>NC_136059.1:261885629-266685629 GCF_964261635.1 Lissotriton helveticus
GTAACAGCGGACCGGGCAGCGCACTGGTTCGCGGACTTTTTGCGCAACGGAGCTTTGTGAAGCAAAGCTGATTGGTTCTCCGGCGTCTGTCAACATTCCAAACAGTCCGTAGCGGCCGCCATCTTGTCTCTCGGTAGGATCGAGAGACAAGAGGAGGTCAAAACAAAGGGGGAAATAACTATAAGGGGGCATAGTAGATCCTCGCTGACCCCCTAGTTTTGATGTGGAGGTTTTAAAAGGGCCCCGCGGGGCAAAAAAAAACCAAAATAATAATAATCGAACGGCTGAATGGATTTGCACGAAACTTGGCAAAATATTAGGGACTGGTAGCCCGATGTGCCTTTGCTAGGTCTCAATATATGTGCTCCAGTGGATTTTGAGAAATTAACGTTCAAAAAAAGATATATATCTGTAACAGCGCTCCGCTTCGCGTACTTTTCGCGTTACGGAGCTTTGCGAAGCTGATTGGTTCTCCGGCGTCTGTCAACATTCCAAACAGTCCGTAGCGGCCGCCATCTTGTCCCTCGGTAGGATTGAGAGACAAGAGGAGGCCAAAGCGAAGGGGGAAATGACCATAAGGGGGCATAGTAGATCCTTCCTGACCTCTTAGGTTTGATGTACCATTTTGCCAAGTTTGGTGTAATTCCGTTCAGCCATTCAGGCTGTAGACGTATGTAAATGTCCTATGGAAAATTGCATGGGGAAAACACATTTGAAAGTGTTGAAATTTAGAACCAATTAAAATGTTACTTTGGTTTTGTATTTGTGTGTGATGAAAGTTAATTGGTTATGTATATATGTCAAATGAGAGGAAACCACAGCCATTTTGTGATACTACTGTCTGAGGTACATTTGTGAGGAATTTTTGGTGGTGAATTTCTGGTGTTTGATTTACACAGTACTAACACTTCTGCTACTTTTAAAAAGGTGAGTTGTTAATTTGTAAGGGGAACTATGTTGTACACTTGAAGATAATTTGAAAAATGTTTTCTGTTATTTATTTGCAGTCCTTCTGTTATACTAAATACTTGATAAAGTTAGTTTTATATTATGTATTACTAAAAACGATAAATGAAAGTGATTATTTTTTTCTGCAATTTACAGCAAGCAATTTCAAAATAAAATGGCTCACAATGAAGAGACCGTGGCAATTTCTTTTGAATTGTCCAACACATTGATTGAAATTGAGAGCACCAATAATGAAATATTGTAACAAGGAGGACATGACTTGTATGATTCCATTAGATTGATTGAAATGGACAGCACCAAGAATGAAATATTGTCACAAGGAGATGACTTGAATGATTCCACTACATTGATTGAAATTGAGAGCACCAATAATGAAATATTTTCACAAGGAGGAGATGGCTTGTATGATTCCATTAGATTGATTGAAATGGACAGCACCAATAATGAAATATTGTCACAAGGAGGAGATGACTTGAATGATTCCACTACATTGATTGAAATTGAGAGCACCAATAATGAAATATTGTCACGAGGAGATGACTTGAATGATTCCACTACATTGATTGAAATTGACAGCACCAATAATGAAATATTGTCACAAGGAGGAGATGACTTGAATGATTTTTTTGATCAATCTCTTGATGGCGAATTTATCGAGTGTTTGGAGACCATAGAGTTACAAGAATCATCATTGGAGACTTTTAATGAGGACATTGCTGATGAGGACATGTTACTAGTTCTTTCAAATTTAGAAAATTCTGAAGAATAAATTTATATTTAGAAATCAAAAATTGTTTGAGACATTATTCATTTTTATTTTTAATTTATGAGGTTGTAGCGAAGTGATTGTAGTATAAAATGAGACTTATAGTATAGAGTGCAACATTTTTATGTTACATGGTAAGTTTACTCATATTTACTTCCCTTCTGCCACTATATTATCTCCAATGTGTATTTGACATGTCTTCTTCATCTCCGGCCTCCTTTCTCTCACTGTGTGTCTCCGATGCATCTTATCGCTGGTATTTTGTGTAATTACAGAAGAGAGTAAAATAAAATAGTTCGGAACGTGAAAAGGGGGCAAAGTAGAGTACTCCTCACCCCCTAGGCCTTTTTAGGCGGTCCCAAAAGGATCAGTTTCTGCTTTCCTGAGAGATTATGGTATGAGTTCCATATACCACAATAACTTGCATTACAACATGCAAGATATCTATCTCCTATTACCAACTTTTGGAGATATTCGCGCTAAGCGCGAATATCTCCAAAAAGTAACACCTGCCCTGAGCAGTTCTTAGCCATGTTATCCAATGGGAGGTGGATAACATGGCTAAGAGCATTAGCTCGGTAATGTATGAATATCGCTGAGTTTTTAGCGATATTCATGCATTGCGGCCGTTTATTATCGCATTTGCGATAAACCTTGATAATAGTAAGGTTTATCTTCGATAATTTCTGACGATGCTTAGTGGTAAAAAATTGGTTGGTAAGCATCGTTAGCGATAAATATCGCTTAACTTTGGTAATATGCCCCAACGTCTGTTAACGTTCGATTCGAAGGAAATGAGGAAGTGTTGAAAAACATTGTCTGCGCCATCTTGCCTTTTTTGAAATGCCACACTTTTGTCGTGCACGGCAGCCATTTTAGGTGTCTTGACCAGACCCACTCTCTGCACGCTGTCGATTCGTAGCATGGCTCCTCACCCACGCAAGCATCTTCCCTAGGCACTGGTCACCACCGCTCTCTGTCTTATGCATGGGCAATAAACCTCCCCCCATCTGCGCTGCTCTTCCCTGAGAATCACACTCTGTGCCCGCCCGACACCTCCCTTTCGCCCTATTCACTACCGCACCCTCTGACACTCCTCTTTCTCTGTGTCCGATTGTCCAGGCTATCAGCTAGCCCTGCAGATGTAGTTTATGGCCCCAGCTGTAAAGAATCACCCCTCTTCAAAGGAGTTATAGTAGATCAAGGCCCACACTCGATGAGATCCGTCACACCACACGTGTTCCTACTATCTGAAAACCATCCTGTATTGTGATTGGGGAGGGGACCGAGCCTGAAGCGGAAGATTCCAGGAATGACTCTTTGTACATCAAAGTTTTTACAATTATGTGTCACATTAAAAATATATAGCACTCCAACAAAGTAGTAGGAATATAAAACTTTAATAACATATAAATATATACAACAAAACAAAAACAGTAAAAACATTTAAACAACGAAGAGACCGTGGCAATTTCTTTTTAATTATCCAATAGATTTATTGAAATTGACAGCACCAATAATGAAATATTCTTGTCAGTAGCGGTCTGTTGTGCGAATAGTTCCAAGGCAGCAGAACGCGCTGAAATCTAGATGGCACGAAAGTGATGTCTAGTAAGTTGCCGCCCAGCAAAAAACGGCGTGGGGCGCCGCGGGGGTGAGTGAGTCCAGTAGGCACCACAGCTATTCTTACCGGCATTGCAGAATTACTGCTGGGGACAATGCCTGTGCTGTAGCAGGGTCACAGCAGAAACAAAAAGGATTCTGTTGAAGATGTTGTTGGTTTTCAATTTGAAAACAGTTCTGGTGTCAACTGCTATGCTAATGTAGTGGTTAATGTTTTGTTTTCTCTAGAAAATGTAAAAGAGGGGGAGGCAGTCCAAAGTTCCGTTAAAAGGGCAAAGGAAAGGATCGGTGGTTTGAACTATCAGTCAAAAAGGGGAGGGGGTGCAATAATTTTTCCTACCGGGTCACACTGTGCTTTCACCGGAAGTGAGGTCTGCAGGATTCTAGTAATTCAAAGTGAGGCTGGCGCCAGCATGGGAGCGCCGACGTCCCGCGGATACAGTTTCGTCACTCCACGGGCGATCATGGCAGTCATTCCCCATCGGGGGTCGGAGACTCCCGCGGCTCCTCTAGAATCTTCAAGGTCGTGGAGGACTACGGTGGTGGAGTCAACCAGTGACCGGGCCATTTCTTTATGCTGGGCCCGCTCTTGCCAGGTCGACCGCCATTTTGAGAGTTCGGCAGCTACCGGCGATCGCGGGGTCACATGAGCGGACGGGCTCCACCCTGCCGGGCGAGACGTTGCAGCATGGCCACAGTGGAAGAACCGTTTTCCGGGCGCCTGGAGCGCTGAGGGTGCAGCTGGGAAGTCTCCACCTGGGGAGGCGGGAGAGGCCTGTTCGCACCGTCTCTCCCTCCCAGTGCACCCCACGGCGTCTTGTTATGGCCGGACCAGGCGATGAGGACGAGGGGGGGGTCGGAGGCATGTGCAAGACATCCCCCCCCCAGTGTTGTCGCAGCCATTATAAAAGAAAGAAGTGTCCCGTCCGTCTTCGGGCCGGGCTTCCGGTGGATGTCGGCCGGACGCCCCTGGCTCTGGCCCCATGAACGGGTTTCTTGGTTTATCGGCTGCAGCCGGATCCCGTCGGCCTCGGCCCCCCGACCGTTGGTGGTCGGACCGGAAGAGCATGTGGCGGGACTACCTGCAACTCTCAAGGGCCACCGCGGCCGGACTGGGAGAGAGAGGTGAGGGTCGAGGAGACATTCCCCCCCCCTGCAACTGTTCAGCGTTGTAAAGGCAATCCCCTGGCCGGGTTCCGCTGGCCTCGGCCTCTCCTTCGGCTACACCCTACGTTAGGATCTCCTGGCCGAGGCGTGGCAGCAGGACCTGCCTTATATGGGCTGCTCCCGGCTGGGCGTAGCCGGAACCCTGCCCCACCTTGGAAGTTTCCAGAGTGGGGGTGGATGTTCTACTGACTTGCATTTTCCCTAGTCTATCGATTTTTTTGGCGTGGCAGGCGGTGGGACAGCGAGGGGTGATTTGGTTTCTCTTACTGTTTTTCTGGTCTCTCACCACTGGCATATTTTAACGTTTTCTTGTTTCTAGGACATTAATAGGTTTTATCATTACGTTATGTTATCGTTTCTTTGTTCGTTGTTTAATAAAAGTTCATGTTCATCAGTGGCCTACTGATTTTCGTTTTCCTATTTTTTTCTTTCCAGGTTGTTTCATGGTAAAGTTTCTGTTAACAGGATACAGTGATCACTTCGTTATTATTGCATATGTCCTTTTCACTACGGGTGCTCTCTGGTCGGGCCAGATGACGTATCTCTAGTAAATGGTCCGGGTGAAAAAGGTGCATCAATCAGTGGGGAGTAGATAGGCATGACAGATTACAACGGGGGAGAACGGTCCGCATTACGTACCCTTTCACTACTTGCAAAGATTTTCCTACGTTTATTTGCAAACAGGGAATACCTCCAAAAAGAACTAATTCCAAACAGTCAATGTTCGGACAATCAATCAATCAATGAGGAATGAAATAGGTACGACGTGTTAAAGGCTTGCGTTACCTACCCTTCACTATCTGCAAAGGGAGATAGAATATTCCTATTCTTCCTCGTTTGCAGGTAGAGAAGATCCTTAAGAGAATTAACTTCGAACAATTCAATGCTCGATTGAAACAATCAACAAGGGGTACTGTGAACACAAATGAACGCCGCTTATATACATACGCATTGCTATTTTCAACAGGTTGTTCCTAATGTTTCTATTTTAGCGAGGTCAAAAGAGATCCCATTAGTGGCCTACTGATTTTGCTCGATTCCTTTTGTTTTTTTACACGATTTTTCGCTATCTGCAAAGACTAAACAGAGTATTGCGACTCTGTGCTTGTTTGTAAATAGAGAATGAACCAAAGAGAACAATCAATCAAATGGAGAGAGAAGCAGGCACGACGGATTACAAAGGGGGCAAAGGGCTGCGTTAACTACCCTTCACTATCTGCAAAGAGAGAGTACTCCTAATAGAAATGAGGGGTGGGGGGCAGCAATCAAAGCAGATCAGTGTGCATAAACACGAAAATGTTTTTACTTACCACGTACTTGACATTCGACAGCTTATGATATTTGCTATTAAAAAACCATTGAAATTCACTGAAAAAACCATAGGTTATAGACCATATATAGTTAGGAATTAGCATTTACAAAACCTTGAAAATTCACTGAAAAAACCATAGGTTATAGACCATATATAGTTAGGAATTAGCATTTACAAAACCTTGAAAATTCACTGAAAAAACCATAGGTTATAGACCATATATAGTTAGGAATTAGCATTTAAAAAACCTTATTTTACTCACACAAAACCATTGAAATTCCATATATAGTTAGTTGCACTAACTATATATCGCGCACCCGCAATCCACTGCTGATGATGTCACATATTACATCATTCATGACATGGTCAGTGACATCACTGATGACATCACTGATGACATCTCAAATGACATCACTGATGACATCACTGATGACATCTCATTTGACATCAATGACCACATCACTGATGATATCATTCATGTGACAATACAATGCATCTCCTCACACTTTAATATAACCTCTGTTACACCCAGTGTTAAATACAGAGTATAATTTTTGAAACCATTGACACACCAATACTAGTTACTACATACGCACTCAGTGATTCCTATGTTTACACACACATTCACTCATTTACCCATACAATCATTCATACATACAATCACTCATCTTTACAACACTATCATATGCACTCATACACCTATACAGACTCTCACACTCTGTCACTCATCCATGGAGTTACTCACACACCTAGTCAGTCCTGTAAAGAATCAATCACACTTCCATTTTCTAATCTATACAGTTAAACATAGAGCACCTTACATTTTGAAACATATACTAACACATAATTACTCTCTTATACAATCATTGATACAAGTACACATTGATCTGCACAGAGTCACACACCTCCCAGCCAGCCACACACACACTCAGTCTCCCATACAAATACTTGGGCAATCAATCAATAACCCATATAGTTACTCATATAGCTACTGATCAACACATGCAGCAGTTTACAGAACAACAGACATAATGATGCACAAATTAAGACAGTTTAGTCACTAACCCATGCACTCAGTGAGACACATTTAATCACTCACTCATACAGTCAGTCACGCACCTACTAAATCCTTCATCCAGACACTTCTACATCTACTCATTCTTCAATATGTAAAACATATTTAAACTTTACAGAAACACACAGTCACTGGATGATGTCATCAGTGATGTCATTTGAGATGTCATCAGTGATGTCATCAGTGATGTCACTGACCATGTCATGAATGATGTAATATGTGACATCATCAGCAGTGGATTGCGGGTGCGCGATATATAGTTAGTGCAACTAACTATATATGGAATTTCAATGGTTTTGTGTGAGTAAAATAAGGTTTTTTAAATGCTAATTCCTAACTATATATGGTCTATAACCTATGGTTTTTTCAGTGAATTTTCAAGGTTTTGTAAATGCTAATTCCTAACTATATATGGTCTATAACCTATGGTTTTTTCAGTGAATTTTCAAGGTTTTGTAAATGCTAATTCCTAACTATATATGGTCTATAACCTATGGTTTTTTCAGTGAATATATATATATATATATATATATATATATAACCTACTGGCGGTCGCCAGTAGGTATATATAGTTAGGATTTTTTCTCTATGGGATTTTTGAAAATTCTATGTCTAATAACTTTGGCGTTTGTGGATGGAATTGGCTGAAATTTTCAGGAAAATTGAACATTTTGTTTCTGAGCAGCCCCTGAAAATTTGGGGGGGGGGTTCGTCAAGGGGGGGCCGAGAAAAAAGGGGGGTCCCAAAACGCGTTTTTCCCATGTTAATTTCCATAGGGCGGTTGGCCTCACTTTTAGCCCGAACGGCTGAATGGATTTGCACGAAACTTGGCAAAATTGTAGGGACTGTTAGCCCGATGTGCCTTTGCTAGGTCTCAATATATGTGCTCCAGTGGATTTTGAGAAATTAACGTTCAAAAAAAGATATATATCTGTAACAGCGCTCCGGGCAGCGATCCGGTTCGCGTACTTTTCGCGTTACGGAGCTTTGCGAAACGAAGCTGATTGGCTCTCCGGTGTCTGTAAACATTCCAAACAGTCCGTAGCGGCCGCCATCTTGTCTCTCGGTAGGATCGAGAGACAAGAGGAGGCCAAAGCGAAGGGGCAAATGACCATAAGGGGGCATAGTAGATCCTCCCTGACCCCCTAGGTTTGATGTGGAGGCTTTAAAAGGGCCCCGCGGGGCAAAAAAAAAAAGAAAGAAAAAATCGTTCTTTATCGTGGGGTGCGCCCGGTACGTGTAACGGAAAGCGGACTGGGGAGCGTACTACAAGGAAACAAGAATGATTGACTTTTAACTTATTGTATGTTTATAGACTTTTTTTTTTTTTTTTTTTGCTGAGTGACGTCTCGGCCTATCTCCACGGGATGCAGTCCCTACCATCTCGGCGTTTAAGCCCAGGGGGACCGGTAGTGTGGGAGAGATAACGTCTGTTAACGTTCGATTCGAAGGAAATCAGGAAGTGTTGATAAACATTGTCTGCGCCATCTTGCCTTTTTTCAAATGCCACACTTTTGTCGTGCACGGCAGCCATTTTAGATGCCTTGACCAGACCCACTCTCTGCACGCTGTCGACCCTTAGCATGGGTCCCCACCCTCGCAAGCATCTCCCCCAGGCACTGGTCACCCCCGCTCTCTGTCTTATGTATGGGCAATAAACCTCCCCCCATCTGCGCTGCTCTTCCTTGAGAATCACACCCTGTGCCCGCCCGACACCTCCCTTTCGCCCTATTCACTACTGCACCCTCTGACACTTCCTCTGTGTCCGATTGTCCAGGCCGGTCCCAGGCTATCACCTAGCCATGCAGATGTAGTTTATGGCCCCAGCTGTAAAGAATCACCCCTCTTCAAAGGAGTTACAGTAGATCAAGGCCCCCACCCGATGAGATCCGTCACACCACACGCGTTCCTACTATCTGAAAACCATCCTGTATTGTGATTGGGGAGGGGACCGAGCCTGAAGCGGAAGATTCCAGGGATGCCTCTTTGTACATCAAAGTTTTTACAATTATGTGTCACATTAAAAATATATAGCACTCCAACAAAGTAGTAGGATTATAAAACTTTAATAACTTATAAATATATACAACGCAACAAAAACAGTAAATACATTTAAACATTTTTTTAAAAAAAGAAGCAACAATGGTCAGTAGCTGTGTTTTGTGCGAATAGTCCCAAGGCACCACAACGTGCTGAGTTCTGGACGGCACCCAGGTGATGTTACCTGGGTGCCGCACTGGTTTTTGGTATCCTCCGAAAAACGGCGTGGGGCGTCCCGGGGGGTGCGGGGGGAGGCCTCGTCAGTAGCGGTCTGTTGTGCGAATAGTCCCAAGGCAGCAGAACGCGCTGAGATGTGGATGGCACCCAGGTGATGTCCAGTAAGTTGCCGCACTGGTTTTGGTATCCTACAATGCTGCTCCGAATAACGGCGTGGGGCGCCCCGGGGGGGGGGGGGGTGAGGCGGCGTGAACGGGCCTCCCCAGGTGGAGGCTCGTCTGCTGTAGTGGGGCGCCCCTTTACCGTTTCAGTTGCCATTCCGTGGGGCGTCCCGGGGGGTGCGGGGGGAGGCCTCGTCTGTAGCGGTCTGTTGTGCGAATAGTCCCAAGGCAGCAGAACGCGCTGAGATGTGGATGGCACCCAGGTGATGTCCAGTAAGTTGCCGCACTGGTTTTGGTATCCTACAATGCTGCTCGGAATAACGGCGTGCGGCGCCCCGGGGGGGGGGGGTGAGGCGGCATGAACGGGCCTCCCCAGGTGGAGGCTCGTCTGCTGTAGTGGGGCGCCCCTTTACCGTTTCAGTTGCCATTCCGCCCGCTTTTGGTACACTGTGCCAAATCCGCCATTCAGCTGAGTTGCGCCCAGTCTTGCGGTGCAGCGATAGGCGGCTGCCACAGGACTCTCAAAATGGCGGCAGGCTCTTTCCTTTTTGGGCCTGGTCCACTGAAATGGCCCTGGGACACTTTGGAAGTCGGACGCTTGTCTACTAGGTCTTGGACCCCATTCTCGAAAGCGTCCCCTCAGCCTTGAAGATTCTACAAAAGTCATGGGGGCCACCGACTCCTGCAGGCTTCCGGTGGGGAGCGGCTGCCATGATTGCTCGCGGAATGACCACGACGGAGCCACGAGATGGTGGTGCTTTCATGCTGACGCCAGCTTCAGTCTGAAACATCCAGAAACAAAGTGGGGCTTTCATCGTTTGGGAAAAAAAATGTTTTAATCCAATGAAAAGTGTATTTTTAGGTCATATGATCAAGCCTTCCATCATTAGGAAACCAAAAGTAAAATGAACCAATGAAAAGTTTTATAAACAAGTCACATGACCTGTTATGCGGCATAGGGCTATAAAAAGCGTAGAAAACCCGTTGGCACGTGAGGCGGCGTCAGTAGCGGACCGATGTGCGAATAGGCCGAAGGCAGCACAACGCGCCAAGATCCGGATGGCACCGAGGTGGTGTCCAGCAAGTTGCCGCACTGGTGTGGCCATCCTACAATGCTGCGCCGAAAGTCGGCGTGGGGCGCCCCGTTGGCCTGTGAGTTCGCGTCAGTCAGTGGGGGCTGTTTGAGGATCTGACTGCATTGGAAAGCAATGTGATGCTGTGCGTCGCCCCCAAGATGAGGCGGCGTCAGTAGCGGACCGATGTGCGAATAGGCCGAAGGCAGCACAACGCGCCAAGATCCGGATGGCACCGAGGTGGTGTCCAGCAAGTTGCCGCACTGGTGTGGCCATCCTACAATGCTGCGCCAAAAGTCGGCGTGGGGCGCCCCGTTGGCCTGTGAGTTCGCGTCAGTCAGTGGGGGCTGTTTGAGGATCTGACTGCATTGGAAAGCAATGTGATGCTGTGCGCCGCCCCCAAGATGAGGCGGCGTCAGTAGCGGACCGATGTGCGAATAGGCCGAAGGCAGCACAACGCGCCAAGATCCGGATGGCACCGAGGTGGTGTCCAGCAAGTTGCCGCACTGGTGTGGCCATCGTACAATGCTGCGCCGAAAGTCGGCGTGGGGCGCCCCGTTGGCCTGTGAGTTCGCGTCAGTCAGTGGGGGCTGTTTGAGGATCTGACTGCATTGGAAAGCAATGTGATGCTGTGCGTCGCCCCCAAGATGAGGCGGCGTCAGTAGCGGACCGATGTGCGAATAGGCCGAAGGCAGCACAATGCGCCAAGATCCAGATGGCACCGAGGTGGTGTCCAGCAAGTTGCCGCACTGGTGTGGCCATCCTACAATGCTGCGCCGAAAGTCGGCGTGGGGCGCCCCGTTGGCCTGTGAGGTGGCGTCAGTAGCGGACCGATGTGTGAATAGGCCGGAACCAGCACAAGGCGCCAAGATCCGGATGGCACCGAGGTGGTGTCATAGTTGAGAGTTCTGAGAAGCGGGGGGGAGGCGGCGCAAACGAGTCTCTCCCTCCATGTGGAGGCACTTCATCTGCAGTGGGGCGCCGAGATCAGGATGGCACCGAGGTGGTGTCTAGCAAGTTGCCCGACTGGTGTGTGTTGAAAAGATGAAAGATCCTCAGCAAGTCTATGTTACTTCAATGGAGCGCCGTCTAGCTGAGTTTAGCCCGCTCTTGCTGCTACAGCGACAGGCGGCTGCAACAGGACTCTCAAAATGGCGGCCTGTTCTTTGGATTTGGGCCTGGTCCACTAAAATGGCCCTGGGACACCTTAGAACTCGGACGCTCGAATTTTTTTTCCTTTCCTCTACATGCAAAAAAGGTAAATGCCCGGTACGTTACCAGCCTCATCTGCCACGATGTACTCTCCAGAGGAACCGAAAAAATATATAGTTATGGTAATTGTGGCAAATAAATTTCATGTGGACAGATGAGTGTTACTCTAATAAATACAGCATATGAACATCATCATAGTCGATAGTTGGTGGAGACATTTTGACTATATCCTGGACCTGCCCGTCCTCGCCCAAAATGGCGCCGGAATAAATGGGACTCGTAACTCCTTGTGGTGTACTGGTTGCACAACCTTGATATCACGAGATACGTATGCAGTTTTGAAGCACATGGCGGGCGGGGACGAGAATTGATTGAATATTTCGACATCCCTATTGATATTAAGTTCTGATGTGTTATTGATTACTGTACTATTGAAAGTTCGAATTAACGTCACCCATGGTACTTGCCCGCAAATGTATATCTAGATAATTTTATTGTAACTGGCCCTGTCGTTTTTTAATTATAAAATGTACGTCCACCGATTCCGCAACTGTTAGACACCTTAGTTCTTGCAACCTAATGGCCCGCCCGTTACGTTCCTCTACAGTGTAAATGTCTCCTCATCATATACGATTACAGTTTGCTCCGTGGCCGGCCCACGTGGTTATAGGCCCGTATTTGTATACTGACATTTTCACAATAAAGGTTTTTAAAAGAAAACATGGTAGTAGTATTTACATTGGTAACGTTTTTAATAATAGTCACTGTTTTCGAATCAGTAAAAGGCAAGTGAAATAAAGCAGTCCAATTACATGAAGGGTAAAAGGTATAATACGCAGGTACGCAGTAAAGATAAATGGTCAAGGGCTGTTGTGTTTTCTACTCCTGCAACATAAAGTGATCGATAAGAATCTGATATTCAGGCGTATCGGCGACTAAGACAGCAGGCCGAGCCTCTTATGCTCAACGGCTCCGTCATGGGACGAAGAAACGCCCTTTTTCTCGAAAAAGGAATATATTTTACTTGCAGGACAGTTGTAAATTTTCCCGGAAAGTACATTAGCCTGGAACATTATAACATATATGTTTAAGAAAAAATAATGTTCGAAAGTAATAAAAAGTGTAATTTTTAGGTCATATTATTAACAAGTCACATGACCTGTTATGCTTACGTTACGCGCTGCGCGCCGCGCCCCGGATCGCTTCCGGGAAGCTGCGCTTCGCGCATCGGAGCACTTCCGGATGCGCTAACGCGGCGCGTCATATGACGCATTACGCGACAACGCAGGTCCAGAATATAGTCAAAATGTCTCCACCAACCAGCGGTCGGAACACAACCCCTTTCAGCAGGCTAAATAGTTTGGTTAAATGACAACAGAAGGGACAGGCAAAAAGAACCATCAGTCAAAAAGGGGAGGGCAAGTTCTTCTCTACCGGGTCACGTTGGGGCGCTACCGGAACTGATCGAATTGGTAGTCTACAGTGTTTCTGGATGTTTCAGACTGAAGCTGGCGTCAGCATGAGAGCACCACCATCTCGTAGCTCCGTCGTGGCCATTCCACGAGCAATCATGGCAGCCGCTCCCCACCAGAAGCCTGCGGGAGTTGGGGGCCCCCAAGACTTTTGTAGAATCTTCAAGGCTGAGGGGACGCTTTCGAGAATGGAGCCCAAGCCCTAGCAGACAAGCGTCCGAGTTCCAAGGTGTCGCAGGGCCATTTTAGTGGACCACGCCCAAATCTGAAGAGCCGGCCGCCATTTTGAGAGTCCTGTGGCAGCCGCCTATCGCTGCACCGCAAGAGCGGGAGCAACTGAACTACATGGTGAGCGAAACGCTGTAGTCGCAAGAGCGGGCGGTAAACAGCTGAATAGCGGAAGAGGCACAGTGTAGCAAAAGCGGGCGGAATGGCAACTGAAACGGTAAAGGGGCGCCCCACTACAGCGTGTCTTCAGGTCAAACGGATTGTGGGACAAGGTCCAGAATGGAAGAGTCACCAAAAGGCAAAAAGTTCCGCTTAACCCCGGGAGCCGGCCACCTATGTCGGGGGCGATCTCAGGCCACACCAGGGCAACATGACTTGGGGAGGGGGCCGGAGCCAAGCGCCCCCTCCGAGTCCGCGCCATCACACCGTCCCTCGGGGGCCTCCGTCAAGCGTTTCAGGGAGGCACCGCATCACATTGTTTTCAAATGCAGTCACGTCCTCAAACAGCCCCCACTTACATTGAGAATAGTGAAGCTGTAGCAGGTGCAAATAAGCTTCAGACAGTCTAACAAGCACTCCTCAAAACTTTGAACTATCAGAGTGCATGAGTTTCATGCTCGATCGATTGAGCTAGCCGGATCGGGCAACAAAAAGTATAAAATAGTTATGTAAATAGTTATTTAATAAAATGTTTTACCCTGTTACTTTGCTGGTGTGTTGTATATATTTGTAATATTTGCATAGAGTTTATCGTTATTTTGGGCGGGGTGGGTGGCGGAGCCGAGCTGTCTTGCAGCCATCATGGTGTGGAGTTCAGTTCATCTCACTAGTTTTGTATTTCTCATGAGGGGTTGTTCCTAATGTTTCTATTTTAGCGAGGTCAAAAAGAGATCCCATTAGTGGCCTACTGATTTTGCTCGATCCCTTTTGTTTTTTTACACGATTTTTCACTATCTGCAAAGACTAAACAGAGTATTGCGACTCTGTGCTTGTTTGTAAATAGAGAATGAACCAAAGAGAACCAATTCTAAAACAGTAAATGCTTGGATAACAATCAATCAAATGGAGAGAGAAGCAGGCACGACGGATTACAACGGGGGCAAAGGCCTGCGTTAACTACCCTTCACTATCTGCAAAGAGAGAGTACTCCTAATAGAAATGAGGGGGGGCAGCATTCAAAGCAGATCAGTGTGCATAAACACGAAAATGTTTTTACTTACCACGTACTTGACATTCGACAGCTTATGATATTTGCTATTAAAAAACCATTGAAATTCACTGAAAAAACCATAGGTTAGAGACCATATATAGTTAGGAATTAGCATTTAAAAAACCTTATTTTACTCACACAAAACCATTGAAATTCCATATATAGTTAGTTGCACTAACTATATATCGCGCACCCGCAATCCACTGCTGATGATGTCACATATTACATCATTCATGACATGGTCAGTGACATCACTGATGACATCACTGATGACATCTCAAATGACATCACTGATGACATCACTGATGACATCTCATTTGACATTACTGATCACATCACTGATGACATCATTCATGTGATGATACGATGAACCTCTTCAGACTCTAATATAACCTTAGATACACTCAGTGTAAACAGACATTCACAGACTGTCACTCATCCATGGAGTTACTCACACACCTAGTCAGTCTTGCAAAGAATCAATCACACCTCCATTTCCTCAACTATATAGTTATACACACCTTACTTATTAAAACATATACTAACACATATTTACTCTGTTATACAATCCCTGATACAAGTTCACAATGATCCATACAGCCACTCACACATTCACTGGCTCTTATGCACAGTTATTTATATATGTCAACTCTCACATGTACTGTGTTTTACATATGTACTTACTTTGACATGTAGCACTGAGATATCCATTCACTCACCAATACACTCATGCACACTGTCAACCGCCCATACAGCTGTTTCCACATGCACTTTTGAACCCATACATCTAGTGAATCAACTGCTCACACATCTATGCACAGAGTCATACACCTCCCAGACACCCACACACACACTCAGTCTCCCATACAAATACTTGGGCAACCAATCAATAACCCATAGAGTTAGTCATATAGCTAATGATCAACACATGCATCAGATTACAGAACAACAGACACAATGATGCACAATTTAAAACAGTTTAGTCACTAACCCATGCACTCAGTGAGACACATTTAATCACTCACTTATACAGTCAGTCATGCACCTACTAAATCCTTCATCCAGACACTTATACATCCACTCATTCTTCAATATGTAAGACATATTTTAACTTTACAGAAACATACAGTCACTGGATGTTGTCATCAGTGATGTCATTTGAGATGTCATCAGTGATGTCATCAGTGATGTCACTGACCATGTCATGAATGATGTAATATGTGACATCATCAGCAGTGGATTGCGGGTGCGCGATATATAGTTAGTGAAACTAACTATATATGGAATTTCAATGGTTTTGTGTGAGTAAAATAAGGTTTTTTAAATGCTAATTCCTAACTATATATGGTCTATAACCTATGGTTTTTTCAGTGAATATATATATATATATGTATATATATATATATAATATCAAATACCTGTATGATGAATCTCCACGAAACTTTCCAAAAAGGTGCTACTTTTGGACTAATTTGTGCATTGAAAGTTTCTGGGTGAGCCATCAAGCAGAGGGTGAGAGAAAAACGGGGTCCCGCAACGCAAAATCCCCATGTATTTTCCATACATTTCTTTGAGAAGGATACAACAAAAACTGCTGAACGGAATTACACCAAATTTGACAGGAAGCTATATCTTGGTTCACAAATTGTGCTTTTTGTGATTTGGTTTAAATACGTTAAGGAGTTTTTAAAAACAATTAGGCATATAAAATCATTGTAAAGATAGATGGCTAGGTCCGCAAGAGGGTCAAGAGACTCTTGCGGGAGCACCAATTTAAAAAGAGAGCGTTCTGATTTGCCCAGGGAGCTTTTCTTCCCTTGGGTCAATTTGCTCCTGCAGGAGTCAGACTCTGTGGGAGCGAGCACTATTAGTGGAGAAGCGTGGCTCAGTGGTTAGAGGCGGCAGACCCGGAAGCTGAGATCGACCGTGGACCAGGGTTCGATTCCCCGCCTCGGCGGGTCTCGGGCTCAAAATTCCACGGACTCGACAATTCTCGCTCCGGTGCCTACTCAAATCACGGGGTCACACTCTGCAACTCTGGGCAATAGCTTGCTTAATCTCCACTACGGCCCCTCGCGGCGGGATGCCTGGCTTTCACCTTGTGGACACCCTGCCGGGGTTTCTCACAGGGGAATACCAGGACGGGTTCCCTAAGCAAGCGCCAGGATGCCCTTTGGGTGACAGGTTTGCGCTATATAAGTACACCTACATTTACATTTACATTATTGGCTGCTAGCAGCACAATAAAAATGTTGCTGGCAACAATTACAGTCCTCTGTCCTGAACAAGTAAAAATGTTTTATTTTATATATATATATATATTACACCCAATCCGGCTTCCGCCCCCAAGTACAGAGACCGCACTCCTCGAAGTAGTGCAGCATGTTCGGTGCACCCTCGAGAAGGGAGGGAAAAGCCATGCTGATACAGCTCGACGTCACGGCGGTGTTTGATACTGTTACCCACCTCAAGCTGCTTGAGCTCCTTCACGAGATAGAGGTCAGACATGTGGCCTTCAACTGGTTAGCTTCTTTTTCAGACAGACGGACTCAGGAATTCTGGCTGCCACCTTACACAGCTCAACCCAGACCCTTGTCTGTGGGTGTGCCACAGGGCTCGGCCCTCAGTCCCAATCTGTTCAATGTATCTTTGACACCCCTTGTCACTCTTGCGGAGTCTCTTGGCGCAAAAGTAATCTCGTACGCAGATGACACACAGCTTCTGTTTACATGCAAGAAAGGCCCGTACTTAGATAGGAAGTTGATTTCTTGCTGTCTCATCAAAGTGTTTCAGTGGCTGGATTTGCATCATCTGAGATGCAACCCGGACAAGACAGAGATCGTGACCTTTGGAGATGTCCCTCATAATTTTGTGGAAACCAGTTGGCCGAATAACCTGCCAAACCCCGGCCTCCCTCAGAACTGTGTCAAGAATCTTGGAATTAAAATATATAGCGCTCTTTCCTTCCTTCCGCAGATTCAAGCTCTTGCTCGGTTCTGCTTCAGCGTGATCTGCATGTTGAAAAAATTCCTTCCACTACTATCCGAGTCTGCTGGTAGGAGGGTAGTGCAGGACCTGATCACATCTAGACTGGACTATGAGAAGGCACTGTACCTCGGCCTCCTGAACTATCTCCTTAATAAACGACAGGTGGTTCAGAACTCAGCAGCTAGACTCCTGATCAGGCTTCATCCCAGGCCCCACATGACCTCTCACCTAAGGGCCCTGCACTGGGTACCGGTGAAAAAGAGGGTGGCTTTTAAAGCCATGATCCTCATGCATAAGGCCTTGCATGGGACGAGGGCACCATACCTCAAGAAGAGAATCAGTACGTACACCCCTGCACACACCCTCAGCTCGTCTTCAGCGTTCCTGGCAATGGTGCCCCGTATTGTCCACCTCAGAATGGGTGGGAGATCCTTTTCCTATCTAGGATCTCGTTCCTGGAATAGACTCCCACCAGATCTTCAGCTGACACACAGCCTCGACATGTTCAAGAAGAAGCTCAAAACCTACCTCTTTAACAGCTAGCTCCACTGCTAGCCCGATTACCCCCAGGCCTAGTGCCGGGACACTCTGCAGAGTAGCTGTGCGCTTTGTACATTAATATAACATAAGGGGGCAGGGTAGGGTTACCCTGACCCACATGGCCCCATGGGGGGACCTAGAGAGAACCCCTGGGGCCCCAAAACAAATCTTCACAGTATCATAAAAAAAATAAAAATGGTAGCCGGAGAGCTTTGTTCTATTATTATTATTATTATCATGTGGCCCCCCTCCCTTAGCCTTTAGAGATCCCGGGGAGATCCATTCCTTGGCGCAAGACATCCCATTACTTGGCTGCCTTTTGTAGTAACAGTCTCAGGTGTAATGGCTTTAGTGGCGCATTGATTTCTGGGACCTGTAGTTTTGAACTACACTTATCACACCCACAGTGGGTCCCGCAATGTCAGATAATTTGGCCAAGATCGCAGTGGAAAGTACGGACCCACTGCGATATTTTGAGCACTTCAGTGTGCCCCGGTACGTGCATTCACCTCCGTTCTTTGTCAGAAACTGCTGTGCCGTTTTCCGCCTCTGAGAGTTCTCGAGTCAGCCAGCCCCTTCCTCCAGCGGCTCCCTCCTCCTTTCCAAAGGTGGTGCTCTCCCCACGACGAAGCTGTCGTGAAAAATTGTGTAAAACAAGGGCTCTGCAATAGGAAAGCACTCAACAGCAGTGAGGTAAGAATCCTCTCTTTATTTCATAGCGATGATGTTCAACCGTCCGTAATTCTGCTTGTCTGCCCGACGCGTTTCTGAGCATTGATTTCTGGGACCTGTAGTTTTGAACGACTTATCACACCCACAGTGGGTCCCGCAATGTCAGATAATTTGGCCAAGATCGCAGAAATCAATGCGCCACTAAAGCCATTACACCTGGGACTGTTACTACAAAAGGCAGCCAAGGAATTGGATGTTTTGCGCCTCACAAACACCGCGATGCCAGATTGCCCATGAGGAAGGAGCGAACAGCTCAGAAACGCGTCGGGCAGACAAGCAGAATTACGGACGGTTGATCATCATCGCTATGAAATAAAGAGAGGATTCTTACCTCACTGCTGTTGAGTGCTTTCCTATTGCAGAGCCCTTGTTTTACATATATATATATATATATATATATATATATATATATATATATATATATATGTGTGTATATATATATATATATGTGTGTGTGTGTGTGTGTGTATATTATACAAACATATATATTTATATATTTCTTCAAACAGTCCATCCATGTGTTATAACTTCTTAAAATCTTTCAAAACAGATGTGGAAAAACTCCTGGGAGCTCGAACGCCAACCTCAGTGGTTTGAAGTAAATCCTTGACTTTACTGACTGCCAGCTGTGGGAGGTTCTGTGAATGACTCACACCTATGTGTGTACATAATCTTTACAATGGGTTCTTCCAAAACCTTGTGACACATCTATTATCTCAGCCATGGTTTAGTAATATTGACCAAATGTGAGTCACCAATATACAGTTATTGACTGGAGGGCTGTGTGTCATGCGATTGAGGTGTAACAAAGGGCTGCGCCGAACTAGTACCTACTTGCGTGTGCTTTAACCCACTAAGTAAAAAAGCCTTGGTGCAACAGGTTAACGCCACAGGAAGTGAGGAGAGAGTTGATTCCAAACAAAAGCAATCAGAGTTTTTATATGGCTTCATGAGCCCCTTGCAAATTGCAGAAGAAAAAAACTGCAACTGTTACCCAAGTGAAAAAACATTTATTTTTATTTTATTTTAGCAACCCATAAAGCGAGAATTTTGTCTCAGCGATAAGGTAACCACAGATTAGCAAAAACCGCCAAGGAAGCAACGCTTCAGACCATAGCTTTGCTTTTACAAATAGTTTTCAGTTGTCCATTTAACCGGGTCATCTGAAATGAACCAGGACTATAACTGCAAGAGTGCTCAGTTTTTGGTGCATTATGGGTGACCTTACGCACAGGGGGAGTGGGGTCAAGTTGTTCACTGTGACAGACACCTTGAGGAAAGACCTGCACACTAAAGCCTGAAGCTGTACCTTGAACATTCAGGTGTTTACTTATTTATAGAGCGGGCAGTAGTCAGCCTGTAAAGCGTAGGAGTAGAACCATAGGCCCTATTCACAAAGTAAAAACCCTTCCCACAGCAGGTATGTTGCTGATCAGTTCCCCTTTCCATGCAGTTACTCCTCCACAAACCTTTCTAGCGTGGAAAAGGTTTTGGATTGGAGTTTGGGAATGCCCACAAACAGGCATAGCTATAGGAATTCCCAAACTTCCATAGCAAACTACGATTTGGAACTCCCGCTTCTCACCCCTTGAGTGGTATTCAATATTGCAGAATTCTCTATACTCGTGGCGTAGACCCCTGCACTTGTAAATGCATTTCGGCCAACAGGAAGTTCCTTGTGAATTCCTGGCAGACACAAAAAAGTTACATTTGGTTGTAAACGATGTTTATAACTGAAGCTAATTTGTGAATAGTGCCCATAGTGTTGAAATATTAAAGTACTGTGAGGCAACCACAAGTTGGCATAAAGAGCTTTACAAAAATCCAAAATAAAATCATTAAAATAGAAGGACAAATACTTAGGAACAATGTAAGACACGTATATGGTTTCAAACTTTTCCTGTGTCATAAGGGTCAAATTTAGACACTCCTTTATTCTTCCTCTAGCATTTTGCATGCTGGGATTATGTGCCAGATGTACGACCAAATTAAGAGTGCAAAATCGGTCACAAACTGATTTGCGCATGCAAAATTGGCCATGTGCAATGCACAACAGGAATTCACAAAGTCAAATTTTGCGATGCAAATGAATACCGACTCGCAATAAAAACAACCAGTATTTGCGTTTCAAAAATAGTAACTCGCAAATTGCGAGTCGCTAATCACAATGTACAGACCAGTCGCAAATAGCAACCATGCGCAAAATGGCCCATTTGCACATGCAATTTACCATGAATCGGAAACAGTTGGTAACCAGGCCCAACCTAACAGTCCCAGAATGCATCAGAAATCTTTCCACAGTGGTTGCCCTGTATGTGATAGCACGGAGGATGCAGATACTGGCTGCTCAGCAGAGGAGGTGGAGACAGGAGAGGATACTCAGAGTCAGGCTATCATTACTTGAGAAGACAGAGGAAGAGATATATGACCAGTACATGCTGAGTACCACTGGCATCCTAGACCTCATAGACGCCTTGAAACCACAACTGGAAAGCAGAACCCTGGACATTAATGGAATCCCCACACATGGGCAGGAGCTGTGCTCCCTCCACCGATTGGCCACGGGTAGCTACCAAGATGTCATTGCAGTGTCTGGAGGTGTGTCGCAGAGTGTGCTTTCGCGTTTCTTCTACGATTTCCTAGATGCCATGCTCCACCACATACATCAACACATCTACCTGCCCAGGGATGATGTGGAACTCAAAAATCCAAAACTGCAATTCTACTGAATAGCAAGGTTTCCACAGATGTGCCCATATGTCCCTCATCTCACATAGAATACATATTCTGTAATAGAAAAAGCATACATTCCCTTATGGATGTGTCTGAATCAGAATCTGAGAATGATGACCCAGGACCACCTGCCCAAAAGGAATAGGGAGGGTAGCTCTGCAGCAGATGGGAGAAGGCGCAGGGACCAGATAGGCAAAAATTATTTTGCAAGGTAGGTCCAAACCAATGACACACTACCCTCTACAAAAGGCAATAGAAAATGTGATTTCAACTATGAATCTGTAGATTTATTGTGCAAGCTTGCATAAACAAAATCTGGCAAACCAGTCCATCTCAAAACGCAGAAATGCGAACAGATAGAAACAACTGGTGCATAGAGATTGACACCTCACCTCTCTTGGATGCAGTGTTTTCAAGTCCTCGAAATGGAAGTCTGTGTCATTGTCATTACGATTGTCTTGCGTTATTGTATTATGTTCTGCTCTCTTTTCATTTGCTCTGTAACTGATGTGAAGCGCTCCGATACCCCCCGGTCTGGCTAGCGCAATATAACATTTCTTAAATAAAATAAATGTAATGTGGTTACAGCACCACACATTTTGCAATTAATTTGAGCCAATGACTGTAATGTTAGTGTTCACAAGTCACTTCCTGTCTCTACGTTCAGCATGGGTAGAGCTGATCCAGCGGTTCAACAACAACAGATACTCCACTACCATATACTCACCTGGTCCCATAAACTCACAAGAAGTTAAAACTGCTGGGGTCAAGTTTGTAATTTCCACAGTGTTCATGATTAGTTATTTAATATTCTTAACTAACCTTTCACTGATCAAAAAGTTCTTTCCTCTGGTCAATGGACTATTAGTTGAACTAGTTGATGGTGAAAAATAACATAAAACTAACTGTTCTTTTATTCTTTGTAAATAACCACAGACTCAGGAAAGTTTTGAATCTTTATCTAAATTAATGCATGTGAACCATTTCAAAATACTGTGCAGTCACCATCATCCATAGGAGAGAAAAATTCAATTCAGAAACACCAAGCATGTACTTCGGACTCATACAATAATCAATGCTCAGAAAGGGAGAGGACAGAGAGAAAAGGACATCAACAATTTTTTTTTTAACTCTTTATTTGCAACTGCAAGACATATCACTGTACATCAGTATGCATTTTCAGTAAGGTACAGTCTTTTCTATTTTGTCCCCAATAAACTGCGACAGGTTGAGAGGTTATCAATTACATGCAACTGCTATTGTATGTCATCAAATGGACCGTAAACAAAATCAGTAGACATAATAATCTACTATATTGTGGCCCAACCATATATTAGCAAGTATTGCCTCCATAGTCTGCAAAATTAGTCTCGTACTAATTAAACCTTTAAGCATTCCCTGTCTCACCCAACTCCCCGCCCACCCCGTACGTCTCCTGGTCCCTCCACCTATAGTGTCAGCTGTCTGCGTTATGAAGATAAGGTAAAACAATCTCACCTAATGAAGCATACCTGCATTCGTCTGATCAACCTGTATGTACACTGGGCAATTCCTCTTGGACATCCCTACTAACTCCCTCCCATTATTCCTGAGAATACAGTGCCTGCTTGTGAGGGCGCCAAATCTAGTTCCTCCACCTCTAGCAGCATTCGCTCCCAATCCTGTGCAATTGGATATTTCCGTTGTCCCCTCCCCTCCTCCCTGCGCAAAACTGCACCTTCTGCTCTGCTCCATTTTAACAGATCCGAGTGCCACATCTATACCCCTGGAGGTCTGGCGGACTTCCACCTCATAGTTAAAACTCTGGTTGCTAATAACAATGACAAGTCCAAAAACTTCAACTGGGCTCTATGTGTCTTGGGACGTTTCCTATGTCCTATCAGACAGTCTGTCGCCTCCTCTGGGATCTGCAGGGCTGTGAATGTGTGCAATATATGGCAGATTGTCCCCCAGTAGCTGCACAGACTGGGACATGACCACATCATATGGAGAAGGCCTGCCTCGTCAGTCTGACAACGGGGACAACAATATGAAGAGTCAGGGAACATCCTATGTAACCTCTGGGGGGTGAGGTATGCCCTATGTAATACCATCGCCTGTATAAATTTGAACTTGACATTCCTGGACACCCTTCTGGGATGTTCCAGGATAATTTTCCAGGCCCTGTCCGTCAGCTCCTCTCCCGTATCCTGGGTCCAGGTGTCCCTGAGTGCAGTAAGTGACATGGCCGCGTGTCCCCTGATCCCAGCGTAGAGCCACCGTACTAAGTGTCCTCCTGTCCCCATGTAATAGAGGAGAAGTACAAGTCCATGTTGTGTAGGCTCAATGCGCTGTGGGGCCCATGTATTCCGTACATAGTGCGATACTGTGGCATGTAGGATGTATAGTCGTGGAGGAGCCCCTGTGGACTGTGTAAAGGAACCTAACAGTGTATCATTTCCAAATAAATCACCCACTGTTTCGACCCCCGCCTCCGTCCAAGGTAGCAATCTACATTGCGTCAGTCGCCCCTGCGGTGTTGGGAACCCTAACAGAGGAATATTATCTGCGTAAGGTTTGGCCCATGACGTGTACGCTAACGCCTTCCGCCAGCACATGAGGGCGGTGTATAGAAGGGGATGGCAGTCTCGGGGGATCCTAGCTCTCAGCTGCGGGCCGTGGAGGGAGTTACGGTGGGGCAGGGAGGCAGGGAGGGGGAGGGGCAGGGTGGTGGGTGCTAAAAACAGGCATATGGATCATTGCAGGTAAGTACACAATTTAATTAATAAAACGAAATTCGTAGCGCGCACAGCATTGCTTTTTGCCTCCCTGCCCCACCGTAACTCCCTCCACGGCCCGCGGCTGCTAGCTCTAGGTAGTAGGAAGGAGTGTAATTCTCCGCGCATCAATCGGTCTGTCGGGAAGTCAATTTCGTGTAGGTCCCTGCCCGCCCCCCAGCGTGACAACCACTGGAGTTGACTTGCGTAATAATAACCCCCTAGGTCCGGCACTCCAAGGCCTCCCTGCCTGGTGCTGAGTTGCAGTTTCTAGAGGCTTATTCTCCGCCGCCCAGATCCCCAGATGAGGTTAATCAGGATCGTATTTAGGGTAGTAAAGATATGCTGTGGGAGAAGCACTGGTAGGTTCACAAAATAATATAGCATACGGGGAAGCATGACCATTTTCGAGACCGCTATCCTAACCATAATGGACAGGGGCAGAAACGTCCAGAAGGTCACACTACTACGGAGATTGTTAATGGCCTTTCGGACATTGCCTTCAATCTGATCCTCCGGCAATCTATAAACGTTGATGCCTAAATACTTGAATGTGGTCTGTGCTATCGGGATCTGGTATCCGCCAAATTGCATGTGGGAGGGTCGTCGTACCTCCCGGAAATAAAAACCTATAGATTTCGCTGGGTTGATCGCTAGACCCGACACGGCCTCAAATCGGTCAAAGACAGTCACTACGGGCGAGTGGTCTGCCCCCAGATCCTGGAAGTACAACAAGATATCATCGGCATATATCGATATCAGGTTATGTGTCCCCCTTATGGTGAAGCCCACTCTATCCGCTCTAGCCCGGAGGGCTATCGCTAGGGCCTCTAGTATCAGGACAAACAACAGTGGCGACAGTGGGCATCCCTGTCGGGTGCCTCTGTGAATACAATAGTCATCCGTGATATATCTGCCTGTGCGCGCTCTGGCCGACGGGTTTGTATACAATAATCGTACCCATTTTAGCAATGATTCGGGGAAGCCAAAACGTCTCAAGGCTTCAAACATGAAAGTCCATGACAGGGAGTCAAATGCCTGCCTAAGGTCCAACGCCACACAGCCAGCTTGGGGAAGGTCTTGCAGCGTGGCGGACATGAGGGCATGTAGTCTCCGCGTATTTTGGGAAGTACTCCTCCCTGGGAGGAATCTGCATTGGTCCGGATGTATTAGGCCAGGGAGATGGGCCTGTATCCTTAACGCAATGGCTTTACTAAGAATCTTGTACTCTGTGGAGAGCATTGAGAGGGGTCTATAATTAGTCAGATCAAGGGTATCTCTACCAGGTTTAGGTATGGACGTAACTAAGGCCTGCATCGTCGAGGCAGGTAACTGACCGGACTCGTATGATGTCTTATAGATTTTCTCCAAGATAGGTACTAGAGTGATAGAATAGGTCTGGTAGAATTCCACAGGTAACCCATAGGACATCAACAAATAACCAAAAATAATAGTTACCAAGGATGGTGTGAAAGACCAACCCCCTGGCCAAAGGGCTGATATGGGTCCCCTGGGATAGGGCGGGAGACATTTCTTCAGGACAGGATAGAGGACCTCTCTAGAATACCAACAGTTGTTTTGCTCCCCTCTCTGACACTTTCTTCCTCCTCGAGATTCTTCTGCGATCTTCTGATCTAACCCAATTAATTAGGATAGAAAGTTCTGCTTCAAATTCTGCATTCGGTTCTTCATCAACATCTTACAGTATCTCCCCTAGCAGCATCTCAGTCTGAGTCTTCATTCAGCAATTCTTCATTTGCACCCTCTGTTCACTGCATTCGGCAAATCTCCATCAGACTAACTAACTAAAGCTATCTTAATTATATCTTTCATTCTGAATATTCCACCCCCTAAAGTTTCAATATCATAAACATATGAAATCTGATTGGTCAGGCAAGGGAGGAAGTTCCATCACACCATGCTTACATGTCAGTGAAATCAGTTCAACTATTATTCGCAAACCCATTCCCTTAATTTTTATTCATAAATATTATTCCCATCCACTACATGTATCCATTTTGAAACATTAATGACACTACGACATCTCATTGCTGAACTCTGCACCATCCGCTCCCATGCTTGTAACACTCTATCTTGGCTTCCGTTCAATAGCTCGGTCATGGCCTTCATGACTCCACTCAGTGGGCATGCGCAGGCATCGCATCACTTCATTCAGTACGGTTATGCAAGTGAGGCCCAAATACGCACTAGTGATAAAGTCAAAAGACAGATGTTACTTTCAGAAATAAAATGGTTGCACTGTATACCACCCAACTCTACTCTAATCCAGTTTATTTAATTATGTATTTTCCTGCATTAGCATTAGTAAAAACCACTTAATTTAGTTCAAACAAGCAGATGCTATGCCCACGAGTCTTCAAGATTCCATTTTAGTATCTTCTGCTCACGTGCCAGAATTTCCCTCCAAGCATTAGCTCATAATACTGCGTAGATGCAGTTGAAACATGCGCACAACAATTTCCCCGTTTAGAGCGGTATTAGCCGTAAGGGTCAAATTTAGCCACTCCTTTATTCTTCCTCCAGCATTTTGCATGCTGGGATTATGTGCCACATGTAGGACCAATTTGAGAGTTTCATTGTTATCCGAATTAGTACACACATAAGCAAGCTTCACTAACCCGCGTATTCATGTGGTGCGTATTAGTTATTCACGAAAACAGGATAAGTACCTTCTTAGTGAGTTAAACGAGTGGATTGCTCCAAGCACGTCTCTTCTTTACAAGTCCTTGCTCCATCAGAGCTGTCAGTCTGAATTCCAGCCTGGCGGCTGCTGCTTCTCAGCAACTTTAGTATGTCCGCAGCAGACATACTACTGCGCCTGGAAACCTCAATCTCAGCGTACTCTATTGCACCCCCACTGGCAAACATGTTAGTTTGCAGTGTCCCCCCTGCTGCTGTGATTTGTTGTAGCCCTGATGCCACATCACCACTGTAGACCCAGAGTGCACTTAGTGTGTTGGGTGGTTGCTTGCACTAGCCTCCCAATTGCCCTGATAAGACTGTCCATCCTGTGTCCTCTGCTATGTTCCAAACATCTTTGCTACACTCTCTCCTCAGCCAGTTCCTTGCACAGATCGCCAATAGCACCTGTAAAGGCATCACATTTTTGCTCCATGCGGCCCTGGTTCTCAGCCATCTGTTGTGTTCTGTCCTTGAATCCCTGGCTCAGCTTAAGGTTCATCAGCCTGACTTGTTTCTGATGCAAGTGCTGAATCCTGAGCATCGCCTGTCCCAGGCTGCCAAACAACACCTGATTGGCTGCTCCAGCAGGGGGGGTGCGCAGACTAGCTTTCATCCACCTTCTTGACTGCTGGGTTGGACGCACCAGCCGGACCCTGGTGACATGAGTGTGTTGTGATGGTGCTGGCTGCCGTGATGCTGTTATTACACTGGCAGGAGCCTGTGTTGAGGTTGATGAAGCAGTGTCCAGTACTTCAGGATAACTAGGCCCACATGATGGTCCGCCATCCTGCCATTCCTCCATCTGGGCCTGATCCTGGATTTCCTCAGTGTCATATGCACTTTGGCAAAAGATGTAAGGAGAAAATAAATTATGTGAGTCACTATCTCAGTGGTGTTGCAATGTTTTTCAGCTCATGTCAGTCCATAACTACACTGGTTATGTCACTGACTATGTTTCCCATAATGCACCACTTGGGATTTTTTGTATGTGTCGATGGACTATTTGGCTATGGATAATTTGCATGCATGCGGAGAACAGGCTTTGGGGTGAACTGAAAAAATCTTACACATTTCACACTTACCAGGGTTTGGTGGAGGCTGAGATGTATTGAGGGTCCCAAATCCAATCACTGCCTCCCTCTCTCGGGTACTCTCCACCATGGCCTTTGCTGTGGATGGTGATGATACGGTGGTTGTCCCTCCTCCTGTCCCTTGGACTTCTCGCAGATGTGCTGCCACCCTCTCCTTGGCTCTGGAGTGCAGATCGTACCACCTTTTTATAATATAGTCCAGGGATATGTGTGCTTCACCCAGGGCATTAATGCACTGCTGCCTTTCTCACCAGAACTTACGTTTGTCCGCTTCCGGGGCACTTTAGGATGGACTGACAAACAGCTGCTCATGGTTGTTGCAGCATTCCTCAATTATGATGTCAACTTCCTTTTCTGAAAATGTGAGCTTTCGCAGATGCTCCTTTCCTGCCTTGTCACTGATCTTGCTGGTTATGTTTTATTTTTCTGAGAGTTTGCCTGCAGTGTTGAGCCAGGCCGCTGCACCTAACCATGTGCTTGCAATTCTGATCAGGAATCTCCAGGGACACCACGTCCTGTTTTGGGGTCCTTCTGCTCTCCCAGGAAGTGTTTTTGCCTTATTTTTAAAAGTGGTCGAAATTTGCGCGCGCTAAAGGGGGTTGTTTTGGTCAATCGGTATTTGTGCATGCAAACGATCTTTTTCACCCGCGGACCATGTTTATTTATTTATTTATTTATTTATTTATTTATTCCATTTGTATGGCGCAACAGCTACCCTGAGGGTTTCCCGGCACCTTGGATCCAATATTCCATAGGGTCATAAATTCAGGTATTATTCTTGGTTGAAAAGCCATGCTTTGACACCTTTCCTAAATTTCATATAATTAGTTTCCAGGCGCAGAATAAGCGGGATTGAATTCCATAGTACTGGCGCCGTGTATCCAAAAGAGCGTCCTCCTAGTCTTGCCCGCCTGAATCTAGGGACATCAAATCTCTCCTGATGGATAGACCGGAGGTTCCGGGACGGGATGTACTTATGGACCAGTTTACACAGATACGCTGGTGCTTCTCCTGTGTTTATTTTATACATGGAAGCATAGCGCTTTAAATTTAACTCTGTTACCCATCTTGAGCCAATGTAGATTTCGTAGATGTTCCGATATATGTGCTCGCCTAGGTAGATGGAGAAGTATCCTAGCTGCCGCATTTTGCACGACCTGAAGTCAGCGTATAATTTCCTTGTTGGCCCCCAGGAACAAGATGTTACCGTAGTCCAGCCTTGACCCAATCAATGCTTGCACTACAGTTCTCTGTGCCCCTTCCGGGAGTTGCCACAAAAATTTTCTCAACCATTTGAGAATGGCAAAGCAGACTAATGCTGTTTTCGTGACCTGGGTACGCATTGTCAATTTGTCATCTATTATTACTCCTAAGTTACGAGCTGACGCAACGGCTCTCGGGAGAGGCCCCATTTCCACCGGCCAATGCACTGGACCCCAAAGATCTTTCTCATTCCCGAATAGGAGTAGTTCGGTTTTGTCTCCATTCAGTTTTAATTTCTTGGAGTGCATCCATTGCGCCATGCTCTGTAATCCGGAGTGAAGGGAGGAGGGAGTCTTTTTATCTGTTGATGACAAGGAGAACACCAGTTGTGTATCGTCTGCGTACGAAAATATTGTCAGACCAAATCTGCCCGCTATGCACGCAAGAGGGGCAATATAAATATTAAATAACAGGGGACTCAGGATTGACCCTTGAGGCACTCCATGTGGGGAAGTTAAGATCTCGGAGGTGTTATTTTTATAAAATACCTGGTAGGACCTGTCAGCTAAAAAAATGTCAAGCCACCTCAGTGCTGAACCCTTTATACCTATTCCCTCCAGGGTTTCTAGTAGTGTTTCATGGGATATCGTGTCAAATGCGGCACTCAAATCAAGAAGAATGAGTGCCGCCGACTCGCAAATAGCCACTACGCTAAATTGCGATGCAAGTCATTAGCGACTTGCAATCGTGGTACCTGCTTGGTATGTAGGTTTCATTTTGCGGGTCGCAAATTGCGAGTCGCAAAAAACAGCGCAATTTGCGACTCTCTATTTTGAGTGCTCGTACATCTAGCCCTATGGGTATATACTCCTAGATACTATGGGTCCGATTCACAAAGGTACTTATGTGTAGTAAAGTTACAAGTGAGAAATTTCCGCACTCACGGCAGAGTCTTCACACTTGGGGCGGGATCTCCACACTCGGGGCAGACTCTCCGCATGGTCCACTCTCTGCAGTGCGCTGTGCACTGAGTCTGGAGATTCCGTTAAGAGTGCGGAGACACCGCATTCGTTTCTTTACTGCACGTAAGTACCTTTGTGAGTCGAGCTCTCAGTCAATAGACAGATGCTGAGAATGGGTTTACCATGTTAGATGTTGTGCTGAAGTGAGCCTTAAACTGTTCTCTAGGAACAAAGTCTGGGATCATGGGATACTTTGGATGCGTGCGTGTCTCTTTACGCTACATTGTCACATTTTGTTGTTAAAAAATGGTTGCTGGTTTTTGCCCAGAGACATTGTTAATTCCTTCTTTTGCTGTATCTGAGATCAAGGCTTTTATCCTTCTTCTTTTCTTTTCTTTTCTTTTCTTTTGTTTTCTTCCTCTACTCTTCTTAAATCATTTACCTGCTCTAAGGATAGCTGATTGTGTTGTAAACTCACTCATTATACTGTACATGTTACAATGCCGCCCCCCCTGCAGTTTGGTAAGTTCTTATGGCTGCTGTTTTAGAGGGGGAGGTTTGTCGACGCTATTTTCTGCCGTGTTGTACTTAAGAGCTGATCTGTATTATTGTTTACCTCTGAAAAAAGAATAAACAATTTTGAACACAAAAAAAGAAGAAAAAGCCACCCTTTAGCCACTACTACGAGTTAAAACATAAAACAGACAGTGTTCATATCACACCGTGACGACTGTGAGAGCTCACATCATATTCATAACTCATTTACATTCCACATAACTTTACAGACACAGATGAAAGCAGTCAGTGGTATGACAGCCTGCAGCCCTGTTTCAGTTAGAGATGATGCATAGCCTGTATGCCGCTATTGATTTAGTGTTGAAATGTTAAGCATTAAGAAAGACTGGCTGAACTTACTCAGGTCGTAAATTACTACTACGTCTTCTTGGTTACTAAACTTTCCTATCCAAACGTGCATACCATAAAACTGCTAAAGGATCATGTATAAGTGCAGGCATGTTAATTAAAAAAACACATCAGCTGACAAATCCCTATTGTACAATATGCCTGCATGGAAATAGGAAAGATGCAATTTTCGAAATTTTACTTATTCAAACTTAAAAATATTTCCCCTAACGTCCATTTTTCCTACACTTCTTTCCCATGCTTTTTGAAGCACTTCGTCCTGCATCTTTTCGGTGTAGCAGAGGTGTGCTGAAAAGTGTAGGGAAAGCATTTACAAAGGCCTGTCTGGGTGGACAGTTAAACCGGAGTGGGCCGCCGCATTTGATCTGCATTTCACTCAACATCCTCCAGATGTGTCCAACTGAGACGAAGATGTATGAGTGAGCACGTTTTGAACAAAATTCACCGATGTACCTCTGTTCCTACAATTCTGTAAATGCACTCTAATTCACGTAAGTCCAAGACACATCTTTTTTCCATCCTTAGGCCTATTTCAAACCAGGAAAAACCTTAATAAATTGGGAAGTTTATGCTTGATATAAAGTATCTTTAGATCAATCAATCTTGCAATAGGGAGTGAACTAAGAGAATGGAGTAGCAGACTCAGGCGCCCTATCAAAGAATGACAGACTATTCAGTCAGTCACTTTTCTCCGTTGTGTCAGACAGAGTATGTTTGTGTATTAACAAGAAAAGAAAAGCTTTGCTCCCGAATCAATAGTATAGCTGGCTAAAAAGTCAAATCTGTCTGCAGTTATCCTCGATGACAACTATGTGGCATCTCTTCGACACACCACATACCAGCAGGACGGGAAACCTGCCCTGCAAGAACAAATCCATTTCTTTTTCCACCATTATGGTGCACATTCCAGTGCAGCCTGAGTTCACATGTACTCCTGGGGCCAACTCACATTGAGACAAGATAAACCAGAACACACTAGAATGATATGGTTTGTTGCTGACTCCTGTCCCTTCGACCTCAGACTGTCTAATAGTAACTTGAACTGCAATGTCATGATGTCTCAGGTTAGGTTGTAAGTAGTTCATTCACCTTTTACTTTTCTTACTTTTTTTATTCAGGTACTTTAAAATGTATTTTGGTTAATGTACACAGGAGCCTCCAATTCCTGTATAAAATCTGTAATTTTTCTATCACATTCTAGTTGTGACATTACTAGTCATCGGTATAAAGAAAATGGCATCATTACTCTACTGTAATAACTTATTACAGTTGAGTCAGTGGCGAATTGATACTGAATGCTGCCTGCATACAGTGTGACTGGCAGGCCATTCAATGACAACTTCTTTCTAAAGAGGGAAAGGTATATCTGGAATTTCATATAATTCTTCTGAATTATTTTCCTATGAAAACTCAAAGTAATTACTTGGTGCCGAGACATGTCTTTCTTACACTGCTGGAGTTTATCACTTGAAATGAGGGTTTGGTCTGCAAATTGCTACACATTCCACAGCTGCTTTTGAAAGTAGAATTAAACTGCTTAAAATATGGTTTGTAACCAAATAGAAATTTTATATCTATGTTTAATTTTCATAGCAAACTTTCAACTCTGATTCTTGAATTTACATCCAGTATACTTTGTATACTTATTCACAAGAAGGAGCAGGAGACCAAAGGATCTAAAAGAGGGTTAAGGAAGGATGCTGCAGTGAGCAGGACCATTTCATACCCATATATGGGTGCCCCAAGTTACACTGGACCTTATTTCATTGGTGAGCATCTGCTATTTAAATACTAAGATAAGAATCTAACACTAAAACACATGAAAACTGTAAATATACTCTTACTTACTAGTATAAATTTACCGCATGTGAGGCGGAACAAAGTATAATACAAATGCTCCCAGCACGCCTTAAACAGACGCTGCAGGCTACAAACTTTTTTCAACATGGGGGAGAGGTCCACCAGGGAACTGGGGCCCTTTGAGTAAAAATGGTAAATGCACTGATGCCATCACTGGGTTGGGCACTGCACTATACAGAATAAAATACCCCCTACAGTACCGTATAAAGCTACGGCAAGAAACCTTGGAGTCCCATGTAGTTGTTCTGCCTTTCGCACGGCCAGACGAGTTGTGTGTGGCATGTGGAGCTAGAAGAGAGGTCTGACTTAAGGCTGAAATTTTCAATGTGCCATAGGAGAAGAGGTAAGTATCCTGTGCTTTCAATTCGCCCTTTACATTCAGAAATGTTAGCATGTGATGTGATACTATGCAGCATATTAGGAAACATTGTGGCCAGGGTGGCACATTATGGTAGAATGGCAGAGAAATTATGGCCCACATAATGGAATTAAAGGCATATTATGCTGCTTATTCCGTGCAGTTGTTAATAAAATAGACCTTTTCAAGCATTTTAGACAAAAAGGGAATGTAATGTTATAAATATATACGAAATAAAAGTATACCCACTCTTCAGTTCCTTTTCAAAATGTTCAGCAACAATTAATGATTTTGTGTTGCAAGAACGTAGTGGAGCGCCATTTTATTAATACTGTCCTTTCTACCACACAAGGTGCAATAGTTTGTCTAAACATATTCAGTGATGCACTCAGTAGAGTGAGCCTGTATGTGCGCCTTTCTCTTAATATAAGGTGTGCCTCTTTTATTCAGCCAGTTATGCTTTGAAACATGTCTTCAGTGTTGTGCTTACTCTTCGAGACACGTCTTTTCAAAACCCTGTTTTTTTCATAAGGAGGCACTTTAGGATTTAAGATACCAGACTATAAAAGATACCATAATATATTTCGGATTTTGAAAACTCTGGTTGCCTTCTCGAAATAACTGCTGCTTTGAATATGCTGTCAAAGAACATTAGCGTGAATTGGTGAAACAGAACATTTTCATGGCAGAGAAGGAATCATTTTTCCACTCTGCTTGAATAACACTTAACTATTTAAGACTTCTTGCAGCAGACAAGAACCATTCCTTCAGTGCATCAGTTGGCGATATTTGCACAAGTCAAATATTAAAAAGCACGAAATCAGCAATTAACAGATGAAAGTTGGGCAGTTACTTTTTTGAAACTGTCATATGTGGCATTTGTAATGACTTGTGCTCTTTGTGAGATATATTTTTGTTTACATTTGCAAATGATGCTGAAGATTGAGGACCATGACGCAAGTGGGACAAACACCTACTGATACAGAAAGGTCTGGAGCACTGAGTATTTGCAGTGGCCTTGGCTAGCCTATAAACGAACAATACATTTTGTTTTATAGTGCGTTTGCTACTGCACATTTTGCACATTTTAGCTAACACGTGGTATTATCACTAAACTCATAAGCCTCAGAAGGACTAAACAATGAACATGGAAGTCAACCCTGAGGCTTTCGAGTTATTTGTAGGTGTCTGCAGAGGGTGCATTAAACCCACTGACCTACATTACTGGTTTTAAGAACCAAAATACCTGAGTAAAGTGGGCACTGACAAAGTCAAAAGTTTGGTGTTGTGCTAGAGATCCATTGAAGTGGACTCAAAGAAACATTGCATCCAGTCTTTTTCGGGAGGGGGCTTTTAAACTTACAAAGCTTAACACAGTCTAATAATATAATGTGGGGTGGGGCAACTACATCTTTCTGTGAAAAGAAGCATTGGTTTGTCTAAATCAACCTTCAGAATGAATGTGGCCATTTTTAAAACACAATTGTGGATAAAATAAGGGTGTGTGATAAATGAGTGATAAACAGCGAGTTATGAATATGGATGGGCCAATACTGTTGGCTTCCCTTCAAAGGCCCTCCTACGAGGCCCATGCAAATCCATATCCCATTTGCGGCCAAATCAGGCTTCTGACTTTTGCAGTTATTACCTTGTAGAGTCCGCAGACAATGGAGGCAGCGCCTGATTTATAAGGTTTCAAGAAGACGCAACTTGAGGCGTCACTCATTTCACCAGCCAACTTCCCAACTGACAAACTGGAACCATCCCCTGAGTTAAGAGCATACATAGAAGACAGAACTTCACAAGGTTCTGTAATGAAATGAACCATAGAGTATAACACGTTTTCTCTCTTAACACATTTCTAATGCACTAATGAAAAATTAATAGGAGTACAAAGACAACAAGATGTACAATGGTCAAGCCAATTAATTGTACGCGAAGTTAACCATCTTGGTGTGAGCCTATGTCTATCAAACTCTTACCCTCCCAAAACTCATGTCATTTACACTTTCATCTCTCCACGGAGCCGACTGCTCCATTAACACCTCTGCACTCGCACCTGCACCCTTTGTGCGTCCACCTCTTGCGGACCTCGAACCAAATACACAAATCTGGATCCGTTATCAACATGACACCACTGCAACCATGAACCAATCTGCCCTCAGTGGCCAGTCTCCACTCTTTTGATACACAGCCATTCTCCTCCTGTTCCATTTATGACGATTTTCCTGCTCAGTCCAATTCTCTCATATCAACATTACCTTGTACGGGCCCTGAAACTTAGAGACGCCAAAAACTTGCCTGCCTAGCTTTACCTTAACTCAGTCACCCACATAAAGCCAGATCCTTTCTACTTTTGGGCCCTTATTTTTTGTCTTCAACAGGTTTCAGTAATCATTGCAGCCATGCTGCAACTACTTTGGTACCAGGCTCTAAACTCTAAACAGAAAAAAGGCATATGCTTAGTTGAGGTATTTACAGTGGTCATGAAAGCCCAAACCATATCCACATTGACAAGTTCCACATCTAACCTACTCTTGCTAGCCACTTATACGGTATCCTTTACTACCCTATTGGCCCTCTCCAGCATGCCATTTGACTGAGGGTTATACATAGCATTTCTGTAATGATTAACCCCCAAACAACTGTAGAAAATCCACGATCTCACTGAGTTACGTTGGTTACTGTTATCAGTGAAAATAATCTCTGGTAATCCTTCATGGATAAAAATAGAATTACAAATCATGAAAACAACCTCATGCCATTGATGGAACCGGGCCCATGAAATTTCCAGCTCTCTGCTCCTATCACTTACTCAATGGTTCTTTTTAGCAGCAGGGAAGTGTAGATGGAAGGCAAACTTTGTTAGTCGACTTCGGATACAGTGTAGTTCGATAGAGTTACGCAATAACTCAGGTTGGCAACCAATTGAGGTTAGTCAAATTTTTGTTACAAAGTCAAAAATAGCTGGACATAAATGCATCTCAATAGGAGGGTGTAGAAATACAAAGGAAATATGAAAATGCTAAAACAGCTGAAAAGATTGGCATGGTGTAGCATAAACAACAACACTAATTCAATTACCAAAAGAGCAGATCAGGTGCTCTCTGTCTGAAAGACAGAAGGGAATGGGCAACTGTCCCTCTCTTCGGTACATTATATACCTAACATTTCATTTTGGCAAATATCCCATAATGCTTTTCTCTCACGTGAGTTACAATAGACTACATTTTAAAAATGTCCCACTGCTGTGAAGTTTTCCTCGATCTTTTCCTTAGAAGCCCCTCGCTCCAATTCGTCTTTGGTTCCATCGCCTTCTCTCGTGTGAATTATGTTCTTCTCCACCTTATAGTTTCCCTCCAAGCCCACTGTATCTTCTTCATCCCTCAACTAACTAAGAGAACAATGGCCCTAGTCTTCTCCTAACAGAAACTCATCCACCGGCAAAGCAAAACGTGAGAAAGCAACAGCATTCTGCAACCTCATGGAAATTCAAACCTTTGTTTAAATCAACAATTTCTAAGCGCTGCAAATTCAAGCCTATTATTTAAGATAGCATGAAAAATGCACCATGTGATTTGCAACGATTTATACACGATTTCTCAACATGAGACTATACTAACAAGTCCAATTTAGTCGCTATTACATACACTTACATCAATTGAGCACACTTTCCTACCATCTAAATCACCACAGATAATGGATAATCTGCGTGTGCCGACTACAGTGGTTGTGCTGCACCCCTAACTGGTACCCCAAGTAGGATACGAAATTTCCGTTCTATCCCCATCTAGCGTGCACATCTACTAAGACTGCAGCATACCACAAGTACTCCGGCAACATGGAAAATGGCCCAATAAAATCTAATATACTTTGCTCCAGGCAGCACCAAGACTAGTACTCTCAGAAGCTCCCCCGAACTTCAACCTTTTCTCTCCTTCCTTACACACAACACATTCTTCAGTCCACTTCTTCGCCTGGCTGTCCGTGCCAGGCCAACAACACTTCTCAATAAGTCTCTTTGTAGTCAAGGTTGGCCAGTGTGGCCTTCAGGGGCTCCACCAACCAACTTGGCATGCAACCCCTAGGGAGGCACAAATCCGTATCCCCGCATGTCCACCTCATACTTCGGGGTCCGGTATACGAGGGAGATACAGATGCCTAGCGGGTGCCTAGCTTTCAGGGCGGTGTGCCATTTAGCTACCACCCCCCTCCCGAGACCTATGGCGCTTTGACTCATAGCGCTTTCTAATAAACTCGGTTCCACTCTAACACGCTGGAATCTTAATAGAATATATTTTTTCTATTTTTCACACTAGTAACCCCAGGCTAGGGTGCGCCTTAGCGCACCCATACCACTGGGGTTCAGACACTACACTTTCTTTTTGTACTCACTGGTTCTGACGAATGCCTGATAGAACATTTCACATAGGCAGAAACATGTTGACCTTATTTTAGGATAATATTGGGCTTGTAATTTTGGTCCCTTACCCTACACTATAATTCTTTTATCCCTGTACAATTGGCAATACCAATAAAATCTTTTTTTTTTTACTCAATTGTGACATTTTATTATCACTCTCTTTCACTTCACATTCACAAACCCAGCTCCGCAGTAATCTGGCGTTGCAGCACACCAGGGTGGCATTCGGCCACTCCTGGTGGGGCCCGATGATGAAGCATGTCACCAACCAGGTTGGTGAGTGAGGGCTTTCTATTTAACCTATTAAGGTGGTCATTAACAAGAGACTCAGAATCTTTGCTTGACCACTTGCCTATCCTGCTCTGATGCATTGCAGAAAATAGTGACACTCCTTTGTTGATTTTTTGGTTTACCGCCCAAGGGGAATAGGAACGCTCCTCGTTTCCCTTTCTCTCTTGTTGTTATAAGTCACCTCATTTTTACACCACAACAGTTCATCCATAATTTGGAAAAATTGTTACATACTAATAGCAGACTACCTGCTCTTTAATATATGTTTATGATCGTAGCAATGACCTTCTTGAGTACCTCATTCACCTCAATGGCTGTAAACAATTCCTCTTCTGATAAAGCATTTCCACATCTAACACACACACTAGCTACAATCTCATTCGGCTTAGCTAGTTCCTCAACCATGCAGGTTTTTTCAGGTAGCCTTGATAAACAATTAGCAATTCTATTTTGCCATCAAGGGATATACTCAATATCGTAGTTGTATTATTGAAGTCTAGCCCCTATTCCTTCAGAACACTTAACATTAACATTAACATTAACAGCACCTCCAGGTTGCAAAACCTTTACTATTGGTTTATGATGCATTCTCAACACAATTTTGAATCCCCAAATGCAAGTAAATTCATATTTCACACCTCATGTAGTTGCTAATGTCTCCCTCTCTCTATAATAGAGGAGTTTCTCACAAACTTGCTAAGAGACCGATATGGAAAAGAAACTCTATTTTCCTTCCCTATTGTTGGGCAACACCCCACTAAAATGCCCCTTCTTTCTCGGCAATTCTCACACTGCAGTTTTGTCTGCAAAATTTCTAACAAGTTTTGCATAATATTCAACAAGCCCCATGAATGACCGCACTTAGGGGCATATGTATCAAGCTCTTCTGAGGTCGCAAACACTGCGAATCGCAAAAAAAGTGTTTGCGATCGCAAAATAGCTGTCTGTATGTATAACAGACTTTCGCATAGCAAAATAGGTATTCACTAAATTTGTGAATACCTATTTTGCAAGGCCCACAATCTGCGAACATTCATTTGCGAATTCGCACATACTGTATCGTATTTTGGGAATATCGCAAAAAACCATATCGCAAATAGCGAATTCGCAATCCTATGTAACAATAAATCGCAAATTGTGAATATACGAAATTCATACTTTTGCACCTGATTTTTACCACCAACTCAAAGCAGGGGGTAACCAGGTGCAACCAATTTAAACAGGCCCACAATACCACAGGGACTTCCACAATGGCAGCGCTGTGTGTGATAGCCAGGAGGATGCGGATTCAAGCAGCAGCACAGAGAAGGAGGCGACAGGAACAAGTCTTCAGAGTGCACATCACTCTGTTCGAGCAGACAGAGGAAGAGATACATGAGAAGTATAGGCTGGACTCGGATACCATACTGGACTTGATTGCTGAGCTCAAACCTATGCTTGAACACCCAATCCGCAGGACCCAAAACATTCCATCACATGTGCAGGTCCTGTGCTCACTGCACTTACTGGCATCGGGGAGCTTCCAGGGGGTGATAGCGACAGCAGAAGGGGTCTCCCAGAGTTGCCTGACGCGCTTCTTTCATGCATTTTTGGATGCACTGTTACAGAGGCTGCATCATCACATCACATTCCCTGCCACACAACAGGCATTGCAGCAAACCAGAGTTGATTTCTACCAGATTGCCCAATTTCCCCATGTCATTGGTTGCATAGATGGTACCCATGTAGCCCTCTCATCCCCCTCAAACAAGGAGTACGTAATTCAGAAACCGCAAATCATTCCATTCACTCAACATAAAGGTCATCTGCAACGCTAAATATATCATAACTGATAGTGTCAAAATACCCTGGAAGTCCACACGATTCCTTCATTTGCAGACACAGTGGGATATACACACGTCTCACTGGGGTGAATTTGGCGAGGGCTACCTGCTAGATAAATGCATGTCAAGCACTCTAACATACAGTTAAGGGCTGAAGTGAGAGGACAGTGATTAACCATATGTCTTTCATCCTGCAGGTGACAGTGCATATGCAGTGCGCAAATTCATCCTCACACCTTACCTCAATCCGGCTAATCCAAGAGAGCGAAGATACAATCAAGCACACAAGTCAATGCGCTGCGTAATTGAGCGGACATTTGGTATACTGAAGAGCAGGTTCCGCTGCTTGCATAAAAGCGAAGGAGCACTACAATACAGCCCAGAGACCTGCTGCAAGATTGTGGCTACTTGTGCAAAGCTGAACAACATTGCGACTAGAAAAGACATACCGGTGGAACTCTCAGATACAGAATCAGATGAGTATGAGGTACCAGGTCCACGTCGCAGACCAGCAGGTGGTATAGGGGCAGCTGAGGGATGACACAATGAAAATAATGATTTGTGAATGACTGTGTTTTAATGTACCTTAGCATCAGGTAAATTGCATTCACACAGACTACAAACACACTTTGTTAGAGCGGCAGACCCTGATGCAGAGGTCTAGCCCGGGACCAGGGTTCAATTCCCCGCCTCGGCGGGTCTTGGGCTCAAAAATTCCACGGACCTGATAATTCTCGCCTCGGTGCCTATTCCAATCATGGAGTCCCACTCTGCAACTCTGGGCAATAGCTTGCTTAATATCCACAACGGCCCCCACAACGCTAAGGATGCCTGGCCTCCACCTTGGGGGTGCCCAGGAGTGGACACCTCACAGGGAAAGCCAGGATGGGTTCCACAGCGGTATTCGTACAAGCGCCTTGAGACCCATGCGGGTGAGTAGTGCGCTATACAAGTATCAATTTACATTTTTACATTTACTTTATGTGTGACACTTGCTGTTGCACATGTCAAGTACACAGGCCCTGGGTAATGGGTTTACAAATGTCCATATGCCATGGGTTACTTCACCCATTAGCATTCATCTGTGGTGACTCAGTTCATTTCTTCCGTGCACGTCCTGCAGTTGCATGCTCTCCCTTGAGGCATCTGATGGTGTTCGTGCCTCACACTATGCTGTCTGGGTTCTGCAATTGGTGGGGTGATGCTGCTTTGGCTGGAGAGCTCCTCACTGTCCCCTGAGCCCAGGAGACCTGTCTGCAGCTGGTCAACTGCATTGGTGACCTGCACCAAACCTTTGGCAACATCCTGGCTGCAGTGTGCCATTTCTACCTGCATGGTCACTGTGCGGCGTGACAGTACCGATGTGGCATTTGACAAGTGGTTGACCGCCTTGCTATGTATGTCCAGATGGCTGAACAGATGTTGTTTTCCCCTGCGTCTGGATGCCTGGTCCCTTTCCATTGTGGCACAAAGTTCTTTTATTGCTCCAGTCATGTCCCTGATGCTGTCTGCACAGGCCTTATGTCCCCTCATCGACTTTCTGATTGAGCTCTCTGATGCCCTCCTTCATGTCTGTAAGATTATGATTAACAGACACTAAGTGCCTGTGTATTGATTTCATGCTTTTGGCTTGCAGGCGCTGGAACTTCACCATTGTGCCTTCCAGGCCGGAAAGTACGGAGGGATCCTCTCCTGCGTCTGCGCCGGTGTGTGCCCTTGGCTGTGTCTCCTGCAACTCTCGTCCCTACGGTGCATAGGGGGCTGATCATATACCTGCTGTACACGCTGCTCTTGCTCTGGCTGTGCCTAATCCTCTATGGATTTGGGTTCTCCCTCCAGCGCCAGGAGTGGAGGCACAATGGTAAGGTGTCTTCATGGGATAGGTGTTGGCAGTGTAGTCTGCTTTGTGTCCTCTCCTCCGGCCTGGTCCTGTGCCTGTGCTGCCTCCTCGGCTTCAGTGTTGTCACCCTGTGTTTCAGGTTCAACTGTAAATACAAAAGCACTTTTTATTGTGTATTCTGTTTTCCATTGTTCACTGAATAAAGTTTTCTGCATTTAGGTTACCTAAGTACTGTCTTGCATTGTTGGCTTAACTATTTTGTGTCAACTCCCTATACATTGCTGTGTGGCATTGCTCAACTGTATTATTTATTTTTTTTACAGAGTTTTTATATTGCGGGAACTTGACCCGAATCGGGTATCAGAGCGTTTTACATAGCAGCAATTGAATTACATGAGGACACATTCATTTTTGTTAGGCACGGAGAGATTAAGTGATTTCCCAGAATCACAGGATGTTCAGCATCATTGCCGAGACTCGAACCCAGTTCTCTAGATTCGAGGTTGACCGCCCTAGCAGTTAGGCCAACTCCTCTCTTCTGTATTATGAATGTGGCTACATCTCCCATGGTGGAATGGAAAATGTGGAATGAAGTAGCATTGTTACTTCGTAATTGGGGCATTCCTAAGTGTGTAATTAAGTTGGTAATGTGTCAGGGCTGATTTAGCATGCTCCTTACCTTGTCTGGTGTTGAGCGTGTCAGAGCTATCGATGTCTGCCACCCCGCTGATGCTTTCAGACTGTAAGGTGGACTCCACCAACTCCTCAAGGGGTGTGGATTCTATCTCTGTGGATGTACCCCGGCTAGTCTTCTTCGCCTCCGCAAGCCTGGTGGCAATCTTGTCCTTAGACCTGGAGCACATGTCATACCAGCGCTTGTGTAGGTCAGCAATGGAACGCTGGGTTACACCTATGGTATTCACCTTCGCCTGAATGTCCAGTCATATTTTGCGCTATTGGGACTCAGGGACATGAAGGGATTTTTTGCCAAACAGCAATTCATGGCTCTTAACCATGTCATAAATGAGTACCTCCTGCTCCTTCTCACTGAATTTGTGCTTTCCTTTCCTCCCAGGTTCCTCCTCATCTTTTTCCTGTGGATCCAATGTTTATTGGTGGTGTTGCAGTTCACAGTGGTATGCTTCTCCTCCCAGCCTCTGACACAGCCTCAGGCAATCAGGAACAGCATGGGCAGGCACACTTCCTGGGTGTAATGTCATTAAGCTGTACCTGAATAGCAGATTCGCTAATTTTCCCATTTCTTAATAGTAAAATCGCTAATAATGAATCGCTATTATGGAGTTCACTATTTAATTTTGCAATTTTTAAGGAATTGCTAAATATTTGTGAATTAATATTGGCATCGTGTTTTGCAATTCTCAATTAGCGATAAGCTAAAAATCGCTAATTGAGAATCGCAAATCTCTTTTTTGATACATAAGTCCCTTAGTCTTTGTTCTCTGGGATGGTTTCTTCTTTAATTGCTCTCACCAGATCTTTCTTTGGTTACTACCCAGCAGCAGAACTGCTATATCGGAGGTACTCCACATCTTCCACTGGAAAATGGCATTTACCCTTCCGTAACGTAACCCCAGCTGTTGACAACCTGTATAACACTTGCATTAGTAGAATGTTCTGCTCTACAACACTTATGACAAAGCTCAACATATCAACCTGAAAGAACACAACCATTTCCATGCCTGCAAAATATGTCATTATTCGTTGGAATATGTTCACCGCTGAGGCAAGACCAAACGGCAACTGTGTGAATTGGTAACCCTCATCAGGTGTGATGAAAGCTGTTAGTGTCTTCGGGATGGAGTCTGACTAGAGTTTTATAGTGCGCAAACTCGACCCGAAGGTATTGAGCGTCACTGCCGAGATTCGAACCAGGTTCCCAGATTTGAAGCTGACCTCTCTAGCAGTTAGGCCAGATCCTCTCCCCGTTACCAAGTGCCTATGTGCCATGTGCTACAGGGCGTTGTCTCTGAAGGTAAAAGCAGACCCCTGCATTTGAGAAACCTGGTAGTGCCCTGTTGGCAAGATAAATAGTACTTCGTATATAACACCTCATGACTCTCAAATCTGATACACAGAGCTTTAAGTGGGCAGGGTCTCACCGGTTCTGAGCACCAGCAGTTTTTAGGTCTCGCGACCTATGCGCATCGAGCGGAGCGAGAATTCAAGTGGCGAAAATCTTCATGAAACCACCAGCTTTTTGCTGGCGGTTTTCATGAAGTTCACATGAACCACGTGTTCAAACATGAACGCGCATCAGCCTCCCTCCATTTGCCGCACAGCACATCAAAGGGCTTCGCCCAGCGTGCGCTCTGCGGCTTCTCCTCCCCTAATTGAATTCAAAGGATCCGCTCCCCCATCCCCTGCTTTAATTACATTAGCGGTAAAGGGCTTGTTCTGGTTGTGTGGGCCATCCTAGGCTCAAACAATTGTAGGGCACACACACAGCTGCATCCTAGCACTTTACTGCTGTTTATAAAACAATGTGCATGTTAAAGAGGCTTGGGTACTATTTCTCCCCTACTAACAGACCCTGTAGCGCTACTGTATCTATTGCTTGAAGTTTTTACCTTTTCCGAACGCTTTTGCAGCGCTACTCGACCAAAATGGCTTCAGGTTCACCCCCCCCCTCGTGTGCTGCAGACTACGCTAATACAGCTCCTACGCACACAAACAGCCTCAGCCAAGGAAGATCCTCACCGGAGGATTTCGAAAGGCTTTACAACACTAGCTGCATTGCAAACTCCTGTGTGGCAGCCTAAGCTTAAACAACTGTAAGCTACACAAACAGCTTCATCCTAGCACTTTGCTGCTCCTTAAAACAAAATTTGTATTTCAAAAATGCTTCGTTGGTATTTCACTCCTTCTAACACTACTTGTAGCGCTACTCTACGTACTGCTTTTTTTTCATATCCTCTAAGGTGCTTTGTATGCCCATATGATAAAATTTGCACGTGTTCGAGTGGCGACTCGCACAGGTTGTTGCCTTAATTGTGGCTGATTCACTATCAAGTGTTACTTTAACACCATGGGGGGGGGGAGCTTTTACATAGCTGGCGCCGTGTTAATAAGCTTCTTCCTTTCGTAGATCACCTAGCATAACAAAACATAGCATAACAAAACAGCAAAACACAACAAAACATAGCATAGCTTAACAAAACACAACAAAATGTAGCATACATAACAAAACATAGCATTGCAAAGCATAGCAATACATAGCATTGCATAACAAAACACAACAAAACATAGCATAGCATAACAAAACACAACATAGCATAGCATAACAAAACAAAGCTTAGCAAAGCATAACAAAACATAGCATAGCATAACAAAACACAACAAAACATAGCATAGCATAACAAAACAAAGCATAGGATAGCAAACCTAAGCATAGCATAACAAAACAAAGCATAGGATAGCAAAACAAAACATAGCATAGCATAACAAAACATAGCATTACATAACAAAACATAGCATAACAAAAGACAACACATAGCATAACAAAACATAGCAAAAAACAACAAAACATATAATAGCATAGCAAAACATAGCATACCAAACACAACAAAATATAGCATAGCAAAACAAAGCATAGCATAGATAAAGACAACAAAACATAGCATAGCATAACAAAACATAGCATAGCATAACAAAGCATAGCATAGCAAAACATAGCATAGCATAACAAAACAGCATAGCATAACAAAACACAGCATAGCATAGCATAACAATTCAAAGCATAGGATAGCAAAACATAGCATAGCATAACAAAACATAGCATAGCATAACAAAACACAGCATAGCATAGCATAACAATTCAAAGCATAGGATAGCAAAACATAGCATAGCATAACAAAACAAAACATAGGATAGCAAAACAAAACATAGCATAGCATACAGCATCACTCCGCACCACCACAGCATCACTCAGGGGCACCACAACATCACTATGCGCTACCACAGCATCACTGAACGCTACAGCATCACTCGTTCGCCATCACAACATCACTCAGTGCCACCCCAGCATCAATCTGTGCAACCATTTAACAACACCTGGTTCAAATATGTTTTCTCAATGTTTCAAGCTTTATTACAAATATAACAAAAAGATGTTAATATTTCACTTCTGTTCTTGGATTTTCGTCACAATTAAATACACTGAACATAATCTTCACAAAAGTTATTTACAAAACTTTAAGCTATTGCCAATATGAATTACAATAACTTTTATTTAATTATTAATTATTGGGAAAAAATTAAAAGCCATTGTCATTTGTAATAGCAATACATGTAAGCCACGTAAATACAACACATATTGCATTACAAATGCTATAGGTGTCACATTTGCGAAAGTTATAACTATTGGCATTGTAAATGACACAGCAATTAATTTAGCTATTTTCAAAAACAAAACAAATACAAAATGTGTAATTTACAATACCAATAGCTCAAACTTTCCTAATGCGAGACCTATTGCATTGCAAATGCTTGTTTAAAGGGGGGGCTCGAAATGTGTCTCGATCAGGCTCTGTTTTGTGACATGATGCAGGCGGTCTGTTTTTTCCGGACTGCAGTGACAGCAAGCACATTGATGTGCACGTGCTGCCACTGGTCACTTCTCACTAGTGGGGAAGTTACACCATGGCGTCATGCCAGGTGAGCGTTGTAGGGGAAGGGAAATCCTTTAAAAAGAGTCATTTTCTCTCTGGGTTTACCTTCTCTTTTGAAACTCAGGAGCAGCAACATTGTCCTGGTGTCACCAGAGCTTTAAGTGGGAGCGATTTCAATATTATATACCAGCCATAGTTGCTGCTTATTTATCTTATGCAACTAACAACCATTGACAAAGCCAATAGTTCTGACTTGCTGTAGGTATAATGTTACTTGTTGTATCATAGATCTGGATCACAGAAACAGCAAAATACAAGTCAGGCGGCACACTATGCTAATCACAGATTTGTAGGTTATGTGTTATTTTTAAACCAAGCCCTTAATTACATTGGCCACACCCCTTTGAGAGACCCCTCAGTTTTTTCATCCCATTTAAAGCCCTGCTGATACACAACATGGGCAGGGAGGTCAGATCAGAGCTACTGAGACTGGAGTGGACAGCTACTTAGCAGCCAAGGTCTTCCTGAAATTCTGGTATCAAACTTACGAAGTCAGAATTCTATGTGCTTTAAGAAGTACCTTCCAGCAACAGGATCACTTCATGAATGTCTGGTAATGAAGCGGTCTATCACAATATTCCTGTTCAAGCAGGGCAGGTCTTCGTAAAACCTAAGTTTACTCTTGGCCAATGAACATGCAGTGGCAGATAGTCCGCTAAGGCGGAGGAGCGCTGCCCCACTGCTGCAAAGCAGTGAAAGAAAGAAAAAATACAATGATAATGACTCTGACAATTGGTCCCTTATTATCTTGTCGGTTCTAGGCTTAAATTCGCACATTATGGCTAATTCTCTAAGTATTGCCACAACTTCATCAACTGATTCTTCAGGGTTTTGGGGTATAGTATAGAATTTAGCACACATCAGATATTTTCACCTTCGTGAGAGTCCAATTTCCCTGGAAGATACTTAAACACACGCTGACCTTCTTTCCTACCGTACTCACCAACAATTCTATTTTCCTGCTGGAGAACTAATTTGACCACATGCGTCCACGTCATTCTCAAAACTTTCAATCCACACCGAGCAGGCAATAGGCAGACAACTAGAAGGTTGTAAAAATGAGGGCGTTGTAATGATGGCTTGTGCCATTTCCGTGGTGGTAGGAATGCAGCTGGTTAGAGAAACACTTGAGGGGGGGGGGGGGACATCTTCAGCACCTCTATCAATTTCAGAAAATATTCTGTATTTCAGAAATTAGACGAGACAAAATAAAAGCAAATAGTGTAAATATGTTTTTAATGGTAACATTACTTGAAACTACCTCTAGCACAATTGTTTGAACCAAGACTATGATGACGTAAAACACTGGTCACACACAGAACGTTCACACTCAGTGTCCCAGAGCAGTACGCTCGTCCATCCCACCACTAGGTGGCGCCGTAACTTCAGAACCGGAGATAAATTGTTCACACCTCACCTTAAAGCCCTCATGTCTTCTACTGGGAAAACAGTGCGGTGGCTGATATGGGAGAACAATGCAGTGGAGCCGTTCAGATAATATGTTGGCATCTATCTGTGCTTCCGCGCTTGCGCAGCTGCTCACGCTAGCAACAAAGAAGTTACAAAGATGTTCTTCACGCACTCGGAGTCTCGGACTAAGGCTTGTTCCGTTTTGATTTTCCTGCGGCCGAAATGGGTTCTGAAAGACTCTAAACTGAAACGCTAATGCTGGAGGGTGTAGGTGCAGCAGTGTTTGTTCTTTCATGCACTGACTTGGATGAGTGATTGCTCGCTTCACGTCTCAGACTGGATGCGTGTGTGGTTGTGGACTACCCCTAAAATCTTACACCCCAAAAATCACCACCTCAATAGCACGCCCACAGGTGGGCGGATCACTGACTGTTAAACCTCACTTATATGAGGTAATGTGTCTAAAGATAAGGAGCGAATCAGCATATCAAAAATTCATTCAAGTTAAAGGGCAGACTCAGTAAGAGAGTTCTAGGGCAGAGTTAAGCGTTTGGAAGGATTTATTAAAAAAATTCAAAAGGTGCAATACAGAATAATCAAAGTACAGATGTAGAAATAGTGCCATGACGGCTCTCAGTAATAGGTCAGTACAAAATAATAGGCAAAATTAAAAATAGACTAAGTACAAACAAGCAGCAAAGCAGTAAGACATCGGGCAGCATCCCTAGGAGTATGGGAAAACTCTGGCTCACCTCCAAACTTGAGGGTTTATTTAGGAAAACACCTCATAGAAGAAAATGGAAAGTGCATATTTTATCATGGGGTGTGCAAAAGAATTACATTTCCAGCAAATCAGAGCACTGGATTAAAGAGCATCATACAGCCTTACCACTTAAGCACCATCCAACTACGTGAATATTGATTCAGTCCCCTCGGACCTAATGTAATTTGGTGGTGTTAGAACAAACTAGTTACAAAAACAACAGTGAACTACTGTGAAATAACGCAAAATTGCGAACAGGTTGAGAAATCTTGAGAAATCTGCAGCAGAATCGACTACAGCAACACACTGTACGCAGGCATCACCCAGAAACTCCTGAAGGAACTACAGAACATTCAGAAGACCCCTGCCAGACTCATACTCAACATACCCTGCCACAGCCACACCACCAGTCACCTGAGACACCTCCACTGGCTCCCAGTCAACAAAAGAATCACCTTCAAGCTCATTGTGCACACTTACAAAGCTCTATACAACGTAGGACCTGCGTACCTTAACCACAGCCTAGCATGGCACGCACCCACCAGAGACCTCCGCTCCGCCCAACTGGACTTGGCCACCATCTCACATATCCGCAAGACCATGGTTGGAGGAATATCCTTCTCCTACCTCACAGCAAAGACCTGCCTCTCCACCTCAGGCTATCACCATCACTGCCTCAATTCAGGAAGGACCTTCAGACCTGTCTCTTCAACTGTACCACAGCGCCTCTGGAAGCCCCGCTGTTTCTCCCCCAGCGCCTTGAGACCCTTACAGGTGAGTAATGGCACTTTAAAAAAAAACTGATTGACTGACTAATTGATTGATTGCTTGAGAAATATAACATTAGTGAGCTCATGCTAGAGAGAGAGACAACCTTCTTTGAGAAAAGTGTCATTTGGAAATAAACAAACATGACCTGCTTAACTTTGTGCAGCAGAAATAATAAACAGTCAATGAGGCCTGATGAATTATCCATTTTGAAAAAGATGGTTTTAAGGCCTAGCATGGGCCTATTTAACATAAATCTAAAAAAAAGCACTTCAAAAGGTCAAATAAAAATCTTTTCAAAGGTATTAGCATCATTCGAGAGTGCACATGTAAATTCGAATGTAGATCACACTGCAGATTGTTATTAATCCCCTAAGAGAAATTGGGTTGTTGGTTGACAGTGAAGGGGACCCCTGTTTAAGCAACAGCCACAATCAATGTCAGGGTGAGCCACAAAAGTCACTAAATTAACCTGTACCTAACCCCCTGGTTACTAGGCACAAAAGCAATCAGGCATTACTTAGAGGCAATGTGTAAAGTATTTATGCAGTACACAAACAGTAATAAAGTGGAAACAGAACACAAGAAAAATCCCATACTAATTTTAAAAATGAGAGAACATTTTAATCAATTATTTGACACCAAAATGACAAAAATCCAATAAGTAGAACCGGAGTTATGAAATTTTAAAGTTCAAGGTAAAAACTAGGGCCTAAAAGATTAAAGCGGCAAACGCACGAGACCCGGTCAAAGTAAAAAAATATGGCTGGCCACAATAAACACGCAAGTTGGATACAAGAAGTGAATTGGGCCTGTTCAGTGTTTACCTTCCGACTTAGAAGGAATTTGAAGAAAATATTCAGAGAAAGTAAAGTTCAACGAAGTAAGGCTGCAGGTGGTGGCTGACAAGGGTATGTCATCACTGAGGAGACACTAGATGAAGTATTGGGGAAGATTTCCATGTTCGGACTTAGGCTCATTTTTGGAAGTTGAAAATCTCCAGTGGAATGAGACAGGAGGTTGCAGCCAATGAGAGTTCCAGGAGGTCAGATACCCCTTTGGCGCAGGACCACCGAACAGGATTTGCTGCTACGAAGAAGAACATAGTGGGCGCTAACGCGAAGTCAGGTTGACCGGCCAAACACAATGAATGGATAGAGGAGCAAGTTTTTTGTGTGTCACATTTTTGATTTTGTCTATCTGGGCACATTTAGTACCATCACCAAGTGTCCAGGACAAGAGGAGCTCCACTTGGGGGGCGTTAGGAATCAACCAGTTTGGGTCCAAGTGTGGGTTCAATACAGTGGGAACTTGGTATTTCCCTGTGGCTCTGAACAAAAGGCCAGTAAACTAGCCCCTTGGAGTCACTCTGGTAGTCCTGGATTCAAGTCCTTCCAGGTGCAGCAAGGCAGTCTTTTGTAATACACAGCAGGCCAAGGCAGCAAGTAGTCTTCTGAGAGCCCTTCCACAGGTCCAGAAAGTGAACTGAAGAGTGGGTCTGAGGGTCCTTTTTGTATACATGGTGCTCTCTTTGAAGTAGGAGAAGTTTCTACAGGTTTTCCTTTGAAGTGCTTGGAATTTCCTGACTCCCCTTCCCTGGAAATGCAGTGGTGACAATTCCTTTGTGTGAAGGCAGAGCACAGACTATTCAGTTGCAAGAGGGGCTGTGCCCAGCTCTGACTTCCATCCTGTCAGGATTAGGTGTACCTGTATTCAGGTACACCTAATCCTTCTCTTGTGTGACTGGAAGGAATTAATAAAGTCCAACTGCTAACTATACCCAGTCATGTGCCTTAGGGCAGGAAATAGCAACTTTACAAAAGCTGCATTTTTAAAATTGTAATTTAAAAATCAACTTTACCATTAAAGAGGATTTTTAATCACAATTTCAGAGACATCAAACATGAAATGCTCACCTGTTCCCAATCAAAAGTTAGAACTTATTAAATTTAATAAAGCAACACAATGTTATCCAATGGGACAGGTAGCCCTCAAAGTAGTGAAAATTGAATATAGGAGTTTTTCACTCCCAGGAAATGTAACACTCAGAAGTACATGTCCAACCTTTTAATTACAATGCACCCTGCCTTATGGGCTACCTAAGGCCTACCTTAGGGGTGACTTATATGTTGGGCTACCGGTTTTATGGTATTATTTTTTTTTACATTTCCGTCCGTATTTTTCCGTGGCCATCTTATTGGTATTTATCCATATTTATTTTGTGTTTCAAGAATAAATGTAGCTGTAAAATGGTATATTTCTGCGCTTAAATAACTCTTTGACGTACACTGAAACAAGGATGCCTGTCACGTTTTAGTAAACTGAGCAGCCACATATAACAAAAGTCTACACTCACAGCTACATATTAGCATCATACTACAAACATGTCAACATATGCCTGTATTTAAGGAAATCTCATCCAATATTTTGACCCTCCATGATGTCTGTCTGCTCAGCTGTTGCCTAGCGCAAAAAATGTGCAAGCATTCGTGCCAAGAATTTTCAATTCTATTAAGGACGTGGAGGCGAGGATTATGCTTCTCTTTCTTTACTGTGAAAACAGCAGCCAATGAAAAACGTTTTCATAACACAGATAAACTACATTTCCCATGGTGCTTTTCCACCAGTCATGTCCCACCAGACCCTATAAGAGTAACCATCACTGTCCCGTGAGCCTCTTTCTTTGCTCTAGTCCATAATCTAAGTGCGAACATTAATTCGATGAGCCATCTGTGAGTCTATGACAAATCCCAGGAAGTCTATCGTCTGGGCTGGGGATAAGACTGATTTGGGTTCAATGATCACAGAGCCCAGGTTTTGCAGAAGGGATATTGTCATATGCAAATGAAGATTGGCCAATGATTGATTCTGAGCCATGATAAGTATATCGTCTAAGTACACTTTCATGCGAACTCCTTGTGCTCTGATAGGAGCTATTACCGGCTTCATTACTTTGGTGAAACACCAAGGCGCTGAGGAAAGCCCGAAAGGAAGGGCCAAATATTCCAACCATCGGATCCTCCATTGAAACTGGAGGAATCGTCGATGAGGGGGGTAGATAGGAATCGACAAGTAGACGTCCTTTAGGTCCAGTTGGACCATCCAATCCCCCTTATTTAATAGATCCGCCAACAGATGTATACCTTCCATCTTGAAGTGTTTGTCAACCATGAAATGACTGAAGTCTCTCAGGTTTATCACCAACCTGTGACCACCACCCTTCTTCTGCACCAGGAAGATGTTGCTGCAGAACCTCTTTGTCGCAATAAGCAATCACGTGTTTCTGCAGCAATTCTTCTATTTCTGCATCTATAAAAACACATTCTTTTTGGGGAAAAATGTACTTGTCTGGATTATCTGTTCTGAAAGGGTGTCTGATAAAACTCTAGGTGAAAACCCTGAATAGTCTTTAAGACCCACGCATTTTGTGATAACACCCTCCAATTGTGTATGAAGAATTGTGTACGACCCCCCAAGAGTAGATGAGACAATGCTGTTACACTTACCTGTAGAGTTTTGAGCTTGAAATCCTTCTCTGGGGCCACCTCTGTTGAATCGACTTCTGTTGAATCGACTTCTGTTGAATCTTTGTCTTTTCGGATAGAAGGTTCCACCTCTGGAAGAGTCCAAGTTGCCTCTACCTCGACCATAGTCTCCTCTGGGAGGACCTTGGTAATATTGGTGACCTGCTGAGCGTCCTCTGCCTCGCCAGGCCCTATTAAAAAGGCCAGCGTGAAAGACACGTTTAATTACTGACTGTGCCTTGTCTAGGGAAGTAAAAGTACCTACGAACTTTGACACATCTTTGACGAATTTGTCACCAAAGAGGTTACCCTCCGCCAGAGGACCTGGCTCCTCTGAGGCCGATTCTGTCAGATTGGAGTCCATCCTCATTAACAGAGATGTGTGCCTCTCCGCGGAGAAGGCGCAGTTTGCGTTTCACAGGAGACAAATTGCTTTCTGTGTCCAAGCCACCAGAATATCTGTATCTAAAGGACTGGCTGGATCCTTACCCATGAGGGCAATCTCTAGTATCTTGGCCAGGGGTCCTGCTACGTTGAGGGGCTTGTCTTGGCAGCCTCACCAGGCTCGATCAATGCCCTTTTTTGGATACTTTGCACACTTTTAAAGAAATGTTAAAAGGCTGGCATCGATATTGGGAGTTTCTGCAACCCTGTCTGAGATATCCGGTCGAGGGCACTCCGAGCGCAATCTATTGCTCACCTTTCTGAGATTGTCATGCAAAGGTAAACAGAGTATTGGAATTCTTATCAGGTAATAGACTGCCTGCCTTCCTAGATTTCTTTTTAGGGTGTGCCTCCTCGTCCGTAGTATTAGTGTCTGTCGTGTCAGTGTCTATGTAAACTTTTTGTTTGCGTTTGGCTTTGACACCCTCAGCGGTTGCCGGTGTTGTGTAAACATGATCCACTGCGTTCACCTGTGGCAGGTTAGACAGTGCATCAGCATGGGGCCAGGACCCCGACTTCACCTGAATAGCATCTACGGGTGTCTCTTTAGGTGTCTCAAGAGGATTTGTGAACTCGTGACGCTTAGCAAAACTTTCTAGCTGTTTGGTAATTGGCTTTAGAGCCGCTGCCAAGGCTTGTTGGACCGTACTGGGGACCGTGCTTTCAATTGCCCTGTTGATCAACTGCAGAACCGATGCGTCCAGCACGTGGACAATAGTATCTTCCAATGCATTCTCTTGCTGTCCATTGGGCTATGCATGGCAAACGCTTTGTGGCTCTGCTGTAACGTCGGGCTTGACAAGGGAGGCCTCCGACAATGAACACTAGACTCGCGCTTGCATTTCACACCAAAAATGTCCCAGAGCAGCCTTGTTTGCCTCGGAGCAACCTCCGCTCCTGTGGGAGCCGATTTCCAAGTATTTAAAGACTGCTCGGGGTCCAGACACACTCACGCTAAAACGTGCGTTGGCAAATAACCCCCGGGGGGTAATTAGCAAGGAGATCTCCTGCTCGACTCAATATACACTTGTGCAGCGTGCATCACAATGCCACAGCAATCTGCAATTAACAAAGGAAAAACCGGCCGCTCGGGCCAGGGAACACTTGTGCAGGGCACACAACAATCCTAAAGCAATCACACCATTAATCATGTAAATAAGGGCAATATGTTCCCATAAGCGCTCGCACAAGGAACAGCTAATTGTACAAAACGATTATCGATATAAGCAATACATCGAATAGCACTGATCTCTGCCATGTACAGCAAAGAAGGAGGCTCATGGGACAGTGATGGTGACTCTTATAGGGTCTGATGGGACATTATTGGTGGAAGAGTACCATGGGAAATATAGTTTATGTGTGTTATGAAAATGTTTTTTCATTAGCTGCTGTGTTGACAGTAGAGAAAGAGAAGCATAATCGGCAGCCTCCTGTCCTGTAATAGAATTCATGAAAGACAGCATGGAGAGTTTCTCACAAGAAGCCACATTTTCAGTATTTTCCCGCTTTTAAAAATAAATACAGACAGGAAACACATTGTTTTCTGTCTGTATTTTTCTGTATAAATCAGTAAAAACGGAACACCGGAAGCCTTACTTATATGCAGTAAAATGGGAGTGTAAGGATTGGCAAGGGGATTATACTGCCAAGTTAAATTGTCAGTATCAAACTGCATTCAGACTACAATGGCAAGCCTCGGACATGTTTTAAGGGGCTACTTGACTGGGTGACACAATAAGTGCTTCAGACCCACTAGTAACATTAATTTACAGGCCCTGGGTATTTGGTATACCGCCTTAGAAGGGACTTATAAGTAAATTATATATTCTAAGCAGGTGTAAGCCAACTTTACCACGCCTAAGGGAGAGAGCATAAGTACTTTAGCACTGGTTAGCAGAGGTAAAGTGCACAGAGTTCTATGGCCAACAAAACAAATTCATCAAAAGAAATAGGAAGGGTGATAGCAACACGGTTGATGGTGACCCTGTAGAGAGGGCCACGTCCAACATGCACAACTAATCTTAAACACAAAAACACTTTCACATGGATCCCTTCACCATCTTGGTTGTGTGGATGCGCTGTCTAGTGACAGCAACTTATTGCCATAAATAATGTAGTGTCCACAGACAAGTGCCTGATTTATAATTATATGTTTTAATGAAGGCTCAACCCAGAAGTAGCACTTCTGTCACTTGCCAACTTCCCAGCTGATAAACTGTGACCTTCCTTTGACTTAAGAGCACACTTGTAAAACACATTCATTTTTGCCTAACAAAAATGAATGTGTCCTCGTGTAAATCAACTGGTGCTCATGTAAAGCGATCTGATACCCGATATCATCGGGCCAAGTTCACGCTATATAAAACTGTAAAAAAACAACAACAAAAAAACCATAGAACACATCAACTCACAAGGTTTTGTCATAAAAATTAACAAATCCGTACAACATACGCAATACTTTTGGCCTGGATAATAATTTGCAGACAAATACCATACATTCCCCTTTTGCAAACCCCAGAAAGGGGTAAAACACATGCTGTTACTGTGTTGTGCCCCATTCTGAGGTCCAAAACTCTGAATGAAACAGGAATATCATGCTCAGCAAATACTACAACACATGCTATCACAAATATTGGTGCGATATTACTGCACCAAATTTGCAAGGAACACAAAATGAGCCACACACAGGGCACACGGATTTAGAGCAGAGGTGGCAGGGGTCATGCCAAAGCTCATAGAAGGCCAAACCACCATACCAAGCACCTCGACCACTGCTGTGACTGCTGTCCAGTGCCCTGAACCAGCCTCTGCCTGGTGAGAGATGGGTTTGGAGCTGTGAAGTGTGGTGCTCAGGAAGTGAAGTGGCTCCTGTCTGAAAGGAAGCTGGAAAGAGAAGAAGATGGAAGCTCATTAGAGATTAAGAAAGGAAAAAGAGAGGAGAAAGTAGGAGCGTGAGAACGAGAGCGGGTGAGAACGGTAGAGTGAGGCATGTAGGAGAGAGTGGGGAATCAGGAAAAAAGATTAAAACAGGTGAATGTAAGAGAGAGAGGGGACATCAGCATAGAAGAATGAGTAGGAGAATCATCAAGTTAGAGAAAGGAGAGCGGATAAGGGCAAGGCTGAACAGGAATGTGAGTTTACTTTAAAGATAGAGGAGGATATGGGAGCGTGAGAAATAAATTGAAAAAAGAATGAGTGGTGAATGAAATGAAAATAGAAGAATGAAAGGGCAAAAAAATAAGCCTGACGAGAAGCAATATATGGAAACTGGAGCTAGAAAAATAATCAATCTCCAATGTGTTCATCTCTATTAACTGAAAGGAGACCTCAGCAGTAACCACTCAGGGAAAAGTCACAGAGGGGTGAGTGGCTTTAGGGGCAGGATATTTGGAACTCTTCCCCTGAGCTTTTTGGGTGGAGGGTGCACTGGTGCAGTACAGGCAACTGCAGGGCTTGCAATGGTCAGGACATGCAGGGGTGGGGGGTCTTGGTGAGGTAGATAGCATGGGGTCATAAAGTTAGGTAGTTCTTCTTTGGTAAGTGAGCACATCGGTCATTAGCTAGACAGGAGCAGTTTTTTTGTATCCCGCCCTCCCGCCCTCCCGCCCCTGAAAATAAGGTTTGAGTGGGTTTGTTCTTTATTGTGCGTTTGAAGGAAGTTTTTGTTCTTCAAGACAGAGGTGCGCAAAAAAAGGTGATTGTTGATTTGTTTAGGGCGTTGCTGATTCACTGGTGCAGCATAGTGGCAGGTTTGCCGGCTGTTTGAAAAGGTTGGTTACACTACTTGATGGGCGGATAGGCTGGGCGTGGGGAGAAGGGAGAAAGGAAGGGAATAGAAGGGAGGGGAAGAGAAGAGAACTGAGAGAAGGGAAGGGAAGGAAAGCAATGACTCAAGCCCCTGGAATTTTAATACGTTTAGTTATGCAGGATGTGTGTGGATTGGAAAAAGGGGCTGCTGCACTTTTGGGGATCATTAAAGGGAGATCAATTAGGGGCCGGTGTAAGGGTTCAGGATGACTTATGTATAGTGAGGACTTAAAAGTTGTCTGCACGGTGCAGTATTAAAGTATTTATTGATAATTGTTCTGTGTACTGTAGGAATCTGGCACTTTATGTCATAGATCAATAATCTGATATACCATGTAAAGAGCCCAGGGGTTCACTTATGAGTGGACAGGGGCTTGTTCTAGCAATCCTAACTCACTCTGATAGGTATAGTGTGGTCGAGCAGCCTTAGGCTTAACCGGGATAAGTACAAGACATCTGCAAAATACACACAATGACCAATAAATGACACACATGACTCAAGAAGGAGATCCACACCAATTTATAAAAATAGCAAGCATCTTTATATATGTTGAGGCATCGGAGAATAATCTTTCAGGTAAGTAAGTTTTTAAATAGGAATTCTTTTCAGTTCAAAAAGTGGACACAGTGCAGTTTTCAGAGTTCTTCAATGTTATCCTATGGAAGTAAGAACAAGTTCTGCAAACAGGTATATATACGTACAGTCGTAAAACACTGATTCCCATGCTCCTTCTTGGAAGGCTGTGCATACTTACAACTCTAATAACATGCAAATTGTGTGTGGTGGGGTCTGTGTGCTGATAATACAACGCAGTTATGCGTTTACAGACCAGGTGGGTCGTCTACCGAAATTAAAAATAGTCCAGACAATTGTTTTTAATTCTGAAAGCCCATTTCCGCACAGGTAGAAAAAGAACATGTTCTGTAGAACATTCTAGTGTGAAACAGAGACATTGTTTCATTCAAGCGCCTCAAAGCAGTACTGTGCCAGCTGCGTGGGTTGTGTAAGAGTTTAGTTTGTTTCCTTGCCCATCAAAAGACTAAAAACTATTATACAGCGGTCAAATATGTATTATACGTGTTCCTATTGTAGGTTACCATCAAAGCACTGTGGCGCTCGGTCATGCTAACTCACTGCTTGCAATCAGATAGACCCATGATTATTTATTTTTTTAAACACCCTTCAAAGTCAAAAATCTCCTAAGTAGACGTGCAATCGGTGTTTTTCGACTAGCCCTAAAAACCTATAATAAACGCATCCTTGAATCCTCGAGTAGAGAGAGAGGTGTGTGCGAACCTTGTTTGGGCTCCCCCCTCCCTCGTGCTCGAGACGCTCCTCCGCCGCCCCCTCCCTGTGGGAACGAAAGTGGCCTGATTTTTTAGCAGCTCCCGCTTGGATCAAACCAGAGCAGGGGGGCGTGGCCGACAGGCTGGGGTTACTGGCGGTCACGAGCAGCTGCTGCAGCCCCACCTTCCCATCATCCGGGACACGCCCACTCCCAAACTCCAGCCAACCGGCACCTCGGAAGACAGCAGCAATCGGCAAACTCGGTGAACTTCCGCTCATAGGTAGATGTGCTACTAGGTGTGTAGTGTGGTGCTGCGCAATAGGCAGGTATATTATGGGTTCTGCGGTATTATATAGCGCGCACTTGGCCCAGTGGCACCAGAGCTCTTTACAACAGAGCCAATCACATTTTTATGTTTTTTGGGGCGGGGGCGATTAAGTGATTTTCCCCGGAATCTCACGATGCTGACTGTATAGGTTCATTTCGACATCTCACCTGTGGCACTTAGGACGCTGAACAGTGTTCCAAAGTGCATGCATATGGCCGGTTGCAGAGATGGAGTCACGGAGCTCTCGAGTTTCTCACTTCTATTATCGAGTTCCCCACCCAGTCCACCTTTGTCCTTTGCATACTGGGATATGTGGTCCTCTTCCTTTACAGGTGCAAATTGAGGTCTCTGCTTTTCCATTTGTGATAAAAGTTTTGTCATTGGGCGGACCACACTTTTCAACTTGAATGTGGTCCTAAGACTTTAGAGTGCGCCTTGCAAGATGTCCAGCTAATTCTCACATGTTAGTTTGCACCAGCGTTCTTCATTAGGGGTTTGACCCCCATGGAGGGATGAATTTGTGACAGGTGTGCCATCAGTCTCTGACCACGAGGGGGTTTAGTATGTCTCTGGTGAACACGCGGACAGGCGTCATAACTGATAAATGAACACACTGGGACACTTTTAGGGTGTTAGATATGTCAACAGCAGGTTGACACTCATGTATTTAACTGCACTTTTAGAAGGGATAACTGAACGTAACCGCAATGTTCAACATGTTAAACGTATTTTGAGGACCAAGTGGCCCCACTGCTTGTGAAGCATCTTTAGCATATCCTGGTGTTTTAGCCAGTAGTGCCTCGCATTTTGAGAATTGTTTTTTTTCTTATTTAACATTACAAAAGTGGGTTTGAAAATGTTAGAATGCAAAATGCTTTGGGCTAAAATGCTAGGACTGACTGGCGGTGTCCAACGTGACACGGGGCTAGTTTCCAGCTGAGTATGAAAATGTAACAAAATAAAAGACGAGAACGACCAGGAATGTTTCAAGATTTTTTTGATATGCTTTAAAGCCCCTTACATATTTTTGCTCCTTTGCTTACATCATTTTTGTAATTTGATATATGGGATTTCATGTAAGAAAAAAGTGAAACAGAATATTGTTTCTGGGGCGTTCGTTCAATATGGCCCTCTACCATGCATTCTCACGTGAAATGCTCGACTTGATTGATTTAGTGTACCCTGCAAATAGCTAGTGAGGCAGACTGAGAAACTCAACTGGCAATCAGCTGTGTGAATGTTAGTGAGTGCCTACAAGCCCCGAAAAAATATTTTAACTGTCTTGATCTTTTAACATTATGTCAAATTAATATCAGAATTTATGTTTCTTGTTTTTGGAGGGGCGATGCAATTATTTGCTTAAAGCTTTAGAACCTTGTATTCTGGTCCTTGTATATTTGATTTTACTAACATAACATTGCTAACATTACTTAAGACCACTGCATGCTGTGTTGCAGTGGAATTTTTAGAGAGAAAGTGTGGATGATAGGGTTAAAAAAGAAGCTAATCAACACACAGACACATACAAAATAAAGAGATGACACGTCTGTAAATACATATTTTATTTGGTTAACACTGCATCTTTAAAGTACATATTAAGTATTTGTATTGCATACTGTTAAAATGCATAGTGAAAGGATCTGGGAGTGAGTCAGCAACGGGAAGGTGTGTTTTTTAAACACATTGAACTGGTATTGGTGATTTATCGAACCTGGTGATTCGATGTTGTTAAATATGCTGCCTATCCCTGGCAGCTGAGCTCCAAAGTAGGTAAGCAGAAACAGCCATTCAATCAGTGCTTAATTTGTTAAAAAGAAGTTCAGGGCCCTCGTCAGGAGGCTACTGAAGCTTGCACAACTCATTGTCCCTGCCAGCCCTGCCGATGACAGTAACAGCACAACTAGTTACCATCACACCTCTACAAGAGTCACAATTCAGACTATTCCAGGCCCCCAAATCTATGAGAGTGGCTTGGGCAGCACGTATTAGCCCTTTTAAATGTTTATTTCATTAATAAACAACTGTTGTGTGCTCATCTTTGACTTAGACAAACAGCGCCACCATGTGGTAGACTATCATAAGTACTGGCGTTGCCAAATAAGTGCCGGTGCTGAGCACTGGAAACCACAGGCACAAATTAAGCACTGCATCCAATCATGAGCAAGGGTCTGACCCAAATCCCACTGCAAGTGTATGTTAAAGAAGGGCTTGCAATGCTGTCAGCAAAGAAAGCAGTCTGCAGAAAGCCCTCAACTACTGAGAGACGAGGCAACCAACCCTCTCTGTAGAAGCAATTACTGCACTTTTGTATATCATGGCAAGAGAAAATAAGTCTTGACAGGGCGAAAACGGTTGATTGCTTTATGCTGAATAGTTTTTCTGAAGTGTTCACACTGCAAGTACAACATGACAGAAGCAGTGAAGATATGCATGGCTACCCCACTCTAGTACAGGCACCACTGTAATATTCTTTCTCTCACACACACACACTGCCTCTTGGTACATGCAGCAATGCAGGCTTCTCTCTCACTCACAATCTCAGTACACGCAGCAATGCATGCTTCTCTCACACACACTATCTCAGTACACGCAGAAATGCACACTTCTCTCACACACACACTATCTCAGTACACACAGCTATGCATGCTTCTCTTACACACACACTATCTCAGTACACACAGTGATGCACGCTTCTATCATACTCACACTATCTCAGTACACACAGTGATGCACGCTTCTATCACACTCACACTATCTCAGTACACACAGTGATGCACGCTTCTATCACACTCACACTATCTCAGTACACAGAGCAATGCACATTTATCTCACACACACGATCTCAGTACACGCAGCAATGCAAACTTATCTCACACACGCACAATCTCTCAGTACATGCAGCAATGCACTCATATCTCACACACAATCTCTCAGTACATGCACCAATGAACGTTTGTCTCTCAAACACACACACACATTATCTTCCAGTACATGCAACAATGCACGCTTCTCTCACACACAATCTCAGTACATGCAGCAATGCACGCTTCTCTCTCACACATGCTATCTCAGTACACGCAGCAATGCATGCTTCTATCATACTCACACTATCTCAGTACACACAGTGATGCACGCTTCTATCACACTCACACTATCTCAGTACACACAGCAATGCACATTTATCTCACACACACTATCTCAGTACACGCAGCAATGCAAACTTCTCACACACACAATCTCTCAGTACATGCAGCAATGCACTCATATCTCACACACAATCTCTCAGTACATGCACCAATGAACGTTTGTCTCTCAAACACACACACACATTATCTTCCAGTACATGCAACAATGCACGCTTCTCTCACACACAATCTCAGTACATGCAGCAATGCACGCTTCTCTCTCACACATGCTATCTCAGTACATGCAGCAATGCATGCTTCTATCATACTCACACTATCTCAGTACACACAGTGATGCACGCTTCTATCACACTCACACTATCTCAGTACACACAGCAATGCACATTTATCTCACACACACTATCTCAGTACACGCAGCAATGCAAACTTCTCACACACACAATCTCTCAGTACATGCAGCAATGCACTCATATCTCACACACAATCTCTCAGTACATGCACCAATGAACGTTTGTCTCTCAAACACACACACACACACTATCTTCCAGTACATGCAACAATGCACGCTTCTCTCACACACAATCTCAGTACATGCAGCAATGCACGCTTCTCTCTCACACATGCTGTATCAGTACATGCAGCAATGCACGCTTCTCTCACAAAAACTATCTCTCAGTACATGCAGCAATGCACGCTTATCTCTCACACACACAATCTCTCAGTTCATGCAGAAAGCACGTCTCTCTCTCACACACACACTATCTTTCAGTACTTGCAGCAATGCACGCTTCTCTCTCTCACACACACACTATCTTTCAGTACTTGCAGCAATGCACGCTTCTCTCTCTCACAGACACACACTATCTTTCAGTTCATACAGCAATGCGCGTTTCTCTTACAAACACTATCTCTCAGTACATGCAGCAATGCACGCTTATCTCTCTCACACACACTACCTTTCAGTTCATGCAGCAATGCATGCTTCTCTCTCACACACAATCTCAGTCAGTGCAGCATTGCATGCTTATCTCACACACACACACCCAATGAATCAGTACATGCAGCAATGCACGTTTCTCTCTAACACACTACCTGTTAGTACACGCAGCAATGCACGCTCACTCACACATACAGATCTCTCAGTACACCTAGCCATGCCCGCTTCTATCTCAGACTCTATCTCTCAGTACACACATCAATGCATGCTTTTCTCGCTCTTACACACTATCTCAGTACGGGCAGCAATGCCTGCTACTGTTGTCCACACACCTTCTCCAGTACTTAATTTGTAAAAAAAAACATAAGTGTCAGGGCCCACGACAGGAGGCAACTGCAGCTTGTGACACCTACTGCCCTTGCCAGCGCTGTCAGTGAAAGTACCAGCATAACTGCTAACCATCCCACTGCTACAAGTGTGACAGTTCAGAATATTCCATGCACACAATGCTATAAGAATGGCTGGCGTGGGGGGAGGGGACTGGTATTAGTCATTTTTACGTTATATTGAACGAATAATCAACTGTTCTTACCCTGAGCTCTAAATGAGATATACAGCGCCACCATGTGGCAGACTGTCAAAAGTCCCGGTGCTGAGAATTAAGTGCTGCTACCAAGCACAGGAAACCATGGTCTCAAATTAAGCACTGACCTTCTCAGTCTACCACATACACAATTGTACTGGTGAATATCGAGGCTATGAATATTGCCGACAAAATGTCGAACACCAAAATATCCGAAATCTGAATCGAGGCTGTAAATTATGGTGGACAAAATGTCGAACATCAAAATATTGAAAAGTAATATCAAGGCTGTGAATATAATGGACAAAATATAGAACCCCAATATATCGAAAAGCAACTGCATATAAAGGAAGTAGAGATTTACTATTCCTAACTCCACATCTATATACCATGAAGATATATATATATATATATATATATATATATATATATATATATATATATATATACACATATATATATATATATATATAGAGAGAGAGAAAGAGAGAGAGAGAGAGACAGAGTGAGAGAGACAGAGTGAGAGAGACAGAGTGAGATTCAGAGTACATAGAGGCTAAGTTTAGAGAATGCACACTTACTTGCCTTTCCATAGTTTGGTTTCGATATTTTGTTCTCAGTATTTGTCGCCATGGATATAGTAGCTTCAGAGACGTATGAACAAATACACACTTTCAGCACAGGTAGCAGTGCACGCCTCTTCCTCACAACACACACACACACTCGCTCTCTAAAACTGGTAGCAGTACCAGCTTATCGCTTCATGTCTGTAGCTCACTCTCACAAACACAGTCTCGCTCTGTTTCCCCATTTGCAGCAGTACACGCTTCTCTAGATCTCTCACACTCTCTCTATTTAGCAAAACTAACATCTGTCAATCCAACACATTCCACTCCCCACTGTTCCCCATTCTCCATCACCGCCACGATGCTCTCTAAAACTCGCCTGCTGTCACACACAGAACAGTTATAACACAGTGACGTGTGAGACACACTTCTCTGAAGAGATTTCAAATGTTCACCTTGGAGAGGTCCCTGTTGCACACACAGTCGTATCATATTTTTACACGACTGGCTCAATCACAAGGACCTTCTTTTCGTGGACACGTTCAACAATTCATCAGCATTTTTTTGTGCTACATCATTTTATTGGGGTTCGACTGCTGGGATGATGTGGCGGTAGGGTTAGAGCTACTGCCTTTCCAGCCGGTGAGCCAAAGACTGAACATCCTGTGATTCTTGGCAAATTACCTAATCTCCATGACTCAAAAAAAACAACAACAAAAAAACATGAACCCGATTTTGTGTAAAGTGGTGCACTTCTAAAGCTCTCCAATGTCCTTGGGCCAAACTCACGCTATATAAAACCGCCAAATACGAACAAATAGCACGGGATATGCGAAGCTTTATGCCCTCCCCCCTCATACTTTTCTCAGTTTTCTGTTGATGGTTTTATTTGCATTTCGTTTTATGCAGTTGCAGTGTACTGCAGGGGATCGTTAGTTTTTACAATCGGGAAACGGAAAACAACTATTAAAATGCCATTCCAGTAAAGACAGAACTGCGCTATTAAAAAAAAAACTACAAAGTTATTATTATGATGATGGATTTATTGTATAGCGCATGGCTACCCTGCCCGGGTTTCTCAGCGCTTGGAGAACTGGCAGACCAACCTAGGGAGAGCTAAAACAACCATGTTTTCAGTTCCTTCCAGAAACAACAGATGTGTTTGCTTCTCTCTCTCGCATGGAAGCCTGATCTATTCATTTTAAATTGTCTCCAACTTCTGTCTCGCGCACCTGATTCCAAAGCTGACACTGTCCCACTTGGAAAAGGACAGTGCGGATGACGCTGGGGTGATGCTGGTGGCATCACCCGGGCTGAAGTAGTGTGTATGTTGCTATGTGCAGCCCCGCCTGGTCCTTTTATTACACAGTTCCCTACGCATGTCTTTGTTTCTCTGGGGGCCCTTGTCTCCCCAGGCTCATGATCCTGTCAGAAGGGGGAGTGTGGGGGGATTAACTGCCCTCTCCACCAATCCTCGCACCCGCCGCGGCCGCCGCCCCCTGCCGGAGCTGGGAGGGGTGCAGCAGCTTTCATTCAAACTGTTGGCTTCATTGCAGCGTGTCAGCGGAGGGGCGCGACCAATCAGAGCGCGGCGCGGTGCATAAATTATGAAAATACGCATCTGCTGATGCCTCGGAAGACTGCGTCAGCACTGTTAAAACAAGTCTGTGCCTTTTCTTGCCGGACAGACGGGCAGCACCCTCTCAGCGGTCAGGGTGGTAGGGGGTTATTTATTTAATTATTTATTGACCCATTTCCTCCCCCACCATCTCTCGCCCTGAACGGTGCAAACTATAACTTGTCACCCGGAGCAGAACAACCTCTGAGAATCTCCCCACATACAGCACTTATAAAAGAACAAGAGACCCCCTCATTTAATTAAAAAAAAAAAAAGTAGCCGGGTCTCCTGTGAATTATAGGTTTCCAGCGACCACCCCCTTCCCGGGCGACATGAGCAGCTGGATTCTGTGCCTGTGCATTGCATGCCTCCTCGCCCCCGTGGAGCCCTCGCAGTTGGCCGCCGAAGGGCTTCTTCAAGGTAGGACTGTAGTTTAAAGTTTGTGAACTGCTTGCAAACATTTAGGTGTGTATTTATCTGCCCGCGGCACGTTTGCCGTTTTCCCTTTGTATGCCTTTAAATCAGTGTGTCTCCTATTTTGTTCACACAAAAAATGTATTTTGTTTTAAATAAAAATGTACTTCCAAATTTAGTTCGTTAGGTTTTGCATGTGTGTATCGTAAGTGTGTGCCCCCATCTTTCGGCCCGGTTGTGTTTCACTTCTCATAATTTTTTTCTAACTCGGAATCTTAATTCGTTGCCCCTGTGGACTCGCTTTACTCTAACTTATGATTTCACCCGGGTGTGCGCTTCTTCTGTGTCGGGGGAGGGGGTGGACCTAGGGGCCCTGGTTAAAGTGCATCATGGGTAACATGAGACCGATGCGACCCTTACCCCAGTCGCCCTCTGCACAGAAAGCGAGGAGGCCTCGGTGCTGTTCAGTCCGCGGCCCCGGCACAAGCGAGAGTTCATTCATTCCCCTGCTCAGTTTGTGTCATGAATGAATGATCTGGTGCTGCTCCCGGCTGTGGGTGGCTGCCCTGAGGCATGGTTGGTCTGTGGGCGGCACACGCCCGGCACCGTTGAGCTGGTTCCCGTGGGGTTTAGTTGCGCCGGTGTTACAGCGCCTGGGATGTAATTACTGTCAGGTGTGGGGCCGGGACCGGCGCCCCTCCAGTGGATGGGTTGTTGCTGGAGTGGGCGTGGCCTCTGCAAGCCTTCTCCCCTTGGTCCCTCGGCTAGCAATGATGCCATGGCCCTGGGGCAAACGAGGAAACTCCCCCTTTGATTGCTACTGGGGGTAATAAAACACTTATCGGAGTGCAGGGGCCGCTGCGCCCGCGGTAGCTCCAATCTCCCGCCCGGCTGCAGGGTTCACCTTTCTTAGTCTCCGCCTGCGTTTGCTTAGGTGTGTTTTAAGGCTAACAATGACGAGGCGGCAGTGCGATTGCGCGGATACCAGTTAGTCGGAAGGGCTTTCTTTAGAAGCAGGGGGTGTGGCAGGGTGGCTGGCACTGTGTGAAAGGTGTGTGGGAGGCATTGATACGGTCAGTGCATCGCCTCGCAGAAGGAAGTCCCTGCCCCCCTCCCCGAGAGGGAGTCGTGCCGCATGAGTGACTGAGACTGCGCGCGTGTCGAGTGACAGCCGCTGCGGTAGAAGTTACTGACTCCCTGAGATCACCTATTGCAGGGGGGGGGGGGGGGTGCGCCGGGAGTGTCTGGCACTGTGATAACTTGCACTCGAACTTAATAAAAGTAAATGTTTCTGGAGAGCAACAGAAGCTGCAGGCACCCCAGTGCGTCTCTTGCCACAGCATCGGTGGCACAGGCTGTGGGGCACCAGTGACCGGGGTCCGTGGCATTGATGAGTGGCACTAAAATGAGGGTCTATTTGGCAGCATTTCCTGCCTCCGCGCAGGGGCCCTTCCCTGGCGCAGGCGCTGTTTTGAGTACCTGTGTGTAGTAGCAGGGGTTGCAACAGTCTTGTTGCGGGGGGTGTGGTGTGTGCATTTTGTGGCCATCTGTCTCGACTTGGTGTAGTTTGTGGTGGGAGGGAGCGGAATTATCGTGATGTAGGTTTTGTAGTTGGCACTGCGTGGGGGCATCTTTGTGTAGGGTGTGGCGGAGGTGTTTGGCACGCTTGATGCCGGGCATGTGGCATGAACAACGTGGGCTGTCCTTGTTAGAGCGATGTGGCAGGTGTCTGCAGTTGGGTGGATGCTGGGTGCCTGGTAGGCACTTCGTAGCGCTGCCTCTAGCTGTAGGAGCAGCCGTCATTACATTGAAGCAGGGTGTGGGGCTTGTCTTTCTATAAGGCGTGGCATTGCCTTGAGGCAGGCTGTGTGGTGTGCACTGTGGGGCGCATTCTTTAACTGCAGAGTTCCGGGGTAGTGGTGTCCGCCATTGTTGTGATGTACGGCGTGGGATCTGTCTCTGTGTAGCGTGCGGAAGGCCTTATCTTAATGTAGGGCGGGTGCCTGTGGGGGTCTGTCCGTGTTTTGGTCGAGGGCGCCAGCAGTAACTTGTAAAGCGGGCAGCGCGTGTGGGCAGACGCTTGGATCGAAGCGCTAGAAATAACTGTCCCATGCGCTGGAGAGGCGGCTCCCTACGTGTGTGTGCCATCGCTAGGCGTGTGTGTACGTACAACAGTACAAATAGTTATTATATCAGCAATATGCAAAGAAGTGCCTTGTCACGGTGGCGTCAGCGGGCAGGTGTGGCGCCCTTGTTTCATGGATCGGGCAGGTACCGGGCTACTCTTTGTGTACACGGATTAAAATGTACTTTGGCTCAGGGCAGGCAAACCTGACGCAATCCTGTGCCCCGTTCGGAAGAAAATAAATGTGGCAGCGTCCCGGGGGCACCTTGCTCAGACGCGCCAGTCTGCACAGGCGATGGGGTTCCCCGTGCACTGCGTGATGCTATGATTGTGCTGCCCTGAGGGGGGCAGATGTATGTGTGGGCCAGTCTCGCGATGGAGCATGTGCTCCAAGCTGCTCTCACTGGCACGGCTGGGTCAAGCCCAGCTCAGGGATGCATCCGGTCAAATGCATAATAACCCTGTGTGTGCTCTTTGGAGGGGCCTGAAACTGCCCTATATATTGGTGCGGTGCCGTTGCACGAGAGATTGTAGGATCCGCGAAAGCATATCTCTGGCGTGAGGGTAAGCATCTGACACACGTCATCCAAAGGGCTAAGTGTTCCTAGGCGCACACAAACACTGGCAAAACCATCTATAGAGTTTGAGTTTGTTGGCACAAAATCCTACACAAGCAAAGCCATCCTACAGCTTTAATGTTCGTTAGCTGCACAATTTCTGGAATTTTATTGGCACTCCCAGGCATGCTACCACCAGCTTCGGTGTTTGCTGGCGCACATCACATGCCAACCAACCAGAGGGTTTGAGTGTTGGCACCCAGGCAAACTGCACCCAAACGTCCAACCTGCTTCAGTGTTTCACACATCACACTCCAGTCCGTAGGCATACTTCCCCCAAATATAAAATTGACTCGAGTGTTTTTTGTCCTACTTCACACTCCAATCAATCCATGGGTTTCAGTGTTGGGCACACAAGCATACTACATCGAATCCGCTTCATTGTTGTCCTACATCTTACGCCAACTACATCTTACGCCAACCAATCAATTGGGTTGAGTGTTGGCACATAGGCAATCTTCAGCCAACCGGCTTCAGTGTTGGTCACACATGCACACACTCCCATATTTGACTGTACTGCTCATTGGCTCACATGGTATTCCATCCAGCCTTCAGTGTAGGCGTAAGTTCAACCTCCTAGGAGTCCACCTCACCAGCATGAGGCGCGAGTGCATCGAGTTCTGACATCCAGTGGTAGGGCACGCTTTCAGTGACTGCCAGTGTTCAAGGGCGTTTTTAGTTATTGGTGGCTCAGCGTGAAGTCTTGCAGCCACACCCCTGCCTTCTACACACTGTGCTAGTACAAGGAAAGGTCACCCAACTGGTTGGCCCATAGCCAGCAGCAAAGAGATTCAAATCTAAATGCTGCCATGACCTTTTTTCTGTCAGACCTTGCTGCTGGACTCATCAATAAAAAAAAAAAAATGTAAAAAATGGCTAAGAGCAAAATTATTGTTTGGTCTCAAAACATACTTTGAAATAATAGTCCCTAACACTGAAAGGAACTTCTTTGTGTGTGGATGTTTTCCTTGTGAAAGGGCAGAAACCCGTCACTAACAGTGAAGTTAGCCAATGGCTGAAACGAGCGGACTCCTTGTCTCAAGCTGTGTGGCTTGGTGGGCAGAAGAAAAGTATAAATGACACATTGACCAGCACCAACTAAATAAACAAGACACTTAAAAGAAATTTCATCACCACAGACAACCAACAGATGACAATCCCAGCACTGTGTGAAAATGGCGTCCATATTAAGAAAGCGTATAGATGGCTTACTAATGGTAGAAGGTGGTGGGCAGGTGCCGACGTCTCAATGTCTGCTGCTCCCAATACTTTATTATCAAGAAAAGGTGGTCCCTATGGAGGGAAGTATGGCCTTCGACTCCCCATAGGGACCAGCCTTTCTTAGTAGGAATTGTCCAGCCCAGGTCGCTGGGTTCCCCCTTTCCCCCAATACTTCAGTATGTGTTGTAGTGCTTGAACCGCTTCCCGCTTCCAGTATAATTGTTCATGGGTGCCTGCTACACTGGTTCTTTATGATCCATTGGAACTTTCTCTTTCTCCCAACAGATGACACAATCGCCAACATGCTGAAGGAGGTGCAAGAGCCTGCGGCCACAGAGGCTCTCCACGTGAAGTTCAATACGAAGTTCTCCCAAGACTTTGAGGAGCAGGGCTGTTACCTCTCTCTGGGTCAGGATAAGTGCCTCGAAGACTGCCACTTCAATATAAGCGCCAAGACCTTTTTCGTCATCCATGGATGGACGGTAAGCACGCCCCCAGCAATGGAAGTACAGACAACATGGTGGAAGATGCTAGGGAGCATTTTGTTCTCCATTTGGAAACTGGGCTCCATGCGGTATGATACATGGGTGTAGTTCAGTCTTGCCTCTACTTTTGGCTCGGTGTGTAGAGGGTGCTATGCTACGTTAATACCAGCTGTGTTACCGATCAACACTCTTGGGTGGGTTTCCAGGTTCTGCTTTAAACCTTGCGTGCTCCGGGTACAAAGGCTGGGCTCAATGTGGGTTGTGTCATCACTTGTAGAGTTTAGTTTTGCTCTGAGAGGGAAGGCTGTGGCGGCTTTACTCAAGCATTTTATTGCCAGGGGTTCTTAGTTTGTGTAGGATCTTCTCTGGGGTGGTGGCTACTTGTTAGTTTTTTATTCTTTGATTTGCTGCAGGGAGGCAATCTACTACTTCCAAAATAGCAGTTTTACCCAACTTTTAGACTTGTATGATTTTATAAGGGCCTTGCCTGGACCCCTAAATACCTGCATAGCGTTACCATTGCATGCCCGTGCTGCAGTCAAGATGTGTTTGGCTGAAAAGCCTTTGCAATGGGGCTATCACACCAAATTTGCGGTTGGGCAAGCAGCCGTGAACTGGTATCTGGATGTGCACTTCTTGCGATGGCACTCTAGGATACCCTGCTAAGTCGTAAAGGCGCTGTGGACAGTCTGGGCCTGTTACGTAACATCAACCATGATGATCTACCGCAAGGTGCCTTACTCATGCCATTTAAGTCCCAGTCTAAGCTGTGCTGTATGGAGATCTCATAAATTGCTGAGCCCTTGCCCGTGGGTTCGCAGTCGCAGACCTTTTCCATAGTTTAGTCATGTGACTCTGGAAACTTTTGCCCATTCCTTCCAAACTTCTTGCAGTGAGCTCCTTCTTCACTCCGCATATCTCGGCATCACTTCAGAGCTTGCTCTGGCAGTGACCGTTCAGCATGGACACAGTAAAACCCAGTATTACTTTAACATGGGATGGTTATGCATGAGGTAGGTGGACAGGAAAGATAACGTGATGTGGTGCTAAGGATTTTGAGGTTGGAGTGCGGGTAACATAACCCTCCATTATGGAGCTTTGCCCCCGTTGCCACTTTCTTGGTATCAAATTGGCCAACATAGATTCTTGTCCATCCTTCTTGGCCATTGATATTCCTCAAGGTGACGATTGATTTATAATTTATTATTCATGGCGGAGACAAGGTTGACCCATGTCAGTGTTGCTTATCGCGTGGGTGTCCTCCAGAGGTACAATCGCACACAAAATTGTATCTTGGCAGAGAAGAGATGAATTCTGGCACATGATGCTCTTCAAAGAAGTTTTGCAATCCTTGTTTTTTCCACAATATGTGCTCCAAGATTGCTACCTAGAAGGTAGTGGAAAGGAGTTTCTCTTCCTCGCTGATACATGGTTAACATAAACCACTAAGGCTGGATTTGCAAATCTTGTTTATTTGTGGACTAAAATTGTCTTCGAAAGTAGTTAAAAGGGAGCTTATAATTCTAAAATCCTAAATACCCCAAGCTGTTTAGTTAGATTTTTGTTGTCAGCTCAGACATTAGTCTACCACCTAAAATCCTTGTATAAACAGTGTACACCTATTCTGTCATTCGGTAAAGTAATTTTTAATTTGAGATAATAGTACCTTGTATCTAAAACTTTTATGCAGTAGAAGCACAGAACTAGTTAAAAAAAAATGCAGCCAATGAATACTAAAGTTGTATTTTGTCCATGGTTTGGATACAGGGATGAGTGGACCATCTGTCCACCATAAAGACCATTGTGTTTGGTAATGGCGTCTCAATACGTTTGTGGCTGCTGGACAATGACGACTTGCCCAGCACCACGAGTATGCGGCACTGCACTGCATGCTTTATACCAAGGACTTGAAAGAAAAGTCTCCTCATGCATGAATGTGAATGGCACAATGGTTGGTGGGAGCATAGTCTGTTTCTTCACGGTTGGTTGGAATGTGGTTTTGTTTGACAATGTTTTTTTTCTTTCTCCCCCCCCCCCCCCCTCCCCCCATCTTTGTGTAGATGAGCGGCACCTTTGAAAGGTGGCTGGAGTCGCTTGTGATGGCTCTGAGGGAGAGAGAGCAGGACTCCAATGTGGTTGTGGTTGACTGGCTTCCTCTCGCCCATCAACTCTATCCCGATGCTGTGAACAACACCAAGGCCGTGGGGGAAGACATTGCACGGCTATTGAACTGGCTGATGGTAAATATTTGATCATTGGAACAAAACAATTTTAATCGCACATTTGTGGGTTTTTGGTTGTGGTTTAAAATAAAAATAAAAATGTTTTAAAGGAAATTTCAGTTTTTCCTTATTGAAATGCATTTGTAGGCATAGCCTGGAAGGTTAGGGTCTTGTAGTATTGACTAGCCATATTCACACGCCAATAATACCTAGACTATTATATTTTTTATTCTAAAGTCTGCATCGCAGTGACTGTCATTGACTCTAGCATTTAAAACCTTTCTGAACAAATGATCTACCTGTGTGGAGTTTGAACTAGCGCTCGCACACTGACCGCTTGCATCTCGTGCTTTCCCTCACGCATCACTTTTGCTGGCTTATAAATGAAGTATTATGGTAGAAGACTGGTGTTGAACACCTTTCTATTTCTTGCAGGAGAAGTGGAATTTCCCACTCCACAAGCTTCACCTGATTGGCTACAGTCTTGGTGCTCACGTGGCGGGGTATGCCGGCAGTTTCGTAAACGGCACCATTGGAAGAATTACAGGTTTGTTTCACCACTTTAACCAGGGGGATCTGACAGCTATCTGTGAATGTCTCTGTGAGCACCAGATTTTTCTTAGTCTATCCCTTTCTTACATTTGAGGTAACCTATTCTGTATTTCACACATTACAAAACGCTTACCTCCTCACTGATTTCTGCTTCCTAAAATGCCAGGTAGAGAACATAGATTGGCAGGGCCTTTAACATTGAGTGCTACATATAGTTTGATGTAATCTTTTAATATGGATGGAAGAGTTTTGGTGCATATTAAGTGTGCTACATAGATTACCTCCAAGGAGGGAGTTGACTCCAATGGCTGGATTGGGTATTCAAGAAATTGGCATGGGGTAGGTGTTCTAGACTAAGGGGATGTTCACTAGAGATCAGTTTTCTAGTAAAAACTCAAAGGGGGTTGGGGGGAGGTAGAAGCACGCGGAAAGATCACTCTGCTTCCACAAATTTAGCATGTCTTAATCAGAAGAGAGTGAACTTGGTGATTTATTGGTATTTTAGTGTACCAGTTGTCAACGTAAAACACTCAAATATTTGCCACTGGTTTCGAAAGCTTGGACCGTTATGGGCAGTACAGGCCGAAACTTGTTGACCGTATGTGTGATGTTACGCATCCAAACATCACCTCCTCACCTTTTAATTTTAACCCTGTATACTGCACCTGTCTTTAACATCCATTTTTAGATATAGGAGGTAATTTGATATATCACTACATGGCTCCTGCCAGTACCTTGCTTCAAAAGGAAACCATACTCACCTAGAGAAGCAAGTACCTAGGTGCAAAAACCAAAGATGACTCCGCCCAATACTATACAAAAGTGGTGATTACTTAACACCACCAGTGGCAAATAAAGGTTGAGGGTTTTGGGTTATCAATTGGTACCCTAAATATACTAGTAAATCACCAAGTTCCCTCTTTTTAGATCAGTTTTCTAGCTGCGCCATTTTTTTTCTACAAGGAAAGCAAGCATTCTACTGGTGATCGTGCGTTGGTAAATTTGTCGGGTTGAGACGGTGTCTAAAACATTGGTCTGTACGAAGCAAAAAAGGAAATGTTATCTACTGCTTCTGTGCAACTGGTAACCATACACCTTTTTACATTTTTTTTGTTTTAATTAAAGTGATTTGGTTACTTTCTTCTTTCTGTTCCCTGGGGTGCTGCATAGCCTGAAGTCTGGCGTCTCCTTGAATGTGAGAATTGGTGAGCGATTGATAAATGTAGGTTCGCATAAGAACATGAGCTTTATTATCTTCCAATAACACAGTAGCCATAAAGTTCCTAGACTCTTGACTCTCAAATTGCATATCTTCTGGCTGACTGAGCAGTGTACTGTGCTGATCCTATAGCCTTCTCATTTCCACTAGGCCGTAGAAGCAATAGTTGTACAGCTTGATATTGGTGCTTGTGGTGAACTTTTTTTCCTTGTATCTTGATGCCTGCTAGTAGCAAACCCATAGCTGACTTTAAGCAGGTATGTGTTTGTACCAAGCTTCTTCCACGCCTTTGAGTTGGTTCATATTTGGTGTTGGCTTGAGCACAGTGCAGTCCTTGGCCCAAATGACTTGTGTTGGCTACACTGGTTAATTAGACTTGTGGACCTCTTCTGTTAAGTCTTCCTCATGTTTTCTTAACTTTTGCCCCGAGGCACAAGGGAATCACTTTTTCGGTAGAAGAAGGCAAAAATAGTGGGTAGCATCACACATCTAATGAGTGGTTATTTCTATAATTCGCTCTCTTGATGTCTTTCAGGTTTGGATCCAGCTGGCCCAATGTTTGAAGGTGCTGAGCCAGACCATCGCCTGTCCCCTGATGATGCAGAGTTTGTGGACGTCCTTCATACTTACACACGAGAAGCACTGGGTGTGAGCATTGGGATCCAGATGCCCATTGGCCACATGGATGTATATCCTAACGGAGGGGATATTCAGCCTGGATGCGGCTTTGGCGATGTTCTGGGAGCACTTGCATATGGAAGTAAGTTTTGACCAGTAGACGTGTGGTTAAGCCATTGAGGATGCACATGTCAGTTTCTCGGCTCTTGGCGAAAACAGTTTGCCCCAATTTTGGACGCACTTGTCTTTCCCTATATATTTTCGAGCCACCTATTGGGTTATGGGTTGAGGTACGGTATTATGCGGGTAAATCTAAGTTTAAAATAACATGAACATGTGTGGTCTCCTATAAATGTGCAACAAGAACTTTAAATCCAGTCCCCTTGGTGAAGACCAACTCTTGCTTTTTTACAGTCAGAACTTTTAGAAATGAAAAAGTTTAATATTTCATCTGTTGCACATTTTTGCAAATGTAACCCTTTCAGTTCTATTCAGCAGAAGTCAGCCATTTTGGATTGGACAACATCATTGCTTTTCCAGCCCTCTTAGTGTCGCATATGTTTTCTGTTGGTTTGTGTGAGCAGAGTTGTCAAACTAATCAGTTGGTGTTTTTTTCAGATATTGGCGAAGCCCTGAAATGTGAACATGAACGGGCGGTGCACCTTTTCGTGGACTCACTCGTGAACCAAGACAAAGAGAGCTTGGCCTTTCGATGCACAGACTCCACCCGCTTCCGGAAGGGCATCTGCCTGAGCTGTCGGAAGAACCGCTGCAATAACATTGGGTACAATCTCAAGAACATCAGGAGCAAAAGGAGTAGCAAGATGTACCTAAAGACGCGGGCAGATATGCCTTTCAAAGGTAAGGGCATGGCTTGTCAGTGGGGATCCATATGTGCAGGAATGTGACTATTGCTTCATATTCCTTCAAAGACTAGCTTTTTTTTTTCTTTTTAATTTCCATTGACCAAGTTATGAGCTTTGCCTAAAGCAGTTCAAAGTTGACACTTAACTAAAAACATTTCCACATATGCCAGTAGTAGTGATAGTCAAAAAGGCAAAGTAATGCAGAAATGGGACAGAGGGTGGAGATGTGAGAACAGCAGCGACCAAGATATTGTCAAGACCGAAATCGCCAATCTCAGTATGGCCATTCCACGCCCACCCCTTCCAAAAAAATGCAGCAAAGTTAAGAAATTAAATATTGCCAGAGTGTATGTGCCTTTAGACCTCCTCCCTGCGGCAAGATCTCGGGGCATTTCGCTGCAGAACTCGGATTTATGACCTTGATTGCCAGAGTAATATAGTTTTTAATTGCTTTTTATTTTGGATCCAAATTTTAGAGTGCCGGCCTACTCAAAGTTCATTGGCTATATCTTTGGGTGTCCTTTTTCCACATTTGGGGGCTGCAGTTGTAGGAAAATCGACTTAAGTTCTATAAATTATTATTTTACTTATCCGGGGCAGCGTTATGTTGGAGGTAGGATGGAGTGATAAGGGGAAAGTAGTCCTACGGAAGACCAGGCCTTTCTGGTACGGCTTAATTTCATGGGACTTGTTGGACCCCTTACCCCGCCAGGGCCGCATCCTATAAACCACAATATATGCATCTCTAGTCGGTGTTTATTTCTTTTATGGATCACTTGGCAGTTTCCATGACTGCTGTAAGAGTTCAAATCTGGTGTTAGACGGCAATTCATGATTAGTCTGCGCACTGGATTATCAATGTGGCCTTTACCACTGTGGGAGTGGCTTGTTTAATCTACCAGCGGAGTATGCTGATTGGACGGATCCAGCCTCCCCCTTGCTTATGATAACATCAGTATAGCTAGTTGCCTTCACCAGACTGTCCCTTGCAACAACCAGGTGTACCCCTGAGTTCTAGATATTGAGTGAGCCAAGGACATTTGGGAGGTACACATAGCCATTTGGCCATGTATGTTCTCTAGTTCTGCAAGTAATTAGGTTTGAGATGATATTTGCTGATCAGTGTGTGAGGTAGATCGACAAAATGTTTACGTTACCTTTTCTTTATTCAAAGTGTTTCCTCAAATTCTAGTGTCTATAATACATGCTGTATAATCAGGCCGATGGTTTAAAGGGAATTCTAGAAACTGATCACAATGGAACCTGATGTTCTGTGAGCATAATCCCGTGTATTGGGTTAGAGGGGAGAGATTGTTGTAGTAAGCATAAAATAAACATTTCTCTCACTTTAGAAAGACTGTCAGTAGGTGATTTTTGGTGGGGTGGGGGTGACTTGTTAAGAAGGGAATGATATTGGCGGTCACTCTAGGGTTGTGGTCTACAGGATATTCAAGTTCCAATGGTGGTGCAAAATAAATTCTTTTTATGCTTTTACATTTGGAGACTTTTAATCCTAATGTGTGTGGTTCGATAGTTCTGGTTAAATTTGCACATCTTTTTCTTTAATGGGTGTTGCGTTTAGGAGCGTATTCTGTACAGGATTGGTCACATTGTGTCTTTTTACAGAAATTCTATTTTCTATCTGCTAGACTAACTCTATATCCGAATCTTTATTTTACAGCTTACCACTATCAGATGAAAATGCACATCTTTAACTACAACACCTTAGAGGAAGAGCAGCCGAGTTTTACTGTTGAGCTTTATGGCACAAATAATGACACACTCCCACTTGCTCTAGAAATGTAAGTAGCATGGATCTCTTCACTGAATCTTGAAAAGCTCCAAGGGTTCCTTTAAATTTGGGGTTGTGCAAAATGGTGAAGCTAGCTGGACCACTGGCATAGGTCTCCAATCCATTAGATGGAGCTGCTATTTTAATAAACCTATTCTGAACTACAGCAAAGATATTGGTCTCTTGTGGCTGGTAGTATGCATTTGCCTCTCCTAGCTTGAATGAGGTTCATTTCGTTATTCTAAAGACCTACGATGGTACTCTTGTTACATCCTGTACATGACCATCTGAACTCCAATGTTGTGCTCATTGCAGGAGGAAGTGTTAAGAGCCTGAAACCTCTCTCCTCTGCGGTTTGCTTCCTTCTCTTACCCATGTGGACCCTTGCTTTGTCCACTACCACCTACATCCAAAACCATCTCAACAAAGATCTCTTGGGAGAACCCACATTAAATAATTCAGACTTATTGCATTCAATTCTGCACCTGGCTGGGACCCATCAGTGGCATAGAACCCAAGACCTTTAAGTCCTCGTCCCTTTGATAATCCAGTGGTGGTATTAGATGGGCATTTTATGGTGCAATATTTGTTTCTGACTTTATCTTCTGCGTTCTGTGGTGCACAGCTGACCACAGATTATTATTGTTGTGTTTCCTGGGCTGGACCTGTGCTCCTCTCCTTTGTCGAATGCCATTATAGAAAGAGCAGTAAATGCTTGATGTGGAAATGACCATTCTTCCTCTTTCAGTCCCCCTGCCCCCCACCCCCCGCATTCTTAATCTCTCAAACCACTAGTGCTACCTCCTTAACAAATCCAAGAAGTTTACTACAAATGTCCTAACATGACCATCTCATCAAACATTTAATCTAATCTTCACTTTTGACTCGGACATACAATGTCCATAAAAGCTGTAGTTTCAAGCAAACCTGCAAATGTCAATTGAGAAGCTGATTATGACCCAAGCAAATTATTTCCCCAACCCTTTGTGGTACTGTAAAAGGTTAAAGGAACGAAACTAAGGCAAATCCATATGCCATCTTGAAAACCAGTATTGATCAGAATACTCATCTGACCTGACCTAGGACTACAGGTAGCCATCCGTGTAGGGTTTGCCAAGATTCACACCCAACAGTACAATACTGTTCCAACACCAAACTTTTACAAGAATTGTTACGTCAGTAGCTCCATATTTCATTGCCACCACAAATTCTTTTCCCACTTCTGCATCTCCCGCTTTTAATGAGAAGCTGTGGGTTTATGCAAGAGGTTTTATGAAAATACCCCATAAATCAGTGGATCCTATTTGGCTGTAGGGGGAGCCTAGTCTATGGCAGGTTCAGGATCCGTAAATGTGCATGCCATTGAGAAAAGATTACGTAGTTGTGGTTGTGTTGAAAATCTGGGTTCCCTGAATTTAAAATGAATGTCCATGCTGCAAACCCACATGATCCAGTAGCACCTAGCTGGGTTCCAAGGAATGTCGTCTGTACTAAGGATTTTTCCTTTTGAAGGCAGCCTGAAGAAAATATTGCCCCTTAACAATAATAGGTTGTCCCATTGTCTCTCAGAACCTGGTTTCAGACATCCCGCAGGGCAGACCTGTTTAGTTACCTCTTCGCTGACTGATAATAGAATCATTTTGGCTCTTTGAGGTTTAGAAGCAACATGTAGCCTCGCAGTATGGCCCAAGTGCGCAGATGAAGTATGCACCTTGAGAATTACTGATGCACACAAGTCGATTTAAATAAGGTCCACATTGAGGACCCTTCCCTTTTTTTAGGTCGAGCAGACGGAGTGTCTGCTCGACTACTATTGTTGCCCATTAATGGGAATGTGGACACCGATGTGGACGATGTGGACAAGCGTTTCCTTCGCGGTTTTCACCGTGGGAGCGCGCGTCTCACCCGCGCATGCGCAGAGTAACTCAGCAATTTTTTTTTTTTCCCAGGCCCGAACCGAATCAGGTATCAGAGCGCTTCACATATAGGCAGCGCCCACCCCTCTGCATGCGCACACACAGGCGAGCGCATGCACACGCAGGCACACGGCAAACACTCGCTCACACACACCCCCCTCCCCCACAGTCACACACACGCACTCCAGACACATACACACACGCACACACACATACACAGCCCGCCCCCCCCACTCGCGCGCACACATGCTCTCCCCCCCCCCCCCTGCTCAGCAACCCACTCACCGGCTTCATTCCTGCGGCGGCTCTCCTCAGCTGCAGGGCAGCAGGACTCTTCTTCCCTCCTTCGGCACCCGAAGGGTAGGCTCCTGCCAGCTCCGGTGCTTGAAACGCGGCTCCCATCGTGGCTCTTCCGTTGGAGGCGGGGTAGGCTCCCGCCCTCCTACTTCCTGTTTCCTGTTGTCGCGCCGGCCTGCCTGACTTCCTGGTCGCAGGCCGGCACAGTGACGGCGGTGATTTGCGGTACTAATTAATTTAGTTATTTTTTTATTTGTAGCGTGGTCCGCTTTCACTTTAGCGGCCGCGTTTTTTTATTTATTTAATTTATTTGCAGCACGGACCGCTCACTTTAGAGGCCGCGCTTAGTTATTTATTTAATTTGCTGTTTTCTTCTACGTGAGGGGCACAGGCGTGGCTAGAGCCGGGCACATCACGCGAAGCTTGATCACGCCCTGCCCTTCAGAACAAGGAATGCTGTACAATAACCAGGTTGTAATTTGGGTCTGTTTGGTATTCGACAGATAAATCAATAGGCAATAACGTGGCAGAGATTAGACACTTGCAGGCTGAGGGCATCAACAATTAATCTGGGTAGCTCTACATGTGTGCTCTTGGACGGAATCAGCCCCGCGGATTCCAATTGCTCACATTACAAACAGGAGGGGCCTGACTTCAAAGAGATATTGGGTTCACCCTATTAAGACCCCATTAGCATAAGAACGAAGCAGTTTCATGTGAAGAGAATTTAAAACCGAAGCACCCATAGTGTTTACAAATACCCCGTTTACAGTTACATTATGTAACGAGTTACAAGCTGTGTTACTTAACGAGTAACCTCAGCTCCCGGCTCCTGCTTTGGGACTGTGGACAAAGGTGTTCGGTGTCTTGGGTGAGGCTTGGAGGGCTTTTATCCACCCGTTGTGGTTAAAAGTAGGAGCCCTCGGTGTGCTGGACTCTACTAACAGAGGGGAACTTGTATGTAAAGTCTTACGGGAATACACAGTCCGCGCAGTCACTTGAGCTCGGAGACCCCACACTGCTTGTGGAAGGAGCCGGGGAGTGCACCCACAATCCACAGCTCTCAGATCTGCTTGGACCATGTGTTAGCAGCTCATCCGCTCCAAGGTCTGCTGTGCACTCTGGGACTTGTGGTCCGGATTCTGTAAGGGGCACAATAGGACTACAACACCCAGAATTCAAAGAAAACAAGCATTTGCAATGCAATAGGTCTCGCATTTACGCGTGTGTAAGCTAGTGGCATTGTAAATGACAATGCCTTTTATTTGTTTTAAAAATGAAAACAAAAATAAAAGGCATTGTCATTTGCAGTGTTAATAGCTCAAACTTGTTTATTCTGCTATTGAAGACAGCTTAGTCTGTATTTTTCCTTTAACACGTACATCTGTACACGTCTTTCTGCTGATGCTTGCATTGACATGAGCAGGCCTTCACTTTCTACATTCATTACACATTCTCCCCTTTAGTTGAAATTTTAACTATTTCCTCACCTTTCTTTTTGCTTGGAGTCACTAATGTGTATACATTCTCCTCAAATGTGTTTTGGAAATCTTTATAGTGCACGCTGTGTACCTGTTTTAAAAGTGCGCTGGGTAGCTGGGGTTATAGTAACGCGAGTGATGCTCACACTCAGGTGCAGTTTCCAGTAAAACGGCGGACCCGCAGCAACTCTGAAGATCGCACTGTAGCAGCCCACAGGTGAAGTCCCACATCGCCACTGTGGTTAGGACATCCCTGATCTCTATTTTGTTTTCTAGAAAGATGCCTCCCCTGTTAATAGCAGGCAAATATTGCTAATTATTTTACCCAGTTGCTATCACAATAGACATTAACAGCAGGAAACCACATCCAGCGTTATAAAAACGTAACTACTGCAAAAAAAAATAGCCAATGCCATTTACAATACTAAAAGCTCAAACTTTTCCTAATGCGAGACCGATTGCATTGCAAATGCTTGTTTTATAGTTCTGGGTATATTTGGTCCATGTCTACCTGCAACAAGTTAGATGCAGACTCCTTTGAAACCAGGCTGCTTTGAATTCCCTTTGTCCTGAAGAAGACCCATTGTGATGTGTTGAATGAACACACTTTCCATTGCGGGTCGTAACTTCGACAATAAGAGTAGGTGTTCGTCTTAATGTCTTATATACCTACATCAAAGGAATAAGTATTCATGTTTGAACATTTCAACCAGTGATGAACGGATTCCCTACTGAGATATTCTTTTTATTTATTGTGCAATGTTTAGTGTCTTGTTTATTGGATTATGTGTTATGTGATTCACCCTTTGTATGGCACTTGTATATGTTGTGTAACAGTACTGTGATTTTGGTATATGACCTGTGTTCCTTCATGAAGGAATGCTAATATACCGTATAATTTATTTGCCTGCTTCTTTATTTCGTACTATCAAGACATTAGATATTGCAACATTGATTGGCTTTTCATAGTTTATCAAGAAACTTATATTTTCAAAAGAAATTGTTTAATTCTCGACAGAACCTATTGTTATATACCAAAGGAAATATTGGACATGGCAAATTGGCTTGCTTTATCAAAGATGTGTCTAGTGTTGAACCTCAACTGTTCTTCTGTCTTGATTTCCAGACTTGACCAGATTGGCTTCAATTTCACAAACACCTTCCTAGTTCACACAGAACATGACATTGGCGACCTCTTAAAAATTAAACTCTCCTGGCAAGGGACATCTCGGACATGGACGTCCTGGTGGAAAGGTTTAAAGAGCTACTACTGGTCTCCTGAGGATGCCAGAAAGGAAGAATTGCACATCCGGCGCATACGTGTGAAGTCTGGTGAAACCCAAAACAAGTAGGCATAATTGTCATAACTTTTCTTTCATTTGCTCAAGTCATTTTATCGCTTCCATCTGGTGGTGCGCTGGTAAAGAAGGCATTGAAGGAACCAGTATAGTGGCATTTTACAGGATGACTCGTGTCGGAGTGCTTGAACCAACAACTAGGTCGTCCTACCCCCCCCCACCTGTCTGAGATCCTTGTATGTGAATGGAAGGGACATCATTAGTTGGAGCCTGCTTCATAGCTATGACCTTGCCCTGGAGCACATCTGTTTCCATCGATAGATTCCAAACCGGAGTCATAGAGCAAAGGTTTGTAGATGTATATAGGGTTATAAAACTTCTTTTTAATTGCAGAAAAGTATGAAAGGCGCTGTAGCCTTCTCGAATCCAGTGATGCGGCTAGGAGCCGATGGCTCGTACTTGGAAATCTCGCTGGAGGCACATCTCAGCGAGCACATAGCAGACATGTAGGGGATAATGCCCACTGGGAAAAACAGATGCCATTTTTATGCAGTGAATGCAGCAGTTCCGTTTACAGCCTGCCCTACGCAGGGTTTAATCTCCTAATAATCCAATGGGCCATCTAAGGCCAGCACAGATTTAAATCTAATCGCCTAGATTTTTATTTTCAATTTTTTTTTTGTGTATGATAGTCTCCATATTTCAGTTCGATGAGAATTTCTTGCATGGCTTCCCAAGTTCAGAGGTTGTGAACCACGTTTTACATTGCGTTTTCCAACCACAAAGAGGGAGGCAAAATTTACGCGTATTGCATCTCTTCGGAAACGTTTCTTCATGCAGAAGTCTGTTCATTTTAATTTTCCTTGGTTAATTTTCAGTGTGGCGAATTCTCATTGCATGGCCCAAGTTTGCAGGCCCCTCTGTCTATAGCCACAATTCCAAATCTAACTCAGCAAGCTACCAGCTCCCTCCGTTACTTTCTTTCATGTGCTCCTGTTATGCGGTCAAACCTGTTCGTCACTGCATATGCCCCTGTTTATGAATGTTCTCGTCTTTCCAGGTTTACGTTCTGTGCCGAAGACCCTCTTCTCATTAACAACAAGATCACGCCTGGTGGGGAGCTTTGGTTTGTCAAGTGTCGAGACGGCTGGGAAATGAAAAGGGGGAAGAGGTAAGGTGTTTTTTGTTCACTTTATTAGGTTTCTTATGATTTACATACATTTGTGCCTCTGCTTGAAATGGACATGTTTCCTAGAGCCTGTAATCTCAAATGAACTGGGAATAGTTAACCAATTCTTTAGATCTGTTGCCCTGGGAACAAATTCCTTTGAGATGAAGCTTGTGCTTGTTGGTGCCTTTACACTTTCTGGTGCACCGCTTAACCTTCTGTACATTGAAGAGGATTATATTTAAAGTTCAGCTTTTGGTCTAAGCTGGCACAGTATCCACTTCTTTCCTGGCAGGCATTTCAAAGAGTCCACTGAGGGATGGTGCAGGGTGTCTCCTCTCCTTAGGAGTGGGAAGGGGAGGACCACCCACCCATCACTGAAAAGCAACACGCAGCATTGCTGAAGCACACTCTGTTCCTACTGCTCCGTATCTGAAGCCGCCTTTTTTAGGTACCAGGTCTTACTTGCCTGTAGAAGCCTAGTTTGCAAGGCTGCATCCTGGTAGAGATAACGTGTCGATACGGTGCCTTTCTAGCGTCTGCTCTCACCAACAGCATGCCTATATACCTGTGGCATGCCCACTTGCCAACACAGCTTGAGAACTCCAACTCAGAACCACCTACCCTTTCCCATTGAGGGAGTGGGGGTATCCTTTGTGACTTTAGCACTTTTGACCAAAATGATGGCCTTTTGCCCAACACACCGTAGTTTCTGCATTTGAGGCATTTCCCCTCTACAGGTCAAAAAAGACCTACCTATGTAACACATGCAATGATTGGTGGAGAAGAGGCACTCAAACCAAAATAATTGTTGACTGGGTAGAGTTTGTTGGCAACTTATATTTTGTAATTCTCGCCTTATGTTTAAAAAATCAGGCACGTTTTGCATCACGTTCGAAGTTTTCTCACAAGAGCAGCTACTTCCACTTAGGAAACAGCCTCTTTCACTAAACATTTTAATTTCTTGTTTTTTTCAGATTTCATTTGAGCTCTCAACATGGCTTGCACTGAAGATCTACATCAAACAAAGATTGCCAAAAACGCACTTGAAAAGAAGTTGCTGCACAATCTGATCCCCAAGCGCCCCGTGGTGACGCGGAAGTGAACGCACTGAGGAGACTCTTTTCTCATGGTGGAGGGTTGGTGGCTGGTTTCTGGTCCCTCACTTCCACTCCCCTCACACTCCTGTCCTGTTACTGTGGATCCAATTTGAAGACCATCTGAAAGCTGGCCCACTGTACAGACGAGCGCTTTAAATTGTCCTGTACCTGCGCACGAAGTTGTCCCAAGGAAAGGACTTCAGGTTACATTTGTTTGTTTGTTTGTTAGTTTTTTTTTTGTTTTTTTTTTGTGGCAGGTTCCCAAGTATACATGGAGTTTGGTGTTGGATGCTGATGAAAGGACCTTCATTTGGACAGAGTTCATTGACTCGTTCAGAGGTGAACTGAACTGGGAAGGAACCATACTCATTCCGGCTATAAGAATGCACTTAATATGATTCAGAACAGAACATAATCAGCTTTTTTTTTTTTGTTTTTTATGGATACAAATCGAAAAACTCTGGTCTGTATCAGGATATGTGTTGCTTCCCTGTTCTCTGCCCTTGTTTATTGTAGCATGTTTGGGATTTTCATTGTTTACTTCCTCCATTTGTGGGGAACTGAACCCAGACGTGTGTGCACGTGCCCTAGCCGCTGCTGTGCAGTAGGAAACAGGTCATGTGTTTCAGGGCAGGTTCACAGTTGTCAGTATTTCATGCGTGTCCTGGCCAACCACTCTGTCCTCGAGCTTGCGTCATCGCGGTCTTATGAAGTAGTATGATGGAAACAACATTTGTGTTCCTGTCTGTGTGGCTGTTTGTTACGTTTGCTGCTTGTACCAGTGGGAATTGTGAAGAGGATGCCCTTTGAATTCTGTTTGCTCAGGTCTCTGAGCCCTGGTAGACTAGCACTGACTTATGTTTTTATAGTTCACCAGTGGTGTTTTTTGGGGGGCATTCTTGAAAACCTCTAAGGTGGTTTAGGTGTGAATGAAGGCATATGTGATTGAAGGGGACCCCTTTTGCCCCCTCCTGAATCCTAGATCTTCAAAGTAACGGGGTGGTAATGCACACATTTCAGTGGTTTTCCTGGAAGAGCAGACGCCCAGAATATAATTTGTTTTGCTTTCAAAGCTTAGATATTTATTAGTAATTTTTAACATGTATTTTATTGGCATGTGTGCTGTTCTAGTGAAAGCTAGCCTTTCTGGATTTTCTTTGTGCATCCACTCCTTTTATTAAAAGATTAACTCTGCCTCCTGATTGGTTACAGAAATGTGGAAGGCAGCACGTGCTCTCAACTGTGCCAACAAAATGGCCACTAAAAAATGAAGCTGCTGTAGAATGCCCCACATACTAAAGAATATGTTGACATACAAATGTTGAATCCTTAAGGGAGGAAGGGTTGTTTCTAGGGGACTAAGAGGTTACTTCATGAATGTTGTGCAGGCTTTGCTTGGTAAGTCGCTGACCTTTGGTAAATGGCCATGTGATTCTGTTGAAATTAACTTGCACACCCTGATCATTGCCTGAAACATTGCACTCTGCTTGCCCATTGCAATGCACTTGTGAACTTTTTGTAGATCTAATTTATTTTTGTAGGTGGGGGTTGAGCAGATGACTTTGCTCATGTACTGAGGCTTGCATGAAAGAAGTCTCAATGTAAGGTTGCCCATAAATGCACCATAATGGTGCGAGAAGAGAACTGGAAACCTTGAATATAAATTTGTCAGTGGTGACATACTGTCATCAGGGACTTAATACCCTTCTGCTTTGTAAATGTACGTTTGTGTTTCACTTTATTGGCTAAAACTCTTTTCCCCCACCCGGTCTCAGAATAAGCAGCCGTTAAAAAACAAAAACAAAAAACAAAAAAAAAAAAATGTTTTTAGGACAGAGTATTTTCATTGGCTGTGAATATTTTGATATATCAAAGCTGAGGCTTCCTTGTTTTTGGCCCCCACAGCGCTCTCTCTCCACTTGCGGACCAACCATGCCCGATCCTAGCGAGTCGGGATCTCATTCCATGTTGAAGTCTGTCTCCACTGAGACAGATGGAGCATTGTTGTGAACTTTCTTATGTGTGCGCACATTGGAGCCTACGATATTTGTTTTGCCTTTTTATCATTATGCCATATTTATACAGTTCTCAATCTTTGTATGTATAACTTGTAGTATTTATTTTCTATGTATATAATATAAAAATGTTAGTTGCACATGCTTTTTGAATTAACAGTGACTACTTTCGGAAAAAAATTAAATAAAAAAAATCTCAAACTGTGCCTTTGCAATTGTGTTTGAAAATATGTTTCGGCTAATTTCTGGAGAGGTCATGCATTGCTTATTCAAATGTTTGAAACTGTTTCCGCACAAAAAAGTTATTTTGGTAGCCTGGCTTGGTTCTTATTGTTTCAGGTGATGAGTCTCCTGGTTCGACTTTGTCTTACTAGAAGCAGTGTTTTTTTCCCCTGCAATCCCCCACACTTTAAAGAATTTTGTGAAAATACCCGCACATGTCGAATGTTGAATCCATATTTTACACAAGGACAGTGGATTGTGTAAAATACACTACTAGCAAAACTGAACTATTAACACCCAGCCCTAACGTATCTAATATTTAACCATTCAATAAACATTCATAGGCCCCCAAGCAAGTGCACTTTGCACCATATCAAAATAAGTTCTCCTCTATTAGCACTAGTACAACATGGCGCCCAATTTGTTCTTCTCTACTCTTAATGCCCGTTGCAATCTCTCTAAAGAAAAACTTATTGTAGAGTTCACTATATTAATTGTGTGGGAATGGGCAATATTAGTGTTCAAAGTCTAAGCATTTTAAACCGATTAGGATTTAAATATTAAGTGGCTGTCTTCAGAGTCTCAATCACTCCAGTTCTTGTTGACGCGCCACAGCTCAGATTTACGATTTGCTGCAAGGCAGTGTGTTGTAAATAGATCAGCAGGCAAATCCAAGGAAGTAGAAGAAGTCCTTTATTAAGTCGTAGAGTAAGACCGGAGCGGACTCTTCCCTGTAGCAGCAACCAGTAAACTGCCACAGAACTCACAAACATAAGATCCCAAGTACACAGAAGTAAAAGCATTCCTAACATTAAGCATTCTACTTTTATATTCTAGAAAGACTAGAGCGATAACAAACACTACAATGTACTACACATCTTTCTTTCAAAAGAGAACGCAAAATAAAAAAACAAAAAAAACTAACCGACCAAATCTTGTAAATAAGCAGGTGGTCTGCAAAATCTTGGAGTACGTACATTTGACAAACCACACTCAGGTAGACCCTGAGCATAAGAAGCATGATTTTGAGAAACAGGAGCATCTCCAGCACCAGAATTACTGACCTCACTTCGAGACAAACACTCCACTGGGGAATGAACAGCCAAAAGATAACCACTGGTAGTAGGAGAAAAAGAATCAACATTACCATTGGATCCATTGGTAGTTGGAGAAGAAGAATGAACATTATCAATGGATACAGCCCTATTTCTTTTGTAAAGAGCTACTCTCCTAAAATTCCAACACTCTCCAATGTTGAGAATAACAGTGGTCAAGAACTTTCTTCACTTTGAAAGGCCCTTTGAACTTTGATAGCCCTCTCTGCACCCTACCACTTTTAACTTTAACCAAGTCCCCAACTATGAAAGGAGATGGATTACTCGTAGTAGAAGAGGCAGAAGAAATGTCAGAAGAAGCGTCACAATGCTCAGTTTGTAATGTGTATATATTTACAACAAGGGGTGGTGAGGGACAGAGTCTCTGAATTAAGCAGAATACTCTCACCCAGTCAAGAGATCTGGGCTAGATCCAACACCGTTTTTTAGCTCATTGCACCATCCCAGTTTCAGAACCTGGCTGTATGCAAATTAGTCTGTCCCTGGCCCAGTGCATCATGGGAACAGGGCAGACCAGACTACAAAAGCCAATTCTTACACTGGGAAGGAAACAAGCTTCCGGGGACCGGTTTCTGGCATTACAGCCGTCTTCGGCCCGGCTTGCTTGAATCCTGATGGTGCAATGAGCAAGGGACTCATGTCTGAGTATACCCTTCAGGCGAAGACGCCTGAAATGGCAGAAACCGGTCCCCGGAAGCTTGTTTCCTTCCCAGTGTAAGAATTGGCTTTTGTAGTCTGGTCTGCCCTGTTCCCATGATGCACTGGGCCAGGGACAGACTAATTTGCATACAGCCAGGTTCTGAAACTGGGATGGTGCAATGAGCTAAAAAACGGTGTTGGATCTAGCCCTGATCTCTTGACTGGGTGAGAGTACTCTGCTTAATTCAGAGACTCTGTCCATCACCACCCCTTGTTGTAAATAATAGTTTGTAATGTGACCACTTGCTTCCTCCAGACTGGTACTAATTTCAAGCCAGGGTTTCGTCCCCTCAGTATCTGAAAAGGTGATTGCTGCCCATGAACTAAAGGAGTCGTGCGATAGGCCTATAACATTTCATTGGCCATTTTCCTGACAATACCCCCACTAGTAGATGCCATTTGGATGATACCCTTAACAACCTTGTTGGCCCTTTCACATATCGCATTCCCCTGAGGATTGTACAAGGAAGTGCGATGGTGTGATCTGCCACACCCCTTCAAAAATGTTTGCATGTACCTTGAGAAGTTGCGCGCCGTTGTCCGTGATAATGACAGAAGGCAAACCCTCCTCTTTAAAAAGATTACCCAAGAATCTAATTGTGCTCTCAGTGGTAATGTCATTAGTGAAATGTACAACCAACCATTTTGAGTAGACATCCACCACCACTATGGCAAACCTGTCTCTCTCATTTAGTTCACCCATAGGACCGATGAAATCAAGACAAATTGTATGCCAAGGCAGGTCTGGATTTTGTATATGTGCTTCAACAGATTTTGGCCCTACTTTCAAACGCTTCTCACCTTCCCTGCACATGACAGTTTTCCACCCACTCCACCACTTGAGCATCAATGTCAGGCCACCAAAAGGGACTCTTAATACGACACTGTGTGAGAGTTTGTCCCATGTGACCCTCATGAGCTAAAGCCAACAGTTTGTTCCTAAGACCAAATGGAGGTATAAACATCTCTTTAAGCAAAATGTTATCATTGATGATGGGAAGATCATCCAAAACCTTAATGAAAGGCCTGACTGAGACCGAGACAGAACTTTCCCGCCTAGAACCAAGTTTAATGAGTTTAACAACTTCTTGGAGAGTATGATCATTAACCATCTCCCTCTCCCAGTCATTGGCCAAAAAGACACCTTCTCCAACAAATACAGCATCCTCAACAGAAGCAACAGCAATATCATCCATGCCCACAGAGACCTCAGAGCTGTGAAAGGTACGCCAGTCCAAAGTCAACCTAGAAAGGCAGTCTGATTGCACATTTTTCCATCCCTGGATATACTCCACTGAATACTGAAATTCTTGAAGTCTTGCAGCTAATTTCATAAGCCTAGCAGAACCCTTCCTAGCCCCACCCGGGGAAAGAACTTTAATGAGAGGCTTGTGGTCCTTTCTTAGGATAAATTTCATACCCCAGCGATACGTTATAACATACTCCACTGCCCAGGAGGCAGCTAACTCCTCTCTTTCGATGACTGAATAGTTTTTCTCAGACTCAGTCAAGGTCATTGACGCAAAGGCCACTGTAAATTCAGACGCGCCCTTGATTTGTGAAAGCATAGCGCCCAGGCCAGTCGCACTAGCGTCTACTGTAACAATAGATTTGTTTTGCACATCAAAAGGTGACAATACATTGGCATTACAAATTTCTTTTTTGATGTTGTCAAAGCACTCTATGTTGAACATTCCAAGCAAAACTGATACCACGCTTAAGTAGAGACCTCAAACATGCAGTTTTATCTGAAACTCTTTACCAACTTCAAGTAATACTCGAAGTCCCATAAAGGAACGTAATTGTGCCTTGTCTTTCAGTTTGGGGTGCAGAATGAATGGCTAGACACAAATCCCTTTTTGGTTTAATGCCCAATGGAGTGATGGTATAACCTAAATCAAAATGATCAACCGAAAACAGGCACTTATCTCTGCGAAGTGTAAGACCAGCAGAAGACCACTTGTCCAGAACAACTTTAAGAGTGGAGTTGTGCTGTTCCACGGACTGGCCATAAATTAAAATATCGTCTTGAAAGTAAACGACATTCCCTACGCCCTCAAATATACTAGAAACCATTCTCTGAAACACGCTAGCCGCAGAATTGAGGCCAAAAGGGAGACGAGTAAAGTGAAAGGTACCCAGGGAGTGATAAAGGCAGTCAAACCTTTAGACTCCTTATGCAAGTCAATCTTGTGGTAAGCACTCCTGAGATCCAGTTTAGAAAAACTCTAGCCCCCTTAAGCGTAGTAACCAGTTCTGTGATGTTGGGCAAGGGAAAAGTGTCTGCCACCACACATTGGTTCAAAGACCTCCGGTCAACACAGAAGCAGAGTTTGCCGTCCGATTTCTTCGTGATGACAATCTGAGAAATCCAAGGAGATGCCTCCACAGGCTCATTCACACCAGTTTTCAACATATCATCAATGAGCTGTTTGACCTCATCCCTGACCACAATAGGAATTCGCCTGACTTTGTGTTGGACAGGAATCGAATTTCTTTTTAAAATAATTTTGTGTGAGTTCCCTTTAAGGCGACCAAGACTCTCTCCAAATAAATCTGCAGCACCAGATAAAATCAAATGTTACACTCCATCTTAAATGATCATTACCTGTGGGTCGGCACGGGGATTAACTATACTAAGATCATACTTGTGAACCCACCCCAAACTGACAGGACCAGACACATAAACCTTCCCTTGAATTTCCCTGGTAGAGAACTAAATGTCTGCCTCAAAATAACCGAGAATGTCTAAAGGTTCCCCTTGGTAACCCCCAGGAGAAATATCTTTAGGACGAAGTGGCCCTGTGCCCCACACCTCCACAAACAAATCATTAGGGATGATTGTATAACGTGAACCAGTGTCAACCATTAGTGAACAACCCTATCATTGATAGTAAATGGTGCTTTGGGTCTATATTTCCGTTTAAATACCTCTTCAATACTACAATTATCGGAACCCACCACTAAAATGTTATTTTCATCAGACTCACTAGTGGAGTCTTCTACACATGCATCAGAGGCTTGAAATCCGGCTCTCCGCTAGATCCATGTCCGGCCAAATGATTGGGGAAAGTGGCTTCCGCCATTAACATCTTGGTGAACCCCCTGCTGAACACATCTTTGTCGACAGGGGAAGTGCCTCAGGCCTGGAAGCGGGCCATGATTCTACCACTGCTCAAAAAACACAGCTTGGACCCCCTGATACATGCAAATTACAGGCCAATCTCCCTTCTCCCTGCTCTGGCAAAAGTGGCCGAGCGTTATGTGCACAGGACAATTTCCAGTTTCATCGAAGGAAACGACCTGTTGCACACCTCGCAGTCCGGCTTCCGCGCTAATTTTAGCACGGAGTCGGCTCTGCTGGAGGTCACTGATGCCATCAGGGAAGTACTCTATTTGGGGGGGAAAGGCCGTGTTAGTCATGCTTGACTTGTCGGCGGCTTTCGACACCGTTCCTCATGATGCCCTCCTTGTAAGACTCTGGGAGTGTGGCTTTCGAGGAACGGTGTGGAACTGGCTAAAATCTTTTCTGGCCGACCGCCGACAAACGATCTGGGCGCCTCCTTTCTCCGCTGATATGGCTCCGCTAGAGGTGGGAGTCCCGCAGGGCTCCATTCTCAGCCCTATGCTGTTTAACATCTTTATGGCCCCTCTGGCGGAAGTCGCGGAGTCTTTCGGCGCCCAGATCGTGTCTTACGCCGATGACACCCAGCTCCTGTTCACATGTGACAGGGGTGGGTCATTTGATGGCATAAAGATCAGGGATTGCCTTGGTGCGGTATTTGAGTGGTTCAGAGGTCATGGCTTAAAATGCAACTCTGATAAGTCAGAGTTGCTCTTTTTCGGCTGCGCACCGGAACATGACTGGAAATCTTGGTGGCCACAGGATATGTTTCCCCCTGACAAGGTCGCTGTTAAGGCCAAGAATTTGGGAGTGATAGTCGATTGTGATTTATCCTTTGGACCCCACATCTTGTCCATTGTTGGGAAGTGCTTCGGCATCTTACGGATGTTGAGGAAATTTCTTCCTCTACTATCACTCAACCACAGGAAAACAGTAGTTCAGGCACTAATCGGGTCGCGACTGGATTACGCAAACGCTCTTTTTGTGGGTCTACCGAAATATCTTATGACCCGTTTGCAAGTTGTCCAGAATTCGGCAGCCCGTTCCATCTTTGGACTCCCGAGGAGAGCAGGTGCCACTGCCTTATTGAACACCCTTCATTGGCTACCTATCTCCAAGCGAATCCTTTTTAAATGCCTGACTGTGGCCTTCAAGGCCTTACATGGTATTGGCCCCAAATATATTGGGAAACGTTTTTCCCGGTATGTGCCAAGCAGGACTCTCAGGTCATCTGGTCTGTCTTTGCTTACTGTTCCTGTAATTCGTCGTGCACGATTGGGAGGTCGATCTTTCCGCTACCTGACACCCAAGGCATGGAATGAATTCCCATTGTCCCTGAGATCGGCCCCCTGTCTCCTTACTTTTAGAAAGGATCTGAAGACTTGGCTTTTTAGGAAATAGTCTCTTTATTTCTGTTCTTTTCTGTTGTGTGGTTGCTTTCTATGCTGTCTTTCTTTGCCAAAGCGCCGGGATGCTCCTCTGGAGTCGCCGTGCGCTATAAAAGAAATAAAGTAACATAACATAACATAACAGAGGAGCGACTTTTGCCCCTACACACCCTTGCATAGTGACCCCAACGTCCACACTTTAGACCCTCTTGCTTGTCAGCAAAGCAAAACTTGGAGACAGATGCATGACCAGAACTGCCACACCTATTACACAATTTAGTATTATGGGCTCTAACAGGGTTTTGAGCTTTCACGGATACAACTTTTTTGAAGAACTTCTTGTTCTTAATTGCAGCAACATCACTTTGATCCTCATCACCCTGAAACTCATCCGAAGAGTCATGTAAAGCCACTTCGTTTACGTCACTGGTAACTGCCCTCTTCTCGAGTTCCTTCATGCAACCCTCAGACTGCTCCACTATTTTCGCCAAATCAATGGCTGTATGCAAGTTCGGATTTCTGGCTGCCCACAACCGTTCCTGAATTTTTTTATTATTGCACTGGACAATAAGCTGATCACTGATCAGATCATCAGTCATGTTCCCAAACTTGCATTTAACTGACATCTCACGAAGTCTCGAAACAAAGTCCTCAATAGACTCACCAATTTTTTGACTTTTTGTGTAAAACTTGTACCTATTCATGACTAGGTTTTCTTCCTTTGAATATCTAATCTCCAGGCGTGAAACAGCTTCCTTGTATTCATCCAAAGGAGCTTGTGCACCAGCTTTTAGAACCTGAGGTAAGAACTTAAAAACACGCTGGCCTTCTTTCCCCCATGAGCTCAATAAAAGCGCATTATTTTGCTTGGCCGAAAACTCTTGTGCATCTAAATAATTATCAAACATGGGAAACCAGTCCTCCCAAGATATGCTAGGTTGGCCAGGGTTAGGAGGAAACTGGGTGGAAGTACAACAGAACAGTTCTGAGGAGCACTTTGCGCAGACAGTAATAACCAATTACTACAAAATGTGAAAACAAAACAAATGAACAATTATAAAGAGCTAAAAGTGTGAAGTCTGTTGCTTGAATGAATGGATGAGTCAACTCTTAGGCCAAATATGAAGGCCAAATAGACAGTACCTGAAGACAGATGAATAAGACGTGTGTATCGTCGAAGTTTTTGGATCCCTCAGCATTTACGCTCGGATACACAAGTGGCGTGTGTATCGCAGAGTAAAATCCTGGAACAGAAGGCAACACTTGAGTTTAATACGCAAAAGACGTGCGTATCGTCTAAGACCTAAAGTACTTATTGCTTTCAGACACACAAGCGGCGTGTGTATAGCTGACGCAGGCTCTGGGTAAATGCGCAGTGTTCACCGGCGTTTACTGACTGGACTCAGGTTGCTGTAGTAAACGAAGAAACAGATCGGTGTGGTTACGTAGCTGGAGGCTAATTGGATGAGGCAGGTTGCTATAGTGAACAAAATGGCTTCCTTACGTGGCGTCAAGACGTAGCTGAGTAGAGATTGGAAGAAAGGACGTACGCAAACACTAGACGTCAGCAAAGAGCGTAGCCGTCACCTTGAGCAAGACGATTGGATAATAGGCAACGCATCATCAGAGTCTCCACCAACTCCCATGAGCATTCCAAGATGTCATCACAACTGCGGAGAAGTGCAGAGAACAGGACGAGTGAAGCCAAAGGCAGTGTTAGACGAGACACAGATCCAGCAGGAAAGGGTACACACTGCAGGCAATTACGGAGTGTTGTTCACAGGATGTCCATCAGGTACAGCATGTCCATCACAAAGGTTTCCCCCATCCAACAAAACAGAGTTTCTTCACACGGAGTCTAAATGTAAAAACCCACACAAAACTCAGTCAATAAAGCGCTCACCTCACCAGCGATGCTCACAAGGAGGTTGCTAAATGAAGAGTGAGGATGAAGCTAATATGAAAGCCTCAGTTTTGTCCGCTCTTGTCAAAATGGATAAACTAAGTCAAAGGCATGCGATGAGTTCAAGATATCGTCGCCAAAAAGTTGTAGTAAATAGATCAGCAGGCAAATCCAAGGAAGTAGAAGTCCTTTATTAAGTCATAGAGTAAGACAAGAGTGGACTCTTCCCTGCAGCAGCAACCAGTAAACTGCCACAGAACAGAACTCACAAACAGAAGATCACAAAGAACACAGAAGTAAAAGCATTCCCAACATTAAGCATTCTACTGACGTATTCTAGAAAGACTAGAGCGATAACAAACACTACAATGTACTACACAGTGCAGCAACGAAATCCGTTTCACTGCCTTGTGTCGAAGGGAAAGTGAAGAAATGTGTCATCTATGGGTCATTTTTCTCTCTCCACTTTGCATAGAATCACATACATATTTGACACACCTGACCATTGCTTTGTGCGCCTTTGAAGAGACGCCATGGATTGGATGACCATGTCTTCTGGACACCCTTATGACCCATGGATGGGCACTGTGAGATATTCAATCTGCCGTTGACCTGAACTCCACAGTCCATAATCGTGGCCCATTCTAAACACACACACATATCTATAGAGGCAGCTCATTTCACAGTACACACTATAAATGAATAATAAGTTGCATGGGGGTTGGGGAGCTACAGAAACTCACCCTCCCAAAAAAACAAAACTCTAGAAGATGAAAAGGTAAGCAATATGTGAGATCTAAATGGAAACTATATTGCTGTTCCCAGACTGAGAGACCAGCGTATGCAGGCTTCAGCTGCCACCTGGTGGTGGGGCACAAAGTGTGGGGTCAGATTAGCAGTCCTGCCCCCTAGAGGCACCACCAGGTGCCAGGAACAACCACCGACTGTGTTCAGGGTGAAGCGGATGCATACAAAGTAGTCCTGGGTGGGTTTGCTTGGGTGCATGCTGGCATTTTACACAGTGAAGATGCGATTAGCCTTGACTTAAAATGAAGGAATTACAGGTGCTTTAACTTTGCACTAGTTTTCATTGATTTAGCTAATGAATGTAGCCTACAGAGACAATTCAATATAATAATTATAAAAGATTTATAAAGCGCACAGCTCCTAGGAGAGTGTCCTGGTGCCAAGCAGATGGAGAACCATCATTGGAAAGAGCCATCCTACTGAGATGCTGAGTGGCAGAGCCATTTTTCCAAATTACGCTTTAAGCACTACTCGTCCTTCACCGCACGTACATATGAGGGTGGAGCATTCCAGGCCATGACTGCAAGGTAGGAAAAAATAAAAGCCACTCCATCTTTTTATTTTTATTTAAGGAACCATGACCATATGGCCACCAGAGCGAGGGGTTCTCGCAGGGCGATACGGGGGGTAAACTCTTGGCCAGACATGTGGGTCTGGTATGGTGAAAAGCTCTATGGGCCAGAAGGTGGTCTTTAACCCGCATCCTCTCCTTGATTGGCAACCAATGCAGCTCCCGAAGGAGGTGGTGGTGGATCTACTCTCCTCTGGGAACCTTCACTAGTAGCGGCATTCTGAACCAATTGCAGTCTCAACTGGTAGGCCGGGACACACCCCTAAAGAGCATTGGCATATTCAAGCTGAGAGGTAATTAGAGCATGAGTGACAGTTTTCTGTCTCTCCGGTGGAAATAGACATTTCTTTTTTGATTTTAAAAGTCCAAAACACAAGCCCACAACGCCTGCCGCCTGGGGGTAAAAAGTAGCAAGATTGTCAGACTTGACTTTAATTCATGTCAATGGGGTGACACCTGGGAGAGCCAATGGGTAACTGCTGAAGTGGATGAGAAAGGTGGAGTGAGAGGGTCATTGGAAGTAGCATGTAGGGACAATAGAGTGGCAACTTTTCTAGCAGATAAGGAATGCCTTTGAAACGAGCGGGTACTGCCCAAAGTAACCACCATTAAGAGGACTTGTTAGCTCAGGTAACTGCTTGTATGGTTGTGATGTGCTACAGGTTTTTGCTTTAGGGCTTGTATTTTTAGTGCTACAGTTATTGGCAGAAGTGGGGTATACTCCACAAAAAGTGCCACATAATTGAGTTCAATTTCAAATGCTTGTACCACCATAAAATCACTATTTACCACTGTCTTCTCTCACAAGAGAACTCTGACACATATTAATAACTAACGGCTAGCCAGCGCTTGTACTTTTATCCACACACACCTAAACACTACAGGTAATATTACCAACCTATACACATTCCTGTTTTGTTGTACGACAAAGGTTCAAAATACCAAAGTAAGGCCTATAGGATGTGAACATTGACTTTTCACCATCAAGAAAACCGAATCCATAGTCTGAGACCATGGATTCTTCATAATAAAGCAACTCTGGCCTATAGCCTACATCAATGTTTCAACCATTTACAAACCATGGTTTTGTATTGTTTGTAAGCACATAAGGTTCCTTGAGAATGGGACAAGCAAATCCTGGAACACTGAGAGGAGGTACATGGAGCGTTTAAAGAAAAAGGTAGGTCCAGTACCATTGCTCCCAAGAACTAACATGTACTCACTGGTTGGTAACTGTTCCTATACTTAATAACCTATTTCGGTTAAGAAGAGAAAATAAGATAGAATTAAGTCTCTATATGTGGTAGAATTAAGTCTCTATATGTGGTTCCACCCTAAAGAAGACGGGGGAAATTATCCTTTAGAAATGAGTGCCCTCAACACTCTTGAGTGTCATGCTTCATCAGGCGTTGCTCCTCATGGGGGTGGCGCTGCTGTCCTCCACTGGCCCTGCGACAGGGCACTTTATCGGAGATCTTTTAGGAGACACCGCAGTTGTGCATGCGGGTGTGTGTGGGCCTAAAAGAGATAAGTACAAATGTATTAAAATTACCCCACCGTTACCCAGAAGGCAATTTTTATTCGTAGGTCCGAGAGGTAAATGTAAAAGAATTACCCGGGGGAGATAAGGCACCTCTAATAACAAATATGATAGAGGTTGCGGTATTAATCTGCTGCTCTCAATACCCGTTTTTGTATGTGAATGTGAAACCTGGTCAATATGTTTCACGCTGGAATGAAGGTCCCTAATGGATCCTGGTGCGCTTTGTCAGGACCTTGCAATGTGAATTAAGTGAATTAAAAATAGGAGCAGGGACAAGAACACCCTATATTCCTATAAAACCTCTATTAAGGTGTTGAATGCGTCATAGCGCTTATAGGAACATCTCATTCATGTTCCTTTTAATACCTGATGGGGGAAAAACAGGAGTTGTAAACAAACATATAGAGATAAACATAAGTTATAGTGAATACAAATATATCCACATTTAACTTAATTTCAGCAGCTGCGTATCGACCACAACATGCAACTTGTTGCGGCAAGTGTGGGAGAACGTACCCTTGACATTGAAATTCCCCCATCTTCATCAGGTTGGAACCACATATAGAGACTTCATTCTATCTTATTTTCTCTTCTTAACCGAAGTAGGTTATTGCTTTAAGTATAGGAACAGTTACCATCCAGTGACTACAACCAAGCAAATCCTGGCCAGACCAAACTTGAGGTCAAAAGGTCTCCTTTAAATACAGATGCCAGAAGTTCACCTTGAAGAGAAACCAAGCAAAAAATTAGTTCAGGTCCCACACTATCAAGAGCGCAACGGTTGTGTGGCCAGAGCCAAATACAGAACTGATCTCTCAGGAGAGTGACTATTAGTACTTCAGTCAGTACCTAGGTTTTGTTATTTCTGCAGCCCCCATGTGGATGCAGGATTGCTTGGTAATCCAGTCGGCGCTTGTGACTATCGAATGTGCTACTACTACGAGCGCACAGGCATGTGCTTGGTTGTCTAGAGTGCGGTCTACCCCCCAGGCCCGGACTGGCAACTCCGGGCACCGGGCAATCCCCCGGTAGGTTGGATGGGGTGGGGGCCGGTTTTGTGGCAGGGGGCCGGTTTTGTTCCTGGGGGCCGATTTGGACCCTGGCGTCACCGAGCAGAAAACACTCACACCTCTCTGCATAAAATGCAGCTGCTACCTGGTGGTGCTGCACGCACCACCGGGGCCAGTACTAATAGCACTAAAATGTATATTTATTAAAAAAATCATACACTGGGTGGTGGCACTGACTGCACAGCACCATGCACGGAGTCTTCCGTCTCCGCTACGTCTGCGCGGCGCGTCATTGACCCTCAGGGTGGGCTTCTGGAGTCAGTGGGTCTGGTTAGGGGTGCTCATGAGCAATCGCATTGGGGTCCCGAAAAAACAGGGCGCGAGGCAGAGGAGGCCAGAGAGTGAGACGACGAGAGGCTGGAGCTGAGCCTGGAGAGAGGCCCTCAACCCGTCCTTTATTTAACCATTTGTAGCCTGCCCCGGGCCATGTCTGCTGGCGGCCACCTGGCGCCCACAGGTGAGTGGTGAGGATCAATTAATTAATTGGCCTGACTGTCTCTGGGGGAGTCACGACCGGACGGAATTAAAAGCAATTAAAGCTTGGTTAGGCCCCGGCCCGGCCCGGCCCGGCCCGTGGATTTATTCAAGATGAAAAACGCTTCCCTTACTCAAAGTCAGATCTGACTTTGAGTAAGGGAAGCGTTTGTCACCTTGAATAAATCCACGGGCCGGGCCGGGGCCTAACCAAGCTTTCATTGCTTTTAATTCCGGCCCAGACCGTGGATTTATTCAAGGTGACAAACACTTCCCCAGCACCCCGAGAGAGAGAGAGTTTCTCCACTGCGCCAGCAGCAGAGTCTTCCAGAGAAACCCCAAAGGCATCCAGGTGCTCCCCGAAACAGTAAGCACGCCTCGTAATGCTGGTGTGGGGATCTTGTTGCATTTTATGTAAGAAGAACATATTTTTATTCAGCGTTTTTTAACAAGACCTTTTAATTCCGTGCTGCTATAAAAAGTAAACACAATTTGCCAACCACATGCCACACTTTTAATTCACCCCGGGAAGATGAAAGGCGGAGTCAACCGGCAGGCATTTGAACTTTTGACTCATTAAATACCAGCTGGTTTCTGCAGCAGCTGAATCTGACTATTTTACTTGTAAGAGTTACAGGAGAGTGACATAATAGTTCCAGCAGTTGTCTTAACAAAATCTTTGCCTATAACTTGCCTGTGAAAATTGTTCATCCTTTGTGCAGTGAGTGTGCATGGATTGCACAGTGTATTCACGGAACAGGGGTGTGTACAAGGAGTGCCCTGTAGACCTTGCTCTGTGACAGAGATGGAAGTGAAATGCTGCACAGAGGCTGAACGGGAATGAACTTAATTTGATTACAGATGATAAGGAGCGTGCTAGAGTCTGTAGGCATGTGGAGTGAGCTGCAAAGTGTTCTGTGTGAGTGGGTGAATGAAGAATGTGAGTGAGCTGGGTAGATGAGTGATAGCTAGGTGTGTGAGTGGGATGAGTGAGTTTGAGGGGAGTGAGCAAGTATATGGTATAGGTAGGTAGTGAGATAAGTAGGTGAGCGAGTTAGAGGAATAGGTGACAGGGTCCGATGTGAGGGTCTTTGACTTTCAGATTCACTGTCTGGCAGCAAGGAATAGACTTGTGGAGCTGCCAGCATGAGCGAAAGTGGTGTGCACTGCAGGCACTTGTGTAGTATCAGCTTTTTAGTGCATTCGTTATGGAGTTATTCATCATGCATACTTTTGTATAAAATATTTTTTTGTAAGACGACTGGTGGTTAGGTAAATTACATTTTTTTTTGTAAAAGCACACACTAACCATATTGGTCAATTCACAACCCTGTGTTCTATTTCGCTAGCAACATTTCTAGAATAGAGTTTTGTTTAGAGGACAGGTTTGGGGGAACCTGCAAACAGCTCGGCCGCACCCCCTCCTCTCCCCTAGGGGGGCTGGCCAAGCAGTGTGCCAGGGCCGGTTTCGGTTACCAGTCCGGCCCTGCTACCCCCTGAAGTAGGGTTAGGCTGGAGTGGGGAGGCAGTATCCGTATACAGCAGTGCTGTGAGTGGCTTCGCTCTCTATTTTGGCTGCAGGGGTAGTTCACCCACACATGTGGGCAAAGAGCCCTCCAAGACCCTCACCAGAAACCAACCACCCAGATCACTGCGAGGGGGTGAGGATATAACATGGCAGCTGATGAACGGGATTAAGATTTCCATTCCTAGGCCGTGACTTGTGCTAACATTTTGAGGGCAAGAGTAGGAAGGTGAAGAAAATCCATATGGACAGGATTTCCAAGTTTGCTCTCTGGAGCCTCCTGTAACTCTGAGTAAGAAAACTAGAAGAACAAGGGGCGTGCCGCAACCGGCCAGGACCTAGTCTACCCCTGCACCTTGAATGTTGATGCCCTTTCACCCTACACATCTCTTCGGCACATGACTTCTGGTCCAGGCAAGGTGTTTGTTGTGATGTTAAGCTTAATAAATTGATTGCAGTTGCTACCTGACAGTCGAGACTGTCGGATGCCAGGTTACCTTCTGAATAAACCTATCTTAAAATCTACTCATGGTGTATATGGATTTCTTCAGAAATCCGTCTTAACAATTTTGGCGACGATTTCACTTCCTCGCCGGTTCCAGTTTACCATCGGCACATGTGGAGGTTACCTGGTGATCCTTTGGTTTTCTTCTCTTCCTTCTGCTTCTTGTTTCCCAGGCTGCTCTCGGATGTGAAATTGGAGCCTCCACACCATTCTGGTTACCGTCTCTGAAGGTATTTATTTTTACTAAAAATTTATACAGAGAGATGTGGTAGCGAACAGTTGGGCGCGAGAGATTATCAGCACCCGCTTCTCTCTGCAACTTTCTTCGTTACGCTGGAGTGGAACTCAAAGCTGACTCTTCCTGAAACACACGACGGACGTCACTCTGATTATGCTGTGCGTGATGATGCACGTAATTGACGTACCGCCATTTTGGTTTCATCGGAAACCCGAGAGATTGTCGGCTTGAAAGACTTCAGCGCGCACTAATGGAGTTCTAATTTATTAGAAGCATTTTGTTCTTTTAGAATCCTCCTACAGCGAGTTGGGAGTGCTTAGCTGGTGATACTGTTTACTTGTTCTTCTACGGATTATAATTTTTTTACGCTTGGTGAGTTTTCAACATTTTCAACACCTGCATCTGCTACAATTTTGTGCAGTCTCTAAATCATATTCGGTGATCTGCACACCTATTTCTTCATTGACTTTCACATTTAAGTTATATTTGACTCAAGTGTTATACACGTTACTTAGTGTTGTTTTAACATCACACTTTTATTTATTTTATTTTTTTTCCTCCTTTTTCTTATTTGTTTTATTAGCCATGTGTGACTCGCATTCTAATGTTATTGTGCCACCTCCATTTTTGCCTTCATCTTGTACTCCCAGCATTATGTGGGAGGGATTGGTTAGGTATGCTAGAAAATTACATTATTGCTCTGGATGGTCTTCATTTCTCTTCTGCAAGAAAGAAGGCTCTTTTATTGAGTGCTCTTGGAAGCGAGGGTCAGCGGGTTTTTAAATATCTTCCTGTGGCTATGGGTCCTAATGGACAACCAATGGATGATGAGTATAAAGAAGCCATTAAACATTTAGAAACAAGGTTTGCTAAAGAAGTCAATTTAGTTATGGCTAGTGTGGAAAAGTAAATTTTGCCATGTCATATGTGCCTACGTGTTCCCCATGTTATGTCATATGTGCATGATCGATATGCATGTATTCCTTTCTGACCAATTAAAGACGCAATTACAGTTGTGTCCATCTCTAGTATGCCAGTTTCCAGTTCTCGTGAAAGCTACGAGTATAAGGCCTATGTAAAGCTACGTTGCCACGTTTTACAGTGTGCACGTTAATTCATTGAATTGTCCCCGTTTCTAGGCCTCAAAAGGGCCCGGACTCAGATTCAGCTCCTGTTTCCTGAACTCTCCGAGGAGCGATACAGCCCCCACCTGTATCCCTGACCCTTCACTTACTTTCATGCCTCGCAGTGCCCGGCTAGGCCTGGCTCTGCCTCCCAGTCTGCCAAGAGTATGTTATGTTTCTAGTTATCAGTCCAGCCCTCCTTCTCTGCATTCCTAAGCTACTGAATCGCATCAATAGTTTCCGTCATGGTCTAGCCTTTATGTCTCCATGTAAGAGAAATACTGTATTCATATTCATAGAATATTCCTCGCACATGCAATAAATTTAGAATAATGCATGCACCAGTCTTAGTGTCTGTTAGCCTTTACCCTGATAACTTTTGGATTCTATCAACATGTACTATAAACACCAGATACTAGATATGCCTAGGTACATGTCGCTCTGACCCTCCAGACTTTAGTCTCCTCTTCTAGTGCAGAAGTCATAGCCCCCAGTTCTCCCTGGTAACACGTCATTGCCAGTTTACGCGCACCACTAGGTTAGAGGTCCCAGCTGCTCAGGTAGCCCCCTCCATGTTTCCGCCCCGTTTATGACATATTCTGTTACGTTGCATCACATGTCTATGTATACGCCCTGTACACACCTCTTGTTACACCCACTTTATGCCTTATCTTTCGCGACTGCTACAAACTCCGCCTACTGCTACGCCTACTGTATTGAATGCAATGTAATTGTTTTTAGTATATATATTAATGCACTGTTATTAAAAGCCAGCCAATTCCCAGATCCTGCCCCCGGCAGCTGCCATCCTATTCCCATGCAGGCTGTCCTGTTCCTGTCCTTTTATGCCTGATTAAAGCCTGTATACTTCAGCTACCTCGAATCTTGACTCTTATTTATTGAGCTATCTGTTATTAGAGTATCCTGAAAAATAGAACCGGTAATTAATTATTTATTTACCACATAATGGCGCCCAAACAGGGACTTGCCCTTTCCCCACGCGCCGGAGAAGCCACGCAGGCCCCCTGATCCTCTGCAGCCGTGACGGAACCATACCGGCCACGTGCAGATATTTCTGCTTCAAGTATCCCTCAGGCCCACGGAGGAGACGGAGGTTGCGGTCCAGCATCCAGACGAGGCGGTGGAGGAACGTGGCGAGTCCCGACCAGAGCCCAAGCCGAGAGTCCAAGGTCCGAGGAATCCGGAGGCCCACCTGTAATGTAACTGAAGTCCGAAGTTCGTCCGTCCGTCGTCGTAGCAGTCCAGTCCAGTCCGAGGCCTTCCGTTCTTGCTGCCCGGTGAGTACCGTTGCTGGGGTAGTATCTAGACAGGGTCAATGAATTTTGTCTCTGGTCCGTGGGTTTGGGTACGCAAATCCAACACGAAGTGTCCACCTAGGTGGATGCGGGTCCTGACGTGTCTCTTTATGGGACCGGTAAGTTTCGTACTGTTTTAGCAGTTTATCTAGTCATTCTAGTAAGTTTCTGTTCCAGTAAGTTCTGTTCTCGAGAAAATTCATGTATTCTGTCCGAACTGTTATTATAAATGTTATTTCATGTGTTTTTCAATGTCGTGGTATGAGTGATTTGTTTTCTTAAAGTTATTATTGTGTTTATCGTGTATTGTATTTGTGTCCAGATTCCAGTCTAAGTCATGCCTCTGTTCTCGAAGTTACGTCAGTTAAAAACCAGAAAAGGTCTGCTCGAAGAAGCAGTTCCTGTCCCGCCTAGGGACAGTCCAGGTCATTTTATGTATCATAAGCATGGCATAAGTGCCATATTATATCTAGACTTATGGGTCGAGTATACTAAAGATCTAGAAGAGAAATATAGATGGCCTGTATCAGGTACATGGGATGCCGAGTGCATCATGCGAGTAGAAGAAGCATTATGGAAAAAGAAATCCAGACAGTCCCAGAAAGATGCCATCGAGTTATGGCGCAAAGAATCTCATAAAAGAACCGAAAAAGAAATCAGAAAGTCAGAATTAAGTAGAGAGTCCTCAGAAAGAGCCCAAGAAAGGGAATTAATCGAAGTAGGTGAACGAGTTAAAGCCGAACAGTCAGACAGACAGAGAAATGCCCTCATTAAGGGTATGTATCCTCTTCTTGCCGAGGGCTTGCCAAAAGCAACCCCGGAAGCACCATGTAATTTTCCGCCGCCATTAGTTCCGATTAAGCTACGTCACAAACCGACCGCAGCTGATATTTTTCTCTCGTCCTATTTGGACGACACAGTCCCAGAATATGCAAATCCTGTTCCGCCAGCTCCTGTTAATAATGTAATTCCTGTTCCTCCAGCCACCGGGGCACCTGTTACAGCACCTGTTACGGTACCCCCGGTCCAGCCCATAGTACAAGTTCCCGCTACATCGGTCACTCTGCCAGCACGAAGAGTATCAGTCGACGATTCTAGCTTAGGGGCCGCGGGGGGAGGTCCTCCTGGTACCCCGCCGCCACACAAACGTGTAACGTTAGTCGAGTTACATGAACGTGCGTTACAGCGTACGCCCAAATACCAGTCCGTTGCAGATATCAGACGAGCTCTTACCGAATGCCGTTATGATCCAGTCCCAGGCGATGATAATATGGTTATATATTCATTGCGTGTAAGACGGGTGACCGAGTATTTGGACACCCTACCGAATATGAAAGAAGATCTAGACAGAATATATCGTTTCATCCGTACAGGAGATGATCCAGGAAGTATTGGCGAAGCCATGTCTCAAAGGAAAGCTGAGACCCAGCTCATGCTATTAAAGTTTTTAATCAATTGTTTAATAAGGGAACAAGATTATCCGACTAAAGATCCGATCGAAATGAGAATCCTGACAAAGTGGAGTGATCATATAGCCGAGGGAAGACACAAGACACTCAGTAGTATAGAGAGTATGTACAAGAAAATTCGTAAGGAAATAATAAGGCTACACGAGAAACGAAAAGCAGCACAAGTGTCCGAGAAAGAAGACAACACTGATACTGAAGAGGTAGAAGACGAGAATCCCGCCAGAATAGCGTATGTAGGTAGATCTAGACTTCCAGACCGACATTCACGTCTAGAACACAAGAAAGTTTTTCACCTTCCAGCACTAGAACAAGACAATCTAGAACAAGTATTTCAAGCTACCGATCACATTCTGAAATCACGTATCGGTTATAGTGAACTTAGTACCATGCATGAACAAGAACTAGCCCGATCAGCAGTCCGATGGACTACTGATTCTACCACTTTTCCAGACGAAATAGTGGCACAAATGTTTCTGAAACTGCCCCCAGCCGAGCAGCGACTGGTGGGTATGTATATGATCCAGCACCTCATTACACTGTATGAGGGACAACATTCTGATCCAGGTCCGTTACATGATGTTCTGAACGAGTTACTCCAGTATAGATGGAGAGGTTTAGGTACCGATTTAATTAGTATCATTCTAGAACAGCGCCACAAATATAGAACGTTTCTGAACCCGCATTTTGTTCATGTCCCACCTCCAGAAAGTAAATCCTTGTACATAGATAGACAGCATCCGTTACGAGAAGTACACCCAGTTAGAGGAACGGGTGGTGATCTAGAACGAGTATTTGTTTACACCCCTATTACAAAGATGGAACTCTTAGAGATGAAGAAGTTAATTCCCTGTCATGACAAAGATCCAGCAGGGTTCCATCGAGAATTAAAAGACATGCTCCGTATGGGAGAATACACGTATCCTGATATCATTAAAATGTTAAAGGTCCTGTTGCCCGCAGGGGTATATGAAAAACTCAAGGAAAAAGAATGGGAGGTGGGAGAGAAAAAGATAGATTGGACAGCTCTAGAAGCTGAAGATAATTCACGAGTACCAGGTACCGGTCTAGGGGGTAAAGTTAAAGAATTGCCCGAGTTATTGATACAGGTTTTGCCAAGGTTACTAACCACGAAAAAGGAAGATTGGGATGCAATCTCAGCATGTAAACAGAAACAGGATGAAGACACTAGTGATTTTTATTCTAGATTTGAAAAATGTTTTATTATTAACAGTGGTTTGAAGACAAGTAGCGAGTCGTACCCTCATCTTTTTGTTACTAAACTAGTCGAGAATTCAAGTCCACAAGTCAAAAATCGAGTTTTGAAAGTCGAAAGTACCTGGCAAGCTAATACCCCGTCACAAATGCTTCAGATGCTCCAGTATCACCAGAACAGAATCAGGGAAGAGCAAGAACACGAAAGGAGACGTATGAAAGACACGAAAATGAAAGTATTAGTTGCCCAATCTGTTCCACAAGACAGTCAGAAGAGGGGTCCGAATCAAGCCAGTCATCCTGCAGCTCCCGTTAAAGGGACTTGCAATTACTGTAAACAGCCAGGTCATTTTATAAACGAGTGTGCAGTTCTGAAACACAACATAGCTACTGGTAAAACTAAAGAAAGACCACGTCCGCCTAGACAAGAACAAGTTTCACAGACTTCTCAGTCACCACAGAATGCACAACAGACAGTTCCAGCACCGCAGCCCATCGCTGCAACACAGCATGTTACACAGCAAATGTACCAGTATGCTCAGTCAGAATATCCAGAGTATCAACAGTACTCATGAAACAGCCTAGAGAGGGAGGTAGGCTTGCCTCTCATCGAGATACCTGTAGATCAAGAGGGTCCCTATGTACACAGTCAAGTATTAGGGAAAGACAGAAAGTTTTTGATTGATACAGGGGCAAGTAGGACTACTATCAGTCATGACGAGGTTCCAGGGGCTCCGCTCTCAGGCTCTAAAAATGTTTCCCTTGGATTTTCAGGAAAACCGATTGTTAATGAGATTTCAAAACCAGTTTCCCTAGAAGTAGGTCCATTGTCCCGAATTACTGATTTGTTACTTACGAAGTCATGTCCCGAAAATTTGTTAGGCATTAAAACACTGAAAGAATTAGGAGCAGTTATATGCTGTTCCCCAGAAGGAGTACGTTTGTTTTTACGTGACTTTAAAGGTCACTATGTATTACGTGATTTTGATCCAAGATTACTAAATGTACCGCAGCATTTATGGGCGCAAGGTCCAACTGATGTAGGTTTTATGCAAATCACACCCCATCGTGTGACTCTCAAGCAAGGTATAGTTTTGCCACGAATCAGACAGTACAGATTGCCACCTGAGGCTGTAGCAGCCTTATCCAAAATTATTGACGAGCTTTTGCTCAAGGAGTGGTTGTAGAAACTGACTCCAATGTATGTAATTCTCCTATCATTCCAGTCATGAAACGTACTGATCCAGATGCACCTCCAGTATATCGATTAGTGATTGACCTTCGAGAGCTTAATAAATGTATCATACCTCAGTACCCAGTAGTCCCAGATATTTCATCCCTATTGACAGCCATTGATTCTGAAGCTACGTTCTTCACTGTTATCGACCTCAAGAACGCATTTTTCAGTGTCCCCATTCATCCAGACAGCCAGTACCTTTTTGGTTTTTGTTTAAATGGAAGGAGCTATAAATTCACACGAGCTCCTCAAGGTTTCACAGAAAGTCCTAGTATTTACAGTCAAGCACTTAAGAGACAACTAGACAATATTCACATGCCAACTGACACTGCCCTGCTCCAGTATGTCGATGATCTACTGATCACAGCCCGTTCTGAACGTGACTGTGAGCGTGCATCACTTACAGTCCTGTATTTTCTGGCCGAGCAGGGGCACAAGGTGTCCCCTTCCAAATTACAATTCTGTGTCCAGCAAGTGATCTACTTAGGCCACTTACTGTCCAAGTGGGGTAGGCAGTTGACACCAGACCGTATCCAGTTAATAGCGAGTCTTCCACAGCCCAAGACGCAGAAGGAGGTACGTGCTTTTATTGGCCTCACTTCTTACTGCAGACAATGGATTCCTCAGTATGCATTTCTAGCCAAGCCACTGATACAGTTAACGACACAGGAGGCAGCCGTATCGACTGTCCTCCCTTGGACCCAGGAACATACACTTGTTTTTAATGAATTAAAGAAAGCCTTATGCCAAGCACCTGTTCTAGCTACACCGAACTACAGTAAGCCTTTTACACTTTTTGTCACAGAACGTGATGGTACTGCATTATCTGTTCTCACACAAGATCAAGCAGGACAGTACAAGCCTTGTGCTTATTTTTCTAGCACGTTAGATCCAGTAGCCCAGGCTCTGCCTGCGTGCCTCAAGTCAGTTGCAGCCACAGCTCTAGCCATCAGACAAAGTGATTCCATAGTGTTAGGACACTCCCTGACAGTACAAGTTCCACATTCCGTGGAAGTTCTTTTAAACCGAACACAGACTCAGCACTTGACAATTGCACGTTTAACAGGTTATGAACTGACACTGTTCCAGCCACATATAGAAATCAGACGCTGCAACGTATTAAATCCTGCTACACTGTTACCGTCAGTTACTTCAAATCCTGCCACACATGACTGTGTGGAAGTTGTTAACACTATGACTAAGCCAAGACAAGACCTGACAGACATTGCATTACCTAACCCCGACCTGACACTTTATGTGGACGGTTCATGTATGAGAACTAGTACAGGAGAACTAGCAGCCGCGTACGCAGTGACTACTGACACTGAAGTTATAGAAACACACCGTATTGACACCCTGTCTGCTCAAGCAGCAGAGCTAGTTGCTCTGACCCAAGCCTGCATACGTGCCAAGAACCTGAAAGTAAACATATATACAGATTCACGTTACGCATTCGGAGTCGTACATGACTTTGGAGTGCTCTGGCAGGAGAGAGGTTTCATGACTTCTCATGGAACCAAGATTCAGCATGGTCTCCTCATTCAAGCTCTGTTAGATGCAATACATTTACCGACAGCTATCGCTATCATGAAGTGCAAGGCACATACGAAAGTTACTGACATCATTTCCCAAGGTAACGATCTAGCAGATCGAACAGCCAAGCTTACAGCTCAGACACCAGACATTCCAGTTAACAAGACACAGACATCCACTCCAGAACCGACTACATGTATGACAGTTAAGGACCCTACACAAGATGTCATAGACATACAGTTACATGCTACTCCTGAAGAAATCAAGAAATGGTCCGAACAAGGAGGGGTCCAGACAGATCAGGGATGGGTGACGAAGGGAAAAGCCACATGGTTTCTCCCCGACTCTATGGTTCAAGTCATTATCAATACCGCACATAGTCCAGCACATCTAGGAGAAAAAGCTATGTTAGACAGTATTCAGAACCTTTGGTTCAACAAGCACTTACGAGCTGCAGCCAAGCAGAAAGTCCGTACTTGTATGATATGTTGTCAATTCAATCCAGGTAAAAGTGTCCCGGTGGAACAAGGTGGATTCCAACCCCCTGACCAGCCTTTTGAAGTCCTCCAGATGGATTATATTCAGATGGAGCGATGTCGAGGTTTCAAGTATGTCCTCGTAGTTGTATGCGCTTTGTCCAGGTGGACAGAAGCATATCCAGTTCCAGATTACACAGCAGCGACCACTGCCAAGCAGTTGGTTCGTGAATTTTTTCCCCGTTATGGACTCCCTAGGGTTGTGTATTCTGATAACGGCCAGCCATTCTCATCCGAGTTAATGAAACATGTTTCCCTTCTGTTAGGGTACCAGTGGAAGTTCCATTGTGTGCGCCATCCTGAAGCAGCCGGTCTCGTAGAGAGACATAATCAGACCCTGAAAATTCGCATTGCCAAGACATGTAAAGAGAAAGGTGTAGACTGGCTAGTTACCCTGCCAGTTGCTTTATTCTTTATGCGGATGGTCGCACATTCCAGATCAGGTCTGTCCCCTTATGAGGTCGTATTCGGCCGCCCCCCAAACATGTGGGGTACACCTAGACCCCGCAGTATTACAGATGTTTCCAGTAATATGTTGACAGATTACCTAGCTTCCTTGATGTCTGCCCTACACTCTTGTCGTTCACAGGTTGCCGCCGCATTTCCGGACAATACTGAAGTGAAACCGCATGAGGTCATTCCAGGCGACCTTGTCCTTGTAAGGAACTTTGATCGTTCAAGTCCGCTGGAGCCTCGTTGGAAGGAGCCGCGACTTGTTCTCCTGACCACCCGCACGGCCGTGAAGTTGGAAGGCCGCAAGGGGTGGGTCCATCTGTCCCACATCAAGAAATTCCATGGACTTCGTAAAAAGACATTCGAAAAGGACTGTTCCATTTCTAAAGACTGCCTGAAACCAGAACTTAAATCTGAATTAAAAGTTCCTCTGTTAGAGAAAACTCCGCAGCAGGAGTATAAGTTAAAACTCCGGTCTAGTAAAATAAGTCAGCCAGTTTAATTGTCTAAGTCCCTCTCGGGTGAAACGGTTAGACAGGTTTCTGACATGTATGAGATAGACCCCCATAGTGAGAGAGTTAGTCAAAACTCTATCAGATGTATCGTTTTTCTAAGTTTCTTATTGTTTCTAAGTTTGATGGTTACCTGCACAAGTTATGCATTGCATTTATGTTTTCCAAGTTCACATGTAAATATGTTTTCTAATGCTACAGTAGAGCACACATTTAGTGATCTGCCTCCTCACGAGCTATCCTATCGTCTTGCTATGCGTAATAATACATTCATCCGAATGTTACACTATTCACACCAGACCAGCAATGCCACTAATTGTTGGGTGTGTGGTCGACTCCCCCCTTTCCAGACACCGAAGGGAGTTCTGCCACTCTTTCCTTATCCGTTTTCACATAATGGTTCGTGTGGAGCATGGTCCACGTTAACGTCATCCTCCAATGATATGTCCCTTCTGAATAGAACATGTTTTCCAGACAAGCAAGGTCTCTCTCATAGAACAGGGTTAGATCTAGAAAATGAAGTATATGATTTGGGTAATTATTCTTCGACTTTTATGGTCCTGAATGTTCAGTCTGATACTACTCCAGATTTGCCTGCTATTTCAGTACTACCAGTCAAAGGCGAATTATGTGTCAGAAAGAATGGTTCCGCACATGTAGGACATAGTGATTGTACTACTACTGTCAAGTATAGTGACAGTGGGAAATCTATTTTCAAAGCATCACGTCATTCTTATTTTGTTTGTGGTCAGACCGCATATGTTCGTCTGCCCCTCGATTGGGATGGAACATGTTACATTGCCTTCCTACTGCCACCAGTTTTTCTAGCCCCATCTGATTATCACAGAAACACACATCTAGTACACGTCAGACATAGAAGGGAGATCGAGTCCCCGATTGTCGATCAAACTGAAACTACTCTAGAACAATATCAAGATTTCAATAAAGGTTTCTTCTTCTTTATAGGACCTGTCCAGAATAGTAAGTTAATCCGTAGGTTAACCAGAACCCTTGAAGCAGTAGTGAATGAGACTACTTCTGCTCTAGGTAACTTAACTGAAGAGCAATCTGCTATGAGATTTGTCGTGCTCCAAAATCGTCTCGTTCTTGACGTCATACTGGCCGATAGAGGAGGAGCATGTAGAGTCATCGGATCTAGTTGCTGCATTTTCATTCCTAATAACGCGCCGTCTGTTTATTCAGCTATAACCAGACTTCATAAAATTGCCCATCAGTTACACCAGAATCCAGGCACCTGGACATGGTCCGGTTGGCTCTGGAGTATTGTATCTGCCTGGGGATGGAAAGTATTGTCATTCCTAGGTATTGCAGTAATGATCCTATTCAGTTGCTGCCTCTGTATACAATGTGGCCCTGCGATTTGCGGCATTTGTGCTACCTCTTGTATTCCTAGTCCTAAGTCCCGTTCCAAGACAATTCGGGACGAGCAAATGATGCTATATGAAATGATAGATGGTATCATGAATATTGATGTTTCCTGATGGAAACGTAGGGCACAAGGAGGGAATGTGGAAAAGTAAATTTTGCCATGTCATATGTGCCTACGTGTTCCCCATGTTATGTCATATGTGCATGATCGATATGCATGTATTCCTTTCTGACCAATTAAAGACGCAATTACAGTTGTGTCCATCTCTAGTATGCCAGTTTCCAGTTCTCGTGAAAGCTACGAGTATAAGGCCTATGTAAAGCTACGTTGCCACGTTTTACAGTGTGCACGTTAATTCATTGAATTGTCCCCGTTTCTAGGCCTCAAAAGGGCCCGGACTCAGATTCAGCTCCTGTTTCCTGAACTCTCCGAGGAGCGATACAGCCCCCACCTGTATCCCTGACCCTTCACTTACTTTCATGCCTCGCAGTGCCCGGCTAGGCCTGGCTCTGCCTCCCAGTCTGCCAAGAGTATGTTATGTTTCTAGTTATCAGTCCAGCCCTCCTTCTCTGCATTCCTAAGCTACTGAATCGCATCAATAGTTTCCGTCATGGTCTAGCCTTTATGTCTCCATGTAAGAGAAATACTGTATTCATATTCATAGAATATTCCTCGCACATGCAATACATTTAGAATAATGCATGCACCAGTCTTAGTGTCTGTTAGCCTTTACCCTGATAACTTTTGGATTCTATCAACATGTACTATAAACACCAGATACTAGATATGCCTAGGTACATGTCGCTCTGACCCTCCAGACTTTAGTCTCCTCTTCTAGTGCAGAAGTCATAGCCCCCAGTTCTCCCTGGTAACACGTCATTGCCAGTTTACGCGCACCACTAGGTTAGAGGTCCCAGCTGCTCAGGTAGCCCCCTCCATGTTTCCGCCCCGTTTATGACATATTCTGTTACGTTGCATCACATGTCTATGTATACGCCCTGTACACACCTCTTGTTACACCCACTTTATGCCTTATCTTTCGCGACTGCTACAAACTCCGCCTACTGCTACGCCTACTGTATTGAATGCAATGTAATTGTTTTTAGTATATATATTAATGCACTGTTATTAAAAGCCAGCCAATTCCCAGATCCTGCCCCCGGCAGCTGCCATCCTATTCCCATGCAGGCTGTCCTGTTCCTGTCCTTTTATGCCTGATTAAAGCCTGTATACTTCAGCTACCTCGAATCTTGACTCTTATTTATTGAGCTATCTGTTATTAGAGTATCCTGAAAAATAGAACCGGTAATTAATTATTTATTTACCACACTAGGTATACATTTTATACCCAACCTCAATCTGAAGGTGAGAGTATTGATGACTTTGTAGCTAGGTTACGTGAACTTTCAGTAAAGTGCAATTTGGAACAATGTGTGAAGAATTAATTTGTGACCAACTTATTGTACAATGTCAAGAGAAGAAGATACAAGAGACTTTGGGCAGCTAAAAATCCATCACTCAAAGAAGCAATTGATTTAGCAAAGGTAATTGAAGAGTCTCAGTTGCGAATATTGAAACTAACAAGGAAGATGAAGCTGATGTCAATGCACTCTCTAAAAAAATTGGAAAAAATGTAATAATTTTTGGTAATGTTTCCAGGGAAAAGAAAAGAGAATGTTTGAGGTGTGGTAGTCGATATCATTTGGCGGATTAGAAGAAATGTTTTGCCCATGAACAAAATTGTAGGAAATGTGGCCGCAAAGGTCATTCTTCATGTATGTGTAGGTCATCTGACAGCATAGAAAAGTTTAAATCTAAAGTCAATGTGATTCAAACTGATCTTGATTTCAAACAAACACTCAATCGAGTGTTGGTTTTGAGTGAAAATTCTAACACCAATTTGGTGGGTGATAGCATCCATGATTTAAAGAGAATAACTAGACCTACTGATGAGTTTAATGTGTGTGGTAAAAAGGTATCCCTCATGGTTGATTCAGGATCAATATTTACTATTATTCCTGACATTTTTTTAAACACACTTTGGGAAGGTGTTCCTCTTTTAAACAAAGATATAAATCCTGTCAGTTACCAAGGTGAACCAGATGGTCCACCTATCATTGGTTGGATGCATCAGTATGATCTGCACATTATAATTATTCCAAGGTCTCCCAATCAGATTATGGTTGTGGAGGATGACATACAAATTGATCATATCCTGCAAGATGTCCACAAAGTTTTTGAGGACAGATTAGGTTGCGTAAAAGATTATTTACATAAAATAATTCTTAAACCTAATGCTTGTCCAATTCAGCACAAGTTAAGAAAAGTACCGTTGTCAGTGAGGAAAGGACTTAAGGACCTCCTTCAGGAATTGTTAAACTCTGGTGTTATAGAGCCTGTGGAGGCACCTTGGGTTTCGCCAGTGGTTTTGACTCTTAAATCTGCTGGCCGTCTGAGATTCTGCATCAATTTAAGATCTCTTAATCGGGACACTGTCATGTACACTTTTCCTTTGCCCAATATCAGTGAGTTATTACAATCTGTTGGTGTTGGTACGTACTTCTCAAAAATTGATTTGCGAAGTGCTCATCACCAAATAAAACTTCACCCTGATTCAAAACCTCTCACAGCGTTCATTACTAGTGAGGGCACTTTTCAGTTCACGCGCATGCCGTTCGGCTTGGCGTCGGCTGCGAGTGTCTTCCAAAGAATGATGAATAATTTGTTTAAGGATTTGGTGGGAGTGGGTTATTTCCAAGACAATATTTTAGTCTCTGGAAAAACTGTTGAAGAGCACAATGCCTTATTGAGACAGGTTCTTTGGAAACTTGAACACTTTGGTCTAACTGTCAATAAAGACAAATGCAAATTTCTTACTGAACAAGTTGAGTATTTGGGATATACCAGTTCTAGCGGAGGTCTAACTTCCAAACGCAACTTACTTCAGGCCATAAAAGATGCACCCCATCCTAAAGAGAAAGATCAGCCCAGGTCTTTTTTAGCCCTGGTCGAATACTATTCTAAATTCGTTAGAACATTTGCTGACATTACAGAACCTTTGAGATGTTTGTTGCGTAAATGTACCAATTTGTTTGGTGCAGAGAACAACAGGATGCCTTTACTAACATTAAAGATATAATTTGCAATGCTGGCGTTTTAGCTCCTTTCACCTCTGGGTGCAAATGTATTGTCATTGTCACTGTAGATGCCAGTTTGACTGGAATTGGTGTGATGTTGTAAAAACGATTGCTTTTGCATTTAGAACTTTGACACAAGCGGAAAGAAATTATTCAGTCATTGAGAAAGAGGCATTGGCTGCAGCATGGGGTATTGAACACTTCGGAGTATATTTGTGGGGTTCTAGATTTGTTCTGAAAACTGATCACAAGCCTCTTATTAAAATGTTGTCTCCAGGAGGTGCTGGTAAGGGGTCTGCTCGCCTGGCCAGATTTGCTGCTAGATTGCAGGAATATTTGTATGATATTTAATTTGTTCAGGGATGGAGGAACTCGCAAGCTGACTGCCTATCTTGTATGTCTTTAGATTGGGAAGTTGTTGATGAAGATATTGTCAAGAAATTAGAGTCTGAAGAAGCGGTAGCTTTGATATGTGAAGTTTCTGATTGTAGTTTGGGTGCGTTTTCTAAGGCACAGTGGGAACAGGAGATGAAATCCGATTCCATTTTGAACAAAGTTATTTCTTTGATTAAGAATGGAGCACCGCCGGAGAATATGGTGTCTGTTGGTATTAGACCATATTGGAAACTCTTGGATGAGTTGTCTGTGTGCAAACATGATGTTATTATGAGAGGTGACAGGTTTGTACGTCCGAGTGGTCTTCGTTTGCATATTTTTAGACTTGCCCATGAAGGCCATCTGGGCCAAGGAATGACAATTAAAAGGATTAAACAGGAATTTTGGTGGCCGGGAATGGGTGCTCAGATTAGCAAATGGTTTGAAAACTGTGTTTTGTGTAAGGAAAGCGAGAAGAGACTTAAAGTTGGAGATCAAAAGATTATGGGTAATATCACTGATACAGACAAGGCATGGCATATTATTTGCTTAGACTTTATTGGTCCACTTTCTGAACTTCTTTTTGATATGCGGTTTGCAGTGGTCATTGTTGATGTTCATTAAAGGTGGTTAGTTGTCAAATTTGTGAACGATGTTCCCACAAAATCTATCATTGATGTACTGGAAAAATGATGTGGGTGTTCCTCATATTACGTTAACTGATAATGGTACACAGTTGACTTCAGGTGAAATGTGTTGTTTTCTTGAAAAGTGTGGCATCAAACACTCTTGTACATCTTTATACAATCCCATGGGAAATGGTATAGTGGAGAGAGCTAACAGACTAGTGAAGGGGACCTTACAGTTATCTTTAGTAAATGGACAATCGCCAAGACGTTTGATTGAGGAAATGCTTTGGGCATATCGTTACATTGAGCATAGTGTTACTCACCTTTCTCCCTTTCAAGTTATGAGGGGGTGATTACCTGGTTCTAAGTTAGTTCCAGCATGGCTTAAGGATTGGGTTCTATCTGCAGGGAAGTCTCCTTAAAATGTTTCTGATTCCAAATTTAGGGTTGGCGATTGGGTTAAACTGAAAAGTGGAAGAGTAAGAGCTGGTCTCAGTAAATTTTTGGGTCCACATCGGATCATTAGTCTTGCTAAGCATTTTGTGGCGGTTGAAGGTGGTCAACAGTTGAATTGTCGTAGAGTTGCTCTTTATCAAAGGAGGGGTTCAGTGGTCAGACAATCTAGTGACAATTAAGGGTGTTCTGGTACTATGTTTATTCCTGATCATCCTCTTAATTTTGAAACAGAGAAGATGGGTCATGTGATTGTTGAACATAATGTGTGTGAGGAACACAACTCTACTCGTGGTAATGTTGCAAGTTTGGGATCTAGTTTGGACACTTGCGATAATTGAGGTCCTAGAGTTCACAGACCTCCTGTTTACTTTCAAGACTATGTAACTGTTTGATTTCTAAATAGTCTTATGCCATCTCTGGCAATATTGTATTTTTGATAAGAAATGTGATAGTGTTATCACAAAGGGCGCGCTCCTTTCACATGAAACAGAAATGTTTCTTCAACTTTCTTGACAAAATATATATAATTTTCCAAACAAACGTTTTGGTGTTAACTCATTATGTTTTTATTTAATGTTTATTGCATTCATTTTTTCCCAAAAATCCATTGTAATCATGAATTAAGCATCACGTTTCATTTTACCCAATGCATTTCGGGTTATCAGATTAACCCTTCATCAGAGGTCTGTGAACAAAACATACAGGACCTTAGTATTCAGAGCATAACACAAAATTAACATTTACTGAATGCTCTAACAAACGATAAATAACAATTTCATATATTTGTGTGTACTTCCTCAGATTTAGTCATTGGTTGAAAACAATGCTCTACTACTTTACGTATACTGCCAAATTGATCAAGGACTAATCAAAAAACATCTGGGTGGATTGCTTACGCAAAGTGTTGTCTCAAATTAATTGTGAGTGTATTCAAAGAATTAATATGAACTGGATATCAAAGAAAACAAACATATAGCGATGAAAGTGTTCTCACTCCGTAAATATAAAGGCTCTATGAAGGCGTCTAGTGTTGTGTTCGGAAGTAGCTTGTTAGGTCAGTAAACACGGTGAAGGAAAACATACTGCGTACAATCTCGACTATACTACAAAATGCTATTAAACCCGAAAGGTGAGTTAAGCCACTCATGAATCACTCTAAAGTTGTCTAATTGTTAACCATTATATAAGGTGAGGCTCGCGGAGTAAACTTACTGTCAGAAACGCGTGGACGGTATCCAGAATTCAATGCGACAGGTTCTACGAGAAGCATATAGGAGTGCTTCTTGTACACCATGTTTCAAGTCACGTGACATTGCTAATGTGTTGAATACGTCAAAATGACTGAAAATAATTACAAAATAATTCAACAAGTTATGGCTGATTTTCGGGGATTTTGGGAATTAAATGAAACCCAAAAATGAGGAATTATCACGCTAGTACACTATGCTTGAATCGCTGAATATACGTGAACCAGGAAGGCTCGCTGTGATTGGATAAAGTTCCGATCACGTCATTTCATGTGTTGACAGTCAGTGGGATTAATAAAGTTAATGCCATTCAATTTAGGAAAGGGTTTAATATCAAATCTACATTGTGAATCCTTAATATGACGAGGTGCGATGTTATGAAGAAGGATCGCGCTGATATTGTGTATGCTAATCACAATGTTTACGCGAGCCTGAGAGACACGCTCAGATGGGAACAAGTGCTAATCACGTGGTGTCGAGTGTCATCATTCTCTGGGAATAATGAAGATGGTTAAAAAATGTTATCAGATCAGCGCTGATACGTTACCAGTGAAGCTACATACGGAATAATATATATGAAAAAAAGATCATATAGAATACAATAAATGAAAATATGAAAAATGATACAAAAGGGTGAAGTGTCCCTATGAAACATTATATATCTATGCATGTAAAAATAACATTTATAACCTAATGTTCATAGACAATATGACTAAATCTTTGATAATCATAAGTATGAGGTACACAATCATGGTACTACTATACATCATGTAGTTAAAGGAAGTCCGACAGTATATGGGTGGGTCGAGAAGAGTTTTGAGTCAGTGCTGTGGAAGTTTTATCGGTATAGCTGAGTACATCATAGAAAACAAGCAAATTCTATACGATCATTCATCCCTGTCGGTTGTAGGGAATTTACATTTTTGATCCAAAAGAATTCGGTTTTGAGACGTTGTTTAACTGGGTCCATGTCACAGCGATGTGGGCTGTATCTCAAGTATTGTAAATCTCAACTGTGCGATTTGGTGATGAGCTTCAAGCCAATGCATGGCTATAGTAGATTTATTGTTCATTGTTCTTATATTACTTTTATGTTCTGAGATCCTCACTTTAATTTTACGTTCTGTCTGTCCAACGTAAATCTTGCCACATGGGCATTTGATTGCATAGATTACATTAGTAGAGTCACATGTCCCTGTGTATTTCAAATCAATTGTATAACCTTTGGTTGGGTGCATGAACACATTCCCGGTTATAACATTATTGCAATGAATGCAATTTTGACATTTGACCATTCCTTTGTACGCTATCTTTGCTTCCTTTTTAGTGGATAGAATCTCTTTTACATTTTTAGATCTTGAAAAAGCAAAAGTAACTTGTTCAGCATATCATTTTTGTAGGTCTGGTTCAGTTCTGATCAAATCCCAATGTCGATCAATGGCTTTTTTGATCTTTACTAGAAGAGTCTATAAAGAAAACTGAAAAGTTACCCAGAGAAACATTATTGAGAACATCAAGCCACATGGCAACACAAAAAACAGTGTGTGTTTTGAAATACTCTACAGTATCACAAAAGATCAAAAAACCCATTAATCGACATTGATCAAATGTCAAATTGCATTCATTGCAATAATGTTATAACCAGGAATGTGTTCATGCACCCAACCAAAGGTTATAAAACTGATTTGAAATACACAGGGATATGTGACTCTACTAATGTAATCTATGCAATCAAATGCCCATGTGGCAAGATTTACGTTGGACAGACAGAACGTAAAATTAAAGTGAGGATCTCAGAACATAAAAGTAATATAAGAACAATGAACAATAAATCTACTATAGCCATGCATTGGCTTGAAGCTCATCACCAAATCGCACAGTTGAGATTTACAATACTTGAGATACTCCCCCATCGCTGTGACATGGACCCAGTTAAACAACGTCTCAAACCCGAATTCTTTTGGATCAAAAAACTAAATTCCCTACAACCGACAGGGATGAATGATCGAATAGAATTTGCTTGTTTTCTATGATGTACTCAGCTATACCGATAAAACTTCCACAGCACTGACTCAAAACTCATCTCAACCCACCCATATACTGTCGGACTTCCTTTAACTACATGATGTATAGTAGTACCATGATTGTGTACCTCATACTTATGATTACCAAAGATTTAGTGATATTGTCTATGAACATTAGGTTATAAATGTTATTGTTACATGCATAGATATATAATGTTTCATAGGGACACTTCACCCTTTTGTATCATTTTTCATATTTTCATTTATTGTATTCTACATGATCTTTTTTTCATATATATTATTCCGTGTGTAGCTTCACTGGTAACGTATCAGCGCTGATCTGATAACATTTTTTAACCATCTTCATTATTCCCAGAGAATGTTGACACTCAACTCCACGTGATTAGCACTTCTTCCCATCTGAGCGTGTCTCGCAGGCTCGCGTAAACATTGTGATTAGCATACACCATATCAGCGTGATCCTTCTTCATAACATCGCACCTCGTCATATTAAGGATTCACCATGCAGATTTGATATTAAACCCTTTCCTAAATTGAATGGTATTAACTTTATTAATCCCACTGACTGTCCTCACATGAAATCACGTGATCGGAACTTTATCCAATCACAGCGAGCCTTCCTGGTTCACGTATATTCAGCGATTCAAGCATATTGTACTAGCGTGATAATTCCTCATTTTTTTGGTTTCATTTGATTCCCAAAATCCCCGAAAATCAGCCATAACTTTTTGAAATATTTTGTAAATATTTTCAGTCACTTTGACGTATTCAACACATTAGCAATGTCACGTGACTTGAAACATGGTGTACAAGAAGCACTCCTATAGGCTTCTCGTAGAACCTGTCGCTTTGAATTCTGGATACCGTCCACGCGTTTCTGACAGTAAGTTTACTCCGCGAGCCTCACCTTATATAATGGTTAACAATTAGACAACTTTAGAGTGATTCATGAGTGGCTTAACTCACCTTTCGGGTTTAATAGCATTTTGTAGTATAGTCGAGATTGTACGCAGTATGTTTTCTTTCACAGTGTTTACTGACCTAACAAGCTACTTCCGAACACAACACTAGACGTCTTCATAGAGCCTTTATATTTACGGAGTGAGAACACTTTCATCGCTATGTGTTCGTTTCCTTTGATATCCAGTTCATATTAATTCTTTGAATACACTCACAATTAATTTGAGACAACACTTTGCGTAAGCAATCCACCCAGATGTTTTTTGATTAGTCCTTGATCAATTTGGCAGTATACCTAAAGTAGTAGAGCATTGTTTTCAGCAAATGACTAAATCTAAGGAAGAGTCAAAAACACTCAAAAGTCCCTAAGGAACATACAATGTGAAAACCTCTTGTGTAGACCCCTCGTCACTCAAATACCTTCCACAACTCACATCAACAGTTATCAAATTATTTACCAATATTCAACATAAAATAAGAGAAAACAGTATTAAAAGAATACACAGTTTATTGCAATTAATACAATATTATAAAAAATATAATAGCAACAGTGCCGTGCCCAGTAATTAATTAAAAAAGTATATCAATATACATATTACACAATTTAAATTATTTTATACAGAATGCAAAAAAAGTTGTCGACGCAGCGTTTCAGTTTAAAACGATAGCACCTTCATCAGGACAAAGTTCTAAATGAAAAAACATACAATTAGAAACAAACACTAGTTAATCCAAAAGAACTTTCTTTGTTAAGATTTTTGGGCACAAATACTTCTTCAAAATACAATAGAGCCATACTAGACAGTTTTTAATGCAAAACTTTCGCTTATATACTATTTTCTTATGAATTGCGGTGGTTTGGGTCACGTGAGGCTACACTTTAGATTTAAAAACGGGGCAACATAAGTCATTTTAGAATAACTATATTCACTCATATATTACCTTAATGTTTATACAAAACCTCTTGTTATTCCTTGGAGGTTAAGTAAGGCGAAATCACCTTCTTTGTAGTGGAACTATATTGTAAGCGGCTTTATTCATACGTGCGCCATGTATTGATAACTGGGAATACATAAGTGTATAAAGACACCTTTATTAATTCAAGGACAAACAGTGAATTTCAATGATTCTACGTTTGACGGTAACCTAAAGACCACTATTGTTACCTTAAGATGCTCTATAAATAGAGCTGGTGTAGAGGGGAGCCACCATGATAATTGGACGGTCGCTGATTATCAGGCAAATCTCGCCACACCTTTAAGATTCTACCCGTACGTGCTTGATGTGCAGAGGGATGTCTCTGTTGAAAAATACTGATTTTAGTAGTGTTCTCGACTAGGGTGTAAACTCGACGAATTTGAAAAGTCATTGTAAATTACAACTTACCCCGGAGTCAGGGATTTAAGCCCACCGTTACGCCGTGACTGGATTCTTTATTTGCCAGTTGCTCATAACATTGGTTAGTTGTCTGTAGTCTCATGGACCTGTTATAAAATAGACAGAGCCATATTCGTTCGGTATTCTGTGCCCGTGTTATTTTAACTTAGGCTATATATTTTGATTATTTATTTATCTAATCTCGTTATGTATAGGTATGCAGAAGTATGGGTACATTAATTAGCTTATACTTCGATAGCACTATTCCATTTTATCTATCATCGCTGCGACCGGTTAGGTATCCGCATCTCAGCGTGGGTAAACCCATACCTACCCATTTAGTATGGTTGCTTACAGAATACGTGTACCCGCCGTCTTGCAATTTAGGAAACGGTATATAGTATACGGGTTATTTTAAGCTAAAGTCACAAAGGTTATGCTATTATTTTACCGGAATTAGAGCTATTATGATAATGATTATGAAAGGGGGCATAGGAAGCCTGATTGAGGATAGTAGTCTTACCGTGTGTTCCTGTACCGGCCTCCCTGCTCCCCTCGTCACTCTCGTTGTCTTGGCTCAGAAAAACGAACTAAGAAGCTTCTACGTATTATTTATACCAGACCTCGCGGTGCTGATCCAGGAAGCACACGTCGGAAAACTCGCCGTTTTTCTGACACTGCTCACATGCGCGCTTCTATTGTGGGACTGCCCCCTTGTTCTGACGCTACTACAATGCGGGTTTCTGTTATTAGACTACTCCAGTAGTTCTGTGGTGGACGGCATCCGTATTGCTTCGCTTTCAATGTCGCTTAGCAACTTTATGTAACACACGAATATCAGAATGAACACAGTTATCCGAGATTATTTATCTTTTATCGAAACCGCGGTATACAATGCTCTACATATTATGTGTATGTCAGCCTTGTGGTATGTATCTCAAAGAGTGTTATTAATCGAACTTACTAATTTATACTCAAGAGTTACTTATACATTTAGTATTTTAGCAATTTATAAGTCTCTTGACACTAAGAAGAATCTTCATAACTTAGTGACTTGATACTATATCTATCTCCTCCAGAGGGCTTTCTGTCTGGTTTAAAACCAGTACTTTAGATTGATTTAATTAGTACCGTACACTGGATTTTATTAAAGTGGATTATGTTTGTGTCACTTGATGTATGGGTTCACCTATATATTTCAGTGACTCATTAGATTCCTTATTCGCCTCTCAAAATATCTGCAATCCATATGGGGCTGGGTGGGTAAACAGATGTTATAGAATCCGTTCCCAGTCTTCTTTTGTGTTCAAACCCTCCCTAACAGAGTTAAATCTGGACATAAAAAACTGTTCTCTTTTTTTCCGTTTAGTATCTATGTTGCCGCCTCTGCTATTGAGTGTGGTTATTTCTAACCCACACCAAGTCAAATCATCAATAGTATGTCCTGTTGTGTGCCAGTGATCTGTCAAGGGGGCACCTTTTTTATTGCAACGAATAGCAGATTTGTGCTCGTTAATCCTTAATCGGATTTCCCGAGATGTTTCCCCTATATAGAACAAACTGCACTGGCATTTGATAAGATATATTAAATTTTTAGATCTGCAATTGATGAATGATTTTATATGATGCTTAGTATTCTTGTGTATCACAACATCCCCTTTGATCACATTTGCACAGTTACTGCAGGTGCTACAGGGAAATGTACCTACCGGAAGTGGAGTTCTATTTATACTCGGTTGAGTTACCTTGTTTTCTTCTCTATAGGTGTGCAGAAGGCTATTTCTGATTGTTCGATTGCGCCTGAATGCAAAAACTGGTTTGGGAAGCTTTTCACTATTTTTCTTAGTCACCAAAAACCAATTTCGATTGATAATATTTTTTATTTTGTTACTTATGCTGCTGTAATTGGTCACAAATACAAGTTTTTTGTCAGTCTCTGGTTTTTTTTTTCTAGAAACAAGTTCTCTCTATTAAAGTACTTAGCTCTTTTAAAGGCCTGCTTGACCATCCGTTTCGGAAAGCCTCTATTTAAGAATTTTTTAGTTAAGACCTCTGAATGTTTAACAAAGTCACTGTTTTGGGAGCAATTACGTTTCAGGCGTAAAAACTGCCCAAAAGGTATATTATTTTTTTGACAGGGAGATGGCTTTTATAATGTAACATAGTGTTCCAGTCGTTTTTTTTGGTGAAAAGTTCTACTTGTAGTTTGCCCTCATGATGTTTTATTATTAAATCTAGAAATTCGCACTGAAACTGGCTGTAGTGGACTGTAAATATCAGATTTTTGTCTCCCAGGTGCAGCCAGGAAATGAACTCTTTTAAAATTTCTAATGGTCCAGTCCAAATAAAAAAAATGTCATCTATGTACCGGGACCACATAGAAATATTTTCATAGAACGGGGAAACAGAATTAAATATATGTTTGTCTTCGAATTGTGCCACGTACAGGCAGCCCAGACTTGGGGCACAGGTGGCTCCCATGCTGGTGCCCTTAATTTGTTAAAAAATTCTTTATTGAATAAAAAAATATTATTCTTCAGAACAACAGTCACGCATTCAATAATAAACAATTCATGGGGGCTAGGGTCTCTCTCGCATTGGCGCAATAAAGTACTGATCATGTCGATAGTGCTGTCTTGAGGTATATTTGTATAAAGCGCCTCAACGTCGAGAGTCACTAAATATTGTGAGGCAGGATTCAAAGGCTGATTCTCTACTTTTTTAATGTTAGCAGCTGTGTCTTTAACGTAATTGCTCCCAAAACAGTGATTTTGTTAAACATTCAGAGGTCTTACCTAAAAAATTCTTAAATAGAGGCTATCCAAAACGGATGGTCAAGCAGGCCTTTAAAAGAGCTAAGTACTTTAATAGAGAGAACTTGTTTCTAGAAAAAAACAAAACACCAGAGACTGTCAAAAAACTTGTATTTGTGACCAATTACAGCATCATAAGTAACAAAATAAAAAATATTATCAATCGAAATTGGTTTTTGGTGACTAAGAAAAATAGTGAAAAGCTTCCCAAACCAGTTTTTGCATTCTGGCGCAATCGAACAATCAGAAATAGCCTTGTGCACACCTATAGAGAAGAAAACAAGGTAACTCAACTGAGTATAAATAGAACTCCACTTCCGGTAGGTACATTTCCCTGTAGCACCTGCAGTAACTGTGCAAATGTGATCAAAGGGGATGTTGTGATACACAAGAATACTCAGCATCATATAAAATCATTCATTAATTGCAGATCTAAAAATTTAATATATCTTATCAATGCCCGTGCAGTTTGATCTATATAGGGGAAACATCTCGGGAAATCCGATTAAGGATTAACGAGCACAAATCTGCTATTCGTTGCAATAAAAAAGGTGCCCCTTTGACAGATCACTGGCACACAACAGGACATAATATTAATGATTTGACTTGGTGTGGGTTAGAAATAACCACACTCAATAGCAGAGGCGGCAACATAGATACTAAACGAAAAAAAGAGAACAGTTTTTTATGTCCAGATTTAACTCTGTTAGGAAGGGTTTGAACAGTGAACAGCCTTTACGACGCGGCTGTTACACCGCCGTGCCGTTACAACGCGGTCTTTTCAAAGCAAGTCGTTACCACGACTTGCGCTGGAGGGCGCTGCAGGACAAGGAATTTTTTAATTTACTATCCAACACCTTCCCTACTGTACGTAGGCTGGTGTTGGAATAGTAAATTTAAAAATTCCTAAGTCCGCACCCTCTCCAACGCAAGTCGTTGTAACGACTTGCGTTGAAAAAAACCACGTTGTAACGGCACGCGTTGTAAAAGTACGCGTTGTAATGCCGTACATCCGTTTGAACACAAAAGAAGACTGGGAATGGATTGTATAGCATCTGTTTACCCACCCAGCCCCATATGGATTGCAGATATTTTGAGAGGCGAATAAGGAATCTAATGAGTCACTGAAATATATAGGTGAACCCATACATCAAGTGACACACACATAATCCACTTTAATAAAATCTAGTGTACGGTACTAATTAAATCAATCTAAAGTACTGGTTTTAAACCAGACAGAAAGCCCTCTGGAGGAGATAGATATAGTATCAAGTCACTAAGATATGAAGATTCTTCTTAGTGTCAAGAGACTTATAAATTGCTAAAATACTAAATGTATCAGTAACTCTTGAGTATAAATTAGTAAGTTCGATTAATAACACTCTTTGAGATACATACCACAAGGCTGACATACACATAATATGTAGAGCATTGTATACCGCGGTTTCCATAAAAGATACGTAATCTCGGATAACTGTGTTCATTCTGATATTCGTGTGTTACATTAAGTTGCTAAGCGACATTGAAAGCGAAGCAATACGGATGCTGTCCACCACACAACTACTGGAGTAGTCTAATAACAGAAACGCGCATTGTAGTAGCGTCAGAACAAGGGGCAGTCCCACAATAGAAGCGCGCATGTAAGCAGTGTCAGAGAAACGGCGCGTTTTCCGACGTGTTCTTCCTGGATCAGCACCGCGAGATCTGGTATAAATAATATGTAGAAGCTTCTTAGTTCGTTTTTCTGAGCCAAGACAACGAGAGTGACGAGGGGAGCAGGGAGGCCGGTACAGGATCACACGGTAAGACTACTATCCTCAATCAGGCTTCCTGTGCCCCCTTTCATAATAATTATCATAATAGCTCTAATTCCGGTAAAATAATATCATAACCTTAGTGACTTTAGCTTAACATAACCCGTATTCTATATACCGTTTCCTAAATTACAAGAGGGCGGGTACACGTATTCTGTAAGCAACCATACTAAATGGGTAGGTATGGGTTTACCCACGCTGAGACGCGGATACCTAACCGGTCGCAGCAATGATAGATAAAATGGAATAGTGCTATCGAAGTATAAGCTAATTAATGTACCCATACTTCGAATGAAAGTTCATTCTGCATACATATACATAACGAGATTAGATAAATAAATAATCAAAATATGTAGCCTAAGTTAAAATAACACGGGCACAGAATACCGAACTAATATGGCTCTGTCTATTTTATTCAAAAATCTGTTGTTAGGCCTATGGCACTCCTGTTGTTCGTTGTTTGCTTTGTTTTGATAAATGCTTACTGCTGAATTCAAGTCCTCCTTTTGCGTGCTGCTTGGTAACTGAGGGCTGCCTGTCCCTAAGACGTAAAGACTGTTTGGGGAGTGGTACGTGATAACAATGTCACGACCGTACCAGGCGCACAGCTTAGTATATAGTATTTCCCCCTATTCAAAAGTTTTTTAAATGCTTTTCAGTAATACACTAATTTCAAGTTTTTCTTGGTTATCATATTTAATCTGAAACCTTTTTCAAAAAATCCTCAAGATTACTGTTCAATACATTTTGATTCCATAATCGCTCTCAAATGTATTTCAACATACATGAATTATGTTCAACATTTTACAAACAATAAATTCATTGTTCTTATTTGTTATTTTGAAGATTGTTGAATTGGTTGGCCCGATGCATTTCGGGACCCACGTCCCTTCCTCAGGGGCCTCTGCAAAAAATCATATGTTTGCATTAATTCTACATTTTCATCTTCCTGGATTACAATTTATTTTCTACATTTGCCACTACTCATTTTTGAGTTCACCACTCTTGTGATTATGTAAACTAGCATTCTATTGAAATAAACATTTAAATGTATTTTGTTGCACAAATTAACGCTTAAGTTCTTGGCATCAAAGAGTGTAACTTCATGCTAATGTAAATGTGCTGGACTTGTAAAGCGCACAGCTGCCCGTGAGCCTCCCGGCGCTTGCTTAGGGAACCCGTCCTGGTATTCCCCTGTGAGAAACCCCGGCAGGGTGTCCACAAGGTGAAAGCCAGGTATCCCGCCGCGAGGGTCCGTAGTGGAGATTAAGCAAGCTATTGCCCAGAGTCGCAGGGTGTGACCCCGTGAGTTGAGTAGGCACCAGAGCGAGAATTGTCGAGTCCGTGGAATTTTGAGCCCGAGACCCGCCGAGGCGGGGAATCGAACCCTGGTCCACGGTCGATCTCAGCTTCCGGGTCTGCCGCCTCTAACCACTGAGCCACGCTTCTCCACCCAATGATCTTTCTGCTAACTATACGATGATAAATAATTCATTGTAACTGAATCACTCACATTATTTGTTGAAGTGTTGAATTGACCGTCGCTATATGTACCAAACTATTCCGTGTATCAACTCTGTAATAAAGTGATAAAAAAATGTGATAAAAAACCTGCTGTGATGCATGTGCATGTGGAAACTGTGACTAGTTTAATCATATGCAAAGGTGCATTTCATTACCTGTTCTTCGTAATGCAAAAACAGCGTATCTGCAAAGAAACCGGGGAGACCCATTAAAAACGGGTCTGTGAATAATTAGAAGCGAACGATTTAAAGAAAGGAAGACGATTGCAAAGCGAAGGCTTACCAAAGACTTCAAATACGGTCGAATATTCTCTTCCTCAATCTGACGGTTTGGGATGTACCGAAGGTTCGGGTATTGCAAACAAATCTCGCGGGTTTGAAATAAATAGACGCGATACGTGTGTTTAGACTCGAACGTCAAACACTAAAAACAGACTACGCTATGCTGAAAAAAATACGTCGGCCATGTTGCAGTACCGGGTTATAATGTGGAGCTGAATTAACGTACTAAATAACACGCATATAAAAAAATGCTGAAATATGAAGTGGCTAACCTGATTGACACTGAACCCTAATAATGCGAACCTAATTCGCTGTTGTTTGGTTCATAGGCGTACTGTTTCTGTTTAGACAAGGGCGTCAAACGTTGAAAACGGACATCTTTTGAGTGAGAAGTCATGTCGGCCATGATGGAATGACCGGACCACAGTGTGACTGAATGTAATCAGGGACTGAAGTGACGCCTAAACCTGACATGAATATAATAAAAAAAATTGACAACAAAATCTTCTGATGTTGAAAAACACGAGCATAATGCAAAGAGGTGCATATTTGGATGTACCCATAGCTGTGGTGCTGAATGTTGTCAAAGCTAAAGGCATTAATGTGAGTGTGAGTACTGTTAAATGTACAAAAAATAGATGCTATCAGATGTGCAAAAAATGTGCATGTACAGGTATTCAATACCTGGCCCAAATTACTAGACAGATGTATCCATATTAACAATGTACTGTCAAATTATTACATTTCAATCCTAATATGCTGAGCATTCACAGAAAACATCCTAAATCCAGTTTATCATTTAACCCCATGGGTTCCATTGTTTGAAATTTTTTGATTAGCATAACTTCCCTTTGGGATAAGAGTTTGCGGCTATCTGTCCCTTCTCTCATTTCAATCTTTTCCACGGCCATAAATCGCACTTGGGAGATGTTGTGCTTGTGGGTTATCCAGTGAGCTGCCAAATTAGATTTCATGTTTTTGTTATGTATCATACTCTTGTGCTCGCCTATTCTTATTTTGAGTTTCCTTTCCGTTTTACCACTGTACATTAACCCGCACGGGCATTTTTTGCAATAAAGTACAAAGTTCGAATTGCAATCAGCCGTGAATTTTAACTTGATTTTTTCTCCAGTTCTTGGATGAGTTACAAAGTTTTGTTGCATGACGTTGTTACAGTGTACACAGTTATTGCATTTGCGCATCCCTTTATGAATGATATTGCTGGGTTTTGCAGTCATTTTCAATTGTTCTTGTAAGTTGCGACTTCTGGTGTATGCAAAAATGGGTTTAGATTGGAATATATTGTGAAAATCTTCATCATTTTGTAGTAGTTCCCATCTTTTTATAATGATTTTTCTTATATTGATTGCTCTAGTAGAAAATTTAGATACATACACGCTCCGGTTAGTGGTAGCTAGTTTGTTTTTGCTTTTTAACAGAGTTTCCCGGTTGATCATCTTGACTCGAGTTTCTGCTTTTTCTATGCATCTGGAAGGGTAACCTCGTTCCGTGAACCTCTTTTTTTAATCTTTGTATATCTTCTTCATGGGCTTCCGGTGTTGAACAAATTCTTTTACTCTATAACATTTGTGAAAAAGGCAGATTTTCAATTAGTTTTGGAGAATGAAAGCTTTGATAGAGTAAAGTGTTGTTCCTATCAGTTGGTTTTACATATGTTTTGGTTGATAGCTCCCCAGGTTTTTGGGTTATTTTTATGTCTAGAAACGTTATCTCCGTAGTGCTAATGGAATGTGTGAATTTAATTCTTGGATTCCTTTCATTCAATTCTTGTATGTTTTGTTCCAGAAATATGTCGTCAATAAATCTTTTGTATAAGATTAAATGTTCTGACCATTTGGTTTCGGACAAGATGTATGATTCCTCAAATTGGGCCATAAAGATATTGGCGTAGGTTGGCGCTCCCCCGAATCCCATGCTTGTACCGCTTATTTGTAGGAAAAATTCCCCCTTGAATTTGAAGTAGCTGTGTTGAAGACAGAATGTTAAAAGTTCTAATATCAAAATTTTATTTGCACCTAGATCTTCCAGTTGTAATAGGGCCCATTCTATTGCTTCAATGCCTTCTTTTAAAGGGATCGACGTATACAAAGCCATCACATCAATTGTACACATTATCCATTTGTGATTGTTCGTGAAGTTCAAATTGTTCAAATGATTCAAAAAATCTGTTGTGTCCTTGACGTTGGTTTTCCAATTCAAAACAAATTTTTGTAGAAAAAAATCTATGTATGTACCCAATGGTTCAAATAGGGATCCTACACCTGAGACGATGGGTCTGAAGGGAGGGTCGTATAAGTTTTTATGTACTTTGGGTAGCATGTACATATGTGGCCTTTTCGGATTTTGTTTGGTCAAAAATTGTTCTGTTTTGGTTGATATCCAATCCATTTCTCTTGCGTGATGTAAAATCTTTTCAAGAGTAGTTATGATCTCCTGGGTGGGATCCTTCTCCAAATGTAAATACGTAGTTTCATCGGCTGTATGTATCTAAATTTTCTACTAGAGCAATCAATATAAGAAAAATCATTATAAAAAGATGGGAACTACTACAAAATGATGAAGATTTTCACAATATATTCCAATCTAAACCCATTTTTGCATACACCAGAAGTCGCAACTTACAAGAACAATTGAAAATGACTGCAAAACCCAGCAATATCAATCATAAATGCAATAACTGTGTACACTGTAACAACGTCATACAACAAGACTTTGTAACTCATCCAAGAACTGGAGAAAAAATCAAGTTAAAATTTACGGCTGATTGCAATTCGAACTTTGTACTTTATTGCATAAAATGCCCGTGCGGGTTAATGTACATTGGTAAAACGGAAAGGAAACTTAAAATAAGAATAGGCGAGCACAAGAGCATGATACGTAACAAAAACATGAAATCGAATTTGGCAGCTCACTGGATAACCCACAAGCACAACATCTCCCAAGTGCGATTTATGGCAGTGGAAAAGATTGAAATGAGAGAAGGGACAGATAGCCGCAAACTCTTATCCCAAAGGGAAGTTATGCTAATCAAAAAATTTCAAACAATGGAACCCATGGGGTTAAATGATAAACTGGATTTAGGATGTTTTCTGTGAATGCTCAGCATATTAGGATTGAAATGTAATAATTTGACAGTACATTGTTAATATGGATACATCTGTCTAGTAATTTGGGCCAGGTATTGAATACCTGTACATGCACATTTTTTTGCACATCTGATAGCATCTATTTTTTGTACATTTAACAGTACTCACACTCACATTAATGCCTTTAGCTTTAACAACATTCAGCACCACAGCTATGGGTACATCCAAATATGCACCTCTTTGCATTATGCTCGTGTTTTTCAACATCAGAAGATTTCGTTGTAAATTTTTTTTATTATATTCATGTCAGGTTTAGGCGTCACTTCAGTCCCTGATTACATTCAGTCACACTGTGGTCCGGTCATTCCATCATGGCCGACATGACTTCTCACTCAAAAGATGTCCGTTTTCAACGTTTGACGCCCTTGTCTAAACACAAACAGTACGCCTATGAACCAAACAACAGCGAATTAGGTTGGCATTATTAGGGTTCAGTGTCAATCAGGTTATCCACTTCATATTTCAGCATTTTTTTATATGCGTGTTATTTAGTACGTTAATTCAGCTCCACATTATAACCCGGCACTGCAACATGGCCGACGTATTTTTTTCAGCATAGCGTAGTCTGTTTTTAGTGTTTGACGTTCGAGTCTAAACACACGTATCGCGTCTATTTATTTCAAACCCGCGAGATTTGTTTGCAATACCCGAACCTTCGGTACATCCCAAACCGTCAGATTGAGGAAGAGAATATTCGACCGTGTTTGAAGTCTTTGGTAAGCCTTCGCTTTGCAATCGTCTTCCTTTCTTTAAATCGTTCGCTTCTAATTATTCACAGACCCGTTTTAATGGGTCTCCCCGGTTTCTTTGCAGATACTCTGTTTTTTCATTACGAAGAACAGGTAATGAAATGCACCTTTGCATATGATTAAACTAGTCACAGTTTCCACATGCACATGCATCACAGCAGGTTTTTTATCACATTTCCATCACTTTTTTACAGAGTTGATACACGGAATAGTTTGGTACATATAGCGACGATGAATTCAACACTTCAACAAATAATGTGAGTGATTCCGTTACAATGAATTATTTTATCATCGTATAGTTAGCAGAAAGATCATTAGCATGAAGTTACACTCTTTGATGCCAAGAACTTAAGAGTTAATTTGTGCAACAAAATACATTTCAATGTTTATTTCAATGTTTATTTCAATAGAATGCTAGTTTACATAATCACAAGAGTGGTGAACTCAAAAATGAATAGTGGCAAATGTAGAAAATAAATTGTAATCCAGGAAGATGAAAATGTAGAATTAATGCAAACATATGATTTTTTGCAGAGGCCCCTGAGGAAGGGACGTGTGTCCCGAAATGCATCGGGCCAACCAATTCAACGATCGTCGAAATAACAAATAATAACAATGAATTTATTGTTTGTAAAATGTTGAACATAATTCATGTATGTTGAAATACATTTGAGAGCGATTATGGAATCAAAATGTATTGAACAGTAATCTTGAGGATTTTTTGAAAAAGGTTTCAGATTAAATATGATAACCAAGAAAAACTTGAAATTAGTGTATTACTGAAAAGCATTAAAAAAACTTTTGAATAGGGGGAAATACTATATACTAAGCTGTGCGCCTGGTACGGTCGTGACATTGTTATCACGTACCACTCCCCTATCTGTCTATTTTATAACAGGTCCATGAGACTACAGACAACTAACCAATGTTATGAGCAACTGGCAAATAAAGAATCCAGTCACGGCGTAACGGTGGGCTTAAATCCCTGACTCCGGGGTAAGTTGTAATTTACAATGACTTTTCAAATTCTTCGACTTTACACCCTAGTCGAGAACAGTACCAAAATCAGTATGTTTCAACAGAGACATCCCTGTGCACATCAAGCACGTACGGGTAGAATCTTAAAGGTGTGGCGAGATTTGCCTGATAATCAGCGACCGTCCAATTTATCACGGTGGCTACACCAGCTCTATTTATAGAGCATCTTAAGGTAACGATAGTGGTCTTTAGGTTACCATCAAACGTAGAATCATTGAAATTCACGGTTTGTCCTTGAATTAATAAAGGTGTCTTTACACACTTATGTATTCCCAGTTATCAATACATGGTGCACGTATGAATAAAGCCGCTTACAATATAGTTCCACTACAAAGAAGGTGATTTCGCCTTACTTAACCTCCAAGGAATAACAAGAGGTTTTGTATAAACATTAAGGCAATATACGAGTGAATATAGTTATTCTAAAATTACTTATGTTGCCCCGTTTTTAAATCTAAAGTGTAGCCTCACGTTACCCAAACCACCGCAATTCATAAGAAAATAGTATATAAGCGAAAGTTTTACATTAAAAACTGTCTAGTATGGCTCTATTGTATTTTGAAGAAGTATTTGTGCCCAAAAATCTTAACAAAGAAAGTTCTTTTGGATTAACTAGTGTTTGTTTCTAATTGTATGTTTTTTCATTTAGAACTTTGTCCTGATGAAGGTGCTATCGTTTTCAACCGAAACGCTGCTTCGACAACTTTTTTTGCATTCTGTATAAAAAATGTTAAATTGTGTAATATGTGTAATATGTATATTGATATACTTTTTTAATTACTTACTGGGCACAGCACTGCTGCTTTTATATTTTTAATAATATTGTATAAATTGCAATAAACTGTGTATTCTTTTAATACTGTTTTCTCTTATTTTATGTTGAATATTGGTAAATAATTTGATAACTGTGGATGTGAGTTGTGGAAGGTATTTGAGTGACGAGGGGTCTACACAAGAGGTTTTCACATTGTATGTTCCTTAGGGACTTTTGAGTTTTTTTGACTATTTCTCCTTGTCCCTTAATTGGATTTCTAAGGAGATCTCCCTTTTCTTTCTTGTAAATCTGAGGAAGTACACACAAATATATGAAATTGGTTATTTATAGTTTGTTAGAGCATTCGGTAAATGTTAATTTTGTGTTATGCTCTGAATACTAAGGTCCTGTATGTTTTGTTCACAGACCCCTGATGAAGGGTTAATCTGATAACCCGAAATGCATTGGGTAAAATGAAACGTGATGCTTAATTCATGATTACAATGGATTTTTGGAACATAATGGATGCAATGAACATTAAATAAAAACAGAATGAGTTAACACCAAAACGTTCGTTTAGGAAAATTATATATATTTTGTCAAGAAAGTTGAAGAAACATTTCTGTTTCATGTGAAAGGTGCGAGCCCTTTGTGATAACACTATCACATTTCTTATCGATTTATGAAGGCACTGGCAGACACAGTGCGACAAGGACAGCGCCAAAAGTAATGGTCCTATAACCACAAGTAAAATTAAGTGTGCACGGAGATAATTGATTGTTCAACATTGCATTTTTTCCAGTTCTTGATTTCACCAGTTTCTTCCTTACTTTCTGCTCTTTTCTTTATTTCTTTTTCTTTTAAAGAGTAAGGATGTGTTGTGATGTTAAGATTAATAAAGTTATTCCACTTACCTGATGGCCTGATGTTAGAATTACCTTGATTGTACATTCTTTAGAATGTAAGCAGACAACACTCGATTGGTGGCAGTTGCTACCGGACCATCGAGGCTGTCGGATGCCAGCTTACCTTCTGAATAAACCTATCTTCAAATCTACTCATGGTGAACATGGATTTCTTCAGAAACCTGTCTTAACAGTGTTCTACTACAAGGACCCACTTTGGCACCACCTCTCCATCAACAATGTGCAATAGCGCCTCTGTCAGGAGTCTGGGCATTGCCAGCCCTGGTTGTCTTCTGGCCTGAGAAGACACCCACCACTCATTGGTATACCCAGATTTTGAGCCAGAGACCACTCTCTGTGGAGCACTCCAATCACCCCGCACCACTGCCTTCTGTAATATGTGGTGCACATTTACAGGAGTTCATGGTGCCCATGCTTCATGGAGTCATAACGGCAGGGCTGCTGGAGGGAACAACTAGGCTACTCCCCTGGAGGCATTGCACCAGTCCTGGCGAGAGTCCAGTGGAAGCACAGATATACAAGCCCAAAGCAACTAGCTCTTCTGGGAAGGGTCTGCGCTGGACCTTTCTTCTTCCAAGAGTTTGTCTCTTCTTGCTACTAAGTTCTCTCATCCTGCCCAAAAAGTTTTAAAGCGAGGTGAGGCTTGTGGCTATTGGTGCAACCCACCTCTCCAAATATACTCCTGACACTTTATCCCATAGAATTCTAGATTTCGACGAAGGTGAAATTGTCTTGCCCTAGCAGCTTCGTCCTTGTATTGCATCAACCCTCCTAACACTAGTCCACTTCAGAGGGTCCTCCTGGGTGAGGTGGAGAGGGGAGTTGCCTTTCGCCTTTGTCCAGTTTGAGAAAATCCCCTGACCTAATTTTCAAACGGATGCTGCTATTGAGCGTTGATAGTCATGGCTATGCCCATTTTCTCCAGTAAAATAAGTGAATTCCCTCTGGAATGGGGCATATTTTTTACTGGGTTTTTGATGGGCTAGATGAGAGCACAGCCATTATCATTCACCAGCCAGGCAGAACGCATGGCACTAAACCATCCAGCATACGTACAGTGGCCTTTTCTGGTCTCTAACACGTTCCAATGGGAAAACCTAATTTAATCAATTTAGTTTGTGTTTCCAGCTGTACATGCACTGTATCCAGCGCACTTTAACAATTTACAGGCCTAAGACTAGTGATTCAATATCTAAATATTTTTCTTGATGAATTTAAGAGTTGGGTAAATGTCGTTGTTGCTCTGCCTTCATGTGAACATGCATGTTACACGCAGTGGTGGGTGGTATCTACGGTGAGGGCGGGTGAACGCACGCAAAATAAATAAAACTTACCAAACGCAATGTCCTCCGGTCCTCTTCTTTTCACAGGCACTGGATGCAGCAACTCCCTTGACCAATCCAGGTACTGCTCTCATGTTGCATGGTAGGAGTGCTTGGATTGGAGAAAGTGGCATCACTTGTTGCTCCACAGTGCTCTGGAGGCCTGCACTTGCGCTAACCCAGCTGTCACCAGACAGCGGGGTTAGCGAAGTTTAAAGTGTGCATGTGTGGCTGGCCAGAGCAAGACTGCTGGCAAAAAAGACATGCGCACTTTAAACAGTGCATATTCAGGTCACCCTCCTCCCTGCTGCTGTCACTCAGTAGCAGGACTGTCTCCGTCCTAATGCTCTGTTTGGGACTGGGTATGAAAAATTAAATGGTAGTAAATTGCTATTTTATTTTCCAACTCTGGGAATTGGGGGGGGATTTTAAGTGGGGCAACGCTTCTCCGTTCCAACTGAGGAGCCGCCCCATATAAGTTATGCTTGCTTGCAGTCTACCTAGAGCTCTTTATCCTGGATGTCCACAGGCAGCTGACCTTATATTGAAAGATGGGCAACTGAGATTGCAGTCTACAAACAAATTTCCATGAAGCACTACATTGTGTGAGACTCGCATCACAGCAAATGGAGTAAATAAATTGGAAATGTTTTCCGTCGCAAATTGGTGAAAATGAATATGATACCATGCCTTTTGAAGGTTAGTATTTAGGTAGCTGGTAACTTGTTCAACAATTAGTACCTTATAAACTTGGCCATTGAGAATGTACAGTGTGTGTGGGAGGGCAAGCATATATGGATGGACTTTTGTACATTTAACATAGTGGGAAGATGCCATTCTCTGCATGAGGCAGGAATTTCAGGTTCATAGCATTTTTGGCATTCTTTGTAATGTTGTTGGTAGGGCACCTTTTGGTAAGGCATTGGGAAAAAATGAGTTTGTTTAGTGAGGGCAAAGAATCAGTGGTTTATATTGTGACAAAGCAAGACCCTGATCTCTTATCTACCACTAGTGCTTTCTGTTTCTGTCAGAAGTGGAATATTCAGGTCACAAGAAGGTGCATCTCCAGCTTGGAAAGCCAAGTGGCTCATGCACTATCTCTGTCTCAGAGATGCTATTGGTTGATTCAAGCCCAGATGTCACAAGAACTCTGGACGCTTCACTTTTGATTGTACTATGTTCAGTGGAAGGATCACTGGCATTGTCCACCATAACCAGTTGTGTGCTGCCGTCGGCCGTTGGCCGTCGCGAGCACTACCTTCGTAGTGCTGCGCATGTCCAACGGCTGACGCGGCCCAGCCCGTGCAAGGAAACGCCCGCACTGCCGCGGAGTTACCGCCATGGTTAACAGGTTAATAATATGCAGGCGACCTTGAAAAAAAGATGTGATAGTAGGACAAGGTACAGACTGCAAGGCAAGCGTTAAGGACCTCAACATCTGTAGGGCAGTGGTGGAGGACTGCACCGACTACGTAGATCCACCTGACCCAGAGCCACTGGGTCCAAAGTGGGTAGAACAATATTCAATGATCGATCAACTGAGGCTGGAATTTAGGATGGAAGGTAGTGGGTTTTAGTAGGAGTAGGTGGTAACTGCAGGTATTTTTCCCTGAAGAGATGAGCTTCCAGTCCACCTATATTTCTACTCAGGGTAGAGGCTGCAAGAAATGCCACCTTGACAGTTACTGTTTTGAGATCAGCATTTGTATAGAGCAGCAGTGTCACCTTTAGGGGTATATGTTCTGTGGATGTGACGTCTCAGTCGAAGAGCCAGGCCAGAAACGAGCAGAAATAAAGGTCAGAGAAGAGCAGTAAGAGAAAAAATAACAGGCAGAAAGAGGAATGATAAAGGTTAAAAAGAGGCAAAATAAAGGTCAGAAACAAGCAGAAAGAGGAAAATTAATGGGCAAAGGAGAAGGGTAAAGTGAGCAGAAAAGAACGCCGAAAATGAGCAGAAAGCAAACAGAGGAGGCACAAACCTAAGGCAGCAGAGGGTAGCAGACTACAGGTAAGCTGGAGAGGAGAACTGTCGCAGGGGAAGCTGGCACGAGGACCTGCTCAATGGTTATGGTCAGGTACGGCCTAGACCCCCTCTTACTTAGACTTACACCCCTAGGTGACGGCCCCCTTTCTGGTGCCAAAGTTGTCCGCCCCCACTTACCCCTAAGGCAAAAACTCAGTTATCACAAAGGGTTTTTATTACAATTTAATATTCAAAACATTATATATACATTATGTACACAATACGCAGAAAGTCCAGTCCGTTGCATTGATAGGTACATATGTCATGTTTGCTAGCCTTAATATATTTCTAATACATACACATACCTATCCTAATATAAACATTCAGTAATCCAATAACATTATCTTTCTGCATATCCCTATTTGAGCCTATGGCAAGGTCAATAACTGGCACCAGATCCTGATCAAATTATGTCCGCACCCCAACCGGAGTGCCCATGCGCAAGGGGGGGCCCATTCACTGGGAGGGTACTTCCCCCCCGAGCACACCCTCTGCCCTGCAGATTATCTCCATAGAGGCCCTTGCAGTTGTGCGCAGTCTTACTTGCACCCTTGTGTGCGTGCAGGGGTGGTCAACCAGCCTACTGGAAAGAGTAGCTCCCCTTATCCTTCCAGCCGACTGGCTGTAACTGCCCCTGGAGTTCCATGAAGAGACCACTTGTCCCTCCCCCTTTGGTGGCGCCGCCCGCTAAGGACCTCAAATTTTAGCTCACCAATCATGACCTTGCCGCCACAGGCCTGCATAGTTGTCCGACTATCAGGTCTTCCCCTATCAATAGACCAAAGGTCATGCCCTGCCCCTGGTCCCAACTAGCCAAGCAAGAAGGTTCTCCATGAAGAGTTCATTACCCGATTTGGACAAGTGGACGCCATCTTTTAAGAAGAAGGGCTCCCCCTTGATGCACCCATGCGGTATCATCTGTAGATGTAGAGATCGGAATAGCCTATCCATTTTGTTATTAATCCTTTTCACAGAGTTGTTCAAAGCCCTCACAGACCGCCCCCCCGCCATTGAAATTGCGGGAGCATATGTGACCATGCCAGGATAGACCCAGGACATAACCAAGCCATCCAACCCACTTCTGTGATCACTATTTCCACCAGACTTCGTCTACTCAAATGCACCAGGTCATTCCCTTCCAAGTGCAGGATAATAATCCTAGGATGAGCACCCTCCCTGTCAAGCAGATCTAGAACCAGGCCCCTGAAATAATCAAATCGCAGTCTACCTTGCCCACGGAAAGATACCTTAAAACCAGCCTGACTCACTCGCCTCTCGTAATTGCTTGACACTAAAAATGTATGTAACCATTTTACATATGAATGACCCACACATTGTGCGCTCCCTGGTCCCAGGCGTGCACCTGTTCCCGCATAGATCCAGACTGTTGCTGCCGTTGCCAGTTTCCCTTCTGCGTGACAGGCTTGAGAAACTGAAATTGAACAGCAAGAACAACCATCATCAACATTGTCTGTGCAACCCTGTAGCATATGCAACCGCACATAATGCTTGTAGCAATTAAAGGACCACCTGCCAATCCTCTGCACTTCACTCTTATTGAAACCCCTTGCCGCTGCTTCAGTGACAGCCCCTATCCTGAATGAGCACATTCCAAAACTGCTGGGGTCCAAACCTGTCTTCTGCACAGCCATATCCATGACCTTTTTAAATTGAAATCTAGAGAGTGGGTAAAATCCGTGTGGATTAACAATGGCCCACTGCACCCTTGGGCTTGCGTGCCAGGAGAGCCTTTAGGTTGGTGATGGGGCAACAGGGGCTCCCCTGTGCCTGTCGCAGCATCACCCCTTCCCCACGGGCCTCCCGATCGGTCTTGGATCTCTGGATTGATATGAACAGTGAATCTCCCTGTAATCTGACATGGCTGAACTGTAATACCCCCTGCCAATCCTGCTTGTTCTTTGCCACCAGTTCCCCTATCCTAATGGTGCCGTAAAATGCCAGCGAAAATGCGGCGCTGAACAGGCAAGCCTCTGCCTCCATTTTGCAAACCTGGCCCAACACCCCAAGTATCGTGGCTAAGATATTAACACCTATTGGCCGTCTTGTGTCAGGCTGCAAACCTTGGAGACGATGCCAACCCTTTAAGGCTTCCTTCACTGTGAAGTTATTAGTGGGGTCCCTCCCACACCCTGCTTGTGCAAAGAAGGAGATGCTACATGTTGCCTTGCTGCCGTCACTGAGTGCCTCTCACCTTTTAGCGCCCCCAGGTAAGAGAAACCTGCCCCTGTGTGTTGCCACCTCTCTTCCCATTCCTTCCCCAAAAAGTTACAGTAAGCCCAAAACGTCCCTTCGTATATCCTCTTGGTTCTGGGTGCTAGGCTAGCTGCCACGACGTCCGGTAGTTGGGGGCACCAAACTGCTAAAGCCGTTCTGGGAAAGGCTTTGGGTTCTCTGCCGCTCCTGGGAGGTGCGCCCTGAATACCTGCATCTTGATGCGAGAAAGTGCATCAGTAGTGTGATTTAACACCCCCCGGGACATGCTCAGCCCTGAATTGCATATTCAGTTTCATGATTAACAGAATTATTTCCTTCACCAGACATAATTTCATCTTACACCTTGCTGCCTGCTGATTGATGCATTCTATCACTGTTCAGTTCAGTTCAGTGAATCTTTAATCGGTATTTAAAAAATACCATAAAAGTACATAAGAACAATCCATTCATTAAAAAATACAATCATTAAAAATACAATCAAAAAACCCCATAATTATACAGTTTATACACATATCAACACTATCCCCTTGAGATCCTCAATCTTACAGCAATCCTAATAAAATTCTGACCTGACCTGGTGAATACACTAAAAGCCCTGCATTGGAATACAACAGCTAAAGTGCGGTTTAGTGCAGAAGGAGACTGTACATTGCCTTTCCCGTGCAACAGCGGGGTTAGGCAAGGTTGTATTTTAGCCCCCTTTTTGTTTTCCTTATACATTAACAATCTGGACATGGAATTAGGTAAATTAAGGGCGGACTTCCCTCAGATAGGTTCTCGTCCTGTTTCCGTTCTGCTGTACGCAGACGATGCGGTGCTGTTAGCCCGCACCCCAATGGCCCTGCAGAAGCTGATTGATGGGCTTGTCAGTTTATGGCCTCACTCGATTTACATGCAAATTTGGATAAATCCTATGTAATGGTTGCAAGGGCCAAAGCCTGTAAGAATTTTATGTATAGGATAGGCACTCATAAAATAGACCGGGTTCAGTCTTTTACTTATCTGGGTTTATTGTTTGATGGGCTTTTAAACTTTAATTTGTTAGTTAATAAACACTGCTCTAAACTGGTGGCTGCAACTGGGGCGATAATGAATTATGGGCGGAGGTTGGGACGGTGGTCGCCTGAACAAGTAATGAACCTCTATAGATCCATCTGTTGCTCTAAAGTGACTTATGGGGCAGAAGTATGGGGGTTTGTGAACACCGAGAAGATACAAGTGGAAGAAAACAAATACCTCAGAAAGGTATTGAAAACCCCGCAGAGCACATCAGCCCTTATTGTACATGAGGAATTAGGGGCTGAATTCATTGAAGATTTAATAAAGATCAGACCACTCTTAGCCTGGGTGAAGATTTGGACCAATGGGGAGGCAGCTCTTAGCAGGCAAATTATTTTAGATTGCCTGAAAAGGGAGAAGGGGATGAATATCCCATGGCTTAGATACGTAAAGACTACACTGGAGGGCATGGGCTGTCTGAACATTTTTGTCAACCCTGAAGAAATTACTCCCTTTGACATTCTACCACTGACATGTTATCTGACCAGAAAACGACTGATTGATTCCGTAAACGTTCAGGCCATACTATCAATGCCACAAAGAAGGGGAACAGCTCTAAAAACCCAATGTTACATGTTAACCCGCTTTGGACCCACCATGCTGGCCAGCGTTGCACCACCCATTCAGTGCCCAGTATAGCTCAAAAACTCTCACTACCCGCAGTCAGTCATTAACCCTAATTCTGCTGAAGGTGTGAGCGGGCCGGGACGTATTACGGTGCCATTGAAGTCATGCAAGAATGCCATCCAAATCTGCATGTCCTGCTTGACCTCGCCGGTCAACCTGGTGTGATGTGTTTTTCTTTGAGACCTGACATGGCTTGAGCAATGGATCGTGAAAATGGTCATGCCATGAGGATGACCCTTAAGGCAAAATGTAACTGACCCATGGTCTGTTGGAACTGATGCAGTGTAACCTTCCCTTTTGCCAAGCATTGCTGCAATGCAGACCTGAACTTTGTGCTCTTCTCTTTGGGCAGCCGTGAGCAACCATGGGCCGAGTCCAACTCTATCCCTAAAAATTCAATCACCGTGGAGGGCCCAACTGTTTTACCTTGTGACAGTGGCACCCCAAATACCCGCATGAGTGCACAGAATTCCTGCAGTGCCCCCCAGGAAGAGAAGGTCATCAAGGTAATGCAACACGTGCTGGTGCCCCGTCACCTGTCTAAACACCCACTCCAAAAAACAACAGAATTTTTCTAAGTAGGCACAAGAGACCAAGCTCCCCATAGGCATGCATTTATCCATATAGTACTTCCCCTCAAACTGAAAACCCAGAAGATGGAAATCTAAAGGGGAACTGGCAACAAGCGGAAAGCTGACTCAATGTCTGACTTCGCCAGGAGCGCGCCCAGGCCCAAACCCCTGAGCATCTCAACAGCCTGATCAAAGGATGAGTACCTGACCGTGCACAGCTCGTCATCAATGGCGTCATTTAAGAGATTGACCCCTAGGAGCTGAAAGGTTATGATTCAACCTGAATTTCCCCAGTTCTTTTTTAGGAACCACCCCCAGTGGAGAACAGACATAAATCTTTACTGCCACGCTGTCAAAGTCAAGTCAAGTCAAGTCATAAAATTTGTATAGCGCACTACATACCCAGAGGGTTTCAAGGCGCTTAGGAAGGGGGGGAGGATTATTTGTCAAATATCCACGTTTTAAGCTGCTTTCTGAACGCTAGGTGGTTCTGGGTGAGGCGAAGGTAAGCGGGGAGTGAGTTCCATGTTTTAGCAGCCAGGTATGAAAAGGATCTGCCTCCCATGGTGGTCTTGTTGATGCGAGGTACAGTGGCGAAGGCTTGGCTGGAAGAACGTAGTTGGCGGGAGGGGGTGTAGAAGGACAGTTGAGAGTTGAGGCAATCTGGTCCGATGTCGTAGAGTGATTTGTGTGCGTGGGTAAGCAGTCGGAAAGTGATCCTCTTATTGACGGGTAGCCAGTGGAGGTCTTTAAGGTGACCAGAGATGTGTTCGTTGCGTGGGATGTCTAATATGAGCCTGGCTGAGGCGTTTTGGATTCGTTGGAGTTTCTTCTGGAGTTTAGCGGTGGTACCTGCGTAGAGGGTGTTTCCGTAGTCCAGTCGGCTCGTGACCAGAGCGTGGGTGACTGTTTTCCTTGTTTCGGAGGGGATCCAGCGAAATGTTTTTCTGAGCATGCGAAGAATGTTGAAGCAGGAAGAGGATACGGCGCTGACTTGTCTGTTCATTGAGAGTGAAGAATCCAGGATGACGCCTAGGTTCCGTGCGTGGTCTGTCGGGATGGGTGCTTTTCCGAGGGCTTCCGGCCACCAGGAGTCGTCCCAGGCAGAGGGGGATGTACCTAAGATGAGGACTTCTGTTTTGTCTGAGTTCAGTTTCAGACGGCTTTGTTTCATCCATTCGGCGACTTCTTTCATTCCTTCGTGTAGGTTAGTTTTGGCGGTGCTGGGGTCCTTGGTGAGAGAAAGGATCAGTTGAGTGTCATCCGCGTAAGAGATGATGTTGAGGTTGTGTTGGCGGGCGATGGCCGCGAGGGGGCTCATGTATACGTTAAAGAGGGTGGGACTGAGTGAGGATCCTTGAGGTACGCCGCAGATGACTTCAGAGGCCTCGGACTTGAATGGAGGAAGGCGGACTCTCTGGGTTCTTCCGGTGAGGAACGAGGTGATCCATTCAAGTGCTTTTCCTTGGATTCCGATGTTATTGAGGCGTTGTAGAAGGGTGCTGTGGCAGACTGTGTCGAATGCTGCAGAGAGGTCGAGGAGGATGAGGGCGACTGTGTCTCCATTGTCCAGTAGAGTTCGAATGTCGTCTGTTGCTGCGATGAGGGCGGTCTCAGTGCTGTGTTTTGCTCGGAAGCCAGATTGTGAGGGGTCGAGGGATTTGTTGGCTTCGAGGAAGGCGGCGAGCTGGTTGTTGACGGCTTTCTCGATGACAAAGGGGCCTGCCACTCTGTCCAAACGCAGTTCTTTCTCAATTTTTGCCACTCCTACCCCTGGGTTGCCCCTCATTGACAGCTGATTCTTGCATTCAGGCACCCCTACATAGTCTGGTGCGGGAATTATGAAACCATCTCTGAAATCTATATGTAACAACCTGGCAGATGAAGGACAATTGTATCTATTTAACCATGGAATTGTTGCCGGGATTCTGTGTAGACACAGAACTGTGCACAGGAAACCAGGACCTCAGAGACTTGTGGAGTACCGGAAACTCACCTCAGTACCCAGAACCCCTATCTGACTAGCATCAGTTTATCATTAGCTCTCCGTCCTACAACAAGGCTGCCAATGATTAGACAACCTAGAACATGCGACTTGGGGTCCTCTAAGGAATGGTGGGAATCAAGAATACTCTTTCATTTTTATTCTCATACCAGTCCACAACGTGAGTAATCAGAGACACGGAAAAGTTTCAAATGTTTTTTTTTAACAACGTACTCTAAGATGCAGTATTTTGGCTAACATAAGCAGGCATATGATTAGAAATAATACGATCATCATTGTCACAATTCCATAAAACACAAAGGGAGAAATCATGTTATAATGATAGTGGAAACAGGTCATATAGCGCCTTGTGAACCACCCTCCCCTGCTAGGAACTAGGTTTTATGATAATAGAAGGTCTCTTAGGCTTGAATGGGAACCCCATACGTACACGATCAGCAGAGGTGAATCACATCTCAGGATCAGCAAAGCTCTCTGTGTCTGGAAAAGGTTTTCATCCAAGTGCCCAAATCATGCATGCAGTGCAATATTAAAGGCACTAGAATTTCAGTTGGCTGCACCTGTGTTTGTGTTGTGTCTAGAGCGTGGGCCAATCAACCTGAATAACAACCTACATTGTTAAGTTGACCTTGAAGGCTTCTGCACGCAGTGTACAGACTAAGGTCGCAATGTAAGTCTAGGGATGTGCAAAACAGACCGTTCTCATGTGAGGAAAATTAAGCAGGTCAACAACAGTTACATGTATTGTCATGTGCAAAAGCAAAATGGCGTTTAACTTCTAATAAGCTTATGCTAACATAGCAATGTGTGCCAGCAGGGCCCTGTCTTCACTATACCCTCCCCTGATCTGACCACATACAAGAAGGGAAGCAGTTTTTGGAACGCAGAGTTCAAGTTCAAGTGAGACAGAACCAAGTTCAAAATTTGCCAAACTGGATAATTGGGAGTAATAAGTTTGAAGCAGTAAGGAAAAACTAAAAGAACAAAAAGGGGCGGCATACTGCCCATCATGGAGATGGAAAAAATAGCAAAAATATTTTTCAAGTACAGTACGCGTTGAAGATGAACAAATGCAAATTTTTATCCATTATCGTATAGACACAATAGGTCGCAACAGCCTCCAAAAGGAAGTCATTGTTATCATCAGAAAATAGTTCAGCCATCCAATTTAATAAAGTGAAGGAACATACATGTTCTTCGACAGGTGGAGCCTCTAGCACCATCAGAGGACAACTTGCGTGTTCTTCGAGATAACTGAGTGCCAGGAAGTCTTGTGCAGCCACACATATATTCCAATTCCCTAGGACTCGATGCGCCGCCGCACAGGCCATAATCCCGATACCATAACAGTCCAACTCATGAGCTACTAAGGGACTCATCAGTAAATCATAATCCGGGTCAGGAGACACCGTATTGCAGAGACACTAATAAAGAGCCCATTCAAAACAGCAATCCAGGCAATGGAAAACAGGTTGCATGCATGAAAAGTAGTAGAACCGGAAGGATAATCCATAAGAAGCACTCATGGTGGCCAGGGGTTGCGTCCGGTAGTATTCAAGCATCCGGTTGCAAAGCTGGAGCAGCCGGGGCAGGCCGTCTCATGACGCAGATTATGCAACCATTTTTGAGCAGGCAAATCAACAGTAGCACGCCAGCAGCCAAGGCGAGAATTAATGGTAACCCGCCGAAGATGCTGAAAAAAATAGAATGAAAACATGCCGGTATCACACCCAATTTAGTTTGAAATGAAGTCACAAGGCCAGTGCTTAGTACTTTGAAAAAATGCGCTAAGCCACTTGTTGACGAGGCATTGAATATTGTGTGAATCAAAGCGCTGAAATGTAGGGGAGATCAGTATTTAAAAGCACATGTACTTTGGTGCGGATGTTAGCCACGTGAAGGACAAATGTTTCATGGGAAGAAGTAAGGGCGACTTCTTTCTGGGACAATAGAGCCCTTATTCTACTCATCTTGTTGAACTCTGCTTTCAAGGTCGGAATGGAAGGCCAGATGGACACATCGAGTCTCCCACGTGGAGGCGGGAAAAGCACATTTTTACAGCAGACTACATGTTGGGAAACGGTTACAATGAATGGAATACCTGCCAGTATACAGCAGCAATCTTCATTATTTAAAAGTAAATAGCGACCATTAGCCAGCAGCGTGAAAGTCGGTGTCATTGCTGGCACTGGATTTCCTTTTATAATGCAGGCTAAATTCGGAGATTGCATGTTATATGAGCCGTGCAATTGTTTGTTCTTGCATTATAGTGAGTGATCAGGTGTGGAAGTGCACTCCTCGCCCTTTAAATAAACTTCTTTACCCTCTCTCAGGCACCTATATGTGAATGGCCGAGACCAAACTTCATGGAGATAGGCGCTTCCCAATGGTTCATATCGGCCTATGGCATAGTGTTTCATACACAAGCTGAATTTAAACAAGGGGAACGGAAGTGTTTTTAACCCATGAATGAGCCATTAAGCTGAATTAGATTCGGCAGCAGAAAATGGTAATGGTTCCAATTTTTCAATATGCAAAAGTGAATATGCAGCATCCTTCATGGACATGAACTGTTGCCTATCAGTCAAATTAAACGGTAAAAATAGTGAAGTTGTATTCATGTAGTCCCAAGGCTCTTACCCAGATTTTAAAGTTTGTAACGTCCAAGCAAACTGCATTGTGGAACGCCATTGATTTTGACCATGGTACAAAACAGACACTTCATCAAAAGTGTAAATCTTGGAAGAAAGAGTATTAATGCTATTATCAATGACAGCAAGCACGTTTTCTAAATTAGCTTGATCAGTTGCTCTTAATCTAAACGCAGCTTCAATTTGAGACAATTTCCATTCTTTGTTGTAAATATCATATATATGCATCTTTTTGACCTGCCTCCCAAGGGCCTTTAATAAAGTAATTCAAATCAGCATCGTCAGTCAAAGTGGAATGTTTAAGACAGTTTTGACATAATTTGCCCACTGAATAGGTAGTAACAGAATGGGTGTTTTTCAAAACGGGGATCCACCCTAACCGCTGTATAGCCAGGGGCCGGACCCAGAAAACGATGTAGCCATGAATCTGAACTTTTCTGCCATAATAACCAACTTTTTGGGATCCAAGCTGGAAATATTAAAGGAGGAGTTTGTAATTAGGGACCGCAAATCATCTAGGGACTTATCAGTGTGACTGATTGTACCATGTAGGATATTCTCCCAAATCAGAAATGTAAGGGGCATTTACATCTTTAGATGTAGCCAATCCAAAGCAAGTAGTTTGTGATATAGTCGAATTCAAAAACAACATGTTGTTCGGGATGAGACATGCACAATGCAAAGCTTCAGTGCCTTGCCAGCTTTTAGAACCCCTTGCCAGCGTTTAGAACCCCAAACAAATTTAAGATCAATAGTATCTTTCCACAGCTCATCGCCCCCTATAGCTAATTGATTGATAAAGGACCTCGAACAAAGTAATTTAGTGTGGGTGAGTCTAACTTTGGAAGAGGACTTAGCAGTCATCTTAAAATAAAAGGTGTCAGGCTTGGATTGATTAAAATCAGTAAAATATGTAAACTTCTTCAAAAGAGTTTTTGAGCTACCTTCAACGGGAGCTGGACAATGTTCCCATTGTTTATAATTAACCATATTTTTAAATGTGTTTGCTTTATGCAGAACATGATTTCCATAGTGTTGGTAGCAGAATAAATCTGCATAATTAGCAGAGTTTAAGTACAAATCTTCAGCATCAAAAGCACTATAATCTTTCAAATCAGAAAAAAGAGCCTCTACGGCTTGGACATAACAATCGTCAGAGCGTATGTTTAGTTTTACAACATCCCCCATTGAAACACAAAGTACATTGGGGACATTTATAACCTCTGTAGGGCCATGTATTTGAAGTTTAACGGCATCCCATACAATCCCATCCAACACAGGCCATGCCGTGATGTTGACAAAAGTCTGGTCCCTCTTCATCATGTGGGACTAGGAGTGGGGTGCCAAAGTTCCATCAATTAACCTAATTGTAGATCTTTCCTTAACATAATGTCCATTCACTGAATTGATGGAAAAACACAACTACAAATCCAAGTGACATGAATAAAAACATTGAAAAAAGTACCAGCCAAATGCAAGTCTAAGGCCGTATCAAAACATTCATTGTAAACCAAACAGCAAAAAACGAAATTTTCGATGGAGAACTCGATGTTGTAGAGTTAGTGTCAAATGAAATACGTGACCAGCCGGTTAATTCAATAATGGATTAGTAACTGTATGCATCTCGATGGCAATATCAGGCCTGATGGTGTTTACCGAAGCCAAATCAGAATTTCTCAGCATTGCTGAACAAGAGACCGCTGGAGTCATACTAAGAAGAATCGACCACTCGTTGTAATTTGACATTGTCAGTGGAGATGTACCTGTTATCCTTGCGACCAGGACGTGGAGGTAAAATGACTGTTCTTGTAACCTGCACACCAAGCACAGGAACTGGTGCACGATATGAGGGGCCAAACTCCTTCTTGTTCTCCACCTTCTCACGGACCAGGTCACCGACTCGGGGTAGCCGGCCAACTACTGGAATCTGAAGCGTAGCATCAGGTGTGGAGGGCAAATGTTCCTTTGCAAGACTGTCTCGAGTCTCTTGTAGGTTCTGTAATACAGTAGAATGATCATCTACGTCAAAGGGTGCGGCCGACGCTGCCATGTCTAGACCCTCAAGGGGTCGTATGGGGTACGCCCACCCAGAGACCTTCTAGGGAGATTATTAAGTGCACGTTGAATGCTATAAAGATGGGCCAGCCAGTTTATGCCAGTACCTAAAACCCTAGCTATCAAGGATTGCTTTAAGTCACAGTTCATTCGCTCCACAACTGAATTGTCCTCAGGCCTGTATGAAGAGGAAAATTTGACCTGCACCCCCAAAGACCTCATGGCATCCTTATACGCCTTAGAGGCGAACGCTGGACCCGGTTCTGAATGGAGGGTGCCACATGCAAAAATTCCCACAAAGACATGCAAATCCTGATGACAGTTCGAGCATCAGTGCTGTGTTGTGGCCATAGCCATATGAAGTGTGTTCATGAATCAGACCCCCCAGGATATAGCGGCATGGATTAGCAAATTTAGCGGCAGAAAAATGGAAATTTAGCGGCACAAATATGGAAATTTATCGGCATTTTATTTGGTGGTTTTTCCTACAACAAACACAGATATCTTCGTTTTTTTAGTTGTTTAACAACATGAAGCTATGTATTTTTGGTTTATTTACAATGTAGACACTTTGTTTGGCTTCAAGGATGCATATAGGACATAAACTAATGAATAAATGCCCCAAAAGCAATCCCCTCAGGGCCCGCCGCACACTGGGCACGCTTCAGAATTACTTAGAGTAGTGGTGAGTGGAATAGTATTGTAGAGTGGCATAGAGTTGGCATTGAGTGTTGTAGAGTAGATTTTCCACCCAGACTGTGAACAGTGTCTAGTACCACACATGCATAATTATGTGTGCCAGGGTGTGGTCACGAGCTAGTAGGGCTACAGCAAGTTCATGATAAATATATGCAAACATGTGTACCAGCTTCTACTTAGCAAGAAGATCTGTTAATGCAAGCGTTGGTTGAAATGAAACTCATCAACGGCACTGTGGGCATCTGCCAAAATTAACCGAGGATGCTAGATTCGAGGTTCCCCACAACAGCTCCATGTTTTACACAAGACATTTGTGATCTGGGATGTATTATGGTTAGTCAATTTCAAGCAGCTCCGACCGCTTAGCAGGAAGCTTAGTACCAGGATAATGGAAGAAATACTGCTTACCGGCTCTTGCCTCTCACTATTCCTAATTGAATAATCATGTATCAAATCAATGTGTGTTTGATGAAGCCCATCATATGGTAGCTTTGAATTCAGTGCAGTCTTGAAAGCAATGTCAGCTAAGCCACTACAAAACGCAGCCGAAGGCGCGCCAAAGGCAAGCCCGTCTGCGCCCGTCCGCGACCAGACGGGACCAGGGGCCACAACCCTTGCCCCCCACTCCACCCAGGTCAGGACATATAGCCCGTCGACCATCAAAAATATAAGAAACTCCACCACTCTACAATGTCCGCTCACCTACCACCCAGCTGAACTTCCCACTCGTTGCACCGGCTGTAAACACCCCTTTGACACCACTGCGCCGCCAGCCACGTCCCAGGATTACCATATGTTTATGCTAAATTGCCGTTCCCTACCACGGCACAGCACACAAATGTTCCTATTATTAGAAGAATATAATCCAGATGCCATCTTCCTGACCGAGACATGGCTCATGTCTCATTCAGAGCCAGACATCGTCTCAGCCCTACCCCCCGGGTTTCAAATTCATAGACTAGACCGGACTAAGGGGAGAGGTGGAGGCCTGGCCATCATTCTAAAAGACAAGTATCGTTGCCGCACCATTATCGAACCTATCCCTGAGTGCGAGAGCCTAGCATTTAGCATAGACTTCACTGCGAACAGCTCCTTCTCTGGCACCTTGATATATCGCCCCCCAGACCCAGGGAAGCTGTTTCACAGATCTCTCCCAGGTATTATTGCTAATCGTATTCTAACCTCGGCTAACTACACGGTCCTAGGAGATCTTAATGTCCATTTCAACTTCCCCACAGATCTTGCTGCCGGGGAATTAACAGAGGACCTAGCAGCCCTTCAGCTGATCCAGCTGGTTAAAGCCCCCACCCATGAAAAGGGCAACCTCCTTGACCCGATATTCAGTAACTGCACTGAATTAATGGTGGGGCAACCCACCTGCCTTCCATGGTCGGACCATTTTTTAGTTCCACTTACCTGGTCTACCCTCAAGCCCCCTTCATCGACCCCCCAACCCATAACCAAGAGAAACTGGAAAGAACTTCCCATAGAACCATGGATATCCAACCTAGAATGCTCTCCCCCACTACCCTGCACAGACCCCAACCAAGCAAATAAAAACTATGAGGGTTGGATCAGGGAGTCATTGGACACGATCCTCCCTCTACGGAAATCCATCCCCACGAGGTCGCATAAATCTGCGCCCTGGTTTTCAGACTCCTTGAGAGACCAAAAACGCCTCTGCAGGAAAAAAGAGAGAGCTTGGCGACTCGATTTTCTTCCTGGAAAAAAATCCCAATACAAAAAGGCAATCAAGGACTACAGAAATGGGGTCAGAGCGGCCCAGGCATCCTACTTCGCAGACCAAATAATGGCAGCCAAATCAAAACCTAAGGAAATTTTCCACTTAGTTAAAAAATGTATTAACGTGAACACCGCTCCCCCTGTTACAAAAATGCTAGAACAATGTAACGAACTTGCTGACTTCTTTCATAATAAAGTCACTCAGATCTACTCCGCCTTTCCGACAGTAGCCAGCAATCCAGAAATACCCAATCATATTTCTCCGAGCAATCCTCCCCCCCCAGGGCAGCCAATTCTGGAACGTTTCCCTCCATTAAACCTGGACACACTGCACCAACTGGCACGTCAAGTTAAATCCGGCTCTCCCCTTGATCCTGCCCCACCAGAGATACTGCTCCAGGCAAGCCAAGCCACTCTCCCCGTGGTGTTGGACCTCCTTAACGCCTCCATATCCTCTTGTACAGTACCCACTGGATGGAAGAGAGCTATGGTTCGGCCACTGTTGAAAAAACCCACCCTCAACCCAGAAGATCACTCCAGTTACCGCCCAATCTCACTACTCCCTTGGGTAAGTAAGGTGCTGGAGAAGCACATAAACACCCAGCTTGTACAATTTCTGGAAAACAACTCACTCCTCGACCCAACCCAGACAGGATTCAGGCCCAAGCACGGCACTGAAACTGCCCTGCTCGCGGTCACCGAAGAGTCACGAAAGATACTAGATCAGGGAGGATCAGTGGCAGTGATCCTCCTTGATCTAAGCGCGGCCTTCGACACGGTCAGTTATGCCACCTTGCTGAACCGTCTGTGCAACATCGGCATCACAGGTGATGCTTTAAGATGGCTTGACTCATTCCTGAACAATAGATCCTTTCAGATCTTTGACGGGGACACAAGATCAGCCAGTAAACCCCTGAACTGCGGGGTACCGCAGGGCTCTTCACTGAGCCCTGCGTTGTTCAATGTATACATGAAGCCGTTGGCTGGGATCGTCGAACCTTATGGCATAAAAATTGTATCATATGCTGACGATACCCAGCTAGTGGTTTCACTGGCTCAAGAGGGCACCAGACATACTTCAGGAAGTCTGATGAACTGCCTAGAGGATATCAAGAAGTGGATGACATGCTCCTCCTTAAAACTTAATGGAGACAAAACCGAGCTCTTGCTCCTAGGTCCAGCATCACCAATGTCATTCACCTCCCTATGGCCTCCGTGCCTGGGCCCCCCTCCTACTCCCAAAGAAAGCGTAAAAAGCCTAGGAGTATGGCTTGACAAAAAACTCTCCTTTTCCACTCAGGCCACCAAACTATCCGCCATCTGCTTTGGCCTACTAAGAACAATAAGGAAAGTCCTCCACCTCCTCCCAATGGAAGCCAAACAAGTGGCAGTACAGGGCCTGATTCAGTCCCGGCTGGACTCAAACAACGCCCTGTATGTTGGAGCCCCCGAGACAACCCTACGAAAGCTTCAAGTGGTGCAGAATAGTGCAGCCCGCACCCTGCTACAGATTCCACGGATGCAATCTGCCAAACCCGCATTGAACAGCTTACACTGGCTCCCAGTGAGACAGAGAGTGGCATTTAAGGCACTATGCATTGCCCACCGGGCCTTCTGGAAGACAGGCCCAGCTATCACTGATAAGCTAGTCACCCAATATCATCCGAAAAGAAACCTCCGGTCCACGGAGGCCTTCCTGGCCGTAGTACCCAGAGTTAGGAGAGCTAGGACCGGAGGAAGGCTGTTCTCCTTAAACACCTCTAGGATGTGGAATTCACTCCCACTACATCTCCGGACCAATTCAAACTTGCTCTCGTTCCGCAAACAATTGAAAACCTACTTGTTTGCGAGGTCCACTGAAACCTAATCCTCCGTCACTCCCAGTTCTGTCTTCATGCTTCAGCACTTGGACGCCCATTGGGCAGCAACCGCGCTATATAAATAACAATACAATACAATACAATTTTGTGCAATCACACATCCGTGCTGGGGGAGCTATGCTCATACAGTCATGTGAGTTCCTAGCAACATCATAGCGGATTCGAATAAAAAAACAGAATTAAAACAACACTTTGAAATGTTTTCCATATTAAAATGAATACGTTTCAATAAAAATGACACAATGTAAATTGAATGTTATCATAACAAGTTTCCATAAATTTCCTTTCTTCTGAGATCGCAGCAACGCGCGACGGGTAAGCTAGTGTTCTATAAAAGGTATTCATCTAAAGTACACAGACATTGTAATTTCTTATTCTGGTACCTCTGGAGTCAACAATAGGCGTATGCAGTCCTTATATTATGGAGGTAGACCGCACAATTCACTAAATGTAATTATTTAATGTCCTTTATTCAGTCATTAAAGTATCACCTGTGTCATGGTGTCTTATTCAGAATACTTTACCACATTTATGTCAAAATGGGTACTCCGATTTCCAGAATCTTTTTAGGTTTCACATTCTTTTTAGCTTAACTCTATGTAGGTTTTGAAAAGCTTGACTAACTTTGCAAATTGAAAGTGAAAAAGACACTAACGTCTCTATTTTCTAGGGGTGCAGGTGAAGGGAATTCTCCTCTGGCAAAATAGTTTCCATATGGCGGGAAAAAAAGAAAACAGAACATATTTTTCGTATTGTATCATCTATATACCGCTTACTCCCCTATGTGCTGTGCTGCAACACCCATCCCTATGTGTAACATGCTATAGCTACACTGTATAGGGTATGTATTTTGAAGAATGTTTTTTTTGCCAGGGAAGTGTTTCCATGTATGGAGTCTCCAGATCGAAAATACTTTCTAGATCAAGGGAAAAAAGTCGGATCGTTTACATCTTTACTCACCTTAAACCATTTTGTTTTTGGAAGCAGAATATCGGTAGGTATAGAGTTCGACATTTTCATAGAAGTTAAGAGCTTTGCATATTAAGGGCCTGATTACGATTGCGGTTTTCCCGCATCCTCCGGGCCGGCGGAAGCCACCGCCGGCCCGGAGGATGCGGGAAAACCGCTGTGGACCGAAAAAGACCCCCTGCCAGATTAGGATGGCTGGGGGATCGTTTTTCAGTCCGCAGCTTTTCCGCCGCGGACGCCTTCCGTCCGCGGCGGAAAAGCTTTAACATGGCTGGCGGTGTCTATCAGACACCGCCAGCCATATTAGGATGTCTGCAGAAAGATGCCTTTACACGGCGGCATTTCCGCCGTGTAAAGGCATACGGATTTGTGTTTGGGGGCCCGTTGCGGGCCCCCAGGGGTGAAGGGGGTGTGGGGGGTGCACATGGGGGGTACCTATGGTACCCCCCTGCATTTGCCTGCACAAAGCGGCAGGCACCGCGAGGTGCCTGCCGCTTTGTGCATGCAAATGCACAACTTACATTTTTATCATTGCGGCGGGTGCTGCTTTAAGCAGCACCTGCCACAATGATAAAAATACAGGATGTGACCGCCAGGGTGGCGGTCACATCCTAATTTGCACGGAGGGACCGCCGCTGCCCCTGCGGACGGTCCCTCCTACTCTATGGTGGCGGACGGACTCAGGTCCGTCCGCCATCATAATCGGCCCCATAGTATGTATTGACTGGTAGTTTTGGGAGTTTCATTAAAGTGATATTAGTACATAAATAATTGCATTAACCATTGACTGTGGTCACTAGAATTGTGTCTGGGCAGGACAGTGCTTTTTTGGTTTTAAAAAAAAGTTCTAGGGCCCTTCTCAGAGAGCCACTGCAGCTTGCACCGCCCATTGCCACTAAAGCTCTGCCAGTTCCAATATAACTACAAACCATCACACTCTTCCAAGAGTGACAGTGTGTACTATCCCAGGCCACCCAAAGCTAAGAAAATGTCCTGGGCTAGTGGTGGTATAAATTTTTTTAATGTATATTGAATTATAAAATCCTGTTGATGTGCTCACCGTAGAAACAGCTAAACAGTGCCACCACGCGGTTTACTGTCATGTGTGTCATTATTGAGATTTAAGTGCCATTGTCACGCACCAGTGAACACCTGCTCAAATTAGGCACTGCATGGAGGATCAAATTATGTGCAGAACTGACTAAATTATGTAGCAGATAACACAAATTATGCGGTGCAATGCTGCACAAATTGTGGCAGCATTCCTTCATGATTTTGTTCTTTTTACAAATTAACGTGGTCTGGGCAAAGGTTTGATATCCTGAGTGTCAGTTTAGCATGTAAATACAGCAATTAGCAACTGAAAGGTGACTCAGTAAGTTTAAGAGGCTTGCCACTGCACAGAAACCCTCATGGCAGTGTTTTTAGGTACTTTTGAATCTCTAGCTGAAAAGGACACTCTCTCAGTATAATTTTAGGTTTGTTAATAGGGGAAAAACAAACCATCAAACAAATATATACATTCATGCTTAACCTATCTATTTAATGAAGGTAGTCAATCCACAACGAGCACTGACCCAACTAAAGCATTTTAATTGCTTGTTAATAAATCCTTTTCAATTTGGTACATTTTATAGTTTCGTTCTTTTTGATCTGTTTCCCTCTTTTCAGAATCGGGGAAGATAAGGCTCCAATAAAGTTGTGGCTTACATCGACTGTCGTGATCGCCCGTGATTAATTATTCCAGCCCTAGGCAAAGGGGTCAAAGAAGGGGTGAAACACAAAGCCTCATTAACAAGTGAAAGGTCTTTTAATGACCTGTGAAGTACTCGGGTGCGGCTGGCAGCTAAAAAACGGACTGTCTGTGTGTCCCCGGGAAGCTGCTGACACACACGAGTGGGGAGGGGCGCACAGCCAATAAAAGGCATTGTTTGTTTTGCTGTCTCCCGGTAGAGACACTTTTCTCTAAATATCGCGGCCAATATGGTTATTATCGCGGCCATCGCGGTAGTCTGCCGATTTCGCGAATTTTTCGTGTATCGCGAAATCGCGATAAACTGGAGGGTCTGATGAATCCACTGCAACTAAGATGTACTTATACGCAGTATCTGAGGAGAAAGGACTGCAGTGATCTAAATAAACACACCCAAGTGGTTTATGAGGGTAAACAGACATAATATCGACTACAAAATATGGAATGGACATAATATCGAGTACAAAATATAGGCTGGACAAAATATCGAATGGACAGAATATAGACATCAAAAATATCGTTTTGAAGGTAAGTAATGTAATATTGAATGTTAAAAATATAGAAAGTTAAAATATCGAAGTATATAATATAGGTTATTAAAATTATCGATTTTTTAATAATATCGATTTTTTATAGTGTTTGTTATGTTATTATATGTGTAAAAAGTGTGTATTTATGTTATAATTATTTTTAATGAATGAATTTTGTTTTTTTATTTTTTGCGTAATTTAATTCTGTTGCGGGTTGTGGGTTTATAGGGGAATAGGGTGGGAAGTAATTTAATTATAATTAATTAAATATGTAAATTTATATATTGGTATTCATTTTTAATTAATTGTTAATTAATTTATATTTGGTAATTAATTACATTTTAATTGGCAATTAATTTTAATTTATTGATTAATTGCTAATTATGTTAATTTTACTAATTTATTTTCTGTAGCGGGTTGTGGGTTTATAGGGGAATTGGGTGGAAGTAATTTATTTATAATTAATTAAATATGTAAAAGTATTTATTGTTATTTTGTTTGAATTAATTGTTAATTAATTTTTTATGGGTAATTAATTACATTTTAATTGGCAATTAATTTTATTTAATTCAATAATTGCTAATTATGTTAATTTTACTAATTTATTTTCTGTAGCGGGTTGTGAGTTTATAGGGGAATAGGGTGTGAAGTAATTTATTCACAAATAATTAAATAATTCAAATTAATTAATTGTATTTAATTTGAATTCATTGTTAATTAATTTTTAATTGTTAATTCATTAATTGTTAATTTGTAATTAATTTGAATATGTAACTAATATTATAAATTAATTGTAATTTGTAATTGTAATTGATTATTATATTATATTAAATTGGTAATTATTTGTAATTAATTTTTTATAGATATTAATTTATATTTTTTTTAAATAATATAAGAAGTATTTACTTTCCCTACTGTTGCACTCTCTGGAGTGGGAATAGTAATTTTTACCCCTACGCTATCCAACGCTTTCCCTACTGTTGCACTCTTTGGAGTGGGAATAGTAATTTTAACCCCTACGCTATCCAATGCTTTCCCTACTGTTGTACTCTTTGGAGTGGGAATAGTAATTTTAACCCTTACGCTATCCAACGCTTTCCCTACTGTTGCACTCACTGGAGTGGGAATAGTAATTTTTACCCCTACGCTATCCAACGCTTTCCCTACTGTTGCACTCTTTGGAGTCGGAAAAGTAATTTTTACCTCTACGCTATCCAACGCTTTCCCTACTGTTGCACTCTTTGGAGTGGGAATAGTAATTTTAACCCCTACGCTATCCAACGCTTTCCCTACTTTTGCACTCTTTGGAGTGGGAATAGTAATTTTTACCTCTACTCTATCCAACGCTTTCCCTACTGTTGCACCCACTGGAGTGGGAATAGTAATTTTTACCCCTACGCTATCCAACGCTTTCCCTACTGTTGCACTCACTGGAGTGGGAATAGTAATTTTTACCCCTACGCTATCCAACGCTTTCCCTACTGTTGCACTCTTTGGAGTGGGAATAGTAATTTTTACCTCTATGCTATCCAAAGCTTTCCGTACTGTTGCACTCTTTGGAGTGGGAATAGTAATTTTTACCCCTACGCTATCCAACACTTTCCCTACTGTTGCACTCTTTGGAGTGGGAATAGTAATTTTTACCTCTACACTATCCAACGCTTTCCCTACTGTTGCACACACTGGAGTGGGAATAGTATTTTTTACCCCTACGCTATCCAACGCTTTCCCTACTGTTGCACTCACTGGAGTGGAAATAGTAATTTTTACCCCTACGCTATCCAACGCTTTCCCTACTGTTGCACTCTTTGGAGTGGGAATAGTAATTTTTACCTCTACGCTATCCAACGCTTTCCCTACTGTTGCACTCTTTGGAGTGGGAATAGTAATGTTTACCCCTGCGCTATCCAACGCTTTCCCTACTTTTGCACTCTTTGGAGTGGGAATAGTAATTTTTACCTCTACGCTATCCAACGCTTTCCCTACTGTTGCACTCTTTGGAGTGGGAATAGTAATTTTTACCCCTACGCTATCCAACGCTTTCCCTACTGTTGCGCTCTCTGGAGTGAGAATAGTAATTTTTACACTTCCGCTATCCTACGGTAATAATATTGGATATTATTTAATTATATTATGTTACTATATATATATGTTTTAACAAATATGATTGTAATTTTTTTATAACTTTCATTAATTATTTAATTATTATAAGGTAATTTAAGTATTTGTAAGTATATTTTAGTAATTAATTTTTAATATTAATTTAATTTAACATTGTTTTTAATAAAGTCGATATTTTTATAAACTATGGGGTCCAAAGTCCGCCCGTCATCCTAGCGGGGTTTGGCATTGCCCGCCATAAGGGCGGGGGTCCCGGGGGTGGTATTAAGATGTGTCCGCCACAGTGGCGGGCACATCCTGTATTTTTAGCATTGTGGCGGGCGGTGCTCTCTGCACCGCCCGCCACAATGCTAAAAATGCTTTCCAGGATTTGCATTTACAAAGCGGCAGGCACCGCGCGGTGCCTGCCGCTTAGTAAATGCAAATGAAGGGGGGTACCACAGGTACCCCCGTGTGCACCCCCCTACTGTCCTTCACTCTGGGGGCCCACAGGGGGCCCCCAGAGTGAAGTCCGCATGCCTTTCCGTGGCGGCAATGCCGCCACGGAAAGGCATTGTGAAATGCCTATCATAATATGGCTATATTATGCAAAAAATGCCACCCCACCTTACTTTTGAACTTTTACTGATAGGCAACACATAAATCTTAGTTAAACATGTGCGGTATATTTATTTACCTCTTTTTTAAAAAAAATATTTTTAGAAGACAATCTTTAGTCATATGTCAGAGTAAGAAAACACAACATATAATATATATACACGACGATTCAACAATAAAGCAAAAGAAAAAATCACTAGTACATAAACAGTGCAAATTACTATGTGCAATCACTATACACAACAATACATATAATTCTGTTACCACTCGTTCACCAAGGCAAGTGCCAATCCTTTGCCTAAATAACCATAAATGAATAGTATTAAATGGAACAATAGTGGAAAAACACAGTTAGAAGGAGATATCAAGCCTTATTATTTCTGGGATTCACTAATTATTAGTAAAGGATTTTTAAACTCCTTCTCTGCCGACGCGTTTCGAACTCCATACAGCTGTTATGGGTTCTCTTCAGGGCCTTGTCACTTCTATCTTCACTGTAGCCAGTTTGGATATTCCTATCACTGGGATTTTAGTTTTGCGCGCTGCAATCTTCAATATCGTTTTAGGGGTCCGGACCTGGACGTCTCCCTATGGTGCGGGGTTATTTAGACCTTAGGGCGAACCCCGCTTGCTTCGGGGACGGTTTCAATCTCCGCCTCGCTGGAGATGTCTGTCACTGTGCGTTCCACGCACTTAAGTCTGTGTGGTGACTCCGACAATGATTCTGCCCCCCTAGCTCGTGGTCTTAATCACAAGCTCTGGCTCCAGGTGCCTCTTTGGCCACAACCTTCGCTCTTAAGTTTGTCTAGTGTCTCTAGTCGCAGTTTGGTCCCCGGTCGTGGTCCTAGTCTCGCGCTCTGACTCCGGGCGCCTGTTTGGCAGCAGCCTCCACTCGTCAGTTCTCCCGTACCTGACGAGGAGAACTGTGTCCACAGGTACGGGAGAACTGACGAGCGGAGGCTGCTGCCAAACAGGCGCCCGGAGTCAGAGCGCGAGACTAGGACCACGAGCGGGGACCAAACTGCTACTAGAGACACTAGACAAACTTAAGAGCGAAGGTTGCGGCCAAAGAGGCACCTGGAGCCAGAGCTTGTGATTAAGACCACGAGCTAGGGGGGCAGAATCATTGTCGGAGTCACCACACAGACTTAAGTGCGTGGAACGCACAGTGACAGACATCTCCAGCGAGGCGGAGATTGAAACCGTCCCCGAAGCAAGCGGGGTTCGCCCTAAGGTCTAAATAACCCCGCACCATAGGGAGACGTCCAGGTCCGGACCCCTAAAACGATATTGAAGATTGCAGCGCGCAAAACTAAAATCCCAGTGATAGGAATATCCAAACTGGCTACAGTGAAGATAGAAGTGACAAGGCCCTGAAGAGAACCCATAACAGCTGTATGGAGTTCGAAACGCGTCGGCAGAGAAGGAGTTTAAAAATCCTTTACTAATAATTAGTGAATCCCAGAAATAATAAGGCTTGATATCTCCTTCTAACTGTGTTTTTCCACTATTGTTCCATTTAATACTATTCATTTATGGTTATTTAGGCAAAGGATTGGCACTTGCCTTGGTGAACGAGTGGTAACAGAATTATATGTATTGTTGTGTATAGTGATTGCACATAGTAATTTGCACTGTTTATGTACTAGTGATTTTTTCTTTTGCTTTATTGTTGAATCGTCGTGTATATATATTATATGTTGTGTTTTCTTACTCTGACATATGACTAAAGATTGTCTTCTAAAAATATTTTTTTTAAAAAAGAGGTAAATAAATATACCGCACATGTTTAACTAAGATTTATGTGTTGCCTATCAGTAAAAGTTCAAAAGTAAGGTGGGGTGGCATTTTTTGCATAATATAGTATATATGGTCCAGCCAGCCCCACAGTTTTATGGGCCTAACTCCTTTACATTTAAAAAAAAAATATCATAATATGGCTGGCGGTGTCTGATAGACACCGCCACCATATTATTCTTTTTCCGCCCCGGCCGCAAGGCGACCGGGGCGGTAAAGCGGCGGACGGTCTCTCCGTCCGCCGAGGTACCCCCTGCCATACTAATATGGCGGGGGGGAAAACGAGAGTTGATGGCGGGCGGATCCACCCGCCATCATAATGGGCCCCTATATTTTTGTAAACGATATTTTTTACTCGATATTTTTGTACTTACCTGTTTGTAGATACAAAGTCGATATTCTGTCTGTCGATATTTTGTCGCCGATATTTTTGATAGTTGATATTATGTCCCTCGATATTATGTCAGTGATCCGTTTATGAGATATGTACAGCTGTGTTTGTGGAGGACGCGTAGTAGTCGAAGGTTTAATCTGCTGGCAAATGTCACAAGTAAGGACAAGTAAGGACATAATCACGTGTCTGTTTGTACAATCCGCGCCACCAGAAACGCTTCTGTAAGATAGAGACAGTCGCTGAAATGCCGGCATGTGCCGAGGTCATGCCCTCGTGAGCTGCTGTTATCAAGGAGAGCATGTGGTCCGCGTTGGGAATCAATCTGTCACCAACGTCGTTAATTCTCACATAGGAAACATTATCAGGACTTAAATGATAAGAGTATTTAGAAGGGAAACCTCTAGGGTAATTACCTCTGTTCTCTGTTGGAGCAATGGCTGCCAAGATGCCATCATCCATCTTACTTTTGGGAACATGTAACTGCTGCTGCTACATATGATGCCACTGCCGTCTTTGCTGCTTCATCAGCAAGACTGTTACCAACAGCGTGTACCTCTACGCGCTGGTGACCAAGAGTATGAATTACATTCATGAGAGGCAGACGCTTTTTTTGTTCTGTGACTCGAACCCAAAGCATTTTGTGTTTGCTTGTGCTACCTTTGGAATCACGATATTCATTCTGAGTCCAAAAGAATAAATTGTCATTGAAAGACTGAACACAGTATTAAGAGTCACTTACAATTAGAGTAGTCACACGAGGATCAGCAAACTCTAATGCAAGCGCCAGAGCACGTAGCTCTGCCAACTGGGCGGGACTGTCCCCCAATGTCTGCTTGTGCATGACATCAGACTTGAATTCGCCATTCACCATGGCATCCACCACTGTTGCACAGGCCGCTGAATAAGCATGCTAAGATTTCATCGCTGGTTGCGCCGAACCGTCAGTGTAATCCACAAGCAGGAGCAAGGACAAAGGAGCAGGATAAACACATTCATACTGTAAGTACTCCTGAGGTTGCAATGAGGAATCAAAGATAAACGTGACATCCAGAGACGTCCTGGATGTGGCCCATTGTATCCAACGACGATGCAAAGCTTTTGAATTAGGTACACTGGCTTTCGTCACTGCCTCAAGGGCAGGATACGGTGTAACAACCAACATGTGTTTCCCCTGCGACTGTGCTCTCTCTTTCAGAATCACCATCTGCACTGCAGTCAAAACATTTTCAACAGTAGAAAATCGCATTTCAGCCGAAGTGTACAAGTGTGACTTGTAAGCAATAGGGACTGTGTCTCCTTCATTAAACGTCAAGTACGTGAAACCCACTGCGCCTGGCACAATTCTTTTCACCAGGTTTGTGTGGTTGTCACGAGTCGGCACGTAGTTAGATTCAAGAAGATCAAACTGGAAAGATTGCAGTACAGCTGAATATTCTGGCAGGCAGCAAGATTTGGTAAAAATAGGTTGTATCATGGTATAAAGAGGCTTGATACGCTGGGCATAATCGGGAATGTAAGTACGCCCAAAATAAATAAAAAAACAGTAAAAATTGTAGTTTTTTCAGAGTTGTTGGAGAGTGCAACTGTGCGCACTTCTCCAGAAAGTGAGGTGCTAAAACCCGACCTTCGTTGTTGAGCTCATAGCCCAGGAACAACACTGTGTACTCTTTAATGTGAGATTGGGCAAAGTTAAGTTTGTAACTGAAGTCCGCAAACATAACAATTATGCGGTCAACGCGACACAGATGCGGCCATAATTCGTCGTCTGTGAGATAAATATCATCAAGATACGAGTACGCATCAGGGTCGAGGCTCTCTAACAGAGAGACTACACGAGCGGCAAAGACGCCTGGACTGATATTATAGCCCATGGCTATTCTTTTGAACTGTTTTTGTTTGCCGCTAGAAGAAAAGGCTGTCCATTGACTACTATACTAATGGAGGACAGGTTATGGCTAAAAAAGCCATTGGATATGTCAAGTGTGGTTTTAAACCTTTTTCTCACGAGACTATCCACCAGGGCAGAACTGTGAGTATTCTGTACTGCGCAGGTCCGACAATGAGAGTTTAAATGCCGGTAGTCCAATACTAGTCGGTACGACCCATCAGGTCTGGTTACAGTGAAAAGAGGATTATTCATAGGTGACACACATGTTTCAATCACACCTTGATATTCCAATTGAAGAAGGATTTCTGCAACGGGAGATTTTGCTTCTCGCCGCATGGGATATTGGGTTTGAGGCTGTGGCATAGACCGCAATGGATTCTTGTGTCTGGGCAAAAGTTTGTCCCATCCACATTGAGTACGGTACAAAGCCGGTGCCAGCACCTGAGCCCACTCTTCTGCACAATTCCGCGCCTGCTCCTTTGGCACAGTGTGATCAAAACTAGGGAGGATTACCTCCTCCCCTCTCAAAGCGGCCAAAACAAAAGGTGGGGGCAAGTCTACCTCAGCTAACAAAATGTAATATGTAGAGGTCAGATTGTCCCCAAAAATCCCTTTTATTTTACGCTGTATGTCAACATCAATTAAAATGACTATCTCATAGCCTCTCGCAGCCGAGAACTGGGAATACCATTGCTGGATTAATTTGTAGCCGTGGCTGGACATTGGGTGTAAACTCCTCACGACCTGCCCCTCATCTGGAGCCTGATTTTCGAGGACCTTGAGGCTGTCATCGCCGTTGCTGCCGGGGCAGGGACTGCGAGACCCAGGGTGCTTTGCGCATTACCATCCCAGCGCACCTGGTGTCTCTTCCCGCCCCCAGCTCCCCCGCGGCAATAAACGGCTCGCGGCCCCCGCTCCGCGGGAGCCGCTCGCAGCCGAGAACTGGGAATACCATTGCTGGATTAATTTTTAGCCGTGGCTGGACATTGGGTCTAAACTCCTCACGACCTGCCCCTCATCTGGAGCCTGATTTTCGAGGACCTTGAGGCTGTCATCGCCGTTGCTGCCGGGGCAGGGACTGCGAGACCCAGGGTGCTTTGCGCATTACCATCCCAGCGCACCTGGTGTCTCTTCCCGCCCCCAGCTCCCTCGCGGCAATAAACGGCTTGCGGCCCCCGCTCCGCGGTGCCGCTCGCAGCCGAGAACTGGGAATACCATTGCTGGATTAATTTTTAGCCGTGGCTGGACATTGGGTGTAAACTCCTCACGACCTGCCGCTCATCTGGAGCCTGATTTTCGAGGACCTTGAGGCTGTCATCGCCGTTGCTGCCGGGGCAGGGACTGCGAGACCCAGGGTGCTTTGCGCATTACCATCCCAGCGCACCTGGTGTCTCTTTACGCCCCCAGCTCCCTCGCGGCAATTAACGGCTCGCGGCCATCGCTCCGCGGGAGCCGCTCGCAGCCGAGAACTGGGAATACCATTGCTGGATTCATTTTTAGCCGTGGCTGGACATTGGGTGTAAACTCCTCACGACCTGCCCCTCATCTGGAGCCTGATTTTCGAGGACCTTGAGGCTGTCATCGCCGTTGCTGCCGGGGCAGGGACTGCGAGACCCAGGGTGCTTTGCGCATTACCATCCCAGCGCACCTGGTGTCTCTTCCCGCCCCCAACTCCCTTTTTTTAACCTTTCTAACCCCGCGCTCCCGGGACGCGCGCGGGACACAGCCCGGGCAAAGGGCGGGCCCTCTGTGGCCCTCCGAGGCCTGCAGAGTCTGGTCTGGGCCTGAACTCTTGATTTTGCTGTAAGCCACTTTTATTATTTTCCTAATATATTATTGCGTAGTCTCTGTGACCCGCTATTATTGTGAGTGAACTGCTTGTTCCTAAAGTAACTGTTTTGTACTCTGCAGGGTTGTGTCTTGCTAGCTAGGCTTAATTTGTTTGCTGTAGGAATGTGTACCCGTGAAACGCGAAGTAAGACCGCAGCTGGTGCTTCAAAATTAACAGGCACTCTAGATAGTTTTATTGTGCGTACTAATTCCCTAATTGATGAAGGTATTGCCCTTATGGAAAGAAGGGTGTCCCAGGACCTCGCAAAAGCGAGAAGATCGTCTTTAGGTATTATAGCTTCTGCACGCATGCCACTAAAAGCTCATCAAACCTCTGAACCAAATTTGATTGTGTCCTCTCCTATAACCCATTCCTTCAACAGCACCCAGCCAGCCCCTTTGGATCCCCTCGTTTTGATCTCCCCATCTCCAGCCCTTCCTATCCCCTCCGTGATCCCCCAGCTAGTTATCGACCGCCAGGAAGAGCCACTCAACCATAGGGGCATACGGGAGGGTGCTATCCCTGAACGGCCCAAACAAACCAGTAAGGAAAGTAGTGATTGTACGGAGGTTGATGAAGGAGCAGGGGGGCCTAGTGAGTCCGCCAGCATCAATAGTGGCCATATTGAGGGAAGGGATAGTATGGCTAATTTGGGCAACAGTGCAGTGAGAGTAGAGGTAAACCACGTATCCAACCCCATCCTGATGAGTATTCCTGACAAATCAGTTTCAAATACCAGCCTTGCGAGTCTCCTTGAGACAAGCAGCCTGGATGAAACAACAGAGGGATTGGAAGATAGAAATGGCATATTTATGAGTTCCCTATCCAACCTCATCAAATCTCTACTTACATCCCTGGAGATTAGACTGCAGGGGATTGAACAGCAGCTCCAGGTCCTACACCTGGAGCTAAAAACTTCACCAAAAGCCCCTGTTCAAAAAGCATTGGGTACTCCAGCTTTGTCTAATACTAAACCACCGGCACCTCCTAAGCAGCCAGTAGGGAAAAAATTGGCAAAAAATCACTTCCACCTAAACCACCCACTCCCGTGATCACTAACAACGGTGCAGCTAAGTTGAAATCTATCGCCCCTAGCAAACCTCAGAACTCTGCTGGACCCCCCCATCCCGGCACTTAAATTACCAACACCCCCATCTGTGAACCCTAAGATACGTCGCAATATCAGTTTACCACCCGACGCCTGCCCATATGTAGTAGTGTTAACAGGCGTCCCTGAGCTTGCCCCCTCAACAACAGAATCTTTTTGGGCTCTCAAAAACAAAGTCTGCCATTGGTTAGATAAAAACTACCCATTACCACCAAATATTCATAGTAATCTGCTTATGGTAGAGAGAGCCCCATGGGTGGGTGAGAATAAAAAAAATATTCAAGGGGACTGTGTTGTTGTGACATTTGAGGACTCGCGTCCGGTTGAACACATATGTGCAGGGCCCCCATGCAACATTAACTCCACAATTTTAGCTAAACCACTATCCTATTTCTATATGCTTACAGACCATCGTAGTAATAGGTGGAGTTGGTTGAGAGGCTCTAACCAAATGGGAGGAGGAACAAGATGGGGGCCTTGGCTGGACCACAACTTAAATCAATGGGATGGTAGTAACAGTGGAGGGTGGCCTCTAGCGCAAAGAACAACTGATAGGCGCCCTCCTGCCATCAACCAGCAGAATGGGATATGGTCTGGTCAACATCTTAATAACCCCAGCCAGTGGGATGGCGGCGACAATGGAGGGTGGAACACAGTCCCCAGAAGAATTGATAGGCCCCTGTATGGGGCTAACCCCCTCAATGGGGCATGGACAGGTCCACAGTATAATCCTCCTCCTATACCCTGTTTTGATCGTTATAGTGGGTTGGAAGCCGTTGACTGACTCCTAGCTTCTTTACCGGGTAATGTAGGTCTGAGGGAAATGTTGGATGATCCAGGGGTTGATTGGGATAGAGTTAGGGAGGGCCCAGTATACGTGGAAACTTGTAGCCTTAGTCCTAGTGAAGTCGAAGATGACTCCACACACGCAAATTTTCCGGGTAAAGAAGTTTTGAGGGACGTGCTAGACCCTCCAGGGGCTGAAGCTGGTAGTGCTAGGCAGGGCCAAGTACACTTGGAGCTCTGCGGCTCTAGTCTTAGTGTAGAGGAAGCGGGTGCCACACACCTAACAACTGTACCGACCCCAGCCATTACTCTTATTAATATTCTTTCCTGGAACATAGCAGGGCTTAGGAAAAACCTTACAATACCAGATTGGAATGATTTTATTGATCCCTTCCACATCTGCATGTTTCAGGAAACCTGGTGTCTGTCCCCGCAATACAAAAATGGGTACTCCACCTATCATGTTCCGGCAGTCTCCTCAGGGAAAGGACGCCCGTCTGGTGGCCTTCTCATATGGGTGAAAGTTAATTTAAACTATGTGGTCACTATGCACAGTGTCCCCTCCAATGATATTTTGCATATCTCTCTGAAAAGCCCCCATGGGGGTATTATACATCTTTTTTGTGTCTATGCAAGAGGGGCACAGGGTGGCCAAACTTCGCCAATAATAGAGCTGTTAGACACCAAAATATCAGAACTGCCTCCTGGGTCAAAAATCCTGGTGGGGGGCGATTTTAATTGCACATTTGAACCCCTGGATGATGAGGACATATTGGGTTGGAGCTCGGAGGACTGGAGACACTCTATACCCCCTCTAGTATTGGCTCCTATTAGGAAATGGTCCGCCAGAGCGATCCAGCTGAATGCTCTGGCTTTGGACCATAACTTACGGGTTCTCAATGGGCGGACCATCTCTGATCGCAATGGGGCGATGACCTACAATAGGATAGGTTCCCCATCGTGAATTGATTACATCTTTTTAGACGTCCAATCCTGGGCCAATCTTGTAGATATGGAGGTCAGGCAGTCCTCATACAGCGATCATAACCCTTTGTGTATGGGAATCAACTGGAACAATGGGTTATGTGAGAGCGTGGGGCCGAAGTTGATCACCAAGGAGGTCTTTCCTTCTAACTGCAATAGGAAACTAAGATGGGATGTGGTTAAGTGCGATGAGGGGAAACTTAACTGTATCAAAGAGCTAGTTATAGTCGAAACTTCCCGCCTTGCAGTAATGGATTTGGCCAATCTAAATATTTCGGAGTTGGAATTATTAGCTCAATACCAGCATTTTACAGTAGAAATAGGAAAGTATTTCCTTAAAAATTCTAAGGGGAACCCATCGGCTGATCCTAGACCCCCAAAGACTAATCCTTGGTATATAGCAATTTGCAGGAACAAAAGGAAGGCTATTGCTTTAGCTATAAAATCGAAAGACACCACAGCAGTGAGACTGGCGAGGAGGGACTACCGGAGCACTATTCTTCTTGCAAAAAGAAACTGGGAGGAGGACCATTGGCAGCAGCTTAAAACCGCGGCCTGTGGAAAGAATCCAGTCATTTTTTGGAAATTAATTAACATTTTAGACCGTAGAGGAGTTGATCCTATTTTAAATCATATTAATGAACAGCAATGGCATGCCCATTTCTCAAAACTATATTTTGATGATGTTGCTCAAGCTAACCCAGCAGCATTACCCTTGTCCCACCTAAGAATAGACTCTCTTACCGAGGCTGTCCCATTCTCCCCGCGAGAGGTCCGAGATGGTATTTCTAATATCTTACCAGGCAAGGCACATGGACCAGATGACTTGCCTGGAGACTTATTTTCTTACGACCCCCTAATTTGGGCAGACTTCATAGCATGCCTAATGAATTTAATCCAGTCAGGCCATCCCGTCCCGGAATCTTGGAAAGGGGTGGAGGTGATCACGATTTAGAAAAAAGGTGATAGAGAGGACCCTGCCAACTACAGACCAATTAGTTTAATTGATACCATCCAAAAGGTAGTTGGCAGGGTCATTATAAGTAGAGTAGAGACATGGCTTATGGATGAAGGTGTACTAACACATTTTCAGGCCGGGTTTAGGCAGAATGTTGGTGCAATGGACCAGGTGTTTCGGTTCTGTGCGGTTTATTGGAAGTCAGTATCTATCAATAAGGGCAGCCTCTATCTGGCTTTCATTGATCTTAAAACCGCATTTGATGTTATTCCACAAGCTAAATTATGGGCGGTATTATTGTCCATGGGGTTCCCAAGCTATTTGCTGCAATTGGTCATCCAGCTCCATGAGGACAATTTTGCAAGGATAAGGTGGGGGAGTCAGGGGCAATTGACAGGGAGGGTATCAGTCAACAGAGGGGTGCGGCAGGGATGCGTGATGGCTCCAACGCTATTCTCCCTCTTTATAAATGGGGTGGTGGACCATTTGAGGGAGGACCCTGCGGATGCGCCTGTCCTTGCCGGAGAGAAGACCCCCTCACTCCTCTTTGCGGACGATACCCTCCTGATGTCTAAAACCCCGAAGGGCCTGCAAAAACTGCTTGACCGTTTCGCTCTCTTTTGTAAAGAGCGCGGTCTATCGATAAATACCCTGAAAACAAAGCTAATGGTTTTATCTGCAAATAGAAAGGCTAGGAAGTTACACATTACATTGTGCGGGTCCCACCTGGAGGTGGTGAATGAATTCGACTACCTGGGGGTTAGGCTATCCAATAATATGTCCTGGGGCTCCCATATATCTAAAATGGTACTTAATCTCAAAAGGGTCTCTGGAGCGATACTAAAGAACCAGCGCCTCTCCATCAGCAGACCGGTTGCCCCAGCCTTGGCAGTTTATGAAGGAAAGGCTGTAGCCTCAGCAGTTTACGGTTCTGAACTTTGGGGTACCGAAAATATTAAGGCCCTGACATCCGCAGAGAATAAGTTCATTAGAGATTTGGTTTCACTCCCAGTGTCAACCCCTTTGTTACCATTATTTTTCGACATGGGTAAAAAACCAATTTCTGATAAAATCCATCTTAGGCTGCTGCTATTTTGGGTGCGCCTTAGAAGGACTCAAGAATTAACAGAATATGCTCGAGTGTGGACGAACTAATATCCCTAAATGTCAACAACAAGATAAAGTGGCTTAACAACCTCAAATTGTTGGCAACATCTATAGGCTCGGGAGAGTCTTGGGCCTCGCAATGTCCACCTGCTAAACAAATTGTCAAAAAATTATACTGGGACTGGGTTGAGGCCAAGGTTTATGTCAAACCCAAATTGGGAACCCTGACGACCAACTTCCTTGATCATAAACCAACTTGTAAGCTGGAACCCTTTCTGGATTTTATCCAGATACCTAGAGACAGGACTTTGTTTTTGAAGCTGAGATATGGTACTTTGCCCCTCAAGAAATGTGTGGAAGGCTGGAAAAGCAAGGGGGAGCATGACTTAAATTGCCTAGGCTGTAGTTGCCCGGAGGAAACCCTGGGCCACTTTCTATTTGCATGCATAGCCTATAAGCATGTTAGGAATAATTGGTTGAAACCAGTGTGTAGGGTTTTGGGCGTGAAGGATCATAGATCAGCCCTCCGAATTATGCTAACCAACACTGCCTCTATGTATATCGTCTGTGGGGTTGCAAAATACCTCGCGGGTGCTTGGATAATCCGTTCAAGGTTGCTGGGCAATGTATAAAAGCTATTCAGGATGATTGTATTGTTTTAAAACCCGCTGTTTTCCTTTTTTAATTGTCTTGTGCTGTTCTGTTGGAAATGTAATACTATTGGGTAGATTGTTTTTATGTATTTTGTATGTTTGTACTTTTATGATAAATATCTATCGAATAAAGTATTACAACAACAACATATAGTCTGTCATGGGGAGCCACTCTAGTGTCAGCAGTCTCTACGGTAATGAACGTGTCAGCTGCTGTCGCCGTCAGATACGGACGCAGTGCTTTCCGCACTACTGTAACCTCCGCCTCGCTGTCTAGCAGCGTTAGCGCCTATGTCAGGTTCCGTAGCTGTATTCTCACTATCTGTGGCATATATTGCCGTTAAAGCAGCAAGTTTATTTTTCTGAAACTGAGGGCGTTGACGTTGAAAGTCGTCCTGCTTGCCTTTACCATCAGTCTGGCGGGGCTGCTCACATTCTTGTGGGGTATCCCGAACTCTGCCGCGGTCTCCTCCCCCGGTTTGTGAGATCGATGTTTCCTGCAAAGAACAAGGAGAACGTTGATCAGGAACCTGAAATCTATCAGGTGACTTAACACTTGTGCGGTCGCCCAAATCATATGTGCACTCAGTAGACACAGGTATTGGTGATGCAGGACGCGACCCTTGTTTCTTCTGCTGTTTCACCTGTTTTTTATTTTTCCAACTCTGTTTCGGAAAATTGGGATGGTCATCTTTAGTAGACTTCGCCGTCTGAGTTTGCAGTTGAGCTGCTGTTTTAGCAAAAGGCTTAACACCGAAACTATTGCGGCCAATGGTCTTATAAACTTCCGCAATAATTCTCGGCAACTGTAGGGGTTTATCGGCTTCGGGGATATTGCGCGAAGCATTAGACACCTGAAAGTTCACTGCATCTCCCTTAACGTTAGCAAGGATGAGATTGCAAACTACATCAAACACTCCGATAAGTCGCATTCCCAATTGAACAGCAGCCTCGGGACGTGTTAATCTTGAACACGCTTGATCACGGAGGGCAGGACAGTCATAGACAGCTTGCCTAAGGACTTCACATAGATTGCCCCAAATATTTTACCCCAGGTCTCACAATCTGTTACATCAGGCACTAAGTCTTTCTGCAAACTAATTGTCATATTCCTGTGTTTCTCAACAGGAGTCGTATTAGGAAATACTGCTTCCAGTTGGTCAAATTTCTCGGTAAGCCAAAAAGGCATTTCGTCCTTATCCTGGGGGCGCTTGCCCATTACCGAATTAACCATGACAGGATTAATCTTGATCCCGGCCGGTACAACTGGTTGCGCCGCAGCTCCTGGTGCCCCCACCTGGATGTTGCAGGAATTGTAATGTACTAAAGCCTTGTGTACCCCAACTATGGAGGCATAGAGTAATCGTAACTCAGCTATAGGGACTGTTTGGTAACGCAGATGCAGTGTGAACCGGCCAAGACTGGCCAAGTGGCCCCAGGAATAGACAAGGGACCTAACCAAACCACCAAACCGCAGATACAGTGTGGGGAAGGGCACCATCAAACCAAACATGATACTGTCAAGCCAAAAGAGGAATCTCCTGTGTCTTATATGGTGCATAGGCCACAGGCACCACCGTGGGAGCGTACTTATGGAATGTACCATCATCTGCATTAGCAGCAGGAAACGTAACCCAAGAGTAGAAAAGCTCAAATAGGCATGCTGCATCAGCACTAACCACAAAGAGCACCGCCATACCATAAGCGGGTACCCCGTATTGGGTCAAATGATGACGGAGTGGTACACGACTATGCTGAGCGATGTCAATGTCACCCATAAGGACACAGTACAGAAAAAACTATCTAAATGAATTGTAGTACAAACGGGTAGTAGTTAAAAGTATGAACCTTTTTTAAAATCTTAAGCTTGAATGAACGTATAATCTATCCATATAGGTGGGTTAATCCGTCACTGCTGTCAACCAGAAACAGGAGTGATGGTGTCGTGGACTGTTACAAGCACTACTCGAGTGTCTTGAATATAAAACCAAACGTTATGTGCGCCATGTTGCAGGGATTCTGCTTAGGTACAGAACTGTGCGCATGAAACCTGGACCTCAGTGACTTGTGGTGTACCAGAAACTCACCTCAGTACCCAGAACCCCTATCCGACTAGCATCAGTATCTCATTAGCTCTCCGTCCTACAGCAAAGCTACCAATGATTAGACAACCCAGAAAATGTGACTAAGGGTACTTTCAGGATTGGTGGGACTCAAGAACACTCTTTCATTTTTATTCTCATACGAGTCCACAACGTGAGTAATCAGAGACACAGAAAAGTTTTAAATGTTTATTTTTAACAACGTGCTCTAAGATGCAGTATTTTGGCTAACATAAGTAGTCATATGATTAGAAATAATGCATTGTTACAATTCCATAAAACACAAAGGGAGAAATCATGTTATAATGATAGTGGAAACAGGTCATATAGCGCCTTGTGAACCACCCTCACCTGCTAGGAACTAGGTTTTATAATAATAGAAGGTCTCTTAGGCTTGAATGGGGAACCCCTTACCTCCAAGATCAGCAGAGGTAAACACATCTCAGGATCAGCAAAGCTCTATGTGTCTTGAAAAGGTTTTCTTCCAAGTGCCCAAATCATGCATGTAGTGCAATATTAAAGGCACGAGAATTTCAGTCAGCTGCACCTGTGTTCATGTTGTGTCTAGAGCGTGGGCCGATCAACCTGAATAACAGCCTACATTGTTAGGTTGACCTTGAAGGCTTCTGCACGCAGTGTACAGACTAAGGTCGCGATGTAAGTCTAGGGATGTGCAAAACAGACCGGTCTCATGCGGGGAAAATTAAGCAGTTCAACTTACAACAACAGTTACATGTAGTGTCGTGTGCAAAAGCTGCAAAGTGGCAAAATGGCGTCTAACTTCTAATAAGCTTATGCTCACATAGAAATGTGTACTAGCAGGGCCCTGTCTTTACTACTGAATCAAGGCACTTGTTATTATGGGGGAAAGGGCTTTGGTAAGTGAGATACCATCATTCCTGCTTCTTACACCCCTATCCTTTGACTTCTTAAAACACTTTGATTCAGGGTGGGAGGTATTGCCACAGAAAGAGCATGAGTGCTTGAATTTACACGTGCCTGCTTCTCTGGTACATGTACACCTGTTGAAATCCCAACATGCCCCCTTTTCCCCCCACTGCCGCTGTGGCTAGCCGGGGTGAATGACCGAAAGAACTGAAATGACTGGCCTTTGGCACTATCATGTGGCCCATGCCCCAAGTGGTCTAACCTCGAAATCATGTCAATCTGATCCCATGTGAGGGCAGGATCGGAAGCCTTCGCTCTCCTAAAATCCTTATTGTATTCCTTCCATCCTGCCCCCCCATATTTGTCATGCGCCCCAGTGTTCCTGCTCTGGTAGCATGCCATTTCTGCCGGTAAGCATGGAAACCATTCCACCATGACTGCCATATAGACTAAAAAAACCCTCACCCAGTTAATCATGGGCTCCTCAATTCTATATTCCTGCAATTCACTTGCCCATTCTCTAGGGAGCATCCAATCTTTTTTTTTCTTGACCTTCTCCCTTTCAGTTTCATCCAGAAGCAATGAAAACATATTGAAGTAACTCCTTTCCAAATTCGTTCTTTGATCTCCTGTGTCACATGCCTTGCCAGTTTTTCCCTGGGCGTGCACGCTCCACCCACACCTAACAAAGGCAGTGTCTACTGCTTACCTGTTGCAGCCGCCCCCGGTGGCTCCGCTAGCTTCTCCTTTGCCGCGTCCGCACCTGTGCTTACTTCCGGCAATTCCTTACTAGCCCCAGGAAGAGCGGCCAAAGTCACTGGAGCACCCGGAGATAGAGCTCCCTGCTCTTCGCCTGGCTTATGCCACTATCTTCCTGGCCTTATCCAGAATGTTCTCCCCGCTGCCAGACAACCCTGCCGCCGGGGACCAGTCACCCACCTTCTCTAGCCAGGGGAGGACAGCTGCTAAGCTGGCTACCAAATCCGGCTGAACTGGAGGGACTCCCGCAGGGGCCCCCACAGAAGGGACGCAAGGGTCCTGTGGGCTGGTACCTAATGGTCCCAGTTACCCCCCTGTACGTGACGGAGTATCACCCCCACCCCTGCCTGGTGGAGTACTTCCCCCGCTGGCCCTGGCACCCCCCCCCCCCGACTGCTGATGGGACTGGCACGGGGGCCATCGGCTCAATGGGCCCATTCGCTCCCACCCCTGTTCTCGGGCCCCTCCTTTCTTCGATCTACTCTTCTTGGGCATGGGAGGGAATGTTGCTTTGGGGCCACTCGGGTCTTCTGGGCCTTTCCTCTACCTCTTCATGCCCATCAACCTCCTCCCTTAAGTCTGAAATGGCTTGCCCCATTTCATCAACCTTTTTCAACCTGTCCTCCTTATCCAACATTTTACGCATCATTGCTTCCATGAGACTCTCCATGCGTGAGCGCTGGTCGCTCCACTTTGCCTTAGGGGCCATAGCACTGTCACAAGCGTGTGCTGCTACTCCAACAACTACACGAGCTGGATTACCACCCAACACAGCTATGAACCCTTTGCGCAGCCCACATAGACTAATACTAGTCACCACTACACACCCACAAGCTACTCGGCCTGGTTCACTGCCCTGACCCTTACCTCACCAAACGTAGGGGCCCAAGCACCCATGCAACCAGTGCCACACCCACCAGCTAATCCAGTGAGTCAGGTGAGTAACTCAAACCCGCGTGGCTCCCAGAAGCACTGGAATGCAGGCCTGTCCGTGTCCCGTGGAAACAACACGAGCGCTGAAGTTCCCCAGGCGAGGCTTCCACCAGCACCCCAAGATGATGCGCTCCTCAGGCGCTGTGACCTTCACATCGTGTTTCTCCCCTGTGGCGTGACTTCTCCTCAATGGAAGACAGAAAACAGACACACTGCACCCTGAAGCCTGGTGGTGTCCTTGTGACTTTTTATGTCCTACTGCCAGCTGCTGCTCCTCTCTGCGAGTTTTCCTGCCCCTGTGTTGCCAACCTGCATAATAAAAGAAAACAGAAATTGCTGCCAATTTGAACAAAATCTCCCGCTGTCTGCCTGCGCTCTGCCCTCTCGGATCGTCGACTGAGTCCTCCTTGTCCTGAAACCAAAAAACAAAGAAATTGATTAGGCTTCCTATCGAGGCCGGAGGAGCTATGCTCCATGTCAGCTACGGGGGGTGGCAAGCAAAGAGGCCGCTTTTGCCACTCCCCGGCTTTTTTGGGCATTCTGGAGCCGGCTCTAACCAGCTCGCCGGCGCTTTCTCTATGCGTGCCCCGGCAGTGATTCTTATCACTTCCGGGTCATGCGCAGGCTGACCAATCCCTAGGCGAGGCACGGCCACCGCGTCCCCATTGTGCGTGGGCCAGCCTGCCCCGCCTCCCTGCGACGTTATCGGGGGCCGACACGACTGCCATACCTGCGGCGTGGCTGATGCCGGTCCCTACCTTGCTTGTCGCGCTGTAGCTTCCATTAAGCAGGTCCTGGGGTAGAGCGGGGCACTGGGTGGTGGGAGGAGGGAAACAGTGAGAGGAGGGAAGAAATGAGCAGAAAGAGGAAAAATAAAGATCAGAAACAAGCAGAAAGAGGAAAAATGAATTTTAACAATGAGCAGAAAGAGGTCAGAAACGAGCAGAAAGAGAAAATAACAGACCGAACAAGCAGAGAGGAAAAATAGAGGGCAGAAGTGGTCAGATAAAGGCAGAAAGTGAGTAGAGTAGACACAAACTAAGGCAGCAGAGGGTAGCAGACTACGGGCTAGCTAAACAGAAGCTGGCACGCAGACCTGCTCAATGGGGTAGCGTTGTGGCTTCCATTACGTAGATCCTGGGGGGAGGGCGGAGAGCTGGGTGGCGGGAGGAGAGAAACGACCAAAGAGGGAAGAAACGAGCAGAAAATGGAAAATAAAGGCCAGAAACGAGCAGAAAAAGGAAAAATAATGTACAGAGAAGTAGAAAGAGGAAAAATAAAGTTCAGAAACGAGCAGAAATAGGCAAAAATAACAGGCAGAAATTAGCAGAAAGAGGATAAGTGAAGGTCAGAAAAAGCAGAAAGAGGACAAATAGAGGTAAAAAAGGAGCAGAAAGAGCCAAAATAATGGGCAGAACGAGCAGATAGGGGCAAAAATAGAAGGCACAAGTGGGCCGATAAAAGCAAAAAGGAAGTCAGAAAATGAGCAGAGGAGGCCCAAACCTAAGGCAGCAGAGGCTAGTGGACTGCGAGCAAGCTGGACAGAACTGTTGCAACGGGGAGCTGGGACAAGGACCTGCTTCCAGTGACTCAAAAGGAGAACCCATCACAGTTCCAAGACTCAAAATGTCAAATCCCACGAGAGACCTGCCAACTGAAAGATGTTAAGAAACCTTTGAGACTGACCTTGGGCAAGGGTGGACAAAAGATAAATGTGCCCCTTCTGTGGATTCTTATATATATTCTAATATATCTCCTCCCCCGGTGTCATGTTTAATCTTTGGCCAAAAAACGCTCGCCAGAGAATTGTCCAGTGACAGTCGGGCCCTGGCAGTAATCTGAGGGAATGTGTAGGGATATATCAAGAGTTAAATGGGGGAGGGGATCCAGAAGTGATATAAAAATCAGTCATCACACAGTTAGGCCAGATGTTGTGTCCAGCGTGCAGCTGGGCATCCTTGTAGCCTAGACTGCTTCAGCATTTCTACGTCCACTACCGTCCAAAGGGGTGCTCTGTGACGTGTAAGGAGCTTTGGACAGTGGAGGGAGGGCAGAGCTCTACAGTGGATAAACAGGTCAAACGCGGGCTTCTTCCGCACATGCTTAATCAACGCCATGTGATAGGAGTGGTCAAGCCTCAAAAATTTCCCTTTCCAAGATGATGGTCAGTGTAAAACTTTCTGCATGAGCTTCTCTACTCAAGAAGAAGTCCAGTCTTTTCCTGTGATGTCAGTTTCTGTTTGACTCGTATATGAAGGAGGCATTAACAGGTGAAAGCAGCATCACAATGCATTTGTTCCCTTATTTTATGTTACTTTTATCGCACAATTGCTTCTATTTTTGTTGCTGATCTTTTTTCCTTGCATCCTGGATTTCCGTTGGATCTTTTTCTTGCTACCTTTGTTTGGCTCTTTCCCCTTCCCTGATGTCAGGGTCATATCTATTTCTGAAATCCCTTCACCGTCAATCAAGAGCTATTGGATTGAGGTTTTCTTACTCCTAGTCCTATGTGGGACAAGGGACATCCCTTCAGTGTGGTGTAACAGCACTTCACACATGCATAATTTATTTATAAAGTTTTATATAGTGCGAACAAGATTCCGAGGGATATCAGAGCGCTTTACAATAGGATGGAAGGAAGGACATAAATGCAATATCGACATCATATAAGAAACAAGAATGATCGCATAATTACAGGACAATTGAGTTGAGGAGAGTAATACAATAACATGGTATATAGCGGGCTACGAAGGGGGTCATGCGGTAAAGAAGAGCAGTATGAATTGATGGTACAATGTTTGTAGGATCAATGACTTGGAGCAGGTGAACCTAGCCCAATTAAGGTACAGTCGGGTTCTGTATTTTATGCCCTTGCAGAATTATACTAATGTTTGTGTGCATATGCATGGGTTTGTTTTAATTAATTGTACCGTGACTGGGGTTGGCATCCGTGGGTGTTTAGTGATTTATTTTGTGCATCATGAAGAATGTACCTCAGCATCCAAAATTCAATGTCAATTTCCTTCATGAGTTGCTTTCAATGTTTTCCTGTTTGTTGCATGAGTGCAAGCTCCATGGGACGAGAACATTTGTGGTTTTGAGTGTACTTTGCATGGGGCATGCTCCACAGCCTGTGCGGTGCTGAGTGTACTTTGCGCGTGGCCACTGTGTCCACATTTCATCCACTGGAGTGCTTTTAGTTCTTGGGTGCATGCTCCTGTCTACGAAGAGTATGGATTGCCCACTTAATGTGCTCCCTGTGTGCTGTTTGTGTGGAAGATGAATGTGCTGCACTTGGTTGAAAATCTGAGGTCTGTTGCATGGAGGGTGTCTTCATCACTGGGTGCAGTGCCCTTGTGCTGTTTGTGTGAAGGATGCAGTCTACACAGGGCTCCATGCCCATGTCTTCTCTGTGTGGAGGGTGCGTGCTGCACTGGGTGTTAGACCCATATGTTGCTTTCATGAAGAGTTGGTTTGAGGACTATTGGCTGGTCTTATAAAGAGTTTATTTTCCACTCGTTTGAACGCCCATGTGCTGTTTGCAAGGAGGGTGCGTTCTTCATTGGGTTGAAGCTCATGTGCTGTTTGCAAGGAGGGTGGTGTGTTCTTGATTGGGTTGAGTGCCCATGTGCTGTTTGCAAGGAGGGTGCGTTCTTCATTGGGTTGTGTGCCCATGTGCTGTTTGCAAGGAGGGTGCGTTCTTCATTGGGCGAGTGCCCATGTGCTGTTTGCAAGGAGGGTGCTTTCTTCATTGGGTTGAGTGCCCATGTGCTGATTGCAAGGAGGGTATGTTCTTCATTGGATTGAACGCCCATGTGCTGTTTGCAAGGAGGGTGCGTTCTTCATTTGGTTGAACGCCCATGTGCTGTTTGCAAGGAGGGTCCGTTCTTCATTGGTTGAGTGCCCACATGTTCTTTGTGTGGCTGGCTGTTTGCAAGGAGGGTGCATTCTCCACTAGGTTGAAGCCCATGTGCTGTTTGCAAGGAGGGTGCGTTCTTCATTGGGTTGAGTGCCCATGTGCTGTTTGCAAGAAGGGTGCGTTCTTCATTTGGTTGAGTGTCCATGTGCTGATTGCAAGGAGAGTACATTCTTCATTGGGTTGAGTGCCCATGTGCTGATTGCAAGGAGGGTGCGTTCTTCATTGGGCTGAACGCCCATGTGCTGTTTGCAAGGAGGGTGCGTTCTTCAATTGGTTGAAAACCCATGTGCTGTTTGCAAGGAGGGTGCATTCTCCACTAGGTTGAACCCCATGTGCTGTTTGCAAGGAGGGTGCGTTCTTCATTGGTTGAGTGCCCACATGTTCTTTGCGTGGCTGGCGGTTTGCAAGGAGTGTGTGCACTCCACTGGGTGGAGTGTTCATGTGTTCTTTGCATGGATGGTCCTTACTCTACTGGTTGTGATGCCTGTGCGGATGGTTGATATTGGGGTTATTTTTTGTTGTGTGTGCCTGTATGAGTGTGCAGTTGAGTGCCCCGTGCTTGGGGGCATAAGGTGTAGGTTGTCTAGGTTTGAAATAATTTGTAGTATGGTGTCTGAGAGGCTCACACATATTTTACTTTAACTGCTGATATTGGCTCTTTTAAGCCTTAAATCTCGGTTGTGTTCTGTTGCTATTCTTTGTGGGGCAAGATGTGTGGTCTACTCTATTCTGTCCTAACCTGGCGTGGAATGTTGTATTGTGATGTAGAATCTGTGATGTCTTTAGTGAGTGTTGCATCTCTGTATCTTTCAGCTTCAGTCTACAGTTGGGACTGAGCAGGTTACATCATATATCATGATGGGATTCCCATACCTGTAACGTGTTCCTGAATTCAGATCCTATTCCTGTACCTGCCTCCCTCCTGCATCTCCTCACCAGCATTGTTTGTAGTGAGAATGTTGGGAGACAACACAACTTTCAACTACCTTGTAGTGTAGTTCCTATTATCCCAATAGGCTCTGCGCATTGGAATAATACCTCCAATAGTATAGACCTAGACCAGACGTTAACTAGGTCTTCTACTGTCGATATTAGACTTAAAGTTTTGGGTTTGCCAGCTAGCCCAGAGTTCACTAGAAACTTTCTCGAATAGGCAAGGAGGAGTTGAACCTCCCTGGATAGACAAGAAGGGATTTAGTTTCTGACAACCATAGAACATGACAACTTTGCTCTCCCCTAATCAAGAGTGTATCTCTAGAGTCGTGTGAAAACAAAAGACAACTTATTTTACTCAGTCAGTACGTGCATTCTTAGTTTCACCAGATTGTAGAGAAAAGGAAGAGACGGGCGTGTTCAATAAAAGATGTTATTTATTGATCAGTCTCTTTTCTCGTACAAGAGAAATGGATCGATATTATCGCAATACTTATGGTTAAGTAAAGTGCATACAATAAAAGCAGAATTATAAAATAATACTGTAAAAACATTGATATGGTTTCTAAGCCATACGTTATTTAAAATGGACAGAATATATACATACACATATACATTTAACTAATAGTACTCAACTGGTGCTTCTAACTACGCCTACCCCAGTGTACCTGACCTAACCCTAATACGTGGGCGGGGATAGAAAGTAGCAGTTTAAGTTAAGTTTGTTTTGCCAAGTGATTGACTCAAGAATTCTCTGCAAGGGGTTATTCAGCTCTGTACCTGAGATCTAGGATGGTTGAGGGATAGTATCTCTCGTCTGAGGTCTCGATATTCCAAGCTGCCTGCGAGGGCTGCTCGGAAGCGCCGGAGCTGGATTTCTCGGCAGGAGAAAGCAGCGTCTCGTTCTCAGCGCGTCAGGAAGGCGGGGCAGCGCCAGTGGGCTTCGCTCTCTGCTGGGCTTCGGCAAGTCTCGCTGCTCCGATCTCGTCACCACCGCGTGTGTTTGCTTAAGGCAATATCGGTAATATTTATACCTGTAAGGTGCCGAGATTGACGTAAGGATGGACATAGATACGTCAATAAGGGCTGGTCGTTAGCACATTCTTTTACTGAAGTTCTCGGTGAAATCAAAACAATGGCCGCAGGGTTTTTCCCAGGTTGTCATAGGTTTGATTTGTTTTGAGAACTCCGTATGCCTTATCAGGGGCTGGAGGAATATTGCTTTTGCCTAATTAGATGGCAAGCGTTATGACCTAATCAGATAACGCGCTCCTGTGCCGTGGTCTGGCGTAATCAGATAACGGTTTCTGCATCATGGGATGGCTGCTAGTTAATTTGTTAACCAGAATAGGGTCAGGAATAGGGGGATCGATACAGAACCTATAGGAATACATCACACCCACTCCACGCTAACTATGGCCATGTTTACGAATCTAGGCATAGTAAAACATACTGTAGAGTATCGTGTATACCTTACGACCCCAAAATACATATAATGCATTTCGATATTATGTAATAAACGGGAAAAAAATAGTCACATGTACTATATGCACTTAAGCAGTAGACTAATGCTAAACTAATCACGCATGTATACATTATTAGTAATTGAATATGAGAATTACACATGAAATGGCTCTTAATACAGAAGAAAAGTTCGAGACCACTTCATCACAGTTCAAGAAGAAAAAAATGTTATGAACATACCAGCGGGCAGCTAATGTCTATGAAGGTTCTAAAAACAGAAATTAGTTCTCTAAGAATAGTTCCTACTTTAAGCAGAAGAAAAGTGTCCCGTAAAAAGTAAAAAAAAAATATTTTGGGGCTGCTAAAAAAATTGCTGTCCGTGGACTGGAGGAAAAGTTGATCTTGCTACTTTATTATTAAAGTTGAAGGCCAAATTCAAGGTGTCGGGAACGCCGTGTGCTAGCTTGTTCAAGAGTCATTATTTCTGCTCTGGTGAGAACATCATATCATTGAGACTGCTGAAAAAGCTGTCAACAGCTTCCTGTGAGAGTTCCACTAACTCGGAAAAGGATGTAACCATGCATTCATGTGCATGATTGTCTCCATTGACGTTTTGAGTAGTATTGCTGACAGAAGGTTGTACCTGATCGATGCTGCTTTCATCTTGATCTTCACTACCCCTTAATCGTAGTGGTGAAGTTTCCACGAATGCCGTCATCAGGATTGGCAGCCGTTGAGGGCAGCACAATGCATGAGCCTTTACCGGACCCAACAATGTTTCTGCATCCATTGGCGCATCCGATTGTAGCGTCAGACAGGTGTCCAACACGCATTCTTCTCCGCACAGCATGCACCTTAATACAGGTAAAACACATCTTTGCCATATCGGCCGAAATGAAAGAAACCAAGTCATGTTCAGGTCTCTAAGCCGGGTTAGTCCCAGGATTTTTGATATCCGGTCCAGGTATCCAATGGCTCGGATTTTTTCTTCCCTTGTCGCGGGTGTTTTGTCTGTGACATGGTTTGCCATAACGAAATATAAGGACTAAGAATAGGATTCCTGCAATTAGTCCCAAAATGAGGGGAACTCCTCCAAAAATCGAATGGACGAAGTCTGGAAAAATACCCAGTATGGCTTTGAATTATGTTAATGCAATCGAAAATACTGTCTTAAATACATTTGAGACTCCACTGGTATCAGAAATATTTAAGATTTCATTCAGGATTTCTGCAAAATGTATGGGGGAATTAGTTGATAATAATGAGTGAATCTCTGCAGTCGTCCTTGCGACTAGGAGATCATACGTTTCTTTTGATGACGTGAGCCTGGTCGGCGTCTGAAGAAGCACTGTTTTCATTCTGCTTAAAGTATCAACTCGAATAGAAGTAATTTTCAAGTTAGGCCATGCCCTTGCCTCCCTGTCTGGAAAGGAGCTGGGGAACAATAAGCGTCCACAGCACATGACCTTCGCAGTCGTACTAACGAGATAAGGAACCCCGGGCAGTAGACTACAACATCTGCGATCCACAATTAGAATGTAACTCCCGTTATAGAGTCTTTTAAAGAATGGTTCTATCTCTGTTGCAGGTGTGCCTAGCTGGTGACATGAAAGGTTATTTGAGTTCCCTTCACAGGCTCCATGCAAACTAATTCCATTACACAGAAGTGTACCGCTTAGTGACCTCGCACAATTATTGCCACTAAGAAACACTTTCTGTCCTTTATTACTGACACATGCATGTGAATAGGGCAAGTTCCATGTTGTCTTAATGTACCCTTTTCCCAATTTTTCGTACATGCCAGCCTGTATATATTTTAGGCAGTATTGAAACCTGAAAGTAGATATCGGAATATTAATTATCCCATGTATTATCCATTCAATGACAGGTCGTTCTGACATTGTCAATGGTAATCTCTCGAGTTTCTCAATGCTCAGGATTGTATAATCAGCACCCTTCTGTGCCATACTGATTTGTTTATCAGTAAGGTTAAAGATATTGAATAGTGACGTTGTGTTGATTAAACGCCAAGGCACATAGCCTGAACGCAGATTTTGTAACGTCCAGCCAAGCTGTACAATAGAACGCAATTGAGACTGACCGTGTTGTAACAACAGTAAGTCTTGCGATATTATGTTGATTGCTGATGACACAATGCTGTCCAATGAAAAGATTCTGGAGGACAGAGTCATTAACCCATTGTCCACTACAGAAAGCGATTTTTCCAAATTAATACGGTCAATTTCCCGTATACTTTCTGCTGTCTCAATTTGAGTTATCTTCCAGGCCTCGTTGTAAGCTGCATATATAGAGGCTGCTATGAAGCGTTTTTGACGCTGTTTGCGCGGTCCCATAATGAAATCACGCAAGTCAGCACCATCAGTAAGTAAAGTTAGGTGTTGCTTAATCTCTGTCAGTGTGGAAGTTTGTAGCCATTGAAGGCAGAGTTTGCCCACACTGTAGGTGGTGATTATCCCTGGGTGTTGTCTTTGGGAATATCTAGGGTCTGGCCTGGTCAATGTGAACCCCTGTGTTTTGTTCAGGAATCTGTCTTGACAGTTATTAGTATCTGTGGGCCAGATCAACCATTGTTTCCAATCAGGATTTGTTCTGTTTTGGTTTAATACAAAGTTTACGTCTATCTCTTCATCTGCAGAGTTATTGCTGTTCATTGTTGGTTTTGGAATAGACGGTTTATTTAAGTCTTTGATTTTGGCTAATCCAAGACAGGTAGTTTGTTGAATAGTTTCATTCAAGAATATAATTTGTTCTGGGATCATGCAGGCTCTAAACAATGATTCTATACCTTGTACTTGCCATTCTTTTGTACCCCAAACACTTTTTACTTCAACATTTTTGTCCCAATAATCAAAACCAAATGTATTCATTTGTTCAAAAAATGAGTCCGAATATATCAATTTCGTGTTTGTAAGCATGGTTTTTGTTCCTGTCCTATTTGACAATTTGAAATAAAATGTTTCAGCATTACTTGTGTTGAACCCTGAAAAGTATGAATATTTGTCATAAAAGGTTCTTGAGCTTCCTTTTGGAGGGGTTGCACAATGTTCCCATTGATTATAATTTAAAACATTTCTAGGTTGTGCTGATTTATGTAAAAAATGGTTACCATAGTGGTTGTAGCAGTACATACTGTCATAATTAGATGAACCCTGCAAATAATCATGTTTGGTAAATTTAGCAGACATCACTAGGTCAGACATCATGTCATTAATACTTTCAAAGTCCCAATCATCAGCAAATGAGTTTGGTTTTACAAAGTCACTCAACGAGATCTTGATTTGGTGTGGATATTTGAGGATTTCAACCGGACCATAAATTTCATAGTCAGTATTGTCCCATGCTACCCCACCCGGTATAGGATTGGCTGTGAAGTTGACTGAAGAAAGTTCTCTTTTCTCGACGTGTGAAGACGTGTGTGGCTTGAGGATCAAGTTGATTTTCTGGCTTGCTGTGTCCATTTTTGCATATTTTCCCTCAATGAAGCGTCCCAAACATAGTATCATGATGAACCAAAGTATCAGGATAAATACACCAAAGGACACCCAAAATTCAATCCATGGAGAAATCAGATAGGTTTCTTTCAGCTGTTTCAAAAGTTCCTTAGCTTTATCTTTAAAAGTTTTTGTTGATGGCTGTGTCTTTGATTCACTTAGATCTTCAGAAGAATCATCAAAGTTGATGAAGTAGCCGGATGCCGTTCTGTCTATTGTTCCAATTGCTTCAGGATTACTGTTTCTTGCAGCTTCAGCATATTCATTTGTTACTTCATTGTAGGTTGGTGTGTCTCTACTAAATGTTTTTATTTGGGTTTTCAGAGGTGTGAGTTCCATTGCATTGTTGCATATTCCTTGTTGTTGTTCTGTAGGCGTTTCGAATGTGATTAGCCTTTTAGTTAGCACCTCTGTACTTGTAGCAAACCTCGGTGTTCTACTACTTATCGGGAGTCCACTTGGCCTACTGTTTGTTATCGGCCACATGATTGTGGTTTTACCAGGTCGATGGATACAACTCGGTTCTCCTTTTTACCAGCAAGTGGCGGTAGTACAACTGTTCTCGTCCCGTTGATGGACAAGACAGGAACTGCTTTTCTGTAAGAAGGCCCAAATTCCTTCTTTACCGCGATCTTTTCTCTGACTAGATCCCCGATTTTTGGAATCCAGACAGGTCTTGCTGGGACAGGTGGTGGTTCTTCAGTGGTTGTTGGCTGCTGTTTCAACTTTATGTTGCTCAGGTCTTTTCTTGTTTCGTTTAAGTCCTGTAAAATAGCCAAACGATCTTTGATATCAAAGCTTTTTTCTTTCACCACTGAAGTCTGACTGTCAAGATCTAAGACTAGCATCCTAGTCCCAAACAGTAATTCGTACGGACTGAATCCCCTCAGAGAATTTCTTGGCAAGTTGTTTAGACTACGTTGGACACTTATTAGATGTTTGACCCACCCAGCTCCCGAACCTAATACCTTTGCTGTTATAGATTGCTTTATGCCTTGGTTTTTTCTTTACACCATCCCGTATCCCTCAGGAAGGAAGTGAGAAGAATCCCGCTTCGCTATGCTCATTTGGCCGTGCTTTCCCACAAGCTTGAGGGCTAAAGTGAAAACATTGGTCAAACGTAGCATGCTCCTAGCGTATATGCCATTTAGACTCGCAAATCTTTGTATAACAGTCCCGACGTCAGCCGAGTGCTGGGGTCTACATTTATAAGTGGAAACTAGTCTTTATTTGTTAATGGGACGCATTATTTACACTTGTTTCACTGATTATTGTTTAGCCCTTATTGAGTGAAACGCCATGGTATTACCCCGTTCCTCTCGCCGCTGCCATCTCTGTTGCAGCCCGGGCATTTTTTTACAAAAATGTGATGATGCAGGCTCATGCCTGGCCACCAGTACACTGATTGTAGTTCTTCCAGAGAATCTTTTAGTTTGAGGTGTCTGAGACCCTCGCCCATATGTGCGTCTGCTATTAACAAAGTTCTCCTGTCCTTGTTTGGAATTACTCTATCCCCCACTCCAGGGATTCGAGCAAAAGGAACGGAGTTCGCATCGATTATGTATGTATATTCGAGTGGGTAACTGATCGGTAACGCTGAGCAGTCGCCTTTTGATGACGTTTTCACCGCCAGCATTGTTTCACCGTCAATGTATTTTACTGCACGCTTTTTTCTAGCTACGGAAGCCGATTTAGTTGCTACCGCTGTGGCTTTCTCAGCCAATGAATTCCCTGCAACGTGAACGCCATCACGCTGATGACTCAGTGAGTGTATCACGTGAGTCTTTGGTAGTTCTTTTTTTAACAGAACTATTTGTTCCCAAAGCAGTTTTTGCTTTATTGTTGCACCTGTGTCATCTTTGTAACCGTTTTGAATCCATTTCTGTAAATCGCTGTTATATGATTTGACGCAGTAATACGAATCGGACACTATGAGTGTCGGGAATTCGCGATCTGCATTATCTAGCGCCATTTTCAATGCTATTATTTCAGTCTGTTGTTCTGAATTAGTTTCTACTGAGTGTGTTTTTGTTAATAGAGGTCTTAGTATACCTCCGCGCCACACTTCTTTTGTAATCTCACATGTGGGGTTGTATGCTTGTTCTCCCCAAACGGATGGTTGAGCATGTCCGTCTGTATAGATTACACAAGCGTACTGTCGTAATGGCAGAATGTCGATTGGCAGAGGGAATATTCTTTCATATTCTAGATATTTTAGTTCCTCTAGTTCTGGATCAAAGTAGTATTTTACTTTGTCCATTGTAATGGAATTCACCCATTGTATCCATTCCGGATTCAATGCTGTTGTTGGTAAATTACACGGGGTTGTTAATGCCTCAAAGGCTGATTCTGCTGTTCTGACTGTGATGTGTCTACCGTCAGCTTTATCTTTTTCTCTAGCTATTGCGGTTTGAACTGCATGAACAATGTTTTCTTTAATGCTGAATTTCTTTTCAGCTTCTGTGTACAAGTGTGATTTGAATGTAATTGATACCTTTTCTCCCTCATTAGAGGTCAGGTATGTGAATCCGCATCTTCCTGGGATGACTCGAATCACAAGGTTGCGTGTGTTATCACGTGTGTCTAATTTTGTTTTAATTAACATATCTGTTTGTAAGGATCTCAGAATTTCTGTGTGTATTTGAGTCCAATTGGTTTTTTTAAAATCTGGTTTTATTAGATCATAAAGGGGTTTGACCCTTTCTGCGTAATTTGCAATGTATGTTCTTCCGAAATTTAGGAAGCCTAGAATTGACTGTAGGTTTTTTAGTGTTCTAGGTGCTTGGAGTACGGCACATTTCTCTAGGAAATTGTCAGCCAGGCTTTTGCCTTCACTTGATAATTCATATCCTAAGAACAGGACTGTTAGATGGGCAATTCTAGATTTTTTAAAGTTGAATTTGTAACCCTCTGCCGCGAACCCAAGTATTATGGTGTTCACTCTCTTTAAGTGAGTATCCAAGTCATCGTCTGTTAGGTATATGTCGTCGACATACGATAATGCTTCGTCATCATATGTTTGTAGTAACTCTGTTACTCTCGCTGAGAATAATCCTGGGCTGTTCTTGTACCCCTGGGGTAACCGACAGAATTCTTTTTGAGCGCCATTTATTGAGAACGCTGACAAGCATCTGCTCTCTGGTGCTATATTTTGACAAAAGAATCCATTAGAGATGTCTAATGTTGTTTTATATTTTTTGCGCACTATGTTATTCATTAGTGCAGCACTATGCGAGTTTTGTACTGCAAAAGTTTTGCAACATGAGTTAAGGTGTCTGTAATCCAAAACTAGACGATATGAATTGTCTGGTTTGGAGACAGGAAACAAAAGGGTTGTTCATTTGTGAGGTGCAAGTTTCAATCACCCCCTGGTATTCTAGTTGATCTAGAATTTCTTTTACCTGTTTTTTAGCTTCTTGCTTGATTGGATACTGCCTTTGTGCAGTAGGTTGTGATTTTAACTGGATTTTGTGAGGAGGAGACTCCTCATCCCATCCTACATGATTTTTATATAAAGCAGGAGCTTGAGCTACTGCCCACTTTTTTGCAAGTGTATATTTTTTATGAATTGGAATATGATTTGAGAAGGCAGGCATAATTATTTCTTCGCCATGTGGGCACTCCCTGACGAACTCTGGTGGCCAATCTTTTTCAGCTAGAAGGATGTCATAGCCCTTGGAGAGATTATCCCAAAAAAGGCCCCTTATTTTCCTAGTCTTATCCCCTTCTATACGTAAAGTTATTTCATATATTTTGTGAGGTTTGCTAACTCTGGTGTCTGCAGTTTCCACCTGAATGTATTCATTCGTGTCCACTGTCTCCAGATGATTCATAAGGACTTTGCGTGCTATGTTCACTTCTGCTGCGCTGTCTAGCATTGTCTGAGCCCACTCTCCGTTTTTCAGCTGTGTCCTCAGTATTCTCGGCATTGTTGAATACTTTAATACTGGCTACCTTCTTTTTTGGAAACTGTAATTTTTTATTTGGATGAGCAGGTTCCTTGTCTTTGGACTTGACGTGCCCTTCCCTGGGTTCCGATCGTCCTCTTCTTTCCGATTTCTGCGAGGAAGTCTGAAAAGATTGAGAGGGACGTGTATCAAAATCTTGATATCTATCCGGTTTCTTTATGTTATCCCTATTTCTAAGGTTGTATTTTTTCACAGAGGGCTCCCTTTGGGGAGACTTGGGTCCTTGGTCCGGAGATCTTTCTCTCCGCCGAGGAGACCTTCCTCTGGACTGGAATCTCTTTTCTTTTGGATTGGATTGTTTGTTTCCATCCCAGTTCTTCTTTTGACTGTTTAGTTTATTTTTAATAAATATTTTTTCAGGACTTTCAATTAGTTGCGGTTTTACTGGTATTCCACCCAAACTATCTCTACCTAGTTCTTCATAGGATTTTTCTATAATTCTGGCAATTTCAGCTGGTTGGTCAGCTATATCTGTCTCTTTTAACCTCTGGCGGATCGCCACATTCGCTGCTTCTCCTTTTATGTTGGCTAGTAATATTGCCGAGACCTGCTTGAAGTCTTTTAGTAATTTCATACTGAGAGTTAAAGCGGGTTCTGGACCGTATTCGTCTTGAATTTGTTTTAGCACATCTGGTATTACCGACATGGATGGTACACCATGTGTTTTTGTGTAAATGGAAGCAAAGACTGTACCCCAAGTGTCACAGTCCTCCACGTGTGGTGCGATTCCCATTGGAAGACAGATAGTCAGAATCCTGTGTTTATCCACAGGGGTGGTGTCTGGAAACACCGCCTCTATTTGGGTGATTTTTTCTGCTAACCAGAATGGTATTTGTTCCCGTTTAGCTGGTACTTTACCTAGGCAGGACTGTATGTTCTGTGGTGTAATTTTATTTGTGTTCCCCTGATGTGGGGTCAGCTGTGGAATTTTAACTACAGGTTGGATGGTTGAAGTCCGCATTACATATTGGACTAGTTGTCTATATATTTTAATTAGTTGTTTTAGTTGTACTAAAACATCTGCTGCAGACATTCTTTCGATGTCTGGATGTGGTGTGTATCCGGCTAGGACCGGCCATGTTGCTCCTGGTCTACCTAGTGGACCGAGCCTGGTGATGTGATTATTATGTTTTAGGGCGCCATTAAACAAGAGCAGGTGCTCTTGGAATTTGAGTGGTACTTCCACTTCCTCGAAAGGAGTGTAGGTATCCGGAGGTTCCTCTATTTTATAATAGTGGAACTCCTTTGTTACAGCATTTGCTGCTGGAAAGTTTATCCATGAATAGAATACCTCTGTCTGCCGATATTCGTGTGCCTCAATTACGAATATGACTGTACCACCTCTTGGTGTCAGTCCATTGTCTATAAGTTTTAACGTTATAGATCTTCTTATGTTGACCGGGATGAGTTTTATATCCGGGTCCGCTTCTTGCATAGTATTATCAGCTTCTATTAGTTCAGCTGCTAATCTAGCTCTCTCTCTTTCATCATCACTTTCTGGCATTTTACTGTCAGGAAGGTTATTCTGTTTGTTTGCAGATCAGGTTTCTTATGGAAACAAAGATTAGATGCACAATATTTTGGAACAGTGTATCCTTCAACGTTGATTGAACCAAGAACCATACATAGGAGTTCCCTCCTGCGAGGTTTGGCGGATTTTACCTCTCACCCACTCCAGACGTCTTTGGAGTATTATGGGAAAAAGGGGTCTGAGTGAAAGAGCACGACTGAGTTACTCTAAAGTCTTGCGTTAGTTTTATCGCCTATCCAAACACGTTGGGCGCCATGTAGTGTAGTTCCTATTATCCCAATAGGCTCTGCGCATTGGAATAATACCTCCAATAGTATAGACCTAGACCAGACGTTAACTAGGTCTTCTACTGTCGATATTAGACTTAAAGTTTTGGGTTTGCCAGCTAGCTCAGAGTTCACTAGAAACTTTCTCGAATAGGCAAGGAGGAGTTGAACCTCCCTGGATAGACAAGAAGGGATTTAGTTTCTGACAACCATAGAACATGACAACTTTGCTCTCCCCTAATCAAGAGTGTATCTCTAGAGTCGTGTGAAAACAAAAGACAACTTATTTTACTCAGTCAGTACGTGCATTCTTAGTTTCACCAGATTGTAGAGAAAAGGAAGAGACGGGCGTGTTCAATAAAAGATGTTATTTATTGATCAGTCTCTTTTCTCGTACAAGAGAAATGGATCGATATTATCGCAATACTTATGGTTAAGTAAAGTGCATACAATAAAAGCAGAATTATAAAATAATACTGTAAAAACATTGATATGGTTTCTAAGCCATACGTTATTTAAAATGGACAGAATATATACATACACATATACATTTAACTAATAGTACTCAACTGGTGCTTCTAACTACGCCTACCCCAGTGTACCTGACCTAAGCCTAATACGTGGGCGGGGATAGAAAGTAGCAGTTTAAGTTAAGTTTGTTTTGCCAAGTGACTGACTCAAGAATTCTCTGCAAGGGGTTATTCAGCTCTGTACCTGAGATCTAGGATGGTTGAGGGATAGTATCTCTCGTCTGAGGTCTCGATATTCCAAGCTGCCTGCGAGGGCTGCTCGGAAGCGCCGGAGCTGGATTTCTCGGCAGGAGAAAGCAGCGTCTCGTTCTCAGCGCGTCAGGAGGGCGGGGCAGCGCCAGTGGGCTTCGCTCTCTGCTGGGCTTCGGCAAGTCTTGCTGCTCCGATCTCGTCACCACCGCGTGTGTTTGCTTAAGGCAATATCGGTAATATTTATACCTGTAAGGTGCTGAGATTGACGTAAGGATGGACATAGATACGTCCATAAGGATGTCATACGAGCTGGTCGTTAGCACATTCTTTTACTGAAGTTCTCGGTGAAATCAAAACAATGGCCGCGGGGTTTTTCCCAGGTTGTCATAGGTTTGATTTGTTTTGAGAACTCCGTATGCCTTATCAGGGGCTGGAGGAATATTGCTTTTGCCTAATTAGATGGCAAGCCTTATGACCTAATCAGATAACGCGCTCCTGTGCCGTGGTCTGGTGTAATCAGATAACGGTTTCTGCATCATGGGATGGCTGCTAGTTAATTTGTTAACCAGAATAGGGTCAGGAATAGGGGGATCGATACAGAACCTATAGGAATACATCACAACCTTCCCTGAAAAATGGTGGAAGTTGTGAAGGTTAGTCAAATTTGCAGGTTTCTCCAAAAAGGGTTGAGCCTTATCCAATTTTCAGAACATCAGGGAACAAATCTTGTACAAGTGACAAGTTCACCAGTTGGTCCAATAGGAAATAATATGTGATTGGCCAGTTCCTTACCAATGTATCTGGGTATGCATTAGTTAAGTTGTTTGAGGTTTTTACGTTTATTATAGTTTCTAGTAACTGACGTGCTGTGAGCTCAATGAAATGAGACTCGGTCATCACAGCACTGAAGTATAGTTTGCACTTGACCGGGGGATCCGGTGTAGGTGGATGTGAGAGGTTGATGAACCTTACCATCTCATAGAAGAATTGTAGAACATCTTCAAATTTAGATTCTGGGACGTTTACCGGGTCACCGGATGATGAAATGAAATTACCCCGTTGTTATGTGGCTCCCCCTTCTTTGATCTCTGAATTTACTGGCTTTACAACTCTTTGTATTTTACCACAACTGTACACCATTCATTTGCTTGTGCTTACCTCTAAAACGTGTTCTTATTTGACCTTTTTAACTTCTCTATAACACCACATTACAAGGTACCTTAAGTATACATATGTTGAATAAAGTTACGTTTCTTATGTGCGCTGAAATGTATAGTTACATCACCCAAAGATATTGGGCTATAGTATACAAATAAGATCATAGCTACTGATGATGACTAATGTAGTGAACAGATGGTGTTACTAGTTACTCCAAAAATCATTTATACATTGCATAGGAGTAGATATGCCCTGAGATGGAAAACAATCTGCGGATGTGTTTCATCCACTTTTAAGAGTGTGACTACAGGGAAGCGTTTCCTCCCTCCAAGCCGATAGGGCCTGATGAAAAGCCTAAAAAGATGAGTTAGGACACACCCAAGAAATGCCCTAAATAAACCCCCACTCATATTTGGCCATATAGTATGTAACACACATATATATATCTATCTATATATATATATATATATATATATATATATATATATATATATATATATATTAGGTTGCTGTATATATGAGCAGGGATTGACTTTATGGCGTGCAGTATACACCTATATTGGTGCTAGGGCATTTTTAGCACAGAGTGTGCATGGTTTGCTGGAACACAGATTTGAAATGTGAGTCTTCTCATTTACACAGACAATGATCGGTACAGATGCGTTTTTACATGAGCAACGATACTGTCCAGCTGATAATGTGTATTTATCCTTTATATACCACAGGTTTCGCGTGACTAATCAGTTGGTAGAGCCTTATGCCTTCTTTTCACACACCACTTAAGAAGTAGAAAATTGGTAGGTTCCTAGATCCTTCTATCAAAAAGGAGGGAAGAGGATTTTCGGTCCATTCAGTTCCCCTGATTAGATCCAAAGTTAATCAAAAAGGAATGGACACTAGTATCTACTAAACCATTGGTTCAACTATGACAACCCTCATAGGCAGCCTGATTCAATCGATGCGGTATATCTTTTATCCGCCCCGTCAGGTGTCATGGCATATTCATAGGGTAGTCAAGAAGCGTGTGGTATGCCCGCCTCACCCGAGGCTACCTCTGGTCCAGGTAGAAGTGTCCAGGAATAACAGGGAGGGAAAATTATTATAAAAGGCAGTGTGTCTCCAAAAAGTTTTTTAATGAAAAAGGTTGACACTGTCGGTTAAAAATTATCGATATATATGTAATCGAGTAACTAGATTACCATATATCTATGTATATATGGATGCGTCAACATGTTTCAGCTCTTTGGGCCCAGCCGGGTCTGTAGAGCTTTTGTCAGGACAAAAAAACACAAAAAACATAAAATGAGGTACTCACACAAGTCGTGTAGGTTCCTTTCGCTATTTTTAGCGTTTCTTATTAAGTCACCTTAATAGGTTCTTTCGAGAACTTCAACAGGGGTTTAGAAGTCGCTAGACGTGGTCTTTGCCACGCGGACCGCGTTTAGGTCCCTGTGCTGACTCTGGGGCAGAGTCAGCACAGGGACCTAAACGCATCCATATATACATAGATATATGGTAATCTAGTTACTCGATTACATATATATCGATAATTTTTAACCGACAGTGTCAACCTTTTTCATTAAAAAACGTTTTGGAGACACACTGCCTTTTATAATAATTTTCCCTCCCTGTTATTCCTGGACACTTCTACCTGGACCAGAGGTAGCCTCGGGTGAGGCGGGCATACCACACGCTTCTTGACTACCCTATGAATATGCCATGACACCTGACGGGGCGGATAAAAGATATACCGCATCGATTGAATCAGGCTGCCTATGAGGGTTGTCATAGTTGAACCAATGGTTTAGTAGATACTAGTGTCCATTCCTTTTTGATTAACTTTGGTTCCTAGATCCTTCCACTGGTCTAGGAGCCCTGAAGAAAGCTGAATGACCCAAAGGAATTTTTCTGAATTCGTCTGAAACATGTTGCTAAATTTGAGATGCGGGAACCCTTGGACTTCCGTTTAGCATCCTGATATTTTAGGCATAATCATAGAATGGGTGCCTGTCAAATAAAGCCATTTAAGGTAATCCTATAACCATTTTTAAACTCTACTGGACCTCCGCATTTGTCCAGAGAATTACTCATATAAGAGCTCCCGGATTCGGTTGATCCCACCAAGGTGGCAGTGATCTACCTGGGTGAGAAAAAACATCAATGATGAAGCATGCCACCATTTTGTAGATGAGGAGTGTCCTCTTATTATTTTTAGTGACCTTGTAGGATATAATTCCATTAACCTGTACGAATAGTCCCTGAGCTAAAGCAGTGGTCGAAGTGGGGGAAAAAGTAGGGGAACTGTGGGAGGAGACTCCGAGGGTGGAGCTAACCCAAGGATTTGACCAGTGGGCGGGGTCAGAGGTGTGGCTAGAATGTGCCAAACATCCCAATTTTTAGTATTTGTTTGGCATTTCACAGACCAGTTACAGCTTATTGTGTTATTTAATTCAACCAATGGATTCACTTGATTATTTAATGTTTAATAGGAGTTATTGGCATTTAAATACATTCACAAAGTGGCATATATTTCCAATCACACAATGACTCAAATACTCTTAAAAGTGGAATCGCAAGCCATTTGAATCCAAGTCATGCAGTTTCTCTCATTAGCACTTCTCCTCCCTTCTTCCACAAGAGCCGTTGAAACATGAATGGCAAAATATCCTAGTTTGCAAATGTTTTCTATATAATTATGGCTCTGTCATATTTGCCACATAATACATCATCCACTACATAATCTTACAGTTTTAACTAATCATTTCTGTAGCTCAAATGGATAAAAAGTTACTAAAAAACGTGACTTGAGTTGCTGCAAAGTGGACAGCTCTTTGCAAAGGTTGACTGATCTCCTTTATCACTGCTGCATTTGTATGTTATACTGATACTAATGAGGCAGAATCTTTGCAGAGACTTAACATGTGTAAAAATGTCTAAATAATAAAGTATAAGGAAATATATTGCATCACGCTGCAGCCTTTTTTGTTGTTGCATAATTTAGTCAACACTGAGGCATAATTTTGTCCCCCATTGCTGCATAATTCCAGTGGCTCCAGAGCAGGTAGCACATGTTAAAACTGCTTGTGTATGTAGCAGAGAGACTGTGAAGTTTTCAAACTTAGTTTGGTGTGCATGCAAATCCTGCTTTGCCGATCCTTAGTGAGTTGCAGCTACTACTGCTGAAATAAGGCCAATGGAGGTACCAATGGGTGAGGTGGACGGGCCTCGATGGCAGGGCCGACTTTAATGCTGGTGGCGCCTGTGCAACAATGTTTGCTGGTGCCCCCAATGATCACCTATGCCTCGGACTCCCTCACTACCACCCTTTAACAGTCTCCCTCAAGTCTCCATAACTACTCTCTTTCTCAGATGCATTTAATTTGATTTACAGCGCCACTCATACCAGTGTGCAGTGTCAGAGCACTTTACATCACACACCCTACACAGAGACAATAATTTATAGGTGTGTAAATCACTGTATAGGAAATGTTACATAAGACAAAGGACTACAATGTGTAGAAGCCACATGACAACCATGCTAGCAGGCTGTATAGTTTAATAGCTCACTGTTCTATGTTAGGATTTTAACTGATGAACTGCAAGTAACAAAACGATCTCCCTGACAAAAGCAGTAACCTACTAACCTAGTTAACATTATGTGCACTTTGTGATCTGCATGGTACATGTTCTTTGCAGCAGGCACATTAACCCTCTGTGCTACCTTCCAGGAGTCAACCCTTCCACTAGACAAAACTCCGATCTCTCTCTAGGAAGAACATTATTCACCGAAGTTATCATGACATTTTTATTGTTGCTGAAAATTGCTGGAGGCCAGGAAGGAGGCTGCAAGTTTTTTTTTAAACCATAAAATACTTGCAACCCTGCGCACCCACCCGAAATAGGTATCCAGTGCGGTCACACTGTTCACACCACCCTACCCTGCTCAAGGTTCATGTGACCTCAGTGACAGAGTCACAGTGACTGGATCACTGTTGCTCTAGGGTGTGCTGCTTCGTAGGCCTGCCCGCACGACTGGAGATACACTTCAGTATGGATTGTGGTGGACAGGCCTTCAAGGTTAACACTCAATTGACACCACCAGGGTACACCTACTTGTGCTAAGACATCAGGCCTTCTAGGGTCTAGCATGGGAATATGCTCCCTCAGGAGAGTGGTCTGGTGGACTGGTCATGAAGGCTGAACCTTGTTCCCCAGTTCCAAATTCGACAGCTCTGGCCATAGTGCCACAACCTCTTCCCCACTGAACACCATCTTGCCCCACTGAGAGAAACCCGCACTGCCTTCAGCTACAACTTAATTGTGCCCACTATAAGCATTTGGATGTGGCGCAATTCAAATTATGCACTTGAGAAGAGTAATATGCTGCCTAAAAAATAAATAAAGTGAAAGCAAACTCTCATAGGGAATGCAAGATTAAGTAAAGCATGTGAAATGTAAGCAGAAACAACATGGTTACCTTAACGATATCTCTCACTCACTATTAAAAAATCAGCGAGTGCTTTTACTTCAAAAGTTAAGGACATGACTACAGGGCCCTGAAGGGAACTGTTTCAATGTCCATTGCTTATATCCTTACAAAACGTAAGCAGTATGGTTGAAAAAGACCACATCCATGAACACAGAGCCATGGTACACATTTTGTTTTCCAATCCACCCATCAACCAGGTAGTGCAACACATCCAGGAATGGTGCACTTCCCCACCTGGGGACAAAAATGCTGTTCAAAGAAAGACGAGAAAACAAAAGTAAGGCTTCACTGCAAAGTCTCCAGCCTGCTTTTTTCTCATCTCATGAGCTAGCAACATTTTCTTCTCTTTTATGGACCTGCCAGCTGCTATCCTCTCAGCTTCCAAAGCCAGCTTCTTTTCTGCCAAAGCTCACTCTGCCACAACTTTTTTCTCCTCTGAAGCTGTTTTTCTTTCCTTTGCAGCTGCTTTCCTTTCCTCTGCAGCCAACTTCAGCTTTGAGAGCTGCAGTTTCAGCTCTCTTTCTGCTCTTCTGTCCTCCAGAGAACGCACTGTTTCCTACCCTGGATCCAGCAGGGGACCATGCTCCTGTAGGCCCTCTTCTCTCCTCTGGGGCCATGGACAGGAAGTTCTGCTGTCCGTCTAGCTCTGGGGCTGCTGCCAAGTTATTCCCTTCTTCATCCTCATCTTCCAATTCACCCTGCTCAACTTCCATTTCATCCTCCTCCTCATCATCATCCTGATCCTGTGCTGCAGCATGTGGACCTTTTCCCAGGCTGACCGGCGCCACCTGGGGATCAGGACTCACTCCAGGAGAAGCCATCAGAAGGGCTCAGGCTAGTACAGTTGGTGCTGGTCAGATGAGCAGCTGCAGGGAAGGCCTCTAGAAATTTGCTGTGTCTCGGTAGCTCAAACAGGAGGTCAGTCGGCTAACCCTGTGAGTCACTTCTGGAGATTCTGGTTCAAGTCAAGAGGGCCCAGTCTTCCCCCTTCCGATAGCAGAGCAGTCCTGCTTTAAAATCTTGCACAGGTCCAGGTGTGCTCTGATGAGAGGTTCTGAAGGTGGCACATTTATACATAGTGCCAGACTTTGTGTGTGTGTGTGGGTGGGCAATCCCAGGCCTACTCCTCAACTGTCTCTGGTCATTTATTTCCGTTCCCCTGGGTTTGGCTTCAAACTGTCTAGGGGGGAAAAGGAAAAGGCAGGCCTGGTGTCAGGTACCTTTGTGTGTGGTGGAGTCAGGATCATTTTAAGTGTAATCAGGACAGGGCACAACTCTTCCTCAGCCATCCTGTCAGGTAGACCCACTCCCTGTATGCCTAGGCCACTTTTATCCCCATGTCTGGAAGGAATATACAGCACAGCTCATGAGAGCCATTCATAGTCATGTGACCCTGAACTCTGGCAGAAAGGCACATTTGAATTAGGCAGAAAAAATGGCAACTTTCTATAAGTGTCATTTTCAGAACAGTAACTTAAAATCTGATTGTACCATTAGAGAGGATTTTAAATGGCAATTTCTGCCTGAAGAAGCTGTTTTGCACTGTAGCCTTCATTCATTCATGTTCTACTTTTTACATACCATGCACCCTTTCCTTTGAGCCGTTAGGGACTACCTTATGAGTGACTTACATTTTTTTAATGGAATGTTTAGGCCTGGCAAATGGTGTATTTTGCCAAATAAAAATGGCAGTTTAAACCTGCTCTGCATGCTACAGTAGTAGGTCTGAGACTTGTTTTACAGTGATACTTTAGTGGGGTGCACAATGACCGATGTAGTCTACTTGAAGTATTTAATTTACAGGCCCTATGTACATGTAGTACCCTTTACTAATGACGTAAGTACATTACAGGTGCCAATTACGTCTATACCAATTTTACCAATGTTTAAGGGAGATTACAAGAGAGTTACCACTGCTTAGCAGGGGTGTCGTGCACAAAATCATAATGCCAGCAAAAACAACTTCTGCATTAATGGTGGGAGTATGAGGGGTAAAAAGGTTTGGGAGAATACCACCGCAATGGTGTCAGGTCTAACAGACTTCTATTTTTGCACATTAATAATGCAATTAAATATTTAACTTTCGAGAATTCATCCCTGCAAAAAAGATCTTCAAACAAACGGGCACAAAATATGCAATGTTGTACCCGGCCAAACTTCGAGTGCAAACCAATGGCAAGCCTATGTTCTTCACTGCGGTAGGAGAAGCTTTGAAATTTGCTAAACAATACTCTAAGAAGATGAAAAATGTCGCACAAGATCCAGAGACTTCATCGCAGGGCCATTTAAGTGACATTGAGTAGAGTAATGCATACCTAAATGTGCCTCGGCATCCCCGGTTGGTTCTGCTGATGTTCACCGGAACTATAAGAATGTAATGTGGTAATATTAATCCCATGGTGGCCTACATATCCCACCGCTCGGCCTCCCTGTTGTAACAAGACAGTGCAGTTTGCCGGTCAACTCCTCGCCCCCGCAGGGATAATTCCCCACAGCCCCTTATTGGGTGGCTTTTTGGTTAAAGGGTGTTATTTTGGTTGGGATACACAACCTAATTGGGGGGTTGGTGTGGGAGGGGGGGAGGTCTGGTATGGGCGTTTTATTGTTGTTCTTTTTTTTCTTCAGTGTAGTGCATAATGACTTCACACTCAAATCAGAGGCATTCAATGATATATTGTCCTAGACAGCAGGGAGCAAGTTCACCACCTACAGGGATAACAAGGCGAAATGGATACCTGCGACTGTAAGAGATCCAGTAGGCTGGCTGAACTATCAGCGACACATTCACTGTAGGGAGTTGCTACCAGATGACTAATTTAAGATGTATCACATGGAACATATGTGGTCTCAATGGCCATTGAAAAAACAGGCTAGTATATTCCTACCCCACAAGGCATGAAATAGGAATATGTATGCTTCAAGAGACGCACCTGACAGATGTCACGAGCACTGAACTGCACTCAAAACGCTGGAGTGAGGTTCATGCCTCCTGTTATTCCAACTACTCCAGAGGGGTGGCCACTCCGATTAAAAAGGGGGTTCCATGGCAGACCCAGACCGCGAACAGGGATCCAGAAGGTAGATACCTTCTTATTAAGGGGACATTATTTGGTAAACAGATGATCCTAGCAAACATATATGGTCCAAATACCGATAACCCCACATTCTTTCAAGAAGTGTGGCACAAGATCCAGGCATTGGGGAAGGCAGGGATATTGTGGGGCGGGGACTGTAACACAGTCTTGTCCCGAACAGAGGATGGAGTGGGAGCTGCCCGCCTACACCATCTGCAGGCAGCAGAAATGATGAAGGATGGGGGATTACTTGACACGTGGCGAATATTTCATCCACAAGACAGGGAAGGCACATGTATTACCCAACACTGTTTGTCATGGTCCAGAAAAGATTTTTGGATAACAACGCCTGAGGTTCATTCCAGGACAACTGCTATAGCCCATCAGGCCCGCACACTATCTGACCACGCCCCAGTCCTGATTACTCTTAAAGTGCCCAAGCCATATGTACAACCCTTTACGTGGCGCCTACCTCCAAATGCGCTCCTGGACACGGTGTTTCGGGAAGAACTCAGGGTTAAAATTAATGAATATTTTTACATTAACACTGGCAGGGTGGATGGTATTCTCACTTTATGGGACGCGTTTAAGACGGTAATTAGAGGGCAATGCATAGCGGTACAAGCAGGTATACTTAAAGACATACGCAACAGGCTTGCAACATTAGAAGCAGAATTAAGTTTGCTAGAGAAGCAATACTTTACACAACCAACGAACACACTACTTGGTAATATACGAAGGATACTCACAGAACACCAGGAGGAGGCACTCCGGGAAACACATTTTCTAAATGAATATGCAATAGCTCGGAAATATGGAGAGGGTGATAGAGCAGGTAAAACTCTGGCTAACCTATTACGCCAACCAAGGGGCTCCACCTTCATTACAGCACTCAAAACTCCCGCCGATGTCACAGTACACAGTCCACCAGAAATACTTCACACAATGCAAAACTTTTATGCAGAACTTTAAACCACACGGTCGACCCCTGCAGATGCGATCCTTGAGGAATACTTTAACTCCATACAATTATTATGGTTCAGTGAGGGGTACAGGGAATATATGGATATCCCATTTACCTTGGAATATGTACGCACGGCGATAGGTGGCATCTCTGCAGACAAGGCTTCGGGAGAAGATGGACTCACCACAACATTTTATAAAGAGTATTCTGATTTATTAGCCCCGCAACTCTTAAAAGTATACCAAGAGGCTCAACAAACTGGGGTTCTCCCCGAGTCTATGAGGGAGGCCATAATAAAAACACTACTGAAACCAGATAAAGATCCCCTCCAGTGCGATTCGTATCGTCCACTATCCCTAATAAACCTTGATGCAAAGATATTTGCTAAACTCTTAGCTACCAGATTGCAACCCCTATCACCAATAATTGTGGGACCGGATCAATCTGGATTTGTGCCGGGCAGATCGACCTCACACAATCTCAGAACATTGTTTGGCCTGCTGCATTATTTAGCACCTCATGTCTTGGCTGTAGCTGCGTTGTTGAACGCCACAAAGGCGTTTGATTCTTTAGAATGGGGGGGTTTGTTTTGTCTCCTCCGTAGACTGGGTCTAAGCCCATTATTTATACAGCAAATTCAATTATTAAATACCAAACCCACCGCTCGAATACGAGTTAATGGACAAGTATCAGACCCCATAACTATTACCAGAGGTACGAGGCAAGGATGCCCCCTGTCACCCCTTTTATTCTCTATTGCCACCGAACCCTTGGCAGCCCGGCTACATCAACATCATGCCAATCGGGGTATCGGATTTACCACCTGCGGCCTAACTGTATCAATGTACGTGGACGACATCACTCTGTACATGGTTAACCCCAAAGAAAACTTTGCTCCCATGACACGCGAATTAGAAAGAGACGGAGGACTGTCGGGCTTTCCATTAACTGGAAAAAGTCAGTCATACTCCCACTAACATCAGGCACTCCAGAGTTTGAGAAAGAGTATCCAATCTCTTGGGCGAAAGATCCGGTCCACTATATGGGGATATGGATTAGTGGGGATATACAAGAGATTTGGTAGACAAATTATGGGAAAACAATAGATTGGGTGGAGGAAAGGGTAAAATGCTGGCGACACCTCCCAATCTCGCTGGCAGGTCACGTAGCAATCGCAAAAATTATTTTTTAAGCTAAATTACTTTACCTCTTTGTAAACATTCAACTTCCATTAACGCAGCATTTTTTCAAACGTATAAGCTCACTGATGATTGACTTAGTCTGGGCGGGTCGCAACTCAGAATAGCATGAGAGATCCTAAGTCTGCCCCAGTCACAGAGAGCAATCCCGGACCCTGGTTTCGCGCTCTATGCTTACAGTGCACAGGCTCCATTTTTGCATAATTGGATGCACCCAACACAATTCCAACCAGATGTCGCCATAGAGATTGGCAAAGTTGCAACCATCCCATTAGCTACTAGGTATTGCCTGGACCTTGAAGCTGCAAAAATGCTTTCCTTTAGCATCATTGGGGAGACTGCACTTAACCTGGCTGCCTGTATCTGCAGTTTCTCAGTCTCAGGTGACCTGAGGATCATGCAGCATCTCACCCACAGCAGTTCTGGTTTCAGAACCATTTCAACCATGTGGCCCTCCAATATCCAGAGATAAAATTAACAGCTGCTCCCTTGTACTAGAGGTCCAGTATCTAGTTGGTACTGGTAAAGCTGTGCGGTTCAGTGGGTGTCTCACCCCAATGGTTGCCAGTGCCACTGGAATAGCTTGACAGTGAATGACTGGTTTCCAGATAAAGCGCTCACCCACTACTGCACCCGCACTTTTTGAAAGATTGAGAGTCTAGTTGGAGCCTTAATTTTCAACTGTGTATCGATTGCACTCTATTACTGCATTCCCTTCACCATTGTCTATACTGGAGTAAGACCCCTGTAGTTGCGTGGTGGGTCTGTGGGCGGAGGGATCAATCAATTCTTGCACTCAAAACTAAGCAGCCGGAGTTTCAGACCACTGGAATGTCCAGAGGTGAACCCAGCGAGCATTAAAACAAAGTTTAAGAAGTACAGAGTCATAAGTGTTTCTTTTTATTTGTATTAGTTTTCCTGTCCCAATATGCCTTTGTTGATAAGACCCAAAGATTCCCAGAGACATCCGAATACACACGTGTGAAGCCCCATAAGAAATCATGGGAAAATCTAGTAGCCAGCATGTTAACACTTAGAAAACCATTCTGGGGCATATCTCAGCATCATCTTTAGATTTAAGATCTCTCCTGTATCATAATTGTAAGTGTTCTTTTTGCTTATCTGTAAATAAAAGCCTTTTCCACCATCGTAGATACAGCACTGACTGGCCAGTGAGTATACTGAGCGGTTACTGTGCCGCATCTTCTAACCTCCATCACTAGGGCAGGCCTTGATGGCTCGAGTTCACCACCCATGAGGAGTTCCTAGAGGGGGAACCTTGGGGATCCACTTGGGTAACGGGTTGTAACCTTCATGACCATCTCTAGATAGACCTAGGCAACTTGTCCAGGCCAGTCTAGGTGTACTTCTCTTACCTCTCTTCACGCAATGACAGTCACAACCCCAGGTGGGGTACATTGCTTCTGCTCACTGGGCACATGTATGTACAACTGCAGAACATGGTCTGGAATTCGCGAAACACATGCATTAAACTTTCCCACTTTACTGGCCTACTGGGAATAAGTCTCCTATGATGCGCTGATGTTAATTCTACACACCAGAATGAACTACCTTGGGAATCGTGTTAACTCTGCGGGTCCTGAATTAGGGGTGCAAGTTAAAACCTGAGAATCCCTGGATGAATTCCTAGGAGAATGAATAATTCCAGGTCACATTCTCCCAGTAATTCATCATTCTGCACCGCAGTGTTCTCTGTAGCTGAAATCTTCAAGTGAAAGTAATCAAATCCATGGTCATCGCAGAGCTCTTGTCATTCCAAAGGGTCAGCAAGTCCTACCACCAGCCTAGGCTGAATTATCGGGCAAACATAATAATGGGCTCTCATGGAGCACGTATGAACTGACCTGTAGCATGGATTTGTACCTCAGTTTTGATAGTGTGTTATTTTAACTGTATTTTTAGAGCACACTGAGTGGGTGTGAGCACCTCGCATCAAGGTGGGGGGAGTTAGACAAAGAGCTAGGGGCAGTGGTGGCTGCCTCAGAACAGGGGTGGCGGGGCGAGCCGAAATAGATTAAAAAAGAAATAATAATAAAAAAAGGAACTTACCTTTTCCTTTGCCGCCGCGCCGCCTCTCCTCTGTCCTCTTCAGGTCTGCTACAGCACCGAAGCACCCAGGCTTCCAGGTTCTCCCAGCCAATCACGACGCTGCAGAAGCAGCGTCCTGATTGGTCTGAGCGTTCTGTTCGGACGCTCAGGCAGTGCCAGGGGGGCTGGGCATGTTCTTCATGGGGCTGTGCAACACAGCCCTATGGAGAACATGCCAAGTGTGCATGGCGGTTTGGCTGGCCCAAGAGGGCAGGCAAAGTTCAAACCACTCCTTATTCTGCATGGCGTCACAGAGCCTGGCCCCACCCCCACCTGGCTTCAAGTGCTGCAGAGAAAAAATGATAATAACCTCCTGTCATCATCATTTTCTTTTTCTATTGTGCACTGCTTAAATAGCAGAGGGGCGATGCTCCTCCACTTTAGCGCAGGAGCCGCCACTGGCTAGGGGGCAGATTTACTAAGGTTTCATGTGACGCAGGACAGCAAGCAAAGTTGCTGTGCGGTGTTACGTGAAACAGAGAGAGCAGAAATATGCCATATTCATTAAGATATGGTGATGTTTGCTCTCTTCTAGCGCTGGCACACTTTGTGTAGCCTAACACCAGTTTAGGCACCCTTATGCCATGCTGCAAGGGTCCCTGCGTTATGGGCAGGATGTTTTTTTTGCCAGAAGAGACACCTTCCTACACATAAACAGTTCTTATTGATATTTTCCATTTTCTATGTCAATCACGGCATGTGTGATGCGGAATGTATCACACATAGAAATAGGAAGTAACAAGGAGAACTATAGATATTTTCTCTTCTCTTCATTATGCATGGATCTGGGAGGCGCACCATTTTGGAGCAATCCCAAATTTACAGACCGTTGTAAATCTGGGATTAGGTCATAATCCATGGGTAGATGAATGGGAACAATCATGCTCCCCCTACAGAACACCTCCCTGGCGCAAGATAATGCAAGGCTGCGCGCTTTGTTTTTTTAACAAAGCCACACATGGCACCACTAATCGGCCCTTGACGCGCTGTGTAGATTTCTGCGAGCATTTTTAGTTGCGCAACCACGACACAAAATGTTAGCCAATCTACCCGTAGTGCTTCAGTTTCTTGCGGAGCTCAAGAAGCGAGGAGGAGTCTCTGATGTGAAGTGGGAGGTCGTTCCACGCTTGTACTGCACCAATAACCTGAACGCTATGGGGCAGATTTACCAGTCCCTTGCGACACTTTTGCGCCATTGTTGCACCACTTTTTGTGATGCAGCGGCAGCGTAAACAATGCACCACATTGCAGCCCATTTACAAAGTGATGCATCTAGGGAGATGCGTCACGTTGTAAAGCCCTGCGTCACATTATACTTGCATCAGGTCTAATGTATTCAGGGTGGGCATTCCCACGCTAAAAGCCATGTAGAACTGATGCAGTGAAATTTGCATCATCTCACTGCGTCACTCTACGCCTTCACTGCACTAAAATCCCTACATCTTCTCAGACCAGGCGTAAGGAATGATGCAAGGCCTTTTAAATGGGACTCACCTAAATTAGAGGCTTCAATACAGGTGAGACAGCTTGAGGGTTAACACATTTGATGCACAGTTGTGAGTGTAACCTGCAGTTTACTGGTTTTAATCCAATTACAGTTTACAGGTGTTAGTCTAGTTAAGTTATCATGTCTGATTACTGTGACTTTAATCAATATTCCACTTTCCAAATGCCAGAAAAAACACAGAAACATAAATTAAGGAGTTTATGCCCCGACAGAAATGTGTATGGAGCCGGCTCCAGCGCCAGTAAAATGCCTCTGGGGGGTTCATGTTCTTGCTGCCGAGACATGTCACGTGGGTACCCTGCGGGTCACAAGTTGTCATCACAGTACGACAAGTAACAGACTAATATCCACCACTGAAATTACCTCATATTTCACCATATTAATTCACCACTAATCCTTTAGATCTTTGTCCTCCTCTATCCTTCTGCTATCATTCCAAATCCAAATAACTGACTAACCTATCCACCACTTAAAATGTACTTGCATGTTTCACTACACTAATTCAACACTAATCCTCTACGGGTCCCGGAGTAGCGTGCTACCCGCCTGAAAAAGCGCTTCGACGCTTCGTCAGGGGTAGTAAGCGCTATATAAATGTAATTACAATACAATACAATACAATACAATATCTCTAGGTGTTACTGTGCCCGCTCCACCCCGCAGGTTCCAGTCCCTCTCAGACTGCTGGCAGGGGAACCAGGAATAGCTGCTGCAAGGCGCTACCTCAGCAGAGCAGACGTTCAAATCCCCTTCAAATAGTTCTGTGACTTGTCTGGCTGGGGCCTGTGTAAACAGTGCACCTCACAGGTTTGAATCTCGCAGAACCTCATCACTCCTTTCAAAACCATCAGAGCATTTGACGCAGTAAGTAACACTCCTTTTCATGCAATGTTCCTCTCCACTTTAACAGTGCGACAGTCCCTGTCAGGAAATCAGAGGCTGGTTTTAAAACTCTCATTCATGCAACACTGGCCTTTTTGGATACAGGCAGATGTCTTGCAGGTGCATTAACACACCGAGATATCTTAACAGCAGATACACTGGACCAGCAGATGTCTAGACGTTAAGACAGGTCAGCAGTTTAATGTTTCGACCGCCCAGCTCACATAATCAAATCTAGTTGTAGCCAGCTCAACCTTTCATCTTTCTGTGGCTGATAAAATGGGTGACACCTTTAATTTACATTGCTATTTATCAGCACGACTATGGTAAAACTACACTTAGCACACTGAAGGGTAGACCCCATGGTGGGTAGCTGTTGCGTCTTATAAATTCAATTACAAATACCAAACCTGCTAGATGTGTGCATCCTTGTTGCTGAGAGTTTAATATCATCCTTGACTCGATGGGTGATCTTTCATACTGCTGATGAGTTTTTTTCCTAGTAATTACATTTTTAAACTTTGCTCATTCATGTCTATACCTCTGTATTGCCAAATCACTCCTGGTTTGAGTCAAAGGAAAATTTCGAAGGATAAATAAAGCAGGTTCCATGGCAGGTGGGATGGGAATATAATGTGCTCCCTCTTTTAAAGCAACCCCGCCCTCACTCTACTACCAGTCAGTCAAAAAAGAATATTTATTTATCACATAAAAATTCTCAAAGTCCATAAATACAATCCCTTAAATAAACTATATGAAAAGAGTAAACCCCTACATAAAATTCGATAAATTGACAAATTCATTATAGCTCATCCTTTCTATTTAGAATACCTTTCATCATAAACTCTCTAAGCGCACCAATTGTATGCATTTTTTTTTACTTTGAGCATAAACCTTCCGATTACACATGCTATATCCAAAGAGCGCATTTCAGTTAACAGATTTACAGCATGTGCACGATTTTCAATACCGTATTTTAAGAAAATTGGGCGTAAAAAAGTTTTTGGTTCAGCGAGGACCTTTAAACAATCTAAGAATATGTAAAACTAAAAATAAAATCATGGAGGAAGATGGGGAGCCCCACAAGTCAGAGCCCGACTTCCTCCTATGCAGTAATTTGCAAAGAAGACAAGCAGACAAAAGGCCTATCAGCCGGCTCCCAGTCCACGCTGCACAATGCACCCAATCAAAGGGTGGCAGCAGTGGGACCAAAATGACTGGTCTTCTGGTATTTAGATGCAAAGTAGGATGTCAGCTGTCTACATAGAAGAGAAAATAACAGCACTTAAAATCCCAATTAGACGGCGCATTACAAGTCCAACCCAGTAGTTAATCGCAGGGATGGCCAAATTACGTAAATTCTTGTAAATGTATGGCAGGCAGTTTGCCTTTCATTCCCAGCCTGGCAGAGTTTCACTGATGGTGCTGAACACACGACACCCCCCAAAGGATTCCCCGTTGGCACTCATGCGCTAGGTTCATTCCAGAGTACAAAACTGTCTTGGATCGCTTCATGTCTCTGTTTATATTTTGGTGGGTATCCATTCATCTTACTTTTTCCTCTGGTTGCATTTATTGAAATATGACATCATGTATGTAAACCCTGAAGAAATTTGCAGTAGAACCAAGTTTTAAATTGTAACTGGCAGAGGTGTGGTGCCGCGATGGAAGAGAAGAGGTGTGGGGCTGCGGCCAGGGCGAGTGACACTGGACGCTGGATCTCCGCCACCGGCGGCAAGGATCTGCCCAGCACCATGCGACTCTGGGCAATAGCTCGCTTAATCTTCCTAATGTCCTTCGGCGCCGAGATACGCCTACCGGGGTGATAGGTGTGCTGTACAAGTACTGGATTTACATTTAACTGGTTTCTGATCTCTGATTATTTGTCTAAAAGTAACCAATAATTTCCGCTATTTATATTCTTTCTATCTTACTTCCCTCCCTCCCTCCCTCCCTCCCTCCCTCCCTCCCTCCCTCCCTCCCTCCCTTCCTTCCTTCCTTCCTTCCTTCCTTCCTTCCTTCCTTCCTTCCTTCCTTCCTTCCTTCCTTCCTTCCTTCCTTCCTTCCTTCCTTCCTTCCTTCCTTCCTTCCTTCCTTCCTTCCTTCCTTCCTTCCTTCCTTCCTTCCTTCCTTCCTTCCTTCCCCACCCATCTGTGATTCCTAGCCCTGCATTGCAATAAGAAAGTAAATCATATATTGACAGTGGTACATTCAATCACAATCATCATATATACATTTTACAATGGTAGTAATTTTGCAGGAAGCCTAGTGTATACATTAAATAATAGAAGAAAATGGACTCTTTACATAGTGGGTGATAGGGATTAGAAGTGGCAGAACTGGTCAAGAAGTGTGGATAGGCTTTTAGAAAGCCTTTGATCAGAGCTCCAAGAAGTCTCTTGTCATTTCATGAAGGTGCTTTACCAAACACAGAGAACTCACTATTTTGGCACCAATTGTGTTAGTCTGAGAAAGTGTACTCTGCAGGTCTTTGTCATTCAGCCGCATTGTCTAAAGATAACCAACAGCATTAATTAAGCCCTTTTAAACTCCTGTATGTCACTGGATCCTGCTGAGCAAAGAAAGTGCTTCATCACCTTGACAGTTCTTCACAGTGATCTTCCACTCAGCAGGTTCAAGGGTGTATGCTGTGAATATCGAAATCGAAATATTGATGCGTCACAAAATAGTGACAACAATATCTAGGGCCAAAATATCGAAAGATAAATTTGCATACATTTCCTATCCCTAACTTCACACATCCATACTGATGTGATATATAAAAATACAATTTATATATATAAAGTCATTTTCTATCTCGGCGTGGATAGCACTGTGCTAATCCTATGCTTAAAAACTTTGATAGAAAACCAGACATTTGAGGTGAGCAGATCTAGAGTGTCGGTGCTATCCACGCCGAGATAGAAAATGACTTTGTCATTTTCTATCTCGGCGTGGATAGCACTGTGCTAATCCTATGCTTAAAAACTTTGATAGAAAAACAGACATTCGAGGTGAGCAGATCTAGAGTGTCGCTGGTGTTGAGAGTGCTCTAACAGGAGCTGCTTTCCACCTAAACTGAGACCTACCCAGAGTTCTCTCCTTCTTTTTTGCATAATTTATGCGTCACTCTATGCCTGAAAGGGTTTTTGTTTTGACTTAATACTGGGTGCTCCCTTGTGTCTGGACAAAGCTATACCTCTCTGAAGAGCTCTAATTAGAGCGAAACACTGTGTCAGGGGTTGCTTTTACTCATTTCAGGTTGGCTTGAGTTGGTATTTTACCAATTCAAAGCTGTAATATTGTGCCTGGAGTGATAAATGGCTTTTGTTATTTTACAGCTCGGCAAGGACTGCACTGTACTAGTCCTATGCTTAAAGACTTTGCTGTTTAATTGGCAAAAACTAGTCCTATGCTTAAATACTTTGCTGTTTAATTGGCAAAAGACTTTGTCATTTTCTATCTCGCCGTGGATAGCACTGTGCTAATCCTATGCTTAAAAACTTTGATAGAAAAACAGACATTTGAGGTGAGCAGATCTAGAGTGTCGCTGGTGTTGAGAGTGCTCTAACAGGAGCTGCTTTCCACCTAAACGGAGACCTACCCGGAGTTCTCTCCTTCTTTTTTGCATAATTTATGCGTCACTCTATGCCTGAAAGGGTTTTGTTTTGATATATATATATATATATATATGCGGTATGTAGCGCCAACAGCCAATTTCTGTAACAGACGAGACGAGACCCAATTCTTGGTGTTTTCTCAGAGATTTATTTTGCCCAACACCAGTTTGCCAAATATATATATATAAAACCAAAATGATGCGCACACTGAGTTAAAGTACCTATAGCATATGATCCGCAATATAGTCTACAGATACACTTACCTCACTCATTGTTTAATCTTTCAGACAGGGATTTCTTTCTTTGTTTGATGTTACATAGACCCATCCCTTTGTCAAGTATCAGGGTACCTGCCTCATATTTTCGCACACTCAGGAAATGCCAGTAGCAGGTTTAATGGTCCCAGGTAACGCGTTTCGACAGCCGCGCTGTGATCAAGACAGTGCAGCTGTCAAAACGCGTTACCTGTGACCATTAAACCTGCTACTGGCATTTCCTGAGTGTGCGCATCATTTTGGTTTCTTGTGGTATTACGTACTGGTGGTCGCCAGTAGGTAGTTATAGTTAGGACCTATTTTCCATAGAAAATCCGCAACATTCTATTTGGAATAACTTTGGCGCCGGTTGACGAATCTTCGCAAAATTTTCAAAACTAATGGCCAGCTCCGCTCCGCTCCTATCCTGAAAGTCTCAGGGCGATTTGTGAATCGGGGGCTGAGAAAAAGGGCGGGTCCCAAAACATGTTTTCCCCATGCAATTTTCCATAGGAACTGTTCATCGCAGCTACAGCCCGAACTGCTGAACGGAATGACACCAAATTTGGCAAAGAGGTAGTCCTTTGTTCAGATTCATGCCTTTTGCTTAAATGGTGTAAATCCGTTCAGTAGTTCCTGAGAAAAATCACAATTATAAGTACATATCTATGGCCACGGTGGATCCGCGCTACATAAGCGCACCCTGCCGTGCACGAGCTGTATTCTGTATGGCTGTCAACACTCCAGATCAGGAAGTGTTGGCAGCCGTCTTTTGCCTCGGTAGAACTGAGGCACAAGAATGCTAATAAAAAACACGCAAAACGCGAAAAGGGGGCAGGGTAGAAACACCCTGACCCCTAGGCCTGCTCAGGTGGTCCCGCAAGGACCCCCAAGGCCCCCAAAAAATTTGTTTTTTAAAACAAATCTGCAAAATCCACGCAGGGTACACGGATCTTGGCGATAAAAAAAAACGTAACGATGCTCCTGCATCACGCCTCACTCCCGCAGCCCCGGGGACCACCACCCCTGGGGCTTAATAGTATATTTTGGGGGGCTCTAAGGCCCCCAAGCCCGGGGGACCACCACCCCCTGGGGCTTGACTTCATTGATATTGCAGAGGAGCACACTGCCCCCCGCATCCCCGGGGACCACCACCCCCCGGACTTGATTGATTTATTTATTTTAAAAAAACCTGTGTGGGGGGGGCTCAAGCCCCCCATATGACCCGGGGACCGCCACCTCTCGTTGCCGGCTCCTGCAGTGTACCAGGGTGCCTACCCCAGGGACATTGCTGTTTGCAATGACAGGGCGGGAGCCTCTCGGCTCCCACCCTGTCATTGCAAACTGCTTTGCTTCATTGAAGCGAGAGCAGGGAAACCTGCTCTCGCTTCAATCAAGCAAAGCAGATTGCTTTTCCACATGGGGAGCAGCATGTTAGCTGCTCCCCATGTGTAAAAGCAATGCCGGCTCCCGCAGGACGCGGGGAGCTGGCTGGGACCGTGGGGGGATTGGGGACCCTCCCCACGGCCCCCAACGGAGAAGGCCAGCCCCGGGGGATGGGTTCCCGGGGCTATTAGAGGCCTGGGAGGGGGGCCACGTGGACCCCCTCCTCAAATTGAAAAAAAAAAAGAAATTAAAAAAACAAATGCGGACTCCGTGTGATGGGGTCCCCGGGGCCATAAGTCGCCACAGGAGGGGGGAAAGGCAGCCCCCCTCCCAAAAAGTAATAATAAAAAAAAGGGCCATGCCCCGGGGGATGGGGTCCTGGGGCAGATTATGGCCTCGGGAGGGGTGCCACGCGGCTCCCTTCCCCGTTTTTACATTAAAAAAAAAATAATTGGGGGCAGGCCCTGTGGGATGGGGTCCCCAGGGCCAATATATTTGAAAAAGAAGGGGGGCCACACAGCCCCCCTTCTTAAACAAAAATAAAAAAATAAAAATGGGATTGTGCCGGAGGCCATGCCCCCTCCTTGCACCAATCTGCAAACGCGCCCTCCTGGCACGTTTGCAGATGGGGAACGAATTCTCCTGGAATACTGGGGGTCCCTGTGGGCTAACTAGCCCACCAGGAACCTCCAGTATGTGCCAGGGGCTGCGTTGCAGAGAGGTGTTCTGAGGCAACGCCCCTTTTTACACCTCTCTGCAACGCAGCTCTGTGGCGCTTACTGGAGGTACTTGGTGGGCTAGTTGGCCCCCACAGTACCTCAGGATTCAAGGGGAGTTAATCCCCCAACTAAAAATGTGCCACGGGGCATGTTTGCAGAGTGTTGTAAAAAGGGGCGAGGCTTCTGAACACCTCTCTGCAACGCAGCTCCCTTGCGCATACTGGAGGTACCTGGTGGGCTAGTTGGCCCCCAGGGGACCTCAGGATTGAAAAGGAATTAATTCCCCAACCTAAAATGCGCCACAGGGCCTGTTTGCAGACATGTCACCTCAGGCCCCACCCCCTTCCTTCACCATGGTGCAAACGCACCCTGTGGTGTGTTTTAAGTTGAGGAATTAATTCGGAAGGGAGCTGCGTTGCAGAGAGGTGTTCAGAGGCCACGCCCTTTTTTACACCTCTCTGTAATGCAGCTCTGTGGCGCTTACTGGATGTACCTAGTGGGCTAGTTGTACCCTAGGGACCCTCAGGATTGAAGGGGAATTATTTCCCCAACTTAAAATGCACCACAGGGCGTGTTTGCACAGTGGTGAAGGAAGGGGATGGTGTAGGAAAGTGGCTCTATATATACTGGACCGAAGTAAAGTCAGCCTAACTACAAATTCCAATTTACTCACCTGTTATCAGGGGAGACCTCAGTGCTGCATCTTTGAGCCCAGTACTGATCCTGAAAAGTAATTCTAACCGTACTTCCCAGTAACTTGAATTTCCTTCCATAGGTTAACATTGACTGGTTTCACTTGGAAATTCTTCTGTGTGTGGAGTTTTGGAACTTTAAAATATTTCTCTAAAATCAGCCGTACTACGATTTCCGATTTACTCACCTGTTATCAGGAGAGACTTCAGTGCTGCATCTTTGAGCCCAGTACTGATCCTGAAAAGTAATTCTAACCGTACTTATCAGTAACTTGAATTTTCTTCCATAGGCTAACATTGACTGGTTTCACTTGGAAATTCTTCTAACTTTTGAGTTTTGGAACTTTAAAATATTCCTCTAAAATCAGCCAAACTACGAATTCCGATTTACTCACCTGTTATCAGGCGAGAACCCAGTACTGCATCTTTGAGTCCAGTACTGATCCTGAAAAGTAATTCTAACCGTACTTACCATTAACTTGAATTTCCTTTCATAGGATATCATTACCTGCTTTTTGCTGAAAAAAGTTTCGAAGTGTCGATTTTTGAAACTTACATATATTCCTCTAAAATCAGCCGAACTACGAATTCTGTTTTACTCACCTGTTATCAGGAGAGACCTCAGTGCTGCATCTTTGAGCCCTGTACTGATCCAGAAAAGTAATTTTAACCGTACTTACCAGTAACTTAAATTTCCTTCCATAGGCTAACATTGACTGGTTTCACTTGGAAATTCTTCTAACTTTGGAGTTTTGGAACTTTAAAATATTCACCTAAAATCATCCGAACAACGAATTCCGACTTACTCACCTGTTATCAGGCGAGAACCTAATGCTTTACCTTTTAGCCTAGCACTGACCCTGAAAAGTAATTCTAATCGTACTTACCAGTAACATGTATTTCCTTCCATAGGAATCCATTGTCTGGTTTTCACCAGAAAAGTTTCTAAGTGTCGATTCTCACAAACTACAAATATTCCTTAAAAATCGCCTGTATGACTTAAACGCATTCTTTCAACTGTTTACAGGAGATGCAGCAGTGCTGGATCCAGGATATCCACCACTGAGTAAGAAAAAGTAACGATAACACTACTAACCTGCTAAGTGAATTTCCTCCCATAGGAGAACATTGGTGATTTAATGTGAAAAAGTTTCAAAGTGTCAAATTTAAAATACAAAAATAATCCTTAAAAATCACTACTGTAACCAAAACGCTTTACTCAACTGTTTACAGGAGATGTCCCAGGTCCTGTGGTTAGAAAAAGTAATCCATAAAGCAACTAATTGCATTTAAGTAGAAATTCCTGTTGAGCTCAATGTTGCATTGTGTTTGAAATTGTGCTGCATTGCAACAACTGTAACTACTGTACTTAAAAGTCTATTGCCTATTTGCAAAGTATTTAAACTAAAGTAATTCATTCTGGGAAAGTGTATTTTGTAATGTAATCTATAATGTAATTATAATGTAATTTAAAAAATAAAATATCTAAAAATAAATAGTTAAAAAAAATGTAGTAAATCAGTACCAAAAAATAAATAACAACTAATACATTTATAAATTGTCATTTACCAAACCTTTGAAATTCACTGAAAAAACCATAGGTTTCAGACATGTTATAGTTAGGAATTAACATTTAAAAAAACCTTCGAAATTCACTGAAAAAAACCATAGGTTTCAGATATGTTATCGTTAGGAATTAGCATTTAAAAAACCTTAGAAATTCACAGAAAAAAACATAGGTTTTAGGGGTGTTATAGTTAGCTGGACATTTCACTCGTATAAAACCATTGAAATTCCTCTGTTATAGTTAGTTGTACTAAGTATAATTCGCGCGCTCGCAATCCACTGCTGATGATGTCACATATTACATCATTCATGACATGGTCAGTGACATCACTGATGACATCTCAAATGACATCACTGATGACATCATCCAGTGAATGTGGTTTGGTTCGATATTTAAATAAGTATTATATATATTGTAATCTGCATTGAAGACTGAGTGGATGTTTAAGTGTCTGGATTGAGAATTTAGTAGCACTGTGATTGACTGTCTAAGTCACTAATTTAAAGTGTCTCACTAAATATATAGGATATATACATACATTTATATATAATATATATATGTGTGTGTGTGTATATATATGTATATATATATATATACATATATATACACACACACATATATATACATATATATATATATATATATTTGTTCTCACTGAAAACACCTAAGTTGACAGGGACCTTATAGTTAGGAAATATAGTTTTCAAAAAATAAAATCGTGGAAATTCCCTGAAGAAAACTGGTTACAGGGACGTTATAGTTAGGCTAAAATTTCACTCGTACAAAACCAAAGATATTCAGCAGTTATAGTTACCTGAGCTGACCATAAATTACGCCCCCTTAATGCACTGCAGATGACCTCACATATTACATCACTCATGAAATGATCATTGACATAACTGATGACATCTCAAATGACATCCCATCTAGTGATTGGGTGTGTTTTCTAAAGGTTTCTGAGTGTTAAACATATATACTAAGTTATAACAAAAGTTAAATTAGTTTACTTTGCGAACTACTAATGAGTGATTCTATTTTAAAACATAGAGTATGTGAGTGTCTGTTTAACTGCGTATCTCTGTGTGTAAATGGGTGTGTGTGGCTGTATGGGTGAATAAGTGGATGTGTTAGTAGCGTAATGGGTGAGTAAGGGGCTGTGCGACTGACTGCAAGGGTGAGTGAGTGGGTGTGCAGGTGGATATGGGTGAGTGAGTGGTTATGTGTGAGACTGGTGAGTGGTGTACCTTTTTGTATGGGTGAGCGAGTGGCTGTGTCAGTGGCTGTATGAGTATGTGAGTGGCTGTATGGATGAGTGAGTGAGGGTGTAAGTGGCTATAAATAGTGAATGAGAAGGTGCATGAGTGGATTTATGGGTGAGTGAGCAGGAGCATGAGTGGCTGTATGGGTGGATGAATGGGCGTTTAATTGGTTGTATGAGTGAGTGGGTATGCAAACAGCTGTATGGGTGAGTGAATGGGTGTCTGAGTGCCTGTGTGGGTGAGAAAGTGAGTGAGAGAGATGATCTATGGGAGAATATATGGTTGTTTCAGTGACTAGGTGACTAAGAATATGTGTTAGTATCTGTATGAGTAAGCAAGTAGGTGTGTGAGTATCTGTAAGGGCAAGGGCAAGTGACTGGTTGTGTGAGTGACTGTGTGTGCATGGGTTACTGTATGGGTTTGTGAATGGGTATGTGAGTGGTTGTGGGGGTATGCAAGGTGGTGTATGAGATGTTTTGAATGGGGGTGTGAGTGTGTATATGAGTGATTCTGTGGATGATGTCATGAGTGATATAATTTGAGATGTCATCAGTAATGTCACTGACCATGTAATGAGTGATGTAATGTGTGAGGTCATAAGCAGTGCATTGCAGGGGCATAGGTTATAGTTCGCTCAGGTAACTATAACTGCTGAATTTCTAGTACGAGTGAAATCTGAGCCTAACTATAACATCCCTGTAACCTTTGGTTCATTTCAGTGAATTTCTACGATTTTTGAAAATTATATTTCCTAACTATAATGTCCTGTAACCTTTAGTTGTTTTAGTGAATTTCTAATGTTTTTTAAGCTCTATTTCCTAACAGTAATGTCCCTGTAAACTTTGTTTTTTTCAGGGAATTTCTATGTTTTTTTAATGTTCTTTCCTACTTGTAACCTGTATCCTTTGAGGGTGAGCATGTGAGTGAGTGCATGAGTATCTCAGTGAGTGTGTGAGTGGGTGCGTGCGTGTCTGTGAGTGGGTGTGTGAGTATCTGTGAGGGTGTCTGAGTGGGTGTGTGAGTGTCTGTGGTGTTCTGTGAGGGAGTGCATGAGTGGCTCAGTAGGTTCTGCTAGCTTTCTGCCTTTTTTCTGCTTGCATGTGACCATTATTTGTTACTCTTTCTGCTCGTTGCTGAACGCTATTGTGCCTCTTTCTGCTAGTTTCTGACCTTAATTTTGCCTCATTCTGCTGTTTTCTGACCTTTATTTTGCCTCTTTCTGCTAGTTTCTGATCTCTATTTTGCCTCTTTTTGCATGTTGCTAACCTTTAGTTTGCATCTACTTGTTTATGACCTTTATTCAGCCTCTTTTAGCTCCTTTCTGATCTCTATTTTGCCTCTTTCTGCTCGTTGGTGGCCTTTATTGTGACTCTTTCTGCTAATTTCTGACCTTTATTTTGCCTCTTTCTGCTAATTTCTGATCTGTATTTTGCCTTCTTCTGCTCGTTTCTGACCTTTATTGTGCCTCCTTTGAATCTTTATTTTGCCTCTTTCTACTATTTTGTCTCTTTCTGCTCATTTCTGTCCTTTTTTGCCTCTTACTGCTCGTTTCTGATCTGTATTCTACCTCTGTCTGCTCCTTTCAGACCTTTATTTTGCCTCTTTGTGCTCGTTTCTGACCTTTATTTTGCCTCTTTTCTGCTCGTTTCTGACCTTCATTCTGCCTCTTTATGCTCGTTTCTGATCTCTATTTTGCCCCTTTATGCTCGTTGCTGGCCTTTATTTGGCCTCTTTCTGCTCATTTCTGACCTCAATTTTATCTCTTCCTGTTCGTTTCTGAAGCCGAGTCCCAAGATGGCTGCCAACACTTCCTTATTGAAGTGTTGGCAGCCAATTCACATTTCAGCCTGGGGACTGTTAGAACCTCGAAGTATCCACATCCCTGTATATATAAATTTAGATTTCTTTTAATAGCTAAAAAACGACTGAATGGATTTACACCAATTCACAAAAAGGTCGCTTTCCGGACTAACAGCTACTTTTCTGGAAAATTTTGTGTAATTCCATTCAGCAGTTTGGGTTGAAGTCATGTTCAAAATCCCTATAGGGATTTGCATGAGGAAAACGTGTTTTGGGACCACCCATTTTCGGCCACCGCTTGACGGATCATCCCCAAACTTTCAAGACAGCAGCTGAAGTGAGCGTCATACTTATTTAGAATTTTTCATAATGATTTGTGAAACGTTGCCAAAGTTATTAGCAAAACAAAAAATGCTTTTCCCATGGAAACAAAATATATATAAATAAAATATACACCTTCAAGATAAATAGTTGTGGAGTTAAGAATAGTAAATTATTATCTGCCTCTATACACTTACCTGTTCAACATTTTAATCCTTGATATTATGGTTACGATATTGTAATCCTTCAATATTTCGGATTCAATATTCCCTCCAGAGCAGGTTTCGCTTGAAAGTATCTTCTGCAGAAAAACTTCCAGACGCCTGCCATGACAGACTATTAAATTCTCAATCTTTATTACAAAATCACAAGAGGGTCAACTTAGAGTTCTCCTTGAATTTTTGTCTACCCTCAAACGTCATTGTCATTATCATTCAACACCGAAATTCCCTAATGCCCATTACTTTACATCCCAAATAATCTTAGTTTTACCTTAGTCTTTCAGTAGTTTACTATATTTACTGATGCCTTTGTATGGAGATTATTTTCTATATCTTATAATAGTTTTGCGCTGTTTGTTGTTTCCTGTTTCTCCCATCACTGTGCTTTAAACTCAGCCAGGCTACACAAAGGAAAGCAAAAAGTGACTTAAAAGGCTGCATTTGTGTACTGAATAAGAATAAGTGAGGCAAGTTACCTTCTGTTTCACTGTTTGATGTCCAGTAACTTCATCACAAAAAGATTTTACAAGTGCTGCAAGGAGGGGGAATGCTGTTTATTCTATGATAGATCGATCTAAATCAGGAACTGATCACAAAGATCTAACATGTTTTGGCAAAGCCAATAAGTCTGGCATTTGCTGCCAGCCTTTTGGCTTTGTAAATGCTTTTTTCGTTCTGTCATGGTTTTTACAAAACTTTATTGTTCGGGAAACTGCTGGAACTGTGTCAATATAAAAAAAACATTATTAAAAAGCAAACATATTTTTGGTCACAAAATGCACGTATTACCTTAGTAGTACGAGGCACTGAGTGGAACTATGGGCCGCCCGCAAACTTCGATCATCCAATCAAGCCCTCGCCGCAATACCACGCATCCACAGGTCCACCATGGGGGGAAGATCCTTCTCTTACCTAGCGGCCAAAACCTGGAACTCCCTCCCCACCCACCTCCGCCTTACTCAAAACCACCTCTCTTTCAGAAAACAACTCAAAACCTGGATTTTTGAGAAGTAATTTCCCACCTTTCCAAGCGCCTTGAGACCCTATGGGTGAGTAGTGCGCTATATAAATGCCAAACTTGAACTTGAACTTGATGTACAAACAAGAGGAATACCAACTTTCTAGTTGTGATTCTCTCCGTATTGCAATTAGGCAATCAGTATTACTATTGTAGGAAACTCATTAAGTTTCATTTAGGGATTCCTCATAAGTAGCAAATTGAGCTACCTCATGAATATTAATGAGGTAGGTTGCAGTTTGCGACCTATTAGGAATCACAGCCATCACATGGATAGTGACCTGCTTCACGAATGGGTTACCACCGGTTTTAAACTGGTGGTAAAGTATTACTGTTTTGCGACCGGAATTCAGACACAAAAAAACAATAATTCACACCATGTCAATTCGGAATTTGGAAGGGACGCCCTAAAAACACCACTTCCAAATACCGAATCGCAAATGCAAAATGTGATTCGATAACAAGTTACCGAATCACATTTTGTACATTTTAAAAAAGCAACAGGCAATTTGTGACCAGACAAATGCTTTGTACATCTGGCCCTATGTTGTGTGGGGGATGGGCTCTTTTTTCAAGGGTAGAATCCTGCCACTCACAGTGAAGCTAGCCAATGGCTGGCCTGGGCTGACCCACTGGCCCATTCTATCTACCTTCAAATAATCATATGTATGAATGGACACTTGTAGCTTCATAACCATTGGTTAGAGTGGATCACCCTCATAAACGCTATGTTTTTAAATTGCGGTGCATATCTGTTCTCCGCCCCACATTAGCGTTAAGGCATTATCATTGGATGTCCAGTCGTGCTATATGCCAGCCTCATCCAGAGGCAACCTCTGGTTTTGGTAGCAGTGTCCAGAGAATGAGGGGCACCCCCAGAGAAAGAGGTGAAGAAATTAAGAAAAATTAATAAACAGAGTCTCTCCAAAATCAACTTTAATATAAAAGGTGGGGCTCTGTTGTTAAAAGACTTAATGGTGGGTATAATTGTAGATCAGCTTACTAGATCCTATTATGCCACTTGATAACAATTGTCAACATGTTTCTGCTCCTTTATGCCCAGCCGGGTCTATAGAGCATTTAAAAACATAGCGTTTATGAGGGTGATCCACTCTAACCAATGGTTATGAAGCTACAAGTGTCCATTCATACATGGACTCGCTCCTCGCCTACAAGCTGAGTGGTCGCTCCCAGTGTCTCTTGCAGGCATCTGGTTTTATCGCGCTGCATTGCTAGAAGTTTGAGCTTAAAAGCGCCTTTCATTTGCTTTCATATCGCCTGCTGTATAAATTATTTATTAGCGCTGCCTGTGTGAACTGCTTTGTGACATTCCGCCTGCTATATTAACTTTTACGTAGCGCTGACCTGCCTGCACTGCTTTAATTGTGTAATTGATTTGGACACTTCATCTGCTGTGTTGAATATTGCCGCTTTGATTCATTAGCGCTTAACTGGTTATTTCCACAGTGCTTTCAGTCCTATTAGCGCGCTAGACTGTAGCGCTACGCTGTGCCCCCCCCTCCGCCTCCATTTTGTTTGTTGTTGTCCTCGTGTGCCCGCCCCGCCTCCCAGCTGTGACGCCCTCCCACAGAATAGTAAGAGCGCTCCACTCCCCACATTCGACGTGACTCGCTCCTCGCCTACAAGCTGAGTGGTCGCTCCCAGTGTCTCTTGCAGGCATCTGGTTTTATCGCGCTGCATTGCTAGAAGTTTGAGCTTAAAAGCGCCTTTCATTTGCTTTCATATCGCCTGCTGTATAAATTATTTATTAGCGCTGCCTGTGTGAACTGCTTTGTGACATTCCGCCTGCTATATTAACTTTTACGTAGCGCTGACCTGCCTGCACTGCTTTAATTGTGTAATTGATTGATTTGGACACTTCATCTGCTGTGTTGAATATTGCCGCTTTGATTCATTAGCGCTTAACTGGTTATTTCCACAGTGCTTTCAGTCCTATTAGCGCGCTAGACTGTAGCGCTACGCTGTGCCCCCCCCTCCGCCTCCATTTTGTTTGTTGTTGTCCTCGTGTGCCCGCCCCGCCTCCCAGCTGTGACGCCCTCGCCCCTCCCCCTCCACCATCCATATATGACAGGAGTTCCCTATGATGCCGCCTCCCTCCTAGCCCTTAACCCCGGCCGCGCCCCCAACTGCGTCCAAGCCGTTCCCGGACACACCCATGGACCATTCTCCTGCTACTCCTGCAAATTCATCGGCACCAACAACACCTCCGCTACGACCACTCCACAGATTCCCGACCCCAACCACCTTCAATGCATCCTTCTCAACACCCGATCGGTGCACAGGCACGCCATTGACCTTTGGAACTTACTAGACTCCTTCTCTCCAGACGTCGCCTTCCTAACAGAAACATGGATGAATGCTTCCTCCGCACCAGACATCACCATTGCCATCCCTGAAGACTACAAGATCACCCGCAAAGACCGTACCACCCACACAGGAGGAGGAATCGCTATCGTTCATAAGAAATCTATCCGCATCTCAACCAGCTCTGACGCCAACCTCGCCAACTCCGAACACCTCCACTTCCAAATCCACATCGACCCCAAAACAACACTCAGAGGCACTCTCCTCTACAGACCACCAGGACCCCGCGCAAAATTCAGTGAAGACATCACGGACTTCATCACCCCACACGCGCTCCCCTCCAAAGACTACATCCTCCTGGGGGACCTCAACTTCCACCTCGAAAAGATCAACGACCGCAACACCGCCACCCTCTTAGACAACCTCGCCAACCTCGGACTTAAACAACTAGTCACTTCCCCCACCCACATCGCAGGTCACACACTCGACCCCATCTTCACATCCAGCAATCATGTCTCTTTCAGCCACACTACGGATCTCCTTTGGACCGACCACAGCTGCGTTCACTTCACCTACAACAAGCCGAAACCCGTCAACCACTCCCATCCTACCCTTCAAAGAAACTGGAACAAAATCACCACGGACCAAATCTCCACATCGCTCCTTCGAAACTCCCCAGCCTTCTCTTCTAACGCCAACGAAGCCGCCGCCAACTTCTCCCTATGGTTATCCAACACCGCCGACACATTAGCCCCACTGAAAAAACGTCAAAACAAACCTGGCAGCAAGAAAGCCTCTTGGTTCAACGATGATCTCAAGAAGTCCAAGAAACTCTGCCGCTCCCTTGAAAAGGCCTGGAAAAAAGACCCAACCACCTGCACCAAGGACGCCTTCAAAAGCGCCACCCGCACTCACCACCAACTGATCCGAAAAGCCAAGAAAACAGCATTCAAGGATCGACTTAACAACAACGCCCACAACAGCAAGGAACTTTTCAACATCGTCAAGGAATTTTCCAATCCCTCGGCCAACTCCAACGACATCACCCCTTCTCAAACCCTCTGCGACTCCCTAGCCTCATTCTTCCACAACAAGATTGCAGACATCCACAACAGCTTCGACAACCAACCCGGAAACCAACCCACCCCACCATCTGCTGACCATCTTCCCCCCGCGAACACCCTTAACGCCTGGAACCCAATCTCCACTGAGGACACCATCCGCCTGATGAACTCCATCCATTCAGGATCCCCCACAGACCCATGCCCCCACCACATCTTCAACAAAGCAGACTCAGTCATAGCACCGCACCTCAGAGACGTCATCAACTCCTCCTTCAACTCCGCTACCTTCCCAGAAGGCTGGAAACACGCTGAACTCACCGCCCTTCTGAAAAAACCAACAGCCGACCCCACCGAACTCAAAAATTACCGCCCCATCTCGCTTCTTCCATTCCCGGCCAAAGTCATCGAGAAAGCCGTCAACAACCAGCTCGCCGCCTTCCTCGAAGCCAACAAATCCCTCGACCCCTCACAATCTGGCTTCCGAGCAAAACACAGCACTGAGACCGCCCTCATCGCAGCAACAGACGACATTCGAACTCTTCTGGACAATGGAGACACAGTCGCCCTCATCCTCCTCGACCTCTCTGCAGCATTCGATACAGTCTGCCACAGCACCCTTCTACAACGCCTCAATAACATCGGAATCCAAGGAAAAGCACTTGAATGGATCACCTCATTCCTCACCGGAAGAACCCAGAGAGTCCGCCTTCCTCCATTCAAGTCAGAAGCCTCTGAACTCATATGCGGAGTACCTCAAGGATCCTCACTCAGCCCCACCCTCTTCAACGTATACATGAGCCCCCTCGCGGCCATCGCTCGCCAACACAACCTCAACATCATCTCCTACGCGGACGACACTCAACTGATCCTATCTCTCACCAACGACCCCAGCACCGCCAAAACTAACCTACACGAAGGAATGAAAGAAGTTGCCGAATGGATGAAACAAAGCCGTCTAAAACTGAACTCAGACAAAACAGAAGTCCTCATCTTAGGTACATCCCCCTCTGCTTGGGACGACTCCTGGTGGCCGGAAGCCCTCGGAAAAGCACCCATCCCGACAGACCACGCACGGAACCTTGGCGTCATCCTGGACTCTTCACTCTCAATGAACAGACAAGTCAGCGCCGTATCCTCTTCCTGCTTCAACATTCTTCGCATGCTCAGAAAAACATTTCGCTGGATCCCCTCCGAAACAAGGAAAACAGTCACCCACGCCCTGGTCACGAGCCGACTGGACTACGGTAACACCCTCTACGCAGGTACCACCGCCAAACTCCAGAAGAAACTCCAACGAATCCAAAACGCTTCAGCCAGGCTCATATTAGACATCCCACGCAACGAACACATTTCTGGTCACCTTAAAGACCTCCACTGGCTACCCGTCAATAAAAGGATCACTTTCCGACTGCTTACCCACGCACACAAATCACTCTATGACATCGGACCAGATTGCCTCAACTCTCGACTATCCTTCTACACCCCCTCCCGCCAACTACGCTCTTCCAGCCAAGCCCTCGCCACTGTACCCCGCATCAGCAAGACCACCATGGGAGGCAGATCCTTTTCTTACCTGGCTGCTAAAACATGGAACTCACTCCCCGCTTACCTTCGCCTCACCCAAAACCACCTAGCGTTCAGAAAGCAGCTTAAAACATGGATATTTGACAAATAATCTTCCTCCCCTTCCGAAGCGCCTTGAAACCCTCTGGGTGTGTAGTGCGCTATACAAATTTCTTGACTTGACTTGACTTGACATATGATTATTTGAAGGTAGATAGAATGGGCCAGTGGGTCAGCCCGGGCCAGCCATTGGGAACTGAATGGACAGTAATCCCTCCTCCCCACCAGTTGACCATTCTATCTACCCTCACAAACGATATTGGCGCCTATAATTCAGCAATGAAATGCCAAAATGCCCTAATAAAGTGGGCAGAAGAAAACTGGGAATGACAAAATAACAGAGTATGTGGAGCAGGGAGAGCAGGCTGAAAGCTCTTACAAGTAAGCATATTATACATATATGTTTAGTAAAATCAAAATCCCTTGATCTTAGCAGACCTAAAAATGAACTGGTGTTTTGAATGGCTTTTTTGAAATCTCAATATAAGATTAAGCCAGATACTCTGAGCAATTTCAACTTTTTTTATTGTTCAAACTGATTTATTTGCATTTTTGTTCTCTGAAAATCTTGTATCTATCTCAGTTTGCATATACGGGGGCGTTGCTTGGACGCCAAAGAAGATGGCGGCATGATTGCGGAGCTCCGTGCCGACGGTCCTCAGATAGCTCTGTTTCGAGCGGGGAGCACTTCTCTTCTGCACTGAGGATGTAAGATTTCAACTTCCTTTTATTGCGAGAAGCATTTGGATCTTTCCTTTGCGGACTTTCTCCTGTTTTTCAACATTTTTGGCAGGGAGAAGCTTTTCTTCAAACAACGGCTTCCATTTTGAATCCTCTACATCGCGCTGCGTGCTGTTTTCAAAATGCTCAACTCTTACAATCAGGAAGCGCCTGGTGATTGACATCTAATATTGGGCAAGTGAAATTCCCTATTTATTAAAAACCTTGATGCTTTCTTGACATTTCAAGAGATATGGTGTGACTTATCTGCTAACGGTCGCCATTTTGTGCTTCCCTTGTCACACCTCATGATTTCTGGATATGAATAGACTCTTACTTCGAGATTTAGCCTGATTCTCGATCAGTGGGTGTCTCCCATACTGTTGCTCTGTTAGTGCCACAAAAGACTTTGATTATTTTCGATTTTCATCGAATTCATATAATTGAAGGCACCCTCAATCAAAATGTTCTGTAGCCTTCTTTTTGCGTTTTAGCTTTCTCTCCGATTATGCACAGTTGTCATATCTATTTTAGAATGAACAAAGATGTCTTTGTGCCCTTACTCTTCAGATTATCTAATTTTTATGGAATGTTCTTCTGCATTATAAATTGAAAAGCTTAGGTACCCTCACTATGTAACCTTTTTCACTTTTCCTCACATTCATAGTGATTTTGTTGACTAAGAGGGCGGACCCTGCGATTTCCTTTTTGAACTGAAACTTCCTTCTCCTCACAGTGCACCTTACTTTGCTGTATTGATTTTGAAAACTCAAAATTAAGCATTGTTTACTATTATTCATTTGTCTTTTTATGGGGAGACTAAGAAACCTTAAGCTTACTACTTCTTCCAAACTTACTGCACACTCGGACTCTGACTCTGCTTTCAACGAAATGGAGGATATTTCTCCTCAGAAACCTGATCACACGACAGGCAGCATTCCAAAAATACAACTTTCAAGCAAACTAACTGTGATTTCCACTAAGCGACGGAAAAAGACCCTCCTTCTCCAGTGAACTCATCTTCAGCCTCCATGGGCATAATCCTTGAAGAAATTCATGCTTTGAAACCTTTCATGGAGGAAACTAATAAAACTTTGCAGCATTTGGATGATGAGTGGTCATTGTTGGAATCACGTATGCTTGTGGTGGAACAAAGAACAGATTCTCTTCAAGTCTCATGTTCTCGCATTTCAATTCTGGAGTCTGAAATATCTCTACTTACGAAGCAATCTGAAGATTTAGAAAATCAAAATCACAGAAACAACCTTCAAATTTATGGTCTTCCCAAAAATATTGAGGGTTCCAATCCAACCGTCTTCTTTCAAACATTTTTGCCTAAGCTCTTGGACTTACCTGTTACTTCTTCTCTTAACATTCAAAGACCTCATAGACTTGGTCCCAAGATTTCTACGAAACCTCGTTGAGTCGTCATGTTTTTCTTGCAATATACAGAACAGATCTTCTACAAGTCCTGTCTGCTGCTAAGTCCAAAAAACACATTTTTGGGGAAGGTCAACGTCTATTTTTCTCTCAGGATGTGGCTAAAGTTACAGCTGATCATCGGAAAAAACTTCTTGATCTTCGTCCTCAACTGTGTTTTTTTAATAAATGCCAGATGATGGACTAATCCATCTCTGCCTTTTCAAGGTCACATATAAGGAAAAGACTACCACATTCGAGGAGCCAGCCGCATTGCAGGAATTTCTTCATCAATATGGAGCTGTTGCTATGGATACCTCAAAATCTACTTGATCTCTGTCTCTCCACGCCCTGGTCTGTCGCGGCGATCTTGTGCCGATTGTACGGAGGGTTGGGAAGAGGGACAGAGCACTTCCGGTTTCCCAGGGCAGAGCGGTAGTTAGCGCTCTAGTGGGAAGGGGAAGATAGTTATTTAAGGGGCTGGCCACAGCGAACTCTTAGGCGCAACGACAGACAGTGGCAGGGTCTGTCTAACCTGCATTGACGGTATCACACAAAGCATTTAGAAAACGCTATTTGCTTTTACCCTGCTGACTCTCTCACCGCACAAAGGGGAATTTTTAAAAATGGAATGCTTTTAAACTGCACTGAATTTTGGCACTAATTTGCCGGGGGGCTTTTTTTAATATAACTACTTACGGCTGGCTTGTTTGCTGTCCTCAGTCTCAGTCTCTCCACGCCCTGGTCCGTCGCGGTGATCTTGTGCCGATTGTACGGAGGGCTGGGAAGAGGGGCAGACACTTCCGGTTTCCCAGGGCAGAGCAGCAGTTAGCGCTCTAGTGGGAATAGGAAGATAGTTATTTAAGGGGCTGGCCACAGCGAACGCTTAGGCGCAACGACAGACAGTGGCAGGGTCTGTCTAACCTGCATTGACGGTATCACACGAAGCATTTAGAAAACGCTATTTGCTTTTACCCTGCTGACTCTCTCACCGCACAAAGGGGAATTTTTAAAAATGGAATGCTTTTAAACTGCACTGAATTTTGGCACTAATTTGCCGGGGGGCTTTTTTTAAATATAACTACTTACGGCTGGCTTGTTTGCTGTCCTCAGTCTCAGTCTCTTCACGCCCTGGTCCGTCGCGGTGATCTTGTGCCGATTGTACGGAGGGCTGGGAAGAGGAGCAGACACTTCCGGTTTCCCAGGGCAGAGCAGCAGTTAGCGCTCTAGTGGGAATAGGAAGATAGTTATTTAAGGGGCTGACCACAGCGAACGCTTAGGCGCAACGACAGACAGTGGCAGGGTCTGTCTAACCTGCATTGGCGGTATCACACGAAGCATTTAGAAAACGCTATTTGCTTTTACCATGCTGACTCTCTCACCGCACAAAGGGGAATTTTTAAAAATGGAATGCTTTTAAACTGCACTGAATTTTGGCACTAATTTGCCGGGGGGCTTTTTTTTAATATAACTACTTATGGCTGGCTTGTTTGCTGTCCTCAGTCTCGGTCTCTCCACGCCCTGGTCCGTCGCGGCGATCTTGTGCCGATTGTACGGAGGGCTGGGAAGAGGGACAGAGCACTTCCAGTTTCCCATGGCATAGCGGCAGTTAGCGCTCTAGTGGGAATAGGAAGATAGGTATTTAAGGGGCTGGCCACAGCGAACGCTTAGCAGCAACGACAGACAGTGGCAGGGTCTGTCTAACCTGCATTATCGGTATCACACGAGGCATTTAGAAAACGCTATTTGCTTTTACGCTGCTGACTCTCCCACTACACAAAGGGGATTTTTTTTTAAATTAAATGTTTTTAAACTGCACTGAATTTTTGCACTACTTTGCTGGGGGCTTCTTGTTAATATAACTACTTACGGCTGGCTTGTTTGCTGTCCTCAGTCTCGGTCTCTCCACGCCCTGGTCCGTCATGGCAATCTTTTGCCGATTGTACGGAGGGCTGGGAAGAGGGGCAGATCACTTCTGGTTTCCCAGGGCAGAGCGGCAGTTAGCGCTCTAGTGGGAAGGGGAAGACCCTTACTTAAAGCACATGCAACAGCGAACGTGCTCAGCGGGCACGCCAAAGGCAAACCCATCTGTGCCCGTCCGCGCCCGACCGGGGCCAGGGGCCGGTACCCCTGCTGGTTTTGGCCTAGGGGTGCACTATAACTTTCAACAACTGTATGCGATATGCCCCATGTTGGGAGTGCAGGCACAGTCTAAAGGTAGACAGTAACAGTAGGAAATGTAATCATTGCTCCTATACATTTAGCCCGCAGTTAGAGTTCAGGGAGACTGAGGGGGATTGAGCCTCTCCTTGATTAGCTGTCGATCTATGAGGAAGCATAGACAGGATATCTATGACCATCTATCTGATGGACAGATAGATGTCCTGCTCCTCACAGAAACATGGCTAAACGAGGATGCAGCCCCTGACATCTTGGAGGCCCTCCCCAATGGTTATGGCATCGCTAGGGTGGATAGATCCATGGGGAGAGGAGGGGGGATGGCAATAATCTACAGGCATTCTATACAGTGCACCCTCGAGGCCACTAACATTACAGATAGCGAAACAGGGTTTTTCACCATAACTGTATCCAATAACTATATCATAAAGGGATTTTTGGTTTACAGACCCCAGGACCTGCAACACGGTTTGCACCCAGTTTGATTGAGTGCCTGGTCAATCCAGCAATACGGTATGAGAAATTACTGTTAGGAGATCTGAACTTGCATTTTCATGATGCTGCCAAGTCTGGGGTACAAGGGATCTGCAAATAACTGGCAGCATTACAGATGACACTTAAATCAGACCTCCCCACTCACCTATTGGGCCACTTACTCAACCCATTTTTTGCTAACTGGGATGCACTTGATATAGAGCCGGAGCGTCAGGTTCCCTGGTCGGATCATTTTGTGATCTCTTTTAAGGTACGGATGCCGGTTCAAAAGGCGCATACCATAGGGGAATTCAGATATAAATATAGGAGGTGGGCGACCCTCTCACAAGAGAACTTTAGCAAGGCCCTTTTGCAGGGCAGACCACCGGGTGGGCAGGAGATTGACTTGGCCTGTGAGGCCTTAGATAGGCCCATTAGGGAGTCACTTGACAGCTGTGCTCCCTGGGCTGCAAAGGCGTCCAGAAGGCAAGCAAAATCAGATGAACTTAGACTGGCAAAAGCAGCCTGTAAACGTCTCGAAAGACGATGGAGAAGGGATTTCTCAGTTTCGAGTATGAACGAGTATAAAGTGAGGTTTAAGTGCTACCATGCTCTCATTAGGAAATCAAGAGCCTCCTAGTATAAGGAGAGAATCGAGAGTGCTGACAACTCGGTAAAAGAGATGTTTACCATTCACAAGGAGATCTCCTGCTTGGCCAATATCACTGCACCGCTCATAGGTTCAGTGGAATCCTATAGCCGAGTAGCAGAGTTTTTCGCTGAAAAGGCTGAGAAGACATATTCCACTTTCCCGGTCTCTGCAAGGGAGGGGCGCGCTGAGGTTGCGGCTCCCAGTAACATAAAGGGAGGAGAAGGTCTGGATACTTTCATCATCCCTGACCACGAGACCTTAAAAAAGATAGTGAGCAGCATTAAGTCTGGTTCCCTCAGAGATCCTGCTAGGCCTGGGGTGCTGAGCGGGAGTATGGAGTGTCTTGAACCCCACATCAGGCACCTGTTGGAACTCTCCTTCAGTTCAGGTATTGTCCCAAAGAAATGGAAGGAGGCTGTGGTCTTGCCGCTGAAAAAGAACCCAAATGTCAGCATGGTCCAGCTAGACAATCAGCGTCTTATCTCCTTACTTCCCTACTGTGCGAAAATTGCAGGGAAGGTTGTGAACATCTAGGTGACGGCTCATATCAACAAACATAGTCTTCTCCACCCACCCAGTCCGGCTTCCGAGCAACGTATTCAACGTATTCAATGTGCTCTTTTCCACTGAGACCATTCGGAGGTACGTTGATGAGGGACAGACGGCGGCCTTAATTTTATTAGATCTGAATGCCGCCTTCGACCCTGTGGCATATCATACATTGCCACAGTGTCTCAGAAAGGGAGGGGTGGGTGGCAAAGCCCTAGAATGGATGGAATTTTTCCTGCAGGACCGCAGTTTTCAGGTAGCACAGGGACCATATCAGTCTAAGAACATCAAGCTGAAACAGGGTGCCACCCTCAGTCCGACTCTATTCAATCTATGTGCCACCCCTGTGGCAGAGATTGCGGGAAAGTTTGGTGAAGAAGTCGTGTCCTACGCCGATGACACGCAACTAGTGGTGTCCCTAGCACACTCTGATGATAAGGCAGACACTAATTTTAATACATGCATGCAGGAACTAGCGGTATGGATGGCTAACAACTTCCTCAAATTGAATGGGAGCAAAACGGAAGTGCTGGTTTTTGGTAAAGCTCCTTCTGTCTGGACATCGGCTTGGTGGCCACAGACTCTGGGTACGATCCCTGTGCCTAGTGAACAGGTCAAGAACCTAGGGGTGTGGCTTGAACCCGAGCTCTCGTTGAGCACCATACAAAGAGGATGGCAGGTACATGTTTTGGAGTCTTGTGTGGTCTCTGGAAGACCTTGGACCTGCTGCCTACCACAGCCAGGAAAACTATGGTCCATGCTCTGGTAACTTCGAGGCTGGACTATGGAAATGTCCTTTACCTGGTGCTAATATCAACTGCATACAGTGGCTTCAACATATCCAAAATCCAGTAGCTCGCATGGTCTTGATGCTACCCAAAAGTGTCCCCTCCAGGAAGGCACTGGTCACCCTGCATTGGCTCCCAATCAAGGAGCGAATCCTGTTTAATGCCCTGTGTGTGAGCCAAAGGATTCCACACAGAACAGGGCCCACATATATACATAACCTTCTGATTCCATATGCCCCTTCCCGACAACTTAGATCTAGCGGAATAGGGCCGGTTAATATACCCACTGTCAGGAGGGCAAGAATGGGTGGTCGCTCCTTCTGCTTCATGGCAGCTCAACAATGGAAAAAACTCCCAGGGGGGCTTCGGTTGGAGGCCTCGGAGACAGTCTTCCGCAGGAAGCTGAAAACCTTCTTATTCCCCACTGACCAGTTTAATGGATGTCTGAGGTCTGAGGCTGACTGGGGGGTGGGGGGATAGGGCGTGGGAAATCTGCCTTGTTTGCTGGTACCATAGCGCGGGGACTCACTAGCCTAGTGTATCCAGGCGCTTTATAAACTTGTATATTGTTATTATTATATGTTATTTTGCTTCGCCATGTCTGACTGACTGTTTCTTGTCTTTGTAATTCCTTGATTTTTTTCGCTTGTACTCTTGTAATGTTCAATGTATTACATTGTTTTACATATTCTCTCTCTTTTCCCTCTTTTTGAGTGTATCTTCTCATTTACAATGTTTTTCTTTCATTCTTATACAGGTGTAGTTTTTCCGGTCATTCGCTTCCCTTTTGGTCTCCCTTATATGTTGTTGTCTTATCCATGGTTCCTCTCGGGTTTGGTGGAGTTCCGGTGCTGTCGTTGCCATCTTCTGGTGTGGCCATCCCCCATTTCGTCTTGTGTTTGTAGGTATGTTCTTCAGTCGTCATTTGTATAGCCTGTACTGTCTTTTTGTTCTCTATCTTATCTCTCTTTCAATGGTATTCTCTGTTATGGTTTCTTCTTTTCACTTTCTTTTGTATTCTATCTACTTTACTCCTTCCTCACTTATGTCTTCTTTACTAAAACAAATACTATATTTCTTCTACTTTTCTTCCTCATTTTTATCTCATTATAACTTTGGTCTTGCTCTTGTAAGCATATTGCATGTTCATGCGTTTGTCATTGAGTTACATTTCGGGTTACTAACTGGAACATTAAAGGTTTAAGCAACCCTATCAAAAGGCAATGTGTGCTATCTCATCTAGCGAAATTAAAAACTGACATTGCTTTACTTCAAGAAACCCATATTTCTGAGATGAAGCTTACAAGCTGAAAAGAGATTGGGTGGGTCATTTGTTTACTTCTCCAGCTTTGTGTAAGAAAAATGGGGTTGTGATCTTATGTCTTAAAAAGAATCCATGTTTCCCTTATTCTACAGGAATCCGATACTGAAGGTCGTTGAGTTATTGTTAAGCTCCTTATAGATAAGATCCCTTTAGTTATTTTTAATGTATATGGCCCTACTTCGGCCGATAACGTTTTCTGGGCTAATGTAACTGACAAATTGCTTCTGTATGATGATGATTATATTATATTTGGTGGTGAGTGTAACCAAATTCATGATCCCTCTCAAACCCGGGATCCCTCACCGATATGGGATTCCCCAGGGACACCTGAATGTCTTAAAGATCGATTATCAAATCCTCTCAAAGCGGTAGGCATTACATATTGGAAGGACCTACAAAATAACTCTCAGCTCATGGATTGCAATACCATCTCCAGATTGACGGGAGGAACCCTTACCAGGTTCAAATACTACCAGTTATCAGCCTGGTGGGGTAGTATATCATGGGCTTTAGAAACATCTGAAACCAAGATGGATCTGGTAAATAGAAAGGGGAGCTGGAAGAAAGAGGTATCCTTTTGGTATGAGGCCATGCTTGAGTCGGAGGGAGTTATAGAACAAGAACTCCAAAAGATGTGTGGGGGGGGGCAGCGGCTTTAGATGGTAGCAATCTAAAAGATTTGTGGTGTGATTCTTTTACGATGCTAAATGCTGTAGTTAAGGCTGCACCTCTAAAAAGAAACCACCTATTCACCCTACATCGAGTTTACATCTCTCCTAAAAAACTGGTTAAAATTACGAACTTAGAACACCATTGCCCGAGATGTAAAGCTCATGCCACTGACGACCTTCACATGTTTGTGGAATGTCCCAGGCTAATAGACTTTTGGGCCAGAATAGAAGAATTTATAGCGGAAGTTCTGGGAATACAATTTTTAATCACTCCCAGAACAATTTTGTTTTGGCTAGCCGTAGAATACCAGCTCAATGATATGGCAACTAAATTCATCTTTTATGTGATGGTCCTAGCGAGGCGGGAAATATGTAAGGCTTGGAAGGATGCAAATGCCCCCACTTTCTCAGACTGCCTGAAGTACATCATATATATATGTGAATCTGATATGGCTTGTGATAGCTCTAGCCAGGATAAGATCTGGGCGGCCCTAGTGGCATGGCGCAACAGATGAGACTACTTTTGGAGTATTTCGATGATTTCACCTGGGCACTGTTGGTGTTTATTCTCCAATTCAATCCAAGGGTCATCTAGATATAGAGAATTGGAGTGGAGCAAGCAAACAGTTGAAACTAGAGGGGTATTCTTATCTCTCTCTCTCCTCTGTTCAAAGTGCGGAGGTCGGAACATCGTAGCATTGGAGAGGAGAGGGGGATTTCCTCATCTAGAATGCCCATTATTGGTATATGTGGAATACAAATTATTATTTTATTTTTTTAAAACAAAAAAAAACGGGATCCCTGGTTGGCTGGGGTAGGTACCTTAGGCCAAATAGGGACCCGTGGTTCCACGTCAGGATAAGGAAGGTCACCTTCTGAGACAGCCCCCGCTCACCCCCTCGGTAGCTTGGCACGAGCAGACAGGCTTATCTTCAAGGCAAATGCGTAAAGTATTTGCAACCACGCTCACAGCAACGCAATGATGACACCACAAATTAACTCCACAAGGGTTTTATAAAAAGAAGTATACATTTTATATAAAAAGATATACTATAAGACCACACAATATAAATCCAACATATGAATATGTGTACTATCTCTCCTGGCCGGTTGTTAGGCCAGCCAGCCCTTGTAAGTTCTGGCGATATTAACCCCTTCGGTGCTCATGACGGAGCGGTTCCGTCATGAGCGTCGGTTGAGCTGTGCTCATGACGGAACCGTTCCGTCACGACCACACCCGTTTCTTAGAACGTTCAGCACAGCGCGAAAATTCGCGCCGCGCTGAACGGGTTAATGAGCACTTCTAAACATCCTACTGTAATCCTAATACCATGTTATGCAGTTCGTAATGCTAGAATCGGTCACTTTTGTCAGGTAAAAATAATGCAATGCATAACAAAATAATCGGGCACTTTGCAATGTAAAAATAATGTTGTGCGTAACGCAACAATCCGGCTCTTTGCATTGTAATAATAATGCAATGCGTAATAAAACCACCAGGTGCGTTGTTATGCAGAAATAAGGCAATACATAATACACTAATCAGGTAGTTCGTTATGCAGGAATAATGCAATGCGTAATACGCTAATCAGGTAGTTCGTTATGCAGGAATAATGCAATGCATCATACACCAATCAGGTACTTCGTTATGCAGAAATGATGCAATGTGTAATAGGATAATCAGGTACTCTGTTATGCAGAAATCAGATAATGCGCAATACACTCCGGCACCGATCACGGTGCCTTTGGCGGCTTCTCCTCCACTTTTTCTAACTCGCAGTCAGCCTCTGTCAACAGTTGCCCCCAACACGGGTACGGTGTAACAAGAACTGCAGTTCCACACTCCGGCACCGGTACTGCCACGCCCATGGCAATACAGGCTGCCAGAATGAGAGAGAAGCAGAGAGCGTGTCCCTCCGAGCCTGCACCCCGCCCCAGGAGTAGAAACACTTTACCTGGGGGACGCAAACTTACTCTCCTCTCCTCTACCAGTTCGAGTAAAGTAATCTTTATTGCTCAGTTAATTAAAACCATTGCAAATATGAATACATGGAAAGAATAAAATTATAAAAAGTATAAAATGGCTATAGGTTCATGATGTTAATAGTCATTGCTGCAGAAATTTGTACAAATTTTCCACAAAACGTGAGTTAAAATCCATAAGTCCCTTGTATTACTTGAAAGAAAAGTCTTACACCTTGGAAAAAAACGAGTACACGATGACAATGGTTTCGTACGGTAGGAAGTCCTTGCAACTAAAATGTTTACTGCTTTCACACCGTGTAACCCTTACGGTAGCGTTGGTCCCTTGTATTCCTTCGGTGACTGTGTAAAAGGCATTGCCCCTGGGTTTTAAGCATAGTTGTAGTGTGTGACTTGGCTCACTGTTCAGTGCCCCTTTAATTTGCTTCTTGATTTTTACTGCAGCTGGTGTCTGCCGTCTGGCTTTCCTGTTTCTTTTCTACTTTCTCTAGAAATTTTACGAAGTGGCATGCTAATTGGATGTGTTTTCCATCGAAGCAAGCCATGACTGCTTGCCGGCATGTTCTTATGCCCAGTTTGTTAAAGGGCACTTTTAGGTGTAATCTGCGCTCTGTGGCCAGGCCTTTGCAGGTGCAAATTAGATGTTGAATGTCTTCTTTTGCGTTCCCGCATATTCGGCAGTTGATTGTTGCTTTGCTTTGCTCGACCAGTTGTTTGGGCCTCCGATGCAATCTTGGTGAATGGGCAAAAGCGGGCTTGGGTGGGTGGCTCAGCTACTCCGGGGCTGCCGGTCAGGGCCGCTACTGCTACGAAGATCTCAGGATGCCACAGGGCACACGCACACAGCGACGCTGAGACTTCCTTAAACTTTGGGGTGCACAATCTCCAGGCACTCCACATGAAGGTCTGAGGCTGCATGAACAACACGTGCACAGCTCCTCTGAGACTCATTTTAACTCCGGGTGCGAGATAACAGGTCTCACGCTGCATGCTGCACACGCACACGGTGTCATGAGACTCACTTGGACTTTGGGTGCAAGATAACAAGGCTATCCTCAAGAAGGTCTCACGCTGCACAAAGCACATGCCCACTGCGTCAATGAGACTCACTTGGATTCTGGGTGTGCACAATAACAAGGCAATCCTCACAAAGGTCTCACGCTGCACAAAGCACACTCACACAGCGTCGCTGATCCTTGCTTGGACTCCAGGTGCTACGATCACAGGGCACACCTTAAGAGGGTCTCAGGCTGCAACAAGCATGCGCACACAGCACGTCTGAGACTCTCCTGGAAACGTTTGTGTTCCTGTGTTTCGGCAACAGGGAGCCTGCTCAACTTGGGCCCTTGGGGATTAGTTATTCAGGACACAGCACAGCAAAGTTCTTTCAAGCAGGGGGACACAGCAATGTCCCTTTATTGTTTCGTTGGTTAAAGCAGCAAACTACAGGCCAGACCCAGAACACACAGCAAGGGTTTTGATCCCTCTAAAACAATCACAATTTACATCCACAATACGTCGCAAATTGTTGGTTGATATTTGGTGCCTTTATCACCCTGACCTTCGAGAATATAGTTTTTATTCAGCCTCACATCACTCACAGTCCCGTATTGATGACCTTTTCCTCAGTAAATCTCTGGCCCAACATACTATTCAATCTGAAATTGGTTACATTTTAATCTCAGATCATGCTCCTGTACATGTAGATATAGATCTTATCCCTTTTTCTGCCCTTCCAGGAAGATGGCACTTTAATAATTCCCTACTTCTAGATCCTAATTTCTGTCAACAATTTAATTCCTTTGCCTTTGAATTCTTCACTCTTATCACATCCTCGGAACCTCCTTTTGTTATGATATGGGATTCCATTAAAGCTGCTGCCACCCGTAAAGCATCCTTCCCACATTGGCTTCATTGGATATCCAACTTAAGAGGCGCTGACAACATTTCACTTAGGAACACCCCTTGGCGCCCCCCTCACAGGAAAATGTGGACCTCGCTAGACAGCTACTTTAGCCTACATAAACCCCCCTGATCACTGGCGCTACACTTTGATTTCTGGGGCTGTTCCCTTCCCCGAGAATCCTCACCTGAGCTCAGAAATGCCCCACTGACTTCATCCCTCACCTGTTGACCCTAGTGCGCACCTACATACCACTTGCGCACCATTACCCTTCTCTCGAATGGCTATGTGTGTCGACTACTACACCTGAAAGGACGCCTCCAAGAGTTGTTGTCTATCTGCATCTATATGCCTGATTTACCTTTTCTTATTTGCCTTTTTGTGTTTCTGTTATTTGTGCTACCAATATATCATGATCTTGTATTTTACTATGTGTCACAGTATGCTTTTAGTCTTCCTTATTATCATTATGTATGTAATGTTTTTCTTTTGTTGAAACTCCCAATAAAAAAATTGTGAAATCAAAAAAAAAAAGCTGCTGCCAGCGGTTTTATTATAATTTTTTTGTCACAAAAAAAAAATCTCTGGTAACCCAATCCACTCAATTGCTTAATAAAATTAATCAGTTAGAATATACTTATTATCAATCTAATAATGAGTCTTCTTTAAAAAATCATATTGATGCCAAACTTACTTTTAATAGATTATGTACAGATGCTGCCTCCAATTACTTATTGAAATGTAATTCTTGCTACTATGGGGGTCATAACAAAATTGGGAAATTACTGGCTAACTACTTAAAAATTAGAAAGGAAAGAACGAGAATAGAATCTTTACATGGTCCTACTGGTACTCCTTTTTTTTAAAGATAAAGATATTTTAAATGAATTTGTTACTTTTTCTAAGAACTTATATACACCTGAATCCCTACCAAAACAGTCTGATCTTTCTTCCTATTTTCAATCCATTCCTTCTCCTCCATCTAACCACATTGACTTTGATTCCCTGGTAATTGATATTTCTTTAGCGGATATTTCCCATACTGTTTGGGTTTTAAGTTGCGGGAAAGTGCCCAGACCAGATGGTTTTACCACTGAGTTTTATGATCATTTTGCACAGATTCTTTTGCCTAATCTTTTACTTTTGTTTGCATTTTTCTCTAATAATGGTTCCTCTCAAGGAACATTTCAGGATGCCTTGATCTGTTTGATCCCTAAGGAAGATAAAGATCACCCTCTTTGTAAGAATTATAGGCCTATTTCTCTAGGTAATACAGACTATAAGATCTTCTCACAGATTTTGGCTCTTCGTATCGATCATGTCCTACCTGATTTGATTGGCTCTGAACAATCCAGTTTTATTAAGGGAAGACTAGCCTCTGAAACTCTCAAGTCTTCATTAATGTCCTAAGCAAGGCCTTATCCTTAGAGCACCCTAATCCCTACTGCTGCTATTGCTTTAGATGCAGAAAAGGCCCTTGATAGGATTGGATGGGATTTTATATTTCATCTATTAAAATGGGCCGGTTTCTCTCCTAAATTGATTGCTTTAATTTCTTTGTTATACTCAGGCCCCAAAGCTTCAATATTTGTCAACGGTAAAGCCTCTGATTACTTCCCATTGCGTAGAGGGGTGCAACAGGGATGCCCCTTGTCACCATTGTTATGTGTCATAGCATTAGAAACCTTTTTAACTAAGATTAGGCGGGATGATCGTATTTCAGGATTTTAATTTGGTTCACATCAGGTTAAAATGTCACTTCACGCCGAAGACATTATTTTATATTGTTCTAATCCTGAAACGTCTCTTCCCCCTTTTCTTCAACAGGTAACCTCTTTTTCTCAGCTTTCAGGCTACCGTCTTAACACCGACAAATGTGAAGTTTTACCTTTCAATGTTTTATGCCAAAAACATCTCTTTGACTATTCCGTTTTTTCATGGCAACCATTTAAAATAAAATATTATGGCTTGTGATTTGCTCCCTTAATTCCTGAAACAATAAAATTAAACTTTGAATATATCACTAAAAAACTGAATGACGCTATAACACGTTGGCACCCCCTTTTTCTTTCTTGGTGGGGTCATTTAGACATGATTAAAATGATGCTTTCTCCTCTTATTTTATATACCATCTCCATGATCCCTATACACATTCTTGGATACTACTTTAAGAAAATGTAATCTACTTTGACAACATTTCTGTGGAAAGGTAAACCTCCTCGTATAGCTCTGTCTTCTTTAAAAAACAGAGGTCTTAGGTTTCCTGATTTTAAAGGTTATCTTCCCGCTTTTTCCCTAAAACAATCTTCTCGTTGGATCACTACGGAGCTTCCTGTATATCCTCCAATATGGATAGAAATAGAGACATTTCTTATTGCCCCTTTCGATTTTTGAGAGGTCCTTGCTTTTACCACCAATATTACATGTTTACATTCCCCTGTCATTTCCCACTCCCGTAAACTGTTGGTTCCCATTTTAGCATCATCATATCCCTCATCATATCCCACCATCAACAACCCATTTGGCATAATAAATCATTACAAATTCAAAATCGTTCTGTATACTGGAAAACTTGGCATTCTAAAGGTATACGTTGGTTATCTCAGCTTATACTTAATGATCGACCCCTCTCTTTTTCTGAAACTAAATTCTCTCTACCAACATCCTCTAGATTGCAATATAATCTTTTAAGTCTTTCCCTCAATCAATATCTCCAAAATATACCAAGAACCAATAGCTTTCCTGTAAATTACAAAAACTTTTTTTCAATACTTGACGCTTCTGCCCTTGCTTCCAATATATACAAAATTTCCCCCGGACAGACACATATCTAAAATTGAATTGGCTTGGGAAAAGGATTTATCACAAGATTGGCCAATCACTTTATGGAACAAATTATGGTCTAAGCTTCACAAAACGTCTCATGCTGCAAATACCACACAAACCCTTTATTTCATTTATCAACAAGTACAATTTTCTCCATCAACCCTAGCATCTTTTTCATCAGATATGTCCTCTACTTGTTGGTCCTGTCCTTGTCCTTCTGCCAATTAAAAACCCATGTTTTTTTAATGTTCTCCTATCCACCAATTTTGGCAGTTGGTTTGGTCCCAAATAAAGATAATTTTCAAAGTTCAGATCCCTTTTTCTCTCACAAATATATTCCTAGGCATATTATCACCCCAATGGCCCCAATCACCACTGAGCTTTAAACTCTGAGATTTATTGCTAGCTATTACCTTTCATTTAATAACCTCAAACTGGAAACAGGCAGATAAAGTCACTTTCAGATCCTGGTGGAAAGCTGTTTGCTTTCATCACCGACTAGATACTAATTATGTTTCCCCTATATCTCTAGCAATTACAAGAGATCTTTTATGGCTTCCATTAACAACATATTTATCTCTGTCTGCCTCTTCTAACGATAAAACTACCAACGTTTCAGATGATGTACGGAAACCCACTTACGGTCTCCCTTTGTCGCTCTACTCCTAGATGATTAGAAGATTATTCACACGCCTATGTTTTATATTACGTTATTTAAACTCAGTTAATGTTATGCTTACAATGTTACATCATTACTGTCAATTGTTATATGTTAATTGCATATTGCTTCCCTTCACTTGCCCAACTTACATTGTTTATATTGTGTATACTTCTCTTTGTATACAGCTTGATAAACTTATCCTTATATACTCTTATTCTACTACATATCTTTATGTTAAATGGGATTTGTTTTATTCATTGTATTTCTAATATTTTTCTTGTTATTCTTTAATAAACTCAAACTTAAATTCATAATTTCATCTACACAACATAATGCATACTTAAAGCCCATTTCTCTGCATGCAGAAACTCTTGCTATTAAAAGTGTGGCATGGACAAAATCACTAAATTCGGTACCTACAATTAGGAAAATGCTACACACTTACAATCTGCGGTGTGCAGGTAAGTAATTCAATATAACAACCTCAATCAAAACATTAGAATGTAATAATTCTCCTCGATTGATCCATGTTTGAATGTCTATTAGAAACTCTTCCTCAGACCAAGCAGCAGTGTTTAGCAAAGGGTTATTCACAGTATCCTGGCTGACCTCCTCTGTTCCCACCTCATTGTTATGTTATGTTATGTTATGTTAGGGAGACTTCTATAGCGCACAGCTGCCCCAGCAAAGGGGCGTCCCGGCGCTTAGGACAGGCAAAGGAAACACAACGCTACAAAGACATCAGAGAAACCAGAGGAGACAGAAAACTAAGGTGCAGGAGGGAACGGGAAGGTTTTGATAGCCCTCCTAAAATCAAACAAGTTATCAAGAGCACGAATATCGAATGGAAGTGAATTCCAGAGTTTAGCAGCTAAAACACGAAAGGATCGCCCACCTGCTCTGCAAAGCTTAAACCGTGGGACAACAACCAGATTTTGGCCAAGAGACCTCAAAGATCGAGAAGGAACGTAAGGGATAAGGAGATTCTCAAGAATCTTGGAGGAAGACAATTTGAGAATCTTGAAGGAAAGACATAAGGTCTTAAAGTCAATCCTTTGCGCCACCGGGAGCCAATGGAGTGCACAAATGGTTCCTTTTACAGAGCAGAACCTCGGTAGACCTATCAAGGCCCTAGCCGCCGCATTCTGTGTACGCTGTAACCGGGCAATTTCCGCCTGATTGGCCCCTAACAGGAGTGAGCTGGCGTAGTCAAGTCGGGATAAGATGGTTGCCTGAATAATCAGCTACCTAGTAGGGGCATCAAATAATTTTAAAACGGGCCTCAATCCACGCAGAATCCCGAAGCAGGTGGCCGCCACTTTTTTTGTATGGCCACAGAAACTAAGGGCAGGGTCTAGCCAGACACCTAATTTTTTAACCTCAGGAGCCGGGATAGGGGTAACACTTAACTCTGGGGGCCACCAATTATCACCCCAGAGGTTGCTCTGCTTGCCCACGATCAGGACCTCCGTTTTCTTGGCATTGAGCTGAAGACAGTTGGCTGTCATCCAGCCAGCCACTGCCAGGAGACCGTTTTGAAACCTGGGGGCATCGAGGTCGGCATTCCCACTAAGAGCAACCGCCAGCTGCGTGTCGTCAGCATAGGAGACAACAGTCCTACCCCAAAGCTTGGCGACCACAGCCAGCGGCTGCACATAAAGATTAAATAGTGTGGGGCTCAATGCCGATCCCTGAGGCACTCCCAGTTCTAGAGGGTAAGATTTAGACTCAAAGGGTGGAGTGGCAACCCTAAACCAATCGTTGCAACAGTATCGTGTGAGAGACCGTGTCAAACGCGGCACTGAGGTCGAGTAACACCAGTGCCGCAGTTTGACCGGAATCCATCACAGTGCGCAGATGTTCCGTCATCGAGAGTAAAGCTGTCTCGGTGCTGTGGCCAGCACGAAAGCCATTCTGAGAAGAATCCAAGATATTAACCCTCTGCAGATGTTCAGATAAAATGCTGTTAACATGGGCCTCAGCGACCTTCGAGGCCCATGGAAGAAGAGAGATAGGTCGATAATTCTCTAATTTGAGGGGATCCAGCGTAGGTTTCTTCACAATAGGGGTGACATAGGCCTGTTTCCATTTGGATGGGACTATGCCTGATGAGGGAGATAAGTTTATAAGGTGGCGCACGTGGGGCATACATAAGATAGAAGATTCTCTAAACTGTGCCGGTCTAAGTGGGTCGGCAGGGGACCCGGATTTGACCTTAGTTGCCAAACTATCGAATACCTCCCTCGACAAGTCAGGGAGGATCAAAAGAGCCACATCCGTAGTACAATTAGGCCTCGAGGTCTCGCTCAGAGAGGTAGAACTAGGGAAGGAGCGATAAATGGTCAGTATCTTTTCACGAAAAAAAGCCGCTAAGTCTTCACAATGAGACACTGAGCAGATTTCGGCTGCTGGGGCTCGCTTGGCACTCAAGTCTTTGAGAACTTTAAAAATCAACTTCGAAGGATTAGGGCTATTTTTAAACTCTTGGGAATAGTAGGCCCCACGGGCTCTACAGATGGCTCTATGATAGATTTTGACTTTAGTAAGATAAAGTGCTTTGTTCCCAGCCTCGTAAGTTTTACGCCAGCGCCTTTCCGCTTGTTTACAAGCTTTTTTCAAAGGCAATAGGGTACTATCGTACCAAGGACTGGGCTCTTGGGCGCGACATTTACTCCAGGGGGCAGGAATCAAAAGGTCGAGAGCCCGAGTAATCCAATCACAAAAAAGGTCATAGCCAAGTTCCACATCAGTAAAAGGACCAAGCGGATTTTCATCAAGTAATCGATGAAAGTCTACAAGCTTTCGTTTTTTCCAGGAGCGTTTCAAGACAACTCTCTCTGAGGATTTAAAGAGAGGGTCCTTAATCGTTAGATGTAATTTCACAAGAAAGTGGTCGGACCAGGCTACTGGGCTAGGCCGCGACACAATGGCTCCTGTTAAATTCGTAAATATGGGGTCCAGAATATGTCCACCCACATGCGTAGGGTGGGTCACCAGCTGGCTTAGTTGTAGTGCCTCCAGATCTGCAAGGGTGCTGCTAATATCTGGAGTATGGCAGAGATCAAAATGGAGATTAAGGTCTCCAAGGACACTGAAATTGGCAGAGCTTATAGCAAGAGAACTCACCAATTCTGGGAAAGACTTTCTGAAAGCAGTATCGTTTCCAGGGGGTCGATAGATCAAAAGTCCAGAAAAAGAGAAGTGGTGATTAACCGTAATACTAAAATGTGCACACTCACAGCTCTCCACATTTAAAACCTTCCAGGCACAAGGGAAACATGACTTAACTATCAGGGCGATGCCCCCACCCCTAGAATTACGATTATGGGTGTACATGGAGTATTCCGGAGGAAGAGCAAGATTCACTATAGCCGTCGCTTCATCCTGTAACCAAGTTTCGGTCATGAAGAAAATATCCGGGGCCTCCTCGATAATAAGATCATAAATATCGGAATGATTTTTAGCCAGAGATCTGACATTAAGATTCCAAATTATAAGATCACGAGGGGCCTTAGACTCTATATGAGAAGATGCATCCGAGGAGAGTCCAGCTAAGACTGAAATAGGAGTTGATGTCTTAAGAGAAAAAGTACCACATGCGCATTGGAAAGGACCGCACAGCGGGTCAACCAATCCCGAAGTACAATATGGGGGCAGATACCGAATGCTCAGGAGCTCATCCCGCGAGTACCTACCTCCAATGAACTGAGGCCGTGCAGAGTTCCTGGCGCTAGGCGCTTCCTTAGCGCTGACGGGCGCAGACGGGCAGGACTCTGGCACGACTCCGGCGCGATTACGGCGCTCCCGCTGCGCGTCACCGCTGCGCGTCTCCATGACAGGTTTAAGTAGGGGACTCGCCTGCACGCCTGAGCACTGGAGCGCTCACCAAGATGGCGCCACAACACGTCCCTACCTACCACCAAGATGGCCGCAAAGCATTTGTACCTGCCAATGACCCGCTCAAGCAGCGGCGGAAGTGACGATTATAGTGCAGGTATGCGCTATGACTACAATTAAAAGCAGGGTTTAATAAATAAACTTTAAAAGAAAATTAGACAAAACAGGGATTTTAAAAACACGCTCACTTTTGCGACTACAATCGCCAAAAGCGTGATGTCTAAATGCGCAGCGTTGTGCTCAAATACCTTGTCCAAGGCCGACCTGCCTGTAAAGACCGTCTTAAGTAGGGGACTCACCTGCACGCCTGAGCACTGGAGCGCACACCAAGATGGCGCCACAACACGTCCCTACCTACCCCCAAGATGGCCGCAAAGCGTTTGTACCTGCCAATGACCCTCTCAAGCAGCGGTGGAAGTGACGATTATAGTGCAGGTATGCGCTATGACTACAATTAAAAGCAGGGTTTAATAAATGAACTTTAAAAGAAAATTAGACAAAACAGGGATTTTAAAAACGCGCTCATTTCCGCGATCACAATCGCCAAAAGCGTGATGTCTAAATGCGCAGCGTAGCGCTCAAATACCTTGTCCAAGGCCGACCTGCCTGTAAAGACCGTCTTAAGTAGGGGACTTGCCTGCACGCCTGAGCACTGGAGCGCTCACCAAGATGGCGCCACAACACGTCCCTACCTACCCCCAAGATGGCCACAAAGCGTTTGTACCTGCCAATGACCCGCTCAAGCACCGGTGGAAGTGACGATTATAGTGCAGGTATGCGCTATGACTACAATTAAAAGCAGGGTTTAATAAATGAACTTTAAAAGAAAATTAGACAAAACAGGGATTTTAAAAACGCGCTCACTTTCGCGACTACAATCGCCAAAAGCGTGATGTCTAAATGCACAGCGTAGCACTCAAATACCTTGTCCCTTTTTACCTCATAACCCCCTTGCGGCTGAAAAGGCCAAATGAGGGTCTTCAAACACACGCCCTCTTTCTTTGTCTCTCTCTCTCTCTGACATCACTTTTAGGATAAAAGACAATCAACAAAGGTACCCCTCATAGAATGGGATGAAGAACAAATGGGACATACCGGGTGGAGATTTTCTCCAATCCTTGATTGGGGCTTGGCTTTCCTTGGGAGGAGTTTGAATAAAGGGGAGGTGAGAAAGAGGAAAGTAGATACCTGTGTTGTTTCTTTTTTGAAGTGCATTGGAATTTGGGATTGCAATTGCTGGAGAGCATGTCCCTGGATTAAGAACTAAGGGGCTCATTACAATGGCGGAACGATCGCCACCGCCGTGCCAGCGGTAGCGATCATTCCGCCATCGTAATGAGATTTACCCACTGCCACATTAGGATGGCAGTGGGTATCGCAGCGGACGCCGGTGGCAATTGTAACGATTGCCTGGCGGGCGGAGCAGGGACACTAATATGGTGGCCATATTAGGATGTGGGAAAGGAACGGCTTTTCCATGTTAGCAACACTGCCATGGAAAAGCTGCCGGGGATTGGGTCTAAGAGCCCGTTGCAGGCCCCCCTTGTGTCTGGGGGAGGTGGGGTGCACTTGAGGGTACCTATGGTACCACCCTACATTCCGCTGCACCAAGTGGTATGTAAAGAAAACACACTTGTTGTGCTTCCCTTTTCAAGCAAATGGCCACACCCTCATCTTTGCATTGTTTTGTTTTGTCAGGTCCTGGTAACATCATAGGCTTGTCAGCTCGAAGTCCCTGCATACATTTGCTGCTCCAGGAAGTGAGACTGTAGCTGGTTTATGCTAGAAGAAAGCTGGAACTGGTACACTTACATCATACCATTCATTCCCTTCTGTTCTCCTGACACTCAACCAATTACCAGGCTATAAAGCTATACAATAAAAGTATAGTCCTTTTTTAATAAGTGATTTATATAGTACTAACTCTATCATTAAGGTGACACCCAAAGAAACAGATGGCAAGCAGTGTGCGCTGCAGACAGTCTCCCTAACAACCAAACAAGCCCAACGCACGCCTAAGTGACGCATTGTATTATATGCAAAGCTTGTGGTGGTGTCGTCCGTGTGTGTGAAACTGAATCCAACTGGTGCGAGCAGGAGACAACTGTCCCGAGGTCTGCAGAGAGTTTTAGGTATTTCAACCATGTGCTCAGCTGGCAGGGGTCCAACCAACTCCATATTAAAATGCGCCCCAGCAAAACTTGCAAGTTAGTATTTCATTCAGAGTTTTTCTACAAGATAACTATTGCAAGTGTTAGGTTTGACTGCCACATTTTAGGTCCTAAAGTCAAATAAAAAGTCCACATTAAGCTTGATTTGATTTCTGCTTCCTTAAGCACCCAGCTTCCAGGCGCTAAGGCGATGCAAGCAGAAGATGCCACAGACAGGCAGCATCACACTTTCTAGTTAGAGGCCACGCTTAAGATAAACAACAATTATGGTCATTCTGTAGGGTGACCAGAATTTTAAAGCCAAAAACCAGGATATTTCTCAAAAATAGAAGAAGGACTACAATTTCCCTTCAACCTAGCACAGAATGACAGCGCACCTTGACAGAGAATTACAGAAGCGGCAGTAAGAACATACATAAAACGCCATTATTAAAGCCATTAGCATGCCTGTTAATTGAATTGTTTTCTTATAACAGCTGCTAACTATCCCTGCTTTGCAAAATATAAAAATATACCTCCCAACGTTTTCAACCGACCCTCTCTAAAAACCGGCACAGAAGCTACATTTCCTGAAATCTGCCCGGACAGCTGGCTGAACACTGTCCGGCAGATTGTGCGGGACGCCCGGACACCCTATCATTTGGTAATAATTGTTTGCACCTTTCTAGTAAACAGGAAGGAACATTCTTGCCAGCTGCTTTTTTGGTACCATTTGCTAAACTTTATTTTCAGAGGCTCTCACAGCTGAGTGGGAACTTGGTCAAATTAATTTAAATGAATTGCATGAACGCCTTAGGATGCTGATCTGTAAAAGGAAAGCCCTGGAGTGGAAGCAGGTGTGTCTGTGACACAGGATACCCGGGGGCAGATTTACTATCAAGTCACACAAAGCAACGCTGCAAGACAACTTGCGGCTCTGCATTGCGTGACAAGGAGAGGACAGGAATGCGCCATATCTACCGCTCCCTGTGTTAGCGCATTGAATGCAGTCGAGAGCCAATGCAGGCACCTTTGGGCCATGAAGCAAGGTTGGCTACGTTACAGACGGAATTGTTTTGGTGCAGAATGGGGCACCTTCCTACACAAAATTATCTTATGAACCTTTTTCCTCTTTTTACATGTGCAGCAGAATGGAGCACATGAAGTAAGTGGAAAAAACAAGGAGAAATAAACATATTCTCATCATTAGACCTCACCAGGGAAGGCGTACCATTTTGACACATTCCCAAGGTTACTAGTCTTAGTAAATCTGGGAATGTGCCAAAATCCATGGGTGCATGCATGGGAGCACCCATGCTTCACCCATGGAATGCCATCCCAGGGCAGAGTAATGCAAGGCAGTGACTTGCACTGCCTTGCTGCACTCCAGATGTACTAAACCACCCAGAGCCTTGCAAGGTGGCATTGCGTGGATTAGTAAATCTCACTGAAGGCCTTGTGTGGCACAATGGCTACGCAAGGGCTTTGTAAATCAAACCACCCCAACTCTCAAAGTGGGTAGATGTGGGGGAAGAGGAGTTCAGAGCTATCAGGCGGTGTGAATATTGCAGCTGTGGCACACAGAGGCACAGATAGGGAGACTCTCCAGAGGGATAGGATACAGTGGTGGCTGGTAGGGAGGGTAGAAAAAAAGGAGAACAAAAAGAAGACTTACCTGCTGGTCGCTGGTCGCTAGCCACAACTCTCCTCTATCCTCCCTGTTTTCCTGTCTCCTGGCAGCACCCAGGCTCCCAGACTCTCCTTAGCCAATCACGACGCTGCTGTCACCAGCATGACAGCAGCATCGTGATTGGTCTGAGTGGCCTGGTTCGGCGCTCAGACTGGGAGTGGGAGCCTGTGCATGTTATCCACCCAGGCTGTGCAATACAACCGGGTGGAGAGAGAACATGCTAAGTGCGCATAATGGTTTGGCCGGCCCGAGATGGCCAGCCACACCGTCTTGTGCACTTATGGTGCAGCAACCACTCCTCCTCACTCTGACGGAAGCCCAGCCCCGCCCGGCCCTGCCCTAACCTGGATCCATACTAAAAATAAAATTATAATAACGTTCTTTTATTATCATTTTATTTTTCCTTTGCACTGCTCAGAGAGCAGTGAAGCGACACTCCTCCGCCATAGCGGAGGAGCTCCCGCTGATGGGACACTGTTCAGCTACTCCTTTATTGCAGCGTGTGTATATTTAAGCTAATTGGTCGACTGCTTTTTAATAAGAGCAGCAACAGAACGGTTATGATAGATATCGAATCTCAAACAGCTAACATTCCTCGTATAGATATTCAAAATCTATAGAAGCAAAATTCCAAAAGTGTTTATTTTGGGAGTGTTCTGAAAGAATAAATGAATGAATGAGAGCACTTTTAGAGCTTACATACAAGATTAAAGGAGGCACAAATATCTGGGAGGGACAAAAGGTAGTCTTGGGGAGAGCTGAGCCAGGTGTCTAGGTTGGCTCTAGGAGTCAAACCTCAAGCCGAGCCATCCGGGCTCCGAAGACAACAAATGTCATGAAAAAATATGATAAACACTTTAAAATGGAATACGTGTACTTTTCAACATTTCTCTGTGTTTTAATTAAGTAGGTACGAGTATACCACAGAACTAAGTAACATTTATTGAAAGTAGTATTTTTAAACCTTTTTTCCATTTATGATTTTTATTTTGCATAGCAGCAGCACCCATATGTAGCATCATCACTGTTGTTATCTGGCGAACGACGATATATATGAACATTGATTGCAGTATGATGATTCCAATAGCGCCCAGGAGAGGGAAGGAAACCAAACCAGATATAAAACATAGAACTTCTTGCACCCATTTGTAAATTAACAATCAGCATTCATGTAAATTAGACAGTAACTCAATGTCTTTGATTGGCAGCCTGCCATCACCATATAATCTATAATCATGTTATAGGGCCATCCATGGACCCAGAACAGCGGTTAATTTGTAAAAAGAAATATGTGCCGGGGCTATTGTCAGGAGGCAGCTTGCACCAGCCCATTTCTCCTGTTAGCACTGTCAAACAGAACCAACTCCTAACCATGAAATTGGGACGAGGATGTCGCATAATGGCTAGAGCTGCCGACTTCAGAGCAGGGGAACCAGGTTCGAGAATGTTGCGTCAGCGCAACATTCTGTGATTCTGGGCAGATCACTTAATCTCTACATAAATGAATGTGTCCTTCACTGGTGCTCATGAAAAGCGCTGGTGTTGATGATTAAGTGCTGGTTCTGAGCACTGGAAACCACCGGCTCAAATTAAGCACTGACCCAGAGTAATCTGGATGCGGAGCACCTCATTACAGGTCCTTCCCTCCACTCCCCAATATCTCTGCAACGCGGTGTTTTGCCAGTCCATGTGTAATAGACCTCCCAATGCGGCCTGACCTGGGAAGCACTGGAGAGATTATTGGTGTTTAACACCGCATCGTTTCTCCCTCCTATAATAAACACAATGCAAAAACATAACTTGTACCAAGCAAAACTTGGCTGCATGGAGATTCATTTCTCTTGGCGCTGCCGGATACTCTAACCACTCCGTGTTCTCTGGGGAGCCACAGCAAGTATTTTTTTTTAAACTTGAAATATTAAAGAATACCATCATGCCCCAATGTTGCCATGAGTTACCTAAAAATGTGTCAGTATGCCATGCTCTTTATTTATATAGTCTATTTTATTAAATGTGAAGCAAGATGATTTTATATAAACCACATATAATGGTGTTTTTGTAGAGGGCGGATCCTGTACTAAATTGCTTCAATGTGCTGTCAAATTGGGTAGTCAAGGAAAATGATACATAGGGAAGTAAATCAAACGGTACTGGATCACACAATTTGGTTAAGTGTTGAAGCTTGGATTTAAGTTCAGGATTGTATATAGTGTAGTTCAAAGACTCTAAGGGGGAGATTTACAAACAATTCGTGCAAGGCAGCCTCCCGCAATGCTGCCCTCTGTTGCGCAACAGGGAGGGAGCAAGAAAGCGCCATGTCTTCAGAGATGTGGCTCTCTCCTCCCATTTCCGTTGTGCCAGCGCGCATTACAGCTGCCGTGCGCCACGCATACACCTTAGCACTATAGTGCTAGGGTGTGTGCATTAGCCTAGCATAGGTTTTGTACAGGAAGGGTACCCTTCCTATACAAAATACAATGCCCAGACACAAGGCAAAGTTTTTCTCACTTTGTATGCGTGCTTCACAGTGCTGCAAGCATGCAAAGTCGGAAGGAGTAAAAGCATTTCTTCTTCCTTGCACCTACTTGAAAAGGGCGCAGTTTTCTCACGCTAAACCCAGTCTACTTTATTTAGTAAATTAGGTTTAGCGTAAAAAACCTGGGTGTTTGCAAGGGAACGCCCATGTTCCACCCTTGGTACGCCCCCATGGCGCAAAGTAAGGCAAAGCAGCACATCAGCGCTGCTTCGCATTACTTTTCTGTTATTTCCACTGCTAACAAGTTTAGCGCTGGAAAGTAAATAGGGAAAAAAAAGATTTTGTGATGCAAACATGGCCCAAAATCTCAGTAAATCACCCCCTAATTTTACATCTTCTCTCTTCCATTTAACACTAAAGGTCAGTGCTTTCAGTAAGGGTTGTGCTCAGTTGTTCAGTTAAGTTGTCTGGAATGTTTTTGGAAAATTGCTAACATATCTAAATGAGCCTTTATCCATTTTTATAAATGTATACAGGCGAACGGGGACATGATGTTGAATCTGTAAAAAACAAAGCCAATGATTAGGGCACCCCGTTTTATTGTATTTATTTTTTGAAATTTGCATATGTATTTATTTTTTGTTTATTTGGTCTGTATTTATCCATATTTTTGGGGGTTTTTGTGAAAAACACAAAGCTGAAGCTAGTATATTTCCAGATTTATTTAACTGACAAATGCACACTCATACTTGAATGCCTGATAAGTTTCATTGATATGAACAGTCACAGATGATAAATCAATGCAGTTATATGAAAAATTGCTAATCTTAGTATCAACTTTTTGCATATCTACTGCTGTTTAGGCCCCATTACTAAAATTCCTCTCTGTTATTAATCCCCTTTATCAGTTAATCGACACAGCCATTGGTCTGGCAGACATGGCTGATAGCATATAGATTCACAGACATAACAACCTAATTTCCATTTTTATTCACATTTAAAAATAAACACAAACAGGAAAATAATTGCTTTTCCGTCTGTATTTATCTGTACAAATCAGTAAAAACGAAAAACAGGGACCCTTACCAATAATCTAAAAAGTGTTTTCGTTTATTTGAATTCACTTCCATTGTTGCACTTTACTGTTGGGGCAATTTGTAGGTACTTTTATCAATTTGAGTCTTAGACAGGTCTATTGAACACTTTTAATGGTAGTTTTATTGTATTTTCAGCTCAGCCTCAGCTGCCATTGCGGTGCCATCTAGAGCCGCCATCTTGGTTGGCTCTTTTGTCTTTTTCCCTGGCCACACTATTTAATAGGGCCTGGGGCGTGGACGCACAGCAGATGCGTGCAGTGGGTGTACCAGAGGCAAGTCCGTCGGCACCAGTCCGCATCCAGATGGGGCCAGAAACCCTGGTCCTTTAAAAAAAAAAAGACAGTGCTATTTTCTGGATTGGCTAAAAGATTTTAATGTAAGAAGGGGCATCAACATTTTCTTTACTCATCAGCAACATCGCTTAGATGTAAAGTTTGTTTTTACTCACCAGGGTGCCTAACAGGGTCTAAGGCCCTTCCTGAAATTAGTAATATTTAAAGACAACATCTCTTTTGGATAAACTGTTGATCTTTAGCACTACACATATTGCATTCCTTTACATTTTTAAATGCAGAGACGGCTTAGTGGTCGTTCATCGCGATCACTTAGCAATCTTATGTGAGCCAATAAGCATCACAGACAGTGAAGCGCTCACTTCCAGCTGTAAACTGTCTGATAACTAAACTTTCAATTGTCTCTTGATCTACAGGCCCCCTGCTCTAAAGTACACTTTCTAAGGTCCTTAAGCGAATTTATAGAATCGAGGGCCAGATGTAGGTAGCCCAATACCGGTCGGTAACAGCCGAAATTACCGAATTTCGGCCGTTACCGACCGGTATTAGGCATCTGAGATGTAGGGGCCATATTTAAGGATTCGGTAATTTACCGAATCGGTAATTTAAGGAATCGGTAAATTACCGAATTCTTAAAATACCGATTCTGTAAATTACCGAATCCTTATTGTAGGGAGCACTCAAGTGAGTGCATTTGTCATTTAAGGATTCGTTATTTACCACAAACTAAAAGTTGGTGGTAAATACCGAATACCTGTAAAAAAGCAATTATTTGCTTTTTTTAAAGTGCCATGTGGCAGACATACATGGCCATAGGGCATGTATTTGTGCCACATGTGCACCCATGCACTATTCAGGGGTGCAACAGGGTGTCAATGTGACACCCTGCCACCCTTGTAAATGGTCCCCCTATTAACGATTCGGTAAATACCGAATCTGTATTTACCGATTCGGAATCGATAATATCGAATATTGCCGATTCGGTAAAATATACTGAATCTTTATCTACGTCCCATTTACCGATTCTGAAATACCGAATCGGTAAAATTCGGTATTTTAGAATCGGTAAATGGGAGTTACCTACATCTTGCCCCTAGTCTGCAGTACACAAATAATACCATCTTAGCCGACTTTACCTTCCATTTGGAAGACTTAGCCAACAAAGAAACAGAACAATTTATGGATATTTTAAGCTGTTTTCATCTTAGCCAATTGATAAAATATGCTACTCACGAGGCTGGCCATGTTTTGGATGCTATATTCTCAATCCATTGAGACTTGTAGCCTGAGGCCATATTACAATCAATATGGTCGGACCATAAAGCAGTAGGTTTCAGCTTAAAGATCGTTGCATCAAATAATTGTTAGGCAAAACAGTGCAGGTCATAAAAACAAGGGCATGGCATGAAATTAATGTAACTGAACTCACATATATCCTTTCTGCCACCCAACTTACTTTGTCAAATGATTTAAACATAGATATGGATAACTATGCTAATTGGATCTATTCAGCAGTATCAAAGCTGGCTCTGCTTAAATCCAGAATGCAGCAGGCAAGAGAAGATATGGAGAAGAAGCTATAACCTAACTGAAAGAACTGAATATGAACAACTGATTTAGGATTATAAAAATGAATAATCTCTGAGAAAACTCAGTATTTCAGTGACAAAATCTATCAAGCCAAACATTCCTCAAGCAAAATGGTATGAAAACCCTTACCTGTAATGGTTCAGTGTTATCTAAAGTAAAAGTTTTTACCTACCTAGGTGTGGTGTTCGATGAGAACGGGACATGGGCTCCACAAATCAAAAGTAAGGCTGCGGCAGTAAAAAGATCGGCTGCCGCTATCCTAGGTTTTGCAAAAAGGTTGGGTGGTAAGCCACCTGAGGCTATATTAGCAATTTATAAAGCTAAAACACTGGCCATTGCAAGGTATGGTGCCATGATATGGGGTTATAAAAATCTGGACCCCATACAAAGAGAAGAAAACATATTTTTGCGATCCCTACTCGGCCTCCCGAAAACCACCCCAGCCTTTCCCGTACATATGGAATTGGGGATAGGGTACATTGAGGACTCCTTGACTCTGGCCCCTTTAATGTCATGGATTAGGATATGGCTTAATCCAGCTTTAATTTTAAACCATATGATTATTAGGGACTGCATGGGGAGAGAAAACGTGGCTAAGATCGGGTGGCTACAATACATCAAAATTACAACAGAATATCTAGGCCGCCCGGAGTTATATACATGCCCCGAGAGCATTATGAGAGAGGATATTGAGTGGGTAAAGAAAAGCTACATTGAGAAAAAGGTTTTAGAGCGAGAGGCTATCGAAATTGTAAAACCAACTGTTAGGGCCCATTTTATGACGATTGCTTCGTTATCTATGCAATCCTATTTAAAGATAGTAAATAAACCTTTTCATAGGTGGGTCCTCACTAAATTTCGTTTCAATCAATCACATTTTCTTCTAGGCGAGTTTGAAAAATGGTGTAAGCCTCACGAAAATGCTCCCTGCAAATGCGACTACTTCTCAGATCAGGACATATCGCATTTCTTGTTCTTCTGTCCCTTCTATAAAAATGGGAGAGAAAGATATATTAAACCAATTCTGAGAGGTTTCGTGCAGATTAAACCAGCCCTACTGTACTTACAACTTATGGAAACTGCAGTAGTAATGTATGGGGTGGCAAATTTTCTGACTACGTCAATTCGGTCAAAGCAAGCAAGACTAAAATCAAATAATTAGTGTATCTTAAATTGCTTGTATTGAATAAATGGCCCTTGGTTATGTAACCCTTAGTCGTACCAAATTTGAACTCAAAAACTGCACGTTTTGCACTTTACCCCAGGTGGCTAGCATCTCCTGTATTTAAAATTGTAAAGATTTTTTCTAGTTTTGTACTGTATTTATAACCCGATTACTGCTAAAGGATTATAAGATTGTGATCATTGTAAATATGTTTTGCAAAGATGATTTTTATATGAATTTTTATGTGCATAGTAACTTTTTAACTTTTTAACTTGTTTTAAAAATTTGTCTGTATGATTGATTATGGTTCTGTAGCATACTTTTATGATTTTAAAACAATCGAATAAAGTGTTTCTGACTTGACTTGACTTGACATTCCTCAAGCAAACATTTTTAAAACAATCATCACTCTTTCCAGCTTTTCCTTAACTCGCACAGTCAGCCAGTCAGGTGCTTTGTGATAAACTTGCTAACTTTTTTTAAAGATCAGGTTAAAGCAGTAGATTGTGACATTGATTCGAGGCATTACAATCACACTGATGTTGTAGGAAAATAATCATTAGGATCAAGCACACAGGAGCTTGATAAGTTTCCTTGTGTTTCTAAAGAATAAAGAGCTTGAGCTTTACACCCATAGTAAATCTGGAGCTCCGTCTAACCCCTGCTCTCCAAAGAGCCTAATGTGTTAGCGGAGACAGTAGCAGCTCTTCCCACTTCTCTAGTGAATAATAGTATTACATCATTACAGTTTCCAATGAAATGGAAAAAAGCCTCCATACTTTCGTTGTTAAGAAAATCTTCTCTTAATCCTGAAAATGAAAAGAATTATCGTCCAATCTTTCTCTTGCCAATGCCGGAGAAAATTATTGAAAAAACACATTAACGCTACTCTCTCTGATTTTTTTAATAAAAACTAAATATTGACGAAGCTCAATCTGGCTTTAAAACAAATTGCAGTACTGAAACAGCTCTGGTTGCCACAGAGAAGATAAGATTTATTATGGACAATGGGGAGAAGGTTGCAGTAATCCTTTTAGATCTGTCCGCTTCCTTCCACACTATGAGTAATTCGGTAACTTTAGACCACTTAGGCAATATAGGATTACGTGGATCTGACCTGAATCTCCTTCAATCTTTTCTCTTGGATAGAGAGCACTCTGTCTCCCTTGGAGAATTTAGATCAAAGCCCTTCTCACTGTCTTGCGGAGTTCCGCAAGGGTCGTCACTGAGCCCTACACTTTTAATTGTTTATGTGTCCCTTTAAGCCAAATTGATTCAACCTTTTGCTTTTTTTGACAATTTCATACACTGATGACACTCAGAATATTGTGTCTATTTCCAGCAATGTGGGGTAAGTCTCCCGCCGCTTCAATAGTTGCATGTGTGAGGTTGTCACATGGATGAAATGTAGCTGTCGGAAGCTGAACTTAGAAAAAACTGATGTCCTTCTTTTTGGAAAGGACCTTTTATTCTGGAATCCATCCTAGTGACCCCAGTCTCCCTTTCCTCTTCCAACGCCGGTTTTATAAGTTATGAACCTGGGAATCATTTTTGATATCAATCTCTCTTTTAGAGATCAGATTAACAAACTCACCTCTACCTGTTTTTTTTATCCTAAGAACTTTGAGAATAATTTCTCCTTTGAATCCTTATGATCTGCAGAAATCAGTGGTTATTGCATTTTTATTGATCATGGTTGGGCTATTTTAATCCCCTTTATCAGGGCATTTGGTAGCATTTGTTAAATAGACTCCAGCTTTTACACAACACAGCAGTGCATCTCCTCAGAAAAATTCCTAAATATCAGTTAGTCTCTCAGGGCCCGATTCACAGAACTAATTTAAGTCAAAATCCTAAACGTACTACTTTTGGAATTCACAGAATGCACTTACTACTTTTGGTATTCACTGAATGGATTTATGACTACCTACTTTACGTCCGCACTCGGGTCCGAGATTCCGGGCCGTAGGTGGAGCTTCCGCCCCAGAGGTGGAGCTTCCGGCCTGGAGGCGGAGCTTCTGGCCCAGAGGTGGGACTGCCGTCCCAGAGGTGGAGATTTCAGCCATGGCTAAATCTCCTCCACCATCCGGAATCCCCACCTCTGGGCCGGAAGCTCTGCCTCTGGACCAGAAGCTCCGCCTCCGGGCCGGAATCTCCAGCCCGAGTGCAGACGTAAAGTTAGTAGTTGGAAATCCATTCTGTGAATACCAAAAGTAGTAAGTGCATTCTGTGAATACCAAAAGTAGTAAGTGCATTCTGTGAATACCAAAAGTAGTAAGTTTAGGATTTTGTCTTAAGTTAATTCTATGAATCGGGCCCTCAGGCCTTAGTGGAGCTTCACTGGCTCCCTGTCAATAACATTTTTGCTTTAAGGCTCTCTGTACAGCACATAAATCACTTAACGGGATAGGCCCAGAATATCTGAGGAAAAAGTTTACTTGGTACACTCCCAGGAGAACTCTGCAATCGGCTGCATTGGAAACAGTTTCCACTCCAAGATGCAATAAAGCATCTTCGGACGGTAGGAGATTTGTTTATTCCTCATGTAAAGTGTGGCATAATCTTCCTTGGGGCTCAAGAACCAGCAGACTCTCATTCATTTTAGAAAATTGCTGAAGTCCTGGCTTTTCTCTCTTGCTTTATAAACTTTCAGGTGCTTTATATCTGATACATGTCAGCGTCAAGACGCCTTCAGGCATTTGTGCGCTTAGTAAATATTATCAATATCAACATTGATGGAGAAACAACAACCAGATGTTGTATTTCTGACAGAAACCTGGCTGTAAGAAAGATCGATGCCAGATGTGGTTCTGGCGGTTCCCCAAGGGTATTTCATTGTGAGAAGTGACAGGGTGGGAAAAATAGCAGGTGGGATTGCTATAGTAGTAAATCTAATGTACATTGTGGAGTATTACCATGGGACGTGCAAGACAGCAAAAGCGCATTATTCTCAATTGAATACTTTTCTTCGTCTACACTTTTCAGTGGCTTGATTAATCGTCCACCAGGCTCCTCAGCACAGTATGTAAAGGTGTTACTGGACATGACTGTGATACGGGCCCTTAATAGAACTAATTGTACCCTTTTGGGAGAGATGAACATCCACTTAGATTATCTAAATTGCGCCAAAACCTCAAATTTATTAAATGATTCAGAGGCTTTGCAACTGATGCAGCTAGTAATGTTCCCAACATACAAGAAAGGCCATCTGTTGGACCCAGTGTTCTCAAATCTACCAAATATGGAAGTTAACCAACCATTCCCAGTGACCGGGCCTGACCACTTTGTGATTCCTATTTCACTTTCTATTATTCCCTAACCTAGTTCAGTAGAGAAGACACAAAGTTTGGAAATGCACAGGTTCAAACTGGACCTGGTCGATAATATGCTTGATTTGGATTACAAATTTGAGCACTGGATCGCCTCAGCTTTAGATTAGATGATTCCTTTCAGAAAAAAGTCTGCACCAGAAGCCAGCACCTTGATTTAATTCCAAGTAAAAAGAACAAAGAAGAATTGTAAAAGACTACAGCGTAAATGGGGGAAATCTTATGATGTAAGTTCGAAAAAGGACTGTATGAAATCTATCATTAAAAATCACTTCATGATAAGACGAACTCAGGCCAACTATTATACACAAAAAATCAATAGTGCGGCAAATTTGGCAAAGGAGGTGTTCTCCATTGTCATTACTATGACGAACCCCTCAGCAATGATCCCTGTTGTAATAGCCTTGGAAGCACAATCAAATGACATAGCAGGCTTCTTTTCAAATTAAATTTGCGACATTTATGCATTATTTCAAGGTCAGGAACCATGATCTTCCAGGAAAGTGTCTGAGACCCAGGAGTAAACCTCTATAACCAAGCTCTTGCGTTTTCAGGCATACAAATGAGAATCTGGTCATTTTAGTGACCATGGTAAAAGTCCAGGTCTTGATTCCACCCTGACCCAACATTTGCTTCTGCAGAGGGCAGCGGAAAGCATCCTCCCAGTCATAAATGGAATTCTGAACCACTTGTTGAGTGGTTAGGTCCCTAAAACCTGAAAGCCATTATTTAAAAAACCTTCTTTGGATCCTCTACTTACTGAAAAATATAGGCCAATCTCCTTACTTCCATTTCTGGGCAAGATATTTCAGCGACAGGTTAATAAACAACTATCTGATTTTTTTGGAAAAGACTCATCTTTTTAATGCCTCTCAAACAGGTTTTAGGCCTGGTTATAGCACAGAGACTGCTCTCCTGACAGCGGCAGCTCCTCCGCTGAGGCAGAGGAGAATCGCCCACACAAAAAATAAAATGATAATAACATAACGTTATTATCATTTTATTTTTACCGTACTGGACCCGTTTTTTTAAGGGGCGGGACAGGGCTAGGCTGTCAGCCAGCAGGGGGGAGTGGTATGTGCACTTAAGTGTGCATGGCAATTTGGCCGGCCGTCTCGGGCCGGTCAAACAATCATGTGAACTTTGCATATTCTCCACCCATTACAGCCTGGGTGGAGAACAAGCCCAGGCTTACACTCCCTCTATGAGTGCCGAACCCTGGTGCTCAGACCAATCACAACGATGCATAAGCAGCATTGTGATTGGCTAGGACAGACTGGGAGCCTGGGTGTTTCATGTTTCAGCGTCCTCACAAAGAAAAAATAGGAGAGGCGGTGGCCATGTAAGTGCTGTTTTCTTTCTTTTTGATTACCCCCCCGCTTCCTCCCTGCCCGCCCCCTACCATGGCCCCATAGCAGCCGCCACTGTCTCCTGGTGGTAGAGGACCTTAAAATGACACTCGATCGAGGTGGCTCAGCAACTTTAATCTTGCTGGATCTTAGCGCAGCATTTAACACGGTATTGCATGGAACCCTTTTAGAGGGACTGGGTAGTTTAGGAGTGACACACCAGGCCTGGAAGTGGCTGGGCGTTTTGAAAGACTGAAGCTTTCAGGTGAAGAACCGGGGTTTAATCCAGCGGCGTCAGGGGCACGCCTAAGATCTTCGAGTTCACCTGTCTTGGTATTCAAAGAAACTTCTGGATGGCGTCAGAGACCAAGTTTATTAGCTGCAGCTATTAACAGTGATCCTAGAAATACATCACGGTGTAAATTCTCAGGAGACTGCTCATTTTACTAAGGCGAGATGTCTCCTTTTATACCCAATATTCAAATTATAAATTTACACCCACTGCACAAAATTCAAGCCAATAAGATACATTTTCAAACAAAGTATCACATAGCAAAAACTAAATTTACAGTATCCCAACCCAAAAGTTAATTATTATGAATGTTCCAAATTCAATCTCCACAAGCCGGACAAACCTATAATTGAAAGCATAACCCATGTACTGAAGAAACATAACAAAAGAAACAGTAACAGATGCTGAACAAGATAAGGCATGTGCAAGGAAACTAAAAAGTTAACGATGTCCTGAACATTGATTAGCAACCTCAGACAAAGATCGATCAGGGAAATTGGCTTTGCGAGGTCAGTTGCAGGTGAAGAGGTCGGTTTCTTACAGTTCATTTCGGAGTCAAAAAGAAACATAGTTAATGTATACATGAACTAAGAAGGCCAGGCCACTTTGTTCGCCAGGCTACCTTTACAGGCCTACGTGAGGGCAACACAAAATGGTGGCACAGAACAAAATGGAGTCAGACTCGAGAATTACAGAACCTCAGCCCCTCCTTTTGCCATTACGTAGGCAATAACCTAAGACTCATGTTAATCTGAATCTAGGTCTATATCGATATTCATTAGGTCATCAAACTGTTGCTGTAGCATCATTTTATTATTCTCTACTTCTCTCTGGACAGATCTCCGAACACACATAGTAGCACAAAGACTACAAATGGCGGGACCACACTGGATGCAAAGACAACAAGAGAAAAGGATGGCTAAAACCATACCAAGGAATGTCAGAATCTTCCATCCCCATTTGGACAGCAGTCCCCAAAACCATCCCGTCAATGACCAGTCTCCTTCGTCTACATGGATAGACTCAGAGATCTTATGCAACCTAGAGATGGCTTGGTACTCTGTAGGGGCATTATCTTTTATGTAAACACAGCAACTGGATCCAATCAATTTACATACTCCTCCTCGATCTGCAATTATGATGTCTAATACCATACGATTCTGCAAAGTCATAAGGAGGTCCACTTGAAGCTCAGCTGTAATATTACTAAGAGCACCTGCTGTCTCATTAATAGGAGCTTCAACAACGCGGACAAGCTGTCGAATATGCCTACTATTGATCATAGGACCCCAAAAGGGCAGGAAGCCCTTCAAGAAATCTCCTACTTCGTGTGCTGCAGTATCTTCCTTATTGAAGACACCTCTACCATATCTCGTTCTATGATAATCTTACCATTATCACTCCATACCATCCTCGGCAAGCCATATCTGGGAAAAAATTATTTGAGCAAAACCTTGGCTGTAGACAAGGCAGTATTATCCTTTAGGGGGTAGGCCTCTATCCATCTGGAAAAGGCGCAAACAACCACAAGGACATACTTCAAGTTATTGCATCTTTCCATATGAATGTAGTCTATCTGCAGCACCTCGAACAGATACGTTGGAGGAGCAAAATGACCCGCTGGAGTTGGGGTTCCCTTTCCAGATTATGCATCAAGCAAATCATGCAGTGTTTAACCAAATTCTCAGCACACTTAGGAATTCCACCATTCTGCCATACCCGAGCCAACAACTTACATATCCCTTTTGAACTAATGTGAGCCAGCCCATGAGCCATAGTAACCACCGGGAGCACATATGCATCCGGCAACAACCATCGCCAGTGCTCTGACAACTCAACCCAGCAGCCTGTCGAATCCAACATTCCCGTACTCTCTCTCCATATACTCAATTCTTTCTCAGTAGCTTCTGCCTGAATAATCTTCACACTTTCTGTTGTATCTGCACACATTCCTCCTTCCACAACCCATCTGGCAGGACCTGCAACATACATCCGACTCATCACATCTTTCGCTGTTTCTCTCTCTACTTCATCTGCAAACGCATTCCCTTGACCCACATCATCCGTAACCTTCTTATACGCACTACACTTTACTATCGCAATTTGGGTCGGCAAAGTAAGTGATTCAAGAAGTTCACTCACTAATTGTTCATGCTGAATTTTCGTACCATGGGAAGTAAGAAATCTTCTCTCTTTCCACAAACGACCAAAACTGTGAGCCACGCCAAATGCATATTGGCTATCAGTAAAAACATTCACTATCTTTCCTTTTGACAACACACACGCTCTAGTCAATGCTATCAACTCCGCTGCCTGTGCTGAATTCTGTGCAATACGTGCTGTTTCAACAATCGTGTGCAAAGTTGTGACAGCATATGCTGCAGTCGTCTCTCCATTCGTAAGCTTAAAACACGAACCATCTACCCATAGGGTACCATCAGGATTCGAAAGAGGAGTATCTTTCAGATCAACTCTACCCTTCGCTTCCTCCTCTGTCCGGAGAAAACAGTCATGCTGTTCCTGAACATCTGTCTCTACAAAAATTGGCAGCAATGTGGCTGGATTCAATGTGTTGCACCGCTTGATGTGCACATGGCTAGCCAAAAGCGTCAACTCTTAACCTGACAAACGTGCACTGGTAAGATGTTGAGTCTTTGTTCTGTTCAATAGGGTATCCACTGCATGTGGAACCATCACAATCAATGTATTATCCAATACCAAACCAGCAGACTGTCAGATAGAAACAGCCGCTGCTGCTGTAGCTCTTAGACAACTAGGCAACGCCCTAGCTACCGGATCTAAATTGGCTGAAAAATACGCACATGGGCGCTGCTTGTCTCCAAATTGTTGCGTCAACACTGACAACGCACAACCTTCTCTCTCGTGTACATAAAGTGAAAAAGGTTTACTATTGTTGGGGGTACCCAACACCAGAGCAGAACACAATGCATCACGCAATTCAGAAAAACTCTTCTGACATTCGTCAGATTAAGGAAGAGGGTGTGGTGTATCCTTAAGTGTAAGTGCCAACAAAGGTTTCGCTTGCAAAGAAAAATTCGGAATCCACTGTCTACAATACGAGGTGATACCTAAGAAGGCACGCACCTCTCTCTGTGTGCATGGCACAGTCATTTGGGCAATCGCTTGAATACACTCTGGGGTCCATCGTCTTCCCTCCTTCGACAAGAGATGACCTAAGTAGGTCACTTCTTGTCGGCAATACTGCAACTTCGAAGGTGACACTTTATGATGAAGGTCAGACAGGTGTCGCAACAAAGAAAGAGTAACCTCTTTACAAATCTCTTCATCATCAGCAGCAACCAACAAATCATCAACATACTGGATAAGAGTAGCACCAGAAGGCAATGCAAAAGTATCAAGCTGAGTTTTCAAAGCCTGACTATAAATGGAGGGACTCTCACAAAAACCTTGAGGAGCGCGTTTAAACCGGAAACTGTGGCCTCCTAAAGAGAAGCCAAAAATATCCCTACTTTCCTCAGCAATCGGAATACTGAAGAAAGCGTTCTTCAGATCAATAACAGAAAACCAAGCAGCTGAGGCAGGGATCATAGTCAATAAAGCAGTACTGTCTGGAACAACAGGAAACTGTGGCACAACAATCTTATTAACCTCTCGAAGGTCGATCACAAACTGATACACAGGTGGCTGAGAAGAGTCAGTACGCTTAAGGACAGGCAGAACAGGACTATTACACACATTACCTCTCGTTTCTTCAACCACACCTTTCTCAAACAAATCATAGATAATCGCTAAAAGAGCTCTTTCGCCATCACTGGAAATTTTGTACTAATTTAGCATTCGACTTAAGGGTAACAACGTAGGGTGGAATCTACAAGAGACCAACATCATTAGGACCTGTAGCACAAAGTGTATCAGGGAGAGAACGCAGTGCCAGTGGAAGGCGATCCTTAGACAGATACATTGGGGAAATCACTTTCTTACCCACTGTAAGATGTACTCCCAAAGGAGAACAATGTAATGTCGCATGCAATCTTTTCAACAAGTCCAAACCCAACAAATTCTCGCCACAGCCAGTCGTTAAAATAAGGGGAGCTTCCAATTCACAAGGACCAATAGAAAGGGGCAAAGGACAAGAAACCGGGTTACGAACTGGGGCGCCAGAAAATCCTACCGAAACATTAGTCAAGCCAGACAAGGGTGCGCCAGGGAGTTTAGAGTGCATGATAGAACTCTTTGCTGCACCAGTATCCAAAAGAAAAGAAAGGTTCTGCCACACCTGATGTAATCACTTCAACATAAGGTCCACTCTGGTCTACTGGAACTGACACTACTCCCTCCCTAGGTCCATGGCTGTCCTAACTATCATTAAAACCAGCACTCTCACTTCCAACATAATAATCATCAGTGTAGTACTGAGCGAACTGGACAGTCGGAACATTCTGTTGGTCAAAATAATTGATAGAATTCTGAGGGGAAAAGGAACGTTCATTCTGGGGAAACGTACCACGTCCCCTACCCCTAGGTACTTGTTGGTAACCACCACGACCTCTCAGACAAGACATACCATTTGCACGCTGTAGCAAGATCGGGCAACTATTCTTGAAGTGACCTTCCTCTTTACAATAAGCACACTGATTAGAACCTAGCGGGAGTCGCGAAGCAAAAGACTCAGGCTTCTGCAACAGTTTCTGAAACTGTGGGGGTTGCTGAAACTGACGCTGATTAGGGCGAGGCGGATAAGCCTGCTGCAGAAGAACTTTCGTTTTTAAATCTCTAGTCTTCTTCTCTACTTTATCCTTCTCATCTTTATCTCTATTCTCATAGTATTGTGCAGTAGCCAATATCTGGGCCGAAGAAGAAACAGCCCATGAACTCTCAGAGTCCTTTAACTTATTAGAAAGTTCAGGAAGTAAATTAAAAATAAACTTATCTACAAACAACCTCTGACCACCTTCTGTACTCATGTCCTGACCACTATGATCAATGAATGTTTCCTCAAACCTAGTGAAGAAATCAGACACACTCTCATCTTTCTTTTGTTTGCATGCTGCTAACTTGTCCCAATTCACCCGCAAAGGAGGCATCATAGTTTTCATTAAATTAATAATCCTACCAGGTAGTTCTGCAACTAAGGGTTCAGGTTTGGCACCTCCTGCCTGCCGACCATCTGCAGCAGTAATATTAACCCACGTACTTCCTAACTCTGGCGCGTGATCCTCGTGACAGATCTTCGCCCACAAGGGTTGAGGAACGACATTACCCATCAACATATCTATGTCAGCTAAATTCATAACACACGCATCAACTGTCTGAGACAACTCCTTATAATAACCAGCAGGATTTTGAGCCAGGACCTCAGCACTCTTCCAAGGGACATGCACTCACACTCGCTGAAAATGAGCCGGTGCAGCCACAATACCATGAGCGGCATCAGCCACAACTGCCTCTCTCCATACAAGGGGGACCTCTCTCATAGGATACTGCTTCACTTTTCTCCTAACAGAAGGGTCAGGTTCGAACAATAACTGAGTGGAAGTCTAGATCTAAAAGTGAGTAGTGTCTCTACCGCTTCCTCAACATCGGAACCCACTATCGTTCCTTTAGTAAATTCAGACTGAACATTAATCAATTCCAGTGGAATTGAACCCAACTCATTATCTTCCCACTCCTGACGAAGGAAGGTACACATGACATCAAAAACATACCTTTGTTTTGGTGCCTCCCACTGTGGGAAGATATCCATAACCTCTTGTGGACCGTACTTGGAGGCATTCGAAACCCATCTACGAGCAAGGAGATCTAACACTGCCCGCTCTTCGGGACTAGGAAGCTGACTACGTCTCTGCTTACGTTCAGAAACAGGCGTCATATTCAGTGACCCAAAGAAAGGAGACAAAAGACTAGTGACAGTCTCAGTCATTCGTTGCCGAGCAGAAGGAGAAGAAGTTGACATGAGGAGAGGAGACAAAGTGTTTTGAGGCAAGAGAGACGTAGGGACAGAAATAAGAGAAGTCGAAGATAAAGGAGTGTAAGGCAAAGGAGTTTGAGGCAAGGCTGGTGACAAAGCTGGCGGCCCTGGAGGGGGCTGCGCCGCGGGAGGAAGAACCACCTGTGAAGCAACAGATGGCTGAACAACAGCAGGGGGTTGAACGACAACAAGGGGTGCAACAACTGGAGGTAACGTAGGTGCAGTAGCACCCTGCACATAAGGGGGTGGTAATCTCAGTAAATGTGACATCAAATGATCCTTTTCAGGATCTTCAGTCACATTTGAAAGGGGAGGTGGCAACATTTATCAATGGCCATGCAATGTTGTCTATCTGACACTTCAATTGCACGATCTTCTTCATCTTCCTTAAACTGCCTAGCAGCTTGCATTACCGACATATTCCTTTCCTTCCTATCTCTCTTAGCTTGCTTAATTTCTCGCTGTTTGGCTTCCTTACGTCAAAGGCGGAAAGAGTCAAACATCGCCGGCCGTGCTTTCTTCTTAAATAGCGCAACTTCTAGGTTATCTAAAACATCTGATTCAAAACTACCATGTTGGGGCCATCGTAAAACACCATATTTCCTTGTATAACGGACCCATACTTCATTAAAGGTAATGGGACCCACACCATGCTTTGAATAGAACTCATAAGTTGGAGCTCCAACCGGAGGTATCGGACACGAGTCCTCCAATCGGGAATCCTTATTACAACTACAACAAAACCATTTCCTAATTTTGCCAAAACCAGGCATCTTTAGCTCACTAGTCTTGCTTCCAACTTCAAGCGGTTATCAAAAATGATACACTCATAAATATACGAACCCCTCGGCTTCGACTATTGCAATGGCCGAATCAAAACCAAGAAACAAAACAAAGTCATGGGAGCGACCCACTTATATTTAACCAAAATGTCTGGCACGCCACCAGAAGACCGTCTAACGTCTCGCCTTACAAATCATCACAAGAGGTTCCAAGACAGGGCGACAGTCAGGGCAGCAGTCCTTCGCAGCCATCGGAAAGGAGAAGCCTTGCAGAAAAAACCTTCGGTCCACGTTGACATGCAGGGGTCAATGAAGTGGCGGCCGTCCTCCAGAATTTCCTCACAGGGCAACTCACAATCTAAGGGCTTGGACCAGTACCGCTGAAGTCGCCCCGTTGGGCGCCAGTTGAAGAACCGGGGTTTAACCCAGCGAAGTCAGGGGCATGCCTAAGATCTTCGAGTTCACCTGTCTTGGTATTCAAAGACACGGAATACTTCTGGATGGCATCAGAGACCAAGTTTATTAGCTGCAGCTAGTAACAGTGATCCTAGAAATACATCATGGTGTAAATTCTCAGGAGACTGCTACTTTTACTAAGGCGAGATGTCTCCTTTTATACCCAATATTCACATTATAAATTTACACCCACTGCACAAAATTCTAGCCAATAAGATACATTTTCAAACAAAGTATCACATAGCAAAAACTCAATTTACAGTATCCCAACCCAAAAGTTAAATATTAGGAATGTCCCAAATTCAATCTCCACAAGCCGGACAAACCGATAATTGAAAGCATAACCCATGTTGTAATGAAGAAACATAAAAAAAGAAACAGTAACAGATGCTGAACAAGATAAGGCATGTGCAAGGAAACTAAAAAGTTAACGATGTCCTGAACATTGATTGGTAATCTCAGACAATGATCGATCAGGGAAATTGGCTTTGCGAGGTCAGTTTCAGGTGAAGAGGTCAGTTTCTTACAGTTCATTTCAGAGTCAAAAAGAAACCTAGTTAATGTATACATGAACTAAGAAGACCAGGCCACTTTGTTCGCCAGGCTACCTTTACAGGCCTACGTGAGGGCAACACAAAATGGCACAGAACAAAATGGAGTCAGACTCGAGAATTACAGAACCTCACAGGTATGAGGCAAACCTTTTTGCTCACTGTCCCTACCTTTGGTGTGCTGAGTACCTCAACGTTACTTCCTTGAGCCTGACATTGTTTAACATGTCTGCTCGGCCATTGGCTTATAAGGAAGAGTTGTTTGGCCTCTCCTTGGTCTGATATGCAGACGATACCCAGATCATCATTTCCGTGGCCCCAGAATCATCCTCTTATGGAGGGCTGCTATAAACTTGTCTTACTACTGTAGGCAAAAGGATGGCTTCTTGTTGTTTAAAACAGGATGGAGACAAGCCTGAAGTGATGATTATCGGGAGCAAGCTACATTTCTGGTATTATTAGCAGAATCCACTTGAAGAACCCTTGTATAAACTTTAGTGACTGCTCACCTGGATTACGGAAATATGCTTTACCGAGGACCCTCACAATCTGTGCTGAATAGACTGCAGGTGGTGCAAAACGCTGCAGGTCATCTCCTGCTAAGGATTCCCAAACAGTAGTTGGCCTCTCTGGCTACATTGCATTGACTGCTTATAAAACACATTACATTTAAGGCCTTAGTCCATATGCTGCAACATTATAGCCTGGGAAGACTGCTGCGATCTGCTAAATCCTATCTGGTAGCTCTTCTGAAAATCTCCAAAAGCAGGAGTGGTGGCCTTTCCTTCTCATTCCTGATTAAAACACTATGGAACGAGATGCCTCTTATCCTGTGGAAGACTTCAGATGAATTACCATTTGGGAATGGTCTCAAGACATGGCTTTTTGGCTGAATTTGTTGTCAGTTGTCTGGGTTTCTTCAGGTTCGGACAGCTTTGGTGCTTAGAAACCTGTTGTTGATAGCCGTGTGTGGTACAAATAGGGTAAATAGAAAATAGAGTTAGAGTTAGTAAATGGAGTTCAATAAATAGACTTATCACACCTTAAATCAAACTGATGCTAGACATACATAAACAGATGCGTAGTCATAAGAATTAAAACTTTACTTTTCTGTTTAGAGTATTTCCAGAGACACTGTCTGAAGATCAAACTCAGTGACAGAAAATGCCTGTCTGAAGTCATGATGCATTTTGCAAGTGTCTCCTCGAACAGCTGAAACCTAATGAGAGAACTTGGTGAGGGCTCTGAGATGCCTCTAAAAGTGACTTTTTTCTCGAGCCTGCTGAGCCAGCACTAACTTTAACCCCTTGGCCGAGGCGGTAATTCCGCCGCGGCGCTGGGGGTGAGGAGGGGCCGCCCGGCGCCGCCATGCTCGTGACGAAACCACTCCGTCACGAGACACGGGCACGCTGTGCTTGTGACGGAGTGGTTCCGTCATGGCCCCGCCCACTCAATAAAACGGCCGCGCAGGCGCGGAATTGACGCCGCATAGGCAGGGCGGCCGCGCCGTGACGGAACAACTCCGTCACCAGCACAGCGCATCCGTGGCTCGTGACGGAGTGGTTCCGTCACGAGCACAGAAGGGGTTAACATAAAATATCATCTTCTGCTTTCCCTTAATTCTGCCGGCACACCAGGCTTGGCAAACAATGACTTTAGTAGAGGGTCAACAACTCAATGACTGCAATCAAATAATTAGCAAAATAAAGAGGTCATGAAACCCCCACAGAGTTTGCAAATTCATAGGTGATGTGGAGCATGGCTTCAGAGGGACATGTAATGTCTGTCACTGCTTAATCTACAGTTTCCACTTCAGAATCTGGGGTTGAAGGGTACTGTCTACTGCAGCCCCTCTACTCATACGTTTAGGGAGAATAAATCCCCGTCCCCCATGGTTCCTACACCATTGCTCACATTTACAGATTGGTGTAAGTGCGCCTCACTCATAGAAGCCTACTTTACTTTAAAGAAACTGCCCTTCAGGGAGGTAAAAAGGTTTAACTAACACAACAATTAATTGCTTCAAAAATCAATATAAACACACAAAAGACGCTGGTGGGTCTGATGAAGGAACTCCTCTACAGGGCCATGCTACTCCTCTGTAAGTCTCTAGGAAGAAGGAAAATTGCAAAAAGGGGGAAAAGAAAAAGAACTCTGTTTTAAGGTCTTAAAAAACCTCACACACTCTACGGTGGCATGCTTCATCATGGGCTCCTCCTCACACCACTAACATGTGAGTTGGTCGTGTGTGCTACAACTCTCACAAGACTGAAGAGGAGCTCTTTGATGATACCTATCAGGATATCCCTATGTGAGCTGTTTGGTGTAGGTGATGGTGAGCAGAGTGTAGTGGAGAACAGAGAAAAGGTGATGTAAAATGCCTCTTGCTGGACAATATCATAGCTTTAAAGGGTGTCCCCGAGGAGCACACTAAAGGGGATAGAACTTCAACCTATATGTGATAATGGGGTAAAATAGGTGTCTGCCATTCCTAATGACCCTACAAAGAGGTGTTTGGCATTCTTCAGGACCAATATTATTAGATATAATCAAATATAAACAAGAATACTAACACTGGTCCCTACGGAATGTGGCTTTACTATTGTTGCCAGCATCTGAAAAACAATGAAATGAGAGAAACATATTTGTGCCAATATTATTTAAGTGCTACCACGATACCTTTTACAGTGGAATCATTAAACCAACACCAGGATAGGGCTATATTGCGATGAAAATGGGGGGCGACAGGAGCTCGTCCTCTGCTCACCGCAGACAGACCAGTTGAGTTGGCAGTGAGCTCTCGGTGAAGTATGTAATTTGCCCAGTTGCGTTTTCTTTTGGGTCCCTGCTTTTACTTCCAAGCTGATAACCCACCCGAGTGAGGCTGCCCTCTTTGAATATCCTGGTTGGTTCATGCATGTCACCAGATTTTGCCAGCCATTCATATCAGGCCACACTTTTCTACTGCAATTACATGCATGATCTAACTTTCGAATTGCACTGGATGTTGGTTTGAGTTTTGTGTGGTTTTGCACTGACTCACCAGTTGGATGTATTCCTGGGATATGCTTAATGTGGGCATTATGATGTTTAGCCCCGCACAAGTCTTTTGAAGGGTTGGCAAGTTGAGACTAGGGGTGGGTGGAATTGGCAAAGTTTCATTCTGCAGAATTCCGCAGAATTGCATTAAAATTCTGTGAGATTCCGTGACATTCAGCGAAGGGGCAGAGTGGGCACCGTAATGTGCAGTGCATAACCCTAGATGCCCTTACATAAGATGAAACTCTAAGATAGGAGAAGGTAAGAACTGTCTTTATTCTGTCACCCACTCTCCAGGACTGCCTTGAGGATGTCAACATTCTAAAGCAGACTCCAGTGGAACATACCAACAGGTAGAGGTCCAGAGGGGGCGGGAATGTACCACTATGAAAATACATAACAGTGTAAGCAGATTACAACACATCTCCCTTCGCTAATGATGGGGAACATGTGGAGGAGGGAGAAGAGGGGGTGGGAGCTAGCAAAGGAAAAAGGTAACTAAAAGAGAATACCCGGTAATGAAACATGCAAAATGGGGGGAAAGATTACACAATGATGCAGTCAAAGGTCACCCTTGATGTACACCAACAACCGAGGGGAGAGGGCGGAAACGGAAGAGTCTCTAGGACCTGTAGGGAAAAACGGCCTATGGATAGTAAGAACATATTTAAGAATAAACATTTTTACATGTCGGCGGTAAAGGTACACCTGCACAGACTGTAAAATAGTAATGGATCTCAAAACATGGACCTGTAGAAATGAAAGGCCTATGGATAGTACTAACATTATACTGCAGAATGAAAAGCCTATGGATAGTACTAACATTATACAAGAATAAACATTTTGTCATGTCGCAGGTGAAGGTACACAGGTACACATGCACCACTGTAAAAATGTAATGGAACTCAAGGCACAGGAGGAAACATATAATGTATATATTCCTAGACAATACAGCTTGAGGGAAACTTTGTGGGGTAAATAACAGAAAGCTCACCCTACCATCCCTTTAAAACACGAACTTGGGAGTCTGTTCTTCTTTACTGTGTACCACCTTTACCTGATTCATCTCCCCATCTTTGCACACTCTTGCAAAATGGCCCTTTTTATTGCATTTAATGCAATTAGAATTACGTGCGGTGCAATGAACACTGTTGGCAAGGTGATTGTGCTCCCACATCTGAAACATTTCAACCCTTCCGTAATACTGATAGGTTTCTCACTTTTAATATCCTTAGACCTGATCTTGAGAACTTCTACATCTCTATTATCCTCAAGAACATTACCTTTAATTTTGTTCACGCTACTGACAGGTTCTTTCGGTTGATTCATTTCCAGAATACACTTCACAGTGTGTTCGATGGATTGAGCCATGGTAATGGCTTCTCTTAAGGAGGTATTTTTAGCAAGTAGTTTTTCTTTTATTCGTGGGTTGTGTGTACACCTCACCAGCTGATCCCTGATAAGGGAGTCATTCAATTCTCCAAATTCGCATAACTGAGTAAGACCTCGGAGTGCGGCTATATAATTGGTGACTGACTCATGCTTACCCTGAACACGAGAAAAAAAGTTATGCCGTTCTAGGACCACATTAACTTTGTCCCCGAAGTGGGTTTCTAATTTCAACATAGTAATCCTAAATACGTCTAAGTCTATCTCATCATCCTCTAATTCGGGATCAGGAAGGGTTTCATAAATTTTCCTTCCCTGAACTCCTAGGTTATGGAGTAATACATGTTGTTTACGGACAGCCGAAAAATGCCCCCCCCAATGGCAATGAGGCAGGAATCAAATAGATTGATCCAGTCTTTCCAGTGGATATCTGGACCCCGATTTCATTTAAAAAGGAGGGCGGTTGGCTCATGGATGATGCCGCCATGGAGAAGGGAAATAAGTGCTTTACTACAAATTACAATGGAGGCAATAGGCTGAGAAATGTAGACTTTAACATTTGCTCTGAAAACTCACTAATGGTACAATTGATTATATAAGCCTTACAAGGTACATGCAATGCTATCTGCTGCACCGTTTGGAGGAGATTGGCATTGGGGGGCCTGCTCTGTAGTGGTTTCGCTCCTTTCTCGACAATCGTTCTTTCTGCGTGGGCATCCCTCCTTACCAGTCCAAATTCCATCCTTTGGCCATGGGGGTTCCACAGGGATCCTCGCTGAGTCCCACGTTATTCAATCTTTACATGAGACCGCTGGCTGAGGTCGTAAAGCAGTGGGGCTTAACTATGGTTTCATATGCCGACGACACTCAGCTGGCGGTTACTCTCAGTGGGGATGCGGAGCTGGATGCCCCTAGGTTTCAGAATGGACTGAGGGCGGTGGCCAGCTGGATGACGGCGAACTGTCTCCAGCTTAACGCAAGAAAGACAGAAATCATGATTGTCGGTAAGAGAGCGGAGCTCTGGGGGGACAGGTGGTGGCCTTCGGAATTAGGACCATCTCCGACTCCGGTTTCGGAATTAAGAAACTTGGGAGTTTGGCTGGACTCTAGCCTTAACTTTGTTGGCCACACTAAGAAAACTGCGGCCTGCTGCTTTGGTGTCCTTCGGGGCTTAAGACCTGTGCTTAAATTCTTCGATGCCCCGACCAGGCAGCTGGTGATTCAGGCGACGGTAATCTCCCGGCTTGATTACGCCAGCTCTCTCCTGGTGGGGGCTAACCAGGCAGAAATCACTAGCCTGCAGCGCGTTCAAAATACTGCAGCCAGAGCGATAGTTGGCTTGCCCAGATTTTGCCCCGTCTCTAACACCCTTCGCTCCCTACACTGGTTGCCGATGAAGATGAGAATTCATTTCAAGGTCTTATGTTTGGCCTTCAAAATCACTGCTCCCCAGTTCCTGACCAATCTCTTATCTTTGTATGTCCCGACACGCTCTCTTCGATCCCTGGGCCAGGCTCTCGCCGTGGTTCCCCGGTTTAAGCTTTGTCGTGCCGGGGGCCGATCTTTTCGTGTAAGAGCTGCGGCTATCTGGAACTCTCTCCCGGTTGAGATCCGTCTGTTGGAGGATCTTTTGCAGTTTCGTAAGGCTAATAAAACTTTCTTGTTTTAATCTTATCCCACTGTCGTTCCTTTTTTTCTGTTCTTTGTTAGCAGTGTTGTGTTTCACCTTGTTTTGCGCCAGGACGCTCCTTCGCTGGAGCAGCTGTGCGCACAATAAATGACTGTAACATAACATAACATAACATGTGTACACACTGCCCGATAAGACTAAGATTTGTACCCTTAAAGTGCTAAATAGCTCTGAAAATGTACTAGAAGTACAAACTGGACTGTATGAAGAATTACAGGGTACTTATAATTATCGAATGATAGAACTAACGCACTGTACAGACACTGCAGAATGTACCTGGTGTACCAAAATGTCACAATTTCCCTCTATAAATTAATTAGTCACAAAAGCACAATATCACGTAATACTGAGTTTGTAAATACCAGGGGATAAAAACATCCCCCACCCCGAATCAGTTAAATGTACGCAGGAAAAATAACCTAGGGGAACTGATTACAGATTACTATAAAATGTTCCTTGATAAATATAGTATTATACAGAGGCGCACAGTGGAAACACATGCAGTATCACCCGAAACTCTGATTTCAAAAGGAGGGAAAGCAAAGGGGTCAACCCACATACGAGCGAAAGATGGCACAAGTAACTGTTAAATACTGTAAATTAGAAAATATTAACACAGTGCAGAGTGAACCATGCAAACATATAAGCTACACCTCGAACATTTATATTAGCCCCTAAGAACACATGAATATTCTAAAGAGGAATAAAAATTCCAATGAATCTAAGAGAAATTAGTGTATGTATCTCCGTGGAACACTGAGACACCTTAAAAAATATAATACCTACACAAGAGGGTGGACGTTCTTTAATAACAATAAACGCCCAGGAAATGGGAAGTAAGTAAATATTTCTCAAAGGCTGTTGTAAGGGAAAGAGGTGAAAAAACAAAATGGGACAGTCTTAATGAGGCTAAAATCAGTTCCAGGGGGGCGTAAAAAGAATGGGCAGTCTTACTGTAGGAACAGTCAGTCACAGAAGAAATCGCTTCACAGGTTGAATCAGGGAGCTGCTGTCACTCGATCAGCACCGATTGAACACATCCGGCGAAACGTCCAGGAACTGAAAAGCTGCACAATAAATGATGAAGGACTGAGGAGAAGTGTATGGCGGTCCTGAAGAGGCTGGTGCGCCGGGGGTGGTGGGTGGACGCCGCTCTCAATAACTGGAACGAATAGTATTAATGGTGGCCCTGAGGGAAGAATGCGCCAGAACTCATGCCTACTTCATCACTGCTGACGCTTACTGACAGGATTTCCAGGCGGTGCTGCTGCGCAGGCCCGAAAAGCACACGGAACACGAGCAATTCACTGGCTTGGAGAAGTGTCTCTGTACAGCGTCTGCCCCAGCTGACGGGACCTCCGCCGAACTGCTGCTGCGCAAATCCGACGGGTACGAGGAACACCACAGAGACGGCAGGAAAGTGTCTCTGCAAAGCACCTGCCTCAGCCCGTCTTCTTCCTGATAGGGATTACACAGGAAAGGCAGCAGCTGCGCTAGCTCAAATAAAACACAAATGTAGGCTGACAGTAGGTGGCAGTACCTACGATACCACTGACGCCCATGGAGATGGGCACAGCTGCTGCCCACACTCACCACAGGGGACGGCGAAGGTACCTTTGTTGTGCAGGATTTCCACCCATATGTATCTCTTCAGGGTGAGTGCAATTCGGTAGCGCGCCCCACACAAAACGCTTCACACGCTGCCCAATGCTCAAAAAAGTTAACCCATCGACCGCATATGTCCAAAATTAACATGAGCACCAATGCACCCAAAAGCACATGACCGCCAGATGAGACAACTCACGCAGCAACTCCTGGTAAAATTCTCTAACCACTAACTCAGGACTTGCAGTCAGGCGATCCGATTGTCAAACCAGTGGGCACAGCGAGATTGATGAATAAGGTGCAGAACGACAAGCACCAGTCACACTCACGTCTCCAATGGACTCCTGGGCAGCAGAAGTTAGACACTGTGTTCTTCACTGGGAAACACCTTTGGCAGTCTCATCAAGTTACTGGCACAAGGAACTGGGCAACTGTAGACCACCTCTCACCATGAGGGAATCTTCATACAAAGCACTCCAATATAACCAGGATCTGCAGCAGATGGAGAGAGCACTGAAAGGGGAGATGACAGCTTGGCCCCCTGCGCCGGTTTCATCGCCAGTGTGGAAAAGATGAAACTCTGAGACAGGAGTAGGTTAGAACTGTCTTTATTCTGTCACCCACTCTCCAGGACTGCCTGGAGGATGTCAACATTCTAAAGCAGACTCCAGTGGAACATACCAACAGGTAGGGTTCCAGAGGGGGCGGGAATGTACCACTATAAAAATACATAACAGTGTAAGCAGATTACAACACCTATGTCTAACATTATATATAGACACATATGCACCTACAAAGTCACTCCTATGGCAGGCCTTAACAATGCTGAAGGCAGAGTGCTTGGTTTTATGTGAGATGGTGCTCTAGCATGAGCTGAGCCTGTCTGCAGCTTTCGGAACCATGTCCTTATAGCTGTTCTAGGATAATGCTATACCATATACTCTTAAGTGCATTATGAACCTCTCAGTTAAATGCTATCTTTGGTTTGGCTTTATCAAAACATGTCGTGTAAGGTGTCATATGCTTTGGAATACTACCCCCTCGCCAGTTCAGGGTAGCATTCCACCCTTCTAGAGGGAGAAGACATGTTACTTCCATTAATCCCAGTTAAAGTTAACCAGAGCATCAGCATCACAAAATGGATGCTGCTGCCACAGACACAAGTCTGACCTTCTGCTGCTGGGAGTCCTTCCAGCGAGGGAGGCTTGGACAATAGGTTTCCTGTCACAGGGAGGTGCTAGCACCACCCCAGACAGGCTATAGTGTATTGGGGCAGGGAGGGCTGAATGAAAGGAGACACTGCCTGGGGCACACAAGGTGTCCCATGCATAGTCCAGTTCAACCCGGTGCTGGGGCACTCCAGCCCCAGCTCTGGCGTGAAACTCGACAAAGGGAAAGGGGTGTAACCACCCCCTTCCTGGGTCCCACCCATAGGACGGACCTAGCAGGTAATCCAGCCTCTAGATTTGGTATATAGGTAGGAGCTGAGTCCCAAGACTTTAGATATATCCTGACTGAAACTCTGATACGAAACTCTGTACCTTCGACATCCTACTCGACGTAGAAGACTGAAGAATCTCCCTTGTGGTCAAGGAGTGACCACCCTGTGCAAGCAGGCACCATCAAGAACTCAACAGTTTGCCTTGTCGTTGCTCCCACCAGAGCTTGAACACAGAGCCTGACAAGACCCAGACTTCCAGACATCCAACAGCCCGATCCACAGCAAAGCTGAGACCCGTGGAGGCAACGAGAGACATGGGACCAGCCATCTTGGAAAGCCAGCGAATTGCTTTCTGTGCAACTTCTGAGGCACCCACGAAGTTGTGCATTAGGGATTCAGAAGCCCCAGCCCCGAGCACCAACTGCACCGAAGATCACCTCTCCACACTCACGAGTGCTGCGTGGGGCTCTTTTGCATTTTCCTGCTCGACGCATCTGTCTGGTCACTTGCCTGTTGGCTAGTGGTCTCTGTGACGACAAAATCCAAAATCTACACCACTGGTCTGGTTGCTCCAGACTGGCCCTTGCTTCCCTGCGAAGGAGAAGCACCTCAGTCCTTGCTGGCTTGAGTAAGAAGCCATCTTTGATTCCTGCATGGGTTGCATTTGCCAAGGCCTGTTTACTCCAAATCGAGAACCGACACTGCCGACAGCGAGAGCCTTTGTGGGACAGTTCGTATCCAGCTCCTGATTGTTGTCGACACCTCCTGGTCCACGTGGCTGCAGAGACAAGCTTCATGACATCACCTGATTGCTTCCTGACATCGCTTGGTTCCTTCCTGGTTCTTTCCTGGTCACTGGCTATTGACCCAGACTCTGTCCCCTCTACTTTCAGTTACTCTTCATCCTCGATCCACCCTTGGATCCAACCAGACTCTTCTCTCCTGGTCGCCTGCAGCATCTTTTCTCCAAGGCTCCGTAGAACTCCACGACGAAACCCGACACACTTTGACACCTATGCACCCGCTTCCTGTGGGTGAGGTAACGCAAGTAATGCGGTGCTCCTGTAAAGAGTAACTCTCCTAGTGTCCTAGTTTCAAGTGGTTAGCTTCTAATCCAGTCGGAAGACTCCTAATTCTCTAACTTTGTAACTTTACGCACCCATTGACTTCAATGTGTGCACGCATGCGCAATTAGACCCTGCACACGCATCCCGTGGGCCTCCTGCTCCCTAACCACTGTTAGTCCAGTGTAGCCCCAGCAATTCCCAAGGCCCTAGGCCTTACCATTGTTCGTGACGTGGTTCTTATACCACTATTTTAATATATGGTTTAGCGTGCCACCAGGGCCTATCCATATTTGTGCAACTTATTGTATGTATATTAAGTTTCTTGTTATGCGCTTGTGCCTCTGCCCTCATAAAGAGTTCAGAGGATTGATTTAGAAATAAACACATATATATTTTGGATATATAACCTGTGTGGTGTCCTTTCATTTGGTATTAAAGGGATTGCATATGGTAAAACAGCTGGCTTCACATGCCCTCTTGAGTTAAGCCTAAGACTGCTTTTGTCCATGCTACCACTAGGATAGCTGGTCTATAAGGTTGACTTTACAACCATCACCATAAGGGTTGTTTGGACTGGTGCAAGGTGCTCACTAGAATAGTGAACATCATATACCAGGCCAACTTCTCACACACACTAGCCATCAAACTCCACAACACTGGCATCAGCGGAAAGCCCCTCAACTGGATCTGCTCCTTCCTCACCGGCAGAATTCAGCGGGTCAGACTTCCTCTCTACCTCTTGGAACCAACAGAGACCAACTGTGGAGTGCCTCAGGACTCCTTCAGCCCCACTCTCTTCAATGTCTACATGGCCCCCCTCACAACCATCGTCAGGAACCACAGTCACAACATTGTCTCATACTCTGACAACACCCAGCTGATCCTCTCCCTCACCAACAAACCCAACATCACCAGACACAACTTTCAAGATGAGATGAAAGCCGTCACTACCTCGATGAAGAACAGCTACCTGAAACTCAACTCAGAACAGACAGAATTCCTCATATTTGGCTGCACCCCTTCCCCATTCGAAGACTCATGGTGGCCCTCCGTCCTTGGAAATATTCCCGCCCTGACAGACCACGCACGAAACCTTGGCATCATACTAGACTCATCGCTCACAATGAACTGCCAGATCAACGCCATCTCCTCGACCTGCTTCACAACCGTCCGCATGCTTCGAAAGACCTTCAGCTGGATCCCAACTGAATCCATAAAAACTGTCACACACACACTAATCAGCAGCAGACTGGACTACGGCCACCCTCTGTACGCCAGAATGAACAAGAAACTCCTTCACAAGCTCCAGACTGTCCAGACACCGCAGCTAGACTGATCCTCGACATCCCCTGCCGCAGTCACATCACCCAACACCTCCACGATCTCCACTGGCTTCCAGTTGAAAGAAGAATAACCTTCAAACTCCTCACCCACACATACAACACCTTCACAACATCGGACCTGCATACCTGTACAGCCGCATCTCTTTCCACGCACCCAATAGACACCTCCGATCAGCCCAGCTCTCACTGGCTACCATCCCACGTATCAGCAAGACTAGAATGGGAGGAAAGTCCTTCTCCTACCTCGCTGCCTCAGCCTGGAACATCATCCAACTCCACCTCCAGCAATCTCCCACATTGCCCCAGTCAGGAAGCACCTCAAGACCTGGCTTTTTGAGTGACCCCAGCATGCAACCAAGCCACCCTCCCCCCCATTGCCTTGAGACCCTCACGGTGAGTATTGTGCTTTACCAACCCTGATTGAAAAATTGCTTGAAACTCAACTCTTAGAAAACGGAGGTGCTGCTTTTTTTCATGGTAATCCCTCCGATTTAGGCTGATTCCCCTTACTAGTCCAAAAAGCAAGGAACCTAGGGCTCATCTTTGACGCCAAGCTAGCATTTGTCGATCACATCAATCAGGTAACATTCTCATGCTTTTTCACACTAAAAAGGCTAAAACAAAATCCTTCCTTTTCTTCCCCTAGAGTTGCGGAACACATAATCTTGGCCTTGGTAATCTCGAGGTTAGATTACTGCCATGCTCTATATGCTGGCTGCCAGCAGTGCTACTAAGCAAGTTACAAACTCTCCAAAATGCTGCAGCCCGAGTGCTGCTGAAAATTCCGAAGTTTAGCTCTATCTCAAGTAGCATCTCAGCCCTATACTGGTTACCAATTATGGAACTGGTCCAGTTTAAGGCCCTTTGCTGGGTCCATAAGGCCCTTCATAAGGTTGGCCCTTATTCCATCCAAAAAATCTTTAAGTGTTATGTTCCTACCCATAATCTTCGATCTACCACTGCTAATAAGGTAGTGGTCCCTAGAATCAAAAAGGCACACTGGGGAGGAACAGGTTTTGCCCATATCACTTGTAAGTGATGGAATGCATTGCCGCGCCATCTCAGCGCCGAGCCTAATCTGTTAATTTTCAGAAAACAACTAAAAACATGGCTTTTCCCCCTGGTAACCAATTAAGATTTCCAATAGACCAAATTTTTCTTTTGGAAGCTGTAAGACTAGCAACAAGAGGCCAACCTGGTTGGTATCCACGTGCTCTATAAAAAATATTAACATAACATTTGGTCCTCGTTGTGTTGGTAAACTCTTTTACATCCCTGAAGGGCAGTTTCTTTAAAGTAAAGTAGGCTTTGGTGAGGGAAGCGCACTTGTGTTTAGGTAAAAAATGTCTACCTGTTCACAGTTAATGTCTATCTCCTTCGAATCTCCAAAGTCTCAGAAAGATAGTTAATTCCATCTATAACACAATAGGCGTCCTTTATAGCTCATTTGATCCAGCTGAAGAAACACATCTGGATTTAAAGTAAGATGCTCCTAGGGTTTTGTGCATTCAGAGCCTTTTTACATAGTTGGTGCAGTTCATTCAAACATTTCTAAATGTAGCTTCGAAGCAGACCAGACTAGTTGTGGAATGTGTGAATGCCTGGGTTAAGATGAAACTGAATTACTTCAATGAGGTAACATGTCTGGCCGGATTTTATGTCAGTAAATCTAAAACATTACTGTAAAAATCCTGTCAGAGGGCTAGGCAGCGAGTTGCTGCTTCAATTTCAGACAAGTATGTGTTCTTTGTTTGGCCGGGAGAGGTTGAATTGGGTTGTTTTAGGAAGAAAATGTTCTTTGGATCAGGATTAGCTATAACAAAAAATATTTAAAGGATTACCCAGATTGGAAACATTAACTTTGAGGTTGCAAGTATTTAAAAACATTTTGTTCATTGTTTAAGAGCCACAGTTCACGCAAATGCGACTTCATTGTCATCAGACATTATGAGTCATACATTTAATTTCGGTCGAGCCGAAAATGGAGAACATCAAAGGGTGGGCTTTCACAACATAACTAACATTTAACTGCTTTACGGAAGCCACAGGTGGAGGTACTGTTAATAGAAGGGACTGAGAAGACTGTGAGACAGATTGGAGAACAAGTTGCTTCTTGTAAACCTTGACTCAAGGAGGAACAAATGTGGATCTACAAGAAAGATATTAAACTTCAATAACTTCAAGAAAATCATTTGACTGAAATTAGAAAAGTTAATGCTGCTATCCCTCCTACACCCACTTCGGCTTCCACTTCTTGTCTCCACCCCGCATGAACTCCCTCAAGCTTCCACCTCCAAAATTCAAACTCTCTCTGCTAGGAAGTCTGCAGAATAACGCTTGAATGTAACTTTTCTGGTTCCTTGCTTGTTGCTGCTCACAATGCTTCAGTGGTTATTGCATTAACTTCAGCCCATTCGTAAAATCTCTGCATAAACTGAGCTGCTCCAAAAGTTGCTCACTGATACCTAAATTTTTCCTGTATCAAATCCAGCCCCAAAACAGCTTCCCTTTACCCTCAACCCAATATTCACTCAGAGACAAACATTCCTTTTTGGGGAAAACACAGATGTTACCACTACAGTGCAACTCCAGACCTTCCAGGACTCAAACTCCTTCTGTGATCCACTTTCGCCCAGCTGTGGTTCCTGCATGGCAGCGGTGTTTGGTCGGTACTAACGGATGCCCCTAATGAATCTTCATGATCTTTCTACATCTTTTGACACCTGGATGGTTCAGTAGTCACCAACATCAGTGTCCCCCAGGCTTCTGATGGGTCACAGCACTCTAGCTCACCAGATGTAACCACATCTGTGAGATGAGTTTTGCAGCACTTCAGAATAACATCTCTTATGCAGTCCCTCAAGCTCAGTTCTTCTGCTAAGACTCTTCATATGTTGTATGCTTGTTTGTAAGTGTATTTAAGAAGCACAAGCCTAGATGTACAACAACAGAGTCCTCAACAGGGAGAAGTGGAGGGATAAACCAGGAGTTGAGGTAGGTATACTTTGTTGTTAGAAAATAGGGTCACTCTTTAGAGGCATTCAAGAGACGGAGGTGAAAACAAATAACTTGCGGATGTGATAATCCTTCAAAAGGTGGATCTTCAGCTCCTTCAAAGTAAGAGGCGAGAAAAATGGGTAAATGTCAGGATGGAGGATGCTGGAGGCTGGGGGGTGTGCACACAATATGCTCCTCTCCTTATAGCACTTCTTAATCTCAAGCCTGTTGATGCTACTTTTGCGTGTATTCAATTCATGTGCCATTTTATTGCTAGAAGGACAAAATACTACTCAATATCTGGCTTCTCCATTAGAATCCAAGATACTCCTAGTGTCTTGCATGTGTGAGTATCAGAATAGAACATTCTGCCTGACAAGTGCCTCTTCATCCCTGCTTTTATGGGCTATTAGGAAGTTTCATTGGTTGGAACCTTCACCTGCCCATGCGCATAGTGTACAACTGTTTAGGCAGCAAGACAACACTTGTAAGTACATATTAAGCTCTTATTCTGCCAGGAGGACCATGGGGTCCAAAGCTATCAGAAAACCCAATGTCCTTCGAAAGTCGAGCTGCTGCGATTAATGCTAGATGGCACTCCTCCAGGTGTCAACTGGCTGAGGTAGTAAACCTGAGACATACAGTGATCCAGAAGAGGAATGGGTGATTAGGATGGGATTAGGTTGTACCTAGACTGCAATACATTACAAACAATACAAGGTAGAAGGATTACTAAAATACAACATCCCTTTAAATCCACATGGTTATGTTTAGAAATATTCATTTTAAAACTCATGAACAAATACTTCACCAGCACTAACTGGTACCCTAGGGCAAGGTAATTTATGGATGAAATATGGGAACAGAGTATAACTGCAGGAATCTGTGAGTGTGTTATGCAGCTTTTTATACCTTCGTCGATTTTGCCAACATTCACCAAAGCAAATTTGTCTAGAGAACACTTGAAGGTGTGGGGTTTTTCTCACACCCGGTAATAATGTTATTACGTTCCTTATCAGATGTGCCACATGAAGCAGTAGTGGTATTTAAGGTACGTTTATTCTCTTAATAACAAACGTGTCTCTCCTCGTAGAAAGCCTGGGCCAACTGGCATTGTATGGAATCTGGATCTCAGGCTGTCCATCAGATTCCATACAAAATCTTGGGCCAGGATACCACACATTCCCCTTCGTAAATAATAACACATTAACATTAATAAAGCATTGACACATTAAACCACATGTGTTGCAATGCATGGAATAATCATACGATAAAATACATTACATATTTTGAAATAAAGATAACACACAATGTCATAGGGCACTGCAAGAGGAAATACTAGCATGACATGACATGACATAATCTTTCCTCCACACAGGTTTGATTTTCATCCTTTTATCCCAGAACCCAATCAAGACATTACCACCCGGTGCTCATCATATTTGTAGCTAGATACTGTAGTTTTACTATTGTCATTGGTTCCTATAGGCCACAACCACATTGGTACTCTACCAACCTTACTCATGCTCCACACATTTCCATCAGATAATTCTACCACCTGATGTCCCACTCTGATAACCTTCATGGGTGAAGTAAACTTGGATTCACCAGATCTAACCATCCTTCCTTTCCTTACACAGACCCAATCACTAACCTTGAACAGTTGTACATGACCAATGCATCCACCCTTCACCACCACCCTGTCGTCCAACCTCCAACTATGACCAACTTCTTTTTTTACTAACCTTGATCCATCTCAGTCTTCATTTCTATCATCCACATCTGATGTACGTTGCAAACTGCTTTTCTACCTCTCATTTTCACAAACGGAGACACATCTCCCAACAATCTGAGAGTAACCCTGTAACCCCACAACAAGTCCTTCAGAGCTTGATAACAATTTTCCCCATTGGATATTGCCAACTGTAAACCTTCTTTCCATACTCTTATCCACCTTTCCACAATGTCATTACTTTGTGGATAGTACACCGAGATGCGTACATGAATGATGCCAATATTCGTCTAAAAACTCTTTCATTTCCAAAGACCTCAACTGCACCCCTTTGTCCGTGACCAGACACTTGCGAAATCCTTCCTTCTCAAATACCTCCTTGAGAAACTGGATTACTGTGTGAGAGTCAGCCTGATGTACTAATTGACCTCCGGCCATTGAGATAACTGATCAATCAAAACTATGGCAAACACTTGGGTACTCAACAAACACATGGGACCTGCAATGTCCAAGGAGATTCCTTCCCACACCCTACTGGGTCTAGACGACACAGGCGCTGTATCATAAGTGGCTTCCTTGTGGGATTTGTCACTGACTTCACACTCAATACATGATCTAACTTTGGCTTCAATGCATTTGTCAAAGGCTGGCCACCAAAATTCACTGCACATTCTTCTTTTCATACTGCTCATGCCTGGGTGACCTACATGAGCCAGTTCTAAAAGGACCAGTCTCATACTCTGGGGTACAACCAATTGTTCAGCACAAAACAAACATTTTTTTAATACAGACAATTCATTTGCAACGTAAAAGTAAGGTAACAAATCTTTGTTTAAATACTTCTTTTCTGGTCAACCAGACTTATTGTGTTCAACGACTTCCTGAATTTCTTTATCTTGATAACATGCTTTTTCTCATTGATTTTGTTTAATACAACCATTAGACACTTGACAAATGGATACAACTTTTTCCAAGCCATCAACAATACTCAAATGTTCTTATTCTTTTATGGTCAATCTGGATAAACAATCCGCTAGGACATTTCTGGCACCAGGGATATATTCAATTTTAAAATGGAAATGAGGTAATTTGTACTGCCATCTGACAATTCAGGGTGTGGCCTTATACAACCTTTAGGGCCAGATGTAGGAGCCATTTACCGACCGGTAACGGCCGATTTCGGCCGTTACCGACCGGTAAATGGGTTTTCGATATGTAGGGGCACTTTTTTACAGAATCGGTAAATTTACAGATTCGGTAAATTTAACGATTCTGTAAAATACCGAATCGGTATTTTTACCGATTCGGTAAATCTCAGATGTAGGTGGGACTCTTCAGAGTCCCAAAGGCCCTACAAATTCGGTATTTTACCACCCAATCCAATTGGGTGTTAAAATACCGAATTCAGGTGTGCATGCACATGTGTGCATGCACACCTATGCCATGTGACAGAGAGACATGCCCTTAGGGCATGTCTGTGTGCCACATGGCGCACATGTCAATTTTCGGGGTGCCAGAGGGTGTCAAAGTGACACCCCCTGCACCCTTGCTAAAATCGGTATTTACCGATTCTGTAATTACAGAATCGGTATTTCCCATTGATTCCTATGGGCTTCAGAGCCCATAGGAATCAATAGGAAATACAGATTCGGTATTTACCGAATCGGTGAATACCGAATTTTAAGGATTCGGTAATTCCACATCTGGATTTACCTACATCTCCCCCCCTCTATTTGACCACTTCTTAAATACCGAATCGGTAAAATTCGGTATTTAAGAAGTGGTAAAATAGATTTACCTACATCTAGCCCTTAGTGGTAAATAATTCTACCAATGGACGATGATCCGATCTTAACTTGAACTGAGTACCATACACATATTTCCGAAAATATTTATTTCCCCACCAACAAGCTAATGTTTCTTTTTCTAAGGTGGAATACATGAATTTTGCATCTCTTAGAGGTCTTGGAGCAATAGCTATTGTGGCCAATTTACCCTCTTGGTTTTGCATTAAAACAGAACCAATGCCAACATTGCTAGCGTCAGTAATTATGATAGAGTTGTAACGGGTATCAAAAGTTGCTAGAGCACGAGCTAAAGCAATTTCTTTTGTTAAGGATACAAACTCAAGAGCACACTCTTTATTCCAATTAAACTACAAATTATTTTTCATTAGATCCCTCATGTTATTCGTTTTATCTAAAAATAATACTCTGCCAACCCAAGAAAAGACCGGAGTTGATCCTTGTTTTGAGGATCTTGGACATCCTCTATTGCCTTGATAAATTTATGTTTTTGGTAAAACACCATGTTTGCCAATGGTCAAGGTTCAAATTGGCATTTTTTCTTAGTTAAAGTCATCCCATGGCTTTGTAAAATGTTCAGAACTTTATATAAGGTTCAGCATGATTATGTTTTGATTTGCTGAAGACCAAAATGCTATCCTGAAAGTATAGAGCATTTTTACATCCTTGAATATTTAATGCATGGCTCTTTGAAATACCGCTGAAGCTGAAATCAGTCCAAAAGGTATTCTTGTGTATCTAAATGCTCCTTCAGGGGTAATAAAAGATGTGCAAGAGTTGCAAAGCAATCTGGTGATAGGCGTTAGATAAGTCAAATGTTGAAAACATTTTAGCCCCTTTCAGTGCCGAATTCTTTTCACCAATATTGGGTAAAGGATGACAATCCACCCACACACATGCATTAAGATCTTTTAAATCAACACAAAGCCTAATTTTTCCATCAGGTTTATATACATCAACCACCGGTGACAACCATTCTCTTCAATTATATTTGGAGTGCATAGTCTTTCCAGTTCTTCTTTTAAAACGTCACTCATGGATAAAGGAATGTTTCTAACATCGTGCACATTTGGCACAGCATCGCGTTTTAGTATAATCTTGTGTACAAAGTACTTTTGTAATACTAGGATGGATGGGAACACTTTAGGAAATAGTTTTTCCTAATCAGCAGCCTTATCCTCAGTTACCTGTGATATAAGATCACTATAACCTAAGGGTGATCAGCAAATCCCTCTGTTGCGTCCATCCGAATAAACAGGACCCTTCCTTGGCAACATACACTTTTGCTACATTAGATTTGCCTTTGAAAGTAATATTGGCTGAAAAATATCCTAAGATTCTGATGGGTTTATTACCATACCCCACCAATCTGATATCAGATGGTAACAATTATACATCTGGAAATTGCTTTAACCATTGATCTCCAATTAATGTGTGACAAGCTCCCTAGTCAGCCATAACGCTGATCTCGTTGCCATCACTATTAATTACACAGAATAGAGCATCACTATTATTTTCATTGACCTCATGAATATTAAGCAGAAACTCCTCTGGAATGTCATCATATTCTCGGTTGATCTCTCTAACCTGGGTGGGCCTGTATCTATTGTTGTATTAATTCTTGTTCCTGTACGTGTGAGCATAGTGACCTTTAGTCTTGCAATATCTGCAAATTTGTCCTAGAGCTGGACACGCTCTATTGTTTGCTAAATGTCCAGACAAACTACGTTTAAAACACACATACTCTTTTTGTTCAACATTTTGTGACATCATTCTAGTTTTCCCTTTACTGCTTTCACCAGACATTTTTTTTCCTCAGATTTTTTAACAATTTGTACTTCAGTGGTAAGTTTTGCAGCTAATTCCTTCATGCCAGATTTCATGTCTTCAAATCTATGGCAGATATTTATGGCTTTTTCTAATGTTAAATCTTCTGCTACTAACAACTTTCCTTGTAACTTAGTGTCAGCTATCTTGTGAACCAATTGGTATCTTAACATCTGATCATGAAAATCAGGATATTTACATTTGGCCACCAAAATTCTTAAATCGTTCACAAAAGAATCAATTGATTCATTCAGCAGCTGTACTCTGCTTAACAATGTATGTCTGGAAACTACCTCGTTAACTTTCTTGGTGTACAAAATGTCTAACTGTGACTTTTTATTTCATATACATCAACATCATTGTCATCATTATCATCCTCATTAGTTACTATGGGTGGTAAGTGACTGAAAATACGTCTACCTTAACACCTAGACAGTGTTTTACAATCGTTAATTTACGTTTATCTGTATATGCACCCCTCCCTATAGCTTCAGGATACGCTTCAAAACCATCTCTTCATTGTTTCCACTCTAGAACTGGTTCACCTGGTCTGGGCAGAAAGATAAAGGTGCTACAATACCATCCATGTTGTTAATAATTTTGTTAGATTTTTTTTACACACACCAAAGATATTTTGTCGAATGCATAAATCTATTTTAACTTTAAGTAAACTTTGTTAATTATTTATACAAATATAAATAGGTGTACATTAAACTTGTTGTACATGAAATTATGGTCTTCCTTTGGTGTGCAAGTCACCATGATGCATTTTTAGAACTAGAAATTTAAATATGGCTAACTTGTAGAGTTTAAGTGCTCGCACAGGTGTGCGAATTACCGGTGTTAACATGAAATGACACACAATGATCCTGTTGTATCTGCACCGGTGTGTGACTCACCGTGAAAGAAATAACAAGCTGTTTTAAAATGGCCACCCTGCAACAATGAGGCTGATATTTGAGACCGGTGCGCCTTGTTTTATTATGCCTGGTCGTCCTTCTGACACGTCAAGCAGTTGCTTAATGGCCTCCAAGCATGCGCACTGATCGTATGTGCATCATGCAGCGCCAGCGTGTGGAAGCGTATGTGGCCAATGAGTACAGGGCTATCTCTACAACTGCCTCTTGGGAATAAGTCTCATGAAATTCTCCAAAAGGTTATATGCTGAATGAGATGTGTGCATCTGCTACCAACTGAGGGTCACAGCTCAGGTTATCTAGCTTATATATTTTATAACAGGGTAAATCTCTGCTGCTCTATCTTGGTCACCACTGCTTCTCCATAGAGACATTCAACACTGGATTGTGGATCGGAGAAAAAGGCACCTGATTCCTTGAAAACTGTAATTTAAATATAACTGAGGTCCTGTCCCTTGAATTTGTACATTTGAATAAGCAAAGACCACCTAATACTTAGGCGAGAGCTCCCTCTTTTATTAAGCGGTACAAAGAATGATTAGCGATATGCATGATATATAATTGAGCACAATGTTACGTTATCTGCTGCTCTTTCCTTAAAAAACTAAAATAACACTGTATTTATTGGAATCTCACATAATACACAAATTACAAAAATGGAAGGGAAGAAAGGAGACCACCAAGGAATACAGAATCACCAAGCAGAATAGAAAGAAAGAAGCTGGGAAAGGAAAAAGAAAAGGAGGTCAGTCTGCTGTTCTTTCTAAGATATTGTTGACCTTGACCTCTATTGCATTCTATTTTTCAACCCTCATTACAAACTATGGAACCCTATAATGGCAGGTGAGTAGCGGCAACTGAGTAATTACTAAAAAATGCAAAATACTGAAACGAAACTCCTGGCCAGATTTAGTATTTGGGGGCCAGGGTACTCCATTGCAGACATGACAGAGTACCTGCCCACCAAAGCCTTGGTCCACCCCCCTCATTAATAGACGAGCCGTGTAGGAAGCTGGCTCTTTATATACTATATCAAAGTAAGTTATAGTGTGCACAGAGGTATAGCAGAGTTTAAATCAGATAATCACTAATAGCACTCTTTATGGTAGTGTGGTTGAGTATTTAGGCTTATCAGGAGGGTGCGTTAAGAATGTAATGTATTCAATCAATCAAGGACTGATTACACACACTCAGAGACAGAATCCAGACCAATTACTTTGGGTTTAGTTCACACTACATAAAACTAAAAAATACATAAAAATAAGGTAAGTATAAGAAAATGTATACTTAGGGTTTATTTCTAGAACCAAGCAGGACTTGGCACAGGTAAGCAAAATATACTAACAAATGCAAAACCTTACAAGGACATGCATTGTGAATGTATTTGCAATCGTTACAGGTTTGTATTTGTATTTGCTTTTAAAACAGATTAAAATACATAGAAAATAATTTTGATTACTTTTCAGTTACTTTAACTACTTGGGGTGATATGCCGAGATATCACACAAGGGGACTTACAAGTTACGGGTAATTGCGACAATTTTTGTTTAAGGCAAAGTCACTTGGTTTTCCATACAAAAGTCAGTGCAACACAACATTTGTGGCACAAAAATCATAACATTGGTTCCTTTGGGGAAAAGAGTGTTAATGGTTTACAGCTAAGTAAACGACCTGCAAGTATGGCTTTTGGGGGTTAGTACCAAGGTTCCCCAAGGTCTAGTTAGGCACTCAAATCGCAACACCAGCGGCACTAGAGCAGCTGGGTGCAGATCCCCAATGTTAGCCAATGGGGCTAGGTGGGTGTCACTTGGCGGCTGCTAACGAGCAGGCCACTTGGATCTGGGAGCAAAGCTCCTGCGCTCAGGATCAGCACTGCAGGGGCCAACAATCAGCACAGAAGGTACACCACCAGCGGCATGGAGGCGGTCAGATGCAGAGTGCTGAGAAGATGTCGGAGCCCTATGGTTGGCAATAGAGATCTCCGGTTCGAAGAAAAGGCTGCAGGCCCGGGCGTGAAGGCTTCCTGAAGGCAAACACCGGCACTTGGTACCCATGGTACCTTTTACAAGGGGCTTACCTATGTCCACAGAAGTGCTAATGGTTGCCACAAAAGTGCAGTTTTTGGGAAAGAACACAGGCCCCAGGAACCTGATTGGCTGGGACCCAGGGCACATCAAGTCAAAGTGTATCAAATGTCAGGTAAAAAGTGGGGGGTAACCATGTAAAAAGGAGCACTTTCCTACAAGCTGACCTTACATATTCTGTTCATGGAGCCCCAGAGGAATACTTTCTCCGATGGACTGGCAGAGTAGGGGGCGTCAAAAGAAAATCATTACACCATCTACCCTATTTAGGGTGTAATGCTTTCTTGTTCCTGTCCAGCATCACTAGGAAAAACCTGTCAGTGAAAGATAGGAAAAAAACAATAATGACCCCCACTCCCTGGGGGAAAGATTCCCAGAGTGTAGGAGTCATCAGACTTTTTTTTAAAAAACCTCTCACTTTAGGAGTTTGTTTTTGAAAAGCAAAAACTGTTAATAGTTTGGTGTACAGCCATATAAGGAACCGTTGTGAAGGCAGAGATGACCGCAGGGTTGTCAGTCATGTCCAAACTGAAAAACAAGCCCTCTCTCTTGAAGGTAAAATGTTTGGTTTCATTAGCAGGTAGGCTTCTTGCTTTGCCGCTCTACAATGTTCAGCAAGATATCCTATTATTTCAAAGTTGAAAGATTTATTACTTATCTTGAGCTTTCTTTTTTCTATTCTTTGTACGGCTGGTGGAGCGGAAATTGTGTTTGCTTCACATTATTGATAATATGGAGGTCTACTTGCATTTAGAAGGTACATAAAACCCAACAGTCACATTTTTGTTTTTTAGTGTGCGGTTTTGCTGTGGCACCCTACCCTTTATTTCTGATGTACCTTTTCTAGAAGTTGGATGTCCTGTGCCACGTTTAACTAAAGGAACAACTTTGTGTTGTAAGCACATTGTTGCACTTTGATGCCTATTTCTGGGGACATGACCTCAAGATGTGTCATATTTCAGTTGAAGAGCATTAACAAATGTAATCATCACTAGCGGTCATTGGGACAATAGTGGCATTGGAGCCTTCATTTCTGATTATCTTGGTGGGGTATTGAATAATTAAGAGAATGACTTAAGCACTCTATCGATGAGTCCAATTCAAGTCTTTACTCTCTATCATAATATGTAGTTATTTCACTCTAATGTCGAGTGAACATAATAATGTCAAAACATTGTGACTACAAAAATATCATGGACCTACTCACTTGATGTAGTCTTACTCATAGAAACCTGGACAAATGCCAACTCAGCACCCAACATAGCTACCACCATTCCAGAAGGATACAGGATTCTGTATAAGGACCGTCCAGTCCGCCTAGGAGGAGGCATAGCCATCGCTAACAAAAGCACACTCAGCATGACTACCCTCCCAGACGACACAACGAACCTCATGGAGCACCTCCACTTCCATATCCAGACCAATCCCAAAACGACTCTCCGGAGGACCCTCATCTACAGGCCAACCATTCCCCAGGCCCCCTTTACCAAAGCCATCACTGACTTCATCGCACTGCACCCTTGCATCCACAGACTACATCCTACATGGAGACCTAAACTTTCACCTGGATACCCATGACGACTCAAACACCACCTCCTTCCTATAAAACCTCGCCGACTTGAGACTGAATCAACTAGTCACCGCCCCCCACGCACACAGTGGGACACACACTCAACCCTGTCTTCACTGGAGGAAAAAGTGTCTCCTCCAGCCACACCACGGGACTTCTCTGGACAGATCACCACTGTATCCATTTCTCTTTCAAAAAACCCACTGTACACAGGGGGGCCCACCGCCTCCCCCGCAGAAGCTGGAACTAAGTCACAGAAGACCAGCTCACTTCCACCCTCATCAGTACCCTACCACCGACCACGTCAGACGCAAACACAGCAGCATGGAATTTCCACCGCCTCTGGATCATGAACTGTGCCCCCTTAAGAGAAGCCACCGAACGACACATCAAGAAAGTAAGCTGGTTCACCCCTGCACTTCAAGTATCCAGATGCTCCTGCAGACGACTCGAAAAGAAATGGAGGAACAACAAAACCCGGGAAACCCGTGCCACCTACAAAGCAGCCACCGCCGCACACCACCAACTCATCAAATCCACAATTACAAAATCCCTTCAAGACAGAATCCTCACCAACGCACACAAAACCCAAAAAGCTCTTCTCCATCATCAAGGAATTCGCCAAATCTTGCAGCACAGCAACAGACGTCCCACCCTCTCAAGACCTCTGCAACAGACTCAGCACCTTTTTCCACCACAAGATTAAGATGATCTACAACAACTTCGACAACCAAGACCACCTCACCACTCCTGATCCCTCCTCATGCAACGACACCCAACAGACCCTGTTCAAATGGATCCTGCTCATGATAGAAAACACCTTGAAGACCATGAAAAGCATCCGCTCTGGAGCACTATCAGATCCTTGCCCACACCACATCTTCTACTGAGCCGCATCTACCTTCGCACCCAAACAACATAGGAGGATCAACTGCTCCTTTCGAGCCCGCCACCTTCCCGAAACACGCCGAAGTCAACCCTCTCCTGAAGAAACACTCTGCAGATCCGACAGACCTCAAGAACTTCAGGCCCATCTCCCTGCTTCCCTTCGCAGCCAAGGTTATCGAAAAGGCCATCAACACCCAGCTAGCAAACTTTATCGAGGCTAATTACATCCTGGACATTTCCCAATCCAGATTCCGAAGCAACCACAGCACCGAGACCGCCCTACTCACGCCACCAACGATATCCACTCCCTCCTCGAGCAGGGCAAAATGGCAGCCCTCATCCTCCTGAACCTCTCTGCTGCATTCAATACCGTCTTCCACCGCACCCTAGCCACCAGACTCCACGATGCCAGCACCCGCGGCAAGGCCCTCGACTGGATACCTTCCTTCCTTTCCGCAAAACCTAGCGGGTTAGACTCACTCCCTATCTCTTGGTACCGACAGAGACCATCTGCGGAGTGCTTCAGGGCTCCTCCCATAGCCCCACCCTCTTCAGCGTCTACATGGCTCCCCTCGCAACCATCGTCAGGAACCACAAGCTCAACATTGTCTTTTACACCAACGACACCCAGCTGATTCTCTCTCTCACCAACAAACCTAACATCATGTTTATTATGTCTTTAGTTCTTTTTATTTTCAGGTTGTGGAGTTTTTTGTGCATTGGGTGGGTAATAAGTTCATTAAAATACACATTACTTGATATTAATTGACTACTATATTTTTTCAATGGATACATATTTTTGATTTTGGATTGTGGGATTTATTAGGGAATTGGGTAACAAGTATTTCAATTGAAATATATATATATTATATGATACTAACATATTGGGATGTGTGGTTTACAGGGGATAAATTATTATTTAGAAGAAATAATGGTTCATAATAATTTTTTCATTTTAATTTTTAATTGATTAAGTCGTTTTGTGGTTGTGTAATTAATGTCATATTAATATAACCAATTCTATTAATATTGCCATCTCAAAATGTTTATTTGGCCTGAATTTAGAATAAGAAAAACCTCAAAATGTCTTCAATTATTGTTGGATTGGAATGTGATCAGTACATCTGACAAACCCAAATATTTGTTCCCTATCTGTTTGTTGAATTAGAGTTTGAATAGTAACTCTCTTAAAAAAAAGTATTTTATTTTTAGTATTTATTTTTATACAGCAGAGATAACAGGTATATAATAACGTTTAGTAGTACAAAGCTAGTTTGGCACATAAAAGCATGGAACCGTAGCAATTCTCAAATGTTAACAATGTTAACAAAAGCACACCATCTAGGAAATAAAGCACAAGTGGCTTGTCAATAGCATTATACACATATGAAAGTCAATGTAAACAATGTGTCTCAGGAGTGCTGACTGTGAGGCTCTAAGGGGATAGGTCCACCTGTGACCTAGCAGTGGGGGGTCTCGACTGTAGATATTTCCTCCCCAGATGCCATGCAGATGTGACTGGGGTGGTTGCAGCTCTGCATAGTATTCAGCTCATTCATGGGAAAGAGCCGCTTCTGTCAGCCAGTGCTTGGCCCTGGGTAGTGGACCCTGCATCCAATAGAGAGACAGATGTTTTTTAGCCATACAGCTCCTGTCAACCTTCGAGTTGGTTGAGGGAAATTTTTTGTGCATCCTAACTACTGCAAGCAGAGGAGTGTATTCTACAAGGCTTTTGACTATCTCTTCAATGGTCAGGAAGACTTCCTCCCAGTAGGACCTAACAAGGGGACACTCCCAAGTCAAATGGAACAAACCAGCAGGGTGACAGGTGCACAAAGTGTATTTTGCATTTTTTTCTGGGTCTACTCTGTGCCGGTAGGATGGGGAGCAATACAATCTGTGGACGAATTTAAAGTGAGAAGTTTGTGTCTGTAATTAATGGAAAACTATTTAGTTTGACCGCAGCAATATTTCCATGTGTCTAGAGTAATATTGTAGTCTATAGCTAGCCGCCATTTCCCCAAGGCTCTATGGTCTGTGTATAGGCTTATTTCAGTGTATAGTTTGTATAGAACAGAAAACTAGCCTTGCTGTTCTGGTTTTTGGATCTGTCGGGTAAGAAGGGGGAACACTGGGGGTTCATCAGGGATTTCTGTCCCCAGGTTGGCTTAGCCGCCTGATACAATCACATATTATCAAATATGTCTAGAGGCTTAATTGTCTGACCTCCACTGAAGTGATCAAGAGTGAAGAACTTTCCATCTACAATAAATTACCCCACCCATGTCAGTCCAGCATTCTGCAGTCTGTGCATCATACTTCTTTCCAATGGTGGCGGCAAAGAAGGGTTATCAGGGCAGGGATATGTGGCGAATCTGGTTGTGTGTGGCAAGCTCGAATAGTCTCATGTCACAGTGTTCAAAGTGGACAACGGACCATTTATATGGAATGTACTGAATTTTAAAGGTTTAGTGGTTATTGCAGTGCGGATATCCTCTGGCGACACGTGGTCTTTTTTTATAGGGGCATGAAGGGCACTGCACGTGGGTGCATACCAGAAGGCGATGTAGCTTGATTGTGCAGCATGAAAGGATTGTTCCATATCGGGAACCGCAAAGCCTCCCCGGTCAAGGGTAATGTTAATGTCTCTCATTTTAGACTTGAATTGCATCCTTCGCAGAATAACTAGATTAGTACGTATCTTAATTAGTGAAAAAAAAGTTTGGTTCAGTGGAATTGAATGTTATGAAAAAGCTGCAGAAATTTTGGCAGGACTATCATTTTTATTAGGGCTATTTGGCCAGCCATGGATATTGATCAATCAATCAATACATTTGTAAAGTGCGCTACTCACCCGTGAGGGTCTCAAGGCGCTGAAGGGAGGGGGGGTGCCTACTATTGCTCGAATAACCAGGTCTTGAGGTGTTTCCTGAAGGTGAGATGGTCTTGGGTCAGTTGTAGGTGTGCGGGGAGGGAATTCCATGTCTTGGCTGCTAGGTAGGAGAACGATATTCCACCGGTGGTGGTTCTGTGAATCCGTGGGACTCTGGTGAGGGCGAGGCTGGTGGAGCGGGGCTTGCAGGTGGGAGTGTAGAATGAGAGGCGGCTGTTGAGGTATTCGGGGGCCCATGTTGTGGAGTGCTTTGTGTGCGTGGGTGAGCAGCCTGAACGTGATCCTCTTGCTGACGGGGAGCCAGTGCCGGTTTCTCAGGTGGGCGGATATGTGGCTGTGGTGAGGGATGTCGAGGATGAGTCGTGCACAGGCGTTCTGTATGTGTTGAAGGCGTTTCTGAAGTTTGGCTGTGGTTCCTGCGTACAGAGCGTTTCCGTAGTCCAATCGGCTGGTGATGAGGGCCTGGGTGACCGTCTTTCTGGTTTCTGTGGGGATCCACCGGAAGATCTTTCAGAGCATGCGCAGAGTGTTGAAACATGAGGATGAGACTGCGTTGACTTGCTTGGTCATCGTGAGGGAGGAGTCCAGGATGAATCCCAGGTTTTGTGCGTGGTCTGTGGGTGTCGGTGCGGTGCCCAGCGTTGTGGGCCACCAGGAGTCGTCCCAGGCGGATGGGGATTGTCCGAGGATGAGGACCTCCGTCTTGTCCGAGTTGAGCTTCAGACGGCTGTGCTTCATCCATTCTGCGACATCTTTCATTCCGTCCTGGAAGTTGGCTTTGGCAGTGAGAGGGTCTTTGGTGAGGGAGAGTATCAGTTGGGTGGCGTCGGCGTAGGAGATGATGTTGATGTTGTGTTTGCGTGCGATGGTGGCGAGGGGGCTCATGTAGATATTGAAGAGTGTTGGGCTGAGTGAGGAGCCCTGGGGTACGCCGCAGATGATCTTGGTGGCCTCGGAGCGGAAGGGAGGGAGGCGGACACTCTGGGTTCTGTCGGAGAGGAACGATGTGATCCAGTCCAGGGCCTTTCCTTGGATCCCAGTGTTGTAGAGGCGGGTTATTAGGGTGCGGTGGCAGACGGTGTCAAAGGCTGGCGAGAGGTCCAGGAGGATGAGAGCGGCTGTCTCTCCGTTGTCCATCAGGGTCCTGATGTCATCGGTGGCTGCGATGGGGGCGGTCTCGGTGCTGTGGTTGGCTCGAAATCCGGACTGGGATTGGTCGAGCGAGTTGTTTTCTTCGAGGAATGCAGTCAGCTGTTTATTGACGGTCTTCTCGATGACTTTAGCCGGGAAGGGGAGAAGAGAGATGGGGCGGAAGTTCTTGAGGTCTTTGGGGTCCGCTGTTGGTTTCTTCAGCAGGGCGTTGATTTCTGCGTGTTTCCAGCTTCCCGGGAAGGTGGCTGACGTGAAGGAGCTGTTAATGACGTTCCGGAGGTGGGGTGAGATGATGGTGTCGGCTTTGTTGAAGATATGACGAGGGCATGGGTCGGAGGGGGAGCCGGAGTTGATGGTGTTCATGACGTGGGTGGTGTCTTCAGTGCTGATGGGGGTCCATGCGCTGAGGCTGGTGGTGGGGGTCGTTGGTTTGGTGGCTGGAGGCGGAGTCTGGGGTCCGAGGCTGTCCAGTATATCTGCGATCTTCCGGTGGAAGAATGTGGCGAGGGAGTTGCAGAGGTCTTGCGACGGTGTGATGTCGTTGTTGCTGACGCTGGGGTTGGAGAGCTCTTTGACGATGCTGAAGAGTTCCTTGCTGTTGTAGGCGTTGTTGTCCAGACGCTCTTTGAACTTTGTCCTTTTGGTGGTGCGGATCATCTGGTGGTATTCACGGGTGGCGCTCTTGAGGGCTGTCATGTTTTCTGCTGTTCGTTTGTTGCACCAGGTTTTTTCGAGGGTTCGGCATGATTTCTTTGCGATTTTGAGGTTGTCTGTGAACCATGCGGTTTTTCTGTTGCTAGTCTTGCCTGGGGGTTTCTTTAGAGGAGCGAGGTCATCGGCGCAGTTGGTGATCCACTGTGTGAGATTGTGTGCTGCGTCGTTGGCGTCGGGGGTGTCGACAGGTGGGTTCTGGCTCAGTGATGTGGTCAGTTGGTCTGCGGTGATTTTGTTCCAGCATCAGCGGGGGATCTGTAGCGTCTGGTGGTGGGAGGTGGTCTTTTTGAAGGTGAAGTGGATGCAGCTGTGGTCGGTCCAGTGTAGTCCGGTGGAGTGGCTGAAGGAGACGTGGTTGCTGGCTGAGAAGATGGGGTCGGTGTGGCCGGCGAGGTGGGTGGGTGTGTCCACCCGTTGCTTGAGTCCGAGGTTGTCGAGCAGGGTGGTGGTGTTGTTGTCGTTGTTTTTCTCCAGGTGGAAGTTCAGGTCCCCTAGGAGGATGTATTCTGGTGAGGCTAGGGCGTGCGGGCTGATGAAGTTGGCGATGGTTTCGCTGAATTGTGTCCGTGAGCCCGGGGGTCTGTAGATGAGTGTTCCTCGGACGGTGGTCTGGGGGTCGGTGTGGATCTGGAAGTGTAGGTGTTCGGCGGTGGTGAGTGTGTCTTCGGCGTTGGTCGTGACGCTGATGGTGTTCCTGTCGATGATGGCGATTCCTCCTCCGGTTTGCTTGACGCGGTCCTTCCGGGTGATCTTGTAGCCGTCTGGGATGGCTAAGGTGATGTCTGGGGCCGAGGAGGCATTCATCCAGGTTTCCGTGAGGAAGGCGACGTCTGGTGCTGTGGTATCTAGGAGTTACCAGAGTTCGACGGCGTGTTTATGGACGGAGCGGGTGTTGAGCAGGATGAACTTGAGGTGGTTGTTGTTGTCACTGCTGTGTTCCGTGGGCAGGGTGCAGGTTTGGAGGCAAGTGAATTTGCAGGCTTGGCAGGTGAAGGGTCCTTGGGTGCGCCTCGGGGTGGCTTGGTGCCAGGCGGCAGGTCGACCGGTGTTGAGTGTGGTGAGGGTGGCAGCTCGTACCTCAGTCGGGTGCCCTGGCATTGGCTGGGCCCAGGGGTTCTGGCGCTGGGCATGGTCCAGGCGCAGGTTGGACGCAGACGGGCTTGGCTTAGGCGCGCATTTGGCGCGCCATCGGCGGTGCACGCGTCCGCTGCGCGACCTCGCAGGGTAGAAGGGGAGGAGGGGTCAGCGGGGAGGCGGGAAGCAGGAGGTCAGGACGGCCAATGGGCGCGCGGGGGGAAGGGGCCGCACGGGAGTCAGCGGCAGGAAAGAAACGGGGGCAGCGACGGAAGGCAAGGCAGCAGGAACCAGGAGGCACAGGTGGAGCTAGCTGCAGCGGTGGGGAAGCGACCTACCCGGAGGGTCATGGGTCGCTAGAGTTAAGGTTATCCATATCTCCACATGGCCCTGCAGCTTGATTCAGGCCTGACCATAGTTAACCAGTATAGTTTGGGATCTGTTGCATGACCCCTAAACAGCATATCAACCACTCGCACCACTCCAATGGGATGCCATCCCTGGTTTGCGAGCGGCATCAGTCAATGGGAACATTTCGGATTCAGACCAGTTAAAGCAAACTCCAGAGATATCACCATACAGTGTTATTTCGGCCATAAACTGAGTGAGATGTGTATCTGGGTCTTTAACATTGAGCATGATATCACCTGTGTAAAGCATTAACAATATCAGTTCTCTATGCAAGTGGTGGTCACAGAGTCGAATGGCATGGGGCTCTGTGACCAAGGCAAACAGAAGGAGAGAGAGGAAGCATCCATGTTGTGTTCCCCTGCATATTTGAATTGGATCAGAGAGGCAACCCTTGATCCAGAATCAAGCCTGTGACCTAGTATACAGTAACTTAATAAGGTTCAGCATCTGAAATGTGAGGCCAGACTTTTGGAGAACCGTGAACAGGAAGAGCCACTCTAGAGAATCAAATGCCTTCTCCGAATCTAGAAGGGCTGCTATGGCATTAATTTCTGGTCTAATGTCTGGCATAACTGTGAAGAATGTGCACAGTTTGTTAGATGTAGCCCTGCCTGGGATAAATCCCAATTGCTCAGGTAATATCAACATCAAGGGGGCCAGCCTATTTTCTATGTCAGCCACTAATGTCTTGTTGTCTATATTATTGACATCTCTGTACATCTTTGCCTGACTTCAAAGAGCTATGAGAATCACTTCCCTAGTAGTTGAAGAGAGTTCACACTCTCAACCGCCTCCTGGTAGAAGGTAGCCAATTGTGGTGCCAGCAGTAGTTTGTATGTTTTATCAAATGCAGTCGTTAGGTCATCACTGCCTGGAGACTTCCCACCCACCAGTCCATCAATAGCCTCTGGTATTTCTTGTACTGTGATGTGCTCGAGTAGGAATTCCCTAAGGCCATCCAGGCTAGGGCAATATCCTCTAGATGCACAGACCCGGACTCCAGACCACGTGCATCTCTGACTTTGTTATAAGGTGGGGTTACTTTACCCCTCAGACTTTTCAGCACACAAACTACAAAGGTGATGCTTTTTAATATAAGATCTAAGGACACTAAAAGATCACAGGGTTATCAGTGTACAATGATCATAAGAGTGTTGGCGTTTATCAGAAGAATTAGATTTGGAGTATTTTATTGGATATAACGGGACATGTTTATGTCTGCAACAACTACAAACGAAATAATAAAAAACCACAAACAGCCTTGAAGAAGTCCCGTGGGGACGAAACGCGTTGCGTCGGCTATGGCTGTGAACATTGTATTGTGGTTTTTATGAAGAAAATTTCTGATGAAGAAATATCACAAAAAGGAATAAAAAAGGAAAACAATCTTTCACAAGAATTTGAAGACTTGATTCATTTATTTGGGAGATTATCTCATGTTTGATTAATATTTCAGATGTTGCATTGCATCACTTTCGTTGTTATATATTGACTTTTAGGTAGGTGCTGAGCTATTGTGCATCTAATATCCTCTAAGTATTGATGTAGTTTGAGTTGAGGATCTCACTAACATACAGGTGGGACTAGTATGATCAGCACTCTCACAGGATATCTGCTCAGCCCCCAATGAATTACCTTGTGTCCAGCTTGAGGGAGTGCACAGTATCAATGGTGCATTTCTTCCTCACCAGCCACGCCATAGTATGGCTTGGACCGTGGCCCTCGCCTTGGTGTCTAGCTTCAGTATGTTTAGCTAAAAAACATGTCTCACTATCCAGGAGGTTCCTGCATTCCCTCGTGGTATCCCCAAGTTGGGAAAGAGTGTCAGACCAACAGTTTATTATGTGAGTAAGTATTCAAACAATGTGGGGCTATTGGCATTGGGGGCAAATCAATTAATAAGGGTGACATGTTTCATTTAGCATGCCCTCCACATGTATATGTCTAATTTCAGGGTCTTTAGGGAGGAATATCAGGTGAAAGTATAAATATTTTCTGATGGGTATAGCCACACCTCTAGAGTACGTGCTGCCTGATGCATAGTAAGCAGAGTGTCCCCACTCCCGGGTGTTCAGGTTATTAACAGTTGGCCCTAGGTGTGTCTCCTATAGGAATCCTTTTTCCACATTATGCCTATCCATATATATCAGGACTCAGCATTTCTGTTTTTAATTGTCAATTCCACGAATGTTCCAATTAATCAATCAATCAATTGTGAAGCGTCCTACTCATCTGTAGGGGTCTCAAGGCGCTGGGAGGCGGGTGCAGCTCTGGTGAGTCGAAGAGCCCGGTCTTGATGGTCTTCCTGAAGATGTGAAGAGTGGGGGCATGTCTGATGTTGATCGGGAGCCCGTTCCAGGTCTTTGCCACGATGTAGGAGAAGGCTCTTCCACCCGTTCTGGCTTTGCGGATGCGAGGGTGAGGTCGGCGGATCAGAGGTTTCACTTGGGTACGTGGAAGGAGATTATTTTGTTGAAATATTGGGGTCTAGTGTTGTGGAGGCATTTGTAGGCGTGGGTGAGTTTCTTGAAGGTTACTCTCTTCTTGATGGGAAGCCAGTGGAGGTCTCACAGGTGTCGGGCATTGTGTTTGTGTTGAGGGATGCCGAGGACGAGTCTGGCTGCAGTGTTCTGAATGGTATGGAGCTTGCGAAGCAGAGGTTTGTTGATTCCGGCATAGAGGGAGTTTCAGTAGTCCAGTATGCTGGTTATGAGTGCATGGGCAACTGTCTTTCTTTATTAGAGGGTGGGTATCCATTTGAAGGTCTTGCAGAGAATGCCGTGGGTGTTGAAGCATGTGAAGGTGATGGCATTGATCAGTTGGGTCATGGTGAGGGAGTAGTCAAGAATGATGCCAAGGTTCCCAGCATGGTTTGTGTGGGTAGAGGGGGCTGCTGAGGGCAGTGGGCCACCACGTGTCATCCCAGGCAGAGGGGGAGGGTCCAAGGATATGGATTTCTGTCTTCTCCCAGTTAAGCTTCAGGCAGCTGCTGCTCATTAATGATGCAACGTCCTTCATTCCTTCCGGGAACCTGAGTCTGGTGGTGTGGGGGTCCTTAGTGAGAGAGGTGATCAGCTGGGTGACGTCAGCCTAGGATACTATGCTGAGACCAGGCTGTCTGATGATGGCAGGGAGGGGGGGACATGTAGATGTTGAAGAGCGTGGGGCTGAGCGATGATCCTTGGGGTACTCCGCAGTTGATCTCTATGGGTTCAGAAGTTTGATTCTTCGGGTTCTGCCAGTGAGGAAGGAGTGGAGCCAGTCAAGAGTGGTTCCCTTTATGATGGCAGTGAGAGTGTGGTGGGAGACTGTGTCAAAGGTTGCAGAGAGGTCTAGTAGGATCAGGGCCACGGTGTGGCCTAGGTTGAGGAGGGTACAGATATCGTCTGTGGCAGGGAGTAGGGAGGTCTCGCTGCTGTGGTTGCTGCGAAATCTGGATTGGGAGGGGTCGAGGATAGAGTTCTCTTCGATGAATTTCGTTAGTTGGCCATTGACCATCTTCTCAGTGAATTTGGCTGCGAAAAGGAGGTGAGATGGGGCAGTAGTTCTTGAGGTCCTTCGGATCTGCTGAGGGGTTCTTGAGGAGGGGCTTGACTTCTCCTCATTTCCAGTCCACGGGGAATGTGCCAGCTTGGAAGGGGGCATTGATGGTGCGCTGTAGCTCAGGTGTAATGGTGGAGGCGGCTCTGTGGAAGATGTGCCGAGGGCAGGGGTCCGTAGGGCTCCTGAGTAAATGTCTTTCATGGTCAACGCAGTGTCTTCAGTGGTGGGCAGAGTCCGGGAGGAGATGGTGGACTGGTTGTCGTTGCTGGGGGGAGGAGTGGGGTGGGTGTCTGGAGTCTTTTTGTTGAAGTTGTTGCAGTGGGATCTAATTTTCAGGTGGAAGTAGGAGCAGAGTTTTTCGCAGAGGTCCTGGGAGGGTGTGACAATAGTGGATTTGCAGGGGGGCCTGGTAAATTCCTGAATGATGTTGAAGAGTTCCTTGGCATTGCTGGCATTGGCTTGGATTTTGTTTCGGATGAAGGTCCTTTTGGTGAGTCTGATGAGTTGGTGGTATTCTGTCATGGCGTTCTTGTATATGGTGCAGTCTTTTGACGTTTTGCTGTTTCTCCAATTCTTCTCGAGACGTCTGCAGGTACGTCTGTATTCTTGGAGTGCGGTGGTAAACCAGGTGGCCTTCCTGGGGGGCTGTCTGTCAGGGTTGCGAAGGGGGCAAGCTTGTCTGCGCAGATGGTGATCCATCTGTGAAATTCTTTGGCTGTGGAGTTGGCGTCAGTCCTGGTGGTTGGGCATCGCTGTTAAGGGTGAAGTTGAGGTGCTCCTCAGTGACCTTGATCCAGTTCCTCCGCGGAGGGCATGGTGCAGGAATGGGGGCGGTGGGTTTGTTGACGTGGAAGTGTATGCAGTGGTGGTCTGTCCAGGGGAGTTGCATGGTGTGACTGAAGTGGATGTTGTTCCCTCCTGCAAAAATCGGATCAAGGGTATACCCTTCCTTGTGGGTAGGGGTGGTGATGAGTTGTTTCAGTCCGAGGTTGGCTAAGTTGTCCAGGAGGGTGGCAGAGTTGGGGTCGCTGAGGTTGTTGACGTGTGATTGCTTTAATCTTGCTCATCAATAATGATGCAGGATATGGCCAATAAGGGTCGATTTGTGCCAACTACAGTCCATGCTATAGGTAAGTACATCATGAGTATCTCTGTCAACAAACAGTTACATGACAAGAAAAATCAGCATGTCCTCCTACCGCCAGCGACACAGAGGTGCCCAACTATCAATGCAACACCATTTAGTCCACAAACAGAACCTTTGTAATGTTGCTTTGGGGGTGGGGAGTTAAGTCCCAACCATCCTCCGGTTCTGATAAAGTGTACCTCAAGTTAATGAAATGCAATGAAAGCACTGCCGTAATTGATGAATATTCAGCAGGTAGTGGAGGTCACCCAAAGAGATCAACATAGGATGCAGTGTGTACAAAGTAGAGGCAGAATAATGCCCCGAATAGGAGAGTTTTATAGAATCAAGTGATGTAGAAAATAAAATCCGGAACGTGAAATCCAATCAAATTGAGTCGTCTGAGGTAGGGCTTGGTTGGAGTTCTTTCTCACATTGGCGATATCACTACGGTCTGCCACTCAGGGATTTCCTGTGTCTTTCAGTTGAGTGTTGTGAGCCCTTTTAACAAACTTGAGTGCCTCCTTAGGGTTGGTAAAAATATGTATTCGGTCTGCCAGTTGTATACACAGTCAAGCTGGGTAGAGCAAGGCATATTTAATGGTTTTAACTCGCAGGATCTTTTCCGTATATGCAAATGCTCTTTGAGCGTCCTGTACGGTCACTGTAAAGCCTGGGTAAATGGAGTTAGTGGAACCCTGATAAGGGAGGAGACCCTTCTCCCGTGCTATATGCAGTGCAGCATCTTCGTTGCGATAGTTCAACAATCTGGCAATGATTGGCCTGGGAGGAGTCCCCACCGGAGGATGAGGGCTCAATGATCTGTGTGCCTTTTCCACAGCCAAGAGTTCAGAGAAACCATCCCTGCCTAGGAGCACAGTCAATATGGAATCAATGAATAGCATAAGCCTACCCATGGCAGTGGCTTCAGGTAGGCCAATGATGCATATATTGTTTATGCATGATCTAGATTCCAAATACTAATTTTTCATCATTACCTCCACGTTGTTCCGTTCGAGCTGCTGCACCTTGTATTTGATGATGGGGTTCCCACCCTCCAGCACTGAGATACTGGTTTTCTGCTATATTTAAGTGTTTACCTACTCTGTCTAGTCTGCCATTCATTAGGTTAATTCAAACATTAAATGGGTTTATTTTAGTATCTATTCCCTTAAGATTGGATTTCTTCTCCAATAGGATTGCTTTTATATTTCACATCTCTTCTCTTGCTGTCATCTGGTGGCCCAGGAGAGGCTTGTCTGGCTCACGTCCCAGTCTGTCACCTCTGCTCAAAGGGCAGCTTGCCTTCTTTGAGGTCTGACTTCCCGATGCCATCGGTAGGGTGGAGTATTCTGTGTTTGGTGAGCGATAGGGGCATGTGGGTTTCCCAATGTGACCTCCCAGGAGAGAGTGCAAGAACTGCAGCTCAGGGTTTCACAATGCGCCCACAAGTAGGTCAATCAGACACCTTAGTCAATTTGGGTATGATCAGCAATGTTCAGCACCACTGGGATATCTGGTTAGTCCCTCATGCGGCACTCTGGACAGGCCGTCAAGTTAATAGGTTCAACTCTGGGGCCAGCTCATCTCCAGCACTGCAGATGTGTCAAGGGGGCTTTGAGGAGCGGTATAAATGAAGAAGGGGGCACCACGTCAAGGTAGGTCATCCGCACCAGGCAGTTCACACCTCGGTACTGGTCCAGCACTGCAGGGTAATTGATTTGGTAGGTTTTATCAGAAGTTGGGCTGTGCCTCTGCTTGGTACTTCCCTCAGGGAAAGTATGGTACTGCCGCCGCTTCCGTGGTCAGGCAGCAGAGATGCAGACCAGTCAAGCCTACAGCTCAGTCTGGGCTACAATTGCATTGCAGGACAATGATTCCCACAGTGTCTGGTGCTCTGAGATGTTTACTAGCTAGGGCCACCCCCAGTGGAGTGCCCTGAGCGCAGTAAGTGGTGATTTTATCATGCAAATAGAGAGGGTGAAAGAGTGCTCCATTCTACACAGCCATCTTGGCCAGCACCTAGCACCGTCTCTTGAGTAGTAACTCTGAGCCCCTAAAATATGTGCACTTTCACCAATGTATGCTGTGCTGAAGCTGGAATAGTACATTTGATTCCCCACCCAAATACATACACTTTTCCTAATATTATATGAACTGTATGTATTTGTGTATGTAGTATTACTATAGCACAAACCTAGCAAAAAGGCAGCAAAGCACCATACAGAGTCAAAGACAAGCATAAAGTCATCCAAGGGTAGGAGAGGGGGCTGGTTTGTGGACTATTAATGAATTTTGATTTCTAGTTTTTTTTTAAAGAGGTGAGCCTTCAACTCCTTCCTGAATTGAAGCAGTGCTGAGCTATGTTCCCAGTAAGCTGCGTGCATGGGCCTGCACACAGCACCAGTTTCCCAGCGCCCAGTGTCTCTCCTGGAGCGAGCACTTGCCCAGATCCGAAATGAGGACGAAGTGGATGTTTTGTAATGTGCCTCATGAAAGGCAAATGTCACACTATCAGCAGAAAGTCTGCAGAAAAGAAAACGCCTTGTCCTGAAATGTGTGTGTAAGAAAGTGCAGAAATAAAAATGCCTTCTACTGAAATATGCGTGTATTTAAATCATGGACAGGATTTAAACACAGGCATTTCAGGAGAAGGCATTTTTATTTTTTCAGACTTTCTACTGACAGCCATGATCTTTTCCTTCCATGAAGCACATTTTCAAAACATCCACTTCAACCTCTCTTTTAGATAAGGAACAGGATCTCTCATCATGAGCTGATCATCCCCCAAGAGCAGCAATAAAAATGCCAGGACTACAACTGAAGAAACTTAATGGAGGAGTGTTTCGTTTACACAAACTTCAAAGTAATTAAGACTGTTGTAATGGATAGTGTAATTTTTACTTACCTATCATGTTCCTTAATGCACACAATATTCACTATCAGTGAAAAAATGCAAAAAGGAACTTTAAGCAGTCAACATCTACTGAAGTCCAATAGAGTGCTAGCTTTGGTTGCAAGGAAGGCTTCTTTAAATTAAATTGCATTTATATAGCACTTACTACCCCTGATGAGGTGTCAAAAATATCAATCTTTTTTTTATGTAGTAAAACATAGTTATGTACATCAAAAGAATGCCTTAAAGGGCTGCATGTGAACAGATGTTTCAAGGAGTGTACTGGAAAGACGAGTGGAGGAATAAGGGAATTTTATAGCACGTTGTTTGCATAAAACAATATGTTACCGTAGGTTTTCTTTGAAGTGCTGAAAGGGAACAGAATCAGAGGTAGAGGAAAGAGGGGAACATTCTGGCTGGTTGGGTACTTGAACAACTCTTATTCTGCCCTAAGGCTGCTTCAAAAAGCTATATAGGGAACTGATAAGAGAGAGTGGAAGGTGAAGTTGTAATCCTTTATATGAAACAATATAAGGTCATGTTTCCTCACCTACCTCTCGCTCATGATCCATTATTCCCTGGTGGTTCATTTCCGCATTTTTCACTTTGAAGTAATCTTGGGGCAGCATAACAATTAAACAAGCAACCAACATGCTGTATTGTTCTTCTCTGCGACATACCCCAACTTTCCCCCCTCTTCATTTACCTTGTTCGCTTGGGAGCAGCTTCAGGATTATGGGCATATGTACTACATAAACTTCCAGACTGTCCGAACAATTCCCTGCCCTCTCTCCTGATTTTCGCTCTCTCCAGTTACTTCTTTCCTATTTCTATTGTCACAGAGCACTTAGAAGCACCTTAAAGTCTGCATATGGGCTATGAAAAATTCTAAAATGCTATGACATCCCTCTTCTCTCTATCTCATTTAGAGACAAATATGTAAATATCAACTATTTATATTATGTTTAATACTGACATTTAACCTCTTAGCAAGTGCCTACAATTTTGACAGTTGGGTAATGTAGACACAAGCATCAAATATTCAAGCTACTATATAGTTTGCATTGGGTATTGTTTTGCGCTCTTGCAATGGCAAAAGCAATTTTTCACTTTGAGGTACAAAAGCCTGTATTTCACCTTCATCGGTGATGGCATGTATGCTGGAAAAAATGCCTTCCAAAACCTGAAATATATATAACAGCAGATTTGATACCGTGGATAAAATATAATATCTAGTACTTTGGTTTGTGCTGACATTGTTTTGATGCCAATAAATGTTTTAAATGTATATAGGCCGAATTCCCTGGTAAGAAAGACAAATATTGGGGTAATAGAAACTACTATAACAGTTTTCAGGAAATTATCAACTGACATATTTACAGCTAATGTTGATTAGATGGGACATGTGAGTTTGTTGTCTACAACCCACCAGAAGTTGAGTAACTTTTTGCTCTGAGGATTGTTCCTAAGACTACTTTTAATAAGATGTTTGTGAACGTTAGGAGACAAATTCTGTGTAATACATTGGATGCATGGAACCTAAAGACGGAAGTGATTGAAGAGATATCGTAGATCAGATGTTGAAATAGGTATTTTGTGTGAACTAAATGAATCAACAGGAGAGAAAGGGCGCGACGGCTTTCCCGACGAGTAGGTTGAAGGCGGGGAGTCGCGAGTGTGACAGATTGGACACCGCGTGAATGATGCCCGCGCCGTCCTGTCCCAGGAAGTGAATTCCCTTCCTTCTGTTTGTATCCTTGGCTGCTGTGTTGCACAGCAAGCTGGCACGGGCAATATCCGTGAGTAATTGCACCTGATGTAAAAAGATTTTTTTTTGTGCATTTTTTCACATTCAGTGCCTCACGGGAAGGTGTGCCTTAGCGCGCACATACCACCGGAGAGCAATTATTTCTGTGGTCCTGACGAATGCTGTGCGATCTTGCGTTCTAGCAGCAGAAACATGTTGACCTTATATTTCATTTAAGGACACGGGTCTCATAATTTAAAACCTTTTGGTGTCCGCTTTCCACGTTTTTAACCTTAATACAGGTTGGCCCACATTAAATATTTTGTCTGGGTATCAACCCTGTATTTTTTAATTCTGCACTCACATATTTTGCACTTTTTTGAGTTATATCACTGTTACACTCACCACCAACCCGCTCCGCTGTAAATCAGGCGTTGTAGCACGCTGGGGGGGCATTCGGCCACCCCAGCGGTGAAGGACTGGACTTTTAACAGTACCAGCGGTGCCAGGGAACAACACCTATAACCTTCATGGGATACCTGTTTCGGCGCACAAACTACAGAGACACGGGACACTTCCTTCGGCGTCAAAGATTCAAGGTTTATTTACTGCAGGGAACACAGAAGTCACAACAAGTACAACACGTGTAACTTGAGGAGACTGCTTCAAATTGGTTCTGTGGAGCGCTCCTTTTATACAGAATTTACTCATAGGACAACATGGTACACAAAAGTTTACAACCTGGTTCCCATAATTATCCCTCAGAGGGGTCGCTTTGGTCACTTTGGTACACATAAGGTCCGGAACATAAGTGCGGAAACATTTGGCGGTTCCCAACTGTAAAAACCCATCTTCCCAACATTAGTGAATTCCAATCGGCAGTAAAACAGATCGAAATAGGGACAAAGACAGGTGCAGAGGAAGATGGAGACAGTGGGGAGATCGAAAAGGGTGTAAAAGGGGAGGTATCGGGAAACACGAGATACAGGCATCAAAGGGACGTGCCTAATGAGATGCACGGCTGAGACAATAAACCGGCACGGCAAGATGAGCCTCAAGCGGGGCCATCTGCCTTACAGTATCATCCCCCCTCATCGTAAAAGATATTTATAAAGAACATGTGTCTTCCACAAATATCTTGAGAGTCCCAGGGTAACGAAGCGGACAGTGTCCGTTCGCTGGCTACTTGAGGGCAAGAGACAAAATGGATGCCGTATCTAAGATGGAACCCGTGGGTACAGATGAAAAACCCACATATTAAACGAACGGTTTAAGTTAGCACAGCGAAACTGCGCACACTTACTAAACTCGTCATTTGCGGTTCTTAGATACCAGACTCGACCATATTCGTGCGAGTCGAAAACATCACTTACAATTGTCACGGAACCTCAGACGCTCCTTTTGCCCTCATGTAGGCAAGCACTAGTCGGAATCATATTCGATATTCATCAGACCCTCGAGATGTTGCTGTAGCATAGCTCTGTCCAACCGAGACCTCTTGGTAACAGGTGGCTGTCTCATACACGTTGTAGCACAGAGGCCACATAAGGCAGGACCACACTGCACGCAAAGGCAACACGTGAACAGGAACGCTACAACAACTCCAATGATCATCAGAATCTTCCAACCCCAAGTCGACATCAGGCCCCAAATCCATCCAAGTAGCGTCCAATCCCCTACATCCACGTGTATGGATTCGGAGATCTTATGCAACTTCGAGATGGCTTGATAGACAGTCGGAGCGTTATCAGGAATGAAAATACAGCAGCTCGAATGGATCACCTTACATACCCCACCTCGATCTGCTAAGATCACGTCTAAAACCATACGGTTTTGTAACGTCATAAGTCTATCCGCCTGAAGTTCTGTGGTGATATTACCAAGGGCACTGGCAGTAATATTAGCTGTCGATTCTACCACTCGAGTCAACTGTCTTAGGTTCCTACTATTAACCATAGGTCCCCAAAATGGGAGGAAACCCTTGAAAAAGTCTCCTGCCTCTTGACCGGCAGTATCCTCTTCGCTAATTACGCCTCTCACAACTCTAGTTTTGTGATAATCTGCATCTACAGTAAACGTCGGAGGCAACAAGTTTGCGATAAAACATGAGCCCATGAAGTCAGAGGGCAACCATGCATACGCACGATCATGACAAATAAAGTATGTACCCTTGGCAGCCAAAAACACAGGGGACGAGACCATTGGCAAAATATAATTTTCAGTGCAAGCACTCTCTCCAAGTCGGGCTTTCGATCTACGGCCGCGACCTATTAAACAAAAATTGCCAATGTGGGGTACGACCCATATCGGAGGCGAGCTTTTAAGCTGTTTTTCACTAGTGAACACACTATATTCGCCTCTACTTAGGACCCTATAGGCTTGTACCTCTTCTTCAGGGATAAGTGAGGGATTATAGATATCACTATCTAAATCCTCTATTGCTATAGACAAAGATTTTTGGTACGAGGTAGGACCAGAGTAGGGGGAACGTGGTTCTCGAATGGGGTGGAAACTCAGTGCGCTTCGAAACATTGTTTGAAATGCTCGAGCAGACCCTTGGGAGCTATACTGTTGCAGGGTTTCTGTACTCACACAGAACTGTGCACAGAGGAGTGGAACCTCGGCAAATTAGGATGTCCCAAAACTTACCTTAGCAACCAACTCACCCCTTACCGAGCTAGCTACAGTGTCTCATTGGACATATCAAACACCCAATGTTTAGACAAACCAGAACATGAACTTACAGTACCTCAGGGTACGTGGGACTCATGAACACTCTTTCGTTATATTATCATTACAAACCAGAACATGGAGTAAAGAAGACACATGTGCATTTGAAATGTTTATTTACTAATGCCGTCTTCTCAGGCGCAGTATCTTTGATAATACAAGTATACTTATTATCAGTAGCAAAATTATCAGCATAGTTACTAAGACATAAAAAGCGAATGGTGACAGCATGTTAACATGCTGTAATGAATAAGAGTTAACAACACTTATATCTCACCCTCCCTGACACATATATTATATTATTAGCTAAGAAGGTCTCTTTGGGTTGTTTTAGGGCGGGCCCATACCTTAGTGTTCTAGCATGAAGGAATCACATCAGCATACACCAGCTCTCTCTGCATGTGCACCGCATCAAGTGTGTTAACGATTCTCGTGCAAAGCAATATCAATCCCGCCTCAAGCCCAAGTTGGCAAAGGCTGCACTTGTGTTATGACTATGAAAGCGTGGAGATCAGACCTCATAACAATTCCATATCGTGTTGCTCCTGAAACTTCAGCACTCTCCGTGCAGACATGGTTTATTAAACAAGACTGATATCAGAGCAATAACATATTATTCTCACATACACCACGGCAAACCACTAGGTTGAAAGCTAAGTCAACAATTAAGGGTCGTGTGCAGAAGTTGCAAGAAAGGAAAAATGGCGTTTAAATCTCAAATGTACCTATGCTAACTTAACACGATATAAGGATATATAGGAGCTATACAACACCCCCCCATGATCCGAGAACGGACTAAATAAGGTAACAGAAGTGCCATCACATGAGAGCAGAATCCATTTATAAACGAGCATGAATAAAGATTCAATTATAAAAACTAATGCTAAAAAAATAGCCCACAAATATAATGTGGCTCAAGCCAATAGGCAAGGAAAAATAAAATGTCTTGACCAAAAGTCAATAAAATCAAGGAAATGCTATCAATCAGCATGTCAATTTGAGGCAGTGTCTATGATAAGACCGTATATGAAAAGTAAGCTGCAACAGCCTCCAGGAGGAAGTCACTGTCCTCATCAGAAAACAGTTCAGCCATCCAATTTAAAAGATGAAAGGAACATACGTGATCTTCCAGCACCGGATCCTCTATAACCATCAGAGGACAGCTCGGTGGGTTCTCAAGAAAACTTAGTTCCAAGAAATTTTGCGCTGCCGACAACACATCCCAGGGACCCATTAGTCCATGTGCCACCGCCAAGGCCATAATCCTTTCGTCAGAACAAACCAACTCGTGAGCAATGATAGGACTCATCAGTTGATCAAAATCGACGTCAGAAGATGCTGGTCCGCAGAGACACAAATCAATGGCCCAAAGGAAATCACAGGTCAGACAGCGAAATACAGGCTGGACACAGGTGAAATAGGAGAACCGAAAAGATAATCCAAACGCCGTGCTTAGAGTCGCTAACGGCAGTGTGCCATAGTAATCAAGCATGCGGTTGCGAAACCGCGTCAATAGTAGCTGTGCGTGGTCTTGCACAGGAAGGGCATCCATATTTAAAAAGGCAGAAAACCACCAATGCGCCAGCCGCTAATGCAAGCAAAAACGGGAACCCTCCAAATAAGGATGAAAAAATAGAATGGAAGAAGGCAGGGATGACTCCAAATATCTTCTCAAAGGAAGTCACGAGACCACCGCTAACAACTTTAAAAAAATGTGCTAGGCCCGTTGTGGAGGATGCGTTAAAGATAGAACGGACCATGGCTCCGAAATGCAAAGGCAAATCAGTGTTTAAAAGAGCCTGAACCTCCGTACGGGTGTTAGCAATGTGAAGCACGAAAGTTTCACGGGCCGAGCTCAAGGCCACCTCTTTCTGGGACAATAGAGCTCTTATTCTAGCCATGCCGCTGAATTCTGCTCCCAAGGTCGGTATCTGTGGCCAAATGGAAGACTCCCTATGTTCACGTGTGGGAGGATAAAGAACATTTCTGCAGCAAATAACTCGCTCACTAACTGTTACTATGAAAGCTATACCTTTAATTAAACCACAACAGTTTACATTATTGAGCATTAAATAACTACCATTCTCTAACAATTTAAACGTGGGGATGATAGCAGGAACTGGCGTGCCCTGTAAAACGCAAGCCATATTCGGTCGGTCCTTGTTACATGAACCGTGTAACTGTATGTGTCTGCACATTAAAGAATGATCTGGCGTCTCAGTACACTCATCCCCTGTTAGATAAACTTCTTGTTCATCCTTGAAACATCTGTATGTGTATGGGAGTGACCAGACTTCATGAAGAAAACCGCTACCTAAGGGTTCAAAACGACCTATTGGCACATATTTCATACAATTTGAAAACTTATATAAAGCAAAAGGCAGCGTTATTAAACCGTGGATAAGCCACGTAGCAGCAGTGGCTTCTGCCACAGAAAAAGGTAAAGATTCCAACCTTTCAATATGGAGCATAGAAAAGGAAGCATCACGCATTGAAAGCAAGCGTTGTTTGTTTGTCAAATTAAACGGTGCAAATAAAGAGGAAACGTTCATGTATCCCCAGGGAACTTTACCCATTTTCAGAGTCTGAAGTGTCCATGCAAACTGCATGATCGAACGTAATTGATTTTGACCATGGTATAATACAGATACTTCATCATGCACAATATCAACAACAGACGACACAATATTATCTAATGTGTAAATTCTAGAGGAAAGCACGTTAATGCTATTGTCAACAACCGCAAGAACTTTCTCAAGATTCGCCTGATCAATAGCCCTAAGGCGTGAAGCAGCCTCAATCTGTGAGAGTTTCCAAATTTCATTGTAAACACCATATAACCACCTTTTCGACCTGCCACTAGCTGGGCCTTTAATGAAATCATTCAAATCCACGTCTGCATTCAGTTTGGAAAGGTGATACTTAACCGCAGGTAAAGTTGAATGTTTCAGCCAAGCTTGACATAACTTGCCCACAGAGTAAGAGGTGACAGTATGACTCAAATCAAAACGGGGATCAGATCTAACAGTCTTAAAACCGTCAGTTATATTTAAAAATCTTTTTTGGCAAGAATCAGCACTACGGTGCCAAAGCAGCCAACCCTTGGGATTCATACTGGAAATGTTAAAGGAGGAATTCAGAAGCAGAGCCTGTATATCTCTAATGGACAATTTAGTAAAATTACTCCAATCCTCATATTCCTCCAACTCTGGGAAAGACGGGGTGTTTAACCTTTTAGATGTAGCCAATCCAAAGCATGTGGTCTGGGAAATGGTTTCATTTAAAAACAACATATGATTTGGGATGAGACATGCACGGTGCAAAGCCTCAGTGCCTCGTACCTGCCAGGCCCTTGAACCCCAAACTGATTTAAGGTCTATTGTTTCCTTCCATAACTCATAGCCCCCAGTAACTAATTGATCTAGGAAGGCCTTCGAGTACAACAATTTTGTATCGGTGAGTCTAACCTTGGACAGTGGCTGTTTGTGAAATTTAAAATAAAAGGACTCGGGATTGGACTGGTTAAAGTCAGTGAAATAAGTATACTTTTTAAGAAACGTTTCTGAACTCCCTTGTGTAGGAGCTGGGCAATGTTCCCACTGAGTAAAATTAACAGCCTCCCTCCGGGAAGATGTTTTGTGTAAGAAGTGATTGCCATAATGTTGGTAACAGAACAATTCACCATAAATAGCAGATTCTAAATATAAATCCTCAGCATCAAAAGCAGCATAATATTTCAAATCAGAAAACAAACTTTCCACAGCATTAACATCCCAATCATCAGAACGAATGTTTTGTTTCACCACATCCCCCATATTAACTCTTAGTACATTAGGGACATTAACGACTTCCGTTGGGCCATGAATCTGAAAACGAACTGCATCCCACGCGATTCCATCCAGAACAGGCCACGCTGTGATGTTAACCAAAGTCAAGTCTCTTTTTAACCTGTGTGTAGAATGTGAAGAGGAAAGTGGGGCCAATGTTCCATTTAAATGAGAAATGCAAGTTCTCTCCTCGACATAGTGTCCATTCATAATCCGAAAAAAATAAAACACAAAACCAATTGACATAAAAAGGTAAACCGAAAAAAGGACCAGCCAAATGTATATCCAAGGAGGTATCAAAAAATGTTTTTTAAACAGGCTAGCATAAACTGCAATTTTAGAGGGTTTTTTCGAGGCAAGGGAAGCAGAGTCAAATGAAAATCTGGATTCCGTGGCTAAACGAGTTTGTATGTCAGGCATGGACAAATCAGTGGGGTATGTATAGTCTGTCTCATCAAGGTTTGTTCCTGGTAAATTATTCAATAATGGACTGGAAACAGCAGGTAATTCGATGGCCACCTCAGGTTCATTATTAGAAGCAGTGGGCATAATTGAATTTCTCACAATGGAAGGACAGGAAACAGCCGGTGTCATGCTAAGAAGAATCGGCCACTCTGTGTATCTTGACATTGTCAATAGAAATAAACCTGTTTTCCTTACGACCTGGAAGTGGTGGTAAAATGACTGTTCTTGTGCCCTTCACTCCAAGCACTGGGACTGGAGCTCGATAGGAGGGACCAAACTCTTTCTTGTTGTCGATCTTCTCTCGAACCAGTTCTCCAACTTGGGGTAGCCAGCCAACTACCGGGATCTGCAACGCATCATCCGAAGTGGAGGGCAAATGTTCCTTTGCAAGAGTGTCTCTGGTCTTTTGTAGATTCTGTAAAACATTGCAATGTTCATCTGCGTCAAAGGAAGTGGCGCGAACCACTGAGTCTAGACCGTCAAGGTCAGGGACGAACATCTTGATGCCAAAGAGCATTTCGTATGGGGTCCGCCCACCCAGAGACCTTCTAGGGAGATTATTAAGAGCACGCTGCACGCCATAGAGGTGAGCCAGCCAGTTTCTGCCAGTGCCTATAACTCGGGCTGTCAAAGATTGCTTTAAATCACGGTTCATTCGTTCAACTACACTATTACCCTCAGGTCTGTAGGGTGACGAAAACTTGACTTGGACCCCCATCGAAGTCATGGCATCCTTATACGCCTTAGAGGCGAAAGCCGGACCCTGATCCGACTGGAAGGTACCACAGGCAAAAATCCCTATAAAGATACGCAAATCTCTAATGACAGTCCGTGAATCAGCGCTGCGATGTGGCCATACCCACACAAAGCGTGTGCATGAGTCAACTGCTACTAAGATGTATTTATACGCAGTATCAGATGAAAATGGACCGCAGTGATCTAAATAAACACAGCCTAGCGGTTTATTAGAAATGTACAACTGAGTCTGAGGCGGACGCGTAGCAGTTGAAGGTTTAATCTGCTGGCATATGTCACAAAGAAGGACATAATCACGCGTCTGTTTGTACAGTCCCCGCCACCAGAAACGTAATTGTAATTGAGTTACAGTTGCCGAGACGCCCGCATGCGCAGACGCCACACCTTCATGAGCCGCTGTAATCAAGTCTGCTCTGCGATCCGAGTTGGGAATCAGCCGTTCTCCAACATCAGGAATTGTCACAAAAGGAACCTTTTCGGGACTTAAGTGGTATTTATACTTCGAAGGGAATCCCGCAGGATGTTTACTTCCCTTCTCAGAGGCAGCAATCGCTGCCAAGATGTCGCTATCAATCTTGGTTTTAGACCTAGTAACTGCTGCAACTAAGTATGTAGATACTGCTGATTTCGCCGCTTCATCAGCAAGCGAGTTGCCAACAGCGTGTACTCCCACGCGCTGATGACCGAGAGTATGAATCACATAAACGAGCGGCAACATAGCCTTAAGCTCTGCCACTCGAACCCAGATCATTTTATGTTTTATTGTGCTACCCTTGGAATCATGAAAATCATTTTGAATCCAAAAGAACAAGTTTTCATTGTAAGACTGGACACAGTAGTAAGAATCACTTACAATTAGAGTAGTAACACTTGGATCTGCGTACTCCAAAGCTAGTAAGAGAGCACGAAGCTCGGCCAATTGTGCGGTGCAATCGCCCAGGGGCAACGTGTGTACCTCCCTGGAAATGAACTCATCATTCAACATAGCACCGACCACAATGGCGCATGCGGAAACGTAGGCATGTTTAGAGCCATGCGCAACCTGCGCCGACCCATCAGTGTAAATGATGCAATGGAAGTCCTCCAAAGGTCGCATCGCCAGAGGAGCAGGATGAACGAATTCATACTGCAAGTACTCCTGCGACCGTAAGGAAGCGTCAAAAATAAACATGACATCCGCGGATGACAATGACGCAGCCCACTGAATCCACCGAGGGTGCAAAGCCTTTGAATTTGGTACACTGGCTTTCGTGACTGCCTCCAAATGAGGACAGGGTGTTACCACTAGCATGCGCTTCCCCTGTGACAGAGCACGTTCTTTTAGAATTGCCATCTGTACAGCAGTTAAAACCTTTTCCACTGTGGGAAACCGCATCTCAGCCGAAGTGTACAAGTGTGACTTGTAAGCAATAGGTACCGTGTCACCTTCATTAAAAGTGAGGTACGTGAAACCCACCGTCCCAGGAATTATTCTTATGACCAGGTTGGTGTGGTTATCACGAGTCAGTAAATATTTAGAAGCGAGCAGATCAGCCTGCAAGGATTGCAAAATGGCTGAATGCTCAGGCAGCCAGCATGATTTAGAGAAAGTTGGTTGTATCAAAGCATACAAAGGCTTGATACGCTGGGCATATTCCGGAATGTAAGTTCTGCCGAAATTCAAAAAGCCCAGTAAAGATTGTAATTTTTTCAGTGTTGTTGGAGCGCGCAATTGTGCGCACTTCTCCAAGAAGTGAGGAGCCAAACCTCTACCTTCATTGTTGAGCTCATAGCCCAAAAACAACACTGTGTGTTCAGCAATGTGCGATTTTGCAAAGTTAAATTTGTAACCCATGTCTGCGAAGTTGCAAACAACAGAATTTACACGACACAGATGCTCCCAAATATCGTCGTCAGTGAGATATATGTCATCCACATACGAAAAAGCATCAGGGTCGAGTGCCTCCAGAATAGAGACAATTCGAGCGGTAAATATACCAGGACTATTCTTGTAGCCCATTGGAAGACGCCGGAATTGCTTTTGGACTCCAGCGCTCGTAAAACTGGTCCATTGGGAGCTAAAGCTGTCCAATCTGTGGGCATAAAAACCATTGGATATGTCAAGCGTTGTCTTGAAACGCTTACGCACGAGACTATCCACTAGGGCAGAGCCGTGGGTATTCTGTACTGCACAGTTACGGCAATGCGAGTTTAAATGCCGGTAATCCAAAACCAAACGATATGATCCGTCAGGTTTGTTCACAGTAAAAAGGGGATTATTCATCGGTGACACACACGTTTCAATAACTCCCTGATATTCCAATTGTTCAAGGATTTCCGCGACGGAAGATTTCGCTTCACGCCGAATGGGATATTGAGGTTGAGGCTGCGGCTGAGACCGCAACGGAATTTCGTGGCAAGGCGACAATTAACCCCAACCACATTGGTTACGGTACAGAGCCGGCGCGAGAGCCCGAGCCCACTCTTCTGCAAAATGCTGCGCATGCTCTTTCGAGACAGTGTTCGCGAAACTGGGTAGGATCACCTCCTCCCCTCGCGGCGCCGCGAGCACAAAAGGTGGGGGCCAGTCAGCCTCCGAAAGTAAAATATCATATGTAGAAGACAGATTCTCCCAAAATACACCTTTAACGGTACGCTGTATGTCACCTTCAATTAACAGGACAATTTCATATAGGCTTTCAGGGGGAGCAAGTCTCGTATCCGCTGTTTCTATCACAACGTAGACATCAGTCGCTGTCACCCTCAGTAGTGGACGCAGCGCCTCTCTGACTATGGTTATCTCCGCCGCGCTGTCCAGCAAGGTCAGAGCCCACGTCAGATTCCGAAGCCGCGTTCTCACTATCTGTGGCATATCGATGCGCTGTTAAGGCTGCGACTTTCTTTTTCGCAAACTGCGGACGCCTAGGCGTAGAATCCTCCTGCTTCACTGCGCCGTCCGTCTGGCGGGACTGACCACGTCCTTGTTGGCCACCACGTCCACGTCCACCCCCTCCTCCTCCACCGGTCTTCGGGGCCGATGTGTCCTGAAAGGAACGAGGAGAGCGTTGATCAGAACCCTGAAAACGATCAGGTGATTTAATCATCGCGCGGTCGCGCAAATCATAAACTTTTTCGGATGGCGCAGGAGCTTGTATTGCAGGAAAAGTACCCTGAGTCTGCATTGTCTGCTTCCCCTGTGTCTGTTTTTTAGGCCAATTCGATTTCTTGGACTTGGGCTGGGCATCTGTCACTGCAGATTGTCCCTGAGGTTGTTTTTTATCCTTCACTGGAAAATATTTCAGACCTCTACTTGTGCGGCCAATAGTTTTATAAGCGGCCACTACAATCTTTGCTAACTGGCGGGGTTTGTCGGCATCGGGCAGAGCAGCCAAAGCATTCGACACCTGAAAGTTAACTGCATCTCCTTTAACATTGGAGAGAATGAGATCACTTACAATCTCAAAAGAACCACACAGGCGCATACCCAATTCCACAGCTGCCTCTGGACCGTGATCATTCTGAACACGTCTAATGATTTCAGGCAGGGCATTCATAGACGGGGTGCCGAAGCACCTCGTATAAACTGCCGCAAAAGTTTTTCCCCAGCTTTCACAGTCAGCAAGTTCAGGAGTAATATCCTTCGGTAGAGTAATCGTCAACATTCTATGTTTATCAGCAGGAGTAGAATTCGGAAAAACCGCCTCCAGTTGATCAAACTTCTCTGCTAGCCAGAATGGGAAGTCATCGTTGTCAACAGGACGCGCACCAAAAACCGAATTTACCATCACTGGATTGAGACGCATTCCGCCTCGTTCCATGGGAGCGGCCGCACCCCCCTGGGGACCACCAGGAAGATGTCGACCAATGTATTGCACTAAAGCACGAATCACGGAAATGGAAACTACATGTAGCCTGCGAATTTCTGCCAGGGTACAAGCCCCGTGATTCGGGTGCGGGGTAAAGCCACCCAATGCAGGCCAATTAGTACCTGGAATTGAGAGTGGACCTAACCTCGCACGGGACAAAGAGTGGGGGAGGGCGCCATCAAACCAAACTCGATGCTGCCAATGATCAATAGGTATTTCCAATGCCCTGTATGGCGTATATTCAGCCGGGACATCCGAGGCGGTGTAGGAGTGGTACAAACCAGAATTAGCGTCCACAGCCGGAAACGTAACCCAAGAGTAAAACAACTCGTAAGGAAACGCCGGATCTGCACTTACCACGAAAATCACAGCCATCCCATCTACTGGGACCTGGTACGTCTGAAGATGGTTGCGTACCGCTACGCGACTATGCTGTGCAATAGCCACCGCAGCCGCCATCACAGAATCGGAAACAAGAAAACACAAAGAATACTTTGTAGCACAACTGGGTAGTAATTCAAAGAAACCGTTTAAGTAAGAATCAAGCTTGAATAAAGACCTATTTCAAAAAATAGGTAGGTTTCACCAACACCCCGTTTTCCGGAAACGGACGTGAAGGGGTTAAGGCATGAACGATAAACTACTCGAGTGTCATGATATAAGACCACCGAAACCGTTGGGCGCCATGTTGCAGGGTTTCTGTACTCACACAGAACTGTGCACAGAGGAGTGGAACCTCGGCAAATTAGGATGTCCCAAAACTTACCTTAGCAACCAACTCACCCCTTACCGAGCTAGCTACAGTGTCTCATTGGACATATCAAACACCCAATGTTTAGACAAACCAGAACATGAACTTACAGTACCTCAGGGTACGTGGGACTCATGAACACTCTTTCGTTATATTATCATTACAAACCAGAACATGGAGTAAAGAAGACACATGTGCATTTGAAATGTTTATTTACTAATGCCGTCTTCTCAGGCGCAGTATCTTTGATAATACAAGTATACTTATTATCAGTAGCAAAATTATCAGCATAGTTACTAAGACATAAAAAGCGAATGGTGACAGCATGTTAACATGCTGTAATGAATAAGAGTTAACAACACTTATATCTCACCCTCCCTGACACATATATTATATTATTAGCTAAGAAGGTCTCTTTGGGTTGTTTTAGGGCGGGCCCATACCTTAGTGTTCTAGCATGAAGGAATCACATCAGCATACACCAGCTCTCTCTGCATGTGCACCGCATCAAGTGTGTTAACGATTCTCGTGCAAAGCAATATCAATCCCGCCTCAAGCCCAAGTTGGCAAAGGCTGCACTTGTGTTATGACTATGAAAGCGTGGAGATCAGACCTCATAACAATTCCATATCGTGTTGCTCCTGAAACTTCAGCACTCTCCGTGCAGACATGGTTTATTAAACAAGACTGATATCAGAGCAATAACATATTATTCTCACATACACCACGGCAAACCACTAGGTTGAAAGCTAAGTCAACAATTAAGGGTCGTGTGCAGAAGTTGCAAGAAAGGAAAAATGGCGTTTAAATCTCAAATGTACCTATGCTAACTTAACACGATATAAGGATATATAGGAGCTATACAACAATACGGTAACACCAGATATGGAATTCCCTTATCCGTAGTATGCGGCATCAACCCACACACCCAACAATTAGTAGTGTTAACCACTAACTGATGCTGATGAAGGAGCTGAATAAAGGAATTGTTGCGGAATTCTGCACGTCTAGCCTGCTCGTGTTCAGGTAAAATGTGAAAAGAATGAGGAGAAACAGTGGAGGTGAGTTTAAGGTCAGGGGTAGGAGTAGGTATGGTAGAAGGCAAGAAGTAAGACATCGTGTAATATACTCCACCCGCCAATAACGCAGAAACAGTCACAAACAGTACGAATATTTGGAACACAAAACATTTGGTACGACTGAGTTGCTGCAGCTTGAATCTTTGTGCTTGAGCTCTTTCCAAGTCCATCAGCTTCGAAAATGCCATTCCCTATGACCGTCCGCAACGTTTCTTGACGCACTTCGTTCTGTGTAGCAATAGTCAATTCCTAGGAGTTCCCAGGATCCGACGGTCTTTAACCTAGCGTCAAGACCTACTAACCAGAAGGAAGTACGCGCGCGGCCCTACGGCCTTTATTTCACAAATATATATATATATGCGAAATTAATGTCTCTCAGCTGTGGAAACAAAAAGTGTAAGGAACGAAGCTCAATGAATATGTACAAAATAATTACAATAGTATGAGTGTTCAAACTGATCATGGAAAACGGGATAATGCACTTGTCAAGGGACAGAACGGGGTTTTTTATTAGTCTTTAGTGCTGGATCGCAAAAAATATCGGGTTTTCCCAGGACGTGTCTGTTCGTTAAACAAAAGATCCGTTGAAGGGACAACGCCCTGTTGATCAGCTGAATGTTCTGGTCTTGAGTCTTCTGATGACAAGTGTTCAACAATGCCTTTTTGCTGCACTGAGGATTCTCCGACAGGTTGTGCGTCGCTGAAAGGTACAAACGTCGGCAATCCTTCGGTTTCAGTTGATGCAATGCCTTTCCTCACCCACGAGTCTGCTGGCAACGGGATGGGGACTTTCTTGGTATGGGTGGCATGCACCCAATTTTTCCGCCCCTCGAGACGAACTGCAGTTCTCGTGGCAAGGAGGACCTGATAGGGTCCAGTGAACCTGGGATCCAAATTGTTCTTGCGCGAAAAATTTCGCGTTACCACCCAATCTCCGGGCTGGAGCTGGTGGCCTGGACCCTCCGTCTGTGTCGGCAATGCTTCGTGAACCTGTTGGTGAATTAACCTCAGTTTAGCAGTCAAGTCATGAAGATAATCGATCAACATTGGATACTCAAGATCACAAAAGGCACCCGGTCTAGGGACCCCCCAAACATTGGCACCGAACACTATTTCATAGGGACTGAGCCCTACTCGGGAGTGTACAGTTGCCCTTGTTGACAGCAATGCTAAGGGTAAAGCGTCAGGCCACGAAAGACCTGTCACAGCCTGAATCTTTGCTAGTTTTAGTTTAAGGGTGCCATTATACTTTTCAACCAAACCAGCTGACTGAGGATGATTGGCACTATGGAATTTCTGATTAATTCCAAGGCCCTTGCACACACTCTTCATCACACTCCCCACAAACTCACTTCCGTTATCTGACCACACAATTCTAGGCATTCCATACCGAGGAAAGTATTCCTTCAGTAGGATTTTCGCAGTGGACAAAGCAGTATTGTCTTTGAGAGGATAGGCCTCAATCCATCGGGAGAATGCGCAAACAACAACTAAAACGTATTTCAGGTTATTGCATCGCTCCATATGGATGAAGTCCAATTGGATCACCTCAAAGGGACATGAAGGGGGAGCAAAACTACCAGAAGGAGTTGGGGTTCCCTTACCAGGATTGTACAACATACATATCATACAATTTTTAACCAAGCGTTCAGCACATTTCGTAATACCATCATTCTTCCACACAGGAAACAGCAATTTACAGATACCTTTCGCGCTAATATGTGCTAACCCATGTGCCATAGTCACAACAGCCAGCACATACGCATCAGGCAACATCCATCTTTTCTGTTCCGATAAGTCAATCCAACAACCATTCGCATCCAACTTTCCCGTACTTTCTTTCCACTTCGTCTTTTCAGTCTCGGTAGCCTCATTCTGAATTGCTTTCACACTCTCGATAGTGTTTTCACACATACTTGATTCTGCAGGCCACCTAACCGAACTCGTCACATACATTCGAGTGCTAAGGTTCCGGGCAGTCTCCTTAGCAGTCTCATCCGCAAACGCATTACCACGACCAACATCATCCGTCACCTTACGATGCGCACTACATTTAACAATCGCCACTTGCTTAGGCAACGTAAGTGCATCCAAAAGATCATTCACGAGCTGGCCATGCTGAATCTTCGTACCATGTGACGTAAGGAATCCTCTCTCTCTCCACAGTCGTCCAAAACTATGTGCCACACCAAACGCATACTGACTATCTGTAAACACATTCACCCGTTTGTCTTTAGACAACACACACGCTCTCGTCAAAGCAATTAACTCAGCAGCCTGAGCCGAATTCTGACTTAACCTTGCGCTTTCCACAATCGTTCTCAATGTAACTACAGCATACGCATTTGTCACATCACCATTCGGCAACTTGAAACAAGAACCATCCACATACAAAGTACCATCGGGGTCTGTCAATGGAGTATCTTTTAGGTCAATGCGACCCTTAGTTTCCTCTTCAGTTTTGAGATAGCAGTCATGTACTGCTTCATCACTTGATTCTGTGTCGATCGGCAGCAATGTTGCTGGATTCAACACATTACATCGTTTTATCCGTATGTGACTGGCCAGCAACGTCAACTCATATCCAGACAATCTTGCACTTGTCAGATGTTGAGTTTTCGTTCGGTTCAATAGAGTGTCGACTGCATGCGGAACCATTACCGTGAGCATATTATCCATGACTAGACCTGCGGACTGTCGAATGGACGCCGCAGCTGCCGCTGTTGCCCTTAAACAACTCGGCAAGGCTCTAGCTACTGGGTCTAAAGTCGAAGAAAAATAGGCACATGGGCGTTGCTTACCACCAAAAGGTTGTGTTAAAACACTCAACGCGCAACCATCCCTCTCGTGAACGTATAGTGTAAACGGCTTACTGTAGTCAGGGGTACCCAACACAGGAGCCGAACACAACGCATCACGTAATTCCGAAAAACTTTTCTGACATTCTTCAGACCAAGGTACTGGGGATGAAACATTCCTTGCACGTAAGGGCTATCAATGGTTTCGCCAACAATGAAAAATTTGGAATCCATTGTCTGCAGTAGGACGTAATACCTAAAAAGGCGCGAACATCTCTCTGAGTTTTTGGCACAGTCATTCGGGAAATCGCTGCAATTCTTTCTGGGGTCAACCTTCTCCCTTCTTTTGACAATAAGTGACCTAGATAGGTAACTTCTTGACAACAATACTGTAGCTTTGAAGGCGACACCTTGTGGTGTAAATCATGTAGATAGCGTAACAGTGATACTGTAGCCGTTTTGCAAATAGCTTCTGTATCAGCTGCCACTAAAAGATCATCCACGTATTGAATCAAAGCTGCACCCGTTGGTAATACAAAGGCATCAAGTTGACCTTTAAGTGCTTGGCTGTAGATTGACGGACTCTCACAGTAGCCCTGTGGAGCGCGTTTTAACCTAAAACTGCGACCACCTAATGAAAATCCGAATAGGTCTCTGCTTTCCTCTGCAATTGGGATGCTAAAGAAAGCATTCTTTAAATCGATCACTGTGAACCAGGAGGCAGCTGCCGGAATCATTGTTAGTAAGGCCGTAATGTCGGGAACCACAGGAAATTGCGGAACCACTATTTTGTTTACCTCTCTCAAATCTATAACAAAGCGATACACAGGAGGTTTAGTTGGGTCAGTTCGTTTCAGAATCGGCAATACAGGGCTATTGCACACGTTTCCACGAGTTTCTTCAACAACACCTTTTCCAATGAGATCATGAACGATTGCTAACAGCGCTCGTTCGCCCTCAAGAGAAATACGATATTGAGGTAAACGCGGTAATCGCGCATTTGGTTTCAATTGAATCACATAGGGTGGAATGTCTAACAGGCCCCCGTCATTGGGACCTGTGGCCCATAGAGACGCAGGGAGGGAACTCAATTCCGGTGGGAATTTATCGACTGACAAATACATGGGAGAGATCACTCTCCGTCCTAATGTAAGCTCCACTCCTTCGGGGGAACAATACAATGTTGCATATAATCGTTTCAACAAATCCAGGCCCAAAAGATTTTCACCACACCCTGTAGATAGAATCAGTGGAGCCGTTAGCTCACGAGGTCCAATCATAAGAGGCAAAGGGTTAGAGACTGGGTTACTAACAGGGGCGCCAGAGAATCCAACGGAAACGTTCGTTAAGCCAGACAAAGGTGCGCCAGGGAGTTTTGAATGCATGATGGAACTTTTTGTCGCACCAGTGTCTAACAGAAAAGGCTCAACTACACCCGATGTAGTCACTGCAACGTAAGGCCCACTCTGATCGACCGGAACTGACACTACTCCCTCTCTTTGTCGTTGGCTGTCCTAGTAGTGGTCATTTACAACAGTCTCATGCTCTGCATAATAATCATCCACATTATACTGTGCAGATCGAACTGACCCCGCATTGCGCTGGTCAAAACAATTATTTGCGTCTGATTGATTTTGATAACGATCACTCTGATTGTGTGATGAAACACGACCTCTACCACGTGGTGCTTGTTGGGGACCACCGCCATGATTTCCTCGTGCTGACACACCATTTAGACGGTCTCGTAAAGCAAGACAATCATATTTTAGGTGTCCCTCTTTCCTACAATATGCGCACTGATTATACCCAAGTGAAGATCTGTAATCAAAGTTGTCAGAGCGCGGCTGTGTCCTATCGAGCTGTGCTCGTGGTCGATACTGCTGTTGTGAATCATTTTGGTTTGATCGTGGAGGGTATGCTTGCTGCAACAAAACCTTCGTTTTGAGCTCCTTAGTTTTCTTTTCTACACGATCACTTTCTTCCTTTTCCCTATTCTCATAATACTGGGCCGTTGCTAGTATTTGCGCAGGGGTTGAAACTGCCCACGCACTTTCTGAATTCTTTAATTTGTTGCATAGCTCAGGCAACAAATTCGACACGAATTTGTCAACGAATAACCGCTGGCCTCCCTCAGCGCCCATGTCCTGGCCGCTGTGGTCGACAAATGCTTCCTCAAACCTTGTAAAGAAATCCGAGACACTCTCGTCTTTCTTCTGCTTACAAGCTGATAACTTATCCCAGTTCACCTTCATCGCTGGCATGAGAGTTTTCATGAGCGTAATTATTTTCTGAGGCAAATCCAAGATCAACTGTTCAGGCTTGGCCCCACCGACTTGTAATGCATCAGCTGCTAGCAGTGCAGCCCAATCACCCCCTAATTCAACTGCGTGATTGGCTTGACGAATTTTAGTCCAAACTGGTTGCGGTACAACGTTGCCAAACAACATGTCGATGTCGGCAAGGTTCATAATAGAAGCTTCTATCAGTTGTGATAACTCCTTATAATAACCAGCCGGATTTTTACGTGGATCGGGCAAGGATTGCTTCACTTGCAAAACTTCTGATCGTTTCCATGGAAGATGTATCCACACTCTTCGAAAATGCGGTAGAACCGGAGGGTTAGCAGCAGGGTCACCAGGCACCCACAGTGGCGGAACCTCTCTCATGGGATACTGACCAGGAACCGCTTTCCAGTTCTCAGTGGTATCATCTAATGACACCCGGGAATGTGCTGTGGGTCTGAACGCTAATAAGCGTTCCACGGCACGTCGTACATCGTCTCCTATAATCATACCATTTGAAAAGTGACTCTGAAGTTCAATTATGTCGGACGGTACATTATCTACATCATCATTGTACCACTCTTCCCTCAAAAAGTTACACATCTCCTCAAATACGAATCTCTGCGTAGGCTCATTAAACTGAGAAAACGTATCAAAGACCACACGTGGAGTGTAATTAGCAGGATGTCTTATCCACCTATGTGCCATTGTTACTAACGTCTCTTTCTCCCTACCACTAGGGATCTGACTCCGTCTCTGAGGAGTTTCAGATGAATCAGACGAAAATAACGGACCAGAAAGAGGTGAATAAAGGGTAGCAACAGAGTTAGGAACACGCTTACGAACAGAAGGGGAAAGAAAAACAGGGGCAACAACACTGGAAGTAAAAGAAGGCATAGTAGGAACAGACAGGGTAGTCGGAGTAGCAGAAACAACAGTCTGCGAAGGTACAGGTACAGGAGCAGTAGGAACGAGAATAGGTGGTGAAACAAACGTAGGGTTAACAGCGGGCTGACCCGCAGCCGCTGGAGCAACAAGAGGTACAACAGGAGGTACTACAGGAGCAACTACAGGAGCAGTAGCACCCTGTACATAAGGAGGTGGTGATTTCATCAAATATGATAACAAGGAATCCTCCTTCGAATCTTCTTCTTTCTTTTCTGATTTATTCGGTAAAACTGGGTAACATCTATCTATTTTCATGTGATGCAATCTAGTAGAGATTTCCATGTCCTTTTCTTCTTTGTCTTGTCTACATTCTCGTATAGCTTGCATTACAGGAACGAACTCTTGCTTTTGATCCTTTTTGAGTTGTTTGATTTCTTTCTGCTTGGCCTCTTTACGCCATATCCGAAAGGAATCAAACATAGCTGGCCTAGCTTTCTTTAAAAATAGTTTAGCCTCAAGATTATCTAAAATCGAAAGTTCAAAAGTTCCATGTGGTGGCCATCTAAGGTCACCGTCTTTCTTTGTATAACGGATCCAGTAATCATTATATATTATAGGACCCACCCCATGTCGACTATAAAGATCATGTATCGGAGTTCCAACTGGAGGTATCGGACATGAGTCCTCCAACCGGGAATCCATTGCGCAACATTTGAAAATACGAAACAAACCACTATGGCTAGGCATCGTGCACACTAACCTAGTATCAAACTTCAAGGATTACCGAAGCAATGAAACCTCGTGTAAGTCAAAACCCTCGGTTTTTGGCAATTGCAACTGTCAAATAATACTAAGAACCAATACTAAGAACCACAAATGCAATGGAACCATGCAATACAACAAAGCCTTAAGGCTATTACAAAGCTCGGAGAGCTAACCACAAAGCCTGAGGAGGCTATTACAAAGCTCAGGAGCTATTACAACAAAAACCTTAAAGGTTAACAACAAAGCTTTCAAAAAGCTAGAACAACCACCAAGGACTGGGAGCGACCCACAAATACTTAACTCAGAACTTCAATGGCGTCACCAGGAAGGCCCGTCTATCGTCTCGCTTGTACATAAGGTCTACGCCGGGCGTCGAAGACAGGTCGACAGTCAGGGCATCGGTCCGTCGCAGCCGTCAGGAGGCGGGAATCTTCGCAGGGAAAAACTTCGGGCCACTTATTTCGACAACAGGATCGATGAAGCGGGGTGCACCTTCCCTCGGAGATTTCACACGAAGTTCCTCACGATCATCAGGCTTTGGACCGGTACCGCTGAAGTCGCCCCACGTTGGGCGCCAACTGAAGGACTGGACTTTTAACAGTACCAGCGGTGCCAGGGAACAACACCTATAACCTTCATGGGATACCTGTTTCGGCGCACAAACTACAGAGACACGGGACACTTCCTTCGGCGTCAAAGATTCAAGGTTTATTTACTGCAGGGAACACAGAAGTCACAACAAGTACAACACGTGTAACTTGAGGAGACTGCTTCAAATTGGTTCTGTGGAGCGCTCCTTTTATACAGAATTTACTCATAGGACAACATGGTACACAAAAGTTTACAACCTGGTTCCCATAATTATCCCTCAGAGGGGTCGCTTTGGTCACTTTGGTACACATAAGGTCCGGAACATAAGTGCGGAAACATTTGGCGGTTCCCAACTGTAAAAACCCATCTTCCCAACATTAGTGAATTCCAATCGGCAGTAAAACAGATCGAAATAGGGACAAAGACAGGTGCAGAGGAAGATGGAGACAGTGGGGAGATCGAAAAGGGTGTAAAAGGGGAGGTATCGGGAAACACGAGATACAGGCATCAAAGGGACGTGCCTAATGAGATGCACGGCTGAGACAATAAACCGGCACGGCAAGATGAGCCTCAAGCGGGGCCATCTGCCTTACAGTATCATCCCCCCTCATCGTAAAAGATATTTATAAAGAACATGTGTCTTCCACAAATATCTTGAGAGTCCCAGGGTAACGAAGCGGACAGTGTCCGTTCGCTGGCTACTTGAGGGCAAGAGACAAAATGGATGCCGTATCTAAGATGGAACCCGTGGGTACAGATGAAAAACCCACATATTAAACGAACGGTTTAAGTTAGCACAGCGAAACTGCGCACACTTACTAAACTCGTCATTTGCGGTTCTTAGATACCAGACTCGACCATATTCGTGCGAGTCGAAAACATCACTTACAATTGTCACGGAACCTCAGCGGGGACCCAATGAGGAAGCATATCACCAACTAGTGGTGAGTGAGGGTCCTTTTAATATAGAGGTTTATCTGCCCTTCCCAGTTGGGGGTGAATACCCCACGTCCACTGGGTTACAACCTCCTGGTCAATAAGATTACTGTTTTGCATAATCTTGCAGTTACCTGAACCAGATTGGGGTCTGCTGAACAAACCTGACACCTTTACACTTCTCCTTTTTTTGTTTCACAGAGTATTTATTTGTACACTAAGTCACTCCTCAGTTGTTTATTTTGTGTGAACTCACATTTTTCCATAACAGAGAGATTGTAAAGTGATCCATTGCTGCAGTATCTTCAGCATCATATTGTTGAATGGGAAATTATGTATGTCTCACACATGACTATTACATGCAACTAAACTGAACCCAAATGCACCATTTTACTTTGCTTTTCAAATAAATCTTCAGAGGGAGAAACACCAAAGATTTTAGAACCTTGTGTGCTGCACTTACTTGCATTGTAATATTTCACGTCTTTGGTGCACATAGCCTAGGTTGAAGTGCACAAAGATCCTTCAGAGCCGCACAAAAAGGAAAATAATTAGAGGGGACATTGCTAGGGTGGTCCTGATGGCAATGGGATGTTGTGCCAGATCCTGGGTGCATAGATGGAAAAAGCTTGCTGCCTTTTTAATTTTTTACACTTCTCAGTCTATGGTATTCTTGCTGGGGAGGTGCTTAGAGTCTCCGGAGATGATGAGCTGCAGGGTGAGTGGGTGTGCTGGTTGTGATGGCTTTGTAAATGAAGTAGCCAGTTTTGAAGATGGTGTGGAGCAGCAAAGGGGACCATTGTAGTACCATCAAGATGTGGACGATGTGATCATATCTCTTCAGGCCTTGGATGAATTGTAGGATGCCATTAAGGAGATTACAGTGTGAAGTCTGGAGGCCATGGAGCAAGATGTTACCACCATCTTGGTGTGAGAGTAGAAGGGCTTGCACAGTAGTTCTGAAGTTGCTTTCTGAAAGGAATTGTGTCATTTTCTTTGCTTCATGGCAATGTATTCCTTGAGACAGAGTTTGATGTCCAGGGTAAAAGATGGGGTTTGAAACCATCAAGCTTCATGTCATTAAGTCAGGTTTGTACGGTTTCTTGTTTGTTATTCTTGTCAGATAACAGGAATTCTGTAATGGCTGGCTTGAGTTTCAGGTAAGCCCTGGACATTCAAGTCTGAATGATGTGCAGGTAGTTTTTGAGGCCTTGGATGTCCGAAAGAGAAAAGAATTTCAAGTAAAGTTGTGTACAGAGCACATCCTGACCTGGACATGTCCATTTGAACACACTGGTGCTAGTTGGAAAGGTAGGAGAAGGACTGGAGTACAAATAGTAAATGTCACTCCCGCCCCACAAAAAGTATATGATTTTTCCTTAGTGTTAGTGGAACTTGAGTTCAAATATAGCCACCACCTTCAAAGAAATGCACTGTCCCAAATGTTAGTTAAACTGAAATTAGAACATTAAATCTGACACCCTCACGGAACCCAAAAAAATATAAACATGTCCCTCAATGTTAGTTGAACTGCGATCAGAAAAGTAAATTTGAGCCCCATTTATAGCTCAACTGGAGTTAAAATCTGAAATCTGAAACCCAGTTATTTGCACTTTCCTCAAAGATTGGTGGACTGGAGTTAGATTGGTAAATGTAACCTCCCCCCCCAAATACATGCACTTTCTCCTTTGTTAGATGAGCTGGAGTTAGAAGAGTAAGCCTGAACCCCAAGCCCAAATATATGCACTTTCTCAAAAATTTGCTTGGCTGGAATTCATTTATTAAATGTGACCCTGTCCTTCACCCCACAAATACACACAGCTTCCCCAAGGTAGGTGTGGCTGGAGTTAGAATGGTAAATCTAAACCCCACAAACATATGCACTTTCTTGAATATTAATTTTATTGAAGTAAGAAACCGTACATGCGCCCCAACCCCAAATATGTGAATTTTTCCCAATGGTAGTTGAATTAGAGTAAGATTATGACATCCAAAACCCTAAATATATAAGCTTTCCTCAAGTTAGTTGGACTGGATTTCGACTATTTAATTTGACCCCCTTATCGCCAAACCTATGCACTTTTCCCTATGTTAGACAGTAAGGATTGTAAATCTGATCCTTCCTAAATATATGCACTTTCCTCAATGCTAGCTGTACAAGAATTAGAATAGTACATTTCCTCCCACCCAAATATATGCAGTTTTCCCAGTGTTAGTCTGACTGGAATTAGAATAATACATCTGACCACCATGACCCCCCCACCGATATAGATGCACGTTCCTTAATATCAGCTAGACTGGAGTTAGAATATTTAATCCGGTCCGCTCATATAATTGCACTATACTCAGTGTTAGCTAGATTGCAGTGAGAATATAAAATCTGACTACCACCACTCCACCCAATCATATCCATTTTCGACACTGTTGGTTGCCCTGGAGTTAAAATAGTACACCATACCTCATAAATATATTCGTTTTCCCCTGTATGAGTTGGACTGAAGTTAGAATAGTAAATCTACCCGCCCCAATATATGCCCTTTTCCTAATGGTATCTGGACTGAAGTTAGTATAGCAGTACTCAAACTACAGCCGGAGTCCTCTTGCGGCCCTCCTGGCCCTTCCATTTGGCCCCATGTTGAACAGCAACAGTGGGCTGCTGTTTACTTGACTGAGCACTAACATTCAGAAAGATGTTAAGGATATGGGTAAGCATTTATTTACATTTTAACTAAAGTAAAAGATCTTTAGGAACACCTTCGGTTTTAAAGACATTGTGCAACAAACATGTAAAAAGTATGATAAACTCTTCAAATTAGAAAAGAAAAGTGTATTTAATTATCATGCAGAAGCATTTCACCTTAGCACATCAGATTGTACCACTGTATTGAGTGGCAGTGATAGTTATAGAAACATACATGCCTTGTCGTTCCCTGCCAACAGTACCATTAGTGAACCTGGAGGGAAGTCATTTGTCATGTGCACCCTCTGCGTGGCCTAAATTGTTATTAAACTTGGAACAACATTATAGATTATTAAATCAAACACAAGAGAATGTTTTGTACAGCACACATCCTGACCTCATGTATTTCAAGATCCTCTCATATGTGATAATGAAGAAAAAGGAGGCAAATTGAAATAAACAGTAATCTAGTATCAGACAATGTAGTCCAGTGGGGAAGCCGGGAAGCCGGGATTCATCTCAGGTTTTCGGGTTTCACATTGTGCAATTTAGCCACTAAATTGGCATTTCTTTCCCTCTCATTTTTTACATCAAAAGTTTGTGATGTCACTGCAATTATTGATGCATGAGGTTGGAGCATGTGTGGGATACAGAAGCCCAATAAAGGCTTGTTTTGGCCTCAAGGAACCCAGAGATCCTCCAGCTGAGCCAGAGCCAGGCATTTGGCTTGAGTGTCGTTCAAGCCTTCTGTTGTTCACACACCTCTATCACATAATGGCAATAAAGGGGAGAAAAGCATAGGAAGGATATGATTTGACCCTCAAAATAACTCTACGACTCACTGTCCACAGCATGTACATGCTTCGTTTCTCCTAAGTTTACCTACAGTCCTACACCAACCCAACCCTCACCCTGATGGCATCAGTGTGGTCCTCAATCATGCCACAGACCATCATTTTTGGTCCCTGGAAAATTATTTGCGAGTACCCATGAGTTAGAATATTAAAAATGGCCCTCCAGATACATGTATTTCTCTAAATGTTATTTACACTGGAATTCAACTATTGAATCGGACCTCCTCGCCCCCAAACATCTCTAATTCCTTCAATGTTTGCTTGGTTGGAATTAGAATTGTAATCCTAGACCCTACACCCAAAATATGCATTTTCTTTAATGGTTGTTGGATTGGAGTGATAGTAGTACATTTTAAATATTTTTAATTTTTGCTGTTTTTATTATATATTTGGAATTTGGGGTAGATTAGTAAACAGTTCTTACTTGTGTTTTTTAAACATATTTTCAGCATGTTAAATTTAAATGTATACAATTATTTATTTGTTTATTTCTCTTTAAGTATTTTTCGGGCTTTTGAAATTATTATTTTTTTTAACATTTAAAGGATTTGGTAAGTAATATATTTTGTTATTTTTTTGTTGTATTAGCATTATTAACCCCTTCCGTGCGGCCGCATTCCCCCCGTGTGCGGCCGCCGCCCGAACAGGGCGGGGCCGTGACGAACCCCAGCCATCATCAGCACACGAGCACCGTGGAGCGTGATGGCTGGGCTTCGTCACCAGCATGGAAGGGGTTAATAATATTTTATATATACCTGTATATTGTATTTTATTTGTTTAAATCTATTTAAAATGCCATATTAGTTTGAATGAAAAAAATATTTGCATATAAATGTAAAGTAATTTTATATTAAGATTCTGACATATTTATTTTATTAATTGTTAAAAATAAACAATATGGAAAATTAGATTGTTTTTAATTTTTAATTCATATAAACGTATATATATTTTAAATATTGTAAACATGTTTTAAAATATATAACTTTTTTTATAATAATCCAACTTGTATTTTAAATTTTGATAATGCTGTTTAGAAATGCATATTTATATTTACTGATGTAATATTGTTTTTATTACCACAATATTTTGCAGTTGAAAGTTTGGTACTTTAGATTTCAAGTATGTAAAGCCAATAATGTTTGGACAGTGATATTTTCTACCAAATGTTTTTGACATGCAACCCAAATGTATTTATTGGAATTCAGTGTCTTTACCCTGCAAACTGCATATTTCTAGTCCATTAGAAGTGTTCCACATGTTTTGCTTATTGTTTGCACCCAAAAGACCCTACTACCCAGAGTGTTGCGTGGGCACGGGCACCTCATCAGGCTACAGGGAGACTGTCGGTTAATGGGGATGTTTGATCTTGTAATAGGAAAAATATGCTGCAAAAGATAATACTTGTATATTTTAGTGCAACAAACACTGAATCTAAGTTATACCTTATTTTATCCCTCAGTACTTAAAAAATAAGGGGTATTTAACACATCTCCACCAGTGTAATGGTAAAGTGCAGTACACACGCTATTTTGGGCTGTTGTCGCCATAATTGGAGTTCATGGTGTTTAGTTGTTTTTATGTGTAATATATCTTGGTTAAGTCCAGTGTGGATTCCTGTCCTTATAGCAGTTTCTCTGGCCTGCTCAATGGAGAGGCCAAAGGCTGTATACCCTTCTCACCTAGAAATTTGTGGAGATATGCTTGCGGCATACCTGGTCCTCTGATCTCTGTCTGAACTCTGAACACTCTAGAGACTAGAGCTGCAGTACAGTTTCCCCTTGCTATTCAGCATTACTTTTTTGTTTAGATTGGCACTGGCCGTTCACTTGTGAGTGGTGGTTTTGTTGACTTTGTCACAGAACACTCAGTAATGTATATGACGCCTAACCTTTACATTTCCTTTCCATATGATAGCCTTCCCCACAGTCTCTCAAGTTAGCTCAAATACAATACCATGCATTAGTGCTATAAACACAGTTTGAGTTGTAGTTTATCCCCAGAAATGCAAGAATTGTATAGTTTTCTATTTTGTGTCATTGTACCTGCTTTACATTTGGTATCTGTAAACTAAGATCTGTTTTCTGACTGAACATTGAATTTATTGTATATGACCATAATGCCATGATATGCCTAAATCCCAACCCTGCTACTACTACCCCCAAGAACATGGCTTGATTGCACCATTTGGGTTAAGTAGAGACTGTCCTTGCTATTCAGTTGCTTTTCAACAGTACTCTTGGCCAGTGATAAATGACAATACCAAGGGAATAATCAATAATCTGCAACATGATTATTGTTCTTTTCAATCTCAGCCAAAAGCCTGATTGATATTCCCTGAGTCAGTGGTTCTTAACCTTTTGACTTTCCTAGACCCCCCAATGAATCAGTGCTAGAAGTAGGAGACACCCCCATAGCAATTTCTATGACTTGACCCTGAAAACAACATGCAGACATACAGAAACAAGTATACTGCTATCAAATACACAAATAATAAAATATTTTATTTTTTGATGTGTTTTAAAAAACTCCTATGTCACTCTTGTTGAGCTTTGATCGACCAATGATGCTGAAGGCAATCTTGAAACGGCTAATGGCTAATAGGTTGGAGAGGTAGCTGCCTGATCTCAGGAAGACCCCAGTTTGTGTTAGTCATCATGTGAACGTGTAGTGAAGTGAAGTCTAGCAATATGGAGGTGGTCTTATTTAGCATACTCATATAAGCTTTTGCTGTAACAATGTTTCTCTAACACAAGACATTGGTCATGGCTCATGAACCCTAAAAAATGACTCATTCATTTATTTGAAAGAGTTTCTAAGGCTCTAAGTACCAAAATCACTTTGATTTGATTTTGATACTGATTAATTGTATTTCATAAAGTGGAGAAAATAATAAACTGGTATATTCCCCTACAGATTTATCATTTCCTGGACAAATCAGGTTCTGTTACCTCCCAGCCCTTAATCAGGCTATTTGTCTAAAAGAAAAACAGACAAAAGTAGGCTGCAGTTGAAATTCCAATGTCAATAGTCAGCATAAGAAGAAAATATGCAAAGGGTTACTTTCTTTACTGTAAAGTGTATCAAGTAATGCGACACACCTTTGATGGAGGAGTAAGTGTTATGTAAGTTTAAAGTAGTGAAATAAACGGTAATCTTCACTCAAATAGAATCAAGAAGCTACAGTGCAAATGGATAAAGAATGTAGGACAAAAAGGAAAAATGTAATACTTCTAAAAACTACATTCTGAATGAGTACGTTTTAAAGTTTTTTATATATTTAAAACAAACTGCTACCAGAGTTGTCTTAAAAGTGATGTATAATATATGTGATACAAAATATGCAGGCTTTTAATAATAAGTGAAAATGCAAGTCTTATGGCCTAAAGTTCATGTGAGTTATTCCACACATGTGTGCCGAATGTATGGCTGTTTATAATAAGAGTACACATTTTTCAACCAACCAGATGAAGGTGATCAATATTGATAAATGCAGTTACATAAATAACAAACCCAGGTTTACAGAAACCACCATGCAATATACATAGAATCAGAAATTCAGTTTCGATTAGAAATGACAACCACTTTGTTGCTGTTGGGCTGATGATTCCCTATGTTCAAATGTAGCAGGACACATTTCTTGTGTTTTTAACACTAAATACACTTGCTTTGAGTCAGAAGTTGGTAGGAATGCAAACCGGCACAGTAGTGATAGATTATGATATGTTAGCTTTCATGAGTTCCTTCCGCTCCTGAATGGCAAATAATGTTTCAGGTTTTTGGTGGCAAATGTAAATTGCGTAATAGAAGACAAATGGCGGTCAAATACCATTGCTAATTTACTGACCAGGGACACTCAAACAGGGACACTCAGAAATATAGGTCAGGAAAATGGCACAATCCAAGGAATCTATTTATTTATCATGAACCCAGTTGAGGGGGGCGGCAGAGCTCTAATGTACAACAGACATCATAAAAAGTAAGAAAATACAGACAACAGGATATGTATAACTAGCAAAGCAGAGCTGATAGATTAGCATTCTCATTGTATATGTACAGCAGACTGGGGGGAGATTACAATATTCTGTTGGTTATTTCATGTAGGAGAGAATAAAGGGTTGCAGGGTTGCATACAAAGCCAGATGAAAGGAAAAGAGGATTGAGAAAGAGAGGAATGTATACTTCCCAAAGTTTTATCATCTATTGTACTGTTCCTTCCTAAACAGTTATCTTTCATTGAGTCCTGATTAAACCAGAGGGGCCCCCAGATGAATGCATTTAGGTGCACATTTAAGAGGTGGAGTTACTCTCCTGAAGCCTCTGACATGGATTTAAACATATTGCATCACACCTATGCAATCTCTAAATAAAAGTGCTATCTGATTTTGGATCCCAGGTGTCTGTCACACCCAGAAGATGTCTTTCAATTTAATGTGAAAACCTTGATCTAATAATTTCATGTCCATCAGTTTGTTGAAGTCACAGAATGACAGGATCTGTGAAAACAACAAGCCTACCACCCTCCCCCACCAGCTCCTGCACTAATGTTCCAAGAATGGGTATGCAATGAGAATTAGAAAGCCCTTATAGATTTGTCCATGGCACTATGCCTTGAATCGGGACATTCCTTGCATATGTACAATCTGATACAAATACAGCCACAGACTGTACTGAAGAATGGCACAACAAGGGCCGTTCTTCTACCGATGGCTTGCTAAGTTGTTCGGTACATTGGTCTCCATTATGTCCTTGACTGCTGATCAGCATAAATGGTTTTGGTTCATTTACCCAACTACAGTTGTTCTAGACTAGAATTTTATCTGCATACCGTTTTTGCATTCCTTGGAAAAGCTCAACTGAAGTAATGAACATTGAGACACTTAACACCTCCAACACCTCAGCTGGGTTAAATTTGCCCTTCATAATAGTAAATGTATAAAATGTGGTGTTGTATCTGAAAGAGAATGCCAGAAGAAATTTGAGATTGTCTGGGAAAAATGGAGAACTTACTATGGACCAAATGAAGATATACTTGGTTCAAAATGTACTTCTACCCCTAGTTAGGACCCCCTCCCCCCCTTCAGGGAGTGGGAAATAATGGAGGAATATTTTCATGAGGAATATCCACTGCAATGCCTGAGCAGAGGGAAAGTAAGGGTGGCGGTGCGGGAGCCTCTCATTGTAAATGATTGCATCCTCATGTGCTTGTCATGCGTGCATTGCTTTGTGCCCAAAAAAACAAAGCTTAAAAAAATGGCGCAAACCAGCAGAAATGATTTATTTGGAATTTACTTTGCAGCACAAAACTTGTTATGTGCTGAAAAGTTGCCTGAAAGTAACACGAATTAATACTTTGTGATACTGTGCATTACTTTGTCTTAGATGGATAGTCAATGGGTGGTACATGGGCATTCCCATGCACCGCCAAAGGATTTTGGCACAAAGCCATATGTACTAACAATACTATACAGGGGTTTGTGTCAAACAAATAATTCCTTGTTGAGGATGGTGTTACTTGGAGAAATTGTTTTATTTCTCCAAAGTTTTTTGACTTTGCATGTGTGCTGCCATGTACAACACACATCCAAATTGGGAAGAATTTTAAAGTTTGTCTAGAAATAATATTTTGTACTGGAGGGGTACCCTCACAGCACAAAATATATGCTAGACATCACACACACACACCACAATGCTATGGTAATAAGCAGCGAATTGTGCACTAGCGCGAGGGAGAGAGCTGGACAGTGCCATGTCTTAGTAGATATGGTACTTTCCTCCTTTTCTCATATTTTGTCTACCTTCCCCTTCACCTCATCTTGTCAATGCTAGTCCAGTTACATACTTATATGTAGGCTGTCTTGTAGTCATTGTTTTTTTAGGAGTAATTCAGTACTGTTTTATAAACCTTTTGTAATTAGTGCTTATCAGTGTTTATTCAGCTGCCTAAACCCCAAAATAGAGAAAGACAGTTTTCAGTGTTTACACAAAATGCTGCTTCTGCAATAATTGTTATAAAGAACATATTTAATTTAAAGGAGAAGTAATGCAGGGTATGTAGTGACTTCCCAAAGGCAGTGCATCCAATGAACTTATGTTAAACTGTTATAAGTATAGAAAGTCTGTGTATTGCAGTCTCACTCACATCTCAATTACCTCTTTCAAATCTCATTACCTCTCACACTGACTCTGTCAGGACCCTGTCTGGTTTATAGGACTATTAATGGATCTAAAAAGAAAGAGAGCTGCATTAAATTGGTTTGATAACTAATTTCCTGGAAACTGTTGGGGGTTGATCACCTACTCCTTACAGAATATTATGACAATGTAGTGGTGGTCAACCCTGCCAACAGTATTTTACCCTGTGAAACCTTAAAGATTTTGAATTACACCAAATTAATGTGCAGCCAGGTATACTAAGCCACCTAAAACCTGATGCTTTAAACATGATCGCCACTGTTTTTGTTATCTTTGCTTGAGTACATTAAGGTGGTGCTGTTGTTGTGTGGGGATTCATAGCTGCTGAGTGTCAATGGCAGATATATCACTTTAACCCCTTGGACGCGGTGGTAATTCCGCCGTGGCGCTACGGGGGAGGGGGGGCTGCGCGGCGCCACCATGCTTGTGATGGAACCACTCCGTCACGAGCCGCGGTGGCGCTGTTCTTGTGACGGAATGGTTCCGTCACGGCCCCGCCCGCTCAATAGAACGCGCCGCGCAGGCGCGGCGGCCGGGCCTTGACGGAACCATTTCATCACCAGCACAGCCCCACCATGGCTCGTGACGGAATGGTTCCGTCACGAGCGCGCAAGGGGTTAAGTAAGTCCTGACCTTTCAACAGACATCACATTGTATTCTGGAACTTTGACAATTTGCTGTAAATATTGTAAGTTTGGGCTCAAAGACCCCAGCAGTAAAGTGCATTTGGGTAAAAAGCCAGGATTTGTTGAAGGTATCACACATAACAATGGGACAGCTATGCATATTGTTGCTATGTGGCAAGACTTGTGCCATGTTTTCACCACTATCTCATGTGTATGGTGGGAGCGCTATTTTCACATGTCACTACAACTTGCATGGGGTATTGGGCAGGTGACCTGCTATCAATACAGACTTGATAGAGGGGTGGGCCTATTATCTTGCTGTGTTGCGTGAAAGTATAAATAAATCCACCTCCTAAGCTCTTTATATTTAAGTGCATCATTGTTTGGTAAGGTGTTTTACTCATACCACAAAAACTTTCTGAGAAACATCTTGCTGCTTGCACCAAGATTGGGCCATGGGTTCCTTTCAGATGCAATACAGTGTCATAAACCGTGTCTTTCAAGTTGGAAAAAGGGCAGTGTCATGAGTATCATGAGTATCTGTGTGTGTGTGGGGGGGGGGTTATATGCATCTTTGCGGCATGTGTTCTGTAACTTAATAGGATACATTTTCTGCATTTGCAACATCATGTCGTAATAAAAAGAAATGTTTTGAGCAGGCAGAGAATCTTAGGTGGGCATCACACACCAATAGTATCTTCAGACTTGTGAACCCCTCGCAGGTGTGGTGGGGAAGGAGAGGGACACATGCTTCTTGACACAAGGTATGTGCAGTCGACTGTGCTGTTTGAGTGGGAAGCCACTGACGTTGTTGAAGCATCTGATGAACCCTGAAAAACGACAAAGCATGCAATAATAATTGTGTGTTTTTCTTGACAAATTGCCTGGTAGACAAATATTGAGAAATGTCAAGTGCGTTGCAGGGGACCGTCTGACTGTGGTCAGCATGCCTAGAACATAGCCTCTGACACACATAAGCAATTGCCAACACAGGGTCTCATGTATTTTGCGGTAGCTTCTTGATAAGGTTACTTCTGAGTATTGTTGATCAGTGAAGTTGTGCATTGGTTTGCATTGTTTAAACCTCCTTCCTCTTTGCTGTTTCTTGCATTGGCTGCGGTTGTATTTCAGACTGTCATGGACTGGGTCCCTTTTCCAAAGTCTTCAGTCTGTGATTATGTATGATATGTTGAATTGTGCGGCCTGTGGTTCTGGTTTAATTGAGTAACATGCGGGTTCCGTGGTGTGATAACTTCCTTTTACAGATATGTTCCCTCTGGAGGAGCGTTTTAGATACAGGCAAGTTGTGCTAGATCGTGGAGTCGATTTTTTGTAACTTTTCAGCCTTCTCGTTATTGACTGATTTGTTTTCAGTTCTGTGTGTGCTCTGCTTATTGCACCGGTGTATTAATCACATGAGTAGTATTTCTGGGTGAGATAAATATAAAAGATACGTTTCAATGATTAGATTTAAAAAATAAATTCCTTTTATTTGAGGATGCTATTCGGGTCTATGTGAGTGTGCGTACAATTTTGCATATGTTAAACGCTAAAGGAGTGGATGTACTCACAGACACACCTTCACACCTGGTCCACGATTTTCTAATGCTTTGCACCATGTTTGCGTCCCTTTTTAAGGAGACACGTGTTATGGTGGGATTAACTATCCAAAGCAAATCAATTTTTGCGTTGGATAGCACTCCAATTTAACTGAAGGTTGGGCTATGTGCTGCTTTGCGTTACTTTGCTTCAAGAGGGTGCTCCATGTGTTGTGAATGGACGTTCCCATGCAATGGCTCATGGGTTTTGACGCAAATCCCTATCTACAGAGATTGGTAGATAGGGATGCCATTGCCTGTCACTTTATTTTTGCTCAGTGTGAATTGTAATATCCCAAAATGGTACAACGCAAATAAGATTGTGTTTGAAAAATAATATTGGTGGACAGGGATTTGTGCCAAGATGTTATGCCTCAACGAGGGAGGTTGAACGAGGAAAAATCTTTTCATTTCTCCTCGTTTTTCTAACTTTGCATGTGTGCTGAACTGTGCAGTATACATACAAAGTCGGAAAGGCCTTACAGCATAGCTTTGTACCAGAATGGATCCCTTCTATTACAAAATCTATGCTTCAGAGAATAAGCACACCCTTGCACTAATGATGCACGGGTGTGGGTGCTGGCACATGGCTAGGAAAAGTGCATCAGTGCTAGGGAGAGAACAAAATGCACCATATGTACGAAGACATATGTTTGACGCAAGTCCAACTCGGGTGCTATGATCTAACTAATTGCCAGATGGTTGTACCATGCATGCACCTGAGGTGCAAAGGTGAGCAGAGGTTCTTTTTTGACAGCCTTCACCAAGGGCCTGGATAACCTCTTGGCTGAGATATGTGCTCTACAAATAGTCATATATAACAATTGGAATACCCTGCCTTTGGATATTAGACCGAAGTCTACTCCCGGAAAGCCTCACAATGTTATTCCTCAGAAAAATAGACCCTGCTTCAATGGTCTTGATCTTGCTTCCTCTTCTCAGTACAAGATTAGCACTCTGACAAGTCTGTAGTGTGTGCTAGATAAATAAACAAAATCTATAGATAAATAAAGAAAACAAATTAAAAAATCAACACAGAGTTCACAGATTTAAAATAGAAAATGAATGTACAGGAAATAACAGGTTTATTAGGTTATGTTATATTTGTTATTTGATGTTATGTTATTTGTATTTGCAAAGCAAACTATCACCTGCCCAGGTATCCTGGTGCTGAGCAGGCGTGTGTGCTTAGGCCTACCTATGGTAGGTTGGTTAATTGAAATGCCAGGTCTTCATCTTCCTGTGAAATTCAAGAAGAGAGGAGAGGTCTCTAACGCGGAGTGGCAGACGGTGCTGTGCTTTAGTAGGGTTGCATGAGAACGCCCATCCTCCAAATCTGGTTCTGTATGTGCATGGCATGTGGGCGAGTAGGAGTCCTGCGGATTGGAGGTGTCTGGGTGGTTGGAGGAAGAAGCAAGTGTTTAGGTTGGTGGAGCCTTAGTTGTGTAGTTCCTTGAATGTGTGTGTGAGGACTTTGAAATAAGCACATTTATGTATCAGGAGCCAGTCGAGCTCCCTGAGGTGTAGTTTGGAATGAGTTCTGAGTGGGAGGTTGAGGACAGAGGAGGAATTACCAAGGTCTGGATAGCTTGTAGTGTTCTAGTGAGTTGTTTGGCGTTCGTGGTGTGGAAAGTGTTCCAGTAGTTCAACTTGCTGGTGAAAAGGGCGTGAGTGACAGTTGTTCTAGAGTTACTTGGGAGCCACTTGAAGATTTTCCTAAGCATATTCATGGTGTGAAAGGCATGGAAGCAGGATGCAGTGATGGTGTTGTCTTGTGCGGTCATGTCTAGTTTGCTGTCAATTATCATTTGAGGTTCCTGGAGTTAGTGCTGGGTGTGGGTCTGAGTTTTGCGGGGCACTAGTTGAAGTCCCATAGTTAGGGCTTTCTGACAAAGCTCACTCAGCACGAGGATACCCTCTCGGGTGATATCATGCTCTACAAACATACATGACATACTTCTGTTATTTTGTTGTTGAGCTTGAGACAGTTGACTTTCATACAGTCATTGGCATGCAGGTGGTGAACTTGTTTCTTGTTTTTGTGGACTTGTCCGAGAGGGAAAGCATGCGTTGCGTGTTGTTGACATAGTAGAGGATGTTGATGTTGTGTTTACGGATGACGTTGGCCATAGGGATCATGTATGTGTTGAAGAGGGTGGGGCGTAGCGATGAATATATGAGGCACTCCGCAGGTGACTTTGCGGGCTTTCGAGCAGTAAGGAGCCAGACTGACAGCTTTTGTTCTATCCGTTAAGATCTGAAGCATGTTTTGTATTGTGCCGAACATGTTAACTTGTGGCTACCTTGGAACACTGTTGCAAGTGAATACATGTGTGCGAGTAATAATCTGCAAGTGTTATACAACTTTACACTAGGTTAATGAGAGGTGGTTGATAGACGTTAGTCACAATTCTTACACAGAATGTGGCCTTTGGCACTATTTGACATCTCTGCACAAATATTCGGTGTCTTATTGGCCCGCCCAGCCTGGTTTCTCTATTTCCAGTTTGAGCACATTGCTCACTCTGGGTGGAGGGAAGTTAAAGTTATTTGGTAGATGCAAAAGTAGCAGTTTCCATTGTATGTTTCATACAATTTGTTTTCCTCCTGCAACAGCAAAAATAGTTGAATGCAAACTATCACAAGTCTAGAATTCAGGTGAGAACAGATCTTTTTTTGTGATGGGGTTAATAAGTTTTGTAGTGTTTAAGATATCTGCTTTACCAGACAGTGTCTGATGAGGTTTGAAAGGATAATACTTTATATATTTAGACTTTCAGGAGAAACAGAAAGCAACCAAATGGGCATGGATCTTGATTGGCTCTTCTGGGCTCAACCTTTGCTCAATTTGCCAATTTCTAGTCTGGCATGATTATTGGCTATATCCAGCAAAGTTGCTTTTAAAAATTCCACAGTGGATATACTTGTATTTGTACGCAGAAAATGTAAGAGTGTTATCAATGTATGTATTTGTCCTAATACCTTGACTCAAACCATAACAGGGATCTACTCTAACCAGGGCAACTGAAATTATGCGATTGTGCGGTCCCGGCGATTTTCGCATGATTATAGATTAGTTTTATTTCTCACAGAATACATCACCCTTTGCATAATCTGCAGATTTTCACAAAGAAAATTTGGGGCTTATTTATGAGCCCCTTGCAACACTTTTGCATTGCTGTTGCGTCACTTTTTGTGACACAGCGGCAGTATAAATAATGCGCCATATTGCGACATAGTTACATAATGACGCATCTAGACAGATACATAACTTTGTAAACCCCTGTGGCACATTATACCTGCATCAGGTATAATGTATGCAGGGTGGGAGTTCCCCCGCAAGAAAGCCTCGTAGAAGTGGTGCAGTGAAATCTGCCAGATTTCACTGCACCACTTCTGGGATGCTACTGCATCAAAACCTTATGCCTGCCTCATAGCAGGTGTAAGGGTGGTGCAATGCAATAGGCATAGGCCTCCCCATGCATTGCTGGAGTTGCGTCATGCATACGACACAACTCCAGCAATGCTTGAGGTTTGCACCGACAGATACATCAGGATTCCTAATGCACCTGTCAATCCTTGCGACATGGAGCGCCGTACACTAAATACGGCGCATCCATGGTGTCAAAAGGAGCGGTAGTGAAAAGTATTGCATTGCTGTTTTATCGCAGCGATGTGACACTTTTCATAAATGAAGCCCTTTATTTCTCGCTGAAAAGGTTCAAAATTTCCTAAAAATGCAACGAAACGTGTTGCAGTGCGGTGGAAGGCCATTTGAAAAGGTTCACTGGAGTATTATTGCTATATTTGGGTGTTAAAAAGAGGTGCAACCAATGGCCAGACATTATTAACAAGTGTAAAAAAATGACAAAATGACAAAGTAATACTATGACAAAATGTGCCTCATTATGCCGCATAACGTCACTTTGTTTTAATAATTTTTTTCGGCCCTGCGAATAATTTGGCCCTCCTCTGCCGCATAATTCCAGTGGCCTTGGCTATAATTCATAATTTCTAGTGGTTTTTAGGTGTAATGTTACCTTCAACTTTATGTTTTTCAAGAGTATTGCAACAGTTTATTAGAAGAGACATTATATTCTCATTTGAGAATAGACCCATAACTTTCTGTTAGCAACGATCTGCCAGTGAATTTTATTTTTTTCATTTATATACTTTGGTCCCTTCATTTATTCTCTGCTCACAGTCTGCATATGCCCTCAGAAAGAATTGCTCACATTGTTGGCTGTACATATTGGGCATTGGGCAGAGCGTATTGGCGTTGGCCACACCCTTCGGCCATACTGAGTGGGATTAGGACATAGAACTTGGCCTTTGTTCATGCCATGCCCTCAGTCCCCAGACCACAAACCCTGATCCATATAGCTAACAATTGGCTTGCCTGTTCCCTGTCCTGTGCCCAGATCTCTTGCTCTCAATACAGCTTTCGGTCTATGGTGCAGTCTGACACAAACGATATACTATTGTTTCTGCTATCATGTGTAGGTAAGCCAGAGTGTTGTTAAAAGTGCAATGTTATTACCTTAACAGAATGCTTCTATATACAAAATATTATATGTATATTGACGAGTCTCGACTTCTGAATTCAATCATATAGGCAGGAGTCTGTAAGATACGCCTATTTTTAAACCAATAAAAGTAGTTATGAACATCTTTAGTGCTTTTCCTCTGTATTTTTTTCCATTAAAAATAATCAATAAGAAAATACTAAACTTGAAACTATATTCCACAAAAAGGAATTTCCAAACTGAGATCGAAAAATGCGAAAAAACAGGATATCTTCTGCACTTTTTGTCACACACCTTAATAGCCAACAACCAGTTTCCAATCTTCTGGTTGCTATTTCTTCACCAAAGGTGAGGTGAATGCCGTCTTTGCGAAGATGACTGTTCCTCTTCATTCTTCTCTCCTGAGCACTCTCTGAATTGCCTTCTGGTATATTTGTATATGGTGGGGCAAAGTTATTGTACCAAATTAGTTCTGTTGACCACTCTTTTTCTCTTGATATCTGCTGTTGGCCAATATTGAAGATTACCATCAGAATCGTTGATTTTGGAGATTAGACCTAAGGTGTAAAATTCCACATGCAGGATACTTTAGAACACAATGGGCTTTATTTACAAGAAAGTGACGCTGAGCAGCACTGCAAACCATTTGGCTACGCTGCGTGGCGTCACTTTCAAAGCACAGGGATGCGTCATATTTACAACAATATGTCACATCAGTCTGCTTTCCCCTGCACTGGCGCAGAATTGGCTGCCATGTGCCAAAGCAGGCACCCTTGCGCTAAGGTGCAAGGGTGCCTGTGTTGATGGGAGAATATTGAGGAAGGGACACCTTCCTGCACAAAAACAATCGTGTGAGGTGTTTTCCTCTTTCTATGCATGCTGCATAATGCAGCATGAATAGAAGAGAAAAAAACGAGGAAATAAAAGTATTTCTCCTTGTTGCAGCTCTTTACACCTCCACTGGGGAGGCGTAGGATTCTGCTGCATTCTCACTTTTACAAAATGTTGTAAATCAGGAAATACAGCAGAATCCATGGGTGTTGCGTGGAAACATCCAAAGCAACATCCATGGCACGCAGCTTTCACACAAAGTGCTGCGTGAAAAGGGGCCGTATTTACAAGGCCACAAAAAGGAAAGCAGGGATGGCTTTACAAGGTCTTGTAAATTTGGAGCACCACACTGCGTCAAAGGTGCGTCAAAAAAAGTGATGCACCAGTTGCGCAAGGGGCTTTTAAACATGTCCATAATATTTTACACCACACCTTGCATGCAATTGGAGTGCTGGAGCTTTTCCAGCAGAGTCAATGTCTCTGCAATTTCCTTCTCTTTTTAGATGCTACCTATAGACAGCATCAGCTATGAGATACCTCATGTTGCCAGTATATTACTATGAACGTACACCATACCTAAACAGTATGGAAAATGTGACTTTTGATCTGCCACTGGCTCTTGACATTTTTTTAAGAATTGCCATTGGTTGGGTAGGCTGTCCTTAGAGGCCCCACACACGTACTGACAGACACGTGCTGAACCGCACGAGTACTCAATATGGGTCTGGGAGTAACACACTCGCCGCTGATATCTGTTGTTATTGGCAGGCTAGGAGTTCAAATCTCACCTAATGCCAGCTTAACATTCCAGGGTCGGTAACTGATTATCAATAAACTGCATACCAAAATCATAAGTGTATTATGGAGTAATACATTTTTAATAAAAATATTAGGGCATCCTTCATTAGTGCCAACTGTAGTATTTGCAAATATTATGGCGAGACACCGGATATGTTCAAGATTCCTTTAATGTCCCTCATGATTGGACGCACATATGGGGCCTCAGTTACTTTAGGTACACATATGGACACATCCTATCTACCAGTGCTTATTTTGTAAAAGAATAAGTGCCAGACGCCAGAGTTTTGTGAAAGTAGAAAGAAAAGCACTGTGATGCAGCCATCACTCACTGCGTGAAGAGCCTTTTAAATTACTCCCATCCATGCTCCATAACAGTCGCTCTTCTGTACACCATGTCTTAAAAAACATTGACAAACCAAATAATAGGCCTATTTGGCTTTATCAACGTTTGTTTTTTTCCCAAGGATCTCCATTGGCTGCCCATTTACAAACGTGCAAAGTTGAAACTCCTCACACTCACCTATAAATTACTACACAACTTGGGCTCAGCCTACCTTAATAGTTGGTATCTTTTCACAAACCATCAAGCCAAATTCCTACTCGCACACATCCCATGCATACACAGAACCAAATTCGGTGGTCGGCCCTTCTCCTACAACACTCTGAAAGTGTGAAACAACCTACCTCTTCACATCAGAGACTCCTCCTGAGGCTTCTAGAATTCCGCAAGAGGTAGAAGGCCTGGCTCTTTGACTAACCCCCCCACCCACCCTTGGCATGACAAGCCATGGACCTGCTCAGAAACAGGATACCTTTCGAGTGGTAGCAAAAACAAATACACGGAACTTTATACACTTGCCTGGAGTACAGATTGAACTACAAAGTTATGGAATCTCATAATTCTCCAATCTTTAGTTGTATATTCAAAAGGTTTTATTAGCATATACAATATGGAACAATCATATAATGTAAACAGTACACATTGTAAAATAATGGTAGATGTCTCAATATGATAGGTACACAGCCAGAATAGTATATGAACAGCCAGCACATGTTTCGTCTTTAGACAAGACTTCCCCATGCCTTGAAATATGAACCGAACTATATAGGTCAATGGCGCCCGGAAGGGACGATCAGACCATAGGTGGGTGCTTTTAACAATCAATAGCCTAGTAGCTTATAGTTAGCTGCACCAAGAATATGGAAGGTAGAATTGTTCTCACAGAATACTAAATAAGTGGTGCTGTACCAACCAGTAGTACTGGATTACCCCCCCCCCCCCCCCCGATAAGGGATAGATAAATCTACTAGATAACCTATGTCTTTGAATAAGCTGATTCAAGCAGGAAAAGGATGGTAATAGTTTTCAAAAATACAAGGTAAGTGGAGTTGTAACAGGATAGTGTTACGAGAGAGACCCCCCTAATATGGGATAGGTAGCCCCGATGTCGGAACCAACAAACAGACTTAGTTGCAAGACAAACCATAAGGTTTATCATCTATCAATATTTTACAATGAGTATATTATGTGATTGTTCAATCTTTTTTATAAACTAAAAATACTTTTTGAATATACAATTAAAGATTGGAGATATATGGAATTCTATAACTTTGTAGTTGATTCTGTGCTCCAGGCAAGTGCATCAAGCTTTGTTTGGTATTACCATGGGCTCTTTCCATAATTACACCTCTTTGCTGCAGAGGTGTAGTCTGTTGTAGCACACTACTTTGATGAATTGACCACACTCTGTGGGGGGTTTTAGTGCTGGTTGTATGGTGAAATTGCTGCATCTCTGTAATAGTTACAAATACACGTAACATAACATAACTAGTTGTAAAGCAGCGCAGCTGCTCTGCAGCATGGCTGAAAGTCAAATAAATTGTTTTGACGCAGTCAGCATTGACCGTATCATATCGCTTTTTTTAACACGTTCAGCCAAGTTGTACTGCTGCACTGGTGCTTTACAACATGACTAAAAAAACATTGTCAAAGCCAATAGGTCTCAGAAAGGTGAGACCTATTGGCTTTGCCAGTGCTTTTTTAACTTTTGAATCTCACCCTTTTTCAAGTCGTTCATGAGCATGAGACTTTATAAACTACAAATTCAGTAAAGTGCATTTGTATTCACAGACTGTCAGTTCACATAAATGCACGCATGTTGAGGAATCACCTGTTTGTGAAAACTCATTCTCATTCATGAAGCACTAATTCTGAAAACCTGCATGCAAATCACCAAGTCAACAGACCACAAATCCATTCACAGACCAGAGGCAATGTTATACATAGTGCCCCGAGGCAATGTTATACATAGTGCCCCGGGGCAACGTTATACATAGTGCCCCGGGGGTGCAACTAGCCCCTAGGGCACTATGGTATTACAGAAGGGCTGGCAGACACTTGGGCGACCCCTTCTGTTAGGGAAACAATGGTTACATCGCTGTGTTTACACCGCAATACCTTTACAACGCGGGTATTATAACGAAAGACATTACAATGACTTGCAGTAGATGGCGCTCTAACCTAAGGAAGAGTATTATTTGCTATTCCAACACCTTCCCTAATGTACGTAGACTGGAGTTGGAATAGTAAATCATACTATTCCTAAGTCCAGCGCCCTCCAACGCAAGTCGTTACAACGACTTGCGTTGTAATGTCTGCGTTGTAAAGGTATCGCTGTGTAAACACCGCAATGTAACGTCATATATTCCTTCTGTAATAGTGTACTAGCGCTAGTCTGAGAGGGCTTTCCCTCATTTGAATGGGTAGCGCAGCCCCATGCTAATCAAGAAATCACATTGCCTCTTTGCCCACACCCTATTATGGGCCTAGGTGGAGACACAAACCGGCCCGTAGAAGGCTGAGAGTGTGCCACAAAAGATTATAAACAGTCAGCATGCCCCCCTCCCCATGAGATCAGCCCTCTGGAGGGGAAAATGTGGTCTCATGGATCTTCTAGACATCTCCATTCGGACAGGAGCATTCACTTAAATTAATTTTCTTAAAATTGTATCATACACCACTTTCTCATTTTCATTCAAATTATATGCAGTACATCAAAGGCATTGAATATATCCAATCATTTATTCCTAGAATCATCTTATGCATAACATATGAAAACACTTTATTAAGCAAAAGTATCCAATTTATCAGATTCAGTCCTTTTATGTAGTCTGTAGGTCTGACCAAAGGGGATGATGGGCGGTGTATTGAACAATGCAAGCACTCAACCCCAGTCAACTGATCTGGGTTTTATCCATCATCATTCTTTACCTCACTCCGCCACCACAGTTCAGACATGGCCATATGCAAATCAGTCTGACCCTGTGCCTCATGGGAACAGTCCAGCCTGAACTGCCAAGCAATGTCTTCCCTGGACCAGAAACAAGCATCCTGGTACCGGTTTCTGGCTAATCAGCCGTCATCATCCATGCTAGCTTGAATTCTGTGGCAAAGTGAGCAAGGGACCCACGTCTGGGCATACCCTGCCAACTTATTGCGAACAAAGCAAAACCAAAGGGGATGATAGGCGGAGTGTTTAACAATGCAAGCACTCACCCCCAGTCAACTGGGCTGGGTTTTATCCATCATCAGTCTTTAGCTCAATCCACAGCCCCAGTTCAGACATGGCCATATGCAAATCAGTCTGACCCTGTGCCTCATGGGAACAGTCCAGCCTGAACTGCCAAGCCATGTCTTCCCTGGACCAGAAACAAGCATCCTGGTACCGGTTTCTGGCTAATCAGCCGTCATCATTCATGCTAGCTTGAATTCTGTGGCAAAGTGAGCAAGTGACCCACGTCTGGGCATACCCTGGCAACTTAGGGTGAACAAAGCAAAACCAAAGGGGATGATGGGCGGAGGGTTGAACAATCAAGCACGCACCCCCAGTCAACTGATCTGGGTTTTATCCATCATCAGTCTTTAGCTCACTCCACCGCTCCAGTTCATACATGTCCATATGCAAATCAGTCTGACCCTGTGCCTCATGGGAACAGTCCAGCCTGAATTGCCAAGCCATGTCTTCCCTGGACCGGAAACAAGCATCCTGGTACCGGTTTCTGGCTAATCAGCCGTCATCAGCCAGGCTAGCTTGAATCCAGTGGCAAAGTGAGCAAGGGACCCACGTCTGGGCATACCCTGCTAACTTAGGGCAAACAAAGCAAAACCAAAGGGGATGATGGGTGGAGTGTTGAACAATGCAAGCACTCACCTCCAGTCAACTGATCTGGGTTTTATCCATCATCATTCTTTAGCTCACTCCGCCGCCCCAGTTCAGACATGGCCATATGCAAATCAGTCTGAACCTGTGCCTCATGGGAACAGTCCAGCCCAAACTGCCAAGCCATGTCTTCCCCTTGACCAGAAACAAGCATCCTGGTACTGGTTTTTGGCTAATAAGCCGTCATCAGCCAGGCTAGCTCGAATCCAGTGGCAAAGTGAGCAAGGGACCCACGTCTAGGCATACCCTGCCAACTTAGGGCGAACAAAGCAAAACCAAAGGGGATGATGGGTGGAGTGTTGAACAATGCAAGCACTCACCCCCAGTCAACTGACCTGGGTTTTATCCATCATCATTCTTTTGCTCACTCCGCTGCCCCAGTTCAGACATGGGTAGGTAAAAACATATTTAATCTTGTGTCATTTCTTTGTACCACAAGATAGTGATAGTTCCATGCAATTTGTATTTTATCCTGGTATCAGTTCAAATAAGGAAAATCAAACAGTGCTTTAAAATTACCCTGATTGGTGGAACCTTAGGTGAGCAGCGGTTTAAAAAGGGTATGCTTTCATGACGTACAGGGTTAAAAAAAAGATTACATGTATTACAGCAAGGCTTCACTACTAGACTGCCTAGAGAGTTTTAAATTCTTGGCACTGGGTGAACATGAGCTCTAGAATGTACAGAAATTAAGCAAATGTTTGCCACATCTTTCAGAACAAAAGGCAAATCTGCCTGGTCAACTGTGATTTTACCAGCTCTGGGTACAGGAAGATTAATAATATATGTAATGTATATGAAAGTTTTGGGTTAGGAGTGCTCTCATCTCCTCTCATCTCATAGGTTTGGGCAAAAGGGCTATCTTTTGTGGTCGCCTTATGTTGGAAGAATTCTTAAACTATGGAACAAAATCAGTTTGGAAAAATTGGATACTGTGTTAAACTCATAAGTAAAGAAAAATCTAATTTTGGTTGCTTTGTTATGATGTAGCTTGCGAAACAGTCCCATGGGCAGCATGTCACTTTCCTCTGATGATTATTTCTAATGATGGCTGTGCGGTGTTGCAATAAAAACAAGTAAAAAAAAATGTGGTGGCAGTTTTACAAGCCCCTTGCGCTGACAGTATGTCACTGTTTGTGACGCACTGGCAGCGCATTTTAATGCCCCATATTTACAAGGACAGGAAAAGTCACCCTGCGTGGCTTTCCTTTTCCTTGTAAATACGGCCCTTCACACGCAGCACTTTGCATGAAAGGGGCGTTCCATGGGTGTTGTTGTGGGTGTTCCCACGCAACACCCATGGAACCAAACACATTTCCAGATTTACGAAGATTCGTAAATCTGGAAATGTGTCAGTATGCTACGATGGGTGACGTAGCGAGGCGCAATGAGGAGAAATGTTTTAATTTCTCCCTGTTTTTTTCCTCTTTTAATGCGTCCTGCATTCCACAGCACACATTGAAAGAAGAAAATGCCTGTAGTGATTGTTGTCATGCAGGAAGGAGCCCCCTCTTGCACAAAAACAATCTCCCCATGACGCATGGCAGCTGTTTGTGCATCAGCGCAGGGGAGAGCACAAGAATGCGACATACCATTGTAAATATGTTGCATTCCCTTGCTCTGAAAGTGCAGCACCGTGGCGCAGCCGAAGGGCTTGCAGTGCCATGCTGCGGCACCTTCTTTTAAAAATGTTTTTTTATTTTTTTTCTGGAAATCCATATAACAAGAAGTTTTTTATCCATACATACATCCATAAAATTCATTGACTATGTCAAATGATACAACATTTGTTAAATAGCACCGATTTGCAGGAAAGCAGAGGATCCTAAAATCAATAAAAGATAGACAATATGAACATATAAGCCAGTATTAAAAAAATAAAACATATAATATCTTGGAACAGCATCCACTGCCAATGATTAACACAAACTCAACAATTGATTAGACCTTAAAAATCTTAAGGATATACAGAGAAATCAGCAAGTATGGCCACAATACTAATTCATCCTGTCTTTATTAACGTAGCGATGTTACAAGAAAATATGAAATGTTGTATAATAAATTAAAATGGTGATATTACAATACATAGAAGTCGAACATGTTGAAAATACCTCCTGAGATATAAGCTAGAATTTGAGGTCTTAATCAAATTAGGCTGCCCAAACCCTCTCAAACTTCTTAAGTCCGCCAATAAACAGTGCATAGGCTTGTTCACTTTTTATAACCTGCTTCATTTTCCGGACCCATTCCTTTTTAGTTGGTATAAGATCCGATTGCCATCTCCGAAGCAAAAGTGATCTGACGACAGCCATTGAAATATATAATAATTTGATCATCTTGTCTGAAAGAAGAAGGTCTGGGTCATAGCCAAACACTATCAGCCAAGTATTCCAACCTAATGTAATTAAGCATTCGGCTTCCAAAAAGTGAAAAATGTAATTCCAGGACCTCTGGATCAAGGGGCATTGTAATATGATATGTGTCCAGTTGGCTGAAGGATGGTTAAGGCAACAAAAACACTGCCCAGATTGGTTAGGGTAAACCTTAGATAGAAAAAGTGTAGTTCTTTAAAGTATCCATTTACTAAAAAATAACATCCTTCGCCAATTAGCCCCCCTTAGCGTACTAAAGTTGAGATTATTAACTACTGACCACATACTTGCTGAGATTTCCATCTCCTCATGTTTTCCCCATTTTGTTATGGCCTTCCCCTTCAGATCGATACTCTTGATAGAGGCTAAACGCTTTTTCCATTACCCAGGTTTCTTAAATGCAATATCTTCTAAAAGATCATATACTAAGCATTTCCATTCGATGATCTGGACCAAATCAAGTTTACTCAGGAACTTACTAAAAGTGTTATATGACCCAAGGAGAAGGAAGTCATTTGGAATTAAATGAGACATTTCAGCTATATTCAGCCATCTATCATTCCTTAAAAAATCTCAGCCCTGACCCATTTTTGTGGAATTACCTACGAATCGCTAATCCCAGATAGTAAAATAGGACAAGATAATCGAGTTGAGGAGTTAATTGCGGGGATAGAATATCTTCTATGAAAGCCCTGGCGTTTATGGAAAAACCACTGTATACACTTATACCGTACTAATTTAAGAGATTTAACAATTATTAGTTGGCAGTGGATCTTATTCTCTTTGCAGAATAGGTTCATAAAATAAATAATAAAAAGACCTGATTGGAGTTCCAGCTTAAATCTGTACATATATTGTGTAAAATATGCAAAATAATACTCCCTGATATTTGGGAGAGCTAATCCACCATTTTCCAGCTCCTCATATAAAGTGCTAAGTGCAATTCGGGTGACCTTCTTTCCCCACAGAAAAGATATAAATATAGACTCTTATTTAGAAAAAAAAGAGGTCATTAAAACACATGGAATCGCAGAAAAAAGGAAATTAAACAGCGGAAGAACAGACAGTTTAATCAATGCAGCCCTGCCCAAAATGGTTACTGGAAGAGAATTCTATCGGAAGAATACATCCTGGACTTTTCGCAGAAGTGGGGCTTAATTTAAATCGTATAATTCAGAAATTCGCGCCGTAAAGTAAACATCCAGAGAACGTTTTGGTTTTGTATAGACAAGGGAGAATATCGAGATGTAAATTCGTAGGTGCACCACCACACTGTATAATTTCTGTTTTTTTAAAAATTATTTTATATCTGACAAGCAACTCAAATTGCTCAAAAATCTCAAAGGCTTTTGCCTGAACCTCCTTCTCAGGCCTTATAATGAGCATGAAATTATAGGCATATAATTTCAATTTTGCCATAGTTGGGAGTGGAGGGCAGATATCCATGCTGTTCCTAATGGTTGTCGCCAATGGCTCGATAAAAAAGGCGAATAGCACCGGGGACAATGGACAGCCTTGTCTAGTCCCCCGTTTAACCTTGACTTGGCCTACCTCTTTGGCATTAATGATAATGTTGGCTTCTGTATTCAAGTATAATTTCTGAACCAAGGATAAGAGACCAGAACAAGTAATTGAAAACATTTTGAAAAACATTTGTAAACTCAAAACATTAACACTATGACATTATCTTGACATTATGGAGTCTACAAGCCAGTAGGATTTATCCATCGAAATTTGTTGCAGTAATTCCTGTGCTTCTGGGACAATACAAAATATGTGAAATCTGCCTTTAACAAGCACTTTTAACTTGCTCTGTTGGGCAATCATTGCCTGCGCCCCCTGTTTCTTGAACAGATGTAACATTTTTACAAACTCTTTCTGCCTTTTAGCTGCGGAAGCCGACATGTCCGAGAAAATGCGGCAAAGTGATACCTCTGCCGCTGCGGGACGTTTCCTGTAAATCTACCCCTTGGTTGCTTAATGGAGAATTGATCAATTCTGCGCTGATTTTTTTTTATTGTTTATTTCTTCTACTTTTGCAATACGCAAATCTGTCTTTTATATTGCAGTTTTTGGGAAGTACTAGCTGTGCTATAAAATTATAATTGTACAGTTTATTCACTAACCTACGACAGCACTACACACAATTTCAGAAGGTGTAATTTATTATACAGTTTAAAACACATTAAGGTGGCACTTATGATTCACAGTTTACAGTGTGGTTGGGCCCTTAATAATAGAGCAGAGTTATTCTAGAGTAAGTTTCCTCCAAGACCATTGAAATTCAGTCTATTGGTGTGGATGGGTGGAGCAGGCAGGCTGGCAAATAGCTCATATTTTAGCTGTTCCTAAAGTATAGTTTGATAGTAGGGCACTAAGTAGAAGTGAATTTCCGGGAGCAATAGATTAGCTATTTATGCCACAAATTGTCCTCTTGCAACTCCTGTGGATTGCTTTATTAGCTCTTGCAATGTAATCAACCTAATTGCATATTTGAAAACTCGAAATGCTTTGAACCTTTGCTACTTTTAGAAGTCGGTTGCTTCTGTTTTAAATGACCGCTTACTAACTACACTTGCTAATATAAATACAAGTTTTACATTTTTTTTTATCCCAGACAGGTCAATGTTCCTGTGATGTAATTTTCTCTGTTGAGGTTCAGAGTTTTACAACGTGTGGTGCAATTTCTGGTAATCAAGAGTCTGAGAATGTGCTCACACTATGATTTTGCTGGCATTACTGCACTAGGTACCAGGTAATTAGGTGTTAATCGCCTTTTTCATTTTGACATATACGTTTTGTTTTTCTTTTACTTTACTAATTTGTGTGCTCGTGGGCACAACTTAAAGTTGATGCCTGGAGTATGTATGCCTGTTTTTGTGATGGGTGTAATAGGTAAAAGATTTCCCTTTGCTTTTCTGAGTGCCTGCTCTTAGAACAATTTTCCTCAATCGGTTTACAAATGTGGGTGCTGTATCTTCTTACAGAGAGGAGTGGGGTCAATTTCCAAACATCTCTGTAAAAGTTGAAACTCTACGACTCATAGACTTACTTCTCCATTTTGTATAGATTTCTAACACGGGATTTAGAAAATGAGAAAATGGACATATATGCAAATCCTTCATTCATTCATTGTATCTTTATTTCGACAAACTTTGTCATAAGAGAATTCACAAAGATTAAGCATTTTAAGAGAACTAGTACAGGTTACACAAATTATCCAAGTAATAAATGCGAGGAAAATGCAAATAACCAATGCAATCATAGTTTTCCATGAATTCTTCACCACCTATAATGTAGTATACTTGTAAAGCGCACAGCTGCCCCAGCAACGGGGCGTCCCGGCGCTGTATAACTCTGGGGAACCCGTCCTGGCTTTCCCTGTGGGATGGTCCCTTGCTGGGAGTCCCCAAGGTGGAGCCAGGCATCCCCGGAATTGGTGGGGCCGTTGTGGAGATTAGGCAAGCTAATGCCCAGAGTTGCCGAGTGGAACCCCTGATTAGAGTAAGCACCGAAGCGAGAATTATCGAGTCCGCTGACCAAGGTCCACGACCCTGCCGCGTCGGGAATTGAACCCTGGTCCCAGGCTGACTTCTGCTCTCAGGCCTACACTTATCATTGCAGTTTGAGCGGACAAATGATACAAGAAGTATTAGATCTTTGTGCATTTGCAAATTAAACTTTTTTTCTTTTCTTTCTCCACTAATAATAATAATAATAAAACATACAAGTAGAAAGATCCCTTTTTCCAAAGTCAACCCCTGAATTGTGGGTTTTTCCATTCCCACCATGTAAATATGTATCCTTTTTAATGAAAAAACCAAAGTGCGGCTGACGAGGGCTTAGCATATCAGTTTCTTAAGTGAAAAACGTTGTATATTGTCCGTGCAATCACATCCAGAGTATGGCCCACTTATACTCAACTGGAGACCAGATAAGAAGATTCACAAGTGGAAGGACGGTGCATCCGGATAAAGTCAAATAGTTCCAAAAATGTTCCAAAATATATTCTTTATTTAAATTTTTCAGTTTAAAATTCGGACATCAGCCAACGCGTTTCGTTCCGAAAGGAACTTCGTTAGGGCTGAAAAAGGTACACAAATAAAAACACACTAAGGGGCCGATTCCGATTCGGTAAAATGCCCTCCGAATAGCCGTACGGTGCTTCTTTCCCGTACGAATCGTATGCAGAACCGTACTTGTACGTACGATGTAGTACGATGTGTACCTAAAGCAGTTCTCCATACGAATCGTTCCGAAGACCGTACAACTCACTAATCTGTACGAATCGCATTCGGAACGCACAGTACGCGCTGTCCGTATGGATCGAAGCTGCATTTTCTGACCCAGCAAGTACGAATCGTATCGACAACACTCCGTATGACTCTTTTTCTATGGGAGCTTAAAACGTCCGTAAAAGCAGATTTTGCCTCAAAATGCGTACAAAACGGTATGGTGCGTACTCCCCATTATTGCAGGGGTACGGTGCATCGGGGTACGGTGCGTACACCCCTGGATTTCAGGGGTACGGTGCATATGTCCCCGTGTGTACACCCCATGATCGTAGGTGTACGGACATTAGGGGTTTGGTTCGTACACCCCAAGGTCGTAGGTGTACGGTGCGTACACCCCATCCATACACCCCTTGATTTTAGGGGTACGATGCATATGTGATAGTGTTGCCCTCCGTACAAATTGCTCATACGCGACATTTACCGTACGAATCGTGTACTCATTCCCCGGTCCGGATCGTACTTGGCGGGTCGTACGGCTTTTTTACGAATCATACGGTTCACTGTGCGGGTCAGTGTCGCACGGATTTACCCTTGATTTTCGTACGGTTGGCAATGATTCGGACGTATTTTTGCGCAACGGATCGTACTACGCGATTCGGACGGATTCGGACGATTCGTACGGAAACAGCTACGAATACGAATTGTCGAACGGATTTGTTTCCCGAATCGGAATCGACCCGTATTTCTCCTACATAAACAGCACATTGACAAATTGACAAAAATGGACGACATATATATAAAACTGAATATAACAACATATAAAACATATAAATTTATAACATTGAAGGAACGGCAAAACAGAACAGTAACAGTGAAATCTCAAAACATTCCACGGTCATTATTTATATCCATACATAAAAGTGCTATTAGCACAGATAAAAAGGGGAAACAATTAGATATATAGTTATATCCTAAACCTAATCCACAAGCATCAATATGAATAAGTTTCTGATCAAATCAATATTACTAATGCAGTAGGAAGCTCAAAATATTTCTGATCTTTCGTCACGCACGATAGAAATAAAAGCTTTGGATTAGGGGTGGGCAGAATTTGCGTAGTCGCGTTACGCAAATCTCCGCGAAACGGTAAAAAATCTCAGTGAACACGCAAAAATTCCGCAAACACGTGGAATTGCTTGTTCACGATGTTTTTTTACTGTTTGCATTCGCTGTTTGCGTGCTCGGGGGGAAATATCTCGCTAACACGCATTTTGAGAACGGGAACAAGCAACAAATTCCGCGAAGTGGCGGAACGCAGAATTTTGGGCAATTTCACGTTCCGCGCAGGAACGCGAAATTACCCAAATTCGGCGAGCGGAATGGAATTTACCGCCCAGGCCTACTTTGGATACTTAGAGAAACCTATATTCAAAAGTCTTAGAGAAGATATACACCAAAGGGTGCAAATTAAAAGGCGCATGTAAAATAATGAGACCAATGTGCAAACAAATTGAAAAATACCAGATATCCCAAGGATAAAAGAAAACAGAGAAGGAAAAGAGCAAAGGGAAAAGAGAGAAGAATGTTCCTCTTTTGAATACAGTGAGTAAATACACAACAAACTATTCATGAATAGACCATCAAGTAGTCTCACTAAGAATGTCTATGTCTCGTTTCACTCAATCGGTGTCCGACCGTCAGTGGATCCCAAAAGGTTTATTTATACATTTACAGAATTCTTTGAAGACCTGGATTCTAATTTGGAAAAAGGTCAAAGCTCTAGTCATCGAGTAATCAGCACAATATTGCAACACATATCGTCAATGTTAATCTCATCTGGTTAAAGTAAAATACCTAATATAAATTCAAATGCTGTACCAAAACCATCCTAAAACCAGATATAAGCCACACACTAGTGTAAAGCTTACCAAAAATCATGTACCAATTACGACATCCTACAGACTTCCAGATGGGTCGTTGGAAAACTAAAAACCAGGTCCCAGCCGCAAAGGAAACTTTGAGTATAAGATAATGCCACTATATCCTTGAACATTTCCACTAGCGCTGCTATTAAAATGATACATATGGTTCATCAAAAACAATCTTAACCACCAGTAACTCCAGTCCTATCCATAATACAGGATATGATTTAACTATGGCCAAAAATAAAGTAAGGTGAGACAAAATGCATCGTCTTACCTTCACATTCAAATCCACCTTCACTAATCTCTTCAAACTTTAAGAAACTTCAAGTGCCATAATCGCGATCACGAGTCCTGAAGGGAGAGAATAAGTGCTTACATGAGGCCCCCCGTTGTTTCCAAAAAGATAGTAATCATGCATATACAGTATCCAACATTTTCTGAGTTCATAATTGGTAAAGCCAACATCCTGTGCCAAAATTGCACTCCTCATTTAAGGCAAGTGACATTAATCGCCATTTCAGAAAGAACGGGCCATATGCAAAAAGCTATTTATCCCATTAGGTCTGTAGTCCTTAGCCAAAATTGCACTCTTCATTTAAGGCAGGCGACATTAATCGCCATATCAGAAAGAACGGGCCAAATGTAAGAAGATACTTTTCCCATTAGGTCTGTAGCCCTTATACATATGACAGCGACAGTAAAAGCAAATCCTTATGGCCCATTTACCCACAAAAAGTTGGAAACTACATGACAGTACCAAAGAATACCTTAAGGTTACATCACAGTTAGGATCATGTACACGGAAAATAGTATGTATGTTACTACATCACCCACGCAACACTGGGACCTAGTATCTAACCCTGCGATTGGGGAGCTACATACAACGGTAGGCTAAGCAGCCCCCCACCCATCCCAAGCACTTACCTTGTCAATGTTGACGCCTGCACTAATCGTCCCGTATGTGGACTTACAAGAAAAGCTGATATATCGTCACGGTCTTAAGTAAAGAAAAAATGCCTCGCAATTCGATTCACGTGACCGCATCTTTGGTCACGTGTGTTTACTAAGAAGTACAGGCGCCATCTTTGAACGGTGGAAGATCGGCAAAAATATAATCACAATAGGTTCAACACCATATTGACAGAAGACTTGCACCCTCAAGTCAGTAATTTAAAATACTTATTTATTTATTCATCGAATTGAGATTACCCAACATACGAGTAGGCCAGCTTTAGATAGAAACGTTGCTGCCTCGTGGCTTATCCCATTTCAAGCCCAATCCAAATATACTTATTCCAAAAAGGCGGGCCCCATATTAGATACTAGGTCGCCTGCCTTAAATGAGGAGTGCAATTTTGGCTTAGGGTTACGGACCTAATAGGATAAGTAGCTTTTTGCATATGGCCCGTTCTTTCTGATATGGCGATTAATGTCGCCTGCCTTAAATGAGGAGTGCAATTTTGGCACAGGATGTTGGCTTTACGAATTATGAAACCTGAAAATTTTGGATACTGCATATGCATGATTGCTAGCTTTTTGGAAACAACGAGGGGCCTCATATAAGCACTTATTCTTTCCCTTCAGGACTCGTGGCCGCGATTTTGGCCCTTGGATTTTCTTAAAGTTTGAAGGGATTAGTGAAGGTAGATTTGGATGTGAATGTATGACAATGCATTTTGTCTCACCTTACTTTATTTTTGGCCATAGTTAAATCATATCCTGTATAATGGATAGGACTGGTGTTTCTGGTGGTTAAGATTGTTTTTGATGAACAATATGTATCATTTTAATAGCAGCGCTAGTGGAAATGTTCAAGGATATAGTGGCATTATCTTACACGTTTCCTTTGCGGCTAGGACCTGGTTTTTACTTTTCCAATGACCCATCTGGAAGTCTGTATGACGTCGTAATTGGTGCATGATTTTTGGTAAGCTTTACACTAGTGTGTGACTTATATCTGGCTTTGGGATGGTTTTGGTTCAGCATTTGAATTTATATCTGGTATTTTACATTAACCAGATTAGGTTAACAGTGACGATATGTGTTGTGATATTGTGCCGATTACTCGATGATTAGAGCTTTGACCTTTTTTCCAAATTAGAATCCAGGTCTTCAAAGAATACTGTAAATGTATAAATAAACCCTTTGGGATCCACTGATGGTCGGACACCGATTGAGTGAAACAAGACATAGACATTCTTGGTGAGACTACTTGATGGTCTATTTATGAATATTGTGTTGTGTATTTACTCACTGTATTCAATAGAGGAACATTATTCTCTCTTTTCCCTTTGCTTTTTTCCTTCTCTGTTTTCTTTTATCCTTGGGATATTTTGTATTTTTCACTTTGTTTGCACATTGGTCTCATTATTTTACATGAGTCTTTTAATTTGCACCCTTTGGTGTATATCTTCTCTATATAAGGCTTTTGAATATAGGTTTCTCTATGTATTCAAAGCTTTTATTTCTATCGTGTGTGACGAAAGATCAGAAATATTTTGAGCTTCCTACTGCGTTAGTAGTATTGATTTGATCAGAAACTTATTCATATTGACGCTTGTGGATTAGGTTTAGGATATAACTATATATCCAAGTGTTTCCCCTTTTTATCTGTGCTAATAGCACTTTTATGTATGGATATAAATAATGACTATGGAATTGTTTGAGATTTCACTGTTACTGTTCTGTTTTGCCGTTCTTTCATTGTTAGAAATGTATATGTTTTATATGTTGTTATATTCGGTTTTATATATACACGTCGTCCATTTTTGTCAATTTGTCAATGTGCTGTTTTATGTAAGAGACACAGTGTTTATAAAGAATATATTTTGGAACATTTTTGGAACTATTTGACTTCATCCCGGTGCACCATCCTTCCACTTGTGAATATATCCTTTTTAATACCCTTTTGACTTTACATACTTTGCGAGCAAGGCTGTTGGCGTGTTTCGACTAAAACGCATTCAAAGGCCTAATCAGGACTTGTTGCAAGAACTCCAGTGGACATACAAGGATAATCTAGTGGATTTCCCCAAGTACTTTCTGGGTGCTGAAATCTTGATTTTGTGCTTCAGAATTTGGGAAATTATGCCTGCAGATGTTGTTTAATACTTGATGGTGCAGAGATGTTTGCTCATTGTAACCTGTGTGTTCTCTTTCCTTATCTCCTTATTTTATGCCCACTAGTCTGTCACTTTATTGTAGAGTTTAGCAGTTGTTCCATGATGCAGTGGGACCAGAGGTTGCATACAAATAATAAGGAATAATTTTTGAATGGACAATATTGTAGGAAGGTAGGATCTTTCTGGCACAGTTACCCCCACTCTTTGCCTGGTGTCAGTGTGTTTTGACTGTAGTGCACTGGGATCCAGCTAATCAGGATTTCAATATCTGCACTGTCTCTCCTCAATTTATTGGTAAGTTATTTGTACACGCCACAATTGGTATACTGGTGTACCCTTGTAAGTCCCTATCATATGGTACTGAGGTACTCAGGGCATTGGTACACGAGGTACCTCCCAATGAGCTGCAGCATATATTATGCCACCCATGAGAGCCCATGCAAACTGTGCCTGGATAGCTGCCATTGCAGCCTGCGTGAAATGGTGCATGCACCTTTCACTTTAGGTATAAGGTTTTCCTTATATCCCGGTCTCTGCACTTAAGACCTATAAGTCACCCCTAAGGTAGGCCTTATAGCCCACAAGGAGGGTGCATGGTTCTAAGTGTGTGGGTACCCCCTTCACAAGCAGAGGTACCCCTACAAATTCTGGACACCATTCTCTGTGCTTGGTAAGTGCGGGGAATCCATTTTAAGGTATGTAGTGAACACTGGCAACTCGAGATGTCCAAATACATAATGCCTTCATAGAACCTGGTCATGTTTGGTATCAAACATGTTGAAATCATGCAACTGCATCGATTCCAGTGCTAATTGCATTATACCATGTACTAGGGGGCTCCTTAGAGGACCCTCCCATACCTACCTTTGTAGCCTTGCAGGCTCTGCCTGCCAATTCATCCTGCTGCCAACCGCAGGCCCTGTTCTGCCCCCCTGCTGATGAGCCTACCCATTAAAGAAATGGGGTGACCCGAAGGTACTGGACCTGGGTAATGTATTAGTATAAACAAACAACGGTCCGAGACCTATATATTTCAAAACATGCAAAAAATCAAAACTTTTTCAATTAAAAGGTGTATGTTATTCAAACAACCCTGTTCAATCGATGATGAACATATGGAAAATAGGCAACAGCAACAAACTCAAGATATATGCAATATTTTTAATCTATTGTCAAAATGTAGTAACTAAAGCACTATTCACAGTGTTATGTACTATTCCTTATATACATTGCCCCGTATTTAGAGCGTGCAGTAGAAAAAGGGGTGTCAAAAAGAACGTGAACGTGATAAGGAGAAAGGAGAAAGAATCACACAGATTTGTGAACAATTATTCTAAATCATTCAACATGAACACCAGCCAATGAAGGCCGGAGCAGTATATATCCTGGCCACTCCAATAAATCAGCACAATTTCCCTTGTTTTATTCCAAAACATAAGATGTAAAAAATGTCTGCACTATATCATAAAGGGAGATATAGTTAGTGGTCCAGGTTTTTAGTAAATGTCGTCGACGTTTCGACTCGTCTTGCGGCCTTGCGGTAGGTTATGCCTGGGCCATGCGAGTCTTCTTCAGGACAGATGGGACGGGACAATAAGGGATCTCATTGATGACCCTATGAGAGATAAAAACCCATTAGGGTTGGGGCTGTTGCCTAGTCACTTAAAACAAGGGCAGAATTACAAGAATGCTTACCCTTCTAGGGATATAGTGATCTTGGTTCCCACTCCAATTGGCTCAGTCCTTTTGAATCCAAGAAATTAATCCAAGTATTCTGGAAGATTAATGCGGAGCCCATATTTAAAGTCATGTACTTAACCTAATGTTCATATTAGGCAAGGAATTATTAAATAATTACCTCTACAATGTTGTTTTGGTTTCCTATCCAAGGTGGATTTTCATGTGCCACTACATGTCTTTAGAAAACAGGTTCCACCCGTGGGATGAGCCTACCCAGGCAGGAGAAGGCAGAACAAAGGATTTCCTGTAGAGGAGAGGTGTAACCACCTCTCCTTTGGGATTAGGCAGGGTGGGGGTGCATGCGAGTGCCCCCAGACTGCATTGAAGGGCACATTTTGTGCCCTCCTTACATAAACCAGTTTCCACCAGTACAGGAGCCCTTGGCTCCCACTCTGGTGTGAAACTTCACAAAGGACAGGGGTTTGACCACCCCTTATCCAGCTTCTCCATGGGGGGCGGGGGGAGTTGGGGACAGAGCTCCTCCAGGTGGCAGCTGGATTCTGCCATCTTGAATCTTGACCCCTGGGAGCATCTGACTGGTTAGGTTCTCAGAATTGCATCCCTGACCCCCTCTGATGTGTGGGTCACCACAAAGGTTGTCCTCCCCCTTTTTAGGATTACTTGAGGGCTCCCATGAGGGTGGGTCCTTAAATTCGTCCTGGACTCCGCCATGATTTGTCAAGACCTGTTTAAAGACACTTCTGTTGTTCGACACTGGAACTCTGCTGCCGGATCCAGCCAGGAACGAAGACAAGGCTTCTCCAGGTAGGAAAACTCCTACTGCAACTTCATCTTAGTGCTCTTCCAAGTTTCTGCAACTCCGTGCATCCCCTGAGTCTCCCATGACTCTGCATGCACCCAAGACAGAAGGAATCTCCCTTGGAGTGAAGGAGTCACCTCCCTGCATCTGCAAGCACCTCATCGTTGACAAGAGGATTGCTAATCCTGCTGTCCCACAGCCACCTCAAGGCTCTGCAGCACAGGTGGTGATTTGTTGGCTCCCTAGAGGCCTGAACAGTCTCTTATGCAAATTGGGAGACCATAATCCCTCTCCAACCAACCTGCACCGCATCCCTGTGCACTGTATCTGTTTGCTTTTGCCAAGGCTTGCTGACTCTCCTGACTCTCTCATCCATGAAACCCCAGCCTCAAACATTGCACAGCTCCAAGAGTGTCATCCACCCTACTTCTACTGCGACATGGGTGTCCATCTTCTGTATGCTTCTGAGGCCTTCTTGCATCTCCTTGGGCTGGATACCAGAGGGTCCACCTGGGGTCTCCATTGATTCTTGCTAGCTCTCTTACGGGCTGAGGGCAGGCCCTGATTTACCCTTGCTGGGTTAGTCCCACAGACCTTGCTGGTCTGCAGCCAAGCATTGTTTCCTGTAACCCAACTGTTGCGTTTGCCAAGGCTTGTTGGTGGTGCTGCCAGCCACTGACCCTCCTGCATTCTTTGACTGATTGTGGAAAGCTCCTGTGCTCCTGCATCGTTGCCGGGGCCCACAGCTGCTTCATCTAAACATCTGTGCTACAATAAGTACCTCCGACAAGGGGTGGTATCGTGCTCCTGCCCCTCCTGGACACCTCCGGATGGTTTGGACTCTGTCCCCTCTGCTTTCAGGTACTACTCATCCAGAATCCACGTTTGGGTTTCACCAACCTGGTCCAAGAGACGCTGTAGCTGCCAGACTTCCAAGATCCCCCATTGACATCAACGGGCAGTACCGACACCACTTCGTACCCATGCACCTGGTGTTCCTGGTGTAGGTATCCTGGTTCCCTGGGTATTCACGAGTGGGGTGGCTCTCCAATCTTCCTTGATCCAACTGATTTCCTCGGGGTCCCTTGTGAAGGGTCCTGAAACAGTAAAATACCAACCACAACTTTCCTTGTGTTATCCTACGGATGTTTGACCTGGTGTAACACCTCTGCACCCGAGCGCCTGGGAGTCCGTAGCTGCTTACCTCTGGTGATTCTGTGCTTCCCCTGGCTCCTTTATCTTTGGGTATTGGTCTCGCTTGGTTACTCACTTGACATCCCATTTTTTTAGTGTGATCCTATGCTTACCTGTTTTAAAGTATTTCTTTGTATGTATTGATACCTCTGGGTAGTAGATATAAGGTATTGGTCTCGCTTGGTTACTCACTTCACTTCCCATTTTTTTAGTGTGATCCTATGCTTACCTGTTTTAAAGTATTTCTTTGTATGTATTGATACCTCTGGGTAGGAGATATACCAAGTAGTTCTTAGTGTTGTGTTTAATAAATGCAGAAGTATTTTTCTAACACTAGTGTGGTTCTTTCTTGTGTGTAAGCTCACTAACTAACTATTGTGGTAAATGTACTGCTTTACACTTTCCTGGATAAGCCTTAGCTGCTCTCCACAGCAACGCCTTGAGATCTTTGGTTATTGGGGACCACTACAACTATAACTAAGGGTTGTCTGGACTCAGTACATGGTGCCTCACCAATAGGTGTACACCATATACTGAACCAGCCTCCTACAAATATTATCTTCTGTTAATATGTGCTCATTGTTGCATTGGACTCAATCAGCATGCTGTGGTACTATTTAAATGCCAATTCCCAAATGGATTGCTTTGGCCCAGTTTGGGATTGTAGTGGAGGGGGACAGATTAACAGCATGATAAACAGATCTAGTTTTTTTCTATGAGATACGTAGTGCTGTACGTACATACTGGGAATACAGAGAAACTGAGATTGAGGTTGCAGATTTTCACTTTGGTCAATGCTGAAAGTGCTGGAGGAAGTATTATGAACATTTCTTATAATGCATTACCCAATGTACACATTATAGTAGTATTTAATGCTTGAGTTGTTTATATCTAGGTATGCATGGATGGTGTTTACAGTGACTGTATAAACTTGAATAGACAGTTCATTTATCTGTTTTAAAGTGCACCTGTTTATGCTTTTGGAGCCTTCAAGCTGTGTTCTAAGGCTGTGAATTGACCCTTGACAGCTCTCATGAAGACTGCATGCGAAGTGACTATTGCAGAGTAGTGTGGGAAGAAGGGAGAAGGCTTTGACTGGCAATGCTGTTCATGGACTTTTGAGGATGGCTAAAAACTGATGGGTGGCCTTGTGAAAGGTGATCTTTTACGGTTCCTGCGAATTAAATAGGACTGTGTATCTGGACTACATGAACTTCAGAATATGAGGGCTCAGTTCACACATACCATCAGAAAATGTTGGTCCAATTCCTAGCTAGCTCACTCTGCCCAATCTGAATCCCTAATCTTACCACGGTACTGGATAGTATCAGCAACCTGGAACATGACCACTCTTATTCCCCAAGGAAATCGTGGGAACAGATATACCCTTTCATTGTTTCTTTTGCATGCCCACGATAAACACAAGAAAGATACGAATATAGCTTTTCAAAAATTCTTTTATCAATCGCATTCTTGTATAGAAAGCATGAGCTGCAATTATTAGGCAAATTTAACAAAGTATTGTAACCAGGCATTTCGATAATGGTGAAAAAGATAAAGAGTTCTGCCATGATAACATTATTGTGTGATTATACTGCTTTTTATTACTACCTATACTACCAAGAGCACAGTGGTAGAATCTACTGGGTCACCCTAATCCTCAATACCAGAGTTCAATGTTCAATCGGTCTGGGTATAACAGGCTTTGCAGGATAAAGGTTAGAGTCAGCAGGGTTCCATCTGAGTCACAGTGTACCAAGCTCCAGGATAATCCCAGCAGAAGTGCTCCTCTGACGATTGTAGCCCAGAGGCTGTTTTTATAAAAAAGCACTATTCATATCGCACTGTGTCAAAGGTGCAGACTTGAAGCTCTGGTTTGTCTGGAGCCTTAGAGCTGTCACCAACCGGACAACCAAATGCAAGAGCATTGTGTTCAATGTACCAAGCCTTGAACAGAGTATGCAGACAACGAGGCAGCGCTACTGACTAGGAATACGCTGCTCATACAGTAGCTTCTTGGTACATTACTGTGTTAGTGTAAAACATTTCAGAAGTCACCATTAGAAAAAGATGACAAGCTAAAACGTGACACTGAAATGGGGACTTAGCGTGGGCCCTAATGTACATCACTACAGTGAGAGAAGTATGATAGAGTCTAAAGTAGTTTGTTGGATAGGGATGTGCTTAACATTGACTTGAACTCCAAACCAGAGTGAGGAAATTGATCTGGGACCTGTTCAGACCCGAGAGCCAGACCGCGAGGTGATTCTCTATTATGAGTTTCTGATTAACCTGATACCAGCCCCATCAGTTTACAAATTATTAGACTTGGGCTAATAAAAGTAGCTGAAATGTTTGAGTGATCAGTGGAATCAGGACACAATAATCCGTTCTATGAGTAATTCCTCATTTCTCACCGAACCTCATGGATTCCACCCACTTGTAATTCCTGGTAAATCCGAACCCCTGGAGTTACTAGTGGTTCTTTTAATGGTAACGGGGAGAGGGGGAATGGTGATAAAACCAGGACACTCAGAAGAGGAGATGCGTGGATTTGGGCAGCAAGAAAATCGGTGAACAAAATTAAATTAATTACGTTATCCAGGGCTAGTAATGTATTCCTGAAAGCGGTTAGATGTCTCTTCATATAAAGCACACGTTCATGACATAGAAGCAATTCAGAAAGTTTGAAATGCTTGTTAAAGATTTTATATTTCACTGCAGAGTTTTTGCTATTTAGACATTCTGGGATTGTACATTAAACCTAGATGTGTAAGAGTGGTCATCCCCATGTGAGGTTCAGAGGAGCAGTCAGGGAATTGCAATGCAGCTGGGGCCTGCAATACAAACGACCTGTGAGACCAGGTCTGTATTGTCCTTGAAAGGTCTCTCCAGTCATAGACGTCAATTCACCAAAATGCCTTGGGTAGCAGAAGTGACATCACACACACACACACACACACTTGACCTTAACCCTTTGCATGCGTCGGACGGCCCATGGCCGCTCAACGTCACGGATGGCGTGTGCATCGACGGCCAGGAGCGCACTCGTGAAATTTTACATTTAAAGGGTTAATGGCATCACAGAAAGTGACATCATGTGGGTTTGACGCTCAATCTTTCAAATAAGGGATGTCACATGACCTGAATGACCTGAATGCTAATGACATTACAATAATTGACATTGCTGAAGTTCCATAATAAATGCAGGATTAATATAATAACACAAAGTAGACACATGTATGTTTTAGATGCACCTGTATTAGGGTGCTAACATGAAATGCAAGGGGATCATTACTTGTTTCTTTTAGTTTTGCATGATAAATTATATGTTTGCCTGAAGAGGATATAGTGATACAAAACACACGACAGCACTGGAACCCTACTTTTTTTATACCACAAACTGTCACAATAGTTCTCCTACTGTATACTGCAATGAGAAATGTGTTTCTAGATAGATTTAAATAAAACTATAGTAGTTATGTCCACATGTATTAATTAATGAAGACCATGTAATGAATATATTCTTTAATGTTGGCCTAAACTATTCCTTACTGTTAATACATTTTGATTTAAGATCATTTACAAAGCTCTGTCACTCTTTCACAAAGGTAATGGTTGCATTCAGCCACTTACATTTTCATGCATTCACAATAATAACACATGCCAACAACTTATTTTTTTATTTAATCAGAAGAATGACCATTCCACTGCTGAATTTATTATTTTACAAAACCTAACGTGTAAAGTCCCTGTCACAGCCCCAGTGGAAGGTATAGAAAGTTGCAGCTGGTAATTTTGTTAAAGTGGTGGTCATAATTATTATCCATGGATTGTAGCAAGTGAAACAAGTGAGCCTGACATCCTGAATGGAGGGTCCTGGGGGTCCAATAATAGCACTCATTAAATATTTAAGTATTTCATGGTGTGCCAGGTCAATGTAACCTGATGTGCCCACAATTTAAACATATTTTTCAAAAATTACCTTAATTTCTGCTAGGTCCGGTATACTATCAGGGTGCTGCTCATATGCCATGGGTGCCACTTTAGTTAGAAAATTAGATACAATATGCTACTGATCGAATGTTGCAACTAATGCTGTTGGTAAACTATGGGCCAACCTTATGTCAAAGATTATTTCTAACATGTCAGGGCCAGCATTTCGTCATGATGGCCCCCTCCTAAATACGACGATTAATCAAGTGGGGGGAGGAGGAAGAGGCTGTGATCCATTCAGCTTCCTTGAAGTAATGCTCAGTCTTAATAGGGAATGGATCACTTGACCAGAGTAACCAGGGTTTGCAATGTGTTCAAATAAAAACTTTCATTCACATATGTAGGTCAGAGGCGGTATATCTAGGTTCTCCGCCAAGTTTAAAAATGTGACAGCATCATCATTGGGCTTATTTTTTGTATGCTTAACTCCGTCTGGAGGATGAACCACTGGTTATTGATCAAAAACAAGTGCATTTCTAGTGCTGTGGTGAAGTGGATTAAAAGGCCTCATATGTCCTAGACAGTATTTTAATTAGTCCGCAATAGAGGTGAGTAAAAACAGTGTAGTGCATGAGATGACATCCAGGGCACCATAGGAAGAGCGAGCACAAGTTGCTCAGAACGACGGCCGCAGCAGGTCTATTGAGCCCGCCGGTAACACTGTTGAAGCCCATAATTGCAGGCTTAAAGGTACCACATGACCTTCCTAATGAAGAGCGAACTACAAGCTGTTTACTTAGGTAGCTATACCAATTGACATAGCTACCATCACACTTTTGAGGTCCTGAAGAAAGCTCCCACCGACCCATAAGGGCTGAAACATGTTTTGGACACTAAGAGTGCGTTAGACTGCTAATCCGTCTTCTCACGCACCACACTGTTTTTACTCACCTCTATTCCGGACTAATTAAAATACTGTCTAGGACATAAGAGGCCTTTTAATCCACAGCTGGAGAAAGATCCTTTTCCTACCTCACATCAAAGACCTGGAATGCCCTGCCCCTCCACCTCCGGCAATCTCCTTCACTGCTTCAATTCAGGAAGGACCTCAAGACATGGCTCTTCGCACTATACAAGCCATTGATTGATAGACTGAACTAGTTACAAGTGATGGAGAAAGTGTGAGAACAAATACTACTTGTTAATAGGGGCGGTGTAGCAAACACAGAAATGCATTTCTTTTAAAAATACCCATGACTAAAAAAATATCCAAATATCTTTATTTAAGTGGTAAGCTATCCTGAACCTACGAGTCTATATTTTCCACATTGTAGAGATCTAGCACTGTTAGGGGCGGCTAACAGGCGTAAACTAGGAACATTAAGCAAACTGGGAACAGTTGTACCCTTCTGCAGTGCATAATGTGTGTAGGAGTATGGACTGCTTAAACTAACCTCATTGTAGAGGTTTTAGATAGCAGAAATGCACCAAAGGCTCCAGAATTATTACCCAGGAAGTAGGCCCTCTACCTTTGCTGTCTGTGGCCATCTCCAAACTCACATTGTCTTCTCTGACTTCCGAAAATAGGAAGCAGTTTATCAGCAGGTTTTCACCAGGCACCAAACTATGCACTTCTATTTACTTTGCATGTCTTTGGCAAGGAAGTATTAGACCTCCAAAGCGTGGAAACACGTCCAAATGTAGGCATGGAATTTTATAACTTCCTCTTCAAGTTAACCAAAGGTTTGTGCCAATGACTACGAAATTCATAACTTATTTGTGATTCGGGCGCATTAGTTCGAATAATATTTTAATATTTAATGGCAATGACTAACAACTGATTTTTATTCCATGTTCTCCACATCAATGAAGTATTCTTGCACCATCAAGCACATGCCTAAGAAGCTGTGAGTCATGTGTGGGAGCTGAACATGAACTTAAGGACATTTGTCATCATCAATGAAATAAATATATGCACACAAGCTGCCCTGATGGGAAACATTTCTCATAATGCAGCCTGCCCATTTTATAGAAGCAAAATAACAAGGAAATACAGAAATACATACGCTGGGGAGCTAAAGAATTGGAAATGGAAGGCAAGAAATCACACTTCAGTGTATATGGAAAACCAGAGACCTCTCAAATGAAAGACCACCTTAAACAACATAACCATTACTTTAAAAAAGTGTGTGATGTTGACCCCTGACACAGTGCTAACCCTACAGTCGAGCTCATTGGTCAGTACCAACCGATCCCACTTTTCCTTCCAACTAAACTATGCAAATTGATAGTAGGGTCAGTAGTTAACTTATGGCTTGAATGTGTCAATGCTCTCTACTGGGAACTTCCAAAAACTCATATCTGGAAGCTGGAAAGGGCCCAAAGTGTGTCGGAAAGGGTCAAAGCAGACCTTAAGAGATGGGCAGGGTCAGATTCTGACAGATAATATATACATGAGGACCAACATACAAGTGGCAAATCTATTAGCTAAAAAGTGGCCCACATCTGCAAATTGGGCCTTTTTCAACTTGTAATGGCATGATGTAAGTGGACAAATACCCAAGAGTCTTGGTGCTAACTTCATTCAGTAGTGGAAATGCGACAATGTATGAAACCACTTTTATGACACAAATTAGTTGATCTTCCTTTTTTAAATGTGGATCATCCTTCTGTATTGCTTAAAATTTAGGATTGTGGCTGACATGTAGCTGCAAGAATGAACAGATGATAGTACAGGCTTCTTGCCATCAGAGGAAGGATGTCTGAAGGATCTGTGCAAACATGGAAACGTCACCAGTGGAAAACACTCCACCCACCTCATGGAGTGCCTGAGTCACAAAAAACGAGAAAATTTACATCCATTCATTTATACCTATGCTTGTAGTCAATTTTCACATTTTGTGAAAATCGCAACTAACTCTTGGAGTACTCCAGGAAAGTGGTAACACTTGCCACTTTCCAGGACACATGCTGTATATTTCAGCAGGTGTAAATGCTTAGCAAAATAGCATTTGCACCGGCACATTTTTTATAAATCCATGAGGAAAATGTTTCCTCCTGTGGAAACTCTTTCTCATACACTTAGCAGTACTACCCATTCCAGGGTGGAAATGTGCCATGAACATGTCTGTGAATACCTAGGATCTGTAGTGGTCCCCCAAATTTCCATGGTAAACTTATCCTTGAATTGTCAATTTGTTACTGGGAGCAGATTTACTCCCGGCTGGTGCAACACCAAACTGGTAAAATATTATCCATGATTAAATAGGCGTTCGTGTAAAGTCGTGGTTTGTGAATTGCAAAAGTGAATTTGAATCCATAAATCATGTGCTCAAATGGGTTTGTAAATCAGGTAATTGGTGCCTGGCATGGAGCATCCTTCCCACAGGGCTCTGAAAACTGACAAATCCTGAAATGTCAGATCTTGCCATTCAGAGAAAATTCCCATGCCATGCAACGGATATTATAATAAACAACAAATATTAAACATACTGGGTACTGTTGTTCGTTTGACCTGCCAATGGTAAGAACACAAAGAGCCAATTTACAAAACTAAAAAAGAATGTAATCTTTCTCTGATAGCATCTTGCTTTTAGCACACAAGTTCCCATGCTTTCCACGGCCATTAACTCAGAGATCAAATTTAAGGATATATTCAATCAGGGTTCACAAGTGATTGTGAGAAATATTTCAATTTCCACAGAACTGGCCACTTTGTACCAAAATCACTTCGTTCCACAGTTGTCAAGTATTGTTGACTGGCTCCAAATAATATTTGTTACCGACCAATAATATGTTTAGATACAGGATGTGCAGGTTCGTCCCAGTTGTTAGTGAGAAGGAGGAGAATCTGAGCTCAATCCGAGGGTCCTATCATCAGAGGAGGCGATTAGGGCCCTGGAGAAGGAGAGAACACCAGTGTCAGAGAGGTACCCTGGCTTGGGTTTGGTGTTGGAAGCTGGCTAAACAAAAGGCCACTCTTCAGAAGTGAAAGTAGACACTTAGTGTGTCCGCCACTCTGAGAGCTCCAACGCGCTCTCCGGTCACGTTTATCTTCTATCCAGGTCTGGATCAGTAGTAATTTGTTAAAACTCACTTGCAACAAGACATCCGCACCGTTCATACGCCATGGTTGTCTGTAGATCCACTTCTGGTCTGATGAGATCAGAAGTAGTGGTGTTTCAAATGTTTATAATGTTGGCTGTTTGATTGACAAGGATCTTTCATTTGCTGAGCGGTCATACTTAGCTCTGTTGTCCTGTTATTTTACAAACAAGGCTCTTGAGGTACAAACTACCTTTATTCTTTGAGATCTGTGGACACCAGAGCTGCTGGCAAGGCTGGACTAGGGGAACATCTGTTCTCTGGGATTGTCTTCTTGTATCATTGAGTGGCTGGATGTGAATGTGTCCAGAACACGGACCAATGGTTAGTGTTAATTTCCATATATTTGAGCATGACTCCTGACATCAGCGTACGGTTCCCAGGACCTGCTCGCGCAGCATCCCACCTTCAGATATCAACGGACACAGCCTTAAATGTATCTCTGTAAAACTTCATTGTTATGCTCCTTCATTTTTTCCTCCAGTCTGTGCCCCCTAATTGTTTTTGGGTTCCTCTGATTGATTAATTCAGCATGGAGCAGAGACTATTCGACCAGTACTTTCCACCTGTGGAACATTCAGACACTTTTTCCACAAGTTTCTAATTCTAGAGTGCTTAAGTCTCATCTATTCTATCAGAAGTGATGTTAGCTTTGTGACATTAGTGACAGTATGGGGGTTCTTCAAATGGAGCCATTAGTCCATGTGCCAAGAAGACGTTGGGCAAATGCAAATTTACATGTATCTCACTCACCAAGACACTCAGTCACTCACTCACGGTGAAATATCTCACAAAATACAACAAAATTATAAAATAAAATACACATGGGCAAAACATACATTAAAAAACTAAAAATGTCACATTTCTGGCTCATCAGAAGCGACCAAATCCAAGTCTACCCTTGAAAAGCGAGGCTGGACCTAATAAAACAGCAACACAACAAGATGATGGACGGAGAGTTGAAACTTTTGAAACATTCATCCCAGTGACAGATATGGGTTAAATCCATTGTTCTTTTGTTCACCATGCCACTCCAGTTTGGACCCAGCTATATGCAAATCAGTCTTGACCATGTGCCTCATGGGAACAGTCCAGCCCGAACTGCCAGGACAGGTCCTCCCTGGACCAGAAACAAGCATCCTGGGCCCAGTTTCAGGGTATCACCCCTTATCAGCCAGGCTAGATTGAATTCAGTAGCAAAGTGGGCAAGGGACCCAAGTCTGGGCATACCCTGCCAACTTAGGGCGAACAACGCAAACACAAGGAGATGAAGGACGGAGCGCTGAAACTTTTCAGACACTCACCCCCGGTCATAGATCTAGGTTAAATCCATAGTTCATTTTCTCACTGTGCCTCCCCAGTTTGGACCCAGCCAAATAACTAACATGATTCAAAATCATTCAAACATAAGACACAAGACAAATGTGCTGAAAATAACCAAATTATCTTCCATAGTAAAATGAAGCAGAGTATAGGGTGAATATGGACTGAGATAAAATGCAGCAATGGATGTCCAAACTCAAAACATGCTAGCCTATACCCTTGAACATGACTAACCAGTTGCGTTGATTTAGCGGGGACTGTATCTTGCTCAATGGAGAGGAATAGCATACACAGCAAACTAATACTTGGTACTAGCCTCTAGAAGATTCAGGGGCATATTTACAAGGGTTTATCACCACAGGAAGGTCACTTTTTACGGCGTTCCTGTGGAATAAACCTTAAGCCTTATTTAGAAGACAGTGTTAGGCCACTTAATGTGACTTAACGCCGACTTATAAATAAGGCTCCCTTTTACGCTACACTCAGCATGGCAGGGGTTGGCAATGGGTGTTGTGGTGGGCATTCTGCCGCAACACCCATTGCTTTTGACGCTGCCCCTTATTTAGAAGGGTGGCGTAAATAGGAGGCAGCGCCAAAATTAAGACCAGGGAAAACCTGGTCTTTACATGAAAACAGGGGAGAAATGTTTTATTTCTCCTCCTTTTTGCTGTTTCTATTTGTGCTGCATTGTGCAGCACACATAGAAACAGCAAACCGCCATGAATGGTACCATGAAAAGGTATACCTTCCTGCACATAAACAATCATTAAAACAATGACCATTTGCAACTTCCATGTGTGCTGCACAGTGCAGCACACATAGAAGTTACGATTCGCCATTCTGGATTGTTTATGTGCAGGAAGGGGACATTTTTTACTCTTTCTTGTATGGTGAACATCCTGCTGCCGAGCCTCCTGTCTCCGTTATGGTCCACCAAGGTGGGGGTGGAAGGTTGCCAGAGAAGCCTCATTTAAACTATTCAAAATGGTTACCTTAGAAGAAAAGTTAACTGCTGTACATTGCCTTCAGCTTTCCCAGAGCTGGTCTGTCAACAAGCGAATGGAAATTCCAGCACCAAAGCTCTCGCCCTGTCCATCAGTCTTCAAGATGTAAACTTTCAGAGTTTAAGGCAATGTTCAGCATTTGACTTTTCTTCAAGGGTAACTGTTTTGCATAGTTTCCACTAGACTCTTACTGATTTGCACTTGACACCTAATTCTGTCAGCTGCTGCCTGTTTCTATCAGCAAAACACACAAGATGATGGACGGAATGTTGTACAATGGCAAAACATTAATCCCCAGTCTCAGATCTGGGTTTAATCCATTGTTATTTTGCTCACCAGACCACCCCAGTTCAGACATGGCCATATGCAAATCAGTCTTGACCCTGTGCCTCATGGGAACAGTCCAGCCCGAACTGCCAAGCCATGTCTTCCCTGGACCGGAATCAAGCATCCTAGGACAGGTTTCTGGCTATTAGCCGTCATCAGCCAGGATAGCTTGATTCCAGTGGCGTAGTGAGCACGGGACCCACATCTGGGCATACCCTTCCCACATAGGGTGAACAGCAAAACACACAAGATGATGGACGGAATGTTGCACAATGGCATAACATTCACCCCAGTCACAGATATGGGTTTAATCCATTGTTATTTTGCTCACCAAGCCACCCCAGTTCAGACATGGCCATATGCAAATCAGTCTTGACCCTGTGCGCCGTTTTTTTCCCGCCGTTCCTGCCGCGACCCCGCCCCCCCGCTTGCCGAGTGGCCCACGCGCTCCCCGCCTCCCAGCTGACCCTCCCTCCCGGCTCCCTTCTTATGACGCCCCCAGAGCGACCGCGCAGCGGACGCGCGCAGCGGGAGCACCGATTGAGCGCCGAAGGTGCGCCAAAGGTAAGCCCGTCTGCGCCCGTCCACGCCTGGACCGCGCCCAGTGCCAGGACCCCTGGTCCCCACCGCCGGAAGCCGTCCCGATGGACCTACGACGCCACCGACCTCAACGCACTCAACACCGGCCGAACACCGGGCTGCTACCGAGCCACACCGAGACGCACCCACGGACCCTTCAGCTGCCACTCCTGCAAGTTCACCTGCAACCGGACCCACGCCACACCAGCACCCACCAAGCCGAACACCAGCAGCACCCACCTGAAGTGCATCCTGCTCAACACCCGCTCCGTCCACAGACATGCCGTCGAGCTATGGAACCTGCTCGACACCGTAGACCCAGACGTCGCCTTCATCACGGAAACCTGGATGAACGCCTCCTCAGCGCCCGACATCGCCATCGCCATCCCAGAAGGCTACAAGATCATCCGGAGAGACCGCGTCAACCAGACAGGAGGAGGCATCGCCATCATCCACAGGAACACCATCCGCATCACGACCAACACCGACGACACCCTCGCACCCGCCGAACACCTGCACTTCCAGATCCACGCCAACCCCAAGACCACCCTCAGAGGCACCCTCATCTACAGACCCCCGGGACCACGCACACAATTCAGCGAGGACATCGCCGACTTGATCAGCCCACACGCCCTCCCCTCCGCCAACTACATCCTCCTCGGGGACCTCAACTTCCACCTGGAGAACAACAGCGACCGCAACACCACCACCCTGCTGGACAACCTCGCCAACCTCGGACTCAAGCAACTGGTGACCACCCCCACCCACTACGCCGGACACACACTCGACCCGATCTTCTCTTCCAGCAAGGACATCGCCTTCAGCCATGCCACGGGACTCCACTGGACGGACCACAGCTGCGTCCACTTCAGCTTCAGAAGGACCACGCTCCACCATCACCAGCAACAGGCTCCCCGCAGAAGCTGGAACAAGATCACTACAGACCAGCTCGCTACTTCCCTGAGCAAGAACCCTCCCACCAGCACAACCAACCCCAGCCAAGCAGCCACCAACCTCACGAAATGGATCAGCGACTGCGCAGACGACCTCGCCCCGCTGAAGACCCCGCCGAGCAGACCCGGCAGCAAGAAAGCCCCATGGTTTAACGACGAACTCAAGAGCTCCAAGAAGAACTGCAGAGCACTTGAGAAAACCTGGCGCAGAGACCCAACACCGGACAACATGACTGCCCTCAAGCTCGCCACCCGAAAACACCACCAGCTGATCCACGCCACCAAGAAAACCGCATTCAAGGAACGACTGGACAACAACGCACACAACAGCAAGGAACTCTTCAACATCGTGAAAGAGCTCTCCAACCCCAACGCCGGAAACAACGACATCACCCCTTCGCAAGACCTCTGCAACTCCCTCGCCTCCTACTTCCACAACAAGATCGCGGACATACACAACAGCTTCAGCACTCAACCGACGCACGCCACGACCGAACCACCGCCCCCCACCACCACCCTCCGCGCCTGGCCCCGATCAGCACCGAAGACACCATCCGCACGATGAACTCCATCCACTCCGGATCTCCGACAGACCCCTGCCCTCACCACGTCTTCAACAAGGCCGACGCTGTCATCGCACCCCACCTGCGGGACATCATCAACACCTCCTTCGACATCGCCACCTTCCCGGAGAGCTGGAAACACGCCAAACTCAGCGCTCTACTCAAGAAACCATCAGCAGACCCAACCGACCTCAAGAACTACCGCCCCATCTCGCTGCTCCCGTTTCCGGCAAAAGTCATCGAGAAGACCGTCAACAAGCAACTGGCCCCCTTCCTCGAGACGAACGGCTCCCTCGACCTCTCGCAGTTTGGCTTCCGGGCCAACCACAGCACCGAGACCGCCCTGATCGCAGCTACCGATGACATCCGAGCCCTGCTTGACAACGGAGAAACAGCGGCCCTCATCCTCCTGGACCTCTCCGCGGCCTTCGACACTGTCTGCCACCGTACCCTAGTACAGCGCCTCAGCAACATCGGAATCCAGGAGAAGGCACTGGAGTGGATCACCTCCTTCCTTGCCGGAAGGACACAGAGAGTCCGCCTCCCCCCGTTCAGATCGGAGGCCACCGAAGTCATCTGCGGCGTTCCTCAAGGCTCCTCGCTCAGCCCAACACTCTTCAACGTATACATGAGCCCCCTCGCAGCCATCGCACGCCAGCACAACCTGAACATCATCTCCTACGCCGACGACACCCAGCTGATCCTCTCCCTCCCTAACGACCCCGCCACCGCCAGAGCCAACCTGCACGAAGGGATGACAGACGTAGCCACATGGATGTCGAACAGCCGCCTGAAACTGAACTCGGACAAGACGGAAGTCCTCATCCTGGGATCCTCACCCTCCGCCTGGGACGACTCCTGGTGGCCCCCCGCCCTGGGCAGCGCACGCACGCAACCTGGGCTTCATCCTGGACTCCTCCCTCTCCATGACCAGACAAGTCAACGCCGTCTCCTCGTCGTGCTTCAACATCCTGCGCATGCTACGTAAGATCTTCCGATGGATCCCCACCGAGACCAGGAAGACGGTCACCCAGGCCCTCGTCACCAGCCGTCTGGACTATGGCAACTCCCTCTACGCCGGAACCACCGCCAAACTCCAGAAGAGACTCCAGCGGATCCAGAACACCTCAGCACGACTCATCCTGGACATCCCCCGCCGCAGCCACATCTCCGGACACCTGAGAGACCTGCACTGGCTCCCGGTCAACAAGAGAATCACCTTCCGGCTCCTCACCCACGCACACAAAGCCCTACACAACCAAGGACCAGGATACCTCAACAGCCGCCTCAACTTCTACGTTCCCAAACGCCAGCTTCGATCGACCAGCCACGCCCTCGCCGCCGTCCCCTGCATCCGAAGAGCCACCACAGGAGGAAGGTCCTTCTCCTACCTGGCCGCCAAGACTTGGAACTCCCTTCCTACCCACCTCCGCCTGACCCAGGACCACCTCGCCTTCAGGAAGCAGCTCAAGACCTGGCTGTTCGAGTAGTAGCGGACCCCCTCCCCCCAGCGCCTTGAGACCCTCCGGGTGAGTAGTGCGCTATATAAATGCATTGATTGATTGATTGATTGATTGCCTCATGGGAACAGTCCAGCCCGAACTGCCAAGCCATGTCTTCACTGGACCGGAATCAAGCATCCTAGGAACAGTTTCTGGCTATCAGCCGTCATCAGCCAGGATAGCTTGATTCCAGTGGCATAGTGAGCACGGGACCCACATCTGGGCATACCCTTCCCACATAGGGTGAACAGCAAAACACACAAGATGATAGACGGAATGTTGCACAGTAGCAAAACATTCACCCCCAGTCACAGATCTGGGTTTAATCCATCGTTATTTTGCTCATCAAGCCACCCCAGTTCAGACATGGAATATGCAAATCAGCCTTGCCCCTGTGCCTCATGGAAACAGTCCAGCCCGAACTGCCAAGCCATGTCTTCCCTGGACCGGGATCAAGCATCCTAGGACAGGTTGCTGGCTATCAGCCGTCATCAGCCAGGATAGCTTGATTCCAGTGGCATAGTGAGCACGGGACCCACGTCTGGGCATACACTTCACACGTAGGGTGAACAGCAAAACACACAAGATGATGGATGGAATGTTGCACAATGGCAAAACATTCACCCCCAGGCACAGATCCCGTCCCGGTTTAATCCATTGTTATTTGGCTCACCAAGCCAACCCAGTTCAGACATGGCCATATGCAAATCAGTCTTGACCCTGTGCCTCATGGAAACAGTCCAACCCGAACTGCCAAGTCATGTCTTCCTTGGACCGGAATCAAGTATCCTAGGACCGGTTTCTGACTATCAGGCCTCATCAGCCAGGATAGCTTGATTCCAGTGGTGTAGTGACCACGGGACCCACGTCTGGGCATACCCTTCCCACATAGGGTGAACAGCAAAACACACAAGATGATGGACTGTCTCCGTTATGGTCCACCAAGGTGGGGGTGGAAGGTTGCCAGAGAAGCCTCATTTAAACTATTCAATTCAATTCAATTTCAAATCTTTATTTCGGCATTACGCCATAAAAGAACAGTTTAAACATTACATTTTAGTAAAAATAAATGACGGTCTCTAAAAAGATAAAATACATTCTATGTAACTGTGCAACACATGTTGGAAAGTACTTGGAGCATGACAGTAAAAATGATATGAGACAGGAGGACACCTCAATAGTTCGATAAGCAAATTCAATGGTTGCAGTGTTATTAAAGCTAAAAATGAACAAATTCAATTCCATAAATTAAAACCAAATTAATAGAAATTCGGTTCACAGCTGAAGGCCCATTTTTTTCCTACGGTAGCAAATAGAAAGTAGAAATCTACTGACACTAAATATTATCTGTTGTGAAGTGTTAGTAGTCAAAATTCTCAGAGCCTGATTGCAGGACCTCAAGCCTAATAGAAGGCATATCGGTTTAATCCATCTTTTTCTTTTGTGGGCGTAGATAGGACAGAAGAAAAGAATGTGCTGCTCATTCTCAATTTGGTCGTTTTCACAAAATGAGCAAGCTTCATCCAATACCTCAGCCGATGGATCACGGTTCCTTGCCCAACGTGCCAAGGTTGATTTTAATAAGAGATTTCCATATCTAAACTTTAGAAATAGTGTCTTGGCAAGTGGGGGCTCTATTTCGTCCATGAAGGACTCATAAAAGGGTTCATCCTTAAAACGTAAAAAATTTGAAACTAAAGAACCACTAGTACTAACATTTACAGACATGTTTGCTACATAGTACCAAAATGCTTTTTTCAGGACTAATTTGGGATTAGATGGTAACAGCTCGGGATGCTCCCAAAAATGTTTCAGGCCTATAAGGTTAAGCCAAGTCCTAACATGTGTAAGCCATGGGATTTTTTTGTTACTATCCAACCCCATGATCTCTATCAGCCCTTCTCTGTATGCTTGAAGCTCAGAAACGTGCCACAATCTTACCCAGAGCATAAGCGGTCTAATAAGAACGTGATGGTCTGTTCTTTTAAGGTCAAGGTCCAATTGCAGAGGTACTAATGGGGTTCCTCTCGGAACCCTAACCAAGCTTCGCATAAAGTTGTTATCGTGAATACTAAAGGTCTCCTTGGAGCCCGGCCCCCATAGTTCAGCACCATATAGCACTGATGATTGAACCTTAAATTTAAAAAGTTCCATAACGGGACGCACCGCTTTACTGGTACTTAAGCTTTGCTCTCTGAGTATTGGTTTAACGTTCTGAGCAAATAACAATTAGCTTTTTTCCAATTGTGCTTTCCAGGTAAAGTTGCAATCAAGCGTCACCCCTAAATAAGAAAAGTGAGGCACTGATTCCAACTTTATCCCTTTTAAAGTTAGGCAACCCTTGTCTGGTTTGGTTGGATTAAGGGCCATATATTTCGTTTTCTTTACATTAATCTCTAGCCCCTTTTGACAACAGTAATCGTTAAAAGTATTCAGTAAAATCTGCAAGCCGTTTTTTGTTTGGGATATCAGAATGGTATCATCAGCAAACAATAGAGATGCTACCCTTTCGCCATTCAATTTAGGTGCGTCATTTTTACATTTGTCTAAGTAAGAGGGAATATCATTCACGAAAATAGAAAAAAGAGTGGGGGCCAAAACGCATCCCTGGCGAACTCCACGTTCGATAGGAATTTTCCGTGATAATTTGCCATTTTGTCCCCATCTAATTCTCGCAAAGTTCCCATCATGTAATTTTATAATTTGAGCTACTATATTGTTTGGCATACCCGCTGCACTCAGCGTCTTCCACAGAAGATCACGTGGCACCAGATCGAATGCTGCCCTTAAATCAACAAAGGCAACATATAAGTGGGCCTTCTTTATCATTACGTACTTCCAGTAGAGGCAGCAGAATCTAAAGCATTGATCTATAGTGCTGACTTTAGTTCTGAACCCGGCTTGAAATTTAGACAAGAATGAATTTTCATCCAACCAGTTACTCACTCGTAATAAAATATGGCGTGAGTAGATTTTCTGAAGGATGTCCATTAAGCTTATTGGACGATAATTACAGGGATCCTTCCTGTCTCCTTTTTTAAATATTAAAACAATTTCAGCTCCTTTCCAACTTTCAGGAAATTCTAAGGTTTGAGATAATTTGTTGCATAGATAATTGATATATGGTGCCCATATTTTCAAGTCATGCTTGTAAAGATCCCCGGGGATTTTGTCCAAACCTGGGGCTTTCCCAGTTTTTACTTGGCTTATGGCCAGCTCTGTTTCCCCCAAGGTAAAGTCCAACGGGTCTACTGGAAATTCAGGACTTACTGCAGTGGATGCTGTATGAGGGTCGTCATATTTCCTGTATAAATTGGTAAAATGGGTTACCCAGGTTTCCTCGTCTAGGAAAGTGTCTTTAACCACCCTTCCTACCTTGTTCCCATTTGCTATCAGCTTCCAGAAGACTACAGTGTCATGTGATCTTGCAGCTGACAGCAATTCCGCCCACTTTTCTTCCTCCCACGCAATTTTTGATGTCCTTTGGGCAGTTTTGTAGTTACTTCTAGCTTTTTTGACATCCAGTTGGGACTTGGATTTAATAGCAATTAACAGTTCCCTCTTAGACTCTCTACAGGATCTGTCATACCAAGGCTTGCTGTGAGACAGGTTCTGAGTCTTCTGCTGGGGTTTTTTAGGCATTTTAGTTACCAGTAGTTTTATTTTTTGAAAAAACTCCTGGTGTATAGTCAGAAAGGGAGTTATTGCTTCCTCCTCGGGAGTTAAACTTAGATATGTAGCAAAAGTCCCTGCAAAAAGTGAGTATATTTCGCTCAAGATATCACCATGATCCAAAATAAATGGCCATTTTAGCGTTCTCCTATTGTTACTAATATGAATATCATTACCATCCCCAACACTCCCATCAAGGGAGAGTGTTGGAGAAGGATCGCTAAATAATGCAGCATTTAGTGACAAATTTAGTGGAAAGTGATCACTTTCTGCCCTCTCCATTATTTCAAGATCTATGAGATACAACCAAAGAGGGATTGAGACTATTACAAAATCCAAGTTGCTCCTATATGTATTCCTACTAAAGGTTGGTTTTTTTATGGTGTCAGACGGTAACCGACCGTTACAGGCCCTAAGGTGATGCTCTGTACACAATTTGATCAGTTGAAGAGCCAGAATGGAACATTTCACCGATTTGCTGCTCCCGAGGAGGGGGATTTTATTTGCCTGATCTTCCTCCTCGAAAATCTCACTTATGCCCAGCACAGGTTCATAGTTACAATTCAGATCTCCAGCCAAGATGACAAAATCCTCCCCAGGATCCAACCCCCTCAAAAAGCAATCCAACTTAAGAACAGTCGGAGATTCCTTTGTTGACGGTGTCGGCCTATTATAGATATTCATTAGGAATAATTTATTCCCATTGGAGGTTGTTATTTTTAATGCTAGGATATCTACAGAATTAGTGTCTAACACCTCAATATTAACCCTTAGATTGATCTTTGTCCAGATCAGAAGACCCCCGGACGGCCTACCACTTCTGGATGGGATTGCTCCAATACCAAAAGTCTTGTAGCCCACCCTATGGGGAGTATCAACTGCCCAGGTTTCCTGAAGTAAGCAAAAATCAAAGGATTCCATATATGCAGCCCAGTCAGGATCCCTCAATTTGCCAGCAACCCCAGCTACATTCCAACTGACAAGTTTAACCGAAGTCCCCAGTTCAGAAGACATAACAGTATTAACCCTTGGCATCTCAACACCAGTGTATGCCACTTGTTGGATTCCCGAGGATATTCCCTCAGAAGGTAAGTGTCTTAAAGTACGAGTAGGTTCTACCTGTTCTTCAGGGATATTATCGTTGCATATTGCGTTTTTTCCCAAAGGTCGAGATAGAACAGTTGGCAATAGATTACTCTCAGTTGCAACCCCTATATCAGTGTGGTTCCCTGTGTCCCCTCCCTCATCCCCCCCCCTCAAAAAACTTCAATCGCAACTATCAAGGCCACTGAAAATATCAAAACGATTTGACGTTTCAAGAGGCGTGAAGGGTTTTAGATGGTCCATCCTTCTGTCTTGAAAGTTATGAAAGTTTTGATGTCTAACTGGGACAGAGTTCCATCCCCAGGGGTCTGGGACTGTTACAGGGCAAGGGGCACAAGGCATATTTCTCGTACCCTGATAAATCGGGGGGTACTGAGCATATTGACTACTCCCAACATTCTGTACAATTGAATAATTAAGTGGCTGAGTTTGAGTTGATCCCTGTATAAGGGGAAACTGAGATGGAAACACCACTGACCTTGGATAAAAGTACGTTAGAGGTCTTGGGATTATAGTACTATTAGAGCTGCCCATCTGCCAATTCAATATATAATGGACCGCGTTTGGATCCCTGAAATTAACGACCACTACGTCACCTTCGATATCTTTAGTTCTGCCCCCCAACCATTCAAGGCGTCGAACATGAACTATATCCCCATTAATATGATTTGCAATAGGCCTGTGTGTTCTCAACCAGTGCGTTATCTTGTTTTTTAGTTGGAAAAAGCCCTCCCTCTTATTTTGTTCAAGGGCCGGCACACCTGTTAGGACTACCACATAGGGTAATGCCTCTGGTGGAAGTTCAGGCAAAGGAACCCTTTTTGGTTTCCCCCAGGTGCGTCTAGTTTCCCTCACCTCCCTTGTTAAGTCTGTCAAAGCTGAATTAGTTATGTTGCCAGAACTTTTAGGTGTTTTAACACAGGTTTTACTAGCAACGGTGCCCGGCATTTGGTCACCAGTTTTTTCTTGAGATGGTCTGGAGGCAACATGGTGATGAGCAATAGCTGTTACTGTGTTCCCCAAGGTTTTCGGTACAGATAAAATTGAGGGAGGGGTAGGAACAATATGAGGTAAAATAGGGGGAGGAGATTGAACAGCAGATGACAAAACTTGGGGTGCACAATTAAATGCTTGACTGTCTGCATAATTAACTCCTTTATGGCCTACAAGATCTTTTTTGGGCAATGCATTCTCAATTTTTGACAATCTACACTCCACCTCCATTAACCTCTCCAAGATAGATGCAGAGTATGATCTGATCAAGTTCTCAATGTCCTGTAGGGACACAGGACCCTTATTCTCGGTGTGAACATCATCTCTCGCACTAGTCTCCATATTGACCTCATTGTCTGCAGACATATTCAGTAGGACTGGGGATGCAGAAATGATATGAATCCCCTCGGAATCAGATTGAGCAACACAGGGATTCTTGACAACTGTGGACAATTTTTTACCAAAGTCAGAGCAACTCAATTTGGGTTGCAACGGATCCCTCCTTTTCCGTCGCTTTTTGTTCGGCGGGGGGCCATAAATTTGCCCCGAAGATGGTAATTTTTTTGCCTTAATTCGGGCTGCATGCAATTGTGACAAGGCGTCTCCCTTTAATGTCGTTAGGCTACTTCCAATCGATGATGCGGACAGGTCAATCATATCCGCTCTAGATACGGTTTCAGGTGAAAGAACAGCCGTATTTACATCCGGGAGTATACTATCTAGTAGAGGGATCGACTCGTTTACTAGTGTCCCAGCAGCATTGGCAGGAGGTCCGATCACGGGAGATAAGGATGATAAAGTAGACCCATTCTTCATACTTTCCACTGAGCGGCGGCGGTCTGCCCGCCGCTCCGCCAGCACAATCTCCCTAGCAATATCAGGCGATGATTTGGAGAAATAATTGTCCAAGGTCCCATTAAGCAGCAAACCCTGTTTGTCCTGCACATGCAGCTCAACATTAACAGTTGCCATATATAAATAAGAGGGGTCGGTTGTTGTGACAGTTGGTGGTGATAATAGAAAATTAGATATAAAAACAGTCAGTACCTGGAAGCAAAAAGGTATGCCCGGACCGGTCTCCTCGTGTCTCGGAGGGTCTCAGAGGGTCCGCCCTTAGTCCGGGCTTTGTCCCGGGATATGTCCCGCACACGCGTCCCGCTAACGCGTGCATGCACCGGATCTTAAGTGTTCTGAGAAATGAGGGGGCGGGGACACGGGAAGAGGCGGCAGGTGTGCTCGGTGGGTCACGCACAGCCTGCCGGACCTCGCAGTCCCGTCCTCCTGCTGCTCCAAGTCTCTCCCCACGCAGGTCCAAATCCACAGCGGGGCTCCAGGCAACCAAAGACTGCACAAGCTCACTAACTCCTGGACGAGCGGAACTATTCAAAATGGTTACCTTAGAAGAAAAGTTAAATGCTGTACATTGCCTTCACCTTTCCCAGAGCTGGTCTGTCAGCAAGCGAATGGAAATTCCAGCACCAAAGCTCTCGCTCTGTCCATCAGTCTTCAAGATGTGAACTTTCAGAGTTGAAGGCAATGTTCAGCATTTGACTTTTCCTCAAGGGTAACTGTTTTGCATAGTTTCCACTAGACTCTTACTGATATGCACTTAACACCTAATTCTTTCAGCTGCTGCCTCTTTCTTTGGCAAAGACCTTTCTTTTCCTTGAAACTCCTGCAAGCTGCAGATGTGATATTGATCCAACAGGTGTGGGCATTCAGAAGGTTTTCCCCAAAACTGTGTTATGCCTCAACCTCAGCGAGCACAGCATCCTGGTACAGCAGGAATTGTTCACTCCTCACGGGTGATCATTTGTGACAAGGGAAAGTTTCTCTATCTTTTGAGACTGACTTATGGCAGACCCTTACTAGGAATCTAAGGTGGGTGTTTGGCTTGAAGGCAGACACCAGATGCTTGTTGCACAGTGCGTACTATCCCTAGAGGTTCCTGTCTAGTACAATTAATTCAGCATTATAATAAAGCACCTTGAAAGGGTCAAAGGCACTTTGTTGGGCCACTATCGAGCTCTCTAGTAACTGCGTACTCAAACTTTTTCACTAGACATATGGATTTGAAGTAACGGATGGAAAACATGACTAGATCTTTATTCAAATTATCACACATATCTTTCTTCTGCACACATTTTTATCCATCGATTGAATTATTATTAAATAACATGTAGATGTCTAAATTGCAGTGCCTAGAATCTAGAGACACATACGTTATTTAAAGCAATATAAATGCAGTTAGTCGTAGTACTGATCTGTCAGAATTGCTCATCATTTTAATATTTTAATGACTGCAATTGTTAATGGGAATATATATATATATATCTATATATATATATATATATATCTATATATATATATATATATATAGATATATATATATATATATGGTCAAAACACTCAATTCCTTTTCCAGACAAAGTAGACGGCACTCCGAGCTTCGATGCAGAAAAAAGATTTATTGGCAGACCCCCCTGCCCCCAAGAAGACAGACGCGTTTCGCCGTGAAGGCTTCCTCAGTGTCCCCAAAAAATAATATATATATATATATATATATATATATGTATATATATATATGCACATAGAGACATAGATAAATAGATAGATAGATAGATAGATAGATAGATAGATAGATAGATAGATAGATAGATAGATAGATAGATAGATAGATAGATAGATAGATAGATAGATAGATAGATAGATAGATAGATAGATAGATAGATAGATAGATATGTCATGCTGCATCTGCAGAATATATCTGTTGGTACTTAAATCTACTCAGCCTGTAATGCAGACACTGGAGAGATAAGACACACGAAGAAGATATATCAGCGCTCTAAATTTAGCGAGGTGGCCAGAGTAATCCCTCAAACATTTGACAAGGCAAAAGTTATACAGCCTTGTGTGACCTCTGGCCTGCACTACGTCATGGGCTCGAAAGAGTCTGGGCCCATCTCTGTCTCAAACGATTAAAGGAAAAATCAACTGATGCCAAGGGATTGGCTCGCTGTCACGAGGCGAGCGGCCACACAACATTTTGATTGGATTTTCCAATGATGTTTCCATGGCCGGTTGCTGTTGTTGTTTCACAGTCACCGGGATGCTCAATGCCGCGTGCCATAGCCACATCCATTCTAGGCTATTCAGCCAACAGCGTTATGCATGCTGGGATATTCGAGCCCATAATTAGGATATGAAAAGTGAAAGTATACGTCCCAGAAGACAAAGAGCCAGGACTGGTTGAAGGTGTCAAACGTGGCATGACCCTTTTTGACAGACGTGTGAAAATAAACCAGGGTTATCATGTGTTTTAGTAATGTAACAGGCTGGTGTGCACTCAGCAGGCCTCGGGAATGACGTGGGTCTTTATTTATTTATAGACGGATAATTCTGTCCGTACAAGTGAGCGAGTTCATATCACGTCAAGTTACACAGCACAAGCGGCGGGTCTGCTTCACCCCCGCCCCTCTGCAGCTCACGACCAGCCATAACACCGAAACATTGTAAATTTCCCTCTTACAGCACTCGTTTTTGTCATTTTTTTTATTATACTAATAGTAAGTAATGTTATATATTTGCTATTAGTTTAACAAAAAAATGAGTAGAAATAGCTGGAATATAACTTTCCCTGGCATGCTTTTAACTGCATGCTTGTTGTGTGCGTGCTGGCAGTTTTGAGTGTGTTTATGTAAGAGAGAGTGTGTGCATGTGTGAATGTGTGTGCATGTGTAGGCAGAGTATGTTTGAAGTGCTTAATTTGTAAAAAAAATAAGTGCTGGGGCCCTTCTTGGAAGGCCACTGCAGCCTAGACCACCCATACCCTGCTACCACTACCAATGACAGTACCAAAATAACACCTAACCATCACACTATGCAAGTGTGACAATGCAGATTATTTCAGGCCACACAAAGCTATAATAATGTCATCAGAGTTTAGCATTAATCATTTTCAGTACATATTGATTTAATAAGCATAATTGTTGTGCTCATCTCGAAATTAAAAAGACAGCACCACCATCTGGTGGACTCTCAATAGAGCAGGTGCTGACAATTTAGTGCCAATGCTGAGCACCGGAAACCTCAGGCACAAATTAAGCACTGACGGGGCAGATTTACAAGCCCCTTGCGCCACTTTTAATAATAATAATAATAATATCCACATTTGTAAAGCGCACAATAACCCGTTAGGGTCTCTAGGCGCTGGGGGCCGTCGGGAAGATTAAGCAAGCTATTGCCCAGAGTCACATGGTGCTGGGCTAATCTGCCGCCGGTGCCGGGGATCGAACCGTGATCCCCAGATTCTGGAGTCAGTCGCCCTGGCCGCGGCGCCACACCTCTTGTGTCACTTTTCTGGACTTTTCAAGGCTGTGTAGTGTCGATTCCACCTTATGTCTCTTTTATCCACCACCAGACACTTCCTGCCTCTTTAGCTCACTCATGGAGGTTCTTTTTCATCCCTGCCCTCCTCTTTTGTCACTGCTTTTCCAACTTCCTCCTTCTTTCCTCTTTTGCGTTTTTCTCGCTCCTCCTCTGGACCAAAATCTATTGAGTAAAAATACGTGCCAATCCCCAAAAATGATTCCGGTGGGCCCCACACGATCACCGGCTGGAATGGAACATCATTCTTATCCCAGCGTAACCTAAATATGTGTCAGTGGTTACAGGTGGTGGGGATCAGCACTCATTCTTTGTGGACAGGCACTTATTTTTTATTATCAGTTTTTATTTGAGAGCACAAAAGAGAAAAGCAAAAAAGGGAGAGGTAAGGAGGGCAAGAACGATAGAAAAAGCACTGAGAAAGGAAGAAACTGGGGATGGAAAAGAGCTTACAAGAGAGATGAAAAGAGACTGGAAGTGCAGGATGAAAGAAGATAAATGAGGTGGAAGATTAGGCAGCCTTAGCTTTTGACAACCCTGGAATTTAGCAGCATCAACGGCGACCTCTTAAAAAAACTTTGAGCCCTGCACTTATGTTCTTTTACCATTTAAACACTGGATCCAATTAGTGTTCAATCATAAGTCTGGTCACTGCCACAGGTATGTTTAAATGCAGTATTCAGTGCTTCCTCCCTCAACAGTGGTTAGCTATCAGAATCATTGGTCTTATATATGAGACAGTGTGACGGTATTACTGTCCAATCTCCAGGTAATTATTGCAACTGTGTAAAAGCAGTGAAGTGGCACTTTACCAACATCTGCATTTTTGGGCAATTCTTACAATATGCAAAATTAGCTGGCACGGCGAAGGAACTCTGGACATTATGCCCAACGATGTGCCCTTGATGCATACTCTAGACAGTATCCTGCAATTAGGCACAGGACGGCACTTAATCATGCCATAGAAGGCTAGGCATACTTGGAAAGCACTGCCCCACACTCTCTGACAGGAACTGAGCAGCCATGAATGAATTATTCGGGAAGGTTTTGGGGAACGCTCGATTAAAACAAAATCATTTAAACAACTTGCTTCACAATCAGGGCTTAATTTGACCTGGTGGTTTCAGGTGCTCGGCACCGGCACTAAATTGTCAACACCGGAGCTTGACAGTCTACCACAGGGTTTCACTGTCGGGCTGATTTAGAGATGACCACAACAACAGTTAATAGTACATTTAATAGACATTAAAAGTGACTATTGCATGCCGCCCAAGCCACTCATATAGATTTGGGGGCCTGAAATAGTCTGAACTGTCACACTTGTAAGAGTGTGATGTTTAGTAGATGTGTTGTTACTATCATTGGCGGCATAGCAGGGGTAATGTGTGGTGCAAGCTACAGTGGTCACACTTATTTAACCCCAAGTACACATAGCAAGATATTTATACCACTAGATCGTCTAAGTGCCTGAGACATGGAGCAGAGGGAGCATCCTTTCTACATACGGCCTGGTTTAGGTAACTTATGATGCCACGCTACCACGTCAGCTGAGATACTGTTTGAAAGCCACAAATGGGGTGACACGGATGCCAACATCACCATCAGATTGACTGGCCCAATATAAGATGATTCACTAAATGATCAAAAACGGTTTGACCTAATTGTCTTCTAAATTACCCGAAATTACAGACAAAATTGTGAATATCTCAACAATAAGAGGAGAGACTGAACAACGCAAAAAATTCTTTTCAGGATAGGAGACTGCATACACCCTCTTGCCCTGAAGAAGTCCGCGAGGACGAAACACGTTGGCTACAGTTCTACATTTGCGAAAAAAGGAGTCATCAATAAAGAAATTGAGAACAATCCTGCTGAGCTGCCTTTTTTTTATCATGAGATTTAATCATATCAAGTGAATGTTTAAGCTATAATAAGGCTTTTCCTTGTGAAATTGTTGGGTACTATATGCGTGAACCAAAACTAAGGCGTCGATTAGGATGGCGGACGGACTTGCGTCCGTCCGCCACCCCCGAGGTGGAGGGACCGTCCGGAGGGGCAGCGGCGTTCCCTCCATCGGAATTAGGATGTGACCGCCACCCTGGCGGTCACATCCGTATAGTTATCATTGCGGCGGGTGCTGTTTAAAGCAGCACCCGCCGCAATGTTAAATATGCATGCTTTGCATTTGCATGCACAAAGCGGCAGGCACTGCGCGGTGCCTGCCGCTTTGTGCATGCAAATGCAGGGGGGTAACATAGGTACTCCCATGTGCACCCCCCACCCCCGACACCCTGGGTGCCCGCAAGGGCCCCCCAGAAGCAAATCTCCACATGCTTTTCCACGGCGGAAAATCCGCCGCGGAAAAGCATGTTTGCACACACATCGTAATTTGGCTGGCGGTGTCTTGCAGACACCGCCACCAAATTGCGGTCAACACCCCGCGGATCAGCGGCGGACGGACCTGCCTCCAATGTCAGACCTACTGGCTTTGGCAATGCTTGCCAGTATTTCCCCATCAACGTTATCGAACGCATTACCTACTGTTGCATTCTTTGGTGTGGGAATAGTGATTTTTAACCCTACACTATCCAACTCTTTCCCTACTCTTACACTCTCTGGAAGGGGAATAGTAATTTCTACATCTCCGCTATCCAATACTTTCCCTACTGTTGCACTCACTCTAGTGGGAATAGTAATTTTTAACCCTCCGCTATCCAAAACTTTCCCTACTATTGCACTCATTGGAGTGGGAATAGTAATTACTAACCCTCCGCTATCCAAAACTTTCCCTACTGTTGCCCTCACTGGAGTGGGAATAGTAATTTTTACCCCTACACTATCCAACACTTTCCCTACTGTTGCACTATCTGGAGTGGGAATAGTCATTTTTATCCCTACCCTATCCAGCACTTTTCCTATCGTTGCACTCACTGGAGTGGGAATAGTAATCTTTACCCATTGTTATCCCACACTTTCCCTACTGTTGCACTCTCGGCAGTGGGAATAGTTATTTTTACCCCTACGCTATCCAACACTTTCCCTACTGTTGCACTCTCTGGTGTGGGAATATGAATTTTTACCCCTACGCTATCCAACACTATCCCTACTGTTGTACTCACTGGAGTAGGAATAGTAATTTTTACCCCTACGCTATCCAACACTTTCCCTACTGTTGCACTTTCTGGAGTAGGAATAGTAATTTTTACCCCTACGCTATCCAATACTTTCCCTACTGTTGCACTCACTCTAGTGGGAATAGTAATTTTTAACCCTCCGCTATCCAAAACTTTCCCTACTATTGCACTCATTGGAGTGGGAATAGTAATTACTAACCCTCCGCTATCCAAAACTGTCCCTACTGTTGCACTCACTGGAGTGGGAATAGTAATTTTTACCCCTACACTATCCAACACTTTCCCTACTGTTGCACTATCTGGAGTGGGAATAGTCATTTGTATCCCTACCCTATCCAGCACTTTTCCTATGGTTGCACTCACTGGAGTGGGAATAGTAATCTTTACCCCTTGTTATCCCACACTTTCTCTACTGTTGCACTCTCGGCAGTGGGAATAGTTATTTTTACCCCTACGCTATCCAACACTTTCCCTACTGTTGCACTCTCTGGTGTGGGAATATGAGTTTTTACCCCTACGCTATCCAACACTATCCCTACTGTTGTACTCACTGGAGTAGTAATAGTAATTTTTACCCCTACGCTATCCAACACTTTCCCTACTGTTGCACTTTCTGGAGTAGGAATAGTAATTTCATCCCCTCTGCTATCCAATATTTTCTCTACTGTTTTAGTTAATGCAGTGTAAAAGATTAAACATATTGTAATATTTACATTTGTTATATATTTTTTTTATTTATATTATCGGTGTATGTGTATGTACATGTATTTATAATTTTAAATATGTTTTTAACAATTTATAAGTTATTAAAATAATTATTTATAAATGGTATTAGGTAAGTATATATATTAAATTTTATACATATATATGTTTAATTTATTTTGACTTATATTACTTAAAATGTAATTAAAAAAATAATTTTAACGATGCGTTTTAAATTATTTGTATTATTTACTTTATTTTACATTATTTTTTAAACCTTAAAAAACGATATTTTTAATAAAGATATTTTTAACAATTTTTTTCTCTCGATATTTTTGTACTTACCATTATGTAGATATGGCTTCGATATTCTGGACATCGATATTTTTGTGTCAATATTTTTTTACCTCGATATTCTGACTGTAGATATTCTGTCATTGATCCCATACATTCACCCCAGTACAAAGATCTGGGCCTAAATCCACCGTTTTTCTGCTCACCATGTCATTCCAGTTTGAACCAAACCATATGCAAATCTGTCTTGACCCTGGTCCCAATGGGAACAGTGTAGCCCGAACTGCAGGTTAGGTCCTCCCTGGACTGGAAACAAGCAACTTAGGACCGGTTTTGGGGTTTCACTCCTCACCAGCCAGGTTAGCTTGACTCAAGTGGCATGAAGAGCACAGGACCCACGTCTGGGCATACCCATCCCACTCGGGGTGAAAAATGCAAAAAGAACAAGTGATGGACAGAATGCAGAACAACGTCATACATTCACCCCAGTACAAAGATCCGGGCCTAAATCCACGGTTTGTTTGCTCACCAAGTCATTCCAGTTTGTACCCAGCCATATGCAAATCAGTCTTGACCCTGTACCCAATGGGAACAGTCCAGTCCGATTTGTTCTACATTCCATCCACCAATTGTGTGTCTTTTGCTTTCTTGCCCTAAGTGCACCGAGTATGCCCAGACGTGGGTCCCGGGCTCACTGTGCCACTGGATTCAAGCTATCCTGGCTGATGAGGGGTGAAACCCCAAAACCGGTCTTAGGATGCTTGTTTCCGGTCCAGGGAGGACCTGGCTTGGCAGTTCAGGCTGGACTGTTCCCATGAGGCACAGGGTCAAGACTGATTTGCAGATGGCCAGGTCTGAACTGGGGTGGCATAGTGAGCAAAATAATGATGGATTTAACCCAGATCTCTTGACTGGGGGTTAATGTTTTGATTTGTTCTGCATTCCTTCCATCAATTGTGTGTCTTTTGCTTTCTTTGCGCTCCTGAGCAGGACAAAAGTTTACACAGTGCAAATGTATCCAGTCATCCCTCATTATTGAAAAGAATGTTGATGCTATCCAGATCTCTTTTTAACCTGGGGAACCACATCTGTGATCATTAAGCATCCGATAAAACCACTTTATGCTAGATTTGCCATATATAGTAATGACATGGACCTCTATCTATATTTTCTATTAAAATATCTAGAGTCACTGAGTGCCACAACAGGACACATTTTCAATTTCAGATCTCGATTCAAAATCATTTCCTTCCATGTAGTCTTATTTGGTCATCAGTGTACCCATTTAAGGATTTCGTTCTAGTCCAAAAAGACTTTGGGCCAGATGCAGGGTAATGTACTAATGTGCAATAGTTTAATTTCTGGAGGGAGTGCTATAACTGGAGAAGGACCTGTCTATTGCAATGTCCCATAACAGCTTTATGTTTGAGAACATGCCTCCTCTGAATCCTCATCTGGATACAGCACTTGGCCCAGCCATCAAGAATTCCATTACCATCCAACTGTTCCTGTTCTCCCTCTTTTTCTCCACTCTCAAATTTCTATAAATCTTTCTTATTTATCTCCGATTTACTTCACTTGTAAGGCACATGCTAAAAACGGTGTTGCCTCTAGGCACTAGCTCTTAGTAGTAAAACCTTATGAAAGGTCCTTTGCTGGCAGTCAGTTTTTGGGCATACTGGTGAGTTTTCAGTACCTTCCTGAACCCGGGAACAGATGTTTTCATTCTAGCCTCAAACAGCGAAGAGTTCCAGTTTGGGACTGAAGAACGGGGAACCTCAATCCTTTCTCCTTTGGAAGTGAGTGTTCTGAGCCCTTAGGAGGCTCAGTTTGCCTTCCCCTCATATATGTTCTCTCTTCTCAAAAATGCTGAGCAAGTCCTTTGGATGCAATTCTCACAAAGCAATGTCATTTTTATCACAATCATTTTCTCCACTTAAAGCCAGCATTGAAATTTTGAAGTCCCTCCACCGAGGAAGTTAGTGTAATCGGCTATGGAATTAATTGATGAGAATACTCTGCCTTGAGAATTGGTCTGATTAACTTAGCAAGAGAAGAAAAAGCCACATTGGACTAATGAACAGCTATATGCACGGAGCACAAGGAATCAACAAAGGCCCATTTGGTTTGTTTATAAAGCCCTCACTCACCGACCTGGTCGGTGACTTGCTTCATCATCGGGCCCCACCGGGTGTGACCGAATGTCACCCCGGTGTGCTGCAACGCCAGAATTACTGCGGAGCTGGTCTTGTGAGGAAGGAGGGCTATGTGATAGGTGACGTGAATAGTGTCAGAGGTGGTGGTTTAAAATTGTCTTGGATGTATCAAAAATTATTTAATAGGTGATCATCAAGGACAAGGTTTAAAAAATGTGGTGGTGAACAAGGCCAACTAATTGGATGGTCTTGTACCAATAACATTACGTGAAAATGTGGTTGGTCAACATGTTTCAGCCGATATGGTATATTGACCTGGCATTCGTCAGGACCTAGAGTGTAAACCCCGGCGGTCTAGGCACGCTAAGGCCCATCCGACCGTGGGCCGTGAAAGTGAAAAATTGTGTCTGTGAAGTAAAACCGAGGGGAGCGCTACACCAGCCAAGGGCGGGGAGCAAACAGCCTCCAGTCTCTAGTTAAAGAGACGAAAAATTAAAACCTGTAGGGATAAAAGTACAGACAAACATACAGAGAGACAAACAAAACAAAATTTTTTAAAATCATTTGTCAATTGGCTCATAATATTGCAGCCTGTGACTTGTGCTCAAAGTGCAAGGGGGTGTAAAATCATACAAACTAGCAGAGGTGCGTGACTCTGCCTGTGTTCAAGGTTCAGACGACTATAACTAAGCCTTTAGTGGTGACTGAACAGTCTCATGTGTGGACTATTAGGCTGGCTAACAGTGCTAGTGAGCATCAGGGGTTGTGAAAGTGATGGAGTTGGCAACTAGCAGTGTGATAGACACACACACGCAACTCAGTCACACGGGCGATCAATGGGCCAAGGGCCGGTGACCACACAACAATGGACTATTAAGGGTGAGAAAGGAAGGTTCTCACTTCACAGGGGGTGGTATTACACCCCATAGACCACGGGAGGGGGGGACAGCGCTTTTTGGCACATCCTAAGGTGAGACAAAAGGGGGGGGGGGGGAAAAGAACAAGGGACAAACACAGTCAATGTGTTGCAAAGAGTACTTAGCTCGTTTCAGCTGTTGCGGTCGCGGTGTTACTCACGCCCACTACGCCAGTCTCCCGCCGATAAACCTGGTCGGCCCTCGGAACCGGGTCTCGCCGATCCGGGTTCGGGGAGTGTGAGGCGTTTTTATGTTCTGAATGCGCTTCCGGGTAGGCTGCCACGAGTGGTGCGCATGCGCCTTGTTCGGAGAACTAGACAGTACACCTGACTACGGGGAAGCGTACCCACTTCCGGGTTTGGAGGTTTGATGTGCGCATGCGTATGAATCAGCAAAGTAAACAGACTCGGAAGGACAGAAATAAAGGGTAATACGGCAAGGAAAAGGTTGTTACAAAAAGGTCTGGGGAATTCAGAATTCGTTTTCTTGTAGACCGCGCTCAGCAGAGCTGAGTCTGGGTTATTTCTTAGGCAGCCCGGGGGGAGTGGCGCCCTTGTTATTGGGGGCAGTCTAAGCTCAGATTGGAACAGGGGATTTAGCTAATCAAAATCGATATAGGATCTTGTGGTCGGGAGGCAATCCGTAGGTAATACTACATGAGAGGTATTGGGAACTCAGTATCTTTCGGGTTATAGACAATACTTCATGCAAGGTATGGGGAGCTCAATTTATTTCAGGACGGAACCCCAAGGTATGTCGTCAATGAGGCCATTTGTATGGGTCCCCAGACGGTACACCCACCGCTGTTCCTTTTCGAACAGTCTGTCTGTGATATTAGCACCTCCAGTGATTTGTTCAATCACAGTCCATCTAAGATCGTTCGTGGTGTGATTGTTCGATAAGAAGTGATCGCTCATTTTGGTGGTTACTCTCTTGCACCTGATATTGCTCCTGTGCTCGCATATCCTCTGTTTCACTTTTCTGGTTGTCATTCCGACATACCGAAGAGAACATGGGCATGTGACAAGGTAAACCACATTTGTGGAGTTGCAGTTGGTGTGTGCCTTTTGGTACCAGGTTCTACCCGGTTCCAGATCTAGAGATTTGGAGGAGGTAGTCAGGTGACAGACAGAGCAATTGGCACAAGGAAAGTGGCCAGTGACTTTAGGAAGATTCCACGCATCAGTGATGCTTCTTATTGGGGGGATTGTCAATTGTCTGGGTCTCGTGTGTACAAGAGAGTCTTTCAGGCTGTGTCCCTTTTTGAATGAAAATAGTGGTTTTTGCCAATCTTTCTTCGTGCTTGTGATGATTTTCCAGTTTTTATTTATGGATTTCTTCATCAGGTTGGATAAAGTACTATAGGTGGTCACACACGTTAGTGGCACTTCCATCATGGTTTTTGTGACCGGTTCAAGGAGGGCTTCTCGGGGTTGGTTTCGAACTCGTTTCAGACCCTTTTGGAGAATACGATTGGGGTAGCCTCTCTGTGTAAGCTTGGTTGTCAGATCGGATGATTGGGTTTTGAAATCATTTAGACTACTGCAATTCCTTCGGATTCTTAAATATTGTCCATAGGGTAAATTCTCCCTCAATGGACGGGGATGGAAACTGGCGAACTGCAGTAAATTGTTTTTAGCAGTGGCCTTGTAATGGGTTTTTGTAGTCAGTGTGGTACCGCTGATTGAAATTACCACATCAAGAAAGACCACCTCCGTGGTACTCACTGTGTGGGTAAATTTCAGATACCTACTGATGGTGTTAATCCACCCCAGGAATTCCATCAATCGTTCCATGCTGCCTTTCCAAATTAGCAGCACGTCGTCTATGTATCGTCTCCAAAAGGTAACGTTTCTGGCAAACGGGTTATTAATAGACTGGATGTTTTGGGCCTCAAAGTCTGATACATATAACCCCGCCACGCTGGGCGCAAACGTGCTGCCCATCGAGGTCCCAGAGCACTGTAGGAATAGCTGTCCTTTATACGCAAAGAAATTTTCTTTGAGAGCGATGGTAGCACATTCTATTACGAATTCCTTGGGGGTATTGTATTCCCATGTGACTGAGTTGAGGGCTGTTCCGAGTACCTTTATCGTTTCATCTTGAGGGATACTGGTATATAAGCTCTCAATATCTAGAGTAGCTAGAATGATGGTATTAGGCTCAAACGTAATTGTCTGTAATTCGTATAGAAGGTTTTTTGTGTCCTTTAAGTAGGTAGGAGTGTTCTGGACAATTGGTTTAAAGAACTGGTCACAGAAGGTGGATAACGGTTCTAGTAGAGAACCAATCCCTGACACTATAGGGCGGCCAGGTGGTGGCAGCCTGTTCTTGTGAGTCTTTGGAAGTGTGTAAAAATAAGGGATGACCTTCTTACTGGTTGATAAATAATCCGCCTCATTCTTGGATAGGTGGCCATTCCCTTCAGCTTCCTTAACCAGGTTGGTGATACGGTTTTGTAGGTCAGAGGAAGGGTCTACAGTAAGTGGGGTATAGTTGTTGGTATCATTCAATAATCCCTCACATACTTTATCGTAATCCGTGGTGTTTTGGATGACGATCCCACCGCCTTTATCGGCAGGTTTGATGGTAATCGCGTTGTTGTTTTTTAATTTCTCCAATGCCTGGTATTCTTTGGCGCTAAAGTTCCCATAGGTCTCTGGTTCAGAACTGGTTTCCAAATCCTGGAACACCGCTTGTTCAAAAGCTGTGATGGCAGCAGGTACCGAGTGTGGTGGGGGTACAAACGTTGATTTTAATCTCAATCCTGTGTCCCCTTTTCGTAGGTCTGCATCTGGGTCCTCCTTGCCTTCAAAAAAAGCCTTCAGTTTTAATTTGCGAAAAAAATCAGTTAATTCGCAATGTAGTCTAAACTTGTCTGGGCGGGCAGTAGGCACAAATCCAAGCCCCTTTTCTAGTACTGTGAGTTCATCGGTAGTGAGTTGATAATCCGAGAGGTTGGTTACTAGACTGGTTGGTTGCTTGTTCCTGCTTGAAGAGTCTGGCTCCGAGAGGTTAGTTACTAGACTGGTTGGTTGCTTGTTCCTGCTTGAGGTTTGAGGATACTGAGTTCCCAATACCTCTCATGTAGTATTACCTATGGATTGCCTCCCGACCACAAGATCCTATATCGATTTTGATTAGCTAAATCCCCTGTTCCAATCTGAGCTTAGACTGCCCCCAATAACAAGGGTGCCACTCCCCCCGGGCTGCCTAAGAAATAACCCAGACTCAGCTCTGCTGAGCGCGGTCTACAAGAAAACGAATTCTGAATTCCCCAGACCTTTTTGTAACAACCTTTTCCTTGCCGTATTACCCTTTATTTCTGTCCTTCCGAGTCTGTTTACTTTGCTGATTCATACGCATGCGCACATCAAACCTCCAAACCCGGAAGTGGGTACGCTTCCCCGTAGTCAGGTGTACTGTCTAGTTCTCCGAACAAGGCGCATGCGCACCACTCGTGGCAGCCTACCCGGAAGCGCATTCAGAACATAAAAACGCCTCACACTCCCCGAACCCGGATCGGCGAGACCCGGTTCCGAGGGCCGAACAGGTTTATCGGCGGGAGACTGGCGTAGTGGGCGTGAGTAACACCGCGACCGCAACAGCTGAAACGAGCTAAGTACTCTTTGCAACACATTGACTGTGTTTGTCCCTTGTTCTTTCCCCCCCCCCCCCTTTTGTCTCACCTTAGGATGTGCCAAAAAGCGCTGTCCCCCCCTCCCGTGGTCTATGGGGTGTAATACCACCCCCTGTGAAGTGAGAACCTTCCTTTCTCACCCTTAATAGTCCATTGTTGTGTGGTCACCGGCCCTTGGCCCATTGATCGCCCGTGTGACTGAGTTGCGTGTGTGTGTCTATCACACTGCTAGTTGCCAACTCCATCACTTTCACAACCCCTGATGCTCACTAGCACTGTTAGCCAGCCTAATAGTCCACACGTGAGACTGTTCAGTCACCACTAAAGGCTTAGTTATAGTCGTCTGAACCTTGAACACAGGCAGAGTCACGCACCTCTGCTAGTTTGTATGATTTTACACCCCCTTGCACTTTGAGCACAAGTCACAGGCTGCAATATTATGAGCCAATTGACAAATGATTTTAAAAAATTTTGTTTTGTTTGTCTCTCTGTATGTTTGTCTGTACTTTTATCCCTACAGGTTTTAATTTTTCGTCTCTTTAACTAGAGACTGGAGGCTGTTTGCTCCCCGCCCTTGGCTGGTGTAGCGCTCCCCTCGGTTTTACTTCACAGACACAATTTTTCACTTTCACGGCCCACGGTCGGATGGGCCTTAGCGTGCCTAGACCGCCGGGGTTTACACTCTAGGTCCTGACGAATGCCAGGTCAATATACCATATCGGCTGAAACATGTTGACCAACCACATTTTCACGTAATGTTATTGGTACAAGACCATCCAATTAGTTGGCCTTGTTCACCACCACATTTTTTAAACCTTGTCCTTGATGATCACCTATTAAATAATTTTTGATACATCCAAGACAATTTTAAACCACCACCTCTGACACTATTCACGTCACCTATCACATAGCCCTCCTTCCTCACAAGACCAGCTCCGCAGTAATTCTGGCGTTGCAGCACACCGGGGTGACATTCGGTCACACCCGGTGGGGCCCGATGATGAAGCAAGTCACCGACCAGGTCGGTGAGTGAGGGCTTTATAAACAAACCAAATGGGCCTTTGTTGATTCCTTGTGCTCCGTGCATATTCCCATCCCTTTTAAAGGGACACTCTTTTGTTGTTTCTTCTGTTAATTCCTGGGGACTAAGAGTGTTCGTACCTCTCCCTACCTCTCTTTTTGTTGTCAAAATAATGAACAGCTATGACAACCAGAGCATACTTATATGCCCCAAGCTACACTTAGATTGTGTGCTTATTTTGCATGTGCCGTAGTGACACAGAAAAATCTGTCAGCAGTGGAAGATTATCATCTGACAATTACCTATGCTCCTTCTCATCCACAATGTCTTCCAGACCGTCTCCTTTAGTGGCTTTCTTTCTTTTACTTCTTCCCATTTTCCCCTTTCCACTTTAATACACTCATCTGATATAATTTATTTAAATTTTACTTTACCTCTATTTTTCATATCCATTCTCATTTTCCCCACTGTGCTCATTGTTTGTCTTAATTTTCTTTTGTATTGTTTTATTCAATTCTCTTATCCTCTTTCATTCTCCTATTATCTCACCCTTTCTTTTCTCCTTATTTTGTCTGTCCCCTATACCACGCTCTCTTTTTACCTTCTGTCTCCTGCATTTACATCTTATTTTTGTCTCACGTTTCCATTACTTCTGTTCTTCTCCTTCTCTTTAGCTCCCCATCTCAGCCATTCCACCCTCAAACCCACGGTTGTTGCATTTTCTGTTTAGCATATTGCTAGGCAATTTTCATTGACGTAGTTAATAATCTAAATGTACAGTGAGAAATAGTTTTTAAAGTGTGTGTGGGATTAGGCCAACTCAAGCCACTGATCAGTGTTATCTATATGAGCCAACTTGAACATCAGCTTGTCAATCAATGCTCATTGATTAAGCTTGTTACTCTATCGGACCCTTGATTACCCTTAGTTCAATCAAGTCATGCAGTTTGTATCCAAGCATAAGTTACTCAAACTTATCAGAAATAAATTTCCAAGCAAATATTTTAACATGGTCTTTAACTGGAGTATGGAATAAAAATTCATAATTTCTATAACATCTTTTGCTGGCAGTTATCAGCTACCCGGCCTTGCACCTATCCTTGCACATTCCTAAAATATCACTTAACAAATTATCCATAGTAAAACCGGACAGTGCTGTATTCGAGGAGCGAAACCGGGTGCACATAAAGGTTTATGTTTATGTTTATGTTTTTTGCGATTTTTATAGCGCACAACTACCCGGGGGTGTCTCGGCGCTCAGTATGCAGAACGATAGCTATGGCAGAAATTTAATGTGAGAAAAACCAGGTTTTTAATTTCTTCCTAAAGCTGATGAGCGTTGGGGCCGTTTTGATGTAAAGGGGAAGTGCGTTCCAAAGTTTGGCTGTGGAAATCGTGAAGCATCTGTCACCCCAGTTGGCCTTTTTTGTTCGTTGAACTTTGAGCAGATGAGCTGAGGAGGAGCGAAGCGTTCTTAGATTCTCAAGCGGGCAGAGGGCGTCTTTGAGAAACTGTGGGTCTAAGTTGTTAATGGCTTTATAGGCAATGCACAATGCCTTAAACTTTGTACGGCTCCTGGCTGGGAGCCAGTGCAGTTGTTGGATATACGGGGAGATGGAAGTCAACTTATGAATGGCCAGTAGGATTCTGGCTGAGTGGAGAAGTGTGGCTCAGTGGTTAGAGGCGGCAGACCCGGAAGCTGAGTTCGGCCGTGGACCAGGGTTCGATTCCCCACCTCGGCGGGTCTCGGGCTCTAAAATTCCACGGATTCGATAATTCTCGCTCCGGTGCCTACTCGACTCACGGGGTCACACTCTGCGACTCTGGGCAACATCTTGCTTAAACTCCACTACGGCCCCTTGCGGCGGGATGCCTGGCTTTCACCTTGTGGATTCCCTGCCGGGGTATCTCACAGGGGAATACCAGGACGGGTTCCCTAAGCAAGCGCTTAGATACCGTGTCGGTGATTTGCGCTATATAAATACATTTACATTTACATTTTACATTCTGAACTAGCTGTAGCCTGTTAAGGACTTTTTCCTGGGCATTCAGAAGGAGGGCGTTACAATAGTCTGTTTGGCGAGAACCAAAGTGCTGATTAGGGTTTTACCAGCTGAAGTGGGGAGGGAGGGCAGAAGTTTTTTGATTTTTTTCAGGGTGAAGAAGGATGAGGAGACCATGGAGTTGACATGATGATGGAAGGTCATTTTATTGTCAAACGTAACTCCAAGGTTACGAACCTTGGTGACAGGTTCTGGTGGAGATCCCATCTCAGTTGGCCACCATTGAGGGGACCAAGTAGGTTCCAGTTTCCCGAATGTCATCACCTCTGTCTTGTCAGAGTTTAATTTGAGACAGTTTGATGACATCCAGGAACTGATTGCCAGTATTCCTTTTTGAAAGTTTGCAGCAACTGTTGCACCGTCGTTGTGTACAAATAGCACCAATTGGGTGTCGTCGGCGTAGGTCGTGAGGGCGATGCCGTAGGACTTTATCACCCTCGCTAAGTCCGAAACATAAATGTTAAATAGTGTCGGACTTAGCGAGGAGCCCTGTGGTACTCCGCAAGGAAGGGTGAAGGTACGGGAGGTGAAATGACCCATTTTTATGTCTGTGAGCGGTTAGCTAAGAAGGAGGCGAGGAGTTCTTTGGCCTTGTTCTGAATGCCTATTGCTGAGACACGGTCGATCAGGGTGGCATGATCGATCGTGTCGAAGGCTGCAGAGAGATCTAGCAGTATTAATACTGCCGCTCCTCCTTTATCCAATGTCATCCTTATTTCCTCTGCCGCTTTTATTAAAGCCGTTTCGGTTCCATGTCCCTGTCTAATCCCAGATTGGGTTTCGTCCAGTAAGTTGTTTTTATCTATGAATTTGGAAAGTTGTATATTCATAGTTTTTTCAAATACTTTTGCTGGGAAAGGGAGACATGCGATGGGTCGGTAACTAGCTCGGAGAAGGGGATCAAGAGTGAGTTTTTTAGGAGTGGCTTAATGATAGCCTCTTTCCAAACTGAGGGATATAAGCCGGTGGTGAACATAGCATTGCAAATGTTCGTCAAAGCGGGGGAAATGGCTTCTGAGATGAGATTGAGGATTAAACACACAAAGGGGGCATCAGTTCCTCTAGGAGAGTGAACCATAATCTAGTTCGCTCAATAGTGCAGATTGAAGGAGAGAATATTCTGGGTAACGTGGTCGTTTGCTCTGTCAGAAAACTATAAGGAAGGGAGAGAGATGTGAGGTGGGTTGATTCTCCTCGGTGACCTAGTGCCCTCAGAAGACCGTACGAGCGCCCTGAGTCATCATTGGGCGTTGCTCCTCGTGTGGGTGGCGCTGCAGTCCCTCACGGGCCCCACAAGGGGGCTCTTTAGCGGAGTTCTTTTGGTGGAGATGCCGCAGTTGTGCATGCGGGTCTGAGGGCCTAGTGAAAAAAATATATATAAAGTGAGTGCAAATTTAAAATGACCAGACGTGTTCCTATATTGGCTTGACTTTTGTTTCCCTAACACAGGCTAAAGTAATGTGCTTTTCAGGTCCCAGAAGTGAATGCAGCTCTGGGATCTGCATGTAACATGCTTGACTGGATCAGTTTCTGCAGGTCTTCTGGTATTGTTTCATATTATGGATTGTTGATAGTTGTTGGCCAATATATATATATGCCTATGTGCATATACATATGTGTTGGAAGTGGGGGTCCTTATTGCTCCCACCAAATGCTGGAAGCGGGCGACCCCGACCCCTCGCTTCAACGTTAGGCTAAGTAAGGACACCGACTGAGATAGCCCTGCTCACCCTCTTAGTAGCCTGGCAAGAGCAGCCAGGCTTATCTCCAAGGCACGAGTGTCCAGTATGTGCAACCACGCTCACAGTAACCCCATGATGTCACCACAAATAGACTCCTCATGAGTTTTGATAAAATGAGTATAATCTTTATAATAGCAATTATAAGTTACGACTACACAATACAAAATCAACATATAAGAATGGGTAGTCTTTTTTCAGGTGGGTTGGTAGGTTCTAATCCCAACCACCACTTCTAACCAACAGTTAAGCTCACTTCTAACTGTTTTCAAAAGTTTAGGCCAGTCGTATTGTTGGAATAACACACCTTGCAAAAGGAAACAAATACTGAAATGCGTAACGATATTCTCTTATACTGTGCAGCAGAGAAACAATGCCATACGTAGCGCCACAATCATGTACTTTGCAATTGAAGGTATAATGCAATGCATATCACCACCAGCATGCCCTGTACCAAGAGAAAACAAAGCAATGCGTCACGCTACAATCCTGTATGGTGGAATGAAGAAATAATACACTGCTACACGTTCTACTCAGATACTGTGCACTGAAAAAATAATGCAATGCACCACGTTACAAACAGGTAATATGCAAGGGAAAAATAACGCAGTGCGTAGTGCACCAAGCATGTAGTTCGTCAGGCACATATGAGGTCAGGCAGCATAAGACAGTTCGATAGTTTGTTAGCAGCAATAATGCAAAGTGTAATACGAAAGTTTTACGTGGTCCGTTACCAGTGCCCCCGTTATGGCTCAAATGATGACACAAAAGTACTGCTTCCCACTCCGGTCCCCAGCACTGCCCCTCCTTGGGTCAGCACGGGCCGGAATCCGAGCCTAAGCAACCGATTGCGCAGCTGACTGAAACAGGAGGCTGAGAAAGTGTCCCTCCGGGCCCGCACCCCACCCCAGGTGTTGATCCACGTTACCTGGAGGAGTGCGACCCCACTCTCCACGCTGACGTCAGCGACTTGGGCCTTGATTCAGAACTCCGTCACGGGATACGGCGGCTCAGCTCTTCCGTGACTGTCGGTCTGGGCCACGGCAGTTGATGCTGAGGTCCCAATGACTTGGCCCTCCTTCCGGCGGTCTCAGTCCACACCGAGATCGGTCCTCAGCTCTGTGGAGACTTTACTTCCATTTTAGTGCCCCCCTACTCAGGCACTCCTCACCAGTGCCTCAGGTTGCACTTCGACACGCACACCGCGCACCCGAGACTCGCCTCTTCTCTGGTGCTCACGATGATCTGGCACTCTTCACCAACATTACACTTGCACCTCAACATGCACCCTGCGCTTTCGAGTCTCTCCTCTTCTCCCAGTGCACAAGATGTTCAGGTGCTCTTCACCAACGCCCTGGCTGCACCACAACACTCACTCTGCGTGTCCGAGTCTCACCTCTTCTTCTGGTGCACACAATGTCTAGGCGCTCCTCACCAACGCCCTGGCTGCACCACGACATGCACCCTGCACGTCCAAGACTCACTTCTTCTTTTGGTGCCTACGAGGCCCAGGCACTCTTCACCAACACTCGGGCCGCACCGCGACACGGACCCAGCGCGTCCGAGACTCACTTCTTCCGTTGGTGTACACGATGTCCAAACGCTGCACCAAGACACACACCCAGCGCGTCCTAGTCTCGCCTTGTCTCTCCGTGCACACCACGACCAGGCCCTCCTCACCAACGCCTTGGCCTGCACTTCAACACGCACCCAGCACATCCGAGACTTTGCTTACTCCTGCATGCCCACAATCACACGGCACAACTTCTGAGGGTCTGAAGCTGCAAAAGCATGCGCATACCGCGTTGCTTGGGACTTATCCAGAAACTTTTATGATCCTGTATTTACAAACAGGGAGCCAGCTCACCTCGGGCCCATGGGGCTTACAAGACACAGAACACAGCAAAGTCTTCTTCGAGCAGGGGGACCCAGCGCCTCTAAGCACAGTCCCAACAGACTCTCTCCTTAGTTAGAACAGCAAACTATAGACCAGCCCCAGATCACAAAGCAAGGATTGGTCTGTCCACAGCAGTCTCTTCAGTTGCTCCTTCTTTAGCAGAGGTTCCTCTTGACCACAGAATGGGTCCAAACCTTTACAGTCTCAATCCATATCTAATTAATTCCCACTTTCAGGGGTTTCAGCTTTCCTAGTTATACCCCTTGCACACACAGTGCACGTCACTAGGGACTTTTACTAGTAAGGCTAACATACCAATCATGACCAATCAATCACCATTACATTTTAAACAGGGAACTCTGGTACTTTGTCACTGATAAGCAGTGGCAAAGTACCCACAGCATCTAAATTGGCTATTCTATGTGAGGAAAACAGTCTAGGGGGGGGAAGTAAAAAGTTTAGGGAACTTTAACGAAAAAAGGCCAAGTCCTACAATATGTATATGTATATATATTTTGATATAAATATATATTTATTGCAAAGTCATCCTGTGCCCTGGGCACCCCCATTTCTTTATGCTGACTGGTACTGGTAGTATCTGACTCTGACTGTCCCTGATCGCTACCTAACTAGGCCCAAGGCCAGTGCCATGCTGAAAAAACTCAGAATACAATTAAAACACCTACGTACAGTAGAGGTACACAATGGGTTAGGGTACTCCTATAATTGGCATGACCTCCCTTTTAAGGCTCTAGTACATATTAGGGCAGGGGGATTAAAACTACCTTTAAGTCCCAAGTATATTATAGGGCATGGTAGTTTTATAGGCCAGCACTCTTTCTGCACTTACATGTGTCCACTGCTGAGAGCCTGAGGTCATTGTAAAAGCAGCCCTGGGTTGCAGAACTGCTTTCAAGTGTAAATTGTGTCCAAACTTGAGTTTAATGTTAGGAGCACATAAAAATGGATAAAATGTAATATTGTGACATATTAGGTACCCCCAGGGTTTCCCCTAGGTGTCTATGGGGTGCAAGGCGGGTACTTATAAGGAGATCTCTTATAAAAATATGTTTTATATGCACTGGGGATAGAGAAATTGCATATTTCTCTTCCCTTATTGTGGTAAAGTCCTTCCCAAAATCGACTTTTGTGCTAGGAGCACTGTTGAGAGGGGATCTACATTATTCCTTTCATATTCAAAACCCCTTATGTCTCCCCTAGATGTCCCAGGGATTGGGGGTTATGCAGATATAAGCAGTGTCCTTATAAAAGCTGTTTTTAGGGTCTGGTTTTGAAGAAATTTGACATTTTATTTTTCTTATTGTAGATCTCTAGTCACATAGGTTAACATTGCAATAGTTTATGAATTCATAATTAGCACAAGGGACAGAACTAAATATCATTCAAAGACTTAGGAGAATGGTGTAACTAAATCCAACAATGCCCTGTTTTTGAAATATCCTAAAATGCACAGAAAAGAAGTTATAAGACTTTCTTGTCTTTAAGCCAAAATTCAGCCTTCCAGTGGTCTGTCCTGATTGTTCAGAGTTGAGTGGATTAGCCAGGCTGCTTTGATGAAGTGATAAGTGGCACCCAGGGAGAAAAGGCTATCTCTTGTAAGAGGACCCTGCTCCACAGTTATGCCAGAGCAGGGGGGGAAGGTTTGTTAAGCTTCAGCTTCAAGAGTAGAAGGGGACAGGCCCATCTACCCCCTTTACACTCTGAACTCAGCTAGATGGCAGCCTTAAGGGAAGAATGTGCAGATTCAGGAGGGAGGGGAGTTATTGAAAGAGCCAACCTGGAGGTTGGTTTAGCTAGCTCTTGCTTCTCTGCTGAGACTTCAGCCATATTACATTTTTGACAAATAGTGCTTGAAATGGTCATGCTCTGGGGTGTTGTCCTGCACCTCATTGGACAGAAGTGCCTTCCTGATTGACCCAAGAAACACTGAATAAGTATCTGAAAGGGGCAGAGCCTCTCAGCTCTGCTGCTTGAAACTGAGAGATGAAGAAGGATTGCCAAGCTGGAAACTTAATTTGCACCATCAGACCCTGCAATTTTGACTGTCTTTGCCTGCTGCATTGTCTGGAACTACAGCCCTTTGGATGTACCTTGTTTCAAGAGGAGTAAAGAGTGGACTCCCTGCAAGATACAAGTTAATGAGCTCACCTGGGTGAACTCTACTAACAGTCCCGAGCCTGAAGTGCATCCAGTGGATTTTCTGAGGGCTTTGGTGGATTGTGGGAATTGTGGTTCCAATCCTTCCAGAACCATTTTGGAGCTTCCAGACCCTTGGATTGCGTTTTGGACCCCGTGGACCCTCAAGAGGAACTTCAGGAAGAAGTTCCAAAAGATTAGAAGAGTTTGGAGCAACTTTGGGAAAAAAACTACATGAGGTGACTAAGTGCTAGAAAGTGTTTATTCTTTGAAAAGTCATATCTAAGGTTGCCTACATTGGATTTTGTTTTCATTTTGGTGTCATTTTTAAGATAAAAATGTTTCCTATTTTTATATAATTGGTGTTGGATTTTTATTGTATGTTATGTCTTAATTATTTACTGAACTGGTGTTTTTAAGTGCTTTTAAAAGCTGTCTCTGAAGTTAACTGCAAACACAACAATGATGGACAGAATGTGGATCAATGTCACACATTCACCCCAGTCAAAAGATCTGGGCCCAAATCCATCCTGAAGTTAAGCCTGCCTGTTCAAAGCCAAGCCACCAAGGGTTGAGCATAGTAATAATTTTCAGAGACTAATTCTGAGCCCATTACTGTATTAGTGGCCTTATTTATTGCCAGTAATAGATGCATATTTACCACTACTAATAATCACTTTCCAACATATACACACATACATATATATCTATTCACTGGGGAAAAAAAGTTAAAGTAACCTTATAGTTAGGTGAGAATTTCAGTGACAACATAACATTTTAACCCACAAAACCACTTGAATTCACCAGTTATAATTAGCTGTGGTAACTATAACTCGTGCCCTAAGGTAACTATAAATGGTGCCCTCGCCATGCACTGCTAAATACTCCACATATTACATCACTCATGACATTTTCGAAGACATCATTAACAATATAATTGCAACATTTGCAATGAAATTATTGATGAGACAACTGTGCATGGCAGGGTTATAGTTGCCTTAAGGTGCGTGGTGCGGCCAGGCAGTGTGGCCGACCCCCCAGCTGCCACACGGCTGAAGACCGTGTGCAGCGTAGGGTTAACTGCCTCCGGGTGGGATAGGATACAGGGCTGTGCATGACGGATGGTTGACTTTAAGTATGCCAACTAAATATTACTTTATGTTAAAAAACCCTAGAAAGTCACTGAAAAAACAAAGGTAAAAGTAATGTTATAGTTAGAATTCTCATGATAACGTAACATTTTAGTTTTTAGTTCAATAGTACTTTATTGGAGAAAATTGGAAAACATACAGCACTACAATTATGAAATATGCAAGCCGAGCACTGTAAATAAATTAAAAGAATATTGCGATTGAACGTGAAATATGTTTCAAACATATCAATTGCAGAATACATTGTGTATAATACATGATGCTGTAATGATGTACTATAGAAGTAGTAACATTTTAAGAAGTTTTAACAATAGAATAAGAAAAAAAAGGAGGGGAGGAAAAGAGAAGATGAAATATTTAATAAATTCTAAGAAATGCAAATCTAAACAATCAAAAGATAATACTTATAGCAACCATATATTCTGTAAGAAACATCATGGGGGTTCGAAAGTGGTATTGGTAATTAAGGGTATTACATCTTGTCTGGATAAGAAGGACGTGAGCAGCAGTCATAGCAGATCTCTTTTAATCATCAGTTTGGTAGTGTTGGCATTAGCTCTATCCATTCTATGATTGTGGCAAAGTATGTTCCACCATCCCCAAAATTTAATTTTGGTGGTATTTTTCCAATTCAAAGTGATAATTTGTAATGCATTTGCAATAAGCAAGTCAACAAATTTGCCAACCATAACTTGATACTGCCATATGGAAGATGAGCCTCCTAAAAATAATTGTAGGTTGTTAAAAGGTATATCTGTAGACTACATTTTGTTTATTGTATCCCAAATTTGAAACCAAAATGTTTTAACCAGAGGACATTAAAAAAACCATAGGTATAAAATCACAGTCATTTTGAGAGCAAGACCAGCATGTAGGGCCACATGTACAAAACTTTGAAATATTTAGGAAATCGCTATTTCAAATGTATAAAACACTTTTGAGTTTCATTTGCAATTTCCAGTGGGTTGCAATTGATGTACCTTATTAGTATTCATGAGGTAGGTCACAATTTGCGACCCATCTGGAGTTACTAAAACACAGGGATGGTTTTGCTTTTAAATAAAGCAACATTTTTTATTTTAAAAGAGGTCCTTTTTCCCTGAAGGAAAATGGGATGCGTTTCAGAAAGAACAATGAAATACGTCAGTCATTGGGACCACTGCCTGTTCTTAAAACGTTTTTGCAACCATTCACGAAGGGGAAGGGGTCCCCTGGGGACACCTTCCTGTTTGTGACTGGGTTACGACCTACTTGAAGCGGACAATAAAATGCAAATGCGAAATGCTGTTGCAAAACATTCGCACATCGAACGGCGAGTCGCTATTAGGAAGGGACGCCCTTAACATGCCCCTTACTAATACTTAATCGCAAAACCCAAATTGAAATTCAGTAACAAGTTACTGTATTGCTATTTGGGTTTGTTGAAGGCAAAAAGCCTTTTTGCATTCACAAATGGTGCGACCTGCACAAAGGTTTGTACATGTGGTCCTTAGTATCTTTAGACAATTTGAACCTGTGAGGAGACATAGGGTTATAAAGTCTGTTGCAAAAATAAAACATTGTTTGGGTTGTACCTGATGAACAAGATGTAGTGTGAATCTTAGACCATACTTTCCTCCAGGTAAGTTGAGAGAAAACTTGGTGAGATTCAGTTTCCCATTGTAATTCTACAATAGACTTCGGTTTATCAGTAGGAGTAGGGACATTATTGAGAGTTTTGTAGATAAAAAGTGCCTTTATGTATGAGGAAAAATTATGAGTAGAAGAAGAGGTTTGTGTATTGGAGTGCAAGAGTGCAGATTGGGAGAAAAGTTGAAGAAGAATGGTTTTGAGGTGTTGATATTTAGAGACATAACAGGAAAATATAGCACATTTTTGTTGAATATCCTGAAATTCAAGAAGACCTCCATCAGAGAATTTATGGCTTATGGTTATAATCCCTTTATGTATCTATTCTTGCCATGAGAGAACTCGATTATTCAATTTTAAGTTTTTATTGTACCATATAGGAGTTTTCTCAAGATTTTCTATGGGAAGCGAATGAGTAAAGGTTTAGCAATAATAATAGAATGAGTGAGTATTGGTAAAAGGAAGCACTTAGGGGTGTGTGAAATGTAAGCTATGTCCCAAATTGAGAAAGGTGTGGTTTGGGAATGTTCCAGTTGACACCAGATGGTAGTTTGATCGTGAGAAGTGGGAGAGAGGGAAGTCCAGATTTGCATTAGAGTAAAAGCAGAGTGATACAGCCTGCCTGAGATTTGGAAAGATCCCTCCATTACCATTGGGTTGTTGAAGTTTGGCTAATGAAATACATGACTTTCGCATATGATGGAGAGTCATGATATTCTGAAATTGTAGGGGTGCATCATAATCACGGATGGTCCGCACCCGCATATATGCTTGTGTTGACCTAAGAATCGATGATTAGAAATGTGGACGTAATAATGAACAATGTAAGAGTAATGTTAGAAAATTAGTTTGTGTTAGAGAAGAAGTAAAACGACATTTGACTGTAAACTGCTTATTGCAAATACCTAACGAATCAGTTCATATGTAATGTAATGCATTAGATTTAAACGTGCACCATAAAGTCGGCACGTGTAGAACTGACTAATTGTGCCTTACTGTGAAGAACGAAATACTTATAGATGCAATGTTTAGTAATGTGTGTAATTCTTGCTGTGTAAGGCCTAACCGAGTATTTACATTTTACTATGGAAGGCACATTCATATTTCTTATGTTAGCTGAATTGAGTAGGCCCGAAATGTACTTCCCTGGAAGAGCTCTCAGTTGAAGACAGTCAGCAGATTTCTTGTGTGTGCAAGGTTACTTCGTTCACATGCTTCTGTTGCAGGTGCAAGGACATTGTTCTCGTTAGCTAGACTGATGCTCTTTGTTTTAGGAGTTAGATTTAGAGGAGACCTGAAACAGTGTATAGTGAAATGCCCATAATTAGGAATCCGCTGGAGACCCAAGAACACATCAACCGTTGCTGGACTGTATACAAGTTTCGGTGGAAGGTTACCTATGTGAGGTGCCCGACCAGAGGAGGTGTTACAGGGGCGTCATCTATTGAAAGTTCATTTTGTATTAGGGACAGTGCCCCGAGGGATGAGCTAGCAGAGAGCCATTAGGAGGGTAGAAGAAGGGAAACCGACTCTCAGAAAGAATACTTAGCTTCGGCTACTGACCCTTGCAACGTGAGTGTACTTCTAAGGAAGTCTTCACGGCGGACGGTGACCGTCGAAGCTCCCACTGAAGCGGTTGCTCCCCACGCTCCCTGACTCCTGAATCCACAGCGCCACACTCCTTCCTGCAGCCTGGTATTGTTGCGCTCAGTGCTAATTAGTAGCTGAGCCTGTTTTGCATTATTTGACTCTCGTAGCGCCTAGCATCGTAGCGCTTGCTATTACTTCTCTACTGAATTGCTGATTTGCTGGATATTGGTGTAGTGCAGTATCGTACTTTGCTCAATAGCGTGTATTATTTATTTTAAACTGCCCGCACTGCCTGCATTTGTGCCTGACTGTGCTCAGATCATAGCGCTATCCCGTGCCCCTCTTTCGCTTTCCATTTCGTTCTGCCATCTTGTTGTTGTGATCCCTGGCCAGTGTCTCCTCCCCGCTCCTGCCTCCCAGCTGACCCTCCCTCCCACTGACTCTAAAGGCCGACCCCTCCAAGACCAGCTCTGTGACCGTCGAAGCTCCCACTGAAGCGGTTGCTCCCCACGCTCCCTGACTCCTGAATCCACAGCGCCACACTCCTTCCTGCAGCCTGGTATCGTTGCGCTCAGTGCTAATTAGTAGCTGAGCCTGTTTTGCATTATTTGACTCCTGTAGCGCCTAGCATCGTACCGCTTGCTATTACTTCTCTACTGAATTGCTAATTTGCTGGATATTGGTGTAGTGCAGTATCGTACTTTGCTCAATAGCGTGTATTATTTATTTTAAACTGCCCGCACTGCCTGCATTTGTGCCTGACTGTGCTCAGATCATAGCGCTATCCCGTGCCCCTCTTTCGCTTTCCATTTCGTTCTGCCATCTTGTTGTTGTGATCCCTGGCCAGTGTCTCCTCCCCGCTCCCGCCTCCCAGCTGACCCTCCCTCCCACTGACTCTAAAGGCCGACCCCTCCAAGACCAGCTCTGTGACCGTCGAAGCTCCCACTGAAGCGGTTGCTCCCCACGCTCCCTGACTCCTGAATCCACAGCGCCACACTCCTTCCTGCAGCCTGGTATCGTTGCGCTCAGTGCTAATTAGTAGCTGAGCCTGTTTTGCATTATTTGACTCCCGTAGCGCCTAGCATCGTACCGCTTGCTATTACTTCTCTACTGAATTGCTGATTTGCTGGATATTGGTGTAGTGCAGTATCGTACTTTGCTCAATAGCGTGTATTATTTATTTTAAACTGCCCGCACTGCCTGCATTTGTGCCTGACTGTGCTCAGATCATAGCGCTATCCCGTGCCCCTCTTTCGCTTTCCATTTCGTTCTGCCATCTTGTTGTTGTGATCCCTGGCCAGTGTCTCCTCCCCGCTCCCGCCTCCAAGCTGACCCTCCCTCGCCCCTCCCCCTCCACCATCCACATATGACAGATGCTTCTGCGCGCAGCGTTCACGCGCAGCGGTCGCGCCCCATGCGCGCCGAAGGTGCGCCAAAGGTAAGCCCGTTTACGCCCGTCCGCGCCTGGACCGCGCCCAGCGCCAGACCCCCTGGCCCCCGCAAACCGCACTCCTTCCGCATTACGTATGACGCCGCCACCCTCTTAGCCCTTAACCCCGGACGCACTCCTCGATGCTACGAAGCTGCCCCTGGACGCACCCACGGTCCCTTCGCCTGCCACTCCCGCAAATTCACCTGCATCAATACCCACACCAAATCCACGAACTCCAAACACAGTTCCGACTCTAACCACTTGAAATGCATCCTACTAAACACCCGCTCGATCCACAAACACGCCACAGAACTCTGGGACCTACTCGACACTGCGTCACCGGACATCGCCTTCCTCACAGAAACATGGATGAAAGCATCATCAGCACCCGACATCGCCATAGCCATCCCGGACGCTTACAAGATCATCCGAAAAGACCGTTCCAACCAAACAGGAGGCGGCATCGCCATCGTCCATAAGAACACCATCAGAATCACAACCAGCTCCGAAGATGACCTTGCAACCGCCGAACACCTCCACTTCCAGATCCACACCGACCCCAGGACCACACTTAGAGGCACCCTCCTCTACAGACCACCAGGAACCCGTAAACAATTCAGCGAAGACATCACCGACTTCATCAGCCCACATACCCTCCCCTCCGAGAACTACATTCTACTGGGAGACTTCAACTTCCACTTAGAAAAGAAAAACGACTGCAACACCACCACCCTTCTGGACAACCTGGCAACTCTCGGACTCAAACAACTTGTTGACACCCCCACCCACTTAGCCGGACACACGCTCGACCCTATCTTCACCGCCAGCAAACACATCTTCTTCAATTATACCACAGCTCTCCACTGGACGGACCACAGCTGCGTTCACTTCAGCTACAAAACCACCACGACTCACAACCCCCCACAACCTGCTCCTCGAAGAAACTGGAACAAAATCACCACCGACCAACTCCTCACATCACTCAACCAAAACCCTCCAGCCCTCTCACCGGACCCAAACGAAGCTGCCACCAAACTCAAACAATGGATCACCCAAAGCGCTGACGAATTAGCACCCTTGAAAAACCACCAGATCAAACAAGGTAGCAAAAAGGCCCCCTAGTTCAACGATGACCTTAAGATTTCCAAGAAACTATGCCGTACTCTCAAAAAAACATGGAGAAAAACCCAACAACTGACAACCTGACCACCTTCAAGGCAGCCACCCGCAAACACCACCAATTGATCCGATCCACCAAGAAATCAGCACTCAAGGATCGACTCGACAACAACGCCCACAACAGCAAGGAACTATTCAACATCGTCAAAGAATTTACCAACCCCACCGCAGCCTCTAACGACATTACTCCCTCCCAAGACCTCTGCGACTCTTTATCCTCGTTCTTCTACAACAAAATCGCCGACATACATAACAGCTTTAAGAACATTTCAAAAGAACAGCCCACCCATCCCACTTCCAAACCCAAACCGATCTCTAACAACCTTAGTGCCTGGAACCCAATCACCACTGAAGACACCATCCGCCTGATGAACTCCATCCATTCAGGTTCGCCAACCGACCCCTGTCCCCACCACATCTTCAACAAAGCAGACTCCATCATCGCACCCCATCTCCGTGATGTCATCAACTGCTCCTTCAACTCCGCTACCTTCCCAGAAAGCTGGAAACACGCCGAACTCAGTGCCCTCCTGAAGAAACCCACAGCTGACCTCTCTGAACTTAAGAACTACCGCCCCATCTACCTCCTCCCATTCCCTGCCAAAGTCATTGAGAAAGCCGTTAATAGCCAGCTCGCCACCTTCCTTGAATCCAACAACTCCCTCGACCCCTCACAATCCGGCTTTCGAGCCAAACACAGCACCGAAACCGCCCTCATTGCAGCGACAGATGACATCCGAACGCTTCTGGACAACGGAGAAACAGTTGCCCTCATCCCACTTGACCTCTCCGCCGCCTTCGACACAGTCTGTCATAGCACCCTCATACAACGCCTCAGCAACGTCGGAATACAAGGAAAAGCCTTGGACTGGATCATCTTGTTCCTCGCCGGGAGAACCCAGAGAGTCCGACTCCCCCCATTCAAATCAGAAGCCACCGAAGTCATCTGCGGAGTCCCACAAGGATCATCACTCAGTCCCACCCTCTTCAACGTTTACATGAGTCCCCTCGCATCAATCGCGCGACAACACAACCTCAACATCATCTCCTACGCCGACGACACCCAGCTGATCCTTACCCTCACCAAAGACCCTAACACCACCAAAACCAATCTTCATGAAGGCATGAAAGAAGTAGCCGAATGGATGAAAAACAGCCGCCTAAAACTTAACTCAGACAAAACGGAAGTTCTCATCCTAGGATCTTCACCTTCTGCCTGGGACGACTCCTGGTGGCCATCGGCCCTGGGCACAGCACCCATACCCACAGACCACGCACGCAACCTGGGTTTCATCCTAGACTCCTCCCTCTCGATGACCAGACAAGCTAACACCGTCTCATCCTCTTGCTTCAACGTACTCCGCATGCTCAAAAAAATCTTCCGTTGGATCCCCACCGAAACAAGAAAGACGGTCACCCACGCACTGGTCACTAGCCGACTGGACTATGGAAACACCCTCTACGCCGGAACCACAGCCAAACTACAGGAAAAACTCCAACGGATCCAAAACGCATCCGCCAGACTCATATTGGACATCCCACGCCAAGCTCACATTACCGGCCACCTGAAAGACCTCCACTGGCTTCCCGTCAACAAGAGAATAACATTCCGTCTCCTCACCCACGCTCACAAGGCCCTCTACAAACTAGGACCCGAATGCCTCAACACACGACTGTCCTTCTACACACCCACCCGCCAACTAAGATCCTCCAACCAAGCGCTTGCCACAGTTCCGCGCATCCACAGATCCACCATGGGAGGAAGATCCTTCTCCTACCTGGCAGCCAAGACCTGGAACTCTCTCCCCACTCACCTCCGCCTCACACAGAACCACATTTCCTTCAGAAAGGAACTTAAAACCTGGCTATTCGATAAATAATGCACCCCCTCCCACAAGCGCCTTGAGACCCTATGGGTGAGTAGTGCGCTATACAAATCCTTGAACTTGAACTTCACGAGCTGATCCCTTTCCTCGGTCTTGCCTGGGAGTTGCTAATAGGGATGCCACCTTATTGTTAGTGTAGGGAGAGAGTTAACTTATTATGTTTCCTTTCTGCAGCAACTAATGAAGATGGATTTGGATATTGGAGCAGTTGTCGCTTGTTTAATCCTTTTAGAATAGCTTATTCTTAGTTCTTATGCTACAGTGGATCTGATTGGTGTGTAGAATGAACTTTTTACTAGTGCTCATGTATTTCTTTAATCTCTCCATGAGGTGCCTGTATGTCCAGTTATTTTTGGCTTTGTAATAAGCCCCTAAATTTTAATTTGTACTCAGTGGTCCTTTTAGAGCCTATATTGATTTGTCCATACCGGCCGAGGTGAATGAATTGGTTTTCTCCCCTTCAAACTTTACAGCAGATAAAAAGATCCAGTCGGCCAAGGATTCTTAAGAGTGCTAAGAGATGGTTAGATAAGATACGAATCCGGTGTTATCAAAAACTATTGATAGATTGAAAGAAGATAAGTGGGAGTGTAACTGGGAGCAAAGACAAATAGAAGTCAATTGTTGGCAGCAGCATCATTTTGATTACACAGGGCAAATATAGGGGAGACTAGCTGTCACACATATTTTAGATTTAACCTCACTGAGATTAGTTTTAATAGTGTATTTGATGGGGTTGGAATATAAAATGCCTTAACATTTCATACTTTTGGAATTCCTAGTAAAACCAGTGTCTTTAAACAACTCCTGAAAACAATATTTATTCAGTGGCAGAACTTCTGATTTTTCTATGTTGAGTTTATAACCTGATACAGCTGAATTTTCATTTAATAAACAAAAGATTCTGAGATTGTATTTTGAGGATCTGACACAAAGACCAAAATTCCATGCACGTAAGCTGTACATTTAATATCGATGTATTTGTGTTTTAAACCAGAAAAACAGGTGATTGGCGGTTGTTTTCCAGGAAGGGTTCTAGAGATGATATAAATAAAAGAGGAGATTATGGGCAACCCTGTCTGGTGCCTCTATGCAAAGGAAAGTACTGTGACTGCTTCTCATTAACAAAGAGGTGGAGGGTGCAGAGTATAATAAGTGGATATATTTGAGGATATGGGAGCTAAAGCCATGCAATTCCAATGCGCCAAACATGAAATCACAATTAACACGGTCAAAGGCTTTTTCTGCGTCTAAAGTTATGGCAGCTATGGGAGTAGTGGACTTGAAGGCCATGTGAAAAATGCTGAGGAAGGTTCTAGAGTTGTCAGAGATACACCTTCCCCTCACAAAGCCTGATTATTGTTTACCGATTAGGTCTGGTTTGACTTGGTTGAAGTGTAAAGCAAGTTTTTTGCCAACGTTTTACAATCAGTATTTATAGGGAAAATAGGTCTATAATTTCCACAGATGGATATATCTTTGTACTTCTTAGGGAGTAGGCATAACATAGCTTCAGACAAGATACCTTGTGTTTGGTCTTAGGTTTTAAAATACTGAAATAGAAGTAATAGTGTTGGGATTAAAAGATGTGCATATTTACGATAGAACTCGACTAAAACTCGATTGGGCCCAGGAGCTTTATATTTTAGAAGTTTGGAGATGACTATTTTGATCACCGTCTCATATATTGCGGTGTCTAAAGAAGAAAGATCTACCTTATGATGAACTGCTTTAGGGATAAATTGAAAGAAACCATCTAAGTCTTCTGCAGTGGGGGAAGTCTCTGGGGTATATAATTTAGTATAATAATCTGTGAAACATTTGATATCAGGGGGGTTTTAGAATGTTGGACTCACTACTGTCAGAGTTGATCTGGGGTACAGGGAGAAGACGGATTGGCTTGGCGAAATTACAACTTTATAGAGGACAGGGTGGCATGGGGGTGCCTGATTTGAGAGCGTACTGTTACGCCAGCCAGCTGCAGTGGCTGGCATATTGGCTAGCGGGCCGTAACCTGCATGAGGTGGGAATGTTGACTCGGGACAGGGACCGGGGTGATATTCACAGACTCCTCCTACCAAAAGTCAGGATCTCACCAACATCACTGCACTTATTACGGATAGCGCTGCTGTACTGGAGATGTGCATTGTGATATACCAAACGCATGACACAATATGCTCCCACTATTCCGCTGCTGGGGATCCCTTTACCAGACAGGGGCGGTGCCCGCTTGTGCACTGGGGGCATGGTCCGATGCAGGTATAACTACCGTAGGAGCGTTCTTCTCAGAGGGGGTACTGATGTCACACAAGGCCTTTGTGCGTGCACATGGAACTTCGGACACCTTGTTTCTTCTACATGCAGGTATCTCAAGATACATTAGAGACACATGGGCCCAGGAAGATATAGAACCCATCACGAACGACCTCATCACGATGCAATACTTAATGGGACACGGAGCACACTTGATTAGGTGGCTAGCACGGGGGATCCGCACAGGTGGGGAGACCTCGTTATGCAGGCGCTATGGGCCAAGTGGGAAAGAGATGTGGGTTGGGGTTTTACAGATAAAGAATGGGATACTATAACGGGATACCCCAGGAAAGTGTAGCGCAACTCTAAATTCAGATGTATCCAGTTGATGCTATTCCATAGAGCATATCTCACCCCGCATAAACTTAACATTATGTTCCTTGAGGTGGAAGACACCTGTCCTCGTTGCCACGCATCAAACGTGTGTTTATCGCACATGGTGTGGAACTGTCTGAGATTAAGATATTACTGGATGTCGTTATGTCAGATATTGACGGCTGTCGTTCCAGCACACAACAATGACAGGATGGAGTATTGTATACTGGGTTTGGGGCCACGTGGGAAGAAAGGCAACCCATCTCATAGATTTGCTAACCTTGCACTACTATTCGCAAAAAGGAACATTACTATGAAATGGAAGGCCTATAGAGCTCCATCACTACAGGAGTGGCATACAGAAGTGATTAGATGGGGGAGAGCGGAGGGAGCAGAGTTCAAAGGGAAGAACATAGGGGTTTGCGAAGGACGCCGATCTCTATGGGGTGGAATATGTTAATGGAGGAATACACTGCAATAGATATGCTGGCGTATTGAGCGCAAGGGTGCCTAGCCCCCTACACACACCCCCCACAGAAGCCAGGTGCAACTATATGAGGTTATGTTGATACTACTCTTCCACCTCTGACAGTGAGACAGGGAGAGGTGTACATACAGTGAAAACATGCAAGCGGGGATAAGGACATGCTTGTGCACGTGTTACTAGCCAGAAGGACCGATCTGCAAAGGGGAGGGTGGGGTTTGTTGTTAAGAATAATCAAGAACGGAAATGGTGCACATGCAACAGTAGTTGATTTGGTTGTGATCGACGCAGAATTAGATAAATGTACGACATGTGATATGCTCTGACAACCTGTTTTTGTTTGTACAATGATATATTGTTAATTTTGAACTCTGTGAGAATTTATAGGTTTGTTTTGACAACCTGTTGTGTAATTGATGTCATCACGGGAGCCTGGAACTGTACAGAATAATTGCTGATACGTAATCTGCAGTGAATGTATGATTTTTGCACAAAATCAATAAAAATATGTTTTAAAAAAATAAAAAAATAAAAAATAATCTGTGAAACATTCCAATATTTTTGAATCATTAGTATGTCTGGCCCCATGTTTATCAGTAATGACAGATATCTTAGATTTTTGTTTCTTGTCTTTCAGATAATTTGCCAGTATTCCGCCTTTTTATTCCTGCTGCCATAAAATGTTTCATTAATTTTGATTAAAGTGCCACATGCGCTATCCCAGGACTACTTATTATTATGTAATTTAGCCTGGATTAATCTGGATAGGGTGTTAGTTTTTATAGAGGTAAAATATTTGTGTTCAAGGGTATTAATCTGTTTGAGCAATTGTAAGGATTCTTCAAGGTTCTTTTTTATTTTCGTTCCAGTATAATCTATACTAAAACTCCTGGCTGTAGCTTTAAAGGCGTCCCATATAAAATTCATCCCAGTGTCTAAAGGTAGATTCATTGTAAATAATTCATGAGCAAACACAATGTTCAATAAATAACTTATCTTGTAACAAGGCATTATTGAATCTCCATATATTAGAAAACATCCCGGATGGGATGTCTAAATCAACTGTAACAGGGGCATGGTCAGATATAAAGATGGACCCTATTTCTGTGTTCAACATAAACTGGAAAACATTTTCTGTAAGGAATACATAGTCTATTCTGGAATGTGAGTGGTGAAAAAGGAAATAAAAAGTAAATTCCAAAACATCAGGATGGGAGATTCTTCCCGCATCTACTAAGCCCCTGAAAACTATTGATTTCTGAAAGGCTTTCTGCATTTTAGTGAAGGTGTATTGGTCTGAGAGCGACAATCTACAAAAGGGTCTCCATTATTTGGTTATAATCTCCTTCTACTATGAGGTTATTTAATCGACATGATGTTAGTAGAGAAGAGAAACGATGCCAAAATTGTGGGTCAACTCCTGTAGGACCATAAACATTACAGATAGAACACTGACAGCCATTGTGCTTAATAGTCAGTATAATCCATCTGCCTGCATCATCTTTAAATTCATTCATAATCTGAATAGGTAAGAATTTGAGAACCAGAATTATTATACCATTTTTGTTATTAACAGCAGGGGAACAAAAAAAATGTCCAACCCAGTGTTGACGAAAACAAGCACTGCCCCGTTATTTAAGGTGTAAGAGAGCAATTTGGCAGTTCAATTTTGAGAGCTGGGTAAGCACCCTCTGGGGCAGGTGTACGACCATTTTGAATGCGCTAAATCGGTCGCAAAATGGTTTGCGCATGCTAAAATGGTTGTTTACTATGTTCAAAATCCACTCGCAATCGCCTCAAGCAAGTTATGAGTAAATACCGACAAACAATAATAGCTCATGCAATTTGCGACTGCCAGATTGCGTATCGTAATTTGCGAGTCGCAAAATTGCATGTACAGAACAGCTGCAAATTGCGAAAACTCGCAAAAAGGCCATTTTGCACATACAATTTACCACTAAGCAGCAACAGGTGGTAATCAGGTCCAACCTATAAAAAAGACACCCTGAATGCATCACAAACCTTTCCACAATGGCTGCCCTGTATTTGTTAGCAAGGAGGGGGTGGATAATGGCGGCATGGCAGAGGAGAAGAAGACAGGAGAGGATATTCAGAGTCAGGCTGACATTGTTGGATGAGACTGAAGAGGAGATTTTTGATCAGGTCAGGCTAAGTAGCAGGGTCATACTAGAGCTCATTGACATCCTGAAGCCACAACTTGAGAGGAGAACCATGCACAGCAATGCTGTTCCCACACATGTGCGGGTTTTGTGTTCCCTCAACCTCTTGGCCACTGGTAGTTACCAGGATGTCATAGCAGTGGCTGGTGGTGTATCTCAAAGTGCGCTTTCGCGTTTATTCCATGACTTCCTAGACGCAATGCTACACCACATACATCAACACATATACATGCTCCGTGACAATCAGGAATTAGACCAGACAAAAATTGATTTTTACAGGTTAGCAAGATTCCCACAGGTACAGGGTGTATAGATAGTAGACATGTGCCCATATGTCCACCATTCCTCATCAAATATATTTTTCACAATAGAAAAAGTACACATTCCCTCAATATACAAGTAGTGTGTAACACAAGAAACACCATAACAGATATTGTAGCCAAATACCCAGGAAGCACCCACGATGCATTAATTTACCGGCACAGTGTTCGACATCAAAGGTTAGAAAGAGGTGACTTAGATGATGGATACCTCCTAGGTAATGTTATCACTTGTTTCCAAACTTTTGTTAATGTCATAACATGTCTGTAAGCATTCAACATCAACGTCATATGTCTCATAACGGGTGACAGTGCGTATTCTCTGAGTCCGTGGATCCTCACACCGTACCTGTCGCCCAACAACATCCATGAAAGGTGGTACAACACTGCACACAGGTGCACAAGGACAGTGATTGAGCGTACTTTTGGAATACTAATATCGCGCTTTAGATGCCTACATAAGACGGGTGGAGCTCTGCAGTATGCACCAGAGACAGTCTGTAAAATTGTGGCAACATGTGGCATGCTGCACAACATGGCCTGCATTGGTGGACTGCCCATGGATGTGTCTGACACAGATTCTGAGGATCTGAGGATGATGGTCCGGGACCACCTGCCCAACAACTAAGGGATGGTAGCGCTGCAGCGGAGGGGAGAAGGCGCAGGGACCAGATTTCAAACTACTGTTGGGTAACAGTAAAATGTCATTTACTGCCCCTGCGCGTGGCCTGGCCAGAGGGGCCACTAGCCATCCCAAGGTTGCTGCTGCTGCTTCTGCGCAACATAGGTGCATCGGTGGCTGAAATGCTGCTCCTGCTAGATAACTCAATATCAGTGCCACCAAGTCCAACATCTCCAAGTAACTGGTTTGTCTGCAGTGTTTCAACTGCAGCTATGATATTTTCCAAACCACGTCATCACTGTAGTGGCCCATTTCCACTTGTAGGCCAAGTGTGCGCTGGTTTTGTCTATAAGTGGCATGTGCCAGCCTGTTGATTACCCAGGTGAAACTGCCCATTTTCTGTCCCCTGCTGTGCTCAATGCGCCTCTGGTTCTCTCTTTCCGCTGAAAACTCCTTGGCCATGTCTGCTATGGTGCTGGTGAGGGCATCCAGTTTTGTCTCTATTCTGGACTGCTTTTGTGCTAGTTTTGTTGTCACCATGCGGAAGCCCTGGGACATTCTGAGATTTCTCTATTTTTGTATTTGGCTGTGCAGGCGCTGTATCTGCAGCATTTCTTTATCAATGGGAGTAGACATTGCCTGACTGAATGCCCCAGTTGTGGACATACCTTGGGTTTGACGCTGGGACTTTTGGGTTCTCCATGCAAGACGCTCACGGGTGAAATGAGGGCATGGTGACGTGGTGTCGTGCTGCCCTGCAGAGGTGGCAGTTGGTGTTGACAATGGAGTGGTTTCAGCCACAGTGGATGGGTTGTCAGTGGGCCTGTCCCCATTCGTTTCACCAGCATCCTGCCCTTCCTCATTTTCCTCTGGCTCGTGGCTGCCCGATGTGTCCCCATCAGTGTCCTCTGCTTTAAATGGTGTGTCTATGTGACAAAAGAGATGACAGATGATAATAAAAGACGTGTTTCACTGTATCAGTGTTTTAATAATGTTTATCAGCTCAAGTCATTCCCTCACTACACTTATTTTGACACAGACTACATCTCCCATGATGCAACACTAGTGTTGTTTGTAAATGGATGTATGCTGGTGTTTAATTAGTAGGAAAAACACCACAAGGTTCCGGCTTTGAACCCAGTAAGGCTAAGCCAAATATAACAAAGGAACAATACAATGGCCAATACTGGACTTGATTTTATGTATTCAGACCTTAACCTTTATGAATGAAACATACCGGTCCGTTTTTAACTTACGTCACTAGTTGAATTTGTATTTTTCTCACTAGTAGAGCATTTTTACTTTTTGATCATATCATGATATATTTATGCATGTACAAACATTTACAAAACTATACATGTCAAAACAGACAGATTTACATATATTTACAAAAAATTCTGCACATCCTACCGTCAGCATTCATACTTCACTCATACAGCTATACACAGAAGAAAATATGATATGGCCCTTTGTCAAAAAAACAAATCCTATGTCCATAAAATGGTATTATCTCTATACATTAACAGTTTTGTTTTGGCATAAATGTACTTTGAAGCTAAATCCTTGTTTTAAAACTAAAACACTGGAGGACACAACATCTAAATCTAGTAGTCTAGGCAGACTTTGAAACCTGCAGAAAACAAAGTAAAGTTTAAGGGACCCAAATAAACCAGATCATGTTTTACTTAGTTCCATAGCTTCTCCTTTGTGTGTGTATATTAACTGCTTCAAATCCGTTGGGTTGTCAAAAATAGTTATTTTGTCTTTGTTTGTGACCTTAAACAAACAAGGATGGATAAGGCTATTTTAAGCATTCATAGATCTCAAAGCTATTCGCAAGTCCAAACATTCTTTCCTACGAGTAGCCGTCGCTCTGGCTACATCTTTGCTGAAAAAGATCCTATGTCCAAACCATTGCATTTGCTTATGTTGCTCTACAGCTGATAGTACCTTCATCAGATCTGAATATTGTAGAAAAAGGACAATAATCACTCTTGGTCTGTTAGAGGTAGAAGCTTGTGATGAACTAATACGATGTGCTCTTTGGATATTGAGGTCGGCGGAATCATGTAAGTCAACAGATTGGGATATGTGGAGTTTAAGAAGCTTAATCATATCTTACCATTCATAGCCTTCTGGAATGCCATAAATGTGAAGTTTGTTATGCCTATTACAGTTTCTAAATCTTCTGTCTTATTTTTTAGCAGAATTACTTCCTTACTCAAACCATCCACTTTGACCATAATGTCTTGAACATCACTGACAAGCTGTTTAACCTCGATAAGCCTAGAATCAAAATGAGACAATTTCTCCTCAATTCTCTGCAGACGCATATTTGTCTCCACCACAAATGGTTTCATTAGCTTATGTTTGTCCATAATGTCTTCCAACATTAGAGGTAGTGGTGATTTAGTGGAGGAGGTTGGGTCTGGTCTTTCTTGACTCTCTTATTAGCATTTTCACCAGGTTCTTTATGTTATGTTATGTTATGTTATGTTAAATCTGCTTGTATAGCGCATGGCTACCCCAGCAATGGGGCGTCCCAGCACTGCGGACATACCTAAGGACAGAGCAGCACAACAGCGAGGAGAAATTAAATAGAGGAGAACAGCCAGGTTTTAATTTGTTTGCGGAACAGAAAGTGGTTAGAGGTGGCCCGAGCCCTAAGAGGGATCGAGTTCCACAGCTTCGGCGCCAAATACCTAAAAACGCGACCGCCTGCTCTGCACCTACGGATCTTAATCATGCGTGCCAGAGATAGATCAGCCGATCTAAGGGCACGCGTAGGGACATAGAAGGAACAGAGTCCCTGCAGGGTTTGAGGACCAGTGCCATACAAGATTTTATGGGTTAGACATAGGCTTTTAAACTGGATGCGTTGTTTAACCGGTAACCAATGAAGCCGGTGAAGAATAGGCGAGATGTGACATTTTTTTGGCAGCCCAAATAAGATGCGGGCTGCGGCATTATGAGCTCTCTGCAACCTATGTATCACTGTCAGACTAGAACCCAGCATAAGAACATTGCAGTAGTCTAGATGGGATAAGACTAACGCCTGGATTATAATCTGACGGATACAGGGCTCAAAGAAACCAAGAATAGGTTTCAGAGAGCGTAGGCGACCATAGCAGGTGCCTGCCACTCTCTTAGCGTGGGTTTCCATAGAGAGTGAGTTGTCCAACATCACGCCCAGGTTTCTGACAACCTCTTTGGGGGCAGGGGGGAGACCTAAGGTTGGGGGCCACCAGTGTTCATCCCATTTCTGAGTGTCCTTACCTCCCAGAAGTATCTCCGTCTTAGAGGAATTTAGCTGGAGATAGTTCTGTGACAACCAATTCGATATAGCCAAGATGTCTTCCTGGAACTTAGCTTGGTCGGCCCCTGTGTTCTTAGAAAAGGTGAAAATGAATTGTGTGTCATCCGCGTATGACTGTAATTTGATGTTACGATCCCGAGCCAACATGGCCAGGGGGCGGACATACACATTGAACAATGTGGGGCTGAGCGCGGAGCCCTGCGGGACTCCACACTCCAGGGGGTGTGTGCTGGATGAGTACGGCGGGGCATGCACTTGGAAGGAGCGGTCAGATAAAAACGACGCGAACCATTCCAAGGCTCTCTCCCTGACTCCGATCTCCCACAGTCTTGCAAGCAGGACCTTGTGGGAGACCATGTCAAAGGCCGCACTCAAATCCAGCAGGATCAGGGCCGATGTCATACCTTGGTCCTGCCCCTCCCTCAGATGTTCCGTAACAGCTAACAGAGCAGACTCCGTGCTATGTTTAGCACGAAATCCGTTCTGAGATTCATCCAGTATTTCATTCGTCTCCAAATATGTAGTCAGAATGGAGTTTACATGGACCTCCATCACCTTGGATAGATAAGGTAGCAAGGAGATGGGTCTGTAGCTGTCCGGTCTTGTGGAGTCTAATGAAGGTTTTTTTAAAAGGGGAACCACTTTGGCATGTTTCCAGGATGAGGGAATGATAGCCGACTGAAGTGAGTTGTTAATTAACTTCAGTCCTTCCCGCAAAATAGGATCCTGGAATCGTCTAAACAATTCCGGCTTAACAGGATCTTCCGGGGAGCCTGACTTTATTTTTTTTATCAGGGAGTCCATCTCAGTTTGTTCAATAGATGGTAAGCATTGTAGTGCGAAAGGTAAGTCAGCAGGGCCCACAGGGTTGAGGTTTGCAGTGGGTCCGTCTGACATTAGGGAATTATAAATCCCATTGACTTTGTCTACAAAGAAACAGGCCAACTCTTCACATTGTGCATCAGATACAATAAGATTACCGGGACCCTTCGGTGTCTTGGTCAGATCCTTTACTAAGGAAAAGATGGTTTTGGAGCGGTTAGTACTGGAGTTGATCAAGTCTGTATAATATTTGGCTTTGGACCGTTTTATGAGTTTATGATACGCTTTAGTGGCTGCTCTAAAATTAGTTTTAGCCAGATGGTCATATGACCTCCTCCATAGACGCTCCAGCTGTTTGCATTGTTTTTTCTTTATTGTGAGGGCCTCCGAATACCATGGGTGAGTTTGGCCCCGTCTAGGCCTAGTGCATTTCATCGGGATGAAATGATCAAGTGATTCCTCAATCCAGTCCCTATAGGCTGTATCAGCCTTATCCAGATTGCTCGGCCAGGTGGGGCAGGAAGTGTGGAGTCTAGCTTCGAACGCTGTATTATCAAGCTTGTTCCAGGGGCGTCTCCGCAACAAAGGTGGAGGCTTTTCCCTGCATCTAGCTGGCATCTGAATTGAGATAAAAAACAGAAAATGATCCGTCCAACTCAGGGGACCGGGAGTGGAGACAGAGGCTTCCTGAATGTTTGTAAACACCGGATCCAATAAATGGCCTGCCTGATGTGAGGGCCCCTCAACCAACTGGTTGAGCTGGCAGGCCTCCATATCTCCCAGAAACCTCAGTATAGTAGATGATTCCCGACACTCAAGATGGAGGTTGAGGTCCCCCAAAACACTGAAGTTAGCTGGCTGTAAGGCCAGCGCAGTGATAGTCACCACCAGCGACTCTTGAAAAGCACTGGCTGATCCGGGAGGGCGATAGATCAGCAGCCCCGTAAGGGTAAAAGTGTCAGAAACCCGCACCTTGAAAACCGCACTTTCACAGTTTATTATATTTGTAGGGTTGAGGGTACAGGAATAGTTGTCTCTGAAGATCACAGCTATACCCCCTCCTCTACCTTTAGATCTATTCTGGAAACATATGAGGCACCCCGGGGGAAGCGCCAAGGTGGAAATGGCCGTAGTGTCATCAGTTAACCATGTTTCTGTCAGAAAAAGAAGGTCAGGGGAGTGGTCTTCGAGAAACTCATGGACGTCCTCATGATGTTTTACTAACGATCTACAGTTAAGGCTCACCAGGCGTAACTTTGTAGAAGACTTCGCTTCAGGCGCAGCTGATACTAATAGCTGATTAGTCTCCGAGGCCTTAAAGCCACATTGATTGCATGACAGGCAAAGAGAGCCTGGATGCCATAGGTGAGCCGTGCAGCTTGCCTGTGTACCGATAGCAATCAGCTACTCCCGGGCGTAGGGGGCCATTCGCTAACCTGACATCCAGGGGTCCGGGCAACTAGCGACGGACTAGCGCTGGCGGGCGCAGACGGGCTCGCCTTTGGCGAGCCTTCGGCGACCCGCTGTCGGCCCGCCGCGCGCGTCCGCTGCGCGTGTGTTTGTGATGCATGTGTTATGGCCAGTGGCACTGGGAGTATATGAAGTAAGTGCTTTTGAAAATAGTGAAACAGCCATTGTGATTACACAGCTAGTAACTGGCAAAAGAAAATGGCTCCGCCGAGGACTTTGACTTTAAAGTCTGTTCATAAATCAGCACAGTATCATTATATAGGACTTTGTCAAGTGGAGTCACAGAGTTCAAGCCTAAAGTTAGGTAACATTTATGAGCGAATCATTGAAACAATTGAAGAGAATGAAGTAAGTAGCCTATATGAAAGAGCAACAGAAAATAAATGTGGCATAAAGAAAAAGTGGGCTTTACATATGAGGCAATGTTGAGGTGAAATCCAGCAATAGGGACCCATGAATCGCAAATGAAGGAAGGTATTCAATAGGAAAAAGGAAATTGGTGCCAGTAAAACAGATCAATTTGCCAGAAACTAATTGTGAATAAAGTAAATGCACTGGTTGCTGAGTATAGAGCCGAGCGTTGAGGAAAGAAAATGGGCCAGGAGTTTTTAAAACGGCAGCAGCAGTGTTGCTGTGTTGAACATGGCAGACTTAAACTGCTAACCTCTATACTAAGATCAGAGCCATGTGTGCAAACTCACTGCGCCACTCGCGGATGCTTCTGATGAAGTGGAGAAGTGTGGCTCAGGGGTTAGAGGCGGCAGACCCGGAATCTGAGATCGGTCCTGGACCAGGGTTCAATTCCCTGCCCCAGCAGGTCTTGGGCTAAAAATTCCACGGACTCGATAATTCTCGTCCCGGTGCCTCCTCGACTCACAGGTTCACACTCTGCGACTCTGGGCAATAGCTTGCTTAATCTCCACAACGGCCCCTCGCGGCGGGATGCCTGACTTTCACCCTGTGGACACCCTGTCGGGGCTTCTCACAGGGGAATACCAGGACGGGTTCCCTAGGCAAGCGCCAGGATGCCCTTTGTGGTGACAGGTTGCGCTATATAAGTATACCTACATTTACATTTACATTTACATTCTGATGCCATGGCTGACAAGCGGAGAGGGAATAGCTTTGAAAAAGCTTTTACTCTGGCAAAAATGTTTCCTTGGTGCTTCGGGAGGGTCGCTATCGAGTGACCATCTTGCCTCGCTCCTCTGCCGTCCTACAACATAACATTTTAAAAGTACAAAACCACTGAAATGCACCAGTTATTTTTAGCTCACGTAATTACAACTTGTGCCCTAAAGTAACCATAACCTGCGACCTCATCATGCACTACCCAACATGTTACATTATTCATGACATTTTCTAAGTGATCATTAATAACATCACTGCAACATTTGCAATTACATTATTGATGAGAAAATTGTGCATAGCACATGGTTCACAGACCCATACTGCCCTTAGCTATTCTGCCATTAAATAAACTGAGAGCTCAATGGACGACAGAGCAACATCCCTCCCAGGGAGATTAGGACTGGGAAAGGATGCTAGAATACCATGAAAAAGTGTATCTTAAAGCAAACCTCCAACAGATACAATTTTACCAACTACACAGAGGGTATATATCCCCTCACATGATTAATAAGCTGTAACTCACCACCGCGGTTGGTTGCACCTGCTGTCACGCGTAGTCAGCTCCTTTTTACCATATGATGTGAGATTACCCAGTTACCACTTTGTTTTTGACTCAGGTCCAGGCAGTTATTGCAGAAGTCACGAGTAGGGATCCTTACACCAAACAAGAGTAATGTTTTGTTTGGGTTGGTATCTCGCCTGCAACTGGGCAAACCAAGAACTAAATTTGCAGATCTTTTTTTATAATGGGTCATCTCAAAGAAAGGGAAATTTCCCTTTGGGTAGCAAATAAAACAATAAGAAATGACAGTCAAGAGCTTTGTGAAAAGTGAGAGTTCTGCATTACACTGAGAGGAAGCCTGGTGCCTTTATAAATTTCCTATTGCCAAAGAATGAGATGAACTATGTGTTGTATGAGGTGACTCCTTTAAAGATGACACTCACTCCCCATTGACCAAAAAGGATGCTGATTTGACTTGGTTTCCTTGTGTGAAAAAAGTTAAAGGATTAAGCGTGAACAAGCCCAAATATCATAAAGGGATTCCGCAACAGAACTTAGGGAGTTAACAAGTCTATGTCATAGCAGCCTCAAAGATTACCTGCTGAACAATAGATTGGTTATAATTATCAGAGCCATACATAGAGCAAACAGATACATTCTGGCAACCAAGTCTCAGTGTTATTAAGATCCAGGTACCCCAAGAATTGACTTTTGATGTGACTAACTCTATACTGGTGTACACATCACTCTGGTGTACAACAGTTTAGAGTTAGTCACATCAAAAACTTATTTTCACAAGCTTTTATAATCTTGAAAAGCTGAGCAGTTCTCCTGCAAACATCCCATATCTCACTTCAGTTTGTTGCACAATTAAATGTTGCTTCTTTTTAGCATAAAGTCTCTTGTCATTCTGTTAAAGGTATTCTGCCCAGGAACATAACTATGCTTGGGACCATAGAACAACAGCCTTCAGGGACTGAGTCATCATACTACCTCGGTATCTTTGAGCACGTGTCTGACTATCTATATGCCTCAATTGCCCTCCTAACCTTTCCAGCGAGACAAGTGATTTGGCACCCCAAAACAGAACACTCTCGTCCCTCCTAGGAATCGTGGTAACAGGACACACCTCTCCCACTCGTACTTGGTCACAATAAGATAAAAAAGAGACAGGATGGAAGTTTACTATGTTTATTTAAACTATTGTGCTAAATGAGGCAATAAGAGCACCACAATTAGAAAACACATACATATCAATAATATCATCAGCATGGTTAATAAACCATATACCATGAAAAGCCCTGTCATGTTATCTGACAGATCTGCCTAACCATCTCCCGTACTACTGAAGCTAATTGGTTATATAGTATAGATCTCTGAGTTTAGTGGCAGACCCCGTACCTTAGGATACATAGGTGGATGTGCTACTGGTATGAAGCCCAATGTACCCAAATATAGGCCTAGGTAGCTACACAACCTTTTACCCACATTCATACTACCTTGCTCTGCATAACAGTTCTGGCACTGACCTTTTACCTAGTTATAGGCTGAATAAATGTTGATCAGTTTTCTCCAAAACTGGCCTAATTTATTATGCATGAGGATTCCTAGTATCATATCTTAATCCCCTGCCCAGGACGTACACAGCAGGATTATCATCTTTTGTATAATAACTCTGTACAAAAGTAACTATGGGCGTAAAATCCGTTCCGCTCGTGGAATTTGCGGATTTTTGGTAATTTCGCGGTCCACGAATCGCGCAAATTTGCCCCAAAATCCGCAATTCGCAAGCTGGCGGATTTTTTTGCTTGGTCGCGCTTGAAAAATACAATATCGCGTGTGCTGCGTTGACTTACCGTGATTCTGAGTTCTCTGAGTTGTTTTTCTCCCGGTTTGCATGTGCTGCGCCATTTTGGATCTTGCTGCGCGATCGCGCGAGAGTTTTTTGAGCGCTAGTACGTCATCGCGGCCCGCCATCTTGCACAGCGAAAGTTTGACAACGCGAGTACGTCATAAGGGCCCGCGATCACGCATCGCGGGAGTAAACAATTGCGAACACGTAGATGCGGCGTGCAGCTGACTTCAGGTGGGAGATTTGAACAGCTCGCTTTCCCGAACTTGGGAAAATTGCAATTCTGCACAAGAAATCTACCGCAGGCAGCATAAACCTTCTGAAAATGATGATTTTGATCAGAATAACTCCTCAGATTGACATTTGGCTGCACTTTTTTGTGCAAGTAGTCCATTTTTTTGGGGGGGGAGGAAGGAAGTACCCCAGAGTTTCCAACTTCCTGTTCCTGACCAGCAGGCTCCTCCCAGTGCTTTGTCCATGTCCTGGTCACTTTTTATTTGGAACTGGAGCTGGAAGGATTACTTTTTGTGCATGGGCCAAGTCTTTCTGTGGGGTGTCTTGAAGTTAAACATCATTGAGGGCATGGATGGCATTTGATTGGGGTGATTTTTGTGTGTTTTTCGACTTTTTGGGGTGTTGTTGGGGCCTGGCCATGTGGGTGGGGGCCATTTTGAGGCCTGGTACAGGCAGGGCCTGGCCATGTGGTGGGGGTGAAGGGGCCATTTTGAAGCCAGGCAGTGTGCTCAGGCCTGCACCCAGTTTGCCTTGCTTTCATCCATTATGCCCAGGGGTACTTAGTGGTGCATGGGCCAAGTCTTTCTGTGGGGTGTCTTGAATTTAAACATCATTGTGGGCATGGATGGCATTGGATTGGGGTGTTTTTTGTGAGTTTTTTGACTTTTTGGTGGGTTGTTTGGGCCTGGCCATGTGGGTGGGGGCCATTTTGAGGCCTGATACAGGCAGGGCCTGGCCATGTGGTGGGGGTGAAGGGGCCATTTTGAAGTCAGGCAGTGTGCTCAGGCCTGCACCCAGTGTGCCTTGCTTTTATCCATTATGCCCAGGGGTACTCAGTGGGACATGGGTCAAATCTTTCTGTGGGGTGTCTTGAACTTAAACATCATTGAGGGCATGGTTGGCATTGGATTGAGGTGTTTTTTGTGTGTTTTTCGGCTTTTTGGTGAGTTGTTGGGGCCTGGCCATGTGAGTGGGGGCCATTTTGAGGCCTGGTACAGGCAGGGCCTGGCCATGTGGTGGGGGTGAAGGGGCCATGTTGAAGCCAGGCAGTGTGATCAGGCCTGCACCCAGTTTGCCTTGCTTTCATCCATTATGCCCAGGGGTACTCAGTGGTACATGGGCCAAGTCTTTCTATGGGGTGTCTTGAATTTAAAGATCATTGAGGGCATGGATGGCATTGGATTCGGGTGTTTTTTGTGTGTTTTTTGACTTTTTGGTGGGTTGTTGGGGCCTGGCCATGTGGGTGGGGGCCATTTTGAGGCCTGGTACAGGCAGGGCCTGGCCATGTGGTGGGGTCAAGGGGCCGTTTTGAAGCCAGGCAGTGTGCTCAGGCCTGCACCCAGTTTGCCTTGCTTTCATCCATTATGACCAGGGGTACTCAGTGGTGCATGTACCATGTCTTTCTGTGGGGTGTCTCTTCTATTAATGTAAACATCTATTTTTGATTAGAATTGCAATTTTTATTTTGGGTCTTTCCGTTTTTGGGTGTGTTGTAAAAATAAATGCCTAGTTGCATATATTAATTGAAGCACGACATATGCAACATTTATTTAACTGATGTTCCTCTGGCTTTCTTTGCTTTTAGGTGCACGAGAGAATCACAAATCAGTCATCGTTCATCATCAGTGCCAGGAAGACGTCCTGCTGCGGTGTGTGAAGCACTACGCCACGTGACGTCACGTGTGGCCACAGACAACTCTGCAACTCGTGCAACTGCGGCCTGCTGTTCTGACATCTGAAGAAGATGGGCCCAAAGAAAGGTGGCCGTAGCTCCACCACCAAGAAAGTTGCCAGTGCCACTGCCAGTAAGAAGGAGCAGAAGAAGCAAGTGGCGCCATTTACCAAGGAGAGTGGTTTGCCTACAGACACTTTTTTTGGGGGGAAAAAAAACTATGCCTGCAGCAGCGGGATCTGCCGGGGACCAAGCTGGGAGCAGCACCTCCGCTTCATTGGGCTCAGTGCCACCACGCCAAGTTAGGTCCAAGACCACGAGTGCTGCAGAGGCAGGCACTTTAATTGTTCAATCACCATCGACCAGTGATGTTGGCTCATCGTAAGAAAGTAGCATCCAATCAACGCAGGGTGTAACTCATCTGACGAGTGTTCAACAATAACAGATGCAACGACAACCACAGGTGCAACTAGTACAAGCGCAAGTACATGCACAAGTACATGCGCAAGTGGAGGCGCAAGTGGAGGCACAAGGAGAGGCGTAAGGAGAGGCGCAAGGAGAGGCGCAAGGAGAGGCGCAAGGAGAGGTGCATGGAGAGGCGCAACTAGAGGCACATGAAGCGGCACAACTGCCCACAATGCTTGTTCCTTCAGCAGTAGGGGCACATCAGGAAATCGAGATTGAAGCGGAGGTATCATCCGAGGAAGCCACTCCTCCTGATGATGATCCATTATCTTCCAGATCCCCAGCAAGAAAAAGGTCAAGGAGGGCTACTACAAGTTCTTCTTCAAGCCCCCTTCCTTCTGATGATCTTGATGTTGACTGGAACCCACCAATGCAGTCTGAGAGTGAGGCACGCCATGAGCCGACAAAGGTAGCTAAGCCTAAAAGGAAGGTTCCCGTAAGGCTTCCATTTATGGGTGATGACGACGAACAAGAAGTGTTGTATTCTGCTGCTGATGAACAATCTGACGACGACCCAGTCATCACAGTCATCACTCCAGGCCCAGAGAGCATGCAGCAGACAGACATTTTTACCCTATCCCGAATTGCTGCTGAGCGTGATGTGGGCGGCGTGGCACTGGTACCACCACCAATGCAGTTAACTACTACACCAACACGACCTACAGCTTCCATATTTTCTCGTAAGAAGGGCCAGCAGGGACCTCCATCCAGCTCGACCTCCATTACCTCAAGTAGTGGTGCTGTAAGTGCACAACAGAGTCAAATTCAGCCACACCCATCCTCCACTTCATCTGGCATTGAAAGTAGCACCTCCACCACCAGCAGACATCTCCAGTCCCCAGTTTGGGACTTTTTTAGTGTTAGCAAAAAAGCGGAAAACCTAGTAATTTGTTCGATTTGTAAAGCTGTAGTTAGTCGGGGTAAGCTTGGTACCAACTATGGTACCGGAGGCCAGAGAGGTCATCTCCAAAAACACCACACTATCCCTTGGGAGGCGCATCTAAGTAAGATCCGGGAAGCCAAAAGTACAAGAAATACAAATGTACCCATTGATATTGCATCTGATGATGACGAGGGGCTGATCGTGCAGGGGGGAGGTGAAGAAGCGACAGACATTTTTTCTGGTACACACAGTACCCCTGGCAGCAGCACTGCAGTGGTAAGGCCCACACCCTCTACCCCAACAACATCTATGAGACACAGTAAGAGTCTGGGAGAGACACCGATGCGAAAAAGTATATCAATGAGCCTAACCGGGTTGAAGAAGTCTGGATCATCATCATCACGTAAAACAGTCCAGACCGCCATTAAAAGCATGTTTTGGTCGGAAGCGCCATTTGAACGCAACCACCCAACGGCACGTCTGTATAACGGGAAGCTGGCTAAAATGCTAGCGCTGGACCTTCTCCCTTTTTCTTTCGTGGAGGGGGTGGGTTTTCTAAAATTTGTGGCAACAGTCTGCCCTAATTGGAAGGTTCCTAGCCGGTCCTATTTTGCCAGAGTTGCGGTTCCAGCACTGCATGAAGATGTGCTGGAAGTGATTGGGTCAGCTTTGCAAAAGAGTGCTGTTCACACTATCCACCTGACAACAGACATTTAGACCAGTTGCCAAGCCGTGGATTACATGTGCATCACTGCATACTGGGTCTCATTTGCAGGGGTTAGAGAAAAGATGTCTACAGGTGTTGACCATGCCACAATTTTTCAAGCGAGTCGGAAACATGCAACAGTAGCCATGTTTGCCATGGAGAAATCTCATACTGCATTAAACATTTTGGATGAGTTTAAGAGCAAGGTCTCTAAATGGCTGGTGCCAAGAAGTTGCATGATTGGTTATGTTTCCACGGATAATGGCAGTAATATAGTTAAGGCCACGCATGATGGTGGCTACTTCAGAGTGCCGTGTTTGGCGCACTGCATTAACATTGTGGTGCAAGATTTCTTGAAAAGAGAAAACAGTCACTGACCACCTGCCGAAGAATCTGCACACATTTCAGCCATTCTTTTAAGGCCCGGAAGGAGATGAGGATCATTCAACGTAGCCGTGGAGTGCCAGTCAAAGGACTCATCCAGGAGGTGGCAACACGTTGGAACTCAACCTTCTACATGCTTGAACGTCTGTTTGAGAATTACAAGGTAATCAATGAGTATGTCAATAGCATTAACATACGGTCTGCTCCTATGAAAGACATGAGGCTAGAGCCGGAGGAATGGGTGAGGAGTTGCAAGTCCCGCCCATACTGGCGCCATTTTTGGTCGAGGCCAGGCGGGTCCAGAGTATAGTTCAAATGCCTCCAATACCTAGCGGCCGGACCAGAATCCCTTTCGGCACTTCAAAAAAATTTCATTAACGCCAGCAGAAAGGACAGGCGGCATGAACCGCGACTTAAAGGCGAGGAAGGCAAAATCTTCCCTACCGGGTCACGCTGAGGTCCCACCGGAGCTGATCGAGTTGGCAGTCTACAGTGTCTTTTTAGTAATTCGGACAAAAGCTGGTGTCAGCATGAGAGCACCACCATCTTGTGACAACGTTGTGGCCACTCCGGAGAGCGGGACAGCAGGCGTATCCCCCCACAGATGCACTGAATCAGTCTTTCCTACGGCACCAGATGAGGGTAAGGCGGCGGCCACCCGGGGCAGCGGCATATCAATGGGGGATAGTCGAGCAACAGTGGCGGTTGCCCCCACCGGAAGCCCGCGGGAGTCGAGGGCCAACGACTCTCGTAGAATCTTTAAACTGAGAGGACGTCTTCAAGAGTGGGGCTCATGCCCGAGCAGGCAAGCATTTGAGTTCCATGGTAGCTCAGAGCCATCCTAGTGGACCAGGCCCAAATCCGGGGAGCCGGCCGCCATCTTAAGAGCCCCCCCCAGCAGCCGCCCTTCACCACGGCCACCGGAGCGGGTCCCCCAGCCAGTCAACCGCGGGGGCTCGTTGAGTGGAACGCTGATGGCAGTCTTAGTGGGGGAGAGGAACCTCCACCTGGGGGGGTGGAGGGATGGCCGTCCGTGCTGCTTCTCCGCGGGCGCCCCACGCGAGGCAACAAAGGGGGGAGCCATCAGCGAGGCATCCCCCGCACACAACTTGCTGGACACCACCTCTAGATGATCTGGGGACGTGCCTCGGCGCGTGGGGTAGCCTCCGGCCTATTCGCACAATGGTCCTCCACCCCAGGCCGCCACCGACGCTACCTCGCCGGCTGATGGCTTTTGTAGACTTTTCACAGCCCAAAATCAACCAAAAAGCAGCCCAAAGCAGCCCAACATTGCCACTCCAAGGAAGGAGGGACAGGACAGCGTCAAGCAGACGGCAAATGTATTGGGATTGATGTTGCAGCCAGCTGCCATGTAAATAGTTATATAATAAAACGTTTTAACATATTACTTTGCTGGAGTGTTGTATATATTTATAATATTTGCATAGGGTTTGTCGTTATTTGGGCGGGGTGGGCGGCGGAGCCGAGCTGTCTTGCGGCCATCATGGCATCAAGCTCGGCTCTTCTCACTAGTTTCATATTTCTCATGAGGGGTTGTTCCTAATGTTTCTATTTTAGCGGGGTCAAAAAGATCCCATCAGTGGCCTACTGATTTTGCTCGATTCCTTTTGTTTTTCCTAACGATTTTTATATTTATAGTTTGCTAGCACGATACAGCGGCTAATCCGCATTTTTGTATACATGTCCTTTTTATTAGGGGTGTCCTCCGGTGGAGCCGGATGATCTACCTCTAATAACGGTCCGGGCTTGAACCAACTACTGAACAATGGGGAGAAGATAGGCATGACGGGATACAATGGGGACAAAAGTCTGCACTACCTATCCTTCACTATCCGCAAAGACTAAACAGAGTATTGCGACTCTGTGCTTATTTGTGAATAGAGAATAACCCGAAGAGAACCAATTCCGAACGATCAATGTTCGGATAAACAATCAATCAAATGAGGGATAAAAATAGGCACGACGGATTACAATGGGGGCAAAAGCCTGCGTTACCTATCCTTCACTATCTGCAAAGACTAAACAGAGTATTGCGACTCTGTGCTTGTTTGCAAATAGAGAATGATCCAAAGAGAACCAATTCCAAAACAGTCAATGTTTGGATAAACAATCAATTCCAAAAATACTTGGATAAACAATCAATTCCAAAAATACTTGGATAAACAATCAATTCCAAAAATACTTGGATAAACAATCAATTCCAAAAAATACTTGGATAAACAATCAATCAAATGAGTAATACTAGTATTTTCAAACAATCAAACAATCAATTCGCAATTCGCTGCGATGCACGACCTTACCCGGACCGTATGGACAGTTTCTCGTCTTCCGCTTCCAGCGCCTGATTTTCCTCTATTCTCCGTAATTGCTGTGGCACTCTTGATGGTTCCCAGTCAGGACCGTAGATCACGCGAGAGAGGTCTGCTCGGAACCAGTGAAGTTCGGATGATCGGCTGCCAGACGAGGGTCTATCGGGCAGGTGCACTTCCCGATCGTTGCAGTCGTTCACTCTGTCGTTGGGACCTCTCCCACTGGATCCACGTGTCGCTGATGGGCCCCACGTTTGGGACGCCAATTGTGAAAAGGTAGGGCCGAATTCGACCAAGAACCCTTCAGTATTTGCCCGGTGTTAGCCGCCTCTCATACCATTCGGGATTACCAAACAAAGAGGCAGGCGCTGGAGGCAGGAAGGCAGGAAACAGGAGTTTATTCCGACGGAGCAGAACACGTCAGATCAGACAACAGGGTATCTTCTCGAGGTGCTCTAACCGCATCTCTGAGGCCTGGCCTCTTATACACAGGTTTATGGCTTTATTACATACATTGCATCCGTAATGTTTCTTTGAAGGGCAGAAAAGACATCCTCTGAATTCTCGGTCCAGGCCCGTTCCCACACATATCTACAATAGAGTTCCCACCCCGATCTCAGCATGTGGTGGTTATCGCGCAGCTGGACATTCCGCTGGGAACGGGGGTGTGTGTGATCAGTCGGATCTTCGGGGTGCGAAAGTGGTGATTAATCCCTGCTCCTTTGATGGGGTGAGTTCCTACTGTAGGGGGCAATAAACTGCATCTGTTGGGCTAGGTGATGGCCTGGGATCAGGCCGGACAATCGGGCAGGGAGGAAGAGGTTATCAAAAGGAGTGAGATGAAAGGAGTGTGGGGGTTCAGCACGGGATGTGGCTCTGAGGCAGGGTCGCGCTGGAGGTGCAGTTATGGCCCAGGCAGGAGAGATCGGGGGCTGGCAGGGCGCGGGGGAAGCTTGCGAGGCCGGGGATTGGGGGGAGAGACGTGCAGGCTATTGGCAGTGGGCAGAGAAGCCAAGGCACACAAAATGGCTGCTACTTTCGTACATGAAGGGGCATAAAAGGGACAAGATGGCGTGGCCACTGTTTCACGATGTTCACTTCACTTTCAACAGTGGCTGTGGTGAACATAAATGAACGCCGCTTATATATACCTAATTTTAGTCATTTTCCACAATGGGACCTAGTTCAAAGCCTGACAGACATGCTTCGTTCTTTTGAGGTCTTCACCCGTGAAGTCAGCAGGGAGGATTGTAGTTTGGGCAAAGCTATCCCATTGCTGTTCATGCTGGAGCAACAACTGAAGGCGGTGTCTTCAACGTTCCAAGCTGATGTTCACAAACAAGACGCATATCGGTTGGCGGAGAGCTTATTAAGCAGCCTACTTGTCAATGAAATACTTAAAAAAATACATTCAGAACAACATTACATTTGTGCCACTATTCTGGATCCATGGTACAAAAAGGCACTGACCAGCAAAGTATCAATTCCTTTTGATGAAGAAGATGTTTCAAAGTACAAACATTGGCTAGCTGTGTCAGCCACTCGGTTCGAAAAAGAGCGGCAGGAAATTGAAGGAAACACCACAAGTACTACTGAAGCAGCAGGCCATCCGGCGTCAAGGTCCACTTTTGTGGCCGAAGGCAGTCACTTTCCCTCACTGCCATTACCGACAGCAGCAACAGTATCCTCGTCATCATCACCTGCACCAGGCCCAGCCATAATATTGTCGGAAGCGGATTGGATAACTCGGCAAGGGTTTGCTCGCTCCAGTGTTGATGCAAAGGTAACACATGGTACGCAAAGTGGAGCACCACCCAGGGAGGCCCTTGAGTGGATGGTGCAGGCCTTTCTGGATGACCCAACAGAGGTCTACATTGATCGTGACCCATTGGTGTATTGGTATTGGAAAAGGCCTCACTGGTCACTGCTCAGCAGGTTGGCTATAAATTATTTGTCTTGCCCACTTGCAAGCGTGTCTTCGGAACGAGTTTTCAGTGCTACTGGTGCCATTGTCACTTCAAAAAGGTCCCGCCTCTCGCCCAAAAATGTGGAGAGGTTAACAATGATCAAGATGAATCAGCACTTCATACCACCAGATTACAAAATAAGTGAATCCACACAAGAAGAAGAGGACACCGACTTAGGTGACGGAAGTTCTTCTCTGTTAGCTGACCTACTCACGTCTCAATTCACAGAGTTTGAGGACGAGCTCTACTTCCCTGACACCGAGGCCTGAAAATGACTTCCTTTTTTTTCCTCCTTATTCACTTTTATTCCTATGTGTCTTTCTTTGTTTTGCAACTTTTACCACAATAAAACTCTAATCACCTAATCACAACAAGTCTATCAGCAGCACTGTCTTCATCTTATTTCCTTATTGATTTGAAGGTGCCACAGTCTGCATTCCTGAGGTTCACAAGTTCACAACTCAGTCATGCTCCTCTATCTTCCTCCTCCAGACTCCCCCCTATCCATTTCCCTCAAGGTAGATGGCTGGATTACACAGAATCAAGAAACTTTGTCTTTCATAGATGAGTCCCCTCAAGTGGGACTGGAATTACTGACTTAATGCTGATTGCTGACAGTTACTTCTGAAATGGACAGGAAAGGCTGCCCTGTGGGCCTTCACTTTCAGAACAAGATGCGGACAAAAAGTGGAACAGGTAATGAATAATGAGAGGATGGCATGCAGTGGACAGCAATGGCTGTCTGGCTCTGATGAAAGCAATTGCTGTTTGTTTGTTGTGCATGAAATGAATCATATGTCTTCTGTTATTATTTAATCTTTTACATACTAAATGTAACTCAAGTCTACTCAGCTTTTTTTTACCTTGTTTAATTCAAATTGTACTTCAACTGCAGGGGCCACTACATTGCATTTTCCAATATGCAAAATGTCCTTGGACTCACTGTTTGCCAATATACCATGATTATTGATGATGAGTGTTGATGATCAAAGTTAAATAATATATCTTTTTTCTTTACAGTCACTCACTGGGATGGATGGATCATCATCGTCGTCGGTTTACGGAAGAACTATGGCCAATTTGTGAGTGGCAAACAGGTAAACCAGTCAACAACAACTACTACAGCAGAACTACATGTCTGTCTAGTCGTGGTATGGAGTGGTCGAGCCAGTGTAGTGTTGTTATGCCAGGCAGAGTCCAGACAGCAGTTCATGTAAAATTGGGGCTATGTGGCTTGCTGCATACAATTAGGTATGCTTGTATGTCTGTGTCAAAGAGCCTAGGTATGATACATCAGGTTGCTTTGCTTCAGTGATGCCTGCCTTGAACGTCTGCATGGCCCTGGCCTGCTGTGTGCTAATCATTTTTAGGGTTTAGGGCTATTTTGGGGTTAGTGCGGTTTACTAGGGTTTTTTGGGTTGAATTTGGGAGGGTTCCCGGAGTCTAGGGTTCAGGGCCCGATGCAGGCTCATTCATAATGATGTTGGCAAGGTTTTTAGGGGGGTTTGGCGTTTCTTGGTCCAGAATTGGCTGAATGTTGGCCTTTTTTGGTGTTTTGCGGGCGCGTGTGTTTGGGTGAAAGGTCGTACACCTTCCAGTGGATCGATTTTGTTATGCCTAGGTGAGAATCGCTGGAACAAGTGTCCAGGTAAGGTTCAAGATGATCGAAGTAGTGGAAGTGCTAAAAACAGCAATTTTTTGTCAAGGCGCGATTTGCCATGTTATCCAAAGGCCGGTTTGGGGGCGCAAGGAGAACGTGTGTTTGGGGTGTTCCAGTTGAGCTAGGGGAACGGAGCTTCTGTGAGTGGTAGGGAGGGGGAATTGGTGGTTGTGCAGGAAATTTGGGAGGAATCGATTGATGGGAAGGGTGTGTTTAGGCAAAGTCGAGGAAGGGAAACCGCTGCCATAGGCGCCCATGTTAATTTTCGATTATTGCATGATTTCAGGGTGCAATTGGAGTGTGTTGTACATGGTTCTTGGTGGATTTGCCTAGCTGGGATGAGAGTTGGGAATGTCTAGTTTTGTTTGCAAGTGGTTTGAAGAAAATCCATGGTGGAAAAGGGGCGTTTTAGGCCTAGTTTTAGAGTTCGTTTTGGCACGATTTTAAGGCCTGTGCAAGGTTGCCGTAATGCACGTTTTTGGAAGGGTTATGTGGAGTGTTATAGATTTTTGGGAGTGGGTTTAGGGGTCTGGGAGCACTGCTGGGAAGGTCTAATTTTGTGTCAAAATAGCAGTTTGGTCGTAGGTTGAGGGGAAAGGGGAATTAGGCCCTGTTTCCTAGGTGCATTTTTGCCATTGGCTTACATTGGCGGCCTGCAAGCTAGCTGTATTGCATGTTTTTGGGAAGCTATTTAGGGGTGTTCTAGATTTTTGGGAGTGGGTTTAGGGGTCTGGAAGCACTGCTGGAAAGGTCTAATTTTGTTTCAAAATAGCAGGTTGGTCGTAGGTTGAGGGGAAAGGGGAATTAGGCCCTGTTTCTGAGGTGCATTTTTGTCATTGGCTTACATTGGCGGCCTGCAAGGTAGCAGTATTGCGTGCTTTTGGGGGGCTATTTGGGGGTGTTATAGATTTTTGGGAGTGGGTTTAGGGGTCTGGGAGCACTGCTGTGAAGGTCTAATTTGTGTCAAAATAGCAGTTTGGTCGGTGGTTGAGGGGAAAGGGGAATTAGGCCCTGTTTCTGAGGTGCATTTTTGCCATTGGCTTACATTGGCGGCCTGCAAGGTAGCAGTATTGCATGTTTTTTGGGGGGCTATTTGGGGGTGTTCTAGATTTTTAGGAGTGGGTTTAGGGGCCTGGGAGCACTGCTGGGATGGTCTAATTTTAGCTGACCTACTCCATGTTCAATTCACAGAGTTTGAGGACGAGCTCTACTTCCCTGACAACGAGGCTTGAAAAACTTACTTTTTGTTTTCGTCCTTTTTGACTTTTATTTCTGTCTTTCTTTGATTTGCAACTTTTAGCACAACAAAACTTTAATCACAACAAATACATCAGCAGCACTGTCTTCGTCTTATTTTCCATATTGAAGGTGCCGCTGTCTGCATACCTGAAGTTCACAACTGTCGCTTCAGTCCGTACATGAGTCCCCACAAAAGAAGTGTGACTGGAATGACTCACTATGCAGACTGCACCTTCTGAAATTTACATGAGAGGCTGCCCTGTGGCCCTTCACTTAAATAAGATGATGACAAGTGGAATAGGTAATGAATGATGAGATGGCATGCAGTGGTGGACAACACTGGCTGTCTGGCTCTGATGAAAGCAATTGTTGTTTGTTTGTCGTGCATGAAGTGAATCCTATCTGTGTTCTGTTATTATTATTTAATCTTTTACACACTAAATGTAGCTCAAGTGTACTCTGTTATCTTGTTTAATACAAATTGTACTTCTACTGCAGGGGCCAGCCACTATGTTGCATTTTTCAGTATGGAAAATGTCCTTGGACTCAGTGTGCAGACAACATTGAGTTTGCCAATAACATACCATGATGATGATGAGTCTTGATGATTAAAGTTACATATTATATTTATTCTTTACACAGTCACTCAGTGACTGTCACTCACTGGGATGGGTGGATCATCATCATTGTCGGTTTACAGAAGAAATATGGCCGTTTTGTGAGTGGCAAACAACAGGTAAACAAGTCAACAACCACCACAGCAGACCTACATGTCTGTCTAGTCGTGGTATGGGAGTGGTCGACCCAGTGTAGTGTATGCCAGAGACCAGACAGCAGTTCATGTAAAATTGTGGCTATGTGGCTTGCTGCATAAAATTAGATATGCTTTGTCTGTCTGTGTCAAAGAGGTATGCTACATCATCAGGGTGGTTCACTCAGTGGTGCCTGCCTTGACCGTCTGCATGGCCCTGGCCTGCTGTGTGCAATTACTATCCTTGAAAAGGAAACTCAGAGTACGCACTTTAGAAATGATGCCTGTATGTAATACTGTTGCCTCTGAAAGTGTTATTTTTGCACTACACACCGTACCTTATATTTTTTCTCAGTGCTGTTTTAATATCCCTTCCTGTTTTTCCATCAACATTTGCAGGTCGGCTTTTACCTTGTGCCATGGGAACAACATCAATCCGCAATTCCGCATCCGCCAGGCAGGCAGTGGACAGTGTGTCTGGTTACCAAGATTGAGCGACGGAGCGTCAGATGGAATGGAGGAGTACCGCGAAGAAGAGGAATGGCTGGATGCATGCAACTTCCCAAATTGAACAGGACAACAACATAGAGTTACAGTATCCTCTTCACTTCTCCTTATCTTTTAAATAACTTATTGTTGTGAACTTCTATGAGTGCGACTCTCTGCTTCACATTCATCCCTACAGCTATTTCATAACTTTCTTTGCTATTTTTAAAACTAATGTAATGTACTACTAAGTCATTCTCTCTGAGTGAAATTGCGTAATTACAGCAGCCCTGTACTGTCTAATAGTTTAGTACTACTTAGTAAGTTGTAGTTAGTACTACTTTTCAGTAACTGAACCATCCATTTAGCAAACAACTTCATGCATGCACTTCCTTTATGTCCCTTAAAAGATATATGGATATCTTCGTATCCAAAGATTTGTTTTACTTCACTTGTTGTTTGTCCATGCTGTGTTTTTTTTCCTCTCTCCACAACACCTTACCAAAAAAAAACATTCCCATCCAATTTTCAAACCCTAACCCTCTTCCCCCGGACTGTGTGGTTTTCATTGAGGTGTGACTAAATTACAACAATAATTCCACACACTTGCTGGGGAGGATAAGGTCAAGGATGGTGAAGGAATCCGAGGATATGTTCTTACTGTGTACTGTACTATCTCTATCGTACTGTTCTAATGCTACGCTCAGGCCACTCAATCTTTCATTTCCTTCTTTTTCATATGCTGCTACTGCCAGTGTGTACCACTACTACTACCACCACCACAACGATGACATTTCATCTGTCCAGGATTCAACCTTAATCGCCATTTGCCATGCAGCCAGCCCTGTGCCTAGCCCTATTCTCAAACACGAATCACAGGTAAGATAAGCATTTTGGGGAGGAAGAATAATGGAGTAGGAGGAGAGGAGAGACTGACGGTAGTACTAGTAAAGTAGTAGGACAATTGAATTCACTAACTCTGTCACTGGCACTTTTCTAAAAATGTGGTCGATTAGACAATTTGAATCAACCAGCCAGTTAAGTTTCAGGAAAACAAATGTACAGTTGAGTTAACCCCCCCCGCCTCCCCCACAAAACAGTAACAATGTGTATGCTATGTTTAAGTTGAAAATAAATAACTATTTACACCCTAACAAAAATAAACTATCCCACAAGACCCGACCCACTCCCTCCCTAACCCCAACCAATGTCCATGAAATGTCCCGAAGAAAAGTTCCAAAACCCCAACGCCCAATTTCCACCCCCCCCAAAAGTCTTTAAAAAGGGGGCAGGGACAGTCTCTCCTCCTCTACTGCCGTCGGCAGTGTCCTTTGGCCAGGTGGTCCCGACGCTCCCTGCGAAGGTCCTTGAGCAGGGTTTTTAGCCTCTCCACATCCTGATCAAGGTTGAACACCCTGAGGGTCAAGCGGTGCAGACGAGCCTTGCACCTGCTGTGGGATGCAGCTGTTTTTTTTGCTGCTTGGCGGTGGCGGGTGGCTGCCGTACCACGGCTCCGGACCGCTGAAGGCTTGCGCTGACTGGATGACCCAGGGTGAGCAGAGGAGGATGCAGCTGTCATGGATGTTGTAGATATCGACTGAGACTTCGTGTCCTCCTCCTCCTGGGCCACGAGCCGCCGATATTCGGCGACAATCGCCTCCAGCTTCCGTTGCCGTGCCCGTCTAGCCAGCTCCTTCCGTGTTAGTTTGGAAGGAGCATCTATATGAAGAAAGAAAAACATACTGTAACCAATGCTCTTTTAGATTAACACAAAATAATTCAGCAGAAAGTTGTGTTACAGTAGCACTAGCAACTTGCAAGCACAGTACATCAAATTTGTGGCCTGTATCTATCTAACTAACCTCCCACTTCATCGGCCCCTGCTCTAACATTAGTGGGAGTTTCAGGAATTCTACTAGCACTATATGGACTCACTACATTAGACTCAGACAGTACACCAGTCTTCTTCTTCTTCTCTCTTGTTTAGCGAAATTGGTACATAAACTTGTGGAAGCCGGCATAATGCCAGCGCAGTCAACTTGCACCCGAGTACCATGATCCAGGCATCCTTCCATTCAAAGTAAATGTCAATCATTCTTCTAAATGTCTCAACTGGACAAACCTTACTTTTTCTCACGGAAAAACGACCTTTTAATTTTATTTTGGAAACCGCCAGCCATGCATCCATGCTTGACTTGCATTTGAATTTGAACCAAAGGATATATTGCGCACACATACAGTTTGTTTCACCCACCCAGGCAGTCCTCTTTCCTTTCTCCTTCCACCCATCCTTGCTTCATCCTTCAACCGGCCATGCATCATATTCCCATCCACCTCGGGCAGCATTCAAAAACACGTATCATTCTTTGCCAGTCATTACTTTTAACTCGCTCGTCCTTCCTTACAGTCCCTTCTTTCCCTTTTCGTTCATCCCATCCATCAAGTTCATCCCTGATTTGACTTGGCTTCTCGATAAAACTTTCACAGCTTAGTTGAAGTCAAATTTAGAGGAGGCCATTGGTTACTCGTCAACTCCCGCCGCTAATGCTATTGCTAATGAGAACGGTACAAAAACGGGTGGTGATGGACGTAATGAGAAGTCAAGGGTGAATGTCTTCTACCTGGTTGACAAAAACTTAGTTCTAAATTTGTAAGTCTTCTTAACAGTACAGTGTACTTGTACTGTACAACATATATATGCCCCTGCAGAGTGCCCATTCTGCAGTCTGCAATTTCAATAAGTAACGGAATATAATAGTTCACCACTGCCCGCCACTCCCGTGGCATCCCCCACAGTAGTTCCTGATGGCTGTTGCACCACATCCGACCCTGGAGTGCCCACCTCCGTGCTGGCCCAGGCACTGGTGCTTGGCTGTGCTGATGTTCCGCCTAGAAAATACGAATCTATGACAGAATATCAAGAATGCAAATATCGACAGACAAAATATCGGCGCTGGAATATCGAAGGCAAGTATATCGACAACCTATCTACAACATGGTAAGTACAAAAATACCGAAAATAAAATATCGATGTTAAAAATATCATCATTAAAAATATCATTTTTTTAACAGTAAAAAAAAGTTTAATTAAATAAATAATACTTATATATAATTTAAACTGATTTAAAAATGTGTTATAATGTTTACAATGAATAAATAATACATATTTATTATTAAACATTTAATCAAAATTAAACATACAATATATAATATATACTTAAATAAAATATATATATTTATTAAATTAATTAAAAATATTAACAAATACTATAAATTAAAAATACATCAACACTCATATAATAATAACATAAATAATAATAAATAACGATATTTAATAAACAACAACAATTAAATATACTTTCAATATTTTAAAAATTAATTAAATACAACATTATGTAACATATTAAATACATAAATAAATATAAATAATATTGGATAGCGTAAGGGTAAAAATTACTATTCAAACTCCAAACGGTGCAACAGTAGGGAAAGCGTTGGATAGCAGGTGGGTAAAAATTACTATTCCCACTCCAAAGAGTGCAACAGTAGGGAAAGAGTTGGATAGCGTAGGGGAAAAAATTACTATTCCCACTCCAGAGAGTGCAACAATAGGGAAAGCGTTGGATAGCGGGTGGGTAAAAATTACTATTCCCACTCCAGTGAGTGCAAAAGTAGGGAAAGCGTTGGATAGCGGGTGGGTAAAAATTACTATTCCCACTCCAGAGAGTACAACAGTAGGGAAAGCGTTGGATAGCGTACGGGTAAAATTTACTATTCCAACTCCAGAGGGTGCAACAGTAGGGAAAGAGTTGGATAGCGTAGGGGTAAAATTACTATTCCAACTCCAAAGAGTGCAACAGTAGGGAAAGAGTTGGATAGCGTAGGGGGAAAAATTACTATTCCCACTCCAGAGATTGCAACAGTAGGGAAAGCGTTGGATAGCGGGTGGGTAAAAATTACTATTCCCACTCCAAACAGTGCAACAGTAGGGAAAGCGTTGGATAGCGGGTAGGTAAAAATTACTATTCTCACTCCAGTGAGTGCAAAAGTAGGGAAAACATTGGATAGCAAGTGGGTAAAAATTACTATTCCCACTCCAGTGAGTGCAACAGTAGGGAAAGCGTTGGATAGCAGGTGGGTAAAAAATTACTGTTCCCACTCCAAAGAGTGCAACAGTAGGGAAAGAGATGGATAGCGTAGGGGAAAGAATTACTATTCCCACTTCATAGAGTGCAACAGTAGGGAAAGCGTTGGATAGCGGGTGGGTAAAAATTACTATTCCCACTCCAGAGAGTGCAACAGTAGGGAAAGCGTTGGATAGAAAGTGGGTAAAAATTACTATTCCCACTCCAGTGAGTGCAACAGTAGGGAAAGCGTTTGATAGCGTACAGGTAAAAATTACTATTCCAACTCCAAAGAGTGCAACAGTAGGGAAAGAGTTGGAAAGCGTAGGGGGAAAAATTACAATTCCCACTCTATAGAGTGCAACAGGAGGGAAAGCGTTGGATAGCGGATGGGTAAAAATTACTATTCCCACTCCAGAGAGTGCAACAGTAGGAAAAGCGTTGGATAGTGGGTGGGTAAAAATTACTATTCCCACTCCAGAGGATGCAACACCAGGGAAAGCGTTTAATAGCGTAGAATTTTATTTTAACATACTTATGAATTAATCTTATATTTGAAATAATGTATAAATATTTTTTTTAATACATCAACATCAATAAAATACAATTACTAATTAATAAAACCAATGAAATTAAAAAAAAATTATTTGACAATAAATTAACAACAAACACCATTACATAATAATAATTCAATATTAGTCACCAAATAATAAAATTAATAAAAATAACAATTTATCATAAAAATAAAAAATAAATTAAATTTAATTTACAAAGAAATTTTAAGAAACAATATACAACATATAAAACACTTGTAAAAAAGTTTACCAATTAATTAATGATTTTTTCTAGTTATTAAAAAATTATTACGATTTAAAACTATTAATTCCCAATTAAATAAATGTATTATGTTTTAAAATAATTATTTGCCATTAATAATTATTTTATACATTAATTATCAGTTTAAAATTTGTTTAAATAATTAAATATTTACTATTAAATTACTTCCCACCCAATACCCCTATAAAACCACAACACGCTCCAATACTAAAACATCACATTTAATAAAAATTAACAATAACTACCAATTAAATAATTATTTGATCAATTAAAAAATAATTTATCAATTACAATAATTAATTGCCAATTAATAAATAATTACTAATTCAATTATACATAAAAATAATTAACTAATTACAATAAAATCACTATTCCCCTATAAACCCACAACCCGCTCTGATACAAAAACATTAATTACCAATAAATAATTAATTTATCAATTAAAATAATTAATTGCCAATTAATAATTAAAATAAAAATTAATTACCCATAACAAAATCATTAATTAGTTACAATTAAATAACTTCCCACCCTATTCCCCTATAAACCCACAACCCGCTCCGGTACTAAAGCATATAATTTACTTAAAAATTAATTTATTAATATATATATAAAATACACATATAATATAAATTAATTTAAATACTTAACAAATACATATAACAATTACATAATAAAAAACATAAAAATAATACTAATATCGATATTATTGACATCGAAATTAGTTACATCGATATTAGTGACATCGAAATTAGTTACATCGATATATATGCTATCGATATTACTGATTTCAATATTACTTACATCGATATAAATAAATTCGATATTACTTACCTTAGGATCGATATTCTGTCCAACGATATTCTTGACATCGATATTCATGACCTTCGAAATTTCAAACACGATATTTTAGTAGGTCGATATTTCAAACTCGATATTTTGACTGTGTACCAGAAAATACATTTAATATTTTTAGATGCCATATACACCACTTCCTATTTTGTCTAGGAATGAAAAAATGTACTAGTACTACATAACAAATTTAATAATTTGTGACTCTAGTCTAAACTACAAATTTCCCTTTCTTCAGGGAAGGGTGTTTTTTATTTATGCTTAGCCATAACATGTGATGCTACACTTTTTGGCACAACTGATGAATGCTTGCTTTTTAACACGCACCATTTTTCTCATAACAGACAAGCTTCCCTTCTAAGAACAAGAGCAAGATCATCATCATATCATGTTGGACGGAGTCGTCAACGATTCATCCCCACCAAGACTTTAAGTTCCAACCAGGTGAGGGCTCTCCCACAATTAATATGTGAAATCAGCCACTTTTCAGTTTTGAATCCTTCACCGTTTATCTTATATGAACTGAAGTTGATTTTAATAAATGTTTTTACTTTTAATAAAGCTTTAAAACTTACATAGACTCTGGTTTTTGGTCATGAGTGAGTGAGCGAAAGGGTTTGCAATTTGCAAGCATGAGTCCGTGGCTCTGAGAGGTTGGGACTCTGACTCCGTAGTCTTATGTTCTGGGTTGTATAATTATTGGGGGTCATCGCTGCATTCGGGAGCTAAATAATGACTCTGACACACTAGCTAGTCAGTAAGGAGATTGGGGGTTCAACTTCTGTTATGACTGAGGTATGTGGAAAGTCTAACTGCGCCTATTATAATTTATAACCAATGCCCTATTTCTTGTCCATAGTTCTGTTTGTGCAGAATAGTCCCTGCAACAGTAGTAGTATGGATTGTCCTCCTATCCAATCAAAAAGTAAACTAGTATCCTATTCTTGGTGGCCATTGACATTTTATTGTTGGGAATTGTCAAAGCATAAACATTTAAAAGACTTCAATAGACATGATTGACTTACTGGCTGCGCGCTGCGTGACGCGCTACTGTTTTCTTGCTTTTGCACTAATTTGATCTTTTTAACAGCACTTACTTGTACTTGGCAATATCGCGCTGTGCGTGCTTTGGCTGCAGGTGCGCTGGCTTTGCCGCTTCACTGGGGAACATAGGTAGATCTTACCTGCATTTTAATCGGCTTGCACCCGCACTTTGCGGGACAGAGGGACATCAGGGGGCCCAATTGAAATCGCTTCGTGCCACCGTTGTTTGGCTGCCATATTGGGTTGGGCATTGGGGGGGTGAGCATTCATAGGCGCCATCTTAGGTGAGGGGACAGCGGCTTGCCCTCACAGGACTCTCGTGATCTTCGGTATTTAAGATGGACACTGACCTAGCGCGTAGAGTAGGTGCGCACCGGGCACGTCGTAGGCGCGCCGGAGGTACGCCAGAGGTAAGCCCGTTTGCGCCCGTTCGCGCACAGGTCGCGCCTGGCGCCGGGAATGTTGCTTCTCTTACCTCCCATCGCATTGTCTACTCTAGTTTAGAATTCAGGCAGCTCAGGTTGATCCAGCAGGATACAGCCGCCCGCAGGCCGGAGTTGCTTGCATGTGGTCTTTTGAACGTGAGGTCCCTATGCAAGCATCATACCGAGATAGTTTATCTTATTGAATCGCTTAGTCTGGATGTGCTCTTCATGACGGAGACTTGGACTAGGGTAGACAGTACTGTGGAATTAGGACTGGCCTGTCCTGTCGGTTATAAAATCATGCACTCTCCCTGTTTGAAGAACAGAGGTGGAGGAGTGGGTTTTATCTTTAGAGAAACCTTATCTCTTACTCAGTTAGAGGTCAAGGAGGTGCAGGGCTTCGAATTGAAGAGGCTTCTCCTTTACAGGACAGAAAGGAGTATTGCAGTCTGGGGTGCTATGTTACTGACCCCCTGACTTCATTGACCTCATCTACGACCTTTTCCAATTCCCACTCTAGGTTTTTAATTTGTGGCCAAATGGCCCTGCACACCCTGCTTATAATGATTTATGCCAGGCCTGCAGCAATATTCAGCTGCAACCGCTGGTACTTTCCACAACCCATCTGAAGGGCCATATTCTGGACCTAGTGTTCGCGGACAGCATGCAGGTGTCGGTGAAAGGCATTTCCCCTCAATGTTGGACGGACCATGCTTTGGTCTCTTTTTCCCTCCATCTTGCGGCTGACTCTTTAGATGCTGCACGGTCAAAATCTTTTAAGGTGGGTAGGCCTTGGTCTAGGCTTCAAAAGGCCTCGGTCCTGCCCAGCCTACTCCCTGTTGAAAACGCGCTGGGGGCTAATGCGGAAGAAAGTTACAACAACCTATGTCAGCAAATCTCGAACTCCTTGGATTTGGTGGTACCTTTCCGTAGGTCAAGGGACAGGCAGAAAAAAGCTAAGCCTTGGTACTCCAGCGATCTTCGGCAGTCGAAACTGCGGTGTAAACGGGCTGAAAGGTCTTGGAGGAAGCACTATTTACATCCAGACAAGATCGTCTTTAAGCTCGCTCTAATGGAATATAAAGCACAGATTAAACATGCGAAAGCTGTCTATTTTGAGGAGACTTTGAATCAAGCACCTAACAAGTCACAGGCCTTGTTTAGGATTGTTAATGATCTCTCCCAGCCTGCCTGCGCCTCGAATAACATCTCGGCTTCTCAGGCTTTATGCGACTCTTTGCAGCCGCATTTGAAGCTAAGATAGCTACCATACTGAGCGGTCCTATTCCGTCGGACTCCCAGTCTCGGCCACCCCAGGTTTTTCCATCTACCCTGGCCGACACAGATTATCTGCTGGCTCAGCCTCGGTTGAGCAGCTTCTCTGTCCCGAATTTCGACGACTTTTGCCGACTAGCACTGACGGTGTCCTCGGGTTCCCCTATGGACCCACTTCCTCATAAATTTTGGAAGCTCTTTCAGAAGGAACTTTTTTACCCACTGTACTCCATCTGCCTCCAGTCCTTTGAATCTGCCTTGGTTCCAGACTGTTGGAAAACAGCAGTGGTGTCCCCCCTCCTGAAGAAGCCTACCCTGGACCCCACCCGCCCGGAGAATTATAGGCCCATCTCATTACTGCCTTTTCCGGTTAAAATCATGGAGAGGGTGGTTACCCAGTCTCTGTCCAGATACCTGGAAGATAACAACTGCCTGGACGTGGCCCAGTTTGGGTTCCGCCCAGCGCATGGGACGGAGTCGGCTCTGGTTGTCGTGCTGGACAAACTTCGCTCGCGAGTCGACACTGGTCGAGCAGCCTTTCTGGTGCTGCTCGACATGTCGGCCGCATTCGACACGGTCAGCCATCCGATTCTTATCAGGAGACTGGAGGAGGCTGGAATAACAGGGCGGGCTCGAGACTGGCTAGTCTCGTATCTCCGTAATAGGCAGCAAGTGGTGGCCTTGCCGCCATATAGATCAGGCGTGCGGAAGGTTGGGCAGGGGGTGCCCCAGGGCTCAGCCGTTAGCCCAATACTGTTTAATTTGTACCTTCGCCCTCTAATCCATCTTATCGGTACCTTTGGTATCACGGTATTTAACTATGCCGACGATACCCAACTGATTTTCTCGCTGGAGGGCGGAGAGGCGGTTTCCTTAGAGACCTTCCATCGCTGTATGTCAGCAACAGCAGACTGGTTGTGTTCCAACTCACTCCAGTTTAACAGGTCTAAAACAGAGGTGCTGTACTGCTCCACTGATCGTGTTCCACGCTCCTTGCCAGAGGAATTCTGGCCTTCTTTCTTTCCTGGTTCAGTGACAGCAGCGGACTGTGCGTAATTTGGGAGTTATGTTTGGTCCTAACCTTCAATTGGATGGTTTTGCCAACAAGACCATTGCCACTTGTATGGTATTGCTCAGCATGCTGCGCAAAGTCCTGCCTATGCTCCCAGCCTCGGCTAGAACTGAAGCTGTGCGGGGGATCATACTGAGCAGGTTGGACTATTGCAACGCACTGCTTTTGGGTGCACCCAAGAATCTGGTTGGCAAGCTCCAACGGATACAAAACATGGCAGCCAAGTTGGCCTTGTCTCGTCCGCGTATCGCCTCGTCCACCGCAGCGCTGCATGATCTCCACTGGCTACCCGTCCAGCAGCGGATTCTTTTTAAGGCCTCGTGTTTGGTCTTTAGGGCGCTGCATGGGCAGGGTCCTGTTTTGCTGCAGAATCTCTTTTCCTGGTACACTGTTTCACGTACCTTGCGCTCTTCCTCTGAATGCCTGGTTACGGTTCCCAGGTTTCAGAGGTCAAGAATGGGTGGTCGATCTTTCAGCTTTGCTGCCGCCAGTCTTTGGAATTCTCTTCCGCTCCAATTGAGGAGCCAAAGCGAATTCCCTCTCTTTAAGAGAAATTTAAAAACTTATCTCTTTCCTAGAGTAGCGTGATTTCTGTGACCGTGTGCTAGTTTGCCTTTTAAAGCGCCAGGATACCCTTTGGGTGACAGTGTTTTGCGCTATACACGACTGGAATACATACATACATACATACATTATGGACAACCCAGAGGACTGCACTCAGTGCATAGAGCTATTGCTGAATAGAATAGGAGTTTTGTTTAACACCTTTTGCCAACTGTGCAAGCTTAGTTAGCTACACAGACAGACTAATAATAATCTAGTAGTACCACAGGGAGTCATAGTAGAGGCAGGATAATGTTATGTTATGTTATATGGTTTTATATAGTGCTCGGCTGCCCCAGCAAAGGGGTGTCCCGGCGCTTTCTACCAGAGAAGGAGGTAGGACAGCTGCAGAAAAAATTTGCATTTGAAGAATTTAGAAACAGTCTACAAGAAGATCAAAGACGATTTAGGAAAAAATAGAATGAGGAACGTTTGGAAAAAATAAGTGCTGTAAAAGATAGGGAAGTATAATTATTAATATTAACAGAAAAACTTACTGGGGCCAGCAGAGGAGCCCTCGGCGGACCTATCCTGGCCTTCCTGGTGTTGTTCCTGCTCCGCCGGTGCCGCTTCCCCAGGGGGGAAGCTGATGTAGAACATGAAAGAAAGACACAAACATGGATGATTGTTGTCAACCAAATCAAACATTTTAAAAAAAACAATAACAAATTATTTCGGGGAAATAGACAACAATTGCACTACATTTATTGACCTATCTGATGTGGTCTACTAGGATATTAGTATTTCTGGATTCGCGGACTCTCTACCTGGAAAGTTATGTAACTCACTAAACCAACTACAAAAAGGTTCTACTAGGACTGGCTGGCAGCACTCCGCAGCACGCAAAGTGACAGACACAGTCCGTCATGATCACCACCACTATCTCTTCTTAGTGGCAGGAGTACAAAGGAAGGACTGTACTTGAGTCTCTAATGTCTAGCATTACGCAGTTCTGTAAATTACACCGATACATAATCATCACCCAGGCCAAATGAGCACAAAATTGAAAACAAGTAAGCATAGTAGCACCGCCAGTGAGAAGGCGAGCACCTGCAATCACAGAAGCTTTTGAAACATAATTTACCTGCAATGTAATCTCTAGTGTCTAGCATTACGCAGTTCTGTAAAGTACACTCATACATAATCACTCAGGCCAAATGAGCTCAAAATTGAAAACAAGTAAGCATAGTAGCACCGCCACTGAGCAGGCAAGCACCTGCAATCACAGAAGATTTTGAAACATAATTTACCTGCAATGTAATCGTCAGCATTCTTGCTCTTAGGAAAAAAACAAATTGCAATATCATAACACAGAGCAGGAGAAAACAAAGTAGTGATTATATACTAGCTACGACTACTCACCAAGGCCCGGGATCTCGACTCCAAGCAGGTCGAGCAGGTCTTGCTCCCGGTCCAGGATGTCGGACCACCGGTGTGTTGCCTGGTTGTAGGTGCGCCGGACCCCAGACTCCCGAAACATGGCCCGGCACACCTTCCCTCATAGTTTGCGACGCTCCCGGAGCCCGTACCCGGAACCGGGCCTGCCGCCTGCCGCGACGGTCTTGGGGAGGTGGCGCTGGACATAGAAAACGAGTGCGGCCACCTCCACCGTGCTGAGAATCTCCCGGGCTGTTACTGCCTCCCCCCTTAAGCGCCCGCATGGGAGCCGGGTACGGGGTGCGGGACCCTTCCGCTTGCTCTTCCCGGCTCCCTTTGCCATGGTCCTGGACAGCTGAAAAAAAATAGGAAAGAATAGGAAAAAAGTAAAGAAAAGAAAAGAGTTGAAAAAGTAGTTATAAAGTAACCAAAAGTAGAAAAAAACACAAAATATAGATGTAGAAAAAGAGAGGGATAAATAATGAGTAAAAAAGATCAAAAAATAGTTCAAAGAAATAAAGGATTGCAAAGATTAGGGGAGGATCGAAAAAGCATGCCTATAACCATAGCAATAAATGAAAAACAAGATGGCCGCGCCCATTGAGGACCGCATGGGTAGTTTGCGCGATATTTCCCCTGCGAGGAAGCAAAAACGCATGCGACCACGTAATCGCGCCCCGCGCTCAACGCGAGAATGCAATTAGCGCCCGGAAACGGAAATACGCAATGCAAACAAGATGGCCGCGCCCATGTACGACCGCATGGGTAACTTTGCGGTCGGAGCGCTGAAAGAGGACCACAAACACGCAAAGCGCCCCGCAAACACGCAAAAAAAAGAAATTCCGCAAATTTCGCCCATACTTATACAAAAGTCACCACTAACGTCAATCCTTGGATGACAGCTCCACTATACATAATGGCGAGCCATTACATATCTAGGTTGAGGGTAATTTTTGGGTCTAAAAGAACCATATCTTTGCTGGGTAACCAGAGGAGAAGCTTACGCGCTGTCACTCGATGCTGAGGTCCTGGCCTGCAGAAGCTCCAGCACGCAGTGGTCTGACATCCCTTGCGGAGTGTCTAACTCAAGACCAAGACGGGGTCCTTCGTTCTCTCCCATCAGGTAATCTGGTTGGCTCTTTCCTAGGGAATACTTGGCTTGACACCCACATACATGCTAGGTACATGTAGGTACACTTAGATAGGGTTTGCATTGTAGGAGTATTCTATTCATTTCTGCTATGTATTGATATGCCTGCATATATTTACAGTTTAGCACCATGGTAAAATTCTACCTTTTGTTTACTTTATCGGTGCTTGTAATCTTATATATCTGTTTGTATCTTATGACTGTGGCAGCAAACATGTTTTATACTAGAATGACGCTGGTTCAATAGATACTTATTGAAAACGTCCCCATCGTTTATTCGGTGTATCTCTCTGAGACTGAGTGAGTACAATTGACTGAGCAAAAAGTACTGCACTGTTTCCACGATCCCCGAAGAATCAAGGGTTGTCATGTTCAATAGTTGCCAGAAACTATTTGCTCCTTGGTAAGGTTAGGGGGATTATGGTGGCACTGTGAGCTAGCTGGTCTAAAGGCTAACATATCCTTTGAGGGTGTCTGGAATCAGTCTGGACACCAATCCCTTAGTTTATGTTGTCTAAACGTGCAGATCCTATGTATTATTAGGAACGAAACAACACTACATCTCAGCTGATGCAGCACTCTCATCTCAGGACCTTCGCTCTGTGTGTGTTTTTCCAGAACCCCTCTCCTCAGTTATATGACAAGATATGTGTATTCAGAAACAGAAGCTGCATTCATTTTTTATGTCTTGGTGCTAGTGTCTGACCAGAGAGAATAACAAGGGACTATCAGCTAGATTCATCAAGCAAAATGCGGTCGCAAAAGGGCCAGATTCTGAGAATCTGGCCCTTTGCGAGTGCAATTTTTGCATTTGGGATTCATCATCCCAAATGCAAAAATCGCTAATAAAGAATTCGCAAATTTGCGAGGATTAGCATTTAAGGAATCTCTATTAGAAATTCCTTAAATGCCATTCATGAAACATTTAAAAATTGCGAATTCGCAATTTAGGACCGCTATTTACCACGAAGTCAAACCTCGTGGTAATAGCGAAAACTTTAAGTTTAAGTTTTAGTTTAAGTTGCATGTTACACACACACATGTCCTTTAGACATGTGTGTGCACAACATCAGTGTAAATTCACATTTCAGGGGTGCTACAGGGTGTCCTTTGTCCTTTAGGCCCATAGGAATGAATGGGGAGTTATTCCTTATTTGCGATTAGCAATTTGCTAATCGCAAAAAAGGATGCAATTTCAAGGGTCCTTTAGGCCCATAGGAATGAATGGGGAGTTATTCCTTATTTGCGATTAGCAATTTGCTAATCGCAAATAAGGAATGTGTAGGAATCGCAATTTATTTGGCAATTCCTACATGAATCCCGTTTTGCAAGTCCTTAATAGCGATTCCTTATGAATCGCTATAAAAGACTCGCAAAACGGCCCTTTCATGAATCTAGCTGAGTGTTGTTTGGCATTGCCTAGGCTGTTCAGACGAAATCCCAGGAAAAGAAGAAAATACAAAAACATGTGCTGGTTCCGTGTAAAAATACAATGTGGCTCAAAGGCAAGTGTTATTATTTGGTAATATGTGTAAAACCAAAGCTGTCTACAACGTGCATGTTTTGGCTATCATAGGGAGAATGACACTGGGCCACATGAGAAACACACGACAATTGTATGGGACAATTATGAAATTAAAGCTCATTCCCTACCCTAATTGGGTGAAAGCCGCCTAACCTTATAGCATTTCCTCAAACTCTTTTTCCCAATGATGGCCCTCTCCAATTCCATTTTTACCCCTTCAATCCTGTTTTCCACCTTCCCTTTAAACTTGTGTTCATTCCAAGGGCCATCTTTCCAGCTTCTACCTGTAGCCAGAGCTTAAAATTACATTCTAGTATTGGGCAGAAGGGCTCATTGTGCCACTCACTGTATACAATAGCACTGTAAAACATGTTCCCAGCCTGCCACTGCAGACTGTGTGTGCAGTTTTAAACATCTGGCAAAATAGACCCTCTTGCCAGGCATATACCTTCCTGTTTACAACTTATAAGTCTTCCTAAATGGGCCCTAAATTAATGTAGGTCTGGGTGCATGGTATTTAAATAGTAGCACATATATTCTTAAGATTGTATATGTTCTGGAAGTGAACCCCCCCTGTAAGGACGGCGTCCTTACCCGACGGGAATGGTGGCGTCCGCCCCATACTGATGTCTCGTTTCCGGCTTCTCCACAGAGCCCCGAGTGGGAACACGGATATGCCTCTGACGGCGAGCACGAGGACGATGTGCCCTTTAAGTGGGCGTCACCATATGAGGGGGAAGTCCCGGCCCCTCATGACGTCACGGAGACCGCATTGGTCAAAAGAGAGGAAGTCCGGTATACCGGGTGTGGAGACACCCCAAGGAGGAAGGCGGAACCAGCGGAGACGGAGTATCGAGACGTGAGAGCAGACGGAACCCGGAGCATCGGAGAAGCCCAAGACAAAGCAGAACCACGAGGAGAGCCTGGAGGCCAACGACCCTGCGGATCGCCGTGCCACACTCCCGAGGGAGGAGTGTGGCTGACACAGGTACGGCGGCGTTTGGCGAGCTGGATAGGCAAGCGTACCACTAGTGCCTAAAAATCACCGCGCATACCGCTCTTGCTGCATCCTACCCCTTGTCCTTTTCCCTACCCTCCTTGTCCTTCCCTCCCGACTCCAACCACACGAAGCACGCCCCTTTGTATATAGTAAGCACTCGGTGTTATCCCGTCACCCCCTGGGCCCCCCGGTGCAAACCCAGTTGAAGATTGTGTCCTAACGGCATTCCGCCCTGTTGGTCTTCTCTATTGCATGTGGTGAGACCCCTGGTGCCCGAGGAGAAGAACCAGCTACCCAAGCCGGACCCTCAGACGAGCAGCGCCACGGACCCCAGTGCATTCGCCCGGGAGAGACTAACTTTCAGGACTAGAAAGACGTTTGTCCACAGCCCTTTGAGAGGATTGAAAATAAAACCTTCCTTAAACCCTACAGCCAGTGTCACGGTCGTCCCTTCACCCACGTCGACACCCCCAAAAGTCATTTTTCACTGGTCGGCCTATCCCTCCTATAGACTAACACTGGGCCACCTTATTACATTTAATACGTTTTCAAATTAATCGTAATTTAAAATCCTCTTTAATGTGAAGTCAGATTTTAATTTACATTTTGAAAGTACCACTTTTAGAAAGTTGGCATTCTCTTGTCCCAAACTAACTGTGCCTTTCTGCCAGTATCGTGGGTCACAAATAAGTGAATGGCTCTTCTGTTGTGGGCTGTGAATTGCTTCCAGAGAGTGAGACAAAGGAACCCTGCTTGTAAGGGTAGAGGGTCCTCCTGACAGATAGCTGGCTAGGAGCTGTACCCTGCACTGATTAAATTTCAAAAGACCCTGCCTGCTGCACACACAGAGGAACCTGACACCAGTCCTGCCCTTGCCTTTGTCATCCTAGACTGTTTGGAGCTAGGACTAGGGGAAAGGAAATAAACTGACCAGAACAAATGTAGGAAGTAGGTTAGGGGTTCAGCATTACACAACCCGATGGAGCACCTTTTAACGCATCATCTTGCAACTCCTGATCAACAGCTTCATCGGAACCAACACAGAGAGGTGCAGACCAACCCAGGACCTTGCACCTCAGCGCTATGGGCATGTCATTTCTTATCTGGGCAAAGAAATACAGATGTAGCTTGTCCTTCCATCAATCTTTTAAGCACAATAGGTGGTTTACTATAGCCTTATAGCCCGCCGTAGAGGGCTATACCGGCTATTAAAGGCCCTCTCCAGCGTTAAAGGCCCCGAGCCGAAGGCGAGGGCCTTTAACAAGGGAGAGGGACTTTAATAGCGGTATAGCCCGACTACGAAGGGCTATAAGGCTATTAGAACATTCTGTCACTAGAGGACAGAATGTTCTAACAAAAAAAACAAAGCCTTTTGGAAGCGTGAGGGGATTGGAATCCCCTCAGGCTCCCTGAAGCCTTTGTTCACAGCCAGAGCTGTGAACAAAGAAGAAACATTGGAATGTTGGAGCTCCAGGCTTATACCAGCCATTATAAGCCCAGAGCACCCCATTGTTTTCAATGGAGCTCCCAACATTCCAATGTTCTAATACTTGTTTCAGTCATTAATTCAGTCCTTAATCCACCTGGAGGTAGTAAGAGTGGGAAGGCATAACCAAATGTCAATTATCGTCAGCATCATACAAATAGTCCAAACAATTTCAAGAAAGTCCATCTTAAAGACACACCTCCATTGAAAAGGGTTTACGAGTTTCGACCTTCTTAGATTACCAGTCTCTTAAAACCAAAGAAAGATAACACATCACGTCTACTGGGAAAAACACCAATTACTTTGTATTATGTGTGGTCCATATTACACCTTACATTATAGATCCAGCAAAGCATCTAAGCATTTATCCAAAGTTGAATGGATCCACATAAACTGTGGTAGCTTTCAGACTAACCTATTCCTAGTACACTCACTGTGACAAATGTTCCCAGATAAATCAGTGCCTGCCACTTTACTCCTTGTAGTGATCATGTAACTGTCCTTGCCATTAAGAAGCAAACTTGCTGAACTCAGGCCCAAAGTGGACAATTCTTCTGGGCTGAAAACCAGAGACAGTATCGTCCATCAAATCAGCACTCACTGTGGGATGACCAATAAATAATGAATACATAGGCAGGTTTGGGTTACATAGACATTAATGTCTTTGGTTGTTTTGGTATGTCTCTGTTAGGGCTACTTCCAGATACTTCCCCTTGGCTCTTTGCTAGCCTTCCCACCAAGGTTGGGATATTATGTGACAGAATATTATTTCCAAATCTTTCTGTGATGGGTAGGCAACGGGTCTTGTTACTATGTTTTTATTAAGCAAATGTTATTGAAATGTTGGGTACATCCAGGCCTGGAAGGCCTACACAGTGTGATGTCATTAATAATACGGCAGACCTCAATGACCTCACAGAACTGTAGCCATAAAACATATGAACACGGACAACCACTCTCCCAGACCCCGGACAACCACAACATCTTTGTTGTTTCGTCGGCCCCACTTGGTATAAATACTCTCCTCCCGGACCATCTTCATAGCTCACACTGTGTCAACTGATTGAGCTATTGGGATATCTCAGAAGTCTGCCCATCCCTCCCAGATTTTCTCGTGCTTCTGTGGGCATCCACGTGCCTGGAATACCGTCACCTCCCTCCCCATGCACCTGTCCATGGATATGGGCCATTAATTCACCGAGGGTGCGCACTCCACTTTCCAGTGCCGGGCTATATCCCACTTGGCCCAAATCAGCCCCAGGAACAAGAGATAATGCTTGTTTCCACTGATCTCCTCCGTACTATGGAGAAGAACCAGTTTGGGCTCCAAAGGGATCGCCCAACTCAGGACCCAAGCCAGGTCAATGGGGCACCCACCACCAGAACCGTTGTAGTGCCGTGCAGTCCCAAACAGTATGTATTAAGGTACCCTCCTCAGCCTTACAATGAAGGTACACAGGAGATGAGATCACTCCCATCTGCCACAGGCGGTTTCTGGTGTAGTAAGCTTTATGGAGGTATTTGAATTGGATGAGACAATAGAGTGATGAGATTGTAGCACGCTGGGGGGCCGCAAAGGCCTCCGTCCAATTATCGTTGTTGAGATTCTCTATGTCACTCTCCCTTTGCTACCCGTAAAGCTTGTATTGTATTAGGGCTATGTGTAGTCAGGGTCTGGTATAGCTGCTGGATTTTGTGAGAACCCAAGACTCCAAGCAGCAGACTTTTGCTCCAAAGGGGCATATTCCAGCAACTTGGTAAAGCCTAGAATATGGGGGGAGAGGGCTTGTCAAAACTGCAAGTATTTGTAGAACTGACTCCGGTGAAGGTGAAATTCCTCCTGCAGCAGTTCAAAAGACTTCAGGGAAGTGCCCTGCATAACATCTCCCAGCACGGACAAGCCTATAATTCCAACCCACTGAAACCCTGTATTCCTGCAACCTGGCGCAGGACTGTCCCATGCCATAATGAGGTCTCTCTCATTAGTTTATTCCCCCATCCCATTTGGCTTGGCATTTGTCATTGGATTACCACGCTATTGGCCTCTGGCAGGTGAGCAACACGGTCCGGCTGTATAGAAAGTCTAGAGCTGACCTATTCCCCATCGCCCATCTCTCAATAACGTATGCAGGGTGGATTGATCGCAATACCACCAATCATTAACTGTGAAGAGGTGGGAGGCAATGTAGTAGGACTGCACATCTGCGGCCACTATCCCCCCACAATAAGTGGACTGAATGCATGTGGGAAGGGCCACCCAAACCGCACCCCGCCCCATAGCAAGTGATTGAGTGCCGGATTCACCTGCTTAAACCACGAGTTGGGTATGTTGTAGGGATAGTTTTGTAACCTGTAGAGCAATCGGGATAAAGACACCATTTTAAATATATAGCAGAGCGGCCCAGCAGGGAGAGATGCAGGGGGGACCATCCATTCAGCTTGATGTGTACATGGGGTAGGAGGAGGTTGATGGTACACTGCCAGGAGATGGTCGGGTCCAGGGTAACATAGACCCCCAAATATTGAAAGCCCTCAGTGGCCCTGGTCAATTGCTTCTCCAACGCAATTCACCCCTGCGTGCCACATACTGGATACAGTACAGATTTAGTGAGGTTCATGTAAATCCCTGAAATTTCTGCAAAGACCTGCATAATCTGTAATATTGGTGGTACAGAAAATGCTGGTTCTTTAAGGAAGAACAGGCCATAATCTGCCTATAGGGCAATTCTGTCCGATGTCTCTACCGTCCAGTCGAGCCCACGCACTAGTGGATCCCATCTCACCCATGCGGCTAGTGGCTCGATCGTTATCGCGAAGAGTCCAGGGGACATCGGGCAACCTTGCCTGGTGCCCCTACAGACTTGGAATGAATCGGATATTGCACCAGCCACCCGGACAGATGCTGACAAGTCAGTGTATAGAAGACAGATGTCAGCGAGGAGACATGGGCTGAAGTTGAGGGACTGCAGAAGGACAAATACGTAGTCCTAACTGATTGAATCAAAGGCGTAGTCCATGTCAGTGAGCAGGAGGCACACTACCCTCCCCAGCTCGGGCGTCTTAGCTAGAGCGTTGTGTACGTGCCTGATATTATGGGCCCCTGCACTGGCCGAGCAACCAACACCCTGTACAACTCCGCCTCCATGATTGGGTCCACTAGTTGCTTGCGCACTGTGCCTGACAATCGCCTGGGGTGCATGGTATATATGAAATATACTAATTGATCATGGGCCACGACATCCCGTCGGACGTTGAGGAGCTCATAATACCTTGTTGATGTTTGTACTTCCTCTCGCGGCTCTGAGCGTAGCACCCCCGTCAAGTCCCAGAGCACCAATACTGCTTCAGGATGCTGGGCAATCTAGCAGAGTCGGTGGAGCAGCTTACTTGATTTATCACCCCACTGATATATCTGGTTTTGTGCAGCCTGCCAGGCCAACCGGGTCTCGTCTAGGCACAACTGCTGTAACCACGTCTGTGTGAACTATAGTCTACGCCTGGCCTAACTGTGGTGAATCTCCCACCTGGGTCTGTCCATACCTTTGCATGTCTAAAGGGCACCCTGAAATTAATAAGTACTGCGGTACCCTAGGATCCCCAGACACAGACAAAGCAGGAGTGAAATATTGTCTTGTTACTGTTTGATAGTTTTTTTTCCAAATTGATTTTTGTTTTTAGCTTAATTTCTTTGAGTGTCTTCATCTGTCACTCTTTCCATTTAGATTGTACATTAGGATGGAAGACTGCATTTCTAGTAACCCACTTTTCATTTATCAGCTGCTCATTACATTTATTCATTTTCAATAGCCCTGCACTGATGCCAATCAAAGTAGGTTGAGGCCAAGGAAGGGAAGGCCCGTTCCCTTCCAAAGGCTGATCCAATCGATCCCTCCTCCTCTGTCGTCCCTGCCTACGCAGTGAGCTTTGTTTCCTGGAGAAAATTTGGCGCAGTGCTTTTACCTCCAGGTTCCAAATCAACCAGTCCAATATCAGTTGTGCAACCACCCTCATTAGCATCAACAGCTAGCTGGTGTGGTTCCCTAGAATGCCTGAATGTATCCCACCTCTCGCTACTTCACTATTCTCCATAGCCTACCACCCATGTGTCATATCAGGAGTACTACCATGCCCAAAAGTTGGCCAGCTGCAGGGAACGTCACTGTTGTGATCTCCTAGATTACCACTCTGGTAAGTACATGGTTCTCTTCAAAGATTGCTCTGTAAGTTCTAGCTTGCCGCAGGATCGGGTTCTTGGAAAGGATGGCAAAATGCAAAAATGTGAAAGTACAACTTTTCAGAAAAGTTAATAATCAGGTATCATGGCCTCTAATAGGCTTCAGCTGTCCATCACTAACTGTGATAATACACAATTCAACATTACATTTTCCCCCAATGTTACCTTCTCAGGCACTCTCCTTTACAGGTCCCGCGGGCCCAGCAAAATCTTTTTAGAATACTTCCCTGACATGCTAGCAACAACCATAGCCAGCAATGCTTCCACAACCATACTCAGGGATTTCAATCTTCACCTAGACGTACCTGACATCACATCCTTGAACAGATTTAGTCAACATATGGAAGCCATGCAACTCAGATAACTGGTAAGTGAGGGCACTCATGAAAAAGTGCACCTATTAGATGGTATCTTTTCCAATGAACCCAAAATCAAAGTAGGGACTCCCCAACAAGTTCTATGGTCAGATCACTTTTTTATACCATTCACCTTAGACAATCTCCACCCTCCACACCCAGACAATACAACTTTTAAAGCAGGTAGTAAATGGCTGAGAACTATACCAGCTAGCATGATCAGTGCCCTGTAAATTCAGGCCCGAGCCTGACAGAGGATGTAGTTGTCGCAGATAAGATATGGGCCGACTGGGTTAACAGGGCAGCGGCACACTGCACCCAGAAAGTCAAGCTGAGAGCTCAACCAGCCAGGAAAAATACAGCATGGTTTAATGCAAACCTATTACTGATGAAGAAAACATGTAAAAAAAATTACAAGACAATGGAGGAAACACTATGACCCCACGATTAAAACTCAATATAAATCGGCCACCAGACAATAACATAATGAAATTGCCGAAACTAAGTACTTCGAGGACAGAATCAATTCTGCCCACAACTCCTCTATGGAATTATTTAAGTTTGTGCATTCTCTAACTCGCAAGGACGAAGAGCCGGTCCATCAACTGCCCTCCAACGAGAGTTGTGACGAGCTTGCATGTTTTTTTAAAAACAAGGTCGAAAAGCTATATAACTCCCTGCAAGAAAACACTGACTCAGACAACTCTGATGAAATCTCACTGTCGCTTGATATTCCTCGAACAAAAATAGGGCCCAATTTGGATCATTTTACTGAATTAAGTGTGGAAGCCATTACCCTGCTCCTTCAGAACATTAAGTCCGGCTCTCCACAAGACCCGGTTCCGCCACACATCCTATTACAGGGATGGAAAAATGCAATGATGACAACAGCGGAACTCATCTCACTCTCCCTCACACAAAGGGTAATCCCCAAAATATGGAAACACGCCATAGTACGACCACTACTGAAGAAACCACACTTAGACTCACTGGACCCAGTCAATTACCGACTCATTTCACTTCTACCTCTCTTAGGTAAAATAGCAGAAAAGCATGTCAATCAGACACTATCCCGATTTCTGAAAGAAAATGAGGTGTTGTATCACACCCAAATGGGTTTTAGACCACAACACAGTACAGAGTCCGCCTTGCTGATGGTAACGGAGGCACTAGATCAAGGGTGCACAGCTGCAGTCTTGCTTCTGGATCTTAGTGCTGCTTTTGACACGGTTGATCACAACATCATGATCCTTAGGTTAGAGGAAGCAGGCATCTCTGACATTGCGTTAATGCGGCTGTACTCATTCCTAGAAGAGAGATCCTTCCAGATAATGGAAGGTGAGCACCTCTGAAATATCCTACAAATAACATGCAGAGTTCCAAAATTATTTAATGTACACATGCAACCAATGGCAAGGATTGTACAGGAATTTGGGTTGTCCATTGCATCATACGCGGATGACACCCAGCTCGTACTATTAGTGACGGAGAGTCCACACACAACAACCTAGCGACCTGCATGGTAAAAGTAGCAGAATGGATGAAAAGGTGCAACTTAAAATTGAATGGAGAAAAAACAGAACTTATGTTCCTGGGAAATAAATCTGTCCCTAGAATCTCTATCAGCTGATCTCCAGTAGTAGGCTGATAGGTTTCATTTTACAATGCCCCGCCCACTTACACTTACGCTTATGAGTTAGCATAATGTGTCTAACTAATGATATATTCATTTATGCATTTACGTTTATATTCTCCACTTCGTTATTCATTTATGCGTGTGATATTATTCAGTTCTCTTAGCTTAGCTTGTGTGCCACCATTTTGGAGTGCTTCTCTCTGCGTGCGAGTCGCACTTGCTCACCCCTCCCGTAGGAATAGGAAAAACCCTGAACGCAGCAGTTTTCGTTTCTTGGCTAACTGTGATCGAAACTAATAGCAAAACTTCTAATCAGTGATGTTCCCATGTGCTGGAGATGCTGAGGCCTGGCTCCGCGGCCTTGGACCAAGATAACAAATGTTGCTATTGCAGGTGCAGATGCCTTTTGTGTGAGGCCATTGTTCACCCTTTCTGGGGTCCACTACTTTTCCAGTATGGGTGTGTTTTATTCCACTGTACCATGTTATAATGTATTGCTGTGATGAGATGAGTCAGTCCTCTCGGCGCACTCTTAGGGGTGAGGTCGGACAGGGCCCTCTCATATGGGAGTCTGTGGCCTAATAAAATACTCTGTTTATTCTTCTCCACTGTCCGGCTGACTTATTACTTGGTAAGTATAGGTGAGTGCGGTAAGTCACTCGGGTGGATTTGAGCCACGCTTATCAGATGGCGCCCGAACAGGGACCCCGCGATAATGATCTTTCTAACCCGTAAGTGGGTAGCAGAAGACTGGGGACCCTTTGGTCGGCACGGTGGGTCTGGGTACCCACTTTGATGCCGAGCTTGGTTCTCGCAGCGCTGCCCCACCCTGCTGATCGGGAGAGGTCCCGGTTCATGATCCTGCGCCGGGGTCCGGAAGGCGGAACTTTGGAGTTGACCGTGTTGGTCCCGGCAGCCGGCGGTGGAGAACGGTAGAGGTCGGTACCGCGTATAGAAGGTGAGTGGTCCGACTGTTGATTGAGGGAGCTGGGATGCTCCATGAGACCGGTGTGTCTCTGAGACCGGTGTGTCTCTGGTGATTGGAGGAGCCGGTGTGCTCCTGGGGCTAGCGTGCTCCAGGGAACTCAGAGTACGAGTGGTGCTCTGACAGACTTGGTGGAGATTGGGTGGACGATTGTTTACGGTCATCCGACCGGGCGGTACTGCGGTCGAGGCGTGGCTCACTGCGGGCGGATTCTGGGACTTACCCGAACCCCTAGGGTGCGTGGTTCGCTGGGAACGGGTCCCGGGTCTCACGTGGTGTAGTGCGCAGCGATTTGTAGTGTCACCCGGGAGGCGGATGTGTTCCCCAATTTCGGAACGGTGTGTGTACTGTTCGGTCTGCGGTAGGTCCAGGTTCCCCAGGACTTGGTCGACGGGCCTTGTCCCATTTTGGTAACACGTGTTTGGCAGGGATTTGACATATAGGAAGAGTGAATATACGTATGTACTTAGTAGTGATTGTGCGGTCTGGGAGCTGGTGAGAGGGTGAGTGTAAAATTTTGTGTTGGTGCGTGACTGAGTGAGTGAAGATGCCGTGTTTCAGTAGGTTACGGTGCCTCGGGTGTTGCTGCGGCGCCTCGGACACTAGATTGGCTGAGAGCCAACCCGCCCCGGTGGAGGACTCACCTAATTTTGAAATGTATGTTAAACATGGGTTGACTCCGATTTTGTTTAATACTTTGTGGCATAGATATACCAAGGGGAACGTAGATTTACAGTGGCCCTTGACTGGTTCTTTTGATGTGGCAAAACTAGATTATTTACAGGACAGATTATTTGCTAGGCGTAGTCGCCAGAGTATGTTCGATTCCTTGAGGATGTGGCAGAAGGAAGTAAGGGAACGACGGATGAGAGAAGAGAAGGTGGCCCAGAAGAGAGCAGCGCAGACGATGGCGCAAAAAGCGAGAGAACATACTAAGAAAGAGAATGAGAAACAGATTGAACGCGCAGATAGACTTCATAGGTTACAGACAGATAAAAGCTATGTAGTAAGAGAGGAAGAGCAAGATGAGATGGAGGACATTTTGAATGTCCGGCCCCCTCCCCCGTATGCTCCGCAATCATTGTACCCCGTGCTGACTGGTTCTGCTTCCCCTGTGGTGGTTTCAGTTCCCCAGACGGTTACTCCTCCCTTGATTGGTGCCTCTACTTCCTCTGTTTCGGCCCCTACTTCGTTAAGCGATGTTGAACAAACCCTATCTTCTGTCACCTCTTCCGTGACCACGCCCTTGCTTTCTTTCTTTGCAACGAGCCCGCCTGCCTCCTCTGTGATCTCTTCTGCACTCCCCACTGTTTCTGCTAGCGCTACCCCCCAAGGTGAGTTGCCGACCCCGACTCGGGGTGCAGGAAGTGGGCTACTTACCCAGGTACGAAAATTGCTTACACGTTCTGCTGTTGGGTTGGATGAAAAAACAGTGGTGGCTAATCAGGCTTGTCAGTGGGCTAGGAATAATATTTATGCACTGGAAGATATCTGGTCCACGATGAAGGATTATGAGCCCCTGATGCAGCAGCATGCTTTATGGCATATGTCAACGACATTAATAGCGCTGTGGGAGCAGGGCTATGGTGGAGCGGCACCCCAGATTCTTTATGACATTAAGGACAGAGCCTATAGGGCTAATACGGGGATGAGGGATGTGTTACGGAGTCTGCGGGCTCTGTTGGAATATAGAAATGAGTTACCGGCAGCCGGAGGGCCCCATTTTCCCGGAGTGCATCCCATGCGTGGTCTACCCTATTTTTCATCCTGAAGTGCCTGAAGTGGTAGATCCAGTAACTCATAATGTGACCAGGGCTCGTGTGGAGGCTCATTTCCAGGAACAGTGGGTATACACACCTTGGAAAAGGAGCGAGGTGTTGCCGCTGAAAGCGCAGTTGCCTGATTCTAGAAAAAATTTGACTGCTTATTACAAAGAGTTGACGGAAGCAGCTTCCTCGACAGTCATGACTTTAGCAGACATAGAATTGTTCTTTGGATTACTGGTTCCGGTGGATGTGTGGAGACAGGTAAAGGGTACAGATCATGCGGAAGAATTGGGTGGTACTTGGGAAGAAATTAAGGATTGGGACAAGGAGCGGAGACCAGGGGAGAAGCCGAAAGCTGAGATTTTAGCATTACCAGGGCGAATAATAAAATATATGCACTCCCTTATTCCTCCAAAGAAGGTGGATTGGGATAAGTTGACTGCATGTAGGCAGAAAAAGGATGAAGCGGTTTCAGATTTCTCCACTCGTTTCGAGGAAGCCTTTATGGATTTTAGTGGTCAGGATCTCTCCCAGGATGGGGGCTTACGACTTTTCGTTAATAGATCCGTAACAAATTTGTTACCAGAAATATCGGCTATATTGCAGGCATTGGAGAGTACGTGGACAACATCCACCCCCTCTGGTATTCTGAGTATGGCTCAGTATTATGAGCATAGAAAGAACGAGAACAAAGACAGACAGGAAAAGAAAGCCAAAGATTTGAAGACCAGGGTGTTGCTGCAGCAGGTGTAGAGGGGTCGGGGACATGGAGCCCCACCTATGGTAGTGGGTTGAGGTGGAAGCAGCTATGGAAGGGGGGAGAAGAGAGAGCGTCTCGGGCCCAATCAGTGTGCGAACTGCAAGAAGGAGGGGCACTGGTGGAAAGATTGTCCGGAGCTTCGGTCCAATACTGGTACAGGTAGAGGTAGAGGTCATGGTGAATTTCGCAGGGAAGACAGGCAGTTTGATGAAGGAAAGGCGACCAGGGAGAAATTGCTTTGATGAAGAGAGGGACCGACAACATTTTCAAACTGAAGGTGACCATGGCAGAGACAGACAGTACTACAACGACGCATACGCTTTGGATGACCTGACTGGATTCTCCCATAACTAGGACAGCGTAGGACAGAGCATGGGACCGGTTTCTGTGGATGTTGATCAACGAGGACCCTATGTGACTGCGGATTTGTTGGGGTCCCCTCAGAAATTTTGGGTGGACACTGGTGCTATGGAAAGCTCTGTAGCACGTTCTCAGGTCCCAGGGGTGGCTCTGTCTGGCAAGAATAATATTTCCGTAGGGTTCTCAGGTACTCCGGTGATTAGCCCCATTTCTAAGCCTCTTGCACTTACGATAGGTACTTTCACTGTTGACTCTCCTTTCCTTTTGACTTCGCATTGTGGCGAAAATTTGCTGGGTTTGGATTTGTTAAAGAGATTGAATGCCACCATTTACTGTTCCCCGGACGGTGTGTACGTCACTTTGGGTCCTACTGTCGCGCATGTGCAGCAGTGTTTCTCAAAAGACAAACCTCTTCCGGCTGAGTTTGTGGGAATTCCAGAGACTTTGTGGGCCAGTAGTGATACTGATGTGGGAAAGATGGATATTGCCCCCGTGTCCATCAAGGTTAAGGTGGGAGCCCGATTACCACGAATACCGCAGTACAAGATATCCCGGGATGGTGAAAAGGCTTTGCTACAAATAATACAGGATTTGATACGGTCAGGTGTAGTGGAAGAGACAGACTCTAACGTTTGTAATAGCCCCATTCTCCTGATCCTTAAAAGACCCTCTGCTGATGCAAGGGATGGTGAACCTGATGTCTATCGATTTGTGATTGATTTGCACCATATTAATAAGGTGGTTGAGCCACAATATCCGGTGGTCTCTGACATTACCACGATTTTGACAATGATCCCTCCCACAGCCAAATATTTTTCTGTTCTGGACTTAAAAAATGCTTTCTTTAGAATCCCGGTGCATCCTGATTGCCGCTATCTTTTCGGATTCTCCTTGGCAGGCCGAAGCTTCAGATTTTGTAGAATTCCCCAAGGCTATACTGAGAGCCCCAGCATTTACAGCCAGGCTTTGAAGGCTCAATTGGATGATTTGGAACTCCCCAAGGGTAATGTTTTATTGCAGTATGTAGATGATATTCTTGTAGCATCCGACACCGAAGAGGGGTGTCGAGATGCCACAGTAAAATTGTTGCACCATTTGGCTCGTAAGGGACACAAAGTGTCCCTTCCTAAATTCCAATACTGTCGACAGGAGGTCACCTACTTAGGTCATCTCCTATCGAAGGAGGGGAGGAGGTTGACACCGGAGCGCATCAAGGCGATAACTAACATGGCTGTACCTAACACGCAGCGAGAGGTGCGCACATTTCTGGGCATAACATCGTATTGTCGTCAGTGGATACCTAATTATGCCTTACTAACCAAACCCCTTCTGTATCTGACTACTAAGGAGGTGCGCGAACCCCTACCCTGGACTCCCGCATGTCAAGAAGCTTTTGAGTTACTAAAAACTGCTTTGTGTTCTGCACCTGTTTTGGGAACTCCTGATTACCAGAAGCCTTTTGTGCTTTATGTACATGAGGCGGAAGGTTGCACGTTGTCTGTCCTAACTCAATGTTTTGGAGGGAAACAGAGACCTTGAGCTTATTTTTCTGCTATGCTTGACAATGTGGCGAGAGCGTTGCCGAGCTGTCTAAGGGCTACAGCGGCTGCTGCAGTCTCAATTAGACAATCGGCAGGGCTCGTGCTGGGTTCAGATCTCACAGTAATTGTACCGCATGCTGTGGACATTTTACTGAGCAGGACGCAGACGCAGCATTTAACTAGTGCTCGTCTTACTGGTTATGAGATGACATTATTCGCACCCCATGTTACAATTAAAAGATGTGCCACTCTGAACCCGGCCACGTTGCTACCCATTCCTTCAGATGAAAAGGGCGATGAAGTTCATGACTGTTTGTTTCGGGCAGAGGAGGAGACGAAGGGAAGGATAGATCTAACAGACATCCCCCTCGATGATCCCGACGGGGAGCTGTATGTTGATGGTTCTTGTTTTAAACTTGCGGATGGTACCTCAACTGCAGCATACGCAGTTACAACATTGAAAACAGTGGTGGAGACTTCTAGGGTCCCGTACCACTCGGCCCAAGCTGCAGAAATAATAGCATTGATGCGAGCGTTTGAACTGAGTGAAGGACTGGATGTGAATATTTACACTGACAGCCAATACGCCTTCGGCGTGGCTCATAGTTACGGGCGATTGTAGGCAGAAAGGGTTTTTTTGACATCACATGGACAAAGGATTTAGAATGGTCCATTGATATTACGACTATTGACAGCATTGACGCTCCCAAGACGACTGGCTGTGATCAAATGTAGTGCACACAAAGCGGTGGTGGATGATGTTGGACGGGGAAATGCATTTGCAGACCAAATAGCAAAGGAGACGGCTAGGACAAAACTCCCACGAATGTTTGTGGCAGGACCAGCTAGGTGGGTGCCGGACGTTAATATGTTCGCGAACACTGTACAAAGTGTGCGGAACATACAAGAAAAAGCGACTGAGGATGAGTTGAGGACATGGAAGGGAAGAATGGTGGGGGACGGTTGGACTCGGATGAGTGTTGGACGGATGTGTCGGACAAAAGACAGTGGTTACTTCCAGATGCATATGTCCTCCCAGTGGTGAAAATGGCTCATGGGCCAGCTCATACTAGTGCGAAGGGAATATGTAAACTACTAGATCCAGTGTGGAGTAACAAGAACATTTCCAAGGGGGCAACTCATTTAGTGCAACAGTGCATGGTTTGTTTGAGACATAACCCTGAAAAGGGAACACCTGTTCCGGTTGGCAATTTTGCTCCTCCCTCTTTCCCATTTGAAGTAATCCAAATGGATTATATTGAAATGGAGAGGGTCAACAATCTCAAATATGTCCTTGTGGTGGTATGCTCCTTTAGCAGGTGGGTGGAGGCTTTCCCAACTAAGGATTGTACGGCTATTTCAACAGCTAAGATGTTGATAAAGGAATATTTTCCCATTATGGTTTGCCCCAGGTGATCTGGAGTGATAACGGTACATCTTTTAATGCTGAATTGATAAAACAGATATGTAAGGGACTGCAGATATCTCAAAAGTTCCATGCAGCACAACACCCCCAGGCTGCGGGTCTGGTAGAGAGGTTCAATGGGACACTCAAGCTGAAAATGGCTAAGATACAAGAGAGTACAGGGTTACGTTGGCCAGATACACTTCCCCTAGCATTGCTTTCCACTAGAGTGACGGTCAAATCCAAAACAGGTGTCTCACCCCACGAGGTTATTTTTGGCCGCCCCGGCCAACGTGTGGGGTGTCCCTAGACCAAAATGTTTCTCTGAAATAGAATATCCTTTGTTGATAGATTACCTGTATGCTTTGACTAAAGATCTCTGTTCTATTCATCAGCAGGTAGCAGACACCCTGAAACCGCTGCCGGAGGGGCCAGGCCACACCATAAAACCCGGGGACTGGGTTGTCGTGAAGAAGTACCAACGGAAGTCCTGCTTGGAACCCAGGTGGTCGTAGCCGAGGCAGGTGCTCCTCACCACCCGCACCGCACTTCGGATCCAGGGCCGCAAAGCATGGACGCATGCATCTCATGTTAAACGTGTCCCCTTACCACTGCCATATGACGAATGGGTGAGAGACGGTGTCGCTGATCACGAATGCGAAGTGGTTCCTCGGTATATACCCTTCTCGGATGCTTCGTTGAGGGGTGAGGAGCCAGATCAAAGAGCAAAGAGGCCGGCTCTGATTGCTAGTGGTGAGGCCTCTCCTGATCCCAGTGAGCAAACATCAGAGGAAACGTCTCCTGCCATTGAGCCCCCCATTCTGTTCACAGATCCAGAGGTGCGAGGGAGCACTCGTTATAATCTGCGGCCCAGAAAGGAGAAGAAGAAGAACTGAGCACTGAAAGAAGGGCTGAGATAGGGAATAGATGAGAACTGTGTTGAAGAATAGTTAAGTGTTAGGGATGGACTGCTGGTAAGAGCCCTGGTGCACTGTCGAGACATTGTCAAATGGGACACTAGGATTGCGCCTGGGCCCAGATTCAGTGCTCCTGAGTTGCAAAAGCTGTGCGACTCCGTCGTGGGATTAGGGAACGAACAATAGAAGCCTGCCTGTGAGGCTTTAATGGACACAGGGTGAAGATCCCTTTTGAGGGTGAAGAACCCCTCTGGCCGGCTTCAGAGTGACTGGAACTGTTTGAATACCCTTTTAGTTTAGTTTTGGACTTTTAGTCAGGGAACATGTACCCCTTTGGCCGCCCCGTCCCTGAGGAGGAGCAACCCTTTGCAGCTCCTCGTAGATCAGAACCAGATTCTCCATGGCTTGCTCTGTCACGGAAAGGGAAAATGGTGGTCATCGTGATATTGATGATTGTATTTCTAATAATTCTCGGAATACTGTTTTTCCTAGATGAAGCTTATCCTGTTCACAAGTTTATCCCTACCCCTTCTGCCCTTCCCGAACATAATATGGTTACTGTTGATTATGGTGAACAATGTATGCGAAAGGGCTATCGGGATAATGTTTTTATCAAGACTCTACATCATGCCCATGCCGTGTATAATGTGACAGATTGTTGGGTTTGTGGGTTGCTCCCCTCTGCTGCATATAAAAAGGATAAATTGCTGGCACTCCCTTTAACACCTGTGAATAGTTGTGTGGGTTGGTATACCTTAATTGGCATGGTTAAATTTTTTCAACAACCTGATTTTCTGGACCCTCCATTGCCTAGCAAAGGCTCGACGTTGACGATGCGAGTACGCCCTATGCCCACCTCTTCCCTTGGACGGTTGTTTACTGATGGACGTTTTGATCAGACATTTCTGGAAACATGCTCGAGGAAAGTAGAACGATTTGTGACCCCTAACGACACTGACAAAGTGAGGGAGAGTTTTCTACGGTTGAACTTTTCTCTAGCTTATAGACATCCTCCTTCGACAAATAGTAGTGGTCGTTCCTTGGTACCCCTGGCAGTTGTTGGGCCCTCACCATTTTTCTGTATCCTAGGGAGGGGTCCTATTAAGGTTGGGGACAGCTCCTGCAATGTGACTGCTTTGATTCGTCTACCCCTTAGTCCTTCTTTAGTCACTCCCCCGAATATTTACTTTGTGTGTGGTTGCCTGAGGGTTGGGGTGGGGTCTGCTATCTGGCTTATTTGCTTCCCCCTGTTTATGTAGCACCCTCAGATTATCATAAGACCCATCGACGGTTTGCTATAATGCCTGGACAACGTAAAAGGAGGGCTCTTCAAGTTGAGGATGTAGATCAGACCGACACTTCTTTGCAGCAATGGACGGATTTTTCTAAGGGTTTACTGCCGTTCTGGGGTCCCGTCTTTAACAGTAGAGCTATTCGGAGACTGTCAAGGGTGATGGAAACGGTGGTGAATACTGAGGCAGACATTGCAGCCAATATGTCTATTGAGATGCAGGCTATGAGATTATTTACGATCCAGATTCGGATGGTGCTCGACGTCATCCTTGAAGATAGGGGTGGAGCCTGCCGCGTCATCGGGACGTCTTGTTGTGTATATATTCCTGACTCGGCCCAGACTGTTAACTTAGCAGTACAGAAACTCCATAGATTGGCGGCTGAACTTCATCAGGATACTGGTACTTGGTCACTACAGACATGGTTGTGGAGTGTTTTCTCCTCTTGGGGCTGGAAGATTTTGATGGGTGTTGTAGGAGTTGTTGGTATATTGCTGACCTGTTGCCTATGTGTTTATTTCCTTCCCCCTTGTTGCTCCATGTGCGCCAGCAATTTGCAAGTTCCTAAGAGACCAACACGCCAATATCCTGTTTCAAATGATGTAGAGCTCCATGATATTCACTGGTTGATGCTTATTGATGATGATATTTTCGATTGAGATGTTGAGCCGTCCCTAGAATTTTGTGTGAAGATCCTACCTTTTGGCTAATAAAGGCTTCGCCCATGTTAGCCACATAATGCTAAAAGGAGGGTCTGATAGGTTTCATTTTCCGATGCCCCGTCCACTTACACTTACGCTTATGAGTTAGCATAATGTGTCTAACTAATGATATATTTATTTATGCATTTACGTTTATATTCTCCACTTCGTTATTCATTTATGCGTGTGATATTATTCAGTTCTCTTAGCTTAGCTTGTGTGCCACCATTTTGGAGTGCTTCTCTCTGTGTGCGAGTCGCACTTGCTCACCCCTCCCGTAGGAATAGGAAAAACCCTGAACGCAGCAGTTTTCGTTTCTTGGCTAACGGTGATCGAAACTAATAGCAAAACTTCTAATCAGTGATGTTCCCATGTGCTGGAGATGCTGAGGCCTGGCTCCGCGGCCTTGGACCAAGATAACAAATGTTGCTATTGCAGGTGCAGATGCCTCTTGTGTGAGGCCATTGTTCACCCTTTCTGGGGTCCAGTACTTTTCCAGTATGGGCATGTTTTAGTCCACTGTACCATGTTATAATGTATTGCTGTGATGAGATGAGTCAGTCCTCTCGGCGCACTCTTAGGGGTGAGGTCGGACAGGGCCCTCTCATATGGGAGTCTGTGGCCTAATAAAATACTCTGTTTATTCTTCTCCACTGTCCGGCTGACTTATTACTTGGTAATTATAGGTGAGTGCGGTAAGTCACTCGGGTGGATTTGAGCCACGCTTATCAAGGCAACCCTCAAGTCCCAAAAGAATCTATAAACAACCTGGGAATATGGTTAGACCGTAACCTATCTATGGAGACACAAGCCAAAAAACTGGCAGCTACTTGCTTTGGACTACTCTGCATGATTCGGAAGATTCTACCTATTATCCCGGAACAAACACGGAGAACTGTGGTTCAAGCCATGGTGATATCATGGCTGGACTACGGGCACTCCTTATATTTGGGGTCCCCCAAATATGTAGTGAATAGACTAAAGATGGTTCAGAACGCCACCACTAGGATACTGCTAGGTATTTCAAGACAAAACTCGGCAAAAGTTGCACTAAACATACTACATTGGCTCCCGATCCAGGCCAGGATCAAGTTTAAAGCGCTTTGTATCGCCCACAAAGCCATGAATGACAAAGGCCCGTCCCTAATAAAAAAGCTTCTAATCCCTTATGTTCCGAGTCGATCTCTAAGATTCTCCACAGATCTGCTCATAAAAAAGACAAGAATAAAGAGATCAAGATGGGGAGGCAGATCCTTTGCACACCTTGCACCTAGGCTGTGGAACACCCTACCCAAAGAAGCATGACTGATAAAAGATGAATTGGTGTTCAGGAAAAAATAAAAACGTGGCTCTTTCCCAAATATTTTAGGCCAGCCTGCTTCTTCTCCTCAGCGCTGGGAAGCCCTCGGGCAGATATGCTCTTTATAAATTCATAATTATTATTATTTGAGAGTTTTATATAGCGCGAACAATGACCCTTGTGGGTATCAGAACACTTTACAATTATTTAAAGAGTAGAGACAATAAAGCAATAATAGCAATATTATCATATTCGAGAAAATTACAGGATACATCAACATAAAGCTGCTGGAGAGCTTAGGCAGCGACCTCAGTCCCAGCAGAGCCCACCAGCGGCCATCTTCTGTGCTGCATTTTGCATCATCAGCGAACCTGGACTGTTTGTAGAACACTGTCCATTTCTCCTTATTAGGTCTGCATATGTCATCATTAGTTACCACCAGCTAGTCAGTGCTGCATTGTCTTGCACAAGGAACTGTTCACCTCCCAGTGAGAAATACCCCAGCATTGGCAACATTCCTTTGATGTCTCACGCTTCTTTCTAGATGCAGAGCCCCTGCTCCATTGACTGGAGGCTGGCATAAATGTACCCACGAGAAAAGGGGCAGTTCCTGACTTAATGCCTTCTTATAGGGAGCTCTAGCACAGATCACAGGCACAAATATGGTGACAATCACATAGAGATGCTGCAACATGCACCTCCATACAACAAATGGCATCAGATTTCACGCGAAACATACAGATCAATGGACAGTGTGAAGTTCTCAGGTGAGGCATCAGGTTGTGCAGTCTCCATCATGTCACCGAACCCTGTGCCAGGTACCCCAGGTTGGCTACCTGAGATCATGAGAGCACTGCAGAGGAGACCACAATCCCATTGCACCCATTTTCAACTGGACACCTTCTGTAATAGGGAGCTGCATATGAGCCAAAAGAATTTCCTCCTTTGAACAGGTAACAGCCAAATGTGAGTGACCTCACATGCCCTACAGAATAAACCGATGCACAAATAGCACCTGTGCATTCGGCATTATACAAGCCCCCCTAATCTGAAATCTAAATTACACCGCAAGTTTCAAAACACCCACAAATTTGCATCTTCATAAAAAAGGAGATTTGGAATCTCATTTCCTGTGTTACAGCCATTTTGTGTGGAAAGAAAACAATGACCACTTTGTTTGATTTGTAAAGAGTTTTGCAACACTGTTTCTTTAAACCATCTACTGTCCGTCATCAGCATCTCCCATCTGCTGACCTTCAGAGGCATATGCATTAAAACCTGCTGCCTTTCAGGACCAATAAACAAAGCAAGATCTTCAGCTCTTGCCAAGAGCCAGTTTTAGCGGTCTGTTGATACCCAGACCGAAAGGGTCCAACATACACTTAGAGGGAGAGTCCACCCCTTGCTCATGATATGATTTTCTTTCTTTTCAGAGATCACTGCTCGTGAGTCAATAGATTGCCTCCCTATTCTTGGGTTTGTTTTGCTCAAGGAGCATTTCAATCTTCAGGGCATATTTACAATGAATTGGAGCAGCGCGGTGTAGTGTCGTCGTGGCAAGTAAGAGACGGACACTCTATTCTTTCAATGGAGCTTTATTCATCACGTCTGCTTATCCCCTCGTCCCTACTCTAACTGCCTCTTTCCTTCTCCTGCTCCTCCTCTTCCTGTAACTCCCCGACTCCACCCCCCAAACACTAGACTGCATCCTTCATCATAACACGCGGTGCCACAAGCAATTTTGCTGTGCCGAGCTACGTCATTTAAAAAACGCAGAGATGCACTCTGTTCACAAGAATACGGTGCACCCCTGCGTGCTCCCTTGCGTCGCGTTAAACAGGAGCCATGCGCTAATGCAGGCACCCTTGCATCATGAGTGCCTGCGTTGCAGAGATGATTGTTGTTGTGCAGAAATATACACCTTTGTGCACAACAACAATCATTAATGGCGTTTTGCAACTTCTAGGCGGCTATCTCTGAATGGATTTAACTCCTTCGCTGCGGGGGTAATTCCCCCGCTGTGCTGGGGGTGGGGGGACGCACACAGCGCCCCCATGCTCATGACGAGCTCAGCTCATCATGAGGCACAGTGCTCCTGTGCTCATGACGAACTGAGCTCGTCACGGGCGCAGCCGTTTTCGTGGAACATTCAGCACAGCAGGGGAATTATCCCCGTGTGTGAGCGTTCCACGGCTCATGACAAGCTCAGCTCGTCATGAGCACAGGAGCACCGTGCCTCATGACGAGCACCGTGCCTCATGACGAGCTGAGCTCGTCATGAGCATGCAAGGTGTTAAACCACTGCAAGACAGAGGGCGGTGTGTGTGTGTGTGTGTGTATGCAAGATGGCTATTGCATATGCATGAGCACACGAGGAAACCGGCTTTGAATAGTTCTTCTTAAAAAAAATAGCAACCATTCCAAGATGGCCACCGCCCATGTGTGCACACACGGCACAGACATATGTGGAAAAAATAGCATTGGCAAAACCATTAGATGTCAAAGGGGAGACATGTTGGCTTAGCCAATGCTTGTTGGACTCGGGATGTGCTTATGGATTGTAGAACATTTGTAAATGTCACCCTTTACTCATCCCACAGCGCTAGGATTTTCGAAGAGTTTTCTGAGTTTGTGGATGCAGATCTTGTCTGTGCTTGGTAGGCATCAATGTCAATGGTGTGCTTCTTGTAGAAAGCAACCTTTAGCACCAAGAGAAATTATTGCAATAAAATAACGGCTTCTGTGATAGGGTCTCCCCTTAAACACAATCACAAAGCAGAATGTTTTCACCTTGCTGTAAATGCTGCTTCTAGGTCATACACAGTGGCTTATTTACAAGCACCGTTGTGCCGCTGGTCACTTTATTCCAAAGGTCGAAGTGGGCCGGATCGGAAGGGAACGACGTGCCCCTACTTCTTTAATTTAATAAGATCTGTTCCTCTACTTTTTATTTAAAAAATGTGTCCCAGCAATGCTGAATTAGCCAAGGCCTATAGATAAGGCTCGGCATTCTTGGCCGTTCTGGGACTGGCACGGTGAGCAGAGAAGGAAAAGGACTCTGTCTTTTCCCTTTTTGCCCAGAGAATACAAGGACCGTTTACACTTCTCATGCTCTGCCACTGGCACCAGCTCACACCCACACCTCCTCTTTCTTCATCTTATTCCCTCTCTTTCTATTTCACTCCTCCTCAGGGGCTGAAAACAGTGACCTCAAGAGACAGTTCTTACCATTTATTTGTTCCCTTATGAAATGGATACAAAAACAGAGAAGCACTTTTGCTGGATATGTCTTTTTCTGACTTTTTTTAAAAAAATTATAAAGTGCAGCCTTGGGACGGAGAGAAATAAAAGGTCCAACGTATGAAAAATAAATAAATAACACATAAAGCAAGACAGACTAGTCGCAAACCCATTAGCGCCACTATATAGAGTTTTCCAGTGAAGCGCTACTTTTGTTTTCTTGTCTTTCCCTGAACAACATTGTTTTCCCCTGGTGGGAAAGTGCACCAATCCTGGAGGTAGAGCAATTCCTGGTTGCTGGGTGGATTGGTAAACAAAATGTGTACAGACTCTGTGTTCACATATGTGGTCCATTTAAACCATAATGCTTACGTTTTGTAAGGATATAAGCAATGGTCGTTTAAATCTTATAAGAGTGTCGGGAGCCATTTCAAGAGACCATCGAGCCTCTTTTAGTAGACCCATCGCCCCTGCTCTAGCCGTTTATGATGGGAAGGCATTAGCCTCTGCAGTTTATGGGTCAGAATTATGGGGTTTTGACAATACTGCAGAGCTAGTCAAAGTTGAGAATAAGTTTTTTAGAGATCTAGTTGGTCTCCCGCTCTCTACCCCTTTAAAACCACTTCTTCACGACATGGGACGACGATCAATCAAAGACATAGTTTGCCTTCGTCCGTTATCATATTGGGTGTGCCTGCGAAGGACACCGGAGTTGGCAAACTACACAGCAGTTTTTGACAAACTTATCACACTGAACAGCTCAAAGAAGATTGTATGGCTGAACAAATTGAGACAGTTGGTCATTAATCTGTGGTTGAGTGAAGCGTGGTTATCCCAGCCCCCCCCCACCCCCCCCTCCGAAAGAAACAGTTAAGAGCATTTACTGGGAATGGGTGCAGGCTAAGGAACTAAAAGATACTAGGTGAGGTGTTTTAACTGATCAGTTTTTAGAGCACAAACCGGTGAGGAAGCTGGAACCCTTTTTAGATTTTATTAAAATACCCAGAGATAGAACTCTCTTCTTAAAATTGAGGTATGGGACACTTCCTTTGCATGAATTTACTAAGCGCTGGAAACCCTTCTTGTCCCGCCAAGCTACCTGCCCGGGATGTGCAAACCCCACCGAGTCCTTAGCACACTTCCTGTTTGCCTGTAGTGCCTATAGGGGGGCTAGGAAAAGATGGTTAAAACCAGTATGTAGGGAAATGGGAGTGAGGCACTACACGATGGCCCTTCGCATTCTGACAATGGACACAACATCCATGATGGTCGTTTGCGGAGTTGCAAAGTATCTGAGAAAAGCCTGGCAGATACGCTCAAAGGTTATGCAATTGAGAATGGGGTAGGAAACTAAGACTAATTAATTTGGCTGCTCACGAAATGAATGTCACTGCACTTTATGCCCTCCGGCCTTTTAACTGTATATATTAACTTTGCATTGTAATACGTTTTTTGTCTCTGTATTATGATATGATTAATATGAATTTTATTCTTTTATGATGAAATTGTATCTACTTTTATGATAAAAAATGTTATCGAATAAAGTATTACAACAACAGCAATGGACGTTGAAATGGGTCCCTTCTGGGCCCTTTTGCAATGTCCTTAACTTTTCAGGTAAAAGCACTCACTAATTTCTGAATAATGAGTGTAAAAGCTTTAAGATAACCATGTTTTTTGCTTACATTTTGCATACTTTAACTAATCTTGCATTCCCTATGAGTGTTTGCTTTTTTTAGGCAGTGTATTATGCTTGTCTAGTGCATAATTTGAATTGAGTCGCAGACACTTGTGTTTATATCGGAGCATAATTAGGTTGTAGCTGAGCTGAAGGCAGTGCAAGTTTCTCTCAGTGAGGCAGAAACGTGTTCAGTGGAGGAGAGGATGGGGCACTATGGCTAGAGCTGCCAAATTTGGAACTGGGGAACCAGATTCAGCCTTCATGACCAGTCCACCAGACCACTCTCCTGAGGGAACACATTCCCATGCTAGACCTTAGAAGGCCCTGCTAGACCTTAGAAGCCCTAGTGTCTTAGCACCAGCAGGTGGACCCTAGTGGTGGCAAGTGTGGGTTAACGTTGAAGGCCTGTCCACCATACTTCATACTGAAGTTCATCTCCAGTTTTGCGGGAAGGCCTATGAAGCAGCACACCCTAGATCAACAGTGACTCTGTCACTGGGGTCACAGGATCCTTGAGGCCAGTCCGCCTCACCCATTGGTACCTCCATTGTCCTTTTTTCAGCATTAGTAGCTGCAACTCCCCAGGGATCGGCCATGCAGAATTTGCACGCACACCAAATTTTTAAAAACTTCACAGTCTCGCTGCTTCTTGCACAAACACATTTAACATGTGCTGCCTGCTTTGGGGCTACTGGAATTATGCAGCAATGGAGGACACAATTATGCAGCAAAATAGGTTGCAGTGTAATGCAGTATATTTTCAGATATTTTAATATTTGTCATTTTTACACATCTAACAGGCTCTGCAAAGATTTTACCTTATTGGTACCAGTGTAACATACAAAAGCAGTGAGATAGGTGACTAGTTAACCTTTGCAAAGGGCCCTCCCCTTCTCAGCAACACAAGTCACATATTTTAGCGATGTTTGGTTCGTTTGAGCTACAAACAATTTATTAGTTAAAATTGTCAGATTATGGAGCAGATGGTGTAGTATGTGGCAAATATGCCAGAGCCACAATTATGTGGAAAACATTTGCAAACTAGGATATTTTTCCATTCATGTATGAACTGCTCTTGCTGAAAAAGGGAGGAGAAGTGCTGATGACAGAAACTCCATGGCTGGGAGACAAATGGCTTGTGATTCCATTTTGAAGCGTATTTAAGGCATTCTTTGATTGGAAACATATACCACTTCGTGAATACATTTAAATGTCAATAACTCATGTTAAACCTTAAATAAACAGGCGTATTCATTGGTTGAATTAAATAATGTAATAAGCTGTAACTGGTCAGTGAAATGCCAAACAAATACTAAAAATTGGGATGTGTTGCTATTTCTGGCCACACCTCTGACTCCGCTCACTGACCCAATCCTCAGGTTATTCCCGCCCGTGAAACCCCACAGTTCCCCTTCTCTTTCCCCACTTCGACCAATGCTTTGTTCCCATATTAAAAGTGACGCACCGGCGGCGCAAGAGGCTTGTACATAAACCCCAAAGTGTCTGTAGAATACCAATGCGCAAATTATTTGACATTAAACCAGCCGCTTTATATAATATTGGCCAGTCCTTACCCACAGCCCACAGCGCAGTGTTCATTTTGTCAAAACAGTAGTGCCAAATGGCACTGCCAGCGGTAAAGTCTTTTAATGTCTTCACTTTAAATCCCATGTCCAGATGACGTGCAATCAGGAAGCATTAATGGATGTAGGTTGAAGCCTGTCTGAGATTTAACTCCAGGCATTTTCAACAAAACTATTTTGTGCCATTGGTAGCCCACAAATAATTAGTTCGACGAACGACTAATCCTAACACATACCTCCAAAAACGTCTCCGTGAATATAGACCCACCTTACAGTTATAGAAGCCTACGAATATGTATGTCTCAAGGGAGTGCATTGAGCGTAGTCAGTGGAGCCCAGGCCACCCCTGCCTGGCCGTCTAGCCTCCCTGGCCTGGTCCTCAATGCAGCAGGGTCTGATAGGCCGTGTCAGCTGTGGAAGATACGTCCTGTTTTTAGGTCTCACCTGGAGTTAGCAGCGCGCATGTGCTGCTCTCGCCATGTGAGGGCCTTTTAGAATCGATACGGATTCCAGATGTGCACGGGGACAGACAGAAGATGTGCAGGTGGGGACTGGATGCTTTACTCGCGGCGTAAGATGGACGCACAATATTTTTTCACACTGGGGACAGCCTCAGCCCTCTCCTCTTTTCAGGATTGCTTCACACATCACAGAGCCGCTTCCCTGCCATTTCCCTGCTCCTCCAGTATCCCGGCAGCGGCGCTTGTTTTCTTCTCTTGTTAAGGCTTATGCCTTGTATATGTACTGGTGACAGCCTCAGCTCCCTCCTCCTCGCAAGCTTGCTTAACACGTCACAGAGCCGCTTCCCTGCCAGTTCCCTGCTTCTCTAGTATCCTGGCAGCGGTGCTTGTTTTCTTCTCTTGTTAAGGCTTATGCCCTGTATTTGTAATATATGTTTTAGACTGCTGCCGCCCGATACCCTGCCGGTGGCCCCACCTCACCCCTTATATCAATGACTAACCCAGTTTAATCACATGAAACATAGGCAATACAGCTGGCACCAATGGATTCCAGGGCAAAAGCTGGCTGTCGTGCGTACATTCCTGTGTCGGTCACAGTGCCTAAGGAGCCACTTGATTGGGTCCCACAGCTCACTCCGACCACCCATGGTCACCCTTACTCCCAACTACCTGCAAAGCCATGCTTACCCTCACCTATTCGCCACCTTTCTGACATCTAGAATAGTGAGTGGTGGAATCCGAGCCATCCTATCACCGCCCGACTCAAATTTAAAATTGAGTTCATGACTGACTAATGACAAAGTACACAAGCAATGTTCCGCACAGTCTGCAACAAGGAGCACGCAACCCGAACGAAGATTTGTGATTGATACTCTTAGTGCAGGAACACGTGGACTCCAGCCTGTTCTTCGCTGGCTGTGAGATTGGATTCACTGCCAATCAGCACTTTATAATTCTGTGTCGTGCATTAGGATTGGCTAATGTGCAACTAATCCTCCAATCCAAGGCCACTTTATATGTTACAACTCCTTTCCATGTACCTTCTGTAATATGTTTATAAGTGGGATTGGCTGTCTTGCAACCCGGAAGTTCTAATGTCTGTCCATTATTATACTGATAGTAAACATTAGACCAAGTTGACTGGACGGTCGATGTAAGTACCGCAATCGGTGTCATTTTAAGCATGGCATTTAAGCGATCACGTCAGATGTATTAGTCTGGCAAAAAAAACTATTAAAATAAACTTTAGCAATATGAGCAGTGTGGTAGAATAGGCATGAAGTGAGGCCCCTAAAAATAAAATAACTATAATTTCCTTTACATTTTCGATGCAAAGACAACTGAAATTATTCTATTTTTGACCACACCAGGTAGATACATATAAGGGGTGCGAGAAAAGGCGGGAATTTAGTCTAGTTGCCAAATATATGTAGCAGGGCTGTGTGTGTGTGTTATATTTACATATTTGCAGTACGCAGAAGTTTGACCATGCGTTTATGGACTTTTTTAAATACAATCCTATTCTTTGGCGCTCAGCAGATTGCTAAAAGTGTTACCATGTCGTGCTCCTGAGTATAATATAAACAAGCATTAAAAAAGCAATAGGTCTCGCCTTTAATTAAGTTAAAGCCATTTGCTTTGCTATACAATACCATTAGCAAAACAAATGGCTTTAACTTAATCAAAGGCGAGACCTATTGTATTTTTAATGCTTGTTTTCTGTTGGCCCTCGCTGAAGTGAATAGCATAGAGTGGAGTAGAGTGTTGTAGAGTGAAATGTCAGAGTGGATTGGCCTAGAGTGGAATAGTGAAGAGTGGAGTGGCTGGCGTAGAGTGGGGAAGTGTTGTGTAGTACAGTGGTTTGGTTTGGAGTGGAGTGGCGTAGAGTGGAGAAGTGTTGGGTAGTAGAATGGTGTAAAGCGGAGTGGCATAGAGTGTTGTAGCATACTCTCAGGTCGAGTTTGTGCTATATAAAACAAATTAAAAAATTGAGTAGAGGGTCGCAGAGTGAAGTGGCATAGAGTGTTGTAGAGTGGAGTGTTGTAGAGTGGGGTGGAGCAGTGTAGAGTGGAGTGGCATAAAGTGTCATGGAGTATGGTGGTGTGGAGTACAGTGGCATGGTGTACAGTGGCATAGAGTGGTGTAGAGTGGAGTGGCGTAGGGTAGAGTATTGTGGCGTGGAGATTTGTAGAGTGGAGGTGCGTAGTGTGAAGGGGTGTAAAGTGGATTAAACTATCATAGAGAAAAGTGAAGTGGCATAGCGCAGAGTAGAGTAAAGTGTCATAGAGTAGAGTAGAATGGTGTAGAGTAAAGTAAAGTAGAGGAGAGTGGTGTGGTGTGGAGCAGCATAGAGTGGAGTGGCGTAGAGTAGAGTGGCTTTGAGTGGTGTAGAGAGGCTTTGAGTGGAGTGGAGTGGAGTGGTATAGAGTGGAACGTCGTTGGGTGGAGTGGCATTGATTGTTGTGGAGTGCCATAGAGTGGATCAGAGTGTTGTAGAGTGGTGTGGAGTGGAGTTGCATACAGTGGGATGGCGCAGAATGCAGTAAAGTGGCGTAGAGCCGAGTAGTGTATCGTAGAGTAAAATGTCAGAGATTGGAGTGTCATAGAGTGGAATATAGTGTCGTAGCGTGGAGTGGGAGTGGTGTAGAGAGGAGTGGAGAGGTGTAGAGTGGTGTGGCATTGAGTAGAGTAAAGTGGTGTGTGTAGTGTAGTGGCGCAGAGTGGAGTAGAATGTTGTAGAGTGAAGTGGCATAGAGGTGTCGTAGAGTGGAGTAGAGTGGAACATCGTAGGGTAGAGTCTTGTAGAGTGGAGTGGAGTGTCACAGTTGAGTGGCGGAGATTGTTATATAGGAGGGTGGCGTAGGGTATAGCCGCTCGCAGTGCTTGCCTTCCCTTGCTAAACCTTCACTGAGGAATTGTGCTGTCCGTGTAGACAGCGAGGATTGCTCAGCTTCGAGGCGCTCTGTGTGGACTTGGGAGCCCGTGTGCTCCACTTCTGATTTTACGTGATTGCAGAGGGAGAGAGGCGCTCAATTAAACCAGCGGGAGCGGGACTGTGAGGCCCAGAGGTGCTAGCGCTTGGTCATCGCGCACACCTGGTGCCTCTTCCCGCCCCCTCCTTCCTGAAGGCTTTATTACATCTCACGGCCCCCGCTTCGCGGGAGCCGCTCGCAGTGCTTGCCTTCCCTTGCTAAACCTTCACTGAGGAATTGTGCTGTCCGTGTAGACAGCGAGGACTGCTCAGCTTCGAGGCGCTCTGTGTGGACTTGGGAGCCCGTGTGCTCCACTTCTGATTTTCCGTGATTGCAGAGGGAGAGAGGCGCTCAATTAAACCAGCGGGAGCGGGACTGCGAGGCCCAGAGGTGCTAGCGCTTGGTCATCACGCGCACCTGGTGCCTCTTCCCGCCCCCTCCTCCTCCTACTTAGCTCCGCCATCTGACGCGAACGCGGGACGCGCGCGGACAGAAGCGCGAACGAAGACCGGACAAAGAGCGGGCCCTCTGTGGCCGAAGTAGGCTGGGCTGGGCCCACTTATTAACATTTGATTACTAGACTTTATTCTAATTTGTAATCCATTCATCTTGTATAGACTTTGGCAATTGCTGCATTATTTGTGACTCAATATACGCGCACCATCGGTTTTGCGATTTGATATTAATTCTCGTGCATATTTTAACTTGATCACTGGTATTGTATATAGTTTCACCTCTCACTACTTGAAATCGCCTGCAATATGACCGCAAAAAAGCTTAGATCTGGAAGACTGTTAGGGGGAAGATCGACGGCTAAGACCAGATCTAACCCCCTTCGAAACAAGAATGTCTCAACTATCCAATTGAAGGGCCAAAACCAGATATTTCAGCTCTGGGAGAAATCGGTGGATAAGGTGCCCCCAGAAAATATGGACTTTAATAAGGGCGCCACCTTAATTCCATCACATAACCCATCGCTCAATCAATTACCGAAGGAGGTGGAATTGGGAAATTTTAACTTAAGTTCATACTCTACTTTGGGTGCTTTATCTTCTCCCTCTATATTTTCTGAGAATGACAATTGTTTAGCCTCTAATCCAGATAATTCCCAAAAAACCAAGACTCCTTTAACATCTGCAAATGGCTTGCACAATGGCACACTATACCTCTCCAAGTTGAGGGAGGTTACTAATGAAGACTTACAGTCCCTGGACATTGACCCAGAGTTCTGTGAACGTTATCTGGTAGATGAACTTAGGATATTGCTAGATGTTGTAAAGACCCCAATTGGCGCTACCCCCTCTGGTCTCCATCTCTATAGTAGTACCCCCTCCCCTAATTCCCAAGATCTCTCCTTTCAGACAAATTTGTCGAAAAGTCCAACGCTCAATATAACGGGGATTGAGGTTATTAATGATCCTAGTTTAAAATCATCAGAGAAACCTATATCAGAATTCCTGATTTTTTTGGAACATTTGTTATCCTCAATTCTGACGTTACTGAGTAAATTTGTGGGTAGTTCAGATTGTGTATTGGAATCTGTTACCCAAATTTTAAAGGCTTTAATATCAAAAACTTCAGAAAAGAGCTGCGGTTTAGATCCTCCCACTACAACACTTCCTGAAACAATTCCAGCTAATGCTTTTTGCTTGTCAACTGAGAATACACTAGTTGCCCCTGTGTTGAAGGAATTATGTCCTACTCTCAAAACGTCTGCTTACAATTGTATAAGTGATTTAGATCCAGGTATTGTTTTAGAGGAAAAAAGTGTTGTATTGCCAGATGTCAATGCCGAAAAGGCATTATATCCTATTTTTGATCCAGATTTTAAGGGGTTGGAAGTAGAGGAAAAAGTGGGAAAACAAAGAAAGTATAAAGGAAAAAAAAAGAGGAAGCCTCTCCGTAGATTTAAAAAGAGGAGGCATAGACAAACTTTCTTTCAGAATTCCCAAGTTTCTTATAATTCCTTCTCCGTTAAGGTTGAGATTGAGAATGAAACTTTGAGGCATGACTCAATTATGTTGTCTTCTGAATCTTTGGGGCCTTCTGCTATTACTGATGAAATTATTACTAGTTGTTCTAACCTAAATTCGAGAGAACTGGGGGTAGAAAAAGAAAGGCCCATGGTCCACTTTCCAGCAGTGGAAGTAAGAAGTTCTGTTCCTGTGGTAACCCTACCGCCCCTCCTTTCCATACACTGGCAGAAAGGGTAGTCTCTGGTCAAAATTCTGTCTATAAGATGATGGAAACCCGTACTGATTCATTGATTTTGGATTTTGTCCCACTATTTGACCTTGATTTGGTACTGAATAGATCTTTTCTGCTGAAATGTTGTAAAGACATCGAGGGCATAAAATTGATCAAATCAAGTGACGTTGATCTAGTAACAATATTAGGAACAGGGTCTATGTCATTTATCAGGGTAAGGTTCTATTCAAACCTGATAGCGAATCTAATATTAAATAAAGCAGAAACCTTCCAGAGCCAGGGGATTGACGTGGTGCCCTTTACAGCCACATGTGAGGATAACCACAATGAGAATGGCTATTATAGGGGCCCAGGTCAAGTCGGTTCTTCTCAGCCTTTTGATGACTTAAAGATTCGTGTCTCAAAAACGAAAAGGCTAGTTACACATGTTATCCCCCTACCAATAACAATAAACAGGGGTATAACTGAGAATGAATAGCAATGGAACTGGTTGCCTGGTGCCTTGTCATCCAAGGTGACAGACAACCCAAGATTGTTTTCCCACCTTTAGCAGTTTCTTTTCTGTTATTTCCTGGAATGCCGCTGGCATTAATAACAACCCTGAAAAATTACTGTATCTTTTTTCCTTGAATGCCAGCGTAATCTGCATCCAGGAAACATGGTGTATTGACAAATTGAATGTAGGGAAAGACTACTTTGTGTTGGAGGTGGCGGCAACCCCCTCTAGTAGAGGTCATGCAAAAGGGGGAATTGCTTGCCTATTGTCCAATAAATTAAAGTGGAGCTTTTCCCACTACGTAGACTCCAGTAAGCTCTTCCAGGCAGTGACTCTCTCCAATTTAGATAAAACGGGAGAGAGACACCCCTTTGTGTTAATAAATACCTATATACACCCAGGTGATCCTTTTAATACTTTGTTGAAACAAGTTTTTATTTTTATTAGACAAATTAAAGAGACAGCTCCTTTCTCTAATTTCTTGTTAGTTGGTGACTTAAATTGCAAAGTTTCAAATTACAGTTTGGAGCTTTTCAGGGATAAAGTAAAAGAGGAGGCTATGTTGATTCCCCAAGCCCTTTTCCCAGACAATATAAAAACAAATAAACGGGGTAAATTGCTGCTGGAGGAATTGTACAGTACGGAGGGGCTAATAGCCAATGGTAGGCTTCCATCCGATGTTCCCGCAAACTATACACATAGTTCCCCCAACAGTAAATCAATTTTGGATTATATAATTGTTGACCACTGTATTTTTTCTCTTTTAAGGGACTTGGTTGTTGTAGAAACTACCCTTAGTGACCATAATGTTATTATGCTAACTCTTCTAGTAGATCCCCCCAACACTGACACTTGGGTGCTTGACAGGGATGCGGTCACTTTTCAAAAAACAGGTAGATGTTTCTGGGATTACAAAGCTATGAAGGGTTTGGAACCTATCCTTGAAAAAACTTTATCCAACCTAAATAATTGGCAGGGGGTGGAACAGTCCTCTTTTGAGGCTTTTATGAAGGAGATCATTTCTGCTGTAAAAAAATCCAATTCAATTAGGAAAAAAAATACCCTCCCTAAAGTAGTTGTTTCCCTTAATAAGGAAATAAACAAATTGGTGAGGGAACAATATATATGTGGAGCAGCAGAAAGATCTCAGAAAATATCTCTCCTTAAAAGAAGGAGAAGTAGGATAAAGAAAAAAATGAAAAAAGAAAAAGAGGACTTGTTATGGATTGGTTTGCGGGAAGCCGTTGCTCAAGGGAATTTTAGACAATTTTGGACTCTCATTGGGGAGGGATGCGGCTTAAGAGTGCGGCCCCTTCCAATCCCTATCCCAGAACAAACCTGGGTCAACCACATCCTAAGTCTGTATGCTAAAAATGACCTGCAAGTGGAATTTAGGGGAATTGGGGAAGATAGTAATTCCACAATTGAATGCCCCTCAGAATTATCCATAGAATCGGCGATTAGGGATATGCGCCCATCAGGTGCTATGGGCCCTGATGAACTCCTGATATCAGTCCTGAAACAAGATCCAGTATCCTGGAGTAAAATCTTATTCCCTCTTTTCAGGATTTGTTTCATTAAAAAATGTATCCCATCATCTTGGAAGGGGAGTATTCTGGTCCCTATGTTTAAAAAGGGCGATAGAAACTTACCTATTAACTATCGTCAAATAGCCCTTTTAGACGCAATCGGGAAGGTTTTTTCTAAATGCCTATTATCCCTAATTAACGATTGGGTGGTACTAAAACAAATTTTACCACTAGAACAAGTAGGCTTTCGTAAAGGCCATGGAACCCTGGATAGTCTCTCCGCTCTTCAGACCATTACAGATAAATACATAAAGGTACGTGGCGGAAGAATGTACGAGGCCTTTATAGATTTCTCCACAGCGTTCGATAAGGTTGACCGCCCGTTGCTGTGGAGAAAGCTTTCCGCTCTGGGAATGCCGCCTCAATTGTTAGATATGACCCAGGCGCTACATACAGACACTTGGTGTCAGGTCCTGCAAGGAGGAGACAGGGGCCTTTCTAAGATTATCCCTTCATGTAATGGCCTTAAGCAAGGCTGTCTCCTTGCCCCGTTACTTTTTTCATTATATATTGCAGATTTACCTGCCTCACTTTCTTCCTGTGATGGTATAGCTCCAATTTTGGGCGGAAAGCACATTTCATGTATGTTATATGCGGACGATATCATAATAATGGATCTTATGCCTAAAGGTCTCGCTAAACGCCTCCATGCTCTACATCAGTATGCAGAATCTCATTATTTAAAAATTAATGCATCTAAGAGTAAAATTATGTGCATCTCAGGCCGGAAAAAACATAAATTTGCGAACTTTACCTGGTCTGTGGGAGATGACAAACTTGAGGTAGTAAAGAGTTATGTTTTCCTAGGAAAATTAATCTCTGATAACTTAAGTGCTAATCCCCATACTGATAACAATGCCCGGAAGGCTTTATCCCAAGGGAGAAGCTTAAGTGCATTGTATTCGGCAATGGGAAGAAGGCATTTTTCATATTTATTGGAGGCCTTTAGGGCAAAAGTTCCCTCCACCCTTCTGTACGGATTAGAATTAATTGATATTAAGCATTGGGATTTTCTAAATACGGTGGAGGGAAAACTGTTAAGAAGCGTAATCTCTATTAGTTCCGCCTGCTCAGTGGCTGCTTGCAGACTTGAGTTTGGTTTGCGCAGCAGTTGGGTGCAGGGCCTGGCAGCTGTAGTACGTTGGGTCGCAAGCATAGCCAGAGGAGACGAGGGGACTATGAGATTCCTCTTAAAGACGGAACTATTAGGAAGTTTAAGTGAACATTTCTTAATTGTCAATAACTTCAGAAAGGCTGTATCGCTCTTGCAGTTGGAAGAGAGCGCTCTCTTTTCTCTATCCGTATCCCAGCTAAAGTCTGTCTTGAAAGAGGCTACTTGGGACCTTAGCTATAGACTAGACAGTACTTCAATCCTTGCTAAGAAGGGTGTTAATCCCCTTACTGATTCATGCGCAAGAAAATTTGTGCAACCTTATGCTACTTGGAATTTACCCCATGGTGTCCGGAGATTCTGGTTTCTTTTGAGGCAGGACTTGTTACCTCTAAATAATCTTTTGTTTAAATGGTACGGAGTTCCTGCAATCTGCAATTTTTGTCATTTGTCTACTCAAGACCGAACGCATGTACTTTTTATATGCCCAGGGCTGCGCCCTTATCGCTGCAAATGGTTAAGACAAATATGTTTGCAATTGGGTATTGTAAATGCTAATTCTTTTATGTTCGCCTTATATAACCCCCCCCAATGAGAGATTTTGTTTCAACATTTTTAATTTTTTTTAATGTTTTTTAGATATTTACTGAAGAATGGTTTGCGTATTAATGAGCTACTTTGTGCTGCAGTAATCGCTATAATTTGTCTTTTTTCATTATGAATGGTATTTTGTATTTGTGTTTTCTTTTTTCTCTTATGTGGACCTCTAAGGAGTTCCAAAACATAATAAAGATTGGTATAGTGCACTGGAGTAGTGTGCAGTGTGCGCAGAGTGGAGTAGAGTGATGTAGAGTGAAGGGACGTAGCATGGAACAAAGTGTCATAGAGTGTAGATCCATTAAGGAACTATACCGGCTACTAATACACAAATGCGCTCAATTTAAGCTCCTCACACACGCATTCAAGGCACTCCGCAACTCAGGCCCCACCTACCTGAACAGTTGCATCTTCTACCACCAACCATCCAGACACCTCTGATCGACAGGACTCCTACTCCCCAGCATCCATGCATACACAGAACCATACCAGGAGGATGAGCGTCCTCTTACAATGCTCCTAAAAGTTGGAACAATGTCCATCTCCACATCAGAACCTCCTCCTCTTTTCTTGGATTTTGCTAGAAGCTGGATTTTCAATTCTCAATGTACCATCGGTAGAGTTAGGCACACACCTACTGAGCGCCAGGATACCCTTGTGCTGATAGTGCGCTTTACAAATACACATAACAAAGATAGGAGATGTGTAGAGTGGAGTAGAGTGTCGTAGAGTGGAGTGTTGTAGGGTTGAGTGTCATAGAGTGGAGTATCGTAGAGTGGTGTAGAGTGCAGTAGCTTGGAGTGGAGTGGCATAGAGTGGTGTAGAGGGGTGCAGAGGGAGGTAGAGTGTGGTAGGGTGTAGTTTCATAGGGTGGAGTTGAGTGTTGTCGAGTGGAGTGGAGTGTTATAGAGTGGAGTGTCATTTAGTGGCGTAGGTAGAGTGGTGTAGAGTGGAGTAGTGCAAAGTGGAGGGACGTAGAGTAGAGTGTCATAGAGTGGAGGGGCATAGAGTGGTGTAGAGGGGTGCAGGGGCGAGGTCCTTTGCCGAACCAGATGACCGCATGGAGACAGGTGTGACATTCACTGATACACTTTTATCAATGAGCCCCTGAATCAATATAACATATTTGCGTGGACATTCTTAGCTTCAAGATACACTTTTACCTAATGAGCCTCTGAATCGATACAACCTGTATACTTGAACATACATAGTCTACAAATCAATTGGCTCAATACACTGGCAACAACTATATGAATGAGTACACTTTACACTTTAAGCCCTGAAGAAGTCCGATTGAGGACGAAACGCGTTGGCGGTTTCAAATTTTAAAAGAACATGAATAAAGAATGAACTTCAATAATGCAAGATCTTATTGACTTTTTTTCTTGGGAAAACAACTGTTTGTTGTAAACTCATCTTACTGTGCAGATGGACTAATAATGATGTGTACAAACATTTAACACATGGAAGTGTGCAGGGCTGTTTTTGCTAAAGAGTAGAGTGTTGTAGGGCGTAGTTTCATAGGGTGGAGTAAGTGTTGTTGATTTGAGTGGCGTTTTAGAGTTGAGTGTCATAGAGTGGTTTAGGTAGAGTGGTGTAGAGTGGAGTGGTGCAAAGTTGAGGGACATAGAGTAGAGTGTCAGAGAGTGGAGTGGCATAAGTGGAATAGAGTAGTATCAGAGAGTGGGAGAATGTAGAGTGGCGTAGAGTGTCCTGAAAGACGAGGACATGTGAGCATTGCCCACACTATTCCGCAAGCCTAGAATTGATCCCAGGGGTGTAGTGTATCATTTAAATGGCACACTAAGATCTTGTTAATGCAACAGTTAATTGTTGAAGAGGTAGAGACCTTTTATGTTGGGACACAGCTCACTGAAGCTTTAAACGACTCAGCCCAGAAGGCAGCCAAAAGGGCAATAAAGGCAGCAATTGGCAAGAAGCTAATGAAGTCTTGGCTACATGATCGGTTCCCCCATTGACAATGTTCTGACTGTCTACCTTCAGGGAATTAATCTCTCCCTAACATGAAGCATCAGGCAATTAGAATAGGAGAATGTGGTCTTTTCGAAAATTGACTGTGATTAGGTCTGGAATTACCGAACACCTTTTCAGTTCACTGAGGTGACATATATATTCACTTGTATCAGGACTTCCTGCCTGCCATCTTCATTCATTGGTATGTTGTGTGTTGTCCACATTTTTTCTTCCTCCCACTACACCATACAGCCTGCGGCAGTAGGTCAGTCCACTTCAGCCATTGGCTAACTTCACGGAAAGTGACAGCATTCAGCCCTTTCACAAGGAGCACTCACAAAGTGGTTCCCTTCTGTGCCAGGGACTGCTATAGTATTAAGTGTATTTTGACTCCCAAAAATATTTTTGCTTTTAGCAAATTTTGGTTTTATATTGGCACGGGCATGGTAGTTGCCCTGTTTATAAAGTTTTGCAAAAACATGGACAAAGAAAACAAGCATTGAAATATCCAAATGGTTGGTAGCCAACACCAAACTTGTTGGCTTTGCCAATGGTTGCTTTTGTTTGTGTTCAATGCTGACTGCTGTTTTGGAGCGTTAAAGAAAGTTTGGCATAGTTTTGGTTTCTAGTACATACCAGAATTTTAAAAAAACAACGACGGTCCTGAAATTGATGTTATGAACTGAATATAACTCTCCCGTTGCCATATGTAAGTTTGCACTTTGAGATTTAAAGGAGAATATATGTTTGTATAAACTTAATAAATACGGCTCTGGAAGGATGAAGCGCTGTAAAATACGAATCCACGTCCTTTGCCTAAATCCATCTTCTGTCTGTTTGTTTACCTCGAACGCTTATGTAAATATTTACATTGAAAATGTGGGTTGACCCCACGATAAAGTGAACACTTTCGCTCCAGTATGTCACTGTGTCAGTCACGGTGCAGCTCAAAGGTGCCTTTGCTTGTTCTTAGAAAAGGTTTGCACATCTGACCGAGATCCTGACATTCCTGGGCAGGGCTCAGGTGACCGCCAGACGTGGCAGAAGCGGTCTGCGGTGGCGTTGCCTGACTTTCCACTCACCTTCTCCTCTGTTTACCTCTGTCGTGTGCTTGTTCCCAGCGCGTGAGCCGGTATTTTAATACATAACAACGCGGGGTGTCAGCTGAGATGGAATCTGGCGCGAGCCTGGCATTGGACACCCAGCACAATGACGCAGGACACCAGGGCCTTAGAAGAACCCGTGACAACGTCAGAGGAACGGAAACACTGGCGTACAGCGAGGTTGCCGTTCCAAATACCACTTCCACTTAGCAAGAAGCCTGGTTGCGACACACTGTCTGCTCCCCACGCACCCCACTCTCACCCAACAAATGCCTGCTCCTCCGTGACTCTCGCGTCATTCCATTCCTGTTTAATATCCATGTGAAACCTTTTTGGGGTCTGTGTCACTATTCCTTATGCAAAAAGAAGAATTGATGGACAGAATGCTGAACATTGTCAAACATTCCGCCCCAGTACAGAGATCTGTGCCTAAATCCACCCTTTGTTCCCCATGCCATTCCAGTTTAGACCCAGCCATATGCATATCAGTCTTGACCCTGCTCCCCAAGGGAACAGTCCAACCCAAACTGCCTTGGCTAGGTCCTCCCTGGACTGGAAACAAGCATCCTAGGACCGGTTTCATGGCATCACCCCATATCAGCCAGGATAGCTTGACCCCAGTTGTCATGGAGAGCACAGGACTCATTTTATAGACACACTAGCAGCCCGTCCCGACGTTGTCCGGGTATGACTTGCTGCCGGCCAGTAGTATATTGTTTTGTAGGATTTCGTTTTGATAGCATTTCTTATCTGTGACAGGCCTGTGAAACGCTCCGATTCACAGTGCACTGCTGATGCACTTAAGAGTGCTCGTTCAGTAGTGTGTGAACTCGAGTTTCCCTACTTTATTTTTCCTTGCAATATTATATAGCGCAAACTCGACAACATGGCACAATTTACATTACAGAAGAACACATTCATTTGTGGTAGGCATGGGGAGACAAAGTGATTTGCCTGGAATCACAGGATGTTGAGCTGATGCCGATTTTCGAACGTAGCTCCCCAGCTCTAAAGTTCACTATTCTAGAACCTGTGGCGGGATGTGTGTCTAAAAGTGTATGTCGGTGCTGGCCATCAATGAGAGAGACCTGTGCATTTTTCAAATGGGTGGTGAAAAAATATGAGTATGTTGCTGGAGATGTGGGCCGCCGTGCCACCAATGTACTTACCGGGGGAGGGTAAACACCCATTATTCCGCAACTTTCTTTCCACATACCATCACTCCGCATACTTTCATTATGAAAGTACCACGACTGCCATTATAACGCATGGCATTACATTTTATATGCTTTTACCACGCATACATTTACAAAGAAATTCGTTTTAAATGCATGAATGGTAAAAGCATGTTTTTTTTAATGTTTGGATAAGGTAAGTATGGGTATAGGGGTATATGTTTTGGGGAACTGAGGTATATGTTTTGGGGTGTTTGGGTATTTTAAGGGTTCAGATATAGTTTTGGGTTATGGGGTACAGGGGTAGTTTTAGGGTTTAGGGATAGGTATGGGTTTTGGGGTACAGGGGTATTTATAGGGTTCAAGGCTAGGTTTGGGTTTTGGGGTATAGGGGTATTTTTAGGGTTCAGGGGTAGGTTTGGGTTTTGGGGTACAGGGGTATTTTAAAGGTTCAGGGCTAGGTTTGGGGTTTGGGGTACAGGGGTATTTTAAGGGTTCAGGGATAGGTTTGGGTTTTGGGGTACAGGGGTATTTTAGGGTTCAGGGGTAGGTTTGGGTTTTGGGGTACAGGGGTATTTTAAAGGTTCAGGGCTAGGTTTGGTTTTGGGGTACAGGGGTATTTTTAGGGTTCAGGGATAGGTTTGGGTTTTGGGGTACAGGGGTATTTTAGGGTTCAGGGGTAGGTTTGGGTTTTGGGGTACAGGGGTATTTTAGGGTTCAGGGGTAGATTTGGGTTTTGGGGTACAGGGTTTTTTTTAGCGTTCAGGGGTAGATTTGGGTTTTGGGGTACAGGTTTTTTTTTAGGGTTCAGGGGTAGGTTTGGGTTTTGGGGTCCAGGGGTATTTTAGGGTTCAGGGGTGGTTTTGGGGTACAGTGGTATTTTTAGGGTTCAGGGCTAGGTTTGGGTTTTGGGGTACAGGGGTATTTTTAGGGTTCAGGGGTAGGTTTGGTTTTTGAGGTACAGGGGTATTTATAGGGTTCAGGGCTAGGTTTGGGTTTTGGGGTACAGGAGTGTTTTTAGGGTTTAGGGATAGGTTTGGGTTTTGGGGTACAGGGTATATTTATAGGGTTAAGATGGGTTAGTGTTTAAGGGTGTTGGGGTATTTTAAGGAGTACGGGTGGGTTATGATTATGGGGTGCAGGGCTAGGTTTGGGTTTTGGGGTACAGGGGTGTTTTTAGGGTTTAGGGATAGGTTTGGGTTTTGGGGTACAGGGTATATTTATAGGGTTAAGATGGGTTAGTGTTTAAGGGTGTTGGGGTATTTTAAGGAGTAAGGGTGGGTTATGATTATGGGGTGCAGGGATATTTAAAGGGAGCAGGGTGGGATTAGCACACAATATGAGACATGGCATGAAGGGCGGAACGTACCACACCCCCCCAGCGTTTGTCACGCCCCCAGCACACGCCCACAGCACAACGCAGACACGCCCACAAGGGACTACTTTGCTGGCACGCTTTTTATACCTTTTAAATGTATATGGTGGGCGTCTGCATAGCCTATGTCCTTCTGCTGCAACTGCCCTTTCCAACGCTGTATTGGGTGTTGTCATTGGTGATGTGGTTCCTGAGATTACCCGCCTCAAAGGTTTGGGCTCTCTCTTTATTATATTAGTATAGATCACAATGTACCTGGTGGGTGCAACGCCTACTGGTTCACCCATCATTATCGGCATCAGGAGCCGCCCGTGCAGGTGAGGGCGGTGGGGTCCTGGTTGGGGTGGGTGGGGGGGGTGTTTAGGGGGAATTCGGCAGACAACCACGATCAGCATCCCCTTAAATCCAGGAGATCAAGTTGGAAGATCAGGATGTTGAAACAGCAACGTCCGCAAGACCTCATCAGAAAGGTTCACATTACATTAGCTAAGCCACACTCTGCGTTGCTTCATGTTCACAAATGTACTGCTTTCAGATAAAGATAAGACACACATTAACACATTTATAAGCCATTGTTAGGAAATGCTGTAGCCCTGTGAAAGTGGAGGGGAGATGGACATTGAGATCTTGCGCTAGGCAGCTGGGTTTGGGAGTAGATGAGGGTCTAGTGGTAGCAAGGGCAGGGTAGGTGTGATGTTTATATTTTTTGTAGGGTGTCCTTATAACTGACATTATGAATATATCTATAAATGTAATAAGACGCCTGATTTTCCGGGAGATAGTCACTGACTGCAGCATATGATTGGAACTTCTACGTCTCCCGTACCAGAGACCCAGGGATGGCCCCTATATGGCCACTTACGGTGGCCATGGAGTGGGGATTTTGGATAAAATCTCTGTGCTAGTCTTAAAAAGGATGAGCAGGGTGGAGACTTGCTGGGGACAGGAGCATTTTTTCAGGCAAGTTTATAAAGTGGGATCGTGGTCCAAAGGGACTAGTGTGCTGTACCAGACAACCATATTGTTTAGGTATGGGTAGGTTAAGTGGTTTGCCAAGAATTGCACAATGTTGAGCCGAGGCTGCCATTTGAACCTGGTTCCTCAGTTTCAAAGTCGGCAACTCAAGCCATGAGGGGTAGTTCCATGGGAAGAAGCCTTCACCAGGAGAGGATTGTTGTCTGTCTTTTCACATGACTATTGTTTGGTGTGGATTCTCCCTTGTATTTGCTTTTCTAATATATCTAGTAAATGTAAAAATGTGATGGAGGCCAGGCATGTAACAGTGGTGATGCTTCTGATCAGTGCTGATTTTAGCTATCAATTACTCATTCATTGGCACCAGGATCCTTAGATGCTTGATGCCTGTGAAACAGATCTCTGCAAGAAACCTCTTGTGGGTTTCAGTCACCTGCAGTAGGCGTGCCCTCTAAAGCTTCCATTGCTAGTCAGATTAACAAGTTCAGAGAACTTCTTCACCAGGCACAGAATACTCCATTAATCAATTAAAAAAAATGATGGTGCATCAATCAAGATCAATGTGCAGAAGAGACCAGGCCAGGCTGTAGAGCCTTCACTGGTAACAGACGGAATTGAAAGATGCTTGGATGCAAAGAACCTGTTTGTATTTGTGCTGAAAAGTAGAATAGTGGACCCCGAAGCCAAAATGGCGTCACAGTTTACAGGCATGACCAAGCCGCTCCTAATGAAAACTGTGCAAGACGTCTAACCTCTCTTCACATCCTTGAAAAAAACCATTGCTCGAAAGATATCAATCTTCTCAGCATAATCAAGTATCGGGAAGACTATTTGACAATTGCTATCTACACAAAGTTGTTTTCATTTTTAAATTCAACATATTTGGGCATGAAGCTATACCTAGATCTCCTGTACAGCAGGACATCTCACATTAGTCCTAAACATGCTTATTAGTTGTGTTAGTTTGACTTTTAGTTTCTTGCTTTATTTATTGTGCAACACCATAACAGTGTCACAAGTGAATTGACTGCAAGTACCTTCCAATGGACAAGGCTAGCATGATAAAGATCAATTCAAAATGGTCAGGCGATTTCAGTAGATGTATCCTAAGTTAAATTTGCTAGGCGTAAAACGCCTCTAATACCATACGAAGTTATTCAATAAAGAGGCAGGCGCTGGAGACAGGAAGACAGGAAACAAGTTTATTCCGTCGGAGTAGAACACATCAGATCAGACAACAAGGTATCGTCTCGAGGTGCTCTCCCAACCTCTCTGAGACCTGGTCTTTTATACACTGGTCTAAGACATGTGAACGTTCTTTATTACAGCAAGGACATTGTGAAGTATGAGAACGACATTCCCGGCACCCCCCCAGTTCCGGCCCATTCCAACACATGACAACAGTAGAGGCCCTTTCCCCTCATATGATTGGGAGGGGCCATCACGCAGCTGAGTGTTCTGCCGATTCCTTTGGAATGTGTGCGCCTGATCGAATCTCAGGGGGTGGGGACGTCATGATCAATAGTGGTCTCTTTCAGGAGAGGCGAGTGCATGCAGTAGTGGGCAATAAACTGTATCCTCGGGCTAAGGGATGACCAGCGGTTCGTACAGGCAGTCGGGCTCAGAGGAAGGGGTCATCAAAGGAGGGGTATTCATGGGCGGAAAGGAGGTGTTGGTCAGGCGCGGGGTGTGATTCCCTGAGACAGAGTCATGGGGGGGGGGTTTCATGGCTTGTGCATGTGAGCGCGGGGGCAGCCAGGAGGCGCGGGGAAGGCTTGCAAGGTTCAGGGAAGTGTGCTGACGGGTGATCGTGAACAGGGAGACCATGGTACCTAAAATGGCTGTCGTGTATGCTCATACGTGAGTCTGCAAGATGGCGTAGATGATGTTCAGTACACGAACTAAAATTCCACAAGCATGTACCCACTAGTTGACAACTGTGTTGTTTCAAAACCTATTTGAGCTTCAGTAGAATCATCAGTTTTACCTCAGTAGTTCATCTTGCTTTATTCTCTTTAGGACCTTACAGTTTGAACAATGTGCCGAGAAGAGATGAGTAGGCAGTGAAACTCAGGAAAACACCATGGTTTCGTCGATTCACACGGTCAGTTGTTAAGCAGTATTCAGTGCTTCATGCAATGAGTTCAGAAGTGTGCGCTTGCTCTCTAGTAATTGCTACTGATGGCAGCAGAACACAGTAAAAGCTGCTGTGTAGCTTGCATAGAGTGTACTGGTGAGTTCAGTTCATTGCTGTAGGCACAAGCATAGGATTTGACAAGGTATAAAGAGAAGGTCACTACAACACCACACTAGCACAGCTTATGCAGACCATCTTGATAGGCACAATTGTTGGTATGGTAACTAGCCATGTGATTAGACAAGCAGGGGGGACTACTGTGTAGTAACTGCTGCTTAGCATCAGCACACAAACCATGGTGGGATAGGGATGCAACATCTCAAACCCCACCATCCAGGCACCACTGATAGTCTGTGGCTGTGCATCAAAAGACACTACCAGCACTAATGAGCGTCCACTACAACAACAAAACGTGTCTGCCAATGTGACCCCAGAGGGAACAGACACATATAGTAACAGCTGAAGAACAGTTGTCCTTACTATTCACTGACTTTGATCATCCACACTAATCCGCAAGAGCGTGGCCACTCAGTGGTGCTGGATTATTTTCTAGATACTACTGATGCGTGTGTGTGTCCGTAATAACAGTAAGAATATTTTAGACCATAGGAGGACATGCAGTTGCTATACACTGTGATTGACCGGTTTTGGGCGAGCACGTCTGCACCGACCATTCTATACCAGTATACTTTTGACAATGTGTTACTTGCACTATCATTCCAAATCATCTTTCAAATCCTTCCCTGGTGTCACCACCTCCCCCACACTCTGTGCTCCTTGGACATAATCTTATGCACAAAGCTTACCATTTGCCAACACTTTTGCTAAACAACTCTCTGCATATTATGATTTTCTTTGGCATCTCTTTGGTACAAAGCACCTGCTTAGAGATGATCTCAGTGAGATCTGATCCTCAGATCTCATTGTTGTTCCCAACCCAGCCAACTTCACACTTTCTTTCCTCACATATTTTAATTCCTTAAATTCTATTACAACCTATTGTGTGTTTTTGGGACTGTCTTTCAGTAAGAACATATCAGGAACATTAATTGCCATATATTTTCCTATGAAGGTGTACGACTTATGAGTTATTGAGCGTTGTAAATACTACTTCCCTGCCAGACTAACACCTAGAAGTATGATGCTACACCTTTCCCTTCTACTAGGAGACCAAAGTCATACTCTGAACCATCATCCTTCCTAAGCATGCATACTTCAGCATAGTGTCTTTTTTTATCAGATCACATACCCACCGTAGCTATACCAATGACTACAACATATCTGTCCTGCTGCTACTTGTCTACTAGGAGTTCAACTCTACCATAGTGTTCACGTGACATGGCTTGTTCAGCTGAACTGACAGCTTCACAGTGAAGTGCCTGTGCAGTGGAGGGATGTCCTTCGTTCACCTGGCGGAAGGTCCCTTGCCATATATAGAGATACCTGGAGATTGCTCAGACGTGAAGTCTGCAGAGCAGGCACCATAGTTAAAGCACCTGCTGTGCAAACTTCTTTGAGTTCGTTTTTTCTGAACGAAAGTAAATGGTCCGAAGCACAGGGAGCTTTCTCACTGTGCGTGGACGCTATCTAAATTTTCATCTGTTTCTGCTGTGCCTCGGATGGTGGATACGGCAGGGTAAATGAGTGATGGTAGTCCTTCCCACAATGTCCAATTGTAATTAATGAACTGCACAGTAACAAATGCAGTAACCCAATAAGCTATACACATGAAATACTGTTCTGTGATCTGCATTGTACACATTCTTTGCAGCAGTCACATTAACCCTCTGCGCTACCTCTGATGAGTCAAAACTGCCACTAGACAAAACTCTACTCTTTCACCAGAGTTATCTTGACACTTTTATTGTTGCCTGAAAACTGTTGGATGTACAAGGAACATTGCAGTGCTTTTAAAGCTGCTGCACTGGTACAAAACCAGCCCCCAGTAACAAAAGCGCCCCTCACCCTTCCAGCCTCCTCGGAAAATAACTCAGTCTAGGCTTGACGGTAACCAAACTGTTCCCAGACTCTAAATAGTGGTGGAACCGCAGTTTAGGTGGGACATGAGGACCTTCGGTTTACTGCATTCCTTCCGCCATGTTAGTTCATAAATAAGGCCCATAAAATGTGACTTCCAGAGGTAAATACTAGGAGGCACACGTATGGGCCTCGTTCGGCTGGGAGTATTGTATACTTAATGAATTAAACTCCAATATTTGCACATAAAATACCGTTACAAGAAGTGTTGGGAAAATAAAAACAATTACAAAGACAAACACTCATTTTAAGATATTTCTAAAGAACGGCTTCCAAGAATCTAGCCAGTTCTCTAAAGCATATGTTAAAAATCTAACATATCAGTTCTGTTTTGTAGGTCAAGCCTAGGCAGCGCATACTCTGTCTCTTCGAGACGTGATGTATTCACTCTGTGAATTTACAGCCTGCCCATTACCTTTTTATTGAGCCCTTCGATTGTCTGTCAAAAATGCTTGTTTGCTAGTGGTTAATCCTTTCTCTTTGTGTTTGGTTTCCTCCAAAAGGTAATCGTCCTATTTTTGCTAACATTACGCTTCTGTGTTTATGTGTTGATTTGGGGGACTATTTTTTTTATTATTCCTGCTCATGTCACTGTTTGCCTTTCTTCGGTGGTTCAGCTTCAATATCCTTCACTTAATCTCCCCATCCCGTTCAAATACCGAGATGAAATGTCTGACACTTCAGACGCTGTGTTTAAAAATGGTCTCCTTAATTTTCTCTGACTTCAAAGTGCAAGTATTTCCCCCAAGCCCCTCCCACTTCACTGCTTGTTTCTTTAGTGAGCATCGGTCACCAGACCTTGAGCAGCCCAACCATGCAGCACAGTTAAGAGCAAGTTTTGGGCAACTCATGTCACATTTTCTCTGACGCTTGTTTATATAATGTGAATTCAAGCTACTCGATGTGTTGAAGCAGTTTACATGAGCACTAGTTACATTACACAATGTTAGAATAATTTTTGAGTGCATTTATATGAAGTGTAAGCTTTACAAAAGCATCAGTTAAATTACACAAGGTCGTGTTAATTTTTTTGTTTTTAGGTGCTCATAGATTAAGTGATGCTGACGCTGCCCCTGTTTATTCATTATTTCCTCTGTACCTGACAAATGGGAGAAGCATTGGTCCCTCCCACGTCGCTGCATGCCCGCCAAGCTGCCTCTTTCTGTCGTCGTCCTCCTTTCAGAGCTATTCATTTCAAAGCACTTTCACGGCAGCTCCCCAGGGACTGAGATATTTTTTATGATATAATGTGAACTCGAGTGATCCGGAGGTGTTGGAGCGCTTTACATGAGCGCTAGTTACATTACACAAGGTCAGATTAATTTTTGGGGTACTTTTTATAGAGTGTGAATTCGACTGACCCAAAGGTATTGGAGCGCTTTACAAAAGCAGCAGTTACATTACACAAAGTCAGGTTATTTTTTTTGTTTTTAGGTGCGCGGAGATTAAGTGATGCCGACCCATCTCTGTTTATTCATTATTTTCACTCTACCTAATAAATGGGAGCATTTTATTGTTTTTGCTATGTCCAGTGCTCTTGGGCACCCACTGTTCTGCCCTCTGTTCCAGAAGAGGGCTGGGACAGAGGGCGGGCCGGGGGCTTGCTGGTAAAAGGTCGGTGTGAGCAGCATTTTCAATGGAGTGCCAGGTGAATAGAGGTCTGTGGAGGAGGGATGTGACATCTCCTTTGGAAAGTGCTTCACTGCTTTTTTTCATAGGCTGTTCAATAGTCTAGTGATGTAGTCACACACAGAATGTTATAGTGCTTTTGTGTTGCATCGAGGCACTAGTCTTTCATTCTATGCTTTAAAAAGCCATGGAATGTGTCCATAATTGTGTCCTGAGGCAAGCCTGAATTCCTGAATCATAGTGTATGACCCAGTGTATAGTAATTGTATAGCTCTTCAATCCCTGGCGACGCAGTACCCAGGATAATGTGCTGCATGGCTATGAGGTCCCAAAGGCGAGAATGATTCTGTTTTTCTCACTTGGAATTTGTCCATGTAATGCCAAGCGCCCTTCTACAAAGCCCAGTTGAACTGAGTGTACAGAGTAACCCAAGCATCTTGCCTGAGTTGGCTTAAAGTCAATTCAACATCAAAGCGCTAGCCAAGGGTATTGGAAACATTGCTGTGAGTTGCCAAGACATTTGCGTAATCATCTAGCCGAGGGCCAAGATGCTTAGTTAATACATCTATTAATAAACAAAGAATATGTTCCAGTTACAAAAGCAGACTTCTGGCACTGGCCAAAGCTGCACATTTTTATTTAGAGATAGAAATTACAAGTCAAGCCTGATTAAGAGAAGTACATTTATGCACTGAGGCGATTATTACTGATCTAATATTGGTGTATTCAGTTTGCTTGTTCCATAGTTAAGATTATGTGGACCACCTAAAAGGGTATATCGAATGCCTCTTACACCCACTTTATTGGTGATGGAACATGTCACTTTTATAAAGGATTGTGTTTTAAATTCTCAAAACCGACCAGGTCTTTAAGGACATTTTGGATTGATAAATCTCAGTTCAGAATGTCCTCATGAATGGGTGGGGTACAACAATTCCAGGGCCTTTAGAATTATGCAATAGCTGAGGACCAATTTTGGTGGCAGGATTTACTAAATTATGTGGCAAACCTATAATTATGTGGAAAAAGCTGCAGCTGCAGAATCTCATATGTCAAGTGCCCTGAACTTCGATTTAGCACCCGCGGGCAAATGTATGCGCTCTATAAATTGTATTAATAAATAAATAAATAAATCATTTATTTTTCACGTCTGAGGGAGAGAGCATTGGTGGCAAATGATCATATGTCATCAGGGTTACAGTCAGACAGTCCTGGATTTTAAACCAACCAATTAAGCACGTTGGTAAATGTGGAGCTATACATACACTGGAAAGAGTGAAACTACTACTTGCATTGTGCTTAGGGCTGTTGGCTATTAAGCCATGAGCAGATGAAAGCCACCTCTAGGACATGGAGCACAGTGACAAGTATGAGAGTGAATGCCCTACTCTGTTGTATAAGAGGCTGTATTAACCATTTATAGCTTGTAAACTTGGAAAAATCACTTTATTTGCAATTATCAATTTAGTATAGAAGGCTTTAATCATTATTGTTTGTTCAGGTGGGGGCACTGGCACCCATTCCTGGGGACTACTACTTATCTTTGATTATCAGGCTAGGCAGGACCGGAAGGAAACACCTGAAAGACACAGAGTTACACAATACAAGACAGGGGATGAGACAAGCTGGACTCATCATAATACCCTGGGCCACAGCAGTGAGGGTGGGAGGGAGTTGGGGATGGTTGTGTGAATATATGTATGAACCGGAATCAACACCAAAGAACAAGAGCTACCAGATGTACAGTAATGTATAAAATGCTGAGGTATGAAGTAAAGAAACAAGAAGTACGGAAAAATGAATGAGTGTTTTGAAGACAATATAGAAGTATATAAATGGAAATAAAAGATGTTTTTTTATCTTTGATCTTCAGACTTTTTTAAAATGTGTATTTTTTTATTTTTACAAACTTTATTGCTTACCAGTCAAAGCTTACAGTACAGGTACAATAGCACATGTGGGTCATTGATATAAAATGCCGAGCATGTAAATCCAGAAAGGCAGTTCTAGCATCACCCCCCCCCCCACCATCTTTAAACATTATAAGTCAGAGCAGCAATTTGCAAAACCCCTTCCTCTGTTTCTCCTTCGATCATCAGACTTTGACCCAGAACAAAAGAGAGACAGGCAGAAAAAAGGAGAAAGAAGGAGGAAAAGAATTATAGGAAATCAATGTCAAAAGGAGAAAAAAAGGGATAAAAACCCTGCAGGAGTGAAATAAACAGGAAGAGGAGAAAGTAGGAAGAAAGAAGTGTGAGGTGAATCAAACATAGGCAGCCTTTCTACTCAGCATCCCCGACGAGCCCCTATGAAAAAATCTTGCCCCTTGCACTAATTGTTTTACATATTATTTAATATATGTAACATAATTCACATACCAGGGGGCATGAAAGCGGTCAGCTGTGTGTTTCAAATCACTCATGAGAGAATACTGAGAGTACAGCCTAGCTGTAAAGGAAACAGACTGTATACAGAACTTTGCAATGAACGACTTATTCAAGATATGTCTTCATACTTGCACCTCTACGGAAAGGTTAAGTTGGCTCACTAAATGCATCCATACTATTCTGGAAATACCTACTGCTATGGCTCAGGTTAAAAGCCATTTCTGCATGTGTGGATGTCTCCTTGAATGCTTTCTGGAATGAGAGGCCATGAACTGAAGACTGGAGACTCCTGCTAGTCAATTTTTCAAAATGACAGGAGGAGCAGAAATGACATCACACACCCTTTGGCCCCTGATGACATCAAAGGGTTGACATCTCCCCCAACTCATAGACCCTCAACAGTCTCTTAGTTACTGCTGAGGAGTATGGGCAGGCAACAAGTGGAAACTACAAGACGTTATCATGGCTCTAGCTTTTTGTTCCTGCAATTGCCTTCAGGGCCCACTGACAATAGCGGTAGCATTCACACCAAAACACATTAAAAGCATGACATTATAACTAACCAAATCATAACCTTCAGTACAAAATAAATTGCCTAATGATTTACTCAGAATAGTCTAATTGTCCAACTGAACATGAAATCTATACAACACATTTTGAACTTTGTTCGATCCTTTTAACACATTTGTCATTCTCCACATCATATGTGGTTTTTTGCTGTGATTTAAGTTCAGGTTTTAGTTGCGCCACCACGCGTTTCGGTGAAACACTGGAATACAAATCACCTTCTTCAGGGCGCTGTAAGAAAGGAAAGGCAAAGGCAGATACCATGCAAATCAAAGGAGGTGGTGTGGTCTGTCCAAAGGTATAGAGAATGCCCACAAACATGAAAAAACTAACATTATAAACAGAAAAAAGGATTCTATTAATGAAGGATATGTATCCCGACAACCGACACTGGAATGAAATTTACATGCAGTGTGCTTTTTTAGTCATGCAAGGATAAGAGAGGACGCACCGCCCACATTTCTGATTTAATCCCAGTGTCGCCAATATTATATACAGAAAACCAGTAGTATATTCCCCCTGTGCAGCTATTCATCTGCTTCATCTGCATCTGCCTAAAGCCTGACCTTCCACCTCAACCTCACAGGATGCTGTCAGTTCCTCGAAAATAGAGAAAGCCTGCATGTACATAAAAACCGGCTATTTGGGTTTTGGGGACTTTTAGGCAGAACAGTGACACAGTGATGCCAATTTTGTAATCTCAGAACCTCCCAACATCCCCGCCTTAACTGCCAGTGACACATGGTGCTGTTGGTCTAAGTTATCAGAGCAACAATGGACCAACACGCTCAACTCTTGCCTACCCACCATCACCAAAGACAAAGAACAAGCAGTGGATAACTTCACCATCTGGATCACAACAAGCGCTGACGTAGTCGCACCAAGGAAACTGACCAACCCCAAGAAACTAACACAACACCCCAACTGGTTCACATCAGAACTGAAAACTCTGAAACACAACTGAAGACAGAAGGGAAGAAGATGGCGCTCCAGTAAGACCCTTGAGGACCGGAAACATTTCAAAGATGCCCTTAACCGTTACCACCACCTCTTGATAAGCACCAAGAAGACCGCCCTAGACACCTGCATCAACGAAAGCTCCAACAACAGCTAGGGAATGTTCAACATAATCAAGGAGTTCACCAACCCTTCCTGCAACCGAAAACATCATCACACCATCGCAAGCCTTCTGCAACACCCTATCAGACTTTTTTGTACAACAAAATCATTTGCTTAGAGGTGAGTGCTTTTGGGTCACATATGTTATTTTTTTTTTTCCTCCTACCTCCTCTTAAGAAAACTTAAATAACATATTCTTCTTAATATAATGTTGCCAACAAGGTCTGCAGTAAGCTTGTCCCCTTTGGGTTTATTATTTGATTTTGTTAGGGGTTACGCTTTTTTCATCAGGCCTAACCCCTTGGATTGAGGATAGTTACCAAAGTTCCCCATTTCTTAAAGTCCAATAAGCAAGACATGGACACACTTTGCATTTTGGGCTTATTATTTAAATTTTATTTAGTATATTTACAGTATGTACAAATTTATGACCACATCAATTTCTTCATTTGGATGTGTTTTTTTGATTTCCAGAACTTATGAGGAAGAAACATGAATATTTTCGTTTGAAATAAGGATAACCGTTGTAAGGGGCTCTTGGCCAATTTATAGGTACATTCTATTACTTTTCGTTTATCTTAAGCTGAACTACACAAAATGACTTGCAAGAATAATTGGAGTCTTCTCTCTTTTTCTTTTTCCATTTACTTAGATTTTAAGCACAACGTTTTGTTGGTGCACTATATATTTATCCGATGAGATACTTGGATGTCAAATCATCCCTCTGATAAACGCTGTTAGTCCCTCTATGTAGGAATCACTGCCCAACTCATGAGGAACCAACAGACCATCCAGAAAACAGCTGCCAGACTCATCCTCAACTGCCCCAGTCACACTTCACCCGTCACCTCAAAAAACTCCATTGTCTACCAGCTGCAAAGAGATGCCGGTTTAAGCTGCTCACCCACACTTACAAAGCACTACACATCGAAGGACTGGAGTACCTCTACAAATGAGTGAACTTTCATTAACCCACCAGGAAGCTTTGTTCCAGATCCCTCTCCCTAGCAGATACCCAATGCATCCACCCAGCTAACAGCGGAGGCCGCTCCTTCTCCCACCTGGTGACTAATACTTGAAACAACCCCCACCCCCCTGCACCTCAGAGCTTCACCATCGCTCCAGCAGTTCACGAAGGACCTCAAGTTCTGGATGTTCATCCAGCTGATACAGGCAGCAAGATCCCGCTGCATGATCCCACAGCGCCTCGAGACCCTCACGGGTGAAGCAGTTGCGCTTTACAAATCTTGATTGATTGATTGACATGGGACCAGAAATAATAATAGTAACATGGTACAGAGCGCTTCACATGTTTCCTCCTTTGTAAAACATAAATACCTATTTAATATTAGGTATAAGTATTACTACATTCAAATAATGCTACTCAGTTGACCAGCCTAATAAGTATGGAAGAATGAGTTGGTCTTGCCAATAATGAAACTGTGACCTATAGGTTACAGCACTTGTCAGAAGAAAGCATGCGATTTATAGGGGCACCTTATCAGTTGAGACACTGTGCATAGATCCTTGTTTGTAGTTCCTAATGTCCATATTGTAGAGTTGTATTGTTTATGGCATTTCCTATTGATAGATTTCGACATAATCTATTGATGAGTTCAGAACTCGGCAGCAAGATCTTTGGTGGGTCTTCCCCGCAGATGTTCTGTTAGAGCCACTATCAGTAAACTGCACTGGCTTCCTATTGAATCTCGTATTCAGTTCAAAACTCTTACCCTGGCATTTAAGATCCTTAAATCCAGGTGCCCAGAACTGCTACGCCCGCTCCTGACACCTTATGTGCCACAGTGCAGGCTGCAATCATTAGGCCAACACCTAGTGACTGTACCCCGCACAAAGCTCTGTCGCATTGGCGGTCGTTGCTTCAGGGTGCTGGGAGCTAAGCTCTGGAATTCCCTACCAATGAACATTCGCTCTATGGAGAACCTGTCTGCCTTCCGGAAAGCCGTTAAGACCCATCTGTTCCCCCCTCTTTAGGACTGCCTGCCCCAGCTCTTTTCACCTCTATCGGTATGGCACTTGTTAATCTTCAGCGCCGGGACGCCTCTTTGCTTGGGCAGCTGTCGCGCTCGCACAAACTGTTAACATAACATAACATGATGACAGGCTATGTGTTTATCACATCCACATGTCCACCACTGCTGCTGATCCCTCAGAAGCTGCACATGTAACCCACACCTATTCAATATCAGGGTAAAGAGCTTTCTCATGAGAACATTGTTAGTGCTCCTATCCTTTCCCATCCCAAGAATAAGGTCGCCTATCCATCACTGGACATAAGATATCCAGCAAGGGCGGCAAACTCCTATCTACAGGGCCACGCTCCCAGCATGTACCAAGCCCCAGCTACATTTCAAATGAGTGTAGCCTAATGTATGTTTATAATCAGTTTTTATTCCTACATTAGTACATACATAGACTGTATAGTACATGTCCAATTGACCTTTACATTCCTTTCCCCTATAAAATTGACTTCACCCTGGATACCCCTACCCATGGGAGTAACACTGGAGGGAGGTTATGAAGGTCTTTCTAATAGTAAAGGGGGAAAAGCTCCAGGCCCGGATGGGGTTCCCATTGACCTACTAAAAGTTGAACCGAATTTGTGGGTCCCCATCCTGGTGAGGATTTTTAATTGTGCGGCAGAAGGTAATTTTCCTCCTTCTTGGGGTCAATCAGTTATAATTCCCCTATTCAAGAAAGGTAGCAAATCTGAGGCCTCCAACTACCGGCCGATTTCACTGCTGGATGCCTCAGTGAAGGTCATGAGCAGGATTCTGCTTAAAAGGTTAGAAACCTGGGCAACCGATTCGAATATTTTAACTAAAGTGCAATATGGCTTCCGGAAAGGTATGGGCACTTTGGAACAATGTGTAAATTTGGACCTTATTATTAACAAATATACTGTAGCCAAAAAGGGCAACCTTTTTTTATGTTTTGCTGATTTGAGCAGCGCGTTCGATTTAGTTAATCATGCTATTCTTTGGGAGGTTTTGCTAGAGTCAGGGGCTCCGAAGGAAATCGTCCACTTTTTAGCCAGGCTCTACGAAAAACTCTCTTGTAAGGTCCGTTATGGCACCCTAGGCGAATGTACCCCATTTCTCAAAGTCTCAAGGGGAATTCGCCAGGGATGCGTTTTGGCCCCTCTTTTATTTTCCCTTTTTATTAATGGTGTTGATCGTACCCTGGTTGATATTTCCGCGGATGCCCCTTTGATTGGAGGTAATCCCGTCCCACTTTTACTATATGCGGACGACGCTGTTCTTTTATCCCGTACCCAGATTGGCCTCCAGCGCCTAATCGATAGTTTTATGCTGTTTATTCAAAATAGAAAGCTCTGTGTGAACAAATCGAAGACTTATGTTATGTCATGCGGGCAGGCTGCAAATAAGAAGAAGCATAGTTTCTTCTTGGACAGTGATAAAATGACACACGTTAAATCTTTCTGTTATTTGGGAATCACCTACACCAACAATGGGTCTTGGACTACTGAATTTGATAACATCAGTTTGAAAATGCTGCGGTCTACCAGCAGTATATTTCGATTCGCCACTAAACTTGGATCGAGAAGCATTCCAGATATGATCAATATATATAATATCCGTTGTGTTTCTTCTGCACTGTATGGGGCGGGTGTATGGGGCCATAGCGAAGGCCCTTTGCTTCAAACTGATGAAAACAAATTTTTAAAGAGATTGTTATGTGTTCCTTCTTCTGCCTCTGTACAATTAACCCATGATGAGGTAGGGATCGAGTTTATATCTGACTTAGCAGCAGTTCGGCCACTTTTATTCTGGCGTTCTATTTGGGCTAAGCCAGAGACTCGATTCACTCAAGAGATTATTCTTGATTGTATAGGTTTGGACCACTCGTTACGCATACAATGGCTGAGATACATCCAGTTCTGGTATAACCTTTTATTTGATATTGATGTCTTTCTTGATCCAGAACTGGCAGTTGCCATCTCCAAAAAAGAAATCAAGCAAACGTTTTTAAATTTTAAAAAGGCTGAGCGTGACAAAGTGTACGGTAAGTCAGCCACCGTGAAGTTCTATAAGGAACTGAATTTAACTCCGGGGCTTCAATCCTACCTTGTGAATGTGACTCGCCCATCTCATCAATTCGTATTAACCCGAGTCAGATTGGGTATCGTACACCACCTTGTTGCGTTCCCAAACCAGAAAGTCAGATCTGAGACCCCCTGCCCGTGTGACAACACTTCACGCCAGAGCTGTTGCCATTTTTTACTGTTCTGCAAATTTTATCAATTTTTAAGGGTAAAATACCTTAAGCCCATTTTTATAAAATACAACATTCGATCCGCAAAGACCGCATTGATATTATTATCCTCTTTGGAGAATGTGGATATTTGCTTTTTTTTGGCCACTTTTATTTTGAAATGTACAGCTGCCAGGAAAAGTATAGTGTTGTAATACCCGTATACATACCTGTCTGTACTGACGACCTGCATATGTTGTATACAAAATATTTTTAACTTTGTACCTTGCTAGTTTTATGCCCTGTGAGATGTACAGCTGCCAGGAAATGTATAGTGCTGCCATTACTTTATACATTCCTGTCTGTACATAAAAGTTGTGTAAATACTGAATTATCTTTTATGTTATAAATCTACAGTATGTATTGTATGGTCCTTTTTCATACACAAAAATTTTCCTCTTATGCCCATTTGAGCCGCTTGGACTTTTGTTTTGTTTTAAATGTACAGCTGCCAGGAAACACCATTTGGTGTGATAAATATATTTGATTTCCTGTCTGTACACATATGATTCTTTTGTATAACCTTTATACTGCCCATATTATTTATTGCCTACTAATTGTTGCACATGTTTCTTACCCCCTTTCTGTACATATAAGGTATTGTATTTTAATGTTTGCTTGTATGATTTGTATTTTCAAATCGAATAAAAGCTTATGAATTGAATTGAATTGACTAACATCAAAATTTTCTCTAGTTTAGCATCAGCACTCAGTACATAAATGATAACTTCGAGTCCCTGTAAAATTCTGGACATCTACCTGCTCCCATGGCCTGTGTCTGCCCACCATAAAGTGTTGTGTGCTAGAACTTTCAAAATACAGAACTTATCTCAAGGAGTCTTCCTGCCTGCACTTAAGTCGTAAATTTGCCAGCTGAACAATCTTTATTTCACAAGCATGGAAATGTATCATCGCTAGGCTACAATTGCAGTTCATAATATATCGGTCATTCACAGTATGTGGTTGTAGAAAACATCACTTGTTCAGGCACCGACTATTTTACAGTAACCTCTGTACATGCATTTCCACTTGGACATATGTTTATATTGGCAGTTACATTGATAAAGTGAATTTTCAGAAGATTCATGTTCAAATATTCCCTCACTTGTAGAGCAGCTTTGGTGCATCCTGCTACTTTATCATTTCAGTGTTATTCTTTACTGTCTAAGATCAGAAGCCGTTCTTGCTCTCTGCTACATATACCAACCTATATACATATAAGTATCATCACTTAACAGTGGATTGTTAATTATAGAATCCACATTAAACCTTCCAATCAAGTTAAGTTAACTTGTACATGTACATTGAATAATATCAATATACTTCCCACCTGGTGACCCTTAATTAGCGGTGGTATGATTCAGATAGAGACCCCGCTTTTGCTTGCGAACAATGGGCAATGCAGGAAGTAGTACAGCTGCTCTGTCTGGTCTATGGGGATACGACTAAAATGACTCTCCCAGGCCACGAGAGAGTTATTTAAGATTTGGCACAACACAATAACGTTTCTGGGGTGAAGGGGAGGACACCTTTGTGGACTGGGAATCAGCTCCCCAAGGTGACTCGGCTAGGTGGATTTCGCCAATTTGATACAATTGGGATATCCACGTTAGGGGTTGTGATGCAAAGGAAGACATTCAAGTGCTTTTCTATGGTCCAGAAGTAATTTGAACTTCACCATTTCAAATATTTTAGATACCTCCAGCGTTGTCACGCCCTGACACCCTACATTATGGAATTCTCTGAGCTTCCAAACTTCAATCCACTCGAGGCTAAAATATTGATTGCTGAACTAAACGAACATAAAATCTCCAAAATTTATAAATCGCTTGTGGTTAATACACCTGGCTTCTTCCCGCAGTTACAGGGGACCTGGGAGGCGGATTTGGGACCCCTGACAGGGGATGATTTGAGGGATGCCCTATCCTCCCAGAGAGAGGCAGTAGTTGCGGCACAGATCCGACTTATCCAGTTGCACTACCTACACCTCACATATTTTACAATATACCGGTTATGGAAAAGAGGGCTATTGACTCCTCATACTGCCTTCGCTGTCCAGAGGATGGGAGGAACGTACTGCATAAAGTGTGGAGTTGCTGGGTATTGGCCCACTCCTGGGAAGGGGTTCCTTCAACAAAGATGAAAAGTTATGAGTTTGCAGCTTCCGCAGGTCCACAAGATGATCCTCTTTAACCTTCACATAGATGTTGCTAGTGGAAGGTATAAGATGGTACTGTTGTGAGAGAGACATTCCTCGGATTGGGTAAAGCACAGACCTTCTACTAAAATATTGGATCACTCCATGAGTATGGAAGGCCTTGTCTACTTGGCAAAAAGATGACCCAACAAACACTTGAAGATTTGAAGGGTTTGGTCCCAATTAGCAGGATTATTATTGAGTCCAGCAGACGTAAGCCATGGTCTTTATATGAGGAGATGCAATCATTTCCCACCATACCTTAATGGATATTATCCATGTCATAATAACAGATAGGTGTATAATGTGTGGGGATAGGTCTGATGGATATGCTGCTGCAGTTCGAATATTGCTATGGAAAGAAAAATTTGACTGTCTTTGTCTTTTGTTTTTGGAGAAAATATAATAAAATGTGTTTCACATAAAAAATCAATATACCATGTTTACACATAGGCCAGACTTTAGCGCTTGTGGCGCCTACTGCGACAATCTTGTTTGGTACTCCACCTTGACCTCCTTCTCCACGGATTCCCCACAATACCTCTCTCAAAGAGTGCCCCTCATTTTTCCATAGCTCCTCCTTCCCATGTATATATATTTTTTTCATAACGCTACACATAGTTTACTCAAACTCAGTTCTGGGAGCTGCATGATACACTTTTCAGCAGGCACATTAACCCTCTGCGCTATCTTGTGGTGAGTCAAATATGCCACTAAACAAAACTCTGATTCCTTTCTAACAGGAAAATTATTCACCAGAGTTATCATGACGTTTTTATTGTTGCCTGAAAACTACTGGATACACAAGGAACTCTGCAACAGGTATTTTAAAAAAATTAAGGTATTTTAAAATACAGGTGCCCCCATCCCCCCACCCCTCCAAGGTCCGGCCTAGTGCAGCTGTACCGGTTGCACGGCCCTAAAGCCAACCCTGTTTACACCAGTGGCTACGAAGCTCTCTTAAATTGCCCGTAAAACTGTCATAGAAATGTCGTCTGACATAAATATCTTGTTTTGAAAATCTAGAAAAATATCGTCCCATTTTATGTAGATTTCCTACTATTACCTGGAATTTTTGTAAACAGTATTTTGCACATTATTTATGTCAGATAATATTTCGACTAGAGTATTGTGCTGCCAGACCTGGGTCAGATCCATTAGACCAAAATGTACAAAAAAGTATGGCAGCTTTACATGCTCGTTTATAGGAGTGGCTGTATTTTTCCAAAGCTAGGACTGCAGGATCGTCATCTGCACCTGTTCCCACAATGCAAATATGAAACAATAGCTACATTTGAACAGAAGTACACAAATGTCTGCTTTTTTATCTGTAAGATTACTCTGTAAAAAACAGGCCAAAACATCTGCAGCTGCGGTTCTTTTTTGTGACGCAAAAGTGCATTCCACGCCTTGCAAAACTTTAATTAACGTGGAAACACTCCAACTGTGCAGAAACAGCGAGAGAGAGAGAGTTTAACAATGTTCTGCCAGCTCTAATGTTGGTGGTCTGATGAAAGTGTGGGAATACCAGCCAAACATTGTCTGCTGACCTCATTGCCCTGAATTGTGACAAGACCCTCAGAAATGAAATATGCGTTTGCAAATGTACAGTGAATCATAAACCCTCTGGCTATGTGCTGACATGGCAGCAGACGACCAAGAGTGCATTATGTCATGAACAGCATTATATCACATTCCAGATAGAGGCATGAGATTGGCTGGACGGACGTGTTGGACCTGGAATTTTTGCAGGGTCATCCCCAGATTTTTCTTCTGTTGCTGGCATTAGGCCTCTGTGCACTTTTTCCCTGGTAAGCAGAGTTAAGATTTTGTGCTCTTTCCCTGAAGCGTCGTACGATTGCCATCTACCTGATAGGTACATTTTAAATTCACTTGTATGTCCCTAGTAAATGGTATGACATGTACCCAGAGCCTATACGTTAAATGCTTCTAAGGGGCATGCTGCACTTATTGTGCCATCCACTAAAGTAGCCTTTTTAAACATGTCTGAAACCTGCCACTGTGTTCTGTAATGGAGTTTCAAATTACCATTTTGAGCTGACAAAATAAAGCTATTGCTAGACAAAATAAATCTTTTGTCAGGCATACATCTTCCTTTAATACATATAAGTAACTCCTAAGGTAAGTCGAAAAGGCTCATAGTGCAGGGTGCATTGTACTTAAAAAGTAAGAAATGTGTGCTTAAGTTTTACATGCCCTGGCAGTGAAAAACACCTAACATATCCACTGTTGTAAGGCCTATCTCTTCCATTAACTAACATTGGGTTACCTTATTACAATTATTGAGTGATAACTTTAGATTGGGAGCAGGTAGATATATACTGTTTACAGTCAAATGAATTGTAATGTAAACCCTTCTGTAATGGTAAAGTCAGGTTTTAAGACACAATTCGGAAAATTCCACGTTTAGAATGTTAGAATTTTCTTATTCTAGTCATTTGTGCCATCTGCCAGTGTCCTGGGTCACATGACTGTGGATAGTCCTGGACCCTTTTCTGGCATCACTTGAGCTCCTCCTGCAATGAAAGGTGAAATCCTGAAGTTTTGGGCTCTTCATGACGGCCAACAAGCCTGCTCACACCAGAACTCTGCTGACGACGACTGCAGTGACCTCCAATGCGAAGCACCAGCAACAACCATCTGTGATGCCTGACTAGTTCTTCGTGTTACAGCAGGGATCTCGAACAGGTTGATCGCGAGCTACCAGTAGGCCCTACATAATTGATGAACTGAGAGTATGCAACTGCCATTTTATTAAAGCAGCACTTTAAAACATTGTGAACCCTCCTATCCACTACTCTCTCTCTCCCCTGCATTTCTCTTTTCTTCTTTATGTTTCCTTTTTTCTCTTTGTTTTTCCATTTCTTCCTAGCCGTTTTTTTATTCCTTTTTACTTTGTTTTTGGATTTATTTTTCTGTCTTCTTTTCAGTTTTTTTCTTTTTCCATTTCGTATCTTCTGCTGCTTTTTCTTTCATTTCTTTTCCCATTTATCTTTTCATTTTTATTTTTTATTATTTTACTGCTCCTTTTTTATCAGCTTCTTTCCTTTCATTTTTGCTCCATTCTCCCCTTCTTCTTTGCTTCCCTGATTCCCTCCCTTGTTTTCTATCATCATAATTGTTCTTACTGTGTCTTACTCTACTTCATCTTCATTTCTTGTCCCTTCTTCCTTCCTTTCCATTCTTCCATCTTTCATTTCTTTCTTCCTTCCACTTCCTTATCTCACTCTTTCTTTCTTTAATCTGTTCCCTGTCTCTTCCCTCCTTTCCTTTATCCTCACTTCCTCTCTTCCTTTTTCATTATTTCTTTCTTTGTTTCCTTCTTGCTTTTGTCTCCCTTTTTCTTCCTACTTCATCCTTTCAACCAATGGTCCTAATTAAGGAAACCCTCGAAATCTTTAAAAAAAAGTTTTAGTTTGCTCATTTGTAGACATCACCAAATGAACCTCAGCACAATTAGGCAGAGAGTCAAAATGTTCTGGACCAACACTTTCAAATGAGAGCAGAGTGATCATGTGTATTGTAAGGCAGTGAGACTACAAGCCCCTAGGAGGAACTCATCTCACAGAAATGGGCAAAACGTATTTTTTTAGGACCCACAGATAATTCTTTTGTGATACAGCTATGATTACAATTCTATATGTTCACTGGAGCAGAACGGAGGATACTTGAGTGGTAGTGTTTTAGTTGGTTACCTTTTTAAATCCCTATGTAGAGCAGCAGTTCAAGAGGGTTTTCAGTTCACAGAAGTAGATCTCAATCTAGAAAAGTTTGGCGGACCCTGTTATACAGCGGCAAAAGTCTGCGCCGTCCAGCTTGCTCTTTACGCTACAGCTACGACCATCCGAGGCCCTCTCCCTGCTCCTCGATGCCTCCTTCACTGCGAATGGCGGACTTTGAGAAGGTAACTTGTTCAGTGGGATTAACCTGGTCCCTCTTTCCCGCCCGTGCTCCATTGCAGTCAGCCTGAACTTGTGACTTTACCCCAGGTCTAGCATGAGTAGATGACAGTGAGTGGCGCTTTGTGATTTTAGGCGCTATATCGACCTAAAACTTTGAAATGCATACCTCCAGTTCTACTGATTATATTTTTGCCATTTTGTTATCATTTTATTTATTATGTACTCTATATTTCGAAATAGATTGGGATTACTCTTGTGTTGTGTTTTCGCTTTATTACGGCTTGGGTGCTGCTTACATAGTTTACACTCTGCCTCTAAGTTAAGCCTGACTGCCTTATGCCAAGCTACCAGAGGGTTAGACACAGGTTCATTTAGTGACTTTTGTGGTTAACCCTGACAAGGTTTGTGGTTATTGCCTGAGTGAGCCATCCACAACCCTCAAACAATAACACAATTTTTCCAGTACTGCTTATGGCTAGGCGTTCAAATTCAAATTATGTAATGGTTTTAATTAACTATACATTTATAATAAATGTGAATTTGCCAAGCATGGCTAAGGTGCAAAATCACTCCTGTGATTAGGGTAAAGAAAGGCAAGCAATCATCACAGTATGCCGCACTTTCCGGATTGAGGAATGCTGGCAGTAAACGACGATTCCCAGCAAGCCATTTATTTGTACGTGTTCTTGAGAGACAGCTGCGATCTTGGATTATGAAGTATGACTTCCTTGCAGTTAACAGTGTCCATAATCTACAATGTTGCTGCAGCCGTAAACAATCTTACTTTAACTTTGGATTTTCCTTGCCAAGACCTATTGCTTCCCATAGGATTTTTTATAGCATGTAGGGTATAGAGGATAGTATCCTGAAAGTTTGTGGATGAAAACTAATTATAAACTATTTCTTTGAACATTTATCTGAACTATTAGGAATGGAGTTGCGTATTTCCCCAAGGGGGAACATCGTTTACAACGCGGTGTTTACACATCACTACCTTAACAGCGCTGCCATTACAACGCAAGTCGTTACTACGACTTGCGCTGGATGGCGCTGTTGGTTAAGGAATGTGTAATTTTATATCCCAACACCTTTCCTACTGTTACGTGGTCTCGTGTTGGAATATAAAATGATAATATTCGTTGTAACGACTTGCGTTGTAATGGCAGCGTTGTCAAGTACCGCGATCTAAAAGATCGCGTTGTACTGACATCCATCCATCCCAGGAGTATCCAGCGAAGAAATAGGAAGAATACTCAGAGTGGATTATTTAATACGTATATATGAATGTAATGTGCAGAGTATCGGGTACAAGGTTCTGATAAGCACCTATAATTACTTAGATTAGGAAACCAAAGTATATTAACAGTATGGGTTATTTAACAGTTCTAGAGAACTCAGCTCCGCAAAAAAAGAGTGTAGTGAAGGAGCTTGAGGTGATAATCGTAACATAGGTAGAAATGCTAGTGGACATATATAGCTGAGATACTTGTAGGGTTAGGTTTCAGGAATTAGGTGTTTTATATCAAAATCCAGAAATTTGGCTACACAGATATAATAATCAGGCACATCCCTGCACAATCAAAGTACACTCAGCACAATAGCAATTTAGATATCCCTCCACCACGTCCAGCATACCTCATGGACCAGCAGAGTGGTGGAATCATGTGTTTCTGTTATCTCTCTTCTACCATCCCTTTTCTCCACTTCTAGGTCTCACCCTCATATTCCTGTGTATGTGGTCACCAGACAGGGTGGTGAAAGAACTTGTGATCCTTAGTACAAGGGTATTGCAACCTGACAACAACCTAACCCAGTGTGGACCCCCAGTGAATTAGTACTGCAAACCCCATCTTAAGCAATTTCTATTATTTGATCCTCGAACCAATAATACAAAAATACAGAAACGTGTACCCCCCCAAAATACACAAATTATTAATTATGTTTTTTCACTAACAAGGGTGTGTGGCCAAGCTGCTGAACAAGATGACCATGTACGCTTGCAGTTCTGCTGACATCTCCAGCAATCCTGACAGTTCCTGAGATATACATGAACATCCTTTAGAAACTGCATTGGGTATTTATTGCCAACATCCCCCTGCAGCCATGGGCTGAATTAGAAGAGGCACTGGGTACCCCATAACCAGCGACAGGCCCGCCGAGATCAGGAGCTGACCTTCAGGCCTAGCAAGGCACAGTGATACGCGAGCCCCCAGCGTTATAGTGACGCAGGGAGAGACTGACCTGTGAGGAGTGTGGAGAGAGACCGGCCTGAATTTAGAATTTGTAGTTCTGATTATCCATTTGTCTTCTTTAGATCTGACAGTTCTAACATTCAGAAAGTCTCAGTTTTAAAGAAAATAATTCAACAATTTATTATCGCCACGCACAAGTGAAGGGACCTATTTTCAAGAGATTACAAAAAGGTTTTCGCTGAACCGGTGAGTTGATGATAGCGATGTTATCTTGGCTTCTATCGAGTTGCCGTATAATTTGTTCAGAATGGTAACCTTTTTTACATAACCGAATAATTATAACATCTTCCTTTACTATTTTTAATGATCATTAATAGGTACAGACTGTGATATTTTCTACACGGCTGATTCTGAATCAAAAATAAAATATGGCCATCACGGTCTAGAGAACAAGGATTTGTCGACAATGTTTTTAATTATGTGTTTTTAATGAATGTTTCTCAAATTACTTAAAACTGTCTTATTGGAAAATGAAAAATAGTTATATGCATTTGTGTTCTTTTCAGAAATATCTGTGGCTCCTGAAGAAGGCGTTCCTCCAACTACGAAACGCGCGTCGATACTAATGATTGCCACTTTTTGATTTTAACTGATTATTTTTGATAAGTTGTATATGATGTATTGCAATTAATTGTTTATAATTGAAATTTGTTTTATATGAATTGTGTTAAAAAAAATGTTTATGTGTAATTAAAGATAATTTAGTTTCTTAATAGAATTTGTTTTTATTGTTCTCTTTATGCAACCTCGGTTCCCTTAGTATTGTGTTTACTACCTAGGTTTGATACACACATTATGAGAGAACGGCCTGGACCAGCCTACACGGAGGCCGTGCGGCGAAGGGTGTCCTGGCCTCCTTGCTGCGGGCCGAAAGTGCGATTGGGACCATCCCTGCAGGGATCCTGCAGAGAGGCGGTGAGGGCCCACCACCGGCACCGGGGAACTGCGGGCTGAGGCTTGGGGCTGCAGGGGAGGTAAGCGTGGCCTGGATCATCCCAGGAGGCCCCGCAGCAACAGGGACCACGGTCGAGCCTGGAAAACTGACTTGGAACGCCATAGCGGGCTGGCTGCCCCGCGTTTCAGCCGTGGCTGAGACTTTGGCGCCCCACTGACACTGTAACCACACATCAGCCACCCTGGCCCATCCAGTTGTGTGGAGTGCGGACGTCCTGCCACTCGTGGCCCCTGCTACTGCACAGCTCACAAAGACAAACCCAAGGAGAGATCGGCACGTATGAGTGGGCAGGCTGATTGAGGAGCTAGCTGTGGCCCCGGATCGTTCACAGATCTGGCTGGAAGTGGAAGCTGACCCAGGGCCGCTGGTGTGATCATCCACTCCTCCCCAGCCCTGCGGGACTGACTAAAATCAAAGCGATATTCACAGTCGCAGCGCGAGCCCACTGGGACAGCTCGCTTGAAGTGGCTAGAACACTAAAAGACACAGAGACCACAGCTGTCACTGATAAGAGTTGGGCGATACCAAAGGGGATGATGGATGGAGCGCTTGAGCAAATCAAACACTCACCCCCAGTCAACTGATCTGGGTTTAATCCATCATCATTCTTTAGCTCACTCCTCCACCCCAGTTCAGACATGGCCATATGCAAATCAGTCTGACCCTGTGCCTCATGGGAACAGTCCAGCCCGAACTGCCAAGCCATGTCTTCCATGGACCGGATACAAGCATCCTGGGACCGGTTTCGGGTGCATAACCCTCATCAGCCAGGCTATCTTGAATCCAGTGGCAAAGTGAGCATGGGACCCACGTCTGGGCATACCCTGCCAACTTAGGGCGAACAAAGCTATACCAAAGCGGATGATGGACGGAGCGCTTGAGCAAATCAAACACTAACCCCCAGTCAACTGATCTGGGTTTAATCCATCATCATTCTTTAGCTCACTCCACCACCCCAGTTCAGACACGGTCATATGCAAATCAGTCTGACCATGTGTCTCATGGGAACAGTCCAGTCCGAAATGCCAAGCCATGACTTCCCTGGACCGGAAACAGGCACCCTGGGACCGGTTTCGGGTGCACAACCCTCATCAGCCAGGCCATCTTGAATCCAGTGGCAAAGTGAGTAAGGGACCCACGTCTGGGCATACCCTGCCAACCTAGGGCGAACCAAGCGATACCAAAGGGAATGATGGACGGAGCGCTTGAGCAAATCAAACACTCACCCCCAGTCAACTGATCTGGGTTTAATCCATCATCCTTCTTTAGCTCACTCCACCACCCCAGTTCGGCCATATGCAAATCAGTCTGACCTGGTGCCTCATGGGAACAGTGCAGCCCGAACTGCCAGCTGATAAGAGTTGGAACATATTAGTTGCAGTGCACTTCCAACCATAAACCTTCCTTGCCCCCCTCATAGACGCCCGCCGCCCAAAGCGTCAACTGAGCTTAGGCTATGGTACATGGGGACCCTAAACAACGCCACCTTACCTTTGATAATAACAAGGTCCCTAGCACCATGCAGGAGTCCACAATGGCAGAGGGGGGTGGAGAGCCGGAGACCTCCGCGCCGCGGCAGTCTGGATTACAGGCTCTCATGACTGAGTTGTGGTCTGGCTTTCGAGCAATGGAGGGACGCTTAAACGTCCTAGACAGAAGACTGTACACAATGGGCAAACACATAGATCGGTAGGAGAACCAACAAATGCTGCAGGGGCAGGATCTCAGATCTGGAGGATCGGGCATCGCAGGTCACCAAGAAACTGGATCGCTCAGAGAAAGTTATGAAAATCATGGTCCTAAAGAAGGAGGATCTAGGAGCAAGGGGCAAGAGAAATAAAATCTTAATATTGGCCTTACAGAGACCACAAATACCGGCCGAATAGACCAGTTCGTGGAGAGCCTTCTGGTGGACCTATTTGGCAAAGATTCCTTCATGTCCACGTTTGTAGTGGAAAGAGCCCATTGATCTATAGGGGCGTGACCTAATCCTGGACGCCCACCACGGACGCTTATTGCCTGCTTACTGAGCTTCAGAGACCGAGACACGGTCCTGTGTCTGGCACAAGACAAGGGGCCACTATGCTGGCAAGGCTCCACATTTACCATATTCCATATTCTGGGGATGGAAGGGAGAGGAGGGAATGGGAAGGTGTCCTACGTTGGGACTGTTTGCAAATCTATCACAACTTTTGAAGCACTGTCCTAGGCCACTAACATATCCACTAACATATCCTTTTTCTTGGTTATGCACACTCAGATGAGAAACACTAACATGAACCCGTTCGCAGACATCACACTAGCCACTGAGAACATTTGGGGATTAAATAACCAACGCATGGATAAACAGGTACTGCGCTACCTACAATGCCATCAAGTAGATATAGCCTTACAACAAGAAACGCAACGTCCACCTACGGCTTCCCACACCTTTGCCTTGGCATGGGGCCAACACGGTTTCTTCTCCAACTGCAGCTCCTATGCCAGGGGAGTTTCCATAATGATACACAAACGTATACCCTTTCACCAGCTAGACCTCCAATACATCAAGGTCAGGCAATTTCCAATAGTTACAGGACACCTACTTGGACACACCGTCACTTAATTAAATGTGTATTCCCCTAACACAGATAGCCCGGAATTTTATACACGCCTCCAAACCTCAATAGAAACAGCGGAAATGAATTACATTTGCCTGGGGGGCAACCTTAACATACTACTCTAACCAGACTTGCACAGTACTGCCCGCGCCCCATCCACCAAACTTCACTTGAGGAGGACACTACAAGACTTATGTGACACGCTCATATTAATGGATGCCTGGCGTCAGTGCAACCCCTCAGAAAATGCATATACACACCTCCCATCATACCATGTCACATGGACTAGACTAGATTATTGGTTACTAACACCCGCCCTCCTTCCGTGGGTAACTACTATCCTGCACCTCCCACATACATTATCAGACCATTCCCCTGTAATACTTAAGCTGTGAATTCCGAGGGTGGAGGATCTGAGAGACCATAGTGATTCCCAAATATGGCTATACATGATGAGGTGTTCTGATCGGGACTTCGGGCCGCCATAACAAAGTATTTTGAAATTAACAAAGGATCGGTAGAACCATGATCAACATTGTGGGAAGCCTTTAAGGCATATGCCAGAGTTGTATGCATATCCAAACATGCGGGCAAACTACGATCTCTACGCAACACACTTGCACGCATAGAAGACGAATTAGCGGCGCTAGAATGCGAAAAGTGCAATGACCAGGTGGCAAATTAACTTCAAAAACATGACAAATTACTGGACGAATTCCGAGTTGCTGCTGAGAGAGAAACACATTACATAGGGGAATATGCCACTGCCAAGAGATATTGGGAGGGGGAAGACCCAGGAGAGTGCTGGCCAATTTATTGTGGCCCCCTCAGGGGCAATCATCCCTCTCCACCTTCAAACCAGGGCCGGACTGGGAACCAAAACCGGCCCTGGCAAAGTGCTCGGCCGGCCCCCCCCGCCCCCCGGGCGGGAGGGGGGCGAGCGCTTTGCCAGGGCCGCTTTTCAGCCGATTTTGTTACAGGGCCGATTTTGCAGCTATGCTGCAAAAACGGCTCTGCAACAAAAACGGCCCCCAGGGCCCAAAACCGGCCCCCACCCTTGCAGCCGACCGAGGGATTGCCCGGTGCCCATAACAGCCAGTCCGGGCCTGCTTCAAACGACGACGGTACACTTGCCACTGGAACTACCAATATCCAGTCCGCTATGCTAGTATACTATACGGTTTTGTACACTACTAAAGTATCCAAGGATGCTCGATATCGCATGCAGTACCTGAAAGAAATTGCAATGGTGTGGCTCCCTAAGACGCATCAACAATTTCTAGCCGAGCCCTTCACGGTGGAAGAAATTCAACAGGCCATTGACTCTATGGATGGCTCTAAAGTGCCTGGACTAGATGGCTACACTGGTAATTTTGTACAAAACATATAAAAAAACTTCTGACACCTCACTTTCTAGAGGTATATAGAGAAGCGATGGAAATGGACAAGCTTCCGTATACCCTTCGCAAAATGGTGATTATATTACTCCTCAAACCTGGGAAAGACCCAGCACTATGCAGATCGTACCGGCCCTTACCACTGCAAAATTTCAATATTAAAATCTTAGCGACGATGCTAGCTGCTTGCCTGCCACTGCTTATGGAGCAAATAATCTCCCCAGCTCAGTCTGGGTTCATCCCTTATAGGTCTACAGCCCTGAACCTACGCTCCCTCTTTGCGGTACTACACAGAACCGATCTCTCGGTGCCTGCAGTAGCCGCATTGTTAGATGCCGAAAAGGCATTTGATTCGTTAGAGTGGGAATTCTTCCATGCTACATTACAAAAACTAGGGATACCTCAAAAGGTTTGCCTTCTCGGATTATTATACACATTGCCAATAGCGCGTATCTGACTAAATGGTTTGATTACACAAACATTCCTGTTGTCTCTATTGTTATTCATCATAGCACTAGACCCACTAATGCGACAATTGCAAGCAAAGCATACACATAGAGGATTGCAGTTCAAACCCTTTATATAAGACACCCAAATGACAATCTGGCATCAAATTATTTGGTAAATAATGCACTACGGGGCCTATCAGGACTGCCTATTAATTGGGGCAAGTCCAAACTATTCCCTCTGAAAGCCGCAACAAAACCCGGGAGAGTGAATTTCCCCTAGTGTGGAATGACACCTTGAAATAACTGGGTACACACATACATGTGGACAATACTGAGATTTAACATAGGCCCAATAATAGACTAGTTAACGGAGCTAGACTCGCTCTCTCGATGGTGAGTCGCATCACTATTATCAAAATGGTGGTCTTATCCCAGTTTTTATACCTCTTCCAGAACATCCCTATACGTCTAACAAATGCGTTCTTCAAAATGCTCCGCTACATTCTCACGAGGTTGGTATGGGGGGTAAACAACTGTGTATAGGTTAGGCCACGTTGACTCTTCCATTCGAGTGAGGCGGGTTCAGAGTCCCTAATCTACATATATACTAGTTGGTGGCACAGTGTAGCTTCGCGAGGCACTGATACCACCCAGATATACGTTTTCCATAAGCCAAGCCCGAGGCAGACCTAGCTTCCCCAGTGAGGATCGCTGCTATACTACCAGCCGGTCTGCCCCACGGCCTACAAGACATACAGACTGTATCCACCACCCGCTGGGCATGGGCAAGAATGTTGCGCAAGGTGGGTGAACACTTGCTATATTCCCCGGCGATCCCTCTGGCGGCCAATCCCCAGATACCCATCACACAGGAAACACAAGTCCAACGCACTCTCACCAGATACTCCCTAAAAACATTTGGAGACATCTTCCCCGAGGGGCACATCTTTTTGTGTACTGAAGATACACATTTTCAAAACGCCCCCTAATAGATCACTTTGTCCTGCGACAAGTACAAGGTGCGATTAGAGCTCAGATGCCAACCTATCCACTAGAACCAGAAGAGTTCCCTTCACTGACAATGCTTATAACCAACACAAACTGGGACCGCCTCATCTCCAAACTGTACCATGCTGGCTTAAAACTAATCCCCACCAATGACACTAAAATATGCACTGACTGAGAGCAGAACCTAGGGTCTAACATAAACAACCAGGGGGCATATTACCAAGCAATAGCGATAATTATCGCTATTGTTGGTTAGAGACAAAATTTTACCGCTGAGCTGCGGCGATTTTTATCGCAGATAAACCTTGTTATTACCAAGGTTTATTGCAAATGCGATAAAAAACGGCCGCAATGCATGAATATCGCTGAGAAGTCAGCGATATTCATGCATTACTGAGCTAATGCTCTTAGCCATGTTATCCACCTCCCATTGGATAACATGGCTAAGAACTGCTCAGGGCAGGTGTTAGCTTTTGGAGATATTCGCGCTCAGCGCGAATATCTCCAAAAGTTGGTAATAGGAGATAGCGATGTTAGCGACTGTTTCCAGTTGCTAACATCTTGGCACGCCCACTTTGCATGTCATTAGTGATAAATATCACTGACATGCAAAGTGGGGCCCAAGATGGCCGCTATCTCCTACTAGCTGTCGCTAACTGGTGTTAGCGACAGCTAGGTAATAGGGAGATAATTTTATCTCCGCTTTCTTGGCTTTTAAAGCCAAAAAAGCGGAGATAAACCCCCTTGATAATATGCCCCCAGATGTGGTACAGCTGGTACGCACAAACAAAACCGATTTTTCCAAATCACGGACACAAATTAGTTCATTTTACATTCCTCTGGCAGGTGTATGTTACGCCGGCCAGACGTCAACGGATCGACCCCAACAGGCATGGAAGCTGTCCCAAATGCCAGAGACCCATAGCAGACTTTACCCACATGACCTGGACATGTTACAAAGGGGACTAATACTGGCGAGACATATTCGCAACTATAATACAGATGGTGCAATTTCGCATTTGTGGGCACACCGAAAATGTTAAGTGACACTCAGGTTACACAAAAACCAACTAAAAAAAAAAACGAGACTTCACTGACGAAGGTTGCTGTGCATGAGAGTGTACTGCCAGCGCCAGGGCACCTCAATAATAGCAAACACAAATAGTGCTTATTTTAGATGCCCACACTGTGTGAAAACACACAATATAAACACTTGTTGAAATATAAGCGAACTGTCATAGTACACAAGAGGACCAGGAGACACAACAGGGTGATCAAGCCCGCTGAGACAGTGGCTCTTGTAGCTGGAAACAGTCAGACTTCAGATGACAGAGGGATGGCAGTTAGAGCTCTCACAACACAGACGCCCAGGGTGCAGGCTGTCCCAGTTGAAAAGGACACTGGTGGGGTTTACTGGGCGTTTCTCTGATGTCCAGAAAGTAGACTTACTTGAATTTAGGACAGTCCTTGGTTTCTTTATAGCTGGGTTCCATTTTTCTTTCTTTGCAGCGTAGATTAGTCCAAAAAAAACGTCGCCAAAATGTGGTACACAAACAATGATGCGTAGTCCAGTTGTAGTAGAAGATCCCTCTTTATTTGTAGATAGTTAGGTGGCAGGTTACAGGATAGGAAGATACAAGGAGAAAACCCCACCAGGAGAGAGCTACCAGCTCCTCAGCCTCAGATGACCAACTGACAATCTCAACACAGGGAGGCACACTAACATTCCATGATGTCACAGGACATTCTGATAAAGTGGTAGATAGGGAAAATATATAGAACCATTTACCACAGCAGTGACCCTCCCTGCTACCAGCACTTCTAGGCTTTGTTCAAGAAGTCCCAAATCTGCACGTAGATACGTGGCTATTGCACGTCTATTAGCAAAAAGAGAGATAGCCATGCACTGGGGAAGCGAAAAAAATGCCTATAGACAAACCTTGATTAAAAGTCTGTTCCACTGCAACACAGCTAGCGAGATATACGCAAACTTACAACCACCCAAATCCAGACCTCGAGGCACCTGGCAACCACTACGCCCCTACCTACTTATACTAGACAGTGAAGATATTGAACAGTCAGGTTAAGACTGGCAGACTTAAGTATGGACAATGGGGGGGTATTAGGTGAGCAACACTTTGCATTGCCCTGAGTTGTCTTGATATATCCCCCGCACAGATGATGATTTGCATGCAATTCCTGAAAAATACTCAGGTATGCAGAAACAAGGTACAAACTCTATAAGCCATTAAGGGCCTGGGATCAAAAGCCTCTATTGATTGTATCATACAAAGCTCTACAGTTGTTTATTACATTGAAAAATGAAAACTAAAGTTTTAAAAAAAAATCACAAGCAAAAACGTGCAAAAATTGACAATTTAATCAAAAGGTTGGAGTGTTTAAAAAATGTAGTTTCATTCCCAAAAGATGGAGCGATGTCCTGTTCACTAGAATATAATTTTGTCGCCTTTGCTTCAATGCATCCTCTCTTTGAAGGACTATACCAGTGCTTCATCTGAGATCATAAGTCGTCCATACGAGATTCCTTTTCCTGTACTAACATGGCTCCCACAAAGCAGGTTAGTAATACAAACTTAGGGGCTTATTTATGAGCCCTTGAGTCTCTTTTATGCTAGTGGTGCGTCAATTTTTGTGACGCCTCGAGGACGTAAAAAATGCGCCATGTTGTGCCCTATTTACAATGTGATGCATCTAGGCAGATGAGTCACTTTGTAAACCCCTGCGCCACATTATACTTGCGCCATGTATAATGTATGCAGGGTGGGCTTTACCCTGCAAAAAGCTGTATAGAAGTGCGCCACTTCTAGAATGCCATTGCATCAATATCATACGCATGCCTCACAGTAGGCGTAAGACTGACGCAGGTCCTTTCCCATGGGGCTTGCCCCATTCGAAAGGACACACTTCTGGAGTTGCGTCTGTTTTCAGACACACCCAAGCAATGCGTCACTTTTGCGCCTATAGATACGTCAGAAATACTGACGTATCTGGAACTCCTTTCTACATGATGCGTTATACAGTAAATATGATGCATCCATCATGTCGAAAGGAAGGTGCAGTGAAAACTGTTGAATAGCTGTTTTTTGCAGCGATGTGTCAGTTTTCATAAATAAGCTCCTTAATTTTTAGCATCCATTTTCAAATTCCTACACTTTTACAGAACGTTTTAGCATTTTCAATTTTGCCTTTTTATGTATGCATACTTTACTGATCTGCTAATATTTCGTTGTTTAAACAGCTGTGGGCCCCATGAGTTAGTGTCACGGATCCCCAGGGGTCAGCGGACCACAGGTTAAGAATCACTGCCCCCACTGGCCAATATCCCATCTCGGATTTAAAGTTATTTGATTTTGATTTAGGTCATATAATTCTGGTTATGATTTTTTCACTTAGGAAAGTAAAATATATCTTCTGTAAAATGACACCCCAAAATGGACAGTGATTAAGGAGAGACCCACACCTTAAGGTTTGGCCCTGGAGTCCCTGAAGTCAAGTGAGGAGGCATAGGACAGATCAGTGGATGTGGGTGCAGAGAGAGACTGACAGGGAAACAGCACAGAGGAAGAGGTAGAACTGTCCTATGGTGAGTTCACGTGTGAAAAGCTTCTTCTGTTGAATTTGTTCTTAAGAATTTGAGCCTCCTTTGCCCACCCAGAACTAGTAATGCACTCCAGCCAATCAGAACTGCATTCCATCCCCATGTCTTCATCACGGAGTAGTGTTAACAATTGTCATCTGATTCGTTCTGTGGATGTGTCAACCCTGTCCAGTGTGGCTATTCATTTGGCTTTTTTGCAACTGATCTGCTAAGAAGTCGGTAGCCATCTTTGCTACATGCCAACCAGACTCTTTCAGCAAAAAGAGAATAGCTGTTGATGTATCTCAGATCCCTTGATACGTTAGACAAGCATGATGCCTCCCGCCTCAGTTTTGCATAATAAGGGCTGATGAGTATAATCTTCTAGATTTTGAGTTTATTTGTGTTTCTATTACTGATGGCGTCCACTTCAATAAATTATTTGCAAGAGCAGTGCTATAAACAGACAGGCACTTTAGGGAGTGAGTCCTGCACCTCTTCAACGTCAAAGGGAGAGTGCCTGCTCATCTCAGGACTTCTCAGTAGCAAAGAGCTACTCTAGGACAGTGAGGACCTGCACTTTTAAAGCACTGAGTAATGACGTTGTACACTAGCACGGCCCCATTATTCTGCAGGATACTCAAAGTTGAAGATCCCACTGTTGGAATACGTCTTTTCAGGCTAGGCCACACAAAAAGTTCCAAGCTAGCTGCCGTCTTCCTTTCATAGCAAGTTCAATGCTGCCCTTTCGCAAGCTTTGCAAATTCATCCAGCTGTAGCTCACCCCGTTCACTTAAGAACATGAAAGCTCACAGATGGAATCTCCAGGCACCAGTTCTTTATCAATGAGTATGAGCATGAAGTGCACCAGCGAGCCTGAAAGACACAAATACAGAAGAAGTAACAGGCAACTATCCTAACTAATCAGAAAAAGAAGCCAAAGCAAAGGACAAATACATGTACTAAAAAGCTACGTGAAGGACTTTTGCCTTGAACTGCTGAAGGAGACAGTTCAAAAGTTTCGCTGCACAGAATGAGAAGGATTTAACGGTGAACAGTCAAAATATCGACTTCAAAATATCGACTGGACATAATATCGAGTTTTAAATATCGACTGGACAAAATATCGACTGGACAGAATATAGACATCAAAAATATCGTTTTTAAGGTAAGTAAAGTAATATCGACTGTTAAAACTATAGACAGTTAAAATATCAAAGTATATAATATAGGTTATTAAAATTATCTAATTTTTAATAATATTGAATTTTTTATAGTGTTTTTTATGTTATTATATGTGTGAAAAGTGTGTATTTATGTTATAAATAATAATAATTAATGACGTTTTTATTTTTTTATTTTTGCGTTATTTAATACTGTAGCGGGTTGTGGGTTTATAGGGGAATAGGGTGGGAAGTAATTTAATAATAATTAATTAAATATGTACATTTATTTATTGTTATTAATTTTTAATTATTTGTTAATTGATTTATATTTGGTCATTAATTAAATTTTAATTGGCAATTAATTTAAATTAATTGATTAATTGTTAATTATGTTAATTTTTCTAATTTATTTTCTGTAGCGGGTTGTGGGTTTATAGGGGAATTGGGTGGGAAGTCATTTATTAATAATTAATTAAATATGCAAACATATTTATTGGTATTGTTGTAGAATTCATTGTTAATTAATTTTTATGGGTAATTAATTAAATTAGAATTGCTAATTAATTGTATTTAATTGATTAATTGCTAATTATGTCAATTTAATAATTTAATTTCTGTAGTGGGTTGTGGGTTTATAGGGGAATAGGATGGGAAGAAATGTATTTATAATTAATTCAATTAATTAAATTCAATTTATTGAATTTAATTTGAATTTATTGTAATTTAATTGTTAATTTGTAATTAATTTGTATTAATAGATAAATAATTGTAATAATTAAATTTAATTTGTAATTTTAATTGATTAATTATTATATTATAATAAATTCGTAATGACTTTTAATTAATTTTTGATACATATTAATTTATATTTATTGATATAATATATGAAGTATTTAATTTCGCTACTGTTGTACTCTCTGGAGTGGGAATAGTAATTTTTACCCCTACGCTATCCAACGCTTTCCCTACTGTTGCACTCTTTGGAGTGGGAATAGTAATTTTTACCCCTACGCTATCCAACGCTTTCCCTACTGTTGCACCCATTAGAGTGGGAATAGTAAGTTTTTACCCGTACGCTATCCAACGCTTTCCCTACTGTTGCACCCACTGGAGTGGGAATAGTATTTTTTTGCCCTACGCTATCCAACGCTTTCCCTACTGTTGCACTCACTGGAGTGGGAATAGTAATTTTTACCCCTACGCTATCCAATGCTTTCCCTACTGTTGCACCCTCTGGAGTGGGAATAGTAATTTTTACCTCTACGCTATCCAATGCTTTCCCTACTGTTGCACTCTTTGGAGTGGGAATATTAATTTAAACCCCTACGCTATCCAACGATTTCCCTACTGTTGCACCCACTGGAGTGGGAATAGTAATTTAAACCCCTACGCTATCCAACGCTTTCCCTACTGTTGCACCCACTGGAGTGGGAATAGTAACTTTTACCTCTACGCTATCCAATGCTTTCCCTACTGTTGCACTCTTTGGAGTGGGAATATTAATTTAAACCCCTACGCTATCCAACGCTTTCCCTACTGTTGCACTCACTGGAGTGGGAATAGTAATTTTTACCCCCACGCTATCCAACACTTTCCCTACTGTTGCAGTCACTGGAGTGGGAATAGTAATTTTAACCCCTACGCTATCCAACACTTTCCCTACTGTTGCACCCACTGGAGTGGGAATAGTAATTTAAACCCCTACGCTATCCAACGCTTTCCCTACTGTTGCATTCTTTGGAGTGGGAATAGTAATTTAAACCCCTACGCTATTCAACGCTTTCCCTACTGTTGCACCCACTGGAGTGGGAATAGTAATTTTTACCCCTACGCTATCCAACACTTTCCCTACTTTTGCACTCACTGGAGTGGGAATAGTAATTTTAACCCCTACGCTATCCAACGCTTTCCCTACTGTTGCACCCACTGGAGTGGGAATAGTAATTTTTACCCCTACGCTATCCAACGCTTTCCCTACTGTTGCACCCACTGGAGTGGGAATATTAATTTAAACCCCTACGCTATCCAACGATTTCCCTACTGTTGCACCCACTGGAGTGGGAATAGTAATTTAAACCCCTACGCTATCCAACGCTTTCCCTACTGTTGCACCCACTGGAGTGGGAATAGTAACTTTTACCTCTACGCTATCCAATGCTTTCCCTACTGTTGCACTCTTTGGAGTGGGAATATTAATTTAAACCCCTACGCTATCCAACGCTTTCCCTACTGTTGCACTCACTGGAGTGGGAATAGTAATTTTTACCCCCACGCTATCCAACACTTTCCCTACTGTTGCAGTCACTGGAGTGGGAATAGTAATTTTAACCCCTACGCTATCCAACACTTTCCCTACTGTTGCACCCACTGGAGTGGGAATAGTAATTTAAACCCCTACGCTATCCAACGCTTTCCCTACTGTTGCATTCTTTGGAGTGGGAATAGTAATTTAAACCCCTACGCTATTCAACGCTTTCCCTACTGTTGCACCCACTGGAGTGGGAATAGTAATTTTTACCCCTACGCTATCCAACACTTTCCCTACTTTTGCACTCACTGGAGTGGGAATAGTAATTTTAACCCCTACGCTATCCAACGCTTTCCCTACTGTTGCACCCACTGGAGTGGGAATAGTAATTTTTACCCCTACGCTATCCAACGCTTTCCCTACTGTTGCACCCACTGGAGTGGGAATATTAATTTAAACCCCTACGCTATCCAACGATTTCCCTACTGTTGCACCCACTGGAGTGGGAATAGTAATTTAAACCCCTACGCTATCCAATGCTTTCCCTACTGTTGCACCCACTGGAGTGGGAATAGTAACTTTTACCTCTACGCTATCCAATGCTTTCCCTACTGTTGCACTCTTTGGAGTGGGAATATTAATTTAAACCCCTACGCTATACAACACTTTCCCTACTGTTGCACTCACTGGAGTGGGAATAGTAATTTTTACCCCCACGCTATCCAACACTTTCCCTACTGTTGCAGTCACTGGAGTGGGTATAGTAATTTTAACCCCTACGCTATCCAACACTTTCCCTACTGTTGCACCCACTGGAGTGGGAATAGTAATTTAAACCCCTACGCTATCCAACGCTTTCCCTACTGTTGCATTCTTTGGAGTGGGAATAGTAATTTAAACCCCTACGCTATTCAACGCTTTCCCTACTGTTGCACCCACTGGAGTGGGAATAGTAATTTTTACCCCTACGCTATCCAACACTTTCCCTACTTTTGCACTCACTGGAGTGGGAATAGTAATTTTAACCCCTACGCTATCCAACGCTTTCCCTACTGTTGCACCCACTGGAGTGGGAATAGTAATTTTTACCCCTACGCTATCCAACGCTTTCCCTACTGTTGCACCCACTGGAGTGGGAATAGTAATTTTTACCCCTACGCTATCCAACGCTTTCCTTACTGTTGCACCTACTGGAGTGGGAATAGTAATGTTTACCCATACGCTATCTAACGCTTTCCCTACTGTTGCACTCACTTGAGTGGGAATAGTAATTTTTACCTCTACGCTATCCAATGCTTTCCCTACTGCTGCACTCTTTGGAGTGGGAATAGTAATTTAAACCCCTACGCTATCCAACGCTTTCCCTACTGTTGCACTCTTTGGAGTGGGAATAGTAATTTAAACCCCTACGCTATCCAACGATTTCCCTACTGTTGCACCCACTGGAGTGGGAATAGTAATTTAAACCCCTACGCTATCCAACGCTTTCCCTACTGTTGCACTCTTTGGAGTGGGAATAGTAATTTAAACCCCTACGCTATCCAACGCTTTCCCTACTGTTGCACTCTTTGGAGTGGGAATAGTAATTTAAACCCCTACGCTATCCAACGCTTTCCCTACTGTTGCACTATTTGGAGTGGGAATAGTAATTTTAACCCCTACGCTATCCAACGCTTTCACTACTGTTGCACCCACTGGAGTGGGAATAGTAATTTTTACCCCTACGCTATCCAACGCTTGCCCTACTGTTGCACCCACTGGAGTGGGAATAGTATATTTTACCCCTACGCTATCCAACGCTTTCCTCACTGTTGCACCCACTGGAGTGGCAATAGTATTTTTTACATTTTGCTATTGTACGTTAATAATATAGGATATTATTTAATTATATTATGTAAATATATATATATATGTTTTAACAAATATGATTGTTATTTTTTTTATAACTTTTAATAAATATTTAATTATTATAATTTAATTTAAGTATTTTTAAGTATATTTTAGTAATTAATTTAACATTTTAATTTAATTTAACACTGTTTTTAATAAAGTCGATATTTTTAAAACTATACTTTTGTAAACAATATTTTGTACTCAATATTTTTGTACTTACCTGTTTGTACATACAAACTCGATATTTTGTCTGTAGATATTTTTTCCTCGATATTTTGGGTAGTCGATATTTTGTCAGTCGATATTATGTCAGTGATCCGCATTTAACACTAGAGCAGATTTTCTAGATTTTTAGAATGTTTAAGAAAAGAGAGTTCTTAGATCTCAGCAACCATAGGGAGTATATTTTATACATTTATTTAGTAAAATATTGGCTATGAGCTAAAAAAAAAAACAATGACCCATGGAAGACATTGAACAATCTTTTGTTTTCTCATCAAAAGCCAAAGGAGCTTGGAAGGGTGAAGCTCAACTGCAGAACTAAAATAAGTCTGGCGTAATGTTGTGAATGGGTCTAAAGTTTCCCTAATGGTTATTTTGTTAACCCCACATACCGTGAGTTTCATTGTCCAGAAGCAACATGAGAAATGCTTACAATCGGAGGGTAGAAAGGGCAGAATTGTTTTTAAGATCTTTAAAATTCCAGTAAAGAATGGAATAAGTTTAGTAATTTGAAGGCCAACACAAGCATGGAGTTAAAAACGGCTCTGAAATTTTTCCCTGTTTCCAAGGGTTTAGGTGCTCGCCCCAAGTTATTCGGCCACCAGTTGATAGCCCAGTTCTTTGGATCTTTGCCGACCATCAGCACTTCAATCTTAGCCAAATAGAGCTGGAGGTCATTGTTTGCCATCAAGTCTGCTACTGCTGTCATACAACTATCAAAGTTGTAAAAAGTATGCTCTTCATCTCCGCCTAACCAGTCCATCAATTGAGTAGCACCTTCATAAGAATGAAAATTGAAATCAAAAGAAGAAATCAGTTAGGCCAATGTCTTTCTTACATGTTAAACAATGTGGAGCTGAAGATTTGAATTTGCCAAGGAGCACAGATTGTGATCTGTCCTGCAGAAAGGACCTCTACCAGCTTTAGACACTGCTCTACATTGGATGCTCTACCAACATTCATGCTTGGAACACATGAAATTTTAATGTAAGTAAGCTAGGCTCTTCTGAACAAACTAGCATTGACAAGTAGAAATGATCTGCTTTTCAAAAACTTTGCCTTAGTTCTTACCACCAGTTAGTACCCAGTATGGACCCTACACCTAAATGCATACCTCAGCGCACAGGGACTGGTTATACACATAAGGGTGAGGTTCCGCAGAGACATTCGATTCTTTTTTTTAAATTTATTTTTTTATTAAACCTTTGTTATGCAGCATGTAAAGACAATTACCGGCCTACAACCAACCTGGCCGGCCTCGAAATCTGTTTGTAGCAATTATGGCCATCAAGAATTACCTCAGTATTCCACCTCACATCATATTGCATACAATACAAAAAGCACTTCAGCTGGACGCGCCCACCGAGGTAAAGGATCAGTGAAGGTTCATTTTAAATTATATAATGAGAAGGATCATATGGCATACAAGCAAGCTAAGGGCATAGGGTGGGCAATGCACACATCAGGATGTCAGCAGAGCTAGTAACCGTTGTCGACTTGTCGGTGCTACAGTACACATATCGGAATGAAGGAATAAGCAATCACAGTTCGCACCAGTCATCGCCCACCCCATGAACGCAAGACCACCTTAAGAAAATACCAATATACCAAAACACAGATACGACAAGAGGCGTAATACTTAACCTCCATAATGACCCAAGAGAAAGGGAAAGAATAAGAGGACGAAGAAGGATAAGTGAGTGAAGGAAAAAAAGGACCCATATAAACTAAAAAAGGGGACAAGAAAGCAAAAAAAAAAAAAAAGGAAGGACCCCTCCCCCTAGCCCCCACCCTGCACCCCTGCAGGGGCTATGGCTTACCCCCCCCTAGCAGCGTGCCTGTCGCCCCATAAAGAATACCCGAAATATAGTTACAGGAAAGGGAGAAGAAACCCTTTAGGCTGAAATATCCCAAAGTGTTACTCAAGAGAGAGAAAGAGAGAGGAAGGAACAAAAAGGCCGTAGAAATGAAAACACCCCCGGACAAGAACCCCCCCAACCCCCCACCCTGCACCCCTGCAGATGGCTACAGCCTAAACCCTAGCAGCGTGCCTGTCGCCCCAAAAATAAAGAAACCCCTCCCAAAGGTTGGAAAATCCCCCCCGCCCAGCCCGAAGGCCAGCAAGGAAAGAATGCGGAGGAGGGCCATTCTGTGTGTCCCCCGGTCCCCCCCCCACGCACGCCATGATTGTACAAAAAGCAGAGCCAATTCGTGGAAGATATACACAGAGTAGTATACAGACAAATCGTAGGAGTCCTGGTCACCAGCGTGAGCCCCGTATCTGCCAGCCAGCCATCAGATATCAGTCCCGGTTCAGCAAACAGTTTTCAACCCTGTCCCGTCTATCCAGCCCCTCCTTGTGCGTAAGCTGAGCAAGCAGTATTTGATAACATACAGTGAAGCCCGGTCTTGCGGCAAAACGAAGTCGCTCCAACCCCCATTTAGTTTCAAACAATCGAAAACCAACTGTCACTGTCCTGCTAGGCTCGAGCCATATCGTTGGTGTCACTTCACAGCTCCTGCGGCCAAAGTGTGGGCTACAAAGTATCGAGGAAAGAAGCACTGGTACGGTTCGTGGCAATCGCAACGGCCGGGGTTTCTGAGGAGCTGTCCGGTGGTAGTCGTTCGTCCGGGGAGCAGGACACGGCCAAGTAGAGTCGTCCGCACCACACCTCGGGTCAGTCGGTATCTCGGGAGAAGACGGGATACTCCTCGCTGGGGAAGGTGCAACGTCAGCATCATGCCACCGCAGGCAGCGCAATTCTCTTTGTCCCAAGGAGGAGGAAATGGCGTCCACCCTCTTCTCCAAAGCCCAGGCGCCGCCAATGAGAGCCACGCGAAGGGAACCCAGTGCCGCCATGAGATCGTTCAAGTCGGGCTCCTTTCCAGATGCGTGCGGGGCAACACCACAATCCACAACACTCTCCCTCCCAGGCGGGGGTACCTGATGTAGGGCACCTTCCCCCGGCATAGCTAACCTGGCGCCGTTCAGCCCCGTGATGATCCGGTATGAGTCAATGACATAATAACGTGGAACGGCCCGATATGGCCCGGAACAGTCAGTGCCAGGGACAGTGGGCTACACAACTGGCGGTGCAGGTCGGAGCCCCTGCTGTAGATAACAGGGTCCTCAATGTAGGCTGTCCACAAGTCCCGGTAGGGAATCGAAACAATGGGCGCACTCGACAACAAAGAAGGGCAGGGCGATCACAGCTGTCCCCAAAGCCGCGGCGCTGCGCGGCTCACAATGTCATCCCTCGATGCGGGCTGGACGAATGCCCTATGAGGCGACCGTGCGGAGTCTCAATTAAGGCCGATTACTCCTGCCACCCGCTCACGGCCGAAATGGTCCCGCCGGTGGCCGGCCTCGCTGCGCACTCGGGACCCCGGACTCAGTCCTCCAAAGGCCGGAGAGGCCGAGGGGAGAGTTCTGCATTTCTACCGCAGGTCGGGATCACCGGAGCATATCGCCGGTGTCCCCTGCACTTCATCTCCACGAATCTGCGGCGTCCGCTCAGGATGGGTATCAGGATGTCTGAGTGCTGGGAGAGGGCACCCAGAGCCTAAGCAGCCGCTGCGATCGCCATCTTGGCTCCTCCTCCAGACATTCGATTCTTAATCCAAAACTTTCCAAGTTGTTCCCTGTCCTAAGACTGATTCTGCAGGACAAATTACTTTTTCTGGAAGGCCACAGTAACAGTACACACTTTGATATTGCACTCATACGGTCTCTATTCAGTCTCCACCTCTTGCTCCTACATCTTCTCCATGTGTTTGCGCATCTCGTCAGGTGCCAGGCCCAGCACCTTGAATATTCCTTCTTTATTGCGTGCCTGCCATGTGCATCATCTCAGCATCCTCCAACAAAACCAGTTTACCCTTGATGCACCTTCTGGGGACCAAGCTCCTGTTAAAAAATAGCACTAAGTAGAATGTACTTAGTGTCCCCACTTTGTACATTTGTGGGTTCGGCGACCTTAGTTAAACAAAAAAATTATAAACAAGTTTTTCTATAACGAATTCAATAAATGTCTTCTTTAATGTTAACTTATTTTGTGAATCACAATGTTGTACATCACATGTGGGTATTTCATTATTGATAAATTAAAACGACTTCACACTGAAAATTGTTTGAATACAGCATTTTCAAGGTCCTGATGCATTTCGGGTAAAAACCCTTTGTCAGGGCATAGGTATTAACATGATTAAATCTCAAAAGTAAAGTAAAGTCCACATTTGTAAAGCGCACAATCACCCGTAAGGGTCTCTAGGCGCTGGGGGCCGTCGGGAAGATTAAGCGAGCTATTGCCCAGAGTCACATGGTGCTGGGCTAATCTGCCGCCGGAGCCGGGGATCGAACCGTGGTCCCCAGATTCCAGCGTCAGTCGCCCTGGCTGCGGTGCCACACCTCTCCCCAAAATACTTATATAGATGGTTGCCAATTGAAATAATACGAACGCTAGCACCTAGATGTGCTTACGGAGTGTCTGATAGACCCCAAAAACAATCCACATAGAAAGTGTACAAACGTTAGTGATGGTGCTCATACAGAAATAATGCCAGCAAATGTAAATGCCAGCATTTGTTAAGCTCGCAGCTACCTCCGATGGATGTGTCCTGTCGCTGGGGGCCGTCGGGAAGATTAAGCAAGCTATTGCCCAGAGTCACATGGTGCTGGGTTAACCTGCCGCCAGAGCCGGAGATTGAACCGTGAACCCTGTGGTCCAGAGTCAGGAACCCTGGCTGTTGCGCCACACTTCTTCCACAAAGAATATACGTGCTTTCTAACAAGAAAGTTATGGTTGAGTTAATGGATCGAATTACGGTATACTACACCCGTTTGTGAATATTCAATCGTCGATAATCTCAGTGCGCAAGCTTGTGCAATAGTACACGAATATATGATGTTACTTAGCAGACCATTACTTCGTAAGTGTTTACTACGATGTTTTTACATCGCAAATACCATTACTACGTAACATTTGCCTGCGCATGCTTTTAGTTCGCAAATACATTTCAAAGTAATAAATATGCATTTACTTCACAGTATATTACTAACTATACAACTTCTATGCATTTTTGACTCTTTTACCCTTACCCTCATACACTACATTACCCTACACTACCCAAACACCACTACACTACCCTAAACACTACCCTACACTACACAAACACCACAACACTACCCTAGACCCAAATACACTACTCTACACTACATAAACACAACCCTACAACCTAATAGACAACCCCCTGCACGACCAGTACCCTAAATCTAAATAAACTACACTACATAAACACAACCCTAAAACCGAAACGACAAACCCCTATACCACAAAACTACCCTAAACCCAAATACACTACTCTACACTACATAAACACAACCCTAAAACCTAACAGACAACTCCCTGCACGACCACTACCCTAAACCCAAATACACTACTCTACACTACATAAACATTATCCTAAAACATAAAAGACAACCCCCTGCACGACCACTACCCTAAACCCAAATAAACAACCCTACACTACATAAACACAACTCTACAACCTAAAAGACAACCCCCTGCTTGACCACTACCCTAAACCCAAATACTCTACTCTACACTACATAAACACAACCCTAACACCTTAAAGACAACCCCCTGCACTACAACACGACCATAAACCCAAATACACTACTCTACATAAACACAACCCTACAACCTTAAAGACAACCCTCTGCACGACCACTACCCTAAACCCAAATACGCTACTCTACACTACATAAACACAATGCTAAAACCTAAAAGACATTCCCCTGCACGACCCTAAAAACAACACTGCCCCACTTACCTCTTTCTCTCGTGGTTCTCCACTTGACCGTGCTTCTTCTCTACTCCTGCTACGGGTGTCGTCAGAGCTGCACGTCGTTGTTTGGAAATGGAAGCGCCTCCTTTTCCCAACAACGATGTGAATAGTCAGCAAAGTAATTGACTGTGATAAGTAACGGTATATGCGAAGTCAAAGCATGCGAACTTAAAGTATGCGAAGTAAAAGATTCTGCTAAGTAAAAATGTGTAGTAATTGTAAGTCGTAGTAGTGGCTGCAAATTAATGGTAGATTGCCATAGTAAACCAGTGTATTGCGCCTACCTCAAAAATGCCACAGACTGTCTATTTCAACATTTCGTGTTGTTTTTGGCGACCAAGTATGGTTCCAACAATCTATAACAAAGTGAACCAGATGAAAGAGCTGTTTCAAAGCAACTAAAAACCAGCACCTTAACTGCACAAGTGAAAACAGCTTACCGAAAGATGAAGTCAAACTGTGGTTCGCGGGTAGTATAGCTCCGGCGTGTAAACGCCGAATCCTCAGTTAGTCTTCCGTGTGCGTGAACCGCAGTAAAAATAGGACTTAAAAAGTGAACGCCACATTGGAAGAGGAAAAGTATATCTCACATCGGTGGCCATCTTGGAGAGGTTGTGAAAAATGAAAAGGTACGATAAAGTGAAATCAAGTGCCCTGAGATCCCAAAGGTGAAGATGTGCAGAGTCTACTGGTTAAACGTTTATCAAGGACAGTATTGTAAATAAAATTAGAACATTGGAATGTTGGGAGCTCCATTGCAGACAATGGAGTGCTCCATGCTTCTACGGGCCGGTAAAGGCCCGCAGAGCAACATTCCAATGTTCTACAAAGGCTTCTCGAAGTTCGAGGGGATTTATATCCCCTCGAGCTTCGCGAACCCTTTGTTTAATTTGTTAGAACATTCTGCCCTCTAGGTTCTAATAGCCTAAAAGCCCTTCGTAGCTGGGCTATACAGCTATTAAAGTCCCGCTGTTTCGTTAAAGTCCCTCGCCTTCGGCTCGGGCCTTTAACGATTCAGCAAGCCTTTAATAGCCGGTATAGCCCGCTACGGCGGGCTATAAGGCTTTAATGGATAATAAAAACATAGTAACTAGCATGTATACCACTTGGCCAAGTTAAAGTTCAACTGTAAAGTCAATTCTAATTTCTTACTGCCTTTGACATTTTGACATGTGGATGTTGCTAGGGTGTGATGCCATGAAAAATGATATATATATCCAAGTAGGATCTTTTACTCTCGTAGTGGTTTGTGGTGAATTACCTGATTTGATGTGAATACAAATCTATGCCCTGGACAACATAACCTGATTCTGAGAGTACATGGGCACAACAGGGGCGGGGAAGTGATGGTAGTGCGGAGGAGAGAGTGTCACGTTGCGTGCGCCCTATGAGCAGGTGCCTCCTGCGCCTCGAGGAGGGGCGCCCTTAGTAGCACCACGGGACTGAGCATCCTCCGGGCCGAGAAAAAGGGGCTGGTTGTGGAGGGGGACTTAGATGACACTGGGCTGGGAGGAGCAGAGGAAAGAAATGAAACCGAAACCTAGTAGTAGGTTATTTAAGGCTGCGCATTAAGGGCTCTTCCTCTTTGTCCTCTTTGGCCCTGACGAACCTATAGGAGCATCGGCAACCACACACCCACCCAGCAACAGAGCAATGCAGAGCGGCGGAGCGCTGACAGTTAACAACAAAGGGGGCATGCTCAACAATTGAGGTTCAGCGCTTGGATGGACCCCAGGAGGGGGTAGGATTGAAGTGTGCAGAGGGTAGGCCGGGAGGGGGGACTGACCTACTGGTGGACCTGGACTCTACTGCCCTAACCCGCAACTTATGGACTGAGATGAATCTTGGGGAGGCTGCCTGTGTTCAGGTACCCAGGTGGGCCGGTGAGCTATGCGGTGCCCTGGATTTCAAGTAGTGCAACTGTTTGCTGTAGCGCATTGGGGCTTCTGGCACAATGTGCGCAACAGAGTGTTTAAGTGCATGGCCAAGTTAAAGTTCAACTGTAAAGTCAATTCTAATTTCTTACTGCTTTTGACATTTTGACATGTGGATGTTGCTAGAGTGTGATGCCATGAATAATGATGGTGGGGAGAAGAGAGTGTCATATTGTGTGCGCACTATGTTTTATCCAGTTCCTGTGACTGTTGCCTTTCGGCTTATGGGTCACATGATGACTTCTTGTGATGTCAAAGGGCACGCGATCCCACTTCCATCACTCTTGCTGGTGTTGTTCTAACACCGCTCCTACATGTTCATCTGCACCGCACACCTTCTATTTTTGACAGAACATTATGGTTTTCTTGAAAGGTTACTGAGAAGAAAGTAAGTAAAACCACACAACATTCCTATGAACAGTCATGCTACTTGAATTTACTGTGAAATGTTCAGACTAGAGCCAGTAAATGTTGTATCTTGCCAGTAATTCAGCAAGAACAAACTTATGCAAGTTTTCTGTAGTCAGAGCAGCATTCTTGGCTAATAAGACAAAGGAATGTTAAATCCTTTCGCACTAAGATTTGATGAGGGTGAATTAGGCGTTCCCTTAAGGGGGCCTTATGCTTTCTTTTCCATGGGACGTGCTAAGAACTGCAGAATTAGCACTCTAAGAACAAGCGTTGGCTTCATACCCAGGGCCACACACAAAGGGCCAGTGTTCGACAATCACTGCCAGGGGGTGAGGTGATAGGTGGAGGTTGGCACAACCAATGGCAGCACTGTTCTTAACTCTCAAAGAATGAAATAGGATGTCATCTATACAGTTCAATTCAGCGCTTGATCAAAAACGAGCTGCAAGGCAAAATGAACACATGAATAGCTGCACTTGTTGCTGGCATTGGTCACAAGCAGGTCACAAGTTCGAATCCATGCAGGGCCAGCTCAGTCTTTCATTCTTCAAAGGTTGATACACTGTGTACTAATAATGTACCAATACATTTTTAGTAAGACATGTTGTATACAGTGAAGAGAAAACACCATCATTACGCCATACATACAAACACAATATTATCATTATTGTAGTTACAGGGGGATATCTACAAGGAAGTGGCGGAGTGTCGTTAGCCTACTTGGCTTAACGACATGCTCCGCCACTCGGAAACGCAAGGCTGCACCATATTTACAAGAATATGGTGCAGCCTTGCGTTTCCCCCTGTGATGGCACTAAATTTAACAACTTAAAGCCAACGCAGGCACGCTTGCACCAGAGTACAAGAGTATCTGCATGCAGGGGAGGATTATTTATGTGTAGGAAGGTGTCCATTCCTCCACATAAACAATCCTAAAATGCAATTCTGTCGCTTTCATGTGTGCTGCTTTTTTCAGCACACATGAAAGTGACAGAATTGCATTTTTTAAAGGTTTGTTTATGTACAGGAAGTGACAACTTCCTGTACATAAACACACCAATGCTTTTTGCTTTTTCCATGTGTGCTCCACCAGGCAGCACACATGGAAAAAGCAAAAATGAGGAGAAATAATGCATTTCTCCTCATTTCGCCAACTTAAGACCAGGGTTTTCCTGGTGGGTTTGTCACCAGTGCCCCTGCAAGTGTGTGCTAGTTTCTACTCTGTGGGTTTGTCACCAGTAGCCCTCCAAGTGTGTGCTAGTTTCTACTCTGTAGAAATGTCACTATACCAGGAGAGGATAGGCACAAAAACAAATATTGAGGAAACAGGTTAGTGCCAGAAGTTAATTTCCCTTAAATGGCAACTCTGGATGGCAGAGTCCAAATCACGCTTACATTTTTGCTGCTACCACTCAGTGTGAAATAAAGAGTAACACAAGCAAAGGAGATGAGAAAGTATATTGTGCAGCAGATATGCCAGCCCGGGTTCTGCTGCCACAGGAGTGACCAGCAATTCACAACCTTGGAATCTATTCAAACATTCTGTCACCAGTCTCCAAAAAGTAGAAACAATCTTAATATTTGCCCCATTTAGGACTTTTGTAACATTCCTAGAAGGATTACTGGGTTAGTCCTACAGCATTCCTTACACAGGTCCTAGATGGTAATCAGCCTGGAAGCTTTAGCAATCTTACTCCTGGGGGCACTTTGTGGATCTAGAGATATAGCGATATGAAAATTTAGACTGTGTATTTTAAAGTAAAGTATAATTTTAGAAATAGCAGATATTTAAAGGTGGAAGTGCAGGGCATCTTTAACTCAAAATATGTGACTCTAGTGACAGTTTCACAAAGATATGTTCGCACTGATTACCAAATGTTGACTAAATTCCAATCCTTGTAGGAAAGCGCTGCCAGTCTTCTATTAAAAGCCAGATTTACTAGACTGGGATGACCTGACCTTGAGTGGAGTTGTTGTGGTAAATGAAAGCAAATGCAAACAATGGGTAAGCTGAATATTATTGGCAGAAGTTTTCTTTGCAGAATTTGTTTTGGATGATGTGCCATGAACACAAGCCTCATGCAATACATCACTCCCTCACTTTTGCAGCGCTTGCTCACCATTGCCCTGTGGCGTGATGCTTTAGCATTGTGCTAACAGTTTTTTTGGAAAGAGCGTTACCCAATTTTGTCCTGTACGCCCAACGCATTACTGCATATTTTTACTAGTGCTGCACTGCCTGATTTTGATAAATTTGGGACTATGTTACCTGGGCTTTTGTCGGAGTCTGTCGGGTGAGACTGACAACGTGGTCTGCCTCATACTTCAATCTCCTGTTGAGGGACTTGTTTCTATGAATTAGGGTAAATATCTGCATTGAATTGTACATGTGTAGCAACACCAGTGGTCCTTAATGCACCCACTACCTTTCTATATTTTAGTACAACCATTGATGATGCCACACTGCTCATCTTCTTTATGGCACTGGGCAAACTAGACCAATCGGGATGCAGACCATGGCGACAGTCTTACAGCATTTCGCTACATCATGGTCCAAACTTCGAAAAGAGGATTTCCAAGAAGCAACAGGAATGTTTTTCCTGATCAAGGTAAACAAACTGCTGCAATTCCAGGAGTAAAAAGGGAATGAACCTCCTTCAGACCTTGCAGACCTGGCACAGTTCAAAAGCAGACTAAAGACATTTATTTTTCAAAATCACTCCTCACCTTCAACCTCGGTATGAAATTTTTGTGTGCATAGTGTGAATTAACCTACATTTGACTTACCAACCTACGAACACGCGGAATTGCTTGTTCGCAATGCTTTTTTCCTGTTCGCAATCACTGTTTGCGTACTTGGGGGGAAATATCTAATGAACACGCATTTTGAGAATGCTAACAAGCAAAAAATTGCGCGAAGTCGCAGAATGCAGAATTTGGGGCAATTTCGCGTTCTCCGCGGAATGCGAAATTACTCAAATTCTGCGAGTGGAATGGGATTTACTACCCAAGCCTAATTATTAATGAGGGAGTGGATGATAGCAATCACAGGGATGGTGGCCTGCTGTGATCAGAAGACCACTATGTTTGTGATTGCTTTTAAATACAATTTTCATTCAATCATTTTTTCTTTGAAATGAAGCCGTTTTCCTTAAAGGAAAATGGGATGCATTTCAAAAGAAACAAATTAAATGGTTAAAATTCATTTTTTCAGAGTAGGCAGTGATCTGTGAGACCACTGCAGCTCTTAAGATTTTTTTGTTTTTTACATTGTCAAAGAGGAATGGGTCCCCTGGGGAACTCCTAGCCATTTAGGAATGATTAACACTACCTTTCAGGAGTCATAAAAAAATGTATGTAATTCGGTCACAAAACATTAACGCAGAGTGGTGTGAATCAGAATTTGGAAGGGACGCCCATGGCACTATGGTGGGCGTCTCTTTCATAGAGTGATCTGGCCATTTTTGGGATATTGTGGATCCCTTGGCCTAATGTTGATCTAAGTGGACACAGGATAATGTGAGAATCCTTGGTCTAACCGTTGCGACCCCTGACATCACAAAGGTTATCCCTAGAATGCTATGTTAATAACCCTAGGGCACAGAGATGACATCTAGTGAGCAGTAATCCTGCATGAGGCGGCCCTACTGAAATCATGTCTGATAGGACATCATTTTAATAATGAGAGTATCTGTTAATAGCTCAGGAGGATTTTAATTGATCACAAGTGGCTGTCACCCCATTTGGGAACACCTACCCTGAGTATTACATAATTCTCAAATATGTTTCAGGAAAAAACACAATTTTTTTCATAAATTACATGAAGTATTTTCTAAAGAAACTCAGTTTTACATAAAACTGGATTTTTTCCAATTTTTAGGTGTTAGGCAATAGTAGTTAGAATAATAATAATATTATTCACAAAGATGTGTGCATGCTTAAGGTGCACCTATGTGGAATACAGTGAACAAAAACCTCAATTTATGAACGTAAAATGACAAAATGTGAATTTACACTTGTAAATGCATCTGTTGAAAAGTAATATTGCATGTCTATGGTGTAATAGCACGTGAGAAAATTCACGGGATAAGCGCTTCATTGTGAGGATACCTACAAAAGTAAGTGAACAACCATTACCTTGCAAGTTTTGTCTGTCCTCACAAACTCTTTCTGTGCATTCTCGTGTCCTGGATACAGATGGACATTTACTTCAATGGAGGACAGGACTTAAAATGAATCTGGGGTGGAACACCCCTAAAATTGGCGGGAGAAAAGGAAAAGTAGTTTCTCATTTGGAACAACTATTTCCCAATGTAAAAAAAAAAGAGCATTTGCACATTTGGTGAGTGTACATTTACTCTTAACAAAGACATATGGGGTACCGTCCCGCACAAAAACATTCAATTTCTAAATAAAATTGATAATAATAACAATAATAGTGATATACTAACACCATAATTCCATAATGGTGAAATCATCTGTAAGTATATTAACTTAAACACAATGTTTTTGGCTACATTCTGTGTTGTAGGTCTGAAACTCTTAGTGGCGGATTTCCCCAAAAATGTTCGGGTGTAAATCTGATTATGCCTAAGAAAAAGTAATCATTTATGTATCCATAGTTTAAAGTTCAATACAAAAGCACTATAGATGGAAACGCAATTGATCTTCACGTGCCCAGAGAATGCACTCATGTGTACATTTTGTAATCGAAGTTTTGTGCTAAATGTGGACGAGTGGACCGAATGTCATAACATTGGGACATTCACAAACATTCTGCAGCGATTTCCCATACTTAGCACCATATGTAAGTTATACCTATAATGGAAAGGGCGGCAAACAATGCAGAAATCACAGGGTGATTGTACAAATGGGGACATATGAGAGTTTTTTGGTAACAAGAGAAATTAAGAAAAACAAACATTTTGTTCTCTTATTCATCCTTTGAACTGGCTGGTATGTGTACAGGATGCAGACACAGAACCAGCGAAATAGGCACAGATTGTATCAGCATTCTTTATGAATTCCCTGGACTTGCGTGGGCATTTTACGATAGACAACAGTGAGTGCTTAGGCATGCAGACATACAGCACACATCTCGAATTAGAGGCAACAGTGTTCCACTGAAAGTCCTAAAAACCCTGTAATTCAGAACAGCAGAAAATCTGCTCATCTAATTCGGCACCCTGTTTAATTCTTGTCTTCACCAAGGTAATTGCCACAGTCCTAGAGAGCAATCTGAAAGGTAATCGAGTTGTTTGCATTGAGCGATGTGTACTTGCAGAAAGACCCCTCCCCCCCCCCAGCCTATGGCTGCCTAACAGCTCAAAAAACTTAAAAAATGCCCAGATGCAGCATCATTTTCAAATAAATAAAAACACCAACCAGTGAAAATTCAACCTAAATACCCTGTTCTTCTGCCTATGCAGGCTAAAGTCTAATCAAGATTCTAGGCATCATTGGGCCGCAAGGAACAGACGGACACCATGAGGCCAGAGAAAGTGTGAAAAAGGCTGCTTTATTGAAGACAGGTGCACCTACCATAAACATAACCTTGGCCTTTGCCGTACAAAACTAAACCTAACTGGACATTGCTTCATCTACTTACCCCCCGCCCCCACTACTAATGTTTCCCCAGCATTCACTTTTAATTGCAATAATTTAACAACTTCAACTCATTCCTTAACTGTTGAAATTTTAAACCATGTAACCTCTTCGCTACTTGTCTACAGGTCTAATTAACTAAGTATCTCCTATCGTACCCTTATTACATGCTCCCGTATTAACTTGTTCCCAACCCTAAAGTAAACTGTAAATCTGTACATAACTATCATCCAGATGCCTAGCACCTGCCTCCAGCGATAACCACCCCTTCCTATAAATGCTCCCTATCAAGCTGCACCTGCCCTCAACAAAGAGAAGTCCCCCCAATACTACACCCCTCCCCCCAGTTTAATTAAAGACAGTCACTGTCCCTACACTATAAATACCCAGTTGGTACAATTTCTTGAAAGCAACTCGCTATTGGATTCAACCCAAACGGGCTTCAGACCTAAACATGGCACTGAAACCGCCTTATTAGCGGTCACTGAGGAAGCCCGCAGGATACTAGATCAAGGAGGATCAGTGGCAGTGATCCTCCTTGACCTAAGTGCGGCCTTCGATACGGTCAGCTATCCCATCTTGCTGAACCGTTTATGTAACATCGGAGTATCAGGCGACGCACTAAGGTGGTTCGACTCCTTCCTGACCAACAGATCTTTTCAGATCTTTGACGGGGAAATGGCGTCAGCCAGGAAACCACTGAGCTGTGGGGTGCCGCAGGGCTCGTCTTTGAGCTCTGCGCTGTTTAATATATATATGAAACCACTTGCTGGGGTCGTCGAACCATACGGTATTACAACTATATCGTATGCCGACGACACCCAGCTAGTGGTCTCCCTGGCTCAGGAGGGTAACAGGCAAACATCGGAAGGCCTGATGAAATGCCTAGAAGATGTCAAGGCCTGGATGACATCCTCCTTCTTAAAACTTAATGGAGATAAAACGGAGCTCATGCTCATGGGCCCAGCCCCCCCAGTGCCATTCACCTCCCTATGGCCTGCCTGCTTGGGAACTCCCCCTACCACAAAGGAGAGTGTAAAAAGCCTAGGAGTATGGCTCGACAAAAATCTCTCCTTCTCCACTCAGGCCACTAAGTTATCCGCCACATGTTTTGGATTACTCAGAACTCTGAGGAAAGTCCTTCCTCTCCTGCCAATGGAGGCAAAAAAGGTGGCAGTACAGGGCCTGATTCAGTCGCGGTTAGACTCGAACAACGCCTTATACGTAGGAGCCCCTGAGATGACTCTACGAAAGCTGCAAGTGGTACAAAACAGTGCAGCCCGTACCTTGCTACAGATCCCACGCACCCAGTCAGCCAGAACCGGACTGGAAAGCTTGCACTGGCTACCAGTGAAACAAAGAGTGGCATTTAAGGCACTATGTATTGCTCACCGGGCCTTCTGGAAGACAGGCCCAGCAATCTGTAATAACTTAGTCACCCACTACCACCCAACCAGAAATCTTCGATCAACGGATGCTTTCTTGGCTGTGACTCCCAAAGTAAGGAGAGCTAGGACCGGAGGTAGGATGTTCTCTCTAAACGCCTCGAAACTGTGGAACGCACTTCCTTTACATCTCCGGTCCAACTCGAATTTGCTCTCCTTCCGCAAACAACTTAAAACGCTTCTGTTCGCAAGGTCTACTGAGTCCTAATCTCTCGCACTGCCCAGCTCTGTCTACATGCTCAGCGCTTGGACGCCCATTGGGCAGCAATCGCGCTATATAAATATAAATCAATTTCACTGGCTGGCTATCATGTCACCTTTCCCAAAATGGTGACACAGAGTGCGAAATGGCCGGTTTTAACAGGAACCTCCCGCCAGCCCAAAGGTAGCCCAAACCCAGCCCAGTCGCGCCTGGACCTTGTGTCTTCTCCGGCACCAAAGGCACCCCTAGTGTCCACATGAGCTCTTTAAAACTTGCCAGCTGTTGCTGACAGTCTGCAGTACCAGGCCGACCCACTAGGAAGAAGTCATCAAGATAGTGTGCCACTGTCTCTTTTCACGTTCTCCATGAGAAGGCCCATTGCAGGAATGACCTGAACTTCTCAAACAGTGCACATGATATTGAGCATCAAATGGGCAAGGCCTTATCCACAAAGACCTTCCCATCCACCTGAATGCTCAGCAGCTGAAAGTCCACAGGGTGTACTGACAGGAGCCAGAATGCGACCTTAATGTTGCACTTTGCTATCTCAGCACCCCTGCCAACCCTTACGACCAGTCCCTTGGCTACGTCCACTGACGAATAAGACACTGATGTTAACTCCTCAGCTATGAAATCATACCGCCCTTGTGGCCAGGACAAATGTTGAATCAAGCGGTACTGGCCCAGCTCTTTTTTGGGGACCACCCCCACTGGGGATATGATCAGGTCCTTGATTGGACATTCCTCAAAGGGGCACTCCATGTGCTTTTCGGCAACCTCCTTCTTCAATTTTCCCCAAACTAATGCCTTGTGTACTGCTAGCGACGTCAAATTGTCCGCTCAACGTGCTGCTCGAGGTCCTTCGTAGCCCAATCGAAATCCTTACTCAAAAGTTGTGCGTCCTGCTTCTTTGGGTAAAGTCTCAGCCAGGCCTCCAAACACTCCATATTAATGGGTGTATGAGCCCTTCCCCATATATCCCTGTGCTCCTCTTCCGCCCCTGCCCTAACCCCGTGTTGGGCCTGCTGACTGTTGAAACCCCCGGGCTGCTGAGCACTCTGTCTTCCCTCTTGTCCCTGGCCTGTGTATCCTGCTCCCCAGCATTGCACCAGGGGTGCTTTCCTGAGCACTTGGAGCATTCGTGCCTAAATCTACAAAATTCCCTGGTGCAAGTACCTTTGTTTTAGTCCCAGCATGCCCCTTGCTCATTACTTGTGGATTTTGGTGTGTAACCCTTCCCCCCATCACTTCCCCCGGGTGGGGCGATTCTGAAAGGTCTTGTACACTAATGGAAGTCCACTGACCGTATACGTCGTCTTTCCCAACTTCACTGCCCCCATGGTTTGCTGATATAAGTCAGAGCCAATCTCCCCCACTTTCCCTCTGGGTCCCAAGCTAGTCCGGCTCTGAATTCCTCATCGTAATGCGACCATGCATAGCCCCGTATGTTACTAAACGTCCATGTCCATATACTTAAACAAGGACATGCTCTTGTCTGGGTACTTCTTTCAGTACACACTCACAAATAACAAAAAGGCAGCCGTCCAGTTTTCTATTGTCATGGGTACCCTGGGCCTTTGTGACAGCTCTAACTTCTCCTCTTTCCATCCCTCCTTAGGCCTCAATCCCCTATGCAGGAGCTTCAACATGTCCACATACTCTGCCTTCTATATTTTCTCCTTCGTGGCCAGCATGAGGTGTGCCCCTAATGGCCTTGTCACCCCCATTTACGGCATTCTTGGCAGCTTGACCTCGCTACTCTCTTTCTTCACCCCGTCACTGTTGTTGTCCCCCACTGCTTTCTGGTCTATGTCTACCATCCCTGTTACCTTACCTGATCCTTCCTTCCTTCCCATCCACCTTCTGTCCTTCTGGCCCCACCCCTGTGTCCTGTACATATAGCCCTTTTCGCAATTTGACCCCCCCCAATTTCTTCCCCGCTCACATCAGTTCCTATTGACACTTTCCGCTTGCTCCCCTCTTGCCCCATATCCTCCCCTTTTTTCTTACCTGGCCTCAAGGTCGGTGTCCGCACCAGATCCAGTCGCCTAACCAGTCATACAGCGGGTTGATTTTCCAGAGCCCAAGCCGGACATGCCACTCTTTTCCTTGTGCTCTGTAAAAAACTAACCACATTGTTACTCTGCTCCCCCTTCCCCATGTGCCCTTTCCTCTTCGTCCTCCACTAGTTCCCCCTCTTCAATACTGTCCTCGTCATTATCCAATTATATGTCCTCCCATATTCCCCCCTTGCTCTATTGATGCTCCTCTGTGTGCCTCCATGCACTTATGCCTACTGCGGATCAGTTCTTCAATATCTAACACAGAATGCTGCGGAGGCTCCTGCCGCCCGTCCTCCCTTGGCGCGGGCCCCCTCACTGCCGACCCAGAGGCTGCATCAACCCAACTGAGCTGTCAGCCTTCTCTGGCCTTCCCGAACCTCTCTGTATGCATGTTACCTCCGTCCCTCGTGGTAGTCCAGCTGGCCGCCCTAGACGCTACCTTCACTTCCGCCCTGTAACGTGGAGCCGCATGGAACTCACCCGAGGATGGTGCCTCTGGCACCTGTTGTGATGCAAAGAAAAGGCAAGGTCCGACAAGCCGGGTTAGTTTCCCTCTCTATCCCTGCCTGCAAAGGTGTCAGACACCACTGCCAGTACCCCCCACACCGGGCCCTCCTCGCAAGCCATACCCTGCCCCTCCCGCTTCCCAACGCTCCTCCCGCTCCCGGTCCCAGCTAAAGCTCCTCTCCCGGCTCCCGCAGAGTGTCCCCCCTGTGTGCTGAGGCCCCCAGATGCTGTCCTCTTCCCCGGGGCCCCTTGTTCCCCAAGTAACTCAACTATCCTTCCTGCCTCCTCCTCCCACTTCCTACCCCTCACTCCACTCTAGCAACGACACCAGGCGCCTATCTGCTAACCCCTGTCCCACCTTGTCTCCCACCCCCTTCACCCAAGGGGCCCCTCCTTCTTCAGAGCTCTTCCCTGACCCCTCCTTCTTCAATCCCCCTCTTTTGACCACCTGTTCCTCAAACCCCATGGGCCCCTCTCTAACGACCCCCCATCTCTAACGCCTTCTTCGCTCCCACTAGAGGCTCCCGCCACTCCCATCACCCTTCTTCTTGCCCTTCCCCCATCCAGTGAGTCCCCCTCCCCTCCATTGCCTTTCCCTCCTGCCACCTTCCTTACCTGTAACTGGTCCTCCCCTCCCCCCACCTGTCCCTGCTGGCACCCCCTTTGTACCTGCTTGCCATGTCCCCGCGCCTGGCTCTACCATGAGGGATTTCGCTGCCCCCCGTACCTATTGGCAGCCATGTGCTCATTCTCTTCAGTGGCACCAGCAGCTCCCCTGGCTGCTGTGCCCTCATCTGACCTCCTCCCTCTCATGGCCCCTCCCTTCCCTTGCTCAAACTTCAGGGCCGGGCGCAGCATTGTACCCCGCCCTTTCCATTCACCTCCCTTCCTGCCAGGGGCCGCTTTTCCCCTGGGGCCCCTGCATCCGGCATGTACCTTGGCCCTTTCTGTCCTCCTCGGAGGGGAACACGCCCAGACAGTCACCGCCTCGCCCCCGGCCACCCACCGAGGCGGGCACGCCGACTCTGGTGCTTTCACGAGGTCCATGCGGCCTGCCTCCTCTAGCATCCGATTGGCCTCCTGCACCTTCCGATCAGCCTGCATGCTTCTGACAGCAAAGCTAAATTTGGTGAAACACAGACACTGGCAAGACCGCCCCTAATGCACGGCAAATACCGCAAGGCAACTATCCGCAGAAAATACAGGAAAGACAATCACTGTCCCTACAGTGGCCAGCTGCCTTGTCACCGTACCCAAAATGGTGACAGAGAGCGCGAAATGGCCAGTTTTAACTGGACCCTCCTGCCAGCCCAAAGGTAGCCCATTCACGCCTGACCGCACCAATGTCCCAAAAGCCCAGCGATTGCGAGTTTCACTCGCGTTCAGCCCCCCCCCCAAGCCCCATTCACAAATGCTTAAAAATATCTGCGAATAGGTCTGAGACGAAATTAAACTCCACCACCACCTCACTTCTTAACCAGAAGTAGCTTACTGGTCACTCCCAAAACACCACTCAGGAGCAGGGGTGGCATTGCTTTGCTTTGGGGGCCTCTGATATCCTTTCCGCATGGATCTTCACAAACACCGGTGCTTTCATTAGCCTCCCACACCTTTTTCTTTTAATAAAGCCCCAGGGAGGTGGCGGTCCCTGGGGATGCGGGGCTCCCCTATATAATTATACATTGCCCCAGGACCTGGCCTACCTGGGGGCTTAATTAAACAAAGCGCAGGAGACCGTGCTTCGTTTTTTAAAATTTACGGCTGTATTCGCACACCCAGCTCGAATTCGAACGATTTGTTTTTTTTTTTTAATGCTTTTTTTGGCCCTAGGGGTCCTTGTGAAACTCCTGACCAGGCCTAGGGGGTCAGGGTGCTTCTACCCTGCCCCCTTTTCCTGTTTGACATCTTTTTTACTGCATTCTTGTGACTCGGTTTCCGAATCACAAGGTTGGCTGCCAACACATTCTGATTTGGAGTGTTGGCAGCCAATCAGAATGAAGCTCATTCTCGGGAGGAGACGCGAATACTCCTAGGTGCTCAGAGATTGATATTTATATTTTTTAAATTTCTCAGGAACTACTGAACGGATTTACACCATTTAAAAAAAAGGTTGCTTTAGGAACCAAGAGCTACATTTTTGGTAAATTTTGGTGTAATTCCATTAAGCAGTTCAGGCTGTAGCCTGTTCCAAAATTCCTATGGAAAATAACATGGGGAAAACACATTTTGGGACCCCCCCTTTATTTCTCGGCCCGCTTGGTGAATCACCCCGAAACTTTCAAGACAGAAGCTGATCTGAGCTGGTCATTAGTTTAGAAAGGTTTGTGAAGATTCGTCAAATGGCACCAAAGATATTGCCAAAAGAAAAATCGCTAGTTGAATAGAAACAAAATCCTAACTATAACTACCTACTGGCGACTGCCAGTAGGTAATATATATATATATATATATTTATTTAAAAAACCCAGTCCTACTCCAACGAGGAACGAAGAAGAGGCATGTACACATGGCAGGTAGGTATCAGGCTTAATTTACTGTGTTCAGGTCTCTCACGACCCCAGAGCAAAGGAGAGACGCGTTTCGCCTGCACAGCAGGCTTTCTCAATCTGTTTGGCGCCACATAAATTAATCAATATATAGCCCTCCCCTCTCATTCAGGCATCAATAGATATGGAGAACAGGCTGCAGAGATGAAAATATTATTGGCTAAAACAGACTAAACATGGCATAAAACTAAACTGCCTAATGCAGAGAGTAAACTAGTACAAATAGCAGCGCAGTGCACAGCCATCTAATTTTGCCAAAAACACGAAAATCATGTTTCAAATAACTATATTTATAAAATTACGTATGTTCTCTGCCCATAGCATGAGCATGTCCAGATGACAATTCCAGATGCTACAACCAAAAGGTGAGCCAAAGCTCCCAAAGTTGTGTGGCCCACATATCCCTCAATTAAAATGAGCCATAATTAAAAACGTGCAAAGAAATGAATGAATTCATACACATATGAGGTTCCCACATTTCTGCAATGCTAGAAGGAACACTATTTCCAAATATTAGACCCCCAGCCTACAAAGCAGAATATCATGTTGCTCTCAAATGCTGTAATAATCAGGAACTAGTTTACAGAATTCTAGGGCTCGGTAGCAGATCGCCGGGGCTCAAATGCACAAACTAGGTGCTCTTTAGACCCTAATGTCAGCCTCCAAGTAAACTTGGCTATTGTAGCAAGATCTACCTGGCCCAGAATCCCCTCATACGACTTTGCCAAATCAAAGTCCGTGCATCGAAATAAATGCAAAAACGTCCCACATTTAGATGTCATTGACATTACGACAAACCAACAACTAAAGTAATGAGTCATTAAAGGGGCCACAAGTTAAAAAAATGGCATTGTGGATAAAATTCTCCAATGTTCACACTTCCAGATAGCACGGAAAATCACAAAGTCTTGAGCACACATGCAAGGTCTGAGGAGACCTATGTGAATAAATTCTGTGTGCCACACCAACCTCACTGCTTCTGCTTCGGTATCCACGATGCCCAGTCACCAGATGGCCCCGGTATAATTGGCAAGGCATTTCTAGCCATGGGACACAGACGTACGTGCTGGCAGTCATCAAACCGCCCGCTCCGCCATCTGATATTCCACAGCTGTCATCGGAGTACACTTCCCGGCGCGTTATCTAGGGGCACCGCCAAATAGTACTTCCATACTGCTCCAAAGGAAATTGCGATCAATAGCAGAGCCACAAACCGACTGGTGGTACGTGATCAGCACCAACCGCCAGCGCTGCAATTGAATTAAAAAAAACCAGTCCTACTCCAACGAGGAAAGAAGAAGAGGCACGTACACCTGGCAGGTTGGTATCAGGCTTAATTAATTGTGTTCAGGTCTCCCACAACCCCACAGCGAAGGAGAGACGCGTTTCGCCTGCGCATCAGGCTTTCTCAATCTGTTTGGCGCCACACAAATTAATCAATATATAGCCCAACCCTCTCATTCAAACATCAATCGATATGGAGTACAGACTGCATGGATGAAAATATAATTGGCTAAAACAGACTAAACATAGCATAAAACTAAGCTGCCTAATGCAGAGATTAAACTAGTACAAATATATACACACACACACACGTACATATATACATATATATTCCAAATTAAACCAAGTAAGCGCTCACTCGGGATCCTTTACTGAGCCATCAACTTTACTTTTAGTAATGCGTTTCAACTGACACCGAACAAGACTGCGTGTCAGTCGAAATGCACAACTGGCATTAAAATTCATGACTCTGTAAACGATTCACTGAGTGAGCGCTTACTTGGTTTGCTTCGGCACCGCACCAACTACCAACGGGCATGTGGGGACTGAAAGAGCACAACAACGATTTCATATATATATATATATATATATATATATATATATATATATATATATATATATATTCACTGAAAAAACCATAGGTTTCACACCAGTTATAGTTAGGTGGAAATTTTACTCGCCTAAAACCATTGAAATTCCCACGTTATAGTTAGTTGGACTCACTATAGCTTGCACGTGCAATGCACTGCTGATGACATCACATATTACATCACTCATGACATGATCAGTGACATCACTCATGACATCACGGATGACATCTCAAATGACATCACTGATGACAACATCCTTGTGACAAAGTGGCAGACCTCCTATCAGCATAAAATACCCTTTGACACACACATTCAAATATAGAAACTAACATTTTCTTAAAAAAGGAGAAACCAATACCAATTACAACAACTTATTAGGTAATTCCAACATCTACATACACATCCACTCATTCACCAACAGTTCTATATAGTCACTCATGCATGTACTTACTCATCATATGTACTCATACACCTATACATCCTGTTACACACTAATACTCATCCATACAGTTACTCACACACAAATTCACACATGCAAATAAACTATCAAAAAACATTTACTTGATTATACTGCTATATACACACCACTACACATACTTCTACAGAAACTGAAACATATTTACTCTCTTAAACAATCAATTATAAAAACACATACTCACTAACCCACCCATACACACAATCATCCACCCATACAGTCTTGCACACATGCTGTCTTCAAAATACATACAAATAGTGAGTCACTCATTCATGCATCTGTGCTCTAAGTATATCCCCCACCGAACCATACAGACACTGATACTGATACTCGAAAAAACAACTAATAACCCATATACACACTCATGTAGCTACTCACCAACCCATGCAGCCACTTATACACAAAGTGAGACACAGATACAGATATTTAAATATTTAAACATTACTCGCTAATATATGTATTCACTAAGATACATTTAATAAGTCAGTTAACCAATCAATTTTACACAAAAAAACATCTATTTAGACATTTATTTACCCATATATTCTTCCATCAACCTTTAGATATACATATATAAAAAATATTTATTTTTCAGAAAGATACACATTCACTGGATGATGTCATCAGTGATGTAATTTGAGATGTCATCAGTGATGTCATGAGTGATCTCACTGACCATGTCATGAGTGATGTAATATGTGACGTCATCAGCATTGCATTGCACGCGCAAGTTATAGTGAGTCCAACTAACTATAACGTGGGAATTTCAATGGTTTTATGCGAGTAAAATTTCCACCTAACTATAACTGGTGTGAAACCTATGGTTTTTTCAGTGATTTTAATAGGTTTTTTAAATGCAAATTCCTAACTATAACTGGTGTGAAACCTATGGTTTTTTCAGTGAATATATATATATACATATATATATATATACATATATATATATATATATATATATATATATGTATATATATACATATATATATATATATATATATATATATATATATATATATATATATATATATATATATATATATATATATATATATATATGTATATATATATAAAATTTCTATGGCAAAATGAAACCCCTCATTTTGTTCCTTTTCAAATTATATGTATTAAGTGTTACCACTTTATTCCAATCAAGATGACTTCAGGTGTGCCATACTTTTGTCATAAGTAAGACTGTTAGCGTTCTACTTGTTCTTTAGAACACTCTGGGACATTCTGTCATTGGGCTATAGTTGGGCTACATCTGGCTGATATTTGGGTTACATTTGGGTTCTTTTGTCTCTGGTGGCCATCTTGGGAGACTGCATATCAGAATTTTTTTAATGAAATATAAGATGATTTGAGAAGTCACTCAAAATGTGCCCTAATTTTTCTTTCTTCAGCTCTAATCATAATTTCTATGGCAAAATGAACCCCCTCATTTTGTTCCTTTGCAAATTAAATGTTTTAAGTGTTAACACTTTATTCCAATCAAGATGACTTCAGGTGTGCCATACTTTTGTCATAAGTAAGACTGTTAGCGCTCTAGTTGTTCTTTAGAACACTCTGGGACATTCTATCATTGGGCTATAGTTGGGCTACATCTGGCTGATATTTGGGCTACATTTGTTTTTTTTTGTCTCTGGTGGCCATCTTTGGGCTACATTGGGCTACATTGGGCTACATTTGGGCCCTAACATATATATAGCCCAATGTAGCCCAATATATATTTTTTCAAAGTTAATTTTCGTAAAAACCACTGGACCATATATCTTGAGACATAGCAAAGGCACATCGGGGTACCAGTCCCTACAATTTTGCCAAGTTTGGTGGAAATCCATTCAGCCGTTCAGGCTAAAAGTGAGTCCAACCGCGCTATGGAAATTAACATGGGGAAAACACGTTTTGGGACCCCCCTTTTATCTCGGCCCCCCCTTGACGGATCCCCCCGAAACTTTCAGAGAAGGAGCGGAGCGCAAAGTTAAGGAAAATTACAGGCAGATCCCTCATTCGGCGCCAAAGTTATTCCCAATAGAATGTTGCAGATTTCCTATGGAAAACGATCCTAACTATAACTACCTACTGGCGACCGCCAGTAGGTAATATATATAAAATTTCTATGGCAAAATGAAACCCCTCATTTTGTTCCTTTTCAAAATAAATGTATTAAGTATTACCACTTCATTCCAATCAAGATGACTTCAGGTGTGCCATACTTTTGTCATAAGTAAGACTGTTCGCGTTCTAGTTGTTCTTTCGAACACTCTGGGACATTCTGTCATTGGGCTATAGTTGGGCTACATCTGGCTGATATTTGGGCTACATTTGGGCTCTTTTGTCTCTGGTGGCCATCTTGGGAGACTGCATATCAGAATTTTTTTAATGAAATATAAGAGGATTTGAGAAGTCACTCAAAATGTGCCCTAATTTTTCTTTCTTCAGCACTAATCATAATTTCTATGGCAAAATGAACCCCCTCATTTTGTTCCTTTGCAAATTAAATGTTTTAAGTGTTAACACTTTATTCCAATCAAGATGACTTCAGGTGTGCCATACTTTTGTCATAAGTAAGACTGTTAGCGCTCTAGTTGTTCTTTAGAACACTCTGGGACATTCTGTCATTGGGCTATAGTTGGGCTACATCTGGCTGATATTTGGGCTACATTTGTTTTTTTTGTCTCTGGTGGCCATCTTTGGGCTACATTGGGCTACATTGGGCTACATTGGGCTACATTGGGCTACATTTGGGCTCTAACATATATATAGCCCAATGTAGCCCAATATATATTTTTTCAAAGTTAATTTTCGTAAAAACCACTGGAGCATATATCTTGAGACATAGCAAAGGCACATCGGGGTACCAGTCCCTACAATTTTGCCAAGTTTGGTGGAAATCCATTCAGCCGTTCGGGCTAAAAGTAAGTCCAACCGCCCTATGGAAATTAACATGGGGAAAACATGTTTTGGGACCCCCCTTTTATCTCGGCCCCCGCTTGACGGATCCCCCCGAAACTTTCAGGGAAGGAGCGGAGCGCAGCGAGGCAAAGGTAAGGAAAATTACAGGCAGATCCCTCATTCGGCGCCATAGTTATTCCCAATAGAATGTTGCGGATTTCCTATGGAAAACGATCCTAACTATAACTACCTACTGGCGACCGCCAGTAGGTAATATATATATATATATATATATATATATATATATATATATATATCATCACACTCTCCCTCCAGCAAGAGGGATAAATGGGCGCACTCCCTTAGATTTGCTACAATTTTCGTTTATTCAAGATTAAATTTGGGCAATGGAAAGCATTTGATCAACGCGTTTCGATGCCGCAGGCATCTTGGTCACGATCAACTTCCTGCTGTTTTCCCAAACTATTTAAGGCAGTCACATGATTGTTACATCATTTCCCTCATTATAATCGCTCGGCATTGTGGTTATTGTAGTTTTTCAATTTTTATGTTTTTCTTTTTTGTATAAAATTAAAGTCTCTTTGACAATTTTGTTTCTAGGTCATAAGGAGAATAATGACATCTTATTTTCCCAAGAAAGTTCATACCACATGAGGCTTTTTCAGTCCATTACATTTCCATCCCTCCAGTGGGATTCGATTTCTTTTTATTTTTGACATTTTAATTCTTGTTTTCTTTTCAATCCCTCAGGTGGGGTTCGTTTCTTTTTTTGTGTCTTTTGTGCTTTATTTTCCTTTTTATATTCTCCCCTCTAGTGGGGTGTTGTTTTATCTCCATATTCATTTTCTCCAGATTCCAGATCTTACTCATCTTGTCCTTTGTCAATTGACTTTACTGCTCCTGTTTAGCCGAGATGAATATACAACTCCTCTGATTGGTTAAGGCCCCACGGGTTTAGGGTTCTGAAATTTATTATGTGGCGTGATTCCTTTTGTCTTAAAGTTTTTTCTCTATCACCGCCACGGATGTGTTTTGGTATTGTTTCGATGCCAAAGAATTTTAGTTTCAACCAGTCTCCATTGTGTGCCTGTTCCATATGTTTGGCCACTGCGTTTGTTCGATCTTTATGCGTGGTCGCTCTTGCATGTTCCATAATGCGTTTTTTCAGCTCCCCCTTCGTGCTTCCCACATATAGTAGAGGGCATGGACACTCAATTCCATATATTGTGAATTCAGTCTTACACGTGATCAGTTGACGTATTTGCCACGTCTTGTTATTTGGCATCTTCACCTCTTTGGTTTGTTTGGCGATTTGGCACATTTTGCATCCGTAACATTTGATAAAACCAGTTGTTTTCAACCAGTCTTTTTTCTTGTCCTTTTGTGTTTTGCAATGGCTATGAATCAATTGATCTTTCAAATTCGGGGCTCTCCGAAAAGTTACCGTTGGATGATTTCCAACTATTTTGCCCACCGTTTCATCCAAATGCAATATTTTCCAGTTTTTTCTTAGAATGTCTGTGAACAATTTGCTTCCTTCTGCGAAATCCGTAATCAATCTGATTGGTTCTTTTTCATCTTTCTTCATGATATGTTTTTTCAGGCAATCCTCTCTTGTTTTTGCATTTGCTCTCTGCCAGCATTTTTCTACATTCCCTTGATTGTATTTCCGATTTTTGAATCTCTTTTTGGTTTCCCCACTATGTTTTTGCCATTCCGATTCCTCGCTACATATGCGTCTTATTCGGAGGAACTCTCCGTAGGGAATACTCGAGATTAACGAGTTTTGATGGAAGCTCGTTGCTTCTAATGTAGCATTAGTTGCAGTAGATTTTCTGTGCAGAGTTGATTGTATCTCATTGTTCTTGATGTAAATATGCGTGTCTAGGAAGGTTATCTCCTGGTTGCTGATTTCATATGTCAGGTTTATCCCTGCCATACTTCCATTGATGGCTGTGTGATATTCTTTAAATTCTTCTTGGGATCCATCCCAAATGATCAGGAGATCATCGATAAATCTGATCCAGCACATGATTTTGCTGGTCATGTTATCATATTCTGGTGCCCATGCAATTTCTTTCTCCCAATAGCCCATGGCTAAACATGCGTAATTTGGACTAAAAGAAAAGCCCATAGCAGTTCCATTGTTTTGTCGGTAGAGTTCTTCACCGAATAGAAAAATGTTTTGGGACAAACATAATAAGATCATTTCATGGAGCATTTGATTATGATTCCAATATTTGATGTTTCTCTCCTGTAGGAAGTAATCACACGCCTTTATCCCCATATCGTTCTCAATGTTTGTATATAGGGATATGACATCCATAGTTATGAGCTGATAGGAGTCTTGCCAAGGAATGTTTTGTAGTTTTCTTAACATATCATTAGTATCCTGAATGTAGGAACTTAGTTGTAACACATACGGTTTCAGAAAAAAGTCAATGTAATTTGAGACTGGTTCAAGTAAGGAGCCCTTCGCTGATAGTATGGGTCTCCCGGGGGGGTTCTTTTTATCCTTGTGCACTTTTGGCAAAAAGTAAATAGTGGCTGTAATGGGGTGTTTCACTGTCAGGTATTTCAATTCATCATCATCTATTAAGTTTTTCTCTTTCCATTGTTGTAAATTGTTGTCCAATTTTGCTTTTACTTCCTGTGTTGGATTACTTTTGAGCTTCTCGTAGTATTTTGTATCTCTTAATTGACGATGTGCTTCAGTGATGTAGGCGCTCTTCTCCCACACCACTATGTTTCCCCCTTTGTCAGCCATTTTGATTTCAATTTGATCATCCATGGTTAAGTTTTTCAGTGCTTGACGTTCTTCTGATGTTAAATTGTCCTTGTAGTTGGTTCCTTTGATCTTTTGCAGATCTTGTATCACAGCTTCCTGGAACATATCCACTTTATTGCCAGGGGTTAGTTGTGGATAAAATTTTGAGTTTGGTTTCTTTTGGCTTAGACCTGCTCCTGCCTGGGCAATAGCTTGACTTAGTGTTGATTCTTCCTCATTCATTACATCTAAGTTGATGAGTGTAGTATATGCAGGGGCGTCCCTTGTTCTTAAACCCTCAGGGAATTCTTCGCTCATCTGAGTTTTTTTGGTCTTCATCTTGTTCTCTTCAAAGAATTTGGCAAGTTTGATTTTTCGTATATATAGGTAGAAGTCAATTCGCACCTGAGCCATATTCATTTTCCTTTTGGGGCAGAAATTTATGCCCCTTTTGAGTAGAGAGATTTCCGTTTCTGTTATAATTCTCTTTGACAGATTTATGATTTGTAATTCGTTGTTTAGGTCCCCTTCTTCTGGCGCATGCTCCGTGTTTCTGCTCCCACTTTTGGGACTGCTTCGTTTGCTCCTTTTCCCCCTTCTTGTCTTTTTTTGGGGAATGTCCATTGTCGTCCTCGTCCTCTTCCTCTTTGTTGATTTTGAACGCCTCGCTGCTGTTCCCACTGTCGCTGTTGCAACACGAGGCGCATATCCTCTAAAAAAGGTTTATTTTCATTGTTAATTGATGTACTTGATTCTTCACCGCCTAGTTCCACTGATGCTACCGATGACGATAAAGAAGAGGCGCTTGCGGACATATAACCTGTTTGGTTTTTGGAGGATAGTTGTTTATAATAATCGTATTTCCTAGAGAAGGTAAAAATTCGACCTTCCTCATAATCCACCGTATCACGGATAAATTTGTTGTGCTTCCTTTCTCTCACTGTGTCCTCATGCTTTTCAATTTGACTTTCTAGATCTTCCTTAAATTTGACCATGTCATTATTTAATTTCAATTGCGCGACTTCTTTTTCTATTTCATTTAGTTCTGCTTGAATCTTTTCTAAGCCAATTTCAATGTGTTTCACTAATATGCCTACCAGTCCCAGTGAAGATTGCATAATGAATTCACCCCATTCTTCCAATAATTCATTTGACGTATCCTGGTGGCTTGGCATTAGTAATATCCTTAACCCTCTGGGAACTCTGCGAACTTCCAGGTATTTTTTCAGAGTTATTAACTCCCATGACTTGTTTATTTCCTTTCTGCTTAACTTTTCCCATGTTCTTAATTTACTTTTGGTGTCCGTTTTTGTTGTATCCATTTTGCTGGTTTTATCTTTTTTCTCCAAACCCGTGTTTCCCTTAACAAACATAGTAGTTAGCAATTCATTTCGCTTTGCTGCTCTTTCTTCCATATTGCTTTCCTTATTTTGCCAAAAGATTAATTCAATTCTTGTTTTAATCGTGCTGTTGTGGACTTTTCTAGGCCGTACTTGTACCCGTTTTTCAAATTGGTTGTTTATGCGCGTTCATTCAAATGAAATATAGTCGCATTAATTTCACCACAACGGGTTACTTTTCCGGCGCTGAGCTGACCTCTCACAATCGTGCTTCCAAATTCAATTCAGACGGCCACTTCTTTCCAATTGCAAACACACTCTTACCTCCTGCCTGGAGCGGTGCGTGCAGCGGGAAATACTGCCGTTGTCTCTCCTTCCGTCAGCGTTCACTCCGGTCGGGTGAGAATAATTATCCACACGCTGGTTCTCAGGTCCCCGACCCTTGAGCGCTCATCACGGGTGCTGACACCTACGGCGGAACCATGCCGTTTTATAACATCACACTCTCCCTCCAGCAAGAGGGATAAATGGGCGCACTCCCTTAGATTTGCCACAATTTTCGTTTATTCAAGATTAAATTTGGGCAATGGAAAGCATTTGATCAACGCGTTTCGATGCCGCAGGCATCTTGGTCACGATCAACTTCCTGCTGTTTTCCCAAACTATTTAAGGCAGTCACATGATTGTTACATCATTTCCTCATTATAATCGCTCGGCATTGTGGTTATTGTAGTTTTTCAATTTTTATGTTTTTCTTTTTTGTATAAAATTAAAGTCTCTTTGACAATTTTGTTTCTAGGTCATAAGGAGAATAATGACATCTTATTTTCCCAAGAAAGTTCATACCACATGAGGCTTTTTCAGTCCATTACATTTCCATCCCTCCAGTGGGATTCGATTTCTTTTTATTTTTGACATTTTAATTCTTGTTTTCTTTTCAATCCCTCAGGTGGGGTTCATTTCTTTTTTTGTGTCTTTTGTGCTTTATTTTCCTTTTTATCAGCTATCAGCTCATAACTATGGATGTCATATCCCTATATACAAACATTGAGAACGATATGGGGATAAAGGCGTGTGATTACTTCCTACAGGAGAGAAACATCAAATATTGGAATCATAATCAAATGCTCCATGAAATGATCTTATTATGTTTGTCCCAAAACATTTTTCTATTCGGTGAAGAACTCTACCGACAAAACAATGGAACTGCTATGGGCTTTTCTTTTAGTCCAAATTACGCATGTTTAGCCATGGGCTATTGGGAGAAAGAAATTGCATGGGCACCAGAATATGATAACATGACCAGCAAAATCATGTGCTGGATCAGATTTATCGATGATCTCCTGATCATTTGGGATGGATCCCAAGAAGAATTTAAAGAATATCACACAGCCATCAATGGAAGTATGGCAGGGATAACCCTGACATATGAAATCAGCAACCAGGAGATAACCTTCCTAGACACGCATATTTACATCAAGAACAATGAGATACAATCAACTCTGCACAGAAAATCTACTGCAACTAATGCTACATTAGAAGCAACGAGCTTCCATCAAAACTCGTTAATCTCGAGTATTCCCTACGGAGAGTTCCTCCGAATAAGACGCATATGTAGCGAGGAATCGGAATGGCAAAAACATAGTGGGGAAACCAAAAAGAGATTCAAAAATCGGAAATACAATCAAGGGAATGTAGAAAAATGCTGGCAGAGAGCAAATGCAAAAACAAGAGAGGATTGCCTGAAAAAACATATCATGAAGAAAGATGAAAAAGAACCAATCAGATTGATTACGGATTTCGCAGAAGGAAGCAAATTGTTCACAGACATTCTAAGAAAAAACTGGAAAATATTGCATTTGGATGAAACGGTGGGCAAAATAGTTGGAAATCATCCAACGGTAACTTTTCGGAGAGCCCCGAATTTGAAAGATCAATTGATTCATAGCCATTGCAAAACACAAAAGGACAAGAAAAAAGACTGGTTGAAAACAACTGGTTTTATCAAATGTTACGGATGCAAAATGTGCCAAATCGCCAAACAAACCAAAGAGGTGAAGATGCCAAATAACAAGACGTGGCAAATACGTCAACTGATCACGTGTAAGACTGAATTCACAATATATGGAATTGAGTGTCCATGCCCTCTACTATATGTGGGAAGCACGAAGGGGGAGCTGAAAAAACGCATTATGGAACATGCAAGAGCGACCACGCATAAAGATCGAACAAACGCAGTGGCCAAACATATGGAACAGGCACACAATGGAGACTGGTTGAAACTAAAATTCTTTGGCATCGAAACAATACCAAAACACATCCGTGGCGGTGATAGAGAAAAAACTTTAAGACAAAAGGAATCACGCCACATAATAAATTTCAGAACCCTAAACCCGTGGGGCCTTAACCAATCGGAGGAGTTGTATATTCATCTCGGCTAAACAGGAGCAGTAAAGTCAATTGACAAAGGACAAGATGAGTAAGATCTGGAATCTCAAGAAAATGAATATGGAGATAAAACAACACCCCACTAGAGGGGAGAATATAAAAAGGAAAATAAAGCACAAAAGACACAAAAAAAGAAACGAACCCCACCTGAGGGATTGAAAAGAAAACAAGAATTAAAATGTCAAAAATAAAAAGAAATCGAATCCCACTGGAGGGATGGAAATGTAATGGACTGAAAAAGCCTCATGTGGTATGAACTTTCTTGGGAAAATAAGATGTCATTATTCTCCTTATGACCTAGAAACAAAATTGTCAAAGAGACTTTAATTTTATACAAAAAAGAAAAACATAAAAATTGAAAAACTACAATAACCACAATGCCGAGCGATTATAATGAGGAAATGATGTAACAATCATGTGACTGCCTTAAATAGTTTGGGAAAACAGCAGGAAGTTGATCGTGACCAAGATGCCTGCGGCATCGAAACGCGTTGATCAAATGCTTTCCATTGCCCAAATTTAATCTTGAATAAACGAAAATTGTGGCAAATCTAAGGGAGTGCGCCCATTTATCCCTCTTGCTGGAGGGAGAGTGTGATGTTATAAAACGGCATGGTTCCGCCGTAGGTGTCAGCACCCGTGATGAGCGCTCAAGGGTCGGGGACCTGTGAACCAGCGTGTGGATATATATATATATATATATATATATATATATATATATATATATATATATATATATATATATATATATATATATATATATATATATTTATATATATATATATATATATATATATTATATATATATATATATATATATATATATTACCTACTGGCGGTCGCCAGTAGGTATATATAGTTAGGATTTTTTCTCTATGGGATTTTTGAAAATTCTATGTCTAATAACTTTGGCGTTTGTGGACGGAATTGGCTAAAATTTTCAGGAAAATGGAACATTTCGTTTCTGAGCAGCAACTAAAAATTTGGGGGGGGTTTGTCAAGGGGGGGCTAAGAAAAAAGGGGGGTCCCAAAACGTGTTTTTCCCATGTTAATTTCCATAGGGCGGTTGGCCTCACTTTTAGCCCGAACGGCTGAATGGATTTCCACGAATCTTGGCAAAATTGTAGATATTGTTTGCCCGATGTGCCTTTGCTAGGTCTCAAGATATGCGCTCCTGTGAATTTTGAGTAAATTAGGTTTAAAAAAAGATATATATCTAAAACCGCGCCCCGGTGCGCGTACCTGGGAGCGCTCTGGGCGCGCCACGTGACTTGCGCACGGCAAGCTGATTGGTTCTCGGGTGTCTGTAAACATTCGAAACAGTCCGCAGCGGCCGCCATCTTGTGTCTCGGTAGGATTGAGACACAAGAGGTGGCAAAAATCAAAGGGGGAAATGAGCAAAAGGGGGCAGGGTACACCCCCCTGACCCCCTAGTTTTGATGTGGGGGCCATAAAAGGGTCCCGCGGGTAAAAAAAAAAAATTAAAAAAATTCGATTTTCGCGGGGGGAGCGGCAGGTACGCGCACCGGGGAGCGTACGGGGGAGCGTACCATGGAGATAAAAAATGACACTTTTTTTAAAAAAAAAAAGCATTTTTTTATAAATTGGAGGTAGTTCTGAAAAGAACTTTTTTTTGTTTTTGTTGTTTTATATTTTTTTAGACTTTTTAAAACGATTTTATTTTTTTTGGGATTTTTGTCAGGGGAAAAACAAAAACAGGGATTCCAAAACTGCTCAACAGGAGCAAAAACATGTGAAAATTTAGGGACTGGCAGGGCAGCGGTGTTGCTGTTTCTTTATGGCAATGAGTTCAACACTCTGCTCCCCATAGCAGAGCAGTTCGTCACACTCCGTGCACAGAAATTTGATGCCTGCAAACACCGGCTGAATGTTAGGGACCATTCTTCCACGGGGTGGTCCCGAAGGTGTTGCTCCACCAGTGGAGGTGCTGCCGCCATCTGTGGGTAAATTCCGTGCCAGCTCTCTGACACTCTCCCTGGCAAAGTTGTTAGGGTGTCTTCTTTTCACATGCCTGATTAAATTAGCATTTCCAAAACTATATTTTTTCAGAGGATTGCCTCTGGATAAAGTACTACCACATATTTTGCAGGTTACTTTTGGAGCGTTGACTTTTTTTTGTCCTTCAGGGATGTCATAGAATTTCCAGATGAAATGGTTTTTTTTCTTCTGCTGAGGAGGGTCCTCATCTAAAAATCCGTCGGAATCACTGCTGGATGACTCTCTTGCAGCCATTGCTGTAGATCAGAAAAGTAGGAGATGAACACAGTACACAGAACAGCTCTTGCTCTCTCCAAGTGCAAAGCAATAGTGAGAGAAATGGGTGGATTTCACACAATTTGGAAAAAAAAAGTTATGAACCAATGAAAAGTGTTATTTTAAAGTCACATGGTTTGACGCGCTTACACTACGCGCCCCGGGGCGCGTCCCGGGGCGTGTTTCGTAAGCGCATCAGGGCGTTTACGTTGCGCGATCGTATGCGCTTCCGGGTGCGCTTACGCGGTGCGTCATAAGACGCATCTCGCGGCTACGCGATACGCGCTTATGACGCAAGGCGTGGCGGCTACACAATACGTCACGATGTTGTTTTCGTTCGCGGCAATAGCGCTATCGGGACGCTCATCAGTACGCGCCCCGGGGCGCGCCGCAAGATTGCGCTTACCCATGCGTTCACTGGTCCGCGCCCCGGGAGCGCACCAAAAAGAATAAAAAACAAAAAATGACATAATTATACAATATAAAATTCGATTTAAAATTTATTATTTTTAAAAACTATAAAAATTTGCTATTAAAAAACCTATGAAATTCACTGAAAAAACCATAGGTTATAGACCATATATAGTTAGGAATTAGCATTTACAAAACCTTGAAAATTCACTGAAAAAACCATAGGTTATAGACCATATATAGTTAGGAATTAGCATTTACAAAACCTTATTTTACTCACACAAAACCATTGAAATTCCATATATAGTTAGTTGCACTAACTATATATCGCGCACCCGCAATCCACTGCTGATGATGTCACATATTACATCATTCATGACATGGTCAGTGACATCACTGATGACATCACTGATGACATCTCAAATGACATCACTGATGACATCACTGATGACATCTCATTTGACATTACTGATCACATCACTGATAACATCATTCATGTGATGATACGATGAACCTCTTCAGACTCTAATATAACCTTAGATACACTCAGTGTAAACAGACACTCACAGACTGTCACTCATCCATGGAGTTACTCACACACCTAGTCAGTCATGCAAAGAATCAATCACACCTCCATTTCATCAACTATATAGTTATACACACCTTACTTATTGAAACATATAATAACACATATTTACTCTGTTATACAATCCCTGATACAAGTTCACAATGATCCATACAGCCACTCACACATTCACTGGCTCTTATGCACAGTTATTTATATATGTCAACTCTCACATGTACTGTGTTTTACATATGTACTTACTTTGACATGTAGCACTGAGATATCCATTCACTCACCAATACACTCATGCACACAGTCAACCGCCCATACAGCTGTTTCCACATGCACTTTTGAACCCATACATCTAGTGAATCAACTGCTCCCACATCTATGCACAGAGTCATACACCTCCCAGACACCCACACACACACTCAGTCTCCCATACAAATACTTGGGCAACCAATCAATAACCCATATAGTTAGTCATATAGCTAATGATCAACACATGCATCAGATTACAGAACAACAGACACAATGATGCACAATTTAAAACAGTTTAGTCACTAACCCATGCACTCAGTGAGACACATTTAATCACTCACTTATACAGTCAGTCATGCACCTACTAAATCCTTCATCCAGACACTTATACATCCACTCATTCTTCAATATGTAAGACATATTTTAACTTTACAGAAACATACAGTCACTGGATGTTGTCATCAGTGATGTCATCAGTGATGTCATTTGAGATGTCATCAGTGATGTCACTGACCATGTCATGAATGATGTAATATGTGACATCATCAGCAGTGGATTGCGGGTGCGCGATATATAGTTAGTGCAACTAACTATATATGGAATTTCAATGGTTTTGTGTGAGTAAAATAAGGTTTTGTAAATGCTAATTCCTAACTATATATGGTCTATAACCTATGGTTTTTTAAGTGAATATATATATATATATATATATATATATATATATATATCCAACAATCAAGTTTGCCTGCTATAGAAGACGCCACTTCTCGGGTGAGTATGTCCCATTATTTCTTTATTTCAGGAAGCAGCACAGCAGCCAGGTTTCGGCCAGCACAATCCTCTCCTTAAGCCCAACGCGTTTCGTGGTAAACACTTCTTCAGGAGCTGGAAGTTCAGAAGTCAATGCTGTGGCACTTTCGGGCGGCACCATAAGTATTCCAATTACCCCGCCCCAGTGGGCGTGGCCGACACTGCGGCACCCTGGTAAATGTAGTGCATGTCGTGTTTCTTCAGTAAGCAGCCTCACGTATTGCTTCCAGTGTTAAAAGTATAATCCAAGTGGATTGCGGCCAGGAACAGTCATTCATGCTGCTTGTTGTCCTGAAATAATGACACTCGAGCCAACTGCAAGTTCGCCGTTTGACGGACCTGCTGGGGTGCTTCAGCAGCACCTGGGCAGTCTTCCGCGGCTCAGTCAACAAGCCGCTAAACATCCAACCATGAAGTTTGCCTGCTATAGAAGACGCCACTTCTCGGGTGAGTATCTCCAATTATTTCTTTATTTCAGGAAGCAACACAGCAGCCAGGTCTCGGCCAGCACAATTCTCTCCTTAAGCCCAACGCGTTACGTGGTAAACACTTCTTCAGGAGCTGGAAGTTCAGAAGTCAATGCTGTGGCACTTTCGGGCGGCACCAGAAGTATTCCAATTACCCCGCCCCAGTGGGCGTGGCCGACACTGCGGCACCCTGGTAAATGTAGTGCACGTTGTGTTATATATATATATTACCTACTGGCGGTCGCCAGTAGGTATATATAGTTAGGATTTTTTCCCTATGGGTTTTTTGAAAATTCTATGTCTAATAACTTTGGCGTTTGTGGACGGAATTGGCTGAAATTTTCAGGAAAATGGCACATTTTGTTTCTGAGCAGCCCCTGAAAATTTGGGGGGGTTTCGTCAAGGGGGGGCCGAGAAAAAAGGGGGGTCCCAAAACGTGTTTTTAACATTGATTTTTCCATAGGGCGGTTAGCCTCACTTTTAGCCCGAACGGCTGAATAGATTTGCACGAAACTTGGCAAAATTGTAGGGACTGGTAGCCCGATGTGCCTTTTGTAGGTCTCAATATATGTGCTCCAGTGGATTTTGAGAAATTAACGTTTAAAAAAAGATATATATCTGTAAGCGCGCTCTGGGCAGCGCTCCAGGACGCGTACTTTTCGCGCAACGGAGCTTTGTGAAGCGAAGCTGATTGGTTCTCTGGCGTCTGTCAACATTCCAAAAAGTCCGTAGCGGCCGCCATCTTGTCTCTCGGTAGGATCGAGAGACAAGAGGAGGCCAAAACAAAGGGGCAAATAACCATAAGGGGGCATAGTAGATCCTCCCTGACCCCCTAGGTTTAATGTGGAGGCTTTAAAACGGCCCCGCGGGGCAAAAAAAAAAACAATTTTTTTTTTGTTTTTTTGCGTGGGTAGCGCCCGGTCCGGGAACCGGGAAGCTTTCTGGGCAGCGTACTGCAATGAAAAATGAATGATAGACTTTTCAAATACTGTTGTTAATTGATTGTTGGTTTTGTTGATTATTTTTTATTTTTTTTTATTTTTTAAGGATTGTTTATTGTGTTTAATAATTTATTAAACTTTCTAACGCGGCACGTCATATGACGCATTACGCGACAACGCAGGTCCAGAATATAGTCAAAATGTCTCCACCAACCAGCGGACGGCACACAACCCCTTTCAGCAGGCTAAATAGTTCTGTTAAATGACAACAGAAGGGACAGGCAACAAGAACCATCAGTCAAAGAGGGGAGGGCAAGTTCTTCTCTACCGGGTCACGTTGGAGCGCTACCGGAACTGATCGAATTGGTAGTCTACAGTGTTTCTGGATGTTTCAGACTGAAGCTGGCGTTAGCATGAGAGCACCACCATTTCGTAGCTCCGTCGTGGCCATTCCACGAGCAATCATGCTAGGCGCTCCCCACCAGAAGCCTGCGGGAGTCGGGGGCCCCCAAGACTTTTGTAGAATCTTCAAGGATGAGGGGACGCTTTCGAGAATGGAGCCCAAGCTCTAGCAGACAAGCGTCCGAGTTCCAAGGTGTCGCAGGCCCATTTTAGTGGACCACGCCCAAATCTGAAGAGATGGCCGCCATTTTGAGAGTCCTGTGGCAGCCGCCTATCGCTGCACCGCAAGAGCGGGAGCAACTCAAGTACATGGTGAGCGAGACGCTGTAGTCGAAAGAGCGGGCGGTAAACAGCTGAATAGCGGAAGAGGCACAGTGTAGCAAAAGCGGGCTGAATGGCAAATGAAACGGAAAAGGGGTGCCCCACTACAGCGTGTCTTTAGGTGAAACGGATTGTGGGACAAGGTGAAGAATGGAAGAGTCACCAAAAGGAAAAAAGTTCCGCTTGACCCCGGGAGCCGGCCACCTATGTCGGGGGCGATCTCAGGCCACACCAGGGCAACACGACTTGGGGAGGGGGCCGGAGCCAAGCGCCCCCTCCGAGTCCGCGACATGACACCGTCCCTCGGGGGCCTCCGTCAAGCGGTTCAGGGTGGCACCGCATCACAACAGCCCCCACTTACTTTAAGAATAGTGAAGATGAAGCAATTGCAAATAGGCTTCAGACAATGTTACAAGCACTCCTCAAAACTTTGAACTTTCAGAGTGCATGAGTTGGGACAGCGAGGGGTGATTTGGTTTCTCGGACTGTTTTTCTGGTCTCTCACCACTGGCATACTTTAACGTTTTCTTGTTTCTAGGACATTAATAGGTTTTATCATTACGTTATGTTATCGTTTCTTTGTTTGTTGTTTAATAAAAGTTCATGTTCATCAGTGGCCTACTGATTTTCGTTTTCCTATTTTTTTCTTTCCAGGTTGTTTCATGGTAAAGTTTCTGTTAACAGGATACAGTGATCACTTCGTTATTATTGCATATGTCCTTTTCACTAGGGGTGCTCTCTGGTCGGGCCAGATGACGTATCTCTAGTAAATGGTCCGGGTGAAAAAGGTGCATCAATCAGTGGGGAGTAGATAGGCATGACAGATTACAACGGGGGAGAAAGGTCCGCATTACGTACCCTTTCACTACTTGCAAAGATTTTCCTACGTTTATTTGCAAACAGGGAATACCTCCAAAAAGAACTAATTCCCAAACAGTCAATGTTCGGACAATCAATCAATCAATGAGAAATGAAATAGGTACGACGTGTTAAAGGCTTGCGTTACCTACCCTTCACTATCTGCAAAGGGAGAGAGAATATTCCTATTCTTCCTCGTTTGCAGGTAGAGAAGATCCTTAAGAGAATTAACTTCGAACAATTCAATGCTCGATTGAAACAATCAACAAGGGGTACTGTGAACACAAATGAACGCCGCTTATGTACATACGCATTGCTATTTTCAACAGGTTGTTCCTAATGTTTCTATTTTAGCGAGGTCAAAAAGAGATCCCATTAGTGGCCTACTGATTTTGCTCGATTCCTTTTGTTTTTTTACACGATTTTTCGCTATCTGCAAAGACTAAACAGAGTATTGCGACTCTGTGCTTGTTTGTAAATAGAGAATGAACCAAAGAGAACAATCAATCAAATGGAGAGAGAAGCAGGCACGACGTATTACAAAGGGGGCAAAGGGCTGCGTTAACTACCCTTCACTATCTGCAAAGAGAGAGTACTCCTAATAGAAATGAGGGGTGGGGGGCAGTATTCAAAGCAGATCAGTGTGCATAAACACGAAAATGTTTTTACTTACCACGTACTTGACATTCGACAGCTTATGATATTTGCTATTAAAAAACCATTGAAATTCACTGAAAAAACCATAGGTTATAGACCATATATAGTTAGGAATTAGCATTTACAAAACCTTGAAAATTCACTGAAAAAACCATAGGTTATAGACCATATATAGTTAGGAATTAGCATTTAAAAAACCTTATTTTACTCACACAAAACCATTGAAATTCCATATATAGTTAGTTGCACTAACTATATATCGCGCACCCGCAATCCACTGCTGATCATGTCACATATTACATCATTCATGACATGGTCAGTGACATCACTGATGACATCACTGATGACATCTCAAATGACATCAATGACCACATCACTGATGATATCATTCATGTGACAATACAATGCATCTCCTCACGTTTTAATATAACCTCTGTTTCACCCAGTGTTAAATACAGAGTATAATTTTTGAAACCATTGACACACCAATACTAGTTACTACATACGTACTCACTGATTCCTACGTCTACACACACATTCACTCATTCACCCATACAATCATTCATACATACAATCACTCATCTTTACAACACTATCATATGCACTCATACACCTATACAGACACTTACACTCTGCCACTCATCCATGGAGTTACTCACACACCTAGTCAGTCCTGTAAAGAATCAATCACACTTCCATTTTCTTGTCTATACAGTTAAACATAGAGCACCTTACATTTTCAAACATACACTAACACATACTTACTTTCTTATACAATCATTGATACAAGTACACATTGATCGGCACAGAGTCACACACCTCCCAGCCAGCCACACACACACTCAGTCTCCTATACAAATACTTGGACAATCAATCAATAACCCATATAGTTAATCATATAGCTACTGATCAACACATGCAGCAGTTTACAGAACAACAGACATAATGATGCACAAATTAAGACAGTTTAGTCACTAACCCATGCACTCAGTGAGACACATTTAATCACTCACTCATACATTCAGTCATGCACCTACTAAATCCTTCGTCCAGACACTTATACATCTACTCATTCTTCAATATGTAAAACATATTTAAACTTTACAGAAACACACAGTCACTGGATGATGTCATCAGTGATCTCATCAGTGATGTCATTTGAGATGTCATCAGTGATGTCATCAGTGATGTCACTGACCATGTCATGAATGATGTAATATGTGACATGATCAGCAGTGGATTGCGGGTGCGCGATATATAGTTAGTGCAACTAACTATATATGGAATTTCAATGGTTTTGTGTGAGTAAAATAAGGTTTTTTAAATGCTAATTCCTAACTATATATGGTCTATAACCTATGGTTTTTTCAGTGAATTTTCAAGGTTTTGTAAATGCTAATTCCTAACTATATATGGTCTATAACCTATGGTTTTTTCAGTGAATATATATATATATATATATATATATATATATATATATATATATATATATATATATTTTTTTTTTTTTATGTATATATATATATTCACTGAAAAAAACATAGGTTTCAGGCACGTTATAGTTAGGAATTAGCATTTAAAAAACCTTAGAAATTCACTGAAAAAACCATAGGTTTCAGGGGCGTTATAGTTAGCTGGACATTTCACACGTACAAAACCATTGAAGTTCCCTCGTGTTAGTTAGTGCAGCTAACTATAACTGGCGCGCTCGCAGTGCACTGCTGATGACGTCACATATTACATCACTCATGACATGTCAGTGACATCACTCGTGACATCACTCATGACATCTCAAATGACATCATTGATGACATCATCCAGTGAATGTGTGTTTTAAAATTAAATATGTTTTATATATGTATATCTCAAGGTCGATGGAAGAATAAATGGGTATATAAGTGTCTAAATGGATGATTTTTTTTAATGAAAAATTGATTGTATAACTGACTGATTAAGTGTATCTTAGTGAATACATGAGTTAGTGAGTAATGTTTAAATATATAAATATCTGCATCAGTCTCTTACTTTGTGTATAATTGGCTGCATGGGTTGGTGAGTAGCTACATGAGTGTCTATACGAGTTATTACTTGGTTTTCCGAGTATCAGTATGAGTGTCTGAGTGTCTGTATGGTTCAGTGGGGGGTATTACTTAGTGCATACATGCATGAATGAGTGAGTCACTATGTGTATGTGTTGAAGACAGTATGTGTGCATGACTGTATGGGTGGATGAGTGTGTGTTAGTGAGTGAATGACTGTCTCAATAGTGTCTTTATAAGTAACTACATATATTTTAAACTAGTATTTGTGAGTATTGGTGCATATAAGTGAGTATATGTGAGAGTGAGAGATTGGAAGAGTTCCTGTATGAATAAGTATGTGTTCCTATAAGTGATTGTTCAAAAGAGTAAGTATGTGTAAGTTTTTGTAGAAGTAAGCATGGTGGTGTGTGTATAACTGTATATGCAAGTAAATGGATGTGTGATTCTTTATTAGCATGAGTGACTATGTGTGTGTGTAACTCTATGGATGAGTGGCGGTGTGTAACAGGATGTATAGGTGTATGAGTACATATGATGAGTGAGTACATGTATGAGTGACTATATAGGACTGTTGGTGAAGGAGTGGATGTGTATGTAGATCTTAGAATTACTAAATAGGTTGGTGTAACTGGTATTGGTATGTCCATTGTTTTAGTTTCTATTTTTGAGTGTGTGTATCAAAGGTTATATTAGGGTGAGAGGAGGTCTGCCACTCTATCACAAGGATGATATCATCAGTGATGTCATTTGAGATGCCATCAGTGATGTCATGAGTGATGTAATATGTGACATCATCAGCAGTGCATTGCAGGCGCGCAAGTTATAGTTAGCTGAACTAACTATAAGGGGGGAATTTCAATGGTTTTGTACGAGTGAAATGTCCAGCTAACTATGATGCCCCTGAAACCTATGTTTTTTTCCAGTGAATTTCTAAGGTTTTTTAATGCTAATTCCTAACTATAACGTGCCTGAAACCTATGGTTTTGTATTCTTACCACTTTCTCCATGAAATCCAGTGTTCACACTGTACCTCTGCACCAGGGCGTTCACATTGTTAGGCAAAGGGGCTTGTTGTCTTGTGTCCACCACCAGGGGGCTGAACTGTGGGACTCTCCAGTGTTCTAATAAGCTTCCAGACCCTCCCCTTCATGTATATATTAACTTCCAGCCATTTGGAAACTATTTTGGAATTGACATCCATTCCCAATCCATGCCGGGTTTTGTGGAAGCCATCCTGCTCATGCCTGGAACCCCATTACCTAGAATTCCCTGCTGACTGCTTCGTCTCCACCCCGGCAGGCCAAGGACGGGTGGAGGAATTCTGCCACCCTGTGGCTGGCTGCTGCTAGCCTGCTCACACCTGATGCATCTAATTACTGTGAGCTCTTTTAAGCCCCAGCTTCCTTCAGGCCAAGGTTGGTCATTGTAGCTGTTTTCCGGCGAGACCGGTCCTTGTTTCCTGAGCTTCTGATATTCCTTAATTCCTGAGCTATAGTTAATCCTTGTTCCTTGATTCCTGAGCTATACCTATTCCTTGTACCTGAATTAGCACTGCTTGCATTGCTACCTTGTTTCCTGAGTTCTTGAGCTATAGCTATTCCTTGTACCTGAATTAGCACTGCCTCCATTGCTACCTTGTTTCCTGAGTTCCTGAGCTATAGTTATTCTTTGTTCCTGGGCTTCAGCTATTTCTTGTTCCTGATTTGCAGTGCTTGCAGTGCTCTCTTGACTCCTTGTTTCCTGAGCTGTAGCTATTTCCTGTTTCCTTGAACCAGCACTGCCTGCAGTGCTACCTTGACTCCTGAAGCATTAGTAATTTCCCTGTTCCTGAACTAGCACTGCCTGCAGTGCTACCTTGACTCCTGAAGCTTTAGTAATTGCCTGTTCCTGAACCACCACTGCCTGCAGTGCTACCTTGACGCCTTATCTAAATTCTTGTTCCTGCCCCAGTACTGCCTTCTATGCTACTTTGTTTTCTTGATTCGTTAACCTGCACTATTCTAGTATACCCTTGTAGCCTGCCCTTATGTATATCCTTTACCAGTCCCTGCCTTTCTTCCAAATACCTTCGGTCCAGTTCTAGTTTGCTGTCTTTCTATTCTGCTGTCTTGCTTCTGTTACCTTGTATGTTTGTTACCTGTTTTCTGCCAAGTGTGCCCTGTGATTTCCTTCCTTTCCTGTTAAGCACTCCTCCTTGCTAGCTCCTTGTGTATTGTGCTTATGTTTAGTTCTACCCCTTTGCTGTTACTGCCTTGCGTGTTCTTGTTTGATTGCAAGGATCCGTGGGCACAGCTGACTACCTAGGTGGTGTTTCTTGTTCACTGTGAGTATTGTCATTGAGTTACAGTTATAACATCACCATAGGTATAAGCTCCACAGACCCTCCCTTTGCATACATATCCTATATGTGGGTATTTTCAGTCAGTATCTGTAACAGCAATTTTGGGTGCGGAACTTACTGAGCTTCAGTCTTACCATGTGGAGCTACTGAGTGTGTTACCCCACATTCCCTTTATTATATATGTGTCTTGCACGTTTGTCCTGGGTAAATTGCCTTGTGAGTGCCCTTCCTTTCTGAGTCTTAGCCATCTTGTACAGGCTTCCCCTTTGGATCCCTTTTTCTCCTCCTACTCCTTGTGTGATCCTGGGCAGCGCTGTACTATTCTTTCTGTGCACTGTACGTTTTCTACCCAGTCCCCAGTCCTTGCTTAAGTCCCTGACTGTGTTCCCGACATAGTCCTGGACACTCCCTGACACTTGTGGCACCTGTAACTGAGGAGTTACTATCTGCTGCGGTTGCTGTTGATTCACAACCACCTCATTCTGCATCTGTGGATTTAAAATTTGATTTACCCCATTATTCTGTTGAATATTTCCACACTTTTTAAGTTCAATTTTTTTTTATTTGATATAAAAAGGAAAACAAGGTGTCAATACAAAATACAAAAAGAGTATAAAATATTGGAAACATTGGTAAGCAATGAGAGCAATAAAGTTATAAATAATAATAGGAAGAAAATCCGGGCAATAAAGCTAAAGGAAGGAAAAGACATTAGTTATATAAACATAAAAGTACACAGGAGGAGTATGAAAATGGTAAAATAAAGAAAGAAGGAATGTAATGAGCATTTAAAGGGGTTTAGGGACTTCTTGCTGCGAGGGCAGCGGGTGAAACAAGCGATTAGCACAAACATCAAAGTAAAGCGTGACAGGAAGCCATAAGTCCATGCGTTTTGCAGCCATGTGAGCTGGAAAAACAAAAGCAGTGTCTAGTCTGTGGTTATGGCAGACGTTATACCACCACGCTTTAAAGGAGATGTTGGAAAAGTTCTTCCAATTGGCCGTGATCTGTTGAAATGCGGCAGCTAGCAATAAATCAATACTCTGAGGTTTTAGTTCAACATCTTCCTAACAAGGGAAAAGACTTCCTAGAAAAATGTTGGTATGAGAAAAAGGAATACAAGTATGAAAAATTACATTAATTTGAGCCCAAACCTGCAACCAAAAATCATGAACAGATTTACATAGGAACAACATATGAAATGTAAATGTAAATGTAGTTGAGCTTATATAGCGCACAGCTACCCGCAGTGGGTGTCCCGGCGCTTGCTTAGGGAACCCGTCCTGGTATTCCCCTGTGAGATAGCAGGGTATCCACAAGGTGAAAGTCAGGCATCCCGCCGCGAGGGGCCGTTGTGGAGATTAAGCAAGCTATTGCCCAGAGTCGCAGAGTGTGACCCCGTGAGTCGAGGAGGCACCGGGGCGAGAATTATCGAGTCCGTGGAATTTTTAGCCCAAGACCCGCCGAGGCGGGGAATTGAACCCTGGTCCAGGATCGATCTCAGCTTCCGGGTCTGCTGCCTCTAACCCCTGAGCCACACTTCTCCAGTAAACAAAGTCGCCTGTGGGGAGGAGCTAGAGGAGCTAGACCAATATGTATGAGGAGTGTCTGGAAAGCGCTTATGGAGGTCAAAGGGTGTAAAAAGAAGCCTGTTGTAGATGAAGAACAGGGACTGTGTCAAGGTCGCCGCTCTCGAGGATTTGCGGATCTTAGTCCATATCTTGTCCCATAAAGAAAGTGCCCAGGATGTGGTGAGATCGTGTTCCCAGCACTCCTCCACTTTAGATTTGGGCCTAATGGAGTCATTAGTATGATGATATTTGTAAATGGAGGAAGCCTTGGGAGAAGTGCGTAAGAAGGAGTGGAGTGAGGAGGTAGGGGTGGGAGAGACAGGAGAGGGGTGCATCTGAGAGAGGCGAATGTAAGTTGTTAGTGCGGCTTCCTTAAGTAAGAGGTAGTTACGGGTGAAGGAAGCAGGTAGACCATAGAGGGAGCGAAGAGTAGTGAAAGGTATGAAAGAAGATTGGGAGAATAGTTGGGAAATCCATATCATCCCTCTTCTGCGCCAAGCCTTCCAAAAGAAGGGTTTGTTACGAATAAAGAGGGCGGTATTATGCCAAATGGTAGAGGAGAGAAAATCAGCAACAGTCGTAGGGGAGGCGGGAGAAGAAGATAAGAGCAATTTAGTAGTGAATTTGTGAATGGGAGTAGGAATGGAAGAGGGTTTGCGTGAGAGAGAAAGATACTCAGCAAAAGAAAATGGAGAGAGAAGGAGGCGTTCAAATTTAGCCCATAGGGGACAAGGAGAGCTGGGGTTTTGCAACCAGAAGGAAGCTTGTCGTAACTAAAACGCTTTATGATAGGCTGGGAAATCTGGGAAATTGACCCCGCCTTCTGATTTGGGGCGAATCAGTCGAGCAAGGGACATTCTAGATTTTTTGTTATTCCAAAGAAAGGACATCAAAATGGAGTTAATTTTTTTGAAAAATTTAGAGGGAATGGACACTGGAATGTTAGAAATAGTATAGAGAACTATGGGGGATAACATCATTTTAATAGTGTCGAGACAACCCCACCAGGATAAGTAAAGAGGGTGCCACCTGGACGTTAAGTCCAACAATTTTTGAATACATTTAGATAAACAAAGGGAAACAGTGTCTGATATAGAAGGGGTAACATGCAGACCAAGATATTTAATATGTGAAGAGCTCCAGGTGAAATTAGAGGCACTAAAATCAAGTTTAAATGTGAACTTCGTCAAGGGTAGGATCTCACACTTAACATTATTAAGTTTGTAGCCAGATATTCGGGAATAATCTCTCACTTCAGCCAGGAAGGCAGGAATAGATTTAGTGGGATTAGAGATAAAGAGTAGGATATCATCCGCATAAGTGGCCAGCTTAACTTGGGAGTCTGATATTTGAAAGCCATGAATATCAGGGTTTTGATGAAGTTTAGATAAAAAGGGTTCTAAAGCCAAATTAAAGAGAAAAGGAGATAAGGGACAACCTTGACGGACACCTCTCCCCAAATTAAAAAAGGAGGAGACTTGGCCATTAGCACAAACCGCTGCACGAGGATTGGAATATAATAAAGAAATCAAAGAAATAAATGTAGAACCAAAACCAAACCATTTAAGGGTATGAAAAAGATAAGTCCATTCAACCCTATCAAATTCTTTCTCAGCATCTAGGGAAATCGCTGCAAAGGGGTGGGGCAGGTGAGGAGATTTGGATAAAACCTTAAATAAAAGTCTGGTGTTGTCAGTGATAAATCGACCCTTGACGAAACCTGATTGTTCTTCACCCAGAAGGTCTGGGAGAAGAAGGTCAAGACGTGCTGCAAGAGATTTAGCAAATATTTTATAGTCAATATTGACCAAAGAGATTGGTCTATAATTTTTGCAATAGTTAGCGTCTTTCCCTTCCTTAGGTATCAGACAAATGTGCGCGTCAGAAAAAGAACCTGAGGAGGCACCTAAAGTGAGAAATGTGTCTATGAGGGAGTGTAGTTTTGGGATGAGAAGCTTCAGAAAATGAAGGAAGAATTCAACAGTAAAGCCATCTGGCCCAGGGGCTTTATCTTTTTTGAGATTTTGGAGTGCTGTGAGTAATTCTTGTTGAGAGATATCAAGCTCTAAGTGAGAGAGGTCAAGAGGGAAGTGGGCAGCTTTGTGTATGTTGGAGAAAAAGCGGTCTAGGGACTTAGAGGAGGGTTGGGTTTCGGAGGAGTACAAGGTTTTGTAGAAAGCAGAGAATTCAGTGAGAATATCTGTATCCTTATGTTTAAGAACACAGTGTGTATCATAGATGGATTCAAAATTCAATTTGTTATGCTTGACTTCCAAATAATTAGCTAAGACTTTCCCGGCCTTATTTTTGCCTCCATAAAACTTTGCACTCGATCTCAATAAATAAAGGGAAGCATCTTCTGTGGATTTTGGGTTAAATTTTATTTTGGCATTAATCAGGGCTGTTAAACTGTCTTGCGAATGAGAAGTGAAATAAGAGTGCTCCAATTTCCTAATATCAAGGAGAAGATCGGCCGTGAATTTGCGGGCAGTTTTCCGTTTCTTTGCCACATAACCAATTATAAAATCTCTTGCCGCAGCCTTGAAAGCATCCCAAATGGTACGCTTGGGGATAGAAGGAGTATCATTGAACAAAAAATACTCATCCGAAAATTCAGTAAAGGAGGTAGTAAACTTGGGATCCAAGAGAAGGGTGTTATTAAAGCGCCAACGCTTGGGTCCAGCTGATTTAGGAAGGATGTCAAGTTGAACTAAAGTGGGGGCGTGATCTGAGAGAAGAATCGGGCCAATCTCGGCATGAACAAGAGTCTGGGCAATATTATGGGCAACACAAATATAATCAATCTGGGATTGAGAATGGTGGCATGGAGAATAAAAAGTAAATTCTCGCGCTTCCGGATTACACAAGCGCCAGGCATCAGTGAGCTTATGTTGGGAAATGGCTTGGGAAAAAAGTTTATCGGACTTATTTGGAACGTAATGGACTTTAGAGTGTCTATCGAGGAAGGGATCAAGGGGCTGATTACAATCCCCGCTAGGATGAAGTTATCATCAATAAATCTGGTTATATGATGGGAGAGTGTATGCCAAAAAGGGGGGTCACCACCAGTGGGGGCGTAAACATTAAGAAAGGAAACTGGAACACCCTTAAGAGACAGTTTAACATATGTCCAACGACCTTCAGCGTCTGACTCCTGAGCAAGCAAAGAGTGGGATAAAGTTTTGTGACATAAAATAGCCACTCCATTACGCTTACCATCGCCTTGGGAATAATAAGCTGCACCCACCCATCCTTTTTTTAGTTTAGCAGGTTCTACATCAGACAAATGAGTTTCTTGCAAAAATGCAACATCAACATTTAAACGAGCGAGATGAGACAAAATTCTCTGTCTTTTGATTGGAGAATTAATGCCCTTAACATTCCATGTAACTATTTTTAATGTCATAATATAAAAGATAAATTGAGAGTAGCAAAAAAAAGAAAGTCAAAGAAAGAGCCCAGAGGAGAGAACAAGCAAGAGAGAGAGAAATGGTCTAGAGAAAAGAGGATAATGAATATGACATGAGATAGAAAAATAGAAAAAAGGAATTGCGGGTGACATAGCGAGAGAAGTAGTGAAAGTGTAAGAAAAATAGAAGAAAGATGATCTAAGATAAAAAAGATCAAAGTCCAGAACATACGTAAAGCAATGAATAAAAGATCATAAGAAAAAAGAAAAGGGAGAAAGGAGGGAAATGGATATAAGGAGAAAAAGAAAGTGTAGGTCAAAAAGATGACAGAGAAAATCATTCGAATAGGTAGACAAAGGAGAGAAATGCAAGTGACAGATAAAAAGACATAAAGAAAGAAAGAACAGAAAAGTTGATGAAAGTAAGGAAAAGAAGACACCTTTGAGCAAAGTTGAAATTGGGAAAGAAGCAGGAATAGGGGGAAAAAGGGGAAGGCAAACAATAAAGGAAGGGAGGAGAACATACTTACGGGGGATGGAACCGGGGGAGGACAATCAAGAAGGAGAACAAACGAGAAACTGAGGGGGGCAGCGCCAACTACAGGAGGCAAGACATCCAGTGTGAGCGGGCCATCAGGCAGGGGGGAACAACACGCAATGGAATGTAGATTCTGTGAAAAAGAAAACAAAAACATGAGGAGAGAAAAACATTAAGAGACGGAACAGCGAAAATATAGTACTAAACAAGGGTGAAAAACGTATGAAAAGATCATATAAGTATGAGGGAACAAAAAACAAGGGAATACATATAGGGATAAAGTTAGCATGACAAGCATGACAATGTCAACATGAACTATGTGAACCAAAAATTGAGCAATAGCAACTCAGGAAAGTCATGGAGGGAAAGCAGATGAGGAGTTGGAAGAGTCCATATCAGTTGTTTGACAAGAATTTAGGAAGCTCCGAAGGCAAACAGGATCATCGTAGGTCGTCGTCTTGTTGTTATGAGTAACTCTGAAGAGGCAAAGGATGAAAAAGGCCATATCTGGCGCCAATGGAACGAAGTTCTGGTCTCATATCCAAGAAAGCTTTACGACGGTTGGCTGTAGCTCTAGCATAATCCTGCACGAAGAACAGGGTGTATCCTGACCATGTGAGGCGAGGAGAAGCTCTGGCTGCTGAGAGGACTTTAAGAAGGTCAGTATACTCCAGGAAGTACATGATGACGCCTCTTGGTCTTGAAGAGGCGGAAGCAGATGAAGAGATGCGACCAAGCCTATGCGCCCGTTGGATGTTAAGCACGGTACTTTCTGGTAAGTGAAGGAGCTTAGGAAGGAAGGATTTGAAGAAAGCAATGGGGTCACTCCCCTCACAATTCTCCGCCAGGCCGTAAATGCGCAAGTTGTTGCGCCGATTGCGATTTTCAAGCTCCTCAACCTGCTTCTGGAGAGAGGAGATCTGCGACTGCATATGCGTAACCTTGGAGGATGACTCCTGGAGAGAAGAAACACTGTGCTCCACCGTCGTAACTTGTGCATCCATCTGTGACCATTTATCAGTTAAAACCTGTAACTTGGTATTGGTTTCCTCCATGAAGGGACGAAGGGCGCGTATCTCTTCCAACAACAGCTCCATAGATACAGCTGAGGAGGAACCCGACGGTGATGGAGGATCCTTTTTGAGGCGTTTTGTTATAGCCTTCCCTGAGGGTTGAACAGGATGTTCCGCACTAGATTGCGACATGTGGACAACAGACGCCTGAGAGGCTTCCAAATGAGCCAACGCAGAAAACACTTTTGAATTTTTAATGATGAGGCGTCGTGGAGCCTTAGGAGTACGACCTGTTGCACCCCTATCCATAAGATGAGTATCACCTCCAGAGAGAAAAGCTAGCACTGGGAGCGCTCCAACCTTGTGAAAATCAACAAGTGGACGGAAGGACAGCAGAGTCTGCAGGAGCACGCAGGAGGAATGTTAGAATATCCAAAGAAAGACACTTCAGAGTGACATGAGAATAGCAAAAAGTCATACAAGGTCACAAAGAAATGTCCAGCTGTTCAAGCTATGAAGCCCTCATAAAGGATGCAGAGTACAGAGTGGTCGCTGAGACGAGGAATATCAAATTGGCAAAGAGCAAAAAAGGAAACATCCATTGGAAGAGAGAGAAAAGTCACAACAGCATAATCATTGAAGGCATCCTGAGAAAAATGCGCACCAAAGAAAAGGCACATGTGGTGTGAGGAACTGCAGGCAAACAGGTAATCCAACAATCAAAGAGTGCAGCAGGAATAAGTGAACTATAGCGAAAAGCCTGCATGAGCTGCTGACACAGGTGAGGAGAGAGTGTCAGGTGAAGGTAAAATGGCCACTAAAGTCGGAACAGCTGAGAGCGACACTCGTAGGAGGCTAAAAAAACAGGTCTAATGGCACCAGCAGCCAAAATAATCAAACATTAGCTCACCATGAGCATTCCGAGAGGCCAAAATCAGCGCAGGAGGTCGGCAGGGCTGGTTGAGAGAAGATAGCGCACTAGACGCGCGTCAGGAGCACAAAATGGCGGTCGCGGCCATCATGAAGCCGCGGCCGCCGAGTCCCACGTCGGAAAAGCGGTGAATACTGCCACAAGAAGCCGGAAATCAGTCCCGCGATGCTCCCGCCACTCTCCGGTGATGCATTCCGCTCTATTGGAGTGTCGGTAGAAGATGAGAGCCGTGAATTCCCCCGATCGGCACGGAGCGCTCACGCCGGAGCCGCCATCCACAACGGGCGCCAAGCCACGCCCCCCGAATATTTCAACACTTGTTCTTACAATATCTTCCAATATCCAAGCTTTCCACACCCATGACAAGATATTTCTTTTTCGCTTCTTCTGTACTCATTCGTCCCTTTCCCTTGCTTTCTTTCAACACTTAGCTATTCTGATTCTGTACATTCATCTGAATATCATTTTGAGAACCAGAAATTGCTTCTTGGCGTTCTGCTATCTTCACTTTTGCCCACATCATTTTCTTTTTTAACTTTTTATGTTTTGCATCAATGTCGCCACTGCAGTATTCTACATACTTAATATCATCGATCGGCTTACTTTCCCAGAAAAGCATGTGCTGCTGAATCATCTGGCTAATCTCTGATCTTAGCCCATAGACAAACCTATATACAAAATGTCCCATATCTTTATCACCAATGTTCTCGAATCCACTATACTGTTCAAACACCTGTAGCAGCCTTTCATAGACTGCACTGACTCCTTACGTTCTTGAGTTGTTATGTCTATTTTAAGACAATCTGTTTCTTTAGGGGGAATTTTCCCTTTTAGAAAAGTAATTACTTGATTTTATTTCTTCATTACTTCCTCTGAAGGGCCAATCAACTGTAATTTTACATTCTGCCCACAAATCGGTTGGTACCACTATGTCAAACAGACCATCCAAATCATTTAACAAAACCTTTGAAACCTTGACAATCCACTCTACCTGCTTTTACCATTCAATTGGGTTTTCTCTCAATCTAGGGAAGTCATTTGTAAAGGACAAAATATCCTGTCTACTCCATGGAACATGAACATACCCACCACCTGGAGCTTCTCTCATCGGACACATCCTTTCAACCTTTTCTACTTCTTTCAACGGAAATGTAGATACCTCTTTTATAGCTGCCTCATCTCTTTTCTTTGTCCATCTACTTCTCCATCGATCTACATCTCCCCATTTCTTCAAAAGGTGTATCAATTCCCTTATTTGTAATCTCCTGAAAGGATCAGAACACTGTGCGCCACCACTCAGAAGACTGCGGCTCCCACAGAACAGGAAGTAGTGTCCTTGTCATACTGTTGCCAGCGGCCATTTTGTCAAGTGATTCATGGGATTATCGCCAGCGGCTATGTTACTGATGTAGCTCCATTGGAGCAGTTCCCATGACCTTTATGTTTCTGCCTCTCATAACCTTCTTGGAAATGAACCCACTGGGATAGAAGTCCAATGGAAAGAAGTCTGCTGGAACAATTGACTATTTGTAAGTAAAGTGAAAGCCAGACACAATCTCACATTGGTTCATGTTCATAACAACGATTAAAATTTAACTGCAAATCAACAACATTGCACCAAAAACAGCTATATCTAGTAATGTAATTAAAGAGCGACGAGAAAATATTTAAAATGAACGCTTTTCCATGTTATTACAATTTATTTGTCACCATTTTCATAATATTTCATAATAAAAGAGAACCTTTTAGATTTCTCCGTAATTGCTCGCAGTCGAACATAGCAGGGACTAAACACTGGCATTGTTACTGTGCATCTGAATATATTGCACATAAATATATTTTGCAAGCCCTAACACCCTAAGCACACCACGTGAAATGAAACCTAAAAAAACACTCAGGGTAAACCTTCCTAGCTGCAAGCGTATTTGTTTTACATTGTATACAACAGCATTTATGCCCATATGGACAGTGGGAAAATTAAACGTTAAAGAAAAAATTATCAGTAAAAAGCTTAAACTAACATTGTCAAAACCAATAGTTCTGCCCATGGCTGCGGTACAACGGTTATTGTTTGTATACTTTTTAATGAAAGCATATGCCACAAAAACAAAACATGCCGCCACCTAAATGCGACCATGATAAGCTTGCAAAAAACATTTTTAGTTTAAAAATCATTAACTGGTATGGCTGTTCTACTAATTTTGTTTTCAAATAAGAAGTCTTCCAGATGTGCCATGCATTTATTAATATTTTATGTAGACGACAAGAAGAAATCACTGCTCAGCTAAGCACTCTAACAGCAGTCACCTAAAATGTTGTACATACATTTTTACTCTTTATAACAGCAACTTTAAAAGGGAAATACAAAGTAAATCACCATCTAACAGGGCAACCAAAGTGCGGGCAAAACAAACAGCAGCAATTTGAAACTGATATAAAAGCACACTTTGAACAAGCTTTGTCCTTGTAGAGAATGGAACATTTTTTTAAAGTTGATATGAACAATGTGCACAATATTTGTGCAATCACACAAAGTAAGGGGAGCCAATGGGTAAAGTGGGCTGGCCTTTTGCCTGTGCTGTGTGCAGTGGTGGGAGGAAGCAAAATGTTCATGGACGCAACCTGCTGACCAACACCTTCTCGATGTATGTGTATTATATATATTTAAAAAAAATATACATTAGTCATTAAAAAGAGCAAAAGCTGTCTCAAAGGCCAGATCTAAAAAAGAAAAATGCAAACTTCGCAAAGGAATGACGTCTACAAGGGGACACATTATTTAAGAGGAAAATCTAAATTAAGGGCCAGGTGAATGTCTTTGAAGAGGCGCTCCGTGACTGCTGCATGCATAGTAGCATTTTTTAAACCATATAAACTAAAAACAATAAACCATTGAAACATTAAAATAAGATATTTCCAGGTCTTTAGAGCAAAGCATGAGAAAGCTTGCTTCAGTATTTTGGTCTAAACAGCAGGATTTTGCAGTGACACTGTCGTGCTTCTGGAGTTCACCGTGCTTTCTTTGCGTGTGATCTACACTTCCTGGTATGACGGATAGGCAGGGTAGATGACCTTGCAATCTATTTTGCTAGCAATAACATAGTCAATAACAATATATAATTCAAGCATTCCACCCATCGCTTTTTGCTGTTCTCCTTCAAATTGACTCAGCAAATCTTCAAATGTAAGTCTCAGTGGAGCCAGTGAAAATTGATGTGCTTGGATATATCTGAGTGTAGTTATAGAGCTCAAACTTAGCTCCAAAACTAAGGGTAAGTGTACAGAAGAAAGAGTTTACCAAGGAGACACATGAAATGGAATACAGAAGAATGAGTGGTTTGCATAAAGGGTAAGGGGTAATCTAGAGTTTTGTAGGTGGGCTTCTATCTGCCACTGTGGCAGATGCATGTTGTCCATCATATAGGTGGGGGACAATTTCACCACTGATATTTCAGCAGATATCTCTTCTTCAAATTTATTAACTCTGCCATGGGAAAAACCACTTTGTAAGAGGGCAGCTCTGGCAGACATTCAGCCGGTGGATGCTCTGAGGGCTATTTTGCATCACTAATGTTAAGAGCTGCTCAACAGAAATGCTACACAATCACTCTCGCACATCTGCAATCAGTGTCTGGGATGAGTAACTCTCTACCATTCTCACATCTTCGATGAATGGTTCTTTCCACTGCCCTTCTCATAGCCAGTACTTAAAAAGAGCCTTGTTGTGAAACTGCTTCCTCAACAGAGACTTTACTAGCAGTTATAAATCACATTCTGAGGAATTTGGTTGGCTTTTCCTTTCTCAGTATTGGATAGAGTGCTCTAATACAGTTGAGGACCCTTGGGCCCTTGTTGAGGACATTACGGGCCATTAAAGGTCCTCCACCTGAGCTACAGGCCCAATCAGCCAGCTCCAATTTTGTCAAAAAGAGTAGAATTGTGGATAGAAAAACAGGGACTTTACAACCTGGGTGACTCAATGGCCAGAGTTGCATCACCTCTTGCTAGTAAGGTATTATTATCCCTAAACTCCAGTGCTTTGTTACAAACCTTTTTCACTTACTCTCTTGCACATAATTAACTTCATTCACTAATGAAAAAATGCAACCTAAGGCTATTGCATTGCTAATTCGAATACTAAAAATGAGTGGACAAATAAACAGGAAACTGTTGAAATTGAGGCAAGATGGTGGACGTTGCGAAGTCCGAGTGAGGCAGGCTCTCCATACCTCCCTGCCGATAATTCTTCCCCCACTTCTTGGTTTTTCATGCTTGGAATCGGCCTAATTTTGCTTGTAGGCTATGTTATATGACTTTCTACGCTTTCAGCGGCTTCTGCAGTTACGGCGATTGCAGGAACCCTACCGGTGCTTGGATACCGGCTGACCACCCGCTCACCGGCTCAGAAACGTGGCAGCAGTCTTCAGTCTCTGATCTCCCCGGTCTCTGCATTCCGATACACCAAGTTCGAGCAGCCGCACGTTACCTGGAAAATCCGCACTGGATCGCGGCTCCAACGCAGCATCTCACGCCGGAAAGTTCAATGGCTCTGAAGAACGCCGCTAGCGCTGCTGGGAAAGTGAAAGGCCCGTGCACTCGAGCAGCGGCAGCTACAGCTACAGTGTCAGCCGCAGCGGTAGAAGTTCCTACAATAGACATAGGCATACCCGCTACAGATAGAGGCATAGATAGAGACGCTGAGGACGCGACTTGCTTGACTTCTACAGTTCTGCCCGGGAGCGGAACCGGTAACAACAGAGCTCCACGAAGGGGCAGAGCCCCCCCTCCAAATCCATCAAACATTACTGGGGAGGTTGGGGGTTCAAAGCCTAAAATCCCTGGGAGGTTCCAAATGAAGATTCAGCTCAAGGGTAAGAATTCCCTGCAAAATGCTGCTATGCTTGTGACTGTTGAACCACACTCTGATCGGTCTGATATTTTACATTAGCAAAACCAAACGATATCAGTAGCACTGGCTAATAATGGGATTAAAGAGGTGGGTACAGTGTTAGTGATAGGGAGCGATGATGATATTTCCCCCTTCCCCTCTGAAAGTAATCTATCACAGGTGGACTTGGTTACCATAGAGACTGGGACTCTGCAACAAGCTTTGTCTGATGCTGATTCAGGGGGTTCTGCTGGCAAATTCTATTCTATGTCGGACTTATCTAATATATCAGGCGCTGATACAGACGAAATTGACTTGTCTGATGATCGAAGCTTGACCAGTTCGGCGCCTTTGGAGGAGGATGAATTTAGCCTCGTAGAAGGAAATACAGTGCACAAGGCTACTCCTGCAGCTCCGGTGCTCGGGCAACGGTCGGTTGCCGTTGAGTATCCCAAAAATGATGGGTCTCCTATACTGGCTCCACCCTTGAAGGAACTTGGCTCTATCGGCTCAACCGGCAAAGCACATGAATCTACTGAGTCTGAGTCTCTTTTTGAGAACGCTTCCCCCAGTGTCTCCAATATCTGTGCTGGTCAACAGCTTGAGATTGTACCTGAGACCGAGACTGAGATTACCTTGGCCACAATCCTCCAAGCAATTACACTACATCGGGAAGAAACAAAAGCGGAGGCTCTGCGGACACAAGGAGCGGTTCGCACACTCCAGAATACAGTACGCCGGGTCATCAGGACGACTAACGAATTGTCCAATACGGGTTGCTGAGACGGAGACCAGAATTTCTTCAATTGAGGACGAAATGGTGCAACAGAAGGCAGAAGTTTCCTCATTAACTGCTCTTAGAGACGATGTTAACTGGAAATTAATCAACTTGGAGAATAGAAAGAGGAGAAACAACCTCCGAATTTTAGGTATCCCTGAAGGATCGGAAGGCACTAATATCCGGCAGTATGTTCAAGAGCTATTTTCTGAAGCCTTCCCCGAATTAACACAATGGAGATGGGAGCTTGAACTGCAAAGAGTACACAGATTCCCCTTTCATAAGCGGTCCGGCAACAAATCCATTGATGAGAAACCTAGAGCTATTTTGATTTGTTTGAATAACTTCTTATCCCGTGAAGCTCTATACGACTTAGACAGACCAGATCGCAAGAGGAAGGGGAAGGGGGTTGAGTTTCTTGTTAGCCCAGACTATTGCCAGGCTACATGCAACAAAGGTGGCATCTTCGGCAGTTAATATCCCAGTTTCAAGCCAAGGGAGCCTTAGCGTTCTTATTGAACCCGTCCAAGCTAAAGGTTGTTTATAAAGAGAAAACTTATTTTTTCGTGTCAGAGATTGCTGCAAGAGACTTCTTACGTACATTGTAGTTTAATGACTCTGTATGATCTCTCTTGAGTAATGTATAATTAGTGTTTATATGGTTAAGGCATGCTTTCAATCTCTTTTCTTTTGTCTTAGAAGGTGGGGGTGAACGGTGGGGGGTAGACAGCCTCTCTCTCCATCACCTATGGGGACTGCTCAGTCCCTTTGTCTCTTTTGGGTGGGTTTCAGGGTGGGTGTGGGGGGTGCCAGGGGAGGAAGGGTGGGGTGGGGGGGCGGTGTCTGGGGCAAGGAAAAACAGAGATGGAATATGGAGTATAAAGAGTGGTTACAATTTAGTTAATAGGGAATCTCCTAGTATGTATCTTGTAGTAATTGTCAAGGCGTCCTGGTTTGTCTTATGATCTGTAGCCCAACTTACTTTGAGAATGAGTAGATTTACTATATGTTCCTGGAATATCTGTGGGCTAAATGATAAGAGGAAAAGGGGAATAATGGCTCAAATGCTTAATGTGATGAAAATTGATGTACTTTGCATTCAAGAAACTCATATAGAATGGAAGAATAAAAGCTGGCTTAAAGATCTAGGGGGCATATTATCAAGTAAGGGCGTTACATTATCGCCGCTTTTATCGGCAGGAAACTGCCGATAAAGCGGCGATAATGGGCTTGATAATATGCTCTATGAATTCCAATCGAAGCCCATGTTAGATGTCTTCACATCTAACATGGGCTTCGATTGGAATTCATAGAGCATATTATCAAGCCCATTATCGCCGCTTTGTCGGCAGTTTCCTGCCGAAAAAAGCGGCGATAATGTAACGCCCTTTCTTGATAATATGCCCCTGGGTCTGGAATTAGTGGGTTGTACACAGCAGGGAACAACTATAAGAGGCGTTGCCATATTGAAACATTTGGTCTAGGTATTTGCAAGCGCGTTAAAGAGGACCCCCTGGGTCGGTTGGTAATTAGTGAACTATGCTTGGCGGATTCATCCCTTACTATTTATACCATCTACGGTCCGAATTCAGATGATCCGGATATGCTGAATCTGTTCAGTATAGAGTTAGCATTGTGGCCGTCCCCTCTGGTCTTATGCGGGGACCTTAATTTGCATTTGGACGGAAAAGATGATAACTCTAGCAATTATGTCTATGGGGGAAAGAAGAGAAGGATTTTTAAGGCTACTAAAGGGATTATTCAAGAGTTTGGATTAATAGACGTAGGTTATTTAGAGGGAAGGGGCTCCCCAGGGAGCACCTTTTATTCCACCCCATCAGAATTTTTTTCGCTTAGATTACTTTTTTGTAACTGCCGGATTTATTAATAGTGTTAGAAACATTAGGTTTGAGATTCTCCCCAGAATAATCTCTGATCATAACCCCATCACTCTTGAAGTAGACACTGTCTTCAGACCCCCCCCCAGATCGTGGACTTTTGAGCCGAAACTATTATTCGATCCTCTATATGTTGAGCAGATGGGGAAGTGGATCCTTGAGTTCTGGATGGTGTGGGAGAAACACTCAGCTACTCAATTAATAAGCAGAGTGAAACTCGGATGGTTGACGATATTGAGATGAGAAAATTGCGAGACATTGAAATCCAGTTGATGACAGCTTGTAGTAAAGGGCTAAATATCAATCAAATTTTAAAAGATCTATTAATCCAGAAAGCAAAACTACATCAGAGCTTCACTACAAAATTAGCTACACAAATTGCAGCGTACAGATCAGAGATGTATGAGGTGGAGGAAAACTCAGGGAGACTACTAGCGAAAAGACTGCGACAGAAGGAGGTGGCGGCAAGAATAGACAAGATATTGGATGATTCAGGGAAATTACAATTACTTGATAAGCCTGATGAAATACTGGAGACCTTTCGGGAATTTTATAGCAAATTATATACAGAGGATATTGCTGGAGACATCAAGGAAATGACAGTAGATTTTAGTGCCAGTATTGTAAACACCTCCCTAACACCAGAGGAGTCTGAGGTATTAGATACGCCTATTACTTGGGAAGGGATTGAGACATCCCTAATGTCGTTAGCCTCGGGTAAAGTCGTAGGGCCTGATGCCATTCCCCTGGAATTCTTCAGGGTTTTTCGAACCGTCCTTAAAAAAGAACTTTTAACAGTTTTTTTGTCGGCTCAAAAAGGGAAGGCACCACTTTCCTGGTGTGACTCAATAATTACTGTCTTTCATAAAAAAGACAAATCCCCATTAATGCCCTCCTCATTTAGACCTATATCACTCATTAATGCGGATAGTAAAATATACTCTAAGATCCTAGCATCACGCCTTTCTGCTGTCATTACACCCCATGTCTCAAAATTTCAGCACGGGTTTATCCCTTCACGTGACACAGTCGATCATGTCCACCGCCTAATCACTTTTGTGGATTGGGCTCAAGCAACAAGCTCCACTATCGGTCTAACCCTGTTGGATGCTGAAAAAGCATTCGACAGGGTTTCCTGGGCATATATGTGGGAGTCTTTAGCCAGAAAAGGATTCGGCCCAGGTACCCGGACAGCTTTAAAGACTTTGTACCATCTCCCCACGGCTTCTATACGTCTGGGTGGGCAAACATCTCCCTCGTTCCTAATCTCCCGCGGGACTCGGCAATGGTGCCCGTGCTCCCCATTACTGTTCGCTCTCTACATAGACCCCTTTTTCAATAGGCTAAATCTCGCTGAAAATATTAAACCTATTCACCTAGCTCACATAGATTACTGTGCTCTTGCCTATGCGGACGATATAGTTGTAGTCACAACGGATATAGGTACCACACTCCCCGTTATCAATGAACTAGCTGGTCAGTTTGAATCATTTTCAGGATATAAATTGAACTTAGCTAAAACTAAGATCCTTTATGTAGGAGGGGATCCGCCGGCAAATATATCCACTGTACCTGAAGTCACCTATTTACGAGTTAAAATCTCACTTCCAGTGTCTAATATTCCAGAATGAAACTTTAACACTGTTTTGGCTAAAACAAATGCGACATTAGAGAGACTGGACCACCTCCATTTATCTTTATTTGGCAGAGCCAATTTTTTAAAAATGTTGATTCTGCCAAAATGTTTGTATATGTTTCGTACAATTCCCATTGAATTCCCTGCTGGCTGCTTTAAAAAACTTGAGAGAGCATCCTCTAGATTTCTGTGGGGTTATAAGCGACAATGCAGAGCTCATAAAAAGATGGTCCTTCCTAAAGAACAGGGTGGATGGGGCATCCCTTATTTTTTGTTTTATTACGTCGCTTCAACTTTACAATTTATCAGCCCACTCTTAGTTGGGGATAGAGCCCGAATTCCTTTGTGTAATACACCATCTATTTATGAGCTAGCGATGGGTGAGGAGATAAAGGGGTGTCTGGTTAAAATAGTTGAACCTAGCTATTTTAAAAGGACCAAATTTAAGATCTTAAAAGCTGCTTACACAGTTTCGAAACTGGTCAAGCGCCAAATTGGAATTTCAAAATTTAATGCTAATACGCCATTCACCTCATCCGACATACTACCCTTCATTTTTTGCGATAAAATTGCCACTAGGTGGAATACTAGAGGCATCCGATGTTTAGGGGACTTGTTTCAGGAAGGACATCTGGTCTCTTTTCTTGATCTGCAGAATAAATGTGGTTTTCCGAAGAATGATCTTTTTAAATTTTTGCAAATTCGCAGATTTATACAGACGCTAGGACCTGATCTAGAGCACCGAATGAATAAAATCCCACTTATTGAGAGTATGGCAGAAAAAACATCAATCAGCCAATTTTACTCTTATTTGATCCACAATTTTTCTGATGATCTTGAAAGCTGCCAAATGAAATGGGAAACTAAGCTGGGGGTAGCTGAAGTCAACATCACCGAATCTCTCATGCTGGCTAATCGGGTGCTTATTACAGGAATGATGCGTTCACAGCATTTCATGGCCATACACGATCTATATTACACTCCCTGGAAGATCTCCAAATGGAGTCTGATCACAGGGAACAAATGTAATAGGTGCCGACTATTCGTGGCCGTACATATGTTCTTTGCTTGCCCCAAACTTTCTCAATTCTTTTCTTGTATTGAACAGTTTCTTTTTATAATTATGGGGCGTCCGATTAGCATAACTGGCGAATTAGTGGTAACTGGCTGTGGTTTGGGAACCTCCGGCCAGACAAGACCAAAGGCTACTATATGCTTCATTTTCATTTGTATGGCTGTAATACGGGCATGTATCACAAAAGATTGGATCAATTCAGATCCACCCTCTTTTTCCACCTAGCGTGAAAGATTACTGATGATGTATAACTTTGAAAATGCCATTTATAAAACCAAAGGAAGCAGGAAGAGGACTGTGGGAGCAAAGATATGGGCACCTACCACAAATTGGCTATGGGGAACGATACCGATGCTATGTACATTTATGTTGTCGCTCTTTCTCTGTTGAATTGATTATCTTTTCTGTTGTGTAATGTAACAACACTTTTTTTTGTTTTGTATACTCTGTTTTCCTTGCATAAAAGTGGTTAAAAAAAGCAATAAAAAAACAAAAGGAAACTGATGAAATTGAGATGTGTACACTGGGCAAATTGTAACTGCCCATATGTCCATTTTAGAGGAACAAATAAAGCAGGAGAAATATTTGAATGTTTCACACTATCTACCCGTAAAGGTATGTAGGACAGACTCAATTTTTTGCAATCAATAACACATTCCAACAAGAGCAAGCACAATAAGCTAAATTCCAAAATATTAATACATATATCAGCAGGTAAGGCACTGTATAAGTCATGGATACACTGATTGGTGTCTTCCTTTATGTCTTAAATATTTTTATTGATTTCGTATAAGTAAGATAAGCAGACCATAGATGCTACTGAAGGCCATGACAGTACAACAAAATGAGCACGACAATTTAAAACTTCGTCCTTTACAACCTCGTCCTCCACCCCATAATGACTTGATGTATGGGCCTGAGACGTATGAAACATAAAGTCATCATTGTTCATCACTTCCTTGGATAGCTTTAGATCATTTGATAGTTGGAGGTCTCGCTAAGGGTCTAAATGCCCCAGACCATGTAGCGTGTTGGGGAATGGGAGTTCACGATTGACCTCGAGAAAAATTGTCAATACTGAATCCCAAATTTTGGTGAATTTATGAGTTTCATCTCGCAGATCATGTGCTATTTTATAGTGAGACAATAGCTGCCATATTCGTTGAAGCCATAGTTCTATTGTGGGGTGCTTCTCCTTTCCCCAGAGGTACAATATGGTCTATTTGACTGCCAGTAGGAAATGGGAGCCTCTCTTACGCCGGGATGAAAGGAGTTGGCATGTATCTTCTGGCGTTGTGTCCCAGGATAATTTCCACTGGATCGTTGATCACTCCCTGTTAGACCTGGCACTTCTTGGCGTGTTTACCCCTGACTTTTTGCCTCTACCTCCGCTATTTTTTTGACTGACTTAGATGCTTCGGACACTTTGCGACTGCTAAACAGTGTCAACGTGTAAGTGTTTCCTGTATAAAGTAATGGTAGTTGGTTGTGCATGATTTGTATGTTTGCCTTATTAGTAAGTCCCTAGTAAAGTGCACTATGTGTGTCAGGGCTGGTAATGCAAATGCTATAGTGGGCCTGCAGCACTATTTGTGCCACCCACACAAGTAGCCTTAAAAAGGGAACTCAGGCCTGCCACTGCAGGGCCTGTGTGCAGTTTGTTACACTGCCATGTTGTTCTGTCAAGTGCACGCACTTGCCAGACCTACACCCCTATAATAGGTCCAGGGTGAAAGGTAGGACATGTACTAAGGTGTGTGTCATATCCTGACATTGAAATAATCTCCATTTTTGTTTTTCACTGTTGAAAGGCCTATCTTCCCAAAGCCTTAAGATGGAAAGGTGACGTTTAGTATGCCTGAACTCACAATGTAATAACACATCTTTTTATGCAGGCGGTGTTTGCATTGTGTGTTCAGAAGCCACTCTTTTAGAAGTGGCTGAGTTTTTGTGCTCTGACATTTCTGTGTGTCTCTGCCTGGCTGTGGATTGACTGTCTGGATTTGAAAGCGAAAGGATCTGGGGAATGTCTTGACCCAGGGGAGGTGAGACAGCAACAGGCTGACCTGCATTTGAAGTGTAAGGGGAGGAGAAGCCCCTAGAGGTGAAGAGGCCTGGGTTGCTGCTATAAAACAATTGGTGCATCTCCTGCCGAGTAATTGAGAATCCAGACCCCCCACTAATGAAAGGATGAAATGTGTCACTGGCAGGGAGTCACCCAGAACCGGTTTGAACAGGGGTCAGTGCCAGACTGTCTCTGTTGTCCACATCATGGTCACACCAATGGGTGACTCCTGGGGTCAGGGAGAACAGGGAGGTGAACTGACCCAATACCTGGCGACAATCCCTCTGCTGCACTGGGGTCAGGGTAGGCGAGAGGTTCATCCACTGACCCATCCATCTCCTTGGCTGACAGGGGGTCAGAAAGAGGTTCACTCTCCACTTCTGCCCAATCATCTGTAGCCAAGAGCATGGGCACACCAACCCTCTCAAAGCGGGGTTTGAGGCGGTTCACATGGAGGACCCTAAAAGGGTTCTTAGGAGACTGTAAGTCAACCAGGTAGGTCACTTCGCTCCTGCGCTCCACCACCTTATAAGGCACAGTCCACTTGTCCTGGAGCACGCAAGGCTCCACTGGCGCAATCACCCACCCTTTTTGCCCAGGTTAAAACTCGACCAGAGTGGCATTCTGGTCGTACCACCGTTTCATTTCTTCCTGGCTGGCTTCCAGATTCGCCTGAGCGAGTTGCCTGAAATGCCTAGTTTGGTTCCCAAAAGCCAGCATGTAGCTATATACATCCTGGGGGGGTTTACTAGGAGCCTTCTCCCAGCCCTCCTTCACCAAACTCAAGGGTCCTCTTGCAGGGTGTCAAAGGGACTGAACCCTAAGGACTTCTGTGGCACCTCTCTGTAAGCAAGCAGGCATGGTAAGAGGACGTCCCACTTACACCTCTTGTGTTCCTCCAAGCCCATAATCATGCACTTCAGGGTTTGGTTAAATCTCTCAACCAGACCGTTACCCTGGGGGTAGCAATGCATGGTGAACTTGTAGGTCAACCCGCACTCCTTCCACAGAGATTTCATATGCCTCGATATGAAATTAGTACCCCAGTCGGACACCACATCTCTGGGGAATCCCACGTGGGAGAAAATCCCCATCAGTGCACGGCCCACCACAGGGGCTGTCACCATCTGGAGAGGGATGGCTTCCGGGCACCAGGTGGCATGGTCCACCAGGATGAACCTGTTACCCATGGCTGTCTTGGGATCCAGAGGCCCAACAATGTCAATGACCACCCTTTCAAAGGGGGTGCTGACTACAGGATTGGAGGGGAGCCTTGCACTTTCTCCCACTCTTACCACTTGCCTGGCAAGTCTGACGGGTCCTGCAATGAGTATCAAACTCTTGTGCATGTGAGGCCAGTAGAAGTGGGTGACAAGCCTCTCAAAGGTCTTGCCCTGCCCCAAATGTCCTGATAAAGGTACATCATGAGCCAACCCCAGTAGGAAGGCTCTGAAGTGCTGGAATACCACCAGCACACAGGCTGACCCAGGCTCAGCAACCGTAGGCTCACTATATAGGAGATCATTCTCCCAGTAAATCAAGTGTGACCCAGACTGATCACCTGCTGCCTGGTGTGCTGCCTGTTGCCACAAACCTACAACAGACGGGCACTTCTGCTCCTCACAGAAATCCTCCCTGGAGGGCCCTACCTCCTGCTGCCATTCGGTTAGCTCAGGTAGGTCCCCCAGTTCAGCTACTTGCTCCCCCTTAGGCTCCAGGGCATCGCCCTCAAGGTTTGCCTCCTCCTGGACCGTTGGAACTTTGGGGACCGGTATCCCGTGACTCTGCCTTTTCTCTTTAAGGCAGGCACCTTGGCCACTGTTTCAGGCCCTGGCTCCTCTTGAACCCCTTTACTGGCTGCCATAGACCGAGTGGTCACACAAGCCCACTCAGGCAGACCCGACATCTCCAAATGAGCCTGGCGCTCCACCTCCTTCCAGGGGGAACTTTCCAGGTCATTCCCCAGCAGACAGTCTGCAGGCATGGATGATCTTACAATGACCTTCAAGAAACCTGAGACCCCCCCAATCAAAGGGAACTAGTGCCACCTTGCAGAGGTGTACAGAGCTGTGTGCTGTAACTACAGGGTGAAGTACATTGGGAAATACCTGATCCTCAGACACCCACTGACACCTGACAGATGTCACACTGGCTTCTGTGTCTCTCAGAGCTTCCACCCTCCTTCCATTGATGGTCACCCACTGCCTCTACTTCTTAGTATTCTGAGGCAGAGAGACTTCCTGGACCATCTCTCAATCTCCTAATGAGACCAGGGTCATAACTGCTTGCTCCTCCCAAGTCCAAGGACTCAATTCCTCCCCAACGCTACACTCACTTAACCCGGTGTTGGAGCACCAGTGGGTGCAGGTGACTTCTTGGGGCATTTAGGGGCAATGTGACCCACTTCTGTACAGAAAGAACAAGTAGGAGGACCTCTATTGTCCCGCTTGACCTTATGGGGCAGGACCTCTTAGCTTTGGGGAACTTGGGACCCTTTTACTTGGGGCCCTTTAGAGAACTCCTTGTGGTCAACCTTGTCCTCCCCCACCTACTACGGGAGACCCTGTACACCTTTGGTAGTGGTACCTCCAATCCCCTTGTGAACCCTGGTGCTGGTCTAGCGGTCCACCTCCTTAACAAGCTTACCGGTATCAGTCAGCTTACTTTCTAAAAGATGCTGGTGCAGCTCTGTAACACACAGACTACTCAAGTGCTCCCAACTAATTAAATTGCATAAGCCCTTAAAATCAGTTACCTTGCTGCCCGTCATCTAACCATCCAGTGCACCCGTGTACTCATTCACACACTCAACCCAAGTACTGGATTCCAGTTTCTTGAAGTTCCTGAATTTCTGCCTGTACTGTTCAGGAGAGAGCCCGTACCTGAGGCATAAAGCCTCCTTCATATTGGCATAGGTCAGGGTTCCCGACCTCTCTAAAGGTGGTAAAAATCCCTCCCAGAAGCCTCAAAGTGTTTCCATAGGCCCGCCTCCCAATGCTTCTCAGGCACCTCATTCATCCTTAGTGCGATTTCATATGCTGTGAACCACGCATAAATATCATCATCCCTTTGGTAATCTCACACTAAGTCTTTGGGAATGTACACCTTACCCGCTGGCACTGGTTGTGTGCTGCCACCATTCAAACTGGACTCGCCTGTTTAGCCTTAATGTCCAGTTCCCTCATGCTTAACTCATGAGCTAAGAGAATCTTCTTCTCTCCCAAGGTGAGAGCGTTCCTGCTCTCCTCTGCTCGCTTTTCACTTTCAATGAGCAACTTCTTCTCTTCTGCTTGAGCCTTACGTTTTAAAATCTCCAACTCTTGCTCTCTGACCCTTTGGTTTTCCTCCAGCTCCTCTGGAGAAAAACTCCTCCCTGAATGGTTACTACCAGCCCCTGAGGCTGGTCCTTCCACCGGCAAATCATGTGGACCAAATCCATTCCCTGGGTCATCGTCATCCACCTCAACATCACCTGTCTCCTGAGCCTCTTTGGCTTCCCACTACGCCCTAAAGGCCATTTGCAGCTCCTCCTTCTTGGCGCTACTTTTCATGGGACATCCCAAAGCTTTGCAGAATTGCCTCAATTGATCAACTTTGTAGGTAAGCAATGCCTCAATGGCGAATTCCAATTCTGCAGCCTCACTGGCTTCTTGACTCCTTTGAGGCATGATGTGTGGCTAAAAGGTCGCTCAAAAATAGAACCAAAAATCAAAACACAATATGTGGTTGCATCGTGGTCTGCGCTAAATTAGTGATGTACACCAATCACTGTGACTGAATTTGTAAATACACATTACAAACCCCAACCGCTGACCACCAATGTTAGAACTGAGGATCTCTAGTTGGCTGAGGTAGGTACCTTAGGCCAAATAGAGACCCTTGCTTCTAAGTCAGGGAAAGGAGGGGCACCTTCTCAGATAGCCCCGGCCCATCCCCTTGGTAGCTTGGCACGAGCAGCCAGGCTTATCTCCAAGGCAAATGTGTAAATTATTTGCAACCACGCTCTCAGTAACACAGTGATAACACCAGAAATGGACTCCACACGAGTTTCTTAAAACAATTATATGTTTATATAAAAAACGATATACGATGAGACCACAGGATAAAAATCCAACATATGAGTATTTGTAATATTTCACCTTGCCGGTTATTAGGCCAGCAAGCACTGGTAGGTTCTTGCAGTATTAATGAACCATTCTCAATGATCTAATGCAGTCCTAATGCAATGCTATGCAGTTCGTAATGCAGGAATCAGGCAATTCATAATGCACCAATTGGCAGTTCGTAATGTGAAAATATTGCAATTCATGATGCAACAATCCGGCAGTTCGTAATGCAACAATCAGGCAGTCCGTAATACAAAAATAAGGCACTTCGTAATGCAACATTCAGGCAGTTCTTAATGAAAAAATAAGGCACTTCATAATGCAACAATCAGGCAGTTCGTAATGCAAAAATAAGATACTTCAGCACCGATCATGGTGCTCCGGACGGTCTCTATGCCACTCTGACTGACTCGCGGTCCGCTTCTGCCAAGACATGCCCCCAACACTGCTATAATGGAAAACAAAATGTGGTTCCACAGTCTGGCCCCGATACTGCCACTCCTCGGCACATACGGGCCGCGCTACGGACTTGAGCGGAGGCTCATGCTGCAAAGATGGGAAAGGGCGAGAGCATTTCTCTCGAAGCCCGCACCCCGCCCCAGGCGGCGAAATACGCACGCTCGCCAAGCATTAGCCGGGGGTGCGATCTCACTCTCCTCTCCTCGCGGCTTGGGCCTCCGGTGTGACTTTGTTGATTTGGGCAGTGGATCTCGGGCCCCCAATGGGGATGGTTCGAGGTCTCTCCTTGGTAAAAGCAGGCTCGGGCCAGCGGCACAGCTCCTCAGGGGATGCCGATCCAGGCCGATGGCATTGACGATCGTAGCACTTCTGGTCACGCTGTCGATCGAAGCAGAGAACAAGACTGCTCCGGGACACACAGTCACAGGGCAATTCTCACGAAGGTCTCAGCCTGCAACAGGGCACACGCACACAGTGTCGCTGAGACTCACTTAAGCTCCGAGTGTACACAATCACAGGGCAATCCTCGCGAAGGTCTCAGGCTGCACGAAGCACATGCACACAGCGTCTCTGAAACTCACTTGGACTCTGGGTGCACATGATCAAAGGGCAATCCTCACGAAGGTCTCGGACTGCACGAAGCACACGCACACAGCGTCGCGGAGACTCACTTGGACTCCGGGTGCACACTATCACAGGGCAATCCTCACGAAGGTCTCAAGCTGCACGAAGCACACGCACACAGCATCGCTGAGACACACTTGGAAACTTTTATGTTCCTGAGTTTCCACAACAGGGAGCCAGCTCTCATTGGGACCTTGGGGACAAGTTACTCACCCTACAGTGGAGAATCTGTCTATTCTTAGGACTGCTCGTGCCCAATACAAAAAACACATATTTAAAGATAAAGCCTCCTTTCTACGATCTCAGCTTGATCGAGCCAGAAACCGCCCTAGAGAACTTTTCAATATTGTAAAAAAACAAACATCCACTGGCCCTCCTAAAATTTTAGCCTCCACAGACAAATGCGAAGAAATAGCTAGCTTCTTCACGAACAAAATCAACATGATTGAACTATCCTTCTCTTCCCTCCTTCTCGCACCCCAACCCACCACTACCCTACACACTCTTCCATACACTCATAAGTCGACGTCGATCTCATCTTCCACTTCGCCTGATACCTCTGATTCCCTACCTGATCTACTCCTGCATAATACCCTTCATACAACAAACTCTCCCGCTAAAAACAACGCCTCCTGGAATGATTTTAGCCCAGTATCTGAATCTTTGATCACTAATATCATTGTCAAACTTAAACCTTCTGCACATTCCAAAGATCCTCTCCCCGCCACATTAGCCCAAGAATTCAAATCCACCATTGCCCCTATTTGGTCTAAAATTATCAACTCCTCTCTCTCCACAGGCTGTGTCCCTGCATCCCTCCAACTTGGCCAAATTACGCCCATTCCCAAAAACTCCACTGCGGACCCCAATGATCCAAACAACCTTCGTCCCATCTCTAACCTTCCTTTCCTCTCCAAAGCCCTCGAAAAATGTGTCTTAATGCAACTAGAGAAACACATTATCTCATTCAACCTCCTTGATGTCTTCCAGTCCGGCTTCAGAAAGGGTTGCAGCACTGAAACTGCTATGCTAAATGTCATGGATGATATTCACCGTTCCCTTGACAAAGGTGAATCCTCTATACTTATCCTTCTTGACCTCTCAGCTGCATTTGATACCGTTCACCACCCTACCCTTCTCAACACCCTCAAAGATCGATTCAGCTTTGAAGGCACGGTACTCAAATGGTTCCCCTCATTCCTCCAAAACAGATCCCAACAAATCAAACTTAGCCATTTCCTCTCCAAACCTCAACCTGTTTCACTTGGAGTACCTCAAGGTTCCATCCTCTCCCCTACCCTATTCAATCTGTTCATGGAACCACTCACCCTCATCCTCAAACACGCTAATATCAGTTACCATCTCTATGCTGATGACACGCAACTATACTACAAAATCAAATCTCACAAAGACATCCTTCACCTAAATGAGACACTGACTAAAATTCAAACCTGGTTCCATCTGAACCATCTCAAATTAAACCCCCAAAAAACTGAAATCATTATCTTCTCCCCCAAAAACAATCCTCTTCCCATCCAACTCTGGGTAAAGGACATCAATGCACTAAACTGCACTCTCTCCACCTCTAATACTGTTAAGTCCCTTGGCATCAGTATTGACCAAAATCTGAATCTCATCCCCCACATCAAAAATGCCTCCAAAAACGCTCTTCTAACTCTTCGCCACCTCAAAAAACTCAAACCTTTCATTCCAGCAGAAGATTTCAAACTTGTTGTCCAGTCACTGGTCCTCTCCAGGATCGACTATGGCAACGCCACTTTGGCTGGCACTCCTAAATTCCATCTTGCCCCAATTAAATCTGTCCTCCACCTTGCAGCTAGACTCATCTCCGACTGCAGAAAATTTGATCACATCTCCCCCATCCTCAAAAATCTCAAGTGGCTTCCAATAGAAGGAAGATCCACTTACAAAATTGCCTGCATCACTCACAAAGCTCTTCACCAAAACTCCCCTGCCTACCTTGCAATTAAACTTCAGAAAGCAGGTTGTTCCAGATCCCTGAGAAGCACTAACTCACTTATCCTGATCCCACCCAGACTTAAACATCAGAAGACCCAATCCTGTGCGTTATCTGGTAACGCTCCCACAATCTGGAACTCCCTCCCAAAGGATATCCGATGCAACCCTTCCTACCATCTCTTCAAAAAAGAACTTAAAATACTTCTTCTCAACAAATACTGGGGTATCTAATGTCACGGACACTTTACATGCCCAATATATCGTATTACTTGTAGTATGACACCATCCCTGATAACTCCTCTCTCTCATACTATGCTCTCCCCTCCCTCCTCCGCTATACCCTTGCCCTCTCTATCTCTCCCTCGCTTCACTTCCATCTCTCTCCTCCCCTCTTTATTTGTGTACTTTTCAATTTATATGTCCATACTCCTCTGACGCACTTGACTTGTTTGATCTCACTGTTCAATGTTTGTTTTTACCTTCCTTGTAAAGCGCTCTGATACTTTTGGGTCCAGCAGCGCTATATAAAACCTTTGAAATAAATAAATAAATACATAAATAAATACTTCAGGACACAGCACACAGCAAAGTCCTTTCAAGCGGGGGACACAGCACACATCAAAGTCCCTTAGCCTCTCCTTGGTTAAATCAGCAAACTGCAGGCCAGCCCCAGAACACACAGCAAGGGTCAGTTCTTTCCTTTTGTCTCTTCAGCTGTTTCTTCGATGGCAGAGGTTCCTCCTGACTGCGAAGTAGTTTCAATCCTTTTCAGTCTTGATCAGTCCAAGGGGTTTCAGCTCTCATAGTTATACCCCTAAATATCTTTGAAGTCTTTGTATTCAGGGGGCACTGACCGCTGTCTAAATCAGTTCTGGGAGTCTCCCTGCCAGTGACACCTTTTTCCTTTGATTGTGGGGGTCTGGGTCCCCAATCACTCAGCAGGAGATGGAGCCCGTGGTTTATGGCAGCAGCCCAGGCCTCTTCACCTTCAGGGGCTACTACTCCCCCCTACACTCCAGATGCAGGTCAGCCTGTTGCTGTCTCACCTACTCCTCCCCTGGGTCAAGACATTCCCCAGATCCTATCACATTCAAATTCAGACAGTCAATCTACAACCAGGCCAGTGGCGACTCCCCCATTGGGGCAAGGGGGCGTCACCCCACTGCTTTCTCGCAGTGCGAGTAGGAAGACCCATAAATGGTAAAAACTACAATTTTTTGTTTCTGCCTTCTCGCACGGCGAGAAAGCAGAAGTGCCTGGTTGGGGGTGGGTGGTCTTGCTCCATTGCAGGGGGGAGTGGCTTGCCCACTGTTGTGCAAACTGACTGTATGCACAACAGTGGGCACTCCTCCCCTTCCCTTGAGAAGGACCGCCCACTCTCCCTTTTTTCTCTATGTAGAGAAAATGGCCAGGCTGTGGAGCGCTCTCCGATGCAGCTCACCAATAACAACCTTGCCATTGCAGCGTTGTGATTGGCAGAGGGTAGCGAGGGAGGCTGCCTTTCATGATGATGACTATGAGAGCTGCATGGAATTCGAAAATGCAGGACAGCTGGAGTCAGAGCCATCGAGAAGTGGAGGTGGCGCAGGATAGTACGTTTTATTTTATTTTCTAATTAAATCCCTCCCGCCGCCTCCCACCTATCCCCCTCCCACTACCCCGGACGTGCGCTGGAATTAAAGATCAATAACCCCGGGCCATAACTGAAGGACCCGCATACAACACCTAAACCCAGTAAAGTAGCGAAGAATGCAGGGGCCAATTTCTTTCCAGAGAGGAACTCTAAACTTTACGGGTCTCAGTCAGAGGCCGCTTTGGGAGAATTGATTTTTTGAAGAAACCCGATGACCTTACTGTCTGGCTCTGTAGGTCGATCCTGTAGATATCGGCAAACACTGATGCCCACGCACCCGTTTTTTTCACTCCATGTGTTTGTTTAGTTACATTTCTGCCCCTTACACGCTGCATTTCGAAGACCATTCCTGTGATGCTGTAGTTTGACATTGTGTGCGACACTTGGTTCAGCATGTAAAGAGAACTCGTGGGGTTTTCCACCCTTACAAACAGAGATAAAATCTCTATTGTAAAATCTCTACAGTACGAAAACCTCGATAGGACTAAATCTAATAAGAGCGCTGTATTAAAACAAATACTTCATGCCCCAAAATAGGGCCTCTCAACAGAACACATATCAACAGCGCAGAGAGACCTCACCTGAAAGTCTGCATTTGAAATGTTATATGAAATGTATTACAGTGCGCTCACCCACTGCCATTTATAGTTTATGATGTTCTTCTTTGTAAGTTCAGTTTCTATGTGTGTGACAAGCCCTTTTTAATATACAATTGTTTGACCCACCGTCCAAAAACTATTTTCTGCACAGAGCTGTGCAAGGTCCTCTCCGTGTGATTTCCAAGTAAGCCCTGTCTACTTAAGACTTCCGCCTTGTGTCTCAACCTACCGCCAATTCATTGCCACATTAAATCTGTTTTAAAAATCAAGGTTTTCAACTGCAGCATTTTGTGAATTTGATTTTGATATTGTGACATTTTAGTCGCAAATCTGGGTGAGCAATGTCATTTTATCTCTTTTTTGAGGTGGGCTGCGGGGTCAGCCCTCTTAACTTTTGCTTAATCGTGCACATTGATTTTAAATGTTACATCTTTTTCCAGGATTCTGCTGATGTAGTAGGTTGCATATTGATTGGTCAGTAGTTTCCGATGTGAAATGATGTAGGTGTTTTTCATAAGTGATAGTGTGTTAAAGTTGCTCATTACGGATACTCAGGAATGAGACAGGACAACAAAGCTTTGAAAAGTACATAGGAAGCAAGTGTGCGAGTGGAAAGCAGATAGCTCCCTGCGTAGAAAGGAAGTGCCTCTAAGCACAGTGGGACACAAGTTTGAGAGACAGAGAGTAGAGAGTGGTCACCCAAAAAGGAGCTAGGAAGGAAGGTAAAGAAGGCAAAGGTGGCAAATAGGAGTAGAAGGGAAAGAGGGCGAGAAAGGAAATTAGATGGTGAGAGAGAGTCACATGGCAGAGAAATGGTTGCTTCATACATCTGAGCCCCACACCATCATGGGCATTGTCTCTTGGTTGTCACCTCTTTCTCAATCTTACTTGAAAATGCACCATTTGCCCACTCTTTAGGTGCTTCGGGCTCGCTCGCCGCAGTACAGTACTACAATTGTTTTACGCCTCACCACTTTCAAATGTCACCAGCCGCCACTGAACTAGGCAGAGACACACAGAATTGTTAGGAAAAAAAACAGCCACTTCTAAAAGTGTGGTTTCTAAACACGCAATTCTAAAACCACCTTCACAAAAAGATGTTGTAATATCCTGTATATTATGTATATGCAGATTTCCCACTACTCCATCTGTAGAACACTCTGGTGTGATGTCATTTGGAGTGTTGTTCTATGAAGCTGTCAGTTGGAGTAGGGCTGAGTACCTAGCTGGGTACTCCTGGTGGGGCTATCTACTGATGTACTACTGATCTCCATCTATCTTCAATAAATCCACCTGAATATCACCAACCTGCGTGGAGTCAATTACTACATTTTATTTGGCGACGAGGGTGGGTCGTCCCATTAGTTCAGTAATTTACCAGTGAAATAGTATTTTGTCGTATGGATCATTGTAAGATCGTTACCTCATGTGTGACAGACATCTGGAGCTATATAATCCACTCAGCTATAAACAAGAAAAGATGGAGGCACGTAGTATACGATGTGCCGGGTGGCTGCAGGCACGTACTTGCTGTGAGATGTCTGACAGTAGCAAGTACGTTATGAATAGATCGCCAGAGACTGGAGGTGATGACGAAGGACGAACGAACACAGAAGAGCTTCACCATTACTCTTTGTGATCCTTAATACGTCATCATTAGGAAGGCAGTGCTGAAAAGGAGAAGAGCTCGCCTGACCAACCGTCACTGACATTACACGGTGAGATGATGAATTGCCAGGCACAGTATACTTCAAAGCTGAGAAGTATTACAAGTAATTTTGTTTTTGGTAGATGGAGATGTTTACTCGGTTCACGAGGCACTCAAACAGTTCACTGTTATATAAAGCTTGTATCTGATTAAGACTACCTTCAAGGGTTTTAAAACAGAAACGCTGACCATGGGCTCCGTTTCTGGTTTTCTCTATTTCTCCAATTTGTTTGACTTTTCGCCTCTATCTAAGTTGCGTTTTCATTCTGTTTGAGGTGTGTTAGAATTATATTCCCATGTTTAATGCGCATTCTGTCTGACCTTCACATGAGGTATAAGCGTGGACTTGGTCCTATCTCATATAGTACACTATCTTAATCTCTCCAGAGAGATAGATTTGTTTTCAGGTACTAAATTTTTTCTTATTCTATGCACAATTCTCTCACGTTTATGGAGAGTGTTTGTTGAGTGTCGTCCCATTAGTTCAGTGCACTAATTTTATCCATGTTGTAAAGTTAAGTTACTCTCACCACCGTCTTTGTTTTTTTTTCTCCTCTTGGTATTTGGTGTGAGTTTAGGTTGTTACTAACTTTGCACATGTCAGTATCTCTCCGGAGGTTGCCCATTTTAGTTGTTTTACCCTCTGTGGGTGCATGGTTTTTCTTATCTTGATGCATGGGTCAGTTTACTCTGGGCGAGTTATTCCTAATACTTGTTTGGTGTATTTCACTTATGCCCAGTTTGAATTTTTCTTGTGTTGATTTTTCTTCTTATTTATGATAGTGAAGGTTGAGTTTATTTTCTCTTTTCCTTCACTGTCTATTCGTTTTCCCCTGATTTGTGCTGTCCTTTTCTAACTTACCTGGCAAGTAGGTATGATTTGAACTGCCATTGATGGTTTTCCTGCTTTTTCTTTAGCTTTCCTTTCTTTTTCATGTTTAGAGAGGAGGATAAGTAATATGTCTATTATGGGATCTAATATGGTATCTCTAATTGTATTTTGTATACTTCCTCATCTCTCTTCTCTGATAGTTCCTCAACACTCTTTGTTTCTCTATTATACGCCTTTTATTCTGGTTCTGCTCACTATTATGCTTTTCTATGATGTGTTATCTTCTTATCTAAGTTTTAACTTTGTTTCTACACGCCTTCTCTTTATTTCTGTCTATGGCTTTATTTCTACACTTCTCTTCTCTTTATTTATGTCTACATGGTTATACACCTAATAATATTCTTTTCGCTTTTATTAGAAAAGAGGATATGTAATATCCTGTATATTATGTATATGCAGATTTCCCACTACTCCATCTGTAGAACACTCTGGTGTGATGTCATTTGGAGTGTTGTTCTATGAAGCTGTCAGTTGGAGTAGGGCTGAGTACCTAGCTGGGTACTCCTGGTGGGGCTATCTACTGATGTACTACTGATCTCCATCTATCTTCAATAAATCCACCTGAATATCACCAACCTGCGTGGAGTCAATTACTACATTTGTGCTTTATTAAATTGTGAGTTCAGGCACACTAAACTTCACCTCTCCATTTTAAGCCTATGGGAAGATAGGCTAGAAACATATTACACAGCCTCCCCCATTCTGTCCTATGGGCAAGATGGCCTTGCAACAGTGAAAAAATAAATGGAGAGTATTTCACTGTCAGGACATGGTACACACCTTAGTACATGTCCTACCTTTCACATACACTGCAACCTGCCCAGGGGGGTACCTTGGACCTAACATAGGGGTGTCTGATGTGCATAAAAACGGAAGGGAAAGGCCTGGCAAGTGGGTGCACCTGTCAGGACAACAAAGCAGTTAACAAACTGTGCGCAGGCACTGCAGTGGCAGGCCTGAGATCTCTCTTTAAGGCACAATCAGTGTTGCAGGTCCACTAGTAGCATTTGTATTACATAGTGCACTTTACTAGGGACTTTGCTAGTAAGACAAACATGCCAATTATGGACAACTAATTACCAATACACTTTATACAGGGAGCACTTGCACTTTGACACTGATCAGCAGTGGCAAAGTGCCTAAAGCATCTAATTTGGCAAAACGTAATCTATCACAGCATCAAAAGTAGAGGAGATAGAGGCAAAAAGTCAGGGGTAATCACGCCAAGAAATGCCTGGTCTAACAACTCCCTATTCAACATTTGAATACTTTTGATTGATTACAAAAATACGCTGCATGTGGTTTTGGAAAGTGCATAAAAATACAGTAGGTAGTTTACATTCAATTAAAACACTCAAATATCTTGAGCACTCTGAACAAGGAGCCAGAAGCCACTGTGTAAATCAACTTTATGTAATGTGGTACATGACGTAGGGCTTACCATTCTAAAGCCCTTCAGAGCCTTTGGTGATATCGTGTCATGGTTCTGCGTGTTGCAGGTTGCATCCTTGCTTGCGACTAGAAGTCATTCGCAGGCATAGATCCCAACTTTTCCAATTCACCACAAGTAGGACTGAATAGAAGGGCAGCAGGTGAGATTTGTCTCCTTGTCCTCTGTAATAGTAAGCGTTACTGCTAAACTGGTTTTAAGTATATTGTGCTGAGATACCTGGTCATGCTGACCTCCTCCACTATGACACCCCAGGCTGTGGCTGTAGGTTGCTTGCCCATTACAGCATTGAAAGTGGTGCTGCTGTATTTGTTATCGGGTGAAGTTGATCGAAAAGTCGTGCAGGTCTTTTGCTCCCTTGCAAAGTTTATCCAAATATCCTCAGCTTTTGAGGGAGTCAAGCACAAAGGGATAAAGGGTGGAGAAGTGTGGCTCAATGGTTAGAGCGGCAGACCCTGATGCAGAGGTCTAGCCCGGGACCAGGGTTCAATTCCCCGCCTCGGTGGGTCTTGGGCTAAAAAAAAAAGACAGGGAGTGAAAAAACCGGATGCCTACCTCCACCTTGGGGGTGCCCAGGAGTGGACACCTCACAGGGAAAGCCAGGATGGGTTCCACAGCGGTATTTGTACAAGCGCCTTGAGGCCCTTGCGGGTGAGTAGTGCAAGTATCAAGTATCAATTTACATAAATATGTGCATATAGTGCCCTGATTTGTGGAATACCAGAAAAATGTAAAAACCCATTAAATGCTACGATTATGCATGCCTAGAATATGGAGCACATACAAGGTGCTTATTAAGGTCCTGATTTATTTAGAACGATCGGTGCGTGGATTCTAGAATGTTTTATCCCCACTCGAGACATGTTTTTATTTTAAAGACAGACGCTTTAGCATGCTGGATGTTTGTGGTTGCATAATTTGGAGGGTCTGGCTCTGTCATGTGGCATTAAAACTGACACTGGTCTTTATTGGTCCTATATTATTCATGCCCTTAACATTAATACCAAAAATACTGATTGATTTTCAAACAAGGAACGTTTAAAATGTTAATGTAGTGCATGTCAGCCATTTACTTTCAGTTTCTATTTCAGGTGTTTTTCTTAATCTTGCATTCCATAATGTTGTGTTTCTGTGCTTTTTTTGATGAATTGTATTAATCTTGTATAGTGCAACTTGGAACCGAGTCGCACCAGGTGTTTATGACAGTCCAAGATTGAAAGATGTGGCACAGAGGCTGAAGGCAGTCCAAGTTTCTCACAGTGCCAGTCAGTGGGATGGCTCCTTTGCAGAACACACAGAAGAATGGTCACATATTACAGTTGCAGCTGAAATTCTGTGTACATTTTTGTGAAGGTGGTACTAAGTGGTCAAAATATTGACGAAGTGAACGTTAAATAAAATAAAGTGCTTACATATGAGTGAGTGCAGTGTAAGGGACGGTGAAGGAGATGCGAGGAAGTACATACAGGAGAGAGTCAAAAGAGAGTGCTGAAGAGGAAAGAGTTGAGGTTTAAGATTTGCAGATGGATGACATGTGGAGAGAAAAAGGGCGTACACGTCTTACATAAAGTGCACATAACTGAAGATCCACAAGCCACAATAATATTAAATTGATAGTCTCAAAATTTCAGAATTGAAACATTTTCGATATCAATTATGTACAGCAATAGTTGATACTCATTTATCTTGAACAAACAGAGGAACGAGCAGTCAAACTCACATCTCGTTCATACCCCCAGAAGGTAGTGAGACAAGCATGCAAGCGGGCGCTGAATACCCCAAGGGAAGCCCTGCTGACTAAACAAACAAAAGAACAGAAGGAATGTATTCCAGTGGTCACCACGTTTGGCCCCCATTCAACTAAGATCCGCCAAATAATCAGGAAGCATTGGCACTTGCTAAATACTAACTCTATGCAGATGCCGCAACCGCGATTTGCTTTTAAACGGTCATCCAGTTTGAAGGACCGGCTGGTCCACTCTCGTTCAGCACCAGTGGCCAAAGAATCTAATATTCCTCCGGGACACTATCCATGTGGGAGCTGTACAGTTTGTGCATTAACTAGTAAATCTAAAACAATTACTAGAACCAGTGGGAAGACCTGGCATTTAAACACCTTTAGCAATTGTAATACTGCTAATGTGATCTACAGACATACATGCCGTGTGAACTGCATTATATTGGGCTAACATCGAGAAGGATAAAACTCAGGATCCAAGAACATCTTAGCACGCTAAAAGCCGGAAAACTCACAACCAAACTGGTACAACACTTTATCAGTCAGAAACACCAACCCAGGGACCTGCGTTGGACAGTGATTGAAAGGATGAGCGGGGACCTGCATAATAAGGAAAATACACTCCACAAAAAAGAGGCACGCTGGATTTATGAAGAGGCCACTGATCAACATGGTCGTAATGATACTATTGAGTGGTACAGATTGTTAGCCAGCTAATCTTGATGTTAAAACATACACAAATAATAAGAGACATATAGACGTTACTTATATCCCACCTAATAAATATGAACATTCTCGAGGGGAATCGAGTGACAAAGCCATGAGTACACATCATCTTACACCATAGTATGGTAGGAAAAGATGGATGACAGGCTCATTACGTTACTAATTCCAAGTATATTCCTGTCCTAGCCCCAGGAGATTGGTGGTGTAACCAACCAGTGGTTAATCCACCAATTCTTGTTTTGACCATCAAAGGAGGAATAACGGCATATATAACATCTGAGCCGATCCGAACAGAACCGGGGTAAACTCATATATCTAATGACGTCCAGTGCCATCTAGCTCGAGTGGTATGCTGAAACGGAGGTTTTTCCTCCACTCTAAGATGGCCGCCACTCACGACATATACATCATTGACGCCCTTCTTCAGAACCGGACACACGTGACTGGGGCGGACCGAGGGACGTTGCTTTGAAGTAGACAACCGTACAGTCACTTCGAAGCGGCAGGGTGAGCGGAGGCCACATTTGCACAATAATACGGTAAGAAGCTCGTCTGTGGTATTAACTGAAGGCTAAGACCCGGACTGTAATACGTCCAGGACACGGCCTCAACATGGCTTAGAAAGGGTGGACAAGTGGTCGAGGTGTTAAATTACGATCAGACCAGTTCGTAAATACGGGGCTCCGTAGCACTGAATGTTTGGTCACTGGCTGGGTTTTGATATGAGCTTTGCCCCGAGCGAATAACGAACTACGCCCATAGCAGCTATAACGAAATCTATTGAGGGCGCTTTAAGCAAAATGTATACACCTGGGACAGGCACTTGGCTAGGGAAACTGACATGAATACAGAGCGAGTCATAGTCCTAGCATAATGCTATAGACCAGGGGTATCTTTGAGCTCTATTTTTGAGTTCAATGTCTGGTGTCTTAATATGCATTCATTTTTCTAGATACCGACCGAAGGGCGGTGTATGGAACCCATTAAAGGTCAAAGGGTCCCTTCATTTCAATTCTTCTACGGGAGCCTGGTAGGCTTTATCACTCAAGGCTACCTGGTAATGTATATGTGGTAAAAATATGACCAAGAGCTTTGCGCACATTTATTTTACTCGAGACACAGTGAATACATATATGTGTGTGTGTTTTTATATTCCATGTGTTTCTACAGGTACAATAAAGGGAGAAGCAAGACGTGCAGGAATCACGCTGACCCAATATAACCCTGATGAAATCGCCGGTAAAGTAATCTTGGCGATGAAACATGTTGGTTGTTTTTAATTAGAACGGGCATACAGCACAGAATAAAGTTTGGAGTTTGCTAGTAGAGCTTAGTTCTTTTTATGGTGGGGGACTAGACCTCATACACAGGAGGTAGGTTCCACCGCCACTGGGTCACTTACACAAACACATAGAGTTTTTCTTTTTTGCACAGCCTTTATCCCCTTTATTTTTCAGGTTGGCAGTTGCTGATGATGAGAACGTGAGGATCCAGGCGAGTACCAGTCTGCCATATCCTCCCCCGGGTGTTGCTCCCGTGAGGCACTGCCAACCTCCCCTCCCCTTTTTTCATTAGAGAAGGGTAGAGGTGTGAGTTAGATTAACACATGCTGGTTTGCGCACACACACTTTGTTTTTAAATCATTAATAATGCTTCAAAAGAGTGACTGTTAATAGCACTATTAAACAGAAGGCTTTAGTGCACCCACTGTTTAAACTACATAGATTTAATAAACAATCAGGGTTTTACCCCTAGACTAGATAGTTGTTGCTGTAGTGAGTGGGGGGCTGCCTGTTTAAATCACTGTCCTTTCCCTCTTAGGCTCCTTTGTGTTTAGACTCATTTATCTTAAACAGCTATCAACCACTGACAAAGCCAATAGTACTGGCAGGTTTGAGGTGTATGACAGTTGTTTTATATCTGGACGCAATAATAGAAAGCTCAGACAGAAACCAAAACACTGGTCGGGTGTCACACTAGGGGAATCACAAGAATGTAGGTTACATGTTTAAGCATGTCCCTTTTAGAGACCCCCCACTTTTTTGATCCGACTTAAAGCCCTGTTTGTACATATTTCCATATGACTGGTCACATCAAGCAGATGTGGGTGCATCCCCAAACTTGGTTAGAGCATTTTCTTCCAAAGTTGATGCTGTACGCAGGGCAAGACACTGGGCAAGCACACACTTTAAAGGGCCTGAAGTTGTTGCCCTGTACAATTTTCACACTACAGTACCTGTTGACCATATCTGGACAGTAAGATATGGGGTAGTTTTAATGTGTTTAAATATTTCAAGACTTTCCGTTCACAATTGCGTTATAAACCTTCTTGCTTTCTCACTAAAATCTTTATTAACATTTGCTTTAAAATGCACCATTTGGCTATCTTTATTATAAAATGTGTCAGTGTATGGACCCCCTAAACCCGGTGTTTCTCCATCGAGCTCCCTCGTTTCGCTTGCTACATTAAAGTCATACCCAACTTTTACGCCCCTAATTTTTCAAACGTCAACAGCCGCCACTGATCTTAAGCTGCATATACACACAAAAACCTACTGAACCTAGATTCTTAAAGGAAAATAAAATAGATGGAAAAGGTCTCTATGTCTGTGAGAATTGGATAAACACAGGGCTAACAGTGGACACACATGTTGAAGCTATTTCTTAGTGCACATTGTAACACTCTTTTGGCTAGGACTGTAATTGAAACTATAAATGATTGTTAATTGAGTGAAGGCCCCATTTTAAATATTTAGAACCAAAACTATGTGCTCAATTTCTGGTGCAATTTACAATGGTCTACCAGCTAGGTCCATATTCAGGCCCAGAAACATATAGACAGCTACATTCTGCCCCTTCTGCCCTGGCCCCACTAGCCACAAGCACCTTCAGATTGAAACAATCTCAATGACCAATAAGAACACATCGGTAGCATTTAAAGAGGTAATAGACTAGGACAGCATCCACATCTATGATATCAAATATAGGCCCTAAACTCTAGAGGACGTCCAACTGTACCAGTTTGAAGGCTGAAATATGTCCTCATTAGTCTGGCCAAACACAATACCCTAAGGACTGAGACCTTACCCCCTTTCAACTCAAATAGGGGTCTTCACTGCCAGGTTTCAACACCAATGAAGCGGAATTCCACATGCCCCTCTTTCAAGCCCACTCAGTTGTCTCCTATCAAAATAATCAATTTGTCTTCTGCTCAGTCTAACCATCTGGGTATCCGTGGTCTTTGTACCAGTATTCACAACAGGTTGTGTGAGACTGGAATCAAAGGTAATGTTGATCATAGTTAGAATTGCATCAGAAGAGTGCCCAATGCATGCTGATACAGTAAGGCAGAATTTCAAAGAAATGTAAACATTGTTCTCATTTCCACATATACAGATTTCACAAAGGCTTCCAAGAATGTTCCTGGAAAGTTAACACTGTTGCTTTCCAGGAGTACTCCTAGAATGTTCTTGTGGATTCCTATTTACCTTAATGCTAAGACATTTCTGTTTGCGTAATTATACATAGTGTACGCAACTGTGCATGTGAAAAAATGTTCTTATTTTTTTTATTGCATTTTTAATTGTTACACTTTTTTTTACACCGAAGGGAATACATTTCCCACATAAAAAAATATCTTCACCAATTCCCTCATGAATTTTAGGGATGCTTCCTCCCCATTCCTACCAAGGAAAGGGATTTGCTCCTACAAGGAGAAAATCTCTGATCATTTCCAGGATGGAAGTATGGTAACGGTAAGTTTGTGAATAACAAACTCAGATATACAGTAGTTTGTCGGTGTGTACAAATGTACAAGGACATTCATAAAGAAGTTTGAAAATCTACACCTACAAAGCTTTTTAATTTATGCAATTACAACAGGCTTCCATGTAAAACTGTCACAATTAAAGATTCACGGGAGTATTTCTGAAAAAACGGTTGAGAATTCACATTTCCGCTTATGCAAAATTCTTCTGCATGTGTAATTGTATAGTTATGCAAGCGGGCACTTGCCTACCAGTGAGATGTGTCCGTTCCCAGTACTACCCAGGAAATTGATTTACTTCTGCCCCTGAAAAGACTGAGTTTGTGCATAGCCACAAACTCACAAATTAGTGTGTGTGCACACATTTTCCAGGGCATCACCAAACGTGATATCAAATTTATTCTGTGCTATACAAATCCAATAATCTGTGTTAGTAAACAGGTTTTTGAGTGCAAATTCTGTTTTTGTGAATGCAACACCAAAATTTGCAGTCAGTACTTCATCAATTTTAACTTTTAAGCTGCTTGCATGTGCAAATGACTTTTTGAGTAGGGCAGGCAGATGTTCTGAAGATCTATTTCAGCTGTTAAATCTCCACCAGACGCTTCTGCAGGCCAGCCAACTGCATTACAAAACATGAAAGTCCAACAAACTCGTAAAAACGTTCCTCGTTCACTTAGCTGGGGGTGCAGAGAACAGACATTGAAGTTTAAATAGACCCAGGCTCTAAGGACAGAACTGCATCACCAACCTTCACATCTGTTACGGCTCAGTTTATAAAAATCTCTGAAAGTACAACGATGACACACGCTGTTCCTACAGACACCCTAAGTACAAAAGCCCTTTCTTGATTCCTCATCTGTTTCAAAACACAACTAAGTCTCGCGTAGCACGCATCATCATGTTTTCCGAACCATGCACAGGCACAACTTTTCATTAGCTCTTCTCTGTGATTCCTCTCCTGGGCATCACGTGGCTACTGGAGAGTAAGACCTTTGTCCGCGTCACAGAATGTGATCTCTTTAGACCTCAAAGGCTTTTACTAAAGCTCTGGCAGACTAGAGGAAATCCAGATGTTTCTATGCAACAATATCAACAGTGGGAAACGAATGACACCTCCCTTGTTTTTCTTTCAGGCGTAAACAACAATGATGACATTTTGAAAACAACAAACACCTCTGATTTCTTTTGAGTTTAATTATAGGGATGGGTGAAGTTGTTCTTCTGCAGGTGACATTTTTAACAAACGTAATAAAGATGGCAACCCCACAATGCAGAAAAGTTTGTCATCTTCAGAAAACCTCTCCTGATGGTGAAATTTCCCGCAAATGTTTTTGTGGGAGATTTTTCCTGCAAAAAACCTTTTAGCAAAAAGGTTTTTCTTGTTTTTTGCTTGCACAAAACCTACTTGTTGGTGAAGTCCAACTTTACCAGTTTCACGCAATCCTAATCTCTAGGTGTCCCTAAACCAGAAACACTGTGACAAAAGAAACATCGTTTCTACTTCCTTCCATGAATCTGTAAGTATGACAAGCAAGTCCTGTGCTGTAATGGCTCTGTGCTGACCGTGGCATCTACACTTAGCCACAACATGTTGTGTGCATCAGACCAAGGCCAGATTGATAGCTTTAGCATGTTATTCCTGGGGAGAGTTACATGAGGAAGGTAAATGTAAATAACTGAACAGGCTCTGCACCTGGACTCACCTTATGGTGCCTGTCCAGGTGCACTGAAGCCGCACCAAGGGTTGATTTGGCTCTATAGACAAGATCTTCCGTTATGTATGTGAGGGACCTGTCCAATTCATGAGCCATTTGAAAAAGTTAATTAAAGATACAGTATTCCAGTAGGCAATTTCTGGTACTGGCCAAAATGTGACAGATCATGGTGAAACTAGGGGACACATAAGGATGAAGATCAGTTAATTCCCAAAGGAGAGCATCCAGACTTACAACACTTGGATCCAGTCGCCAGCCGAATTAGCAGTTCCACTCTGAGTCCATCAGGTTGACATCAAAAGGACCTTATCTCAGGGACAAGACCTGATAATTCTGCTTGTACGGTGGCAAACTGCTGCTGCTGTGAAGAACGTTAGATTGCCAACTGGCCACAGTGTTCTTGAGACTGGGAATATACTCAGCTTTGGGGAGATCTCTCAGTCGAGGCTGGAGTGGCAGAATTTCCTGGGTACGAGGACCTTGGAATGGGGCCCACCTAGGAAGACGGCTGCCACAATGTCCACGATTAGTAAATGCAGCATCCCACTCTTTGCGGCCAGAGACTCAATGGCATCGGAGTAGGCCAAAACCTCTAAATAACTGGTGTACACAAGTGCTTACATTTGCAAGCGAATGAGTGCCGGAGACGGTGCCCAAAGCTCAGCTCAGAAGCCCATGTCACTGCACAGAAACCAATTCTGTGTAGTCTTGAAATCGCCTCAGGCCTCTTTAGTCCACTTCCAGAGACCCCTTTATCTGACTCGTGCAAGTTCCTGCTTTCTCCCTTTTTGATGGTTTGTCCGTCTTACTCTTCCTCCTTCTTTCCCCTTTGTGTGTTTTTCTCTCTGTTACTCTCGAGAAATGTCACATCAGGAAAAATAAGTGCTGGTTCCCAAACATTAGTGCCTATGCCCCCACCAGCAGCCACCGGCTCAAATTAAGCACCAGTGTACACAGACCTCTCCAAAATGGTCTACTTCCTGCTTGTATCTAGGGAATCTAAAGCAAGACCACCAACCATCTTGCCTGATTTCCACCTAGATGATCAGGTCTATGTAAAAGCCGATGATCACCCTCCATCTTCCATCCTGGCGCTTAAGTAAGCAACAACAGACTCTACTCCTAGGCTTTAGATTCGACCCATGGGTAAGTGATTTATGTTGAAAGACCCTGACAGAGGTCTGATGTATTTAGTGACTGGAGAATCCAGAAATGTAATATGCCAGAAGAAGTGGCCCGAATCAAAGACGTGAGACCACCAAGAGTGCAAGCCGTTTCGATCAGGATCCCTATGAATGACATTTCCTGAGCCAATGTATTGAGGTGACCAAAAACTCCAACCAATGCACGAAAAAGCTTGCCCGGGAGTTGTGATGAAGAGTCTTCTGGAGACACAGAGCCACAATAAGAATTTCATCCAGATAGGTGAATAAGCATGACCCACCAGTCTGAATCTGGGTTTTAGCACACTGCATAATATCACCCTCTGTATCTTTCATAATTCCATGATTTTCGAGCAGGAGGAAATCTATTTTATATAGAGTTAATAACCTGTAATATCAGTTTTGTACTACATGCATTGGAGTGTCCATGTAATTTGCTTTATATTGGTAGTGTGATAAGAAGTTAGGAAATTTGCCACCGTGCAATATTAAGTATCATAAGAGTAATCACAATGTATTGACAGTGGTAGATATTTATCATATCTCAAAACCATCCACAGAAAGGAAAGGGAATTAAATTAGTATTATTTCAACTACATTTTGTTCAATAAAAATGTTTTGACTCTAGGCATAAGTGTTTGCCCTGTGATGATTTTGATGCCTCTTCACCTCTTACCCGGCACTTCTTTTCTTTACGGGGGTGCCTTCAGTGACCCCTCTTCATTTCTCTTTCTGGGAGATGCCCCCAATACCCTTTCCCCTTGCCACCAACTGTGGCATTTCACTACCTGTGTCATCCACATTATTTAATTACATGGTGAAATGCGGGCAGCAAAATGTCCAGCTTCACTGAAGACGCGGCATGAAGGCCTCATAGACTTTTTAAAAAAACAGAAGAGAATGTATCACTATGGAGAGTTTAATATGTTAGTATAGTTAAGGAACACTGTTGAACATTTGCCAAGTTAGAAATTTCAAAATCTGGTAACAAGTCATATGTAACAATATTGTTCTTTTCCTTCTAACACTTGGATTGATGCCCTCTGTTTGTAGACAAATGAAGTAACAGATGTGCCCAATAAGGTCATACAGATTGGTGCAAGAGGTTTCACCATAGACATGGCCTCCGGAAATATGCTGCAGCGGAAGATCAAATGATGCAGCTGGAGTGATTTATGTAAAAAGGGGTACAATTTGCATCATGCAGCACATTGAGCCGCAGTTTTATCTTGTTTTGTCAATTTAACACACATTGCTATTCAAAATACAAAGTTCCTTGAAAATGAAATGTAGCCACATGCACCAGACCCTACAGAAATTGTTAGTCACCAACAAACATTGTGTCTTGCATGGAAGCAGAGGGGTATTGTTTTATTTACACAGTGGGGGGCAGATTTATGAGGCCCTTGCGCCACGTTTACGCCGCTGTTGCGTCACGCAAGGCGGCGTAAACGTGACGCATCCCTACGAATGATTTACAACGTGACGCATCTAGGCAGATGCGTCACGTTGTAAAGCCCTGCGCCGCTTGTGGGCGTTCCGGCACAGGGTGGGCGTTCCGGGGCAGGTGCGCCTCGCAAAAGTGGCTGAGTGAAATCTATAAGATTTCACTCAGTCACTTTCAGGCCAATGCTGCGTCAAAAGCCTGCGCCTGCTTGAAGCAGGCGTAGGTCTTGATGCAGCATTGGTCAGATAGGGCACCCCCGAGCCTTGCTGGAGCTGCGTCGCGCTTGCAACGCAACTCCAGCAATGCGCTGCCTTTACGGCACAGATGCGTCACGCATCTGTGCCGTTTTTGCCCCATGGTGCGCCGCATTGTAAATGCGGCGCACCATGGGTGGCGGAGCTGTGGCGCACTGTGGCGCACATTAACTGGCGCATCCCTGGGGTTGCGCCAGTTAACATAAATCTGCCCCTAAGTTTATGAAAAAACCAACGATGCTCCAGCCACTTGGTAAATAAGCGCAAATCTGCACTAAATTTAATATAAGATGTGCCTTTTTCATTCTTCAGATCTCAAACTCTGTCGGACTGGTCTTCACTTTTTTGTTCACACTGTGTCCACATTGAAAGCATCTAGAGACACCTTTCAATAACAGCCTTTCAAAGCGATATTGCACACAACATGTTTGTAATGAAAATGTCTTGGTGGGGCATTGCATCACTTAAGATGTCAGGCCTTAAACAGATGAGCACTTGGTGGGGACAGGGCAGGCCAACTGGAGAATTCTATAGCCACGCTTTTTAAATTTGCTGTGAATTAGGGTCCAAGCCACTTGATGCCGCCATCATTATCTATAAAGCTAGATCAGTCTCAGCTGCTTCTTATGGGCAGGGGTTTGGGGGTTTATTGGCTGCCCCCCTCTTCAGGTTATTGAAAATTGATTTTTACTGAGACTTTTGTCTCTTCCCATAAGCACTTCACCGCTGCTTAGACACCAAGAACTAGGGCTGCAATACCTCGATGATACCACCAAGATAGCCTCAACCATGTTGTGGTTGTCGGTCTGGTCCAGACCAGAGGCTGCGCTGAGCCAAACAGTGATTGCCGACTGTCTTAAACTAGAACGGGTGAATAAAATAAAAAAGGGTGGTTTACCCGTGTCGGGTATGATCTACAGGCAATTGGAAGAAATGGACTTTATGACAACCCACAGTCCATTAACCCGGCAGCCAAGGCTACTGAAAAATGCGAACTATTGAACCATCTTGATGCTAAAAGGTTGTCTATTGAGTCAAAGAAAAAGACAGTAGCAAATGATCTTCCATTGTGCACCACTCCTGGTTTGGAACCCTATCTGACCAAGGCACCGCGCCACCAAAGGTTTGATATGGTCAGATTCAGGCTTGGCTCAGTTCATCATTTGTTAACTTATCAATCCAGTGTTTATAGTAGTCAAGATCTGCTACCAATGCCGCTGTGACTCAGTATCGCCCCAATCACAATTACATTTGTTTTTCTTCTGTGATCTTTATAAAGAAGCAAGGCTTCAGATTCTGAGCCCTCTCTTGCAAAACAGCACTATTTGAAAGTGTAAAGAAGCTTTATTGTATCTACTACTTCTCCAGACTGAGGTAGTTTGTATTACTATATACAGATGTATTGCCTTTGCAATGCGATTGCATAGAGTAGTTGGGAAGTGATTGTAGTTTTAGTTGATATGATGAATTTCAAAGCCCACTTTAAGATTTTTTTAAAATCTATTTACTGCATTTTTAAGCCTTGCTATACCAATCGGATATTTAATGTGGTATTATGGCATGAAATTCTAGACATGGTTTTGTTGTCAAAAAGGTTTTAAATATGTGCTTGGTTCTGTGGTGTCCACACATGGCATACCAGGGTTCGCACATATTACAAAAAACAGTGGACCCTAGTAGTTTGGGTGATCAGGGTAAGAATAGACACAAACTGGAATAGTATTTATGTCCTTTGTCCAGCCGGACAGGAATTTATTTGGCGATGCACACAATCAGAAAGTAATGTCAAGGGGGCACAGCCCGTGACCCACAGTGAACAAGACAAAACAACAAGTAAAGGCAAGAGCGAGCAAATCAGTCTGTATAGTTATAATCAGTGAACAGACTTGATTGTAGTTTGAGTGACCATTGTACATAGTATTCACAAGCATATTCAGTACATATGATCCTATTGTGTCGACGACGTTTCGATGCCAAAAAACAAGATAAATGGCATCCTCTTCAGGACAAATATATAAATCATGTTTGTCTTGGAATTATAAACCATTGCCTTTCATGCAAGACAGATCCTTAGGCGGGGAGGTAGTACAGGTCGAGAGAAGTCGATCGATATGGACCAATGATAGCGTGTATTTCAGATTATCCCGCTTTTGAGTCAATTAGACTGTCCAAATCTCGGCTCGAGTTGTGTCGGTTGCAGAATCACCGGACGCAGTGTCTCTGGCGGGGATCGCACGGCACATATAGATAGCCAACCCTTTTGGTACACTGATTCCAACCGAGCGAGATCTCACACTTCTCTTTCCAACATCCAAGCTAGGCCCTGCAAATAAGTTCACATCTTAGTAGCCCCGCAATGGCTGTCAGAAAGCCACGGTCTCCACCTGTTGCAGCACATTAGAGCAGAGGTCTTCAATCTGTCCTGGGAAGGGCACATGCATTCCCCAGCCTCACTTGAGCCTGGAATCTTTCCATGTGTGCTACATTCTGCAGCTCACATAGAAAGAGGAAAACGCCTCTCTGGATTGGTTTTGTGAAGTAAGGTGCCCCTTCTGCAAATAAAGCAATCCATCCTATGTCAGTGCTAGTCAGCAATTTGTGCACCAATGCAAGGGGAAAGGATCGTAATGCACTGTATTTCATAAATACACTGCATTCCTGCTATTTAACATTGGCGTCAGGAAGTGCATCAAGACGACTTGCAGCGCTGCCCTATGTCAATTCCTCATAAAAGAGGACCTTATACCAAGAGAACTAAAATTAAAGACTCGTGAATCTGCATTAGAGAAAGCAAGTCTTCTAAATGGCTTGGTATTCAGTCTTATAAGCTCTCACAGGTGTGTGGTGGTTCAGAGTATCTGAGCACGCTTCTGTGGGGAGGAGGTGAGTAGACATCAAGATGCTGCAGTTGAGGTGGCCTTGAGACAGGCATGGAGCTCCTCCTGTCATGCAATAAGACTTTCTCAATCCAGCGGCAGGTCTTGGGTAATCCTGATCTTTGGTGGATAACTTGTTGCTCTTCCTTGGTGGGTCACAACTCGTCTCTTCTTCAAGGCTGCACATGGAATCAGGGCGATGGTCCTCTCACTTCACCGCAGCCTTCTCTTAGCACAAGGGGGTCTCAGACAGTGGGACGGGGGTGACAGCAACTTCAAGTCATAGTACTGCCCAGGGTGACAGTCCTTTTCACGTTACTATGATTCACCGGGGCAATGGCCCTCAATCATCATAACGGCCCTCAATCATAACGGCCCCCACCTGGCATATGCGGATTGCAACAGCACAATAAGATAATGGTTCTCTTCAGGTCACAATGCTGCACAGGGTCATGGCCCGCCTCTTGTCACAGCACGGCACCAGTGCAATGGCCTTTACTCTTCACTCTAGCCCCCACCTGGCATATTGTGGTCGCAGACTACACACACAGGCATTTCAATAAGTGCTGCTTTGCAATGTTCTGTGAGGACCCCACTTAGCATACCGGGGTTGCCATAGCACACAGATAGCCAACCTGATCAGTGCACTAACTCCAATGGACTAGAATCTCACAATACATTTTTGGTACTCGCTCTCTCCAGACGATCTCCTTCTCCACACAAGGTACACTGGTCTTGGATGAGGCAGAAGTTGGTGCTCTGGGTTCCAGGGTGCATGTTCTGGATTATCCTGGGTGATGTCCCCTCACCCAGCAGGGGGACTGACTGAACCTCAGTCCCCAGTCCTGGCAGAAGTTGCGCTGAGTTTCCCCACGCTGATGAGAAGCATCAGTGTGGCAAAGTTGAGAGGCTCAAACGCAAATTTTTATAATCCCCTTCCAGACTAAATGTAATTTAGTGTCTGAGTCTTTGAAGTGCGGGTATGGAGATTTACCACCTTGAAGTGCCTACTCCTCTTTCTTTCCCTTCCTTCAGTAGGCAGACCATCAACGCAAGTGTGTCTCTAAACTTGATAGCCCCAAAACACAGGCAATTGGAGTGTCTAGAGCATCACACATGGATGTCAGTCTCACAGATGAAAAGGTTACAAAGGCCCCCTCCCCTACTCTTTCATCTCAGCCCCATCTCCTTTCTGAGATAAATCCAGGCCTCTTTGACCCCTAACCTCTTTCAGAACCAAAGAGCCCTTTTGAAGCACAGTGTCTCCACCCATCTCTCAGGAACGCAGCAATCCACAAATCCGTCACATGCTTCTTCAACAGACACTGGGTCTTCCAAAATGGTACCCAGAGGCTTCCATGTATTGTGGCCCTCACATGCACACATACATCCCTGAGCATGCACATAACACTCATGCAGGATTCCATTTACTGCACCTGGTCACAGACACCCATGATCCCAGCATACTCGCACAGACATGGGCACACTGTGTGGTGCTACAATTATCCTAATGCAGGTCAAGTGTGAGTCAAGCTGAACACAAGTGGCCTAGTAGGACTCACTCCTGTGACACGCATAAAAAGGCCTGTTAATTCTACTGATCATAACTTACCACACGGTATGCTGCCATCCCATGCTACTTAACTCCCGGTGAAGACAGTTGCCTCTCATCAGATGAGGGTAGCTCTTTGGGCATCCCTCTTAGCCTAAGCAGGACAACAATCTGTGAGACAGTCACAATCCGTGCTCTACTATGACCAAAAATCTTTACCAAGGACCCAGGCATCACTGTAACTGAGACTTTTCCATCCCAGCATTCCCTATCTCATGGCCCTAGCTTTTAACTTATCCTTATTATGCTTTGACACGGTACCTAATTTCTATATATGAAGCCTGAAATATCCAGTTTTTATGCACTTATGTATTTCTGTGCTATTTTCTTTTACTTCCCTTCATATCTATACAATGGTTTCCACTCCTTTTTCCAATTGAACATACTCCTTATTTTTCTTATCTACTTTGTAATATTTCTTATGTTTTTCAGCATTGATGCTCTCAGCACTGTTTGATTTTAGAAGCTACAGTTTAACTATGTGTTGTTTTGTTACAAAACTCAGAGCTTTGGCCAGTGCATATATAAATATTTTCCCACCCCTAAATGGATTTTGACAATTCAAAGCCTGGGAAACAAGCTAGAAAATCACTATTTAAGTGGTTTTCAGGGGAATGGCTTGGTGCACAACGTAAATGGCAGTGTCCCCGTGAGGCTCCCAGTCCGGCGCGGCAGTAACACGCTTCAAGAACATCCAGCGTGAAGCTGCCAGGCCGAATCGCCTTGTGAAAAGATGCTTACATGGATGTGAGCTTTTTCGCTACTTTCAGCAACCTCAAACTGCCGTTTTTCGAGGTAACCACTCGCATACAAGATCGCGTTATTGCGGCCACCATTTTGTTTCCTTGGATCCAGCAGCGAGTGTCTGCTTTTACCTCATATTCGGCGACATTGGGCTTCATATAAGCGCTCCAGGCTATCCTGCTTATAGTGTTTCAATGCCTTCCTCTGGGGGAGCTTCATAGCGGCGCAGCAATACTTTTTCACCTCAACTTTATGCATATTCAGGGTAGATGCGGTTGCGGCAGCCATTTTGAGGATCATATATGCTTTTAACTGCTGAGTTTGTGACGCTGTAAATAAAGCGAAACTGTTGTTATCTGCTTATTTCTTCACTCATTGTTTTAATGGGAGATTCTTCTGCAACTATTAACTAATTCCTTGTGCATCATAATTTTACATGACCTACATTAACTAGGAGAAAGAAAATACACCAAGTACTAAGTGGCAAAGTAGCCCCTCTCGTGACAGTGGCTACAGTGATCCTCGTGTACAACATCTCTAGTCATTGCCTTGTCTATACTACACCTTACTACTCGTTGTGGCTGCATTGTTATGTCTTGCGGTGTCTATTATAAGATTGACTCTGTTCCTTCATTTAGTATTTTCCCCATCATTAAGTCTTGAATTGGTTTCCACGGATTTCTACTTTACTTAAGTTATAAGTGGATGGTCAGAACGAAAATATCCTTCTTCACCACATCGATGCCAAAGCACGTTTTCATTAAGAACTCAAAACTCTTTTCAGATCTCTCCAAACTGGAAAATCTTGGGTCTCTGGTGACAGAGAGCAGTAACACAACAATGGAACCACCACGAACAACATCAGGAAAGTCAAACGTGAAACGTGAAACGTCTGAAACACGATCCCCCTTCACCACCCAAACCAGCTTCTCCAGTTCCAATGGAGTTGCTGTTGCAAGAAATAAGGGGACTTTATTTTTATTTATTTATTTATTTATTTTTTGCAGAGTTTTAGATAGCGCGAACTAGACCCAAACCGAATCAGGTATCAGAGCGCTTTACATAGCACCAGTTACGTTACACGAGGACGGACACACATTCATTTTAGGCACGGGGAGATTAAGTGATTTGCCCAGAATTACAGGAGGTTTTGGCGTCGTTACCGAGACTCAAACCCAGATCCCCAGGTCCGAGGTCGAGCGCCCTAGCTGTTAGGCCAACTCCTCTCCACTTAGACCCTTTGTTGAGGAAACTAATTCCAAACAGTAAATTCTTTCCGATAACTGGTCACAGCTAGACACTAGACTCACAGCAGTGGAGCAGAATGTTTCCTCCTTTAGTGATACTACCAAAAGAATTTCTTTCTTGCAATCTCAAGTTTTAACACTTTAAAAGCAGGTCGAGGACCTTGAAAATCGCAATAGAAAAAACAACGTTCGCATTTACGGCCTAGCAGAGGGGGCCGAGGGTACGGACCCTATTGCTTTCTTCAAATCCTTCCTTCCCAAGATTCTTCATCTACCAGAAGGCACCAACTTGAATATACAACGCGCTCATAGATTAGGTCGAGTCCCTACCAACACTTCTTCCTCACAACGACCAAGAGAAGTTATTCTTTACTTTCTAGAGTATACAGACTTACTGAAAGCTCTGACAGCTGCTAAACCCCTCCAATGGATTTCCTGGTCTGGTCCACACTTTTCTTCACCCAGGATTACTCTAAGTTCACAGCAGCCCGGCGTAAAGCCTTCCTTGACATGAGACTAGATCTACGCTCCATGGGCGCCAGATATGGCCTTTTTCACCCATGTCTATTTAAAGTCACTTACAATGAGAGAACGACATCCTACGGAGATCCAGTCGTCTGCAAAGCTTCATCAATTTACACAAGACGAACTTTATGGATTCTTCAAGACCTCTCTCCTCACATATTACTTGACTCTCCTAAACTTTATATATAACATGTTACCCTTTCTTTGACTACAGGCAGTTTGCTGATATTTATCTTCAATACAGAGTTGTCTTTAGAATTTCCAGTTATTGTCAATTAGTTAATATTTTCATGTTTGTCATTTATCCTATATTTTATTATTAAATATCATATTTCTTGTTTTTGCTTCCACAGTTGTGCCTTCGTTATGGCGTGTTTCCTCCCTGGTTCGGTCCGGTCCTCATTGGACGTCTCGTCTGTTCCATGTGGTTCCACCTACCCCCGCATTCATGTTCCCTTTTTGTAGGTATGTTATTTGTTTTTCTTTTGTTTTTCGGTTTGTCTTACAATCTCCTACTCTTTTTTATTTAGGTGTCTCTAACATTCTCTTTTCTCTTTGCTTTCATCTATCTATAAATATATTTGTCATTGCAAATCTAAATTCTTTCATTTTCTCTATTTTTTCACCATTTATCCATTGCATGTATTCCCTTTTACATTTATATAATCGATTTTAATCTCTAGCTTTGGCTTTCCGATTATCCTATTTCTTTTTGCTATGGCTTTTGACCCAATGTTTTCTCTTCCCCTTTTCTTCTTTGACATTCTTTGCTATTGTTTTAATGAATTGGACTTTTTGCTTCAGGTTCCTAGGTCTATTTCATGTTGACAATTTATGTCACTGAAACTAATTTCATTGAACGTTAGAGGTTTAAACTCTCTCATCAAAAGACAAAGGGTCTTATCTCATTTGGCCAAATTAGATGCTGACATAGTATTTTTGCAAGAAACACACCTCAAGGATGCTGAGTCGCTAAAATTAAAAAAGGTTGGGTAGGGGAAGTCTTCTTCTCCCAGAGAGGTGGTAAACGTAATGGAGTAATGATCCTTTGTCGTAAATCACTCCCAATTACATTACTATCGCAAGAATCTGATGTTGACGGTAGATGGCTGAATGTTAAATTGTCACTAAAGGGTGTTCCAGTTTCTTTCCTCAATATCTATGCCCCTACAGGTGGCGACATTTCTTTTTGGCCTACATTGGCCAAACAAGTCACCATTGCATTGAAGATAACTTTATATTATCTGGCGACTGTAATTAGACATTTGCCCCATTTATTGACAGGAATTCCAGATTTCCTTTTGTCCCTAATAAGCCCCATAAAGCTTTTGTTCATACTATTAATCAGCATAAACTCCTTGACGCTTCGTGTCTATGTATTCCGACTACTAGAGAATATACTTTTTATTCTCCAACCCATCAGACTCAGTCAGGAATTGATTATATATTTGTTTCCCATGATATATTGCGTAAACCCTCACAAATGCAGAAATTGGCCCCATTTTATTATCGGATCATGCCCCTGTCTCAATTCGCCTTGATATCCTGCCCAAAAGTGCTGGCCATAAAAGATGCAAAAACAACAATTGATGGACAGAATGCAGAACAATGTCATACATTCATCCCAGTACAGAGATCTGGGCCTAAATCCATCGTTTATTTGCTCAGCACACCACCCCAGTTCAGACATGGCCATATGCAAATCAGCCTTAACCTTGTGCCTCATGGGAACAGTCCAGCCCGAACTGCCAAGCCATGTCTTCCCTTGACCGGAATCAATCATCCTAGGACCGGTTTCTGGATATCAGCCGTCTTCAGCCAGGATAGCTTGACTCCAGTGGTGTGGAGAGCACGGGACTCACGTCTGAGCATACCCGTCCCACTCGGGGTGACAAATGCAAAAACAACAATTGATGGACAGAATGCAGAACAATGTCATACATTAACCCCAGTACAGAGATCTGGGCCTAAATCCATCGTTTTTTTTCTCACCACACCACCCCAGTTCAGACATGGCCATATGCAAATCAGCCTTGACCCTGTGCCTCATGGGAACAGTCCATCCCGAACTGCCAAGCCATGTCTTCCCTGGACCGGAATCAAGCATCCTAGGACCAGTTTCTGGCGATCAGCCGTCTTCAGCCAGGATAGCTTGACTCCAGTGGCGTGGAGAGCACGGGACTCACGTCTGAGCATACCCGTCCCACTCGGGGTGACAAATGCAAAAACAACAATTGATGGACAGAATGCAGAACAATGTCATACATTCACCCCAGTACAGAGATCTGGGCCTAAATTCATCGTTTTTTTGCTCACCACACCACCCCAGTTCAGACATGGCTATATGCAAATCAGCCTTGACCCTGTGCCTCATGGGAACAGTCCAGCCCGAACTGCCAAGCCATGTCTTCCCTGGACGTGAATCAAGCATCCTAGGACCGGTTTCTGGCTATCAGCCGTCTTCAGCCAGGATAGCTTGACTCCAGTGGCATGGAGAGCACGGGACTCACGTCTGAGCATACCTGTCCCACTCGGGGTGACAAATGCAAAAACAACGATTGAGGGACAGAATGCAGAACAATGTCATACATTCACCCCAGTACAGAGATCTAGGCCTAAATTGATCGTTTATTTGCTCACCACATCACCCCAGTTCAGACATGACCATATGCAAATCAGCCTTGACCCTGTGCCTCATGGGAACAGTCCAGCCCAAACTGCCAAGCCATTCTTCCCTGGACCGGAATCAAGCATCCTAGGACCGGTTTCTGGCTATCAGCCATCTTCAGCCAGGATAGCTTGACTCCAGTGGCGTGGAGAGCACGGGACTCACGTCTGAGCATACCTGTCCTACTCGGGGGACAAATGCAAAAACAACAATTGAGGGACAGAATGCAGAACAATGTCATACATTCACCCCAGTACAGAGATCTGGGCCTAAATCCATTGTCTTTTTGCTCACCACACCACCCCAGTTCAGACATGGCCATATGCAAATCAGCCTTGACCCTGTGCCTCATGGGAACAGTCCAGCCCAAACTGCCAAGCCATGTCTTCCCTGGACCGGAATCAAGCATCCTAGGACCAGTTTCTGGCTATCAGCCGTCTTCAGCCAGGATAGCTTGACTCCAGTGGCGTGGAGAGCACGGGTCTCACGTCTGAGCATACCCGTCCCACTCGGGGTGACAAATGCAAAAACAACAATTGATGGCCCTAAAAGATGGCATTTAAATAATGCTCTTCTTTTAAATCCAGAGTTTACTGCTTCCTTCATTACTTTTTTGGAAGAGTATTTTGGAATAAATCAGAGTCCTTGTCATTCTCAACGATATGGTATGCTTTCAAAGCTTCAGCAAGACATTTCATTATTGCCTTTGTTGCCAAGAAACGGAGAATCGCACGTAAACTTTCTAATGACCTCCTACTTGACATTAAGAAACTGGAGCACTCTTATTATTCTTCACATTCAAAAGATTGTTTAACAGCTCTTATAAATGCCAAATTGCAATTCAATAAGAAGTCGACAGATGATGCCTCATTATATTTGGTAAAAAACAGTGCAAAATTCTATGGAGGTAAAAACAAAGCAGGGAAAACATTGGCCAATTATTTAACAATTGGACACAATACATTGATTCTATTTATGACAAACATTCTGTTTTAAAGTTTAAAGATGCTGAAATTTTGAATGAATTCTCTCTCTTTTACAAAACATTATATACATCCGAAGCACAGCCCACAGATCATTCCTTGTCACATTTCTTTTTTAACATCCAAAAATCTCAACATACTCCTCCGGATTTGTCCTCCCTGGAGATAGACCTAACACAGGAAGAACTCTTAAAAGCTCTGCAACACCTTAAGAAGGATAAAGCACCTTCGTCCGGATGGTTTTACTGTCGAATTTTACACATATTTCTCTAAACTCTTATTGCCCAAATTATACGCTTTGATAAACTTTTTTCGCTTCTTAAACTGTTCCTCTGGTTCCTTTTCAGAAGCACTCATTTGCCTCATTCCTATAGAAGGTAAAGATTCTAAATATTGTAAGAATTATAGGCCTATATCCCTGGTTAACATTGATTATAAAAAAAGTTTCTGCCAAACTTCCTGGATAAACAATCTGGCTTTGTTAAGGGGATATTTATAACAGACAATACGAGGCTTCTTTTTAATGTCTTAACTAAATCAAGCATTCAACAGGGTCGAATGGACTTATTTGTTTCATACCCTTAGATGGTTTGGTTTTGGCCCTAATTTTATATCCTTAATTTCTCTTTTTATACTCAAACCCTCACGCTGCTGTCTGTGCCAATGGTTTGATTTCTCCATTCTTTGATTTAGGCAGAGGAGTACGTCAGGGTTGCCCCCTCTCTCCCTTCCTATTCAACTTAGCTTTGGAACCTTTTCTCTCCAAATTACGTCAACATCCAAGCTTATATGGTTTCCAAACTCTAAACTCCCACATCAAACTTGCTTCCTACGCTGATGATATTTTACTTTTTATGTCAAAACCTAATGACTCAATTCCTGTCTTCTTAGATGTAGTAGATGAACTCTGAAAATGTTCACACAGCAGGCCTAACTTTCAACAAAAAGTCACATTTACTGCCCTATTGTTAGACCTGTCAGCCTTATGGAGGACTTCTCCCAAACGTTTTGCCTTTCACTCTTCTATTTTTGCTGATCTCATTTTTGTAGGCCTTAGGACCACTGCTAAAAAATCCTACAGTGCTCGCTACCCTAAACATGGTGGAAATGTTCTGTAACCAATTGGCCACATTTAACTTACTTGTAAGTCCCTAGGTACCGTGTGTATCCAAGGGCATGTCAATTAAATGGTACTGATTGTGCCACCCACTTAAGTAGCCCAATGAAATGTGTCTCAGGCCTGCCATTGTAGCCTGTGTGTACATTTAATAAGCAATAACTTTCAATTGGGAGTAGGCAGAAAGTTTGAGTTTGGTGTCTGAAGAATTGTAATGTACAACTCTCTTCAATGGTAAAGTCAGATTTTAAGTCACAACTCTAAAAATGTCACTTTTAGAAAGTTGGCCTTTTCTTGCCTTAACCATTTTGGGCCATATTATGTATTAGGGGCACTTTCCCTGTTTGCGCCTGGAGCACCTCAAAACAGATGCGCTGGACGCTAACAGAGAAAGTGTGCCCTATTATATAGAATGCCCTGCCCTCAGGGCAGCCATGAACTCTGCCCTGGGGGCAGTGCATTTAAGTTAAAATACGGAGCGGCTTTGAAGCAGCTTTTCCGTGTTTCACTGTGCAGGCGGCAACCCGCCTTCACTTTGAAGGGGGATTAGCAACCCCTCTGCACGGGGGTGCAGTCAATGACTGCACCTGCCTGCAAGGGGATGTCTGGGGGGCACAAAGTTAAATGGATTCCCTCATTTGCATGGGGCGCGCCCGCATGCAAATGAGGGAACGTCCCCTGCAGATAGCACTGGTGCTTTATGGGCACCAGCGCTATTTGTATTACAGAATGGGATGTACACGGGTCTGCCTCCCGTTCTGTAATACCAAAGTGCCCGGGGGTGCGCAAAGCGGGCGCAACTGCCCATTGCGCCCCTGGGGCACTCTCTGGAATACAGCTCCTGGTGTAGCTGTAGCTTGCAGTTGCTCTTTGTGTATTGTTCCCAGATAGTACGACCAAGGGAGGCTAGGTGTTGGTAGGACGGGCTACTCTGACTTAACGAGCGGGAGGAGCCGTCACCTACCACACTTGCACATCACAAAGACTCTGCAAGAAGAAACTCACAAAGGATTTGTCACTAGCCTTTTGTGGCCCCAGACAGTCTGGGGTCAAAGCAGAGGAGAAGGCAATGCCTGACACCTCAGGGGGTGGAAACCTCCAGAACCTTCTCCTACTTCAAAGAGGGCACCAGGAATAATTAATGAGCTCCCAGACCCACCTCTTAAGTACACATCTGGAGCTGTGGAAGACTCAGAAGAAGGATTGATGTGCTTCTTTGCTGCAAGAAGAAATGCCACTATACTGCCATCCTGTGCTGCTCTGCTGCTTTCTGGCCTGAGTGAGAAGGACTGGACCTGCATCTTAAAACCAGGACAGCCTGAGTGACTCCAAGTGCTTATTGGCTGGACTTCTGATCAGAGCCACAGGGACAGAACAGGCTCTAACAACCTTGTACCCAGCACTAGGTCTCTGCCAGCTGTGAGACCTGCCCTCCCAAGTGGTGCCACCCCTGTCCTGGACCCTTGGAAGTGGGCCTGAATGTGCTCTGCCTGCCCAGCTCTGGTCGCAGCAGAAACAACTCAGCGAGACGCATCACATCGGTACCATAGCACGAATCATAGTCTCACAAAACTCGGCATCAGAACCACTGCGTGACTTATCATCGATGCAGGTCTTCGCATTGCAAGCCCCGTTGAGCGCATCCTCCTTGACGACGTAGGACTCCGCATCTCAAGCCCTGCAACTTCTTTGGAACCACCCGGTGAGCAACACCTCTTCAACTAACGACTTCGCATTGCAATCCCCTCGTCAACGGCATACTCGATGACCAAGCAGGACCTCGAATAGCAGCTTTGCAGCTCCTTAGGACTGCTGCTGTCTAACGCATCCTTGAAGCGGGATCGTGCAATGCTCCGCAACCAGGATTTAAGGTAATTTGCTAAGTGGGCCAAACCGAGTCTTTGTAGCCGGCCCCTGCTCCATCGTGGTCGACCTTTAATTTGTGACTTTGTCCTGATCTAGTGTAACCAGATAACCACAGTTGGCACTTTGGGTTTTCTCTTTAAATTGCTTATCTCCAGTTCCACTGATTGGATTTTTGTTGTTTTGGTTTTAAAATATAAATTACATTTTGGTCTGTTTTTCTAAATTGGTGTGGCATCCTTCTTGTATTGTATTTCAATGTATTACTGCTTAAAGTCCACATTTGTAAAGCGCACAATCACCCGTAAGGGTCTCTAGGCGCTGGGGGCCGTCGGGAAGATTAAGCGAGCTATTGCCCAGAGTCACATGGTGCTGGGCTACCCTGCCGCCGGAGCCAGGGATCGAACCGTGGTCCCCAGATTCCAGCGTCAGTCGCCCTGGCCGCGGCGCCACACCTCTCCTCACTGCTTGAGTGCTGCATAAATACTTTACATACTGCCTCTAAGCTACGCCTGACTGCTTTGTGCCTTGCTACCAGGGACAGATACCAGGAGTACTCACGACTGTAAACATTTATGGACAAGGAAATGTAGCAGGTGAAAAAGTAAGCATGCATAAACATTTAACTTTCAAAATGTGCATTTTTGTTAAGGTATAGGGGCCTAGAAGAATCAAGCCTTTTGCGAATCGCAAAGGCCCAAATTCGCAGAATTTCGGCCTTTGCGAATCGCAAACGGTCTATTTACATGTTTTGGCATGCATCAAAAATTCGCGAATTAAGGAAATGCAAAAATTTACGATTCCTTATTTTGCCATAGCATTTAAGGAATCGCAATTTTGCGATTCCTTAAATGCTATGTATGTAGCATTTTTGAATTGCGAATTTTGGTTAAGAAATCGCAAATTACCACCAACTTGTAGTTGATGGTAATTTGCGAATTCTTTAAAAAATGCACAATTTGGCATTTTTGAAGGTGGCATGTGACGCACACACATGCCCATAGGGCATGTATGTGCGCCATATGCACACACATGTAGATTTCAGGGGTGCAGCAGGGTGTCTTTGAGACACCCCTGCACCCTTGAAATTATTCTCAATTTGCGATTAGCAAATTGCGAATCGCAAATTGAGAATTATTTCACAATCATTCCTATGGGCCTCCTGGCCCATAGGAATGCATGGGAAATTATTCCTTAATTGCGAATTCGCAAAATGCAAATTCGCAATTAAGGAAGACTTAGAAATCGCAAAAAAATAGCAATTTTCTACATACATTCCATTTTGCGATTTCTAAATAGCGATTCCTTAAAAATCGCTATTTAGAAATAGCAAAATTGAATGTTGATACATCTGCCCCAGGGTTACTTATTTTCTGCTTTTCCTCTACTGGGAGAATATTTTTCAATGCAGAGAACTCTTTCCCCTTAACCACCATCATTTTTTGGGGCGTTTCCTCCCTGTTCACACTCTGGTGAGGAAACCATTGCTAAACATTTACACTAGCAAATCTCCAGGGGGCGTGTCTTTCTTCAACTGTTACTGAAAACAATGTCCAAGGTCAAGGCAGAGATTTCCCGGAATAACCGTTCCCTGCCCCTGTGAGGCGATTGGCGCAGAAATAAAATCACAGGACACTGATACTATTTGTCATGAGGGTAAATCTATAAGTGGCTATAAATGTACATTTTTTATTTACCAAATATGGATTTCCAACTGTAAATCAGTCCTTTTGGACGCATAAGTTGTACGGTTTTGTGAATTGGACCCGGTGTGCTCGAAAATAGTTTCATGCTGTAATTAAAAGTGCACGGGTACTTTCCAAGTTTGCCCTATAGGTTTATGATTTCACCTCCTGGCTCTATTTAATTAAAGGATGCACCTTCTGTTGTTGTCCTGGAACAAGCATACTTCACTCTCTGCCCGCCAATCACGTGGGCTGCAGCTGGGAACAGACCACCTGATAGTTTCCCCCCCAAACCGGGCCATTTCATCATATAAACTAAACCGGAAACATATAACGGTGGGTTTCCCCTTACGATGTAATAACACGGAGCTTAAAGTGCCCTCTTGACAATGGAAAAAACCCAGTCCGTTTCATTTCACTATGAACACGCGGCCCTCAGAGGAACAGTGTCTGAACGCAAAAAGCAAACTTTGTTTCAATCTTTTCCTTGGAACAGTAACACATCTTTTTCAATTCGAATAAAAACAACTTTTCAACAGTGAACTATTGTTCAGTATTCAGGCTATTTGCTATGCAAAAGGAGTAAGACACTTATCAAATGTTAGCAAGTGTAGCAAAAATACAAGTTTATACATAGTTGGTAAATGGGGACTACAGAAACAAGCATTTGCAATGCAATAGGTCTCGCATTAGGAAAGTTTGAGCTATTGGTATTGTTAATTACAAATGTTATATTTATGTTTTGTTTTTGAAAATAGCGAAATTAATAGCTTTGTCATTTGCAATGCCAATAGTTATAACTTTCGCAAATGTGACACCTATAGCATTTGTAATGCAATATGTGTTGTATTTACGTGACTTACATGTATTGATATTACAAATAACAATGGCTTTTAATTTTTTTAAAATAATTAATACTTAAATAAAAGTTATTGTAATTTATGATGGCAATAGCTTAAACTTTTGTAAATAACTTTTGTGAAGATTATGTTCAGTGTATTTTATTGTGACGAACATCCAAGAACAGAAGTGAAATATTAACATTTTTTTGTTACATTTGTAATAAAGCTTGAAACACTGAGAGAACATATTTGAACCAGTTGTTGTTGAATGGTTGCACAGATTGATGCTGTGGTGGTGCTGAGTGATGTTGTGATGGCGAACGAGTGATGCTGTGGCGTTCAGTGATGCAGTGGAGGAGCAGTGGTAGGATCTCTTTTGCTTGCATCTGGGTGATTCTAGAAGTAACAGGTCTGACCAGCGCAGGGAGAGACTCCCTCCACAAAGAGCGAGTATCTGGGCCAGGTATTTAGGGGTCCTAACGTGAAACTCTTTGGGAGTAGCAGGCAGGCGCGCAACACCCATTGGACTCAAAGGGCTTCAGCCCCCCACCGTCGTGTGTGGCAGCCTGGGATAAGACACTTCCCGGGCACACACACAGCCGCACCCGAGCACTTCACAGGTCTTTAAAAGACCATTTGCATATTAATGAAGAATTGTTATTGTCTCACCCCTTCAAAGAGCCCCTGCAGCTCCACTGTGCCTACTGCTTAAAGATTCAGTCCCCCCCCCCGGAATTTTTTCCTAACCCCCCCCTGAAATTTGGCTCTAGTTGCGCCTCTGGTAGCATGTTACCATGAGGATGCATCGGGAGCCCCTTGAGCGTGAGCATAGACAGAGTAATGTGGTCAAAGCTTCTAGCCTAGCAGCCACACTGAGCTCTACCATCAGTGGACCGTGGTGAGTCTTCGGCGTGGCAGGCTGAATCTGCATTTTCATTGTAAAGTCTAGTAATTACAAGCGTTTGTTTCGTGTTTTGAAGGTCATGTGGTGGGATGGAAGCATTCGTACTCCGAGTATTTTACATGGGTGCCAGCCCACCTCATGTGGGACTTTCAAGTTACTTTCAGCCATTGCATGACAGGCACCCATGCAGTTTTCTCAGCAGGACCATTGTATAAACCACCTCAGAGGTGAAACTACAACTTACCCTTGGAAAGGGTCTGACAGGCGGGAAAGGACCATGTGGCTAGAACACTCAGTGGGTGCAGTCTCTGACAGATTCGGGCAGTTTTGTCAGTCGCTGCCGGCACAGTTTAGAGTGGTGGGGAGGGTAGGTTCGAGGCGGGGGGGTATCGGGGAAGTCGGCATATGATGTGATAAGTAAAACATTTTTTTATAATAAAACCACTTACCTTGCGCTCGCCTAGTCAGCAATGCGGCGAGCGCAAGGTAAGTGTTTGTATTTATTTTTAAATGTAATTTAACTTATTCCATCATATGTCGACTTCCCCGAACCCACCGCCCTGACATGTGCCGGTCACCACTGAGTTTTGTGCTACTGGTCTTTAACAGTCTGACGAAATCCCTATTGGAATGGAAGGACGGTCCTGGTACCTTTCTTGCCAATACCCTTTTCTTCTCCCCATTCTTGCGTTCATCATCTCGAAACTTTGTGCATGTGTCGGCACACTTATTTCAATCCCCACAAAGAGGGCAGCAACAGACCGTTTTTCTAAAATGTGAAATATATTAGCTGAACATAAATTAAAGCCCACCCACGCAAAAAGGGGCAGTCATGATGCCCAGATAATCTAGCTCACTGGGTATTGTGGAAGGGGGTGCTGCTAGGCCCCTGATATATAACACATTGCTGCTTCAACAGCCACCACTGGTCCAAAACCGCTCTCCACCTTTCCGACCCACTGGGTAAACATCCGGTGCCCGCTACGGCCAGATCTGTCCTGCCTGACACAGCATTGCGTTAGGTTGAAAAGAGTCTTGCACCAAATGCTTTGTCAGTGAAATAAGAGTAAAATATGGATGACTCATCAGATGAGATACTGAAGACAGATCAGCACTGTCCGTCTGTCCTAATTTTGTTATTTTTTAAAACAATAACATGAAATCGTGCAATGGTTGGACTAATGTGCTCAGTTCTATTAAAGACCTCTTCCTTGTAAGACTATTTGCTCTAGATTGTCGGTCAGCTGTACTTGACTACGGACGCGTCACTCGGTGGTTGTTGGGTGCCAAGAGGCAGGGGGGTGCTTAAAAGATACACCACTTCCGTGATTTCACCTTCCCAAGGTTACCCTGCAAGCCTGGCTGTTTTTGAGACAGCGCGGTATGTCATGTTAGCTCACCGCCGACCGCCTTCAAGATATGAGTACACTTGGCAAGCAGAAAACAGAGCTGAGCAAGGATGGGGATAAGCTGGAAGACGGTAAGACGATCGTAACACCCCACACACAAATGCAAATTTAGCAACACTTGTAAATTAAAACAAGCCCCATCAGTCGTGCGTGTAATGCTTCGTATTATCGAGGCACTAGGACCCAAGCACAGCTGTTAGTGCACCTCAGTCCCACCTCCCTGTGTAAATGGTATTATTTGTGCATTCGATACAGGCAAAGGCTCACTCTTGCCCACGAGCAGATGGTGGGACGTGGGCAGCCCTTCTGCGCGCTGTATAATAATACTCCCACCTCAGAACTGCAGATTTAGCTGCTTGCCACTCGCTTGTAAAAATAAGGTATTACCCGTGAGAGGAAACCCTCTCCGCCCTGCTACAGTGCACCCCAGGGAGGTGTCCTGGCTCTCTACGGGCAACAGAAACCCGAGCCGCCCCTTGTTCTCCGCACTGACTCAGTACACAACTGCTGTCAGGGAGGACAGCGGGGGCACATTCCAGCCAAGCAGCCGAGCAGCCGTGAAATGGATCCCCCCAAAAAAAGTAGTCCCTACAATTGAAAGACATGGCCCTGCAGCGTCAGGGAACTGTAGTTGTGTTGAAAATAGCAATGTGTATGTACATAAGCGGCGTTCATTTGTGTTCACTGTACCCCTTGTTGTAAGCAGAACGGATATCGCTAAAACACTGACTGTGTTATCCCGCTAGCATAGACCCATGCACACACGTACACGACAGCCATTTTAGGTATCATGGTCTCCTTGTTCACGATCGACCATCGGCACACTTCCCTGACCCTGCAAGCTTCCCCCATGCACCCTGACCGCCCCCGCTCTCACATGCACAAGTCATGAGCCCTCCCTTCCTGCATGACTCTGTCTCTGAGAATCACACCCCGCGCCTGACCAACACCTCCTTTCCTTCCATGAATACCCCTCTTCTGATAAACCCTTTTCTCTACGCTCGATTTTCCACACTGACCCTTCCTTTCATGAATATCTCTCCTTTGATGACCTCTTCCTCTGAACCTAATTGTCCACATGGACCGCTGGTCATCCCTTAGCCTGAGGATACAGTTTATTGCCCACTACTGTATGCACTCGCCTCTCTTGAAAGGAGCCACTATTGATCATGACCACCCCACCCCCTGAGATTCGATCAGGCGCACACATTCCAAAGGAATCAGCAGAACACTCAGCTGCGTGACAGCCCCTCCTATTGTATGGAGGATAAGGGCCCCTACTGTAGCCACGTGTTGGAATATCTTCACACTTCACAATGTCTTGATTGTAATGAAGGATGTGTGTGCCATAAACCTGTGTATAAAAGACGAAGCCTCAGAGAAACTTGTTAGAGCACCTCCCGAAGACACTATGCGAGTGTCCCAAATGACATGCTCTCCTCATGAGAAATAAAACTCTATTCTTGTTTTCCTACTTCCAGTGCCCGTCTCTTCATTTGGTAATTATTTACGATGGAAACTAAGAGGCGCCTTGCGCCAGCAGCCTGGGCATCCGGTTCGTTATGGGCTGACTTTTCCACAATTGGCGTCCCAACGCGGGGTCCATCAGTGACATAAGGTCCGGTAAGAGAGGTCCAGACGATGGGGTGAACATCTAAATGATTGGAGTATACCTGCCTTGAGAGGGCCCTCGTCCGGCTGCCGATTGAATGAACTTCACCGATTCCGAACGGACCTCTCTCAAGTGACCTATTGTCCTGACTGGAATCCCACAGGAATGCTGCGGTAAAAACATGGAGAAAGAGAATGATCGGGCGCTGGAAAAAGGAAGGCGAAGAACTGTCCACATGGTCCGGTCCGGGTAAGGTCGTGACACACGACAAATTGCGAAATTGATTGATTGATTGTTTGAAAATACTAGTATTACTCACTTTATTGTCTCTGAGAGATTCTCTATTTGCAAACAAGCACAGAGTCGCCATACTCTGTTTAGTCTTTGCAGATAGTGAAGGATAGGTAATGCAGACTTTTGTCCCCATTGTAATCCGTCATACCTATTTTTCTCCCCATTGATTGATTGTTTGAATCGAGCATTGAATTGTTCGAAGTTGGTTCTCTTAAGGATCATTCTCTGCCTACAAACGGGGAAGAATAGGAATATTCTCTCTCCCTTTGCAGATAGTGAAGGGTAGGTAACGCAGGCTTTTGCCCCCAATTGTAACCCGTCGTGCCTATTTCGTTCCTCATTGATTGATTGTTTGTCCGAACATTGACTGTTTGGAAATTGGTTCTTTTCTTGGAGGTATTCCCTGTTTGCAAATAACGTAGGAAAAATCTTTGCAAGTAGTGACGGGTAGGTAATGCGGACCTTTGTCCCCGTTGTAATCTGTCATGCCTATCTACTCCCCACTGATTGATACGCCAGTTTCACCCGGACCATTTACTAGAGGTAGGTCATCTGGCCCGACCAGAGAGCACCCCTAGTGAAAAGGACATATACAATAATAACGAAGTGATCACTGTATCCTGTTAACAGAAACTTTAGCATGAAACAACCTGGAAAGAAAGGAATAGACGAAATCAGTAGGCCACTGATGAACTTTTTATTAAATAACGAACAAGGAAACGATAACAATACTTAATGATAAAACCTATTATTGTCCTAGAAACAAGAAACGTTAGAAATAAGCCCGTAATAAGAAACCTGAAAATGATAAGAGAAGCCAAGCTTGACATTGCGACGGCCATGAGGCAACGAGGCTTCACCGCCCCTCACTGCTCCAAACATGTCTGTCCCACCGCCTGCCACGCCCAAATAACGGTAACCTGGGAAAGATACAAGTCAGCAGACATCCGCCCCCATTCTGGAAACTTCCAAAGTGCAACAGGTTTACGGCTACGCCCAGCAACACATGTAGGGCGGGTCCTGCTGCCAACCGTCGGCCGGAGATCATAAGAGGCCGAGGCCGACGGGATCCGGCCGCGGTGGCTGCTACGACAACACTGGAGAGTTGCAGGGGGGGGAATGTCCATGTCCTCGACCCCCCCCTCTCTCTCCCAGTCTGGACCGGTTTCCATGGGAGGTCTGGGGGTGGAGAGGCCGCTACGCCAACAGCCCGAAGGCGGCGCCGCGCGCCAAGGCCTGTCCCCAGGATGGACTAAGGGACCCGTTCCTGGGGCCGTGGCAAGGAGCGTCCGGCCACCATCAACCAGAGGCCCGCCCCAAAAGACGCACTGGACATTTCTTCTTTCTTCAATAATGGCTGCGACAGCACTGGGGGGGGGATGTCTTGCACATGCCTCCGACCCCCCCCCTCGTCCTCATCGCCTGGTCCGGCCATAACAAATGTCAAGCGAGACGCCGTGGGGTGCACTGGGAGGGAGAGACGGTGCGAACAAGCCTCTCCCGCCTCCCCAGGTGGAGGCTCCCCAGCTGCACCCTAGGCGCTCCACGCGCCCGGAAAAAGGGTTCATCCACTGTGGCGAATGCTGCGACACCTCGCCCGGCAGGTTGGAGCCCGTCCGCTCATTTGACCCCACGATTGCCGGTAGCTGCTGAACTCTCAAAATGGCGGTCTACTTTACAAGAGCGGGCCCAGCATGAAGGAATGGCCCGGTCACTTGTTGACTCCACCATCATAAAAGTTCTCCACGACCTTGAAGATTCTAGAGGAGCCGCGGGAGTCCCCGACCCCCGCAGATACCCCCGATGGGGAATGACTGCCATGATTGCCCACGGAACGATGGAAATGTAGCCGCAGGACGTCGGCGCTCCCATGCTGGCACCAGCCTCAGTTTGAATGACTAGAATCCTGCAGACTACAGTTCGGATCAGTTCCGGTGAAAACCCAGTATGACCCGGTAGTAACATTGTTGCCTCCCTCCCCCTCTTGATTGATGGTTCGTACCGCCGATCCTTTCTGTTGCCCTTTAACAGAACTTTTGGACTGCCAAAAGAGACCCTAGGCCAACCACGAGTTAGTGGAGATTTAGACTATGCCTGGATCTGCCTGACTGCACCCAAAATGGCGCCGATGCAAATGAAACTTTCAACTCCTTGTTGTACCCCGATTGTTCAGCCCTGATGTCATGATATATGTATGCGGGTTTTGTAACCACATGGATTGATATAGGATGTGTACTGATTATATGTTCGGACAATTAATTGATTCAGGATGTGTACTGTCAGTTCGGGAAATGAATTGATATGGGATGGGTACTGGTTATATGTTCGGACAATGAATTGATATTGGATGGGTACTGATTATGTGTTCAGACAGTAAATTGACATCAGATGGGTATTGATTGAACATTCGGACAATGAATTGTTGTTTAAGTTTTGACGCATCATGATTATTGAAAGTTGGAAGCCCAACACTCATGACACTCGCTCACACTGAAGTCTCGACATGATTTTGTTGCACTTGTCGCACTTTTAGATTATGAAATAAACGACCACCGACTCCATTAAAGTTTTCTGCTAATAAGTATCCCCACATATACAGTTCCAGCCTGCTCCGTGGCCGGCCCACGGGGTTGTAGGCCCATATTTATGCACCGACATTCTTATTAAAGATTTTTGGAAAAAGCAAACGTAGTTGTCACGTGTGAATTAGTAAGTTTCGAATAAATGACCACTGTTTAAGGATTAAAAAGTATAGTACGCAGAGATACTGCAAAAATGAATGGTACAGGTTTTTGTTGTATGTACTTTGCACATTTTTGTACAGCTTAAAGCAACCGCTAAAAGACCCTGGAATTCAGTCTATACTTTATGTGCTACCTGTATCAGAAAAATTGTGTTAAAATGCCCCTAAGTCGCTCCGAAGGAATGCCATCTGGCCTCCCTACATACGATCCGTAATACCACACTTGGGTGACCTATGCTATCCACCGGCTTCCGATAATCATCTCTCCCACACTAAAAGGTTCATCTGGGCTTAAATGCCGAATTGGCAAGAACTGCGTTCCGGGGAGATAGACCGCGTATGTAGTAAGTAAAAGCCTTTTCGGGTTTATGCGCGCTGATGTATTCTTAAATGCTGCCCCCGCCCCCTTCTTTTCCCCTCTTTTCTGCAGGTCACTTTGGAACATCGGTTAAAAATACGAAAAAAAGAAAATGGTGATCTAACGGACGAAGAGACGGGAAAAAGGCGTTCGATTATGGTGCCCACGCACTCCGAATAATACAACCTAAACTAATGTGCACACATGATTAAACCCTCCACACTTAACTAAATAGGGAAAGTTTAAGGAAAATTCCGAGGTAAGGATTACACAAGTACCCTCCGACGGGAGGACTAGGAATATTGCCGATACTTAAAGACCTACTACCTCCTTTTCGCATCCTCATAGACAAGTAACTAAAGGCTGCCCCATTGTTCTCCAATTGACACCAACTGTTGTCTCAGCCTGGAAACACATTTGCTAAAATGACTCGAAAATACCACCGTGAGCATTAGCCCGACCAGGTCAGTTCATGGCCAATTGCCAACGGCGTAAGTGTGTACAATCAAAACCACCAGTAAAGGCAGCCGACGAATAAAAGAGAAGAAAAAGGTAAAAAGAGCTTAGGATGATAAGGATGCACAGCATACAGAAAAAGATAATTCTGGCCAATAACTGTTTTATGTTTTATCTTGGATTTTTGTAAATAATACGTGTACTGTCTCCCCCGTCTGAGTTTGTGTGTACGTGATGTATGGATCTACGTCATCCCTCCGCTTGTGTTTCCGTATTACTTAACCCCTGTTGTTCTATGTTGTGCGCGCACTGAATGGTCCATTATTGTACACGTCTCTCTCTCTCTCTCTCTCCCTCTCTCTTTCTCTCTCCATGTCATACGTGTACTGAATGGACCACTTAGAGTGCGGTCTCTCTCTCTCTCTCTCTCTCTCTCTCTATCTCTCTCTCTCTCTCTCTCTCTCTCTCTCTCTCCCTCTCTCACTCTCGCTCTCTCACTCTCTCTCACTCTCTAAAGCCCCCCTGTTCCCTCCTTCCTTGTATGGTAACGTTGTGCCCCCCCCCGGCACAACACCTAATTGGGTCTCCTCGAACACAAAGGTGTTTGGAAAAATTGACCGGAACTAAACGATTGTGACTCGCCATATTACTACCTCCCCTTTCCTGTAAAGCGATAGAACCCGAGTTGGTAATGAAGGAAAGGATAGGTAAAACGACGGATGTCCCCTAATCTGGCCTTTTATGGGGGGACTATAACGTCAAATGGCCTTCTGTTTTTCGGTTTGCTAAAAATGCAATTCCCAATGCACAAATTACTTCGCTCCTCTGCCCTTGAGTGCGAATGTCCAGAGTACCCCACTTCTCCCGATCGACCCCAGCTCCCTGTCCAAAGCGTCCCCGTTTCCCCCAATTAACCCCAGCTTCATGTCATCTACCCTCGAAAGCGAAATTGATGACCTTGATTAACGTTCACTCCCCAAGAAGAGCATGTTTTACGTCCACCCCCTCCCCCTTCTTCATGGCGATAACGCCCCTGCTTACAAGAGTTAGCCGACCCCGAAGGGAAATATAAGATTGTCGACACTTGGGTTAAAGGGAAGGGCGAGTCTCTACATAAAGACTCGATTTTAAGTTTTTTTATAATACACTGTGTATAAAGGTCCAATTTCTCTCCACGTACGTCACGAATGAGCGCCAAACAGGGTTATGAATTCCATAGCAATGCACTCCTACAGACTCCATAAGTGACGACTTCTGACTGTGACCGATGAACCTATCCCCCGCCTACATAGGATTGGGGACGGAATTGAGATGTATAAATGTCTTCTCCTGCCAGTTTTTCTAAAACCTTGTTTTTATACTCATTTAAAGATATAATAACCGGAGGAGAGGAGCTGGACGTGACACACAACCTGGCCACAGATCATGAAGCACGTGTGACCGCGACCAAAGGTGGAGCCACCGAGCAACGAGACGCGGGACGAGGCACCACTCTCAAACTCGGCAGATTAAGGAATAAAGGGCTGCCTTGAAGCCCTCGATTTGCTGCCCCACTCGTGCCTGAAGTCCCCGTCCTTTTTGAGCCCGACCGATGGGCCTGCCTGCTCGCTATCCTTTGCTCCCTTGGTCCTGTGGTGTGTTCAAAGATCTGGCCCCACTCCGCCCTCTCTTCCCTCGATTATTCAACAAACTCTTTCATATAAACTTTTGACTATAGAATTAGGTTTTGCCACGGAAGAAGAAAGACACGCAGGTGCCCAGCATAAGGCACCCCTAAGAAGATCAGTTAGGAAACAGGGCTGTGATCTAACAGCAGAGGACTGATCGCACCCTGCAACGCGTAAGGATGATTCCGAGCTGGACTTATAGCTCCACCGCCGGTGCTCAAAAGCGCCAACGAAAAGAAAAACGGACTACCAGAGCCTACCATTGGTGGCTCGTCGTTGAAAAGACATTTTCACTAAGACCCCCCTTCCAGAACTTTCTACCCGCCCTTGACTAGTTGTTTACATCGAATTGCATTCCTCCCTCAATTTTTATTGCTTTCAAAAATGTTTCATCGGTCACCCATGTATCTAGCTTTCCAAAGTACTGATAAGACCCGAAGGTATCAGATTATTCTTAATTAATGTCACCGGTTATGCCGATCTCTAGGCTTGTATGAAGAACCCAACAAATGTAAATTAACATGTAGTGCATTCTGCCTATCGCATCGACTATGTAGAAATTGAACTTGCTTATGTAAAAAAGCGGCGACTGTTGAAAATAGCAATGTGTATGTACATAAGCGGCGTTCATTTGTGTTCACTGTACCCCTTGTTGTAAGCAGAACGGATATCGCTAAAACACTGACTGTGTTATCCCGCTAGCATAGACCCATGCACACACGTACACGACAGCCATTTTAGGTATCATGGTCTCCTTGTTCACGATCGACCATCGGCACACTTCCCTGACCCTGCAAGCTTCCCCCATGCACCCTGACCGCCCCCGCTCTCACATGCACAAGTCATGAGCCCTCCCTTCCCGCATGACTCTGTCTCTGAGAATCACACCCCGCGCCTGACCAACACCTCCTTTCCTTCCGTGAATAACCCTCTTCTGATAAACCCTTTTCTCTACGCTCGATTTTCCACACTGACCCTTCCTTTCATGAATATCTCTCCTTTGATGACCTCTTCCTCTGAACCTAATTGTCCACATGGACCGCTGGTCATCCCTTAGCCTGAGGATACAGTTTATTGCCCACTACTGTATGCACTCGCCTCTCTTGAAAGGAGCCACTATTGATCATGACCACCCCACCACCTGAGATTCGATCAGGCGCACACATTCCAAAGGAATCAGCAGAACACTCAGCTGCGTGACAGCCCCTCCTATTGTATGGAGGATAAGGGCCCCTACTGTAGCCATGTGTTGGAATATCTTCACACTTCACAATGTCTTGATTGTAATGAAGGATGTGTGTGCCATAAACCTGTGTATAAAAGACGAAGCCTCAGAGAAACTTGTTAGAGCACCTCCCGAAGACACTATGCGAGTGTCCCAAATGACATGCTCTCCTCATGAGAAATAAAACTCTATTCTTGTTTTCCTACTTCCAGTGCCCGTCTCTTCATTTGGTAATTATTTACGATGGAAACTAAGAGGCGCCTTGCGCCAGCAGCCTGGGCATCCGGTTCGTTATGGGCTGACTTTTCCACAGTTGGTCGATGCTGCTTCCTCCAAAAACGGAAGTGACGCATCAGCCCACCAGTCAATAATGAGAAAGTTTAAAAGAGCAATGCCAGATTTAAACCAATGGCAAGGGACAAAACAAAAAAAACGCAATGGGTGGAGTTTCACCCTTAATACTAATCACTTAATGCCTCGTAGAGGCAGCAAGCTGCCTATGCGAGACCTAAAAAATCAGCTTTAGTAAAAAACCTGTAGCCTAATTAGGACAGCAGAAAAAATACTGACATTGTAAAGCAGTAAAAGGTGATGATCTAGGTACCACTGCCGCTACCGAATACCACTTCCTTAACACAATGGAAAATAACACAATTGAAAATGGAAAATACGACCAAATGTGAGGATTGCCCGACTTACCTGATTTGCTGCTGTTTTGGGTCTTACTTTTGAAAGACTGTCCATGACCCTCGTATTTTCCCTTTGCCCCAGAGAGACTAAAAGTGGGCTCCCTCGAGTTTACACCCTCTCTGGCTGCTACCATGTGAGTTGTGAACTACTCCATGTCTTGGCAATCCCACTCTATCACTGGCCATGTCTGCATTTTTTCCCTGAAGCCCTCAACATATTTCAACTATTTTTGCTGTGCATCATGGACCTTCTGTTCATATAAAATAAGTGCTGCCGCACTCTGGGGGAACTTCTGGATGAATACACATGCTAGGGTCCTGAAGGCCCTGAACCAATTCTCAAATGACCTTTCAAACCTGGGCTTGCGTCTGTCCCTCCTGTCTTTGTCTTTCTTGTCTTGCATCGTCAGGTCCAGCCACGGCCCGTGGAGGGAGTTTCGGTGGGGTGGAGAGGCGGGGTGGGGGAGGGGCAGAGTGGGGGTGCTAAAAACCGGAGTATGGATAATTGAAGGTAAGTAAACAATTTAATAAATAAAACGAATTTCGTAGCGCACCCTGCATCACATTTTGCGATACAGGGCACGCTACGAAATTCGTTTTATTAATTAAATTGTTTACTTACCTTCAATTATCCATACTCCGGTTTTTAGCACCCCCCACCCCGCCTCTCTGCCCCCCCGAAACACCCTCCACGGGCCGCAGCTGGTCAGTCTAGGCCTGCCTGGCGCACCTCTAGTAGTGAAAAAATATCTATAAATTCTTTCCTCCAGATACTTTCTTTTACTGTCAGTGGGATGAGATTGGCCAGCCCTAGGAGTTTTGTGGTAGTGGGGGGATCTCCCGGGGAGGGGCGTAGGTACTTTCTGGCAGGTTTCCCCCCTGGATCCAGGCCTTCCCCTGCTCCGCTCTTTCTTGCTGTGGCACCCTCTGGAACTGCCCCCCTCGTGTTCTCCTTATCCCTTACTTCCCTGTTCTGATTCATCCGCTGGGGGTTCACCTGTCCTCTGTCAGTTGCCCCCTTTTGGTCTCCCTTTCTCTTTGAACTCTGGTCTGGCCTCTTGCTCCCCCGCTGCTTTCAGTGCTCCACGGGGGGTGCCTCAAATGGGGATCCAGCCCCTGGCCAATGCCACCAGGGCACCCATGCTTCTGGGTGCGCTGGTCCCTACCACCATGCCTCACCCTGGAATCCCTGTTGGTCCCCTCCCAGGCCTGCTAACCATGGAGGTTGGGGAGGCCAGGTCCCCGCATTGCCAGATTGCTCGCGAGAAACCCAGTCACTTGTTAGTACAGTTATCTAAAGTTTTGGTTTATGTCAAGTGTATGCCACTTTGATTGCCTATCTGAAGAAAATGTATAAAAGTTTGCGAAATTAGGGGAGTGGTTGGCATTACGTGCTTATTTGCTTGGAGAGGCAAGCTCTAGCTCACCGGGTAGTGATATCCATGGATGTCATTTGGGGGTCGCCAGGAGTTGCAAGTATGACCTCTGGCATGCCTACACGACCCCTGCCACAGCCCTTGCGATCCCTGGCCTAAGAGGGGGAAAAGGCAGCACCAGAAACAAAGCAACCGGGACAGTTTGATGTGTAAAATGCTCCCGAGTGGAAGAAAACAGCTGCTGCTCGTGGGTGGAGACTGTAACAGATACAGCTTGCAACTGATACAACTCTGCCTGGTCAGCCATGGTGCCTCCTAGCAACATAGTCACTATTAGGGCTTCCCAGGCAGGGAAATAGCTTCGGGGGAAGGGGGTTGGAGTGGGGGGGAGGGAGGAGTTTGGAGGGGTGTTATACCCCCTAATAAATGTGTTTCCTGGTAAATATTTGGGTACAGGTGCTTTCAGTCGGGTATGGGGAGGTGGCTGTCAGATTTCACAAGAAATGTTTACATATAAAGTGACAGAAACACACTAACACACACTCTCTGTTTTGAAAGTCTTAAAAAAGTAAGTTAGTTTACAAAATAGTGAGGTTTTCTTCACTTTACTAGTCTGCATTCCTATGACTTTCCCCCTCACCCCCCACTCCCCTGCACCAGCACTGGGGAGAGAGCAGGACAGTGACATATCTTTTAAGGTCTGGCACTGTCCTGCTCTTTCTCACACTACACAATACCCCTATGTTCTTACTTAAAGTACCATATTTCAGATATTTGTAGTCACTTCACTTTCATTCAAGGTGGTTCATATTCTCAGTACATAAGCCACGAAGAAAAAAAAGTTAGCCTTTTCATTCAAATTTTGGTGAAAGGGAGAATGGAATTTATAGAGACCCACAAGATTGTTTGGGGTCTGCAGGTCGGGGTGTGTGTGTGTGTGGAATGGGACACACTGATATAGGTTCTGAAGAGGTGTATGGCAGAGTTGGTTGTAGGTCTCACTGCTTCTGTTAGCTGCTCTATGTTAGGATTGAGGAGTATCATAGAGCTACATGTGTGTCCCATTAATGCAAGAGCAGTTGGTCCGGGCTGCATGTCAGGATTGTGGCGTATAACATAGCTGTGTGCGGGACCCAACACCGGAAAAGCAATGGGTGAAGGCTGCATGTAAGGACGGACGTGTGTTGTAGCACGGTGGGTGCGATCCAGGACTGGTTGAAGTTAGGGATGAAGAGTATGGGAGAGCTCACGCGTCTGCCAGTACTGGAATACCAGTGGGTGGGCATGCCAGGGTTCAGGTGAATGGAATATCTGCATGTGTGTACCTGTCCTGGAAAAGCAGTAGGTGAGGGATGCTACATAGCATAACGTGTATTTGTAAAGCAATCATATCATCCAAGGGCTCTTGGCGCTGAATAACAGATGTTTATTGTTACCCGACTCAATGGTACTCATTTTATGGACCTCAGAACTATAAAAAGCTGTGTGGACGCGCCGGGATTTGAACCTGTGACCATGGGTCGAACCCAGTCCCTACAGTGAGCGCATTAGTCCACAAAGTCACCTGACCCAGCTCTTTACAGGAAATGATTTAAATGTTTGGCAGAGGAGCATTGTCTTAGTGCTCACACATCAGTGCATGGGTGCTGTAAGGCAGCTCTGTAGAGTATGGCAGAGCTGCACATGGGGCCTACTATAGGAGTGCAGTGGTGTGTGCTGATTGTCAAGATTGAAGTTTGTGCCAAAGCACCTTGTGGTTCCTAGCATTGGCTATTGGAGTAGCAATACTGGTCAGTGTTGGAGAGGTCTCCTGGGCAGTCTGGCCCTGCCGAATGCCAGCTTTAAAGGACCAATGTGTGGGCTGTCTTTTTATGGTCCTGTCCCAGGGCAAAGAAATGTCCCAAACACTGGCCTTTCCAGGTCGGCCCATCTGGCAGTGCCAGGATGCTTGAAAGGCCAGTTCAACACTGGTAGCGGGGTGTGGTGCAAGAGCATGGGGAAGGTGCAAGGGGTCAGGCTTGCTGAATATTTGTTTGAGGGTCCAAGTAATAGTGGCATAGGATGAAGTGCTGCAGGCCAGGATTGAGGTGCACTGTACACCTGCTAGTGCCCCCAAGTACAGATGGAACAATTGGTGCATGTTGCTTGTCAGTATTCAGGAGCATGGTAGAGCTATGTTTGTGTCCTAGTACTGGGAGAGCAGTGGGTAGGTACTGCCATGGACGATAACTGGGGGTCACCAGGGTAGCAGCTGTCCTTCTTGGACCCCTTGTTTTTTTATGACGGCACAAGCCACTGTCCTTGTGACCCTTGGCCTCAAGGGTAGTGCATGCCCCTGTATACTGCATGCTTGTGAGTCAAAATGCATGTATTCCTCTGAAAATGACCAAGAGCATGCATAACTTCAGGGTCCATATGCGCACCCCCTCTCCAGCTGAGGAAAAAATGCTTAAAAAGCTTACTTCAGTGCCTGGTTTTCATTGGCAAAGTATTCTTGTAAAGGACCATTGCTATGCCTAAAATGTAAAGTGAAATGATTACTGGGTGCAGACAGTCACACTATAAATGTGACCTAATTTTCAATTGAAAACAAGCTTGCAGTTTCATTTCAGAATAGATCATTTTTTTAAATTGCAGGATTAAAAACACTTAGCTACTGTACATAACAATTTACCCATTCTTATAAAATAGCGCTTAAAAAGCGCTTTTTATTGAAAAGGCAAAAAAGATACATTATGTCTCTACTCCTGAGGTGACAAAACCATATATAAACCAGCAGCGGCTCCTGGAGGGAGTGCTGCAGGGCAGTCGGGCGGGCGGAGGAGGGGCAGGGTGGGGGCTTGTAAACTCCGGATTAAGGCCGAACGGAGTTCAGTAACTTCATAAATAAATAAAACTAATTATATTGCGCGCACCGCAACGCCAAACCAGTGCACAAGATCTGGGTACCATTAGCGATAGCTCTGTTCTCTTGCTGCAGGGGCGGCCTTAGGCATGTGCAAGCTGTGCACCTGCACAGGGCCGCAAAACCCCAGGGGCCGCCACGCCAATATATATCCTTAATATAATAATCCTCTGAGGATGGATACATATTTGCGTGGCGGCCCCTGGCAGGGATTTGGTGGCCTCCGGCTCTGCTCCACTTCCAAACACCCTAAAACCCCCTCTTCACTGGCCTCTTCGCCTGCGGTCCTCCGGGGGCCTCCTACCTACGCTCCCTGCCCAGGGCCGCCATAAGCCTAGAGCTGCCCCTGCATGCTGGAACACTTTGGGGTAGACCTGGGCCTGAGCATTTGAAACTATGGGGCATATTACCAAGGAGTGCGTTGGAAAACGGACAACGCACATTCCCGTATCGCCGGCTATCGCCGGATTTCATCGCCTTTTTAGTGCGTAATTATTAATGCGCATCAGGCAGGAGAATAGAAATCCGGCGATATGGCACATTAGCGCATGAGAACACACGTTGTTTTCATGCGCTAATGTGGGCCTTGATAATATGGGGGGGGGGGGGGTGGATTCAGCTTTATGATCCACACCCCTATGTTGTCAATGCCTAACGCCTGGTCAGAGCAGGCGTTGGGAGTCCTGTGATAAATGAGTTTATTGCAGGTCTTTTCCTCCCATTGCCTTCCTTGGTAATAGGGTGTTCCCACCTCCAACCACATTTATCATGTGGTTGGACGTGGGAACGCCCACTTTGCATGTCATTAGCGATGTTTATCACCGACATGCAAAGTGGGCTTGGGGCAGGCTTTAAAATGCCCTTGTGAATAGGGCTCTGGCAGTATCGCCGCTTTCTCGGCACAATTCGCCGAGAAAGAGGCGATACTTGCCCTTGGTAATCTGCCCCTATGTTTGCACATTTGAACCAATGCATGAATAAATGATGACTGTGCCTAGGCATTACAGGCTACAGCTGATTATATGTAGTTGTACATATGCATGCATATGCTGTACTGGTGTATATGATGGCTGACCCGGTGTGTATGTGATGGTTGAGTCTGGCATCCAATTTATTGATATGTGGTTTCAAACTAACATACATTGGTATGAGCTTTCAATAACAGTCTAAAGATTTAATTGTTCTTGCACTTCTAATGTGCTTTACTTAACCCCTCCCATGCCCATGACGAGCGCAGCTCGTCATGAGCCACGGTGCTCCGGTGCTCATGACGGAGAAGCGGAGCTCAGTGGAGAAGCGTGGCTCAATGGTTAGAGCGGCAGACCCTGATGCAGAGGTCTGTCCCGGGACCAGGGTAAAATTCCTGCCTCGGCGGCTCTTGGACTCAATTTCCCCGGACCTGATAATTCTCACCTCGGTGCCTAGTCTAATCATGGGTCCCACGCTGTGATTCTGGGCAATAGCTTGCTTAATCTCCACAACGGCCCCAGCAGCGCTTGGATGCCTTGCTTCACCTTGGGGGTGCCCAGGAGTGGACATTTCACAGGAAAGCCAGGATGGGTTCCACAGCGGTAGGAATACAGCGCTACGAGGCCTCCGGGTAGAAGTGCGCTATATAAATACTATACATTTACAAATACATGACGAGCTGAGCTCGTCATGGCCCGTGGAACTCTCGCATACTGGGATAATTCCCCTGCTGTGCTGAGCGTTCCATTAAACGGGCGTGGTCGTGACGAGCTCAGCTCGTCATGAGCACCGGAGCACGGTGCGTGCCTCCCCACCCCCCAGCACAGCAGGGGAATACCCCAGCAGCCAAGGGGTTAATGTCCGCAAATGCAAGGTCATGTGACATCATTTCCTGTGGTAAGGGGAGAATGAAACTTGTGACGTAATGTCCTATGATGTCATCAGGGGGTTAAAGGGTATCTGATGTCACTTCCGCTTCCCCAGGCAGTTTGGTGAATCGACTCCCACGCTGCTCATGCTCGGCTCCTGTATCATTACACTGTATTTTTGAACATTGCTCTTGTTCAAAATATACACCAAAGCTCAATCCTTCTTTAGTTTCTTATTCTGAGACATAAAACACAAAGTTACCTTTCTTTGTGGCCATATTTCAGCTGCTGCTTTTATGGACAGTGCGTGCAAAAGAGATTGCAAACAATCCATCTCTGTTAGTTAGTATGAATTCAGGAAAACAATGCAATCTCAGCACATTTTTATTAGTTGCACAATCGACAAATCAGACTGCTTTCTAGGCTCTGGTTTTGCATTATGCATTTACCTCCATTTTAAATGCACCAACAATAATCATGTTAAAACAGCTGGTCTGTATTGTAGGGAACATGACAAATACACATATAAACAATGCTGCATCCTTCAGGGGCCTCATATACACATTGTCGCCCAGGTCCTTCACTATGTAATCAGGGCCAGCTAACGGGAAGTTGTGAATGTACAGCCAAAAACCTCTGAAAGGATCTCACAATTATTTTCATAATAATAACTGAAACAGTAGGCAACAAAGTGCCATTTTTGGCTTGATATTCTTACCATAGAAGTGAGGATCCCTATCTATTTCCCATTACATTTCCTGTGTGTAGAAGATCCTGTGAAAATATTAGGGCTAGATTAGGCAATATTGGGAGTAGCCAACCACTTGTCTAGGGGACAAAAGGGCAATCCTTCAGTCTTGTTCTCACGTCACTGACATTGGCAACCTATGTCTCCGGAACGCAGGTATCCTTGCACTGTGGGTGATGCTAGTCAACACACAGTGCACCAGCACAAAGAGAGAGCAAAAATGCTCCATATCATTTTAAATATGAAGCATTTCTGCTCTCTCCCTATCAGGCAACGCAGCACAGCAAGTTCGCTGGCTGCGCCCCATTGCCTTTAATAATGATAACTATGCCCTCTAGGTGCACATCTGGCAGATGCTTGCTAGTAATGAAGCCCTGAGACTTTGAATGTTGTGGTCTGAAGAGCTCGCCATACACCTGTTGACCATGGAGAAATCAATGGAGCATGGTCAGTTCAGTTGGACGGCTTAGCCATATTTTTGTGGAACTCTGGATTAATTACCCAATTGAAATCACCCCAATTGCTCAGAGGAAAGGTCTGGAGCCTTATCTGGAGGTGGGGCGCTGACATGCAGGTACCCAAGGTTTTAACCTTCTAATAACTAGACAGCCTGCTATATCTGGTAACTTTAAATCCATTCTTTCTAAAATCTATCTATATCAATATTAAAAAATCAGAGTCACTTGGCTGGTAAAAAATCTCGTTAGATGTATCTATTATAAATCTATGGGCAACCTAAAAATTACAAAATGGAATCCTGATGGGTCCAAGACATGTGTGTTCTGACAAACTTGTTGGACGTGTGTTGGAAGTGTGAGGTCTGAAGTGTGAGGTCTGAAGTGTGAGGTCTGAAGTGTGAGGTCTGAAGTGTGAGGTCTGAAGTGTGAGGTCTGAAGTGTGAGGTCTGAAGTGTGAGGTCTGAAGTGTGAGGTCTGAAGTGTGAGGTCTGAAGTGTGAGGTCTGAAGTGTGAGGTCTGAAGTGTGAGGTCTGAAGTGTGAGGTCTGAAGTGTGAGGTCTGAAGTGTGAGGTCTGAAGTGTGAGGTCTGAAGTGTGAGGTCTGAAGTGTGAGGTCTTCCAAAGCTGAAGAGCAACTCCAAGGGAGTCTAATAAATGGGTCGCCTTTAGCATGTATATATCTTTAGAGTGATGTTTTGAAGCTCTCACCTCCTTTACCTGATCATTTAATCCAAACACATTCCAGTATAAAGCTTGTAAGAGTGAAAGTGAGAGGTGTTTACGTGTGGGGTGTTTTAGAGGGAAATCGGAAAAGTGTGTCAAGCAAGGAGCCCACATCTAGACTGCCTTCCCAAAATCTCAATATATGGAAGTCCGATATCTATATAACACACCAAAATGGAAAGATATCAGAAACACCAACCACCCTGTTGCACCTCCAATGTGAAACATCTGTCATGTGTTCAATCAGTGTGATACCAAATCCCAACACCGGGTAGTTGAGCATCCTACATCTATTGAAAAGACTCAACAATCCCTTCAGATAATGCGTGAAATTATATACTGGAAAATATATTTTTAATCCTGATTGGGGGATTTTTGTTTCATTTTCAGTGGTAGCTGCCATCTATGGGGGACCTGGGTGGGGGCAAGTGCGTGCAAAACATACCTAATGCGAAGTCCTCACTCAGTTCCTCTTCTTTGCAGAAACTGGAACCAGATCCTGGAACTCCCTTGGCCAATCCTGGCACTGCTCACATGTAGGATGTGAGCCGCACCCTGGTTGGAGAGATCTGCCTCCCTAGGCGCTCCACAGCGTCAGGAGGCCTGCACTTACTCTCGACTTAGCTGTCTAGAGACAGCTGGGTTGAGAGGTTGAAAGTGGGCATGTGTGGCTGCCCGTCGCAAGATGGCCGGCCAAAAAGGCAGTGCATTTCAAACAGTGCATTAGACAACCCACGCTCCTCCCTGCTGCTGTCAGTCAGTAGCGCCCCCGACCTGACGCTCGGCTTGGGATGGGGGATGAAAACTTAAATGGTAATGAACTACCATTTTATTTTTCATCTCTGGGGCTTATAAGTGGGGCGCAGCTCCTTCGCTCCAACGGAGGAGTCGCCCCTGTTCATGTTGCTTGCACAAAACTGATGTTTTCTTGTTAATACTAGTTTACTTTTAATAGCGTTCCCTTTTGTCTAGAAATTGTGGAACTGATTAAGAGCTAGTTGCCTTATTGGCAGACTCTTGTAAAGGAATTTTGTATGCTATTGGGAAAGTGTGCCAAAGGTAATTCCACAAGATTATTTGTTGCCTGTCACAATTCCTTCAACAAAGGATATACCACTTCCTCCACAAACCAGTTTTTATTACCACTAGCTATAAATCAGATCTTAAGTTTTTTATCTCTTTTTTTTTCTTTTGGCCTTCTTCTTGTAGTCACCTGCATCCCACTGAAGTTTTTCAGTTCAGCCAGCCTACTGATCGCTTCCAAAGATAGAGCACAGGAACTCTTGGAAAACCTTACTCTTATTGCTGCCCTTAAAAAGCAGAAATATTGTTCTCTTGAATCTGACAACATTCAGAGATTTAAGAATCCAGGGCCAGGTGTTCAAGCAATAGTGATTACCAAATAGTGATTTTTTTGCTAATCACAATTTGGTAATCCCGAATTAGTAATGGAAAAAGGGATTACTTAGCCCCATACTCCTTAAATAGTGATTTATAGAGGATCGCAAATAGACCTAACACATGAATATTAAAGAGGTAGGTCGCAATTTGTGACCCACTATGATTCAATGCCATCATAGGAATGGTGGTCTACTGAGTCAACAGACCACCATGTCTGTGACTGCTTTTAAATAAAGCAATCTTTTTTTTTAAACAGCCCGTTTTCCTTAATAAAACAAGAGGCGTTTAAAAAGAAAAAAAATGAAACATTTAAGTTTCATTTTTCAAACATTCTCGATCGGGAAGGCAACACTTTGTAACCCCTTCCCATTTGTGAATGGGTTACCACAAAGTTTGAGTTGGTGGTAAATTGTGAATGTTTTGCAACCGCAATTCGGTCACAAAATATTCCAATGGACCATTCCAACACTCCCATTCCTAATATCGAATGACAAAACCGAAATTGTGTTTCAGTAACAAGTTACCAAATCACAATTTGAACTTTGTACATCCCAAAAAGCATTTTTGCAGTCACAAATGGCCTGATTCTGTGAATCAGGCCGTTTCCATCCTCCAAAATGCTTCGTACATGTAGCCCCTATTGTTTTATGTCGTTAGTGAGCCAGTGGCCACTGCACTCATCCTTCTACCACTAAAAACACACTGGCAGTGAATTTTCTATTATCAACATAATGTATTTGAAAACAATAAAAATTACCATTACATTTCAGTATGAGTTAAAAATGAGTGCATTGAACACACTGAATTTCAAGACTCGATTAAAATCGAATTACTGACAATCAAGTGTAAAAAATCTAAAATTGGCAGTATAGTGATGTCCATTTGAGTAGACTTGTTACAAGAGGGACCAATTAGGTAAATACCCCAATAATGTTTGATGAAGGAACAAAAGCTATTCATGAAAATAACCAATTTGCACAGGCAAGAAATACAACTTTATAAATGGGTCACAACAGGATAGCCTGCATAAATTAAAGCCTGATTTGTGTGTCACATCTGTTTGCTTGCAAACAGATTACCTTCATGCAAACAAGTGCAAGTAAGCCCCCTAGAACTGTGCCGCAGTCAAGCAAGATCTACATCTCTTTAAAGTTATCATAATTTGACAAGAGTTTTGCATCCCAGATTCAAAGTGTCTGCAACGTCTCTTAGTTGCATGGGACCATAAAAGGCTACATCGTTCTCAAAAACAGGCAGAATCTCTAGTCTAGAATAACTAGTCCTGTGTGGATACATTTGTATGTCTTCGGCTAATGCGTGAAATTATATACTGGAAAATGGGGGTCACTTGGCTGGTAAAAACAATCTTATTAGATGTATCTTTTCTACATCTCTGTGCAACCTAAAAATGACAAACTTGAATCCCGATGGGTCCCTTAGTACAACGCAAAAAATACAACGAGAAAAACTCCTTGATGGCCTCAAATTGGAATTTAGGTCGGGTTGAACTCCTAAAATGGCGATATTATGCATAGCAGATGGCTAGCAGCAAATCCTATACCAAGGAGAGTCATGGCTTAGTATTCTTCTGGACTAGCCTTCAGTTTTTGATATGGTCAACCATGCTTTCTTCTAAATCTTCTGAAAGAACAGATCAATATAAGGGGTCCTGTCCAGAGTTGATTGGCCCAAAGGATTTTGTCAATCACTCACAATGAGTAAAACTATTGAACTCACTTTTCAACTCTTTGCTGCTTCCCGTGGGAGTCCCTCAAGGCTCCATTTTTTTCTACACTCCTATATTAATATGTACCTACTCTCCTGAGACAATCAAACATCTCCTGCCATCTCTGTTCTAGTGAAACGCAGAGTGGATGGCATGACCTCAAACTGAACCCTCAGAAGACTGAGTTCCTTTTGATATCACTCCTCATTGCTACACTCATGTTTAAGCCTGGACTGATGTATCAAAACTACTGTGCCACAAACCTTCTATTGTGTATATATAATGCTAAATCTCCTGACTTTATTCTTTACAGAAATCTCAACCAGCATGCTAACATTAATGCTTTACCAAATAAAGCCCAATATCAAATTAAAATCCTATAGGTGATCAAGACATTTCTCCCAGCCAGAATTTGAAAGCAGTTTCCGTTCAGTTGTAACTTCAGGCTTTGGTTACTTCAACACACTGCTGACTGGCATCCCCAGAATCCACCTGGCCCAGTACAAGCTGCCTTCAAAGTGGCGAACAGAAAAGAAACTGGAACAAGAATATTTGAACATATCTCCTCAGTTCTGATCACTCTAAACTGGCTTCCCATAGAAGCCAGAGGAAGTGAGCTTATATAGCCGATAAGGTTCTGCCTAGTGAGGCGACAAAGCACCTAGCACAGAAATAATTTTTTGATGCTGTCAATTTAGAAACCCCTCTCGTGAAGAAAAATGAAAATCTCGGAAGCCAGCTTTCTCAAGCAATGCTCTGGCAATTTGGAATTCCACATCTCCGGCAAGAAATTAAAATCCATTTTCCAACAAATTTAACAATGAGCTAAAAGTCCTATCCTTCCAATGTCACTTCTGGACCGAATAACTTGAGTGCGGCAAAGATGTCAAGGTTGCAGAGTTCCAATGCATTCACCTATGGATCACTATTCAGGAGGCAAAGCAATCCCAGCTTTAGGGTCTTACTCCTTATGAGTCTGCCTCCTTTACACCCCTTTATTGTTTAATACCCTTGGTTGACTACGAGAGGGCTGACTCCCTCTACCTCAACTTCTGTATGTTTTATTTTTTTATACTTGTAGTAATTTGCATATTATTGTCCACAAATGTGTGAACACTTGATATTGGGTAAAGCACTCTAGTCAAAACAGCAGTGCTAAAATAAATACAATTAAAAAATATGAAATGGTTGCGAATAATGTTGTAATCCCCCTTCAGCACCTATGTGCAATAATGTAATGAATATACTGCTGCATGACATTTTTCTTGCGACAAAATGACAGTATAAACAGTATAAACAGAAACATGGTAGATCCATTTTGGCAAGCAAGCACCTTGCTGTGGGACCAGTGAAGAATCTAGAAAGAATCTAGAAAACCTATATTGGTTGTAAGAATGTTTTATAAGATCTAAATTGGTATGCCATTGTCGGGCACATCCCACCTCTGGCTCTTATCAAGAGCCCACAATGAACAGTCTTAAGTTTGTTTTGGCACAGTCAGCATGGGATTTTACTAAGTGCCTGTTATTCCAGGCATTCAGGCCCTGGTCAGTTCACAAGTAATATCACATCCAGGAAAGTTCCATTGGCTTATGCTGTGATGGTATTTCCCTGGTATGAGTTCCAAGACAAAGAGGAAACCCAGCTTCCTAATGTTGGCACCCAGGGGAAATGTATGAATAGGACATTAAAATTAGCTGTACTTTCTTCTTTATTTACAGCCCATGACGTCATTTCTAATGACAAAACAGATAAACAGCCACATCCTACGGTCCTTCAGATGGCCACGGGTTTAACCCATCATCTGCAGGTCCCAGGTCTGAATCCTCATATTCCTAAGGTGGAGAGAGTACCACTGACCTGGTCAATAACAGGAACACTATTAAATTACAGAAAGCATCCTAAATGTGAATAAGATGAGACATTGTAATATGTTGTTTATTTTCCTATCAAATGTGTGCTCTGACATCACAAAGTGCCTGTAATAAGATAATGACCAGTCTAGTTCCCTGTAAAATACTTATTACAGGCAACTAGTGACATCTCAATACATTTACTCAGAAAGCCCAGAGAAGCTGGAGAGTGCGATCACTAGTAAGTCCTCTGTTTTCAGAGGACAACAATGAGTAAAACACGGCTAACCCTTAAGGGACAAAAAAAGTGCTTTCAGACCCTCACACCAAATTTAATCATTTTCTCTGTACCTAAGCAGACACACATCAAAGCAGTTCTCATGTTCTTAACAGACAAAAATACTTGTCAGGGAGGAGGAGTACAGCCAAGGAAAGAAAATAAAAGAGAGCATCACCCCAAGTTGAGGTGAAAACAAGGTAACTAACAAGGAAGAGGAGGGTGGGCAGGATGAAGCAACCAGCCACCCACAGATAATGTTTCAGAGATGTAATCCTAGTTACGCTTTGCAGAATGGCTCATTGGGTTCAGCACTTACTGCAGTGCTAGACAAGCAGCAAAAAAGCAAGTCAAAAGTCTGAATTTCAGGTGGGTGGACACACCCTTCCTCCTTCTAATACTAGGTAACTGAATACCATTAAATTGGTTGACAACACCACTGTTATTCACACACCTCAAATTGTATGAAGCGTGCTATGTTAAAACAATACTTTCTATTATCAGGGATTTTAAAAGGACCATTTGAATATAATGAAAGTAGAAAGGCCAATTGTATTATAAGAGATATATTACACCCTAATTTTACAATATTAAGGTTAGTACAGTACACCTTTCTGGGCTGATAAACTCACTCAGCCTGGGGGAATGTGCCCCCATATAGACATAAACATTCTCAATAACTTGCTGTATCCTATAATGTACAGTGCAGGGTGTTTATCTCACATATATGAAGCGAACTGATTCTCCTGAACCTAATATGCACTTTATAATACTAGAATAACATATTCTACCGTGCTTGAAATGGTGGGAGGCTCTTCATGTGAAAACAACATGAAAACATGCATCACTACACAATTGAGATCCCTTGACCAGAGCAGCTACTTTTAATGCTCATCTCTGACAGCACACCATTTGCTTACAAGGAGCGTACAGCAAGAATTGCAACTACTAATATTCATTTTTAGCTTGGCAATCAATTGTTGTCAGTTTTTCCTACAAAACAGATATCTATGCTTTTTGTAAGTAAGAATTAGCAGTCAGATGTGACACAAAACACCAATGTACACTGTAATGTCCATTGAAAAGCTGAAGGTTACATATGTATCGTGATATATATAGTAATAAAGTACCCTCTTGATATTGCAAGTCACTGCGGAGTTCCATGACTATTCAGAGTCTGGGTCTCCAACGAGTAGCTCGGGAGCTACAGGTATCTCTCCAATACCTTTGAGGAAACTATCCAAAACTTCATAAATTGCTCACTAAAAAAAAATACATTCTGCGTGTGGCGAATAGGTTCTTCCCATTTAATCCCCCTGAACTTTTCGTAATTGACTACCTGATGTTTGTTCTTTTACTGTGAGCGAGTCTCACTCACACTAAATTCACAGTAATTGGACTGAGCGTGCTAACGGTCAGTGTCCAACTTTTAGATAAGTCTGCTGCTGCTCAGCTAGGGTAAGTGATTCTGGGAATGATTACAGGTCAACACATGAGCACAGGTGTGTGGACTGCACATGGGAGACGACCTTCTGCTGTAGCCCAGTATCTGTGCACAGGTAGCCTTTCGCAGAAGGGACTTTACATGGATAGTTACTTACCTGGGGTGGGCATTCATAGTGTAGGTCTGTAGTGCTTACTGGAGATCTGTCCTGATTACACTGTATTACACATTGTAGGGGAAGTACAGTTTTACCCGTCTTAGACCTCACGGTCCAGCGAGGTATCAATCGGGGGATAAACATGTACCCTGGGTGTAGATTTACAGGCCCCAACATCTCATCTATGCTAATGATGACACTTTAACCTTTATCAATGTTCCCTGGCTCAGCTCAGAATCAGATTCCAGGGTTTTGGCCCCACCTACTGGCCAAGGTAATGAATCTGCTCCCATGAGGAGGGATCAAAGGCATCCCCACGCAATTTAGCAATCAATCATGCTTGACCCAGTTCCTTGGAAAGGTAAGGATGAAGAGGAAATCTACCTATGGTAGCTTTTCAAAGTGCACCTCGGCTGGAACTGCCAAAGACCACTGGAACAAAGAAGGAGGGCCAAAACAGGAGGGGCTGACCTTTAATGTTTTGCTCGGAAGAGATCAGGAGTCAGGATCAGCTAGGGGCAGAGCTGAGGTTCTTTCTTTAGACAACTTGAAGTCATCATATTGCATAGTCACAGAATTATATGCAGGAGAGCAGGGACAGGGGTGGAATCTTGAAGTGGCATCCAAGGATTGGTTAGGAATGGCTGGTTTCTAGAACTTTCCAACTCAAGTGAAAAACTCCTGCACTAGGGAGAGATAGATAGAAGACACCGGACCAGGGAGCAACGACAGTTAAAGAATACCCAGTTTGGAGCTATTTGTGTTTGGCTATATGTTGAGCCATCATGCTTTCTGATTGCCAGGGTGTACTGTACAGTAACGCATATGTAATAGATATTGATCACCAACCATTTTTCTGAATCCCTGTAAGTATGTGATGACAGAGGGTGTCCTCCTCTGCCTAGACGAGTGTGTCTAAACAACTATTAGATAGGGTAAGTAGCAGCGTGTGAACGTATTCATTTTTCTCACATCAACCACGTGTGGAGTGGTTTATCTTTGTCTCCTGTATTGTGTCAAAATTATATTTTAACAACCTGTGCTTCTGCTAGCCCACAGTGCATGCTTTTATAATTGAATAAGAAAGGCAGCACATCATGTGTATAGCAGTCTTTTTACCCTATCCTTAGGTATATTAATACCCTTTTGGAGGTAGGAAATTCCTTTGCTTACCAGTGAATGTTTTAGATAGAGCCAGGAATAGGTATCCATTTTGCCCTGATGAAAGCCCTTGGTCTATCATTGGCACTAGACAGGCTAAAACATTCAGCACTGTTGGACTTGGCCCATTTTGCAGGGTCATCCCTGAACTTTTTGCTTCCTCCTGTATTTTGTCTGACCTGTTTTTGTTGGTTTGACAACTCTGGGCACTTTACCACTGCTGATCAGTGCTAAAGTGCATATGCTCTCCCTATTGTAAATTGACGTATGGATTAGTGACTCCCTGATTGGCTTGTTTGGTTTACTTGTCAGTCCCTAGTACAGTGCACTGAGTGTGCCCAGGGCCTGTAAATCAAATGCTGCTGGTGGGCTTGCAGCACTGGTTGTGCCACCCACGGAAGCAGCCTGTAAAAGTGTGTCTAAGGCTTGCCATTGCAGAGCCTCTGTGCAGTCTGGTACTGCCATGCTGCCTGGACAAGTACACCCACTTGCCAGTCCCTACACCTTCCCTTTTCTTCATATCAGACACCCCTATGGTAGGCCAAAGGGCAGGGTGAATTGTAGGTAAAAGGTAGGACAAGCCCTGATGTGTGTCACATGTCCTAATAGTGAATTACAGCCATTTTAGTTTTTCACTATTGCAAGGCTACCTGTTCCTCATAGACCAGAATGGGCAGTTTGATTATTACATCTTATAATCCTAACTGACTCAGGGAACCAGGTAGAAATTCGAGTTTAGTATGCCTGAGCTCAGAATGATAAAATACATCTTTTAGTGGAGTTGGTTTTAACATTCTGTGTTTGAAAATACCACTTTTAGCAAGTAGGTATTTTCTTGTCTAACCATCCAAGCATGTCTCTGCTAGGTTGTGTATTCCTTGTCTGGAGTTTGAGTGACAGGGGCCGGGAAATTCCAGGAGACAGGGTGAGTCAGCACAGGGCTGAATAGAGAGATCTGCATGTAGATGGGTGGAGGAGTTGCGCCTGGGACCTGAATAGGGCTGTGCCTTCCCTCCACAATGCTGGCTCCACCTCCTGTGGTGCGGCTGATGTCCCTGCCCTGCATTGTGAAAGGAAAGAAGGAGTCATGTAAACAGAGTGCTCCAGGACTGACCAGAACTGGTTTGGACAAGGCAAAGGCTTCTCTGCCTTCAGAAAACAAAGAGAAACTGTGTATAAAAAGGGGGACCCAGACCATAGAACTTTAGATCACTTTTTGGAAACAAGAAGAATCCTTTGCTGAGGAGAGGAACCAGAGAGACTGAGGAGACACTATCCCTAAGCTGAAGTGCTGCTTCGGGGATTGGCCTGCAGTGGTTGCCTGACTACCAAAGAAAGGAGAGAGGAACTTTGTGTGTACTTTCATCAACTTGTGAAGAATCTCCGAGGGCTTGAGAGAGAGCTTGCCTCCTGCTGAAGTCTCAGGGACAACAGACTTCACCCACCAGCTCCCCAAAAGTTCTTTGGAAGTGCCTGCAGTTGTGATGGGCTTTCTGTGGGACTGCGTGTCGCAAGGAGCTGGAAACGCAACTCATGAAGGAGAAGAGTGTTGCCGAACTACTGCAGTCGCTTCACAACGCGAAAGCGCCTCTCATCGCCGGAGAAGAGGATCGACGTCGCACCAGACGCCACCGCATCATCGGAGAAGCGCGTTGTAGCCGCAGCCTCTTTCGTCGCATCGCTGGTAAAGCGTGTCGCCGCTGCAAGCTGTTGCATCGCTGCCAAAGCGCCTCGCATGACTGGAGAAGAGGGTCGATGTCGCATCAGACGCTGCTGCATCACCTGGAAGCGTGTTGCAGGGCCTGTCGCGGCTCAGAAGAATTGTTGAGTTGCCGCACGGCCGTCGGGCGTGCACGCATTATGTCGCATCCAAGAGAGGGCAGCATCTTTGTGTCATTGCACCAGATTTTCATCGCATCACGGCATTGCGGGCCGCATCGCCATGGAAGCGCAGTAGGAAACCGACACATCACCTCCCCTCGCAGAGAAGATCCGACCCATTCCCCAACGCATCAGTAGGGACCTGACGCAACACCGTTCTTGAGTGTAAAGAACCAACGCATCACCTTCCCTGCAACCCTTTCGTTGTATAGTGTTACGCATCTAAGGTACATTGACTCAAAGTGTCGCATTTTACATCTTAAGAGAACTAAGCTAATTCTACCATTTTTAAAGTACAGTAGTGTGGATTTTTTTCGTTTGTGGTCATGTGTTCAATCAATATAAGGAATAGTTATTTTTAATATACAGCTGGTGAAGTGTCCATCTGTTGTGTTGTCACTGGGTTACTGTATGTGTTCACAAATGCTTTACACACTGCCTCTGAGATAAGCCTGTCTGCTCGTGCCAAGCTATCAAAGGGGTATTTTAGGAGTGCACCCTCTTACCCCGACTAGATGCAAGGGTTCCTATTTGTCAAAGGTACCTACCTCTGCCAACTAGAGACCCCCAAATCTATCATTGGTGGTCAGCGGTGAGGATTTGGACTTGCATTTGTGACTCATATAGAGTGATTGGTGAACACTACTAGTGAGTGCAGACCAAACTCAACCACATACTTTTTGGTAGATTGTTTTTCCTGGGATTTTCTATTTTTGCAAAGAACTGCCAAGTTTAACCACCATGGATAAAGCAGCATCTGTTGATTGTGTCTGGGAAGAGGAGAAACTAGAATGCTACAATGTAAAAAAGTTAAAGCACTTCTGCAGAAAATATAAAGTTGCAATGACCGGTCTCTCCAAGAAGGATGAGTTCCAAAAGGCGCTGAGGGCCTAGGTCTCAGCAAGGAGTACCCCTGAGAATGAGGAAGGGGTTGAGAATGCAGATGAGCAGCTGGAGGGGTTATTGTCTCCAGGGGGGAGGAGAGCAACCACCCCAGCAGATAGTAGTGCTTCTGCCAAAGGCCTGTCCCCAGAGGAGCTAGAGGACAGGGAGAGGAATAGGATGCATGAGTTGGAGCTAGCCAAAATGAATGGCCAGTTAGAGAATAGGAGATTGGCCCTGGAGGAAAAGAGAATGCAAATGGAGCACGAGTTGAGAATGAGGGAGCTTGATTTAGAGCTTGAGAGGCTTGAGGCCATGAGTATCTCAGCCAAGCAACAAGAAATGTGTGTAGCTTAGGAAGTGAGCTCTGCTGAGTTGGAGGTGGAATCCAGCTCAGATGGTGGCAGCAAAATTGAATTTTCTAGTGCTGAGGGAGTAGTACACACACCCAGAGATGTGGCGCCTGACTTGAGGAAGGGGGTTGGCATACACCAGGGGGTTCTAGGATTTGAGGTAGCTCCAGTGGTGCACAGTGTCCCTGAAGTGGATTGTGGACCTGGCACAGGAGTTCATAGTCCTAGTGGTGGGAGGGACACTCTACTGACTCCAGATGAGAGGTGCAGAAGAGGGGTTCCCCCATGGTTGAAGTCATGGTGTGTGAGTGTGAAGACCGCCCAGAAGAGTGTGGGTTGAGTGACAGAGACAGTCAGATACTTTCTTGACAATCTCAAGTGGTGTGGAGCATGTGTGCGAGGCACTGGATGGTGAGGTGAATTTTAGTGTGGTTAACCCATGTGGGAGGCTGTGTGATCCAATTGTGGGAGAGCATATTGTAAGTCCCTGTTTCCCAGAGCTCTGCCAACACCTGGTGAAGAGTGTGTTCTCTGACCCCAGGGAGCTCACATTGGAGGCAGACCTTTTGGTGGATTCCAGAGGGTCCGGAGAGGCATTGAGGTGTGACCCTCAGAGGAGTGACTCAGGTATCTTCCAGGCCAAAGTGGGGGCAGAGGTTCAGTGTAGCCCAACTATGTCCCAGTGTAGTTGGACGGGTATAGGGACTCACGTCCTGTCTCAGTAGAGAAGGAGTGAGGGTGGAGCTGCGTGTCCCAAAGTGCCCGAAACCCAGTCTCAGGGCCTGGATGGTTCTTTAAGGGAATACCAGGTAGGGAGCCTAGGCTGTCCTGATGGGCCGCCCATTCAGGGGGATCCCCTAGTGTCTGGTGAACTGGGAGTGTCTGTAAGCAGTCTTCCCTCAGTTCTGGTGTCTGGAAGTACCACTCCTAAGTGAAGGGTGCATAAGTCCAGACTGAGGGGTGAGAGGGGGAAAGAGTCCCCAGTGCAAGAACCAGTGGGCCAGGGGCCAGTCAGAAGGGCTGCGTCACCAGTGAATGACCATGTTGACACCACTTCTGTCCTGGGGGATCTTCGGGCACTGTCAGATGGACAGGGGTCGGGAGATCTGCGCCAGTCAGACTATCACACAACACATGAGTTATGTGTTACCCTCAGGGGCGGCATGCGTGCTCCCAAGGAAGTTGTGGTGCACTGGGCAAATGATCAACCGCAGGGGTTGGTCCCTGGTTTAGGAAAATAGGTTCAGGTGTTCTCTGGCCTGGAGGGTGGGATAACTGTAAACAGTGTTGTGACCGGTTAGTCTTCTAGGGGTACCACCCCTGCTGGAAGGATGCTGTACTCTGGAAGGGGGTGCAGAAGGAGGGAGTCTTCACCTCTGACCCCGGTTCAACTGGAGGGTTTAGACCCCAGTTGCAAGATAGAATCCCTGAGCTGGTGGGTGAATTGTGCAGGACACCTGCTACAGGCCCCCTGACAATTCTGGAAGGGTGCACCACTCCAAGTGGGAGGGTACAGAGCCCCAAGGAGGAGGACCGGGTGTGGGAGAGCCCACCCCAGTCTCTTGTCCAGCCACCGGATACAGGCCTGAGGCTGGTGGTTCAGTGTCAGGATGTCATACCTGGCCTGACAGGAGGGAGAGTGGACAAAGGGTGTCAAGCACCTGGGGCTACTGCCCCAGCTCTCTGACTCCACCAAGGTTTGAGAGCCCTGAGAGGCACACGGCCTGGGTCTTATCACTGACTACTGTCAGTGGCCACTGTGGCTTGCTCTCTGTCTATTGGGACACACCTGTGAGCAAGCTATGGTTAGGTGCTGCACAGATGGGGTCTACAGGTGAGGCGAAGGGTTCCCCATGGGTTAGCATGGTGGGCCCTGAGAGTATGGACAGAGGGATCCAAAAAGGTTCAGATTGGCATAGAACTGGATTATGCCGCTGCTGTTGCGGGCCAGGGTCCATGTTCTATCGCCCAAAGCAGAGAAGACCATCAAGGTAGTGATTGGTCTACCCTGCGTTTTGGCTGGAAGGGGTTGTGTTGGACTTGGCCCTTTTTGCAGGGTCATCCCTGAACTTTTTGACTTCCTCCTCTATTTTGTCTGACCTGTTTTCGTTGGTTTTATGACTCTGGGCACTTTACCACTGCTGATCAGTGCTAAAGTGCATATGCTCTCCCTATTGTAAATTGATGTATGTATTAGTGACTCCCTGATTGGCTTGTTTGGTTTACCTGTCAGGCCCTAGTACAGTGCACTGAGTGTGCCCAGGGCCTGTAAATCAAATGCTGCTGGTGGGCTTGGAGCACTGGTTGTGCCACCCACAGAAGCAGCCTGTAAAAGGATGTCTAAGGCTTGCCATTGCAGAGCCTGTGTGCAGTCTGGTACTTCCATGCTGACTGGGCAAGTGCACCCTTTTGCCAGTCCCTAAACCTTCCCTTTTCTTCATATCAGACACCCCTATGGTAGGCCCATGGGCACGGTGCATTGTAGGTAAAAGGTAGGACAAGCCCTGATGTCTGTGGCATGTCCTAATAGTGAATTACAGCCATTTTCATTTTTCACTATTCCAAGGCTACCTGTTCCCCATAGACTAGAATGGGCAGTTTGATTATTACATCTTATAATCCTAACTGACTCAGGGAATCAGGTAGAAATTCGAGTTTAGTATGCCTGAACTCAGAATGATAAAATACATATTTTAGTGAAGTTGGTTTTAACATTCTGAGTTTAAAAATACCACTTTTATAAAGTAGGTATTTTCTTGTCTAACCATCCAAGCCTGCCTCTGCTAGGTTGTGTATTCCTTGTCTGGAGTTTCAGTGACCGGGGCTGGGGTATTCCCAGGAGACGGGGTGAGTCAGCACAGGGCTGAATAGAGAGATCTGTATGTAAATGGGTGGGAGGAGTTGCACCTGGGACCTGAATAGGGCTGTGCCTACCCTCCACAATGCTGGCTCCACCTCCTGTGGTGTGTCTGATGTCCCTGTCCTGCACTGTGAAAGGTAAAAAGGAGTCATGTAAACAGAGTGCTCCAGGACTGACCAGAACTGCTTTGGACTAGGCAAAGGCCTCTCTGCCTCCAGAGAACAAAGAGCAACTGTGTATAAAAAGGGGGACCCAGAAACCAGAACTTTAGATCACTTTTGGGAAACAAGAAGAAACCTTTGCTGAGGATAGGAACCAGAGAGGTTGAGGAGAGACTATCTCTAAGCTGAAGTGCTTCTTGGGGGATTGGCCTGCAGTGATTGCCTGACTGCCAAATAAATGGAGAAAGGAACTTTGTGTGTACTTTCATCAAATTGTGAAGGATCTCCAAAGGCTTGAGAAAGAACTTGCCTCCTGCTGAAGTCTCAGGGACAACAGACTTCACCCACCAGCTCCCAAGAGTTCTTTGGAAGTGCCTGCAGTTGTGTTGGGTTTTCTGAGGGACTGCGTGTTGCAAGGAGCTGGAAGCGCGACTCACGAAGGAGAAGCGTGTCACCGAACTGCCGCAGTCGCTTTACAACGCGAAAGCGAATCGCATCACAAGAGAAGAGAATAGACATCGCACCAGATACCACCGCATCATTGGAGAAGCGTGTCGCAGCCGCGGTCGCTGTCGTCGCATCGCTGGGAAAGCGTGTCGCCTATGCAAGGTGTCACATCTTTGCCAAAGCGCCTTGCATCACCGGAGAAGAAGATCGACATCGCATCAGACGCTGCCGCATCACCTGGAAGCGTGTTGCAGGGCCTGTCACGGCTCAGAAGATTAGTTGAGTCGCTGCACGGCCGTCAGGCGTGCACGCATCATGTTGCATCCAAGAGAAGATGCCATGTTTGTTTCATTGCACCGGATCTTCATTGCATCATGGTGTTGCGGGCCGCATCGCCACGGCAGCCCAGTAAGAAAAAGATGCATTACCTCCCCTCGCAGAGAAGAACTGACGTATCCCCTACGCATCAGTAGGGACCCGATGCATCACCATTCTTGCGTGTAAGGAACCAACGCATCACCTTCCCTGCAACCCTTTCGTTGTATAGAGTTACGCATCCTAAGGTACATTGACTCAAAGTGTTTCATTTTACATCTTAAGAGAACTAAGCTAATTATACCATTTTTAAAGTACAGTATTGTGGATTTTTGTCGTTTGTGGTCTTGTATTAAATCTATATAAAGAATACTTGTTTTTAATATACAACTGGTGTGGTGTCCATATGTAGTGTTGTCACTGGGTTACTGTATGTGTTCACAAATGCTTTACACACTGCATCTGAGATAAGCCTATCTGCTCATGCTAAGCTACCAAGGTGGTGAGCAGGGGTTATTTTGGGAGTGTACCCCCTTACCCTGACTAGACACAAGGTTCCCTTCTTGTCAAAGGTACCTACCTCTGCCAACTAAAGACCACCAAATCTAACAATCACTATTAAGGATAAAAAGACCATTAGATCCAATTTCATTGACTTTCTTTTTCACATTGTAATCATACCCATTGTATCCACCAATAAAAATATTTATTTTGGGTTTACCTTGAGGTATTTTTATACCATCTGGAACTCGCCATTATACAGCACTTCTTATCAAGAACTCCCTAGAGGTTGAGTCCACCCCGATAGTATAATCTTATGGAATGAGGTTGCCTATGATGAAGCATGCCACAATCGTCTAGGTGAGCCTTCTTCATCCATTATATACTGTATAGTTCAGGTTACTAGGTTGTTATCGGACTGTTAAATAATCCTATGCACAATCGCTTTTTTGTATTTGTTCGTTATGGCTCTGGAGGATGTGCGATGGTCTGACCTTCAGTTCTCCTTAGAGATGGAGGAGATCTCGCACACACCTCATTAAACACATGCCCAACTCTCCATCCACAACATTGACCAAGGTCACCACTAATCCACTCTCCTTAACACCACACCAAGATCATACCAGACCATTACCCACTTGCAAAACTCCTCATTCTCCACAACTTACCCCATTGCACCTAAACACCCACGGTTTACATTGCGTATGTCTCATGCCTTAAGCTTTAACCCCTTCCATTAACACTTAGACTATAATATCTCATCCGGCAAACACATCCCATTATGTACAATGCTCTACCCACGCACTGGTATGTCTCACACTGGGCCGGAGAAAATACCTAAGCAGTTACTTACACTATTTTTACCTACACATTACACCCATGATTTAAACAGTACATCAAGGGAACCATGCTTTTAACACCATACTCTTTCAGAAGACAAAAGCAAAAAAATAAAGTGCCTGCTCCAAAAGAATTTTTACAAATAAAAAACAATATTTTACAAATATATTTAAAACGTACATGCGACTAGTCAAGGCATTTTGCTTTGAACCATGCCACATCCCGTAGACCACCAGGACAGAACTCGCCAAACCAAGCACTTCAGCTAGTATTCAACATTCAACTTTGTTTAGGCTGACACCAACCCACAAGTTAAGTCATTTGAAAAAATACACACACGCCAGGGCTATCACAGGCACCGTCATACGGGCACATCTCATTAAACATCTTCCCATCTCCACTCAAAAACAAAATTGCAAATCAAACAGAGACTTAAACTTTCAGTCGCCAAAGACAGTACTCTTGGACCACACCCACATCATTAACCACAGATACATCATTTACCCCACTACATTGATTGCACCAAATCAATGGGTCTATTCATCAATGTGAATTTATATGAAAAACGAGGCCCTAAAAATCTCTTGAAGATCAATGTATATACATAAGTGGATAAAATAAAGCTAGAATGTAAAAAGGAAGATGGCATTTGGTGAACAGATGAAAGGTAATCCCCCTGTCTAAGAAAAACACAAAGATTATGAGTGGAATATTTGCAAAAGTTTCAACCAGAGGCAATTGCTTTGGTCTACATTTATAGTAGCCATTGTTTTTTTGCCCACTGTCACTTTAGTCCGAGCCAAGTCATACGCTACTCATCCTTCATCTTACTCCAATGGGGACAGTCCAGCCAAATCTTGCCGAACTAGAGATCTGAAAAGGGCACAGTAAATGAACTGCTCACTGCTAACATCTGTGCTGCATGCAGATCACAAGTTTGAATCCCGCTGTGACAAAGTAGATTTTCATTCTTCACAAGTTAGTTAGTTGAGCACCATTCAATTAAACAGTAGTAACGTCTGTTGTTGACTGTTTTTGTAATGCTAAAATTGCGGCGTTAAATGCCACAGATAAGAAAATTATTGTAATTGATTACAGAAAGTCCTTAAACACATTAATTTCTTCTACTAATCTACTTAGTACTTATCCTGCTTTTTGCAGCAAAGACCTGGAACAGCCTCCTCACGCACCTCCGAACCATCACCTCACTTCCGAAATTCCTAATGGCCCTCAAGACCTGGCTGTTCGAATAAGCCTCCGGGACCTGCAAGCGCCTTGATACCCTATTGCATGATGAGGCACGCTTTATAAATCCTGATTGATTGATTGATTGATGTAATCGCTACAGTGAGTTTCACTGCATTGATTTACATTTACTTGAATTGAAGGTTTAAGAATGAATATTTAACACCTTCGGTGCTCATGATGAGCTGAGCTCGTCATGGCCCGTGGAACGCTCAGGTGCGGGGAGAATTCACCCCCTGTGCTGAGCGTTCCACAGGAGCCAATGCACCTGTGACGAGCTCAGCTCGTCATGAGCACCGGAGCGCCGTAGCTCATGACGAGCTGAGCTCGTCATGAGCATGCGGGCGCTGTGCGCGCCCCCTCCTCCCCAGCACAGCGCGGGAATAACCCCAGCAGCGAAGGGGTTAATGCAATTTTACATTAATTAAGGTTTATTGTTAGGTTCAGGATATTAAATTTATTTTATTTATTTAAAGTAATTGAAAGTTAAGGCAAGTAATAGGGTTAGCTCATGGTATGTGCAGTGCCATCCATGGAAGATGCCAGTCGTTTAAGTCCTAATGGACAGATCGCCCCCCCACCCCATAGGGGGGTGTGATGCTTAGGACCCGGGACCACCGTGGCCGAAGCCCTGCCTAAATCTGGCGACGTGCTAGCCAATTACTACTTCCAGGGTGACAGGAAAGGTAGCAGTTACACTGGCTTCCCATCAAGCAAAGGGTTAAGATTAAGGGGTTGTGCATTGCACACAAGTCTCAGTTTGGGGAGGCACCCAAATACATCAAACACCGTCTGAGGCCTAATGTGCCCGGACGTTATCTTCGTTCATCAGAGTCTTGCTTGTTAGTCTGCCCACGTTTTAATAGAACGACCCTAGGGGGGGCGGGCATTCTCAGTTACCATCCCATAGATCTGGAACAAACTACCAGATGGTATGCGTCAGGAAGCCAGGCTTCTACCGTTCTGGAGGAGACTTAAAACCCTTCTGTTTACAGAGGCGTTAGGATAAGTTTACTCCGCCGTGTGTTGAGTATAGCTGCGTGAAAGGATTCTGGACCTCCGATTTATGTCAACCAATCAATCAATCAATCATCAGGACATATGTTAAGCGCGCTACATGCCCATGAGGGTCTCAAGGCACTGGGGAGCAAGGGGGGTGCTGCTACTGATCGAAGAGCCAGGTTTTTAGAAGTCTTCAAAAGGCCAGTAGATCTTGGGTCTGCCGTAAGTTGGTGGGGAGGGTGTTCCAGGTCTTGGCGGTGAGGTGGGAAGGATCTGCTGCCGGCAGTCGTTCTTCGGGTGCGGGGGACTGTGGCAAGGGCGAGGCTGGCAGAGCGGAGCTTGCGGGTAGGGGCGTAGAATCTGAGTCGTCTGTTGAGGTACGCTGGGCCGGCGTTGTGGAGGGCCTTGTGTGCGTGGATGAGGAGCTTGAAGGTTATCCTCTTATTGACAGTGAGCCAGTGTAGGTCTCTCAGGTGGGGTGTGTTGTGGCTGCGGCGGGTGATGTCAAGGATCAGTTGTGCCGAGGTGTTCTGGATGCGTTGCAGCCGTCTCAGGAGCTTGGTTGATGATCCTACGTAGAGGGCGTTTCTGTAGTCCTGCCTGCTGGAGACGAGGGTCTGGGTGACTGTTCTTCTCATTTCGGTGGGGATCCATTTGAAGATCCTGCGGAGCATTTGTAGGGTGTTGAAGCAGGATGAGGAGACAGCGTTGACCTGTTTAGTCATGGAGAGGGTGGAGTCGAGGATGACCCCCAGGTTGCGTCCTTGGTCAGTGGGTGTCGGGGCTGTTCCTAGTGATGTCGGCCACCAGCAGTCGTCCCAGGCTGAAGGGGTGGAGCCGAGGATGAGGACCTCCATCTTGTCCGAGTTCAGCTTCAGTCGGCGGTGTGAGGGTCTTTGGTGAGGGAAGATGATCAGCTGAGTGTCTTCAGCACAGGAGATGATGTTGAGGTAGTGCTTTCGGGCGACGTGGGCGAGGGGTGCCATGTAGATGTTGAACCAGCCCTTCATGCAGCCTTAGGAACCTTCATAAAGTGTTAAACATTCTAAAATTTAAAATTATCCCAAGGTTGCTTTTAAGTTTAAAGCAAATTTGTTTGTATAAATGATGAAAAATGTATATTGTGTAATAGGATGTGTGAGAGACTCTAGTGAGTCTGGATGAATGTTTGTTTGGTTGGTGTGAAAGCTGAGAATAAATGTTAATTTCTGAATTTTTGTAATTTTTGTAGAGTGTATCGAAAGAGCAAATATCAAGAAATGTAAATAAATGTGGTGATGTTATGAAAATAATGAAAATGTGTTTTTGAAAAACAAAAAATAAAAATATAAAGATTTATATCAGACAGAAAAAGAAGTCTTGTAAATATGGTGTTTTGTTTCACTATGTTAGTCTAATTATCCTTGAAAAAAATTGCAGTACTGGTAATTGTTTTGTGATATAGCTAAGTGAGGCTTGACTTTACTGCATTGAGCCCAAACCCTTCCTTTGGTTTCAATGTAGATGATGAACAGCGTTGAGCTGAGGGAAGAGCTCTGGGGTACGCCACAGGTGATCTCAGTGGCGGTGGAGCAGAAGGGTGGGAGGCTGATGCTCTGGGTTCTACAGGAGACGAAGGATGTGGTCCAGTAAAGGGCCTTCTCTTGGATCCCGGGGTCATGTAGGCGTGTTCGTAGTGTGCGGTGGCTGACAGGTCCAGGAGGATGAGGGCTGCTGTTTCTCCGTTGTCGAGCAGGGTCCTGATGTCGTCGGTTGCGGCGATGAGGGCGGTTTCGGTGCTGTGGTTGCTGGGAAAACCGGACTGGGATGGGTCCAGGATGTTGTGTCCTTGAGGTAGCGGGTCAGTTGTTTGTTGAAGATTTTCTCTGTGACCTTCGCCGGGAACGGGAGCCGGGAGATGGGACGGAAGTTCTTGAGGGCCTTGGGGTCCGCCTAGGGCTTCTTGTTATGTTATGTTAAATGGAGTTTTGTAAAGCGCTCCGCTACTCAGACAGAGTATCCCGGCGCTTGAGTAAGGTGTTGATCTCAGCATGCTTCCAGCTCTCCGGGAAGGTTGCTGTCTCGAAGGAGATGTTGATAGCTTTCCGGAGATGAGGGGTGATGATTGTGCTGGCTTTGTTGAAGAATTGGTGTGGGCATGGGTCAGAGTGGACGGAGTTCATGATTTTGATGGTGTCATCGTCGTTGACGTTGGACCATACGATCAGGCGGCTGGTGGTTGCAGAGGTGGAGGTCTCGGTGGTTGGCGGGCGGTCGTGGTGTTGAAGCTGTCGTGGATGTCGGGGATCTTGCGGTGGAAGTAGGTGGCCAGTGAGTCGCACAGGTCCTGCGAAGGGGGGATGTCGTTGGTGTTGGAGCTGGGGTTGGAGAGTTCCTTCACAATGCTGAAGAGCTCTTTGCTGTTGTGTGTGTTATTATCCAGGCGGTCCTTGAATGCGGTCCTCTTGGCCGTTCTGATGAGTTGATGGTGTCTGCGGGTGGCATTCTTGAGGGCCGTGTGGTTGTCTGGTGATCGTTCGCAGACCCAGTTCTTCTTCAGTTTCTGGCATGTATGCTTGGAGGCCTGGAGGTCTTCAGTGAACCAGGTAGCTTTCTTGCTGGTGTGGCTGTTGGAGGGTGTCTTGAGCGAGGTGAGAGTTTTGGCGCAGTCGTCGATCCACTGTCGGAGGTTGAGGGCGGCGGTGTCGGGTTCGGTGGGGTCTGCAGGTGGGCTCTGGCCGAGGGTGGTGGCTATCTGCTCTTCGGTGACTTTGCCCCAGCAGCGACAAGGCATCTGCTGGGTGAGGGAGTGTGTGGTGGGCTTCCTGAAGCGATGGTCGGTCCAGTGGGGTTCAGTGGTGTGGTTGAAGGAGACGTGGGGGCTTGCGGAGTAGATGGGGTCTAGCGTGTGACCGGCGGCGTGGGTGGGTGTTGTCATAAGCTGTCTGAGTCCGAGGTTGGCGAGGTTGTCGATCAGGGTGGTGGAGTTGACGTCGTTGTTGTTCTCGAGGTGGAAGTTCAGGTACCCGAGGAGGATGTAGTCTGTGGAGGGGAGGGCGTGGATGCTGAAGAGGTCGGCAATGGCGTTGCTGAACTGTGCTCTGGGTCCAGGGGGTCTGTAGATTAGGGTTCCTCTGAGGGTGTTGTTGGGGTCTGTGTGAATCTGGAAGTGTAGGTGTTTGGCGGTGCTGAAGGTGTCGATGGTGCTGGTCGAGACGCTGAGGGTGTTCTTGTGGACGATGGCAATTCCACCTCCTGCTCCGTTGGTACGGTCTCTGCGGGCGATCTTGTAGCCTTCCGCCGGGATGGCTATGGCGATGTCGGGTGCTGAGGCTGGGGTCAGCCAGGTCTCCGTCAGGAAGGTGACATCTGGGGCGGTTGCGTCGAGGAGGTCCCAGATTTCGACGGCGCTTAGAGACCTTCCGGTGATTGGCGCTTTATAAATATAATTTAACATAACATAACAGTTGCGCTGGGTGCACGTCACTTCCGCCTGCAGCAGCCAGGTGGGGCGGGGGTATATAGGTGCCCCTTCCCCTGACCTATGCCTTTTCCGGGAGCAGAGCATCATGGCAGCAGCAGGAACGGCCGCTGCTGTGTTTTCCCACTCACCTAACCATATGTTTTGGTGGCAGGATCTTTGATCCTAAATTCACCCTAGTCATCAAAGGGGTCGTCCAAAGCAGATTAACCAGAACAGCACCAAGGGTAGGGTCCATCAGTCCGGAGCCAACCAGAGGATGTGCACACCTGCTTGGGGGCTAGGGAGCACGGATCACCGGGGTGGGCACGTGGCTTCTGCTCCTACCCACAACTCATTGCAGCCCCACAGGTAGCTTGGTGTTTGGGGGTGGTGCCCAGGTATGAGGACTTGGGTACGGTGAGGCAGGACCGCCCCCCACTGATGCAGGTGTTTACACCTGTGTGGTCCAATGTCGTTTGAGATTGCAGAAGGTATCTGGTGCAGGTGTTCATGAGTCCATATACTGCACTGTTTATTGTGTAGTGTTTTTCCTTACCACGAGGGCCTAATTCTTCATGATGTGTTGCTATTATTTGATCTCAAGTATGTTCCTTACATGAATGTGTTTTAAACATTAGTACGTTTTGACATGGCTATAATAAAAATGTTCCACCAAATTCAAGATCTACGTGAGTTCTGTCGGTGCCTCGTTTGTGTTGTGTTGGGGGAAGGGCCAGGCTGGGGGTATTCGGGTCCTATGGTTTCAACACGTAGAGGACGGGGAGGAGAGATGGAGGGCACTTAAGGGCCCAATGAAATGATGCTTAAAGTGCCTTAGAATATGGAAATGTTATAGAAGGCAAAATGATATGCCAATTGGTTGAATTGGATTGGGCGACACATTCAGTTAGGAAAGAAGGCATGCATACCAGAACTAGACTCTAAGAGAAGGAGACACTTGCACTGGGACAGAGGAGCATGCCATGGACACTTGGACAGATAAATACATCTAATGTAAAAGGGAAGCGTTTATTCTATGCTGCGAGTGCAGGCACGTGGGGCCAGGCACATTACACAGAGGCAAACTGTACCCACTTGCACAGACCTCAGCTTCAAGGAGCTATAGCAGTAAACTGCTGCTAGAAGAGACATGCATACCTCAAAAGTGTGGTTTGCTGGTTCAAGATGTGGCTGTACGTCCACTGTGAGGCGCACTGATTATTGGCATCCTGTATTCCTTCATTCACCTCTCAATGGTAGATAAATATAGTTTCCACTCCTGATGTAAATGCCCTCCATTCAGGCCAGGCAGATTCAGCCTCACACCAAGCCCCTTTCATTTGCAGCAGAGTAGGTGTTTTTGTTTATTTTTTGGTAAACCACTCAAACGCAAGCCCTCTTTCTGGTAAATATCCATTGATGTTAGCCCAGACACGGGAATTATAGCATTACACTCTGCTTCGAGATTAGATTTTACCTAAAAAGGCCTATTCTGGCAAAATGTTTCGACCAGACTTTTCACATTTACCGTAGTAATGCAGCTGTGTGTGGTTTGTGACGTGTCAGGAGCAGGGCCTGCTGGCACTAAGCGCATCTCCTCCTGGTGCACACAACATCCTCTGCTTCTGTCACTGCACAACCGAAGGAGGGGTCTTACAGGCCAAGGCGATGTTAAAATGTAGGACCAGAGACAGGAAAAATGTGTTGAACAATTCATAGACCTATTCGGTTATGTTATATGATTACTTCTTCAGCAATGCGCGCAGCATCCGAGTTACTAATAGTATTTGGTTTACAATAGAAATTTCCTGCGCCTTTATTTGACAGCACACGAGTCAGGGTCGCAAGCAATAGGGGTGTACTTCTGTTTTTGAGATCGTACGTCCTGCCCCCGCATCACTACTGTACTGTATTGTATTATACTTGTAAAAAAAATCAATAAAATAATTTTGAAATTTAAAAAAAAAAACAATAGAGAGTAAAATTTAGTAAGCAAGGTGCGCACAATACATTCTTATTCGTGCCAGGTTCTTAATGAATTAAAAGCGTGTTTTCTCAGATGTCTTAAATATTTCAGCCTCTTCCCTCCTTCTTAGGCAGCCAGACTGCATTTTCCTTAGTTTAGTCATTCCACTTTTACATTTTCGGTTTCTTCGTAAAGCTACCAAGAAGTGCTCTTTTGTTTTATTGGTTTCCTTTGTGGTTTTCTACAGCGGTTTTTGCGGTAACATGTTGGAATTCAAAACAGTCGACAATTAGATTTTTAGTAATCAAGTTACGGAAAGGTATTCAGTTCAAAATGTTCCGCCTGATGCTAGGAACTGATGAAATGCTCTCCTAAAATAAACCATGCAACAAGACTTCTAAAACTGCTTAGAGCAACCCTGAGCCCAAGTGGCATTTCCGGGTAGCGCACAGAAGCACTCAGACTGTCTCTGAAGTATCCTGGTTGGTTCGATGAAGGTTCCCACCACTCGCGGGCAAAGCTGTTGGCACACCCTCTCTGCAGCCGCAATTCCTCGGACTCAGTCACCTCTCCCTTGTGCACAGAGGGCGGACACGCATTCCATCCCTAACCATTTAGCTAGTAATACTGTATTTTGGGTCCAGCTTTAACACATACCTTTTGGTTTGTTACACTTACTTGTGGGCCTTTCAGCCGGCCCTTCATCTATTGGGCTATTATTGGGTCAATCACACATTTCTTCATTCAGCATAGGACAATGGTTCAACCCACTCCAGCCATTGGCTAACTTCACTATGAGTAGTGACATTCCCCTCTTTTACAAAGAGCATATGCATACACAAAGTAGTGCCCTTCAGTGCTAGGGACTTCTCCGGCAATGTGTGTTTTTGAGACCAAAACATTTTTGCTTTTAGCTTGTTTTTTTAGGCTTGAACAGGGCCTTGCAGCTTCTCCAAAGTTTTGAAAAAAACATGACAAAGCAAACATTGACAAAGCCAAAAGACTGTCAGCCAATAAGAGACCTATTGGCTGAGACGAGGTTTGTTTACTGATTCCTACCCATTTTCCAACACATTCCTACAGATTTATAATGCCCACTGTTTGTCTGTGATAAGATCAACTAACGTCGTTTTCATAGAACTCATGCTGTGAAGGCAGGTGTTCATTTAAAACAGTTTTTATCACATTACAATTAGGATTTTACTTAGTGCTTCTGAAAGTTTCCTATTAGGTCAGTCCTCCACCCCACTCTGTTACCCACCCTTTGTGGCCTAGTCCCTACTATCTTCTTCTCTCCCCACCCTTTAGAGAATGTGCAGTAGCCAGGCAGCGGAAGAGTATTTCTGACACCCCTCTATTAAGCCCACTTTATTTATTTAAGTTACTTTTATTTATTTCCTCGCAGTCGTGGCCACTGCAATTATGTGATTTTGCACCCACTGCATTTTCTGCATAATTATGGCTCTTCTGCATTTGCCCCATTACCCATCTTCTGCTGCATAATCGGTAGAATGTAACAAAGAAAAGTGTTTCTAGCACAAACGGATCAAAAGTTACTGAAAACTCAGCTACACGTCTTCGGCGAATAGGAAGACTGCATGCAAAGTTTCAGCGGTCACCCTTTTGTTGCTTATTGCTGTATTTGGGAGTTAAAATTGTACTTCTAGGTCCGTGGCTCCGCAACCCTGAGGATACAAAAGCGATTTGTAACAGCCAGACGCGAGGTATTCACCTCGGAAAGAAGAACTAGCGGCGCGTGAAGGCTGCGGTCACAAGTTAAGGCATGCTGTTGGTCGGAACTTAGGCTCGAACTACGACAACAACAGACCGGAGCCGATGCAGACGGACGGACAAGAGACAAGATGGCGATTACAAGAGCAGCGAGAAGACTCTAATGAGTCCAAGCGATGTTGAGGAGCCAGCAGTAAGGACATCACGAGCGCCGATCAGCCGGGCACAATAACAGAGGAGGAGTCAAGAGAGATACAGAAACGGGACAAAAAGAGGGAGAGAAGAAGGAAAGTCACCCCGAGACGCTAAACAGGAAGCGGAGGTGGCGGAAGCAAGGGGACTAGAACCGGAGCCTGGCCCGAAAGAAGGACACTGAGCGCATCCCCCCCCCGGACACCGGAAGGTAGGAGGCTCGGGATCATAAACGCTACGGAGTGGGACCGGAAGTGAACACTGGAGGCTGCCATTACCGACGCCGGATCTGCAGAGGCGGAAGCGGAAGGGAGCGGCCTCAAAACAGGAAGAGAAGGCTACGCGCCAGGTGAGGCGCAAGAACGAGGAACAAAGGAACAAAGGAATTGATCCCTACGCACCGGGAGGTAGGGGAAGACGCCGCAGCGCTCCCAGACGGCGCGGGTGTCCCGCCAGCCGCGGTGCATCCGCAGCGTGACCACGAGCAAGCAAGCAGCGGAGGCGCAAGAAGGCGCTCCACCCCCCTCCCCCCCCACCACCGCTCCGAGCGCTCCTCCGCGGGGGGTAACGAAGCACCCAAGAACCGCATCATAACAACAAGGGGCAGAGGTCTGGGCAGAAGCCCAACAAAAGTGGTGTCCGCCAACAGATCGGGCTAACAAGTCGAGCCTCACACGGTCAAAGCGGAAGTAGAACAGCTAGATACAGCAGCTGACAAGCTACGAGGGCCCGGCGGGCAAAGACCAAGCGCAAGAGTGAGCGCGCGATTTAAGCAGCGCCCAAGGAGAGCTGAGGACAGCGCTTCGAGCCAAGGGAGATACCTAGCAACAGAGGACCCGGGGGCAAGGAAAAAAATAAATAAATAAATCTCGGCCACACAAATTGCGGGACAATAACAAGAGGGCAGCTGAGAGATTAGGCCACACAAATTGCGGGACAATAACAAGAGGACAGCTGAGAGATTAGGCCACACCTCAGCACCAGTTCTACCCAACAGACATCAGGGCAAAAGAAGCTGAAGCAAGCTAGGAGACCGTGCCCAAGCAGAGAAGGGGGGCTCCTAGCGACCGGGGTCAACACTGGCGAACGAGACAAGGCATACGCTGGAGGGGGTAAGGGCAAAAACAAAGACCCAACACATTAAAGCACCGAGCCGCTTCCGCCTCAACTCTGCAATACGAACCACAAACCAAACACAGGTCAGACAGCGTGCTGGCACAAGGTCAGTTGACGATTCACAGATCAGACCAAGCAGTCCGGGCAATCCACAACTGCAAGAAATGGCTGAAGGAGGGAAACCCCCAAATGACCAGAAAAAACTTAAAAAAGACATTATGGAGTCACCAGCAAAGCCCAAAGCAGAGACTGCAACACTAGAAACAGTACTGAAAAGAATAAACGAGGTGAAAGATGTCGCAAAGGAGACCAAAAAGACTATTGACACAATGCAACTTGAAATGGCCGCAATCCGAGCTGAACAACACAGCACAAACACCAGGATGGAAAAGGTGGAAGGAAGATGAGAGAAGTAGAAGATGCAACAAGCAGGAACATCAAGACCACAGAGGAACACGCAAAGATTGCCAAGATAATTCAGAAGCAAATGGCGGAGCAGGACGACAGAGCAAGAAGGGGCAACATCAGAATCCTGCGGGTCCCGGAGGGCCTGGAGGAAAAGGAGAAATCATGCGCGGCGATGCTGGAGAACATGCTGCCCAAACTCACCGGCCTGGTCTTCGATAGGCAGTTTGAAGTTAAAAAAGCATACAGAGTACCAGCGAAGAAACCGGCCACTGGGAAGACCCCAAGGGCAATAATATGCACCCCCCTAAGAGCAGACCACACCGACGCAATCTTCGCCTTTGCAAGGAAAAACCAAAACCTCACATGGGCGAGCAGCAAAATCGTGCTCACACAAGATTATTCGTAACCCACAGCAGAGGCCAGAAAAGGCTTTCTAGCCATGAGAGAAACACTGCGGAAAAGAAACCTCAATTACTCCTTCACAGGTCCTGCCCGCTTTAAGATCACGGATAACTGGAGGTCACTGGTCTTTGAGGACCCCGAGGAACTCAGGCGATACCTAAGAGGCCCACCGACAGAGGAAATGGATGCAAAAGGCCAAAGTGCACCGAAAAGAAGTGCCTCACCAACCGACGAAAGTAAAGGGGAATAAAGCGGAAGGACAACACTAAGTACCCGCCCAAAATCAAGTCTCTGTGTGACTTTCAGGAACTCTCAGGAACGAAGCATAAATAACACTATACCGATTTCTACCTCAAGCTCAAGCTAGAAGCAAGGGAACTGAATGGGCGAACTTGCAGCAAGAAGCAGCGCTAGCCCAAAGAGCGCGCACAGAATCTCAGGAATTCGAAAAGACAATCCTTTTAAGAAATCAGCAACCAACCTACCTCAGGGAACGCGGAGCAAAGGAACTTTGTTGTCGCACACCCACTATGCAAGTAAGGGGGGGTGGGGGGAGGGAGGGGAGGGGGGCAGGGGAGAGGGAGGGGGTGCGGAGGGAACACACATGGGATGATTCTCCTTTCTTGTCTTTTTCTATCTTTCCACACCACTTTTCTACTATTAGAGAGAGCTGATAGGGAACCGAAACACAGAAGTAAGCAGTGCATGCTAGGGAGCCTAACAGACAGCCAACTCAGAAAGAAAAGGAAATGACACACAACACGCGCCACACTCTCACGACTGACATTAAGGTAGTGTCAATGAACGTTAAAGGTCTCAACCACCCAGTTAAAAGGAGGAAAGTCCTAGAGCACCTGGCAAAGCTGAAGAGTGATGTCTATGTTCTGCAGGAAACAAGGCTTGGGGGGGAAGACATAGACCGCCTTAAAGCCAGCTGGATAGGTCACGTATTAGGTTCACCAGCAAAGAACAAAAAGAACGGAGTTATCACAATACTAAGCAAGAAGTCAAAACTCACACCAGACAAAACAAAGACAGATACGGAAGGAAGGCTACTTATAACAAGCCTGTTAAGAGGGGAGGAACCGATACACGTGGCAAATATCTATGGCCCCAACACCGAAGATAAAACATTCTGGGAACAGATAGGGAAAGAACTAGAAGCACTGCCTCTGGGGGAGCTCCAAGTAGTGGCTGGAGACATGAACCAGGTTCTGGATCCAGCCATAGACAGACACCCACAAAGGCAGAGTCAGAGTCAGAGCACACTGAGAGGCAACCCACTACGGAACCTCTGCGCAAAAATTAGACTTGCAGACCCATGGAGGCTACAAAACCCAGATGAAAGAGACTACACCTTCTACTCATACCCACACAACTCATACAGCAGAATTGACTATATACTCATATCAGACACACACACACACACCTTATTGAACACACAGAGATTGGCCCAAGGACGATCTCAGACCACTCCCACATCAGCCTAACGCTAACGGGCAAACACAATGAACGCCCAACACGCAGATGGAGGTTCGATGACGACCTTCTTAAAAACACAAAAAGCGGAGATGAAATAGAACTAGCCATAAAAGAATACCTCGAACACAATGACAGCCCAGACATTGGTAGAGAGACACTATGGGACGCACTGAAAGCCACAATAAGGGGAACTATTATCAGTATCAAGGGGAGGCAGAACAAGGAGAGAAACAGGAAGATAAAGGACCCAGAGGGCGAAATCAAAAAACTAGAATCAGGTCACATAGCCAACATAGAGGACAGGAACACTCTCACGACCCTAACAAAGAAAAAATACGAGCTGAACAAGGTCCTCAGCGAGAGAGCGGGAACATGGATCAATAAATACAAAGGAATAAACTTATGCTCGGCTAACAGGGTCAGGGAAAGCACTGGCAGCGTACCTCAAAGGCAAACAGAGACAACACACCATAGCAGCCGTCAGAGACAGTACAAACAAATCACACACGACAAATAAGGGAATACTCGACACCTTTAGGGACTTCTACGAGCAACTCTATAAAAGAGATGAGACGCTAAGGGCAGACGCAGGGAAAAGATTATTGGAACACATCACAACACCAGAACTGACGGAGGATCAAAGGGAGAGATTAGACTCAGAAATAACTAGGGAAGAAATAGAAAGGGCGGTCAAAAGTCTGAAAGACAAAAAAGCACCAGGGCCGGATGGCTTCACAGCCAAGTTCTACAAACACTACATCACCACACTCCTGCCAACGATGACGTCAGGGTTCACAAGCGGTGTAAACAATGGACGTATGACGCAATCGATGGCAGAAGCCAACATCATAGTGATACCCAAAGAAGGCAAAGATACACAACACCCGAAAAACTACAGACCAATCTCACTAATTAATGTCGACTGTAAAATTTATGCCAAGATCCTGGCGACGAGACTCAATACGTACCTACCCTCCCTCATACACCGAGCACAAGTGGGCTATCTGAAGAACAGAATGCCCCACGACAACACAAGGCTACTATGCCATGTAATCAATCACACTTCCAAAAGCAATAATGCGGCGGTCATGATAGCCCTAGACGCAGAAAAAGCATTTGATAGGGTGTCATGGCCATACCTAGACCAGTGCATGCAGAAATTCGGCCTAGGCCACAACTACAGGAGGATGGTGATGGCCCTATACAACGAACCAAAAGCCCGAGTGGTTGTAAACGGGTGTACGTCAGACCTGTTAGAACTAAACAGAGGTACTAGACAGGGCTGTCCGCTATCACCGGCCCTCTTCCTACTGGCAATAGAACCCCTACTCAACATGATACGATCAAACCCCAACATCAGAGGAATACCTGTAGAGGGAGAGTCTTTTAAACTGGCAGCATACGCGGACGATGTCCTAATTGTAACAGAAGATCCAGAAAGATCTATAAACGCTCTAATGGACAGTATGCCCAGGTGTCGGGGTACAAACTTAATAGAGAGAAATCAGAGTGTAAGCCACTGAACATCCACACCAACAAGACAGCTCTGGGATCCTCGGGTCTGACCTGGCAGAGGAAAGCCAATCAATACCTGGGCCTCCTTTTTGAAAGAGACTTGCGAACAACATTAGACCAGAACGAACAAGCAATTTTAGGCAAAATAAAGGAGAAACTAGAGGGGTGGTCGCCCAAATTTACTACGTGGTGGGGAAGGATAGAGACCATTAAGATGATGATCACCCTCATGGTCAACTACATGCTTAACATGCTGCCACTAACCAACACATCTGATTTCTATAAAAAGTTAGACAAACTACTAAACACCTTCCTATGGCGAGGGAAGAAACCCAGAATCAGCCTTCAGAAACTAAGACTCCCCAAGGAGCTAGGTGGCCTTAACATAACAAATTTCAAGACCTTCCAAACAGCCTGTATGGCAAAACAGGGCCTGTACTGGCTATGCCCAAAAAGTGACTACACCCCGGCCTGGCTCTCCCTAGAGCGCAACCTGCTAGGAGGGATGGAACCAGTAGCACTACTCACAGCGTCGAAACACCCTGCAATCAAGCAAAACGCAATACTAAGGAACACAAGAATGGCCCTACTTAAAGTAGATAAAATACTAGACACAAGCGTCAGACAAACTCACCTAGAGTCCCTATGGCACAACCCTAGGCTAAAATACAAGAACAACACACTGAACATGCACACATGGTACCGTCATGGCATAACAACGGTGAGCCAACTACAGAGCAAAGGGAATCAAATAGCCTTTGACACACTCAAAGAACGATACAAGTTTGATAGCACAGAGCTCTATAACTTCCTCAAGATAAGGGTGGCAATCGCCAAAGCAGGCTTAAACAATCTCACCCCATCAATAATACAATATGCCACCGGCCTGAACATCATAGGACACCAAGTAGCGCACATATACAGAGCCCTGAGGCCCTAAACTAAATAATAAAGCTATAGCCGACTGGGAGGCAGTGGCAGGGAAAGTGCTCAGTGAGGAGGAAAGAGCAGACCTCTGGTCTTCATCATCAAGAAGGAAGGTGACAACGACTCTAGACCAGACAAAATTCTGGCTGTTACACAAAGCCTTCTGGACCCCGGCACGCCTGGCCTCCATGGGAATCAGAGAAAATGATTCCTGCTGGAACTGCAACAAGCAGAAAGGGGACCTGGCACACCTACTCTTCCACTGCACTAAAACCAGGAAATTCTGGGACGCAATAAACACTTTCATCAACGACCTAACAGGCGCCACACTAACACTGAACTTTCACTACCTAGTACTGGGGTACACAGACCCATCAATAACATCTGGGAATGACAGGGACCTGATTGACCTCCTGCTCACAGCGGCGGTCAAGATGGTGTTGACCAACTGGAAAGACACAGCAAAGACACAGCAAAGGCAACTTTTAAAGCCTGGTTCAACTGGGTCACGTTCCTACGGGCAGCCGACACCATAACAGCGAACAGCCTACCGAACTCCGTGAAAAAAGCGAGATGTGGATGTCGCTAGACAACTACCTGTCCTCCCATAAGCCTCCCTGAACGCCCAGACTAGGCAACACTCACAATCCACATGCATCACCTACTCAGCGACACAATTGCTCTCTACACTCTCTATATCTCTACACCTCTCTTTCTCCTTTCTCTTCGCGCCACCAGGGGGGTAGGAAGACAATCAAACAGCGCGCAAGGGATGCGGGGGAAGTCTAAAAGGAAACGAGAAGAGGATGAAGCCAGCGTGAGAACATGGACTATGGACTTACAGGCACAGGCCAATAGAGACAGTGTTCGCACGACCCCCCCCCCCCCCCCCCCCCGGGCGTTTCTTTTTCCATCCTTATTTTTCCCATTCCCCATGTGTTTTACTCTGTACCTTGTATATATGTCTTTTTTCAATAAAAATTACTGAACTAGAAAATTGCACTAATGAGATGAAACCTTTGCCCAGAAGTTTTAACGTGTAAAAATGACAAAATAAATAACACAGTCAGCCTATCACAAAATGTGCCGCACAAGGCTTCATTATTTGCCTTTTCTTGCAACATAATTTAGTCTAACCTGTGGCATAATGTGGTCCTACTCTGCCGCATAATTCCAGTAGCGCTGCTTACAGCCCATACAACTCCCATACCTCTGAATTGAATTGCCTAGCCATAAGTTTTCTAACAAGTAGCATTGTTTTATCTTTATATCTCCTGCCTACCACCGGTACATGCCTGACAGGCCGCACTCCTGTGATGCAAAGCACCTCCCAGTGAATGAAATGTGCTAATTCACTTTGTTCTTTCTCCATTCAGTTATCATGTTCCGGGAGGAGGCGGAAAGCTTTGTGCTGTAACCGCAGTATTACTATAGCTTCCCATGCGGTTTATTTCCGTCCTGGCCCCCTCCCAGCCCTCTCCCTGCCATACCGCATACCAGTGGGTGACACCGGCCGCGCGCTGATTGGCTGAGAAAACCTCCTCATGTCTTCGTAAAATCTGTCGGCCTCTGATTGGGCGGGAAGGAAAAGCTGTTACCTGTGAGGTTAGTCAAGTTCAACGACTCGAAGTAACCTCGCTTCTTGAGTTACGCAGCCAAAGTCCATACAGTGGGCGACATTACTATTATATTCATCACGAAAGTGACATTTGAAGACAGTGGGAACGTAGTTTTACTTCTCACACTAAAAGAAGACAATGAGACTCATAAAAGTCCTTTTTTTAAATAGTACTTCATGCATACATGACAACATTTTAGAAGAGTAAAATGGGAGATTAAAAAAATATATAATAAACTGGGAAATGTATTTTCCGACTTCTAATGTAGAGGCAAATTCATACGGGAGACGGCCAAAATGCAGCCATGTCTGCTGCTGAAATCGGGTCTATTGACATGTACTTTAATCTTCCTAAGTGCTCGCAATTTGGAAAACTAAGGGAATTGAACGCCATGTTTTTTTTTCCTTTACCCCAAGATCACACAATCTGTCATCACACAATGTGAGTAAACTTGGTTTATAATACGTTTTTTCATAATTTGCTGGTTCTTTGTAACGTGTTTAATCAGCCACGTGTAGGCGGGGAAGGGGCATATCAGACGCTAGCCGGGCCCATAACAAAAGCCGGAGTTAAGGGGCCATTACGCCTCTTTTTGTTAGAGTATCCTGGCTGGGAGTTATTAGGAGCCTCACACCTAGAGGCAATGAAGGGGAAACGAGCATCACTTCACACGTACTTAAAAGATAAATGCTTATGACTTTGTTCAGTTCCTATACATAAGACATATACACTGTAATAATGGCAGGTGTGTTCGTCGCCCCAGTATTGACACAAACAGCAAGTTAAATAGCACTATTTTGTTGTATTTTATTGTAGCGCTTTAGCAGTACAGTAGTGAAGGCCGGCTGTAGGGCGGTGCGACAGGTGCAGGCGCACCTTGCACTGACTTTGATGAGGGGTGTAGTGTTTAAAAATAACTTTGGGGTTTAAAAGCATGAGAACTTCATTGTGCATCCAGCAGTTTTCAGGCAACAATACAAATGTCAAGATAACTCTTGATTAATGTTACTGCTGGTGATTAATGTTACTGCTGGTGAGAGATTGGAATTTTGTCTTGTAAGGGGTCTGACTCATCATACATTAGTGCAGAGGGATAATGTGCCTGCTGCAAAGAACGTGTATCATGCAGATCATAAAACTGAGTGGGAGTGAACCCTGAGTAATGCAAAAGTAAATATATGTCAGAGAGCAGCTATAGAGAGAGGAGGGGCACTGCCAGGGCCGGACTGGGAACCAAAACCGGCCCTGGCAAAGTGCTCGGCCGGCCCCCCCTCCTCCCCCTGGGGGAGGAGGGGGGGATGCCACCGCGCTCTTTACCAGGGCCGCTTTTCCGCCGAATTTGTTACAGGGCCGATTTTGCAGCTTTGCCACCCTTGCCACCCTTGCGGCCGACCGGGGAATTGCCCGGTGCCCGCAACGGCCAGTCCGGGCCTGGGCACTGCTGGAAGGTGCGGCTGGTCCGTTTGGGTGGAAGGGCCCCGCCCGCCCCCATTTTCCCGCACGAACAGAGTCTGTCAGGCTGAACAAAAGTCAACCAGACACACTATTCACTTTCAGTTTAAGCAGCCAGGAGAAACACATGTGCATTTTGCGCTGGCTCATGGCTTCCTGAACTGAACATTGCTGGGCTGAGAAAGTCACAGCTCTGTTGGGGTAATTTTCTCATCTCAGCAAAGGTTGCTGTGGCACCTCCCTCAGTGACGAGGCATAGTGTCACTGATTGCCTCGCAACTGGGCGCTTCAGATTTAAGCCCTGAAGCGCCCAGGGTCGAGTGTCAATCAGTGACACTTCATCACAGAGTGGGGTAGGGTCAGTAGTCTCCCTGACCCCATCCCACTCTGTGATGACAATAGGACTGCTGCCTTCCCTCAGGAAGGCAGCAGTCCCAAGCCTCCTGAAACCTCTGAGGCAGAGCAGAGCTGGCTAAAGGTAAGTGTGATTTAAGTTCTTTTTACATTGTTTGGTGTGTGCGTGCGTGCATGCGTGCATGTGTGAATATTTGGGAAAGAGTGTTGTGAATGAATGTGTTTGTGTGTGTGTGTGCACCTGGTTGTGAGTGTTATGTGTATGTGAGCGTGTGTGTGTGTCCGTCTGCCCCCTCCTCTCAAAACTTACCGGCCGCCACTGACTGCTGGAGAGTGGTAGTGAGGGAATTCGTGGAGGAGGTGCTTATGAGGGAGGCTCTAAAAAGGGCTGTTGCACTGGGCGCCACCAGTAAAGCTGGGCCAGACAATAGTGCTAAAGCTCTATAAAAGAAATAAACAAAATAGTGGTATATAAATTATTTGTGTACATGTAATGGAGAGCACTGTGACAACCTGCATTAGGATGAGTAGTGCCACTACTCATCCCAATGCGGGGTGTCACAGCGCTTTACATCACACGTACAGATTATACATTGACAATAAATCATGTGTGTACGTCTGTAGGAGAGTAGGGTCTGCAATCCTATGATCACCCAGATTTTTGCTTTTTGCTGCACTGGTTTACGACTTTCCCTGGCTGTGGGCCTGCTAATCAGACCCACAGCCTAGCTGTTCTCTCTATCCAAATTGTACTCAGGTACTGAATTGGCACTGGGCCCTCTCCAAGTCCCTGTACCCAGGGCTGAGGTGTACCCAGAAGTCTCCCAGGGGCTGAAGCATGTATTATGCCACCCCTGGGCTGACTAACTAAACTGACACAACTGGCTGCACGACAGCTGGGGCAAGGTGGTGTACTCACCCTTTGCTTTAGATATAGTATACCTATATCTAACCCTAAAAATGGACACACAGATCTCCTATCAGTCACTCCTATGGCAGGCCTTAACAATCCTGAAGGCAGAGTGCTTGGAATCGTGTGAGATGGTGCTCTGGCATGAGCTGAGCCTGTCTGCGGCTTTCGGGATCCATCCCTTAGCCGTTTCCATGATATCGCATACCATATACTCTTAAGTGCATTATAATCCTCGCGGTTATATGCCAACTCTGGTATCGCTTTATCAAAACATGTCGAGTAAGGTGTCATACGAATTGGAATACTAACCCCTCGCCAATTCTGGCGACGGGGTTAGCATTCCACCCTTCTAGAGGGACACGACATGTATGTAACCCCTAACCCCGGTTAAAGTCAAACAGAGCCTCAGCTCCACAAAATGGATGCTGCCACCGAGACACAAGTCTGCCCTCCTGCTGCTGGGAGTCCTCCCAGAGCAGGAGATAAGGACAAAGGGTTTCCTGCCAGGGGCGGTGCCAGCACCGTCCCAGACAGGGTTTTGTGTATTGTAGGTAGGCAGGGCTTTAGAGGAAGGTGACTGCACGTGGCACCCCGGTGCTCACTGTGCATAGGCTGGCTGGAACCAGTTCCAGGGTCACTCCAGACCCTGTGCTGGGGAAAAGCCCGCCAAGGAAGTGGGTGTAACCACCCCCCTCCTAGTCCCACCCATAGGGCAGGACTTAGTCGCGTGCCAGCCCCTTTTTACAGGATAAAGGTAGGAACTGGCCCCCTTCCAAATCAGATCATCTTTGAATCCTGAAACTACTTTCCACGAAAGGAACTCAAGACTTCTTCCTAAGATTTCTCCCTTGTGACTAAGGAGTAGTCACCCTGCATCCGCAGGCACCATCTTAAGAACACTGTGGTCTGCTGCAAGTCTCTCCTCCGGATCAAGACTGCCCAGCTCGACGAGAACCGGCTTCCCTGGCACCTCTGACCTCTACCTGCATCATCAGTCACGCTGAGATTCGTGGGTGTGACGAGACCTCGAGGGACCGGCCATCTTCAAGACTGCACGACTTCTTTCCAGCAAGCCCGCCGAGTAATTTCCTGGTGAGTGCTTTGGGGTCCGAGAAGCCCCGACCCTGAGCAGCTCCAGCACCGAAGTGCAGCCTCCCAGCATCTCCACGATCTGCGTGGGGCCCTTCTGCTTTTTGCTGCTCACCGCGTTGTTTGGCTACTAGCCCGCTGGCTTGTGGCCTTCTGAACGACGCCCGACGACATTTCTGCTGCTGGTCTGGTTGCTCCAGGCTGGCCCTTGCTCCCTTCCAAAAGAGGAGCCCCCCGGACCCTCCTGGTCCACTCAAGACGCCATTTTGAGTCCACCGCGTGGGCTTGAATTAGCCAAGGCTTGTTGCCCAATCCTGGGTAACTTCGACGCCGACAGCTTCATCCATCGTGGGACAGCTCGCCTCTCCATCCTGGTCGCCGACAACGCCTCCTGGTCCGTGAGATCTGCAGAGCCAGCGTCGCCCACTCACCTAGTCGAGGTGACTTCGCCCGGTGCCATCCTGGTGCCCACTTAATCACTGGCTAGTGATTCAAGAACTTGGTCCCCTCTGCTTTCAGGTTTCTTCTTCCTTGATCCAGGCTTGGATCCAACGAACTTTCCTTCACTGGTCGCCTGCCAGCAACTTCCTTCTTCCAGGCTCCTGGTCCGGCAACGAGATCTCCGACGTCTTTTCAGACCTATGCAGCTGCAGCCCCTGTGCTAGGTAACTTCGGCACTTCGGTGTCCCAGCATAGCCTCACTATCCTAGGGTCAGGATCCACTGTCGTTTTCTTCCTACCAGGTCGGGTTCGCCCGTGAACACTAACTTTGCCTTTACTAGCTTCCATAGACTTTGTCCCGCATCCCGCGTGAGAGTGCACACTCTGCACCCGAGTCCCCTAGGTCTCCTAGAAGTAATCTAACGATTCTATAGTCAAGTCCTAGCGATTCCAAAGCCTATTAGTACTGTACTTACCTGCTAGTAATTTCGCATTCCACTTTTAGAATATATGGTTTTTCGTGCCCCTCGGGCATTTGTGTATAACGTGCTAACTTAAGTATTTTCGTAAGAGTTTTGTTGTGTGCCTAGCACCCTGTCCTCATAAAGAGTACAGGGTTGTTGTGATTCTAATAAATACACTGTTTATTTTCATAACACTTGTGTGGTGTCCTTTCACTGGGTGTTCAAGGGGTAATGTGATGGTAAAACAGCTGGCTTAACACGCCCTCTAGAGTCTTAGCCTTAGACTGCTCGTATCCATGCTACTAGGATAGCTGGTCTATAAGGTTGACTTACAACCAATCATCAATAAGGGTTGTTTGGACTGATATATAGTGATCACTAGAATAGTGAACACTGCACATCAGGCCAACTTCTCACATTGGTGAGCAGCGGTTGGGATTTGAGCTTGCTGTTGTTTTACCACACATGCCCTAAGAATATCTTGTGAAAGATCACATAAGTACTAAAGGTACATATAACTTAGCTTAGAATACTCTGAGTTCTACTGAACCAGCTGTTGTAGCTCCTAGGGCCTAGCACACCCTAAACTACAACTCTAGCAAGGGATCAGTAGGCAAACATATAGTGTAGGTAAGTGCACCACTTACACCTCACTAGAAAAGCATGTCTACCCAGGGAGATTCTACTGAGACTCCCCTGGTCAGTGTTGACCCTCCACAGGTCACTTCAAGATATGCAGCTCTCAGTTTCCAGGAGATGAGACAGATCTGTGTCTCCAGAAAACTGAAGCAGGGGTCTAACCCCACCATTCCCTTTCTGATAGGTCTCTTAGAGACATATGATGCCAGAAAGCTTTCTCAGTTACATGAGAACATGCCAGCCTTAGAGGGAACCTCTGGGGATCCAGACCTCCGCAACACTGCTACTGCAGTTGAGGAGGAGGAGGATCAGGAGGAACTCTCTGGGGATGAGGTAGACAAAGGTCTTGAGGTAGTCAGAAGGCTAACCAGGACCAACTTAGACTTACTTGGGCTAGGATCTGGGGGACCCCCAGTACTAACCCGAAGTGGGCCTAACCTTGGAGTTAGGAGAGATAGATCTCTTTCTAGGGACTCCAATAGATCTCTGCACTCTAATGCCTCTTCTCATGGGAGAAGGAATCCTCCACAGAGGAGATTTACTTCCCCTCAGAGAAAAGAGCATGAAGCTAGAATGAGACAAGCTGAACTGAGGATTGAAAGGGAAGAACTTGCCCTGGCCAAAGAGAAGCTTGCCTTTGCTAGAGAGCAGCAGATGAGTGGGCTAGCTCCCACTGGTGGCAGCAATCTCCCAAGAGATAGAGAGAAGGGTTTAGATACTAAACACCTGACTAAGATAGTGCCCCCCTTTAAGCAAGGGGATGATATCCAGAAATGGATGGCTGCTCTGGAGAGGGCCTGCACTGTGCAGTGCATTCCCCAGAGTCAGTGGGCAGCTATACTGTGGCTCTCCTTTGATGGTAAAGGTAGAGATAAGCTCCTCACTACAAGAGTAGAGGATGCTAACAATTACCAGGTCCTGAAGAATACACTGGTTGATGGGTTTGGTTTAACCACTGAGCAGTACAGGTTGCTGTTCAGAGACACCCAGAAAACTCAGTCTCAGGACTGGTCTGACTTTGTGGATTGTGCCACTAAGGCTTTGGAGGGCTGGTTGCTGGGTAGCAAGGTTACAGATTACACAGGATTGTATAATCTAATGATGAGAGAACAAATTTTAAACAATTGTCAGAACCAGTTGTTGCACCAGCACCTTGTTGATTCAGATCTGACCTCTCCCCAAGAATTGGGAAAGAAGGCAGACAAATGGGTCAGGACAAGGATCAAGCAGAACCAGAACCAGAACCAGGGTGGTCAGAAGAAAGCAGACCAGAAGGGTAATGTTAAGAATGAGCAAAATGACCAGAAGTCTTCACCAGGTCCCCAACAAACCAAAGAGGGTGGGAGTCAGGCTTCCCAGAAGAAGAAGACTCAAGAAGGCCAGTCAAAAAGGTGGTGCCAGTACTGTAAAAGTAAATCTCACTGGTTTAGTGAGTGCACCAAAAGAGGAGGACAAACTCCTGCCACTACAGCCCCTAAGGCAACTGCACCCCCTAGTACAGTCAGTAGTGGTAGTGTACCTCCCAAGGCATTAGTTGGGTTAACCTTGGGTACTGAGGGGTCTGACAACTTAGTTGGCACACTCACTCAGGCTGTCCTTGTCTGTACAGGGGATATGGATACGTCCCCTGAGATAAGTCCCAATACTTTGGGCAAATACAGGCAGACACCTTTGATTAATGGCAAAATGGCTCAGGCCTATAGGGACACTTGTGCCAGTGTCACCATGGTGACACCTAACTTTGTGGACCCTGGACAGATCATGCCAGGTACTGATTTCCTGGTGACCAATGCCAGCAATGTCACTACTAGTCATAGTGTGGCAATTGTGGCTTTCTCCTGGGGTGGAGTGAAGGGACAAAAGAAAGTTGTAGTCAGTTCAGACCTCCCAGTTGATTGTTTGTTGGGCAATGATTTGGAGTCATCACAATGGTCAGAAGTGGAGCAGAGGACTCACATGGAAATATTAGGCTTGCCAGCACATGTGCTTGCTGTGACTAGGTCACAGGCCAGAAAATGCCCCACTGAACAGGTGCTGGATCCTGAAATGATGGACCAGACACCTTCCAAGAAGAAGAGCAGTAAGGGTAAGGCTTTGCCTTCCCCCTTGCCCCAGGTTGAGGATCAAGTCTCTGAGGAGGCTGATCTGAGAGAACTGAGGGAAACTGAGCCTAAAGAGCTTGAACTTGATCAAGTTGAGTTTCTGGGCTCAGGGGGACCCTCCAGAGCAGACCTGGGGAAGGAACAGTTGAGCTGCCCTTCCCTTGAACCCCTCAGACAGCAGGCTGCTGCTGAGGCTGCAGGGAATGCCACAGGTGCCCACAGGGTATACTGGGAAGATGGACTCCTGTACTCTGAGTCAAGAGACCCCAAGCCTGGTGCAACCAGGAGGCTGGTCATCCCCTTGTCTCTGCGAGGTTTCCTTCTCACCTTGGCCCATGAAATTCCCCTTGCAGGTCACTTAGGTCAGACAAAGACTTGGGACAGGCTTGTCTCACACTTTCACTGGCCCCATATGAATGAGAATACCAAGGAGTTTTGTCGCTCCTGTGTCACTTGCCAAGCCAGTGGTAAGTCAGGTGGCACAACAAAGGCCCCCCTCATACCACTACCTGTGGTGGGGGTTACCTTTGAAAGAGTGGGGATTGACATTGTTGGTCCAATGGAACCCCAGACAGCATCAGGGCACAAGTTTATACTGGTGGTAGTGGATCATGCCACCAGGTATCCTGAAGCTATTCCCCTTAGGACCACTACAGCCCCTGTAGTGGCAAGAGCCCTAGTTGGAGTGTTCTCCAGAGTGGGTTTCCCTAAGGAGGTCGTTTCTGACAGAGGTACAAACTTCATGTCAGGATATCTGACTGCCATGTGGAAAGAGTGTGGTGTGAACTACAAGTTCACCACACCCTATCATCCACAATGCAATGGGCTTGTTGAGAGATTCAACAGGACCCTCAAAGGGATGATTCATGGACTACCTGAAACTCTTAGGAGAAGATGGGATGTCCTGATCCCCTGCCTCTTGTTTGCTTACAGAGAGGTCCCACAGAAGGGGGTTGGCTACAGCCCTTTTGAGCTTCTGTATGGGCATCCTGTAAGAGGACCCCTGTGTTTGGTGAAGGAAGGATGGGAGAGACCTCTCAAAAAGCCTGCAACCAACATAGTGGACTATGTACTTGGTCTCCGCTCCAGGATGGCTGAGTATATGGAAAAGGCATCCAAAAACCTTGAGGCCAGCCAAGAACTTCAAAAAGCTTGGCATGACCAAAAGGCTGTTCTGACTGTGTACCAGCCAGGACAGAAGGTGTGGGTGCTGGAGCCAGTGGCCCCAGCAGCTCTGAAAGACAAATGGTCTGGGCCCCACACCATCATTGAGCAAAAGGGAGAGGTTACCTACTTGGTGGACCTTGGAACTCCCAGGAGCCCTCTCAGAGTGCTCCATGTTAACAGGCTCAAGGCATATGTTGACAGGAAGGACATGAGCTTGCTCATGGCCACAGATGAGGGACAGGAGGAAGAGAGTGACCCTCTCCCAGACCTGCTCACTCAGAATCCTGATGATGGATCAGTTGATGGTGTTGTCTTTTGTGGCAGCCTCACTGAACATCAGCAACAGGATTGCAGGCAAGTCTTGCAATCCTTCAGACATATGTTCTCTCTGACACCCAGCCAAACTGATTGGTGTACCCATGATGTTGACACTGGAGACAGTCTGCCTGTCAAGAGTAAAATCTACAGACAGCCTGATCATGTTAGAGACTGCATCAAAACTGAAGTGCAGAAAATGTTGGAGTTGGGAGTCATTGAGCCCTCAGATAGCCCTTGGGCTAGCCCAGTAGTTCTAGTGCCAAAGCCTCACACCCAGGGTGGTAAGAGAGAGATGAGGTTTTGCGTAGACTACAGAGGCCTCAATGCAGTCACTAAGACTGATGCCCACCCAATACCAAGAGCAGATGAACTTATAGATAAATTGGCTTCTGCCAACTTCTTAAGTACATTTGATTTGACAGCTGGGTATTGGCAAATCAGGTTAGCTGAGGAGGCCAAACCCAAGACAGCATTTTCTACCCCTGGAGGGCATTATCAATTTGTGGTAATGCCCTTTGGACTGAAAAATGCACCTGCCACCTTCCAAAGGTTGGTGAATCAAGTCCTCACTGGGCTGGATGACTTCTGTGCAGCTTATCTTGATGATATTGCTGTCTTTAGCTCCACCTGGGAGGATCACCTGGTCCACCTGAGGAAAGTGTTAGAGGCCCTGCAAAAGGCAGGCCTCACTATCAAGGCCACAAAGTGCCAGATAGGGCAGACACAGGTTGTATACCTGGGCCACCTTGTAGGTGGAGGCCAGGTTCAGCCACTGGAGAGTAAGATACAGGCCATCAAGGACTGGACTCCTCCAATCACCCAGACTCAGGTTCGAGCTTTCTTGGGCCTGACTGGGTACTATAGGAAGTTTGTCAGAAATTATGGGTCCATAGTGACCCCTCTTAATGACCTGACAAGCAAAAAGATGCCAAAGAAAGTTCAGTGGACAGCAAGCTGTCAGAAAGCATTCGATGACCTAAAGCAGGCCATGTGCACAGCACCTATCCTAAAGAGTCCAGATTACTCCAAGCCATTCATTGTCCAAACAGATGCTTCTGAGTTGGGTGTGGGGGCTGTTCTGTCTCAACTGAATTTTGATGGTAATGATCAGCCTATTGCTTTCATTAGTAGGAGGTTGACACCCAGAGAGAAAAATTGGTCAGCTATTGAGAGGGAGGCCTTTGCTGTGGTCTGGGCCCTGAAGAAGCTGAGGGCCTACTTGTTTGGCACTCACTTCACCATTCAGACAGACCATAAGCCCCTCTTGTGGCTAAATCAGATGAAGGGTGAAAACCCCAAACTGCTTAGGTGGTCCATTTCCCTACAGGGGATGGATTTTACAGTGGAGCATAGACCTGGTACTGATCACAGCAATGCTGATGGGCTCTCCAGGTATTTCCACTTAGAGCAAGAAGACTCACCTGGTCAAGGTTAGTTTATTGTCCCAAAGTTTGGGGGGGGGGTCATGTAGGAGAGTAGGGTCTGCAATCCTATGATCACCCAGATTTTTGCTTTTTGCTGCACTGGTTTACGAATTTCCCTGGCTGTGGGCCTGCTAATCAGACCCACAGCCTAGCTGTTCTCTCTATCCAAATTGTACTCAGGTACTGAATTGGCACTGGGCCCTCTCCAAGTCCCTGTACCCAGGGCTGAGGTGTACCCAGAAGTCTCCCAGGGGCTGAAGCATGTATTATGCCACCCCTGGGCTGACTAACTAAACTGACACAACTGGCTGCACGACAGCTGGGGCAAGGTGGTGTACTCACCCTTTGCTTTAGATATAGTATACCTATATCTAACCCTAAAAATGGACACACAGATCTCCTATCAGTCACTCCTATGGCAGGCCTTAACAATCCTGAAGGCAGAGTGCTTGGAATCGTGTGAGATGGTGCTCTGGCATGAGCTGAGCCTGTCTGCGGCTTTCGGGATCCATCCCTTAGCCGTTTCCATGATATCGCATACCATATACTCTTAAGTGCATTATAATCCTCGCGGTTATATGCCAACTCTGGTATCGCTTTATCAAAACATGTCGAGTAAGGTGTCATACGAATTGGAATACTAACCCCTCGCCAATTCTGGCGACGGGGTTAGCATTCCACCCTTCTAGAGGGACACGACATGTATGTAACCCCTAACCCCGGTTAAAGTCCATTCCATTCCATAAAGCTTTATTCGGAACATTTAAAAAAACATGTCCATAAAAGCACAAATAATACAGACAATTCATACAATTACTTAGAGGCAAACGAAATACACATATACATAATATCCAGGGGGGGATGGAATAAATATTTAAAATGTACAGAAATTTGATTAAAAGCACATACTTTTCCTGGCGCTAATCGCTTTATATAAAAAAGATGCAGTAAAAAAGCAAATGTCCGCATGATTCAAATTAAAAATCAATTTCATAGCCGCTGTAGTGTCTCTTACTCCAAATCTAATGAATAATGGCTTCAAATAGAATTTCCTTAACTCAGTGTACAAATCACAAGTTAACAAAAAGTGCTTGGTGCATTGTTTAGACTTATTGTCACATTTACAGGGACCAGCAGGGCGCGATTTGATATTAGGCCACGCGACCAGATGATGTACTATACCCATCCTCATCCTGGTCAATACAAACTGGTGTGAGGTTCTAGTCACCTGTGATAAATATGCTCTGAAACCAGTAAATTCATTCATATTATTGTATAGTACACAGGTTGTTAGTTTAGAGTCCTCCAAATGATGCCTTTCATTACAGTGATTTAAAAATATTGTTTTCACATCAGATTTGGGAATTTCCGAGAGCCTGTGGGGGTCCATTAAAACATTGATTCCAAATAAATTTTGTACACGATCAATAATGTAACCGATCCAGGGAATCTTCAGGTGTTGGTCCAATAAAAGGCAGTCCTTAATGATTGCTCTGTTCAGTGAGGTACCTTCACTGAGCCAGATCGAGCGCCACAGTAGAATGGGCCTTAACATGATCAAGTCATTTAAGGCTTGGGTCCCTGTTTCATTGTAAACCAAGGAGTTGGAGGTGGACCTGGGTAAGCATAAGAGCTTTTTCAGGAAGAGGTTCTCCTCTACCTGCAAGCTCTTAGCACTTGTCACCCCCCAGACTCCGGCCCCGTAAAGGGCAGCCGAAAGACATTTTGATTTATAGATGTTTAACATTTCTTTAATACGTCTATTCCCTAATTTCTTGGCAAACAGAAAGACCCCGTTAGCGCTCCTAGTCATCTTAGTTCTGACCACCTTATGTTCAATGGCCCAGCTCCCCTTATGAGAAAAGGTAATTCCTAAATAGCAAAAGTTATCAACTTTTTTCACTGGTTCGCCATCAATAACATAATGGGTTTTCCCATTTCTTTTAACTTTTCCAGAGCTGCATTCCATTACATAAGTCTTAGCCTTATTAATCACCAGTTTCCTATTTTTAATAAAGGATACAAAACAATCCATTAAGCGTTGGAGACCCAATGGTGTCCTAGACAGTAACACTGCGTCGTCCGCATAGAGTAATACTGGTATGTTAAAATTATTAACTCTAGGGGCATCTGCAGCGACTGCCTGCAGGGTAGATTCAACCTCATTAATAAAAAGGGTAAAAAGCAGGGGCGCAAGAACGCACCCCTGTCTGATGCCCCTTCCTATCCCAAACTTAGTGGTACACTCTCCATTTGGTCCATAGCGAACACTGGTGCGAAGTTTTTCATATAAACGGGCTAAGAAGTAGATAATTCCCTCTGGGGCACCCATCTCTAGTAATTTGACCCATAGTATTTCGTGGTCTACCAAATCAAAGGCACTACTAAGGTCGGCGAAACAGAGATAAAGCGACCCGTTTTTTGCCTTGGTATATTTTCCCACCAATAGCTCCAGATTCAAGCACTGTTCTATAGTACCACGGCCTTTTCTGAAGCCAAACTGGCAATTACTTAGGATCTCATTAGATTCAGCCCACTCTTCTAATCTTACAAGGAGGACCCTACTCATGATTTTAACTGATGAATCCAATAAGGATATAGGTCTATAGTTTTTTACATCCCCACGATCTCCTTTCTTAAAAATAGGGATGATTATTGACTCTTCCCATGTAGACGGTATGTTACCGCTTACTGCTGTATTAAAGATTTTGGTGAGCAAAGGCCCCCATATGTCTGGGGCGGTCTTGTACACGTCTATGGGAACGCCATCTGGCCCCTGAGCCTTGCCTCCTTTGCTAGCTCTAATACTAGCCATAGTTTCACTGATGGTTATATCTAAGGCAAGGATAGGCCACCTATCCCCATTGGTATCTTTTGAATTACCTGAATCAAAGATTTTAGAAAAATGTTGGATCCAAGAGTCCATGCTCACGTTAGAAGTGAGTTCAGGAACCCTGTCATCTTTTAGAAATGGGCTATTTACCGTGGACCAGAACAGGGTACAATTGTTCGTGTCCGCCGCTAGGGTGAGATTATCCCAGGCCTCTTGCTGTAATTCAACTTTTCTACGTTTCAGGGTAGAATTAAAACCCTGTCTAAGTCGGACCACCAAAGCTTTGTCCCTCGGTTTAGCTGCAAGGGCCTCTTTGAGTTCTCTGCGGGCATTGGAACAGGCATGATCAAACCAGCCCCTTGGGCACCTTACTTTAGACCCCGCCTTTTTAGTGAATTTTTCATTAATAATAGAGTTAATAATGTTGAAATGATCAATATTGTCAGATGAGGTGTCTACACATTCTAAGATTGCCGCTATGTCTGTCACACAACTAGATATAATCAAGTCTGAGGTCAGAGCTGCTTTATCTCCTTTCCACCTCAATCTATAACCGTTCTGTCTATGGGGTTCAATGTTATTAATAGTACCATATTCACAGACATGATTTTTAGCCCAAAAGGTTAGTTCAGTGGTCAAACAGTTATGGTCACTCAACATAATATCTATCACATTAGGCATCGGGCATAACGGGGCAATAGTTGCTGACATACATATAAAATCAATAGCAGTATTAGCGCCCCTTCCTTTAAAAGTTGGAATAATTCCGCCCATATCATTCTTAGCATTCTCCAAGATTTCTAGATCGTAATGAATCATAAAATTGTTCAAAGTTTCCCCATATGTGTGGTGTGGGAAATGAGCTTCAGCTTCCCCCTGTCGATTATACACACCACAAACTTTCAGGGTGGATAATGGGCACACAGAAACATTAAAATCCCCCACAAAAATAAATTCAAAAACATTTTTAGAATTCCTCACCAAATTGTTCACCGCCATATCTAGTTCATTAATCGCTATATATCTAGTGTTATCAAATACGTTATTGTAGAAATTTATCAATAGGATATTTCTGCCTAGTTCTTGTGTAAGCCACAGGATTTGAGAATGCGCCCCCACGTTAACAAATCTTTTTACAAGAATTGGTAGTTTGACAGAAATTAACACCAATAAACCCCCTTTAGCTCTGCCGTGAAGTGAGGGCAGTGCTGGGAGCTCATAAGACACATACCCGTCGATGCCATTAAATTTTTTACTCCATGTTTCTTGGAAACATAGGATGTCAAACAAATGCACGAATTCAATCCAGCCTAAGGCATCTTCCTTGGCCATAATTCCCGCAATATTCCAACTAGCGATATGACAAGTTATATTCTCTCTTCCGTTGTTAGCATTTGACAGATCCACATTAGGGATGGACATGTTATTATCAATATTAAAAAGCTCTATGTTAGGTATAGAGTTAGGGGTGTCTCCCCCGTTCAACGTACAGTTCAAACTTACATTACTTATTTCATTAGTTAACAATACGGCCGCTTCATTAAAATTCCTAGACTCTAAATCTCTAGGGGGTTCAATCTCATGTCAATCATTCTGATCCAAGTGACTCAGGGACTGAAACCTATTCTGGGTAGGGACCTGGTACACCATTCCATTATCAAACAGAGGGGAGTTGCCAAATGGAACAAATGGATTAGGGGTATGCATTAAAGGGGCATTCCCCCCAAACATTGGGTTCCCCATGTGCAGCGAAGGAATGAATGGACCATGTTGTGGGCCAAAGAAAAAGTTAGGCAACATTGGTCTATTTATCAGATGAGGATAGGTGGGATTGCTCAAAGCCTTTTCCCTACAATTGGATGGTGGTTGCCCACCAAGGTGATTATAAAAATACCCCAACGGCCTAGCAACTACTTCAGTCTCAGACTGTGTAATTGAGGCGGCTTTAAGCAGGACCGTTGCCACATGTTGTGGGTGCTTGAAGTTTATTATCACGCAATCCCCCCCACCTATTTTTTTGGTGTTACCTATCCAATTTACTCTTCTGATGGAGATTATCTGGTCAGCATAGCCGACTGGATAGCCACAATGACGATTTAGCCAGGAAAGGGTTTTATTTCTCAAAGAATCAGGTGTCTCATGTTCACTTGGGGGCTGAGTGAGAATGGGAACATTAGTTAGGACCACCACATAAGGTACACAGTCGGGTGGTAGATCAACAGGGCGTCTACAGATCCTGGTAGGCTCCCTATTTAATCCTCCCATCGTATCAGTTGGAACTATCACCGTAGGTGCTGATACTTGCATAGGGGCTTGCATGGGTGTTGGTGTTTTACTACCCGTTAAATTGCCTATAGCCCTAAGGTTAGATGGATTTGCGGATCCTCCTCCCTCCTGTGACTGAATAGGTGGTGGCCTCTGTATTTGCGGCTGATCTTTGGTGGAGGGTTTCCTGGCCAAAGTGGGAGTGGCACTAGTAGAGGCTTGTGGCTGCTCCTTATCCCTGATAGGAGCAGTAACAAGACCAACTGATTTTTTGATGTCAGCTAAGGACTTTTCCAAAATGTCTGCGTGGTTACCCACCAAGCCCCTTAACCTGGCTACTTCCTCCTGAAGATTTTCTATCTTAGTTAACAATGGCTCTACCACCATACTAAGTTTACTAAGAATTACACTTGTTAGTGAGTCAATTTGATCAGGCTTCAAAGAAACATAAGTATCAATATTCACAGGTACTAAGTCGTTAGTATGTTCCACTTGGGTCGTATCCTTTTTCTTTCTAGAGATATGACTACCTCGCTTAGGGATAGGTTTTCTACAGGCACGCATAAATTTAGATGCCCTCCCAAATTGCCGAGGTGTCCCCTCGGAATTATTACCTTGATCTTCATCCCCTATGTTAGACTGGTCTAAGGCCTTAGTTACTTCAACATTAATACTATTGGTGCTGTTATTAAGTTCCACAGGTGCGTCCATCTCGTAAACAGTATTATTAGGAATAACAGGGTTTACATGAATAATTACATCAGTGGGAGAAGGATCAGCAATAGTACTTTTTCCCAGAGACTTCCTCCTGTCGGTGTTAATTTTGGATACCACTTTCAATAGGTAGTTATCCGGCAATGTACTTTGAACTGACATTTTCAAGGGTTACGGTGACAATGTCCATATAACACAAATTAAAATACAAGGGTACAAGGGTATCAGTGTCTTGTACAGGAATTATCCTTCTATAGTACTCACAGTCCCTGCCAAGGGGGGTGGCCCTGCCCGGCCTCTTCTGGCCCCTGACGGCCACAGACGGCCCCGCCCTTTTCCCGGGCTTCTCCCGCGCGCGACTCGCGGGGCGAGAGGGTGGGTCAGCCTTTTACTGGCGCCTCCGGGCGCTCTGTCCGCGTCACCGGAGCGCCGCCGGCCAAGGGGTTGCTGGGGAGTGTGGTCCGATGCCTTCGACCGCCTCCTACTGCCTCCCCGTCGTGTTGTGCCTCGCCGTTTCCCTCACGGCACTGCCCGATGGCAGAGAAACAGGTAAGAGTTCCTGGTGTTCCCCCACTGGGCTCCCGGGGGGTCAGCCTTTTACTGGCGCCTCCGGGCGCTCTGTCCGCGTCACCGGAGCGCCGCCGGCCAAGGGGTTGCTGGGGAGTGTGGTCCGATGCCTTCGACCGCCTCCTACTGCCTCCCCGTCGTGTTGTGCCTCGCCGTTTCCCTCACGGCACTGCCCGATGGCAGAGAAACAGGTAAGAGTTCCTGGTGTTCCCCCGGTTAAAGTCAAACAGAGCCTCAGCTCCACAAAATGGATGCTGCCACCGAGACACAAGTCTGCCCTCCTGCTGCTGGGAGTCCTCCCAGAGCAGGAGATAAGGACAAAGGGTTTCCTGCCAGGGGCGGTGCCAGCACCGTCCCAGACAGGGTTTTGTGTATTGTAGGTAGGCAGGGCTTTAGAGGAAGGTGACTGCACGTGGCACCCCGGTGCTCACTGTGCATAGGCTGGCTGGAACCAGTTCCAGGGTCACTCCAGACCCTGTGCTGGGGAAAAGCCCGCCAAGGAAGTGGGTGTAACCACCCCCCTCCTAGTCCCACCCATAGGGCAGGACTTAGTCGCGTGCCAGCCCCTTTTTACAGGATAAAGGTAGGAACTGGCCCCCTTCCAAATCAGATCATCTTTGAATCCTGAAACTACTTTCCACGAAAGGAACTCAAGACTTCTTCCTAAGATTTCTCCCTTGTGACTAAGGAGTAGTCACCCTGCATCCGCAGGCACCATCTTAAGAACACTGCGGTCTGCTGCAAGTCTCTCCTCCGGATCAAGACTGCCCAGCTCGACGAGAACCGGCTTCCCTGGCACCTCTGACCTCTACCTGCATCATCAGTCACGCTGAGATTCGTGGGTGTGACGAGACCTCGAGGCACCGGCCATCTTCAAGACTGCACGACTTCTTTCCAGCAAGCCCGCCGAGTAATTTCCTGGTGAGTGCTTTGGGGTCCGAGAAGCCCCGACCCTGAGCAGCTCCAGCACCGAAGTGCAGCCTCCCAGCATCTCCACGATCTGCGTGGGGCCCTTCTGCTTTTTGCTGCTCACCGCGTTGTTTGGCTACTAGCCCGCTGGCTTGTGGCCTTCTGAACGACGCCCGACGACATTTCTGCTGCTGGTCTGGTTGCTCCAGGCTGGCCCTTGCTCCCTTCCAAAAGAGGAGCCCCCCGGACCCTCCTGGTCCACTCAAGACGCCATTTTGAGTCCACCGCGTGGGCTTGAATTAGCCAAGGCTTGTTGCCCAATCCTGGGTAACTTCGACGCCGACAGCTTCATCCATCGTGGGACAGCTCGCCTCTCCATCCTGGTCGCCGACAACGCCTCCTGGTCCGTGAGATCTGCAGAGCCAGCGTCGCCCACTCACCTAGTCGAGGTGACTTCGCCCGGTGCCATCCTGGTGCCCACTTAATCACTGGCTAGTGATTCAAGAACTTGGTCCCCTCTGCTTTCAGGTTTCTTCTTCCTTGATCCAGGCTTGGATCCAACGAACTTTCCTTCACTGGTCGCCTGCCAGCAACTTCCTTCTTCCAGGCTCCTGGTCCGGCAACGAGATCCCCGACGTCTTTTCAGACCTATGCAGCTGCAGCCCCTGGGCTAGGTAACTTCGGCACTTCGGTGTCCCAGCATAGCCTCACTATCCTAGGGTCAGGATCCACTGTCGTTTTCTTCCTACCAGGTCGGGTTCGCCCGTGAACACTAACTTTGCCTTTACTAGCTTCCATAGACTTTGTCCCGCATCCCGCGTGAGAGTGCACACTCTGCACCCGAGTCCCCTAGGTCTCCTAGAAGTAATCTAACGATTCTATAGTCAAGTCCTAGCGATTCCAAAGCCTATTAGTACTGTACTTACCTGCTAGTAATTTCGCATTCCACTTTTAGAATATATGGTTTTTCGTGCCCCTCGGGCATTTGTGTATAACGTGCTAACTTAAGTATTTTCGTAAGAGTTTTGTTGTGTGCCTAGCACCCTGTCCTCATAAAGAGTACAGGGTTGTTGTGATTCTAATAAATACACTGTTTATTTTCATAACACTTGTGTGGTGTCCTTTCACTGGGTGTTCAAGGGGTAATGTGATGGTAAAACAGCTGGCTTAACACGCCCTCTAGAGTCTTAGCCTTAGACTGCTCGTATCCATGCTACTAGGATAGCTGGTCTATAAGGTTGACTTACAACCAATCATCAATAAGGGTTGTTTGGACTGATATATAGTGATCACTAGAATAGTGAATACTGCACATCAGGCCAACTTCTCACAACGTCAGTATGTGTTACATAAGAAAGTGAGGGTTACAAAGTGTGGGAGCAACATGTCCTTTATACCCTACTGTGCTTTATTAGAAGGATTACAATTTATGAACTGCAAGTAACAAAAGGATCTCTGTCTTAAAATCAGTAACCCGCTTACCCATTAGATAAAATACAAATCTGTCATCTGTGTCTTACATAATGTGCTTTGCAGGAGACATATTAACTCTCTATGCTACTTTAATTCAAAACTAGAACTACGCCAATCACAGTTCTCTCCAGAAAATACGTTATCCTCCAGAGTTATCTTATCATTATTATTATTCCCTGAGATTTAGCTGCCACACAAAGATCTCTGCAGCAGGTGCCCTAATCCCATCCGATATTTTAAAATACAGACATTGCAACCAATTAAGCAGAACAGACTTACTGCCACATTTCTCCTTGTTCCCAATTTCCTTGTGGCCCGGTTTAAAAAAAGAATGAATGTATAAATTGAGGCACAGATTTTGCTTTGGGGTTGCGTCAATATATTGACACAACTCCAATACCAAATCCCATTTGTTAAAAATTGTAATGCACTTGAATGTACTCATGATAGACCTACTAAACATAAGTGAGGTCTTAAGATCTGATGTCACTTCCTGTGAGGTCATGGGTTGTGATGTTACTTCCTGTGATGCCACATGCAATTTCAAGCGCCTGTGATGTCATGTTCCATGATTTAATTTGCATACCACCTAACTTGGTTAGTCCCCCTTAGTCTTTTTTTTTTTTTTTAGGACTTGTGCCCTGAGGGGATACTTTGATTGGTGCAGGTTGCCAATTACTGGAAGATTTTTAAAATGACTTTGTGCTATTTTCAGCGTATTAAGCTAGAAATGTTTGTTAGTAATATTCTCAGTCAGCACAGAGCCGCCCTGTATGAAGTGTGACTGAAGCACTTTAAAGAGCAGCTTTGTTTCGCACATATTCACACTATCCAGACTCTGTTATGCACCTGCATTTGCAGAAGCTTCTATTCACCATTCTCAGGTTAATGATAAACTGTTCACACAGAGCGACAGCATGTCGCTCTGACCTATAGGGCCCGGACCCCCAAGATGACCCCACCTCAACCTTATGCAAGCCCACAAACAACTAACCAGTCCATGGTGTGGGTAAAACGGCCATGTTTAATCTTCCAAAACATTCATAAACATGACAATAAACATAATTAAAATTGCACATTTCAGGATTCAAATATTTTCAATTTTAATATGTACTATTATGCTAATTTGTTCAAAAGACCAACAGTTATGTAATAACTTCTTCCTCCAGCACCAAGGGGCCCTCAGGCTCGCATCTCCCAACTGAGAACCACGCAAGGCGCAACCCACCTGCGTCCTTGAGCGGTGAGTCCCCAGCACACGATTGATCCTTGTCCGTCATATCCAGGGGCCAACCCTTCTACCACTTGGCTGCCAAGGAGTCTCGTGTGACCTGGCGCCCATACCTCCCCAGCCGGTGTCCCCATTCTCCCTGCCGAGAGCCTACCGTCTCTCCCCTCAGTGCTGGCCTCGGGAGTATGTAAGCGGGACTCCCGTTACCCCCCCTGCAAATCAATGTTCTGTGGCCTCTTTTCCGCCACTAGGGTGACCAGGGCCCACAGGTCCTTCACCCTCCTCATCCGCAAACAAGTTCTGTACAAATGACCAAATCCCTTTGATCCACACATCTGTGCCAATGTCTGACAGATGAACGTCATCATGATGAAACATCAAGTCCCCTGAGATAAGTCTGTGTGGAATGTGGCACAATGTGGCCAATTCCCCATTGAGGCGCCTCACTGATACGTTCAAAGCCTAGGATCTAACTCCAGCGGCCCGTGTCCGGCGTGGTATCATACATGACCAGGCAATGCAAGCTTTAGGGAAAGCTCTCCTATCCAGGCAAATTCCGTCAGTAAGGCTTCTCTAACTGCCATGCGTCCTAGTTCAACCATGTTATTGCCGCCCAAATGCAGGACCTCCAAATCCGGGGACTGATGTCCCTCGCGTTCACTTGCCTCCTTGATTAGCTGCCACAACTGCCGAATTCGCAGGCCGCCCACGCCACGCCATAGGAACGATGTCCCTTTCAAACCTGGTGGTTTCGGCACCCGCTTCTGCCGTAGTCGCACCATGGCCTGCCACACGAACGAGTGTCCCAACACCCACACCACTTTCGAAGACATACTAGTCGTAGGAAGAGAAATGTAAACGTCAGCATTTGTCAAGTCAAAAACCATCATTGCGTTGTCTCAGAGTAATTCCGTCCGCACATAGCGCTTAAAACAGGCCGATGACCAGCGCCCTACGCTTTTGACCGCTTCTGGCCCAGAGGTAACAGCGCGCGCTTAAAGATTGCCCTGAATTGAAACTGCGACAAGCAATCACCCTGTTCATGTTAGAACAGCGCCTGACTGCGCCCAGGTGGCCAAATCGCCCTGTATGACTCCATCCTGGCCACTGGGCAAACCCCTGCCCCAGGTGCGGGGGCCAAATGAATCGAGGTCCCCTTCCCCAGAGGATCTGTCTTGGATCTCCTAAGAACCACCACCAAGCCTCCCGCAACCAGGTTTGTATCCTGTCTCTGGGGCCCCCCAGTGTGATCTGATTTAGAGGTCCCTACCAGTTCCCCTAACCGAAATGCACCATAAAATGCTAAGGTGAATGCTGCGCCAAACAAGGTGCTCTCCTAATCAGACGAGCACACTGACCGCAGCACTGCCAAAATGTCCCCTAAGATTTTCAGGTCTAAGGGCCTTCTCCAATCTTTCTTAGCACCCTCTAGCCTAGCCCATCCTGACAGAGCTTTCCTTACCACGAAAGCCACGCCAGGGTCGCGCTGACCCGCCAGTTTGGCAAAGAAACCTATTGCCGACACATGCGCCCTAGCATAAGAAGCCGGCCTCCCCTGTTCTCTCAGAGCTAACAGGAAGTCGCAGATCGCCCCTGTTGAGAAAAGCGCCGCCTGGCTCGCGTGGTTAGCAAATTTCCTGTATGTTTGGAAGTGTTGCTGGTAAGTCCTCCTAGTGCGCTCGCTCAAGGAGGCTCCAACTAGCCCAGCTTGACCAGGGCTCCAATCCTCCACAGAGATGTCGGGAAAACAGTCATCTGTTCCTCTGCCTGCGGGTGATACCTTTGGAAATCCTGCAACTTGGAGCGAGACAAAGCATCAGCAGCCAGATTCTCCACACCTGGTATATGTGCTGCTCTAAAGAGCAGATTAAGCTTCAAACAAGCCAAGACTAAATGCTTTAACAACCTCAACACATGTTTGCAAGTAGCACCCTGCCTATTAATGGCTTCTACCACGGCCATGTTGTCTCACCAAAAGATGACTGACTTGTTCTTGAAGACATCGGCCCAGACATCTACAGCCACCACAATGGGGAATAACTCTAGAAATGCTATGTTCTTAGTCAGGCCCCTCTCATGCCAAGATGATGGCCAATCGCCCCTACACCAGTGAGAGCCCAAGACTGCTCCAAATCCAATGCTTCCTGCTGAATCCGTGACCAGGCCCAAATCTGTGCTAGATATAGTGGGGTCAGGCCAAATCACCTTACCATTGAAGTCCTCCAGGAAGCTCCTCCAAATCTTCAGGTCCTCCCTCCCTCAATATGTCGCTCTGACCTATTTTAAAATTCTCTACTGTGTTGGCACTGGAACCTGTGATCTGTTATGCATCAGTTTGTTAAATTCCATTCACGTTGATCCAGTTTGTGTGAAATACACATAGAGGTAAAATGCCTTACTGAGTTTAAAGAAATTAGGAGTCTGGTTCCAAGCTGTTGATAGGCAGGCATTTCTCTAAAAGCCAATGCAAGTGCCATAACTAGTGCCTCCAGTTGCACCAAATGCTACTGTTACCCACATGTTTTGCAAGTTTTAAAACCGAAGGTGCAGTAGAATTTCCTGGAATGAGTGACAACCTGTAGCCTACCTGATCGTGACTAAGTCATGTAGATAAGAGGGGGTACTTCCAGGGGCGTAGCTACAATTGGTGCAGCAGGTGCAGTGGTACCAGAACCCAAAGCCGGGAATGGCCCATTGATACTTGATAATTGCTGTACTGTGCTACCACAACAGTCAAAGGGACAGTTTCCCTGGCTTGCACCATGGTATGCTACTTTGTACTGCTTCATTGTCTGCCCCCCCCTTGCAACATACCTGCCAAGTTTCCCAGGTCTATGCCTGATGTGCTGGTGTAGTCCAGGGTTTGTCTTTGAATTCTGGGACTTGTAGTCCTGTTTTACAAATGGAATAAACAAGGCTGCAAGTTCGAGGAGCCCAAAATATATAGGACAGGAGCAGCACGAGCAGGGCTTGACTGGGAAAACCAAAGCAGCCCTGCCAATTTTCTCGGACCAGCCCCCAGGTGAAGCATTGCCTGGCCCCGGGAGGCTGGAAATGCTTGCTTGCTGCTTTTGTTACTGGGGGCTTCTATTGGAATATTAATATTTGTGGGTTCCAGCTTGATGGATATCCATGGAATGCCTCTGAAATGTTTCTAAGGAATGAATAACTGGGCCAGCCTGATGTCATCTGTCCTTCAATCACCAAAGGGTATATTCCCACCGTACCTCATCAAAAGCAGAGATAGATTTAACACCCCTTTCACAAGCTGGTACAAACTGCGGACATCACCAGTATTTCCACGATAACTGCCCCGAAATTTACCTCTGCGGTGGACACCACCAACTAACCCTAATGAGATGTAGAGTAGGCTTTCCATTGCAAAAACACATGAAAAAACTACAACACCACTTCCACAACGAAATGCCAGATCCGCGATGCGAACCAAAAACAGGCGATAAGCCGCGGTAGCAGCAGGGATTTAACACCTGCCTTTTGCTGGTGCAGGGCGACTACCCACAGCATGAAAGGGAGCCCAGCAAGAGCCACACCTGAAGACCCACAGATGCCACGGAGACAACAATCGTGCAGTTCAGAGCCCCAAGAGGGATACAATATCCACCCCCAGAACCCCCCTCACCGGCACCCCACGAACACAGATATGCCACATCAACTGCACCTAAGCATGTATCAAATAATCCGCATGATTTCGCACAATCACATCTGGTGACATGCATATGCCGACACAAAAATGAGCAGCACAAATTCACTTATGAACCAACAATTGAAAATTTACTCAAAAACACTGAACAAAAATGAAGACACATGGCGGCTCCCCTCCGGACCATCTGTATGCCACAGCCTGCAAGACAAAATTCATGATGAGAAGGGGTGTCCTGCGCACATCAAGGGACAGAGAGAGAGTGAAGGAGAGAGAGAGAGACACAAGAAGGGAGGGGGAGAGAGAGAGAAGAAGAGAGGGGAGAGAGAGAGAGAGAAGAAGAAGAGGGGAGAGAGAGAAGAAGAGGGGGAGAGAGAGAGAGAAGAAGAGGGGGGAGAGAGAGAGAGTGTCGCCCCTGCGCACCCAGGCCACACTGCTCACCTTCTGCCACCGGTGTGTTTCCAACCATGTGCCAGTATGTAGTGCAGTTCACCAGGTCCCACATCTGAGACACAATCATCATCTGGAACAGAGTCCAGATACATCAATGGCACAGTACAAACAATTGAACAAAACATCATCGCCTGCCTGCCCCTGTGCACCCAGGCAGAGGCACACCAGACCCTTCCGCTGCCCTTTGGAACATGCCCACCCCTGCGCCCCCAGGCCGCCCTTCAGAACATTCCCGCCCCTGCTCACCCAGGCCACACTGCTCACCTTCTGCCACTGTGTTTGTAAAAGATGTCCCACCACGTGCCGCTGCAAGCCAAAAGCCCGGGGCCCGCGGACATGACACCTTCCCCATCATGCAGCCCCGCTCCGCAGGCCACCAGGTTCCACATTTCATGCTGGGACTTGATTATGCCATGGAGAAGGACATGCCCGTGCACAGGGCATCATCGCAGGCTGCACACCCGCTCAGCCCAATAGGTACCACTGACTCTGTGATTCCGGATGTGACACCACGTGGCGGTAGGCCCACGCTGCCCATTGGCTCTGGCCTGCACAGTGGACCAGCAGGGCATACCCATGATGCTGAGTCCTGAGTCCTCAATGGCGAAGACCACATCAGTCTACACGTCATCGCAGGCTGCACACCCGCTCAGCTAGTCTGGTGCCACTAACCCTGTGCAACCCAAGTCAGCCCCACATGTTGGCAGGCCCGTGTTGGCTGCAAGGCCTCGGGTGCCACTAACCCTGTGCAACCCAAGTCAGTGCCACACGGTGGAAGGCCCATGACAGCCACAAGGCCTTGAGTGCCACTAACCCTGTGCCTGTGCGCAACATTTCATGATTGAGCACGGTGGAGCGTCCGTCATCCAGTCGGCACCGGTAGAGGGGAATGTGACGTAATCGGCCCCTTATATTTGCGTGGTCACATCGCCTGTGATGCCTGTGCCGGATGGGTGTGGTGTGTGTGTTTGCAAACCTGCCCTCAGGGAGTGGCCGTGACATGCCGACAACTAGACCAGGTACCTGCACTACCGAAGCTTGAACGACTGCGAAAGGTAGCTGTGTGGGCCCCCCTCGGGGCGTGAGCGGAGTGGTCTGGCCTGGTGTACGCCGGACCAGCGCAGGGCTTGCAACAATGACACGGGGGCTCTGGGCGTGGTTCAGGCCATGTCCGGACCAGAAAGTGACTGATGCGTGTGTCCCTGCTGCAGTGTCCATGGTTTAAAATAGGCAATGTAGCACACTGTGACTGGGTTCCCACTAGATGGGCATCATTGACGTGAGGGAAATCACTCTCCCTACATTCATCCACACATACATACATGGATGATGAAGGACATAACACAACAGTGCGTAACTGGATGTTTATTGCACATACAGTGGAGTTATGCAGCTTGAGTGGTACAGGGCCATCCCTGGCACGCCACACATTTTGGGTCCGTGGAGGGCCAGCCAGAGTCCATCCAGGGATGACAAGTACTGCGGAAGAGGAAGGGTACAGTCCGCAGTCTGGTTGCTGTGTCATTGTTCATCAAACAGGGTATGGCAGTCTATGCCGTGGTCCAATGTGCGTGCAGCGGAGTGTATCGGGGGCCAGTGGAAGGCCATGAGGCCATGTGTTATACCAAGCAGAAACAGGCCAGGTGGCGGAAATGAATGGTAGTGCCTCCTTCTGACAACAATCTCAGCCATGTTCTCGTATGTGTGCTCTGACCCACCTGTTCGTGTTGCAGTACCAGCTGTGGCATTGTGTGCCACTGACACATCAGGGGCTGGAGGAGGATTGTCGGCCGCACTGTGTGGCAGTGACACATCAGGTGCCGGAGAAGAGATGCCTGCCGAACTGTGAGGCACTAACACACTAGGGGGCAGGGATGTGGACAGTGTGGGAGCAGCAGCATTCATCAGCGCCAGACCTTGTGGCAGGGATGTATGACGTTACAACGCAGGCTATTACAATGCCTGCCTTTACAACGTGGTTTTTACATCGCATACCATTACAACGCACAGAGCTTTTGGGTGCTGGATAGTGAATAGTTTAATTTACTATTCCAACTCCAGTCCCCGTGGACACTAGGGAAGGTGTTGGATAGTAAATTAAACTTATTCCCTATCCTAGAGCGCCCCCAGCGCAATGCGTCGTAATAGTTTGCGTTGTAATGACCGCGTTGTAATGGTAGTGCGTTGTAAAAGTTTTCGTTGTAAGTGATGTTTACCTGTGGCAGCAATGCCATGATGAGGATCTGCAGAGCATGGTAGATCCCAGCTACATCTCGCTGATGTGCAGCGGTGGCTGCCGTCCTTTCCGCCTCCATCCGCACCAGGTCCTCCATGAGCCTCCGCATGTGTGCCAGCTCACGGCTGGTGTCGCTGGAGCCACCCTGAGTGGACTGGTGTTCTTCTCTCCGCGTCATCACTCCAGCGATGTCAGTCAGGGCTCGTTGGACCCCATAGAGCGGGCTGTGGGGGTCCGTTAGGGACTGGAGCTGGTCCCTCATGGGACCTAAGCACTCATGGATGGCGTCCAGTTTGGTAACCATGAGGCCGAACCCCACCTGCACCTGCTCACACGTCTCTCTCTTGCCCTCCAGCGCACGGCGTTGGAAGGCCATGGTTTGTTTCTGGGGGTCTTGGGAGATTGCCGTGGCTGTGGGTGCCTCCTGCTGGGTGGTTTGGGTGGTGGGGTCTCCTTGATGCAGCTGGTCTGCCCTGATCCTGGAGGTGAGTCACGGATCATGTCCATGATGTTTTGGAGGGCTTGGGTGTCGATGCTGGTGGTGTCCTCCTCATCATCAGTGAAGAGTGGCTGGAACTGCTGTGCAGGGGGTGTTGACGGTACCCCTGCAATGTGAAGGGGAGATGGTGTATTACAATGTGTCCACAAGTGTGTGGCCGCATGGAACATGTTGACATACAGACAGCATGGCAATGTACATTGTAACAGTCTGTAGATCAGGGCCATGACTCAGAGTCATTGTGGGTGTGCACTGTGCTCTGCTTGATTGTGCATGTGTGCCATTGTGGGCCTCTCCACCCATCCCCCCAGTACCTGGTGATCACTCACCCTGTTGCGGTTGTGTTGTGTCCTGTCGAGCAGTGTCCGTTCCCCCGGCTCCAGTCACAGTCTCCAAACGTATGACTGTCGACACCAGCTCCTTCAAGTCATCCAGCTCCTGCTGTGGCGCTGGGCTCCCACCTCCAGTCTGCATTGCTGCCTTCTGGTTGGCTGCAAGTTTCTCCCTGGTCTTCCGCTTGATGTCCATCCATCGCCTCTCTGCCTCGTCCACTGACCTCTTGTGCTCCCGATGGCATTCACCTTTTCCACTATGTTCCGCCATATCGCATTTTTGGTGCCCAATGACACGTTGGAGGTGACGAACATTTATTGATGGTATTCCATCACCTCCGTGATCAGGATCCTGTTTTCCTGCGGACTGAACTTCATTTTCCTCTTCTTCTTGTCCTTGCCCTTCCCTGTCCCCGAGGTCCTGGGCTGGTCGTACGGGGTGCTTGTGGGGTTGTGCTCGTCCTCTGCACCTGCTCCAGCTGCCTCCATGGTGCTTGGGTGTTGTCAGTTTGTGTTTGTCTATTTTTTCTACTTTTATAGTGATTTTTCCCACCTGCCATGTGTGTGTTGCAGGCCTGGTGCAGATTATCGCTGATTTCCTCAATGCCCTTTGGCCCATCGTGTCTTTTTCCGCGTTGGGGTTTGTGGTTTTATCTCCGTCGCGGTGGTTGTATTGCCGACATTGGCTGCATTTTTGGTGAAATAACGCATGGTACGGCGGTGTAGTGAATTCCACGTTTACACTGGGTTATTTTCCCGCGATGGTCTGTGATGAGTAAAGGTGCGTTTGCATTTTCGGTGAACTAACGCATGGTACCGCGGTGTTGTGAATTCCACGTTAACACAGGGTTATTTTACCGCGATGGTCTGCGATGTGTAAAGGTGCGTTTGCATTTTTTTGGTGATATTTAGCACATGTTCTTGTGAATATACCCCCAAAATGCTTACAGTCTCCAAATATGTGTAGTCATTTTTTATTTGCCACAGCTTACAGACGTTATCTCGTTATCCATCCAATTAAACAAAGCTCCATGCTTACATGTTTGCCTGAAGCCCTAGTTCTACGTCCTGCTCACAACTGCCATGGTCCATCCTCCAACACAGCATGGCTGCGTCAGGTCTCATGCACACCAAGGAGACATCACAGGTCGCCATGCTCAGAATATCAAATACAGTGTGCATTTGGCATTGGCATGATCAGAGTGATTGTAATTGTCGGTGTATAAAATGGTGCTATCTTGGGTAGAGTAATAAATGGTATAGTTCACAATTGCAGTTCCTAGAATCTGTATTGCTACGTGCTAACTGCTTTGTTCTTGGTGCCAAATTTAGTATGCCACAGGCTTAAGTACCGATCAGTACAATACTTGTTACATTTCTTAATATTTTCTAGTGTACTAATGATTGACCAACTGAACATGCATGTCACTTCCTGTGATGTCACTGCCTGTGATGTTACTTCCTGTGATGTCATACAGGGTGATGTCACGTATGGTGATGTCACACCCATTCTGCTTAACTTGGTGAGCCCCCTACTTATTTTTTTAAGACTTGTACCCTGTGTTGCTCCATTTATTCAATTAAGAATTTGAAGGCTATAAGCAGGTCCACTGAAATTATGCGATAGTGCGGCAGCGGCAATTTTCACATAGTTGTAGATTTGCCACATAATCCATCACCTGCCACATAAACTGCGGATTTTTAACAAAAAAATATGTTGTTTCTACCTCAAACGGTTCACATCTTGGTAAAAACACAGCAACAGGTTGCCACGCAGGTGAGCCCCTTGCAAAGGTTGGCTGGTCACCTTTCTGTAGTTTATTGCTATGTTTGGGTGTTAAACTGGTACTATTGAGGTACAACTAATGCCCAGACAGCTTAAAAATGTCCAAATAATAAAGTAATACCATCACAAAATGTGCTGCGTATGCTTTTCTTACTGCATAATTTACTGAACCATGCCACATTATTTGACCCTCCCTTGCCACATAATTCCAGCGACCCTGGCTATAAGCTCCAGAATGTAAAGAAAATAACCTGGACTGTACAAGCTACTGCTGCACAGGACTGGGAAAGTTGAGAGCTATACGGGAGACATTTCCTAGTGCAACAGTGTAAATGAAAATGCCTTGAAAAGCGCATATTTGAAAATATTTTACTAATGGGAAATGCTCAACAATCTGCAGTATTTCACCTATTCCTGACATCATTTTTTACTCAGTTAAAAGGTACCCTAATGGGCTAAAAGTAAACAGTATGACTTTCAAAACAAACACATGATGGGCTTCTTGGGGAAACGCCAAGTATGCACTAGTGTTTCTCCTCTGCACTCAAATGATCCTGACCCTGATTCCCAATAAAAACATTCTACCACACAACATTTCCACTGTCATGCCCAAATAGGGAATTACTACCGGAGGAGAGTCCAGTGCTTAATAAAAAAAAAGTCCCAGTGCCCAAAATAAAACTAAGAATGCAACTGTGGCTTGCATTACCCACTGCCCCCGCATCAAAATGGCAGTCAAATGTTGTGGATGCACTGGATGTTTTGGTGCATATTGCAGTGCTAGACTGATGTACTATGCTGAATATAGACAGACAGCACCACCATGTGGTGGACTGTCATAAAACAGTGCCTGTGTTAAGAATTAAGTGCCGATGCTGCGCACCGATAAACACTGGCATAATTAAAGCACAAGGAACTTAAAATAACAATACTGATATCAAGGCATTAAAAACACCTATTTTATCCAACCAAAGTTAACGGTGGATCTGCACAGCAAATAATCAAGCCAATCTCTCAATATACTACTCTATATTAATCACAGAATTTAACTGCATCCAATCCCCGAAAACCATCCAATTCACATGCCACGGAGATCAATAACAAATCTGTAGTGGTCTCCCTCACTGTGCTTTTCTCTGTTGTGGAATGTTCACCCCTCGTGGGTACTGGCACATGCAGCACAACAGAACTTGGAACTCAAGGTTTGAATCTGTGAAGCAGTTGTTTTGACTTGCCTGCTCTGTTGGCTGCTGTGCAGTCCCTGTTGTCAATAACGTTTCTTTGCTGATACTTTCCTGCTTTTCCAGCGACTTCTTTACTCCATTTGTGTTGCAACGAGGATGGGATGATAAAGGTAGAAAGATCCTTGGTAAGGTGTATGTTGCCATCAAGGGGTTGTCCATTCTATGATGGCTCCATCAAGGTCTCTTTCAGATGGTTCTTAGGCCTGGCACAAAGGAACAGGTCTCTAATGTCTCCTCCAATGATTTTTCTGATAACGTTTTCTGACGTTTCTCCTTAGTTTTTGGTGGACGGTTGGGACATATCAAAGGTTTTAGCCATCAGATTAGGTTTAAGGATGACGCCATTCCTGTCAAGCACAGATTTAGGAGTGTCCCTTTTAGTGTCATGGATTTTCTCGAACACAAAGTTAATGACTTGTGTGAGAAAAGCATTCAATAGCAAGCCTATTGAGTCCTCTCTCTGGCTTTCTCCCTTGGTTGTGGCCCAAAAAAAAATGGAGATCTTCGCATTTGTGTTGACTTACACAGTCTCAATAAAAAATATCTGGATCGATCCTCACCCTCTTCCCAAGATTTCGGAATTGTTGACTATGATTAACGGGTCCAAGTGGTTCAGCTAACTGGATCTAGCATCAGCTTACCACCCGGTGGTCTTGGATACTTCCTCAAGGCATCTCAAGGCATTTGTGTCGCCCATTGGTACATTTCAATATTGTACAATGCCTTTTGTCCTTGCCTCTGCGGGGCGGTCTGACAAAGGGTCATGTGCCACATTCTTAAAGGGGTCAAGGCATTGCTGTCTTCTAAGACGATGTCTTGATCTATGGTGCATCCAAGGAGCAGTATGGTGAATCCTTGTACCATGTTCTTGACATCATGCAAGAGAAGGGAGTTGTTCTTAAAAGAGAAAAGTGTATTCTCCTGGTACAGACGGTGGAGTACTTGGGACATGTCTTGTCTGAATAAGGGGTGGAACTGAGGCCTGGTCTGGTCAGGGCCATAGTTGACACCACAGCGCCTACTGATAAGGTTGGTCTCAAGTCATTCATTGGGCTCTGTAAGTTCTACTCACTGTTTGTGCCTGACTATGCTTCTAGGGTCCAACCTCTCACCAACATGATAAAGAAGAGTGTGGCTTTTGTCTGGAATGATCACTGTCAGGAAGTTTTTGAATGGGTCAATACCGAGTTAGTTGGCCCTAATATTCTCAAACCTTTCAATCCCAATGTCAGATGCACCATCACTGTTAATGTCAGCATTGTTAGGTTGGGCGCTATTCTCACACAGACAAAATATGGTGCAGAGAACATTTTGGCTTAAGCATCAAGAGTGTTGCGTGGTCCAAGGTTAAATTTCTCTGTCATCGAAAGAGATCTGTTGATCTGCTGGTGGGCTATCAGGAAATTTCATCCCTACATTTGGGGCAACCATTTTGTGTTACGCACCGATCACAGCTCTCATGTTTCCATTCTTTCTGTGGACAAAATCAAAGAACACACTTCCAGAATCGCCAGGTCATCTACTAAGCTGCTACAATATGATTTTGAAGTATCATACCTGCTGGCAACAAGAATGGCAGGGCTGAACTTTTCTCGAGGTTTCCTGTGTCCGATGATGATTCCTTTTCAGGTGACGATAATGATCAGGACATTTGTTTTATTGCCTTCATGGTTATGGGCAATATGTGTGCAGTGAGTGAGGAAGAATGAAGAGACGAGTTGTCTAAGGATGTCTTGCTGTGTCAGGTCATGAAATGTATTAAGGATGGTTGGGCCAAGAAAAAGAACGCACCGTTCTCCATGCAAACTTTTGTAAAGGTCTCCCTGCAACTTTCTGTGGAGGACGGTATCTTGGTGAGTGGTGATAGATTGAATCCTCCTGAAAAACTCAGAGGCAGATTGATTGGTGGTGCTCACGAGGGGCATTTGGGGAAAACGCTCACCACGTGAGTGTTTTTGGTGGCCCCTTATGGACAAGGACATTGATGCTTTTGTAGGAGAGTGTGTTGTGTGTTTGAATGCTGAAAAAGGACTGAAAGTGAGGACTCCTCCTCTCCAACCAATTGAAATTCAAGCTAGGCCCTGGGAAAAAGTTGGCATTAATCTGGTTCGTCCTTTCAACCTTCTTCCACCATCCTCTCGCTTTGTTGTTGTTGCCATAGACTACTATTCCAAGTGGTCTGAGGTTTGTTTCTTTTGCAAACCGAATTCCAAAAACTTCATTGAATTCCTCAAGGACATTTTCCTACAGGAGTGTTTCCCCTTTACCATATTTTCTCACTAGGGGGTACAGTTTTTCAGTCAGGAATTCCAAGACTTTTTGGCGCAGGGTGATATTACTCACTCCATTCTACCGCACCACTCCCCACTCATCCACCAAGGTTTCCCCTTTTGAATTGTTGCGGGGAAGGAAGCCTTCCTCCAATGTGTGTCCTGGATGTGTTGTGTAGTTTCTAGGACCCCCCAGGACCTGCACGTTTTGGATGACCTAAACTGAGGGTTTGGTGTGCAGACAGACTCGGGACACCCCCACAGGATGAGTCGGGCATTAGACCAGGGAGCTCTACGGTGCCACTATCCATCCCCTGTATTCTACAGTGGTGTCTGTAGTTTCTGGCAACCAATGAACATGACAACCCTGATTCCTCAAGTATCATTGAAACAATACTGTATGTTCCCTTCAGTCACTCGTGCTTACTTTTCTCAGAGTACACATAGAATGATGATTGGAACAGTTTCAATAAGTATTTATTGGTCAAGCATCAGTCTAGCATGAAACATATTAGCTACGGCAATCAAAAGACAGTAGCAGACATATGTGATCGTTAGCATAAATATCGTAAAAAGTAGATGCATTTCTACCATAGTGCTAATAAGATGAATACAAACAGATTATATAAAACAATAGCATTGTCATACTCCTACGATGAGTAGCCTACCTAAATGTACCTAGCCTAGATATGTAGATGAAGCATGTGTATGTAAATGTCAGGATAGATCCTAATGGAGCAAAGAAATCCTCGGGAAGTGCCAACCCCTCACCTTGGTTCTGAATGAAGGACCCCATCTCTGCATCAAGGATGGCACCCCGCAAGGGATGTCAGGTCTCTGCCTGTCGAAGGATCAGCCTGCAGAGTCTTGGTCCAGACTGGAAGGAATTCTCATCTTTTCCTGTAAGGGAGAGTGAGGGTCTTTTCTACTAAAGTGGTCACTCCAGGTTTTCTTCCAGAATGGATATGTTTTGAAAGCATTCACTAATCCCTTGCTAATCCTTTTCTAAACAAAAACACTTCTGCGTAGCTGGCTGTTGGCCATGGATGAAAAAAAGGAAGGTGACCCTTATACAGAATAAATCTGCTGTACCTGAGGACATGTTTATGAACGTCAGGTACGGGGATTAAGATAGGGTACCGAGAGTCTGTTGTCGAAAAGACAGAAGTAAGCTACTGGGTGAAAGGTCATCTGTGTAGAACCATTATGTCGTGTGGATGGGACAAACCGTGTGTAATTTAGTATGTGCATGATGGGACTATCCTAAAGGACATGACAGATGGATGCCGAAATGGGTGAAGATGGATGCCATTGAGGGTGTGGACGACTTTGTCAGGGAAAATGTCCCCAAAGCTAAGTTATGCCAAAAACCTTATTTTGATGCCAGGAGAAGAACTGTTTCCCATACATTTGTTGTTGGAGACATTGTGTGTATGAAGATTCCTGTTCACAGCAAGAAAGGAGAAACTAAGGGCGATATGTACAAGGAAGTGGCTGAGAGAAGAGTTAGCCTTCCTGGCTTAACGACTCTCTCCACCACTTCTGAAACGCGAGGCTGCACCATATTTACAAGAATGTGGTGCAGCCTTGCAGTTCCTCCTGCGATGGCGCTAAGTTTAGCAACTTAGCGCCAACACATATGTCTGTGTGCAGGGGAGGATTGTTTATGTGTAGGAAGGTGTCCTGCCTTGTGCAGCACACATGGAAAAATCAAAAAGCCAAGGATTGTTTATGTACAAGAAGGTATGCATTCCTGCACATAAACAATCTTTTAAAAAAATGCCATTTTGTCACTTTCATGTGTGTGCTGCATGAAGCAGCACACTTGACAGTGGCAGAATGGCATTTTAGCATTCTTTATGTGTAGGACGGTCTCACAGGTATATTGAACACTAGTGGTCAGTTCACCAGACTCATTTGACCAGCTGAGCGAGACCTGGGTGCAGGACTTGGGGCACTTTCTGGCTGATGATTGGAGGGAAGCCTGCTCCTACCCTTGCGAGACAGCGATTGCCTCACAGTTCCGCCTAATACAGTAGAAGTACTTGCACAGGGTTTATTACACTAGAGAGAGATTATGGAAAATGGGTGAGGTGGCCACATCGACTTGATTCGCGATGCATATCAGAAAAGGGAGACTTCCTCCACACAACCATGGCATGTTTTTAACTGGCTTCATTTTGGGAGGGGTATTGGAGTGCTTGGAACAAGTGTTTGGCTGGGTATTACCTTGAGACGCTAAGTTGGTCCTCCTTCATACCACAGAAGAGGTAGACACTGACAGATAACACACTGCCCTGTTATGGCTGCGTCTGGTGTTCGCAAAAAGGGACATTGCCAAGGCTTGGAAAGAGAGCGACCCTTCATCCTTGGAACGATGGAAACAAGGACTGGATCATTGCATGAGTTTGGAAATTCACATGTACAAGTCCAGGAGCTGACCTCTTAAACCCCAAAAAATGTGGGCTGCATGAAGCCAATACAGGGGCATAGTTCTGAAGGGAAAGCCTTTCCCTAGAGGATAAACTTCGGTCATTTGGAGGTCCGGGCTGAAATGGTATCACGGGAGCCATGGAGCCATTCAAGGGAGGTACGGCGTCAACCACTGACTCGGTGAGCGGTGGATTTTGTATCTCATTCTATACTTATCTCCATTAACTTGTAATGTCCTACTGTGGGCTCAACTAGTCTCGCCTCTGTTGGTATGTACAATCATTTACAATATGTTTGGTGTATCAACTGTGAAAAACATAATAAAATACTGTCATAAACAAAAATTCAATCCCACTAATGAAAATATCCAGTTAATTCTAGTGCTGATGTTTCCCAGGTCCATAAGTGAGACAGTTTCTCATTTTCAAATTCCATGCGTGTCTAGCGCCTCAGTCCAAGTTTCATTTTGCATTACGGGACTTATATAGTTCTAAATATTTTAAAGTGAGTGCCAGAACTACAAGTCTCGGAATGCATGATAAAAACATGGACTGGCTGACCTTCGTCCACAGGGGCCTAGGACATGTCAGCAGTCAACTAATCTGGATACTTTTATTAGATGAATTGAATTGAGCTGATTTGACAGCCATTCACAAGGACAGCGTCTACCAACCGGGAGGAGGTATCGCCATTGTACACAAACACATCCTATGCCTCACAACAAGCTCTGCCGACAACTCACCCGACATGGAGCACCTCCACTTCCAGATCCAGACCAACCCGATTGCCACCCTCCACGGCACACTTGTCTACGGACCTCCCAGATCCACACCCTCTTCAGCGAAGCCATAACTGACTTCATCGCTCACCACACTCTCGCCTCAACGGATTACATCCTCCTCTGTGACCTCAATTTCCACCTGGACAACTTCGAAGACCACAACACCTCATCCTTGCTGGAGAACCTCACCACCATCGGACTCAAACAACTGGTCAAAACGCCAACCCACTCAGCAGGACACACACTCGACCTCATCTTCTCCGCAAGCAACAACATCTACGTCAGCAACACCTCCGAGCCACACTGGAGCGACCACCACTGCGTCCACTGCTCCTTCTTTAAACCTACCATACGCCATCATGCTCACCACAATTCTTGCAGAAGCTGGAACAAGGTCACCGAATACCAGCTCATCACCTTCCTCAGCAAGACCCCACCACAGACATCCACAACACCAACATCTCAGCATACAACCTCCACTACTGGATCTCCAACTACTCCAACACACTGGCCCCCCTCAGGATACCCTCAGGCAAGCAGCCCTCCAAGAAAGCCAACTAGTTCTCCCCTGCCCTCCAAGACTCCAGGTGCACATGCAAATAGCTCGAGAAAAGATGGATGAGCAGCAAGATCAGAGCAGACCGTGCAGCCTTCAAATCTGCCGTCACCGCACACCATCACCTCATCAGAACAACAAAGAATGCAGCCATTGAGGAACACATCAATGTCAATGCACACAACAGCAAAGAACTCTTCGCTGTGGTAAAAAAATTAGCTAAACCCAGCACAGAGTCAGCAGACATCCCCCCTATCGCAAGACCTCTTTCACAACCTTGCCACCTCCTTCCACCACAAGATCAGGGAGATATACGACAGCTTTGCAACCCACCCGCGACCACCACACCCAATGGCTCCAGCCCCCAGAAGGCCTTGAATAACTGGACTACCCTCACCTCTGACAACACCCTCAGAATCATGAAGAGCATCACCGGTCACCTGAGAGGCCTTCACTGGCTACTTGTCAACAAAAGAATCACCTTCAAGCTTCTCACCCATGCATACAAAGCCCTCCACAACGCCAGACCTGCATACCTCAACCTCCGTCTCTCCTTCTACACTCACACCAGACATCTCCACTCCACCCAACTGGCCCTGACCACCATCCCATGGATCTTTAAGACCACGGCTGGAGGAAGATCCGTATCCTACCTCACTGCGAAGACCTGGAACTCCTGTCTCTGCACCTTTAGCAAGCACCATCGCTGCTGCCGTTCAGGAAATACCTCAAGACCTGGCTCTTTGACTGAAACGCAGACCCCAACCCCCCCACTCAGCACCTTGAGACCCTCACAACAAAAATTGCTTTAATTTGGCTGTCTCCCATCTGAAATTGAGTCTGCTTCATTTGAAGACAATCGGGTAAATACATTCTCCCAATTATTTATCTGAAATCTCCCACTTCCCTCCTCTAAAATGTTGGCATGGATGCAGACATCCCATGTGGGGCAGAAGTGTGGGGCGGAAGTGTCAGCTCGACACTCAGTGGAGGGATAATCCCCATAGTCCCAGAAATAATTTTTCTAGGCCTTGAAGTGCTTCCATGGTAACTGTAAACTCAGGATTTGCTGCCATGGAAGATGTACACAGAAAGCTCGATTTAGGGCTGAATAATCTTGCTATAGCAAAGCCAAAAAGTAACCATGTTGCACAGCAGCGTGGCTACTCTGCAGCATGGCTGAAATCTTAAAAAGGGCTATTGTACGAAATCAGGTCATTGGTTGGGGGATGGAAGTCCTACCCAGGCAACAACCACCATTTTTGCCAGGATGAACCACAAAAATCAATCACTATATTAATTTGTACTTAACCCTCTATAGCTTGACACAAGGCAGTGAGGGTTAACTCAGAGGCAATTTGTGAAATAGTTATGTAGCACACAAACAATAATAAAGTGAAAACACAGCAGAAGAAACTTCCTAAACCAATTTAGAAAAATAGAGTACATTTTAATAAATAAAATGATACCAAAATCCTATTAGTAGAACCGGAGATATGCAATTTCAAAGTGTTAGGTAGATGTTGCATATAAAAGCACGAAGCGCCATCTGTGAAAAAAAAGTTACCATTGCAAAGTCCAGCCCAAAGAGTTACATTCAAGGTGGAGGACACCACGAGGACCAGGGAGAGTGTGGCGGATGGCTGACCCTGCTGCGCGAAGAGTAGGTTGGGTGGCACAGGCTGTTGTCACAGTAGTGCGAAGAGCCGTTCAGGCTTCAGGGACAGCTGTTTCTGTAGTTCAAAGTGCTTATATTGCCGATCGTCACTCGCGATCCCTGTAGCTCAAAGAGTCGGGTTCACTGGAGCTTTGTGTTGGCGGTCATAGCAGACTCCAGAGTCTCACCCTGAACAGGCCCGTTTGCGGTCACGAAAAGCCTAAAACGTAAAGATTTTGCCTTTCTTCACAGAAGTAGCTTCACTCATGTCAGAGTTTGGTCCAGGACCTGGGGAGACACAACTTAGGGATCAGGAAGCCATTCCAACAGAGACAAATCGGGATCATGCAAGTCCTGTTGCATTTCCAGACAGGTCTAGTACAGCCGGTCAGATGGGCAGTTGAGGAGATTGCTCTGGAGCCTGTTGTGTCCCTGTAGTTCAGACAGGAGGTCAGCCAACTGACCCTTGGAGAAACTAAGATAGCCTGGGAGGAACAGAGCAGGTTAATTCTATTCACAGAGCAGGGCAGCCATCAAGCAGTAGGGCAGCCCTCAGGGGGTCAAGAAAGCCTTAAAGCATGAATGAAGTCCTCTGGGGAGCAAGGCATGACTCAAGCAGCAGGGCATCCCCTGGGGAACAAGGCAGTCCTTCTTCTGTAATGTCCACTGGTCCCAGAGTGTACTAAAGAGTGGCTCTAGCGCTCCAATGTTTATAGGTGGTGCCTGCCTTTGATTGAGGGGATTCCCTATGCTGCCCTCACATCTGGTTCTGGAAAGTTCTTCTCTTCCCCTGTCAAGGCACCACGTTTTCTGGGGTGACAAAATACTAGTGTCAAATTAATTTGTGTGTGCAGGAGACAAAGTCCTTGGAAATGTAAATGAGGCTGTGTACAGCTCCACCCCCAAGCAACAACTCTGTCCCCGCCTAATCCCCTTTGTGCCACTCTCTGGAAGGAATTTAAAACTCCAACATCAGAGCGATTCACATGTGGCCCTGGACACTGGCAGAAGACAAAAAGGGTTAGGACGAGAAAATGCCAGCTTTCTAAAAGTGGCCTTTCATAGTTGTTACTTAAATTCTGACTTTACCATTAAATAGGATTTTAAGTTCCAATTAATTCTAAACAGCATATCTCGATCTGCTCACAATCCAAAGTTAGCACGTATTAAATGTAATGCGGTAACCCTGTGTTAGTCAAAAGGGATGGATAGGTCTAGCAACAGTGAAAAATGACAATAGGGGTTTTCACTGCGAGGACATGTAAAACTTAAACCTACCAGTCCTACTTTTGAAATACAATGCAACCTGCCCTATGAGCCTTTCGAACCTACTATAGGGGTAATGTATTAAAAAGGAGGGTTACGGCCGGAAAATGGTTTATTATGCCACATTGAAAGCAGTTTAAAACTGCAATACAGGCTGCATTAATAGGTCTGAGACATGTTTACAAAGGCTACTTTAGCGGGTTGAGAAAGGAGTACTCGAGGCCCCCTAGTAGCATTAAATTTACAGGCCCCAGGAACATGGGACTTACAAGTAAATTAAAGGTGCCAAATGGTTGTAAGAGATTTTTACTATGTTTTAGAGAGAGAGAGAGAGAGAGAGAGAGAGCACAAGCACTTTGCAACTGGTTAGCAGAGGAAAAAGTGCACAGAGTCCTAATGCCACCAAAAACGGGTTCAGCAACAGAAGGCAAAAATCAGGAGGGGACCCTACAAAAAGGCACAGGTCCAACAGCTATGAAAAATCACATCATGGTGCTTTTTATTATTGCTGCAAGGTGGAAGGCAACATGAGGTAGGTCTTGAGGGAGGGGGCAACAGGGACGGGTGTGGGGAAAAAAGTGCTATGACCAGGTCAATGCTGGCTGCGTCATAGTGCTTTCTTTTATTCATTGAGGAGCGGTGTGGGAGGAAACATAGAGGGGAGTGAGCAACAACACTGGCAGTGTGTTGGGGAGGCAACAACATGGACAGTGGGTAGAGGAAACAACAACACAGACAAAGTGTAGGGGAAGCAACAACATGGACCATGGGTGGAGGAAACAGCAACATGGACAGCGGGTCAGGAAGCAACAATGCGGGCAGTGGAAGGGGGAGGGCACAATACAAACATTGGGTGGGGGAAGCAACAACATGGACAGTGGGAGGGGCAGGCAGCAACACGGATAGCAGGTGAGGAAAGCAACAAACACAGACAATGGATGGGAAAGCTACAACACGGACCGCAGCAGGGGGCAAGCAACAACACAGAGGTACAGAGGGGGGTTGTGGCAGCAAAGGACTTCATGATAGAAACACCACCTTAGAGCGCTTTTGGTGGAACATAGATGAGATTGCAGATTAAGGCACAGTTCTTGAGGGGAAATAGAGTAGCTGCTGTGCCTCTTGAGGCTGAAATGCTCCAACGGCCCTCATAGTTTATGATGGAAAAGCCATAGATGGGGCCAAGAAGACATGATTCCCGGATAGGAGTCACATACGTTACACAGCTGTTAAACACATGCACTCACATAGAGGGCTTCAATAAAAAGAAAAAATAGCTCCCACAATGCAAGCAATGGAATGACACTGGCAAGGAAGCCGTAGTTTGGCAATGCAGCAGGGAAGGGCCAAACACAAGAAGAGGAAGTGAAGCTGGCATGCGCTGACCAAAGGGAAGGAAAGAAATAAGAGTGACGACGAAGTCAACCACTGGTAAGCAATGGACAGTTTCTAAGTCCCATGTAAGTAAACAAAATGTCTTGCAAGTGCACTGCCTCAGCCAGGCGGGCAACTAGAGCCAAATTTCAGGGGATTGGGGGCGGTGGGGGGTGGGGGGTTCGGGCCGAAAAAGATTTCTGGGGGGCTAATTCTTCCAGCCATAGGCAGAGTGGCTCTAAGAAAGGGTAAAAACACAACAAAAGCCTCATTAACAAGTAAAATGGTATTTTAAAGACCTGTGAATTACTCAGGTGCGGCTGCAATTGGACGGTCGCCAGCACGCGTAGCTGTCTCAGCCTGGGCTGACACACACATCGGGGGCGGGAGGGCAAAAGCACAGTGAGCCCAATGGGTGTTGCGCGCCTGTCCTCAGCCAGACCTAACCATGGTATGAAGGAGCTACTCAAGCAATGGAACTGGGGAATTTACGAGCCATGCATTCTTATAGTAATTGGGATCTTACCCCCAGATTCATCATGCTCCTCTTTTGCGAGTCCTTAATAGCGATTATTAAGGAATCGCTATTAAGGACTCGCAAAACGGGATGCATGTAGAAATCGCAAAATTAATAGCGATTTCTACATCTTCCTTATTTGCGATTCGCTAATTGCTAATCGCAAATAAGGAATGACTCCCCATTCATTCCTATGGGCCCATAGGAATGAATGGGGAGTCAATCCTTATTTGCGATTAGCAATTAGCGAACCGCAAATAAGGAAGCGATTTCAAGGGTGCCAGGGTGTCCAAAGGACACCCTGTAGCACCCCTGAAATGGTGATTTACACAGGTGTTGCGCACACACATGTCCTTTGGACATGTGTGTGTGGATCATACAACTTAGAAAAATGCACTAAAGTGCCTTATTCTAAGTTTTCGCTATTTACCACGAAGTTACACTTCGCGGTAAATAGCGGCCCCATATTGCGATTTCTCAATTTTTAAAAGGTTCATGAATAGCATTTAAGGAATCTCTAATTGAGATTCCTTAAATGCGATCGCAATTTGATAAATCGCAATTATTTGCGATTTTTCAAATTGCGAGTTCATGACCATTGATGAATCTCAAATGGCATTTTTGCGGGCGCAAACGGCCGAATTTTGCGATTCGCACCGTTTGCGCTTGCAAAAATGCTTCATGAATCTACCTGTAAGTTTTTGCCAATGAAAGAACTGATGCACACTGAGACTTTGCCTATGAAAAATGGTGTTAAGTGAATATTCGATCATAACTCATGTCAGGGGCAGATTATATCAATGTTGGTAGGGCTTTCAAATGTTTGAAGATGGCACTTAAGTAACTCACAGGTGTTTGAATTACATTCTGGGGTGTGGAGTCCTGTGTATCCCATTATAAAATCAGTAGGACAAGTACCTGAATGCAAAGAGAAAACCTGCCCGCTCACAAACGAGGCTGGGAAACTTTATAGCTCTGAATTGCTCCACCATTTGCAGCAAACGACCGTGCAAAAACGACATCAGCTCTGGCAGACAACTCCTTTCCGGTTAAAAGCTGGGGTTTCTGTGCAATGGTTACGCTGTGGCTAAATGTATGCAATCTCATCAGTGTTAGAGCCAACAGTTTAACCACTGGACCACACATCTCCCTTAAAAAGCCACATCCGCATGTGAAATAGAAAGTGTTTTGCATGTGACTGAAAGACATGTATCCCCCAGGGACCGGCACCCGCATGCTGCAATGGGTACTGGCTCATTAACCCGCTCTCCTAGCTTTCTCCAAAATAAACCGATGAAACTCTAACAATCCAAACACTTAAAGGCCTTTCCCCAGGCTCACTGATAAAAGTTAACAACACCTGCAGTGTTTGGAAAACAAATCAAGGCTGAAGCTTCCTCAAGGACCTCGCTTACAAATTCTAATGCCAACTTTTGGTTGTTTTACATACCACCATAGAACGAATTATGTACACAAAAGAGCCGGAAATGCATTTGCATGGAAGAGACTAGAGGAAGAGGCAGCCAGCGCCGTCCAGCAGGGTCTGAACAGCAAACACCCGTGACACCCAGTCTCCGGTGCTGCAAAGTGGCCCATGGGATTTGACACATTTCTGGCCTTGCTTTTTCGCAAGAGGCACCTTGGAATCTGGGATTTGTAGTTTTGCATTTCTTACCATAAGTATTTGCTTCCAAGGTTTGACCTTGATTAGTGCTTCTGATTAAGAAATGAAGGGCCAGATACGACCCATTTTGCGCATGCAAAAATCATGTGGGCCAAGTACTAACACTATTTTTTGAGTCGCAAATAATTTGCAACTCGCAAAATAGTGTTTTGCGACTCGATATTAGGAAGGGGCGTTCCCTTCCTAATAGTGACCCCGCAAGCCATGTAAGACTGTTTTGCGACCGCAATTGCGGTCACAAAACACTTGCGGGCACATGCATCATTGTCAATTGCATTTGCAAACGGTGCGAATCGCAATTTTTGGCCGTTTGCGAATGCAATTGACAAAATTGGGATGCATCATGTTTTTTGCAATTTTAGAAATCGCAATCATGTTGCGATTTCTAAAATTGCGATTGCATTTAAGAAATCGCAATTTGAGATTTCTTAAATGCAATGCATGAACATTTTAAATTTGCGAATTCGCAAATAGGGAGAGGAAATTACCATGAAGTTGACCTTTATGGTAATTTGCGAAACATTTCAAAAATGCACAAAAGTGCATTTTTGAAAGTATCATTTCACACACACACATGCCCTTGGGGCATGTGTGTGTGAAAAATGCACTTATATTTCAGGGATGCAGGGGGGTCCTTTGGACCCCCCCTGCACCCTTGAAATTGCATTCTCAATTTGCCTCTAGGCCCATAGGAATGAATGGGAAGGGATTCCTTAAATGCGATTCGCAATTTGTGAATCGCAATTAAGGAATTTTAAGAAATCGCAAAACAAATTGCGATTTCTTGATGCATAGCCTTTTGCGATTTCTTAATTGCGATTCCTTAATTTTCGCAATTAAGAAATCGCAAACGGCAACAGTGATGCATGTGGCCGGTGCAGTTTACCACCCTCTTCAAGAGGGTGGTAAAGCACTCACAAAAGGGAAGGGGTCCCCTTTGTGAATGCAGCGGCAAATATTTTTTAGGGGCAGGCAGTGGTACTAGGGACCAATAACTGCCCTTAAAAATGAAAGGAAAATGTTTCTTTTTTTTTCAAATGCATCCTGTTTTCCTTTATGGAAAACGGGCTGCATTTAAAAATAATAAAAACTTGCTTTATTTAAAAGCAGTCCCAGACATGGAGGTCTCCTGAGCCCAGCAGCCACCATCCCTGGGAGGGCCAGCCATTCCCAATGGAGTCGCAAATTGCGAGTGCCTCATGAATATTGATGAGGCATGCAAGTTGCGACCCCATTGGGAATCGCAAACAGTGTCTCAAACACTTTTGTACAAGGCAATTTGAGACTCTCAAATTGCAACTCGCAATCAAGCGCAATTTGAGGGTTGCAAATTGTCATGGTCGTACATCTGGCCCAAAGACTGGTATCTTACATTACAAGGGATTACCACATATATACATATATAAACACACACATATATCTATATATATATATAAATATATATATATATATATACATATATATATATATATATATATATATATATATATATATATATATATATGTCGTTGCAAATTCTGTTACTTTCGGCGATTCCACACCAAACGGAAAGAAGGACCCCCAGCAGCAGGTAAGTTATCAGTGGGAAGATTTATTCGCTCTCATAAAATGGTATTCCAGGCATGACGCGTTTCGGTTATCCAGTAACCTTGATCACATAGCGACACTGCAGTTTGGTATAGTCTTAAACACTCATTTTTTCAAACATTTCAGTCACGTGATGACCAACAGTGAAGAAATACTTCTGTCGACGCTATGTCTTCATATATCAATAGTGGCCAGTTAAAACATTGGATAGGTTCTTATGAATAACGTTATGTACAAATTTCTGCATAAATGCGTTCTCTCACGATTTTCAATTTTGCACAATAAATAATTTAAACATGTACAGCTGCATATCTAGAGATTCAATTATCATTATTATTATCCTTGCATCATTGCGTCTAGATAGTAATAACAGCATATATATATATATATATATATATATATACACACACATACCAATATATGTAGCAGCACCAACCAATACCAATGACGCCACTAGGGTAATTGGCAGCTTAAGCAGAAAAAGATATATTGGAGCGCTTCTTTGGAATTTTCATCAGAGCATCTTGTGGTTTTGTTTTGATGTGCAAATGTTATGATGCTTCAGTTTTCATAATAAAATCAAGTGTTCTAAAAATGTCAAGAAAAACGTACACAAAATTGAGGGGCACACGCATCAAGCATTTACCGGTCGAAACGGGCCGAATCGCAGAATCGGCACGTTTACGACCGGTAAAATGCAATTTGCGATGCATCAAACAAAATGCATTTGCAAACTAGGCAATCACAATTTTTTGCGATTACCTAAATTGCGAATGCATTTAGGGAAACGCAAATTGCGATTCCCTAACTGCGATGCATTATGCATTCGCAAATTGGCTTTCGTAATTTTGAATCGGAAATTACCATCAACTTCAAGTTGATGGTAATTTGAAATTCCTTAGAAAAATGCAAAAAATTGCATTTTTCTAAGTGCCATGTGGCGCACACACATGTGCACACATGCAAGGATAGGGGGTGCTTCACGGTGGTCTTTAAGCCCCCTAGCACCCTTGAGATTGCATTTGCAATTTGCCAGTACCTATTTGGTACTCGCAAATTGCGAATGCTGTCCCATTCCTTCACATGGGCCTCTAGGCCCATAGTAATGAATGGGAAGGCATTCCTTAATTAAGGAATGTGTAGGAATTGCTAATATTTTACAGAAACCTACTTGCATAGGCAATTTCGATTCCTTAATATCGATTCCTTAATAATCGCTATTAAGGAATCGCAATAGCCTCGCTTGATGCATGTGCCCCAGAATTCACAACGTGGATTAATTCTAATAAAAAGGCACTAGTGAGCTTACGCAGAGCTCCCAGGTCTACCAGGTCCATGCAGAAGCACGTCATCCTCTCCAGTTCTGTTCTTTGGATTGTGGGAATTGTAATACTAGTTTTTATAATGGATTCATCAGGATTATTGTTCCTAGAATATGATGAAAAAATGCTTATTAGATGACCTACTTATGCAAATTGAGACCTGTTTACAAATCTTCTGACTAAAGGTTGTAGCCAAATGGTATCTCTTTTGCTCCAATGTACGGACAATGTGAAGACAAATCCATGGCCACCGACAGCCAACCATGCTTATCTGCATTTCGTTCTTGCCTATCATCCATTCAGGGTATCACTCGAAAGCAAGTCATTCCTCTGTGCGCTACTGAGCATTATACGGCCACCATACATTTTCAGGACGCCTTCATGTGCACCTCTCCATCCAGAGCGAGCTCTCAAGCTGTTGTCCTAGATTTTATAAAGGAATAAAAAAAGACAAGAATTCCTAGAATGCTAAGAAGAAAACATCAGACTGGAACAGCTAGTGACACATGGACCCGGGAAACTTGATTGGGCGAGTGACACAGCAACAGTGTCCGTGTCCTGTTTTCACCAAAAGCCCCTAATTTGACATTTGATTTGGCATTGGGAATCCAGTTAAAAACACTAGGAACAGCTGATCCCAGTGTTGCATGACTACAGAGGGAATGGGGTGAAGATGCTTGTTGACCAGTATCTTGTTACCAAAGATGGATATGACAGATGCTCGTCTCAGAAGATGGGGTATGACTTTGGATTTCAGGTTGGTTCAGGGCACAGTCTCCTCTCTGGAGGCAATGAGGTCAGACACATGAAGGTGATCTAATGATTCCTCTAGCCAGTCCTTACCCACATACTAGTTCAAGTTCAAGTTCAGTAATTTATATAGCGCACTACTCACCCAGAGGGTCTCAAGGCGCTTAAGGGAGGGTGAGTGCATTACTCATCGAATAGCCAGGTTTTTAGCTGCTTTCTGAAGGAGAGGTGGTTCTGTGTAAGGCGGAGGTGAGTGGGGAGAGAATTCCAGGTTTTGTCCGCTAAGTAGGAGAAAGATCTTCCCCCCATGGTTGATCTGTTGATGCGCGGAATTGCGGCGAGGGCTTGATTGGATGAGCGAAGTTGGTGGGAGGGTGTGTAGAAGGACAGTCGTTTGTTGAGGCATACGGGTCCTAGGTCGTGGAGGGCCTTGTGTGCGTGTGTGAGGAGACGGAACGTTATTCTCTTGTTGATGGGCGTGGAGATCTTTCAGGTGACCGGAAATGTGAGCTTGACGGGGGATGTCCAGTATGAGTCTGGCTGAGGCATTTTGGATGCGTTGGAGTTTTTTCTGTAGTTTGGCTGTGGTTCCGGCGTAAAGGGTGTTTCCATAATCTAGTCTGCTAGTGACTAATGCGTGGGTGACTGTCTTTCTTGTTTCGGTGGGGATCCAGCGGAAGATTTTTTTGAGCATGCGAAGGACGTTGAAGCATGAGGATGATACGGCGTTGACTTGTCTGGTCATCGAGAGGGAGGAGTCTAGGATGAAGCCCAGGTTCCGTGCGTGATCTGTAGGTGTGGGTGCTGTGCCCAGAGCCGGTGGCCACCATGAGTCGTCCCATGCAGAGGGGGACGATCCTAAGATGAGGACTTCCGTTTTGTCCGAGTTTAGTTTTAAACGGCTGTTCTTCATCCATTCGGCTACTTCTTTCATTCCTTCGTGTAGATTGGTTTTGGCGGTGTTAGGGTCTTTGGTGAGGGAGAGGATTAGCTGGGTGTCGTCAGCGTAGGAGATGATGTTGAGGTTGTGTTGTCGCGCGATGGATGCGAGGGGGCTCATGTAAACGTTGAAGAGGGTGGGACTGAGTGATGATCCTTGAGGTACACCGCAGATGACTTCGGTGGCCTCTGATTTGAATGGGGGGAGGCGGACTCTCTGGGTTCTTCCTGCGAGGAACGAGATGATCCAGTCCAACGCTTTTCCTTGTATTCCGACGTTGCTGAGGCGTTGTATGAGGGTGTTATGACAGACTGTGTCGAAGGCGGCGGAGAGGTCAAGTAGGATGAGGGCAACTGTTTCTCCGTTGTCCAGTAGTGTTCGGATGTCGTCTGTAGCAGCGATGAGGGCGGTTTCGGTGCTGTTTTTGGCTCGAAAGCCGGACTGTGAGGGGTCGAGTGAATTGTTGGATTCGAGGAAGGCGGCGAGCTGACTATTGACGGCTTTCTCAATGACTTTGGCCGGGAAGGGGAGGAGTGGGATGGGGCGGTAGTTCTTAAGTTCAGAGGGGTCCGCTGTGGGTTTCTTTAGAAGAGCGCTAATTTCGGCATGTTTCCAGCTTTCTGGGAGGGTAGCGGAGTTGAAGGAGCAGTTGATGATATCGCGGAGATGGGGTGCTATGATGGAGTCTGCTTTGTTGAAGATGTGGTGGGGGCATGGGTCAGTTGGTGAACCTGAGTGGATGGAGTTCATCAGGCGGATGGTGTCTTCAGTAGTGATTGGGTTCCAGGCGCAAAGGTTGTGAGAGTGCTGTTTTGTTTTCGAGGTGGGTGGAGTGGGTTGTTCTTCGGGCAGGTTTTCAAAGCTGTTATGAATGTCGGCGATTTTGTTGTGGAAGAAAGAGGATAGAGAGTCGCAGAGGTCTTGGGAGGGAGTGATGTCGTTGGTGCCGGCGTAGGGGTTGGTAAATTCTTTGACGATGTTGAATAGTTCCTTGCTGTTGTGGGCGTTGTTGTCAAGTTGATCCTTGAATGCTGATTTCTTGGTGGATCGGATCAACTGGTGGTGTTTGCGGGTGGCGTCCTTGAAGGTGGTCAGGTTGACAGTGGTTTGGTTTTTTCTCCAGACTTTTTCGAGGGTGCGACATAACTTTTGGGATTTCTTAAGGTCGTCGTTGAACCAGGGGGCCTTTTTGCTGCCTTGTTTGATTTGGTGGTTTTTCAAGGGTGCTAATTCGTCAGCGCTGTGGGTGATCCATTGTGTGAGTTTGGTGGCAGCTTGGTTTGGGTCCGATGAAATGGTAGGAGGGTTTTGGTTAAGCGATGTGAAGAGTTGGTTGGTGGTGATTTTGTTCCAGTTTCTTCGAGGAATGGGTTGTGGGGGGTTGTGGGACGTGGTCTTTTTGCAGCTGAAGTGAACGCAGCGTGGTCCATCTAATGGAGGGCTGTGGTGTGATCGAAGGAGATGTGTTTGCTGGAGGTGAAGATAGGGTCGAGCGTGTGTCCGGCTGAGTGGGTGGGGGTGTCAACAAGTTGTTTGAATCCGAGATTGGCCAGGTTGTCCAGAAGGGTTGTGGTGCTGCTGTCGTTTTTCTTTTCCAGGTGGAAGTTGAGGTCTCCCAGTAGAATGTAGTTCTCGGATGTGAGGGCATGTGGGCTGATGAAGTCAATGATGTCTTCGTTGAATTGTGTGCGAGTTCCTGGTGGTCTGTAGATGAGTGTGCCTCTAAGAGTGGTCCTGGGGTCGGTGTGGATCTGGAAGTGAAGGTGTTTGGCGGTGGCGAGGTTATCGTCGGAGCTGGTCGTGATTCGGATGGTGTTCTTATGGACGATGGCGATGCCTCCTCCTGTTTGGTTGGTGCGGTCTTTTCGGATGATCTTGTAAGCGTCCGGGATGGCTATGGCGATGTCGGGCGCTGATGAGGCGTTCATCCAGGTTTCTGTAAGGAAGGCGACGTCCGGCGATGCAGAGTCGAGTAGGTCCCAGAGTTCAGTGGCGTGTCTGTGGACCGAGCGGGTGTTCAGCAGAATGCACTTCAGGTGGTTAGAGTCAGAGCTGTGTTTGGAGGAAGTGGATTTGGTGTGGGTCCTGATGCAGGTGAACTTGCAGGAGTGGCAGGTGAATGGACCATGGGTGTGTCCTGGGACAGTTTCGCAGCATTGTGGTGTGCGCCCGAGGTTAAGGGCAAGGAGGATAGCGGCGTCATACGTGATGCGGGTGGAGTGGGTTTTGCGAGGACCAGGGGGTATGGTGCTGGGCGCGGTCCAGGCGCGGACGGGCGTAGACGGGCTTACCTTCGGCGCACATGGGGCGCAACCGCTGCGCGATACCGCTGCGCGCAGAAGCATCTGTCATATGTGGATAGTGGAGGGGGAGGGGCGAGGGAGGATCAGCTGGGAGGCGGGAGCGGGGCGGAGATCCGGTGGGTGAGGCACAACAACAACAAGAAAATGGCCGCGAGCCAAAAGCGCTATAGCATTGGGGCACAAGCAGCGTGAAACGCGAAGCAAATGGCAGTGGCAGCAATCAATATCAGGCAGCAGTCAATTATCACAGGCAGCGCAGCGAAATTCTAAATACAAGTAAAGCATACTATTGCAATTAAAGCGCTATGATTTAAATTGTTGAACAGATTAGCAAACTAGCAGACTATCAGGCTAGCGCTACTGTGTACTTGCGATAAACGAGCAGTCAGCTTTAAGTGTGGGAGCGAGGCGAGGTATCACACAGCAGTCCAGGTGGCAGGCAGAGCGGGGAGCAGCGTCAGGAGCGACCGCTTCTGTTAGTAACAGGACGGTCACAGCGCTACAGCGGGGGGAGCGGCTCTAACTGTGATACTGTGATACTGAGGCCTAGTAACTCCTATCACAGCCTGCTATAATATGATCATGGAGTGCAAGAGGGTACTCAAATCATGCACACACACTTTTATTGTCACTTAATTTAAAAAGTTTTATTTGCAACTCGCTTTAAATATCTGTGGAAAACCTTCCCCTCATATTGAGCAGGACTGTAAACCAAAACTACCCCAGGAATTGTTTTGTAACATATGCTCCATATTACACCCAACATGCATAGCAAGCATATCTTAACTAATACAGGTCATCTGGAAGGTAAGTTCCATTCGGCAACAAGGTCTGAGAAAATTGCAGATTTTGCTAGCCATATGGTGAAGAAGAGTACTGATTTGATTAAAGACAAAGGAGTCAAATGTGATGCAGTCTCTTTTCGTGCTGTTGATTAAATAGCACTACAAATCCCATGATCCTGTTCCCCTGGGCAAGAAGTAACAATGCAGAGAAAATAAATGAATCCACTATAAATAGGTCCTGAAAATGTAAGTTCAAAGTCCATGGAAAACATAAACAGTACAAACAGAAGTCAATCAATCAATCAATCAGAGTACTTGTAAAGCGTGCTACTTACCCGTGAGGGTCTCAAGGCGCTGAGGGGAGAGGGTGCCGCTACTGCTCGAAGAGCCAGGTCTTGAGGAGTCTTCTGAAGGCGAGTAGGTCTTGGGTCTGCCGTAGGTGGGTTGGGAGGGTGTTCCAGGTCTTGGCGGCAAGGTAGGAGAAGGATCTGTCAGTAGCCAAGCAACTATCTCTTTGCATTGATGAACTTCCATACAGAACATGTTCTCCCATCCAAAAGGAGTATCTTTCTTCAACCACATCACCACTTGGCACTTCAGTTTGTTGTCTGGTTGGTCGTGACTGGCACTAGGAATACCCATAAAAAACATGCTCCCACCACTTTCAGGACGAGCATGCATTTAGTGGTGGGGCAATATTCGCCTCCTTTGTCTTTAGCAAAATCAGGACTGGTTAACAGAATCTGCAATTTTATTACAAGACAGGAGGCTCACATTATATAAGTTTAAGCATATTAATAACTGTCATTGCAGCATGCTGAATTGGTTTATTGTAAAAAGTCTTAAATGATGACACACTAGACCAATCTGCAGATTTATGGATATCTTATAATCTAGCTCCTGCCCAAAATGCTACCCAAAATGCTTTTGGTGCCATGGCCTTCTAGGCCGAGTGAGCCCAAAAGAACACCGCATCAACCCCTACAAGGACTATCACCTCTTTAATCTATCCACTTAGGATGGTTGCAGATATCAGAGTGAATGGATTGCATAATGACATGATTAATTGGGTTGCAGAGGCTCAAAGGGTGTCAGTCACCTTTACATAATGATTAAGGCACCTCACCACGCACAATTTAGGTTTCCAGAAGAATGAAGAAACTCTATAGAGGTAGGCATGTTATTTGTAAGCCTTGTAATAGTAAAATAAACCCACACTGGTGCGAAATGCAATGAAAACATATCCAAAGATCTAACAACTGAACCTTCCTAAATGTTACTGAGCATGAAAACATGTGCAGCTTGCCAGACTTCAAGAAACTAACTTCATAGAAAGGTTATCATTATCCTACTATGGAACATTTGCAAAACCAAATTCACATCCCACAAAGCAGAGAACCTAGGTTAAGGAGGATTCACATATCTAATCCCCTTCATAAATTTGCAAACCAATGGGTGTTCACCAACCATTTTACCATCAACTTTTTGATGCCCTGTGGAGATTGCTGGCGTGTGTCCATTAATAGTCCTATCAGACTTCTGACAAACCGCCAAAAAGGCTAAGAAATGTAACACTCCTGTCACATCTGATGAAACGGGATCCATACACTGTTCCAGACACAAGCCATGCCAAACCTCCCAGGCTGAATTATAGGCCATAATTGTAACTTGTACCAATGAGAGTCCTATATACCATGAAGCAAATTCCGAAAGATTTGGCATGGGTGCAAGGAACCTGAGAGGTTCCATTCCATCAGAGTCAGGTTACTCTCCAGAAGAAGCATGTGATATTGCCTCGAGGGCCCCTCGAAAACAATGTGAATACTGACAAACAAATTGGATAATACACCGTGAACTCCAAGAGGGAGGTATACCCTGGCTGTGGCTTCAACAGCGGTGATATCATGACCACCTCACCCATGGGGCCTGAAAGAAGCTATAAACAATTTATGTGCATTGAGAACCCCTTTTATTGGACCATCTTCTTCCAGTTGACAAGGTGCCACACCTGGTGCCCCAATGTCAGAGACTTGCATTTGATTCCAATTGAAGGTCTGGGTAAGTTGGAAAGATAGCCCTTCCATTCCACGTGTCCATATAGCATAACCACTAGCTTTTATCCTATTTTGCCTGTAAGTCTAAAGGAATCATCTCTAAGTATTCCAGACCCCTATGTAAATAGGGTTCAGATGTCAGAGAGCTCTGGTTTCTGGAAAGATCACCTGAATGGAGGATAAAGGAAAGCCAATCAATCTTGCCAACTGACAGAGAGAAACTCGCTGTTGAGCATCAACCTCAACTCCTGCTTGATCACCTTTAAGAACTCCTTTGTCTGGGTCTAGTAAGAACCCCAAAAATCCATCCTTTTGTAGGGTCCCAGATCTGAATTCTCCACTTTCTCAATAAAGCCCAGAGACAGGATTAATTCAATGGCCATCTGAACCTTTTCTCAGCAAGAGATCCTTCTCCTGGCCCAGGTTTATCATATCGCCCACGCATACCTCCACCCTTGTTCCCTGGGACTTGAGAGCAGCTACAGCTGGTCTCATCAGCTTGGTAAAGTACCATGGAGAGGAAGACAGGCCATCCAGTAGGTACTTGAACCTGGACACCTACCCTAGCCAAAGAAACTGCAGATACTTTCTATCTGTGTCAAATTGGTACTGTCAGATAAGCATCTTTCAAATTCGGATGGATCACCCAGTCACTTGGCAGACGGCTATCTCCGAGACTTACTATTGTCTTCATTTTGAAATGTCAGTAAAAGGCAAACTGTTTGAGCCCTTTCAGATTTCTTACCGGTTAAAACTTTTTGTTCTTCTTAAGGGCTACAAATATTTGCCTTACAAACCATTCTGGGTGCAATAACAGGTTTATATATTCCACTTCTAGAGCAATTCCTTCATCTCCAAAGAAATAATTCCATTCCAGGAAAACTGATTTGGAGTTGGAAAATTAGCCTGCAATGGAGTGCTACAGAATCTACATAAACCCCTGGACTGTTTCAAGAACACAAGGATCACTTTAAATCAATAGCAATTATTTTGGCAAAGTTGCCAAACCTGTCCCCTGCTTTCAAAAAGTGGAAAGAAAGTACTCATACCCTGACCTCCCCCTTCCCTTGCTTGTCCTGCACTAAAGCCAAAACATCCTCCCCCTTTCTTTGTGGGGAAAAATATTGGTCTAGTATATCTGTCATGCAGGCGGTTGAAGAAGTAGAAATGGCCAGCAAAGCAAACCTTGAATCTGCCAGCCCTGACCAATCACCCTCAACAGTGATGAGTGAGCTCTATCAAACAGAGCAAATGCTTGCACAGAACGCCCAATCTCCCTCATTAAGTCATCACCAAATATACATCTTAGGTTGTTTAGTCCAATGGAATTGGCCAATTCTCTCAACTTTGGATGAATTCTGAGCAAAAGTCTTTTGTCGCTTTCATAAGACAGTCCAGCAGTTGCATTAATCAAAAAACATACTACCCTTTGAGATCATCTGTATTTTTAACTTGTTCAGCAAGGCACAACATTTTTATCAGTTGGACCCAGCATGTTCGACATTTTTGCTTGGCATTAAAATTATGCTTTATTCCCACTCCTTCTGGGATCTTTACCACTCCTACTCAAGAAAGAGATGATTTTAGCATCCAAAACTATAGTCACAGCTGCTTTATGCAAAACACCCAGTCTGCGGCATTTTGCCCTCATCTTGGACCTCATGGGCCTGTCAATTGAAATTTTAATTCTAGACTTCAGATGCTCTTCCACAAAAGGTGGAGGGAACCATTAATTGGAATTCAGGTGCTGTAAATATCCTGGGTCAAACATGGGACTTTCTTCCACATCCAAAACTAATTTTTGTTCTTTATCAGCCACCTTCAGTTTTTAGAAGAGCAGGCAGCATCATCATTCACATAGTATGTATCATTATCATACAAGTCACCTGTAAACTGATCATTTACATCATCATACAGTTTTTTATATGGCTTACTCAATGAGCCCATAATATAATCCTGCCGTAGGGACAGTAAGTCCTTTTTATACCTCGGACATTTTCAGAAAAGTTTTCAGAAATGTCTGGGTTTGGTAGGTTTCTCTAGAAGGCTGCCCAGCCAGGGCCAAAAACGCAGGTTCCCCCTTGCAAAACCAGGTCATTTTGTTATAGATAATTTGTATGTCTCCACAGCACGTTTTGGATCCTTCCCTGTTGCGGGCACTTGGACCACCTAAACAAGTGAGGTAGCATTTTTATTGGGACACCACAGAATGCTGGGTGGTAGAAAATTTGTGGTGGCTCAGTGATCTCACAACTTTCCCACATAAAAATGTGGGGACATTTTACTTTTTAGCTAAATTTGAGGTTTGCAGGGAATTCTAAGTAAAACAATTGTTGGGAAATCCACTCAAGCCCCACCTCCTTAGACTTCCCCAGGGGTCTAGGTTTGGTACGTTTCCCTAGGTGGACTCTGAGCCCAGGACCAATAACGTAGATGCCCCCCTCGCAAAACCAGGTCATTTTGTGAAAGATAATTTTGATGTCTTCACAATATGTTTTGGGCCCTTCCCTGTCGCAAGCACTTGGCCCACTTACACAAGTGAGGCACTGCTTTTCTTGGGAGACTTGAGAGAATGCTGGTTGTGAGGAAATTTGTGGCAGCCTGCAGATTGCAGGACTTTCCCTTACAGAAATGCAGGGAAAATATGTTTGTTTAGGCAAAGTTTCAGCTTTGCACAGGATTCTGGGTAAAAAACCTGGTGAGAGCTGTTGGGTTCTCTGTCATTCTCCAAAGGCATTTTACCGCGTGCCAGGAGAATGAGGAGAATCTTGGGGAAATGAGATTCATGAGCGGGGCGGCCAACGGTCTTCGGTGGTTGCGGGGAGAAGTCCCACTTTACTTGTGTTCCGTTGGCATATTAAACTTCGTTCTAACTTACCTGAAGTTTCCTGCATCTTTACACTGGCGACGAGTGGCCAGTCAGCGGGACTTCCACGCAAGCAGAGATTCAGCACTAGCATTGTGCAATCGTACTCCTCTTCTCAGGCACGGCTTTCATCCTTCGTCGTCCGGCTGACACCAGGGACAAGGCGTTTACTTCTAGCACTACCAAGGCACTTATTCCTTTTCCGGTGACTCTGTTTGGCGTTCTTTCGCGGCAGGCACCTCAGCTTCTTCCAGTGCGGTTCATGGTGACCCGCACACCACGCATCCCTACGTCATCGAGCATATGCCCACTATGGGGTGGCCATCTTTAAATCAGGCAATTATTTCTAAACCTGCATCTTTTCACATTCATTTGGCCATTTTTAAGTCATCAAACTCTTCGTTTGGGCCGATCTCAGTGATCTACACATCATTTGTCATATTTGGAACATCTATTCTTCATTTGTGCTGATCTGGGTGATCATTCATCATAATCCATTCATAATTTGAGGTGTTTATCTTGGTGATTGGCACACCGTTCATGATTCTTCAATTTTGAAAGTGCTTATTCCAGTAATCAGCACATTATAATCTCTGTAATTCTTTTACATTGCATATGTTTATTTTTAATTATTTATGTTTGTGTTTTGCTGTGCACACAATATCGCCAATTTTCCACATAGTATTGTTCTACTTCATTTTGCCATGTTCCAAGCCATTACTCCACCTGCACCTTTTCTACCCAATAAAGCTTCTCCAGAAATAGATTGGGGAAAATGGAAGGAAGGATTTGAAGCATATCTGGAAGCTCTTGATGGAGAGTCCTTCACTTGTAAAAAGAAATATGCCGTTCTCAGACATTGTTTAGGTACTGAAGGCCGCAACATTTTAAACACATTCCTAAAGATATTGCCATTGTTGGCGATGGTAAAGGTGACAATGTAGTAGACGAATATGCTACTGCCAACAAGGCCTTAAACACTTGTTTCAAAGCTTGTAAAAATGTAACCTTGGAAAGACACAAGAGAGTCCAATTGCAAGGTGAATCTGCATCAACCTACGTTAGCGCTTTGCACATCCTCGCTGCCACTTGTGAATACAAAGCATTCGAACATGAAATGATTAAAGACCAGCTAGTCAAAAAGACCGACAACAAAAAAAGTTCAAGAGGCACTTCTATCTAAGTTTGATCTGGCTCTACAAAAGGCAATAGACATTGCTACAAGAATTGAAAGCACTAGTTCGTTCATGGAGCAAATTACTTTAATCAACGGCAAAAGTCTCAACGTGTGTGCAATTAAATCAAAATATAAGAGAACTAATGAGTTAATGGAAAAACAAAATGAAAAGTACAGTAATACTACAACATGGAAAGTACTAATGTGTTACAGGTGTGACAGTACCACTCACTTTGCTCATGCTAAATTGTGCTCAGCTGTTGAAAAAATATGAAGAAATGATTAAAGACCTGCTAGTTGAAAAGACCAACAACAAAAAAGTTCAAGAGGCACTTCTCTCTAAGACTGATATGACTCTACAAAAGGCAATAGACATTGCTACAAGAATTGAAAGCACTAGTTCGTACATGGAGCATATGTCTTTAACTGACAGCAAAAATCACAACGTGTGTGCAATTAAATCAAAATATAAGAGAACTAATGAGTTAAAGGAAAAACCAGATAAAAAGTACAATAATACTACATCAAGGAAAGTACTAATGTGTTACAGGTGTAGCAGTACCAGTCACCTTGCTCATGCCAAATCATGCCCAGCTGTCGACAAATATGTGCCAAGTGCTCAAAGAAAGGGCACTTTACCAAGGTTTGCAGGTCCAATGGAAACGGACCATTTAAGAGGGTGCACAATGTTGAATCTTTAGTTGAAAAAACTTTTTAACCCAGTGAAGATGAAATCTTCACTATTGTAGACATGGATTGTTCCAATGGAATTTGGGGTGTCAATTCTCAAGGACTTAAAAGGCCTCTATGTACTATTATTGTGAACTGAGTTAATGTCCAAATGTTAACCAATTATGGGTCTCCTTGCACTCTAATAAGTGAATCTCTCTAGGGAGAATCTTTTCCAAAGCAAATTTTGAATCAGTCCTGTTGTCGTGTTTTGGCAGCTCCTGAGTTAGCGTTTAGCACAACTACTCGGTCTTTTCTGTTAACTTGACCAAAACGAACGGGGGCCATTTTGAATCCCTCTGACTTCCGTTTCCTATGAAACACGCTGCCTCGTGGTCAGTGTGCCCTTTCGTCCTTTCTCGATACCCATGGTCACTAGTCTGCTCGGCAACAGGCTATTTTTAGTACTGGTCAAGCGCACATGCGCATTACGCACCAATTGGTCACTCTTTAGGAATGTTCACACTAACTGACCAGTGCTGTTGAAACTCCTCCCACATGTTGGCTGTGTTCCAAAAATGACCTTATATGTACCTAAAATGTGTAACTTGTACCCGCCTATCTTCTTATTGCTATTAAACTGTATAAAAGGGGTCGCGCATCGATGTTCGGTGTGCTACTTCTTACATTACCGAAGGGTGCTGTAGGAATGTATCACCACCCCATGGGGTCTTAATAAACTTGTCTTTTACCTTTTCCAGTGTCCGTGCCAACTTCTATACTAAGGCGTTCGAGAGTTTAACAGAGTATGTAGGCCTGATTTGAACCCAATACCACAAATTGGCGACCACGAAGGGACTCATCGGCGACTCGGATGCCCGAAGGAGAGGTCGTGACGAAGGTCAGGAAACTCGCCATGGACGCGTACGCTGCCACTGAGTGACCCGAGTCTCGGCACCCACGGTGTGTTTTCCCGTCCTTCCGATCTGACCTTCCAGGTGGCGCCGGTCTTCGACTGAGATTCTGATCTTGGATTGTCGTGATGTGCCGTTTTGGCTGATTTGACCACAGAACTTGGCAGTTGGACTTTGGACGTTTGAAAAGAAAATTGGTAAGCTTTTGATTGGTGAGGTAGTCTACTGACACTTACTGTGGCTTTTTGAAACTTTGAATTTGAATTTGAATTTGTTAGCTAACGTTTTGAATCTTTGAATTTGAATTTGAATATGTGAAGTGCACCTCACATAGGCAGGCATGTAGGGATATTTCTCTGATTTATTTGATTTGAACGGTACACCGCGTTAGGTGTCATTTTTGTAGTATCGTGCTTTCATGGTACTTTTTGAAACATGCCTGTTTTTAGCACACTCCGTAGGATGTGCTGTTCTGAAAATGGTACCAATTATCGATTAAGTGAAAAACAGCCGGCTCCCCCAGAGGGGACTCCAAATCGTGAAATGTATGTCAAATTCGGTATTCCACCTATAATGTATAGTACATTATGGCATAAGTATACTAAAACTGATCATGAATTACAGTGGCCACTATATGGGTCGTTTGACCTTCGAAAGGTACAATATGTAGAGCAGTGTTTGTTTCAGCGAAGGTCTAGACAAGATATGTTTGATTGTGTGCGTATGTGGGAGAAAGAGGTGCGTGAACGAGCGAAGCGTGAGGAAGCCTTGGCGGAGAAAGTGCAGCGGAAGGCTGCACATGACAAAGCTTTACAGCTACAGGAGAAGGAATTACAGGAAAAGAAAGAGAGGGAGAGACGAGAACGCAATTTACAGGTTAATGGTCAATTCCCTATCAGGCGTCCTCTCTATCCAGTCCTTACTAATGAAACGGATGATTTTTCATTACTAGATCGTTGTCCGCCCCCGTACGTCGCACCAACGGCTCCGAGCGAGGAATTAGACGAGGATAGTGATCGAACACAGCGTACCAGGTTACATGCGGAACGAGCTGCGGAATTACGTTCATTTGCACGAAAACTAAATATTAATACTGTTACTGTTTCTGACGTTACTGAACAAATGGAACAGTGGCCTGATAAGGAACGACTGTATTTTTTAGATCATTTTGGAGATGAAGTTGTTGAGCGGTATAGAAAATATTCTCTCGAGTTAGAACCAAAGGAGATATCCAAGGGTCGTGAGTATTTTCGTAAAGGTATTTTTGTTCTTTCAGATGCGGACGACTTCTTCAAGCGTTTGATTGAACTGCGTAATGAGGCGACACGACTACGGGAGTTGGAAAAGTCGAAGAATTCGTCTACGTCCGGAGCGACGGGGATATCCAAAGAATGCCCTATTTTTGAAACAGATAAGATCGCTGCGATTAATGTTAGACCTATGCGAGAAGCTGCGCCTTTATATGTCCCTCATAAAGGGGATGGCACAGATGATGATAAAAGATCCAAAGACGCGAAAGGGTATTTTGTATATAATTGGGTTTATACGCCTTGGAATAGAGCAGATGTCATGGCGCTTAAGAACGCTTTACCTGATCCCCGTAAAAACCCTGCGGCTTTTTATGAAAATGTTGAAAGTGCAATTTCTTCGTGTATCATGACGTTAGTTGATATTGATCTATTTTTCGGGTTGATATTGCCCCCTGATATGTGGAGAGTAATTCGTAGGTTTGATGACCTCACGACTCTCGGGGCCACTTGGAAAGATCTTGTTCAGGCTGATTTAGATAGAGAACCAGCATGTAAGCCGTGTCAATTAATATTAGACCTTCCAGGGGCCATACTAACAAAACTAAAGACTCTTGCTCCCGCTAAAAAGATTGATTGGACTATATTAGCCTCTTGTAAGCAGAAAGCGGATGAATCAGTTTCCGATTTTTTCTCTCGCTTCGAGGAAGCGTTCCATGATTACAGTGGTCAATTATTGACAGAAGATACTGGCAGGCATCTATTCGTTGATAAGTATGTAGCTAATCTCCTACCGGAGATTGCGAAACGATTAAAAGCGAGTGAAAGTTCATGGACCACAGCAACCCCTGCTTCTTTATTGACTATGGCTCAATATTATGAAAGACAGGAATTAGAGGCGAAAGAAAGTAGTGACAAGAAGGCGAAGGATTTGAAGACGAAGGTAATGTTAGCTCAGGTTCAGGCTACGAGAGGAAACAGTAGAGGAGGGCGAGGATCATACAGTAATGCTCCTCCCCCTCGTTCTGACATTTCTGTGAATCAATGTGCATACTGCAAACAGTTTGGGCATTGGATTGCAGACTGTCCGGTGTTTCGAGAGCAGCGTAATTTGAGGGGACGAGGAAGTGGGAGATCTAGGAATTATTATGGAGGGTCAAGAGGAGGTTATGGCACGAATGATCGTGGAGGATATGGAGCAAGGGGTCGTGGTCAGTCAGATTATAATACGTTTGATAATCGCAATCAATATCAGATAAATGAGGGTGGTCCTGCTGAACCACGGGATGAGCATTACGCATAGGATTGCGTAGGATGGGGTGTGGAATCGGTTGAGGTACCAGTTGATCAGAGGGGTCCATACATAGAAGCACATGTTCTGGGTTCTACTGATCAATTTCTGGTCGATACAGGAGCTACTCGTAGCGCTTTGTCCAAATACTTGGTTCCAAGGGCTCCCCTGTCTGGCGAGGTAATTACAGCAATAGGGTTCGATGGAACACCTACTTCTAGCCCATTGTCTCAACCAGTTGCATTTCATGTTGATAAATTTGCTGCCCCTTGTCCCTTTTTGTTGTCTCCAAATACACCAGATAATATTATTGGACTCGATATGTTAAAACACTTTCGAGCTACTATTCGCTGTGCCCCAGAAGGAGTGCGAGTTGTGTTGAATGAGAATTACCCAGACTTTGAGCGAGTGTGTTTTCTCCATGAATCTGAAGTATTGGCCTCCTTACCAAACACGTTGTGGGCCACTTCTGACACGGATGTGGGGCAGATGTTAATCCCTCCAGTACGTATTACTGTAAAGGAGGGAGTCTCTCTACCACGTGTCCCACAGTATAAGATTTCCAGAGAAGGAGAACTTGCTTTGATGCACATTGTGAATGATTTGATTTTGGCAGGAGTAGTTGAGGAAGTCCCCTACAATGTTTGCAATAGCCCAATTTTACCGATCCTTAAAAGAGATACAGATGCTAAGGTTTACCGTTTCATTATTGATTTGAGGGAAATAAACAAGATAGTAGTGCCTCAGTACCCGGTGGTGTCTGACATCACCACGTTGCTTACGTTGGTTCCATCGACGGCAACTACTTTTACAGTCATCGATTTGAAGAACGCCTTCTTTTCGATCCCTGTACATCCTGACAGTCGATATCTATTCGGCTTTACATTAAATAATAAATCGTACAGATTCTGTCGAGTTCCTCAAGGCTATACTGAAAGTCCTAGTATTTATAGTCAGGCATTAAAAAGACAGCTTGATTCCTTTGACTTACAAGAGGGAGTGGTTCTCATTCAATATGTAGACGATATCTTACTTGCTGCAGACACGCCAGAACAATGCGAGAAGAGTACCTTTTCCTTGCTTTCCTTCCTGGCTAAACATAATCATAAAGTTTCGAAGAAAAAGCTACAATATTGTAGACCAAAGGTGACCTACCTCGGTCATCTTTTGTCTAAGGAGGGCCGTGCATTGACACCAGATCGAATTCAAGCAATCCTAGATACTCCAGTCCCTCGCACTCAGAAGGATATTCGCGCCTTTATAGGTTTGACGTCTTTTTGTAGGCAATGGATATTGGGTTTTTCGCATATTGTTAAACCATTGTTAGCATTGTTGTCTAAAGATATACCGATTCCCATTGAATGGACGGATGAATGTCAGAACGCTTTTGAACAATTGAGACAAGCTCTTTGTTCTGCACCAGTGTTAGGTACACCTGATTACACGAAGATTTTTACATTATATGTACACGAGAAGGATGGGTGTGCATTGTCAGTGTTAGTGCAGACACACGGAGACAAACAGAGGCCTTGTGCATACTTCTCGGCGGTACTCGACCCTGTGGCTCGAGGGTTGCCTGGATGTTTTCGAGCAGTTGCAGCAACAGCAGTTGCGATACGACAAAGTGAGGGAATAGTTTTGTCACATAAATTGTTGGTGCTAGTTCCCCATGCGGTAGATGCGTTACTGAATCAAACAAAAACGCAGCATCTAACCAGTGCCCGTTTGACAGGATATGAGCTAACGTTGTTGGCGCCGCACATCACACTAAAGCGATGTGCGACACTGAATCCTGCTACTTTACTGCCGGATCCTGTTGCTGAGACCCAGAAGGAAGAACAACATGATTGTGTTTTTCTGACTGAGGAACAGACAAAGGGTCGTATCGATTTACAGGATACGCCATTTCCAGATGTAGATGGGGAACTGTGGGTTGATGGATCGTGCGTGAGGTTACCAGATGGTACGACTTCCGCAGCTTATGCGATCACGACACTTAAGACCGTGGTAGAAGCAGCACGGATACCCCAAAAATCGGCTCAAGCGGCTGAGTTGATAGCCTTAACGAAGGCATGTGAGTTAAGTGCTGGACTATGTGTGAACATTTACACGGATAGTCGTTACGCTTTTGGAGTAGTGCATGATTTTGGCCTACTTTGGAAGGAACGAGGATTCCTGACTTCACACGGAGTACACATCATGCATGGAGAATTGGTACACGATCTCCTTAATGCACTGTTATGCCCAGAGAAAGTTGCAATAGTCAAGTGCAGTGCACACAAAAAGGTGACGGACAAAATAGGGCAAGGCAATGCTTTCGCAGACCGCATTGCGAGAGAGACCGCTATGCTGCAAAATAATTTCCCCATGTATGTGGTGAAGTCACAAGCTGAGCGGTGGCATGATGCTAGAGAAGAAATACTAGATATACAGAAGTCAGCATCAGAGGCAGAACTTGTGAAATGGGCCACTGAAGGAGTATTAGATGATGAGGGTTGCTGGCGTAGTAAAGATATGGAGAGATGGAAACTACCCATGGCCTATTTACAAACAATGGTGCAAATGACACACGGGCTGGCACACATTGGAGCTCTCGCAATTACTAAATTGCTTACACGAGTTTGGGAAAATGCTGACATTGCTAGCACGGCTAAGAGAGTAGTGCAGACCTGTCTGATATGCTTGCAGCACAATCCTGGACAAGGGACTCATACTCCTAAAGGTGGGTTTGTTCCACCTACTGCACCATTCGAAGTACTACAAATGGATTACATCCAGCTGGAGCGATGTAATAATCTCAAGTATGTCCTAGTAGTGGTGTGTGCCTTCAGCAAATGGATTGAGGCTTACCCTACGAAAGACAATACAGCATTGACAACAGCTAAGGTGTTACTGAAGGAATACTTCCCGCGCTACGGAGTTTGTAAACTTATGTGGAGTGATAATGGCCCTCATTTCATTGGGAAAGTAGTGGAATATGTCCTGAAAGGATTGGGAATCAAACAACGATTCCATGCTGTCTTTCATCCGCAATCAGCAGGTTTAGTAGAACGATACAATGCAACTCTGAAGCTGAAGTTAGCAAAGATAGTGGCATCTACATCTCTGAAATGGCCGGACGCTTTGCCTCTGGCATTGCTGTCCATTCGATCAGTGCCACATTCTCGATCTGGCCTCACACCCTACGAAGTGGTGTTTGGAAGGCCTATGAATATTTGGGGAGTTCCAAAACCTCGTTTGATACATGATATGCCTTGTATAATGATGAACGATTATCTGGCACGATTGACAAATGATTTGCTTTCTATTCATCAACAGGTTCGAGAGGCGCTCCCTGATAACTCCACTGGTGAGGCTCACGATCTCCGCCCTGGAGACCACGTGATGGTCAAAGTATTTGAGCGATCCAGCAGTTTGGAACCGAGATGGCATGGCCCTGAGCAAGTGCTGCTGGCTACGCGAACTGCTGTCAGAGTCACCAACAAGAAGCGGTGGATACATTCAACGCATTGCCGACGTGTCTCTCCGGATCTGGTGAGCCCTGTGGTGCTATCCGACTACAGAAAGATTTTGGATACAGAAAAGAGCCCAGCTGTCACGCCTGATGAATTGGAGGGAGCCTTCCCGGACCACGTTGTTTCTGATAAAGTGAAGTACAATCTACGCCCCAGGAAATAAGATTCCTTTTGTGTTTTTGAAACTGGTTGGTAACCGCTCTGAGGTTTGTGAAACGGAAGCCGGGAATATCAAGGGGGGGGGATCAGTTCTGCCCAGTGTAGCGACACCCGTCTTGAATCCCGGAGAACAAATCAACGGCAGCCTCGGTTCAGAACCATCGTTTTATTTTTTCTCGCTTAGTGTTGCTTGTGAAGAGTATTGTCTTGTGAACTATGGCATCTCCTTCGACACAAAAAGGGAGAATTCTTGGTGCTGTTTTGTTTGTCTTGACCGTAGTGGTGATCGCAGTATTAGCCTGGACTATAGAACTGTTGTTTCCTGTACGAGAACATTTACTGCCCACCACTCCAAGTCCGTCTGAACATTTTCATTTCACTCTGCCTTTTCACGAAGAAAGACATAGGCAGACTTATTTGAATAACAGCTTTATTAAGATTCTGCATCATACTCATAACATGACCAACACGTCCAATTGTTGGGTATGTGGGATGTTGCCCGGACATCAGAAGAAGGGAGGAACACCACTCATTCCTCTCCCGTTTTCTCATAATGGTTCTTGTCATGCTTGGTACACTCTTCTTTTTACTCTGCGATGGCCAACGAAAGGTGGACTACTTTTTCGGTTGAATAAAATATGTTATAACGACAAAGACGGCTATCCACATGCTGAAGGAACTAAATTTGAATGGGAAGAGTACCGTCCGGACAATGTTTCTACACCTCGTGTATATACGAATCAAAGACTTATAAATGTGACGAGCTCGCATATGATAACAGTCATTGATACAAAAGCAGATTTGTGTATTAGAAATAAAGGTACAATCCCTGTAGGCCGCAGTGAATGTAATATTACACTTACCTTTGATACACCAACTGGAATTGCATTTGTAGCTTCACGTAACACATATTTCATTTGTGGAAATAAGGGATACCATCGTCTACCATTGGGTTGGTTAGGAACGTGTTATATAGCTTTTGTATTACCACCTGTATTTATTGCTCCTCCCATGTACCACAATGATTACGTTCTGTACCATGATTTCATACTGAACAGGGTCAAGCGAACAATAGATTTTGATGAAATAGACCAGACTGATACCACATTACAACAATATGTAGATTTCAATTTGGGGTTATTTTCATTCGTAGGAGCTGCACTGAATAGCAGGAAGATAAGGCGGCTTACACGTGTGGTGGAAGCCGTCGCTAATGAAACTGCCTCCGCTTTAGGGAATATTACTGAGGAATTGCAAATTACCAGAATTGTGGCGCTCCAGAATCGAATGGTTCTAGATGTGATACTAGCTGATAGAGGTGGAGCATGCCGCGTCATCGGAAGTAGTTGTTGCGTTTACGTACCAGATAACTCACCTTCTGTATATGATTCGATTACAAAATTACATAAAATAGCTGCTGAGATCCACCCAGAAAATGGAACATGGACCTTTTCTGGTTGGTTCTGGACCCTGCTTAGTACTTGGGGTTGGAAATTATTAACGATTCTCTGTGTTTTTATTGGAGTACTATTTTTTCTTTGTCTATGTATTCAATGTGGCCCTACATTATGTTCTGTATGTATCACAGCCTGTATTCCGTCCAAACGAGCTTTTGTTAAGCAAGAGCAACTGATCAATGATGAAGTATTGAAAATAATGGCTATTAACATTGAGGATGAACATTCTGACTACGTCCACTATGAGGTAGCTTTTGCTAAACGCTAAAAGGGCCGTCTGTCGTGTTTTGGCAGCTCCTGAGTTAGCGTTTAGCACAACTACTCGGTCTTTTCTGTTAACTTGACCAAAACGAACGGGGGCCATTTTGAATCCCTCTGACTTCCGTTTCCTATGAAACACGCTGCCTCGTGGTCAGTGTGCCCTTTCGTCCTTTCTCGATACCCATGGTCACTAGTCTGCTCGGCAACAGGCTATTTTTAGTACTGGTCAAGCGCACATGCGCATTACGCACCAATTGGTCACTCTTTAGGAATGTTCACACTAACTGACCAGTGCTGTTGAAACTCCTCCCACATGTTGGCTGTGTTCCAAAAATGACCTTATATATACCTAAAATGTGTAACTTGTACCCGCCTATCTTCTTATTGCTATTAAACTGTATAAAAGGGGTCGCGCATCGATGTTCGGTGTGCTACTTCTTACATTACCGAAGGGTGCTGTAGGAATGTATCACCACCCCATGGGGTCTTAATAAACTTGTCTTTTACCTTTTCCAGTGTCCGTGCCAACTTCTATACTAAGGCGTTCGAGAGTTTAACAGAGTATGTAGGCCTGATTTGAACCCAATACCACACTGTGTACATCCCATTGGATATGGTGGGAAGATCATTGATGTTGTTGGTGAAACCGGTCCTCGGAAGCTTGTTTCCGGTCCAGGGAAGGCATGGCTTGGCAGTTCGGGCTGGACTGTTCCCATGAGGCACAGGGTCAGACTGATTTGCATATAGCCATGTCTGAACTGGGGTGGCAGAGTGGGCTAAAGAACGGTGATGGATCAAACCCAGATCTTTTGACTGGGTGTGAGGGTTTGATTGGTTCAGATGCTCCGTCCATCGCCACCCCCTTTTGTACCGCTTTGGCCGCCATAAGTGTGGCAGGGTATGCTCAGACGTGAGTCCCTTGCTCACTTTGCCACTGGATTCAAGCAAGCCGGGCTGAAGATGGCTGGAATGCCAGAAACCGGTCCTCGGAAGCTTGTTTCCGGTCCAGGGAAGGCATGGCTTGGCAATTCGGGCTGGACTGTTCCCATGAGGCACAGGGTCAGAATGATTTGCATATAGCCATGTCTGAACTGGGGTGGCAGAGTGGGCTAAAGAACGGTGATGGATCAAACCCAGATCTTTTGACTCGGTGTGAGTGTTTGATTGGTTCAGATGCTCCGTCCATCACCACCCCCTTTTGTACCGTTGTTGGTGAATTTAACACTGATTTTGAATTCAAGGACAGCAAATCTAAGGGCTTCATATAAGTAGCAAGGAATGAGGCATGTCTCCTCGAATGGGGAGACCAAGGCAATCTTAGTATCATCCTTGATCCTAATAATAGTCAACAAGTGGTGTTGAAGAAAGATTTCTTCCAAGTACAAGCTGTCCAAGTAAGCTCATCGGAATTGTTGTATACAGAAGTGTTTGAGTCTCTTTAAAGATTTCAAGCACAGGATTACCTTAACAATTGGGGTTCAGTCTGTGGTGCACAATGTCAGGATGGTGCCCCTAGCGTTGCAGTCAGACTTAAAAAAAGAATTAGACAGATTGTGCTTAAGTGATGCAATTGAACTTATTGAGTCTTCTGATTGGATGTCCCCTGTGGTTCTGGCCAAAAAAGTCAATGGTTATCTGCGCCTGTATGTCGACTAACGCAATCCTAATAAGAACATATGGATAGATCAGCATCCCCTTCCCAACAGTACACAAATTACATCCACTCTCAAAGGAGCCAAGTTGTTCAGTTTGTTGGATATGTCATCTGCGTATCATCGAATTGAATTACACTCTGAATCAAGGCATCTAACTGCATTCATCACCCCTACGGGCCTTTTCCAATTTAAGTTCATACCCTTTGGTCTGCCTCTGGGTCTTCCATCTTTCAGGGAGTGTTTGAAAGTATGTTTAAAGGTATGCCTGTGGTTATGGCCTTTCAAGATGATGTTTTAGTGTACAGTGAGGATCAAAGTCAACACAATGATAGGTTGTGCCAAATGTTGTCTTTGTTAAAACAAAAAGGTGTTACCCTTTGTATTGACAAATGTAAACTGAAAACCACTACTGTAGACTACTTGGGATACATGTTATCTTATGATGGGGTGCAACCTAAATACAGCCTGGTTATAGCCATTGAAGATTTCGGCATCCCTAACAACAAGGATCAGTTAAGATCATTTATGGGTCTCATAGAGTTTTATACCAGATGTATTCCCAATTGTGCATCTAACACTTACAACATCAGATGCCTTCTCAAGAAAAACGTCAGTTTTTGTTGGAATGATGTACGCACTAAGGAGTTTAATTTAATCAAACATGAAGTAGCTCATGCCATTTCCCTTAAAGCATTTGATACGAATGACAAACCATAATCATGACTGATGCCAGCCAAAAAGGTTCAGGTGCTGTCCTTTTGCAGCATAGGGATGGCAAAGATTGCATTTGCCTTGAGGAGGTTGCATGGAGCTGAGCCTTCTTACTCCATGATTGAGCGCGAAGCTCTTGCATGTTGGTGGGGCATCACTCATTTTAAACGTTACTTGTATGGTTCAAATTTTGTGGTACGTGTTGACCATAAACCCCTTGTTGACCTATTCACCACAAAAGGTGGAGGGAAAGCCACACCTAGACTTGCGAGATGGCAATTTAGACTTATGGGACACGACTTTAGCGTTGAATATGTACCAGGGAAAAGAAATCTTCTTGCAGACTGTCTGTCTTGTTTACCTTCTGTCTGCAGTGAGATTGTGGAAGTGAAGGATGCTCATAATGATCTTGAATTGGTGTGTTGCATGATAGGTCAATCTGAGGACGTCATATCAGAGAGAGAGTGGAGAGAAGCTTCTGAGTGTGATCATGAATTTAGGGAAATTTTGAAGATGTTAAGCCAAGGATGGTCACACAACATCAATTAACAAAATTGTGTCAATAAGTACAAGCATGTTTTCAATGAATTGTCTATGGTGAACAGTCTGTTGTATAGATATTCACTGTTAGTTGTTCCTGATGCCATGAGGAAGAAAGTTGTTACTTTAGCTCATGAGGGCCACATAGGTATGCGTGCTATGAAAAGGAGTGTAAGAGAAAACGTTTGGTGGCCGGCTTTGTACAGACAGGTGGAGCATTTTGTTAGAGATTGTATGGATTGCGCCATCAGTGACAAGTCGCAAGTAACCACTCCCACTCCTGTTGAAGCCATTGAGGTTCCTGGCAAACCTTGGTTTAAGGTTGCCATTGACATAATTGGCCCCTTGCATTTGTCTGCCCACCTACCTGAGTATGGTATTGTTCTCATGGATTTTCATAGTCGTTGGCCAGAAATCAAGTGGGTTAGAACTTCGCTGTTATCAAGTTTCTCAAATCACTTTTTGCGAGAGATGGCGTTCCTGAGGAACTTCTTAGCAACAATGGCCCCCAGTTTGTTTCAGTTCAATTCGAAGATTTTCTATGTTCTTTTGGCATCAAACATATTAAAACTTCTCTTTATCATGCGATAAGCAATGGCCTTGTAGAACCTTTTAACAGGGTCATTAAACAGAATGTGCAGTTGGCGAAAGCAAGTGGTCTGAATTGTAAGGCAGAAATCGAAAAACTTCTATGGGCTATTTGCACTACCGCAAATTCTGATACTGGTCTGGGCACCTTGCACCAGTCTAAACGACCCTTATTGATGGTGGTTGTAAAGTCAACCTTAAAGACAAGCTATCCCAGTGGTAGCATGGACCAGCAGTCATAGGCTAAGACTTCAGAGAGCATGTGAAGCAAGCTGTTTTACCAATTATAATCCCTTGAATATCAAATGAAAGGACACCACACAAGGTATATATCAAATATATATGTATTTATTTCTAACACAACCCCTCTGCACTCTTTATGAGGTCAGAGATCGAAGTACATCACAAGTTACTCAATTAGCATACGATAAGTTGCACAAATATAGTTTTGCCCTAGGGGCCTCACAAACCATATACTAAGTAAGTGGTATAAGGACCACTACATAAGTAGTGAATAGGCCTAGGGCCTAGGGAATCACTGGGGCTACACTAGACAACCAAAGGTTAGGAAGTAGGAGACCCACGGGAGACGCGTGCAGTGCCTAAACACAGTCGCGAGTTACCATTGACTTATAATGGAGAACGAAAAAGTTACAAAGTTACTGTTTCAGGGCACTTCCGGATGGACTACGACAAAACCCCTTTAGACTAGGACACTTCGAGAGTCAAGACCCACGGGAGCACCGGAGTACTCGTGTTACCTCACCCAGGGAAGCCAGGTGCATAGGTGCCTTTTGGTGTCGGGTTTCGTCAATGCTTTCAATAGAGATCTACAAAGAAGTGCTGCAGGTGGCCAGAGGAAAAGTGTCCGGGTGGATCCAAGGGTGGATCAAGGAACTGAAGAACCTGAAAGCAGAGGGGACAGAGTCTGGGTCACTAGCCAGTGACTAGGAAGGAACCAGGAAGGAATCAGGCGATGTCGCGATGATCTCAGGTGAAGAGGTGAAGCTTGTCTCTGCAGTCACGAGGACCAGGAGGCATTGACGACAACCAGGAGCTGGATTCGAGCTGTCCCACAAAGGATCTAGTTGACTGCTGGACCCAACAAACCTTGGAAAACACAATCCACGCAGGAAGTGAAGATAGGCTTCAGGTCAGACCAGCAAGGTCTGGGGAGCTTCTCCTTTACAGGGAAGCTGGAGCAACCCTGGTGCAACCAGGAAAGCAAGTTGGTTTCAAAGGTTTGTCTTCAGGGGGCTCACTAGCCAACGGGCTAGCAACCGGGAAGACTCGTTGAGCTGAAATGCAAGAGCAGGCCCACGCGGCACTCGTGGAGTGTGCAGGGCTGAGCTTCGGTGCAAATAGTGCTCGGGTCTGGGGCTACTCATACCCCAATGCACAACTGCAAGGGTACCTTGGTAGTTGAGCTGTCAGCAAAATGTAGGATGTACAGGGTGTCCGGTCCCACATCTCTTGTGTCTGCCACGGGTCTCAGCTTTGCTGTGGATGTGGGTCGGAAGTCCAGTTCCTGTGTCACTGAGTCTTTGGGTTCCATCGGGAGCATCGACAAAGCAGAACAGCAAGTTACTGATGGTGCCTGTTTGCACAGGGTGGTCATTCCTTGACCACAAGGGAGATGTCTTCAGTCTTCTAGTCGAAATAAAATGTCGAGGGTCCAAGAGTTTATTTCAGAGTTTCATTCCAGGATAATCTAAAGTCCTGGGGACACAGCTCCTATTTTTATACTGATTTTAGGGGCTGGATTACCTGCTAGGTCCCTCCTATGGGTGGACCTGAGAAGGGGGTGGTTACACCCCTTTCCCTTTGTCCAGTTTCACGCCAGAGCAGGGCTGGAGTGCCCCAGCAACTTGTTTGAACCGGGCTATGCATGGAGCACCTTATGTGCCCCAGGTAGTGTCACATTTTGCAGCCCTCCCTGCCCCAATACACTAAAAGCCTGTCTGGGGAGGTGCTAGCACCTCCCAAGGCAAGAAACCTATTGTCCAGGCCTCCCCTGCTGGAGTTTCGTCCAGCAGCAGGAGGTCAGACTCGTGTCTGTGGCAGCAGCATCCATTTTGTGATGCTGAGGCTCTGTTTAACTTTAACCGGGTAAAGCAGTAACATACATGTCTTTTCCCTCTAGAAGGGTGGAATGCTACCCCTGCCGCCAGAATTTGTGGGGGGTGGGGGTGTAGTATTCCAAAGTGTTTGGCACCTTACACGACATGTTTTGATAAAGCCAAACCAAAGTTAGCATTAACCGCGAGGATTTCAATGCACTTAAGAGTATATGGTATGGCTATATCATAGAACAGCTATAAGAAGATGGTTCCGAAAGCTGCAGAGGGGCTCAGCTCATGTTAGGGCACCCTCTCACATAAAACCAAGCACTCTGCCTCCAGGATTGTCGAGGCCTACCATAGGAGTGACTTATAGGTGCATATGTGTCTATATATCTTGGTAGATATAGGTATACTCTATCTAAGTAAGGGGTGATTACACCACCTTACCCAAGTGAAAAGATGACGATGCTATATGGTTATGAAAGCACAGTCCTTTATTATGGTCCAGACAACAGCTCTCCCGGCAGCAACTGCCGTCCGGGAGTTCCAGGCATCAGAACACAGGAGACTCCACGAGCGTCATGGTGCTCGTGGAGAAACCTGTGTACTTAAAGATACAGTGCATACAGAACAGTACATCCCCACACATCCCCCTTCCCTCAATTAATAACAATGACAAAATTAAGCACAAAACACTAACCCACCCCTTCCCCAAAATGAAAAATAAAAGAATTGATTCAATAAGTCACGAAATCACGAAATTTTCCTGGAACATTTTTACATCTGGTGGAAAATCGTCTAGTCAACATGTCATTAGAAACAGAAATGGGGTCATGAGCGGGCAGAACTGGAACAGAATTGGGGTCATGAGCGGGCAGAACTGGAGGAACAGTACTAGCAGGCAGTAAACCTGAGTTAGATTTCAAACCAAATTTGTTTTTCACAAACTCAACTTTATGCTTAGGAACAATGGAAACACGAGATTTGTTCCAAATTTTACCATTTTCCAGAACAACTACATGATCCTTCACTTCCTTGACTAAGACAGGAGGAGAAAACCGAGCCAATCCTTTTCGCAAAAGTACTGTTTTTTTTATCCTAACCCAGTCCCCCGAGCGCACAGGAGACAATCTACAACTCCCTTGAGCATATTTGGCTTGGGTACAAGCCCTAACATCAGCCACCCCAGCGAGTTTGATACCGTCGATGTCTTTCCTCGCCATCCAATCTTTGTTTAATTCTGAACCAGCCACTCTACCTCTGAGTAAAGTAAAAGGTGAGACACCTGTGCTAGAATGGGGAGTGACTCTCAATGCCCACAACATGTCAGCAATGACCTTCTTCCAATTCAAACCATTGACGTTGGCTAACTGCAACTGATCCTTAACCACACGGTTCAACCTTTCAACTAATCCATTGCTTGAAGGGTGATATAAAGAGGTGAGAATGTGCTTGATCCCAAGAGATTTTAAAAATTTTAGCATTTCACTCGACACCAACTGAGTGCCATTGTCAGATACCAATTCTTCTGGCACACCCTCCCGCAAAAACACATTTTTGAAGAATTCAATAACAGTAGTAGAATTTATGCACTCAACAAATTTGACCTCCGGCCACTTTGACATGTAGTCAATTAAAACTAATGCATACTTTGGAGTTACTCCTAGATTGTAAAACGGACCCGCAACATCAAACGCCAATTTGTGCCAAGGCAGCTCTTTAACTTGTACTGGAGTCACAGGAGAAGGACTAGTAACTTGAGACTTATCACTTAGGACACAAGCACCACAATCACGCACACAATGTTCAATCGCTTTGTCTACTCCAGGCCACCAAAAATCTTCATGCACCCTCCTTTTCATAGCCCGAATGCCCAAATGACCAACGTGAGCCAACTCCAAAACCTTTCCACAAAGAGCTTCTGGAACCACCAGTAAACCAGCCCTACGTAAAACGCCATCAATCAAAGACAATTCATCACAAACTCTCCTAAAAGGCATTAAATCTGAAGAAAGGGACTTGTCATCAGGCCAACCATTGGTCAGGTAGTTCATTACACAACATAAATTCTTATCCTCAGTTACCGCTAACTTCCACTCACTTTCTGACAACGCGATGCCAACCTCCGATACAGAACTCACTGCACACACCATCTCCAAATCTTCATCACTCTGCTCTAACTTATCATGGGGAAGAGGCAATCTGGATAAACAATCAGCCACATTGTTTCTAATTCCAGGAACATATTCCAGGTGATAATCAAACTCACTAAGCCTGTATTGCCATTTAGCAATGCGAGGAGAAGCCCTCCCACCACCTTTCGTAGTGAAAAGATCAACTAGAGGCTTGTGGTCAGTTTTGAGTGTTATGTGATTACCCCAGAGAAAATTCCTGAAATGCTGCACGCCACACCATAAGGCTAACGCCTCCTTCTCGATGGTGGAATACGTGCCTTCAGCCCCACGTAAGGTTCTGGAGGCAAATGCAATTACTTCTACTTTACCATCCACTCTTTTCTGAGAAAGAACTGCACCCAGACCCACATTGCTGGCATCAGTAATTACGATATTCTGATCATTAATATTAAAAAGTTTGAGGGGACGTGCTTGTACAATGGCATTTTTCAGTAAGGTAAAATCATTTGCACATTCTTGTGACCAAACATATTTAACATTCTTTTTCAATAAATTTCTTAGAGACACAGTCCTGTCAGAAAAATTTCTAACAAATTTGGCGTAATATTCGACCAGCCCTAAAAAGGAACGTAGTTGATCCTTGTTGGATGGTTCTGGTGCATTCTGAATGGCATCTAACAATTTCATTTTGGGTTCCACCCCTTTGGCTGAGATGTGATGACCCAAATAATCCACACTATCCCTGAGAAACCTGCATTTGTCTTTTCTTAATGTCAACCCAAAATCTTTTAAAATTCCCAAAGCCGTTCTTACCCTGCTATTGTGTTCACTCACAGACTTGCCATAAATGAGAATGTCGTCTTGAAAGAAGACGACTCCCGCAGTGTTCTTGAACAGATTTTCCATAAGGCGTTGAAAAACTGCGGAAGCCGACGCCAGACCGAACGGCATCCTCAAATAGCGGAAAGCACCCTCCGGAGTTACAAAAGACGTAAGGTGTCTTGAATCCTTGCTTAAAACAACTTGGTGATATGCCGAAAAAATGTCTAGGGTAGTGAAATAGCTGGCACCCTCCAATGTAGATAACATCTCATTAATATTAGGTAGTGGTTGCCGATCTATCCAAATGCAGGCATTCAAGTCGCGCAAGTCCACACACATCCTAAGAGACTTATCAGCCTTGCGCGCCAAAACTACAGGAGATAACCATTCTGATGCCTCTATAGGTTCAATTACGCCTAAGAGACACAATCTCTCCAGTTCAGCTTTTAACTCAGTTCGCATACTTAGAGGTACCTTGCGAACTTTGTGTGCAACTGCTTTAACTCCTTCTTTTAAAATAATCTGGTGCTGAAAACCTTTGAGTTTGCCTAATTTGTCGCAGAAAACCTCTGGAAATTCATGCACCCATTCACTTTCACCAGAAACACTTAGGGAATGTACTGACTCTAAATCAGGCAAAGAGGCATAATACTGCTTGGCCTCACGTCTTGATAAAACCATGTCTTGATGATTGGGATCAAGGATCATACCAAGCTCACACTGTTCATGCCAACCCAATAAATTGGTACCATCTTTTACAACATATATGATGGAGGATGTAGAATCTCCTTTGAAATCAATCTCTCCTCTAAACTTTCCTAATACTTCTACTCTTTTTCCCCCATATGCAAACATTTTGATAAAAGATTTTGATAGTAGAATATTATCTAACATGTCTAAATCCTTAACATTAACTATGGAAAATGGAGAACCCGAATCTGCTAGAAATTTGATCAATACACCATTCACATTAACGGAACAAACAGGGGATTTTCGTCTACGAGATCCATCCATAGTCGCTATCTCAACAACACCATCAGCATTCATGGGAGAAGAAGACAACATTAGCAATTCATAATGCTCATCCTCTTCATCTACATGTAAGCGTTCATCAATACTTTTCACCATTTGTGAAGAACCTTTCTGAACTCCGGTTGCCTTACACATACGTGCTAAATGACCCTTCTTGCCACATTTAAAACAAGATTGATTAATTGCGAAACAAAATTTGAAGTTTCCTAAATGAGATCTACTCCCACATCGATAACAGGATAATCCTTGCGCATCATCCCTAGGCTTGTTGGAACTGGAAAACGAAGGAACTTGAGAACGATTCGGGTTAGATGTCCTCCGTTCTGGAATTTTGACTGTTGCTTTGGTGCTGATGGCACTGATGTCAGAAGATTCTGTTGGAGTTGCCAGAGGTGATGCAGGAGTACTCATTTCTTTTAAGCAATATTGGGAATGCTCAACAGATTTGGCCAGAGTCAAAGCAGTTTCTAGATCAGGGTCACTAGACGATAAGAGTTTTTCACGCACTTTTCTATCATGAGTGCGTTCAATGAGTTGATCCCTAATGATTTCATCTCTGAATTCTCTGTAGTTGCAGTTAACTGCTAGGATCCTTAAGGCTGCAACGAAATCATCTATGGACTCTCCGGGTAATTGTGCACGTTGCAAAAACTTGTGACGTTCCAACACAATGTTCCGTTTAGGACTAAATCTTTTGTCCAATGTCTTGACTAGAGAAGCATATTCGTCTAATATTTGCGCATCGCCATCATCACTTGAAATGGATATTCTCACTTCTTCGAGAGGTAATGTTTCCAGAATGGACCTTCCTTCAGGTCCCAAATTATAGACTAATAGGGCCTTCTTCTTTTTTGATGTGAAGGTATCACCATCGATGGCTTCAATGTATGCGTCAAATGTAGCTTTCCACTGTTTCCAGGGCATGGGGGGAGGACCTGGAGATTGCAAAAAGGGAGGTGGCGAGGCTACCTTTTCCATTTGCGTGGGGAGCTGCTGCCTCAAAACCAAACAAAGTAACTCAAGTCTATTAGGTCTACTAAATACTTAAGGTATTTAGTGGTTTGTGAGAATGCCAGCTGTGCAATTGTTTATTTCGTGAGAATGCCTGATGTGCAATTGTTTTCTTTTTTTTTAGAACTGCAGAAATGTTATTCCTTGTTTTCCCTTGTTAATTGGTAAATAATGACATCATAATGCAGGCTGTAATACGAGTTGGAGTCCGCTTTGCTTTGTTGTGACAATGTGCACCACAGAAGGGATTACAAGCTGGGAGAAATGATGCGCGTCACAATGCGCTTTATGTTGCCATGGTAGCGCACTTCAAGGGAAATCGACCGCATCAAATTGAGAATGTGCAGCAGCAACGCTCGCGCTGAGCATTTAGAAGCAGCGCTCGCGCTTATCTTTTAAACGCGTCAAATAAAGAATGTCCACAAGCAGCGCTCGCGCTGAGCTTCAGAAGCAGCGCTCGCACTAATCCTTTTAACAGCGGTAATGCGCTTTAAGTTAATTTAATTAATTTGAAAGTGACAGCACAGCAGGGTCAAAGACTCACGTCTCAATGGTGATACCGGCTTGACGTCGTTCCTTTTGAAATTCTTTTCTTCTGCTTTCTCTCTCGCTTGACGTCGCGGTTGCACCGTCTTCCTTAATTGAGTTACGGACAACTCTTGAGAGAGTTGAAGTACTGGACCATCGTCGCCAGTGAAAAGATGACGATGCTATATGGTTATGAAAGCACAGTCCTTTATTATGGTCCAGACAACAGCTCTCCCGGCAGCAACTGCCGTCCGGGAGTTCCAGGCATCAGAACACAGGAGACTCCACGAGCGTCATGGTGCTCGTGGAGAAACCTGTGTACTTAAAGATACAGTGCATACAGAACAGTACATCCCCACACCAAGCTGAGTGATCAGCCTGTGGTGTCAGTTTTGATGGCCAGCCAGGGGTGGCACAATACATGCTGCAGACCCTGGTAGGCCTTGGATGCACCTATGCCCTGGGTACCTATGGTACAATATACAGGGGCTCACAAAGGTGACCCAATACCCAATCAGGTATGTACCTAAAGTAGATGGAGTCCATTTTATAGGGAGAGCAGGTAGCCTGGGGTGCTGAATAGCAGGATCCCAGGCCAACTAAGTCGAAAACCAGCAAAACACTAGGCAAAAAGTTGGGGTAACCATATAGTCAGATATCCACCTTCCTACAGGTGTGTCTCCATTTGTTTTGTTAAGAGGTCGTGTACCCACCTCTAAACTCTTAGGCAGATGGATGGGTGGCAAGGGGTACATTTTGCCTAATGATAAGATTGATGATGTTTGCAAAAAGAGTGTTTAGGCACAAAATAGGTATGATCAAACGCGGGTCGAACCAGGCCCCAAACAGCCGAATGTCAGTATCAGGGACTTAGTGAGAGTGAAGTGTTCTAGGATTTTATCCAAAGGTGAGTCCAAATTTTCTGTTCTTAAGAAGATTGTAAAATTAACAAAGGTGCTGTCAAATTGGATGATGGTGGGTGGTGAAACAAGGGGAAGATTGCTGTGTCTAAAACGGGTTGGCATGCTCAAACCAATAATTCTGTTTGAGCTGAAGTTAATTACACTAATTTTACTTCTCATTCCCCTTCTTCCAGGACCATAATATTGCCTTCCAAATTTCAAGATTATATTTTGCAATGATTTTTATGCTCTTCTGTTGTTGAAATATTTTCTACTTTGCTCTATGTTTTTAATTGTTCTCTGTTTTCAAGGTTTGGTTTTTATCTCATTGTTTAAAGGGGAAAGATGTGTTGGGTTCTTTGTCATTCTCTCAAGACGTTTTACCGCGTGCCGGGAGAATGTGGAGAATCTTGGGGAAATGAGATTCTGGTGTGGGGCGTCCAACGGTCTTAGGTGGTTGCAGGGAGAAATCGCACTTTACCTGTGTTCCGCTGACATAATAAACTTCGTCCTGCCGCAACATTTTAAAACACATTCCTAAAGATATTGTCATTGATGGCGATGGTCAAGGTGACAATGTAGTAGACGAATAAGGTACTGCCATCAAGGCCTTAAACCCTCCTTTCAAAGCTTGTAAAAATGTAACCTTGGAAAGACACAAGTTTTACAAGAGAGTCCAGTTACAAGGTGAATATGCCCTTATCTACGTTGGCGCTTTGCGCATCCTCGTTGCCTCTTGTGAATACAAAGCATTTGAAGAGGAAATGATTAAAGACCTGCAAGTCGAAAAGACCAACAACAAAAAAGTTCAAGAGGCACTTCTCTCTAAGACTGATATGACTCTACAAAAGGCAATAGACATTGCTACAAGAATTGAAAGCACTAGTTCGTACATGGAGCATATGTCTTTAACTGACAGCAAAAATCACAACGTGTGTGCAATTAAATCAAAATATAAGAGAACTAATGAGTTAAAGGAAAAACCAGATAAAAAGTACAATAATACTACATCAAGGAAAGTACTAATGTGTTACAGGTGTAGCAGTACCAGTCACCTTGCTCATGCCAAATCATGCCCAGCTGTCGACAAATATGTGGCAAGTGCTCAAAGAAAGGGCACTTTACCAAGGTTTGCAGGTCCAGGTGTAGCAGTACCAGTCACCTTGCTCATGCCAAATCATGCCCAGCTGTCGACAAATATGTGCCAAGTGCTCAAAGAAAGGGCACTTTACCAAGGTTTGCAGGTCCAATTGAAATGGACCATTTAAGACGGTGCACAATGTTGAATCTTTAGTGGAGGAAACTTTTTCATCCAGCGAAGAAGATGAAATCTTCACTATTGTAGACATGGATTGTTCTAATGGAATTGAGGGTGTCAATTCCCAAGGACTTAAAAGAGCTCTATGTACTATTATTTTGAACGGAGTTAATGTCCAAATGTTAGCCGATTCTGGGTCTCCTTGCACTCTAATAAGTGAATCGCTCTGGAGAGAATCTTTTCCAAAGCACATTTTGAATCAGTCTTGTGTACATCCCATTGGATATGGTGGGAAGGTCATTGATGATGTGGGTGAATTCAACACTGATTTTGAATTCAAGAACAGTAAATCTAAGGGCATCATATACATAGCATGGGACGAGGCATATCTCTTCGGATGGGGAGACCAAGGCAATCTTGATATCATCCTTGATCCTGATAATAGTCAACAAGTGGTGTTGAAGAAAGATTTCTTCCAAGTACAAGCTGTCCAAATAAGCTCTTGAGAATTGTATCCAAAAGTCTTTAAAAAAGAGTTGGGTCTCTTTAAAGGTTTCAAGCACATGATTAAAATAACAATTGGGGCTCAGGCTGTGGTGAACAAGGTCAGGAGGGTGCCCCTAGTATTGCAGTCAGACTTAAAAAAAGAATTAGACAGATTGAACACACACAGTAAAACGCCTCAAGAGAATGACAGAGAACCCAACAAGAGCCATGCAAGCCACCCCACACTGCACTCCCCCATCTGTCTAGCTGGCAGAAACGTGCTGCTTTGGTAGGTTTCCCTAAGTGCAGGCAGAGCTGGGGACCGAAATCCACAGCAAGCCACATTGCAAAAAACCCATTGTTTTTCAGTGGAAAATGTGATGTGTCTACATTGTGTTTAGTGCCCTTTCATGATGTGGGAACCTGGCCTACTCAAACAAGTGAGGCACAGTTTCTGTCAGGAAACCTGGGAATACTGGGTGGTATGACATATGTGGCTGGCTGCAGACCCCAGGACTTTTCCTCACAAAAATGCAATGAATTGTGTTTTTTAGGCAAAGTATGAGCTTTGCACGGGATTCTGAGTAAATAATCTGTTGAGAGCAACGCAAATCACCACACACCGGGCTCCCCCGGTTGTCTAGTTTTAAAAAATGTGCTGGTTTGGTAGGGTTCCCTAGGTGCCGGCTGAGTTGGGACCAAAAATCCAGAGCTACCTACATAGCAAAAACACTTTTTTCAGTGGAAAAACTGCTGTACAACATGGCTGAAAGACATTGACAAAGACAATAGCTCTTGCATAGGGAAGAACTATTGGCTTTGTTAATGCTTGTTTTACAAGTTGTTTTGCAAGCAATACAATATAAGCTTTTAATATTCGCTGTGATGAACAAGATTTTAGAACAGACACAGATTGAAACTAGGATTAGAACCCTTAATTTCAGAGATTAAATATTTAGCCACCTAGAGCAACTCTTTGCTCTTTGAGCAAGCATTATGCATTAAAGTAAAAACAACTCGGTCTTTCTTGAGCGGGAAGTAAACACATGCTTCGTCACTATCAAAGCCTTTGTCAATGAATTCTTAAAATACTGTCAACACATTCGTGAAAAAACAGTGTTTTTGAACGTGCCAGGCTGCTGAGTGCTAAACAAACAGAGTCAATGACTTCCCCCCAAACATGCGCCCCTGAAGGCAAACAAACATTAAAACAAAAGCACATTATCAAAGTAAGCCCGGCGACAACCCCAGAGCACTTTCTTAAATATCTAAACAAACAAAAGTCCACGCATAAGTAACGTAGTTCATTGGTGCAACATTGGACTGCCCTTATTATTGCTGGGATGATGTACTTCCTGCTTAGTGGAGCAGGATCATCTCAAATGCAGGAAATGAGATTGCATATGAACCTCCTGTCTTGTAATACAATTAGGTTAAATGCAGCAATTTAACTGTAGGGACTATGAGGCTTATTTCAGCAGATCCACTTAATTGTAGGGACCAGGGGCGTGGCCAGGCAAGATGGCCGACAGGACGTGCCCTTAGGGAGCTCCGCCTCCCTGCTGACCTGCATTTATGATACTCCATCTGCCTAAATACCTTGATGCTTCCCAGGCAAATTGAGCCTGTATGACCTGGGAGTGTATTTGAAGACATTTGGCAGCCGTGACCACTATGATCACGGTGGGGTGCCACAATGTGTTGGACCTTCCTGTGCAGCTAGGCCTTGTGCAGAGTGACTGGTGCTTGCCGGCTGCGGGTGTCGGCCCCACTATACCTCGATGACTTGCTGCCGCTATCGCGGCCACCAGTTTTGCTGGAGCGCCCACCGCATTTCCACCCGATCAGGCTGCGGTCAAAGATATCCCACATCAGTTTCTGCCAGGGCCTGCATGTGGGGTCACAGCCTCTAACCCCCCCCCCCCCTGCTCCTCTGTCAGGTCCGGGGCACCTGGGAAATGAGGGCAGTAATGAGGGTCTGCTCAGATGGAGTAGGGGCCCTTCGGCATTGACTAAAGGACTGTGGTGGCAGCCCCCCACCTGAATTCGACTGACTCTGCTGAGTTTGCAGGGTGCCAGATTGGTGGATGGAGGCTCTCCCCCCCTCACTGTCCTCACATACATCAGTGTTCTGCCCGGCGCAGAACATAGAGGAGCTGCATCTGGCAGACTGCTTCTGGGAACACTGGTGACCGGTTATGACCGCTGAGGGATCCTACACACGGATCAGGTAGGCCCTTTACCCCCTCCCCAGTGATTAGAGCGGGGGTGCTCGGGAGTCACTTGGGGGCACATAGGTAAGGCTGCCCGATTCGGCCCTGGGGACAACTGGCCCTGCAGAGGATAGAGTGCCTGGGGTCCCAGCTGATTTGCTGGCTCCAGACCTGCACAAGGGGTCTGCTCCTCCCCTGCAACACTGCAGCAGCCTACCAGACCACCAAGGGCATATGGATCCAGCTGTGAGCTGTGACTGCCAAGAGTGCACCGGCTGAGCACACATCCTCTTGACCATTGGGGTGACAGGAAAGGGTGTGCCTTAGTGGGACTAGGCGTCGATTGAACATGCACCCATGACGACCCAGATGCTTTGCACCCTTGTGTGACTTGGGGATTGCTCCCTGTTGATCCTTGCCTGCTGGTGGTTCAGACGTCTGGGGGCCCACCTTGTGGGTGACAACTGCGCATTATCCTTTACTGTATCTGCGGTAGGCTCTGTCATCTTGAGACCCTGTCCGAAGTTGTGGTTGCCAGTCTCGAGGGTCTGCCACACAGTCAGCGTTGTGGAATACCACCCTGCCTTATTTATCGAATGTTGCCTCTCCCCCCCGAACGGGGGACCATAGCGCTTGGAGACCTCAGGGGTGTGCTGCTCGGATTCACCCCTTCTGACCTGGTGGCGGTGCTTGGGCATGGGCAACGTTTGACTTTGCCTGCCTGCTGTCCTCCTGGCTGATGTTCTGGATTCCCCCGGATCGTGCTACATGGGTCCCGGCAGTTGAGTCACTGGGGTGTCTGACATCCGGAAGCACACCCGCAACACGGGCATGTGGAAGGATAGGTCACAGCTTTAGCTCCAGGGCAACAGCATCACCCAGTATACCAACCAGCACACAAGATCAGCAGGGACAGGCAATGTTACTAGACCGCTCCCAGGAGCGAGTGGCAGAATCAGCTCTGTTGGCAGCTATAGGAGGCTCCAGAGAGGGACTGGAGGAACAGATTGGAGGCATTTATGTTGAGCTCTCCATTTTACATGCCCATTTATGCAAAGTAGCAGACGAGGTGGACACTGCTGAAACCAACATAGCCACCCTCCAAACGGAGGCCTGTCTTCTTAAGCAGAAGGTGTCTCAGATGTCCGTTATTACCTCTTCCCTGGTACAAAGGGTGGAGGATCCTGAGGGCCATAATGTCAAAATAATATCAGACTCTTCATATTTCCTGAACGAAACGAGGGCCAGTTGGCAGAAACCTTCCTTGAGCAGTGGGTGATACAGGACTTGCACCTCAGTAGTCTCTTGGACTTCTTAATGGTTGAGCGAGCTCACCATGCAGTAGTCCCCTTGCTGCCGCTGGGTGCTCCACCCAGAGATCTCATCGCCAAAATCATGAACTATTGTGACAGGGATGCCAACCTATGGGCAGGCACGAAACAGTCAGTTCCCCAGTATGAAAATCACAACATTTTCATATACCAAGATTACACTCAAAAAGTTCAGGAAAGGCACAAATCTTTCCTTGCTGTAAAAAAAGAAGCTCTGAGAAGTGAACCTTAAATATATTTTACTATACCCTGTGAAGCTCTGAGCCATAGCTGATTGAAAATCGCAATTTTTTTAACAACCAAAGGAAGTATGGTCATGGATAGATATGTCCGATCGCATATCAGCGCATAGACTGAGCAATGGTGACTAATTTCATGTTTGTATGCATAGAGGTGCGAATGGGCGCTTTAGTGGGGGTGAGGGGAGTAGTTTGCTATGGGCCTGGGATCTGCCCACATTGTGGTCCATGAAGATGGCACAATAGACTCAGCCTTAGATATCTACTCCTTGGTGCTAGACGCTCTGCCTGATGCTGCCCCCACCAATAGTTCTGACCTGGTGTGTCCCCCTCGGAGGGAAGTTCATTTTACTGTTTCTCAGCTGACTGTTGATTTTTTTGCCATCACATTGCAAGCAGAGAGTATGGATTCATGCTCACACTCACAGTCACAATGGTTGGTCCGGCCACCTATGAGTTTCTGTCCTGGACCATGAGGGGTCTGGGTACTTAAAAAAACAGCAAAGGGCATTGTTATTCCTGATGTGGATTGATATTCACTTCACAAGTCTTCAGGAATCACACCTCTGGGGTGGAGAGGTCAGAAAATTGGCTAAGACATGGAGGGGCAGCTTTACTCAGCTAATTATTCCACATATGCCAGGGGAGTCCATATTTGGACAGTACCTAGGGTCCCATATGATCTGACATACTTGGAAGTTGATGTTGAAGGGAGGTTTATCCTCCTCCAGGGGAGACTCGATGGCACAGACATGACCTTCATCAAAACTGATGCACCCAATATTGACAATGAGCAATTCTTCTCCAGACACCAAAATATTTTTTTATCTGCCTCTGTTGTCTGGGCTGGTGACTTCAATTGCATGCTGGATGGTCTGCTGGAAAGGTACCCTCCCTACCCGAATTCTATACCTAAGATGACACGTTTCCTACAGGAGGCAGTCACTAATATGGGACCCTATTATATATGGAGAGCTACTTACCTTGAAAAGGCCAAGTCTTCCTTCTATTTACCTACCCGCAACTCATACAGTAGACTGGATCGCATATTCAATCAATCAATCACAGGCATTTATATAGCGCACTACTTACCCGGAGGGTCTCAAGGCGCTGGGGGGGGGGGGAGGAGTGCTGCTACTGCTCGAATAGCCAGGTCTTGAGCTTCTTCCTGAAGGAGAGGTGGTCTTGGGTCAGGCGCAGGTCGGTCGGTAGGGAGTTCCAGGTCTTGGCGGCCAGGTAGGAGAAGGACCTTCCTCCTGTTGTCGTTCTTCGGATGTTGGGGACGGCGGCGAGGGCGTGGCTGGCTGATCGGAGATGTCGTTTGGGAGCGTAGAAGTTGATGCGGTTGTTGAGGTAGCTAGGGCCTTGGTCGTGTAGGGCTTTGTGTGCGTGGGTGAGGAGGCGGAAGGTGATTCTTTTGTTGACGGGGAGCCAATGAAGGTCTCTCAGATGTCCGGAGATGTGGCTGTGTCGTGGGATGTCGAGGATGAGTCTGGCTGAGGCGTTCTGGATCCGCTGGTGTCTTTTCTGGAGCTTGGCGGTGGTTCCGGCGTAGAGGGCGTTGCCGTAGTCCAGTCGGCTGGTGACGAGGGCCTGGGTGACCGTCTTCCTGGTCTCGGTGGGGATCCACCGGAAGATCTTCCGTAGCATGCGCAGGATGTTGAAGCATGACGAGGAGACGGCGTTGACTTGTCTGGTCATGGTGAGGGAGGAGTCCAAGATGAAGCCCAGGTTACGTGCGTGGTCTGTCGGTTTGGGTGCGCTGCCTAGGGCGGGGGGCCACCAGGAGTCGTCCCAGGCGGAGGGCGAGGAACCCAGGATGAGGACTTCCGTCTTGTCTGAGTTCAGTTTCAGGCGGCTGGTCGTCATCCACTCGTCTACGTCTTTCATCCCTTCGTGGAGGTTGGCTCTGGCGGCGGCGGGGTCGTTGGTCAGGGAGAGGATCAGCTGGGTGTCGTCAGCGTAGGAGATGATGTTGAGGTTGTGTTGGCGTGCGATGGCCGCGAGGGGGCTCATGTAGACATTGAAGAGGGTGGGGCTCAGCGAGGATCCTTGAGGGACGCCGCAGATGACTTCGGTGGCCTCTGACTTGTACGGTGGTAGACGGACTCTCTGTGTTCTTCCGTCGAGGAAGGAGATGATCCATTCCAGTGCCTTCTCCTGGATTCCGATGTTGCTGAGGCGCTGCACTAGGGTGCGGTGGCAGACAGTGTCGAATGCCGCGGAGAGGTCTAGGAGGATGAGGGCCGCTGTTTCTCCGTTGTCCATCAGGGCTCGGATGTCATCGGTGGCAGCGATGAGGGCGGTCTCGGTGCTGTGGTTGGCTCGGAAGCCAGACTGTGAGGGGTCGAGGGATCCATTTGTCTCGAGGAAGGCGGCCAGCTGCTTGTTGACGGTCTTCTCGATGACTTTGGCTGGGAACGGGAGGAGCGAGATGGGGCGGTAATTCTTGAGTTCGGTGGGGTCCGCTGTAGGTTTCTTGAGTAGGGCGCTGAGTTCGGCGTGCTTCCAGCTCTCCGGGAAGGTGGCGGTGTCGAAGGAGGTGTTGATGATGTCCCGCAGGTGGGGTGCGATGACCGCATCGGCCTTGTTGAAGACGTGGTGAGGGCAGGGGTCGGTCGGAGATCCGGAATGGATGGAGTTCATCAGGCGGATGGTGTCTTCGGTGCTGATCGGAGTCCAGGCGCGGAGGGTGGTGGTGGGGGGCGGTGGTTCGGTCGTGGCGTGCGTCGGTTGAGTGCTGAAGCTGTTGTGTATGTCCGCGATCTTGTTGTGGAAGTAGGAGGCGAGGGAGTTGCAGAGGTCTTGCGATGGGGTGATGTCGTTGTTTCCGGCGTTGGGGTTGGAGAGCTCTTTGACGATGTTGAAGAGTTCCTTGCTATTGTGTGCGTTGTTGTCCAGCCGGTCCTTGAAAGCAGTTTTCTTGGTGGCGTGGATCAGTTGATGGTGCTTTCGGGTGGCAAGCTTGAGGGCGGTCCTGTTGTCCGGTGTTGGTTCCCTTCTCCAGGCTTTCTCGAGGGCTCGGCAGTTCTTCTTGGAGCTCTTGAGTTCGTCGGTGAACCATGGGGCCTTCTTGCTGCCGGGTCTGCTAGGCGGGGTCCTCAGTGGGGCGAGTTCGTCCGCGCAGTTGCTGATCCACTTCGTGAGGTTGTCGGCGGCCTGGCTGGGGTTTGCTGAGCTGGCGGGGGGATGCTGGCTCAGGGAAGCGGCGAGCTGGTCGGCTGTGATCTTGTTCCAGTTTCTTCGCGCAACCGGTTGCTGGTGGTGGTGGATCGTCATTCTTCTGAAGGTGAAGTGGACGCAGCTGTGGTCCGTCCAGTGGAGTTCAGTGGCGTGGCTGAAGGCGATGTCTTTGCTGGATGAGAAGACGGCGTCGAGTGTGTGTCCGGCGAGGTGGGTGGGGGTGGATACCAGCTGCTTGAGTCCGAGGTTGGCGAGGTTGTCGAGCAGGGTGGTGGTGTTGCGGTCGTTGTTGTTCTCCAAGTGGAAGTTGAGGTCTCCCAGGAGGATGTAGTCAGCGGAGGGGAGGGCATGCGGGCTGACGAAGTCGGCGATGTCCTCGCTGAATTGTGTGCGTGGTCCCGGGGGTCGGTAGATCAGGGTGCCTCTGAGGGTGGTCTTCGGGTCGGTGCGGATCTGGAAGTGTAGGTGTTCGGCGGTTTTCAGGGTGTCGTCGGTGTTGGTCGTGATGTGGATGGTGTCCCTGTGGATGATGGCGATGCCTCCTCCCGTCTGTTTGACGCGGTCTCTTCGGGTGATCTTGTAGCCCTCTGGGATGGCGATGGCGATGTCGGGCGCTGAGGAGTCGTTCATCCAGGTTTCCGTGAGGAAGGCGACGTCAGGGGCTGTGGTGTCGAGGAGGTTCCAGAGTTCGATGGCGTGCCTGTGGACGGAGCGGGTGTTGAGCAGGATGCACTTGAGGTGGTTGCTGCTGGTGTTCGGCTTGGTGGGTGCTGGTGTGGGGCAGGTCCGGATGCAGGTGAACTTGCAGGCGTGGCAGCTGAAGGGTCCGTGGGTGCGCCTCGGGGTGGCTCGGTAGCATCCAGGGATCCCGCCGGTGTTGAGTGCGATGAGTTCGGTGGCGTTGTAGGATAGTCGGGTCGTCTTCCGTCGGTGGGGGCCAGGGATCCTGGCGCTGGGCGCAGTCGAGGCGCGGACGGGCGCAGACGGGCTTACCTTTGGCGCGCATTCGGCGCACAATCGGCGCTCCCGCTGCGCGTGACCGAAGTGCGAGGGTGGGCGGAGCAGCTGGGAGGCGGGAGCGGGGAGGGTACAGAAAGAAAAAAGGGGCGTGGTTAGCGGCGGTGGCGGGAAGCCGGGAAGCGGGGAGCGGGTAGGGAGGAGACGGGGGGTGATACAGGCAAGCAGGCAAACAGGCAAAAAACCAAAATAAATACACAATAAGATACAATAAAGCAGAGGGGCACACGGCGAGATAGCGGGGAACAGGAGCCTGCAGGTCAGGCGAGCACATCGCTACACCGTAGGAGACCACGCCACTCGGTGGCAGGGGGCGTGGTCACACGGCGGCGGCCGGGGCAGCGAGGCAGGCAGGCGGGAGGCACACGCAGCAGCTGGTGGCCGTGCGGCGTGGGGGGTGTCCTAAACTAGGTCACACTCACCTGCGTCGCACGGTCGCCATATATGGCCAAGTGCGAGGGTGGGCGGAGCAGCTGGGAGGCGGGAGCGGGGAGGGTACAGAAAGAAAAAAGGGGCGTGGTTAGCGGCGGTGGCGGGAAGCGGGGAGCGGGTAGGGAGGAGACGGGGGGTGATACAGGCAAGTAGGCAAACAGGCAAAAAACCAAAATAAATACACAATAAGATACAATAAAGCAGAGGGGCACACGGCGAGATAGCGGGGAACAGGAGCCTGCAGGTCAGGCGAGCACAGCGCTACACCGTAGGAGACCACGCCACTCGGTGGCAGGGGGCGTGGTCACACGGCGGCGGCCGGGGCAGTGAGGCAGGCAGGCAGGAGGCACACGCAGCAGCTGGTGGCCGTGCGGCGCGGGGGGTGTCCTAAACTAGGTCACACTCACCTGCGTCGCACGGTCGCCATATATGGCCAAGTGCGAGGGTGGGCGGAGCAGCTGGGAGGCGGGAGCGGGGAGGGTACAGAAAGAAAAAAGGGGCGTGGTCAGCGGCGGAAGCGGGGAGCGGGTAGGGAGGAGCGGGGAGCGGGTAGGGAGGCTATGGGGGGGTTAAGGTGGCCTCACTGAGCCACTTCTCATGTTACCTCTCAGACCACACTCCAGTACTCTGCGAGGTCACCTGGGGAGCAGCTCCTCGCTCTCCGATTGGATGGAGACTTGCCCCTGAGATCCTTCAAGATGCGGACAGGTGGAGACTCTCTTGGACTATTTCAAGATCAACTGGTCCTCAACCCACCATCGCTCGACTGAGTGGGAGGAGATGAAGATGGTGTTTAGAGGGCCCTGTGTAGGGCTTTCTTGAGGACTCTTTTGTGGGGCAAGGCGCACCCTCCAGGCCGAATTATCACGGGGTGAGGCAGAACTGGCAAGCTTGCAGCACCTAGCACCAGCCTCTTGCCTCTAGATGAACGGGCCGCACAATGTCGCATCCTGGAGGTGAGCGAAAGGCTGGAGAAATATATCCCATAGTCACATTGTCAGCTACACCACAGGGAGGGCAGCGCCTCTGGGCATTAATAGCCTGGATCCTTAAATGGGAGTCCCGTCTCATCCCGGTACTCTAGCTCAGAGATTCATTAGGGGATAATGTATACTCACAATGTGGCATTGTGGATATATTTAAGACTCACCTGGAGCCGCTCCATCGCTGCAATCATCTGCCAGATCCGAACCGCATCAATGATCTCCTAGCCATGGTCTTGCTGTCCTGATGAAGGTGCTCGTGTGGACTTAGAGGCTGGCCTCCCACTGGCGGAGGTCCAGGCAGCACTTCGACAAAAGCCCCAGGGTAATGCGCTGGGGAGTGATGGTTTGTCGGCAGAGTTTTAGCAGGACTTCTCCCCTTCCCTCAATCAGCATCTATTGGAGGTATACCTGGAGGCTAGCAGCTATGGGGTCCTACTTGAAACTATGTGCGAGTGCTATATATCTACAATACTCAAACCAGTGTCTGACAGCTCAGACCCCTCCTCATACAGACCCTTATCCATGATTAACACAGGTGTGAAAATCTTTTGTAAAACCCTTGCTCTGCCATTGTGACAAGTGATTAAACAGTTAGTACATGAGGATCAATGAGGGTTTATACCTCGTCACAATACCACCATGAACCTCATGTGCCCCATGGAGTGGAGAGTAAGGAAGACAAACACACCATTGTTTCAATATATATCGCTAAACCTTTTGGATTGGCCCTCGATTTCAATCTTGGGTGAAATAATTGTATACAAACCCTAACTGCCAGGATGAGAGTACGCAGGTTATGTTCTGAAAGCCAGTTGGCTGAGGTAAGAGGCCGGGCTGCCCTCTGTCTCACCATTACCTTGGAGCTCCTGGCAATTTAAATCAGGCTAGAGTTTGCGCCTTGGGGGATTGCTGTAGGGAATACTCTCACCTGGTATCTTTATATGCTAATGACTCCCTCTTTTACTTGTCAGTGCCGGGGCACTCCCTCCCTCTGCTGCTCAACTGCCTGATGAGATTTAGGGAGATATCAAGCCTCAGAACCAATTATCAGAAATCCTTACTCTTTCCATTGGGTGATCTGAGGTAGCAGGCTCTCGAGTCTTTGTGGGCCCTTCCTCTTAGATTGGAGGTCAATATGTTTTGTTATTTGGGCATGATAGTGGAGCACATCCCGCAGAAACATTGACAATACAATATTTCAAGGGTCTTTGAGGGCCTCCGCTTCTCCATCTAATTCTGGAATCCTCAATTGCTTTCCATTATGGGCCAAGTGGCCATTCCCAAAGGTGCTAGCAAAACTTGATCTACACCTCCACCTCAAGGAAAGGCAGAGCAGACAAAGAAGGGGTTAACAAGGTTCCAAAACTTGGGAAATATTAGGGTAGTGGGTCCATAAGCACCAAGGGCACATGCATTCGTACAAAGACCTAGCCCTAGACTTTCTCCAGAGCCAAATAAGACTAGCAGGAAATGAGGGTTCTAAACTGGCTGCACAGCCAGGCAGAGTAATTTCACCCCAAGTGTAGCAAGGGGACAATTCTTCGGCATTCAGGTCACTGAGGGTGGGCATTGGCTTTTGTCTAACTGGGCTAAGTACCTCTTCAGCACTTAACTCTAAGTGGTAGCACAGGTCGACCAATCCAACACTTTTTGGGTGGGAAGGCAGATATGGAGGGTGAACACAGATTCACCACTCAAAGTACTTTCATCATCAAGGAATCTTTATTTGACATTTTTGCCATAAAATATGCAGGTTAAAACTATATACAATAATGAAATTGATTAAAAAAAGACACAATAGAATATTGATGAAATCCATTGTGAGAAAATAACACGGTTTTCAATATAGCAGACACATTAAAATTTAGCACCATAATAGTAAATTCATTCATTCATAGGGGAGCGGCACAATCCAATAGGATAAACACAGTATTATAAAATCAGTAATGTAAGAATAATACATGATTACAATATGTCAAATGCACCTTAACATCCATTAGCAGTCAATCATCTGCGCTTAGTCCACATGGCTAGCAGGAACCGTGAGAATGCAAATACAGTGCAACTAGAGGTATCAGTTTTTAAAATTCTAAAAGCATATGCACATTGTGTAAAGCCCAAATGTTTGCATATGGGAACTAGCCAATGCTTCCTGGGTTTGCTGTATGCTAGGCAGAAGAAGAGTACATGAAGTTCATCTTCCGAAATACAACTACACCCTGGGCATTTATTTAAAGTAGAGGCTGACCATTTGCTCGTAAAAGCTCTTAGGGGTAAAGTGCCATATCTCCATTGTAAATAAAGTTTTCTCGATGCAATGGGATAAATAACATCCATCACATCCTCAAAAAAATAAGAATCTTTAAATATTGAAAAAGAAGTGGTCAGGGTGCCAGCATGGGGGATAGACAGAGCAGCCGAGAGTTTTCCATCGACCAAAATCCTGGTAAGCGACTTGCGTGAGACCTCATGGCAGGACCTTTCCGGATCATACCACAGGGCCGGCAATCCCAATCTTAAAAATTGCTGCTTTAGGGACATAAGCCACGGTATTTTTGCTGCAATATGGTAATGTAATATTTCCTTCAGTTCTAGCCTGTAATTCTGCAGCTCTGGTGTGATCCAGAGCCTATGCCAGAACCTAAGGGGTATCAGTGCTAGTTCGTCTTCGATAGGTCTCAGCCCCAAGTCCAGCCTTAAGGGTAAGAGCGGGGTACTTTGTGGGAGTGCCAGGAGCTGCCTGATAAATTTATTTTCCGTTTTAACGATTTCAGGCCTGCAGGAATGCCCCCATAGCTCCCCCCCATACAGGATTGCAGCCCTCGCCTGGGTCTTGTAAATCTCCAACGGTGGTTTAATGGGTTTAAATGTCGATGTGTTGGAGAGCCTGAGAATTCCTCCTGCAAGCTGGGCCAGTTTCATTTGTGATTTTACTTGTTGGGGGCCCCATGACAGGTTTTCAATCATGGTTACCCCCAAATACTCAAAGGTCGTTACCCTTTGTAAATGCACTCCGCCCAGGCTGGGATTCGGGCGGGTAGATGCCGGTGGATTGAAGATCATGAATTTCGTTTTATCAACATTTATCTCCAAACCACGGCATCTACAGAAATCCTAAGAGCCGTCCAACACACGTTGTATCCCCATGGGAGACTTTGAAAGCAGCAGGGTGTTGTCAGCGAACATTATCGCCAGCACCCTGCTGCCTGCCAACCTCGGCGCATCATTATTAGGTACACCATCCAGATGAGCAATTACACCATTTACGTAAAGGCAAAACAGGGTAGGTGCTAATACGCATCCCTGCCTTACCCCCCTACTTACAGTGAACCTGGATGATAAAGCCCCTTCCCTCCCACATCTGACCTGCGAAATTCCCCTCATGCAACCTTATCAACACATTCAAACGTTTTTGTGGGACACCCATATTCTGCAGCACAGACCACAGTTTTCCGCGGGGCACTAGATCGAAAGCGGAGCGGAGGTTCACAAACACCATGTAGAGGCTGCCACCCTCTATCTTTGCCGTTTTCCAGAATAGTAATATTAGACGAAAGATTTGGTCCATGGTGGAAGTGTTCCTCCTAAACCCCGCTTGGTACGGGCTGAGGACTGCTTGCTCCTCTAACCAGTCCTGAAGGCGGTCTAAAATCAGCCGGGCAAAAAAAATTTGCGGGACATCGATGAGGCTAATTGGCCTGTAGTTGACCGGGAGCAGAGGAGAACCCTTCTTAAAAATTGGGACTATCTCTGCTCCCAGCCAAGTACAGGGAACCTCCATGCCCCTCAGTACTGCGTTGAAGATAATACAAAGATAGGGGCTCCAAATACTAGGTTGGCTTTTAAAGAGGTCTCCTGGAAGTTTATCGAGGCCCGGGGCTTTTCCCGCTGGGAGCTTGGCTATTGCAAGACAGACTTTCTCTAGGGAAAATTCTAAATCATCATGCTGGTCAGGTATAGGTGGGGGAACAGAAAAGCTTTGCGCACCCTGATCTACTGAGTAAAGGGCCTTGAAGTGATCTTCCCAGACCTTTCCCTCAATATTGGGTTCATAGGCAGATTTTGGTTCTTCGCTGCCTGTGCTAACTATTGCCCAAAATCTGCGAGCATCCCTGGACTCTAGGGCACCGGATAGATTTGTCCACTTATCAAAATCCCACTCTTGCTTGGCATATTTCATGATTTCTTTATACTTAGTGCGCATAGCGCAGATGCGGGGTTTGTTACTGCCAAGCTTTACGGCCTCAACCAGCTCTAACTTGGCCGTTCGACATGCAGCATTATACCAGGTAGATACAGGAGCCCTCTTTCTCTGATTAGGCACCTTGGGATAGAGAAGCTCAAATAAGGAGGAGAGTAGGTTCGTGTGCAGGGCCTGCAACTTTTCATTAAAGTCTAAGGGGGGAGGTTGAGTGGTTAAGACATCAACCTCCACCAACAGGGTAAGAATTGAATTGTATAATTTAGATAATTCTTCTGGGGACGCCACTAACTTTTCCCACTTGACCCTGCGTCTATTAGTTGTTAAGATTATCTTGTCTCCTACATCTTCCTGATCTCCCGCTACTTCACCTCCAGGTCCAGGAAAAATCATCTCCTGGCTTAGGGCATTGTGATCACTATCAGCCCTGGTAATTACCTTGAAGTCGATGACCTTAGGCCACAGCCGCGTCTCAACCATAATATAGTCGATGCGCGACTCCTGTCCCGTTTTATTGAAGGTGCATCTCGATGGAGTATCAGAGGGAGTGCGGCCGTTACAGGCCCTAATGGAATGATTTAATGTTAGGGCCATGATCTGAATCGCTAAAGGTGACCATTTCTTAGGTATTGGAGAGTGACTTGGGGGTATCGCCCAGTGATCATCCTCTGCCATAAGGGCACCCTCATTCATCCCCTGAAGGGGCTCATAATGACAGTTCAGGTCACCGGCTACCAAAGACGAGCGTCACTAGTAATAGTGTGCAAAAAAATACAATACACAATAGCAAGCTTAAAGGAATTTGGCCACTTTAGGACAACACATTGAACATCATCTGAGTGGGTGGTCACAATCTCGGCCATACAGCCCAGATGTGAACCAACCCAGATGGTGAGACCCCCAAACGGTCGCCCCTTCCTCCCCCAACGGGCAGGCACATGGAATGAGGCAAATCCTACTCTAAGTTGTTCATCTCTCGCCCTGGTCTCTTGAAAAAGGCATATGTCGGTCTTGTCCACAAAGGGACCCCACTCTGGACAGGACAATTTATTAGGTAGACCTGCGACGTTCCAGGATAGTATTGTTTAGATTAATAGCATTAGGGCAGGTAAAATCACTCCCCGACAAAACACTTTCCCTTACAGGTTCACAGAGGGGTTCCAATAAGCAAACTTGCATACTACTACTAGATGGAACATCGCCATTTCCTGTAAAAGTCCCCTGGGTGGGAGATTGGGGATCTGGAATGACACTTGGCAATTGGCCCGATGTTAACTCAACAAGTGCCCCCGGATTGCCATGCATTTCCACCCTACTATGCTGTAGTAAATCAACCATTTCTAGTCTGCTAAACCTATTTTGGGTGCTTTTTTGACTCGGTAAGTGCGATTCCACAAACCTACCCCTCTCAACCCTACCCGCGCCTCGATGCTCTACCAAGGTCCATCCACCTTCTCTATCGGGTGGATAGGTCGGGGATAAAAATATGACAACGGGAGGGGTTGGATGGTGGACCCAGGGCTATGGTACCTCCAATTACAAATATGCTCCACAGTCCGTGGGTCCTTAAAATTTACCAGCACACAATCACCAATAATGGTTTTTGGCCTATGGCCCACCCAAGATAACCTGCGCACCATGAGTATTTCACTTGTAATGTGGCGAGGGAGTGGTCTATTTTTGTTAGGCCAATCCGAGACTTTATTTTTCAGTGAACTAAATGATTCCAGACTCGAATTACTTATTACGGGAACCCCTGTGAGGACTACCAGGTACAGGCTTGATTCTGGGGGCAAATCAATTATACACTCACCAGGAGGGTCTATAGCTGATAAAACCCGACCACCCTCTTTAGGCTGTCTTGAAATGCCCTCCCTTGGAATATTTGTAGATATATCCACAGATACAGGAGGGTTTACAATGGGTGGTTTAGGAATGTGCAATTCAGCTGAAGTGGTAGGTTTTTGTGGTACAATCCCCCCCTGAGCAGTGTTCACTTGAGCGCCACCCACATGCAACACATTTGACTTCAATCTGTCCACAGTTTCTAGTGTGGTAAGTTCGATCTTGGACAGCTGCTCTTCAATCCGCGTTAATCTAGCTTCAAGTGGTTGGAGGGAGGATTTTATTAGTATACACAGTTTTACAAAAAGAGAGTCCTCCACTGCCGGAGTTTCTTTAGTGGAATTATCCAAACCTGGAAAATGTGTTCCTGGACAGGTTACAGGCAGTGATGGTAAGACGTGTATATCCATGCAATTTAAGGCATCTGACCCCTTTTGCTTGTGTGTTATATCAGTACTGCCAGCACCTTTGGCAAATTTGGACTTCCTGCCTCCAGTGGCAGTACCAGCCCCCCTCTTCCTCTTGGGCATCGCCCCCTCGCGTCTTTCCCGCAGTTGCCGGGTATTGGGTCTTTCGGGGGAACTAGCCGTGGTTGACACAATGGTAGTGTTTATAGCTTCTACTAATTGAAGCTGCTCAACTGGGGGGATATAGCCCTGATCCTGGGACATCGGTGGACTATGCACAATTGCTGGAACGACAATTATATTTCCTCGCATAGCAGGTTCTGGTGTATGAGCGGTTGCTAGGTGGCCCAGGGAGGATCTTTTGGCAAGAACTAGGTCTTGGGAAACTCGTCGCTCCATTAGAATTATCCCCTGATCAATAACAGAGTTAGCTCTAATTATAAAATTATCCAATGTCCCTGTTAAGTTCCCGCTTGAGAGTACTGCCTTACTCCTACTTTCGCGCACTGCCATGTTACAGAACTTCACCTCAGTCGGAATTTACAAATCTTCCTGTCAAGTGGGGGGTAGATTGGGCCAAATGAAAAAGGGGTGGCCCGGTCCGGTCTCTTCCGGGCTACAAAGGGCTTACACGGGCCCGCCCTTGGCCCAGGCTTTGCCCGGCGCGCGCCCGCGCGCGTTCCGCGAAGCGGAAGGAGTAGTTGAATAAATACCTGCAGGCAGAGGGCAGGAGCAATGCGGGAAGAGGACGCAGCTGTGGCTGGAACGGGCTGCTGGTCCTCGCAGTCCCTGATGCTGTAATCACCTCCAAGTCCAGGGCAGAACAAACTGCTGCGAGCTGCACCCTTGCTTTCTTCTCCTGGTGACTAGAACCATGCAAAGTAATTTCTAAGGCTGATCAGGCCTGAATGTTCTTGTCGATTGCACCAGATCCGGCAATGACGTAGCCTAGTTCGACCCCTTCTGCAGACAGGCTCTTCTTACCGTCCTCATGCTGTAAACCGTCAAAGTACTTTCAATAGCAGTAGTAAATGATTGTCCAGTCAAAACTGTTCCACCGCCTAAATGCTATCTGACAGACAAGTTCCACTGGGGCCTTCCAGCCCTTAATCAGTCTTATCTGCACCAGCAGGGACTGCATGACCGGAACTTTCAAGAGCAACTCATTCACAGAGTCGGAGGATGCAGTAGCTGCCTTCGGTGAGTAGCACTCGTGGCTGGGCAGGCGCAGCGAGTTGGTGTCCTTGGCACTCATCCGATGTGATGGTAACTTGTGATGGTAACTTTCCTTTTATCCTTCCAACAGATGGAGGGCTTCTGGTTGTGATACTCCGTCAGGGCTCAGGCCCACACAGCTTACCACGATGGCCTCTCATCTCGAGAAGGGCATCAACCAGGCTGCAATCCTTTGTCCAGCAGCCATCCAGGCATTACAAAGTCATCAGTGGCAAAGCAAAACGCAGTTAGAATCGACAGTGCCTCAGTCATACAGAGTAAGAGGCTATTGGTCAATACGGTACAGAGCCATCTCGACAAACAGAAACATCCTAACAATCTGGGTAAACCACTGGGAATCAGCATGTTTCTCCTATCCCGCTGTGCTCTAAGGGCTTCCCCCCGGTGATACGATTTCTCCTGTCCCATCCCGCTGCTCTAGTATTGTCCGCCTCTCCCTCCGCAATTCCACCGTGGGAGAGATGCATATATCTCCCCTATATTTGTTCAACTTCCCCCATTTACTGTCCCATTTTTTAGGGCATCCACGCCCCTTGAACACCATCTACTCAGCCACCATTGCATAGTCCATAACGGTCGCCCAGTCTCTCACACTTGGTGTCTCCGCTGAACCCCACTTTTGAGCGATATTGCGTTTGGCAACAGTCCAGCCCATTGTTGTCCACGATTGTTCCATCTGGTAGAGGTATGTTGTGTCCCATATGTTAAGGAGGCAAGTTTTGGGGGAGGGAGAACTGGATTTGCCACAGGCTTTGGACATTTGCCTGGTGAGATATGTCCAATAGCTTGGTAATGGGGGCAGTACCAGAGTATATGTGTGAACGTGCCAGTCTGGTTGCAGTCTCGTAAGCAGAGTGCGTCTGTCCTCCTACCCAGTTGAAACAATAGGGGGGCATCAAAGTTGGCCCTGTGTAAAACCTTTAGCTGTACCAATCGTAGCCTTTGTGGAATAGCCACCTCCCTAGGGGAGGCGAGCATCTCCCTCCAATCATCCTCCTCCAGCACACCCTGGTCACGCTCCCAGCTCGCTCTCAGTTTCAGCATCGGGTCCATCCGGTTATTAACTAATTTCTAATAAGTGAGGGATATTGCTTTGCGGTCCATGGGGTCTAATAACAGTCGATCCTCCAGGGGGAAGGAGTCTGGAAGGGGACCATCTCGAGGAAGGACTGAGTCTATCGCATGGCTGATTTGTAGATATCTAAAAGTCTCCTAAGGGGCGAGGTGGTATTTCGCTTGCAGGTCCCTGACCATGGCTTTCTTACCCTTAACCCAAAGGTCCCCAACCATGGAGATTCCAATCATGTCCCACTTGTTGAATCCCAGGCATGACTAAGAGATCAGGCTCCCACAGCGGAGTTGCCCCCGTGATGCGGTTGTGCCACCCCAACTTACGCTGTACTTTGTACCAGACCTCGAATGTACGGGCAGTTGGGCCTGTCAGATGCAGTTTCCGATGACTGGAGTATAGAGCCCTGTTATATCCCCCGTACCCATCCGCCAGTGGTCTGTGTGGAAATTGGGGTCATCGTGTGGTCCAGATACCCAACTATTCATGGGCGCCAATTGCGCCGCCTGGTAGTAAAGGCGTAGATCTGGCAAACCTATACCCCCGTCATACCACCCCATGGTAAGTTTAGATATGGCTATTCATGGGGACCGACCGTCCCAGAGTAACTCCCGCACCACCCCCTCAATTTGAGAGAATAAGAGTCAGGGATCGGGTATGGAGCATTTTCCAGGGCATACAGAAATCGCGGGAGAGCGAGCATTTTAAACAGGGAAGCACATACCAACAGCGTCTGGGGCAACGACCTCCAATGCATGACATCAGATCTCAGACGCTCCAGGGGCTTCTTGAGGTTGCGTTTATAGAAAAGATTCTCGTCGGGCGTGAGGAATATGCCCAAGTATATTAAACCTCGGTCCACCACGGGGATGTCATAGCCCCTTGGGCTGGTCGGGGGTTCGCCCCAGAGGGCATACATTTGCGATTTGGACCAATTGATCAGATATCCAAAGTGTGCCCCGAATATATGGAAGATGTGAACAGCCCGACGCATGGACCTTGCCTGTGTGGCAAGATATAATAAATTATCGTCCTCGTAGAGCGATATACAATCCTCATGGTCTTGGGTCAATTTTATGCCTCTGATCTCGGGGTCACCCCTCACCCAGACTGCCAGGGGCTCCAGCACCATGGCAAAAAGGAGTGGTGACAACGGGCACCCTTGTCTTGTGCCCCGCTGGAGGGGCAAAGAAATAGAGCGGTGGTTATTAAATGAGACATGCGCCGTGGGTTGTCCGTATAATAACCTGATCCACTCAATCAGTTTAGGACCTAACCCCATACGGGCGAGCACCGCAAAGAGATATTCCCACTCTACCGTATCGAACGCCAAAGTGGCATCGAGTGACAGTAGTATTGCTTCTTCTTCGAGGGTATTGACCCTTCCCAGTACTCCGTTCGCACGACAGAGGTTCCTGGCGGTATTCCTGCCCGGCATGAAGCCCGACTGATCCGTATGGATCAGGTCAGGTAGATAGGGGAGTAGGAGATTGGCCACCGGTTTGGCAAGGATTTTAGTTTCCACCGGCAACAGCGAGATGGGACAGTACGATTTGCAGTCTGCCGCCGGTTTGCCAGGTTTTTGGATCACCACGATCGCCGCATCACGGATGTCAGTTCGCAGGCGGCCCAATTCAAAGCATTCATTATAGAGGTTCAGCAAGTGGGGCGCCACCTTAGCGGCCATTGGTTTGAGGAGTTCGATGGGTAAGCCATTAGGACCCATTGCTTTACCCAACCGGACGGCTAATATTGCTTTTTGGACTTCCGCCACTGAAAGGTCGGCGTTGAGTTACTCGCTATCTTGCGGCGACAAGCATGTCATATAGTGGCTAGGAGGTCTGCGGCCCACAGGACCTGAGAGTTATGAGGAACCCGGTAGACATCTTGAAAATGCGCCGCAAACACGATCCCCTGAGGGTCCATGATGAGCGTGCCATCCGGGCCCGATATCGCTTTAACCCACCTTGCCGCCTGTTCCTTGCGCTCCAGCCAAGCGAGAAGCTTACCCGTGTGTTCACCTTGCCCATGTATACGGTGTCTCGTGGCCAGGGATCGTAGAGTAGCGTCATCTGGCAGGAGGTGTTTGTAGTCGTGTCTCTTGAGGCCAATACTATGCTGCGTTACAGGATTCGGCCCTCTCTAATTGCAAAATGTCAGTTTTCAACTCAACCACCCTCTTGTTGCGTTCAGTCTTATGACCCACCATCTGGGACAACGCACTCCCTTTGATTACAGCACCATATGCACCGCAAAGCGTGACTGCCGACTTGACTGACCCCACATTTTCTGTAAAGTAAAAGTCGGTGTCTTGGTGAAGACCCTCCCTAATGGGGGGGACCCTAAGAGCCCACGGCTGTATTCTAATAGTACCCGGGCGCCTGACGTGCCGTGCACCAAAGGCTGCCACCACCGGGGAGTAATCGGATATACCACGTGCCAAAGTTGTGGGTTCCACAAAGCCATGTATGTCTTGTACATGCGTGAACAAATAATCGAGTCGGGTCTGGCTGCCATGCACTCCCGACTGGAGTGTATAGTGCGTGTGCTGTGGGTTCAGCCATCTCCACATATCCACTATCACCAAAGTGTCAGCAAACCTCTGCAGTTGGGAGCCTCGTGGTGGATCTTGTCTAGCCGGAAGTCTATCTCGGAGACCATCCATAACTAGGTTGAAGTCTCTCGCAGTATCAAGGCGCCCAACGGTAACACCAAAACCAATTTTCCAGTCTCCTGCAGGGTTGGACGCTGCAAACCAGGTGGTGCATACACTGAGACAACATTTACTACTCTACCTTTCCAGAGTCCAGTGGCGGCTGCGCATCTACCCTGCACATCAGTCCAGGTACATTGTAAGATGTATGGACAACCCTTACGGAGGAGTATCCCCACTCCCCTGGAACCTGAGGTGAACCCAGAGTGAACGCACATGTGGGATCCCTTCTTATTCAGCGCCATGCACATATTGCCTATCAAGTGGGTCTCTTGCAGTAATACTATATCAAGGGCCTCAGGACTATACCTCGTTAGATTTTGTCCCCTAGGCCGTTCACATTCCAGGTGGACACTCTAATTCCCTATCCAAGAGCCATCAAGACATAGACACCCCCTACTTTTTAACCAGATATGTCGGGCAGCCTCACCCCGAGTGCTGCCATCGTCCTCCAGGGGAGGCCCAAAGTGTTCCTCAACTCTGTACCCAAATTTCGATAAAGTACCACTGATCATACTACCTGTGCCACTCAGGAAATTTGCCATTAAGAAAGGAAGGCTGCTTAGTGATCACCCCCAACATAGAAACCCCAAACTCACCACAAACCATGAAAACATACCCCCCTCCCTGCCTCCCTGCTTAGCGGGACCAGAACCGCCCGCCGCCCCCAACATGCAGAGTGCCTGTCGCCCACCCATATACAACTTCAGGGATCGTGCGCTACCCCCCTCCCCATCCTTTCACTTTAACCAGGAGAAACGATTTCCCCTCGGCCCGATCCCCCCCACAAAACAATATGCGACATTGAGTCTCAAAACAGCCCCGGAGCATTCTCTTCTAGCGTCCATATTATGGAGCGGCCTTTCGGCGTGCCCAGGAATTCAAATTACAGTCAATGAATATCGGGTAGCCAGTGGGTTAACATAGCAATGGAGGTCACTAGTGGGTCCGTAGTTCACCCTGAGCAGTCCCACGGATCAGGACCCACCACATCTCTTTCGGATCACAGTTCACCAGATATGTCCCACCTGAAGCGGCGCCTTAGCGATCCCCACACCTGGAGGCCAGGTCCAAGCAACCATGCACAGCACAGCCCCAAAGAGCCCCAGGAGGCCAGGACCCATCTCATGCAACCTTACCATACCATTACTTAGCGTCCGCCTGTCAGGCCCTGGGAGCCCGTATCAGAGTGTGGAGGAGAGCGTCTCTGTTGGCGCCAGTCTGCTGCGTCAGAGGCCGCCAAGAACCCTTTCTTCGACTTCTTTTCGACCGTGCGCCAACTCTCCAGCCAGTCCCAAGCGTCTTCAGGAAGATTGAAGAACCATGTTTTTCCATTGGCTTCTACCCTCAGCTTGGCAGGAAACATCATGGCATATGTGACTTCTTGGTCCCATAGGGCCCACTTTACGTCCAGGAAGCTATGGCGCTGTTTCTGCATGCCCAGAGTGAAGAACATGACTTTGCTATTCTCAAGAGTTAGTGGTAGGGCTGCACGCGACGTCTTGAGTATAAAGTCGCGATCTGGAAAGTTGAACACTCGAGCCAGGAGGGGACGGAGGGGAGCACCCGGCTTCGGACGGCCTCCCAGAACTCGATAGGCTCTTTCAATCGTGAAGCATTTGGATAGGCCTCTGAGTTGGAGGTGTTTGAGGACCAACTTCTCGACAAAAAGGTCTGCCCCCTGGCCCTCCGCCCGCTCCGGAACTCCAATAATGCGGATGTTATTGCCCGCATTCTCCCCTCATTTAGTCGAGTTGTAGGGCCATCGCCTCGTGTGGGGCCCGCAGCTCGGTGACCTGGGCCTTGAGCAAGTCAGTGTCACTGACCAAGTCCTTTGTAGTGCTCTCGACTGTGGTCACTCTCTCCACCACCTTCTTCATATCCTCCCAGATCAGGCCCACATCCGTGGCGACTGTGTCAATTCTCACCTCAAGGGAGGTTCGTATCACTGTAATTGCCATGAGGAGCTCCCTGTTCGAGGGTTCCGGCGCATCTTCCGGGGTCACCAAATCTGACCTGTCTTCTGTCTGCTGTTTCTGCCAAGCAAATTTATCCAGCTTGGACTGGGCCGCCGTCTGGTTAGTGCGTCCTGAGGCCATGCTTCCAATTACAGCTGCCCCACCCGAAATCAGGACGCAAACGCTACTCCCGCCGCCTGCAGTGAAGAATTTCACCCGGCCTGTTGGCTTTCGCGAAAAGCACCCTGCTCTGAGGGGTATAGAACTGGGCTTGCCGCTTCCGTTGATGGACTATGTGGACATCAGACCTTCAGCGCATTGTGTTAGAATGCCAGCCCAGGAGCAGGCCACAGATGCAAGGGTTCCCACCTCCCTCGTACAGTCCTGCATCCAGCCCAGGTCTGGATGTGCGACCTCGTTCCCGGTCAGCTGTGTCTATGCTCAATGGGAGGAGGCCGCAGCTGTAAAACGCTGTTACTGTCCGTGAAGGCCTCAGGCGTTAGAATGTCACATCTGCCAATGTGGTCCTCCTAGCTACTAGGGCTTCACAGAGACCCTCCATTGGAATAAGCCTGCCAGGCTTAGGCGATTTCCGCAGCAGATCCACCAGGTCCGTCATGGGTAAATTAAAGGCCAGGGGAGACCGTGGAAGGTGCCAAGGACACGTGGCCCTCCCTTTGAACCAGCCAGTCCCAGCCCATTCGCTCTCCAGAGGCGGCACTACCTGGTCAGGGCCGCTTTCACCCCCGGTCTTCCCTCAATTGCAACTCAGCACACTGTGGAAATCAGTACTTACGCCCCAAACCACGAGGCATCGGCAGGGGGCTCCGGTCAAATGGCACGCACTCCAGGCCTCAAGCTCTTCTCCAGGTGCATTAAAGGACACGGGCATTCAATTGCCGGGTCACGTGGGCCACGGCCGCTTAAACAATGAAGGGCTAACTCACTTCAGTTCCTGGGGGACCCACACCAGCCACAGTAGATCCTCTGGTCCCGATAGTCGAGTCGCGCTGCCCACGGTTATTCCTTCGCCCACGCAGCAATTCCCAGGTGCCCGGTCCTCAACGGCCACTCAGGAGTCCTACGACTCCGCACGCAGGCTCCAGGCAACTTGCGATCGCCGCCGAAACCAAGGGTGGAGTGATAGGCGACCTCCACTAGAGAAGGCCAAAGCCGCGGCCTCGCGTGATTTGTGCCTGCCGTGCAGCCGCACACTCAGCGGCTGGCCTCCCGGTCAAAGTCCGGTCCGTGGGGCTCACCAAAAACTGCAACAGCGATTCGCCTCAAACTCAGTCTGGATGTTGCTGGGCACCCCTTCAGCCCTCCGAGGGCACTAGTGTGGGAATCTGGCCAGGAAAGGGTGCAGATTATCGGATGGTTCGGGAGTGGCGTACGGAGCCGAACTACCGAGCAGCCATTCCCTTGGATCGTTCCATGGCAGTATCTTCATGGCGGCCCCACGTGGCAAACAAGGTCATCGACTTTCCTCAGCAGGGCAGTAAATTTGAAGGCGGCCGCACCTGACGTACGGGGGTTGTTGACTTTTTTATGCCCTTGGGCTAAGGCCTCATCGGCATGGCAGTAACCTTCACAGTAGCCCCATTGAGCATACGGGTGGGCGAGTTTAACCTACACATGGACAACAACCTGATCAGTGCAGAAATAGGCCTATCACACGTCACAACAGGGATCCACTTGCCAGGATCCCATGACTGGATCTTGCTCCCTCCAGCACTCATCTCTTTCTCACAGGGCACACTGGTCTTGGCAAGGTTCTGTTGCTCCAGAGCAGCTGGTCTTGGACTTTCTATGGGTGATATTTCCTCAACCAGCTGGGAGACTGGCAGGCTTTAACCCCCAGACATGTTTACAGGTTAAAGTGTTTCAGAACTTCTTCTCCTCTTATAGCCTGACTGGCTGCTTGCGAGTTTACCATTTGGGGGCCTCCAGTTCCTCTTCTTATAGTCCATTTGCAGAAACCAAATGCGATTTAGGGTCTGATCCTTTAAAGTTTGTGTTGGGGGTCTGCTTCCTTTTGAGGTGCCCTCTCCACTGCTTTGCCCTACCAGAAATAAAAAGGAACCATTTGAAGTGTACTGAAGAGCATAACTCTCTTTCCTCCAGTATGTTTGTGTCCTAATCAACTCACAGAAACATAGCAATCCACAAATCTGTCTGGGGATTCCTCTATCTCCTCATGCTGTTCCAATCAGCCCTGGGTCTCTCAAAAAAGGAACTCAGAATCTTGAATGTATTGTACCATTCACAGGCACACATACACCCAGCACCTGCATACTACACACAGGCACAGTGCAGAGCTACTTTCTAACTTGATGTAGGTCACGGGTGAGTTACGCACACGGCAGCAGAACTTTACATGAGTGAGCCTGTAGGCTTCACTCCAATGCCACAGGTAAAAAGGGCCAGTTCACTTCTACGGATCACTACAGAGTACGCTGCCACCACCACACTCATACTACTTAACTCCTGACAAAGGCAGCAGCCTTTCACAATATGAGGGAGCACTTTGGGCTCCGCTCCCAGTCCAAAAGGACTGCAATCTGTGAGACAGGCCTATGTCATGGCACAGAGGCATGATCCATGTTTTCCCATGACAATACAAATCAATAACAGGGATCCAGACATCATTGCTGATGGGTCTCTCAGGGCAGGGGTACAGGTACTTCACTATGCGAGGTCACTCAACAAGAGGGCAAAGTGGGTAATTCCAGTCAGGGTGAAACAGTTCATCTGAGAATATGGAGGGAAGGTGATCATCAGTCTGACGTAATACCCAGCTTACTAGTACTTATATGTTGATCTTGGTCAGTACCCACTAATCTCTGATAAGGACCATCAAGACGTTTTGCAGGTATGTCTCCAGACTCTGAGTTGACTAGCTGAAGGCTTCTATATAGACACAGTTAGCAACAGTACAAGCTAGGAGAAACTTTGCATGGCATTGACTTTGTCCCAATCTTGAGGAAATAGACACAACCTCTGGTCCATGGCATGAAGTAATTAGTGTACAGTCTATGCAAATCTAGTCAAGGTGATAACTTTCAAGTAGTTGAGGGAGTCTCCTGTTTATATACCTAGGCATTGACAATTAGTCAGCAGCCCATCGCCAGGACAGGACATTGTTGAAGCTTGAAATGTTCACAATTCAGACATTACTAGTAGCTTCTAATCTACATAAAAAAAATCTAAACTCATATCTTGAACTATAAGAAATTTTGCATTGGGGGATCGCCATGCTCAAACCAATCATCTGAAATTTGGAACTCAATATTAACATGTATCAATATTCATCAGGAAACTAATTCTCTTAGGAAGATTATGTATACACGACCACTTTTAATAATATCATTGTACATTAAAACTGTTAAGAAAATAGCACGATGACAAGAAAATCATAAAATATAATATTACAAGTCGAATATTGTTTGTTTTACCTATATAATATTGTGTTATTCAATATTATTGAATATAATATCCATTTTAGATTTGTTGATGTTTTTGTGTTATAAGTTCTTATTCTATGGTTAATTAGTTGCAAGTATTTTTAGCAGATTGCATTGTTTTTATTTTCTAATATATTTAAATATTTCTATATATTTTTTAATTTATTGGCAAGTTCTTGGGAGAGAAGTGTTTTTAAAACATATCTTTTGTAATTTCTTTAATTTATTAAAATGTAATTTGTTAGACTATATTTTACATTACTGTAGTTTTATATGTAAATGTCTATGTATTTTAATCTATTCATTTTAAAACTTAATTACTTTGTAGCATAATATTTGTTTGTAGTTTATTCATTTCTTTTATTATTATTATTATTATTTTGAAATATTTTTTTAGGTTGTTGGGGCTGTAGGGTGGGAAACATTTTTAATATATATAGTGCTAATTGATTAATTATTTTTATTTTGTTCCATGTTTATTAAATATGTAATTACTTAAAAAAATTGTGGGAAGTATTTGTTGTTTTCAAACGTTGTTATATATTGTTTATTTTTGAGGTAATTATTTTTAATGAACTTTTATTGTGCTTAAAAAGATTGATTAACTATAATAATTTACATTTTTGGCGGGATGTTTGAACTGTAGAGAAGTGGGGTGGGCATGGTTTTTACTTATTAATTGGTAAAATTGTTTAACAATTATGTAAAGTATGTGTGTAAATATGTTATAGTGAGTTTATAAATGCTGGTTTACATGTTATTATTTTTCAATTTATGATAGTATACACATACTGTTTTTTCTTATAGTTATGCATTGCTCCTAATATGTTTTTAAAGCAGAGTTTTAATAACATTTTTTTAAAAATGTGTTGTAAATCTAAATTTTAAGTTGCATTTCCACCAATGAATTTGTTTTATTGTCATGCAACAATTGATTGTGCTTGTTTTGTTTTTACTTGTAATATTTTTCAAAAATATATTTTAGTATATGTTTTTGTATTTTGTTATTTTGTTTCTCTGTAATTTTGTTGTATTATTTATCTATGTGAATAGTAAAGTCTTAAACTTTTTCTACTGCAGGTCATGTTGAACTGGGGATAGTAAATATGATATTTTGAATGTCTAACAATGTGCATACTATTACTTAGGCTGTAGTCTGGAGGGTAATTTTAACCTACCCCCAAGTCCACCATTTTTCCTACTATTGCTCTGTTTGGAGCAGGAACAGGAAATATTACCCCTTTAAAATACAACTTTTTGGTGGGGGCGTGGCTTACCGAGCCGACATGGCGACGTGTGCTGAAGAGCTCCGTCCAGCCCGACGATCATCCTCCAGTTATCCTGGCTCCCTCGGACATAATCCTGGTCCGGGAGGGAGCGCTTCAACTACCGACGCCGGGGGCAATCCATTGTTCCCCGCTCAGGGCGGCCGGTGTGTCTGAGAGCCGGCGCGGCAGCTTCTGAGGGCCGCAGCCTAGCTGCCGCGTGTGAAGCCGGGAGGTGCCGCAATTTGGGCCCGGGAGCGTGCGGCGGGTGACGGCTGGCTGACGGGTGACGGCGGCCGGCCGGTGACTGTGGCTTGGTGGCGCCGGTCCCAGCGGGAGGCGGATCGGCCCCGGACTCCTTTGAGAGATGTCCCCCTGGTGAGACACTAGGGAGGGGGCGCCCCGCCCAGCGCGTGGAACTGGGGCTGGCCCGGACGAGGTGCAGGCGGCTGCCGGGGCCCTTCCCCCTCGGCCATCATTTTTCCGAAGCAGTTTGGGGCTCGGCGGCTAGGTCGGGCCACGCTGGCACATTGAGGGGCAGTGGGCGCCGCCAAGGCCATCAGCGAGGCCCACATCCTTGAGGTGCAGCCTGGGGGTTGTGCTGGGGCCCTGGCATGGAGGCCCCCCCACTCACCCTGGAACGACTAGAGGAGACACGAGGGGAGCTGCTGGGGATGTCTAACACTTCGAGATATCCAGGCGGAGAGGCAGTAAGCAGGCCCCTTGGGTTGACACCGTTCGGCAGCAATAGGTGCCTGAGCAGTGAAGCGGCCGTGAAGGAGGCATTGGCTGGGTGGTCTCCCCGTCTCCCCTGCTGGATGACGATGCTTGCTTGCCGGTGGTAGCCCAAACCGCGATACGCTCCTACACTGAGTACCGGAGGTGCCGGCCATTGGCGCGTGGGGGTGCTGTGACCGGAGGAGGGCCCGGATGGAGGAGGTCAGGCGAGTTGGTGGCCGGTCCGCCCCTGGCGGGCACTGGCCATGATATGATGAGGGGCAAAGGAGGCAGCGGCCCAGCCACACATGGGCCCATCGATAAGTTCACTGGCCCGGGGACGGCGGGCGGAGCGGCCGGCTCTGCACAGGGGGCCCTGCCGGACAATGCAGCGTTGCTGGCGGCGATCACTCAATTGAGGGACATGCTGGATGCCAAGATTGGTGTGGTTGGGTCAGATGTGATGCTGCTGTGGCAGGATCTGCGCAACGCAGTGTCACGCATAACAAAGGTTGAGGCGCGAGTGTCTGGTGCGGAGGACGAGGTCACTATCCTCAAGCAGAAGGTGGCGAAACTGGAGAGTATCCAAAGGGGCCTGGTGCTGTGGGTTGAGGACGCCGAAGGGAGGGCCCGGCGTAATAACCTGCGCTTCGTGGGCTTTCCGGAGGGATGCGAATCTGGTAACATGGAGCGGTTCCTCACGCAGTGGTTGGAAGGCTGGCTCCCTCCGGATGCCCTGTCCCGTTGCTTCGTGATCGAGTGGGCGCACAGGACGCTCGCTCAGAAACCGCCTGTGGGAGCCCGACCTCGCCCAGTCATCGTGAAGCTCCTGAACTACTTGGACCGGGACGTGATCCTGAAGCAGGCTCGGGCCAAGGGAACCCTACTTTATGACAACCATCGCATTATGGTGTTCCCTGACTATACGCACCTTGTGCAGCAGCAGCGCCAGTCCTTTCAGGCGGCCAACGCCCGACTGCGGGAGCTCAAGTTGCTCTATGCCCTGCTATTTCCGGCGCGCCTTCGCGTGGTGTTCCAGTCCCGCACCCTGTTTTTTGACTCTTCGGAGGACGTTTTCAAGTGGACCGATGAAACTGTACGAGTGAGACCCCACACGCCGCCTGGCATACACTCAGATTCCTCAGTGAGTGAGGGGGTGCGGAAGGGATCACAGAGACAGCGCAGGCGTGGCAGCAGACGATCTCGTTCCCAGAGGCGGTCGCTGTCCTATAGTCTGGCGCTGGAGAGAGACGAGGGGCCGCAGCTGCAGGACACGGCACATCCTCCCCGGAGGGCAGTCACAGATCGGAAGAGTCCTCCTGATTAGACCTTATATAATGCTTTTTCTAAAATGTCTGAGGGAGCTCTAAGGTGGGCTTCTACCCCACTGACTCAACACCCGTAGGCAGCAGGTTGGACTGTCATGGGTGGTAAGTTAAGGATCCATTGCTGGGATGGGCAGGGGTTCCCTGTTGGGGGCCTCGCCCTTGTCTCACTGCAACAGGTACTTCAGAGTTCTTTGAGGTATGGGGTAGAGGGGTTGTTGGGGGTTGGGGTGGTTTGGTTGAGGGGTTGCTTTGCGCTTCCATACTGGGTTCCATTTGGAGGGTTTCCTCTTCATTAGGTCTGCAAGATAGGGTCGAGGGATTGCATGCTTCTAGCGAACGGCTGACTGCCCCGGGATCCATGGGTACACTCTGCATTGTCAGCTGGAATGTCCGAGGGCTCCTTGATAAGATTAAACGGGGAGCGGTGCTGCGCCATGCCAAGAGGATTGGGGCTGACGTCCTCCTATTGCAAGAGACTCACCTGAACGGCTCCAAGGTTTTGTGTCTGCAGCGCTATGGCTATCAACAAATCTTCCATGTGGGCTTTACACAGGGGTCCAGGGGGGTGGCCATACTAATACACCGCAGGGTTCCCTATGTGCATGTGCAACAGTGGGTGGACGGGCAGGGGCGCTATGTTTTTGTCCGGGAAACCATTGGGGAGGCTCCCGTAGTTTTTGGTTGTGTTTACGCCCCACCTCCTCTGCAGTGGCATTTAGTAGAAAGACTGTTGACACTATGGTCCGATATGCCTGAGGGGATTTCTGCCATAGGAGGGGACTGGAATGATGTCCTGGATCTTTCCGAGACAGAAGTAGGAGGGGTGGGTGTCTGGGGGGCACCCAACCCATGAAGCTACACGCCCTGGCCTCCAGCCTTGGTTTGGTTGATACATGGTCGGCTCCACCATGGCAGTGAGAGAGGGTACATTTACCTTTCTTCGGTGCATGCGTTCTTCTCCAGGTTGGATTACCTCTTTGTCCCTAGAGGGGTGCCTCGAGGGTGGTGTCAGCTGGTATTCACCCGCGGGGGCTGTCCAACCACTCCTCCATTTACGTGGTACTGCAAATGGACGGGCGGCGGTCGCCTTTCCGATGGCGCCTCTAGGTGAGGCATCTACTGAACGAAAGCTATGACAATCAAATGAGGGAGGCGATTGCACATTTCCTGGTCACAAATGTAGGCTCGGTGTCGGGAGCGGCAACAGTCTGGGAGGCAATGAAGCCCACTCTTCGGGGTGTGGATATAGCCTGGTGTACGGCGGCTCGCCGGCAACGCCGGGAGGAGCTGGTCAGGGCAGAAGCGGAGATTGAGCAGCTGGAACGTCAGAGCGGGGTGGCGGATGCGGGTAGTGGGGTGCGACGCCTGGTACAGGCGCAGCAATCTTACGCGTCCCTCCTATTGGAGGAGGCCAGGCAAGCGTGGCTGGCGACACGTAGCAGAATCTACCAGTGGGGAGACAAGTCCGGCAAAATGTTACATAGGCTCTGGCAGGGCACATTTAGTCCCAAGGCCCTTCCGGAGTGCTTGATGATGGCGGTGCGCAGCTTGCGGGCCCCCAGGCTATCGCAGACAGCTTGGCTGCTTATTGCGCTGCCCTCTACACCTCCCGGGAGTGCCTGGCTGAGGAGTGGGTGGACAGGTTTATTGCAGACCTCCCGCCCAAGGCGGTCTCTGACGAGACACGGCAGCAATTGGACCTTCCCCTGTCAGATGAGGAGCTTGGTGGGGTGCTTGGGGAGCTTAATGCCGGGAAGGCTCCAGGCCAGAACGGATTCCCCAGCAAATTCCTTCAGAGGTACTTCCTTCAGCTGGCTCCACACTATCGAGCCGTGGTGGAAGAATCCAGGGAGGTGGGCAGGCTTCCCTCGGACTGGCGGCATGCGGAGGTGGTCGTGTTTCAAAAGCCGGGCAGGCCGCCCCAGCAGCACGCCTCCTACCGCCCTATTTCCTTGCTAAATGTAGAAGCCAAAGTACTGGCTAAGGCCCTGGCAAACCGCCTCTTGCCGCACATATCGGCCTTGGTGCACCCGGATCATGCCAGATTTATGCCTCGACGGGCGACCCAGCATAATATTCGGATAGCGCAGGTGGCACTGGTGATGACTAGGAAGCTTGGGGTTTCTGCAGCCTTCCTACTCGCGGACATGGATCGGGCATTTGACTCCCTCAGCTGGGTCTGCGCAGACTCAATTTTGGCCCTCGGTTTCTGTCACATACTCATCTTTTATATACCGGCTGCCCTCTCTTGCCCTATCTATTTGCTTTAGCGATGGAGCCGCTGGCGGCCTGGGTGCGTATGGATGCGCAACTGAAGGGGCTGGGCACCTGGTGTATCTGACAGGATCGCGCTGTACGCCGACGATGTCCTTTTCTTTTTAACTGAGCTGGACAAGTCGGGTCCGAGGATCCTGGAGATCATGCGCATCTTTGGGGAATCTTCCGGACTGTACATGAACCCCCGTAAGTCCACCTTGTGGGTACTGGTGACCCCGGGATGGTGGGGTCCTGGGCCTCTGTGCTGCAGCGGGCTGATGGCGGCCTTAAATATCTGGGGGTGTTCCTTTACGATGAGCCGGAGATGGCATGGGAGAGGAATCTGGCGCCGGTGTGGGAGCGAGCTCGGGCCGATATGAAGCTCTGGTCGCGCCTGCCCCTTACCATCTATGGCCTATTGGCGATTTTTTAAAATGGTCACACTCCACCGGTTGCTGTATCAGCTACAGAACCACCCATATCCGATTGCGCCTAAATAGTTCCAGCAGGTGAATTCTGCGCTGGGACAGTTCCTTTGGGGGGGGGCGGAGTGGTACATGTGGCAATCCGCAAATTCTTTCCCTCCTTTTACTGCGGAGGCCTGGCGACCTCCGATATCCTGTCCTACTACCATGCCTCCCACCTCCTTGTGCTGAATGACTGGTGGTATGGGGACAGGGGGGACCCGGCGTACGCGCTGGAGCGCTACCTGATGGATCCACACTCCCTACATACCATGATCTACTCGGCAACTCTGTTAAGAGAGCTACCACCGGTCACATGGCTGATTTTCTGCATTTGGAGACAATCGCTGAAGCGTATGGGATGATGTAATACCCTTACCGGGGAGACCCCGCTGTGGCATAATGGGCGCCTGCCTGAGCTGGCAGCCCTGCAAGGTTTTAAGGAATGGGATGCCATTGGGGTCTCGACCCTGGGTGACGTGCTCAGTCATGGGACCCTTAAGTCCTTCACGGAGATCCAGAGGGAGTTTGGCATGCCAAGGACTCAGTTCTTCCGCTACCTACAGCTCCGCCATGTGTTGTCCCCCTATCTGGAGGGTGTTGCCACGCTTCCAGAGTTTAGCCCCCTGGAGGCCAAGGTCTTCATGGGCGATCTGGAGACCAAGAAGATAGCAAAGATCTATCAATCGCAAGTCACCCACAGTGCGCCGACTTTGAATGGGCTGAGAAAGACGTGTGCACTTTCGAAGAGGAAGACTGGAGAGAGGCTCTGGCGGCTCCGCGAGGGGCGGCAATAGCCATGCGTCTCTGACTGATACAGTTTAAGTACCTACATCGGGTCTATTTTACAAGGGTCCGGCTGTGGCGGACAGGCATGGTGGCCTCCCCGGAATGCCTTCGGTGTGGTCGGGAGGAAGGCACGTTCTTGCATACTGTGTGGTCCTGCCTTGTGTTAGATCGATTTTGGAGGGGGGTGTTCTCCTGCCTGGCAGAGGTCCGGGGTGGGAGCTCCCGCGCCCACCCCAGCTCTCTCTCTTGCATGTCATGGAGGGGGTCGGGGGCAATGCCTACAAGCGCCATTTGTTACTCCTAGGGCTCACCATGGAGAAGCGCGACATAGCGAGGAAATGGAAGGATGCTCAGGCTCCGCCTCTATCAGCCTGGAAAATGTTCTTGATTTTAACACCTTCAGCGCGGCGTGAATTTTCGCGCTGTGCTGAAGGTTCTAAAAAACGGGCGTGGCCATGACGGAACGGTTCCGTCATAAGCACAGCCCAACCGGCGCTCGTGATGGAACCGTTCCGTCACAAGCATCGAAGGGGTTAATATGGGGCTGGAGCAACCCATCTTCCTGGCCCGTGGATGCCCACGCAAACATTATAAAATATGGAAGAGGTGGGCTGATTATAGGGGATTGTGGTTGGAAGCCCCGGCTGCGTCTACTGATCTCCCTGGGGGTTGACCGTAGGGACCTACTTGGGGGGGCTGGCATGGGTGGGAGGGGAGGGCCGGGGGTCAGTGGGATCTTGGGGTGAATGCAGTGCTATGGCTCTGTTTATGTACTTGTTTGTTATTCATGTTTACGGCAGAAAACAGACAACAAGGAAGTACAGGCAACTAGTAAAGGGCAGTGCAACAGCTAAACTTTGGGGAATAACAGAGTTTTTAACCTTTTTCTAAAAGGTAAAAGCTCACTAATGTGTCTTACTTCCAGAGGCAGTTCATTCCACAGTTTAGCCACAGCGACCATGAAAGTTCTGCCACCGGTACTGGCTTTCCTAAACCTAGCTACCTTAACCAATCTAGCTGAAGCAGAGCGAAGATTTCTGGCTGGGACATACCACTCAAACTTTCTCTGTAGCGCGATCGGGCCCATCCCGTGCAGAGCTTTGAACACGAGACAGAGAGACTTAAACTTAATTCTCTGTCCCACCGGCAGCCAGTGGAGTTCTGCAAGGGCCCTGGAGGACGAAGACCGCCTCGGCCAGCCCAGAGCAAGTTTAGCTGCGGTGGACTGGATTCTCTACAGTCTGTCCAACAGGGACTTAGGAGATTCAAGCAAAAGGGCATTACAGTAGTCCAGTCCGCTCAAGACTGTCCTCTGTACAACAAGTGCCCGCACTTGAGGTGGTAATAAAGGAAGAACTTTGCGTAGCGATCTAATGATTGCCAAGCAACTTCCCACCGTTTTAGTGGCTTGGGTTTCCATGGTCAACTTGTTGTTGAACATAATGCCCAAATTGCGAACCTTCTCCACTGGTCTCACTGCAATTGACATTTCACTAGGCCAGAAGTTACTAGGCAGCACTGAGGGAATTCTATCAACAGGGCAGAAAAGAATCTACGTCTTACCGGCATTGAATTGTAATGAGTTGACTTTCAGCCACTGGGCTGTGTTACGCAGACAACAATGAAACTCTTCAATAGAAGTAGATTGCTCACCCTCCAATGAGAGGATGAGCTGCGTGTCGTCGGCATAGTTTGTGATGTTGATCCTATGCTATTTAACGATCGCAATCAAAGGTTTCATATAAATATTGAAGAGTATCGGGCTGATAGCCGAGTCCTGAGGTACCCCATGAGTGATGTTAATCTGTTCAGACCGGTAAGGAGGAAGGGATACAGCCTGCGTCCGATCCATAAGAAAGGAGTGGAGCCATTGCAAGGCGCGACCCGTCACCCCCACCTTCTCCAGCCTGCACAGGAGAGTTCCGTGGTTGACCGTGTCGAACGCGGCAGACAGATCAAGCAGAATAAGATCTACTGCCTGACTCCTGTCTGCCCGCGAACGAAGTTCATCCATCACGGTAACCAGTGCCGATTCTGTTCCGTGGGCAGGCCGGAAGCCAAACTGAACCTCATCCAGCAATCTATGCCGCTCCAGATAGTCGGAGAGGGTCCTGCTAACCACCTTCTCCGTGATTTTAGCCGGGAACGGAAGAAGGGAGATTGGCCTGTAATTTTTGGGACATGCTGTGTCCAGAGAGGCCTTTTTAAGCAGGGGGGTTACCAAAGCCTGTTTCCACTGCAACGACACTACACCGCTGTCAAGCGACTGATTACACAAATTTGCCTGAGCGTAGGAAACAGCTCAGTCTCAAAGATCTTCCAGATTTTAGAAGGAACAGGATCTAGAGGGGAACCAGATGAAATGCCCTTTGCTATTTTACAGAATTCTTCCATGGTCAAAGGCCCGAACCCGGTTAAGGCATTATCAGTATTGGTATCAAAGAGGTCAATACAAGTGTTCTTTACCTCTTTGTCCATATTACCGTTATCCACAAAATCAGAGTTGACAAACCTCGGATGCTCCTTTCCCTCCCCTAGCTCATCAATAATAGCTTTGATCTTAAGGTGAAAAAAATTGGCTAGGTTGTTACAAAAATCCTGGGAGGGAGGTATCTGCTTTTTTGTACATTCCGGGATGGTAAGATTCTTTAGAATGTTAAAAATGCTTTTAGAAGCATTAGGGGCATTAAGCATCATATTTGAAAAGTATTCTGCCTTAACCCTGGATATCTCCTTTTTATAACACGTAATCTTGGATTTCCATATTTGTTTATCCAAGTCAGCGTAGTCCCTTCTCCATTTTTTCTCTGCCTGCTTGCAGTCCAATTTCATAGTTTTTAAAATGTCATTGAACCACGGCTCCGAAGGCCTACCTCTGGTTCTATGCATTTTCAACGGGGCCACCACATCCAAATCTGCCATGATCTTTTCGCAGAGAGCGGAATAGTTCTTGCCTACTGGATTGGTGGCTAAAAAGCAATTATCTACCGCAAACAAAGGAATGTACACTACGGCTTTATGTACCAAGGACACAGTACTCTTCGGATGAACAATGTGCACCTGCATTACAGGATGTCCCAACGGCTATTATTGGTAGGTGGGTCCCGGTTGTGTTATACAGACGGGTGAGGGCGTGCGTCGCCTAGATATGCAGTGTATGGGGCAATGCTTCACAATGTACTGTGTCGTTTTCATTTAATAAAATGTGTTTGTTTTTTTAAATACAACTTTTTTCCTACTGTTGCTAAGTTTGTAGTGGAAATTGTATATATTCTTCATAGAAAGTCCACCTCTTCCGTTATTATTGCTCAGTTTGGAGTAGAAATAGTAAATGTGACCTCTTCGAAGTCCAATATTTCCAAACATTTGCTCAGTTTGGCTCGAGAATGGTAAATCTGATCCTTACTAAGTCCACCACTTTTCTTACCGTTGCTCAGTTCGGAGGGAGAATAGTAAATCTGACGCTTCCAAAGACCAACACTTTCCGTACTGTTGCTCAGGCTTGAGGTATATATATGTTTATTTGATGTTTTAATTATTTTGTTGTTTTAATAAATATCAGTTTTAGAAGTGTATAATGTATTTGTTTTATTAATTTTAATGATTTAATAATTACATTTCAGAATTGTAATGCCCTTTGTTATATTATACACACAACACAAACACACACATATACATATATATTTATACTTTATTGGTATAGTGTTTTTATTACTAAAGGGGAGATTTACTAAAGTCTCTTAACTTAAGAAAATCTTAAGAAAAGTTTTACATAGTTCCTAACTTAAAACTGATATTAGAAGTCACAAAAATGGTTACTTCATTGAGAGTAATCTTAACATTTCCTAAAGATTTTCTCTTATCATCATGCAATTCATAAACAATTATACGTTTTTATACTTGTTTTTTTTTTAATAGGAAATAGTGTAAATTAAGTCAGTGGCATAATCTATGCCATCAATTTTATCTTCCATTTTTTGATCAAATTAATACTTTTTTTCCCCACCAAAATGATATTTTTCCATTACTTCTATATTTTAACTCCATGCCACAATGACATTTGTGGTGAGAGAATTTCCTTCACACATACCCAACCCAATTACTCCTCTGTTTTTTATTTCTTCAAAAGAGTGTGGGTGTTCAACAAAATAATTATCTTATTTGAAATATGTACACCCTTCTCATTTACACTGCCCCTTTCAAGCAAAAACTATGACTATTGGGAGTGACCATTATAAACACATTAGCATATTTGATGTACTTCTTATTTTGCCTCATTTTTTGTATTTTAAATGAGCTGAATAAAGTTTTGTTCGTTAATTTACACATGCATAAGTATGTTACACATACAATGTAAACCACTAATGAGAACAAGTTCCAAATAAGCTACAATGTCTCCCTCTTTGGATATATTACACGGATAAGTGCGTAATCCATTAATGAGTGCATATTATACAGTTGTGTAATAAACTCAAATTCATAAGAATATTTTTTCATTTGATTTTGTAAATAACAAGTAAAACAGAATTTCCTATACCTAGAAATACCTATACCTAAAAGTAAGCAGTTTTAGAAAAGAAATAACATGCTTACCCATATCGAAACACACTTACATTTATAAATATTTTATGCTAAACTTTTATATATCATGTTATGTTTAGTGATTACATTACTTAAAATACAGACAGTTTTAAAAAAATAGATTAACAATGAAAAAACATGACAACAAGGACAATTATACCCATGCTACATCAATGATTGTCAAAATAACACTATGAGTGGCAAAAGTTCACTTTCACATTAAATGGAAAATTGAAAAAATATGTTAAAATAATGGTTGTAATTTACAGATATTACAGCCTAACTTTACAAATTGCAAAAAGAAATCAGTAGACATATTGTATATGTTTTCCTTTTAATATCATTTATTGTACAACTCTATGTCACAATTTTGGACAAGAAGCCAACATGGATACTTTGCAACTAAAACCACACATCCATAACACGGTATACTGGAAAGAGAGCACTGCTATTTAAAAAATGCTAAAGAGAAACAAAAAATATCACTGAAACAGATATTTATATTCTGGAGCCACACTCTGCAGCACATTTTCCTTGTTTCCACCTTGTGCACCTTTCAAAAGGTGCGGCGTGTGCAAATAAAGAGACGGCACCATATTTTATTGCATGTGATGCCCCCAGTACAACTGTGAAGTCGTGCTCCCCTGGGGGCAGCGCATTCAGGCAAAATACAGAGCAGCTTTGAAGCAGATGCTCCATGTTTCACTGCGCAGGCACATATACATGTGCACTTTTAAGGGGGGGGGGGTGAGAGATCTCCTTGCAGGCGAGTGCAGTGTATGACTGCACCCGCCTACAAAGAGATGTCTGGGGGGGGGCCATACGAGCCCCGTCAGAGGGCTGCCATCAGGGGGCGCACTGACAGTGTGCCACCTTTGAGGAGGCGCACTGACAGTGCGCTTCCTAACAGCTTCCATGCCTCTGCACCCGCATCTAAAATACGATGTAGAGGTAAAGAGATTCCCTCATTTGCATGGGGCCATGCCGCCATGTAAATGAGGAAATGATCTCTGATGATAGCGCTGGCTCTATATGTGAGCGAGTGCTATCTGTATTACAGAAGGGGCTGCACAAGTGTATGCAGTCCCTACTGTAATACCAAAGTGCACCAGCGGCACAAAAAGCAGGCGCAAACTCCCATTGAGCCCTAATGGGACTTTGCATATATGGCCCCTGGTGTGTTATGTGGATAAGTACCATGGAGTACTCTTTGGCAAACATGGCTTATAGGTCAACTCTGTGACTAAAAATGCAATATATAGTACACTGACTCACAAATTAAAAACCTTAGGTGTCTAGTCATGCACAGTTGAAGAAATATGCAAGAAATGGTAGAATGAAAAGAGCCATGTGTAAGAAAAATTTGTGAAAAAAAAATATGAATAACAATGTACTTTTTAACATGTATGTCGGCGTGTTAGCTGAAACCATCTGTGCCTCAGGTTTCACCAGGGCCGGACTGGCTACCGGGCGTTTTGGCATGCTGCCGAACTGGGGGCTGATTTTGTTGATGGGGACCTGCATGTGCTGAAAAACATTTGTATTGCTTTGTTTATTTTGAAGTACACGCAGGTCCCCATCAACGGAATGAGCCCCCACCGCAGTGAAATCAGCCCCCAGCTCGGCAGCATGCCAAAACGCCCGGTAGCGTGTCCGGCCCTGGGTTTCACCATGGTGTCATATGTGGAAGACACCCAGATCGTGGTCTCCTTGTTGCCTAACATTGAATTAACATCAGGAAAGCTTTCTACATGCTTGGAACAAGTTTCTAGCTGGATGGCTGCCAGTTGCCTCAAATTAAATGGGAACAAGACAGAGGTCATGGTCGTGGGAAACAATCCTTCCCTATGGAATCTGTTTTTGTGGCCATCATGCCTAGGGCAGCGTCCCCTCCTAAACCTGAAGTCGAAAGCCTGGTGGTGATTTTGGACAAAGATTTGTCCATGGCTTCCCAGGCCAGGAAAGTGGTAGGAACATGATTTGGTCTTTTAAGAGCTCTTAGGAAAATGATTAAGTGGCTCCCTATGGAAACAAGAAGGATAACTATTCAAGGGCTCATTTCATCATGCCTGGACCATGGAAATTCTCTTTTTTCTGGGAAGTGCCTCTTACGTCATGAAAATACTGCAACTTATTCAAAATGCCGTGGCCCGGTCCATGTTTGGGAATCAGTGCGTCCTGCCCTATGCCCTAACTAAACTTCACTGGCTGCCAATAGCCAACAGAACACAATTTAAAGCTTTATGGATTGCTCACAAGCTAAAACATACAACCATTGCCAATATCCTTCAGCATCTCATTATCCCCTAAAAGGTGGCAGAGAGCTGAGATCTAATGACCTCTCCCTGTTGATGGTCCCCAGAATCAGGAGAGCAAGAGGCGAAGGTCGTTACTTTGCTTATCAGGTAGCCAGGTTGCATTATGGTAGCCCCCATACACACCCCCTGTTCTCAGAGCAATTAAAAATATGTTAAGCTTTTGGAAACAACTGAAAACACATCTGTTTAACTAAGAATGTGTAAGTCTCGCTGGGTCCTATTAGCGCTAGAGGCCCGATCTTGGGTAGCTATGCACTCTACAAAATTCTAGATTTAGACAGATATACCCACATGTACACATAGATATATAGATACATACACCCACACACACAATGTATGAGTGTCTTCAGTTTTTACTTTCATCATTCAATGATTTGTACAGGATTATGAGACACACTGAACTTTGTTTCTGAAAGAGATATGAGAAATAGTAATGCACTTGGACAACTAAGTACTTTCAAAAATTGGAGGACAGCCATGAGGCCAGATGGCCCGATTCACAGAACTAACGTAAGACAAAATCTTAAACTTACTACTTTTGGTATTTACAGAAGGCATTTAGTAGCAGTAAAGTTAGGATTTTGTCTTAATATGACTTAAGAAAAACTTAAAACAGACTTAAGACAGACTTAAGACAAACTTGACAGACTTGAGACAGACGTAAGACAGACTTAAGTTAGGATTTTGTCTTAAGTTTGTCTTAAGTCTGTCTTAAGTCTGTCTTTAGTCTGTCTTAAGTTTGTCTTAAGTCTGTCTTAAATCTGTTTTAAGTATGTCTTAAGTTTGTCTTAAGTTTGTCTTAAGTCAAACTTAAGACAAAATCCTAACTTTACTACTACTAAATGCCTTCTGTGAATACCAAAAGTAGTAAGTTTAGGATTTTGGCTTAAGTCAGTTCTGTGAATCGGCCCCAGAGAGAGTGATGGGAGTCCAGGCTCTTCTGTCACCTTGGGCAGGATCTGATTCGGATGAAGGCTCTGATACAGTGCTGTGGAATCCTGTAAGTCACATAACCAAGGCAGAACAATCTAAGGTCTGTCATGGGAAAAAGGCAGCATAGACATTAGTAATATTTCCTTACCAACACTGAAGGGTTTGTTTGTGCCACTCTTGAGGATGAGAATGAGTGAACATAGTCCTAAAAATGCTATAATAAGTGAGTCAATCCACATTACAACACCTGAGCAATCTGAGTATGAAGAGAGAAATTGGTTATAAAGGCCATGAAGTCAGCCCAGTATACTACCACAGAAGAGTCAAGCAAAGGATATAGGACATGATGCTTTCATTCACATCCATGACAGAATATAAGGAAGCAAAAATGTCATACTTGAATACTTCTGTAATGCGTTTGCGTTAAAGGGTGTTAGACAGGAGATTTCTGGACTACGGGAATAAAATCCAAAGTGAACAATATAAATGTTTTATTCAATGACGAGATGCTAGTCAAAACCTTAAGGAAGATCAACATCTTGAAATTATGAAGGTTTTCAGGCAATAGATATAATAAAGTTATATTTACAACGAGCAACTACACGGGCAAGTGAGGTGAGCTAGAGGGAGCTCAGGAATTTTGAATAGTCATGTGTGAAGAAACACACATATGTATAATTTGTATTTTAAAATTCATTCGTTAGTACAAACAGTTTAATCTTGTACTGCTAATGGCATTGTGTTCAAATAAGACTTTTTAACTATATACTTATTTTTGTAATTTGCCACGCGCATGTATTTGTTTTTGTTTGATAAAAAGTAAAATTTTCAGAAATTAGTAATTAATTTCTTGACACTATGAAAAAATATACAATAGAAATTGAAGGATCTGTAAATACATTGCATTACTGAAATGTATTGATGTATATTCAACATTATTATATGTATGTCTGGTAACTTAATATTATATTTTCTAAAAAATAAAAATGCAGCCTCTAGCTTTCACATTTTGAGTGAAAGCAGTTGTCCTAAGATGCACTTCTTTCCTGTCTTACAATACAGAGTCTGATTTTCTGAGAAATGTGTCTCAACATATTATTTCTGTGCATTCAATATGAAACAACAAGTATCATAATGTAGGTTAGGGCAAGCAAAATTTCCAGATCATAGTCATTGAATAATCTGTTAACAACGTTATTTCTGACAAGCACTCCTTGGTTTCTGGTTGTACCCAGCTGGTGTGAGTGCTCTCACAGTACTGAATATATCTGGATAAGATTCTTACATTTTCAAATCATAATATTGTAATAAATATATTATGGTTGTGAATTATGACAGTAAAAAAATTCTCTTCAAATACTCACCAAGAAACCCCATATCACCATATCCACCAGCTTCCAACTGACCGGCCTCTGCTGACCGCCTGAATATTAAATGGTCATGTGTAGAGCCTGGGGAATTTACATTCATGATACCACCAGTAGAATCACATGCTACTTGTACATTGGTTGAATGCCAATGGGTGTGATTTCTGCAAAGGTGTTGTGGTGCCCTGGTAAGCTGTAAAGTAAAATGAGTGCAATTCTATGCACATAACATTCTTGAAAAGTGTGCCTCTTAAAAAATCCACAGGTCGCACGTAATTGCTCCTGTGTGTCTCATTCCATGTATATATAATTTTGTACTCACTTCAGGATGGCTTTAACAAATTGGTGTAAACCAAAGGTTGTGACATATCATCCGCTATGGCACTTGTGCATAGAAAGGGACCTGTTGCAAAAACAAATGCAGGGCATTAAGTTCCTTTGCAAATGCAGTGATTGACTGTGATATAAAGATGGTAGACGTCAAATCCTGTTCCTACTCACTCACCATCACACTTATTACATCTTCTAGAAAGCAAAAGTTAGCCACATCCTGGTCATACCGGGAGACTTCCTAACAATCTGCCCCTCCACCTCCTCTCTTTTTTTTGTCTGTTGCCCAGAGCAAAAGCCAGTACTCCTGAGTCCTGCAGGTAGCTAAAGCCTTCTGCTTTGCATGTTTAAAATGTGTGAGTCTTGGGACTAGGAGCCTCATTACTCAGAACCACTCCCCCGTTCACGGGGATTGTTCCATCTTTGATTTTCAGACCTGCTCAGGTGGTTTGCATCTAAGGCCAGGTTGGATCTAATCATAGCTGTTGCTTTTTAACTCACAGTGGTGAAAAGATGTGTTCAGTCAGTGATCTCACATTGAACAATGGTACCTTTAACTATTATTGAGACCGTGAATATATAAAGTGAAATATTATGTTCAAATATAATGTTTTATTATTAATATTATATTTATTTAAAATGTAAATAATTATTACTATTCGATGGTAATTCATTTTAAAAACATAGCCACTTGAAATGGTAAGTGTTTAGATGTGAATGTCCCCAACATGGTGTACAGGCATGTTTCCCTGCCTTCGTGGAGTATCTGACAGGCCTCGATAAATCATAAAAATGGTACAAGACCTGCAGGTCGATTAACTTGAATAATTTGCTTGAGCTAACTGTAGTGTGCTTGACCCGTAAACTGGTATCAAATTATGCGATCATTGGCAAATATTTAATTTTACAGAATCGTCTTTTTCTTCATTCTCACATATCAGTGCATCTTTCAAATAGCGGAGTTCGCTTTACAAAACAAAACTCTTTTGTTTTATTAAATAGACTAAGAGGCCGACCTGTGGTCAAAGCCTTCAGGGCCGCATCGTAATGGGCAGTGCAGTTTTCTTTCCGACCGCCTCATTATGATGCAGGTGGTCGTAAAGGATACTGGCCGGTCATACCAGCTGGCTTCCGACAGGCTCTTGAGCCCGTCGGGCAGTCGGAAGCTGGCCAGTAAACTCACAGGCAGGCCTTTCCGCCCTTGAGATAACGATGCACGGTTTCCGACATGGTTTCCATGCCAGCCTGTCCGACATGATAACCAGGCCAGAAAAGTGTGTTTGAGGGCCCCCAGCAGGGCCCTCTCCCATGCACGGCCTCCACTTATGGTGCCCCCTGTTGATCCATGCACCTTGTAGCAGGCACCTTGTGGCGCCTGCCATGGGGTGCAGGGATGAACTGCACCTCCATTTCCTCAATGGGAGCTTGTGTTAAGGCCGGGTTACGGAAGTAACACAAGCTTTCATTGAGGAAAGGGAGCATGCGATCGAACAATGTTCAGTCGCATTGAAATAAGTCGGTCAGGACCGACGATTGTGTGACGGTCAGTCCCAGGACCGATTCGGTCCATGAGGAAGCAATTCCGCCCAACATCAAAATAAGCCCCTAAATGCCTAAATGTTTGCTCCATGTGTAATAAGAATCTAGCCCATATATAGGGTACACATGATCCCTGACTTGCCTCTCATTTTACTGATAGCATTGCCATCAGAGCAGGGGTGGGAGTGTTTCTCAGTTCATGTTTAAAATGGTGATTATGATGGCAGGCGGATCGCCATCGCCCAGCCGGCATTGGCGATCTGCCCGCCATCACAACCACATTTACCCCCGCCATATTAAAATGGCAGGGGGTACCGCCGGGTGGAACTCGGGCATAATATGGTGGCGGTGCCTGGAAGGCACCACCATACATATTATGATGCCTGGCAGCCATGGAAAGGCTGGTGGGAATTGCATTGGGAGCCCGTTGCGGGCCCCCGGTAGGTGTGGGGGTTGCACTTGGGAGGTACCTATGGTCCCCCCTTCATTGCCATGCACAAGGTGGCAGGCACTGCACAGTGCCTGCTGTGTTGTAGATGGCAATTCACAGCATGCCTCTTTGGCATTGGGGTGGGTGCTACTTACAGCAGCACCCGCCGCAATGTTGAAGATACGGAATATGACGCCCAGGGTGGAGGTCACATCCTAATTGGTGGTGCGGGACCGCCGCACCGCTGGCGGCCGGTCCCAGCACCGCTAGGGTGGCGGGCGGGCTTTGGGCTTATAGTTGTATAAAATATATTACTTGAGCATGATGTGGTAGCGCACTGTCATTTACAGACAGTACATTTTCAAGAAATGGCCAAAAACCTTCCCACTGCCTTGCAGCTTTGCTGATAAAACTATATAGTGTATTAACAATAATTTATGGAAATTGGGTTTCAGAAAACAGATTTATCATTTTCACATCACCAAGTAAAGTGTTCTGATTTGTTCTTCATCCAATTTAAATCTTTTTTTCATCAAACAGAACTACCGAAAATGTCCTTTCACAACTACTGAAATATATTTTGAAATGTTTGTACAGTTGATTTGTTAGTTATTTACATGTGTGTTAAAAAAAACCTCCTACTCTACAGCCTTTCATTTCACACTTTGTACAGCAGGTCAGACATTTCACTTTACATGAGTCCCAGACTCATATGAGGGGCCATCCTACATCCAATCTTCAAAGACGGAGACCCCTCAATCCCGGGAAACTACAGGCAAATTAAGTTGCTGGACAATGATGCAAAATACGTCCAGGATTTTGGCGCATTTCCAGATTTACCATTAGAGGTAGAGCTGGGAATGTGTCAAAATGCTACGCCTCCACAGATGAGGTGTAAGAAGGAGAAATATCTCTATTTATCCATGGATTTTTCCTCTTTCTATGTGGGTTGCATTTTGCAGCACACTTAGAAAGAGGAAAATGCCTCTCAGGAGTTTTTTTGTGCGAGAAGGTGCACCAAAAAAGCCCTGCTTACAACCCTATCAATATTGAAATTCATGCGTTCATCAATAAAAGCCAAATCTCGTCCTTATTAATAGAATGACCCGTTCTAAACTCCACATCTAACTCGACTCGTAAATATGTAGTCAGGCAGGCCTTAAAATCTAGGCCCTGGATTAGGGCAGGAAACTCTCGATCACAGATAGGCATGAAATTACAATGGTCTGGAGCGATTCATCTAAAAAAACAGGCATGGCCGGAGGGGGTACATGCGCTCCTAAAAACTCCATAAATTCAGATGCCACATGAGTTAGGAACACATAGCCAATAAGGACCTAGCACACATACTGGTCATGTATTCCCCATGCCCGACATCTGGACAAGTTATCTACTGGCCACACTGTGTCCACGCGGGGTCAAAATCAACCTTTAGTAAACATTTGACCATTAATTTATTACTCCAAAGGCAGCAACCAACATTTCTTACCATATATGATATGCCGGAAACCTTTATAACCTGTTGTGTTTTGTACACACGAAGGACATTTTCCGATTAAAAATTGAGACAGTCTTCAGACCTCGTGTCTGTAACTGTTCTTCCGACCATAACGTTTAATTAAACAAACTGTTCCTGTTTTGTCAAATGCATCTTGTCTTCTGTTGTTTCTAAGAAATTCTAACTTAAACAACTATTCAGACACCCTTGCACCATGGTGCATGGGTGCCTGCATTGGTGCTAGGCAGCCAAAATGCGCCAGTGCTAGGAAAGGACAGGAATGTGCCATGGAATGGTAAATACGGCGCATTCCTGCTCTTTTCCTTTCACGCAGTACAGCAAAGTGGCTTGCTCTGGTGCAGTGCGTAAATTAATCATAAATCTGGTCCAATGTTGTAGCAGACGTAAAACGATAAATTACAGGTCTGACTATAAAAGATCTGGATAAACCTAGACCTGTTTTGTTGATTTTTATATAAAACCATACGTAAGGGTGGGATTAATGTGGCAGTGGAAGCCCACAAATGTATAGACAACCTCAATAGCCACCAAATCCACAGAAGAGAAAGCTAAACAGGTTCTAGCATTTCTAACTTGGCCACATGGTAGGTTCAGGAGAGCTCCCTCCTGTGCTTTATACAGTTTGCAGGACAGTGAATTGTTTAGTTTGAAATGTCACCCAACACATGGGGCACCACCACGGTTGTAGAATGGAGGTCTGGTTGGGGGTTAGGAGCTGGGATTCCTGACGCCCCAACATGCATGACAAACATGGAAACCGAAAGAGATTCTGAGGCTTATGGACTTGATATTTAGATGTAATAATACCATCTGACCAAAAGGTGGTTGTGTTGATTAAACCAAGCGTCCGTATCATGCCTGTGGGGGCTACAGGAGAAGTCTTTTGGAAGAACTCAATAAAATGAAAGCCACCAAACATAAAACAAACTATATTACAATCTTGTTTCAGGATAGGGGTGTATGTTCTGCTTAGCCCCGAAGCCAAACCAATAACAGATGCAATTGATAAGGGGGCCACACCTTGCTGCTAATTGTTGATATTTGATGAACCCCCTTCCTTAAATATCAAATGTGCATGCAAGTAGCCTTCAGTTCCACAGCCCCCCAACCTGCCAACCTGTCCATTTGGATGGTTAGAAGGAACAATGATGATTTGTTAATCGTTATGGCAGGTGCGAGGAAGGTGGTGCTCGGACTGAGAGAAGCAACTGGTAAATATGTATGAATACCTGATTGTAAGTTTAACTTTGGGGTGATGAGAGCTAATAGTTTGACATGGGAAACAACATTGTTACCAGACTTTTAAGTTACATGTCTGGGCCTCCATTAACCCACCAGCCAGAAAGCTCTAAGGCTAGTCCCAGCAGTCCCAGATGTGAGTCTTTAACATTTGGAGAAGCATGCTTAGGGTACAACAATCTAATTGTGTCAGGTATCTGTAAAGAAATGCAGAGGATGTATCCAGATCCACAACGACCACCTCATATAAGACAATCCAGCTGCACTCACCACTATTACTCCAAGAAACGCCTTAGCGCAAAGTCCAGGTGCTAATAAATAGTTATATTCTTTCTTGTGCCATAGCAATACCTCACATGGAAAGTCTACATGTTTTGACTCACGCCATCAACCGGGCTATACCATGACCCACACACTAGGAGGCCGATTCACAGAACTAACCTGAGATAAAATCCTAAACTTACTACTTTTGGTATTCACAGAATGCATTTAGTAGTAATAAAGTTAGGACTCCTAACTTTACTACTACTCAACTGAGATAAAATCCTAAACTTACTACTTTTGGTATTCACAGAAGGCATTTAGTAGTAGTAAAGTTAGGACTCCTACCTTTACTAGTACTAAATGCCTTTTGTGATTACCGAAAGTTGTAAAGTTAAGATTTTGTCTCAGTTTAGCATAGGCATGCATGGGCATAACGGAACCAAAAGAAACATCGAAAATACGATGTGAGTCAACTCTATGGGGTTGTGTTTGGTAAGAGATTGAAAATTAATGATAAAATCTGCAGAAAGGCAATATTGGAGGAGACCAAGCAGACATATATGGACTGCAAGGTTAAAGAACATAGGTGTAAGTCATAGTTTGACCATATCATACCTAGCCACTAGGAATAGCAAGAATTGGAATAATCACCACAATTCGCACAATTATAAAACTCTAGGAACCGAACAGAAAATTTGACACCTTAGGATAACTGTAGACAGCCCCCCCAGTTACACATACGGCAATGTGTGATCCCACAAACAGAAATGGGCTGTACATGAGATTGAATTAAATGTATCAGCGGGAGTATAGAATCCATGCATATGTTCCCCACAGCCCACAGACAAGGACGAATGTTCTCTGTCAAGGTGGTAAGATCCCAAAAAAGGGTGAGCTATGGGAAAAAGAAGAAACAACAGGCAGATGAGTCACAAAAAATTGTCTAATTCATCATCCATGTTGTGTCCCATTTCGATACATCGTAAACAGCATATCCAGCTTGCCTTCTTGCGTTGTAGAACCAGTTCACAGTCCCCACCCCTTGGGTTGGGTCCCACCCCTTGGGTTGGGGGGGATTTGGTCAATGCTGTAAAAACAGATTTTACAGTTCCCCCCATTGTGTTCCCCCAAGTGGAACTACATGGGGTATTGATGATCGTTATTCCTGATGGCACGACCATGCTCTAGTATGCATTGCTTGATTGGTCTCACTGTACTACCTATCTATATTTTTTCACATTCACAGCGCAACATATAGACCACATATTTGACCCTTAAAGGGAAAATGAACATTTGTTTCATAGTTATTGCTTTTAAAATCACTTTGTCAGCTTTCTCCTTATTCTTGATTGATCCATTGCTACTAAATGGGGTTTGGTTTTTCAACAATTTCATTTATTTGTAGGTGGATAGTTACCCTTTAATAGGTCGTTTCCTATGGACAATACAAATGAGGATTTTTAAAAGTCCAGGATCAAATAAGCCATGGACTTGTCTGTACTATGACCAATTGAGATCTCTGTTTCTAAGTACATAGCCAGAACAGTGGCTACCTTTGTGACATCAAACAGGTAGGGATCTTATCATTATCTTCGATATGGCATTAATGTGCAGTAACCATACTACTTCCCGTTCTCATGAGATGTCCATTGGTGAGCAGTCAAAATATCGATTTTTTTATATCGACCTACAGTAATATCGAGTTTTTAATATCGTAGGGACAGAATATCGATGTTAAGAATATCGTTGACCAGAATATCGACTTTAAGGTAAGTAATATAGGAGCATATTACCAAGGAATAGCGATATTTATCACAAAATGCGCTTAGCGCATTTTTTTTATCGCTGCCTATCGCTGGATATGTTAGCGGAGAAAACATGTATTAGCAATGTTTTTCTCCATTGTACTAAAATATCCAGCGATAGCAGCGAAATGCGTGAATATCGCTGAGAATACAGCGATATTCACGCATTAGCGACGAAATGCTCTTAGCTATGTTATCCACCTCCCATTGGATAACATGGCTAAGAAATGGTCTGGGCAGGTGTTAGTATTTGGAGATATTCGCGCTTAGCGCGAATATTTCCATCGCTACGCCTGCCTTGCTAATAGGCGATAGCGACGTTAGCGACTGCTTTCAGTCCCTAACTGGTTGGAGATGCCCACTTTGCATGTCATCAGCGATAAACATCGCTGACATGCAAAGCGGGCCCCAAACCGCTTGCTATCGCCTAAAAGCTGTCGCTAACATGAGTTAGCGACAGCTTGCTAATAGCGCGATAGAATTATCGTCGCTTAGCGGCCGAAAACGGCCGCTAAAGCGGCGATAATTACCTATCGCTGTCAGAAACCCTCTGAGCAGTTCCATAATTTATACCAGCAGAGTTCCTGTTTGTGCAAAAAGACATTTTCAGCTTGGCTATCCACGTTGGATCAAGCTGGGACCTGCGTGGAAGACCACATTGCAAACGCTTCTAAATGGTCTCCAAAATTCTTCAAAGATGGTGCGGACCGCCAGTGCAGGTGTAGATACCTGCGCGGTATAGTGGATTTAGGCTCGTGACAGTTCAGTGCCCAATGGGCATGCGCGAATATCGCATTGCGCACTTCAACTGAACTCCGACTGAAGACGGACGCCGTAAATGGTGTTCAGCAGTGTTTGACAGAGTTTTTCTTGAGAAAGAGTTGCAGCGCACTTCTAGCAGCAGTCTACAGAGAATTCACAGGGAAGTGCGCAGCTTCAGTGTATTTGCAATTTTTGGAAGTGTTTCTTATATTGTTGTTCTTTCCCTCGAGTGAATACAGCGCCTCCCAAGACGTGACGCATATGTCCAGGAGAGTGGTGTGAATTTTGGAGGGAGTCCAGGAGAACAGGCTAGGCATTTTAGAGAGGTGCTTCGGTGAAGAGAAGCCCTCTTACTTGGTACCAAGTAAGACGTTTCATTTCCAGTATTCACAGCAAGCATTTTTCAGCTGTCAACAAACTCTTCGTGTTTAGCACTCGTCCTGAGAGGAAAGAGGTACGAGTTTATGTACAGCAGTTGTCTGAGTATTCAGTTCTGGATTTTGGAAGAGACAATTAAGACTTTTGAGTTTCAAACAATACTTTGGCAATACAAAAAGTCCATCTTCAAAACCAATTCAGTTGAAGAACTTATCGCTGGTACTTTAACCTTACACCGGCGAAATTAGACCAAATTTCCAGCTGGTCAGAAAATGTAATTACGACAAGACAGTTAGAGAAAGGCTAGTCCTCAGGAGTGTTAAGGTAAGGTCTAGAGAGTAGGGTGAAGTGTACTAGGAGAAAAGGACAGGAAAATAGAGAGTGAATTGTTATGATATCTTTTGCAGGTATTCTACAGCAGTGACCACAAGAATACTGACGAAGCTGAAGCTCCAGAGGCAGTTTCTCTTGTATTGTCATCCACTTCCCCTTTCCCCCCTGACTGAATTAGATACAGGTGTACACAGCTGTCACTGATTCGGTTGGAGGGTGTAGGGACTTGGCATCTGTTCCTGGGGAGGTCGCTTCCAGATCGTGACAATCGCCCTGCTTGATAATATGCCCCTCAGGTTTTTTTTATATCGAAGTAAGTAATATCGAAGTTAGTAATATCGAAGTAAGTAATATTGTTAGCAAAAATATTGTTGTTAATAATAGTGATATTTATATTAGTGTTATGTATATTAGTATGTATTTTATATGTATGTTTAAAACATTTTGTAATGTATTTTTATTATTTTTAAATATATGTTTTAAATGTTTAGAAATTAGTAACTTTTTTAAGTCAATTTTGCGTTTTAGTATCAGAGCGGGTTGTGGGTTTGTAGGGGAATAGGGTGGGAAGTAATTTAATTATAATAATTAATATTTTTTATTTATTGTTATTGATTATTAATGTATTGATAATTAGTTATTAATTGGCAATTAATTTTTAAGTGATTAATTTATCATTCTATTAATTATAATTAATGTATTATTTTATTTACTGTTCATTTAGTTATTGTTAATTAATTATTAATTTTTATTAATTTGTATTAATTAATTAATTGATAATTACATTAAATATGTTAATTTTTATGTGTAGTGGGTTGTGGGTGTATAGGGAAACAGGTCAGGAAGTAATGTATTTATAATTAATTCATTCATATTTTTTTTTTATTGTTATTGATAATGAATTTATTGTTAATTAATCATTAATTTGTAATTCATTGATTAATTTATAATTATATTAATTATAATTAATGTATTATTATTTTTTATTTATTGTTATTGCTTCCAGATCGTGACAGATTGAAGTGCCAAAAACCTCAATTGAGGCATTTAGACCCCCCCCCCCGAACAGATATGGCTGAGGGTCTAGATTTGGAGGGTGTAGGGACTTTGCATCTGTTCCTGGGGAGGTCGCTTCCAGATCGTGACAGATTGAAGTGCCAAAAACCTCAATTGAGGCATTTAGACCCCCCCGAACAGATATGGCTGAGGTTCTAGATTTGAAAGCTCTAGCTACCATCTTGGATGGAATGCAGAAGCAATTAAATACAGGCTTAGAAGATAATAAAAATTGAGAGAAGAAGTTAAGAGATGTAGCCAAGAAGCAGTACAAATTAGACAGAAGTTAGATGAGATAGTGACAACTAGTGCAGGCATTAAACACACTACAGGTTTGTCTGGTAATTTATCCCCTTCAGATATTTCCACTCAGGTGATTCACGCAGTTTCACCCATCATTCCATTGGCACCTCCTGAGAGATTTGGTGAGGACCCTCAAAAGGCGTAAATATTTTTAACGCAATGTTTACTGCATTTTTTGTGCAGACCAGTTATCTTTGCGGAAGATCAATTAAAGGTGGCATTCATACTGTCGTACTTAAATGGAGATGCAGCAGCCTGGTCCATGTCTCTTGTCACACAGAATGATCCGAAGTTATACAATTTTGATGCCTTTAAGGTGGAATTTTTACGGATTTTTGATCGGCGATCTGCGGCTCAGGCTACAGACCATGAATTGCTGGAACTCAAGCAAGGCATTCGGGATCTAGTGGCGTACCTTGCACATTTCAACAAAGTTGTGGAATCAAAGTGGCCAGAGTCAAAGAGAGCTGCAATTTTCTATCGAGGCTTGAAAGACGACCTAAAAGACGCCTTGGCTCAGATTCCAAAAAGACCCACAGAGGTATCAGAGTTGATCGATTTGGTTCTGCAAATTGATTATAGACTAAACGAGCGCCGCAGTGAAAAGAAAAAAGACTTTAAATCTTTTCCTCCCAGGTTTGACCGAATGAAGAGTGATGGGAATAAGCAATCAGTGGGTTCGTCTGCAGAAGAGCCCATGCAGATTGGCTCCATAAGAGGTCCTTTATCCAAAGAGGAGAAGGAAAGACGGCGGGTTGGACAGCTGTGTATGTATTGTGGCCACGCTGGTCATTTTGTGAAAGATTGCACCAAGAAGCCAAAATCCATGCAGTCGGGAAAAGACAGGCTTCACCTGTAGAGGGAGTTGCCCAGGTGAAAGTAGTTTTGAAGTCAGCTCCATTCCCACAGCAAGTGATCAATACGCTCCAATCTTCAGCCCCTCATTTAGTGGTCTCTTTCATTGTGAAGTTTCAGAATTTCAAGATAGATGATGTCTCTGTGATGATTGACTCCGGAGCAACGGGAAACTTTTGTGACATTAAGTACGCCCGTCGTACAGGCATTCGTTTTGTAGCGAAATCAGAGATGGAACCGGTCAGAGGGGTGGATGGAACAAATTTGTCTTCTGGACCAATTACCCATGAAACTGAAAAGTTGCAATTGACTGGATAGGGAGGTCATAATGAGACATTAGTGTTCAATTTGGTTGATGCTCCCCAGTTTCAATTAATTTTGGGGCTCCCGTGGTTAACGGAACACAATCCGCGAATTGACTGGGAGAAGAGAACTATTCAGATGGACTCGGCCTATTGCAAGGAGAACTGTTTTAGTGAACCGGTGGTGCCATCAGAAGATTCACCAGCTCGTAGGTTAGCGGATCACCAGGATTTGATTTGTTCGTTATTAACCAAAGAGATTCCAACCGAATACCAAGATCTATCTTCAGTGTTTGATAAGAGTGAGGCGGAAAGACTCCCACCACATCGCCCATATGATTGTAAGATCGACATTGATCCTGGGGCGGTCTTGCCATGCAGTCGTATTTATGCCCTCACGGAAACAGAAAATAAATATTTGAAGACCTATTTGGATACCCATTTGGCAAATGGGTTCATACGCCCTTCAAAATTCCCAGTCTCTTCTCCTCTATTTTTCATCCCTAAGAAGGATGGTGAGTTGCGACCCTGCATAGACTATAGGACCCTGCCACCGCACCCTAATACAGCGCCTCGGCAACATCGGAATCCAGGACAAGGCACTGGAATGGATCACCTCCTTCCTCGACGGAAGAACACAGAGAGTCCGCCTACCACCGTACAAGTCAGAGGCCACCAAAGTCATCTGCGGCGTCCCTCAAGGTTCCTCACTGAGCCCCACCCTCTTCAACGTCTACATGAGCCCCCTCGCGGCCATCGCACGGCAACACAACCTCAACATAATCTCCTACGCCGACGACACCCAGCTGATCCTCTCCCTGACCAACGACCCCGCCACCGCCAGAGCCAACCTGCACGAAGGGATGAGAGAGGTAGCCGAATGGATGACGACCAGCCGCCTGAAACTGAACTCGGACAAGATGGAGGTCCTCATCCTGGGCTCCTCGCCCTCCGCCTGGGACGACTCCTGGTGGCCCCCCGCCCTGGGCACCGCACCCAAACCGACGGACCACGCACGCAACCTGGGCTTCATCCTGGACTCCTCCCTCTCCATGACCAGACAAGTAAACGCCGTCTCCTCGTCTTGCTTCAACATCCTGCGCATGCTACGTAAGATCTTCCGGTGGATCCCCACCGAGACGAGGAAGACGGTCACCCAGGCCCTCGTCACCAGCCGACTGGACTACGGCAACGCCCTCTACGCCGGAACCACCGCCAAGCTCCAGAAGAGACTCCAGCGGATCCAGAACGCCTCGGCCAGACTCATCCTCGACATCCCCCGACGCAGCCACATCTCCGGACACCTGAGAGATCTGCATTGGCTCCCGGTCAACAAGAGAATCACCTTCCGTCTCCTCACCCACGCGCACAAAGCCCTACACGACCAAGGCCCGAGCTACCTCAACAACCGGATCAACTTCTACACCCCCAAGCGCCTCCTCAGATCAACCAGCCACGCCCTCGCCACCGTCCCCCGCATCCGAAGAGCGACAACAGGAGGAAGGTCCTTCTCCTACCTGGCCGCCAAGACCTGGAACTCACTCCCGACCGACCTGCGCCTGACCCAGGACCACCTCTCCTTCAGGAAGAAGCTCAAGACCTGGCTGTTCGAGCAGTAACGGCACCCCCCCCTCCTAGCGCCTTGAGACCCTACGGGTGAGTAGTGCGCTCTACAAATGACCTGATTGATTGATTGATTTATTGACCTTGAATGAAGTTACAGTGAAGAATAGATACCCCCTTCCTTTGATCTCAGCACTTTTAGATCAAGTCAAGGATGCAAAGGTGTACACCAAACTAAATTTGCGTGGGGCGTATCATTTCATTAGAGTTGCTGCTGAAGATGAGTGGAAGACAGCCTTCCGCACTCGGTATGGATAATACGAGTATCAAGTAATGCCATAGGGCTTATGTAATGCTCCTGCTGCATTTCAGCATTTTGTGAATGATATTCTTAGAGAATTTCTTGACAGAATTGCAGTAGTCTATATCGATGATATTTTGATCTTCTCTAACGACAAAAAGGAACATGTGTCTCATGTAAGATCCATTCTCACAAGACTGCTGGAGAATCGTTTATATGTGAAATTGGAAAAGTGTGCCTTTCATGTAGATCGAGTCGAATTTCTAGGATTTGTATTGTCCCCAGAAGGAGTCAGCATGGATTCAGCAAAAGTCAAGGCGGTGCAAGATTGGCCTTCCCCAAAGAGCGTAAAAGAAGTGCAAAGCTTTATTGGATTTTCCAATTTCTACAGGAGATTCATTCTTGACTTTTCCCACAAAAGTGAGTCCCATCACACGTTTGTTGAGAAAAGGGGTCAAGTTCCATTGGGATCATGAGGCAGAGGAGGCTTTTCAGTTCCTTAAGACCGCATTCACCCGAGCACCAATCTTAATGCATCCAAGAACTGAAGAACCCTTTTATGTGGAAGCGGATGCTTCGGATGTGGCGATTGGGGGAATTCTGTCACAAAGGCATAAAGAAACTAGACCGCTTCATCCAGTGGCTTATTACTCTCGGAAGATTACCCCTCCAGAAACCAATTATTCAATTTCGGACAAAGAGCTTTTAGCAGTGAAGACTGCCTTTTTGGAGTGGCGGCATTATTTACTTGGAGCCCGGCACAAGGTTACTGTTTACACTGACCATCGCAATCTTCAATTTCTAAAATCAGCAAGGACATTGACAGCCAGACAGCTTCGTTGGTTGTTGTTTTTTTGCCGACTACGATTTTGTGATTACCTTTCGTCCGGGCGCAAGCAATGCTAAAGCAGATGCTCTTTCTCGAATTGATTCTCCTCAATTGGAGGTTTGTCAAAAGGAGCAGGTTATCATCCCAGAAGAAAAGATTGTTTCTGCTACACACACAGCTGATTCGTCTGCAGCCATTAAAAGAGAAATGTCGCAAGAAGAGATGTTTCGCTGGGTCAAAGAAGAGTCGGGAAGAGAAATCAGAAATGGTCTACCCTATCAAGGAAATGGTTTATATTTTCCCACCAAGAAGTTGCAAGAAAGAGCCCTACAGTGTTGTCATGATGATTTGCTTGCTGGGCATAAAGGAGAACAAAAGACTAGTGAATTAGTGGAGAGACATTTTTGGTGGCCGGGAATGAGAAAACAAGTGCGGCAGTATGTATCCGCCTGCGAGAGATGCTTGAAAGACAAACCAGATCGAAGAGCTCCTCAGGGTTTGTTAATGCCCTTGCCCACACCTCCTCCTCCCTGGCACACAGTTTCGATGGATCTAATCGTTGATCTTCCACCAAGTCAAGGGTTTAACACAATGTTGGTGATGGTGGATACCTTTTCTAAGATGGCCCATTTTGTTCCATTAAAATCAATTCCACAAGCTTCCCAAGTAGCACAACTGTTCACTCAACATATAGTGAGGTTACATGGGGTCCTGAAGGTTTTGATCACTGATAGGGGTACACAATTTGTTTCTCATTTTTGGAAGGCCTTTACTAAGAGGTTAGGTGTAGATTCTCGTTATTCCACCAGTTTCCATCCAGAAACTGATGGGCAAACGGAGAGGGCGAATCAAGACCTAGAACAATATCTCAGGCTGTACTTGATGAACCAAAGAGCAGAGTGGGCAGTTTTGGTATGGTCAGCGGAGTTTGCTTATAACAATGCTAAGCATTCATCTACTGGGTATTCTCCATTTTACTTAAATTATGGACGACACCCGAGTTTAATGTTAGAGAAAGAAGCGAGTTTTGTTCCTGCAGTAGAAGAATTTGTAAATGGGATTCAGGAATCTATCAGTCAAGCTAGTGAGAATTTAAAGAAAGCTAAGAACAGTTATAAGACCCAAGCTGACAAAAAACGAAGGGAAGGTCCAGTTTTCATTCCAGGAGACAAGGTGTGGTTGTCCACTAAAAATCTAAAATTGAAAGAGAACCATAAGTTTCAGCCCGTTTCATTGGGCCATTTAGAGTGGTCAAGATGATAAACCCAGTGTCAGTTAAGATCCAATTGCCATCCTACCTCAGAGTCCATCCAGTCTTTCATGTGTCCTTGGTTAAAAAGAGTCCACCAGATTTGAGGGTACATTCCACTCCTAAATCTATAGTAGTTGAGTCAGGGGAGGAATTTGAGGTTCATAAGATTTTGGATTCTGTTATTAGAAGAGGTGGATTGCATTATTTGATCAGCTGGAAAGGTTTTGGTCCGGAAGAAAACTCTTGGGAGCCCTGTTCTAATGTTCACGCTCCCAGACTCATTAGAGATTTTCATAAGAATAACCCTACCAAACCCAAGATGAAAGGACGCCTTTTGGAGGGAGGTACTGTCAGAAACCCTCTGAGCAGTTCCATAATTTATACCAGCAGAGTTCCTGTTTGTGCAAAAAGACATTTTCAGCTTGGCTATCCGCGTTGGATCAAGCTGGGACCTGCGTGGAAGACCACATTGCAAACGCTTCTAAATGGTCTCCAAAATTCTTCAAAGATGGTGCGGACCGCCAGTGCAGGTGTAGATACCTGCGCGATATAGTGGATTTAGGCTCGTGACAGTTCAGTGCCCAATGCGCCTGCGCGAATATCTCATTGCGCACTTCAACTGAACTCCGACTGAAGACGGACGCCGTAAATGGTGTTCAGCAGTGTTCATATGTAATCAACGCGAGAGTAAGGGTTTGAGAGGCCACTCTTCAACCCCTGTTTATTAAATTACAACAACAAAAGAGTGACTATTACTGTGAATTCACAAGTGACAGTGTCCCTACCTACTAGAAAACACAATATGGAAAGAAATATGCTTACGTATAAGGTCAACAGACTGGAAAAGGGGGAAAGAAAAAAACTCACTTCTTAAAAGAACCCTCATTCACCCTAGTGGTGACATGCTTCATCATGGGGTTCCCACAGGAGGGACCGAATGCCCCCCCTGTGTGCTGCGACGCCTGCGATTGCAGCGGAGCTGGGTTTTTTTTTTTCTTTTGGAAATGTTTTTAAGGACTACAGTGGCCCTGAATCTAGGTTGCTGGCGGCGAGTCGTTGTGTCTGAAAAGGAGCACAACGTGAAGAGATTTCCACACTGATAGTCCATGCGGCACGCTTGATTTGTGAGCTACATAGTCTCCAGGCGAATTCCAGGAGTACTTGTTACGGGCACAACCGTGAGTCAAATAAGGAAAGATTTGTATCCTTGTTTTCACATTTGTGTCCCCGCGGAGTGGACACGCCTTAGCGAGCGTGGACCCCTGGGGGAATCTCTTCTTTTTTATATACTGGTCCTGAAGAAAGCTGAGCATAACACGCAATAAACAGCAGAAACATGTTGACTATCTACACCAGGACACTGGGGTTCTAATAAAAACCACCATGTGGCCTCACTGTTTTTTAATGTGAGCAGCTGGTCCACTAATAACGTTTTTTGGGTCTAGCTGTGATCTTTTAACACAAACTCACATCACTAAACACTCACTTCACTCAAATACATTTTCAAAAAAAACCCGCTCCGCTGCAATCGCAGGCGTCTCAGCACACAGGGGGGGCATTCGGTCCCTCTGTGGGAACCCCATGATGAAGCATGTCACCACTAGGGTGAGTGAGGGTTCTTTTAAGAAATGAGTTTTTTTCTTTCCCCCTTTTCCAGTCTGTTGACCTTATACGTAAGCATATTTCTTTCCATATTGTGTTTTCTAGTAGGTAGGGACACTGTCACTTGTGAATTCACAATAATAGTCACTCTTTTGTTGTTGTAAGTTCAGCAGTGTTTGACAGAGTTTTTCTTGAGAAAGAGTTGCAGCGCACTTCTAGCAGCAGTCTACAGAGAATTCACAGGGAAGTGTGCAGCTTCAGTGTATTTGCAATTTTTGGAAGTGTTTCTTAAATTGTTGTTCTTTCCCTCGAGTGAATACAGCACCTCCCAAGACGTGACGCAGATGTCCAGGAGAGTGGTGTAAATTTCGGAGGGAGTCCCGGAGAACAGGCTAGGCATTTTAGAGAGGTGCTTCGGTGAAGAGAAGCCCTCTCACTTGGTACCAAGTAAGACGTTTCATTTCCAGTATTCACAGCAAGCATTTTTCAGCTGTCAACAAACTCTTCGTGTTTAACACTCGTCCAGAGAGGAAAGAGGTACGAGTTTATGTACAGCAGTTGTCTGAGTATTCAGTTCTGGATTTTGGAAGAGACAATTAAGACTTTAGAGTTTCAAACAATCCTTTGGCAATACAAAAATTCCATCTTCAAAACCAATTCAGTTGAAGAACTTATCGCTGGTACTTTAACCTTACACCGGCGAAATTTGACCAAATTTCCAGCTGGTCAGAAAATGTAATTACGACAAGACAGTTAGAGAAAGGCTAGTCCTCAGGAGTGTTAAGGTAAGGTCTAGAGAGTAGGGTGAAGTGTACTAGGAGAAAAGGACAGGAAAATAGAGAGTGAATTGTTATGATATCTTTTGCAGGTATTCTACAGCAGTGACCACAAGACTACTGACGAAGCTGAAGCTCCAGAGGCAGTTTCTCTTGTCTTGTCATCCACTTCCCCTTTCCCCCCTGACTGAATTAGATACAGGTGTACACAGCTGTCACTGATTCGGTTGGAGGGTGTAGGGACTTGGCATCTGTTCCTGGGGAGGTCGCTTCCAGATCGTGACAATCGCCCTGCTTGATAATATGCCCCTCAGGTTTTTTTTATATCGAAGTAAGTAATATCGAAGTTAGTAATATCGAAGTAAGTAATATTGTTTGCAAAAATATTGTTGTTAATAATAGTGATATTTATATTAGTGTTATGTATTTTGTATGTATTTTATATGTATGTTTAAAACATTGTGTAATGTATTTTTATTATTTTTAAATATATGTTTTAAATGTTTAGAAATTAGTAATTTTTTTAAGTCAATTTTGCGTTTTAGATTCAGAGAGGGTTGTGGGTTTGTAGGGGAATAGGGTGGGAAGTAATTTAATTATAATATTTAATATGTTTTATTTATTGTTATTAATTATTAATGTATTGATAATTAGTTATTAATTGGCAATTAATTTTTAAGTGATTAATTTATCATTCTATTAATTATAATTAATGTATTATTTTATTTATTGTTCATTAAGTTATTGGTAATTAATTATTAATTGTTATTAATTTTTATTAATTAATTAATTGATAATTACATTAAATATGTTAATTTTTATGTGTAGTGGGTTGTGGGTGTATAGGGAAACAGGTCGGGAAGTAATGTATTTATAATTAATTAATTCATATTTTTTTATTTATTGTTATTGATAATGAATTTATTGTTAATTAATCATTAATTTGTAATTCATTGATTAATTTATAACTATATTAATTATAATTAATGTATTATTATTTTTTATTTATTGTTATTGTCAATTTATTTATTGTAAATGTATTCATAATTGGTAATTAATTTGCATTCATTGATTTATTGACAATTACATTATTTGTGTTTTTTATGTGTAGCGGGTTGTGTGTTTATGGGGGAATAGGATGGGAAGTAATTTAATGATATTTAAGTAAATATTAATTCAATTTTAATTGGTATTTATTATTAATTTTTTAGTTAATTAATTTTTAATATGTTATTTATTTTACCAAAATTATTTAATTAATAAGTATGTTAATTTAACCCCTACGGTACCCTACATTTTCCACAGTGTTACATTCACTGGAGTTGAAATATTAATTTTAACCCCTACGCTATCCAACACTTTCCCTACTGTTGTACTCACTGGAGTGGGAATAGGTTTTTTTAACCCCTACGCTATCCAACACTTTCCCTACTGTTGCACTCCTTGGAGTGGGAATAGTAATTTTAACCCCTACGCTATCTAAAACTTTTCCTACTGTTGCACTCACTGGAGTGGGAATAGTAATTTTTACCCCTACGCGATCCAACACTTTCCCTACTGTTGCACTCCCTGGGGTGGGAATAGTAATTTTAACTCCTATGCTATCCAACACTTTCCCTACTGTTGCACTCACAGGAGTGGGAATAGTAATTGTTACTCCTACACTATCCAACACTTTCCCTACTGTTGCACTTTCTCGAGTGGGAATAGTAATTTTAACCCCGAAGATATCCAACACTTTCCCTACTGTTGCACTCACTGGTGTGGGAATAGTAATCTATTTAATGTAGTATATAGTTAATATTAAAAAGACAAAACATAATTTATTTATTTTTAATTTGCTGTATAGATTTATTTAATTTTATTTATATTATTGTTTTATGTGTATGGATGTATTTATAATTGATATGATATTTTTTTAAATGATAAGTTATTAAAATAATTATTAAAAATGATTAGTAAGTATATATATATTATATATTATATGTATATGTTTAATTTATCTTTACATCATATATATATCACTTATAATTTTTAAACATTTTAAAATATTGTTAACTATGTTTATTTTAATTATATGTATTATTTACTTTATTTTACATTATTTTTTTACTTAAATAAAAAACTATATTTTTAACAACAATATTTTTGACATCGAAATGTTTTTTTGATATTTTTGTACTTACCATAATGTAGATAGGATGTCGATATTCTTGACTTCGATATTTTTGCTTTGATATTTTTGTAGGTCGATATTCTGACCTTCGATATTTTGTCAGTGTTTCTTGTCCATTACCAATGACAGATATTGCTGTTTGGTTCCTGTTTGATTGGAAAGTCCATTAATCATTGGATGTCTTAAAACTGACGTATCACACTATTTTTGGTACGTATTGCATCCATGATTGTTTATCACAAACCATGGGCTTTGGGTTCTGTCTGCTTTCCTTTTATTGGAGTCACTAGATTTTCACATTGCGTTTCCTTCTCCAGATGTGCCTGACTGTCTGCTAGATGAGTTTCAGTGTTACCAACCATGAAGAGTCTTTACTATTGTTAGCTTTACTATTCAGACTTTGAATTGGTTCCTTCATTTACTTATGTTTTTTTGCGCTTTTTTCGCCGTTTCGCTCTCTCCTGAAACATCGGGAATCCTTCTTGGTTTTGCTTGCTTAATATTGGCATCACCTCCATTTCTCTTTACTATCATTAGACTTTTGTCTAGTGTCAATATTGTACATAGCCGTTTTGGTTCTGTTTATGTTAGTCTGATACCCAATTGCTTTCTTCTCTTGAAAATGGGATTTTATGGTGTTTGTCTTTTGCACCCTTTTTATTGTGATTATATATCATGTCACGTTTTGTATATAATTGTGTATAAATGTACAGTTTGTTTGTATGGTTAGTTTTTAAATTGTAAAAATATAAATATATCTAAACTTGTAGCCCTGAAGAAGTACACTGGTTTCATTGGACAAAATGCATTGGCTGGTGTTTTTAAGAATATCGAATAAGACAACAATAAAGGAAGAAAACGCAATTGGATCGTGCCATGTTTTGTGATTCCTAAATTGTGAAATATTTTATTGTCACACAGCCTATTTTTGTGTCCCATGTGGTGCAGCTTTGTTCTTCGCTTTGGTATATTATATCTCCCTAGTGGGGGAGGCATCTTTGGGCAGAAGGTGCATACAGAGAAGTGCACACAAACATATTGTCCAATAAGAAAACAGACTATGGGTGATTAACAGTGAGGGTGCTTTAGGTTCACTGCCCATTTCGTTTGTCTTTTTGTACCTAAAGTTCTTAGGATCCCTATTCAACATAACCCAATATTATATATAGTGCAAATGAAGTGCAGTACTGGACATCCATGGTAAATAAATAAGGGTCAATTCATATAAAACAAGTATGACGCTGTTTTCATATCATAGAGGGTCAAGTATTAAAATCTTAACCAAACTGGGAATTGGGAGATGATGTCCGGGCTAAGACTGTTACTCATAAATGGACATGCAGCTCTGCATCAAGGTTATGTCCCCATGATCTCTCAGTGCATAGAAGAATGTTCATCCTGACTCACACTAGTGTAATTCCAGTTCCCTATTGCCTCTGTGTGTATGGGCTTTGATAGGTTTTATGCCATAATATTGAAAAGAAGTTACATTTCCTTGAAGCACTTCCCAAAAATGTTTCAGGGTGTATTCGATCCTGATGCTTGATGGCCCTAATGTGCTGCAAAATCCTCAGTCTTAGCCTATTAATTGTGCTGGCCACATATCGCACACCACAACCACATTCCAGGACATTGACCTCAAACTCTGTTATATATATAAAAGATGGTGCAACTAAATTAATAGATCTTAATCAAACATAAGAACATAAAGTTCTAGCATATTTACTGCTTTGTTAGCGGCATCTTTCCATATTGCACAACTACACTTTGTGACTGGGAAAATGTGACGCCCAGACATATTGTGATATGTACACACTGTTATTTTTAATGTTTTAGATAACATTTTTATCTGGATCAGACATAGGACAGCATGGACTCATTCATTTTACTTTACAATGTAACAACTTAGCAAGGATGGAACAGGAAACCTCTTTTCGATATAAATGGTTATTTTAGGCATCAAACGGACCCAAACATCATGGGTTTTGAAATAAGTATTAAGAAATTCACTGTCGAAGAGACATCAAAAGGACTGTGCAGCGCATTTTGTTCCTCCAGCTCGGATGCATACTCAAACTTCGACAGTCTTAAACTAATAAAAAACTACGGTAAAGAGACCTGTGTTTAGGAAATGAAAGTCTCATTTCATGCAGCTTTGCACCTGCCTCAAGTGTCACTATCTTTTTGTGGCCTCGTAGCCCTGTCTTGTATCAGCTCCATTCGACTTTCTCTGGCTATCTTCATTTTGAGGCTCTGTGAGAGGATTCAGCTTTTAACTGTCTCATTCTTATAACACAGGCGCCTAAGGCCAAACACCCTGCATTACACGCATGCGCAGTCCACGCGCAGCCCTGCACGGAGCCGTTGTGCTGGCCCCGCGGCGATGCGACTCTTTCCTTTGAACTCCCGAAAGCAGCAGGTCGGATGAGTGACTGACTTCAGGCTACAACTCTGCTCTGTCGCAGAGAATTCTTTCAAAGTTTATCTTTTGTGCCTGGCACATTGTAATTACTCAGTGTCCTGGAATGCACAGCATGACTCAGTGCTCTGCAGAATAGGGGAGGATATGGCTGGTTTCGATGCGCTTATATAAATAGTTTAGTTGAAAGATTTTGAAGATGCTTCGTCATGCAAACCAAATAACATTACACCACATGGAAATTATCTCGAATGAGAGGGACCTACATTAAATAGCCTCAAACTCGGCGCTAAAATATGTCATGCACCTCCCGGGGCCACCACCTCACAGCTGCCGTGCCATTTGACGTGGGATAAAATGGAGGCGAGCGCTAAATGTTTAGTAATGGGAATGTTGGACATTTAGAGCCTCATTTATGAGGTCCCTGGCGCAGTCGGAATGTCACTTTTTGTGACGTTCCCTGGCGCAGGAGCCTGCTCCGTATTTATGTGGCAGCAATAAGACACTTTTTCTGCCTTAATGCTGCCTCGTAAATATTGCCTCCTTTTACGCAGTTAACTGCGTTAACCCCTTCCCTGCGGTGATAATTTCGCCGCGGTGCGGGGATTGAATTAGGGGGCGTAACCCCTTGCGTGCTCAGGACGGCCCCGGCCATCCTACGTCAGACTGGGCATATGTGCAGGATGGCCTGGGGCCGTCCGAACTCCCGCCCACTAATTAATTCCCCAGCGTAGGCACGGAATTCGCGCCGCGCTGGGTAAACAGCGGCGTTCGGACGGCCCTCGGCCGCCCTGAGCACACGCCTATCATGTCGTAGGACATCCGGGGGCCGTCCTGAGCATGTAACGGGTTAAAGGGGCATGCAATGGGTGTTGCTGGGGGCGTTTGCAGCAACATCCATGGCTTTTTGACACTGCCCCAGATTTACGAGAAATCGTAAGTCTGAGGCAGCGTAAAAAAAGTACGCCTCCCCAGGGGAGGTGTAAGGGAAGCACACGAGGAGAAATATGTAATGTTAAGTTATGTTAATTGGTTCTTATATAGCGCTAGTTCACCATTAAGTCTCTTCGCGCTTCTAGAGGAGGAAATTACAACAGACAGTACGTGTGAGCTAATGTGGGTAGGCCTATTTTGTGGCCAATGCCTCCAAAAACAAAATAGTCTTACGTTTTTTCCTAAACGAAAGGAGGGCAGGTTACTTGCGCAGATTTCCGAGTAGATTGTTCCAGAGCTGTGGAATCAAAGTAGAAAAGGCTATCCCACCTTTGCGGGCCGAGTGAAACCGGAGGATGACCAAATGGCAGGCTGCAGAGAAACGGAGAGTCCGAGCAGGAATATAGTTCATCAGACGATCCCTGATGTATGCTGGGGTCTGACCATAGATGGCCTTGTGGGCGATGCAGAGGCCCTTGAAAGATGCTCGCTGCCTGATAGGTAGCCAATGTAATTTAGAAAGCAGTGGAGAGGCATGAGTCCGTCTAGGCAGATCGAAACTGAGGCACGGCGCATCGTTCTGCACAACCTGTAGTCTTCTTATTAATTTCCAGGGGAGGCCGATGTAAAGGGCATTCCCGTAGTCCAACCTGGACAATATTGTGGCGGAAACAATGACCTGGAGGGAGATAGTAGTGAGGAGAGGGACAAGTTTCCGCAAGCACCTCAATATCCCTGTACAGGTACCAACCACTGCCGACACTTGATTGTTCATAGAGAGGTTGGCGTCGATTTTGATGCCCAGACTTCTAACCACCGGGACTGGGGTAGGGATGGCTCCTAGTTCCCGCGGCCAAAACAGGTCACACCAGGGGCTGTTGATGTGTGGAACAGCCAAGATTTCCGTCTTGTCTGGATTTATTTTAAGTGAATTGTCAGTCATCCAGCTCGCTGTAAAACGCAGCACCTCTTGTACGTGTTCCTGATTAGCACTGGAGTTGTTAATCCGTACAAGTAGCTGGGTGTTGTCTGCATAATTGAAGACCTGGCAATCCAATTGAGCCAGACTCTCCACCAGCAGTTGAAGATATAGATTAAAGAGCAGGGGGCGACAACGCCGAATCCTGCGGGACACCACATGTCAGGGAACCGGTGATCGATACCTGATCACCTAACTGTACCCTCTGCGTCCGGTTAGTCAAGAAGGATTCAAGCCATTGATAGGCAGGTCCCTCTACACCCACATTAGCAAGGCGGGACAAGAGGGTTTTATGGCTGACCGTATCGAATGCCGCTGACAGATCTAATAAAATCAGGGCACTCGATACTTTCTTGTCAGCCATTACTCTCAGCTCATCCAAAACAGATAGCATCACCAGTTCCGTACTATGATGAGCTCTAAAGCCAGCTTGTCTAGGATGTAACAATCTATGTTCCTCATAAAAGGTGGAAAGTATCTTGAGGACATTTTGTTCAAGTACTTTGGCTAAGTACGGGAGCTGGGAGATTGGCCTGTAGTTTTTGAGGATGGAGGTATCCGCACCTGACTTTTTAAGTAAAGGAATAACTCTAGCCTCTTTCAGCGCAGGAGGGAGAGAGCCTATTTCCAAGGAGGTGTTCAGTAATTTGAGAATTGGGCCTTCTAAACTCGGCAAAGCCAGTTGGAAAATTCTTCAGTTCTCTACGTTTTTCCTTTTTCTATTTGTGGTGCATTCTACAGCACACATAGAAAGAGGAAAAAGCCTCTTGTGAATGATTTTGTGCAGGAAGGGAAACCTTTCCGCACAAAAAAAAATCAACTCTCAACACAGGCCCCTTTGCAGCACGGTGCAGAGGTGTCTGCGTTAGTGCACGGAGCCCATTGCGCCGGCGCAGGGAAAAAGGACAGGAATGAGCTGTATCTCATAGATTCGGCCCTTTCCTGACCTATTCTTTTACCTTAGGGCAGCGCAGCTGGGAGGCCTGCAACACTGCCCTATGGTAAAACCTCATAAATGAGGCCCTTAGTTCCCGTATTGGATATTACAGAGAAATGTAATGGTAATAACTGGTGGTACCTTGTGATAACAGATATGACTCCATTTGCTATGTGCTACAGATGTGGGTGTAAAGTGCTATACAAATGCTCCAATTCAATACAATACAATACAGTGGGAACAGCTGCCCCTAACACTATTACTGGCTGACCCTTTTCACTACATTTACCTGACATGTTCATAATTTAGTTCAACAAAAAGAGAGATAGGGAGAGTCGTGTGACACTCTTGGTCCCCGGTCAATCATTAATAAACAAAAAAAGAGTGTCTAGGGAAAGTAGGTTTTGCCACAGCGGGGAGCAACGAACTCAAGTTTATGAGACGACCTCACTGGGAAGTTAAAAGAAAGCCCTCACTCACCACCTAGTGATGACATGCTTCATCATCGGGCTTCACCCAAAAGACCGAATGTCTCTTGGGTGTGCTGCAACGCCAGAATTACTGCGGAGCGGGATGTGGTAAATAAATAAATAATACCCTATTTTTGACTAGACTTATAGCATAGCAGATAGCTCAATAAATAAGAGTCAAGATTCGAGGTAGTAGGAGTTTCTGCAGGTTTATTACAGCATAAGGACAGGATCAGGACAACCTGCATAGGAACAGAATGACAGGGCCCAGCAGGACAACTGGGGCCCAGCAGGGGAAAAAGAGGCCCAGCAGCTGCTGGGGCTAGGTCTGGGATGAGCGCGCTAACATTCAATAACAAAACATTGACTTATATACATAGCGCAAACACATAGCATTACATTGCAGTAGGCGTAACAGTAGGTGGAGTAGAAGGCGTGACGCGTAGCAGTCGCGAGAGATAACAGTAAAAAGAGGTGTAACTGGGAGTATACATAGACATGTGATGTGAACGTAACAGAATATGTCATGAATGGGCGGAAACATAGGAGGGGGCTACCTAAGGAGCCGGGACCTCTAACCTAATGGTGCGCGAAAACTGGCAATGACGTGTTACTAGGAGAAGCTGGGGGCTGCGAACTCTGTGCTAGGAGCAGAGACTAGAGTCTGGAGGGTCGGAGCAACATGTACCTAAACCCTATCTGGTATCTAATGTTTAGGGAACATGTTGATATGAACTAGAAGTCATGAGGGGAAAAGCTAACTTGATTCTAAGACTGGACCATGCATTATTCTACATGTAGTGCGTGAAGAATATTAAATGACCATTAAATACAGTATTTCTCTAACGTGGAGCCGAGTAGGCTAGACAATGACGGAAACTATTGATGCAGTTCAGTAGCTTAGGAATGCAGAGGAGGAGGACTGAACTGATAGCAGGAACTATAACATACTTTTGGCAGACTCAGAGGCAGAGCCGGGGTGCACCGGGCACTGCGAGGCAGGAAGTAAGTGAAGGGTCGAGGATACAGGTGGGGGCTGTATCGCTCCTCAGCGAGGCTTTCAGGAGACAGGAGCTGAATCTGTGGTCCGGGCCCTTTTGAGGCCTAGAAACGGGGACTTTATAATGGAATAACGTGCACACTAAGAAACGTGGCAACATTACTTACATAGGCCTGATATTCGTAGTATTCACGAGGACTGGAAACTAACATACTAGAGGTGGACACAACTGTAATTGCGTCTTTAATCAGAAATGGGGAATAACATATGCATATTGATCATGCACACATAACATATGATGGATGAGGCGTAGGGACACAGAACATGGCAAAATTTACTTTTCCACATTCCCTCCTTGTCACTACGTTTCCATCAGGAAACATCAATATTCATGATACCGTCTATCATTTCATACAGTACCATTTGCTCGTCTCGAATTGTCTTGGAACGGGATTTAGAACGGGGCTTGGGACTGGGAATACAAGAGGTAGCACACATACTGCAAATCGCAGGGCCACATTGTATACAGAGGCAGCAGCTAAATATGATCGCTACTGCAATACCTAGGAAGGACAGGACTTTCCATCCCCATGCGGAAATTATATTCCAGAACCAACCGGACCATGTCCAGGTGCCTGGATCTTGGTGTAACAGATGGGCAATTTTATGGAGTCTGGTTATAGCTGAATAAACAGACGGCGCGTTATTTGGAATGAAAATACAACAACTGGATCCGAGAATTCTACAGGTCCCGCCCCTATCGGCCAGTATGACGTCAAGGACGAGACGATTCTGTAAAACGACAATTCTCATAAAGGATTGCTCTTCAGTTAAGTTACCTAGAGCAGAGGCAGTCTCATCTACTACTGCTTCAAGGGTTCTTGTTAACCTACGGATTAGCTTACTATTTACAACTGTACCTAAATAAGGGAAAACACCTTTATCTATATCAATGAATTGCTCTGCGGCAGTTTCAGTATAATCGACAATCGGGAGATTTCTCTTGTGTCTAGTGTGTACTAAGAAAGAATTCCTATGATAGTCAGGTGGGGCTAAAAAAACAGGTGGCAGTAGGAAAGCAATGTAACAGGTTCCCTCCCAATCGAGGGGCAGACGGACATATGCAGTTTGACCACAAATAAAATAAGAATGACGTGAAGCTTTGAAAATAGATTTCCCACTGTCACTATACTCGATAACAGTAGTACATTCACTATGACCTATATGTATAGAACCATAACTACGGACACATAATTCGCCTTTGACTGGTAGTACTGAAATAGCAGGTGAGTCTGGAGTAGTATCAGACTGAACATTCAGAACCATGAAATTCGACGAATAATTTCCTAAATTATATACTTCATTTTCTAAATCTAAACCTGTTCTGTGGGGGAAACCTTGCTTGTCTGGGAAACATGTACTGTTAAGAAAAGACATATCTGTTGAGGATGACGTTAACGTGGACCATGCTCCACACGAACCATTGTGTGAGAATGGATAAGGAAAGAGTGGCAGAACTCCCTTTGGTGTCTGGAAAGGGGGGAGTCGACCACACACCCAACAATTAGTGGCATTGCTGGTCTGGTGTGAATAATGTAACATACGGATAAATGTGTTATTACGCATGGCGAGGCGGTATGAATATTCGTGAGGAGGCAGATCACTAAACGTGTGCTCTACTGTAGCATGAGCAGACATATTTACATGAGGAACTGAAAAACACAGATAGAAAGCATAGCTGGTGCAGGAAATCATTATGCTGAGAAATAAGACGAAACTCAGAAAAACGATACATTGGAGTGAACTTCGACTGATTCTCTCACTATGGGGGTCTATTTTATACATGTCAGAAACAATTTAACCGTTTCACCTAGGGGAGGACTTATACAATCAAACTGGCTGACTTATTAGACCTGAGCTTTAACTTATACTCCTGTTGCGGAGTTTTCTCTAACAAGGGAGGGGTTGTAATAATGTTCGGTGCGGGACAGTCCTTTAAAACAATGTTCTGGCAATCCTTTGAATCCTGGGAAATGTTCTTGGAAATGTTTTTGAAGACGGGCTTCGGTCCTTTGAAAAGTTTTACATGAGAAAGGTGGACCCACCCCTTCCTGCCTTCCAACTTGACGGCAGTTCGGGTGGTCAAGAGGACCTGACGTGGCTCCTTCCAACGTGGTTCCAGCGGACTTGATCTGTCAAAATTTCTGATCATCACCAAGGAGCCTGGAACGATCTCGTGCGGTGCCACCTCGGTATTGTCTGGAAATGCGGCGGCAACCTGTGAACGACATGAGTTGAGGGCAGACATCAAGGAAGCTAGGTAATCTGTCAGCATATTACATGAAACATCGGTAATACTTCGGGGTCTAGGAGTACCCCACATGTTAGGGGGGCGGCCGAAAACGACCTCATACGGGGACAGACCTGATCTGGAATGTGCGACCATACGCATGTAAAACAGAGCGACTGGCAAAGCTACTAACCAATCCACACCCTTGTCTTTACATACTTTTGCTATACGGATTTTCAGAGTCTGATTATGTCTTTCGACTAGTCCAGCTGCTTCTGGATGGCGTACACAATGGAACTTCCACTGGTACCCTAACAACAGGGAAACGTGTCTCATGAGTTCAGATGAGAATGGCTGGCCGTTATCAGAATATACGACTCTAGGGAGTCCATATCTAGGGAAGAATTCACGAACCAACTGCTTGGCAGTGGTCGCGGCTGTGTAATCTGGGACTGGATATGCTTCTGTCCATCTGGACAAGGCGCATACAACTACAAGGACATACTTGAAACCTCGACATCGCTCCATTTGAATATAATCCATCTGGAGGACCTCAAAAGGGTGGTCAGGGGGCTGGAAACCACCTTGTTCCACCGGAACACTTTTACCTGGATTAAACTGACAACATATCATACAGGTACGGACTTTCTGCTTGGCTGCAGCTCGTAAATGCTTGTTGAACCAAATGTTCTGGATACTGTCTAACATAGCTTTTTCTCCTAAATGTGCTGGACTATGTGCGGTATTGATAATGACTTGAACCATAGAATCGGGGAGAAACCATGTGGCTCTACCCTTCGTTAACCATCCTTGATCTGTCTGGACCCCTCCTTGTACAGACCATTTCTTGATTTCATCGGGAGTAGCATGTGACTGTATATCTATGACATCTTGAGTAGGGTCCTTAACTGTCATGCATGTAGTCAGATCTGGAATATGTGTCTTGTTTACTGGAATGTCTGGAGTCTGTGCTGTAAGCTTGGCTGTGCGGTCTGCTAAATCATTACCTTGGGAAATAATGTCAGTAACTTTCGTATGTGCTTTGCACTTCATGATAGCAATAGATGTCGGTAAATGTATGGCATCTAACAGGGCTTGAATAAGGAGACCATGCTGAATCTTGGTTCCATGAGAAGTCATGAAACCTCTCTCCTGCCAGAGCACTCCGAAGTCGTGTACAACTCCGAATGCGTAACGTGAATCTGTGTAAACATTAACCTTCAGGTTCTTGGCATGTATACAGGCTTGTGTCAGAGCGACTAGCTCTGCTGCTTGAGCGGACAGAGTATCAATACGGTGTGTTTCAATAACTTCAGTGTCAGTAGTCACTGCATACGCGGCGACTAGTTCTCCTGTACTAGTTCTCATACATGAACCATCCACATAAAGTGTCAGGTCAGGATCTGATAACGGAATATCTGTCAGGTCTTGTCTTGGCTTAGTCGTAATGTTAACTACTTCCACACAATCATGTGGGTCTGGATTTGAATTAACTGATGGTAACAGTGTAGCAGGATTCAGAACGTTGCAGCGTCTAATTTCTATGTGTGGCTGGAACAGTGTCAATTCATAACCTGTTAAACGTGCAATTGTCAAGTGCTGAGTTTGTGTTCGGTTTAAAAGAACTTCTACTGAATGGGGAACTTGTACTGTCAGGGAATGTCCTAAAACTATGGAATCACTTTGTCTGATAGCTAGTGCTGTGGCTGCAACTGACTTGAGGCACGCAGGCAACGCCTGGGCGACTGGATCTAATGTGCTCGAAAAATAAGCACAGGGCTTGTATTGACCTGCTTGATCTTGTGTGAGAACAGATAATGCTGTACCTTCGCGTTCAGTAACGAAAAGTGTAAAAGGCTTACTGTAGTTCGGTGTAGCTAGAACTGGAGCTTGACATAGGGCTTTCTTTAACTCGTTGAAACTAAGTGTATGGTCAGATGTCCAAGGGAGGACAGTCGATACGGCTGCCTCCTGTGTCGTTAACAGTATCAGTGGCTTGGCTAGGAATGCATACTGGGGAATCCATTGTCTACAATAAGAAGTAAGGCCGATAAAGGCACGTACCTCCTTCTGGGTTCTGGGCTGGGGAAGATTCGCTATTAACTGGATACGGTCGGGTGTCAACTGCCTACCCCTCTTGGACAGCAAGTGTCCTAAGTATACCACTTGCTGGACACAGAATTGAAGCTTCGAAGGTGACACCTTGTGCCCCATCTCGGCTAGAAAATACAGAACTGTAAGTGATGCTCGCTCGCAGTCACGTTCAGAACGGGCTGTGATCAGTAGATCATCGACATACTGGAGCAGGGCAGTGTCAGTTGGCATGTGAATGTTGTCTAGTTGTCTCTTGAGTGCTTGACTGTAAATACTAGGGCTTTCTGTGAAACCTTGAGGAGCGCGTGTAAACATATAGCTCCTTCCATTTAAACAGAATCCGAAAAGAAACTGGCTGTCTGGATGAATTGGTACACTGAAAAATGCATTCTTGAGGTCAATAACAGTGAAAAACATGGCTTCGGAATCAATGGCTGTTAACAGGGAAGAAATATCTGGGACAACTGGATACTGAGGAATAATACATTTATTAAGCTCTCGTAAATCAATCACTAATCGATATACTGGGGGTGCATTTGGATCAGTACGTTTCATGACTGGAATGATCGGAGAATTGCATACATTGGAGTCAGTTTCTACAACTACTCCTTGAGCCATGAGCTCGTCAATAATTTTGGATAAGGCTGCTACAGCCTCAGGTGGCAATCTGTACTGTCTGATTCGGGGTAACACTACACCTGGTTTGAGAGTCACGCGATGGGGTGTGATTTGCATGTAACCTACATCAGTTGGACCTTGCGCCCATAAATGCTGCGGAACATTAGACAATCTTGAATCAAAATCTCGTAATACATAGTGACCCTTAAAGTCACGTAGGAACAGACGTATTCCCTCTGGGGAACAGCAAATAACTGCACCTAATTCTTTCAATGTCTTAATGCCTAATAGATTTTCTGGACATGACTTAGTAAGTAACAGATCAGTAGTACGGGACAATGGACCTACTTCTAGAGTAACTGGCTTAGATATTTCATTAACTATGGGTTTTCCTGAAAATCCAAGGGAAACATTTCTTGAGCCTGAGAGCGGAGCCCCTGGAACTTCGGCATGACTAATTGTGGTCCTACTTGCCCCTGTATCGATCAAGAACTTTCTGTCTTTCCCTAATACTTGACTATGAACATAGGGACCTTCTTGGTCTACAGGTATCTCGATGAGAGGCAAGCCTACCTCCCTCTCTAGGCTGTTTCATGAATATGACTGGTACTCTGGATACTCGGACTGTGCATACTGGTACATCTGCGATGTAACGTGCTGTGTTGCAGCAATAGGCTGCGGTACTGTAACTATCTGTTGTGCATTCTGTGACTGAGGAATCTGTGAAACTTGTTCTTGTCTAGGCGGACGTGGTCTTTCTTTAGTCTTACCAGTAGCTATATTATGTTTCAGAACTGCACACTCGTTTATAAAATGACCTGGCTGTTTACAATAATTGCAGTTCCCTTTAACGGGAGCCGCAGGATGACTGGCTTGATTCGGACCCCTCTTCTGACTGTCTTGAGGAATAGATTGTGCAACTAGCACTTTCATTTTCGTGTCTTTCATACGTTTTCTCTCGTGTTCTTGCTCTTCTCTGATTCTATTCTGGTGATACTGGAGCATCTGGAGCATCTGGGACGGAGTATTTGCTTGCCAGGTGCTTTCGACTTTCAAAACTCGGTTTTTAATTTGTGGACTTGAATTCTCGACTAATTTGGTAACGAAAAGATGAGGGTATGACTCACTACTTGTCTTGAGACCACTGTTAATACTGAAACATTTCTCGAATCTAGAATAAAAATCACTAATATCCTCATCTTGTTTCTGCTTACAGGCTGAGATTGCATCCCAGTCTTCTTTCCTAGTTGTCAATAATCTGGGTAAAACTTGAATCAATAATTCTGGTAATTCTTTACATTTATCTCCAAGACCGGTACCTGGTACTCGTGCCTTGTCTTCAGCTTCTAGAGCTGCCCAATCGATCTTTTTCTCTCCCACCTCCCATTCTTTTTCCTTTAACTTTTCATACACCCCTGCGGGTAACAGGACCTTTAACATTTTAATGATATCTGGGTAAGTGTATTCTCCCATACGGAGCATGTCTTTTAATTCTCTATGGAACCCTGCTGGATCTTTGTCATGACAGGGAATTAATTTTTTTCATTTCTAAGAGTTCCATCTTTGAAATCGGAGTGTATACAAACACTCGTTGCATTACGCCACCCGCCCCTTGGACTGGGTGGACTTCTCGTAACGGATTCTGTCTGTCTATGTAAAACGATTTACTTTCTGGGGGTGAGACATGAACAAAATGCGGGTTCAGGAACGTTCTATACTTGTGGCGCTGTTCTAGAATGACACTTATTAAATCGGTACCTAGACCTCTCCATCTGTACTGGAGTAACTCGTTCAGGATATCATGTAACGGGCCTGGATCAGAATGTTGACCCTCATACAGGGTAATGAGGTGCTGGATCATATACATACCCACCAGTCGTTGCTCGGCTGGGGGCAGTTTCAGAAACATTTGTGCCACTATTTCGTCTGGAAAAGTGGTAGAATCAGTAATCCATCGGACTGCTGATCGGGCTAGTTCTTGTTCGTGCATGGTACTTAATTCGCTATATCCGACTCGTGATTTCAGAATGTGATCGGTAGCTTGAAATACTTGTTCTAGAGAGCTTTGTTCTGGTGCTAGATGTTGAAAAATAGACTTGGGTTCTAGACGTAAATGGCGATCTGGAAATCTGGATTTTCCTACATACGCTATTCTGGCGGGATTCTCGTCTTCCTCTTCAGGATCAGAGATACTTTCTTTCTCGCTTACTTGTGCTGCTTTACGCTGTTCGTGTAACCTTATTATTTCTTTACGAATTTTCTTGTACATACTTTCCATGGCACTAATGGTCTTGTGCTTACCCTCGGCTATATTATCACTCCACCTTGTTAGGATTCTCATTTCGGCGGGATCTTTAGACGGATAATCTTGTTCTCTTATTAGACAATTGATCAGGAACTTTAATATCATGAGCTGAATCTCGGCTTTCCTTTGAGACATAATCTCGCCAATACTTTCTGGATCATCCCCTGTACGGATGAAACGATATATTCTGTCTAGATCTTCTTTCATATTCGGTAAGGTGACTAGATACTCGGTCACCCTTCTTACGCGTACGGAATATAAAACCATATTATACTCGCCTGGGACTGGATCATAAACACATTCGTTAAGGGCTTGCCTGATTTCTGTAACAGACTTATTACTTTTAGGAGTACGCTGTGATGCTTGAGCATGTAATTCGAGTGCTGATAAACGCTTGTGTGGCGGCGGGGTTTGGGGAGGACCTCCTCCTGCGGCCCCTAGACTAGAATCGTCGACTGAGGCTCTACGTCCTGGCAGAGTGGGAAGTGGAACTATAGGCTGGACCGGGGGTACCGTAACAGGTACTCCGGTGTCTGGAGGAACGGGAAGTGCCTGATTTACAGGGACAGGTGGAGCGCGAACTGGATTGGCATATTCTGGAACTGTGTCGTCCAAATAGGACGAAATAAAAATATCAGCTGCGGTCGGTTTGTGACGTAGCTTGGTCGGAACTAATGGTGGCGGGAAATTACTGGGTGCCTCTGGGGTCGCTTTTGGCAAGCCTTCGGCAAGGAGAGGATACATACCCTTAATAAGGGCATGCCTCTGTCTGTCTGACTGTTCGACTTTGACTTGTTCACCTATCTCGATTAATTCTCTTTCTTGGGCTCGTTCTTGGGATTCTCTACTTAACTCTGACTTTCTGACTTCCTTTTCCGTTCTTCTATGCGCTTCCTTACGCCATAACTCGATGGCATCTTTCTGTGACTGTCTGGCTTTCTTTTTCCATAATGCTTCTTCTACTCGCATGATACATTCGGCATCCCATGTACCCGATACGGGCCATCTATACTTTTCTTCTAACTGTTTGGTATACTCTACCCATAAATCTAGATACAATATGGCGCTTATGCCATGTTTCTGATACATAAAGTGACCTGGACTGTCCCTAGGCGGAACAGGAACTGCTGCTTCCAGCAGACCCTTTCTAGTTTTTAACTGACGTAACTTGGAAAAGAGCGGCATTCTAAACTTGAATCGGAACACAATACAATACACGAAAAACAATAACAATTGGGAAAACAATTCAGGCATACCACGACATTGGAAATACATTAAACAATATTATAAATAACAGTTCGAACAGAATACTACCTGAAAATACTGAAAACAGAACAGAATTCTCGAGAACGGAACAGACTAGAGTTACTGGATGCACTGCTGTAACAGTACGGAACATACCGGTCCCATAAAGGAACGCATCAAGACCCGTATCCACCTGGGTGAACACTTCGTTTGTGGGCTTGGGTACCACCAACCCACGGACCAGGAGTCAATTTAGACTGACCCTGTCTAGACACTACCCCAGCAATGGTACTCACCGGGCAGCACGGAACGGAAGGCCTCGGACGGGACTGGACTACGACGACGAACTTCGGACTTCGGACTTCAGTTACGGGTGGGCCTCCGGATACCTCGGACCTTGGACTCTCGGCTTGGGCTCTGGTCGGGACTCGCCGCGTTCCTCCACCGTCTCGTTCGGATGCTGGACCGCCTCCTCCGTCTCCTCCGTGGGCCTGAGGGATACTTGAAGCAGAAATATCTGCACTTGGCCAGTATGGTTCCGTCACGACTGCAGAGGGTCAGGGGGTCGGCGTGGCTTCACCGACGCGTGGGGAAAGGGCAAGTCCCTGTTCGGGCGCCATTATGTGGTAAATAAATAAATAATACCCTATTTTTGACTAGACTTATAGCATAGCAGATAGCTCAATAAATAAGAGTCAAGATTCGAGGTAGTAGGAGTTTCTGCAGGTTTATTACAGCATAAGGACAGGATCAGGACAACCTGCATAGGAACAGAATGACAGGGCCCAGCAGGACAACTGGGGCCCAGCAGGGGAAAAAGAGGCCCAGCAGCTGCTGGGGCTAGGTCTGGGATGAGCGCGCTAACATTCAATAACAAAACATTGACTTATATACATAGCGCAAACACATAGCATTACATTGCAGTAGGCGTAACAGTAGGTGGAGTAGAAGGCGTGACGCGTAGCAGTCGCGAGAGATAACAGTAAAAAGAGGTGTAACTGGGAGTATACATAGACATGTGATGTGAACGTAACAGAATATGTCATGAATGGGCGGAAACATAGGAGGGGGCTACCTAAGGAGCCGGGACCTCTAACCTAATGGTGCGCGAAAACTGGCAATGACGTGTTACTAGGAGAAGCTGGGGGCTGCGAACTCTGTGCTAGGAGCAGAGACTAGAGTCTGGAGGGTCGGAGCAACATGTACCTAAACCCTATCTGGTATCTAATGTTTAGGGAACATGTTGATATGAACTAGAAGTCATGAGGGGAAAAGCTAACTTGATTCTAAGACTGGACCATGCATTATTCTACATGTAGTGCGTGAAGAATATTAAATGACCATTAAATACAGTATTTCTCTAACGTGGAGCCGAGTAGGCTAGACAATGACGGAAACTATTGATGCAGTTCAGTAGCTTAGGAATGCAGAGGAGGAGGACTGAACTGATAGCAGGAACTATAACATACTTTTGGCAGACTCAGAGGCAGAGCCGGGGTGCACCGGGCACTGCGAGGCAGGAAGTAAGTGAAGGGTCGAGGATACAGGTGGGGGCTGTATCGCTCCTCAGCGAGGCTTTCAGGAGACAGGAGCTGAATCTGTGGTCCGGGCCCTTTTGAGGCCTAGAAACGGGGACTTTATAATGGAATAACGTGCACACTAAGAAACGTGGCAACATTACTTACATAGGCCTGATATTCGTAGTATTCACGAGGACTGGAAACTAACATACTAGAGGTGGACACAACTGTAATTGCGTCTTTAATCAGAAATGGGGAATAACATATGCATATTGATCATGCACACATAACATATGATGGATGAGGCGTAGGGACACAGAACATGGCAAAATTTACTTTTCCACAGGGATAGTGAGTAAAGGACGTGTTGAGTGAAAACTAAATTAGTGAGTGATGAGGGTATTAAAAAAGGTCAGTAGTGTATCACAATGAAAATTTTATTCTATGATCACTAAAGACAATGATTAAAATAATGTGTATGGAAGCAGTCCACAATAAGTTGAGTGGAGGATTCCTATGCATCAGTCGACATGTTTCTTGCCATTGAAACGGTGTAATTTTACCCGGCAATTCTTCAGGACTAAAAAGTGTTCTATACCCTGGTGGTATGGACGCGCTAAGGCCCACCCTTACCTAGGGGCGTAAAAGTGAAAATTAAACAAAAAGTGAAAAGTGCAAAAATTAGGAAGAAATAATGGCTTCCTAATAACTCCTGGTTTAGGAGGCTTCGATTTAGCGATTACTGCACTTTTCTGGCGTTAAATTAAATCACCATGGATCTCAGGAGGGGGGTGGGAGCGTATTCGACACACCGCCCTCGACGCTCGGCACCCTCAGTCTACCTGCATCGCCCTCGGACTGGATCCTGCAGTAATCGCTAAATCGAAGCCTCCTAAACCAGGAGTTATTAGGAAGCCATTATTTCTTCCTAATTTTTGCACTTTTCACTTTTTGTTTAATTTTCACTTTCACGCCCCTAGGTAAGGGTGGGCCTTAGCGCGTCCATACCACCAGGGTATAGAACACTTTTTAGTCCTGAAGAATTGCCGGGTAAAATTACACCGTTTCAATGGCAAGAAACATGTCGACTGATGCATAGGAATCCTCCACTCAACTTATTGTGGACTGCTTCCATACACATTATTTTAATCATTGTCTTTAGTGATCATAGAATAAAATTTTCATTGTGATACACTACTGACCTTTTTTAATACCCTCATCACTCACTAATTTAGTTTTCACTCAACACGTCCTTTACTCACTATCCCGCTCCGCAGTAATTCTGGCGTTGCAGCACACCCAAGAGACATTCGGTCTTTTGGGTGAAGCCCGATGATGAAGCATGTCATCACTAGGTGGTGAGTGAGGGCTTTCTTTTAACTTCCCAGTGAGGTCGTCTCATAAACTTGAGTTCGTTGCTCCCCGCTGTGGCAAAACCTACTTTCCCTAGACACTCTTTTTTTGTTTATTAATGTTCATAATTTAGGCATAAAAGCTCTTGGTTTATCCACCATTGAAAGAGAGGGGGAAGAAGGGAGACTCGTAACATCAAACAGAATGAACATACACAAAATATATTGGCACTAAAGAGTAGGTTTAACAAGGCTAACAATGGGAAAATAAAGTGCAGTGTGGGGCAGAGCATTTAATTTTTGCTGAGAAGGCTCTGCTTTTACAGTGTTTAATTTCACACATTGGGGAGGATTTGTTTTCAGATGCCTGCATCAAGGATTGTCAAGGGTAAGCTTTTCAGGTGTGCTGATTAATGCTCTGGGCGTAGCATTGCCTCTGGGAGTTTTTTTTTAAAACATACCCTGAAAGTAAGAGCTAGTACTGTTTGTCTTCCATTTCAGAGATGTTATAAGGCATGGGCAAAGTGGGCTCTGGCACAGGGTCCCAGCCTTTCAGGGGGCCCACTTATAGAGCCAGCTCTGTTCTGCATAGAGTCTTGCCTTGATGACTTGAGTAGTTCTTAAAACAATTATTTTAAATTCCATTTTCCTTTAATTTATTTTTAATGTGGATGATGTGTGAGAGTCTATTAGGGACATTTTGAAGATAAATGCTGTATTTATGTTTCATGTAACATCCATAAAAATGTTAGATCAAAACAGGACCTCACATATGAGAACTGAGAGGGCGTCACAGGGATTATTTGCAGTAATATTAGTGAGTTGATGCTGAATTATATATCGAAAACACAAGTCACTATCTCAAAATAGTTGATGTAAACACATTTAAAATGTGGACGAGTGTGCCTGTGCGCTGTCAGTGACCTGGCCAAAGAGGGCATGAAAGAGCTGAAATTGGATCATGAATCCAAAGCTGTTTTGAAGAGAGGTCCCCAAAATCAGTTTGGCCCAGGGCCCTCAAATTCTTTAAAATGTCCCTGATCCATTCAACTTGTTTATTTGTTTTGCTGCTTAGGGAACCTAAATGTTCTATAAATGAGGTCAGAAAATGGGCAGACCTTTTTCACGGTCCTATTTTCTGTAACACAGGAGCATTTAAACTACTGCCAAACACAGGGAAACATTCAAACACTTAGCCGTGTAATATATATATATATATATATATATATATATATATATATATATATATATATATATATAGTAACTTTTTTTCTTTTTTTTCCCTTTTATTTTTTATGCCAGATGCTTGTAATAGGAAACAAATAAAACATAAGAATGGCACCAGCTTGCAAAGGCTAAATCACTTGTTTTTGACAAGACTTTTTAAAGTTGTAACTGAATTTCATTCGCAGACCCCAACCCCTTGTACAGCAACCATTTGACAATATTTTAATTACCCATCCATGATCCATCTGTCCTCATCCATTATCCTTCATCTATTATTCCTCATCATTATTCTCCATCATCCACCTCCACAGAAAGTGGCATCCTAACATTCCCCAGCATTCCCTTGTACAAGAAGTGACGTTTCTGAATTTTCCAACCTCTACTTCTACAGAAAGTGACATTACAGGTTTCCTGATGAAACCATCTTTAAAAGAAATATCTGGATAAGCAAACTCCATTCCCCATCATTCATTGCCACAGAAAGTGACATCATTACGTTTCCCAACATCCACTTCTACAGGAAGAGACACCGCTGCATTGTCCACCATTCGCTTCTTCTCGAAGTGATTTCACCTCCTGTTTTTTCCCTACATCAGTCAATTCAATTCAATTCAGAAAGCTTTATTCGGGTCATTAAAAATAAACATAAAAGCATATACATACATCATCAATAACAGTTCTCATCATATTCATTTTTTAAAATGGTCACAAAAAGTCATAAAAAAACGTATTTAATAAGGGGTGAATTTAAAACATCATGCTTTTCCTAGCTTCAATTGATTTAAGCATAAACGTTGCAGTAAAGAAGCAAACATCTAATTCATTCATTGAGACAATCAACCTCATAGCAGCATCAGTGGTAAAAGTGCAGTATTTTAAAAATAACGGTTTTAAAAAGGCTATACGAACATTTTTATACAATTCACAAACTAGGAGAAAGTGCAAGGTGCTCTGTTTGGTGTGGCCATCACACGGGCAGGGGGAAGTTGGATATTCTTTGATCTTACGGAATGCGACCAAATGATGCGCAAGCCCAAATCTCACCCTGGTTAGGACATATCTATGGGATGCTCTGGTGACAAAACTCAAGTATGGTTGGAACAGCAACTGAGTAGCTAGTAGCCGTTGCCATTGTGCAACATTCCATCCATCAACTTGTGTGTTTGGCTGTTCACCCTATGTGGGAAGGGTATGCCCAGTCGTGGGTCCCGTACTCACTAAGCCACTGGAGTCAAGCTATCCTGGCTGAAGACGGCTGATAGCCAAAACCCGGTCCTAGGATGCTTGATTCCGGTCCAGGAAAGACATGGCTTTGCAGTTCGGGCTGGACAGTTCCCATGAGGCACAGTGTCAAGGCTGATTTGCATATGGCCATGTCTGAACTGGGGTGGTGTGGAGTGCAAAAAAACAATGGATTTAGGCCCAGATCTCTGTGCTGGGGTGAATGTATGACATTGTTCTGCATTCTGTCCATCAAGTGTTGTTTTTGCATTTGTCACCCCGAGTGGGATGGGTATGCTCAGACGTGAGTCCCATGCTCTCCACACCACTGGAGTCAAGCTATCCTGGCTGATGACGGCTGATAGCCAAAAACCGGTCCTAGGATGCTTGAATCTGGTCCAGGTAAGACATGGCTTGGCAGTTCGGGCTGGACTGTTCCCATGAGGCACAGGGTCAAGGCTGATTTGCATATGGCAATGTCTGAACTGGGGTGGTGTGGAGTACAAAAAAATGATGGATTTAGGCCCAGATCTCTGTACTGAAGTGAATGTATAACATTGTTCTGCATTCTGTCCATCAATTGTTGTTTTTGCATTTGTCACCCCGAGTAGGATGGGTATGCTCAGACGTGAGTTCCATGCTCTCCACACCACTGGAGTCAAGGTAGGTGATGATAGGTTACCCCCTCAGACACAGACAAAGGTAATTGCATGCACACGTAACAATCTCTCGCATCCATTGTGTCTACATACTCGTACAATAATTTAGTAAAAACCTTTAACGAGAAATCATTTATCGAGTTATCCTGGTGAAATATATTATCACTTGTTAATTTCTCAATAGTCTGTTGATCTTCTTTAAGATTTTCCACATCTACTTTTTCACTCACCAAATTATTTGTAATATTATTCTTAGTAGAATACATAAAATAAGGCACAACTAATATTAACCAAACAAACATTATTAGTAAGACACTTATAAAGCAAGCATTAATAGATCTACTTTCTGAACTTTGATTTTGATATCCAGTCTCTTGAAATTTTGCCCTTGCCATTTTCTAGAGAAAAGAAACAAAAAACTAAACAATATGTAAAAATGTGTAGTATATCCAAGCACTTCTTTAAGCCTTCTCCCTTTATTTCTTTTTTCAACAGCCTTTAACAGATTTCTAGTTCCAGCCTTATTTTCTGCACTTTACAGAACAACAGCCTTTTCAATCTTTTGCACCCTTAAATTCAACACAGTTCATTTAGGGTGGCTCGTAATCGTTTTTGTGGCTTGATTTTTTATCTGTATTTTTCTCACACTGATCTGTAGCTTTAACTTCTCCAGTCACCACATATGTCCTTTTAAGTGCTGTGTGTTTGGCTCGATACTTCTATTATTGTATTTGGAACTTTTTTGTTCAGATTGTATCTTTTTAACTAGCACAGTAACCAGATTTAAGACTCGTTTCCAAAATGCTCTTGTTTCCTTCCTTTTTTGATTGTACCTGCTCTTCTGAATCGGTATTGGCAACAGTCTCACAAGACCCAGTTGCTGGTGCCCACTTTATTAAATTCTGTTCAGACTCTCTTTAATTCTCAGCCTGGTCTTGCTCACTTTCATTTGTTTCTGTTCTTTCAAGTAGACTTAGGACTCTTATTGTATGACTTGTGTGTGTCCAACTAGGTAGGCCAGCACACTTCACTGCTGTCGTCGTCACCAATATCACTTGGTATGGCCCATGCCAACATGGTTCCAAACACGACCTCCTTATGTGTTTCTTCACCAGTCCCCACTCGCCTGGGCTAGGTCATGTGCTTGTTCTTGCTGTGTTGTGACTGAAACTTCTCCAACCTGATGAAACACAGAACGCACCACATGCAATAATCGAGCACTAGATCTTAAGTTATATTCATCAGTTGATTTGCTGGAACTATTGGCTATCATTGATCTGCCCATAATCACTTCGTGGGGCGATAACCCAGTCTTTTTTTATCAGAAATACTTCTCAGACTCATCAGAACTAATGCTAAAGAGTTTGGCCAATTTAGTGATGTGGATTCACACACTTTTGAAAGTCTTGACTTAATTGTACCATTGTTCTGTTCGACCACACCTGAAGCTTCTGGTCGATAGGCACATTGTCATTTTTGCTCAATTTGTAATGCTGCACAAATCATCTGAATTATTTCATTATTTTCATTATTAAAGTGTGTATCCCTATCAGTTTCTAAAGAGACTGGAAATCCAAAATGTGGTATTATCTCTCTCAGTAGCAATTTAGCAACAGTTAGACTATCATTTTGTCTCGTTGGATAAGCTTCCACCAAACATGAGAGCAAACAGACCACTACCAGCACATATTACAATCCATTACATATAGGCAGTTCTATAAAGTCTGCTTGCAGTCTAGTAAATGGACCTGCTGCTTTTCCAATTCATCCCCAACTGACAATAGTTTTCCTCGATGCATTTTGCTGCTGGCACCTCGGGCAAAGACTTTCTGCAATGACCCTGAATTTAGGATTATACTATGTTTGGTTAAATAGGCTAATCATCGCATCTCTACCTACGTGTCTTAAACCATGGTATATTCTTGTCATTTGTGATAAAAGGCTGTTGTATTATTGGCCTTCCATCAGTGTAAACCCACACTTCAACTTCAGCTCTACGTAAACAACCTGTCTTGATTCAAATTTATTTTTCTTCCTCACTAGCTTCTTTTTGCAATTGACTAATTTCTTCCCATGTCTCCACAGAAGAAAACATCAGATGACACTTTGTATCAGATTTCTGCATATCTTTGTTAATTGAAATTGAATTTTGAGCACAAAAACGTGCAACTTGGTCTGCAAAACGATGTTCTTTTGTTACACAATCATTTCCAGATTTATGCGTTGTACACTTCACAACTCCAATCCCTTTGGGCAATTGTAGTGCAACTAGTAATTCTTTTACATGATTACTATTCTAAATTGGTGAACCAGATGATGTCAAAAATCTACGTTGCAACCACAATTGTGCAAAATTGTGCACAACTCCAAAACCATATTGACTAACAGTGAATATAGTTATTCTCAGATGTTTGTCAATTATGCAGGCTCTGGTCAATGCAACCAGCTCAGAAATTTGTGCAGAACTTACTCCTTTCAAGCATGAAGCTTCAAGAACCATGACCACTGTACAGACTGCATATGAAGCACGCAGAGGACCTTTCATCATCTCTCAGACAAGATCCATCCACAAACATTACACAACATCAGGTCTTGGCTTTGTACACACTTCAGTCACATCCAGACATTAATGATCCGCTTCATCCACCACTTTCTCACAAGTTGGACTTGGAAACAAAGTAGCTGGATTCAAATTGGACAAATTGGACAAGATGTCACAGTCACATTCTCTGCTACCAGAATCACTCTCATATCTTGTTAACTGACTACTGGTAAGATGCTGTGTCCTAGTTCATGTCAACAAGATCTCGACAGAATGTGGCACATACACTCTCAGCGAATGTCCCATTACAATCAGATGACTCTGTCCCAAACTCACACAAGTAACAGCAACAGCTTTCAACATCCTGGTAATGCTGCAGTCACTGAATATAGTGTTGCAGAAAAATATGCCACTGGACGACGTGCTGTTCCATGCATTTGCATTAGACCTGAAAGTGCACAACCACCTCTCTCACAGCAAAACAATGCAAAATCCTTGCTGTAATCTGGCATTCTTAATGCAGGTGCTCGACTAAGGCTGTGTCCCAACTCTACAAATACCCTCATGCATTCTTCATCCAGCTCAATTGGATCGGTCACATCTTCATGTATCAATCTATGTAATGGCTTGGCTGTCAGTGAAATGCTGCTGATACATTGCCTGCAGTATCCAACCACACCCAAGAACATTCTAACTTCTTTCTGCGTTCTGGGTGGATTAATTTGTAAAATCACGGTTATTCGATCTTGTGATACTTTCCTGACTCCTTTTTCAATTTTATGGCCTAAATATAAAACTTCTTTTAGACGGAATTTCAACTTTGCAGTTGACACTTTATGTCCACCTACTGCCAAATGGTTCAGTAGAGCAATCGTACCTGTCACACATGCTTCCCTTGTCTTTAATGCAACAAGTAAATCATCAATGTATTGTACCAAATGGAGTCTTCTGCATTACCAATGACTCTAAACACTTTTTCTAAATGTGATTGAAAATTGAGGGATTCTCTGTATACCCTTGAGGAACCCGGCACCATGCCAAATCACGGTCTCCGAACCAGAATGCAAACAAATATTGGCCATCCGGATGTAAGGGTATCAAGCACATTGCTTGGCACAAATCAATCACAGTGGACTACTCCGCGTCACAAGGTATTTGGTATTTGGTATAGAATCACTGCTGGGTTTGGCACTAGTGGGCAACAAGGTATCACTATCTTATTAATTTTCCTCAGGTCTTGCGCTATTCTATACTTACCACTCGGTTTCTTGATCCCCATAATAGGTGAATTTCAAAGACTCCCTAGTATCTCTCTTAAAATACCTTGTTCAGTCATTAATTCAATTACAGGTGTTACTCCTGCAATGGTCTCTGGACTCATTTTGTACTGAGGCGTTTTGGGAAATTCTGCACCTTTGTTGGCCGAAATCTGAATAAGATCAACTCTTTTCATCGATCCAATGTCTTTCCCTGAAAAATCCCACACATCAGGCATCACAGTATTTCTCAGTTCAACAGGCAAATCCTTCGCTGTAAATAAAGGATATTAAATCATTCACTTCTGTTCCTTGCCTCGCCATCATCATCCTAAACACCACATCTTCATCCTGCGTATGAAATGTTATTCCATCCGGTGTAAAATAGATGGATCTTACAAAGCAAATCTCTACCTAACAAGTTAACTTGACTTGTATTGCACACCACAAAACAATGCAAGTCTTCAAAATCATCTAATGTGTACTTTCATTGGTTTGGTTACTAGAGAATTAATCAATTTATTTGAAACACCTACAACTTGGATATTATCTCCTGAGAGGGGTAGGTTAGGGATTTCCACAGTTCTCACAGTGGAATGGGTAGCACCAGTGTCTACAAGGAATGTAATTACATTTCCTTTGACTTCTTCATCCACATAGGGACCACACCGATCTACCTCTAGAGATGCGTCAAGCACGCACTCTTCCTCCCCCCTCAGGCACCACCATTGAGACGTATCTGAATCACTCTCCTAGCACTGCAACCAGTATTGTGAAACCATTTACACATTTTGATTATTATTAGTTCGTTCACCTAAATGAAAACCCACATTCACACTGTATCTTTGTACTTGAGCATTTCCATTCTCCTTGGGCATAGGGACTTGTGGTATTTGTACCTGTGTAACAACCTGTTGTGGTTGTAGTTGATTTCTGTGCACTTCTACTTGCATTTGCTGATCGAAATCCTGATTCATTTAACTATTTCCTAAGAAAACCTTACATTCACGTTTCAAATGTCCCAACTGGCCGCACGCATAACGCGGACATTTCTTTTTCATCTCTACTTTGTTACCTCTACTCCTACCTTTTCCTTGAGTAGAAACACCACCATTCATCATGACACCTCCCATGTTAGAACTTTGACCATTCTGAGTAATCTGATTTTTACCTTTTCCTTAGAAACCTGTTTGAGAGTAATCTACACAATTACTACCTTTCTATGCCGCTTTCATCTGTGCCCACATTAATTTATCTTTCAACTTCTTATGTCTTGATTCAATATCATCACTACAGTATTTTACATATCGCAATATCTCATCTACACTTTTATTCTGCCAACAAATCAAATGCTGCTGAATCATGTTACTAATCTCTGGTTTCAATCCAAACACAAACTTATACACAAATGTCCCATATCTTTATCAGTTATGCTTTCAAAACCACTATACAGTTTAAATACCCGTAGAAGCTTCTCATAATAAGCATGTACTGTTTCTTTCGTCTCCTGAGTTGTTCTATCTATTTTTACCCAATCAGTTTCTTTTGGTGAAATCTTTCCCTTCAAATAGGTAATGACTTGATTATATTTTTTCATCACTTCATCTGATGGTGCTCTAGTTTTTGTATCTCCGGGATATTCTTCTTAGGGCCAATCTATTGTAATCTTAGACTCTACCCATAAAACAGCTGGAACCACAATGTCAAACAAACCATCTACATTTTTCAGCAAAACTTTTGAAACCTTTACAAATCTTTCAACTTGTTTGTACCACTCAACTGGTTTTTCTCTCAATCTTGGAAACTCATTTGTAAAAGACAGTATATCCTGCCTTGACCATGGAACGTGAAAATATCCACCTCCAGGGACCTCTCTCATTGGATATATCAGTTCAGTCACTGTTGTCTCTGCCCCTGTCACTCTCACTGGAAACATAGACGCAGCTTCTTGATTTGCAACCATTTTTCTTTCTTTTTAGCCCATCTGCCTTTCCAACATTCCAATCCACCCCATCGTCTCAATGTATTAATCAACTCTTTAATTTGCAATCGCTTTCCAGAAGCATTCAAACTCTCTAGAACTTCATCACTAAAATCCAATCCGTCTTCTGCAAAGCCTTTAATTTATCTATGTCGACTCCATAAGTGTGTGCAACATCAGCAAATCTTTCATGAAAATTCTTTGCTCTCATTGTAATATTCTTACACAAGAACAATAATTCTTATTCTTGCTATTTACTCAATCTTTCAGGAGTAATCGTACCCAGAATCATTTCCTCCAAATCCGCGTTTAATCTACTCACATACATGCTTGTATCAACTTTATTAGACACCATTCCACTAATCCATTCAACCAACTCTTCTGGGGATGGCCCAATTGAGCTCCTGATGTAGGTGTCACTTCTCTCACATTCTGCACTAATCTTCTTGGTTCTATTTGCACATTATGATTTGGGGTTTCTACTGGTCTTTCTGAAATATCAATCAATATTCCTGTCTGACTTACTCAAGCACCACTACTAATCCTATTACCATTAACAGGTACTGTCAATGCATGACCTTGTAAATATTCCGACCCTCATTATACAATGGAACTATGGTATCAATAGTCGCAGGAACTGATAAAGCTTTTCCATTCAAATTTAATTGAGTCATCTTTTGTGTCAAATCATCTTTCACTTGACTCACTACATTTGTGTTTCTTTCTTGCAAAATCTGAGGAACTTCTACTTGAATCAATGGAGCACTCGGGGTAATCCTTTCCTTATCTTCCTGATATAGTGAAGGTCCATTTAGTAATAGTTCAACCAACAACTCATCATCAATCTCATTTAGGTCTGGATCTGAACACTCAACATTTTTCTTTTTCTCTTTACACTTTCCTCCTTCCTGATCCTTTGCTACAATAACCGGATATAAACCTTCACCCGCTGCAATCACATCTCTTCTGCACCTCTTCATTTGGGCATGCCATTTTGCCTCTGAGTATCTACTCACAGTATTTATTCTCAGACCTGTCTCTAATCTCTCTTATATTCCTCATGTTCCCATTCCTCAAGCGCCTTGTACTGCATAGTTCTAGGATTTGGTCTCAACTAATTCATTTGATATCTCAAATTTTCTAAAATCCTTACATTAAAAGTTCCATACTCTGGAAACGCCAAATTCCTATCTCCTTCTGTATATTTCACCCAATTCTCCAGTAATGTGCATGTATGATATCCTCGTTCTAAAGACATAAAAGAAGCTGGCGAACCATCAGGTGGTATAGGCTCATCTTTTCTAAACAAGGTCTTCATCATTTTCAATAATTTCATTTTATTTTTGATCGCTACTTTAAAAATCCAACAAACGCTATTCGTTCACACTGACCAATACCAGCGCGACACACACCAACCAACCAATAACAGCACAGCACTATTTTGTGACGATTCACTCTAGCTAACCAATACGAGTGCAGCTTTCTGTGAGGTCAGTATAACTCTTACAACTGACCCTCCCTTTACAAAAATAATCGACAGTAAATTACAAAAAACAAGATTGGAAACAACATATAACAAATTTGCTTGTCTGCTCCACCGAAAAGAAAGAGATAGATTCAATCACTCAAAGAATTCTTTTACTACTAGTAGAATATCGACCAGCGTTACTCCACCCTCAGTCAAGTGAAAATTCTCAGGACTTCTTCAGCTGCCCTTTTTAAAGGTACCCAAATAAATATCCACTATACTAACTTCAAAGTTCCGTATGCAATATTAACAACCTAGCTGTTCCTTAATACAGCATCAGCAGACAACGCAATACTACTTAGTGTATGCCACACTAAGACCTGCCCATTAGGCTAATATCATCATTCAGGGATCCTAGGCCACTTCGAACCCGTCTCTCTTTATGTCGACAACAGACCGCACCATTTAACAATAATACAAAATATTAATAACCAAAAATGATTAATTATATCCTAAGCAATCACCAATGCTATCAATAAAACCATCATGTCTGCTACCAAAAACTGATGAAGTGGAAGGGGCTTTTGCCAATTTTACCATCTGGACCCAATTTAATATCTACAAGACTCTTTCACGCTGCATGAGTTTAAAACAATGTTACCAATTTCTATTGTCTATTTTGGTCCTCTCACATCTCCGATGAATCTTTATAGTTTTTAGGGATTAGCAAAGGATTGATATAATTCTAACAATGAAAACCTAAATAAAGAAATAATCATTCATTATAACATTTTGACATTAATAAAGACATACTCTAATTACTTATCAATATACCTTTATCTAAATTAATGTGGATGCTCATCAAGTACGATACATCTAGAATATTAGATCACCATACAAGAGAAATAACAAAATAGTAATTCATAAACACATCTCAAATATCATTGTAATGAGAGAGTGGACAGGTGAAGAGACAAAAGAATAAAGTCATAAGCAAATAAAATGTATGCAAATTTAGAATATCATACGAACCTATTAGCACAAAACACTAGAAGTCTGAAAAGCTACTCTCAGGCCGATAGAATAGCTGGGGCACCCTCAAATATAATGAAGAGCAAAGTCATAGAGTCAGGATCAGAACAACAGCAAGCCAATTAAGTTATGAAACAGCAACACAGATCTCTCCTCTCATCTAGTAAATTTTGCAGAACTCCTCGCAAGTATCACTCACTAAAAACATTTTAGTACTAATAGTTATACCCTAATTCACTAAAGATCCAACCCCCCATGTATTATCACACGAAAGAATCCTTTGACCCTATTGGTCAAAACCAGGATGTGTCTGGTCACTCTACTTTCGGTGTGCCTAACTTTTCAACAGTTCCTTTGTCTTTAGAAAACGTCCGTAATTTACCTTCAGCAGAGAAAACCCAGATATCTCTTGCACATTCCTCCATCTCACTAATGTATCAAACTTGTAGTACAAGTGTCCACATACTCTGCTCGGCAAGGAAATTCCATTCATAATGTACATTACTTCCTCCACACAGCCTTGGCATCATCAGTAAATCACAAAGGAACAAAGACATTTTTCTACAGCCTTCGTTTTAATAAGCAAATTAAACCCTAAAAGACTCTTGAGGCCTTTTCTGCAGAACAGTGAAATGTGCTCTAGGACAAACAAAACCAATGTGATTATCGTTGTCACTTTACAAAACTCCATTATTAATGTTTCTTCAACACGTTATGTATATTTTCAAACAGTTAGTAAAAAGAAAATATTATGTCTCTTTTAAAGTTATTTGCTTCTAATATTATTATTATTCTTTGGCTGTTATTTCTGCATTATTCATTTACATTTGCGGCCCACTACAAAAGCTCTGGAAAAGCTAGTTTCTTTCCGTCAGCACGCATTTGCACTTTTTTCATCCTCTCCTTTTTAGTTTTGCACTATTAATTTTCACACCATTTTGTTAATAATGCACGCAATACGGAATTTAATCCGAGCAGGTTTTATTTCACAAAACCCTGCTCCATCACCATCAATGAAGTTGCAACAGAAGCAGAACACTCCTCAAAACAATAAACACTACATCAAACCCCCTACATGACCCTCCTAGCCTACACTCTACAGAGAAGTACAAGGCGATCAACATTTTATTCAGTGAAAAAAATACAGAAGATTTGACAGCACATCAACAACACCAAGCCTGCTTCTCCTATTACACACATCTCTTCTTGTAGCATCCCGCAATAGTCGTCCTTCAAAGCTCTAGCTCTAAAAGATCTCGCCGACATACTCAACTCTTGCAAAGCCATCTTCTGTAAAGATTATGTTGTACCATCACCCTTCATCAATGCCCTCACCGGAGAAGCTCTTTCACTTCTGCTCACCACTGTCAATGCCTACCTCCAACAAGGTTCCTTTCCAGAGGCTCTCAAGATTGGGCAGATCTTTCCACACCAAAAGAAACCTCTACTAGCACTATCTTGCCAAATACTGGCCCATCACTCACTAATGCTTCCTTGTTAAGCTCCTCGAAAAAGCAGTCTGCGCCCAACTCCAAAATTACATCAATGCCAACTTTGCATTCCAAAACTACCAGTTGGGCTTCAGATCACGCTGGAACATGGAGACACCTGCCTTACACATCATTGACGACTCCCTTCTGACCACACATTAAGATGCCCCCCTACCTTCTGATACTTCTGGATCTCTAAGCTGCCTTCAACACTTGACCATCCCACTCTCGCCTACACCCTCAAGACTTGAATGAGATTGATTGGAAATGTCATTCAATGTTTCTCCTCTTGCCTTTCCAACCAACACCACTTTGTTTACATGGGCACTTCTGGGTTTAAAAAGATGCCTATCACATCTAGGGTCTCCCAAGGTACCATTCTGTCCCCTGCCTTCTTCAAACTCCAAATTGAGTCTTTTGGATCTCTACTTGTCAATAACAGCCCATGGGAGCTCTTATTATCAATAACAGCATCATAATTCAGCAATATGCTGATAAAACACCACTCTACTTGAAAGACTTCTCCGCTTCAGACATCCATTGTCTTAAATACTGCCTGCACCACATCCAGACCTGATGTCCAACACCTACCTGAAGTTTAATGCCACCAAGACAGCATACGTTATTTTCCAAAAACAGCATTCAAGAAATAATGCAAACCTGGCACAATGAGGAGACCCTTGATGGCTTTGAAATCTAAATTTCACTCAATGCGAAGGCACTTGGATTCATCTTGGAAACCAACCTCACAATCAAGGAACTAATTGCCAAGAAATTAAAGTTGGCCTAGAACCAGGTCTATGTATAGACAAGAGTGAAAAATTCCTCGCAGAAAATTATTTCAGAACAGCTGTTCAGGACTCTGTCCTCTTTCATTAGAGTAGTGGACAATACCGACTCCATGGCATCCCATACTCAACCCCTTTCCACTCCCCCTTAAGGATATCCTACAAACTGCAGCAAATATCATCTAGGACCTGAAGGAGGACCACTTCACCATCATCTTTATGAAAATCCACTGGCTCTCCCTGTTGGCCAGCAACATCTTCAAAACTAGCTGCTTCAATTACAAAACCATCACAACTCTGCACCTCTGCGAATCAGGCTAACACGCTCACCATCTTGGGTGGCTCTCATAACACCCATAGTCAGGACACAATCAGATTGAAGAAAAAAAAGTGTAAAAATAAAACAGCGCAAGGAGACTTTTTAATTTATTTATCTAGGGTCTGCAACAAAATCCCTATATCCATCAGAACCGCACCCAACATTGTTTCAATTCAAGAAAGAGTTGAAGATGCAGTAAGAGTCCTCGAGCCAGCTACCTCTCAAATCACTAGCTGACTGTATCCTTGCTACTGACCCAGTAGAATGTTTTGCTGCATGTGACTAGTTTAATGCTACATACATGCAACATCCATCCATCATTCCTCAGCCATCATTCTTCATTTCTATTCCATTATTCCTCATCCATCATTAATCTTTTATCATCCATCATCCCTCATCATAATTTTACATCCATCATTGCTCGGCCATGATTCCTCGTACATTATTTACCGTCCCTCATTCATTATTCCAATCATCTCACCCCTGATCCAGCATCCTTCCCCAACATTCCTCTTCATCATTAGTCACCCAACATTCCTCCTCCCTTATTCCTCAACCATCACTCCTCATCTATACATGTTTATACTCGATGCATTATTACTCACTCACCAATAATTATCCTTCACTCCCCATCCTTCACTCCTCATACCTCAGCCCTCAGTCTTCATTCCTCTCTCCTACAGTGATAAGTGGCATCACTGAAGTTAGTAATTATACCCCTAATATAGAAGCATTGAAAGCTGTATATGATTTACATACACACTATAGTGAATAACCTAACTTTTTTCTTTTTTTTTAAGGTACACATGTTTTCATTATAGGCTTTTAGAAAGTACATTTAAATTAGGTTTTAAATACTGAATGATGAAATGGGCATCCATTAGTATTCGGACAAAAACATATTCACTTGAAAATAAATCTGTTTGATGCACACCTTTACACGATTGACTTTTTTTACTTTCTTAGTAAAGTAGTTATTATTTCCCTTCTTGAGATTAACGAATAAATCAGTAAAACACCCCTACATTGTTATCACTTACATAGATTAACAAAGTGTGTTCTGAACATTATTAGGTAACAATATTGCTTTATATGTATGATGTACCACAACTAAGCTTATCTCGCTATGTAAATATGTAAATATGTAATGCTCAGGTTAGCTAGTGTCAAATGTCTTTCAGATGTATGGCTCTCACATCTGTTGCCTATACAGTATTTTTAAAATATGTTTTTTCTTCTTCCTGAATGCATGTGCTGAAATAATTGCAACAAAATAAATAATGTAAAGCTGGAGTTTCACTTCCATGTTAATATAAGTAATTTCCAGCATGGAATGCTTGTCTGGTATGGGGACAACAAATATCATCCGCTTTCACTCATCACTAGTGAACTGAGGAATATGGTGGAGGTTTGAGGTATGTGGATTGAGGGATGAGGAGTAAGAAATGATAAATGGGTATGTCACAGAAAGAACAGCTATGCTCTGGTGTGCATCCCAAACTAGTTGCATTAGTTTTGATTCAATCTTAAGAGACAGAAGAAGGTTGTCCTAGTTTGGAGTAGCAACTTTAGGCAAACTATTTCAGCAGATGCCAGGCAGGCTTTGAGACCTGTCCCAGTGACTCTGCCATGTGGGGTAGCACATCTGACTCTGTAAGCGCTGGGCAGACACTCACTGTGGTTATTTCACATTGTCTTAGAAACTCTCACTTGGGAAGTTATTATCCGTGTTCCATCCCAGGTTCAGCTGATTTAAACTATTCACCTCCAACAGGGATTCTCTACCAGCACATTACATGGTCATGGTCCCTCAAGCCAATGGACTGCTTTCTATTTGAGGGACAGAAGGATTTAATCTAATACAACAACCACTCTCATTGTTCAAGTAATGTTACAAGGTTGGGAAAGAGAGGTTATGATGGATAATTTGTCCATATTGGAGCAGGATGTGTTTATGTACCTTATTTGTCAATACTGTAAACCTGGCATGAATTCCCTCCAGTCAAGTGTCCACTGAGTTAGCAACAGCTTACCTCTCTCAACCTGTTCCAGCTTCAACTTTCAGCTTGAAATCTATTGCGAGGCATGGCCTATCCAGGTGGGCCATTGGTTTAAGCAATACGTCTAAGTCAACAGTGGACCTGCATGTGGATGAACCAGGGTCTAGAATTCATTGTGTGGCTTAAGTGATTAATTTTTAGCTATTTTATTTGGATCAGCCATCCTGGATTTTACTCAAGGAAGTTTGATTAGGCTTAGAGAACCCTCAACACCGATGGCCAAGTTAGCATGGATCAGAGTGATGCATATCATGTGCTACCTGTCTCCTTAGAAGTTCTTTATCATTTCATTTAGATCTACTTCAATGTCGGACTCTGATTCCTAAGGAGATATTTTGGCACACTGTGAGGCTTTGCCAGAAGTCCTTAAATAAAACGGCAGTTACTTAGATGGCCTTAATGGAAAGCTGGGCTTCTGTGCATTCAGAGGTATTCTTCACCTCTTTATAGATACCTTAGCATTCCACCATAAACAGGTTTGCTCCCAAGCATTGTCAAATTTCCTTCACCATAGTCTGGTAAGATAATTCCTTTGCTGGCACTTCAGCGGCTTCTAGGGATGAGAATCTGCTGCATCATCTGGGCATCAGAACGGTGGAGTAGAACATTGTACGGGCACTTACAGACAGGGGTGAGGTATTTGTAGCAGGATGTTACAAAGATGTTATCACCTGCAACCTTTGTCAGGTGGGCATGTCAAACAATTCTGTTGACCCACCATGGCAGGTTTACAGGAGGAGTATGGATAGATCCCCTTGTCCCATTGTGAAGAAGTCATATGGGCTACCCTGAAAATTGTCTTGTCAATAAGGTAGTGATTTCAGTTTCACTTATTGTTGTATTACAATAAGTGGTAGGTATTTTATGTACCTCTGCCAGTATCAGGAAAAGTTTGTTGTTACTGCTTGTTACCCCACAATAGGAAGAGGAGGTAAGAGGTAATGCTCTCTTTTGTCGGTAGTTTCCTAACCTGCAAGTCACAGTATATTTACTCATGTTTAGGCCATTCATCTGAGTACACTTGGAGATCTGCATTAGTTGCAGCTCACCAGGACCACTGCTATGACTTATGTGAGAATTTCTGAAAAGTCAGGGAATACATTTCAAATTTTTCAAAGGGCAGTTTAATGACTTAGACCCTAAGTGAGGAGATGCGAGCAGTAGAGGTGCTAGTCAAAATTGGCTAAGCTTGAAAATGTATTAGATGGGACGTGTGGCGCAACGTAATAAGAGTTCCTCTTTGACATCAATGTGATGAATGGCTTCTGTGGTATGTTTGCTCAAGGCACAATGGCATGTTTTCCATGTATCTTCCTTGAAAAAACAGATGCAACCTAGAGTCAGCCACATTTTTGTTCAATGGTTACAGTATACAAAAGAATACAACATTTTCAAACAACATTCAATGTGTTGAATTGTATGAAAACTTCAGATATGGTAGTTTTCGGTAGAAAAAAATTGTGAAACCTTGTAAACATTGTCACACTATGTCACTCAACTGTTAGGTTCATGTTACACTTGGGACACTTTGCACAAATTGCTTCCTTTTTTGTATAATTTGTGTATAATTTGTGAATAATACATACATATATGTTCAAGAAAACTTTTGGTGTTTTTTGTCCCTTTCCCTATGACATCATCATAACCCTCCTATCGCGATTGCGCACTAGCATCATATATGAATATATACTATTCCACAGGAACCATTGTTTTCTTGTTATGATGAGTTACCCTGGTTCCTTAGTGAGTATGGTTCCCTTGTTCTTCCCTTTTCTCACTAGAGTGACAGCAGCATTCTGATTTGTCTAAGCACCCTGGTTCGGCACTCAGACAGAGAGTGGATGGTGTACATGGTCTCCTCTAGGCTGTGCAATACTACTGAAAGGAGAACATTCTAGTGTGCATGACTGTTTGGTTGGCCCAAGACGGCTGACCAAACCGTCATGCACACTTAAGTGCGATAACTCCTCCCCCGCTGGCTGTGACGACAGCCCAGCCCCGTAAAACTGCCTCAGTAAGCAAAAATGAAATGATAATAAATATTTTGTTTTATTTTCCATTTTTGCTGTGCACAAAGAACAGTGGGGCGGTGCAGCCCTGCCTAGGCCAGTCAAGCAGAGATCCAAACATTAACTGTCGTGAAGCTGCAAGTGAGAGAGAGCAACGAGCACAGCAAACATTTTCTGCTGTGGGGCCCCCAACATGCAGTGGCAAAGTCAACGGATCTGGGCTCAATGTACTACCATTCAGCATTGGCACATTAGTGCGAGGCACATGGGGGGAGCTAGCAGGAGGAGACAGAGGGTTATAGATGTGAAGTAGTCTCTCATGCAGTCCTTTGCATGCATTTAATTTGAGGCAGAAGGATACAACCAACCAACAGCATTAGTTGAGAGATGGACACTTCAATGGGCTGAGGCAAATTGTGATTAACTGACCCTCAAGCCTGTTGTTGTAGGAGGCTGCCCGAAGAAAGCTTATGGTTGAAAGGAGTGGACCCAAGGCACAGTCTATGTATTTTTTTTAACAATAGGTCTGTTCAACAGCTGAGTTGTCAAAATAAAGAATTAAAAATGTGCATATTCTACATGTCAGCAGAACCAATTAATTTTTCACCACTCTGCACCAATTAAATATGTTTGTGGTGGGATTTTGTTAGCTGGTTAAAGTTGTTTACAAATGGATACCGAACTAAAAGTTATGAGCATTTGTGCCTCAGGTATTTTTTCTAGTTTACCTGATGAAACGTGAAAAGTGCTCATAGAGAGTCAAAACATGCACAAAATCAGTGTAACAACCTGAGCTAAGAACTCTATGCCCCATTTTTACAAAAACAAAACTAATCAGTATCCATAATACTGGATGCAGTAACTGCATCATTTTCCAGTGGCACTCGTAATGATGCTGACGGTGTCTGAGTTTTAGATACTTTTCAGAACATTTTCATTAATGAGTGAGCTTACTTCCTCTGTGGAGTATGAGTGGATCCTGCATATAAAATGTTCCTTTTTTTTTACTCATGTGTAAGTATGATTACAAAAGGGAAACTGGGAAGCGAGGATCATTACCTCCGTCACATTAGCCAAACTCTCACCTGCTATAGCTAGAGATCACCTCTAGCCACTATGCCACAGCGGCCCCCTATGAAGGCACGAAATGTTTGGTGCGCATACATCATGTTCATGATAACCGCACACCAACTTTTTTTTATGTTCAGACACAGACTCCCAAAGCTAGAGTTTAAGTCTGAAAAACAAAAAACGAATGTCCCCCACACACTGGGAGCTTTCTCCCAGTGTGTGGGGTTCGTTATGTTTTTTCTGATCCAGTGCTCTGGGCCAACCCTCTTAGCATTTGTCCTCCAATTAACCTTTCTCGTCGACTGAGAGATGATGGGAGTTAACAATAGATTAATCAAATTTCAGTTAACAGTGTAACCCATTCAGCTATATTAAAGAACGACCAGGAATCAGTGACTATAGTTCAGAAATCTCAAACCTCAGCACCATGCTGTAAAGGTACAGAATAACAACTGGGGAACAAAACCTCCTAAAGAAGTTTAGGCGTACCAGTATTAAGCAAAGAAGAAGTTCAGTCACAGAAATACAAAAGATCAACAACAAGATTTTTTTATGGTTCTCTCTTCTATACAAAAGTGAATCTAAAATCGTCTTAAGTTAAAGTCCAAGTAAAGAAGATGGTTGAATCAAAAAAAAATCTCAAAGCTAGGGAAATACAATAAAAAAGAAAAATAAGGCAGTGCAGGAAAAGCATTATTCAGAAGCTCGGTCAAGAACCTTCTAGGGTCAATGAATAAGTGTTAGTCTAGGACACACGTAGCAAAGAATCAAGGGAAAGCATAGAGGTCTAAACCTCTCAAAGTCCAAAGGACAGAATGCCTCAACTCAGACGGTGTGAACACTTAATATTACACCTGAGTCACTTGAGTAACACCCCTCTGTTCGCATCATCCGTGGTTCTGTTGTCCTCTTCATTCTCGATCTGTAAGCTGCAACATTTAAGAAATGTCCCACACTGAACATGGGAGCGACATCGTCCTTATTCATTGAGTTCATGTTGTAATAATGCTGAACAGAACTCTTTGGTTAACTCTCTGGCTCTCCATGTTCTTTGTACATTTCTTCTTATCAGGCACACTCTCTATTGCTAGTACAGTATTGTATTGTGTCTGTTCTCAACTAACAAACCATGCGAATTGCACCTGCAAGGGAAAGTCAGGTAAGGAGAAAATGGAAAACAGTATTTTATGCAGAATGGAAAACAGGTCTAGTCAAGTCTATTTTAAAATATTAAATCAATGGTTTACCTTTATATGCATGTGCGCTTTCAAACATAAATGAATTTAAATTGTCAGCTCATTAGATTCATATAATATGTGACATACAATAAAATGTTGCATATTTAGGAGTAAATATGGCTAAGAATTATATTTTAATGCACTATATAAAACATTAGTGCACATATATAAATAATTTTTGTTTCTATAGTAAGTCTATGTTTAATAAATAAGGATGGTTTATTCATGTCTGCAAAGAATACATCATTTAATACGGTTAAAGCACACAGTATGAGTGCATTCTCTAATCCTACAGGGAATGCACTTTAATAATGATGTCAATTGCAACACTTTATATTAGTTGTTAGATCACACAAGAAACATGTACTAAGTGCACGTTTATGTCATGTATTTGTGTCGTGTAAGCATGTAGAAAAAATTACGCTGCATCAATCCTCCTTCTGATGGCAAATCAAGCCATAACATTAAGAAAAAAATCTTTTAACAGATGGACAAATCACAATCTGGTTGTTTTCATCATCTTTCTTCTGAATTCCTCCAGAAACTTCATGTAATTGTAGTACTTGGTCTGCCTAGGCTCTAGTTCCATGTCTGCCCTCTTTCTTTTTAGTCCCCTTTTCACTTGTGCACATTTGTATCCCTTATAGATTACAAACAAGAATAATCCACAAAGAGCAATTATCAATAAGGGTTTCAAAATACTTCCAAAAATTCCACTCCCTAAGTTTCTAAACATTCTGCGTCTAGCTGAAAATCCATTGCCTATTGCTTCCCAAGAACCTGTTACTTCTAATTCTTTCAAAAATGTCTTTAAGCCAGTAATGCTCCTAATGTATGTCTTGAAGTCTTGACTTTCGTCTGGAATGTAAGTACAACATTGTTGATTTTTTAACATCCGACAGAATCCGCCCTCTTTTGCGAGAAGGACGAATGCAATTCTACTCTGCAAAACTATGGATTTGATTACACCCATTTCAGTATCTATAACTAAAACTCCTGCGGCTGTACTAGTATACAACTTATCAACTACAGTAGAAAGCTTTCTAATCTTATGTGAGTTTAGTATCACTCCAACAGGTGGTATTAGAGCACCAAAGAAATCTTCTATAATTTCACTAGCACCTCTCTTTGTTCTCAAATGTGGTTTCCCTGCGGGGTCATCAAGTTTTCCCATGTGATAGATTTTTTTGAAAACTATCCCATGTAACATGTTCTATATCATCTTTTGGGTAACCTGTAAAATGCATTTTCCCACAAATGAAACAAACTCCATGGAAAATAGGATCTTCTCCATCCAAGTACAATCCCCATTTTCAAAGGTATGATCACACTTACTATTTCCTAAATAATTTGTGCCTGTAGTGGATTTTATAATGAATATGCATAATCTCCCTTCTTGTTGCCAATCTAAAGATAATGCTGCTACATTTCCCACTAACCTATGCTCACTTCCCGCTTTGGCCCTATGAGGCTGATTCTCTGCTCGTGTTTCTGCCCTCTGTTTTGCCTTTTCTGCAAATTTTCTGCGCTCTATTTTGCCTATTCTCCTAGTTTATGTGCCCTCTGTTGTGCCTTTTCTGCTCTTTTTTTTGCCTTCTGTTTTTCCCCCGCTTGTCCTTTTCTGCTAGTTTTTTGCCCTGCTTGTCCTTTTTGGCTTGTTTTTCTGGTCTTTTTGACCTTTCTGCTCATTTTATTGCGAGCTGTTTACTCTTCTACTTGGTTTTGCCTTTTGTGCTTGTTTTTCTGCCCTCTGTTTTGCCTTTTTCTGATAGTTTCTTTCCTCTTCCCACCGTTTCTTCAAGACCTGGCTTTTCAACAGAGAACTTGCACCCCCGCGAACAGAAAACCCCAGGGGTGACAGTGCATCTCTCTAGAAATGCTGATTGTGCTGAGGTACTTTTGAATGATTTTCTGCTTTAGTCACTATGGGCCATATGTAGGTAATTTAATTTTACCGATTCCTAAATATCGAATTTTACCGATTCGGTATTTAGGAATCGGTAAATTGAATGTAGGTAAAAATTCTGTACATTTTACTGAATCTGTAATATTTGTTATTACCGATTCGGTATTTACCAATTCGGAAATTCACATTCATTCCTATGGGCCTCCAGATTTACCAAATCGGTAAAAGTGAATGGGAAGCCATTCACTATTACCGATTTGGTAAATACCGAATCGGTAAAAGGAGGAGCATTTTCAAGGGTGGCAGGGTGTCACATTGACACCCTGTTGCACCCCTGAATCGTGCATGAGTGCACATGTGGCGCACATACATGCCCTAAGGGCATGAATGTCTGCCACATGGCACTTTTAAAAAAGCACAAAATTGCTTTTTTAAAGGTATTCGATATTTACCACCAACTTGTAGTTGGTGGTAAATTATGAATCCTTACATCAAAAATGCACTCACTTGAGTGCTCCCTACATAAGATTTAAGGATTCGGTAATTTACCGATTCGGTATTTTAAGTTACAGATTCTGTAAACTACCGAATCTTTAAATCCAGCCACCTACATTAGAAAAAGCTAAATACCGGTCGGTAATGGGAAATTTACCGATTTCCGGCCGATACCGACCGGTATTATGCTACCTACATATGGCCCTATATCTCTTCGTCTGTCTTCCACAGAATTTCTTTTGTTATAGTATGTCTATGTGGATAAGCAGTGTATAATGTTATGGTGGGTCTAAAGAAATGCCGTACTATCTAAACATTTTAAGCATCAGGCTGACGATTCAAATGCTTCAACAGAGAAGCTTCTGATAAAACTAAGTCATGATTTGTGTAAAAATATTGAAGATGACCCTTTCTATAGAATAGGCTCAGCAATAAACTGCAGGTAACTCCATATGTCAAGTGGAGGAGATGGTATATTATCCCCTCAGCAACTGACACAGGTAATTGCATGCAGACATAGCAATCCCTAGCATCTATTCTGTCAACATATTCATAAAGCAATTTGGAATACACATTCAATTATTAGTCTCCTCTAGATGCATCTACATGTAAGTCTTTCTTATCTATTGCAGGTAAACTATTGTCAGTAGGAAGTGGTGTTGAGGGGCACTGGTAGACCTAAGCTCCTCTACATGAGAAGAGTGAGGTAAACTTAACATTACAAGCAACAACATTAATACTAAGTTCGCAAACAACGGCAAATACTCCTACACATAAGAATCTACATATTTTAGTATTAGAGTTAAGCTCCATGACATTTCTGATGTTAGACTGTTTAAGTAGAAGACCTGAGCACAGTCTTCTCAGTTTGTCTCCACTTTCTTCCTTTTAGCACAATGTGTACAAATGATCGTTGTTAGACTTGATTGGCCCTACTCCATGTTCTTCTAAGTGACAACCCTACGTTCCTTCAGCAGACTTAGCCCTAGTACTCTTCTTAGTAATGTGGGCAAAATCTATTTAGTTCTTTCTCTAATAAATGTGCAGTGCAAACTCACTAATGATCCCATCCAGGATAAATCAATTCAATCTATTTAGTGGCAATGCAATTTCAAAGCTCAGTTCACCCACAAAGTTCAGTTCAAGGATGCTCAATTGAATGTGAATTGTTATAGCAAAATGTCCAAAATGCAATCTCCCAGTCATTGACAGCTAAGTATGTCCATTCAGGCGAGGAGTACCTTCGACAGTGTACTCTAGCTCTCTTTGATCTACCCACTGTTCGCCCTTCTACATCACTGTCACTAAGGCCTGAACTTTCAGTATCTTCTGGGCTAGTGTGTGGCACACAAACTTCAGAAAAATTGCATCTCCCTCTCTCCTGTCTCCTTGGCTACCGGTCTCCAAGCATAACTCACGTTACTGATGCACTAGGCCCTTCACCCGGGTCTGAATCTGGCACAGTCAACACTACAGAATGGGACCCTTTTGTACCAACTTCAATGACTCTCTCAGACCCCCCTAAGGCCGAACAAGTGTTTTCCCAGCTTCTTGCTGATCGCCAACAGCTTGACTAACTTGCTCCCTTTATCTCACTGTAACCACCGGCACATCAGGGACAGGTGTTGTTACATCATCAAGGGTACAAGGGACTCGGCAAGTATGGATGGCTTGCACCCAGTTGGGGAGACCTCCGCACTTCATAGCTGTTGTAGTGACCAAGATGGCCTGGTAGGGTCCTCGTCACTGAGGTTCCAAGCACGACTTGAACACATGCTTCTTCCCCATAACTTGTCGCCAGGACTGAGGTCATGGCACTGCTTCATTTGAGGTGGGGTTGTAGCCTCTCAAACCTGATAAGACACAGAATGCACATCAGTCAGTCCTTTGAAGTAAATAAGAATCATGTTGTCTGTAATGTTCACAAGCACATTGTAGGCACATAGCTCTACCCATGATAATTTCATGGGAAGACACTCATGTTCTCCTATCCTGTGTACTGTGTAGGCTCATCAACACATTTGATAAAGCATCAGGCCATCTCAGGTCTGTTGAAGCACACACTTTAGCCAATCTGTTTTTCAAAGTGCTATTGACATGTTCCACAATTCCGGAAGCCTCTGGTCAGTAACTGCAATGTAGCCTCTGTTCGACTTGTAATGCTGCACACAACATCTTTAGGACCTTATTATTAAAATTAGTTCCTTGGCCTGACTCCAGAGAAGTCAGGAAAACAAAACGTGGTTTTACCACCCTCAACAACAACTTAGCCACTGTGAGACTATCATTTCTCCTGGTCGGGTAAGCTTCAACCCAATGTGAAAAGATGCACACAATCACTAGGACATATCTCAAGACATTGCACATAGGCATCTTGATAAAGTCCAGGTGTTTCCTGTTGACGGGCCATCTTGACTCAGTGTTAATGCTGTTCTTCTGCTTACATTCTGCTGTTGGCTGTTAAAGGTACAAGCATTCAGAGCACTGTATACTGCGGTCTTATCTGCATATCTGTTGCCCTCAGTCACATAGTATGTTGCACTGATGTGTGCAGTGCATTTCAGAACTGCAATATGGGCAGATAACTTAAAAGCCTTTAACAGATTATGGACACTTTCCCCATTCCTTATTGGGGACTTTGAAGAAAACGTAAAGCCCCGCTGTGATCATAACTGTCCGAAGTCATAACAACACCAAAGTTATACTGACTATCAGTGAAAATGGTCTCTCTCAGCTGGTCTGAAACACAGCATGCTCAAGTAAGAGCAATTAATTTGGGCACTTGTGCTAAAAATACTCCTGCAGGCCAGGAGGCTTCGGCCACACATGAGACAGTAAAGATTGTGTAGGCAGCTCTCAGGTTTACTTTGTGGTCTCATAACAAGGGGCTATCAACAAATATCACATAATCGGACTCAGTTAGTGGCACATGTAGTATGTAAAGACGCGGCTTGGTCCATAGTTCAGTATCATCAAGACAGTCATGCTCAACTTCACCTTCAATTACATTGTTTCCAGGCACAAACAAAAGAGTGGTAGGATTAAGGATAGTTCATCTCCTCAGGGTGACATTCTCCACACCAAGGACATCTTGCTCATATTTAGTGAGGGGGCTGTTGGTGAGGTACTGGGTTCTAGTGTGAATTAGCAGGACCTCTACAGAGTGGGAGACAAAAACGGTTAATAGATGACCCCTGACAATGCTCTTGCACTGCTTTCTGCTGACATCAGTGGATACTACAACTTTAAGACAGCCAGGGAAAGCAGCAGGTACTGGATTAAGTGTAGCGTAACAATATGAGACAGGTCTGCGAGCATTCTCGTGCATCTGGTTTAGCACTGAGAGAGCGCAGCAGTCCCTCTCACTGCAAAACAAAGCAAAACATTTATTATAATCATGCATTCCCAGTGTTGAGAAATTGCAGAAACATTCTCTCAGCTCTGAGAAGCCATGCATACAGCTATCAACCCATGGTACTGGATCAGACAACTTTTTTTGTAAAGTGGACACGCACCAAGCTCAGTGCTAATTCTAAATAGGGTAGTGCACAAACTTTAGATGTGTTTGATACATAACCAACATTATAACAATCAATTTAGAAAAATATTTTTATTTTCATTATTTTAGTTTCATGTTTTGTTCATATAAAAATATATTTAAAAGCAATTTAAACACCATTTACTTCAATATATGAATGCTTGCATATTGTAACTTGTATTTCAATAATAATTGATAGATAACTATTAGACTTCACAGTAAATTACACCGTATTCATCACATTTGATATAATTCTAACACAAGATGCAGCAAAAATGTATCAACAAATTGTACAAAAGAAACCACTGGTAGTGATTTGTAGAATACCACCAACGCGTTTGGGCAAATGCCTTCTCCAGGATTTTTCTTTTACCAGTGAATACTGTATTTTTCTTTAGGAAGGATTTTTCCAAACTTGCCCTTCCTCAATATAGCCAGAGTGTATTATGACTAATCCATCTCGACTGCATTATGATATGCTGATAGTTCCCTTGCCCCATTCATGGATATGTATTGCCTCTATTTTTGATGTACCAAGATTTGACATGGATAATCTATTGTAGATAGAAGCTCTTCAGCAGTGCATGATTCATAGTGTTATAAGCCAAGGATAAGTAAAAACATATTATAGGGTGCAGACGTCCCAATACTGAAACAGTATTTATGTTTCTATTTTGTGCAAATAATGCTTCTCAGGCTCGAGTTTGTGATTCTTTTTAGAGTCCCTTCATTTTTCTGTCTTTATGGATGCCAATTTCGATATTCTGGCGTGTGGGCTCCTATCTCGGACCTGCTGCTCCTAATGCGAGAGCTGGATTAGACAAATCCACATGTGACAGCCTCTGTAAAGGCTTAGCCATTAGGGAAAAGTTGTGAATCCACTGTCGACAGTAGCCCACCATTCCCAAGAACATTCTGACGTCTTTCTGGGTGTTTGGCAGATTCATTTTATGAATCACCAAGATTCTCTCATGACACCTTCCTTGCTACTTTCTCCATGTGATGTCCTAGATACAAGACTTTTTTCTTACATTACTGCAATTTGGTTGGGGATACTTAATGTCCGTTCTCAGCTAAGTGGTTTTGATGCCACCTACAGGTCATCAATGTCTAGGACTAAGTAATAGATAGGGCATCACCAAAGACTCCAGATTCTTTTTAAGGATCTGGTTAAAAGGGCATGGATGTGCTCTGCATATACCCTTGTGCGACTCAGCACCATGCCAAAACATGACTGCCGAACCGGAAAGTGAAGAAGAATTGGCTATCCTCATGCAACGGTATGGAAAAGAAGACTTGGCACAAGTCAATGACAGAAAACCAGATTGAATTGTGGGATTTTCAGGTACTCAGCATTAGGCTGACTGGTTCAACACCTTTGATGAGACCTATGTCTTTCCCTAAAAAGGTCCAGACTTCAGGTAACACTGTGTGTCTGAGCTCTGGGGCAAATCATCTTTTGTCATCATGGGGTACAATCCGATCTCTGACTTACAAGTTTAAAGGCAATGTCTTCATCATGAGTCGAAAACTCAATACCATATGAGGTACAGTAAATGGAACAATTCAGGTTGCACAAGAGAATTCAGCCAAGCAGAGTTACAGGACTCGAGTCACACACCATAAATTGGTGACTCCTCTCAAAGGAGGGGGAGGGGCAGGGTGGGGGTTAGTAATGTATGGATAATGGAGGTTTGCAGGTAAGTAAACATTTAAATAAATCAAACGAATTTTGTTGCACGCCCTGCATCCCCAAATGCAATGCAGTGCACTCAACGAAATTCATTTGATTTATTTAAACGTTTACTTACAAGCAAACCTCCATTATCCATACATTACTAACCCCCATCCTGCCCCTCCCCCTCCCCACGTCACCGCCCCGGCAGGTACTCCCCTACCGACCGCGGCTGGTTGAGGGGTGAAACCCCAAAACCAGTCTCAGGATGCTTGCTCTGGTCCAGGGAAGCCTGGCAGTTTGGCTGGACTGAGGGTGAGTGGATGAAAGGTTTCAGCACTCCGTCTATGATCTTCTGTTTGCCAGGTTCACCCTCAGTGGCCAAGGGTATGCTAAGACATACGTCCCTTGCTCGCTGTGCCACTGGATTCAAACTAGTCTGGCTAATCAGGGGTGATACCCCGAAACCAGTCCCACGATGCTTGTTTCCAGTCCAGGGATGACCCGGCCTGGCAGTTTAGGCGGTACTATTCCCATGAGGAGCAGGGTCAAGACTGATTTATATAAGGCTGGGTCCAAACTAGTGTGGCATAGTGAGCAAAATAACGATGGATTCAACCCAGATCTCTTGCCTGCGAGTGAATGGTTGAAATGTTTTAGCACTCCATCCATCATCTTGTAGTGTTTGGAGTTTCCTACAAATCCAGGTTTGTACACAAGAACTAGAGGACCAATTGTAATTGGAAGGGGCAATGCATTTGGAGCAAGTGAATTTGAAGGAGCTATCATTCCTGAATTCTCTCTCAATGAGTTAGAATGTATATTTACTGGTGTCTTATGCACATCAAAAGTCTCCCAGTAGGTACATTACTTGCTCCTCAAATTTGGGGGTCGACAGTTTAACAATAGTTCAGTTATAAAACCTTCATTTGAATCACTATCTCTGTCCTCAGCTATGTTCTCTGTGTCTTCTGTCTCTTTATTCTTTTTTTTTATCCTTGTGTTTTTCTTTCCCCTCTTCCTCACTCGTTAGACCAGGGTATAATCTAGCTCCCTCAATCATATTTTCTGTTCTGCATCCCATCTAACATCCGCACAAGGGCGAATGACTTTCTTGGCCCTTTCTTAAAATCTCTCTCTGCCTAAGCTGAGCAGTATGTTCCCAGGCATTAAAGCTTCATATTGTGTAGGTCTAGTAGGAGGTTATATGTCATACAGCTTCATCCTTAAATGCTCAAGAATTATCAAATTAAATATGCCATAATGAGGAAATGTCAAAGGACCATCTTTCTCAGTGATCTTATGCCATTGGCAAACTAAATACGTGTGTGAAGACCCCCATCTATTGCCATAATAAGACCTGGCGTACCTTTGGGTGATGCCTCTTCCCCCCCTTCTACCAAGCACAGTCATATCTCTCTTCATTAGGCTTTGTGGTGCTGTAAAGAATTTCATTAGCGATCAAAAATATGCAAAATTCACAAACTACATTTTGTTGAAACAATGAAATTATTTTTCACCCATAATACTCTGTTCGGGGATCACAACCAATACCAGTGCGATTCACTATGATGTATCCAACCAATACCAGCACAGCTCTACAACAACCGACCAATGCCAGCGTGGCACACTGTGACGTCAATCTCACTCCTTGCAGCATCTCACCCTCCTTTACAATTTTCACAAACGTGTTCTTTCAGCAATTTAAGGACAAAACAAATGCAAGCAACTTCAACACTAACTTCGTCTGCTCCTCTTATGAAATTAAAGATTCAATCACACGAGAAACAGCCTGCAGCAACACTTTCGAAACTATCCTGACATTCACTTCAAATGAAACCTTAACCAGTGAGGTCTCACTCTGATTGATATAGTTCTTCCCTGTGCATTGAGATCCACTATACTAATCGCACCCCACAATCACGCAAAGATAAAGTCTCCATCTTAATAATGCTGTTGACGGTGTCTCACGACCGGCAACACAAAACAGCAGAGAGCTACACTCAGTATCTTCCACACTGACAACTTATTACCATGTAGGTATGTATCTATACTGGGATCATAGGCCACGACGGACCAGATAACCCCTACAACTTCTCTTCAGTGAGCACCACATTCGCACATCAACTAAAAACAACTACACAAAACACCACACAATCACTGCAAAATCACAAGATAAGCATAAGCAATTGCAACGTGCAACTCTATTAATATTCACATCAAGCTGCTACAACGTGTTCCCAAACAGCTGGAACTCCATCAATCCTTCGAGTGAACCATGAGCTCTAAGGGTTTGGATCTGGCTCGGGCAATTTCTGAATGGGACACCCTAACTCCCTCACTTCAATGACAAACCATCTGGAAAGCTACCAAGTTGATCCAGGGCTCTGGGCCAGCCCTCTTACCATTTGTCCTCCGATGAACCTTTCTCATCGACTGAGAGATGATGGGAGTTAACATTAGATTAAGAACATTTCAATTAACAGTGTAACCCAATTAGCTATACAATAAGAACCAAGAATCAGTGACTATAATTAACAATATTTATTATAAGATAGCAGTCAATGTAAGGTACACAAACCTCAGCATCATGATGTAAAGGTACAGATTAACAACCGGGAAAACCCAACATTCTAAAGAAGTTAGACGTATCAGTATTAAGCAAACAAGAAGTTCAATCATAGCAATACAAAAAATCAATAACAAGCTTTGGTGATCAGAGAAGAGTTTTTGGTTCTCCGTTCTATATGTGAGTGATTCTAAAATCGCCTAAAGAGGATGGTTGTATCAAAAAAAAGGTCAAAGCTAAGGAAGTTCACTAGAAGAGAAATATAAGGCAGTGCAGGAAAAATCAGAAGAATGGGAAGGTGTCACCATTTCAGAAGCTCGGTCAAGAGTCTTCTTGGGACAGGGGAATAAGTGTTAGCCTAAGTCACACCTAGCAAAGATTCAAGGGACAGCATAGAGGTCTAAACCTCTTAAAGTCCATAGGAAAGAATGCCTAAATTCAGATGTGTGAAAACTTGATATTACACAAGAGTCTCTTGAGCAACACCCCTCTGTTTGCATCATTAGAGGTTCCATTGTCCTTTTCCATTCTCACTTTGTAAGCTGCAACATTTACGAAATGTCCCACACTTAACATGGGAATGACATCGTGCTTGTTCACTCAGGCCATGTTGCAATAAAGCTGAATAGAACTCTTCAGTTAACGCTCTGGCTCTCCGAGTTCTTTGTCAAGGTCTTCCTCTAAGGTTCTCTATCACTAGTACAGTATTATATCTACTCTCAACTAACGAACCATGTGAATTTCACCTGCAAAGGAAATATCATGTAAGGAGAAAATGGTAAACAGTATTTTATGCAGAAGGAAAAACAGGCCTAGTCAAGTCAACTCTAAAGTATTAAATCAATGGTGCTTCTTTAATATGCGGTTACACTTTCAAACACATATGAACGTAAATTGTTAGTACAGTAGACAGGGGCGGCTGGTGACATTTGACAGTTGTGGGGGCGTAAACTAATTTGCATATGCGTGTGCGAAGTGCCCAGCCAGTAACTGTGTGGTGTCATTCCTCTAGGAGTATTGTATAGGAATATATCCTATACAACAAATGGTTAGGTAAACGAATGTAATTGAACTATGGAGAATGTGAGGGAGTCACAGATTCTTTGCTTGCGCATCAATATAAAAAAAAACACTTCAAAGAATGCCCCAAACACAAAACATTAAAACAAATAGACTAGATTACAGTGGTGAAATTATGCACTGACATTTGGACCAAACAATTGATACAAAATGGGTTTTTTGCACTGGTCCCCGCTGTGTCGTTTTCTTTTATTTACTTTAAGCCATATTGCACAGCGCGAGTGCTGTTTTACATGTCTAAAAACATTGCATTGCATAGGCAAAACGTCTTGGCTTTGCCAGTGCTTGTTTCCCATTTCCAGCTCTGGTTAAAAGAGAGAACCTAGAAATAGTCAAATGCATTTTGTTGTTGGCCAAACAGCAAGATAAGTGTAATATGACTTATCGCCACCTGCGTGTGCCCCCATGCAAATAAGGGGAGCTTGAGCTGCTTCTGCTGCACATGTGAAGTGCCTTAATGAAGGTCTGAAAACGTTTTGATATAGAACCACCAGCATGTTTCCATCCATCCGTTTCCCACTCATGCTTTTTTAATTCCCCACAATCTCTCTTCATTTCCCGCTTTTATTTTTGCATTATTTCCTTCCTTTTTTCCCTGCACTGCAATTGTTCCCTCCCTCTTTTCATTCCCTTTCCCTCTTATCTATGTCTTTTCTCTTCCTTTACACGTTTCTTTTAACACTCGATATTTCCGTTGATTTTTTTTTCGTTTATATGGCTATCAGTGCAAGTAGTCATGGCTGACCGCAAGATACCTGACCCCTTTCTGTTCTTTACAGGGACCCTGGCTGCAGTATTGACCAGCCAATCCTGGCGCTGTATCCAGCACCAGGATTGGCTGGGGGGCACCATCACTGCTCGCCCAGTCGCCCTGTGCAACCCCGGGGGCTGCGGCCCGCCCCCTGGTCCTCTCTCTAAGGGGAACTGCACAGGGGAAACAATCTGCGCATGCGCGGGCTTGTTTCTGCCCAAAAATCCACTTGCGCAGCTGCAGCAGGCCCAGCCTCCCCCCCTGCGCACTCCGGAAAAGTCGGGTGTCTCCCGGATTCCCGGCCGGTGGGTAGCGCGATTATTTTAATATTTTTATTTGTATTTTAGTGACGATGCGGTGGGTCCATGGGGCTTCGTGGGGCTACGCCCCTACGCCCCAATGGACGCACCGCGCCTGACAGTAGATTCATATTACACGTGGCAACTAAAAAAATCATGAATGTGTAGGCGTAAATATGGCTAAGAACTACATTTTAATGCAATATTTGAAACATTAGTGCACGTATTATATAAATCATTTTCGATTCTATTGTGAGTATACATTTAAGTAAGGATGGTTTTTTCATCAAGTCTCCAAAGAATAAATCATTGAATACGATTAAGGTACACAGTATGAATAAATTCTCTAATCCTGCAGTGAATGCACTTTAATAATTATGCCAAGTGCAACACTATACATTTGTTGTTAGATCACCCAAGAAACATATGCTAGGTGCACATTTATGTCATGAATTTGTAACGTGTATGTGTGCAGCTAAAATTAGGCTGCACCATTTCTGTTCATGACGGACAAAAGTAAAGTATATCAGAACAGCTGCTCTAAATAAGGCATGTGTTCTGATGGCCTTGCTTTTATGGCACCTACTGGAATACGTTTTCCGCTGGCAGGGCTTGCAGAGGCATCACCGTCAGAAAACTGACAGTTCACCTGACTCGTAATTGAGTAGACAGACTGAGGGTTTGATGAACAGGGTATTCAGTCACGTTTGTGGAGTCCTATCTTATGCTCCAAACTCTAAATCAGGCCCTATGTATTAGGAAGAAGCTCGTATAAATTATTGCCATTTTAGCGGCAGGAAACTGCCGCTAAAACAGCGATAATGGGCTTACTAATATGCAGTATAGAATTCCAAGAGAAGCCCAGGTTAGATGTCCTGCACATCTAACCTGGGCTTCTATTGAAATTCTATAACGCATATTAGCAAGCCCATTATCGCTGTTTTAGCCGCAGTTTCCTGCCGCTAAAACGGCGATAACGTTAACAAGCTTCTTGCTAATATGCCCCTATGTTCTTTATGCCAGTGTTATCAATCAGTCACTTACATCAGTTTTACTCTCTCTCACTCTGTCTAATGATCAGCTAGTAGAATCAGGTAGGTCCAGACCAGCAAAAGGAGATTATAAGGGAAGGACCTGCCAGTGCTTTTTAGATAACCATAATGTCATTAATGTGAGTCACTAGGCTGATTCGTAAAGAGATTGTAAAAACACTTGTAGTCCAATAAGTACTAACTCTAGTCAGTGATGATATATTGTCCCACTGATATGACTCACAGATCTACTAATACAGCCAAAGCTTTAGAGATTTAGAAATAATGCCATGCTTTGTCGAAATAGATCTTTGAATCCCCAATGGTGTCGCATGCAGACAACTGTTGTGTGCATCAAGCCGAATATGAATTCTTTGCTCAACATCCATCTCTGTGAATCCAATGATCCTCCTGTGATATTTCCCATGGTAGCATTTTCATTGTTTCTCATGTCTGGGGCAGTTTGTGATGAAGAGAATCTACTTTTCAACAAAGCAGTGGTCACATTTCTAAGAAATCTCAGGCTTCATCTACTTTATAGGTATACCTGTATGAGACTCTTTCAGTCTCTTTTTTCTGGTCAATGACAATTGTATATGATACATAATGTCATTTGTAATGTTATCATGTGCAAGGCTGGGAACCATGCATTAGGGTGCCCAATGATTGAATAGCTAAGACTGGAAAATTTCAGTTTTTTTTAGAATTTGAATCATAATGCTAATCTGAATTTATTCAAAGACGTGTTATTCAAAGATTCAATGGCCACACCCTATGCTCAGTACACCGATCCCTGGCCCTTCGAATTACAGCCTGTGGCCTTTGACCAACTGTTGTTACCTGTACTTCAATTCCTTTCACTACTGGGAACAATACTTTGGGCCAGATGTAGGTAATCCCAATTTACCTATTCTTAAATACCGAATTTTACCGATTCGGTATTTAAGAATAGGTAAATGGGATGTAGATAAATTTTCGGTAAAAATTACCGAATCGGTAAGATTGGGTAATTAAGAATCGGTATTTACCGATTCGGTAATTCCTTTTCAGTCCTATGGGCCTGGAGGCCCATAGGAATGAATGGGAAGCCATTCAATATTACCGATTCGGTAAATATCGAATCGGTAATAGGGGGAACTCATGCAAGGGTGGCAGGGTGTCACATTGACACCCTGTTGCACCCCTGAATAGTGCATAGGTGCACATGTGGCACACATACATGCCCTAAGGGGTATGTCTGCCACATGGCACAGTAAAAAAAGCACAAAATTGCTTTTTTTTAAGGTTTTCGAAATTTACCACCAACCTTTATTTGGTGGTAAATAATCGAATGGTAAATTTGAGTGCTCCCTACATTTCAGATTCCGTAATTTACCGATTCCTTAAATTACCGATTCGGTAAATTACCGAATCTGAAATGTAGCCACCTACATCCCAAATGCACAATACCGGTCGGTAACAGCCGAAATTCTATAATTTCGGCCGTTACCGACCAGTATTGGGCCACCTACATCTGGCCCTTTGTCTCTCGCCATGCCATATGATCAGTACCACAAATTCCTATCTTCACGGGCCATGGTCTTCGGGATGGCTATTGGGACCATGAAGAGTCCCTGGGCAACATCTAACGTTTTCTTTCAAAGTAAATACAAAGTGAGAAGAAATTATTATAGTTTTACTCCATTGTCTATCTTGCTTTTTTTGAAGTTACCTGAAAGTGGACAGTAGATTCGTTGTTAAAACAGTTCCTGCCAAGTGTTGCACATCAACGGTTAAACTAACACTTTTTATATGTATCCCAGCATTACTGCATGCTAATTTATTTATCATGCATTTCAGTTGAGTTGCGGACCCCCAGGGGTCCTTGGACCACAAGTTAAAAACCATTGGTCTAGGTAGCCCGTAGGAAAGCTAGAGTGTAATAGACCAACACCAAATGTGAGATTTAAAGGATGATTCGAGGTGTATGAGACCTAGGGCCAGATGTAGGTGTCCAAACACCGGTCGGAAACGGCCGAAAATACCGATTTTCGGCCGTTTCCGACCGGTATTTGGACATTGGTATGTAGGGGCATGTAAAATTACAGAATCGGTAATTTTACCGATTCTGTAATTTTACCGATTTGGTAAAATACCGAATTGGTAAAATTACCGATTCTGTAATTTCAGATGTAGTTAGCACTGTTTTCAGTGCTACAAGGGTTTAAGAATTCTTAATTTACCACCAACTAGTAGTTGGTGGTAAATTAAGAAAACCATTTAAAAAGCATGTTTTTTGCTTTTTTAACAGTGCCATGTTGCAGACATACATGCCCTAAGGGCATGTATGTCAGCAACATGTGCACCCATGCACAATTGAGGGGTGCAACAGGGTGTCAAAGTGACACCCTGCCACCCTTCCATATTTCCCCCAATTACCGAATCGGTATTTACCGATTCGGTAATTGACATTGATTCCTATGGGCCTCAAGGCCCATAGGAAACAATGGCAGTTACAGACTCGGTAAATACCGATTCATTAATTACCGAATCATACCGATTCGGTAATTAATTCGGTAAATATACCTACATCCCGATTGCCAGTTCTTTAATACCGAATCGGTATGATTCGGTATTTAAGAATCGGTAATCGGGGATTACCTACATCTGGCCCCTAGTGCTGTAGATTTTGTGTGATTTAGCAGACTCCTATCTGTGTTATGCCTGATCTTCTGTCCTGTGTAATTTGATGGATAGCCAGTGGGTCTGTCTCGCCTGTGGAATAACTTTCCTGTGCGATGCCAGACACTTTAAGTTCAGTGTCACCACACTGTATCAATTGTGTGATTTTTGTTCTGGGTGTTAGAGGACATAAACCTTGTTAAAGATTAATATCTTAATAATCCCTTAAATATTTCTGCCCAAACCACCCATTTTTAAAACTCCAGGACGATTGTGTTGAGGAAAGGCAGTGGGGTACTGTCCTTAAATAGGCATCTCAGGACGTTGTAGCTCTTTTCAATGTAAATCCCAGACCACTGCCTTGCGCAAACTCGTGTAATATCTGTAATGTTGCTTTTCACGCACACATAGATGATTAGGTCTACTTGCAATAAAGTGTCACTCATAGTGTCATACATAATACATGAAAATGTCATACTGTTATGTCCCATGGAGGTGTGCAGCCTCGAACACTGCCTTGAGACGCGTTTTTACAGGTGGAAACTACAGTTCCCATGGTCCTCGGCGATAAGCGCGACGCCCTATCCGATGACGTCACACGCGGAAGCTTCAAGACGGAGCCATGGACGATAGCACCTCGCCGTTGATTCTACCTGTTTCCATGAAGACACGGTAGGGGTGTTTTGCGCCAAGTTCCCGAGTATCCTTTACGTGAGCCTCGGCTTGTCAGTTGTCCAGTTCTTTGAGTATTCCCGTTAGAGCCTTTGCTCGAGCGGGAGGGACCATTGCTTGTTGTGAGTTTCAGTGTACTGGAGGCTTCTCTTCCCGAGGTCGTGAGGAGGAGCTTACGTGCTGCTTTCTTGTGTCGGAGATTTAGTTGACTCTCCATACACGAGAGTGATATTGACTTGGAGTAAGAAGTGCCCGGAACGGGGCCTCGGATTGAATGACATTTTATATGCTTCATTGCCGGAAATTTAGTGACACTGTTTCCAAGTCCTGGTGGTCACGTTGCATTGACTTGGGCGATAGCTCTCTGGAGTAAGAGAGATACTTCTTCCTTCGTTGAAGGAGGTTTCCTTCGGTACATTGGGACTGCACAGTTTGGGACTTATTGACTAGCTAATGTTTATCTTTTCGTTTTGCTGAAGAAGTATTCAGCAATCCTTTGTATTAGTCCCTATGTACTGTCAGTAGGTATTCCTATATCGGAATGTCCGAAGCCCATTCATACACAGTACCATCCTCCAGGTGAAGCTAACCAGGAGTTCTTACCCATTGTGGGATCTGTGACTAATGATTGTATTTTCTCTGGGTTTTCTTACAACAGGGGTTTATGTGCTTCGCCTGGCAGGCTGTTTTCCATTTGCCCTCTGTTGAAGCCTTATCTGTTACCTGAAAGGTAACATGTGGTTCTTTGCTTCCTAGATTTTTACACATGTTCTACATTCCGATTGCCAGGCAAAGCAAACCTTTTTCATTCCTACAGGTATTGTTATATGAGCCCATCTATCTATTGTGTTGCACAGTTTACTGTATCTGGGTATAGTGTTTCCAGTGTATGTGCTTGACTTATAGTGCCTTGTTCTCGTTACAGCTTCCTCTCCCCGCCGCCCCCATCCTACCCTACCTTTATCCCTCACTTGACCACCCCTTCGGATCTGTGTTCATTCAGACCTAGGGGCTGTCAAGAGGTGGAACCCATAGAGCATCGTACGATTCTGAGGACACCCGGACCTGACAGAATCAACGGCCCAAGAATTATAGTCCTCCCGATCGTACGATACAATGTCCACCATAGACGATGTTATGGCTGCTCTGGCACTGGTGCAGTCTGAGTTGCAGGCTTCTAGAGCTGAAACTGCCACATTACAGGCACAGGTGGACAGGTTGAGTCGCAATCCCTTTGATGCTGGTACCACACCGACTTCTTCCCTGGTGGTGGAAGTACCAGCTCCAATACCCCTAGCCCCCCCAGAGAGATTCTATGGGGATAGCAGCAAGGTGCAAGTTTTCCTTACGCAGGTATTGTTACACTTCTCCTGCAAGCCTAAGGTCTTTAACACGAATCATGCCAGGGTGGCTTTTCTTATTTCCTACTTAGCCGGGGATGCAGCTCAATGGGCAGTACCTTTAGTAAAACGAGATGACGCCATATTGAGGGATTGGGAGGCTTTTCTTCTGGATTTTGAGAAAACCTTCAATCGTAGATCAGCTACCCTGTCACCAGATAGGGAATTGCTAGAATTAAAACAGGGAAACAGAGATTTAATTGCGTATCTCAATGATTTCCGAAGACTCATAGCAGAAACAGACTGGCCAGAGGAGAAACGTCATGCCATCTTTTACAAGGGCCTGAAGGAGGAGATGAAGGACATATTGGCACAGATAGATCCTCAACCCAGCACATGTGAGGATATGATTAGTCTGGTTCTGAGATTGGATCATCGCCTCAGTGACAGGAGGGGAGAAACCCGGCAGAAGGAAAGGCTACCACCACGTTATGACCATTCCAGAGCCACAGAGAGTAATGCAACAGCTAAAGTGGAACCCATGGAAATAGGGGCAGTGAGGTCCCCCTTAACTACAGAGGAAAGAGAATATAGAAGAAAGAAAGGATTGTGTTTATATTGCGGTCGCAAGGGGCATTTTATCAGGGAATGCCCTTCGAGAACAAGACCCAAATACGAATACAAGAAGGTATCTGTGGTTGCTTCGGACCAGGGGTCGGGAAACGAGAAAGCTTGAAGGTGTGCGAAGGGATCCCTTCAAGTATTTTGTTCATCCCTTCATTGGACGGTGATGTGATCAAGGAGGGTCTACACTTTTATGTTGAGATCAGGTTGGAAATACGCAATGAGTGGTTGATGCTCCGAGCAATGTTGGATTCAGGAGCAACGGGTTGCTTTATGGACAAAACCAAGGCTATAGCCTTAGGTATTGAACTGCTAGAAAAGGAGACACCCGAAGCTGTTTTTGCAGTGGATGGTAGAAAGCTGGATTCGGGACCTATCAGGTTACAAACAGGGGATCTCAGTATGTCCATGGGATTGGAACATCACGAAAGGGTGAGCTTTAACATTATCCAGGCGCCGCAGTATGGAGTAATCCTGGGATTGCCATGGTTGCGAAAACACAACCCCATGGTGGATTGGGAAGGTCAGACCATACAATTGAGAGAGCGCAAATCGAGAAAAAAAAATTTGAAGTGCACCATATTTACAAGCACGTTGCATTAGTTTAGTAAAAATTACATAAGGGTGTCGAATTTATAGAGTGAAAATACATAAGAGTGTTTAACTAGAATAGAATGCATATATCTGTGTGAAAAGCTAATGTAGAAGTGTGTAGAGGTGTTATAATAATGTTGAAATACCATGTTATGTGGCTGTTGTAGAGGAGAATGTAACGCTGCTAAACGTAGAAATGTGTAGGCCACATGGCAGTTCACAGAGAATGAAAGGGGTTGTTACACACACACGTGAGATGGATTTTAATGTTGTTGTAATTCAAAGTATTATTGATCATAGAACTAAAATATATGTTTTATAGAAGTGTTTCATATAACCATTGTGTGTAATGAGTTAGAATATTGTTTAGACTAAGAAATTAAAGGTTTATAGAGTGCACAGGCCCGTTTCATGTAATTCTAATAGGCCTGAATAGATAAGTTCATTTCTTTTGATCTGCATGTGCTATTTAGAAGAATGTCATGTTAAGCATAAATTGCGGAGCCTGCTCGATGGTTTACGACTTAGAAGATATGGTGGAGGCCGGAATTTGGGGCCCACTGTACAAGTGTCTGTTTGCAGGTGCGAGGAGGTTCCAATCAAGAGAGTGATGAATAGAGTTTTGTTCAGGGCGCCAGGCACAGGCCTGGAGGAGGCTTCAGGAATTTCCTGGGGGGTACCGTCCTGCCGGAGAAGAGTCTGAGAAGCAAGGTCAACGCTAACGCTGGGCCCAGAGGAGTATCAGCATGGAAAATGCCAGAACTGACACCACATGAGGGGCGTCTCTAAAGGGCGTTTCTATTGTAAATGTGATTTTTGTATTAGGGACAGCACCCCTGGGTGGAGTTAGGGCAGATGGTCTGAGGAACCTAAGAGAGCGGATGGGTAGGCAGATAGGTTAACTGCGAGATACCGATTCACAACGAAGACTAAGGGAAGTGAGTGATCTTCTTTGGAAGTCACCACTGCTGACACCTTTTTAGGTTAAGATTCTGCTAAGTAGGGATGTCACTTAGTCTAGTGTAGGGACAGTCTAATCTGAATTTTCTTCCTTTCTGTAAATGACTCACAAGCTACAGCTTGTGTCTATTCTTGCAACTCTGATGATTTTTGAATTGGTTTTGGTGATATTCTTTTGCCGACTAAGAGCATTTAGAAAATTTATGTTTGTATTGATACCAGTATATCTTTTGAACCTTATTTTGAGATGTTTGTATCTCCAATTAACTTTGGCTTTATAATAAACTTGTAAAACTTATTCGTAGTAAGTGATTCTTTAGAGTGGTGTAAGTCCTTAACTGATTGACCTAGTAGTGGATTGCCTTTTACTCTATGACAGGTATCAACGGTTCAGTCGACCTGAGTTGGGATCTAGACCTATAGAAATAGATCAGAAATCCCGCCGTATCAGTTGGTAGCAGACAAGGATGGTTACCTTCTAGAGGAAGGTGATCTAGACTAGGTTAAGATTACCCCAAGGTCCCTAGAGATCGAGAGATGAGCAGCGGAAGAATCGCCTGCCGAAGAAGGTGCTGACGTGCGAGAGAAAAGCAGCAGGGTCGGACGAGAGTGAGTATAACAAGGGTCATGCGTTGACAGATTGCGGTGTTTTGTGTTGTATCTGTATTGTAATGTCATGCGGAGTTGAATGCCTGTAGTGTGAGTGAGAGAGGGTTGTGAGCGCGCGCAACCTGGCTGGGGGAAAATCTTAAGTTCGGGGAAGAGCTTAAGTGGTTCGGGTGTATCGAACATCCAGAGTAGTTGTCGACCAGAGTAAAGGGGGTCATGAGGTACCATTGATCGCCCGCAGGACCGAGATAGGGGGAACGCAAGAGTGAGTGTGTGGGTAACGGACGCAGGTCGAAAGTTACCGTGTGTAAGTAACCTATCAGTTAAGGTGATTGTCTGGACGTACACGGAAAGACATTTCGTCAGTTAAGGTGACAATTACAGTTAGACTGTGGGCGTACAGTCAAGGAAAGTGATCGCTTGGTCGGAAGTAATCATTTTTCAGAGTATGAATAGGACGCATGCATGACCGGGAGACGAGCGGAGAAAGGAGGGGAACTGCTGCAAAGGGGGACGAGTGACGTCAGCGAGAGCCGCGCTGAGATAGGTCAGTTGGTGTGAAGCCGCGCTGTGATAGGCCGGTAGGAGTGACGTCAGCGAGAGCCGCGCTGTGATAGGCCGGTTGGTGTGAAGCCGCGCTGAGATAGGCCGGTTGGTGTGACGTCAGCGAAAAGCCGCACTGTGATAGGCCAGTTAGCGAGAACCGCGCTGGGATTGGTGGATTGTCATCAGGAAGTAAACGAACGCGGAGAAAACTGAAATTTTGTAGATTTTGAACATAAAGTGTTTTAAATGTTTGAGAGTGATCTTTAAGAGAAAAAGAAGAGAATCTTATTACGGGGAAGAGGCACCGCCAGAGGGTACACCAGCTCACTATATGGCAACGAATGTTGGGTTGCATACTATACTGTGGCTTGGTACTTGGAGTAAGATTACAGAGGGGAATGAGGAACTGACTTTTCCGAAATACGGAACGTTTAGACTAGAAGTGTTGCATCAGCTGAAAGCAGTTATGTCCTCATTGAGACCTTTGCCTAGATCAACACAGTTTGAGGCCCTTAATGCGTGGATTAGGGCGGCGCACGACAGGAGTCAGAACAGGCGCCAAGAAAGGGTAAGGCGATCAGTAAGGGCAGTACAAGATGCCAAGTGGGATGCGGAAGCTAAGAAATGGAGGGTACAGACGATTGAGGTGGATAAGTTGTACCCAGTGAGAGAGGTTACAGGAGAAAAGAGACCCATAGAAGAGGATGACGAGAGCGAGTCAGAGGATGGCCTAATAAATAGGTTGTTGATAGATAGACCGCCTCCGGACAATAGGGAGATAGAAGGTACTGAGCTCCCAAGGGAAGATAGGGTTGACTTAGAAGAGAACAGGCCACTCCCTATAACGAATTGGGTACCTACCAAAGGTGAGGAGACACCTCAACATAGTCCTGTACAGAGAGTAGTCAGAAGGGTTGTGGTGCAGAAGATGCCAGCAACAGAGAGGGTTGAGTCTTATGGATTGCCAGATGCTCTTCAAGTACCCGTTACCATAGGTCCTATAGTGTCGGTTTATCACCCAGAGAAAGGGAGAGAGGAAGAACAGGTACGGCTAGACAGAGAAAGAGTTGAGATGGAAAGAAGGAATAACACGACAAATGCCTGGAGGAAATTGCCAGGACCGATAACGTGGAGCACCTCATTGGATTCAGCAGTGGATCCCGTAACAGAACAGGGGGGTCAGAGAGGACCGATAGACCTGAGGGGACCACGGCCGAAATCCTATAAAGAGTTGAGGGCTGATTTGAAGGAATGGGATAGGTCCACAGAAGCACAGAGCAACAGGTCAAGAGCAGAAGCTGGATGGGGAAGTCGAGGCAACAGGACATTATTTCACTGCGGGGCTAGCGAAAGCAGTCAAGAGTGGGACGGTAAAAGTCAGGAGAGTAGAGGAGCTACACGTCATATTGACGGTGGAAATGGGCAGGAGCAAAAAAGTAGAAGTGCGGAGTGTGGAGAGACGTCTCGTCTCATTCAAAGTGAGGGAGACCAAAGGACACAAGAGTACAGGGATAGGTTTAAGTGCACTCCCCACGCACCTGAGGATAACGTACAGTACTGGAACTGTGGGAACATGGGGAACCGCGAAGGATCTTGCCATGCATCGAGTGATCAGAGATTACAGACAAATTGCGAAAGCATGGGGAATAATGGAATGTCTTACCATGCACCGAAGGAAACCAGGCAGAATGGGAAATGTGGGACTATGGGAAATAGAGAAGTGTTTCACTATACACCCAGAGAGGATGGAACTGCATGGGACCTGGAGCGATGGGAGCATGGGAGGACTCCCCATAACACGCCTGAGCCCAGACGTAGGACTCAGAGCTGTGATGGGAGAGATGTAAATGGACTCTCTAGAGATAGCATACTGAAAGCTGTGATAAAAGCCAAAAGACTCGATGTGACCAGCTTAAAATCTGACCTGGACGAGATAATAGATGGTGTGTTGTCTTTAGAAAGGATTGACATGTACGAACAAGATGAGCTGCTGTTTATAGCAAAGGATGTTACTCGAAAGGCAAGAGCAACTCATGAGAAACTGTCTGAACTGGCAGACAAGTATATGGTAGATTTGTCCAGAACAAAGGCATTGCAGGGTAACCATAGGTTGCATTATTCAGATCAGGACTTAGATGAGAGGAGGACAACTGGATTAAAAACACACATAAGGGAACTGATCATAGGAATAAGAGCATTGAGAGATCTGGACAAATGGGAAGAGAGGTGGTCCAAAAAGGGAACTGTTAGGCGGAGCGCAAATGTGATGTCTCCGGAGGGAAGGCTACTGCAGATGGAGGCATTCCCTTTGCGAGAAATAGCGAATGGGAGTTATGTACACGTGCCCTGGAGTAGGGGAGATTTGGCTGCATTCACCAACTCATTTCCGAAGTTAAGGGAAAATCCCGTAGAGTGGTACAAGCAGGTAGAGAGGTTTGTCAAGATTTCAAAGTTATTGTGGATTGATTTGAACACCCTATTTGACATTGTGGTCCCAGGAGACTTGTGGATAGCATGCAAGGTTAGTGTCGAATGGCCAACTGTAGAACCAGAAAGGGATGCTCGTACTAATGGACCGTCAGAAACAGTAATGTTAAAATATGATAGGGTGATGACATGGCTGAAGGAGAAGGTGCCACCACAAGACATAGATTGGGTAAAAATTGACCGAACAAGACAGGAACCCAAGGAGACAGTTCATGAGTTTTATGAGCGATTGCTGAAAACGTTCAAACAATACAGTGGGTTAGATGTAATGGATCCCAAGGATATAGGACAGTTTGTATCGAAGTTCGTTTTGTGGTTGAGACCTGATATTTGTTTGATGATTCAGCAGCATTTAATTTGTTGGCAAAACAAACCATTGGATGAAATTTTGAGATACGCAAGGTATTGCAGTGATGAAATAGATTCCAAAGCAAAGAAACTAAAGGAGAAACTGATGATGGTGCAGATGCAGTCTGCTGGGAAGGGTGGACAGCAGCAACAGGGGACAGGGACGATGAGACGGAAGCCAAATAGTCAGAATAAGGACAGCGAGGAAAACTCGAGACCTAGAATAGACATTGCTACATTGAAAAAAACAACAAAGTGTCACCAGTGTCACCAGGTGGGACATTGGAAACGCGAGTGTCCCTATAACCCTGAAAACGGGGAACTAGGAGTAGAGGAGGAGGAGGTTCAAGAAGTTCCAGTTCAAGGGGTGACAGTGCCAAAGAGTAAGGTGGCCAAAGGGGGGATTTCGGCTCCACGAGCTCAGTTCCCGCAGCCACCAAAGATTACGACAGGGGGAAAGATCTATAGACAAATGCCTCTTTTTATAGACGAAGAAGAGTGTTACTACGTTGATCCATTAACGGGACGACGTCTAAGTAGAGAGGAGGACTGTACCCTCGGGGCAGTTCTAGAGATGGATCAAAGAGGACCGTTTGTTGAGGCTGAAGTGGCAGGGTGTCCTACAACATTCTTAGTAGATACCGGAGCTACTCGATCAACTTTGAGATCGGCAGTGGTTCCAGATTTACCAATGTCGGGGGAAACAATTCAAGTGGTAGGAGTCGCAAATAGGAGAATGACCAACCCTTTGACGGAACCAGTGCTAGTGAGAATAGGAAACCACAACTATGAACATCAGTTTGTAGTATGTGATTCTAGTCCTGTGTGTTTGTTAGGAAGGGACTTATTGTGCAAACTGAACTGCACAATATACTGCACACCTCAGGGAGTAGAGGTACGGACTACAGACGAGGATGCTACCTTTAAAGTTGCAAATTCGAGAGTATGCGTAGAACTGTATCCTACCCTGACTGTGGGGGACCTTCCTCGGGATTTGCAGGATACAGTGTCATCAGAGGTATGGGATTTTACTGGAGAAGAGATAGGACTGATCAAAGGAGTAGAACCAGTGAAGATCATGGTAAAACCAAATGTTGAATATCCAAGAACGCCTCAATACAAATTGACCCCGGAGACGATTGCAGGAATAAAACCCGTAATCGACTCTATGATTCAACAGGGAATACTGAAGGAAATCGTGGGTAGTCCATGCAACTCCCCGATTATGGGTTTGCAGAAACCTAGTGGGAAATTTAGAATAGTGCAAGATCTTCGAAAGATTAATAACATAGTTGTTTCATGTTGTCCAGTGGTACCGAATCCATCAGTGATATTGTTTCAGATACCATTCCAAGCTGAGTGGTTCACAGTGATAGATCTTTGTCAGGCTTTCTTTTCAATCCCATTGGATGAGGAGAGCCAGTATCTTTTCGCTTTTAAGCTGGAAGATCGTGTCCTAACATGGTGTCGTATCCCACAAGGGTATACAGAAAGTCCATCAATTTTCAACCAGCTATTGAAGAAAAACCTTGAAAATCTAGTACTGCCACAGAACTCGGTTCTGGTCCAGTACATAGACGACCTACTTGTTGCGTCAGGAACGGAAGAAGCTTGTAAGATAGATACCATTGCGTTGTTGAACCATTTAGCTGAAAATGGGCATAAAGTATCTCCGAGCAAATTGCAGTACTGTCTGACAGAAGTACAGTACTTGGGTCACCGGATAGAGAAAGGAAAGCGCAAGGTGTCACCAGATAGGATAGAGGCGATAATGAAGATGAATGCGCCTACGACACAGAGAGAAGTCAGGATGTTCCTAGGAATGGTTGGTTATTGCCGACAGTGGATAGCTAACTTTTCCCTGAAAGCAAAACCCTTACAAAAACTGACGCACAAGGAGGTGAGTGATCCGGTACCATGGGACAAGGATTGTTTGATGTCGGTCCTACAGCTGAGAGAGGACTTATGCCGTGCTCCAGCTTTGGGGATGCCTGATTACGAAAAACCATTTTCACTTTACTGCTGCGAAAGAGAAGGTTGTGCTTTGTCAGTTTTAGTACAAACTCATGGAAATGCCCGTAGACCAGTTGCATACTTTTCGGCTACTTTAGATCCGGTAGCCGCAGCGTTGCCCGGATGTCTCAAATCCGTTGCTGCAACAGGTGTCAGCATCGAACGGTGTGAAAATATCATCATGGGACACCAATTAGTGGTGTATGTACCTCATTCTGTAGAACTGTTAATGACCAGGACCAAGACACAGCACTTAACCAATAATAGGCTCACGCGCTACGAGCAAGTTATTCTTGCTGCGGAGAACGTGACCATTAAGAGGTGCTCTGTTTTGAATCCTGCTACATTGATGCCACTTCCTAATGATATAGAAGGCGAAGAATGTGAAGATCACGATTGCCTTGATGTGACTGAACTATGCACCAAGCCAAGACCAGATATTGTGGATGAGCCGTTGACTGACCCTGCCGAAATTTTCTATGTTGATGGCTCATGTTTAAGAGACGATACTGGTCGGTTGAGAGCAGCTTATGCTGTTTGCACCATTACGGGAGTTGTGGAAGCCGCTTGCCTGGAAGGAGTACACTCTGCTCAGGTAGCCGAAATCATTGCATTGACACGTGCCTGTTTAGCAGGTAGCAAAATTAGAGTCACCATTTATACCGATAGCCAATATGGTTTCGGTGTAGTTCATGATTATGGGCAATTGTGGTCTCAGAGAGGTTACATGACCTCCTCTGGTTCGCCTATCCGAAATGGGGAATTTGTGCGACTGTTGTTAGAAGCATTACAAGGTCCAGCAGCAATTGCGGTAGTTAAATGTGTAGCCCACACCAAAAATACAGATTTTGTGTCGCAAGGAAATCGATATGCAGACGAAGTTGCCCGCTACTGTGCGGAGCAAGGATATTCTTTCACGGAAGTGGAAGTAGGTGGTGTCGCAGGGTTTCTGTTCTCACACAGAACTGTGCACAGAGGATTGGAACCTCGGCGAATTAGGGTGACCCAAAACTCACCTTAGTACCCAATTTACCCCTTACCGAGCTAGCTACAGTGTCTCATTGGTCTTATCAACCTCCCAATGTTTAGACAAACCAGAACATGAACTTACAGTACCTCAGGATACGTGGAACTCATGAACACTCTTTCGTTATATTATCATTACAAACCAGAACATGGAGTAAAGAAGACACATGTGCATTTGAAATGTTTATTTACTAATGCCGTCTTCTCAGGCGCAGTATCTTAGATAATACAAGTATACTTATTATCAGTAGCAAAATTACCAGCATAGTTACTAATACATAAAAAGTGAATGGTGACAGCATGTTAACATGCTGTAATGAATAAGAGTTAACAACACTTATATCGCACCTTCCCTAACACATATATTATATTATTAGCTAAGAAGGTCTCTTTGGGTTGGTTTAGGGCGGGCCCATACCTTAGTGTCCTAGTATGACGGAATCACATCAGCATACACCAGCTCTCTCTGCATGTGCACCGCATCAAGTGTGTTCTATGTGCCTCATGCAAAGCAATATCAATCCCGCCTGAAGCCAGAGTTGGCAAAGGCTGCACTTGTGTTATGACTATGAAGGCGTGGAGATCAGACCTCATAACAATTCCATATCGTGTTGTTCCTGAAACTTCAGCACTCTTCGTGCAGACATAGTTTATTAAGCAAAGCTGATATCAGAGCAATAACATATTATTCTCACATAAACCACGGTAAACTACTAGGTTGAAAGCTAAGTCAACAATTAAGTGTCGTGTGCAGAAGTTGCAAGAATGGAAAATGGCGTTTAAACCTCAAATGTACCTATGCTAACTTAACACGATATAAGGATATTCAGGAGCTACATGACACCCCCCCTTGATCCGAGAACGGACTAAATATGATAACAGAAGTGCCATCTCATGAGAGCAGAACTCAACAGTAAACGAGCATGATCCGAAACTAAACATCAAAAATTAATGCTAAAAAATAGCCCAAAAATATAACGTGGCTCAAGCCAATAGGCAAGGAAATAATAAAAAATTTGACAAATAAGTCAATAAAGTCAATGAAATGCTATTGATCAGCATGTCAATCCGAGGCAGTGTCTATGACAAAACTGTATATGCAAAGTAAGTAGCAACAGCCTCCAATAGGAAATCACTGTCCTCATCCGAAAACAGTTCAGCCATCCAATTTAAAAGATGAAAAGAACATACGTGTTCTCCCAGCACCGGATCCTCTATAACCATCAGAGGACAGCTCGGTGGGTTTTCAAGAAAACTTAGTTCCAAGAAATTCTGTGCTGCCGACAATATATCCCAGGGACCAATTAGTCCATGCGCCACTGCTAAGGCCATAATCCTCTCGTCAGAACAAACCAACTCGTGAGCAATGATAGGACTCATCAGCTGATTAAAATCGACGTCAGGAGAAACCGGTCCGCAGAGACACAAATCAATGGCCCAATGGAAATCACAGGTCAGGCAGTGAAATACAGGCTGGACACAGGTGAAATAGGAGAATCGAAAAGATAATCCATATGCCGCGCTCAATGTCGCCAACGGCAGTGTGCCATAATATTCAAGCATGCGGTTGCGAAACTGCGTCAGTAGCTGTTGCGCGGGGTCTTGCACAGGAAGGACATCCATATTTAAAAAGACAGAAAACCACTAGAGCGCCAGCCGCTAATGCAAGTAAAAATGGGAATCCTCCAAACAAGGATGAAAAATAGAATGGAAGAAAGCAGGGATGACTCCAAAAATCTTTTCAAAGGAAGTCACGAGACCACTGCTAACAACTTTAAAAAAATGCGCTAGGCCTTTTGTGGAGGATGCGTTAAAGATAGTACGAACCATCGCTCCGAAATGCAAAGGCAAATCAGTATTCAAAAGAGCCTGAACCTCTGTACGGGTGTTTGCAATGTGAAGCACGAAAGTTTCACGGGCGGAGCTCAAGGCCACCTCTTTCTGGGACAAAAGAGCCCTTATTCTTGCCATGCCGCTGGATTCTGCTCCCAAGGTTGGTATCTGTGGCCAGATGGAAGACTCCCTATGTTCATGTGTGGGAGGATAAAGCACATTTCTGCAGCAAATAACCCGCTCACTTACTGTTACGATGAAAGCTATACCTTTAATTAACCCACAACAGTCCTCATTATTGAGCATCAAATAACTACCATTTTCTAATAATTTAAACGTGGGGATGATAGCAGGAACTGGCGTGCCTTGTAAGACGCAAGCCATATTCGGTCGGTCTTTGTTGCATGAACCGTGTAACTGTATGTGTTTACACATTAAAGAATGATCTGGCGTCTCAGTACACTCCTCCCCATTCAGATAAACTTCTTGGTCATCCTTGAAACATCTGTATGTGTATGGAAGCGAACAGACTTCATGAAGGAAACCGCTACCTAAAGGTTCATAACGACCAATGGGTACATATTTCATACAATTTGAAAACTTATATAAAGCAAAAGGCAGCGTTATTAAACCGTGGATAAGCCACGTTGCAGCAGTGGCTTCTGCCACGGAAAAAGGTAAAGATTCTAACCTTTCAATATGTAACATAGAAAAGGAAGCATCGCGCATTGAAAGCAAGCGTTGTTTGTCAGTCAAATTAAACGGTGCAAATAAAGAAGAAACGTTCATGTACCCCCAGGGAACTTTACCATTCTTCAGAGTCTGAAGGGTCCATGCAAACTGCATGATTGATCGTAATTGATTCTGACCATGGTATAATACTGACACTTCATCATGCACAATATCGACAACTGACGACACAATATTATCCAATGTGTAAATTCTAGAGGAAAGCACGTTAATACTATTGTCAACAACTGCAAGCACTTTCTCAAGATTCGCCTGATCAATAGCCCTAAGGCGTGTAGCAGCCTCAATCTGTGATAGTTTCCAAATTTCATTGTAAACCCCATATAACCACCTTTTCGACCTGCCACTAGCCGGGCCTTTAATGAAATCATTCAAATCCACGTCTGCATTCAGTTTAGATAGGTGACTCTTAACTGCAGGTAAAGTTGAATGTTTCAGCCAATTTTGACACAATTTGCCTACAGAATAAGATGTGACAGTGTGAACCAAGTCAAACCGGGGATCAGATCTAACAGTTTTAAAACCGTCAGTTAAACCCAAAAATCTATTTTGGCAAGAATCAGCACTACGGTGCCAAAGCAGCCAACCCTTAGGATTCATACTGGAAATGTTAAAGGAGGAATTAAGGAGTAGAGCCTGTAATTCTCTAATGGACAACTGAGTAAAATTACTCCAACCATCATATTCCTCCAACTCCGGGAAAGTAGGGGTGTTTAACTTTTTAGAAGTAGCCAATCCAAAGCATGTAGTCTGGGAAATTGTTTCATTTAAAAACAACATATGATTCGGGATGAGACATGCACGGTGCAAAGCCTCAGTGCCTTGTACCTGCCAGGCCCTTGAGCCCCAAACTGATTTAAGGTCTATTGTTTCCTTCCATAGCTCATAGCCTCCAGTAACTAATTGATCAAGGAAGGCTTTCGAATACAACAATTTAGTATCGGTAAGTCTAACTTTGGACATTGGCTTGTTATGAAATTTAAAAGAAAAGGACTCGGGATTGGACTGGTTAAAGTCAGTGAAATAAGTATACTTTTTCAGAAATGTTTCTGAACTCCCTTGTTTAGGTGCTGGGCAATGTTCCCACTGAGTAAAATTAACAGTATCCCTTCGGGATGATGTTTTGTGTAAGAAGTGATTGCCATAATGTTGGTAGCAGAATAATTCACCATAATAAGCAGATTCTAAATATAAATCCTCAGCATCAAAGGCAGCATAGTATTGCAAATCAGAAAACAAACTTTCTACAGCATTAACATCCCAGTCATCAGAACGAATATTCTGTTTCACCACATCCCCCATATTCACCCTAAGTACATTAGGAACATTAACGACTTCCGTTGGGCCATGAATCTGAAACCGAACTGCATCCCCACACGATTCCATCAAGGACAGGCCATGCTGTGATGTTAACCAAAGTCAAGTCTCTTTTAAATCTGTGTGTAGAATGTGACGAGGAAAGCGGGGCCAAAGTTCCATTTAAATGAGTAATGCATGTTCTTTCCTCGACATAGTGTCCATTGATGATTCGAAAAAAATAAAACACAAAACCAATTGACATAAAAAGGTAAATCGAAAAAAGGACCAGCCAAATGTATGTCCAAGGGGGAATCAAAAAATGTTTTTTAAACAGGCTAGCATAAACTGCAATTCGAGAGGGTTTCTTCGAGGCAAGGGAAGCAGAGTCAAATAAAAATCTGGATTCCGTGGCTAAACGTGCATGCAGGTCAGGCATGGACAAATCAGTGGGGTAGGCATAGTCTATCTCATCAATGTTAGTTCCGGGTAAATTATTTAATAAAGGACTGGAAAGAGCAGGTAAGTCCATGGCCACCTCATGTTCAATATTAGAAGCAGTGGGCATAACTGAATTTCTCACAATGGAAGGACAGGAAACAGCCGGTGTCATGCTAAGAAGAATCGGCCACTCTGTGTATCTTGACATTGTCAATTGAAATAAACCTGTTTTCCTTACGACCAGGAAGTGGTGGTAAAATGACTGTTCTTGTGCCCTTTACTCCAAGGACAGGAACCGGAGCTCGATAGGAAGGACCAAATTCTTTCTTGTTATCGATCTTCTCTCGAACCAGTTCGCCAACTTGGGGTAGCCAGCCAACTACCGGGATCTGCAACGCATCATCCGACGTGGAGGGCAAATGTTCCTTTGCAAGACTGTCTCTGGTCTTTTGTAGATTCTGTAAAACATTGCAATGTTCATCTGCGTCAAAGGAAGTGGCGCGAACCACACAGTCTAGACCGTCAAGGTCAGGGACATACATTTTGATGCCAAAGAGCATTTCGTATGGGGTCCGCCCACCCAGAGACCTTCTAGGGAGATTATTAAGAGCACGTTGCATGCCATAGAGGTGAGCCAGCCAGTTTCTGCCAGTGCCTATAACTCGGGCTGTCAAAGATTGCTTTAAATCATGGTTCATTCGCTCAACTACACTGTTACCCTCAGGTCTGTAGGGAGACGAAAACTTGACTTGGACCCCCAACGAAGTCATGGCATCCTTATACGCCTTAGAGGCGAAAGCCGGACCCTGATCCGAATGGAAGGTACCACAGGCAAAAATCCCTATAAAGACACGCAAATCTCTAATGACAGTCCGTGAATCAGCGCTGCGATGTGGCCATACCCACACAAAGCGTGTGCATGAGTCAACTGCTACTAAGATGTACTTATACGCAGTATCAGATGAAAAAGGACCGCAGTGATCTAAATAAACACAACCTAGCGGTTTATTAGAAATGTACAACTGAGTCTGTGGCGGACGCGTAGCAGTCGAAGGTTTAATCTGCTGGCATATGTCACAAAGAAGGACATAATCACGCGTCTGTTTGTACAGTCCCCGCCACCAGAAACGTTGTTGTAATTGAGCTACAGTGGCCGAGACGCCCGCATGCACAGACGCCACACCTTCATGTGCCGCTGTAATCAAGTCTGCTCTGCGATCCGAGTTGGGAATCAGCCGTTCCCCAACGTCAGGAATTGTCACAAAAGGAACCTTTTCGGGACTTAAGTGGTATTTGTACTTCGAAGGGAATCCCGCAGGATGTTTACTTCCCTTCTCAGAGGCAGCAACTTCCGCCAAGATGTCGCTATCAATCTTGGTTTTGGATCTAGTAACCGCTGCAACTAAGTATGTAGATACTGCTGATTTCGCCGCTTCATCAGCAAGCGAATTGCCAACAGCGTGAACTCCCACACGCTGATGACCGAGAGTATGAATCACATAAACGAGTGGCAACTTAGCCTTAAGCTCTGCCACTCGAACCCAGATCATTTTATGTTTTATTGTGCTACCCTTGGAATCATGAAAATCATTTTGAATCCAAAAGAACAAGTTCTCATTGTAAGACTGGACACAGTAGTAAGAATCACTTACAATCAGAGTAGTAACACTTGGATCTGCGTACTCCAACGCTAGTAAAAGAGCACGAAGCTCAGCCAATTGTGCAGTGCAGTCGCCCAGGGGCAACGTGTGTACCTCCCTGGAAATGAACTCATCGTTCAACATAGCACCAACCACAATAGCGCATGCGGAAACGTAGGCATGTTTAGAGCCATGCGCAACCTGCGCCGACCCATCAGTGTAAATGATATAATGGAAGTCCTCCAAAGGTCGCATAGCCAGAGGAGCAGGATGAACGAACTCATACTGCAAGTACTCCTGCGACCGTAATGAGGCGTCAAAAATAAACGTGACTTCCGTGGGCGTCAATGACGCTACCCATTGAATCCACCGTGGGTGCAAAGCTTTAGAATTCGGTACACTGGCTTTCGTGACTGCCTCCAAATGAGGACAGGGTGTTACCACTAACATGCGCTTCCCCTGTGACAGAGCTCGTTCTTTAAGAATCGCCATCTGTACAGCAGTTAAAACTTTCTCCACAGTGGGAAACCGCAATTCAGCCGAAGTGTACAAGTGTGACTTGTAAGCAATAGGTACTGTGTCACCTTCATTAAAAGTCAGGTACGTGAAACCCACCGCCCCTGGAATTATTCTTATCACCAGGTTGGTGTGGTTATCACGAGTCAGTAAGTATTTAGAAGCGAGCAGATCAGCCTGCAAGGATTGCAAAATGGCTGAATGCTCAGGCAGCCAGCATGATTTTGAGAAAGTCGGTTGTATTAATGCATACAACGGCTTGATACGTTGGGCATATTCCGGAATGTATGTCCTTCCGAAATTCAAAAAGCCCAGTAAAGACTGTAATTTTTTCAGTGTTGTAGGAGCGCGCAATTGAGCGCATTTCTCCAAGAAGTGAGGAGCCAAATCTCTACCTTCGTTGTTCAGCTCATAGCCGAGGAACAACACTGTGTGTTCTGCAATGTGCGATTTTGCAAAATTAAACTTGTAACCCATATCAGCAAAGTTACAAATAATCGAACTCACTCGACACAGATGCATCCAAATTTCGTCGTCCGTGAGATAAATGTCATCCACATACGAACATGCATCCGGGTCGATATTCTCCAATAGAGTAACAATCCTGGAGGTGAAAACACCAGGACTATTCTTGTAGCCCATTGGGAGTCGCCGGAAGCGTTTTTGCACACCAGCGCTCGTAAAACTTGTCCATTGGGAGCTAAGGCTATCCAATCTATGGGCATAAAAACCGTTGGATATGTCAAGCGTTGTTTTGAAACGCTTACGCACTAGACCATCCACTAGGGCAGAGCCGTGAGTATTCTGTACTGCACAGTTACGGCAATGCGAGTTTAAATGCCGGTAATCCAATACCAAACGATATGATCTGTCAGGTTTGGTCACAGTAAAAAGGGGATTATTCATCGGTGACACACACGTTTCAATAACTCCCTGATATTCCAATTGCACAAGGATTTCAGCGACGGAAGCTTTTGCTTCACGCCGTATGGGATATTGAGGTTGAGGCTGCGGCTCAGACCGCAACGGGATTTCGTGGCAAGGCGACAATTTATCCCAGCCACATTGGTTACGGTACAGAGCCGGTGCGAGAGCCCGAGCCCACTCTTCTGCAAAATGCTGCGCATGCTCTTTCGAGACAGTGTTCGCGTAACTGGGGAGGATTACCTCCTCCCCTCGCGGCGCCGCGAGCACAAAAAGTGGGGGCCAGTCAGCCTCCGAAAGCAAAATATCATATGTAGAAGAAAGATTCTCCCAAAATACCCCTCTGACGGTACGCTGTATGTCACCTTCAATTAACAGGACAATTTCATAAAGTCTTTCAGGGGGAGCAAGTCTAGTATCGGCTGTTTCGATTACAACGTAGACATCAGTCGCTGTCACCCTCAGTAGTGGACGCAGCGCCTCTCTCACTATGGTAATCTCCGCCGCGCTGTCCAGCAAGGTCAGAGCCCACGTCAGATTCCGAAGCCGCGTTCTCACTATCTGTGGCATATCTATGCGCTGTTAAGGCCGCGACCTTTTTCTTTGCAAAATGTGGTCGCTTTTGCGCAGAATCCTCCTGCTTCGCAGCGCCGTCTGTCTGGCTGTCTGGCTGGGTTGCTCACTGTTTGTAATTTCACGTCCTTGTTGGCCACCACGTCCCCGTCCGCCTCCTCCTCCACCGGTCTTCGGGGCCGATGAGTCCTGAAAGGAATGAGGAGAGCGTTGATCAGAACCCTGAAATCGATCAGGTGATTTAATCATCGCGCGGTCGCGCAAATCATAAACTTTCTCAGTCGGCGCAGGAACTGAAACTTGCGGAGCAGGATAAGAAATCTGAGTCTGCTGCTGTTGCTTCCCCTGTTTCTGTTTCTGAGGCCAATTTTGTTTCTTGGACTTTGGTTGTACATCTGCCGCAGCAGACTGTACTTGCGTTTGTTTCTTCTCCTTGACCGCGAAATACTTCAAACCTTTACTTGTGTGACCGATTGTTTTATAAGCGGCCACTACAATCTTCGCCAACTGGCGGGGTTTCTCGGCATCGGGTATTAGTGCCAAAGCATTAGACACCTGAAAATTCACTGCGTCTCCTTTAACATTGGAGAGTATGAGATCGCTAACGATCTCAAACGAACCACACAGGCGCATACCCAATTCAACAGCGGCCTCCGGTCCGTGATCATCCTGAACACGTTTGACAATCTCGGGCAGCTGCGTCATCGACGGGGTGCCGGAGCACCTCGTAAAAACTGCCGCAAAAGTTTTTCCCCAGCTCTCACAGTCGACTAATTCGGGTGCTAAATCCTTAGGTAAAGTAATCGTTAACATCCTATGTTTATCAGCAGGAGTAGAATTTGGGAACACAGCTTCCAGTTGGTCAAATTTCTCGGCAAGCCAAAAGGGAAAGTCATCCTTATCATCAGGACGCTTACCAAAAACCAAATTGACCATAACTGGATTCAATTTTAAACCGCCACGTTCCATTTGAACGGCCGCACCCCCGGGTGGACCTCCCGGGAGATGACGACCTATGTATTGTACTAACGCTCGAATCACAGCAATCGCGACCACATGTAGTCTACGAACATCCGCTAGAGGACAAGCGCCGTGATTCGGGTGCGGGGTAAAGCCCCCCAAAGCAGGCCAATCCGTACCTGGAATGGAGAGTGGGCCTAACCTCGCAGCTGACATAGAGTGGGGGAGGGCGCCATCAAACCAAACGCGATGCTGCCAATGATTAATAGGTATTTCCAGTGCCCTGTACGGAGTATATTCAGCCGGTACAGCGGAGGGTGTGTAGTGAAGGAACACTTGAGAATTCGCATCCACCTCCGGAAACGTAACCCAAGAGTAAAACAGTTCAAACGGGTACGCCGGATCTGCACACACCACAAAAACCACAGCCATGCCCTCCAATGGGACTAGATAAGTCTGCAAGTGGTTGCGCACCGCAATGCGGCTATGTTGCGCAATGGCCACCGCCATGATATCACCGGAAATACAGAAAAACAAAGAATACTTTGTAGCACAACTGGGTAGTAATTCAAAGAAACCGTTTAGTAAGAATCAAGCTTGAAAAAGACCTATTTCCATAAAATAGGTAGGTTTCACCGACACCCCGTTTTCCGGAAACGGAGGTGAAGGGGTTAAGGTTTGAACGATATACTACTCGAGTGTCATGATATAAGACCACCGAAACCGTTGGGCGCCATGTCGCAGGGTTTCTGTTCTCACACAGAACTGTGCACAGAGGATTGGAACCTCGGCGAATTAGGGTGACCCAAAACTCACCTTAGTACCCAATTTACCCCTTACCGAGCTAGCTACAGTGTCTCATTGGTCTTATCAACCTCCCAATGTTTAGACAAACCAGAACATGAACTTACAGTACCTCAGGATACGTGGAACTCATGAACACTCTTTCGTTATATTATCATTACAAACCAGAACATGGAGTAAAGCAGCCGCGGGCCGTGGAGGGAGTTACGGTGGGGCAGGGAGGCGGGGAGGGGGAGGGGCAGGGTGGAGAGGGCTAAAAACCGGCATATGGACAATTACAGGTAAGTAAACAATTTAAATAATAAAAACGAATTTCGTAGCGCGCACTGCATGGCATTTTGCGATGCAGTGCGCGCTACGAAATTCGTTTTATTATTTAAATTGTTTACTTACCTGTAATTATCCATATGCCGGTTTTTAGCCCTCTCCACCCTGCCCCTCCCCCTCCCCGCCTCCCTGCCCCACCGTAACTCCCTCCACGGCCCGCGGCTGGAGTAAAGAAGACACATGTGCATTTGAAATGTTTATTTACTAATGCCGTCTTCTCAGGCGCAGTATCTTAGATAATACAAGTATACTTATTATCAGTAGCAAAATTACCAGCATAGTTACTAATACATAAAAAGCGAATGGTGACAGCATGTTAACATGCTGTAATGAATAAGAGTTAACAACACTTATATCGCACCTTCCCTAACACATATATTATATTATTAGCTAAGAAGGTCTCTTTGGGTTGGTTTAGGGCGGGCCCATACCTTAGTGTCCTAGTATGACGGAATCACATCAGCATACACCAGCTCTCTCTGCATGTGCACCGCATCAAGTGTGTTCTATGTGCCTCATGCAAAGCAATATCAATCCCGCCTGAAGCCAGAGTTGGCAAAGGCTGCACTTGTGTTATGACTATGAAGGCGTGGAGATCAGACCTCATAACAATTCCATATCGTGTTGTTCCTGAAACTTCAGCACTCTTCGTGCAGACATAGTTTATTAAGCAAAGCTGACATCAGAGCAATAACATATTATTCTCACATAAACCACGGTAAACTACTAGGTTGAAAGCTAAGTCAACAATTAAGTGTCGTGTGCAGAAGTTGCAAGAATGGAAAATGGCGTTTAAACCTCAAATGTACCTATGCTAACTTAACACGATATAAGGATATTCAGGAGCTACATGACAGTGGGGCTCAGGAAAAGACAGAGTTAAACATGATGCTAGAAACAGTTGATACTTGGGATGATTTAAAAGACCTGCAAGAGAAAGCACCAGATTCAGAGAAAAAGGCATGGGAAACAGCAGGTTGTGTGAAAAGTGAAATGGATTTGTGGGTTTCAGCGGATGGAAGGGCAGTATTACCTGATGAACTAGTGAGTCCAATGGCACGACAGATACATGGTCCAGTACACTTAGGAAGAGATGCCATGCTGAGGTTATTTAGGCAGACTTGGTATAATCCTAGGTTTAGGATTGCAGCAGAAGCAGTGTGTCGGAGATGTGACACCTGCCAGCAATTGAACGTAGGGAAAAGAACGCCAGTTACAATGAGTCATATTGGGAGGTCTAGGGGGCCTTTCAACAGAATGCAATGAGACTTTATTGAGATGCCAAAAAGCAACCGCCTCAGGTATGTTCTGGTGGTTGTATGCATATTTTCCAGATGGGTCGAAGCATACCCTACACGCAGGTGCGATACACTCACAGTAGCAAAGTTATTGCTTAGGGAGTTGATCCCGCGCTTTGGGGTGCCGACCTCTTTGGAATCAGACAGAGGAACTCACTTCAACAGCGAAGTTGTGAAGATGCTTTGCTCTGCATTGAACATTGATCAGAAGTTGCACTGTAGCTATCGACCAGAGGCTTCAGGTATCGTGGAGCAGATAAACGGAACTCTAAAGTCCCGAATAGCCAAAGTATGTTCATCGACGTCCTTAAGCTGGCCTGATGGTCTGCCCTTGGTACTCATGAGCATGCGTAGCACACCAGACAGGAGGACAGGCCTCTCTCCACATGAGGTTTTAATGGGGAGGGCAATGAGACTTCCGTCTGTTCCAACTACAGCTTTGTTGAATATTACAGATGACCTGATCTTGGATTATTGCAAGGGACTGTCTGATGTCATTCATTCTGTGTCTCTTCAGGAGCATGCTGCTGAAGTTCCATCTTCAAGAGACCTGTGTCACGACTTGTGCCCTGGAGACTGGGTGCTTATTAAAAAGCACGTCCGGAAGAACTGCCTAGATGTGCGTTGGAAGGGGCCCTACCAAATAATCTTGACAACGAATACTGCTGTAAAGTGTGGAGGGCTGCCAAACTGGATTCATGCTTCCCATACTCGAAGAGTTCCAGCACCCTTAGAAGAAACAGCTCCTCTCTCAGATGAAAATCCAGCTGTGGACGGCGAACCACTAGAGGGGATCAGTCAAGCTGTGGGGGTGTCGGAAGAAGTTGGGAGTGCTACAGATCCAGAAGAAGAAAGACAGGACGACAGTGAAACTGAAGTTGCCACCGAAGGAGAAAGTTGTTGTGAATACGGCTCAGAGACAGATCAAGACAAGAGTGATCAAGAACCGAGTGTGAGGACAAGAAATAGGAGAACAAGGCGTGGAGAAGCTAGTTGGCCTGAAAGAAAGAAGAGGCCGAGCTTGAAGCCAACTCCAGAGAGAACTCTTGCTCCTATATCTGAAGACTCGGATCCGGACGAAGGTGCACAAGGACAGGAACAGGAAGGTCCGAGAAGATCGAGGAGGGTGCGAGTGCCCTGCAGAAGATACGCTACTCCTGAGTGGACCTGCCTAGCTGCAGATGTCCAGTGCACGGAGATCTGGGAGGGTGAGGGAAGTGACATTGATCAGTACTGACCCAATCATAACAGTGGAAATAGTGTTGGTGATACCCGGAGTGGAGGTCGAAGGGTTGCTGACACTCACTAACCCCAATCCTCCATATCTGAGCGGGATAAGAGACATGGTTTTAAACAGAATAGAATTTCCGACTTTTTGTTCAACAAGGCCAACGCATGAGGAGATCACTCTTCGTTTGGATATATTAGAATACGTGATTAGAGCCGCTGGAACACGTCTGATTCCAGACTGTTAAAGACTTTGTAAATAAACAGATTGAAAGATGACCTAGCGCCAAGTGGAAGAAGAAGAAATGTAGGGGCTTCCCATTTAGTGGACGGAGAAGGGTTAGGGTTGTCTTTTGCTTTAGAACTCAAAGACTGATTTTGCTGAAGGGATTATCAGCTTCCAGATGTGGTTCGGAAAGACTGAATAAGCAAAGAAAAGAGACTTTGTGTTGCGAAAGAAAACCAGAACTACACTGTCTTGAGATCATGGAGGCTGGCAACCCAAACCGCAGGACAAAATGCATAGTAGGCACACTTTTAGTGGGAGTAATTTTTCTTATAGTTTTAGTAGTTACTATATCATATGTAGTGGGACATGAAAATGAAGAAAAGGCTACAAAGGAAGCAAAAATTGTATTGATATAGAAACCTACTACTGCTGGTCAAAGGGGGGACAATACAGAGAAAGATAAAGCTTTACTAGCAGCAGAGACTCGTAGGTTGCATGTGGATGAATCACAGGGAAATTTCAAATCAAATGCATATGCTAAATTGCTTTATGAATATATTGATGCTATGGAGGCTAAAGATTGCTATGTCTGCATGCAATTGCCAGCCTCGGTAGACGAAGGTATTAGATATCATCATCTTCCATTGACCTATGGAATCACATGTAGTTTGTTGCTTAGTATATTTTATGAACGTGATGGTTTTGAATATTATTTTTCAAACTTTGATGCTGTTTTACAAGAAGTTCCAAACTACAAGCACATGAATAAGTGGGATTATTATAAGAGTGAAGATAGACTAAAGAAATTTTTCATTCCTTGGAAAACGTTAGATACTTCACATGCCCGAAGAAATAATTTGACTTGTAAAGTGTCAGAAATTGAGAAAAGGTTTATAGGGCAAGTGGATGATCGGTACAGGAGACAGAAGATCTTAAAAGCTTCAGGCCAATGGAAAACAGATTGGACAGAGGAAGAAAGATCACACCAAAGAAAGGGTAGTAATGGTCCAATAGCTTTAGATCGAGAGAAGAAAGGGAAACTGTGTATATATAGTGGTAAAACCTATGATGAGAATGTGTTTGTGGGAGAAGTAAATTGTGAACATGCTTTCCAATTAGAGTATTATACAAAAGATTCTTGAAGGGAATGCAGGTGATCCCGAATGTATATTTTGTTTGTGGAAGAAATGCATACGTGAAACTACCGGATAATTGGTATGGATCATGTTACTTAGCAATTGTCTTCCCCAAAATATACCATGCTGAGGATTTGGAAATTATAGAGGGAAGAACTCAAGCGAGAGGAAGAAGGGATGTAAGCGATGTGGAGGTAGTTGGAGAAGTATTTGGTGCTATGTTTCCTCTTTTAGGGATAGCACTGAATGATGTCAAGATCAGAAGATTGGCAACAGTTGTGGATAGGTTGTCCGCCAGTACTGCTAGATCATTAATGCTGGTGGAGGGAGAGATGCAATTGATAAGGGCAATGGTTCTTCAGAACCGACTTGCTCTAGACGTTCTGCTAGCCAAAGAGGGAGGAGTCTGTAAGGCTTTGAAGGTTCAGGAATGTTGTACTTACATTCCAGACAATTCAAAACCTCTAGAAAAGTATATACGGAACATCACTGAAATTCATCATGAGATTGAGGATTTGACACAGGTAAATGTGTGGGAAAAGGTAGGTCATGGAATGGGTAAAGTTGGAAGTTGGTTTGCCAACCGAGGAAAGGGTTTCATTTGGTACATACTGAAACCTATCATCATAATAGTGGTTTGTATAATCACCTTGTGGAGATTGGTGCGGCTGTACCAATGGTATAGATCAAATAGGTTGCAGAGATCCATGAGAGAGCAGGAAAGGAGATTAGCTACGATGCAGGATAATCAGTACAGGAGTCTGAGGGCTCTAGAGATGATGAAACGAGAAAGTACTGCAACGAGTTCAGTTTGATTCCATGCATACCTCAGGGATGGTGTTGTGATGGTGATGACTACTGAAAGTCATCAAAGGGGGGAACTGAGAGAGCGCAAATCGAAAAAAAAAATTAGAAGTGCACCATATTTACAAGCACGTTGCATTAGTTTAGTAAAGATTATATAAGGGTGTCGAATTTATAGAGTGAAAATACATAAGAGTGTTTAACTAGAATAGAATGCACATATCTGTGTGAAAAGCTAATGTAGAAGTGTGTAGAGGTGTTATAATAATGTTGAAATACCATGTTATGTGGCTGTTGTAGAGGAGAATGTAACGCTGCTAAACGTAGAAATGTGTAGGCCACATGGCAGTTCACAGAGAATGAAAGGGGTTGTTACACACACACGTGAGATGGATTTTAATGTTGTTGTAATTCAAAGTATTATTGATCATAGAACTAAAATATATGTTTTATAGAAGTGTTTCATATAACCATTGTGTGTAATGAGTTAGAATATTGTTTAGACTAAGAAATTAAAGGTTTATAGAGTGCACAGGCCTGTTTCATGTAATTCTAATAGGCCTGAATAGATAAGTTCATTTCTTTTGATCTGCATGTGCTAGTTAGAAGAATGTCATGTTAAGCATAAATTGCGGAGCCTGCTCGATGGTTTACGACTTAGAAGATATGGTGGAGGCCGGAATTTGGGGCCCACTGTACAAGTGTCTGTTTGCAGGTGCGAGGAGGTTCCAATCAAGAGAGTGATGAATAGAGTTTTGTTCAGGGCGCCAGGCACAGGCCTGGAGGAGGCTTCAGGAATTTCCTGGGGGGTACCGTCCTGGCGGAGAAGAGTCTGAGAAGCAAGGTCAACGCTAACGATGGGCCCAGAGGAGTATCAGCATGGAAAATGCCAGAACTGACACCACGTGAGGGGCGTCTCTAAAGGGCGTTTCTATTGTAAATGTGATTTTTGTATTAGGGACAGCACCCCTGGGTGGAGTTAGGGCAGATGGTCTGAGGAACCTAAGAGAGCGGATGGGTAGGCAGATAGGTTAACTGCGAGATACCGATTCACAACGAAGACTAAGGGAAGTGAGTGGTGATCTTTGGAAGTCACCACTGCTGACACCTTTTTAGGTTAAGATTCTGCTAAGTAGGGATGTCACTTAGTCTAGTGTAGGGACAGTCTAATCTGAATTTTCTTCCTTTCTGTAAATGACTCACAAGCTACAGCTTGTGTCTAGTCTTGCAACTCTGATGATTTTTGAATTGGTTTTGGTGATATTCTTTTGCCGACTAAGAGCATTTAGAAAATTTATGTTTGTATTGATACCAGTATATCTTTTGAACCTTATTTTGAGATGTTTGTATCTCCAATTAACTTTGGCTTTATAATAAACTTTTAAAACTTATTCGTAGTAAGTGATTCTTTAGAGTGGTGTAAGTCCTTAACTGATTGACCTAGTAGTGGATTGCCTTTTACTCTATGACAGGTATCAACGGTTCAGTCGACCTGAGTTGGGATCTAGACCTATAGAAATAGATCAGAAATCCCGCCGTATCACAATTCACATCGGAGTATTGTCAACAGAATTGCTTCCATTTAAGGCATAGTCCCGCTTCTGGTCTGGCTTGTATACATCATATAGCCACTGCAGCGGAACAAGACGTGGAACTCCCAATTGAGTATCAGGAGATGGCGGAAGTCTTTAGTGAGGCTATGGCTGAGGTGTTACCACACCGACCTTATGATTGCCAAATCGACATGATTCCAGGGGCAAGAATACCAGCAGGACGGGTTTATGCGCTTACAGAACCAGAAACAGTACATCTTAGGTCCTATCTAGATAAACTGTTGGAGCTCGGATTTATCAGAGAATCAAAGTCCCCTGCTGCCTCCCCGTTGTTCTTTATTCCCAAGGCTAACGGGGAACTTTGGGCTTGTGCGGATTACAGGAAATTGAATGCCATCACGATAAAAAATAGATATCCTCTCCCCCTCATCAATGTGCTGCTGGAGCAGGTAAAGAAGGCAGTGATTTTCACACGGCTGGATACGAAGGGAGCATACCACTTAGTCAGAATGCGACCAGGGGACGAGTGGAAAACTGCCATCAAGACCCGTTTCGGGCTCTACGAGTACCTAGTGATGCCCTTCGGGTTATGCAATGCGCCTGCCGCTTTCCAGTTTTTCCTGGACGATGTGCTCAAGGACTATTTGGAGCGCTTTGTCGTGGTATATATAGACGACATCCTGGTTTATTCGTCTACCAAGGAAGAACATGTGGAGCATGTGAAAACCGTCCTGCGTACATTACTGGAACATAGCCTTTATTGCAAACTCAGCAAGTGTGAGTTTAACACTATCTCCGTGGAATTCCTAGGGATGATGCTCACTCCGAGAGGACAAGAAATGTCAGAAAGAAAGATCTTGGCAGTGAGGAATTGGCCAATACCCAAAACAGTGAGGGATATCCAGTGTTTTATTGGGTTTGCGAATTTTTATCGCAGGTTTATCGTGAATTTTTCCGCTATGGCCACCCCAATGACGAAACTTTTGAAAAAGAAGGTACCATTCGTATGGACAGAGGAAGTTCAAAGAAGCTTTGAAAATCTGAAGAATGCCTTTGTTTCAGCACCCATCTTGGTACATGCAGATTCCGACAAGCCTTACATAGTGGAAGCTGATGCTTCGGATTCCGCGGTAGGAGCAGTCTTATCTCAACGCCACGCTGATACAGGCCAATTGCATCCAGTGGCCTACCTCTCACGTAAACTGAATCAGGCTGAACAGAATTACGTAATTTCAGAAAAAGAACTGCTGGCAATAAGAACCGCATTTTTGGAATGGAGACATCATCTCATGGGAGCTCGGCACACCGTAACAGTATATACAGATCACCGTAACTTGCAGTACATGGCAGCGGCCCGCCATTTAACACCAAGGCAGATGCGATGGATGATGTTCTTCGCTGAGTTTGATTTCATCGTAACATACAGGCCCGGCAAGGACAACAGAAAGGCGGATGCTTTATCTAGGCAGTCCACTAAGACAGACTCCAATGAAGTACGTGAAGAATCCATTATCAGCCCAGAGAAAGTTATCGGCGTGACATGTACTGAGGCATTTCTGCTTAGCGTCGCTAGAAACGTGTTGCAGGATGGGTGGAAGAAATGGTTAACAGAAAACGACGAGTGGAAGGTGGTTCAGGGACTCCCTATGCGGCAGAAACAACTTTTGTTACCCATCCTGGCGCTACGGAAGCAAGCGTTCCAGTGGTGTCATAGTGCACCGTGTGCCGGACACAACGGAACCGTTAAAACACTCGAAAGAATACAAAGACAGTTTTGGTGGCCGAATATGAGAAAGGATGTTGCTGCTTCGGTAGCCGAATGTACTGTTTGTAGTCAAATGAAGGCACTACATACCAAACAAACTGGATTTTTACAGCCTCTTCCTACTCCTGAAGTACCCTGGGAGAACATTTCTATGGATTTCGTGGTAGGCATGCCTGTTGACCAAGGCTGTTCAGCCATCCTGGTAGTGGTGGACTATTTAATGAAGATGGCTCATTTCATTGCATGCAAGCAGGTTCCTTCTGCTAGTTTGTTAGCTCGTTTAATTCTATCACACATAGTACGGCTACATGGACTACCCAGAGTGATAGTTTCAGACCGGGGCAGTCAATTCACAGCGAGATTCTGGAAGACCTGGTGTAAGGCCCTGGGAATAACATCTAGCACTTCCACAAGTTTCCATCCCCAAACTGACGGGCAGACCGAAAGGGTTAATCAAACTCTAAAGCAGTATTTACGATGCTATGTGGATGTCACAAAGGAAGATTGGGTAGACAGATTATGGTTAGCTGAAATAGCTTACAATAGTGCTGTTCATGGTTCCACTAAACACGCCCCATTTTACAGTAATTATGGTTTTCATCCCAATTTCATCCCCTTCCTACATCCTGCATCAGCAACACCAGTTCCAGAAGTACAGGAAAGGGTACAGGCTATTCAGGAGACATGGCAGAAAGTCAAGGGGTATTTGAGACAAGCCAAAACGATGTACAAGGCCTATGTTGACAAGCACAGACAATCTGGGCTGGTGTATAGAAAGGGGGATTACGTGTGGCTATCAACTAAGAACATACGCTTCAAGCGTTACAGTATCTTCAATCCTAAATACATAGGTCCTTACAAGGTAGTCAAACTTATCAATCCTGTGGTGGTCAAGTTGGCTCTCCCGTCATCCTTACGGATACACCCTGCCTTTCACGTATCTCTGGTCAAACCCACACGGTCGGTTAAGAGAATCAGCCCTGCAATAGTTGCAGTAGATGGTGAAGAAGAACACGAGGTGAGAGGGATTGTGGATTCCAAAATATACCGCACTAGATTGTGGTATTTGGTGGCATGGAAGGGGTATGGCAATGAGGAAAATTAATGGGAACCGGCAGCGGGTGTACATGCTCCTAAATTTGTAAGACAATTCCACAAAAGATTTCCATTCAAGCCTTGTCTCTGTCAGTGTTCTTCGGGGGAGGGATGTACTGTTATGTCCCATGGAGGTGTGCAGCCTCGAACACTGCCTTGAGACGCGTTTTTACAGGTGGAAACTACAGTTCCCATGGTCCTCGGTGATAAGCGCGACGCCCTATCCGATGACGTCACACGCGGAAGCTTCAAGACGGAGCCATGGACGATAGCACCTCGCCGTTGATTCTACCTGTTTCCATGAAGACACGGTAGGGGTGTTTTGCACCAAGTTCCCGAGTATCCTTTACGTGAGCCTCGGCTCGTCAGTTGTCCAGTTCTTTGAGTATTCCCGTTAGAGCCTTTGCTCGAGCGGGAGGGACCATTGCTTGTTGTGAGTTTCAGTGTACTGGAGGCTTCTCTTCCCGAGGTCGTGAGGAGGAGCTTACGTGCTGCTTTCTTGTGTCGGAGATTTCGTTGACTCTCCGTACACGAGAGTGATATTGACTTGGAGTAATAAGTGCCCGGAACGGGGCCTCGGATTGAATGACATTTTATATGCTTCATTGCCGGAAATTTAGTGACACTGTTTCCAAGTCCTGGTGGTCACGTTGCATTGACTTGGGCGATAGCTCTCTGGAGTAAGAGAGATACTTCTTCCTTCGTTGAAGGAGGTTTCCTTCGGTACATTGGGACTGCACAGTTTGGGACTTATTGACTAGCTAATGTTTATCTTTTCGTTTTGCTGAAGAAGTATTCAGCAATCCTTTGTATTAGTCCCTATGTACTGTCAGTAGGTATTCCTATATCGGAATGTCCGAAGCCCATTCATACACAGTACCATCCTCCAGGTGAAGCTAACCAGGAGTTCTTACCCATTGTGGGATCTGTGACTAATGATTGTGTTTTCTCTGGGTTTTCTTACAACAGGGGTTTATGTGCTACGCCTGGCAGGCTGTTTTCCATTTGCCCTCTGTTGAAGCCTTATCTGTTATTACAGTTGGTACGTGTTTAAACATACTGGAGTGATAATATGTTATGTAACAGTGACCTGAAAGGTAACATGTGGTTCTTTGCTTCCTAGATTTTTACACATGTTCTACATTCCGATTGCCAGGCAAAGTAAACCTTTTTCATTCCTACAGGTATTGTTATATGAGCCCATCTATCTATTGTGTTGCACAGTTTACTGTATCTGGGTAAAGTGTTTCCAGTGTATGTGCTTGACTTATAGTGCCTTGTTCTCTTTACAGCTTCCTCTCCCCGCCGTCCCCATCCTACCCTACCTTTATCCCTCACTTGACCACCCCTTCGGATCTGTGTTCATTCAGACCTAGGGGCTGTCAAGAGGTCGAACCCATAGAGCATCGTACGATTCTGAGGACACCCGGACCTGACACATACATAAGCGGACTGAAATTGTGGAAATGCCACACGTGAGCAAATGGAAATCTTGACAGCTATGTGGGAGAGAGTGGTCTTCACTTACGAAACAGGAGGCCTGCCAGTCCAAGATTTCAAACTAAATAATCTGGTTGCAGAAGCACATTAATACCTCGAGATATTGGAAACACTTTGACAAAATATCCTACAAAATATGGCAAGAATGGCTAACCTTTCTGAGGGGTGCAGATAATATGATCCTTCAGTCCTCCCCATGAAAACCTAAAAATAGGAAAATTTGGGAATGGCTAGACTCCGCTTCACCAGCGTTTAAGCCCCCTTGAAAAGCAGACTCTTTCACCCCCACTCAACTGGCTTTTGTAAACCTCTCAGGTAGCTTCAGGACTATCGTGCTGCCCATTAACTCAACAATCATACGACCGACTGCAATATTGATTCACCTTTTGTTAACAAAGAACTTGAGAAAAGCAATGTTATGTTAAATCACTCTCGTCTATCAATTTGTATATTGTGTAAGTCCGGACAGCCATGCATCATCCTTCTACCTGTACTGATAAACGCACAACGTTACTGGGCCTTTCTTTTACTTTTGTATGTATGTCTTGTTAAACATTTTTAAAAAAAGATTTGAAATAAAAAAAACACGAAATACTTTCATATGCCAATCAAGAGGGAGCGACCTGCACCACACACACTGCAAGCAAAGCGAGGCTGAGGTAATTTTTCTAGGCAATCCTTGGAAGGCGCAAAACCTGATAGAATGACACACACTGAAGTTGATTCATCCGGCTACCATGCACAACATTACAACCTGAGAACAGGGTAAGGCCAAAGAATTTTAGTAACTCAAAAAATTACCGTTGTTAATAGTAATATAAAACCAAAAAAATGACAACTCTAACATGTGAAAACTTCTGAGTCAGAAAATGTTTCCTAGGTCAAACGAGTTGCTCAACTACCTGGAAAGCAAACGCACTCAACAGCAGCTGTCTCCTGTCAGACATTTAAGCTTCTCATCACCGAGTTTCTTAATTTCTTAAACACACACTACATTTCCATTGCTGTTAATCGTTAAATTCCAACAGCAGGCCCCATGCTGAGTGTAATGGCCATTCCAGATACGCAAGCTCGTGCTGACGTATGAGGAAGCTCTGCTTTGCTTTCCTCGGAAAGAGATGCACGTTCACTCTTTCCATTCGTTCTTCAGACGCGCGTGCCCTACTGAATGTGCTTTTTTGAATGTGGGTGAGCCGACTGTTGTATTGTGGGCCCTAGGCCCACATGCTGCTCAATAAAGGACATAGACACCGTGGCTATATTTAATCAACTGGCCACGAGCACTTGCACCCGGGCCCTTTTATTAACAGGCTCACGTCGCTCGTGACGCCTGTGAGGGATGCGTGTGGGGGTGCAAGTGTGCCTACTCCCATAGGGGAGTGGCTACTAATTCTGTGTCTGTCGAGACACTAGAACGTGTCTCGCAGGACACAACATTCCTCCCAAATTTTAATGAAAACAAAACCAATCATAGTCCAACCTGTCGGGACAAAACAGACAATTCACTTAAACACCACAGGGTCCATCCATCTTCTGAGTCAGGTGGCAGGACAATCTCCACAGGTATACATCGTTTATCCTGATTGTTTTCAGGACATTAACTAGGGAGATGTCATCTGCGCACTAGTAACGTGCCGATGTCAGCATGTAATTTAGTCCCACATAACTTCTGTCCGCTGACCTGTGGTGTGTAACAATAGTTCATTTACTGGGTGCGTCGAGATTATGGTGGAAGTCCATGGTGAAAGTTCACTGAATTATTTCCGGATTGCCTGAAGTCTCTATTAGGCTGTCTTGTTGTGTCTGGTGACCTGCGGTGGGGCAATGTCTCTTCCAGCTCTCCCGCCTGGGGAGGCCTCGTAGGGCTTGCCACGGGACCACTGGTAGGCTGCGATGGGGCTGCGTGTGTGCCGGCTGGGGGCAACTGTAAACTGCCGATGAGCCAGTAGCCAGTCTCTCGTACAAACATCAAGGGTGTATGGGTCTTGGTCAGGACATGCTCTCTCTGCTGCTGTTCGGGTTAGCAGGTAGCCTCTGAGTTTTCTTGTTGGCTAGTTTGGCAATAGTGAAGGACTCCAATCCATGTGTATTCGAGATGGTGTTGGTAGACGCACTTGATGAGGATTGGCATGGTGGCATTGCCAGCCGTGTGGTGAATTTGGACAATGGCGGGTGATGACTTGCCTTGATGGTTGCAGGCGTTTAGGTTGGGGTCGATCACCTGAGGCAGGGAGTGGCCAGGTACCTCCATGTTATCTGGGGTGGCACTTGCATTCATGTACTTGTACTTCTTGGGCTGTTGGGACTTTGATGACGGAGGAGTGATGCATCCATTAAGAAACATGAGGCATGAGACTCGGTTCGCGCAGGCTGTGCGGCTTACCCTCAGACTCCCACTGTCCGGTTGCCAGTCCCTCTTCGCGTTATCCCCCTCTTCCCTTGCTGTCGCTGTGTCAGGACTCACTCCTGTTGTAGCTTGGAATTTCTTCATCGTCCAGCCCTGCCACTCACGACCCCCCCTTCTGACTTCAGCTGTTTATCTGATTCTTGGTGCAGACCCTCTGGTCACACTTCCACGTGTCTTGCTGAGTGCAGTGTCACGCACATGGCACTGATGACGTCACTGCCATTGGGCCTGGACAACAGGTGGCGATGGCCAGGTATCAGAGGAGGTTTCTAGTTGGACATCGTAGCCACTTCACTCTTCTGAGTTTTCTCTTGGACCTCTGGCATTTGCAGTAAGGGGCAGGGATTCCGTTCGACTCCAACTGCCGACATTCAGGCTGGACGGTCTCACTGTGAAGCAATGGGAGCAACGCGGTTTGCGCTTGTTGCGGCTTAGGCGTGGTTCTCCCTTGGTGCTGTCGCCAGGGCCTTTGGTCTTCCTTGGTGGCTGTCTGGTGCCTGTGGAGGTGTTCTTGGCTTGTGGTGCTACGAGTCCTCATGCTTCTCCTCTCGTTGTCTTTGACACACCTGCGTTTGTCCAGCTCTTCTGGGTGACACAATTTCCACTCTTCTTCTGCTTCTTCTCTGGGTGCAGTGACATGCACCATGTTCACGAAGGCCAACTGGGGCTATTAACTTCAATGGTCTCCTGACTAACCCTGGGCAAAGCACTACACTACGCTCGCGGAGTTTGCGAAGTTTTCGCAACTTCGCACTACGCGAGCTGCACGTAGCACAGTGCGAACATGCGTAGTGCAGCGTAGCGTAGTGCAGCAGTCATTTTTTGCTTGTTTGCGGTCCTGAACGTCATGTTCGCGACCGCGAACAAGCAAAATGACATCCCGGCGAGATTCTGAGCGCGAGGAGGTCAGGTTTCTCATTGTGAGTGGTTGCGCATGCTCGCGACCGCTCTCAATGAGAAACTACCTGTTCGCGTTGAGAAAGCTGCTATCAGGATTGGCTGTAGCTCAATAATAGTAAAATAGCCACTAACCTCTTCTAGACGCCAAGCGGAGACGATGTGTGATGTTAGCCCCCCTAGTCCCCTGAAACACGAACCCCCACAGAGGCTAGATAAATACCTCTGCGTGAATCCGTGCCCCCAAGGAAAAAAAGGGAAAGGGAAAAAATAATAAAGTAGCTGTGGCTTCAGTGTATCACTCGTGGTCCCGGCCAGCCGTCAGCGCAGACCCCAAAAGATGTGCACACTACAGGAGGACGACAAAGAATGTGTGTCAATAATGCATAGAGAATAACTAGACTGACATATTTTCTATGCTCATCTCCCTACTCACCCTGAGCCCACAGGCTGTCTCTGTAATAACACTCTCTGCTTTATATAAGTATTCAGGAGCAGAATGAGTCCACGGAATCCAATCCCTTCAGAAACATAACCCTTCTAATGATTTCCAACCATTAACAGTCCTTAATCTGTGCATGAAGCTAACAGCACTTTTTTCTTCTTTAATGGTATTTCTTCATACCACACTAAGCAAATCTCGGCGTTGCTGAAGCTTTTTTCTGACACGAACTTTGTCTTTATCAGGTACAGTCTGATGAAGATAAACAAAAAAGGCCAGCCACGGGGAAAAACAGTCTTTCTTTTTTCTTCACAGAACTTGTCACTAGGAAAGCTTTAGAACAGAAGGCGTCTTTGCTTCAGGCGCGCCTCTAAAATAAACACTTTCACAAATATCTTCCATGTCCTTTTAAACGCGCCTATGCTTCAAAAGTACAGCTACTACTCGGGGTCTTGTTCAAAGTGAATAAATATTCACAGAAGATAATTATCCTCGTGAGGCTTCCACTGACAAGAATACCTGACCAAAAACAGAGTCTTTTCCGCAGTCCTTCAGGAAACAAAGTTTGATGAATTCATACAGTGAAATACAGCTTTTCTTCTTTCTTCAAGCTGAACTCCGGCGGGGAGCACCATCCGCCATTCCAACACCTCGAGGGAAAATTGACAAGCACTTTCCTGTTCTCTGGGCGGCCCTTAAGAATGCACCGCCTTCTTCCTTCACTAATGTCAACCCTAAGGATGCTGGGACATGTAGTTTTGTACACTTTTTTCTACAGATTGCGCTTTTCTCAGGACGACAGAGATGATGTTTCCTAATGCGCCAGGAAATCGCTACAGAACCCCCTCTCGAGGACTGCTGTCCCGGTGGTCGACCTGGTTTGCCTGGATGCAAAGCATGAAAGTTGTCCACTAGATCAGGACAATGCAGGTTATTCACAGGTTCCCACGTCCTCTCCTCAGGCCCATATCCCTTCCATTCTACCAGATACTGGACTCTACCTCTCAACATACGGGAATCAAGGATGGACTGAACCTCATATTCCTCCTCACCATCCACTTCAATTGGAAGAGGTTTCTCCTGTAGTCTCATACCAGGAAGACAAGGTTGGAGAAGAGAAACATGAAACACAGGATGAATTTGCCAAGACGCCGGAAGGGAAAGCTTCATTGCCACAGAGTTAATGACCTCCACTATACTATAGGGACCCACATATTTAGGTTTTAGTTTAGAAACCCCTTTGATATGGAGATTTTTTGTAGAGAGCCAAACCTTATCCCCCACCCTGTAGTTAGGTTCCTCTGTTCTGTGTCTATCAGCAAATTGTTTCTGAGAGAACTGTGCGGCAGCCAAACTACGCTTGGCTGCAATCAGTACTGCCCTTAGGTGTGCGTGATGTTCATGTATGCTAGGCACAGGGGAACGAACAGGCATATCAAAGGGTAGTGAGTTGGGGTGGTAGCCGTGTAAACAGAAAAAAGGGGAGCAACCCAATGTGGAATGTTGGGCATTATTGTAGGCAAATTCAGCCATCCATATCAACGTAGTCCACTCCAATCCGTTCTGCTGAGTAAAACACCTGAGGTACTGTTCCAGTGTCTGGTTCAGGCGTTCCGTCTTTCCATCTGTCTAAGGGTGGTAGCTGGAGGACAGACGGGCATCAATGTCCAAGATCTTGCAAAGAGCCCTCCAAAACCGAGACGTGAACTGCGATCCCCGATCCGTAATCAGTACACTAGGAATACCATGAGCTCTCACTATGTGTTGGAGGAATACAGCCGCCAGTTCTGCTGAAGTCGGTAAGCCAGCCAAGGGTATGAAATGCCCCATTTTTGTCAAATGGTCAACCACAACGAGGATCACTGTTTTTCCATCACAGGGTGGCATTTCAACTATAAAGTCCATGGACACTGTGTGCCAAGGTTGAGGAGGGATAGAGAGAGGTTGAAGGAGTCCAACAGGTTTTACGTGGAGAGATTTTCCTTGCACGCATACAGCGCAGTTCTTAATATACAGCCGAACATCTTCACGGAGTTGGGGCCACCAAAAGGAACGCTCCAAACTGGCAATAGTTTTATAGATTCCTAGATGTCCACCCAAGGGGGAATCGTGGATCCAAGCCAATACTTGTTGCCGAAGAGGATCAGTCGGCACGTAAATGGCAGTGTGATGATATGCGAGGTTGTCTTTTTCTGAACGATTTTCAGGATCCTTCTGTATCCATTCAAGGACATCCATCTCTGCTACAGCAACTCGTACGTCTTCCAGGAATTCATGAGAAGATAACAAGGCAACTGACCGTGCAGGCTCTTCCACCTCCGTGAGTATCAAGGGAGATTCCAAGTCTTCGATCTCTCTTAGTTCTCCTGTTTCACCAATACGAGATAGAGCATCCGCCTTCCCATTTTGTGGACCTGGTTTGTACTTAATAACAAAGTCAAAATCAGAAAAAAACAAGGTCCACCTTAATTGCCGGGGAGTCGGGGCCTTGGCGGTTTTTTAAAACAACAGGTTCCTGTGGTCAGTATATATTTCAACGGTATGTACAGCACCCAAGAGATAGTGACGCCATTCCTCACAGGCCCTCTTTATGGCCAAGAGTTCCTTGTCGGAAACAGAATAATTAACCTCACAAGGAGTGAGTTTCTTTGAGAAAAAAGCAACCGGATGTAATTGACCTGACACAGGATGGCGTTGTGACAGAACCCCTCCAACTGCATATTGGGATGCATCGGTTTCCAGTATAAAGGGGAGTTGGGAATCAGGATGACGGAGAATGGGTGCCTGTGTGAAACGTTCTTTAAGATACCTGAACGACTTGTCTGCCTCCTCACTCCAGACAAAAGGAACATTCTTTCGCAAAAGACAAGAGATGGGATGAATGATTTTTGAAAAATCCTTGATGAACCTCCGATAGTAATTAGAAAAACCGAGGAAGCTCTGTACCGCTTTGACATTCTGGGGGGTACTCCACTCTGTTATGGCTTCGACTTTACTACAATCCATCTGGAAGCCTTGGGTGTTAATCACATAGCCAAGGAATGACACCTCCTGCGCATGAAATAAGCACTTCTCAAGTTTAGCATATAGCGTGTATTGCTGCAATCTTCCAAGCACGATTTTGACATGTTTTACATGTTCTGCCAGGGTTGATGAATAAACCAAAATGTCATCGATATATACGACGCAGAAGGTTTCCAGACATCCCGTAGCACCTCGTCCATAAAATATTGAAAAGCGGCGGGGGCGTTGCACAGCCCAAAGGGCATCACCCTATATTCGAACAGCCCAAACTTGGTCCGAAACGCCGTTTTCCACTCATCCCCTCTTTTAACCCGTACCAGATGGTAGGCTCCGCGAAGGTCAAGCTTGGTAAAATATCGGGCTCCCTTCAGTTGATCCATGAGCACTGGGATTAAGGGGAGAGGATACCGGTTCTTTATGGTTACACGATTGATGGCTCTATAATCGATGCAGGGTCTCAATTCTGCACAATCTTTCTTTGGAATGAAGAACATGGGCGAGGAAGCTGGTGATGTCGAATGCCGAATAAAACCTGTAGAAAGGTTTTCCTCAATATAGTTCTTCAAATACTCCGTTTCCTTTTCTGTCAGAGCATAAACTCTGCTGCACGGAATGTCAGCCCCGGCCTCCAACTCTATCCGGCAGTCATATACCCGATGCGGAGGCAAATGAGTAGCCTTTTGTTTCTCGAACAAAGGAGCATATTCGCTGTACTCCTCAGGAAGGATGGTAGCACAACAATACCGCTCCAGAGAACAGGATGAAGCCAGACATACAGAAGGATTTACACCAGTGGAGCTGGTACTAAACGAGTCTTGAATACAATGCTCTTTGCAATATTCCGAGGACAATGTAATGGTACGAGCTGCCCAGCTGACCTGAGGATCATGAAGCGTCAACCAAGGCATGCCCAGGATGAGTCGAAATTGAGGGGCATCAATAACATCAAACTGAATATATTCTTGGTGGTTTATACTAGTCTGCATCAAAAGAGAACGAGTATGATATGACACAGGACCTGAAGACAACACAGTTCCATCAACCGCCTTGACCAACTCAGGCTTTTCCTTCTTTATGCAAACGATCCCGATCTTCATAGCATATTCTTGGTCGATATAATTACCAGTCGCCCCGGAATCCAACAAGGCATCGATATTCAAGGAATCGTGAGAAGTAATCCAGAGCTTAACCTTCAAGTTCATATGGGCCACAGCTGGATGCAATGTATTAGCAAGTACTGGTGAGATCGTTGACGAGTGGGAACCCAAGGCAGAGATCTCTTCCTGATTTGGGTTCGTCAGTTTTCCGCCGGCTCACGTGCTTGGATACTGGCTTGGACACGGGGAACAAAGGATTTTCCAGGTACTGCATTACGGGCTCTACAATCCTTAATAAAGTGTCCCCCTTTTCCACAATACATGCACTGTTTCAGTCTTCGTCTTTTGTCTCTTTCTTCCGATGAAAGGGGACCACGAATACCTCCTATTTGCATAGGTTCAACACCTTCAGTTACCTTAGGATGTTCCTCAGCAGAGCTCTTAACTCGGGGAAAAAAGTATCGACCATCCCCTCTATTTCTGTCCCCTTTTCGTTCTAAGAGACGATGATCCAACTGAACAGTTAGATCTATCAACTCTTCGCAGGTGTTGGGAAGTTGGACTACTTGAGACAGGACGTCCTTCAATTCTCCCCTTAACCCTTGATAGAACAAGGAAATCCTTTTTGCAGGAGGCCATTCGGTTTCAACCACTAACCTATTAAAGGTGGTAATATATGTTAGAAGGTCTTGTGTTCCCTGCCTTAGGGTAATCAATTCTCTATCTAAAGTCAACATATGGGATTTCCTATCGAAGAGCTTTCGAAGCTCCAAACAAAAATTAGGAAAACTATGCAGCACTGGATCGTTTCTTTCTAGTAAGGGAATCGTCCAACTTGCTGCATTCCCTCCCATGTAGGACATCATAAAGGCAGTCTTGGCAGAGTCATCCTGGAACACCCCGGGTTTGCATAAGTAATGTAACCTGCACTGATTCAGAAAAGTTTCAAATTTACGTGCATCCCCAAAGAACCGTTCAGGAGGGGCCAATGGTATTCCCATGTTCTGAATTACATGTACCGTCTGAGCAGGGTCATTGGGAGAAGATGTTACTGACGGTGTTACAAAAAACCCACCCCCTTCTGCACCTTGTGGAGCAGGGTACGTCGCGGATACTGGAGGAGGCAACGTAGCAGGCTTTATATAGGGTACCCCCCCAGTGCTTCCTCGAGAAAGTCCTGCTACCTCCCTACGGAGAATGCCTACTTCTTTATACAAGGCCTGATTCTCTGATCTGGAAGCATTTACCTCCAGCTGTAAGGCCGCTAAGCTTTCCACCACAGAGGTCAACACTGTCTCGACCTCCATCGTCCAGGCTGGCTATATATACTTGGGCTTGTCAATCTATCAGGATTGGCTGTAGCTCAAGAATAGTAAAATAGCCACTAACCTCTTCCAGACGCCAAGCGGAGACGATGTGTGATGTTAGCCCCCCTAGTCCCCTGAAACACGAACCCCCACAGAGGCTAGATAAATACCTCTGCGTGAATCCGTGCCCCCAAGGAAAAAAAGGGAAAGGGAAAAAATAATAAAGTAGCTGTGGCTTCAGTGTATCACTCGTGGTCCCGGCCAGTCGTCAGCGCAGACCCCAAAAGATGTGCACACTACAGGAGGACGACAAAGAATGTGTGTCAATAATGCATAGAGAATAACTAGACTGACATATTTTCTATGCTCATCTCCCTACTCACCTTGAGCCCACAGGCTGTCTCTGTAATAACACTCTCTTCTTTATATAAGTATTCAGGAGCAGAATGAGTCCACGGAATCCAATCCCTTCAGAAACATAACCCTTCTAATGATTTCCAACCATTAACAGTCCTTAATCTGTGCATGAAGCTAACAGCACTTTTTTCTTCTTTAATGGTATTTCTTCATACCACACTAAGCAAATCTCGGCGTTGCTGAAGCTTTTTTCTGACACAAACTTTGTCTTTATCAGGTACAGTCTGGTGAAGATAAACAAAAAAGGCCAGCCACGGGGAAAAACAGTCTTTCTTTTTTCTTCACAGAACTTGTCACTAGGAAAGCTTTAGAACAGAAGGCGTCTTTGCTTCAGGCGCGCCTCTAAAATAAACACTTTCACAAATATCTTGCATGTCCTTTTAAACGCGCCTATGCTTCAAAGGTACAGCTACTACTCGGGGGCTTGTTCAAAGTGAATAAATATTCACACAAGATAATTATCCTCGTGAGGCTTCCACTGACAAGAATACCTGACCAAAAACAGAGTCTTTTCCGCAGTCCTTCAGGAAACAAAGTTCGATGAATTCATACAGTGAAATACAGCTTTTCTTCTTTCTTCAAGCTGAACTCCGGCGGGGAGCACCATCCGCCATTCCAACACCTCGAGGGAAAATTGACAAGCACTTTCCTGTTCTCTGGGCGGCCCTTAAGAATGCACCGCCTTCTTCCTTCACTAATGTCAACCCTAAGGATGCTGGGACATGTAGTTTTGTACACTTTTTTCTACAGATTGCGCTTTTCTCAGGACGACAGAGATGATGTTTCCTAATGCGCCAGGAAATCGCTACAGCTGCCGCTCGAGTAATAATCTACTCGAGCAGCAGAGAACTACAGCACGCACTGTGCAAGATGCCGTTTTCAATGCTTGCACAGTGCCGGATGCTTGTCCGCACTGTGCAATCATTGAAAACGCATCTTGCACAGTGCGAACATGCTACTACGCAGCTCGCGTAGTGCTACGTGAAGTTCGAAGTGCGAAGTGCACTTCGCGTAGCTTTGCGTAGCGCTACTTCGCGAAGTACGCCCACCCTTACTCCTGACTATACAGGCAAAACTTTTGTCGCTCTTATTTGCTGCGTGGTGACCAGCCACTCGTCTCGAGCGCTCCTTCTTCAGGCAGTTTCTTGAAGCTCCTACTCTAGGTGTTCCCGCTCCTGGGAATGTCTTCCACAGGCAATGGTGGGCTGTGGTAGTGGCTGGCCACTACTAGTGTGCGACTCTCTGGCCTGTCTTGGATCACCAATGAGTCCGTCTTGAGGCTGTGTGAGGGAGGACACTGTGCTGCGTTTGGCCCCTTCCGGGCTTCGTCACTGGTACTGCTGTGGAGATGTATGGGATCTCCCTACTGATTCTAGCAGTGCTTCTTTGCTTCAGAGAGGTCTCTTTTCCACCTGGGCCTTAGCCCGTGTTGATGCAGTTCTGGGTGTATGTGGCACGCACCTCAGACTTCTTATTGGGCGCCCTCTTCTGGCACCTTGTGTGTCTGTTCTTCCTTCTTGCAGTGGTGGTCGTTCACCGCCAGGGGTGTGTGGCGCACTCGACTCACTTGCGGTGGCGTAAGACAGGCGCTGGGGGTGCACTCTGCACCAGTTTTGGCTGTGAGTCTCTCAGCCTCCTTTTGCCTTTTCCATTTTGTGTGGGAGCTCAGAGTGCGGTGTGGCACCGTGACCACCTGGGGCGTTGTAGGTGCTTTCAGAGGCGCCTCTGCCGCTTTCCTCATGCTGCGGGCTTTGCAGCTCCTACGGATGCTATGCCATAGAGTGCTGGCGGTACTGGTAAGCACAATGGAGCGTCTTCTGTGTATTTATGCTGCTGCTCAGATCTGCGGCCAGACGCAGGAGAGTGGTGCATCTTATGTTGGGTCACGTCTCTGTTCCGCTGTCTGAGCTGCACTATTTACAGGAGTGCAGGATGCTTGGGCGTATGTGGGGTGCCACGGTATGATGTGCACAGTTCTGCCGTGACATTGGGCCTCCACAAATGTGGGAAAGTCTCACACAACCTGTGATTGCTGCTTGGAAGCAATGTGGGGTACTTGGGCCATTTGAACATGCCTCACTGCACGCCTCCTTAGGCGTTGGGGCTGCTACATTTAACTTCTTTGTTGTTGCATTTCAATGGACTGCACCTAGAGGGCCCTGAAACCACCTCCATTCTCGGCCCTGTGGCAGCCCTCCTTTGTGGACGACACGTTGCAGCTGAGTCACCTCTGAGTATGGGCCCCAGCTACCATGCTACTGTCTCCACGCCATCCTTTTGGGGCCTTCCTCCATGCGCCCGAGCTAGCATGGGATTGTTCAGTCCTCCGGGCTGGAGTCTTGAGCCTAGCCGCGCCCTCTCGCGGCAGTCTTCCCAGGCACACCTGTCATCGGCCACAACTGCTCTACAGAAGCCTCAATCAGTCTCCTCTTTACCACAAGCAAGGCAGAGGGTGCGGAGGCTGCGAGGCTGGTTTGTGTAATGCTGGAGAACTTTAGAGTAGACGCGCTACTTAGGGACACCACCTGTTGTGCACCCCCTTCATGCTCCTATGGCTGTGCAGCTTTCCTCGTTTTCCGTGTTAGCCGCCTCTCAGCAGGCAGACAGGGCTGGTGTGGTGACCCGCCAGCTATGTGTCGCTGCGGCCGTCTCTCCCAGGATCGCAGAGGTCTCTGTGCTCGCCTCAACCCCGGTCGATGCCGCCGCACACACTGTGTTCTAGTGAATGTTTTCTTTGCTTGAGCCGACAGTGTCTGGCATTACAGGCTCATTCTACTTCCCTTGCTAGCGGGGTGCCACCTTCGTTTGCCCTCTATGGAAAGTGCAGTTGGCAGTGCCACTGGTTGTGACCATCTCGATGAGCGTTTACCGGGAGGTGCCCCTTGTGCCAGGGTCACTGGTGGAAGGCGAGGGCAGCTTATGGATGCCTCATTAACTGGGTTGTGATATAGCTGGTGCCTGGTCATACCTGCATGGTACGCGCGTTCTCCCTCTCGATGTCGCAGCTTCTCACTACATTCTCTAATCTTTGTGGGGCGATGTGCCTACTTCCACGAGGTAGGCGACGGCGGCAGCCAAACCATCAATCACCTCCTCTGGGCAGGTGATAAGGGCAGTGCTCGTGCATAGTGTCAATATTGGCCCAACCCCAGACCTTTCTTCATACAACACACCACTCCACCAATAACCGACACAACACAAGTTTGATGGAGAGAGTTGTTGCCATTTTATTAGCATATACATTATGCCACCATGTTGGGTTATCTTACGAGTCGATCCAGAGCAGGTCACCTCTCGTGACCCGCCCACCTGATGAGCCATACCCCCAGCGGTGTTAACCGTAGGGGCGTTGTCAGTTTTGGGGGGAAGGTCTATCCCCTCCCCCGGCGAACCTCTCGTTCGCCCATTACTCCGCCCCTCTCTCTCGGGGGCGGAGCGTTGGCAACCCCCGGTTGCTCAGGTCTACAACCGCCCGAAGGACTAACATGGCGCCGTCACTCCTCCAGGGTCCAACCCAGCGTGGATCTTCCTGGGGATAATTCTGCTCTCGCACCCACCGGTGCTCCTGTAGAGGGTACCCCTCTGTACCTTTCTGCATTGGATCGCCCTGTAACTCCGCCATGGCTCTGGGTGTGGCCGCCGCCGCCCCAGAGTCCCCCCACCTACCAGCTTCCTATTAGTACAACCTGCTGCTCCTAGTGCTTTCCGCTATATCAACCAAAGATCGTCATATCAACTTCGGGTAAATGAACCCCGTCTACCTCAAAGCACACAGTGCATTTGGCAAGTAGCAACCCAAGCCTGATGAAACACGTTCTCCTATGCTTCAGGCTACTCCCAAATTGTCGGGCGACACTATCCACCTCTCCTTGGCGCCAAGGACCTATTGCACTACCATTGCAATCACCGGCCTCCCTCGGCTCAGGCAAGGACAAGTCTGCTCTCTTCCTCATCACGCAACCAAACTTCCTTCTCACTTCTGCCGCCCTCCGGACAGGGAACTGTGTCAGTGATGTCCATGAACTTCACAACTAACTGCCAACTGTGCTTTGCAGGTGTCCATCTAGTGCGTCAAAAACAAGGTTGGTGGAGGGTCTAAGGGGAAAATTATTTAAAGACCAAAGGACAGAAAAAAACCTTATTCACAGTATAACAACACAAAAGGACTGTCAATGGTCTGTACAACTTATGGGGGCAAATAACTTCCTCCCTGATCCAGTCGGTACCTCCCCCTCGGCTCAGGATCAGTCCAGGGGTACCGACGGACAGGTGAGGAAGCGACGCCAGCTATGCTCATGCAGCTCTCTAAAGCGAAGCGGTTTCCTACTTCATACTTAGGAGAGCGCTCATTTTCCAGCTTTACACAGCGAAGCGTTTCTCTATTTTCATTCTTAGGAGAGCGCTCTGGACATCAGCATACAGGCTGTTGGATTACAATTACAAAGCGGAGTTTTAATGAGCTCCTTATGTATTATTGTTACTAAATGAACTAGGTTCGCTATCAGCCAGCCTTGAAGAGCCTTTTTCACTGCTCTTACATTGATATACTGTTAGAATCAGAGATCTGTTACTAACTGTGTCTCACTCTCACGGCAGCCCTTGTAGTTGCTGTCTGTCATGTACTCAGAAACAATGCCTAGGTTTTTAGCACTTTGTGCCAGTGAATCATTAGTATGGATGTGATCTAACCAGACACCCACTATTTTATTTCACGAATTAGAGCGGGCCTCCAACCCTGAGCAGTGGCCAGGATGAGGTGAGGCTTTCTCCCAAGCATTTTTGGGTGAGTAAAAATAAATAAAAAACATATCTCTATCGTTTTGGAGAATGACCTATTGGCATAAAGAAACATATGGCGCAAAAATAATAGAAATGTGTGTCTGTGTTCTACCTATTTGTTGTCCCTTGTTGTGTATCTTCCTTTTTAGGAAAGAATCCTAAATACTTTATGAAACAGACATCCCCCGTCTGGAAATTCCAATGTACGGTAGGATGTTTAGTATCATTTATTTGTGTTAATTTTTGCTTTTTTCACTAAGCTTAGGTTAAGCTTAATTGCAGTAGTGTTTAAGAGGTCCTGACGAAAGCCCGGTAGGCTTAACTTTCCTACAATGGCTGAAACATGTTGACCAAATACCATCCTTAATAGACAGTTATTGTGTCAAACTGTCTCACACTCATTTTAATTTTGACACCATGATTTTCCCTAATAAAGTTTTCCTTAAATCATGGTAGCCAATTTTACATCTCACTTTTTGATTCTTTTTGCACACATTTTTTCTCACTGCAATTGAACATCCCACACCATTCCAAACTGATTTGATTTTTGGTATGATCCATCACTGGTGGTTCCTTGGGTTTGGAGAAGCACATAATTCCAACAGGTGCGTGGCTCCCTAACCGGACCATCTTTGGTTCTATCCCAGATGATGAAGCTCTGCCATATGGGTGGGCTGATGGGATTCATTTCCTTTTTGTTGTACACACTTTACAGGTAGACAGAGAGTCCTGTCCATCTAGTGTGCCATCCCCCAGTCTGTTCCTATTCTGTACAGCTGGCTGACCAGTAACCAACAAGCTCCTATCAAGTAAGTAACACCACTGGCATGGTGTCCCCCTGTCTAGCATGTGGCCTCACACCCGTCCTTAGATCTACTGGGGACATATTCACCATCAAGGTCACGCCAGGCGGCTCACTCCCATGAAGCCGACCCTACTATAGGCTAACAAACTCCTCGCATGTTTAGCCTCACTAGAAAGACACGAAACTTTCAAACCCATGGCAACATAATTGTAAGACCATCACCTCTCAGCTATGCCTGCTAACTGCGTTCTGGTGTAGGCTTAAAAGACTATGTCGAAGATCTCCTCATGTTTGACACTTGTACAAGACGTCCCCCTGTGCCTGGCCTTCGAAGGACCCTATGAAGCTTGTAACAAGCCGCCTATACAACTGTATATCCAAGTTGTGCAACTAGGTGAACTAATCCTCCTTCGCTCTTACTTCCTGGCATGTGCACACCGCCAAAGGAATCTCTACTTTAGTACCTAAAAACAACTAAGTAAATACTATCTAGGTGAAAGCTGACCCGAGCACCTAGCCACGGGCCCTCCACTGCGTGTCAACCCCTGTTCTTGATTTTCAGCTGTTCAAATTGCCTACCCACTTCCGGACCCTTCACGTAAAACCAGCCAAACCAATCGCTTACGTGGCAAATATGTGCCAACCTGTGTCCCATGAATTAACCAGTTAGAGGCTTACTGGATCAGCCTGATCCAAAGTGGAGCCAGAGCTGAGAGGTCTTAGAGGGATCAGACTGGAGGAGGTCTGCGAGTGGCTAATGCAGGCCCAAAATTATGTGCAACTTGATAATGCATCCCCATAGTGCCAATGGGCCAGAGTGAAGGAAACTGGCAAAGCTGTGGTACATCTATGTGATTGTCTCAGCGTGGGCCAGGATGCAGCAGTTAAAGTGTGGCTTATGCAGGCCCAACTAATCTGCCTGGCTATCTAGCTTGTTCAGGTAATGTGCTGAATATTGCCTGGTATATAGCCACCCTGCCAAATGCCACCCTGTAATTTACAAAAGGAGCACTAACTTACAACAGTCAAATCTGCTTCGTTGCCCAAGATAAAGAAGCCTCAGTTAAAGCTTTCTTGCATGGCCAACAACGAACTAGCCACCCCCTTTCAGAGCTACACGCTATGTGTGACATTTCCATTATTTCAGTGCACGAAGAGTGACATTGAAAGACTAAGAAAGACGCTCTCCTGCTAGCACATAACATTGAAGCTGAGGGAGACCCAATGTCAGAATTACGCCCATCTGACCCACAACGTTCTGGGCAGACCAAGGATATAAGGCTGCTATTGTCAGACATTCCCTAGCTTGGGGTGTGCATGTGTGAAACAGTGCCCTATGGACGAAACCTTGGGAGTAAAAGCGCCTGGTCTTGAATGAGACTGTAGCTCAGATGGGACAGAGTATCACAAAATTACACAGTCAGACAGAACTGCCTGGCCCCGAGAGACTTGAGATTTAAAGAGAAGTCCTCCATGTACCCCAGTCCGACCGACCAGTCTTCTACCATACTACCCCCCGTCACCTAGGAGCTGTGACCTGACAGGAAAGTAAGACTTTGTCGCTGTTTGGTCATTGCCTAATGTTGTTAAACAATAACTGAGGGTATCGTGGAAGAAAACAAATTTCCACCCTTCTGAACTGATCAGCCTGTGCCAAGGGAGTGATCCCAAAATGGGTTTTCCAATGTGCTACGGTATCGGAGCACCCACCCGCCCCTCAGTGGATGGGGCCTCAGTTGTTCAAACTGCTAATAAAATTATTAGAGAACAAACGGCACAGCAATCCCTTACTGCAAATGAGATGCATGATATGCCCAAATCAACCAGTTGTTGAGTTGAAAACACATTTCCCTTTATCTTTGGCATGACATGCAAGATTAGCCCCTGTTCTGCCACTGCCTCCAGCGCGAACACCCCAATTATTGCACCGTAACAGACGTTGTCCAGGCTTCAGTAAGAGAGAACCTCCAATTCTGCACAGGGCTGCCTAATAAGTCCCCGCTCCCAGTTACTATCCATGAATTACTTCCATGAGTGAAACCAGCACGCTTCCCACACCCTGGATAGCAATGACAACTGGGGAGAGCATGGGAATCCCAGACCCTAACCCACTGCCCCCAGTGCGCTATGATCCTTATACCTGTGGATCATTCAGGTGGCCCCCCATATGGGTGGGGCTGTTCTCGTGCGCTGTTCCTGCATTAGAGACAGAAAACATTCATTAAAATGTCTCCCCCCTCCCGATCCACGATCTGCATTCTCTGCAATGAGACATGGCTCACAATGCCCCACACGCTACCCAGGCCGGTTGGTGTTACGGGCACTAATTAGTCAGTATTACCTGCATCATTCCACGCATAAAGTTGTCCTCTCTTATTAATTGAAGGAAGTCCATTCATAAACGAAACACTCCTCTCCTAGGCTCTGAAGGTGTCTACCCAAGTGTACTGATGCCTAGAGAGTCTGCCCCTTATTGCAGTATTAGCCCTCTAAAAGAGTGTGGTCCTCTTTTGAAGCATGCACCCGTCACTAATCTCTGGCAACACACCGAGCTCCCTTTTACATTCTGTTTGGTTCCGGTACTTGTAAGAGTTGCACCAATGCCAACGTAACGTTTGACTGGTCACATGGTCCTCCTGCTTACAGACAGAACACCCCAACATTCCCAGTGGACCAATTGCCCAGGCTCCTCCGATTTTTCTCAAGAGAAAACAAACATTATAGCGCAGGGGCTACCTGCTCTGCTCATATTCACCTATTGATTATGACTGTAAACTTCCATGAGGTGTAACCTGTGTGCCCCACAACCGGGCCAGTCCTGACACCAGTTCAGGTGGACCCCCATGTGAGTAGGGCGATACTCCAGCATGCTTCCTGCATTTGAGACAATAAACATCCATTAGCAGCCCTGCCCCCCTTCCATCTAGCAGTATGCATTCTTTACAATAGGACAGGGCCAACAAAGCCCTCCCACGTCACCGAGGCCAAGCCTACTTGTCCATTACGAGAACTTTCTTGCCCAAAATACATCCCAATGAGGAGTTTGTTGGGGGACATACTTGCGTCCCTCCAGTGCTTGCTGCAGGAGTGTAGTGTCTAGAAACTAAGTCACATATCCACAAGCTAAGTCTGCTAATGACCCTTGCACTTGGGGGTGTGTGAAGGAGTCACCTAACCCGACTCCTTACTATTCTCCTCATAAACACCTCCTCCAGTAACAAGCACACATTCCTCTTGCTTCCGGTACTTGCACAAGCGCCACCATTGCCTACGAACGTAGTTCTTGTGTTGAGTGTCTGCCATGTCTTGCATTACATTACCTCTACTTGTACTTTGAATTCTCTCAACACACAATGATCGTCAGCCACCCCTGGATGCGCTGCTCTTGTAACACCCTGTTTGCCGCTATGTAATGAAATAACACTCCAATTAGGGGCTCCTGCCGTCTTACAGGTGTAGTGGCAGACGCATGTAGAAAGAGTACTATAGCCCTCTCATGCCACCAATAAAGAATGCTTTAAAATTGTACATATTCAGTCCACAAAGTGGTTTCTCTATGCATAGTGCCGCCGTATATCTATTGTGGAAAATTTACTTGCGGATAAGGTGGGGGCGGTTCCATGTCCACCTGCTCGATTTGGTTGATAACTGCAGCTAAAAGTTACACTTGCTCACATACCAGCCGCTAGATTCGGAGCTCCCTGGGTATGTGTTGACCTTGGTTTGGGTGAAAACACAAAGAAAGACTGGGGAAGCAAAAGGAGATGCAAGTTGCTAAGTGTAGTAGGCCACTGTAGAAATAACTTGCATGCGTAAATATGGTATGTATAATATCAACTCTATAGGAGCATATATGTTTACGCCAACTTCTTCTTTTTTAATGACCTACCTAAATGAATCCTGACCTAATACGACTACCTGCCCCCTGCAGACCCACGCCGCCGAATGAGGAATAACGCATGTTGATCTCACCCATCAACTTACTCGTCCCTGGATAGCACACATAAGCTACCTGACCTATATATACCGTGGTTGTACCACAATAGCTGTCCATAAAATTGCCTTTAAATATGTACTACTACTTACAGTCGTATCCCTACTACTGCTGGTATTTAACTTATTTGTTGTATAATGTTAAGAGTACTTTCATCATCGTGGCTAGACCCAAAAGTGTCATGGCACTGAACAATATAAACAGTTACTTCTCATGAGAGAACTGCTACAGGAATAACAAACAAAATTAGCAGGCCATACGTTGAAGCAACACAAGCAGAACTGTTACAGGAATAGAACAACAAAATTAGCAGGCCCTAGAGTTGAAGCAATACAGGCAGGAGGCACACAATCTCAGGCACAGCAAGCACAGACTGTACAAGCAAAAGTAAGAATAAGTATGACAAAAATTCCAGTGGCAAACGCATTTCCTGGCAAACAATCATGCTGCAACTGTGTCCAAAATATCCGGCCCACCGAAACAGTGGGACAAACCAAATTACCCATGCGATTTCAGCCACGATGTGGGATCCAACAAATTCATCTCGCTGAAGTCCTGCAGTGATAACATTGAAAGTGATCAATACCTTATGCCCGCCCCTCCACTACCCAACACTGCCCCAATCCCGTCGTGTTTGTCGACCTTCTCTTTGCCGCCTGTCTGCTGAAAGACAAAACAACACGTAAAATTCCCCAAGCCCGCAACCCCCTCCCCCCGCAACCTCGTTAAAACATAATAAGGCTCTCTACAGTATCACAACGAAGGGGGCCTGGTGCCATGAAGTGATCTTGTTGTCCTAACACCACCATAAACCTTTGCGTTACTTATTGCAACATAACCAAGAATGACCAAACCCAAAACATAGGCAAGCCCACCCCCTGCACAGCGATAGGGCAAGGAAGTAGCCCTTCACCGCCGCAGCGACGTACGATGCCGGGTGACTGGTTAAGGGCTCAATGACCGCGCATGCGCCTTCCCGCGACAAAGACGATGGCCATGTAACGCTCACTGCAAAGTCCTATGTGGACCCCCACCACGAGGACCGACACCAGGGCAAGAGGAAAGCGCCCGAACCTCGACTGTCCTCACGGTCTGCCCAAAGCTGGCTCAACCCATGCACAAAAGCAAGGGCGCGCCAACGCCTGTCCCGCGTGTGCCCGAAAGCACGAGGACATGCGTAGCAGCAGGGCGGCCCCCCCAGAGAGCGCAGGCACAGAAAAGGACGTGAATCTACAACATTAGCAACCTTGGCAAGTGCCAACTGCATACAAGTCCCATTTTGACACAGCACGCATTAAGCACTTAGAAGAAAGGCTTTTTTATTGTTTGCAGTTTTGTACGGGGGAACTTGGCCCAAGGGCATTTGATCACCAGCTTGAATTACACAGGGGCAGGTTCTTTTTTAAGGGACGAGGAGATTAAGAGATTTGCACCGAATCTCACGTTGAGGCGACGCCGGGACTCGTAACTGATTCTCCATTTCCAAAGTCGGCAGCTGCGGCCTCTAGACCACATCCCCTCCCACGTTTTGAAGTCTCTGCTGATAAGAGCTCGGTGAAAAAGAATGCATAATACTAGCGTGTAGCCTTCAAGCAGGCGGCCGCGAATAAAATCAAAACATGGCGTCGCTTCCTCGGCTTGGCCCGAGTTGCGTTTTGTTCCGAAGGCCCAGCGCTTTGGAGGGTCAGATTAAATAAGCCCAACGGCAGCTGCAGTGCAACGTGAGACGCTGCCTGCCACGGTTCCCACAACTCCAGGCCAATTACCTGCAGCATTTCTGGCACCGCGCAAGCAGCAGCCACCCACATGAAGGTGCACCCCCCACCCCCGCCACTGGTCCAAGGATGAATGTTAAAAGGAGGTGCCCCGGCGTCCCTTCCCACCCCATAGGAGACCCCTGAACCCTAAGGCCCGTTGGCCTAGATCAGCGCCGGCTGAGCGCAGGAGCGAGGTAAGCCCCCCTGCCTGCAGCGCTACCTTCCCGCAGCAACCCGCCCCCACCCCAAGGCAGTTCCCGGAGACAACGGACCAGGGGCAACACAGGCACGAGCCACCCTCCCGCCCGCCAAGCCAAAGCCGCACCTAGACCACTGGGCCCCCCTCTCCCCGTGCACACACCTGGGAGCGCCACCCCTGCCTCCCCCCCCTCATCCCTGCCCTGCCACCCCTCAACCCAGGCCAGCATGCCGCGAGGACCAGAGCACCAGGGGGTCGAAGCCACGCGCCGACAGCACCGAGGAACTCCCCACCTCCCTCACCCCTGCCCTCCCCCTCGCACCAAGAGAGAAGGCAGCACACCGAGCGGAGAAAGCCGCGACCCCGGGGACAAACCACATCACAAGCACCCCCCCCCAGAACGGGCCCCCGCTCCCCCCATCGACCGCCAGCACAAGGGACAATAACCCGATCAGCAGCAATCCCACTCACCACAAGCAGAGAGCCTCCTTACCAAAAACAGCAACGGGCAGTCACCCGCTCAGGGTCCAGGTAGGGGAGGGCGAGGGTCAGCGCGAGCAGTGCCAGGAACAAAGAGGGCGCTCGACCCTCGCCCCCTGGGCTATATAGCCAATCCCCCCTCCCCCAAGACACAGGAAGTGACATCACGTGGGGGACCTCTAATCCCCCCAACCACTAGACCGCTCAGAGTCTGTGCCATCCTATGGCACTAAGGTTGGCCGCACTCGTAGGTGGCCACCTTTGGTGTCCCGGGGCAGCAACTCAGAGTCGTCCACCCCTTCTTCCACGGCAGATGTCCACCGATATCACAGCCTATGGGGTAGGGCGTATACAGGCCAACCTTTCTCTGAGGAATGTTTGGACCTATTCCCTCAAACACACGGGGCAGACCCACCTTGTCGCCATTGTTGTATTGTGGGCCCTTGGCCCATATGCTGCTCAATAACGGACATAGAAACCGTGGCTATATTTATTCAACTGGCCACGAGCACGTGCACCAGGGCCCTTTAATTCACAGGCTCACGTCACTCGTGACGCCTGTGAGGGATGCGTGTGGGGGTGCAAGCCCTCCAATATCTTTGGTTCGAGTTCGCTCTATATAAAAACTGTATAAAAATGCACACCGAAGTATAAACAGTCCTTAACATATTGAAAGAAAAATACATACCCATATTTGTACAAAACGAAAGCAGAAAACCTATATAAATTGTTCCTTCCCCGCTTTAAGTGTGTCATCTAAGGCAAATAGGTTATTTCACCAAAACTCTTTTTCTTGATTATTGTTTATGAAAGCACTTTCAAACATGTGAGTTCACAATACTAGTTCCCGTTTAAAACTGTCAATTTTAAGTTCAGTGCTATAATGTGACGCAGTAATGTCAAAGATTCCACAGTTTAAAAAAATACACTTTTTTGTAAATTTTGAAGAGACTTTATCACATTTTTAGTGTTGTTTGCTGCTTGATTTGCATAGCAAACATTTTTAGGGCAAAGCTCGTGCATGGGCGCTAAGATCCAAGCCAGACCCTTGTGTCGCCTGTTAATTTGTTGGCTCGCCCACATCTCATGAAAAATAATGCATCGCACCCTCCCACCTTCACACCCTGAAAATACTAGCGAGCCCCAGTTACTGGAACTATCAAGAAATCGGCGACCTCTTCCACTTACTCTTCTATTACAAATCAGTAACCCTCTTTTGGGGAAATGATTTCGTCATCCTCACACAACTATTTAACATCCACCCCAAGAAGGAATTCTCATTCCTCATTAAAGGATTCCTTGACCGTGACAATAGAAGCTCTGCAGACAGCCTTTTACTCGACCTCTTACTCACATCTGCATTTAAAACCATTACCTCTAACTGAAAAGACACACACAAGGCTTCTTTTCAATCTTGGATCAATTGAGTTTCACATATCAGGGGGGCGGACAATATCACTTTGCAATTCTCCCCATGATAACAACAACAAAGACCTATTTGGAAGTCATTAGAAGGATTATCCTATAATCTCGGCTTGATGTAACTATCGTAACCCTCTCCCTACGGTTCTGCGCTGTATCCTCATCCAGATGTGTGATTACTTCACGTATTCTAATGTGAGGTATGTATACAACCATGCACTTTGGAAACCTTTTCCAAGAAACCTTATGATTCATTATACTACGTTGTAAAGAAGGTCCAAAGCAGAAGTTGAAGTAGTTGCTTTATTTAAGCAAGTAAAATAATACAGGTGAGTGCCAGGGAGCAACTGCTAAGAAAGACCGCTCCAGTATAACTGACCCTCAACACAAAGGATGCAGAGCCTACATTCTAAGAACATACAATCTAACTAGCGTGATATGCATTCTAACTAGAATCTGAATACAAGTCTTAAAGGTATACAGAATAAGCAACATAACACATCCCCCCTCCTTCAAACAAAACAACAATGAAGAGGAGAAGCTAAAAAAAAATAAAACTGAAAAAAAAAATAGTCAATTATCAATATGGGTCCAATCCCATCCTCGTCGCCAATTGTAAAGAAGGTCCAAAGCAGTAGTGGAAGTAGTTGCTTTATTTAAGCAAGTAAAATAATACAGGTGAGTGCCAGGGAGCAACTGCTAAGAAAGACCGCTCCAGTATAACTGACCCTCAACACAAAGGATGCAGAGCCTACATTCTAAGAACATACAATCTAACTAGCGTCATATGCATTCTAACTAGAATCTGAATGTGAGAAGTTGGCCTGATATGCAGTGCTCACTATTCTAGTGATCACTATGTATCAGTCCAAACAACCCTTATTGATGATTGGTTGCAAGTCAACCTGATAGACCAGCTATCCTAGTAGCATGGATACGAGCAGTCTAAGGCTAAGACTCTAGAGGGCGTGTTAAGCCAGCTGTTTTACCATCACATTACCCCTTGAACACCAAGTGAAAGGACACCACACATGTTGTTATGAAAATAAACAGATATTTATTTATAACAAGTCTACCCTGAACTCTTTATGAGTCAGGGAGCTAAGCACACAACAAAACTCTTACGAAAATACTTTAAGTCGCACAATTTACACAAATGCCCTAGGGGCACGAAAAACCATATACACAGTAAGTGGAATGCGAACTTGCTAGCAGGTAAGTAATACTTTTCGAGACTTAGGAATCGCTAGGCCTACAATTCTAAACACTGGGATTAGATGCAGGAGGCCTGTGGACGTCGTGTGCAGAGTGGGAACTCTCACGCGTAAGGCGGGAAAAAGTCTATGGAGGCTAGCAGTTGCAAAGTTACTGTTCTCGGGCGAACCCGACTAGGTGGGTCGAAAACAAGAGTGGATCCGAACACTTAGGGTGTTGGTCTATGCTGGAGCACCGGAGTACTCAGGTTACCTAGCCCAGGGGCTGCGGCTGCATAGGGTTGAAGCTGCGTCGGAAACCCTCGTTGAAGATCCAGGAGCCTGAAGAAAGAGTTGCTGGCAGGCGGCCAGTGAAGAAAGTTCGGAGTGATCCAAGCCTGGATCAGGGAAGAAGAAACCTGTAAGCAGAGGGGACCAAGTTCTGAATCACTAGCCAGTGATTTGAGTGGGCACCAGGATGGCACCGGACGAAGTCACCTCAGCCAGGTGAGTGGGCGCTGCTGGGCTCAGCAGTCTCTCGGACCAGGAGGCGTTGTCGGCGACCAGGATGGAGGTGCGAGCTGTCCCACGAAGGTTCTTGCTGTCGACGTCGCTGGACCCAGGATTGGGCAACAAGTCTTGGCAAATGCAAGGCCCACGCGGTGGACCTAAAATGGCGTCTTGAGTGGACCAGGAGGGTCCAGGGTGCTCCTCTTTTGAAGGGGAGCAAGGGCTAGTCTGGAGCAACCAGACCAGCAGTGTTTGTCGTCGTGGAGCGTCGTGAGGGGGCCACTAGCCAACGGGCAAGCGACCTGGACAACGCGGTTGGCAGCAAAGAGCAGAAGGGCCCCACGCAGATCTCGTGGATGCAGGGGGGCTGAACTTCGGTGCTGGAGCTGCTCAGGGTCGGGGCTTCTCTTACCCCAAAGCACTCGGTCGAGGGTCACTCGGTGGTCATGCTGGACAAGCGTCGTGCAGTTCTGAAGATGGCCGGTCCCTCGAGGTCTCGTCACACCCACGGATCACAGCTGGGCTGATGATGTAGGTTGAGGTCAGAGGTGCCAGGGAAGCCGGTTCTCGTCGTGCTGGAGCAGTCTTGATCCGAAGGAGAGACTGGCAACAAACTGCGATGCTTGGTTGGTGCCTGCTGCTGCAGGGTGACTACTCCTTAGTCACAAGGGAGAATCTTGGGAAGAAGTCTTGAGTTCTTTTCGTGGAAAGTAGTTTCAGGATTCAAAGATGATCTAGTTTGAAAGGGGGCCTGCTCCTACCTTTATCCTGCAAAAGGGGGCTGGCACGCGACTAAGTCCTGCCCTATGGGTGGGACTAGGAAGGGGGGTGGTTACACCCCTCTCCCATGCCGGGCTTTCCCCAGCTCAGGGGCTGGTGTGCCCCTGGAACTGGTTCTAGCCGGCATATGCACAGTGAGCACCGGGGTGCCACTTGCAGTCACCTTCCTCTAAAGCCCTGCCTACCTAGAATACACAAAATCCTGTCTGGGACGGTGCTGGCACCGCCCCTGGCAGGAAACCCTTTGTCCTTGCCTCCTGTGCTGGGAGGACTCCCAGCAGCAGGAGGGCAGACTTGTGTCTCGGTGGCAGCATCCATCTTGTGGAGCTGAGGCTATGTCTGACTTTAACCGGGGTTACAGGTTACCAACATGTCGTGTCCCTCTAGAAGGGTGGAATGCTAACCCCGTCGCCAGAATTGGCGAGGGGTTAGTATTCCAATTCGTATGACACCTTACTCGACATGTTTTGTTAATGTTATACCAAAGTTAGCATATGACCGCGAGGTACATAATGCACTTAAGAGTATATGGTATAGCGTTATCATGGAACAGCTATTAGGACTTGGTTCCGCAAGCTGCAAACGGGCTCAGCTCATGCCAGAGCACCATTTCACATTATTCCACGCACTCTGCCTTCAGGATTGTTAAGGCCTGCCATAGGAGTGACTGATAGGAATATATGTGTCCATTTTAGGGTTAGATATAGGAATACTATATCTAAAGCAAAGGGTGATTACACCACCTTGCCCCAGCTGTCAAGCAGCCAGTTGTGTCAGTTTTGGATGGACAGCCAGGGGTGGCATAATACATGCTTCAGCCCCTGGTAGGCCCTGGGTACACCTATGCCCTGGGTACCTAAGGTACACTGTACAGGGACTGATAAGGTGACTCAGTATCCAATTAGATATGTACCTAAGGTACATGGAATCCATTTTACAGAGAGAGCAGTAGGCCTGGGGTCCTGAATAGCAGGGCCCCAGGTCAACTAAGTCAGAAACCAGCAAAACACCAGGGAAAAAGTTGGGGGCAACCATAGTCAGGGATTTACCTTCCTACACTGAATACAAGTCTTAAAGGTATACAGAATAAGCAACATAACACACGTGTACTATTTACCCCTCCTTTATTTAATTTGTCTCCCTTATTTTTGACATACTTGTTTCTTATTGAAAACGAATAAAGCTTATTTGAAATGAAAATAAGTAATGCATAGCTTTCAAAACTAAACCTCTTATTGAAAACAGAGGCAAGATAGGGTTCTTGTAAGAGAACAGAAAGGGGTTAACAAAAATATATTCAATTAGCAGCTCCTGGTTCTAAGAGATTCTCAAAACATGAACAATTGGCCAGTATTTTTTTAATGATGAAGGTGGCAACAAAGCTCACTATTCTTTTGATTTTGTTCCCGCCTAGATATTATTTGTAAGTATTTCAAGGAGTACATGTGAAGTTTTCCTTCATGACACCCAGGATTTTTCATGTTTTCTCATTACTATGGGCCTAATTATGATGCGGTCGGAAACAACTCTGGCTGTCGGTCGGAGTCGTTCCGACCACATCGTAATATGCTGGTCGGATTCCTTTCTGACCAACCCATTATGATGGAGTCAGTTGGAACGGAATGCGAATGGTAATTCCGACTGGCTTCCGACGGGCTCGGAATGCGGCCAGTAATGCCCAAGGGCTGCTCTTTCCACCCGAGAGATTACAATGTCGGGTTTACACAGCCTGTCTGTGCCGGCCTTTCCAACACAGAAAGGCTGTCAAGACTTGACTTTGAGGACCCCTGCAGGGCCCCCTTTGGTGTGCGGCCTCCGTTTGGAGGCCAACGCGGCACCTATGGAGCCCCCTGTTGATCCCTGCACCTGTAATTTCTTTCACAAGCTACAGCATGAGATCATCTACCAACGATGCCTCTTTAAATTCTTCTGACACACTGCCCAATATCAGCCACCACCCATTCATAATCCTCCGTAGTATCCTGGGTCTCTAATAGTCGCATGCACAGACAATCCACTTTCTCATTCTTAACACCTGGCATTTGATTGATGTTAAATGAATATTCCTGGCACCTCGATATCCATTTGCCAATATGAGGTGTCACTTTACATGCATCACTTTAACCCTTTAGAGTTTGTGATGAAAAGGACACTACTCTTTCGTACCCATACTTGGCCTGCGGTAGCACAACTCCTAGTCTGTGTGTACTGGCAGGTGTGAGACTGATAGGTTTATCCCTTGAGTCAAACAGTTTTAATACATCTACACAAGCAATGCCTTTTTTTCGAATTCTAAAAAGGCAAGATCAATTTTGTTATCCCATTTTTACACTTCGCAAAGCTGGTGGCTTTTAAAGGGCATTTGGACACCCCTGGTTGTACCTTGGCATCCCACATGTTAGAACGTTTTTTATCCTGTTTTTTTCCAGCATTTTAATTGTTGTACATTTTCTATGAAAAGACGTTCTTCCCAAAATATGTATTGTCCCAGTAATCTTGTCTGCCACAAAACCCAGTAAAAATGCTCAAGCATATTGGTATGCTAAGATAAGGAACAAGTGATGTAGGGCCTGATTTAGGGTTAGGCGGATGGGTTATTCTGTCACAAATTTCAAGGATATCCCATCAATCAATCAATCAATCATTCAATCAGGATTTACAAAGCGCTGCAAATAACCCGTGAGGGTCTCAAGGTGCTGGAGTTGCTATCTGGTTTGCAGAGAAAGCAGTAAAAAACAAGGTAAAAGCAGGAGAAAGCACTCAGACACATGGGGGGGAAAGGAAGGAGAAAGTAGTAAAAAACTATGCAAAAGGAGCAGAAACCACTCAGAAAAAGGGGAGGAAAGGATGGAGAACGCAGTAGACAATAAGGCAAAAGCAGGAAAAAGCAATGAGAAAAAATGTCAGGAAGCAGAGCTGTGCAGCAGCACAGGAGAGCTGGGCCTGCGGGCTGCTCAATGGGGTCCCGCTGCGCCCTCCATTGAGTAGGTCCTGAGAGGAGGGAGGGGTAGTGGGAAAACAGGCGGCAGTGGGAGCGGCAAATGAAGGAAAAACAAGGAGAAGCCGTAAACACGAGGGAAAAGCAGTAAAAAACACAAAATAAAACAGGAAAGTTAGGAGAAAGCAGTAAAAAAACTAAGCAAAAGCAGGAGAACGCACTCCAAAAAAGGAGAGGAAAGGAAGGAGAAAGCAGCAAAATTGACAAAAACAGAAGATAACATTCAGAAAAACAGGTGAAAGCACTAAAAAAAAGGGGTGTGCACACAGAGCAGTGCAGCGGCACAGGAGAGCTTGGCCTGGGTGCATTATATCCAAAGGCACTTGTAATACAGTTGATGGGATATCTTTCACATTTGTGATGGAGTAACCCGTCTGCCAAACTCTAAATCAGGCCTGTAGCCATTAAGAGAGTAGTGAGATAGCAAACCTCATATATGTGTTGCCTTAATCCCAATGCTCACCTGCACTGATATATTACATAACTGAGTTTTTATGTCATTCTTATAATAATCTAAAGTGTGGATTAGCCTTAATATGCACTGGCAACGTTTCATGATTCTCCTAGTTTCAGAAGCCATTTTATTTAGTATTGTACATTTGCATTTTTCTCTGCATCTAATAGTAGAGGATAGGCCAGCTTTGAATATTGGCAATCAGAAGCGTGGCTCTCAGAAAGTAGTGTGTTCAGCTTTATGTTTATGTACAACTCTCTGCGTCTCAAGGTTTCCTCCTATTCTTTTTGTTAGAAGTTCCTACCTCCTGCTTGGTAGTCTGTTTCATTGAAGTAACAGTGTCATGTTCATGTTCCAATTGAATTGTATAGGGAATAAAGTGTATAAAAACCTCTGCAATTTTCAATAGAATTAGCATTATATGCCACAAGTAGATTTTGAGTGGATACTCGGGTCTGTTGAATTGACAATTGGTAATTATTGTTTTGCTTGGTTGCTTGCAATTTTTGCATTAAAAACATTAGACGTGTTGGCCTCCCAACATGCTGTGTTTTATTTTATAGCAATGAACACCCTCAGTGTTGTATATTTCATCATACACACAACTTCCCAAATTGTAAACCCTACCTTTGGTTCGCATACATGTCCAAAGTGGGTGGGGAAACAATGAAACACCTGTATATGTCATGGGAAAACAATGATATATAGTTTGATGTGGTAATTCATACTTCCTCCAAATTTACTCCTGTAGAAGAGGTGGAGTTCTAAGGCCTCACGTTGCATGAATTATTTTGTTTTTCAATGGCAAACATACCTCTTTCGATGTTTGCCTGAGACAGATTGAAGGTAAATCAAAATTGAACAATAATGGTATAGTTCCTGTTTAGGTCTCGGCTGGCGTGGGCTGCGTAGATGTGCAGTCTCGCTGGCGAGATTTAATGATGTAGAGGGCTTTTATTCAAGGGCTTCAAGCCCTGCCCCTCTTTCCCATTGGAAAAGAGCTCCCTGTGACCTGTTCTTTTCTCTTTTTGAGCCGTCCCACTTGGACGGCCTCGTCTGCCTTCTTTCTGGCGTAAAAGCTTTCTTATCTTCATGGGGTCATGTGTTTCAAACACATGGCCCCATAAAGACAAGAAATCGTGCACCCCCCAGCCCACTGCTCATTTTGCTGAATATCTGCACACATTCTTTCACATTTAAAGCACTGATTACAATTGTAATTTGCTTGTCTATCCCTGGTGTCTCCTCCTCCATCACAGTGCTAAACATATTTCCCGAATGTATCCACGAGATGAAAGGTATGTAAGGTATTACCTCCCCAGTCATGAGGCTGGCTTCGTTGCTCGGTGGTACTGATGGCTGGGTGTATATCTGTGTGTTGCGGCATTCATTGTGCCTTCGGTGGTAAAGAGACCGAGATGGACAGTCCTACGGCAGAGGCCGAAGTTTGGCTTGAGCGAAATGGTTGAAAGCATTGTTCGTTTCTGTCAGTGCTCTTCTGCATTGCGGTTGCCTTTAAAACGTCCCCCATATACCTTTTTAGACCAGTTTCATTGGTGTGGTGACGTTATTGTTGCCAGGCCTGCCACGAGGCCCTGTTGTCGTGTGCAGATTTAAAGAGTCGATACCGGCCAGTCTCCATCCTATCTTTAAGTTGGTTATCTTGGACATACAGAACTGGAACCCAGAGCTGCTGTACACTGCTTTGACGCAAGATGGCGCCCAAGCAGTACAAGTGAGGCCAAATTCGGAGTTGAACGGAAAGCGGATTTTCGTGATGACTGCGTGAATGTGCTGCTTTTGTATTTTTCTTTATCTGGAGTATGCGGGTTGTGGTGACGGTCTAGTTTACAGAGGCCGGAACCGGAAGGGAGCGCAAGCGGAAGCGGAAGGCGGCCATTTTAGATAGGCGCCGACCGCAGTCACAGCAGCGGTGTTATCCCGGCGCTCCGGGTTAAATAAAGAAGAATCACCTCAAACAGCGGCTTATGTCATTATTAACGACTTCCACAATGGCGACGAGGTGTGGCGCTCCACCGCGGCACACAGTTTAAGGCGGGGCACGTCGTGCTAACTTGCAGCACACAACGGACGCTCCCGCCAAAGAAAGGGACGCTCGTCCAACCCGGAGCGCGGCAGAGGAAGGCGCAGACGGCAACTGCCGAGTACACCCGGCCATCCAACCGCTGCCCACGACCAGGCAGTGCCTGCAGACCAAGGGGGCCACCGCGAGAGATAAAAGGAAACCAAAGTACAAGGCATACAGTAGAAGCCATACAAGAAATACGTACGTCCCGCACTGTGCACCTAGCGGACTGCTCCAGGCACAGTCGATCACGTGGAGTGTGGGGCTGAGAGACTCCTCGCAAGGCGACGTGAGGTGGCACGCTACCACGGGGTGCAGCCCACCGTGCCAAGCTGGCGGAGCAGTTGACCCAGAGCGGAAGGTTGGCGGAGGACGGCAGAGCAGGGCCGCGTCCCCTGCCGGCTACAGCAGCGGCGTCAGGAAGTGCGACCAACAGCGGGCGCAGTGAGGCAGATGCAGACACACGACAAGCACCGGGCAGCCCTCCCAACCGAGACACCCCAGCCCCAGCAAACCCCAACGTGGTCGGAAGAATGGCGGCGCAATCCACATCTCTCACGCAAATGGTGCCATTTCTCCCGTCCAGAGGGGAGCCAGCGATGCCCTGGGAAGATTGGAAAAGGTATTTCCAGAACTACTTAGAGGCATTGGAAGAGGAGAGTGGAGCAGCGTATTCAAGCAAGAGGAGGAAGAAAATCTTGCTACACAACTTGGGCCCTGAAGGCATCAGAGTGTTTGACACCATTGTAAAAGGGCAAAGAGATGACACCGACAACGATGTTTTCAGCCACGCCATTGCAGACCTTGATGCGCACTACAGGCCCGTGGTGTGGGTGGCCATCGACAGGCACAGTTTCTTCCATAGGAAGCAGGAAGGAGGTGAGACGGTGGATGAATACGTGGCCGCTCTTCAAAAACTGGCTCTCACGTGCAAATTTGGTCCCCTCCATGATGAGCTCATCCGGGACCAAATCATAATGCACACTACGAGCACGCATGTCCAGGAGAAGTTGTGGGTAGACGGCGATGCACCCTTGAAGGAGGTTTGGGCCATGGTGAAGAAAGCGGAGATGTCCAAACGGTGCGCGCAAGCAGCTAGGAAGGACACGGGTGGCACACAGACAGTTTGCAGAGTCATGACGAATTATAGAGGGGAGAAGACCAAACAGAAAGACACAATGAGAAGCCAAGACAATAAAAGAGGCCAACAACAGCCCGGAGGAACAGCCCAAAGAGCAGGCAGAGGAGGAAAGCCAAGCTGCTACACATGTGGAAGCAATGCGCACTTAGGAAACGACAAAGTATGTCCGGCATTTAGGGCGAAATGTGCATACTGCAGTGTTAATGTTAATGTTAATGTTAATGTTATGGAAATTTATATAGCGCACGGCTGCCCCAGCCAAGGGGCGTCCCGGCGCTGCGAGCAGACAATATGCAGAGAGAAGGTAGCACAGATAAGAGACAGATTATTAAAAAAGATGAGTTTTGACGGCCTTTCTGAAAGCTAAGAGGTCCTGAATACCCCGGATGGCTTCGGGCAGACTATTCCATAACTTGGCAGCCAAGAAACTGAAGGATCGGCCGCCTACTCTGGCCAGTCTAGTGCGAGGGATGGTCGCAAGATGTTGCCCCTCTGAGCGGAGCGATCATCTAGGTGTATACTCAGACAGGAGGGGGCGCAGCATGGGGGGAGAGGCGGTTTTAAGGATTTTGAAGGCTAAGCATAAAGCCTTGAACTGGATCCTTTTGCCCACCGGGAGCCAATGCAATTTTTTCAAGGCTCCAGATACGGAAGAATGGCGAGGGAGACCAACCAGAGCCCTGGCTGCCGCATTCTGGACTCTCTGCAATCTGGTGGTTTCTGCCAGATTCGCTCCCAATAGAAGAGAGCTGGCATAGTCCAGTCTAGAAAGGATCATCGCCTGAACAATAAGCTGGCGGGTGCGGCAGTCAAAGAACTTCAAAATGGGCCTGATGTTACGTAGAATGCCAAAGCACGTGGCAGCTACTTTTTTGGTGTGGTTGGTGAACTTTAAAGCCGAGTCCACCCATACTCCCAGATTTTTTACGCAATCCTTTGGCTTGGGGGGTGGGCCTAAGATGTCAGGCCACCAATTGTCTCCCCAGGACGAGGTGTTTTTCCCCAGAAGCAGAATCTCAGTTTTCCCGGCGTTTAATTGGAGGAAATTCGCCGTCATCCAGTTGGTGATGTCTGTTAGTGTCTGTTTAAAGTGATGGGCCTCCAGACCACTGTTGTTATTCAAAGCCACCACCAACTGGGTATCGTCTGCATAGGATACCACTGCGAGTCCATTCCTTCTAGCCACCTCCGCCAAAGGGCGAACATAGACATTGAACAGGGTGGGGCTAAGGGAAGAGCCCTGCGGTACTCCCTGTCCAATGCTATGTTCCTTCGAGATGTAAGGGGGGGTAGAGACTCTAAAGGACCTGTTAGACAGGAAGTCTCTGAACCATCCCAAGGCTACCCCTGTAACTCCAATTTCCTCCAATCTCGTCAAGAGGACCTCGTGTGACACCGTATCGAAGGCAGCACTGAGGTCCAACAGGACCAGTGCTGCAGTACCGCCGGTGTCAAGAATGGAACGGAGGTCCTCTGAGACACTGAGCAAGGCTGTCTCGGTGCTGTGACCAGCTCTAAACCCGTGTTGGGAGTCATCCAGAATGTTGTTGGCAAGGAGGAAGTCGGACAGGATGTTGTTGACGTGTGCCTCAATGACTTTGGCAGGCCAGGGGAGCAAGGAGATGGGTCTGAAGTTCTCCGGGAGCGAAGGGTCTAAGGTGGGTTTTTTTAAGATGGGGGAAACCCAGGCCTGCTTCCATTTGGAAGGAACACTGGCGGTGGAAAGTGACAGATTGATGATGTCTCGGATATGTTCTGTGATAAGTTTGTGCGCTTCACAGAAAGTGTCCGGTTTTAAGGGGTCTGCCGGGGATCCAGATTTAATCTTTCTGCAGATTTTTAAAAAACTCTGTCGCTCAAGTGTAGGAAGGGAGGTGAGAGAGGGCCTGGTAGGATCAAAGATGACCGATGGCTGTGGGCATTTTGGAAAAGTGTCATATATTTTCTTGATCTTATCAGTGAAGAAATTAGCCATGTTATTACAAAGGTCGGGCGAAATGGTAGTAGTATTGACGTTTTTTTTTGCAGTGAGGTCTTTCAGAATTTTAAATACAGATTTCGAAGTATTGGAGCTATTGCTGATTTCACTGGCATAGTATGCCGCTCTTGTTCTGCAGACCTTACGGTGATAAGTTTTTTGTAGCAGTACGTAATCCTGTTTGAGGTTGGCGTCATAGTTTTTCCTCCAACACCTCTCCGCCTTTTTACATTCCTTTTTCAAAGTAGCTAGTTCAGAGTTATACCAAGGACTAGCTGTGTGGGTGCGGGCCTTGGTCCATCTGGCAGGAATTAAGATGTCAAGTGCCTGGGTGATCCAGAGGCAGAACTGATCATAACCTACATCCAGGTCTTCACTCTGGAGTAGGGGATTTAGTACCAGGAGATTATGTAAGTCTTCAAGGTGAAGTTTTCTCCATGGCCGTTTCTGGACTAATGGAGTAGGCGCTGCTGCAGGGCTCGCATTACAGGAGATAGACAGAATTACTAAATGGTGATCTGTCCAGGTCATGGGGATAGGCAGGTGAGTGGATCCACTGGTGATGTTGGAGAAAATGGGATCAAGAAGGTGTCCTGCTCTATGGGTGGGGCCACTAACAAGTTGATTGAGTTGGAAAGCTGCAAGATCCGCTAAAAAAGTGGCCACTTTAGGCTCGGTGTCCCTATCGAGATGTAAATTAAGATCGCCTATGATCGTGAAGTTAGCCGTTTTGATAACATTAGTGTCCAGATATTGTAGAAGTGAATTAGTGAAGGGGACGTCTGCACCAGGAGGTCTATAAATCAGAAAGCCAGTGGCGCAGAACTGTGGATTAACTTTGATCGAAAAACGAGCGCTTTCGCTGCCCCTAATATCCACTTTGATGAGTTGACAATCAAGGTGAGATTTAATTATGAGCGCTAACCCCCCCCCTCTCGTGCTCCTGTTCACGGTGTGTATAGTGTAACCTGTGGGAGTCACCAGGTTGCAGACCGAGTCCATGTCGTCAAGGAGCCACGTCTCAGTCATGAACAGGGCATCCAGAGAGTGGTCAGTTAATAGGTCGTAAATTTCAGAGTGATGTTTATACATAGATCTGACGTTAAGGTGACCTAGCCTGAATGTGTGGGCTTGGGGGGCGTTGGGTTTGGTTTTAGTACTGGAGCAGAGTTGGGAAGGGTTTATGAGGGGATGGCGTATATGGGCAGGGTTGCGTCTAGCACAAGAGCATGAAGGAAGCTGAAGGCCCAACAGCTCAGCTTTAGAGTAGCACATCTTACCGCCTTAGTAGCAGAGTGAAGTGCAGAATGACTGGCGTCTGGCGCGGCCTTAGCGCGGACGGGCGCAGACGGGCAGCTCTTTGGCGGGTCTGCGCGCGATCGCTGCGCGCTCGTAATACTGCGAGGGCTAAGTAGCCACAGGAAGTTGGACACTAGAGCGCTAACCGCTCTGCGTGCAGGCCGACCGGAAGTGTCCCTACGAAGAAATGCAGGGAGACGGCTCCAGAATCAGTTATGGCGTGTGGTGCAGGGGGAAGTGAGTGTCTTCGGACACTACGAGAAGGTGTGCCGTCGCAAGCCAAAAGGGGCCACCGTCAGGTATGTGGACCATGAACAACAGGAGGAGGAAGCGAACCGAACGGAAGAAGAAGACCTGCAAGAGTTCCTCTACATCGACGCCCAAATATTGGACGTGGGGTGCACAGAATCGGACAAACCTAGGTTAGACATGCAGATAGGAGGAGTGCCCATAGAAATGATAGCGGACAGTGGAGCTCCCATCACCATAATACAAAGGCAAGTGTGGGGTAGAGAATTTGTGACGAAAATAAAGGAGGAACTGCGTCCTATGGACTTACGACCAGTCACGTACACTGGACAGAGGATACCCATGTTAGGATACTGTCCACTGCTATTTGAGTTCAGAGGACGACAAGCCATGTGCAAGCTGTACGTTGCTGAGAAAGGACCGTCTGTGCTCAGTTGGAAGGACCAGGGTGCGTTAGGGATACAACTGAACCCTGGAGGAGTTGAGAAAATATTGTTGATGGACATGGAACAAAACGGTGACAACGAGGCATGGCGCAGGAAGTACCCCAACACCTCATCAAATTAAAGGAAGGAGCAAAACCCGTGGTACACAAAGTAAGGAACATTCCACTCAGGTGTCGGGAGGCGGTCCAGGCTGAACTGGACAGACTGGAGAAAAGTGGGGTGATACAAGCCATTGAAAGCTCGGAGTGGCTCTCGCCTTTGGTGGTGGCCCAGAAGCCAAATGGGAAGGTGAGGCTATGCATCGATCTGAGGGAACTGAACAAAAACATCTTGGTTGACAAATTCCCTCTTCCCCGCATCAACGAGATGTTAGCCAAAACTAAAGGCATTAAGTGGTTTTCCACGTTGGATTTATCCTCAGCCTACCACCAGGTGAAGCTTCATCCCTCATGCAGTCACCTCACGTCTTTCATCACGCCCTTTGGTTGCTACAAATTTGTCAGAATGCCATTCGGGTTGGCTTCAGCAGCTGCCGTGTTCCAAAACCTCATGCATAGACTCTTCAGGAAAATGGAAGGGGTCCAGTTCTTCCAGGATGACATCCTGATCATGGGAGCATCCAAACAGGAACACAATGAGAAGCTGCATCAGGTACTACGCACACTGCAAGCAAACGGATTGACGGCGAAGTGGTCAAAGTGTAAATTCGGGGTTCCGTCAGTGACGTACCTCGGACATGAAGTGAGTGAGAGGGGCATAGAGCCAAAGAGGGCCAACATGCAAGCAATCTAGGATGCGCCAGCCCCAGGGAAGAAGGAGGATGTCAGGTCGTTCCTGGGGATGGCAGAGTACTATAGCAAATTCATTCCCAACTTTGCCACGAAAACCCACTGTATGCGCCAACTACTCAAGGAGAGAAATGGATTCCAATGGAACGAGGAGGAACAGGAAGAATTTGCAAAGCTCAAGCAGGAACTTAGTGCAACGATACCATTAAAAGGGTTTGATCCTGAAGCGATCTCCATCCTCACCACCGATGCAAGTGAAAGAGGCCTGGGGGCAGTGCTGATGCAGAGATCGGAGAGGGGGGCGAGGTGTCTACGATCAGTTTTGCTTCGAGGTCCTTGGCGCCGAACGAAGAAAAGTTTAGCGTCATCGAAAAAGAGATGCTGGCAGTGGTGTGGGGGATGGAGAGATTCCGGCAGTATCTGTGGGGTGCAAAATTCCTAGTGAGAACTGACCACAAACCTTTAGTAAAAGTTTTGACATCATGTGGCCATGCTCACGCCACGCCCAGAATAGCCAAAATGACACTGAGACTTTTGGACTTTGTATATGAAGTGGAGCACATACCTGGGCCACAAAATAAGGTGGCCGACTTCCCGAGTCGAGCAGCGGCACAAGAAGGGGCCGACATGCAAGGGACCCCGAATTGGGATGGCTATGTGGTAGCTACCATTCAGGACATGGAAGGAGTGATAAGTGCCCAGGAATGGGAAGAGGCGTACAAATCGGACGAAGATCTGGAAACGATCAAGGGATACGTAATTCATGGATAGCCTGAGAAGAGACATCTCAAAGAAACGTTACGGAGGTATTGGGAAGTGCGGGACGAGATGTCACTGGGAGAGAACCCCATGTTCCTACTAAGGGGTGACAAAGTGGTGCCCCCCCAAGGAGTGATAGACCATTTATTGGCATTGCTGCATGAAGGACATCAGGGAATTACAAAGACCAAGGCTTTGGCTAGGCAAATGTACTGGTGGCCAGCCATTGACTCCCAAGTGGAACGCTATGTAAGACAATGTGAGTCTTGCGCCAAAGCAGACAAATCCCAGTGCGTACTGAGACCTCAATTGGGAAAGTTCCCCATTCCGGAAGGACCATGGGAGATGGTGTCCGTCGACATCATGGGACCCATTCTCAACACAGAGGGGATACAAAAGTACGCTTTGTGTTGATTGACAAGTACTCCAAATGGCCGGAGGTAGACGTGAAGGAAAGTATGGACACAGAGGCTGTGATAACATTTAAGGTATTCCGAAAGTGATCATTTGCGACAATGGACCACAATTTACGTCTGCGAAATGGGAAGCGTTTGTGGCGAGAAATGGCATAGAGGTCAAACACACGCCAATATATCACTCCTCAGGGAATGGACAAGTTGAACGTTTCAACAGGGTGATTATGGGCACCAATCAGGCTGCCATAAGCGATGGATAGGACTGGGAGAAGGAGTTACCAAAAATGTTATGGGCCTACCGTATCACACCAGGTAGCACAGGTTACAGCCCATTCAAGGTACTAAGGGGGAGAGAGCCTTTCACAAAGGACAATGCGGTGTGGAGGAAGATGGTTGTGCAGAGCAAATGGCCTCCAGCGGTGGTTAGGAGAAACCTGGAAAGAGCGCAGGAAACATACACTGAACATTTCAACAAAAGACACAGTGTCCAAGGAGTGACATTAGAGAGAGGCGATTGGGTAAGAGTGAAAGTAGTCACACTCAAAAGAAAGGGAGAAAGCAAGTTCACCCCGCCTCTACAAGTACTAGAACCGTATGCCAGATCTGCACTGCTCAGCGATGGCAAAGTGTGGTCGCAGGACAGGATGGCGAAGTGCAGCAAAATCTTGAATTGGGGAACAGAGACAGGCGAGGAGGTAGAGAATATTGAGAGAAGCGAGGAAGAAAGTGGTGGACAGATGAATGAGCAAGTAGAAGAAGGCATGCAGCAAGTGGAAAGTAGTACAGGAAGAGAACACGAGGATGTCAGAGAACCCAAAGAAGAGAAAGGTGAAGGTAGAGGAGATAAAGGAACCGGAGGTAATAGCGAGAAGGCAAGGACCGCGGGTCGGACGTCAGAAGGACAAGGTAGAGAACAACGCGATGGAGGGAACACGACGAGAGCTGGAAGAATAGTGAGAATCCCGGAGAAGTTCAAGGACTTTGAGATGGACTACTAGTAAGATTTGGTTGTTGTTAAGTGTTTGCATAAAGGGGGGAGATATGTGGTGACGGTCTAGTTTACAGAGGCCGGAACAGGAAGGGAGCGCAAGCGGAACGCGGCCATTTTAGATAGGCGCCGACCGCAGTCACAGCAGCGGTGTTATACCGGCGCTCCGGGTTAAATAAAGAAGAATCACCTCAAACAGCGGCTCATGTCATTATTAACGACTTCCACACGGGTGTTCATTATCTTTTAGTGGGACCAAGGTGCATATATTGTTTATTTTCAGAAGCCCTGGTTTAATGGTTATATTGTGCTGTATTGCTGTTCTTCATCATTGTGTATTGTGATTGTATTTTGCCACTTGACTTTCGTTTTTATTGTACATATATTTAATTACTGAGGTTTTACCGATCTGTTTTCCACCTACAAACTCAAAGCTCTGACTGGACATTCACTTATTTAATGTAAATGGAGTGATTGTGTTGTCCTGTGCCGCATCTCTACTCCACAGACCCTTCTTTCATTGAAATGGGTCTTGACTGCCACCCTCGTTACCAGGAGGTTCAGTGAGGCCAACTGTCTGTCGCAGACCATGAATCTATCCGGTGTCCTGGTCAGTGGGGAACACTAGTGCGCTCGCCTTTGACAGTACATGGTTTCTTCTGCGTCTGCAAGCATTGTGGTGGGAGGGAACCTAGCAGTGACCCTCTGTCTTCTCCAGACGATTGGGCTTAGAAACTTGGCTTCTGTGGCTAATTTAAGCTGCCTGTGATTATTAATCATTCCGTGCTGTTAATCACCTCGACCAGCCACACGCTCTTGGTTTGAACCCTCACTGTGAAGGGCAGGTCAGCTGGTGCTGGTCCCTGGACGGCTCCTGCTGTCCCTGTTTTTGTCCGTGGACAGTGGGCTCGGGAAGGTACACAAGCCCAGCACACTTCCACCTGTCCAAGATAACACATTGAAGACCGCGAGCAGAGACCTTAATCATGCTGGGCACGTCTCTGAATTTAAAGTAAAGGGAGTTTACAAATTGTATTATACATGAGATAGTGGAGGTCAGGCAGAGTTTAGAATGCCCATTATACCCAAAAGTAAATCTTACTTCTGGGACAAACAATCGTCCAACATAAGACTTGAATACAGTTATTACATTATCTTTATTAATATTGAACTGATTGGTACACTGTAAGGCCAACTGTAGCTCACAAACCACTGCGTGCCCAAGCACTAGACAAAAGCAGATGTCTGTTGCTACTGGACTATGGGATATACAGGCCCAGAAAATAGAGGGGCGTGCAGTGTATACTGTCCCTCTCAGTAACTCACGGAGCAGTACGCTGTCCACATCTGATATTATAAAACGCTCAAGTGTGTCCAGTTTTGGACTTCATCTTTATTTTCCAAAAGCTTTAGTGTGAATAACTGTCATAAGGAAAAGTCAGATTTGCATGCTTGATATGATACATTACATTTTACAGGCTCTATTTCTGAAGGTGGTCTTGAATGGTAATTCCCTGCTCCTTTGCTTTTGTAATAGTGGAACGCTCATAATGCATTTCCTTGACGGTCAGTCCTGTTTTATTTGCTCCTATGTACATGTTGTGCGAACAACTTCCATTCAGGGAATTATTTGAGCGACACTATCATTTGTCAGCAGTAGCGGCTCCTTGATGGAGTGCTGCAGTGCGGGTTGGGGGAGGGGCTGGTTGGGGGGTAGTAAACTCCGGAATGCCGCTAAGCAGAGTTAAGTAAAGAAATAAATAAAAGAAATTGCAATGCACGCTGCATCACCGATTTGTCGTTGCAGAACGCACAATGTAATTTGTTTTATTTATTTATTTCGTTACTCAACTCCGCTCGGTGGCATTCCGGAGTTTACTACCCCCCACCATGCCCCTCCCCCGCCCTGCCCCGCCCCACCGCCCCTTAGCACTCCCTCCAGGAGCTGATACTGATTGTCAGGCTCATACGTTGAGCTCCTGGTTTGTGTATGTTAGGCTGGTAAAGAGTATATTTTACTGATTGCAAACAGCATGGTAGCATCTGCACTGATGTAGATCTTATTGGATGTGCTCAGTGGCGTAGCTGGGAGCGGAGCGGTCGCCCCATGCAGCACTTGTTGGGGGGGCGGCGGGTGAGGTGAGCAATTTCGGCAAGCGCGAGGTAAGTGGTTTTCTTTTTTTCTAAATGTTATTTTCCCCCATCTTGTGTCTGTCGACTCCCCCCTCTCTTACCTACACCAGCCATCACAGGGACCGCCCCGGGTAGCAAAAGCTGTAGCTACACCACTGGATGTGCTGGGAGAGTGTAGCTTGTAACTGAAGCGCTCACTCAAGATGTTTTTAGGCCGCAGCCTACCAGACAATGCAGCTGTCTGGTTTGCTTAAGACCTCTTGGGTACATTCAGAAACCTGACCTAGGAATGCATTCCGCCAGTTGCTTACTATTGACTTTGTGGTTTGTAACTCACATTTTCTAACTTTCTATTTGCTGGCTTTATTTGCTTTAGGCCGTCCAGCTTAAGTTTGTCCCACTCGTTGCCCATACCTTGTTTACTGTAGCCTTCCATGAACTCTCTTGCTGTGATAGGCAGGACCGGACTGGGAACCAAAACTGGCCCTTGCAAAGTGCTCCCCCGGCCCCCCGGGAGTTTGGGGGTGCAGCCAAGCTGTTTGCCAGGGTTGGTTTCAGCCGATTTTATTACAGGGGGCGATATATTGCAGCAATGCTGCAAAAACGGCCCTGCAGCAAAAACTGCCCCCCCCCCCCCCAGGGGCCCAAATCTGGTACTCACCCTGGCGGCCCACTAGAGAAACGCCTGGTGCCGCTACGGCCAGGCCAGCCCTGTTGAGAGGCCTTTAGAACTTTTTCTTATCTTGTCACATTTGCTGTGAATTTCTTTCTCTGACTTCAAAGTAAGATAATTAATGTGACAATCCTCCTAACTTTCCATGTAAGAAGAGCGGGTGTAATTATTATTTGTTTTACTTTTTTTTGTTGTAGCACACAACAACAACAAAAACAAGCATTAAAAATGCAATAGGTCTCGTCTTTTATTAAGTTAAAGCCATTTGCTTGAAGCTGGAGGCACAGCAATGGCTGGTGCAGGTGAGCATCTGGAGATTGCTGACCTGCTAGTAGCACTTTGAGTTGGTGCATAGTCCTGACTCATAGATGGCCTCACGCATTCTACCTGCATCCACACTTCAGTGGATAATGGCAGCGAATCTAAGGTCTCCATGTATATGACATGTAACTTTACAATGCAAGCCTGTACCACACACAGATCAGTCATGTAACACTCATGCTCAGTGTTCCAAAGACTATCACAGATTAAATGGGTCTCTTGACCGTCCCATGTGCAATAAACCTGCATGTCTAATGGTGCTGTGAATTTTACATTCTTTGATGAATAAAATTACTCATGGTTATCCCCCCTTCCTGAGGGACACAGTAATAAACATCTATTTTGACAAATACCTTATAGCAGGGTTCTCCACAGTCAGTCCTGGAGGGCCAGATCCATGCCTGATATCTAAATGGGAACATACTAAAAGTCTGGCATGGATCCGGCCTTCCAGGACCAACTTTTGGAGAACCCTGCTTTATAGGATAATCTCTCGCCGCCAATTAAAGATCAGCGAGTGAAAGGCCCATGATTGTTCTGGAGTGCCTAATGCTTGAGCAATGCTTGCTGCCCTAAGTCCTCAAACTATCTCTTGCCCCACTGATGTTAGAGGGCTTGCAGTGGAGTTTCTCCACATATCTAAATCCTATTATTGTAATAGATGCTGTTTTCACAATGGAGCAATATTTAAAGTTCACCTTCCACAAACATGAAACTCGCATTCCTGTCAAGCTCTTTGTATCAAAGCACAAAATCACCTCTTTTATGGGACTTGTATAGTGCACTGCTACCTGCCCTCATACTAAAACCATTACAATGCTGGAGCTCCCAATTCTGCCATGTAGTGCATGAAAAAAATGCCCCTTCAGTAGTATGATTGACAGTTCCTTTATTGAGTGTCGATCTTCCTTGAACTGGTCGAGCATTGGTCTTTCTACTTTGTGATTTATGATGTTAACCCTGTGTGGCTGTATTGTTTCTTGTGGTCTCTTTCAAGTCTCACCAAAGGGGCAATGTTCTTGTGGATACTTCTTGCACTGAACACAGCTTGTGCATATTTGATTTTGTTCTCTCATTGAATATTTGTAGTGCCTAGGAAGTGTAAGCTCTAAGTCTGGGGTGTAAAGAAAACACTTAGGGGCATATCAGCAACAGACGGCGAAAAATATCGCAAAGCGTGCTTAGCGCTTGTATATTTATCGCCGCCTATCGCTGGAATTTATCGCCCTGTTAGCGCGTTATTAACAACACGTTTCTCCAGGGAGATAAATCATCCAGCAAAAGCGTCGTTATGCGGGAATATCACTGGAAATCCAGCGATATTCCCGCAGCGATAGGGGAAATCTTGATAATAGGGAGATGTGGATTCAGCCACTGAGTCCACCTCCCATGTCAAAGATAGGGTAGTCATACAAAAAGCAGGCGTACAATACCGGCGATAACAGCAGTTAGCGCTGTTTTTAATATCGCTATGGGTGTCCTGGACCATATTGTAAATACGGAGAAGGACAGTTAGCGATCATTTCCCATTAGTATTTGCAGGGAACGCCTACTTTGCATATCATTAGAGATGCAAAGCGAGGCGTGAACAAAATGGGAGCTGAATAAAGGAAACACGCGATAACGTGTCCTTGTAAATAATGCGATATAATTATCGTCGCTTTTCGCCCGAAAACGGACGCTAAATCGGCGATAATTATATCTCCAGCCCTTGATAATATGCCCTTTAGAGCATGGATAGAGAGTGCAGCTCCACTGTATACCATTATTTTTCTTAGTCTTGACATTAACACTAGTATAGCATGCCTGGGTGCAAAATCTTTGCTGGGTTCTAGTTTGTGTGATTTGTTTGCAAGTGTGCTGAGCAAGAGAATGCTCCAGTAGGAGCCTGAGATGAGTGGCTAAAAATGTCATTCTTAGCAGTCGCAGCCAGTGGCATGTGAAAGTGGTGGGGCGAAGAGCAGCAGGCTCTCTTGTCGTTTTCAGCATGAGAGTAGCACCATGACTGGTTTGAGCAGGCTAACACAGCACTCCTTTTCAGACTAGGAAACTGTGCCTGCAGTTCACCCGACTGTTTTACAGCTGGTATTGGTGCTGGCAGAAGTGCGCATGCCAGATTGCCCACCACAAGACAGCCGACCAATGTGACATGTGCACTTTAGGCTTTAGGGAAGTCAATCCTGCTGCCAATCAGCAGCAGGAAGGGCACTGCCCTTGAGCCGAAATACAGCGCGCACTTCACGAAGATTTTCATTACATTGACCATTTTATTTAAATTATGTTTAGCTGCAGCTGCTACACTCGCAGCAGACAGGGTAACGCCCATGTTAGATGTCTTCACATCTAACATGGGCTTCGATTGGAATTCCATAGACCATATTATCAAACCCATTATCGCCGCTTTATCAGCAGTTTTCTGCCGATAAAGCGGCGATAATTTTATCACCTGTCTTGATAATATGCCCCTAGATTTTCACTTTTGGAATGCTCAAAAATAATAAAAAGCACTTTAAAGATCTACCTTTTTACAACACACCAGATGATAGGAGCAAAGAAAAAAATACTGTAAAAATAGTAATTTAACTAAAGAGTAAGAGTTTAAAGTTAGGACCCTGTGATGTAATTTAAGTTTTTGTAGAGTGCTCAAATATTCAGGACTAGGGTGTCTCGGTGCTAGCATGTAGGACAGTGTAATTATCTACACAATTTAGAGGAATTTAACATAGAGAAAAGATTGGTTTCAGTGACTTGCGGATTTTGAGCCAAATTGCTTTGGGCCATATGTATCAAAATCCTCTTTTACGATTCTCAAATAGAGATTTTTTGCGAATCGCTATTTGAGAATTGCAAAATGCTATGTATGTAGGATTTGCAATAAATGTTGCGAATCCTACACATTCCTTAATTGCGAATCTCAAATTGCGATTGGCAATTAAGGAATACCTCCCCATACATTCCTATGGGCCTAGAGGCCCATAGGAATGAATGGGAAGACATTCTCAATTTGCGATTAGCAATTAGAGAATCCCAAATTGAGAATGCAATTTCAAGGATGCAAGGGTGTCAAAAAGACACCCTGTTGCATCCCTGAAATAAGCATGGGTGCACATGTGGCACACATACATGCCCTAAGGGCATGTATGTGCTTCACTTTGCACTTTGAAAAATGCAAAAAAGTGTATTTTTTAAAGAAATCGCAAATTACCACCAACTTGAAGTTGGTGGTAATTTGCGATTCCTTAAGGCCAAATTGCACTTTTTTGGTGCTTCTTATATTGCATTTAAGGAATCGCAAAATTTGCGATTCCTTAAATGCAATCAAAGTAAGGAATCGCAAATCTTGCGTTTCCTTATTTTGCATGCAGATTTGCCTTCATACATACCATTTAGCAAAATTGCGATCGCAAACCCCGAAATTCTGTGAATTTCGGCGTTTGCGATCGCAATTTTGCTGGATACATATGGCCCTTTGTTCTTAAAGGCAGGGATTTCCAGACTTTGGGAGTTTTGTATTATCTTTTATTCAGCAACGATTAAGCATGCTTTCTAAACCTCCATATTCATGCCTCCATAAATAACTCTATTTTGATTACTATCGAAATATATCTATAATTTTAATCCATGAAACATGCATTATAGTGTTAGCAAATATGTCATTTAAATTGACAAGCCTACTCATTTACGGCTAGATTTACACAATCGTTTTGTACAACTAAGTAAAACATGCAGCAAACAGGAAGTTTCATCTGAGACTGCGAACAACATCCTAATTCGCAGAATTCATATTTGCGGATATTTACGGTATCAGTGGCACTTAAATTAGAACTATGTAACATTTTCCCTGTAGATGTTGTTTTTTTTCCAGAATCGTACATACAGTAAGGGTTTGGAAAAAATGTTCAACGATTCTATTCGCAAAAAGTGCATGGGTGCTGATAATTTACGATGAAGGTAAAAGTTAAGGACAAATACTTCTAAGTGATGGAAACCCTGGCCAATAATACTAAAATTATGGCATAGAGGCCTCTGCATGTCAAGGGTTGATGTCAGAGTTCTGAAGCTGCCATCTGCTTTTCTTGCATGCCTCTCTATCATATTCCAACTCTTTACAAACTCTATTTGGCACATAAGTCTGCAAAGACTATTATTTTTCTCCCTGTTTCAGATTTATTGCTCAAAATCAGATTGTTTTAGATGCTTGTAAATTATTGCTGTATCAGCAGTGCGTTTGTGCTGCTCGGCAGGAGGACTCAGGGTGGGGCACTGCTTGCATGTTTGCCAAATAGTTTATATTAGGTTAAACTGCCAACAGTTTCCTTTGTCAGTTTTATCACTATATACCGAGAGCCACTGGAATTATGCTATTCTATAACAAATGGTTTTGCCGCATTTACCACATAATCCAGTACATGTTGCATTATTTACAGATTTTGCTTACGCAGTAAATGCACTGTGGGGGTGGGGGGGGGGGGGAGGTCCGGACTCTGGAGGAGATAAAGAAAAATGGCAGGAATATCAACTGGAACCTGCCTCCATCTCACTCTCTTCAGGAAGGACGTCCTCTCCGCCATGCACCCCACCTGCTTATGTGGGCTGCCTCTACCAGACAACACTCATAAGGTGCCAGGTTAGATCGCCCCCTTCCCACCCCTCTAATGCTGTCCTTAAATTCAATGTCTTCCTGTTTCATGTGTGACTAGGTAAGTCAGTCTATGTTTTCTTTTTGAATTATGGGACATGTAATAATGAGTTCATATATGGTTAAATAACACTACGAGGCCCAGAATTCTAATTTGAAAAACTGGGAATGGCCTAGCTATTGGTGACGCACTGCCACTTTTTTTTTCCATTCAAATTACATATTAATACTTAACACTTACAATCATTGATTACATATCTACACATATAATTTTTACATATGGATCAATTATAGTGTCTGAGTTTAAGGGAGTAGCCAGAAAATTCAGTTTCCAGTGAACAAAAAGCTTGATTGGGCCCTCCGGCAAAACACAGTTTTTTAACAGCTGTTCATCTACAAAAGCATTAATAACACGTATATTTACTTTAAAGGGGCCATACGTCCAATTAAACTCAAAGTGCATCATACAGGTTTTTAAAATTTTTGTTTAGAGTTTTATATAGCGCGAACTAGACCCGAAGATATCAGGCATCAGAGCGCTTTACATGAGCATCAGTTTCGTACAGATTGACACATTCATTTTTGTTAGGCACAGGAGATTAAGTGATTTGCCCAGAATTACAGGATGTCAAGTGTCGTTGTCGAGACTCGAACCCGGTTCCCCCACTTTGAGGTCGACCACTCTAGCCCCTCTTTTTCTGACATGCCATATAGAATTAAGGTAGCTGGCAATCGAGTAAACAAGTATTAAACAACAGAATAGTGACTTAGAGGCAACTAAAAGGTGGTTGCTCTAAACAGTTAAAGAGAAAAGGCATAAAAAATGTTTATTAAAAGAACCCTCACTCACCGACCTGGTCGGTGACATGCTTCATCATAGGGTTCCACCAGAGAAGCCAAATGCTTCCCTGGTGTGCTTCCACGCCTGATTTACAGCAGAGCAGGATGTTAAATGTGTGTGTGCATAGATAGTGAGATGTGAAAGGGATGATTAAAAAGTGTTTGGGACTAGCCCGTCCAATGATTTATTCAAGGCTGCCCAAATACTAATAAAAACGTGAATTGGATGAAAATCAGTCCTATAAAGTGGCTGGTGGCATCCAGAATTTTTGTTAAGAAATGGTCAACATGTTTCTGCTGAAACGTGCTATTAGCAAAGCATTCGTCAGGACCCAAAAAAAATCCCACGGCGCTGTGCACACGCTAAGGCGCACCCTAACCTGTGGAATATTGCAACAGAAGGTACAACTCACGGTTATACCCAGTGGTCTTGCGTAGTTTCAGAGACCTTTATGTTAATTTCAACCTGTAAAAGAAAGACATTGTGTCCTAACTTCAATCTAGTTAAGTACACTTACAAGTTTGAATAAACACTGCAGGAGTAAATAATCTCTTTAAACCAATATTATATATATACATTTTCTTGCACAAATACAATATTCGATAAAGTTGTGGAAGTAACACATCTGAACTTGACAGGATGTATCTATTGATGTAACAATACCAATGGTTCAGTTGCCTTTGCCATTTGCTTCAAATATTCATTTAAAGATTATCGTGAGTTCAATATTTCATTCAAGCGCCTCATGGTCGTTAGGTCTTTCGAAGTCCCTACGAGCGCAAAGAACGTGGGCTGACAGCTCAAAAAAGGGGCCTAAAAACACGCATGCTTTATGCTATTCCCAAACTACACCAATTAACCCCCAGATGTGAACGGGGATAGTATCACTGGTGAAAAGCATGCGTCTAGCTTTTGCAAAGATTGCGGAGAAAAAGGCTTACTTGGACTCATCAAGTGACTTGTTTCATGGAGTCGCGGGGAGGTAGGACGGACGTTTGGGTATCTAAAACAAACGAAAAATGAAAAAGAACCGTAAACACGAGCACTCCTGTAATTGTAAGACTGTAATGCGCCCGATGTGTAAAGCACTTACTTCCCGTTTTGTCCGATCCTAGCAGCACACGTCCGCCCCGGTCCGAATGTCAACGATGGGGCAGGCCTCCGTGCTCAAAAACGGGCTCACCCGTGACGTCACAGTGGCGAAAACGTGTGACGTATGTTGGATACGTAACCTGAAACGCAGGGACAACGCGTACAGCTAAACAACTAGAGCGTTGCCCTGTATTGAAAAGACATGAACTTTATTAATCACTAAATACGGGTACATTGGGTATGATTGTGAAAAAACCAAATGAAATAATGGGTTCTTGGGCTCATTGGCATTCCAATGAACAAATTAAACATTACATTTACAATACTGTCCTAATAAAGGGTGTCATGGCAAAACGATTTCTAGATTGTGGCAAGTTGGTAACAGCTTTTTTTTCCTCTTTCCCCGATCAAAGATTGACAGTGGGCATTGGGTAAACCTTAGCCTGTATTGAGTAACCACATTTTATTGATCACTAGATATTAGATAATGTACCTCATCTGGAATCTTCTTCATGAGATTATATAAATATAAATACCAGTCCTTATATCTCTCTTAACAGGCTTCTTAACAAGAAGTAGGTCAATTCTATCCTGTCCGTACTACTTGTTATATTTGATGACTGTCTCTCTGCGAACCTATTTTTTGTGTGTGTGTTTTGCACCCAATCCTCAGGTCAGAGACGAATAGTATAATATGGTCAATGAACATTTAGAGGAAAAGGGAGGGTATATTAAGAACATTATGAAAAGTCGCTGTTCAACGCATAGAGCATACATCAAATTACGTGGCATAACACCACATATCATCACTCCAGAAAGCATTTCACGGACCACCCTTATATAATCTCAATGGGCCAATACTGTGCCCCATGGAATATTGTCATTCAGACCTACATGATGGGTTGCCATCCGATAAATCCACCTCTGCTCCTTTTCAAAGAGGGATTGGTGTGTGCTGGTACCAGGGGGTAGATGTTCAATTTAGAGATCAAAGGGAGAGCAAGGGATTTGTCCACTAACAAGTGAAACCGAGATTACTCCTATTCCCCTAGTAGGAAACAAAAGAAGGAGTATCCCCAGCGGAGATTTTGAAAAATTCTCTGGAGGGTAAACTTTTTTGGCATGAAGGAAAAATGTATCCTTTTGTTTAAAACCCCTCACTCACCAGCCTAGTGGTGACATGCTTCATCATCGGGGTCCACCCTGGTGACCTAGCGTCACCAGGATGTGCTTCAACACCTGTAATACAGTGGAGCGGGTTGTGACTGTAAGTGCAAAAAATTTTATGTTAAAGATTGTCCTGGTTTAACTCAAAAATATAATTTTTATTGTAGAGCAACTGAACAATATTAAAAAATAGTGACGAGATACTGGTAGGCGAGTTACGAGCAGAAAATCTCTATATGTGTTTGTGTGGATTGGTCAACATGTTTCTACCAAATGGGCGATTGCCCGGTATTCCTCAGGACCAAAAAACAGGTGGACGGAAGGTGTGGGCCCCCTAGAAGGCGCACCCTAACCTGATCCCCTGTGTACCGCCTGGCAAATCGCTAGCGGTATATGCGCTCAATCAAATAGGTGAGCAGGCAAAAAAGTCAAAAAACAAGAGACCTGTGGAAAGAAAGAGGTAAACAAACTTCAGTTATGATCATGCTTACTCTCCTGTAACGTAGTGACGTGTCTCTGTGTTGTGAATTATCATGCCATTGAGGTTTGTTTTTAACCCTCCGGATGAGAAAATAACGTGATACTTGGATGTCCATACGGGGTATTGCTGGACACATATATTGATCAATAGGTGCGTGCATTGCTGCATGCATTATCCTTATCGCGTTCATCGGGTCAATGAAAAAGTAGACCCTTTCTTTTTCTCTCCTGAGAACCCGACACAGTTTCGGGAATCACGGCGCAGCTCACTTGATTGAGCCGGACCAACCTGGTACTGCTCACCTCTTACTATCTTAAATTCCGCCATTACAGAATATGTTGCCCTTATGTGAAGAGCCTACGCCCTGCCCGATGAAGCACTTAAGAGCCCAAAATTAAGTAAGCCTCGACTCACGCCATGGAACCTATGTGTACTCGTATGTGTTATATATGTGTGTTAGTCATGTACGTTATTTCACGTTCTCGGACGCCATTCAACAATGATGTGCACTATTTGCAGCACCAGTTCTTTGTAGTCACTATACAACGATTTAGGACCGTGATGATAACTTCAGCGCACCTTGGTGAATAAATATGTGTGCGATAATTAATAATGCATGTAATAATGCACGCACCTATTGATAAGTGCGCTTTCAAGTAGTTACACAAACGCGATAAGGATAATGCATGCAGCAATGCACGCACCTATTGATCAATATATGTGTCCAGCAATACCCCGTATAGACATCCAAGTATCACGTTATTTTCTCATCCGGAGGGTTAAAAACAAACCTCAATGGCATGATAATTCACAACACAGAGACACCTCACTACGTTACAGGAGAGTAAGCATGATCATAACTGAAGTTTGTTTACCTCTTTCTTTCCACAGGTCTCTTGTTTTTCGACTTTTTTGCCTGCTCACTTATTTGATTGAGCGCATATACCGCTAGCGATTTGCCAGTCGGTACACAGGGGATCAGGTTAGGGTGCGCCTTCTAGGGGGCCCACACCTTCCGTCCACCTGTTTTTTGGTCCTGAGGAATACCGGGCAATCGCCCATTTGGTAGAAACATGTTGACCAATCCACACAAACACATATAGAGATTTTCTGCTCGTAACTCGCCTACCAGTATCTCGTCACTATTTTTTAATATTTTTCAGTTGCTCTACAATAAAAATTATATTTTTGAGTTAAACCAGGACAATTTTTAACATAAAATTTTTTGCACTTACAGTCACAACCCGCTCCACTGTATTACAGGTGTTGAAGCACATGCTGGTGACGCTAGGTCACCAGGGTGGACCCCGATGATGAAGCATGTCACCACTAGGCTGGTGAGTGAGGGGTTTTAAACAAAAGGATACATTTTTCCTTCATGCCAAAAAAGTTTACCCTCCAGAGAATTTTTCAAAATCTCCGCTGGGGATACTCCTTCTTTTGTTTCATATGGTAGATGTTCAATCACTGTCCAACTTAGATCGTTCGTGGTATGATGTTGTAGCAGGAAATGATAAGTTAATTTTGTGCTGTTCTTTTTACACCGAATATTACTGCGATGCTCGCATATTCGTTGTTTTATTTTCCGGGTGTTCATCCCCACATTTCTTAGTCCACAGGGGCAGGTAATTAGGTAGACCACGTGGGTGGTGTTGCAGTTTGTGTGTGATTTTTGGTACCAAAGTTTTCCTTGTTCAAGGCTCAGTTGTTTCGAGGTGGTGGTTAAGTGGCACACGCTGCATGAGCCGCATGGAAAATGCCCCAACACTGGGGGAAGGCCCCAGGCATTCAGTACAGTTGCCTGATGTCCCTGTCTCCCAGGCTTGGATCGTGTATGGACCAATGTATCTTTTAGACTGCGGGCCCGTTAGTATGAGAATAGTGGTTTGGTCCACTGATGGTTATTGCTTTCCAAAATTTTCCAATGCTTGCGTATAGACTTGCTCACCACATTTGATGCCGCATTGAAGGTGGTGACACATGTAAGGGGAGGAGGTACAGGAGTTCTTGCAAAATCCGTATCTAGCAGAGCATCACGATTTTGACTCCGAGCTCTTTTGCAAGATTTTTTGAGGATGCCATCAGGATTACCTCGATTTTGGAGTTTTTCCGTCAGGTCCTTGGCTTGGCTTTTGAAATTGGCGATCTCACTGCAATTTCGCCTCAGTCGCAAAAACAGGCCATAGGGAAGGTTTTCCCGTAAAGGGTGCGGATGGTAACTCGTAAAATGCAGTAGGTTGTTTTTAGCGGTGGGTTTATGGTGAGTCCTAGTTTGTAAACGGTTGCTAGATTTTGAAATAACAACATCAAGAAACACCATCTCTTCTTTATGGTGTGAATGGGTAAATTTCAAATTAACATCACACGTGTTGATCCAGGTAAAAAAATCAAAAAGCACATCTTCTGAACCTTTCCAAATGATGAGGACATCATCGATGTACCTTCGCCATAAGGAAACATATGGTAGGTACGGGTTGCTGTTTGATAGTATATGTCTTCGTTTGAAGTCATAGACATACATCCCAGCCACAGTCGGGGCAAATGTGCTGCCCATTGATGTCCCAGTAGATTGAAAGTACAGGGCTCCCTGGTATTCAAAAAAGTTTTTCTTCAAGGCCAAAGTGGCACAATCCACCACAAATCCCAATCACTGTTCGCCAGCGTTTCTTCAATTACTCTGATGGTAGAGTCTTGCGGGATACAGGTATACAGACTCTCTATGTCTAGAGTTACCAAGTAAGTGGGATCATCAGTCAATTCAATTGTTTGTAGGCGAGCCAACAGACTTTTCGTGGCTTTTAAATAAGTACAGGTTGCTTGAATGAGGGGTTTCAGGAAAAAATCGCAATACTGCGACAAAGGTTCCAAAAGCGAGCCTAGACCTGACACGATAGGCCTCCCTGGTGGTGGTAGCCTGTTCTTATGCATTTTTGGGAGGGTATAAAAGTAAGGTATTGTGCCTTTACTTGTGGTCAAAAAATCCCTCTCATGTTTGGATATAAGGCCATGGCTCTCAGCATCATTTACTAGAGACAAAATGGTGTCCTGTAGGGCTGATGTAGGGTCCTTAGTCAGGCGGGTGTAGCTCACATCAGCTGACAAAAGGTGTTTACATTCCATGTCATATGCCTCCACATCTTGGACCACAATACCTCCGCCTTTGTCGGCGGGCTTTATCACAATGTTTTTATTATTCCTTAAGGATTCCAGAGCCTGGAATTCGCAGGCTTTTGTGTTCTTAAACGTTGGTGTGTCTTCAAAAGCTTCAATATCATTGTAGACAGCTTGTTCAAAAGCCGTGATTTCCGGAGGGATGGAATGAGGTGGTGGTGTGAAAGAAGATTTTAGGCGAAAGGTTGTATCACTCTGATTCTCTTGTGTCAAAGTAGTTTCTTGTTTTTCAAAAAAACTTTTCAACTTAAATTTTTGAAAAAATTCCGCCAGTTCACAGAGCAGCTTAAACCGATCTAGGCGGGCCGTTGGAATAAAGCCCAGCCCCTTCTCAAGTACTGCTTGTTCGTCAGATGTCAAAATTGTAGAAGAGAGGTTGGTTACTAAGCTTTCACATTGCTCGGGCCTGCGCGTTGTGCTTTGCTTCTGGTGTTGTCTCCTACTGCCTCCTCTTGCTCCCAGTGTACCTGGTTGTTGCTTCTTCTCCGTCCCCTTCCCCTCCGTCCCCCCTCTAAAAAAGGCGGGCGATACAGATTCTGTTGAAAGTAGGGATGGGGCATATATGTAGGGTTCCAACCCATCATTGGGTGAAATGCTGGAGGTTGAAAAGAGTTCGGGTAGTTAGGCCCTCCTGTTTCATGGCTGCTGAAACTGTGGCTGTTTTCTGTTTCTACCCCTCCCGCGTTGGCGTGAGCGATAACTATCCCCACTGGAACCACTGGTTGAGGAATCATTGTCTGATCCATCAGTACTCTGGTCATTTTTAGATGGTGCAATAAAATCAGGACTAGCATAGGGGTAAATCTTCGTGTATGACCATCTTGTCAAATCTTTTTGAAGTTTCTGGGCTTTAGACTGTACCAGAAAGTCTTTATATTCATTTACTTCTTTGTTTAGTTCATCTAAACGGTTATTATAACCCGTCAGGGTGGTCCTGAAATGCGTCTCTGTCAATTGTATGTCTATTAGCATCGCCTCGGAAAGCCTAAGAGCTGTTTTTATAATTAGAACGAGCCAGTCGCGGGTACAATGCCACGCGATCTGGGCCCATTCCTTCCTAAACTTTGCATCATCTAAAAAGATTGAGTTTGTGTGTGATTTTTGGTACCAAAGTTTTCCTTGTTCAAGGTTCAGTTGTTTCGAGGTGGTGGTTAAGTGGCACACGCTGCATGAGCCGCATGGAAAATGCCCCAACACTGGGGGAAGGCCCCAGGCATTCAGTCAGGGTGGTCCTGAAATGCGTCTCTGTAAATTGTATGTCTCTTAGCATCGCCTCGGAAAGCCTAAGAGCTGTTTTTATAATTAGAACGAGCCAGTCGCGGGTACAATGCCACGCGATCTGGGCCCATTCCTTCCTAAACTTTGCATCATCTAAAAAGATTGAGTTTGTGTGTGATTTTTGGTACCAAAGTTTTCCTTGTTCAAGGTTCAGTTGTTTCGAGGTGGTGGTTAAGTGGCACACGCTGCATGAGCCGCATGGAAAATGCCACAACACTGGGGGAAGGCCGTGGGGCATTTGTCACCAATAGACTTTTCGGTGCTACGTTGTTCCTGAGGTAGGACACTAGAATCGTCCCATGTAAAATGTTCAGAATGCGGCTCCTCTTCTGATCATTCAATTTATCCCACTCTGTGGTTTGTGAAATAGTTTGAGCAATGGAGGGGTCTGAGAATAAGGAAGGATCAGCTAGTAAAGCCTCAACCTCCCCATTGGAATATGAAAGGCCAAGAGTAAACAACACAGCTCCTATTATCTGCCCTTCATATTCTCAGTGCATGGTGCCTAGCCTTTGATGAAGCCCGAGGAGGCGGCACAGAGGGATAACCCAGTGGGCACGCTGTTTAGTGTAGGTGCCACAGAAGAACAGTAAGTGGACGTCATTCCCCACTGACCCACATCCCATATGGCAAACAGCTCCCTTATCACTTCCATCCAAGCATCTATCCTTCATCCTGTCACCCTTCATCTACCTGCTCATATCCACTATTTCACCTTTACGTTCTATCATTCATTAATTCTTTCATCATCATTCAATCTTTCCTCATTCCATCTATCCATGGGCCATTCCATCTATGTATCTTGCTGTCCACACCTCCAATATCTCCAATGTGTCCTTCCATCTATCCATCATTTGACTTACCCATCCATCAATAAAGCCTTTCAGCCATCAGTTGTCCCTTTTGTCCATTCATTCACCAATCCATCATCAATCCTCTCAGATTTTCATTTGCACTTTCAATTCACCCATCTAGACATCATTTCACCCACTCCTCCGCCCATCCGTTCACTCACTCACCCATCCATCCTTCCATACAACCATCCATCATTTCACCCATCCATCCGTTCACACACCCATCCTTTCACCCACCTATCCTTCCTTTTACCCACTCATCCATCCTTTTCCCTCTCATCTACCCATCTTTTCATCCACCATACCTTTATCAACTCATCCATCCATTCACCCACACATAAATCCACTCGTCCATACTTCTCTCCCTTTTCTAGCAACCTACCTTTCTTTCTTCCCTTTGGTTAATCATGATTAGAAATCCCGATTTTATGGTAGTTTTTGCGGGGGAACATTTCGGTCTCTATTTATTCATATTTATTTTCTTGGCAATTTATCTGTGTTTATCCACATTTTATTTTAGTCGCACGCACAAAAACATATTGCAGCCAATATGTTTTTACATTTATTTACATAGGCAATGTGTGCTTGCTTTTTGTGGGTTTACATAGATTTATGTAGGTGGGTAAATGGGATACTGCTTTTAACAAAGAGATTATTTTGTTAAATTCAGTTAATAAATTGCTATCCTTCCAATATAGCACAGTGAGCTATGAAGGACCTTGTAGCCCGCACTGTCTCATGTAACATACCCTACACATTGATTTACGCCCATATGAGTTATTTTCAATGTATGTGTGATGTAAAGCGCTCTGACACCCTTCACTGGGATGAGTAGCGTTATAGCGCTATAAAAGAAATAAAACAAAATAGTGGTATTTAAATTGTCATGTATGTAAATTCTTGGACAGACCAACACATCACCATTCCTACAGTGCATGCCTATCTCTAATGTACAAGGACTGAAGAAAGTAAAAAGCATGCCTCTCTTAAGTACATATGAAGTGATCAGCTGTGTGCATTTTTTTTTCCCTCGATTGCTTTTAGGTGTGCTCCTCCACCCTCCCCCGTCTCACCCTCATAGCTCCCAGCTTTTAAACAAAATTAGGCCTGATGCCCCTTAATACGACCTTTGTTATGGGCTCAGGTGAAATCAGATAAGCCCTCTCTCTGTCTGCATCCAGGCAGGATAAATGCGAAAATCAGTTTAAACGGAAAACCAGAAGCATTAATTATGATCTCTTATTTGCCAAGTTGCAGACTAGAGGCCCATAAAAAACCCACCCCCGCAGTCAATCGCTGCGAAAGAGGGGGGGGGGGGGCTTCACTACAGCACTGTGTGAGTGTATAGCCTTAGTTAACTATAGTTAGATTGTGGTCACATTTGTTTAGCAGGAGTTGTAGTAAACCGCAGATGACCGACTCCATTTTAAATGACATGCTGTATTCTTGTTTGCCGTGTGTAATCTTATTTTTTTGTTTCAGGCACAAAAAGCTGTTATGTTACTGTGATTGTTTGTGCTAGAATACCGGGCAAAGGTCTTTATTGTTGCAGTTTAATGAGTTGGATGTAGATTCCCAGCACCTGTGAAGGAAGGGAGACAGAGAAGAGAATGCTCCCTTCTGTGATAACCTTGGAGGCTGTGGAGATGGAAAATTCTGCATTATAGTAACCATGAGAAGTGGGCTGACACCATGAACACTAGATATGATTGGTTCCTGCATTTTCAATGTTACGTTTCAATTGTGGGGTTTTGGTAGAGTTAGACGTCTTTTGTCCAACTTTGGAGGCGGACGTCCCTTTTCCCACTATTGAGACGCCAAGGGGCATATGTACAAGCCCCTATCTCCACAGCAACTTCGCTTTTTGTGACGTTTCCGTGGCGATAGGGACTCCACCTTATTTACAAGGCAGTCGTAAGCCACTTAACGTGGCTTAACACTGCCTTGTATATAAGACCCCCTTTCACACTATGCTCAGCGTGAAAGCGGTGGGCAGTGGGTGTTGCGGTGGGCGTTCCACCACAACAGCCATTGATTTTAACGCTGCCCCCTATTTACAAGGGCAGAGTAAATAGAAGACAGCGCCAAAATTAAGACCAGGGAAAACTTGGTCTTTAGTTGGCGAAACGTGGAGAAATGCTATATTTCTTCTCGTTTTTGCTTTTTCCATGTGTGCTGCCTTGTCAGCACACATAGAAGTGACAAAATGACATTTCAAGATTGTTTATGTACAGGAAGGGGGATATATATATATATATATATATATATATATATATATATATATATATATATATATATATATATATATATATATATATATATATATATATATATATATATATATATATATATATATATATATATATATATATATATATGCTCCCTCCGGTTCCACCCTTAATGAGGCACTCTCGGTCGGGTGCGATGCGCGGTATGTGGAAACCACGTTACATCACGCTCACAGTTCTTAAGATTCCAAAAGAAACTTCACACTCGCGGGGGCTGTTAACTCCGTTCTTTTAATTTTAAATCAGCAACATGTTGCTGATTTAAAATAAAAAGAACGGAGTGAACAGCCCCCGTGAGTGCGAAGTTTCTTTTGGAATCTTAAGAACTGTGAGCGTGATATATATATATATATCAATGCTCGAAGGTGTCCACCTTTGAGTAGCGCGCGAACAGCAGCTTGGTTTATGTATAGGTGAGGACGGGGATCCACTCGTAGACGCCGCTCCGTACGGGATCTGCCCGACGCGTTTCGAAGCTCCATATGCTTCTCTTCAGGGGCTTTAACGGAAGCGGTGTGCGCAACCGCCGACCCACTTCCACATTTTATAAATAGCACACCCACCGATGGGAGGCTCAAATGAGACTGTGCATTCTGGGAAGTGTGGTCCGGGAAGCAAACAATCAAGTCCTGTATGGACTCCACAAGTGGGCCCGTCCTCGATTCCAAGTACGACTGCTGCTTCACTTTCGTGACCCCCAGGGTACCGGGGTGGTGCATACTCCGCGGCTGGACGGCCGCGTATAAATCAATGCTCGAAGGTGTCCACCTTTGAGTAGCGCTCGAACAGCAGCTTGGTTTATGTATAGGTGAGGACGGGGGTCCACTCGTAGACGCCGCTCCATACGGGATCTGCCCGACGCATTTCGAAGCTCCATGTGCTTCTCTTCAGGGGCTTCCTATACATAAACCAAGCTGCTGTTTGCGTGCTATTCAAAGGTGGACACCTTCGAGCATTGATTTATACGCGGCCGTCCAGCCGCGGAGTATGCACCACCCCGGTACCCTGGGGGTCACGAAAGTGAAGCAGCAGTCGTACTTGGAATCGAGGACGGGCCCACTTGTGGAGTCCATACAGGACTTGATTGTGTGCTTCCCGGACCACACTTCCCAGAATGCACAGTCTCATTTGAACCTCCCATCGGTGGGTGTGCTATGTATAAAATGTGGAAGTGGGTCGGCGGTTGCGCACACCGCTTCCGTTAAAGCCCCTGAAGAGAAGCATATGGAGCTTCGAAACGCGTCGGGCAGATCCCGTACGGAGCGGCGTCTACGAGTGGATCCCCGTCCTCACCTATACATAAACCAAGCTGCTGTTTGCGTGCTACTCAAAGGTGGACACCTTCGAGCATTGATTTATACGCGGCCGTCCAGCCACGGAGTATGCACCACCCCGGTACCCTGGGGGTCACGAAAGTGAAGCAGCAGTCGTACTTGGAATCGAGGACGGGCCCACTTGTGGAGTCCATACAGGACTTGATTGTGTGCTTCCCGGACCACACTTCCCAGAATGCACAGTCTCATTTGAGCCTCCCATCGGTGGGTGTGCTATGTATAAAATGTGGAAGTGGGTCGGCGGTTGCGCACACCGCTTCCGTTAAAGCCCCTGAAGAGAAGCATATGGAGCTTCAAAACGCGTCGGGCAGATCCCGTACGGAGCGGCGTCTACGAGTGGATCCCCGTCCTCACCTATACATAAACCAAGCTGCTGTTCGCGTGCTACTCAAAGGTGGACACCTTCGAGCATTGATTTATACGCGGCCGTCCAGCCGCGGAGTATGCACCACCCCGGTACCCTGGGGGTCACGAAAGTGAAGCAGCAGTCGTACTTGGAATCGAGGACGGGCCCACTTGTGGAGTCCATACAGGACTTGATTGTGTGCTTCCCGGACCACACTTCCCAGAATGCACAGTCTCATTTGAGCCTCCCATCGGTGGGTGTGCTATGTATAAAATGTGGAAGTGGGTCGGCGGTTGCGCACACCGCTTCCGTTAAAGCCCCTGAAGAGAAGCATATGGAGCTTCGAAACGCGTCGGGCAGATCCCGTACGGAGCGGCGTCTACGAGTGGATCCCCGTCCTCACCTATACATAAACCAAGCTGCTGTTCGCGTGCTACTCAAAGGTGGACACCTTCGAGCATTGATATATATATATATATATATATATATATATATAATTTTTTTTCACAAAGATGAGAAGCACACCAATTCCAGGTTTTTAAGCTTGGATTCAGCCCCATCGCAGATGCACCCCTTGCTGACCACGCTGCTGGAGGAATCCGATTGTGCATCAATCTATATATATATATATTTTTTTTTTCTTATTTATATATTTTTAATACACCCTACACCCCAAAAATGACTCGTATTACCCCAATAGCCATACCCCTGACCCTAAAATTACCATTGCCACCCCAAAACCCTTACCCAAACTAAAGCCTAAAATGACCCATATCAACCCAAAACCCCAACCCACCCTGAACCCTAAAATTATCCTTACCACCCCAAAACCCATACCCACCCTGAGCCGTAAAATTACCCTTGGCACCCCAAAACCCAAACCCACCCTGAACCCTAAACATACCCTTGGCACCCCAAAACCCATAGCCACCCTGAATTCTAAAATTACCCCTGGCACCCCAAAACACATACCCACCTGACCCTAATATTACGCTTGGTACCCCAAAACCCATACCCACTCTGAACTCAAAATTACCCTTGGCATCCCAAAACCCATACCTACCATAAACCCAACAATTACCCCTGGCACCCCAAACCCCATACACACCCTGAACTCTAAAAGCACCCTTGGCACCCCAAAACCAAAACCCACCCTGAAGGACTCTTGGCACCTCAAAACCCATACCCATCCTAAACCCCCAAATTACCCTTGGCACCGCAAAACCCATACCCACCCTGAACCCTAAAATTACCCTTGGCACCCCCAAACACACCCTGAATCCTAAAATTACCCTTGGCACCCCAAAACCCATACCCAAACTGAACCCTAAAACCCTAAAATTATCCTTGGCATCCCAAAACCCATACCCATCCTAAACCCTAAAATTACCCTTGCCACCCCAAACCATATACCCACACTGAACCCTAAAATTAATCATGGCACCCCAAAACCCATGCTCACCCTGAACCCTAAAATTACCCTTGGCAACCCATACCCATACCCAGCCTGAACCCTAAAATTACCCTTGGCATCCCAAAACCCATACCCACCCTGAACCCTATAATTTCCCTGGGCACCCCAAAACCCATACCCACCCTGAACCCTATAATTTCCCAGCGTACTGAGAAGACGTCAGACGCCGACAGAGCCGTGGACGACTAGGGAGATACGAGAGCGCATGAAGAAAAAGAACCCGCATTAAGAGAGATCGCGAAGACTTATCCCCAGAGATACGAACTATCACACAAAAGAAGACTGATATTAATGAAACAGACGAACATTAAAGAAAACCACTGATTGTATCTGAAAATACACACCAAGAGTATCATCCCCAAAAAGTTTAAATTGAAAATTGTCCTACTACAAACAGATCGCGCCCTGAGGAAGACCTTACATAAAACAACAGGTCCAGAACTTATAAGGTCGAAATGCGTTGGCATCATCATTAGAAGATCAGAGTACAATAAACACAAGGGACAATGTTTAAATAAATGAGTGGAGCTTGAGTACCCTAGCCCACTCATATAATGTTTATGAAAAAACTCTGACCTTTAACAGGGCCGAATAAATAGGAATTGCCAGGAAAGAACAACTTAATTCTGGCAAAAAAGTAGGACGCTAACCCGAGGAATTCATATATAATATGGTTGTGTTTTTAAGAGCAATATTATGACTAGCAGAATTAATTTTGATCACAATATATTTATACATTTGTAAATATTTGTTATTTGTTGTCTAGCAACTGATATGTTGTGTATATATGTTGTGCAAAAATTGTGACATGAAATGTTATTGAGATTTATGTGTATTGAATGTAAGGATACCTAATCTACAAGAAAAATTGTTTAAAAAGAAAAAAGCAATAAGAATTGCAGTCAATAAAAAGGACTCCTGTTTTTTAAAAAAAATAGTGTATGTCAAGTCAAAGGATCTTTATTTCGGCAGTATGCCATAAAAGAGAACAATGATTACTAAAAACAGTGCAAAGAAAAAAATAGATGACAGTATAAATTCATTATATAAATAACAGTTTCAGCAAAATTTAGCGACACAAACGGTTATTCAAATTTCATAGGTATTGGCCACGGTTAAAATTATTAAAACAATAAATAATTTCATGTGACAGTTTAAAAACATGTAAAAGAGGACAATATGCCACGGGCTAAATGTGCAGGCTTAGGTTCGTTCAATTAATAGCCTGCGCTTAAACCACATAGCAGCCAAAAATTTTGAAACGGCAAATACTGTCGATCCAGTTGTGTCGATTTTTAGTATTCTAAATGCCTGCATGCATCGTCGAAAGCCTAAGTTTTTGCATAGGGGAACAAGCCAATGGTTCCTGGCCTTGAAATAACCTGAGCAAAAACGCAACCCATGCAGCTCATTTTCAATATCATGTTTACAAGCTGGACAATTGGTCGGGGCAGAGGGTGACAACTTGCAGGTGACAGCTCGCAGTGGTAGAACACCGTGCCTCCACTGAACTTATAATTTTTTTGCCAAAAGAGGATAGATGTCATCTAGATATTACTCAAAAAGATAAAGATCTTTAACCAAGAGGAAAGAGGCTATTATGGAGCCAATTTGTGGGTTGCGTTGAGCAGCAATAAGTCTATCTGCACGGGATGCATTCGTAAGCTGGGTGCGTGAGAGTTTGTTGCACCCTCGTTCTGGATCGGACCAAAGCTCGGGAAATTCTAACCTTCTGGATTCTTTCCTTATGTAGGCAAGCCAGGAAAATTTCCCCGAGCCTGAGAAGGACAGGATCTCCTTGAGTTCTTCTCTATATTGTAGCAGCTCTGGGGTAACCCAGAGTCTGCGCCAAAATCTCAAGGGTTTGAGTGCTAGTTCTTCATTGATTGGTCTGATGCCCAAGTCAAGCTTTAGGGGAAAGAGTGGTGTACTAGATGGTAGTGCTATTAACCCTCTTTGAAATTTATTTTCAGTCGTGATAATTTCAGTCCTGACAGAGTAACCCCACAGTTCACCCCATCTAAAATGGCACCCCTAGCTTTTGCCTTATAGACCTCGATAGGCAGTCTCAGAGGTTTAATTGTTGATTTATTGGATAGTTTAAGGATGCCACCCGAGAGTTGGGCTAATTTTAACTGTGACTTTGTTTGCTGGGGGCCCCATGTAAAATTTTCATTTATTGTGACCCCGAGATAATCAAACGTAGTGACCCTTTCCAGAAGTATTGGCCCTAAACTGGGGTTTGCCCTGGTGGTTCTCGGAGTATTGTAGATCATAAATTTAGTTTTTGAAGAATTGATCTCCAAGCCTCAAATGGTGCAAAAATCCTGAAAACCGTCCAATATTCTCTGTACCCCCATGGGGGCTTTAGACAGCAAAAGGGTATCATCGGCAAACATGATTGCCGGTACCCTGCTGCCAGCCAACTTTGGGGCATCATTGTGGGGACTCCATTGGGGTGCTTGATTACTCCGTTGACATAGAGGCAAACAGGGTCGGTGCAAGGACAAAGCCCTGCCTTACCCCCCTGTCAACGGGAAATCTAGATGAGAGTAAGCCATTTTTTCCACATCTCACTTGGCCAAAGTTAGCCTCAGGTAACCTCATCAAGACAGACAAGAGGTGCGTGGGGATACCAAGTTCAAGAAGAACAGCCCAAAGTTTGGCCCTGGGTACAAGGTCAAAGGCGTAGCGAAGGTCGACGAATACCATATAGAGGCTGCCACCCTCTATACTCACTGTTTTCCAATATAAAAGTTGTAAACGGAAGATTTGATCCACAGTGGAGGTATTCTTCCTAAACCCCGCCTGGTAGGGACTAAGAATTGCAGACTCATCCATCCAGTTCTGTAACTGGTCCAGATGAGTCTTGCAAAAATCTTCTGGGGGACATCAATGAGGCTGATCGGTCTGTAGTTGGATAGGAGCAGAGGAGAGCCCTTCTTAAATATGGGGACTATCTCTGCACCCAGCCAAGTACAGGGAACCGTCATGCCTCTCAGAATTGCATTGAACAGGATCTGAAAATAGGGGCCCCAGATCCTCGGTTCCTGCTTAAAGAGATCCCCTGGAAGTTTGTCCGAGCCTGGGGCTTTACCTGAGGCAAGTTTCGAGATGGCATTACATACTTCTTTCACCGTAAACTCGATCACCTCAGGATGCAATGTTAAAGCAGCCTGGACAGCTAAGTCCGATGTATGATCAATAAGTCCCTCGGGAGAATATATGGCCCGACCTTCCCAAGCTTCAGGGACTATGTTCGGTTCTATTGATGCTTTCAGCTCACCACTACCGTATTTATTATGGTCCAAAATTTACGGTAATCTTTGGCTTCAAGCACCAGAGATAGACTAGACCATTTTTCATGGTCCCATTTTTCCTTGGCGCAAATAATCAGCCATTTATAGTGCGCCCTCCTGGTTTTGATTTTTATTCTATCATTTTCCTTTATAGCCTGCAAAAGCTCTCTTTTCGCCAACCTGCAAGCTGGATTTTACCAGGAGCAGTGGGAAACCCTTTTTGTCCTCCCCGCAACCCGAGGGTTAAGTAACTCAGCCAAATTTAGGAGAATGCCCTTATTAAGTTCCTCCAACTTGGATAGATAGTCATAGGATGGAGGTTGGCTAGTTAATATTGCTATCTCACTAAACAAGGGAAGGATTGAACTATAAAGTTTCCCCAGTTGTTCCGGGTGTTCAACTAGTTTGTGCCAGCTGACTCTGCGCCTGTCATTTGAGACGGTAAGATTGCCGTCATTGAAGTCAGAGGATGCAACGTCACTCCCACAGGTATAAGGTAACCCAATTTTAAGACAAGGGCATTATGGTCACTGTCTGCTCTTATAACAACATTGAAATCAATAACCGATGGCCATGGCCTTGTCTCCACCAGTATATAATCAAGAAGAGACATTTCTCTGGGTTTATTGTAGGTGCATTTGGCTGGAATGTCGGAAGGAGTCCGGCCGTTGCAGGCCCGTAGAGAATAGTTTAGGGTGAGTGCCGTAATTTGGATGGCTAGCGGGGACCATGCCTTGGGAGTGGGAGCCTGGATCACCGGTATAGACTAGTGCTCGTCCTCTGCAATTAGGGCATACTCATTTAGACCCTTGAGGGGTTCGTAATGGCAATTCAAGTCGCCGCCCACCAGGAGGCGAGTGCCAGTCGAAATTGTTGGAATAAAGAGGGAAAGGTCCTCAATGGTACAAGACTCACTCGTAGGACTTACGGGACGAGAATATACATTAATCAGTGCAATTTTAGACGCGTTTGGCCAAGTGAGAACCACACACTGAATATCTTTGGAATGAGTGTTTAAAACTTTAATTATGCAGCCAAGGTGAGTGCCCACCCAGATAGTGAGGCCCCCGGACGGGCGGCCTCTCCCTCCCCAAACAGCCGGGACATATATTGTGGCAAAGCCTATCCGATGTAACTCAGTGCGTGCCCATGTCTCCTGAAAGAGACAGACGTCACTTTCGTCCACAAAAGAGCCCCAATCAGGGCAGGTCAGTTTGCTGGGGAGAACTGCCAGATTCCACAATAGTATTTTGAGTGAATTTGGCCCGGGACCCTCACCATTTTCCCTGAATGGGGCCGTTTTTCCTACGTTAGTCATAGTCACTGGGGAGCGACTGTATAGCTGTATCCGTGCAAAGACTGACCCCATTGGCAGATGTGAGACACCGTCCTTGTGTCTCTAAAATTAATTAATACACAGTCCCCATTTAGATCCTTTACCCTGTTGCCCACCCATGAGACCCTACGGACAAGTAGGATTTCACTGGTTACAGTTGGCGGCAGAGGCCTATTTTTATTGAGCCAGTCAGTGACCTTATTCTTAAGAGAGATGTGTGACTCCTCGCTCTCATTGTTCAATACAGGGACCCCTGCTAAAACCACTACATAGGGACTAGATTCAGGTGGTAGGCTAATTTGAATGGGTTTTAAACTACCAGGGCGTTGTGACTGTATAAATGTATTAGAGACATTGCTTGGTATGGGTTTGTGCCGTGCATTTAGGCCCAGACCAGCGTCGGAGGCAACAACTACACGCCCTGTTGTCCCCGTACCTATTACCGTACTGTCCTGGCCTTGTAGTTTGGGATCAGATACGAGTAACCCTGCCGGACCTTTAGCACCGAAGTCTCGTGCATCAGGCCCAGCCAGACCCGCAAAATTTGAGCCAGTTGGAATAGCAAGTGGGTATTTGTCAACAACCCTCGCTCGATTCACTGCGGCCCCCTGAAATTGATTGGAAAGCTTTAGTTAACGATAATAAGTTGGCTTTGATTGCAGCTAGTCTGTCAATGAGAGGAGAAAAAGGATCAGAAAACACAACCCCCACTTTAGTCCAGAAGTCATTGTTCATAATGGGAACTTGAGCGTTTTGTGTGTCAATTAGCGTGGATTCTACATCAATTAGCGCTTGTGCACAGTCTTCCCGAGATCCCAAGGATTGTGGCTCAGATTGATCCAGCCTTCTTCTCTTTAATTTAATAGGGCACCTTTTCGTACAATTACCCGTATCCCGTTTCTTTTTGACAGCTCCTTGCAGGTTTGGTGAATGTTCTTTACTGCTCGTTGGAAGGGCTGTCATCGACCTTGTTTTCGGGTAGGATGGCTCAGGTGGTGGCCTTAACTCTGCTACGGGGGCTGTCTCATTGCTTCCCGAGGTGTTGGTCGCCCTAAGGGGGGAGGACTGAGTGCTTGCCGGGCCCTGTACAGATGAATTGGCCGGTCGAGTGCCATCCCCCAGCTGAAAGGAATGTGCGAGCGCATCAATTGATAGCCGCTGTTCTGTGACTGCTATCTCTTGCACAAGGACGTTCGACGCTTTTGTAAAGAAATAGTCCAATGTTCATGCCCCCACTTTTCAAGCTCATCTTGTCCTTGGTGACCCCCGTCGCCATCTCTGTTGGCGTTCGGCCTGGGTTTCTGCCCTTTTCCTTCCGCCTGGTTTTTTTGACGGCTCCAATCCTATTTTGTTTTGGGGAGGAAGAGGAAGGGGTTTCTTTGTTGAGGGGTCCGTGCTTCTATCACATTTCAAGTAAAGCACCCTTCGTACGTGTTGCAAAATGTGCAAGGCTGGTGTAAGAGTCCTATGCCTCGGCGCAATAGTGTATGATCTATGGTGTCAGAGGTAAAACTACTGTTAACCTTCTTGATTTCTTGATTCTGGCCTCTGACCACCTCAATTGAATCATTCCCCATAACTTGATATCCAGCTATAATTTCCCTTGGCACCCCAAAACCCATACCCACATGAACCCTAAAATTACCTTTATACTCCAAAACCAACCTCCCCCAAACCGTATATTTACCTTATACTTACATGTATAACACTTATGTGCATGTGTATTCTGGTAATTCTAAATACCCAAAAAGTCTAAAATGTACTGCAAAATAGAAATATGGCTAGGTATTTGCCGAGCCCCGCCCCAAACAGACACCTCCCTTCCATCCCGTGGCCTCACAGGTACCTCCCGCTCTCCCCTGAGGCATAGATCACACAAACTACATACCAAAACTTATTTTTTGGGTTATGGGTCGTAACAACCCCAGCCATTTTTTATTAAACAAAGACAACACATTAAAGTTGTGTATATTCAAATATGCAGAAAACCCCCCATAACACGCTCGACCGGGGGGGGAAGGCTATGTTAGTCCTGTTGGACTTGTCGGCGGCCTTTGACACCGTCCCTCATGCGGGTCTCCTTTTAAGACTCAGGGAGATCGGCCTGCGGGGGACGGTGTTGGACTGGTTCAAGTCTTTCCTATCGGACCGCCGGCAGGTGATCTGGGCTCCCCCGTTCTCCGCTGAAATGCAAGCGCTAGAGGTTGGGGTTCCTCAAGGGTCCATTCTGAGCCCCACCATATTTAATATCTATATGGCCCCTCTGGCGCGTGTAGCGGAGACGTATGGGGCCCGGGTCATCTCATATGCTGATGACACCCAGCTTCTGTTCACTTGCAGCAAAGGCGAGGCTTTTGACGGCGGCAGGATAAAGGGCTGTTTGAGCGCAGTATTTGCGTGGTTTCTGAGACACAGCCTGAAGTGCAACTCAGATAAATCTGAGTTGCTTTTCTTCGGCTGTGCTCCTGATCCGGACTGGAAGTCCTGGTGGCCCCAGGACATGTTTCCCCCTGAGCAATCATCTTCCCAAGTAAAAAATCTGGGAGTGTTGTTTGATGATGCTCTTTCGTTTAGCCCCCATGTTATGGGGATATCCGGGAAATGTTTTGGCATCCTCAAGATGTTGAGGAAGTTTCTTCCTCTGCTGTCCCTACAATACCGGAAGACAGTAGTTCAGGCGCTGGTGGGATCTAGATTAGATTACGCCAATGCACTCTTTGCAGGTCTGCCCAAGTATCTTTTGGCCAGACTGCAAGTTGTGCAAAATTCGGCGGCCAGAGCTATCTTCGGCTTGCCAAGGAGAGCCAGCGCACAACTGCTTTTGAATAGGCTGCACTGGCTGCCTATTTCGAAGAGAATCAGATTTAAAATTCTTACGCTGGCCTTCAAAGCCCTTCATTCCATCGGTCCTAATTATATTAGGAAGCGGATTGCTTTCTATGTGCCACGGAGGGTGTTACGATCTGCCGATTTGGCTAAATTGGAGGTGCCTCCGGCTAAGCGTGTTCGGATGGGAGAACGAGCCTTTCAATTTGTGGCAGCCCGATGTTGGAATGAGCTCCCTCTCCCTCTACGCAAAGCTACGAACCTCCTGGCTTTTAGGAAAGAGTTGAAGACTCTCCTCTTTTCTGTGTAATTCTTTTGACAACTGTGCTGCTCCTCTATGTGTTGTAGATCTTAGGCCTCTTTGCCAAAGCGCCGGGACGCCCCCTTGGGCAGCCGTGCGCTCAAAAAATATGGCCTTAACATAACATAACATAACACTCCATACAATATTCATATTCCATATTTGTGTACATAATGTTTGTGGAGACCTGCAGGACGATACTGGCGATGGTCAGGAGAGGTTCAGAAAAAACTGTCCCACCGCTCCAATGCCCCCTTTAAAGAGGGCGTACAAACAAGCAGAAACTGGCAGTACCTGCTTTCCTTGCCCCAGAAGTGCTTGAAGCACTTTCAGGGCATCGCCATATTCCACCAGTCAATGGCTGAGGTCGGGACTGGTGCCAGCATTGTCATCTGTCCCATCACCAGGCGTTCTGGAGGCGTTCTGGATGCGTTGCAGTCATTTCAGGAGTTTGGCCGGGGCTCCTGCGTAGAGTGTGTTGCCGTAGTCCAGTCTGCTGCTGACGAGGGATGGGTGACCCTCCTTCTAGTTGCGGTGGGGATCCACTTGAAGATCCTAAAAAGCATGCGGAGGGTGTTGAAGCAGGAGGAGGAGATGGCGTTGACCCCTTTTGTCATGGAGAGTGTGGAGTCGAGGATGACCCCTAGGTTTCGTGCGTTGTTGGTGGGTGTAAGGGGTGTTCCTAGTGCCGTTGGCCACCAGGAGTCATCCCAGGCTAAGGGGGTGGAGCAGAGGATGAGGAACTCCTTCTTGTCCGAGTTCAGCTTTAGTCGGCTGTTCCTCATCCAGTCAGCGACAACCTTCATTCCTTCGTGGAGGTTGTTTTTGGCGGTGTGGGAGTCCTTGGTGAGCGAGAGGATCCACTGGGTGTCGTCGGCATAGGAGATGATGTTTAGGTCGTGCTGTCGTGCGATGTGGGTGAGTGGTGCCATGTAGAAGTTGAACAACGTTGGGCTGAGAGATGAACCTTGGGGTACGCCGCAGATGATATCAGTGGCTTCGGAACGGAAGGGGGAGGCGGACGCTCTGGGTTCTCCTGTAGAGGAAGGAGGTGGTCCAGTCCAGGGCCTTCTCTTGGATTCTGGCATTGTGGAGGCGTGCTGTTAGTGTGCATGGCAGACTGTGTCGAAAGCAGCTGACAGGTCCAGGATCATGAGGACCGCGGTTTCTCCGTTGTCGAGCATGAACCTGATGTCGTCGGTGGCGGCGATTAGGGCAGTTTCGTGCTGTGGTTGCTGTGGAACCCTGACTGGGATGGGTCCAGGGTGTTGTTCTCTTCGAGGAACAAGGTCAGTTGTTTGTTGATGGCCTTTTCGATGACCTTCGCCGGGAGCAGGGAGATGGGTCGGAAGTTCTTGAGGTCCTTGGAGTCTGCCTTGGGTTTCTTTAGTAAGGCGTTGATCTATGCTTGCTTCCAGCTCTCCGGGAAGGTTGCTGTCTCGAAGGAGATGTTGATGGTTTTCCGAAGGTGGGGTGCAACGGTTCTGCTGGCTTTGTTGAAAATGTGGTGTGGGCAGGGGTCTTCCGGGGATCCGGAGTGGACGGTGTTCATTGTCTTGATGGTGTTGTCGTCGTTGATGTTGGTCCAGGCGAGCAGGCGGTTGGTGCGGGTGGTGGTCTTCGGAGTGGGGGTGTTGGCTGTTGCCGGGGTCGTGACAGCATCAAATATGTTGTGAATGTCTGCGATCTTGCGATGGAAGAAGGTGGCCAGCGAGTCGCACAGGTCTTGTGACGGTGGGATGTCGTTGATGTTGGAGCTGGGGTTGGAGAGTTCCTTCACGATGCTGAAAAGCTCTTTGTGCGTTGTTGTTTAATGCAAATTAATGGGAATGTAAAACATCTTTCTAGATGTTGAAATATATGATATTTACCCCTAAAATAAGTAGCAACCGTGCATGCTCCTCCGGCATTTGTGTTGGTCATTTTTTATTCTACATGGATAACTTATTTCCCCCTACGAAGAAGGCCATTTCCCTGCTCCCATACAGTTTTGGTGGAGCCAATGTTCTCATTTTGTAGATAAGAGCAGTTGCAGCCGATTCGCAGCCTGCCTCATAGCGCCTCACTGTACCATAAGCTCGCTTGAATCATCCAGTTTCCCGTATCTTGCTGATTTACTTCCTGTTTATCTATGCCACTTACCAACTATGCACCTTGGGTTGTATTTCCACTTTTTGCTCAGACTAAACTTAGAGTTGCAATTTACTATGCTACATATTATCTGTAAAAAAAAAAATGTTTCCAGCAGCGAGCTTAATCTGTTGAGGCACAGTGGAGCTGTGCTTATGACGAGTTGAGCTCGTCATAACCGCCGCGGAATGCCCACGCGGGGATAATTCCCCTCCTGTGCGGGGCGTTCCATTGAGTGGGCGAAGTCATGACGAGCTGAGCTCGTCATGAGCACAGCTCCACTGTGCAGCGTGACGAGCTGAGCTCGTCACGAGCACCGCGGCGCAGAGCGCGGCCCTCCTTACCACCGCACCGCGGGGGAATTAGCCCTGTGGGGAAGGGGTTAAGAAATGTCCCCCAGCTTGTTAGCCCTGTTAGATTGCACCTAGCATTGGGCTTCCTGCTATTCATTTTGAGCATTATACTTAATAAACATAACATCACCAAATTTAACAGGTGCATGGTGGTGATGTTAGGACGCCTTGTAAGTGGACGTGCTCCTTACCCCTAGCTCCATCTCACAGTTTCACTGAAACACAGTGGGTCTGGTTACATACAACACCCAGTGTGCATCTATTTATTTATTTAGTGTTTTATAGAGCGCGAACCAGACCGTGAGGGTATCAGAGCGCTTTACAGTAATAACAGGTGGCGCTACAAGGACTTCGGGGGGAAAAAGTCAAGGGGATAGGGACAGGTGGATACAGCATATGGTAGAGCAAACAATCATAATATCCGGATACATTTTGGGGTAGGAACAAATCGATACATTAAGCTAGAGAAGCAGTCTGAAACCGTTTCCTCGTCCATTGTTTCACTAGATACGTTTGTTTTTTTTGCTTCCTGGGGCAATTGCTAGGACACTCAGTAACACACTACCAATAAATGAAGTGCTGTTCTGTGAATGGTGGCTGCTTGGAAACGATAGAGGAAAGAATCACATCAATTGTTACAGGGTTATTGCTTTCTATGAGTGTCAACAGCTTTCTAGCTTTCTTTCCATATCTAAAAAAAATGCTGTCTGCTGAATTTATTCCATTTGTCATTTGAAGCTCGTCCATTTTTTTGTATTTACCTGAAAGGCCCTTCTTTTAATTGCTTTAATGTTGGAAGCTGGTTTTTATGTTGCAGCAAGCTAAATATAGCATACTACTGTTTCCCATTCTGGGAAAGATAAAAAGAAGTTCATGTTGGCTAACAAAAGAATGTTTATAATTCACCCAACCCTGGGATTGCCATAGCTTTTGTTACACTCCCTTTCTACTACACACTAAGCAATGTTTCCGGTAACCAAATCTGTGCTTTGAAAACCACATGCACCTCAATCACTGTGTTTCTTTTAATGGGGCAGACTGACAGTTCTGCAGCAAGATCATTGCTTTTGCTATTATCGTTTTTAGGTCTCGTCTAGTGACGCAGCGCAGGCGCTGCATGCTTGCAAGATCTATTGTCGTCGCTTTTGCTTAGGAAGCAGGGGGAAGCTCCACCCGTGCTTTCCATTGGCTTGCGTCCAAAACTCTCACTTTTGATTGGAAGGGAGGCATGTTTATTCCGTCCCTGTCTTCTGTATGCCGTGCCTGCCTGGACAACAGATGGGCACGCGCATGGCGTCTCTTTTGCTCGCGGCGTTCACTTTCGTCTATGGCGATCTCAGCTGCTGCTTGTTTTTGGGGTATTTGCAGGACGGTCCTCTTTCACTTTAGGGGGACACCGTGCTTTGTTTTTTTTGTTTTTTTATACTAAAAAACTGAGTGCAGCGCCGCTTGAAGGTCACCGCGCTCAGTTTCTTTGTATTTTTTTTTTACTTTAACACTGTGCGTGGCACCTGCTTGAAGGACACCACGCTCAGTGTTAAAGTTTAAAAACAAAAGAAAACGGAGCGAGGTGTCCTTCAAGCGTCGCCGCTCTCAGTTTGAAACTGCTCGGTGGGTGAAGAGAGAGGGGGTGGGGGTGCTAGGAAACCTTCATTGGTCAGACTGCTGCGAATCAGTCGTCGCCGCGATGCCCTGTTCCCGGGAATTACTCCGTGCCTTGGTGAGAGCTGAAAGCTTGTTATTCAGTAGCAGGCCTCAGTGCTCTTGGATTTTGACGCTGCCCGGCAGTCACAACCTGCTGCAGCCGTGTCTTCTCGTCTGGCGCTGACCGAGCCGCGGAACCCGCTTGGTGCCGCTTTGGTGAGATTTTGATTACCCTGTACACTATTCTAGGCAGATGGAACAAAGAAACAGCTCAGTGAAAAGACCTCCGCTGTTCAGGTGTAGTGTAATACTTTGTTCATTCTAAGCGAGAGGCCCTGCATCTGCACAAAGTTTGTTTTTCGAGTCAGTCATAGAGAGAGCCTTTCTTTATTTTTCTAAACTACATCTGTTGAAAAGTGCATGCAAAACAACATTACTCGGCACAGATAAGCAGGACAAGCAACTATTTATTTATTGCAAGTTATAAAGTCGAATGTCTCAGAAATGCAATGACAAATAGAATAATCTTTTGTTCTCCCTCCACCCCTTACCTCAAGTGCTCAGTACATAAGTAGTTTCAAAGAAACAAGTTCAACTCACTCTTGGTAAAAAAAGTATTTTCAAGTTAAAAGCAGGAATATACCGGTGATGTCTGCCTACTTTGAAGGTTGAGGAGGAAAGCATGTGTCTTGGCGTTTAATATTTCATGATCGCAAAAATACTGCAGAATTGACATGTCGCTTAAATAGTTTACTTCACAAGAAAATAAGAGAAGAGTAAACTCCCGCACATTCCAGCTTCATCCTGTGTTGAAAAATGCGACGTTCTGGAAAACCGAATCCCAACACTCTTTTGTGTTAAGGGTGGTTTATTAGAAAGCAAGCTGAGCTCACAACACGCACACCTTTGACTTAGCTGCACATTCTTCTTGTCTATAATACTAACAATAATCTCTAACACCCCCTCCCACTCCTAAGTATAACCCAGCCCCCATGGCTCTAAAGCCTGTACCACTACTTTAACTATAAACCCTTCTATATATATTTACCTTTTTCTACTTCCTAACCCTAATTCCTGAATCTCCCTTAACGTCTTAGTGCCCACAAAAATACCCTGTCTGCATCCAATTTCATTCCTAGCTATGCTCTTTCTCCAAATGTCTCTCTTTCCACATACTTCCAGCAACAACATAACAAGCATTTGCAATGCATTCGGTCTCGCCTTTGGGACCTTCTATGTATTTATCAATGCAGCACATTAGCCTGGGTGCTGAACATCTACTGTTCTTTAACATGGAGGGAAAGTAAGCACCAAACTGAGTGACACGGCAGGTATTGGAACACATGGAGAGAAATATTGCCTTTCAGCAGGAAATGGTATAGTCCAAAGCTCTGTTTTTAATATAAAAGCAAGGCTTTTTGTGGTCATATCACTGAAAATACAAGATTTGAATAAAATATTGTCTACGGGTGGTCGTGGAAGACAATTTATATGGACTGGAATCTAGGGGATGCTAAAGTGAGTCTGCTATTTTACTAACCTCTGCTGGTCGTTTTCTATCAAGAAAGTTATAGAGGCAGATGCGGGGAAAATTAAACAAGCATTTGCAATGCAATAGGTCTTGCAGTTGTAAGAGTTTGAACTATTGGCATTGTAAATGGCAATGCCTTTTATTTACGTGTTGGTTTTAAAACAAAAAAAAGGCATTGTCATTTACAATCCCAATAGCTTAAACTCTCGCAAATTCGAGACCTATTGCATTGCAAATGCTTGTTTTTCAAGGGACACCACACACATGCCACAGGATCCTGGAGTGTATGAGGAATGAAATGGAAAGTTTAATCAAAGCCAGAGGGGAGGTAAACTTTATCGAGTCGATAAGACGCTGGCCATGCAAAGGCTCTCTAACTTGCCTAAACTTTTTTGCTAAACGTTAAGAGAATCTCGATCACTCCCATTTCATTACAGAATCGGTGGGAGACAAGATCCCAGCGCCAAACAAACATTCTTCAGTAGTATCAGTTTTCACACCACTTCTCCCTTCCTCCTGCCCGCGCGATCACAAAACAATTACGCTGAAAATAACGAGCTGTAAGGGGCAGGAGGTGTTGCTGGGGAAGGCACAGGTACTACAAGCAGCCCGTGTCCGAGGAAGCGGCGAAGAGAGGGCAGAAAAAAAAAGTAGTTCGCTAACGCAAAACATAAGGCCCATAGCGAAATAATCCAAGTAGAAGGGGCAATTGCCAGGCCAGGATCAAAACAGCCACAAGGCACGACAAATGTTCACTATACACCAACGAAAATGATCGAATTTGTGTAGGCAGACCATGCAAGCAATGTAAAGCGGTGGGCGTGTGGTGGGTGTGTTCCAAATCCACAGATTAAGGGACAGATTTACAACTTCTGGCGCATCTCTGCTAATCAGCAGGGATGCGCCAGAAAAGTTGCGACACGCCAAACCACCCGTACGGCACCATTTACAATGCAGCGCACCGTGGCGCACGGATGGGCAGATGCGTGTCGCATCCCCCTGCGGAAAGGCGGCGCATTGCTGGAGTTGCAAGCGCGACGCGGCTCCTGCAAGGATCGGGGTGCCCTATGCCTAACATGCTGCATCAATCCTTACTCCTGCTTCAAGCAGGCGCAGGGTTTTGACGCAGCATGGTCGTAAAAGTGACTCAGTGTGATCTTGTAGATTTCCCTGCGTCACTTTTACGAGGCATACCTGCGAGGGAACGCCCACCCTGCGTGGGAACACCCACATGAAACCTGGCGCAGGTTTCATGTGACGCAGGGGTTTACAACGTGACGCATCTTCCTAGATGCGTCACGTTGTAAATACGGCGCAACATGGCACATGGTTTACGCCGCTGCTACATCACAGAAGTGACGCAACGGCAGCGTAAATGTGGCGCAAGGGGCTTGTAAATCTGCCCCTGAGTACTCAAGGCCTCGCAGAGCAGTGCCTGCGCGCTGCCTCTAGGCTCGACATTTGGAGTAAAACTCTGAGAAGCCTGCCTCCAGACCCTCTGGTTTCATATCAAACACGGCTGATGTAAACAGGAGAGCTCCTCAGATTGTGTGGTCTGCCGGTCGCAGCTCAGTGTGAGGTGATTCGAAGCATCCTATCTGTGCGTGGTTGACAAGCAGCAGAAGCACCCGGCTTCCACGTGAGATCACACTGCCCTGCTGTGGAGGCGTTGGCTAAGCGGAATCGAAGAGGGATTTCACAAGTAGCAGATGTGTTTTGCAAGATTCTCTGCTGCCCTCAGCGTGTCAGTCTTTTTTTCGGCTTCACAACGGCTATACCCCTGAATAACCTTTTACACGAGTCTCTGTGCCTCTGCTGTTTTATGCATCTGCCTGCATGTTTTAGTGGCTCCACTGGCGTGAAGAGCGTTGGGTCTATTTTTCCTTTTTTTGTTTTTTTGCAAAAGCATGATCTCAGCGTGAACAAAGGCAAAGCAGCAAATGATGCTACATACGTCACTTGGAGGGTGCAACAGACAGACATGCAGGATGTGGAGAAACATCTCGCATGAGCGAATGAGTCCACGCAGTTTTGACGTGGGAGATATCATTTTTTACTGAAATCTGTTTAATTTACAGGCCATGTGGTATTCAGCAACAACTTCCCATAAATGCAGCAGACACTCATTATCAGAAAGCCAGCACATCTGGAAATGATATAGGGTCAGATGGTAGTTTTAATTTTAAATATTCTTTCCTAAGTCTAAGTCCATCTAAAATCATTATGACTACCTCACCTGCCTTCCTCGTCCCAGTCCATACATTGGGTGAGGTAAGCCTCCCTCGCGCCTGCTCGACAGGTAGATCCTGGGGTTTGCTCTAAGATCTCTCGATCTGGCCTTAATTGGTTGAAGTGTGGCGTGGGCTCCAGCACTTTCATTGACTTTCATTGGATACACTGGGGTCTTTCTACCAGTCTTGTATCTTCTGGAGAAAGGGAGGGGCTTCAGCCAGGTGTCTTTAGTTATGCCACATTTCCCTAGCACTGGTACCATCACTGTTTGCCTCCTGCTTGTTAGGGGATTCTAAGCGACATGATTCAATAACATTATAAGTGGTGTGCCCTCCATTGAGAAGAGGACATTTGTCCAAGAGTGTACGATATATTATTGATGTATCGTGAGGCAGATCCAGGGAAGGTAAAAAAAGGTTTGCAGGTTCTGTCGAGCATCCGAAACTGCGCAATGGTTGACCTGGGTCCATTCTGTGCAGGAATTTTTGGGTGCGGAATATATTTGTAAAAGTAAAAATGGTTAGTTTGTGTCCATAGCTGATAGACACACGTTTAGTTTGCTTAAAGCAGGCTAGCCAAACTTGGGGGCCGATTTCGTCTCCTATGTTGCCCTTCTGCTGCCTTAAGATTGGGTTATTAGATATTATGGTGTGCTCAGTGTACTGATGGGAGAGCTTAGAAACCCAGGGGCTTATGTCGGGGTTGGATTGTGATTAAAAATTAGCCCGGGCAGGCATAAAAAATTCGGCCCACATTTGCATAATGCCTAAAAACAAGTGAGGCTACTTCTGCTCAGGCCCCCTGCCCCGCTCAGTATGCCTAAATTAATGGGAGGCGTAGCGAAAGAAAAGGGGTGACACCTCTACCCGTTGCTGCTATATGGGAGATAATGAGTGCCCATCACCCTCCAGAAAGGCCACTCAGACACCCACTGGGCCGCCGGCGGTATAGCTGAACAACAGAGACACCGCCCAAATCGGCCCCCAGGCTGCTCAAAAGCAGCCCACAGCAGGTACTTGGACCCTGGCCCCTCGGGCATTGCCCGAATGCCCCCGTTACCAATCCGACGCTGGCTTATGTACAAGCCCTGAGTGCCGCCGGAGTCGCTTTTTGCACACACGCCCACGTAAAGCCACCCTGTATGACTTTTCATGGCCTTAATAGAGATGGAGTGAGGTAACGCACTGCAAGTCGCTGCGTTGCCTCACATTGCGTCGGGGAGGTGTGTCATGGGCGTTGCACTCAATGCCCTTGGGTTTTGACACATTCCCAGATTTACAAAATGGCGTCAATCTGGGAATGCGTTAAACTCGTGAGCCTTTACCAGGGGTGGTATTATGAGGAGAAATAAGATTATATCTCTTCATTTGTTCCTCTTTCCCTTTGAACAAAATGCAAGACACATGCAAAGAGGAAAACACCTTCAATGATTGTTTTTGTGATGGAAAGCCACTTCCTGCACAAAAACTATCATGCCAACAACACAGACACCCTCCCTTGTGCCATGGTGCAAGGGTGCCTGCGTTGTCACATGGCGGCTAATTGTCCGCCGGCGCTGGCTGAAAGGATAGGAATGCACTGTATCTTGTAAATACGGTGCATTCCTGCCCTTTAAAATTGGCATAGGGCAGCATAGCGAAATGACTTGCGCCGCTGCCCTACGCCAATTCTTTGTAAATATGCCCCCAGCCTCTCTATTAGTTGTATGGACTGTTTGTTTTGGGGTGGGGGCTCAATTTGCTCAGGGGAAACATTCCCTAGCTTTCGGCAGCAGCCTGTTTTAATCACATCACGGCCCTCATGAGATGACTCCAATATTAAGAAGGTCCAGTTAGGGAACAGCTGTCCCAGTAATAGTCCTACGCATGCTAGTCTCCGCTAACCTCCTTTAGCTAGGGAGGGAGTGAGGGCTAGATTTACAGCAATATGAACCTCGGTTTGCTCATCGTCTGTGCAGAATGTTGGTAAATAAGTATATAAATTTAGGTAAAATGTGCATCTCATGCTGACCATGGACAGTGGGAGCTGAATCCATCATTTGACCTGTATTGACAATTTGTCCATCGTGGGGCTACAATTGTCCCTGCAAACAAGTTCCTGGTCCCTGAGGACGTGTATGCCCAGATATTTGGCAGAATCTTCCTGTCTGCAAAGTGGGTATTCTAGTACGGGATTGACTATGTCTTCAGTGAGCGGAAGTATCTCTGACTATCCACAATTTATCTGGACTCCAGTGAATCCTCCAAATCAGGCTATTTCTATGATGATCGGTGTGCTAGCAGGCATCAGCTGGTATGGTATTAACTGATGTCAGAGTGGATTCTGGGTTCTATGTTCTAGAGGGATGTGAGGCAGGCAGTGAGAGAAGAAACTGACTGTTGGAGGTTGGAGTTAATTTCCTGGAATAAACCGATCTTACTATTTCTACATCTGATGTTTGGACTCTTATTTGGAAACCTTTACTACAATTTGGCGATGACTGAAGAACCCCATCGTTTGAACTCCAACTTCTGGATTGGTGTATGGTGCTGAGGATCTATCACACTTAATTCTAAAAAAACAGACGGCGACTGCTTTCACTCAGTTTGGTGGGCTTTATGCACGAGGTAGTACTGAGGTGGAGGCTCCACTTGGAGAGAGGGGAGGGAACAAGAATGATGCTGTGGAGGACCTGGTGTTCTCCATGGAAGAAACCCAGGTGGCAATCTGCTCTAGTATCACAGCTAGAAGTCGCAGCCCGATTGAATCCCAAATGATCTGTATAAAGAGGATTTAATTGTTTGGGCTCCCTACATCAATATGATTACAAATGCCATTACAGCAGGCATGAATATTCTCCCCTCGTGGAACATAGCAGAGATAATCCCGATTTACAAGAAGGGCGATAGAGCCAATCCGGCCAGCTATAGACCTATAAGCCTAATCGACTCATTACAGAATATGTTCTGCAAGCAGGTGTTGCGACAAGCCCAGGACTGGATTTCTGAGCAACATATTCTGAGCGACTTCCAAGCAGGCTTACGTGCTAACATTAGCACATTGGACCAGGTTTTTCGCTTCTAGTGAATCTACTGGAGGAAGGTCAGCATTAGAGGGGGCAAACTATATGTTGCCTTTGTGGACTTACACACTGCATTTGATCTGGTACCGAGAGCCAAGTTGTGGAGAGTGTTGGCAGAGATGGGCATACTTCATAACCTATTAGAAATTTTAATTTGGTTGCACTCTTCAAACACAGCACAAGTTAGGTGGGGGGAAAAAAAGGAACTCACTGAGCAATTCCCTATCGAATGTCGAGTGAGACAAGGGTGCGTCCTTGTGCCCATGTTAATCTCCCTTTTTTATAAATGGGGTGATTGATTATCTAGACAGGGATGGATGCGATGCCCCAGAGGTGGGGAGAGAAGAGTGCCAGCCCTACTCTTCGTGGATGACACCCTATTAATTTCGAAATCCCCCATTCGTCTGCAACAATTGTTGAATAATTTTATTGAGTTCTGCAAGGAGCATGGCTTGGTATTAAACGAGGCTAAAACTAAATACATGATTTTCTCGAAGGAGAACTCCATGCCATCAAAAAGACCAATGTATGTAGGAAGTAGCCCCCTAGAGCAAGTTTTTGCAGTTGACTATCTGGGTATTCACTTAACCTCAAAGCTAAATTGGGCACCCCACATTGAAAAAAGCCCATTTATCACTAATCCAACAAACTGTGTCCAGGAATGTGGCCCCAGCATTGGAAATGTAGAATACCAAAATATTGGGGGGAGCCCTCTATGGGGCTGAATTGTGGGGCATTGGAAAAACAAACTCTCTTACTTAGAAAACCGGTTTCTCCACTCAATGTTAAACCTTCTCACTGGTACCCCCTTGGCTCCTATGTTTTTGTACTTGGACCTAAAACTGTTATCGCACAAGATGGACTACAAGTAGCTAATGTTTTGGCACCATCTGTGGTCGGTAAATGAGCTCTCCCCATACAGTGCAGAGACGATTGATCTCCTGAAGTGATCCCAGGTTAACTGGATCCCATGGTTTATCTCCCTGAATAACCTACTGAAGAGACTTGGGATGGAGGAATATTGGTCCTCCCCAGAAAGATTGTACCTTATCCCAAAATGCAGGGTCAAAGAGATTTACTGAGATACTATCATGGTGAAGGAGATGGCTAAACTGGTGGGCACACTGACCCAGGATTTTATCAGTATTAAATTCGCCCCATTTTATGAGGAAACTATTGATGAAATTGTACCATCGCTGGCATTGAAATTATTTATACAATTCCGTTTTAAAACCCTACCCGCTAAACTGTTCCGTAAAAAGTGGTGTAGCAAGGCCACTATAGATGATCAGAGTCCCGCATGCAAGGCTTGCTCAGAATCAATAGTCCACTTGCTATTCTTTTGCCCCGATTATAGAAGCCTGCGGGGCAAATGGATTGGGCCATTGTGTAAAGTGATTGGATCTGGACATTACCTAGAGGTTATGAGAATTTTAGCTACCGACACTCGCAGGGTGGTTGTTTTTGGTCTGGCCAGATTTTGGCATGCATTATGGATCAAACGTTTTAAATGTATTATATGAGCTGCTTCCTAAGCTTTTTAATGCTTGCAAATGTCATGGGGCCAGACGCATCAAAGGGTTTTGCTTATTCTGTGTCTATGGAAAAATGTGTTGATGCATAAGGCCCATTGATCCATTCTTCTCATTTGCTCTTGCTGTCATTTTCTATTGAGTGCCGCATATATGTTCACGAGACGGGAGTGCAAGCAAGTGCTACTGGTCTGTGCTTCTGCTCGAGTCGAGATGTTATTTTATCAGCGTCGATCTTTGCAGGACAAAAGCCCAAGTAAGTGCAGTGGGCCCGTGTCTTCCGAACTGCATGACTGCTTCAAGGGCCAGCTACCCTGTGTCTGTTACAAGGGTTTACCACGTACTACCTAGTGGCTCATTTCTCTTAGGGGCATATGTATGTAATTTACATTTTGCGATTCTCAAATAGCGATTTTTAAGGAATCGCTATTTGAGAATTGCAAAATGGAATGTATGTAATAAATCGCAATTTTTGTGCGAACGTCATAAATTCCTTCTTAATTGCGATTAGCAAATTGTGAATCACAATTAAGGAACGAGTGTCCCATTCATTTCTACGGGCCAAGAGGCCCATAGGAATGAATGGGAATACATTATCAAATTGCGATTTTCTATAAGAAAATGGCAATTTGAGAATTGCAATTCCAAGGGTGCCAGGGTGTCCAAGGGACACCTGTTGCACGCCTGGAATGTGCATGAAAGTACATGTGGTGCACATACATGCCCTAAGGGCATGTCTGTGCGCCACATGGCAATTTGAATTTTTTAAAAAAATGCATTTTAACAGGTAATCGCAAAATACCATCTACTTGGAGTAGGCAGTATTTTGCGAATTCTTAAGCCAAAATCGCAATTTGCAAGGCACCCCTACATAGCATTTAAGGAATCATAAAATTGCGATTCCTTAACCACATCGCTGCGGCGGCTATTCCGCCGCAGCGCTAAGGGGCGGGGGGGCCACGCGGCGGGCGCATGCTGGTGACGGAACCGCTCCGTCACCAGCCGCGGTTGAGCTGTGCTCATGACGGAGCGGTTCTGTCATGGCCCCGCCCGCTCAATAGAACGCGCCGCGCAGGCGCGAAATCAGCGCCGCGCAGGCGCGTCGGGCGGGCCATGACAGAACCGCTCCGTCATCAGCACAGCGCCACCGCGGCTGATGACGGAGCGGTTCCGTCATCAGCACGGAACCGGTTAAATGCTTGAGCAAAATAAAGAATTGCAATTTTTGAGATTACTTATTTTGCTATGTGGCCCATACATACCAAAACGCCGTTTGCGAATCGCAAACGGCTTCGTACACATGCCCCTTAATTGCAACATTGCAACATTGCAACATTGGATTTGAGTCAAGGTTTTTGTATAATATTTCTATTTACATCTGGTACGTTTGCATGAGGCAGCTTCATCTCATCTCTAGACTAGAAGTCAATACAACTCAACTACAACGGAACTCTGAGTTGGGATTTCGACCGTCACTTCCTTTTTTTCTTATATTTGTTGTACTGCCACCTGCTGGTCGTTGGCAGTTGGACGTTAGTAAACTCGAGTATCTATTTGGAGACTGGTGCTTGTTTTATTTTTTTTTCTTATTTTGGATTCATATTTTTTATTTGGTTGTTGTATATTTCTATTGTTTTCTATTTATGTTTTCTAGATACTCAGCCATGCAGAATATCTCCCCTCCATCACTTTTTTCTGCCCACACCAGGTGAACCATTGTTAAAATGGTCAAAGTGGGAACATATTTTTACCAACTATTTGACAGTATGTGGTGCTAATTTTTCCGCTGAAAAGAAGGCTTCCTATCATTCACAACAGGCACAACAGTCAGTTGAGGACTATGTCACTGCACTTACACAGTTACTGTCTACATGAAATTTTGATAGCAACACCGAAGAGGGCATAAGAGACCAATTTTTATTGAGATGCAAAATTCATACGGTGAGAGAAGAATATGGTTGAAGGGAGAACCTAAGCTGGTGAGGTGATTATGATTGCTAAACAAATAGAACATTCTCAGGCATGTATTGCTGAACTGCAGCAAAAGAAGACTGAATCACAGACTGTTAATGTTATTAGTACCAAATCCAATGCTTTTTTGAAAATAAAAAGCATGCAAAAGTACAAAGGAGCATATTTTAGGTGTGGAAATGTTGGTCATTGCGCCAAAAGTCAGGATTGTCGTGCTCATAGTAGTGAATTTAATGTATGTAATGTATATGGGAAGAGAAGATACTTTGGGAAATATTGCAAAAGTGATTATAGTTCTAAGGCTAATGAGAATGTTAGTGATATGAACAACAAAGACAGAATCAATGACATTAACACTGAGAATGATCCATTTCTTTTACAGATTTCTGATGCCATTAACAGAGTCAATGAAGATAGTGGGCATTCTACCAATGTAGCAATAGTGAATGGTGTTGGGATAGAAATAAGGAGGTGCACGTTTGACATTATTATCTGATGAGATATTTGATAAACATATTAAAGGATAAGTTAAGTTATTGGTCCTGGAGTCTTATGTTTATGGTGGCAGACCAAAATAATTGGTTGGTTATTTTGAAGGCTATTTTAATTTTAAAAGCAACAAAGCTGAGGGTAAAGTTTATGTTATTGTAGTTGGGGATACGGTGTTGAGTTGGCCACATGAGAAATTACTTGGCATAATGTTTAACTACAATGGGAACCACTGGTTCAAGTTAACTGCATCATCCAATTTCCAGGTAACTTGGTAACAATTTCACTTTGTTTTTTTCCTGGGAACATTCCATTTGCAAGATAAAAAGCTGAAAGCTGATGCATTTCCTTTTCATGCAAAGTAGGGCATATTCCTCATAGAGTTCAGGCGGCTGTTAAAACAGAACTAGATAGACTGTATAATGAAGGCACAATTGAGCAAGTAGAAGCAGCAGAGTGGTTGTCCCCATTGTAGCGGGCCCTAAACCCAACAATGAGATTGTTGACTTGAGAGATTTTAAGAGAGTGGTTGATGACACATTTTCTCTCCCAAATGTAACAGAAATGGTGGGTGCTCTTCCGGGGTGATGATGGTATACTACATTAGATCTCACTTGAGCATATCACCCAGGTCAAACTCAAAGATCGATCCATGGATTTAACTTTTTTATCACATCTTTTAGTACATAAGGGTTTAATTGCATACCCTTTGGTCTTTGTTCTGCTGCATCAGTATTTAAAAGATTGATGACAAGCATGTTTGTAAACATGGAGGGGGTCATGTATTTTCAGGATGATATTCTGATATTTGGATGTTACATAAAACAACATTTGGAAAGTACTTGGATTTTTAAATTAGAATGGTGTCACTCCTAAGGCTAAGAAGTGTAAGTTTGCCCAGGAGGAAATAGATTACTAAGGACATGGGATTTCTGTCAAAATGGGTTAGACCAAAAGAATCCAAAGATCATCGAGACCAGAAAGAAAAGATGTGCAAACATTTTTGGGAATGGCAGATTTCTGATCTCATTTCGTGTCAAATTTAGCTTGTAAAACCTGGGTTTTAAGGAGCCTTTTGAAAAAAGCTATTGATTGTCAGTGGAACAAACAGTGTGAGAGGAAATTTGTGGAAGTTGAAATGGGATTGGAAGGATCCTCGGAATTGAAGTAGTTGTGTCCCAGGGCTGTTGTGTTCAGTCTCCACTGATGCCAGTGATAAAAGTAGAAGGGCAATGTTCAAACAATTTGAAGATGAAAGCGAAGTAACTATAACTTTTGCGTCATGGGCACTGAGGGGCTCTGAGTTCAAATATTCCACCATTGCGAAGGAAGCTCTTGCTGTTTATTGAGCCATAAGGAAATTCAAGAAACATTTGTGGGGCCAAAGGTTTACTGCCTTTTCTGGTCACAAACCTTTGCATGAGAATTTTGAAAAGAAAGGATTAGGTTCTGTGTCTCGTCAGATTTGTACATGGATAGTATTGTTGCAGGATTTTCAGTTTAATGTGAAGTATGTGCCAGGAGTCTTTAATAAAGCAGCAGACTGAGAGAATAAACTGGCTGTTGGAGGTTGGAGTTAATTTTCTAGAATAAACTAATCTTACTATTTCTGTATCTGAAGTTTGGACTCTTATTTGGAAACCTTCACTACAATCAGCCCAAGATGTATTTCAGAGCTTTTTATGTACATCAGGATGCCGTCTGCATATAATGACAAGATTCGCTTTGCGGGGAACATAGTGCCTCTCTGAATGTGGGATATTTCTCAGCCAAGAAGTCAGTGGCCCCATGGAGATGATGAAGAGGAGGGGCAACAGGGGACCCCTGTCTTAGAACCCCGCCTATCGCCTATAGAAACATATCCATTTACCCATAATCTAGCCCCAGGGCTAGTATCAAGATGTTTAATCAGCCTTATGAAATAGGAGCCTATACCCATTCTGAAGACTGTAATCAGAAAAGACCATTATGAGCAATCAAAAGACTTCTCGGCATCAAGGAATACTGAACCTGCTTGAATCTCTAGACATATATTGTTCTTATGGTACAAAAGATCAGAAAAATAATGTTGCAGGAAGCACTAATTTCAAAGTAATTCTCAATTTAGTGATAATATACCAACCTCTCTAATTGCGCATTTTGTAACTAGCTGTTATTCATTTTATCTCTGTCTGAAAGAACTCTTTGTTAAATAAAAAGAAGAAGAGTGGGTTAGAGTTCCTCTTACTCATGTTAAAACGCAGCCAAATTCATCCAGTGCAGGGACTGTTCTGTCTAGCAATCCTAAAAACGCAATAAATAACATTTATCACTGTATTTATATTTAAACTCACCTCAGTCTTGTAGTGTTGTGCTTCAGCTATTCAGGACAGTGAATGAATGCCATAGGTCAATGTTTCTTTTATGTGTATGTAGGATGGAAGAAAGTATACTCATTTTATGGTTTCTATGCTGCTCTACTTGTATCTCACATGTATGTAGATGAATTGTGTATTCACTAGTAAAGCTTTGTTGTGCATTCTCTTCGTACCCAGCTGTGGAGTCTGCATCTTGCAGCAGAGGCCTGGCAAAGACGAAATAACAATATTTTATTGGTTGTTCTGTAAACAGCAGCTTATCGCAGTGTCTTCGTAATGGAACCTTTGGTGATTTTATGTTTACAAGAAAGGCCTGGTAATCCAGGTGTCTGACCACCACCTTTGATAATGAGGGAAAGTCTGGTCATTTTACAGCAGTCATTATATTATGGTGGTGATTACATCGGGTATTGTGATTCTAATAAAAGTCTACTGAAATATTGTCTTCTTAAATATTGTGAGTGTATTTATGTAGATCATCACATTCTACTAAACGTCATCATGCAATCCTTCATTATGCATGGGCAGTTTAACATCCATACCTTTCATGGGCCTGAAGCTGCATTTGTGCTGATGTAGTATTTCCCTGGGGGAACCTTTTCAAAGACCACCAACCTTTCGGGGGGAATTGTTGTTGTCTTAATAGTGTGTGATCAGTTTTACACATCTCTTTTTACTTTTATTTTGTAAGATGCAGGCATCACTATACAATGCAGCCCCCAAAGGCATGCCATCAGGTACACCTACTGAGAGAGGGTACGTGTGTTGCTGCACTCTACCAGATTATTGAAAATCCCTAATTACTCATTTGCAGGGGCACGATTTAGGTGTCACTCTGCGCTGTGTTCGCTTTTTATTTTCGTTGCTTTTCAGGCAGGGGGCACGATTGAGGTGCTCGCACTGCGACCCATTGATTTTAAAACTGTTTCCTGAGCATTGCTAGCTCCTGGGGTGTACGCTGCTGTGAGAGGGCAGGGGGGCACTTCACCTGGCGCCTGCACTGCGTGTATATTTTAAATTCCTTATGTGTCCTTAATCTTGTGCTATTGTCACTGTATTATTTGGTGTATTCCCACTCCCCGTTCCTCCCCGAGCTGAGCTCGAGCTGAGCTCGTGGTGTGGAGGGAGGTCTTGCTTTCTCTTTCGCACTCACTTCCGGCGGAAGCGGGGGGAGCGGTCTAGTCTTCCTGCCGCCTCCTCCCTACATAACCGATGTCCTGGCCGACGCGCAGCGGACGCACGCAGCGGGCGCGACGGTGGCGTGCCAAAGTCGTGCCAGAGTCCTGCCCGTCTGCGCCCGTCCGCGACCAGACGGGACCAGGGGCCACTCTCCTTGCCTCTCCAAAAGCCACTTTAATTTACTCCAGTGAGACCCTGATGAGTCTCAGGCCATTACAATGTTTGCGCCACCCCCCTCTGTCTTGCCACCTTGCCCCCCTAAGCTGCCCGGAGTGCAATTTATCCTTATAATCTCTCCCCTCTGTGCTTGATATAACCTCTTCTAATTTTCTGCAAACTTCATTATGGCGCAAACCCCCTAATTCCCCTGTTGACCTTACTTTCATCAGCCTAAATTGTAGGTCCTTACCGAAGCACAGGAGTGACATCTTCGACCTTCTCATTTCCGCTCAACCAGCTGCTATGTTTCTTACGGAGACCTGGCTGAACGACAGCTCTGGCCCCGACATAGCCTCTGCTCTCCCCAATGACTACACTTACGTAGGTAAAAATAGAGTGGGAAAGGAGGGAGGCGGTATAGCAATCATTTTTAAGAGAATTTATTCTTGCAAGTGGGAAGACTTAGCTATTCCTAATTGTGAAGCCGGCCTGTTTAAACTTCTGCTCTCCCCGAACTACACTCTTTCTGGCACTCTCATTTACCGTCCACCCGGCACGGGCAGTACTTGGGCCTCTTCATTTCCTGAATATATTGCCCCACTACTCTTGCACTCAACTAACTTCCTGGTCCTTGGAGACCTTAACCTACATTTTAAAGACGTATCCTGCCCCACCAGTACACACCTTATACAAGATTTAGCAGCACTTAACATTTCTCTTCATAACTCTGGTCCCACTCACAAGGCAGGAAACTTACTGGATCCCATTTTTTCTAACTAAGACACCATAACATGTAAGTCCCCCAGGCCCATTCCTTGGTCCGATCATTACATAATTAGTTTCTCCATAAAAATTGACTGTGCACCCAAAATCCCTGGAAACTCCACGCTACCTAGGGCTGGTAGAAATTGGAAGAATCTAGATTCCAAAAAACTAAATTCCTGTCTTGAGAATACCAGACCTTCTATTAATATGGCCACTATTGAGGATGAAGCTGTTATACATAACTGGCTTACCTCCGTGGTCAATACATGTCTCCCCCTGCGCAAATATAAACACAACTTACATCATCCCCCCGCTCCATGGTTCACTGAGCAATTAAAAAATGAGAAATCTATGTGCAAAAAGTTGGAACGGAAATGGCGCGCCTATTACGATCCTGGGGCCAAACAAACCTACAAAGATGCTCTTACCAAATACCATTCCCTTTGTAACATAGCCAAGGCGGAACATGTTAATCTAACCATTCTAAATGCTCAGAACCGACCTAAAGCCTTATTTAAAGCTGTGCAGGAACTTTCGGGCATGTCCTGCCTGCCCAAAGCTCCCTGCCTGGATGAAACGCAATGCAACTCCTTGGCAGAATTTTTCACTGCCAAGATTGAGACCATCTATACTAACTTTGGAGTTCCTATTCACATTGCGTCTTTTCCTGAGCCGGTCATGTCTGCATCTTTGTATGAATCAGAAACAAATGCGCAAATGTGTCCGCCCTCCCCGCTTCAGCTGACTGCATGGGACCCTCTTACTATCACTTCTCTGCAGAATATCCTGGGTTGCATTAAATCTGGTTCCCGCTTGGATCCCATGCCCCCACAAATCCTTCTAACTCTTGATTTTCATGCATTCACTTTAATTTTAGAACTCCTTAATGCCTCACTCAGAGAAGCTCAGGTCCCAAGTACGTGGAAGCACGCGATGATTGTGCCCCTACTAAAGAAAGCTAATGCTGATGCCAATAATCCAGCTAATTTTCGCCCCATCTCACTCCTTCCGGTTTGCTCCAAAATTCTGGAAAAGCACATTAACAAACAGCTCACCACTTACATTGAAGCAGGCAACTTTCTCCATCAGTCTCAGTCTGGGTTTAGGTCTGGCTTCTCTACCGAGTCTACTCTCCTTGGGGTCTCTGAGACCATCCGGTGCCAGGTTGACAGAGGGGAATCTGTGGCACTCATCCTACTGGATTTGAGTGCCGCTTTCGACACTGTTTCCCATTCCATCCTTCTTACTGCCATTAAGTCCATCGGCATCAGTGGCTCAGCTCTCGGTTGGGTGGCCAGTTATCTATCTGACCGCACGTTCCAGGTTTTCTCCCCTTCCCCAGCTTCCAAAATCCATCACTCAACTCATGGCGTCCCTCAGGGCTCTATCTTGGGTCCACTATTCTTCAACTTGTATGTAAGACCCCTAGCTACCATTGCGGAGCAAGCCGGACTTACCATCTATTCTTACTCCGATGATACTCAGATCATCTATTCACTTTCCACAGGTCAAAACTCCACTACATCTTCCCTTCTTTCTGGTCTCAATAACATAGCTAATTGGATGCACGACAACAAATTAAAATTAAATGGGGATAAGACCGAGCTTCTCTTGTTTGGCCACAATACCACACTCTGGGGTCCCCACCATTGGCCACAGCAAATGGGTCCCCTACCTGTTCCCTCCAAGACAGCTCGTAATCTAGGCATCATATATGATGATCAGCTGTCGATGAGGCAACATGTGATCAAGGTCTCTGCCACCTGTATTACCATCATCAAGTGGCTGAGAAAGATCATATGGATGCTTCCCCATGACACCCAGAAAACCGTAGTCCAAGCGTTAATTACATCTCGACTGGACTATGGGAATGTTCTTTTTCTGGGTGCATGCAAGGAGGTGACTCGTAAACTTCAGATGATTCATGGCTGTTCGATTACTCTGTAATCTCCCCAGAACTTCTTGCACTTCGGCTTCTCTGCGTAGCCTACATTGGCTCCGTATTGAAAACCGTTCTAAATTTAAGGCCCTCTGTATTATGCACCATATCAAGTCAGGTAATGCCCCTTCTTATTTAAGCACTCTGGTTCAACACTATTGTCCCCCCCCGCACTCTTCGTTCATCTACCCAACATAGATATCAGGTGCCTCGTATTAGGAGAGCCAGAATGGGCGGCCGCTCATTCGCTTACTTGGCTCCTTCGCTGTGGAATGCCCTACCTCTTTCCTTACGCTCTGAATCCTGCTATCTAAGGTTTCGCAGAGACCTCAAGACCTGGTTATTTAACCTATAGACCCTCTATGCCTTCTAGAGACCGTCTTTTGCAACTACCTCGTCCTCCCTCTTTTGCTTAGCGCCGGGAAACCTCCGGGTAGCTGCGCGCTGTATAAAATTAAATATAATAATAATAATAATAATAATCATAAATGATATATTACAATTCAAGAGCTTCCTCTGTCCCATTGGAGTATGCCATTCTAGACCAACACTATTAATTGCTGCTGCAGCTTTCCAAAGAGCCCTTTGCAAGCATTGGAAAGAGCCAAATAGAGAGTGACCCTATATCTTAACCATAGTCCATAGTGTTCATTGTTGATTACTTTCTGTTCTAATGTGTACCAATCTTTCTCAGGTTTGATTCTTGTTTTCAGAGAAAAATAGACTTTTCCTTTTTTTAAACTACTTTATTTAGTTAGAATTGGGAGCAAATACACAATAAGATAAGTAATAAGGCTTTTCAAAATTGTTACTCTTGCTGCTCAGAATATCCCAATTCCTATTAATGATTTTTTCAGTTTGGTTAGTGATAGGATTGTATGTCATAACACATGTGATAGAAGCCTTGATATTGGTTTCAATAGGAGCTTCCCTAATATTATGTGCACTTTTCTTTACATAACATAGAATTATACTTGGATAATATCTAGCTCTCAATTTTGATGTTACATTTTCAGCTTGGGACTCACATTCCATGATATTTGTACAATTCCCTCAGATTCTAAGGAATAGACCTAACAGTAAGATATATCTCAAAGCTTTTGTGTGATAGCTACCATATAAAAGAAGGGCATTGTGCTTGAGGTGTGTCTCTTAATTGGTGGCACCCACCGATCAAATGGATAATAGCTAGGTCTAGAAAAAACAATTTGATATTACTACGTATAGCCGTGAATTTCAGCTGTTCATTCTGAATATCCCACCAGTTTAGAAACAGAGAAAGGGACAAGCCTTCTCCTACTCATGTCACCAATACATCATGAATGTTTCTTTTCCATAGTCCAGTCTGTTTTGGATATGGATTACTTACATTGAAGAGGTTCTGTTGTTCAAAATTATGTACATATAAAATTGCTAAGCAAAGGGCAGACGGAGACCTAACGAAGTTCAGTTTATTTGCAGAAATACTAACCAGCCTCAGTACACAACATGTTTGCAAATGTTCATTCATGCACAGAAGCAAACCCAATGGTGAAACATGCCATATGATGTGGATGAGCCTTTGATGTCTTTTTAAATGATTAGTTCTGTATCTTTCAACCATTTACCGCTATCATGGAACATGGTGGGCACTATAGGGACCATCTCAGAATGTTAAGGAGACGTTTGTATAACTAAGTTTCATTAGGGAGGTATACTGCATTCTCATAAGAAATTCCCTCTTCTTCCCTCCTGTGTATTGGAAGTTTTAAATGGCTGCCACTTAATTAGATACACTACTACAGATAATGTCCAAAATGCTTGACGCAAGAGAGGAATTTATGATCAAGGGATAGAACCATCCTGCTTTATTTAAATTTCAAAGATGTTTTTAAGGCCAGCTTCAAGCCTGCATGAGACAAGAGGCTAAAGAAGCTCACCTCCTGCCCATTTTTAACAGATGTATTGCTGATGTGGGATTCTTTAGAGGAACTATAGGACTTATCGTGGGCTGTATATAGGTGCAGCATCAAAATTGGTAATGTGCATATGCTTTTGGCAAGCCAACATGCCTGAAGACTTTTCTCTGAATTAAAGATAGTATTAGGTATGTCTGACTATTACAACCGTGTTGCCCGGGCGATACAAGTAAGGATAGGAACACTGTTAAGCCCACGCAAAGGGTTTCACGAAAGGAAACCTGTTTAGGAACCTCGCAGCTGGTAGGCTACAGGATGGCTCGTTGAGGTTTTTTAGATTGATGTGTCCAACACATGGTGCAGTGGCAAACAAAACTTGGCCCTGATGAATCTGCATAAAGTCTTGAAGCAGAGAAACATATTGGCATCCGACAGTGGTATGCATAAATGGCAACCTACACTGTTTTTTACTTTGAGTGGGTTCACTGAGCAAAAGAATAAAGTTGTTGCGCATTGAGTGAATCCGACCAATTTTAACTCATTTTCTCCACAGTGTGAGGTGTGATATATTCCTACATTTCACATTTTGCACCTTTCTTGTTACTTTACTCTCTTTCGTTGGACACTTTTTCTGTTAAGAGCGTAATGACTGCCAATGATTATAACAATGGACTCAACTGGTGAGTACCTATCAGTGGTCCGCCTGGTGGTACGTCCGTGAGGTGTCATTACGCTCGCTTCACCTTTTTTCACTTTGAGGACTGTATGATTGGGACTGCAACAGTAGAGAATGCGTAGTTTATGATCCCATCATATATTGAAAAACTATCAACAAAAGTGTCAGAGTAGGTTTTTAAGAATTATACATATATGAATACTACGAAATAGAGTACAAGGAGTGTTATGTAGAAGACTATAAACCTCTGAACAGAACTACATTGAGGAGATACGACATATTAGGATCTCCGTAGTCTTAGGACCCTGGTCTTTTTGTGGATTGACTATTACAACCACCAATGGATGTGCTCCCAACTCCAACAAAGAACTCAAAGGGAATGCCAGAGTGATGGAACAGGCAATACACCTGCAGGTGAGGCTATTGGGCCAGATTTACTAAGAGTCCATTTGCCAAAAAGTAAATGCTAAATCTGCTCCAACTGTTTGTAAATGGACTCTGATTTTGCTAGGCGACCTGTGTATTAATAGCTTTCTTTGCAAAATCACCGTGCGCAAGAAGCGCAGAACAACTTGCCTAATGGGTCTTCATGAGGCAGGTCACAATTTTGGACATCCTTTCATTGTCTGTTATTAGCTACAATCAGAGAGGCGGGGTTCTGCAAGAGACAACAGACCACCATCCCAGTGGCGACTGGTAGGTGATGGTGGGGTGGAGATGAGGGCAGGAGGTAGAATAAAAATTAAAAAGACTTACCTGTGGGTCGCCTGCCATCGCTCTCCTCCTTCCGCGCTGTGTCCTGCCTTCTGGAAGCACCCAGGCTCCCAGACTACCTTAGCTAATCACGACACTGCCTTACAGCAGAGTTGTGATTGGTCTGAGTGCCGTAGTTCGATGCTCAGAGAGGTAATGGGAGCCTGGGCATCTTCTCCACCCAGGCTGTACAATACAGACAGTGGAGAACATGCAAAGTGCACTTGACGGTTTCGCTGGTCCAAGACGGCCAGCTAAAACATCGCGCACACTAATAGTAAAGTCACCACTCCTCCCCCTCCTATTATCTTTTTATTTGTACTTTTCTCTGTACTTAGCGGAGGAGCTGCCCCTGCACCATCCCTGTGTTTGCACTTCCTTCAAGGAAACAGTGCTGTTTTGAAAAATTAAAGTTTACCATTTCAGAAAACATCAAGGGAAGGAGATATTAGTCCCATAGACCACTGCATATATTCCCTGGTTCTGCCAATACAACTCCAAAAGGGCCCGGGTGAATAAGTTACCCTTAGTTACCATCTCCATTGAGGTGTCTGTAATTTATCAATGGCTTGCGATTTGCAATTTGGAAGGTACACCACTTTTAATCCCAATTTTAGAGTCAGAAACCTTTTCGAAAAAGGCATTTTGTGGTCACCAACTCAGTGGTTTTGCAAATCAAGCGTTTACGAATGCAAACTACCTTTTTCATCTGGCCCATAATTCTTTATGGAGAGACACTAAGTCAGAGGTTGTGTTTAAAATTTCGTCTGACAGTCAAAGACACCATAGAAATCTGTAGATGCTTTAAGGATTGTGGTGGCAGGAGATGTTGTGATGCATTTCAGAAATTAGTTGTTTGCTTTGAAACTTGCCAGCAAGAAATGCAGAAAGTCGAAGGGGCTACAGCTCCATGGACCTTATAAAGCACGGTCATCTACAAAACGTTTTTTCAGAAAAAAGCAAGACTGTCGCTTGATATGTGATATTGTGAGAATCATCAGGAGCCAAAAAGAAGACAAAGTAGACTATTCTGAGGGGTTCTGGGAAATTGTGAATTAAATTATGGGGAGCAGGGGTCGGCTTTTCTGTGGGTGATTCTCTGGATCGTTTTGTTAATGCGTTTATGTGCAAAGTCATGTCTGGGGTGTAATGCCTGCTGAGATTTTTACTTGTATAGAGCTAAAAATGATGCCTTACCATTCCCAGGGCTGTGGCCACTGAAAATATGCAGTAGTGATGAAACATATTAAGCAAATCAAATTAGGTAACAGTTATGCAGAATCATTTTCTATTAAATAACAGTTTTACACAACAGGATTATACATTTCATTTTTATTATGTAAGTGTTTAACTGGTATGCACTTTTGCTATGAAGACACAGGACCTTTGACAGATAAAATATATTTGTGATTCTTGTAAAGAATCGGTGTCCTATTTAAATAACTGCAGCTTTGAGAACAGTGTCTGTAATGTGAACATGATTTTGTGTTAATACTGAACAAAAGCATTGGCCCAAAGAACGAATCATATATGTAATAACAAGGACCCCCTGACAAATAGAGTCTTCTAGGACAGGGTAAAGCACAATGTGGGTATCATCCTAGACAGTAAGGTTCGCTATGAGTAAATGAAGAATGTGTTGTTCAGAAATTATATACACAGAATGTCAAGCAAGTAAGGGCAGTACAAAATGATCTGTTTTATTTAAAATATAAAAGGTAAAAAGACAACGTGCAATCAATATAAGACAATTATCTTTTGAGAAAAGAATATACAATACATAAATATGGCAATTAGTTAAAAAAGTTTCTTTATATAATCCAATGATTAACAATGTGGCCAAAGAACGAATCATTCTGCCCTGTTTGATTTACATTTAAGTATATAACGTTTTTGTACATAAACGCTTCCCCCAATCCATCAAATAGGGATTGGATACTATTTTAGCAATATTCACCTCTTTAAATGGACGATTTCAACAATCAACAGTCTAAGGTGACTAATTAACCTTTGTAATATGCTGGCTCAGGATTTCGTTCTTCAAGCAGCATTTAATAACTTTTGATCTGTTTGAGATAGGAATTATTATTTTTACTGCAAATTATGAGGTAGATAATTTTGCAGTCCCTTGATTAATTCTAATGGCTAATAAGGTGAGTTTACAAATATGTTGAATAAATAACTTGTTTATTGGCTGAATGCAGGTATACTCTCTGTGTAGGAAGGTCTATGGGGCATATTATCAAGACAGGCGATAAAATTATCGCTGCTTTAGCGGACCACCTAAACTTATACTGGGGATAACTTGGCTGGTGATCATTGTCTGATCTTACCTCCCGCAGCCGATTGGACGCTGCCTGGGGGACCGCCATCTTACGTGAGGAGCTGGACTAAGGATAGCACTCTAGTGCTAGGCCCCTCCCGCCCTCCCGCCCTCGGTCACTCCAAAAAGCCCCGAGACCCGCACTTCAATGATTGTGATTGCATGTGTGGCATGTTAATTTAAAAGCGTCCTGCGGAGGAAAGCCGGGACTTATTGTGTGCACTAGAAATTTTATTTTTAGAATCGCCGTATTTTAACCACTTGGACTACCTGTAACGGGGCATGAACCTGCTCTAATTTCGCCGCAGCTTAGCGGTTTGATTGCTCATTGAAATCGGACCACCTAAACTTATACTGGGGATAACTTGGCTGGTGATCGTTGTCTGATCTTACCTCCCGCAGCCGATTGGACGCTGCCTGGGGGACCGCCATCTTACGTGAGGAGCTGGACTACGGATAGCACTCTAGTGCTAGGCCCCTTCTGCCCTCGGTCACTGCAAAATGGAGCCCTCATCCCGGAGGCGCAACGGACTGGCGCAGCGGGCGCGCCGGCGGCGCGCCAAAGGCAAGCCCGTCTTCGCCCGTCCGCGCCCGCACGGGACCAGGGGCCATAACCCCTGCCCCTCTACCAGGGTACTTAAGGGAATATAGCTCCAGTGACCTGTTCAAATTAAGACCGCCTGTAAAGATAGTATGCAACCACTTCTATCATCCTTTGAATCTGCCCACCCAATGTGAGCATTGTCATTCTCATCTAAAAATTACCCCCATCATTAAGACCCAGCATACCTTTAAGATGTTTCTTCTGAATTGTAGGTCCTTACCTAAGCACCCAACAGAACTATCTTTGTTATGTGACGAGTTTACCCCAGATATAGTTTTTCTTACTGAGACATGGCTAACCCCGTCCTCGGAGCCTGACATAATACAAGCCTTGCCTCAAGGATATCAAATATCAAGGTTAGATCGCTCATCTGGGAAAGGGGGCGGTCTAGCAATCATATTTAAAGAGAACTATTCCTGTTGCTGCTCCCCTAGCCCCTTTTTGGACTGCGAAAGTATGTCCTTCAGTCTGGAGCTCTCGCCTAATATTAATTTTTCAGGAGCACTGATCTACCGCCCCCCGGGGCCGGTTAGACAGTTTATATACTCTCTGCCCGCAGCAGTCGCAAACTTAGCCTCCATCTCTGCTAATTATACATTACTGGGCGACATAAACATGCACTTTCTGGGGACTGTTTAGGCTGCTGTCTGCCCCTGTTTGCTGTTTGCTGTGTCCCCCTTTGGTTTGAGGATTCGGCGGGTGCGGCGGCCGGGGACTGCGACTACCAGCATTCCCTCTGACCGTCAACAGCTGGTACTCTTCCCCTGCCGGCCCCGCCTCCTGCCTGCTACTACCTCTTGCCGCCCCCGCTGCGCGGGTGCGACTCGCGGTTCGAGGTGAGTCGGGACTCTTACCCTTTTTGAAGCCCGGAGGAGCCGTCCAACTACCTGGGGACTGTTTAGGCTGCTGTCTGCCCCTGTTTGCTGTTTGCTGTGTCCCCCTTTGGTTCGAGGATTCGGCGGGTGCGGCGGCCGGGGACTGCGAGTACCAGCATTCCCTCTGACCGTCAACAGCTGGTACTCTTCCCCTGCCGGCCCCGCCTCCTGCCTGCTACTACCTCTTGCCGCCCCCGCTGCGCGGGTGCGACTCGCAGCTCGAGGTGGGTCGGGACTCTTACCCTTTTTGAAGCCCGGAGGAGCCGTCCAACTACCTGGGGACTGTTTAGGCTGCTGTCTGCCCCTGTTTGCTGTTTGCTGTGTCCCCCTTTGGTTCGAGGATTCGGCGGGTGCGGCGGCCGGGGACTGCGAGTACCAGCATTCCCTCTGACCGTCAACAGCTGGTACTCTTCCCCTGCCGGCCCCGCCTCCTGCCTGCTACTACCTCTTGCCGCCCCCGCTGCGTGGGTGCGACTCGCGGCTCGAGGTGGGTCGGGACTCTTACCCTTTTTGAAGCCCGGAGGAGCCGTCCAACTACCTGGGGACTGTTTAGGCTGCTGTCTGCCCCTGTTTGCTGTTTGCTGTGTCCCCCTTTGGTTCGAGGATTCGGCGGGTGCGGCGGCCGGGGACTGCGAGTACCAGCATTCCCTCTGACCGTCAACAGCTGGTACTCTTCCCCTGCCGGCCCCGCCTACCTGCCTATTAAACTCACTCCTTGTTTCCGTCCTGCGGGACGCACGCGGAACGAAGCGCGGGGCTAAGCCCGGGCAAAGGGCGGGCCCTCTGTGGCCCTCCGAGGCACGAGGAGGCCGGGACGGGCCACCCCACTTGGTACCACCATAGAGGGAGGTATTGTGCTTTAACATTACTTGTTATTCTTCATGGCATTCCTCTAAACTACTCCAATCACGATGTCCATATGGGAGGATCTCAACGCCCTGTGCGGTACTAAGTACGTCCCTGACCTTATAACCTCCCCAGCTGTGGATTCCTTTTCTCTTAAAGTAAATGGCCCCGGTGATACAGCTCATAACCAAGTAAATGCCGCCCCCCTGGGTTCCTACAATAGATGGAAGCATGACATTGAAACTAACTTTGGGAACAATACAAGTATACCATCACTTGCTAATCCAATAGCATTTATCCAGGACCCAGCCGCGGACAAACCAGAGGTTCCTCTTTTGTCTTTCAACACGACTTTACTGGCCAAAATTGAGCAACTGTTGGTTGCTACTATCTCTCCCTTGGTCACAAAAATGAACGATTTAGGGGAAAGGCTGACCAATATTGAGTCAGTAATAAGAAAGCTCCCGCTTCCTGCTACTAGTGTGGCTACATGCGTCTGTCCTAACCCTATCACCGCCCCCGAAACGTATACATCTGGCAATGGGGCCACCCAAATACAGCCATTGCGCACACCCACTCAATTAGGCCCGAAAGTATTTGTTAAACCTGCACCAAAATCCTATACAGTGGCCAGACCCACCTTGGCAAGATTGCCACATATCAACCTGCCCCCTGAGGCTGCCCCGTATGTGTCTGTCCTCTCTGGGGTTCCTGCCCTCACCCAGGGAACATGCGAATCCCAGCAGGATCTGCTAAATAAGGCCATCTATTGGCTAAAAAAGAATAGACCGTTGCCGCCGGGGCTAGATGGGGGTATCCTGAGTGTAAGGAGGGTGGGATGGTTAGGGACGCTGCCCAAATGCATTGCTGGGGATCTGGTACTAATTAAATTTAAAAATATCAATGTTGCCCCTTTTTTACGAGTTTGTACCCCCAATGAAATACAAGGCACAATCCGCATTTGGGACTTACATGATTTTTACCCGAGCTCCCCTCACATTACATAGGATAAACTCTTAAGTTTTTTATTTTTTAATGGTAACTGAATTTCGTACAATAATGGTTTTACTGTGTATATGAAATGTAATGTTTATGGTTATTTTTTGTTTGCATTTTTGTATTGTTGATGCTTTTATGATTTTTTTTCAAAAATCGAATAAAGCTTACTACTACTAAAAAAAAAAAATGCACTTTCTGGATATTGGTGATCATACGGCCCAAGAGCTTATAGCCGATCTGTCCGCATTACAGTTATCTCAGCTTGTCCGATCTCCCACACATACGAAAGGGCATTTGCTGGACCCCGTATTTAGTAACTGCCCAGATCTGGAGGCAGAACACCCTATTGTGCTCCCGTGGACAGACCATTGGTTAGTCCCTTTAACTTGGCACACGCACAAACCTCCTGCTCTGATGCCAGGATTACGGGATGCCCGAAACTGGTCCAAACTCTCCTCAGATAAATGGGCCGAAGAGCTACAAGCTACAACACCATCTATCAATATAGATCCCTTGTTAGCTAACGAGGAATTTAACAACTGGATAACTAGAGCACTGAATATCATACTCCCATCTAAAATAACTCGGTCAAAGAGATCCAGGCCCTCAGCCCCCTGGTATTCTGAGGAGCTCAGGGATTTTAAACGCAGGTGCAAAAGGCTAGAGAGGAAATGGCGTTTGGGATACACCGACTCTGATAACATTTTGTATAGGAAATCTATCAGAGACTACAAGACAGAAATAAAGAAAGTGCAATCTCAGTACTATACACAAAAGATCTCCGAAGCCAGCTCCAATTCCAAGGAGATCTATCGGATTGTAAAAAGCCTCACTAAACTCCCCCAGCCCCCTGTAAATAGTGATGATTTACAAGTCCGATGTAATGAGCTAGCCGACTTTTTCTATAACAAAGTGGACCTCATCTACTCCTCCTTTCCAACCACTCTCTCAAATGCCTCAGCTGACATCCTGGAGCACTCCAAGCAGGATATAACAAACGATCTGTCACCTGTGTTGGATGAGTTCCCTTTGCTACACCGGGACCGACTGGCCATTCTAATGGTGCAGGTTAAATCGGGTTCTCCTAGTGACCCCGCCCCCCCCGAGTGCCCTAAAAGCTGTTAGCCACATTATCCTCCCTGTTATGCTGGAGGTACTCAATGCCTCAATCTCCACCAATATGGTTCCACCAGCATGGAAAGAAGCTAGGGTGAGAGCACTTGTGAAGAAACCCAATATGGACACCAACAACTTTAATAACTACCGTCCCATTTCCCTGCTCCCCTGGGTCAGCAAGATTCTGGAAAAATATATCAACAATCTTCTGACTAATTTTCTAGAAAATAATAAACTGCTTGACCCCTCACAAACCGGTTTTTGCCCCAAACATGGGAAAGAATCGGCATTGTTGTCAGTTATGGAGGAAACAAGAGGCATCTTGGATCGGGGAGGATCGGTGGCAGTCATCCTCCTCGATCTGAGTGCCGCTTTTGACACTGTGAATCATGAAATCTTACTGCAGCGTCTCCATGACATCGGGATTCAAGGGGGAGCACTGAAAGGGCTCAGGTCTTTCCTGACCAATAGAACTTTCCAGGTCTTTGAGGGAAACACCATCTCCACCAGCAGACCACTGGGCTGTGGAGTCCCACAGGGCTCCTCACTCAGCCCGACGTTGTTTAACGTCTATATGAGACCGCTGGCGGGTATCGTCCGTCCGTATGGTATTAAGATCGTAACCTACACGGACGATACCCAGTTGGTGGTCTCTCTGACGCGAGCTGACGGCCCAGCGGCCATGGTAGATCTGGATGGTTGCCTGAGCGAAGTTAACAACTGGATGACCCTGTCTTGTCTCAAACTCAATGGGGACAAGACACAGGTCATGATGCTAGGTCGCTCGGCCCCGTCCTCGCTGGGCTCTATCTGGCCAGCTTGCCTACGTCCCCCCCCAGTCCCAAAGGATGGCATTAAGAGCTTGGGCATCTGGGTAGATAGATCTCTAACGCTAGACTACCAGGCTGTCAAGTTGTCTGCCACCTGTTTTGGCCTTATCAGAATGTTGAGGAGGATTCTGCCCCTGCTGCCATTTCAAGCCAAACAAATTGTTGTACAGGGATTGATCCACTCCAGGCTGGACTTCGGAAATGCACTGTATCTCGGAGCCCCTGATTTCACATTGCGGAAACTGCAAGTGATTCAAAACTGTGCAGTCCGCACTCTACTTTAAATTCCCCATAGGTCTTCTGCTAAACCTGGATTAATAAAATTGCATTGGCTTCCCGTCAGGGACAGGATTAGCTTCAAGTCCCTTTGTATTGCCCATCAGTCATTCTGGGCAACTGGCCCATTGATCAATCGTCCCTTAATCACCCCTTACCTCCCCAGCAGAAAGTTACGCTCTCCTAGCGCGTTCCTTGCCATCGTGCCCAAAGTTAACCAGGCCAGGTCAGGAGGCCGCTCTTTTACCCTCAATGTTGCTAAACTGTGGAACAGCCTACCCCTCCAACTGAGGTCTAATCCAGATTTGACCTCCTTCAGGAAACATCTGAAAACTTTTTTGTTTAATAAATAGGTCTACCTTCACCTCCATGTCTCTCGCCCTGCTGGTTAGAACACCTCGCAATCTTAGCGCTTGGACGCCTCCGGACAACTAATCTGCGCTCTATAAAACACATTTTCATTTCATTTTCATTTCATTTCAGAAAACTGCAGCTAAAACGGCGATAATGTGCTTGATAATATGCTATATGGAATTCCAATTGAAGCCCGTGTTAGATGTGAAGGATATCTAACCTGAGCTTCAATTGGAATACCATAGAGCATATTATCAAGCCAATTATCGCCGTTTTAGCGGCAGTTTTCTGCCGCTAAAGCAGCGATAATTTTATCGCCTGTCTTGATAATATGCCCCGAAGTCTGTTAGGCCACACCCTTTGGGTAAAAGACCATAGATGTCATAAAGGTTCCTTACGCTTCCTAGGTCACACCAAACGTTAGACACACCCCATAAGTATTGGTTCGTAACGCTTTAGAGGACCCTTATTTTTTCCTACCTAAAACATTGCCTACCTAAGGTATTTCACAGCACTGCATGGGTTGGGTGGGAGAGGTACATGTATTGTCATGTTTCACACTGAATATCCATAAGGAGTCTGGGGCGCCAGTGCTGCCCGCCCTATGGATACCCACTCCTTTTTTTAATTCAAATCATTTTTATTGTGAAAGAAAAATAAATGGAAAAGAAGAAAAGAAACGAAAAGAAAGCAAAAAATAAAGCATACAAATACATTGAATCATATAATGGGTGACATACATATTTCAACAAAATCATACCAAATTAAAGCAGGGTAATACATAATTACATAGGTACATAGAGATGTATAGCACGAAATCCAAGCGCGACAACCAAATCAACAATTGCTATACAAACATATACAGTTGCATATACAACGGACCTATCCAGGGCCCTGCATCTACAGTATCTATGCATGTCCACAGTTGGAGTGTCACTTAAGAGTAGTACTATTAAGGTGATGATTGGCCCACGAACCCCCACAGAGACCATGGTATGTTAACATGAAGTATACAATGCCTAGTGGACTGTACCTCACAATCAGGCGTTTACATTTACTTACAATATCTACGGTGGATCAAATGAAAAAGAGGACGCATCAAGAGATTTCCATAGTTTTTTATGAGAAGCGCGCCATGGGGAGGAATGTAGGGCCGGGTTATCCGCTATTCTTAAAAATGATAGCCATTCTTGCCACATCTTGAAGGACACCTCGAAAGCGTTCTTCCACTTAAATAACACTACTTTGCAAGCCAGGGTGAGCAGCAGATCAAGGAGTTGGCGGTCATTATCATTGACCAGCTTCGGATCTAGTACTCCTAGTAGGACATAAAAAAATTCCCTCGCAGGCTTGATGTTAAAAATATGCTCTATGCAATCAAAAATTCTTCCCCAATATTTTCCCAGGAATGGACAGTAAAAAAGCATGTGGGCCAGGTCCCCTACCTCTGAATCACAGTTCCAACATTTAGGGCTATCTCTTAGGTGGAGTCTAAAAAGCTTATCTGGCGTCCAATATGTCCTGTTGATTTGTGATAGTATTGGGGAGACTTTGTTCAAGAAGGCAGTAGTATGAATTGTGTCCCACTCAAAAGTCAGACCCGTTGAATTGGGCTCCGCTTCCCATCGTGTCTCATTCCGTCTGTGAGTTTTACCGGGTAGAGGAAGGAGAAGTTTATATACTCTCGAGACAAAATGTCCCGATGCCCTGATACGTATTATATGGGTCCTAAGCCATGGTTCAGAGGGTTTCAAGGAGCGAATAGACAGGAGTGCTTTTAATTTCAGGAAGTCATAAAAGTCTATTGGTGCGAGAAGGTGTGTGGCCTAGGAGTAAAATGTAAATTGATACTTGTATAGCTACACTACTCACCCGCAAGGGTCTCAAGGCGCTTGTACGAATACCACTGTGGAACCCATCCTGGCTTTCCCTGTGAGCTGTCCACTCCTGGGCACCCCCAAGGTGGAGGCCAGGCATCCTTAGCGTTGTGGGGGCCGTTGTGGAGATTAAGCAAGCTATAGCCCAGAGTGGCAGAGTGGGACTCCATGATTGGAATAGGCACCGAGGCGAGAATTATCAGGTCCGTGGAAGTTTGAGCCCAAGACCCGCCGAGGCGGGGAATTGAACCCTGGTCCTGGGCTAGACCTCTGCATCAGGGTCTGCCGCTCTAACCATTGAGCCACACTTCTCCAGGAGAACAGTAGTGGGTTCAACCCATCATAGAGGTCACTCACCAAATTAATGCCTTTTTTAGACCAATGTTCCCATTGAAGAGGTTCCCCGTTGATTTTAAGGGCAGGATTATGCCATAAGGCTACTAATGTGGTGTTTTTGAGTTTTAAACCAGTTTTGTGGGATGGATCAAGTCTCAAAAGGGCCCGCCTTGTGTTCAGTAAGATGTATTTCGAATGGGGAAGGTGTGTAAGGTCCATGGTGAGTAGGGCAGGGAGGGGAACATTGCCAATGAGGGATCTTTCAACATTTAACCACAGCGGGGTGTATGCCGAGTCGTCGACCAGCCATTGGGCGCCTTGCTTACATAGGAACGCAGTTTGGTAGTGTCTGAAGTTGGGGAGGCCCAGGCCGCCTTTTCCTTTAGCTAATTGTAGCTTCTTCATTGATACCCTGGGCTTCTTCCCGTTCCACAAGAACGTACCAAAGAGCTTATCAACCTTGTGTAGGAAGTCGTCCGAAAAAGTCATCGGTAGCATACTTGCTAAGAAGTTTACCAGTGGAGTTATACCATCATTTTCAGGGTTTCAGCCCTACCCCACCAAGATAGATATTTAGGAGACCAACTGTCGAGTAATTTGGAGATTTCCTTCAGGAGTATGCTTTCGTTGGTTCGCAATGTAGAGATTAAATCCTTATCAAACTCCAACCCCAAGTACTTGAAGCAACCCGGCTGCCAAGGTAGGCCAGAGTCCCCCAGTACTTCCTTATTCCCTTGATTGTTTAGCAGTTTAACTTCCGTTTTGTCCTTATTTAATTTATAACCGGACACCTTCGAAAACTCCTCAATAGTGGTCATGAGGGCCGGTATAGCCTCCTCCGCTTTTTCCGAGACGACTAAGACGTCATCCGCATAGGCCATTAGTTTTATCGTGCAATCTTTAAAGGGGATTCCGGATATGTTTTTATTGCTCCTTATGTGGTGGAGAAATGGTTCAATGGCCAATAGGAATAGTGAAGGGGAGAGGGGGCACCCCTGCCTAGTTCCCTGGTGTAGACGGAATGATGATGAGAATGACCCTCCCGCTCTGACCTTAGCCGAGGGGCAAAAGTAAAGGGACATGATCATCTTCGTGAATGATGATCCTAGGTTGAATTTATGTACAACAGCCTCCAGGTACGTCCAGTCCACTTTATCGAACGCCTTTTCGGCATCGAGTGTGATTGCTGCAGTAGGGGTGGTGATAAGTTTCGCTTTCTCAAGCACGTGCGCTAAAGCCCTGGTGTTGTCACTGGATAGCCTATATTTCAGAAATCCTGCTTGGGATGGGTGTATGAGTTTGGGCAGGACTCTCTGGAGGCGGTTGGCTAAAATCGAGGCTAAGAGCTTACAATCTAGATTAACAAGCGAGATGGGCCTATAATTCTTGGGGAGGGTTGGGTCCTTCCCATCTTTGGGCAAAACAGCGAAAATGGCTTCTGATAATGTGCCCTTTGTTTCCCCTGGTTCATTGATCTCCTGAAACAGGTGGAGGAGTGGATGTGATAACAGAGAGGAGAAGCATTTATAGAACCTGGCAGTAAACCCGTCGGGCCCAGGGGCCTTCCCACATTTTAGCGATTTTATGGCTTTCTCAAACTCTAAGATCGTGATTGGGCTATTAAGATCTGCTTGTTCTTCGAGGGAGAGGGACGGTAGCACGCATTCCCCTAAGTAGTCTTTAATCTTGTCTCCTTCGACTTCCGCATTCTTGGCGTAGAGACGTTCATAGAAGTCCTTAAATATATCCGAGATTTTGATAGGATCGGAATGAGCCACTCCAGACTGATCTATAATGGAGTTTATCGTATTTTTCTGTACTTTAAATTTGAGGTAAGCTGCCAAACGTTTCCCAGCCTTATTTGACTCACATAGTTTAAACCGTTTTCTCCTGTCTAGCCACATCCCTGCTCTTTCACTCACTATTTTATTGTACTCATACTTTTTGTTGGCCAGCTTATTCAGTGTCTTGTCTTTCCTATCAAGCAGGTGTCTGGTTTCCAGAATAGATATTTCCTTTTCTAGGGTCTCTAGAGCCTTATTGTGGTTTTTGTTCATGGCAGATTTAATTTTAATAATAACCCCTCTGACAGTGCTTTTCAATGCTTCCCAGCGGGTCAGATCAGTGGTGTCCTCCCTGTTGTTGTGTTCCAGATAGTCTTTAATAGCAGCTTCAATAGTGGACCGATGTTGCTCTTTTTCAAGAACCTCCTCATTAAGGCGCCAAAGAGATTGGCGGGTAGATGGTTTCACATTGGAGATGGAAAGTGTGATGCAGGAGTGACCTGAAAGTACTCATGGTTCTATCGACGTCTCTTCTATTCTAGGGAAAGCATTTTTTGTGATAAATAGATAGTCAATTCGGGAGAATGAATCGTGTGGGGAAGAGTAAAATGTATATTCCCTCCCATCAGGGTTTTGCAACCGCCATGGATCTACTAGGTGAAATCGATTGCAGAGATTAGTGAAGGCCTTATGCGATCTGTTACTATGGAAGGTGCATCGGAAGTCTCTATCAAGAGTCGGGTCAAAGGGCAGGTTAAAATCCCCTGCGAGGATATGTACAGCTGAGTCAGGGATAGTGTCAATTTGCGTCGTGAGATCCGACCAAAATTTCAAATCACATGTGTTTGGAGCATAAATGTTTGTGACATAAAATTCGGTATCATCTTTGAGTAACTTGGTAGTGACCCACCTCCCCTTAGTGTCAGCCGTACAGGAAAGTAAGTCAATATTGGATTTTTTGGCTATCAGTGTTAAAACGCCATTTTGTTTCCCAACAGCTTCCAAACCTGTCACCTCGGTGTAGAATTTATTCCTGAGTGTATTAAATTGCTTAGCGTCTAGTTTGGACTCCCGCAATAAGACAATATCTCCCTTTTGCCTGCATAAATAATCTAGAATCTTCTGGCATTTGACAAGCTTATTAAGCCCTTTAACATTAAGGGAAAGTATTTTCAAATTTCCTACTTTTGTTACCCCAAGGGGTGTATTAATTATGGATGTTGGCATAAGCGTGTATTGAAAGATCAAATACAGTCAAGTAAACCAAGTAAGCCGAATACCCGTGGAGGCTGCAGCCCTTCCATACTAAAATGTGATAGTGTGTGCATATTGTAAGTGTGAGAAGCAACAGCTGTATCTGGAAGACCTGAATAACAGTCGGGATGAGGACAGCACATACTGCAGAGCAACAGATATTGACTACAGAGTATTGGTAGTGTAAGCACCCTGGCATTGATATGCAACAAATAATAAATACGTAGACAAAGAACAAAATAAATTCCAAATTCTTACCCTGCCCCGTTCCCTCCCCCCTCCCACCCTCCCTACCCCCCTTCCCAACCCACCCAACCCTCCCCAAATGTAGGTGATAGGCATGGTGACTAGGAGAACAACAGCGTTGTCCCTCCCATGGCCTTTCACACAAACACATTGAGAATTGGAAACTGAATCAACAATTGAACATCTGAGAACAGTAGCTATTTTATGTATTACATTCCGAAACCATTCTGTCACATAGATTTATGTAACACAAACGCAACAAAACATGACTCTCCTGGGCATTCTGTCAGTTTACAGCACACCTCTCAGCTTATCATGTATATAGGATGCGGAATGAACACCATTATCTTTGTAGTTTGTGTCATACTTGTTAGCACCATTGAAGAGCAAGTGCAATGTATAAGCAACAGTTTGAAACCGGCTGAGTTACTAAGACCAAACGACTCTTTTGACTTCAGCATTAACAACGGTCAAGGACCATCCATGTCATAGAGCAGTATAACTCCAGTGGGACAGCATGGCGTCAGTGAATAAGATAACAACTGAACTACATGGCATAAAATTATTGTACTAACAATTGCGTGGCAAGCAATGCTAACATTAACATTGAGAACATAGAGAGCTTACTAACGCTACATGAAAACCCGATATCACAGCTCTACGCAGGAAAAGGATATTCATTTATAGCCAGAGTCAGAAGCAACTTCAGAGTTCACCGCTGTTGTGTCCATAATTAGCTCCTCCTGGCCGTCTAGAAGCCTTTTGAGTCTTTGCGGGTCCGTGAAAATCTGAGGGGATCCCTGGATAAGAACCCGGAATGTTGCTGGTCCTATGAATCCGAATTGGTGACCCAATGTTCGTAGCTGCGGGCGAAGAGAAAGAAAGGCCTTCCTTACGTCAACAGTCTCCTTACTATAGTCCTGCGAAATGTAGATCTTGTTCGATTTCCATAATATATGGTTATTTTTCCGCACGAAGGATAGTATTTGCTCCACATGCTGATATCTCAGGGGTTTGCAGACGATGGGTCTGGGGCCTTTTTGATTTTTTGAGATTCTGCCTGGGACTCTGTGTGCCCTGTCAAACTCAAGAGGTTGATGGAAGGTGCGGTTGGTTGCTTGTGAGAACCATGTCTCTAAAAAGGAAACACATGAGCTGTGAGCTTCCTCCGATCCTTCCGGAATGCCAAATATGCGGAGATTCCCCCTTCGATTCCTGTCTTCCAACTCGGGCAATCTCCTTGTCATTTGATCTGAGGCTATAGTTAGGCATTTAAGAGCTCCGCGGGTCTTGACCTCTGTGTCTTCTAGTCGACTGATCCTCGATTCCGTTTCAGTGAGTCTAGAGTTAGTGTCTCGTATATCCTGTCTGATGGCCACGATTTCTTCCTTTGTGGACTTTGCCAGATCTCACACTTCCTCAAGCTTGTTTAATAAAATGTCCATGGTGTCGCTGACATCCTTCTTACCCTTGATGGGCGACACTGGGTTCGGCGGCTCAGCCTTGACTCTCTTGAGGTTTTTCGTCGTTTCTTTGTCCCCCATGGTGGCACTTGTCACGGATGTGTGACTGATGTGTGACAGGCGAGGAGCCGGTTTTGTAAGTGTTTGTGATACCAGGCGCAGTCCGTTTGAATCGATCACTCGTGCCAGCAGATATCGTTTGGAATGATAGTAATACTGAAAATTGCCAAATATCAGGACTCAGGGATCATCAGTGGCTGGAATCCAGCGATCTGGTTGACCAAAAATGTCTTACCGTGCTGTGTTTGCGTTGGTCAGCGTGTATATGTCCTCTGCATTTAACCCGTTTGTCTTCCTGTGGCGATATTTATGCTTATGTATACTCTTGTTCGTTCATTTACCTACTCATTCTGCTCAGTATCCATTTATTGGCTCAGGAGCTTACTTCTTATTGCCTTCCCGTTTATCTGCTTTCCTGTCGCCAAATCAATTAATGCTTGCTTTGCAGTACACCGACGCACATTGTATAATTGTTTAACGCTGTCTTAAGTTCAAGTGGCCCTTCAAATCTCTTCAATTCATGTGTCCAATTTGCATCCCCACAGTTTCATGGGTGTAGTGATTCGATGTTTTACATTCTGCGCATTCGTTTCATTAGACGTTACTTTATCCACTGAGAAAGCGCCAGAGAGTGCCGGCCTTTCGTTGCTTCACTGCGTTACTTCACGCGTTTACGCAGGCCGGGATCGATAATAGCGTGATAATGCAGCTCCCTCTGCAATATTTTGTTCAGCAACACCTAGCAGTGAGTTGAAAATATGCGCCCGCCCGCCATTTTGGAGAACAAAGTTCCTTACGTTTGAAAAGTAATGGGGCACCAGGGGTATCGAGGTGAAACAGCGTTATTGCGGCGGCAGCGCTGGGTAGAGATAATTGCTGGGTTGGAGACAAAGTGGGGCAACTCGTGTTTAACATCTGTCATTCATTGTCCGTTTATCCGCTCCCTCTGCAGTTGAAAATATGCTCCCGCCCGCCATTTTGGAGAACAAAGTTCCTTACTTTTGGAGAGTAATGGGGCCCCAGGAGTATCGAGGTAAAACAGCGCTGGGTTTAAACGCATCAGCAGAGATAATTGCTGGCAGCTCGTGTTTAATATCTGTTGTTCAGTGTCCGTTTATCGGATAAGTTTGGTCGCGCCCGCCATTTTGTGAGCGCCGTATGGTGTCCAGGACTTCAGCCTCCGATACTGAAAGGCGGTGAGCAGCGCATAACCTGTATACTCACTCAGTGGCCTCATAAGCCCAGTTGTATGCTACAGACCCTGGTGCAAGATAAAGGCAGCAGCTCCGGTTTCAGTCAGCCGCCCCGGTTTCAGTCCCTGCGGGAGCCGCTGACTCTCCACTCTGTCTCCAGTGCCGGTCGTGGTCGGGACATTCACATGTTCTGCCGCTTAGGGACCTCCTAGCTGTCCAGAAGTCAGCAACACATATGAGCCCCACTTCCGATCCTCAGATCCGTCGTCAGGACCGTTTTTAGGGTGGTACAAGGGTTTCCAAAGTCGTATTTAGCTTGTCGCCATGGGAGGAGAGAAGCTCTACGCCGCCATTTCTCCCGGCGTCCAAACCACGCCCCCATGGATACCCACTCCTGACGTCACCGTTGACATATTGAATGCCAAAACGATGATTCTATTGTCAGTCGCTCACCAAGAGGAGCAAAAGAAAGCTCTGGCTGCCATTGTTCTGGGCAATGCAAATATCTCGTGGAGGGGGTAATTTGGATTAGGCAAAGGCTGCAGCAAGGAGGTGCAATCTGACATCTGTCTGCAAGAAATTAGCTGTTTAACAGCTACTGCCCTCATTAGGTTTTATCACACATTCGCTCTGAAAAAAAACCAACATTAGGCTTGTATACAGTATCATCCTAAATGTTTCAAAAAGGCCAATGAGCTGTATTCCAGGCCAAATGAAGACATTTCTTCTTTTTGTCTGGAATACAACTCATTGGCCCTTTTTCAACATTTAAGAATATGTGGTATCACTCTCCAAAGAGGTCATCCAAGGAAGTAGACTATTGCATTGGTACTGTATACAGGCCTAACACTGCTAAGGTGAATCAATAATACACTCCAACCATTGTTATATATAAAAAAAGTTAGGGTATTTTTGTTTCTCATTTTCCTGATTTCTCTCTTATCCTTTTTCACTCACAATACACAGGAGCACTTTCGTTTCACCCTCCATCTGACAACCGTTTACTGTCATAACGACTTATTTGTTTGTATTTGTATGGTTTGTTCATAATGATTATATAAACAAAGATTAAATATTTATTATTATTAATTAAATATTAAATACTGTTGTCTTTGGTCCTTCTCTCTGTGATATTGCTCTATGCACAGAATAACTTGATGAATGACCATTTGGATAGAATTTTCTAGTCTTGTGCGCTTTCTGTGGGCTTAAAAAAAGATACGTCAGGCCCACTTGTTGTTTTGACTGCATCACGAAAAGTGCCACAACGGCGGTGCAAGTTTGTTGCAAGGCCTTCATAAATAAGGCCCTAGAAGCTTCATGTAGATAGCTGTATGAATTGACCCCTTCAAGATAACTTCACGACTCCCAACCCATACAATGTAAATGCGTCGCTCACCCTGTGCCCACCTCACACACCCTCCATGACCCCTGCCCAGCTGCCAACAATGTGGCAGTCGGCCACACCACAGACTGCATTTTTTGCTCCTGGGAAAATGTTTGTGTGTTCCCATGCCCTAGACCGTCACCTTAAAACATGCTGACCTTTGCCTAGTTAACAAAGCAGTGCAATGCAATACAATGTTTTAATACTTTATTGGCATGAGCAAGTAGTTTATAAGTGGATTTTATGGATTTGTTGGTGCTGCCAACAGATTAAGACAAGGATTTTTCTACCTCTACCGGTGTTGCAAGTTGAAGGATACTCCGCTGCTTTATCTTATTACAGAAAAATGCTAATTTTTTACTCATCTTCAAGCCTCTTAAAGCCAATGAACCCAAGGGTGAATTTCTTAAAGCTGTAAGTCAGTGCTTCACCTGTACTGGGCAACGTATGAGAAAAGGAGTCTTGGTTTCAACAAGACTCATATCATGGTTCTAACAAATCGAATTGGGCTCAGCTTTCTGGACCTATCCATGCCATTCCCCGTATCCCAATTTTATCTCATAGTTTTCTGTGTTTGTGGTTATTCACTCGCAGTAGAGGATCTACTAGTTTGTAGCTCATATTTCATTCTTATATATAACTGCAGTTTTCAGTGTTTTGAGAATATTTGTCCTGTTTTGTCTTAGTTCTCTGCTAAGTGTGCATCAAAAGTGTATGGAAATATTCTCAAGGGTTATTATCTTATTTTGATGAATTTGTAGACCTTTCAATTAAAATTATTTGTTGTTGATTTTTTGGGAGGTGTATCCAGGTCCCACTGAAGGACAATCTAGAAGCAAGTAATGGCATGTGCCAGTAATATCACTAGTACATACTATTAATTGCTTTGGAATTTAGAAATCAGTAAGTACACCCAATCACTAGTTCATAAAAATCAAATTGAGAGAGATCCAAATACTTGACCTCAATACACACAATTATTTTTCATCATCTATTTGCGTCTGAACTGCGTGACGTAAAATCATGTTTTTTGAGTCCTAACAAACAAGGTATAGTTGTTGTTAATTTAGTACATTATTGAAAACAAGGTATCTTTTTTGATCCGAAGCTGAAGCTGAAAATAGGTGCCTTATTTACTGGACCATCAGTATGTAATTTGAAGTATTTGATGGTGTGCATCATCATAGATTTACTTCTGTTGTGTGCCTGTTCTTTGTTATCTTAGATAGTATGATTGTATTTGCCCTCTCAATTTCTGACTCCCTCGCCAAAGATCAACCATCAGTTCCAACTAAAGTTCAATCTTGTGGGCTCTTGAAAAAAGTGGAAAGGTGCACCCATAAGCGAATAGAACAATGAGTCTTCAAGTCCTTTAGAAAAATTATTTCTTCATTCAAATTACATTTTTGAAACTATGAGATCCAAAGATTAAAAACAATGGGGCAAAGTATCAACAACTAGTGATATTTATCGCTAAAAAGCTTAGCAAATTTTTTTTATCGCCACGATTCGCCGGATTTTATCGCAGAGATAACGTGCTATTATCAACGTTTATCTCCAAAGCGATAAAATATCTGGCGATAGCGGCGAAATGCGTGCATATTGCTGGAAATTCTGCGATATTCAGGCATTATCGCCAATAGGGACTTAACCTGAATATCCACCATGGGATATACAGGCTAAGAAGTGGTCTGAGCAGGCGTTAGAATTTGGCGATATTCGCGCTTAGCGTGAATATTTTAATCACTACGCCTGCATAGATAATAGGCTATAGCGATGTTAGCGACTGCTTTCAGTCGCTAACAGGTTGGGTACGCCCACTTTGCATGTCATTAGCGATCAATATCACTGACATGCAAAGCGGGCCCCAAACCGCTCGCTATCACCTAAAAGCTGTCTCTAACTGATGTTAGCAACAGCTTGCTAATAGGGCGCCGAAAACGGCTGCAATAGCGGCAATGATTTCATTTCGCCTGCCTTGGTAATATGCCCCAATGTTTTGATCTCCAGTCCACTTTTTTCAAGAATCTTCCTGTTTCACAGTAATATCATACATCGGCTGATATTGGGATAGAAGCGCACCATGCTATACAATTTGGAACTATATGTGCGTTGCGGTTGAGAGGTCTGCTCTTGATTTGCATTCAATCTTGTGGGCACAGCTTGGAGTATAATTGTGTCGTATCTTGCCCATGTTAATGTTATGCAATGTTGCAGTGATGATGCGCTTCGGAATGTTGGAGCCTGTGAGGAGAGGCGCAGTTGAGATTGGGCTGAGCAGCATGCTGGCTGCTCCTGGTCGGGTTGATCTACAAAGCCTGTAACTTACTACAATAAATATCTTGAACCACATCTTGCCTGCTTGGACCTCATTACTACAAATTGTGTGAGCATATCCATTAATTTCCTCAAGCCCTCAGATTAAGCTTTCAAACATTTGGAACATCCCCACCTCCATACGGTTCTCTGCTTAAGGACTTTAAGTTAAGGACTGAATGCGGGGAAGGTCCGTTTAGTCTCTTTCTGGATTGCCTGAGGAAAGGGTGATGCCTCCCAGTAGCCATGGTGTCCCTCTGCATAGAAGAACACACAGGAACGGTGTCAAGTATCTACTTCAGAGGGTCCCAGCTGGCCGGAAAAGCACATTAAGGTATACAGCATCCGGGCCAATCTACAGTTGGTGGCGATGTATGTTGCAGTTGAATAACCAGGGACCAACTCCCTCTGATATCAGGAAGAGAGGAGAGCCAGGCCAAAGAATCCAAAAGAAGAGTCCAGATGTAATCCAGGTAGAAGAAGGAATAATGATGGGCAGAGTTAGGAAACAAGTTTGCAATTAACACGACAACAAATGTATTGCAGATCATTTTCCTCTCATAATTGCTTCTGTTAAAAATATATGATTTAAACAGGAACTGACATCACAGGAAAGACTCATACTTCATTGATGCTGTATGGGCACTTTAGCATCTTGGGAAAGGTAGTTCATAGGCTTGATCAACCACTTCCTTATGAATTATGTCATTGGCTGAACACGCTAAGAAACTCAATTTTGACATCCTTAGTCTGCTGCTGGATATTGCAGCTCCATTGTCACCCGTGCAACCTAATGTCACCAACTAATAGCATAACTTCCGTCCCAGAATAACAGGTATGGCCCTGCCCACACTGATGTTCAGTCATCTATCTGCACAGTGTCTGAGAGTGTGGTATATGCATATCTTCCTTTCACCGCAGACACCAACTTGTAAGTCCCAGGCATGGTTGTGACACTTTACAGGTAACATAGATTCACCTTCATTGGAATCCTATTTCATGGTGGGGTCCCAATGAAGTTGCCATTGCAAAACCAGAAGCTATTGCTAGTGCCATACATTTCTGAGAATCTACATGGATGGCAATCCTGATTCAGGAAAATTAGACCACCTGATCATCCCTCAAGTGTATACAAGGTGGCACTGGTGTCTGCAAATCCTTATAGAAAAGTGCAGATTTGCTGGATTGTATGGACATCTGGGCACTGAAAACTGCTAACACCTCATAGAGTATGTGGTCAATACCTAAAATAGGATGAATAATTGGCTACGCCCAACTGGCATATTTGACTTTTAGAGAAGGCCACCGTAAAAGGACACAAAAACCACATACATAGCATATTGGTCAAATGTTGTATAAAGATGTTTATCAATCAAATGAGAGACTTTAAACATATGACAGCAGGACTGCCAGCCAGTGCTGAATGTTCTGGCCGTCCTGCAGCCTTCACATACTAGAATAAATCACCTTGAAATGTTCAACGCCTACTTTCACCATTAAATAAGTCACCTGCAAAATGTACCTTGAAATCTGAAGGCCTGAGTGCATAAAGTGTGACACACAGGATATGTTAACAAGGCTAAAGAGGCTTTTTGCCATGAATGATTTATGTTTAAAATTCAATTGCTTGCAATTTCACTTATGGACCATTTAAAACCTCCGTCTTTGATGCATGTTCTTCAGGATTTAAAGCTTTAGTTTATTGCCAAAGGTGATCTTTAGAAACGTTTTATCTGCCACTAAGCCGCCAACCTCTATATTGGTCTGCCATGTGCCTGCCCCCTGCAATGTGGCAGACATTTGACCAGGAGAAAGATTGTAGTACTGTTATTAATCTCCTTATTGGAGGACAACTGTTCTTTTGGGACAGCAGTCCTGCTGGGAGCTTGAATGGATACCAGGACCATGGTATACGCTGGTAAGTTTATTCACCAACAGCACCGAGAACCTGGCAGCAATTGCCAGTCTAGGAATCCCCCCACTCTTTCTCCCCTTACATAGCATTCCAATCCTCAAGACACGAGGATTGGAATGAGCACCCCAACATAGCCCGAAACCGGTCCTGGGATGCTTGTTTCCAGTCCAGGGAGGACCTGGCCTAGCAGTTCAGGCCGGACTGTTCCTATTGGGCGCAGGGTCAGGACTGATTTGCATATGGCTGGTTCCGATCTGGAATGGCATGGTGAGCAAAAAAACGATGGATTTAGGCCCAGATCTCTTTACTGGGGTGAATGTGTGACATTGTTCTGCACTCTCTCCATCAATAGTTTTTTTTGCACCCCAACATATCCCCCTCCATTCCAAAATACCTACAGAACATAATTAGAAAATAATATAGTCATATACAACTAAAGGATAATACATTCAACACTATTTACAAGATTACTCTAACTTAGATCAAGTACATCATGTTGCCAATAAACCTAAATCAATCAGGGTTCTTCAAGACAGCGGCTTATCACCTGTTAGGGTCTCAAGGCGCTGGGGGTGGGTAATGTAGTGCAGTCAAACAGCCAGGTCTTGAGGTCCTTCCTGAATTGAGGCAGTGAGGGTGATTGCCTGAGATGTAGTGGAAGAGTGTTCAGGTCTTTGCAGTGAGGCAGGAAAAGGATCTTCCTCTGGGCATGGTCTTGCGGATCTGTGGGTTTGAGGCCAGGGCCAGGTTGGGGGAGCGGAGGTGTCTGGTGGGAATGTGGAAGGAGAGGCGGAGGTTGAGGAAATTGAGGAGGGCCCTGTAGGCATGCGTTAGGAACTTGAATGTGATGCTTTTGTTGATCGGGTACCAGTGGAGGCTTCTCAGGTAATCAGCGATGTGGTTGCAGCGGGGAATGTCCAGGATAAGTCTTGTGGTGGCGTTCTGAATTCTTTGCAATTTCTTTTGGAGCTTCTTGGTGGTGTTGGCATAGAGAGAGTTGCCATATTCTAGTTTGCTGCCGACGAGTGCCTAGGGGACCGTTCTTCTGTACTCGGTTGGGATCCAACTAAAAACCCTTTCGAAGCAGGAGGATGAGACAGTGTTGATTTGGCGGTTCACTGAGATTGAGGAGTCAAGTATGATGCCGAGGTTATGTGCATGGTTGGTGGGTGTGGGGGGGGTCTCCAAGCGCTGTGGGTCACCAGGACTTGTCCCATGCGGCGAGATTGATTCCCAGAATGAGGACATCGGTTGTGTTGGAGTTGAGTTTGAAGCAGCTGTCCTTCATCCAGGTGGTGACTGCCTTCATCCCTTTGTGGAAGTTGTTTTTGTCGCTGTAGGTTCGTCGGTGAGGGAGAGAATCAGTTAGGTGTCGTCGGTGTAGGAGACAATGTTTAGTCCACGGCTTCTGATGATGGCTGCCAACAGGGCCATGTAGACGTTAAAGAGGGTGGGGCTCAGGGAGGAGCCCTGAGGGACTCTGCAGCTGATTTCTGTAGGTTTTGAGGAGAACGGTGGGAGCCTGACTCTCTGGGTTTGGCAGGTGAGGAAGGAGAGGATCCACTCTAAGGCTTTGTCGTGGATGCCGGGGTTGTGGAGTCTTGTTTAGAGGGTGTGGTGGAGACGTTGTCGAAAGCGGCAGAGATGTCCAGAAGGATGAGGGCTGCGGTTTTGCCCCGGTCGAGGAGATTGCGTATGTCGTCTGTTGCGGTGAGTAGTGCATTCTCTGTGCTGTGGTTTCTTCTGAAGCCTGACTGGGAGGTGTCCAAGATGTAGTTTGTTTTAATGAATTTAGTGAGTTGGGCGCTGATGGCCTTCTCGGTGACTTTGGCTGAGAAGGGTAGCAGAGATATGGGTCTGTAATTCTTGAGGTCAGTTGGGTCAGCAGACGGTTTTTTCAGCAGGGGGTTGATGTCTGTGTGCTTCCAGTCTTCAGGGAAGGTGGTTGAGTTGATGGTCCAGCAGAGTTCAAGGGCGATGGGGTGCTGGCTCAGTTGAGGATGTGGTGGGGCAGGGATAACAGGGGTCTCCAGAGTGGATTATCATGATCTGTAAGGTGTCGTTGGTGGTGAGGGTCATCCAGTTGAGCAGGGTCAAGCAGGGATCTGGAGCATTTGGGTGCAGTAGTTGTGGGTGGGGTTGGTGGGTCCTGCATTGTGAAACTGTTGTAGATGTCTGTGATCTTCCGGAGGAAGAAGCTGGTGAAGTTGTTGCAGAGGGCGTGGGAGGGTGGATGCCAGAGATATCCGTGCGGGGTTTGGCAAATGCTTGAGCATGAAGAAGAGGTCTTTGCTATTCTGTGCATTGGCATTGATACTTTCCTGTATGATAGTTTTCTTTGTGGCTCTGGCAGTTTGCCAGAGGGTGTCCTGAGAGGAGTCAATGAGTTGGTGCAGTCGGAGATCCATAAGTTGAGGTTGCTTGCTGATGTGTTGGTGGTCCCAGAGGTCGGTGGTAGTGTCTTGCGGAGGGCGGTGGTGGGTTGGTCTTTGGAGACCTTGTTCCAGCTTCTACATGAGTAGCAGTGGGTGGGGTGGTGTTGGTTGGGTTTGGTGAACGAGAAGTGGCGTCAGTCCTTTGGCGTTCGAAGGTTTGGCTGATGGCGATGTTGTTGCTTGCTCAGAAGATGGGTCGAGGGTGTGTCCTGCTGAGTGTGTTGGGGAAGATACCAGTTGTTTGAGTCTGATGGTGGCGAGGCTCTCCAGTAGGGCTGATGTGTTGGGGCCGCTGAAGTTATCCAGGTGGAAATTGAGGTTGCCATTGAGGATGTAGTCTGTTGAAACGAGGGCTATTGTGCAACGAAGTCGGCTATGGATTCGCGAAATGGGGTCAGGGTCTGGGAGTCTGTGGATGACGGTTCTACAGATGGTGTAGTTCCGGTTGGTCTGGATCTGGAATTGGAGATGCTTCATGTAGATGTGAAACAGAGGGTGTTTTTGTGTATGATGGTGATGCCTCCTCCTGGTCGGTTGGAGCAGTCTTTGTGGATGATTTTTAAATCCATCTGGGATGGTGTTGGAGATATCCGGTGCAGAGGTGGGGTTCATCCAGGTTTCCGTCAAAAAGGCAACGCCGGGGGAGATGGAGTCGAGCAGTTCCCAGATTGCCACAGCGTGTTTGTTGAGAGAGCGTGTGTTGAGTAGAATGCAGCTGAGGTGGTCGAGTCCGGTTATTGGGGGCTGTGCAGTTGGTAGGTCTGGTGTGCAAAGGCAGGAAAAGGTGCAGTAGCGGCAGGTGAAAAACCCTTGGGTGTCATTTGGCAATGCAGGTTGGCAGACGGTTGAGCGTCCGGTGTTGAGGATGTGGAGGATGCTGGTGTCTTAGTGATGAAAGGAGGAATGCATATTCTTACAAGGCAACCAGCTTGAACCTCCTACTCCTTACCTCCATCCACTTACGAAGAGTACAACTTCTGTATACATCTTCGCACATCCAAAACACCCTTCATCTTCTTACCATCAAGGCTCTTGCTATTCATCCACTCGTTGTTCAACCGCTTGCCAGCAACTCTGCCCCTCAACAAGCAAAAAGGGGATACTCCAATGCTAACATGGGGAGCAGTTCTTATGTCTCACAACATGTCCTTGGTAGTTTTTGTTTCCAATAAAGGTAATTGACCACGGTCCACTTTAGTTGTTCTTTTCCTTCACTATTAACTCTTTCAACAAGGCCATTGCAGTGGAGATGATATACCAATGTTCCTATTTCTTTGATTCCTTGTGATTCAAAAATGTCTCACACTTATCTTGATACCAGTTGGCTACTCATGTCTGTTACCAAATCCTCTCGGAAACCTTCTGTCAACAAAGACATTTTGAAAAAAATCAATGACTACTTTTGAATTTACACGGTTGACAAATTTGATCTCTGCCCACTTGTAGTCAACCAGCACCAAAGTGAACGGCCCAAGACCCCAAAAGGACTGGACACATTGAATGTTAATTTGTACCAAGGCACCCTATTGCTGAACACGGGATTGATAGGAGATGGTACGGGGGCCTGTGACTTATCACTCAAAACACATGCACTACACTCTCTTACACAGTGCTCAGCTGCTCTATCTATTAGAAGCCACAAAAATACTCTCTAATTCGACGTTTCATTTCACACATGTCCATATGCCCCTTAAGTGCCAACTAAAGAACCTTTGGTTTCATTTCCACAGGGACCACCGAACGATCACAACATACCAATATGCTCCTCATAATATACAGTTCGTTGGTAGTCCTCCAAAATGGATCCAGCTCCTCACTCAAGTCTTGAGCACTAGGCCAAATACCAGTCACACACTTCATTACCTCTTGTAACACCATATCCCTACAGGCAGCCGCCCGTCACTCTTCCTCAGACAACACTCAAGATGTAACCACGTTCACAGCACACACAAATCCTACATCATCACATTTGCCTTTCTTATTGTCTTCAGTCTCTGCTATGGGTAATCTGGAACGGCAATCAGCAGCCAGATTATGGACTCCAAGAACATACTGCAGCTTGTATTGATATTCTTGCACGCGGTATTGTCCTTTCGCAATATGCGGGGTAGCCCTTCACCATTGATAATAATAAATATTTCTACTAAAGGTTTATGATTGGTGCAAAGAATGAACTGGCTCCCCAAAATAAAATTTCTAAAATACTGCACACCCCAACATAAACCCAGAGTGTCTTTTTCAATGGTGGAAAACATGAAACTCTTTAGACACAAACACAATGATTTTATCTCTGCCATCCTTCCTCTTTTGCATCAAGACTGCCCCAAGACCATGGTTGCTAGAATCTGTTGTGACAATGCATTGATCGCATGTGTTAAAATACTTGAAGGGCTTGGCTGCTACAATATCCATTTTAATCAATTCAAACATAGAATCACACTTGTCACTACACACATACCTCACATTGTTTTTAAAATAAATGGTGTAAACAAGCTGTTTTGAAAGTAAAATTCTTCACAAATGTGGCATACTATTCAATCAGTTCCCGGAAAGAGCTGAGCTGATCTTTGTTGCTGAGCACAGAAGTTTCTGCAATAGCTTTCAGAATTTTCATTTTTGGTTTGTCCCCCATATTCGACACCGACACATGGTGTCCTAAATAGTCGACACCTTCATAATTGAACCTGCACTTCCCTTTCTTCAAAGACAAACTTGATCTTTTGGAAAATTTCAAACACTGTCTCAAGTCTCTCGTCATGTTTGAACCTATTCCTCCCATAAACCAAAACTTCACCCTGGAAACATGACACACCACAAATCTCCTTAAACAAATTACCCATCAATCTTTGTAAAACTGAGGAAGCGGGAGTTAGCCCCAACTCCATGCATTTATAATGGAAAGCTCCCTCTGGGGTTACAAATGAAGTTAAATGCTTTGACTCTTCATTCAGCTCAATTTGATGATAAGCCGCTGACAACAGCTCCCTCTAAGGTGGATAATAACTCATTGATGTTAGGAAGTGGCTGGTGGTCAACCAAATATTGGCATTATGTCAAGCAAATCAACACATAAACATAGGGACTTGCCAGGGTTGCGTATTAAAACAACTGGAGCTAACGTCTCCAAAATCTCAATGGGTTTGATGATACCCAATCTACACAGTTTTTCTTGTTCTAACTTCAATTCCTGTCTTAAATTGGTGGGCATCTTCCTTAAAAATGATGCGATGATTAAAGCCCTTCAAACTCCCAAGGCAATCAGCAAAGACTTATCTGCTGACCCATTTGTTTTCAACCACGTTGGACATCTTGCCCTGGCATGCATCAAAAAGGTGTTGTATGGATAATAGCAGCTCGGATTGAGAATTATGTCCAACTCCCCTTGCTCATTCAACCCTAACAGATTCCACCCTCTTTTAGCTACATACACAGAACCACTGGATGCTTTCCTGTCAAAACCCAGAACAGTACCAAATTTCCCTAGCACTTGCACCATTTCCCTGCCATAAGCAAAAATCTTGACTTGTAACTCATGGAGATGGGTAATGTCTAATTTGGCAAATTCTGATTCACCGATCAGGGTGAAAGGTGAGCCAGAATCTGCCACAACCTCCACCCTGGCATTGTTGATGGAAATGTCACATAAAGGGGGTTTCCTTTTTCTGCAATCACAAATAGACGCCATTTGGATGTTACCTTCATCTATGCTTGAGCTGACAACATTAAAATTACGCTTTCGTCATCAGATGGAACCTCCTCAATAGATCTAACAACAGGGTTATTATGACTCTTTTGACCTTTGTGTGACACGCATGTCCAGGAAAAATTACGTTTTCCCACTTTTAAAACATGTTTGATTGCTGGCAGGACAATTATTATATGAAATGAGGCCTTCCCGTAGACTTACTGGTGACTCACCGGGTGGGTGTCATAAAAGGAGGTCCAGTTGAGCAGGTCACTGTTGGGAAAAGGGAGGTACCACAATTTAACAAACGTGTCAATTCCTGGGACTCTGGAGGTCCCCCGCCTGAGTTAGCTTTAAACCACTCTGGAAACTCCTAGAATGGTGATTTCTGGGATTGTTTTGGCTGTACGTCAGAGTCAGAGGAAGAGCTGAGAGATGAGGAGGGATCACAGCCGGTACTTACTGAGGATAAGCTTCAGGCTCCCACCAACCACAGCTCCCACTACCTGGAAGTCAAAGTACTACTTGGGACCAGGAAGATGAGGAGAAACACTGTCAAACTCCCTCTGTATCTTTGAACTATTTGAAACCCTGACTTTGGGAGGCTTACATTTTGTTTTAGTTGTAAAAAAAAAATGGACTGTTGCCTCCTGGTGGGAATTCATAGAAACACAATTCCATACGTTAACTAACTTTTGAGTTCTGCCTTTTAATTCATATACCACCTACTAAACATGATAATCATCACAGACAGTCTGACACGTTCAGATGCAAACTAAGTTTATTCATAATTTCCTGTAGCTTTGCTCTGATGTTTGAGGTACATTTTAGAATGTGTATGTATTGATAGCAAATTCAAAGAGCACTTCAGTAAGTCTTTTTTGATTTCCTGAAGTGCTCCAGCGTGTAAAATGTAAGCAGAGCCAGGGCTACATTAAGGTTGCTCTAGGCACCTGTCTTAAGGCAGCATCATAGGAGGTCAGAAGATGGCGCCAGACTGCAAGAAATGGTCTCAACAATGGCCCTTCTGCTTGGGGATGAGGAGTAGATTAAGTACAAACTGTCATATTGCTTAGGAGCGGAGCAAAATTCACATTTGTAGACTGTCAGCTGAAAAACTGTGCAAGCATACGAGAGGTGTAAATGTGTGTTGGCACATGTTAACTTCTCTATTTAAAGATGAGACCCTTAATTTCTGTAATTCCAAAAGGTTGTATGTATTTATACAGCATAAAACCTAGGCCAGAACCAAGGAGATAGTCTTCAAGATCGTGTACACCAAGTGGGAATTACACACAAGGAGATTAAGTGATTAGCCTAAAATCACACAATGTTGAGCCAATCACCAAAGCCGGGACTCGAGCCTTTGTCCCCAGTTTGGCAACTCCCGCCACCAGGCCACATCTCCTCCAGCAGAGACGTCACATGACAATGCCACATTCTACAAATAATAATAATATGCGGATGCCAGTATTATCAAAGCTGAAATGCACACAGAAGTGGACAGACTCCTTCAGAATAACAATGATAGCACCAGACTGCCCAGTGGTGCTACTGGTTCTTCAGCAGAATGACAGGATGTTCAATGGACTCCACAGTCCTCAATCAAACAGCCAGACCCTCCAACATACTCCAGAGTTGCAGTGAGACAAGTCCGCCCATCACCATAATCCACTAAGAGTAAAAACAGACCTCATGGCCAGAAACCCAGCTTGATGGCTAGGCACCACCAAGTGGTCAAGGAACTAAACCAAGTCTAGCCAGAGGGCAGCTGAACACACCTGTGCAAAGATAAACACATGGTAATTTACAAAGAAGCCAACCAAGGCAGCCCAGTTAAGGAGACCAGGTCTGCAGAAGTGGCCAAAGCAATTAGCACAAAGCAGACACAGAAAAAGAAAACAACATCCCTCACATGTCTCTTATATCCTACGAGTGAAGACTACCAACATAGTTAAAACATACCTGCCAAAAATGGCCCCAGGGAAGCAAAGCACAGACCATGTAATAATCACTCAAAACATCTGATAGAAGTTGCCATGCCGGGAAGTGAACCCACAGAAAGTACGGCTGTTGGAAATGGCCCTTTTTGCAGGGTTACCCCAAACCTTTTGCCTTCCTCCTCCTCTTTTTCTGACCTTGTTTTCATTGGCGTTAGGACTTGTGAACTTTCCACTGCTCACCAGTGCTAAAGTGCTTGTGATCGGTACTTAAAACATGACAACATTGGTTTATCTACAATTGGCATATTTGATTTACTTAAAATTACTTGGTAAAGTGCACTACAAGTGCCGAGGGCCTAGAAATCAAATGCTACTAGTGGGTCTGCAGCACTGATTGTGCCAGCCACTTAAGTAGCACTTTAAACATGTCTCAGGCCTGCGACTGCAGAGCGTATGTGTGCAATTTTAAACTGCCATGTTGACCGGGGATGTTAATCTTCTTGCCAGGCCCAAACCTTCCTGTTTATTACATACAGTCACTCCTAAGGTGTGCCCTATACAGCCCACGGGCAGGGTGCAATGTATTTAAAAACTAGGGCATGTACTTTTCAGTTTTAGATGTCCTAGTAGTGAAATACTCTTACATACATTTTTCACTACTGCAATGCCTATCTCTCACATAGGATAACATTGGGGTTGCCTTATTACATTTTATAAGTGTCATTTCTAATAGGGAAGAGATGGGACCCCCAAATTTGGTGTCTTCGGACTTTCAATTTAAAAACACAACTTATGGTGAAGTTGGTTTTTAAATTACAGTTCTGAATATGCCATTTAAAATTGCTTTTTCTCTTACATAAACCATTTGGTGCCTTCTGCCTTTCTCTGGACTACACGTCTGGGGTAGGTAACAGCTGACTTCCTGAATTCCATCTAGATAGCCACACTCAAAGGAAGGGTAGGTGTGACTGAGTAGGCACATGCATGTTGATGGATCATCCTGAGCAGGAGGGGAGGGAGAAGCTCACACTTTACACCTGATAGGGCTGTTTCCTGTCCCCACACAAAGGATTGCATACCTTCCCGGAGTGAGTCCGGAGCCAGGACAGGAAAGGCAAAGTCTTGTGCACTTCAAAGCAACTGCTTGAAGTATGCATACTTCGAAGGCCCAATTGGGTATAAGTACTGGACCTCTGACACCACCAACTCAGAACACTTCTGAAACTGAGGACATTCTGCCACGAAGGACTGCTGTGCTATAGGAGGAACTGCCACATTGCTGAACTGCTTTGCTTTGTTGGCCTGCTGCCTGCTGCTTCTTGCCTGGGAGTGAGAAGGACTGGACCTGCATCTCTACATCCCAGAACCTAAGCACTCTCCAAGGGCATATTGGCTTGTCTCTAGTTTCCAAAGTCTCAGGGATATCAAATACTTCACCTTCATCTTCAACTCAGCATGTGGACTTTGCTTGCTGCACATCTTGCTCTGCCAACTGGTTCCAATCCAGTTCAATGCCTTTGGAAGTGGGTTTAATGTGCTGCATTCGCCAGAACCTGTCCATCGGCGCCACTGCAAAGATCAGAACCAGTGCATCTCCTACTGCAAGATCAGGATCAACGCATCACCGCTGTTGCAGGGTCCAGAACGTGCCCACCATCTTATTAGCATCCTGCTTTACCAAGTCCCGGACTAATTCTTATACTACGCAGAACACCCAAGAGCCACCATCATCCAGCGAATGCCACCAGAACAGCATCCCTCCACGCCTGGCAGAGAAATTAAACTGTTATGGTGGCCAGCACTACAAAAGAATCTAATGTATTAACAGACTGTAAAAAAATACTGCAAAAAAAGAGAAAAACAGAAGAAAAGCCTTCTTTATCTATGGTCTCAGGATGTAGAACATCATCCAAATAAACACCAGAATTGCCGCTATCCTTCTGTGATTCAGAAAAGATCTAAGAATCATCTCATCGGGGAACATCAAACCTCCACACGATAGTATTCACCACACCTGAACATCCTGATTCGATGTTAAAATCTTCTTCAGCACTCTGTTACTCTTTATCTAGATTTAGGCTCCACACATACATAACATAAACGCACAAAAGGTGCAACCCTGTATGGCAGTGTAATGTGACTAGTCAACACGGCTGCTGACAATGCCTGCCCAGGCAATCACTGGAACTGGGAAGCTTGGGAGGCCAACCGGTGAAGGGATAGGCCCTTATCTACACCCTTTGCCAACAATGACCCACACCAATCAGAACGCTATAAAAGGAGGAAACCATGTGACAGAAAGACAGTGCACAGCATTCAAGATGAAACAAAGTGGCACATAAATGTGGCGTGTGTAAACGTCGTGTATGTGACATTGCAGTATGGAGCTGGAATGGTCAGACACAGAGGAACACGTGACTTCCCATTAGTGTCCGGTAAAAGCTAACCTACGAGACAGAAAACGCAAATACCTTTCGAATGAACAGTCACAATGACAAAAGGAAGGCTGTGAACAAAAAACACTTCAAGATGGCACGACGTTATGTCCTGCCTCAGAAGGGCACAGGAAACCACAGCAGACACAAACCTCATGTTGAATATGTGGGTGATCAAGGCATAGCTAGTGGCAATGGTGGTGATGAGAATGAGGAAGATGGCAATACTTCAGTCAGGAACCTTGTCAGGAATGTGAGGAATAATCTTGTGTTAAAGATCAAGGATGATTTATGTAACAACAAACCAGAGTGCTTGATGGAATAGGTGGTGTGGAAGTCAAAATGTTCAATGATTCTGGTTCACCGTATACAATTCTCAATGAGGAACTATGGAAAACGTCCTTTGTGCAGAAAGTAGGGGAACATTTTTTGAAGTCTGACATACATCCTGAGGGTTACAGTGGGGAAAAAAATTGATATGTTGGGATATTGATGATTTACTTTTAAATTTAAAAATAGTGAGACCAGACGAAAATTGTATATTGCCAGAACAGGTCAACCTGTATTGGGATGGTTTGATCAGAGATTGTTGCATAATATACTGGATCCTAATAGTAAGGAGCAAGTTTTACTGGTGGATAATGGCATGACCGTAGGTGACAGAATGTTAAAACAATGTTCCTCTGTGTTCAGCAAACATTTAGGTAATCTGCAGAGCAGACCACAAGATTACTCTAAAAGATAATGCGATCCTGAAAGTACATAAAAGTTGCAATCTACCTGTTTAGGTGAAAGGCAAGGTTTCTAAAGAGTTGAACAAGTTGGTTGCTGCTCAAGTAATTGAGCCATAGAGGCCTCTGACTGGATTTCTCCCTTTGTGATCGCCAGACTTAGTGGTAAAACAGGGTTTTGTGAGGACTTGCGCCACCTAAATATTAATATAGTTATGAGACAGATTTTCTTTTCCTAAAATAAATTAAATCATCACTTGTTTGAAAGATGCAAAATGGTTTTCTACAATAGGGCTGTCCTCTGCTTACCACCAGGTTTCCTTGTTTCCAGAATCCATGAAATTAACCTCTTTCATATCTCCTTTTGATTGCTTCCAATTTAGGTGAATGCCTTTTGCCTGACATCGGCTGCTGCAGTGTTTCAGTGTTTAATGTTCCAACTTTTTAGTAAAGAACAGGGGGTTCCTTTATTTTAAGATAACATCTTGGTATTCAGCTTTAGTAAAAAAGGAACATGAAACAAGATTGTTGAAAGTTTTGGGGACTTTGCAACAAAGGGGACTTACCGTATAGAGCATTCTAAATGCAAATTCGCAAGTCAAAGTGTTACCTATTTGGGCCATGTCATTGATTGGCTGGGGGTCGAACCTAAACCCACCTTGGTGACAAACCATTACGAATGTGCCTATACCCAATTGTAAGGATGATGGAAGATCATTTTTGGGTATTGCCGAGTTTTGTGCGAACTATGGGGCATATTACCAACACAGGCGGTAAAATTATCGCTGCTTTTATCGGCAGAAAACTGCCGCTAAAGCCACTTTTGCGGCAGAAAACTGCCGCAAAAGCGGCTTTAGCGGCAGTTTTCTGCCGATAAAAGCAGCGATAATGTTATCGCCTGTGTTGGTAATATGCCCCTATATTCCCAATTATGCAGACAAAACATACAATATTCGCCAGTTGCGTAAGAAGGATCATATGATTTCCTGCTCTCCAGATTGCAACAATGTTTCAAATCATCGAAACTGCAATAGCTAATGAAACAGCCTTGAGAAGTTTTGACCCTTCAGCGGATAGTGTCCGCTAACAAGGGTTTAGGGGTTTAGGGGCGGTTTAGGGATTAGGGGCATTTTTTGCCCAGAAGGACTGCAGAGGTAAAGAACTTATGAATAGCTGATGCGTCCAGATCTTTGACACCCTGTGAGGAGAAGTACCTGATTATTGAAAGGGAGGCGTTATCTTGTGCATGGGCCTTGGAGCATTTCAAATCATTCATTTGGGGGAAGGTAAGTACAATTCACTGGATGTATGACGTTACAACGCATACTTTTACAACGCCTACCTTTACAATGCAATTTTTACAACGCAGGATCCATTACAACGAATACCATTACAACGCATGTTTTTACAACGCAGATACCTTTACAACGCATACCATTACAACGTAAGTATTGGTAAGTATATAATATTTTTTTTAATGTAAATTAATTAAAATTATTTTAATTTAATTTAATTTAATTTAATTTAATTTAATTTAAATTTAATTTTACTTTATTTTTACCCTGTACCCCAAAACCCAAACCTAGCCCTAAACCCTAAAAATACCCCTGTACCCAAAAACCCAAACCTAGCCCTAAACCCTAAAAATACCCCTGTACCCTAAAACCCAAACCTAGCCCTGAACCCTAAAAATACCCCTGTACCCAAAAACCCAAACCTAGCCCTGAACCCTAAAAATACCCCTGTACCCAAAAACCCAAACCTAGCCCTGAACCCTAAAAATACCCCTGTACCCAAAAACCCAAATCTAGCCCTGAACCCTAAAAATACCCCTGTACCCCAAAACCCAAACCTAGCCCTGAACCCTAAAAATACCCCTGTACCCAAAAACCCAAACCTAGCCCTGAACCCTAAAAATACCCATGTACCCCAAAACCCAAACCTAGCCCTGAACCCTAAAAATACCCCTTTACCCAAAAACCCAATCCTATAACATTTTTACTATAATTATATACTTACCTATACTTACGTTGTAATGGTATGCGTTGTAAAGGTATTTGCGTTGTAAAAAAATGTGTTGTAATAATATTCGTTGTAATGGATGCTGCGTTGTAAAAGTTGCGTTGTAAAAGTAGTCCGTTGTAAAAGTTGCCTTGTAACAGTGCATCCCCCAATTCACTGTGACCACAAACCCTTAGTTTTCAAGTTTAACAGCTGAAGAGTCACCCAATGCGTAATCAAGATAATGTTGTGGAGAATTTCCTCTCAAGAAGGCCAGTTATGCTGGAAAAGAGTGAAGATGAAACATAGAATGGGTTCCAAGTGGCTTTGATTCACAGTCAGGGTTATTCTGCCATTAATGAGAATGAATGAAATATGGAATACCTGATGGATCAGGTTCTACAGGAGGTTCTGTTGTATGTGATGAATGGATGGCTTAGGAAGGAGTCTATTATCATGCTAATCAGACCTTACTAGGAAGTGGGGTCAGAACTGACAATCAATGATGATATTTCTCTCCAGAGGAGACAGAAGTATTCCTCCAGAGGGTTTACATAGCATTATTGTGGAATTGTGTCATGAGGGGCATTGTGAATTTGTCTGAACCAAATCCGTCCTGAAGAAATTATTTTGGTGGCCTAGGATTGACGTGGCTGCAGAAAGAGTGGCGAGAGAGTGTGGTGCATGTTCCTCTGTGAATAAATGATTGTATACCTTGCATCCTCCCATGAGTGATTGATGTTTCCCTAAGGAACCATGGGAGACTGTGGCAATATCTGGAAAGGAGCTATTGTCTCAGATTAGTAAGAGTACTAGCTCAAGGCGTCATCCAGAAGATGGTTAACCCTGTGTTTAGCAAAATGAAAACCTATGTAGGATTCCCATCAATATCATGTATGATCAATATTCTCATGTGGTCCTCCGTCCTCGGTCCAGTGTCTCTAGATCATTGAGAGAGAAGTGGTACCATCTGCGGACACATGGATTCCACATGCCAACACAAGGACAACCATAAGAATCTGATAAGACGGGTAGGTGCAGTGCAAAATAATAAGTGTGTGAAAAGATAAAATAGGATAGAGAATCTCATTCCAACTTTATTCTACCAAGACCTCTTCCTAATTAAAACCAAAGAACAGCGCAAAAACAATACTCATGCAGTTTAACCAATATCTGCATCGGGCCGACATGTTTCAGCCTAAGCGGGAATTTGACCCTAGGCTTTCATCAGGGCCTCTGTTCTCTTAATAATGCGACTGCGAAAAATGTGTTGGTGACAAAACTCAAAGTAATAATTCAATACTTGAACAGTAAAGGATATGAGTCTCCAAATACTGTGGCTTCACTCCTCCATGACACCTGGTAATTCTGTTGAATCTATAGAGGAAGAAACCAAACAAAAACACAGGAAAAACCATCTATAAACAAAGGACAAAACGTGCCTTAAATATATGTCTAATACAGTACATATAATCACTCACCCAGGGTGCCCGGGGAAGAGACCTCACCTCGTCCTGGACCTGGCTCAGGCGTAGTGAGACCCCGCTCTGTAAGAGGAAAGTACACCGGAACTAAATAAGGGTGCGGGACAACTTTATCCACTGCAACCCTCATTCCCATGTATACCAGTGTAATTACTCTCCCTTACTTAAAAAGAACTTATGTTACTATAGCCTTACTGGCTGGGACATCACCCCACTAAAAAACCCCATCGGATGCTCCTCACGTGAAACAATTAGCAGAATATTGAAGGGATCTATAAACCCCCCAAGTGATCAGTTTCTCTCTGTAAGTATTACACCAACCTGTCTGCTACAGAGGTTTATCACGGGAAAAAACACGAAAAATACAAAGAGAGCCCGGGGTGGAACTCGTTACCTGTCCGGCGTTGTCTCGGGTAATGGCTGAGACAGGGGGAGGCACAGAGCCGGACTCGAGCTATCCTATTCCTAATCATTGGGTGGTCTCTCCACCAATCAGGATAGACAGCGAGTCCCCAGCGCTGTCCTTCAAGTTGGAAATAAATTCCTAACGCCCAGTTTGTCTTGTTTAGGAAACATTTATTAACGCATCCTGGATGTGTCTGAAGCTGGTGATCAGACCGTTACATGCATCTCTGTTGAGCACCGCTATCGCGTGATCTCGCGATGCTAGCGGAACTACAAAATGACGTCATAGCGTCCATTTTTGTAGTCCGTTTCCGTATGTTAATAGACGAAAACAATTAGATGGATGCAAATATGTCATCACCTCTCCACATTTAGCAAAGGTGGAGGTCGGTGTGTCACCCCTCCGTGATGTCAGTTATATGGCACAAGAAACCGCGAGTGCTACGCGTAGTGCATTCCCTATTCAGAAACCCAGGCGTTCATTCCTAAGTGTAGAGTTGGAGTACTGGTGTAGCTTGAGTACAGTGCCAGAGGTGTATCCAAGTCTATGTACCAGTGTAGAAATGGAACATTAGAAAGTTTGTAAAAATACTCAGGTTCATTTCAGACTCAGCCAGGGGATGTCATCATTCAACCCCTGTATATCTGTACGCAGTTTGTACACCCATTTTTGCTCCTTCCGAAACAGAAAACCTGTCTACTTATCTAAAGGATACAGCCGATGTCTTGAGAATTATCCCCGAAATTGATTTCAACCAAGAAACAGACCTGCTGGTTTCACTTGATGTTGAGGATGTTGAGTCCTTATATACATCTATCCCCCAGGATGAGACTCTAGATACCATCAGATCCCTCCTGGGGGAGTCGGAAATCGACTCCATCACTCCGGTCCCCTTCATTATGGGTCTGGCCACTATGGCCATGAAGGAAAACTTTTTCAAATTTGAAGAGACCCTATACCTGCAAATTTCGGGGACCAGCATGGGCAGTATTTTTGCTCCATCGCTGGCGAACCTATATGTCCACAAATTTGAGGAACAAACCGTGTTTGCAGCAACTAACCCTTTCCTTGCATCTATATTGTGGTGGAAACGCTATATAGATGACGTTTTACTATTCTGGAGAGGCAACACCGACACTGTGCTTCAATTCCACCAGTGGCCGAATGCACAAAATGACTTCCTACGGTTCACTATTGAGACCAGCAAGGACAGAATCGCTTTCCTGGATCTCTCTATCTACGCCACCCAAACGGGTTTAGAAACGGAGCTCTACCGAAAGCCCATGGCAAGGAACTCACTGCTCCTATATGAAAGCCAACATCCTAAATCCTTACGAGATAACTTGCCTGTGGGTCAGTTCTTACGTCTTAGACGTAACTGTTCCACCACAGATACCTTTAATACTCATGCTAGTGTTTTATCACAGCAACTGATACACAGACATTATCCCAAGAAGCTGATACAGCGATCCTGGAAACGGGCGGCGAATAACAATAGGGAAGCATTGCTTGAAGCCTCTACAAGAGAACCCCTGCAAGATCGATTAACTTTGGTCAGTACCTTTACCACCAAGTCTAATAATGTACAGAACATTATAAGACGGCATTGGCGGATACTCAACAGCGGAAAAGAGAAGATTGAATATCCCCTTTTTGCGTTCAAGCGAGCCAGTAGTCTGAGAGACCGTTTAGTACACACTCGCCCTCAAGAACAAGTCAAGAGACAACTAGGCACCCTATGGGACCTACCTGCAATCAAAGGGCACCATCCATGTGGAACTTGCTCAATGTGCGCTCTGACCTATAGTGTCACCAGTCTAGACATCGGAACCACCAGACCATGGGAGTTACGTCAATTTTCCAATTGTAACAGTGAAAATTTAATCTATCAAATCACATGTTCTTGTAATGATAAGTACATTGGGATGACGACAAGGAAAGTTAAGACATGCATGCTAGAGCATAAAAGCACCTTCCGGTGTAAGAAGAACATATCAAAGCTGACACGACACTTTTTGGAGAAGAACCATGGAGAAACAGACTTCACATGGACTGTACTCGAAAAACCTTTTATACCATCACATATTACAGACGTGACAGGTTTTCTGTTTCGGAAGGAGCAAAAATGGGTGTACAAACTGCGTACAGATATACAGGGGTTGAATGATGACATCCCCTGGCTGAGTCTGAAATGAACCTGAGTATTTTTACAAACTTTCTAATGTTCCATTTCTACACTGGTACATAGACTTGGATACACCACTGGCACTGCACTCAAGCTACACCAGTACTCCAACTCTACACTTAGGAATGAACGCCTGGGTTTCTGAATAGGGAATGCACTACGCGTAGCACTCGCGGTTTCTTGTGCCATATAACTGACATCACGGAGGGGTGACACACCGACCTCCACCTTTGCTAAATGTGGAGAGGTGATGACATATTTGCATCCATCTAATTGTTTTCGTTAGAATAGGCTCTGTGCCTTTTGTACTTTAGGTCCTTAACCTAGTTGCCAGCCTCGATTATGCCACATTACATTGAGACTAGAACTACAAGAAAGACAACGATGACATCATTTGGTAGTTCTATTTCTTCTATTAACATACGGAAACGGACTACAAAAATGGACGCTATGACGTCATTTTGTAGTTCCGCTAGCATCGCGAGATCACGCGATATCGGTGCTCAACAGAGATGCATGTAACGGTCTGATCACCAGCTTCAGACACATCCAGGATGCGTTAATAAATGCTTCCTAAACAAGACAAACTGGGCGTTAGGAATTTATTTCCAACTTGAAGGACAGCGCTGGGGACTCGCTGTCTATCCTGATTGGTGGAGAGACCACCCAATGACTATGAATAGGATAGCTCGAGTCCGGCTCTGTGCCTCCCCCTGTCTCAGCCATTACCCGAGACAACGCCGGACAGGTAAGGAGTTCCACCCCGGGCTCTCTTTGTATTTTTCTTGTTTTTTCCCGTGATAAACCTCTGTAGCAGACTGGTTGGTGTAATACTTACAGAGAGAAACTGATCACTTGGGGAGTTTATAGATCCCTTCAATATTCTGCTAATTGTTTCACGTGAGGAGTATCCGAAGGGGTTTTTTAGTGGGGTGATGTCCCAGCCAGTAAGGCTATAGTAACATAAGTTTTTTTAAGTAAGGGAGAGTAATTACACTGGTATACATGGGAATGAGGGTTGCAGTGGATAAAGTTGTCCCGCACCCTTATTTAGTTCCGGTGTACTTTCCTCTTACAGAGCGGGGTCTCACTACGCCTGAGCCAGGTCCAGGACGAGGTGAGGTCTCTTCCCCGGGCACCCTGGGTGAGTGATTATATGTACTGCATTAGACATATATTTAAGGCACGTTTTGTCCTTTGTTTATAGATGGCTTTTCCTGTGTTTTTGTTTGGTTTCTTCCTCTATAGATTCAACAGAATTACCAGGTGTCATGGAAGAGTGAAGCCACAGTATTTGGAGACTCATATCCTTTACTGTTCAAAGTATTGAATTATTACTTTGAGTTTTGTCACAAACACATTTTTCGCAGTCGCATTATTAAGAGAACAGAGGCCCTGATGAAAGCCTAGGGTCAAATTCCCGCTTAGGCTGAAACATGTCAGCCCCGATGCAGATATTGGTTAAACTGCATGAGTATTGTTTTTGCGCTGTTCTTTGGTTTTAATTAGGAAGAGGTCTTGGTAGAATAAAGTTGGAATGAGATTCTCTATCCTATTTTATCTTTTCACACACTTATTATTTTGCACTGCACCTACCCGTCTTATCAGATTCTTATGGTTGTCCTTGTGTTGGCATGTGGAATCCATGTGTGCGCAGATGGTACCACTTCTGTCTCAATGATCTAGAGACACTGGACCGAGGACGGAGGACCACATGAGAATATTGATCATACATGATATTGATGGAAATCCTACATAGGTTTTCATTTAGCTAAACACAGGGTTAACCATCTTCTGGATGACGCCTTGAGCTAGTACTCTTACTAATCTGAGACAATAGCTCCTTTCCTGATACATGATTCAGATGTTAGACCCATGGGTTTTCTAGGTTGATCGGATTCTGGTACAAGGGGGATACAACCTATGCAGGTCTTTAAATATCCCTTAGGCCCTCCCTAACGATGTGTTTATATATAGACTGTGGCAATAGGCATTATGGGTCCCAGAAGTGATCCACAAAAGTATCTATTTGTGTTAATTGATTTGTTTTCATGTTGGCCAGTTGTGAAATTGATTGATTAGGCAGATTCTGAGTCTGTACTAGAATTTTTTGATGACACTTTAACATACAATGACATTCCTGCATCTATCATGAGTGACAATGATAATATTTCTTTCCAACAAAGCTAAACCTTTTTTGAAAGACTTGGGATAAAACATAGGACCACATTACTGTATAAACCCAGTGGTAATGGAATGATGGAGAGATTTAACTGCGTTTTGAAAGGCACAATTCAGTTTGCCATAGGAAAAAATATTGATTGCATTACACAGTTGGGTAAGACGGTCTGGGCTTCTCATGTCACAAGCAATAATGCTACTGGGTTACCACCATTCGTGATTATGTGAGGATGGAAGCCCAGATCTAAATACAATCCTGGATGGTTATTTGCCACTGGGATTAAGTTGTAGTCAAAGGAACAGGTATGAAATAAAATGAAAAAGGACGCGTAAAATGTATTATGATACTAATCATAGTGTGAGACTTCCCAGGACTGAAATAGGGGACTGGGTGCAAGTCACGAAACCTGGTTTCATGTGTAAAGGAGAGAGTCGGTTTAATGACCCTGCAAAATACACTGAGACTAAGGAATGGGAAAGTGTGGAATCTGAATTGGAAGATGGATGTTTGTGCAGGAGGAGAATTTGATTGATTTCATGAGTAATACTTTGTCTGGGGAAACTACAATGCACCTAGAACTAGTGAGCAAACTGACATGGAAAATGATGCACAAGGGGTTGGTTTGAAAGACTCTGCAATGAGTGGAGTGTAGATAGATTTGCTAGGCTGTTGTTATGGAAGGGGCAAGTGCTAACATGGATGAATCAGTTGGTGTCAGCTCGCCAAGTGATTTGGATGCTGCCGGTGCAAAATTAGGAAAGAAGCCTTGACCCAAGTTCTGTAAGGAAAAGGAAGGTTTCAGGTTGGATGAAGGATTATATTGTCAACAATAATAGTTGTACTTTTTTTATTGCCATGTGTATATGTATGTAATATTACTAGATATTAAGTGATGTTTATTTATTATGTATTTAATTATTATATTTATAGGGGGAAGTGCAATGTTGTTTGGTTAAATGGAATGCTAGGTTAACTAGCATTCATGGAATGTGTATATTTGATTCTGCAGTATGTTAGGAGTTCGGTTGAGAAAGGACACTCTACACAGGAGCTTGTTATAACCTGCTGCTCAGCCAGTATGAGAGCACTGTGTGGAATGTTGGTGTATGGTGATGTGTTAGAATGTTGGGGTGGCTGAGAGGTGCTGAGTGTCAGTTGGAGTATGGCTGAGCAGCAGGGAGGCTGCTCCTGGTAGGGCTTACATTAGAGCTTAACATCTGGCTTATCATTGAAACTTACTATTGGAACTTTTACTTACCAGCAACTTAGGCCAATAAACCATCTCATATATAATATACACTTCGGCTACTTGACCTCTGATTATTACAGAGCTGTGTCCCTCCGTGCTCCTCGGCTTCAATAATTACATTACAGGAACCTGAACTATGAGTGGTTCTGTACAACATGAGGCTATGTTAGAAGCATGGAATGTTGAGTGGTCCACTGAAGACAATGGAGTGAACCAGGGCTAATATCCCATTCTCTGCGTGCGTCGGCCAACGGCCGTCGCAAGCACTACCTCGGTAGTGCTGCGCACGTCCGTTGGTCGACGCGCCCCGCCCACTTGTTCAAACCGCCGCACCGCGGCAGAATTTGCGCCGCAGTTAAGCGGCTAAAAGCTGATATAGAACTTCTGCTACAACATTCTAATGTTTGTCTTTCAATTTCTCCTTTTTTTTATTTACAGCATTCGTACCTCAGTGGGTTGAATGTTCTAATAGTTTATAGCGCTTCTGCTTTGGGCTATAACGTTTGGGTTGTTCTCCCTTTCCTCATTATAGCCCCTCACCTGCAGCTTGGATCAAAAGTCAGGTTCCTAGCCTTTAACAACCATTGTCGACCTTGGCAGAGGCCTATAAGGCTATATTATTCCAGGGACAAACTTTCAAACGTTATCTAAATGTTGTCATGTTGAAAACTTCATGCGCGCCTGGCATCAGTGTGGTTTCTCACCCTTCTCAAATAGGGTGTTGCAGCTGTTCCTGATAACGCTTGTGCTAAGTATTTTGTTTTCCAAATTGACCGCAAATCCTGTAACTGCATATTTGTGATGTGCCATGGTTTAAGGAATGAGCAAGGATGCCAAGGGCTGACAAGGGGATTATTGAGTGATAGGCAATGACACAGGCAAGTTGCATTTGAACCAGCTGCTGTGTGTACAGCCAAGGAAGGATATTTCACTTGTTTATTGCTTGTGAGTGACATTGTGCCTTGTGTGTATGGCAAGCTGCGCCCGGTGATAGATGACATGGATATATCGCTAGGACATCTGCCACAGCTCTGTAACACAAATTACGACTTGTCCTTTTACCCTTCGGAACAAAGGAGTATACTTACGATAAAGTGACGGAGCGCAGTTTTAGCCTCCCTGGCTTAACGCCGCACTCCCCCACTTCTGAAACGCAGGGTTGCACCATATTTACAACAATATGCTGCAGCACTGAGTTTCTACTGTTCAGGAGAGCTCCACATCCGCCATCAAAAAAGGTCCACTAATCACTCTCTTAACTAGGAAGCTCACCCCACACACTCTACGATTATTGTACACCATCTTGAATCTTCTCACAACCTTATTTTAGGAAAATGTTTATCCTTGACCTGGAAATGTGGAACCAGAATGACGTAGTAAAATATAATATTGATTGAGAACATATAACACGCAATGGTCAATGGAAATATTGTACAGTTAATAAACACCAGTATTAGTCAAAGAAAAGGGTACCACACTCAGTTCCGGATTACCAAATAGGCAATGAAGGCAGCGGCCTATGGGCTCCACTTGTTACTTGTAATGCTTCATATTACCATAACGCTAGAACGATTGGCATTGCCAAAGCTTGTTAAGTGCTTGTTCTTTCTGATTAAAGGCCGAATAACAGCTGGTGAAAATGTTGATAAACTGTGGAGTCTGTACTGTGAACTTGAAAACACCAATCTGTAACTTGTAATTTGCACACATTCATTTATGTAGTACATGTTTATGTGGGTTACAACTAAATGCTATTTCTGTGCTCCAGAAGGTGTGGTAACCTGCAGACAGGTACTTTTTCTTTCCTCCAACAGTTCAATAAACTCAGCACAATAAACTCCAGACGTACCCTAAATAAACATTGCACCATCATCCTTATCAGCTAATGAGTGGAGATACCGTGTAGAAAGTTCACAAGAGAGGAGGCTGACAGGTTCACTTCAGTTTAAGTGGTAGTTGGTATCTTTCAGGAAGTTGCTGTTCACACTGCCTGCTGGTGCAAGCATGGGATATTGACGTAACATATCTCTTCTGTAATAAATGTTTGCAGTGAAGTAGTGATGCCAGTGTATTATTCCTGTGAGTAGCGATTTTACACTTGCACTGCAGTTTCTAAGGGGCAGATGTATCAACATCCTGATTTGCAAATCTAAAATAGCAATTTTTTAGAAATCGCTATTTGAGATTTGCAAATAGGGATGTATGTAGAAAATCGCAATTTTTTCGCGATTCCCTAAAATTCCTTAATTGCGATTAGCAAATTGCGAATCGCAATTAAGGAATAATTTCCCATTCATTTCTATGGGCCAGGAGGCCCTTAGGAATGAATGGGAAGTTATTCTCAATTTGCAATTCGCAATTTGAGAATCGCAAATTGAGAATAATTTCAAGGGTGCAAGGGTGTCATAAGGACACCCTGATGCACCCCTGAAATGAACATGTCTGCGCATATGGCGCACATACATGCCCATAAGGGCATGTATGTGCACCATACAGCACCTTCACAAATGCCAAAAAGTGCATTTGTGAAAGAAATCGAAAATTACCACCAACTTGAAGTTGGTGGTAATTTGCGATTTCATAAGGAGAATTCGCAAAAATGAAATGCTTGTTGCATAGGATTTAAGGAATCGCAATTTGCGATTCCTTAAATGCTAACGCGAAATTAAGGAATCACAAATTTTGCGATTCCTTAATTTTGCGATGCGATTTCCCTAATACATACCATTTAGCAAATTTGTAGTCGCAAATGCTGCTTTTTTGCGAATCGCAGCGTTTGCGACTAAAAATTGCCTTGATTCATCTGCCCCAAAATCGTTTAGCACAATTACATTTTGAGTAAACCTGCTGTGGTATCCTGCCTGCCAGATGTAATACTCATTGAGGTTATGGAATGTCAGGGTTATGAGGGTACTCCAAATGGGTGATTGCGCCAGACAGACCCCAGCTGAGCATCTAACTACATCTGCTCCTGGTGGGGTCATTTCTATATCCATAGAGCTTACAATAAACTCCTCTCCTAATCTACTGGTGTTGTTTGTGTATTTCTACTTGTCAACCTGCATCACAACATTGGCTTATTATAGCGCAAGATCCAATTTAATTGGTACTCAATTTTCTGCTTCTTAAATGACCAGGAAATTGACTTGGCCTTGCAGGGATTAGAACCGGTGACCTGCAGTTGTTAGAGGTGGGGGCACGGCTGGACTGGGAACCGAACAGAAACCGCCGTGGCAATTCCACTCGACCCGCCCCAGGGAGGGATGCAGAGAGGGTGGTGTTTCTGAGAAACATTAGCCGGGGGCGGGGGGATAGGTGGTGTGCTAGTGTCAAGCAGCACTCCCACTTTTGTTACGGAGGTTGATATTGCCACACTGCTGCAAAACTGGCCCACAGTAACAAAACCACCCCCCATGGGTCAAACACCTTTCCGGCCCACCGGGAAAACAAACGTTGCCCGCTACGGCCAGTCTGGCCCTGGGTGGGGGAATTGAGCCCACAAAGCCATCCCGCCGGCCCCACTGTTAGAAGACAGCTCTAAGGCAATATAGCTGCCATTCTTGAGGTTGCCTGGCACGCCTAATAGCATATTTCCTAACGATCTTTCTGACCTACCTGTGTCCTCTACTGAAATTACAATTCTTCACAGTTAGAATGGTTTACAACTCCAGCCTAGACGTGTACACAAGGCTAGTTTAGCAAGTGAGCCAGGTGGCAACAAGTCCTCCTACTTACAGTCTTTCGTTGATAAGGGGAGAAGGTATAAAATCCATGGCTTAATTCATAGATACAATTTAGATAACAACCTCCTTGCCTCAATGAGAAACTTGCACAGATATGGAAAACTCAAAAAGAGGCGATGAGCTGCAATAAAACTTCCAAACAGAATATTTCGGGCTTTGGTGCTTAGATTTTTAGTGGCTAATCTTAATAGCTCCATACACTCCCAACATGGCACATCTGCCGTAGTGACTACCTACTGCGCTCATTACGTGCACGGCCTCAACCATAGGATTGCGCTGACATGTTTCAATAGGATGCTAATCTCCATCCTCCATCTCACAGGAAACGGGTCACATATTCCTTTGAAGAGACCCTATAGCTCTGGGGTCTCTCTTTCAGTGAGGATGAAATGCTAAGACCACCCTTAGTCTTTTCTGTACTGTGGGTACACAAAACACCTCCAACTTCCTCATTTATAAGGACATACCTAGAGAGGTCATAATATATTGCTTTGTAAACCAATGTCTACACATATCGTTAGCATGCAAAGCACTCCATTTTATTATGAACAAAAACAATCTCGATCAAGGAGTTAAACTCAGGATTATGGTACTATCACTGCGTAACAAGCAAGCACAAATGATTTTTAACAACTGCTAACAAGAATGTCAGTCAGTCAGAGCACACCACAATAGTCGTAGGTCCTCGTCCTCGGACCCACCCGCTCCACCTGGGACGACTCCTGGTGGCCGACCACACTGGGAACAGCTCCAAAACCCACCGACCATGCACGCAACCTAGGATTCATGTCAAAGCAGGTCAACGCCATCTCCTCCTCCTGCTACAACACCCTCCGCATGCTCCGCAGGTTCTACAAGTTGATCCCGACTGAAACAAGAAGAACAGTGACCCAAGCCCTCGTGAGCAGCAGACTTGACTACGGAAACGCACTCTACGCAGGAATCCCGGCCAAACACCTGTGACGACTACAACGCATCCAGAACGCCTCAGCCCGCCTGATCCTTAACATCCCCCGCCGCAGCCACATCTCATCCCACCTAAGAGACCTGCACTGGCTCCCCGTCAACAAGAGGATCACCTTCAAGCTCCTCACCCACGCACACAAGGCACTCCACAACACCGGACCAGCCTACCTGAAAGACAGAATCAACTTCTACACCCCCGCCCGCCAGCTCCACTCCGCCAGCCTCACCCTTGCCGCCATCCCGCGCATCCATCTAGCGACCTCCGGCGGCAGATCCTTCTCCTTCCTTGCCGCCAAGATCTGGAACACCCTCCCCACCCATCTACGGCAGACCCAAGACCTGCTCACCTTCAGAAGGCTCCACAAGACCTGGCTCTTTAAGCAGTAGCGGCTCCCCCCCCCCTCACCCCTCAGCGCCTTGAGACCCTCACGGGTAAGTAGCGAGCTTTACAAATCCTCTGATTGATTGATTGATAGTCTCTCAGGACCCATATATTAGTTTTACGACCCTGATTTTACTCACACCACCCTGTTCCTGAGCCTTTAGGGAATTCAACCACAAATTCCCTGGGCACTGCTCAGAGAAAGTCAGGCTTTGATAGGCCCCATATGGAGACCCTAAACACTTGGAAAACAGGTGAGGGACCCTGTCTGAGATAAGTAGGTAACACAGCCCCTGGGAGCTCACACCATAACTTCCAAGAAGACCACCCCAGGGGACAGGCATGTACCTATTAAAACTGTAGCCAATGGGGTTAAGGGAGTGCCACTCCCTAACACTCAGCACTTTCCCATGTCAGGAAAGGTGTTTCCTATTTACTTCCTGTTCCAGCTTGGATCCTCCCCTGCCTTCCGCGGGAGCCCTTGTTGTAGCGCTGAGAATTTTTATACCTTTTGTGCTAAATTTGTGTTTTCTTTTTTAATTACAAGACCTACCTCCTCCATCTTGCAAGCATCTTGCCTTGCCCAGTTCCCTTCGCGTAGTCGAGGTAGTCGCTGCAGCGGGTTGAGGCTCTGTCGTTCGCCGTCATTGGCGACCCGCCCCCCTGAGCCACGCCCACTCACATCTGGCCACGCCCACCTTGGGTATAAAAGTAGGAGCTGACTGCTAGCTCGCTCTTGGATCCTCCCCTGCCTTCCGCGGGAGCCCTTGTTGTAGCGCTGAGAATTTTTATACCTTTTGTGCTAAATTTGTGTTTTCTTTTTTAATTGCAAGACCTACCTCCTCCATCTTGCAAGCATCTTGCCTTGCCCAGTTCCCTCCGCGCAGTCGAGGTAGTCGCTGCAGCGGGTTGAGGCTCTGTCGTTCGCCGTCATCGGCGACCCGCCCCCCCGAGCCACGCCCACTCACATCTGGCCACGCCCTGAACGCCCTATAAATTATGTGCTTTCCCCGTACGCGCAGCGGACGGGCGCAGCGATAGCGCGCCGTTTGCGCGCCTAAGGCAAGCCCGTCTGCGCCCGTCCGCGACGGGCCGGGACCAGGGCCCAGTGACGCTGCCCCTTTTATCATCTACACCCCTGCCTCCCTTAGAAGCTTCCAGTGTCCCTCGTGTGCTCTCCCATCTACAACTTGGGACCGCCTGGTGTCTCTTGGTATCTCGGCCGACCTGCCTTTTCCTACACTCATCCAGGTACCTACGCCGGCCCCTATTTTGCCTGAGACCTGTATCCGCATCCTCTATCTTAATACACGGTCTCTTCCACAACACCATGCCGACATTTTTCTCTTGCTAACGGCGGAGAACCCAGACATCCTGCTGCTTACAGAGACCTGGTTATCTGATTCCTCCCTCCCCGATATTCTGGCTGCCCTGCCCCCCAATTATTACATGCTGAACGCCAACCGGCCCAATGGCCGGCGCGGCGGTGGGGTGGCGGCAGTAATACGTAAAGACCTGCCTGTTATCACATCTTCCTCACTATGCCTTCCTGAGGCCGAGAATCTCGTCATCAGCCTTGCAACTGAGGTCGGCGCTCTGTCCCTTATTGTCCTGTACCGCCCCCCTACCCCTATGCCCCTGTTTCCCGCCGCCCTCTGTGAACAACTCTCTGCCTTGATGACTTCTTCAGGTCGTATCGTCATGTTCGGAGACTTTAATTACTGGTACAACGATGCTAACGCGGGCCCTCAGGCCACTGCACTGTTCGAGACACTCCTCAGCCTAAATCTGACTCAGCATGTCACCTCCCCCACCCACATCGGGGTCATATCCTCGATCATATCTGGACACAGGGGGTGTCGCTCTCCTGCCCGATCATCTCCCCCTGCGTCTGGTCCGACCACCTACTGATCGAGTCCTCCATCGTTGTAAAAGGATCGGTTAGGTCTCCCTCCTTAGCAGGAGGAACTGCCCGGAAATGGAAGCTTCTTGATTCATCTGCCTTCCTTTCCTCTCTCGCTGACACTCAGCCTTCAATCATTGACATCTCAGATGTTAACATCCTCGATGCCAACATCTCCCATTGGCTCACGACGGCTAGCGACTTATTTGCACCTCTGTCCTGCTTCCCTCGAACACGCCTCAATAACTCTCACAACTGGTATAACTCGGCCTTAAAACAACAACATTTAGAGCTACGCCAACTGGAGCGTAGATGGAGGCGCAGCTATCTCAGTGCCGATAGGGAAGCGTATGAGGTCGCACGAAAAATCTACAAACAAACCATCATATCCACTAAGTCCGCTTTCATCTCTGAGAGAATCCTAACAGCCCCCAACAAATCTAAAGAGATTTTCAAAGTCCTCGGCGAACTAACATCTGACGCCAGGACACTCCCCAACCTGCCTCCCTCTGCCGAGTCATGTAACGCGCTAAACTCTTTCTTCATCGACAAGATTACCACAATTAAAAATTCCATTCCCCATTCCCTCCCTTTAACTACAGCAGCACCTCCCCCTATCAACCCATCCACTCTGGATCGATTCCCTACACTTGATTCTGATTCTCTCGCCAAGTTGTCCTCGCGAGTAAAATCTGGTTCCCCGAAGGACTGTTGTCCCCCGTCTGTGCTTCGTGACATCTGCCACACCCTCCCTCATTGTATCCTTCCCTTACTCAACTCTTCCCTCAGTACCGGCACAGTCCCTAGGTCATTCAAGGAGGCCGTACTGGTGCCCCTGCTAAAGAAACCTGGCGCGGACCCAGCGGTTTTTGTGAACTTCCGGCCCATCTCCCTCTTACCTTTTCTGTCTAAGGTCCTGGAGGCACATGTCACCACTTGCCTCTCGCAATTCATCGAGGAGTCCAACTTCCTGGCTTTCAACCAGGCCGGCTTTAGACCAGCCCACTCCACAGAGGCTGTGATCCTCGCCGTGTTGGACAACCTCAGAAGTAAGGCTGACAGAGGATTACCCCAGGCACTAGTCCTCCTTGACTTATCGGCGGCATTCGACACGGTGGACCACAACATCTTACTCCTCCGTGTCGAGTCCGCCGGAGTCCGTGGGCCTGCTTTGTCTTGGGTTAAATCCTTCTTAGAGGGGAGATCTCAGGCAGTTAGGCTGGGCCCTTTCAGCGCCACCAGTGCTTCATCATCTTGCGGGGTCCCTCAGGGCTCCTCCTTGTCCCCCCTTCTTTTTAATTTGTATCTCTTACCCCTTCTTCACTCTCTAAGCAGGTGGGACGTCACCGTGTTCAATTACGCGGACGACCTGCAAATCATCTTCCCCCTCACCTCCCCTGATGCTGTCTCTAACTTCCAGTCGGCCATGACACACATTCAGCACTGGATGTACCAAAACCAACTAAAGCTCAATCCGGGCAAGACTGAGCTCCTCCTCCCCGGGAGTAGCGCCTCTTATTGGGGCCCTCAGTTCTGGCCTATTGAGCTTGGTACACCTCCTTCTCCCGCTGACCGTGTGAAGAGTCTCGGGGTCATTATTGACTCCGGCCTCACTCTCAAGGCCCAGGTGAGCGCAGTAACATCTTCCTGTATGTTCCAGCTATACACGATTCGGAAGGTTGCCCACTTCCTAACCCCTGAAGCACTGCTACAAGTCATCATAGCCTTGGTGTTGTTCCGCCTGGACTTTTCAAATTCGATCTATCACGGCCTCCCTAATTCCCTGTTATCCAGGTTACAACTCATCCAGAACCAGGCTGCCAGACTCGCGTTCAATCTTTCCAGATGGCAGTCGGCTCGACCCCTACTGTATCAACTTCACTGGCTTCCAGTCAGTGAAAGAATAGCTTTCAAGGTCCACTGCCTAGTCTTTAAAGCTCTTACCGGCCCATCTCCGGTCTTCCTCAAGTCCCTGATCACTCCCTATTGTCCCTCCCGAGCCCTAAGGTCTACCCATCTTCATCTTTTAGTTGTTCCCCGCGTCAAACTCACTAGATCCGGTGGCCGCAGCTTCTCTCATCTGGCCCCTAAGCTGTGGAACTCTCTCCCTCTCCCCCTCAAGACCTCCTGTTCCCTTCTTGCCTTTAGGAAATCCTTGAAAACTCGGCTTTTCTCCCATTGCTATTAAAATTCTTCTGTTTTAGCTTCAGGATCCTTGCAGCGCCAGGAAACTCACGGTGAAAGTGCGCTTAATAAATACCACATAACATAACAATAACAGACTCTTTAATTCTGCATGTGTGGAATCACCAGACCTTCTGGAACCAGAGGGGTCTCTCTTGTGAAGGGCCACTAAGGGATTATTATCCAACCCGTTGAGCTCTTAGAGAACCATCCCAAGGGTACTTGAATGGTCTCACCAGGATGCTGGAGGCCTCCCTTAGGGAGGAAGCTCCCTGCAGCTGCTCCTCTTACCACACACTGCTCGTAATCTGCTCAGTAAGAGTCCCCCGACAGTTACTCCTGCACACACTGCCAACCTCACCATAAATGCTATCTCGTATGATTGACAGACACATTCTCCAATCATACATCGAGTTACCTCGGGTAACTCCCGCCAATTAGTAAGCAAATAAACATACCTTTCACTCAGACCAATCACACAGTTCCTTCTATTGAGCAAAGAGTACTCACGACACAACCCCAGTGTTCGCCCTAGGGGGGCATATTTGGCCACAGAGGTCACCTTAGAAGACACTGCTACACAAATGCCTAGTCTGCGTCCCTGCCCGCAACCATTCTGTTCATTCCACAGACCTGTTTTTTTTTAAAGCCCCACGAGCTGCAACATTTTTTAAAGATCTTAAAGTGCGCCTGTAATATTATTATCAATGCCAAAGTGGCTAAAGTGTCTACACACACGATGGCGCTAGAAGCTGGATATGCTGTGTTTTATCTTACTCTGCACCGCATCGCCTTCTAACATGACTGCGGCTTTCCCTGATAGCTACTCCATGTGCATTGTAGATATTGTTTTGATTATATCAGCTGGGGTCTATTCCTGTGTGCTCTTGCTTAGATCATGGTGGGGCCATCCCACAAGTTCAGGAGAAATCAGAGCAATTTCCATGCATGTCAATTTTCTTGGCACAGGCATCAACCATATAAGGATGATTTAAGTCCAGAAAAAAAATCAAACATCTTTAAAACAAAAGGATGCAGGAAGTCGAAGATGTCCAGAGATTGCAGCTGTGGTGCCTCAGAGTTCTTAAATAGTCTGCCAGATGTTTGTCTCCTGAACTAACATCTGCTCACCATGGTTTATTCATACAATATACAGTGGACTTTGGGTCAGCCCTTGCTCATGATTAGTTAACGATATTGTCTATCTCAGTTACCTACTCCTTATGTTATGGCTTTTCTTAATTTAATTGTGTTTGCCCTAGTCTGGAACATATCTTCTTTACTATCGTTGTGTATCCTTCCACTGCTTACACCTACTGAACTACCTTTTTTCTTTGTCTTTCAGCAGTCCATGAGAGAGCACATGTGTTATTACTCTTTCTCTCCTACTCTCCCTTATATTCTGGTTTCCCTTCATGCACCCACTCTCCCCACCCCATTTGCTCTCCATTTTGCTGTCTCACCCACCAGGTTTGTTGTTTCCCTCATCTTTCTCCATTCTGCTTGGCTTTTTTTCATGCACAAGCACACAATATCCAAAATACAAAAGTGAACTGTTATTAAAAAATACCATGTGACAAATAAAATGTATATACTTAATTGTGCTGTATTTGCTTCCTGGAGCAGGCCTTGTCTGACCAGAAACGTCACTGTTGGTTACACAGAATTGTTTTATCATTTGGTGCGCTGTACTGCCACGAGCCACCCGGGCAGTATAATCTCATAGTGGATGTCATTGTGTCTGGAGCTCGCAGATTGGGCTTTGTCCTCCACAAATGGGCGCTAATTTTCCCATTTGTGAAAATACCCTGCTGGCCAGTTGGCTAAATTTCGGCTAACATTATCTCAGTGTGCGGGCTTTTATCAGTGCAGTGTACCCACCTTGCAATAGGGCATGTGCTCTGCACCCCAGTGTCGCAGCGCCATCAACCATGCACAGGAGGAGATGTTGCCAAACGGCTATAGCTGCCGTCTTTGAAACTGGACACCAGGTTTAAATCCCAGCATCTGCTCCAGATCCTTTGATTCTAGACAAATCACTTAACTTCCCTGTGCCTAAAAAACAAAATGTGTAATAAGTGGCTCTCATGTAAAATGTCTGGGTCTCATGTAACACTCTAATGGCAACTGCAAAAATAAGTAATTAAATACCACACAAAAGCCTTACTTATAACTGCTTGATGCTACGGTCCTGCCTCAGACTGACCTCTGACCAATACCGTCACAGTTGGGCTAAACTCATCCTTACAGCATGCCATCTGGCTCCTCCCAGACAGTCCCTCTACTACTATGTCGTCTTGGGCCTGTGCCACCACCCTGGGCCACGGCAAGTGTCGTGAGTGCGATCTGTCAATCTTTGTTGTTAAGAAGAGCTGCCAACTGGCCGTGGGGATGGAGCAGCGATGGCACCAGACTGACCGGTGAACAACCATTACAACGCAACTATTACAACGACATACCATTACCACGCAACTATTACAACGCTAGTCATTACAACGACTTGCGCTGGGGGGCGCTCTTGAATAGGGAATAGTTTAATTTACTATCCAACACGTTCCCTACTATCCACGGGGACTGGAGTTGGAATAGTAAATTAAACTACTCTCTATCCAGCACCCCCCAACGCAAGTCGTTGTAACGACTTGCGTTGTAAAACGTGCGTGGTAAAGGCATGGGCTGTGAAAGCATGCGTTGTAATGACATACATCCGACTGACCACCTAATTCTCTGTGAGGCCAAACTGCCTGGTTCTGCACCAGCGCTTCCTGGGGTCAGGGGTGAGGTGCTTCTAGTTTTGTCGAACAAAGCTGTGGGGATACCCTCATCAAAATGGAAAAACTTCACTTAGTGCGTTTTCAGAATTTTCAATAATATTTATTTGCTATTAAATTGTAGTACTCAATTAGTGTGCATGGAGATTATGTAGTATGAACACAAGCAGAAATATGCAAATGAGGGAGCTCTAGGTCTACACAACTACTCTTCAAATATACATGAAGACAAAAAGTATTCATATTGATCGCTAAAAGAAGGCTAGTAGTATTCCAGAAGAATAGTATTTTGAAGCTTAATAGTAGTCTGTAGATGTTATTCGTAGGACTATTGTGCTATTTCAAGAGCTAACTGAAGGCTAGTCTAATTAATTGTGACCGTTAATTGAAGACTACCAATATTTTTTGTGAACAATGGCTGTAGACTATTGCAATCGATTGTGAAGAGTTTATTGAGACTGGTAGAATTGAAATTGAAAGTTTATTGAACACTAGTCATACTCATTCTGATTAGTATTTAATGACTAGTATTTGTTTTGAATTGATTGCTTGCACCAGCCTTCTTTTTTTATTTTTTATTTATTTGTTGCATGTTTTGGGAGTCAACCATAATAGTCTGCCTATTAAACTTATACGGCATACATGCATTATATATTTTGTAATTGAGGTATGTTTAGCATGTGTTTGTTTTCAAATCATCCAAAAAGAACAACTGGGTAATCTCTGATTAGTCGTTAGAGAAAAAAACGAATATTTCTTAATACCAGCTGAAGGTCATTGGTGTTGATTGGGCACCAGAGTCAATTGATGTTACAACTTTGAAAAACAATATGCTGAGCACATATGTGCAATGAGTTTGTGCACTCAGTTTCAAATTGTTTTTAAAACAAAATCTTTTTGACACAAAAGTATGTGATAAACATTTTAATGCTATTATAGGAAACCTGACAAATGTTTGAACATAGAATGTGACAGTAGTAACCTAAAAATTAGCATACCTGTGTCTGTATCACACATTTATTTTGTTGTAAATCTGTTTATTAGTAGAATCAGTGTTCCATAATCACATTACAAGCAGCAAAGCAATACGTTACAATCCATCTAAACCCAATAACTAAACTCCGTTCAGAGCTCCCAATACACATGCCATGGGAGGCGTCATTAAAGGATTATATTTACATTTACATTGTGGCCTAGGCCATACATGTTGATACTGCTTCATGGGGGGATAGTTCCCCGATATCCTCCTGTATGCAGTTGTGCCTTAAAATCACATTTGCATCACATATTTAAATTGAGTTATAGTCTATCAAATTGTCAGAATAGATTGCAAAAAACATGATAGAGAAGTACATATCCAGTGGATGCGTTATAATGTGCAGCGATATAACTATGTAAATCATCAAAGTTGGTAAAATTTGAGTTAGTGAAAACGTTTTTATCTAACATTAGTACACTTGTTATTAACAATCTGTTGGTCACTATTTGGAACCTTTTAATGGTGCTCCTTGCAAACAGCCCAAAAAACGTCTGTAAAATATAATCTAAAATGGGTATATTAAATATGTATATTAACAGGTGTGAACATTCTGGTCAAAATTAGTTCTGTCTCAATCATGCATGAGCACACCGTCTGTCAGCATCTTCCCAGTTCAATTTATCACCTGCATCCCACTTCCCCACAATATTACTACAACAGTAAACTTTTGATTTTCCTTCTACTGTGGTGGTGGTGGTTCTAGTGGATACCCATGACTTTGCTTATGGCAATCTATGATTTTACCACTTTCAATTAATAGAAAAAAAGAAATACAATAAGGCTAAATAACTAGTTCCACAATAAAAATAAATTCAAAGAGAGCGCTGGAAGCAGAAGCTTTCTCTTCATCCAGACCTCTATGTTTCGAATGGTTTGTTTGACCTGTGCCTTTGCTGTTTGCCAATTCCTTATCATTGAATACCACAGATATGACTTGATTTAGTACAAATGCTTCAGGATCACTTGAAGAGGGTGCTTTCGCAATTAGACTATAAAACTCACCAGCATTAGGACGCCATAATCATCAAACCAAAAGTACTAACAGGAGGACTACATAATGCAGCAGTTCCTGTATAATGCCCTAAGTAAAGTTTCCTTGAACTCTGTTATTTTGGACAGTCTTTCTTAGTTAATATGCTTTTAAAAGTCAGACAAGACGGAAGTCCTCATCCTGGGACCCTCGCCCTCCACCTGGGACGACTCCTGGTGGCCTCTCGCCCTGGGCACCGCTCCCAAGCCAACAGACCACGCACGCAACCTGGGTTTCATCCTGGACTCTTCTCTCTCGATGACCAGACAAGTCAACGCCGTCTCCTCATCGTGCTTCAACACCCTACGCATGCTCCGCAAGATCTTCCGATGGATCCCGACCGAAACCAGGAAGACGGTCACCCAGGCACTCGTCACCAGCCGACTGGACTACGGAAACACCCTGTACGCCGGAACCACAGCCAAGCTACAGAAAAGACTCCAACGCATCCAGAACGCCTCCGCCCGACTCATCCTGGACATCCCTCGACGCAGCCACATCTCCGGCCACCTGAGGGACCTGCACTGGCTCCCCGTCAGCAAGAGGATCACGTTCAGGCTCCTTACCCACGCACACAAGTCTCTCCATGACCTGGGCCCCAAGTACCTCAACGACCGCCTGACCTTCTACACGCCCACCCGCCAGCTACGTTCTACAAGCCTCGCCCTCGCCGCCGTACCACGCATCCGAAGAGCCACCACCGGAGGAAGATCCTTCTCCTACCTGGCAGCCAAGACATGGAACTCCCTCCCCATCCACCTCCGGCTGACACAGGACCATCGCGCCTTCAGGAGACAACTCAAAACCTGGCTATTCGAGCAGTAGCGGACCCCTCCCCAAGCGCCTTGAGACCCTTCCGGGTGAGTAGCGCGCTATACAAATCATATGATTGATTGATTGATTGAAATGCATTTTCATAAATAGATATATACATATGCAGTTGTCTGATATTAGTTTATAAAATATTTACACATTAAAAATGCTATTTGTTAGCACAGCATCTGACATTTTGCCCAGAAACACCCCCATGCCCAATGTCCATTATATGAAACTGATAGCAAATTAAATTTTATATGTGTATATATGAACGTATACAAACATAAATGGTAACTGTAATATAGTACCATATTGCCATAATAAGGTTCAGGTGACACCATAAACTATGAAGCAAAGGCTGAGTGGTTTGTAAATGTCACCAAAACACTGAAATGTCAATATAGCACCATATATAACCTTTTACTGTCTTATATTGGTATGTTACATCCTTATTTTGATTTAGTTCATTTAAAAAAGCCACATTCTTCAAAGTGCAGCTAACAATGGTTACTGGTAAGAATTTGTTTAATACCTTTTTGTAGATTTATTTGATTCTGCAGCCTCAGCATTTACTTCACAGTTAATTGATTTATCAAATTTGAAACATAATTTGCTGATTTTATAAAAGTATATTTCTTGCTCAGATGAATGAAAATAATATTGCCATAGAATGTTCTCCACAAATTGCATATTTTGCAATATAATTTGGATAAACTAGTCAAATCAAATCAAAATAAGCTTTATTCAATTTAAAACAATTAAATCATGAAAGCACAATGCATAAAAAGTAGACATCATATCTTACACGTCCATAAACATGCTTAACCTAAAGATACAGTCATACTAGATAAAAGTGAGCATTGATTAAAATTACATTGTTTTCTGCTTCTGATCACACCCATAATGCATTTTGTTAAATGAGGAATAAATACTTAATCTTTTAAAAGTTGTATTTTAAAAAAGGCAGGGCGACATTGTCTCAAGCCTAGCTCCTTTAATATTGGCAGAATCCATCTTTTCCGTAATAAAGTATAACATTTACAGAAAAACAGGGAATGCATGGTGGACTGTGTTGATATGTCATAACATTTTCCATGGCATAAAAAACGAGAAGAGTTATTCATATTTGGAAACTATATCAATCTATAGAAATTGCCTAAACGAAACCTAGTCAACAACATCCTGTTGTAGCCTCCCTTTACGATGGTAGATATGGTTGCACCCCTGGCTGCATTATTAGTAGTTGGTTCTCTCTAACAGATGGTTTAATGATGTTAGTAGAGAATCTAATAGTCTCCAGGTGATCCATACAAGCAATCTTTAGGGATTTCCATGAAATTAAGGTGATGCTGGCCGAGTTGGAAAAGTATTCTGGGCATCCCAGACCGGCCATAACGTTTTTAACATAATGAAGCCATGGAATGCGAGACATCCGTTGCAGCTTGACACAGTCAATTATCGCATCACGATTAAGACCAGTGGTTGTACCAGACCATATCTTGTGCCATAGTAGGACCGGCTGTATTTTAATTAAATCTGTTATATACGGAAGTCTACGTTTCACATGGCAAATATATGTTGCTGTACTATTGGGGACCACTAATAGGTATCTTAAGAAAACGTTCTCAACTAGCTGAAGAGATCCTACATCAGCAAAACCCCAAATTCCGACTCCATACATGGCTGTTGAGATGCATTTGGCTTTATAGATATTTATCAGATCAATAATAGTCATTTTCCCAATTTTCTGGCAAAATTAACCAATGCCGCCATAGCTTTTGCGAATAGCAATTTTCTTGATGTTATGGCGTTTGCCCAGTAGCCCCTTTTTTCAAAGACAATTCCCAAATACGAGAAGCAATTGGCAAATTCAACCTTATTCTTATTGATGAAAATGTCCAGGCATTTTACACTGTTATTACCACACTTCATACCATAAGTTTTAGTGGTATTTACATGAAGATCTAAGTTCCACATAAAAGTGACAAAGCTAGAAACGACTCTCTGTAATCCTATTTGAGTGCGAGATAGTAAAACAACATCATCCGCATATAATAATGACGCATTTGGACAATTGCAATGCGGGGGAAGTCCTGACATTCCCTAGACAATACTGTGCCTAATCCATTTATATACAAGGTAAAAAGGAAAGGGGCTAGCACGCACTCCTGCTTACCCCCTTCCTAACAGAGAATTTGTAGCTACGCTCGCCTGTGCTTCCATATTGGACACTGGCCTGTGCATCTTGATATAATTGCCTTAGGAAATTGACAAGTTGGATTTCCACACCCAGGGCCTCTAAGATGTTAAAGAGTTTGAGGTGGCTAACGCAGTCAAATGCCGAACTCAAATCGACAACTGCTAGAAAAAGGTTCCCACTTTTAGCTTGCGCATATTTGCCCCAAATTAGATTCAAATTTAGGCCTTTTTCGATAGTGCCTAATCCTTGACGGAATCCATATTGCAGTTTAATAATCACACCCGTATCCTCTGCCCATGTCTGCAATCTATTTAATACAATTCGCCCAACTACTTTCACAAAGGAATCCAGAAGTGAAATTGGTCTGTAGCATACTGGATTGTTACAGATAGGTACAAGAATTGACTCTGACCAAGTGGAAATAAATCCCTGCTTACAGCAGGCTTTTAAAACAGACGTCAGTAGCGGGACCCAGGGGAAAGGATTCGATTCATATAAATCCACAGGAACTCCGTCAGGGCCAGGGGCTTTGCTCCCCACACTAGCTTTAATTGCAAGTATGACTTCATCTACAGTAAATCGATGTCAATTGGGAGAAAATTCACTGGCTGATCTTCTGAGTCATGACCATAAGTATCTTTATCACTTTCACTATACAGTTTTGAGTAGTGAGTCATTTATGGCCCTTACTGGGCTCATGGTAGTCCGACTGGGGTACTTTTTGAGGGTAGCCTGCTTCAGCCCCATTCCTTTGAACTTATTGTGAACCTCACCATGAGGGTGAGGGAGGATTAGTGTGAGAAGCACCAGCGCTTCCACTCCATAAACTGCATCAACTTTCTCATTCCCCACCCTGCTGAATCAAGATGCAGTGTGGAGGAAGTGCTGCTACCTTTTCTCACATCAGCAACACTGAAGCATCACTGCACGTGCGCGGCCCGTGGCTCGGAAGCAGAGACTGCTGCACGCTGATCCATGCGAGGTGAGATCAGGGCTGTAGGGAGTTCAAGAGCAAAGGGCTGATAGGCAATGGTGGTAGGGCAGGCAGAGATCGAAGAGCATTCAAAAATATGGAAACCGTGATCCTAAGTAGAATGGAGGTGAGGTCAGTGTGGGTGGACGCGGGGTCAGACACATGGCAAAGAGAAGAAAATATTCCAGATGTTCTTACCTTTTCACCTACAGGTAATTGCATACAAAATATAATGTACACAACCTAAATGAAAAATACAAGCAAGTTAAACTAATGGGGTGGAATGCACCATGCTGGTAGGAAAGCTTTGCTTGTTAAGGTGACCCCTTCAGATGTCTGTGTGTGTTCTGGGAAATAGTGACTTGTTTTCATAGTGCTATGAGGTCCCTGCCTGTGACAGAAAACACTGTAAATATGTAAGTCATTAGAATTAGGACATGTTTTGCACACAGTAGAAGAAAAGCTGCCCCAAAAGTTGCAGAAAAATCAGTGTTTAAGTGTGTAAGATCCGTTTAATGTGCTGTTCTTGGAGCTACACTTTTGGATTGAGGTGGATTTCATTAAGGTGGACTATAGTGCACTCTGGTAGAGTGCATTCTTCAATGCCAAATTCGTGTTTGCTTAACTGACCAGGATCACAGTGGGGACGGATCTTCAAAATAGGCAGTTATTAGCATCGTTTTAACATGACTGCGGGTAAGCATACATGCCCACTGAAATTCCTCCCACCTTATGCATATTGAATAGAACGTTGAATTACGCTTAAAATGTTTACTGGAAGCTATTTTTTGGTCATTTGAGAGTTGCAACTTCAGCCTGAATTTGAATTCTATTGTAATATCGGAGGCTCCGATTATGCTTCTCAATTTCTTTACTACTCAAACAGCAGCCAATAAAAACACAGTAAATATGTAAAAACACTATACATCCCAACAGGCTTTGAACCATGACTCCATTATCAACCAATGAAACGTGTCGTGAATACACAAAATAGTGAAGCACTGTCTAGACTGCCTCATTCTTTGCTGCTCCGCAGTCAAGCTAAGTGCCTCGTTATTTTGCTTATGGCTTAAAGTTATTTGGCCTTCATATTATAGTATCTTAAATGCTTTCATGTAGATTGATGTTTTATCACGTATTTGCTTGCTAGGGATGTAGCGCTCACTTGGCAGCTCGGGTGCAATCAGTTTAATTTTGTCATCTTTTTTCAAGCCAGTGTTGCGCTTCATCTCGGTAGTTTTTTTTTTTCCCCCACGGTATTTCATCCTGTTTTGTGGCCGTATTTCACTCGTGGTTGCGAGCAGTGCAATTTGCGTACCGGCGTGCTCCTCACGTTACCGGCTGGGTCTGGCCCCCCTGGGAGTGAGGTCGCTTGCACGGCCCAATAGGGCTGCTTGCATATACTCTCTCGGGAGCCTGCAAGCGCCCGTGAGAATATCAGGCGCGTGCAGGCAACGCGTGTGTGGCAACATGGCAACGCGCTCGCAGGTCTCCCTCACAATTGCTGGGTGCAGCCTTTCCCTGGGCTAGGACAACAGGGGAAGCAGCTCGACAGTGCAGATGCCGGTACTGGGCCTGATCGAACCCTTTTTGGCAACTTTGAACATTGTCTGGGCAATACCCTTTGCAGTATTCAATTCAAAAGAGACTTTATTTCGGTTTGATTCAACCATAAAAGTACACATTTCATACTGTACAAACATAAAACATTAGTAGAATCTAATTACAAGGATAAGTTTCCCTATCCACATTAGTTCCACAGAACTGTAATTCATTAGTATATTAACATTCATTGATCCAGACAAATTCTCATTCTAAGAGACAATTTTAAAAATTCAGTTATTTGGAGGACACTATCACTGCAACAATTGTAAATATAAAAAGGCTGGTCGTATCTGATTAAAATTAAGTTTCTTTAAAAGAACAAGCAGGTAGCGTTTACGCGGATATTCATAAAATCTACATAAAAACATGAAATGCAGCATATCCTGTGGAGACTTTCAGTCGCAGCCACAGGATGCAGGAAGTTTATTAAAAACATATTTTTTTGGTCCTATAAGCAGATGGTGGAACAAATTCAATCTAAATCTTGTTATCAAGAACTTTTCATGGGTACTAAATGTGCCGAGTAGGTAAGGCTCCATTGTCATATAGGTTTTAACCATGATATATTTCCTTACACTTGTTTTCTGTAACTCAGCACCCTCCCTTACGGCCTTCCTTCTCAGAAGAGAAGACTGCTTAATTGCTTCAACATCCCCTTTTACAATTTCAGTCGGACGATCGAATAGTTCAGGGCGACCCAACTCACAAAAACTGTTTTTTAAATACTTCAGCCATGGGGTGCCTAGTGCCTTATCATGAGAAATGAAATCATTTACAATCAGGTGTGTTAGGGGGATGTCTTGGCTCAGCCACAGTTTCAGCCAGCAGGTCAATGGGCGTAGGGATAGAATATCACTCAAATTTCCTACTCCTAACTCCTCATGAACTGCAAAGTTGGAAGTGGTGGCCGGGACACACAGGAGACGTTTAAAAAATGCATTTTCTGTGATCTGTAGTTGTTCACAGGGCATATAACCCCAAAGTTCACTACCATAGACTGCAGTTGCAACTGATTTAGCTTCATATAATTTCATCATTGCAAGCGTTGGTTTTTTCCCTAATTTTGAAGCAAAGTTAAAAATAGAAGCATTAACCCTAACCACATCACATCTTTTCTTTGCAAGTTGTGGACCCCACGACAGTTTGGAATCAAAAAGAACTCCTAGATAAGAGAATGTATTGGAAAATGGAATTACCACATTATCTAGTTTGAATGTATATTGTCTTTTTGGTCGATTACCAACTTGCATATTGAATGATTTGGAGTTGTTAACAAGCAGATCTCTTTCTTCCATAGACTGTTTAAAAGCATTAAGTAACGATTGGAGGCCTTTTTCAGTTCTAGATATTAAGACCGCATCATCTGCGTATAAAAGAACGGGAATACTCCTTCTCCCCACCCTAGGACAATCAGCTTTCACCTCCTGCAAAACGCTATCAAGTTCGTTTATATAAAAATTAAAAAGGAAAGGGGCTAGTATGCAGCCTTGGCGCACACCCTTCCCAGTTCTAAAATTCTCAGTTACGCACAACTCTTGGGAGTACCTGACATTCGCACTTGTGTTACTGTGTAGTTCAACAAGAAAATTAACAATCCCACTGTCTACTCCCTTCTCCCTCTTGGAACCCCAGAGCCTTCTCCTGTTCACACAGTCGAAGGCTGAGGATAGGTCCATGAAGGCTAGGTGGACTGTGCCTTTTTGGGCAATACAGTATTTGCTGAGTATTGAGTAAAGGTTTATACATTGTGTTATGGTTGATCGGCCACTGCAGAAGCCATACTGTGAGATAGACTTGATGTTATTGTCCATCACCCAGTCAGAAAGTCTCTGCAGTACAATTCTCCCTACTATTTTAGCCATGGAATTAATTAGGGAGATAGGCCTATAACAGAGTGGGCTGTCCCTGTCCCCCTTTTTAAAAATCGGGACAATGGTGGAAACCCCCCAAGAAGCTGGGCACCCGACTCTAGCGGCTGCATTGATAACAGCCTCTACAATCGGTGCCCAAAAATTGGGATCAGATTTAAAAAGGTCAGGGGGTATCCCGTCAGGTCCTGGCGCTTTACCAGCTGTAAGCCCCTCTATCCCTCCCATTACCTCTCCTCTATTTACTCTGAAGGAGGCTGTCCCATTATCGGGGTCGGTATTCGTGATATTGTCCACCGGGCCACCGTATAATTGCTTAAAGTGTACTACCCACTCCTCCTTAGGTATAACACTTTCTAGTCCCTCTCCTGGATCTTGCACCAGGAATGGTTTCTTGACTACCGCCCAGAATCTAGAACTATTTTTCAGGGTTTGTGGATCCAAGATCTCATTCCACGCCTCGTTCCTCAGAGATTCTTTACGAGTAGCAGTGGCTAATTTAAACTCTTTGCGACACCCTTTGACTGTTTCCTTGTTTCGGGGGTTTGCTGCCAGGGCAGATCTCAGGTTGCGCGCAGCTTTAGAGCATTCCTGATTAAACCAACGCGGTCCCTCTTTCACAGACTTTTTTGCTGGGTCTGTCATTAAGATAGAAACTTTGTCTGTAAGACATTGAAATGCAGACAGGACCTGCATTGGATTAGAGTCATCCTGAGTGCAGCTATTAATTTCATCACTGCAGGTATCTTTGATGTTTTTATATATGAGATCAGGAGTACACATGGCCCATTTTAGGCGGCGTCTTCCATCAGTTGTCCTTACCCTGCCCATGGACAGACTGCAACTTGTATTAGCCACCCAAGGACCCCTAAGTTGGATAGTCAAAGGATTGTGATCACTAAATTCATTATTCTCAATAGTGAATGAATCTGCAAAAACCTGCATTGGCAAAGTTAATAACATATAATCTATAAATGTCCCTTTCCCATGCCCTTTGAAAGTTGGAATATCAAAGCGCTTTGTGGGATCACACAGTACCATTGTTAAAGTAAGATCATGGTCATTTAATAGATCATTAAAAAAGTCCCCCTCCAATGTATGTTCCATGTGCAGGCCATCATATCTAGCACAATGGATTTCCTGAAGATTTTTCATTAGAGGGTCCCCGCAGGAGTGAACATTGAAATCACCCATGATCATTAGGTTATGTGAGCAGTCCTTCATTGATAAACTAACATAGTCATTTAAGGTTTTTAAGTTATTAAAAGCTGTGCATGTATTAGTAGAATTATAAAAATTGATCAGACGAACCATACATTTATCTCTGGTTAGCACTAAGCCTAGGATACCAGGGTTACTTGATGCCCTTCTTTGTATTGTGCATGTCATAGCTACAGACATAAACGTGACCATCCCCCCCTTTGGCCTGCCCCTGCTTACTGCTGTAGCAGGTACAAAGTATGCCTTGTATCCTTCAATAAAGAGGTCACACTCTACTGACCAAGTCTCTTGTAAACATATAATCTGAAAACATTTAATATATTTAATCCAGTTCTCATCTTGCATCTTAGTGGCCAGTCCGGCGACATTCCAACATATAACATTATTTTTGTATATTGTGAGATGTCTTGCCTCTATAGGCTGATCTACTGGAGTTCGTGCAATACTTTGACCCTCATGCTCCTCCAGTAAATCACAAGCATCCAGGCCCGAAAACACTTCAAATCTGTTCTGAGTGGCCACATTAACCCCTCTCCAGCTCTGATTAACAGCATTATTATTCTGTACAGGCAACTGCCATCCATTCGCCCCATGGCTAGCAGTATTATACATGTATGGTGCTACCTGTGTGGGTGGACTAGTTTGAGACATTAGCCTGAAACTTCGAGAATCTTTGTGGGTAATTGGCCCAGGCGCATAAAAATATCCTAATGGTCGCACACAGACACTGTTTGGGCTATACACTAATGAGGATGCACGCAATAACACTGTAGCAACATGTTGTGGATGTTTAAAATTAATAACCACACAATCCCCAGTTGTTGATTTACGCGAGGGACCAACCCAGTTGACCCTTTCTGTTGAAATAATGTGGTCATAATAGTGAGTTGGAAAACCACAATTTTTGTTTAGCCAGGCCACTGTTCTGTTTTTCAGTGATTCTTGAGACTCCCCATGTGGTAGAGCAGGATGTTCTTCAAAACATGGGAAGATTTGTCAGCACCACCACATAGGGCACACAGTCGGGCGGAAGATTTACGTTCCTAAGTTTTATTCTCTGGGTTGGAGCTGGTCTGGTACTCAAACGTGTCGGCGCTTGTTTTTGTGGCTGGTTTGCTAGTAATGAATTATTTACCGCCCTGGTTTCTACCAAGCCTTGGGGACACCGCTGCTGCACACTCTCTGCCCTGTCTGCCTTTCCCTTCGCAGCTTTGTTTGAATTAGTTTTCGGGGCAATCGTTTTTGGGGCAGTGGCAGGAGCCAGATGTGCCGCCAACAGTCCTCCCAGCCTTTCTACCTCAGAGGCTACTGCATCCAGTCTAGTTAGTAATGGATTAACCAGTTCGGTGATTTTCTCCTCCATCTTGCTTAGTAGTGTGCTGATTAGATTCTCATAGTGATTAGAAGTTAAACTTAACCCTCCCTCACTATTGCCCTCCAAATCACAAATGCCTATTACAGCTAGCATTAAAACGGGAAGTATCAGCTCTTTTTTTTGTGGTTTTTCCCCCTCGTTTCGCCTGAATCTTTCTACACTTTCTTATTGGTCTTAGTGTTGGAAGAGTATTTACAAATGTACAATGTTAGCGCTTTCCAAGAAGAAGTGAGGTCCAAGTCTTGACAGTTATGAAGTAGAGCTTTTTATTCAAAGACAAGCATGGTGAGAATTCAAGAAATTGCTAGCAGCCAACGCGTTTCGTCACCACTGTGACTTCTTCAGGGCTAGAAGCAATTGTACATAAAACACAAAATTACAAATAGAAAATATTTACATAAGACATAAAAAGACAAACAAACCTTATATACATCATAAAAAAGGTTTCTTTTAGTCTAAAAAATGGTAGTTTGCACTAAGCCTAGTACAGTTAACCATTAGCTATTATATATCAGGAGTCATCACTATATCAGTTGACATCTGTACATGATTATATTGAATATATTTCAGTTTTGCATCATTTCACTACATACATTTGGAAAGCGTTAGATGGTATCACCAATACATTATTTATAAACATTACCTTTTCACAGTATTCGAGTGTGAAGCTAACACAGGGAGGAAATTAACTTCAAAAACTCATCTAATTTTACTTCTTTAAAAAAGTGCTATCAATTATATCTCCTTTCTAACCAGAGATGTCATATGGTACCCAGTATGTATTCAGTATTGCACATTGGGACAATAGAGCTACCTAACTCCTTGGTGTATTATAATTACATTGCTATAGAGTCATAGAGTCATACTCCTCATATCCCATTTCGGAACCATTTTCTTTTTGGAATAAAGCATTTTGCATACCTCTAAGGTTGGTTGAGCTGTGAAAAATGAAGCTTGCGTCTTTTGAACCAAGATACGTCAATCTGAACACCTATAGGGTATCAAATATATGCATTATGTTCCTATGGCTACATACAGATGATATACTTAGAGTTCATAGATTTAACTAGCACTTACAATAAAAAAAATGTATTCCTTCTTCCAATTCCTTTTGTTTTTGATTTAACTTCTCAATTTTCCTCTAATGTACAGCTTTTAGCGGTATTCCCATCTGTGTCACCGGGATCTAAAAGTATACAATTCACTTTAATACCAACTTAGCATGTATAGTGTGTCATCATAGAAGGGAATTTTAAACACCCACAGAATTTTACTTACAATATCAGGAGTAATCTGATATATTGAGCGTAGCGTCTTTCTCGTTTTTTGTCCTACGAGTTCAATAGTTGTAATTACGGGACCATCAGAAATTCTTCAATAAGTATTAGGCATCTAAAATAACATGCAAGAATCAAAATTTAGACACTCATTGTAATGATTTCACATTATACAGTCTCCTATTTTTTTGGGAGTTCCATGGCCCTACTTTGACATAGTGATCTAATATTGCAACTGTTTCAAAAAGAGCCTATTAAAATACTTATTATAATGGTTCCATATTCTTCAATCTCCTATTTTTATGAGGATTTTTTCTAGTATGAGGTTATACCAACCAACCACCCCTATTTAATTATTCACAGTTGGTTCTTAGGCATTATGATTATAGCATCTAATGGTCATATTTTGCTGTTAAATAATAATTATTTTTAAAGATAAACAGTTCTTAAATGTTTATGACAAGCATTTTTGATTATTCCTTGCCCCAGGTAGGTTTTAGTTCTTAACATGGGATAGTCTAGATACTTTGGCTCTAGTCCTACTACGTGTATCATATATTGTAATATTTAAAAATGTTTAAAAAGGACACCGTTTAGTTTTCATAGTTATATCCACTTCATATGCGGAATGGTGAAGTCATGGACATCGATGTTAATTTTCCCCTATCCCTTCTGAGAGAAATACTTTAGCAAGAAATATAATGTATGTATAATTTCCCTTGTGCGGGTCTTTTTGCTATTATCATTGTATGTGATGTTTTTCATCACACTTTAGGGGGTGTTTACGGGTCACGCCCTCGACCTATACGCACAGGCTTTTGAGTACTAGATATAAGACCAAAAATAGTGGAATAGTGTGCAGGCAGCCAATAGCTCTGACCCAATTGTGCTGTGTTATTTTAGTGTTGGAAGAGCCGAGTCTGATTCTTCACTAGAGGAGTTTTGCAGATCTGAATGCACCTCCGCATGTACCTGTACCTGTACCACAGTCCTAGGTGCCCCTTCAGTGCTTGAATTAGGGTTCCCTTCTGAAATTCCCTCTGTCCCTTCTATCACTTGAGTGGGTATTCTTTCAGGTGATACAGGAAGATTACTACGTCCTAGAGAGGCCCTGCGCTCATTATTGATTTGGTTAACCTTTTTAACCAAAAAGTTATCCATAGTGATCCGACCAGCAACTGGCATAACTTTGGTGAGTCTAGACATTACACTAACCACTGTCCTCTTACATTTAAAATAGTAGATCAAACCACCAGAAATAACAACAGTTTAAACCACTAAAGCAAATAATAAAAGGACACAAATTAAGCTTAATAATAAGTCCAAAGTCTCACATGAATGATATAGTACTTAAAATAGATCCAGGGTCTATGGCCCGTCCCGACCTCTTCCGGCCTCTGAGGGCCAAAGAGGGCCCTCCCTTTGCCCGGGCTCAGCCCGGCGACGCCCGTGCGCGTCCCGCGAGGCGGGAGGGACCTCCGGCTTTTCTGCGCCTCCGTGCGCGGTTCCCGTTGGGCGTGTCACTGCCGAGGATGCTGGGGGCTGTAGTTCCCCTGCCGCGTGGTAGAGCAAACGGCGGCCGTGGAGATCAGCAACAGCCCAGCGTGTGCCCTGGTGAGTTGGTAAATGCCCCAGTTGTCCTTAGAGACCCCCGCTCGACCGCAGGGACCTCCGGCTTTTCTGCGCCTCCGTGCGCGGTTCCCGTTGGGCGTGTCACCGCCGAGGATGCTGGGGGCTGTAGTTCCACTGCCACGTGGTGGAGCAAACGGCGGCCGTGGAGATCAGCAACAGCCCAGCGTGTGCCCTGGTGAGTTGGTAAATGCCCCAGTTGTCCTTAGAGACCCCCCTTTGCAGTATACTTGTGGATTGCTATTGCTAATTTTGGGAAATCCCCCTGAGTGAGTTAGGCAGGAGGGGCCTGTGGCTTCCCACTAGTCCTGGTCCTCAAGGGGTGGTACCCTCTTATTTGGCCTCACTGTCCCAGCACTTACTCCCACTTGACACCGTTTCTCATTGCTGAGTCTGGGTCATAAAATTTGGCTTCCCAATGGGGATTTGGTGGAGACTATGCAGATATTCTCCAGAAATGTCGGACTGTGAGGTCTATGAGGAGGAACTAGCTGCTTATGGTCCTGAAGAGGACGAAGATTACTATGATGATGATGACATGGACACTCTTATCGCTAAAAAATTAGATAAGAAATTGGATAAGGCCCTTTCTTCCACCATACTGCCTATATCTCTTTGCCTTGACCAATTAGTAGGTGCCACTCCTACCCCCACCAGTTGGCTCTGCTAACTCCTCCCCTATTCCTCCCCCTGAGCTCGCTGGTCTCCCTTGGTCCCACGTTCAGGTGTATTCTAAGCTACAGAAAACCAAAGAACATGATTATGATGCAAATCCCTTGATCCCGTCCCCTGTTCTGGTCCCTTCAGTCCCTATTTCCCCGACTGTCACTGATACCAACACTGATTCTTCCCATGAATCGTGCCCGTGTACGTGTGCCAAAAAGCATAAGCATCCTCTTTCTCCTGTCCAACCCTCCCCTTTCAACTTTGATCCCTCCACAATTGTGCACCCCCCTTCGGATTGGGCTTCCGCCCCTGCAGTGGCAGAATATATGCAGACCAACCTGCGTAGGAGCTTTGACAAGGAGGTCCCAGCCCACCTGAGATCTGAATGCCCAGGTCCTGACCTTGCTAATAAAACTGCCTTAATCCCTGAGATAGATTCATCCATGCAGACATTCCTAAAGAAATATTAGAAATACCCCAAAAAGGGCATAGACTGAGCATGACAAACAATTGGATGTGTCTGGCCCCTTGGCCAACATTCTGGAGCTAGCTCTTAAAGCGCAGGATGCTGGGGCAGCTATCCATCCAGAGGTCCTGACTGGTTGGACCAAGAGGGGGATATGTCTCCTCGGCAACGCCAACAGAGCTCTTTCCTCGGAGAGACGTTTCAGTCCTTTTACGAATCGATCCACAACTTGTGGAATTAGATTCTGCTGAACCAGGCCCTTTGGCAGAGGGACATCTCTTTGGAGAGCGTTTTGTTAAGGACATTGCGAAATTTGTCAGCACATTTGTATTATTGGATAAGTCGCAATCCTCATTCAAGAGGGTATTTTTTATTTATTTGTATTTATTTTTTGAAGCTTGTAAAGCGCACGGCTACCCCCAACGGGGGTGTCCCGGCGCTGCACACGGCAGACTAAAATGTAGGGTGGTGGCAACTAGGGGCTAATGAACAGCCAGGTTTTCAATCTACTCCGGAACTGTGATTCCGAAGAAATGAACCAAAGGTCTAGTGGGAGGCTGTTCCAAAGTTTAGTGGTCACTACTCCAAACGCTCTGCCCCCCATTCTGGACCGACGGAAGCATGGGGTAACCAGGAGGCGTAGATTGTTAGATCTCAGTGTCCTGATAGAATGGACCAATTTGAGCCTTTTTCTCAGGTAACCAGGGCCAAGTCCATTAAGGGCCCTAAAAGCAAAAATCAGGGCCTTAAATTGGATACGCCGGGTAACTGGTAACCAATGTAGCTTCCTTAGATAGGATGACATCGAGTGGCGATAAGGCATATTGCCAATCAGTCTGGCCGCCGCATTTTGTACAATCTGCAGGTGCTCTATTTGGTACAAAGGGGCGCCGACATATAAACTGTTAGCGTAGTCTAAGTGTGAGGTGATCAGGGCATGTACAATAGTTCTGCGAGAGTCTAACGGGAGGTAAGGAAAGATCTTCCTAATCATGCGCAGCTTGCCGAAGCAAGCAGCCGTTACCTTGTTAATTTGAGTTTTACAGGATAAAGAGTTATCAAATTGAAAACCCAAGTTTCGAACTGCTTGGACTGGGACTGGGGGGGGTTAAGCTCTCTCGGCCACCATTGAGTGGCTGGCAGTGGAGTTTTCTGATAAAAAAATAAGACCTCCGTCTTGTCAGTGTTAAGTTTAAGATGATTAGAGATCATCCAAGAGGAGATGTTGCTGAGACAATGGCGGAAGTTGGTAAAATTGATATCAGAGTGATCTCTAAATGAGAGCACAAGCTGAGTATCGTCAGCATAAGAGATCACTCTGACCCCCCAAGATTCCACCACTTTTGCCAGTGGTGCAAGGTATACGTTAAAAAACAGAGGGCTCAAAGCGGAGCCCTGCGGCACACCGCAGAGCAAAGGTTTATCTTCTGATTCAAAAGGTAGAAGAAAGACCTTCTGGGTACGTCCTGTAAGAAAGGTTCTGATCCAGGACAATACAGTGCCTCCAATTCCAATCTGGCCCAGTCGATCTAACAATATGTCATGTGACACCGTATCGAAAGCTGCGGATAGGTCGAGGAGGACCAACATGGCCTCCTCGCCCCTATCCACACACTCTCGAATAGACTCCGACACCTCTAGAAGTGCGGTCTCTGTGCTAAAACCCGGTTTAAAACCGGACTGCGAATCATGCAGAAGCTGATTAGCTTCAAGATATTCCGCAAATTGTTTCTGAACTACCTTTTCTAAGATTTTAGCCGGTTTAGGAAGGAGAGAAATCGGGCGGTAGTTACTAAACAGAGATGGGTCCGCATCCGCCTTCTTCATGATTGGAATGAGCATGGCCTGCTTCCATGCGGCCGGAAATTGGCCAATGCATAGCGAGGTGTTCCAAATAGCAAGGAGTGGACTAATCACCAGAGGAGCAAGTTTGCCCATCACCTTTGCTGGAGCGGGATCTAGAGGAGACCCCGATTTGCACTGGTCAAACAGAGTCGAAACAGCCTCAATAGTGAGATCTTTGATGGACGTCAGGGACACTTTCTGCGCGTCATAGGAATCAGGCACGGGCGGAGCCCTGTCTAGAGTAAATAAAGATGTTATCTTGGTGATCTTTTCATGAAAGTAGTCGGAGAGGCTATTACATAAGGCCTGGCTAGGTGTACTCTGTGACACCAGGGCTGGGGGATTAGCAAAATCCTTTATAATATTAAAGAGGGTTTTAGCTCAATTATCAGCCTTCTTAATTTGTTGAGCAAAGAAATCCCTCATAGTGGACCGTTTTAGCATATGAAAGTTCTTTAGAGCTGTCTTATAAATAATTTTTGACTCAGTGTCATATGTCAGACGCCATTTGCGTTCCAATTTTTTGCAACGGCTCTTTTCCTCACGTAAAGCGGAGGAAAACCAAGATGCCGACGGTCTAGATCTAGAGGAGGCGAGAGGTTGCAGTGGGGCAATAGCATCAATGGCGAATAGAAGAGAGGTATTAAATTTGGCCACTTCTCTATCAAGATCCTTAGAGGTATGCCCTAACTTATTGGAGAAGATAGGATCCAAGACGGCACAGGTGACTTCATGCCATTTTCTCCCACGCTCCCTACCTATTACAGAGGGGCCAGGTAATTGAGGTAAAGTTAGCTCAAAAGGGATAAAATAATGATCTGACCATGTGAGAGTAAGAGAGGGATGAATCGTGATCCCAGGGTGATTAGTAAATATCAAGTCAAGGGTGTGGCCCGCTGTGTGAGTAGGGCCCTGGACTAATTGAGTTAGGTTCAACCCCTGCATGGTATCTAACAAATAAGTAGCTCATGTGCATGAGGTGTTCTCAACATGAAGGTTAAAATCTCCTAGCACTATAAAGTGCGTGTGTCTGAGTGAGAGATCCACTGTCATATGTAGCAGTGCCGCTAGCGAGGTGGATAGGGCACGGGGGGGGTTATACACTAGGATACCAGCAAGAATAACTGAAGCCGTATCTGAGATGGTAAAGTACATGGCTTCAATGAGACCTATTTTCGTGATTTTCCTAATGGTCATGTTATAATGTGCCCGTAAGATAACTGCTAAACCCCACCTGTTTTTGCACTCTCTCGATTTTTGCCCACTAGCCGATAGCCCGGGGGAGTCGCTAGATGAATATCTGGTTTAGATGTTTCTTTTATCCAGGTCTCAGTAAGAAACAGGATATCCCAAGCATGGGTGGAAAGTGGTATCCAAATATCACTAGCGTGGCGAGGAAGGGATCTACAGTTAATCAATCCCGCCTTCAGCGTCACAGGATAACTAGGCCGTCTGGCCTGACTCATTTGATAGTAGGTCCGTTTCGTACAAGGAGTTAAAATATAGGCGCAGTGTGGGCAGCTAAAAGAATGTCCCTCTAAGCTGAATGGGCAACAACGGGTAGCTGGGGAGCACACACCATGTCTCAGCTGTAAGAGCTGGGTTCTAGACCAGCTAATCTGTGTAGTCTGGGAGCAACCGGCATGGAGGCTGGCGCTGGTCGCGATCCAGGCGCGGACGGGCGCAGACGGGCTTGCCTTTGGCGTGCTTTCGGCACGCCATCGCGCGCCCGCTGCGCGTCGTAAACTGCATGGAGTTAAATAGACTGGTACGCTGACCCTGGCTCCACCCTCGCGACTGGAAGTGTAACGCGGTCGCCCTCTCTACCCTCCACAACAAACGGGCGAAGCCGTGGTGGACCGGGGTAGGAGGGAAGGAGGTGAGCGTACAGGTAGGCGTGCAAATAAGCAAAGTGCAAACAGTGCAATAATTTCAAAACACTTTTTGTTAAAAGTTTAAAATAATGGCAGAGTAACCGTAGGGCATTAGCAGCTAGCGCGACCAACCAAACATGTAGCGCGCGTCCACTGCATACCCCAAACTGCAGCAGTTAAATAGACTGGTACGCTGACCCTGGCTCCACCCTCGCGACCGGAAGTGTAGCGCGGTCGCCCTCTCTACCCTCCACAACAATCGGGCGAAGCCCGTGGTGGACCGGGGTAGGAGGGAAGGAGGTGAGCGTACAGGTAGGCGTGCAAATAAGCAAAGTGCAAACAGTGCAATAATTTCAAAACACTCTTTGTTAAAAGTTTAAAATAATGGCAGAGTAACCGTAGGGCATTAGCAGGTAGCGCGACCAACCAAACATGTAGCGTGCGTCCACCATCCCCTCTCCGTCAAGGCCGGTCGTGGCAGGGGATGCTCGACCGGCCGATACCGTAATCCAAGTCCCCAACGTGGCTTTGCCCCTCGATGAAGAGGTTATACCAAGGAACCAGACCAGGCAGGCTTTTACCCCACCAGATCCAGGGATTTCCATGGCCGGTATAACAGGGGCATCAGCAGAGGATATAGGAACAACGATGCCCAATCTTCCGGTAATTACACCTCTCTTTCCTATGATTCTTCCTGGAGGGCAGACTAATGCACTTTCTGTACAGTTGGACGCAGATAACATCAGATGCATGAATCGTTCACACTGTTCAGGGGTATCAAATAGAGTTTCTTGTTGTTCTCTTTCAGGCAATTCCCACTACTCCTCTCCCATTTTTCCCTACAAGAACAAGCTTTTATAAACTCAGATCTTCAAGAGCTTTTCGCAAACCAGGCTATTGCTGTGGGACCCTTCTTTCCCGAAGTATTTTGCAGCAACGTCTTCTTGGTACAAAAGAAGGGAGGAGGACAGAGGGTTTTCCTGAACTTCAGGTTCAATCCCTTTTGTTGTCTACAGACACTTCAAGATGGAAGGAATTCATCTTTTACAAGATTTACTACTGGAAAAGATTGGATGGTCCGTTTCGACCTAAAGGACGCCTATCTGACAGTCTCCATTTGCCCCTCCCATCAGAAATACCTCCAATTTCAGTGGAAAGAGCAATGGTTCTGTTACCTGTCCCTTTCCTTCTGCCTTTCCTCACCACCGTGGGTTTTTATCAAACTGCTGAAGCCTGTGACCATGGGCATCCGCATGATCGTTTATCTGGATGACATGCTTCTCCTGGCACAGGACCCCACACTGCTGTTCACTCACTTACAATTGACGATCTCTCTGTTACAAGAGTTGGGTTTAGTAATCAACACCAAGAAATCCAAGACTGTCCCATCCCAAAAAGTAGAATTTCTAGGTTTTCAAATTGACTCTGTGAATGCCCAGTTGCTTCTCCCGGCGCCCAAGATCAAATCCATAAAAAGGGAGATTCTATCGAGTCTTTCAAAGCAGATGGTCTCTTTAAGGTCCCTGGCGAGGACTGTGGGTCTTCTGGAGTCCTCGATTCAGGCTAAATTCCCAGGGCCTCTCCATTACAGGGCGCTGCAATGCCTCAAGATCTATTACCTACAAAAAAGGTTCTCGTACAAACATCTGATCGCTCTGTCTCTAGACGTGCAAGAGGAGCTGCAATGGTGGCTCACTCACATGGAGGCCTGGAATGGCAAGGCCATTTTCGGAGCTTCTCCCAACGTAATTGTCGAGTCAGATACCAGTCAATGGGGCTGGGGCACAAGATGCGGGGATTATGCCACTGGAGGTTGGTGGTTCACAGAAGAGTTAAAAAAAACACATCAACTGTCTAGAGTTGTTAGCTGGATCATTTGCCATCAGGGCAATCTCCCCACTGAAGAGCAATTGTTGCATCCTCCTGCGGATGGACAATGTCTAGGCGGTAGGCTACATAAATCGCCTAGGAGGAACGAAATCCCGTCTTTTGGCCAAAGTCGCAAGGGAGTTTTGGCATTTCTGCCTGGCACAGAAGATCAGAATTGTGGCAGAATATATTCCCAGCAAGAGCAATCAGGTGGTGGATTGGAACTCCAGGTTTCTAAGGGACTTCAGCGACTGGAGACTCCACCTTTCTGCGTTTCTAGAGATCATGGGTATGCGAAGCCCTTGCCCGATAGATCTTTTTGCATCTCGCCTCAATACTCACTTCTACAGCTGGAGACCAGATCGGATGGTGCTGGGTACTGACGCATTTCTCCATCACTGGGGTTCCCAGAGGAATTATTCAGTTCCCCCCTTCACATTGATTCCGAGAGTAGCAGCTCAGGTCCGGCGACAGGCAACGTCTTTAGTATTAGTCACACCGTTATGAAAGGCACAATCGTGGCTTCCAACTCTCTTGAAGTTGTCAGAGGATCTGCCATTCCAACTGCCTGTTTTCCCGATGCTACTCCATGACCCAGTGGGCTCCCTGCATCCTCTGGTCCTCCAGAATCAGTTAACCCTCATGGTGTGGATGCTCTCAGGAGACATGAACGAATTGAAGGCCTTTCATTGGCGGCTGCCGAGTTTCTACAGCAAGCTAGGGCTCCGTCCACCCACAAGCAATATTCTGCAATCTGGAAGCAATGGATAGGTTAGTGCCTTCAATGACAGGTGGATCCAGTGGGATATGATTTGAAGGACATTTTCAATTTTTTGTCTGAATGTGCTGAATCAGGTCTGTGATATCGGTAAATAATTTCAGGTCAGCTTTATCGGCCGGACATAATCACATTGATGGAAAACCAGTGGGAATGCACCTGTTGGTATGTAAATTATTGAAGGGCATTAGAGTCGCTCGCCCGCCACGACCCAGATACACTACGTTAAGGGATTTTTCAAAAGTTCTTTCTTTGTTAGAATCATGGCCGGAAATAAAGACTTATCTTTAACCACTTCCACACTAGCGGTTTTCCCGCTGTGCGCTGGAATTTAGGAAACAACATGTTGAGTGACGAGTTCACCTTGTCATCCGCACAGGGCAGGTAAGGCTGATGACGAGCTGAGCTCGTCATCAGCATGGAAGGGGTTAAAGCAATTATCTGCTAAACTCACTATGTTGTTGTGTCTTATTTCCTGTTGAAGAGTGTCTGATGTACATGCTTTAGACATGGTAGAAAGGGTTTTCTCCCCCCTAGGTGTTTCTTTCATCATCTCTAGGAGAACTAAGACGATGTCTCGTTCGGTTGAGTATCCCGCTTTCCCTCATAATGAGAAATTATGTGTTTTGAAATGCTTGAAAATGTATGAAGAACGAACTTTAGCTCACAGATCGGAACATCTGGGTCAGTTACTCTTGGTAATCCAGAAACCTTTTTGCCTAGCATCAGCGGCCACTCTGGCCTGTTGGATTAGGTGGGTGATGGCTGAAGCTGGTATTGATATTTCTGTGTATGGTGCACACTCCACTAGAGGTTCTGTGGCCTCAAAGACTTTTATTATGGGTTCTCGTTTAGAAGATACTTTAAAAGCTGCCGATTGGTCTTCGGACTCCATTTTTAAAATAGTTTACTATAAACCCATTACTTATGTTTCTTCTGTCGTTCTTGGTCAGCTTTGAACCAGCATAATCTGAGCCTCCAGTCCTGCCATAGAATACAACATTTTCTAGCTATCGGAACAAGAATTTTAGATTCTATTAAAGACACAGAGGCGAGGATTATCCCACCCGTTGGGACTGCTAAGAGTTACAACTGTAATGTTGTTTATGATACATTAGATGTATGATGTTTTTTACCCTACCCTGATACCATAGTGGTGGTTCCCTGTTTTCAAACTTGTTTCTACTTTCAGGAACGGTTTCCCAACAGAGTTGAATTGGCCTTGGCTCGTGACAAGGATGCTGGCGTTCCTGGTGGATAGTTGTCTCGTCCAAGACTTGTGTGAAGTTGCTCTCCATTGAGAGTCAGAACTGTTGCTTATTTTGTTACTGGACTTTTGAGTCTGTTTATTGCAAAAAAAGAGGCAGTCAAAATGGTGCCTCGCTATTTTGTGTATTTAGGACACGTTTGATTGGTTGATAATGGAGGCGTGGTTCAAAGCCTCTTGGGATATGTAGTGATTTTACATATTTACTGTGTTTTTATTGGCTGCTGTTAGAGTAGTAAAGAAATTGAGAAGCATAATCCTCGCCTCAGTGTCCTTAATAAAATCTAAAACTCTTGTTGCGATAGCTGGAAAATTTTGTACTGATAATGGTAATGAAAGTCTGGCAATACTGACTCCTGCTGCTAAATTGTCTTCATCTGTCCTAAATGTATTAGTTTACGTTATAAGTTAATACTTCCCTTTCTCTTGCAAACTAATTTTACTCAAGCAAGACCTGCTTTACTGTATCTTCATTTTTCATCTGCTCATGATGCCTGTTTTTATTTACCTTGGTTTTTAGCTGTTTGTATTTATGTACTTTTAGGATTTTCAGTGTTTAAATCGAATAAAGTGGGTACTGACTGACTGCTGAAATGACCTTTACAAACAGTGTATAGCTGTGGCGTGAGCATGTTCTCAGCTTTCCATAGGATGCTGTGTTGCAGGTAGCGCAGGCTGGCACATCTCTCTCTGCCCGGGGTTAGGCCAGGGCTGCACTGTCCTCCCATCCCACATAGGGCTGAAGGCAGGTTTGCGATCACGCACTCTCCTGTCCTATGGGGTTGTAGCAACAGGGCTGGGATTCACTGGGCCTCATTTATGAAAAGTGACGCATCGCTGCGTGAAAACAGCGATGCGTCACTTTTTATTGTGCCCTCCTTGCGACACCAATGATGCATCATATTTGCAGTATGACGCATCATGTCGCAAGGAGTTACAGATGCGTCAGTATTTCTGACATATCTGTAGGCGCAAAAATCACGCATTGCTGGAGTGTGTCACAAAAGTGACGCACCTCCAGCAATGGGTCATTTACACATGAGCTAGTCCCATGTGCAATGTGCCTGCATCACTCTTACGCCTGCCATGAGGCAGGCGTAAGATATTGACGCATTTCCGTCCTAGAAGTGGCACAGAGAAATCTTATAGAGTTCACTGTGTCACTTTTACGACCCTTTCTTGCATCAGAATGCCCCCTGCATACATTATACCGGAGAGAAGTGAATTATAGTGGAGAAGAGTGGCTCAGTGGTTGGAGGCTGCAGACCCGGAAGCTGAGATCAGCCGTGGACCAGGGTTTGATTCCCCGCCTCGGCGGGTCTCGGGCTCAAAAAAATTCCACGGACTCGACAATTCTCGCTCCAGTGCCTACTCAACTCACTGGGTCACACTCTGCGACTCTGGGCAATAGCTTGCTTAATCTCCACTACGGCCCCTCGCGGCGGGATGCCTGGCTTTCACCTTGTGGATACCCTGCCGGAGTATCTCACAGGGGAATACCAGGACAGGTTCCCTAAGCAAGCGCTTAGATACCGGGTCGGTGATTCGCGTTATATAAATACATGTACATTTACATTTACATACCTGGCGTAGGTATAATGTGGCACAGGGGTTTACAAAGTGACGCATCTACATAGATGCGTCACTTTGCAAATTTGACGTAACCTGGTGTATTTTTTACCCTGCTGGTGCGTCACAAAAAGTGACGCACCAGCAGCTCAAAAGTGACGCAAGGGCTCATAAATAAGCCCCACTGTGTTTACACTGCCCGCGGAATGGTCAGAATGTCTGCAATAGCCTCCCTCTGCGTATCTCTGGATCACCCCCATATTCCCCAGGTTTCAAGGGCAAACTAGTGGCTTTGGCAGGGCTCGGGCCCCAGCTCCGTAGCTTGCTTCAGTTTTCTTGTAGCTTCCCAAATATTTGAAATCATTCAAACAATCAGAAGAGCCTGATACAGAGCAGCTTGCCTGATGAGGTGAAGTTGCTTTGGGGGTAGAAGGGTAGGAAAATCCAAAGCACCTACTTATCTGCCCAAGTAGTTCTATGCCATGAGTCACACCATCCTGAAGCCGGTTTGGACTGTTACGCCAGCACCACTTTTCGTGGCAGGATATTTTTAGCCCATACTTGAAATGTAAAAAGTCTAAAACACAAGTCCCAGATTGCAAATTGCATCTGCCTTAAGCGGCGTGACTGGCAAGGGGTCCCACGTGCAATAGGGCCGGTTGGCAGCTCCCCACACTTCTAAATTACGCTGTAAAAATGCCCTACTTTATTTAAACAACTTTTTATTGAGTTTTAACTTGTTTCAAGCCCAGCATCTGTCAGTCAGTTGACAAATCATACTAAACCGTATAAGGTAAACACTTATCATTTATACATCATCTCGGTCTCAGGGATTGGCAGCCCTTATCTCCGCCCCCACCCTCTTCAATTTAAACTGTGCTTGTTTGTGCTGTCCGACAGTCAATGTGTATTCGCCAAGGCTTTCTGCCTCTAGACTCAATTTGAATACCCCTGTAGAGCGCCCTGTCGTTCCATATGTTGTCATGTTTCTGGGGGCAGCCCTAGGGCAAGTGTTGTTCAAGACTGAGGCACATCCCCTCTTCCACCCCGGAGCCCACTAAGGTTGCCACACCACTACGTCTCATTTGGCTACTGTCAGGCCTAGTCAAAGTAGTATTCTGTTGTGTCTATTGCCCAGTGTTTAATTTGTAAAAAAATATAAGTGCGGGCCCCGACCAGGAGGCCACTGTAGTTTACACCACCCATTGCCTCAGCCAGCGTTGCCCATGACAGTACCAACACAACTCTTAACTATCACACTCCTATAACTGTGACTAATCAGACACTTCCAGGCCCTCAAAGCTATGATAATGGAAAGAGCACTGGCAATGGTCATTTTAATATATCTTGAATTAATGAGCATCTGTTGTTATGCTCATCTCTAGCACCACCATGGTACAGACTGTCATAAGTACCGATGTTGACAAAGTGCTGGTGCTGACCACCAGAATCCACCGGCTCAAATCAAGCACTAGTATTGTGTTGTAATATACCTTTTACTCAATGCACTCTCTCTACAGAGGTTCTCTCTCTTGCTGCTCAGCCTGTGTTGAGGTCAGATAGAATGTTGTGTGTGTTTGTATTGGAAGGGAGAATCAGTTGGTGTGGATGGGCTGAGCAGCGAGGAGGCTGCTCCTGGTGGGGCACTTTGATGGATCAGAACATCTTCCTGTAACTAAGAACCTGTGATGTAACTAGAAGAATAAAACTACTACCTGTAACTACAAGACATGACTGCGCATCATCTTTCGTTTTAACACTGGCGACGATCTAAAGAACCTACGTGAGCTACCTTGGATGTACTTGTACATAAGAAACTATAGAAGCGCATGAAAAGAAGCAAGCTGGCAGTCCAGAAGCCCCACCAGTAACCAAAAGACCGGTCGGCCCCATCATGGATGTGCCAGTGCCTGCTGAACTGGAGTGAGTGTTTCTCCTAATGTGTAACTTGACTTACAAAAGTTCCTGACAATCCTCATCACTTGTCAATGGTCAGCCCTAGCCTGGGCCTGCTAGTACCTTTTGTTGACAAGACCGGTATTGAGTTTCAACTAGTTTGTCTTTGTACTACCAGTACTCCTGCTGTTATCTTATTGGAGGAGAGCAGTGAGTGAGTACTGAGAACTGACAACCCTGGTGAGCTGTTACGCTGTTTTGCCTCTGAACCTGTATCCCGTGTGAAGGTGGAACTGTCCCAAGATTAATGTGTTGAGTAGAGAATACTGTGGATCCTGAATTTTTCGCAATCCACATTAAGATGAAGGTGCGACTAGCCCCAAGAAAAGTGGTACCAGGTGTGAGCCTAAGTACTTCCCCAGAGAAACGGGCACAACGACTTGTGTTTAGACTTGCATCTTTTGGGGGCATCTGCACAAGTTCAAGAAAACAGAGACTGTGGCTGCGTGTAGTCAGATGGATGAGTGCATTTTACTTTGCAGTTTTGGATATGCTGGGTACTTTCCGCTGCACCATGGCAGTTGACCGCTGCCTTTCAAACAATTCACGAGCCCCATCGCGCGCACACGCTTAATGCCTGCAGCCTTACCGAACTTGTGATGCAGTTATGCTGATCCCTCTCAAGGCTCTATGTCGTGTGCTCACAGCGATTCTAGACGTTCTGAAGCATGGTGAAGCTGGAAGGCACCCGGCACAGCGTGCACTGGGTGCCGCCATTTTGGATTTTTTTTTTTATTACTGCAGTCTCGAGGACACGCTTGCCAACCACGTGATAGCACGTTTTGCCAACCATTTTGTCCTGTTGGAGTCTGCACGCTTTCAGTTGTCACTTGCAATCGGCATCTTTGTGAAGTTTACGATCTGTTTGGAGTTTGTGCAAACATCGTTTTCATTAGAAGCTGCATACAACATTGACAAGTTTTAAGGCCTTTTTGGGACGCTAACCAAGATAAAGTCTTCGCATTGGTTGTGAACAGATGAAGGGAGCTTTTGGTGAGGACCTCGGGTGAGAGATCGCTCACCGGAGTAAGAGATTTTATTTATTTATTTTTCATTTTATTAATGTGATGTTTCTTTCTGGTTTGTGTTTTTGTATTTGAGTGTTTGCAGTTTCTCTCACTTGTGTTTTTTCTGGGCGTAGTGTATGGGCTGGTGAGTGCACATTAGGAGATGTGTTCTCTGTTATGTGAGTGTCATGACTGTGTGCTAGATTTTCTGTTTTCCATGTTTCTACCAGTTTGTTTTGGGTTCAAAGATACCCTAGATTGTCGTGGGTTTAAGGATACCCATATTATGTGCGAGAGTGTTTTGGGGTTTAAGGTTACCCTAGATTGTCATGGGTTAATACCCATAATATGTTTGCCTTGGGTTTAGAGATACGCTAAATATGTTTGCCTTGGGATTAAATAAAAAACCCATAATATATTTGCCTTGGGATTTAGATACTCATAATCTGATTGTTTTGGGTTTATAGTTATCTATGGAATATTTTGAGTGTGTTTTGGGTTAAAGGATACCCTAGACTTATTTTGGGTTTAAAGATACCCATATCAGTTTCTAGAGTGTTGGGATTATAAGTGCACTGTCTTGGGATGGGTGAAGTCTGATTCCTCTTCTTTGAGGTAGACCTGTCCTGCCATTGGTTTGCGCAATTGTGGGTTGTAGATCCCTGTTTTGCTGCAGTCTTGTGCCTTAGTTGTGGCGGAATGGGTGCTCAGTCTGGTGACTTGGATTTGTGCAGTTGAGGGTTGTAGATCCCTGTTCTGCCATAGTTTTGTGCCTTAGTTTGTGGCACATTGGCTACCAAGTGAAGTGTGACATTATTGTACCCGCTGTTTGGTGCGTGTGTTATGTGGATAGTATTCATTGGTTTTTAAGAATGTTTTTATTCAATTTGCATTCTTGTTGTTTATGATCATTATAAAGGGGAGATGTGTGTGGTGTTCTTAATTATTTCATGCATCTTTCTTTACTCTCATTTGTATGATTCACTACTTCCATGCATTTGATTGTTATGATCATCATAGCAAGGGGGGGGTGATGTATAATTTTGTTGTTAATGCATCCTCCTTTATTTAAACGTGTGTTTTATCACCTACACACTTTTTTAATGTTTTCCATTGCTATAAAGGGGGAGATGTGTTGTAATGTACCTTTTACTCAATGCACTCTCCCTACAGAGGTTCTCTCTCTTGCTGCTCAGCCTGTGATGAGGTCAGATAGAATGTTGTGTGTGTTTGTATTGGAAGGGAGAATCAGTTGGTGTGGATGGGCTGAGCAGCGAGAAGGCTGCTCCTGGTGGGGCACTTTGATGGATCAAAACATCTTCCTGTAACTAAGAACCTGTGATGTAATTAGAAGAATAAAACTACTACCTGTAACTACAAGACATGACTGCGCATCATCTTTCGTTTTAACATATTGCTGTTGTTTGCGCCTGTGACGTCTAGGGAATTTAGCAACCCTTCCCAGCAGAGTCAAAGCACTGTGAAGCTCCAGACAGTGTATAGCAATGCTCCTTCTTGTACCTTATAGTGTAGGAATAGCCCATTTTCTTTAACTTGGTTCTTGTGAGGTGCTGGGGCCTCCCACCAGTTATCATCAGTGAACTCCACTGGATCTCTAGCCCATACCTCACGCAGTTTGTCGAATGTGCCTGGCGTGTGTGCCACTAGGGATCCGGTCTGTTGGATTAGCCCTATAATTTAGTTATTTTAGAGGGTTGCTGATTCTATAGATAGCTCCGTAGTTGCGTAGTTGCGCATTGAGGTGTGTAAAGAATGTTTCTGGGATTGGGTGGGGTAATTTTACAGTTGGTAGAGTAGTCGCGGGAGGGATCCCATTTTGAAGGTGGCTGATCGACCCATGAAGGAGAGTGGCATGGATAACCAGAACCGAAGGTGCCTGTTTAGTGCCTCTATTTGTGGTTGCAGGGTTAGATCCAAAGTTCTCCGGCGTACCATCTCGATCTGCACCCCCAAACATTTAAACTGATCGGTGATGATAGCAAAGTCTTTAGCCCACGCATAATTGGCAGGTTGTTCCTGATCGGGTAAATGGATGATTTTGATAAATTGCCTTGGATCTCAAGAAAGTCCAGAACACCCGAAGGATTTGCAGTATTCTCTGCCTGATACAGATGGGTCTTTCAGAAAGAATTATGAATACAGAGCGATCCTGTCCTCTATTCCAGGCGCCCATCCAAGACCCTTCATCTAGGCACCCATTCTCACCCAGTCTGCAAGCCGTTCCATATCCGGGGCAAAGAGTAGGGTTGACAGCAGGAATCCCTGTCTCATGCCTCTCTCGACCAGGAAAGGCTTGGATATAGCATCCCCCACTCAGGCCCTCATACTTAGAGCTGTGTAGAGAAATCAAATGTCCCAAATGTACTGGTGGCCTAGGTTCATCCTGGTGAGCAGGGCAAAGACATAGTTCCAGCCCACCAAATCAAAAGCTTTCTGGAAGAAAAGCGAGATCCCCACCAAGCCTGTCTGTCATGGCCAAGACATGGTGGACTCTGCGTATATTGAGTCTTGTAGCACAGTTTGGCATGAATTCCATTTGATCTGGTCCAACCAAGGAGGTTATGACTTTCCATAGCCATATTGCTAATATGATAGTATTTATTGTATATTGTGTTCTGTACTTTTATGATTTTAAATAATCGAATAAAGTGGATTGACTGACTGACTTTCCATAGCCTGTTTGCCAAAACGTTGGCCTAAATCTTAACTTCTACATTGAGCTGAGAAATGGGAGGTAGAATATGCATTGATCATCTGGGCTTCGCAGTAACTACAATATTTGACTGTCTCAGGTTAGGCAGAAGAACCCCCACCTTTAGTACCTCCTGGAAATTGTCAGGAAATGTGGTCCCAGGTGATGCCATGAAAACCTCCACGGTAATCCGTTTGGGATAGGAGGAGTTTTATTAGACTGGAGCGGAGACAGGGCCTTCCCCACCTCCTCCTTCATTACCCCCACATTTAAGGACTTCCTCCCCTCTGTGGACAATGTCCAGGTGGGAGATCAGCCACGAAAGAAGGCAGGTCTTCCAGTAATGATGTGATGGAACAGAATAAAGGGTCTCGTAGTAAGCGACAAAACTCTGGGCCTACAGGTGTCATCACCGACCTAGTTACCCTCGCCATCCCTGTAACAGGCTCTGGCGTCTGTCTAGGAGTGGACGGAGCTAAACCAGTACAATGTCTTACTAGCCTCGGGGGCTGCTGGTGGGGGCCATCCAGTCTCCCAGGTCTAGTGGATTTCCAATTGACCTGCAGTTGATGTGTATATGCTCTTTATCCTCTATGACCTCCCCCCCCCCCATATTTCTGAAACTGGAAGTACCTATTGTGGTGTAAACTGGTGACCTATGCCAACAGGGCAAATGTTCGTAACAGGTTTTCCCTTGCCCTAAGGTTTTTGAAATGTTTTAATGTGCAAATGTGTATATATATATATATATATATATATATATATATATATATATATATATATATGTATTCACTGAAAAAACCATAGGTTATAGACCATATATAGTTAGGAATTAGCATTTAAAAAACCTTATTTTACTCACACAAAACCATTGAAATTCCATATATAGTTAGTTGCACTAACTATATATCGCGCACCCGCAATCCACTGCTGATGATGTCACATATTACATCATTCATGACATGGTCAGTGACATCACTGATGACATCACTGATGACATCTCAAATGACATCACTGATGACATCACTGATGACAACATCCAGTGACTGTATGTTTCTGTAAAGTTAAAATGTGTCTTACATATTGAAGAATGAGTGAAAGTATAAGTGTCTGGACAAAGGATTTAGTAGGTGCATGACTGAATGTATGAGTGAGTGATTAAATGTGTCTCACTGAGTGCATGGGTTAGTGACTAAAGTGTCTTAATTTGTGCATCATTATGTCTGTTGTTCTGTAAACTGCTGCATGTGTTGATCAGTAGCTATATGATTAACTATATGGGTTACTGATTGATTGTCCAAGTATTTGTATGGGAGACTGAGTGTGTGTGTGGCTGGCTGGGAGGTGTGTGACTCTGTGCAGATCAATGTGTACTTATATCAATGATTGTATAACAAGGTAAGTATGTGTTAGTATATGTTTGAAAATGTAAGGTGCTCTATGTTTAACTGTATAGACAAGAAAATGGAAGTGTGATTGATTCTTTACAGGACTGACTAGGTGTGTGAGTAACTCCATGGATGAGTGGCAGAGTGTGAGTGTCTGTATAGGTGTATGAGTGCATATGATAGTGTTGTAAAGATGAGTGATTGTATGTATGAATGATTGTATGGGTGAATGAGTGAATGTGTGTGTAGAGGTAGGAATCAGTGAGTACATATGTAGTAACTAGTATTGGTGTGTCAATGGTTTCAAAAATTATACTCTGTATTTAACACTGGGTGAAACAGAGGTTATATTAAAATGTGAGGAGATGCATTGTATTGTCACATGAATGATATCATCAGTGATGTGGTCATTGATGTCAAATGAGATGTCATCAGTGATGTCATCAGTGATGTCATTTGAGATGTCATCAGTGATGTCATCAGTGATGTCACTGACCATGTCATGAATGATGTAATATGTGACATCATCAGCAGTGGATTGCGGGTGCGCGATATATAGTTAGTGCAACTAACTATATATGGAATTTCAATGGTTTTGTGTGAGTAAAATAAGGTTTTTTAAATGCTAATTCCTAACTATATATGGTCTATAACCTATGGTTTTTTCAGTGAATTTTCAAGGTTTTGTAAATGCTAATTCCTAACTATATATGGTCTATAACCTATGGTTTTTTCAGTGAATTTCAATGGTTTTTTAATAGCAAATATCATAAGCTGTCGAATGTCAAGTACGTGGTAAGTGAAAACATTTTCGTGTTTATGCACACTGATCTGCTTTGAATGGTGCCCCCCCCCTCATTTCTATTAGGAGTACTCTCTCTTTGCACATAGTGAAGGGTAGTTAACGCAGGCCTTTGCCCCCGTTGTAATACGTCGTGCCTGCTTCTCTCTCCATTTGATTGATTGTTATCCAAGTATTTACTGTTTTAGAATTGGTTCTCTTTGGTTCATTCTCTATTTACAAACAAACACAGAGTCGCAATACTCTGTTTAGTCTTTGCAGATAACGAAAAATCGTGTAAAAAAAAAAGAAAAGGAATCGAGCAAAATCAGTAGGCCACTAATGGGATCTCTTTTTGACCTCGCTAAAATAGAAACATTAGGAACAACCCCTCATGACAAATACAAAACTAGTGAAATGAACTGAACTCCACACAATGATGGCTGCAAAACAGCTCGGCTCCGCCACCCACCCCGCCCAAAATAACGATAAAGAGCGGCTGCCATGATTGGTTGCGGAATGGCCACGACGGAGCTACGAAATGGTGCTGCTCTCATGCTAACCCCAGCTTCAGTCTGAAACATCCAGAAACACTGTAGACTACCAATTCGATCAGTTCCGGTAGCGCCCCAATGTAACCCGGTAGAGAAGAACTAGCCCTCCCCTCTTTGACTAATGGTTCTTGTTGCCTGTCCCTTCTGTTGTCATTTAACAGAACTATTTAGCCTGCTGAAAGGGGTTGTGTTCCGACCGCTGGTTGGTGGAGACATTTTGACTATATTCTGGACCTGCGTTGTGGCGTAATGCGTCATATGACGCGCCGCGTTAGCGCATCCGAAAGTCATCCGGGGCGCGCAGCGCGTAACGTAAGCATAACAAGTCATGTGACTTGTTAATAAAACTTTTCATTGGTTCATTTTACTTTTCTTATTCTAATGATGAAAGGCTTGGTCATATGACCTAAAAATTACGCTTTTTATTACTTCCGAACATTATTTTTTCTTAAATATATGTTATAATGTTCCAGGCTAATGTACTTTCCCGGAAAATTTACAACTGTCCTGCAAGTAAAATATATTGTTTTTTCGAGAAAAAGAGCGTTTCTTCGTCCCATGACGGAGCCGTTGAGCAAAAGAGGGTCGACCTGCTGTCTTAGTCGCCGATACGCCTGAATATGAGATTCTTATCGATCACTTTATGTTGCAGGAATAGAAAACACAACAGCCCTTGACCATTTATCTTTACTGCGTTCCTTCGTATTATACCTTTTACCCTTCATGTAATTGGTCTGCTTTATTTCACTTGCCTTTTAATGATTCTAAAACAGTGACTATTATTAAAAACTTTACCAATGTATATACTACTACCATGTTTTCTTTTAAAAACCTTTATTGTGAAAATGTCATTATACAAATACGAGCCTATAACCACGTGGGCCGGCCACGGAGCAAACTGTAATCGTATATGATGAGTAGACATTTACACTGTAGAGGAACGTAACGGGCGGGCCATTAGGTTGCAAGAACTAAGGTGTCTAACAGTTACGGAATCGGTGGACGTACATTTTATAATTAAAATACGACAGGGCCAGTTACAATAAAATTATCTAGATATACATTTGCGGGCAAGTACCATGGGTGACGTTAATTCGAACTTTCAATAGTACAGTAATCAATAACACATCAGAACTTAATATCAATAGGGATGTCGAAATATTCAATCAATTCTCGTCCCCGCCCGCCATGTGCTTCAAAACTGCATACGTATCTCGTGATTTCAAGGTTCTGCAACCAGTACACAACAAGGAGTTACGAGTCCCATTTATTCCGGCGCCATTTTGGGCGAGGACGGGCAGGTCCAGGATATAGTCAAAATGTCTCTACCAACCATCGACTATGATGATGTTCATATGCTGTATTTATTAGAGTAACACTCATCTGTCCACATGAAATTAATTTGCCACAATCTAAACATGTCATTTTAATCTTTCCAAAGTTCTTCTAAATATTTGGGACCGTTTCCCTTGCCTCTGATGCTGTCAGTGCCACTTCTTTGATGAATGTACTAGCAGGTCAGGGGTTCTCCTCCAAATCTCTCTTTTATGCAGCACTATAATTAATTGGTGCCACCCCTCCATATGACGATGCATGGTATAGTTACCATAACTATATTTTTTTTCGGTTCCTCTGGAGAGTTCATCGTGGCAGATGAAGCGTGTAACGTACCGGGCATTTACCTTTTTTTGCATGTACAGGAAAGGAAAAAAAATCGAGCGTCCGAGTTCTAAGGTGTCCCAGGGCCATTTTAGTGCACCAGGCCCAAATCCAAAGAACAGGCCGCCATTTTGAGAGTCCTGTTGCAGCCGCCTGTCGCTGTAGCATCAAGAGCAGCCGAAACTCAGCTGAATGGCAACTGAAACGGTAAAGGGGCGCCCCACTACAGCAGACGAGCCTCCACCTAGGAAGGCCCGTTCACGCCGCCCCCCCCCCCCTTCGGGCACCCCACGCCGTTATTCGGAGCAGTATTGTAGGATGGCCACACCAGTGCGGCAACTTGCTACACATCACCTCGGTGGTAACCGAATCTCAGTGCCTTGTGGTGTCTTCTATTCAGAAAACATTGTTGCGCTGCCTTTGGCCCCATTCGCACATCGGTCCGCTACTGACGCCATCTCACAGGCTAATGGGGCGCCCCACGCCGAGTTTCAGCATTGTAGGATGACCACACCAGTACAGCAACTTGCTAGACATCACCTCGGTGCCATCCGGATCTCGGCGCCCCACTGCAGATGAAGTGCCTCTCAACTATGAAACCACCACGGTGACATCCGGATCTTGGCGCGTTGTGCTGCCTTCAGCCTATTCGCACATCGGTCCGCTACTGACGCCATCTCACAGGCTAATGGGGCGCCCCACGCCGAGTTTCAGCATTGTAGGATGACCACACCAGTACAGCAACTTGCTAGACATCACCTCGGTGCCATCCGGATCTCGGCGCCCCACTGCAGATGAAGTGCCTCTCAACTATGAAACCACCACGGTGACATCCGGATCTTGGCGCGTTGTGCTGCCTTCGGCCTATTCGCACATCGGTCCGCTACTGACGCCATCTCACAGACTAATGGGGCGCCCCACGCCGAGTTTCAGCATTGTAGGATGACCACACCAGTACAGCAACTTGCGAGACATCACCTCGGTGCCATCCGGATCTCGGCGCCCCACTGCAGATGAAGTGCCTCTCAACTATGAAACCACCACGGTGACATCCGGATCTTGGCGCCTTGTGCTGGTTCCGGCCTATTCACACATCGGTCCGCTACTGACGCCATCTCACAGGCTAATGGGGCGCCCCACGCCGAGTTTCAGCATTGTAGGATGACCACACCAGTACAGCAACTTGCTAGACATCACCTCGGTGCCATCCGGATCTTGGCATCTCAACGCCTAGTGGTATCTTCCATACAGAAAATATTGTTGCGCTGCCTTTGGCCCCATTCGCACATCGGTCCGCAACTGACACCATCTCACAGGCCAACAGGGCGCCCCACGCCGACTTTTACCATTGTAGGATGGCCACACCAGTGCCACAACTTGCTAGACACCACCTCGGTGCCATCCGGATCTTGGCATCTCAGCGCCTTGTGGTGTCTTCTATTCGGAAAATATTGTTGCGCTGCCTTTGGCCCCATTCGCACATCGGTCCGCTACTGACGCCATCTCACAGGCCAACGGGGCGCCCCACGCCGACTTTCAACATTGTAGGATGGCCACACCAGTGCGGCAACTTACTAGACACCACCTCGGTGCCATCCGGATCTTGGCGCGTTGTGCTGCCTTCGGCCTATTCGCACATCGGTCCGCTACTGACGCAAACTCACAGGCCAACGGGGCGCCCCACGCCGACTTTCAGCATTGTAGGATGGCCACACCAGTGCTGCAACTTGCTGGACACCACCTCGGTGCCATCCGGATCTTGGCGCGTTGTGTTGCCTTCGGCCTATTCGCACATCGGTCCGCTACTGACGCCTCCTCACGTGCCAACGTATTTTCTCCGCATTTTATACCCTATGCCGCATAACAGGTCATGTGACTTGTTTATAAAACTTTTCATTGGTTCATTTTACTTTTGGTTTCCTAATGATGGAAGGCTTGATCATATGACCTAAAAACAACACTTTTCATTGGATGAAAACTTTTTTTTTTTCCCAAACGATGAAAGCCCCACCTTGTTTCTGGATGTTTCAGACTGAAACTGGCGTCAGCATGAGAGCACCACCATCTCGTAGCTCCGTCGTGGTCATTCCGCGAGCAATCATGGCAGCCGCTCCCCACCAGAAGCCTACAGGAGTCGGGGGCCCCCAAAACTTTTGATGAATCCTCAAGGCGGAGGGGACGCTTTCGAGAATGGGGTCCAAGACCTAGCAGACAAGCGTCCGATTTCCAAGGTGTCCCAGGGCCATTTCAGTGGACCAGGCCCAAAAAGGAAACAGCCTGCCGCCATTTTGAGAGTCCTGTGACAGCCGCCTATCGCTGCACCGCAAGAGTGGGCGCAACTCAGCTGAATTGCGGCTTTTGACACAGTGGACCAAAAACGGACGGAATGGCAACTGAAACGGTAAAGGGGCGCCCCACTACAACAGATGAGACTCCACCTGGAGAGGCCCGTTCACGCCGCCTCCCCCGGGGCGCCCCACGCCGTTATTCGAAGCAGCATTGTAGGATACCAAAACCAGTGCGGCAACTTACTGGACATCACCTTGGTGCCATCGTTCTGCTGCCTTGGAACTATTCGCACAACAGTTTGCTACTGATGACCCACCCCCCGCGACGCCCCACGCCAGAAATCTGGACGTTGTGCTGCGTTGGGACTATTCGCACAGCCGACCGCTACTTCGTTGTTTTTCCCTAAAAATGTTTATATGTTATTACTGTTTTTGTTTTCTTGTATATATTTATAAGTTATTAAAGTTTTATAATCTTACTACTTTGTCGGAGTGCTATATATTTTTAATGTGACACATAATTGTAAAAACTTTGATGTACAAAGAGTCATCCCTGGAATCTTCCGCTTCAGGCTCGGTCCCCTCCCCAATCACAATACAGGATGGTTTTCAGATAATAGGAACGCGTCTGCTGTGACGGATCTCATCGAGTGTGGGCCTTGATCTACTATAACTCCTTTGAAGAGGGGTGATTCTTTACAGCTGGGGCCATAAACTACATCTGCAGGGCTAGCTGATACCCTAGGACCGGCCTGGACAATCGGACACAGAGGAAAAGGAGTGTCAGAGGGTGCGGTAGTGAATAGGGCGAAAGGGAGGTGTCGGGCGGGCACAGGGTGTGATTCTCAGGGAAGAGCAGCGCAGATGGGGGGAGGTTTATTACCCATGCATAAGACAGAGAGCGGGGGTGACCACTGCCTGGGGGAGATGCTTGCGAGGGTGGGGAGCCATGCTAAGGATCGACAGCGTGCACAGAGTGGGTCTGGTCAAGGCATCTAAAATGACTGCCGTGCACGACAAAAGTGTGGCATTTGAAAAAAGACAAGATGGCGCAGACAATGTTTTTCAACACTTCCTGATTTCCTTCGAATCGAACGTTAACAGACGTTGGGGCATATTACCAAAGTTAAGCGATATTTATCCCTAACGATGCTTAGCAACGATTTTTTTACCGCTAAGCATCGTCAGAAATTATCGCAGATAAACCTTGCTATTCTCAAGGTTTATCGCAAATACGATAAAAACCGACCGCAATGCATTAATATCGCTGAAAACTCAGCGATATTCATGCATTACCGAGCTAATGCTCTTAGCCATGTTATCCACCTCCCATTGGATAACATGGCTAAGAACTGCTCAGGGCAGGTGCTAGCTTTTGGAGATATTCGCGCTTATCGCGAATATTTCCAAAAGTTGATAATAGGAGATAGCGATGTTAGCGACTGTTTCCAGTCGCTAACATCTTGGCATGCCCACTTTGCATGTCATTAGTGATAAATATCACTCACATGCAAAGTGGGGCCCAAGATGGTCGCTATCTCCTACTAGCCGTCGCTAACTGGTGTTAGCAACAGCTAGGTAATACAGATATAATTTTATCTCCGCGAAGCGGAGCGCTGTTACAGATATATATCTTGTTTTTGAACGTTAATTTCTCAAAATCCACTGAAGCACATATATTGAGACCTAGCAAAGGCACATCGAGCTACCAGTCCCTACAATTTTGCCAAGTTTCGTGCAAATCCATTCAGCCGTTCGATTATTATTATTATTATTTTTTTTGCCCCGCGGGGCCCTTTTAAAACCTCCACATCAAACCTAAGAGGTCAAGGAGGATCTACTATGCCCCCTTATGGTCATTTGCCCCTTCGATTTGGCCTCCTCTTGTCTCTCGATCCTACCGAGAGACAAGATGGCGGCCGCTACGGACTGTTTGCAATGTTTACGGACGCCGGAGAACCAATCAGCTTCGCAAACCTCCGTTACGCGAAGCGGAGCGCTGTTACAGATATATATCTTTTTTTGAACGTTAATTTCTCAAAATCCACTGGAGCACATATATTGAGACCTAGCAAAGGCACATCGGGCTACCAGTCCCTAATATTTTACCAAGTTTCGTGCAAATCCATTCAGCCGTTCGATTATTATTATTATTTTTTTTTTTTGCCCCGCGGGACCCTTTTAAAACCTCCACATCAAACCTAGGGGGTCAGCGAGGATCTACTATGCCCCCTTATGGTCATTTGCCCCTTCGCTTTGGCCTCCTCTTGTCTCTCGATCCTACCGAGAGACAAGATGGCGGCCGCTACGGACTGTTTGGAATGTTCACAGACGCCGGAGAACCAATCAGCTTAGCTTCACAAAGCTCCGTACCGCGAAAAGTCCGCGAACCGGAGCGCTGCCCGGTCCGCTGTTACAGATATATATCTTTTTTTGAACGTTAATTTCTCAAAATCCACTGGAGCACATATATTGAGACCTAGCAAAGGCACATCGGGCTACCAGTCCCTACAATTTTGCCAAGTTTCGTGCAAATCCATTCAGCCGTTCGGGCTAAAAGTGAGGCCAACCGCCCTATGGAAAACTCAATGTTAAAAACACGTTTTGGGACCCCCCTTTTTTCTCGGCCCCCCCTTGACGAACCCCCCCCCCAAATTTTCAAGGGCTGCTCAGAAACAAAATGTGCCATTTTCCTGAAAATTTCAGCCAATTCCGTCCACAAACGCCAAAGTTATTAGACATAGAATTTTCAAAAATCCCATAGAGAAAAAATCCTAACTATATATACCTACTGGCGACCGCCAGTAGGTAATATATATATATATATATATATATATATATATATATATATATATATATATATACATTATTTTTAAAATTCGAAGTTTTTAATAATGCTTACTGTTGTAATTGATGAATTAATGTTGCACTTGAAAAATGTAGTGTCGCTCTGAAAGATAATTCATATTGTAAAGTAGTTTTCATGTGAGACTCTATTTGTTTTCGTATGTAAACAGTTTATGTTGCTCTTTTCATCTTGCTCCTGCTCATTCCCCCTTCCAATCAGTGTCTTCCTACAAAACATCATCACGTCAAAGATGCACAACTCTGTTAGGACATGTGTAGTGTAAATGAAGTTTCCATTGTGTACCCAAAGTATACTATTCAAGGACTTCCACTGGAAGTTCCATTGCAGGTGTGCTAATTCCATGCGCCATTGTTTAAGAAATGCTTCATTTTGTGCTGAACATCTCTGGAGTGCAGTTGCTGAGGGAGTAGGTGGAAGATTTCTATTACCTTAAGAAATGTGTGCAAATACAAAATATTTTTTTGTTTTGTGTTATTTTTTTTTCCTGGTTATCGAAGGAAAAGGAACAGATAAAAAATATATACAGAGAGTACATAGTTTATCTACTTTGGAGACACAAAAGCTGCAAAGAATCATCATGGTCCGTAAATAGTAAATATTTAAAATATTACGTTGCCATTTCTGATTTGCCTATGCAACCTTGACCATTGTCGTACCATGCTGAATTTGCAGAATCTATTAATAGGTTGCGAAGCTTGTGTCTAACAATTCTTGGATTTTAGAATCACGGAAATCAATTTTAGGATTTACTGCTGCTGGGGTAATATTTTTATATTTGTTTCGTGGGAATCATTTTTAAAGTTTAGGGCTGCTACCGGGGTTATGTTTGATTTTCCTGAGACTACGTCCATTTATCTTAGATTTTCTTATGGGGATGATATTAGTATACTTTAACTCTTAGGGTTTTGTCTAGACTTGTCTAATTGGGCTAAGTTTTATTAATCTGTATTACTGTATTTGGGCCTTCATGGCAATTCATATTTTTTTTTATCTGTGCACATTAATAATTCTGTAATACATTCATGTATTGCCTTATTTGTTATCTGGAACTCAATTATCGTTGCTTCCACATTTATTTTGCTTTATTATACTAAAGTGCATACTTATGTTATGAGGAATAAAGTCTCGAAAGATCTATTGGGGATTTTGGAGCCAAATTAATTTGGTAAAATTGGAGTGTTCGAAATATTGGGTTTCAGGTGATTATTGTGGTTTGGCTTCTACATCATCTTCATATAGTGAACTAGTATTCCATATCTGTGTCCCTTTATTGCAGAAGGGAAGAACTGAGACATATTTTTGCTGTGACATAACCCTCTGCAAAAAGGATGTAAAATATACTATATTTGCGATCAACACTGATGACAACCCACTGGTGGTTCGATGCCTAGTTTGTTGCTTTAGCACTTGTATACATGGCACCTGAATTACTAGACAATAAATACAATTTTTAGTTTTAATGGGACAGTTGAAGAATTGAAAAATTGGGTTTAATTTCTGAAAGTGAAAGCAATATGTTAGACTGTGACATGTCTCTTTGACCTTTTTGTTAATCTATGCTCTTTCTGTCAGCATATATCATTGCTTCAGGTGAGGCCACCAACTAACCATACCAGAGTCTGTTTGCTGTACTTGTGCTGTATACCAACCTCAGCTTCCAATGTCATACTCCTTCACTTTTGAAGAGCTTTTTTACATTTTTGAATGTTGCTTTGTGTGTTAATTTGCTAACACAATTTCATTTCCAAAAAAACAGGTGTAGACACCAGCTTAATAACCAGTCACGGAGTGCTTGCTGAAAGACAAATAAAAAAAGCCCTCTCACATCATCAGTGGGATAGAAGTCAGAAGCAATGTAAATAGATATTTAAACTCCCCTGGATAACGTAGAGAGAAGTAGCAACACGGCAGGTACTAGACATCTGCATTGGGCCAGACAGACACGTTCGAGATCATCTCCGTTCCTGCTGCCATGGTCCGCATACGAACAATTTCATTTCATAGCTTGCTCATCTACAGATGGGTAGAGTCTGCCACCGCCTGGTAGAAAGTGAGAATAACCAACTACATGATTTACTGAAAAAGCGCAGATGAACAGTAAGGAAGGTTTTCCAAATTAAATTCATTTAAGGGTCAGGGAGTAGTGTTAATATCCACAAGCCTAAATGCGTAGACTATTGTGTTTAGTTCACTGAGGAGATAATGAGATGTCGCAATGACAGCCATCCTGAAACAATGCTATATTGGTTTTCGTTCAAAGTCACTAAGCCGAAGAATGGCTTTTGTCCTTTCCTATTGTGCACATCAGGGAAAGCAGGCAATAGGAACCTGGCATGTTATGCTGTGTACATGGGGAGATGGTATACTGAGTTAAGCGCTGACTGCTGATATGAGGTGTGAGCACAGGTCACAAGCTTCCAGCATGGCAAGGGTAACTCTACTGTTTACCCTTCCGAAGGCACGTGCCTTGGACCATTAAATTGACCTTGACTTTGAAACTTGTTTCCTCTTGAAGCCAGTGAGATGCCTTCAGTGCGGGTTTGCAGGTCTCACTTCTGCCGGATCAGGCAAATGCCAGCTGCCCGGCTTTTTGGAAAAGGTCACTGGGTTTCTGGGGCAGCCCTGAGTAGGTGATTTTTTACAGTAGTCAGAGTGCCATGGCCAAAGCTCGTGTGAGCTCACTACAGTGATCGGTTTGATGGAGGGCAGAGCATTTTGAATGCAAGAGAGCTGAATGTCGAGCTTTTATGTCACTGCATTGTTTTGGGAATGAGAGCTCGCCATCAAGGATGACCCCAGGTTTCATTAGGTGAGACCAATGCTCCCTATAAATTGTTTCCTCTCTGTGCGGCAGTATAAGACCTCTATGCACAACAACCAAGCCTATGTGCACCAATGACCTGATCATGCATGCAAGTGCAGCTCTCAGCTAAATAAATCTGTGGCAATCACCACTTCAAATGTTTGTTTACAACAACAGTGAAAACAGCTGCATTTTACACAACCAGCTTCATCTCATAGGGGTTTGCGACAGTTGAGCAATGTACCACACCGTCATGACATGAATTGTTTACTCTAGTGGCACTTACACTCCAGGTTTAGTGAAAAACAGAATTTGGAGGTTTGTATGATTATTAGATTTTACGGACGGTAAAGTGTCATGGTGACAATGACCTGAAAGGGTTAGATCTGGGTAATGCAGCCTTTATGTCCCCAGAATAGGGTCTTTGGGTGGTGGTATGAGCCTCAGCGGATTGCAATAAGAAAACATCCCCCAAAGTGAGCCTAATGGCAAACAAGTCACAAGGGACTTATGAATCACCCTACCCGGAAGAGCACGAGCCTCTTCTCCATGAAGTTCAGGATCATCAGGGTGATCATGGCCAGGTAGGAGTATGGGCTCTTGGCATGATGTTTGTTTTTCTTCTACTTTACTTTCTCCTTCTGGCCTTGCTCCCTCCGAGTCTAGTCCCCTTACACCTCCGAGCCCCCTCTCCCCAGGCTTTCCTCCTTCATAAAATCCAGGACCTCCACAGGTGCTAGGCCTGTGCTGTCTGCTGAGCAACAATGAATCTGGAACCGTAGGTGAAAGCATTTGTCTCACCACACTGAGTCCCAAATAAGAAACATCATATTTTTTGATTGTTGAACAGTTTTGAGCACTGCTTGACTTGGCTGTCAAAGTCAAGTTTAAAAGGGTACTGGGCTCAGACTGTGACATTACTGACAGCTTCTGCTGGGAATCCTTGAAACAAAAGATTTGGTGTACGCATAAGGCGTCTCAATTTGTGACTTGATTCTGTGATGAAATCCTACGAGAAAATGAGTGGGCAAACAAGGCTATGCAGTATGTAGCTAGTCATCAAAAGTGTCTCATTTTATACTCAACATTACAGTGGATGAATCTGTCGTGTTCCAGTACTCACTATCTCATTGGGGTTGTTTGTTAAATATAAATACTAAGAAAGTGATATGCTAGCTCCCACCTACAATGCTCATTAGGTCACTTTTAATTCAGTCTGTCGTATAATATAGATGTGAATTTGTGTTCCACTGGTTACACACACACACACCTGTATTTCCTCCTGTGGGCAGGCTGAAGCAAACAAGACAGTTTATGAAAATTGCATTAATACAGACCGGCCTAGTCATCGTATGTCAATTCTGACTCCTCCGGTCAGCACTTTGTATGCAGGGATTTTTGCGTCCATGCAAGCTCAGGTTGTAAGGTGGTGTTCATAATGGCCTATGATGGAGAGCTCTAGAGTTGAGGCTGATGGGCGTGTGAGATTTGCAGAATATCTTTCAGTCGCTGAGAGTAGTGTTCAGAATACTGAGCATCCAATTGTTGGCCCCTCTGCAGAGCGTAGGAAACATTAGTGCCATTGTAACTGTGATTATATGCAAAACGTGTGAGAAAGAGGTACAAAGCACCTTAAACTGTGACAGGTGAAAATGTAACTGAAAATGCAGTTCTTATTTGTGATTGTGACACTCTGAAGACCACTATGCCTTCAACAAACCACAGTTGCAGTTTTCTCTTTTTGCCATGCCCATCTTTGTGATTAGCCACTTTTGTTCATCCCACTTCAAGCATTGGTGACAAGTTTGATTTCTCTTTTCACTGGCAGCATGCTTGAGACATTATAAAATAGACTGAGGTGCAGCCCATCTGTGCCAAAGAAGAGATGGGGGTGCAAATTAACAACTGTCTGCTGCTCACTGCAGAGCAGCGAGTGGGTATAGGTGGGTGAGCCAGCAAATCAACAGGAAGAGCTGAGCCATAGGTAGGCTGTGACTCTAAGAGCCCATGTACGAAACAAGCACTCAAAATATTTGACATGTAAATCGCACAACATCACGTTAGACTATGATAAGTTCTCTTCAAGATTCAAAAAGTGTCTTTCTTACATGATGGAGCTTTCCGTAGCAGATACGTTTATTTGAAAAGTATTTATTAAAAGTGGGAGGTTTTTAAACCTGAACTGGGAAACATTCCTGCCCCAGCTCTGATGACAATGCTATATGTGGACAAAGAGGCAAGTCAGTTGTCATGCATGCAGTTATAGGTAGCCTGGATTGTTATTAAAGATGGAACAACCTGTATATGCTGATAAACCAAAATATATATTTTTTATGGACTGCATATTCTAAACTCAAGTATTAGGGCTGGTCTCATATGTGATGACAAACAAAATTGATGCTCAGTGAAATAATGTATTTGTCTAGGATCATACAAGTTGCTCAAGCAGGGATTGACACCAGATTTTCCAGTTTCATGTTTTAGAAATCAGCTACTAGACCGGTATTTCTTTCTGCCATCAAAGGATAATGCTTTGTGTGTGAATGGTTTCTGCTTAATTCCTAAAGGATGCGATTAGAAGTTGGTGACAGGCAGAATCCACTGTTTATTTTGCACAGTTTTGCATAACATGGACCATGGACAGTTTTAACCAGCGCTTTACAACAGTTACTGTATATTCTTTTTATCAGCACCACTGCCAACAATAGATACATTCCTGGATCAGGCTCCTGGACGCCCCTGCTACTTCTGAATCCTTGCACTCCCCCCCCAAACCACAGCCTCTGACAGTAAGAAAGCATGTTGCATGTGCAACAGCTGCCTCCTCCAAGCTCCATGACATTCTGTGGCAAAACCGGTGCAGCTTAGAGGAAGACTCTCAAAGTCCTTTTATCCGCATTCTGCTCATCCGCACAGCCTTAAACTCCACGCATTTTACATTCAAAGAAAGTGACAATTTTTCATTACCGGTCATGGTTTTAAATCCAGTGGCTGATGAACCGTCTCTTGGAAGGAACAGTGAAGTGAGCACTTTGGGAGAGTGTGTGTGCGCTGGGAGCAGGTAGTGTGCGTGCGAGCGCGCCTGCTACAGGGAACAATGGGCGAGACTGTAGAGCGCTTCTAGATGCAAAGGATGTCACAGGCATGGAGTCCGGTTTAATCCCTTCCATCATCAGACCGGTGTTAGTTCAAGTCATGTAAAGGAAACTCTCCTTCTTCCACTGACACAAGTGATTACAACTCCTATAGCGCGGGGATGCCCTTGGGTCACCAGGCGCTTTACAAATCGTTATTAAATTAAAATTAAATTCAAGCATGCCATGAAATTAGCCTGGTTTTTAAGGTTCAACCCAAAGAATCAGACTGCCACCCTTCCTCTCCAAACCCACTGTAATCAACTGCGGAGTACCCCAGGGATCATCTCTCAGTCCAACCCTGTTCAACATCTACATGGCCCCCCTCGCCGCCATCGTCAGACAACACAGACTCAGCATAGTATCCTATGCCGATGACACCCAGCTCATCCTCTCCCTCACCAAGGACCACACCACCCCCAAGCTCAACTTCCAGGAAGGAATGAAGGACGTCGCATCCTGTATGAGCAACAGCTGCCTGAAGCCCAACTCAGAGAAGACAGAAGTCCTCGTCCTCGGACCCTCCCCCTCTGTATGGGACAACACCTGGTGGTCCACCGCTCTCGGCAGCCCCCAGACCCCACGGACCACGCCCAAAACCTTAGCATTGTTCTCAACTCCTCCCTCTCAATGAACCTGACAGGTCAACGCCGTCACCTCCAGCAGCTCCAACATCCTCCGCATCCTCCGAAAGACGTTCAAATGGATCCCCCCCCCCCCCCCCCCGAGTCAAGGAAGAACCAGCAGACTGGACTACGGAAACGCCCTCTACGCTGCGATCAGCAAGTCTCTACTCCGCACGCTCCAGACAATACAAAATACCGGAGACTGGCTCGTCCTCAGCATCCTTCGACACAAACACATCAGCCAACACCTACGAAACCTCCACTGGTTCCCCGTCGAGAACACAGTCACGTTCAAGATACTTACCCACGCCTACAAATGCCTCCACAACACCGAATTCTAATATCTCAATGAGAGAATCTCCTTCCACGCATCCAAAAGAAACCTCCGATACACCAGCCTTGCCCTCGCCAAAACCCCGCACATCCGCAGAGCCAGAACAGGAGGAAGAGCCTTCTCCTACATCTCGGCCAAGACCTGGAACGAGCTCCCAAACGACATCAGACGCGCCCCCTCCCTGAACATCTTCAGGAAGACACTCAAGACCTGGCTCTTTGGCTGAACTGAGCTGCTCACCCCCCTTTCCCCTTCCCCCAGTGCCTTGAGACCCTCACGGGTGAATAGTGCGCTTCAATTCCCCTGATTGATTGAACAGCCTGGAGTGAATTTGGTATCATCAGCGTGCATTTGGAGTTTGACCTGTTTGTGTTTGAGGAGCTGCACAAGAGGATGTACATGAAAACTGAAGACGTACACACGACACTGTTCAAGATCATTCAATTGAATGATTCTGATTTTTTGAGTGTGAATGGATCCAGACCAAAACATTTACAGTCATGCATGCGTAGTTTTTCAGGAGGGGAAGTTATATACTACTCATCTCAGGGGCCTCTGGACAAGCACTACTGGCACCAACCATGGTGGTTGAGATAGTTTACCCCTGGTGCCATGAGCTCTATCCTACTATGGTTCTGCAAGCTGGGCCAAGTGTAAAGTGAAGGTATAGGAAGCTTTATTTATACCTCAAAGTATGTTTTTTGCTTTAAAACATAAAAAATAGAAATTTACAAACAGTTAAAATTCAGGGTTACAAATTGAAACTGAAAAAACAATACCATTCACAATAGATTTTTTTATTAGCTATGTATGTTCTTTTGAAAAATAATGCTGGGTCTCTTCGGAAATATTTTTTCAATGTTTGTATAATGGTATTTTATAAACTTTCTGCAATATGTGTTATTGTATGTTAAATGGACGCTATATAGGTGTACTTACTTGTGGGCGTTTGACTATGTTTTTCTTTGTATTCATCAGTGTATGTGTGGTTGTATAACAATGTTATATTTATATTACATTACAGTGTATACATCATGAAATAATAATAGTGTGTTTATGTTGTTTGTTTTACAATGGTATACAACAGTGTTGTATTTCTATCTAGGACCCTAATTCAATATTCCTAATTTATGCCCTTGTATGGCTATAATAAATAATATCCTTATAAAGGCATAAGAATCATATCCATATTTAGTCGTAGCCCATGCAGCCCAAATTAAGCAAGGCTACTTCCCCAGACTCCTAGAAAGTACAACGCATTCTTTAAACAAAGCAAACCTCCAACAACCTGGGAAATCCCCATGCTTCTGTTTTGATTTGTCCTAGAACTCCTGTGAGCACTGAAAGAACGGCCAGTTCTTAGTGACCAATCAATCAATCAAAGCATTTGTATAGCGCGCTACTCACCCGAAGGGTCTCAAGGCGCTGGGGGTAGGGGGTCCGCTACCGCTCGAACAGCCAGGTCTTGAGTTGCTTCCTGAAGGAGAGGTGGTCTTGGGTCAGGCGGAGGTGGATGGAGAGGGAGTTCCACGTCTTGGCAGCCAGGTAGGAGAAGGATCTTCCTCCCGTTGTGACTCTTCTGATGCGGGGGACGGCGGCGAGGGCGTGGCTGGTCGATCGTAGCTGGCGAGTTGGAGTGTAGATGGTCAGGCGGTCGTTGAGGTATCTTGGGCCTTGGTTGTGGAGAGCTTTGTGTGCGTGGGTGAGGAGACGGAACGTGATTCTCTTGCTGACGGGGAGCCAGTGCAGGTTTCTCAGGTGTTCGGAGATGTGGCTGTGTCGGGGGATGTCCAGGATGAGGCGTGCCGAGGCGTTCTGGATGCGTTGGAGTATCTTCTGAAGTTTGGCTGTGGTTCCGGCATAGAGGGAGTTGCCGTAGTCCAGACGGCTGGTGACGAGGGCCTGGTTGACCGTCTTCCTGGTTTCGGTGGGGATCCACCGGAAGATCTTACATAGCATGCGGAGGATGTTGAAGCATGACGAGGAGACGGCGTTGACTTGTCTGGTCATGGAGAGGGAGGAGTCCAGGATGAAGCCCAGGTTGCGTGCGTGGTCTGTCGGTTTGGGTGCGCTGCCCAGGGACGGGGGCCACCAGGAGTCGTCCCAGGCAGAGGGCGAAGATCCCAGGATGAGGACTTCCGTCTTATCTGAGTTCAGTTTCAGGCGGCTGTTCATCATCCACTCGGCTACGTCTTTCATCCCTTCGTGTAGGTTAGTCCTGGCGGTGGCGGGGTCGTTGGTGAGGGAGAGGATCAGCTGGGTGTCGTCGGCGTAGGAGATGATGTTGAGGTTGTGTTGGCGTGCGATGGCCGTAAGGGGGCTCATGTAAATGTTGAACAGCGTGGGGCTGAGTGATGATCCTTGGGGTACGCCGCAGATGACTTCGGTGGCCTCGGATCTGAACAGGGGGAGGGCGGACTCTCTGGGTTCTCCCGGCGAGGAAGGAGATAATCCACTCCAGTGCCTTCTCTTGGATCCCGATGTTGCTGAGGCGCTGTACTAGGGTGCGGTGGCAGACCGTGTCGAACGCCGCGGAGAGATCCAGGAGGATGAGGGCCGCTGTTTCTCCGTTGTCGAGCAGGGCTCTGATGTCGTCGGTGGCTGCGATGAGGGTGGTCTCGGTGCTGTGGTTGGCCCGGAAGCCAGACTGTGAGTGGTCGAGGGATCCATTCGTCTCGAGGAAGGCGGCAAGCTGTTTGTTGACGGTCTTCTCAGTGACATCTTTATTGACGTCTTATGTCCAACCTTACGTCAAACCCGGCACCTTTCAGGTATAAATATACCAACGTTGCCTTAAGGAAACACACAGTGGTTTGGAGCAGAGCGGCTATCTACTTGCCCGAGAGCCCAGCTGATGCGAGAACCCACGGACGCCGCCCCTCCCTTTTGACGCACTGAGAAAGACGCTGTCTTTTTCTCCAGCCGAGAAAATCCAGCTCCGGTGTTTTCAGCCGCCCTTGCGGGTTGCTGGGATATCGAGTCCTGAGAAAGAGATACCAGACCTCCTGCTTTCTATTACCCAGGTACGGAGCTGACTAAACCCTTAAAGAGAATTCTTGATTCAGATTCTTGGCAAAACCAACTTAACTTAAACTGCTACTTACTTACTCCTTCCCACTTATTAGGTTTAGGTCAGGTACACCGGGGTAGGCGTATTTAGAAGCACCAGTTGAGTACGTTAGTCAATGTATTTATGTATGTATATATTTTATCTATTTTAAAGTATCATATGGCTAAGAAACCATATCAATGCTTTTACAGTATTATTTTATAATACTCCTTTTACTGTACGCACTTTGCTTTATACTAAGTATTGCAATTATGGCAATTCATTTCTCTTGCATGAGAAAGAAGACTGCTCAATAAATAACACCTTTTATTGAAAACGCCCATCTCTCTATTCTCTGCACTCTGGTGAAACTAAGTACGTGTGAAATAATTGTCTATTGTTTTCACACGACTCTAGAGATACACTCTTATTCTGAGGGAGCAAAGTTGCCATGTTTTATGGTTGTCAGAAGCTAATCCCTTCTTGTCTATCCAGGGAAGTTAAACTCCTCCTTGTTTATTCGAGAAAGTTTCTAGTGACCTCTGAGCTAGCTGCCAAAACTAATTAAGTCTAATATAGTCAGTAGAGACCTAGTCGACCTCAGTCCTATGTCTACACTGCTGTTTATAATATTCCAATGCGCAGAGCCTATTGGGAATATAGGAACTACACTACATGGCGCCCAACGTTTGGTAAGGCGATAATCTAACGCGAGACATTAGAGTAACTCAGTCGTGCTTTTTCACACAGACCCTTTTTCCCGTAAATACTCCAAAAGACGTCTGGAGTAGGTAAAAGGTTAAAATCCGCCGGAACTTAGTAGGATGAGAATCCTCTAAATAGTTTTTGGTTTAGTCAACGTTGAAGGATACAGTGTTCCAAAATATTGTGCACCTAATCTTTGTTTTCCTTGAAACTTGATCTGCAACAAAAAGCGTTCTGTTAGTAAAAATGACGGAAAGTGAAGACGAAAGGGAGACAGCTAGAATAGCAGCTCAACTCCTAGCGGTTGACTCTAGTCTCTAAGAAAATGACCCGAATGTTTTAATCATTCCGGTAAATGTAAGAAAAACTATAACTATTAAACTTATAGAAAATGGACTGTCATCACGAGGTGGTACACTCATATTCGTGGTAGAGGCCCATGAATATCGGCAGACAGAGGTATTCTACTCATGGATAAACTTTCCAGCAGCAAACGCTGTAACACACAAATTCCACTATTACAAAATAGAGGAACCCCCGGATTAATACACTCCTTTCGAGGATGTTGAAATCCCACTAAATTACCAAGAGCACCTGCTCTGGTTTAAAGGCGCCCTAAAACATCAAAATCCCATCACCAGGCTCGGTCCACTAGGTAGACCAGGAGCCACGTGGCCGGTTCTAGCCAGCTACACACCACATCCAGACATTGATAAAATGTCAGACCGAGAGCTGTTAGCTCAATTAAAACTGTTAATTAAAATACACAGACAATTGGTCCAATATGTCATGAGGACTTCAACGGTCCAACCAGCAATCAACATTCCACAGCTGACCCCTCATCAGGGGAACACAAACAAAATTACACCACAGAACATACAATCATGTCTTGGTAAAGTACCTACAAAACGGGAACAAATTCCATTCTGGTTAGCTCAGAAAATCACTCAAATAGAGGCAGTATTTCCTGATACTACACCTACTGAGAAACACAGAATTCTGACTATCTGTCTTCCAATGGGGATCGCACCACATGTGGAGGACTGTGACACTTGGGGCACAGTCTTTGCTTCAATTTACACAAAAACACATGGTGTTCCATCTATGGCGGTAATACCAGATGTGCTAAGACAGATTCAAAATGAATACGGTCCAGAACCTGCTTTAACTCTGGGTATGAAATTACTGAAAGACTTCAAGCAGGTCTCGGCTCTATTGTTAGCCAACATAAAAGGAGAAGCAGCATCTGTGGCGATCCGCCGGAAATTGAAAGAAACAGATATAGCAGAACAACCTTTTGAACTTGCCAGAATCATAGAAACATTCTATGAAGAACTAGGAAGAGATAGTTTGGGTGGGAAACCAGTAAAACCCCAACTAACTAAAAATCCTGAAAAAACATTTATTAAAAATAATCTGAATACTCCAAAAAAGAGTTGGGATGGAAATAAACAATCCACTCCCAGGGAAAAACGATTCCAGTCCAGAGGAAGGTCTCCTCAACGAAGAGATAGATCTCCAGAACGAGGTGACAAGTCTCCCCAGACGGAGCCCTCTGAGAAAAGATATAACCTTAAAGATAGGGATAAATTGAGAAAACCTGACAGATATCAAGATATTGATACACGTCCCTCTCGATCTTTTCAGACTTCCTCACAGAAATCGGAAAGAAGAGGACGGTCAGAACACAAAGAAGAGCACGTCAAGTCCAAAGACAAGGAACCTGCTCATCAAAGTAAAAAATTCCAATTTCCAAGAAAGAAGGTAGCCAGTATTAAAATAATTAAACATGCCGAGGATACTGAGGACACAACTGAAAAATGGAGAGTGGGCCCAGACAATGCTAGACAGCGCAGCAGAAGTGACAATAGCTCGCAAGATCTTGATGAATCTTCTGGAGACAGTGGACACGAATGAATACATTCAAGTGGAAACTGCAGATACCAGAGTTAGCAAACCTCATGAAATATACGAAATAACATTACGTATAGAGGGGGACAAGACTAGGAAAGTAAGGGGTCTCTTTTGGGATAACCTTTCAAAGGGCTATGACATCCTGTTAGCTGAGAAAGACTGGCCACCAGAGTTTGTCAGGGAGTGCCCTCATGGCGAAGAAATGATTATGCCTGCCTTCTCAAATCATATTCCAATTCATAAAAAATATACACTTGCAAGAAAATGGGCAGTGGCCCAAGCACCTGCATTATATAAAAATCATGTAGGATGGGATGAGGACTCTCCTCCTCACAAAATCCAGTTAAAATGTCAACCCACTGCACAAAGGCAGTACCCAGTTAAACAAGAAGCTAAAAAGCAAGTCAGGGAGATCTTAGATCAACTTGAATACCAGGGGGTGATTGAAACATGCACCTCACAAATGAACAATCCTTTGTTTCCTGTCTCCAAGCCAGACAATTCATATCGTCTAGTTTTGGACTACAGACACCTTAACTCATGTTGCAAAACATTTGCAGTACAAAACTCACACAGTGCAGCACTAATGAATAACATCGTGCGCAAAAAATATAAAACAACATTAGACATCTCTAATGGATTCTTTTGTCAAAACATTGCACCTGAGAGCAGGTATTTGACCGCTTTCTCAATAATGGGGTCGCAAAAACACTTCTGTCGACTCCCACAGGGATTCAAGAATAGCCCAGGATTATTCTCAGCAAGAGTAACAGAGCTACTACAAATATATGATGATGAGGCATTATCCTATGTCGACGACATCTATCTCACAGATGATGACCTGGATACTCACTTGGAAAAGAGTGAACACCATAATACTTGGGTTCGCAGCTGAGGGTTACAAATTCAACTTTAAAAAGTCACGAATTGCCCATCTAACTGTCCTATTTTTAGGATATGAATTATCAAGTGAAGGCAAAAGCCTAGCTCACAACTTCTTAGAGAAGTGTGCTGTACTCCAAGCAACGCTGAAGAACTTACAATCAATACTAGGTTTCCTGAATTTCGGAAGAACATACATTCTAAATTATGCAGAGAGAGTTAAACCTCTCTATGAATTATTAAAACCTGATTTCAAACCAATCAATTGTACTCAGAAACACACAGAAATGTTAAGATCATTGCAAACAGACATGTTAGCTAAAAGAAAATTGCAAACACGTGAAAACGTACGCAACCTTGTAATCCGAGTCATCCCAGGAAGATGCGGATTCACGTACCTGACCTCTAATGAGGGAGAAACTGTACCAATAGCTTACAAATCACACTTGTACACACAAGCTGAAATGAAATTCACTTCAACCGAAAAAATTCTAACTGCGGTGCAGACTGCTGTAGCAAAAGAAAGAGCCCTAGCACAAGGTAAACGAATAATAATCGTTACCCCAGTACCTGCTTTAGAAGCAGTAACAAAAGCAAGCATTCCAAATGCAAAAGCACTACATCCAAGATGGATACAATGGGTTAATTCTCTTGCTGCAACAGACGTAGTATACAAATTTGATCCTAATTTAAAAACACAAGAATTTCTCCAATATCAATATGAATGTCCTCTGCCGACCGAAATCCTGCCTCTAGAACATTACGCCTGTATAATATATACAGACGGATCAGCACAACCCGCAGTGGAGGGTAAACAAGCTTACAGTGCTGCATGCGCGGTTGTTAAATGCCAGTGGCACGAAGGAAAATTGAGACCACTCGTCTTTATAACTCAATCTGTAAAAGATTGTTCTGCTCAACGAACTGAACTACTAGCATTTAAGATGGCGCTTGCTATTGCTGATCGCGAATTCCCCACACTAATAGTGTGCGATTCGCATTACTGCATCAGGTCTTACAATAATGACTTGCAGAGCTGGGTTCAAAACGACTACAAAGATGACACAGGTGCCACAATAAAGCATAACAAGCTTTGGGAACAGGTAGTTCTTTTGCAGAAAGAACTACAAAAGACTCACGTGATACATACACTGAGTCATCAACGTGATGGCGTTCACGTTGCAGGGAATTCATTGGCTCACAGATCCACATCGGAAGCAGCTCAACCGGCTTCCATAGCCACAAAAAAGCGTTCAGATAAATACATAGACGGAGAAACTCTGCTGGCGGTAAAAGCGTCTTTAAAAGGCGACTATGCAGCATTACCTCGGAACTATCTACTCACTTATACATACATAATTGATGCAAACACCGTTCCTTTTGCTCAAATCCCTGGAGTGGGGGATAGAGTAATTCCAAACACAAACAGGAGAGTCTTTTTAATAGCAGACGCACATATGGGATTAGGTCTAAGGCATCAAGAGATTTTAAAATCTCTAAAAAAATTACAATCAGAATACTGGTGGCCGGGGATGAGCCTGCAACATTACAAATTTGCAATGGGCTATCCAAACTGCAACAGAGATCGCAGTTGCGAACCGACCGGGGTATTGCCAGGACCCTTCTTTTAGAAAGCATACGGCTATCTATACGCAGAAATTCAGTAGGAGAAATGCGTCCCATTTATATTTAGGACTAGATTCACTTAAAATGTAGACACCAGCGCTCGGCTGACGCCAGAACTGTTATAAAAGATTTGCGAGTCTTTATCGGCACATACGCAATTGGCATGCTGCATTCTGACCAGGGTCCTGCTTTTAGCTCTCGAGCTTATAAGGAGGCCATGACCAGCATGGGCATTGCATTGCGGTACTCTTGTCCATTCCATCCTTAGGGAAATGCGGTAGTAGAAAGAAAAAACCGGGACATAAAGCAATCTATAACGGCGAGGGCATTAGGTTCGGGTGATGGGTGGGTCAAACATTTAACAAGTGTCCAACGTAGTCTTAATAATCTGCCAAGAAATTCTCTAAAAGGTCTCAGTCCGTGCGAACTATTGTTCGGTACTAGAATCAATCAATCAATCATAACACTTGTATAGCGCGCTACTCACCCGGGAGGGTCTCAAGGCGCTTCGGGGAAGGGGTCCGCTCCTGCTCGAACAGCCAGGTCTTGAGTTGTCTCCTGAAGGCGAGATGGTCCTGGGTCAGTCGCAGGTGGATGGAGAGGGAGTTCCATGTTTTGGCCGCCAGGTAGGAGAAGGATCTTCCTCCGGCGGTGGCTCTTCGTATGCGTGGAACGGCGGCGAGGGCGTGGCTGGTCGATCGTAGCTGGCGGGTGGGAGTGTAGAAGGTCAGGCGGTCGTTGAGGTACTTGGGGCCCAGGTCGTGGAGAGACTTGTGTGCGTGGGTGAGGAGCCTGAACGTGATCCTCTTGTTGACGGGGAGCCAGTGCAGGTCCCTCAGGTGGCCGGAGATGTGGCAGCGTCGGGGGATGTCCAGGATGAGTTGGGCGGAGGCGTTCTGGATGCGTTGGAGTCTTCTCTGTAGCTTGGCTGTGGTTCCGGCGTAGAGGGTGTTTCCGTAGTCCAGTCGGCTGATGACGAGTGCCTGGGTGACCGTCTTCCTGGTTTCGGTCGGGATCCATCGGAAGATCTTGCGGAGCATGCGTAGGGTGTGAATGCAAGATGAGGAGACGGCGTTGACTTGTCTGGTCATCGAGAGGGAGGAGTCCAGGATGAAGCCCAGGTTGCGTGCGTGGTCTGTTGGCTTGGGAGCGGTGCCCAGGGCGGGGGGCCACCAGGAGTCGCCCCAGGCGGAGGGCGATGGTCCCAGGATGAGGACTTCCGTCTTGTCTGAGTTCAGTTTCAGGCGGCTGGTCTTCATCCACTCGGCGACGTCTTTCATCCCTTCGTGTAGGCTGGTTCTGGCGGTGTCGGGGTCCCTGGTGAGGAAGAGGATCAGCTGGGTGTCGTCGGCGTAGGAGATGATGTTGAGGTTGTGTTGGCGTGCGATGGCTGCAAGAGGTCTCATGTAGACGTTGAAGAGGGTGGGGCTGAGTGATGATCCTTGTGGTACACCGCAGATGACTTTGTTGGCCTCGGATCGAAATTGGGGGAGGCGACCTCTCTGTGTTCTTCCGACGAGGAACGAGATGATCCACTCCAGTGCCTTCTCTTGGATGCCGATGTTGCTGAGGCGTAGGACTAGGGTGCGGTGGCAGACAGTGTCGAACGCTGCAGAGAGGTCCAGGAGGATGAGTGCCGCTGTTTCCCCGTTGTCGAGCAGGGCTCGGATGTCGTCGGTGGCTGCGATCAGGGCGGTCTCGGTGCTGTGGTTGGCTCTGAAACCGGACTGCGAGGGGTCGAGGGATCCGTTCGTCTCGAGGAAGGCGGCCAGCTGTCTGTTGACGATCTTCTCGATGACTTTAGCAGGAAAAGGGAGGAGCGAGATGGGGCGGAAGTTTTTGAGGTCGGTGGGGTCCGCTGTTGGTTTCTTCAGTAGGGCGCTGAGCTCGGCATGCTTCCAGCTCTCCGGGAAGGTGGCGGTGTTGAAGGAGGAGTTGATGACGTCCCGGAGTTGGGGTGCGATGATGGAGTCGGCCTTGTTGAAGACGTGGTGGGGGCAAGGGTCGGTCTGAGATCCGGAGTGGATGGTGTTCATCGTGCGGGCTGTGTCTTCGGTGGTCACTGTGGTCCAGGTGCGGAGGGTGGCGGTGGGGGGCGTTGGTTCGACGGTTGGGTGCGTGGGTGGTGCGCCGAAGCTGTTGTGGATGTCGCCGATCTTGCAGTGGAAGAACGAGGCGAGAGAGTCGCAGAGATCTTGTGAAGGAGTGATGTCACTGTTGCCGGTGCTGGGGTTGGAGAACTCCTTGACGATGCTGAAGAGTTCCTTTCTGTCGTGAGCGTTGTTGTCCAGTCGATCCTTTAGTGATTTCTTCTTGGTGGTGTGGATAAGCTGGTGGTGTTTCGGGTGGCTTGTTTGAGGGCGGTCATGTTGTCTGTGGTCTGGTCGAGGAGCCAGGCTTTCTCGAGGGTGCGGCAGTTCTTTTTGGAGTCCTTGAGTTTGTCGGTGAACCAGGAGGCCTTCTTGCTTCTGGGTCTGCTGGGAGGGTTCTTCAGTGGTGCGAGGTCGTCGGCGCAGGCGGTCAGCCACTGTGTGAAGTTGCGGGCTGCTTCGTTGGGGTCCGTTGTGCTGGCGGGTGGGCTCTGGCTGAGGGAGGTGGTGAGCTGGTCGGCGGTGATCTTGCTCCAAGTCCTGTGAGGTACCTGTTGCGGGTGGTGGTGGGTCGTGGTTCTTTTGAAGCTGAAGTGGACGCAGCTGTGGTGGGTCCAGTGGAGTCCGGTGGCGTGGCTGAAAGTGATGTACTTGCTGGAAGAGAAGACGGGATCAAGCGTGTGGCCGGCGTAGTGGGTGGGGGTGTTGACCAGTTGCTTGAGTCCGAGGTTGGTGAGGTTTTCCAGCAGGGCGACGGTGTTGCGGTCCTTGTTGTTCTCCAGGTGGAAGTTGAGGTCCCCTAGGAGGATGTAGTCGGCGGAGGGGAGGGCGTGCGGGCTGATGAAGTCGGCGATGTCTTCGCTGAATTGTGTGCGTGGTCCCGGGGGTCTGTAGGCGAGGGTGCCTCTGAGGGTCGTCTTAGGGTCGGTGTGCATCTGGAAGTGGAGGTGTTCCGCGGTGGCAAAGGTATCGTTGGAGTCGGTCGTGATGCGGATGGTGTTCTTGTGGACGATGGCGATGCCTCCTCCGGTCTGGTTGATGCGGTCCCTCCTGATGATCTTGTACCCGTCCGGGATGGCGATGGCGATGTCGGGGGCTGAGGAGACGTTCATCCAGGTTTCTGTGAGGAAGGCGATGTCGGGTGACGATGTGTCGAGTAGGTTCCAGAGTTCCACGGCGTGTCTGTGGACGGAGCGGGTGTTGAGCAGGATGCACTTCAGGTGGTTGCTGCTGGTGTTTGGCTTCGCGGGTGCGGTGCAGGTTCGGAGGCAGGTGAACTTGCAGCTTCTGCAGGTGAAGGGTCCGTGGGTGCGTTTCGGGGTGGCTCGGCAGCAGGCGGGGTTCCGGCCGGCATTGAGTGCGTTGAGGGCGGCGGTATCGTAGGTCAGTCGGGTCGTCTTGCATCGGTGGGGGCCAGGGGTCCTGGCACTGGGCGTGGGCCAGGCGCGGACGGGCGCAAACGGGCTTGCACAATCGGCGCGCCCGCTGCGCGGCAACGCTGCGCGTCCGTGGGGGCGACATAAGAAGGAGCCGGGAGGGAGGAGCAGCTGGGTGGCGGGAGCGGGGCGGCGAATGGGCAGGAGGGGGGCGGGGCCGCAGGGAGGCAGCGGCGGGAAAGGAGGGCAGGGGGCGGCTCAGCGGCGGCTGGGTCGTCCTGTGAAAAAAAAGGTTAGGAGAGGGAGAAAAAACGAAAGAAAAAACGAAGGCAGCAGCAAGGCAGCAAAGGGCACAGCAAGGGCACAGCTGATGGGGGCAAAAACGAAGAAAAAAACGAGGGCAGCAGCGAGGCAGCAAAGGGCACAGCAAAGGGCACAGCTGATGGGGCCAAAAACGAAGAAAAAAACGAAGGCAGCAGCGAGGCAGCAAAGGGCACAGCAAAGGGCACAGCTGATGGAGGCAGTAGCAGGGGTGTGTGGGGGGCGACCTCGCCTGGTTACAGGCTCAGCGGTCGCATGCACATGCACATTCAGGACCTTGATAGTCACACTTCAGTGGTAGAAGAAAAATGCTTTGATATCAAAGACCGTTTGGCTGTTTTGCAGGACTTAAATGAAACAAGACGAAACCTGAGCAACATAAAGTTAAAGCAACAGCCAACAGCCACTGAAGAAAAACCACCTGTCCCAGCAAGACCTGTCTGGATTCCAAAGATTGGGGATCTGGTCAGAGAAAAGATCGCGGTAAAGAAGGAATTTGGGCCTTCTTACAGAAAAGCAGTACCTGTCTTAGCTGTCAGCGGAACAAGATCAGTTGTACTACTGCCCCTTGCTGGTAAAAAGGAGAACCGAGTTGTATTCATCGACCTGGTAAAACCACAATCATGTGGCCAATAATAAGTAGTAGGCCCAGTGGACTCCCAAGAAATAGCAGAACACCAAAATTTGCTACAATACAAGAGGTTCAAACTGAGAGACTAATCACTTTTGATAAACCTGCAGTGAATAAAAAAGGACTGTGCAACAAAGCCATGGAACTTGTGCCTCTTGAAACCCATATTGCAAGAGTTCGTCAAGAAACACCAGTCTACAACGATGTAGCCTCAGACTATACTAGTGAAACAAAGAAAAATCCAAAAGCAAATGAAAATCCGGAAGCAATTCCAACAATTGACAGAACTGCATCTGGCTACTTCATCAATTTCGATGAATTTTCTGATGATCCAAGTGAACATGAAGAAATGCCAGCAACAAAAACTTTCAAAGATAAAGTAACTGAACTCTATCATCAACTCAAAGAAACCTATCAGATTTCTCCATGGATTGAATTTTGGATTGTGTTAGGTGTACTTTTCCTCCTGCTTTGGCTCATCATGGTTCTTTGTTTGGGAAAATTTATTGAAGGAAACTACAGTACAATGGACACAGCAAGTCAGAACATCAAATTGGTCCTAAAGCCTCACAAGTCATCTCACATAGAGAAAAGAGAACTATCATCAGTGAACGTCACAGCCAATCCAATACCCGGTGGGGTAGCATGACACAGAACTGAATTTGACATTTTTGGCCCGATTGAGCTCTTGAAATATCCACATCAGTTCAAGGTTTCATTAAGTGACTTTGTAACACCAAGTACTTTTTCTGATGATTGGGACTTTGAAAATATAAATAATATGATGTCAGATTTAGTAATGTCAGCAAAATTCACAGAACATGATTATTTACACGGTTCATCAAATTATGAAGAAATGTATTGCTACAATCATTTTGGTCATCACTATTTGCATAAATCTGCACAGCCTAGAAACGTTTTTAATTATAATCAATGGGAACATTGTGCAACACCACCTAAAAGCAGCTCAAAAACATTTTATGAAAAATTCCCATACTTCTCAGGGTTTAACACAAGTGATGCAGAAACGTTTTATTTTAAAATGTTAAATAAGACAGGAATGAAAACAATGCTGGCAAATACTAAATTGATCTATTCTGAAACATTTTATGAAAAAATGATTACATTTGGTTTTGAATTCTGGAAAAACAACATTGAAACAAAAACCATCTGGGGTACAAAAGAATGGCAGGTCCAAGGTTTAGAAGCATTATTTAGAGCCTGCATGATCCCAGAACAAATAATATTCTTGAATGACACCATTCAACAGACAACCTGTCTTGGCCTAGCCAAAATTAAAGACTTAAACAAACCGTCTATTCCAAAGCCCATACCTGATAGTAATAGCACTACTGATATGGAGATAGACGTATCCCACATTTTATACCAAAACAGAACACATCCTGATTGGAAGAAATGGTTGATCTGGCCCACAGACACAAATAACTGTCAAGATAGATTCCTGAACAAAATACAGGGGTTCAAAATGACCAGGCCAGATCCAAGATACTCCCAGAGACAACATCCAGGGATAGTTACAACATACAGTGTAGGGAAACTATGCCTCGAATGGCTACAAAAATCCACATTGGCAGAAATTAAGCAACACTTGACTTTACTTAAAGACGGTGCTGATTGTGTGATTTCATTCTGGGACCACGCAAACAGCGCCAAAAACGTTTCATAGCGGCCGGTACATACGCTGCATACAACGAAGCTTGGAAAGTAATGCAAATTGAAACAGCAGAAAAAATACGAGAAATTGATCGTATTAATTTGGAGAAATCACTTTCTGTTGTGGACAATGGGTTAACGACTCTGTCCTCCAGAATATATTCACTGGACAGTATCGTATCATCTGCTATTGATATAATAGAGCAGGACTTACTAATGTTACAAATTGGTCAGTCCCAATTGCGTTCTATAGTACAACTTGGCTGGACGTTGCTAAATCTGCGTTCAGGCTACGTACCATGGTGTTTAATCAACACACCGTCATTATTCTCTATCTTCAACCTTACTGATAAACAAATCAGTTTGGCACAAAAAGGAGCAGACTATACGATTCTGAGCATTGAAAAACTTGAGAGATTACCGTTGACAATGTCAGAAAGACCTGTCATTGAATGGATAATACACGGAATAATTACAATTCCGATAACAACTTTCCAATTTAAATATTGCCAAGAGTACATACCAGCGGGCCAGTATGAAAGGTTGGATAAAGGGTACATCAAGTCAACATGGAAATTACCTTATACACACAAATTTTACAGTGAAAAGAAAAAGGATGTATATCTTAGTGGTAAAAATTGTAAAAGATCACTAAGCGGTACACTCCTGTGTCAAGGCATTAACCTGCATGGAGCCTGCGAAGGGTCTTCGAATAACCTTTCATGTCACCTGCACGGCACTCCTGCAACACAGATAGAGCCATTCTTTAGACAGCTTTCTAACGGGAGCTATATTCTAAAAAATGACCACAGCTGTTGTGGCATGGTGCCAGGAAAAGCCTATCTCGTACGCGTGAGTTCCATGGTCACTTGCTATGCAAGTATTGTATCCAAACAGCACTCCAGACATGGAGGCGGCATTATGGCCTTATTTGAATATCTCTTCTATTCGAATTGATACTTTAAGCAGAATGAAGTCTATTCTTTTACAGACAACTGTGCCTTTGACCTCGTCTAAAGAAACGTATGATCTGCAAGTCGCAAGGACAACAGCAGAGATACATTCCCTTTTATTAACAAATTGCCCCACGCATTCCGTAGAAATGCTAAGCCAAATCCGAAACATGTCAGATACCAGTGGCATCGCACATATATTTAAGACAATTTTTTCGGGACTGTTAACACCCTTTGAAACAGTTCTAGGCATTTTTCCGAATTTTGTCCATTCTGTCTTTGGCGGCCTACATCTACTTTTGGGACTCGTAGCAGGAATTTTATTTTTGATTCTTCTGCTCCGATATGGCAAGTCAAGCCGCAGACAACTCTCCAGCAACGATGGAAGAAACGATCCTAGCAATGCGCTACCGGGACCGCATAACTAAAGTCCTTGGATTAGCCCGGCTAAGAGATCTGAATATGACCTGGTTTCTTTCATTCAGACCAATCTGGCAAAATTGCATCTTACCTGTGCTTTGATGTATGCTATGCGGAGAAGAATGCGTGTTGGACGTCTGTCTTACACTACCATCAGCAGTACCAATGGATACAGATACCTTGCTAGGTCCTGTAACGGCTCATGCATCGTGTTGTCCCCAGCGGCTACCTATTCTGATGACGGCATTCGTTGAGACTTCACCACTACGAGTATGTGGCAGTGGAGTACGAGATGAGAGCAGCATCATACAGGTACAACCTTCTGTGAGCATTGCTGATCCTGACATCGATGATAGCAATCATTCTCACACATGCACTGTTTCGGCATTTTCAAACTTGGTCGAACTTTCACCTGATGTCGTAGACCAATTTTTTGCGAGTCTGTCTGAAATGATGTTCTCCCCTGAACAGAAAGAATAACTTTTTAAGCAACAACCACACAGCGTTCCCTGAACTCTGAATTCGGCCTTTAGCTTTGATAAACAAAAGCTACTGAAAACATGTGGAACTGTTTTTTTCCCCTTGAGAGCGAAATTATTTTTTTCACTTCCAAAATATTTACCTTTTTCTGGCACATGTACTCTGCTTAAAGTAGAACTATTCTTAGAGAACAGAGCTTCTATTTTAGAAACTCTAGAGACAATATTTTACCTCAGCCTCTAGCACATGTACAGCATTTTGTATAAATATGTAATGGAATGGTCTCGATTTTTTTTTCTGTATTCAGAGCCATTTCATGTGTAATTTTCGCAAATCGTTCAGCTGATATATATTTACATTTTAACTGAATGATACCACTGCTTGAAAAGCGTACAGTACCAATACTCATTTTCGTGTATTTACCATATACCATTTCAGATGCAAATTATGTATTTTGGGGTGGGTTGGAAAACACATGCACCATTATATGTTTACTATTGCTTAGTTTTAGTAATGAGGCACATTAGATCGTGGAGTGGGTGTTGTATTTCTATCTAGGACCCTAATTCAATATTCCTAATTTATGCCCTTGTATGGCTATAATAAATAATATCCTCATAAAGGCATAAGAATTATATCCATATTTAGTCGTAGCCCATGCAGCCCAAATTAAGCAAGGCTATTTCCCCAGACTCCTAGAAAGTACAACGCGTTCTTTAAACAAAGCAAACCTCCAGCAACCTGGGAAATCCCCATGCTTCTGTTTTGATTTGTCCTAGAACTCCTGTGAGCACTGAAAGAACAGCCAGTTCTTAGTGACATCTTCATTGACGTCTTATGTCCAACCTTACGTCAAACCCGGCACCTTTCAGGTATAAATATACCAACGTTGCCTTAAGCAAACACACGGTGGTTTGGAGCAGAGCGGCTATCTACTTGCCCGAGAGCCCAGCTGATGCGAGAGCCCAAGGACGCCGCCCCTCCCTTTTGACACACTGAGAAAGACGCTGTCTTTTTCTCCAGCCGAGAAAATCCAGCTCCGGTGTTTTCAGCCGCCCTTGCGGGTTGCTGGGATATCGAGTCCTGAGAAAGAGATACCAGACCTCCTGCTTTCTATTACCCAGGTACGGAGCTGACTAAACCCTTAAAGAGAATTCTTGATTCAGATTCTTGGCAAAACCAACTTAACTTAAACTGCTACTTACTTACTCCTTCCCACGTATTAGGCTTAGGTCAGGTACACCGGGGTAGGCGTATTTAGAAGCACCAGTTGAGTACGTTAGTCAATGTATTTATGTATGTATATATTTTATCTATTTTAAAGTATCATATGGCTAAGAAACCATATCAATGCTTTTACAGTATTATTTAATAATACTCCTTTTACTGTACGCACTTTACTTTATACTAAGTATTGCAATTGTGGCAATTCATTTCTCTTGCATGAGAAAGAAGACTGCTCAATAAATAACAGCTTTTATTGAAAACGCCCGTCTCTCTATTCTCTGCACTCTGGTGAAACTAAGTACGCACGATTGACTGAGTGAAATAATTGTCTATTGTTTTCACACGACTCTAGAGATACACTCTTATTCTGAGGGAGCAAAGTTGTCATGTTTTATGGTTGTCAGAAGCTAATCCCTTCTTGTCTATCCAGGGAAGTTAAACTCCTCCTTGTTTATTCGAGAAAGTTTCTGGTGACCTCTGAGCTTGCTGGCAAAACTAATTAGGTCTAATATGGTCAGTAGAGACCTAGTCGACCTCAGTCCTACGTCTACACTGCTGTTTATATTATTCCAATGCGCAGAGCCTATTGGGAATATAGGAACTACACTACAACAGCTGTGATCTGTCACAATATTGGTGAATGTGTTTTAAAACAAACTTTAGTTCTGATAAGATAGTAGGGAATTAATGAGTAAAGAAGATTTAATTTTTTATAGTAGTGGATATAGTATTATTACCTGGTATGTACACAAGCAAATTAAGTATTCCCACTTGATGGGTCTTCATGAAGCCCAAAATTACAAAAAGAAGCTAAACATGTTCATTGTCTGCTCAGCACTGTGACGATGCGTAGAACAGTAACAAAAGTCATTAGCAAATATATTCATTTTTAACAGAAAAGCCCCCTTCTCCCATCTGCATAAAACCTGAGCTAGCTGTCCTGGGCCTAAGTTGCCAACAGCTTGCCAAATTCATGCAGATTCGTTAAAGAACACCAAAGGTATTTAGTAGCTTGTGAAATCATTTATAATCCCCTTTAACGTTTCCCCCTTTTGATGGATCTGCACAAAACTTGACATACACACAAAAGACTAAGGGGCATATTAGCAAGAACCTCTTTAAAATTATCGCCCTTTTTAGCGGCAGGAAACTGCCGCTAAAACGGCAATAATGGGCTTGCTAATATGCGTTATAGAATTCCAATAGAAGCCCAGGTTAGATGTGCAGGACATCTAACCTGGGCTTCTATTGGAATTCTATAACCCATATTAGCAAGCCCACTATCGCTGTTTTAGCTGCAGTTTCCTGCTTCTAAAACGGCGATCATTTAAACGAGGTTCTTGCTAATATGCCCCTAAATTCTTCCTGGTTGAGGGGCAAACTGTTTTGGCCTCTGATTCGCTCACACTAAGGAGTCTAGTCAGCCACTGATTCACCCACCATGAGGAGTGTCTCTTTAACAACTGGCCATTGCTCTAAGGGTCTCTGTATATTATTAGGCGGAGAAGATTCAAAATGACTGTACTTGGGTTGTTTGATTATGCCTAGGGCCTGCGCTAAAACCAGATCTAATTCGCTAAGAAATAGAGCACCTCACACCAATGCGCTAAAGGGCAACAACTTGACTTACCTTTTAGAGCAAAGAGGAAGCAGTCCAAGCAGAGATGACTTGCAGCGCAAAACCTGTTTCTGGTCAAAGTGTCATCCATTTCTCAGCGCAGTTTTGGTCGATAGTCCTCCTGCTAGAGAAGTCGAGGTGATAAATGAAGAGGAATTGCTTGGTCCATCAAAAGAGGATTTTACCCTTCAGGATATAGATCCAGAATTTAGCTTTAGCTATCAGCGGCATGGTCTCGGAACAGCCCTCCATAATATACCCCAAATTTCATTGACTCCTGTTTTAGAACTAATTGTTATCAGCCCAAGTAATTCCTTAGACCAGGAGATGCAGGTCTCTGATACACTGCTTTGTTTAGAGAAAATGTTATCCTCTATCCTTAACCTTATTAGAAACATTTGTAGCAGGGTCTGACTCTATATAAGACGTAGTTAGAAAGATACTAAAGGTTCTAATTAGTACCAAAGAAGAAAAGGAAAAGCCAAGTCAAAATATTTTGAGAATGCACGGTTCTGGTGCACAGATGACGATAATGTTATGACTCCCCAGGTAGCGACTCTTGATTTCTGCTTGCAATAAGGAAAACCTACAGAAAAAGTATTGGGGGGCACTACCAGAAATGGTTCCAAGGTAGAAAGCGTTACTGCTTCTATAAAATATATTTTTGATCCTTGCTCAGTGGATTCTGCAATACCTGGTCCTAATGTGAAAACTACAAATCTATCTTTAAGACCAAACCCAGGCTAGAGTCAAGCGTGGCAGCCTCAACTTGGAACATTCACATCAAGTGCATGGGCAATTAAAAAAATAAAAGAAAGGGAAAAAAGACCTAACAGGTGAATTAAAAAAAAAAGTTCTTCAGTGATTGAGTGGATGCCCCTCAACGGTCTGAGGACCCTATCCAAGGTCATCAAATGGTAGGGTTAATCCCAAACTCTCCAATCCCTGGACCATCTCCCGAGCTTGGAGAACTGACTCTGAGATAGTGGTTACGACTTCGTCTATTCTGCCTCCTGCATGCCCCTCTTCACTTAATCCAGCGGCTGCTTGGTTTGTGGGCGCATGTACAACGAAAGAAGCTTTGAGACCCTATGAGAAGGAAGACACTCCTCTTTACCCGTATAATGTCAACACTTAGACATTAGTCTTCGTCCCTCTTTTTGACTCGGACTTTCATCATGAATCATTCTTCTCTACTTCCATGTTTTGCCGAAAATAAGAACTTGAATTTAATCCAAAGTTTTTAGTTTCCCTTTCCCAATTTGGGCCGGGGACTAAAACGAGGGTAACAGTTTGCTCTAAAATTGTTGCGAATGTAGGGGCATATTACCAAGCAATAGCGATAATTATCGCTATGCATGGTTAGTGGCTATAATATCGCTTAGTGCGATTATTTCCAAAAGTAGGTAATAGGAGATAGCGATGTTAGCGACTGTTTCCAGTCGCTAACATCTTGGCACGCCCACTTTGCATGTCATTAGCGATAATTATCGCTGACATGCAAAGTGGGCCCCAAGGTGATCGCTATCTCCTACTAGCTGTCGCTAACTGGTGTTAGCGACAGCTAGGTAATAGGGCGATAAAATTATCGCCGCTTTAGCAGGAAAAATTCCCGCTAAAGCGGCGATAAGGCCCTTGGTAATATGCCCCGTAGTTCTGCAAAACAGCAAATGTCTGCAATGCAAAGGTATTGATGTGTTCCCTGCTTATGAGGGAGTAAACAGTCAGGATAAGGGCCTCGTCGGTGGGATGAAGAAGGGGGGACTGGTGGTCTTTGGCAAATAATGAGGGTCTGTCAGTTGACACAAAGGGTTGGAAGTTTACTAGGAAGGATGGAAGACGTGTGACTATTGGGAGTTTTGTTAACCTTTATGCTGACTGTACTAATGATGAAATGCAGAAATGGAACTAGTTGGCAGGAACATTAAATAACAACCGTACGTCACCTACATTTTCAAAACTGGCAATACATTTAGAGTGGTCTCCAGTAACGTGGCAGGAATAAAGAAAAATAGTTTGTTTTGTTTAAGGGATCTAAATGCTAATATAATCTGTCTCCAGGAAAAGTGGGACATCTAGCCGCAGATTCCTTACTTTAGAATCAAATATCAAAGTCATACACACCCCGGTGAGTAGAACCTAAACATATGAAGTCCCCTGGAAGGGGCCATAGGGAAATAAAGACGAAAGACATGTAAACCATGGGAAAACATACCGATGTCAGTAAGGCCAAACTGATTTAGAAGCTCTCCCCTCACAATAACTGCGGACATGATTATAAGACAATAAAATCATGGGAAGAGTACTACCCATGGAAAAAAGACTAACCACACCCACCTGGGTAAATACTCAAGTCTGAATAGCATGTTCATACCTGTGAATTCTAATAATAACTGTGGGCATAACCACAGTTGTAAAAAGTATAAGACAATAAAATCATGGGAAAGGCACTGCCCATAGAAATAAAACATTAACCATAACCTTCTGGTTATATACTTAAGTCTGAATAGAATGTTCAAACCAGTGAACCCAGAACAGCTGGCCATGCCACTGAACAACACCTGTAAACCATAGAAGGTCAGGACTGCACTATAAACTACACAGAGAAAATCCATCCTCCATGAAGAAAGCAAATGCTTATATAAAAACGAAATCCAAGACAACATTAGCCCCTGTTGACATAGAAGCAGTCCTTCGAAGATAAAAAGAGTAGAGCTATATAAGGACCTTCAGAATATAGAAAGATAATGGAGATGTACAAGGACCTCTAGAATATACTATATACAAAACAGTAAATATACACATATGAAGACATAGGAGAAGCACGATGCACGTCCATGTAGCCAACAAGAAAATATATATTTTCAAGATAGGAAATAAATACAAGAATCCGCAGCGAATAGTGACATACCTGTATGTGACTATAGCGGAATCATATCCATAGGAAAACAACGGCAACCAACCCATCAGGGTAACACAAGATGCCTAAAAGATCACCATTTAACAATAGAAGCATAACATCGAATAAGATATCAAGAATAAAAAGATATCTTGATAATCTAACTAAAAGAACGGTCTGAACAAGACGTTGCTTTATGAATAGAAACTATCAACCGGCGGTCTGGTCAAAGACCAAAATCCAAAACCCTAAAAAGGGATGCTAAGATAAAAGAATCAGACCATTGAGAAATTCGAACATTAATTTGTCTAACCGACTAGGAACCACACTATACAATGTGTGACCAACTTGCAGCTCCTAAGGGTAGGAAATTTGGAAGAGAGTTGCATACCAGCAACTGTAGACGGATACATAATAAAAGGATTTGACCCATAAGAGAAGAAAGATCCTGAAATCAGGAATAACAGTCTTCTACCAAGAGTTGAAACCTCGAGGCCCATGCCTCTGCCATTCAAGGATCCATCTATATTAATTCTTCGCAGAGTAAAAAATGGTACCGCATTAGAGTGAAATATTCCTCAAGAGCACAGAAACAATGTTTAGCAATAACGTATAGAGTTATGACTATCCTGAAAAGGGATGAAAGATCAAATAACTTATTCCAAAGAAGGAATAGAATCACTCAAGATACTATATCTGCCTTAAGATCTAGAATAGCATGATATAATACCAGAAAAAGCATCAACCACTAATTCTATATATTACTTGCCATAAGACAGAACCTGAATAGTAATATGATGTTATAAAGCTTCACAAGACAAGCATTTGGCTAATAATGTTCTACATCCAGCAGACGTTGATAACTTCAACAATCAACTAAACGGAATGCAAGTACCAGACAAAAGCCTTAGCCACACCAATAACAATGTAGGCTATCAGATACAGTCTGTGAAATTGACAGAAGAAATTTGGGATAAACATACTAGTGTTATACCCTACAAAAACGTAGTAGACAATTAACACGCCTATGAAGAGGTTCGTTCACCTAATCCTCTCAGTAAAGGTCAAATCATATGCCCCAAAGCTACAGTGGGGTACAATTTCAAAAGTGTAAGACAAATAACGCATAAGCTGAGCAAACTCCTTCCAATCCATATACATATATATATATATATATATATATATATATATATATATATATATATATATATATATATATATATATATATATATATAATAGCGCTCACAAATCCTCTTGCTTCCAAAAAGGACAAAAGCACTCCAGGGGCGGCAAGTTCAAAAGCGATCTTTAATGAAAAGCAAACAAACGGGTTTCGGCGTAAGCCTTCGTCAGTGTCGATGACACTTGACACATGACCCCACTTAAAGCCCCATGGTGGGAGTAAACATGGATAAGGGACGGCCCCAAGTGTCGAATATCGACGCCATCTTGTAGAAGGTTAAGTCAAATACATATAATGTATATATGTACACATCCTGTAAGACAATTATACCGTGGATCGGTTCACATACAAGAAAATTATGGGCATAAATTGATATATTTACAAATTGTAACAAAATCAAGCCGTGGATTGGCATGGGTCCCATAGCAGTCAATCTACCCCTCTTCAAGGCAAGTGTAAAGGTCAGTGAGACATGTTAAAGAAGCTAGTACATCTAGAATTACACCAAATTTACAAAAAAGTGATCATCGAATTGCCTTTATCTTCCATATATCAACAGGGTTAATTCGTAACCCAACGTAACAATCCCACACATAAAATGGAGGAAAAGAAAAGAAGAAGAAAGAAATGGAAGTAATATCCAAATATACATATATATACTAGTAATGGAAACGCGGTGTGTGTGAAAATTACAGAAAAATACAAAGAATCATCATAAAACATCCCATAGACCCCACAATGAGTTCACTATACAGACTCAACCAATACTATGAACAGCCATACCCTGGTGTCTCCTGTTTGTAATTCATTTACCTAGGTAGACAGTCATTTCCTCCCCACTGTTCAGACCCCCAGGATGTTTGGTTGCTAAATCAATGATATACCGGGGGCCTCATTTATGAGGCCTTGCGTGAGTTTTGCGCTTCCGATGCGTCACTTTTTGTGACGCATCGGCGGCGTAAAACATGCCTCCTGATGTGCACTATTTTCAAAGTGACGCATCTAAGCAGATGCGTCACTTTGTAAACCCCTGCGCTACATTATACCTGCGTCAGGTATAATGTATGCAGAGGGGGCGTTCACCCGCAAAAAGCCTCGTAATAGGGACGCAGTGAAATCTATGAGATTTCACTGCGTCACTTTTAGGACGCTGTTGCGTCAAAATCTTGCGCCTGCCTCACAGCAGGCGTAAGACTGACGCAAGCCCTTTCACATGGGGCTTTCCCCATGTGAAAGGAAGCATTGTGACACACTCCAGCAATGCGTCACTTTTGCGCCTACAGATACGTCAGAAATACTGACGTATCTGTAACTCCTTGCGACATGATGCGTCATATTTTAAATATGACGCATCAATCATGTCGCAGGGAGAGCGCAGTGAAAAGTGACGCATCGCTGTTTTCACGCAGCGATGCGTCACTTTTCATAAATGAGGCCCCTTGATTCCAGCCGTCTGAGTCGTCTCAACCTGTCACCACCTCTAACATTGTTGGGTATAGTGTCCAACCCAAAATACTGCAGTTTATTGCGATCTTTATTGTGATGCTCCACAAAATGCCGGGCTACGGGGTAAGATGGATATACTTTGTCAACAGCCCGGAGATGTTCCAACGCCCTCATTTGTTATTGGTTGATGGTGCTCCCAATGTAGCGGAGGCCACACGGGCACACCGAGCAATATACTGCAAACACAGTACTGCATGTAATAAACTTCGGTATTTTCATTGATCTTACTGTATCCTGGTTGACATAATGGAGGACTCTCCTTTTAAGCATGGGATTAGCACAGTGCTATCCACGCCGAGATAGAAAAGGACAAAGTCTTTTGCTAATCCTATGCTTAAAAACTTTGATAGAAAAACAGACATTTGAGGTGAGTAGATCTAGAGTGTCGCTGGTGTTGAGAGTGCTCTAACAGGAACTGCTTTCCACCTAAACTTGAGAACTACCCAGAGTTCTCTCCTTCTTTTTGGCATAATTTATGCGTCACTCTATACCTCTCTGAAGAGCTCTAATTAGAGCGAAACACTGTGTCAGGGGTTGCTTTTACTCATTTCAGGTTGGCTTGAGTTGGTATTTTACCATTTCAAAGCTGTAATATTGAGCCTGGAGTGATAAATGGCTTTTGTCATTTTACAGCTCCGCAAAGACAGCACTGTACTAGTCCTATGCTTAAAGACTTTGCTGTATAAATGGCAAAAAACGTTGTCCTTTTCTATCTCGGCGTGGATAGCACTGTGCTAATCCTATGCTTAAAAACTTTGATAGAAAAACAGACATTTGAGGTGAGCAGACCTAGAGTGTCGCTGGTGTTGAGAGTGCTCTAAAAGGAGCTGCTTTCCACCTAAACTTCAGAACTACCCAGAGTTATCTCCTTCTTTTTTGCATAATTTATGCATCACTCTATGCCTGAAAGGGTTTTGTTTTGACTTAATATTGGGTGCTCCCTTGTGTATGGACAAAGCTATACCTCTCTGAAGAGCTCTAATTAGAGCGAAACACTGTGTCAGGGGTTGCTTTTACTCCTTTCAGATTGGCTTGAGTTGGTATATTACCAATTCAAAGCTGTAATATTGTGCCTTGAGTGATAAATGGTTTTTGTCATTTTACAGCTCGGCTTGTCATTTTCCAGCTCGGCAAGGACAGCACTGTACTAGTCCTAGTCTTAAAGACTTTGCTGTATAAATGGCAAAAGACTTTGTCCTTTTCTATCTCGGCGTGGATAGCACTGAGCACTGAGAATCCTATGCTTAAAAACTTTGATAGAAAAACAGACATTTGGGGGAGCAGATCTAGAGTGTGTGAGAAGTTGGCTTGATGTATGATGTTCACTATTCTAGTGAGCACCTTGTATCAGTCCAAACAACCCTTATGGTGGTGGTTGTAAGTCAACCTTATAGACAAGCTATCCTAGGGGTAGCATGGACCTAAGCAGTCTTAGGCTTAACTCAAGAGGGCATGTGAAGCCAGCTGTTTTACCATATGCAATCCTTTTAATACCAAATGAAAGGACACCACACAAGTTATATATTATAAAAATATATGTATTTATTACTAGAATAATCCTCTGTACTCTTTATGAGAACAGAGGCACAAGCATTTAAACAAAAGCACAGTTTAAAGATACAAAAGTTGCAAAGTAATGGATAGGCCCGGTGGCCACTTAAACCATATATTAAAATAGTGGTATAAGAGCCACGTCTCGAACAATGGTAAGGCCTAGGGCCTGGGGAATCGCTGGGGCTACACTGGTCTAACAGTAGTTAAGACGGGAGAGGCCCGCGGGATTCCGGTGCAGCGCTAAAAGCATACGCATGCACCAATGCAAAGTCAATGGTGCGTAAAAGTTACAATGTTACTGTTTTGGAAGTCTTCCGACTGGACTAGAACTTAGGCACTTTAAACTAGGACACTAGAGGTGTAAACCACTACAGAAGCACCGGTGATTGATCGTTACTTCACCCACAGGAAACGGGTGCATAGGTGCCAAAGTGTGTCGGGTTTCGTCGTGGAGTTCTATGGGGCCTGGAGATGAAGATGCTGCAGGCAGCCAGGAGAGAAGAGTCCGGTTGGATTCAAGGGTGGATCGAAGATGTAGAGTACCTGAAAGCAGAGGGGACAGAGTCTGGGTCACCAGGATGTCGGGCGCAATCAGGTGGTTGTCGAGAAGCTTGTCTCCGCTGCCACGTGGACTCGGGGGCATCAACGATGACCAGGAGTGGATCACGGACTGTCCCACAAAGGCTCTCGCTGTCGGCGGTGTCGGCTTCCGGATCAGAATCAACAGGCCTTGGCAAATGCAACCCACGCAGGATTTGAAGATCGCTTTTTACTCGGACAAGCAAGATCAGAGAGGCTGCTCCTTTTCAGGGGAGCGAGAGCCAGTCTGGAGCAACTAGACCAGTAGTGCAAATTCAAAGATTCATCGTCATAGTGAACACTAGCCAATGGGCAAGTGACCGGACAGACGTGTCAAGCAGGAAATTGCAAAAGGGCCCCACGCAGCACTCGGTGAATGTGGAGGGGTGATCTTCAGTGCACGAGCTGCTCGGGGCTGGGGATTTTCAAACCCCAATGTACAACTTCGAGGGTGGCTTGGGAGCTGCACTGGAAGCACTTCGCAGTCTTTTCAAGATGGCCGGTCCCACATATCACGTTGCCTCCATGGTTCTCAGCTTTGCTGTGGCTGTGGATCGGGCTGTTGGATGTCTGGGAATCTGGTTCTTGTTGAACTCTGTCGCTCGAGCTTTGGCGGGAGCTGCAACAAAGCAAACCATTGGGCGCTGGATGGTGCCTGTTTGCACAGGGTGGTCACTCCTTGACCACAAGGGAGATTCTTTAGTCTTCCACGTCGAGTGGGATGTCGAAGGGTCCAGAGTTCTGTATCAAAGTTTCAGTCAGGATTATCTAAAGTCTATGGACACAGCTCCTACCTTTATTCCAAATCAAGTGGCTGGATTACCTGCTAGGTCCCTCCTATGGGTGGGACCCAGGAAGGAGGTGGTTACATCCCTTTCCCTTTGTCCAGTTTCGCGCCAGAGCTGAGGCTGGAGTGCCCCAGCACCGGTTTGAACTGGGCTATGCATGGGGAGCCTTGTGCGCCCCAGGCAGTGTCTAGTTTCACTCGCCCTGCCTGCCTCAATCCACTATCTCCTGTCTGGGGTGGTGTAACACCTCCCTGTGATAGGATACCATTTGTCCAGGCCTCCCCTGCCAAGTTTCGGTCAGCAGCAGGAGGCCAGACTTGTGTCTGTGGCAGCAGCATCCATTTTGTGATGCTGAAGCTCTGGTTAGTTTTAACCGCATTTAAGTAAAGTAACCTGTCTTCTCCCTCTAGAAGGGTGGAATGCTACCCCCGTCGCCAGAACTGGCGAGGGGGTAGTATTCCAAAGTGTATGACACCTTACACAACATGTTTTGATAAAGCCAAACCAAAGTTAGCAATAACCGCGAGGATTATAATGCACTTAAGAGTATATGGTATGGCAATACCCTGGAACAGCTATAAGGACATGGTTCTGAAAGCTGCAGACATGATCAGCTCATGCTTTGATTTGATTTGATTTGATGTGGATTTGTAGAGCGCGAATTGCTGCCCTGAGGCGTCCAAGCGCTAGCAATAACCAAAACCTACCAGGGAGACAGATGACATGCTAGAGCACCATCTCACATAAAACCAAGCACTCTGCCTCCAGGATTGTGAAGGCCTGCCATAGGAGTGACTTATAGGTGTATATGTGTCCAGATATAGGTTTAGACATGTTATGTTATGTTATGTTATTGTCATTTTTAATGCGCACAGATGCTCCAGCGAAGGAGCGTCCTGGCGCAGGGAAAGGTGGACACAACACAACACTAAAACCAGCAACAAAGAAGAAACAGGGATAATAAACAAGAAAGTTTAAAACTGGAAGGTTTTCAGGGCCCTACGAAATGATAATAGATCATCCAAGAGGCGGATTTCCAAGGGAAGCGCATTCCAGAGAGTCGCAGCTCTCACTCGAAAGGAGCGTCCACCCATCCGGCTAAGTCTGAAACGGGGGACAACCACAAGAGATTGACCAAGAGATCTGAGTGAGCGAGTTGGAACATAGGGAGAGACAAGTTTATTAAGTATCTCTGGTGCCGACCCTTGCAAGATTTTAAAAACCAGGCTAAGAGCCTTAAAGTGGATTCTGTTTTTGATCGGTAGCCAGTGCAAGGACCGAAGAGTTTTAGAGGTAGGACAGGTCCGAGGCAAACCGACCACCGCCCTCGCCGCTGCATTCTGTACCCGTTGTAGACGAAGGATCTCAGCTTGGTTTGCTCCAAGAAGGAGTGAACTAGCGTAGTCCAACCGGGAAATAATCATCGCTTGAATGACCAGCTGTCTTGTCGGGGCGTCAAAAAATTTAAGCACCGGTCTTAACCCGCGTAATACACCAAAGCAGCCTGCCGCCACTCTCTTGGTATGGGTCACAAAGCTTAATGTGTGGTCAAGCCACACTCCCAGATTCCTGAGTTCCAGGACTGGTGCCGGGGCCGGCCCCAGCTCAGGTGGCCACCAACTGTCCCCCCAACGGTCCGCATCTCTTCCAACGATCATCACCTCCGTTTTTTTCGCGTTCAGCTGGAGACAGTTGTTATTCATCCAGCTGGCCACCTCTCTCAGTCCGTTTCGGAACCTCGGGGCATCCTGCTCGGCATCCCCGCTGATCGTAACCGCTAGCTGAGTATCGTCGGCATAAGAGACCATGGTTAGGCCCCACTGCCTGGCGACCTCAGCCAGCGGCTGCACGTAAAGATTGAAAAGCGTGGGACTCAGCGAGGAGCCCTGAGGAACCCCCAGGTCCAAAGGATGGTACTTGGACTGAAAAGGAGGGGTGGCAACGCAGAAGGAGCGATCACTGAGGAAGGAGCGGAACCATTGCAGAGCCGAGCCACAAATGCCAATGTCCTGTAAGCGGTGTAGAAGGATGCGATGGGACACGGTGTCAAAGGCAGCGCTAAGATCTAATAAAATAAGCGCTGCCGTTTGACCTGCATCCAACACAGTCCGCAAGTGCTCAACCATAGCCAGAAGGGCCGTCTCCGTGCTGTGACCAGCACGGAACCCATTCTGCATGGGATCGAGGACATTAGCTCGGGTCATATGCTCCGCGAGGGCCAGATTTACATGGGCCTCCATAACTTTGGCCGGCCAAGGAAGCAGAGAAATAGGGCGGTAGTTTTCTGGTTTTAAAGGATCCAAAGATGGTTTTTTGAGGATCGGGGAAACCACCGCTTGCTTCCACTTGGCAGGAACAAGGCCCGAGGTCAGGGAGAGATTAATCAGTGAGCACACTATCGTGCGTCCCTGAAAAGCAACATCCCTGAAGAGGGCAGATCTTAGCGGGTCTGCGGGCGAGCCGGATTTAACACGCTGTGCCCACTTGGCAAACCCCTCGTCAGAGAGAATGGGGAGAGAGTGCAGCGACGGACAGCTACTGGAGCCCCTCGAGGGAGTCACGGGTAGCGTCGTACTTGGAAACGCCTGGTAGATGTTCTTAACTTTGTCCAAGAAAAAAGTAGCCAGGGTTTCGCAGTGGGAGATGGAACTATCCACCTGCGGGGCAGCTCTCTTTGCCATCAGATCTTTTATGGTTTTAAAGATGGTCTTGGAAGGATTGAGACTGCTATGGAATTCTGCCGCGTAGAACGCCGCCCGGGTTCTGCATATAGCTCGGTGGTAGAGCTTAACAGAAGCCAGATAAGCAGTTTTTCTGACGGCGTCATACGTCTTACGCCACTCCCTTTCTGCCCGTCTACAGGAGGCCTTCAAGGCGCGAAGAGCACTGTCGTACCAGGGGCTAGCCTGCCGGGGGCTGGATTTACTGGAGATGATAGGTACCAGGGCATCAAGCGCCTTAGTAATCCAGTTGCAAAACAGGTCATAGCCCGAGGTAGCATTAAGCAGGGGACCTAAGGGCTCGACAGCCATGATGTAGGTATACTATATCTAAGCAAGGGGTGATTACACGACCTTGCCCCAGCTGAGTGATCAGCCAGTTGTGTCAGTTTGGATGGCCAGCCAGGGGTGGCAAAAGATATGCTGCAGCCCCTGGTAGGCCTTGGGTGCACCTATGCCCTGGGTACCTATAGTACACTGTACAGGGGCTGATAAGGTGACTCAATATCCAATTAGTTATGTACCTAGGGTACATGGAGTCCATTTTACAGAGAGAGCAGATAGCCTGGGGCCATGATTAGCAGGGTCTCAGGCCAACTAAGTCGAAAACCAGCTAAACACAAGGCAAAAAATCTGGGGTAACCATAGTCAGATATCCATCCTCCTACATAACCCCAATCGCCCCCCCCCAAACGGAAGGAGATAAGGCTATCCTTGACCAGGTAAGCCTATATTGCCTGAGTGGCCATATAAGGAGGAACCTGCACTGGCATGGTTACCCCCTATCTCATGCTCCACTAAGCAATCCCTCACCCTAGGGGTATCAGAGGGTCTCCACCATAGGGAATTACTACCTGTAGTGTTTTGGCAAAGTAAAAGGCTGGTGTTGAGAGGGAGTACTGAAGTGAGGCTCCACTAATGTAGGGCTCAACTTCCTCCAATCACTATCCACCATGGGTGCCTTTCTTTCCATGACTGAGTTGCACTGTGCTCTCAGGGTCAACCTCTGGCTGCCTACAGCTGGAGGCTGGGTCCCTTTTGTTGGCTTACTGGAGGGACAGGTCAGGTTTGGGGCCTTTGGGTCCCATGTTTGGCTGTGCCCAACAGTGTCCATCTGGGGGAGGTTCCTAACTAGGTGTAAGGGAGATCCCTCGGGAGTTTTTAAAGTTTTCACCTTGCTAGGGCTGCTAGCTTTGGTGCCCCTAATCTGCTGATGGGGGTGTTTTAGTGGACAGGGTGTCCTTTCGGGTCCACTGACCTCCTTGACCTCTGCAGCCCTGGGCTGACTGAGGCAGGGTAGAGAGGGGCAGGTCACCTGCTCCAGACTGGGTCCCACCTTTGAAGGGTCCACTGACATGGGGCTCTGCCAGGCTAGGCCTGACTACCTCTGGGGCAGTTTCTTCACAAGGGGTAAGATCAGTTCCCTGAGGAGGCTGATCCTTTCCTAAAGTCTGGTGGGAGGGAGATTTCTCTTCCTCCTCAATGCTCTCTGTTTGTGTGGAGTGATCCATAGTTTCAGGCTTCACAACACATGAATCTGTTTGAGTTTGGGCTGTGGCCATCACAGCCCCACCAACCTTTTCAGTAAGGGACTCAGTTTGGGTATGGGCTGTTACCATCACAGCCCTGCTAACCTGTTCAGGGAGGGAATCTGCTTGAGATGGGGCTGAGACTGGCACAGCCCTACCAACCTGTTCAGGAAGGACATCTTGGATTGGGGCTGTGGCCATCACAGCCCCACTAACCTTTCCATGGAGATTTACCATTTTAGAATGGGTTTCCTGTTCTACCTCAGCCCAGGCTGAGATTTCTAAATCATTTCCCAGTAGACAATCTAGAGGCAAGTTTGTGGACACTGCCACTCTCTTTGGGCCAGTGACACCTCCCCAACTGAGATTTACTACTGCTATGGGACGATTTGTTTGCACTCCATCAATATTGGTCACCTGGTATGTGGCACCAGGTAAAAGCTGCCTTGAGGGGACTCGATTCTCAGTCACCATAGTGATATTAGCCCCTGTGTCTCTATAGGCCTCAACTTTCTGACCATTGATGAGGGGCTCCTGTCTGTACTTGCTCAAAGTGTTTGGGCAAGCAGTGAAGTTGGCAAACCCCATGCCATTTTCACAGACAAGAGTAGCTGTAGTAGGGGACCTGGTTAGGCCAGAGTACACACGAGTTCCAAAAGTAAACCCAGCCAAATTCTTGGGGGTACTCCCACCACCTGGGGGATTACTACTAATAGTAACAGGAGGTGTTGGAGTATTACTTGGAGGAATATTTTCCTTATTGTTATTCTTTGGGCAACTGCTATCAGTCTTCCAGTGGCCAGGCTGCTTACATGCATGGCAATAAGGTTTCTTGACAGAGGAGGTGTTTTGGGACCCACCCCCCCTATGAGAGTTTTGGGGCCCTGTGGGAGACTTGTCTTTTGATTTATCCCCACCCTTCTCTTGAGTCTTGGAATTATCCTTCTTTTGGTCACCACCCTGATTCTTAGGCCTAATCCTTGTTCTGACCCATTTGTCTACCCTCTTACCCAATTCTTGTGGAGAGGCCAGATCTGAGTCCACCAGGTGCTGGTGCAAAAGCTGTTTTTGACAATTACTAAGGATCTGCTCCCTCAAATTCAAATTATACAATCCTGTATAGTCATGTACTTTGCTGCCAAGTAAGCAACCTTCCAGAGCCTTAGTAGAACAATCTACAAAATCAGTCCAGTCCTGAGTCTGAACTTTTTGGGTATCTCTGAACAACAACCTGTATTGCTCAGTGGTTAAGCCAAACCCTTCAATAAGAGCACTCTTCAGGACAGTATAGTTTTTAGCATCCTCATGTCTAACAGTGAGGAGCTTATCTCTCCCTTTCTCAGAAAAGGAGACCCACAAGATTGCTGCCCACTGATCTTGGGGAACCTGCTGTACCATGCAGGCCATCTCCATTGCAGTCATCCATTTGTGAATGTCATCCCCATCTTTGTAGGGGGGCACAATCTTACTCAGGTTTTTATGGTCATAAGACCTACCTTTATCCTTCTGGATATTGCTGCCACCAGTGAAATCTAATCCACTCGATTTTTGTTCCCTTGCTAAAGTAAGTTTAGCTTGGGCCAGGGCTATCTCTTCTCTCTCTATCTGGAGTTGGACAGCTTTCATCCTAGCCCTATGCTCTTTTCTGTGAGGGGAAGTCATTCCCCTTTGAGAAGCCCTTGAGGCACTAGAAAGGTTAGGTTCCCTGGAAGGGGATCTCTCTCTTCTATTGCCAGGGAATAGTCTACTACTAGGTCTGGAAAGGTGGTTCACCTCTCCATTCCCATGTAAGCTTAAGTTAGCCTGGCTAAGCCTTCTGACCTGGACCTGGCTATCTCCCTGATCATCTGAATCTTCTTCCTCCTCCACCTCCTCAACTTCTACCTCTGGGGTGATGGTCTCATTATCTGGGGGGTTTACTCCTTCTCCTGTAGCACCTGAGGGGTCTGTAGCTGACTTCTCTAGATCAGCTGTCTCTAGGACATGTTTCAGGTTAGGAATGGTAGGGTTGTGACCCTTTTTCAGCCCCCTTGAAGTGCACAAGGCACTCAAGTCTCTGAAGCTGAGTTTTCCATAGCTGGAAGGTGCCTGTGGAAGGTCACCTGTCACAGGTAGAGAACTGAACTGTTCACCTGTGCCAGACATGGCTAGTGAGGTATGGGTGTATGCACCTACTTACACTATGTGTTTACCTACTAGAACCTTGCTAGTGAGTTGTAGACAGGGTGTGCTAAGCCCTTTGGTCTACAACTACTAAGTTCAGTAGAACTTAAGTATTTTAGCTTTGTTGATATGTACCTATGGTACTTAATGTGATCTTTCAAATGATATTGTCAAAGATTACAATTGGTAAAACAACAGCAAGCTCAAATCCCAACCGCTGCACACCAATGTGAGAAGTTGGCCTGATGTATGATGTTCACTATTCTAGTGAGCACCTTGTATCAGTCCAAACAACCCTTATGGTGGTGGTTGTAAGTCAACCTAATAGACAAGCTATCCTAGGGGTAGCATGGACCTAAGCAGTCTTAGGTTTAACTCAAGAGGGCATGTGAAGCCAGCAGTTTTACCATATGCAATTCTTTTAATACCAAATGAAAGGACACCACACAAGAAGTTATATATTATAAAAATATATGTATTTATTACTATAATAATCCTCTGTACTCTTTATGAGAACAGAGGCACAAGCGTTTAAACAAAAGCACAGTTTAAAGATACAAAAGTTGCACAGTTATGGATAGGCCCGGTGCCACTTAAACCATATATTAAAATAGTGGTATAAGAACCACGTCTCGAACAATGGTAAGGCCTGGGGCCTGGGGAATCGCTGGGGCTACACTGGTCTAACAGTAGTTAGGACGGGAGAGGCCCGCAGGATTCGGGTGCATCGCTAAAAGCACACGCATGCACCAATGCAAAGTCAATGGTTCGTAAAAGTTACAATGTTACTGTTTTGGAAGTCTTTCGACTGGACTAGAACTTAGACACTTTAAACTAGGACACTAGAGGTGTAAACCACTACAGGAGCACCGGTGTTTGATTGTTACCTCACCCACAGGAAGCGGGTGCATAGGTGCCAAAGTGTGTTGGGTTTCTTTGTGGAGTTCTATGGGGCCTGGAGATGAAGATGCTGCAGGCGGCCAGGAGCGAAGAGTCCGGTTGGATTCAAGGCTGGATCGAAGATGTAGAGTACCTGAAAGCAGAGGGGACAGAGTCTGGGTCACTAGCCAGTGACCAGGATGGAACCAGGAAGGAACCAGGCGATGTTGGGCGCAATCAGGTGGTTGTCGAGAAGCTTGTCTCCGCTGCCACGTGGACTCGGGGGCATCGACGATGACCAGGAGTAGATCACGGACTATCCCACAAAGGCTCTCGCTGTCGGCGGTGTCGGCTTCCAGATCGGAGTCAACAGGCCTTGGCAAATGCAACCCATGCAGGATTTGAAGATCGCTTCTTACTCAGACCAGCAAGGTCAGAGAGGCTGCTCCTTTTCAGGAGAGCGAGAGCCAATCTGGAGCAACCAGACCAGCAGTGTAAATTCAAAGATTCGTCGTCATAGTGACCACTAGCCAATGGGCAAGTGACCGGACAGACGTGTCAAGCAGGAAAATGCAAAAGGGCCCCACGCAGCACTTGGTGAGTGTGGAGGGGTGATCTTCGGTGCACAAGCTGCTCGGGGCTTGGGCTTCTCAAACCCCAATGCACAGCTTTGAGGGTGCCTCGGAAGCTGCACTGGGAGCACTTCGCAGTCTTTTCAAGATGGCCGGTCCCACGTCTCACATCGCCTCCACGGGTCTCAGCTTTGCTGTGGCTGTGGATCAGGCTGTTGGATGTCTGGGAATCTGGTTCTTGTTGATCTCTGTTGCTGGAGCTCCGGCGGGAGCTGCAACAAAGCAAACCCTTGGGCGCTGGATGGTGCCTGTTTGCACAGGGCGGTCACTCCTTGACCACAAGGGAGATTCTTCAGTCTTCCACTTCGAGTGGGATGTCGAAGGGTCCAGAGTTCTGTATCAAACTTTCAGTCAGGATTATCTAAAGTCTATGGACACAGCTCCTACCTTTATTCCAAATCAAGGGGCTGGATTACCTGCTAGGTCCCTCCTATGGGTGGGACCCAGGAAGGGGGTGGTTACACCCCTTTCCCTTTGTCCAGTTTCGCTCCAGAGCTGGGGCTGGAGTGCCCCAGCACCGGTTTGAACTGGGCTATGCATGGGGAGCTTTGTGCGCCCCAGGCAGTGTCTAGTTTCACTCGTCCTGCCTGCCTCAATCCACTATCTCCTGTCTGGGGTGGTGTAACACCTCCCTGTGATAGGATACCATTTGCCCAGGCCTCCCTGCCAAGTTTCGGTCAGCAGCAGGAGGCCAGACTTGTGTCTGTGGCAGCAGTATCCATTTTGTGATGCTGAGGCTCTGGTTAGTTTTAACCGCATTTAAGTTAAGTAACATGTCTTCTCCCTTTAGAAGGGTGGAATGCTACCCCCGTCACCAGAACTGGCGAGGGGGTAGTATTCCAAAGTGTATGACACCTTACACGACATGTTTTGATAAAGCAAAACCAAAGTTAGCAATAACCGCAAGGATTATAATGCACTTAAGAGTATATGGTATGGCAATGCCCTGCAACAGCTATAAGGACATGGTTCTGAAAACTGCAGACAGGCTCAGCTCATGCTAGAGCACCATCTCACATAAAACCAAGCACTCTGCCTCCAGGATTGTGAAGGCCTGCCATAGGAGTGACTTATAGGTGTATATGTGTCCAGATATAGGTTTAGACATAGGTATACTATATCTAAGCAAGGGGTGATTACACGACCTTGCCCCAGCTGAGTGATCAGCCAGTTGTGTCAGTTTGGATGGCCAGCCAGGGGTGGCAAAAGATATGCTGCAGCCCCTGGTAGGCCTTGGGTGCACCTATGCCCTGGGTACCTATAGTACACTGTACAGGGGCTGATAAGGTGACTCAATATCCAATTAGTTATGTACCTAGGGTACATGGAGTCCATTTTACAGAGAGAGCAGATAGCCTGGGGCCCTGATTAGCAGGGTCTCAGGCCAACTAAGTCGAAAACCAGCTAAACACAAGGCAAAAAATCTGGGGTAACCATAGTCAGATATCCATCCTCCTACAGAGTGTCGCTGGTGTTGAGAGTGCTCTAACAGGTGCTGCGTTCCACCTAAACTTGAGAACTACCCAGAGTTCTCTCCTTCTTTCTTGCATATATATATATATATATATATATATATATATATATATATATATATATATATGTGAGAAAACAACACAGCTTCTTCCGGAGTGCTGGAACCCAAAGGAAGTTGGCGCAGATGCCGGCGAAGCAGTCCGGTTAAATTAACATGTCCAGAAAGTACACAAAATGAGTGTCTTGCGCTCTCAGGCAAAAAGGCAAAGGGGATCCCAGGTATCAAGAAAGCAGTTTATTACACAACGCGTTTCAGCAAAGAAGCCTTGTTCACGTGTAACTTCACATAGAGAACACCGGCATTAAATAAAGTTTTCAGTATTACAAACCAATAGTCAACATAAAGGTCGGACTAACAAACATTAATGGCAGACATATTGGAATGGTAAAAAAATGTGATTCTTGACTTGTTGCAACAGAACGCTTGCCTACGGTGTTGTTTGTCACAAATATATATCAATGCATGAAAATTAAATTAAATCATCCCTGGCAAATACAGGTGGAGTAGGCATGGATCATTGTCAAATATCATGTCCTTAAACTGATAGCAACAGCGTTATTTACCCACGGTTTTTACCATTCCAATATGTCTGCCATTAATGTTTGTTAGTCCGACCTTTATGTTGACTATTGGTTTGTAATACTGAAAACTTTATTTAATGCCGGTGTTCTCTATGTGAAGTTACACGTGAACAAGGCTTCTTTGCTGAAACGCGTTGTGTAATAAACTGCTTTCTTGATACCTGGGATCCCCTTTGCCTTTTTGCCTGAGAGCGCAAGACACTCATTTTGTGTACTTTCTGGACATATATATATATATATATATATATATATATATATATATATATATATATATATATATATATATATGCACAGGGCATGGCTAGCAGCCTAAGATGGCGGTCACAAGGGCCCGGATCCAAGAAAACAATCGGCCACATCACCCAGCAAGAAATTTATTCGGGCAACATCAAATTATGCCAGTGCCACGCCCACTACATATGCGCACTGTGGAGCTGAACTGAATTGTAAACGAACGCAACCAGGAGCACAGAATTCTCCCGACAGGCTGAGGGCCTACATGCGTCAATGAGGCCTGTTACGCCCCGAAATCGATTGTCGGCTCTGCCGCAGCCGGCACCACCTAACTAAAGACACGACTGCCTTAGTGCTCCTGAAAACAGTCCGGGAAAGAATCCTCAGTGTCTAGAACAGCGACACTGGCATAGGAGGCAAAAAGCCCTACGGAGGGGCCTGGCCAGCCCCATCGGGGCCTGGAACACTGACGTGGTTGGGGTAAGCCGGGAGGAGGACTGACCTGCAGCGGCGTCTCCACCGGCGCCCTCCGAGGCGTAGGCAAGTAACAATGGCAACTGACTCAGCCTCCCTCCCTTGCCTGATTGAAGCCCTGCGGTGAGTCCCTGTTGGCCCATTGGGGCCCTGAATGCTGGCGTGAACGGAGGTGGTCGAGAGGAGGGGGGTCCGCTGTCCAGGTGGGTGGCCTGAATCTAAGGACCAGTGGCATCTGAATAGGGAGAGTGTTCAAGAGGAGGGGCATCAGCTGTCCGGGAGGGCGGCCTGAATCTACGGACAAGCCGCAACTGCATAGGGGGAGCGTAGCCCTGAGGAGAGACCCATCGGGGCCTGGAACACTGACACAATTGGGGATAGCCGAGAAGAGGGAATACCATCAGCAGCATACCCACCAGCGCACTCCATGGCTTTGGCAAGTACTGATGGCGACTAACTCACCCTCCCTCACCTGTGTGAAGCCCAGTGGTGAATCCCTGCAGGCCCAACGGAGCCCTGAATGCAGGCGTGAGTGGGGGTGGTCGAGAGGAGGGGGTTCTGTTGCGATCTCCCGACCGGCGTCCTCTGAGACCTACACGGGTGTTATCGGCGCCTAAACCATCCTTCTTCGCTCCCCCACCCCAACACTCACCAGTGAATCCTGTTGGCTCTCCACAGGGTGGATCGGCCCTGCTGCCGGACCTGGTCCCCAGGCGAGAAATTCACAGACCGGTGCGCCTGCAACTGACACTGGCGACCTCCCCTACTGCAACCCCGGAGGCACCAACGACAGGTAAGGCAGCACCTGCTGTGAGGAACACCAGCACCGGCTGGGGCGAGGCCTCACACTTGCCTCTCTCCCCTCCCTGCAGCTCCCTGATGACCCCACACACTAACCAAACTGCGAATCGGCCCTATTGTCTACACCCATTTCACAGGGGGCCTGTCTGAATCTTGGGGCCGGCTTAAGACGCTATCACCCCCCCTCCCAATGGGAACCTTTGGAGCCGATGACTGGGGGAGCAATGCAGTGCCAGCAGAGTGCCGTAGCCAGCAGGTCTGAAGATAGTGAGGCTTCCTACTAACTGTGGATCACCGGGGGGTGAGGCGGCATTGACAACTGAACTCTACCACCTGGAATGAAGGTATAGCTGGTGGCCCACCTGTTATTGCTGGCTTGAGGCCCCCATCCAACGCTCTGAGTGTGCCATCACACGGCTCCTCCCAACAAAATGGCAGAGTTGTAAATCGTGAGGGGAGCAGGGGAACCTGCCGGGCTTGTGGAATTGAGGGGGAGAGACTCGCAGAAGCTAAGCTCTTTAGTGGGAACCACAACGGACTACTAATGTATTTGACGCCTGCCTAACCCTGATCATCCGTAACTGTGAAGCACTCTGATATCCCTTGGGATCATGTTCGCGCTATATACAACTTTATAAATAAATAATTAAATAATTAAATCCAGACTGGCGAGAAAATGCTGATTGCCTTCTTCAAATAGAGGGTTGATACCGTCCACCCTGTGTATGCCTATAATTGTATTGTGGCCTGCTGCAGTCGTAAAGGCCTGAAATACCCGCCTGGGCACGGCTCACCCAAGATAAAGGTTCATACCACAATACCCCAATACCGCTCTTTTGGGAACCCGACAACTGGACATTGCCTTTCTTTCCTTACTCTCTTCAATGTCTAGTCCTTCACTGACAATAGAAAGCATGAAAGCTAAGTTGGAGGCGTCGGCGGCAAGAGCTTGGTCCTGCTCTCGCCCTCTGAGGCCTCCCCCATGCATACTACACAGGGTAAGGACGATCTCTCAAACACCCCAACAGATAAGTTGGACATGATACTGCAGGAGATACGGGAGTCCAAATCAGCCATTCCACAGCAATTGGTGATGATCTTAACTGAGCTTAATTTGTTAAAAGATGACCACAGGAAATTAACGGAGACGGTAAAGACCTCTGCTATGACGCTGGATACAGTCAGGCCCAGGCCCAGACAGATGATGCGGACGGGAGGTCCCGACTGAACAACCTGCATATAGTGGGCCTCCCGGAGAAGTTAGAGGGCCCATTGTTTATTGAAGATTGGCTTAAAACAAAGGTGGCTCCTACAGGAATGTCAGATCTATTTACAGTGGATAGTGTGCACTGAGTAGCCGCTAAAAAACCTATTCCTGACGCAAAGCTACGGCCGGTCATAGCCAAAATCCTGAACTTTATAGACTGAGATCTAATCCTGCAAGCAGTCCGAGACAACAGCCCTCTACAGTTTAACTATGCAAAAATCTAAATCTTTCCAGATTATACACTGGCAGTCAAGAGTAACCGCTCCTCATTCCTGGAGGTCAAATCTTGAATCCAAATGCCGGCCTTACGTTTGCTCTCTTATTCCCAGCCACGTTAAAAATCCTTCATAACCAGCGATCCCATTTCTTTGAATCGCCGGAGAGTGCTTGGGACTGGAAATTACCCAGAGACAGGTGGCTATGGCTGCAAAGAAAGGTAACAACCGAAATCACAAAGACCCCCACGTAGACGCAGGAGAGGACTAAAAAGGCAGCCTGTCGGGGGCCCCATCCCCTAAAGTGGGCTTGGAGAGCAGACAGGAGGCGTCCCATTCAGTAACTGCTTTGAGATCTGTCCGCCCAAATATTAGCTCCAGTCCCTCAGGAGAGGCGACGTGGGACTCTAATCGGGGGGAGTGTTGCATTGTCTCCCTCAGTGTCCACACAACTAAGTAATGGCGCATTGGGCTGAGAATTGCTGAAATGTTGCCCCATTGGGAGGAGGGGTAGTGATCTTCCTCCTTGTTTTCTCTATTTGTCCTCTTTGAAGGGGCTCTGTGATTGATACTGGGTTCTGCTAGCCTAGTTTGTCATTATCCAGAAGTTACACATATCCTATAAGTAAGGTGGTGACCTGGTTCCCACAGTGCACAATGGTATTGTCAAATAAACCCTGGGATATTCTAACACATCATAATATATTACCCGAGGCCCAACTCTTACTGAGTAGGACCGCCAGTCAAATATAATCACACGTCCACTAAACTTGTAGCCTACCCCAAAAGCGAATGCACTTGTTATATTGCAGTTAACCATGTTACTGGTTAAGGTCAGTTTGGTCGAGCGAAGTTGGCTCGATTGACCGAGTATTGGAATGTTGTTTGCTTGTTAAGCTTGACATTGGTCTGGACAATTGAATTTGGAGGAGACTACTTGGGGGCAGGGGGCAGCTGATTTGCATTCTATCGCCTAATGGCATCTGTGGTTAAATCATAAAATGTCATCACTTGAAATACACAGAGTATGGGTTCGATCCACAAGCGGCTCAGGATATTGGCTCAATTGCAACAACGCCGCGCTCAAATAGTATACCTTCAGGAAACACACTTAATGACTACTGAAACCCTTAAATTACATAGAAGATAGAGGGGACAATTATATACGACTGCTCATTCCGCCTCCTCCCATGGAGCGGCAGTGTGGATACGCGCAGGGATCCCATTCACCCAGATAGATAGTAAAATTGACGACCAAGGCAGGTATGTGCTACTAAATGGCACGTTAGAAGGGGTACGGGTGGTATCGAGGTCAATATATGCATCTAACACCGACCAAGAGGTATTTCGATCCAGCCTTTCAATCCCCCTAGCGGAATGCTCACAGTATGCCTGGCTATTAGGGGGAGATTATAATGCAGTCCTTGATGAGTGGCTAGACCGATCACACCCCGCTACGGGGAACAATAACGATACAGCAGGCTAAGATCCAGTGGCAATGGGTGGTAGCGTGGAACATAGAGGATGGCTGGCAACTCTGAAACATGAACATGCATGAATATTCTTTTTTCTCACACCCCCCATGCTACTCTCGCCTAGAGAGATTCCTATGCACACCGGACCTACTCCCAACTATACCACACACCACCTATTTAGGCAAGACTTTCTCAGACCATAACCCGCTAGAATTGACCATTAACTGGGGGCCGGGTCCCCTCCCTGATCCCAACTTGGCACCTACAGCCTTTACTCTTGGAGGACCCTGTGTTTAGAAGCACTATAGCCAGGTCAATCACCTCCTACTTTGCTGACAATGAAGGCACGTCCACAATGAGATCCCTAGAATGTGATGCCTTTAAAGTGATGATTCGAGAGGCCTCAATGGGGGCGATGGTGGGTGCAAAGCGTGATGCCACCCAAGATATTACAGAATTGGAAGCAGCATTGCAATCATTAGAAGTAGCGGCCCAGACTGACACACTTGACGAACAGAAATTTCAAGATGACAGAGTGAAATATGCAGAACTGCTAGAGCACCTGCAGCTAATTAACTTGAACGCATATTCTAAGTCGGGAGTTCTGGTACATTGCTGGCTCGAATAATATGGCTTCAACCTTCCCCCATGCTGATATTAGCGGTACACACTAGGGATCATAAACTGATTACCACACAGGTTGAGAAAAATGAGGCGCTCCAGGATTATTATACACACTTATACGCAGCCCCTCTCCAGCCCTCGTTACAGTCTACAGATGAGTTCCTAGCATCCATACCTCTTCCTGTTATCCTGCATTCAAATGTTGAAGGTTTAGCTGCTCCAAATACCCAAATAGACATTTGAGGCGCTATCAAAGAACTTGCCCACAATAAAACGCCAGGCTCCCTATTGAATTTTACTCCACATTTGCGACACAGTTGGTCCCCAAGCTGCAATAATTATATGAAACATCACCAGAGGAGGGAACTTTGCCCCCCACACCAGGGAGGCAATAGTGACTTCCTTATTAAAACCTGATAAACCTCCTGTGGACCTTTCCTCCTTTAGGCCCTTGTTGTTATGTTATGTTATGTTATGGGCGCCTATATCGCGCACAGCTGCTCCAGCGAAGGGGCGTCCTGGCGCTTGACAAGGTGAACAACACAACACAACTGACAAGCAGAAAGCTAAAAAGACTTACAAGCTAAGGAAATAGGAAGGTCTTGATGGCCCTACGAAATGAAAGAAGATCATCCAGTGCACGGATCTTTAAAGGAAGGGAGTTCCACAGAGCCGCAGCTCGCACTCGGAAAGAGCGGCCGCCCGCACGGCTAAGCTTGAACCGGGGAACCACTGCCAGTTCCTGACCCAAAGATCGTAAAGAGCGGGCAGGAACATACAGAGACAGAAGGTTCATAAGGATCTGGGCAGAGGAGCCCTTGAGGATTTTATAGGTCAAGCAAAGCACATTGAACTGAATCCTCTGCTTAACCGGCAGCCAGTGAAGGGAGTGCAGAGTGTTGGTGACGGAACAGAACCTAGGCAGCCCTACCACTGCTCTGGCTTCCGCGTTCTGAACCCGTTGCAGACGGGTGATTTCAGCCTGATTAACCCCTACCAAGAGGGAACTGGCGTAATCAAGCCGCGAGATCACCGTCGCCTGCACCACTAGCTGACTAGTCGAGGCATCGAAGAATTTTAAGACTGGTTTTAGCCCACGCAGAATGCCAAAACAGCACGCAGCAGTTTTTTTAGTGTGGCAGACAAAGTTAAGGGCCGGATCTAACCACACCCCGAGATTTTTTATCTCCGTTACCGGAGTCGGGGTGGTCCCAAGTTCAGGTGGCCACCACATGTCACCCCAGAGTTCCGCCTGCTTGCCGATAATCATAATCTCAGTTTTTTTTGCGTTCAGCTGAAGACAGTTGGAATTCATCCAGCTGGCGACCGCCCGGAGTCCATTCTGGAACCTTGGGGCATCCAAACACGAGTCCCCGCTGAGCGTAACCGCTAACTGAGTGTCGTCAGCATATGAGACCGTGGTCATGCCCCACTGCTTGACGACATCAGCCAGCTGCCTCACGTAAAGATTGAACAACATGGGGCTCAGCGAGGAACCCTGGGGGACCCCAAGGTCCAGAGGGTGGAAATTGGATTGATGGGGCGGAATGGCAACGCAAAAAGATCGATCGGCAAGGAAGGAACGGAACCACTGGAGAGCCGACCTTACAATGCCAGCTTCCTCCAAGCGCTGAAGAAGAATCGTGTGCGAGACGGTGTCAAAGGCGGCGCTAAGATCTAATAAAACAAGAGCCGCCGTTTGACCCGAGTCTAGCACCGTGCGCAGGTGTTCCACCATGGAGAGTAAGGCTGTCTCCGTGCTGTGACCAGCCCGAAAGCCGTTCTGCGTCGGGTCCATTCTCAACACAAAAAATAAGATACTTTGTGAGATATTGACAACGCGTCTACTTCCCCTCAGTGCCAGGCTGATCCACGCAGACCACTGTGGCTTTATACATCAGCAAAGCATTTCCCTAAATATTCGGCACCTCTTCACCTTAATTAACACCGCTCAGGATCACTTTCCACATGCAGGATGCCTGTCCTTAGATATCCGACAAGCTTTTGATGCTCTAAGCTGGTCTTATATGGTCGCGACAATGGAAAAATGTGGGATCCCCCCCCCCAACTATTGTTGTTGATTAAAATTAATTTACACCTTGTCAACAGCACGGGCAAAAACAGGTCACAACATCTCACCCGCATATCAGATAGTCCGAGGAACACGTCAATGTTGGCCCCTCTCGGCGCTGCAATTTGTATTGGCGTTAGAGCCCCTTGCCCAACATTTACGCCAAGCTATGTGAACATATGGCATATCAATAAGCCCGGTCACCTGCGGTATCTCTCTATGCCGATGACATGCGGTTGTATTTTAAAGATAAACAGATGGACTTACATCCACTGGCAGCTCTTTTGACTCGATTCAGCTCCATATCGGGGCTACACCTGAATGCCTCCAAATCTTTAGTATATTACTTTTACGATAATTGCAATCTGTTCGTTTTGCAATTTGGCTAGGCACAGCTCACGGTAGAACCAGTCACCTTTAAATACATGGGCATCCAGATATATTGAACCACTCACGATCAATGTTCCCTCTAAATTTTTTCCTCTGTGTGCAGCAGTGTAAAGTCTCTGTGTGCTACATCCAAGGCTATGAGTGCCAGGAACCAGACCATGCGTGTGCAGTGACAAATATGGCTTATAGAGGGTGTAGAGGACATGTGTAGTATATTTATTTATTTATTTTTATTTTTAACATTTATAAAGCGCACTGTTACCGAACGGTGTCCTGGCGCTGTAATGATAGCTCCCCTAGCTAAGCCTCAGGTTTAATTTATAAACAACCACGTTTTCAAGCTTCTCCGAAATGTCATAAGGTCCGTGGACAGTCGGAAGCCCACCGGGAGGGCATTCCAGGCCAGAGTAGCCCCTCGAAAAAAACTTCTGCCCCCCCCAACACACTTTCCTAATGCGTGGGGTCTTAATCAGCCCAAGCGCGGTTGACCTGAGGAGTCTCCCTGGTCTGTACCAGTGAAAATATTGCCCAAAGAATGGTGGACCAATTCCATGGACTGCCTTAAAAACAATAGACATTATTTTGAATAAAATCCGCTTCCGCACTGGGAGCCAGTGAAGCTTCACCAATTCCTGCGAGATAGGGGCAAACTTAGGTAGGCCTGTGAGAAGGCGAGCTGCTGCGTTCTGTAGTATCTGCAGCTTATTGAGCACTCCTTGCTGGGCTTCAAGGAGTGGGCTATTGCAATAATCAAGTCGTGACAGCACTAAGGCCGCCACCACCGATTTTTTGCAATCTTCTGGTAAGAATGGGAGGACTTTCCGGAGGATTTTCAACGTCCAATGAATGGATGAGGATAGGGCGTTTACTTGAGGTCTGAAAGAGAGTCTATCATCTATCACGACCCCCAAGTTCTTTACCTTGTTTACCGGGGTGGAGGGGGTCCCCATCTTTCCGGCCACCACCGCGGGCTCCAAAAGTTGACTGTGGAGCCAAACAGTATCACTTCGGTTTTGTGCGAGTTAAGCTTTAGGCAGTTCCCGGCCATCCAAGTGCTCACTGCTGTCATGCACTCTTGGAACTTACCAGCCACGTCATCCTCTCTCCCTGGAAGCAGCGACACCACAATCTGTGTGTCGTCTGCACAAGATGTTAGTTCAAACCCATAGGAGCGGATAACCGGGGCCAAGGACGATACGTAAATGTTAAATAGGGTGGGGCTAAGCGAGGATCCCTGAGGAGACCCGCAAGGTGATTGGAATGGTTTAGACTCGTATTCCCCCATTGCCACCACCTAAACCCTATTGGTCAGGAAGGCCCTCAAGATGTCTAAGGCCTTCACCTGTACCCCGCACTCTTCCAAACGGTCCACCAAGATGGTGTGGTGGACCGTATCAAAGGCCGCCGATAAGTCCAGCATGACCAAAGCCGCCCGACCCCCTGAGTCCATCACTTTCCTGATTTCTTCCGTTGATTTGATCAGGGCGGACTCCGTACTATGGCCGGGTCTAAACCCATGCTGTGAGATATCAAGGCCTTGAGAAGTTCCTAAGTATGCACTGAGCTGGGTGTTCATAGCTCTTTCTATGATTTTCACCGGCAATGGTAATCTCGCGATCGGCCGATAGTTGTTGGGGTCGGCAATGTCCAGGGTGGGCTTTTTTAATAGCGGTTTAATCGAGGCCAATTTCCAACTAGATGGAAAGTCCCCTGTATCAAATAGCTGATTGAATAGCTTGGCTAGGATATCGGCTATAGGAGCCGCTGCCCGCTTTGCCACTGTTGCCGGACAAGGATCATGTGGCGAGCCCGACTTTATGCTCAGCAGCTGCTTCATGACCTCTTCTCCACTAACTGGAGCGAACGAAAACAATTTGGTCTCCTGTCCGTTTGTTGTCCGATTCTTGGACCTGGGTTCTTGCAAGCTCTGCCTGACTTGGATTTCCAAAGATACAAAGATGTTCTCCACCTTGCTCATAAAAAACTGAGCAAGGTTCTCGCAGAGTTCCGGGCTAGGGGGCGTGGCCACTGGCTTGGGCGTAGCCAAGCTTGCAACCGTATGAAAGAGTTCCTTGGATGAACTCTTGGCCCCAATAATACGATCTGTGATGTAGGATTGTTTAAGTTGTCTAATCCTCTCTTTATAAGTCCCCTGGCTAGCTCTATATTTCTTTTTGTCAGCCTCACTATAGTTTTTACGCCAAGCCCGTTCTAGCTTCTTACACTCGAGTTTTAGCTCCCTGAGTTCCTCTGAATACCAGGGGGCTGACAGGACAGTTCGTGAAGGGCACCAGATTTTTGGTGGAGCTAGAGTAATGCAGGCCTGATCTACCCAATTGGCATATGTGGCTGGCGCTTCGTCTGCACCTAACGGCATGGTAATAATGGAGGCTACGAACAGCTCCTCCAATGCGGCCCCATCTATCTTATTCCAGGCTCTACAGTTCCTGGCTTCCTTCTTGTCCTGTCTCGCCCTCTGCGGTGTTGTGGCTAAGATGCTGAACTTAACCGCCGCATGGTCTGACCAAGCGACTGGCTCTATTTGTAAGAATTCTAAATCTGGATGATTTGTATAGATACCATCCAGGGTGTGGCCAGCCATATAAGTGGGGCCCATAACCACCTGTGCTAGACCTACCCCCTCCATTAACTCTTTTAGGGCCGTTGTATCGCCGTCCTGACTATTTTCTAAATGAAAATTAAAATCCCCCAGGACGGTGTAGGCTTTTGCACACAGCGCTTCTTCCAAGAAGTTACCTGCTGCGCCCAGGAAATGTGTCTTAGTGCCGGGGGTCTGTATAAAAGACAGCCCTTAAAAGATTGATGGTCGGATAGAATTAAATTAAATGCCAGAGCTTCACAGGAATCGGAGAGTATTGGGAAAAAGCTACCTTTAATGGAGGGGTGGTAGATAATCGCCAAACCCCCTCCTCTTTTCCGAGGCCTATCTAAAATGTAGCTGAGGTAATCTGCTGGGGTAGCCTTCACAACGTCCGGCCCAGAGGCCGCGTCCGTCCATGTCTCAGTGACAAACGCAAGCTTTATAGCTTTGTCCTGAATCAACTCAGCTATCTCTAAGCTATGCTTGACCAATGATCTAGCATTGATCATGAGACAGTCTGTGTCACTCCTGATGTTCTCCCCCCTTATCCTGGTCAGTGTAATATTTGCCTGAACTAGCCTCATGAGGATGTCTGGGGTAGCCTTGTGACATGATTAACAGACATAAGGGCCCCCTTGTGTAATCACCTCCATCCTCAGCGCTTTACAGGCCGCCTTTCTCCCCGCCAAGTTCAGTCCCAGGAATGTATCGCACTCATAGACCTTACGTGAGGAACTGTCAGAAATTGATCGACCAGGGGTCGTGGCACTTGGCGCGGGCCCGGCGCGGACGGGCGCAGACAGGCTTGCCTTTGTCGCGCCAGCCCTGCTTTTGAAGTGTTGGTGCTCACAAAGCCTAGAGCGCTCACCTCGGCCCACCCAAGATGGCGGCCGTTTAAGTGAGTGCTAGTTTTCCCCTCCTAGACTTCCCAGTGGGATCAAACGAGGCCCCTGCCTCCCGATTATTGCTGCGCTGTGCCTGAAAGTGCAAATTTAAAATAATACACGTGCCAACTCAATTTTTACAAAAGTTTAAAAACGCTATAGAAAATAGCAGAAATCGGCTTCCTATACTTGTAAGAATATGGTCCTGATCAGTAGTGCCCAGATATGTTTCCCTGCTCCTGGCTCACGCCTCAGGAGCTATCAGGGCTGCGCGGTCGCGCCAGCCCTGCTTTTCAAGTGTTGGTGCTCACAAAGCCTAGAGCGCTCACCTCGGCCCACCCAAGATGGCGGCCGTCTAAGTGAGTGCTAGTTTTCCCCTCCTAGGCTTCCCAGTGGGATCAAACGAGGCCCCTGCCTCCCGATTATTGCTGCGAAATGTGCCTGAATGTGCAAATTTAAAATAATAAACGTGCCAACTCAATTTTTACAAAAGTTTAAAAACGCTATAGAAAATAGCAGAAATCGGCTTCCTATACTTGTATAGTATAGAGAAGATGCCTGATGTGGACAACAATGTACATTGTAGAGATCGGGTTTGGTGAGTGGAGATGGTGGGTAAAAGGTTAGAAAGTGGAATTATATGGAGTATAGGCAAGGAAGTAGCCAGAAAATTAAAATACCCCCACTTCGAACCAAAACGAATGTATTGTGAGTCACGATACATTAGACGGAAACCTGGTCCGTACAACTGACCCTAAAATCACAGATAGCCTTTTGGATTAAATTACCCCTGACTACGGCAGGACACCTTGCAGTGGCTAAGATTGTGATGTTACCAAGGCTCCTATATCACTTTGTCAACCTCCCAGTGGTGGTTCCTGCTTGGATTTTCAAACTTTTTGACTCTTTATTGACTAGCCTGATACGGGGGATCGGGACGCCGCCAGATAGGTCTTACTAAATTACAATTACCCACATCCAGAGGCGGTATGGGAGCCCTGGACTTTAAGGCGTATTGCATAGTTGGACAATTGCAATGGCTGGCATATTGGCTAACGGGCCATAATCTGTTTGAAATTGGGTATACACCTGCACAACTACGGCTCGGAACACGACAGGCACTACTCTGCCCTCAATCCAAGAGATGGAGGGATATCCTCCTACTTCTCCAGACAGTGCTTCACTACTGGAAAGTAGCACTGAAACACACTAATACACCCACCCCATACGCCACAAATATTCCCCTCTGTGGCTTATCGACACTGCAAGGGGTCTTGTCGGCCCACAGGTTGGTGCCTTGGGAGGCTGGAGTTACGACGGTAGGATCTCTGTTTACCAACAGAACCATAGTGCTCCACGCTGAGTTTGCACGCACCCATGAAGTACCTGCTACATTGTTTTTGACCCATGCCAGTATAATACACTTTATTCACCGACACTGGCTTGTGGAGCAGCAGGAGCCCCCACATCGCAACTGTTGCAAGCATTACACATAATGGGTCATGGGAGCCACTGGGTTAGATGGTTGTACCAGGCTTGAGGGAACATTTAGAAGTCCCACTATTATCTCTTAGGCAGAAGTGGGAAAAGGACATTGCAAGGGCCCTCACAGACAAAGAGTGGGCACTTGTTCTCGAATACTCCAAACAAGTCTCGTAATGTCCGATTCAAATTCATACAGCTCTCATTATTACATAGGGCATACTTAACACCACATAGGGTGCATGCAATGTACCCTTTTGCCCCCTCAGAATGTCCCCGCTGTCACTTGCATGACACCTGCTTAATCCATATGCTTTGGTCATGTCCCTCATTACAAAGGTTTTGGACTGAAGTTACTGTGGGCCTGTCGCACTTATACGAACGTCCCTCTTGGTCCACCATCGAAACGTGTCTCTTGGGCTTGTCCTCACTTCCCCAAAAACTGTGGTACTGCGCCACTTCACTGATCTTTCCCTAATATTGGCCAAAAGAATGCTCACACAGCGCTGGAAATCACCGAGGGAGGGAGCATGGGGGAGGAAGTCATTCGTTGGGCCATGGCGGAAAGAGAGGCCCCACAGCGGGAGGAATTCAGAGGGCTCCAGAAAAAGCCAAACTCAATGGAGTGGGCCCACTTACTAGAACAATTTAAAGCTGGTGATTAAAGAATATACGAAACAACCCACCCTATCATACCTGATCACAACCTAATGGGATTATCACAATTCATGCTTTGCTTTTAAGCCCCTCCCTCACTCCCCCTCCTTCCCCCCTCCCACATCTCTATGGCCTCTCAATGAGAGACATACATTCAATCCATCCATACCACACAAGCGAGTTTATGAGAGTGTGGGGGGACGGAGTTGAGCATTTTTGCTCTAAGTTGATAACACGTATTGTATCACTATTAACACAGTTTCAGCTGTCGCAAATATGTGATCCTACATAAGTCATTATAATTGTATGCTATATCTGTACAGCCTCAAAACGACATGTACAATCTATTGCTTAAGATGTAACCCTTACTGATCTACAGATGCAGAAATACTCATGTATAAGAAAGCAGCACTGAAAAACTAATAAAAGTATGTTTTAAAAAAATATATGTATATATACACATGTGTATATATACATCAATATAAAAAACACATATGTATATATATATTGCTAGGAATGTCCACTCGTGGTGAAGAAGACAAGTGGGGACACGGCGGGGCTTTTGCAGGAACAATTTATTTCAAACACTTGGTATGAAGTGTTTCGGCGTGAGCCTTTGTCAAATGCCGCTGGTGCTGCGAATTCCCTCGTTACACTGCTTTCACGTTTCCTGCTCCTGAAGTAAGGCAGGTCACACCTGTTCCGCATTCAATTGGAGTCCATTCAGCCATTTTTCTGAAAGTAAGTACTGCAATTCCCAGCATGCAGTTGGTCTGACGTTTACTGCTGGGATTTCACTGAATGTCAGTTTAGTGATTGTTATCCTGAAGTAGGCAGCTGACTTGAAGGGTGCAGGCTGAAGTTCGTAGCGCTGTGCAGGGCTGTAAATGGTTCCTGTGCCCTCACTTCCAACCACACAACCTCGGCGATATGCATATCTATATATATATATGTAAGTGCGTATACATAGAAATGCATATTTAAAAAAATGCTCACAAAAGCATACCAACAATACCCCACATAGAGTACAGTATATAGCAATAATGGTATCACACTTGAGCGTAAACTCTTCTCCAGAGTAATTCAAACTGTGAGCTCTGAATAACAAGGCTCAGTTATATAATGTAGGGCTCAGATAAACAACATAGCACAAATTAAATACTGAAAACTGTCATCGACAGAGTCCTTTACTTCTGCAACTAGCTGAATAACCAAGAAAAACACTTATTGTGGATCACAACATCTGTAATTCCAACTGACTGGTAATAAAAAACACCAAGTATTGATAAATCTTTGCATGTAGCAAAACGCTATCCTGGTCATACCAGATGAAACATATAACTCAGTCTTGTAAAATACGCCTGTACACAACCCCGAGCACCAACTCAAGCTTACAAAATTAACTCAAGTGGATATATCGGATCGACCAGTTCTGAATTGCCTTAGGGCTGAATCAGCCTGTTTACCAAATGAATTGACACCATCAAACGGCATGTCCTTGAGACTCATTCACAGGCTCTGAAAACCAAGACTGACCTAGCCATGCATGACTGCGCAGAGCAACTGACTGAGCCATAGCTCTACCCACAGAATAAGTGGTATCCAGGCTACTTATGATGGTAAATCTTGCTTTCTCCCAGCCATCTTGCACCATCTGCAATAACTCTCTCCTGCTTTTCTGTGACAGAGAAGGTAGCCTCTGCACCACAGAGTCCCATAAAGTATGAGAAAACCTGCTAATAACACATGCAGTGTTTAGAGAATTGAAAACTGAGCTTACCGAAGAAAATATATTCCTCCTACTAACCACCTGGATTCTTTACCTGATGGGACAATGGGAAGCACATTAAGGTCCAAAGAAGCTGGAGCAGCTTGAACCACCAGCCCTTTTTAATGGGATGTTGCATGAGACAAAGAGGGTCCCCGGGGGCGGAGCGATGCCTATGGCTCATAGACCAGTCAAATGGAGCTCCCGTCGCAGATTTTGCTCAAGCTCCTAAGAGCAAGTCAAACAGAGGCTCATTGAAAGGGAGCACGGGCTCCACCCCCGTCTTGCCTTGATGAAGAATATTCACCAAAGGATCCGTGAACAATTCCTCTGAGGGAAATTGTCAATCCCACAACACAGCTGCCCCTTTAGATAGAGCCAAATATGAACTTTCCTCTAGTGCCATACCAGGTGGAGACAGTAAATCTGAAACTGGAGAGGTCTCTAATCCCCCCAGCTCAGCCAGCCAAATTTCCTACACAAGCGGTAGGGCAACATGCAAAGGGTTTTGACCTTCAACATTCTCTCCCTCAGGCACCAAAGTATGTATTACCATAGGAATAACAGTCGAGGGCTGAATAACAGCAAATGGAGAGTCATCCAAATGAAACAGAGGTGTTGGTGCTGCACCCTGCGTCCTCCCGATGTTGAAGGGTGAGGTGTGGCGCCGCGGCCAGGGCGACTGACGCTGGAATCTGGGGATCAGGGTTCGATCCCCGGCTCCAGCGCCTAGAGATTGTGATTGTGCGCTTTACAAATGTGGATTATTATATTATAATATATATGTTAGGAATAGGGATCGGCCTATATTGGCGCGGCTGATGTCACAGTCTGAATAGACTCCGAAGCGCAGGGGTCACCGCTGACCGGCGCCACCGACTTCAAAGGCTGAACGAACGCTTAAGGTGTGAACCCTGAAAGGCTGTGCGCCGGCACTGTTTCGATTCCAATACCAGAGTCAGAGGGCCCAACTGTTACTGAAGTCGAACCAGGCCCGGTTCTAGCGGGTGGGCCGGGCCCACCCAAAGATGAGCCTGGCCCACCCAAACAGGAGCCTTGGCCCTCGCAGTGAGGGCTTGAAGGCAGGCGTGCGGCGCACAGGTCGTGTGTGTCAGCCCGGGGAGACAGCTTCCCGGGCGCATGCACGCACACACAGACAGTTTAAGATTATCGCAGCCGCACCAAAGTACTTAACAGGTCTTTAGAAGACCATTTAAGGAGGCTTTGTTTACTTGTTTCACCCCTTCATCTCTGCATGGTGAAAGGGGACAAATCCTTTCTTTGACAATGGTAACCTTTGGTAACCTTTGCCTACTGTCCTGCTGTTGATATTTCTTTTTCTATGCAGCGCAGGGGAAAAGTGGTCTGTTTATTCCTAGTCACCCCCTGACCCCTGCAGCTGCTTATCACATAAGGCTGTGACACAAAGTATGACTAATGGAGTAGGTAAGAGAATGTGTTACAAAAAAAATTCTTTTTAAAATCTGCACAAGCCCAGCAGGACACATACTTCGTATGTGCTTCATTTAAACAGTTTTTATCATTTCATCATAAGCGATGCTGGTCAACAATAAAACAATACAAAATGGCAATGCCCAGATAAAGTTGGTGATTAATGATCCTGCTTTAGAGCAATCGTTTGTCTGTTAGTATTTTTTAAATGCAGAGCACTGTATTTTATGTGGATAGCTCAGTGGGTTACTGCCTTTGTCACAGAGATCCTTGTGTTACTTCAGAAGTTACAATCCTAACAAAAGGCAGTGAACAATGAACTGCCACCAAAGAGCTGCAAACAAACATGAATGGTATAATTAGAACTTCGCTTTTTTGTTTTGTGATATAGTTAGAACTTCCCTAGTCTTTTCATTATTCTAATGTTGCTAAAATGAGTATGTTTGGGCAGATATACATTTTTATCAGTAAAGCTGACCCCTATGCAATACTCTTTAAATCCTAAGGTTGTGTTTCCCCAGACCAAACCCTCTTAAAATATACTACCCACCAGAATGGATGACCTATGATTCCTACACCTTGTAATCCTCATTGGCTTATGTGACATTCCCTGCAGACTGATTTACATACTTGCATGATTCATTGTCTCTGTAAGTGTGTGCGTGGTGTAAAGTACTGACACACACTACATTGATATGAGCAGAGTTATACAACAAATTAAATGCATATGAGAGAGGGGATACGTAAACATGAGCGGCGCTGGTGGAGGGTGCCAGTGAGGGAATCCGAGGAGGAGGTAGTGGGAGGGGCTATGGAGCGATGAGGGGCACTGTTGGAGGATGACAGTGAGGGAATCCGAGGAAGAGGTCATGGGGTGGAGGGGGAAGCTAGGGAGAGATGAGGGGCACTGGTAGAGGGTGGTAGTGAGGGAGTCTAAGGAGGAGGTCATGAGGGGGATGGGCTACAGAGAGATGAGGGGCGCTGGTGGAGGGTGGCAGTGAGGGAATCCGAAGAGGAGGTCATGGGGTGGAGGGGGAGCTAGGGAGAGATGAGGGGCACCGGTGGATGGTGGTATTGAGGGAGTCTGATGAGGAGGTCATGAGGGGGAGGGGCTACAGAGAGACGAGGGGCACTGGGGGAGGGTGGCAGTGAGGGAATCCGAGGAGGAGGTCATAAAGGGGAGGGGCTATGGGGAGATGAGAGGCACTTGTGGCGTGTGGCAGTGAGGGAATCCGAGGAAGAGGTCAATAGGGGGGGGGCATGGAGGGATGAGGTACACTGTTGGAAGGTGGTAGTAAAGGTGTTTATGGAGAAAGAGGTTTTTGGTGCAGCGCCAAAAAAGACTTTTGCATCAGCGCTGAAGCCGGCCCTGTCATGGCCTTTCTGTTTTTGTTTATTTAATTAGCAGTCGGGCCATAAGGGCCACTGTGGAACATACTTTAAAGTGCGTGCTAATTATATTTATTGCTCTATTCAATGTTTTAAGTATGAAGGGGATTTTACTAACGTTTTTACCGGGAGATGGTGCCTGACATGGGGCGGGGCCCAAGGTCATCAGTGAGATAAGGTGCACTGGAGAGGAATAGTGGCTAATCAAGCTTGTAAGGGAGTGCGTTGAAGAGTCCATGGTCAGGTGGAGGTAGTAATGAAGAGGGATTCTCCCTGAAGGCTCACACAGAGGGAGCCCGAGAAGTGTCACTTGCCTGATACTCCCACCTCAGAAACCTCCTCTTCCCATCAAAGGAACATTACATAGAAAAAACACTTTTTGTGAGTGATAACATTAAAAAGAGATTTGGAAAAGTGAGTTTTACTGGGCCTTGTAAGACTAAGAAGAGGCAAAGGAGGGCCCTGAAGCAGGCCTGCCTAGACATATATGCGACAAATCGAGCCCGCAGTGGCCCACCCAAATGCGTCCTTGGCCCACCCAATTAAAAATTCCTGGAGCCGGGCCTGAGTCGAACCCGCCTGTGAGGATCCAGCCAGGGCACCTCCTACCTCCTTAGTGCGAGAGGGTGCACCATCGGGAGACTGATGCCCAAAAACCTTTTGCAGGGAAAGAAAATATTCCCACATTTGGGCTAGAGTCGCGCGGCTCCAGGATATTTAGGGAGGCGCCGGGTAGACTCCTTCCTGCCAGTGCTCCTCAACCTACGGTTGGGAGACTGCGTCAGACTTACGTTGTGATCATTGGGTTCTCAGAGCCTTTCTCAACCTCGAAGGAGGGGACTTCTCACCCGAGCAACTACTCGACCGGTCTTTACACTGGGTGATTACTGACACCGACGTGGCCTTTCAGAAAAGCGCACCGCCAGCATACGGTGCTCTTTCAATGCCTTTGGATGAAGGCCTTGACAGGAACCACAGTCCTCAGAGTTCTTTGAGACACCACAAGCAAACAGTATGCGGATCCGTGATCGACAGATTTGTCTATCACAAGTCCCGCAGGGTTTAAACCCAGACGACATAGCTTGAAAAAGTACACCATTTTCTCAACAAGACATCGAGAGGGGGTTGAAAAAACGGCATGCGGACGTACTGTGGGAAAAAGTTTCCGGATCCTACGGAGCATTCTAAAGTAAGGAATCTGCGGCTAGATGTCTATCAGATTGGTGCTTATGCTTCCTCCCTCTCAACTAAAGGTTAGTTTGAAGCATGCTTTGCATGCCTTGAGCTTTCATTTGGCTAGCGAGGCTTGATTGTGTAAAAAAGGGTATTCCTACAGGTAAAAGCACAAGCATATGTAAAAGGGAATATGTCACACGGTGTCAGGCGCTTTTGGTCTCTATTGCTGTGGAATAGCTGTCAATTGTTTAATATCTAAATGGTATGGAACTTTTGTCAGGAAGGGATTCAAGATTTAAATCATATGTTATTTGTTTGCCCAGCTCTATTATTACATCGCCGTAAAAGGCTGAGGCCTATTTTCCTGAAACTGTCAGTTTGATCTACTTCTGAAGTTTTACAGACTCTAACTGACCCTACTAATGAATTGTTTTGTTAGCGAATGTATAACTTTTTAAAACGCTTCCTCAATTTATATAAGTCTGGCTGTGAATCTTGTGCTAAAAGATTTGATTTTGGATATGTCTTAATGCATTTTATGTATTTTAATGTTTCAGAGAAATAATGCAGGTTCAACTGATTTCTATGAATTTTGGCTGATAATCTGACTTCGTATATCTCTCAATTAATTTTACAAATCTTAAATTGTGGCAGAAATTGTATATGTAGTATTTATTTGCATGATCTTTTATGTAGATCTCTTCAGAGTTGCGGAACATTGAATAAATAAAACTTGGCACCTAACTATCATATGGCTTCGTGAAATTATGCCATAGTTATTAGCAACTGAATTATTTTACCCTTCCCCTTCATTGCTGAACCTGCAAAAAATATTAGGAGTAAGCTAAACATTCTAAGCACCTGCTAAATATCTTTTACATTTGTCAGTGTTAATGTTATATACGAATCAAAAATAAACCTTTCAAATGGTAAAGCTATCTTTAAAATGTAACCTCTTCATGTCCACAGCCAAACACTCTTTAAATGCTAATTTCTTGAAAACGAGTGAACACATTTTACTAACTTAAGCAAAGGTACTTCATTGAGTAAAGCTCTACTGACATGGCTAGTCTGGTGTAATTCAGTTCAGTTGTTTTTTCTGTATGGAGTAGCAAAGAGTCCAATGGGATATGAGCTAAAGTTACTTATCTGTGGTAATACTCTTTCTGGTGGATACTCTATCTACCTGCAGATTTCACACCTGTAGAATAGCCTATGGCATCAGACTGGACTTGGAAATGTCAAAGCGGGCACTAGCTTTGTATCGATGCTAGAAGTGGCATCAGATTACGTCAACAAAATCATATAGCGACTACTTCAGTGCGACATCGTCACTTTCCATCCATTTTTTCCAGGCCTTCAAGTCGAGCGGATGGGCTGGCATCAACAGGGAGAAGCACTGAGTAGTGAAGTGGTAAACTGAAATATTGGGATCTTACACATCCATCAAAGAGGAAGGCAGACGAGTCGGTGAAGAATCTTCAGGTAAATAAAGTATGTACCAGAAAGACCACTACTGGAGGTAAGGACATTTTTCTTCTGTTGAATACTTCTAACTGCAGATTCTTCACCTGTAGAATAGATTCCAAAGCAGTACCCTTCCAAGGAGGAGTGCTTAGGGATGCCCATGTAGCTGCCTCCCAGATCTCTGAAATCAAGAGTCCTCTGGCAAGGGCATAAGTGGTTGATTCGGCCCTGGTGGAATGGGCCCTGATCCCTTCCAGGGGTTCCTTCATAGCCAAAACATAGCAGGTTTTAATTCGAAGGAATATCTAACAGGTCAGTCTGTTTCTGCTCCACTGTGCCTTTCTTGGCTCCACAGTATCCCATGAAGTCATGGTCATCTAGTTGTATGTCCTTGGTGCAGTCTACATAGTAGTTGACTGCCTGCACAGGATCCAACCTATGCAATTGCTCCTCCTCCTTTGTGGAATGGGGCAGGGGATAAAAGGTCTGGAGGGTAATGGACAGACTCAAATGAAAGGTAGTCACCACTTTCACCAGGATAGCAGTCCTGGGGCCGTATTACATAAGGTGCCCCAGGGGCGCATGGGGTTTGCGCCCCCCTTTGCACACCCCGGGGCACTTTGGTATTACAGAAGGGGGCGCAGATGCTTGTGCGTCCCCTTCTATAATACCGATAGTGCTGGCGCACTTAAATCGCCAGCGTTATCACCAAAGGGTGTTCCCTCATGGGGGCATGCCCTATGCAAATGAGGGAATTCCTTTGACTTTGCTCCCGCGCCATATTACAGTTGCGGGCGCAGAGTCAAAGAAGCCCTCAGGAGGCACACTGTCAGTGCGCCCCCTGAGGGCAGCCCTCTGCAGGAGATAAAGGTGATCCCATGGACCCGGCCAGACATTCCCTTGCAGGCGTGTGCAGTCACTGACTATACCCACCTGCAAGGGGATCTCTAATCCCCTTTGAAAGTGCAGGTGGGTGCCGCTTGCACTGTGAAAACAAGGAACAGCGGTCCAGTCTTTAATGGGCTCACCTACCACCCTGCACGTCGTTTACCAGGCAACCGGCTTGGCTATGGACACTTTTTCTGTTCCCAAATAAGTTTGGTCTGTCTCCCTTTTTTATAAAGTTATGCTATCTTATTGTCATTCCGATTAGCGGTCTAGCCCTCTTTGGGCACACCAACCGAATATGACGAGAAAACCCTTGTACGTCGGTTACCTGGGCAACCGGTTGGGCATAAGGCAGCAGCTCGGCAGTTTCCATTTACCACATGGCCGCTTCCGGACTCAGGAGGTCTCCTTATCTTACGGAAGACTACCTAACACAAACGCTGCCGGACTCAGGCTGTCTAAGTCTCACACGGAAGTTTACCTAAGTAAGTACTGCCACAGCACAGCGGGTTTTAACTCGCTTGGGGTACTTTTAGGCTCTTGGGTCTACAGCATTTTCTTATTGGATTCTATTTTACATTGGGTGCCATGCAGCCATTTGGGCTTTCACTCACTGCTGGACGGAGCATTAGAACATATTGTTCTAGTTAATTGAGTTTTTTTTTAAAACCTTTTATCTTTGACTAAGACTTTATGCTTGCAACAAGCTCAAAGTTGAGGGCGGGACACTTCAACTTGCGCTCCTTGGTTTCTATTCTCTAATCCTTCAGACCTATTGGGGACCTCACACATATTGGTCAATTATATATCACTTTTGCATAACTACCTATGACTTTCTATAGCTTGCATCCATATTACTTACACATTATTCAAATATAGATATCACTTCCGCATAACTACTTATGACTTGCTATAGCTTGCATCCGTATTCCTTACACATAAGGACTATGTAGAAATAAAAGAAGTCTCGTAGACAGCTCTTGTAGTTGGTAGTTTATTCATCAAGTTACATCTTAATAAGTTCCAATATACGCCCCACCAGGAGCAGCCTCCTGGCTGCTCAGCCCATCTTCTCCAACTGCTATCTTACCAGTACAAACATCCCTCACATTCCAAATGACATCATATTGTTAGAGTATGAGGCAGAGAATAAGGGAAGGTGCATTACTTAACAAGCAGATTACTACAGACTCATTTACTCTTGGTTACAACTCGGCTGTACTCACATTTGTTGTTTAATTTTCGTTTACAAGCATAAACACGGATTTTCCTGGAGGCATACTCGTTGCCCCAAACTAGGTATTTGTTCCCAACCTCGGTCGACGTACTCCCTTATCTGGACTGAGGACCCAAGGGCTTTTGTCCCTTTCCATAGGTATGCTTCCGTTGGCTCTTTATAAACACTTTTTTGGGTGACATTGACATCAGTATTAGTACTATACCTTTTTACCTTTATTGTATTTTCTCACCTCAGCAATTTATGTTTCTCTCACTTTTTAATACATGATTGGATCTCATCTATACAGACTTCCTTACGCAACTCTTTGCATTTGAAATGCGTATCATCACCACAACTCAGTATGCTTTTGATTCTAAAAATAAACCTTGGATATACAGATATATTCCTTTACAGAAACCTTTTTGATTATATTTGTTGCTGTCAGTCACTCGTGAACTTGTGAATTAAGCTACCTTTATTGGTAAACAATAGCCATTCCAGCATATTTTTGAGGTATTATTTTTCACTATTATGGTGTTTTACTTTTGGTCAAGGGACTGTCTCACGAGAACATCTTGGTGACATTTTTAGGCCTCGCAAACCTAGCGCAGCAGCGCACATGCGCTCCTCGCTCTGCGAGACATACTGTGGTAGAGGAGATTTCAGAAGGGGGCTTGAAGCCCCACCCATCATTCCTATTGGCTGGCGTCATGCTGTATATTAAATGCTGGCCTCCGATTCCAAATGAGGCTCCCTGGTTACCGCCATGTCTCCATTCCATTTGAGACAGCCCACCCAGACTGGATCTTTTGCTTGTGGCGTTACACGGAGTATTTTAATTACCGGGTAAGCACTATTTTTTTTAACATTCTTGTATGGTTGTTTAACACTGCGATAGCTTTTTTTAAATTAACTTGTTATTGAGTTTTGGCTACATGTTTTTTCAACGGCCCGGCCAGATACCTTGCAGGGAGTGGGGAGGCGGGTCGTTTAGTTTTGTTATGGCACTGAGTAGGCTTCCTTCACGGTCTGAGCGTAAAAGGGAGGGTTTCTCTTCTCCTCACTGCCCTATACCTTGTTTGTACAGTACTTGGGGGGCTTGGCAGTCCTTACCAAGCTCTGTATTGTAATCTTTCAAGTCTCTAGCCCATGATAAGAAAAGGCACAACACGCCTTCCCCGGTTCCGGGAGGATCCCTTTAACTGATGAAATCTCTCCCCCACACCTACTCCGGGGCGAGTTCTGCATTATGGGCCGTGCACAGCTAATCGACAGCTGCCTCCATAATAAGGACATGATCCGCCTCTTGTAGAGGCCCTCCACCCTGTAGCGTGAACCCTGGGCGTCACCCGCACCCCCTTCCAGTACAGATTCTACTCATCTGGCCAAACAGCACAGACTGCTGACCCCGCTCATTATTGCCCCAGAAAAACAAGGCTAAAAACAGACACGCACCCAGAGAGCTCCTGCACACGTGTTACACGGTGTCTTTTAATTACCGGGTAAGCACTATTTTTTTAACATCCGTGTATGGTTGTTAAACATTGCAGTAGCTTTTTTTATTAACTTGTTATTCAGTTTGGGCTATTTGGTTTTTCAACAGCCCGGCCCCATACCTTGAAGGGAGTGAGGAAGGGGGTTGTTTAGTTTTGTTGCGGCACTGAGTGGGCTCCCCTAAGGTGTTAGCCGTCCCTTCTGCAACCTTCACTGTCCGTAGCCTGGTGCTTCACCAAACCCAAAGGGTAAAATAAGTCACTTACGCAAGCTCTGACCACATCCAAACACAATGTCAGCCGCAGACAAGGCGGTCCGAGCAGTAGCACCCATCTGACCCTAGCAAAACCACCCCTAATTAACATTAACCTGAACCAACCAAGCCTATCCTTTCCACAAACCAACTTAAGCCACCCCCCAACTAAACTCTGCCAACTCCCCCTATGCTACAAAACCAAACTTGCATCCGCCTCGAAAAAAATAACTAACAACCCCTCTAGCCAAATTCAACCCTTGCCTACACCCCCTCTCGACAGAACATAACCACTCACCCCCTGCTCCACCAAAACCAAGCTCAAACTATGCCATTCCCCCTTGCTCCGACCACAGTAACGTCTCACCCTCTCCAATAAAACAACACCTCTCACACACAAGACAATCTCGGCCAAAACCCTCCTTAAACACAAACCGTAGCCAACTCACCTCTCCCTAAACACAACTTTCGCCTCCCCTTCCCTAAACTGAAACCTCGCCCCAAAACAGGGATCTAAGAAAACAAGCATTTGCAATGCAATAGGTCTCATATTTACGCAAGTTTAAGCTATTGGCATTGTAAATAACAATGCTGTTTATTTCTGTTTTAAAAAACAAAACATAAATATAAGGCATTGTCATTTACAATGCCACTAGCTCAAACTTGCATAAATGCGAGACCTATTGCATTGCAAATATTTGTTACATTAGCGGTCTTTCCTGGGCTACATACTTTCCCCTTTTTTTCTCTCTTCCGTTTCCCTACATCCAGACTTAGTACGAACTTATCCACTTGTCGTACTTCACTTTCTTCCCTCCTTTATTCACTTGTTCTAAATCTCTAAAAGTTTTTTCTCTATTACTATTTGTGTTTAATTAATGGCTATTTAACCAAGTGGTTTCTAACCATTTACTTTATTGTATGATTTTTACAGCCCTGAAGACGCCCTTTTTATAGGGTGAAATACGTTGACAGTTCTTCTACATGTACACTAAGTATATTTGAATAATAAAAGACTTTCAATCAACGTTTGAAGACTACATGTTATATTGTTTACACTTTACCTGCTGAACTTTTCTAAGCACAACAAAAGGAGTTGGTGGATAAAGATTATTCAAGTCCTTTAAAATACGCAAATCACAATATGGGATTTGAACAGTGAAAACTGGTCTGAGACAAAAAATATCGAAAACGCAGCCAATACCTTTTAAGAGTGCTGATCGCACAAACCCTCTGTGCCACGGAAAGAGCAAACTGCTAGTCCCGGGACAACTTAGCCTGCAGGGGGTATATGTTGTTGTCTGCGTACCATGTAACAAAGTTATTCCATCTCCCAGAATAAGCTGATTTAGTAGAAGAGTGGCAAGATTAAAAGATGACATCAACCACCTCCAGTGGCAGCTGGAAAGAGGTCAGATGTCCCCTTTCAATCTTAAGGCAGATTTGGATGCAGTACCTTTCCTTCCAACTGGGAGAGAAGGTGTGGTCTGAATGGCTGGTTGAGCACGGGACATAGGGAGAAGTTCTGCATACCAAACACTCTTTAACTAATCTGGGGCCATGAAAATGACTTGGGTCCGATCTTGGCAAATCTTCACCAGAACTCGAGGAATCGGGGATATTGGAAAGGGGAAATACATAGTGCAGCTAAAGGTATCTCCCAAGGGGAACCTCACATGATACTGGACGGCTCAGAACTGCTGGCACTGAGCTTTTTCTGAGTAGGCAAACAAGCCTACCAAAGTGTCCCACAGGGTAAAGATGTCCTGAACTACCTATCTGTGATAGAAGTTGCCACTCATGATTGGCAAGATAATGCAAGCTCAGGTGGATGGCCCTGACATTCAGTGACCCCGCTAGGTGATTGGTGGTCCACCAGATTCCTTGTTGTGCATTCAAGAACATAATGTCAACACTTCCCGACAAATGAGACGAGACCCTAATCCCTCTTGCCTGTTCACATACCACATACTGCTGTGGTGTCAGTCAAAATCTGGAAGGACCAACCTTGGATGCAGGGGAGGAAGGCCGGGAGCGCCAGCTGAATCACACACAGTTCGGGCAGGTTGATATCACGCACCTGCTCTTCTGGAGACTAGAGGCTTCGGATCTCCAGATGAACATCCTGCCCATAGGTTGAGGCATCTGTCACTACCATAGGCATAGTTGCAGTGGAAGTGAAGGCCATTCTGCACTGCAAGTGTGCCTCGTTCCACCACAAAACAACTTCCTCTGTAGCGCTTGGAAAAATTATGATGGAGTTCAACCAATCTCCCCTGGGTTGGAGCCACTGCCTGCGGAGACACCACTGCAGGGATCTCATATGCCAATGTGTGTGTGACTAGGAGAATTAAGGGAGCCAGCAGACGTAGCAGTTGGACAACCTTAAGGAGTGGAACTCTTGCACCCTGCTGAAAGGAAGGAACAATTTCCTGGAGTGTAGCAATCCTCACAGTAGAGAAAAGGTGCAAAGAAGGGTGGTGCCCACACTGATTCTATGAACTGGAGATGTTAGGAGGGCCTCAGGTTAAAACTGGGCTCACTGACTAAAAATCCGACTGCGACCAACGACTGCAGATGGTGTACTATCACCTATGGTAAACCGGCTTTGATCAGCCATTTGTCCAGGTATGGAAGAATGGAATGCCCGACCTTCTGAGATAGCTTGAGATCACTGCTGTTGACTTTGTGGAGGCTTGTGGCCCGAAGAACAAACTGCTTACATTCGTTAATACCTTTTCTGATAGAGACTATCTAGCTGCAAATTCCTTACCTTAGAATTATCCCCAGGCATCAGACTGGATCCGGAATTTTTTTCGGGAACAGTACCCCAGCGTGCTGGTAAGTGACATCATTTAGCTCCACATGGTGGCATCAGTGCCGTAATTGATGTACGCGGTGCCTATATTTGAACCACCCCAGCAAGCTGACGTATGTTTCTTTTTGCGACTTTCTATCCCAGGAGCGTGGAACCACGAAGAACACTGACCACTGGTGTGGAAAACTAAGGCCCTGAAGGAGAACAGCCTTCACCCTAAAATTCTATTTGCAGAGCGGGAAGGATGGATGGGTCAGTAAGGAATCTGTGGCCAGAGAGTCTCTCTATCAGGTAGGGCATTCCCGAAGTTAAGTAACATGTTCATCTGAAAGAAACTAATGGGTGAAGGTTCATTACATTAAAATAGATACCCAAGCAATACCTTCCTAGGGATGGGTTCGTGCAAAAATGCACACTAGAAAGTCCTTCAGAACAGAACTGCACAGTGCCTATCGGCATGGACCTGAATATCCAAGTAGTAGTGCTTGATCAACAGATGCAAAAACTTAGCTCTGGTGGAATGTCCCCAGGGTGTTGCCTCTTGGCTAGTGCACAGCAGATTTTAAAGCAGAGGTGTTAGACTTGGAATATTTTGGTGTGGTTACCCCAAACTTTTTGCCTCTACCTCCTGTATTTTTGACACTGATGCACGTTATTGCTGGTTTAGACTCCTCGGGCACTTTGCCACTGCTGATCAGTGCCAAAGTGTGATTGCTCCCTGGAGAAATTGTATGTGATTGATTATCCACGATTGACAGATTTGTGTTACCAGTAGGTTCCTAGTAAAGTGCACTACCTGTGCCAGGGCTGGTAACTCAAATGCTACTAGTGAGCTTATAGCACTGGTTGTGCTACCCGCAGGAGTAGCATGGAAATAATGTCTCGGGCCGGTAACCGCCGTGTCCGAGTTCAGTATGTTGACTGCACCGATGACCTGGCCGGTGTCCACACCCACCAGGCCTGACCTCCTCCTTCTCGTGCATGTTACACGCCCCTATAGTAGGCCCGAGGTACCCCCCTGGGCAGGGTGCAATGCATGAGGAAGGCCGGATTTGTCCTAAGTGTGGGAGACGGGTCCTGATAGTAAAAGGCCACCAAATGATCTTTTCACTATTGAGGAGCTATCTTGCCCGATAGGTTAGGATGGGGAAGGCTGCGTATAATGGTTACCTGCCTATCTTCCCATAGAAGCAAGATAGAGAGTCGGAGTCTGGTATACCTGAACTCGGAATTCGATAACATATCTTTTAGGCTGGATGGTTTTTAAATTCTGTGTTTGAGGACAGCACTTTTAGAAGGTGGCTGTTCTCGTGTTCAACCGTTCCATGTGTGTATTGACCGTCTGGGTTTGTGAGTGACAGGGTCTGGTGTGAAGTGCGTGAGCCCTCGGAGGGCCGGATGAGCCAGTGGGGGGCTGAATGGGCTGATTGAAACCTAGAGTAGTAGGAGGAGTAGCGCCGGGCCTGAATAGGGCTGTGCCTGCTTCCCCCAGAGCTGGCTCCACCTCCTGCGGTGCGTCTGAGGACCCTGTCACACCTGCACAAAGAGACGACGACGTGCCCTGGCCAATGGCACCCCAAACTGGTTCAAACTGGGTTCTGGACCCCTCACACAATGTTAAACCTTCACTCACCTGAAATCCAGGTTGTTCAGCTTGAGAGATGAGAAGATAAACCTCACCTACCCTTAAAAACCTACTTCCGACCAACCAAGTATTATACACAGTTAGTAGAAAGTAACCAAATTAGCCGGCCAGGGAACGAGGACTCCAGGTGAGAGATGGAATCAACGAACACAAGCGTGTGCCTCAGTTCGCTCGCGCTTTAAATAGCTTTCCAGAAGGGTGGGGTTCTTTTACCGGCAATAATGGAAAACGTGCTGCACATGGACTAAACGTCCTTTAAATCCACGTGCTTTTTGAGATACTGTTCCCAGAGTAAGAATTTCCAATGCACCAACATTTGTCCTTTATAAATAAGCATTGGCAAATGCAGAAATAAACATTGGCAAAAACAACTAGATTCTTTTCTTGAGTTGCATGTTTGTCAGGTATAAAAAACAAATCAACATTGGCAAATACAAATGTGTCTCACAACTATCTCTTGTATCTAAATATAAGTAATTCTTGTACTAAAGTATTCATGCTTTTAGTGATTCTATGTGAGATTAAGCTTGTTTTTTGCACAAACCCTAACACACAAAGAGATGAAAGCCTTTATGGGGTTGAAGTACACCAACCGAAACCCCAGAGAATTAGACAAGTCTTAATTGACTAACTTCGTGATCACGAGGAATCCCTGCCTAATAGGAACAGCTGAAGAGACTCAGGAGAAGACTGCCCTTGCTCTGTGTCTGGGGTTGGCCTGCAATTTGTTGTTTCCATTGAGGAGCGGACGAAGGGACTCGGCTGTGAGTTGTGTTCCCTACTTGAAGACAGAATTTGCTGACGTGCAGTGTCCGGCTGAAGGAAAAGCGTCTCCAAGGACCAGAGTAGAGCTGGTCTGCTGTTACGAAGTCCCAGGCCCAAAAGGACTTCACCGCCAGCACCCATGAACTTCCTTGCTGGGAGTTCCAGTCGTGAGGAGGGCCTGAAGCTGAGGGTAAGGCCTTTTTGTCATCGAGGAGCTGTGCAAGCACCAGAGGAACAGAATTCGCTTTCTGTCCCCGAAGGAACCGCTGACGTCGCAAGTGGCCGAAGACGAAACCGCTTTCCTCTGACACCCTGCACCGTCATCACGATCTCTGTCCAAGGTACTGTTGTCCTGTGTCCGTGGGACTCTGCACCGGCCGCTGCTAGTACCGCAGGCCGTGTTGAACATTTGGATTTGTGGGTGTTGTTGACGCAGGGGTAGCCCCCGTGGAGCTACCGGTGGCTACTACTTCATCTTGATTTGCAACAAACTTTCGAAGAACCTTTGATATTTGATATTTATTGATTTGTATAGCGCTGAATCACCCATGAGGGTATCTCGGCGCTGGGGATGGAAGAACATCAGAACAGGAGGGATGAAATTTAGAAGAGGTGGGTTTTTAACATCTTTCTAAATTGAATCAGATTGTGTCCTGAGCGTAACTGAAGAGGCAGGCTATTCCAGAATCGGGGGGCAAGATAAGAAAATGCCTTGCCACCACTGTGAGCCTTTTTGATTCTGGGAATGGTGAGCAAATGTTCGGTGCTAGACCTGAGAGTTCGTGACGGGATATAGGAGGAGAGCTTGTTGGTGAGATACATGGGGCCCTTGCCATTACGGGCGTTGTGAATAATACAGCCTATTTTGAACTTTACCCTTTTCTTTATGGGGAGCCAGTGAAGTTGATTGAGTAGGGGTCCAGAGGGTGTTCTAGATGGGGCATTTTTGGCGAGTCGGGTAGCAGTATTCTGCACTACCTGGAGTTTATTAATGGCACTTTTGTTGGCCGAAAACAGGAGGGCATTACAATAGTCAAGCCTACTCAATATTAGGGCCTGCATGAGTGGTTTTTTTTTTGTAGAGGAGGGTAAGAGTGGAAAGATCCTACGCAGGAGGCCAAGAACATAGTAGCAGGAACCTGCGGTGGTGTTGGCATGTGTGTTATGTGTGAGTTTGTGATCAATTCTGACACCTAGGCTCTTAACCACTTCTTTGTGAGTGGGGGCGGTTCCCAGCTCTTCTGGCCACCAAGTAGGTGACCAGAGAGTGGTAGCTCCTCCAAAAAACATGATCTCTGATTTGCCCCTGTTGAGTTGTAAAAAGTTGTTACGCATCCAGGCAGCAATAGATTTCCTGCCTTCGGAAAACAACAGATCAATGTTGGGTGTATTGTTATCTAATGTTAGAAGGAGCTGGGTGTCATCTGCGTATGAGATTGGAGTAAACCCCAAGGATCTCATGAGTCTGGCCAGGGGGTGACATATATATTGAAAAGGGTAGGGCTTAGGCAGGATCCCTGTGGGACCCCCTTGCTCACTTTGGTAGTGGCAGATGTAAAAGACCTCATGGTAGCTGTTTGAGTTCTGTCTGTAAGAAAGTTGGTGATCCACCTCAGTGCTGGCCCCTGAATGCCTATGTCATGGAGCCTTTCCAGAAGATTGTGATGTGAAATGGTGTCAAATGCTGCTGACAGGTCAAGCAGCACCAAAAGAGCTGCTTGACCGTTGTCAGCAGCCATGCGTATATTGTCAGTAACCTCAATAAGGGCGGACTCGGTACTATGTTTAGCCCGAAACCCAGATTGAGAAATATCCAGTAGTTGGTGAGTTTCCAGATAATTAGACAAGTGTCTATTAATGTGTTTTTGAATGAGTTTAGACTGTAAGGGTAGAAGAGATATGGGTCAATAATTAGTGATTTCGGTGGTTGGGACCTTGGGGTCTTTACGTATGGGTTTGATTTGTGCATCTTTCCAAGCCGATGGAAGGCGGCCCTCCCTAAGGGAGCAATTCAGAATAGAGCAGATCGGGAGAGCTAGTTCCGCAAATTTAGCCGAAATCCTGGCCGGGATGGTGTCCAAGGGTGAGCCAGATTTCATTGCTTCTATAAGGGATATAACTTCCTTCATATGAAGCTGGGGGAAGGTGTGGAGTTGGGCAGATGTGGTATAAGAGTCGGGAGGGCAGACCGTGGGGGGAAGGGAAGAAGTGTTAGCAGCAATGATTTTCTGGTAGATGGTATCAATTTTGAGGATAAGATGCTCCGCGACATCATTGCATATGGACTGTAAGGGGGATTCCACAGTGTCACATGCTGATGGGCTAGAGTAGGCTTTTACTATTTTAAATAGCTCCCTGGAAATGGATCCAGCCTTCTCCAATTGATGAGTAATGTGCATTTTGCGCGCTGTTTTAATGTTATTGTGGTAAGCTGCTAAGGCGCATTTGTATTTAGTTCTGTCTTGTTCTAAGTGTATGAGTCGCCAGGTGCGCTCCAGTTTTTTACATTCACTCTTTTCAATACGTAGGGCCGGGGAGTACCATTCTGTAGTAGCAGTAGAGGCTTTCCAACCAAGTAACCTTATTTATGTGATACCTAGTTACCGTTTTGGTCTTGTTAAAAGTTTAGTAAAGATACTTTATTTTTCTAAGCCGGCGTGGAGTCAGTTTGTCGTATCACTATATTACTGTGAGTGGTCGTACAAATACTTTACACATTGCCTTTGAAGATAAACCTGTCTGCTCGAGCCAAGCTACCGAGAAAGTAAGCGGAGGTTATCGACAAGCGTGTATCTTTCTTACTCTCACGTAGAAGCAAGGGTCCCTGTTTGGTCCAAGATACCTACCTCTGCCAACTAGAGACCCCCAGTTCTAACAAGAGGACAATCCATCATTTTCTGTACAGCCTTTCCCTTCTTGTCTTAGTAATACCCCATAAAGAGTTGGTCGTCCACCTTGATCGGTTTCGTGCCGTTGGGGTAGAGAATGAGAATGCTCTTTTTGGTTCCAGTCGATGGAGTCAATTCTCTTCCTTAGAGGAATGGATCAAAGCATAGAAAGGTAGACTAGGTGATGGACAGGCCTAATAGAAAGGGAGTGACAACTTTCGGCACAAAGGAAGCTATTGTACAAAGTACCAGCGTGTCTGGAAAGATGGTTAGGTATGGAGGCTTATATGTAGGCTATCTGGTTTTAGGTTCAAACCTATAATAAATGATAAAATACCACCAAAAGGAAAATAGCCATCAAACCTGTATAAACATATAAACACTGAAAAAACACCTTTGCAACCACAAACTAAGTGCTATTCAAAGAAAGGAAAAGATGAGTGAAAGAGACATTTTTATTTCTTCCTGAAGGGGGCAATACAATGTAACTTTGTTATACAAGGTAGCATCAAGAAAGGCTGGACTGACATTATTCTCCTGGAGTTTTGTTGTTTAGGGATGTCACTAAAACATTGTCTCTTCTTCCTTCTGGTTTTTCAGTTTTGTGGTCTTTGGTCTAAAGATGCAGTGTTTAGAAGCATATTTTAGGTCTTATTTAGTTATTTTATAAACTGTAGAGAATCAGGAAATATCAAAATCATATTTGATATTTTGGCTAAATTTGATTTCACAGATAGGTAAAATGGCTGGTTTCATAAGTATCTTTCCTAATATGTATCATAACATTTACCTACAGACAGAGAATGGATGAAATCCTTTGATACATCGCCTCCTTTTTTAGTGAGTCAGTATTGATTGCAAGTGAGTTGCCAAACACCCCAAGCTTTAAACATTCAATGCTTGTTGTAGTGACAAGTATATGTGAACATACTGTTGTCCCCAAGCATCTGAGAAAGTGGTGAAAACATGACACCAGACGTTTGGTAAAAATGGATCACTTGGAATGCTGCTGAAAAAGGTTCCTACCAAGTTCAAGAAAGATTGGAGTGAAATTGTTTGTATTTGCAGTAATTCAGCTACGTATGTGAAAAAGTTGTATGATGGTCTGTCACAATCGATACCTGAGCTGAAGTGCTTCCCTGCAAGAGATCCTTGTCTCTTGCTAGACGGTATCTTGAAAGCATCTTTACAATCTTCAAAGTTAATGGAGAATGCTATTGAATTTGTAGTCCATTCTGGTGCAGTAAAAATGTATTTGGATCTCATATACCCTGTGCACATGCACTATCAGTGCAGAAAGCAAGCAATAATTAAAATTAAATTAAAATTCCATAAACACCAGAAAAACGCTGTTTCTGTTTTTAATGGTGTGAAAATGTGTAACTACTGATAACCACAGTTTTTTTAAGGTATTGAAAAACCTCACCAGAATTTACCAAAAATAGAAACTGAAAACAGGAAAGCTTACTTATATGACAAAGCCTGAAGGTCATTGACCCTATGGGCAGATGTTATTGCCACTAGGAAGGCCTTGTTGATGGCAAGGAGCCTCAGGACAATTATGAAGTGTCTCAAAGGGAGCACACATCAGAAATATAAGTATGAGATTGAGTTCCCACTGAGGCATGATAAAAGGTGAAGTTCGAAACATATGTTGGAGACCTTTCAAAAACCTATTTACAACAGGGAATTTGAACAGGAATGACTGATGTGGCAACCACAGAAAGGCTGAGATGGCAGAAAGATAGTTATTTAGGGTGCCCAAATCAGAGCCCTGCTGGGCAAGAGAGAAACCCGAGAAAATGGGGCAGAAAAAAGGTCAAATTGTGTTTCTGCACGCCAGGCCACAAACTTGCCCCAGCGGCAGGCATATGCCATCTTGGTGGAAAGAAGCCTGGCTGCCAAGATAACATTGCAGACTACGAGCAGAAGGTCGAAAGCTTTCAACTGTCTCTGCTCAATCTCAAAGTATGAGGACGGAGTGTTGGCAGGTTTGGGTGGAGAACCATCCCCAGCTTCTGCGACAGAAGATCTCCTGAAGAGGAAGTCTGATTGGAGGACCGATGGCCGTGCTCAACAACTCGATACCAAACTCTACGAGCCCAGTCATGAGCCACAAGGATGACATGGGCCCAATCATTCTTGCTCTTCTTGAGAACTCCTGGCAGGAGTGGTGTGGATGGAAAGGTGTCCAGGAGATATGCGCTCCTCTCAAGATGACAAGCATCTCTGAGCAAGAGCTGCCTCCAGCGCACAGAAGTGCTGACATTGTGCTTTCTCTGCAGTGGAAAAAATATCTAACCAAGGCTCTCCACACTGCTGAAAGAGATCTTGCTCCACCTCCAGATGAAGACGTCATTTGTGAGCCACTAAGAATCTCAGCTGAGTTGGGCCACCATGTCATTCTAAGAGCCCGGCATTTGTTGAACCATCAAAGGATATGCCCTAATGTTCCAGCCAGGCCCTGAGGTGCAGGGCCTGGTGACAAAAGGTCCACAACCCCACTGTGCCTGGTTTGTTGCAGTACCACATGGCTATGGTTTTGTCCGTGGACACCTGCACTAGCCTACCCTTGATGGAGGGTAGAAAGGCTTGCAATGCCAGCCAAATCGCCCTGAGCCCCAGTAGGTTGATGTGGGGTCTGGATTCCTCAGATGGCTGCCCCATCCCAGGAGTAACAGCTGCCACCACTGTCCAATCTGGTTGGGGCAGGGAGAGGGGTCTGCCGCTGACGCAATCGCATTACGCTTACCACTACTGCAGATCTTTTACTGTTTCCTCTGAGATATGGATCATGTCGGAAAGATTCCCCCGATGCTGCGCCCACTGCAACTTCAGGTCTCACTTCAGAGCCCACATATTCCAGTGGGCAATTGTCACAAGCAGGAGGCCACGATACCCGCATATGCCAGCAGGCATGTGTCACAAGCAGAGTGCTGGAGGTCATGAGGCCCAGCAGACTCAGGGTCAGTCTCATCGAAACGCAGGCTAGAGGCTGAAACAACTGTATCATAGCCTGAATATACTGGACTCACCATTTGGGAGGATAAGCCAGAAACTGCACTGTTTCCAGAACGGCTCAGATGAAAGGGAGCTCAGGTGTGACTTCGGCATGTTGACAGTGAACCCCAGATAGTGCAAGAGGTCTACGGTAGTCTAGAGGTGGGAGAAGACTGCCTGTGGCGAGCCCACCTTTAACAGCCAGTCATCGAGCTAGGAAAAGACTGGTACTCCTGATCTCTGCAGATGAGCTGCACCCACCGACATCACCATGGTGAACACCAGAGGAGCGCTGGTAAGGCCAAAAGGCAGCATGTCAAACTGTAAGTGCATGTGGCACGCCGTGAGCCAAAGGTAATGTCTGTCAGCAGGTAGGACGGGAATATGGAAATATGTGCCCGCAAGTCCAGTGCTACCATTCAGTCTCCGGGGTCCATCGCAGACAGAACGTGAGCGAGCATGAGCATTTAAATTTCTCTTTTTTGAGGAAGAAATCGAGAGGGTGAAAGACTAGGATAGGACAAAGGCCTCTGTCCTTGGGCACCAGAAAGTAGCGGCAATAACCACCATAACCTACTTCTGGCATTGGCATCCTCTCTATGGCTTCCTTGGGGAAAGACAGCCGCCACTTCCTGGTGAAGTAAGGAGAGTTGGACCACCATCCGTCAGTCACAAGTGGGTGGCATGGGTGGAGGGGTAGTCACAAAGTGGATGGATTAGGCCTTCTGACAATCTGAAGAACCTGGCAGTCTGAAATTACTGATCTCCAGTGCTGAAGGTAATAGCGTATCCTGCCTCCCATTGGTTGCCCATGATGGATGGAGGACGAACTAAAGAGGTTTGGAGGCTGCAGCTGCCAGGAGGTTGTGGACTGGCCTAACATCTGGCTGCTCAACCTCCAGGGTCTGGAGTTACATGTCCTCATCCATGCAGAGGCTGGGAAGCTTGATTGCCGTGGAGGGCCCTTCCGCGGCCATGAAAGAAGCGAAAGGCGGGCTGTGGTTGGCAGGAGAGCCATATAACGACCCAAAGCCCTGGCCATATATTGAAGTGTTCCAGCGCTAAGTCGGCCTAATTTCTGAAAATATGGGGCCATTAACCGGCATGTCCATCCCATAAAAAGCCTGTTGTTTTCTGCCAGGCATGGTACCGTAAGGCCACAGACGATGAAACCACTCTGCCTAGCCCATACCAGACAGTGAACTTGACTGCATCTCTCCAGTCTGCCATAGCCTGGGAGAGTATGGCCCGGGCCTCCTCCAGGACCATGTGCAGCACCTGCGCACCCAAATCGCGCAATGCATGTCAGTATTGGCTCAAAAGGCACGTGGTGGTCACAGACCACAGTGCCAGGCTGGAGGAAAAAAAAAAATTCTTGCCAAAGGTGTCCAGCATCTTGGATTCCCAGTCCAATGTGTTTGTAGCTAATGCGCCAGGGTTTACATGAAAGGAGGAGGCTTGGACAACTCAGGGTAGTATGCTGTGTAAGGAAATTGGGGTTCCATGGGACGGGGCGGCATGCAATCGTCTTGTTCGCAGGCGCCACTGTAGTGGGCTTGGTCCAGGTCCAAAGCTGTACATCTGTATGGGCTTCACTAAATGGGAGAAAGGTTTCTAGAGGAGTCACTCCTGCCGAAGCCCCTCTGTTCAAGACAAAAATATTGACTGCCACAGAGGTCCAGGACCTCGGCTGACCTTCTCACCATCAAAACAAAAGAAGCTCCCTCATCTGTAGCCAGAGTAGGAGGAGAGACCATGCCAGTATCTTGGGATGGTGTAGTCCAGTGGCGTCCTCCAAATTCTCACATCAGTCCATGTTGGGGTCTAGGGACAGGCATTCCTCAGGGTCCAGTATCATCTCCCAATCCTTCCCAAGTCACTGTCCATAGTACTAGGCCTCAGACTCCGTATCAGAGATGAGATTAGAGATGGCACCATCTGGATCCATCCTTGGGGAAGGTCAAGGTCATACGACCGGCACCGTTCAGATCCAGTTGTGGATCCAAAGAGGCAGACCCACCTCTGGGGTACCAGTAGAGAACCCTCTTGAACCCATGGGGCCGAAGACGCGCCAGTGGGACCAGGCTGTCCAAATATGAGGTGCATGGCCATACAATTCTCAGAGTTTAGTGGAGGTCGCTCTGGCTCCCGGAAACTTTGGGAGGGGCAGGCCGGCCCACGTGCTGGATCAACCATAGAGCGGGGCCTTTAATGACTATGCTCTCTGAGCTTGTCGGAAGACTTTGGCAGATGGGGTGAAGTCAAAGACATCTTAGAATTCTTAATCTTCTCCTTTTTGTGTGACTTACCCGAACAACTTAGACTGCAGTAAAGATCGATGGCTCTGTGACCGATCCTGATCATCCTCTCAACCAGGCTCAAGTCCGCACGTCGGGTGGCAAGAAGCTTGAGGGACTGCTCTCTCAAGCCTTAGGGTGCTTGTGTCAGGTCTTCACTTTGTGGTCACGCTCAGGGCCCCTGAGGCAAACAAGATGTGGGTCTGTCACTGACATCTGTCGGTGACTAGCGACACAGGGCTTGAAGCCAGCTTTCCTGGTGGCCATCCCTGCCACACCAGAAGGTTCTCAAACATTTTGACAAGAGTCGAAAAGGGTCAGTAATAAAAATACCGGGGTAGCTCTTTCTGGAACTGCGAGTTCCTAGCACAGAAAGAAATTACCGGCCGCTAGCGCTCAGGGGTAGCGTCTATACAGGCACTGCACACATTACTTCTGGCACAGAAGACGCTGCAGTCGCCACGTGTAGCCGACCGAGGCTACCTCCCAGTGAGCAGGCATACTGGTCATGAAAAAATGTACAGATCCAGTCTTAAATCTCTGGATAAATCTAAAGTAAGAAATGTGCGGCAAGAAGTGTCTATCAGATGTTTAACCAAATGAGAGCACTTTAAACTGGTAGTCTGTAGAACCCACTACAAAGTGCAAATACTTACAATGAGACTGCGGGAAAAGAACGTGGAAAAATGCAATCTGCATTCTGCGAGATACCATACAGTCTCCAGCTTCAAGCATCAGTAACCCTTGAGCTAGGTCAATATCTTTAACTTCTCGTTTCGGAGGAAGATATTCAAGCCTCTGAACTCCAGGATCAAATGCTATCTAGGCAACAAAGAAATAACAGGAATAGTATCCTTGTCCCAGTTCCTGCTCTGGCACTAGCTCCACAGCTCATTTCTGTACGAGTGCTACCACCTCTTGTAGCAGGACGGAGAGGAGGTCTAGAGAAACTGAGGAAGGTATGCAGGGTTAGAATGGGGGATTCAGCCTCAAAGAATAGAAGAGTGTTATGATTTGAAGGATTCTAGTCCAAAGTAATGGCATTCTAGGCTGGTAGAAAGGAGGAGACCAGACTTCCTACAGGCTTTAAATGGGTTTGGGGAAGCAAACTCCTGGTAGTGCAAGGGAGGGAAAGGGGGAGAAGTAAGAGGCCCGCTGTTGGGATTCCCAGCTTTTACTAGTGGACCTGCCCCTGTATTGTTTTACCAGCGGATTTTGTTGCAGCTGGTTTTAGGGCTGAAAGGGATGTACCCTTGAGATGCTGCAAATATGCCGAAAATAGTGGTAGTGCCTCACTGACGGCAATCGCTGAATCCCAAAAGAACGGGCGATAGCCTGCTCTCCTTGAATCTCTCCAAGGCCAAATCAGCTTTCTCTCTCCAAACAGGTGTATCTCCTCAAGCAGGGGGTCCATCATATTAGATTGGACATTGGGGGAAAACATAGATGTTCCCAGCCAGTCGCGTCATCGTGTAGTAACAGTAGTGCCCATAGCACGTGCCACTGAGTCGACAGAGTTCAGTCCCGACTTGATGATGTGATATGAGGCATTTTGACCATCCTGTAGCACCTCTTGGAAATGTGCTCTCATACACTCAGGAACATGCGGTATAAACATCTAGGCCAAGTTCCACAGAGCTTGCTAATACCGTGCCTGGAGGTTGGTGACATTGAGGAACTTCAAGGCCATAGTACCCACAGAAAAGGTTTTATTTCCCCAGGCCTCTAAGAACCTGGATTCTGCATCCATGGGGACCCATGTAAAGTTGTCAGCCATCCGACCACCCTAAACAAGCAGGGTCCTGGATCACTTCTTGTGATGTGTGCGTAGCCAGGAAAGGAGATCACCTGGGCCAGTTTAGTATATTCTGGCCACCAGTCTTTTGACTGCATGGCGGGAGTAGGCTTCTCCCAAGCAGCCATAACTGGGACCAGAAAGGGCAGTATAGGCTTCACAGATGATTTTGCTGGAAGGAATACCCCAGCAAGGGAAGTATAGGCTCTGCAGGTGGCATTGCTAGAAGTAGGACCTCCGTAAGGATGTGTGTCTTCACTTCAACTGTTGGGAGGTGAAGTTCCAGGACTTCAGCAGCCTTCTTCACTACATGACATCCAGTCCGGTGTAGGGAGTCCAGTGGGAAACTTCATTTCCATATTTGGGGCAGTATACAGCCCACTAGCCAAAAATAAGCCAACCAATTTGTAAACCTGATCGTCCCCACTGTAATCTCCTGGAGCATTCAAATTCATGAAGTTAGTGTCAGATCCAAACTGGTTGTGAAATATCTGGCTTTATCCCTCCTCTTGCAGGAGCCACTGCACCTCTCTGCGTGATCTGGTCTGTTGCACGGCTTGTGACAGAGCCGGCCATGAAGCACAGATCTGGCGCTATGTATCAAAGCGCCAGAGACAATAGGGAGGCACCGGCTTTGGTCCCAGAGGAACCCAGCTTACCACCGTCACAGCCTGAGCCAAGAGTATGAACATTGGTAGCCCGCACAATGCCTGAAGGTGAACAGGGTGGTGCTGAGGCTCTGGTGGAAATTAAATACATAGCGTTGAGAAACACATTCTGTTCTGTGCCTGGAGCTGGGAACTCTGAAAATTAGGACTTTTGGTCAGGTCTTCTCGGTACTAGCGACGCAGCGTCAATGGATCCAGGAATGCTGGCAGTGGATTTAATAGAGGTGGCTCCAGGGCTTTGTCCTGTGATGTCACTGGTACTGTGCAGCTCGGAGAAGGATGAACCAGCTCCGTAACAACCAACTCCGGGTCAGAGTGGATTATGTGGGACCCGGAGGGTGTCTAGGTGAATTACCGTTGGTGTGTTCCTGTTTCCATACGCAGCCAGCATCCCCTTTAAAGTTTCCGGATGCAGTCTGATGCAAGGCATTATTCTACAGAAGAATCTGTTGCTAGAAATATCCATCAGAAAAAGGGAAAGGTTGCGTTTGCTCCTGTTTTTTGGGCCCTGCCTGACAAATCTCCATGAACCTTGCCGTGAGGAACCCAATATAAATTTACTATTTGTTTGGAAAGTGATATTCAGATTCATTAAAATACACTTACGTTCTTAAGAAAACAAAAAGAATCTTTTCAATGGAAACTGTCACCTAAACATAACTACATAGGTGCGTGTTCTCATATGTAGGATATATAATATATACATCCAGTCACAAACAGACCGACACCGTCACATCCACTGACATCCATACAGGCACTTTCAAACCCACTGATGCCCATACAGACACTTCCATACCCACTCACACACCCATACAGACATTTCCACACGCACTTTTGAGTCTCATACACACTCACACCCACAGGCACTCACACCCACACATACAGACACTGTTACATCCACTTTGACACCCATATAGCCACTCTCAAATCCACTGATGCCCATACAGACAGCCCATACACTCGCACACCAACCACAGCCACTCTCACACCCACTCAGACATCAATAGACACTTCCACAACAACTCTGATGCCCAAACACTCACACACCTAGACACAGGTGGCTCTTTAACTCGGGGAGAGCTAGTGTGGGCAGTGTGTATGCATCCAGATATCCGGCATGAGGAGCACAAGATCATTATGTGTGGTATGAATGTCCTGTCCTGATTGGCAGTAGTGCCTTGACTGTTCCTATATACATGTGGTTTTCTGGCTTTGTTGTATTTTTGGGAAATCCCACCTATCACTCGATAGGCATGGGTGCTGGTCGCAAAGCCTACCTGACCACATGTCTCTGACTCGTGCACATGCATAGACACTTCCAAACCCAGTCTCACACAGACACTGTCACACCCACTCTGATGCCCATACAGGCACTCCGATTCCCTTTCACACACCCATCCAGACAAGTAATTGGTTACCCTTTTGCACACCCATACAGCTACTCACAAACCCACTCACTCATGCATACAGCCACTCACACACCCACACAACCAGTTACATATCCTTTCACACATCCATACAACCACTCACACACCTGCTGACTCACCCAGCCACTCACACACCCCTACAGCCACTCTCACACCCACTCACCAACCTAAACAGCCACTCACATACCCAGTCTCATAGGTTACAGGTTACGGTTAGGAAATAAAAATTAAAAAAACCTCAAAAATTCACTGAAAAAAACGAAGGTTGCAGGGACTTTATAGTTAGGAAATAGAATTTAACAAGCTTTTACAATGCAATGGTCTCGGCATTGTTAAAGTTAGAACTATTGTCATTGCTCATGACATTATTTTTATTTATGTTTTTAAAACATATAAATAAATGGCATTGTCATTTACAATGCCAATAGCTTAATCTCTCGCAAATGCGAGACCTATTGCCTTTGCACCCACACACAGAGCCACACACACAAAGCCACCCACACACACATACAGAGCCACCCACAGAGCCAAGCTCCAAACCATCCAGAACCCCGCAGCCAGACTCGTCCTCGGAACCCCACGACACGAGCACATGACCCAGAACAAACGAGTCCTCCACTGGCTCACCTTCGAGAAGAGAGTAACCTTCAAGCTACTCACGCACGCCTACAAATCCCTCCACAACATCGGACCCAAATACCTCAACGAGAGAGCTAGTTTCATTTATATAGAGTAGGTGTCAAGGATGGGAATACTAATACAAGAGGTAGCAAAGGGTACATTACAGGAGAATAGACTGGGACCTCGGCGAGAGGGAGGGTGTAACGCCCACCACTAGAAAAGGGGCAGGGCTTAAAAAAAGAGAAAAACGCCCCTGAATCTGCTCAAGCCGGGGCTAAAACCGAGTGACGCCCCTCTCCTCCAATGGCTGGCCAGCATTTACGAGGCCAGCCAATGGAGAAGAGGGGCGGGATCAAGCCCCACTGTAAAAGTCATAAAATCTTCGGCTCCGCCCACTGCTTCGCAGTGCGACAGTAGCCTCGACCTAAAAAACGATATGCTCAAAATAGGGGACGCTCAGTTCAGTCACTCTGCTTGGAAGAATGAACTGTAATGTGAACATGTATCTGTATTTGATTTATGGTCACTTGTGTTTTTTGCATTCAAACACTTTATTCTGATCATCAATAATGCCAGTATGAGGTTTTATCCTTAATCATATGACTAGAACCCTGTTCTTTTATTTACCTTTTTCTTGTGTTAGCTATTTTCCTACCTATCTGACATAAAACAGAATTGGAACAATAAATGATTTGTATGAGATGTATAGATTGGACCTTGTGCAATGGACATTGCATTTTACAGACATGTTATATACAGTGCACACACCTGTTGATGGAACAATTGTATTATGGACCTCTGTCACTATAATGGACGCAAGTATGGGCAGGGGACCTTTGATGAATTGATGTACTGACACCAAATGTTATTGTTATTTTTCACAACAACAGTCTGTCTTCGCTGTTTATGGAGGAACCAGCACGGAATGTCTCTTTTCTATTTTTACTTTGTTTGTTTGTATTTATGGTGGCAGAGAACATGGGCAACTCAGGCTGTGATAAAGACTGTTTGCCCGAAACACGTTGCCCATAGTAAATCTTTATTTTGACTAAGCACAATCTTGGAGAGCAAGTCTCATGTCCTGGACTCGGGGACACATTTTTAATTGATATATGTTCATCAATGTGTCCCCACTTCAAAGACGCACTTCCACAGCAGATCTCGTAAAAGCAAAATGCATTTTTAATTCTGAGTTCTTTGTTTGCCTTACGTGTTTCGGAGCACAGCTCCTTCTTCACAGGTTGCTAGGGTGCACGCAGACATACTGAAAGTCACACTTTTTGATGCACATTTCTCAGAACACTGAAAGGGACTATATATCCCAGCATGAACACCAGTTTACTCACCCGTGAAACCTACTAAAGGTCAATCGAAATGTGCTAAGAAGTGGTACCTTCCAGTATGTCTGCGTGCACCCTGGCAGCCTGTGATCAAGGAGCTGTGCTCCTAAACGTGTAAGGTAAACAAAGAACTCTGAATTAAAGAGGTCTTTTGCCTTTACTAGATATGCTGTGGAGTGCGTCTTTGAAGTGGGGACAAATTGATGAACATTTAACTGAATGGCAGTCCAGCTGTGAAGACTGCACCACTCAGAGTTGGGGCCATGAAAGCCTGGAAATCCGGAGCTGGTTGGGACAGTAGGTCAGCACAAATTACTGAGCATTTTTAATTTGGAGGCGCATCAGAAGGCAATTTTAAAATGCATATTCAGTGTTGCAGCGCAGAGTCTATGAGAGATAGAACACTGTCTGAAAGGGACTACATATCCCAGCATGAACACCAGTTAACTCACCTGTAAAAACCTACTAATTGGTCAATTGGAATGTGCTGAGAAGTTGTGCCTTTCAATATGTCTGCGTGCACCCTGGCAGCCTGTGATCAAGAATCTGTGCCCCGAAACGCGTAACACAAACCAAGAACTCTGAATTAAAAATGCCTTTTGCTTTTACTAGATGCAAAAAGAACAGTTGATGGGCAGAATACAGAACAATGTTATGCATTCACTCTAGTACAGAGATCTGGGCATAAATCCATTGTGTTTTGCTCACCATGCCATTCCAGTTTGAACCCAGCCATATGCAAATCAGTCTTGACCCTGTGCCTCATGGGAACAGTCCAGCCCAACTGCCAAGCCAGGTCCTCCCTGGACTGGAAATTAGCATCCTAGGACCGGTTTCAGGGTTTTACCCCTCATCAGCCAGGACAGCTTCACTCCAGTGGCATGGAAAGCACGGAACCCATGTCTGGGCACACACGTCCCACTCAGGGTCACAAATGCAAAAAGAACAGTTGATGGACAGAATGCAGAACAATGTCCTAAATTCACCAAAGTACAGAGATCTGGGCCTAAATCCATCATTTTTTTGCTCACCATGCCATTCCCGTTTGAACCAAGTCATATGCAAATCAGTCTTGACCCTGTGCCTCATTTATTTATAAAGTTTTATATAGCACGTACATGATCCCCAGGGAGATCAAAGCGCTTCACAATTACGGATGATCAGGGTTAGGCATGCGTTAAATACATATCAACGGAAATAGTTACAACAGGTGCAACACAGCATCACAATAATAAAAAAAATAGCGGGACTGGGAGGCGGAAGAAAAGATTAAGTAAGGGGATAAATACATCCATACAAGAGATGAAGGTGTAAGTCCAGTATCTTCAAGCAAATGATCGGGCCCAATTAAGGTAAGAACTTGCACATAAGGAATTGTTTTATTTCCATTTTGAAGGCAACCGTATGGGAACAGTCCAGCCCGAACTGCCAAGCCCGGTGCTTCCTTGACTGGAAACAAGCACCCTAGGACCAGTTTTGGGGTTTTACCCCTCACCAGCCAGGCTAGCTTGACTCCAGTGGCATGCTTCTCCTAGATCTGCTGTGGAGTGCGTCTTTGAAGTGGGAACACATTGATGAATATATATGAATATATATATTCACTGAAAAAAACTATAGGTTTCACACCAGTTATAGTTAGCTGGAAATGTTACGCGCATAAAACCAATGAAATTCCCACGTTATAGTTAGTTGGACTCACTATAACTTGCACGTATAAAAAGTTGATTGGTTAACTGGCTTATTAAGTGTATCTTAGTGAATACATACATTAGTGAGTAATGTTTAAATATTTAAATATATGGATTAGTGTTTCACTTTGTGTATAACTGGCTGCATGGGTCGGCGAGTAGCTACATGTGTAGGTATATGGGTTATTAGATGTTTTTCTTAGTATCAGTATGAGTGTTTGTATGGTTTGGTGGGGGTATTACTTAGCACATAGATGCATGAGTGGCTGACTCTCTGTTTGTATGTGTTTTGAAGACAGCATATGTGCAGGACTGTATGGGTGGGTGAGTGTATATATGTGTGTGTTAGTGACTGAATGACTGTCTCAGTAGTGTCTTTATCAGTAACTACATATGTTTTAATCTAATATATGTGAGTATTGATGTATATAAGTGAGTATATGTGAGAGTAAGAAATTGTAAGAGTTCCTGTTTAAATAAGTATGTGTTTCTATAAGTGATTCTTTAAGAGAGTAAGTATGTGTAAGTTTCCTTAGAAGTAAGGTGGTTGTGTGTGTGTATATATAGCTGTATATGCAAATAAATGGATGTTCAATAGTTTATTTGCATGTGTGAGTATGTGTGAGAGTATCTTTTGGATGACTGTCGGTGTGTAACAGGATGTATAGGTGTATCACTACATATGATGAGTGAGTATATGTATGAGTGACTATATAGAACTGTTGGTGAATGAGTGGATGTGTATATAGATGGTGGAATTATTGAATTGGTTGTTGTAACTGGTATGGGTATCTCCATTGTTTTGAAAATTTAAGTTTCTATTTTTGAATATGTGTTTCAAGGGTTACATTACAGTGAAAGGAGGTCTGTCACAAGGATGGTGTCATCAGTGATGTCATGAGTGATGTCACAGACCATGTCATGAGTGATGTAATATGTGACGTCATCAGCAGGGCATTGCACGCGCAAGTTATAGTGAGTCCAACTAACTATAACGTGGGAATTTCATTGGTTTTATGCGAGTAAAATTTCCAGCTAACTATAACTGGTGTGAAACCTATGGTTTTTTCAGTGAATTTAATAGGTTTTTTAAATGCTAATTCCTAACTATAACTGATGTGAAACCTATGGTTTTTTCAGTGAATTTCATAGGTTTTTTAATAGCAAATCTCTATAGGTATGAAATGTAATATTTTTTATAATGAAGTTATACTATTTTTTTTAAGTTTATTTATTTATTTTTTTTGCCCCGGAGCACTCCCGGGGCGCGTACCGATGCGCTCACCGGTGAGCGCAGTGTTACGGCGCTCCCCGGGGCGCGTACCGATGAGCGTCCCGTTAGCGCTATTGTCGCGCACGAAAACAACATTGTGACGTATCGCGTAGCCGCGTGATGCGTCATATGACGCACAGCGTAAGCGCACCCGGAATCACGCGAGCGCATACGATCGCGCAACGTCCTGGCGCGCTTACGCAACGCACCCCCGGGCGCGCCCCGGGGCGCGTAGCATAAGCGCGTCGGGTCATGTGATCTGAAAATAACACTTTTCATTGGTGCAGATCAGTTTTGGTTTCCAAATGATGAAAGCCCGGATCATGTGACTTGAAAATGACACTTTTCATTGGTCCAGAACAGTTTTGTTTTCCAAATGATGAAAGCCCCCACCTTTTTTCCTTATTCTGAGTTTGTCCTTTGACTGAGGAAGACCTGTTTGGAGATCTGTCCCTAATCTTTTGTACTTGAAAATGGCTACAGTAGCAGCAGCAGCTGGAGCATCTGCACCACCACCACCACCACCAAGAGGACCACCACAACATTACATTGGTGGTCAAGAAGAAGAAGAGGAGGCGGAGGAGGAGGGAAGAAGGACATTCCTGCCAGAAGACAATACCCCATATAGGCGAAAGGAGCACATTGTATGGGAGTTTTTTTCCATCCCAGAGGGCAAGGTGACTTGCCGAATCTGTGGCTCGGAACTTTCAAGGGGGAACCCTAATGAAAAATATTTATTTGGTAATTACACCATGATTCGGCATATGCAGCACAAGCATCCCAACAACTATTCTGCTGCAGAGATCAGAGAACTGGCCAGTAACCCTCCCCAATCTTCACCCAGCACCTCCAAAAGAAAGCAACCCACTCCATCGGGACCAGAGAAAAGAGAGATGATGCCTATTATACAACCACGGTTTGGTGAATTCAGGGTCACTTGTATTTTGTGTGGTAAGACCATCAGCTATGGTGAGCAGAGCGTAAAGCTCATTGTCCTTGCTGGTGACAACCACAATTGCCCCAAAGAACCCTAATTTTTTCCTGACTTTTCTTTGCACCAGTTGAGCCGTTTACAATTCCCTGTTTTTTGTTTCTCCCCATAAAAAAATACAAAAAAAATATAAAACTGTTCAGAAAACCCAAAAAGTAAAAAAAATTCAAAAAAATTTTTTTAAAAAAATAAAACGAAACAAAAAGAATAAAAAAAAACAGTTCTTTTCAGAACTACCTCCAATTTATAAAAAAAATGCTACATTTTTTAAAAACTGTCATTCTTTTTTCCTTAGGGTACGCGCACCCAAAAAAATAGAAGAAAAAAATATTGGAGTGAGCATGAGGAAAGAAGACAGAGAGAGTGATGTTAAGAGAAAGAGAGCTAGAGGGAGCAACACAGAGGGACTGTATTACATAGTAAGACAGAGAGAAGGTGTAATAGGGTGTAAGTGAGAAAAGGAAAATGAATAAGGGAGCGAAAGAAGTAAAGAGAGAGGAAGAAAACTAAAGCAGAGGTACCTGGAGAATGTGAGAGGGTGTTGAAAGTAAAGAGAAGGACAGTAAAGGATGGGGAATGAGGGGTAGTGACGGAACCGGAGTAAAGGAACAACGGTGATGGAGGGTTAGAAAAGAGCAGCGAGTGTAAGTAAAGAGGGGTGAAAGTGTGGATAAAAGTGAATAAGGGTAAGACATGGGGAGTCACAAAGAGAAAAGAGAGAGAGTAAGGGAAGGAGTGACTAAAAGGTAGTGAGTGAAGCAGCAAAGAAAGGTAATTGAGAGAGAGTGGGTGAGTTGTAGGGAGTGAGCATGACGAGAGAGTATTGACAGAATGGGGGACAGAGACAGCGACGATAAGAGAGAGAGTGAGGGAACAGAAGTGAGGAACTGTGAAAACAGACGGACTGAGAGAAGGAGTGACAGGAGTAAAGTAAATGATTAAGGGAAAGGGAATGAGTGAGGGAGCAAAGGAAGGGAACAGAGGAAGTAAAGCAGGGGGACTGAAAGAAGTTGAATGTGCGAGGGGAGTTAGGGAAAGGGGAGTAAACATGGAGGATAAGAATAAGTGAAGGAAGCAGAGTAAAGAAACAGGAGTGAGGTAGGGTGAGAGAATAATAGTGAGGTTAAAGGAAAGGGTGATGACAAACTACATTTTTTAAGTCATACTTACCATATAATTAATGTAACTTTAATTACATTTTTTTACTACACTTTGTATCCGTGAAAGAGAGAAGAAAAAATAAGTTATAATTAGTAAAATATGTATTTTAAAATAAAAGATACAAATGAAGAGGTTAAAAATCATAACAGTGTATTAAGAAATAAAGTAAGAGTGAAGGACACAGAAAGGGAAATAAAGTAAGGTAGAAGGACAAAAAGAGGGAAAAAGAAATAGAAAGAGAGCAAATTACTAAGAGTAAGGCATATAGATTCACTGACAGAGAGGAACAGAAGAAGAGAGAAATGAACTGAAGGTAAGAAAGATACTAAAAGAATGTGAGTTAGCAAAATTAAATCCGGAAACAGGAGTAAGTAAAAAGATAATGACTGAGAGGTAAAGGAGTCTAATTAAGGATGCATTTAGAAGAATGAGGAATGGAAGATAACTGAGAGTAAGTAAAGCAGAGGGAGAGTGGGTTAGTTATAGTGATAAAGTGCAACAATACTGGTGAGTGAGTAAAGAGGGATTACTAAAAGAGCAAAAGAGGAAAAGACGGAAAAGGGAAGTAAAACAGAGAGACTGAAAGCTGAAAAGTGATGCAAGGGAGAGAGGTGATGCAGACACTTGAAATGGGAATGAGGGGTTGTGAAAGAAGTGCAGTAAACGAATGGGTGTGAAACAGAGTGAGAGAAAGGCAGTGTGAGTGAGTAAAGAGAGCTGAAAGAGAGAGGAAAAAGGAAAGTGACTGTGAGACAATGGGAATACAATATAAATTACACAATACAAACTGTAGAATAATTTATGCAACATGTTAGATAGTTTATTTTTGCTGTTCTCAGAACATATTGAATTTCACTAAAAACAGTGAGTTCAAACTATTCATCATATGACAGCGGGGAAAAAAAACACAATCAAAAAGATTGTGTTTAAAAAAAAATATAAAAACTTACAAATCACATATCTACACTAATCTTTGATTCACTTACTTTTCCTTTAGGCCAAATAGTACATCATGAAGGTTCTTTACGTTGGAAGGTACTCTGCTGTTCTCTAAAAATTCCATTTCATCGACTCTCTGGAAAAAAAGCTCCAAGAACATCTGAAATATGTTTCAATGTTTTCATATACTCCTTCTGTTCAGTCATGACTCTTTCCTCATTCCTTCACCTTTCCTTAAGGCCAAATAGTGTCAGATGTATCAGTATATTTTCAAATTAGTTTAAACAAACTCTAAAATTACCGTTTTCCCGACGTTCTGAAAGAAAGGCTCAAACAACATTTTCACAATATTTAAATATTCATAATTCCATCTCTGGCTCTCTCATGTTGAACATTTCCTATAATACTGATATCACTTACTATGCGATCCACTTACCATACCTTTATGAGAACTATAATTTTTATATTATCTTCATCATTGTTACTCACAATATAATTTTAAACAGCAAACTAACTTTTATTAACTGCTCCCGTCTTCATAGGGCAATTACCTTTACTTAAATTTTGGTTCTAAAAACACTAGGTATGAATTTTTTAAGTCAAAAGGCAAACGTTGTTTGAAAGGCAAATGAGTGTCATTACAGTGGGTCCAACCGTTACGACATTTTAATAGCATGTGTAATGCCCTGATGTTGTTGAAGGACCGTCATGATAAATAATAGCTACAGTTGCAAAAATTCTTCCTGAAATTGATAACTGAGAAGCCACGAAATTTTTAATAGAAGTTGTCAATTTACTTCCATCAGGTCCACATCGTTGGAACATTAAAATGACATACTGACCATAATTTTGTATAAATAATGTGGACAGCATTGCAGACTTACATTGGCTACACACCATATTGTGATCAGCTGCTTTAACTAGATTATTAAAAGACACTGATTTGCAGTCTGGTAAAGTCAAATATATAAATCTTTCAGTGTCTATTGTAGTACTACTTGATAAACTACAGTTGTCGCAGTCATGCTGCCATTGATAAGAAAGGCTAAAAAGATTTTTTATATCTACACCTTCATCTTCCAATACATCAAACATATACATTAAAAATTCCTGACAATCCTGCTGAATATTCTGTGAAAATTGATTTTGACCAGAACATATGTCTAGAAGATTTCGAATTTCTGAAACACTTTCTATGTTTGCTCTATCACTGCTACATTTCTCAAACACAGAATTCAATAAACAGCAGAATGTTCATCCCGATTTTCAACAATCTGTTCTTGTAAAGTTTGAAGAAAAAAAAAACATTAACCACTACATTAGCATAGCAGTTGACACCAGAACTGTTTTCAAACTGAAATCCAACAACATCTTCAACAGAATCCTTTTTCCTTCTGCTTACAATTACAGTTTCATCTACTTTTTGTCTTTTTGCTACTACCTCACTGCAATTATTCTCATTTCTTCTTTTTCGGCCTACCACACGTTTTTCAAACAGAGGATATTGAGGCAAATGTGGAGCATACTCTCTTCTTAACCTATTGTATTCTTAACACAATCTAGATCTGCACAAATCTTTGTTTCATCACACTCAATCAAGTACAATCCTGATAAAGTTCTGACTCGTGATAATGCCACATATGCCATACCCTCTTTAAACACAGAACTTCCAATGTTCACCAAAGCACTATCTACACTTAAACCTTGAGATTTATGAATTGTCACCGCATATGCCAAACAAACAGGAAACTGTTTTCGGCGAACATATAAGTCTTTCACAAGCAAAAATCTAGCTGAACAACGACAAATTTGTTCTATTTCGTCAATGCCATCAAATTTAATTTTAAAAATTTCAATTCCATCTCTATTTTTGTAATTTACAAAATCAACAACATGACCCATTGCTCCATTTACCAGACCATTTCAACATTTAAATTCCTTCTCAAAATGATATGACAATTTAAACACACATTCAGAGTCTTTTCAAAACCAGCAGTTTTGGATATAGTCTTCTCTAATGAATCCAATTTTGATTTCAAATTTTCTGACAAAATAATTGTGCTCCCATATGCTCTATTTTATCTCTAGCTTCCAGTTTCACAATCTCTTCATTTTCTAACTTTAACATTTTGTTGTTGAAGATGGAACATTCTTTCAGAGTTGGCATCAAACATATCCCAGATTTCTTCTCGTTAATTTTCTTAAAAATATTCTCTGGAAGAAGGTTTTCATTTGGGTACAAATTTGAAATTAATCGTGCATGTAAAGCTTCTTTCCCATGCTGACTTACTTTTCCGATTCTTACATCTTGTAGAATATTTTTATAATCTTCATCCTTTGCCAGTCGCATATTTTGGAGTAGTTCTGCATATTTGAAATTTAACCATATATTAACATTTCCAATGCTTCCTAGGCACTTCCTGGTATCTTCATGCGTGACCATTTTAAACACTGGTTGTCCTTTCACTGGAGTCAACTGCAGTAGATATCCAAAAACAATAATGTGTTTCCCTCCAAATAATACATCATACTCTGTTCTAAGAATTTCTTGCATTCTCAAATGCACAAAAGCAAGCATTAGATTTGAGACCATGCTTACTTCATCAATGATAAGAAGTTTCATTTTCTTCAGGACTCTGGAAACTTCGGAACACGCATCTCCAGATAGCTTGTGGTATTGCAATTTGTTATCATGCTCGACTGGTAGCATCAGTAAACGATGTAAAGTAATCCCTTTAATGTTATGAGCTGCCAGCCCAGTTGGAGCGGTAACAACACAAGACAGCGGTGATTCAGTCCTTTTCTGCAGATAAGTTGCAATTGCTTTAATCAGAAAACTTTTTCCAGTTCCCGCTTCTCCACTCATGTACAGTCGGATAGGCTTAAATGAGCACTCTTTTTTCTCATGACTGAATCCATGTTCAATCTGTTCTGTGACTTCGTCATATATCTGTTTCTGCTCAAGGTTTAGTTGTTTCACCAAATCTTCTAAGTTAACTACATCATCTTGAGCTTGTTCCATAGCTCTTTCCACCTCATCCATGGCAGTGGCAGCTTAATTTTGAATAATTGGTCCTCCAAGTGGATCCTGACTCAATGAAGCAGAACTCTGACTGTCTTGAGAACTGTCTCTAGCAATTTCTACAGCAATTGTGGCTTCTTGCTCTATTTCTTCGTTCAACATTTGCAGATAATTTGGAAAAACAGGACATTCTATGGTATCCTTGGTTGCATTAACAGAATCTTCGTAACAGAGAAAATCTCCAAGTAGTTCCTCTTCTGTACGCCATGGCTTAAAGAGTTGCAAAAGAGCTAAATAGTAAAATTCCCTTTTCTCTGGATTTTCGCAACTAATTTTTCGATGATTAATCAAATGGCTTTTTCTCTGTTTCACTAGACATCCTTCACACCCAATGACAGCATATATTCCATTATTGATATCTTCTCTGATGTTCCTTTTATAAATATATCTTTGCAGAACTTCATAGAGACAATCGTTCTCAAGGTAAGGACTTCTATTTGGATAGTATGTATCCAACATGTTTGTCTTCAAAATATCTGTACTTTCTGGTTCTTTCTCCGCCAAATACTCTATTTCTTGTACAGATTTCAAAACTCGGTTTCGTGTTGCAGCAAGACCTAGACTCACCCAAATGATGGTTCTAGATTTGGCATATAGACTTGCTGATGACAATCAATCAGAACATTCATATGCTCCAATTTCTCGATGTGACAACATCTTCAGACTGTAACTGTATAATTTCTTGCTTAGACTCTTTTCATGTGAAATATCCTCCCACATTTCCTTCAGTTCTGTCTTTTCTTTTTTTGTGATGTAAGACGTCACATATCGAGCCACAGCAATAGAGTTGTCCGCAACAAACTGAATATCCATGTTAGCATTCCACATGGACAAAATCACTGGGTTGTAGTCGTTGATGTACTTGGACTCTTCGTTTCTTTTTAAATTGTATGTATTTTTTGGTGATTTCCTCGTCACAGTATGTTGCAGAGAAGACATCAAATTATTTACTCTTCCTTTAGAAATCACTGGTCGTGGAAACCCGAACCGATATTTTGTGTAGAACTTGTCCTTGTTTCTGAATTTTCGACGACAGTACTTTCCACAACGATGGGATTGAAAGCGTAAAACTTGTTGCCTTAAACTGTTTTCTTCTGTAGTTTTCGGCACAGCACATGTTGAATACTCTTCAATGAACCTCATCACTGTCTCATCCGAATCTGTTCCAAATTTGGGTGCATCTTTAATCCACAACAACATATGTATGTGAGGAGCACCTCTCGCTTGATACTCCTTTCTCCAAAAGAAATCCAAAACCTCTCCAAGGGGAGGATTTTTTTTGTTGGTAATAAAAGACATCATAGCTTCAAATCTATGATTGAAATATCTGCATACATTCACTGGATCCAAAGAACACAGTTCTCCAGCAGTTTTGAATTCTATATTTTGTATATTTGCATTTGCCTCTCGTAGAAATTGAAGTAAGTCGCCCCATGCATACTCGGCACAGCTAAGAGTAAGGAACCATGTAGGAGTTCCTAAGTTTCTTAGCATACATTTCAATTCCCCATGACGACGGTACCAATACTCATTTGTACCACGTTGACATGCCATGAGATTGATTAGATGAGATTCCAAAATATTATCTTGCAGATTCACTTTCTCCATAAAGTCCCTCGCCGAAACATTTTGCCGATGTGCTCCACTTTTCAGTATATGGTTTACTGCATAAGAAAGCCCAGACAAGTCACTTTCATACAGTAGATGAAACAAATAGGGAATGCATTGACGAAACCTTGGATCTTCAGCATATAATCTTACAGTTCGATATTCAGATGCAGGAATTTGAAGTGGTCGATCGTCATATCGTCCACCTCGACCTGTTGGAAATGAATGTGGAAAACAACGAGCTTCCAAACTTTCTTCCCATACACTAATGGGACTTCCTTTTGCTGCTTTCATTTGAAACAAGTCAATTGCATTCCCCATCACTTCTTTGGAATGCAAAGGATGAACAGTATAATGTTCATATATTTCTTCACTTCTAGACACATCAACTTTTTATATTTGGCCAGCTGAACAATCACTGTCTTCATCTGCAGCTGTTTCCTCTGCTTCAACACATACATGTTTATAGTACTCATTGTTTTTGACCAAATACAACGTTGCCTTTTTGACTTTCCTAACATCCACTAAATCTTGCCAGATTTTCTTACTCTTTGTCGGAACCCCATTAACTAGAATAACCAGAGGTTCCTCTTCCACTTTCTCTACACCAATGGTACCAATATTTTTCTTGAAATCTAGAGGCAAATAAACAACTCTTCCCTTTAATCCTCTCTGTAAATCAGAAGGAGGCAATTTTCCTATCTTAGGCTCCATGCGAACAATAGCCTGAAAAGGATGGACACATTGAATCAAAATAGACTCATATGTATTTAAATCCATCAATTCAGAAGGAATGTCTACCAACTCCAGATTATTATGAACAGCTCTAGCAGGCATTCTGTTTTGATTTAATTTTTCATAACAATATTTACAAATACGCTGATCAGAACTCAAATCAAAACAATTCTCCACCCACAAATAAGTTGCAAAATCCTTCCACTCATAATTATTTATCTTTTCACTTTTTACGTATAAATCAACTAATCTAGTTTGATGCTTATAATGAGTTCGTCGACAACACACAAGTAAAATTCGGCCTTTCACTTGATTTCACCTTAAACCTGGTAATTTCCTGGTCAAACTTTTCTGTACTTGAAATCTGTGCATTGTCTTCCACATTACCTTGAATTTCTGTGTCAATTTCTACACTGTCCTCTTTTTCACCAAAATAACAAATCTCAATTTCTTCACAAATCTTCTTCACATCTAATTCAGTTCCATGAACAAGAGCACTGTTTAATTGTTTAAGCTTAAGTGCTGGCCTTTTTGCATAATACAACCTTCTCACTAATTTCCTCATTTTGTTATGATGCACTGCTAACATCCTAAAATGATGAAAAACACTGACAGACCTTTCTAGAAAGACAAGCCAGTGAATGCCCTTGCAAACCTGTGTTTTCTCTCACTCTGCAAGGATCTAACTCTTGCAACATCTTCATTTTCTGTTTTAGACATTTCTTACTATATGTACGTAAGAAATTACAAAACAAATCAATTGATTCCTGTCGCACACTACAAATACTGCTACACTTCCAAGTGGACACTGGACCCTTAGTACGTCTCCCTAAAACTTGATCAGTTAACACCTCTTCTGGTTCTCTAGGCACAAGTTTCTCTTTTTCAATCGGACAACCGTCTTTCACCTCATATGCTCGACCACTGGTGTCAACTGCATGCACTAAATCATTCTCCTGGAAGTAAATCTCCTCATTAAAAAATGGCTCACAACTTGAACTGTGCATCCATTCTCCTAAAAAAACTTTACAAAAATTAGTCCGATTAATTACTCTTTTCCATCTACTGTTTGATTTGAAAACATCAATTGTCTTGTTAAGTGTCCTAATTCTATTGATTATTAAAATAAATAATTTTTTCTTTACTTCAAAAGCCTGATCAACAATCTTCTCTACACTTTTCTTTTTCTTATAAAAAGCAGCTCTCTGTTTACCTTTCCTAATGTTTTTAACAAATTTAAAACCACCCTATTGCGAAAAATTCGTTTACGAATGTCTCTAAACTGATTCTGCCTTCTATTCCTATACATATTATTCTCTCCTGCTCCAGTAGTAACATTTTTTGAGGGCCTCTCCTTCCTTTTCAAATTTGCTCTCTCCTTCTCTTTTTCTACATTCTGTCCAACATTTTTTTTTAATCTACATATGTTGCGTAAGAAAGACTTAGTTGTCTTACCATGAGCTTTTTTCCTGTTTTTTGAAGTATTTGTTGTAGAGGAGTGCTGTAATTCCGTTGCTGTTTTTGATTTTTTGCGCTTATCATCTTTCCTTCTCCTCTGCCTTGAGGGCATATTTCCTTACTCTTGAAATCTTGATTTCAATCTGTGGTAAAGAAAAAAATAGCACATTATAGACCACTATTACCAAACAACAAAGCAATGACAAAAAGCAAACGGTCTATTCAGGGATCAGGTGAGGATTGTCCAGGGGTGCAGAAGAGGTGAGGCCTGTATTGAAGAGTGTAGTGGAAGAGAGGTCTGTCCACGGGTACAAAGAAGGTGAGACCTGTGTCTAAGAGTGCAGTGGGGGATAGGCTTCATGAAGTCTAGTCCACTGCACTCTTACACACAGGCTTCACCACCTATGCTTTCCAGGAAAGGCCTCTCTCCCACTACAGTCTTGAACATAGGCCTCACCTCCTCTGTACCTCTGGACATGCCTCACCTCATCTGCACAATCTACTTCCTAATCTGACATAACACAGGTGACATCATTGTGAAAGGTTGAAATATATTTATTTAATCATGCAGACACTATTTATTCCTTCTCAAAAATCTAAAAGTCATTGATTTGCACCAAAATCGTTTTTTAAATAACATTTTAGACACACAGTGCAGGTCCTATGTACAAGCATTCAGTGTCCATGAGTACAGTGGAGAGGACTGACCTCCTCTGACCCTTGGACAAGCCTTACCTCATCTGTGTCCTCTGGACAGGCCTCAATGTATTGAGTATAATTGATGGTAACTGGGTGCAGATGAGGTGACGCATGTCCAAGGGTGTAAATAAGCTAAGTTAAGAAACACAGCACAGGTCCTATGTACAAGCATTCCATGTCACTACTGAAACTTCACAATTTCACAAAACACAAATCCACTATCTTGCAAAAGTTCATACCAAGCATTATCAAAAAACATGACACAAACCAACAGCAAAGAAACTCAATGTGCTTCCTACTCTGAGTTAACACAGGTAGCATCATTGTGAAAGGGTCAAATTTCTTTCTTTAAGCATGCAGACACTATGTATTCCTTCTCAAAAATGTAAAAGCCATTCATTTTCCCCAAAATCGTTTTTGACATCACATTTAAGAAACACAGCACAGGTCCTATGTACAAGTATTCAATTTCACTACTGTAACCTCACTATTTCACAAAATACAATTCCTCTATGCAAAGAAACTCAATGTGCTTCCTACACTGAGTTAACACAGGTAACATCATTGTGAAAGGGTCACATTTATTTCTTTAAGCATGCAGACACTATTTATTCCTTCTCAAAAATGTAAAAGCCATTCATTTTCCCCAAAATCGTTTTTGACATCACATTTAAGAAACACAGCACAGGTCCTATGTACAAGCATTCCATGTCACTACTGAAACCTCACTATTTCACAAAATACAATTCCTCTATGCAAAGAAACTCAATGTGCTTCCTACACTGAGTTAACACAGGTAACATCATTGTGAAAGGGTCAAATTTATTTCTTTAAGCATGCAACTCTATTTATTCCTTCTCAAAAATGTAAAAGCCATTCATTTTCCCCAAAATCGTTTTTGACATCACATTTAAGAAACACAGCACAGGTCCTATGTACAAGCATTCCATGTCACTACTGAAACCTCACTATTTCACAAAATACAATTCCTCTATGCAAAGAAACTCAATGTGCTTCCTACACTGAGTTAACACAGGTAACATCATTGTGAAAGGGTCAAATTTATTTCTTTAAGCATGCAACTCTATTTATTCCTTCTCAAAAATGTAAAAGCCATTCATTTTCCCCAAAATCGTTTTTGACATCACATTTAAGAAACACAGCACAGGTCCTATGTACAAGCCTTCCATGTCACTACTGAAACTTCACAATTTTACAAAATACAATTCCTCTATGCAGTAAAGTATTATCAAAAAGCATGACACAAAGCAACATTAAAAAACCACATTATTCTTCCAAATCTTCTCCATAGAGTATACAACTCTATCTATATTAAATGAATCATTACTCACCTTTACAAATGCTTTAGGAGATTGAGAACAGTGTCAGACACACACACCAATATTTCTTTAGCAGAGCAAAGGGTATGTACTCCAGCCACTGCAACCATGAATGGCACAGAGAACCTCTAATTCTACACACATATTCCTCATGGTAACCTATCAAAACTCTTCCCTCTCTATTTTCAAATCAACACCCTTCCCCCCCTCAGCCCTTTCTACCTGTTACCATAGCAACTCCCTCCTCACTGAGCTCTCAGGTTTAAAAGTTTATTCTACAATGTTGCAATTCAACTTAGCAAGGATGTTTGACCTCTCAATACCCCAGCTTATCCAGTGCAATGTTTCTTTAAATTACTTTTTCTTAACCATTCAAATTGCTTCTGTCACAAAACAGAACCATGCACCCTAACTTTCAGTTTTCAACTATCTGAATCCACCAATCATTGCTTGTGATTCAAGAGCACTGAAACTCCACATTTTTTTTTTGCAAACTCCTACTGTTCCAACTGCCATTTCATTCCCACACTTCATCTGACTGCACCATAACCTCCTCTTACCATGTATTCTGTCTGGAATATTGGACATAGCTACATCCACTGGGCTCAAAGGTATGCAGCTACCAGAAATTTTCACAACCTTGATTTACCAAATGTGAACATTAAATGGATTGGCCAGAGAGGATTGAGATGTCATCAATTGATACCATTGGTGAAAACCTTTTTGCATCTGCCACACCCTCACCTCATAATTCTGCACTGTGGTGGAAATGACTTAGGCACTTTGACTGGGGTAGGTCTGGAAATGCTTTTGAAGGACACCTTTGAACAATTGATGGCACTTTTTCCTCAAACTGCCTTGGTATTTTCCAATATATGCCAAAGACAGAAATGGAAGTGGTCCAACCAATTTTGTCCACAATTTGAGAAAGCACGGAAACATGTGAATAAATCTGTTTCTGCTTACATGAGAGACTATGGAATGGGTTCATTATACAACAATAACTTGCGTTACAACATGCAAGATATCTACAGAGGAGATGGTGTGCACTTCTCAGATGAGGGGAATAGAATATTCCTCCTGAATATAAGACTGTGCATTGGAACCTACTTGTAGGTACCTAAATCAGCCACAGAACCCAAAAGCTCTTTTCAGGGCTACCCTACCTCTGATCACTCAAAATGATTATTTTTCTCTAACTTTTTCACTGTTTTTCACTAAAGTACGCTCCCCGGTACACTTCCCCGCGAAAATAATATAAAAAATGTTTTTTTGGGCCTATATGGGCCTCCTAAGCCCTCCTCAGAAAACCTAGGGGGTCAGGGAGTGTCTACCGTGCCCCCTTTTACCCATTCCCAACGTTGTTTGTCCTCCATCTTGTGTCTCAAATCTACCGAAACACAAGATGGAGGAATCCCGTAGCGCTGCCGGGGCACGCACTGGTAAGCACTCCCAAAATTTTATAAAAGTTAATTTACATAAAAACCTCTGTAGAGATGTTCACCAAATATAGAATAGGCCATACTACATACCAGTCCCTACCATTTTCCCAAATTTGGTGGAATTCCACTGAGCCATTTGCCCTGTAGCCCTTTCTAAATATCCTGAGGTAAATTACATGACAAAAACACATATGAAGAGTTAGGATTTACAACCAATTAAAATGTTACTTTCATTTTCTACTTTTTTTTCCTGACATTTGATTGGTTATGTACATGAATATAAATGAAAAATGAGAGGGAAACACAGCCATTTTGACTAGTACTACCTGAGGTACATTTATAAAAGATTTCCTCTGAAAACATCAACTCCTTTCTGAAAGGTAAGTTGTTCATTTGTAAGGGCAACTATATTCTGCACTTTAACTTAAATTGGAAAAACGTTTTCTGATAGTTTTTTTACTGTCCCTCTGTTATAGTTATAGATTAAGATAGGCTTCTCTGTTATAGATATGGATTGAGTTAGGCTTCTCTGGTATAATTATGAATTTACTTAGGCTTCATCACATGCACTTTTTTATATTTCTACTTCCTGCCTGATACCATACACTGCCCAAAGAGAACTTCACTGTTAAAAACTCAGAAGTACCTGTCTGAACTTAAACCCAACAGTGCCCTAACTCTACTGATATAGTTATTTTTAATGCAATTTACAGCAAAAATGGAAGGTAAAGAGGAGAGCAGTACAATTTCTTTTGAAATTATGGATAAAGATATTCTTAACGAAGACTTGGATTTCATGGATGAGTCTGAGGATCAACAACTAATTGACTGTCTTGAATCATTTGAATCATGTAATGAAAATTTGGAGGACATTCCGGATGATGTAATGTTAGAAGTGTTATTAAATTATGAACAATCTCAACAATACATTTTTATTTAATAATTAAAAATAGTTCGAGACATTATTCATTTTTATATGTAATTCATTAAATACTACCAAAATGATTATAATATAAACTGAGACTTACAGTACACTGTACAACTTTTTTGTGTTACATAGTAAGTTTGCTCATAGTTACTTCCTTTCTCCCACTATATTATCTCCAATGTGTTTTTCACATCTCTTTTTCATCTCCTGCCTCCTTTCTCTCACTCTCGGTCTCTAATGCACCATATCACCGCCAATTTTGTGTAGATTCAGAAGAGAGTAAAATGTGATACTTGAAAACATCATAAGGGAGCAGGGTAGACTACCCATGATCCCCTAGGCCTTCTCAGGGAGTCCTTAAAGGATCTGTTTCTGCTTTCCTGACAGACTGTGGTATGGATTCCATATACCACAATAACTTCTGTAACAACATGCAAATTATCTACAGAGGAGACGGTGAACATTGAATTTAAGACTCTGCATTGGTAACTACATGCTGATACTTAAATCACCCACACAACACAACAACACTACAACTCTATTCAGAGCTACCCTACCTCTAAGCACTTTAAATTATTATGTTACTGTTTCACTGGGTTTTCCCCATGTGTGTGTGGGGGGGGGCGGGGGGGGGGGAGGTGTGTGTGGGGTGTGTCTGTGAGGTGTGTGTGTGTGGTGTGGGGGGGGTGAGGTGTGTGTGTGTGTGGGGTGTGTGGGTGTGGGGGGGGTTGGGGGTGTAAGGTGTGTGTGTGGGTGTGTGGGGTGTTTGGGTGTGGGTGTGTGAGGTGTGTGTGAATGTGTGTGTGGGGTATGTGCGTGTGGATGTGTGTGGGATGTACTTGTAGGTACCTAAATCAGCCACAGAACCCAAAAGCTCTTTACTCAGCTACCCTACCTCTGATCACTCAAAATGATTATTTTACACTAACATTTTTCACTATTTTTCACCAAAGTACGCTCCCCGGTACGCTCCCCGGTGCGCGTACCGGGCGCTCCCCCCCGCGAAAATCGAACATTTTTTTTTTTGCCCCGCGAGGACCTTTTATGGCCCCTACATCAAACCTAGGGGGTCAGGAGGGGTCTACCCTGCCCCCTTATGGTCATTTCCCCCTTTGTTTTTGCCACCTCTTGTGTCTCGATCCTACCGAGACACAAGATGGCGGCCGCTCCGGACTGTTTGGAATGTTGACAGACACCCGAGAGCCAATCAGCTTTCCGCGCGCGAACTCGCGGTACGCGCCTGGTGCGATCCCCGGTGCGCGTACCGGGGCGCGCTTATAGATATATATATTTTTTTTAACCTAAATTACTCAAAATCCACTGGAGCACATATCTTGAGACATAGCAAAGGCACATCGGGCTACCAGTCCCTACAATTTTGCCAAGTTTGGTGGAAATCCATTCAGCCGTTAGGGCTAAAAGGGAGTCCAACCGCCCCATGGAAATTAACATGGGGAAAACACGTTTTGGGACCCCCCTTTTATCTCGCCCCCCGCTTGACGAATCCCCCCCAAACTTTCAGGGAAGGACCGGAGCGCCGCGAGGCAAATTTGAGGAGAATTTCAGGCAGATTCCTCAACCGGCGCCAAAGTTATTCCCAATAGAATGTTGCAATTTCCCTATAGAAAACAATCCTAACTATAACTACCTACTGGCGACCGCCAGTAGGCAATATATATATATATATATATATATATATATATATATATATATATATATATATATAAATAAAATTGCATGCGTCAAAATACCTACAGCATTGATGGAAACTCTTCTTTACTTTCTCAGCTTTCGTCTCGGTAACCACCTAAAAACTGAGCTACACTACTTTCACTTTACTTTCACTATGTAGAAATGAGTGTGTGATACCAAGACATACACGACAAAATACAGGATAAAATTGGTTTCAGCATTACAATGCCTCATTTTTCACAGCTGAATCCCATAACACCCAGAGTTACCATCCCACATTTTTTATTTGTAGGTTAAAAAACAAAGGCTAATGTGGCACCCTTATGTTCCAACTAATATACAAAATAAAAAGCAAACAAAGTAGACATCTTGTCCAGATAACGCCATGGTGCCCAGAGAATCCGTAGATCACCAAGTAGACGATTTGAGGTGAGCACCTTTAGGAGTGTAGATTCAAAATAGCAAAGCTTGCCCTAACAAACAGCCTCAGAGTGACAAGTGGCACATTTCAGGTTGCCTCGTACCACTTGCTTGCATTCCATCTTAATGGCAGTTCACATATGCATTCACACACAGTGCTTTGGAGCATTGATGAGACAGAGCACAGACAAGCAGAAACTAAGCCAAAACAGTCTCAATCACAGTGGCAGTACGATAATCCAAATATCGAATATACATGTGAACAGAATTTTTAAGAAATACAGTAGAAGCGTTTGTCAAACATTCTGATATTTTAATCTTAAAAGTACCTAAAATTAGGCATTTATTTCCTTGTGCAGTCAAAATGATATGGTCATTTTCAAAAACTATTTAAATCTAGGAAGCATGTTGTGTAGGCAATATCAGCTACAAACCTTTTGAGGGCTGCATAGGTTAGGCATTTTTTGCAAAGTAGATTTTGACATACGTAATCCCTGACACATTATTGATCCGAGTGGTAAAGACAGTATATTTTGAAATGCAGACATATACATTTTACAAGGTACTTGGACTTGAAAGCACACTGCAGATTGATGGTACTTAAAAAAGGCACATATGTTTTACAAATGCTTTCTTCTGGCCTATAAACGTTATCAGAAATGCTTTATGTAGTGCGTACAAACATTCCTTCATCGTTATTAGTATGCTTTTTGCTAGTCCCCAGAACTGACAACGTTTTTCAATATCAGCCAAGTAACCCACGAAGAAGTCAGTCTCTTGATGTTGTCCATCTTTTACGCCGAGGCTTCAATGATTATAGCGATTCCTTGCCCACCGCCTATGCAGGCCGATCCTACTGCATATTTGCCACCACGACGCCTACGAAAGAAAGCACAAGGAGAGTTACTCACAACCACTTTCTCGTTAGGCTCCAAGAGAAAGGCACTGCTAGGCGCTGCATGGTCTTTAAGAAAGCATGTTTCAGCCCAGCTATAGAGGCCTCCTCCAAGTAACTAAACCAATGTCAGCCAAGCTGCACTGCACGGTACTGTGTATTAACCAATTTAGCTACCCCTTCGTCCTGCTTCTGTTCTTTTTTTGACGCATGCTCAGCCTGCTAGAACATTGATATAATGCTTTCTGGATTCAATGTGTTGCACCATCTACAGGGACCAAATATTTCTGGTACCAATTTCACCTCATACCTGCTGGTACAAGAGGTTCAGACGTTTTATAAAATGTTGATATAATGACATTCCTTTTTTTTGCAAAAGTCGTCATTCTCTTATTTCAGAGGATTACTTATACCCACCTTATTCATCAACAAAATGGGAGCGATTTACAATGATTGGAACGAGTCCCCGGTAATGCAGCACATTTCAGTCGATAGCTCAAAAGAACAATGGCAACCTCAAGGAATGCCCTTCATAAACGTCCCCAATGAAGTGTGGGTAAACTCACATTGGTGTGATTGGTCAAGTCTTTCTTAGGTCCTGGCGTCTCCAACTTTACACCCAGTTAGCCCCATGTTTGTAGTTCCCAATAAAATGCATGCACTGTCAAGCTGTACTTGAGAAGAAGCAGAGGACTGCACCGGGCTGGGTGACAGGGGCAGTGGCTTGCACAGACTGTGCTTCACCTGTCTGCCTGCATACGCACCATGTAGTGCTCAATCTGCTAGCTAGTTTCACAATCCAAATGGTTTAATGGTAGTGTTTATTAGCCAATCAAAAAAGGTACTGTGTGAAAATAAATTAACTTTTCAAAAAAGGGATCATATACAGAGCAAAAAAGCATTACAGAATCACCAGTAAGACACGTCTCCTGTAACAAGATTCATGAAATATGGCAATACTTTGTTAGTGTTTCACAGAAGCATACAATGCATACTGACCGTAGCTCATGAACAAGGTGGGCAGTGATTCTTGATCCTGATGCCCCTAATGGGTGACCCAGTGCAATGGCTCCTCCATTGACATTGGTCTTTTCTGGGTCCAGACCTAGATCCTTCTCAACAGACAGATACTGTGGGGCAAAAGCTTCATTTACCTTAACACAAGAGAGAACACCGGGTTAAGAAGTATAATACAAAAAAAAACTTGACACTTTACTGGATAGGAAAGACATCAAGTAGTGACAGTATTGTGGTACTTTATGGACAGCTGAAGAATCACTGAGGTATCTGTTGCATCCCTAAGACAGTAAGGCACATAGGTGCCAAATTGTTGGTTGTCAATTAAAGCTTACAACTGAGGAGATTCTTAAAAACAGTCTATTTTTAGAGATACTAGAGTGCAGTGACAGAGGTGCACATCTTTATAAACGCGTCATCCCTTACACAATTCTCGGTCAGTTACACCATACATTTCAGAAGGTCACACTGAACCTCCATCTCCCTGAAATAATGCAGAGACTTTCAAGTTCCATCCTGGTTGCAGCCAGCCACTGGAGTCTTAGATGTGGCTGCAGTAGTATTTGAACCAAGACATGGCTGTAGGAATTGTAAGTTTGACAATATCTACCAGAGGGTCCCAGCATCAGTGCATTCATCATGGTGAGACTGAGCAGGTATGCCGGTCTCTTAAAAGATTTCAGCACAGAGGTCGGTTGGCAAAGAGGTGAGAAATTTATGGATGGTGCAGCTTCACTGAGAGGACACCCTGCTTTGCGATTAGCAGAGGGTGACTCTGTACGTCCTTATTTTAATCCTCAGATGGGCTGATTGGCTAGTACTGTGGTTACTTGCTAAATAGTTTGCATCTTGTGGAATTGTTAGGCAGGACCTAAGTCCGGGGGCGGGGGGGAATACAAAGAGTTCTGGTTGGGGAATTTCCAGAGGTTTGGCAGATATAAAACTGTAAATGCAACTTGGACCAATGTGACACCACCTTACAAAGGGAATGACCTCCTAGGTGAAACAGGACATCCATCTTGAAAGGGTGGAGGGCTGTCCAGAAATGACTGCTTAGAAATAACCAAAAAACCCTCATGCAGCCCCAGCCACTTGACGATATAAAGATACATCGATTGGAAAGCAGGCTCACACTATGTGTACAAGGAGGTACTAACACCATGTACGACATGTAAGACATCTATTGATAGCATGTGTGAAATGTCTCTCTACTCCACTCAAGTTTTTATTCTTTTCAAGAACAATACGTTGATCTGCAGGAAGATGATGCGTCGGTTCCTTACACGGAAGAACGGTGATGCGTCGGGTCCCTACTGCTGCGTAGGGGATGCGTCTGTTTCTTACTGCGCTTCCGTGGTGATGCGACCAGCAGTGCCGTGATGCGATGAAGATCCGGTGCAATGAAACAAAATGGTGTCTTCTTCTTGATGCGACACGATGCGTGCACGCCCGACGGCCGTGCGGCGACTCAACGATTCTTCTAAGCAGCGACAGGCCCGGCGACCCGCTTTTCTGGTGAGGCGACGGCGTCTACTGCGACGCTGACACTCTTCTCCGGTGATGCGAGGTGCTTCGGGTGATGCAATGGCGGCAGCCCGCTTCTCCGGTGATGCGACGGCGTCTGCTGCGACTGCGATACTCTTCTTCGGTGATGCGACAACGGCTGCGGCGGCGACACGCTTCTTCGTCTTGAGTCACGCTTCTAGCTCCCAGCGACATGCAGTCGCTCAGAAGGCGCAGCTCAACAGCAGGTACTTCAATTCCCAGCAAGGGAAGGCAGGGGAGCTGGTTGGTGAAGTCCGTTGTCCCTGAGACTTTAGCAGGAGGCAAACTCTATCTCAAATCCTTGGAGATCATTTACAAGTTGATTTGAAAGTAGCACAAAGTCCTTTCTCCTTTCTTTAGCAGTCAAGCAACCACTGCAGGCCAATCCCCGAAACAGCACTCAGCTTAGGGATAGTCTCCTCTTCAGTTTCTCTGATTCCTCTCCTCAGCAAAGGTTCTTCTTGTTTCCCAAAAGTGATCTAAAGTTCTGGGCTCTGGGTTCCCATATTTATACTAACAAATCCTTTGTCTCTGGAGGCAGAGGGTCCTGTACACAGTCCAAACCAGTTCTGTGCAGTCCTGGAGCACTTTGTTGACAAGACTCCTCCTTTCCTTTGACAGTGTGGGCCAGGGACATCAGACGCACCACAGGAGGCAGAACTAGCATTGTGGAAGGTAGGCCCGGCCCTATTCAGGTACCAGGTGCAACTCCTCCCACCCATCTACATGCAGATACCTCTATTCAGCCCTGTGCTGACTCACCCTGTTTCCTGGAATCCCCCAGCCCCTGTCACTCAAACTCCAGACAAGGAATACAAATACACAACCTAGCAGAGGCAGGCTTGGACGGTTAGGCAAGAAAATACCTACTTTCTAAAAGTGGTATTTTCAAACACAGAATGTTAACACCAACTTCACTAAAAGATATATTTTATCATTCTGAGTTCAGGCATACTAAACTCAAAATGTTACCTAGTTTCCTGAGCCTGTAGGATTATAAGATGTTATTATCAAACTGCCCATTCTGGCCTATGGAGAAATGGAAGACTTGCAATAGTGAAAAACGAAAATGGCTGTAATTCACTATAAGGGCATGTCACACACATCATGGCATGTCCTACCTTTTACCTACAATGCACCCTGCCCATGGGCCTACCATGGGGAGACTAATATGCAGAAAAGGGAAGGTTTAGAGACTGGCGAGTGGGTGCAAATGCCCAGTCAACATTGCAGTACCAGACTGCACACAGGCTCTGCAATGGTAGACCTGAGACACACTTTACAGACTGCTTCTGTGGGTGGCACAACCAGTGCTGCAAGCCCTCCAGCAGCATTTGATTTACCAGCCCTGGGCACCCCCAGTGCACTGTACTAAGGTCTGACAGTTAATCAAATAAGCCAGTCATAAAACCAACAAAAAAAGGTCAGACAAAATACAGGAGGAAGGCAAAAAGTTTAGGGATGACCTTGCAAAAAGGGCCAAGTCCAACAGGCTGCAATCACTTTTTTGTTATCTAAAACACACACATTGCCACTTTACAAACCTAGGTTAAGATTCTGGCCGGGCACCAAGAATTGCAATGCAAAAACTATTGCTGGGATGGTACGACAGGGGAATTGCACTACACGACCTTTGGTCATACTATCAAGCATCTCAACTTGCAGTAATCAACCATTGGGCACATAGGGATAATGGAGACCCGAGTTTCCGTACAGACTGGTGGCTCATGGGAAAAGGCGACTATAATAAAGCACTTCACACTAATCCAAACAAACTGGGCCTTAACCTGGCCGACAGCATGCACAATCGAAGCTTGGCACACAAATGGGCTGGCACAATAAAATCACAAGTGCGACCCAACTCTGGGAACCCGAGAAACTGGGTCGTATGAGTGCTTGCCCCGGATTTGTTATGTGGGACCTGATGGGTATTTCAACATTTGGAGACATGTGGAATTCTAGGGGGTTGGCCACCTTTACTGACCTGCAGAAAGAATACGACCTTGCACAATCCAAAACATTTAGATATTTACTGATTAGCCATGCGCTTACAGCAGCTATACCGGGGAGCGGTCGACTTCTGCGGCTTCCCCATTAGAGGATAGGCTGATACTCGATCCAATGCCTAGGAAGGACATATACCTCACATATAAACAAGCATTAGAAATGCAATCGGGCTCGGATTTATTTGAGTTTGAGCTAATGGCATTGTAAATGCCAATGTATTGTTGCTATGTGTTATGGAGTGTGTTCATGTGGTGTGTACTGCTAGGGATCTCCTTGTGAATGTGCAAATATTGCACCACTTGCCTGTGATGTCCTTCTTATGTGTGAGAAGCTTGCACCTCTGCTGCCTGTGGTCTCCTTGTGAGTGTAAGAAGCTTGCACTGCTGCTGCCTGTGATGTCGTTCTTGTGAGTGGGTGAAGATTGCACCTCAGCTGGCTGTGGTCTCCTTGTGAGTGTATGCACTGTCATTGCTAGCCTGTAGATATGCACTGTCATCGCTAGCCTGTAGGTATGCGCCGTCATCGCTAGCCTGTAGATATGCGCTGTCATCGCTAGCCTGTAGATATGCGCTGTCATTGCTATCCTGTAGATATGCGCTGTCGTAGCTAGCCTGTAGATATGCATTATCATCGCTAGCTTGTAGGTATGCACTGTCATCGCTAGCCTGTAGGTATGCACTGTCATTGCTAGCCTGTAGATATGCACTGTCATCGCTAGCCTGTAGATATGCATTGGCTTCACTAGCCTGTAGATATGCACCGTCATCGCTAGCCTGTAGATATGCGCCGTCATCGCTAGCCTGTAGATATGCGCCGTCATCGCTAGCCTGTAGATATGCACTGTCATCGCTAGCCTGTAGATATGCATTGGCTTCACTAGCCTGTAGATATGCACTGTCATCTGCACTCTGCACCGCCACTCTGCACCGCCACTCTGCACCGCCACTCTGCACCGCCACTCTGCACCGCCACTCTGCACCGCCACTCTGCACCGCCACTCTGCACCGCCACTCTGCACCGCCACTCTGCACCGCCACTCTGCACGCCGCACCGCCGCACCGCCACTCTGCACTCTGCACCGCCACTCTGCACCGCCACTCTGCACCGCCACTCTGCACCGCCACTCTGCACCGCCACTCTGCACCGCCACTCTGCACCGCCACTCTGCATCGCCACTCTGCACCGCCACTCTGCACCGCCACTCTGCACCGCCACTCTGCACCGCCACTCTGCACCGCCACTCTGCACTCTGCACCGCCACTCTGCACCGCCACTCTGCACTCTGCACCGCCACTATGCACCGCCACTCTGCACTCTGCACCGCCACTCTGCACTCTGCACCACCGCACCGCCACTCTGCACTCTGCACCGCCACTCTGCACCGCCACTCTGCACCGCCACTCTGCACCGCCACTCTGCACCGCCACTCTGCACCGCCACTCTGCACCGCCACTCTGCACTCTGCACCGCCACTCTGCACTCTGCACCACCGCACCGCCACTCTGCACTCTGCACCGCCACTCTGCACCACCGCACTGCCACTCTGCACCGCCGCACTGCCACTCTGCACCGCCGCTCTGCACCGCCGCACCGCCGCTCTGCACCGCCGCTCTGCACTCTGCACCGCCGCTCTGCACCGCCGCTCTGCACCGCCACTCTGCACCGCCACTCTGCGCCGCCACTCTGCGCCGCCACTCTGCGCCGCCACTCTGCGCCGCCACTCTGCGCCGCCACTCTGCGCCGCCACTCTGCGCCGCCACTCTGCGCCGCCACTCTGCGCCGCCACTCTGCGCCGCCACTCTGCGCCGCCACTCTGCGCCGCCACTCTGCGCCGCCACTCTGCGCCGCCACTCTGCGCCGCCACTCTGCGCCGCCACTCTGCGCCGCCACTCTGCGCCGCCACTCTGCACCTCCGCACCGCCACTCTGCACCGCCACTCTGCACCTCCGCACCGCCACTCTGCACCTCCGCACCGCCACTCTGCACCACCGCGCCGCCACTCTGCGCCGCCACTCTGCGCCGCCACTCTGCGCCGCCACTCTGCGCCGCCACTCTGCGCCGCCACTCTGCGCCGCCACTCTGCGCCGCCACTCTGCGCCGCCACTCTGCGCCGCCACTCTGCACTCTGCACCGCCACTCTGCACCGCCACTCTGCACCGCCACTCTGCACCGCCACTCTGCACCGCCACTCTGCACCGCCACTCTGCACTCTGCGCCGCCACTCTGCACCGCCACTCTGCACCTCCGCGCCGCCACTCTGCACCACCGCGCCGCCACTCTGCGCCGCCACTCTGCGCCGCCACTCTGCGCCGCCACTCTGCGCCGCCACTCTGCGCCGCCACTCTGCGCCGCCACTCTGCGCCGCCACTCTGCGCCGCCACTCTGCGCCGCCACGCCGCCACTCTGCGCCGCCACTCTGCGCCGCCACGCCGCCACTCTGCGCCGCCACGCCGCCACTCTGCGCCGCCACTCTGCGCCGCCACTCTGCGCCGCCACTCTGCACCGCCACTCTGCACTCTGCACCGCCACTCTGCACCGCCACTCTGCACCGCCACTCTGCACCGCCACTCTGCACCGCCACTCTGCACCGCCACTCTGCACCGCCACTCTGCACCGCCACTCTGCACTCTGCGCCGCCACTCTGCACCGCCACTCTGCACCGCCACTCTGCACTCTGCGCCGCCACTCTGCACTCTGCGCCGCCACACCGCACTCTGCGCCGCCACTCTGCGCCGCCACTCTGCGCCGCCACTCTGCGCCGCCACTCTGCGCCGCCACTCTGCGCCGCCACTCTGCGCCGCCACTCTGCACTCTGCGCCGCCACTCTGCGCCGCCACTCTGCACTCTGCGCCGCCACTCTGCACTCTGCGCCGCCACTCTGCACTCTGCGCCGCCACTCTGCACTCTGCGCCGCCACTCTGCACTCTGCGCCGCCACTCTGCACTCTGCGCCGCCACTCTGCACTCTGCACCGCCACTCTGCACTCTGCACCGCCACTCTGCACCGCCACTCTGCGCCGCCACTCTGCGCCGCCACTCTGCGCCGCCACTCTGCGCCGCCACTCTGCGCCGCCACTCTGCGCCGCCACTCTGCGCCGCCACTCTGCGCCGCCACTCTGCGCCGCCACTCTGCGCCGCCACACCGCGCCGCCACTCTGCGCCGCCACACCGCGCCGCCACTCTGCGCCGCCACTCTGCGCCGCCACTCTGCGCCGCCACTCTGCACCGCCACTCTGCGCCGCCACTCTGCGCCGCCACTCTGCGCCGCCACTCTGCCACTCTGCCCCGCCACTCTGCCCCGCCACTCTGCCGCCGCCACTCTGGCGCCGCCACTCTGCACCGCCACTCTGCACTCTGCGCCGCCACTCTGCACTCTGCGCCGCCACTCTGCACTCTGCACCGCCACTCTGCACTCTGCACCGCCACTCTGCACTCTGCACCGCCACTCTGCACTCTGCACCGCCACTCTGCACCGCCACTCTGCACCGCCACTCTGCACCGCCACTCTGCACCGCCACTCTGCACCGCCACTCTGCACCGCCACTCTGCACCGCCACTCTGCACCGCCACTCTGCACCGCCACTCTGCACCGCCACTCTGCACCGCCACTCTGCACCGCCACTCTGCACCGCCACTCTGCACCGCCACTCTGCACCGCCACTCTGCACCGCCACTCTGCACCGCCACTCTGCACCGCCACTCTGCACCGCCACTCTGCACCGCCACTCTGCACCGCCACTCTGCACCGCCACTCTGCACCGCCACTCTGCACCGCCACTCTGCACCGCCACTCTGCACCGCCACTCTGCACCGCCACTCTGCACTCTGCACCGCCACTCTGCACTCTGCACCGCCACTCTGCACTCTGCACCGCCACTCTGCACTCTGCACCGCCACTCTGCACTCTGCACCGCCACTCTGCACTCTGCACCGCCACTCTGCACTCTGCACCGCCACTCTGCACTCTGCACTGCCACTCTGCACCACCGCACCGCCACTCTGCACCGCCACTCTGCACCGCCACTCTGCACCGCCACTCTGCACTCTGCACCGCCACTCTGCACTCTGCACCGCCACTCTGCACAGCAACTCTGCACCGCCACTCTGCACCGCCACTCTGCACCCGCCACTCTGCACCCGCCACTCTGCACCCGCCACTCTGCACCCGCCACTCTGCACCCGCCACTCTGCACTGCTAGATATGCGCTGTCATCGCTAGCCTGTAGATATGCATTATCATCGCTAGCCTGTAGATATGCACTGTCATCGCTAGCCTGTAGATATGCACTGTCATCGCTAACCTGTAGATATGCTCTGTCATCGCTAGCCTGTAGATATGCATTGGCTTCACAAGCCTGTAGATATGCACTGTCATCGCTAGCCTGTAGATATGCTCTGTCATCGCTAGCCTGTACATATGCACGGTCATCGCTAGCCTGTAAATATACACTATCATCGCTAGCCTGTAGATATCCATTGGCTTTACTAGCCTGTAGATATGCATTGGCTTCACTAGCCTGTAGATATGCACTGTCATCGCTAGCCTGTAGATATGCTCTGTCATCGCTAGCCTGTACATATGCACGGTCATCGCTAGCCTGTAAATATACACTGTCATCGCTAGCCTGTAAATATACACTGTCATCGCTAGCCTGTAGATATCCATTGGCTTTACTAGCCTGTAGATATGCATTGGCTTCACTAGCCTGTCGCACGTGTGACTCCACTCAGCCTTTCATCCTTCTGAGGTTGATAAAATGAGTACCACCGAGTCGGATAACAGTAAACATCTGTTATCTGTCAACAGCAGCACTCGAGCTCTTGTGGGGTAAAGTGGCGCTTTTTTTTGGGTGCATGCACATTGTTAAACTTCTCCCGGCCTGCTGATTTAAAGCTCGGTAAGCCCCCACAGAGCTGCTTTTTAATTGCTTCCGAGGGATGCAGGTCAGATCTCCAGTTAGCCGCAGCGCCTTGTGGTTGCAAAAGTCAGACTGTGGCTTTTATTTGCATTTGGAAAACATTTTTTAACTTATTAATGGCATGTAGGTAAATAATTATTTTTAATAAACGGAAGAGAAGCCTACGATAAAGGAATACCGTTCACAGAATTATGCGCTCTTTCAGTATACAGCAGCCTGTCAGACTATGCTGAAGTTCAACACCACTGCAGGACTCTGCCCAGAAAGCAAATAGTTCTAAAAGGCGCTGCCTGCCAGCTTGCTATTCATTACCTCAACTCCGAGAAAAAAAATCTGCTGCAAAGAAACACATTATAAACTCGAGAGAACAATTCCATTCACACCGGCCACGGACCATTCCAGAAAAAAAATGAAACTGAGATTAAAAGAACAGCCCATGACAGAACGTCAGACTCTTGTTCTTGAACTAATGAAGCCCTTTCCCGGCCTGGCATGGAGCAGCTGCGCGCTGAGCGCTGCTGAATGGTGAACGCGCCCGGCCATCTGGATTCACTTACGGAGGCACCCTGACAGCTCCTAATTATAATTAATGTACTTCTTTGCGCGCACACGAACGAAAAATGCCCAACATGGCGGACGAAAACTACATTTACCCTATCACTTCAAGGCTATTAAAACGACACCACAACGAAGACGAATCACTGGCCAGATGACATAACACACTAAGGAATGTGTGGAATTTGTCTCGCCAAAGCCCTAGGAGATACTTTTTTTTTCTCTTCTTTAACATTAGGATCTCGAAACTCCTCCCACTTACGTGGTCGGAGGCCGAGCCCTAAAAATGTATCAATAACTGCTGGGATCTTTTAAGGCGAATGCAGCAGAATTGGGAGGCGGAGTTGGGTGAGCTGGAAGAGGATGATTGACGCAACGCCTTGGCCTCCCCTTGGGAAGTGGCCATCCACACGAGACTGCGATTGGTCCATCTTAAAATCCTTCATTGAGTTTATCTCGCTGCAGGAGTTCTGGTTAAGATGGATAGGAGGGCTGATCCTTTTTGTCTTAGATAGTGTCATCAAGAGGGGACTTTCTTTCATACTATCTGGGAGTTTTCAGCTGCCCAAACATACTGGAAAGGTGTTACCGAAAAACAAGTGAGTGCCAGGGGGAAGAAACTGATGACTACCCCTAAGCTTTGTCTGCTAAATGTCTGGGACGCCACTGTCCTTACACAGACCGAGAAATCATGGGTTTCACTGGGATGGGCTAGAGAAACAAAACATTGCACAAAGGCGGTAGTGGGGGAGATGCCGGAAATTAAGGACTGGATTGCTGACATGGACAGAGCTATGGTTGCGGAGAAAGATGTTTTCAAGCACAGAGGCTTCCCTAAAAAATGGGATCGAAAATGGGCCGTCTGGAATACATACAGGGGAGAAATTTGCTCGTCTCCAACTGTGGAGCTACGGCGTAGTGAAGGCAGAGTGTATGTCCCTTTACATGCTGAGGGAGAGACATTGGAATGAAGAGTCAGGGTGCCATTAACATATGTAAAAGTAATATATGCATACCTTGTATCTGATTGTATGTCTCTGACAAACTGCATTGCTGTGCTTTGTTTGGTTGGCCAATAAAAAGTTTATACAAAAATAAAAAAAACTGAAATGCCTACCTGTAGAGACAACCTTAATTTCTCAAAAACTACGGAACTTGTTTTACACTAAATAAAAAATTTAAAAAACACAATCTGTGGACCAAGATCGAGTTTCCTTCCATATTTGGTGTAATTTCGTTCAGCAGCTTTTGCGCGGCCCTTCTTGAAGAAGTCTATAGAAAACTCATGGAGACTTTGCGTTTTTGGGACAGCTCCCCCGCCCCCTTTTTTTGTTACTCCCCAAAAATAAGATGCACTGAGAACCATATCAGCTTCAGAAGACAAGTCAAGAGCTGGCTCTTTACTAAATGATAACAATACTCACAACCAAAAATCCACAGCAAAAGCATGAACAAAACATTACTAAAATAAAATACCTCTGCTATTTATATACCAATGTGTGTCCATTTTACCGTACACATTTACATAGGTTATTGAATAGCAACATGGTAAAGTATAGGACTATTGATCTGTACTTTGTATAGGCATGGCACTTGTATGTATTTATTTACTGAAAAAACAAAAGGTTACAGGGACATTATAGTTAGGAATAGCATTTAAGAAAAACTTTAGAAATTCACTGAAAAAATCCAAAGGTTACAACGACGTTACAGTTAGGCTCAGGCTTCACTCATACAAAACCAGTGAAAAACAGCATTTCTAATTAGCTGAGCTAACTATATCACGCACCCCTGCAATGCACTGCTTATGACCTTTCATATTACATCACTGATGACATCTCAAATGACATCACTGTTAGCCAGTAGGTAGTTATAGTTAGGACCAAAGTTTATATAGAAAAGGTGTTTTTTGTTTTGCCAATAACTTTTGCGCCAAATGACAAATCTTCACAATTTTTTTTAAAACTTCCCCTTCCTGGTTCAGCTGTTGTGTTGAACGTTTTGGGGTGATCCTTCAAGGTGGGGCCGAGAAAGAAGGAGGGGTCCCAAAAGACGTTTTCCCCATTTTAGATCTATGGGGATTTTTTATTTTTTGAACACGACTACAGCCCCAACAGCTGAATGGAATTACACCAAATTTGGCAGGAAGCTAGATGTTAGTCCAGAAAGCATTCTTGTTATGATTTTGTGTAAATCCGTTCAGTAGTTTGAGATATTTAAGTTTTAAGAATATAGATATCTGGGGACACAAGTCTTTGCAGTGGACTCTCAGATCCTACTAAAATTTGATGGAAGGATGGAAGGATGGATGACCCGGGCAATGGGGTCTTTGGGGCCAAAATAGGCCGAGGGCCCCGTGCCCCCCCCCCCCCACCCCATTCCAAAATTGCCTGGCCCTAGGGGATGAGGTCCCTGGGGCCGCAATCAGAAAATTAAACGACCAGGCAACTCGCCTGAAGCCTCGCCCCCTTTTTCCATCACTCAGCAAATACGCCTCCTGACACGGTGCTGGTTGGGGGATGAAGTTCCCTTGGCTCCAGAGGGTCCTTCGGGACCAACAAGCCCTTCTGTTACCTCCAGCACGTTCCACTCAGCGATATTGCTGCGAGGTCAACGGAGGCCATGCCCCCCTTCTCCACCACTCTGCAAACGTGAAAACTAGTTAAAAAAATCATAAAAACTCACTTAAAAAAAACAAAGGTTACAGGGACGTTCTAGTTAGGAAATAGAATTTAAAAACCCTAGAAATTCACTGAAAAAAACAAAAAAAAGAGACGTTATAGTAGGCGGAGATTTCACTTACACAAAACCAATGAAATTTGGCAGTTATAATTACCTGAGCTAACTATAACTAGTGCCCCCGCAATGCACTGCTTGTTTCCTCACATATTAAATCACTCATGACATGGTCAGTGACATCACAGATGACATCTCAAATGACATCAATGATTACATCATCCACAAAACCACTCACAACCCCACAGTACCTCTTGTATGGCCACTGACCCACCCTCACATACCCATTCACAAACCCATACCAGTGCTCATATACCCACTCACTCTTCCATAGAGGCAGTCACACACCCACTCACTCACTCCTACAGCCACTCACACAACCATTCACTCACCCATACAGCCACTCATACAACGAGTCACTCTCTCATATAGCCACTCGCATGGCCACACACTCACCCATACAGCTACTGACACACCACTTATTTACCTATACATTATTCACACACCCACTCACTCACTCACCATACAGCCTGACTCACGCATTCAAACACTCAACCACTTACATATCCATTCACAATACATGTATTCACACATCCGCTCACTCACCCATACAGCCATTCACACACCTGCAATAGCCACTCACCCACCAACTTACTTAACCAAATGCCCGCTTAAACAGCTGCTCACTCACCCACAAAGCCACTTATCCACAAAGCCACTCACTCATACAGCCATTCAGACACCCATTCACTCACTCATAAAGCCACGGACACACCCACTTACTCAAACAATACCACCACTCACACAGCTTGTCACTCACCCACACAGCTTGTCACTCACCCACACAGCTACTCACACACCCATACTGCTACTTACACACCCAAACACACAAGGATACATAGTCACACAACCACTCACATAATATACATTTTATTAGAAGTAGTATCACTAAGTAGTAGTCCACCTAGTATACTAATTTAACTTTTGTTGTAGATTAGTATACATGTTTAAAACCCATAAACTATTGAAAACACTTACACTCAGTGATGTCATTTGAGATGTCATGAGTGATGTCACTGACCATGTCATGAGAGATGTAATACGTGAGGTCATAAGCAGTGCACTGCTGGGGCATACGTTATAGATAGCTCAAGTAACTATAACTACTTAATTCCACTGGTTTCGTACGTGTGAAATCTCAGCCTAACTAGAACGTCCCTATAACCTTTGGTTTTTTCAGAGGGGAAAAAAAGAACATTATATACATAAGTAATTAAGACCTACATTTTTGCCATTTTTAAAAATGAAAGATTTAAAACTAGGACAGAGGCATATCCAGTCCAATTGATTCACTACACAAGCAGAAAAATATGGAATAATTTGTTTTCTCCATCTGTTTAGCCGCATATTTCATATATAAGGAGTAAGACCTGTCATATTTTGGAACGGATTTGTTATAGTAACAGTCCGTAACCACACTGAAGTGTATTCAGGTGTTAGAGAGAACAAGGGTTAGGATGCCTAAAAAGTTCTAATCAACAACTTGAGCAGAAAATTCAGGTCATTAAATTTTATGAATCTAACAAGTTTCTGGGAGAGCTGAAGCTAAAGGTATTTAGTACCAAATAGTAGGTCAGGACTGAAAAGGATTGCCCAACTATGCAGACCCTCAAGCGGTGTTGGGTGAGTGCACCTCGGGGGATGGTCTACAGTGTCATCTCACCATTGGTTCAAAAAGATCAGAGTTTATCAAGTATTACAGAGGAAGGACTGTGAACTGTTAAAGGACACTGGGAATGCTTAAGTAGAAGGACAAAGGGGCATAAACCAGGTCAACCCAGCATGGCCTAGCCTTATCTTTTATATTGTTTTTCTACGTGTGCAAGTGTGCCAAGTGTTCAAGGGAGAAGAAATACAACATAAAGGACATCAGGGCCGTATTATGGTAAGGGCGCACTGCCTCTCTATTACGATCAATGTGTTGCCCCCAGGGCAGCCGCAAACTCGGACCTGCCTGTTGGAAGCTCTTTAATGAAAAACGGAGTGGCTGCTTCAAGCCGTCTTTCACTGTGCCAGCAGCATCTGGCTACACTTCAAAGAAGAAGAGCAATTTCCAGGCATGCAAGCGCAGCGAGTGAGTGCACCCGCCTTCAGGAGGATGTGTGGTGGAGGGGGTAATCCATAGCACCCCATTTACAACCTCAGGAGGGCTGCCTTAGGGACGCACGGAGTGCCCCATCTGTTCTGTGGCGCAGTGTCAGTACACCTTCGATGGTTTCATTAACTCTGATCCTCCAAAAAATCGTACATATCTCTAGTATAAAGTTTTACATGCATTAGTAGGCACATTTTGGAATGCCCATTATTTCAGATTCTAGGTTGCCCTTGACAGAATATACCTTTCGCCAGGCTAAGATGTTTTGCTCTTGTCTGATATACACTCTCACTGCAGAATTAGAAGTTGGGATTATCACATGTCAAAGTTTTTAGGTGGCTGTCCTCTCCTTAAGAACTATAGAAAGCATTGGAATCAATAGATGATCACAAAAAAAAAAAAAAGATTATGTTACTGCTGACGGTGCTGCAATGTCATTTACTTGATATGTAAAAATGCAATATCATTTATGAAGATAATATAAACAGTCAGCAGGTGTATTACTTTCTTGGTTTAAAGGAATGTAATTATTTAATAGAACACCAAACTGCTTAACTTCCAAGTAGGATGTGCAAATGGTTTACCTGAAGAGCAGCAGAATTATCGATTCGATGCCAGAGACACTCAACTACAAAGAATCAACCTTGAGGCAGCTACTCGTGTTGAATACAGAACTCTTCAATAAGCTCGCAAATGGAATAATAATAAATTAATGTGCAGTTTCGTACCTCTACCAAGTCCATGTCTTTCAGAGAAAGTCCTGCTTTCTTAAGAGCTCCAGTAATAGCTGGCACTGGACCTAATAAAAAGCAGTTTTAGTCATTTGTAACCATTCATGTAATCATACACAGGACAGAACATTTAATTTGAAAGACATCTAAATATCATAAAGGCCTATGGTATCAAAATAGAATCTGGATGTTGTTTACCTAGAAGACAGTTGATAAACACTGAATACCTGGAACAATTTGTAATAAGGAATAAATACATTCAGAGGCTTATTTTAAAGTTCACATACCCACAATCTAGGCATAGGAAGCTGATTTTCTCGTACAACTTTCATACGAGTTATCATGAGATCAAATAAGTCCTTAATAGGCTGACCCGATAAAATTCAGGAAAAATGGCTTTCGGCTTGACTTTCATGACAAGTGCCACTTTCATGTCTCTAGCTTCCAAAACTGAATTATCTGTGGCAACATTTAATTTTCAGTAACCAGAAGTGCCACCTTGATGCTGATGACTTTGTTGTTATCTGCATGCATAAAACATACATTGTGTGTGTTTCTAAAATCTGCGATACCTCAGAACAGTTATGAAAATGCTGAACATCTGAAATACGGTGGAACGGCACTCTTTTACTTTATTGAAAAATTAGAGATAAGAGAGGTTAAGAATTAGAGCAAAATGGAAGTTCTAAAGGGTATTGTTATTTCTTTCTTTTTTATGATAGAATATATAAAGCGCCAACTGTTACCTTACAGGTATCCAGGCAGTGCGAGCTCTTAGCTTAACATATCGGCTGTGAAGTGAGAAGAAAGAAGACCATATGGTCACTTAGGGGAGAGTCAAGTCTTCAAGGCCTTCCTGAAGTGCAGTAGATCAGTTTATGATCTGAGAGTAGTGGCGACTTGTTCCATAATTGCTTTAACTGTAAAGGCTCGGCCGCCTAGTCTGGTCTTACGGAATCTGGTTACACGTAGGAGGTTAGCTGAATGGAGGCATCTCCCTGGGGTATCTCTCTTTAGGCTCCGTTGTAAGGACAACACCCCTAGACTTAAAGGCTACCCTCCGTTTCAGAGGAAGACAGTGTAGTTCCTAATTGCATCAGATGCGGATGATCCAAGAGGTCTGTTTAATGCAGATTGGCTTGGACTCTATGCAGTTTACTGAGACAGTCCATGCTCCAAGTAGCAGCGCGTTACAGTAATCTGACCTGCTTAAAATAATGCTCCGCACTGTCTGAGATTTAGCTTGAGCTGGCAGCTGTAGGAGAGCCACGAGTAGTAAACCAATGATTTGTTTACAGCTTTACACTAAATCTGTTAACATAATTTCTGGAATACAAATAGAGGGAGCCTTACACGTCCCTCAGGGTGAGTTAGATTCTCCATTGAGAAACAGAAGGCTACATTATTTTTATTTTTTTAATTTTATTTTTAAAGTTTTATATAGCGGGAACTTGATCCCAAAGGATATCAGAGCGCTTTACAATTTGAAGGAAAGGAAGGTAACAGTTTAGTACATGAGTCAAATGGGGAATCTACATAGACTTTGAATCAAATAGGGGTCACATAACAGGTACAGTGCACACAGTCAAAAGATTCCCCCAGAAGTGTACAGAGCTAAATGTAAACCCAAAGTGCTCTATTAGTGGCAGTGTGGGCAAGCAGCTTTAGGCCTAACAAAGAGGAGTGTAAGACATTTATTGCACACACATTGTGATCCGTGGTCCATCATCTACATTGACCTTCATAAATCAATGACCAAACAAAGCCATGAGACAAAAAACAAATACATGTATGTAATAGATGCAATCACTCTTTAAATGTTATTCAGGGACCTGTCAGTACGGACCTGTATATTGTGGCCGGGTTTGGGAAGGCTTTTGACCCCCTTAAGTCACACAGGTTGGTTTTTTTTAAAGCCTGTCTTGTGAAAGAGTGCTCCTTTTCTAAAGGCATGCTACACCGTACTCAACTTTTCACAAACATGAACTAAGACACCTTGTTTCTCACTGAAACATGGCTACGTCCGGAATTTAATACAAATATATGTCAAGCTGTACCTCCCGGTTATATAACCTACAGACAGGATAGAGTGGAAATATAAGGTGGGAAATTGCCATTATAGCACTGAACAATTGCCTTCCTCCACCTTTCACCACCTAGGGGGAGTAGAAGGTTTGGGCTTCTACATCACACTTGGAAGCAGTTACAGATACATCAGGCCATGCTTTAGTGGACTCCAGCTGGGCTTCTAATTTGCAGCAATTTGTTTCAGCTGCTAAGCATCAATCGAGACATACATTATATATAGTACCTTCTCCAATCTCCTTTAGTTACGGAAGCTACCAGCAGGGAAGCTAACTCCTCTTGTTTGGTCAGCCGCCTTTTTAGTTACAATTACCTGCGACCATAGTGGTGGGGAGGAGGGGGGAAATGCTGATATAAGGAAGCAGGTGAGATCCAGAGCATGAGGTGAAGTTATTCCGTCTGATTTCTCAAACTACCTACAGAACACGATCACGTTTCGGAGGCGATACTACTCAGGATGCAGAGGTTTGGGTACTTCATGCCAACCAGTCTCTGGTCCCAATTGGAAGTTGCAAATCGAAAAGAAGAGGCCAATCCACTCGTTGGTTAACCCCAGAGCTACTAATTCCGAAGAAGCATTTGAAGCAGCTATTGCATAAACGCTATTCAAATTATTGTTGACGGATAAGAAACATTATAGGTCAGCTCTAAAAGATTATCATAGAAAAATTAAGAAAGCGCATCACACATTCTATATAGCCCAAATCAACAGGGCTGAGAAAACCCCTTGAGAGATCTTTAAAAATCACCAAACTCATTATGAACCCCAAGGCGATTACTCGAGTAGATAAGCGGTGTGGATCTTTAAAAATAAACATAAAAATAACATTTTCAAGAGCCATACGGAGCTGGTGGCTTAGTAGACTAATGCGCCCTCTGTATGGGCCTGTGTTCGACCTCATAGTCACATGTTCAAATCCAAGCGGGTCCACTCAGCCCTTCATCCTTCTGTGGTCTATAAAACGAGCACTACTGAGTTGAGTAACAATAATCATCTGTTATTCAGCACCAAGATGCCCTTGGGGGAAGTGCGCTTTACAAATACATATGTTATGTCATGCTGCAGGATTCAAAGTCAGACCAGTTGTCCTTGGAGGTCATGGTTCCTGAACCTGCCAGGCAGGTTGGCGTCAGTTTGACACATTCAGTCCATTCTCTACCATACAAACTAAACCAGTTCTTAGACGGTGCAAATCAGGCTCTCCTAGTGACTCTTGCCCTCCTGCTTTCCTGCCCTCTTCAGCTGAAACTATATTGTCTTATCTCACTAAGGTTTTTAGTAGCGCTCTTGACTGGTGGTGGCCCATGGATGGAAAACAGCATAAGTGCTTCCCTTGCTAAAAAAACAGTCAGCTAACCCCTCGATCTTTTATTGAATTTCCACCCTATCTCACTCCTCCTAGCCTGTGGAATAATGCTGGAAAATTTGGTCAATGCAAACTTACCCAACTTTTTGGAAGAGAATCATCTTTTACATTATACTCAATCAGGCTATCATCCGCAGCATAGTACAGAGACAGCTCGGCCTGAGCTATCGGAAGCATTAAATTTACTCTGATTGAAGGTAAAGGTGCTGCCTTTATAGTTATTGATTGAACTGCAGTATTCACTGCTTTCGCAAACCTGACTGTTTTAGCAGGTAGAGGAGTTGGGCATCACAGAGCAGGCCTGGAGGTGGAGTAAATACTTTTTGGAGGAAAGAGAGCAGGATATTTTGCTGGCGACTTACAAGTCGGCTAGCAAGCAATTAAAGTTTGGGGTGCTAGAGGGCTTGCCCCTGAGATCCACATTATTTAACATCTACAAGGTATGCCGTGGTAAACATATTGAATCCTTTTTGGGTGATCACAATCTACTCTGATGATACCCAGCTGCTTCTGAATTTTGATCCCAACTCGGCAGACACAGGCTCCACCGTTCCTTCATGCCTAGCAAACCGCTTGATCTGACTACAAGAGAGCCATTTACAACGCATTGCTGATAAAAGTGAGATTCTTCTCTTTGGGCGGCCATGTGAGTGAGCAAGGGGTGTACAATTGTTGGCTGAAGGATATTCTGCCTACCCACCACCAACTTCAGTAGCTAAGAATCTTAGAGTTAGGACCGACAACAAGTTAGATTCTCACCCTCAGATCCTTTTGGTAGCTGGGACTTGTGTTAGTATGGTGCACTCAACTAGAAAAGTATTAGACCTTCTTCCTTTAACTGCCCATAAGACAGTTGCCCTTGCATTAATAACTGCCAGGTTGGATTACGGAAACATACTCTACTTGGACACCGATGATAAATTGGTTAAAAGACTGCAAACTGTACAAAAGGCAGAGGCACGTGTGATTCTGGGCAATCAGACTGGAATGGATTATCTAGCTACCTTTATGAATTACACTGGTTCCCTATTAGGAAAAGGATCCTCTTCAAAGCTTTGTGTTTTATACATCATGCATTCTATAAATGTAACCCTCAATATTTGATAAATTGGATCCATCAATATTATCCATCCCACCTTGTCCGCATTCCAAGCTAGTGGCCACTCTTTTGGAGGGCCAAATGCAGAGGCAGCTCTTTTCATTGCTAGCTTGCAAGGAATGGCATGTGCTGCTTCCTGCCTCGAAGAACATATCCAAGGAACTCACTTTTAGGAAGACCCTTAAAACCTATCTATTTGCTTTAGCATGAGGTTGATGTAACAATTGTGACCTTGGTCAGTTATAATGCCGGGACAAGAATTCAATGTGCCCTCAATTCTTTCAAACACCTCAAGGCTAGGAAAATGGGGCAAGTAAATTCTTTAGAGCTCAAAGGCACAGAGAATTAGAACATTCTTCATGTGTTGTGCTGCTGTGCACAAAGTCCTTTCTTAACAGAAGGAGATCAATATTTGATCGAAAGGAGCGCATCCAGATGTCTGCTCATCAGTGACCAGATCATCTGCGGATTGTGCAAAAATCAAATTGAATTGTTCATTATTTGGACTATGGTGTATTGTCACTATTTACTGATTAGCTAATGTAGCAGAACTAACTCCTTTTCATCCTTCTGTTATGTGCATGGCTTCTCAGTTTTTAGATTTTTTTTTTAACTCTATTAGCTGACTGTATTGTAAATGCTAACCAGAACAATAACATTTGAATTATACAACAGAAAATAACTCCTGGGTCACCCTAGGATAGTGGGTGTTTTTCAAAGTAGGAATAAGTGCAATTTAATTGGAGGTATTTTTTTTACAATGTTTATTCCACAACGAAATATTGTATTAACCTCTGCTCTCGGTGTGTGTGCATAAAAAATAAAAAAAATCCATTGTCTCTACACTGGCCATAGCAGAAAGTTTTCTAGTAAATTGCATTTTGATGTGGACAAACGTGATGCAATTCATCTACACAGAATAAATGTCTATTGATTATTCTCGCCCAATTGCAAAGGTACCTTGCGATACAGTGAAATTGCTTTAAGCGAAATGTGGCTGGTGTGTAGGTATAATAGGAGGATTCAATGACCGATTCAGAGGCCATATGGGTTTTTGTTTTTTTTACTACAAACTATTGCAGACTACAAATTGGCATGGTTTTTTAGTATGGTGCAAATTTTGAAATAAAAGAAGTGCGGGTGTCAAATTTTAGATTAATTTGTATATTCTTGTAAGATGGTACGTGGTGCCAAAAGGATGGTTCAGAAAGTTTTCAGTGCTTCTCAGAGATAGGTTTGGCGACAAACATGGTACAATCTCACAAAACAGCTTAACTACGAGGAATATCAGGGACTGAATCACACATATGGTGTCAATTACTCCAAGAATACACACTAAAACACTGTGATATCTCAACCATCTATTAAACAGATGTCATAGAATAGGAATTACAATATCTTTTGAGAGAAGACCGTTCTTTCTGGGTTTTTTCACATTGCCACTATCTTTTCTCCATCCTTTCAAAACTTGATAAATGCCTACATTTCCCACAATTACATTCCCAATAAAACTTACCAATGCCCATGATATTTGGGTCACATCCAGACACATGATAGGCTACAATCCTAGCCAAAGGAGTGAGTTTATGCTGTTTAATTGCTTCTTCACTGGCTACTATGACAGCACCAGCCCCATCAGACACACCCTAAAAATGTAAACAAAAAAAGGTAAATATTACAAACCAGTAACTCAACCAAAATACTTTATTTCATAGCTAAATAATGGGAGTCTACCAGTACATGAGAGCATGAAAGAGTTACTTTCCCTGTAACCTTCTGTTCGTAGCATGCAGTGTTGACGATGCACATGCGCTGCACACTCCTGCCATCCAGTGTTGGGTGTGGACGTTTGCATGCTTTTTTCTAAACAGTTTTTGAGTTACAATATCTGTTGTGACCCACACCATCAGCCCACAATGCATCAGAACAAAGATCTCATCTCAGATTGTTTTCCACTCAGTGGGAATGTTGTGTCAAAGAATATAACCATCCTGAAGACATCCGTGATCACCGACGCGGAGGGGAATGTGTGCATGATAGTTCTTGTTCATCTTTGCAGCTAATTATCACAGAGGTAAATTCATAAGCAGCCCTCAAATTGTGTCATTTACACCTCAGTATTGCCGCCAGGGATTTCTGGGTTTAAGGTGGCATTGAACATTAGAAAAAAAGATATTTAAAGTATTTTCATTTTCAAAGTGTGTACTATTAAATATCATATGTATTGTTAATATCTTTTTATTTTATTACTACAGCATTACACGTTATGGACAAAAGGTTACAGGGTATGTGACGTTTTCAATTCGTAGCATGTGTGGCCACAGACACACATCCTCTACATAGACTGTCAAACGACCCTCTCCTAAGCGGTGGCTAGCTAGTGGATGATGCAGCTGTTTGAAACAAATGTATGAGTCCTGCATTGTCACAAAGTCTGCCAAATTGAAAACCACACCCTATTAACCAGTAACTCCAAAAGGTCGATCATGAATGCAATATGAATCAGAGTGCTGCATAGCCTTGTCAGGGGGTGGGAAACGCCATTTAAATGATTCATTATACTTATTAGGTTTCCCAAACCTTCATGTTGTAGCCATGTAATAAGGAATAGGAAGGCAGCTGATCCTTGCAAACTCAGAGTGGTAGACAGATACCTTAGACTATGCTGACAAATTGTGATCAGTAATGCATACATTTGATTCCGGTTATAAAGAAATACCCTTTGTACAAAAAAGAGGAGAAAAATGGATCTCAGCTAATCAACCAATCTGTCTACTGACCAAAATCTTTGCAAGATAGATCAAGCTCAGACTGTAAGACTAGGGGATCTGTGGCACACCATCTGATAACCAAGCAGGCTTTAAGTTTAGGTCAACACCTCGTGACTACTGCCTGGTCTTCAAAGCATGTGTTGATAAATAAACCGGGGTAAAGGGTAGATTTCTAAATGTGGAGTTTCCAGACCTGGCATATTTATTCATTGACTTGGTAAGTGCCCGAATCACCCTCAAAGGGGTATCTCCGCGCTACAGAGGTGTAGAAGTCAGGGCAGATTAGATGTGGGTATTTTAGAAAAGCTCGGTTTTAAGAAGCTTTCTAAATAAGAGGTATTCTAAGCATTTCCGGGGTTGAATTGGAAGCAGATTCCAGTAATAAGGGTCTAGGTGGGTAAAGGCTTTCCCACCCAAATGAGATTTCTTAAAACACGGAACAAGGACTGAGGATTTTGCTTCTGAGCGAAGGGGTCTGTGTGGCTGTTCTAGAATACGTTTTTCTGCTAGGTAACCAGGACCTATACCGTTTAGTGCTTTGTGCACAATGCAACATATCTTAAATCTAACCCGCTTGTGTATCGGTAGCCAGTGTAGACAATGTAATAGCAGGAAAGAGGCTGTTCTGGCAGGAGAGAATTCGAGACAAGACGAGCCGCCGTGTTTTGAACTACCTGAAGTCTATTTAAAGAAGACTCACTAGCTGAAATGAAAAGAGCATTACTGTAGTCTAAGTGACTTATCACCCGTGCTTGGATGAGTACTTTACGTATGGTAAGGGGGAGAAAGGGAAATACCCTGCGTAGGAGGCTTAACATATGGCAGCATGAGCCCACGGTGGTAGTAACTTACTATTTCATTGGGAGTTTCGGCAGACGTATGCCTAGGTTAACCACAGTTTTTGGGACCATGGCAGCGCCTAATTCGGATGGCCACCACTCTGGGAACCAGAGCAGAGGGACATCTCTGAACAGCATGATCTCAGTTTTCCCAGCATTTAGCTGTAGGAAGTTATTCCTCATTCACATAGCGATAACACACATGCCTTCCGAGAAAGCGGTCTGAGAGTTGTTGGAGTTTATATCAAATGACAGTAGAAGCTGGGTATCATCAGCATACGAGATCGGAGGGAAGCCAAGATTTCTATATAGTCCAGCTAACGGGGCAACATAAATGATGAACAAAGCGGGACCATTTCAGAATCCCTGAGGCACTCCTTTGATGAGTTCAATGGTCTGTGATTGGAAAGAGCCAAGATTGTTCGTCTGTGAAAGAAAACACAAGATCCACTGGAAGGTTTGTCCTCGGATTCCAATTTCTCTGAGTCTCCTGAGTAGAATGGAATGGAATACTGTGTCGAAAGCCGCTGACAAATCCAGCAGCACTAGTAGTACTGCCTGTCCGTTGTCAAGAGAGTGTCTTATATTATCAGTAACATCAATCAATGCTGACTCCGTACTGTACCCAGGCCTAAATCCAGACTGAGAGGAGTCAAGGCATCCAGTGGATTCGCTATAATCAGAGAGACATTTATTAATATGTTTTTCCAATGACTTACTCAGAAGAGGTAGGAGAGAAATCAGGCACTAGTTGGACAGATCCTCCAATGGGGCAAATGGGGCATTAGCTTTCTTTCAGATGGGAATTATTGGTGCTCCCTTCCATGCAAGTGGCAGTTGGCCCACTCTCATGGACAGATTAAAGATTGAGCAGATGGACAGAGACTATATTTTTATAGGGTAGAGAGGTTATTTTAGCTGGAATAATATCCCAGGTGAACCCGACTTAACTGTTTTCAACAGTGTCTCTACTATATCTACTGTAAGAGACGAGAAACTCTCCAAAGGGTGCACGTTGGTCGGAGATGGAGAACAAGGGGTTGAGATGTAATTCAAAAGGTTCCTGTCTTTAGTGATTTTATCATAGATGAGCTCGATTTTCTGTTCAAAACGATTAGCAATCTTATTGCAGAGTTCTTGAGATGGAGAAACTTAATTGTTGCAAGCCTTTAGGTTGGTAAAAAATGTGAGGATTTGATATAATTCTTTAGGCGCATTCCCTGCCTGGTTAAATTGTGATGCAATGTGGGCTCCATGTGCATTGTTTTAGGTTCTTATCGAGCCAAAGAGATTTTAACTTTCTTTGTCATTTACATCATGGAAGTGACACCAACATCTTTCCAGACATTTTCCCTTCCGCAGATCTACAGAGTACTACACTGCATGTGGGCGTCTGGAGGAATTAAGGTAATGTTTCAATGGGGCCAGTTGATCTATGGTTGTTTTTACTATGATACTGTAGCTGTCTAAGCAATCCTCAACATTCCCAGGTTAACAGTTGCCAGGAATATATTCATGCAACGGTCGGTGTAATTTTATGCCACTGTCTTTGGAGACTATGTGGGGCTATGGAAGGGGCTGGGTTGACTCCTGGTCCCCTTATTTGGAAGACAATTAGAGAATGATCAGACCATGTGAGTGGGCGTGGAGCCTCACAAAAGATGCTTGGAGAGTTGGTCAGGATAAGATCGAACGTGTGTCCCGTTAGATGTGTAGGACCCTTGTTAATCTTTCCTAGTCCTAAAGTGGCCAAGTCGCGAGAAACAGAGGCAACCAGATTAGAAGTGATCTCATTATGTACATTCAAGTCTCCTAATAACAGGAAATGTTTATTCAAGATAGTATATGGGGCAATTAATTCCATCAATTTGAGCGAAAGATCTTGGAAAGAACCCGGAGGCCGATATACAAGGAACCTTTCCAGCAGCAATGGGGCAGCAAATCTATTCTAACAATGGAAATTTCTATTTTATCATTGCAACATTGCTCAAGAATTGATACCTTAATATCTTGCATGAACTGAGAAATGTCATTCTTCAGCTGGAGACCAGAACGGAAAGCCTAAGCAACGGATGTGCAAGCCTTTCCCCATTCATGTTGATCTCAAGGGTGGCCTCGCAGACCAGGAGACAGATGGCAGATCTAGTCCTGGTGACTCCAATGTGGAAAGTGCTGCGGCCTACACTCATTAACCTAAGGACGAATTTTGATTTTCTGTGTCTACATGAAGTGCTTTATCAGGATACCACGGCTGCTTTAATACTTAGGACTGACATGATACTTTAAATTTGCCCTGCATACAAGGGTTAGGCAAGAATGGCAGCTTCCTGCTCTTTAGGTTACATCATGTTCGACAGATATCGGTGAATATAATACAAAAATAATCATTTAATCGTCCATCTGAATAACACAATATATGTATTCCTACTCTACATCAATATTATTATATATTATTCTACTACTGCCCTGTTAGATCAAACATTGAATGGTTTACAAAACTGACTGACTTCAACAAGAACATTTCTAAAGTCCACACAGTTGATGGTGGGAGAGACTGTAATCCAACATTTTAGTGAAAATGTGGTTTAATGGTTCCTTATGATGCAATCATTGTTACTTACAAAGAGAAATAGACAAAAGATCATTAATAAATGGTTTGGCTAAGCATGCACACAAGGGTAAAAATAAAAGTGTTCTAGTTTGTTTTCTCACTCTACTTCGAAACGTGGCTGCAACCACATTCCACGATTGAAAGACCCAAATGAAAATGAGTCTCATTTTCAATACTGATAACCTTTAAAAAGAATTGGTTACATTGGTGTTTTTCATGAGCCTCATTCTTCCAGTCTCCAGAGAACCCAATTACGAGTGACAAAACCGCATAATGTAAACTATGTTCTTTGTGCGCTTGTTAACAACTACTTGCCTTTCACTGAATTGGATCAAACAGGTAATATTGCAGGAAATGAAAACAGATTTAAAGTCCTCATTGTTAAGCATTATCTCTCTGATCTGCCTCCCATCTGGGGTGCAGGGAATTCACACTAAATGTGAGTAACACCAAGACTGTCTAGGGAAAAATTCAGAAGGAAAATGAGTGGTTAGGAAACAGAGGATGATGGGTCCTAGACCTAATTGGTGGTCACATTCTCCAGTATTGTCAGGTTTGGTTCATAGGATAGGAGATATGTAAGAAGGCATTTAGATAATGGTTGTGTGGGGGGTCAGGGGGCTGGGTGTTTAAGGTCCATTAGCTACTAAAATGAGGGCAAATCTTTCTCCAATGCCTTCAGATAGTCAAGGTTAAAATAGTACCAATAATAGCTGTATCCAATGGGCAGGTGGCATAAGGCCACAAAAGAGGGAAAAGGATGGACACCATAACAGTTTCTAATGTATAATCTTAATCTGCCTTTGTGAAACGATACTGGAAACAGGAGCAGTATCACTTGGAACACACAGCTTTCTACATTTGTGCAATAAATTAGCAGATTCCTCACTGGATTTCCGCATCCTCAATGCTTAGACTGAAATCAAGACCTCCCTGGCAGCCAAAAGCTTCCGCTGGAAGGGACATGCAATGGCCACTGTCAAACAGAACCGTGGTACTTTCCTGCAAGTCTGAAGAGAGCAATTATAACCGCAATAATATAGCGTGATTTCCATGAAATGTGTAAAAAAAAAAAAAAAAGGCTGAAATACGGTTTTCATTTAATCTGTTCTTATATAAACATACACTTTAAGCAGAAACATTTTTGTATACCTAAAAATATCCATGTGGTAGGAGACATCCATTCATGTAAACACCATAGTGGTAAAAGCCAAAGCACACAGATGAGACAACATCTATCTCCCAGTCTACTGTGCTTTTGGGATCTGGGTGCAGTGGACAGCCTAGAACATATCCTACTTACCTGTCTGTATTCTCCGAATGTGATGACCACCCTGATAAGATTTATACTAACTGATGCAGACATTCCGATTTGGGAAGAAAAGAACAACATATAAATGTTGAATCAGCTTAAGTCACTAAGGTAGCATTGACAAGGGAAACATTTGCCCATCAATGGCCAGTAGCAATGCATCAAAGGCAAATGCTAGCAAATACTTTGCTGGCGCGGACTATAAAAAGAAAGTGAGTAAATAGGACAAGGAACATGCAGTGAGCTAAATAAATAGCTATGGTGCAAACAGGGAGTGCCTATTCTCGAAGTACAAAATCCTGGTGCTGAGAAATCTATGTTAAGAAGTCCAAGCAATCCAGCAGACATAACCATTGTATATATTATGCTAAAGCAATCGACTTTAAAATTCAGTATTTGTGTATGGAGAATAAAGTCATATGTATACATAATGTACACTACTCTTTCTTCATGCCCACTAACAGAAAATGCTGGTGTGAAATAGAAGGTTAAATCAAGTCAACAGACAAGCAGATTGAGATGCATATGCAACACACAGATAGCTGTATTCAATTCAGAAGTAAAGAGGTACAACATTAATGCAACAACCCAATTCATTCAATGCTTACTGAGGCGTTCCCAGCAGTGACGGTGCCATCTTTCTTGAAGACTGGAGCTAACTTCGCCAGTTGTTCTGCTGTGGTCTGTGGTCTAGGGTGCTCATCCCGGTCGACTTTTTGGGTTCCTTTTTTTGTTTTAATTTCAATTGGAGCCATCTCAGCATTAAAGTACCCCGCATCATTAGCTGCAACACAAAAGCAGGGGCTTTTGTTTTATGAGCTTTGCAAACTGAACATACAAGTATGGAGTTTTAAACTTGGGTGATTTTTAAGACAGAGGAAAAGTGACGTTCTGAAATTCCCTAGGAGTGTGATAAGTTCCAAAAATGAGATATAAACATTATGCACACTAATATTCTAGGCTACCTGAGGAAAAGACAATGTGATTCAGAATGCCACTATAAATGCCAATGTAGTCACAAAGAAGGAACTTGAATGTTCCACATGTCAGAGATAAGCAGCTAACAACGCACCTCAGAAACAACAAATTTGAAATCCTGCTTTTTGGGTAACATCAACTTGAAACAGAAAGTTTTAAACTAGATAAGCTGGTATCACAGAGGTTGTCCTACAGAGTCCCAAAAAGAATACATTGCACTTTGCATATTCAGACAACCCTCACCTATTTTTTAATCCCTAAAATATATTCTTTGTTGAGGTCACAGAAGGCTGCAATTTACATAAACATAACTACCTCGCTAGAAGAAAAACTTAAGTTCATACCTGTTCAACAAAGAAATAAGTGGGAGCATGTGACAGAAACAACAAGAACATTCTTGGCCGCAGTCTGCCCCCGCTGCTAACACACTGGTATGTATAAAGAACGCGATTTTTGAGCATCAGACACATCCAGGTTGATTGCAGGTTCAGTAATCAAATTTTCAATACCATATTAGCTAACAAAACTTAGCAAAAACAAGGAGATGATGGACAGAGCGCTGAAACTTTTCAGACACTCACCCCCAGTAACAGATCTGGGTTGAATCCATCATCGTTCTTTAGCTCACTTCGCCGCCCCAGTTCAGACACAGCTCAATGCAAATCAGTCTTGACCCTGTGCCTCATGGGAACAGTCCAGCCCGAACTGCAAAGCAATGTCTTCCGTGGACCGGAAACAAGCTTCCTAGGACCGGTTTCGGGCTAGCAGCCCTGATCAGCCAGGCTATCTTGATTCCAGAGGCAAAGTGAGCAAGGGACCCACGTCTGGGCATACCCAGCCAACTTAGGGCGAACAAAGCAACTGCCCCCAAACTAGTGGTACCACCTAAACTACACTAAACTGTGAGGAAGTGAATTACAACTCCATCATCCTTTACAAATAATTCATTAGCAGATGTGATGTTTTTGCTGGTGTTTGAGAGAATGGGTCAAGATTACTCCTGACTGGAATTAAGACCAAATGAAGTCTTCATCCAGTGAAGATTTCAATATTAATAGTCAATAGTATGTTATGTTCTGTTATATTTGTCTTGTATAGCGCACGGCTACTCAGAGAGTGTCCCGGCGCTTTATTGCAGACCTGTGCCAAAACATAACAAACAAAAAGAAGCAGAGAATAAAAAAACATGAACGAAAGTCAAGACTCATATCTAAAGAGTAAAAAGCCAGGTTTTCAGGCCCTTCCTAAAAGCCAACAAATTAGAGGTGCTGCGCAGTGTCACTGGTAAAGTATTCCAAAGCTGCGGTGCCAGCAACCTGAAAGATCGGCCCCCTGTACGTGCCTTTTTTATACGAGGGACCACGGCAAGGAACAAAGACTCGGATCTCAGGAAGCGGGCAGGGCGATAAAAAACTAGCCTCTTTTGGAGATATTTTGCTCCTGACGCATGTAGGGCTTTATGGGCCAAGGTCAAGGCTTTAAAAACTATCCGCTTCCGGATAGGCAGCCATTGGAGTGACTGCAGGAGGCCCGAGGTTCTAGCTCGGCCGGATAGTCCAAAAATGGCCCGTGCTGCCGAATTCTGGACCACCTGCAGCCGTTGCAGCAGATACTCCGGCAAGCCGAGATAAAGGACATTCGAATAGTCCATTCTCAAGCCAATTATAGCCTGAACCGTTATCTTCCTGTGATCCTCCGGGAGCAGAGGAAGAAACTTGCGGAGCATCCTGAGGAGGCCAAAGCAAGTACCAGTGAGGCCCAGAATCTGGGATCTCAATGTCAAACCATTGTCGATCTTAATCCCCAGATTCTTGGCTAGCTGGGAAGAGCCTGCTGGAGGAAACATATTGGCAGTAGATGAACTGCATGGATTTATACGGGACTAAAGTGAGGAAGGCCTCACTCATGTGCCGTTGCATCAATCCGCCATGAACAAAAATCACAGGTGACAGAGCATTCACCAGCAGAGGTTGAAGAAATATAATTCGAAAAGGGAAGCAAGCCGTGTACTAAAGGCACATGAGGGACAAGCATTTGAAATGCCAGACACAGCCTCAAAGAGAAGGGGACTATTTCCTCATGTTACACATGGAAGAAGGTGGAAGAAAAAGCTTATCAATTTACCACTGTGCAGTAGTATTGTAACCAAAGAATCCTGTCCAGCTAGAAAGGTCAGCTCTTACCCAAATAACATTCAACTCATCACACAACATTAGGAAAATGCCTCTATTTTCTGTCTGTCACCCTTATTCAGCTATCACAGAAAGCACTGCGACATTAGAGGAATTCTTTATTACTAACCATATGAAACTTGGCCTATTGCTGTCCAGCAAGCATTTCGGCAGGTACTTCCTCCACCTGTTTTCAATAACCAGTTTGAATAATTCTAGCTTCTCCATGTTATCACAAGCTAGATATTCACTATTGTCGCTGGCACGCGGGCACTACTGCTCGGTCATCACCCAATGCAGGTCAAACAGGGTGATCTAAGCTGACCACTTCACTCCCTGTCCCTGAGAGCATGATGTGCAGTCCTGGACTTTAGTGTGACAGCCAAACATATTTTATTGTAACCTTTGTTTGTTTACACTGATCTAATTAGACTGACACACGGGTGAAAGCAATAATTTGTTGGTAAAAGGCTACGAGCTGGGAAAGTGTTCATAAAGAAACTGGAGGAGGCAGCCACGATCGTGGGATCACTTGCTGCCTGTTCTAAAAGGTGGCCCAATAATATCTTATTGTTAGAACTGGCTATTTCTGGTAGGCTAAGGCTGACGCCAAAGCCAGGCAGAAACCACCATTCTAGTCAGGGCAAGGAAGTCACACGCCAAGATAACCCCTGCTCACCCTCTAGGTAGCTTGGCACGAGCAGTCTAGGCTAAACTCGGAGGCGATGTGTAAAGCATTTGCGCCAGCGCACAACAGCAACAACATACTAGGCACATCACAAAAGGAACTCCACACAAGGTTATATTAAAATAACTTTTGTATTGTCAAAACATATCAGATAGAAATCACACATGTACATGGTGCCAACTGGCACGGCAATATTCACAAGGGATTATTTACAAGACAGGGCCACATGGGCCACTGTCATAATCAGCACTTTTATAAATAGAAATAGTACTTATAGAACTTAGAATAAAAGTGTATAAAATCACTGTAACACAAAGTAACAGTTATAGATCACATCCAGTAACTACTGGGAACAGGTAAGTACCTCCTACGCAACCCTAAACACCATCAGAAGCGTGGCCTGACTCTGGAAGAAAATAGCCTCATGCCAGCAGAATTCTGACGGGTGTTCAATGGGCTTACTGTCAACCTGAAAATGAAAGCCTGGCTTTTGTGTATGCCTATGAATATCATCACTCATCACATGTCTATATTGTGTTGTATCCCCATTCCTTCTAACTCTTTATTGAAACCCAAATGTCCGAATACCATTGCATTTTGAGTTGCTAGGGGATTCACCCAGTTAGGAGAATGTCACGCCGGGGACCAGGACCTCACTAGGACCACCTGTACTAAAAAGAACAACCCCCTATGTATCACACAGCATTTAGGGGTCTAAGAAAGAACACATTACCCATGATGCATAAAACACATTCAGAGGAGTAGTAAAGGGAAACCACCTAAGTATCACACAGCGTTTAGGGGTCTAAGAAAGAACACGTTACCCATGATGCATAAATATACATTCAGAGGAGTAGTAAAGAGAAACACATAATGTATAAACCTACACATTCAGCGGTGTTAAGAATAAAGCACATGATGCAATAAAAATACATTCAGAGGTATCATAACAATAGAGTAGCGCAAAAGTCACATGATGTCTAAAAACATTCAGAGGGGCAGGAATAAAAACCATACAATTGCGCACAGCCTTAAGCCACCACCTGTGGCAGTCCCTAGGCCAACTGGCCTTGTAGGGGCAAAGATGCCCTGAGTCTCAATGTCAGGGCGCGCTGCCATGCAGCGCCAGTCTCAGCCTAAGCCTAAACGTAGCAGGTGCCCACTACTTGCTGGGCACCTGGGAATCACACAAAACCTAAACGGTGCAGCTGCCCACTAATTGCTGGGCAGCTGGGAACTTCATACTGCGACAGGGTCCTCACTGACCCTCAGGCGCAAACTGCGCCCACGCCGGAGCCCCACAGGCTCTGAAGACACACGTTGGAGCCACACAGGCTCTAAAAGCAAATTCCTCGCAGGTAGGAGGGGGCGGGCACCGACAATGTGCCCCGACGCCCCCTCTAACTAAAAATGACCAAACGCTGGAGCCACACAGGCTCTGGGCATCACATGCCCCACATGTGGGAGCCACACAGGCTCTGTAGACAATGCCCCCTCATGTTGGAGCCACACAGGCTCTGCTTCACGTTGGGGCGACCCGCTGCCAACCGGGGCCGCCCTGCCGCTCCAACTATGCCCATGAGCCTCACTGGGCTCCAAGACAAATGTCCCCAAGAGCCCTCCGAGCCTCGCCGGGCTCGAAATGGCCAAATGCTCCACAGAGCCTCTCTGGCTCTACAGCAAACACATGAGCCCGGGTTGGAGCACTGGGGCTCCGTTGAAATGTTGGGGCAGCCCACTGTCATCTGGGGCCGCCCTACTTCATTCTCGTCCTGGTGCCGTCTCCCGGCACCAGCAGCAGCCCCTCTGGAGCCCCCCCGGCCCTTGTTACTCACCGGGCCGCTCTCGCTGGGGACTCCACACCTCCTCGGGCTGGCGGCGAGGCTTCTCTCCCTCGCCGGGGCTCAGCAGGGTTCTCCGCCTCTTCCCCTCGGGGCTCCCTCCGCACACGGGAGCCCCGTCACCGGCCACCGCTCCACTTCTCCTCTTCGACGTGCGATGGGGGCGGGCACCGGCAATGTGCCCCGTGCCCCCTCCGCTACTCCTCCGGGGCTCCCTCAGCAGAGGGGAGCCCCGCGACCGGCCGCCATCTCTCGGGTGCCTTCGCCCCGGCGCCCAATCCCAGCGCGGCAATGGGGCGGGACTCCCTCTCCAAACCGGAAGTCCCGGCTACGGTCAGGCGTAACGCGGCCTGACTTCCTGGGCAGCCATTTGGACACGGCTCGGGCCGCGGCGGTGATTCTCGGGGGCAAACCGAGGGCTGGGCCCCCTCGAGATCCAAAATAAAAGTAGAAACGGGGTGAGCACCCGTTAGGCAATGAAATATGAAATAAATGGGGTGGCACCCATCTATAAAAATAATTAAATAAAGGTGCCGGGTGCGCACCGGCACTCGCCCCTAAAGCGCTCCCAAGCGCTAAAGGACCATCCACAGCGCTCCTAGCGCTAGATCAGACAACAAAGCGCTTCCAGGCGCTTTAGGCTATAATAAGCCCTGGCAAAAGCAATAAAAAGTTATCTGAAACGAAAGGCAGCTCCTCCATGCTGCCAAAGGTCCCAGAGATTCCCAGGGGGGGGCAAAGCCAAGTCCCCCCATCAGTCCAAGCAAGGCAGAGAGGTCCCCCAAGAGTCCAGGAATCCAGGAGAGTCCATCAGGAGTCCTCCAGGCATCCAGGGGCTGGGCAGCGCCCGCCCCTGGTAGATTCAAGTCAGAAACAAGAACAAGAACCTTTTGGAAGGGGACACAGCCCCTTCTTATACACAGAAAAGTCTTTGAAGTCTTTTGAAGTCCTTTGAAGTCTTTGTGCAAGTGGGCCCTGAGCCCGGTCTAAACCAGTTCTGGGGATTGCTGGAGCACTGGGGTGTTTCTGGTTTCTTTCTCCCTGTCAGCCTCACGTCAGAGGTGACAGTTGGCCAGCAGGAGGGGGAGCTAGCAGGGTGGCCAGGCAGGCACAGCCCTGCACTATCAGGTGCTATCTCCTCCCACTTCTCTGGCAGCAGATGCTGCCTTTCATCCACGGGCTGACTCCGACCCCCTCCTGGGGGCTCTGCAGCCCCTGTCCCACTCAAACCAGACAGTAAATCCACCAGCAGGCCCAGGCACTCCTGGGCCAGGCTCACCACCCAATCACGTGCCAGCAGACTCACTACACAAATATGCCAACTTCTAAAAGTGGCGCTTCTAGACTAGACACAACCATGCCGCATACACCATTACGCAGCATTCATTCTCACGAGTTCACACATATCAAACTCGACCCTGCACTCCCCACACATCAGGAACTACCATGGGCATACATATTCCCCATTCATTCCTATGGGAGGGCAGGTCACTCACCACACATACACAGAGAGCACACGCACTTTACACTGTACCACAGTGAAAAAGTGCGCAGAGGCCTAAAATCACCAACCCAGGTTCCAGGAACAGACTAGGAAAAAGCAAAAAGTCTCGGGGTGAACCTGCCCAAAGGACCGGGTCCAACACTTATCTAAAGAGATTGTTGCAGTACACCCCAAGTGGATTCTTCTACAATTGGGGAAGCAACTACTTAAAGTTGAAGTTGACTAGAAAATCAATCTTCTGGGGTGCTCAGTTTGCCAGGCTTTTGGAGATCACATACAACTGGGTGAATCCCCTAGCAACTCAAAATGCAATGGTATTCGGACATTTGGTTTTCAATAAAGAGTTAAAAGGAATGGGGATACAACACAATATAGACATGTGATGAGTGATGATATTCATAGGCATACACAAAAGCCAGGCTTTCTTTTTCAGGTTGACAGTAAGCCCATTGAACACCCGTCAGAATTCTGCTGGCATGAGGCTATTTTCTTCCAGAGTCAGGCCACGCTTCTGATGTACCAGTCACCAGGCCATTATCTAGAGCTACCAAAGTTCCAATAACAATCAGCTCTGTGCACAGATCTACATCAAAGTATGTCATGTGCTACTACAACTCAGTCTTCTTTTAAAGATTGATGCTTTGCATACAACCACACTAGTGTCAAGCCTTGTTTGTCAGCTCGCACAAGTGACGCATTATATGACATAACAGGAGAAATAACTTCTACTTTTTTTGATGTGAAGAAAGGCCATTAGTTGAATTTAAATTGGACAGGCTGTAGATGTTCTTTAGTGAGGAACTAGAAACACCCAATAGTGTCCACAGGCAACAGGGCGGCCAATATCCAGGTGTTATCTGATGCGGGAGATTTCAGCAAGTGCCTGACTGTAAGATGGCTTCTAGGGCACCCGTCTGTTTACAGTCTGATAAATGTAGGCCAACCAAGATCATTACAGAAGCTTACAACGAAAGGACAACTAGGTGCAGATGAACTGTGTCCTTAATCCCGTTCTAAAATAGCTGCAAAGTTCCAGACTGCAGCAAGGGTGAGTTGTTTAGGCAGATTCTCAAGGTGAATCGTAGCTCAACAGCTGCTCATTTCACAGCTCGAAGCAGTTAAAGTAATTGCCAGGAATAGTCCGCCCTGCACAAGTGGCTCATCAGCACAGCATGCCGTCAGGGTGGTGAAGTATCAGTACCAGCAGTGATGGATGGGAAGGAGCTCCCGTGTAAGGCAGAGGGCACTGCACTCTTATTGACAATTGGGCATTTGACATTCTTACCTTCCCAGAGCATAATTTGCATTTTGAGGACTGGACCTGCAAATCTAAACCCAGGACTCCTGAATGACTCCAAGGGATAGTTGGCTGATCTTCTGATCAAAAGCCTCAGGGACAGAACAGGCTTCCAACAAACTTAAACCCAGCACCTGGACTTTGCCATCTGCGAGTCCTACCTTCCCATGTGGTGCCACCCAAGTCCTGGGTCCTTCGAAGGGAGCTTTGAGATGCTCTGCTAGCCCATCTGTGGATTCAGCAGAATCGACTCATCTCCTCCATGGTGCATCACCTCTGCTGCTCGACACATCGGCTCAGGACCAATGCATCGCCTCTGCAGCACGGCCTTTCCTATTGCAGCCCATCAGGACTGCTGCTGGCCTGCACATCTCCACGCAAGGGCGTCACCTAATGCAGCCCACCGTAATAGGCGCAACGCGTCTCCATGCAAGGACATTGCATCGTGCTTCACAGCTCCCCAGAACCGCCACTGTGCAACACATCTCTTCGCCTGGACCTCACATCTCCTCTGCTGCATGACGTATCCTCAACACAGGACTCCGCAAATCTTCACAACCAGGATTAAGATACTGTGTTCAGCGAACCTAAGTGGCTCCCTGTAGCTGGCCCGTGCTTCATCGTGGCCAGTCTTAACTTGTGACTTTGTCCCTGTCTCGTAGGATCTGATGACCTATTGTTGGCGCTTTGTGCTTTTGGGCATTATTTTCACTTAAATCTTTAAAGCTGCATATCTCTGCTTCCACTGATTGGATTTATGCTGTTTTGGTATTGATTTATTTATTACACTTTATTCTATTGTCCTAAACTGATGTGTTTTTTTTCTTGTGTTGAGTTTTCACTGTGTTACCGCTTGAAGCGCTGCATAAACGGGTTCGAAATTGCCTCTTAAGTCCAATTAAACCTGACTGTTCTGTGCCAAGCTACCAGAGGGTTTAGCACAGGTTAATTCAGGGTGTGCTTCACCCTGGAAAGGATTGCGGTTGCTACTGGAGTATGGTTTCACCCCCTCAAGTAGTAGCTTAATGTCTTACTCCAGGGAGAAAATATCCATTCCTTACCAGCTCAATTTCGTCCACCTGTCTAGAGTGAATCTGACTGAAGCACAAAGTTGAGGCACAACACCTTTCTCCTGGAGGATGGCCCTCAGCTTAAATCTTAACATGTAGTATGTGCACAAGCTACTTTTCTAAAGTGCGATACACATTAACCCCTTGCATGCTCATGACGGAACAGTTCCGTCATGAGCGTCGGTTGAGCTGTGCTCATGACGGAACCGTCCCATAGGCTCATTAGAACCTTCAGCACAGCGCGAAAATTCGCGCCGCGCTGAAGGGGTTAATAAACACTAGGGAATTGCATTTGTTAAGTTGTCACTTGCTATATAGCTTTCTCTTTCCTTAGTCACTTGGTACAAGCTCCTGAAATGAAGACAAATTGCTTTTGTCACACAGTAGGACAGAAGACAACAGCAGTGAAAAGGAAAATCATCAAGAATACACAACAAGCATTCGCAATAAGGCCTCGCATTTGCGCGTTTGAGCTATTGGCATTATAAATGACAATGCCTTTTATTGAGGTGTTTTGAAAATCTGCACGCAGTGCGTAAACACGCACTGTGTACTTATAGTCCTTGTTTACGAGAAGCAAGGCTGGCAGTAACTGCACCTCTTTTACTGCCAGCCTTGCTTTTCGTAAGCAAGGACTATAAGTACAAAGTGCGTGTTTACGACCTGCTTCGTGGTTTTAAAAAAATATTATAATTCTTTACATGCCAATAGCTCAAACTCTCACAAATGCAAGACCTATTATATTGCAAAAACTGTTTTTATCAAGGCGTGTGCCACTTCACTCTAACGTTTTATCGCTCATCAAAGGTTGAAGAGGCACATGCGGGCGAAGTGTGAGGACAGTTAAGGGATTCATTGTATGTCGCTGATCTCCTTTAATGTAACTACTTTAAGTCAAATGAAGCATGGTTAATCTGCCATTTCGTTTGGTGCGTTTCAACAGTTTTACCTTTAGTCTTAAGGGTTTGTGTTCAATTAGTAGGTCTCCTTCATTTGTCCTGGTGGTCAGCATTTAATCACAAAACCACTGGGTATTGTTCAACTGTTTCCTTAGATTGTTGTTTGGGGCTCAGTAAACTACTGTGCTGGGTTCACAATCACTGAACTTGTCATATATAGTGCAAAACAAAAACTATACATTGCTGTAGATTAAAATAGCCTCTTCTGGGGTGGAACTGGGAAACTATAGAGAAAATTAAAATCATTGGCATGCTGTTAGGAAAATTGTGGGTAAACGTAGCATATGGGGAAGCTGTTAAGCTGCATGGGACACATATTTGAATTCAGCGGGGAAACATGCTTTTTGTGTAGGTCAGATATGAAGGAAGAAAATCTTGGCAACACTGTGCGCAAGGTAACATTCAAGGGGAGGCGAAACCTTATTCAAATTGTTGCTGTGAAAGCACCCAATTTACTTTCCCTTGCCAAGTCGCTTATCGTTTCTGCGAACAAGGGTCCTCGAATAACCCTGAAGAGTATCCCTTGCCACGCCCCTTTGCATTTTTTTCTCAAGCCTAACTCGTGCTCTGCTGCCTTGTATGTATGTGCCATGCGCGCACCCGGCAGTCTAGTGAAATATACATGCCAAGACGCATCTAGTGACAGCTGCCTAATGGCTTCTTGGTGGGTTCAGATGCACCTTTCCTTTGAATAGAGCAGGGTCTTCATGCCCAGAGTGTCTTCTAGAAAGCAGGTACAAGGCTGCTGGATGCAACCAGGTTATTTCGGAAGAGAGCAATTTTGTAATCAGATGTTGAAAGGACAAAGCCAAGAACCAGAAAGCCAAGAAAATGCGCACGTCTACTATTGTCTACTCTGATGAAAACACAGGAGCCCGGTGACTGATTGGAAGGGTGGGGGAGGGAGAGAAGAGAGGGAGGAAAGGGGGCAAAGACAACAAAAGCGAAACCAGCACAGGGCTCGTGAAGCGGGCGCCGCGCTGGTAGAAAAAGCTCATACCTGCAGTTCTCTGCATAGACCAGAGACAGGCCATGTCCAGGGCAACGGAGCAGGAGGCATGGTGCAGGAAGCAGCACTGAGACAACTGAGGCATTAAAAGGTCACCACCTTTTAATGCCTCAGTTGTCTCAGTGCTGCTTCCTGCACCATGCCTCCTGCTCGGTGGGAGGGAGGAGTGCTATATTACAATGTAACCTGGTATGGCGCCGAAGCTGAACACAGGCAAACAATAACACAGTAGGAAACTAAGAAAAAAATAGTCCCCCAAAGAACAGATAAAGAACCATAGCGTAGTGAGACAGTACTTAGTCCCTGCTGCGTGGGAGGAACGGAAGAGAAAAAGAAGGGACAAAGAGGCAGGACTGACCACTAGCAAGCAAGGATTTTTAAAGGACACTAAAACAAACAAGTCATAAGTAGGGGGATGGCTTTCAGACCATAAGAGAAGTTACAACAGGTCTCAAATGCTCGACCTAAAAATAGCAAAAGGGCAAACACCTGACTTCTGCTTACTCACCAGCTTTCCATCTCTGCTGTGTTTTGATTGCATATCCATCACAATCTTCTCTGCTGATCTTGTACTTTTCAGCCAGGTTTTCAGCAGTGATACCCATTGGAGTTTTAATATGTAAATCAGTAAGTCCGGCCCACAAAGTGTCTTCCATCTAAGTAAGGAACGAAGCACAAACAGAAATAGTTGTGTCCTTTATCCACCAGACAAACCACTTGCAGTTTAAAGTTGATTCCAGGAGAATAATAAGGATTTTGAGAATAATTGGAGCACATGGTCATAAGGGTCAATGTGTAAATACTATAATAATTCTAATAAAGAGCACGAGGAAAAGGCAAAATTATAATTATTTCTAGGTTTGTCTTCATGAAATGTTTGAAAAGGCAAAAACATTCAAAAAATGGTCAAAGTGTCTTCATTATATGGGGGCCAACTTTATGTTTTTATTTTGCATTCAGCCACCCCTCTGTATATTTAAATATGAAAACACAAAAAGATGAACGGAATGCTGAACATTGTCAAACATTCACACCCAGTACAGAGATCTGGACCTAAATCCATCTTTTTTGCTCACCACACCATTCCATAACAGCAAAAAGATGGTGGACGAAATGCTGAATACGGTCAAACATTCACCCCCAGTATATATGGCTGGGTCCAAACTGGGATGGCATGGTGAGCAAAAAAATTATGGATTTAATCCAGATCTGTGACGGGAGTTTGGGGGTAGGAATATTTGACAATGTTCATCATTCTGTCCATCATCTTTTTGTGTTGCTATTTTCGCTTAAGTGTGAAGGGTATGCCCAGATGTGGGTCTGGTGCTCACTGCACCAATTAATTCCAGCTAGCCCGACTGACGAAGGGCGATACCCCAAAAACAGTCCCAGGTTGCTGGTTTTCCAGTCCCAGGAGGACCTGGCAATTCCGGTTGGACTGTTCCAATGAGGAGCAGGGTCAAGACTGATTTGCATATGGCTGGGTCCAAACTGGTGGCATGGTGAGCAAATACCGATGGACTAAACCCAGATCTGTGACTGGGGGTGAATGTTTGACAGTGTTCAGCATTCCATCCATCTTCTTTTTGTGTTGGTGTATTTAAATATGGGAATAGCTACCAATTGTTCAATGTTATGTGTTGACACATACAGTCGTTTTTAGTTTTTACCTAATGACCTTGTGCATTCTGGCTCTCTTTTACAAATAGGGGATTAGAAGTATCGGCATGGAAAATGATAAAAATCCAGGACAGTGTAAAGGTGTTATACTTAAGACGTTATGCATATGTGCCCCTATGAGTTTCCTTGAATAGATAGGTGCCTGCGCTTATGGGTGTTCATGTATTATCAATATATATAAATGCTTGGAGTTATATTTTGGTTTGTGTGTGCATGGAAGCTTGCAAATACGTTGCTTCGTCTTCAAGAATAGGTCAGTTCTCACTGCATATTGTATGTTTGTGGGAGGATGCACTAAATAAAAGCGGAGACAAGCTTACTGGACTTTTCAAGGCTGACTTAGGTGCCTATTAGGATGGCGGACGGACCTGCGTCCGTCCGCCACCCCAGAGGTGGAGGGACCGTCCGCAGGGGCAGCGGCGGTCCCTCCAGTGCAATTAGGATGTGACCACCACCCTGGCGGTCACATCCTGTATCTTTAACCTTGCGGCGGGTGCTGCTTGAAGCAGCACCCGCCGCAAGGTTAAAAATGCATGTTTAACATTTACATGCACAAAGCGGCAGGCACCGCGGTGCCTGCCGCTTTGTGCATGTAAATGCTGGGGGGGTACCATAGGTACCCCCCATGTGCACCCCCCGACACCCTGGGGCCCGCAACGGGCCCTCAAACGCCAAAGACCACATGCTTTTCCACGGCGGAAAACCCGCCGTGGAAAAGCATGTTTCCCCATGCATCATAATATGGCTGGCGGTGTCTGGTAGACACCGCCACCATATTAGAGCTTTTCCGCCGCGGGACCGCTTCCGCCGGCCCGGAGGATGCGGATTCACCGCAATCCTAATCGGGCCCTTAGTATTCAAATCTCTTTGGTCATCTGAATCACTTTGCTTATCAATTTAGAGGAAACCAAGGAAACAATACAACCACATCCTAAGATTTTCTAAACTGGATTTGGACCACCATTTCTGGCTACCTCAGAGGGAGCCAGACTGAGTAAAATGGATTCGGTAGAAATAGGGATATAGAATATGCAGCAGATAAATTTTCCCGTGTGATAATCCAGACCTGAGCACATATAAGTCTGTGGTATAGAGATGCATGTGCACAGCATAAGAGGGGGTGGGATGATGCAAGGGTTGTAATGTATATATAATACACCAAAAGTGCCCTATTGCAATGAAGCAAATGTGTGCTAAACCAAATGCTTGAAAAACACAGTGTGTCGATTAAAAACCTTTAGTACTGTAGTAATCGGCTAGGGCATTTTAAAACACACTTGTGCACAAAAAGATGAAAGTATTAGTTTATTATAAGTGTTTAAGGGATTTTGACATTTTATCATACAGTTTTTATTCAGTTACACTTCGGACGGTCTGACCTTGGACGCATTCACAGATATAAAAGCAAATATAAAATCCTAAAAAAGATTAGGAATAAGTAATAACTATAGAACTCGACACATAATTGGGAAGAGTTTTATTAATCTGGACATATGAATTTATAATAGGGCAGGAGTTAAACGTTCATGATTTTTGGTTGGCAATTACCTCTGTGTAAGGGGAGGCTGAGGTGAGTGGATACAGGAGGCACTGGCAGAGGTGCTCCCAACTTCCTTTCATGAGATGTTGAGAGAAGGAGATTTGATAGAGTAAAGGCCCTTCAGTCCAAGATCTCCTAGAGGCCATTGTCTCCTCAATCTCTCCTTCTCTCTACAGGTCCATATTCTGCAGAGATGCCCAATCGTCGCCAAATACTGGACAAGGATTCAAGTTAAAGTGGAGCTTGGACAGTAATTACATTTGGAAACATCTACGGTAATATTGGGTATGTCGTGGACAAGTATCACAAACTATTTGTGTACCAGGGTTTAGTGGTGGCCAAGAGAGAATCTGTGCTGAAATGAGCTAGCCCACAACAAGTAGACAAGGAGAAGTAATATGGACTGGTGCTTAGTGGTAGAAAAATAGTACACACTGGGAGGGCTTCCCCAAAATATTTTGTAACAGTGTGTGGAGCTTTAATTGAGAACCACTGGTTAGGATGTAAATCATCTGAGGTGACCGCATCGGAGCAATATAATTTGTATAAAAGGATCAGGTTGGTTGTGGTATCCAAACATGGCTATAAAAGTAATGCAATGTAATTGTTAGGTCATGTAGAACAGAGGTCTCTAGGTCACGCTACAAACTCTGCAAAAATGACTAAACATACTCACTAATGCAAATTTGTGAAAGTGACAGCCGCACCATGTTGACCCCAGTATACCTCACCATGTAAGCAGTTCACAGTGCAGATCCTGGACCTGGGCTCAAGTTTGAAATGCTCCATAAAGCTAGTTTGATTGAAATGGAGTTTTATCCACCGAAATAGAAATGCATGAGACAGCCACAAGCCAGAAATGCTTTCCAGTAGCTGGTGTGGCATTTTGGTAAAAGCGTGTATCATGCCAACAGGCCTTATACCGGTATTAGGTTGCTTGTATTCCAGTTCAGGTTGTATGATGGAACCGCGCATGTGTTTACCAGGCATGCTGGTTCCACACAGGCTGAACAACACAATTCTTAACCACGAATACGCCTTTACCATGCATGCCTTTACAACGAATCTTGCGTTGTTAAGGCATATATGGTAAACACATATCCATTCAGCGCCAGGAAACCTACGGTGACAGAGCGCTATACAAGTCCCCCTTAAGATAAGATAAGACATTGTTAAGAATTCACAGGTAAGTCTTAACCCCCCGACCAGTGCCCCCGGCCTGAGTTCCTAAACTACCCAACTCCACCCCCCCACCTCCCCCCAATTCCTAGCAATATTTTCGCCCCTGCTCTCCCCACAGCCCTAAAAAAGACCCCGCACCACCCCCCACAAGTCCTAATAGGTATCACGATCCCCGGCCTGCCCTAAAACGGCCCCAAGCCCTAAAAACTACCCCGAACACCCCCAGCCCAGAAAACTACTCCCGACCCACCCCCAGCCCAGAAAATACACCCTGGCCCACCCCCAGCCCACAAAACAACCCCTGAACCCCCCAGCCCACAAAACAATTATCATTACGTGCCCGATATTTCACATTCATTCTCAAAGGTAGACATGATGTAAGCAGTAGAACAAGATACATTTGATCACCTAAAAGAGGTTTTTCTTTTATAGAAAAACTTAATTGAATGTAGAAGACGGGCTAAAAACATAAATCATATCTCTCTGATAAGTATCAACCAAAGTCCTCAAGTCTCATCTAGGAATTAAACAAATTAGTTTGTATTGCCTTTATAACTAGGGATGGCCAAACAAACGTAATTTTCTGCCGCACAATTACACAAAATATGTGTTTTTATGCAAAAAAAACAAATGGACCATCTCTGTAAAAATTCATCACGAAAGTGCAATTTCGAGCAGATTTTCGGCCGTTGGTATCCAAAACACTGCTGCTCGCGTTCAGATTTATAGTTGTGAGAGACAAAAAATAACCTGAACAGCTTGGGTTAAAAAATAAGGGGTCGTGGCCAATACTCTGATGGAGTAAGACGCACTTCACTGTCTCTCCGTCTCCCGGCAGCCAGGTAGAAGCATATTACATCAGCGGGGCCTCGTGGACACAACCTGGCCCCTCCTGAGCACCATCAAGCCCTCGGCCCTACAACTTCAGCCCGCCTTGTGCTCTGGTCACGAGCTGGGTGCCGAGCGGTCAGCGAGATCAGCCTCACCCACCATCTTGGACACAGGCCTTGCGTAGGTGACCAGCCCGACTTTGGGCCTTCCTGTGGGGCAGACAACATCAGGCGGATAGTCCACATGGTGGAAAAGGTCCAGCGGTGAAATATCCCAGGATTTATGCTCTCACTTGACGCTGAGAAAACGTTTAACAGGGTTGCTTGGAACTTTCTCAGAGTGGTTCGGCAGAGGATAGGATTGGGACCGGTCATGACGTCACACATTATGGCTCCATATATGTCCTCTTCGGCACAAATGAGAGTTAATGGCCTGCTAGCCCCCGACCCAAGTTCACAGGGGTACTCGTCAGGGATACCCCTTGTCCCCTTTGCCCTGGAAATGGAGCCCCTAGTGATTACAATACACCAGTTTGCAGCAATTAAGGGTATACCATTTGCGAAATCGAGCATAAGGTTGCTCTTTTCTAAGACTACCTACCTCGGACTCTTACGGACCCCGAGAGCTCCCTTCCCAGCTTGCTTAGCATACTTTCCCAATTTGATCGTATATCGGGGCTAAGAATCAACATTAGTACAGCGGGAACACTCTACACAACAAGAGTCTGGTGCCAACTGGTGTGGGCTAGGGCACTGCTTTATACTGTAAGCGGAACCTGTGTTTGGAAACGTAGTCCACGGGCGGCCACTGTTTGGTATGGTGATTAGAACGGGTGGTGGGTTGCAGGGTGTGGGTGATGTCCGGGCAGCATAATTGGTGGCTATGTTTAACATGGACTAGATTTGGATAGCTTATGATTCAGATGTTTACATGTGACCTGTTGTGCAACTAGGAGGATTGCCATGAAGTTTCATAACTGTGTAACCAGGATATCCCTTTATTGTGATAAGTACATTGCTTTGTTTTTGCTTAAAATGCTAAATAAAGTTTTTAAAAAATTAAACAAATCAACATTAGTAAATCGCAGGCATTAAATCTCCTTCTTTACCCCCAGGAGATACAGAGCTTAGTGCGCATTCCCTGTTTCAGTGGGCCTCCCAATCTATCCGATAGCTGGGCCTTAATATCACAGCCACATTGGATTCTTGGACCCAAGCAAATTAGCCAGACTGTAGACGCTCCATTAGGGAAGACCTTAGGAGATGGAAATCGCTCCCCGTATCATGGCTTGGCAGCCTTAACGTGGTGAAGATGTCCATCTTGCCCAAGGTATGATACCGCTATGTAGCACTTCCGACACCTGTCACCCAACAAGACATTTTGAGCCTCCAGAAAGAGGTCAACTATTTCATCTGGGGCAAGGGTAGACCAAGATTCTCCAACAAACTTTTAATGTCACCAAAAGACCGAGGGGGCCTTGCCTACCCCAATCTCCTCGTTTACTATTGGACGTCAGAGTTGCATTTCATCTCGGAGTGGGTGGTTAGCGAAAGCGAGAAACATTGGTTTCACATGGACAGAGCTGTGGCATGTCGCCCCCCGATGAGACTTGGCCTGGCTAAAAAAAAAATAAGGACTGCGTCCTCGCAGTGCCTATATCGCCACCCCAACAAGAACGGTCCAGGAGATATGGGATAGAGTAGCGATCATCCGTGGGCTTTTCTCCTTCCCCTCCCCCAACAGGCCCCTAGCCCGCAATCCTGGCTTCCCCCAGCCTAGCTCTTTTCAGAGCTGGGTAGCCGGAAAGTGTTGTACGATAGCTGACCTCTGAGGGAGAGGCCTTTAAATTCTTTTCTACAGTGGTCAAATGATTAAATCTCCCGGCTATGGCGCGCTTTCAATATTATCAAATTCAACACTAGTTACATACCCATGAAAATACACTGTGAGCCACTCGGCCACTTACTTCTTTTGAGCCGTTAGTACGATCCTTTGACGGCTTGCGAGGCCTGATCTCCCGTTACTTATAGGGTCCTGCAGCACTCACGCCCACTACCTCCTCACACTTATCAACAGAAATGGCATATAGATATTACAGAAGATGCCCCCCAAACACTGGGAACAGCTGTGGAGAGACATCCCCAACACTTTAAGTGTCACACAACAAGATACGGCTTATAAAGTAATGACTCGTTGGTATTGCACCCCCCCCCCCTTCGCCTCCAGAAAATGTTCCTCACCTCCACGGCCCTGTGCTGGCGCTGCAAGGCAGACACGGGCTTGTTTATTCACATATAGTGGTCATGCCCGCTATTAACGATCTTTTGGAAGGAGGTATTGAGCCACATCAAAGACATAATAGGATTTCCTATCAAGAATACCCCAGGGATAACGGTTCTGGGACTTCAACCTCAATCCCTCAAAGCTATGACCCACTCAGATTGGCGTTTGATACTTCACATGTTAGGAGGAGCAAAACAGGTCATTGCACTGCACTGGAAAAAAGCTCTGCCCCCCTCCCCCCGCCACCCCCGTGTGGCTCAACCACCTCTGGCACATAATGGCGATGGAGCTCCTCTCCAATCATCTTGTACATACGGATGCCAAATTCATGCGTATCTGGCAAACCCTAGTGCAACATTTATCCAAATTAGAGCATGCCCCTTCCGTCCGTCCCCCCACCTACTGGCACTTCAATTATTTGAAAAAGTCTTGCTTCCACGAGGGGCTGACTTATCAGAGGGAGTCAGGTCAGGCAGAGTACTCGCCTCGACTTCCCTGCTCCTCTCCCCCTCTCTGCCGGTGCGGGGGTCTTCGATGGTTAAGGAGTATTTCTTAATATGTTCCTGTGGGAATTGTCCCCCCCCAAATCTTCCCCCTTGTACCCACCCCCCTCCAGTTCTTGTTTCTTCTTTTTCTTTTATAGTCTTTTTGATAAAGCAGTTCCTGACGGAGGAAGACGATCTATTAGCTATGCCAGTAAATAATCTCAAGCTTGTTTTGTTCACAGACTATATTAATACCTGATGGCCAGGGGGCCTTGAAGCATTGATGGACATCACTTTTGTTCAGATAGAAAATCAATATATTTGCAGCCTCCTCTTTTGCTGCTCTCATTAGTTATTGTTTGATTATGAAAATAAGAAAAGATTTCAAATTTTAAAAAAATTAAATAAAAAAAATACATCTGAAATGTTTGTTGAGCTTTCATGTTAAAGCAACTCGCACTTGCATTCAGATTTGTAGCTTTGCACTCAGAAAGCCCCTCAACGGTCCAGTTGGGAAAAAAACATCTAACTGTAAAGCTGCTCGCATTGAAAAATTACCTGAATGGTAGATGATTGGTTAAAATTTCCCCTTAAAATGATGCGATTTGGAGTAATTTTGCGTAAATGTTGTTGCACAAAATGACCATAAGGACACCTACAAAGCTACAATTTTGTTCATGCCTAGTCTTGACAGTAAGTTAGGCGTCCTTCAATCCAGTATTCCCTGGCAAGAGAATTCTATAATTAGGGACGTGTGACAGAAAATCTTTGGCCCAGCAAAAGCAGGTGGTTAGGAAGCCTAAATGTTCTTGACAGGATGTAGGCAATAAAATGTATCCCAAATAAGATGGGGTCTTCCTTGTATGCTCCTGTATGCCAGTCAAAGTAGCTTGTACGAAATGCATTTATCCACCAAGAGCCAGTGCAAGGACTCACAGCCCCATTGATATGCTTGAATACTCACTTATCTTCACGACCAGGCGGACCATGCCGTTCTGCACCTGCTGACACAGGGCTATTTGGAACTGACGGATCTCCATATAGGAACCGTATATATTATGATTTCTATTATTGCTTGGTTGTAATTTCAATCTATGAAAGGTATGTCATGCTTATAATGGAATAAACTAAAAAAGCCAGAGTTTTCAACTGATTAGATATATGCATCAAAGATTGCTTCCGATTTCTAAATTACTCTCAAGTACTGCGCTTTCTTTGGAAAAACAGAAAGAATGCCCAAAAGATCGGGCAGCCTATGGTGTCTACTTAGGCGACCTAATCTGCGGAGTGGCAAGCAATGCCAATTTGGTGCCCCTTTTAATTTGAAGGTATTGTAGTTTCTCCATTTAACTTTAAGTATTTGAAAATTCTTATGTGGCCTCCTGACCTGCAGACAAACATCATCAAATTAATGATAGTGTACACGATTACCTCATATGAATCGAAAAATAAATGTAATGCATCAACTGGTGATCATTAGTTTTCTTACTAGTCTCAACTTTCCTACAACTGCAGACAAGATGCACCCCTAATAGAAGAAAATGAAATAGACTCCCTACATGTGTACGTATAGAGTTTTCTTCATGCAGAAAATTCTTGGTTCAAATACAATACAATCCACATTGGAATAACAACCTTACTGGTGATGAAATACAGTAATCAAAGCAATAGCTCTTTATCACTCTCAGTCTCACATCATGAAGATCTATCAAAGCAGAAGCAACCAATAACGATCACCCACTAACATGTCTGTAAAGAAAGACCAAGTTGAGAAACAAAACAATAAGGACTGTAAACAAAAGGTCGATAAACCCCAAAGTAAATACTACAAAGCTCAAAAACGGAAGCCGCAACCAGTGGTTCCAGAGGAGCACGCCCAAAAGAGGAAACACCCTCAATACCTGACATGAGGCAACTGGAGTGTTAAGGAAGAAGGCAGCTACCAGGCATGTAACTAGCAGCAGGTGAGAAAATGAATCTGAAAATAACTACAATAAAGCAGGAAAAGGTGCCCAAGCAGAAGCAGGTACATCTCAACCAAGCATAAATGACTTCACCAACTACAACTCGAGCAGGCATAGCGGAGGGAAGACTATTGCCAAACTAGAAGACAAGGTAAGCATGGTAGGCAGATAACAGATATGGGTTTAAAGTCATTAGGTGTATTTCATACAAAAAATAATTAATTCTTTTCCACAAGTGCTGTGGACTGAAGTGTATGGATTCTCGAGCCAAAATTTGGAAGCAACACACTTGAAGAGAAAAAGAACAAACCTTTTGGTCCTGTCCAAATTTTGTCCCAAACCGGATGTTTCGGACAGCATATGGAGCCTGGCTCATACTTTCAGATCCGCCGCACAGAACCACCTCTGAATCCTTAAGGCAAATTTCCTGAAAAAGACAATAGCAACCAAATGACGATATCCCACTTCAAAGCATTATTATATGAAAAAGAATAAATCAGCACACGCTTAGAAAATCCAAGAGCTCCTAGTATTATATGCACCGCCAAAAATATGAGAAGGGCCCTTTGCATTTGTTTATATTAACATGTCAAAAGAAATGAAAGCAAAAGGATCAAAGTAAGTGGTTACACCCAGGGTAATTCTATGTCAGGACCGGAGGCTCAGATTATGCCTTCTTCCTTCGCTTTATTTTCCACAGCATCATATATTTAAAAACACTATCACAACTACATTTCCCATGAACAATAGGGAAAGCAAATGTCTCAAACAGGAGTCCTTCCTCGCTGTCCGCACTCCAGTCAGCCAGCCTAGTCCCTCCACGCGGTTTCCTCTTCCTCTTTCTTCGCTGCTCAGCAGCAGATAAGTCAATTTTCTTTACTTCTCCTTTTGTGGGGGTTTTCTGTCAAATTTGGTGGCGTTTCGCTAGCGCTTTGTGTCTTTTCTGTTTATACAGATTCCCTTTAGTTACGGGACGTTTTTAAACGTACCTTATGTGACTGCTTCCCTGCGAGGTGGGGTGTGGTACTCCCGCCGCCAGGGGGCGTAGTACACTCTCCATGGGCAGCACGAGTTAGGCACTAGCATTAGATTCCTGACTAGCGCTGCCCTGAGAGAGCTCAGCCTTGCCTCCTGCCACCAGATTTACGCCCTCTGGGGTCTATATTTTCCCTGGTTTTCATTGAACGCCCTCCTGAGGGTCTGTAAGGCATTTTTGAACACCCTACGGGGTCGCAATTACACCGTGACTTGTGGTGCCTGTGGGACACTGTCCTGGGGGGCTGCCCTGTTATCAGAGGGCTGGTGTGTCCCTAGGGCTCTGCCCATTAATCGTGTGCCCTTGGCCACCCTTATTAGTCTGGGCTCACTCCCAGCTTGTAAGCAGAGTGCCTATAGTGCCTTAAAAATAGTGCTCTCAGGAACAAGCTGCCAGTGCTCCTGATATACTTACCTATATTATAACTCTGCTTACTTAAGACATGCAGTTGGAGCAAGATCAGTACCAGTAGGAGGATCCCTTGGAGTACCTCCCCTGGGATGATTACTTTTACCAGGCGGTGGATGACTCAAACTAGTGGGCTGTCAACGAGGCCATGGAGCCTTTGGAGCAACGCCTGTCAGCACAGATAGCGAAGGAATGCGCAAAGTGGTCTGCTCCCGCGCCAGCTACCCCTAAGTCCCCTCCTGTGCCTAAACCTACTGGTTCTTCCCCTGCTAAGAAACCATGTCCTCAAGGGGTGGATGTAGATGCCTTTGCCCGTCTAAAGCAGGTGATCTTGGCGCGGGTGCCCCCGCAGCATGACCCAGAGCCCCCCGCGGACTGCACCCAAACGCCTCCGCGTACCGCATCCCCAGACCCCTTTGATAATGGGGACTCCCCCGGGGAAAACGGATGAGGAAGCGGGCTCCTCTAGGTCTTGGCTCCCAACGCCCACTCCTGCCCCAGTGGGGGCCTCCGATATGTTGGATCCCGACAACATTGTCCACCCCAGGTCTTCGGATTGGGTTCCCGGGGATAAAGTGACCCAGTATGTGGCGAGCCATCTGCGCAAGTCAATGGACAAGGATGAACACAGCCGCCTATGGGCCGTGTCTCTCCGCCCCAGTTTGGAGGGAAAGGTGGCCTTAACAACAGAGATCAATCCCAAGTTGGCAACCTTCCTAGCGAAATTTATACTGGACCCCAAGAAGGGTATTGATAGCTCCTGGCGTACGTGCCGAGACAAACTGCTGGATGCAGTGGGGCCGGTCACCAAAATTCTAGACATGGCTGAAGAGGCCAAGGTGTCAGTTGCCCTTATCTCCCCGGAAGTTCTCTCAAGCTGGGCGCAGTGCGCGATCATGTTTATTGGAATTGCGAATTGGGCACTCTCCACGGAGAGGAGGCGGTCCCTCCTAATTAAGGTGGACCCCAAGTTAGGTGACCTGGCTCTCGGAGGCAGGCGCTGTGGCGCAGGGGGGCTTATTTGGCGACCCATTCGTCAAAAAGTTGGGAAAGTTTGTGGCGACTTTCACCTCACTTGACAGAGCCCAGTCAAACATCAGGAAGGTCTTTACTGCCCGGGTTTTCCAAGGGGCCGGTTGTGGTAGGGGTCGCACGGCCAGCCGCTTCTCCAACTCTGACAGGGGGCAAGGCTCCAGGCAAGGGCAATATCAAGACAATGCACGCTTTAACAATTTCTACCCCACCAGAGGTCAGAAGTACAGTGGCCGTGGAGGCCAAAAAGGCCAGCAACAGGGTGCTGGAAGAGGGGATTGTAATACCCCTTGGTGAGCTTGCAGGTGGGAGGGCGCTTGGCGCTGTTTTTCACGGCTTGGGTTTCCCTCACAAGCGCTGCTTGGGTGTTGCAGACGGTCCAGGGCTTCCCGTTGGAGTTTCATGGCAGTCCACGTCAGCTAACCCATCCCATCTCCTTCTCGCAGCGCAATACCGAGCTGGTGGGCGGAGGTCTCTGCCCTCCACCAAAAAGGCGCAATTTGCAGCACAGCGGAGCATCCCAGTGGGTTCCTTCCCCTCTCTCTCCCTCCAGAGCCTCGGTACACTGTCCTTTGGGACGTGAACTGGGTGTTGAATCTATTTCTTTCTTGGCAACCAAATAGGTTTCTGTCCCGTAAGGAGAGAACGGCCAAAGTGGCAATACTGTTATGTCTGGTCTCGTGCAGACGCGTCTCAGACGTGAGGGCCTTGGCCCTCTCAGCCAGAGTGTTTTCCCCGGAAGGGGTATCGTTCACGGTAAGTAGAAGGACGAAGAGTTATGCTAGGGTCATTTCGTACCCAGCATTTCGGGACTCCCCTAAGCTGTGTGTGGTGCAGTGCCTCCGAGCTTATGAAGAATTGACTGAGGAAACTCGCCCTCCGGGTGAGAAGCAGCTGCTCATTAAGCTACGTAAACCATACAGGGCAGTCTCGTCCCCGACCATCGCAAGATGGGTGCGTTGGGTTATGCAGGAGGCAGGGATTAATACTAAGCAGTTCGATGCTCACTCAGCAAGAGGAGCGATGGCCTCTAAGGTTTTTTCCCTAGGTGTGCGTTTGGAAGATCTGGTGCGTGAAGCCTTTCGGTCCTCCAACTCCACCTTTAAGAGGTTTTATTTCAAATCCGTACTGGAGGTAGCAAGGCTAGTAGTTGACAAACTTTAAACTGGCATAATCTGAGCCTCCGGTCCGGACATAGAATGAAAATTTGCCTATCTGTAGTGCTGGTAAGTTTCAATTCTATTAAGGACTATTCAGCCCAATAACTTCTACAGATGTGGACCACCCCCCCCCCGTTCTAATGTAAGTACGCCATTCATGGGTCTTTAGAGCAGTGATAATAAGTTAAGGTCGTTACTCCTGTTGCTTGTGCTATACTGCAATTGGTTCCAGCTTAGTCCCCTGACAATACCTATTTTGCAGGAAATTATAGTTCCAAACAAGAAGCCTCAAATATAACGGAAATGGTTCGTGCGAAGAAAGAGGAAACAGCGTGGACGGACTATGCTGGCTAACTGGAGTGCAGACAGCGAGGAAGGACTCCTGTTTGAAACTTTCGCTTTCACAATTGTTCATGGGAAGTGTAGTTGTTAGTGTTTTAAAAATATGCTGCTAAGGAAAAGAAAGCGAAGGAAGAAGGCATAATCCTAACCTCTGTGTCCTTAATAGAATTGAAACTTACCAGCACTACAGCTAGGCAAATTGTCATTATACAGCTTAAAGAAGAACATGAAAACTAATTGTCAAAACGACAACAAATGTTTTCTTCTTAACACCTACTACTTGTGCAATGATTTTTTCACTGACTTGACAAAGAAAATTGAGGCTGTACAAATATATTACAAATCTGAAAAACTCAGAAAGGTCAGTACTTGTGCATTGTACATAGTACATTGTGCTAGAATCACTACCACCATTCTTTGGCGACTATAAACAGAGACAGAATTGAAAGCTAAGGTGAGGCGTTGAACTAGACGGCCTTCGCCATGTATGGGCCGCTGGAAATTACTGTCAACATGCAAAAGTTGCAATAAGATGGTCATCCCTACGGCATTCTGACATTGCCTCATTTTTGGGAAACTGAATTAGTTCTGAGTGTACACACACTACAACAGACTACCCGGAATACTGCTGGTCTCAACGTATCAACCAATTATTCTTATTTTATCAGACCAGTTTCAGACATCTGTTAGGACTTTGGCTTTTCTGTTGATGGCAGGCAATACAGTTTTTTAGCAGGGACCCTGATATTTCTGTTCCCATTACAAAGAAGTCATAATGAATATGCTACTTACCAGTATGCATCTGTTCTTGGCATGTAGGGCTGCTAACATTCATATCTATTGCATAGATCGCCGCCTAGTGTTGGGTCCGGATGATTGCACATTGTTGTCCTGAAAGAGTCTTCGAAGTATCACGAGATAGGTGGCTCCTCCCCTGGACTACAGTGCGCATGGGCATCGACTCCATCCCCAGATTGTTTTTAGCCATTGTGGCAAAGATGGAGTGTGATAGTAGAAATGATGTCCATGCTAGTGATGAAATGCAAGAAGTAATCTGCAGCTGCTACAGGCGCCGGGGAGGAGGGTGGGCGATATGAATGTTAGCAGCCCTACATGCCAAGAACAGATGCATACTGGTAAGTAGCATATTCAGTTCGAGGCATGTGGGCTGCTGAATTCATATCTATTGCATAGAATACATAGCAGTCCCCTTATTAGCGGCGGCCGCCCGTGCCAGCTGCAGAAGTCTGAAAAAGAGTTGTGAGAACAGCCTGTCCTACAGCTGCCTGCTGTTTGGAGTGCACATCTACACAGTAATGTTTGGTAAATGTATGTGGGGTAGCCCACGTGGCTGCTCTACAAATGTCTTCCAAAGGAATGTTACCTAGGAATGCCATGGAGGCCCCCAACTTGCGTGTGGAGTGCGCCCTGGGGGGGACCGTTAAAGTGCGTTTAGCCTTCTGATAACAAATCTGAATACATTTAACGATCCACCTGGCTATTCCAGCTTTGGAAATAGGGTTGCCTTTGTGCGGTGCTGAGAAGGCAACGAAAAGTTGCTGTGTCTTTCTAAAGTGTTGTGTTCTGTCAATGTAGTACATTAATGCCCTTTTAACATCCAGCGTGTGGAGCATTCGTTCCGCTACTGTTTCTGGGTTTGGAAAGAATGCGGGCAATTCAATGGTCTGATTGACATGAAACTGTGACACCACCTTTGGAAGGAACTTGGGGTTAGTGCGGAGCACTACCCTGTTTGAATGGACTTGAATAAATGGCTCTTGAACTGTGAGCGCTTGTAGCTCACTAACACGTCTGAGAGACGTGATAGCAATGAGGAAAGCCACTTTCCATGTCAAAAACTGAACCTCACACGAATGTAGAGGCTCAAAAGGCGGGCCCATCAACCTAGTGTAGACCACGTTGAGATTCCACACTGGAGCGGGTGGGGTCCTGGGAGGAATGACCCGCTTCAGCCCTTCTAGAAAAGCTTTAATGGCAGGCACCCTGAAAACAGAGAGGTGCTGCCTATTTTGAAGATAAGCCGCTATGGCGGATAAGTGTATCCTAATGGAAGCGTACGCTAGATTGCATTTGTAAAGGTGCAACAAATAGCAGATGATGTTAGGAATGGAGGAATCTAGCGGGTTTATGTTATGTGCTGTACAATAAATGACAAACCGCTTCCATTTTGCTGCATAGCAAGCTCTTGTAGTGGGCTTCCGTGCCTCCCTGATGATGTCCATGCATTCTAGAGGCAGGTTAAGGTAGCCAAACTCTAAGACCTCAGGAGCCAGATCGCCAGATTGAGCTGGTGCGGATCTGGATGATGAATGTCGCCATGGTTCTGCGTCAAAAGTCTGGGTGTGAGGTGCAGCCTTTGATGCGGTACCACGGAGAGTTCTAAAAACGTGGTGTACCATGGTTGGCGTGCCCACGTTGGAGCAACCAGGATGAGCGTCATTGAGTGTTGCTTTAGCTTTCTTGCCACCAGCGGTATTAGAGGTGCTGGGGGAAAAGCGTACGCAAATCTGCATGACCAGTTCATCCATATCGCATTGCCCTGCGATTGTGGGTGAGGGAACCTGGCGACAAAGCTTTGGCATTTTGCGTTTTCCCTTGTGGCAAACAGGTCTATCTCTGGATGACCCCACTGCTGAAAGTACGGGCGGAGTACTGATGGATGTAACTCCCACTCGTGCATCTGGTGGCTGTATCTGCTGAGCAGATCCGCCATCTGATTGTCCTTGCCCGGGAGGTGTTCCGCCATGAGGAAAATGTTCCTCTGAATGGCCCACTTCCACATGCTCTGAGCCAGATGAGACAGCTGTGGAGAGTGCGTACCCCCCTGCTTCTGGATATAGTACATGGCAGTCATGTTGTCCGTCCGGATCAACACGACTTTGTTGCACAGATGTACCTTGAAGGATTTGAGTGCCATGAAGATTGCCATCAATTCTAGATAGTTGATGTGCATCCTCTTCTGCTGTGTAGTCCATAGTCCCTGCACCGTGTAGTGGAGCACATGAGCTCCCCAACCCTGGAGAGAAGCGTCCGTCGTCATGATGATCTGCGGCACAGGCTCTTGGAACGGTCGGCCCTTGCAAAGGTTGTGTGGATTCCATTAATGCAGAGAGCTGTATGCCCGACCGGTCACCAGCACTAGGTCTTTCAATTGTCCTTGAGCCTGTGTCCACTGATGCGCCAAGCATTCTTGGAGCGGACGCATATGCAACCTTGCGTGCGGGACTATGTAGATGCAGGAGGCCATCATGCCTATCAGCTGCATAAACACTCTCGCTGGGAGCGAGTGTTGCGGTCTGAACCTTTGGATGAGCGACTGGATGTTGTCGATCCTCACCTGGTTCGGCTGAGCCGTAGCAGTTAAAGTATTTATTGTCGCGCCCAGATACTGCCGCACATGGGCTGGCTGAAGGTGCGACTTTGGATAGTTCAGTGAGAACCCCAGACTGTGAAGGAGGTGAATCGTGTGGGACATGTCTGCGGCGCACTGCTGTTCCGACTTTGCTTGAACGAGCCAGTCGTCTAGGTAAGGGTAGACATGTATGTTCTGTCTCCTGAGGTGCGCCGCCACGGTCGCCAGACACTGTGTGAACACTCTGGGGGCAGTGGTCACTCCGAAGGGTAGGACCTTGAACTGGTAATGCCTGTTCTGTATGGTGAACCTGAGGTATTTCCTGTGGGATGGGTGGAGTGGTATGTGAAAATAAGCATCCTTGAGGTCCAAGGTTGCGAGGAAGTCTCCCTGGTTTAACAATGGAAGAACCTGCTGCAGTGTTAACATGTGGAAGTGTTCTGAGAGGATGTACAGGTTGAGGGGGCGTAGGTCCAGAATGGGTCTGAGCGAGCCGTCCTTCTTCGGGATTAAGAAGTACAGGGAATAAACCCCTGTGCCTTCCTCCTCCACAGGCACGAGCTCTATTGCGCCTTTTTGCAGCATTACAAGAACCTCTTGCTGCAATAAGTGCAAGTGCTCTGCTGACATAGGTCGTTGTCTTGGGGGTATGTTGGGTGGAGTGGACGTTAACTCTAAACAATAACCGAACTGGATAAGTTTCCTCACCCACCTGTCTGTGGTGATGGACGTCCAGACTGGCAGGATCTGCTGGAGTCTCCCCCCGACAGGTGTTGGATGGTCGGGGGGTAGGGACAGAGAGTCACTGTTTGTTGGCAGCAGAGGAGCGGGAACTATTGTTGCCTCTGCCTCTGCCTTTGGCGCTGTTGCCTCTGTAACCACCTCTATTTTGTTTCGGGTATGAGGCTTGGGCGCCTCCTCTGCCGAAATGTGACTACTGTGCCAAGTGGCCTCTGGTAGTTCCCCGCGCACTTGAGCGACGAAAAGTGTTTCCTCTGAATTGCTGAGACTGAAGCGCCCCCATGGACTTAGCCGTCTCAGTATCTTTTTTGATCTTCTCGAGGGTGGTGTCAACCTCCGGCCCAAACAGTCTGTCTGGATTGACGGGCTGGTTGAGGATAGTCGTCTGGATTTCTGGTTTGAACCCTGAGATGCGGAGCCATGCTTGACGCCTTAACATAACACTTGTGTTGACTGCTCTCGCTGCTGTACCTGCCACGTCTAGCGCACATTTAATTGCAGCGTTAGAAATGAGCTTGCCCTCTTGTATCAGCAACTCAGCTCCTTCTTTAAACTGTTCTGGAAGGTGTTGTAAGAGCTGCTCTAAGGTGTCATAGTGCGCCCTATCATACCTGGCTAATAGGGCTTGTGTATTGGATATGCGCCATATGTTTGCTGCCTGCGCTGCCACCCTTTTGCCCCCTGCCTCCAGCACTTTCGACTCTTTGTCCGGGGGAGGAGCTTCACCCGTTGTCTGTGAATTTTCCCTTTTGCGGGCATTGGAGACGACCAAAGAGTCTAGAGGCAACTGGCCTCGTATATAAGCAGGGTCCCCAGGTGCCGGTCTGTATTTCTTTTCTATACGTGGGTTGACCACCCGTGCCCTGGTGGGTTCCTTGAAAATGTCAGTAGCATGTTTGAGAACCCCTTTAAGCATTGGCAGTGTTTTTACAGTCTTTTCTGATGCCGAGAATGTATCAAACAAAAAATCAACCTTGTGATTTGCAGCTGCCCGTTCAATCAAGGCATTAAATGCCGCTGAGTCTTCAGTAGGAGAAGCCTTTATTCCATAAAGCTGTGGGTCACTAACCACCTGTTGGTCACCCTGGTCACCAGTGTCTATCCATGAGTCCTGCTGCTCATCAGGGTCATTATTGGCAGGGAAGCTATACTCCTCATTCTGTTCATCGACATCCCCATCGGAGTAAGTGGGTGAAGGTGTTGGACTCCTCCTAGGCTGTTGAGGAATGGGTTCCACAAGCTCTGGAGTATCTGGTGCAGGCCTTTTCTTTTTTAGAGGGATTACATAGGAGTCCACCGGCTGGGATGTAATTTTCCTCTTGTAGAGCATTAATTTGCCCGTGTCGGCGTCGATAAAATGCTCCGATTTGTCGTCCTGCGAAAGTGGTCGAGCAGAGCTTCCACTCCGCTGAGTCTGCCGCAGCCCCTCCGAGTTATCGGGCACTGCACGAGGTGCGAAAGCCTTAGGCGCCACCCTCGGCGGCAGAGTATAGAGGATCGGCGCCGAAGTCTTCTTCGGCGGAAGCGTCGTGGGAGGCACTGAGGGCGTTTTCGGCTCCGACGTCTTGTCCCGTATCCTCTCCTTGCTTAGTAAAAGAAGCGGACGGCTTCGTCGATCCGACCGAGGGCCTTGATCCACCACCAGTTGATGATCCGAGAGCCGACGACTGCTGTTTGTGCGCGGGCGCACCCTCGACAGCAAGGGTCCGATCCCCTGTCTTGGCCGTAGGCGTCGACGCCGCCGGCTTCGGATCGGCAGATTTTTCCCTCAGCGACGCGGTTCCAGACTTCGGCTCGGCGGCCTTTGCCGACTCCACGTCGACTAGCCGTTTGCCCGTAGGCGCGGTAGTCTTGGGAGAAGGTTTCTCGACAGATTTCTCCGACGTCGACTCCACCACCTTACTCGACACACGCTCGACGACCTTCTTCGTTGGTGCCTTCTTTGGGTGCCTTTTCGTGTTCGACCGCCTTTTTTGGCTTCGAAGCCTCCGAAGACGACGGTGTCGAAGGTGTCCCTGCCGTCTTCGGTTTCGATGGTGTGTCAGCCATTTTAGAAGAAGTCGAAGCCGATGGTTTCGGTTTCGGTTTCTGTAACGGAGGCTCCGCGGAAATGTCTGTAGCCGGGCCAGAAGGCGGGGCCGAGGACGTAGGTGGAGGGTCGTGGGTAAGGCCGAGTGGCGATCCCGTGACCTGAGCCTTAGTTATTGTACGGACGGGGCATAGCTCTTCTTCCGAGCTAGCTTCCGCGGCCCCATAAACTTCCTCGTCGTCCCCTACCTCCTCGACGTATTCGTCTAGGTCCAGGCCCTCAACGGCTTCACCGTAGTCGGTCTCGACCTCCGCCGATGGAGGCGAGATCTGAAGCTGAAGCTCTTGCTCGTGTGCTTCGGGGTCGTTGAAGATGTCCACAGGTGCCGGTGCCGATCGCTGGGCCTCGAGGCGCGCCACGCGCCGAATCTTGAGCGTCTTCTTTGACCTGAACTTCGAACAGGCCATACAGTTGGCCTCGTTGTGGTCCGGCGACAGGCACTTGTTGCATACAGGATGCACGTCGATGTGTGGGTACTTCGAACCGCACACGGGACACTTTTTGAACGGACTTCGTTCCATTGTAGATTCGTCGGGGTCTTGCTGCGCCGAAGGGCCTCGATGACCGAAGAGTCACGCGACTCCCCAGAAAACCGACTCGAAGAGTTGGAGTATACACGAGAACCGAACGCCAACAATACCGACGAGGTTAGAAAGCCTTTTGGCCTTTAGAGAACAGTTTTTTACCGATTCCGACAGGAGACGTCAAAATCACATCCGAACCCAATGGCGGAAAAAAAAAATCTGGGGATGGAGTCGATGCCCATGCGCACTGTAGTCCAGGGGAGGAGCCACCTATCTCGTGATACTTCGAAGACTCTTCCATGACAACAATGTGCAATCATCCGGACCCAACACTAGGCGGCGATCTATGCAATAGATATGAATTTAGCAGCCCACATGCCTCGAACCTTTCTATCATCAAGACCATATTTACCTTTAGACTTGCTTTAGAACATCACTGTGGCACAAACAAATTTACCATTATATACAAGAAAACTGATCATGAAATTACTTGCGATGCACATCTCAAAAAGTGCGAACCAGTCTGCAGTCATCACTATGTGGAGGTACACAAACTGAGCAAATCGAAATGACAAGCTAACAGCAGACCAATACTTAATGCAACAATACACTACTATTATGTGCCACACAATTTCTTTTGTAAAGTCAATATTCATGCCTGCAGGTGGACCCCTTAATAGAAAGAACATAGCATACATAGCACACGTGCAGCAACACTCACTGGCAGCAGTTTGTCCCTGGACTCAGAAATCCAACATAATTTTTTCATCACTCCAGACTCATTTAAGGTGTTCTGTCAGCAACATATTTGCAGCCACTGAGCGAGAACCAATAAATATGCAGGAGTATAAAGTGTGCAATATTTCAGTATTCTCATGTAGAGGCCAACTGCAGAGGCATTAGCAAACTGGAACCACAGCAGTGCAGTAGCACCCATACCAAATAAAAGATCTGAGCACACAGTTTTGCAAAATAGTGCCTAAAAGAAGTAAGTTAAACATCAGGAATCATATGCGAGTCGGTCTGGTGTGTTTAAATCACTTTTGCAGTACAGCCAGGCAGTCATTAAACAATCATTCAACAGTACGAACAAGTTACTTATCTTCGGTAACGCGTTTTATAGTGGTACAGTATCTGCCTGTGGATTCCTCACCTTTTGAAATACCCCTTGCGCAGAATTCCACGCAAACTTTTTTCATAGCTCTCCCATGTCTATGAGGACGTCATAATGGAACGGCTCTACTCGCGACTACGCGTGACATCATCGGAGCCACAAGAAGACTTTGTAGGCGTGAGAAATCCACAAGCAGATACTTTATCCACCCGAAAAAGCGTTACCAAAGGTAAGTAACTTGTTCTTCTGATGGATACATTGTCCTGTGGATTCCTCACGTTTTGAATTGAATCCCCAAGCAGTCCCGTTCCCGGAGGAGGGTGCCCGTCTACCTATACCAAAAAATCCTGCTGCACAGAAAGTGGCGCCCTCCTCACCTCTAAGTGTAAGAAGTAATGCTTTGTAATAGTGTGGAGGGAAGCCTAAGTTGTCACCTTCCAGATGTCTACAACAGGCACACCTAGCCAAAGCAGAAGAAGACTTAGCTCTAGTTGAATGAGCTCGAATACTTTCAGGAGGGTCCTACTTGGCCAAGGCGTAGCATATCTTGATGCAGAGGAGGATCCACCTGGAAAGTGTTCACTTGTGGTCAGCCTTGCCCCTTCATTTTCCCCACATAACCAATGAAGAGTTGGTTGTCCAGCCTGAAGTCTTTAGATCTGTCCAGGTAGAGACTGACCGCCCTCTTAGGTTCCAGGCGATGAAGTCTCTCTTCCTCCTTATAAGGGTGAGGGGGGAGGAAAGAAAGTGGGTAAAGAGATTGATTGCCCTAGGTGGAAGGGAGTGACCACCTCAGGCAGGAAAGCAGCTCTGGTCCTAAGAACCATCTTATCCGCAAGAATGGAGGTAAACGGAGGCTTTGAACTAAGAGCCTGTAGCTCACTAACCCTCCTGGAAGAAGAAATTGCAATTAGAAAAATTGTCTTGAATGAAATGATACAGTCTCGATGGACAACTATGCATTGGCTCAAAGGGGGACCCATCAGGAAAGTAAGAACTCAATTTAAATCCCACTGAGGCATGATAAATGGAGTGGGAGGAAACCGGTTAGTGAGACCCTAATGAACCTCATGACTATGGGAGACTTAAACAAGAAGGGTTGGTCTGGTAAGCAAAGAAAGGCTGACAAAGCAGACAAGTAGCCTTTAACAGTTGCTACTGCGCAACCATGTTGAGCCAAGGCAAGAGCGACACTCAGAATATCAGATAAACGGGCCTGCAAAGGCTCAATTGATATCTCGCCACACCATTTAACGAACAGGGACCACCTACCAGAATAAACAGATTTGGTGGAGTGTCTGTCTCCTGGCCGATAACATAACATCCACCACATCGGTGGGAGAGAGAATTAACTCAGGTTGCCCCATTCAATCTCCAGGCATGAAGGTGCAGGCTCTGGAGGTGGGGGTGTAGAACCTGCCCCTGCAAAAGAAGGTCTGCCCTGAAAGGAGATGGAATGTGCAATGAGAGGTGAAGAAGGTCTCTACCACACCCTTCTTGGCCAATCTGGAGCCTTCAATATGATTTGGGCCCGGTCTTGGCGAACCTTCCTCTGAACCCAAGGAATCAAGGGTATGGGAAGGAACACAAAGAAGCTGAGAGCCCCAATCTAACTGAAAAGTGTCCCCTAAAGCTCCCCGCATTGGATACTGGAGACTGCAGAATGACGGGCAGTGCATGCTCTCGTGAGTGGCAAATAGGTCCAACCGAGGAAACCCTCACATTCTGAAAATGTGATGGAGCACCTCTGGATGAAGACGCCACTCGAGATCGGCTGAGTATTGCAGACAGACTGTCTGCACGCACATTCAGCACCCCAGCCAGATTTGCAATTACATAAATCTGATGGTCCTGAGCCCAGGACCAGAGTCGCAGAGCCTCTGCAGAAACGATACAACCCTACTACTCCCTGTTTTTTGATGTACCACATTGCGGTAGTGTTGTCCATCAGGACCTCAACTGACTGAGCGCGAAGGGAGGGAAGAAAGGCCTTGAGAACCAAACGAATCGTCCGCAATTCTAGAAGATTGATGTGAAACAATCTTTCCTCTGGAGACCAAAGGCCCTTGGCCTCCAGATCCCCCAAATGAACTCCCCTCCCCGGAGTGGAGGCATCTGTTACCAATGTAGCCACAGGAGAAGGAGGTTGAAAAGGCTTCCCTTGAGACAGGCTGCCTGGAACACCCCAGCATGGCAGCTCCGCTGCAGCGTCTCTGGAGATTCTGACCACCTTCCTGAGATCTCCGTTGTGTTGAAACCAATGGAGTGCCCTCATGCGCCAGCGTGCATGATTGACCAACAGTAAGCAGGTAGCAAACAGATCGAGCAGGCGCAGAACCTTCAGACTGGAACAGCCGCTCCATCTTGAAACATTTGAATCATAGCCTGGATGTCTATAATCCTCTGAGGAAGCAAGAAAGCACAACACAGTAGTGTCCAGTACTGCCCTTATGAACAGGTTGCGCTTAGAGGGCACTAGGTGAAATTTGGGTACATTTATCGAAAAAACTCAAGCTGAACAAAAGATGCGCTGTCACTTGCAGATGTTGCAGCATCATCTATGATGACTCCGCTTTGGGCAGTCAGTCATCCAAATAGGGGAAAACCGGAATCCCCGACCTCCTGAGATGTGCCGCTACCACCACCATCACCATCACCATTGTGAAAGATGTAAGACTGAACAGAATGCCGCAAATTGGTAATGTTGGGACCCCACCTTAAAGTGGAGATACTTCCGATGTGACTTCTGGATGGGAATATGAAAATACGCATCCTGTAAATCGATCAACATGATCCAGTCTTCCTGCTGCAGCACCAGAAGAACCTGAGCTAGGGTCAATTTCTCCTGTTTGAGGTAAAAATTCAAGATCCTGATGTCTAGGATCGGTCTCAATTGCCCGTCCTTTTAGGGGATCAGGAAATACCGGGAGTAGCATCCTTAAACCCTTTCCTGCTCCGGAACCACCTCTATTGCACCTTTCTGTAGCAAAGATAGAACCTCCTGCTGCAGAAGCAACAGATGGTCCTCCGAACACCAACCCTGATGAGGAGGGAAAGGAGGGGGAAACTCCTGGAAAGGAAGGGCGTATCCATTTTCTAGGAGATCCAAAACCCAGAATTCGGATGTAATAGATTTCCAATTTCGTAGAAAATGGGACAACTGACTTCCCACGGGTCCAACATGCTCTAAGATGGGGTATTTAGAGCTGCTTCCCTGAGGAAATAGTTGAACAGGAGAGGAAGGAGGAGGAGGAAGAGACAGGTCGGCGAGCCTCACCTCGCAGGAGACATCTACTTTTCCCTCAGTATGTTCTATACAGCGGGCTCGCCTGCTGTTGCTGCTGCCAGGCCCGAAATGGAGTAGCCTTTCCAAAGCCCCGAAATCTTCGGTAACCAAAGCCCCTAGGTTGAGACTGCAGGTCTAGTGATCTACGGTCAGTAAAGCGATGTAGCGCTGAGTCCGACTTGGATCCGAAAAGTCTAGAGCCATCAAAAGGTGAATCCAAAAGGGTGGTCTGAACATCTGAAGAGAAACCAGACCCCCCCCTCCCCCCCTCAGCCCGGCGTGCCTCCTAGTGACCACTAAGGAACACATCACTCTAGCAACAGAGTCAGCCGTGTCAATCCCAGATTGAATACACCTGACGGACCGGAGCTTGAGTGTCTGACAGCACCTGTGCAAAATGAACCTGTACATCTTCTGGAAGTTTAGGGATCACCTCTTTAGCCAAATCCATCAACACATGGATGTAGCGACCTAGTAGGCACGTTGCATATGTCGACTTTAAAGCCATACTGGATGATGAAAACACCTTTTTCCCCCGACTGCTCCATCATTTTTGAATCTCTATCTCCAGGAGTGGACGGGAAAGAGGCAGAAGATTGCTTCGAAGAGCATGACGCCTGAATCACTAAGCTCTCAGGAGACGGGTGTGTAGATAAAAAAGCTGGATCCCCAGGCGCAGCTTTGTACCGCCTTGCCATCGACCGATCTGGACAGCTGGGGCAGACATAGGCTTTTGGTGTACTTCTAGAATGGGATCTGTGAAAGCCTCATGAAATAGGAGCAGAGGCTCTATCATCAATGAAGGAGAGTGAAGAACCTGTTAAGATGTACAATTTAATCTCCGCAGTGAGCAACTTCAAGTCTGGAAGCTCTGCCGCCTTCCTGATGACTGAGTGTGAGGAGGATATCTCCTATGAAGAAGAAGGTTCTCACTCCGGCAAATTATCCAGCCCATTAGCTTCCTGAAGCCCTTCAAACTCGTCCCTGTGACCCACTATTTCCTCTTCGTCAGCCTCTTCCTGCTGCTCCTGGAAGTCTTCCTCCTCCAAAAGCCTCTGGCCTCCCTTCTTGACCTTATATTGGGTATTGCGTCGGCGGAGCCAGACGCACCGCTGGTGACTTTGGATCCGGCGTCGATGGAGGCCCTTCAGTGACAGCTAGAGGCGCCGCACGGAGTCGAGATAGCACCGGAGAGGAGCCAGACGGCGCCGGAGAATAATCCATCCTACCCTTCTGGGATGGTATCGCGTCAAGAACCTCAACGACTGGTAGAAAGGCAAACGGGGGGGAAAGAGGTGGCCTTTTGGTGCTGGTCCATAATGGAGGAGGCAGACGGTGAATTTAAGCTCCCGTTGGAGTTGTGGGGAAGTGACTTAGGTGCACAGGGTGAGGACCTATGGGTTAGATCTTTTAGCCTCCTCTACAAAACTGTTAAGCCAGTATGGTTAAGACGCAACCACCTGTTTACTGTGCACCGAGCATATCTTTCCCCCCCAAAGGCTTTCTAAATTCCAGCCAGGAAAGTGCTGCAACAAGTGCCTCCTCCCAGCAGCCTCTGATATTCATATGTTTTGGGACTGCCCCGGTACCATGGTGTATTGGGAGGAAGTTAAAGCTACCTTGGAATCAATTCTTAAAATACCGATTTCCCTCAGCTTGGCCTTAATCATATTTGGTCTGGAAGACAGCATTACGGGGTTGGCAAGGACTTTTCTGTTCTACGCAATCCTCCTGGCAAGACGGCAAATATGTAAACATTGGGCCGACTCCAATCCACCAACCCACGCAGACTGGCTGTCATCCCTCTACGAAACATCAAGGGTAGACTCAGCTAGATTCTGCAGCTCTCGGAGCCTTGCCTTTTGGAATCTGTTAGTCAAGTGGAGATAAGCTATTCGGACCGCCGGGTTTTTTTTGGGGGGGGGGGTTCCCCGGGTCCGATGATTATGCCCCTACACTCCATGGTCCAGACGGGGGTCTGTCGGATCCCGAAAACATATCCAGGGCCAACAGGCTGAAGTATGCCTCGATGGAGTAAGATCTTCCTGACAGTACCTCCCCACAATTTGGTATGTCTGTCCGGGTGCAGGATGGGACCACTCTCTGGTCTCTCCCTTAAAGGACAATAAGGTGGTTGGCTCTTTCTTGGAACGAGGATGTGGCAAATGAGGACAAAAAAAAAAAAAACCCTCAACGTCGGGAGAGGCGAATTTGGGGTCATCATCATAAATCGCATAAAAGGTGTCTGGGCATAATGTGGTGGTAAGCCCATGTTGAATGACAGCGGTCCCACAGGGCCAAACAGGCGCGCCGGAATAGTTAGCTGCCCTGGCAAACATGCCATACATCGCATTAAAAAATTGGAAAGGATCCGTACCTGGAACCAGAAAAGGTGGGTGCGGATCAGGCTGGGTCTGGCTGCTGCGCCCGAGACACCGGAGCTGGGGCTGGAGGGGTCGGAGGTGTTCCCCGGGTGCCGGAGAGCCCCTCGGAGTCGGAGAATGAGCCAGAGTCACCTGAGGTGAAGGGGAAGGCGAGACGTCATCCTCCTTGTGATGCTGTAAAGCTGGGGATCCAGACTACGGCGACTTGTCCTTAGAAGAGCAATGCTTCTTCTTGGGCTTACTCAACGATGTTGAGGTGTGCGGAGTCCGTCACTTTGACTTTGATTTTGTTCTTCTCCGGCCCCGCATCTACGCCCTGGCCATGAACAGTTTCGCTTCCCTCTCCTTGAGGGCATTCGGATTAATCAGGCGACATGAAGAACATCCCTCGACGTCGTGGTAGGACAACAGGCACCAAAGAATCATCATGGGGGTCCGTGATGGACATATGACCCCTGCATTCCCTACAAGGTTTAAACCCAGACCTCTTCTGAGTAGGCATCGCACTGCTACAATTACAGACAACTGTAACAATGTTAAACTACGAAGTAATGGAGAGTCCGGAAAAAAACGTTGATGGCGCAGGAAAAAAGGAAGTGACATCAGCACGCCATGGAGGTCTTCTTATGGCTCCGATGACGTCACGCGGAATCGTGAGCAACGCAGTTCCATTGTGACGTCCTTGTAGACGTAGGAGAGCTATGAAACATAATTTCTGCAAAATAATTCAAAAGGAGAGTAATACATAGGCGGATGTATCTATCAGAAGCATTCGTTCGCAGGGACGACAGGACAGGTAAAGCAGGTAGAGAACACGGAGATCTTGGGACCCAACACTGAAGCCAGGACTGAGTACATCAAGGGAGTAAGGCTAAAGGGCATTGGCTTTTCGAGACAATTTTCTGTAAATTATTCTGTGAGATTTTATGTAGCTCACACTAAACCAAGGGTGTCAAAGAGCTTCACATGAACGTCCCATTTTAGAAAGAGGTGACATAAGTGAGAAAGTACAGCATTCATGAACAAAGAATAAAACAAAGAATAACACTTAGAATCAAAGACACAGGACAAACTGAGTTAATATGATATTGATACAAAGGATCTGTAAAATTCATGTTTCCAAAGAAGAACCTTTCTTAAGACAGGGAAGGATGGAGCCAATTTTAGCCAGGTGGTAGTGCATTCCAAAACATAGGTTGGTTTCCAGCACATACTTGTTTAAGAGTTGAATTATTCTTGAAGGTTATTAGCTTGAGATGCCTCTGAGAGCCAAAGTACTACTAGATATTATGGGTTTGGTGATAGATACTTTAGGTTGATGTGGTGCAGCGCTTTATATGTTACGCACATTAGGCCCGATTCACAAGATGCATTTTGGAGCATGTAAAGTAGGACTCTAGCAATGACAGCGCGTTCCTGCATGAACCACCTAATCAACACACGCAAAACAGAGTGCACTCTTATGATACCAGGTGGTTCACGTGGGAATGCGCTGTCATTGTTGATGACACTTGTGCAGTTATTTTATCTGTAACTCTATGACGGGAGTCCTAAATGATTGCTGAACCCCAGAACGTCATGTTTGTCGTATAAGGCTATGTATATGAATGAGATATAACACAAGAATCCCGGATACAACGTTTTCATGCTAATTAGGTTATTGACTTTTTAATTCTGTTTAATTTGGAACCTCTTGCGTTGCATTTACCCTATGGATTGAATGTGCCCTGAAGAAGCGGGGATTTAGCAAAACATGTTCGCTACTTCAGTGCTACGGCTAATTTCGATGCTAGGTCCAACAAATAAATACTGTTACTTGAATGGAATGCATTTTCTTTATTCATTAATAGCTCACTATTTTTAATCAGAGCACAACAATGATTGATAATGCTTCAATCTGGAACACACCACTTGATATGTGATTAATTGTTATAATGATGTTTGCTTTCATTAATAAAATACAGTAATACGATATCAATTTACTTTTGTGGCCTACATTTTTTATTAATATATTCTAAAGTATAAAGATACCACTAGGATAGTGCAGAATATACCCAACAGTCTGCACTGAAATTTTATTAATTAGCGATACAGGAAATTCACTTTAGAGAGTTGCATCAGACATTTAAAATACTTGGAGTAAAAATACATTTGCGACGGCAAGTATATTTTGGGGTAGATATAGTCCTAGTATCAGATGCTATGAGAGATGTCTCTTAAGCGAAAGATTAAGGGGTGGCATACCAAAGCACTTCACAAAAAGGCAGATTAATGTACGAAATGCTTTACTGTGGCAACAAACTTGAAAAACTCATTAGTAGAATCAAAATGTGTCTAGAACAGGCAAAGAATGGTAACTGCAGAATGAGGAAGGCTCTATAGTCAGCACGCATACCAAAAGGAGTGTCCCTTGTCTTCCAGGAACAGATATGCAGACAAGTACTTGCTACTTTGATGATGATTATAGGATGATTATAGGTCCGCAATAAGGCTCTATAAATCAGAGATTAAATTGGCGCAAACCTCCTTCTACGAAGGGAAAATTAGTGCTGCAGCCAACGCGCCTAGGGAAATCTTTAGGATAGCCAAGTCCCTTATTTCACCCCCGGCTGAGCGTCCTACTGCTGAAGGGGCACAAGACCGCTGTAATGAGCTAGCTGCCTTCTTCTCCAAGAAAATTTCGACCATATACTCTTCTTTTAGTAATCCTACGGTCAACGCCCCCTCCGTCCCATCTAAGCCAGCTGATTCTCCGGCTCTCTGCAAACTGGATATAATTCCGCTTCTTGATGCCGGCAGCCTGGATAGATTAATTTCTAAAGTTTCTTCCGGGTCTCCCAATGACCCGGCACCCCCCCGGATCCTTGTCAAGGCACTGGACGTTATTCGTCCTGTCATCCTGGAAGCCTTAAACACCTCCATCGTGGCCAGGTCGGTCCCACTCCCCTGGAAGTGCGCCATGGTGAGGGCGCTTCTCAAGAAGCCCTCCCTGGACCAGAGCAACTTGTCCAACTATCGCCCCATTTCGTTGCTCCCCTGGCTGAGTAAACTGCTGGAGAGGCACGCCAACAATATCTTAACAGACTATTTGGAGTCCAACTGTCTGTTGCGTGCCTCCCAGACAGGTTTTCGCCCTCAACATGGCACAGAAACCGCTATGTTAGCGGTTACAGAGGAAGCAAGAACGACTTTGGATCGGGGAGGAAAGGTGGCCATTATCCTGTTAGACCTTAGCGCCGCGTTCGACACGGTGAACCATGCCACGCTATTACACCGACTGGCGGGCATGGGCGTGTCGGGCGCGGCTCTAGACTGGCTTACCTCCTTTCTGAGTGAGCGCTTTTTCCAGGTCTTCGAGGGTGAGATAGTCTCTCCCAAACACCCTCTCAGGTGTGGGGTACCTCAGGGCTCCTCCCTGAGCCCGACCCTCTTTAACGCCTACATGGAACCTCTGGACAGGATAGTCCATCCCTTTGGTGTGCGTATAGTCACCTACGCGGATGACACGCAGCTTGTGGTCTCGTTAGACCACGCAGATGGATCATCCGACACCTTAGGCCCCTGTCTAGAGGCTGTTGCCAGATGGATGCAAGCCTCCTGTTTGAAGCTTAACGGGGAGAAGACAGACATCATTCTACTCGGAAATCCCTCCCCGTCTGCTCTTGCACCCGTCTGGCCACCATGTCTTGGCGCTCCTCCTGCCCCCAAGTCCCAGATAAAGAGCCTCGGGATCTGGCTTGACACCGCCCTTGATTTCTCGGTCCAGGCTACTAAGACTGCCGCCACCTGCTTTGGACTAATGAGGATGCTCCGGCGGGTGCTCCCTTTGCTCCCTTTCCAGGCGAGGAGGACCATGGTCCAGGCCCTGATTCTCTCTCGCCTGGATTATGGGAATGCTCTCTACCTAGGAGCACCGGCTTCGGTACTGCAGAGGCTTCAGGTCACACAAAACAGTGCGGCCCGCCTACTGTTCAATCTCTCCCGTCGGCAGTCGGCGAGGAAGGCTCTGAAAGACCTCCACTGGCTCCCAATGGCTGCCAGAGTGCAGTTTAAAGCTTTGTGCATTATGCACAAATCCTTTCACCGTGTAGGCCCAGCGATTCTGCACCCTTTGGTCACGCCTTATGTCCCAGCACGCCCCCTTCGGTCTGGTACCTTGCAGCTGGCCACCTCCTCTAAAATTAACAAAGCCTGTTGGGGTGGCCGCTCTTTTTCCCATTCGGCGACCAGACTTTGGAATGCCCTCCCCTTTGCCATCCGAGGAAATAGCAACCTCCTCTCATTCAGAAAGGCCTTGAAAACGCATTTGTTTGCTAAATCCTGCTGATCTGCCCCGAGCCTGCGCTAAACCATTTTATCTTCAAGCGCTGCGAGGCCCTAGGGCAGTTATGCGCTATACAAATGCAATTTTTCATTTCATTTCATTTCACTTTAACAAACTGTAAAAACAAACAGACCCTAGTTGAAAGGTTACTTTCGCTAGTCATAATGTTTAAAAGCAACACTTTTTAAAGTAGGTCTTATAATAAAGTTTAATGTCCACATCCCGTGCCTTGGCTACGTAATAAAGGTACTTTCACTAAGAAACATAAATTCCCCTCATCCGCTTTTGTTTAGAACAATATTGTATTGTAATTGCATTTACATAGCACTTACTACCCTGGACGAGGCGTCAAAGCGCTTTTTCGGTGAGTAGCACGATACTCCGGGACCCATACAGGTTTAGTGTTGAATTAGTATAGTGAAACATGCAAGTACATTTTAAGTGGTGGATAGGTTGGTCAGTTATTTGGATTTGGAATGATAGCAGAAGGATAGAGGAGGAAAAAAGTATGTATTTATATAGTGCTTGTTACCCCTGATGGGGTGTTGATGCACGCTATTCAGGAAGCCCATAAAGGATTAGTGGTGAATTAATCAGGTGAAATATGAAGTCATTTCAGTGGTGGGTATTAGTCAGTTATTTGGAGTGAGAAGAATAGCACAGGGATAAAAGGGGAAGAAAGGTTTGCATTCATATAGCACTTGTTACCCCTGATGGGTGTTGAAGTGTTTTTCTGGCGAGTAGCACGCCACTCCAGAACCCATAAAGGTTTAGTGGTGAATTAGTATAGTTGAATATGGAATTTAAGAAGTGAATATGTTAGTCTGTTAATATTGATTGAAACGATAGTGGAGGGATAAAAGAGTAAAGGATGGTTTTTTGTTTGTTTTTAGCAGTAGGAGGAGGATTTTGGATGAGTAAAAAGGAGTTTTGGAGGGGAGGAGTCAGAGGGAAGAGTTTAGAAAGGTTTGTTTTAGGGGATCGGTATAGTAAAAGAGGTGTCAGATGAATCAAGGAGGAGTAGAGTTAGAGAGAGTCTAGAAAGGGGTATTTTGGGGATCATAGTGGTGGTATGGGGTTTGGGATAAACGAGAGAGTAGATGTAGAAGATATATTGACAGAGGTATAGGGTGGGGTATAGGGTGAGAGATAGGGTATTGCATTGGAAAGAGTAGTAGAAAGATGTTTGAGAGGAATCAGAAGGTTGGGCTAGAAGATATATTGAGCGAAGTATAGGCTGAGAAATAGGGTAGTGCATGGGAAATGCTAAATTAGAAGAAAGTGATAAATATATAGATCCATAAGTACCCTAAGTTTGTGGATGGTGTGGGCTGGGTATTGCTAAATGGGAAAATGTGCAGCATTTCTGGCCCTGGTCCGTCTTGAACAGGCTCAAACAGGCAACTGCCCTTGTCCTCTCTGCCATTAACAGGCTCAAAAAGGCAACTGCCCTTGTCCTCTCAGCCCTTAACAGGCAACTGCCCGTGTCCTCTTCGCCCTAAACAGACTCAAACAGGCAACTGCCCTGGTCCTCTCAGCCCTTAACAGGCAATTGCCCTTGTCCTCTCAGCCCTTAACAGGTAACTGCCCTTGTCCCCTTCACCCTTAACAGACTCAAATAGGCAACTGCCCTGGTCCTCTCTGCCCATAGCCTCGACGCCCGGGCTGAGATGCCATAACCCTGGCCTTTTATAGCCCTAGTAAATAGGTGACCCCTTCAGCCAATGGGAACCCTAGCCCTAACACTATCCAATCACAAGACTATCCCTAAAATCTAGAACCAATAGACCAGGATATTACAGCTAATCTTAGCCCTAGTCCAAGCACCCAATCAGTTCAAAAACCCTGATCTCTACGTTCGCACCCAATCAGTTCAAAAACCCTGATCTCTACGTTCAATAGAGGGCCTAGCCCTACCAGTAGTCCCAACCCAAGTCCAAGCCACCAATGGCACAGGGAGCCCTAGTCCCTACATCCATTAGAAAGCCTAACCCTGCTCTTAGTCCCACAACTATTCCAGCAACCAATCACACCAGAAGCCCTAATCGCTACTTCCAACTAAAGGTCTAACATTAGCCCTAGTCCCACCCTACTCCCAACAACCAATAACATAGGAAGCCCTAGTCCCAACTTCCAATAGAAATCCTAACCCTAGCCCTAGTCCCAACCCTACATTGATTGAATCACATACCCAGAAACCAATCAGAACCCTCAAATACCCAACCAATGAGGACATTAACCCTAATTCAAGAAGAAACACCAGAAACAACCACCAATCAGTGTACCAACCACTAGCAGACAATATAAGGTGCTAGCGACCTCAGACAAGGTTTGCTGGCCAGGGAGTTGGAAGCTGCTTCTCCTGTTCAGAATCTCCTAGGAGACAGACAGGCTCGATCCACACTTTGGACTTCTGCAGGTGAAGGCCTAACTAACTTTAAATCTAACAATACTGTTTGAATAAAACTTTACTCCCTCTCCTGGCCAAAAAATGAAGCGCACAGTCCCTAGTAAACACAGTATAAACAGCTTACAGAAGCACCCTCCGATGTAGAATATCCCTGTTGTTGGGGGGGCTGGTTTCACTGGCTTGTGAACACAAAATGGTGGCTGGGGGTGCACTGTTTTAACATACAGGTCTTAGCACAGAGCAAAGGAGAAATTTGGAGGGAAAACTGAATCGTCATCAGGAATGAGAGGGATAAACTACAGAGTTTGGACTGCAAATCCCACAATTCAACATGTTAAATGGAAGCAATCATGGGCAGGGAAAACCACAGGTGATAACATATGCAATCACAGGCAGGTTAAAACTACAATTTTAAACTATAACAACCACAGGCAAAGACAGTAATCACAGAAAGGGAAAATTGTTTTTTTAACAACTTTTGTTTTGGGGAAGAGACAGCACTAGTCTGTCTCCTTACCACTTCCTGGACTCTGCTCACTCCAATCTGGGGCACAGGTAGGCTGCAACTCACAAGATGGAGGAGAATGTTCCGACCAAACTATCACAGTAACTTAAATACGTAGGAATCAATAGTATGATCCGTGGTCCATCATCTACATTCACCTTCTTAAATCAAGGACCAAACAAAGCCATAAGACAAAAAACAAATGCATAGGAAAAAATAAAACATGCTCAGTAGTCTACATCTCCAATGTAGGATGCTACAATGGTACACAATTACAAAGTTGGTAAATGCCTCCTGGCAATCTTTCCATCCTCAAAAACACCATGGTTAAGGTAATTAAAAGATAGAGATTAAGTGTGTGTGAAATAGAACTACAGAGCTCCATGAATAAAATATACTGTACCTGGCATCCATTAACAATGGACTGGAAACCAGATCCACAGAGTCTGTTAACGGTGAGGGCAGGAACAGGAATAGGCACGCCAACCCGGAGACCTACATGCCTTGCAATGTACGCAGCATCTGAGGAACTCTGGAAGACAAAATGAGACAAAATTAAGCTACGCCAAAGTCAGAAACAATTTGATGCAGTTAGAAGAAATACATATGCTCTCTGATTCTGCACAACCCAAAAAAAAAAAATCTGCATTGCACCTCAATCACTCCTCACTGGCTGCAAGGAAGCCCTCACTTAATGGATCTTTTGACAATTAGCAAAATATTTCTATTTTGAGTCTCTCACACAGGACCAAGACACACTGGCATGTAGATCAAAATCTCTCTTTTCTTGGGCTGGCAGCGGTCCTAGAGCAGAAGTGTTTGAAATATGGCCAGTGTCTTTCACAGGTGCTTAGATATGTTGTTGTTGTATACTTGTAAAGCGCACAGCTGCCCCAGCAAAGGGGCGTCCGGGCGCTGTATACCGCTGGGGAACCCATCCTGGCTTTCCCTGTGAGATGGTCCCTCCTGGGCATCTCCAAGGTGAAGACAAGCATCCCCGGCGCTGATGGGGCCGTTAGTAGAGATTAAGCAAGCTATTGCCCAGAGTTGCTGAGTGGGACCCATGGTTGGAGTAGGCACCGAGGCGAGAATTATCGAGTCCGCTGACCATGGCCCAAGACCCTCCCACGTCGGGAATCGAACCCTGGTCCCGGGTCGACCTCTGCTTCCGGGTCTGCCGCCTCTAACCAGTGAGCCACACCACTCCACGTCGTCATCAACGATGAGAAAAATAGACACAAAAATCATGAAAGCAAATCAAATATTCTGATAATGCAAAATACTAGAGCTGCAAAAATATATTACAAGATGCTTTTCCATGAAATTTAGAAGGCTATGTGTGACTGTTCTCCCTACAGACTGCTTTGGTTTTACAAAATCACATAGTTTAAGCCAGAGAAGGCTGGGGGAAGGGCAGGAATGGGAATTCCGATTAAGTCGTTGCTGACAATCATGCCTCATTATTGTTTATTTATTTGAAAAGTTTTATAAAGCGCAAACATGACACGAAAAGGGTATCGGAGCGCTGTACATCGGGAAAAAAGGATACGATTAGTCACTAAGCAAATAAACATCCAAAATTCTTGTAGTGGACCAAGCACAATACAATAAGAGCAAAAACAATCATGAGGAACATATAGCAAGAACATAAGTTGATTCCGAAAATCTCAAACAAAGGAGATAGCCATTGTTTTCTCTAGGGTATAAAAAGATTAGTTATATTGACTTCGGGACGATTGTTGCAGATGGTTATTCAAGCGAAGTTCTTTGACTTGTATTTTGAAAGAAGAGGTCGAAGGGTTCGACCGGATATCAGATATCTGACCGCTCTGATTACATATTAGGCTGTTGTGCTATGGCCTGTCTGATACAAAACTGTATTGTACCAATTAGGCTGAACAATAGACCTAGCATCACTGTCAAGAGACCTATCAGAAGCTTTATTAGTGGCATCCCTAACATTGTTGCAACTGTATCTTCCCTATGTGCTCCCCAGGCTTTCAGGATGCTCCAGTGTTCATTTCTAATGCTGGTGCTGCTAGACTCAAAGGCATTCCCTGCAAATAGAAACTGTTGGTGCTGTGCCACTGGTAGCACAACTATAGCATTGCCTTTTCAGCTGTCAAGGGTATCCTTTCAGGGTTTGCATATCGAGTAACTGAAATGTAGTCTCGCCAATGTTTTTATTATTATATAATAGACGGACATGTAGGGACTTTTGGTCAGAAGTCTTCATGTACTAGTCTGTTAAACTGTTGGTTAACCTTACTGCACACAGCAAAGAGCAGTGGGTCAGACCACTTCAGTCATTGCCTCCCCTCTTTTAAAGCATTTAGCTTACATTCAAGAGAGCTGGACAAGTGTGTGAATGCCTTTCGTGAACTACTTTTTTTAGTTTAGTAAAAGTAGGGCTGAAGTTATAGTGTCTGCAGTTGTCACTGGAAGCAGTCACGCTGTTGCGTGGTAACTCCTATTTGGGTATTGTTAAACAATGCATTGCTTCTAGCTGCTTGGTCAACTGTGTGCTGTGAACATGAAATGTTATTATTCTTTGAGTTCAGGATTGCTGAACTTCTTGAATGTTCCCCCGACTGAGCCACGTAGGGGACCTTTTTTAAAGCACCATCAATCTCAAATGCTATTTTATTATTTTATGCAAAGAACTGTATCACTGTACTTTATGTATGGTTCCCGGGTGACTGCCCTTGGTCGTCCTCTTTTATCAATTCTCCCAACACCAGTCCTTTTGAAAGTGGCTTGTATTTCACATATCACATTGTAATGTAACTGCCTATGTGAGGATCGTGATGTAATGCCTGGATTACTCACTGGTAATCTTCACTACTCCGATTCTTCAGATAAGGACAAGAGTAATGAAGATTACCAGTAAGTATGCACATTTCCTCCACACTCCTCTCTCTGCCAGTACCTTGCTTGAACGAGGATATACACAAGCAGTGTGCCCTCGTTTCAATCTGACTGACCTACCGCAAGATATGCTAAAAAAAAGATAGACAACTCAGGAGTGCATAAAAGCTTTCATTTTTATTAAAACGCTCTCAAGTGAAAAAACAAGCACATCATAACATCAAACCAGGCATGGTCTTTATATAGAAGTTACTTTACGAAGAACCTGGGGCACATGCATCATTGACAATTGCATTCGCAAACGGTGCGAATCGCAATTTTCGGCCGTTTGCGAATGCAATTGACAAAATTTGGATGCATCATGTTTTTCGCAATTTTAGAAATCGCAATCATGTTGCGATTTCTAAAATTGCGATTACATTTTAAGAAATCGCAATTTGTGATTTCTTAAATGCAATGCATGAACACTTTTAATTTGCGAATTCGCAAATAGGGAGAGGTAAATTACCATGAAGTTTAACTTCATGGTAATTTGTGAAAACTTTCAAAAATGCACAAAAGTGCATTTAAATGCACAAAAGTGCATTTTTGAAAGTTTCATTTTACACACACACACGCCCTTGGGGCATGTGTGTGTGAAAAATGCACTTAAAGTTATATTTCAGGGGTGCAGGGGGGTCCACCCTTGAATTTGCATTCTCAATTTGTGATTCGCAAATTGCGAATCGCAAATTGAGAATGACTTCCCATTCATTCCTATGGGCCTTTAGGCCCATAGGAATGAATGGGAAGGAATTCCTTAATTGCGATTCGCAAATTGTGAATCGCAATTAAGGAATTTTAAGAAATCGCAAATAAAATTGCAATTTCTTAATGCATAGCCTATTGCGATTTCTTAATTGCGATTCCTTAATTTTCGCAATTAAGAAATCGCAAACGGCAACAATGATGCATGTGGCCGTTTGAGCCAAAGTCTAATTTATTTCCATCGGCCAAATTCAACCTATAATGTGAAATAGATCTAGTACGGGTAGCAGAAAGAGCTGCTTTGCATATATCCAGAATAGAGATCACAACCCATTCTGACAAGAAGCAAACATACTCCTGGTAGAGGGGCTTGCAGTGTTTAAGGATTTGTTATGCCCAGGATACATGTAAACTAAGGAGATAATGGTCTTAATTTATCTATTCAGTGTAACTTTAAAAGACTTACAACCTCTTTTTGCAGATTCAAAATTGGTAAACAATTGTGAGATTGTCTATATTCCGCTGTACTTCGAATTTTTAGAGTTCATCCAACAGCTAAAAAGATAGAGCTTAGGTTTGGAGTCAGTAGAAGAACTGACACAAAGATGGGAGGATAATTTCCTGATCCCTGTGAAAAGCTGAATTTAAATTGAGAAAGCCAAATCAATTCTATGATCAAAAACCTTCTAGTATGGGTGAAGGCCTAGTGAAGATCCCAATTCTCCTATTCTTCTTGCTGTGGTCATGGCAGCCAAAAACAAAACTCTGAACCATTTCTGTAAAAAGGAGCAAAATCACATGAAGGATGAAGAATCTTGACACAAGCGTCTCTATAGAAAATAATTCACCCCAACGACTATAAGATGGCCTTAACAGCGGACCACTGAAACCTCAAGGTAGCCAAGGATATATTCTTTCAAATCCATGCTGCAAAACTGACGAATATTTTCAAGTGAATAGTTTACTGGAGAAAGATTATTTAAATCACACCATTCGTCAAATGAAGACCAATGATTAATATCAAGGGTTTTTTGTCGCCTTCGAAGTACCCACATTATCTGGGAAACAGGAAGAGAAAGACCAACGTTTAAGAGTCCCCTCTGCTCAAGCTTCAATCTCATCGCTTCAAGAAGCGGAGGGCAGGTAACGGAAGAGTTGGCTGAGGTAAGGAAGGATCTACTAATTTTCCACTGAAAGGAGTCGAATGGTAAACTAGGTCCTCCAAGGCTAAAAGAACCCACCTGTCTCCTCCGAATCTTTGAAAGAACCCTGGAAACATGAAGAATCAGGAGAAAGGTATGCAGGAGAGACCGATCATGGATTCAGGACAGCACCAACTTCCGTAACTAGAGGATCTTAGATTCTTGAAAAGTACAGTGTAAGTAGGGTACCTCGCTGTTCTACAAACAGCTCACCCTGAAACAGTAGAGAACGGAGAATCTAGTCCTGGCAGCAAATAAATATTCTGCTCAGATGGTCTGCTTGTCTATTGTGTATCCCTTGAACATGAACTTCTCCAAGAGAAAGCAGATTCTCCTTGGCACAGGAGCAAATCTAGAGATCTAACAGATTTAGGGCTTGAGACCCTTTAACCCCCGGCCGTCATGAGTCACAGTGGGTGCGTCGCCCGACGGCAGTCCAAACCTCGCCCGCGAATGGAATGTCCAGCACTACATGGAATACGCGCCGCAGCCAAGTTTTTAACAAACTGATAACTTAAATATTGTGTACACAATCATGTTGTCTGTGTGCAAGGGAGAGGATGTGACCTAAGGGCTAGAGAGTTCGACCTCGGAGTTGGGCAACCATGTTCGAGTCTCGGCAGGGACGCTAAACATCCTGTGATTCTGGGCAAATCACTTCATCTCCCCGTACCTTACAAAAATGAATGTGTCTGTCTGTAACACAACTGTTGCTCATGTAAAACGCTCCGATGCCTTCAGGTCTAGTTTGCGCTACATAAAACAAAAACACAAGAACTTTAACCCTGAACTGATCTGAAAAACCTCCAAACTGTCATCAAGACCTACCAATTAGAGTTTCATATGTGCTGTCCATAGCCTCTGGGCTGACTGGACTCACAGAACTGCACCCGAATCTTTGGGTCGAGAAAGGAGAATAGAATATTCGATCCAAGGCTGAGGAAAGGCCACCATGATAGTTGCTTTAGAACATACTATGTTTTTGATACGAGTATTTCATACTTCACTGAGAATAGCGACAAACGATGAGGGATGTGTAGACACACCTTGCCTGGGTGCAAGCGTGCCCATGGAATGGTAAAAAATGTTGCCGCCTAAATAAAAACAGAGGAAGAGATTTTGAGTATGCCCTCCCTTTTTTGTAAAACCTTTTAGGTCGAGCCTTAGCGCCATCTGTTTTGAATTATCGTGCCCAGGCACATGCGCGATAATTCAAAACAGATGGCCTGGTGCTCGCTCTCCCAAGTGCGCGTGCACCACTTGCGGGCTTTCCTCATCAGTGGCCGCCGTCACCACCCCCGACCCCTTTGCTTGTTATTTTATCTAAATAGCACTCCTATTTGTTCCGAGATAAGATAAAGCGGATTTCTTTATCTACAGGAAGGCTGTTTAACTATTACTGCCTTCCTGATCACTTAATCAAACAGAACCCTTTGTTGATTGTGTTTGGCGTTGGTGTTTTCTAACTCTCGCTTTTATTGAGCAGCTTAAAAATACAAAGTAATCACAGAGTGAATATAACGCGGAGGCCCACACAAAGTTTATCAAAACTAGAAGACAGACTTCGAGACCAAACTACACAAGTCACTATTTGTTTCCAGCACGTTTATTGCAAGTATTTACAGTTGCGGGGTTGACAAGACAACATTTGCTGTGCCGTGCAAGGCACTGGACTTCTTTTTCAGTTATATTTTTATAAGAAAAAGGTTAATTTCACACAGCAAAGCAGAAAAAGTTGTATGCCAAGGAAGCAAGTTGCAGTTAGGCGAGTTTGCTCCATATTATAAATTCCACTCTGCGCTGTTACCAGGTTACTTCTAGTATTTAAATATATCTCCACAGTTTGCATCATTGGCAGGAAACAACTGTTTCTGCTTAAATAAAGGGTGATTTGTATTCAACTCTTGTGTAAGAATGTACATTTTGAAATAATAGATGTGAAATGCAAGACGGAAAATTAAAAATTCACAATCCCTCCATGGGTGTTTTTTCAACACTTATTCCTGAAACATATCCTCGTCTGTCGCACCCACTTGTGCAATCAGCCTGAATTTAGTAATTTTGGAACTCCCCTTTATCAGTAGCGGTGACCATGATCATACAAACCTGGGCCAGATCACACAAACTTTGTACCCTTGCTTTGCGGTCTTCTATTGATGTTTGCTGAAACCAACCAGTGCAAAAGTGACTTTCATACAAACTGGTCAGTGCGGTTTATATAGTGGTTGGTTATTCCATATGCTTCAGTTCTACTAGCCTATTTTGCATATACCATTTTTTTTACACCTTCCCTAGCCTGCCTGAGGTAGTGTACAAAATGAGCAGAGGAAGTCAACTCTTTTATGACTGCTGAAGAATGGTGAGGGGAAATAAGATTATGGTACTTGACTTGCTGCAGGTAAGAGATCTCATTTGATAGAAGAAGGGTGACTCCATGTTTAGAACCCAGGCAAGTTTAGGTACTGTGCAGGGGCGCAACTAGACCCAGATTTTGGAGGGGAATGGGGCCTAACACTTCCATCAATGGGGCAGAACAAGCATTTCCAGACGTGGGAATGGAATTATCCTCAGAGCCAATATAAGACAAGCATTGGCATAGCCAATAGCTCTCGTCTTTGGGACATTATAAGTGTTTAGCCATGCAAAAGTTGATGTTGTTGCACCAAGGATATTGTGCTGCATAACTAAATACTTATAAGGTCCCAAAAGCAAGACCTATTAGCTATGCCAATGCTTGCTTATAGAGGGACCATTGTTATCCTCCATAATACCATCTCTCCTTGGACTCAAAAAACTTCCTTAGCGGCGCCTCTGTTTTTAATATTAGAAACTCCAAGTGATTCTTTGAGCTACTGGAAGATACACCATCCCCAGATCTGTTCTGAACCAGTAGCCATTATTATCCATGGTCTAAGAAGTAGAAAAAGATGGAATTTCACCTAACCGATTAGGTACCCAAAGTCCATACTGATGTCTTTCAAAGTGTGGACATAAAATGGGGAAAGTATCAAAAGATAATACAGATAAGGATGCACCTTGAACCAGTGGTTGCGAGGCTAGGCCATCACCGTGGCCAAGATCTTTGGGAAAAACATTTGGTGCAGTTTTAGGCCAAAGGGGGGCACTCAAAATGGTCAGTGCTGATCCCCCACAACAAACCCGGTGTACTTTAAATTGGAGTCTGCAATTGGAACATGTAACTATGCACCCTGCGAGTCGATATGGGTCAGAAAAAACTTCCCTTGTTATCGCGTTAATCCCCTGTTGTAGCGCACTCATTTCAAAATGATTGATTGTATAACTTTGTTGAGGGCCTTCAACCCTATAATAATTTTTTGATGTCTTCTGCACAAAAAACGCAATTCAATACGATCCTGAATCTCCTGCAGTAGACCAAGAACAGCGGCTCGGTTACTCATCAGGGTAGATACACTGACTTGTACAGCTTAACTGGTCACCACGTTTTGGGGCCCAAACTGGGACCCTGGTAGGATAGGAAAAAGCTTACCTCCTCACCGAGTCTTTGGCCAATGGGGAAAAAAGTCCCCTTCATAACCTGAAAAACTATGTCCAGGACCCAATTATTTGTAATCGAAAACCTCCAGTGTTCTGAAAATAAAGCGAGACATTCCCCCTACTAAGTCTTAACCTTCCATATTCTCTGCATAGTCAGGGAAGCCGTTTAGGATTCCCTGAGACGCCCCTTCCCCACCCCTAATGATTGATTAAGTAATTGTTGCCTTGATCACATTTTGGCTGAAACTGAGATCTGTTAAATGAACCATCTCACTTTTTGAGCTCATTTCTCTCAAATTTCTTTTCGTACTTATGGTGTAAAGGTTGAGCATGCTTTTGGTTCTTAAAAGACTTATATTGAGCCTCTTCCAGCTGTTCGATAAAAAAAGCTTATTACACGAAAACAGCATTCTGAACAGAGTGTTTCTCTGCCCTGATGCCAAGGCTGATGTTCTTTAATTATCAAAAGCACAACCTGAGTGAAACTTTGTTTGCATCAGATTGCGGCCCAGTAACTCGCAAACATCCCAACCCTTGCAATACTTTAAGATACAGATTGGAAATCCATGGCATGAGACTGGGAAGCAAATATTTCATAACTAATGGATAAGCTTAAAGCAGTATAAGCTCTATTTTAAGCATTTTCAGCCTTTTTATCCGCTGGGTTCAATATATGGCCTCCGTCACAAGAGAGGGTTGACCCACCACACTAGCCGAGGGAGGATCTATAAAAATGGATTTAGCAAGATGATACAAAGTGCCCATAAATCTTGGAAAAGATATTTGCAGAAGCCCTCCATTCTCTCTTTAGAAACCCTAGGGTAGTCGACAGGACAGGCATCCTAGGAACTGCAGGTCTCTGTAGCTGGCAACACCTTTGCCCACTAATACCAGACTGCTGTTCGTCTGCATGTAGATGAAAATTGAAAGAAAGATATGAAACCACTGGTTCAAGTTCCTTCTCCAGTATATAGTTCCTTCCTGGAGTGGCAGATTATCAGGTCTTTATCATAGGAGAAACCTAGGAGTAACAAGAATGTGATGAGGAAACTGAAAATTGAGACTCAACTAAAACATCAGAAGAATGCGGAGAAGCTGGAACCTCCACATCTTCAGGCAAGATGATTGCCGTGAGGTTGTGGTGAGCAGTCGCTTCAAGCCACTCTCCCTTGCTGATGGAATACTGAGTAGGATGCTCTGCTACCCCTGATGACCTTAATATTCTGGATTGAGGCAGGATTTACTGCGTACAAATATACGGAGAAACAGTCAACGCTCAGACTAGGCTTGACCTGGATTAAAGGAAAACTTTTCAGTTGGGCTATCAGTCTTCAGGAAAAACAGAAATAGGCAAAGATGCCCCCCCCCCCCAGGCCCGCGAGGCAAGAGAAGACGAAAACACAAACTCAGGCGGACCCTGGTACAGTAAGATCAAGCATCGGTGGCGGTAAGGAGGCTGGCAGCTATGCAACTGGGCCCCCACAGCGTGCTCCGGGAGCAATTCGTAAAGCTACTATCCCTTCTGTCAAAGGGAAGAAAACGGAGGCGCGAGGGAAAGAGAAAGTGCAGGATGAACAAGCCTGCCCTGTCGAGGATCGGACCGGCTCTGCTGTGAAACAAAAACAGTGGAAAGCGGTTGAAAAGTCTGTAAATAAAGAAGCTGGTTTAAGACAGCCTACCTTGGTTGAGGCTTTTTCCCCAAAACCTTCTGCACAAGCCGATGTAAAGCCGATCCTCGAGGACGCTGCAGACGCTTAGAACGTTCTCACACAGATACCGAGCGCAGCTCTGGTAGCAGTGCACCATCGAAGAAGGAGACAGCAACAACAGATCCAGACCACTGTGAAAATACCACGGCTGCGGGGGGGGGGGGGGAGAAATTCCACTGAATTAGGAGTGGGAGTGGAGAACACCACGGCAGGGAACACAGACATGTTGGAGGCCCTATTGTTGGTTGAGGCAGCGTTTAAATCACCACGGCAGGCTAGGAGCACCTGGGGCAGCAATGTCAGCCTGGCAAGGAGAGGCAATGGTGGTTCAGGCGAAGGGGAACGCTTCTTTTCCCCCTATGAGGATACAGACACAACCCAAACTAGTGAAGCTAGTTCGGAGGAGGGTTAAATCTCTGGCTCTAGTACATCGGAGAAACAAAATACGCAAAAGAAGAGATGGCCCAGACTAAAGAGGCATGGCTCGGGATCGGGGGCCTCCACAGACCCTGGGAATAAGCTGGGATGGGACTACTCTGCTACGTCACAGTCCTATCAGGAAGGTAATAATTCTCTGGAGGCTTCGGAAAAAACTCTGCTCGATCCCCCTCCTCTCCAGGCCCCCTTTGACTTATTATTCAGCACACTTAAGCAGATGCAGGGAGAGACAAGGACCGAAAGTCGAAGGGCAAGGCAAGCCACAAAAAAAAATACATAACACCTTGAGGAAAGTTAATAAACTATACGATGAGATCGCCGACAGAGTCACGGAGGTAGAAGAGAGAACAGGGAAATTGGAGGAGGACATGGGTGCCTGGCAGAAGTTTAAAGAAACGCAAGATAAGCTAACGGAAGACCCGCAGTGAAAACTTGAAGACTTTGAAAATCGCCAGAGGCGTAATAACATTCGCCTTTTGGGTGCGCCAGAAGGGTCAGAGGGCCAATACATTATGAAATTCGTGGTGAAATTATTAAGGGGGGCTTTCCCGGATTCTGAGTGGCAATGGGAGAAGGAGGTTCAACGTGCCCATAGACTCCCCTTTACGCTAAGGAAAGAGCGGGGAGCAGGCGGAGAGGTACCAGCAGGTTTGCCTAGGACAATTCTCATAAATGTAGGGAATTACCTCCTTAGACAAGAGATAATGGACAAGGCAAGACCGGATAGTAGGCGGTCATTTGAGGACACCACTTTTTTTGCTAGGCCCGACTTCTGCCACGTTACGGTGGAAAGAAGGTGGAGGCTTAGGCAGCTAATAAAGCCATTTCAATCCATAGGCTCAGAGGCATACCTTCTATTCCCGGCTAGGCTGAAGGTAGTTACAAGGGGGAATGTGAAGATGTTTCTATCTGAGATTAACACGCAGCAATTTCTGGAGGAGCTAAAATCTCAGAAGGGGGGTTAAGTAGCTTAGTTTGAACCAAATATGAGGAAGTCTGAAGAATGCTAAAAACAGAGGATGTTCATGCAGGGGTTCTTGAAAAGAGGGGTGGGCTCATGAGCTTAGCGGAAGGATAGGGGCACAGGTATGAGGGGGAGCACAGGGTATTAGGACGGTTGGAGGGAGAGGGGTGCAACATCCACAATCTAAAGCAGCCACACATAGGTCATTCTTGACCTATTTGCCAGTAAAGGGAGGGGGTGGGGTAGTCCGGGGGGGGGGTTACAGGGGGGCAAGGGGGGGGACAGGGAGTAAGGGGCGAAAAAAACTAGTACAAAATGATATATGTTGTAAGGAGCAGCACAGAACAGGAGTCAGAAGTTTAAAGACAACACAACGAATGCAGTATGGCATGGTATCCGTATTTTCTGAGATTGTAATTATCTGTCAGTACAAGTATCAAGAAATGTTTTATGAATGGTTTTCTATGTTGGGCAAGGTCTTTGATGTGTTTTAAATGACGTGTAGGATAGCTACAATCAATGTCTGCGGTCTTAATGATACGAATAAAAGACTTAGGGTCACCGCACTACTTAGAACATTTCGGTTGGATTTGGTTTGCCTGCAGGAAACACACAGAGGTATCAAGAGGATACCTGCTGGAACATCTGGGGTTTACAGTTCTGGCAAACTCTAAACAGTCATCAAGAACCAGAGGGGTAGCAGTATTAGGGAGAAGTAGGGACGTGGTGGTGATAAGAAGGAGGACCTATGGGGTAGATGGGTGCTACTGGAGATAGGATTTAAAGGAGAGAAATTAACACTCGCCGCAATCTATGGGTCAACGGAGGATGACCCTGAGGTTTTCCAATATCTGGATACAGAGCTGGCACAGTGGCCAGAGCCTATAGTATGTTGTGGCGATTTTAATATACATGACCCTAGTAGTATTTTTCTTCAGCCACATGGTCAGTACACAGGGAGGAAGAAGAGGGCACACAAAGCACTTTCAGATATGGTGTTGCATAATTCCCTGGATGACCCGTGGGTCAAGACCCACCCCTATATAGATGTAAGTACGTTTTATTCATTTCCCCATAGTTATGGTTAGGTTGGACTATTTTTTGATCACCAACTCCCTGATGACTGATGCACAAATCGAAAGGAAACCCCAAATTATCTCTGACCATAGCCCATTAAAACACATGGAGGGGTGGATCAAGAGCTATTGGGAAATTAATAGAGAAACCACATCCCCCGGTGTAGTATGGGACGCCTTTAAGGTGGGGGTCAGGGGCGAGACATTGAGCTTTTTATTGTCCAGCCAGAAAAGGGAAAAAGATAGGATAGAGGAACTATGTAGAAATCTCCTTAAGGAAGAGGATGAATTAGCGTTAGCTATACAGCAGCAACTACCTTTAGACCAACATCTGCTTAAAATTGTAGCTCTCAGGGCAGAAGCTACAGAAAACATTGCCAAGAAGGCAGCGGAGAATTATTTGATTAAAAAAGAAGCCACATATAAGCTAAGCGAAAGGGTGGGTCATATATTAGCCATAAGAACCAGGCAGAGGCTAGCGACGTCAGATATCAAGGAAATAGAGGATGAGCAGGGTAGTACGGTCTCCGAAGCGGAATCAGTGAGGGAGGTTTTTAGGCAGTTCTATACGGAGCTATATGCTAGTGGTAACACAGGAGGACTAGCGGAGATAGACAACTACTTAAGGGATATTCCTGCGCCGCTCATTACAGAGGAACAAAAGGAGGGGTTAGACTCTTCCTTCCATCTTGAGGAATTTATGTTAGCCTTGACTAGTCTCCCCTCGGGCAAAGCAGCTTGCCCGGACCAGCTTCCGGTGGAGTTCTATAAGGTTTTCCAAGGGGCGATTGCTGAAGACATGTTTAATGTTATGCTTCAGGCACAAAAGGGCGAGTCGATACCTGAATCATGGGGAGGAGCAGACATTATTGTGATTTTAAAAAAAGGGACACCAGCAACTGTACCTGGCTCATACAGGCCGATCACACTAATGAATGCGGACGCCAAATTGTACTCCAAAATGTTAGCTATGAGGATTGCTGGGATTATAGAGGGGGTGGTAAGTCCCACACAGCACGGGTTTATCCCTGGCAAGGGCACTACACAACATGTGAGGCAGATGATCACAATGTTCGATGCGGCAGGTACCCTGGGGGACCCTATGGCAGCGTTTTTTCTAGACGCTGAGAAGGCGTTCGATAGGGTCTCATGGGACTACCTGCGGCAAGCATTGAAATGGAGTGGCATAGGAGAGGGCTATATAAAAGGTATACAGACCCTATACAAAGAACCAACGGCAAGGATTAGAGTTAATAGGGGATACTCGGCAGCAGTTAAGATATGTAGAGGGACTAGGCAAGGCTGTCCTTCATCCCCCCTGCTGTTTGCGCTATATCTGGACCCTTTTTACGGAGGTTGGAAGGCAATCCCGAGATTCTCCCGATGAGAGAAAACGGGTGTGAGGTAAAGACGTTGGCCTACGCGGACGACGTGGCCATTTTGACACCTAACCCATCTGAAGCTATTGGAGAAGTAGAAGCCGAGGCGCAGCGGTTTGGGCAGATATCGGGATATAGTTTGAATAGAAATAAGACCCAGGTAGTGCAATAGGTTTGTAGTTTGCAACGACCAAAGGGTGGTAAGTTCGGCAATATATTGGGGAGTGGCAATCTCAGCGGATCTAGATACAGTGGTACAGAGTAATATGGCCCCCCTAATGGATAGGGTAAAGTTAGACTTAGAAAGAATAATTTGCATTTATCTTTAGTGGGCTGTATTAACGTCATTAAGATGTTAATATTGCCAAAATTTCTATACTTTTTTAGGTCGATCCCGTTATTTTTTTAAAAATAGTTGGTTCAATACACTCGAGACAATCCTAAACAGATTTATATGGGCACAGGGAAAGACACGGAGGGCCTATAGGTTCATATCCCTGCCGAGAGAGAGGGGTGGATGGGGCGCACCAGATTTTAGACTATACTACTGGGCAGCTGCCATACAATATATGCAGGGGTTGTTGGGCGGTGGTGGTACCGACCAAAGAATTACAAGCTATTCCACTAAAATCTATGCTGTGGTTCTAGGGGCGGAGGCGGAAAATGCCTTTCTAAATTGTACTAACTTCGGATACTACAAAAAGGACAAAGTTCAAGACAGTAGGGGCAGCTATCAAAATCAGGAATGCTTTTCTAAAGAGATCTGGTCTGGGGAGATTCAATTGGTATACCAGGCTGTACAAAAATAGGTCCTTTCCAGAAGCAGTCTTTGCAGATTTGATAATTGCAGGATGGGCAGAGAAGGGGATTCTACAGATTTTCTACAGATTGGGGACGTGATGGATTCGGAGGGACTATTGCAGTTTTCAGACTTGGCAAATAAATTTGGAGTAGATAGGCGGGACTTTTTTAAATACTTGCAAGTGAGGAGCTTTTTAAACACTAAACGGGGAGGACCGGTGGGCCTTGCCAAAACTGAAATACTGGAGAAAATTAGGCTGGGGGGGGGGGGGGGATTGCACTATCCGCAGTTTTTACGCAAGCCTTATAGAAGGGAAACCTGACGATAGAGAGAAATACAGTAGGAAGTGGGCAGAGAAACTGAACGGAGAAGTAGGCTGGTTCGAGGAGTCCTTGGATTTGGGGCGTACAATTCTTTGTTCTGCTCCCTTACAATCACAAGCTTATAAAACCCTATATTCACTGTATTTTACACCAGCAAGAATAGCAAAATGGGGTGGCACTACGGGTACATCGTGTCCACGTTGCAATTCATTAGAAGCAGATATGTTACATATATTTGCTACCTGCCCTCAATTACACACTTTAATTAGAGATATAGAGAAGTTCCTGGATCTATCCCTAGACATTCAAACAACGCTTAACCCTACGAGAATACTACTAGGGATAGGACCAGAGGCAAATGCACCGCAGAGAGAATTTATGTTTATTGCTATGGCAGTGTATAGATTAAGTATAGCCAGGGCTTGGTTGGATAAAAAAAAACCCAGCAATGCAAGTATGGTTGGCTAATCTTCTGGCAGCATACAATTTGGAAAAGCCCATCTATGCACGAAAAGGCAGGAAAGGGAGGCAGCGAGGCCTAAGAATATGGGAGTCCATTTGCAGATGGAAGCAGGGGTTGGAGTTACCTTGAGGACACAAAGCAAGGATGGAGCTAGATGCGATAAACTTTCCCTCCTGATTTCTCTGTCCTACGTCTTAGGGGTTTGTCTTTCAATATATTGCTTATTTTTCTTTTATGTTTATTTTTGACTCCAACTAAGAGGCGGTGCCATGGCAAAGCAAAAGTTGTAGTAATGAAATGTAATTACAAACAAAATGATACTGCTCATTAACTGCTGAGAAAGTAGGATATTAAGTGTGTTATGTTGTATAATCTGTAAAAATTTGAAAAATAAAAAAAGGGGACAAAGAAGAATGGGGAGAAGCACTAAAACCCCTCTATATTCCATAGGCATCAGACAGGGAACTAACCTTTTCAGGATGTCTCTTCTCAAACACGGATAACAGCGAGCTCCCCCCTGAGCATGTATCTGCACACTAGGGGTGCAATTCTACCCAGGAGATGGGAGAAGAATGCTACTTCTATTGCATGTACTTGCCCACCTTACAACAATGCAAGAAACCAACAGACTAAAGGTGGGAAAGGGAAGCCTTGAAATAACAGCACTGAGTCATCAAAGGCAGCAGACCTCACAGATGTCTTTTTTAGATTTCTCTTTGAGAAAAGCCAGGAACAATACATTTAAAAAAAGCCTGCAGACTATGATGTGTGTTAACACAGGAGGGTAATTAGAGCCTTATTTATTTTAACATGGTCAGAGAGGTCTTTCTCCTCTTGATGACACTATCATGCTGCCGCCAGAATCTCACTGCTCTACGCAGGATACTGAGGCATTTTAACGAAGTGGTACAAAACAGTCTGCAGTAAGACTTTGAAGTAAGGCAATCCAACTACAGGGACACAGTGAACGTCTGACCCACTGTACATTCAGATAAGAGATGAGCTCTCACCCAACCAGGGTGCACCTGATTGCAGTCGTAAATGTCCCCAATACCATGAGCTTCTGCAATGTATATAACCATTCCAACAAAATCAGAGAATATGGAATCCTCTAAGTAAAGGAAGTTTAAACAAGTAGACAAAAGTGTCTTCAGAACTTTCAAAGAGCTTAAAAGGAACGTAGCAGCAAATAAAGGATACCAAAAAAAAAAAAAAAAGGAAGAGAAAGGAGTAGATTTTATAAGAAAAATTGTCTGGATACAGAGACAGAGAAGAAAGTTTAGGGAAGGAAGTAAGAAATGGATTGACTGTGTGAAACTTATTCTCATTCAAGTAAAGAATGGGACAAGGAAATGAAATTCACATGATGTAATGTGGCTGCCAATATGAAAATTGTAAATTGTGACCAAGTTATGTTCGCGCTATATAAAACTTTATTAATAAATAAGCAGCATATTTTTTTTTTTTTTTTGCACCAGCGGCGGTACATTACTTAGTCAACTCATAGCATGTAATCATTTTCGCTTAAGGATTCCATGTAATCATTAGAGACGATTACGTCTGACTTTGATTAATTCCTACATGCGTCAATTATTACTTTGCAACATTTGGTAATAATAACAATTTGTGTTTTGTAAAGGTAAATATCTAAGTGTGGGTTACAATGAATGTTTTCATTACTCAATTTATTTCCCTCAATTTATCAAGATTTGGAAGGTTGGAAGCCTTACTTTCTATTGCCATAAATAAAACTCATCCTACTACACCCCAGATTCGAAAAAGCCGATTCTGTAGCTGACTCCGCCATTTTGGTAAGGTCAATATATTGCCCCACTGATTTCATGGTCAGCTGAAAGTACTTTGACAACATATGTCTAAGTACTTTCCTTGCACAGTGGTTCAGCACAGACAGGAAAGAAGACATGAGGTTTTTCCTTTGATTAAGTTTCCTCTAATCTTCGTAGTGTCATACCAAAATCATACCCGTTTCTATTGTTCTTCCGGTCATGAATGAGCACGCAACAAGTGTTGTATTTGCTTTCATTCACTTCAGTGCCAAGACAATTAAAACAAAAGTAGTGATTCTTTTACACCTTTGTCAGTATATTCACATAAGATGTGTGCTTGTGCTGTCCTCCTCCTTGTCCCCTGAAAAGTGAAATAAAGGTTTTCTACACAATGTTTTTGTTCATTTTCAGAAATGTACGTAGGAAATTCACTTACATTTTCACCTTTTTTTTTTTTTTTAAACATAAAATGAGTTTGTGTACTCGTCACAAGGCACTATGCTGTAATTTATGTTTGTAACATGCCTCTTAGTTTTGCTCTTGAACTTTAGTGTACTTTGTTCAGTTCAACTTTGTGTTAGGAAGTAGTTATTTACCATTGCCTGCCCTCAAGTTGCTGCTCTGCATTTTTAAGTCTTGTCCGAGACAGAGCATGCGCTGTATCTTGCAAGACGTTTTGTTAACTAAAAAGGGCTTGAGCCTATTTGCGCTGGTCCTGGAACCACTAGCCACCTTAATCAGAACTACTCCGCTGTTGAAGGGGATCTGCTGGGGGGAGGGCTGGGAGGACAGAGTCTCCCTCTACGCCGATGATATGCTGGTCTACTTGATGGGCCCGGAGGAGGGGATCCCGGATCTTCTGGCGCTATGTGACAATCACGGGAAAGTGTCTGGTTACACGATTAATTGGACAAAATCAGTGATCTATGTGCTGAAGGGCCCGGCGCCGACCCTCACCCCTAGCTGTCCGCTGGAGATAGCAGACACCGCCAAATATCTAGGAATTCATATTGCGCGGAACGCAACCGACTTCTATGAACAAAATCTAAAACCGCCACTTGTTCGCCTACGGAGCGATGTGCTTCACTGGAAGGCCCTGCCCCTGACGCTGCTGGGAAGAGCAGCGCTATTCAAAATGATGGCGTTGCCGCGCTTCCTGTATGTACTTGAAAATACCCCCTACCTAGTGCCACCGCGCTATTTCCAACAAGTGACAGCTATGATAACCGGTCTGCTGTGGGGAAACCGCCCGGCACGAACAGGAGCTGGTACGAGGGGGGGGGGATAGCCTTGCCTAACATACAGTTATACTACTGGGCAGCACAACTTAAAGTCATTAACCATTGGTTGCACGTCCCCCAGGACGATCCGGCTTATCAGGCAGACAGAATACAGCTGGGCACGCATAGTTTACTGGCGACGCTTTACCACAAAGGGCGTGCAGCGAAACTGATGGGACCAACAAAATACACAGTGGCGCTGTGGTATAGAGCACAGGTGAAACTTAAGTGGGATGGTGTCATCACGAAACTCACCCCTCTATGGGACACTAAGGCGCTGGGTCATCTGCGGCACAGCAAAGGGTTCACACAGTGGGATAATATCGGCATTTCCACGGTGGGAGACATGTGGACGGACGGGGGGTGGTTCCCTTCTCCCAACTCCAACAGCAATATGACTTAGGCACCAACGAAAACGAAACTTATAGATATGTCCAAATTAGACATGCACTATTGACAGCCATACCTGAGGGCACCGAGGTCCCCGAAGCCTCCCCATTGGAGGATCGCTTACTTACTGACTTCATGCAGTCCAGCGCCACTTCCCTTACATATCGTAAGCTAATAAATAACCTACTGGACCCCATGGACAAGCTGCGAGAGAAATGGGTGGGGGAGCTGGGAGACATGGACGAAACGGACTGGAACGCGGCACTGGCGTCCCCGAAGGAAGCGGGCATCTCGGGCAGGTTCAGACTGGTGCAGCTTAAGATACTGCACCGGATTTATTACACTAGGACCACACTACATAAGCTCCTCAGGGCAGACCACCCATACTGTCTCCGAGGGTGTGGGGAGGAAGGCACTTTTCTACATACAATCTGGGAATGCCCGGTTATAATTGATTACTGGAGGCAGGTGAGGCGGACCATCTCCCAAACGCTAGAGGCAACCCTTACACCGGAACCCCGTGCATGCTTAGTGAATGTGCGGGAACCTAATGATCTTACGCGCCAGGGTCAGCTTTGAGCCATTGTGGGTATTATGGTTGCGAAGACACAGCGCAGAAGTGGGGGGCGGCGGACTCGCCTACTTTAGCGCAAAGGTGTAGGAACATGGATACACTCATGGTGACGGAAAGAGCGGTGTACAAGATAAGGGCGAACCCTCGAAAATGGAATAAAGTATGGCTGCCGTGGAACCGTTATCGAGGAGATTTGTGTGACCCATTGATGGAAGAGGATATTGATAGCTCGGGCGACGAGGGGGAGGAGGACTGGGTGTCTTAAACCAGATTGACATGAGAGGTGTTAGCGCAGTTGTAACTGATTAGAAGCGCTAAAGGGCTGAAGTGCCAAGGTATTCAATGGGCCTGTGCCGAGCAACCTTTGTGCGTCCACATTATCGATACCAGGGTCGGAACGTCGTCGACACTGCCACAGACACAATTTGACGAATGTCTAAGCTATTGAGTCTTTCAGTTTTGTTATGGTTCTTATGAAACAAAAGTAAGATGTCATTTGATATTAATTGAATGATGCCAATACAAATCGAGGCTCATCCAAAGTTACGCCGCCGGACCCATGGTTGTCGGCTGAAGGGCTGTGTATTTTTTCAATCCTTGGTTGTTTTATTTTGTCGCAGCCGGCCTCAGGGTTGTAGGCTCACTGCTGTATATTGCTACCAACGGTCAATAAAGGTCTTACGACAAAAAAAAAAAAAAAAAAAAAAAAAAGGGCTTGAGCATGCCCACTGCTTGTCAATCTTTAGCTTCATTCTTATTTTCTGGCTCCCGATTGGTCGGTACAAGCCAGGTTCACTTTCTCTTTGTTCATTTGCCCTTTCCGTAGAGCATGGACCAAGTACTGATTGCTTCTTTTAGATTACTAGACGGAAGCCTACAGAGCGGTTAGCGCCTGTTACTATCTACCAGGTCCAGCCTTACTAATTTTGCTGCCAGAATTTACTCTTAAAAATCGTGATTACTACGTTTTTTATGTAACCATGTTTTTTAACAATAGCGCACTTTTTTGCACAATTTGATTACAAAATTGTACTTTGCACCTACCTGATACCCTATCCCTGTTCCGCCGCGGGAAGTCCCGTTTGAAGCGGAGGGAAACCGGGTAATTCCAAGCCTTTCAGTCCACAAAGCCACCATCTTAGGACTGGTGGGGAAGCGCTCTAGCAGACTCTTCTTCCGGGGCAAAGAACCTACATAGCTCTATGCTCGGCCGGACGCGCAGCGGGCGCGCCGGCGGCGCGCCAAAGGCAAGCCCGTCTGCGCCCGTCCGCGCCCAGCGCCCTAACCCCTGCCCATTTCCCTAAAAAAATAAGCTACTCCAAAGACGAACTGACTAAGCTAGAGTCTAAATTATGTGCACATCAGGCTATTCTGTATGACAACTGCATCCTAAAAACTCCCAATTGCCCTTTTTGCGGGTTTCTGCTACAGAGCATGCCAATGTCTCCCTCCTTAGATCAGCATCACCTGAGCAAACGTGAAAGCAAGTCAAACCACCCCCTACTGTCTACGAACACACTAGCCCATGGCACGGGCAGACAACATGATAACAATCTTAGAAACCTAAAGAACGTTCTTATAAATGTCAGATCGATATCTAAACACAAACATGAAATGGAAGCCTTAATAACAGACAACTCGGCTGACCTGGCTTTCCTTACGGAAACCTGGGCGTCCGAAGCCTCTGGGCCCGACTGGAACACAGCAGTACCGCTGGGTTACTCCGTGGTACACGCTGACAGACCGGGCTCGATGGGTGGGGGAATAGCAATAGTTCACCGCTCATATCTCAAAGTAAGCTTTTTACCGCAAGCAGGATTGGAGGCAGAAACCATATCCTTCCTTGTGAAATACAGAAATCCAATAATTTTCACAGGTCTTCTGGTCTACAGACCCCCAGGGCCCATAGGTCCCTTTATCAAAGCCCTCTTAACATTTCTGGAATCCACCCTAGATGAAGCTACATTTACAGTCCTAGGTCAATTAAATTTTCACCTAGAAGACAACAATTCCACGGCTACTCTAATAGAGAACTTTCGAAGCTTTGGGATGGACCAATTAGTCTCCAAACCTACCCATACAGCGGGCCACACGCTTGACGCTGTTTTTACAAACAATGAGCACATAAAGATCACATCAATCATGCCTGTCCCATGGTCTGATCATGCAGCCATCCACTTCAACCTCCAAGCTAATCTCTCTATCATCAGTCGGAGAGATCTCTCTCTCCCAGTAAAAACTCGCCCGTGGAAGAAGCTTCAAACTGCCCAACTCACCAGTGTTCTATCCAGGGAACCCCCCTCACTTGAAAGATGTGACACAAATAACGGAGCAAACCACTTCAATACATGGCTCAGTCGAGCAGTGGACGATCTGGCCCCAGAGGAAACTAAAAAGCCTAGAAGACGTCTAGCCACAGAACAGTGGTATACCCCTGATGTTAAATTAATTAATCAAACTCAAATGTCGGCGCTATGAAAGGATATGGCGATCAGACTACAGCCTCCATAATAGGAAAGAATACACCGCAGTTCTAAAAGAATACAAGGTAAAGATAGAACAAGCCAAGTCTGCCTTCTATACACAAACAATTCAAATTCCTCCAAGGAACTATTTAAAACAGTCGCGCATCTAGCTAAGAGCCCCCGGGACACTATCTTCGTCCCTGACCAGAATTATGTGGAAAATATAGCACTATTTTTCCAACAAAAGGTCCAGGCGGTCTATGATGATCTTCATACCTCACTCACCAGATCATCACCTACATACAGAGTAGACCCGTTAACTGACATAATCAATCTCTCGCAATTTTCACCTCTAGATGACACTCAGGTGGCCATTCTGCTCACTCAGACCAAATCGGGATCACCTTTGGATCCATGCCCTCCCTATATACTTCACCAGATCCCTGAAACAATTAGCCCTGTCCTGACCCCGCTGCTCAACAGGGTCATTAGCTCTGGCCTTTTCCCCTGCAGTTGACAAAAAGCATGTATAAGGCCCATTCTCAAAAAAGAGGCCCTGGATTCTATGGAACCCAAGCACTATCGGCCAATATCCTGCCTCCCCTTACCAGCCAAGATTCTGGAGAGAGCCATGAATCAGGAACTTATGGGATACATCAAATATAATAACCTCCTAGACCCCACGCAACACGAATTCAGGGCATGCCATTCCACCGAATCCGCCTTAATCATAGCAACAGAAGACATCCGCAGGACCATGGACAACGGGGGAAGAGCGGCTTTGATCCTACTGGATCTAACGGCGGCTTTCAACACCGTTAACCATGGGGTTCTATTGAGCAGACTGAGGACGCTGGGCATCACTGGCACTACCTTAGCTCCTCTTGAATTTTTTCTGGATGCCCGCATACAGCAAATCTACTGGGGAGGCCTCCAGTCGGAAGAGTTTTCTCTTCCATGTGGTGTGCCCCAGGGGTCGGCCTTATCACCCACACTATTTAATCTGTATGTTACCCCTCTCGCGGCATTAATAAAATCTCACGGCCTGCATCTTGTGTCCTATGCCGACGACACACAATTAGTAGTGTCACTCTCCCAGACGATGGAAGCCACAGCCGCGGGCTTTAGGAACTGTCTCTTGGATGTCAAAAATTGGATGAATGATCACTCCTTAAAACTTAACACCGAAAAGACGGAAGTGATCGAGTTCGGCCAAAAACCATCAATCTGAGGTCACCTATGGTGGCCTCCAGAGGCCGGCTCCTGCCCTGTCCCAGCGAAAAAGGTCAGAAATCTTGGCTTTATGATCGATAAGGACCTCACTTGCACAGCACAAATAAGTCAGGTAACTTCGGCCTGCTTTTACACAATTAAGGTGCTTCGGAAGATCTTACCTTACATTCCTCTCACTCTTAGGAAAACAGTGGTGGGCGCTCTAATAATGTCAAGGGTAGATTACTGCAATGCACTGTATATAGGAGCGGGGGAAAAACATCTTGCTAGGCTCCAGTCAATCCAAAATACAGCGGCTAGAGTTCTACTCAACCTCCCTAAGCGACACCCCACATCCAAAGCCATACGGGAACTTCACTGGCTCCCAGTCAGGCGCAGAATTCAATTCAAGGCCCTATGTCTGGTCCACAAATCTCTCAACGGGAAAGCACCAGAGGATCTTACTAACCTCTTCCTTCGCTATGTTCCGGAGCGCACATTAAGATCAGGCAGTCAAGATCTAATCCATCTGCCCAGAATAAAGAGAGCCCGATGGGGTGGCAAATCCTTTTCCTACCAAGCATCTAAGCTGTGGAAGAGCATGCCCGTCGCACTGCGCTCGGAAAAGAACAGAACAAGCTTTAGGAGGGTATTAAAAACGTGGCTTTTTGCCATGCCCTAACCATCATCTGTACCCCCTTCAGTGCTACAGCGCTAAGACGCCTCGGCATAAGAGCGCTTTAAAAATAATTCAGTCTCTCAGTCATTAGTGTCCTTGTGCTGCTCATGCTGGGACGATGTACTTTTTTTTACCTTTCTTTCCCCGTCGTTCTTGTTGTTGCTTGTTCCCCCGCTCCACTTCCTGCTTCAGTATGCGTTTTGTTAGATTGTCTTGCTCCTAGTTTTGCTCGACTCCGTTGCCGTCACCGCTAGTTTTGTTCCCCTTTTCTTTTCATCCCACACCCTTCTAATCTTTGTTGCAGCATGACACCACCAGCAGGACACAAGTTGTTAGTAGCGGTTTGAACAAGGATTTAAAAAATGAATGGCTTTGTGCTAGTGCTATTAAGTAATCACTCATTTAATTTGCAAGAAAGTGCTTTTGGTAGATGTTTCATAATTTATAGGCGGACTTGGGCATGATTATAATGTTTTAGGGAAAACAATGTTTTTAATTGGTTGATGCTCACACAATTTTAGGTTTCATAGTGTATTCAAGCATTGAAAATAACACTGTAAAGCATTTTTTTTGCTTGCTTGGCTGCTCCTGTGGAGCTTTCAACTTTAGCATAGAGTGTATATTGTAACAAAGATTACCATGTCATATTATACATTGACAGGCTCTACCACACCATAACATACAATCACAAGCCCTACGATAACATTCTAGATGACACGTCACACTATACAATAACAGGCCACACCATACTATACAATACCAGACCATACTATACAATGACAGGTCATAACATACTATACGAAAGCCATACCTCTTATACGACCGACCAAACTATCTAATGATCTATGGTCATACCATACTATACAAAGGGGCCATACTAGCCATACAACGACATACCATATCATACTTTACAATACAATGGTAGCCCATACCATACTGTACAATGATAAGCGGTACCATTCCACAGAATGGCAGGCAATACCACACAATACAATGACAAGCAATGCCATACCATAGTATACAATGGTAGCAGCTTGGTTTACCAATATACAATCCTTTGTATAAGCTAAGTAAAAAAGAACCACACAATTTACTTATAAAAATAGATATTTATTACTATCACTCACTGATATTAAACAATGTCTCCTGCCCGGAGAAATACTGTCAATGCACTCAATACTTCAAAATAACACAGTAGGAAGCACCAATACACAGTGGTCCCTTGGAGGAGGACCACACCACATATCAAGATATTGGAATGCGGACCACAATCGTGGATGAGATTGGACCCCCCAGACAGTGTAGAGAATCGGGGACCCACGATACAACCCCAGGTGAGAGTTTAGGTACCCCACGATAGCCGTAGGCCAAGAGGATACACGATTGCATACTCAACACTACTCGGGGTACGTTGCGGTTGCAGTCTTGAAGAGGACAGACTCTTCCCAGTGGACCATGAAGATACCCAGTGGAAGACAGAAGGTTGAAGATACACCCCACCCGTAGATACCCTCGGAATCACGATACCTACAACCACTGTTGAGTACAATCGAGGACTTCAGGACGAGATCGCTGGTTCAGGAGGATGAAAAAGTCTGTTGGAACCGAGGCGCGGGTTCATGTCCAAAAGTACCTCAAAGCAGAAGGGACAGAGTCTATGCCTCTCCGGGTCGTCCAGGAGGCATGGAAGATGAAGGCCACTCAAGTTCAAACGAAGCAGGTCAGTCGATAAAGAGGCTTCAAGTAGGGGTACACCGAATCAGTAGCTCTACCCGAGCCACTGGGATGCTGAGTCCATCCAATCAACCGCGTCTGCATGGGTCAGTTATAGCGGGGACAGACTCGTTAGACAGAATCTTTTGATGCGTCCGACTCCATTGATACCAGTTGGTCGTGGTAACCGATGCGGTTATCATGTGATGAAGCGATGCAGCGACGCAGTGAACAGGGGTTCAGTGGAGGGGCGTTCAACGAGGGATGCTGGCCTCAACTCCACGAGAGGACAACTCAGGCCTCGAGGGAATGCAGAACCACCACCTGTGTTGCTGAGCCTTTGGGAGTCCGATTGAGCCCAGGGTCGGCAGACCGGTCGATTGTGTTGCGGTGCTTTCGGATGCAGGTGAGTGACTTCTTCACTCCAAGTGAGATTTCTTTTGACGTCTTTAGGAGGTCCACAGGCCCAGGACGGAACCTGTATGGAACACGCACAGCGATGGTGCAGCAGATTTGCAGGACGACGAGGTCAGGGGCAGACAGTCTTCTCAATTGCAGTCTCGGTCCAGAGCAATGGACGATGTGGTCAGTCCGGCACGGTCAGCACAACTCGGCCAGGGTGTCCAGACGGTCAAAGTTGAGTTGGCGTTGAATCGCATCCCACAACGAATCTAGGGACCCACCCACAGGTAAGCCCTTAAGTACCCTCAGGAGAGGGTTGGGATAAGTCAGGTGCCCAGAGGAGGGGCTGAACAGAGGGGAGGATATGCCTATGTCCCTTGTCCAGTTTTGGGCCAAAACAGGGAGCCAACTGGTTTGAACTGGAGTATGCAAGGAAAGCACCAAATGTGCCCCTATAGAAGACTACGTGGCGCTGGCAAACACCCCCACCCCAGCCTAATATACTAAATCCTGTCTGGAAGATGGTCACACCTCCCTGCGACAGGAAACCTTTTGTCCTACCTTCCCCTGCTCGGGCTTGGCCCAGCAGCAGGAGGGCAGAATCCGGTCTGTGGTCGGCAGCAGCCCTAGGTTGCTGTCAGGCTCTGTAAGATTGGTCCAGGGAGCATGAAGGGCTTCCTAGAGGGGCCCTACTGTGGATGGAATCATACCTCAAACTCCAGATACGGTGTTGGGGTATGATTCCAACATGTTTGATACCAAACATGCCCAGGTTCGTTCCAGCCAGTTTAGAGAGGGTCATCGCGTAATGAGGCCTCTCTATCATAATGGCCGATTCACTTACAAAGTCTGGAGACATGGATCCGGGGTTTGTAGGGGTGGTCTGCTCATGCAGGGCCAATCTCACACTCTGAACCGTACAACCTGTCTTTGGGACTGAAAGGCCTGCTAGAGGGGTGACATAGGTTTTAAGTGCAGTGATGTATGATATAAGAGAACTTATATCTCTCGGGAGAGGTGCATGCACCAACATCCACAGGCCGTAGTCACGGGCCCGTAGTTGAAGTTTGGAGGGTCACACATGGGTGGCATAATACATGCTGCAGCCCATAGGGGATCCTTGGCACTAGGAACCTTAGTACCATATACTAGGGACTTACCAGGGTGCCCCAGTACCCAAACAGGAATGTACCAAGGTACTCACTATAACCAATTTAGGGAGGAAACACAGTAACGGGGTCCCGATTAGCAGGATCCCAGTCAGACTAATCAGAAAACAGTAGATGACGGCAAAAAGTGGTGGTAACCATGAAAGCAGATATTATATTCCTACACAGCCCCTCCCACCCAAACGTAAGATGAGATGAGACGAGATGAGACTAACCTTGCCGAGTTGAGTCTTCATTTTCTAAGTGGAAATATCTGGAGTCTCCATATTCGTTGGCATGGTTACTCTCAGGTCTATTTTCCACTGTATAGTCCATCCCCTGTAGAGAAATGGACCACCTCAAAAGTTTAGGGTTTTCACTCTTCATCTGTTTAAGCCATAGGATGGGCTTATGGTCTGTCTGAACAATGAAGTGAGTATCAAACAGGTATGGCCTCAACTCCTTCAGAGTCCGGGCCACAGCAAAGACCTCCCTCTCTATAGCTGACCAACGTTTCTCCCTAGTGGTCAACCTTCTGCTGATAAAAGCAGGGATGTGGAATTCCCACAGGCCAGGACATATTGTTTGGGGTCAAGAGCAACAGGTTTTCATGTGTATTTTGTCCTTGGGATAAGTAGGCCCAACCCCCTGCAGCACAAACCCTCTGGCTGCAAGTTTGCAGCACCACATTATGGATCAGGGAAGGGCAAAGTCTGCAGTTAAGGTAATATTTTTGTCTATACGTTAATGCTGTTCAAACTTGTATTCATGGTTGATTAATTTAAAGTCTTTATTATTAGGGTGAACGCTCAGAGTAAATGTTGTAATAAGCTCTCACTGCACTACTGACAGTGGTTCCAGTATAAAAACGTGTACACTCGTTTCCAAAGTTTAGCAATATGAGGCTCTGTATAATTCCCCCAGAATTCTCTCTGATTTGATGCAAATATTTGCAGAGCTTGAAAGGGAGATTCAGGATTTTTTGCTTTCGAAATGAAATGTTCACAACAAATGAAAGCAGGAAAAAAAATATTTTCCTAAAAACACAAAAATTTCAGGTACTATTTCTTTGCAGCATCATCTAGTAACATGTGTTGATGCATGCAAGTATTTCCACAAACCTTTGAGAATGGAAAATCAGTGTAAGCAGTTTCAATAGGATTATGGGAAACAAAAATAAACAAGTATTGGCAAAGCCAGTAAGTCTGAAACTGATGATCAGCTTTTTAGTTTTGTCAATGTGCGACTTGTTTTGGCATGGTTTTTGTAAAACCTTACTGGTGTGGGAGCTGCCGGGTCCTCCCCATTATAACAAACATTGTTAAAAAGCAAAAACAGTTTTTGGTTCTCAAAAAGCACACACTGCCACAGTAGTTACTGGCACTGAACAAACCTACTTTGTGTGCCAATATGCTCCTTGTAAAGAGCACAATGCTGACACTCACAGTGAAGCCAGCCGATACAGAGAGAGACAGAAATGTAATAAACACAAAAAGTCACGATCAATGCCAGACCAAATTATTAAAGAAAGTCTCAAAAGTGCACCCATGATATATGTCCTTGTATTAAGTGAAGCTATACGGCTTTCGCTATTTCCCACAAATTTATAGAAGTAGGACAAGAAATAATACTCCTGGAAAATATTTGTGAACTGCATTTTAGCCTCTGGGTACCTAGTGGCATGGTCCGCCGCCACTAGTATGTAACTGTGCCACCACTAGTATGCAACTGTGCCACCACTGGTATGCAACTGTGCCCAGGTGCAGTTGGAGGGTAAAAGGGACCAACAATGTCAATCCCTACCTGTTAGATTTGGGGGTCTCTAATTGGCACAGGTAGGTACGTGTGACAAATAGGGACCCTCTCCTCTAGTCAGGATAAGGGGATTACACTCCTAAAATAACCCCTGCTCACCCCCTTGGTTGCTTGGCACAAGCAGCAAGGGCTCATCTCAGAGGCGTTGTAAGATATGTAAGTTAAGCAGTTGTGACCACAATCAGTAACCCAGTGACAACACTACAAATGGACACCACACAGGTTTTATATAAAAAATAAAGTAGACTTTATATAGAGTTACCAGAAGACCATAAACGACAAAAATACACACTATGATTACTTTAAGTAGATTTAAGCTTAGTTCAGTTCTTAGATGCGACCATCTGCGTCAATGTACCTTAGGTTGCGTTGCGCTTCCACGACAAGCACTGTCGAAGCGATGGGAAATGCGGCAAAGTTCCGATACAAACAAATAAAGACGTGAAGATCTTCCATATGCGGCACGCTTCTCGGGGATGCGAGAAGTTCTCGGTTCGATGCGTGGACTGCAGCAGCCACACCCTTACCATGCGACGACAACAGTTCCAGCGGCGACGCTCTTCTCCCACATTGCGTAAAGCTTCCGCTCGATGCGACAACTACAATGGCGACATCCAAGATGCAACAGTAGCAGCTCCGACGGCGGCGCACTTCTCGGGGATGCGAGGTGCTCTTGGTCGAGGCGGTGCAATGAGACAGTTCCAGCAGCGACACCCTCCTTCGGAGTTGCGACGGCAGGCACAGCGACACGCTCAGACCTCGGTGCGAGATTCTTCTCCTGATCCAGTGCAGTGGACAACTACATTGGCAACACCCTCCTTCGGAGTTGTGACGGCAGCAGCAGCGACGGCAACACGCTTCCTCTTCATTGTGGCACGCTTCTCTCCGATGTGGTGCAGTGCGACAGTTCCAGCGGCGACACCCTCCTTCGGGTGTTGCGACGGCAGGCACAGCTCCTTGCGAAACGCTTCTTCTCGTTCAGTCGCACTTCCAGCTCCTTGCGACACGCAGTTTCTCAGAAGGCCCAAAACAACAGAATCACTTCCAAAAGAACTCTGGGGAGCTGGGGGTTGAAGTCTGTTGTCCCAGAGACTTCAGCAGGAGGCAAGCTCCTTTCCAAGCCCTTGTAGATCTTTCACAAGTTGAAAGCAAAGTACACAAAGTTCCTTTCTCCTTCCTTTGGCAGTAAGGCAACCACTGCAGGCCAATCCCCCAAGCAGCACTTCAGCTTGGGAATAGTTTCTCCTCAGTTTCTTCAGGTTCCTCTCCTCAGTAAAGGTTTCTTCTTGTAGTTCAAAGTGATCTAATTTCATGGGATCAGGGTCCCAATATTTATACCCCAAAATCCTTTATTCACTGAGGGGAGAGGGGCCTTTGCCCAGTCCAAACCAGTTCGGAAGCACTCTGTTTACCAGACTTCTCCTTTCCTTTCACAGTGCAGGGCAGGCACATCAGACGCTCCACAGGAGGTGGAGCCAGCATTGTGGAAGGCAAGTACAGACCTGGAGGACTTTGTTTACAGGACTCCTTCTCTTCTTTCATTGTGCAGGGTAGAGACATCAATCGCTCCCCATGGGGTGGAGCCAGCATTGTGTAGATGCAGATCTCTCCATTCACCACTGGGTGACTCGGCCTGTCTCTTGGAATCCCCCAGCCCTGTCACTCACAAAACCAGACAAAGAAATACACAACCTAGCAGAGGCAGGTTTGAATAGTTAGACAAGCAAATACCTACTTTCTAAAAGTGGTATTTGCGAACAGAATATTAAAATAAACTTCACTAAAAGATGTATTTTATTATTCTGAGTTCAGGCATACTAAATTCGACTTTCTACCATGTTCTCTGAGACAGTTAGGATTATAAAATGTAATAAATCCAACAGCCCATTCTGGCCTATGGAGAACAGGTAGCCTTGCAATAGAGAACAAGCATTTACAATGCAACGGTTTCGCCTTTGCAAAAGTTAGAGCTATTGGCATTGTAAATGACAACATTTTTATTTATGTGTTGATTTTGAAAACATAAATAATTGGCATTGTCATTTACAATGCCAATAGCTTACACACACACCCACAGAGAGCCCCCCACACAGAGCCCCCCCACACACACAGAGCCCCCCCACACACACACCCACAGAGCCCCCACACACACACCCACAGAGCCCCCCCAAACAGAGCCCCCCACACACACCCACAGAGCCCCCCCACACACCCACACAGAGCCCCCCACACACTGCGAGCCCCCCCACTCACTGCGAGCCCCTCACACACCCACACAGAGCCCCCCACACACTGCGAGCCCCACACACTAGAGGCAGATGTCTTGTCGCCTCACAGATAATCCAAGCACAGATCATGCAGTTCCCCCCTCGCTTCCCAGGGATGGGAATGCAGCTTCTTGTCTCACAAGTAAGGCAATGCCTGGCTGGAACCCAGCAACCGATTCCTAACCAGCCGGAAGAGCACCGCCAGCCGAGCAGATAATAGCTGATGAGCTCCGTGGGCTGAGGGAAGCCGTCATTGTCATGGGTCAAAGCACACTCGTCACCAGACAGGGTCACTGGTCTATGCAGGGGCGTAACAAAGGCCCCTGTAGGCAGTGGATCGCCCACGCAACTGGAGGCCCCTGTTCTGCCCACGAATTGTCATATATATAAGGCACAGGAGTTTCGGAGACCCCGCACCACATTCTGTGTGTGGGTGGTGGGGTTTTTGCGTTACACCACTGGTTCTGCAGCGTGCCTGCGGTGCACATTCACAGACCAGCAATGCTCGTGCAACACACTGCCATACGTTTGGCGCACAAGCATGCTTCCCTATGCTCTGAAACAGCTCATGACTGTGTAAAAAAGTATAATGTGCTGTCCTATGGTCTTGCGCTATCCAGGACTGCACATCAACACTTTGCCTATACAGGACTGCACATCAGCACTTTGCCCCATGCATCGTCGAGTTCCAGGCAAGTGCAAGACCCAAGTGTGCTACCTTTTACCACAATGCAGGATTGTGCATGAACATTCGGCCCCCCACACACACCGAATTCGTTGTAGGACATCAAGCATGGCCCCAGACGCAAACTCCAGTTCTATGCATGACCACACTGTCCCGTGTTCTGCCACAATCCAGGACTGTGAAACAGTCTGAAACAGCTCATGACTGTGTAAAGTATAAAGTGCTGTCCTAGGGTCTCGCGCTATTCAGGACTGCACATTAACACTTTGCCCCATGCATCGTCGAGTTCCAGGCAAGACGGCAAACAAAGACAACAGCCACAAGTTTACACCAATTCTGTGAGCGGCCATACACGGAAACGACAAGACGGAGAGAAGCCACAACAATACACAGAGACGACAACAAGACGGCAAACAAAGACGACAGCCACGAGTTTACACCAATTCTTTGAGCGGCCATACACGGAAACGACAAGACGGAGAGAAGCCACAACAATACACAGAGACGACAAAAACGGAAAGACATACAAAGTTACAATATGCTGCTTACCTGCTCGCAAATCGAGGAACACATACCGGCAACAGAAATCGCGCAGCTCACTCCTGCAAAAGCCACGATGAACTGAAAACATGCCGTCCCCCCCAAAAAAAAATAACATCCGCCCACCGCCGCATGACGTTTTAAAAAGGGGCGGAGAGGGGAAAAATAATACATTCGCCGGAACGCCCACGAATCGCCTCGCACAATGACGGACGCCTCTCTCTTCCAATGGCTAGCCTCCATTTATGGAGCTAGCCAATGGAAGACAGAGGTGGGACAAAGCCACATACTATCCTCAAAAGATTTCACCTGCGCGAACGCTGCTGCGCAGCGGATCGCCAGGCGAAACCTAAAAACGAAAATGGCTGTAATTCACTATTAGGCCATGCCACACACATCAGGGCTTGTCCTACCTTATACTGCCCTTGGGCCTACCATAGGGGTGACTGATATGAAGAAAAGGGAAGGTTTAGGGACTGGCAAGTGGGTGCAATTGTCCAGTCGGCATGACAGTACCAGACTGCACGCAAGCTCTGCAATGGCAGACCTTATACACATTTTACAAGGCTGCTTCTGTGGGTGGCACAACCAGTGCTGCATGCCCACCAGCAGCATTTGGATTTACATGCCCTGGGCACACTCAGTGCACTAGACTAGTGTCTGACAAGTAAATCAAATAGCCAAACATGGAACCACTGATTAATACATCAATTTACAATAGGGAGCACTTGCACTGTGGCACTGGATAGCAGTGGCACAGTGCCCAAAGCATCTAACACCAGCAAAAATACATGAGGCAACAACAAAAATGGAAGGGAGACCCACGCCAATGGTGCCAGGTCTAACACTACCCTTTCAAAGGGAACCCCAAACACTGGAAGTGGAATTAAAATGGACATTTGTAGTGCCACCTGACTTTACCACTAGCTTGAATTTGAATTTGAATTTAAAAATATTTCTATAGCGCACTTTTACCACGCGGTTTCTTGGCGCTTGGCAATTGACACAGGAGTGACAAAACTCCTTGGTGTCTTCAGGCATATGGGGACAGTGAAAGTGAGGGACAAGCCTGTCCCAACTCCTGCTTTGCCCTAAGTGTCCTGCTAGGGGAATATCATTTGCTAGGGAGAGGAGAAATCCCCTGAAAGTCTGGAATTACCAACCTCCTGGTAGCACCAGGCTTGGGGTCTCTACCTTCAGAATACAGAAGTCCTTCTTCCCAATGGATCCTATGGGACCCCCTAATATTTCCTGCTTTCTCAGTAGCATCTTGCTGTCTAAGGGGTTCAAGAGAGGGGCAGACCTGCTGCTCCAAACTCAAGTCTGCCCTGGAAGGGCCCCGGCCCCAAGAACTCTGCCTGGTCCGGCCCAAGTTCCTTTGGGACAGTTCCTCCACAGGGGCTGAGAGCTCCCTCATGAGGTTGATCTTTACTGTGAGTTTGAGAGGAGGGCACTTTCTTACCCTTCCTACTCCTTCTCTTAGGAGGAACCTGGTCCATTTTTCCAGGATCCAGTGCTCCTTCAGTGCTGAGTTGTTTAGCCTGAGCCCTAGTGACAGCAAATACACTGGCTGAAATGCCCTTCATTTCTGCATAAGTCCTGAACTCTACTTCAGCCCAGGCTGAAGTTTCCAAACCATTGCCCAACAGACAATACACATTTCGATCCATGTCCCCCTCCCCAGCTGAGGTTCACAACTGCCAAGGAATGGTCAGTCCTGGCACTGCTAGCATTGGTGACTTGTCCAGGTATGATCTGTTCAGGGGACATAAGTTTCTCTGTCACCATAGTGACACTGACCCATGTGTCCCTGTAAGCCATGACTTCTGTACCACTGATCAAAGGCTGTTGCCTGTACTTGCCAAAGTTAGTGGGACTTACTATTAAGGTGGCAAGGTGTATGCCACCATCAAAGACTAGAGCAGCCTGTGCTGGAGTCCTGATTAAGTCAGAACCCAAGGTGAACCCCACTAATCCCTTGGTTGCTGTACTACCACTTGTACTGGTGCTAGGGGGAGCGGGAGTCTTATTGGCAGTGGTAGTAGGAGTTTCATTGGCCTTTAGACATTCAGCATCCATTGTCCAATGTGTTTTTACCTTACAAATGTAGATCCAAGGTTTCTTGTTGCCTTTCTTGGAGGTTTGGGACAACCTCAGATGTAGGGTTTCGGGGGCCTTGGGAAGACTCTTTCTTGTCTTTATTTTTGTCCTCACCCTTATCCTGAGATTTAGAAGAATCCGGCTTCTTTTGCTCACCCCCACCAGTGTTGTTCTTCTTAAGCCTGTTGCTTACCCATTTGTCGGCCTTTTTTCCCAATTCTTGAGGAGAGGTCAGATCAGAGTCCACCGGTTACTGGTGCAAAAGTTGATTCCATCAGTTATTAAGGGTGTACTCCCTCATGATCAAATTATACAGTTCCTCATAGTCCTGTACCTTGCTTCCATGAAGCCAGCCCTCGATAGCCTCAATAGCACCATCGGCAAAATCAACCCAGTCCTGAGTGTTTGCTCTCTGGGTATCTTTGAACTTAATCCTCTATTGTTCAGTGGTTAAGCCAAACCTATTTATGAGAGCATCTTTCAAGTCAGTGTAGTTATCAGCATCCTCTCCTCTAACAGTGAGGAGCTTATCTCGTCCTTTGTTAGCAAAGGAGAGGCACAGGATAGCTGTGCACTGTCCTTGAGGGACCTTCTGTACTTAGCAGGCCCTCTCTAAAGTAGTGATCCACTTATGGGTGTCATCCCCCTCCTGGTACGAAGGGACGTTCCTAGTGCCAAAGGAGGGTTCCCTGATCCTAGGGACACTGGGGCTGCCACCATAGGACTCTAGTGCCAAATGATTCCTAGCCTTCTGTACTTCTAGGGCCTCCTTGTCACAGGCCACCTGATCCTTCCTGAGCCTGAGTCTCAGTTTCTCCAAGCGGATCCTTTGATATTCCCTATCTATGGAGTCATCCCTCTTGTTAAGAGATGGATGTACCTAGAGATGTTTGAGGCAATGGACTCTGCAGAGGAGGAACCAATCCTCCTTTGCCTACTATGAACCCTCCCAGGTGGGATAAAGGGGAGGCCTACTTCTAGGGACACCCTCAGTGCCACCTGCACTATCCTCTGGGGGATCTGAGTTCTCCAGTGGGGAGTCTTTAGACTCCTCTTGGTTATGGTCAGACTCTAGGTCAAAGGGGGTATCCCCTCCTGAGCCCTAGTCTGTCCCCTGCCCACCCACTTGGTACTGCTCCTCTGACCCACCGGCTTTGTGGAGGTCATCTTGCAGTAACACCTTTAAAAGGTGCTGAGTGCTAGGGTTTTTCCTGGTCTTTACTTTCCTAGTGTAACACTGGGCTCTCAGTTCCAAGAACGCGAAGCCACTGCATCTAGAAAGCAGAGAGCCACTGGCTTCTTAAACTAAATACATACTAGGTGTAGTGTGGTGTTGCACCTACCTAACCTAGTGGGAACTAAACTTCCTAAAATTGGAAAAAGGGTGTGCTAGGCCCTTAACTACCAATCTGTAAGTTCAGTATAACTTACTTGTCTAAAAAATATTATATGTGCCTAAATGTTAGTGATGGTTTTTCAATTAGACCACACCCTGATTAGCTGGTAAACCGGCGCAAGCTTGAATCCCAACCACTACACACCAATGTGGGAGGCTGGCTTAGTATATCAATCAATCAATCAAGACATTTGTAGAGCGCACTACTCACCCGTGAGGGTCTCTAGGCGCTAAGGGGCGGGGTCAGCTATTGGTCGAACAGTCAGGTCTTGAGACATCTCCAGAAGGTCAGCAGGTCCACGGTCTGCCGTAGATGGGCTGGGAGGGTGTTCATGTCTTTGCGGCGAGGTGGGAGGAGGACCTGCTGCTGGTGGTCGTTCGACGAATGCGTGGGACGGTGCCGAGGGCGAGGTTGGCGGAGCTGGCGGTTCGGGGTGTAGAAGGACAGTTGTTCATGAAGGAATGCTGGTCCAGCGTTGTGGAGTGCTTTGTGAGCATGGGTGAGGAGTTTGAAGGTGATCCTCTTGTTGATCGAGAGCCAATGCAGATCTCTTTGGTAGTGAGGCGGCTGTGGCGGGAGAGTCAGAGGATGAGGCGTGCTGAGGTGTTCTGTATAGGTTGGAGTCTTTTCTCGAGTGTGGTCGTGGTTCCTGCGTAGAGGGCGTTGCCGTAGTACAGTCTGCTTGAGTGACTGTTCTCCTGGTTTCAGTGGGGGTCCATCTGTAGACTTTGCGGAGCATACCGTGTGTGTTGAAGCAGGGAGGAGGAGACGACGTTGGACTTGCTGGGTCATAGAGAGCGTTGAGTCCAGAATGAACCCCAGAGTGCGTGCGTGGTTAGTGGGCAGCTCCCAGTGAGGTGGCCCACCCGGTGTCGTCCCATGCGGAGGGGGTGGAGCCGAGGATGAGGACCTCCGTCTTGTCGGAGTTCAATTTTAGTCGACTGGTCTTCATCCTGTCTGCGATGGCCCTCATTCCCTCGTGGAGGTTGGATTTGGCGACGGCCGTGTATTTGGTGAGGGAGAGGATCAGCTGTGTCGTCAGCGTTTGAGACGATGTTGAGGTGGTGCGCTCTATGTTGGCGAACGGTGCCATGTACATGTTGAAAAGGGTCGGGCTGAGGGATGAAACTTCGAGTACGCCGCAGGTGATCGTGGTGGCTTTGGATGGGTAATGGGGGAGGCGGACTCTCTGGGTTCTGCCGGTGAGGAAGGCGGTGATCCAGTCCAGGGTTTTTCCACGGATCCCTGCGTCGTGGAGGCATGTGCACAGGGTGTGGTGGCAGACGGTATCGAAGGCGGCCGAGAGGTCCAGGAGGATGAGTGCCGCGGCTTCCCCTTTGTCCAGTATGGTCCTGATGTCGTCAGTGGTGGCTATGAGGGCGGTCTCGGTGCTGTGGTTGCTGCGGAAGCCGGATTGGGAGGAGTCCAGGACGTTGTTCTCTTCCAGGAAGAGGGTCAGTTGTCTGTTGGCGGTCTTCTCGATGAATTTGGCCGGGAACGGGAGCAGGGAGATGGGTCGGAAGTTCTTAAAGGCCTTTGGGTCTGCCTTGGGTTTCTAGAGGAGGGCGTTGATCTCGGCGTGTTTCCAGCTCTTTGGGAAGGTGGCGGTCTCGAAGGAGCTGTTGATGATCTTTCGGAGTTGGGGTGAGATGATAGAGCTTGCCTTGTTGGAGATGTGGTGGGGGCAGGGGTCAGAAGGTGAGCCGAAGTGGATGGTGTTCATGATTTTGATGGGGTCTTCATCGATGTTGTTCCAGGAGAGCAGAAGTTTGGAGAGTTTCGTGGGAGTAGAGTTGGGGGTGTCGTCGTTGTCTTCGTCAGCTCCTGACAGTCGAAGCTGTTGTGGATGTCTGTGACCTTACGGTGGTAGAAAGTATAACTAACAAAACGGTATCGGAGGGCTAAAGGGACATTTAAAGACCCGTCTAAGTTCTATCCCCTTGAAGGAACAACATGAACAACAAACAAACTTAGAGGTCTAAATCAGAAACCTGATCTGAATATCTTTCAAAATACCTTCATGTCTAAAAAGTACATCAAGATAAAGAAGTGGCTAACAGTTATGAACAACAGACCAGATCGCCAAGATCTGGTCTGTTGACTCAGTCATCGTTTGGGACAACGACGGACAGAGCGGGGTCTCGCATTTACCTGAGCCAGGACCAGGAAGAGGTGAGGTCCTTTTCCCGGGCACACTGGATCACACCAGGACCAAGGAGGAATTGAAACAGATGTAGGAGAAATATATCCTTTACTGTTATTAATTCACTTGTGTGTTTTTTATTATAATTTTTTCACACGTTTCTCACTAATTTGGCAGTAGCATTTTTTGAGAACAGAGACCCTGACGAAAGCCTTGGGTTTCCTCCCATAATAGGCTGAAACATGTTGGTCCTCTCGCAGCTATTTGTTTAAACTGCGTTTATGTTGTTGCACTGTTCTTGTTTTTAACAAGGAAGGGGGTTATGCCCAATAAAGTAATTTTTGTTAAAGCTCCCTATCCTGTTTTAAACATCACATTCATCTTCATATTTTTTGCACTGCACTTTCCCATCAGATCATCATCCTTTGGTCTAATCTAGTAATTGTAGGTCATTACCCCATGCCAAAGATGGGGGTATGCCGTATGTCTCAATGATCAAGAGACAGAATACCCTGGCAGGATTACCAAATGAAAACATTGATCCATACAAGTTATTGATGGGAATCCATAATGGGTTTTGATTAGCAATTACAGGTGGTAGAAGGTAGCCAGAGTCTCGCAGAGATCTTGTGACGATAGTACGTCTTTGGAGCTGGAGCTGGCGAGTTCTTTCACGATGTTGATGATCTCTTTGTTGTTGTGTGCATGGTTATCGATGCGTTCCTTGAAAGAGTTTCTTTTGTCGGATCAGACGAGTTGGTGGCGTTTGGTCCTGTCATTTGTGAGGGCTGCGTGGTTGTCTGGTGTCTGGTCCTTGCGCCATTGCTTCTCGAGTGTTCTGCAGGTGTGCTTGGAGTTCTGGAGGTCGGCGTCGAACCAGGTGGCTCTCGAGTTGGTGCGCCTGTTGGAGGGTTTCTTGATCGGGGCGAGGGTGTTGGCGCAGTTGTTGATCCATGGTCTGAAGTTGTGGGCTGCTGCATCAGTCCCGGAGGGTTCGGGAGGAGGGGCTCGGGCAAGAGTGGCGATGAGCTAGTCTTCGGTGACTTTCTTCCAGTTGCCACGTAGGATGCTTTGCGGTTGGTTGTGGGCAGTGGGTTTCTCGAAGATGAAGTAGATGCAGTGGTCGGTCCAGTGGAGTTCGGTGGTGTGGCTGAAGGTGACGTGGTAGATGGCGGAGAAGATGGGGTCGAGCTGTGTCCAGCGGAGTGGGTGGGTGTCGTGACGAGTTGTTTGAGTCTGAGGTTGGCAAGGTTGTCAATCAGTGTTGTGGAGTTATTGTCATTCTCGAGGTGGAAATTCAGGTCTCAGAGGAGGATGTAGTCTGTGGAGGCGATGGTGTGCGTGCTGATTAGGTCAGCGATGGATTTGCTGAACTGTGGTTGGGGTCCCGGGGGTCTGTAGATGAGGGTTCCTCTGAGGGTGGATGTGGATCTCGAAATGTAGGTGTTCGGCCATGCTGAGGACGTCTTCGGTGCTTGTTGTGATTCTAAAGGTGTTCCTGTGGATGGTGGCGATTCCTTCTCTTGGTTTGTTGTTGTTCCGGTCCCTGTGTGTGATGTTGTAGCCGTCCAGGATGGCTATGGCTATGTCCGGTGCCGAGGAGGTGTTCATCCAGGTCTCCGTCAGGAAGGCGGCATCCGGGGTGTAGGAGTTTAGCAGGTCCCAGAGTTCAACGGTGTGCTTGTGGCCTGAGCAGGTTTTGAGCAGTATGCAGCCGAGACGGGTGTGGCCTGCAGTGTTGGGGTGGGCAGGATGACCTGGTGTGCACTGGCTGGTGTAGCTGCAGTTTCGGCAGGTGAATGGTCTGTGGGTAAGCTTCGGGTAGCCTGGAAGCAGGTGAAGTTTCGGCCGGTGTTGAGTGCATGGAGGGTGTTGGCGTCAGGTCCTGTGGAGGTCGCAGGAGCCAGGAGGTCTGGTGCTGTTCGCGGTTCAGGCTTGGATGGGCGCAGACGGACTTGCCATAGGCACGCCAGCAGCGCCCGCGCAGCGGTCGGCATTTGAAGGGGGGGAGAGGGCCGAGCAGCTGGAAGGCACGACCGGGGCGGGAGGGGTCAGAGGAAAGTGACAGGAAAGAATACGAGGGGGAACAGAAGCAAAACAAAAGTACAGTGGCAGTTAAGGAATTAAGTAACAGAAGACAGTATCAGGCAAGAAAACAGCAAAATAGCGAGGGCAGCAGTCTTCCATTTCTCGAACTAATCCTGTGAATCATCAAATATTTACTATTTTCCAGGATTGTACATTATGATTGAGAAATTTATACTTGCTTGATAATGTTTTTAAACAATAATTGCTTTTGATATGATATCAAATATATGTATATCAGATATATTTATATGATTAAATGTTATACGTTGATATATTTTATTGTTCATCTTGCTCTTTTTTCCGTGTTGTTTATATGTATTCATTGAAAATTGTCTTGTCTAAGATTCATTTTTTCCAGGTTGTTGTCTTGTGTCTTGCCTGGGTATTTTACCTTGCCTTCAACAGCACCAGGCAAAAACCAGTGATCAAGGCGGTGATTGACACTCAGGGAGAGGAGACCAGGGCAGGCTCGAACCCTGCATAGGAGGGCTAGAAGGGTACGAGCCGTGCAGAGCACCGCTGAACTGCTGGGGAGCTATTGGGGAGAGTGATATCCTTGGACCAAGGTCTGAGGACTATATGATGCTCACTTATGTAAGTGTAGCACCCTGCATTAATCCAGGCGACCCTTATGGTGATTTTTGTGGTTTAGACAGCTTTACAAAGGTTCTTTTAGTGGTAGCTGTGGAGAGCAGCCTTCAGGCTTAGTCTAGGAGGAATGTAAAGCAGCTAGGTTTACCAATATCCAAACCTTCATCTAAGCTAAGTGAAAAAGAACCACACAGTGTACTTATAAAAATAGACCTTTATTACAATCACTCACTAATATTATACAATATCTCCTGCCCAAAGACATACTGTCAATTCACACAATACTTCAAAATAAAATAGTAAGTACCACCAATAAACAGTGGTCCCTAGGAGGGGGACCACACCATATATCAAGATATTGGAATGCAAGATTGGACCCAGACCGTGTAGAGAGTCGGGGACCCAAAATACCACCCCAGCTGGGAGTCTAGGTACCCCACAATAGCCATATGCCAAGATGATATACGACCACATACTCAATACTACTCAGGGTACATTGTGGTTGCAGTCTTGAAGGGGACAGACCCTTCCCAGGGGACCCCGAAGACACCTTGGGGAAGGCAGAAGTTTGAGTAGCCACCCCACCTGTAGATACCCTCGGAATCAGGATACCTACACCCACTGTCGAGCACAATCTAGGACTTCAAGGCAAGACCGCTGTTGCAGAAGGATGAAAGAGTCTGTTGGAAGCTGGCCACAGGTTCACGTTGAAAAGTACCAGAAAGCAGAGGGGACAGAGTCTATGCCACTCTGGGTCGTCCCAGGGGCACGGAAGACAAAGGCCACTCGAGTTCAAATAAAGCAGATCAGTCGATAAAGTATGGGTACACCGAATCGTTAGCTCTACCGCAGCCAACGGGATGCTGAAGACAACCGAGTCGTCCGTCCAACCAACCGCGTGGACACGGGTTGGTTATTGCTGGGACAGACTCGTTAGACAGAACCTTTTGATGCGTCCAACTCCGTTGATACAAGTCGGTTGTGGTAACTGATGCGGTTACCATGTGTTGAAGCGATGCAGGCACGTGGTGCATAGGTGTTCTGTTGAGGGGCGTTCTATGAAGGATGCTGGCCTCAACTCAACGAGAGGACAACTCAGGCCTCGAGAGAATACAGAACCACCACCTGTGTTGCTGAGCCTTTTGGAGTCCGATTATGCCTAGGGTCGGCAAACCGGTTGATCGTGTTGCAGTGCCTGCGGATGCAGGTGAGTGACTCCTTCACTCCAAGGGAGATTTATTTGGATGTCTTTAGATGTCTACAGGCCCAAGACAGAACCTGAGGGGGGCCTGGACACAGGGGAGGATCCTCCAATGTCCCTTGTCCAGTTTTGCGCCAGAACGGGAGGCCACGGCTCCCTGAGCTGGTTTGAACTGGAGTATGCAAGGAGGGCACCAAATGTGCCCCCCGAGAAGACTATGTGGCGCTGGCAAGATCTGGAAAGGTGGTCACAACTCCCTGCGACGGGAAGCCTATTGTCTTACCTACCCCTGCTCAGGTTTGGTCCAGCTTCAGGAGGGCAGAATTGTGTCTGTGGTCATGCTCAGTAAGATCGGTTCCAGGAGCATGGAGGGATTCCAGGAGGGGCCTTACAGTAGATGGAATCATACCTCCAGCACCGGATACGGATGTGGAGGTATGATTTCAACAGGTTTGATTCCAAACATGCCCAGGTTCGTTCCAGCCAGTTTAGAGAGGGTCATCGCGTAATGACGCATGGCCTCTCTATCGTAAGGGCTGATTCACTTACAAAGTCTGGAGAAAGGACTCAGAGGTTTGTAGGGGGGGGGGGTCTGCTCATGCAGGACCATCCTCACACTCGGTACTGTGCACCCTGTCTTTGGGACTGAAAGACCTGCTATAAATGAAAGTAAATGAGAAAGATTTATAAAGCGCATTACAATTACCCGAATGTGTCAAGTACAGTGATGTGAGATGCAAGGGAACTTGCACCAACCCACACCAGCCGCATTGGCAGGCCCATAGTAGAAGTTTGGAGGGTCCCACATGTGTGGCGTAGTACCATATACTAGGGACTTGCAAGGGTGCCCAGTACCCAAAGAGGAATGTACTGAGGTACTCACCATAATCAATTTAGGAAGGAAACACTGACTGGGGTCCTGATTAGCAGGATCCCAGTCAAACTACTCAATAAACAGTAGAACACCAGCAAAAAGTGGGGGTAACCATGCAAGCAGATCCTACTTTCCTACACAAACCATAAAACACCAGATCAACGCAGTCTGCTTCCACACCCTTCACATGCTCCGAAAGATCTTCAGATGGCTCCCAATCAACACAAGGAAAACCGTCACTCAAGCCTGCTGGACTACGACAACGGGCTCTACACAGGAATCACCACCCAACTCTGGAAGAGACTACAGACGATACAGAACTCAGCTGCCAGAATCATTCTCGACCTCCCCAAACGGACTCACATCACACCCCCACCTCAGGAACCTCCACTGGCTCCCCATCCAGAAAAGATGCCAAATCAAGATGCTGATACGCCTACAAGTCCCACTACCACTAAGAACCAGCATACAGCAACCATCGCCTGAACTTCCCCCAACCCTCCAGACACCTGCGCTCCGCCTCTGTCTTCCTCGCTCAGACTCCCTCCAACTGCCAAAACTACAAGGGAGGACACTCCTCCTACCTCGCTGCCGAGTACTAGAACGACCTTCTCCACCACAGTACATCATCCTCTCTTCCTGACGTCAGAAAGGGACACAACACCTGGCTTTTCGACTGATCCCAGCAAGAACCTAGCGAATAGAACCGTTGCGGGTGATTAGCCGCACTCTACAAATCTGAGCTGATTGATTGACCATACCATACCATGCCACACTATCCAATGAAAGGCTATACATACCAACAAACCATACTATACAATGACAGGCCATACCATACTATACAATGATAGACCATACCATATGGGGCATCATGGGTTGTTGGTTGACGTGGTGTGAGCCCTTATCAGACAACAGCCACAATTATTGCTAGGGTGAACCACAAAAAGTCACTAAATTAACCGGTGCTTGACCCTCTGGTAGCTTAGCACAAAAGTAGTCATGTTTAACTAAGCGGCAATGTGTAAAATATCTATGCAGCACTCAAACAGTAATAAAGTGAAATCACAACACAAGAAAAATCCCTAACCAATTTAGGAAAGGAAAGTAAATCCTAATAAATTTACTGACTCTAAAACGATGAAAACGCAATCAATGGAACCAAAAATATGCAATTTTAAAGATTTCAGGCAAGTATAGCGCCTAAAAGCAGAAAGCACCACTCACAGTTATCTGATCATGCAAGACTAGGTGAAAGTCACAATTTCAGGCCGCCCATGAAAGAGAATGGAACAGGTACAGGGACCAGGTTAGACCTGCTGAAAAAGGTGCCTTCTTAAGTATAGCGTAAAGATTTCTGTTTGCGGTGGAGGAGGCCGCGAGGAGCAGGGAGAATGTCGCATATAGAGCGAAAAGCAGGCCAGGCGTCACAAACAGTCGTCGCTGTAGGTCAAAGATCCGGTTTGGCGTCACAGATGGTAGTTGCTGGAGATTCGTGTTGGTGGTCACCACAGGCTATCAATGCTGTAGAACGAAGTACTGATCTTGCGTTGTCAGTCACTGTAGCGTGAAGAGTCAGGTTCACAAGAGCTTTGCGTTGGCAGGTATCAAGATCTTGGTGCGAAAAGGCCAGTTTGCAAAGATCCCAAAACTTCAGGATTTCTCCTTTTGTTCAGGGGGGAGCCAAATGATGCAAAACCCAGGGTCCACCCAAGGGGCACCTCTTAAGAATCAGGAACTCACTTCAGCAGAGACCAGCAGGGCTCAGGCAGGTCCAGTGCAGCAGATCAACATGGCAGTTAGACAGAATTCTCTGGAGCTTGTTTTGTCTCTGTAACCGAGACAGGAAGTCAGAGAGCCGACTTGTGGAGTCACTTCTGCCTGGTATTCCTTCACAACAAGCAGGACAAGCCCCAAGCAGCAGGGTTTCCTTCTTCTGTAGTATCCACAAGGACAGGAGTGTACAGAAGAGTGGGTCTGAGGTTCTCATTCTTAGGTGTCGCCTAGGCAGCGCATGCGCTGTCTCATCGAGAGATACTGTATACAGTATAGCTGGGGAAGCTCCGCTCACTTTCCGCCTATCTTTTTCATTGGCCGAAATTCTAAATGCTGCAATCTGATTGGTTTTGGGCAACTTAATCCTGCCTCCTGATGGCCATGTCGTCATTGTTGCCCTTCCACGGCTATCGGCCCCTTTACTTTTCAAACCGTTTTGTTCCCCTGCCTCCCACGTTCCTTCCCGCAGTCCGTGACTTCTCGGACCACCACCACCCCTCCGCCCCCTCCAGTTTGTGGCTTTTTTAACACACGTACCTCAGTTTAAAATGCAATAGGTCTCAATACAAGTCCTATTGCATTTTAAATGCTTGTTTCTCTCGCATGCGTGCACAGGCACTAGCAGACGCTACTCAGCTGTGAACATGAGTGCCGGGTGCTGTCTGCCGCCTCCTTTGAGCAAAGGGCTGTGTGTGACTTGGAATAGTGCATTGCAAATGCTTCTTTTAAAATAGTGGTAAAAGCAGTGAGCAGCATGGCGGTCTTTGAGGACAGAGCTGCAACAAAGCGCCGATTGAGGTGGCAGCCACGACCACTCCAGAGGAGCCCCCGGGAAGCTCGCTGTCTAGCCGCAGCGCTCCGTTCCCCACACCCCAGGGCGGACGTTAACCATGGCTGCGAGGCCCTGCCTGCTGCTGCTCTGGGCTTCAGGGCTTTGAGGACTGTGTGTGACATGCAACCCGTGCACCGGACCACATCTCCTGCCGTCGCCGCTGCTGCAGCTTAGAATTTTGGTTTCGTACCTGCTGGGACCTATGAGACCAGCGCGCACTACGAGCCCGGGGCTATCTGGCTGTTGTTTCAAATCGTTAAGGTGTTCCTGTACATGGTGCAGCCCAACCCCTTCCCACAGGGTGAGTGTGATCGGAGGGCTGTGGTTCGTAATGGGGCTTTAACTATAGTAACTGCTCCCTCCAGCACGAGCACCTCATCTGATGGTAATGAGCACCGTGTACAATGCTGCATGTTTCACCACTGCAGGTGTGAACACATTGTATCTTAATACACGATGCGTGTGCTAGCTATCCAACTCTCACCACACACGGCCTGTCTCACCACAGCGGCATAGTAATTCACATCTCACCGCATACCGCCTGTCTCATCACAGCTGTTTAAAGCTGTATTTCTCACCGTTACTGCATGTTCTACGGAGTACTCAACACACACTATCGTACTATCGTATCACTAGTCACACAATGCGTATATGAACACACACTGCAAACCTCAAACAGACTTGACTTTTTACTACACACAGTCATATTACACACTTCATGTCTCATCCCATCTTGGACTTGCGCTTCACATCAAGGGTCAGACCCGACCTCCTCCCTCCCCAACCGGGCCCTGCCTGGTGACCTGTGAAGGCCTCTCCTCACGTTCCTTGTGTTTGTTTGTTTTTTAATATGCAGTTCACTGAGGTGGTAGCCCTTGGCGTTATTACCAAACCTATTTTTAATCCGGTTGTTCCACGCGATGGCGACGGAGAGTTGCCATAGAGTAGGCCTCGGGGTTTCAGCCTGCAGTGTAAACACAAGGGCTCCACTGCCTGGGTGGTTAAAGCCCAACGGCCTGGACCCGCTGTGTTTGTGTGTCTGTGTGTGTGTGTGTGTCTGTGTGTGTGTCTCTCCTTGCTAGTCGCCGCCTTACTCTGCAGACTGTGTGTATGTATTGGTGTTGCTGGTGGGCGGCTGTGGTGTACCTGGAAAATGGGCTCACATCACCAGTGGCCTTGAAACAGTGACACTTGGCACCTCCTCACACTGCTGCCACAGTGCAACCTTTGCCACAGGTCTGTGTACACAGTAAATTCGCTCTGCAACAACCGCGCATTTGGAAAGCTGACAGTATGTTTTTAAGGCTTCTTGGACTATCGACTAGGTCTCGGAATACCACCCCGATAGTTTGCGCAAAGCTGCTCTGAACTGAACTGATGGCATCTTTTTAGCAGGCGCCTACCTCTGGGGGCAGGGTGTCTTCTAATATACTACATTAAAATCCCATTACCTAAAGGCTAAAAGAAACAAGGCACCGCTTGTGGCCCACTAGAACTAACCGCAGCTATTTCGCATATTTTATCTGTAGAAAAAAAATTATGTTACATTAATGTTTAAATACTTTATCAAAGAAAACACAGTAACGCTTGCAGTTAAAATAAAAGTCTTCATAAAAATAAAGCACTGTCATTTATTAAAAGTACTATGTCTAACATATTGTATTATTACTATAATATATTAATAAAACGAAAAATTCACAAAATACATTAATATGGCGAGACCGATTGGCATGGTCAATGCTTGTTATACCTGGTGCCCACTTTGAAGTGGCAGATGCTTCTGAAGTTTCCTTCTACAGAGGTGTCTGGAATTTCCTGCCTCCCTGCCCTAGGCTGAGTCTGTCTGGGAGCACAACAGGCTAGCCACGACAGGACATTCCAAAAAAATGACAGGTCATCCCACACTACAGAATAACATACCATACTGTAGAATGACAAGTCATACCATACTATTCGACCGGCCATACCATCCCATACAAGGACATGCCATCCACGCTGTAAAAAGTGCTCCGGCTCCTTCCATTTTCTGCCAGAAGACTCATGGTCCAGGCACTGATCCTTTCTCGGCTAGACTATGCCAATGCACTCTACTTGGGCACTCCATGTGACACTATTACTAAACTACAGATGGTCAAAAACTGTGCAGCACGTCTGCCCCCGAGGATTCCCAAATGCCAATCGGCTAAGCCTGCCCTCACTACTCTTCACTAGTTTCCTGTTAAGAAGAGAATTTAGTTTAAGGCTTTGTGTATTGTACACAGGAAGGGGACCTCCCATTAACAGCTGCATGATTCTGCCTTATTGTTCAAACAGAGGCATGCGCACAGACAATCCGCACCTGGTTACAGTCCCTAAAACTACTATTGGAGGCTGTCTCTTTTCTTATAATGCAGCCAGGCTGTCGAACTCTCTCTCCCTTTATGTCCGTCTCGAAGTTAATCACATAGCCTTCCGGAAACTGCTTAAAACTTTTCTTTTTCCCTAATGCCACCCAGAGTTCTACGAATGATTCGCACAGTGCTGGGATGCCTTCGGGTAGCTATGTGCTTAAGCAATACTTTATTCATTCATTCATTCATACAATACCATATGTTACTATACAATGACAGACCATACTATACTATAAAAGGCATACCACCCCATCCCATACAATGGCAGGTCATATCATACCATACTAAACAATGACAAATCATATCATACCATAAGATAGGCCATACCTACCATACCTTACAACAATAGGCCATAACATTCCATACAACAGGCTATACATACCACATGCCTTACTATACAATGGCAGGCCATACCACAATGACATACCATACTATAAAATGGCAGGCCATATGATACCAAACTATACAAGGACAGACCATAACATACCATTCCATGACAGGCCACACATACCATGCCTTACTATACAATGACAGGCCATACCATAATATAGTATTGCAGGCCTAACCACAGACATACCATATAATGACAGCCCATATCATCCAATCTGACAGGCCATACTATACCACCCTATACAAAGATGACATACCATACTATATAATGATAGGCCAGGTCCTACCATGCTTACTTTACCACACAAGGACACGCCATGCCATACCATCCCATACCATGCAATGACACGCCATACATACTATATAATGTACAGGCCATACATACTATATAATGTACAGGCCATACATAATATAATGTACATGCCGAACATACTATATAATGACAGGCCATACCATACTGTACCGTACTATACAATGACCGGCCATACCATACAAGGACAGGCCATACATATTATATAATGTACACGTCATACATACTATGTAATGGCAGGTCGTACCATACTGTACTATAAAATGACAGGCCATACCATACATTGGCAGGCGGTACTGTACTACATGGTGACAGGCCATACCAAACTAAACAATGACAGACCATATCATGCTATACCATACTAAACTATCCAATAACAGGCCATACCATACCATACAGATACAGGCCATACCGTACAATACAATGACACAGACGTGCCATACTCCAACTCCATCATATCATACAATGACAGCCCATACCATGCTATACAATGACAAGCCATAAAATACTATACTCTATCCTACCACAGGAAATGCATCATACAATCATAATATGATATGTATAATATTATGATATACAGTATAAAACCCCTTTTGTACAAACTGGCTAAAAAAACATTGAAAATGCCAATAGATCATGCGCAGGCCAGAATTATTGGCTTTGTCAATGCATGTTCCCTTAGCGACCCACTTCTCTACCACTGTTATGTCTTTATGGGGCTGCCTGCAGAGGGCATGCTTTTATTATTTTTTTCAAACAACATACTGCTTTGTCTGATGCATCACGTCTCCTTTTCGCCCACCGTGTTGCTTACTTAGCACCTTGCTTCTGTTTCTAAACACCATGAATGTTACCTTTTCACCATTTATGAGAACCATTGTTTCTTTCTGCATGATGTTCATCCCCTGATGGTACTCTTATGAAATCTTTGGCATAGCGGCGCTTTCTGATGATCTGGCTGCCAATATGTATAGCGTGGTGTACACATTTTAAACACCATGGGCCATATGTATGAACACATTTTCCTATAGACACAGAATGGGTAAAACCCTTTGATACATCTGGCCCCTAATTACCGTTGAAGTCATTGTATGTCTTACTCATCCACCTTGCTATTGCCTGCAAATGTTGTGCCTGAGAGGTTACTATTTCTTTATTTATGTGAAATATTGCTGCACTTTGTGTCTTTTGCCTTATTTAGCCACCTAACTACTGTGAGAAGTTGTAATCACCTGCTTCATTAACTTTTACATGTTTTTAAGGATACACACAAATAGGTTAACTATCGTCATTCCCTTGGCATTGTTTCTGGAGGCATTCATATTGTTTTAGAGATTAGCCATCATAAGAAGAGGTTTGACTAATTCGTCCCCTTCTTTACAGATACCGTACCCTAATAATCTTGGGGTCAATGGCCCACCCTTCCCACACTCCTCAATGTGAGGGGCTTCACTGCTCCCCCTAATGGTTTGCGATACACAAATACCTTTCCTTACATTCTTACAAAGTGCACTTACAACAATAAAAAGGGCAATGCTATGTACCTACCTGCATCACATTACCAACAATAACACTGTCCACTATTTCTGGAGCCACGTTGCCAGCAGACAGTGCAGCTTTTGCAGCAATTGTGGCTAAATCGGTGGCTGTGTGGTCTTTCAGAGCTCCTCCATAAGCCCCAAAGGGTGTCCGCTTGGCAGATACAATGAAAACACCTTTAAAGAAAGACCAGCTAATCATTAGGTTCGGAAATTCGCACGCGTAGATCTATATATACACATTTTCAGCCTCATCCGAAACAGACTTCTATAGTCAACATAAAAACGTAAAGCCACATTTCAATGCATTATTAAACTACATTACCTAGCACACCAGCTAGTGGGCGTCTAATTAAAAGCACTTAATAGATCGAACGTGAAATAATGTACAATTTGTAAAGCATGTAGCGTTAAAGATTATTTAATGTTACAAGTACAGATCACGGTTAGTACCATTTCTTGAAAAGGTAAAGATCGTATTAACCTAAAAGCAATGAAAATTAAGTGTATTAGAACTCCTTCCCCCAATAATTTCTCATTTCCAAAAAGTTGTGCTATACAAATAACAGAATCATTTAAGACAGAAATCTCTGTGCCTACTAAAAAACTAAAATTGTTAAACTAAAAACTGCCAATATGTCCCAAATGTAAATTGCCCCAACTTATGGGGTTTCCCCTGCACAATTAGTGAGGATTGCACATGGAAGGGCAAGAATTGAACGCCCTCCTAAACACCCATGGCCTAACATTCATACTGGACCTGCTCGCCAATACCCCTGATTCTCCTGTGCCCCGACATATAAAGGTAGGGGCTGCTCAACATTCACTGATTTCATATTTGTGTCTTTCTACTTGAGGCGGTTTATATCCTTTTTTAACATACATCACAGTCCATTTAGTGACCACAACCCTCTGACCTTAGCGCTTAACGCCCCAGGGATCCAAACCGCACCACAAAGGATAAATAGGGGCACAATCTCCGTTATTGACCAAGGAAGGCGCTTACGATGGTCACAAGTGATGTTACAGCTTTAAATAAATCTTTGTTTCGAACAAGCCAGCAGGAGCTCTTGACCTGTTTAGACCTGCAAGCCAAGGGGGGAGAAACTATCCAGGCATTTATTGCTATTGCACAATCAGTTGCTGGTTTGTTAACAGTCCCGGTAGCCTACACCTGCGCGGAAGTCCCGAGATGGTTTGATAGCGAGTGCTCCATAGCGGTCTACCGTAGTAACTATAAGCGGGCCACCAAGGGGCGGAAGCGCCTACTGCAACAAGCATTGGCATTGCCAATAGGTCTCGCTTGTGGGACCTTATAAGTATTTAGTTTTGCAGCACAATATGATGAGTGGCGTTGCGTGGGTGAGTGGCGTTGCGTGGGTGAGTGGCGTTGCGTGGGTGAGTGGCGTTGCGTGGGTGAGTGGCGTTGCGTGGGTGAGTGGCGTGGCGTGGGTGAGTGGCGTGGCGTGGGTGAGTGGCGTGGCGCGGGTGAGTGGCGTTGCGCGGGTGAGTGGCGTTGCGCGGGTGAGTGGCGTTGCGCGGGTGAGTGGCGTTGCGCGGGTGAGTGGCGTTGCGCGGGTGAGTGGGGTTGCGTGGATGAGTTGCGTTGCGTGTGTGAGTGGCGTTGCTGTGTGTGAATTGCTGGTTGGGGGGGTGGTGGGGTGGGCGGGGGAGCAGCAGGCAGATGCGAGTGGAGCGCGCGCTGGAGAGAGAGGGGGTGGGAGGACTAGGCAGCGGGAGAGAGGGAAAAAGGAGCGCGAGGGAGGCGTTTTTAGATACATGAAGCCAAAATTACAAGTGAGCATGTTACAAAAGCAAACGTTACGTTACATGAGACAATAGTGACAGTTGTGCAAGTATCAAGAGCAACAAAATACAAGAGGTAGCAAACGATATGCAATAGCATATCTGAGGGAACACGGCCTGGGGGAAGCTGGCTGGGGAGGGGGGAGGAGAAATGAAAGGAAGGCTGTGTTTGCGGGGAGAGAGAGGGGAGGTGCTGGTGTGGGAGGAGTGCTGCTACGGCAAGGCTGTGTTTGCGGGGAGAGAGAGGGGAGGTGCTGGTGTGGGAGGGGGGAGTTGCTGGTGTGGGAGGAGTGCTGCTAGGGGAGGAGAAGCCCTGGCCGTGAATGCTCGTGCATGTTCACGTGAACTGCAAGAAAACGCCGGGCTGAAACCCCTTAGTTTGAAGAGGATTTTGCCGACATGAATTCGATCCTATCCATTCCTGCGGAATGGGACAGGCTCGACCTAAAAAACTGGCTTGGGAAGATCGAGCAAAGGACTGCACCCTTTTCTGGAGGGTCATAAATAACACCTGTTTTACAGAACCAGATAAACCGGGGCTAAGTCACAACATTCCCCCAGAGCAACGGAAGGCAAACTTTGAGGCAGTTTATAATTATGTATGAATGAAGGTGGTCTGCACTCAATTATTCTCCATTTGTATTCCTTGCTTGTATTTCATTAAATTTCAGCCTGTTGCGTACTATCCGGATTGTGTAAGCCCAGTACACCATTTAGAACCTCAACAATGGGGAGTGCGCAGATACACACTCCACTCCGAGGTGCACAGCGTTGTGCGGATTTCAAATCCATCTTAGTTTAAACCATTCAATTTTTGTCTATGCGTTTCTTCGGTGTTTGTCAATTGTATTTGTCATTATTTCTTCCTTATTCATCAAGTACACACATTTTCATACTGTATTTAGGTAGCTTCTCATATTTTTATGTGTCCATCCGGACTTCCTTTAAAAATAAGATCCCAATACACCAAGTTGTTCAGAGCAGCATTCATTTATTCCGGACCCAATGCATTTCGGGCTGCCGTCCGGAATAAATGAATGCTGCTCTGAACAACTTGGTGTATTGGGATCTTATTTTTAAAGGAAGTCCGGATGGACACATAAAAATATGAGAAGTTACCTAAATACAGTATGAAAATGTGTGTACTTGATGAATAAGGAAGAAATAATGACAAATACAATTGACAAACACCGAAGAAACGCATAGACAAAAATTGAATGGTTTAAACTAAGATGGATTTGAAATCCGCACAACGCTGTGCACCTCGGAGTGGAGTGTGTATCCACGCACTCCCCATTGTTGAGGTTCTAAATGGTGTACTGGGCTTACACAATCCGGGTAGCACGCAACAGGCTGAAATTTAATGAAATACAAGCAAGGAATACAAATGGAGAATAATTGAGTGCAGACCACCTTCATTCATATTTAATAAACACTAGCCCCCCGTTGGTTATTGCACCTAAGCAAAGAATTGTGTTAAAATGTATGAATCGATGAAGGCACACATGGAGTAACATCGAGTTCGGAGCAACAATTTGAGATGCTGATACCTACAATTATCAGGAAGGACTATGAAGACATTTTATTCAAAAGAATGGATGAAACATGGACTTTTTTAGATAAAAACAATAGAAAGATTCAGAATATTCATTGTTCTAGAATCAAGCATGAGTTTTCAAAACAAGTACGCAATGGAAAAGTGGACTGTTTGGTGCATTATGGGGGAGGAAGTTTCGGCATGCCAGTCACTAATGCGTCAGGTGTAAGAGATGGGGGGTGGAGCATAAACTGTTTAAACATGGCGCTTTAACGTGGGAGATTGAATTGTGTGCAGCGCGCAGCGTTAGCTGTTAGAAATGAAAAACGCGAGCAGGTATGTTGATAACGTGGTCGCACTAATGATTTTAAGCCAATAATTGACCGATGAAAAGTTGTGAGTACCAGGCAATAGATAGACAACTTCGGCAGGGCTCAGTAGATGAAGTGCAGATTTATGTTCGCAAAACGTCAATCATTGCAAAATAAGTTTAAGTCAATCTATGATGTAATGTGTTTTCAGCAGCGGTTTCTTGACTGACATAATTCTTATGAGGTGGCATGCAAGATAACCTTAAGGGAAGCTCTTAGATTAATTTGAACTTAAATTACACGGGCTTTGGGTTTGTGAAATGTGATGCACTATAGGAGGTTTATTTACGGCTGCGTAACGTCGAATATGGATACATGTAAATTTGTGAACAAATGAAATGTTGGAAAGAAATATTAAATGTGATATGGTCTAGGTAGATAAGTAATGTATCATCCATAATTGTCCTTTTACAGTTACCCCTGATGAAGGGCTGGACGGCAGCCCGAAATGCATTGGGTCCGGAATAAATGAATGCTGCTCTGAACAACTTGGTGTATTGGGATCTTATTTTTAAAGGAAGTCCGGATGGACACATAAAAATATGAGAAGTTACCTAAATACAGTATGAAAATGTGTGTACTTGATGAATAAGGAAGAAATAATGACAAATACAATTGACAAACACCGAAGAAACGCATAGACAAAAATTGAATGGTTTAAACTAAGATGGATTTGAAATCCGCACAACGCTGTGCACCTCGGAGTGGAGTGTGTATCCGCGCACTCCCCATTGTTGAAGTTTATAATTATGGTCAAAGTGAGTCACCTTCACAGGACCTAAATCCCTCCATAGATCTGTACCCATTACTTTTACTCTGGATGAGGTTAGATTGGGAAGTGAGGGACTGTCCCGGAATAAGAGCCCCGGGATTCCCCCTGAACTCTTTTGTCACAATACAAAGGTATGGGCACCACTTCTTGCCAGGGTTTTAAATGCAGCAGCAGCAACAGTTATGGCCACATCATGGTCTACTGCCACCATTGTCCCGATTTTTAAGAAGGGAGATGGGGGCAATCCCCATTGTTACTGCCCCACATATCTTATTGATGCCACAGTGAAAGTCCTTGGCCGGGTCCTACTCAACAGGCTGTCCATTTGGCCGTACCCCAACAGAATAATTTTGTGGGTGCAATGTTGGTTCCGTGTAGGAAAATCTACCAAAGACCAGTGCATTAATCTCTACCTTTTAATCACAAAATACACAATAGCTAAACATGGCGCGTTGTTCCTGGGCTTCATGGACCTCACCTCGGCCTTTGACCGGATGAACCGTAGCAAGTTTTGGAAACTGCTTAGAGACCTTAGGGTTGATCCGGCGATATTTAATGACCCTACATTCTAACACTACAGCTGTAGTCAGATATACCCAGGAAGGGAATATCACTGAGCATTTTAAATGTTCAAGTGCGGTTAGACAAGGATGTATATTAGCTCCTTTTTTATTCACACTATTTATCAACAGCCTTGATTCATTTTTGACGGCCCTACAGGTAAGACAGGTACGAGACCGTTTCCCGTCTTGTTGTATGCAGACAACGCGGTACTACTTGCATGTACGCCAAGGGGCTTGCAGGTTTTACTTGACAGGTTTGTGTCTTTCAGAAAAAGATGGATCTGTCACTGAATCTTTCCAAATCATATATCATGGAAATCGGCTAACATGGCAGTAGACAACACTTGCAAGGCATGTACACACAATTTAGCGATAGTCCCGGCCTTCTCTTACCTGCCCAGATCATATCCTACGCGGATGATACCCAGCTTCTTTTTTCATGTGGCAAGGGGGAAAATTTTGACAGCGGGCGGATTCAGGAATGTCTTGAAGCCGTTTTTAAGTGGTTTCAGGGACATAGTTTGAAGTGCAACTCGGACAAGTCCGAGCTGCTGTTCTTTGGCTGCCCGCCCGATCCAGGCTGGAAGTCATGGTGGCCTGGTGACATGTCCCCACCTAACACTGTATCAGTAAAGGCGAAAAATCTGGGCTTCCTGTGTGATGTCGACCTTTCCCTTAGACCCCAGATCATCGGGCTGACGGGGAAATGTTTCGGCATCCTAAAAATGTTACGGAAGTTCCTCCCTTTACTGTCCCTCCAGCACAAGAAAATCACTGTGCAGGCCCTTATAGGGTCTCGGCTTGATTACGTGAATGCTCTTTATTTGGGCCTTCCTAAATATCTGATGGCCCGACTGCAGGTTGTGCAGAATTCGGCCGCCAGGGCCATTTTTGGACTCCCTCGTAGGGCGCGGGCCTCAGAGCTTCTAGAGCAACTCCATTGGCTTCCGATTGCCAAGAGAGTAACTTTTAAGACTCTGACTCTGGCTTTCAAGGCGCTGCATCGAATTGGCCCAATCTATCTGCGTAATCGGATCGCCTTCTATGTCCCCAGAAGAACTCTTAGGTCTGCCTTTGAGGCCAAAGCGGTGGTTCCTTCCATCAGGCGCATTCGAATCGGAGGTCGCTCCTTTCGGTACTTTGCGCCACGTTGTTGGAACGATCTCCCTCGATCTTTAAGAATGGCTACCAATCTGCTAGCCTTTAGAAAGGAGCTAAAGACCTGGCTTTTTTCTTTGTAAATTCTGCCCTTTCTTGGAGCACTGCTATGCTGTATACTTTTCCTTGTTTCTCTCTTCGCCAAAGCGCCGGGACACTCCTTGGAGTAGCCGCGCGCTATAGAAGAGCCATTTTAACATAACATAACATAACATAACCTGGGCCTTTTATTTGATCAAAAATTCCATTTTAAACAACTACAGGAAGGAAAGCTTTTAGAAATGACCAGATCAATGGGAGCAGTCGCAAATTATGCTCACAGACTGGGCACTTGGTCACCGGGGATAATTTTAAAGTTATATATTTCCTTCTATAGTTCTCCAAGGCCCTATATGGCAGTAAGGTATGGGGTATATGGCGGCCAATAAACTAAAAAGCACAGAAAACAAATATTTTAGGTGTATTGTGAAAGTTCCCTCGTACTCGATACATGAAGAATTAGGGACTACGTACATTAGGGATTCGGTGGCTGTTAAACCGCTGTTATGTTGGGGGAATGAGGAGATAGGTTTTAACAGACTAGTAATCCAGGACTGCCTCTCACTTGATCATAGGGACATCGGCCATACAATTGGATGTTGTTGAATAATAAATTGCGTGCACCTTTCTGCAATACAGTCACTATGATGTAATACGTGACCTACAAAATAAACTCATTCCTAAATGGATTACCAATGAAAAAGACATTTTTTGTGTTTTTGCACCTCAATTACTAATATTGGAATGTACTGAAGGAGTCCTTGTCTCCTACAGGTGTGCCTTAGGAAGTAGTGCAGGTGCCACCTGCACTCCCCTTATTCTTGAGTCGAAATTTCGAGCCCCTACCGGCCGGGAGGGACTCATTCCCTGGCACCCAAAGATACGATTATTACCGTATTGATACTGACCTATTTGAACGTTTACCAAGGAGTGCCGCCATCCTCATATAACTTGTTAAAATACATTAAGGACATCTTCACCGCCTTAGGTAGAGCAGATATGTTCTCCAGACACGACAAAGTGAAGCCCCAGGATAAGGACAATATCAAAGAGTTGTTTTTTAAACATACCGTGGCTCACCGAAGGAACAATGAGCTTAGAAACCCATGGTCAGAGTGCACACCCTAGTAAAGTCTGTGCAGGGCATGGAGCCTTTTTATCGATTTTAACAAGTGCGCACAATAGATTATTGCGGACAATCTGTGCTGTTCGATTGTGTTTACTAACCCCTGACCATGGTTTGCCTGATTCAGTTTTAATGTGAAAAATGTTTTTAGGTAGCCCAATGACGTCAAGAACACAGCCATGATCAAACACTAAATGGTCACCTTGCGAAGTTGCACATTTGGTCGCTATGAAGCCAACTAATGAATCTGATGTTGCATTTTAAACTGTCTTTTAATGGCTGTACTTACTGCCGAATAAAGATTATTTTTAAGTGAAATAGTTTCTTGACAGCGATTCATATTTTTATTTAAAATTTGTTTTCACTTAGTAACGTCCTTAACTCAGGGCTTTACATAAAATGCTGACGCAGGAGTATTTTAGAATATGCCTTTCGATGGAGACATTATTTTCTAAAAACGCAGAATTAAAAACAGCAATATTTCTGCAGGCATTGCTTAATCATTAACAGTAGTTGCGTACTTTAGAAAATGCAGATTTGCCTTACAAGCCCCAAAGCCCTCTGCACCTCAGGTGGTGCTGGCAATAGCTGGTGCAGTATTGCGATTGCTGCCTGAACGAAAACAGTCCAAGAACGAGATCACGGAGACTTCAAGGATGCGGATATGATGGATTGGTCTTGCAGGCTGATTCAAATTTGTCCTCTTACAACATAGCCAGAGATGTTAAAGAGCAACCACTGGCATTGTAATGTACTTGACACCTAAACTGCACAGGCTGACAGACTAGGGTTAACCAAACTTTGCTATAAACCATAGGGATCCACAAACCACAATATTTTTAAAAAAAAACACACTTGAAGTCTCTGCTGCTCGCTAGTGGCTTCTTTGGGGCAGCACTTACTCCCTTCTTCCCCCATTCACCAGGGCGTAGGGGGCCAGGCAGCACAGAATGAATAGGAGGGATCTGCCCAGCTGGCACTTGGACAGTGGGCCCAATGACTTCAGATGGAAGGCGCTTACTTCGAACTAATTCATACACACCAGACTAAAGTTGACAATATTAGCAGCCCCCACATTGTTCATATCTCAAACCCAGCAGTACTTGGTCAATAACAGCACCCCATGACAATGCCCTGAGCAAAAGCCCTTTCCCAGCCAGGGTCTAGCACCTCTCCTTCCGCTTCTAGGCTACACCTTGATACTATGGGTGGCACTCATGCCTGCCCTGGACTGCAAGTGCTATGTCTGCCCTCTGCTGACCCCATGCAGCCCCATAGCCTGCTCCCAGTGCCCCTGTTGTAAGGCATTCCAAGGACACGCGCTTCAGCAGCTATAACACCTATGTTACCAGTATGGGTGGGCCAAAGGCACATGATTTTCGGGGGGGGGGGCACGCCCTTTTAACCTTATGGCACACTCGATTAGATGCTTTGAATTTAGATGACCACTTGGTGCCAAGCGTTTTTCGGGCTCAGCTGTTTGGTTACCACCCCCGTTAGGGGTTTGCCGCAGACCCCTTACTGGTCCGGCTGCGCCTCCCCAACCAGCCTGCCATGTCACTTATAATACACACATTTGTGATGGAGTAACTTGTCCGCCAAACTCTTAATCAGGCCCTTAGTCTTTATTATTGTATTTCTACAAATTGCTCTTATTTTGTTCCAAAAATGAAACAAAACATCAAAACGTAATCTCTGAAAGTTATACCTGCAATTTAGCAATACCTAATATCTATTAATCCCATCACCTGCATAGACTCAAGATGCCCCCCCAAAGATCACACCTAACTCCTATTAATTGAATCAACTCAAAGAAACTGGAGTAGATGTAAGTAATGGCTCCCTTAACAGAACAATATAGATACCAATAACCAATGGATTAAACACAATCTTTGGGTTACGGAGCCGCGTACTGCCGGCACAAACCACTTCAACACTTCCTCGGTTTAGGATTACTGGTGGCAGTGTGAGAACCGACAGCCTGTAGTCTGCAGGATAAAGGATCGCGTTGTCGTAAATTGCACAAATCACGGTGGGGTTAGAAGGGTCTGGCTCACTTCACTGTACTGTATTTCATACTCTTTTGTAACATGCACATGTCACTTTTCTCTTGTAACACACGGTTTGCTACCTCTTACTTTTTGTTTGCTTTCGATACTTGCACAAGTGCCACCATTGCCTACGTAACGTTTGCTCGTGTTTGAGTGTCCCCCATTTATTGCAGTATTATATCTCTACTTGTACTTTGTACGCTTTTTGTAACCTGCACACGTCACTTTTCTCTCCTGTAATGCACCGTTTGCTACCTCTTGTATTATGTTTGCTCACGATTGTCACTTTTGCCTCATGTAATGTAACGTTTGCTTTTGTAATTTGTTCACTTGTAATGTTCTCTTGTATCAGTTCTGTTCCTATTGTGAAGCGCTCTGACACCTTCGGGTAAAGTCTGCGCTATATAAAAATGCATAAATAAATAAATAAATAAACATTATAGTCCTTTACTCCACCGACTGCCTGGTGGGTAAGGTGCAGATTCAGGAGTCTTTACCTCTGAGGAGAGCCATGGCGTCGTTGCTGCTTCGTCGGGTCTCACTACGAACGAAGGTAGATGAGAACAGTCTGCACTGTCAAAGTGTCCTAAGCAGGCGTGTACGGAGGGACCTCCCTCGAGCCTCCCGGTGGAGGGCGCACAAGTCACGCCCACAGGCCCTGCGGCGCGCCCGCCATCTTGAAACGGAGAGGGCAAAATAGCAGACAGACAGAGGTTCGTTGTCGAAACTAATTATCAGAATGTTGGCTGTTTTCTAATACAAAGTTTCATACATGTTTATTTTAGTAATACATTTTTTACTCTAAAATGAATTTTAGTTCTTAAAAAAAAATTGACGGGAATAAAAAGTAGTTGTGAAAGAACGTACATAATACGTTGCGGTTTGCAAAAAAAATCATGATTTTGCGTAAAAATGTTAATTTTTACTTGGTCAGACTGTCCTCAAAGCTTTCTCGACATCTGAAAAGGGTTGGCATGTTCGTCGTCTTTTAGAGCTGTTTCCCAAGGCGCACTCTATCTTTCTATGCTGGTCATACAGCTCTAGACCTTTAACCTACTTAACTGAATTCCCATTTCAATAACTCTGATAACAGCCACCGTGTCCTCGCCTCACTGTCAAAAGCAAAGGTCATTCCAAAGACCTCCACGCAGCTCTCTGGGTGACGTTACGAGAAATGCTGCTTACAATCCATCAAAATACATCTTAAGTTTTCTTCCGATGTTTTTGAGCATAGCTACCAAGTGGCCCGGTTTTATTTCTGACACGTTGTTCTTTTTTAAACGTTTACAGGACACTTTTCTTTTTTACGCATTCTGTGTAACTGGAAGGGATATCTGATTCTGCACACTACTGATAAAGATGATTCTGATTTACTGAAATTGTGTGCCGGTTTCATACACACCTGCCAACATTTTAGAAGATGAAAGTGGGAGATTAAATACAAATTTGAGAAGATGTATTTCCCCTGTTGACTTTTATTGAAGCAGATGTAATTTCAGACGGTGGACAGCTATTTAAAAAAATTGGATGTCTCCTGCCTCAATCAGGTCTATTGACATATATGGCTATGGTTATTAACATTCTCCTGCACTAAAACAAAAATGTGCTCTTTTATTTTGTTGAGCAGATTTTATACAGCGCAAACTCGACCCGAAGGTATTGGAGCGCTTTACAGGAGCACTGGTTACATTACACAAGGACACGTTCATTTTTTGGTAGGCACAGGGAGATTAAGTGATTTGCCCAGAATCACAGGATGTGGAGTCAACCCTGAGTCTCGAACCTTGGTTTCCCCGCTCCAAAGTCGGCAGTCTAGCTGTCACACCACATCCTCTCACTCTTTGTAAAACTGTTCCTGTGCTTGGCTAAAAGAGGCCCGAACTACCCTAAACTCCATCTTGAATTTTATTGCAGCCATAATGTATGTTCAAGATAAGCATTGTTATAATGGGCTGAGTTGCCATGCTGCTGTCAAACTCCAGAGGAACAGTTTGCTACTTTCAGTACGCTTCCTTTCTTTAACTGCTTGTGTGCGCATGACGGAACCACGCCGTCATGAGCCACGGGCGGCGTGTGCTCATGACGGCATGGTTTCGTCATGCGGCTGTCGCTCCACCCACACGGCATTAATTCCCCGCCTGTGCTGGTGAATTAATGAGCGGGCGGGGCCGTGACGGAACCACGCTGTCATGAGCACACACCTCCCGTAACTCATGACGGCGTGGTTCCATCACGAGCACAGCAGTGCCACGCTCAACGCCCATGCGAAATTCGTGCCGCGGCGAAGGGGTTAAGGCATATTCTTAAATTAAGACTGTCATTGTTTTGAGTGTAACTAGATTTGTTGTGACACATCCAATGACAATAGGTCAGTAAAGGTTATTTATTTTAATTTCATTTAGGGATAGTTTTTGGATGGTGCTAGATGATACTGTATTACATTCTGTATTCTGATTTGTCAATTTGTGAAATGGTGTATGATCACGTTATGGTGACACTGATTTTCACTGTGTATTTTCTATTAAAAAAAAAGGTTCCTTTTAGGAGGTGAGTCAGAGCCTGGTTTACCTGACTTTAGAGAGAGGACCTACGCCAGCCTGTCTCTTGCTTAGGACTCTGAAATATTTTACTCTGAAACTTGACTTCTTGTGATTCTCTTTGCTGCATTTGTTTCAGTCTTGTGCTAATTCCCTCTACTGATTTACCATGTATTGGTAAATCGGTATAGGCTAACTATTATTTTTGCCTTCTGAAATGCACTTTAATTATTTAATAAGCCTTGATGGTTTTGAACTGAAAGGCTTCAAGTCTCTTATTTCTTCTAGACTTATTTAATTATCTCTGCTCATTTAATGTCTGATACTTGAAAATGTCCTAGCCTAGGTGTCTGAAAGTCTAGATTTTTCTTAAGACACGGAAGCAAGTATTATGCTTTCTTTTCTTGCTTTAATAAACACAGCAGCCAAAACGAAAACACTTAATTACTCAGAAAACCCTGGGAAGAAACAACTACATTACATCACAATAGTGTAGCTAGTAAGACGCGGAGAACATCAATAATTATCTTTACTGAGAGCAACAAGCCATCTTATCTTGGGAGACTCAATCAAGAAAAGATATGGAACACAGAATTATAACTGAACATGAAGTTAATACCATCAAGTCCTTAAACATGTCCGATGGAAAAAAGGAGCCATGTCTGGATGGAAATGCAGAAGTAGGTAGGGAAATCAGTAAGGAGGAATCCAGAGGAGGAGATGCTCCATTTATGTTAATTCAATGCAGCCAAACTTATTGAAAGCACTGGGACTGCAGATTAAAGAAACCAGGGAGGGTTAATTAAACTGTGGTTGGATAATATTTGTCTCCATGTCTTTCCGAAAATCTAGCCTTTCAGACTCCAAAGCTACAAAAATCTACATTTTATTACAATGATATAACAGTCAGACGGATGAGCAACTGGTTTACAATAAAATGTTCTAAACGTATTAACATTAGACCAGTCTGCAGATCTGAGAATATCATGTAAACTTGCCCTCGCCCAGAAAGCCCTAGAGGCCATAGCCCCTATGGCTGAATGGGCACCATAGGAATCAGTGAAAATGCCAGCCAAGGATATGACACATCTAACTCAATAGGACAAAGTAGGAGTAAAGACAGGTTTGTGGGGTATTTAAAAGGAAATAAGGAGTTGTGAAGAGGAGGAACTTCTGAGATCTGCGGTTCGTAAAACCTACGTTTTTAAACAATTACCAACACATAATTTAGGTTGTGAGAGGTAGAAAGGATAATGCACTGATGATAAATTAGTTTTGGTACGTCTATTAACTTGAAAATAACCCCTAAAGAAAAATATTGGAAAGAGGATACATCTAGTGCTCTAACATCAGGGACACGTTTGATAAACACCAAACACAGAAGCAGTCAATTTTGCAGATAAATGTTTGAGGGCTAAATCAGCAATGTCTGGCCATAAAATAAACAAACGTAATACCAAATTAACATCCCACATGATATTATACTTGGGAACCGGGTGTTTAGCAAAATATACTCCCTTTAACAGATGACTAACCAGCAGGTGTTCACCGATAGGTCTTCCATTTACTCTAACATGTTCTGCTGAGGTTGCCGATCTGTAGGTATTAATGGTGTGATAGGAGTCCCCTTGTGAAGCCATAGAGGCTAGGAAATTAACAAACAAGGTTACATTTGCTGAAGGGATTTGAATCTCTGTCCAAACACCTGCTACACTAGACCAACCAAGCCCACTTGTATACTTTAGCTGTGCTCGAGGCCCAGGATTGTTAGATTAACTTGACAGCCTTCTCCAAAATTCCTGGTGTTCTTCAAGAAGCCCCGAAATCCTCCACATGCTATGAGGGACAGGGAGCCCTCTAGAATGAAATTGTGACAAAGACCCTGAGGGTTGAGAGCTAAATTAGGAAATGGAGGTATCCACACCGGTAGGTCCGATGATAGTTACAATAACGTTGGATACCAAGGTTGAGACTGCCAATTGGGGGTGATCAGAACAAGGGTCTGCGGACTTGAGCAAGGACTCGGGCCATGAAAGGAATGGAGGGAAGGCATAAAGGTGGGACTGAGGTCATGACTGAAGGAACGCACCTGTTGCAAGAGCTAGAGGATCTGGTGTCCAACTGAACAAGAAGGGGAGTTCAGAATTGACACAGGAAGCAAAAAGGTCTATTGACATAACGCCGAAGATCAAAGAAAAATGATTGAACACTGAAAGATGAAGTGTCCAATTGATCGAATCGTGAAGCTGTCTAGAATACCAATAAGCCACCCTGTTCAATATGCCTGGAAGATAATGTACTTTGGCAGAAATGTTCCTTTGGAGGCAAAATTCCAAAAGTCTTCTACCAAAATCTTTAATCTGCATATACTTACTTCCTTTATGCAACTATATACTTTCCATATACATATGGATCTATATATTTATGACTTTCTTCTAATTCAGCATATCCAATGCACTACCCTATTTCTCACGTTATTCCTCTCTCTCAATATAGCTAACCTAGGTAATGTGACTCAGGACTCCTAAGAGCCGCGTAGAGCAAGGAAGATAACGACCAATCCAGGAGCTCACTTGAAAAACTGCAAGACAAAAGTAAGAAGAGAAGATGTGCTCACTCTTGGCTAGAGGGCGCACTTGCAGAATGGCCGCACCGATGTGAGGCTCCTGCAGCCTGGAATGAATATCCGACAATTATCCTACCTTTTCACCATCTCTGATCGTCGAGACAGCGCTGAATGAGAGCGGGTATCCAGCCCAGCCATCGGTGAAAGAAACAGCGCTCCAGTGATTTCCTGGCCGGAGAAACGTCCGCTGAAATATCTGCCCGACGTGGAGCTCGGAGCGTCCGGAGGGAGAGGCTGGCCTGCTGAGCTACGCGAGGCCGCTGCGTGACACGAGGCAAGTGGGCCCGGCGTTACAACCCAGGCACAGCCCCCACAGCGGCGACTGCGGTGAGTGACCCGAACCGCACGCCGGGAGCGCACTGTGCGACATCCGGCATTGATCTCTGAGAGACGGCTGCGGGGATCTCCGCTGCAACTGCCGCGGCGGACACACCGACTTGGCTGTCCGTAGGCGGCCGAGAAGGGAGGCGGCCGTTTCGCGCTGAGGTGGCAGGAGGCTGCGGATGGAGGAGCGCTCGAGCCGACTGTGCCCCTCGTACCAACACCGTTGAGGACTGACTACACACACGGAGCTGCTTGGCTTGGGACAGCATTACGGGACCGCTGGCCGTGACTGCCTTCCCCTGTGCCCAGCCTCAGGCCTGCACTTAGGAGGTACAACGCGGGAACCGAGACGGCAAGCGACTGTATGAACATCTGAAGCCCCACCACCTATTACTGACGTCGTTAAACGCGCTGATTAACCTTCCCAGCGCTACAAGTACTGGCTAGCAAGCAACTCTATTGGGGAGGTGACCGTTGGTGCATTGTATCCTGTATTTCCCTATGAGACGCTGTGCAGTGCCCGGCAGCTTCTCCTTCTACTTCCTACTTCGCCTGCAAGCATTGGCCAAAACGTCTGCTGATGGCAGGTCTGCACTCGGTTGACTAGCTGCTTGTGGCACTGCTTGGTGATACTTGGCACTGAAGTAGCGGCCGGGGATACGCTTTTACCCACATGGTCACAGGCACTCCCAGGCTTATAGACCGAGGCAGGAGCTACATCACTGACGATTCTGTATTGCCCAAGGAACGCGTGGTTGGTGCTGTGTTTGGCGAGCGTTAGAGACTACGGCTGCCTCTTGTCTGCCACAGGTAACACACCTTCCCGACTGCTGCAAGCCTTGCCCACCTTTCAAAATGGGTAAGCCGGACAACAGGCAGCCCAAATTGTCGTTTGACTCGACTACGACCAAAAAGGGATTGCGAAACACACAAGAGGCGGGCAGCTCCCAGGCCCCTACTCCGGCGGACACTGAGACCCACCCTGGCACCTCGGACTTCCAACAGATGATGCAAGAGATGCGACAAGGGTTCGCTACCATTGTTGATAAGGTAGACAGGATGTCATCTAGAATGGACGCAATAGTGCATAAAGTGGATGTGCATGAAGAGCGCATCACAGCTACAGAACAACGCATATCAGACAATGATGACACCACGGCTACACACACAACCCAGATCGCGAGAATGGACAATGTGCTCAGGATCATCGTTGCGAAAAACGAGGATTTGGAAGCCAGAAGCCGTCGCAATAATATACGCGTGGTAGGAGTGCCGGAATCGACCAACACGGGGCGCATGGAGGACTATGTTGAGAAGATACTCACTGCTGCAATTGGCCCTGAGGCGTTCTCCAAACAATTTATCTCCGATCGGGCGCACCGGTCACTAGCGCCAAGGCCCTCTACTGGAGCTCCCCCGCGACCCATCATAGCCCGCCTCCTAAATTATCGGGATCGAGACGCTGCGTTAAGGGCAGCCCGCACCAATCACACGCTTTCCTGTGACGGAGTCAACTTTTCCATCTATCCGGATTTTACACCTGTGGTGCAGGAACAACGGCGAAAATTCTTGGAAGTCAAAAAGAAGCTGAGGAACCTTCAAATTGACTATGCGCTCCTATATCCTGCCAAATTGAGGTTGACGCACCAAGCGAAGCAACACTTCTTTACTAATCCGCAGCAGGTCGAGGATTTTGTGAAACAAATTAAACGGGAACGCGCGGAAAATAGACGACATAGAGAAGACAAGCAAGAAGATTTTCACTCAGCTAACGAAGATGAATGACATTATTCATCGACTACGCGTTCCCTGCTCTATTGTTTCGGAGGCTGCAACGAGGCTGAATGAGACCCACTCTACTGTTTAGCCGCATACTACAACTGCTATCCAGATGAGCACTGGACGATGGAGGTAACGTGTTCCAGGCACCCCCCCCACTACCTGAATCATGACTGGTATGGGTATCGGAAACAGGGCCAAGGAGTGGGGGGAGGCTAAGTGCGCTACTAGACTGCACCCTGAAGGGCGTAGCCCATTGTATTCACTGCAACTGATGCAAATGTTGGGGAGTTTAGGTCTTGTTAAGGGTGGAGGGAGGGAGGGGATTACTGGCAAGTTGGGATTGCTCCAGTGGGTGGGGGGTGGGGGCGCTAGCGTTGGTGCGCGTTGGACTGTTGATGGTGTTCTGCTTTTTTGTAGAAACCTCTACTGTGATAATTATGCTTGGCTACTTTTGCTGCAGGTTCTGGTCAGTTTCTGCTTTGCCATATATTGTCTACTGTGCTTTATTCATGTATTGCTCTACACGTAAGGCCTCGGTATTTAATTCCCTCTGCTATATGACCGGACAACGATGGGTACTTTTCGGCTGCTATAAAATGTACCTATATGCTAACCCTGCTGTGATGCTGCTGCCCGTTATGTTAGAGGTCTCACGCATCGCAACAGAGACATGGGGCCGCGCCGTATGCACTTCAGTGGAATATAATGCACTGTATATCCTTCATGCTTGGCCACTTGTTAGCACCATATCACTACGGTTTCTGCACGTTGGGGGGGAGGGGGATGGGATTGTTTGGTTAACATGGTTTGTTCTACTGATGTTTGCGATACAGAATGCAATATCACTAACTGGTGATTTGGCTAGTTTACCTTGTTGTATACGAGACTTAGGGCATGCAGTACAGGTTGCACGCAAAGGACACAGACTACTTATGAACGCTGGTGTACATTTCAGAGCCTCCTTGGTTACATGTGGGCGAGACATGTCGAAGATGATGACATTTGGGGTGCTACTGCGCGTTACTGATGGGTGACACCGATCTCAATGTTTTAACGTGGAATGTTAGAGGGCTAGGAGATCCCAGGAAGCGACGGCAAGTACTATCGTACTTAGATAGGCACTCAATACACATAGCTTTTCTGCAGGAATCACATTTTAGCAAGTCCACCGCTCACACCTTTGCCAGTAGATGGGCAATGCATGCTGTGTTTTCCTCCTACTCTACGTACGCTAGGGGGGCGGCGGTTCTGGTTAAGCGGAACACACCATTTGTCATGGCTGACTCCAAAGTGGACGCTCAGGGACGCTACTGTCTGCTATGGGGAAGACTGGGACACAGAGCAGTCACCCTGGTGTGCTGCTACGGACCTAACATTGACGACCCGAGATTCTTTACGGAGCTATGGGCAGCCATTGTAGGGACGGGACCACACCAAATCATCTGGGGGGGGGACTTTAATACGACGCTAGACCCCACATTGGACAGGTCACACCCCTCCCCGCACCACTATACCAAGGCGCGTGCGGAACTGCGCGCGTATGTTACTGATTTTAGCTTAGTGGACACCTGGAGACGGCTCCATGGAGATATGAGGGAAGGCACCCACTTCACGCACAAGCGCGCTCATGGGCCAGACTGGATTATATATTCTTGACATCCCAACTCTACACATCCCTTCATCGTGCACACCACCTCTTGAGGACTTACTCGGATCATTCCCCTGTGAAAATCACACTTCGCTCAGCGGAACTAGGCTCCCCTTCTACTGCTTGGCGGATGCGCCCCTCGCTGCTGCTAGACGCCAAGTTTCAGGAGGAACTTCGAGACAAATGCCTAGATTTTTTTAGGAGGAATAAGGACTCTGTTAAGGATGTTGAGACTATCTGGGACGCGTTTAAAGTAACGTTGAGGGGGATTTGCATCGCTAAAGGGTCAGGGTTGTTGAAAGACATTACCTCCCGCATACGAGCTCTAGAAAGGGAGTTTAGGGACTTGGAAACGGCATTGGCTACTACCCCATCAGACTCTACGCTACTTACGATCCGAGACAAGATCTCTGAATACACGACGGAGGCGGCAAGAGAATCTAAATTCCGGGGCAAGTACTGGACTGCTCGCCGCTATGGTGAGGGTGACCGTCCTGGGAAAGCTCTAGCCTCCACGATCAAATTGATGCGTGCGCCCAACATTATAAATGAAATAGAGGGTCCAGATGGTGTGGTGGTTCGGGACACGACACAAATCCTTAACTCCTTTGTTTCCCACTACAGCACGCTCTATACCTCCTCTAGGGTGGGAGAACTGCAATTACAGGATTATCTAGCGGACGTTTCATTAGGCTGGCTCAGTGATGCCCAAAGAGCCTTCCTTAGCGTGCCTTTTGAGCTGGATGAGGTGCGGGATGCAATTATGGGAATGCAATCAGGGAAAGCCACGGGATTGGACGGAATCCCGATAGAATTTTACAAAACTTACATCGACTTTATGGCCCCTGTACTTCGGGAGGTATATGAGGATGCCCTGGAGGTGGGCCACCTGCCACCCTCGATGAGAACTGCTCTTATTATCTCTCTCCTTAAGCCAGGCAAGCCACCGCATATGTGTGACTCATACCGTCCCCTGTCCTTACTAAATTGCGATGTAAAGGTACTAGCCAAGCTCGTTGCTAATCGCATCAGCCTTCTGCTTCCCAATTTGATACTCCCTGATCAGTCTGGATTTGTCCCTAGCAGGGCTACCTCCCACAATCTGCGCACTTTCTTTTCTGTCCTCAACTCGGTGCATGAAGACCTGCCTATGGCGGCCGTCTTTCTTGATGCCACCAAGGCGTTTGACTCCCTGGAATGGGACTATGTGTTCCGAGTTTTGGAGAGAATGGGATTCCCGGCAATTTTCATCGCCTGGATTCAACTCCTATATGAACGCCCTATGGCCACAGCCCTTATTAATGGTAAATTGTCTGCTACATTCCCCATCACGAGGGGGACTAGACAGGGATGCCCCCTTTCCCCTCTCCTTTTTGCGATCGCCACGGAACCCCTAGCCGCTAAACTGCGACAACATCATAAAGACAGTGCGCTTCGATGCTTTCAACGACAAATCTTAATATCACTGTATGCTGATGATATTACTTTATACATCCGGGATCCTTGTGTAAATCTTAATCCCATACTCAGAAAATTTGTGCGCTTCGGTAGACTGTCAGGGGTCCAAAATAATTGGGGTAAGTCCTGCATCTTTCCGCTTACACCTTCTACTGTGCGGTTTGACCTGGACTTCCCTCTTGCCTGGAGCGAAGGTGATTTTAAATATCTAGGGATCCACATAGAGCAGGACAGGGAGGAGTTTATGCGCGCCAACTATGGCACTGCCATGAATCGCATAATGGATAATGTGGCGCGTTGGATTACCTTGCCTTTATCGATGGCAGGCAGGACCTCCCTGATAAAAATGGTAATCCTTCCGAAATTATTGTACCTATTTTTGAACATCCCGTTTCACCCGGGCAGATCCTTTTTTAGCCAGCTTCGCTCTGAACTCATCAAACTAGTGTGGGGGGGAAAATCGCCTCGGCTCAAATGGGACACCTTAACCCGCCCCTACTCACACGGAGGCTTCGGGGTGCCCGATTTTGAATCGTACTATCAAGCGGCACAAGCCCACTATGCCTATTTCTGGGTGCACCAGCCCAGATACATGCCCCAACTAGCCGCTGAACACTGGTTAGCTCACCCTGTCCCTATAGACGGTGCACTTTACGCGGTGGTCTCCAGCAGGGACAAAACGCCTACGACAGTACTAAGCACGGTCACTGCATGGGCCCGAATACTGGCTAAAATGGGCCAGACGTTCTTATATGCTCCGTCATTGCCGTTGAGCTTCCATCCGGACATGCCCCTATTACAGGAGCCGGGATTCCGCAAACTATTACACAAAATACGAGTCTCGACCTGGGGTGATCTATACCGCAACGGTACATTCTGTACCATGGAACAATTATATGAAGGAATACATCCCAATCCACTTGAAGTGTTCTTTTATATCCGGCTCCGTCAAGGTGTGAAAGCACTTACACCTGACTTTCCACAGGAACCGGTAGTATTGGCCCCCTTGCAGACCCTGCTCCAACTGGATGCTCCATATAGATTGGTATCGACAATTTACAGGGCAGTACACACGCAGATAGACTACACGCTCTACCAGCTAGGCTAAGATGGGATCAAGAGCTTGGTAGCCCCCTCACGGACAGGCAATGGGTATTCTCCCTTCAACATACAGAACGCATCTCAGCTAGTAGTAGACATAGAATCATACACTATAAATTCATACATCGTTGCTGTGATTTTCAGCCCCGCAGGCTTCGCCGGGGGTTCGAGCTGCCACTCACATTTTGTAACTAATTGCATTTGTAAAGAACATTTTATCTTGTGTTTTTAGATCTTGTGAATTTTCGAGAGATTGTAAATTAGGGCAACTCACATTTACTCCAAGACCCTCTGAACCATTTCTTGCTCGGAATCGCTTTTTATTCGGAAGCACTGAGTTAGGGGAATCGCATTTACACTTTCAGGGACCGCCAACTTAGGAGGAGCCCGGGACAGCGCACTAGCCTCGCGCTTGCTCCCACCCTCCTCTTCTTCTATAAAATGAGGATATGGCCCCGACGGCGCAGCGGGCGGGCGCACCAAAGGCAAGCCCGCCTGCGCCCGTCCGCGCCAGGATCGCGCCGGGCTCAGGGCTTGCTGGGCAACATCCGCCCCCCACCAGGTATGACAGTAGGGAACTGTTGGCACTACGACCCAAGATAGGTGATACATGTAAGGGTTGTCTCCCCACCGACCAACTGTGGGGCCCCTTTTCATGTTAATGGACGTCTTCCTGGTCATCTATAGAGATGCCCAAAAGCTCTGCTCCCCCTAAGTATAGTAGTAACAACTTTAAGGGAGGTCTCATCAATGCCCGCTCATTGTGTTGCCACAGCCAAGACATACACGATTTAATCATGTGTCATGATCTTGATGCTCTCTTCATAACAGAAACATGGCTCAACGACTCCTCTAATCCCGATTTGGCTACTGCCCTTCCCCCTGATTTCACCATCTTCAGGCAGGACAGACCAATCGGGCGAGGAGGTGGGGTTGCACTCATTGTAAAAAAATCCTTCTCGTGCCACACATTCGACCTAGGTCATCTTAAGGGAAGCGAGAGTATCGGCTTCTCTATCAAGCTCAATGCCTCCACTTCTTTTACGGGAGCCCTAATCTATCTCCCTCCAGGCAATGCCACCTTGGACTCCCTAGATGAAATACTGGGGTCACTCATGTTACGCTACCCTCACTTCACTCTAATGGGAGACATGAATTTGCAACTGGAGTCGTGCGACGACCCACATGCCATTTGCTTTCAACATACTCTCAATATCTTTGGACTGGCCCAATTAGTGACCGCATCTACCCATCTAGCCGGTCACACGTTGGACGGTATCTGTTCCAACCTAGGTACTATGTCCACGTCCCCTCCCATTCCGCAAATTTGGACCAACCACAGTTTCATCCCCTTTGATATTGAGCTAAAAGTCCAAGCTTCACCAACTATAAAACGTTCCCAACCCTCCTTCTCAGTAAACTGGAGAAAGGTGACCGACCGTATTAAGCAGAACCCCCAGCCACTGGCACAGGCACCTAAGTTGGTGGGAGACGTGGCGGTCGACTCACGTAACTTTCACGTCTGGATAAATCAGATTATCTCGGACAACTCTAATCCTAAAGGCGACCGTGTGAAGTGTCTCAGAAGGAAACTGAGCGCCCCATGGTATACCCAGGCCTTAACCGAGAGCCACCTACTTTGTAGGATAAAAGAAAGGAAGTGGAGGAAAACATACGACGAGGCATCCAGAGCCCTCTATGTTCAGCAGAGGAAATTATACCTCTCAAGTATAAAATCTGCCAAAAAAGAGTATTATACAAAAGCCATCAACGACGCCCACCAGAAGCAAAAAACGGTTTTTTCAATCGTTAAATCCTTCACCCACCCTAAAGCTCCCCAGCCTGAAATCCTTGTGCAACAAAATTGCAGATTTCTTTGGGGAAAAAATTGCTACCATTCAAAAGGATTTCCCGCCCCCCCTGACCATTCCCATTCTAGGACCCCAAAAGCTGGTAGTCAACAACCATCATTCCCTTTGCAGGTTCCAACCTGTCTCCCTCCAACAGACCCGCAAAGCGATTATGGCCTGCAAATCAGGAGCACCAACTGACTCCTGTCCCCCTCGCATACTGCATCACTTAATTGAGGCAGTCAATCCAAACATCAACGCTATCATTAATGCTTCCCTAGACTCAGGGGTAGTGCCCAACGAATGGAAGAAGGCCATCGTGAAACCCTTAATGAAAAAGCAAAATAAATCCCCCACGGACCTGACAAACATGCGCCCTATCTCACTCCTGCCTGCTCTAGGAAAGATCATGGAGCAGCTAGTGTACTGGGAGCTAAAAGCCTTTGTGGAGGACCATAACATTCTGCATCCCCAGCAATCTGGCTTTCGCCCCAGCCACTCTACCGAAACGGCCCTGATAGAGCTCTCCGATTCCATCAAGTTCCTGCAGGATGAGGGAAGGAAAGCCGTCCTCATCCTGCTTGATCTCACAGCAGCGTTCGATAAAATCTCTCATGCCATCCTGATTGATAGGATGCGTGAGATTGGCGTGACAGACACAGCTTTGGCATGGGTAACATCTTTCCTGACTAATAGGTCCCAATCTGTGTCTTTGGGTCCCCATCTATCCAGCGAAAAAACCATTACATCGGGAGTACCGCAGGGGTCCATATTAAGTCCATTACTTTTCAACATCTATATGGCACCCCTCCTTGCTGTGATAGAGTCTCATGGGATCCTAGTCACGTCTTACGCTGACGACACCCAACTCGTCGTCTCTATCGACAAAAACTGCACGGATACAGAGCTGCGTTTCCAGAATTGTCACACGGAGGTATTTCAGTGGTTGAATAAAAACCACTTGAAGTGCAACAGTGGGAAAACTGAAATCATACCATTAGGTAAAGATCTGCTTTTCTGCCCTAAGGATTGGTGGCCCAAAGATTCAGAGGCCCCGCCTAGTGCAGTGACCTCTGCGCGCAACCTTGGCGTGCAATTTGACGCAGCCCTCTCCTTTGATGATCACGTCAGGATCACGGCCGGTTGCTGTTTCGGACTCATCAAATCTCTAAAAAAATTCTTTGACTTCCTCCCCATTGCGTCCAGGAAATCGGTCGTGGTCGCATTAATACTCTCTCGACTCGACTACTGCAATGGGTTGATGGCTGGAGTGAAAAAGTCCACTCTGAAGAAGTTGCAAAGTGTACAGCACGCCACTGCAAGATTAGTGTTAAAACTTCCTAGGAAATCTTCAGCCTCAGCAGCATTAAATTGTCTCCACTGGTTGCCACTGCACAAGAGGATCCTCTTCAAACTCCTACTAACAGTTTTCAAAGCCCTGAAAAACACAGGTCCTAAATACCTTGCCAACCGTTTTGTTCACTATGACCCCGTACGATGTTTGAGATCCTCAGGTGGTAACCTTAACAAAATCCCGAGGTATAAGTACAAAACTAGGGGCGGAAAAACTTTCACAGTCCTAGCAGCAAGGGCCTGGAACAACTTGCCTTTAAACCTCAGACTGGTCGAAACTGAGAGTCTTTTTAGGAAACAACTGAAGACCTGGGTCTATCAGCAATCTGATACTTATGTGATGGCCGCCATTTAGATTTTTCATTATCTAATCTCATCCACGCTCACTCAGCGCCATGATGCTCCCTCCGGAGCGATAGGCTGCGCTTAATAAATACCCACAAATATAAATACTACACCCCAACCCGAATGTGCAGACTTCAGCTACGAACAACGGACAACTGTGATAGATGTCATGCCCCTGGGGCGGACTTCTTACATCTCGCCTGGATGTGTGACGTAATTAACCAATACTGGGTTCAGGTGATAACTGCGCTTTCTGAGATGACTCACACTACAATACATCCCTCCCCGGTTCTGGCGCTACTGGGATGCGTGGAGTCCATACAAGCGACACATCGCAGATTTATTGCGCTGGCCCTTCTGGTGGCCAAAAGGAGGGTGGCGTGCCGCTGGGGCAGAGGCAGAGCCCCTAAATTTAAAGACTGGATGAATGATTTAATATATTGTCAGGATCAATTAAATACATATTCAGAATTATTACCGATTGCTTCTCGGCCATGTGACATTTGGGCCCCATTGCGGGGATACCTTGCCAGGAATGATGCACACTCTGTAGAGGGGACACCCACCCAACATCACACCCGACCCTCAAGATAGATACAACAATGCTCAGTCTATGCAAGGTGCTACTGTATGCTGTGATCGAGGGATGGGAGAGACACCATGGGCGACTGGTACACCTTTGCAAAACATGCTACGTCTCTTAACCCAGCTGAAGAGACTGCCCTTATAATCCACCGTGTACATCTGAATTGTTAGAGACTCTTAAGATCTGCGCTATGTAGAAATAGGAAATCATTATGATACGAACTTTACTTGACTGTCCTGCTTCCTATGATTGTTATGCCTACCTTGATATGTTTTGTAAGAAATGTACCATTTTGTTTTCCTTTCATGCCTTGATTGTAATGTGGAGGAAAAACAGAACAGGGTGGCTGGACAGGATTATTCGTGAAACAATTCACCAGACACACAGTCAATCTGTACCGTGTGACCACTGGATTTAATTTTCCAAACAAGTTTATTTTTCTTTTTTACATTTATCAGCAATTTTTTGAAACACAAGCACAAACAAAACCACTGTCAATTCAAAAGGTTCATATATACAGTATCTACAAATGCACACATTTACAAATTTACAACATAGAATCAAACAAAAGATTGGTTAGACACACCAAAAGACAATCACAAATGTATAATAATTCAAATAAATTGCAATTATATACAGTGCAGAGATTAATCCATAAGCGAACAAACGGGAACCAGTCCTAGAGATTGAAAAAACCAAGTGACAGGCGGGGTTGAGATCAAAAACAAGCCTGCCTGTCAACGAAAGCCTGTGGTGTAATGTTAAATAGGGTTGCAAGGCTAGGATACAGAGTGGTGGTATGATTTACATCCTAGCGGCACCCTTTGTTGTAGCCACAGGGTGTAATGTGCCTGTGCCTCACCTGTGTAGCAGTACTGCACTTTCTGATGTAAGTCTGTGTGACCACAAAAATCGCAAAAATAAAGTTAAAAAAAAAAAAGATGTGCTCACTCTTCCTTTGCACACCACCGAAGTATTCCCTCCAACGAAGCATTGAGCCTCCAATCTAATAATTAGGTAATCTTTAATAAGAACACACGTGTCGACACTAAGAACATCTGGCCCTGAAGAAGACCTTCCATTAAAACACCGCTGAGGTTAACCCATGTAGGTCTAAACGCGCCAGCGTACACCATCCTTAGGTCAAGAGACTAGTTGAACCGCTAACAAGTACACATAAGGCACTGAACAGTAAGCGCAAAGAAGGATGCTACTTAAAACTATTGATCAATATCTCTGACCTTACCAGGACCGCCAAATAACTCCAATACATGAAAGTATTAGAGGACATAACGCTATTAGGTCCCAATACACAATAAAAAGGACACACAATACTGTTTTTAAAGCTACGTTTGTCAAAGTAATGTTTGCACCTTGAGCTATCTTGAAATAACAATGATACAAGTCACAGAAATGCTATATAAATATGTTGATGTAGGTGCACAGACATAATATCGACTCCAAAATATCGTTTGGACAGAATATCGAGTTTTAAATATCGTTTGGAGAAAATATCGACAGGACAGAATATCGACAGCCAAAATATCGTTTTTAAGGTAAGTGAAGTAATATCGACTGTAAATAATATAGAAAGTGAAAATATCCAAGTATATAATCTAGATAGTAAAAAATATCGTTTTTTAAATAATATTTAAATATTTATAGTGCTTTTATGTTATAATATGTGTGAAAAGTGTCATTTTATCTTATAATTATTTTTAATTAATGATTTTTTTAAAATTATTGTGTAATTTTATTCTGTAGCGGGTTGTGGGTTTATAGGGGAATAGGGTGGGAAGTAATTTAATTATAATTAATTAAATATGTAAATTTATTAATTGGTAGTAATAATTAATTAATTGGTAATTAAATAATATATGTTAATTATTTAAAATTTAATTGGTAATTAATTTCATTTAATTGATTAATTGCTAATTATGTAAATTAAAATAATTTATTTCCTGTAGCGGGTTGTGGGTTTATAGGGGAATAGGGTGGGAAGTAATTTAATTATAATTAATTAAATATGTAAATGTATTAATTGGTAGTAATATTTAATTAATTGGTATTTAAATAATATTTGTTAATTATTTAAAATTTAATTGGTAATTAATTTAATTTAATTGATCAATTGCTAATTGTGTAAATTTAAATAATTTATTTCCTGTAGCGGGTTGTGGGTTTATAGGGGAATAGGGTGGGAAGTAATTTAATTATAATTAATTAAATATGTAAATTTAATAATTGGTAGTAATATTTAATTAATTGTTAATTAAAAAATATTTGTTAATTAATTAAAATGTAATTGGTAATTAATTTAATTTAATTAATTATTGCTAATTATGTAAATTAAAATAATTTATTTCCTGTAGCGGGTTGTGGGTTTATAGGGGAATAGGGTGGGAAGTAATTTAATTATAATTAATTAAATATGTAAATGTATTAATTGGTAGTAATATTTAATTAATTGGTAATTAAATAATATTTGTTAATTATTTAAAATGTAATTGGTAATTAATTTAATTTAATTGATCAATTGCTAATTATGTTACATTAAAGGGGTATTTTTAGGGTTCAGGGTCAGTTTTTGGTTTTTGGGTAAAGGGGTATTTTTAGGGGTCAGGGTCAGTTTTTAGTTTTTGGGTAAAGGGGTATTTTTTGGGTTCAGGGTCAGTTTTTAGTTTTTGGGTAAAGGGGTATTTTTTAGGGTTCAGGGTCAGTTTTTAGTTTTTGGGTAAAGGGGTATTTTTAGGATTCAGGGTCAGTTTTTAGTTTTTGGGTAAAGGGGTATTTTTAGGGTTCAGGGTCAGTTTTTAGTTTTTGGGTAAAGGGGTATTTTTAGGGTTCAGGGTCAGTTTTTAGTTTTTGGGTAAAGGGGTATTTTTAGGGTTCAGGGTCAGTTTTGGGTTTTTGGGTAAAGGTTTTTTTTTAGGGTTCAGGGTCAGTTTTGGGTTTTTGGGGTACAGGGGTACAGTGTAAAAATAAAGTAAAATTAAATATACATTAATTTAATTTAATGAAATTAAATTAAATTATATTAAATTAATTTTAAATAATTTAAATTATAAAAATTATTATATACTTACCAATACTTACGTTGTAATGGTAGTGCGTTGTAAAAGTTGCGTTGTAACGTCATATATCCACTGTTGCACTCTTTGGAGTGGGAATAGTAATTTTAACCCCTACGCTATCCAACGTTTTCCCTACTATTGCACCCACTGGAGTGGGAATAGTAATTTTTACTCTTTTGTATTTGTACGTTAATAATATTGGCTATTATTTAATTAAATTTTGTTACTATATATATATATGTTTTAAGAAATATGAGTAATTTTTTTTTATTTTTTTACTTTAATTAATTATTTAATTATTAAAAGTTATTTTAAGTATTGTTAAGTATATTTTAGTAATTAATTTTTTATATTAATGTAATTAAACATTGTTTTTATTAAAGTCGATATTTTTTACAACTATATTTTTGTAAACGATATTTTTAACTCGATATTTTTGTACTTACCTTTTTGTTGATAGATACTCGATATTTTGTCTCTCGATATTTTGTCAACGATATTTTTGTTGGTCGATATTCTGTCCCTCGATATTATTTCAGTGATCCGTTGATGTACTATAGGATGTCAATCACTAGCGTATATGTAATTTAGGTTTATGCATTTTGTTATAACAAACTGTGTTTCATTTACCTCACTTCTTGTGTTAGTTTGTCACATGTTCGTATGTTTAAACTAAATGTTACCACAGCAACTTGTATGTATATATAAATGTTTGTCTTTGCTAATTTACAAATTGAAAAAAAAATTGGAATACAAAGAAATGAAAAAAGTCCTAGTGTAAGCAAGGCTCATTAATTGTGCAGGTCTGTAAATCAACCACCTGGAAGCGGAGATTTTTGAAAGATATCTTCACTGAGAAAAGTTCCTTGAAAATATAATGATGTTAATGAGAAAAACCTACTAAGGATGATGTTACAGATCCTTATGAAATAAATCATTCTAATCAATGGTCTGGGAGGAAACCTACTATAGAGATGTGATTTTCTGATTCCATCCTCCACAGTCCTAAATTGAATCACTCCCTCTTAGGAGATCATGCTGGTGTCTGCAGCATCGTGATTGGCTTAGGGGAGTCCGATTCCTGCGTCGACTGGTGAGGACGGAGGAGAAGGGCCAATTCTTGAGTAGTTTTCTGGAGATACGGTCCGTGGATCTTAAGTTCATCGATAGCTTGGAGTCCATGGTCATTCTGAGGTTTCTTACTTCCTTCGATACTGTAGGCGGTGGTCCCAGTTCATCAGGCCAAGCAGCAAGCGGGTCATAATGTTTCAAATTGCCACGCGCGAGTATTTCCGTTGTGGAAGCATTCAATTTGAGATGGCCCAAAGTCATCAATTGATCCATGGCTCTGAGACAACTGAAAATTGGTTAGGTTCCAATGTCTTTGGGTCATTCAAGATGAAGGAGTATTTTTGTGTCATCTGCATAGATTTCAGCACGTGGGGTGATTGATCAGATGACTTCATGTAGATGATGAAAAGCATGGGCGAGATGATAGAGCCTTGAGGTACCCCTGCTTTTGTGGAGTATCGTTTGGACGAGAAAGGTGGGGTATGGATGACATTAGTTCTGTTTTGAAGGTAGGACGTGATCCAGTCTAGAGCAGTCCCCTCTTGTGTTGCCTAGCATACAGATGGCACGCTGAGCCCAATTGGATAGAGTGTCAGGGTCTACCTGTTCCTACTCCATCTTAGCCTCCTCCGCTAAATCCAGAATCCTGGTCAATGGACTCACTAGATCCAAAATCCTGTCCTGGCAATTAGACCAGGTTCTATCGACTCCTTTCATATGGGTCTTTTTCAAGTTTAGTAAAAAATAATAACATATTTGGGTCAATGATAGGGATATCAGCCATTTTATTGAAAAGGGACGGTCTTGAAGTTTACTACTTAAGTCCTTTGCTTGGTTCTTGAAGTCTGTCATACTACTACAATTTCTACGTAGCCATAAGTATTGGCCTTAGGGGAGATTTTCCCGAAGGGGCCTGGGGTGGATGCTGGAGAAATGTAGGAGTGAGTTCTGAGCAGTAGGTTTGTAGTGTGTTTTGCTTTTTAAATGACCATCTTCAGCCCAGATGTCTAGGTCTAGGAAGGTGGTTTTTTGATGGCCAGACACGTGTGTGACCTTGAGGTTTTGGTCACAGGTATTGAGCCATTGGCAGAAGCTGTTAAGTGACTCTGTGTCTCCTTCCCAGATCAGCACATGTAGACTGCCACACATAAAGCAACTTACGGTAAATAAATCCACGACACATATTGTTTTTTAACCGTATCCTGAGCCGCCATTATTAAAGTTATAGGCAAGGATCCTCAGAGATATTTTTAACTGTAAATATTTCACCTCACATCACATTTATGCACAACACCAGCTCCGCTGTAATCAGGCATCGTAGCACAACCGGGAGGCACTCGGCCACCCGGTTGGGACCCCAATGATGAAGCATGACACCAACCAGGTTGGTATGTGAGGTTTTTTTTAAGAACACCTAATGGGTCCATGTTCTTACTACTCACAGTGATTTAATTGCATAGACATAGAGGGTCCGTCCACATTGTTTAAGTCCCGTTATCTAAGATACCGCCATCATTACCAGTGTCCAGAAAGCCTGTAATGTTAAGGGGGAGGAAGAGAGCCCTAAAAAAGCAACCTCTTGGGTCAAAGGAACAATTTTGATAGAAACGCCTTTTGAAAGAGCACTCTGTGGTGCAACATGTTTCTTTCCTTTTTTGAAGGAATTTTATTAGGGCCAGGCAACATTTTGGAAAGAGAATCCTCCACTTTTTTTGAAACATCTAACATGGATACAGAAACAGCCTGTTGTAAATAATCCTTAATGAATGATTTCATGAGTGTCGCCAACAGCGCTTTGAAAGGGAAGACTCCGTCGCTGAGGAAATGCAGCAAGTTTGCGGATGTTTGGGAAAAAAACGGATGTCAAACTAACGTCCCTAACGAACACTGTGAGCGAGACACCAAACAGTATGTCACCAATAACAAGCTGTACAATAACTATAACGTGCACATAAAAACATATAAATGTACTGAGAAGAATACTTATCTTGACTGCGAGCAGCAAGTAAAGAGGGCTTGTTGTTCTCAGTCAAGATAGTAATTATTGTATTCGACATCTTATTGGCTACACTATTGTGATGTAATGTGGTTGTTTCCTCCCAGGGTTTTCTGGGTAATTAAGTTTTTTTTTGGCTGCTGTGTTTATTAAAGTGAGAAAAGAAAGCATAATATGAGCCTCCGGTCTTGAAATAAAATCTGATAGGTGCTTCATATGATATGAGGTTAAAAAAGTCTCTGATCCTGTATAGGTGCTTTATCTTAGTTTATTATATAAGATAGCGTCAACACTTTAAATACAAGTTTCGCTAAATTAGCCTTACAAGTCCACTCTGGGCCTCAACTCCATCTTGAATTTCTACACGTGACTGTGTTTTTAGTTCTCTCGCTCTCTGTGTACACATTTAAAGCTTGCACAAGTGAAATGCTTCGCAGCAGAATAATGTCCTTGGTGAACGAAGGTTTCCTCTTGAATGTAAGAATTCAAGGTTCCTCCGTTTAAACAGTCAGACAATCTGTGTCTATTCGTGAAATAAAACTGTCATTATTTTGTCTCTTGTACTGTCACATCTGACAACATTAAATTAAAAGTGCAATCAGAAATATTTATTTGGGGAATAATGTTGGGATAGTGCTATGTACTTTTGCGTTTATTATGTATTATGATTGGTGAGCATACGTAACATTTTGCTCACCTTATGCCGACTGTGTGATTTTTGTTGAAAATATTCTATAAACAGGGGCTCATCTAGAAGGAAGTCATGAGCTGCTTGCCCAACTTTTAGGGGCAGACCCTTGTCATTCTGTGCCATGCTTTGGACTTAAAAAATAGTTTTGATTCCTTCGAGGGCTGATTCTATTTAACGCTATGTCAATCATCACAGCTGCATTTGATTGGACATAATGCTAATTCCATTAGACAATATTATGATTTGCCTGAACTGACCTAAATATACTGCTGCCATCTGTAATTTTCTGATTAACTAATAAACCTTCCTTGTTTGAAGTTTGCTACTACCTCAATAAGGCTTATTTCTTTAATGCTATTTGATGGCATTTGATTATTTGACTATCGTGTTCATTTAGTAGCACATTCCCTCATGTACTTTACAGGGCAACACTGCCCCAATCCTGCACAGATGCTTTATCTACTATTTTATCAGATTATCAAAGATGGCCTCATGATAACATTCAAAATGCTTCAGTCATGTAGTCACTACAGTCAATGCCTGAGGACTGTTCACTCAAATCAGCAGTGGCGTCTGGTGATCTGTGAAAGTGGTGAGGCGTAAATGTTCTGGATGAGTGCCCTCTTGCAAGCAAGGGTAGGGGGTGAGCTCAACCATCATAAGAGGGGTTTGGAGGGTCTGGTAGCCACACATTATTATATCGTCTAAACGTGTGTGTCTCTTTCCTTAAGGAATAGCGGTGAAATCTGCCATTTTATAATTGTTTGGGTGGTCTGCGCACACAGCACGCCATATCCGTCTTCTTTATTTACATGCCGCTTGCCTATGCTCCATTGGTAAGGCCATTTTGTCATCGAGCAAAGAACTGCAGCGCCTGTCAAGCAGACGTTTAACAAGCAATATAATCATGTTTTTGACACGCAAACATTCAATCCTTCTGCCTAAATAATGCCCTTAGGGATCAATTCAGGGAAAAAAAGCTTCATGCAGTTTGGGTGGAAACATGACACACTCCCCTGTCTTTGGAACTTTATATATGAGTATAAATCAAGAGAAATCCTGATAAGGTAATGTTTTATCATGTCACAACAAACGTGCATTGTCATATGACTGAATAGCTGTGTGAAAGCAGCTTCAATCACTCGAGCACATGCTAATACATTCGCCCTGTCTGTCGTCGCAGCTGTCCAGGCCCCTGCCGGCCGTGCGCGCATCCGGCAGACTGCTCGAGTGCCTCGAACAGCAAACACGGTCCTAAAGCTGTGTTTGCTCGTGTAGGTGTTGACACAGCTGGGACAAGACATCCGAATTCCGGGGGCACAGTTGTGTGGAGGTTGCGTGGTGCTTTGGTGTTGGCAGGGGCGGCTCTAGGCTCATGGCGGCCCTGGGCAGGGAACGTAGGTAGGGTGCCCCGGAAGAGGGGGTCCGGGCGGGGCGGAGCACGGAGGCCAGTGAAAAGGGGGCTGTCAGGGTGTTTGGAAGTGGAACAAAGCCGGAGGCCGCCAAATCCCTGCCAGGGGCTGCCACGCAAATATGTATCCATCCTCAGAGGATTATTATATTTAGGATATATATTGGCGTGGTGGCCCCTGGGGTTTGGTGGCCCTGTGCAGGTGCACATGCCTAAGGCCGCCCCTGGTGTTGGGGTGGCTTCACGTGCCACTGCCCCCCTTCTTCGTTAGTTACTGCCTGCGCGAGACATCCGTCAAGACCGTCCTGACCATTGCCCCCCTCCTGCGTGAATCAGACACCCTGATATAAAATACCTGGCCTGTCCCCCACAGGTTTATTCATAATGCTGTGTTATGAAATGTAGGCCTATGCTTGTTTTTAAACATGTTTTACAGGTCTGCACAGCAAGGAAGGAAGCCAAGGGCTGTTGAACCTGAGATGCACAAATTACATATTTATAGAGCAGAGAGTTTGCTGACATCTATGTCAGTTGCTGCACGGATTAATTGCAAACATTTTACTCGGAGGGGGGCATCATATGAGGAAGTCGAGGGGCAGCAATATCAGCTTTTCCGCAACGTCGGTGGTTAAGAGCACCAACTCTTCATTCCACCCGAGCATCGTACATTCCCAGTCGCGGCTGGCAGTGCGGGGGGGAGGGGTGGTGTTACGCTTGGCGCGGGAAGCGATGCAACATGGAGGGGCAACAACCGGGCTCTGGTTAACGTAGGTTTTATTGAGGCCAGTAAATGATCAGTACAAGTTTTCCTGACTGTCGAACGTCTCTGAGGGGATCTGCTTCGGCTTCTTCTCCGGGGACGGTCTTTGTCCTTACGAAACCCTTCTGGACTTCTGGAGGGTGGCGCTTCCTCTTCAGAGTCCGTCGCGGCTGGGCTCCGGGTCCCCAAGGAGGGAAACAGAAAAGAAAGGGCTGTGTGAGACTTCCGTTCAGGTAAGGGTCAAAGGGGAAGGGAGTGAGGGGATACCACCGGTGCTCGAGGTCTAACAGTGCTCTATGAAGGAGGGAAGGGGAAGTGTATAGGGAAAGGGAACCGGGATTCAGGTATCCCCAGGCCGATTGTCTAGAGTCCTACTGCCCCGGACCCAACCCCGCAATCGGTCACGCACCTGTACAAGCCACGCACCTCCCCTGGGTGAGTGGCTGGGCGGCTCGTAGGAACGGTGGCCTCCTGGCTTTACTCCGTCCTCGGCAGACGCCGACGCTGCCTCTTTCTGACACCTCTTCTCTGGGTCGCCCTCAGCCTTGGATGTTTCTCGCCGCTCGTCGTCTCCTTCTCTCCCCTCCGCTCCTTCCTCCGATGTTACTCTCCTTTCGTCTCTCTCTCCGCCGTACTCCGTATACTCCTCCTCTCCTTCCGCACTCCAACAACTCCGCTCCGCTAACCTCCTGGTGAACAAGCACACCTGTGGATCCGGGGACACTCCCTTTGACGGGACTGCGTCGCTGGCCGGCTCCTCCCACTCGTGCTCAGTCCAAGAATTAAAGGGCCAGTCCCTTTCTGTCACGTCAGCAAGACTCGACTCCATGTCCTGTGGGGAAGGGAGAGAGAGAGGGTGGGGCGGTACAAGTTCAGTGTCATTCACGTCTCTCTCCTTTGGACAGTTCCGAGGGATTCTGGGACATGTAGTCAGCCCGTATTGATCACCTCCCCGCCAGCTCCGGTACACCCCGTTACACACCTCCCCCCTAGGATGCTCCCGCTCGGGGAGCGGATGGCGGGACAGGTAGTCCGCACTAACATTCTCGGTGCCCTTTCTATGGTGGACGGTGAAGGTATATGGCTGCAAAGCCAGGAACCACCGCATCACCCTGGCGTTATTGGATTTGTTCCTGGCCATCCATAATAGGGGAGCATGGTCAGTGTACAGGTCGAACGGGTGTCCCTCCAGATAATACACAAGCTTTTCCACCGCCCACCGTACCGCCAGACACTCCTTTTCGATGGTGGCATATCTCAACTCCCGGGGAAAAAGCTTACGGCTTACGTATACCACGGGGTGTTCTTGACCATCTGGCCCCTTTTGGGACAACACTGCTCCTATACCGTAGTCCGATGCATCGGTATGCAGGATGAAGGGCACTGAGAAATCAGGGGAAGTCAGCACTGGGGTGGAGGTAATGATGCGCTTTAGGTGTTGGAAGGCATTGGTCATGGCTTCTGTCGCGCGGACCGTAGCATTGGATTTCCCTGTATTGCGTAGGGCATCCGTAAGGGGGGCCGCAATGTCAGCAAACAGGGGGATGAACCTCCTATAATACCCCACCAAGCCCAGGAAGGCCCTAAGTTCCTTCCTGGTGGATGGGAAGGGAGTATCAGCGATAGCTCTCACTTTCTCTATCTGGGGCTCGATCAGGCCATGTCCCAACATGTATCCCAGGTATTTCACCTTTTGAAAGGCCACGCGTGATTTCTTGGCGTTGACTCGTAACCCAGCGTTTTCCAATACTTGCAGGACTTTATGGATGTGTAGGAGGTGTTCTTCCCACGTTTTGCTGTGGATGACGATGTCGTCCAAATAGGCGGAGGCCATGGAGGAGACTGGAGTCAGTATCGCGTTCATCAGCCGTTGAAAGGTCGCCGGTGCCCCATGCAGCCCGAAAGGGAGAACCGTGAACTCATAGTGACCCTCTGTGGTGTTAAAGGCTGTTTTCTTCCGGTCTTCCTCCCTCAAGGGTACTTGCCAATAACCCTTGGTAAGATCCAGGGTCGTGATGTACCGGGCCTCTCCCAGGCACTCGATCAGGTCGTCTACTCTCGGTATCGGATAAGCATCAAATTCTGAGATGTCGTTGAGTGCTCGAAAGTCCATACAAAATCTCCGGCTTCCGTCGGGTTTGGGTATCATAACTATAGGGCTTGACCATTGGCTTCTTGACGGTCTTATCACCCCCATGTTCAACATATCCTCTACCTCTTTCTGGATGGCGGCCCTTCTAGCTTCGGGTACCCGGTAGGCTTTTATCTGTACGATTTTACCCGGAGGGGTGTTGATACAATGTTCCACCCTCGTAGTCCTCCCGGGTATGTCTGAGAACACTGGTTCGTGCTGACGTAACGTGTGGAGTAGGCCTTCCGTTTGGGATTCGGTTAATTCATCGTTGATGATTAGCTGTTCTCTCGTGGAATGGGTGGGGATGGGAGCTGCTGTGATCTGCACGTCTACCGGCGGGGGTCCCAGCCACTTCTTCAACATGTTTATGTGAAAGGACTGGGTCTTTTGTCTCCCGGTTTGTAGGGTATAGGTGGTTTTGCCTATTGTGCCCACCACTTTGTATGGGCCTACCCACTTGGCCCGAAATTTCTGCGTGGAAGAGGGTAATAGAACCAAAGCCCATTGTCCTTCCGTCAGTTGTCTCCACTTTTTCCCTCGGTCGTAAGCCGTTTTCTGTCTTGTCTGACTAGCTTCCATGTTGGTATACGCCAAGTCTCTCAGTTTCCCTAATCTGGTCTTGAGACTATGGGCATAGTCCAATGTAGACGCGGTTTCCTCTGGAATCTCGTTCTCCCAGGCTTCCTTTGTCATTTCCATCAAGGATCTGGGCTGTCTTCCATACAACAGTTCGAAGGAAGATACGCCCAGGCTGCTTTGGCGCTTTCCCCTGATCACATAGAGGGCCAGAGGAAGAACTTGGTCCCACTCGTTCCGTTGACCTCCATCATCTTCCTCAAGGTGGTCTTCAAAGTGCGATTATAACGTTCCACTAAACCATCCGTCTGGGGGTGGTACACGGAGGTTCTGATTTGATGGATGTCCAGACATTTACACACTTCTTTCATTAACGTGGATACGAACGGGGTTCCCTGGTCTGTTAGGATCTCTCGGGGAAATCCCACTCGGCTGAACAACTCTATCATCTTGTCGGCGACCTGTTTGCTGGTTGTTGCTCTTAGAGGGAATGCCTCCGGGAACCTCGTGGCGTAATCCAGTAACACCAGAACGTATTGAAACCCTTTCCGTGTCTTGGGTAGGGGCCCTATGAGGTCCATGCCGACCCGTTCGAAAGGTTTACCGATGATGGGAAGAGGCTGTAGGGGGGCTGCTGGAGGTCGGGTCATGTTCATCGTCTGGCATATGCTACACTCCTGACAATATTTGGTAGCATCTCTGTATATCCCCGGCCAATAGAAATATTTAAGGATGTTTTGGGTAGTCTTCTCAGCACCGGTGTGCCCTGCGATCAGGTGGCTGTGTGCGAAGAATAATACCTGCTCTCTAAAGGAAAGGGGTACTAGGAGCTGCTCCGTCTCGTCTTCCTTCCCCTGGCGGTACAGCAACTCGTTGTGTATGACGAATCTGGGAAATCTGTCCTGGGGAAGGGTTTGGGCCTGGTGTGCCTGTTCCCAGGCGTTGTATAAAGATGAATCATTACTCTGCGCAAACTTGAAACTTCGGTCCATTACCCAGGGGTCGGGTGATAGAAGAGCGGCTTTGGGTACCTGGGAACCGGTTTCCTCCTCTCCTATGCTCTGTCTAAACCAATGAAGAAAACGGGGATTATCGGTCCCTATAATTAGGTCTTCGGGTAGGGAGGACAGGACCCCCACCCTCAGGACTTGCCGTGGACCCTTTGGGGGTTGTATGGGGACCAGCGCTATCGGGTATTCTTTTACGTCCCCGTGTACACAGCGTATATTGACGTACTTCCTAGGGAGGTATTGAGACATACCCACGTGCTTGGTTTGTATGACGGACTGCCTACACCCCGAATCCAAAAGGGCCTGTATAGAGGCCCCGTTCACCTGTACACTCACTCTGTATGTGCTCCCCATTTCGGCCGAGTAGAGGACGGCCCGGGGTAGATATCCCACCTCCATCGGCTCATCCGGGGGTCTTTTGTTGGGGCAGAAACGGGCTATATGCCCCCAGTTGCCGCAATCAAAACATTGGGGGCCCGCTGAGGTGGGAGTCTCAGGTCTCCACGACTTGGCTTTTGGAGGTTCCATCGGCCGCGGAGGCCGTTTCTCTGGTTTCCCAGGAGGTTAGTGGGGTCGTTCAGGCTCCCATGCCACCGAGCGGGGTTGTGCCCGAGAAAAGGTGGTTGCCATGTCCACGGCTTCAGTTATTGTCAGATTGTGGTGCTGTCTGAGCCACCGTTGAGTAGCGTAAGGGAGGGCCTCCAGGTATTGTTCGAGATATATTTTGTCCATTATCTCAGCCTTGCTACTGGTAGTAGGGACCAACCACTTGTCGGCAGCCATCTTCAGTCTCACGAATAATGTCTTGGGATCTTGTCTCCCGGTGCCCCTCTTTCTTTTCGGAACCTTATTCTATATGCTTCAGTATCCAAGCCTAAATGATCCAATATTGTTTTCTTGACCTCGGTATACGGGGTATCTCCGTTGGGGTTGGCCACCTGGTACGCGGCCTGGGCTTCCCCGGACAAAAGCGGAGCCAAAAAGAACGGCCACTTACTCATGGGCCATCCACACGCTCTAGCCGCTCTCTCAAAGTTTAACATAAAGGCGTCGGGGTCATCTCCCTGATGGTATTTCTGTAGGGATACGGCGGAGGATCCGTGGGGTATCTGACGGTCTTCCCGTGCTCCTCCCAAGGTACCGGGATCTACCCATGTGGCCGTCTGTTCCTCCCGGGAGGCCAAGGCTCTCTTCAGTATTTCACGGTCAGCCTGAGCAGAGGTCAACTGTTGCTCGGCCACCCATTCAAGTTTCTCTTGGCCTTTGACCAACTGCTGTATAATGGTTTCCATCTCTGTGTCGAGGGTTAGGTTGCCCGCATTCTCCACCACTGTTACGCTTGGCGCGGGAAGCGATGCAACATGGAGGGGCAACAACCGGGCTCTGGTTAACGTAGGTTTTATTGAGGCCAGTAAATGATCAGTACAAGTTTTCCTGACTGTCGAACGTCTCTGAGGGGATCTGCTTCGGCTTCTTCTCCGGGGACGGTCTTTGTCCTTACGAAACCCTTCTGGACTTCTGGGGGGTGGCGCTTCCTCTTCGGAGTCCGTCGCGGCTGGGCTCCGGGTCCCCAAGGAGGGAAACAGAAAAGAAAGGGCTGTGTGAGACTTCCGTTCAGGTAAGGGTCAAAGGGGAAGGGAGTGAGGGGATACCACCGGTGCTCGAGGTCTAACAGTGCTCTATGAAGGAGGGAAGGGGAAGTGTATAGGGAAAGGGAACCGGGATTCAGGTATCCCCAGGCCGATTGTCTAGAGTCCTACTGCCCCGGACCCAACCCCGCAATCGATCACGCACCTGTACAAGCCACGCACCTCCCCTGGGTGAGTGGCTGGGCGGCTCGTAGGAACGGTGGCCTCCTGGCTTTACTCCGTCCTCGGCAGACGCCGACGCTGCCTCTTTCTGACGCCTCTTCTCTGGGTCGCCCTCGGCCTTGGATGTTTCTCGCCGCTCGTCGTCTCCTTCTCTCCCCTCCGCTCCTTCCTCCGATGTTACTCTCCTTTCGTCTCTCTCTCCGCCGTACTCCGTATACTCCTCCTCTCCTTCCGCACTCCAACAACTCCGCTCCGCTAACCTCCTGGTGAACAAGCACACCTGTGGATCCGGGGACACTCCCTTTGACGGAACTGCGTCGCTGGCCGGCTCCTCCCACTCGTGCTCAGTCCAAGAATTAAAGGGCCAGTCCCTTTCTGTCACGTCAGCAAGACTCGACTCCATGTCCTGTGGGGAAGGGAGAGAGAGAGGGTGGGGCGGTACAAGTTCAGTGTCATTCACGTCTCTCTCCTTTGGACAGTTCCGAGGGATTCTGGGACATGTAGTCAGCCCGTATTGATCACCTCCCCGCCAGCTCCGGTACACCCCGTTACAGGGCGATAGGGTTGTCGCGCTGCGGAGGGGATGGGGGGCGAGGGGGGATAAATAATAAAAGTAAAAACTTACCTCCCGTTCCGCGACTCCAGACTCTCGACTCCCGCAATCCTGGTTTTGAATTCCTGCAGGGCACGTCACGTCATCATCCCTCCCATCCACCGCAGCCTTGCGATTGGTCAGGCCGCTGCCCCACCCGCATAATTTTTTCTCTGTATGCTGCAGCATACAAAGAGAACAGGGAGAGTGGGCGGTGTTACTTGAGGGCAGGGGGGAGTGGCTTGCCCACTGTTGTTAATACTGTCTGTTTGGGCGGCCTCAGGCTGCCCAAACAGTCAGTATTAACAACAGTGGGCAAGCCACTCCCCCCTGCCCTCGAGTAACACCGCCCACTCTCAACAAGGAACTTCTGCTTTCTCGCCGTGCGAGAAAGCAGGGGGTGGCACCCAAACGCCCCCATAGAGGAGCCGCCACTGCAAATCAGCCAATGGCTGAAGAGGGCTGGTCAAGAGCCCCTTCCTGAATCTCCCTGTGTTTATGTGTTCTGTGTGATGTGAAGTGTGTTGAGTGGAGTGGTGACATGAGTTCTAGCCAGACTGCTAAAGCTGCTGCAGTCAAGACCTAAAAAGGAATTCTAATGGTCTAATTACCATACCTGCCAAGTTTTTAGTGTTTTGTGTGTGACATTTACGTTCCACTTTTGGTGACACGTTACCATGAGTAGAGTAAATAATGATGTCCCTTAAAATAGTTGTCATCTCAGAAAGGAGTCCTTTCATGATCTTGACTGTGCTTCAAGGTAGGCATAACGCTCATGTTCTTTATGCAATGCCAAAAATCTACTTTCCTTTTCTAATAGGATAATTATGGCCAAACTATTCGAAACAGGTACAGGGGAGAGTTTACCTGTTCCTAGCAAGGCTGCATTGTCCTAAGCTGTGTCCTCTCACTGCAAGAAGAAAGATTGTTCCTCACACCTGCTGATGTAGGGATATTATGGGCAGCTGGGCAGTGATCCGCAGGGTGCAACATTTTCAGGATAGGTCCCTGACCTCATCTGACAAGGGACTACTCGCACCCGCCCCTTCCCATAGGTCTATACCCAAATGCCTTTGACAGGTGAACTTAGGCAGGAGAGCTGCCTTCTCACTGCAGAAGTAGAGATGAGATTGAAAACCCACCCAGCCTGGAGGATACACTGAGAAGCTGTGTTGGACCTGGCCTCGCGGCGTGGTTCCCCCCCGATCCTCAGCGCCCCGACAGTTATCCTTGTGCAGCAGAAACCCCTGGTCGTCCCGTTCCCTGTCCGCCCCGTTCCCTACAGGACCCTACCAAATGGACGACCATCCCCGCATCCCGCCATCTATCCTCCCGGTACCGGGCGCCCAGAACCCGCATCCTCCCAGAGGGCCCCGGTAGCCATCACCCTTCCCGAGATCCCTGACTCCATAGCCCCCTGCATGACCCCGGCCCAGCGCAACTAAGGCGTCAGACGCGTCATGCCCGGCTAGGGGGTGGAAGGTTCCCTCTGAGGGAGATAGGACCAAAGGGTTTCGATTACATCTCCGGCCTCTCCTGGGAGACTGGTTTCCCTCACACCTCTGGCCTCCCCCTGGGGACTAGTTCCGATCACACCTCTGGCCTCCCCGAGAGCTGGCTCCAAGCCCTGATAGGCGTCTGGAAATCCCCAGATGGATCTTCAAAGGATCAAAGAGCCAGCCGGCAGGAAAGCCCGACGATCAGCCCCGAGGCATCAGATCCCCTCCTGTGAGGGTCCGGACTTCAAAGGGGAACCGGACTATAACAAGACCCGCTCTAGAACTAGCGGGCAGTTGAATCTTGGAGAAGAGAGCCCTGCGGACCTGGTCGTGGCTCAGCCATTTTGAGAAGAAGATCGATACTGGAACTTTGTAACCTGTGCGAGCCCTGCTGACGACGTCTCGGCTCATCCTTTTGGAAAAGGACATTCGTGGAACATCTTGAGCCCTGCTGACGTGGTCGCGGCTCCCCAAGAACTCACAGACACTCCGTTCACTCCGGATCGAGCCCTGCTGACTTTGTCGTGGCTCGAGGAGTACTCTGGTCCGGCCGTACCATCGACGCTACCTGTACGACCTGGCTCGAAAAGAAGTGAGTAGAGCAGCAGTACGGCCCCCATCTACCGTATCCCCCGGCTCGAGGATTGAGACTCTTTACGATCTCTAGATCGCCTTGTAAATACGTACTAGTTACCTCTATCTACTGTTTGATAAAGAACCGTGTATACTGAACTCTACGGTGTGGTGTCCGTTTATAAGTGTAGTGGAAGCTCTGTGTGTACGATCCTAGATATGAAGTCCTCCCCTGCCCGGGCCTCCCGCCCATGCTCGGCAGCGTTCCTAGGAGAGGTGGGTCTCGGGGTGGTCGGGAGAGCATATCCTGTCCCCCTGGGATCGCCCCTTCTAACATTGGTGGCAAGCGACGGGATCCGAGCCGACATCAAGAGATCGTACAGTAAACGACTGACACGCTACCTAAACGAAGACCCAAGAACAGTAGGAGAAAAAGAGCAACCATGAGTCCCACTGGAACGAGCGAGAAGCCCACATTCCAACAGGACCGTCTAGAGGAGTACACCCACAAAGATCTAAAACAATTCTGTAAGGACTTTCGCATCGCTACCACTGGTTTAAGCACCAAAGAAGACTTCCAGAAAGCCCTGAAAGTCTGGGTAGAGTGCGGGGCCCCTCCTCCCCCATCGGAAGGAGACTGCGTTGAAGAAGGGCCGCAGAACGAAACCAGGGCCCGAGAAGAAGAGAGAACCGACCCCCTAACACGGAGTAGCAACACAGAGAGGGGTCTGTCCCCAGAGGAGCTGACGGACCGGGAAAGAAACCGAGTCCACGAGTTAGAACTAGCTAGACTCAAGATCGAAGGAGAACTCAAGTTGGCCGAAAAAGAGTTGGCAGTCGAACAATTGCGGGTACAAGGAGAATTGGAGGAAAAGAAGCTCCAGAGAGAGCATGAAGGAAAGAAACTTCAACTAGAACATGAGCGCAGCCTTAAGGAAATCGAGCTCAAAGCAAGGAGCGACAAGACCAGACCCCCGGGGAACCGAGAGACCCCTTCCCCGGTGGAGGCCAAAGTCCACATCCCCAAGAATGTAGTGAAGGAGCACTACAAGGGAGACGACATCCAGCAATGGTTCAAAGCCTACGAAATAGCCATGACCTCCCACCGGGTACCCCAGAAGGATTGGGGGGCCGGATTGTGGGGGCGATTCGTGAGTGAGGGGAGAGACACCATGCTGGACCTACCCTCCACCGTACTGAATTCGTACGAACACATGAAAGAAGCCCTGCTAGCCAGATATGGGCTCACTCCTGAGATGTACCGGCAGCGGTTCAGAGACTGCAAAAAGATCCCTGGCACTACATGGGTGGAGTACGTCAATTTCAACAGCCGAGCCTTGGAAGGGTGGATCAAGGGCAGCAAGGTCACCACCTTTGAAGGACTGTTTGACTTAATAGTCTGGGAACACCTGTCCGCCAACTGCTTTGTAGAGCTACGCCAGCATCTCCTAGACAGCAAATTGACAGACCCTCGGAAGCTCGCTGTCGAGGCAGATCGCTGGGTGAACACCCGGGTCCCCGGGGGCCCGTGGGAGACTATGGCCCAAATGGGCAGGGATCTTCCCGCCAGAGAGGGGGGGGGGTCAAGGTAGACAACGAGAGTTCCAGTCAGGGCCCCAGCGTAGCCCCCACAGGAACCAGTCCCAAAACTTTCCGTCTCCCTACCATGTCCAACGCAGGGCCCCCCTCAGGTAGGCAGGGACCCCGATCCAGCATAACTTGCTTCAAGTGCCAACAACCTGGTCATTATGCTAGTGACCCCCAGAGTCCCCTGAACAAGAAACCCGTTGCTGCAGGCCCCCCCACACGTCAGATAGCCACGGTGGGCCTAGATGATGAGGAGGTAGAGGAGACAGAGGAGTGGGAGCCAGCAGCAATGTCCTTGGTCTCCCTCGGGGATAGAGAAATGGTCCCGGGAGCCCCACTACCCGATAGTCGGCTACCAGATCAGACACTTCTATATTCTTTTCCCTCTTTGTTGTTGTACTTGTTCAGTAGCGCTTTGAGACCTGTAGGTGAGTTGGCGCGATACAAAACACAGTTACAAATTACAAATTACAAATTACAACACCGAGAAATACCGACAGTAGGTGACGGTCAACGGACACCGCATAGGGGCTCTCCGCGACACGGGGGCGAGCATTACCGCGGTACGCTGTCACCTGGTCACTGAAGACCAGATTATACCACACGCCTCCTGCCGGGTTGTCTCTGCCGACAATTCCGTCCGCACCTGCAAAATAGCTCAGGTCCCTTTTGAGTGGGGGGGAGTCTCCGGTGACTTGCGGGAAGCTGTCCGCACCGACATGCCGGTGGACTGTCTACTGGGCAACGACCTGGAGAGCTCCCCGTGGAAACAGGTGGAGCGGAAGACTCACCTAGAGATGATGGGCCTGCCCGAATGGGCATGCATGAACACGCGATCCATGACCGCCAGAATGACCACCCCCGGGGGGGTGGAACTGGAGACCACCAGCCAGGCCTCCGACGACCGCGAGGGAAGCGGGCGACCCGAGGTCCTCGGACTACCCCCAGGAGAAGAAATCAACCCCAACACCGGTCCCCTAGGCTCTACTGTCGGACAGATCCAGGACTTGGGCGACCTACCTGAGTTAGCCCAGTGGCGCCAGGAAGGTGGGCCCGGGTGTTCACCCAGCGATCTGCCTCGACAGCGAGCTTCCGAGGGTCTGTCAATTTGCTGTCTAGGAGACTCACCTAGAGATGATGGGCCTGCCCGAATGGGCATGCATGAACACGCGATCCATGACCGCCAGAATGACCACCCCCGGGGGGGTGGAACTGGAGACCACCAGCCAGGCCTCCGACGACCGCGAGGGAAGCGGGCGACCCGAGGTCCTCGGACTACCCCCAGGAGAAGAAATCAACCCCAACACCGGTCCCCTAGGCTCTACTGTCGGACAGATCCAGGACTTGGGCGACCTACCTGAGTTAGCCCAGTGGCGCCAGGAAGGTGGGCCCTCCCGAGAGGAGTTCTGCCTGGAACAGACCTCCTGTCCTTCTCTCGTTGGTCCACAGCAGCAGGCCGCAGGTGACCAGTCTGGATCCCATTGGGTTTACTGGGAAAAGGGCCTCTTGTATAGCGAACAGAAGTCCGCCGAGCTAGGGTCAGCCCGGGTGCTGGTGGTACCCCTACGTTTCCGCGACTTCCTCCTGAACCTGGCCCATGATGTGCCCCTGGCGGTACTGGGATAGCATAATACCTATCACCGGCTGGTCACCCATTTTTATTGGCCCCGCATGCGCGCCGATGTGGAGACCCACTGCAAGTCCTGCCCCACGTGCCAGGCCAGCGGGAAGAGCGGAGGGAAGCGCAAGGCTCCCCTCCAACCCTTCCCCGTAGTCAGTATCCCCTTTGAACGGGTGGGAATAGACCCTGGACCCCCGGACCGCCCTGGGCCATAGATTCATCCTAGTCCTGGTGAACCATGCCACCCGGTACCCCGAAGCCATTCCCCTCCGGACGGTGACGGCTCCCGTGGTGGGGCGGGCCCTGATGGGGATCTTCTCCCGGGTGAGATTCCCGCGAGAAGTTGTGAGCGACCGAGGGACAAACTTTATCTCCAAGTACATGAAGTCCCTGTGGCAACAATGTGGGGTGACGTACAAATTCACCACCCCGTACCACCCCCAAGGTAACGGCCTGGTTGAGCGATTCAACCGGACCCTCAGGGGAATGATCATGGGTCTCGAAGAGCCCCTGAGGCGCAAGTGGGACATCCTCCTAGACTGCCTCCTGTTCGCCTACCGGGAAGTCCCCCAGAAGTCCTTGGGGTTCAGCCCCTTCGAGCTGCTCTACGGACACCCCGTCTGGGTACCCCTCAGCCTGGTCAAGGAGGGCTGGGAGACGGCACCCCGGGACCCTCCCCCCGATGTGTTTCGATACATTCTGACTTTCAGGAATCAGACTCGGAGATTCCGAGAGCTCGCAGAGGCAAACCTCGATCGAGCCAAGAAGAAATGAAACGTTGGTATGATCAGAATGCCACTCTGGTCGAGTTCCAACCGGGCCAACAGCTGTAGGTTATGGCCCCAGTGGAACCTTGCGCCCTCCAGGACAAGTGGACCGGGCCCTTCAAAGTGGTGGAACGCAAGAGCCAAGTCACCTGCCTGGTAGATATGCAATCTCCAAGGAACCCTTTGCGGGTCCTCCACGTGAACCGCCTCAGACACCACTTCATGCGGTCTGAGTTGGGTTTGCTCCTAGCCACCGACGACGGAGCGGAAGAGGACACGGAGCCTCTACCCGATCTCCTGTGTGTGAAGGAAAAAGATGGCTCCGTAGAAGGAGTGAGTCTCTCCTCCTCCCTCACCCCCAAGCAACACGAGGACTGTCGCCAGTTATTGGGACAATTCTCAGACCTGTTCTCTCTCGTCCCCGGCGTTACCAGTTGGTGCGTCCACGATGTGGACACCGGGGACAGCCCTCCGGTCCGACACAGAGCCTACCGCGTCCCTGACAGAATCCGGGCCTGCATCAAGGCCGAAGTCTCCAAAATGTTAGCCCTAGAAGTGGTCGAGTCCTCTGACAGCCCCTGGGCCAGCCCTGTGGTTCTGGTTCTGAAGGCGGCCGCCCCCGGCGCCGTTCCCGAGCTGAGGTTCTGTGTGGACTACCGCGGGCTCAACGCAGTCACCCGAACCGATGCACACCCTATTCCCCGCGCAGATGAGCTCATTGACCACCTGGGGTCTGCCCACTACCTCAGCACCATCAACCTGACCTGTGGTTACTGGCAAATCGCACTCACGGAGGGGGCAAGGGAGAGATCCACCTTTTCAACCCCCGATGGACACTATCACTTGCGGGTGATGCCCTTTGGAATGAAAAATGCCCCCGCCACTTCCAGAGGATGGTTAAACCAGGTACTGGCTGGGCTGGAGGGATTCAGCGACGCATATCTCGACGATATCGCGGTATTCAGCTCCCACTGGACCGAACACCTACAACACCTCTGGGAGGTGTTGATGGCCCTGCGTCGAGCAGGCCTTACCATCAAAGCCAGTAAATGTCAGATTGGACAAGGTTCGGTGGTCTACCTGGGACACTAGGTCAGGAGCGGCCGAGTAGCCCCCCCTCCAACCCAAGATCGATGCGATCGTGGCCTGGGAGGCCCACACGACCCAGACGGAAGTGAGGGCTTTCCTGGGGCTCACTGGTTACTATCGAAGGTTCATCAAAGGTTATGGCAGCATCGTAGTCCCCCTCACAGAATTAACCTCCAAAAGCAGCCGAAGAAAGTTAGCTGGACCCCCGCCTGCCAGAAGGAGTTCGAATCATTGAAGACAGCCATGTGCACTGCCCCAGTACTCCAGGCCCCGACTACTCCCGAGAGTTTGTGGTCCAAACGGACGCCTCCGAGCATGGCATCGGAGCCGTCCTATCCAGGTTAAATGAGAAGGGCCCCTGTTGTCGTGTCCCGAGTGATGTGGTGGTGTCCATGAGTGATGTGGTGGTGCCCCTGAGTTATGTGGTGGTGTTCCTGAGTGTTGTGGTGGTGTCCCCGAGTGATGTGATGGTGTCCCCGAGTGATGTGGTGGTGTCCCTGAGTGATGTGGTGGTGTCCCCGAGTGACGTGGTGGTGTACCCGAGTGATGAGATGGTGTCCCCGAGTGATGTGTTGGTGTCCCTGAGTGTTGTGGTGGTGTTCCTGAATTATGTGGTGGTGTTCCTGAGTGATGTGGTGGTGCCCCTGAGTGATATGGTGGTGTCCCCGGGTGATGTGGTGGTGTCCCCATGTGATGTGGTGGTGTCCCCGAGTGATGTGGTGGTGTCCCTGAGTGATGTGGTGGTGTCCCTGAGTGATGTGGTAGTGTCCCTGAGTGATGTGGTGGTGCCCCTGAGTGATGTGGTGGTGTCCCTGAGTGTTGTGGTGGTGTCCCCGAGTGATGTGGTGGTGTCCCTGAGTGATGTGGTGGTGTCCCCGAGTGACGTGGTGGTGTACCCGAGTGATGAGATGGTGTCCCCGAGTGATGTGGTGGTGTCCCTGAGTGATGTGGTGGTGTCCCTAAGAGATGTGGTGGTGCCCCTGAGTGGTGCCCCTGAGTGATGTAGTGGTGTTTCTGAGGGATGTGGTGGTGTTCCTGAGTGATGTGGTGGTGTCCCCAAGTGATGTGGTGGTGTCCCTGAGTGATGTGGTGGTGTCCCAGGGTGATGTGGTGGTGTCCTTGAGTGATGTGGTGGTGTTCCAAAGTGATGTAGTGGTGTTCCTGAGTTATGTGGTGGTGTCCCTGAGTGATGTGGTGGTGTCCCTGAGTGATGTGGTGGTGCCCCCAAATGATGTGGTGGTGTCCCCGAGTGATGTGGTGGTGTCCCCGAGTGATGTGGTGAGGTCCCTGAGTGATGTGGTGGTGTTCCTGAGTGAAGTGGTGGTGCCCCAGAGTGATGTGGTGGTGCCCCTGAGTGATGTGGTGGTGTTCCTGAGTGATGTGGTGGTGTTCCTGAATGATGTGGTGGTGTCTCCAAGTGATGTGGTGGTGTCCCCGAGTGATGTGGTGGTGTCCCGAAGTGATGTGGTGGTGTCCCTGAGTGATGTGTGGTGTTCCTGAGTTATGTGGTGGTGTTCCTGAGTGATGTGGTGGTGTCCCTGAGTGATGTGGTGGTGCCCCTGAGTGATGTGGTGGTGTCCCAGAGTGATGTGGTGGTGTACCCATGTGATGTGGTGGTGTCCCCGAGTGATGTAGTGGTGTCCCCGAGTGATGTGGTGGTGTCCCTGAGTGATGTGTTGGTGTCCCTGAGTGTTGTGGTGGTGTTCCTGAATTATGTGGTGGTGTTCCTGAGTGATGTGGTGGTGCCCCTGAGTGATATGGTGGTGTCCCCGGGTGATGTGGTGGTGTCCCCATGTGATGTGGTGGTGTCCCCGAGTGATGTGGTGGTGTCCCTGAGTGATGTGGTGGTGTCCCTGAGTGATGTGTTGGTGTCCGTGAGTGTTGTGGTGGTGTCCCTGAGTGATGTGGCGGTGCCCCTGAGTGTTGTGGTGGTGTTCCTGAGTGATGTGGTGGTGTTCCTGAGGGATGTGGTGGTGTCCCCGAGTGATGTGGTGGTGTCCCTGAGTGATGTGGTAGTGTCCCTGAGTGATGTGGTGGTGTTCATGAGTGATGTGATGGTGTCCCTGAGTGATGTGGTGGTGTCCCTGAGAGATGTGGTGGTGCCCCTGAGAGATGTGGTGGTGCCCCTGAGTGATGTGGTGGTGCCCCGGAGTGACGTGGTGGTGTTCCTAAGTGATGTGGTGGTGTTCCTGAGTGATGTGGTAGTGTCCCTGAGTGATGTGGTGGTGCCCCTGAGTGATGTGGTGGTGCCCCTGAGTGATGTGGTGGTGTCCCTGAGTGATGTGGTGGTGTCTCCGAGTGATGTGGTGGTGTCCCCGAGTGATGTGGTGGTGTCCCTGAGTGATGTGGTGGTGTCCCTGAGTGATGTGGTGGTGTCCCTGAGTGATGTGGTGGTGCCCCTGAGTGGTGCCCCTGAGTGATGTGGTGGTGCCCCTGAGAGATGTGGTGGTGCCCCTGAGTGATGTGGTGGTGTCCTCAAGTGATGTGGTGGTGTCCCCGAGTGATGTGATGGTGTACCTGATTGATGTGGTGGTGCCCCTGAGTGATGTGGTGGTGCCCCTGAGTTATGTGGTGGTGTCCCTGAGTGATGTGGTGGTGTTCCCGAGTGATGTGGTGGTGTCCTTGAGTGATGTGGTGGTGTCCCTGAGTGATGTGGTGGTGCCCCTGAGTGATATGGTGGTGTCCCGAGTGATGTGGTGGTGTCCCTGAGTGATGTGGTGGTGCCCCTGAGTGGTGCCCCTGAGTGATGTGGTGGTGTTCCCGAGTGATGTGGTGGTGTCCCTGAGTGATGTGGTGGTGCCGCTGAGTGATGTGGTGGTGTCCCAAGTGATGTGGTGGTGTCCCTGAGTGATGTGGTGGTGTTCCTGAGTGATGTGGAGGTGTCCCTGTGTAGAAAATAGAAACCTTCTCAGGGGTCCCACTGATACCTGGTCCTTTTAAATCAACAAAGAAGAAATTGGCACAGAAGCTGAAATATAAAAAGAACATCTTTATTAACCTCAAATGAGGGAGACTACGTCAAACAGAAGCCTTAGCACATGAATGAGGCAATCTGAGGAGTACAGAAAACAGAGGCCTTATATATGCTTAGGGTTACATAGTCAGCATAAGACCAAGGGGCAGTCCTGGCTCATGTAAGCATGCAAAATGACTGATATGGGCATGCAAGATCTGCTTGCTCAACAAAGTGGGAGGAAAGTGACTTCTCCATACAGCAGCAAAAATAGCCTGACAGTTCTACAAGATGAGCAGGTGCTTTCTACTAGCTAGGCTCTTCTGAGCATGTGCTAAGGTGGAAGATGCTAAATATAATTTGTTTCTAGGCAGATTACAAGAGCAGTCAACACTGGGGGAGGGCAGAGCAAATGGCGAGCCATGGGCGTCGCAGACATTTTTCCAGGGGGGGGGGGGGGGCAAAATGTTAACGTCATCACCATCCTCCGACATGATGTGTGCCAGGTGGGGCACAAGAAACACTAGGGCACAAAACTAGGATAGGCTCAATTAAATGCCAGGAATCCAGGACATGTGACTGACTCTGCCACAGGCCAGCAAACACCACCTGTAGGGAAAACGCTAAACTCTTCGACAAGGTGCTTTATCTCTGTCTGCTAGGTGTGCAGACTTCTGGGTCCTCGATCCAACACCAATCAAGGCTGCCTTCATCACGATTTGATTTTTATCAGAATACTTTAAAACAGCCTATGATTAAAGCACCAGATTAAAAATACTGTATGCACAGTGTATGTTAGTGATTATTTGTAGCACACATATTTACCAATATTGGCTTCTTGGTGCTAGAATTCATGATAACTTTTATCCAAAGTTAAAGCACAACGTCAAAGTTAGTAATAAATAATGCAGCAATCACACACGCTAGTGATTTGCCAGTGGGTGCTCCCTTTACTAGAATTCCCCAGGCATTGCTAAATTTTACACACATTCAATTAATTTATACAAAATAAAATGTATAGGTCCAAATGTTAGCTATATTTTTTAAAAGAAACTTAGAGTCCCCGTGTAGTCAATGTCAAACTGACATCGTGCGCACGTTTAGGGATACAATAATGGCCAGCTCCCTTATGCGGAAGCCCGGTACCGTACATGTGTGGCACATGCGGCGCCCGCAGCTGCGCCACATCACAGGTCCAGGGATGCTGAGTCTTACAAAGTGGTCGAAGTGGGGGAAAAAAGTTGGGGAACAGTGGGCGGAGAATCAGAGGGCGGGAATAACCCAAGGATTGGATCTGTGGGTGGAGCCAGAGGTGTGGCTAGAATGCGCAGACATCCCAATTTTTAGTATTTGTTCGGCATTTCACTGCCCAGTTTAATCAACCAATGGATACACATGATTATTTATGGTTATAATGAGTTATTGACATTAAAATATATTCACAAAGTGGGATATGCTTCTAATCACAGAATGTACCAAATACGATAAATTGTGGAAACACAAGCCATTTGTCTCCGAGCCATGGAGTTTCTGTCATCAGCATTTCACCCTTTTTCAACAACAGCAGTTCAAACATGAATGGCAAAATATCCTAGTTTGCAAATGTTTTCTCTAAAATTATGTCTCTGCCATATTACCTCATAATGCAAGATCTGCTGCATGATCTGACCATTTAAACTAATAAATTGTTTGTAGCTCAAACATATCAAAAGTTAATATAAACTGTGACTTGTGTTGCTGCGGAGTGGATGGCCTTTTGTAAAGGTTGACTGGTCACCTTTCTCACTGCTGCGTTTGTATGTTACGCTGGTACTAAAAGGCAAAATCTTTCCAGAGACTGTTAGCATGTGTACACACGTCAAAATCATAAAATATCTGAAAATATACTGCATTACGCTGCAGCTTTTTTAATAATGCATAATTTAGTCAACACTACGGCATAATGTTGTCATCCTTTGCTGCATAATTAATTCCAGTGGCCTCACAACAGGCAGTACATTTTAAAAGTGCTTGTGAATGAAGCAGGGAGACTGTGAAGTTTGCGAACTTAGTTTGGTGTGCGTGCAAATCCTGCATTGCCAATCCCTGGTGAGTTGCAGCTACTGCGGCTGAAACAAGGCCAATGGGTGAGGCAGACTGGCCTCAAGGGCAGGGCCAGCCATAGCACTGGTGGTGTCCTGTGCATTAATGTTTGTTAGTGCCCCCCAATGACCACCTCTGCCATGGATTCCCTCCCTACCACCCTTTAACTGTGCCCCCCAAGACTCCATAACCACTCTCTCTCAGATGCCTTTAATTTGATTTACAGCGCCACTCATACCATTGTAGGGTGTCAGAGCACTTTACATCACACACATTACACAGAGACAATCAATATGTGTGTAAATCACTGTATAGAAAATGTTATATAAGACTAAGGACTACAAGGTGTAGGAGTCACATGACAGCCATACTAGTAGCCTATATAGTTTTATAGTGATTGGTCTGGAGAAATACCCGGAATTTAAAACGTAATACCATGGTTTGGGGTTCTCCTTAATAATCAGAATTGATTTATGTCTAAAAGAACACTTTTTGGGACATTAGGATAATCAAAGACTGTGGGACGAGGGGGAACATAACGCTCTAATTTATACCTTGCAGTTTGTATGCAGCTCTTAGATGACAGTTAATAGCTCACTGTTCTAAGTTAGGATTTTAACTTATAAACTGCAAGTAACAAAAGGATCTCTCTGACAAAAGCAGTAGCCCACTGACCTATTTACATTATGTGCACTTTGTGATCTGCATGGCGCATGTTCTTTGCAGCCGGTACATTAACCCTCTGAGCTACCTTTCCATGAGTCAAAACTTCCACTAGACAAAATTCTGATCTCTCTCTAGGAAGAACATTAATCACTAGAGTCATCATGACATTTTTATTGTTGTCGAAAATTGCTGGAGGCCAGGAAGGAGGCAGCAAGCGTTTTTAAAACCATAATATACTTGCAAACATGATGCCTTCACCTAAAGTCAGCACCCGGTGCGGTCACACTGGTTGCACCGCCCTAGAGCTGGCCCTTCTCAAGGGTCCTGTGACCTCAGTGACTTTTGTCCTAGGGTGTGCTGCTTCATAGGCCTACCCGCAAGACTAGAGGTGAACTTCAGTATGGATAGTGGTGGACAAGCCTTGAAGGTTAACCTACACTTGTCATACTAGGGTCCACCTGCTGGTGCGAAGACACCAGGACTTCTAAGGTGTTGCGAAGCCTTCTAAGGTCTAGCATGTGATTGTGCTCTAGCAGGAGAGTGGTCTGGTGGGCTGGTTATTAATGCTGAACCTGGTTCCCAGTTCCAAATTCAGCAGCTCTGACCATAGTGCCACATCCTCTCCCCCACTGATCACCGTACTGCCCCACTGCGAAAAACTCCCACTGTTTTCAACTACAACCTAATTGTTGCCCGCTATAAACACTTGGATGCGCAATTTAAATTACGCACTAGACAAGAGCAATATGTAGCCTACAAAAAAAAAAGTAACAACATCCTGGAAAAAGCAAACACTTATAGGGAATGCAAAATGTAGCAAACCATGGGAAATGTAAGCAGGAACAACATAGTTACCTTAATGCTTTTACACTCACTATTCAGAAATCAGTGAGTGCTTTTGCCTGAAAAGTTAAGGACACAACTACAGGGCCCTTAATGGACCCATTTCAATGGCCATTGCTTATATCCTTACAAAACGTAAGCAGTATGGTTAAAAGACCACATCCCTGGACGCAGAGCCGCAGCACACATTTTGTTTTCCAATCCACACATTGCAGTACCTCCAGGATTGGTGCACTATGCTGCGAGGCCACCCCAGGACGCACCCACGGCCCTTTCGCCTGCCTCTCCTGCAAGTTCATCTGCTTCAGAACCCTCACCAAACCCACTTCCTCCTCTTACAGCTCCGAACCCAATCGCCTGAACTGCATCCTACTGAACACCCGCTCGGTCCACAGACATGCAACAGAACTCTGGGACCTAATCGACACTGCGTCACCTGACATCGCCTTCCTCACTGAAACATGGATGAACGCATCTTCTGCTCCCGACATCGCCATAGCCATACCGGACGCTTACAAGATTATTCGAAAAGACCGCACCAATCAAACTGGAGGAGGCATCGCCATAGTCCACAGAAATACCATCAAAATCACAACCAGCTCCGAGGACAATCTTGCAAACGCCGAACATCTCCACTTCCAAATCCACACCGACCCCAGGACCACCCTCAGAGGCACCCTCATCTACAGGCCGCCAGGTACCCGCACTCAATTCAGCGATGACATCACGGACTTCGTCAGCCAACATGCCCTCGCCTCCGAGAACTACATTCTTCTAGGAGACCTCAACTACCACCTTGAAAACACACTCGACAGCAACACCACCACCCTTCTGGACAACCTGGCCAATCTCGGACTCAAACAACTTGTTGACACCCCCACTCACACAGCCGGACACACACTCGACCCTATCTTCACCTCCAGCAAGCACATCTCCTTCGATCGCACCACAGTTCTCCATTGGACGGACCACAGCTGTGTTCACTTCAGCTACAAAACCACCCTGAACCACAACCGCCCACAACCCATTCCTCGGAGAAACTGGAACAAAGTTACCTCCGACCAACTCCTGTCATCACTCAACCAGAATCCTCCCACCCTCTCATTGGACCCAAACCAAGCGGCCACCGATCTCAAGCAATGGATCACCCACAGTGCTGACGAATTAGCACCCCTGAAAAAGCACCAGACCAAACCAGCCAACAAAAAGACTTCCTGGTTCAATGATGATCTTAAAAAATCCAAGAAACTATGCCGCACCCTGGAGAAAACATGGAGAAAAAACCAAACCACCGACAACATGGCCACCCTCAAGGCAGCCACCCGCAACCATCACCAACTGATTCGATCCGCCAAGAAATCAGCATTCAAGGATCGTCTCGACAACAACACCCACAACAGCAAGGAACTTTTCAACATCGTCAAAGAATTCACCAACCCCACCGCAGCATCTAACAACATCACCCCCTCGCAAGACCTCTGCGACGTGTTATCCTCCTTCTTCTACAACAAAATCGCCGACATCCACAACAGTTTCGAGAACACTCCCAACGATCTACCCTCCCCACTCCCCTCAGATCCCACTCCGCCAACTAACTACCTTAGCGCCTGGAACACAATCACCACTGAAGACACCATCCGCCTAATGAACTCAATCCATTCTGGCTCGCCAACCGACCCCTGCCCCCACCACATCTTCAACAAAGCTAACTCCATCATCGCACCCCATCTTCGTGATGTTATCAACTGCTCGTTCAACTCTGCCACCTTTCCAGAAAGTTGGAAACACGCCGAACTCAGCGCCCTCTTGAAGAAACCCACAGCAGACCCCTCTGAACTTAAAAACTACCGACCCATATCCCTCCTCCCTTTCCCCGCCAAAGTCATTGAGAAAGCCGTCAACAGCCAGCTCGCCGCCTTCCTTGAATCCAACCACTCCCTCGATCCTTCTCAATCTGGATTTCGAGCTAAACACAGCACCGAAACCGCCCTCATTGCAGCCACAGACGACATCCGAACACTACTGGACAACGGAGAAACTGCGGCCCTCATTCTACTCGACCTCTCCGCCGCTTTCGACACGGTCTGCCACAGCACCCTTATACAACGCCTCAGCAACATCGGCATACAAGGGAAAGCCCTGGACTGGATCATCTCGTTCCTCGCCAGGAGAACTCAAAGAGTCCGACTTCCCCCTTTCAACTCAGAAGCCACTGAAGTCATCTGTGGAGTACCACAAGGGTCTTCACTCAGTCCCACCCTCTTCAACGTCTACATGAGCCCACTCGCATCCATCGCGCGCCAACACAACCTCAACATCATCTCCTACGCCGACGACACCCAATTAATCCTCTCCCTCACCAAAGACCCGAACACCGCCAAAACCAATCTTCACGAAGGCATGAAAGAAGTAGCCGAATGGATGAAACAGAGCCGCCTAAAACTCAACTCAGACAAAACTGAAGTGCTCATCCTAGGATCCTCACCCTCGGCCTGGGACGACTCTTGGTGGCCTTCCGCTCTAGGCTCAGCACCCACACCCACTGACCACGCACGTAACCTGGGCTTCATCCTAGACTCCTCTCTCTCGATGTCCAGACAAGTTAACGCAGTCTTATCCTCCTGCTTCAACGTACTTCGCATCCTCAAAAAGATCTTCCGCTGGATCCCCCTCGAAACAAGAAAGACTGTGACCCACGCACTGGTCACGAGTCGACTGGATTACGGTAACACACTATACGCCGGAATCACAGCAAAATTACAGAGAAAACTCCAACGCATCCAAAACTCATCAGCAAGACTCATATTGGACATCCCTCGCCGAGAACACATCACCGGACACCTAAAGAACCTCCACTGGCTCCCCGTCAACAAAAGAATTACGTTCCGTCTTCTCACCCACACACACAAGGCCCTCTACAACCTAGGACCCGAATGCCTCAACTCGCGACTATCCTTCTACAAACCCACCCGCCAACTAAGATCGTCCAATCAAGCCCTAGCCACAGTCCCGTGCATCCGAAAATCCACCATGGGTGGCAGATCCTTCTCCTTCCTGGCTGCCAAGACCTGGAACTCACTCCCCTCTCACCTCCGCCTTACTCAAAACCACTTCTCCTTCAGAAAAGAACTTAAAACCTGGCTATTCGACAAATAATGAACCCCCTCCCCAAGCGCCTTGAGACCCTCTGGGTGAGTAGTGCGCTATATAAATGCTAGAACTTGAACTAGTTCCAAGTCCAGGGAAAACAAAGACAAGAAAACCAAAATAGCGCTTCATTGGCAAACTCTATAAAAGTGGCGCTAATGTGTTTCATTGTGCATAAAATCAGTTTGGCCAGTTTGCTACCACTCTGTCTTACTTTATTTAGTTATTTATCTATTTTTCATATTTTTAGCCTTTTATTCCCAATGCTGCACTTTGGAATTAAAATGTCAGAAAAATACGACATTTCCAGCAAAAGCGTCTTTCTTTTTTGGATCCATTTCACAGGGAAGCAAATAAAAGAAAGGAGAGGAAAGAGAGTGAGAACCCCGTCTTGAAGTCACGGTTTTCATGGGCGTCCGCAGGTCATGGGTGCCTGCAGGGGGGGCAAGGAGGGTCGCTCCAGGGGGAGGCAAGCGCCCCTCCTTGCCCCCCCTGCGGACGCCCATGTGGCGAGCACGTGGCAGCACATGGCAAACAAAATGGCTGCCAGAAATACAAAATGGCTTTCAGCTCATGCTAACAAATCTGTCCAATCTTTAACAGATGGTCCTTTTAGCATGAGCTAAAGACATTCCTATGATCCAGTAGGAACATAGAAAATATTTGCACATTAATTTTCATAAATGTATCAATATCCTAATTCATTGCTAGGTGGGCATTTTCCATTCTAAACATTTCATTAAGCGGGTACATGTAAGGTATATGCAGGAATACAAAGAGAACAAAGCATTGGGTCATCATTAACATACAGATTGCAGGAGAGAGTAATGACCACTATCACAAACAGAATTATCATTTTTACTAGTCCTAAGCAAAAGCAAATCCTAAAATCATCTAGTAAACATTTTCAGGGCTCCTATGCATTTCAGTGACTATTCATTTTAATTTCAGAATAGGCAACAACACATATCTAATAAAAATATTTTCCAAGTGACTTTTATATTTTCCTTTTATGAGGGCTAGAACATCAATCATATCTGGGACCAGGAGGACCACACATGGCCATAGGAATTAGGACGAAGAGGTGCTCCTCCTTAAAAACGGGACATCCAAAGGGGTACATTATTGACAAGAAAAATAAGTAATCCTTGGGGAAATTGAAGCCGCTGTACAACCAACGAGAGGGGAGTGTTCTCCCTGTGTCCGTTTGAGCCTCACAGGCAGGCTCTTGTTGTTTCCACAGTGGAGCTGCACAACTCGCAACTCAAGAATCACAGCCCAGTTTCAAGGAAACAGTCTCTTCTTTCAGGATAGGGCAGTCACCCACTAGGGCAAATGCTCTTAGTGATCCTGTCCAGTGTCTCAGGCAGTGCACCAGTTTCCTTCACTTCAATCTAACAGGCACCAGAGACACAGCACCTGTACCCTAATCTCAAGTCCTTCCCTAACTCCTGTATTGCTCTGCTGGCGCACTGCTCATTCGTTGGGGCTACACATTGCATCCAGTGTACCCAGGTATCTCTTGACCAACAAACAAAGGAGCAAATTTGCATTCACTTTAGGACCAGGATTCAGAGTCCTGATGCTAGGATCTCTGAAGCAAACTTTTTTTCAAAAGGGGTCTCCTCAAGCAAGGCCTCCGCACCATTCTGGTCGGTCTGTGACTCTTAGCTGGGCATCAACCACAATTTCTCCTTTCTGATTTGTGACCCCGTCTTTTGCCCAAGACAGAGGCAGGGGTACACACTTGATCACAGGGCTTCCGCCTTCACTGAGGTCCTAGTTGCCAGCAATGCCTGTGCTGGTTACCTTCACTTTGGCTTCAAGCTGGACTGGTGCTGACGCTGACTCCACAGGCTGAATCTGAAGTCCGGGCCCCTCTAGCAAGAGTTGTAAGGCAGCAAATATCTATTGGTGGACAGAACAAAAGGTCTTTAGACAAGGCACAGAAACGGTCTTTCAACAGAGAGGATAACCAGAATACTTCCTAGACTTGGGACGCCCCATATATTAGCAAGGCACCCAAGAACCACTTTCATCTATCTATGGGAGAGAAAAAAAACAACAGCCTGGACCTATTGGCAAGCATAAAATGAACTATTTGGTGAACAAGAGTAATACATCACCTAATCCCAAGCAGCCAAGGAAGTCTGTATTCATTTACTAAATTGTGAGGAAAAGAGAAAAACAACACAGACATACCCTAAACCCTTACATTGGTGTATTCCTGTGTGCTAATCTGAAAACCCTAAAAAAAAAGGAAATGTTCTACACTTTTGCTCATAAACTTTACATTACTTGTACAGGACTGCAGACACTTCTAAATGATTCTTCTTAATGAAAGCACCTACATTGTAAGCTTTAGGACCATGCTCTCGTGTTATAAGAGCAGCAGGAAAATCTAAAACTGCTAATTTAACAGGGTTCTTATCTATAAAACAACATTTCCTTCAAAACATTTTTGCTAAGGATCACATGGGCATCTTCCCTACGTTCTACTTTTCATGATCCAAACTATGCAACATCTGCTCTAATAAGGACTGTCAGTTTATTTACACAGACTAGCTAATAGAAAACTAGTAATGCCCCTGCAAAACTATGTAGCATGGAAAAACATACAATAATGGTGTTATCACCTAAGAATTTTATAACAAAAACTACCCACATCTAGCTCCCCTTAAAGTATAAAGAGAATAATAATATTGAACAAAGCAATCAAGGATTTTGTCATCAGTGGACTGAAGATTTCCATGAATATCATTAATAGCTATAATCTTGGATTTTTGTTTTTTAATTTTGAGGTAATTTGCAAGGGATTTGCCTGCTTTGTTTCACCCTCCATACAATTTAGCGTTACTTTGAGAAGATGATTACTTGCGGAATCCCACGAGTGTTTGTTATATTGAATTTTCTCTTTGATAAGAGAAGAGAGTGTGTCAGAGGAATTTGTGGTGAAATAAATATGTTCAAGTTCTTTAATTTGTTTGAGGATGTGGGACGACTGCAAAAGGGTTTTCTTCCTCTTTCGAGATAAAAAGTCAATGATGAATCCTCTAGCAGCGGCCTTGAAGGCATCCCAAATAAAGTGAAATTGAGAAGTGGAATGAAGATTATTGTGGAAGAATTCTTCCATGAAAAGCGTAAATTGTTCATTAAACTGGGGATCTAGGAGGAGAGAGTTATTGAAGTGCCAGCGCCGAGTGGTGGGAGTAGGTGAAGGGTAATCCAAATCCAAAATAACGGGGGCGTGATCTGAAATAAGAATAGAGCCTATTTCTGAATTAGTAATGAATTGAAAAGCGTGTTGGGTGAGAAAAAAGGGACAGGCAAGAAGGAAGCAGTAAAAAGAAGAGAAGGAAAGAGCGGGAGAAGGAAGAAAAAAGAAAAAAGAAGAAAGACGAAAAAGGAGGGGAACAAACTCTGTGCGCAAATATGTGAGCAGAGATTGGAAGGCCCTTCTGCGTATGAAGGGCAATGTCCCGTTATTCCAGGTAGAGGATTGTTGTTCAGATAGGCAAGCAGAAGAGAACCATGCTTCCTTCTGTACGGAAATCACCCCAACCTTGGATTTATTAGCTCCTTTAAAAAATCATCAAAACGGGTAGCCCCTAGGCTGCTTGGTTTAATGAAAGCCTAAAAAACCTGAAACTGGAATGTAAGCACGCAGAGAGGAGGTGGAGACGTTAGATGTCACTATATGGATGAAGACAAGTCTATATGGAAGTCCAAGATTGTGGGCTATAAGAAGGCGATTAATATGGCCAAGGCAGACTATTTTTCCTCCTGGATACTTAATGCCCCTAATAGTTCAAGAAGTATTTTTAACATCTTGAATAGCTTGACCAGCCCCGAATGTTCTAAGAACGTGATACCCTCATCTCAAGAGCTCTGTGAGGACCTGGCTAGGTTCTTTCATGTTAAAATCAAAACCATTATTCAGGACCTGGGAGGAGGTCAACAACTACCGGGGGCGGTAAATAATGAGACTATGGGTAGTGACGATACGGTGGAAATTGGCTCTGAGGTTTCTGCTGCTAGTGTAGAAGGAGAGGCCGTCAACCGCCTTTCTGAGTTTGTACCTCTGGGCGTGGAGGACTTTAACAGGTTGTGAAGCAAAAACTTTTTAAAGAGGGTCTAGGGGAAAGTATTTACCGACCAATGTAATCTCCACACCCCTGATACGATACTTTTATAACACAATGAGAGATTATTGGTCAATTATATCAAACCTTATTCATATGCTCAGAAGGAAAGCCCATCAAACACCGATAATTCGAGTAGCACCGGGCTAATGAACAAATCCCATCAGCCCACCACTCTGGTGGAGCACCGTCATCTGGGAGATGTTGGAGTAAGGTCTATGTCACCAAGAATGCCCGTAGGCTAGCTATTTGACAACAGACCTCTGTCTCCTGATGGACTCAGCCAAAAGTACTCTCAAAGAGTGTCATTGCTGGTGGTGTGCTGTGCAAAGAAAAAATGTGGTGACTAAAAATGACTATGAGGGCGAAAAATATTTTTATTCAGGATCGTCCAAATGTCATGATTAAAACAAGCATTTGCAATGCAATAGGTCTCGCATTAGGAAAGTTTGATCTATTGGTATTGTAAATGACAATTATTTTATTTATGTGTTGGTTTTGAAAATAGAGAAATGAATAGCTTTGTCATTTACAATGCCAATAGTTTTAACGTTCGCAAATATGACACCTATAGCATTTTCAATGCAATATGTGTTGTATTTACGTGACTTAGATGTATTGATATTGCAAATAACAATGTCTTTTTTTGGTGTGGAAAATGTAAATATTTTTTAATTTTTGTTTATGTTTTTCAAAATATAAAAGTATTAATTTTGTTATTAGAAATGCCAATAGTTATAAAATTAGCAAATGTTACATCTATAGCATTAGTAAAGGTACATGTTTAGTTTTCCCCTGTCTTACATGTATTGATCTGACAACTCACAATGTTTTATCAAGAACAGAAGTGAAAACATTTAACATCTTTTTATGACATTTGTAATAAAGCTTGAAACATTGACAGAAAATATTTGAACCAGTTGTTGTTAAATGTTGTGGTGCCACTGAGTGATGCAGTGGTGGTGCTGAGTGATGCTATGGTGATGCAATAGATAGAGTGAGTGCGATAGATAGATAGAGGGAGGGTGATAGATAGAGGGAGGGCGATAGAGGGAGGGCGATAGAGGGAGGGCGATAGAGGGTGGGCGATAGAGGGAGAGCGATAGAGGGAGGGCGATAGAGGGAGGGCGATAGAGGGAGGGCGATCGAGGGAGGGAGGGTGATAGAGTGATGGAGGGCGGTAGAGTGATGGAGGGCGGTAGAGTGATGGAGGGCGATAGAGTGATGGAGGGCGATAGAGTGAGGGAGGGCGATAGAATGAGGGAGGGCGATAGAGTGAGGGAGGGTGATAGAGTGAGTGAGGGCGGTAGAGTGATGGAGGACTGTAGAGTGATGGAGGGCGATAGAGTGAGGGAGGGCGATAGAGTGAGGGAGGGCGATAGAGTGATTGAGGGCGGTAGAGTGAGTGAGGGTGGTAGAGTGAGTGAGGGCGGTATAGTGAGGGAGGGCGGTAGAGTGAGTGAGGGCGGTAGAGTGAATGCGGTAGAATGAGGGCGGTAGAGTGAAGGTGGTAGAGTGTGGGCGGTTGAGTGAGGGCGGTAGAGTGTTAGGGTGATGGCGGTATAGTGGTAGAGTGAGGGCGGTAGAGTGAGGGCGGTAGAGTGGTAGGGTGAGGGCGGTAGAGTGTTAGAGTGAGGGCGGTAGAGTGGTAGAGAGAGGGCGGCATAGTGGTAGAGTGAGGGCGGTAGAGTGGGAGAGTGAGGATGGTAGACTGAAGGCCGTGAGGGTGGTAGAGTGGTAGAGTGAGGGCAGTAGAGTGAGTGTGTGAGGGCGGTAGAGTGGTATAGTGAGTGCGGTAGAGTGAGGGCGTGAGGACGGTAGAGTGGTAAAGTGAGGGCGGTAGAGTGAGGGCGGTAGAGTGAGGGCGGTAGAGTGAGGGCGTGAGGGAGGTAGAGTGTTAGAGTGAGGGCGGTAGAGTGAGAGCGCTAGAGTGGTAAAGTTAGGGCGGTAGAGTGAGGGCGGTAGAGTGGTAGAGGAAGGGCGGTAGAGTTGTAGAGTGAGGGCGTGAGGGCAGTAGAGTGTGTGAGGTAGAGTGAGTGTGTGAGGGCGGTAGAGTGGTATAGTGAGTGCGGTAGAGTGAGGGCGTGAGGGCGGTAGAGTGGTAAAGTGAGGGCGGTAGAGGGAGGGCGGTAGAGTGAGGGCGGTAGAGTGAGAGCGTGAGGGAGGTAGAGTGTTACAGTGAGGGCGGTAGAGTGAGAGCGCTAGAGTGGTAGAGTTAGGGCGGTAGAGTGAGGGCGGTAGAGTGGTAGAGGAAGGGCGGTAGAGTTGTAGAGTGAGGGCGGTAGAATGAGGGCGTGAGGGCAGTAGAGTGTGTGAGGTAGAGTGAGGGCGTGAGAGCGGTAGAGTGAGTGCGGTAGAGTGGTAGATTGAGGGTGGTAGAGTGAGGGTGGTAGAGTAGTAGAGTGAGGGCGGTAGAGTGACAGCAAGAGTCGCCATATACAGAAGCAGTTGCTCAAAGTGCTGTTTGCAATAATCTATGAAGGGGATTCCTCAACTTCTCTAAACTTATTGGTAAGAGGCTGCCTCTTTCGACTGACCTCTGCACCTGGAAGGGCGAGATTTTGATCGATACCTTATCACTATTGATCTAAACCCCGATCTGGTCGACTGAACCTTTGTTGCCTGTCATTGAAGGAAGAAAGTGCCTCTCTCCCCAAGTTAGTTCACCCAATAAAGGACCCCGCTCCAAAAGATCACAAACAACTTCTAGCTTTCAAAAGTTTATTGTAAAGATATGATAAGCTGCAAATACAGGCATCTCAGAATGAGATTCACGAGATACACAGGTCCAACTACATACATGTGCTCTCTGAAAGCCCTCAGACGAGCAACGGAAATTACCAACACAAGTTCTAAGAATAATAAAGCTATCAGCATTGACGCATATCTCTCCTTCATTTAAGTTGGAGGAAAACACACAGGTTAGGCTGTCCCTACCCTGCTCTAGATGGTATCCCTACTTAACCAAATCCCAACCTAACAAAGGTGTCAGCAGTGAATGACCCCCAAGGGAAGTCACTCACTCTAAGTCTCTTGGTGAAAACCTATAGTTCTCCAGTCATGACCCCTCTCTGCCTACCCATCCGCTCTCTAAAGGGTCCTCAGGCATCTGCTCTAACTCCACCCAGGGGTGCTGTCCCTAATACAAAACAGTCAACAACATTCGAGACGCCCCTCATGAGACGCCTCTCACGTGGTGTAGCTTCTGGCTTTTTCCATGCTGCTTTGTATTGGGCCTCATACGTTGGAGTTGACCTTGCTTCTCAGACTCTTCTCCGGCCCGCTGATACCCCTTAAACATTCCAGAACCCTCCTCCATGTCTGGGCCGTCTACTAAACAGACCTCTATTCATATTATTTATAATCGGATCCTCCCTTTCTCTTGCAGACAGACATCTGCAGCCAAGAACCCAACTCTCATAGACTTCCAAAAGGTTCGCAACATTTCTCGGCCCAGACATGTACGTGTAAATCAATGTTAAAACATTTCAGGCCTACAACATTTCTCATAATGATTATAGCATTCAACTTCTTCATTAATTAAAACATGTTAATACTCTTATTCTATTATTCAGTAAACACATCTATAAATCATGGCCCATTAATGCAATAGCCAAAACATTATTTCAATCTATGTCGTGAAAAGAAACACCTTCCCCTTCCCTTCTAGCTCTGGCCCTGAGGCCTACCACATTCTGCGTTTAACCACATGCCATCTTACATTTTAACAGCTACACGACATGGATTCAGGAATAATCACATCTAATAAAATCATATAGTGTCAAACATTTCTGTATTAGTTCCACTTCTACTTAAATCTCTACATTAGCTATACATTCAGAATATAATTACAGATACTACTAGCACTCATGGCATTTCTCCTCATGATTTGTGCTTACTACAGGTAAGTGTGATGTACTCATACATTTAGGTCAGTTTGCGCTCTCTCAGTTCCCCCCTTTGATGACCTCTCGGGGTCATCACTAACATTTAAACTGTAGTTATTGCTAGCATAACTTGTCTCTGCGTTTCCAGAGCCCTCAGACTCCGGTACTGATTATCTTGTATGGCAGCCAATCTCTGCAGCTGCTCTCTTTGGGCCCTTTCTGACCTTCTTGCTCTGTACCATTTGAATACCCTCACCAATCCCCACAATATAATCCCACAGATCAATATTATGATGATAGGTTTTAGTATATACCACACAAAGCTTTTGCCTAAGGTGGAAATCCACCCTCCAACTTCACTCATTCCGTGGCCCACCTTTTCCCAGACATTTTCTCTACTCAAGTCTTCGATCTCCTTGTGAATATCAGTTATGTTTCTAATAACTTTCTCAAGGGGCTTTGAATTGTCTGGAATGTAAGTACAACATTCCTGGACCTTCAAAGCCTTACAGACTCCGCCCTCTTTTGCTAGTAGGACATCTAACGCAAGACGGTTCTGAAGAACCATAGCCCTTATCGATTGCATCTCTCCTTCTACCAGCATTAAGGACTGAGCAGTGCTGGCAGACAACCTGTCGACGACTGTTGCCAGTCGTCTAATTTTAACATCATTAAGGATTACTCCCAAAAGAGGGAACATAGCTCCAAAAACATCTCCAACCATTTCTGCATCTCCTATATCTCTCCTTCCCCTCGATGATGTCTTGCCCTCGATGATCACTAAGTCTTGTGCATGATATATTTTGGGGAAGACAATTGCTAGGTAACATGATCCATACCAGTTGTCAGGTAGTCTCACGTAAGCATTTCTTCCACATACAAAATACACATTTGGAATCACTTGCATTCCCTTCAGGAAATCTTTAGTATAGTACTCTATATTGAAAGCATGTTCACAACTGACTTCTCCCACGTATACATTTTCATAATACGTTTTGGCTCGGTGAAGACATAGCTTTCCTTTCTGCGTCTTATCTAAAGCTATTGGACCACTACTACCCTTTCTCTTGTGTGCCTTCTCTTCCTCGGTCCAATCTGTTTTCCATTGTCCTGATTTTTTCAAAATCTTTTGTCTCCTGTAACGATCATCCACCTGCCCTATGAACTTCTTCTCGACTTCTGACACCTTGCATGTCAGGTTATTTCTACGGGCATGTGAAGTATCTAAGGTAATCCAAGGAATGAAGAACTTGGCCAATCTGTCTTCACTCTTCCAGTAGTCCCATTTGTTCATCTGCTTATAATTTGGGACTTCTGGCAACACTGAATCATAGTTGGAGAAATAGTATTCAAAACTATCTCTCTCATAAAATATACTAAGCAATAAGCTACATGTAATGCCATATGTCAGCGGGAGGTGATGATATCTAATGCCTTCATCTACAGACGCCGGCAACTGCATGCAGACGTAACAGTCCTTAACCTCCATGGCATCCACGTATTCATATAAGAGTTTAGCATAAGCATTTGACCTAAAGTCTCCTTGGGACTCATCTACGTGTAACCTGCGGGCTTCTGCAGCTAATAACGCTTTCTTTTGAGTGTTTTCCCTTTTCTCACCAGCAACAGTGGGTGTAAGCGTTTCTACAGATTTCACATCAGTTACCTTCGCCTCTTCCTCATGTCCCTGTACATAAGAAATTGTTACCACTAAAGCTATTAATATTATCACTCCTACTATTAGTGTACCTATTATACATTTAGCTCTGCGGTTCTGGGTGCCGGCTTCCATTTCGTCAGACAATATGGCTCTCTCTTATCTTGGCACAAAGTTCCTTTCTTCTCGTTCCTTTACAGTCTCTTTTTACTCCTTTTGTCTTTAGAATCACACAACTGGAAGCTGACAACCTTTTTCGCAAAAGTCCTTTAACAGTTCAATAAAGACAACCCTAGCCCTTCTCCATCAACTCAAGGGAAGGTCCCTAATATTCTCTGCTTCCTGGGTGCTAGGTAATCTTCTTTTTCTGCTCGCTTTATTTACAAAGTCCTTTAAGCATCTACTATCAGGTTTGTGCCTGCAGCTTCGATAGCAAAGTTCAGTATTTCCAAACGAAGATTGTGCTCTTCATGGGCTGTTATCGTTGTACCAAAGTCGGGGAATTGCAATTCTGAGAGAAACATATGTTTTAACTTGCTGAGGCGGGGAGGTCTGGGGAGCATGAATGTTAGTGACCCTTCTTGTTCGACTCCGGGTACCAACAGTCGTATTTCCACGGTGACGATGGGCTCAGAACTGGACACCACCACCGCTCGGATCCTCCCTGTCTCCTGTTTCACAGACATTTGTCGCCAGATATGTCCACTCAGGGGTGGAGTATCTTCTGCTAGGCACACGCACTCTTCTTGACCTTCTTCGGTCCGGTGCTTCAGCGCCCTGAGCACCTTCTTCCGGGTCTGAGTCTTCTGATATCGGAGGAAGGGTTACCTCTGGAGTTGACCTCAGGCTAGAGCTCCTTCTTTGCGGCCAATTAGCTTCTCCACGTGCCCTTCTACTCCTTCTCCTTCTTGTCTGTTCTCGCTCTCTGTCAGACCTGTCAGTGTCTGACTCGTACTCCCAGCTACTTTCTCCTTCTGTAGCGTCGTCTGTTTCGCTGTTGTACTGACCGTCCTCAGCTTGGTCAGACTCGTTCCCTGCTTCCGCTGGCACCTCTTCAGCTTGGCTAGCCCCCTCTATGGCTTCTCGGTCCTCTGCTGGACGTCTATCCGAGAGAGGAGCTGTTTCTTCCAGAGGTGCTGGAACCCTTCGCGTATGTGATGCGTGGATCCAATTGGGCAGGCCTCCCACCTTCACAGCCGTGTTCGTGATCAGGATGATCTGGAAGGGCCCACGCCAACGAACATCCAGGCAGCTTCTTCTCACATGTTTTTTCACCAGGACCCAGTCCCCAGGGTACAGGTCATGGCACGGGCCCTGGCACGATGGAACCTCGGCAGCCTGCACCTGAAGGGACACAGAACGAATGGCGTCAGACAGCCCCTTACAATAGTCCAGGATCATATCATCTGTGATATTTAACAGTGCAGTCGTTGGGACAGATGGCAGCCTCATTGCTCTCCCCATTAACACCTCATGTGGTGACAACCCCGTTCTTCTGTCTGGGGTACTGCGAAGGCTCATGAGGACCAATGGCAGGGCGTCAGGCCAACTCAGGGTCGTTGAGGAGCACACCTTTGCAATTCGGGCTTTGATCGTGCCATTGATCTGCTCCACAATTCCTGAGGCTTCTGGTCGGTAACTACAATGCAACTTCTGATCGATATTCAGAGCTGCACAAATCATCTTCACAAGCTCGCTGTTGAAATGCGTTCCCCTATCTGATTCCAAAGAGGCCGGCACCCCGAAGCGCGGAATGAGTTCCCTAAGCAGTAACTTGGCCACTGTGAGGGTGTCGCACCTACGTGTAGGGTATGCCTCAACCCATCTGGAGAATACACAAACAACCACCAGGACATAGCGGAGGCGGTTGCACCTCGGCATTTCAATGAAATCTATCTGCATTCGATTGAATGGACCTCCAGACCTTCCTATGTGACTCAGTGCAACTGGTGTTCTTTTCCCTACGTTCAGCTGCTGACAGGTCACACAACGCTGGCACACTGCTTCTGCTGCTATTCTAAACTTAGGATTGTACCAAGTCTGTCTAAACACTCTCAGCATAGCGTCTCTCCCTAGGTGTACGGGACCATGTATGTGTCTGGCCATTGGGCTCACCATCTCATTGGGCAACACTGCTCTGCCGTCTGCTGAGACCCAAAAATGGGACTCACCCACTACACATCCTGCCTTTTCCCATGTTTCTTTTTCAAAATCAGGAGCATTTTCTTGCATGTTTGCCAGTTCGTCCCAAGTATCAACAGTTTCCAATATCATGGCTAATTCAGTCCTTACATTTATTCCACCCACTTCCACCTCTGTGAAAGAGTACCCTTGCTCCGCGCAATACCGCGCAACTTCATCAGCATATCTATTGCCTTTCGAAACGAAGTCCTCATTTCTGGTATGTGCGGTGCACTTTACAACTGCGATACCTGCTGGACATTGCAACGCCTCTAACAACAGGCGCACAAACTCTCCATTGCGAATGGGAGAGCCTGAAGAGGTCATGAACCCTCTTTGAGACCATAACTGCCCGTAATCATGAACCACCCCATAACCATATTGGCTGTCGGTGTATATGGTGACTCGAATTTGATTGCTTGCCAAGCAAGCACGTGTCAAGGCAATAATCTCGGCTACCTGAGCGGAGTGTACTCCTTCCAGGCACCCAGCTTCCACAACTCCAGTAATTGTACAAACAGCATAAGCTGCTCTCAACTGCCCAACTTCGTCTCTTACACATGAGCCATCGACAAAGAAAATTTCGTCTGGGTCGGTCAGTGGCTCATCTACGATGTCGGGTCTGGGTTTGGTGCATAGTTCAGTCACATCGAGGCAGTCATGGTCTGTACATTCATCATCATCCTCGATATCATTTGGGAGTGGCATCAAGGTGGCAGGGTTCAAAACAGAGCATCTCTTGAGGGTCACATTCTCTGCAGCAAGAATAACTTGCTCATAGCGTGTGAGCCTGCTGTTGGTCAGATGCTGTGTTTTGGTCCTGGTCATCAACAGTTCAACAGAATGGGGCACGCACACCTCTAACGGGTGCCCCATGACGATATTTTCACATCTCTCAATGCTGACACCCGTTGCAGCAACGGATTTGAGACATCCGGGCAACGCTGCGGCTACTGGGTCTAAAGTAGCCGAGAAATAAGCAACTGGTCTACGGGCATTCCCATGGATTTGGACTAACACAGACAACGCGCAACCTTCTCTCTCACAACAGTAAAGAAAAAATGGTTTATTGTAATCAGGCATTCCCAATGCCGGAGCACGACACAGGTCCTCTCGCAGCTGTAAGAATGCCATCAAACAGTCTTTATCCCATGGTACTGGATCGCTCACCTCCTTGTGCGTCAGTTTTTGCAAGGGCTTTGCTTTCAGTGAAAAGTTCGCGATCCACTGTCGGCAATAACCCACCATCCCTAGGAACATCCTGACCTCTCTCTGTGTCTTAGGCGCATTCATTTTCATGATCGCCTCTATCCTGTCTGGTGACACCTTTCGCTTGCCTTTCTCTATTCTGTGTCCCAAGTACTGCACTTCTGTCAGGCAGTACTGCAACTTTCCCGGGGACACCTTGTGCCCATTGGCAGCTAGGTGATTTAACAAAGCGATGGAGTCCTCCCTGCAAGCTTCTTCTGTTTCTGACGCCACGAGGAGGTCGTCTATGTACTGGACCAGAACTGACTTCTGGGGCAGCACTAGACTTTCAAGATTTTTCTTCAAAAGCTGGTTAAAGATCGATGGGCTCTCTGTATACCCCTGAGGAATACGACACCATGTTAGGACGCGACCTTCCAGCTTAAATGCGAAAAGAAAATGGCTTTCTTCGTCCAGAGGGATCGAAAAGAAAGCCTGACAAAGATCAATCACAGTGAACCACTCAGCTTGGAATGGAATCTGAAACAGTATCACTGATGGATTCGGTACCACTGGACAACACGAAACGACTATGTTATTAATCTTTCGAAGGTCCTGTACTATCCGGAATTTCCCATTTGGTTTCTGCAGACCCATAATCGGGGAGTTGCATGGACTACCCACGATTTCTTTCAGTATTCCCTGTTTAATCATGGACTCGATCACGGGTTTTATGCCTGCAATCGTTTCTGGAGTCAATTTATATTGGGGTGTTCTTGGGAACTCAGCATGCGGTTTCACTACAATTTTCACTGGGTCCACCCCTTTGACCAATCCAATCTCTTCCCCAGTGAAGTCCCATACTTCTGGTGCCACTGTCTCTCTCAAGTCCCAGGGGAGCTCATCTACTGTCAAAGTAGGGTACAGCTCCACGCATATTCTTGAGTTTGCAACTTTGAAGTCTGCGTCATCATCATTGGTCAATACCTCCACTCCCTGAGGTGTACAGTATATTGTACAATTCAATTTACACAACAGGTCTCTGCCTAGCAGACACACAGGACTTGAATCGCAAACCACAAACTGGTGCTCATCGCTGTACTTCCCTATTTTCACCTGTACCGGTTCTGTCAATTGGCTGGTTATTCTCCTGTTTGCGACCCCCACCACTTGTATGGTCTCTCCAGACATGGGCAGGTCTGGAACTGCAGCTGATCTGATCGTGGACCTAGTGGCTCCTGTGTCCACCAGAAAGGTCGTGGGGCACCCTGCTACTTCTGCTTCGACATAGGGTCCCCTCTGGTCCACCTCCAAGGCTGCCCCGAGGGTGCAGTCTTCTCTTTCCACTCTCTGTCCGGTTAATGGGTCCACATAATAGCACTCTTCTCCTTCTACAAACAGGGGCATCTGTCTATAGGTCTTACCCATAGTCCCTACTCGAGGAGGTTGCGGGAACTGGGCTCGGGGAGGAGCCCCCCCCCCTTTGAGCACCTTTCCCTGGTATGGCGTCACCCCTCTTGTAGGCGCGCTCTGGACCTCTTCCTCCTCTATCTCTTGCTCTCCTATCTCAACATTGTAGGGACACTCGCGTTTCCAATGCCCCACCTCGTTACACTGGTGGCACCTAGTCGTTTTCTTCAAGGCAGCTATGTCTAATCTGGGTCTAAAGGTGGAACTCTCCTCATTGCCCTTGTTCTGACTGTACTGCTTCTTTCCTCCTGTACCCATTCCTTGCTGCTGTTGCTGCTGTCCCCCCTTTCCTGCTGCCTGCATCTGTACCACCATCAACTTTTCTTTTAGTTTCTTAGCCTTGGAGTCTATCTCATCACAGCAGTACCTGGCATACCTCAGTATTTCGTCTAGGGGTTTACTTTGCCAACAAATCGAGTGTTGCTGAATCATTAAACTAATATCCGGTCTCAGTCCCAGGACGAACCTGGACACGAATTGCCCTATGTCTTTTGGATCCATTACATCCAGGCCGCTATACTGTTTAAACGCCTTCAGCAATCTCTCGTAATATTCGTGGACGGTCTCTTTGGGTTCCTGTCTGGTTCGGTCTATTCTGACCCAATCTATGTCTTGCATTGGCACTTTCTCTTTCAGCCAAGTCATCACTCTCTCGAATTTTGCCATCACAATCTCGGACGGCCCATTAGTCTTAGCATCTCTCTCCGGCTCCGTTGTGGGCCACTCAGCGCTAACCTTGCATGCTGTCCACAGATCTCCTGGTACTACAATGTCGAACAGCGTGTTCAGATCTATCCATAGGACCTTTGAGATTTTTACAAATCTCTCGACTTGCTTGTACCACTCCACTGGGTTTTCTCGCAATTTGGGGAAGGAGGTGGTAAAAGCAGCTAAATCTCCCCTACTCCAAGGGACATGCACATAGTTCCCATTGGCGACTTCACGCAAAGGGTATGCTTCTATTCCCTGCAGCCTTCCTGGTGTCGTCCCAAGCGTGCTTCTCCTGACGGTCCCTTTCTTGGACCACCTCTCTTCCCACTTATCTAGTGCCCTCCATGTCCTTATTCCAGTGATCAGTTCCCTTATGTGCGTTTTCAGCCCAATCGTTCTCCTCTCATCTAGGTCTCGATCTGTGTAATGTAGCCTGTGGTTACCCTGTAATGCTTTGGTTCTTGACAGGTCCACCATATAATTGCCTGCTAGTTCGACTAACTTCTCATGGATTGCTCTCGCTTTTCGAGTGATGTCCTTTGCCATATACAGTATTTCATCCTGCTCATACATTTCCATTCTTTCTAAAGGCAGGGTACCATCTATCATGTCATCCAGGTCTGACCTTAAGCTGGCGACATCGAGTCTCTTAGCTTTTATCTCAGCTCGCAATATGTCTTTCGAAGGGGGCTCACTGGTCTCCCTACCATCCCAACTCCGAGCTCTACGTTTGGGCTCGGGAGAGTTAATGAGTGCTCTCCCTTGCTCCCATCTCTCCAGGTCCCATGCTCGGCCATCCAATCTTGGAAGGTGATGGAACACGGGCCTGTTACCCCCACTCTTGCTCTGCCCACTCTCTCCTGCTTCTCTCCTTTCGCCGTACGCCTCTCTGTTATTTTCCCTCTGGTCGCTACTCTCCCTTTGCCTAGTATCGCTCAGTATCCGATACGATCCTTCCTGGTTCCCCATATTCCCTGGGCTGCGCTCATTTCCGTCATCACAGGGACTATGGTGCGACCTCTCACAACTCCCATTCAGTTCTCTGGTGCCGGGCACACAGTGTGGACACTTAAAGCTGTTTCTGTACTCTTGCGCTCTCCTCTCCCCTTCACTGAGTATTGGGCACGCCACCCCTCCACTCCCGGGGCCCCCGTTTTCCAGGTCTGTTCTATCTCCACTCCGGGCCCAATGGGTGACTCCCCTACTATCTCTCTCTCTACAGTCCCACTCCGGGCTGCTCTCCCCAGCCCCGCAGTGAGTCCGAGCTCTGCTGTCCTGACTTTCCCTTTCAGCTTCTGCAGCTATGATGCTCTTGTGAGCCTCCACTGCCTCATCCCACTTCTTCATGTACTCATTTAGCTCTTGAAAGGATTTTCGTCCAGTTCCCCTCAGATCCGCTGGCCATCTAGGGCCCCCAGGGTCCCCTCCTGGATCCCCTGCTGTGTGCATCGGGGTGCTCCATTCTCTTGGTATCGGCATCTGACTTGGGGAATTAATCGTATCGTTCCTCCTTGCCGTCCCTGCTCTTTCTCTGTCCTTCCGTACCCGTTCTTCCCCTCTTGCTCTTTCTTGGTCATATATCGATATTATAGGACCTATGGTAACAGGTACCTGTAGTGCATCTGGTAATGCGTAGGATGTGTCGCTCTCCGTTTCCGGCGCTCTTTGTACCACAAACCTCCCGACTACCTGTTGCACCTGACTAGGCTGGGACAGCTCTTTCTTTGCCTCAGGATCCCACTCTGAACTGGGAAGCGGTCCATGCTCTCCTGCATTGCCCCCCTTTTCTCTTTCACTATGCTCGACCTCTCCCCCTGCTCTATTATACGGGGGTGGCCTGTCTGTCAGTAATCTGTTTATCAGGCTGTCCTCTGTTTCGCTCTCATCATCTTCTTCTAGGGGGCTTTTATTACCGGGCACCTCTAACACTGGGTACAGTTTATTTACTTCCATGTTATGCACTCTCCATCTTTTAGCATCCGCATCCCACCTGGCATCCTGCACTGCCCTTACCGATCGTTTCACCCTTTCTTGTCGTCTGTTCATATTCTTTTCATGCGCTGCCCTAATCCATGCATCAAGGGCTTCAAACTGGGTCGGTCTAGGCAAGGGTCTCATTGAGGTCATGACTGATTTTAATCGATGTAACACCTCTAATCTGAACGTCCCGTACTTCGGGAACGTCAGTTCCTCATTTCCTTCTGTGATCTTACTCCACTCTGATATCCAAAGGATCGTATGCAACCCAACATTCACTGCCATATAACGAGCCGGCGTACCCTCCGGCGGGGCTTCTTCCCCTTCATACGATCCCCGCTTCTCTTTTTTAAACACCGCTCTCAGCCATTTAAAACACTTCATAATTATGCGCACAATATCCAGCCTCGCTACTCTGTTTACTTCCTGATGACAATCCACCAATCCTGTCGCGGCTTTGCTAACTTGGCCTATCGCAGCGCGGTCTTTCTCCGGTCGGCCAATCACGTCGCGACACTTTCTGACGTCTTTGCTAGCTGGCCTATCACAGCGCGGTCTTTCTCCTGTCGGCCAATCACGTCGCGACACTTCCTGACGTCACTTTTCTCCGCTTCGCAGCAGCACCCCTCCTTTCTCAACTCGTCTCCCGGTCATGCATGCGTCCCATTCATACACCGAAAAATGACTACTTCCGACCAAGCGGTCACTTCCCTCGACTGTACGTCCACAGTCTATATGTAATTGTCAACACAACTGACGAAATGTCTATCGTCTCTCTGATAGGTTGCTTACACACACAGTAACCTCCGACCAGCGTCCGTTACTCACGCACTCACTCTTACGTTCCCCCTATCTCGGTCTTTCGGGTGATCAATGGTACCTCATGACCCCCTTCACACTATTTGACAATTACTCTGGGTGTCCGATACACCCGAACCACTTAAGCTCTCCTTGAACTTAAGATTTCCACCGGTTGCGCGCGCTCACAACCTGTTCCACAGTCACTCTACAAACATTCAACTCCGCCAGACATTACAACATAGATACAATACAAAAACACCGCAATCTAACACGCATGACCCTTTATACTCACTCTCGACCGATACTGCTGCTTTTTCTGTCTCACGTCATCCGGATCTTCTTCAGCGGGCGGTTCTTCCGATCATCGATTTCTAGGGGCCTTGGGGTAAGCTAACCTGGCCTAGGTCACCGTCCTCAAGAAGGCAACCATCCTCTATAGCTACCAACTGGAAGGGCGAGATTTTGATCGATACCTTATCACTATTGATCTAAACCCCGATCTGGTCGACTGAACCTTTGTTGCCTGTCATTGAAGGAAGAAAGTGCCTCTCTCCCCAAGTTAGTTCACCCAATAAAGGACCCCGCTCCAAAAGATCACAAACAACTTCTAGCTTTCAAAAGTTTATTGTAAAGATATGATAAGCTGCAAATACAGGCATCTCAGAATGAGATTCACGAGATACACAGGTCCAACTACATACATGTGCTCTCTGAAAGCCCTCAGACGAGCAACGGAAATTACCAACACAAGTTCTAAGAATAATAAAGCTATCAGCATTGACGCATATCTCTCCTTCATTTAAGTTGGAGGAAAACACACAGGTTAGGCTGTCCCTACCCTGCTCTAGATGGTATCCCTACTTAACCAAATCCCAACCTAACAAAGGTGTCAGCAGTGAATGACCCCCAAGGGAAGTCACTCACTCTAAGTCTCTTGGTGAAAACCTATAGTTCTCCAGTCATGACCCCTCTCTGCCTACCCATCCGCTCTCTAAAGGGTCCTCAGGCATCTGCTCTAACTCCACCCAGGGGTGCTGTCCCTAATACAAAACAGTCAACAACATTCGAGACGCCCCTCATGAGACGCCTCTCACGTGGTGTAGCTTCTGGCTTTTTCCATGCTGCTTTGTATTGGGCCTCATACGTTGGAGTTGACCTTGCTTCTCAGACTCTTCTCCGGCCCGCTGATACCCCTTAAACATTCCAGAACCCTCCTCCATGTCTGGGCCGTCTACTAAACAGACCTCTATTCATATTATTTATAATCGGATCCTCCCTTTCTCTTGCAGACAGACATCTGCAGCCAAGAACCCAACTCTCATAGACTTCCAAAAGGTTCGCAACATTTCTCGGCCCAGACATGTACGTGTAAATCAATGTTAAAACATTTCAGGCCTACAACATTTCTCATAATGATTATAGCATTCAACTTCTTCATTAATTAAAGCATGTTAATACTCTTATTCTATTATTCAGTAAACACATCTATAAATCATGGCCCATTAATGCAATAGCCAAAACATTATTTCAATCTATGTCGTGAAAAGAAACACCTTCCCCTTCCCTTCTAGCTCTGGCCCTGAGGCCTACCACATTCTGCGTTTAACCACATGCCATCTTACATTTTAACAGCTACACGACATGGATTCAGGAATAATCACATCTAATAAAATCATATAGTGTCAAACATTTCTGTATTAGTTCCACTTCTACTTAAATCTCTACATTAGCTATACATTCAGAATATAATTACAGATACTACTAGCACTCATGGCATTTCTCCTCATGATTTGTGCTTACTACAGGTAAGTGTGATGTACTCATACATTTAGGTCAGTTTGCGCTCTCTCACACCCCTACATGTTTCTTCTCTAGCATGCTGGAGAAGTCAGTAGATTTCTAGACAATCTGGTGTATCTAAAAAGCCGGCGAGTTTGGGGCTCATTGCAGGATGGTATAGACGAGAGGTCGGTCACTGTCTCAGAAAAGCTGATCGTGCTTCACGGGGGTGGAGACAGGATTGCCCAATATGCCAGCACTTCTGAAGAGTTGTAGAGTGAGGGCGTGAGGACGGTAGAGTGCAGATAGTACAAACAGCTTGGGTAGAAGTGATATGAAAACAAAGACAAAAGAAGAACGCACGTTTGTCTGACTGCTGCCGCCTACACAGTACCATGTGCCTTACTAAAGCTTGCAAAACAGTTTTACTATGCAAAAGACAAAAAGACCGACTTTGTCAATGCTTGCATAAAAAATGAAAAAGAAAACGATTTCAAAGCCATTCATTAAAGGGATGTAAATGAATACTGAAACCATCAAACTAGCAAGATCTACTGCCAGCGGTAACTAAAAAAAAAACCAGGAGCTGGCTAACGAGCAGTGGAGCCATTCTATTTAAAGGACGGAAGCCACACTATAACAGGGTGGACATGTGCAGAACGAACGGGATGCGGTGTAAAAGGTGTGGGGCAAAACGCTCAATGGTGGGGCATTGGAGAGACACAGAGATGGGAAGGGACTGACCAGAGGACAGAAGAAAAGAGGAACGCCTCTGGGATACTAAGGTGACACTGGGCATGGAAAGGGAGGCGACAGTGAACAAGGGCGCAGCACAAGCTACACGCAGATGCATGGGCCATAATGCAGGGAAGTGGCCTGCAAGACTTGGAACCATCGAGGTTAGTGGGATGTTAAAACAAGGACAGGCACGGGCACTGACTGCGGCACCTTCTGCACATGTTGCATCTCTTGAAGGCAGAGTCAATGTGAAAGAAGTGTGCGAGTGAAGCACTTTACCACCTGCCGAAGCAGCGGTGGCGACTGAAACACTGAAGAGATCACGAGGAAAGCCGGCTGGGGCCCACAGAAAGACTGCTACAGTGCAGAAGTGACAAAGAGGTACTCACACGGTGGGGAGAACGTTAAGTTCGACGAAGAGAGATTGCAGTGCGGATGGGGTGGGTGGCGGGGGAGAAGGGGAGTGAGCGAGTTGAAGTGTGAAGCAGTTCAAACAAAAGTGAATATCCAAGGAAGGGTGGGAGGGACTTTGGCATATGGGGGGTGAGGGGTTGAAGTAAAATCGAGACTACAGAGAAATGTCTCGATTATGTAGTTAGTGTCCAAATGCGCATGTTCCAATGAAGTAATGCCTCTTCGGCAATTATGCATGAAGTTTGGGCAACGACAGTCTGCGGCCAGGGGAGATGTCCTCAGGGTTTGGGCTGCCAGCACAGTAGGAGAGTGGAGCAGGGGGGCGGGGGGGGCGGGGAGCAGAGCCTTTGAAGAGCGTTTTTTTTTTTAGGCCAGCTTTGAATGCGAGTCACTGCCTGGTGGCCGTGAAGTGTGAAGCAGTGGGCGGGGAAGCACAGGAGGTAAGGGGAGGAGAAATGCTGCTGGAAGGCTCGGGCAAGCTCGTGCACGAGGACGTGCACTTCTGGAAATCCGCTTTTTGGGAGCCTTTTGAGAGCCTTGGGTTTAAGTCTTGGTTTAGCGGTGGTTTAGCGGCATTAGACTCGCATATTTATTCCTGCAGAATGGAATAGGCGCGACCTAAACAACCTGATAGTATGGAAAAATGACTATCATATGGCATCAGATGAGAGGTCAACATGTTTCAGCCGTAAGGGTAACAATGACCGGCTTTCGTCAGGACCTAAATGAGAATGATATGCTACTGCAATATTGAACAATGTGCAACAAAAACTCAACTGAATATTATGGAAAATGAATACATCTGTGGTTGTAAACCACCCTACCCGGACCGAAATGTAAACCCTGGTAAACGGTAGGTAAGTATGTAATCTTCTTTCCTAAAAGTGAAAAAGAAATTTATTCAAATCGTGATACTGGTAGATAGACAGGACAACCTTCTGAGCAAGGATGAACAGTTTGATACTGGTCTCAATATTAGTAGAGTGCTAAGCCCAATAAGTGGCTAGTGGAATAATAATGTTTTCATAAAAATGTAGTACTCACCCAGCTTTCTGTGGGAGTATGCTTCACCTCACCCGGCAACTGCTCGGTGTATGAGGCACCACTCTATTTGTAGGTAAAACAAGGAGACACAAATGAGGCCCAGGATGTGATTCCTTGTTAAACGATGAAATCAAATACATTTGCCAAAACCTAAATCATATATCATATCTAATAGCAATCCACCATGGGGATGAAAAGCATGCAGGACAGCTTTCTGTAGGTTACACACATCTGAATGGTTTCCTTCAGATAGTTCATAAAGGTGTGTCAAATTCATGCAACCCAAAAGAAAAGAAAAAGGGTCAACTCCTTTGGATTACTGCATTACACACTGTATGGCAACAAAGGGCCTGAATTTTTTTATGCAAAATTACGAAGAGGCATGTTTTGATGACAGTGGGAGCCCCTTGTCTCATAGTATAAGTCAATGTTTATCAAGTAGACTTGACCGCTGCAAAAAACAATCTACGTGTCTTACAAACCACTTCCTTGCGCTTAAACACCAAGCGGATAACATGCGATGGCTGGTATTAGATCGCCCGTACATTCCACCACAAGTCAGTGACATCTCCAGATTTCTCTTTATCAAAGAGAAATTACCTGTCTTCAGAGTACACTTCTAAATAAGAATCACCCATCATCATGATTTGAAATTGAAACAAGCATTTGCAATGCAATAGGTCTCGCAGCATTCAAGTTTGAGTTATTGGCATTGTATATGACAATGTGTTGCATGAATTTTTTTGCAAACTCTGTATTGGCTGGTGGTGTTTGTGCCCGGTGAAAGCGTGCACTGACGGATGGTGGTGTTTGTGCCCGGTGAAAGCGTGCACGAACAACTTATGGTGTCTGTGCCTGGTGAAAGTGTGCACTGACGGCTGGTGGTGTTTGTGCCTGGTGAAAGGGTGCACTGGCGGCTGGTGGTGTTTGTGCCCGGTGAAAGCGTGCACTGACGGCTGGTGGTGTTTGTGCCTGGTGAAAGCGTGCACTGATGACTTATGGTGTCTGTGCCTGTTGAAAGTGTGTACTGACGGCCGGTGGTGTGTATGCCTGATGAAACCATGTACTGATGGCTAGTGGTGTGTGTGTGCCTGTTGAAAGTGTGCACTGATGGCTGATGGTGTGTGTGCATGGTGGAAAAGCGTGCACTGACATGTTTAAAAGTAAAGTGCGCCATACTGCAATTGCTACAATAGTTAATTGTGGATGTGCTAACCATTGATGCGTGCACTGATGGCTGGTGGTGTGTGTGTGCCTGTAGAAAATGTGCACTGATGGCTAATGGTGTGTGTGCCGGGTGGAAGTGTGCACTGCCAGCTGGTGGCGTGTGTGCCCGGTGAAAGCGTGCACTGATGGCTGATGGGGTGTGCCTGGTGAAAGTGTGCACTGATGGTTGGTGGTGTGTGTGTGCGCCTGGTGAAAGCGTGCACCGACGTCTGGTTCTGTGTGCGTGTGGTGGAAGCGTGCATTGATCGCTGGTGTTGTTTAAATAGCAACATACTTGGGTCCAGCATAAAGAGCACTCTTTTTAAACAGGCATTAAGAGTGAGACAGCACACAATGATCCAATGGTAATTACTAGTTGAAGGCAAATCGCATATAGAACATTAGGAACACTGCAATTCTTTACATTGATTCAGACGGTCCTTTGCTGCATTCAGGACATTATCAAAAATCAGTCTGTTTCGTGAGAAGTAATACCTTGCATCCTAAACAGCTGTTTTAACAGAATGTTCCCGACTTTAAAAAGAGAGATGCCTAAAACATTGGCAGGGAGGCAGCATCCTGAATTTAGGTTGTATGAATGTCACTTTATTGTTTAACTGAAAGAAAAAAGCTCAACTATAATAAACTCCTAGCCAACGCAGCAACACCATTCTGCCAGCTAAGCAAGCTGAGTAAGAAGGGATGTGTGGACTTTACCCGAAGGTGTCAGAGCAAATTCACAATAGAAACAGAACTGATACATGAGAACATTACTAGTGAACAAAATACAAAAGCAAACGTTACATTACATGAGGCAAAAGTGACAATGATAACAAAAGGTGCCTTACACAGTGTGTAAGGCACTTTTTGTTATCTTAGTCTAAGCCCGCCTGATTCTATGAAATGGCGGCGGGCCGCGGGACAGGCCTTTATCCTTATCTTTCACTTTCCGTTCCGCACTTCCGCTGCCGCGTATGCGCGTGCCGCGTGCGTGGGGGGCGTGGGCAGCAGGGCTGGCTGCTGCTGAGTGGTGGTGAGCAATGCCAGGCAGCCCCAGGGCACGCACAACATCATGCGGGCCAATAAGCGGTAAGCCCCTGTGCGTGGCATATGGGGCGCGGCAGGCGGCGCGCATAGCCAAAGAAGAAGACAAGAGAAGAACAACGAAAACTACGAACTTAACTGCCTTCCAAGTCCAAGACAAAGCAGCCAGGCCCGCCCAAACTCAGCTGCCCTGTCTGATTTCCGAATCCGAGTCCGAAGACCGAAGTAAGTCACTCAGAGTCTGTCACTCCGTCTCCGTCACCGACCGGCGGGCAGGGCTGCTGCTGGCTGCCTGCCTCCAGGCCTGCTGCGTGCACTAATTAGTTGCTTTCCTATCGCGCATTTGCCTGCTTCTTATTTATGTCCCAACTTGTCACTCGTGTTTGTCCCTCCTATAGAACATGCTTTCTCGCTTCTGTACTTCTTTGCTCCCGGGGCCGCACTCAGTGTTGCTCTCTGTTCATGCCTGTGTGCCACTTCCCTCCATATTGGGTTCGCCCTTGCACTCAACCAGCCCCCCAACCCCTGTTGCTTCCTCGCCTGCTCCATTTGCACTCGGCTGCTGCTGAAGCAAGTGAGCAGGCAAGCCTATATTATAATAGTTACAGTGCGCAACAGCCGTGCACGCCAGGGACGGATGGTAACGGGCCCCGGCCTACAAACATTAATTATGGTGCTGTGGTGCGCACGCCCTACCGGCCTGGCCTGAGCCTTTTTAAAATTAATTAAATAGTTGGTAGTGGTACGTACTGGAGGCGGGCCGGGTCTTCATAATTAAAATGGTGCACGGGAGTGGCGGCGCGCAGAGTAGTGCTATTTTTATTTTGTATAGTGGACATTTTCCTGCAGTTTTGCTCTTTTAGACTACTGTAAATAAAATGCGCTTTTATCAGCCAACGTAACGGTGTTCAATGCATTGGTCTTGTTAAGATGAATAGCTAAAATACTAGATTGTTATTCCATCATGTTTTTAAATGTTCAGCATCACATGCTTACTTTCGTGAGCTTTCTATGTACTTATGACATATGCATCATCGTTATAGTTGCTTCAGTCAAGAAAAAAATGCGTGTCTCTGCATCAGATGTTTGGTGATTAGCAGCTGTCCTAAGCAGGTGTTACAAAAGGAACCTTACATTATTAATCTAGTATGTTTGCACTCCGGAATTTTTCAAGCTAGCTCAGTTGGTTGATGCACCTGTTGCAATGATACAACTGCAACCTAATGGCCACTAGTTTGGAATCAAAGCAAGTTCGGCTCAGCATTTCATCCTTCTCATGCTGAGAAGATGAGCACCATGCCTCGAAATTGTTTGAACGCCTTCTGGGGCCTAATCCATTTTTAAAATAAAATGTGTTCTAGCATCACTTCGTAATGGACATACACAGGTGATATTCACGTGGCTCCTTGCTCGTAGTGGGGAGTAGAATCAGGCCAAGCCCCTCTCCTGTGATAACAAAAACAACACTCGCAGGCAACAAAATACACATAAATGAGAGAGCTGGACCAAAAGCAGCAGAGTGCGGATCATCCTTCTCTTGCTCTGTCAGGGTAAGCTGCTGTCTGCTGAGCTACAAATGGGATCACATCTAAAAAGAGCCCACCCGAGAGAGGAAGTGTAAACAAACACAGTGCGGTGTAATTTAGATAGATTGTTGCAGTGGATTATCGTGGATCGAAGCGCTCTCTTGTAGTGGGCTCAGGTGCACCAATTATCCCTAGACACCTGCGACTGACCTCTGTCTTTTGGGGTCATGAGACGATGAGAGAGAGGCAATGTGACCTGTCAGCACTCAAAGATCTCTAAGCAGTTGCAAGACCTGGCATCCTTGATGTGTTTTCCTCTGTCTTTTTGCTCTACTGCCTGTATTTTTGATGTTATGCTGGACTTCTTTTTTGCTGTTTTATGTACTCCGTACACTTTACCACTGCTAATCAGTGCTCAAGTGCAAATGCTACCTCTGTAATTTTTAATTCTGCTGGGTTCTCCATAATTTGCATATTTGATTTACTGGTAAGTCCCTAGTAAAGTGCACTGTGTGTGCCCAAGGCCTGTAAATCAAATGTATCTAGTGCGCCTGCAGCAGTGATTGTGCCAACCATATAAGCACCCCTGTAAACGTGTCTCCAGCCTACCATTGCAGTGCCTTTGAGTACAGTTTTAAACTGCCAAGTCGACCTGGCAAGTGCAGCCTCTTGCCAGGCCCTAAGCCTCCCTTTTACTACATGTTGGACACCCCTAAGGTAGGCCCAAGACACTCCCAGGGGCAGGGTGCAGTGTATGTTAAAGGTGGGACATGTGTAGGTATGTATTACATGTCATGATAGTGAAATACTGCTAATTTCGTTCTTCACTATTGCCAGGACTAGCTCGCCAATAGGATATTATTGGAGCTGCCTTGTATAATTTTACAAGTGTAACTTTCAATTGGGAGCAGCTTGAGATTTGGAGTTTGGGCTCTCTAAGCTCAGAAGTTAATAACACATCTTTTAGTGGCTGTGGGTTTTAAATTGTGTGTTTGAAAATGCCACTTTTAGAAAGTGTTTCTGGGGCATCGCAGTTGTTACTTATTGTTCCAGTAATATGCTGGTTTCTGGATTTCACCACAGTGAGTTGATCGCAGTGGTTTTTTTGGGGGGATCGCGTAACTCTGCTTGTTTTTTCACTCATTTACCGACCAGCGCTGTTTGTTTTCTATAACAGATTGATATGTTGTAGTGATTCTGAGGACCTCTTTTCTTTCACTTTACAATCGTTTTTAGCTGGCCATGTTGTTTGGAGGTATTTGATTTGCAGTAGGGGTTTGTTGGTCACTTGGGTCATCTCCCATTTAATATACAAATGCAGCACAGCATGTTTTCTAGCGTAGAAATGATGTTCATCACTCCATTAAACCAGCAGCTGGTCTTCGTGACACTCTGGCTTCCTTTCGTATACTTATGATGCCCGTGTATCACTATCTCGACACTTTGATTTCTGATTGTTCACCTCAGGTGCTCGTGCATCTCTATTCTCACAGTTTCTGGTGTGTTTCGCATTCCACCTTTGTTTGGATTATTTTAAAACTTTGGAGGGCACGGCTCCAGGTATCGACTTTCGCTTTCATTGCACACAGTGACGTACCATTTCCATGTGTTCAGCCTCATGTATGTCCTGCTCACTTAGAGACTGGTTTTTGAAGAAACAATAACACCCATTGATGTTGTGATATTGATTGAAGATTTTTTCATTTGTAGATTCCCCTGACAAAGGGTGACTGTGAATGCCCAAAATGCATTGGGATTAGCTACATTGTCAGCTGTTTATATGTTGAATTTGAATTCCTCTCCATGAAGAATGTTTCTTTTCATGACTCACTTTATTTGAATATTAAATAGACCTGAGCAAGATAAGCCTACAATCTTTTTATTTCCTCAACAGACACTTTGTTTCAATATCGATCATATACATACTTTAACTTGTTGTTTCAACTGTTGAATTAATTCACTTTGTAGTGTTCAAATTGTTTCCACTTTTGCAGTGGACCATAGTAGTGCACTCCGTGTCTAGGACGCAAATCTTAGGTATCATTTTCACTTTTAAAAAATGTGGGGATTTTTCTTATTTAACCATCCTGTGCCTCTGCCTGCCTGTGGAATCAACATCTGGTTTAGACATACAGGGGCCTGTATGTGCATTCATTCTAGACAGTCACGCAAATGGAGTTGATGTGCACCCCGTATATCCTGATAGCCCAACTGATGGGCCTTCCTGAGCTAAAGTAGTGGGAGGAGCTGTCAACTACACCAGAATAGCAGGGGGTAACACAGGCTGCCGTAGCCCCCAAGAAGCAGGGGGGCCCAAAGTTCCAGGGGGCCCCCTCAGCACAGCATTTTTGCCAGAAGTTTTGTTACGCCACTGTCGGTCGTAGCGGGGCCCGGGGGGAGTCGAGTCCATAGAATGCCTTAGTAATTATTTATTCCAGAAATATTTTGTGACAAGTTGTGCCCATCAGCCAGGATCGAAAATCACAGCCGTTATGACAATGGCAATGCATGATATCTTCTTTCTGACTTCAAGCACAATTAGAAGCAAAACCGTCGATGGACGAGCTTGAGGATAATACGGTGCTTAGATAAGGTCAGGCTTGCATCCCCAAGAAGAGCTCTGCCAACACAGCAGTGTACAGTTACTTGGCAAACATGAATAAGATCTTTGTGAGGCATCGACAAACACTCAACTGTGATATCACCATGCTTGAAATCAACAATGACAAGACTTCTTCCCCCGAGAATCTGCATTTACATGACGTTTGAACTTTGGCATTTGCAAAACACATAGCTGCCATAACCTGGGAGTCCTACTACTAGGGACTGTACTGAAAGATATACATTAACTTGGGCAGCTTTTTAGAACAGCCAGGTTCGTAATTGTTTCCTGAAAACAGCTTCGGACAAGTGTAGGCAGTGACAGTTCCAGAGTTCTGGGGCCAGATATTCGAAGGAGCGTCCCCATTTGTCTGAACTGCTCCACGCTCAAGGCGACGCCTGGTGAAGAATTCTTAGATCGACGTGTAGTAGTGCGGGCATAAGGATGAATCAAGTGCTGGATACATCGTTGGCCAGAGCCTGTTTTTTGTAGCTCGTGCCAACTCTTTTCTAACAGTGTGGTTTATTTTCTATCTGAAACCAGAAGGCAATATGGATTACATTACTGACTTCTTGTTTTCACGGGTGTTAAAATGGGGGCAGACATACCAGGGTAGTGGGGCTTGATTTTATAGCTGCGTTTCAAATCGCTATGTGTGACTGTGACATCTTCATAATTTCAGTGTAATTATGAGTGACATTTCAACTACTATGAGTGACACTGTCTTGCAAGCAAAGCTGCCAAGGTTTCAGATTGCTATGTGTGACACTCATAAATTTAGAGCAATTATGAGTGACATTACGAGGACTATGAGTGACACATTATTGCGAGCAAAATCAAGCAATGAAGACAAGGAAAACAGTTAAATATCAGAAATTATCCCCATTTGAACAACGAGAAACTCTAAGATCATCTTAAAACTTATGTAAAACACCAGAAATGGAAGGGCACTAAACAGACACAGACTGTGTGACTACCGTATCAGAGGTCAGGCAGGCACAGCAGCTGTTAATAAGATGATATCATTGATCTGCTCATTCATGACCTGCGCTAGCCTAAAAAAGAGAAATTAATAGCATAGCAAGTGCAACTAGGTTGGTTATACCATCACTCATTCTCAGGCATTATTGGTTGCTAGTGCAATAAGACCAAAAAGAATGCTGGGATGTGTCAGCGCAAAACCCGGTGGTGTTTTGCTCTTAACATGCAATCGTGCAAATAATTGAATAAATACAAATTGGACTATCACAAAGGTGTAAAGTGAAGTCCTAAAAAAAGTTATACATTATATTATACTGGTTTTACACATATTCAAAGAAAGAATGGTGAGAGGCCCCGGGTCCGGCGCACAAGGAGGGGTTATCAAAGGGTGTAACCCCCTTACTCTGACTTAGGAAGAAGGGTGCCCACTTGGACAGTGGCCAGCCATTGCCAACTAGAGACCCCCATTTCTAACAAACAACCATTGCGATTTTGAGAGGGGTAAACATCTCAATGCCCATTAGATTCCCCATGTTAGACTAATGTTCTGATTTGTTACCTTTGCCTCAAATTGTAAAGCGCTCTGATATACTTCCGGTTCAAGTTCGCGCTATATAAAACTATAAATAACTAAATGTAACTTTCATAATCGAGGTAACTGTTAGCAGCAATACTACGTGTCTCTGTCTCTCCTCGGAGACTCGGACATCTTTGAAGTGCTCACCGTCCTTTTTCCCCAGCATCCACCCCCCGCTAAGGGGCGGCAATCAGAGGGGTAGCCCCGGGCGCCACAAGCTCTAGCTACGCCGTTGATTAACCTCATATCTGCCAGTACAGAGATGCCACTCACTCACCACACCACTGCCATGTGCCCCATACGCCCGTCTTGCCTAGTTGTACTTACCAAGGTCTAAACAGAGGATTAAAATCCCATAATACAAACTAAGGAATTTAGGGTAGTTGTGCTATGGAACGGCAAATGTTTTTGTATTGAAAATAATGGCGTCTAAAATATCCCCTAATGTGTGAAGGTGTTTGGAATGTCGTGGTCTAGTCTTTCTGTCGTTTAATTTGCTCCTCTTTCCGTGTGACGTATGCCGTAGCCAATCAGATTGCTTCTTTTGTTACGTAACGTAGCAATCACCGCACGTGTAAATGTTATATTGACGACGGCGTTGAAGGTGTAAGAGTGTCGCGCTAGTAGGGAGCTTCGCTTCGCGCATAATGTAAGTGCTTTTATTAATTGTAATGTGACTGTATTTTGGTAACAATGTCTCTAATTGTAATTGTTATTCTAATGTGATTATGTATATATAATGCACTTGTTATTTCGTGCTGTTTCAATAATATATGTTATCGTGTCATAATATGTGAAGTTTTTTTTATTTGTAGGGACGGTATTTCGTTTGCAATGCATTCATAGGTAAATAGAGTATATATGGATTAGTATTTGCTATATTTGTATTTTGCACTTGCAATTTTGTTACCTATGAAGGTGACTAAACTGCTCTATATTTTATATGTAGTTCTTATATTGTGAGTACATTTTCAAGGTATTTAATTTATTACGTATTCGATATATGTGATATGTCTTTTTAAATGTAACATTGTGTGTTGCGTGTTTTTATTGTTATCACGGAGTGGTATTCGGCCATGTAACAAGATAATAATTTGAAGTGAGCATTTGTGTATTTTGCTGTAATATAGTAATAATAATACATTAGATGCTAGTTTTTACAGTTGCAATTTTGCATAATGCAGTGTGTGGCTTATATACATTGCTGTTGAAACACAAAAGTAATTGTGTTCACAGTGTTTAGCTTTAAGGCTACGAATGAAAATAAATTGAAGTACATTTGCATTGTAATAATGTTTTATATGGTATGTTAATATTGAAAGTGCAATATTTTAAAATGCAATGTTAGTGGTAAAATGCTAAAGTAGCTGTGTATATAGTATTTTACTTTAAGGTATATATCAAAATAATGGTAATGTGCTGTTAGATTTGTTTTGCTTTAGTTAGTTGGCCGTTTTAAAGTATTCTAAGTACATAATAAATGTGTATTTATAAAATAGTTGTACTGTAGAGTGGAGCGCTGCGCTGTGGAGTGGAGCGCTGTGGAGTGGAGCGCTGCGCTGTGGAGTGCTGCGCTGTGGAGCGCTGCGCTGTGGAGCGCTGCGCTGTAGAGCGCTGCGCTGTAGAGTGGAGTGCTGCGCTGTAGAGTGGAGTGCTGCGCTGTAGAGTGGAGTGCTGCGCTGTAGAGTGGAGTGCTGTACTGGGAAGTTCTGCGCTGTAGAGTGGAACGCTGCACTGTAGAGTGGAGCGCTGCGCTGTAGAGTGGAGCGCTGCGCTGTAGAGTGGAGCGCTGCGCTGTAGAGTGGAGCGCTGCGCTGTAGCGTGGAGCGCTGCAGAGTGGAATAGTGCACTGTAAAGTGGAGTGGTACGCTTTGTGGAGTAGTGCATTGTAGAGTGGAGCGCTGCGCTGTAGAGTGGAGCGCTGCGCTGTAGAGTGGAGCGCTGCGCTGTAGAGTGCCGCGTTGTAGAGTGGAGCGCTGTATAGTGGAATAGTGCACTGTAAAGTGGAGTGGTGCATTGTAGAGTGGAGCGCTGCGCTGTAGAGCGCAGCGCTCCATTCTACAGCGCAGCGCTCTACTCTACAGCGCAGCGCTCCCCTCTACAGCGCAACGCTCCACTCTACAGCGCAGTGCTCCACTCTACAGCGCAGCGCTCCACTCTACAGCGCAGAGCTCCACTCTACAGCGCAGCGCTCCACCCTACAGTGCAGCGCTCCACTCTACAATGCATTATTCCACAAAGCGCACCGCTCCACTCTACAGCGCTCCGCTCTACAGCGCAGCGCTCTACAGCGCAGCGCTCCACAGCGCTACACTTTACAGCGCAGTGCTACACTCTACAGCGCAGCACTCCACTCTACAGCGCAGCACTCCACTCTACAGCGCAGCACTCCACTCTACAGTGCAGCACTCCACTCTACAGTGCAGCACTCCACTCTACAGCGCAGTACTCCACTCTACAGCACTCCACTCCACTCTACAGCACTCCACTCCACTCTACAGCACTCCACTCTACAGCGGAGCACTCCACTTTACAGTGAACTATTCCACTCTACAGTGCAGCGCTCCACTCTACAGCGCAGCGCTCCACTCTACAGCGCAGCGCTCCACTCTACAGTGCAGCGCTCCACTCTACAGTGCACTATTCCACTATTCAGCGCTCCACTCTACAGCGCAGCACTCCACTCTACAGCGCAGCGCTCCACTCTACAGCGCAGCGCTCCATTCTACAACGCAGCGCTCCACTCTACAGCGCAGCGCTCCACTCTACAGCGCAGCGCTCCACTCTACACCGCAGCGCTCCACTCTACAGCGCAGCACTATTCCACTATTCAGCGCTCCACTCTACAGCGAAGCGCTCCACTCTACAGCGCAGCGCTCCACTCTACAGCGCAGCACTCCACTCTACAGCGCAGCACTCCACTCTACAGCGCAGCACTCCACTCTACAGCGCAGCACTCCATTCTACAATGCACCACTCCACTTTACAGTGCACTATTCCACTATACAGCGCTCCACTCTACAGTGCAGCGTTCTACTCTACAGCGCAGCGCTCGACAGCACAGCGCTCTACTCTACAGCGCAGCGCTCTACAGCACAGCGCTCTACTCTACAGCGCAGCCCTCTACAGCGCAGCGCTCTACAGCGCAGCGCTCTACTCTACAGCACAGCGCTCTACTCTACAGCACAGCGCTCTACTCTACAGTGCAGCGCTCCACTCTACAGCGCAGCGCTCCACAGCCCAGCACGCCGCTCTACAGCTCAGCACTCCACAGCGCAGCGCTACACTCTACAGCAAAGCGCTACACTCTACAGCGCAGCACTCCACTCTACAGCGCAGCGCTCCACTCTACAGCGCAGCGCTCCACTCTACAGCGCAGCGCTCCACTCTACAGCGCAGCGCTCCACTCTACAGCGCAGCGCTCCACTCTACAGCGCAGCACTCCACTTTACAGTGAACTATTCCACTATTCAGCGCTCCACTCTATAGCGCAGCGCTCCACTCTACAGGGCAGCGCTCCACTCTACAGCGCAGCGCTCCACTCTACAGCGCAGCGCTCCACTCTACAGCGCAGCGCTCCACTCTACAGCGCAGCACTCCACTTTACAGTGAACTATTCCACTATTCAGCGCTCTACTCTACAGCGCAGCACTCCACTCTACAGCGCAGCACTCCACTCTACAGCGCAGCACTCCACTCTACAGCGCAGCACTCCACTCTACAGCGCAGCACTCCACTTTACAGTGAACTATTCCACTATTCAGCGCTCCACTCTACAGCGCAGCGCTCCACTCTACAGCGCAGCGCTCCACTCTACAGCGCAGCGCTCCACTCTACAGCGCAGCGCTCCACTCTACAGCGCAGTGCTCCACTCTACAGCGCAGCGCTCCACTCTACAGCGCAGCGCTCCACTTTACAGTGAACTATTCCACTATTCAGCGCTCTACTCTACAGCGCAGTGCTCTACTCTACAGCGCAGCGCTCTACTCTACAGCGCAGCGCTCCATTCTACAGCGCAACGCTCCATTCTACAGCGCAGCGCTCCATTCTAAAGCGCAGTGCTCTATTCTACAGCGCAGCGCTCTATTCTACAGCGCAGTGCTCTATTTTACAGCGCAGCACTCCACTCTACAGCACTCCACTCTACAGCACAGCACTCCACTCTACAGCACTCCACTCTACAGCGCAGTATTCCACTTTACAGTGAACTATTCCACTATTCAGCGCTCCACTCTACAGCGCAGCGCTCTACTCTACAGCGCAGCGCTCTATTCTACAGCACAGTGCTCTAATCTACAGTGCAGCGCTCTAATCTACAGTGCAGCGCTCTAATCTACAGTGCAACGCTCTAATCTACAGTGCAGCGCTCTAATCTACAGTGCAGCGCTCTAATCTACAGTGCAGCGCTCCACTCTACAGCGCAGCACTCCACTCTACAGCGCAGCACTCCACTCTACAGCACAGCACTCCATTCTACAATGCACTACTCCACAAAGCGCACCACTCCACAGCGCACCACTCCACTTTACAGTGCACTATTCCACTATACAGCGCTCCACTCTACAGCGCAGCGCTCTACTCTACAGCGCAGCGCTCTACTCTACAGCGCAGCACTCTACTCTACAGCGCAGCACTCTACTCTACAGCACAGCGCTCTACTCCACAGCGCAGCGCTCTACTCTACAGCGCAGCGCTCTACTCTACAGCGCAGCGCTCCACTCTACAGCGCAGCGCTCCACTCTACAGCGCAGCGCTCTACTCTACAGCACAGCACTCCACTTTACAGTGAACTATTCCACTATTCAGCGCTCCACAGCGCAGCGCTCTACTCTACAGCGCAGCGCTCCACTCTACAGCGCAGCGCTCCACCCTACAGCGCAGCGCTCCACTCTACAGTGAACTATTCCACTATTCAGCGCTCTACTCGACAGCGCAGTGCTCTACTCTACAGCGCAGTGCTCCACTCTACAGCGCAGCGCTCCACTCTACAGCGCAACGCTCCACTCTACAGCGCAACGCTCCACTCTACAGCGCAACGCTCCACTCTACAGTGCAACGCTCCACTCCACAGCGCAACGCTCCACTCTACAGCGCAGCGCTCCACTCTACAATGCACTACTCCACAAAGCGCACCACTCCACTACAGCGCACCACTCCACTTTACAGTGCACTATTCCACTATACAGCGCTCCACTCTACAGCGCAGTGCTCTACTCTACAGTGCAGCGCTCTACTCTACAGTGCAGCGCTCTACTCTACAGCGCAGCGCTCTACTCTACAGCGCAGCGCTCTACTCTACAGCGCTCTACTCTACAGCGCAGCGCTCCACTCTACAGCGCAGCGCTCCATAGCCCAGCACGCCGCTCTAAGCTCAGCACTCCACAGCTCAGCACTCCACAGCGCAGCGCTCCACTCTACAGCGCAGCGCTCCACTCTACAGCGCAGCGCTCCACTATACAGCGCAGCGCTCCACTCTACAGCGCAGCGCTCCACTCTACAGCGCAGCGCTCTGCTCGACAGTGCAGCGCTCCACTCTACAGCGCAGCGCTCCACTCTACAGCGCAGCGCTCCACTCTACAGCGCAGCGCTCCACTCTACAGTGCACTATTCCACTATTCAGTGCTCTACTCTACAGCGCAGTGCTCTACTCTACAGCACAGCGCTCTACAGCGCAGCGCTCTACTCTACAGCGCAGCGCTCCACTCTACAATGCACTACTCCACAAAGCGCACCACTCCACTACAGCGCACCACTCCACTTTACAGTGCACTATTCCACTATACAGCGCTCCACTCTACAGCGCAGTGCTCTACTCTACAGCGCAGCGCTCTACAGCGCAGCGCTCTACTCTACAGCACAGCGCTCTACAGCACAGCGCTCTACTCTACAGCGCAGCGCTCTACTCTACAGCGCAGTGCTCCACAGCCCAGCACGCCGCTCTGCTGAGTTCAGGGTGCACATTGCCGCTGAGTGCAGGGTGCAGTTAGCTACTCAGTGCAAGGTGCAGATTGCTGCGAAGTGCAGGGTGGAGTTTTCTGCTGAGTGCAGGGTGCAGTAATCAAAAGGCCAGCTGCCCCTGAACCAGTAAAGCAAAAAGGAAACTTTTAAACTGCAACAAAGTAACATAATGTAGAACTGCTCGTTGGAAAACTGAAACTGACATGCTGTTCACAGTGGATGCGCGTGCTCACATCTCTTGTCTCTTGTCTGCTCCCCTTGAGTCCTTAAAAGATGAAATGATTGCAATAAGTCTCGCAGCGACGGATCGCTTTCGCGATACGGTTCGCAGGTGCGAGACCTAAAAAGGACTGGGATTGCCGTACTGTGGCTATCTCGATAACTACGAGAGCCGTCTCTTGTATTGCTGAATGACTTGTGCTATTTCTACCACTAATACAGCTCTTCTTCGGAGTACGCGCTTGCGCGTAAGTCGTTTCACTAATGTTCGCGCATGCGCGTTTGTATCTATATGACGTATTCAGAGAAGACGCTTGCCAAGTCCCCGTCTTGTATGAGCCTGCGCACCGAATAGGCGTTCTGACATGCGGGCCAGCGCATTACTGTAAGTCTGTAGTGCTCATTGTTCACCACGTCACGAGCTCCCAATCAAGAGAGCCCTTTGAAAGTAAACGTAATTAACCAATTAGCGACGATATAAAAGGCTCGTCTACCTGCCGTCAGGTACCTCCCCTTCGGCTTGGACTTCATCCAGAGGTACCGACGGACAGGTAAGGAGTGGGCCGGCGCCGCTGAGTTTGGCTTGTAGTTTATACTTCTAAATTGGGCATTATAGTAACAACAACAATTATAATAATAATAAGGAAGCCTTAAATCAGCTCTTTCTCCTTCACTTTTGCTTTAAGCAATTTTGTAAAGATTATTAGGTAATGGAGTTGAGGCAGTCAGTCAAGTCTACTTATAAACATTGACTTATACTATGAGACAAGGGGCTCCTACTGTCAACAAAACATGCCTCTTCGTAATTTTGCATAAAAAAATTCAGGCCCTTGTTTGCCATACAGTGTGTAATGCAGTAATCCAAAGGAGTTGACCCTTTTTCTTTTCTTTTGGGTTGCATGAATTTGACACACCTTTATGAACTATCTGAAGGAAACCATTCAGATGTGTGTAACCTACATAAAGCTGTCCTGCATGCTTTTCATCCCCATGGTGGATTGCTATTAGATCTGATATATGATTTAGGTTTTGGCAAATGTATTTGATTTAATCGTTTAACAAGGAATCACATCCTGGGCCTCATTTGTGTCTCCTTGTTTTACCTACAAATAGAGCGGGGCCTCATACACCGAGCAGTTGCCAGGTGAGGTGAGGCATACTCCCACAGAAAGCTGGGTGAGTACTACATTTTTATGAAAACATTATTATTCCACTAGCCACTTATTGGGCTTAGCACTCTACTAATATTGAGACCAGTACCAAACTGTTCATCCTTGCTCAGAAGGTTGTCCTGTCTATCTACCAGTATCACGATTTGAATAAATTTCTTTTTCACTTTTAGGAAAGAAGATTACATACTTACCTACTGTTTACCAGGGATTACATATGGGTCCGGGTAGGGTGGTTTACAACCACAGATGTATTCATTTTTCATAATATTCCGTTGAGTTTTTGTTGCACATTGTTCAATATTGCAGTAGCATATCATTCTCATTTAGGTCCTGACGTAAGCCGGTCATTGTTACCCTTACGGCTGAAACATGTTGACCTCTCATCTATTGCCATATGATAGTAATTTTTCCGTATTATCAGGTTGTTTTTAATCATGACATTTGGACGATCCTTAATAAAAATATTTTTCGCCCTCATAGTCATTTTTAGTCACCACATTTTTTCTTTGCACTGCACACCACCAGCACTGACACTCTTTGAGAGTACTTTTGGCTGAGTCCATCAGGAGACAGAGGTCTGTTGTCAAATAGCTAGCCTACGGGCATTCTTGGCGACATAGACCTTACTCCAACATCTCCCAGATGACGATGCTCCGCCAGAGTGGTGGGCTAATGGGATTTGTTCATTAGCCCGGTGCTACTCAAATTATCGATGTTTGATGGGATTTCCTTCTGAGCATATGAATAAGGTTTGATATAATTGACCAATAATCTCTCATTGTGTTATAAAAGGACTTTAACAGGTTAGCATGTGGTATCCCCTCTGGGTCTCCTCTTGATCCTGTGCCCCACATAATTTGGATAGAATTTAAGGCAGAGTTGTTTTCCACTCTTCGGTTGATCTGTAACCAGTCTCTGTCTAGTGGTGTGGTCCCGGACCAGTGGAAACAAGCATTGGTGACACCCTTGCTAAAGAAGCCCTCTCTTGACCCGGAGTGTCCTTAGAACTATAGGCCTATCTCTCTTCTGCCTTTTCCAGCTAAAATTGTGGAGCGAGTGGTGAGTAGCACTCTATCTAAATATTTGGAACAACATAATTTGCTGGAGGAGGTTGAGTTCGGTTTTCGTCCAGCCCATGGCACCGAAACGGCTTTGGTGACTGTGATGGATGAACTTCGGATGCGGGCAGGCAGGGGGCAGGCAGCTGTATTGGTTCTGCTTGACCTGTCTGCCGCCTTCAATACAGTTAACCATGGGATTCTGCTGAGAAGACTGAGAGAGGTGGGGGTGATGGGATCTGCCTTGCGGTGATTCCAGTCATTTCTACTGGACAGACAACAAGCAGTATCCTTCCCCCTTTTCAATCTGCCTATACCAATATCTCGCATGGCGTACCACAGGGCTCGGTTATCAGCCCTATTTTATTTAACATCTACATGAAACCCCTGATTGCTGTTATCAAAGAGCGGATGACACGCAGCTGATTTTTCCCCTCGAGGGAGATCAGTCAACCCCGTTGGAAGTGTTTCATAATTGCCTGCGTGATACGGCGCTCTGGTTGAAGGAGAACTCGCTGCAATTTAATGCGGATAAGACAGAGGTGCTTTATTGTTCTATGGATAGGATTCCCTCTGTCTTGCCCAGTAATTTCCGGCCCAACGTTACTTCGTCGGCAGTTCAACCAGTGAAGAAGGTCCGCAACCTGGGCGTCATGTTTGATAACAAACTTACCATGGAAGCTCAGGTTGTGAAAACTGTGACTTGTTGTCTGGCCATTATTAGATCACTGCGGAAGATCCTTCCTCTGTTATCATCTCATGCACGTGCGTTAATAGTACATAGTACTATTCTTGGTAGACTTGATTATTGCAATGCTCTGCTGCTCGAGTCTCCTAAATCTCTGCTTGATAGACTGCAAAGGATTCAGTCAACTGCAGCAAAGCTGGCCTCGGGTTAGCCTAGACGGTCCACTTCCTCGTTGGCCTTGGCAGAACTGCACTGGCTTCCGCTGAGACAGAGAGTTCAGTTCAAGTCTCTTTGCATAGTGTTTAAAGCCTTGCATGGGTTGGGGCCCATGTCTATGCAAAGAAAGTTTGAGTGGTATGCTCCTGCGAGAAGCCTTTGCTCTTCTTTGGCGAGACTGGCAAAGATTCTTAGATTCAGGAAAGTTAGGGCAGGTGGGAGATCATTTGGGATTGCTGCTGCCAAACTTTGGAATCAGCTCCCATTGGAGCTTAGACAAGTTTGTGATCTTCTTGTCTTTAGAAGGAGACTTAAAACCTGGCTGTTTCCTAAAACTTAGTTGGATGTCGGTATTGGGGCACTTTTTTTCCTTTATTTAATCTGAGCTGCCAGCACCAGGATGCCTTTTAGGTGACAGTGCGCTTTATAAATCAATTAAATAAATAAAAAATTAAATAACATAGTACCCCAAAAGTAGACATCGAAAAGAGGGTGACAGCAAGCCAAGTGGCTTTAGCCATAAAGAACAAGTCACCAAAGGACATTAATGTGGGAGGTGGGCGGCAGGGAACAAGACAGCCACGCGAACAAGAGACACCGAAAAAAGAAGAAAAGGTCACCATACAATAATAATAAACAACTTGAAAGAGAAATCCGAAAACGGCAAGTGACCAAATTAGACAAAAAGAAGGGGACTTACCAAACATTTAAGGGAAACAGCAGCAGGATTGGATCGTACATTACAGACGCCAGGACAACACGGATGAAAACATATTACCACGAAGCTGCAAAAGGGGAGACCTGTAAAACATGGGAGAGGATAAACAGAGACCCCATTATAATTCATGAATTACATATTAAAGTAAATATAACATAACAAAGAAATGAGACAATAACGAAACAGTTAGGGTTTGCTCAGTTCCATAATTTCTCCCTTGTGATTGTGAATGAACTTTTGAAAGTCAGCAGCCTTTTCAAAGCTAAAAGTTCTTTCTTTGTAGGTTACTTTGGAAAAGCAAGTATGGATTAAGCCGTAGCGTGCATTCATTGATTTCAACACAGGTCGAAGGTCTAGGAAGTTTTTCCGTCGAGCAGCAGTTGGTTTAGAAACATCTTGGGTAAAGAAGACTTTTTGGCCAGACCAAAGCATTTGCTTGTGTTGTTTAGCTGCATTGAGGATCATCATATGGTCTGAATATAGGAGAAATCACACAATTATGCCTCTAGGTTTAGATGTAGAAGATGTATTCTTTGGTCCCAGATGAGGAGCTCTTTGTATATTGAAATCCGTGGGTTTTGGGAGACCAACAATTTGAAGGACTTGAGTTTTCAAAAATGTAATCATCTCAGACCATTCAGAACCTTCCGGAATACCATATATGCACAGATTATTGCGCCTATTGCGGTTTTCCAAATCCTCTGTGGTCCTTTTTGAGCTGGCTGACTTCTTTAGTAAGGCTATCGACTTTAGTGATGACATCCTGAGCATCATCAACCTTTTGTTCTACATTAGTGAGTCTCATCTCAAGGCTAGACCATTAATCGTCCAACCTCCGAAGAATAGCGACCGAGTCAGTCATAAAAGGCGCAGTTCCTCCATGATATCCTCCAACATGAGAGGAAGTGTGATTTCAACGGGGACGGTGGATCCTTCTTGATACATTTACCAGAAGATGCAGGTGGCTCTTTACGACCTCCGGAAGAAGTGCAATGTGATTTGGTTGAGTGTGAGGGATCCATATTAAAGATAATGTCACAGGAAAGTTGCAGCAATGAACACAATTAAAGGTGGAAAAAGATCCAATTTTGGTGATATCGAAGAAGAGGAGCCAAGATAAAGTTTAAAGTAAAACAACACCCTGCTTGACCAAAGAATGTTAAATATTCCACACAGTACCACAATAGAAGGCGTTGAAATATAGAGCACAGCAGGAGCATATTAAAAGAAAAATAAAGTATCAGTGAGACCAACTGATAGACCATATGACCTGCGCAGACAGAGAATGCCGTGTTGAGAATGTACTCACACCTTTTTCTTCTTTGCGTAGTTGGTGTTTATATCCAATGCTTGTAGATGCAGTACTGAGGTAATTTGAAAGGCCAAAGTGGAGGTATGTTGGAGAAGTCACTACAGCATGACAAGCATAAAGGAACCAAGCCTCCTCTGCAACAGAGAGAAGTAGCGGTTATGAAGGCACAGCAAAGAATAACATTGCAGCGAGAGATAAAAGAAAAATGCTGCGTGGGGGAATAAACAAAATGGCAGCCGCTTATCAGAAGAAAAAACTAATTAAGCAAGCAGAATGTCTAAAAGACCGTGTTTCGGTCTAAAAACATGCCCGAATATGCCCAGTCATTTCCGAAGACAGAAACCGTTGTTTCCGTGTGAAAATGCTGCCGCTAGAAGGTCCCTTCGTTTGTGAGCAAAGCTCGTCCGAGCGGAGCTTTTCAAGTGGCAGCCATCTTGTACCGCCACGCTGCGCGCTCTCCTCAATGAGACACGTTTTAACCAGCAAAATGGCTCAGTGAGTTAAACAGTTGCTGTTGAATCATGACATGAACTGATTTGAACGTCATACGTCCAATCAGCCTATTAAAAGTTGGCAAACTGGTAAATCTTGTGTGTTGACTTCTTATTATGAAGAACCATGCTTTGCTGAGCTCCAGTTGCTTTTGTTCTGTATAGCAACATTTACATATACATACGAATACATTCAAAGGATCACAGTTTCTGTCACTGGCAAAGCAGATGTAAAGCACCAGTAACATTCCACATGCTGGCTGGGGAGGGAATTCATGGAACAGTAGCCCTCTGAACTCGTCTGATAAATAAAGAAATACAAATGCGTGTGTGTTTGTTACCTCTAAAGCAATCACAGGAGGGGGAAGTACAGGGAACAGGCATCCTCGGAATGCGTCTGATGTGCAGGAAACGTGTGTTAGCTCAAAAGCGCAAATCTGGCCATTAGGTCACTCTGCACTAGACAGTACAAATACAATTTACCTTTAACTGAAGATCTCCACTTAAGCAGGCATTTGATTCAACCGCCTGTGGATACTGTTAGGTTACTAACTGAAGATCTCCACTTCAGCTGGCATTTGATTTAACCGCCTGTAGATACTGTTAGGTTACTAATTAACTCAGCACGGTCGCCAAAGTGAAAGCGACAGTGCTGGGTTAATTAGTAACGTGATCCTGGAATGCAGCTGGTACACTGTGCGTTTTTTGCTCGCTCCGCTCGCTGCCGAGACCAGTAGGCCATGGGAGTGAACGTTTACAGAAAAGGCGGGAAATACTCCCGCCTTTGGCCATTTGCGGGCTTTCATTTTTGAAAGCAACACGCAATGGCCAATACAATGTGTGGGTGGAGTCTGACCCACAGAAGTCTCTTGTAAGTCTGGAGTGATTCCAAGAGGCCCTCTCCTAGAGCAGCGCATGCATGCTCTGCTAGGCTCGACCTAAAATGGTCATAAATACGTTAAATATTGATTTACAAAAATTGGCCATTCAATTATCACGTGTATTGTATCACATTTAGCATCATCATGACATACACACTTTCCACTGTTCTTTATTTAAGAAACGATTCACCTTTCCGTCTGGATTGATTCTGAGCTGGACTCCTAATATCTTTCTCAAAGGCATTTGACGGGAAGATTTTTCACATAATGAAACACACTATTCACTCCCAACCAATCTTTGTTTTTTTTAGCAAGACAGTCCTCATCCATTTTTTTTCTCAAAAGATAAACTATAATGCATGTTTAATTGCAGGCATCTGACTTGGGTTTATTGCTTTACAGTTCACAAAAGAGCAGTTATTAACCTTACATGTTGACACACATCCCTACCACCAGGTTCATGAGCTTTCCAACAACTCTTGATATTTTTCTCTGATATCTGTCCTTAATAAGATGCTATATCTTGTTAGGTGGTATCAAACTAAACTCTGAAAGGATAAACATCTCAGTCCTAGTCGCACTGCTTCTAAGGTAGCCCTTCTGGGAAGTCTCAGTGACCACTTTAAATAAAACCCACACAAGGCAACCCAAACTACACTTAGGTTCACTTTTATAAACCCAGCTCATAAGTGGGATAAAATGTTAATAACCTTCCCCTCCGAATATCAATGTCACTTGTAACTTAGTAATATTTAGATGATCTCACTACTTTCATTTTGTATTAAATACCATTCCCATTTAGTTATAAGACTGCATCTGTTCAAGCCTTCCCCTCACAAATACTTTTTTTTGCAGTTTTTTGGATGTAGCACAAATCTTTTTCAATAGCATTAGAGTACTTTACATTAAGATCAGACAACATTAAACACTTGCTTTCCTTTTAGACACAGGGAGAGTAAGAGATGTACCCAGAATTACAGGCTGTTGAGTCGAGGCCAGAATTCATACCTGGTTCCCCACGTTCCAAAGTCAGGAACATTAGACTCTAGGCCCCATCCCTCACACCCTGGCAAAATCTAATGCGCTTTTTGTTGTGTCTAAGTTCTAAAGACACACGCTTTTGTTTTATCCACATAAACTGTGAGCTTATTCTTCTCAAGGTACATATGGAGTGCATTACGCTTTCTGTTTTTTAATTCCACAGAAGTATAGGACAGTCAAGCCTAATTCATCTATATGTAGAAGACATGAGACATATAAAGCTCCATTTTCTGGAGAAAGCAAATTCCTTTTAGCCAAAGCCTGTTGGAGATCGATCAGATAGGGCTATAAAAGAACTGGTGCCAAGATACTGTCTTGTTTTCACCCTTTTTTAATTCTTTTTTTTCTTCTGAGTTTTATATAATGCAAACTCAACCCGAAGGTATCGCGTTACAGATGGCCACATTAATTTTTGTTAGGCACCGGGAGAATAAGTGATTTGCCAAGAATCAGAGGATATTGAGCATCATTGTCAGGACTTGAACTCGGCATCCCAGATTCGAGGTCAACCGCCATACTTGTTAGGCCACATTCTCTTAAAAACGGTTCTCACCTCAAGTGACAAAAAACATTAAAAGCTTCTCATTAAATGGGAAATAAGAGCATTTCACCATGCCAAAGATATCTCTCAATCAGAAGCATACACGCACTTTATTAATGTGAAGACAAAAGTATCTGGAGTCTAACTTAGAAACTGACATAAAATAGGCCTTTTTAAGGTTCCATAGATTATCTGTTCCTTCTTTGTAATTTGAAAGCTCCTTGAAGTCATTAGACATGAAAAGGAAATCACGTTCTCTTTGTTCGGCACAGGAAGAGACTATTGGACATATTCTTTTCTGTCCACTTTTTAGATCTCTATAAACATCTTCACCCGCTGTAAGTCACAGCATTTAAGAACAATAGCCCATGCCATGCATGTTCAGTTTCACCAAACCTTTTTATAGATCTATAAGTTGCATAATGAAGTATTTTTCCTTAGAGTATGCACGTTTTAAGCTAAATACCTTATCAGGAATGTGATTTTTGAACTGACCTAATATATGTGAATGAGTATTATAGCTGTTTCTTTGTAGATATAATACTATTTATTTTGTACATTTTAAAATTAGTAATTTTTAAACTGTATAATTTCAACATATTGTAAATGGTTTTATATAAATCGATTTAATTTAAAAGAGAGAGACCCCTTAGACCAGGGGAATAAGGTACTTGTTCAAAGTGGAATAGAGTGTTTCCCTTGGCACAGTTTATTCGTTAAGCCCACATGTTAACTTTGGATATTTAAACATTTAAACACTATAAAACAAACCAATACGTAGATAAAAAGGCTGATATAAATTTATTATTCTTAAAAACAATGACAGTCACAAATTTAAAAAATATGGTGTTACCATATTACAAATGATAAAAACAAAGGGAAGAAAGCAAAAAACCTTTTCTTCTAACAATTTATAATGCAACTGAACACAATATCATAAGGAAAATCAATGACGAGTTCAATGGACAGTACAGGATAAATAAATCAAATTCTACTACACCACAACAAAGAGAGACTTTATATAAATCGATACAATAAAGATTTACCTAGCTGCTAAATTAAGAAAAAATAATGAAAGCCACTTATCTTGAGATGTTTGGCAGCAAGGAAAGTGTCCAAGGTGGCTGGGTTACATAAAATTATGGATTTTCTTGCTGGTAATCAGACGTTTTCATCACTTTTTTGTGGTCTGTCCTTATTTCTGACGATGATCATTGTAGTTTGTTCATTTTGATATTGTTTGCACTGCTGTTTCATAATAAAAAGAGAAATAATCATAATCTATTCCCCCAGTCATGCCATAGAATTGATCCAGCATATGTTTCAAAGCTGGCACAAGCACCACAAAGGCAGAGTATAGAAAAACAAAAACAGATACTCAGGAACACTCATAGAAGTCTAACACATTTAATGAAAAATAGCCAGTACGCATCAATATTATCTAAGGGGATATGGGTGGTACTTTATTTTTATTTGTATTATTGTCTTTAATTTATAAATGATTTGTTATGTACATTTATCTTAATAGATAATTATGTTTATTATATATTTATTCATTGATTTAATGTAATTGTTTTATTTAGTTGTTAATTTACAATGAATATTTCCCTTTTTATATTAATATTTTTAATCCTGTTATTTTTTTGAAAGTGCTTTTTTTATAGAGTAGTACGAAGGGACATGTTTTAATTTATAATTTTAGCAATCTTTTACTTTTTCATTTGTACTTCGTACATTACATTTTATTTTGTTTAATTTAATTAATAACTTTATCATTTTGAATATGTTGAACATTTTGTTGGTCTTCTGGTCTATATTTAGAAAATAGGTGTGGGAATAGTGTGGGAATAGTAAATCTGACCCCTGCGAAGTCCAACACTTTCCCTGTGGTTGTTCAGATTAGAATGGGAATAGCAAATCTGACTTCTTAAAAGCCCAACACTTTTCAAACTAGTGCTATTGTTGGAGTGGGAATAGTAGATTTGACCCCTCCAAACTCCAACACTTTTCTTACTTTTGCTTAGACTGAAATAGAATAGTAAATCTGTTCCCCCGAAATCCAACACTTTCCCTATTTTTGCTTACGGTGGAGTGTGAATAATAGATGTGACGCATCTAAAGTCAAACACTTTCCCTATTGTTGCTCAGATTGTAAAGGGAATAGTAAATCTGACCCCTTAAAAGCCCAACACTTTCCTAACATTTGCTTATGGTTTAATGGGAAAAGTAAATCTGACTCTTCCAATGTCCAATACTTTCACTACTGCACTTACATTGGAGTGGAACTAGTTCATCTGACCCCTCCAAGTCCAACACTTTCCATACTTATGATTACGCTGAAGCTGGACTAGTAAATCTAGCCTCTGGGAATAGTAAATCTAGCCTCTCCAAAGTCTAACACTTTCCCTACTTTCCCTTTTTTTTTTTTTTTTTTTTTTTTAAACCTTTATTAGTTGCGTTCAGCACAAAAAAACATGACAGTGACAGCACCTGCAATACATTACAACATTAAACGTGGTACATTCCAGAGAGAGGGAGCAGCTTCACTCGGGCCAGTACATCACAGGTACAGCTTAAAATGTACATCAAAGAGATACCAGTATACCAGGATCCACCCCCCCATTACAGGCACAGGTGTAAGGCGGATGATCCCCACCACCCCTCCGCTTTCAGGCATGAGGACAGGCCATCAGGGGCGGCGCCGCCACAACCCACCAAACCTCCATCGTCCGTGATCTGTCCAGTCAGTAGGCTACGCCATTACGTGCAGCTTTGTACCACTCGCGCGGTGAGCGTGTGCGCCCCTGCCAAGCAGCGCAACCAGCGTCTAGTGTAGGGATATGCAGGTCCTACCAAAGAGCGAGGCTGCGCTCATCGCTCCCCTTCGCAAGTGTCACCTGCATCAACGAGTATGTGTGGCCAACAGTGTGTGCGCCCACCATCACAATCCCAAGATTCGGATGAGTAAAAGAGGTCCCACCCTAAAGCAGTGTCACCAGGCCTACGAGTGTTACCAGCCCCCTCAATATCAGTCATAAACAATTGTCACGACTACCCAATTTAATGCAAGTGATGCAAATTACCTCTAACCATGTGTGAAGTAGTATGGTGAATGCGGTAAGTAGCAACCTATACGCTCACTGGCTCGGGACCGGTTCGTCATCTCCAGAGGAATCGCTGTGCGTCGCCCGAGACAGCCAGTACACTTGTAAGGGGGACCAAAAATCGCTAGGCGCGCATCGGGCGGGTAACAGTTCCGCATAAACACCATGCTGGTCCTGGCAGTATGTGAGGTCGTCGAGCCATTCCTTAAATTTTGGTGCTCTCCCTCTCCCCCACCTGCAAGCTATCCTTCGCTTAGCGAGGAGCAGCGCAATGTCAACAAATTTGCGGTCCGGTTTGGGCACTTGCTTGGTATACCCCAGTAGCATCACTATTGGTTCCATTGGTAGTGGGCCAGCAATCATTATCTGGAGTGCGGCGTGTACCTGTTCCCAATAGGTTTGTATGGCTCCACATTCCCAGGCCAGATGAAGGAAATCCGCGCCAGTCGCCCGGCACCTAACACACCTATCATCCTCCGAGAGTTGAAACCGGAGTTTCCTGACTGGGGTATAATAGTAGCGTTGCACAAACTTATAGTGAATAATTTTCAACCGACAGCTGGAGGAAATCTTAGCCGTGACTGCGCAGCAATAGCTCCATTGCTCATCCGTAAGTGCAGATGGCAGTTCAGAGTCCCAGTTAGTCCGGGCTTTCGGCAGTATCACTGGGCGTTGCCCACGTATAGCGGCGTACAGTTTAGACACTAAGTGCTTGCCACCGGAGACGAGCATGACATGCAATGGCAGTACCGTCCCAGGTTCTTCCGGGAAGTTGGGGAGTATTTCGCGCATACCCTGCCGGAGCCTGATATAGTAGAACACCTCCATGGGCGTCGGAGGAGTAGTTTGGAACAACTGTTCCTTGGTACGGAACGTTCCGTCCTGAAATAGGTCTCCCCATGTATAAAGGTGTATGCGTTTACACATGGACCGAAATCCGTTTTCCGTTAAAAGAGAAAGTTTCGGGTGATATGCAAGGGGCAGTGCCGGGGAATAGAGCATGGGGGCGTCCAACAGTTTAGTTACTCTCCGCCAGGCATCAATAGTACAGGTGACAGTGGTAGCGGGCGTCTCAACATCCCCGATCAGTCCCATCAGCATGCCCTTGAGCGGGAGCGGATGAACGATCCAGTCCTCAGCAGCGATCTGTGGCATAAAGGGAGCGGGGTTAACCCAGTGGTAGGAGTGTTGAGCCTGAGCACTGAGATAGTATAATTCCATGTCGGGCACATCGAATCCTCCCCTATCGTATGGCTGCGTTAAGACCCTCCAGCTAAGGCGTGGTTGCTTTCCACCCCAGAAAAGGCGCAGTAGCTCAGAGCGGAGCCGTTTGAAAAAATAGGCCCCCGGGTAGTAGGGAATGTTTTGGAATAGATATAAGAACCGCGGGAGGACGACCATCTTGATCAGGGAAGCCCTCCCTGCCATCGATATCGGCAAGGCCCGCCAGCGGGACACATTATCAGTCAACTGCGAGATAGCCACCCCGTAATTCGACCGGATAGTAACGTCTTTCTCGAGCGACACCTCTATGCCCAGGTACCTCAAGTCTGAGCTGCACCATTCCAGGGGGTAATCCAGCGGGAACCGGGTTACCGATACCGTGAGAGGGAAGAATTGCGACTTCTTCCAGTTTATATGTACCCCGGACATGCCACCGAACGCCACGAATTCCCTCAGTAGCGAATTAAGGTGTTCTTGAGGGTGACGCACGTACAAAGTAACGTCATCTGCGTAGAGGGAAATACTTATCTGCCGCTGAAGGCAGTTGAAGGCACTGGCCTTGTGCAATTGTCGAATTCTGCAAGCCAATGGCTCTATCGCTAAGGCGAAAAGCAGGGGTGACAGAGGGCAACCCTGCCGAGTCCCCCTCGTGATCGGCATCTGTGTCGAAAGCACCCCGTTGACGACGACCCTGGCGACCGGTGAGGTGTAGAGTAGTTGCACCCAGGCTATGAAGATCCGGGGGAACCCCATTCTGCTCAGAATAGCTATCAGGTAACCCCACTCCACCGAATCGAACGCCTTGGTGGCGTCCAGAAACACGGCAGCGACCGGCAAGTCGGGCGAGATGGTGGGTATCAGGGAGAACAGTGTGCGTAAGTTATGGGATGTGGCCCTCCCCGGGACGAAGCCAGATTGGTCCGGCAGCACCAGGGTATTCATAAGTAGAGACAACCTGGTCGCCAGCACTTTCGCGAGAATCTTCGCGTCGCAGTTTAGCAGTGACAGAGGGCGATAGGCATCAGTGTCCTTCGGATCCTTTCCCGGTTTCAAAAGTGACGTGATCGCTACCTCTCTCATGGAGCCCGGAAGTATCCCTACCTCGAGCGAGTCCTCGAAGACCTCCTTCAGCACCGGCGCCATTATATCGATGTAGCATTTATAAAATTCGGCCGGTAGGCCGTCCAGCCCCGCCGCTTTGCCATTGCCAAGGGACATGATCGCCTCTCTGATCTCGTCCAGTTCGAACGGGCATCCCAAGAATGCCCTATCGCTATCACTAAGCCAGCAGAGTGCGATGTCATCCAGGAAATTACCGAACTCCACCTCACCCACCTGCTGCGTGGAGTATAAACGCTGGTAGTGCTGTAGAAAGGTGGCTTGAATTCCTTGGGAATCCTGGTAAGTCCTACCCTCCCCATCAGAGATTTCCAGGATATGGGTGGCGAAGCGCTGGTGCCTCGTGAGAGCAGCCAGCACCTTTCCCGGACGGTCCCCCTCACAGTAGCGCCTAGCCGTCCAGTATTTGCCCCGGAATTTCGTTTCCCTGGCCGCTTCCTCTTCGTAGGTCGACAGAAGAGCCCTGAATTTCCCCGCCAGGTCAGGGCAGGGGTTACTGATCATCTCTGCCTCCAGCGCCTTAAGCTCTGTCTCGATCTTAGTTAATGTGCGCACTATGTCCTTCAGTATACCGCAACTTTTAGAGATCGTGATCCCCCTCACTGTCACCTTAAAGGCTTCCCAGATCGTTTCGACCTTGTCGACCGATCCCTTGTTTCGCGGAAAGAAGGCTTCAATCTCCTCTCCCAGTTCATGTCTAAAGACAGGGTCCAGTAAGGCTGAGGGGAAGAGCCGCCACGGCGGTCGCACCCTAGCATACCCCGGCATCCCCAGGACTGTCAAAACAGGACAATGGTCCGAGTAGGTACGAGGCAGATGTTTCACCCGGACAACTCCCCCAGCAAGGCCTCGCGAGACAAAGCAATAATCGATCCTTGCCCATGAGCGTGCATGTGCCGTAAAGTGTGTGCCTTCCCTAACTGATGCGTGTGTGTGCCTCCAGCTATCTACTAGCCCGGCCTCTGTCAGTATGCCCTGAAGTGTATCCCTGGCGTTAGTGTTGTACTGTGCACTACCGTCCGATCTATCCGCTACGGGACATAACGATAGGTTGAAGTCTCCCCCCCAAAGAATGTGAGTGGCTTCAATTTCCAGTACATGGCCCCACAGTGACAAAAAGAAACCAGGAGTGTCAACATTAGGCGCATAACTATTAACAAGTATTATGACATCAGTGCCCAATCGCCCCCAAAGGATGACGTACCTCCCCTCTCTATCCGCCCGCACTCCCAGCTTCTGAAACGGTAGCCGTTTGTTGATTAAAATAACAGTCCCCCTAGAGTACGTGGAATAGGAGGAAAACTCTCTCACACACGCCCATCTACTCGCAAACTTAGGAATACCAGTCGGATTAAGGTGGGTTTCCTGGAGCATAGCTATCTGCACATTGTGTCGATCTAAATAAGCAATCACATTCCTGCACTTGCGGGGGTTATTAAGGCCACGGACATTCCAGGACATTATTGAGACAGTATTCGACGTATCATCACCTGTGTTGGTCATAGTATCCCTGAAAGAAGCGTTCGGCCAATGCTGCAATCCTCAATCCAGACGCACCTGATGCAAATCTTTCCGCTGTCCAGAACATTCTCTGCCTATAAACAGCCGCACTTTCATACACATGAACTCCGGTACCTGCACACATGTCAGTAAAGTCTTCCGCAACATCAGTTCTGCTTTCAACAACTCGCATCCCAGCAAACAATGCCCCCCCCTCCCTCCATGCACAACAACCCCCCCCTGACTCCCAGCTCCCCCCCCACCCACTGAAGCAACCCAATCTTGCCAGTACCGCATCCCCCCCCTCCACCCCGACCCCAACAAACAAGAACAATAGAAAAACCTTTTGGGGAATCCCCTCCTAAGGACACTAGAGGAATGCACCCAATCACCCCAACACTCCCCTCTCGACCCACGTGCGCCATACGGGGAAGACAGAGAAGGTGGGGTGGTGCCTGGCATGTGTGATCCCTGCAGGCTTTAGCCCATATTGCAAGTCAGCTCCTTCCAACTCCTCCCCCCATACCGGAAGAATCACCAAAAAGGGTTCATGAGGCCCATCCCAGGAGCAACCGCTGTTCATCACTGTCTCTGCTCCGCTGTCGGATCGCCCAGTCCTGGAACACCCCCAGCAGAGGGGCAAGAAAAATGCACAAAAAACAGGTGTCGCTCAACAGCAATCAATAATACAGCAAACCCATCAACTATGTTACTACCGGCAGGGCCGGGCCACCCCGACGGTAGCAGGCATCACAGCTCTAGGTCCAGCCGCCGTACCATCCGTCGGAGGCAGTGGTCGAATGTATACAAGGACACAGTTAGGACTCCTCGTGCTCGGCAGGGTTCACGTCTGCCTCGTCCTCCCTTCCATCTTGTCTGCCCCTCCTGGCAGTGCGTAGTTTCCGAACATAGTCCTCGGCCTGCTGCGGGTTCACGAAGAAGTGTTGTTTGCCCTGGTGGGTCACCCTGAGCCGCGCTGGGTACAGAAGTGCGTAGTCCACTTGCATGTCCCTCAGCTTCTTCTTCACGTCCAAGAATTTCCTACGCTGATCTTGCACCATGGGCGTAAAGTCCGGATATAGGGAGAACTGTACGCCGTCACAATTTAGATTCCGATGCGTGCGGGCTGCGCGAAGTGCCGTGTCGCGGTCCCGGTAGTTAAGCAACCGGGCGATGATGGGCCGCGGCTGCGCCCCCGGCTTGGGGACCGGGCCCAAGGAGCGATGCGCCCGCTCCACAATAAATTGGCTGGAGAAGGCCTCCTTACCCACTGCCGTGATGAGGATGCGCTCCACGTAGTCCTCCATGCGCCCAGTGTTGGTGGATTCTGGAACCCCCGTGACGCGAATGTTGTTGCGTCTGCTCCTCGCCTCCAACTCCTCGTTCTTCGCCGCTATAACTCTCAGGATATTGTCCATTCTAGTCAGGCGCGTATCGTGGGCAGCGGCCGTGTCCTCCGAGGTAGAGATGCGCCTCTCCGCCTCCCCCAAGCGCTCCTCATGAACCTCCAGTTTCTGTGCAACCCCATCCATTCGGGATGATAAGCGGTCAACCTTGTCGACTATCGTGGCGAAGCCCTGCCGCATCTCCTCCATCATCAGTCTCAGTTCCGGGGCCAAGGGGGGAGAGGGGGGCTCAGTGCCCGACGTGTGAGAGGCTCCACTGGTCCCCGCCATGCTGCGTAACGGTTTTTTGGCAGCCGCCGGCTCGAAAGATAGCTTGGGTTGCTTATTATCATTTTTGCCCATCGTGGCTTAGCTGTGAGCACCGTCCGGGCACTGCGACCGGTGCCAACGTCTGTGCCCACTGCTCCGAACCCAGTCGGCGTGTCCTAATGGCCTCACTTGCAGCAATCGCGGAAATGGCGGTATCAGCTCCTCGAGGGTAGAGGAATCACAGGCAGTCACTCCCTCACCCCCAGGGCCCCCGCATCAATGATGGAGCTGCGGGCGATGCGACGAGGAGCAGCGACAAGCTCCGTGGTCCGGAGTCCAGGGCGAGGCAGCGGGGGGTGGCGGTAGGCCGCAGGACGTAGTTGTAGGCCCGAGCGCCGAGTGTAGGAAGCAGGGGCCGCAGGCTGGGCAATATCTATGCCCTCCGGGGGTATGTTGTTGCCGCGCAGGTTCCCACTCCTAGGTCGCAGCAGGAGAACAGGGGCACCCTCGGGGCCCCGAGGCGCGATGTCGGGGAGATGTCCGCCCCCCTCGGCAGATCAAGGCCGGCGCCGCGAGGGTCACCCGGTCCTGCAGCGGCCCGCCGGGGCCGTAAGCAGCGCCCCAGCGCACCGCAGTGGCTTCGCAGGGGGAGTGACTCACCTCCGGCGCCGCACCAGGGCCCACAGCAGAATCCTCCGTCAGTGACACAGGCCCCTCAGCTCCGAGGCCCAGCCGCCTCGTGGAGAGCCGCGGCCTCGCGTGGCCAGGTGTCCGGACGCCTCAGCAGTGGGATCCAGCAGCGATCACCGGTCAGGACTCCCAGCAGCGTAACTCCGGCATCCGATGTCGGATTTCCTCCAAAGTTGGACCGGAGGTGTAGCTCGGGTAGGTGTACCTGTACTGCAAATTCTGGGCGTCCACCCGCAGGACAAGAGGATAAATCAAGGATCCTTCTGGCCAGGCAGCCAGAGCCTCACTAGAGTGCGGCCATTAGCTAGTGCGCCCTCTAGCGCCTCTCCACTTTCCCTACTTTTACTTACATTGAAGTGGGAATAGTAAACATGACCTCTCCAAGTCCAAGACTTTCCTTACTTTTGATTATGTTGAAGTTGGAATAGTAAATATAACCCTTCCAAAGTCTAAAACTTTACCAACTTTTGATTATGCTAGAGTTGGAATAATAAATGTAAACCCTCCAAAGACCTACACTGTATCTACTGGTGATCAGATTTAAGGGAGATTAGTAAAGCTGACCCCTACACAGCCAACACTTTCCCTACTGTTGCTCAGGTTGGAGGGGCAGTAGTGAATTGTACCGCTCCAATTCTAACTTAATTTGATTTTTTAAAGTTGTTTTTATATACATTTTGTGTTTTAATTCTTTAACTGGTTTTATCTAAATTATGCTTTAACTATTTTTTGTTGGCATCTAATTTGTTTCTTATGTTATTGTATACATTTTTATTTTTTAATATTTCTTTGATATTGTATTTATTTTTATTAGTATTAGTATTATTTATGTTTAAATTTGGCAATTATTTTTAAGAAAATGTTTATGTTATGCTTATTTGTTATAGATTTCTATTATAAGTATATTTGTAAATGTAATCTTAATTTTCATTTTAATGTATGTTTTAAAGCTAATACATTAAGTTAATTTATAATATAGTGCATAATAGTTATATTTTGATATACTTGTCCATTTTATATTATATTAGATGTTCTATTTTTGTTTTTGATATTTTTCACTTCACATAAGTAGTATATCAAGTCGATATTTGTGTTCGCTATATTTCTTTTGCCGATTTTTTTTTTGTTGGTGGTATTTTAGCAGGAAACCAATAGAAGTGAGGAAATTGGAACGGCATTAGAGAGAAAAGAAAAACACATATGTCCACTTATCTATCTCGTTACTTCTACTGGACAATGAGCTCTGCAGATTAAAGTAGATCTCTACAAGATACTGATATCTTAAGTAACTTGTGATCAAGAATGCTCAGCTTAAATGTAAGTGTGAATGGATATACCTAAGAAATATCTCTGTGTATCCAGCTCTCTGTACTTCAATATGAAACTGGTAATTCCTGAAAAACAAACATACGAAAAAGAAGCATCTCAAATATGCATGTGCACTACCACTTCTCCTTATGTTTTGAATAGTTATGCCAAGCAGTGTCACTATATTCTGTCTTGCTGAAGATGAGCTACAGTTTCTACTTTATTTAGTTGAACTGCAAAGGAACCAATACTATTAATATCCTGTATACAATACATTTTGACAAGGAAATATGAGATCCACTTAGCGAGATGCTAGAGGCATCAGAATTGTAGCACAATTGCCTAGCAAAGGATGTTGTGAACCGAAAGGAAAGTTATACCTGATAAGTCAAGATGGCATCTGTCTCTCTACAACACAAAAGTGTTTATGAGCTGCAGTGAATCATAGTTCATTGCCATGAAGTGCATTGTCTGCACGTGTGCCCCCTCACTCCAGAAGCAACTGCTATCCAGTAATAAAGTGTTATTGTTTCCATATAAGACATACCATTCTAGACTCCCCCCAGGTCTCGAGTATTCAGAAATGTACGGGGTGTAAATTGTCCTTGAAAACTGGCCAAAACAAACACTAGTACGATCATTTCTATATTAAAAAATACTTTTGCATAAGAACTTTGAAATCCTTCCAGACATGGTTTCCATGTCGGCATGGAAACATGCCGGAAACTGTCCACCGTAGTCCCAAAGCTGGAAAGGCCCACCCTTTGGGATTACGAGCCCGTTTTTTACTGGCCGATGGGCTCATTGAGCCTGTTGGAATCCAGCCGGAATGACCGGGCGGTTTCAATTCCGACCGGCTGATACATAATCAGCCAGTTGAAATTGAAACCGACGATGGGGTTTGGAAAGCCTCTGACTTCGGCCTCCGTAATTGGCCCCTTTATGTGATTTTCACATAATTTACCCATGGGATAGCCAAAACGTTTTCAAGAGAAAGGCAGTCTAACTAAATCTTTCTCAAGAAGCACGCTTCTGGTGTACCCCAAATCCTTAACCATAATGATATGGGGCCAAGTTTAATTTTTTCTTCCGCAGGATCTAACCCAACGTCAGAGTGACACATGAAGGACGACAAGGCTTGGTGAACATCCAGCAATCTAGAAAGAAATGAATTTTCCATCTTTTGCAATTGCTCAGTGCCCTTATACCGCAATACCCAAGCTACATAGGTTGCTATAGCAACAAACTTAACTTTATATATGCACACGATCTCCTTCACAGGTTTGTTTTCCAATCTGTGTGCAAAACATGAAAACAAATTTATTAACATTGATTAACCCTGCAATGTAATAAAAGGTTCCAATTTAAGTGTGAATCTACGGGAAAACCCAAATACATAAAGTTTGTCACTTTTACTATCTCAACCCCTGCTTTTGTTGGAATTTCCTAATTTTGGTGTTATTTGGCCCAAGTTTCATGATAAAAGACCTGCTTAGGTTTGTTTTGAGGCCCAGATTGCTCATAAAAGTGCTATAAGCAACCAGAAGTAATTGGAGGCCATTTGCGGTTCTAGAAATTAAAACCACATCATCCGCATATAGCAGAACAGACACTGCACTAGCTACAATTTGTGGCAAATCTTAGCCTAGATTAATCAAATGTTTTTCCAAGCCATTTGTGTAATCTAGCAGGGAACTCAAGCATTCTTGGTGGACTCCGAAGGTAGATTTAATCTTAGAGTAAAGTTCCTTGTTTACCCTACAATCTAATCCTAGCTACAGTGTCCCAATTCATCCAACGTAGTAAGTCTATCAGGGCTTATTGAATCTCTATCCCCTCCATGATTTCCCAAAGTTTGAATCGATTTACCATATCAAAGGCACCTGAGAGGGCCATAAAATAAAAATGAAAGGACCCTCTCCTGGTCTTAACATACTTCCCAATTATAAACTAACCTTGGTCAGAAACCACAGTGCACCTTAGACAGGATTTGCTTTTCCGCTAACCATGACTCTTTGTTTGAAGCTAGAATTCTGGCAAAATGTTAAGCAAAATATCTAAAAGAGAAATTGGGTGATACCAGCTAGCGGAAAGCCTATTGCCTTTTTTTAAAACATGGGCACTAGCACTGCCTCCTTCCAAGATGGTATACATTGCTCAATTATAACGGCCTAGGGGGGCGTGGCCACGGCGGAGAGCGGAATGGCCGCACTTTGGTGAAGCTCCTCCAGGCGGGCTCACGGCGGAGACGAACACGGCATGATCCGCCCGCCTATCCTGCGGCAACTTACCTGCGGAGCCTCCTGATGCAGCCTGGTGCCTTCGGAGCCTGATTCCATCGTTGGGAGCGGCCTCGGCGGTGAGTGGGGCGTAGGGGTAGCGAGGCCTCCGGACCTCGGCGCCATCTTCCCCTCGGGGCTGGTGCTCTGGGCGGACGCGGCTCGGCTCTCGCCTGCCGGGCCTCGGGTTCTCTGCTGCACCCGCGGGGCCCCATACCGTGCTCCCCTACCTCCGTGCCCTCTCCCCGGTTGGGGCGCCTGCTTCCTGTCGCGCTCCGGGGCCCTGGGCCTGTGAGCGCGCTGTGACCGGGGCCTCGATTGGTGGCCTGGTGCGGGGGTTCTTTGGGCGGCCGGCGGGGGCGCTTGACTGGGGGCGGTGGGACTCGGGGCTCAGGGCGGCCGCGATTGCTGGCGGCGCCCGCCAGTGGCTTCCGGCGACCCTGCCCCACTCGCGCCTGGCGGGACGGCTGTTCCCCCCCTTCCTCCTGACCTCACTTCAGGAGAGGGTCGCTCCCTGCCCTGCAGATCGCTGAGTTTGGACCTGCGACGCTGCCTACTCCTGGTCCTCACTGCAATCCTCCTGCTCCCTGCACGCTGCTGCTGACTGCTGCCAGGCTCCAGGGCGCTCTCTTTGTGGACAGATCCTCTGCAGCCCTCACTTGCCGCTTTCCACCAGTACTCTCTCCTCTGGAGATCGCCGAGGCTCGAACCTGCTGCCCTCCTGTTACCGCCTGCCCTGTGTGTTGGCGCTGCGTTCCATTTCTGCTACAGCCACCACTCCCTCTCGGCCTTGAAGATGGGCAAGAAGGACCCAAACCAACGGAAGCTTACGTTTGACAAGACCCCTCTCCCCGACACTGACCCCCCGCCGGGACCGGCCACTGGGGCCGCTGGCACAACGGAGGCGGGGGACGCCACAGCGATGATGGCCGCCATGATGGGGGAGATGCGCGCTGGCTTCAAGGCGCTGGACACTCGGTTTGATGCACTAGACCAGCGTCTTTCAGACATGTCCACTGCAGTGCAGGCCCATGACCGTAGGCTTGATTTGGCGGAGTCCAGAATTTCGGACATTGAGGATGGGGCTGCGAAGTCCCTGAAGCGGCTGGAGAGGGTCGAAACCATCCTTAAAACCGTGGCCATCAAGAATGAGGACTTGGAAGCGCGTAGCCGGCGCAATAATATTCGCATTTTGGGCGTTGCGGAGACGACTGCTACTGGCCGGTTTGACACATTTGTGGAGCACCTACTCATAGAGCTCTTTGGGAGAGACACCTTCACTGCTGGCTTTGTTGTCGAGCGCGCCCACAGGTCACTGGGGCCCAAGCCCCGCACTGGTCTTCCACCCAGGCCTATAATAGCTCGCATCATGAACTTTCGCGATCGTGACGCCGCACTCCGCGCTGCACGTGAGGCGGGAGACGTGCAGTGGCAGGGCAGCAAGTTGTCTTTTTTCCCGGATCACACGCTCATGGTGCAGGAGGCGCGTCGCAAGTACACTAGCGTCAAATCCGCTCTCCGTAACCTTGGCCTGAAGTACGCCATGCTCTATCCTGCGAGATTGAAGGTGGAAGCGGATGGAAGATTCCGCATTTTTGACTCACCGGCTGAGGCGCAGGACTTTTGTGCCGGCTACAAGCGGCGACGCTCCTCGTCCCCCTCTGGCTCTGGAGGGCATTCTCCCCCGCGCACTGACACGCAGTCCAGCGCCGACCTTTTTGCGGATGCGGACAGAGGCTGACTCTCCTGACTCTTCTCCTCTTTGTATGTTATCCGATATGAACTTAATGGTTCTTTCTTTCTGGTTTGTTGCACGACCATTGCTATAGTGTTCACTCTGCCGGATGGCCCGCGTGGCGAGGCGTTGCTACCCCCCAAGGTGTACGCCTGCTTGTTCACTTGCTTTAAGGGTTTGGGGTTTTTTTTTTTGTTTTTTTTTCCGAATCTGTACTTCTTGCAATTGTGGTTTTCATACATGTCAATTTTTGCTGTGTTTTTCCCTTTGATGGGGGTCTGCCTTCCTGGGGATGTCGGGAGGCTGGGTGGCGGGTGGGGGATGGGTTGTGTGTTGTATTTGTGTTTTTTTTTTGGTTGCATCTTCTTGCGAGACTCATTGGCCGGGCTTGCCGAATACGCAGTTTTCTTGATCATTCTTGATGTGATGCCATGGCCGGGATAGGTCTTAGGGCTGGCCCCTCCATGCTAACGATGATGACTTGGAATGTCCGTGGTCTGAACACCACACGGAAGCGCAGACAGGTTCTGAACTATGCTGTGCGCCACAGGGTAGATGTGCTGTTCCTGCAGGAAACCCATTTGTTGCCTTCGGACACTCAGTCTCTGGCTAAGGGTTGGGGTGCGCATAGGGTGTTTTCATGTTATAGTAGATACGCAAGAGGGGTGGCGATACTGGTTCATAATCGTGTTCCCTTTGTTTTGCTCGATAGCATGACTGACGAAGAGGGTAGGTTTGTGCTTGTCTCTGGAATGCTGCATGGGTATAAAATAGCCTTGGCGTGTGTGTACGGCCCTAATGTCGACTCCCCTGCCTTTTTTCAACACATACAGCTTCTGCTACTTCGCTCTGACATTGACTTACTGGCGTTGGGGGGTGACTTTAACCTCTTGATGACCCCCGCCAGGGACAGCACCTCCCTCTCCCCTGATTGCAAACCTCTTTCCCGCGCAGTGATGGCAGACATCTGCTCCCACTTTTCCCTAATTGACGTCGAGGCCAGGGCGCACCCTCAATCCCCTGCGTACACACACCACTCAGGCTACCATAACACCAGCACCAGAATAGACTACTGGCTGCTCTCTCCAGGAGTGGCCGGTTGGATGCGCTCCCTTTCCACGCCCCCGCGCACTCTGTCCGATCACTCACCGGTGGTGCTGACACTGGCAGTCCCGAGACTGGGAGGGTATGAGAGGCAGTGGCGTTTCCCAAGCAAGGCCTTGCTTGACCCGACTTTCACGGAGGAGGTCCGCACAGCCATTGATGACTACTTTGACATTAACACGGGTTCGGTGGCCTCCTGGGCAACACTGTGGGAGGGTTTTAAGGCTACCATCAGAGGGGTCTGTATCGCCAAACACGTTGGGGCCCTTCGTGACACTCGCACCACTCTAACCCGCCTAGAGGCCGACCTCTCAGCACTGGATAGGGAGATACTTGGGGATCCCTCCCCGGACCGGGAGGCCAGGCGCCTAGAACTCCTGCTAGACTTTAGGGACGCTGCGGATAGAGAGCTCCGATTTCTGGGTAAGCACTACACAGCGCGACAGTATGGGGAGGGGGAAAGACCGGGCAAGTTGCTAGCGCAGATGCTCCGCCCGCCATACCAAGCGGCGTACATAACCGACATCTACGACGCTCAGGGCACTAGACACTACTCCACTCCCGATGTTTGCGATGCCTTTCTAGCCTACTACACCCGTCTTTACACTTCATCGCTAACTGATTCCAACTGCGACCCAGGGCCCTACCATAACGAAATAGCCATGGTCTACCTCGAGAAACATATGCAAGACTTTCTGGCGGATCCCATCACCCCGGACTACATAATTGAGGCTATAGACTCGATGAGGAGCTCCTCTGCACCTGGCCTGGATGGGTTTACTGCCGATTTTTATAAGGAGTACAAAGACGAGCTGGTGCCACGCTTGATGGAGGTCTATGCGGAGGCGTTGGAGACGGGCGTGCTCCCCCCCACCCTCCGTGAGGCAGTCATAGTTCTGCTTCCCAAGTCGGGCCGTGATCCCTCCCACTGTAGCTCTTACCGCCCCCTGTCCCTCCTCAACCTTGACTATAAAATCCTAGCGAAGGCCCTAGCTATCCGTTTGGCGCTTCTTGTAGATTCCCTGGTCGCGCCCGCTCAATCCGGCTTTGTCCCCCACAGGTCCACCTCCCTCAACCTCCGTACGCTGTTCTCGGTTCTACATAAAATTGACCCCTCCGTCCCGGCTGCTGCGGTCTTCCTAGACGCTGAGAAAGCGTTCGATACACTGGAATGGCCTTTTTTTTTATCCATCATGCGCAGAATGGGAATGCCTGCGATGTATGTGGCCACGGTAGAATTGCTATACACTGCTCCCACGGCACGTATCCGTTTAAACGGCACCATAACTAAAAACTTTGCGCTCTCCCGAGGTACCAGGCAGGGCTGTCCACTGTCCCCACTCCTTTATATTCTGGCAATGGACCCTTTAGTCCGTCATTTTCAGGAGAAGCACCTCCACAGAGGTCTACAATTCCGCACGGGTCCTCTACTTGTCTCTTTATATGCGGACGACACAGTCCTGTATGTCCGCACCCCTAGTACGAACTTGGAACCCTTGATCCATGAGATCGCACGATTCGGCTCATACTCTGGCCTGAAGATTAATTGGCACAAGTCGCTCATTTTTCCCTTAACACCCTCCACGGCGCGATGGGATTGCCCCTTCCCTTTGGAGTGGTGCACCGATTCGGTCAAATACCTTGGAATACACATCCACCTGGATGCGGTATCCATTGTGAGACTGAATTATGGGCGCGCCCTGGATTTTTTGGAGGAGAGTACGGAGCGTTGGCTCCGTCTTCCGCTGTCCATGGCTGGAAGGATTGCCATTGTCAAGATGGTTGTCCTCCCTCGATTCTTATACTTGTTCACTAATATCCCGATCCCCCTGACCAAGGTTTTCTTTGCACAGCTTCGCTCTGCCCTGCTGCGCCTGGTATGGGGCGGCAAAAACCCTCGTGTGGCTTGGCGCACGTTAACCTTACCTTATGAACGAGGAGGGTTCGGGATGCCGGACTTTCACCTTTACTACCTGGTGGCGCAATGCTCGTACGCGCACTCCTGGTTCCACCCGGATGCCAGGATCCCCTTCTTGCGACCTGAGGCCGATACGGCTCTTCCGGTGCCGCTTTGTTCCATACTTCCCAAGGGACTTCCCCGCGATCCACAGGACATTCAGCCGGTCTCCACGACTAGCTGGGCCTGGGATAAGTTACGGAGACTACTCCGCATGGACAAGTTGTACTCTCCCTCGCTCCCTCTCCCCAACCCTCACTGGCTCCCCATCACGGGTGAGGCGATAGTTGACCGCACACTATCCAAGTTCCAACTGCACACTATTGGCGATCTGTTCCCTGAGGGACATGCCTTTTCGTTGACGGAGGACCCCCGCTTCGAGGACCGCTCGTTTATGGATGCGTTCACCCTGGCCAGGCTCTGCTCCATGCTGCGCGCTGAATTCCCAACGTTCCCACTGTCACCGCCCGAGGACCCGGCACTCACGTTCATCATACAATCCCAATCGAGCGCTCACGTAATGTCGCGACTATACAAGCTGTGTATGACATCTCTTCCCTCTTTTGACACCGCGGTGCGCGCTGCGTGGGAGAGGGACTTGGGCAACCAGATTACTGATGACCAGTGGGAGGCATGCTGCGCTGTTACCAAGACAGTGTCCATGAATAGTAGGCACAAGCTTCTTCATTTCAAGTTTCTACGAAGGATGTATCACACCCCCGTGCTTGCCCATAAAATAGACGCTGCCAGACCACACAGTTGCCCTAGGTGCGCCTCTCCTCATGCTGACTTTGCCCACCTGTCTTGGACGTGCCCGAAGATACACGCCTACTGGCTGGATGTCCACCGGGTCTTGGGTGAAATACTGGGCTTGACACTACATCCCACCCCCGAAATTGCTTTATTGGGCTATGTGACTAACTTCCCACAACCTCTCCGTAGGCTTGCTTCCTTGTGCTTCCTTCTTGCCAAGAGGGAGGTTGCGCTGCTCTGGGGCGCGCGCCGCGCTCCGACGGTTGCCGCATGGCTGAGGAGTGTGGCCCACTGCAATGTTAACAGCGTGGAGTTTTCGGCCTTGCTCCCCTCGGCCTCCCGTCCGACAGACATATGGGGGCCGTACCGCAGCTATGTCGAAAAATTGACCCAGAAGGCGCAGTCCCAGTCCCTTCATTCCATTGTCCCGGAAGGGGTGGGTTAGGCTGTGAGCGGCCCCTCCGCCCGCCCGCTGCCATCGGATGTCACACTCACCACTTTTGGCTCGGCGCTGTGGTTTGACTTAGATGGGAGGGTGGGGTGTGGGCATGAGGTCTGATGTGTTTCAATGTATGATGCTTGTCACCGGTGGAGTTTCGCTCCTTCCTGAGGGGAGACCTGCGATGGTGGACCTGTAGCGAGATGCGTGAGCTATGTCCTAGGCCACCACGGCGTTCTTACTGCTTACCTGTAATTGTGCTGCCCGACTTGCCTTCTTGACTCTCGCATGCTTGTTGATTTATTTTCCTTTGCTGTATTATGTATTTCTTGTTTTTATTGCACTTTGTTCATTTTTTTTGACTTTATAATTCTCCTATATTGGAAAATGGCACTCTGTATTTCTGATCAACCATGCCTGAACTATCCCGCTCCTGCATTGCTCTTCTTCAATTGAAGTGTATGGCATCGTCCAATAATACGCATCTATTGTTCTGGTTTGTTGTAACCTACTGTGCATTCTATTTGGTGCCGAATAAAAGTCTTTAAAAAAAAAAAAATTATAACGCCCTTAATTCCATTGGGTACCAAAGGGGTCCAAAAAGCAGCATATTCGTTAATCACAATCATAGCAAAACTATCTGGTCCTTGGGCCTTCCCAGAGGGACTTAAGTTGACCGCAGCTATTACATCCTTCACCTCAATAGACTGACTAAATTGTAAAGCAGCCCCCTGGGCATATGATACATCTTCCCTATTGATGTAAGAGACTTTAGGATTACCAGGATTAAAATTGTAAGAAAAATTATCCACCCACACGTGCACTGGTATATGAGATACCATCAAGAGTTTTTGATATCCCGAGAGGAAGGGATGATTAATAACCTTCCAAAAAGCTGCACAATCGCTAGGATTTCCCACATATCCCAAATCCTCCTATGCTTTTTAGCTACGCTCACCTTTACCAATATCTAACATCTGTTTCTATGACCTCCTGGCTTGACATCTTCATGGACTGTGGGTGCATAGATTAAACTAATTCGAGTTGTTTATGAGCTGCAATACAGGTGTGCTTAAACCATCCCGAACAGGTTTATGTTTAAAGGATTTGTTTATAAGTAACCCTGAGGAGATAGAAATATGAAGAGGGTTATAAGACCCTAAAATATCCTCAGGGGCTTCATCTAGGGTAGTCAATATTGTAATTGAGTGCCAAGTATTTCTGATGAACCCACACATAAATTCCATCTACTCTGTCCCATTTAATCCTAAAGCCTTTATTGCATGTGTGAACTAGGGACAGATTCTCCTCATACCCAAACTCACCATGTAGGCTTAAGTTTGGATAAATAGTCAGTGGGTTATGATCACTTATGCAAGTAGCAACTTGTTCTAAGTAGAAATCCACGTTGTAGACAGGGTGGTAGTTCCAAGTAGTTCCTTTATTAAGTTTCAATTGTAGATGTAGGAAGATGAAGGTAAGTTGGTAAATAAGATAGAAGTATGGCCCCACCAGGAGCAGTCTCCCTCTGCTCAGCCTCTCATCCTCAACTGACACTCTTTCCACCAGTCCACACACCAACATTCCATGACATTGATCCAGAGCCCCTATAGAAAAACTGTCTCAACAACGCTACCCAACGCCATGATACTCACCCTTAATCATAAATCACTCACAAGGCCCATAAACCAACGAGACAATTTTTGGGCAACTGAATCAAGTGACCTAATTAATCAGAACCTATTCACAAACTATTTACACATTTATATACATCTGCAGTTTATCATCTCTTACCATGGTTTTTATGCAAATAACATTTTAATTAAGTCACTAAGGTAAATGGATCAGCTGATGGTAACTAGACATGAATAAACAAGACCAGCTTGTCGTTTCAAAATCCAATTTTATTTTACTTTATTAATCAAAGAAGGAGCATTCTCAAATTAGTCTTTATTTTATTAGCATTTAAGCAGCATTTTATTGAGGAAAGGCATATCAGACTGACATTTCAAAGAATCATCAATTAGCATGAGTTAAAGCAAAATGATCAGTTTCCCAAACCCTAAGTTCTATTTTCCCTGTCTATAACTCGCTCCATCTAAAAAGGAAAAGTCATTAAGGTCTACTATCTTTACGTGCGCCAAATGTCCGTCAGCACGTCACGCCCTTCAGGAATCGGAAAGCAAGAAGCGCCCTCCTGTCATAGGGCTAAGTTTTTATACCTTTCTAACTAGCTAATCTCCACTGAAAGTATCCTTTTTCCTGCCATCCAGAGTTCCAATTGCCTGACAGATGTCAGTCCATGTGAGATCATCACCTTTTTCAATCCAAAGTTGAGCCTTTCTAAAACACCATTGTCCTCTCAGTCATGCGACTTTAGCTTCCTCGGAAACGCAACATTTTATTGAGTAACAGTTCGTTGCTTCCTTAGCTTGGCTGATTTGCTGCATCCTGTCCTTGAATTTGTCACTTTCAGAGGACGTCTTCCACAGTCAATTTCATTTATTTTTCTGATGCATTTCTCTGTGCTCGGCTCTTCATGACAGGTTTCCATACACCCACTTTCACAGGCCTCAGGCCTTAGGCCTCTCTCTTGACAACTAGTATTTAAACAAACACAAGACATCAATTAATTAAAATATTGAAACTCGTTCTGTTACCCACCCCCTTTGCTAATTATTAACCCATTAATCAATGTTACCTAGCTGAAGCACATAGAGCATCATGTCTACCATTCTACATTTAGGCCGCAGAATCCTCCACGAGCTAATGCCACATAAAAACGAAAAGACATAACATAAGCACACACAAATGAGCACATGCCATAAATAAATCAGCCGCATTTAATACTGACAAAGACAATTGACAAGATTAATTTATTATTTTTTACAAACTTGCAGTTGCAACATAGAGCACATGAGTTAGTCCCTTGTGTCGTGTATGCATTTTAAACTAGGTTGATTAGTACATTTCAACATACTCTGATTAATACGGTAATATTATGGAAGTTTAACTTTGCGAGTCAGAACAAAATATTATTCTAAATCTCGCTCCATCAACTCCCTCATCTGGTGATTTCAAAATCACCAAACTACACCCAAAATGTTAGAATTTTTTTTAAACCCTTGAACATGTTTTGATTTTCACTGTGTTAGTGTTTCTAAAGTTTTGATTCTGCTGTCTGGTTGTAACTCTCATACTGTGATCTACGAAACTCTTTTAGTTCTATTTCCTTATCTTGTTCCTTTCTGAGCTTATAAATCCTCTTCTTTTCCCTTAGATATTTCTTTCTCTTGTGTAGCATGCAACTGATTTTGAACAAAAGTATCACAAAAACTATAACTAATAAAGGAGTCAGTATTTTGCCTAAAATTGAACTACCAATCTCTTGAAACCAGGTTTTGATTGCTGCAAATCTTTTGCTTAAGCGTTCTGAAAAATCTTCATCTTCCAAAGGTACAATTTCTGAATGTAATTCTGTAATGTTTTTAATGTACATTTCAATATTCTGGCTTTTATCTGGAATGTATGTGCAGCAATGCTGGGCATGTAAAATTCCACAAACTCCTCCCTCTTTTGCTAGCAGAATGTCTAAAGCAAGACGGTTCTGCATAACCATAGATCTCATCGCTATAATTTCAGTATCCACTAGCTGAAAACCACCAGCAGTATCAGTGGACAATCTGTCAACAATTGTGGACAATTTTCAGATTTTAACTGCATTCAGGGTTATACCCACAAAAAGTATTACTGCACCAAAAATATCTCCCAAAATTTCTGAGAAACTTTCTCTTTTGTATCTACTCAGATGATTGTTAATCTCAAATGAACCTTTTTCATTTCTGTCTACATGAAAAATCTTTGGGAAAACTAAACCAACGTAACAAGTCCCATACCAGTGGTCTGGGAGATTGTAGTAAGCCTTGTCCCCACACACAAAATAAATTCCAGGAAAAATTGGATCCTTGCCACCTTTGAATCCCCATCCACCCAAGATCTTATAAGTATCCTCGCATTGGCTTGCACCCACAAAGTAATTGTCAAAAAGCGTGTTGTCTCTCCTAATGCAAAGCTTTCCGATAACAGGTTTATTTATGTGAATAGCAACATTTTCTGATGATCTACCATTAAGCTTTTCATCCTCAATTTGCCAAAACTTAGATTTGGTTTGTTTCAGCATTTCATTTCTCTTATGAATTGCTCTTCTCTCTTCAACTAAATTCAAAAGAGATTTCTCTTCAGCTCTCAACTTACAAGTTAAATTGTTTCTAAAAGCATACTCATAAGTAAGTTTGTTAGTTACAATGAAAAATTCCCTCATCTGTTTAGTTGTTTATGCTTATTCAAGCTTTTGTCAACCTTTAAATTTGCAAAAATCTCGTCGTAATTAGAATAATAATACTCTAATTGACCTGTTTGATAAAACAGACTCGCTATTACGCTGCAAGTGATGCCATAAGTAAGGGGAAGCATATTATATGTCACCCCCTCCAAAACAGAAGCAGGTAGTTTCACACAAATGTAACAGTCTTTAACATCCATGACCGTAACATATTCAGAGATAAGTCTTGAAAAAGTATTACTAGAAAAATCACCAACAGATCTATCTTGATGGATCTCTGGTTTATGATCAATAACTCTGTTAGTTTTGCCTGCAGCACCATGATTATCTTGTTTAGCCATAGCTTTGCTTGTCATGTTAGCTTTGTACATCTCCTTGTCAATTCCAAAAGGGAAAATGACAGCTAAAATTAACCAGACCAAGATTATTAAAACCACACAAATTAAAGACATTTTACATCTCCTAAAGATTGAACATCTCGAGTTATTGTTAGTATAAGGCATCCTTACTCTATACAAGAGCCTTACAAGAAAAATCAAAAATCAAAATTTAAAATCACTAAATATACCCCCCTGTTTTAATTTTTTTTAATTTTTTTAAGAAAACCCTACTTTCTAACAGCTTTTCTTCGACCTTGCGTCTTGCATCAATGTATTTTCCAGCTAACACAATTTCTTCGACCTTGTGTCACCTAACACAATTTCTTCAGCCTTATGCCAAAACAGATTTCTATTTTAAATTAAAACAAAATCAGTCATCATCACTTGTGTCATTTATATCTTCCTGACTACTGCTATTCACCTCCACTACTGGTGGGATAATAATGTATGTCCACTCAGGGGACTTGTCCTTTTGGTTAGGTTTTACAACTCTTTTTGCCCTACTACTAATTACTTCAATCTTCTTCCCTGCTTGAATTTTCTTATCTGTATCTCCTTTCTGACTTGATATTCCGTTAATTTGCTCTTTTGATCTGTTCACCAATTTGAATTTCAGACCTTCATTCTCATTAGGCCAGTTATCTCCTTTTCTTGGTAATTTCTTCTTGGGTTCAGATTTGTTACACTCTGCTCTCCAAGCTCTCTCTCTGAAATGTCTTATTTCGGAATCTTCATCACTCTCATCTGATTCCGTTTCTGAGATTTCAATTCTAAATCTAGGTTCTTCTTTACTCAGCAGTTTCACTCTGTTAGGAACATCATCCTTATAGCTGGTACTCGGAACTTCGTCTTCTTCTTCTTCTGCAATAACTTCCAACTTCCCAGTTTCAGAACGACCGTTCCTGCCTTCAGAGCTTCCAATCTGCTTTTCAATACTCTCCTGATTTTGAATTACCACTTGATCAGACTCTTCTTCTGCTTCTTTTTCTAGCAGATTTACTTCAGAGCTTCCAATCTGCTTTTCAATACTCTCCTGATTTTGAATTACCACTTGATCAGACTCTTCTTCTGCTTCTTTTTCTAGCAGATTTTCTTCATCTTCTGAGTCTAATATCACAATTTCTTCAGAATCTTCATTCAATGCTTCATTCGCAATTGAACTTTCCAGATGTCGACCTTCTTGTCGATCTTCAGGATCTGGGTTTCTTTCAGGTTCTTCTTCAGAATCTGAATCAGCTGTAGTGTCACCTTCGTCAGGATTTTCAGGTGGTGGCACACGAATGGTGTGGCTAGCGTGAATCCACCTCTTCAATCCTCTGCACTTTACTGCATTTGTTGTGACAAGAATCACCTGTCTCGCTTTCTGCCACCTGGGTGCTAGACAATTTCTTCTCTGGTGTATTTTTGTCCTCACCCAGTCTCCTGGTAACAGATCATGAGCTTGTTCCTTCTCTCTTGTTATTACATCAGTTCCCACCTGATGGGACACAGAAGTCATGACGTCAGAAAGGTTCCTACAGTATTCCAAAATGACGCTATCATTTATACTCATTAATTTTCCAACTGGTACAAATGCTTGTCTCATGACTCTACCCATGACAATATCATGAGGGCTTAGACCTGTCTTTTTATTAGGAGTACTTCTCAAAGACATCAAAACAAGTGGAAGTGCATCAGTCCACTTTACTCCTGTAGCTAGACACATTTTAGCTATCCTATTCTTGATTGTACCGTTTATTTGCTCAACAACACCTGATGCTTCTGGTCTGTGGGCGCAATGCAGCTTCTGTTTTATATTTAATGCTTCACAAATCATTTGTAACAATCTGTTTTCAAAATGTGTGCCACGATCAGTTTCAACAGTCACTGGAAAACCGTACCTAGGTATGATCTCCCTTAAAAGCAATTTTGCAACAGTAACTGAATCATTGTGACGTGTTGGGAACGCTTCCACCCATCTTGAAAACAAACAAACTATCACTAGAACATACCTCAACCTGTTATGGGGTGGCATATCAATGAAATCCATTTGCAACCTGGTAAAAGGACTACCCTCCCGTCCTATGGTTCCCATGCTCACAACTGTTTTTCCGTTTGGGTTGATCTGCTGGCAGATCAAACATCTCTGACAAAAAGATTCTGCAATTATTCTGAATTTTGGGTTGAACCATGTCTGCCTAAACAACCTAATCATTGAATCCCTTCCAATATGTCCTGGACCATGATACATTCTAGCCATGTCAGCAATCATGCTATTTGGCATAACTGGTCTGTCATCTTTGTAAACCCAAATCTCATCTTCTTCTCGCTGTCTGCAACCTGCTTTTAACCATGTGTCTTTTTCCTCATCATCTGCCTCATCTTGTAAATCTTTAACTCCTTGCCATGTCTCAACTACAGATGTTAGCATAAGTGAACTCAAAACATGTTCATTGTCTTTTTCCTGACTAATTGAAAAATTGTTCATTGCACAGTACCTGGCAATTTCATCTGCATAGGCATTTCCTTTAGTTATATAGTCATTGCCCTTTTTATGCGCTGTACATTTCACGACAGCAATTTTCTCTGGTAGCTGAATGACATCGATCAACCTTTTGATCAATTTTGCATTCCTGATTGGAGTTCCCGCAGAAGTTAAATAACCTCTTTGAGACCAGAGCTGGCCATAGTCATGAACTACGCTATATCCATACTGACTATCAGTCACTATAGTAATCCTTAACTCTTTTGCTCTTTCACATGCTCTAATCAAAGCAATCAATTCTGCTACTTGAGCTGAACGAATTCCTTCGAGAAAAGAGGCCTCAACTACATCTGCAACTGTGCAAACAGAATATGCTTCTCTCAGAACACCTTCATCTGTTCTTAAGCATGAACCATCAACAAAGTAAACAAAATCTGATTCTGTTAAAGGTACATCTTTAATATCCTGCCGGGGTTTTGTGCAATATTTTAAGACATTCATGATCAATATCATTCTCACTTCTGATTTCAGTTACTGTACCATCAGGCAATAATGTGGAATGATTTAAATTCACACACCTTGCAGACATTATCTGATCCCAAAATTACTTTTTCATATATGGTTAATCTGTTACTTGTCAACTGCTGTGTTTTGCTTCTTGTAAGAAGAATCTCTACAGAATGGGGTACATAAACTTTTACAGGAAATCCCATTATAATTCCTTCACTCTGTTCAAGGCTCACACTAGTTGCAGCCACTGCTTTTAAGCAGCCAGGTAATGCTTTTGCAACAGGATCAAGAACTGCTGAGAAATAAGCAATCGGCTTTCTCAGTTTTCCATGTCTCTGAATCAGAACTGATAATGCACAACCTTCCCTTTCACTGCAATACAGCTCAAATTCTTTCTCGTAATCTGGCATACCTAAAGCAGGTGCTTCACACAGACTTCTTTTTGACAGTTCAAAAGCTTCTAACTCAGTTTGTGTTAGAGTAATCGGGTCTTTTATGTATGCTTTTGTCAGTCTCTAAAGTGGTTTTGCAATTACTGAAAATCCGCTAATCCATTGGCGACAATACCAACCATTCCCAAAAACATTCTGACCTGTCGCTCTGTTTTTGGAGGTTGCATTCCCTGAATCATTTTAATTCTCTCAATTGTCACTTGCCTGATTCCTTTTGCAATCCTGTGACCAAGATATTTTACTTCTTGTTTGCAAAACTGGATTTTGCAGGAGACACTTTATGTCCCTCATCTGCCAGATGATTCAAAAGAGTAATGGTATCTGTTACACAGTTGTCTCGTATTTTTCCAGCCACAAGGAGGTCATCTATGTATTGGACTAATGTTGATTTTCCAGGCAAATCTAAGTTCTTCAAGGATTCCTTTAACAACTGATTAAAGATAGATGGACTCTCTGTATACCCTTGTGGGATACGACACCATGCTAAGATGCGATCTTGGAATCTAAACGCAAAAATTTGCTGGCTTTCTGGTTGCAATGGAACAGTAAAGAATACATTGCAAAGATCTATAACTGTATACCATTCTGCATCATGCGGAATCTGATAAAGAATTACCGCCGGGTTTGGAACAACTGGGCAACATGGAACAACTATCTGGTTAACCTTTCTCAGGTCTTGAACAATCCTGAAAGTTCCGTTTGGCTTTTTAATCCCCATAATCGGTGAATTACATGGACTACTTTCAATTTCTTTTAGAACACCTTGTTTTATGAATTTTTCAATTACACGTATGACACCTTCAATAGTTTCTGCCTTCATTTTATACTGAGGAATGTTTGGAAAATCTACTCCTTGTTTCACTGTAATTTTAACTGGGTCAACATTTTTCATCAAACCCATTTCACTTCCTGTCAAATCCCAAATTTTAGCATTGACTGTCTCTTTCAATTCTTCTGGAAGATTATCTTTATCAAATGCAGGAAATAATTTACTTTCCTCTGCTTCAACCATTAGCATTGTTAATCTGTAAAGCCCATCTTCCTCTTGAGTTTGAAGCTCTATACCATCCGGTGAGCAATATATTTTGCAATTCATCTTGCACAAAATGTCCCTTACTAACAAGTTTACAGGACTGCTGTTACAAACTACAAATCTATGTTTGTCTTTAAATTGACCAATTTCAACTTTGACAGGCTCTGTTAAATCTGTTTTAATTTGTTGATTTGCTACGCCAACTACTTGGATGGTGTCACCAGAGAGAGGCAGGTTTTCAATTTCCACTGATCTAACAGTAGAACGGGTAGCACCTGTGTCCACAAGAAAAGTGATTTCTACATCATTCACTTTACCATTTACAAATGGACCTGATTGGTCTACCTCACGAGTGGCTCCAAGCACACACTCTTCCTCCTCTCTCAGGCACCGTCATAAGTAATCCTCAGAATCACTCCTCCATTTTCTATCATCCAATATTGTTGAGAAACATTTTGCACAATCACTCTTTGCGATCTGTTTACCTGCTCTCCTCCACAGAATCCCGTCTCTGTATTGTATCTCTGCACATTCACACAATTTGGAAGTGGCGGTTGTGGAATCTGACTCTGCTGATTCACTACCTGTCGCTGTAGCTGTTGCTGTAGCTGTTGCTGCAGATTTATCTAATTCTGCATCTGTGGATTTAATGATGCATTTTTAAAATTTCTGGGCGGATTTTTACATTTGCGCTTCCAGTGTCCAATTTCGCCGCAATTAAAACATAGGAGTTTTTGTTTTAATTCTTCAATATTACCCATCAATCTAGGCTTATTACCCTTAAATTTTCCTTGATTCTGATTAACATTTTTGTTTTCAAGAGTTGCTATTTGCTGTTCAGCTACCTTCACCTGTGCCCACATTGCTTTCTCTTTTAGCTTCTTTTGTTTGGCATCTATCTCGTCACTACAATATTATGCTTTTCTCAAAATGTCATCAACTGTTAGTGATTGCCAACCAACTATTCCGTTTCTAATCATATCACCAATTTCAGGTCTTAAGCCATAAACAAACCTGTATATGAAGTGACTCATGTCCTTCTCAATTTATTTTTCATAGCCACTGTATTGTTTAAAAACCAACAGTAACCTTTCATAAAATGAATGTACTGATTCTTTCGGCTCTTGATTTGTTCTGTCTATTTTAACCCAATCAACTTCTTTTGGGGCAATTTTATTTTTCAACCACACAATTACTTTATCATAGAGATCCATAACATCTGCTGATGGAACACCTGTTACTCTATTTCGTTCAGGTTCTTCCTTGGGCCAACTCACAGAAATCTTACATTCTGTCCAAAGACACTATGGGACAACAATGTCAAAGAATCCATCAAGATCAATCCACAGAACTTTTGAAACCTTGATAAATCTATCCACCTGTCGATACCACTCCACAGGCTTTTCTCTCAGCCGAGGAAAATCATTGGTGAACAATAAGATGTCCTGCCTTGTCCAAGGAACATGCACATACCCACCTCCAGCTATTTCTCTCATTGGAAACTGATTTGCTACTTCACCTCTTTCTCTCCTTTCTTCCTCTCTTTTCTTTGTCCATTTTACTCTCCATTTACAAAATTCACCTAATCTTTTTAGGAACACAATTAATTCTTTTATATGAATTATTCTTCCTGTAGTGTTCAGATTTTCAGTCTTTTTCAGTGAAGTCTGCTCTGTAATGTTTTCCCAAATTCTTCTGCCTGCTCAAATCAACCTCCAATTCAGTAGCTAATTCTTCTAACTGTTCATACTTTGTTTGGGTTTTCCATTGTATGCTTTTACTAATAAACAATAATTCTTCATCCTGATACAGCTTTAAATTGGCAGGTCCAATTGTACCAATAATCAATTCCTCCAAATCTGCTTTCAATTTTGCAACATCAAGTCATTTCGTTTCTGGAGTCTTTGGGGTATGCGTTAAATCTATTTTATTTATGCTCTTTTCTGGCGATTCAGCATCAGATTCTGCACCTGTTGGTGTTCTACATAACGGACTTTGATTAAAAGTTAAATCAGGCATCATTGTTTTTTCTCGGTGAATTTCTGACAAATCTGAGTAAATTTTTTCAGCCACTTTCTGGATTTCTGCATTTAATGGAATAGTTAAAGCTGAGTGTCTAACTTCTCTTTGATCAAATACTGGTTGAACAGGACCAATCGTTACTGGTACCGTTACTGCTTCCATGCTTTTAGTTAACTGCTGTATTAATTCTTCTTTTGTTCGAAAATATTCTGAAGTATTTGGCATTTCCTCGCATTTTTCTGTTCTCATTACATTTCTTGGGGTTTCATTTCTATGAACTGGGGTTTCAACATAATTTCTGTTTTCACCAGATATACTGGAATTAGTCCTAGTTTCTACTCTTTCAGGAGTTTTTGCAATATTTGGGTATAATCTGGGTGATGCTTCATTAATAATTTCTCTAGGAGGTGCACTTGGAGTAGTTCCTGAAGGAACCATCGGGGAAGACCATGTACAGGCTGGTTGATAAGGAGTCTTTTTCTGATTTGTAATATAAATTTCTTCTAAAACTGGATCTTCTAATTCACTTTCTTCAACATTATTATTTTTCTTTCGGGTATTCTTTTGACCTGGTACTTCAGTAACCATCACTCTTACTGGGTACAAACCATCACATGCACTACGTCTCCATCGACGCATTCTATCCTCATGAGTTTCTCGATCAATGTCTAATCTGGTACCTCTTGCTATTCCTTTGCTATCCCGTTCCAATTGGAACATCTCATCCTCCCATTCACCTAAAGCTTCAAATTGTGTAGGTCTAGGCTTTGGTTCAAGAGTCATCATCTTGTCTCTTAAATTTTTCATAACCTTAATGTTAAAGGAACCATCTTCCGGCCATGCTAAAACACCATCTTTCTTGGTATAATCCATCCAATTCTCAAACCAAAGGCAAGTATGATAACCATATTCACCTTCTATATAAGCTGCAGGTGTCTTGTACTTATGAAGTAACTTTCCACCTCGCGTTTCAATTTTCTTGTCAGATTTCAATTATTTTTCAATTTCTGAGACCATGAAAGTTTCTTTTTCTGCTTAATATAATAATAATCCATGTTTTAAAACTGTTTCCCTTGCTTTAGTAAAGATCGTAACAAGGAAGTTAGTATTCCGCTGCACCAGCCAATCCGTGCGCGAAACACACCAACAAGCCAATCAGGTTAAGCTACATCACCACCTTGCTCAACCAATAGAAAGACTGCTTTCAAGATAAGCCAATCAGCTGTCAGCTCGTCTTAGTCACGTGAACCAATCAGCGCACTTACTGTGACGTATGTTAGCCAATCAGAGCGCGGACCCTGTGACGTACACTGCCGCTGCAGCTTCTCGTCTCTCCCTCCTAGAGCTCACCCTCCTTCACAAAATATTTTTCGCACCGCCATTTTAACAAAACTTTTCAATGAAATTCAGTTAATAACTCCAGAAAAACAAACCATTTGTCCGTTTCGCTAAAATAAAGTGATAGCTTCCACAGTCACTCAAGTATTCTTTGCGTGAAATAGACGGCGCTATTTTCACAGAATATTCATTCGTTGATAAAGTAAGACTACTCTACCCTTCTAACAGGTAATAACGAACCTGTTTCTCTCCAAATGCACTTAAAGTGACAATTCAAAGTTTCACTTGATCGAATATTACAAAATCATTTACGCACATTCAAACGGAAAATATCCCTAACCATACATACATGAAATCCTGGTAGGACTTTAACCAACCATAGAAATCCTCATTTGCTAGTAAGAATAGACGACGCTACCTTACCCTTCACTCAAGCCTGGATAAATTCTACTACTCTTTTCACAATGAGTTTTAAAACAGGACAGATGTCCCTATACTCGAAAGATACGATTTCATAGACAATCCTCACTATACATTTTACCTAGCACACCTAGAATCCCTAAACTTGTGCTGTACGACCACAACACTAGTGATATATGACAATACCACTATTTTGAAACAGAACAAATGCACTGTGCAACTTCACCTGTTACACTACTCTTGTACCGGTACAAAACCAGGAATTTTCACACTGCTGGAAAAAACCTTTTGACTACATATAACAACTAAACAAACTCAACATATGTTAAACATCGATCCTTTGTAATTACCATGTAGCAACCGAACTCTGCTACCAAGGAATTGATCCAGCGCCCCTATAGAAAAACTGTCTCAACAACGCTACCCAACACCATGATACTCACCGTTAATCATAAATCACTCACAAGGCCCATAAACCAACGAGACAATTTTTGGGCAACTGAATCATGTGGCTAAATTAATCAGAACATATTCACAAACTATTTACACATTTATATACATCTGCAGTTTATCATCTCTTACCATGGTTTTTATGCAAATAACATTTTAATTAAGTCACTAAGGTAAATGGATCAGCTGATGGTAACTAGACATCTTATCTTAAGGGGTTCTTGTATAGCGCACTGATACCGAAAGGTTTCCTGACGCTGGTTGAGTGCTGTGAGGTGGGGAGACGGGGGTCTAGTCAGCCTGTGTGAAGAGGTGAGTTTTTAGAAGTTTTCTAAATGCCAGGAGGGAGTTGGCAGATTTGAGGGGGAGGGGCAACTGATTCCAGAATGCGGGGGCAAGGTAAGCAAATCTGTGACCGCCAGTTTTTTAAAGTTTGGTAGAAGGGACAGCTAGCAGTAGGCGATGGGAGGAGCGGAGATTACGTGCCGGGCGATAAGGAGCGACCAGAGATTTGAGAAAGGCAGGGGAGGTCCCGGACACAGCCGTGAAAGTCAAGCAGACGATCTTAAATGCAGTCCTCTGCTCCACCGGCAAACCAGTGGAGTCTGTGAAGCAGTGGTCTCGCGGATTGCCACTTCGGGGTTTTATAGGCCAGTCTTGCTGCTTGGTTCTGTACAATCTGTAGCCTATTAAGGAGGAATTTGGGTAGGCTGTAGTACAGGGAGTTTGAAAAATCCAGGCGGGAGAGCACCAAGGCAATCAGGACTTGTATCAGGGCCTCCGGTGTTAGGAGGTGGGACACTTTCCTGATTTCTCTGAGCTGGAACATGCATGATGACACCACCGCACCCACCTGAGGCTTAAGAGAGAGCTCCGAGTCGATTATGACCCCGAGACTCTTTGCTGACTTAGCCGGGACGGGCGGGGGGCCAAGCTCAGTCGGCCAAAACTGTGGGCCCCAGTGAGTAAGACTGTTTCCTGGGAGGATTAACTCGGTCTTCCCCGGGTTCAATTTAAGCTGGTGGGAGTTCATCCAATGTTGGATATGTAGCATCACTGCTTGGCAGTCAAGGGCTGTATTGGGGGAGTTGCGCGGAAAGATGATTTGCAGATCGTCTGCATAGTTGAATACGGTGACATTCCACCTCTTCAGGGAAAAAATAAGCGGCTGGAGGTAGAGATTAAAAAGCAGAGGGGACAAGGAGGATCCCTGAGGCACTCCGCAGGTGGATGGGCCCTGCGCAGCTGTGAAGGGACTGAGCCGGACCGCCTGCATTCTGCCCGACAAGAAGGATTTGAGCCAGGCAGAGGCCAGGCCTCGGATGCCGGCTTGCTCGGCACGGTGGATAAGGATGTTGTGGTCCACCGTGTCGTACGCAGCCGACAGATCCAGTAAGACGAGCGCCTGTGATGTCCCTTTATCGGCATTAGCCCTAAGCATGTCCATGACTGCCAGGATTACAGCCTCGGTGGAGTGGGCTGGTCTGACCCCAGCCTGATTTGGTTCGAGAAAGTTGGAACGCTCGATGAATTCAGATAGGCAACTGGTGACATGTGCCTCCAGGAGTTTGGATAGATAGGGCAAGAGAGAGATAGGCCGATAATTGGCGAGATCGTCTGGGTCAGCTCCAGGCTTCTTCAGTAAGGGCACAAGAACGGCCTCCTTGAAGGAATTGGGCACTGCTCCTGTAAATGTAAATGTAAATGTAGTATACTTGTAAAGCGCACAGCTGCCCCAGCAACGGGGCGTCCCGGCGCTGTATAACTCTGGGGAACCCGTCCTGGCTTTCCCTGTGGGATGGTCCCTTGCTGGGAGTACCCAAGGTGGAGCCAGGCATCCCCAGAATTGGTGGGGCCGTTGTGGAGATTAGGCAAGCTAATGCCCAGAGTTGCCGAGTGGAACCCCTGATTAGAGTAAGCACCGAAGCGAGAATTATCGAGTCCGCTGACCAAGGTCCACGACCCTGCCGCGTCGGGAATTGAACCCTGGTCCCAGGCTGACTTCTGCTCTCAGGCCTGCCGCCTCTAACCAGTGAGCCACACTACTCCACTGTCTCCAATGAGGTGTTTAATAAAGGCAAGATGCAGTCCGGTAAGGACAGGCAGATGTCACGAAAGACAGAGGGAGGGCAGCAATCGTTGGGCGAGCCAGATTTGACCCGAGTGGCAAGTTTAGCCAGAGTGCTAGGGTCGAGGGCAGGGAAGGAAAGCAGAGAGAGTGGATTTTCAGGGGGGGAGGCTGGCATGTCATCGGGATGGACTGAAGGGATAGTGTTCTTAATCTTGACGATTTTTTCGATAAAGAAGCTATTTAAGGCATTGCAAGATTCTTGCGTCGGGGTCTGAGAGGGAAGAGTCCTTGCATCAGACGTAAGCTCCCTCATGATTGAAAAGATCTCCTGAGGTTTGTTATGAGCAGTGAGGATCCTATCCGAGATGTGGAGAGCTTTTGCTGCCATGATTGCATCTTTATATTTTTTCCTCGCAGCAACATATAGCTCTCTATCGGTGGACAGATAGTTGCGTCTCCACCTGCGTTCCGTTTGGCGCAGTTCAAGTTGCTGAGCTTTCAAAGTGGAGTTAAACCACTTATGGGACTTACTGTGCCGGGTACGGGGGAAACTGGAGGGAGGGGCGAAATGATCACTGGCTTTTATGATCCAGCCAGTAAGATCTTCCTCCAAAGTATGAACAGTCGCATTGTTAGACAGCGAAGGGCGAGTCTCAGCCAAGAACGAGAGGAATGCCTGGGAGTCAAGAGTACTCCATTTACGGGCAGTCCCCCCGGCCATGGGAGAGACCTTAATGCAACCCCTAACTGTGATCACTGTATCGATCAAGTAATGGTCGGACCAGATACAAGGGGTGATCACAGGGTAGGAAGGAGTAAGATTATAAGTCCAGATGTGATCTAAGATGTGACCCCCAGTATGGGTGGGGGAAGAGACATGTTGATTCATGTTGAAGCTGGTGAGGACTTCAAATAGCTCAGCCGCATGGGGACCAGCTTCATTATCATTATACCAATAGTTGAAGTCACAGAAAATGGCGACTCGAGCAGATGAAATAAGTAGATTAGCTAGCTGTTCACTGAAGGCAGCCGGGAAGGAAGGCATAGGGTGGGGAGGACGATAGAGGATGACAATGGTGAAAGCTCCCTCTCCAGTCTCTAGCTTAATGATAAGATTGTCCACGCAGTAAGAGTGAAAGAGGACTTCAAGGTAAATTTAAGCTCCTTACGAATGACAGCTGCCACCCCGCCGCCGGCACGGCCAGAAGGGCGATTCGTGTTGAGCAGGTAATAATCGGGGGGCAAAGCAGCTAAGATGTCAGGGAGAGAATCATCAGTCAGCCAGGTCTCGGTAAGCAGAAGGATATCAGGCCTTTCGTCGGTGAGAAGGAGAAAAAGATCGACCTGATGTCTGACCAGTGAGCGTGTGTTTAGGTATAGGACCCGGATATGTGTTTCAGTTGTGCTGGGATCAGATAACTGTTTAGTGCAAGGGGAGGGAAAAGGTACATTCCGCGCGATGCCGAGTGCCGAGATGGCCTCTAGGGTCCGCGGGGGTAGTGCAACAGATACACAGTCCAGATCCCTGAGAGCCTGAGAAGAATAAACAGCGTCGGTACTCGGCTGTGAGTGGCCCAAGGCAACAAGGAAGAGAGGGAAGGAGTCAGCAGTAACAGCTTCTTAGATCAAGCTGATGGGGTAGTGTTGCAGCAAAGTTTTAAAAACGCCGATTTTGCAGTTATTTTAAAATTTCAAATCAAATTAAAATACACAGCAGCACAACCTCCCGGCTTCCGCCTCAGGAGGGACACAGAAGACACTCAGTCAAACAAGCAGACGGGCTCGGGGAACCCCTTTTATGCGCGACTAGAGCGCGGGGGATAGAAGACACACTCAATATGGCCGCCGCTTGTATGAACCTGGGACCAACTCCACAGCGTCGGTACTCGGCTGGGAGTGGCCCAAGGCAACAAGGAAGAGAGGGAAGGAGTCAGCAGTAACAGCTTCTTAGATCAAGCTGATGGGGTAGTGTTGCAGCAAAGTTTTAAAAACGCCGATTTTGCAGTTATTTTAAAATTTCAAATCAAATTAAAATACACAGCAGCACAACCTCCCGGCTTCCGCCTCAGGAGGGACACAGAAGACACTCAGTCAAACAAGCAGACGAACTCGGGGAACCCCTTTTATGTGCGACTAGAGCGCGGGGGATAGAAGACACACCCAATATGGCCGCCGCTTGTATGAACCTGGGACCAACTCCACAGCGTCGGTACTCGGCTGGGAGTGGCCCAAGGCAACAAGGAAGAGAGGGAAGGAGTCAGCAGTAATAGCTTCTTAGATCAAGCTGATGGGGTAGTGTTGCAGCAAAGTTTTAAAAACGCCGATTTTGCAGTTATTTTAAAATTTCAAATCAAATTAAAATACACAGCAGCACAACCTCCCGGCTTCCGCCTCAGGAGGGACACAGAAGACACTCATTCAAACAATCAGACGGGCTCGGGGAACCCCTTTTATGCGCGACTAGAGCGCGGGGGATAGAAGACACACCCAATATGGCCGCCGCTTGTATGAACCTGGGACCAACTCCACAGCGTAGGTACTCGGCTGGGAGTGGCCCAAGGCAACAAGGAAGAGAGGGAAGGAGTCAGCAGTAACAGCTTCTTAGATCAAGCTGATGGGGTAGTGTTGCAGCAAAGTTTTAAAAACGCCGATTTTGCAGTTATTTTAAAATTTCAAATCAAATTAAAATACACAGCAGCACACCCACCTCCCGGCTTCCGCCTCGGGAGGGACACAGAAGACACTCAGTCAAACAAAACCCTGAATAAACAAAACATGAATAAACAAGACCAGCTTGTCATTTCAAAATCCAATTTAATTTTACTTTATTAATCAAAGAAGGAGCATTCTCAAATTAGTCTTTATTTTATTAGCATTTAAGCAGCATTTTATTGAGGAAAGGCACATCAGACTGACATTTCAAAGAATCATCAATTAGCATGAGTTAAAGCAAAATGATCAGTTTCCCAAACCCTAAGTTCTATTTTCCCTGTCTATAACGCGCTCCATCTAAAAAGGAAAAGTCATTAAGGCCTACTATCCTTACGTGCGCCAAATGTCCGTCAGCACGTCACGCCCTTCAGGAATCGGAAAGCAAGAAGCGCCCTCCTGTCATAGGGCTAAGTTTTTATACCTTTCTAACTAGCTAATCGCCACTGAAAGTATTCTTTTTCCTGCCATCCAGAGTTCCAATTGGCTGACAGATGTCAGTCCATGTGAGATCATCACCTTTTTCAATCCAAAGTTGAGCCTTTCTAAAACACCATTGTCCTCTCAGTCATGCGACTTTAGCTTCCTCGGAAACGCAACATTTTATTGAGTAACAGTTCGTTGCTTCCTTAGCTTGGCTGATTTGCCGCATCCTGTCCTTGAATTTGTCACTTTCAGAGCACGTCTTCCACAGTCAATTTCATTTATTTTTCTGATGCATTTCTCTGTGCTCGGCTCTTCACGACAGGTTTCCATACACCCACTTTCACAGGCCTCAGGCCTTAGGCCTCTCTCTTGACAACTAGTATTTAAACAAACACAAGACATCAATTAATTAAAATATTGAAACTCGTTCTGTTACCCACCCCCTTTGCTAATTATTAACCCATTAATCAATGTTATCTAGCTGAAGCTGAAGCACACAGAGCTGCATGTTTTATATCTACCATTCTTCATTTAGGCCGCAGAATCCTCCTCGAGCTAATGCCACATAAAAACGAAAAGACATAACATAAGCACACACAAATGAGCACATGCCATTAATAAATCAGCTGCATTTAATACTGACAAAGACAATTGACAAGATGAATTTATTATTTTTTACAAACTTGCAGTTGCAACATAGAGCACATGAGTTAGTCCCTTGTGTCGTGTATGCATTTTAAACTAGGTTGATTAGTACATTTCAACATACTCTGATTAATACGGTTATATTATGGAAGTTTAACTTTGCGAGTCAGAACAAAATATTATTCTAAATCTCGCTCCATCAACATCATACAGCATTCTCCAGCTATGCACACTGAACAGAAGAGAGAGGATTGATGTAAAGAAAGAAGAGAGGAATTAACCATTACAACACAACTACATTATAGTCCCTCAGCAGAGCGATCCGATCCAAAGTGAGGCTCATAAAATCAATATTGCTACAGTTCTAGCTTTCTTCAAATGTCGGAGGGAGAGGTGAATCTGACGTCCTGTACTCACTGGCAAAGGCCAGGTTCTTGGAGATGATAATGTTATTTAAAGCCTCTCCATAAGGGACATGCTTAAAATGTGGAACATCCAGCCCTTCCATGTTCTTTATTCCACAGAGTAGGATATCGCTATTATTGCACAGTCATAGATTAAAATCAACCGCCAACATTAATAAATCCTCTTTATTGGGCCCATCACAAATTACCTGAATCCACTCTTGTAATGGTGGCGTGTTTGTCGATCATATCTAAAGACACATGAGACATTAACTGCATGTGTGCTTGATGTCCTGAAACTCAACTGGCTTGCAGTTTCCGTAAATCACAGTTGAGAACCCATTCTATTGCATTTCAGTTCTCGAGCAGTGGAATATAGCACGGTATGGCTCTTTAGCTTGGTGCTGTGTTGTCCTGTGACTTGCCTGTGCAACCTTCAGGACTGGGACTGGGGAGCAATAGTCGTCATAAGCACTGTTTTCCTATATCAGTCATTATTTATTCTCTAAGAAAATCTTGAACAGTCTACACAAATGACCTCTTACTGAATTCATAATTTCGTCTTTTTTTAAGAAGTATGGATATTTCTGGGTTCACCCATGGGTTTAGTATCTGTTTCTCTATTGTGCAAAAGATTAGCGTGTTCACAAGAAAAGGAGCGGCACTGCTGGGTGTGAGGAGCACAGATTAATTAGTAAGGCATTCCAATATCTCAAATTAGACCCTTCACCTGTGTGCAAAGAGGGACCCTTAAACTAGACTGCGTGGATGACAGGAGCAGTGGAGCCAAAGTGCTTCTTATGGTGCAAAACATGTTTTGCTCGAAGGCTGGCACCTTAGCGTGGCCACGAAACATTTGCAAAATTCCACCATTCTCCCACCAATAGAAGGGCATTCGCGAACATAGAGGATGTATTGGGTGTTTTAATAGCCAGAAAGAACAGTAAGCCATCCCAAACAAATATGATTTAGAGGGAACAAAAAGGAGTGGAGGACACCGTTAACTTGATAAATAATAAGACTATTATTTTACAAACCTGGCTGCTCGAATACAAGTCATGATAATGACCCCCCTCTCCCGCCTGCGTGGTCCTAATGAGCCCAGGAGCCCCTTGACCGCACCATTGTCACGATTCACGATTTCTGTGTGCAATTGTCTGATATCAGCTAGTGGGTAAAGGTGATGTAACAAGGCACAGAAGTTTGTGGTCGAAGGTGAGCTCTAGGCTCCTTGACAAATTTCCGGCACCTCGATAAGGCTATTGCACCAGATTGAGAGAAACATACCGATGATGCCTCCAGACAGGTAGGAACCGCCTGTGTCAGATAGAGGGGCTTCAGCAGAAACATCCTGGAGGCTTCCAGCTTGGGGCAGCAGCACAGCAGAAGCAGCCATGATCCACTCCTCACGTTCCATCGCCTGCTCACCCTGATTGTTCCATGTTGGGCTGAAGTCAGCCACTGGTAAGCATAGTAGGCGCTGTGTATAGATTAAAGAGGAGAGGGGCAAGAACACAGCCCTGCTTCAGGCTGCGGCGGGTGGTAATTCTAGAGGTGGCAGTATGAGGACGTGTTCTTGCTCAAACCCACGTGCCAGGAAAGGGGGGCTGTTGGACAGGCCTCGTAGCCGGGCCGCCCCCCCTACGCACAACAGGGCCCGGACCCCGGCTCTCCCTGAATCCCCAGCAAGAGCCACCCCGGCAACCCCCCGAGGTAATCCACAACCCGTCCACACCGGGACTCCAGCTCCTGAACCCTCCCGTACCGGCTGGCCGGGTCCCCGTCAGCCCCATGGCCCCGGTCCGGCAGCCATCTTTGGACACTACAACACGAGGCCCCGTGGCCTCGACTCGACCCCAACCCTGGGCCTGGCCCGGCCCCGACATCGAGGCACCAACCTCCACCCAGGAGGTAAAGAGACCACTTGGCAGGTCAATGAAAGAAGAAGGCGTCAACGGCTCTCCTCCGCCGGGTGTCGATCACCCCCGGCCTCCCTGGGCGCTGGCTCCAACCCCCTGCTGGGTGTCGGGACTCCCTCATTCCGGACCTCCCGACCTCAAGGCGCGAGGGTCCGGACATCAAAGGGAACCAGACCTATAACTGGGGCGGCCCCAGACCAGGAGGGCAGTTGTATCCTGGAGTCGAGAGACACCGAGTAGAACTCATCCTTGGCGGACTGCTCGCGCTGCCGCAGCCCTGCTCTGTGAACCCTTCGTCTTGGCCTGCTGGCGCTGCCGCGGACCTCTGCAACGTGAACCCTCATCTTGGCCTGCTGGCGCTGCCGCGGCCCTCTGCAACGTGAACCAACATCTCGGCCTGCTGGCGCTGCCGCGGCCCTCTGCAACGTGAACCAACATCTCGGCCTGCTGGCGCTGCCGCGGCCCTCTGCAACGTGAACCAACATCTTGGCCTGCTGGCGCTGCCGCGGCCCTCTGCAACGTGAACCATCATCTTGGCCTGCTGGCGCTGCCGCGGCCCTCCGCCATTTGAACCATCGCCTCGGCCTGCTGGCGCTGCCACGGCCCGACCCCGCCGACTCCTAAGCTCGAGGATTGTGAGCTTCCCTCCTGCCACCTCCTGTACCGATCCGGTACCAAGACTGTCCCGCTACCCCCTTTCCCTACAGAGACTAGAATTGAGAGGACCCTCGAGTCCTGAATCTCCTGTACCGCTGATAACCTTGCCGCAAGAACCCTATATAAAGAGTGTTGATCTCATCCTTGTGTGGTGTCTATCTGTGGGGAGGGAAGTGACTTGTCTGTACGATCGCCGGAGACGGCCCTCATCGGAGGCCTCTCCCCCAGTATTCGGCCGACCCTCTGGGTCCCCGTCTAACATTGGTGGCCAGCGGCGCGATCCGAACCTACGCATAATCGTACAGAGGGTCACTCGCCCCACGACACACAACCACCATGACAACAAAAGAGAGCGGAGCAACAGAAAAATTCCAGATGGAAAAGCTGGAAGAATACAACCACAGAGAACTGAAACAATTTTGCATAGAATTAGGCATTTCAACCACAGGACTGAGCACGAAAGAGGACTTCAAACGAGCCCTGGAATCTTGGGCGGAGACGGGTTCGACCGTACCCCAAACACGAAGCCACGAGACACCCGAAACAAGCCCCACGCCGATGGAAGAAAGAAGATCGGGTCTCTCCCCAGAAGAGGTCCGGGAACGGGAAAAAAGCAGGCTCCATGAATTAGAACTGGCACGACTTCGCTTAGATGGAGAGCTCAAATTGGCGGAACAAAAAATAACGTTGGAACACTTACGGCTCCGAGAGGAGCGAGAAGAGAAACAAAGGCAGAGAGCGCTAGAAGAGAAGAAGCTAACCTACGAACATGAGCGCAACCTCAAAGAAGTAGAGATTCGGAAGCAGAACAAGGAACTCGGGGTCCCCGAGCGCACGAACACTCCTGCCCCTACAGACCCCAAGGTCCACATACCCAAAGATGACGTCAGAGAGTACTACAAGAACGATGACATCCAGCAATGGTTCAAAGCGTACGAGGTAGCCATGACCTCCCACCGGATTCCCCGGAGCGACTGGGGAGCCGGGTTATGGGGGAGGTTTGTCAACGAAGGGCGAGACGCCCTGCTGCAACTCCCGGACCATCTGATGACATCCTACGACCACATGAAAGCCGCCCTCCTCACTGGATACGGACTCACACCCGAGATGTACCGCCAGCGGTTCCGCGACTGCAAACGGATCCCGGGTACAACTTGGGTGGAGTACGTGAACTTCTTTAGCCGAGCCTTCGAGGGGTGGATCAAGGGCAGCAACGTGACCACCTACGAGCAGCTCTTTGACCTTGTTGTGTGGGAGCACCTTTCTAACAACTGCTTCATCGAACTCAGGCAGCACCTCCTGGACAGTAAACTAACGGAACCTCGGCAACTCGCCGCCGAAGCTGACCGATGGGAAAGCACCCGAGTTGGCCGAAACGGACCCAGCGAAGCGCACAGAACTGCCCAAGGGCCCCATCGCCCCCGTGGAGGAGGAGGCCAGGGTCGGGGTAGGGACACCGGCCCGGTGACTCCCGCCAGCAACCCCCCGCCCCCGGCCGGCAGGGGAAACCCCCCGATGCGACCCGGCTTCCGAGCCAACATCACTTGCCACCGATGCCAGCGACCCGGCCACTACGCAAATGATCCCAATTGCCCAAAGAACCCGAACCCTTTACCCTGCCAGGTCGCTGCTGCAGCCCTGGGGGAAGAGCAAACCCCAGAAGACCAAGAAGAGTACGAAACCGACCAGCCTGAGTGGGAACCGGCCGCCATGTCCCTGGTTTGCTTAGGGGAACGAGACCTGATCCCTCGGGCCCCCCTTCCCGCCAACACGCAGAAGTACAGCCAGTGGGTCAACATTAATGGCCGCCGGGCTGAAGCCCTCCGCGACACCGGGGCCAGTGTGACCGCGGTCCGCTGTCATCTGGTGGCCCCGGACCAGATCTTGCCGAACATTCTTTGCCCTGTCCGGTCGGCCGACAACTCAGAAAGTCTATGTCAAATGGCCTACGTCCCCTTCGAATGGGGAGGAGTATCAGGGATGCTGAAAGTGACTGTCCGCGATGATGCCCCCGTGGATTGCCTCCTGGGGAACGATCTCGAACGTTCTCCCTGGGCAGCAGTCGAACGGAGAGAGCACCTGGGGATGCTGGGCCTCCCCGAATGGGTCTGTGCCACGACCCGGTCCATGACCGCCCGTGCCGTCCCCAGTCCAGAAGAACCCGAGTGGCCGGAGCCTCCTCCCGCGATTGTCCCGGAGGAGGCCACCCCAGAAGCAAGTCCCCCGGCCCAAACCGAAGAAGGACCCGGTCGGCTCCCGGACCTCCCCGACCTGGCCCAGTGGCGTCAAGAGGGGGGCCCACCTAGGAACAATTCCAACAAGAACAAAGAATCTGTCCCTCCCTCGAGGGACTCCGGCAGCAAGCCCTTGCCCAGAGCGCAGGGGACACCTCGGGGGCCCACTGGATCTACTGGGACAATGACCTGCTCTACAGTGAGCAAAGGATTGCAGAACTGGGGGCCAGTCGGGTGCTGGTGGTGCCCCTCCGCTTCAGAGATTTCCTCTTGAATTTAGCCCACGATATACCCCTTGCCGGACACCTGGGACAGGACAAAACGTACGACCGCCTGGTGACCCACTTTAACTGGCCCCGAATGCGAAAAGATGTCACCAACCACTGCAAGGCCTGCCCCACCTGCCAGGCCAGCGGAAAAAGTGGCCGGAAAACCAAAGCACCCTTGCAGCCCTTTCCCGTCGTCACCACCCCGTTCGAACGGGTGGGAATAGACATTGTGGGGCCCCTGGACCCCCGAACTGCCCAAGGACACCGGTTCATCCTGGTCCTGGTGGACCACGCCACCCGATATCCCGAGGCTATCCCTCTTCGAACCGTGACGGCGCCTGTGGTAGGCCGAGCCCTGATGGGGATCTTCTCCCGGGTGGGCTTTCCCCGGGAGGTCGTCAGCGACAGGGGCACGAACTTCATCTCGAAATACATGAAGTCTCTCTGGCAACAGTGCGGGGTCACCTACAAATTCACGACCCCCTATCACCCACAAGGAAATGGATTGGTCGAGCGGTTTAACCGCACTCTCAAAGGAATGATCATGGGCCTAGAAGAGCCCCTCCGTCGCCAGTGGGACGTGCTACTCCCGTGCCTCCTGTTCGCCTACCGAGAGGTCCCTCAAAAATCCCTAGGCTTCAGCCCATTTGAACTCCTGTACGGGCACCCCGTCCGGGGTCCCCTCAGCCTAGTCAAAGAAGGTTGGGAGAGGCCCCCCAGAAAACTCCCCCGGATGTATACAAATACCTCTTGGCCCTTCGCAACCAGACCCGGCGATTCAGGGAGATCGCCAAAGTCAACCTTGAAGCCAGTCAGGAAGACATGAAGAAATGGTATGATCAGCACGCCTCCTCCCTCGAGTTCGAGCCGGGACAGCAGGTCTGGGTGATGTCCCCGGTTGAACCCTGTGCCCTACAGGACAAATGGTCCGAACCCTTCAAGGTGATTGAACGCAAGGGGCCCGTCACCTACTTAATCGACATGGAAACTTCCCGGAACCCCCTACGGGTCCTCCACGCCAACAGACTCAAGCCCCATTTTGTACGCTCCGAACTCAGTCTCCTGATGGCTACCGATAATGGGACGGAAGAAGACTCCGAGCCCCTTCCGGACCTGCTGAGGACCCTCGAGCGGGATGGCTCCGTGGAAGGGGTCAGACTCTCCGAGGCCTTGTCCCCGGAGCAACGCCAAGACTGTCAAGCTCTCCTGACACGATTCGCATCCTTGTTCTCTCTCACCCCTGGGGTCACCCCCTGGTGCCTTCACGATGTGGACACCGGGGACAGCCCCCCTATTCGCCACAGGGCGTACCGCGTACCAGATCGGGTGCGCGCCTGCATCCAGACCGAGGTGTCCAAGATGCTGACACTGGGAGTGATCGAACCCTCGGACAGCCCCTGGGCCAGCCCCGTCGTCCTGGTCCCCAAGGCCGCCGCCCCGGGCGTTGCCCCTGAGCTCCGGTTCTGTGTGGACTACCGGGGACTGAATGCCGTTACCAGGACCGACGCTCACCCTATCCCCCGGGCAGATGAGCTAATTGACCGCATGGGGGCCGCCCGCTACCTGAGCATCTTCGATTTAACAGCGGGCTACTGGCAAATCGGCCTCACCCCCGGGGCCCAAGAACGATCCGCCTTCTCTACCCCGGACGGTCACTACCAGTTCAGGGTGATGCCATTCGGCATGAAAAACGCTCCGGCAACATTTCAACGACTCGTGAACCAGGTACTGGCGGGCCTCGAAGGATTCAGCGCCGCCTACCTGGACGACATCGCTGTGTACAGTCACCACTGGACCGACCACCTCCTCCACCTGCGGGAAGTTCTACACGCCCTCCAGCAGGCCGGGCTCACCCTCAAGGCCAGCAAATGTCAGGTGGGCCAAGGGTCCGTGACCTACCTAGGACACCAAGTGGGAAGCGGTCTGGTTGCCCCCCTCCAGCTCAAGATCGCTGCCATCCAGGCCTGGCAACCCCCTACGACCCAAACCGAGGTCCGGGCCTTCCTGGGGCTCACCGGGTACTACCGGCGGTTTGTGAAGAACTATGGCAGCATCGTGGGGCCCCTCACGGAGCTCACATCCAAGAAGAACCCCAAAACGATCAACTGGACTCCGGACTGCCAATCGGCCTTAGCGAAGCTGAAGGCCGCCATGTGCACTGCCCCCGTGCTCCAGGCTCCCGACTACGGCCGGGAATTCATCGTACAGACGGACGCCTCCGTGGCGTAGGGGCCGTCCTCTCCCAACTCAACACCGAGGGAGTCGATCAGCCAGTGGCATTCATCAGCCGACGCCTGCTGGCCCGGGAACAGCGCTGGAGCACCATCGAGAGGGAAGCCTTCGCCGTAGTATGGGCCCTCAAGAAGCTCCGGCCCTACCTCTTCGGCACCCCCTTTCGGGTGCAGACAGACCACCGACCCCTGCAATGGCTGATGCAGATGCGGGGGGAGAACCCGAAACTGTTGCGCTGGTCCATCTCCTTACAGGGGATGGACTTCACTGTGGAGCATCGTCCAGGCCAGGACCACGCCAACGCAGACGGCCTGTCACGCTTTTTCCGCCTCGGCGAGGAGAGTCCCCAAGAGGATGGCTGACTCTCCCTGCCTTCGTAGCCGGGGCGCCCCCCCTACGCACAACAGGGCCCGGACCCCGGCTCTCCCTGAATCCCCAGCAAGAGCCACCCCGGCAACCCCCCGAGGTAATCCACAACCCGTCCCCACCGGGACTCCAGCTCCTGAACCCCCCCGTACCGGCTGGCCGGGTCCCCGTCAGCCCCATGGCCCCGGTCCGGCAGCCATCTTTGGACACTACAACACGAGGCCCCGTGGCCTCGACTCGACCCCAATCCTGGGCCTGGCCCGGCCCCGACATCGAGGCACCAACCTCCACCCAGGAGGTAAAGAGACCACTTGGCAGGTCAATGAAAGAAGAAGGCGTCAACGGCTCTCCTCCGCCGGGTGTCGATCACCCCCGGCCTCCCTGGGCGCTGGCTCCAACCCCCTGCTGGGTGTCGGGACTCCCTCATTCCGGACCTCCCGACCTCAAGGCGCGAGGGTCCGGACATCAAAGGGAACCAGACCTATAACTGGGGCAGCCCCAGACCAGGAGGGCAGTTGTATCCTGGAGTCGAGAGACACCGAGAAGAACTCATCCTTGGCGGACTGCTGGCGCTGCCGCAGCCCTGCTCCTGCTCTGTGAACCCTTCGTCTTGGCCTGCTGGCGCTGCCGCGGCCCTCTGCAACGTGAACCCTCATCTTGGCCTGCTGGCGCTGCCGCGGCCCTCTGCAACGTGAACCAACATCTCGGCCTGCTGGCGCTGCCGCGGCCCTCTGCAACGTGAACCAACATCTCGGCCTGCTGGCGCTGCCGCGGCCCTCTGCAACGTGAACCAACATCTTGGCCTGCTGGCGCTGCCGCGGCCCTCTGCAACGTGAACCATCATCTTGGCCTGCTGGCGCTGCCGCGGCCCTCCGCCATTTGAACCATCGCCTCGGCCTGCTGGCGCTGCCACGGCCCGACCCCGCCGACTCCTAAGCTCGAGGATTGTGAGCTTCCCTCCTGCCACCTCCTGTACCGATCCGGTACCAAGACTGTCCCGCTACCCCCTTTCCCTACAGAGACTAGAATTGAGAGGACCCTCGAGTCCTGAATCTCCTGTACCGCTGATAACCTTGCCGCAAGAACCCTATATAAAGAGTGTTGATCTCATCCTTGTGTGGTGTCTATCTGTGGGGAGGGAAGTGACTTGTCTGTACGATCGCCGGAGACGGCCCTCATCGGAGGCCTCTCCCCCAGTATTCGGCCGACCCTCTGGGTCCCCGTCTAATAGGGGCCAATCGGCCCCCACGCACACATGGCTGTGCCCAGCCCCCCCCCCCCTTCTGCCGATCACGGTTGGTTTGCGTGTCCCGCCCTTGCCCCGGAAGCAGTTTGGCGCTTCCGGGTCAAGGGGCGGGACCGCGGCATAGGAGGGGTTAAGAGCCTGGGGAGCGCGGGAACCGGCCTCTTTGTGCCCGCGCTTCCCAGGCTCGCTCCTCGCCCCGCTGTGGGGCCGTTTAATTTTCTCTTTCTTTTGTTTTGTAGGTCCTGAGTACCCGTTCGGCCTTTTTTCTGGAGAGCATCGCAATCGGTGGGAGTGGAGCTGCAGAACCCGGGAGAGCAGCAGATGATTTCTCGTTTCCGTCTGGGGACGTGTGCCAGCCGGTTTCGCGTTGTGGAACTCAGGATAACAGCGAAGTCAAGATACGAGTCTTCACGCTCCGGGCGGCGGAGCCCAAGTGCGGGCAGAGGCTGTGGTGCATTGGCCCTGACTTCGGCAAGGCGCTTGCTTGAAGGTGAGCCATGGGCTCCGGGTACCGTGTGGTTCGATTTGTTGGGGTATGAAATCATGACCCCTCCTCATTTACGGAGCAGAATAGTGCCCCCAGGGTCGGGCAGTCCGCGGAATCATCCAGGGGCACTGCCTAGTTTAGCGGGAGAACGTGGGACAGCTGCGCCAATCATACTTCATTACACGAGGTGGCGCTGTGGCCCAATTTCCCTACATTTGCCTTAGACGGGAGAAATATTAATCTAATTGCCGTGATATGAAGTGGGGAACATTTTATTTGTGTTATCTGATTTGGGGCATAAACCGAGTAGACTAATTTCCTTAAAAAAGTTGTAACTGTTGTATGTTGGCTCAGTGTGCAGAAGCTTTCATAACATGAATCGTGCAGCGGCTGCGAATGGACGGACACTTTACAGCAGCATGTGCAAAACAGCTTAAGTCCTCAGAAAACAGGGTTGGTCCAATAAAAGAGGGGATTCGCCGACTGGCACTGCTTGTAACCACCACCCTGTGCTTTAGATGGAAATACAGAAGTAAATGTAAATGTAAATGTACAGGAATTTATATAGCGCAAATCACCAAGCGGTTTCTAAGCGCTTGCTTAGGGAACCCGTCCTGGTATTCCCCTGTGAGATAACCCCGGCAGGGTATCCACAAGGTGAAAGCCAGGCATCCCGCCGCTAGGGGCCATAGTGGAGATTAAGCAAGCTATTGCCCAGAGTCGCAGAGTGTGACCCGTGAATCAAGTAGGCACCGGAGCGAGAATTGTCGAGTCCATGGACATTTTAGGACTCAAGACCCTGCCGAGCAGGGAATTGAACCCTGGTCCCGGGCTGACCTCTGCTTCCAGGTCTGCCTCCTCTAACCAGTGAGCCACACTTCTCCACTAGTGCTGGTAAGCACTACCGGAATTCCGGTTTGCTCCGGTTTGCCCCTGCCCCCTCACACTGATCCCACATGCTATGTCTAGTACTTTAATGCGTGCTTTGGGAGATGCGCAGTTGTTATGTATGGACAATGAACACCTGTATTAGTGGGGGTAAAACAAAAAACAGTAACTCCTAATAATTATTTCAGAGCTTGCCTTTCTGTGAGCCGAATTAATAGGAAGGGTCATTGTGCAAGCAGAGCTCACTCAGCCTCTCAAGTAGAACTTTGCCTCCTAGCTCTCTAAGTTAGTTGGTAATGTAGCTCAGTGGGTTTTTTACTTAAAGGTGCAACTCCTGACTGGACCTCCTCAGTGGGAACTGAAGTCCGGAAGTCCCCTCACGAGCCCGCCCTCCCTCCTGCAGGAGCGCTTTGTGAATCAGGCTGTCTGACTTCAGAAATGTTCTTTCCTCTTTAAACTAGGCTCGGCAAACAGGTGATACGTTGTAGCCATTGCCCGCTTCTGTGCATTGCTTCATCTTAAAGTGCTTTTTATTTTGGTGACCTTTGTTTGTACGAGGTTGCATCTTGGAGAGCACGACCGGAACTACTGTTGTTTTTACTCTCACAGACCTATAGCTACGTTACAAAGGTCGATATTGAGCAAGCGCGTGCAAATGATTTAGCTGTCTGCAGTACAGTTTCACATGGCCTCCGACACTGTTACAAGCTCAGTAGTGCTCCCTTTCACGCCCACAACCAGTGCTGTGCTGCTGTTGCAGCCACTAGCAGCTTGCAACCTGACTGCTCGTCTGTTTAAACTGTGACATACACCAGCTACGACAGGTTTGCACTCAGACTTCGTACCTTGATAGCACCCGCCTTGTGGTTTCAAACACTTGCGTATGTAAAGCAGTATGCCCAGTGATTGTGCCTGGAATAACTACAGCCACATTACAGGCATCATCAACTCCTGAATACTCACTGTATGCCAAGAATATCCTCCATTATACATAGCCATTATTACGAGAACCAGAGATGGCCACAACATTGACCACAATATACCAATGTTTATTTACCAAAGACAGCGTTGTACCAATCATGACTTCAACATGCCAACGATAACGATAATTGCCCCATTATGACATTCTCGGGCTCCATCATGCCAAAGACAGCACTTAAGGGTACCAGATGTACTTTAGTTAAAGTAATATGGCTAGTAAAAGAGAAAGACAACAGTAAGTCATTTTTCTAGCCGTTACTTGTCATTATTTTGTTTTTTAATTTTAGACCACATTTCACTTTCGAAGTATAAAAGCACGGTATCAATAATAACGTAATTTACAGGATTTATTAAACTTCAACATTAAGGTAACTAATCCTACCGTGGGAGGGCCGCCTTAAATAGTTTCCAAATTGAGCGTAAGCCGTGGGCTATAGCGCAAGCTTTTATATTCCTACTTCCTACCACTCTCCTTTTTTGTTTTTCGATGATGTGTTTCTAAAGTCTTCCTCTGAGCAAGTAAATGTTCCAGCAGGCCCATTTGTTTCACCCAGATTCCCAACCAGATGATGCAGTTATCGAGACAAACTTAATGAACCTCAGATAGGCTTTTACTGCAGTGGGAAGGCACTCAGAGTCCAAGAAGTGCTGAGTGCATGGTGTGCCAAAGCAGTACTTTAAGGTCGACTAGGACTGCATTTTAAAGTGAGTTCTGCAGTGATTCATAAAGGGAAACTTGCAAGAGAGATCAGATAGGCATGTCAATTCTTTTAAATTGTTTACACATAAAGTTCACTTGAAAAATGTGTGTGTAAATGTATATGTGTGTGTCTGTATACACACTGACCACCACCCCAGGGGCTTTTAAATGTTGGGAGGGGGGCCGCGCGGCCCCCCCTTCTGGAGCCTTGTGGTGGCCCTGGGGACCGCCATCCCCCAGGGCCGGCTCCTGCAGTGTCCCAGGGTGCCTACCCCCGGGACACGGTAGTCAATCTGGGACAAAAATAGTCCAGAGTAACGAAATAAAAGTGTCCCTGTTTGCAAACCTTGGGTAGGGACAGAGTTATACCTCTCTGAGGGCTTTAATTAGGGCAGCACATGTAAGGGGTTGTCCTTTAATTATGTCAAGTTGGCTTGGAGGGTATTTTACCGAAAGCCAAAGCAAAATGTCGTGCCGGGAGTGATAACGGGATTGATAGTTATAAACGATATTGGAAACTTCTCTGTGCTAACCACGTTCTGTGCAACTCAAAGCAGAAAACCAAACAAGGGACTGGAGTATTTCAATTAGAAGACAAATAGTACCTTGGGGGGGGGCCTAGTAATGTATTCAATTCGGGAAAGCAGGGATACGTAAAAGACTCTTGTCTCATTGATTATTAGGGGGAGTCCGAAACGCAGTGTGATACTGTTGCTGAGAGTAATATGTACGGAGCTGCTTTCCAATTAAAGTTGAGAACTTTCCGGAGTCTTCTACTTTGGTTTTCTGGTATATTGATGTAGCACTGTCTCTCTGAACAGGTCTTGTTTAGACTTAAACCCGGTGTGCATTCGGGTGTGGACAGGGTTGTAGCTCTCTGAGGAGGGTGAAACACATGTCTGGGGATGTTTGTGATCATGTCAGGTTGGCTGGGATGGTATTTACCAGAAGCCAAAGTGGGAAGCTAAAAAGGCTCTTGTTCCATTTTACAGCTTGGCATAGTTAGGGCTGTGCTAATCCTTTGTGTAAAGACTTTGATGCTGCACTGGCAAACAGACTGTCCTTTACACACTTAGATCCTATGCATAAAGATGTGGGTAGAAAACCAGGAATAGGAGGTGATGTCCTTGTCTGCAGCACAATTTTCTTTTAGTAACAATGAATGTAAAAATAGGAAGCCATTTTTACAGCCTAGCATGGTTAGGGCGGTGCTAATCCTATGCTTAAAGACTTAGATGCTGCACTGGCAAACAGACTGTCCCTTTCAAACTTAAATCCTATTGTCTAAAGACGTGGGTGGAAAACCAGGAATAGGAGGTGATGTCCTGGTCTGCAGCAGAATTTTAGTAACAATGAATGTGCCGTCCTTAAGGAGTCATGAGGGCGCTAGTGTATTCACGGTGGACCCCATGCACTGGGTCACTGGACTGCACACTGGGTACTATTCTTTAATGTAGGTCATTCTACAGGGCACTCCCTTCGTAACACTAATCCAGACACACTACATGGGACACAAACTGGGGCTATGCTTAACACTTACAGTTGGAAGTGTTAATGAGTATGCATCTGGCGCTAATCTTATCTAAAACTTAGCATGTGATGGCAATGTAAGACAAGCACGTGTACGGCAGTTACCGCCAGAAACACTAATGGTTTGTGTTTATCTTTTCCATTTATGTATGGCCGGGTCCATGGTGGATATCTGTGAAGTGCTCCACACCGCAACGGCGGCAACAGGTGGACAGCCCAAGGGATACGTACGTCAGGTAGAGGATGGCAAGCAACAACGTCAAATGTGATGGGCGAGTGATCAAGGACGCAGGAGGTGCCAGCACATGGTTGATTGTTTTTTGGGGTGTAAACCCTAGATTGGGCTGGCCGCAGTAATGTAGCGGGATGTTGCTCCACATAAAATGGCAGTATTTTCCTTAACAGGAAATTGTATTTCTACAGTAACGGCGCCTGTGCTCGCAGGGCCACCAGTGTCAGCATGGTATATTCATAGGTTACCACTTGGTAGGGCCAACGATAGGGATGGGGCAGTGCACAAGGGTGTGCATTGCTAGCCTTGGCAACCCCAGGAATAATAGCCCTATGCAACACCTCATCACCCCTTGTCGGGAAGTGGGGACTTCCATAGTAAAGTAGTAGACATACACTTAACATTTCCTAGGGCGTAGTGGCCAGGTGTGGGTGGTTAGCAGACTTCACGATACACCAGTGGGAGGTGTACACGGAAAGTACCAGGATACCCCCGGTCACAGCAACTACAGGGACCCCAAAGATTCATTAGGAGGCTCCATGGTAAGAAGGGTAGGCTGGCGCAGGGCTGGGCCTAACAATGACAGTGTGGCATCAACAGCAACTAGCAATGACGTGGGAAGTGTAAAGTCCGGGGCACCATGATGCGGAAGCCGGAGGCCAGGTAGCGGCACAGACAAGGGATGTTAAGTACCTATGAGTAGGCCAGCCCCAGCTTTGGAACCTGTAACTTGAACAGGATACTGAGGTAGGTCGGGTGTACACATCTAGGGCCAGGAAACCCCTGGTCACAGCAATTACAGGGATCCCAAAGATGGGGTCTGTCCGTCCAGAGTGGGGAAGGAGAGGTACTCGATAGGCACACCCCTTCGCCCTCAGTCATTATCTGACATGCGGGTAGCAACGATTGGGTTTTATTTGGGCAAGGGGGTCCTGGTGGAAGGGTTAATCGCAGTAGCAAGCAGGCTAGCAAAATATAAAACCCAGACTGCACCATAGGGGGTCTCAGTTGTTTCACAGGCTGCAGGAAAAGGGGGGGTGGACTCCTTTACTGCGCAGAATCACTCGGGGGAAGAATCACTCGGTAAAGAGGATCAACACTTGGATTGGGAAAGTATTTCAAACACCTCATTGCAGTATATTCCACAGGGGTGCATCAGAGAGGGACGATTTAGATTAGCAGGGGGGGGCTCACTTGAAGGAGACCAGCAGTGAGCCGCTGACAAGAAATGGTTGGCAATGGTTGGAGGGGTTGTCTCTACTTGCAGGTTAGGGGTACATTTGACGGAGTCAGGGAATGCCCTATGGTTAGGGAACAAACTAGCAGGGGTAGAGGGTTTTGATTAGGAGGATATGACCTTTCAGTGTAGGTGGTTGGGGGGGGGGGGGGCCAGATAGTCGGTCAACGATGCTGGCCTGTGGCGGTAAGGTCCTAATCGGTGAGCAGCAATTTAAGGTCCTTAGGTGGGGGCGGCCCCATTCACGAAAGGGGTCGCCCAGGGGGAGGGGCCACTGGTCTCTCCCAGAACTTCAGGGGCAGGATATCCGCTTGCTTGGGTGCGGGGGGGGGGAGTCAACGCTTTCCTCAGGCTGGTAGCCACCCCACACATACACTATGCACTATGACGCTAAGGGCGCAAGTGTAAGGGCCCTCCTGTTATGGTTAAATGGAGTTCACGGAGCGCACGAGGGTAAACGGGCCCTTGTCGCGCATGCGCATCTCGGACGTGAGAGCGTAGCTGGGTAAAAGGATCTAACACCGGTTAGCGACTGTTGGACTTGGCCCTTATGGCAGGTTCACCCCTAATCTTTTTGCTTTTAATAAATGGTCTGTGTTGATGATTTTCTGGTCTGTGCGCACTTTTTCCCTGTGTCCCAGAGTAAAGTGCGTGCATGTAGTTAGGCTGGCCTGCTCTCCCATAGGAATGCATGGGGAATGTCTGTGTCCCTAGTAGTTCCTGATGCGTGGGGAGTGCAAGCCCGAATTTGGTATCAATCAATCAATCAATGACACTTGTAAAGCGCGCTACATACCCATAGGGTCATATGTGCGAGTTCGTGGGAATGAATGCTTCGCAATGATGTTTGTTGCGTGAGTGTGGCATGTGTAGAAATGCCATTTCCAGGACTTGGCATATTAATGTAAAATATGCCTGTCGTGTGATTGGCTGGAGCTGGCTGGTGAGCCTGGCTCCAGGAAGGCTGGATGGGTCTGCCCGGTGGTGAGTGGGAGATTAGCATGCTTGATGGCTTGGGAGGAGTGCACCTGGTCCCTGATGGGCCTGGGATTTCCCCACACAATGCTGGCTCCACCCCCTGTAGTGCGACTGATGACCCTAGCCCTGCCAGTGAATAGAGAGGGTGGTTGAGGTAAACAGAGTACTTCAAAACCAGCTGCAACTGGTTTTCCCCCACCCTGCACCTACAGACAAAGGAATTTACAGTATAAGAAGGGGCTGTGTCCCCTTACAATTTGTTCTCTGTTCGGCTTTGGACCTTGCCAGAGGGGGCTGTTGCTGCTGCTGGGGCCAGGAGAACCGCCACTTGGACTGTCTCCCTGCCTGGAGACCCAGTGTGCTGGCTCTGGCCCTGCCTTGCCCCTCTGCCTGCCTCCAGACCTTGCTGGAGCTTTTGCTGTGCCTGGAAGCGCTTTTATTGGATTTATAGCGCTAGGAGCGCTTTCCTGGTGCCCCAGCGCTCAATAGCGCTTTGCTTGTCTTTCTAGCGCTGAGCGCGCTGATCCTGTGCTCCCAGAGCGCTTGGGAGCGCTTTGTCGATATTGCCGGTGCCTACCCGGCATTGGCGCCGATTTGCCGATTTTTGGAGCGAGCGAGTGCCCACCTCGCTTTATTTTTAATTTGAAGGCCGGTGCCACCCGGCATTGCCCCGTTGTGCGGATTTTATTTCAAGCTGGTGCCCACCCGGCATTGCCCCGTGTTCACCGCCGCAGCCCGGGAGCCCTGAAAGCTGTTGCCGGGCCGCTGCCTAGAGCGACCCGGAAGTCCCGCCTCCTGACCCCCAGGGCCGCGCTGCCATTGGCGGCCCCGGCGGAAGTCAGGCAGAAGGACGGTGCGACGAGGCCAGGCAGGAGACCGAGGAAGCCTGCTCCCGTGTCCACGAGGCTCCCGAGGAAGAGGAGCCGTCCCGCCAGCAGACAGCCGGTGAGTGAAGGAAGGGAGGAGGGCGTCGGTGCACGCTGTCGGTGCCGCCCCTCCCCTTCCGTTTGCGGACCAAGCGAGGTCCTCGGTGTGATCGAGCCCAGAGGCTCGTGGGGCATTGTCCATTCCTCCTTGTTTCCCGAGCGGCCCCGATTGGCAGAGGGCCGCTCCAACGTGTGTGGCATTTCTTTGTTGGAGCCAAGAGGCTCCGGGGGCATTATTGATTCCTGAGTCCCCCGTGAGGGACTCCCACGTGGCCGCATTTTTGGTGCTTGGAGCCCCGAGGCTCCTGGGGGCAATTTGTTTATTTAGAGCCCGAGAGGCTCCCGCCCTACTTCTATGTTACGAGGCTCGAGGGGGCATTTCCCTTATTTCAGAGCGCTGAGCTCTTAAGGGCATATTTGTTCATTTAGAGTCCTGAGAGACTCGCTGGGGGCATGTTTCTTGTTTAGAGCGCTTATTGCATGTTGATGATGTAATTTATAAAGAATAAATCCTGTAGACGTAGGTATCCTTAAGATGGTATTTATTAGTTATAATTAGGTAAAAGGAAGAAATAGGAGTAATGAATCAGGCCCCACCGGGAGCAGCATCCAGCTGCTCAGCCCACTCAATCAAACTGATGGCACATTCAAATCATGCACACAGTAACATTCCAATGACATCATACATACTCAGGCTGAGCAGCAGGGAATAATATGATCAGGATGTAACACATCTCCCTCTTTTATAACAATGAGAATAAAAGAGAGAAAGTGAAATTAATTACAATATGTCCTGATGGTGGTAAAATCAGGATTACTAATTAGCAATACATAGAAAATGAATAACTGTGAAATTATATCATATCAGGATTACTAATTAGCAGTACATATAAATGAATAACTGTGAAATTATTTCATGAATTGAATTGAGTAATCAACATTGAAATTGACTAATTATAAGTAATATCATGAATTAATATTATATCATCATGAAAGATGAATACAGGAATGATATCTTTTCGTATAAAACCAGAGAGTAATTATATACAACCATTCCTCATCACAAATAAAAACCCAATTTATCACTAATCACGGCAGTTGGCCAGACTGTCATGAACAGCAACAAAAGGGAAATAAATTAAACAAGGTGACGTCCCTATAGAATAACATTTTTAGGACGTAGGAGTTATCACGCTATTCAAACACTTTTATATAAAGTATAATGAAAATTACGCATAACACCTAATGCATGGGTATATGGTTTCCTTACAACTCTCTGTAATTGAACACCTCTTATTGAAAAGAGCACTTGCGTGGTTCAATAATAAAAAACGAGAATAAATTTAACTGAGGACTCAGTAGCCTCATATAATAAACATAACTGAGGACTCTGTAGCCTCATATAATTCGATCATTATGAAATGGAGCACCTCAAATTATGAGCACGTATGTGGCTCCGCAACATATGCATCTTAAAATTCCAACTGGAGAACTAAACTTCTGTAAATATAGGAGCACCTCAATCTATGAGCACGTATGTGGCTCCTCAACATATGCATCATAAAATTCCAACTGGATAACTAAACTTCAGAAAATATAGGAGCGCCTCAAACTATGAGCACTTATGTGGCTCCGCAATAAATTTAAATACACACTAGTATTGAAATCTTCAAAGTATATCAAAATATACTCTAGTATTGAACTTCTCAAAGTTCAATCAATAAATGTAAACTCTGCACGACTAATCGCAGTAAAGTATGAACTCCTCTATTTATAATAGAGCACTATTAAATAAGTGGTTCATCAATAGATTTTAACAACTTAATGAACACCTCAAATTAATTGAGCACAAACGTGGTTCATTAACATCAATAAATTCAAACTTTGTCAGAACTCAGCATAGTAAATCTGACCCTTAAATTCAAGCATTGATGAAAATAATATAAATAAATTAATTCATCAATTTCAGCATTCAACAATTCAAGCAGTATAAAATTAATTAATCATTCAGAATTCAAATAAACCAATAAATCAATTTCTCAATTGCAGTACATAACTGTTCTATAAACCACTAGAACACAACATGTACATTAATGTATATATAAAAGTGACTGATGGAAAATAAGAATTTAAAATAATAAAAGTAGTCACCTTTGTCATATCAAATGTTGTGAATTGTGAGGCTTGAATATTAAAACAGTACCTTGTCTCTTGAAATATATATGAAAACATCTCAGGGACTTGCAGGGTTTACAAACTTAAAAACAACATAGCGTGCCAGTCGCTGTGACACGATGAAAAAACGATGGCAGATAACCTCAAATGCAAAGTATTAGGACAGAAATGCTGTAGATGAAAAAACGATGGCAGATAACCTCAAATGCAAAGTATTAGGACAGAAATGCTGTAGAAATGAAATCGTTTTATCCTCGATCACTTTAGCGCATTAAGAACTTATCTGTGTCCTTCACATCGGGAAGTGTTGATTAACGACGACAGCACGCAGCAAACATCTCGCTGTCAGTCACGAAAATGCTCTTCAACAGAGGCAGTGACTCATTTGCGGTGACTCATTGGCTGACGTCAGTAGCAGAGCGCGAGGAGAGCTTCACTTCGCCAACTCCTCGGGACACTAAGAAGACGTCATCACAAAGGCTGAAACAGGGAAAGGCAAGGATCGCTGCTGATAAATGACAGTTTAACCGTCATCTCCAAACCGGACGGTGAGTGTCAGAGACTAAAATGAAAAGTTAAGTAATTTTCAATGAAAGTCGCAGCTCCGTTTGTTTAAGCGCGCTGGCATCATTCATCACCTAAGCACTGCTCCAATTAACCTCCCGCTTTGATGAAAACGGAAGCCTCAGAGTGGAAAAAGGTCGCAGCCCGTTTTCATATTTGCATGAGATGAATTAAATGAGTAAAGTTCCCTTCTTCAAAAATGCCGTTCATCCGCTTGACAGCTATAATTCACACTTAACCTCAGAGGTCCATAAACAAAACAGTCGCTTCAGATAGTTTTGCTGAAAGGTTGACACTTTTGCCCTTGAAATATAAATAGTCATTTTAAATTGCTGAAATGTTCACATCTTTGCCCTTGAAATATATATAGTTATTTTTAAATTGGGCTTTGAACATCTTGACGTTCTTGTAAATAAATCTGCCATTATAAAATTCAATAAGTTCTTCAAAGTACAACGCTTGAAACATACCTTTTTAGATGTTTCTTGTAGGCTGTCAGATGTGACATGACACCGGTGGGGCATCAAAAAGCGTTGCTTGTCTTTATTTAAATAGTCTTTTTCATTTCTTGTAGTTGTAAATTGTAAATTTTGTTCCTTTACGCGTAGTTCTTTCTTCATCGTCGCCATTATTGCATGTTGATGATGTAATTTATAAAGAATAAATCCTGTAGACGTAGGTATCCTTAAGATGGTATTTATTAGTTATAATTAGGTAAAAGGAAGAAATAGGAGTAATGAATCAGGCCCCACCGGGAGCAGCATCCAGCTGCTCAGCCCACTCAATCAAACTGATGGCACATTCAAATCATGCACACAGTAACATTCCAATGACATCATACATACTCAGGCTGAGCAGCAGGGAATAATATGATCAGGATGTAACAGCGCTGAAGCTCTAAATTGCAGATTTGCTTGGCGAGCCCCTGAGAGGCTCCTTCCCCACCTTGTTCTTGAGCCCTCCTGGCTCCAACGTTGCTCAGTCATATTTACAACTGTCCAGCACTTAGTGGACAGTTGCCACGTTTAGGCTTTGTGTCTGTGCTGCCTGCGCAGACCTCCCTGACACTGAGACTCAGGGCATTCCGCCCCTTTCGAGGCCAGTTGGCCTGAGGGACATTTTGAGTGTTGTGCTACATGCACCCTGCGCATTGTGATTTCTTTGCTATGTGATTCTTGCGCAAAAGTTCTAACCTGCACCTCTGAATGTGTTTTATGCCTCATGTGCAATTGTTTATGTCCCATTACCTTTTCTAAAAGTGACCTGATTAGGTATTTCATGGTTTATCCCCTTTGCTAAAAGTGACCTGCTTAGAGGATTGTTGATGTCCACTTACCTTTGCTAAATGTGACCTGCTTAGGTATTTTATGTTTAGGTTTCCTTCCCTTTGCTAAATGTGACTTGCTTAGGTGATAGGTTTTCCTTCCATAGGTCCTGATGATAAGGTCCTAGTTCCCTGCGTGATTTCCCTACAGTGTTTAGGGTGGCGTAGGAGGTATTTTCCCTTTACCAGTAGTTACTGGTTGTATGCTATATTCACTATTTCTGTGTTACAGTCATTGTATGTTGATGTGCTAAAGTGTTATACCTACAAGTATTATTTCTAACAAGTGCATACCCCTGACAGTGGTCCAGGTGGCCCTGTCCTGTACATAATCCCTTGTAAATCTTGCCCGTGCCTGTTGGCACATTGTAAAGTGTGTGTGTTATCTAATGTGTTTTTACTATAATACAAAGGCTATTTTTATATAACCTTGTGTGGAGTTTCCTTTGTGGTGGGCCTTTGGTTGTTGTCGCTGGGGTGCGCGCGCAAACGCTTTACACATCGCCTCTGAGATTAGCCTTGCTGCTCGCGCCACGTTACCTAGAGGGTGAGCGGGGGTTATCTTGGTGTGTGACTCCCTTGCCCTGACCTTGGAAGTGGTGGTCTCTGACTGACCTTGGCGCAAGCCTTGGCCAGCCAGAGGTCCCGTTTCTAACATTGGTGGCTAGCGGTGCGGATTGGACTTGCGTTTGCGTTGTACCACAGTGGCGACAGGCCACACTTCAAAACTCTGCAATTTTAGATAACCACATTTTGGGGATTATTGTTTTTTAGGGAAGTTCAGTTTTGCTTCTCCTGAAAGGTGTCATTTGTATTTTGTCCAGTACCTTGTTCCCCGCCCTGCTCCCAGAGTTTGGTACCTGTGTCGCTAGTGGTCAGGTTGAGATAATCAGGGGTGGTAGAAACTGCCTTACCAGTCCGAGGGGAGGGTTGTGTGTGAATGAGTGTGTGTTACGCTGGACAGTGGAGTGCAAGTTCTGAGATAGGAATCTTGCTGAATTTTGTTGATTGTATACTCCTGTTTAGCTCAGACCCCCAGGTTCCCTGTGTGATCTCGTCTCTAGAACGTCTGCCAAAATGGAGCCTGTTTTTGATCTCAGTGATCTAGTTTGGTACAGTATGCAGGAGTTGGAAAGGTTCTGTAGAGAGAGAGACATAGGGGTGGATGAGTCAGATACTGAGAACCAACTTAGGAACCACCTGGTCCAATGGTATAAGGATCAAAGGGATCTTGAGCGCAGCGAGGAAAGGGCCCAGGCCACACACCATGAGGGTGGTGAGTCTGTGGGGAGCCCTGAAGATTCTGATGAAGAATGTGAGTTGGATGATGACAGTGGTTGGGCCCCAGCAGATAGTGAGGACCCCATAGATAGGGAGTCCCTTGCTAGGCCCAGTGTCAGTACCAGCGCCCCATCCCTTTCCCTGTCCCCAGAGGATTGGTTAGATAGGAAGGAAGAGAGGGAGCATCAGTTAGCAATGGAACAGCTCATGTTAGAGCATGCCCAGGCTATGGCGCAGCTAGAGATCGAAAGACTCTTAGCGCAGGAGAGGATAGAGGTGGAGAGAAGGGCCATCATCCGTGAGAGCGCAGCCCTAGAGAATAGACTCTCCCCTACCCACAGTTGTAATTGTCTGGATTCCCCAGAGAGGGTGGAGTCCAGTGGTGGCAGCTTTTTAAATGTCAGTGTAGACAGTCCCACTCCCAGTTCCCCGAGTATGGTTCCTGTTTCCCCAGAGGAGGAGAATAGGTTGAGGTTTAGGAACCTCAAGAAACCATCTCACCAGAAGTGGGGGTATTTTGTGGATGACTGTTCGGATGCAATGTGGGGTTGGCTGACGGCTAACTCGGACAATGAGGTGGACGGTGTGGTGAATATGTTCCTCAAAGAGCAGTTGCTCAGTGTTGTTTGTCCAGAGTTGCGCCAGCACCTGCTGAAGTTGAAGTGTTTTTGTCCTTGGGACCTCGCAGAGGAAGCAGAACGCTGGGACAGTGCGAGAGGTTCTTTTGAGTCACTAGTGAGTGATTCCAACAATAGTGGGTCAAGTGTCTTCCGGCCCAGTGTGGTGGAGGAGGGTGAGAGTAGCCCAGCTAGGTCCTTGGTTAGTGAGAAGGGTGTAGGGGCTGACTGCCTGTCTCAGTGGAGCGGGAGTGAGTGTGAGACCGAGAGTCCCCAGATGCCCGAAGCCCTGCCTCAGAGCCTGGATGGTTTCTTTAGGGAACACCAGGGTGGGGACCTATGCTTACCTGTTAGTCCACTTGAGGGAGATCTCCTAGTGTGTGGAGGACCTGGAGCATCTGTAAGCGGAGCTTCCATGATTATAGAGTCTGGCAGTACTGCTCCAGTAGGGAGAGTACAGGAGTCCAGCGTGAGGAGTGATTGGGGGAGTTCCCCAGTGGAAGAACCAGTGGGTCAGGGACTACCCAGTGGGGCTAGGATCCCGTGTAGTGACCATGGTGACACCACTTCTGTGCTGGGGGATCTTTGCGCACTGTCAGGTGGACAGGAGGCGGGAGATCTGCGCCAGGCAGACAGTCACACAACATATGTGTCATTTGCTAGCCTCAGGGGGATGGTGTGTGAATCCCCAGAAGTCCTGGAGTGCCAGGCGGTGATTCCACCAAAGGTTCTAGACCAGAGGTTGGAGGTCCAGGTTCAGGATTCGCCTGACCTGAAGGGTGGGAATACTGTAAACAGTGTCCTAACCAGTTCTTTCTCCAGAGGTACCGCCCCGGTTGGGAGGGAGCAGGACTCTGGAAGGGGGTGCAGAGGGTGGGAAAGCCCACCTCTGACCCCGGTACCACCTGAGGGGTTAAACCCTAGGTTGGGAGAGTGGTGTTTAGAGGGTACCCCTCGAAGGAGGAGGAGGAACCCTAGGAGAAGAGGTAAGGGGAGGAGAGCCTTCCCTGAGACTCCTGGTCCACCTAAGGTTGTAGACCCTAGGCTGGAGAACCAGTGGCAGTCTAGCCCTGTCTTGCAGACAGGAAGAGTGGAGAATGGCTATTATGTGCCAGGGGTTACTACCCCCCACTTTGTGAGTAGGCAGGATCCAGTGGCACCTGGGTGGCCTAGGGCCTGGTCCTCGCCGAGGGCAGCTGGAGAGTACCAGTGGGGTAGCCCAGTTAGTCCCTACAGTAGTTTTAGAAAGAACCCCAGGGGTTCACCGTGGCGTAAAACAGGAGGGTGTCCCTGCAGTTGCGGGCCCGCGTCCGTGTTTTATCGCCCCAAGCAGGGAAGCCCATCACGGTGGTGATTGGTCTGCCCTGCGTTTTGGCTGGTAGGGGGTTGTGTTGGACTTGGCCCTTATGGCAGGTTCACCCCTAATCTTTTTGCTTTTAATAAATGGTCTGTGTTGATGATTTTCTGGTCTGTGCGCACTTTTTCCCTGTGTCCCAGAGTAAAGTGCGTGCATGTAGTTAGGCTGGCCTGCTCTCCCATAGGAATGCATGGGGAATGTATGTGTCCCTAGTAGTTCCTGATGCGTGGGGAGTGCAAGCCCGAATTTGGTATGTGCGAGTTCGTGGGAATGAATGCTTCGCAATGATGTTTGTTGCGTGAGTGTGGCATGTGTAGAAATGCCATTTCCAGGACTTGGCATATTAATGTAAAATATGCCTGTCGTGTGATTGGCTGGAGCTGGCTGGTGAGCCTGGCTCCAGGAAGGCTGGATGGGTCTGCCCGGTGGTGAGTGGGAGATTAGCATGCTTGATGGCTTGGGAGGAGTGCACCTGGTCCCTGATGGGCCTGGGATTTCCCCACACAATGCTGGCTCCACCCCCTGTAGTGCGACTGATGACCCTAGCCCTGCCAGTGAATAGAGAGGGTGGTTGAGGTAAACAGAGTACTTCAAAACCAGCTGCAACTGGTTTTCCCCCACCCTGCACCTACAGACAAAGGAATTTACAGTATAAGAAGGGGCTGTGTCCCCTTACAATTTGTTCTCTGTTCGGCTTTGGACCTTTCCAGAGGGGGCTGTTGCTGCTGCTGGGGCCAGGAGAACCGCCACTTGGACTGTCTCCCTGCCTGGAGACCCAGTGTGCTGGCTCTGGCCCTGCCTTGCCCCTCTGCCTGCCTCCAGACCTTGCTGGAGCTTTTGCTGTGCCTGGAAGCGCTTTTATTGGATTTATAGCGCTAGGAGCGCTTTCCTGGTGCCCCAGCGCTCAATAGCGCTTTGCTTGTCTTTCTAGCGCTGAGCGCGCTGATCCTGTGCTCCCAGAGCGCTTGGGAGCGCTTTGTCGATATTGCCGGTGCCTACCCGGCATTGGTGCCGATTTGCCGATTTTTGGAGCGAGCGAGTGCCCACCTCGCTTTATTTTTAATTTGAAGGCCGGTGCCACCCGGCATTGCCCCGTTGTGCGGATTTTATTTCAAGCCGGTGCCCACCCGGCATTGCCCCGTGTTCACCGCCGCAGCCCGGGAGCCCTGAAAGCTGTTGCCGGGCCGCTGCCTAGAGCGACCCGGAAGTCCCGCCTCCTGACCCCCAGGGCCGCGCTGCCATTGGCGGCCCCGGCGGAAGTCAGGCAGAAGGACGGTGCGACGAGGCCAGGCAGGAGACCGAGGAAGCCTGCTCCCGTGTCCACGAGGCTCCCGAGGAAGAGGAGCCGTCCCGCCAGCAGACAGCCGGTGAGTGAAGGAAGGGAGGAGGGCGTCGGTGCACGCTGTCGGTGCCGCCCCTCCCCTTCCGTTTGCGGACCAAGCGAGGTCCTCGGTGTGATCGAGCCCAGAGGCTCGTGGGGCATTGTCCATTCCTCCTTGTTTCCCGAGCGGCCCCGATTGGCAGAGGGCCGCTCCAACGTGTGTGGCATTTCTTTGTTGGAGCCAAGAGGCTCCGGGGGCATTATTGATTCCTGAGTCCCCCGTGAGGGACTCCCACGTGGCCGCATTTTTGGTGCTTGGAGCCCCGAGGCTCCTGGGGGCAATTTGTTTATTTAGAGCCCGAGAGGCTCCCGCCCTACTTCTATGTTACGAGGCTCGAGGGGGCATTTCCCTTATTTCAGAGCGCTGAGCTCTTAAGGGCATATTTGTTCATTTAGAGTCCTGAGAGACTCGCTGGGGGCATGTTCCTTGTTTAGAGCGCTGAAGCTCTAAATTGCAGATTTGCTTGGCGAGCCCCTGAGAGGCTCCTTCCCCACCTTGTTCTTGAGCCCTCCTGGCTCCAACGTTGCTCAGTCATATTTACAACTGTCCAGCACTTAGTGGACAGTTGCCACGTTTAGGCTTTGTGTCTGTGCTGCCTGCGCAGACCTCCCTGACACTGAGACTCAGGGCATTCCGCCCCTTTCGAGGCCAGTTGGCCTGAGGGACATTTTGAGTGTTGTGCTACATGCACCCTGCGCATTGTGATTTCTTTGCTATGTGATTCTTGCGCAAAAGTTCTAACCTGCACCTCTGAATGTGTTTTATGCCTCATGTGCAATTGTTTATGTCCCATTACCTTTTCTAAAAGTGACCTGATTAGGTATTTCATGGTTTATCCCCTTTGCTAAAAGTGACCTGCTTAGAGGATTGTTGATGTCCACTTACCTTTGCTAAATGTGACCTGCTTAGGTATTTTATGTTTAGGTTTCCTTCCCTTTGCTAAATGTGACTTGCTTAGGTGATAGGTTTTCCTTCCATAGGTCCTGATGATAAGGTCCTAGTTCCCTGCGTGATTTCCCTACAGTGTTTAGGGTGGCGTAGGAGGTATTTTCCCTTTACCAGTAGTTACTGGTTGTATGCTATATTCACTATTTCTGTGTTACAGTCATTGTATGTTGATGTGCTAAAGTGTTATACCTACAAGTATTATTTCTAACAAGTGCATACCCCTGACAGTGGTCCAGGTGGCCCTGTCCTGTACATAATCCCTTGTAAATCTTGCCCGTGCCTGTTGGCACATTGTAAAGTGTGTGTGTTATCTAATGTGTTTTTACTATAATACAAAGGCTATTTTTATATAACCTTGTGTGGAGTTTCCTTTGTGGTGGGCCTTTGGTTGTTGTCGCTGGGGTGCGCGCGCAAACGCTTTACACATCGCCTCTGAGATTAGCCTTGCTGCTCGCGCCACGTTACCTAGAGGGTGAGCGGGGGTTATCTTGGTGTGTGACTCCCTTGCCCTGACCTTGGAAGTGGTGGTCTCTGACTGACCTTGGCGCAAGCCTTGGCCAGCCAGAGGTCCCGTTTCTAACATTGGTGGCTAGCGGTGCGGATTGGACTTGCGTTTGCGTTGTACCACAGTGGCGACAGGCCACACTTCAAAACTCTGCAATTTTAGATAACCACATTTTGGGGATTATTGTTTTTTAGGGAAGTTCAGTTTTGCTTCTCCTGAAAGGTGTCATTTGTATTTTGTCCAGTACCTTGTTCCCCGCCCTGCTCCCAGAGTTTGGTACCTGTGTCGCTAGTGGTCAGGTTGAGATAATCAGGGGTGGTAGAAACTGCCTTACCAGTCCGAGGGGAGGGTTGTGTGTGAATGAGTGTGTGTTACGCTGGACAGTGGAGTGCAAGTTCTGAGATAGGAATCTTGCTGAATTTTGTTGATTGTATACTCCTGTTTAGCTCAGACCCCCAGGTTCCCTGTGTGATCTCGTCTCTAGAACGTCTGCCAAAATGGAGCCTGTTTTTGATCTCAGTGATCTAGTTTGGTACAGTATGCAGGAGTTGGAAAGGTTCTGTAGAGAGAGAGACATAGGGGTGGATGAGTCAGATACTGAGAACCAACTTAGGAACCACCTGGTCCAATGGTATAAGGATCAAAGGGATCTTGAGCGCAGCGAGGAAAGGGCCCAGGCCACACACCATGAGGGTGGTGAGTCTGTGGGGAGCCCTGAAGATTCTGATGAAGAATGTGAGTTGGATGATGACAGTGGTTGGGCCCCAGCAGATAGTGAGGACCCCATAGATAGGGAGTCCCTTGCTAGGCCCAGTGTCAGTACCAGCGCCCCATCCCTTTCCCTGTCCCCAGAGGATTGGTTAGATAGGAAGGAAGAGAGGGAGCATCAGTTAGCAATGGAACAGCTCATGTTAGAGCATGCCCAGGCTATGGCGCAGCTAGAGATCGAAAGACTCTTAGCGCAGGAGAGGATAGAGGTGGAGAGAAGGGCCATCATCCGTGAGAGCGCAGCCCTAGAGAATAGACTCTCCCCTACCCACAGTTGTAATTGTCTGGATTCCCCAGAGAGGGTGGAGTCCAGTGGTGGCAGCTTTTTAAATGTCAGTGTAGACAGTCCCACTCCCAGTTCCCCGAGTATGGTTCCTGTTTCCCCAGAGGAGGAGAATAGGTTGAGGTTTAGGAACCTCAAGAAACCATCTCACCAGAAGTGGGGGTATTTTGTGGATGACTGTTCGGATGCAATGTGGGGTTGGCTGACGGCTAACTCGGACAATGAGGTGGACGGTGTGGTGAATATGTTCCTCAAAGAGCAGTTGCTCAGTGTTGTTTGTCCAGAGTTGCGCCAGCACCTGCTGAAGTTGAAGTGTTTTTGTCCTTGGGACCTCGCAGAGGAAGCAGAACGCTGGGACAGTGCGAGAGGTTCTTTTGAGTCACTAGTGAGTGATTCCAACAATAGTGGGTCAAGTGTCTTCCGGCCCAGTGTGGTGGAGGAGGGTGAGAGTAGCCCAGCTAGGTCCTTGGTTAGTGAGAAGGGTGTAGGGGCTGACTGCCTGTCTCAGTGGAGCGGGAGTGAGTGTGAGACCGAGAGTCCCCAGATGCCCGAAGCCCTGCCTCAGAGCCTGGATGGTTTCTTTAGGGAACACCAGGGTGGGGACCTATGCTTACCTTTTAGTCCACTTGAGGGAGATCTCCTAGTGTGTGGAGGACCTGGAGCATCTGTAAGCGGAGCTTCCATGATTATAGAGTCTGGCAGTACTGCTCCAGTAGGGAGAGTACAGGAGTCCAGCGTGAGGAGTGATTGGGGGAGTTCCCCAGTGGAAGAACCAGTGGGTCAGGGACTACCCAGTGGGGCTAGGATCCCGTGTAGTGACCATGGTGACACCACTTCTGTGCTGGGGGATCTTTGCGCACTGTCAGGTGGACAGGAGGCGGGAGATCTGCGCCAGGCAGACAGTCACACAACATATGTGTCATTTGCTAGCCTCAGGGGGATGGTGTGTGAATCCCCAGAAGTCCTGGAGTGCCAGGCGGTGATTCCACCAAAGGTTCTAGACCAGAGGTTGGAGGTCCAGGTTCAGGATTCGCCTGACCTGAAGGGTGGGAATACTGTAAACAGTGTCCTAACCAGTTCTTTCTCCAGAGGTACCGCCCCGGTTGGGAGGGAGCAGGACTCTGGAAGGGGGTGCAGAGGGTGGGAAAGCCCACCTCTGACCCCGGTACCACCTGAGGGGTTAAACCCTAGGTTGGGAGAGTGGTGTTTAGAGGGTACCCCTCGAAGGAGGAGGAGGAACCCTAGGAGAAGAGGTAAGGGGAGGAGAGCCTTCCCTGAGACTCCTGGTCCACCTAAGGTTGTAGACCCTAGGCTGGAGAACCAGTGGCAGTCTAGCCCTGTCTTGCAGACAGGAAGAGTGGAGAATGGCTATTATGTGCCAGGGGTTACTACCCCCCACTTTGTGAGTAGGCAGGATCCAGTGGCACCTGGGTGGCCTAGGGCCTGGTCCTCGCCGAGGGCAGCTGGAGAGTACCAGTGGGGTAGCCCAGTTAGTCCCTACAGTAGTTTTAGAAAGAACCCCAGGGGTTCACCGTGGCGTAAAACAGGAGGGTGTCCCTGCAGTTGCGGGCCCGCGTCCGTGTTTTATCGCCCCAAGCAGGGAAGCCCATCACGGTGGTGATTGGTCTGCCCTGCGTTTTGGCTGGTAGGGGGTTGTGTTGGACTTGGCCCTTATGGCAGGTTCACCCCTAATCTTTTTGCTTTTAATAAATGGTCTGTGTTGATGATTTTCTGGTCTGTGCGCACTTTTTCCCTGTGTCCCAGAGTAAAGTGCGTGCATGTAGTTAGGCTGGCCTGCTCTCCCATAGGAATGCATGGGGAATGTCTGTGTCCCTAGTAGTTCCTGATGCGTTGGGAGTGCAAGCCCGAATTTGGTATGTGCGAGTTCGTGGGAATGAATGCTTCGCAATGATGTTTGTTGCGTGAGTGTGGCATGTGTAGAAATGCCATTTCCAGGACTTGGCATATTAATGTAAAATATGCCTGTCGTGTGATTGGCTGGAGCTGGCTGGTGAGCCTGGCTCCAGGAAGGCTGGATGGGTCTGCCCGGTGGTGAGTGGGAGATTAGCATGCTTGATGGCTTGGGAGGAGTGCACCTGGTCCCTGATGGGCCTGGGATTTCCCCACACAATGCTGGCTCCACCCCCTGTAGTGCGACTGATGACCCTAGCCCTGCCAGTGAATAGAGAGGGTGGTTGAGGTAAACAGAGTACTTCAAAACCAGCTGCAACTGGTTTTCCCCCACCCTGCACCTACAGACAAAGGAATTTACAGTATAAGAAGGGGCTGTGTCCCCTTACAATTTGTTCTCTGTTCGGCTTTGGACCTTGCCAGAGGGGGCTGTTGCTGCTGCTGGGGCCAGGAGAACCGCCACTTGGACTGTCTCCCTGCCTGGAGACCCAGTGTGCTGGCTCTGGCCCTGCCTTGCCCCTCTGCCTGCCTCCAGACCTTGCTGGAGCTTTTGCTGTGCCTGGAAGCGCTTTTATTGGATTTATAGCGCTAGGAGCGCTTTCCTGGTGCCCCAGCGCTCAATAGCGCTTTGCTTGTCTTTCTAGCGCTGAGCGCGCTGATCCTGTGCTCCCAGAGCGCTCCCTCCCTGACCTTGGAAGTGGTGGTCTCTGACTGACCTTGGCGCAAGCCTTGGCCAGCCAGAGGTCCCGTTTCTAACAGCGACCTTGCCGTAGGACCAGAAATTATTAAAATGCAATTTTAATATCAGGATGTTAGATTCGGTTAGGAACCAAGCTGTATTAGATACTTGTTAAGGTTAGCCCATCATATCATGTCAAATATAGATGTAAATCTAATGTTCTGAAGTTTGCATTTAATAATTATGTAAATGTTAATTTGATTAAAATTTTTCATTTTGTTTCATATTTTAATAAATACGGCCGAGGGGGCCCTGGCTCGAGACCCCCTGCCTTCCAAAGAATTCTGTTGTTGATCTGTTAAATGTGTAACTGTTGTCTGCGTGTTAAGGCGGGGGGTGGCCGGCAGTCCCAGACCATGAGGAAAGGGGGGGCCAATCGGCCCCCACGCACACATGGCGTGGCCCAGGCCCCCCCCTTCTGCCGATCACGGTTGGTTCGCGTGTCCCGCCCTTGCCCCGGAAGCAGTTTGGCGCTTCCGGGTCAAGGGGCGGGACCGCGGCATAGGAGGGGTTAAGAGCCTGGGGAGCGCGGGAACCGGCCTCTTTGTGCCCGCGCTTCCCAGGCTCGCTCCTCGCCCCGCTGTGGGGCCATTTAATTTTCCCCACCCTCCATCCCCTGGTAGCAGAATTCTGGTAAGGACACTGTTAGGTATACGGTGTGATGCTATGCAATATCGTAGGAATAATGCTTTTCCTCCTTAGGCCTTTTTTCCACGTTTACAGGCAAGGTTAATATGTGTGTGTTTTCTGGGTGTGTATTGCGGTTGCATTAACTCTTTTTCCTTAGGCTTTTTTCCCTCTTAGTTAGTGATGTCGTATTTATTATGTGGGTCTGGCGGTAAGGTCATAATCGGTGAGCAGCAATTTAAGGTCCTTAGGTGGGGGCGGCCCCATTCACGAAAGGGGTCGCCCAGGGGGAGGGGCCACTGGTCTCTCACAGAACTTCAGGGGCAGGATATCCGCTTGCTTGGGTGCGGGGGAGGGGAGTCAACGCTTTCCTCAGGCTGGTAGCCACCCCACACATACACTATGCACTATGACGCTAAGGGCGCGAGTGTAAGGGCCCTCCTGTTATGGTTAAATGGAGTTCACGGAGCGCACGAGGGTAAACGGGCCCTTGTCGCGCATGCGCATCTCGGACGTGAGAGCGTAGCTGGGTAAAAGGATCTGACACCGGTTAGCGACCTTGCCGTAGGACCAGAAATTATTAAAATGCAATTTTAATATCAGGATGTTAGATTCGGTTAGGAACCACGCTGTATTAGATACTTGTTAAGGTTAGCCCATCATATCATGTCAAATATGGATGTAAATCTAATGTTCTGAAGTTTGCATTTAATAATTATGTAAATGTTAATTTGATTAAAATTTTTCATTTTGTTTCATATTTTAATAAATACGGCCGGGGGGTCTCGGGCTCGAGACCCCCTGCCTTCCAAAGAATTCTGTTGTTTATCTGTTAACCTTTTCCGTGCGACCGCGTTTCCCCCTCCGGTGCTGGGCCCTAATAGAAACGGGCGTGGTCATGACGGAACGGTTCCGTCATGAGCACAGCTCAACCGTAGCTCATGACGGAACCGTTCCGTCATGAGCATGGAAGGGGTTAAATGTGTAACTGTTGTCTGCGTGTTAAGGCGGGGGGTGGCCGGCAGTCCCAGACCATGTGGGTACAGGGCAATAATTGCCCCTAGTAATTTCGAGGGGATGCCTCAAGCATTTAGTTTTCTCCATAGCGTTGGCTGATCTACCCTGTCAAACGTGGCACTATAGTCAATGAAGCAGCAGAAGAGTGGTGGCTGGTCTTTCTGTACTGCTAGATGGCTCAGGAGTGCAAGTGCCTTGATGTCATCTATTGTTTATGCGGCGATTCGGAACCAGTCTGGCAAAAAGGCCAATTATCATTTTCTGCGACCCAGGCCTCTAGCTATTTGAGCAGTGTTCTAGCAAAAGCTTTGACCACTAGGTCTAAAAGTGCTATCAGGCGGTAATTCGATGGATTTTTCGGGTGCCATTTCTTATGTATTGGGCATAGAATGGACCCCCCTCTATGCATTTGGGACTTCAGCAGTGAGGAAGGAGTGGTTGGAAAGGGGGTTAACACCTTTGAACATTCCCCCAAGGCGCATTTAAATACTTGCTGTAAGACCATTACAACCCAGAGCTGGATCGTTTTTCATTGCCTTGGTTTGCATTATCAGATGGAAAGGTCTGATTAGTATATAACTCTTTTACATGTCTCATTCAGGATCCTTCTGAGAATCCATATTCCCTTGTGTTATTGGAGGATTTTAATTTGTTAATATAGTTTCCAAAGGTTGTATGACTTTACAATGCATTCCGTTGTAACGCATGCCTTTACCAGGCATGCGTTACAACGCGAATGCCATCACCACGCATATCCTTTACCACAAAAATTCCTTTTACACGCATACTTTTACAACGATTTTCGTTGTAAAAGTATGTATATAAATGGCATTTTTATGTTAAAGGATTTTCACCCTAAAAATGTACCTTTTTAATTTACCTCTCCGCGTCACCACCCGCTCATTCCTCCTTACCTCTCCTCTCCTTGATTTTCCATGGTGAAGTTGTACGTCATTAAGAGGAAGCGGAAGTGTTTTTCCGTTTCCCCTAATGACGCTGATTGCCTTCACAATTTTTTCATTTTTTTTCATAAACAGGTGATTTTTTTTCTTTTTAAACCCACGCTTTTTAGATCTCGTCTGACCCAGCGCATGCGCTGGACTGGCGAGACATTTAGTGAGGGCTCAAAAAATGCTACCATGGCCAGCCTGGCCAGCCTAGAGCTACAGTGCATCTGCACAGGCGCACGCTTAGGAGCCAAGGCACCAAATGGCAAACCTCCTCATACTCATTAAGCGCCCAAGATCACTTTATCAGCACCCCTTTGATGTTCTCGTTCTAAGAACATCAAAGAACATGTTGTTGTGTTAATGCTTTGCTGCGCACATTTGACTCACAATGTTTCTTTCTCTTTCCACAAACTCGATTTATTTATTTATTTATAAAAACATTTATAGAGCGCGAACGAAGGCCCTTGGGCATCTCGGCGCTGGAGTTACTGCAATGTGTTGAGCCTCATCAGACAGGAGATCATTGGTTGAAGAGCCATGTTTTTAATTGCTTGCGGAAGATCCAGAGGGACGGGCTGGTTCTGATCGACTCTGGTAGAGTATTCCACAATTTGGGTGCGGCTACCATGAATCTTCTGTCCCCCCAAGAAACAAGTTTGGTTCGGGGTACCACTAGGTCATGCTGGGAGGATGAACGTAGCGTTCTTGAAGGACGGTAAGGAATAAGGTTTTGGACAAAGAACGCCGGTCCCACGTTGTTCAAAGCCTTGTAAACCAGGCAGAGGGACTTAAACATGACTCTCCTTCTTACTGGCAGCCAGTGCAGCTGTCTTATAGTGGATGCGGCCGAGTGATGTTTGGGGATGCGCCCTAGAAGCCTGGCAGCGGAATTCTGAATGGCCTGCATTTTCCAAAGCACTCTCTCCTGGGCACCTAGAAACAGTGCATTGCAGTAATCCAGGGTCGACAATACAAGGGAACTAACCAGTGTTTTGCCGGCACTTTCCGGCAGGAAAGGCAGGATTTTTTTTATAAGCCGCAATTTGTGGAAGGCTGAGGAAGAAATTTGGTTGGCGTGTGGCATAAAATTTAGCTGATCGTCGAAAAGGACTCCTAAATTCCTCACTTTTTTTGCTGGGTCCGGGGGTTGGCCCATAGATGATGGCCACCAAAGGGGGGACCATTGCGGGGAAAGGTTGCCAAAAATTACCACCTCTGACTTATCAGAGTTCAGTTTCAAGCAGTTTTGAGCCATCCAACTTCCGATAGCCAACATACCTTGGCTAAAGGCGTTCGCTATTTTGAGGCCGTCGTTCTTGACTGCGAGGACCAATTGAGTGTCATCTGCATAGGAGGTCAGGCTCATCCCATGTGCCCTGATGATTTTGGCAAGGTCCGACACATAAATGTTAAAAAGTGTCGGACTGAGGGATGAGCCTTGGGGAACTCCACATGGCAGAGACAAGGGGGAGGATTCAAAAGGTCCGATGGTGACGACCTGGGATCTATTTGCCAGGAAGGAGGCAAGGAGATTCCTAGCCTTGCCTTGGATCCCAAAGCTCTCGACACGGTCGACCAAGGTGGAATGGTCGACCGTGTCAAAGGCAGCCGACAGGTCCAATAAAATGAGGACAGCTGTACCACCGGCATCCCGAATGGTTCTTATATCATCCGCCGCTTTGATCAGAGCGGTCTCCGTGCCGTGGAATTGACGGAACCCGAACTGGGATTCGTCCAGGAGTTTATGTTCCTCGATAAAGGAAGAAAGTTGGAGGTTCATTATTTTCTCAGCTATTTTGGCCATCATTGGGAGACTAGCGATAGGACGGTAGTTTTTCAGTTCGTCCTTATCGAGGGTGGGCTTCTTAAGAAGAGGTTTTATTAAGGTCTTTTTCAGTATCTCTGGGAAGATGCCGGAACGAAACATGGAGTTACAGATTTCAGTTATTGCAGGGATGACTGTTTCCATAATTGGTCGTAGCACCTTCAACGGACAAGGGTCTAGGGCTGATCCTGATTTAATAGATGACACTGTGTTCTGTACCTGTAAACAGGTAACCTCAAGAAACTGGGAGAAAGTATGACTCTGGTGGAAGGTAGTTGTTGCCGGGGGGGTGGGGGAAGTGTTGGAGAAAACCCTGTAGATGTCGTTGACTTTACTAAAGAAAAAGTTGGACAGTGCGTCACAGAGCATCTGGGAGGGAGGGGGGGCAAGATCAACGGACAGACCGGCTAGTTGTTTAGTTGTCTCATAAAGGGTTTTATTAGAATTTTTCGCTGATTCTATCCTATCGCAATAGTATTTTTTCTTTGCCTCAGATATCATGGTTTTGTAAGTGGCAACTGACTCCTTGTAACTAAATTTGGTTTCATCAGTGTAGTTTTTCCTCCATAGTCTCTCTTTATGCCTACATAGTTGCTTCTGGGTGCGAAGTGCCTCAGTGTACCATGGGGCCGAGGGGGTTTGTCGATTACGAGAGCGTTTTTTAGTTTGAACCAGTGCTGTGGCTGCAGAGCTGACCCATTGGTAAAATTGAAGGGTAGCCGTGTTTGTGTTCCTTTATTTTGAGATGCTTTCGGTATTACTGTCACACACACACAACCAAAACCACACACACAACCACACACACACAACCACACACACACAACCACACACACACCTAACAACACCCATACACACAACCACACACACACCTAACAACACCCATACACACAACCACGTATACAACCACACACACACAACCACACACAACCACACACACAACCACACACACAACCACACGCACAACCACACGCAAACACACACACTACCACACACACACACACACTACCACACACACACACACAACCACACACACAACCACAAACACACAACCACATACACACACACAACTGCAACCACACACACAACCACAACCACACACACACAACCACACACACAACCACACACACAACTACACAAAACCACACACACAACCACACATGCAACTGCACCACACACACACAACCACACACAACCACAGCCACACATCGAACCACACACACAACTACACACACAACCACACACACACACAACCACACAACCTCACACACACAACCACACAGACAACCACACGACCACACACACACAAAACCACACACAACCACACACACAACCACACACAACCACACACAGAACCACACACACAACCACAACCACTCATAAAACCACACACAACCACACATATTCACATATCCACACACACAACTACACACACACACAACCACACACACAGCCGCAACCACACACTCAACCACACACACACACAACCACACACACAACCACAAACACACACAACCACACACACAACCACACACACAGCCACACACAGAACCACACATAGAACCACACACACAACCACACATAGAACCACACATAGAACCACACACAGAACCACACACACACACAACCACACACAACCACACACATTCACACAACCACACACACAACCACAACCACACAACCACATACACACAAAACCACACACAGAACCACACACACAACCACACATAACCACACACAACCACACACACATAACCACACACACAACCACAACCACACACACAACCACACACAACCACACATCCACACACACACCCACAACTACACCTGCGCCCACAACGGCACCCACACCCACACACAACCACAACCACACACACAACCACACCCAACCACACATCCACACACACACCCACAACTGCACCCACACCCACAACCGCACCCACACACAACCACAACCACACACACAACCACACGCACAACCACACACACAACCACACACACACATACAACCACACACACAACCACACACACACAACCACACACACACACAACCACACACACAACCACACAAACAACCACACACACACAACCACACACACACAACCACACAAAGCATTGACATAGCCAATAGGTCTTGCCTTTGGGACCGTATAAGTGTATAGCCATGCAACAGTTGGTGTGGTTGTACCAAGGATATTGTGCTGCATAACTAAATACTTAGAAGGTCCCAAAAGCGAGACCTATTGGCTGTGCCAATGCTTATTTTTTGTGGGGGGAGACCCCCCCAAGCCCCCCCTTTTTTTTTACTTTAGCACACATGCCTTTACTACGTATTTCATAGTAAAGGTATGCGTGGTAAAGGCTTTTCGTTGAAACCATGTATGTGTTGTAATGCATGCGTGGTTATGGTGTGCGTGGAAACAGCTGCGTTGTAGTGGCCGTTTCCCGTTTCTAAAGCAGGCCTTGTTTGTTTCCTGCAACATTTTGTAATTGTTTTGCTATTCCTTTTGTTCTAAGGCTTTTTTCCTTCCTATGTTGATTTTGTTGTGCTGTTTGGGCAAATTAATAATGGCTGCTGCAACTTTCGAGATAGGACTGAGCTTGTGGGTGTACAGGGATCTCCTTAGCGCTCTTCGGGGTGAAACAATTTTATGGTCCGTTTGAAACCTCCCCTTCCCATCACTGCTTAGATCTCCGGGTAGTAGGAATTCCCATAGCTTATTTGAAAGACTTCCTAATCATGGGGTATCTCCCATTGGGGGTGAATGTTAGCCTCAGAGGTCAGCTTTCCTCACCATTGAGATGTCTGTTGCCTTCCATTTGATTCCTCTTACAATTTTTGCTGTTTCAACCTCTGTTGAGGAACCTACTGTAATACATTTGGCTACAGTATGAGCTGCTAATTCTAGGGTGAGAGTCTGAGTGCTTTGGTCACTTTCTGGCCTACTGGAAATCTCAAACTTAACAAGGCGGTGTGCTAAAGACTCTGACAAGAAGATGTAGTCGATAGTTGAGATTCCTCTAAAGGCTGCAGGAAACTGACGGTGGGGGTCTTGAACCTTGCATACTTGTTGGGTTGAGGTCCGTTTATGAATTGTCAGGAGATCTTTCATTTTTTCCAGTTCTTTGGAGTTTGGGACACAGTTGCTTGAGCTACCCATGCCCATAATATTAAAATCCCCCTCCAGCAAGATTTCTTGTTTAGCAATCTCCATGAGGAGCCCCTCCAAGCTTCGCGCAGGTCTTCAAATACAGATGATTTCAGTGTTTTTAGCACATTATGATAGCAATTTATCAGCAGCAAATGTGTTTTTGGTGAAGAATTGCTGTACCTTTGATTTTTGCTACTTTCTGGAGACCTGGAATCAGCTGTGGTGATGATGATGCCATTCTGGACAAGGTCACTGAGCGGCTGATCATGGTAATATCTGCTCTTGTTGGTCAGGCACCGCTATGATTGAGTTTGATGTGAGCCCGCTTGGGACTTATCCAAGTCACAGGTTGTCTGAGACATACAGGCAGTCCGCCTGGCCAGGGTAGTTGGACAGAAGAGAATTTTGGCAGCAGCTGGCAGTGAGTAAGGACCCTATTGTGACTGAGTTTAGGGTTGCTTCACTGGTCTCTTGACTAAGTAGTGGCCTATTGCTTGCATCAATGTAGAGGAGACTGGACTGGGGCCTGTGTCTGCCGTCTCTTTCTCAGGGGTGGATATAGTTAATGGGTCAACACCAAGGTCCCTTTAAATGAGCGTTTGGTGGCAGAGGGCCATTGACCCCCTGCACAAACGTTATAGTTTTGTTTAGAGTGCTGGTTGAAGGGCCAGTGATCACAGCACCTGTGTATAATCCAGTCGGGTTAGCTCTGGGGGGAGGGTGGGGGTACTGTTTCGTGTTATCTCTTGCGGACACCCATTTGTGGATATGCCTCCCAGAGGGTCCAAGTTAGACTTAGGTAGAGAATCAAATATGGGGAAATAACTTATTAGGCCCAAGCCCTGGATGAGCCACAACATTGGTTGTTCCTAAGGCCAGAGATCTCATTTTTAAGATACGCTGTTTCTTAGACTGTTTTTTCAGTTTCTTTTTTGCTCTTCTCAAAAGATAGGTATTCATTGAGGAAGACAGTAGTGCTGAATTTACCTGTGCTTGTGGCAGTATTGTGAGAGAATTACCCACCCTTACTATATCATGGGGGCTGTTATTGTCTTGGCCGATGAAGTACAACTACCACTGTCAGATGTTTTGACTGGAGCTGTTCTGTTTGATCGTGAACCATTTATATTTGTTCCAGGACAGCGTGCATTGTTCTTGGTGCTTTCCACAAGATTCCCTGGCTTTTCAGGCATAGTGCTTAGTTTATCAATTATGGGGGAGAATGGACAGGATTTCTTTCACCCCAAGCATCCGATTACATTTTCCAGCGCACTTATTCAAACCCCGGGCCAACTAAGCTCATGGCTATGAATTAAATGAAGTCTACCTGCAGCTCCATCTTTTGAGATAACAGTGCCCTGGCAATCGTGTCCTGCATAAAGCAGATGATGGCCAAAGAGGGGCTGGAAGGGCCAATGAGAGGAGACACGTGAGTCTGTATGAGGATGGGACCATGCATGGGTGTTCTCGCACGCATATACTTGTTTGAGCCAGAGATTCTTCAATTTGGGCTTCTATTTTAGAGAGAAAACTATCCTATAGCTTGCCTAGTTCCTGGACCGTTATACTTTCCCATCTGATCTTCTACGGTAAGATGGGGTTGGTTCCCCTGTTCCTGTATTTGCAGGTGAATCAGAGAGATGGTTGCCCTCACATACACTTGCATGACCACTGTTGAATACTTTGCTTGCTTTGCGGGCCTTCGCGTTATAAGGCATATTTGAAAGCCGGCTGGTGAGAGCGTTGTCACCCGCCAACGCTGGTTTCTCAGGAGAAGTTCCCTGTGTAGCAATCTCCTTATAGCTGGAAGGGCAGTGAGGTTGAGGTGGCTGCTCGATGCATGGATCCTTCCAGCTTAGCCCTGGGCAAGAATATGACCTACCGGACTTTCGCTCAGTGGCAGGCAGTGCCACTTGGCCGTCGCTATATGAGTTTGTAAAGAGGTTGCCTGAAGATCATAAACTCAGTGGAGCGGGTGAGTGTGGTACTTAGAGAGGGATTTTAGAAACTAAGGGGCATATTTATGAGTTCTGGCGCATCTCTGCAAATCAGCAGGGATCCGCCAGAACAAATGCGTCACGCAAAACTACCCTTGCGTCACGGCAGATGCGCCGCATTTACAATTCGTGAGCTGAAGGCTGACACCTCAATTGTGATAAAACAAGCGGATAAGGGCGGGGCGGTAGTCATCTGACCCCGCCAGATGTTTCTGACTGAAGGCAAACAACATGTTGAAAATCAGGAATGGTATAGACCGGTCAGAGAAGATCCTATTCATGAAATACAGGCTAAAATTGGGAAAATAACTAAAGTAGGCTTAGATTAAGGATTCCTAGGCCCAAAGGAATTTGAATTTTTGAACAAAAAGCAACCCAGAACTCCTGTATTGTACTTTCTACCGAAAATACATAAGAACAGCCAAACACCCCCGGGAAGACCGACTGTATCGGGCTGTGACTCTGCATTAGAGCCAGTCTCGAAAAATATCAATTTCTTCCTTAAACCCATTCTGTTGGGTGTTAAATCATATCTCAGAGATACGACTGATTTTATCACAAAAGTGGAGGGCAGCCCACTTGATGAGGAGACACAAATAATGGTCACACTAGATGTACCATCTCTTTAAACCCAGATCCCTCAGGACGAGGCACTCCAAGTGATGGAATTGTATTTGGAGTCAAGGGAAAGACCGCACAGGGTACCCACATCATTCATTATTTCACTAGCTGAAATATCACTGCGAAGTAATTACTTCAAATTTGAGAATGAGTTCTTTGTACAGATCAAGGGTACAGCAATGGGTTGTCCTTATGCGCCTGAGATGGCAGTGTTGTATATGGCCCAATATGAAGAGAGATTCATATACAGTAACAACCCGTTTTTAGGCAACATGCTCCAATGGCTCAGGTACATCGACGATGTCTGGCTCCTGTGGCAGGGGAGCCAGGCAGAGTTGAATCAATTTTTTGACTAGATAAACACAAGACATATTGACATTAAATTCTCTATTCAGTCCAGCAAAACGAAGATGACATTTCTTGATGTTTCAGTTGGCCCTGACAACCAAAAATTAACCACATCTTTACACAAAAAGGAGACTGATAGAAATACCATACTTCACTACAAAAGCTCACACCCCCAGTGCCTTAAGGAGAACCTTCCTTATGGGCAACTACTAAGGATCCGAAGGAATTGCACAGAAGTGAGTGAGTTTGATACTCATGCAATGTCTTTTTGTAAAGAAATGGAAAAGAGGGGGTACCCCAAAAAATTGTTAAAACACTCTAGGAAGAGAGCAATATTCACCCCTAGGGAAAGTCTGCTACCGAAAAAAGAAAAAGTAGATCCGGACAAACTGGTTTGTGTGACAACCTACGGTTCTCACACGAACAAATTTAGACAAATCATCTTGAAAAACTGGCATTTACTGGAGAATTTAGAACATCCATTGCAGAAACCAATCTTTGCGATGCGAAAGAACCCATGTATTGGCCAGCAATTAATAAGAGCAGACAGCTATATCCCCAAACCTAAAAGTGACTTAATCACACAATGGAATTTGAAACCTGTTTGCGGACACCACAAATGTGGCAATTGTATAGCCTGTTCCGCAACGATTGAGGGTAATATCTTTGACCATAATGGGGTCAAATGGAGACATGATAGTTTCACAAATTGTAAAACGAGGAATGTTATTTACGCAGTGGTGTGCCCATGCAACAAAGTATACATTGGCAAAACATGCCAACAGATCAACATGAGAATAACACAACACAGATCAAGGATCAGGAGAAAAGTTCTCACTGCTCCCATGGTTGAACATTTTCTGTCTTCAAACCACAGTGAAAACGAGTTCCAATGGACCATCCTTACAGGGATTGATCCAGAACATCGATCTCCAAGTATTGAAAGCGCTCTGCTACGCAAAGAAGCATATTTAATTATGAAATTTGATAGTATCAATCGGGGTTTGAACTGTATGAGTGAGTTAAACAGGGTGTAAACTAGATTTGGCATTTCATTTGGCTGGGTCACCCCGGAATTTTATGAAGTACCTAATCTCTGTTACCTTATTTTTAGATTAAATGTGTGGTTGGGAGACATAAAGTGGTCTTTCTAAACAGGAACGCCAAGTTGCCCTGATATTGGAATACGAGTCCCACAATCCATCTCTATTGTCATGGGGCGGCCCTCCTCCGTGATAAGGATCACGGTACAACGTGATTCGGTAAACCAACGAAAAACCATCTTTTCTGGCAAAAGTTGTCAATCCAAACAGGAATGAGAGGTTCACTACGGGGTCTTTCTTACATTTTCCTTAAATTTTTCCTAAAGTTTTTCTTAACATTTGGTAAATATTCCTGCCATTGAAATACAACCCCCAGAGTTCACCACCTAAAGGGCGGTTCCCCATTTTTGATTGGCTACGCGAAGGATCACGTGATGGTCTGACTCGGTAATCTAACCGAAAGCTGTCGCTTCCGGCTTCACACGCACTAGGAGTGGGTCCGCGATCGAAATAATTCCAAAAGTGAAAAGGTGAGCGAACATTCAATCGGACTTGGGTTAAGTTTAGCGTTTGTGCCTGTAGAAAACTGGGGACTAATTTTGTCCTTGTTTTCCCGTAGTCAAACAAACTTCAAATATAGAACGACTGGCATTGGAAAATGGATAATCCTTCTTTGCGGGTTGCAGCTCCCGCCCGTATATGAGTAAGTAGCTGTCTGTGTTCGTTGGGACACAATGTTTCCATTCAACGTATGATTGTCTGACTAAATCGTGGCTACTCGTTCTTGCAGAAATAGAGACCTGTTATCGTCATGACCAAAATTTCAGAAAATACAAGGGCATTTGAATGCACACACCAGCGATAAGGTAAAATCCATTTCCCCTTTTATAGCCTGATTATTTAATCTTAACGGGCTTCTGGCTAAATCATAATGACCCGTTCTTACAGATATAAAGACCCGCAATCGTATTTACCGAAATTTCTGAAAACACAAGGGTGTGTGAATGCACACTCCGCCAATAAGGTACATTTCACCCTGGTACAGTCTCATTATGGAACTTAAAAGACACCATCATGCAGCAGGACTATAAATTTGATATTTTGTTGCAGAGTGGCACCCACTGTGTTGAAATACATTATTAAGGCTAGCAACCTACAATGACACCATGCAGGTATGTGGCCATGAACTATGTAAATAACAGAATGAGCACCTAAGGCGTTGAGGAAGCCTTCTAAAATTATTCTTTTGTTTTTTGTCATAAACAGTTTTTCATTGAAAAGATTCATCCAGCCCTGATGAGAGTCTGGTAATTTATAAACAAGAACTCGAAACGCGCCGGCAATGACATCAAATGGCAATGACATTAATGTTCTTGAATAACTAGCAAACTAATTCAATTGCATGAATACTTGGTGTATTATTTACTTTCTAAGTATAGGGTTGTCTAGTTGCCGAAACTTTTTCATTCTTATGACAACTATATGAGATTAATTATGTACATGTAAATAGAACGAAAGAATTCAACCCTGCCTTATGATCTGATGGCCCTAAACATAGGATCCACACAATATATACGGGGTGATTTATCTAAGAGCTAGCATTGCACAGAACAAGCTGGATTGTCAACCCAAATATACTCCAAACATTTTTTATAAAAGATACATAGATATTTTTATTTTTTTATGTTCTTTGAATTGATATAGCAAACAATGTACGAAAATAGATTACATGTTAAATCCACATAACATTTTTCAGAACACCAACAATATACATTAATAAAGGGGAGATAAAAAAAGAGAAGGAAAATTCATCCTATATAGTCACCTACCCAGTCGCACGCCACACTACAATCACACTAACATGCTTACAAAGTCTAATTCATTCAACCCAAAGTTCTTTCATTCGACTTTCATTCCTTCATATACTCCTGATATGTGCAACACAGAGATGGAAAATTTGTTGCATAATTTAGAGTATTGTTCCAGGTGGCAGATGGTATATACAAGAATCCAGATGGATATAGGACAGTATGCCGTATTCCTGGAAATACACGCCGACGCGCGTTTCGGTGACAGGCCAATGAGGCCACACCTTCGTCAGGGCTAGTGGCAGTTTACTGGGAGGGGAACAAGTATAAAATCTGAAAATAAAAACAGTACTTTTAGAATCTTTTTCTATATACACAATATAGGTTCTGCAGTGTTCAAAACATACATTTTCTACTGTTCAATAGGTTTACATCCTAGATCAATTTTAATTAATAGTGTAATCACTGTGCGGTTGACTTCTTGTGGCTGTGCAATGCCATGCTGCATAGTCGCACTCCCTAGGACAGACTCCCGGTTAGGTGAGATCTGTTAGAGGAAAATTGATAACCTCAGCTAAGTGAACCTTGGGGTACATCATTTCATAACACTACTTATATTCAAAACTACAACACAACTTTCTTCATACATACACTCATTTATTCAAGCGCTTTATTTAAAAAAAAAACGGTTTTTGGGCCCAAGATCCATCAGATAGATTCATAGTCAAATCTGTGGTTTATGTTTGAATGAACAGACCTCTATTTTAAGAAATTATATTACCCATAGTCGAGTAATGTATTTACATCATAGTCTCCAGAGCCAAGGCGTTATTAATATGGTTCTTCCATATGGGTATAGATTTTTTGATTATACCAAGGAAAATTTTAAGCACGATGTTCTCTAGCATAGTATGATAGATGTTAGACTTATTTTTTCAACTCAATATACACAAAAGAAAAACAATTTAAGAGATATATTACCTAAATAGTGGCACAAATACTAGTAGCCAGCGGATCTAGATACAAAGAGGGTATCGCTCTTGAATCATTCTCAGACTGGATATTAGAAGTACGGTCCTGTATTAGGGATAAAGGTCGATTAGATGAATTCCCCATAGATTAGAAATTGTCTAGGACATCAATCAGTGTTAGATAAATGACACGAGCGACACTTTTAAATTAGATTTATCTTGACGCAGGCTCAGATCGAATCCCTATATTTGTCATCACGCACAGTGTTAAGATATTTATTCAATACATATCTGTCAACTACCATTTGTTTAGTGCGGAACTAAGAAGAATCTTAATAATGTACAAACACCGTCTCACTCCTATGGTGCTAATTCACAAAATTAATGTAATAATGCACTTTTTAGGTTACCTGAACAATTCTCGGGAGTTTTCTCCGATAGAGGTAGTGTTTGTATAATAAAATTCCCGAAGACCAAAGGATATCTAATTTTCAATAATGGTTCCTAACAGAAAAAGCGGAAGCACTAGTTTTAGCAAAGATCCAAATTTAAACAATGTTTATACTAGCATCCAGTAGATCAATTTAGTCGTTTAGTTACCTAGGTAATGTAGTCGCTTCTGGCGTAGCAGTAGCGCTGTGTGATGAAAGCCGGTCCGACCACGGCAAATAGGTGGATGTCAAGCAGGCGTGAGTATCGGACGGGCGTTGCTCCGCCGTCTTTCCTGCTGTATGGCTGCGGCAGGCAGTAAAGGGCAAGGGTTCCTAATAAAAGGTGGAAAGCCAGTTTTAGGCATATGTTTAACTCACGAAGCCCTCAAGGATTTTGCCTAGGTTGCCTATTGCCGAAATATGGACTTACCTAGGCGTGATGGTAAAACGACCCAGAGTGGGTTCCGTCGAATCTCTGGTCCGACCAGCAGCAACGGGAGACAGGACTCTCGCTTGCTCGGTTGTCAATTTCCTTTAAATAGGTCAGGGTAGGTTTTCGCGCCATCTCATAAGGTGCCTCAGCTGTGTTAGAGCTGTAAACCTAAAAAACAGACTTCACCCTTCTATTCAGCTAGGCGGCGGCCATCTTAAGCTAGTAAAATCTTATATAGACAAATAGTTATTACAATTTCACCTCCCTCTCTTTAATCCATCTTTCAGTTATAAACAATCTTTATATTCACGATGACGTTTATTTAGAGAAACATATAAATAGATAAGGGTAGGTCTACGCGCCGTTTCATAAGGTGCCTCAGCTATGTTAGTGCTGTAAACACGAATGACAGACTTAACTCTTCTATTCGACCAGACGGCGGCCATCTTAAAAGAGTAATATCTTATTTAGCAGAATTATGGTTTCACCTCTGTCTATTTGGCCATATTTTGGTTTTATGCAATCTTTTTATTCACCATGACAGATATTAAACGAGACATTCAAATATGCCCTGATTTTATTCGAACTTGTACATATACGTATTAGTCTCAGCTGTATTGGAGCTGTGGACATAGTATACGGGCCTAATTCCTCTAGTGGGTAGATGGCGGCCATCTTAGGTAAGTGAGTTCTTCAGGTTACAATATTAATAGTTCCCTGTCTAATCGGGCCCTATTTTAATTTTAATCAATATTCATAATCATAATAATGATTATTTGGAAGGGGGCTGGCATTCAGGTATGTCACACAGATGCACATTCTAAGTAATAGTCCTTCTTAAAGTTGCCCATATTGCATTAGGGAAAAACCCAATAGGGTATTATTCCCAATACTAATGGTTTTATTCTTTTATTCCCCTCCAGCCGGGGGGGAGGTCCCAGATATCTACTATGCAGTTCTAATTCCAATACTGCATAGTAGATATCTGGGACCTCCCCCCCGGCTTTTAAGATGGCCACCGTCTGGTCGAATAGAAGAGTTAAGTCTGTCATTCGTGTTTACAGCACTAACATAGCTGAGGCACCTTATGAAACGGCGCGTAGACCTACCCTTATCTATTTATATGTTTCTCTAAATAAACGTCATCGTGAATATAAAGATTGTTTATAACTGAAAGATGGATTAAAGAGAGGGAGGTGAAATTGTAATAACTATTTGTCTATATAAGATTTTACTAGCTTAAGATGGCCGCCGCCTAGCTGAATAGAAGGGTGAAGTCTGTTTTTTAGGTTTACAGCTCTAACACAGCTGAGGCACCTTATGAGATGGCGCGAAAACCTACCCTGACCTATTTAAAGGAAATTGACAACCGAGCAAGCGAGAGTCCTGTCTCCCGTTGCTGCTGGTCGGACCAGAGATTCGACGGAACCCACTCTGGGTCGTTTTACCATCACGCCTAGGTAAGTCCATATTTCGGCAATAGGCAACCTAGGCAAAATCCTTGAGGGCTTCGTGAGTTAAACATATGCCTAAAACTGGCTTTCCACCTTTTATTAGGAACCCTTGCCCTTTACTGCCTGCCGCAGCCATACAGCAGGAAAGACGGCGGAGCAACGCCCGTCCGATACTCACGCCTGCTTGACATCCACCTATTTGCCGTGGTCGGACCGGCTTTCATCACACAGCGCTACTGCTACGCCAGAAGCGACTAAATTACCTAGGTAACTAAACGACTAAATTGATCTACTGGATGCTAGTATAAACATTGTTTAAATGTGGATCTTTGCTAAAACTAGTGCTTCCGCTTTTTCTGTTAGGAACCATTATTGAAAATTAGATATCCTTTAGTCTTCGGGAATTTTATTATACAAACACTACCTCTATCGGAGAAAACTCCCGAGAATTGTTCAGGTAACCTAAAAAGTGCATTATTACATTAATTTTGTGAATTAGCACCATAGGAGTGAGACGGTGATTGTACATTATTAAGATTCTTCTTAGTTCCGCACTAAACAAATGGTAGTTGACAGATATATATTGAATAAATATCTTAACACTGTGCGTGATGACAAATATAGGGATTCGATCTGAGCCTGCGTCAAGATAAATCTAATTTAAAAGTGTCGCTCGTGTCATTTATCTAACACTGATTGATGTCCTAGACAATTTCTAATCTATGGGGAATTCATCTAATCGACCTTTATCCCTAATACAGGACCGTACTTCTAATATCCAGTCTGAAAATGATTCAAGAGCGATACCCTCTTTGTATCTAGATCCGCTGGCTACTAGTATTTGTGCCACTATTTAGGTAATATATCTCTTAAATTGTTTTTCTTTTGTGTATATTGAGTTGAAAAAATAAGTCTAACATCTATCATACTATGCTAGAGAACATCGTGCTTAAAATTTTCCTTGGTATAATCAAAAAATCTATACCCATATGGAAGAACCATATTAATAACGCCTTGGCTCTGGAGACTATGATGTAAATACATTACTCGACTATGGGTAATATAATTTCTTAAAATAGAGGTCTGTTCATTCAAACATAAACCACAGATTTGACTATGAATCTATCTGATGGATCTTGGGCCCAAAAAACGGTTTTTTAAAAAATAAAGCGCTTGAATAAATGAGTGTATGTATGAAGAAAGTTGTGTTGTAGTTTTGAATATAAGTAGTGTTATGAAATGATGTACCCCAAGGTTCACTTAGCTGAGGTTATCAATTTTCCTCTAACAGATCTCACCTAACCGGGAGTCTGTCCTAGGGAGTGCGACTATGCAGCATGGCATTGCACAGCCACAAGAAGTCAACCGCACAGTGATTACACTATTAATTAAAATTGATCTAGGATGTAAACCTATTGAACAGTAGAAAATGTATGTTTTGAACACTGCAGAACCTATATTGTGTATATAGAAAAAGATTCTAAAAGTACTGTTTTTATTTTCAGATTTTATACTTGTTCCCCTCCCAGTAAACTGCCACTAGCCCTGACGAAGGTGTGGCCTCATTGGCCTGTCACCGAAACGCGCGTCGGCGTGTATTTCCAGGAATACGGCATACTGTCCTATATCCATCTGGATTCTTGTATATACCATCTGCCACCTGGAACAATACTCTAAATTATGCAACAAATTTTCCATCTCTGTGTTGCACATATCAGGAGTATATGAAGGAATGAAAGTCGAATGAAAGAACTTTGGGTTGAATGAATTAGACTTTGTAAGCATGTTAGTGTGATTGTAGTGTGGCGTGCGACTGGGTAGGTGACTATATAGGATGAATTTTCCTTCTCTTTTTTTATCTCCCCTTTATTAATGTATATTGTCGGTGTTCTGCAAAATGTTATGTGGATTTAACATGTAATCTATTTTCGTACATTGTTTGCTATATCAATTCAAAGAACATAAAAAAATAAAAATATCTATGTATCTTTTATAAAAAATGTTTGGAGTATATTTGGGTTGACAATCCAGCTTGTTCTGTGCAATGCTAGCTCTTAGATAAATCACCCCGTATATATTGTGTGGATCCTATGTTTAGGGCCATCAGATCATAAGGCAGGGTTGAATTCTTTCGTTCTATTTACAGTTTCTTCCCCCCACAGCCTGCCTACATCCTTAAAGCCCATTGGGGAACCCCCTTCTTTTACTAAATTAATTATGTACATATCAACTGTTTTTTGACATATCATTGTTGTATATAAATGTATTATAAATGTATTATATATGTATGATAAGACACAATGTATTTGCTGTTTTACTGTTTTTTGCACTTTTGTGGCATTTTTGTTTAGTAGATGATGTGTTCTTTTTGCAATCAAAATCATATATTCTAAAAAATATGAAATAAAAGGCAAAATTCATTGCCAAGGTAAACATATTAATTTTTGTTTATCTTACTTCATATCAGTAATGTGTTTGAAGTGATTGGAGGTTAGGTCATTTTTTCCATTTCTGATAATTAGGCCCTACCTATCCTCTAACCCCTAGGGCCAAACCCCCCCATTTTTTCAAAGCATTTACAATGCGGCGCGCCGTGGCGCAAGGGTAGGCAGATGCGTGACGCATCTCGTGACGTAAGAACGGCGCATCGCTGGAGTTGCGTCGCAAGCGCGATGCGACTCCAGCAATGCTCGGGTGTGCCCTATACTTAACGTGCTGCGTCAGTCCTTACGCCTGCTTCAAGCAGGTGTAAGGAATTGACGTAGCAGCGTCGCACAAGTGCCATTTCACGCAAGCACTTTTGCGAGGCGCACCTAACCAGATGAGCCCCTCTCTTAGGGTTTTTCCACCTATTACTCACCAAGCCTCCTTTAATTTACTGTCCAAACTTAAATCTGGCTCCCCCCTAGATCCCTGCCCGGCAAAATTGATTGCACAAGTGGCACCTGTGCTCAACCCCCTAATTAACCCTGTGCTTAACCTCTCCTTGAGCACAGGAACGGTCCCTCTGCGGTGGAAACAAGCCCTGATACTACCTCTTTTAAAAAAAAACAATCTCGATCACAAAGTACACGCAAATTACAGACCTATTTCGCTTCTGCCCGCCCTAGCGAAAGTAGTTGAGAAGCATGTGCATCTCACTCTGGCCAATTTTCTTGAATCCAACAATATCCTGCATCCTTCACAGTCCAGGTTTCGATCCAATATGAGCACCGAGACTGCGCTACTTGAAGTCACTGAGGTCATAAGAGAAACTCTGGACGCAGGGGGAAGAGCCATGTTGGTGATGCTTGATCTATCGGCGGCCTTCGACACCGTCCCCCACGACCGTCTCCTTCTTAGACTCTGGGGGATCGGTCTAAGGGGGTCGGTGTTCGGTTGGTTTAAATCCTTCCTTGCCGATCGCCAACAAACGGTCTGGGCTCCCCCTTTCTCTGCCATGATGCCGCCTTTGGAAGTGGGAGTGCCTCAGGGCTCTATACTAAGCCCCACGCTTTTTAACATCTATATGTCCCCACTGGCGGCTCTGGCAGAGACCTTCGGAGCTCAGATCGTGTCGTACGCTGATGATACTCAGCTTCTTTTCACGTGCGACAAAGGCGCCGACTTTAATGGTAAGAACATCAGAGATTGCCTTGAGCAGTTTTCGGCTGGTTTCAGCTGAACTGCCTCAAGTGCAACTCTGCCAAGTCGGAAATACTTTTTTTGGCGGCCCCCCAGATCCCAGTTGGAAGGCCTGGTGGCCTTCCGCCATGTTCCCTCCGGCGAGTGACTCGGTTGTCGCCAAAAATCTCGGGATTCATATTGATAATTGCCTTTCGTTCAAACCCCAGATATCGGGCTTGGTGGGCAAATGTTATGCCATCTTAAAGATGCTTCGGAAATTTTTGCCCCTACTCTCAGTTGACCATAGAAGAGTTACGGTACAGGCATTGATCGGTGCTGGCCTAGACTATGCTAATGCACTTTACCTGGGTCTTCCTGACTTCCTCCTATCTCGCCTTCAAGTCGTTCAAAACTCGGCAGCACGTGCCATCTTTGGTCTGACTAGGAGGGCCTGTGCCAGTGCCCTTCTCACCACTCTTCACTGGCTTCCGATAAAAAAACGGATCATCTTTAAAACAATGACGCTGGCTTTCAAGGCATTGCACGGCCTGGGAGCCTTGTATCTCCGGAAACGGGTGAACTTTTACCTGCCTTCTAGATCACTCAGATCGGCCTCCCTAGCCTTGGCCTTGGTTCCTACCACAAGGCGGGCCAGGTGTGGCGGTTGCTCTTTCAAACTCCTCGCCCCTCAGATATGGAATACTCTTCCTTTGTCCCTCAGAACCACGGGTAGTCTGTTCACTTTCAGCAAGTGTTTAAAGACCTGGTTGTTCACCCAATAAAGTTATCCGGCCCTCCCACACCGCAGTCTAGTGATGGATCTATAGCGCCGGGACACTCTTCGGAGTAGCCGAGCTCTATAGAAAACCCCCCACATAACATAACATAACCTGCCCCAGAACGCCCACCCTGCACCAGAACGCCCACATGTGGCGCAGGGCTATACAACCTGACGCATCTGCCTAGATGCGTCACGTTGTAAATGGGTCGCAGGGATGCGCCACGTTTACGCCGCTGTTGCATGACGCAACTGCGGCGTGAACGTGGCGCAAGTCCGACATAAATCTGCCCCTAACTTGCTAATCAGCCCTTGAGACACATTTAGAATAGGTGTTTTGTCCATGGATACACACCTTTGGTGGTTCTCCTTCCCTCCCTGGGTGCCCATCATATTGAGGAGAGAAGCACAAAGGGTCCCCTTTGAGGAGCGGTGGTGGATGTGAGTGGAACATATACAAGGACATTGATCTTTTCCAAGGTAAGACTTTTCTTTTGGGCATTTTTGCCTCACTTAGGTCCTTAATTTCTGTGTCTTCTGCGATCAGCAACATCAAGTTGCCGATCGCGAGCGTGGAAAATAAACCTCCCGGCGAGATTCTCAATGCGGGGAGGTCAGGTTTCTCATTGCGAGTGGTCGCGTATGCTCGCGACCGCTCGCGATGAGAAACTACCAGTCCGCATTGAGAAAGCTGCCTCTCGAGTAAAAATCTACTCGAGCGGCAGAAAACTACAGCTCGCACTGTGCAAGATGCCATTTTCAATGATTGCACAGTGCTGGATGCTTGTCCGCACTGTGCAATCATTGAAACGGCATCTTGCAAAGTGCGAACAGGGTACTACGCAGTTCGCGTAGTGCTACGCGTAGCTCGCGTAGTGCGAAGTGCACTTTGCGTACCTTCGCGTAGAGCTACTTCACACACTATGCCCAGCCCTAGTGTTCCCCCTCTGCCTCTATCCACTGTATTGGTGGGCGTCCTCAGATGTCCTTTGGGCTTCTCCTGTGTGAGACTCCTAAAGGGTGTGGCATTTCTAGAGTGATCTGGCAGGCACAATGGCAGGAGTGTAAAGGGGAAGTGGGGGTGGATGGCAGGGCATACAGGAGCACACTGCACTGCGAGGGGCCTGTATGCCATCTCTGCCTCTGTGGATGAATCCTCGAGCACAGACCCAATCCTACTACCCTGCTCACTACCTCCCAGCTCACTGCTCCTGCCGGACCTCTATGCCATACTCACCAAGCATCGCTGGGTCCCTGGGCAGGGTCCTGCTGATAGCGCTGGTGCCGTTGGTGTTCCCAGGTGCCCAGACATCCAAAACAGCAACACACAGCCCAGCTTTCAGCAGCCCAGCGAACCATTAAAAAATGGGGTATCACCCAAAATAGTCAGAGGACCTGGGTATCAAATGATAAGCATGAAAGATGGTCCTAGGCCTATATTTAGTATTTAGGGCAAATCAATTCTTTGAAAAAGTACTAGTTCATAGGAATTAATCCCAAATGGAGAAAGAAAAATGTTCTTGTCCATACATTTATGTATACAATGCACCCATCAAGTGTTTCAAAAATGCCAGTTTCTTCGAACATCAACATTTATTTGAATATTTACAATTATATAAACCTTCTTTGTACATAAATCAAGAAAGAAATCTGCCAAGCGCAGTAGCAAAGTGCAAGGAAAAGTGCTCGTGTGGAAAGAAAGATCGATAAAAGAATAAGGTAATTCACATAAGAAGCATAAGGTACAATTCCTTATAACTGAAACCTGACCCAAATAACTAAATCAAAGCAATTTCCTATTTACAAAGACAAAATGCCATGGGGAGGGGGATGGGAAAAGGATTCTGGTTTCAAAAGAAAATTATGGGCGTAAAAGAATGTCGACGTTTCGACCCTGGCACATTGGTGGGTGGGTTGGCACCTCAGCTACGGGTCTTCATCAGGACAAGAACGGACAAGGGAACCTGGGGTAAAAACGAATAGATCATCAGATCCAAAATTCTATATGAATTAAAATATTCAAAAGCGGCCCAACAAATGAGTAGGGTACATTACCTACAACGTAAGCTGGCAGAACTTCAGTTAAATGAGCCACCTAAAGATAGACAAGAACATTGGGGTAAGTCCCAAGATTCAAATGTTGGCACTAAACAACTCTATAGGGTACTCATTTAAAATCATGAGACAAAAGAGAAGGAGACCAAAGCACTCACCAATCAATGATGTGCTCCGCCAACGAATGGTATGTTGTACTAGATCACCTCAAGCCTATCAGTGACGAGGTTTATCCTTAAATGGAACTTAATTCCAAGAGCTACAATATAAAGAAAGGGTGATATGAGTCGTATGTATAGACCACAAGTGACAAAAATGTCGCAATCCAAATATAAATGACTCACCATATGCGTGTATTATTCGGAAGTCACTCAAAAGTCGGTAATGCAGCAAATAAACAAATCACCCCGTCAGTTCTAGGTAAAATGTGCATAACGCCATATCAGTATAATAGGACCAATGGGTGTTATAAATTTTTTATTACACAGCCACCTTAGAGGTCCCTAATTGCGCATACCTGTTAGGGTAGATCACAGAGCCAGCACACAAATGTGGAAGCCAACGGTGAGCAACGAGAGTACATGTAGTTCTTGAAGGAGTCCCTCGTACGGCTCTAAAAATAGATAGTGCAGAACGCCCTATTAGTTCAAAAACGGTGTTTACGGATGTAATCATAAGCACTACCAAGCATTTATGTGAAAAATAACATCATGCCTACCTCTATGAATTCGTTGGATAGGTTTTCAATCCCCAAGACGCTGTGCAAAGCAAAAACCGCTTCCATATTCTAAATCTCCGAACGCGCGAAATGCCGACTTCCGTGTTCAAGTAGAGCGGACGTGGGAGTCCCGCTTGGTGCTTCAAAACATTAGTTCAACAGTCCACATCAACAGGACGTCGTCGATATATCGACGCCACAATTTGATATTCTCAAAAAATGGGTTAGCCTCATCCAGTACATGTTCATGTTCATAGGCGTCCATATAAATTATGGCCAGGTCAGGGGCAAAGCTAGCCCCCATCGCTACGCCACTAGTCTGCACATAGAAGTCTCCATCGAAATAGAAGAAATTCTTCCGCGTCGCAATGGACGCCTATGAACATGAACCTGTACTGGATGAGGCTAACCCATTTTTTGAGAATATCAAATTGTGGCGTCGATATATCGACGACGTCCTGTTGATGTGGAGTGGTAGTATTGACCAACTTACATCATTCCACACCTGGTTGAACAACAGGAACAAGCACATACAATTTTCCCTGAAGTATAGCAGTAGGAGGATCATTTTTTTGGATATCACTATTGAAGAAGATCATGGTATTTTACAAACCACTTTATATAGAAAACCTATTGAGAGGAATACTCTCTTGCGGTACTCAAGCCACCATCCTCGCAACCTCAGGGATAATCTCCCTCATGGACAGTTCCTGAGGTTGCGGAGGAATTGTAGTAGGAAAATTGATTTCTTCGCAGAATCTGCAGTACTGATGCAACGACTTTTAGATAGGGGATATCCAAGGAGTCTCCTTAAAAAGGCAAGGAAGAGGGCGTGGTTCTGCCATAGGGACATCTTGGACAAACCGGAGGAGAAGGAACGTATGACCTGTGTTACTACGTTCAATACACGTAGCACAGAGATTAAGAAAATAATTAATGAGCACTGGCACCTAGTAGCTGATGAAATAGGAATAGTGGATCCGCCTATGCATGCCTTTTGGAAAGGTAGAAGTGTCAGGGATTTTGTGGTCAAATCCTTACTCCCTAATAGAAACAGAGATAACCAGCCAACTTTATGGAATATGCCCCCAGTATTGGGTCATCATAAGTGTGGGGGATGCAAGGCTTGTGAAATGACGATGGAATTGAAAATGCTCACGTATAATGACTTTAAGTATGTCCTCCAACACCATAGCATTGTAATTCAATGGCGGTTACTTATGCGATACTGTGCCCTTGTGGCTTTATGTACATCGGACAAACTGTACAGAGGGTGAAAGCACTCATTCTGCAGCATTGCAGCAGAATACGGTGCAAAGTACAAGGTGCCCCTTTGGTTGATCATTTTGCGAAATTCAACCACCCCCCGGAAAGTTTGAAATGGTGGGTGGTGGAGAAAGTGACTAGGAACCCACGGGGTGGTAATTTTACGAATACCCTGAGCATACGTGAATGTAAGTGGATGCACTATTTTGATACGGTCAGCAGAGGTCTTAACGAATATGAGGAGGTAAATAGACAAATGGCTGCCTTACAAAGTATGTAATAATTCCCGTTGTCTGCTGGGATGTAATGTACTGATTTACAAAGTATGTAATAATGCCCCCTTTGTCTGTTAGGATGTAACTTACCCGATAATTTGTGATAGGTGAATTGTGGGATATGAAACCATCAATATGTACTCTGGACAGATTCTCATTTTTAGATAGGTTGACTGTAATGTTTTGGATATCTTGATTGTAATTATTTTATGTTGTACATGTTTTGTGCTTGTAATTTTGTCTTCTAAACTACAAAATGACAATTGCCTGCAAATTTTGATGGCTATTGTATTATATTGATGATGAACATATCGAACAAATATTGATTATTTGCTTGCATTCATAAATGCTATGACAAATGTTTAAACTAGCTATCTGGCCCTTGGATACGATACTACCTGTCTGCCTGTTTCAGAAAGGGTGACACTGCCATTGACTGGGGGACTCTTAGTTTGAACTAATAGACGGCTCCTATTTTGAAGCGCCAAGCGAGACTCCCACGTCCGCTCTACTTGAACGCGGAAGTCCGCATTTCGCGCGTTCGGAGATTTTGAATACGGATGCGTTTTTTGCTTTGCACAGCGTCTTGGGGATTGAAAACCTAACCAACAAATTCATAGAGGTAGGCATGATGTTATTTGTCACATAAATGCTTGGTTGTGCTTATGATTACATCCGTGAACGCCGTTTTTGAACTAATAGGGCGTTCTGCACTATCTATTTTTAGAGCCGTACGAGGGACTCCTTCAAGAACTACATGTACTCTCGTTGCTCACCTTTGGCTTCCACATTTGTGTGCTGGCTCTGTGATCTACCCTAACAGGTATGCACAATTAGGGACCTCTAAGGTGGCTGTGTAATAAAAATGTTATAACACCCATTGGTCCTATTATACTGATATGGCGTTATGCATATTTTACCTAGAACTGATGGGGTGATTTGTTTATCTGCTGCATTACCGACTTTTGAGTGACTTCCAAATAATACACGCATATGGTGAGTCATTTATATTTGGATTGCGACATTTTTGTCACTTGTGGTCTATACATACGACTCATATCACCCTTTCTTTATATTGTAGCTCTTGGAATGAAGTTCCATTTAAGGATAAACCTCGTCACTGATAGACTTGAGGTGATCTAGTACAACATGCCATTCGTTGGCGGAGCACATCATTGATTGGTGAGTGCTTTGCTCTCCTTCTCTTTTGTCTCATGATTTTAAATGAGTACCCTATAGAGTTGTTTAGTGCCAACATTTGAATATTGGCACTTATCCCAATGTTCTTGTCTATCTTTAGGTGGCTCATTTAACTGAAGTGCTGCCAGCTTACGTTGTACGTAATGTACCCTACTCATTTGTTGGGCCGCTTTTGAATTTTTTAATTCATATAGAATTTTGGATCTGATGATCTATTCGTTTTTACCCCAGGTTCCCTTGTCCGTTCTTGTCCTGATGAAGACCCGTAGCTGAGGTGCCAACCCACCCACCAATGCGCCAGGGTCGAAACGTCGACATTCTTTTATCCCATACATTTTTTTTTAAACCTGAATCCTTTTCCCATCCCCCTCCCCATGGCATTTTGTCTTTGTAAATAGGAAATTGCTTTGATTTAGTTATTTGGGTCAGGTTTCAGTTATAAGGAATTGTACCTTATGCTTCTTATGTGAATTACCTTATTCTTTTATTGATCTTTCTTTCCACATGAGCACTTTTCCTTGCACTTTGCTACTGCGCCTGGCAGGTTTCTTTCTTGATTTATGTACAAGGAAGTTTTATATAGTTGTAAATATTCAAATAAATGTTGATGTTCGAAGAAACTGGCATTTTTGAAACACTTGATGGGTGCATTGTATACATATATGTATAGACAAGAACATTTTTCTTTCTCCATTTGGGATTAATTCCTATGAACTAGTACTTTTTCCAAAGAATTGATTTGCCCTAAATGCTTCAGTATTCCAGCAGCATAGTGGGGTGGCGCTGCAATCTGAGCTCATGCAGCATTCTCCTGCAGTCTCCTGTGGTAGGCCGGGCTAGACATTTCCGCTTCTGAGTCTCCAAGTCAGAAGCGATGCATGGTATTTAAAAAGTAAGACATGTATATTTAATCTTTTACATGCCCTGGCAGGGAAAAATGTCCAACATGAGCAGGGAACTTAGAAGTGAGCATGGAAGTTTTTCATTTTTCTGCCCCATCCACAGAGCAGATATTCCAACTCATACTGACAACCAACTCAGGTGGCCCAATGGACCCATGTCCACTCAGGATACTGCATTTGCTCTCGGAGCTTCTTAGCAATCAACTCCAGCTACTTCTTGCCAAAATAATACAGGCAAACTGTTTCCCGAAGGCATGGAAAGATGCCTCTGTACAGCCACTCCTGAAGAAACCCAACCTTGACTCATCGGTCCCTGCTAATTATAGACCAATATCAAGAATCCCCTTCCCGGCTAAAATCTTAGAAAAGCATCTGAACACACAACTCTCCGGGTTCATTAGGGCTTCCCAGGCACTTGATGTCTCACAATTTGTGTTCCCGGAGGAACATGGGACAGAAACTGCTCTGATTATGGCGGCAGAAGAGGTCAGGAGTGTGCTGGATACAGGGGAAAAGGCTGCCTTGATTCTGTTAGACCTGTCGGCAGCCTTCGACACCGTTAATCACCGCATACTCTTGACCCGCCTAGAAGAAATAGGCTTGCATGCACCCGCAGCTGCATTAATGGGCTCCTTTTTGGGTGAAAGATCTTTCACGGTTCAGCTAGGGGAATTCTCATCAAAATCCTTCAGAACCCCCTGGGGTGTACCATAGGGCTCGTCACTAAGCCCTACCCTCTTTAACGTATATGCAGCCCCTCTAGCAAACATCATCAGGAACTGGGGCTTTATCCCTATATCCTACGCTGACGACACCCAAATCGTGGTGTCCATCTCGAACAACACAGGCGAGACAGCAGAGAGGTTTAGGCTTTGTATGGACCAGGTCAGCCACTGCATGCAGGCAAACCGCCTAAAATTAAACTGTGATAAGTCAGAGGTTCTGTTGTTGGGGGCTGAACACAGTATTTGGTCACCGGACTGGTGGCCTTATAGCCTGGGTTGCTGTCCATCACCGGTGGATAGCGTACGGAAAATGGGCTTTATGTTTGACTCCAAATTAAATTTCAAGGCCCAGATCAACAAGCTTTCTTCATCGGTATGGTACACTCTCAAGCTGATAAGAAAGCTGCTCCCATTTGTCCCCTTAGACACCAGGAAAACTCTTGTAACAATGCTTGCATTATCTAAACTGGACTACGGAAATGCTCTGTATGCGGGGCTTAAAAAACAGCTACTATTAAAGCTTCAACGCCTCCAGAACGCAGCAGCCAGGCTAGTCCTGGATATACCCAGATTTGAGCCGGTGGCTCACAGACTGAGCAGTCTCCATTGGCTAACAATGGAGAAGAGAACTCAATTTAAGTCAGCGTGCCTGGCATATAAGGCCTTGCAGGGCTCAGGCCCCCAGTTTCTGAAACAAAATTTAAGACAATATGACCCACCGAGGACCCTCAGGTCTTGCAGTGCCATGCTACTTAAGATCCCCAGATTAGGGAGCCGATTATGATGGCGGACGCAAACGGGTTCCGTCCGCCAAGGACGCGGCCAAGATACTCCCGACCGCTCCGCGGATAAACCGCCGTTGCGATTAGGATAATAATGATCATTTCATGAAAGAAAACATGAAATGTTGCTTTACAGATTGCAACTTAGTCAAACGTTCATTATTCAATATTCATTTAATTGTTCAGAATATTTTTCAAAAGAACAACATGATATAGATGTGTGTTTCTATACATAAACAAACAACACATTAGAGAACAAACTAGTGAAAGCACAATGAAACTATATCAACACCATTCATTTGGCCAATTCCACATTCATATCACAATCATCCATGCATACATCTTAAAATAAAAAGGAAGAAGAAATGAAAAAAATATAATGAATGAAAGCATTACCTGTTAATCCAGCACCAACATTAAGAAGCATGTTGGGCATGAAACCCATAATTGGATACCACAAATGTGGAACTTGCAGATGCTGTGATCAAACCATAGAGAGTTCAATTTTTACGTTTCAAAATATACATTGGAAACATGAGTCGTTTTCCAATTGTAAAACCAGGAACGTGGTGTACGGGGTCATGTGCCCCTGTCCAAGCTTATACATTGGCAAAATGACCCAGGAAATTAGACAGCGGATCACACAACATAAATCTCGCATCAGGAGAAAAGTCGAGAATGCGCCACTCGTCAACCACTGGGTTAGTAAAGATCACAAGGAGAATGAATTCCAGTGGACTGTCCTATCTAAAATTGAAAAAGATCCTCGAGGGGGGGACCTTGAAGCACGCCTAAGTCAAAGAGAAGCTCTACTTATTATGAAGTTCAATACTGCCACGAATGGGCTTAATGAGATTTCCGAGATTTTTAAACCGTTGTAAAATAGGGTTGATCTACATGTACTAATTCTGCGAGCCTTTGGCTGAAGCCCATTGAAGCTGCCTGTCTGTGGCGCTAAATCATCATTCCATTATTTATCCATTTCATCAAAAGACCAAGTGTTCCTACAGTGAACAAACTACCACGTCCAGCATCCTATGCGGTAATCCCGCGAGGAAACAGGAAGTATAACGATGTGCACTGAACACCGCGTTTGCCTGACAAACAGCGAGTGAATTCATTTGCGTCTGGAACCCACACCCGCTCGGTAAGGCAGCAGCGCTGTAATTTTGATCGCATCCGTTGTAGCAGAGAAAAGTCTGTTTAACTAAATGCCCCGAATGATTTCTGCCTCTATTAGGAGAGATGAAGACTTGCAAGTGACGAGGGACGCGCCCGAGAGTTATTGAGACGCGCGAACACATCTACCGACGGTAAGCGCTTACAAGTTGCAAATGTTTAACAAGAAGCTGTGTCATTGCCGCGTGCTGATACTAAATGGGACTTTGACCCTATTTTAATATTAGGGGTTGAGAACACGAGTGTCTACGATCGATTCAAGCGAAGAGACACCGCCTACATACGGAAAGATTTTGTACAAGCACTATTGTGGAATTTTTGGTAAGCCATTTCTATGGAACGTCAAGCTTCTTATAGTTAGCTATCATCTGCTGCATGCTGTCATCTAAGTATTTTTGAACTTTCCTTCTTTCAGTGTTGTCATTGTGTGATACTTGGAGTGTGGCATAACTGGAGCATAATTACAAGCTGGAGATCTAAAGGTATGGAAGCGTCTAGGGGTACGCAGTTTAACCTAAGGACAGTGTTCATGTTAAGCTTAGTTAGTCTAAACTTGTGTCATTCTGTTTTTTGTAGATAGTTATTGGTCCTGAGGAGAACCCACTAAACAGCTGGGGTTCGAAACGCGTCGACCAACTGGGTCCCTGAACACAAAAAGTTTTTCTGTGTACATAAGGAAACAGTTCCCTTGTTACAGTTCTGATTAAATTTGAAATTTGTGACATATGAGGTATTAGATGTTCAATTACACACGTAGTTGTGTTGAAGGGACCGTTTTTTCATTCATTATATTTTTTTCATTTCTTCTTCCTTTTTATTTTAAGATGTATGCATGGATGATTGTGATATGAATGTGGAATTGGCCAAATGAATGGTGTTGATATAGTTTCATTGTGCTTTCACTAGTTTGTTCTCTAATGTGTTGTTTGTTTATGTATAGAAACACACATCTATATCATGTTGTTCTTTTGAAAAATATTCTGAACAATTAAATGAATATTGAATAATGAACGTTTGACTAAGTTGCAATCTGTAAAGCAACATTTCATGTTTTCTTTCATGAAATGATCATAAATAGTGGGTTAGTCAGTCTCAGCATTGGCAATTGTGTTGTTCTATTATAGTATTGGCTCAGCCTTGCTGAGTGAGAGCCAAGACCCATTACAGTTTGCTAGGATAATAATGTCATGAAACTCTGTCCGCGGCGGACGGAGTACATCAAACCCCGTCCGCGGCGGACGGAGTACACCTGAGACCGCCGCAAGCGGACGGAACCTAAGAAACACCGTCCGCCGCGGAAGAACATGACCGTGGGAACAGGCACAGCCACCGCAATACCTGCGGAGGCTCCATGCCCGCGATTAGGATAACGCCGCCAGTCCCACGGAACTCACCTCCATCCACGACCGCTGCGGAAACAATGCAACGATAAGCCCAGCATCCCAGCGGAAGGACAACACGAACACCATCCCTACCGGCAAACCAATTTACATATGGCTGACGGAAGTAAATACAAAACACGCTACACAGGACACCCACCCACCTGAAACACCCACATCAATCACAAGCCACAATGACACCCCCCCAAGCACCTAAAAATCCACTGAAGTCAACACACACCCACCTAGCACCTGACTGGCAACAACCATTGGGACACTACCACGACACGAGTATAAAAAGATTCCCACCCACTACCACAATCCTTTGCACCACAGCATAGCTGCAAGCAAGAGGCCCAATACGACTAACAGCAGATACAAAAGTCCACACATACAACCTGCACACAAACACACCCACCACACAAACACACACCACACCATTCCTACACACCACACACCTGCACATCCCAACCCACTCCACCCACACCTTGCACATCACACACCATGGCACCAAAGAAAAATCCTAAATTCACTGACACAGAGTTGAAGGTCCTGGTGGATGAAATCATCCGTGTCGAACCCCACCTATTCGGCACACTAGTCCAGCAGACCACCTTGGCAACCAAAAACCACATGTGGGACAGGATAGTCAGTCGGGTGAATGCATCAGGGACCGTGCCATGAACCGAGCACGACATCCAGAGGCGGTGGCACGACCTCAAAACAAGGGTCAAAGGCATCCGTGCAAAAAATCACCTGCGGGCACACCACACTGGCGGCGGCACCCCCCCGGAGCCCATACCCTATGCAGAATGGGAGGAAAAGGTGCTGGGCATACTGCACCCAGAGAGCCTTGAAGGAATCTACGAGGGAGAAGAGGCTGGTAAGTACAAACCATGCACCTGTATCACACCGACATGGTCTGCCTCACACAACTGAGAGGACACATCCCCCAGGCCCCCAACCATGCATGTGGGCCACATACTCACCAAAATGTGAACGACTCCCAACAGGCCCCCATGTCCACAGGGAGGGTGGTGGGGTGTGTTGGGAGGGTGGTGGTGTGTGTTGGGAGGTGGGTGGTGTGTGTTGGGAGGTGGGTGGGGTGTGTGAGAGACCAGCACTACAACTCCCAACAGGCCCCCATGTCCACAGGGAGGGTGCTGGTATGTGTTGGGAGGTGGGTGGTGTGTGTTGGGAGGTGGGTGGGGTGTGTTGGGTGGTGGGTGGTGTGTGTTGGGAGGTGGGTGGGGTGTGTAAGGGACCAGCACTACAACTCCCAACAGGCCCCCATGTCCACAGGGAGGGTGCTGGTGTGTGTTGGGAGGTGGGTGCTGTGTGTTGGGAGGTGGGTAGTGTGTGTTGGGAGGTGGGTGGGTGTGTTGGGAGGTGGGTGGTATGTGTTGGGAGGTGGGTGGGGTTTGTTGGCAGGTGGGTGGGGTGTGTTGGGAGGTGGGTGGGGTGTGTGAGAGACCAGCACTACAACTCCCAACAGGCCCCCATGTCCACAGGGAGGGTGCTGGTGTGTGTTGGGAGGTGGGTGGTGTGTGTTGGGAGGTGGGTGGTGTGTGTTGGGAGGTGGGTGGGGTGTGTTGGGAGGTGGGTGGTGTGTGTTGGGAGGTGGGTGGGGTGTGTAAGAGAACAGCACTACAACTCCCAACAGGCCCCCATGTCCACAGGGAGGGTGCTGGTGTGTGTTGGGAGGTGGGTGGTGTGTGTTGGGAGGTGGGTGGTGTGGGTTGTGAGGTGGGTGGTGTGTGTTGGGAGGTGTGTGGTGTGTGTTGGGAGGTGGGTGGGGTGTGTTGGGAGGTGGGTGGTGTGTGATGGGAGGTGGGTGGGGTGTGTGAGAGACCAGAACTACAACTCCCAACAGGCCCCCATGTCCACAGGGAGGGTGCTGGTGTGTGTTGGGAGGTGGGTGCTGTGTGTTGGGAGGTGGGTGGTGTGTGTTGGGAGGTGGGTGGGGTGTGTTGGGAGGTGGGTGGTGTGTGTTGGGAGGTGGGTGGGGTGTGTGAGAGACCAGCACTACAACTTCCAACAGGCCCCCATGTCCACAGGGAGGGTGCTGGTGTGTGTTGGGAGGTGGGTGCTGTGTGTTGGGAGGGTGCTGGTGTGTGTTGGGAGGTGGGTGGGGTGTGTTGGGAGGTGGGTGGTGTGTGTTGGGAGGTGAGTGGGGTGTGTTGGGAGGTGGGTGGTGTGTGTTGGGAGGTGGGTGGGGTGTGTTGGAAGGTGGGTGGGGTGTGTGAGAGACCAGCACTACAACTCCCAACAGGCCCCCATGTCCACAGGGAGGGTGCTGTGTGTTGGGAGGTGGGTGCTGTGTGTTGGGAGGTGGGTGGTGTGTTTTGGGAGGTGGGTGGGGTGTGTAGAGAGGTCAGTGATATGTAATGTTGGAAAGATGAAAACATGTCATGTCCACTGCATTGATCATTAAAAATCTTGTCCCTCAGGTGATCACAACCTGACTGGCGAAACCAGCAACCGCCTGCAACAGTCGCCCCACTCACAGCACGGACTCTCTGGGGACGATCCCACTGTCAGCTCCGGTGCGAAGGACGAATCAGGCCCAAGCCGACTCCCAGGGCCATCAGGCTCACAGGACATCCCTGCCTCTACAACCTTGGCCTGTGTCACCCCAACAACACCTGGCATAGTGACCTGTGCAGCCACCACCACCTCCACCACCACCAGTACCACCACTCCTGCCTGTGCCACCCTGCCTGACCCATCGCACGACGCAGGGCATCTACATCCCAGCCAAGCAGGGAGAGTGGACGGTAAAGGACAGACCAGAAGGCACATCTCACCAACAGGAGTGCTTCTCACCGGCGAGGTGTGGAAGGACACCCACCCCATCCTGCTGCAGAAACACTGGAAGCCCTAGCCAGAGTCCAGGCCTCCTATGACCGGGGGCAGGCACAGGCTGATCCTGCACACCAGGACTCAGTGGAGAACACAAATCAGTTGCGGTCAATTGACAGGCGCATAGGGCAACTAGTGGACATCATGGGCCAGGTAACAGCACTGTGGAGGGACTGGTTATCCCGCACCCCTCCTCCCCCCTCAGCCAAGTGCCCAGCCACCACGGTCGCCAACACCACCGCCACCTGAGCCCATGGACACGGATGTGGCCCCTGACCAACCTGCCCCCCCAGCTGTCTCCGCTCCGGCTACAAGACGGAGGGGCCGTCTGAGGCTGGAAGTAGGTGAGAGCAGCGGGGATGCACCATCCACCCGCTCAAAGAGGGGCCGCCAATGACATTGACCTTGCCTGGCCCTGCCATTCACCCGCCAACTATCCTGTCCCACAACGCCAAGTATTGGCACCGGTCTGCTGGACTAGCTGGACATCACCCAATGTGGTGTCACCACGGTCTTTTCATCTACCATGACCTTCAACTCACACTCCCCCACCCAACACTTACTTGTAAATATCCACCAGCATCAATTCACAACCTGTAAATAAATTTCACTTACACACTCAATGATGTGTTGCCTCCATGTTTTAATCACATGATTGTCTCAGAATCTGACGTCACAAGGCGCAGGGAAGTATGTCGGTGAGAATTATGCCTCAGTGGGAGTGACCTAGGGAAAATGAGAGACAACAAACACACGTCAGGAAACTGATTCACACCCATCACAACACACTGTACTGCAACATACCACAAACCACACTCACCACCATATCTGTGGATGAGAGGACACACATCATGGAGCCTTGCATGTCCACAACAAATACAACACACACATGCAAACATAACATACCAGAACAGCCAGCTTTCAAACACGACATCCACACACCACCAGCAAACATACATCACGCATTGTCAACCTGCACAAGAGGTAGTCACTCACCTTCAAGAAAAATAGCGATCAATGAGCTGATGCCTCTGGTCCACACCTTCTTCCTCACCACTATCCTCATCAGTCGACATGGGTGGGATGGGAGGCCGAGGGACTTGTTGGTCTTCAAGGTCCAAGATCAGTTCAATGTCATTGCGCAAGGCCAGGTTGTGGAGCATGTAGCAGGCAATCACGACCCTGCATACTTTGCCTGGTGAGTAAGGCAGGGCTCCTCCGGTTTTATCCAGGCATCGAAACCTAGACTTTAGCAGTCCAAAAGTATGTTCCACCACTCTACGTGTCCTTCCATGGGCATCATTGTATCGCATTTCACCAGCTGTAGTTGGATTACGTATGGGACTCAGCAGCCAGGGCCGGTTTGGGTACGCAGAATCGCCTATGTGGGGGGATGACAGACACAGATATCACTACCAGGATTGGTGGTTACCCCATGCCACACAGATTACACAACTGTCCCCACAGCATACTCACCAACAAGCCACGCACGTTCTGGACGCAGATTTGCCATCTGTTGGGGGACAATGCTGCTCCGCATGATGTGGGAGTCATGTGCGGAGCCTGGAAATCTGGCACACACATGGGATATGATGTTGTCGGCCAGGCTCACGTGCCCGGGGGGGAATGAGACCGATATGGGTGCCATCAAGGGAACCCACTACGTGTGGTATCTGGCCCAGTGCATTGAAGTCTGCTTTGACTGCTGCCAACTCTGCCGCCCGTGGAAAATGGATGTAATCATCCTTGTAAATCATCATGGCTTTGAGAACATCCCGCAGTACCATGCTAAACATGGACTGTGACATCCCCCCGGCATGTCCAACTGTGTACTGGAAGGTGCCAGTTGCAAACAAGTGAAGTGCCGCCATCACCTTTGCTGTGGGTGTAATGGAACCAGGATATGTTCTCCGTGGCTGCAGATGAGGAGACAATTGGTCTACAAGCTCCAGCAATCTACGTCGATCAAGCCAGAATTTCCTGATCACCTCCTCGTCAACCATGTCCTCCAGCACAGTGTATGGGCGATGCACATTTGGAGCCCTCCTGTGTGGGAGTAGATGTAGTAGATGTCAATTTACCAACAACGCATAGCTGTGCAACTCTATCACATGTAGGCCAACACAATCAAAATGAGAAATGTCGTCGACAATTATCATATGTCTGACAAGTCTGAAATTACCTACAATACAGAGTAGCATGCAAACAATGTGCAGCCACTAACAACATGATGTGTGCCAACATGTACAATGTAACGTACTCACACGTCAGAAGAACTGCCAACAAGACATGCCTAATGACCCGAATGTGGACAAGCGTCATCACAGACACACATGCACGTGCACACACAATACAAAAATGCTACACACACTCCATGTCTTCATGCACCAATCACCACTCCTACAATGGTGAGCATCCTCACATTACATGCATGGTCACACAAGAGGCAACACACATACGCATACACTGAATGCATGTGTACCCCCACCATTGTTACTTGCACGCACAAACCACACACTCACAACAGATCCTGAATGTGGCCAGACAGCCTTGATATAGTGTGTAGATGAGTATGAGTTGAAACGTGTGTACGGAAAAACAAGAGGTCGACATGTAGACATGCACATGTGTAGCAAATTGGGTGCACATCAATGTCCATAGTGTGAACACACATGATATAGTGCATGACATATGCTGTTTAGCCATCACGGTCACACCCCTCATTACGCATGTGCGGACTACCACGACGGTGCTGCATTTGGAAAAATACAATCAGTGGCATCGAAATGGCGGTGCACGGCTTCTGCCATTGTCTATGGCGCATACGCGCCCCGCGGTACCTCTTCCCATGGGCTGCCTGTGCACGTGCCATCACGGACACACATCGGCAACCGCCAGTGCGCACTTCTGCGACGGTTGCATCTTTTGCAACAATGTTCAATCAGTGGCGCCACCATGGCGGTGAACGCCTTCCGCGGGGGAGGTGCAGGTCAACACATACTTGTGATCATGGAAATCAAAATGGCAGTTCATGACCCCCCCTTACAGTCACATTGCATCATCCACCGTAGACCGACCGTGCCAGGCCGGTCACCCACCGCCGTGCCAGCCCGGTCACCCACCGCCGTGCCAGCCCGGTCACCCACCGCCGGGTCAGGCCGGTCACCCACCGCCGGGCCAGCCCGGTCACCCACCGCCATCCCAGCCCGGTCACCCACTGCCATCCCAGCCCGGTCACCCACCGCCGGGCCAGCCCGGTCACCCACTGCCGGGCCAGCCCGGTCACCCACCGCCAGGCCAGGCCAGTCAACACCCGGCGGTGGGTGACCGGGCTGGCATGGCGGTGGGTGACCGGGCTGGCACGGCGGTGGGTGACCGGCCTGGCATGGTCGGTCTACGGTGGATGATGCAATGTGACAGTAAGGGGGGTCATGAACTGCCATTTTGATTTCCATGATCACAAGTATGTGTTGGCCTGCATCTCCCCCGCGGAAGGCGTGCACCGCCATGGTGGCACCACTGATTGAACATTGTTGCAAAAGATGCAACCGTCGCGGAAGTGCGCACTGGCGGTTGCCGATGTGTGTCCGCGACGGCGCGTGCACAGGCAGCCAATGGGAAGAGGTACCGCGGGGCGCGTATGCGCCATCGACAATGGCGGAAGCCGTGCACCGCCACACCAGGGCCTGTCATTGGCCCTTTTCGAATGAGGCATCCAGGGGGAACCAATAGCCGGCGACGTGTGCCACTGACATGGGCTCAGGGCCCTATATATGTGTGACTTTCACAAGCACACATTCACTGCTTTGATCCAGTGCTGCCTGTGACCATCACCTCGACCTGCTGCTGCTGAGCTGACCAACGGCTGCTGCCTGTGACCATCACCTCGACCTGCTGCTGCTGAGCTGACCAACGGCTGCTGCCTGTGACCATCACCTCGACCTGCTGCTGCTGAGCTGACCAACGGCTGCTGCTGCTGTGCCACAGTCCAGGACCTTGCCATGCAGGGAGCGCGAGAGACCCGGTCTCGTCCCTTCACCGCAGCGGAGCTGGATGTCCTTGTGGACGGTGTGCTCAGCCACTACCAACGGCTCTACGGTGCACCCGGACAGGTGGTAAGTTCAGTGGTGTACATGTTGTTGGACATGAGGTGTTCAGTGGCTCCTGTCTTCTGCATGCCCGGCGGTGTGCTGTGGGACATTCACATGTGTAGTGCTGAGCATGGCTGCATATAAAAACGTGTTACTACGATGTTTGTGCATGTCATACTGTCCACTTACGTTACCCTCTTGTCTCCCATCATGGTAGGTCAAGCTGCACCATCGCAAGGCCGTGTGGAGGACCATAGCACGTGATGTACGGGCAGTGGGGGGGTGCAATAGACGACACACACACTGCCACAAGCGCTGGGAAGACATCCAGGCTTAGCAAGAATGTGGCGGAGATGACACTGGGGAGGATTCCAAGATCTACACGTCTGGCCTGCCGCACCATGACCCCTCTTATGCACCGTATCATTGCTGTGAAGCATCCTGAGCTGTCCGCCCGGCTGAGTGGGGATCCACAGCAAACTAGCGGTAAGCAGAATGTATGTGTATGTTACTTGGGCCTGCAATGCATGTATTGGTGCTCAGACACAGTAGTGACTTCCGTGGTGCGTATGTTTAGCTGAAATACCATGCTGGTGCCATCAGCAGAGTGAGCGTTGGCATCCATGTCCGCCAGGTGGACAGCCCACTTGCTTAGTAGTTGAGGGTTCCAGGACATGCTGTTGAGGTCTGTGGTCCCATGGCATGACATGTGTGCAGATCTACAGGCACTTGCCATGTTCGTATGATGTACATGTTTGACAGCCAACGCCGGTTCCTTGATGTGAGGATGACTGCTAGGGGTGGGACGTGTGCAGGATGTGTGCTACATGTACTATGTATGTAATGGAATTCTAGATCTGTTGTCCTTCAGTACGTGAGTGTGGCACTTACTCATACCTCGTTTCTCTCTATTTCAGCTGTGGCAGAGGGCACTGACCCACAGACAACGGAGATGAGTGGTGGCAATGCTTCCGGATCATAGGTCACACACACGCAGACTGACACTGAAGAGGGCAGCCCTGGAGAGGGGGACAGGACCGTCCCTGAGGACTCACATGTGGAAACACCATCGCCCTCATCCTCAGAAAGTGTTGGTGAGTCCTCACTGTTGGCACAGACAGGGAGTGGGCAATCGACACCTTCAGTCGGGACACAGCACACAGGGCCCACACTGCCACCCCCTGCAACATATACTGCTCGTGCTCGCCTGAGGAGGGGGAGCAGAGTTGCCTTCGGTGCAGGAACCGCCGCCCCTGCCCCGGTGACACAAAGTGCACTTTGTGCAGAGGCTGTAGATCTGCTGCGACAGCTGTGTTTAGGGCAGACCAACATGATCAATGCATTCCAAGACCACGATAGGAAGTTGGGGCAGGTGGTGGCATTCATGGAGGGTATGCATGGCGATGTTGCTGGTCTACACAGAACAGTTCAGTCATTGGCAAACACTGTGTCTTCTGCCATTGTACAGTCACAAAGACAGGGTGCTACTTCTGTTCCCCCATCCACACCACTTGATGTCTCAGGGGGGAGTGACTTCTCAAAGCAGGACTCTTTTACAGGTTATTGCACTAGGAGCAGCCACAGGCAGCAGGGCAGGGCAGGGCACGGAGAGCACAGACCCCATCCCCTAGGACTGGTAAATCTGGCACCAAAGACGACGTGAGCTACACTGGAGTTGACACACAGGATCCTCATGGGGTGTGGGTGGAAATGGCTTCACATGCTACACAGGCAACACCCACAAAAGGTAGTCCCAAGGGAAGGGCAACTCCCAAGTCCAGGGACACTACCAAGGACACCACGAAGGAAGGTTCAACTCCTAAGAGCAGGGACACTCCCAGGGACAAGAACACTACAAAGGCAAGGCCACCTCAAAAGAGCAGGGACACTCCCAAGGACAAGGACACTACAAAGGTAGGGGCAACTCCCAAGAGCAGGGACACTCCCAAGGACAAGGACACTACATAGGAAGGGGCAACTCCCAAGAGCAGGGACACTCCCAAGGACAAGGACACTACAAAGGAAGGGGCAACTCCAAAGAGCAGGGACACTCCCAGGGACAAGGACACTACAAAGGAAGGGGCAACTCCCAAGAGAAGAGACACTCCCAGGGAAAAGGACACTACAAAGGAAGGGGCAACTCCCAAGAGCAGGGACACTCCCAGGGACATGGTTGCTTCTAGAGACAGGTACACTACAAGGGAAAAGTCTGCACCCAGGGACAGGGCACCGCCCAGGGATCAGGGAACTTCCAGGGACAGGACACCTCCTACGGCCAAGGCACATCCAAGGGACAGGGCTTCTCCCATAGACACTAGCTCCATCAAGGACAGGCATACATCACCCTTGGCTGCACTGAGGCTGATGTTGTTGAAGGAACGTAGTAAAGATGTGTCCGCGGTGGAGTCCCCCCATACCTCTACTCCCATCCACGCCCATCAGAAGCAGAGGAAGGAGTACCCTGTAGTCGCATCCCCCATTACACATGATTTAGAGGGCAGAAGGCAGGCAAACAGCAAACGACAAGCAGGGTCCAGCAGCGTCCCCAGAGAGCAGACCCCCACCAGCAGATGATCCACATGCGCTGGGTGATGTTTCAGATGAGGCCACACCACTTACCAGTCCAGTCATGTCCAGGGTGCACTCACATATCCCTAAGAAATGTAGACACACACCATTGACACCTGAACACCCCGATGTCGCTCAAGTACAGCTATCCCCAACTCCCAGGGCCACCATGCCTCCTGGCCCATACAGCCCTGTGGCTCATCATTTCACTGGTCCCAGTGGCGCAGATGCAGTTGACTCTCATGTGTCAGATGGTGGCACTGTGTCTGTTGTTTGCTGTCATGCTTCATGTAGTAGCACTGTCTCTGTTGTGCCCTCTCCTATTTCTGGTGCTGGCAGTGTGTCTGGGTCTGTGGCTCATGTGTCAGTCAGTAGATCTGTGGCTGTGTCTCACACTCCTGTTTCTGGTGCTGGCAGTGTGTCAGGGTCTGTGGCTCACGTGTCAGTCACTCGAGCTGTGGCTGTGTCTCACATTCCTGTTTCTGGTGCTGGCAGTGTGTCAGGGTCTGTGGCTCACGTGTCAGTCACTCGAGCTGTGGCTGTGTCTCACACTCCTGTTACTAGTGCTGGCGGTGTGTCAGGGTCTGTGGCTCACGTGTCAGTCACTCGAGCTGTGGCTGTGTCTCACATTCCTGTTTCTGGTGCTAGCAGTGTGTCAGGGTCTGTGGCTCATGTGTCAGTCAGTAGATCTGTGTCTGTCTCACATTCCTGTTTCTGGTGCTGGCAGTGTGTCGGGGTCTGTGGCTCATGTGTCAGTCAGTAGATCTGTGGCTGTGTCTCACATTCCTGTTTCTGGTGCTGGCAGTGTGTCCGAGGCAGGTAGATCAAGCAGTAAACCTGAGTTCGAGGCATGTGGGCTGCTAAATTCATATCCATTGCATAGATCGCCGCCTAGTGTTGGGTCCGGATGATTGCACATTGTTGTCCTGGAAGAGTCTTCGAAGTATCACGAGGTAGGTGGCTCCTCCCCTGGACTACAGTGCGCATGGGCATCGACTCCATCCCCAGATTGTTTTTTTCCGCCATTGGGTTCGGATGTGATTTCGACGTCTCCTTGTCGGAATCGAAAAACTTACTCTTTAAGGCCAAAAGGCCTTCGTTACCTGCGTCGGTATTGTTCGCGTACGGTCTCGGCCTTCATTCGACTGTTCGAGTCGAAATTCTGCGGAGCCGACTACTCTTCGGACATCGAGGCCCTGTCGTCGCAGCAAGACCCCGGCGAACTTCCCATGGAACGAAGTCCGTTCAAGCACTGCCCCGTGTGTGGGTCCAAATACCCACACATCGACGTGCATCCAGTCTGTAACAAATGCCTCTCGCCGGACCACAACGAGGACAACTGCATGGCCTGCTCAAAGTTCAGGTCAAAGAAAACGCTCAAGCTTCGGCGCGCGACGCGCCTCGAGGCCCAGCGAGCGGCTCCGGCACCCGACGACATCTTCGACGACCCCGGGGCGGAAGGCCCAAGCCATCGCCTGCAGATTTCACCACCGTCGACGGAGGTCGAGGCCGATCCCGAAGAACACGTCGAGGACAGGGCCAAGACCTTGAATACGTCGAGGAGGTAGGGGACGACGAAGAAGTTTATGGGGCCGCGGAAGATAGCTCGGAGGAAGAGCTATGCCCCGAAAGTTACATGATTCCAGCTCAGGTCACGGGATCGCCCCTCGGCCTTACCCACGACCCTACACCGCTATCCCCGGCCCCGCCTTCTGGCCCGGCCACGGACACACCAGCGGAGACGCCATTGCGTGTATCGAAACCGAAACCTTCGGATTCGACGACACCAAAGATGGCCGACGTACCATCGAAAACGAAACCGAAACCTTCGGATTCGACGACACCAAAGATGGCCGACGTCCCATCAAAACAGACAAAGCCTGCTACGTCATCGACTCCGCCGCCCTCCGGCCCTCCGAAGTCGAAGAAGGCTGTCGAGTCGACAGCGCCGCAGAAGGCGGCCAAGGACCCGTCCTCAAAGAAGGTCGTCCAACACGTGTCGAACACGGTTACTTCGGCAAAGTCCACTAAAGCTGTTGAAACACCTTCGGCCGCGACTGGGGCGCCGACAGGCAAACGCCCGGTCGAAGCAAAGTCAACAAAGGGCCACGACCCGAAATCCGGAGGCCCTACGCATCGGCACAAAGACGCCGGATCTAAAGAAACGGCATCGGCGCCTAAGCCTACAACGGAGGCACGGACCGTTGGAGCCGAAGATTCGTCGGCGGCCACCTTGTCGACACCGAGGTCCTCCGATGGTGACGGACATAGGGCATCGGTTACAAAACCCTCCGCTTCCTTCACAAAGCAGGTCACTGACTCCCTCAAACGTATTCGGGAGAAGGCTTTGCCGTCGACGACTCACACGCCGTCGGCTCCGACAACGGTGGACGCACCTGCGAAGACTTCAACCAAGCTTCTCTACACTCTGCCGCCGAGGGTGGCACAGAAGGCATTTGCACCCAGATCGGTGCCGAAGATCGCTGAAACATCAGTACCTTCGACGCTCAGTGGCCGATTGGATCGACATCAAGCTTCAGAAGAACAATCTGAGCATTACATCGATGCCGAAACGGGGAAATTGACGCTCTATAAACGTAAGATCACTTCCCAACCATTGGAATCCTATGTCATTCCACTGATGAAGAAAAGGCTGGCACAGGACATTCCTGCCCTTGTTGAACCTATTCAGCCTCCACCAAGGAGGAGCCCATCGCCTTCCCCCAACCAATCAGGGGGAGAGGACGATGACCAGGATGACCAGTATAATTTCCCAGTTGACAATGACCCTGATGTTTAACAGGACTCATATGACGACACTGGTGACCAGGGAGGCCATCAGGTGGTACAGGACCCACAAGGTTTTGGTGCACGTACATCCCCAATGGAGGATTCAGCGGCATTTAATGCCTTGATAGAGCGGGCAGCTGCAAATCATGATGTGGACATGCATGCTGACCCGGTGGAGGAAGATTTTTTGTTTGACACTTTCTCTGCATCAGAAAAGACTGTTAAAATACTTCCTATGCTAAAAGGTGTCCTTAAGCATGCCCCAGAGATCTTTAAGGAACCTACCAGGGCGAGAGTGGTGAACCCACGTATTGAAAAGAAATACAGACCGGCACCTGGGGACCCTGCATATATTCGGGGACAGTTGCCTCTGGACTCGTTGGTGGTCGCCAATGCCCGCAAAAGGGCGAACTCCCAGACAACGGGTGAAGCTCCTCCCCCAGACAAGGAGTCGAAAGTGCTTGAGGCATCTGGCAAAAGGGTGGCTGCGCAGGCTGCCAATATCTGGCGTATATCAAACACACAGGCACTATTGGCGCGATATGATAGGGCGCATTACGACACCCTAGAACAGCTCCTTCAACACCTCCCTGATGAGTTTAAGGAGGCAGCCGAGATGCTCATACAGGAGGGAAAGCTCATTTCAAACGCTGCAATAAAGTGTGCACTTGATGTGGCAGATACAGCGGCTAGGGCGATTAACACTAGCGTCATGTTAAGGCGCCAAGCATGGCTTCGCATATCAGGGTTTAAACCTGACATTCAAACAACAATACTCAACCAGCCCGTTAATCCTGACGGACGGTTTGGCCCAGATGTTGACACCACCCTAGAGAACATTAAAAAAGACAATGAGACAGCTAAGTCCATGGGGGCGCTTCAGTCTCAACAATTCAGGGGGAGCACTTTTCGTCGCTCAGGTACACGAGCTGTTACCAGAGGACACTTGGCTCAACAGACACAATTCACGAAAGGTGGCGCACAATCCTCGTACCCCAAACAGGGTAGAGGGGGTAACAGAGGTAATAGTGCCAAGGGCAGAGGCAGAGGAAACAACAACTCCCGTTCCTCTGCCACCAACAAACAGTGACTCTCTGTCACTGCCCCCCGACCATCCAACACCTGTCGGGGGGAGACTCCAGCAGTTCCTGCCAATCTGGACGTCCATCACCACAGACAGGTGGGTGAGAAAACTTATCCAGTACGGTTATTGTTTGGAGTTGACATCCACTCCACCCAACATTCCCCCAAGACAACGTCCTATGTCGGCAGAGCACTTGCACTTATTGCAGCAGGAAGTAGTGGTGATGCTGCAAAAAGGCGCAATCGAGCTCGTACCAGTGGAGGAGGAAGGCACAGGGGTCTATTCACTGTACTTCCTTATCCCAAAAAATGACGGATCCCTCAGACCCATTCTGGATCTACGCCCCCTCAACCTGTATATACTGTCAGAACATTTTCACATGCTCACACTGCAGCAGATTCTTCCCCTGCTGAACCAAGGGGACTTCCTAGCAACCTTGGACCTCAAGGATGCTTATTTTCACATACCACTCCACCCATCCCACAGAAAATACCTCAGGTTCACCATCCACAACAGGCATTATCAGTTAAAAGTCCTACCCTTTGGAGTGACCACTGCCCCCAGAGTGTTTACGAAGTGTCTGGCGACAGTTGCGGCGCACCTCAGGAGACAGAACATACTTGTCTACCCTTACCTAGACGACTGGCTCGTTCAAGCAAATTTGGAACGACAGTGCGCCGCAGACATGTCCCACACCATTCACCTCCTTCACAGTCTGGGGTTCTCACTGAACTACCCAAAGTCGCACCTTCAGCCAGCCCATGTGCGGCAGTATCTGGGCGCGACAATAAATACCCTGACTGCTATGGCTCAGCCAAACCCGGTGAGGATCGACAACATTCAGTCGCTCATCCAGAGGATCAGACCGCAACACTCACTACCAGCGAGAGTGTTCATGCAGTTGATAGGCATGATGGCCTCCTGCATCTTCATAGTCCCGCACGCAAGGTTGCATATGCGTCCGCTCCAAGAATGCTTGGCAAATCAGTGGACACAAGCTCAGGGACAACTGACAGACCTAGTGTTGGTGACCGGTCGGGCATACAACTCTCTGCATTGGTGGAATCCACACAACCTTTGCAAGGGACGACCGTTCCAGGAGCCTGTACCACAGATTATCCTGACGAGGGACGCATCTCTCCAGGGGTGGGGAGCTCATGTGCTCCACTACACGGTGCAGGGACTGTGGTCAACGCAGCAACAGAAGTTGCACATCAACTACCTGGAACTGATGGCAATCTTCATGGCGCTCAAGTCCTTCAAAGTACATCTGTGCAACAAGGTCGTGTTGATCCGGACGGACAACATGACAGCCATGTACTACATCCAAAAGCAGGGAGGTACACACTCTCCACAGTTGTCTCATCTGGCTCAGAGCATGTGGAAGTGGGCCATTCAGAGGAACATCTTCCTCATGGCGGAACACCTCCCGGGCAAGGACAATCAGATGGCAGATCTGCTCAGCAGGTACAGCCATCAAATGCACGAGTGGGAGATACATCCATCAGTACTCCACCCGTACTTCCAACAGTGGGGTCATCCAGAGATATACCTCTTTGCCACAAGGGAAAACGCAAAATGCCAAAGCTTTGCCGCCAGGTTCCCTCACCCGGAATCGCAAGGGAATGCGATATGGATTAACTGGTCAGGCAGATTTGCGTACGCTTTTCCCCCAGCGCCTCTCATTCCGCTGGTGGCACGAAAGCTAAAGCAACACTCGATGACGCTCATCCTGGTTGCTCCAACGTGGGCACGCCAACCATGGTACACCACGTTTCTAGACCTTTCCGTGGTACCGCATCAAAGGCTGCATCTCGCTCCAAGCCTCTTGACGCAGAACCATGGCGACATTCAGCACCCAGATCCGCAACAGCTCAATCTGGCGATCTGGCTCCTGAGGTCCTAGAGTTTGGCTACCTCAACCTGCCTCCTGAATGCATGGATATCATACAAGAGGCAAGAAAGCCCACTACCAGAGCTTGCTATGCAGCAAAATGGAAGCGGTTTGTCATTTACTGTACAGAACACAATATCAACCCGCTGGATGCATCCATTCCTAACATCATCTGCTATTTGTTACATCTTTACAAATGCAATCTAGCGTACGCTTCCATTCGGATACACTTATCCGCCATAGCGGCTTATCTCCAGAACAGGCAGCATCTCTCTGTTTTCAGGGTGCCTGCCATTAAAGCCTTCCTGGAGGGACTGAAACGAGTCATTCCTCCGAGAACACCACCAGCTCCAGTGTGGAACCTCAATGTGGTCCTCACTAGGCTAATGGGCCCACCTTTTGAGCCACTGCACTCATGCGAGATTCAGTTCCTGACATGGAAAGTGGCTTTTCTCATTGCTATTACATCGCTCAGGCGGGTTAGTGAGCTGCAAGCGCTCACAATCCAAGAGCCATTCATACAAATTCATTCAAACAGGGTAGTACTACGCACTAACCCCAAATTCCTTCCGAAGGTGGTGTCACAGTTTCATATCAACCAAACTATTGACCTGCCCGCATTCTTTCAAAACCCACAAAGAGTGGCGGAAAGAATGCTCCATACATTGGACGTTAAGAGGGCGTTGATGTACTACATTGACAGAACACAACACTTTAGAAAAACACAACAACTTTTTGTTGCCTTCTCAGCCCAGCACAAAGGCAACCCTATTTCCAAAGCAGGAATAGCCAGATAGATTGTTAAGTGCATTCAGATCTGTTATCAAAAAGCTAAACGTACTTTAACAATACCCCCAAGGGCGCACTCCACACGCAAGTTGGGGGCCTCCATGGCTTTCCTGGGGAACATTCCTTTGGAAGACATTTGTAGAGCAGCCACGTGGTCTACACCGCACACGTTTACCAAACATTACTGTGTCGATGTGCATTCCAAGCAGCAAGCAGCTGTAGGACAGGCTGTTCTCAAGACACTCTTTCAGACTTCTGCAGCTGGCACGGGCAACCGCCGTTAATGGAGGGACTGCTATGTATTCTATGCAATAGATATGAATTTAGCAGCCCACATGCCTCGAACTGAATATGCTACTTACCAGTATGCATCTGTTCTTGGCATGTAGGGCTGCTAACATTCATATCGGCCACCCTCATCCCCGGTGCCCGTAGCGGCTGCAGATACTCTCTTGCATTCAATCATTAGCATGGACATCCTTTACACTATTTCACTCCATCTCTGCCACAATGGCTAAAAACAATCTGGGGATGGAGTCGATGCCCATGCGCACTGTAGTCCAGGGGAGGAGCCACCTACCTCGTGATACTTCGAAGACTCTTCCAGGACAACAATGTGCAATCATCCGGACCCAACACTAGGCGGCGATCTATGCAATAGATATGAATGTTAGCAGCCCTACATGCCAAGAACAGATGCATACTGGTAAGTAGCATATTCATTCTGTGATGTGAGGTGCTGTTCACTTCACTCCCATGTGATTTGACTTGGTGTGTACATTGTCCATTGTAACCAGCCTTGCACTGTTGTTGTCGTTGGGACGGGTAGCTTGACCCACGTACTGGTGTTGCTAGTGATGTACCTGCTGTGTTGTCCACAATGCCCTGTTGCTGTTCTGATACTGCATTCTGCCCTCTCACGTGCTGCCAATGATGCACCTGCTGTGTTGTCTACAATGCCCTGTTGCTGTTCTGATACTGCATTCTGCCCTCTCACGTGCTGCCAATGATGTACCTGCTGTGTTGTCCACAATGCCCTGTTGCTGTTCTGATACTGCATTCTGCCCTCTCATGTGCTGCCAATGATGTACCTGCTGTGTTGTCCACAATGCCCTGTTGCTGTTCTGATACTGCATTCTGCCTTCTCACGTGCTGCCAATGATGTACCTGCTGTGTGGTCCACAATGCCCTGTTGCTGTTCTGATACTGCATTCTGCCCTCTCACGTGCTGCCAATGATGTACCTGCTCTGTTGTCCACAATGCCCTGTTGCTGTTCTGATACTGCATTCTGCCCTCTCACGTGCTGCCAATGATGTACCTGCTGTGTTGTCCACAATGCCCTGTTGCTGTTCTGATACTGCATTCTGCCCTCTCACGTAATGCCAATGATGTACCTGCTCTGTTGTCCACAATGCCCTATTGCTGTTCTGATACTGAATTCTGCCCTCTCACGTGCTGCCAATGATGTACCTGCTGTGTTGTCCACAATGCCCTGTTGCTGTTCTGATACTGCATTCTGCCCTCTCACGTGCTGCCAATGATGTACCTGCTGTGTTGTCCACAATGCCCTGTTGCTGTTCTGATACTGCATTCTGCCCTCTCACGTGCTGCCAATGATGTACCTGCTGTGTTGTCCACAATGCCTTGTTGCTGTTCTGATACTGCATTCTGCCCTCTCACGTGCTGCCAATGATGTACCTGCTCTGTTGTCCACAATGCCTTGTTGCTGTTCTGATACTGCATTGTGCCATCTCACGTGCTGCCAATTTATTTATTTATTTATTTATTTGCATACTTATAACGCGCTGGGAATCGACTCCCTGAGGAGTATCTCCGCGCCTTCTTTAGCAGCATCTGAGACCAAGGCCTGCTCTAACAAGGTTAAGTAAAGACTTAGTGGGACTAGTAGTTGAACAAGAAAGTTTTTAATTTTTTCCTGAAAGGAAAGTGTTCCTTACAGATTCTAATGTCATAAGGAAGATCGTTCCAAAGCTTTGGTCCAGCTACGGACAGAGCTCTTCCTCCTTGTCTGGTCCTACAAAACCTGGGGACACATAACAGCTCTTGATTACCAGATCTCAGAGTTCTAGCAGGGATGTAAGGGACACATTTTTTTGTTAGATAGTCAGGACCTTTACCAATGAGACATTTATGGATGATGCAGCACGTTTTAAACAAAACCCTCTGTTTCACAGTGAGCCAATGTAGTTGATTTAGCAATGGTTTCGAGGGTGTACGTGCTGGAGCATTCAAAACCAAGCGTGCTGCCGTGTTCTGCACAACTTGGAGTCTGTTAATGATGCCCACATTGGCGGCTAACAGCAGCCCGTTACAATAGTCCAGTCTGCTCAACACAAGCGACTGAACTAGAGTTTTCCTGGTGGAATCAGGTAACAAGGGGAAAACCCTTCGGAGAAGACCAATCACATGGAAACAGGAGCCTACCACCTGATTGGTATGATGTTTAAGAGCGAGCTCCTGATCCAGTTTGACTCCAAGATCTTTTACCACCTCTTTGGGTACGGGGACTGGGCCAAGGTCTTGAGGCCACCAGTCGGGAGTCCACAATCGTTTGGCCTCTCCAAAAAGCATTACCTCAGTCTTTGAGACGTTACACTGGAGGAAGTTTGCTGCCATCCATTGAGCCACCTCTTTCATCCCCTGGGCAAAGGAGTTGCGTACCTCAGGAGTCATGATTTTGAAGGGGAAGAGGAGTTGAGTATCGTCTGCATACGATACAGGAATAAATCCGTGGGATCTCATGATGTTGGCTAGGGGTGCCACGTAGATGTTAAAAAGTGTTGGGCTCAAGCAGGAGCCCTGTGGCACCCCTTTAGAGATCTCCACCTCCTCTGACTGGTATGGACCCAGTGTGACTCTCTGAGTACGCTTGATGAAAAAGCTCCTTAGCCAGGCCAACGCCTTGCCACCCAGACCGATGTTAATAAGTCTGGAGGTCATAATATGATGTGACACAGTGTCAAACGCCGCTGACAGATCTAAAAGCACCAGGATAACGGAATAACCCTTATCCTGTAGCATGTGGAGATCGTCAGCGACGGACAGCAAGGCGGTCTCAGTACTATGCCTGGGTCTAAACCCCGATTGTGAAGGGTCAAGTCCTCCTGCACTTTCTACATACGTAGATAAGTGCCGATTTACAAACTTCTCGGCGAGCTTCCCTAAAAAAGGGAGGAGGGAGATAGGTCTCAGGTTTGTGAGGTCAGTCCAGGGAATGGAATTATTTTTGCGTAGGGGTCTGACCAAAGCTTGCTTCCAGCCTAGGGGGACTTCCCCCGTGCTCAGAGAAAGGTTAAGTACCTGCTGAATACTTACACCCAGCTCCTCAGTAAGAAGAGTCATAACCCGTGCTGGTATAATATCCGAGGGGCACCCGCTCTTAGTTTGGGTGATAAGAGTGGTTATCTCCTCCAGGGATATAGGTGGAAAAGCTTCAAGCTTACAGGCCGTATTTCCTATTGGGCTGATATAGGACTGGACCAAGCTATCAGCATTGCTCATAGTATTCAAGGTGGATTTGGTGGCTAAGATCTTCGTGTAAATGCCATCTATTTTTTTGACAAAAAACTGAGAGATATTATTGCACAGTTCCTGAGACTCAATTCCATCCGTTTCGCAAGCCGAGGGTTTTATAAAGGTTTGCAAAATCTGGTAGAGTACTTTGGGATTTTTACCGGCTGCTGACAATTGGGCTGCAATATGATGTTTCCGTGCAGCCCGAATAGCTTTATGGTAAACTTTTAATGAGGTCCTGTGAGTTTCTTTGTCCTCTGCCTTGCGAGTGGCCCTCCAACGTTTTTCTGACTTCCTAGCAGTTAGCTTTAACTGTCTAAGATCGTCAGTGAACCAGACCTCTTGTTTGGGAGTAGGCCGTGGCTTAAATTTTCTCAAGGGAGCAACCTGGTTAATAGTAAGTGTTAGGGCTTCATTGAATTTGACTAATGCGGAGGAAACATCATCTCCACATTCATTCCAGTTGGGCTCTGTGTATTTACTCCTGAAACCCTCCGCAGTTAGTTTGTTCCAGGGTCTTCTGACTTCTGCCATAGTCCTCTGGATGCCCTTGAGCTTATAATTAGGGCGGGTGTAAAATTCAACGATGGCGTGATCAGTCCAGTCCACTAAAGTGGGAGGCAGACATTTTATAGAGGTGTAGTTGCATAGCACAAGATCTAGGGTGTGTCCGGCAGTGTGTGTGGGTCCCTGATTCATCTGGTTAAGACCAAGCGTGGCTAGATCAGCCAAGAGTGTCTGTGCTTCAACACATGTGGCTATTTCGCTATGGACATTAAAGTCCCCTACCACAATAAAGTCGGAGTTACATTGTATGTGGGGGGCCAACACTTCCACAAGTTGAGTGGAGAAATTCCCAAGGGGGCCTGGAGGTCGATAGACCAGTGCGCCTTTCCTGGTGTGCTTAGTATTTGGGTTGATGGTAAAAATCAAGAGCTCCATTTGCAGGTTACACACCGTTTCAGTGACCACCACCTCCATCTCTTGTTTGAAAATGATGACCAGCCCACCACCAGTTTTAATGGGGCGGTCCATCCTCACTATTTTGTATCCTAGCGGCACCCCCATAGTGATGGCCGGGACAGTGTGGGGTTTTAGCCACGTTTCAGTTAAGAAACAAAGATGTGGGCCCTCAGAAGTGATGAGATCCCAGATCTGAGTAGCATGAGACACTAATGAGCGAACATTACAGAGAATGTTCTTACAAACCAGAGAAGAATCGTTAACAGGGCATAGATGTTGTATAGGGACGGAGGTAGAATGCAAAGGGGATATGACAGCGTAGCAGGTAAATTGTGTGTGACACACATTGCAAGAAAATGGTCCCTCCACACATATCTCCGCCCTATGGAGACACCAAGTGGAAACATACCTGCCCACGTCCCGCAATGTCTGGCTAGAATACGTATATACAGGTTGATGGGGAGGCTCCGAAAGGGTGATGGAGCCCGCCATAGCCTCGAGCCCCTAGCCACGTACTGTCGCGGACGGGCGCAGACGGGCTGGTCTTTGGCTCGTCTTAGGCGCAGGGATAGGCGCCACCCTGCGCGCCAACACTGCGCGTTGGGTCGCCGAGGTGCTTTATAGCCCTTGAGTGAATGAAGAGCTAGAGCGCTAACCGCTCGTTTCCCTGAACGTTCCTGCCTCTGCCTCTGCTCCGCCTTCCGCACCCGTGATTGGCTGAGGGTCGGACTGGGAGTGCAGGCACAGGACAAGCTACGAGTGCGTGTGGGTATGCGGTACAAATTTTACACTATTTACACAAGTGTAACACTTTAACACAGTGTAACACTAGCAACAAGCTATTTTGCCCCTTTTTAAAAAGTATTTTCTAGTACACAGATAAAATTCAGCACGAGCCGCTTTGAACAATTTTAAAACTAATGAAGAGCAGAATGCTCGCAGATGGCGCCAAACGGAGTCGGGGAGAAGCTGCCACCGTCCCCCTTACCGCAAAAACGCCTGCCGCCTCGCTGACTTTATAGCCCTTGAGTGAATGAAGAGCTAGAGCGCTAACCGCTCGTTTCCCTGAACGTTCCTGCCTCTGCCTCTGCTCCGCCTTCCGCACCCGTGATTGGCTGAGGGTCGGACTGGGAGTGCAGGCACAGGACAAGCTACGAGTGCGTGTGGGTATGCGGTACAAATTTTACACTATTTACACAAGTGTAACACATTAACACAGTGTAACACTAGCAACAAGCTATTTTGCCCCTTTTTAAAAAGTATTTTCTAGTACACAGATAAAATTCAGCACGAGCCGCTTTGAACAATTTTAAAACTAATGAAGAGCAGAATGCTCGCAGATGGCGCCAAACGGAGTCGGGGAGAAGCTGCCACCGTCCCCCTTACCGCAAAAACGCCTGCCGCCTCGCTGACTTTATAGCCCTTGAGTGAATGAAGAGCTAGAGCGCTAACCGCTCGTTTCCCTGAACGTTCCTGCCTCTGCCTCTGCTCCGCCTTCCGCACCCGTGATTGGCTGAGGGTCGGACTGGGAGTGCAGGCACAGGACAAGCTACGAGTGCGTGTGGGTATGCGGTACAAATTTTACACTATTTACACAAGTGTAACACTTTAACACAGTGTAACACTAGCAACAAGCTATTTTGCCCCTTTTTAAAAAGTATTTTCTAGTACACAGATAAAATTCAGCACGAGCCGCTTTGAACAATTTTAAAACTAATGAAGAGCAGAATGCTCGCAGATGGCGCCAAACGGAGTCGGGGAGAAGCTGCCACCGTCCCCCTTACCGCAAAAACGCCTGCCGCCTCGCTGACTTTATAGCCCTTGAGTGAATGAAGAGCTAGAGCGCTAACCGCTCGTTTCCCTGAACGTTCCTGCCTCTGCCTCTGCTCCGCCTTCCGCACCCGTGATTGGCTGAGGGTCGGACTGGGAGTGCAGGCACAGGACAAGCTACGAGTGCGTGTGGGTATGCGGTACAAATTTTACACTATTTACACAAGTGTAACACATTAACACAGTGTAACACTAGCAACAAGCTATTTTGCCCCTTTTTAAAAAGTATTTTCTAGTACACAGATAAAATTCAGCACGAGCCGCTTTGAACAATTTTAAAACTAATGAAGAGCAGAATGCTCGCAGATGGCGCCAAACGGAGTCGGGGAGAAGCTGCCACCGTCCCCCTTACCGCAAAAACGCCTGCCGCCTCGCTGACTTTATAGCCCTTGAGTGAATGAAGAGCTAGAGCGCTAACCGCTCGTTTCCCTGAACGTTCCTGCCTCTGCCTCTGCTCCGCCTTCCGCACCCGTGATTGGCTGAGGGTCGGACTGGGAGTGCAGGCACAGGACAAGCTACGAGTGCGTGTGGGTATGCGGTACAAATTTTACACTATTTACACAAGTGTAACACTTTAACACAGTGTAACACTAGCAACAAGCTATTTTGCCCCTTTTTAAAAAGTATTTTCTAGTACACAGATAAAATTCAGCACGAGCCGCTTTGAACAATTTTAAAACTAATGAAGAGCAGAATGCTCGCAGATGGCGCCAAACGGAGTCGGGGAGAAGCTGCCACCGTCCCCCTTACCGCCACCAATGATGTACCTGCTCTGTGCTATGGACTGTCGATGCACTTAGCCCCTTCATGTGCTGCCTCTGATGGACCTGTTCTGTGCAATGGACTGTTGATGCACTTATCCCCTCTCATGTGCTGCCTCTGATGGACCTGTGCCTTGCCATGGACTGTCGATGCACTTATCCCCTCTCATGTGCTGCCTCTGATGGACCTGTTCTGTGCAATGGACTTTTGATGCACTTATCCCCTCTCATGTGCTGCCTCTGATGGACCTGTTCTGTGCAATGGACTGTTGATGCACTTAGGCCCTCTCATGTGCTGCCTCTGATGGACCTGTTCTGTGCAATGGACTGTTCATGCACTTAGCCCCTCTCATGTGCTGCCTCTGATGGACCTGTGCCTTGCCATGGACTGTTGATGCACTTAGCCCCTCTCATGTGCTGCCTCTGATGGACCTGTTCTGTGCAATGGACTGTTGATGCACTTATCCCCTCTCATGTGCTGCCTCTGATGGACCTGTGCCTTGCCATGGAGTGTCGATGCACTTATCCCCTCTCATGTGCTGCCTCTGATGGACCTGTTCTGTGCAATGGACTGTTGATGCACTTAGCCCCTCTCATTTGCTGCCTCTGATGGACCTGTTCTGTGCAATGGACTGTTGGTGCACTTATCCCCTCTCATGTGCTGCCTCTGATGGGCCTGTGCCTTGCCATGGACTGTTGATGCACTTAGCCCCTCTCATGTGCGACCTCTGATGGTCCTGTGCCTTGCCATGGACTGTCGATGCACTTATCCCCTCTCATGTGATGCCAATGATGTACATGATCTGTTGTACCCAATGCCCATGCTCTTGGATATACTGATATTATGCACCTAATATGTTGAATGAAGCTAATAAATCATGTTTTGTGGTATGTCGTTGTCATTCCTGGTTGTGTACTTCAATTGTTCAAGTCAAGTCAAATATGCTTTATTCGAGATTTCACTCATAAAAGCAAGAACAATATAAAAATACAATTAGATTATCAATCAATTACAGTAAAAGAATAAAGCATATTATTTACAATTTATAACTCAGTATATAAATCGAAATGTAAAGATGTCATATATCAATAGTTTATCCATAAAAAATATTTAAAATAGTTAAAAAACACCCAATACTAACAAGTTTCTAAAAAAATATAACGTGGATAGATTATACGGGCAGTTTACCTAGACAGAGAATAGTCGGATGACTAGCAGTCTCTGTCTATTTGTCCATACAGTTTGCCCAGACAGAGAATAGTCAAATGACTAGCAGTCTCTGTCTGATCGACCATGCCCATCCAAGGTATTTGGCAGTTGCTATTAATATCCATATCTCGCTACTGGTGCATATAATACGCAAGGCAACTATACTACTAGTAGTCCCTAAATTCTTGCACATCGGTTTTAGCCATACACGTCTTGGATCCAAGTAGGCTGTGCAAGAAAATAAAAAATGGCCCTTAGTTTCATTAGAGTAACCACAAACAGGGCAGCTAACATTCAGGCCACCTTCCCATTTAGCAGTCAGAGATCTAAGAGGTAGTGAACCTGCTCTCAATTGGAATAGAAGTTTTCGGTCACTAGGCCTAGTTATACTATCCCAGTAGGGTTCCAGAGAGGGGTACAACTTAGCCTCTAAAAATCCCTCAGTCATAGATCCTAAGCTAGTGCTACTCCAACCCCGAGAGGCTACCTTTTCCCAATAAATTTCTTTTAAAGCACTTTTGGTAGGGAAAGTTGTTCCGGCTGGGTCTAACCAAAGGGAACTCATTCCCAAGTCATTCAAAGTTGCTTTCAGGGAATTAAGCCACCTGTTTTTATGGCAACTTAGCTAGATCTTTCGGGTTCACCCCGGTGTCGTATGCTGACGACACCCAACTCCTTTTCCCTTTTAAAACTCTCACATCTGCAATAAAAAGATCTTTTGCAGATGGCATGAGAGCCATTGCAGACTGGATGTCAACTAACTGTCTGCAGTGCAATGTGGGGAAAACGGAGGTCATGTGTTTTGGACAAGCGGCAACATATTGGTCATCTGACTGGTGGCCCGTGGAGCTTGGCCCTGTCCCCACCCCCAAGAGTTCTGTTAGGAACCTGGGAGTGCTCTTTGATCAGCAACTTACTTTTAAGGGACATGTCAATCAGGTTGCTGGTACCTGCTTCCGGGCTATCGGGATGTTGAGACGAGTCTTCCCCTATATACCAGACCATCATAGAAAAACGCTCGTGCAGGCTTTGGTCATCAGCAGGGTGGATTACTGCAATGGGCTGCTCCTCGGAGCTAACGAGGAGCAGCTCAGTAAATTGCAAGTAATCCAAAACACAGCAGCAAGGATTGTCCTGAATGCTCCAGCTAGGACTCCTTCCAGTCCCCTGCTGAAGAGACTCCACTGGCTTCCAGTGAGGAAGCGAGTCCAATTCAAGACTCTATGCACTATTCACAAGAGCATGATAGGGGAGGGCCCGAAATACATGATTAAGATCTTTCAGCCCTACATCCCGGGGCGATTTCTGCGCTCCAGTCATCAGCAGCTCCTGCAGATACCAAGAGTAAAGAAGACCAGACAAGGTGGCCGTGCTTTAGCCTATGCCGGCCCAATACTCTGGAATTCTTTGCCTCCAGAACTCAGATCAATTTCCAGTCATCTGTGTTTCCGGAAGAATGTAAAGACGTATTTGTATCCCGATAAATAAATTACTATTCAGTTTCTGCACCCTATATTAGTCATACTCTCGCAACTAGCACAATCTCGTGGTACAGCAATAGCGCGGAGATACCCCTTCGGGAGTCTAGTCTGGCGCTTTATAAGAATATAAAATAAATAAATAAATAAATAAATAAATATATCCACTTTAATAATATCTAAAAAACCCTCAGCATAATGGGAAAGCTCAGGCGTAGTCCAGAGCCTTCTCCAGTACAGAATTGGTTGAAGTCTGACCAAGTCTGTAACCGTTTTTCTACCCAAGTCGTACCTGAGGGGCAGCAAGGGAGTACTTTTCGGGACACCAGTTATAGACCGAAAGAACTTATTTTCCGAGATTTGTAAGGCCTCCACCTTCTCGAAACCCCATAGCTCAGCACCATATAGTGCAGAGCCAAGAGCCTTTGCCTCATATACCTTCAAAGCAGGCTTTATAGGTTTCGTCAGGGACTTTCTATGCTCGGAACTAATAGCACCTGATAGTTGCCTATGCCTCAATGTAGCTATGTCTATGTGTTTGCTCCAACCGTTCTTATTTGAGATATGAATGCCCAGATAAGTAAAAATGTTCACCACTTCTAGAGGCCGACCATTCATTATGATTTTAGATTTAAAACTGGGATGCGGATTAAAAATTCATAAGTTTTGTTTTGGTCACATTGACCTCCAGACCATGCTCACCGCATAATAGATCAAAAATAGCCAATGCTTGATAGGATGAGCGTATCATCCGCGAACATTAAAATTGGTATTTTAGTACCAGCTAATGAAGGGGCATCCAACTCTGCCGATAGCATGCGGGATACAACACCGTTGATAAACAGTGTAAAAAGAGTGGGGGCCATTGAGCATCCTTGCCGAACGCCCCGCTCTACCGGGAAGTCCGCTGTCTGCAGACCCTGCCCCCCCCCACTGAATTCTGGTGAATGTTGATTCATGAATCCGCATTATCAGAGTCAATAAATCATCAGGAACACCCAGGTTCTTGAGGACAGACCACAATTTTGACCGCGGCACTAGATCGAAGGCAGCCCGCAAGTCGACAAAAGCCGCATATAGGCTGCCTCCGCCCAGCACCACGGTCTTCCATTGCAGTAAGTTGAAGCGGAAAACCTGATCCACAGTACTTGTGGACCTATGGAGTCCCGCTTGGAACGGTGACAAAGCATCGTTGTCCTCAGCCCAGTCAAGAAGCCTATTCACAATCATACGCCCTATTATCTTTTGTATGGTGTCAATAAGGCTAATCGGCCTGTAATTGCTGGGCTGGGATCGGTCACCTTTCTTAAACACTGGTATGATTACTGCTCCCTTCCAGGATATCGGTACCTCTGCACCCTTGGCAATATTGTTGATAAGGAGGCAAATGTACTTACACCAGCGTTCTTTATCATTAATAAAGACGTCGGCAGGTACACCATCCATGCCTGGTGCACGCCCGCTGTTCGCCGCATTCAAAGCCACCAGGATTTCTTGTAGACTAAAACATTTATCTTTAAAGTGGGTATAGTTTATATCTACTATAGATGTAGCCTGTTTTGTCTTAGCATACTGAGTTCTAAAGAATTTTACCCACTCTTCTTCCGGGACGTTGTTATTTGGGGGTTCAGGTTTCCCCTCACCACCCCATTTAACAATGTTCCAGAACAGTCTAGAATCTTTCTTATCACTAGCCCTTTTTAATTCGGACCAGTGATGCTCATCCCATGCTTTCTTTGCGTTCGCTATACTGGCTTTATATTCCTTTCTGGCAGATTGAATAGCCATAGTATCCCTACCCCTTAGAGCAGTGCCTAGGGCATTTCGTGCATCCCTACAATGGGCATCATACCATTTTGCATTTTTGGGAACTCTCTCACCCTTGCCCTTTACAGGCTTCAAAAAGTGGTTTTTAATTACTGAAAAAAGAGTGTCGTGGATTACAGCCAGGCCACTCAGTGCAAAACTGGAAGAATGAATATGTTCTATGGCTGATATCGTTTTGTCAGCTTCGATTTTGATATTATCCATAGCCTGTTGATTAGTTGCAACATTTATCCATCTCAACCTACGCATATCATTAGTAGGGACGATTAGGGGTGGAACAAGAGCTGTAGAACAGCTGGTCCTGTTGGGTAATGACCACCATTTGTGTTTTATACACAGAGGATTGTGGTCACTCTCACTCCTCCACACAACCTCCATGTCGCATAACAGCGGCCATAATTGCAGACTACAGAGTACATAATCTATTCTACTCCTGTGCCGCCCATTGTCAAATGTCATGGACCCATTTTTGTCACTTGACGTCCTACCATTTAATGCTGTTAGACCTTTCTCAAAACATAAGGCATTCATACTAATCACATCCTCAGTCAAGCACACAACTGGTTTCAACTCTAATTTAGGGACCCCCCAATGCCAATCCTCTTCATCCCCTAGAAAATCATCGTCTGCGGCTAAGGGTTCAAATGTTCGATTAAAGTCACCTGCAATGACAATATGATTGTCTTGGGAGTTGGTATCAAGTAGGGAGCCCAAGGCCGCCAAAACCTCTGACCTCCCTCCCTTAGATCTCCTCACATATACATTGTAGATGTCTAATGTTCCCAAAATATCAGAATTCATTGTGATTAGTTGAATGTCTCTATGGCTAGTTTCTTTTACTTTGACATCTAATTTTAGAGACTGCCGAACCCAGATGGTTAGACCACCCATTGGTCTTCCCCTTGGGCCTTTTAAAGCTGGCACAAAGTAATTCAAGTATCCTTGAGCAAAGGATGGTTCACATAACCAGGTCTCCTGGATTATACATAGATCAAAGGAATTAACAAATCGAAGCCGCTCTCCAGAGTCCAGTTTAGAACCCAGGCCTGCAATGTTCCATGAGAAAATTTTCCCCACATTGTCCTCAATGCCGTCCGGGTCCATCAATAAAGGATTCTCAACACTTTCTTCTAGTAGTTCCTGTTCAGATCCAGTCAACATACCTTCGTGGCTAATACCATCAGTAACATCTACTCTCACAGAGGTATTCTCAATGTTAGTACCCATTATAGAAACAGCAGCACACACATCAGTCCCAGACTTTGCGATGAAATTCGACGGCAGCTTTGAGGATTCATTCTTCTTGCTATTAGCCAAAGGGATTATGGGGCATATTACCAAGCAATAGCGATAATTATCGCTATTGCTTGGTTAGAGACAAAAATCTACCGCTGAGCTGCGGCGATTTTTATCGCAGATAAACCTTGGTATTACCAAGGTTTATCGCAAATGCGATAAAAAACGGCCGCAATGCATGAATATCGCTGAAAAGTCAGCGATATTCATGCATTACCGAGCTAATGCTCTTAGCCATGTTATCCACCTCCCATTGGATAACATGGCTAAGAACTGCTCAGGGCAGGTGTTAGCTTTTGGAGATATTCGCGCTTAGCGCGAATATCTCCAAAAGTTGGTAATAGGAGATAGCGATGTTAGCGACTGTTTCCAGTCGCTAACATCTTGGCACGCCCACTTTGCATGTCATTAGTGATAAATATCACTGACATGCAAAGTGGGGCCCAAGATGGTCGCTATCTCCTACTAGCTGTCGCTAACTAGTGTTAGCGACAGCTAGGTAATAGGGAGATAATTTTATCTCCGCTTTCTTGGCTTTTAAAGCCAAAAAAGCGGAGATAAACCCCCTTGATTATATGCCCCTATGTCACCTATTAATCTTCCTTGGGTCATATGAGTAACGTTAGAAAAACCAGAATCCTCAGCAATTAAAGTGTAGGTCATATTTATCTCAGCCAGATCTTGGACCACACCACTGCCTACCCTCTCAAGTCAATCGCATTCATTCAGGTCTGACAGTGCCGCAAATCTATTTGCAATGCTGATTCCCCATTCGCTAGGTTGTGCAACCCTACCCCAGTTATTTGTTACTGAGTTCCATTTTGTCTTTAAAATACTTGGATTTACTGTGCTACCTCTCCTATAGAAAAAATCCAAGGTTAGCGGAACAATCTCGGTACTCCTGCGTTGCGGGGGAAATATATATCTTAGAAGCTCTGGGTGTACATCTGGGCTTAGAAAATGCAGAACTACACAGTCTCCTTTTAGTTTTTTCACGCTGTTCCCTATCCAGTCCACCCTTCTTGCCATGGTGATTTCCCCTACTAACAGTTGTTTTCCCCTCGGAGATATCATCATATTATTACATAGCCAATAGTATGCTTTGCTAATCAAAGAAGAAGTGGAATCCACTTGGCCTGGTTTTAGGGGGGGTACATTGGCCAGAACCAGGACAAGGGGAGAAGACTCTACAATAAGTTGAACCGGGCCTTGGTCAACACCAATCCCTATAGAATTTGGTGGTAAATCTTTATTGTGTGTTACCCTGGCACCTGTATCTACTGTCTGCTTAGTAAGAGGCGAAACTGGTCTTACATCATCATTAACCCCTTCGCTTCTAGGCCTTTTCCCCTCCTGTGCTGAGGTTTTTTTTGGCGTTTTGGAGTAGTGCGCGCTTAGGCCCTTGTAACTTTTTGACCACATAAGGTATCCACGCCAAATTTGCGTCCTTTTCTTCCAACATCATGTGGATTCTAAAGGCGCCCTGGGTTTGTGGATTCCCTTGGAGGGGGCCCAGAAATTTAGCAAAATATAGTGATTTTTTTGTTTTTTTCAGAAAAATGGGAAAAACGGGCTGCAAATGAAAGCCTCTGGGTGTTTCCCTGAAAATGGTATCACAAAAAGGTTTGTGGGGCTGAAATCTCCATTTTCTCAGCTTTCAGGGAATGACAGACTTTTGTCAGAGAACCGAAATTTTTCACTCAGTTTTGGCATTTTTCTGGGACATAGCCTATTTTTGCTATTTTTAGAGCTTTCCACCTCCTTCCAGTTAATGGTAGAAATGAGTTTGAAAGCAATAATGGATCCTGGAAAGCTTTACATTTTCGAAAGGTAGACAAAATTCTGAATTCAGAAAGGGGTCATTTGTCTACATCCATGAAGGTTTCGTTATAGAAACTAACAGTTAGATATTGGAATATTTGAAATTTTGTTGAAAAAAACAGCCTTTTGTCTCAACGTTTTCACCTATAACTTTTTCTAATTTTGACAGCTCTTGGAAAGCAATATACCGTTACATCCGTTAGACCTTCCTGGTTGTGGGGATATATAGGACTTGTAGTTTCACCAAGAACCCGACGAACCCAGATCCAAAAACTGAGCAGCAACTTGCAATGGTATTTTTTCATTTACTGGGTATAGTGCATTTTGTCTTGGAAAATGTATACATGGAATAATCTGTATGAAAGACACCTATGTATTTCTGAATTGGGTACAATTTATAGACTTCAGAAACAGTATATAATTGCACATTTTCAAAGTTGGGAATACTCATACTAGCATGAGAATTATTGGTCATTTTTCATAAAGATTTTTTTTTACTCAATGTCTTTCATTCAAAGGGAGAAATGCATGAAAGCTCAATTGGTAATAACAGTTGATTTACAAATCTGAATTACCCCAAGTGTCCCGATAAAAATGGTACCTCACTTGTGTGGGTCGGCCTTGTGCCTGCGACAGGAAACGGCGGAAAATGCAACGTGGTCACACCTAAATTTAGCAGTTACAAATTGACCCTTTTTTGGCAAAGTGCCTACCTGTAGTTTTTGCACCCTAGCTCTGCCGGCACCTAGGGAAACCTTGCAAACCTATACATTTTTGAAAAGTAGACACCCAGGGGAATTCAGGATGGGGTGACTCGACTGCCTACCACCAGGTTTTGTTACCCAGAATCCCTTGCAAAGCTAAGTTTTTCACAAAATAAACACATTTTCCTCACATTTCTGTGGTGGAAAGTTCTGGAATCTGCGTGGATCAACAAATTTCCACCCACCCAGCGTGCCCCCAGGTCTCCCGAAAAAAATGGTACCTCACTTGCGTGGGTAGGCATAGTGGCTGCGACATGAAACAGCGCAAAACGCAGCATGGTCGCACCTCAATTTCCCAGTGAAATTTAGCATGATTTGGACAAAAAGACTACCTTTTGTTTTTGCGCCGTAGCTCTGCCAGCACCTAGGGAAACCTAGCAAACCTATACATTTTTGAAAACTAGACACCCAGGGCAATTCAGGATGGGGTGACTCGCCTGCCTACCCCCAGGTTTTGTTACCCAGAATCCCTTGAAAACATAAAAATTTGACCAAAAAAACACATTTTCCTCACATTTCTGTGGTGGAAAGTTCTGGAATCTGCGTGGATCAACAAATTTCCACCCACCCAGCGTGCCCCCAGGTCTCCCGAAAAAAATGGTACCTCACTTGCGTGGGTAGGCATAGTGGCTGCGACATGAAACAGCGCAAAACGCAGCATGGTCGCACCTCAATTTCCCAGTGAAATTTAGCACGATTCGGACAAAAAGACTACCTTTTGTTTTTGCGCCGTAGCTCTGCCAGCACCTAGGGAAACCTAGCAAACCTATACATTTTTGAAAACTAGATACCCAGGGGAATTCAGGATGGGGTGACTCGCCTGCCTACCCCCAGGTTTTGTTACCCAGAATCCCTTGCAAACATAAAAATTTGACCAAAAAAACACATTTTCCTCACATTTCTGTGGTGGAAAGTTCTGGAATCTGTGTGGATCAACAAATTTCCACCCACCCAGCGTGCCCCCAGGTCTCCCGAAAAAAACGGTACCTCACTTGCGTGGGTAGGCATAGTGGCTGCGACATGAAACAGCGCAAAACGCAGCATGGTCGCACCTCAATTTCCCAGTGAAATGTAGCACGATTCGGACAAAAAGACTACCTTTTGTTTTTGCGCCGTAGCTCTGCCAGCACCTAGGGAAACCTAGCAAACCTATACATTTTTGAAAACTAGACACCCAGGGAAATTCAGGATGGGGTGACTCGCCTGCCTACCCCCAGGTTTTGTTACCCAGAATCCCTTGCAAACATAAAAATTTGACCAAAAAAACTGATTTTCCTCACATTTCTGTGGTGGAAAGTTCTGGAATCTGCGTGGATCAACAAATTTCCACCCACCCAGCGTGCCCCCAGGTCTCCCGAAAAAAACGGTACCTCACTTGCGTGGGTAGGCATAGTGGCTGCGACATGAAACAGCGCAAAACGCAGCATGGTCGCACCTCAATTTCCCAGTGAAATTTAGCACGATTCGGACAAAAAGACTACCTTTTGTTTTTGCACCGTAGCTCTGCCAGCACCTAGGGAAACCTAGCAAACCTATACATTTTTGAAAACTAGACACCCAGGGGAATTCAGGATGGGGTGACTCGCCTGCCTACCCCCAGGTTTTGTTACCCAGAATCCCTTGCAAACATAAAAATTTGACCAAAAAAACACATTTTCCTCACATTTCTGTGGTGGAAAGTTCTGGAATCTGCGTGGATCAACAAATTTCCACCCACCCTGCGTGCCCCCAGGTCTCCCGAAAAAAACGGTACCTCACTTGCGTGGGTAGGCATAGTGGCTGCGACATGAAACAGCGCAAAACGCAGCATGGTCGCACCTCAATTTCCCAGTGAAATTTAGCACGATTTGGACAAAAAGACTATCTTTTGTTTTTGCGCCGTAGCTCTGCCAGCACCTAGGGAAACCTAGCAAACCTATACATTTTTGAAAACTAGACACCCAGGGAAATTCAGGATGGTGTGACTCGCCTGCCTACCCCCAGGTTTTGTTACCCAGAATCCCTTGCAAACATAAAAATTTGACCAAAAAAACACATTTTCCTCACATTTCTGTGGTGGAAAGTTCTGGAATCTGCGTGGATCAACAAATTTCCACCCACCCAGCGTGCCCCCAGGTCTCCCAAAAAAAACGGTACCTCACTTGCGTGGGTAGGCATAGTGGCTGCGACATGAAACAGCGCAAAACGCAGCATGGTCGCACCTCAATTTCCCAGTGAAATTTAGCACGATTCGGACAAAAAGACTACCTTTTGTTTTTGCGCCGTAGCTCTGCCAGCACCTAGGGAAACCTAGCAAACCTATACATTTTTGAAAACTAGACACTCAGGGAAATTCAGGATGGGGTGACTCGCCTGCCTACCCCCAGGTTTTGTTACCCAGAATCCCTTGCAAACATGAAAAGTTGACCAAAAAAACACATTTTCCTCACATTTCTGTGGTGGAAAGTTCTGGAATCTGCGTGGATCAACAAATTTCCACCCACCCAGCGTGCCCCCAGGTCTCCCGAAAAAAACGGTACCTCACTTGCGTGGGTAGGCATAGTGGCTGCGACATGAAACAGCGCAAAACGCAGCATGGTCGCACCTCAATTTCCCAGTGAAATTTAGCACGATTCGGACAAAAAGACTACCTTTTGTTTTTGCGCCGTAGCTCTGCCAGCACCTACGGAAACCTAGCAAACCTATACATTTTTGAAAACTAGACACCCAGGGGAATTCAGGATGGGGTGACTCGCCTGCCTACCCCCAGGTTTTGTTACCCAGAATCCCTTGCAAACATAACAATTTGACCAAAAAAACACATTTTCCTCACATTTCTGTGGTGGAAAGTTCTGGAATCTGCGTGGATCAACAAATTTCCACCCACCCAGCGTGCCCCCAGGTCTCCCGAAAAAAACGGTACCTCACTTGCGTGGGTAGGCATAGTGGCTGCGACATGAAACAGCGCAAAACGCAGCATGGTCGCACCTCAATTTCCCAGTGAAATTTAGCACGATTCGGACAAAAAGACTACCTTTTGTTTTTGCGCCGTAGCTCTGCCAGCACCTAGGGAAACCTAGCAAACCTATACATTTTTGAAAACTAGACACCCAGGGAAATTCAGGATGGGGTGACTCGCCTGCCTACCCCCAGGTTTTGTTACCCAGAATCCCTTGCAAACATAAAAATTTGACCAAAAAAACACATTTTCCTCACATTTCTGTGGTGGAAAGTTCTGGAATCTGCGTGGATCAACAAATTTCCACCCACCCAGCGTGCCCCCAGGTTTCCCGAAAAAAACGGTACCTCACTTGCGTGGGTAGGCATAGTGGTTGCGACATGAAACAGCGCAAAACGCAGCATGGTCGCACCTCAATTTCCCAGTGAAATGTAGCACGATTCGGACAAAAAGACTACCTTTTGTTTTTGCGCCGTAGCTCTGCCAGCACCTAGGGAAACCTAGCAAACCTATACATTTTTGAAAACTATACACCCAGGGGAATTCAGGATGGGGTGACTCGCCTGCCTACCCCCAGGTTTTGTTACCCAGAATCCCTTGCAAACATAAAAATTTGACCACCCATTGGTCTTCCCCTTGGGCCTTTTAAAGCTGGCACAAAGTAATTCAAGTATCCTTGAGCAAAGGATGGTTCACATAACCAGGTCTCCTGGATTATACATAGATCAAAGGAATTAACAAATCGAAGCCGCTCTCCAGAGTCCAGTTTAGAACCCAGGCCTGCAATGTTCCATGAGAAAATTTTCCCCACATTGTCCTCAATGCCGTCCGGGTCCATCAATAAAGGATTCTCAACACTTTCTTCTAGTAGTTCCTGTTCAGATCCAGTCAACATACCTTCGTGGCTAATACCATCAGTAACATCTACTCTCACAGAGGTATTCTCAATGTTAGTACCCATTATAGAAACAGCAGCACACACATCAGTCCCAGACTTTGCGATGAAATTCGACGGCAGCTTTGAGGATTCATTCTTCTTGCTATTAGCCAAAGGGATTATGGGGCATATTACCAAGCAATAGCGATAATTATCGCTATTGCTTGGTTAGAGACAAAAATCTACCGCTGAGCTGCGGCGATTTTTATCGCAGATAAACCTTGGTATTACCAAGGTTTATCGCAAATGCGATAAAAAACGGCCGCAATGCATGAATATCGCTGAAAAGTCAGCGATATTCATGCATTACCGAGCTAATGCTCTTAGCCATGTTATCCACCTCCCATTGGATAACATGGCTAAGAACTGCTCAGGGCAGGTGTTAGCTTTTGGAGATATTCGCGCTTAGCGCGAATATCTCCAAAAGTTGGTAATAGGAGATAGCGATGTTAGCGACTGTTTCCAGTCGCTAACATCTTGGCACGCCCACTTTGCATGTCATTAGTGATAAATATCACTGACATGCAAAGTGGGGCCCAAGATGGTCGCTATCTCCTACTAGCTGTCGCTAACTAGTGTTAGCGACAGCTAGGTAATAGGGAGATAATTTTATCTCCGCTTTCTTGGCTTTTAAAGCCAAAAAAGCGGAGATAAACCCCCTTGATTATATGCCCCTATGTCACCTATTAATCTTCCTTGGGTCATATGAGTAACGTTAGAAAAACCAGAATCCTCAGCAATTAAAGTGTAGGTCATATTTATCTCAGCCAGATCTTGGACCACACCACTGCCTACCCTCTCAAGTCAATCGCATTCATTCAGGTCTGACAGTGCCGCAAATCTATTTGCAATGCTGATTCCCCATTCGCTAGGTTGTGCAACCCTACCCCAGTTATTTGTTACTGAGTTCCATTTTGTCTTTAAAATACTTGGATTTACTGTGCTACCTCTCCTATAGAAAAAATCCAAGGTTAGCGGAACAATCTCGGTACTCCTGCGTTGCGGGGGAAATATATATCTTAGAAGCTCTGGGTGTACATCTGGGCTTAGAAAATGCAGAACTACACAGTCTCCTTTTAGTTTTTTCACGCTGTTCCCTATCCAGTCCACCCTTCTTGCCATGGTGATTTCCCCTACTAACAGTTGTTTTCCCCTCGGAGATATCATCATATTATTACATAGCCAATAGTATGCTTTGCTAATCAAAGAAGAAGTGGAATCCACTTGGCCTGGTTTTAGGGGGGGTACATTGGCCAGAACCAGGACAAGGGGAGAAGACTCTACAATAAGTTGAACCGGGCCTTGGTCAACACCAATCCCTATAGAATTTGGTGGTAAATCTTTATTGTGTGTTACCCTGGCACCTGTATCTACTGTCTGCTTAGTAAGAGGCGAAACTGGTCTTACATCATCATTAACCCCTTCGCTTCTAGGCCTTTTCCCCTCCTGTGCTGAGGTTTTTTTTGGCGTTTTGGAGTAGTGCGCGCTTAGGCCCTTGTAACTTTTTGACCACATAAGGTATCCACGCCAAATTTGCGTCCTTTTCTTCCAACATCATGTGGATTCTAAAGGCGCCCTGGGTTTGTGGATTCCCTTGGAGGGGGCCCAGAAATTTAGCAAAATATAGTGATTTTTTTGTTTTTTTCAGAAAAATGGGAAAAACGGGCTGCAAATGAAAGCCTCTGGGTGTTTCCCTGAAAATGGTATCACAAAAAGGTTTGTGGGGCTGAAATCTCCATTTTCTCAGCTTTCAGGGAATGACAGACTTTTGTCAGAGAACCGAAATTTTTCACTCAGTTTTGGCATTTTTCTGGGACATAGCCTATTTTTGCTATTTTTAGAGCTTTCCACCTCCTTCCAGTTAATGGTAGAAATGAGTTTGAAAGCAATAATGGATCCTGGAAAGCTTTACATTTTCGAAAGGTAGACAAAATTCTGAATTCAGAAAGGGGTCATTTGTCTAAATCCATGAAGGTTTCGTTATAGAAACTAACAGTTAGATATTGGAATATTTGAAATTTTGTTGAAAAAAACAGCCTTTTGTCTCAACGTTTTCACCTATAACTTTTTCTAATTTTGACAGCTCTTGGAAAGCAATATACCGTTACATCCGTTAGACCTTCCTGGTTGTGGGGATATATAGGACTTGTAGTTTCACCAAGAACCCGACGAACCCAGATCCAAAAACTGAGCAGCAACTTGCAATGGTATTTTTTCATTTACTGGGTATAGTGCATTTTGTCTTGGAAAATGTATACATGGAATAATCTGTATGAAAGACACCTATGTATTTCTGAATTGGGTACAATTTATAGACTTCAGAAACAGTATATAATTGCACATTTTCAAAGTTGGGAATACTCATACTAGCATGAGAATTATTGGTCATTTTTCATAAAGATTTTTTTTTACTCAATGTCTTTCATTCAAAGGGAGAAATGCATGAAAGCTCAATTGGTAATAACAGTTGATTTACAAATCTGAATTACCCCAAGTGTCCCGATAAAAATGGTACCTCACTTGTGTGGGTCGGCCTTGTGCCTGCGACAGGAAACGGCGGAAAATGCAACGTGGTCACACCTAAATTTAGCAGTTACAAATTGACCCTTTTTTGGCAAAGTGCCTACCTGTAGTTTTTGCACCCTAGCTCTGCCGGCACCTAGGGAAACCTTGCAAACCTATACATTTTTGAAAAGTAGACACCCAGGGGAATTCAGGATGGGGTGACTCGACTGCCTACCACCAGGTTTTGTTACCCAGAATCCCTTGCAAAGCTAAGTTTTTCACAAAATAAACACATTTTCCTCACATTTCTGTGGTGGAAAGTTCTGGAATCTGCGTGGATCAACAAATTTCCACCCACCCAGCGTGCCCCCAGGTCTCCCGAAAAAAATGGTACCTCACTTGCGTGGGTAGGCATAGTGGCTGCGACATGAAACAGCGCAAAACGCAGCATGGTCGCACCTCAATTTCCCAGTGAAATTTAGCATGATTTGGACAAAAAGACTACCTTTTGTTTTTGCGCCGTAGCTCTGCCAGCACCTAGGGAAACCTAGCAAACCTATACATTTTTGAAAACTAGACACCCAGGGCAATTCAGGATGGGGTGACTCGCCTGCCTACCCCCAGGTTTTGTTACCCAGAATCCCTTGAAAACATAAAAATTTGACCAAAAAAACACATTTTCCTCACATTTCTGTGGTGGAAAGTTCTGGAATCTGCGTGGATCAACAAATTTCCACCCACCCAGCGTGCCCCCAGGTCTCCCGAAAAAAATGGTACCTCACTTGCGTGGGTAGGCATAGTGGCTGCGACATGAAACAGCGCAAAACGCAGCATGGTCGCACCTCAATTTCCCAGTGAAATTTAGCACGATTCGGACAAAAAGACTACCTTTTGTTTTTGCGCCGTAGCTCTGCCAGCACCTAGGGAAACCTAGCAAACCTATACATTTTTGAAAACTAGATACCCAGGGGAATTCAGGATGGGGTGACTCGCCTGCCTACCCCCAGGTTTTGTTACCCAGAATCCCTTGCAAACATAAAAATTTGACCAAAAAAACACATTTTCCTCACATTTCTGTGGTGGAAAGTTCTGGAATCTGTGTGGATCAACAAATTTCCACCCACCCAGCGTGCCCCCAGGTCTCCCGAAAAAAACGGTACCTCACTTGCGTGGGTAGGCATAGTGGCTGCGACATGAAACAGCGCAAAACGCAGCATGGTCGCACCTCAATTTCCCAGTGAAATGTAGCACGATTCGGACAAAAAGACTACCTTTTGTTTTTGCGCCGTAGCTCTGCCAGCACCTAGGGAAACCTAGCAAACCTATACATTTTTGAAAACTAGACACCCAGGGAAATTCAGGATGGGGTGACTCGCCTGCCTACCCCCAGGTTTTGTTACCCAGAATCCCTTGCAAACATAAAAATTTGACCAAAAAAACTGATTTTCCTCACATTTCTGTGGTGGAAAGTTCTGGAATCTGCGTGGATCAACAAATTTCCACCCACCCAGCGTGCCCCCAGGTCTCCCGAAAAAAACGGTACCTCACTTGCGTGGGTAGGCATAGTGGCTGCGACATGAAACAGCGCAAAACGCAGCATGGTCGCACCTCAATTTCCCAGTGAAATTTAGCACGATTCGGACAAAAAGACTACCTTTTGTTTTTGCACCGTAGCTCTGCCAGCACCTAGGGAAACCTAGCAAACCTATACATTTTTGAAAACTAGACACCCAGGGGAATTCAGGATGGGGTGACTCGCCTGCCTACCCCCAGGTTTTGTTACCCAGAATCCCTTGCAAACATAAAAATTTGACCAAAAAAACACATTTTCCTCACATTTCTGTGGTGGAAAGTTCTGGAATCTGCGTGGATCAACAAATTTCCACCCACCCTGCGTGCCCCCAGGTCTCCCGAAAAAAACGGTACCTCACTTGCGTGGGTAGGCATAGTGGCTGCGACATGAAACAGCGCAAAACGCAGCATGGTCGCACCTCAATTTCCCAGTGAAATTTAGCACGATTTGGACAAAAAGACTATCTTTTGTTTTTGCGCCGTAGCTCTGCCAGCACCTAGGGAAACCTAGCAAACCTATACATTTTTGAAAACTAGACACCCAGGGAAATTCAGGATGGTGTGACTCGCCTGCCTACCCCCAGGTTTTGTTACCCAGAATCCCTTGCAAACATAAAAATTTGACCAAAAAAACACATTTTCCTCACATTTCTGTGGTGGAAAGTTCTGGAATCTGCGTGGATCAACAAATTTCCACCCACCCAGCGTGCCCCCAGGTCTCCCAAAAAAAACGGTACCTCACTTGCGTGGGTAGGCATAGTGGCTGCGACATGAAACAGCGCAAAACGCAGCATGGTCGCACCTCAATTTCCCAGTGAAATTTAGCACGATTCGGACAAAAAGACTACCTTTTGTTTTTGCGCCGTAGCTCTGCCAGCACCTAGGGAAACCTAGCAAACCTATACATTTTTGAAAACTAGACACTCAGGGAAATTCAGGATGGGGTGACTCGCCTGCCTACCCCCAGGTTTTGTTACCCAGAATCCCTTGCAAACATGAAAAGTTGACCAAAAAAACACATTTTCCTCACATTTCTGTGGTGGAAAGTTCTGGAATCTGCGTGGATCAACAAATTTCCACCCACCCAGCGTGCCCCCAGGTCTCCCGAAAAAAACGGTACCTCACTTGCGTGGGTAGGCATAGTGGCTGCGACATGAAACAGCGCAAAACGCAGCATGGTCGCACCTCAATTTCCCAGTGAAATTTAGCACGATTCGGACAAAAAGACTACCTTTTGTTTTTGCGCCGTAGCTCTGCCAGCACCTACGGAAACCTAGCAAACCTATACATTTTTGAAAACTAGACACCCAGGGGAATTCAGGATGGGGTGACTCGCCTGCCTACCCCCAGGTTTTGTTACCCAGAATCCCTTGCAAACATAACAATTTGACCAAAAAAACACATTTTCCTCACATTTCTGTGGTGGAAAGTTCTGGAATCTGCGTGGATCAACAAATTTCCACCCACCCAGCGTGCCCCCAGGTCTCCCGAAAAAAACGGTACCTCACTTGCGTGGGTAGGCATAGTGGCTGCGACATGAAACAGCGCAAAACGCAGCATGGTCGCACCTCAATTTCCCAGTGAAATTTAGCACGATTCGGACAAAAAGACTACCTTTTGTTTTTGCGCCGTAGCTCTGCCAGCACCTAGGGAAACCTAGCAAACCTATACATTTTTGAAAACTAGACACCCAGGGAAATTCAGGATGGGGTGACTCGCCTGCCTACCCCCAGGTTTTGTTACCCAGAATCCCTTGCAAACATAAAAATTTGACCAAAAAAACACATTTTCCTCACATTTCTGTGGTGGAAAGTTCTGGAATCTGCGTGGATCAACAAATTTCCACCCACCCAGCGTGCCCCCAGGTTTCCCGAAAAAAACGGTACCTCACTTGCGTGGGTAGGCATAGTGGTTGCGACATGAAACAGCGCAAAACGCAGCATGGTCGCACCTCAATTTCCCAGTGAAATGTAGCACGATTCGGACAAAAAGACTACCTTTTGTTTTTGCGCCGTAGCTCTGCCAGCACCTAGGGAAACCTAGCAAACCTATACATTTTTGAAAACTATACACCCAGGGGAATTCAGGATGGGGTGACTCGCCTGCCTACCCCCAGGTTTTGTTACCCAGAATCCCTTGCAAACATAAAAATTTGACCAAAAAAACACATTTTCCTCACATTTCTGTGGTGGAAAGTTCTGGAATCTGCGTGGATCAACAAATTTCCACCCACCCAGCGTGCCCCCAGGTCTCCCGAAAAAAACGGTACCTCACTTGCGTGGGTAGGCATAGTGGCTGCGACATGAAACAGCGCAAAACGCAGCATGGTCGCACCTCAATTTCCCAGTGAAATGTAGCACGATTCGGACAAAAAGACTACCTTTTGTTTTTGCGCCGTAGCTCTGCCAGCACCTAGGGAAACCTAGCAAACCTATACATTTTTGAAAACTAGACACCCAGGGAAATTCAGGATGGGGTGACTCGCCTGCCTACCCCCAGGTTTTGTTACCCAGAATCCCTTGCAAACATAAGAATTTGACCAAAAAAACACATTTTCCTCACATTTCTGTGGTGGAAAGTTCTGGAATCTGCGTGGATCAACAAATTTCCACCCACCCAGCGTGCCCCCAGGTCTCCCGAAAAAAACGGTACCTCACTTGCGTGGGTAGGCATAGTGGCTGCGACATGAAACAGCGCAAAACGCAGCATGGTCGCACCTCAATTTCCCAGTGAAATTTAGCACGATTCGGACAAAAAGACTACCTTTTGTTTTTGCGCCGTAGCTCTGCCAGCACCTAGGGAAACCTAGCAAACCTATACATTTTTGAAAACTAGACACCCAGGGAAATTCAGGATGGGGTGACTTGCCTGCCTACCCCCAGGTTTTGTTACCCAGAATCCCTTGCAAACATAAAAATGTGACCAAAAAAACACATTTTCCTCACATTTCTGTGGTGGAAAGTTCTGGAATCTGCGTGGATCAACAAATTTCCACCCACCCAGCGTGCCCCCAGGTCTCCCGAAAAAAACGGTACCTCACTTGCGTGGGTAAACATAGTGGCTGCAACAGGAAACGGTTCAAATTGTACGGTGGTGAATTTACATTACCTTATTGCAAAACTACCTTGATTTTGGGGGGGGGCATCTGAGTTTGTGGCCCGGGGCTCGGTGGTATTCTTTGCAAAGTAGCAAACCCAAACAGTTCTGAAAACTAGACACCCGGGGGACTCCAGGGAGGTATGGCATGCATGGGTCCCCCAATGTTTTCCTACCCAGAACTCTCTGCAAACCTTAAAATTAGGTAAACATTGCACTTTTCCAAACTTTTTGGCGTGGGATCGCCGGGTCGGCAAAAAAGTCATACCACCCTGCGTTCCCCTTGTTCTCCCGAGTAAAATGATACCTCACTTGTGTGGGTGCCCCAAAGCAGAATACGCCAAAAATGAATTTTGAAAAAAGTAGTTTTTACTCATATTTACGTTTTACAAATTAAGCACCCCAGCCTAAGTCACATGCCTTTGGCCCACCCACACAAGTGAGGTATCATTTTACTCGGGAGAACAAGGGAAACACTGGGTGGTAGGACATTTGTTCCGGCAGCGAGATCCCACCCAAAAAAGTATGGAAAAGTGGGTTTTTTGACCAAAATTTCAGGTTTGCAGGGGTTTCTGGGTAGGAAAACATTGGGGGACCCACGCATGCCATACCACCCTGGACTCCCCCGGGTGTCTAGTTCTCAGAACTGTTTGGGTTTGGTAGTTTCCAAAGATGCCTGCCAAGCCCCGGGCCAAAAGCTCAGGTGACCCCCTCAAAAAATAAGATTATTTGGCTAAAGGTAATGTTTTCGTCTCCACAGTATGAATTGGGCCTTTTCCTAAAGCAGCCGCTATGCCTACCCACGCAAGTGAGGTACCATTTTTATCGGGAGACCTTGGGGAACGCTGGGTGGGAGGTAATTTGTGTGTGCCCAGTGATGCCACGCTTTCCCACACTAAAACGTGTGAAAAAACTGATTTTTTACCATGCAAAAAATGAGGTTTGCAAGGGATTCTGGGTAAAGGAACGTTGGAGGATCCACGCAAGCCATACCTCCTTGGAAGCCCCCGGTTGTCTACTTTTCAGAAATGTGTGGGATTGGTAGGTTTCCCTAGATGGCTGTCTCGCACGGGGCCAAAAACCCAGGTAACCCCTCTTGCAAAAGCTGGTGGACTTAGGGGTTACCTGGGTTTCTGGCCCCGTGCGAGACAGCCATCTATGGAAACCTACCAAACTCACACATTTCTGAAAATTAGACACCCGGGCGCTTCCAAGGAGGTATGGCTTGCGTGGATCCGCCAACGTTCCTTTACCCAGAATCCCTTGCAAACCTCAATTTTAGCAGAAAAAAATCAATTTTTTCACACGTTGTAGTCTGGGAAAGCGTGGCATCACTGGGCTCACACAAATTACCTCCCACCCAGCATTCCCCCAGGTCTCCCGATAAAAACGGTACCTCACTTGCGTGGGTAGCCATAGTGGCTGCAACAGGAAAAGGTCCAAATCTAACAGTGGTGAATATAAAATACCCTGAAGCAATATAACTTTGATTTTTTGGGGGGGAGGCACCTGAGTTTTTGGCCCGGGGTGGGTGGTATTCTTTGGAAAGTAGCAAACCCCAACAGTTCTGAAAACTAGACACCCGGGAGAGTCCAGGGAGGTATGGCATGTGTGGGTCCACCAATGTTTTCCTACCCAGAACTCCTTGCAAACCTTAAAAATAGGTCAAAATAGCACTTTTCCAAACATTTTGGCGTGGGATCGCCGTGCCGGCAAAAAAGTCCTACCACCCTGCGCTCCCCTTGTTCTCCCAAGTAAAAGGATACCACACCTTAACAGAGTTACTCAAAAGTCAAACATTCAAGCACGGCTATCTATTCCTCAAAGACACACACATACAGGTTGGATTTGGCACGAGGGCGAGTGATGGTTCAGTACATAAAATTTTATTAACAAGATATTTCAAAAAAATGAAATGCTCTGTCAATAAATAAATGCATAAAAACTGAACCAGTGACTCGCAACTCGTGAGCTGTAAAGCCACGACAAGGCACCAACCGTTTTACAGGCCAATCACGCACCTTTCATACCTGATACAAACCAGACCATTGACACCATCCGAATGGAAAAGCAACACATAACAACAATCACAATAAGGGGCAAGGTACACCCTACTGCAGAAATAGAAAAAAAACAATTATTACTGCACACCCATCTAATCCGCAAGCACACACACATACTGGTTGGATTTGGCACGAGGGTGAGTGATGATTCAGTACATACAATTGGATACGCAAGTAATTTCATCAAAAATGAAATACACTGCGTATAATTGAAAGTATCATAAACTGAACCACTGACTCGCAGCTCGTGAGCTGTAAAGCCACGTCAAGGCACCAACCTCTTTACAGGCCATTCATACACCTTTCGTACGCGTGACACATACAAAACATTCACACCGCCAGCCGCGGACCCATCACATTTCAACACTCACACCAGCAAACAGCGCCATTCAAGGGCCCATCACTTTCACACGCCCACATTTCTGACACTGCAACTACACAAAATGATGGACTGTGTGGAGTGTCACTCAACTAGCAGTGTGTGTAGTGACCAACAGAAAGTAACTACTCACACACCGCCTGCCGAGCGCCAGTCCACCCACACCACCATCCAAGCACCAGACCATGCACACTGCCAGCCAAACACCACTCAGCGCACACCGACAGCCAACTACCACTCCACACACACCACCAGCCAAGCATCACTCCACGCACACCACCAGCCAAGCGCCACTCCACAAACACAACACCATCCAAGCACCACTCCACACACGCCGCCAGCCAAGCACCACTCCACACACACCGCCAGCCAAGCACCACTCCACTCACACCGCCAGCCAAGCACCTAACCATACACTCCGCCAGCCAAGCAAAAATCCACGCACCCCCCCAGCACAACTCCAATCCATGCACTATGCCAGCCAAGCACCAGACCACGCACACCACCAGCCAAGCGCCATCCACTCACACCACCAGCCAAGCACCTAACCATGCACTCCGCCAGCCAAGCAAAAATCCACTCACCCCCCCCAGCACAACTCCAATCCATGCACTATGCCAGCCAAGCACCACTCCACACACACCGCCAGCCAAGCACCACTCCACTCACACCGCCAGCCAAGCACCTAACCATACACTCCGCCAGCCAAGCAAAAATCCACGCACCCCCCCAGCACAACTCCAATCCATGCACTATGCCAGCCAAGCACCAGACCACGCACACCACCAGCCAAGCGCCTGTCCACGCACACCAACAATCCAAGCACAATCCTGCACACACCACCATCGAAATTAGAATTTTTTAAAGAAATACCACAAATCAAATGTAGAAACCTACAAATCTGCTAACACAAATTCAAAACCTAAATGCTTTGCACTAATGCAAACCTAAAAGCAAACAAAAAAATATTACAGAAAACAAACCAGACAGTACACTTACAAGCTCAATGAAACTCCCAAAACTTCTTTTGTGTGTGGTACGATTTAAAACAAGCTGGCACACACAATCCAGGATTTGAAGGACAGTCAGGACAGTGCATACGAGACTCCCTCCGCACTTCTCTTCGCCAACAGACTCTACATCTTTTAGTGGGATTGTCTTTTGCAGTTGTGGGAGGAATGTATTCTGGAAAGTGGCGATCTTTCAGTCTAGCCACTTCCTCCACCACTCCAAATCTTGGCACACTTGCCTGTTCCACTAGTACAAGGCTGCCTATTATAGTCTCCTGAAACTTAACAAAAGGCATCTTTGACTCAGGACAAGATTTCTGGAAAACAACAAAAGCATTAAAGGATGCCAAGTGGAAAAGATGGATAGCCAACTTCTTGTACCAAACGTAAGCCTTTCGAAGAGCAGCATAAGGTTCCAACCTCTGATCTACTCTGTCAACACCACCCATGTGCCTATTATAGTCTAAAATGCACACAGGTTTACGCACTTCAGCAGTCTCACCCCGAACTGGCAGAGCTTCAGTGCTTTCGTCATGGATAGTAGTCAGCATGTAAACATCTCTCCTGTCTGAAAACTTCACAGCTAGAAGCTTCCCACATCGCAATGCAGTAGACTGTCCCCGCACAAGCCTTTTGCAAACAAGTTCTATTGGAAAACCTTTCCGGTTACTGCGCATCGTGCCACATGCAACAGTGCCCACTTTGGCCAACTCCTTGAACAAACGCACACTAGTGTAGAAGTTATCTACATATAAATGGTGGCCTTTGTTAAATAATCGTCTACCTAGTTCCCACACAATTTTCTCAGTCACTCCAAAAGTGGACGGACAAGCAGAAGTGTTAATGCTGGAATCCTTACCGGTGTACACCCTGAAATTATAAACATATCCAGTCTCACTGTCACACAGCATATACAGTTTGATGCCATAGCGTGCCCTCTTACTAGGAATGTATTGCCTAAAAACCAAGCGGCCCTTGAACAACACCAAAGACTCGTCCACAGCTATTTCTCTTCCAGGTGCAAACATCTCAGGAAAACGATCAACAAAGTGATCAAGGACAGGCCGAATCTTAAAAAGACGGTCACAATCAGGGTGATCGCGTGGCAACGCTAAATCATTATCAACAAAATGCATCATGCGAAGAAGAAGCATATATCGATCACGAGTCATAACTGCTGGAAATATAGATGTTGCCATCAAGGGACTAGTGGACCAATAAGAAGACATTGATGGCTTCCTTAGCAAGCCGATCAAAAAAGTTAATCCCAAAAACTTCTTCATCTCTTCAACATATGTGGGAGACCAATGGGTAGCTCTGGAATGGGGCTTAAGGCTGGCACTGTGGTCCCTCAAATACTGCTCTGCATACAAATTAGTTTGCTCCACAATCTCCTGCAAAAACTCATCGTCAAAAAACAATTGAAAATATTGAATTGGCAAAAAATTGTCAGTATCCACTCTACACCCTGGAACACCAGTGAAGTCTGGCAATTCCGGCTGCACCATGCCAGGGGCAACACAGACGTCATCACTAACATGAGGAGAAGAAGCCACCCTAGCCTGCAGGCCAGATGCCTCTTGCTGCACTACATCAACGGGAACACTAGCATCCCCAGATGCCTCTTGCCTCACTACACCAACAGGAATACTAGCATCCCCAGATACATTTTGCATCTCTTCACCAACAGAAGAACTCACATCCCCAGCTGCCTCTTGCATCTCAACATCAACAGAAGAACTCGCATCCCCAGATGCCACTTGCTGCTCAACAACAACAGAAAGACTAGCAGCACCAGATGCCTCATGCTGCTCAACAACAGGAAGACTAGCAGCACCAGATAACCTTTGGCGCACCACAGCAATGTGTAACCTTTTGGGCGCAGCCTTTACCACACTTGCCTGTTCCTGACGAGAAAAAAAGGGAAACCTTGAGGACCTAGGCTGCTGCTCACATGGCTCTTCCCTCTCTACCGGCACATCAATGTCCCTCTCTACCACAGGCACTTCATCAGCACTAGAAGAAGAATCATCATCCGATGATACCATGCGAAGAGAAAACTCACTGCCTGAATCTTCTGCACCTAACTCAAGCTCCGAATCGGAGTCAGTGTCTGGACCATGGTCAGAGGAAGACTCAAAAAGCAAACTAACAACCTGCTTAGCAGTAATCCTGCGAGCAGCCATTATCCTTACAAATCAAGAAGACTACACACACAAGTGAACAACAACCTACACTGTGCAAAGGAAGAAGTAAACAAGGTAGAGTCTTCACGCAAAAATCAATACACTCAAAAACAATTCAAATCTAACCAAATATAAGAAGACTCACCAGCACCTACTCTGCTGAAACACAGCAAAAAGAAAGGAAATCCCACTGGAAAGAAAAAAAAACAAGTATAGATTAGACAAAGTACACATCAAGCAGCAATACAAAAAAAAAGTTAACAATCAAGAAACACAAAGCCACACAAACAGCAATAACTTCACTTTTCATAACAACACATTTATCTAGGAAAAATAGTACAAACAACATTTACTTACCAAACACATGCAACTACACAAGCTGCAAAACCAGCATTAACCGAACCACAACCTACACCAATACAAACAGCAAAAGCCTGGATCAAAAACAAAGAAGAAAAAAAATAATTTAATACTACATTTCACAAACAACATAACAAATGAATAAACAATACACAAATTTACCCCCAAAATCACATCCACACAGATGGGCCATCAAAAAGGGCAAAACGGACAAAAGTACGGGTTGATTTGCCCACCGGGGGGGGGAGGCCAGAAAATCTAAATTTAAAATCCGACCCACCTGAAAGCGACCCTTGCACAATGGGTCACTTCCTACAATCTAAAATAAAATCCCTGGTGCTAGTGGGGGCATTTCCACCGCACAATCGCAATGCTGTGCGCGACCGTGAGCCAGAAATGCCCTGCAAAGAGACATCAGAAGAGAGGAAAATCACTTACCTCTCCCCTGATGCCTCTTTGCAAACCCCCCCAAATATCTCAAAACCAACCTAACACCTCCAGGCGCAGGAAGCAAATGGCTTCCCGACCGCCTGGGAATCCCTGAAGATGTTGGCGCGTGCTGTGCGCGCTGACATCATCAGGGATTCTCATGGGGAGGGGGACAACAGAATTACTGTGGTTAACTGCGATGCTGGACAGAGGCACTTGCATCCTTGATTTTCACAAGCGCAATCCTAAAACAGTTCCTATGACCAGGAGCTTCTTTCTCCCCATCTGCTGCTCTCAACAGTCTCTGACCATTTATACACATAAGAGGCATGTGAACTCACACAGAAGATCCCCTATTGGCAACGCCCACCAACTAGCGGAGTGCACCATCTTTCCTAAATTTACCCACTATGATGGACAGCTCACTCAAGGGACCTGTGCACACATTGGTGCGATGGCATAGTAACACACACGGACACTGGAGACAAAGCAAGCGCTCGAGTTGCAGCACAAATTCAGGAAAACATTCATCAGCCCAAAAACATTTGTGACCTTCCCACTATGATTCACAGCTCACACAAGGGACCCCTGCGCACATCTGTGCAATTGCATAGTAACGCACACATGGACACTGGAGACAAAGATGGGGCTCGAGTTGCAGCACAAACTCAGGAAAGCAATCATCAGCCCAAAAACATTTGTGAACTTCCCACTATGATGAACAAATGGTCTCTGTTTCCAGATACCTAAGAGCCTTGCTAGTTTATTCAGATAACAACCAACACACACTGGGGTCGATTGTGAAAATATGGTATTGTGTACAAAAAAGGGGAGAAATGCTCCTCTTTTAGGTGTCCCCTCACTCACCAGGGTTGCCCCACGGTGACATGCTTCATCATTGGGGCCATCCCAGTCCTCTACGGGCTGGGGCGTGCTGCGACTTGCGAAAGTTACGTAGGAGCACTTTATTAGACTATGTGTGGTGCATGTGTATTTGAGGAGTGGACTATGTGATGTGTGAAATACCTGCCCAGTAGGTTTACAATAAACTTTATTCTTGCCTCTAGGTGGTAATAAACGGGGTGGAAAGATAGGCTGCCCTAAACGTAATGTGTCCAGATGTACCTATCAACTCCTATCGTCGACATGTTTCGTGCATACACCAAGCACTATGATGGACAGCTCACACAAGGGACCCCTGCGCACATCTGTGCAATTGCATAGTAACGCACACATGGACACTGGAGATGGCGCTCGAGTTGCGGCACAAACTCAGGAAAACAATCATCAACACAAAAACATTTGTGAGCTTCCCACTATGATGGACAGCTCACTCAAGGGACCCCTGCGCACATTTGTGCAGTTGCATAGTAACGCACACATGGTCTGTGGAAAAGTAAATTTTGCCATGTTCTGTGTCCCTACGCCTCATCCATCATATGTTATGTGTGCATGACCAATATGCATATGTTATTCCCCATGTCCGATTAATGACGCAATTCCAGTTGTGTCCACCTTTAGTATGCTAGTTTCCAGTCCTCGTGAATACTACGAATATTAGGCCTCTGTAAAGTTATGTTGCCACGTTTCCCAGTGTGCACGATATTCCATTATAAAGTCCCCGTTTCCAGGCCTCAACAGGGCCCGGACCACAGATTCAGCTCCTGTCTCCTGAAAGCCTCGCTGAGGAGCGATACAGCCCCCACCTGTATCCTCGACCCTTCACTTACTTCCTGCCTCGCAGTGCCCGGTGCAGCCCGGCTCTGCCTCTGAGTCTGCCAAGAGTATGTTATAGTTCCAGCTATCAGTTCAGTCCTCCTCTTCTGCATTCCTAAGCTACTGAACTGCATCAATAGTTTCCGTCATTGTCTAGCCTTCTCGTCTCCACGTTAGAGAAATACTGTATTTAATGGTCATTTAATATTCTTCATCACGCACTACATGTAGAATAATGCATGGTCCAGTCTTAGAATCAAGTTAGCTTTCCCCTCATGACTTCTAGTTTATATCAACATGTTCCCTAAACATCAGATACTAGATAGGGTTTAGGTACATGTCGCTCCGACCCTCCAGACTCTAGTCTCTGCTCCTAGTACAGAGTTCGTAGCCCCCAGCTTCTCCTAGTAACACGTCATTGCCCGTTTTCGCGCACCATTAGGTTAGAGGTCCCGGCTCCTTAGGTAGCCCCCTCCAATGTTTCCGCCCCATTCATGACATATTCTGTTACGTTTGCATCACATGTCTATGTATACTCCCAGTTACACCTCTTTTTACTGTTATCTTTCGCGACTGCTACGCGTCACGCTTTCTGCTCCACCCACTGCTACGCCTACTGCAATGTAATGCTATGTGTTTGCGCTATGTATATAAGTCAATGCATTGTTATTAAAAGTTAGCGCGCTCATCCCAGACCAAGCCCCAGCAGCTGCTGGGTCATCCTATGCAGGTTGTCCTGATCCTGTCCTTATGCTGTAATAAACCTGCAGAAACTCCTACTACCTCGAATCTTGACTCTTATTTTATTGAGCTATCTGTTATTCATTCATTCATTTAAAAATAGATCCGGTATTATTTATTTATATACCACATAATGGCGCCCGAACAGGGACTTGCCCTTTCCCCACGCGTCGGTGAAGCCACGCCGACCCCCTGACCCTCTGCAGCCGTGACGGAACCATACCGGCCACGTGCAGATATTTCTGCTTCAAGTATCCCTCAGGCCCACGGAGGAGACGGAGGAGGCGGTCCAGCATCCGAACGAGACGGTGGAGGAACGCGGCGAGTCCCGACCAGAGCCCAAGCCGAGAGTCCAAGGTCCGAGGTATCCGGAGGCCCACCCGTAACTGAAGTCCGAAGTCCGAAGTTCGTCGTCGTAGCAGTCCAGTCCCGTCCGAGGCCTTCCGTTCCGTGCTGCCCGGTGAGTACCATTGCTGGGGTAGTATCTAGACAGGACCAATCTAAATTGACTCCTGGTCCGTGGGTTGGTGGTGCCCAGACTCACAAACGAAGTGTTCACCTAGGTGGATACGGGTCTTGATGCGTCCCTTTGTGGGACCGGTATGTTCCGTACTGTTACAGCAGTGCATCCAGTAACTCTAGTCTGTTCCGTTCTCGAGAAAATCTGTTCTGTTTCTGTTCTCAGTATTCCAGGTAATATTCTGTTCAAACTGTTATTTCATAATGTTCTTTATGTATTTTAATGTTGTGGTATGAGTGTGATGTGATTCCGTGTTTCATTGTGTATTGTATTGTGTCCAGATTACAGTCCAGCCATGCCGCTCTTTTCAAGATTACGTCAGTTAAAAACTAGAAAGGGTCTATTAGAGGAAGCAGTTCCTGTCCCGCCTAGGGACAGTCCAGGTCATTTTATGTATCAGAAACATGGCATAAGCGCCATAATGTATCTAGATTTATGGGTAGAGTATACCAAACAGTTAGAAGAAAAGTATAGATGGCCCGTATCGGGTACATGGGATGCCGAATGTATCATGCGAGTAGAAGAAGCATTATGGAAAAAGAAAGCCAGACAGTCACAGAAAGATGCCATCGAGTTATGGCGCAAGGAAGCTCATAGAAGAACGGAAAAGGAAGTCAGAAAGTCAGAGTTAAGTAGAGAATCCCAGGAACGAGCCCAAGAAAGAGAATTAATCGAGATAGGTGAACAAGTCAAAACCGAACAGTCAGACAGACAGAGGCATGCCCTAATTAAGGGTATGTATCCTCTCCTTGCCGAAGGTTTGCCAAAAGCGACCCCAGAGGCATCCAGTAATTTCCCGCCGCCATTAGTTCCGACCAAGCTACGTCACAAACAGACCGCAGCTGATATTTTTATTTCGTCCTATTTGGACGACACAGTCCCCGAATATGCAAATCCTGTTCGCGCTCCGCCAGTCCCTGTAAACCAGGCACTTCCCGCTCCTCCAGACACCGGAGTACCTGTTACGGTACCCCCGGTCCAGTCCGCCATACAAGTCCAGCCCACGTTACAATTACCGACCCTGCCAGGACGAAGAATGTCAGTCGACGATTCCAGTTTAGGGGCCGCGGGAGGAGGTCTTCCTCAAACCCCGCCGCCACACAAGCGTTTATCAGCACTCGAATTACATGCCCAAGCATCACAGCGTACTCCTAAAAGTAATAAGTCTGTCACAGAAATCAGACAAGCCCTTGGCGAATGTGTCTATGATCCAGTTCCAGGCGAATATAATATGGTTTTATATTCCGTACGTGTAAGGAGAGTGACCGAGTATCTAGTCACCTTACCGAATATGAAAGAAGATCTAGACAGAATATATCGTTTCATCCGTACAAGGGATGATCCAGAAAGTATTGGCGAGATTATGTCTCAAAGGAAAGCCGAGATTCAGCTTATGATATTAAAGTTCCTGATCAATTGTCTAATAAGAGAACAAGATTACCCGTCTAAAGATCCCGCCGAAATGAGAATCCTGACAAGGTGGAGTGATAATATAGCCGAGGGTAAGCACAAGACCGTCGGTGCTATGGAGAGTATGTACAAGAAAATTCGTAAAGAAATAATAAGGTTACACGAACAGCGTAAAGCAGCACAAGTAAGCGAGAAAGAAAGTATCTCTGATCCTGAAGAGGAAGAGAACGAGAATCCTGCCAGAATAGCGTATGTAGGAAAATCCAGATTTCCAGATCGCCATTTACGCCTAGAACACAAGTCTATTTTTCATCATCCAGCTCCAGAACAAGGTTCTCTAGAACAAGTATTTCAAGCTACCGATCACATTCTGAAATCACGAGTCGGTTACAGTGAATTAAGTACTATGCATGAACAAGAACTAGCCCGATCAGCAGTCCGATGGATTACTGATTCTACCACTTTTCCAGACGAAATAGTGGCACAAATGTTTCTGAAACTGCCCCCAGCCGAGCAACGACTGGTGGGTATGTATATGATCCAACACCTCATTACTCTGTATGAGGGTCAACATTCTGATCCAGGTCCGTTGCATGACATCCTGAACGAGTTACTCCAGTATAGATGGAGAGGTCTAGGTACCGATTTAATTAGTGTCATTCTAGAACAGCGCCACAAATATAGAACGTTTCTGAAACCGCATTTTGTTCATGTCTCACCCCCAGAAAGTAAACCATTCTACATAGACAGACAGAATCCGTTACGAGAAGTCCACCCAGTCCAAGGGGCGGGTGGCGTAATGCAACGAGTGTTTGTATACACTCCGATTTCAAAGATGGAACTCCTTGAAATGAAGAAATTAATTCCCTGTCATGACAAAGATCCAGCGGGGTTCCATAGAGAATTAAAAGACATGCTCCGTATGGGAGAATACACTTACCCAGATATCATTAAAATGTTAAAGGTCCTGTTACCCGCAGGGGTATATGAAAAGTTAAAAGAAAAAGAATGGGAGGTGGGAGAGAAAAAGATCGATTGGACAGCTCTAGAAGCTGAAGACAAGGCACGAGTACCAGGTACCGGTCTTGGAGATAAATGTAAAGAATTACCAGAATTATTGATTCAAGTTTTACCCAGATTATTGACAACGAGGAAGGAAGACTGGGATGCAATCTCAGCCTGTAAACAGAAACAAGATGAAGATATTAGTGATTTTTATTCTAGATTTGAGAAATGTTTCAGTATTAACAGTGGTCTCAAGACAAGTAGTGAGTCATACCCTCATCTTTTCGTTACTAAATTAGTCGAGAATTCAAGTCCACAAATTAAAAATCGAGTTTTGAAAGTCGAAAGCACCTGGCAAGCAAATACTCCGTCCCAGATGCTCCAGATGCTCCAGTATCACCAGAATAGAATCAGAGAAGAGCAAGAACACGAAAGAAAACGTATGAAAGACACGAAAATGAAAGTGCTAGTTGCACAAACAGTTCCTCAAGACAGTCAGAAGAGGGGTCCGAATCAAGCCAGTCATCCTGCAGCTCCCGTTAAAGGGAACTGCAATTATTGTAAACAGCCAGGTCATTTTATAAACGAGTGTGCAGTTCTGAAACATAACATAGCTACTGGTAAGACTAAAGAAAGACCACGTCCGCCTAGACAAGAACAAGTTTCACAGATTCCTCAGTCACAGAATGCACAACAGACAGTTTCCGCACCGCAGCCTATCGCTGCAACACAGCACGTTACATCGCAGATGTACCAGTATGCGCAGTCTGAGTATCCAGAGTACCAGTCATATTCATGAAACAGCCTAGAGAGGGAGGTAGGCTTGCCTCTCATCGAGATACCTGTAGATCAAGAAGGTCCCTATGTTCACAGTCAAGTATTAGGGAAAGATAGAAAGTTTTTGATCGATACAGGGGCAAGTAGGACCACAATTAGTCATGCCGAAGTTCCAGGGGCTCCGCTCTCAGGCTCAAGAAATGTTTCCCTTGGATTTTCAGGAAAGCCAATAGTTAATGAGATATCAAAGCCAGTTACTCTAGAAGTAGGTCCATTGTCCCGTACTACTGATCTGTTACTTACTAAGTCATGTCCAGAAAACCTATTAGGCATTAAGACACTGAAAGAATTAGGTGCAGTTATTTGCTGTTCCCCAGAGGGAATACGTCTGTTCCTACGTGACTTCAAGGGTCACTATGTATTACGAGATTTTGATTCAAGATTGTCTAATGTTCCGCAGCACTTATGGGCGCAAGGTCCAACTGATGTAGGTTACATGCAAATCACACCCCATCGTGTGACTCTCAAACCAGGTGTAGTGTTACCCCGAATCAGACAGTACAGATTGCCACCTGAGGCTGTAGCAGCCTTATCCAAAATTATTGACGAGCTCATGGCTCAAGGAGTAGTTGTAGAAACTGACTCCAATGTATGCAATTCTCCGATCATTCCAGTCATGAAACGTACTGATCCAACTGCACCCCCAGTATATCGACTAGTGATTGATTTACGAGAGCTTAATAAATGTATTATTCCTCAGTACCCAGTTGTCCCAGACATCTCTTCCCTGTTAACAGCTATTGATTCCGAAGCCATGTTTTTCACTGTCATAGACCTCAAGAATGCATTTTTTAGTGTTCCAATTCATCCAGACAGCCAGTTTCTTTTCGGATTTTGTTTAAATGGAAGGAGCTATATGTTCACACGCGCTCCTCAAGGTTTCACAGAAAGCCCTAGTATTTACAGTCAAGCACTCAAGAGACAACTAGACAACATTCACATGCCAACTGACACTGCCCTGCTCCAGTATGTCGATGATCTACTGATCACAGCCCGTTCTGAACGTGCCTGCGAGCGAGCATCCCTTACAGTCCTGTATTTTCTAGCCGAGATGGGGCACAAGGTGTCACCTTCGAAGCTTCAATTCTGTGTCCAGCAAGTGGTATACTTAGGACACTTGCTGTCCAAGAGGGGTAGGCAGTTGACACCAGACCGTATCCAGTTAATAGCGAGTCTTCCCCAGCCCAGAACCCAGAAGGAGGTACGTGCCTTTATCGGCCTTACTTCTTATTGTAGACAATGGATTCCCCAGTATGCATTTCTAGCCAAGCCACTGATACAGTTAACGACACAGGAGGCAGCCGTATCGACTGTCCTCCCTTGGACATCTGACCATACACTTAGTTTCAGCGAGTTAAAGAAAGCCCTATGTCAAGCCCCAGTTCTAGCTACACCGAACTACAGTAAGCCTTTTACACTTTTCGATACTGAACGCGAAGGTACAGCATTATCTGTTCTCACACAAGATCAAGCAGGACAATACAAGCCCTGTGCTTATTTTTCGAGCACATTAGATCCAGTCGCCCAGGCGTTGCCTGCGTGCCTCAAGTCAGTTGCAGCCACAGCACTAGCTATCAGACAAAGTGATTCCATAGTTTTAGGGCATTCCCTGACAGTACATGTTCCACATTCAGTAGAAGTTCTTTTAAATCGAACACAAACACAGCACTTGACAATTGCACGTTTAACAGGTTATGAATTGACACTGTTCCAGCCACACATAGAAATTAGACGCTGCAACGTCCTGAATCCTGCTACACTGTTACCATCAGTTAGTTCAAATCCAGACCCACATGACTGTGTGGAAGTAGTCAACATTACGACAAAGCCAAGACAAGACCTGACAGACATTCCGTTACCAGATCCTGACCTGACACTTTATGTGGATGGTTCATGTATGAGAACTAGTACAGGAGAACTAGTCGCCGCGTATGCAGTAACTACTGACACCGAAGTTATTGAAACACACCGTATTGATACCCTGTCCGCTCAAGCAGCAGAGCTAGTCGCTCTGACACAAGCCTGTATACACGCCAAGAACCTGAAAGTTAATGTTTACACAGATTCACGTTATGCATTCGGAGTTGTACACGACTTCGGAGTGCTCTGGCAGGAGAGAGGTTTCATGACTTCTCATGGAACCAAGATTCAGCATGGTCTCCTTATTCAAGCCCTGTTAGATGCCATACATTTACCGACATCCATTGCTATCATGAAATGCAAAGCACATACGAAAGTTACTGACATTATTTCCCAAGGTAATGATCTAGCAGATCGCACAGCCAAGCTTACAGCACAGACTCCAGACATTCCAGTTAATCAGACACATACTCCAGATCTGACTACATGCATGACAGTTAAGGACCCTACACAAGATGTCATAGATATCCAGTTACATGCTACTCCCTCTGAAATCAATAAATGGTCTGAACAAGGAGGGGTCCAGACAGATCAAGGATGGTTAACGAAGGGTAGAGCCACATGGTTTCTCCCCGACTCTATGGTTCAAGTCATTATTAATACCGCACATAGTCCAGCCCATTTAGGAGAAAAAGCTATGTTAGACAGTATCCAGAACATTTGGTTCAACAAGCATTTACGAGCTGCAGCCAAGCAGAAAGTCCGTACCTGTATGATATGTTGTCAGTTTAATCCAGGTAAAAGTGTCCCGGTGGAACAAGGTGGTTTCCAGCCCCCTGACCACCCTTTTGAGGTCCTCCAGATGGATTATATTCAGATGGAGCGATGTCGAGGTTTCAAGTATGTCCTTGTAGTTGTATGCGCTTTGTCCAGGTGGACAGAAGCATATCCAGTCCCAGATTACACAGCCGCGACCACTGCCAAGCAGTTGGTTCGTGAATTCTTCCCTAGATATGGACTCCCTAGAGTCGTATATTCTGATAACGGCCAGCCATTCTCATCCGAACTCATGAAGCACGTTTCCCTTTTGTTAGGGTACCAGTGGAAGTTCCATTGTGTACGCCATCCTGAAGCAGCCGGTCTCGTAGAGAGACACAATCAGACCCTGAAAATCCGTATTGCTAAAGTCTGTAAAGAAAAAGGTGTGGACTGGCTAGTAGCTCTGCCAGTCGCTTTGTTCTATATGCGCATGGTCGCACATTCCAGATCAGGTCTATCCCCGTATGAGGTCGTATTCGGCCGCCCCCCTAACATGTGGGGTACTCCTAGACCCCGAAGTATTACCGATGTTTCATGTAATATGCTGACAGATTACCTAGCTTCCTTGATGTCTGCCCTCAACTCATGTCGTTCACAGGTTGCTGCCGCATTTCCAGACAATACCGAGGTGGCACCGCACGAGATCGTTCCAGGCTCCTTGGTGATGATCAGAAATTTTGACAGATCAAGTCCGCTGGAACCACGTTGGAAAGAGCCACGTCAGGTCCTCTTGACCACCCGTACTGCCGTCAAGTTGGAAGGCAGGAAGGGGTGGGTCCATCTTTCTCATGTAAAACTTTTCAATGGATTGAAACCAGTCTCCAAGAACATTTCCAAGGATTCCCAAGATTCGAAAGACTGTCAAGACATTGTTTTAAAGGACTGTCCCGCACAAGACATTATTACAACCCCTCCCTTGTTAGAGAAAACTCCGCAGCAGGAGTATAAGTTAAAGCTCAGGTCTAGTAAAATAAGTCAGTCAGTTTGATTGTATAAGTCCTCCCCTAGGTGAAACGGTTAGACTGTTTCTGACATGTATAAAATAGACCCCCATAGTGAGAGAGTCAGTCGAAGTTCAATCAGATGTATCGTTTTTCTGAGTTTTATATTATTCATCAGCATTATGATTTCCTGCACCAGCTATGCGTTCTATCTGTATTGTCCAGTTCCTCATGTAAATATGTCTGCTAATACTACAGTAGAGCACACGTTTAGTGATCTGCCTCCTCACGAATATTCTTACCGCCTCGCTATGCGTAACAACACATTTATCCGTATGTTACATTACTCACACCAGACCAGCAATGCCACTAATTGTTGGGTGTGTGGTCGACTCCCCCCTTTCCAGACCCCGAAGGGAGTTCTGCCACTGTTTCCTTATCCATTCTCACACAATGGTTCGTGTGGAGCATGGTCCACGTTAACGTCATCCTCAACAGATATGTCTTTTCTTAACAGTACATGTTTTCCAGACAAGCAAGGTTTCCCCCACAGAACAGGTTTAGATCTAGAAAATGAAGTATATAATTTAGGTAATTATTCGTCGAATTTCATGGTCCTGAATGTTCAGTCTGATACTACTCCAGACTTACCTGCTATTTCAGTATTACCAGTCAAAGGCGAATTATGTGTCCGTAGTTATGGTTCCATACATATAGGTCATAGTGAATGTACTACTGTTATCCAGTATAGTGACAGTGGGAAATCTGTTTTCAAAGCTTCACGTCATTCTTATTTTATTTGTGGTCAGACCGCATATGTCCGTCTGCCCCTCGATTGGGAGGGAACCTGTTACATTGCCTTCCTACTGCCACCTGTTTTCCTAGCCCCATCTGATTATCACAGAAACACACATCTAGTACACATTAGACATAGAAGGGAGTCCCCAATTGTCGATTATACTGAAACTACTCTAGAACAGTATACAGATTTCAATAAAGGTTTCTTCTTCTTTGTAGGACCTGTCCAGAATAGTAAACTGATCCGTAGGTTAACAAGAACCCTTGAAGCTGTAGTAAATGAGACTGCCTCTGCTCTAGGTAACCTAACCGAAGAACAATCTGCTATGAGATTTGTCGTTTTGCAAAATCGTCTCGTCCTTGACGTCATACTGGCCGATAGGGGCGGGGCCTGTAGAGTCATCGGATCTAGTTGCTGCATTTTCATTCCAAATAACGCGCCGTCTGTTTATTCAGCTATAACCAGACTCCATAAAATTGCCCATCTGTTACACCAAGATCCAGGCACCTGGACATGGTCCGGTTGGTTCTGGAATATAATTTCCGCATGGGGATGGAAAGTCCTGTCTTTTCTAAGTATTGCAGTAGCAATCATATTTAGCTGCTGCCTCTGTATACAATGTGGCCCTGCGATTTGCAGCATGTGCGCTACCTCTTGTATTCCTAGTCCCAAGCCCCGTTCTAAATCCCGTTCCAAGACAATTCGAGACGAGCAAATGGTACTGTATGAAATGATAGATGGTATCATGAAAATTGATGTTTCCTGATGAAAACGTAGTGACAAGGAGGGAATGTGGAAAAGTAAATTTTGCCATGTTCTGTGTCCCTACGCCTCATCCATCATATGTTATGTGTGCATGACCAATATGCATATGTTATTCCCCATGTCCGATTAATGACGCAATTCCAGTTGTGTCCACCTTTAGTATGCTAGTTTCCAGTCCTCGTGAATACTACGAATATTAGGCCTCTGTAAAGTTATGTTGCCACGTTTCCCAGTGTGCACGATATTCCATTATAAAGTCCCCGTTTCCAGGCCTCAACAGGGCCCGGACCACAGATTCAGCTCCTGTCTCCTGAAAGCCTCGCTGAGGAGCGATACAGCCCCCACCTGTATCCTCGACCCTTCACTTACTTCCTGCCTCGCAGTGCCCGGTGCAGCCCGGCTCTGCCTCTGAGTCTGCCAAGAGTATGTTATAGTTCCAGCTATCAGTTCAGTCCTCCTCTTCTGCATTCCTAAGCTACTGAACTGCATCAATAGTTTCCGTCATTGTCTAGCCTTCTCGTCTCCACGTTAGAGAAATACTGTATTTAATGGTCATTTAATATTCTTCATCACGCACTACATGTAGAATAATGCATGGTCCAGTCTTAGAATCAAGTTAGCTTTCCCCTCATGACTTCTAGTTTATATCAACATGTTCCCTAAACATCAGATACTAGATAGGGTTTAGGTACATGTCGCTCCGACCCTCCAGACTCTAGTCTCTGCTCCTAGTACAGAGTTCGTAGCCCCCAGCTTCTCCTAGTAACACGTCATTGCCCGTTTTCGCGCACCATTAGGTTAGAGGTCCCGGCTCCTTAGGTAGCCCCCTCCAATGTTTCCGCCCCATTCATGACATATTCTGTTACGTTTGCATCACATGTCTATGTATACTCCCAGTTACACCTCTTTTTACTGTTATCTTTCGCGACTGCTACGCGTCACGCTTTCTGCTCCACCCACTGCTACGCCTACTGCAATGTAATGCTATGTGTTTGCGCTATGTATATAAGTCAATGCATTGTTATTAAAAGTTAGCGCGCTCATCCCAGACCAAGCCCCAGCAGCTGCTGGGTCATCCTATGCAGGTTGTCCTGATCCTGTCCTTATGCTGTAATAAACCTGCAGAAACTCCTACTACCTCGAATCTTGACTCTTATTTTATTGAGCTATCTGTTATTCATTCATTCATTTAAAAATAGATCCGGTATTATTTATTTATATACCACAGGTCAATGGAGACAAAGATGGCGCTAGAGTTGCAGCACAAATTCAGGTAACAATCAACAGCCCAAAAACATTTGTGAGCTTCCCACTATGATGGACAGCTCACTCAAGGGACCCCTTCGCACATGGCATAGTAACACACACATGGTCACTGGAGACAAAGCATGTGTTTGAAAAGCAGCACACAAAAAAAAACATTCATCAGGCCAAAAACACTAGTGAGCTTTGCCTAGGCAGCACAGGTGTGTTTTTTAGCCACTTCAGAAACACACATCAGTATAAGTAATGAAGGACAGAGGCACTTGCATCCTTCATTACAATGAGCACTATCATTTTACTTTATAAATGACCCCCATCAGCATTTTTGTACAAAAAACGGCCTTTCCACAACATTGCAGCCAAGAGAAGACTTCATAGATAATGTTCCCCCAACAAGGGGAGCGACCCTTCCCCAAGGGGCCGCTCCCCGAACTAAGAAACTGATCACAAAACCAAAAAAAAAAAAATCCCTAACATTCCTGCTGCACGATCGCACGATCGTGCAGCAGGAAACCTCTAAAATGCCACCGAGGGAAAGGAAAAGCCTTTCCTTTCCCTCGATGCAAGTTGCATCACAATCCCCCCCGCCCCAGCCGCAAAACGAACCTCTTTGTGCAACGACGCGCAGGAAGCAAATGGCTTCCCTGCGCGTCTGTAAACAAAGGAAGCCTCCGGTGACGTCAGCGCGCCTCGCGCGCTGACGTCATTGATGACGTGGGCGGGGAGGGCGGGGGGAGGCAGGGGAAGGTCTTCCCCTGCCATCCCCGCAAAAACAAAAAAAATCAGGCAGACTCGGAGGGAGCGCTGGCGCTTCCCCCGAGGGTGGGGCTCATGACGAGCTGGGCTCGTCATGAGCGTGCGAGGAGGCTACGCCATGACGAGCCCAGCTCGTCATCAGCCCCGAAGGGGTTAACCCCTGTCCCAGCCTTAGGGTATTTATCGATGATACAACCCTATTTGTAACTAAAGTTGGTATATTACCCACCTCCATCACTGTCTTATTTAACAGTCCCCCTAATCTATTTACTTCAGCTGTTAATAGATCAATTTTGGCTACCAATGGTTTAATTATGGATTTCATCTTGGAGTCGATCATACTCACCAGCTTGTTAATCAATTCATCACCAAATATCTCATTTTCACCTTGCTCCCCGTTATCCTCTATTATGGCTGTTGCTTTCGGTGGAGATGCTGGTCTTTTCCTACTAGAGCGTAACCCACCCCGTTTGCTCTGACCCTTTCTGCATGCTCTAATAGCTCTAGTCGCAGGCACAGACACAGGGGGAGGGGAGTCATCTTCTATTATGTTTAACTGGTCACCTGGGTCATTGTCTAGATTAACAGCAGAGGATATATTCAAATCAAGATTAACATTGGGACTTATCTCGGTGACTGATGCATCACTACTATGTACCTGTACCGGAACTTCTAACACAGTAGGATCCAGCAAAGAACCCTGCGCAGAAGTGACAGGTGGAGAGCTCAAGCCCAACAATATACGTCTTGTGCTATTTATTTTGCTCACAACCTGAACCAGGTAATTATCTATAGTATTGGGTACAGATGAAGACCTTTGGACATGTTGAAAACAATTGGTTAGTAGTCAACTAGGAGTATCACCCCCGAAGCCAAGTAGAAAACAAATCGTTTACCAATTGGATAGATCAACAGAGACTTCAGGGGTATGTTGACAAACATATTTCTTACTTGAGGGGTAGCAATGTTATACCTCGACAAAAACAGGCAGGGTTCCTGGCCCAGCCCAGTTACGGTCAGTCACGGACTGTCACAGACTGTCCGCCCTTAGTCCGGGCTTCGTCCGACGCGTCCCGCGCGCATCCTCACAGGACGAGGGACCTGACGCTGCTTTAAGCGCCTCCTTGCGCGCTCAGTGGTGGCGTCAGCGTTGTGCCCCGAGGAATCCTGGGGATGGTGGTCTTTCGTGGGACCGGCGGAGCCAAGCCCGGCCGGTCGTTTGTGATGGTTGTGGGCGGAGCCAAGCCCGGCCATGAATCAGGTAACAAAGAATGCTGCAATGAGCCCCGGTAGCAGAACGGTGAACTTCAGGGGACTCAGCACCTGACGCTGCTTTAAGCGCCTCCTTGCTCGCTCAGTGGTGGCGTCGGCGTTGTGCCCCGAGGAACAGTGGGGATGGTGGTCTTTCGTGGGACCGGCGGAGCCAAGCCCGGCCGGTCGTTCGCGATGGTTGTGGGCGGAGCCAAACCCGGCCGTGAATTAGGGAACAAAGAATGCTGCAGTGAGCCCCGGTAGCAGAACGGTGAACTTCAGGGGACTCAGCACCTGACGCTGCTTTAAGCGCCTCCTTGCGCGCTCAGTGGTGGCGTCGGCGTTGTGCCCCGAGGAATCCTGGGGATTGTGGTCTTTCGTGGGACCGGCGGAGCCAAGCCTGGCCGGTCGTTCGCGATGGTTGTGGGCGGAGCCAAACCCGGCCGTGAATTAGGGAACAAAGAATGCTGCAGTGAGCCCCGGTAGCAGAATGGTGAACTTCAGGGGACTCAGCACCTGACGCTGCTTTAAGCGCCTCCTTGCGTGCTCAGTAGTGGCGTCGGCGTTGTGCCCCGAGGAATCCTGGGGATGGTGGTCTTTCGTGGGACCGGCGGAGCCAAGCCCGGCCGGTCGTTCGTGATAGTTGTGGGCGGAGCCAAGCCCGGCCGTGAATCAGGGAACAAAGAATGCTGTAGTGAGCCCCGGTAGCAGAACGGTGAACTTCAGGGGACTCAGCACCTGACGCTGCTTTAAGCGCCTCCTTGCGCGCTCAGTGGTGGCGTCGGCGTTGTGCCCCGAGGAATCCTGGGGATGGTGGTCTTTCGTGGGACCGGCGGAGCCAAGCCCGGCCGGTCGTTGGCGATGGTTGTGGGCGGAGCCAAGCCCAGACGTGAATCAGGGAACAAAGAATGCTGCAGTGAGCCCCGGTAGCAGAACGGTGAACTTCAATTGTGTATAATGTTGTGAGATCATCAATGTATTTCCTATCACATGCCACTCCCCTTTACAACGTCACAGCCCTGGCAAGTACTCCCCTTCCGGCAGCAATAAGTGAGTTGGCGTACCTGTGTCGTCGTCGATGATGGTCCATGACTTGCTGGTGGAGGATCGCGAAGAGTATCGGAAAAGCTTGTAGTGCTGGGTCCATGTGGGTGAGCTGCTTGTGGTGGGTATCTTAGCAATGTGTGGTTTGTTCGCTGTGGGGATTCCGCCGTGTTCAGGCAGGTTGTTTTTCCGCAGCGGGTTTATGTGTGTTTGCCACCATCGTGATTTGGGACACGGTCGGAGACGTCATTCCGTACGGCGGTGTCTCTGGATTGGTTACGTCCGCCGCGGGGTCGGGTGTACTTCCGCGGCGGTGCGTTTCCTTCCGCCGCTGGAACAGTCCAGTCCAAACTACCAAGGCTTGTTTTTTGCAATTTCACCCCGAGTGGGCTGGGGATGCTCAGACGTGAGTCCCAGGCTCTCCACACCACTGGAGTGAAGCTACCCAGGCTGACGAAGGCTGATAGCCAGAAACCGGTCCTTGGATGCTTGAATCCGGTCTGGGAAAGACATGGCTTGTTAGTTCGGACTGGACTGTTCCCATGAGGCACAGGGTCAGAGCTGATTTGCATATAGCCAGTGTCTAACCCAGGGTGGTGTGGAGTGCAAAAAACGATGGATTTAGGCCCAGATCCTTGTACTGGGGTGAATGTATGACATTGTTCTACATTCTGTCCATCAACTGTGTTTTTTGCAATTTCACCCCGAGTGGGCTGGGGATGCTCAGACGTGAGTCCCAGGCTCTCCACACCACTGGAGTCAAGCTATCCAGGCTGATGAAGGCTGATAGCCAGAAACCGGTCCTTGGATTCTTGATTTCGGTCTGGGAAAGACATGGCTTGGTAGTTCGGACTGGACTGTTCCCATGAGGCACAGGGTCAGAGCTGATTTGCATATAGCCAGTGTCTAACCCAGGGTGGTGTGGAGTGCAAAAAAACGATGGATTTAGGCCCAGATCCTTGTACTGGGGTGATTGTATGACATTGTTCTACATTCTGTCCATCAACTGTGTTTTTTGCAATTTCACCCGGAGTGGGCTGGGGATGCTCAGACGTGAGTCCCAGGCTCTCCACACCACTGGAGTCAAGCTATCCAGGCTGATGAAGGCTGATAGCCAGAAACCGGTCCTTGGATGCTTGATTCCGGTCTGGGAAAGACATGGCTTGGTAGTTCGGACTGGACTGTTCCCATGAGGCACAGGGTCAGAACTGATTTGCATATAGCCAGTGTCTAACCCAGGGTGGTGTGGAGTGCAAAAAAACAATGGATTTAGGCCCAGATCCTTGTACTGGGGTGAATGTATGACATTGTTCTACATTCTGTCCATCAACTGTGTTTTTTGCAATTTCACCCCGAGTGGGCTGGGGATGCTCAGACGTGAGTCCCAGGCTCTCCACACCACTGGAGTCAAGCTATCCAGGCTGATGAAGGCTGATAGCCAGAAACCGGTCCTTGGATGCTTGATTCCGGTCTGGGAAAGACATGGCTTGGTGGTTCGGACTGGACTGTTCCCATGAGGCACAGGGTCAGAACTGATTTGCATATAGCCAGTGTCTAACCCAGGGCGGTGTGGAGTGCAAAAAAACGATGGATTTAGGCCCAGATCCTTGTACTGGGGTGAATGTATGACATTGTTCTACATTCTGTCAATCAACTGTGTTTTTTGCAATTTCACCCCGAGTGGGCTGGGGATGCTCAGACGTGAGTCCCAGGTTCTCCACACCACTGGAGTCAAGCTATCCAGGCTGATGAAGGCTGATAGCCAGAAACCGGTTCTTGGATGCTTGATTCCGGTCTGGGAAAGACATGGCTTGGTAGTTCGGACTGGACTGTTCCCATGAGGCACAGGGTCAGAGCTGATTTGCATATAGCCAGTGTCTAACCCAGGGTGGTGTGGAGTGCAAAAAAACGATGGATTTAGGCCCCTAAACTTTTTACCCCAATACTGATGATTATGACTCTGAAAGGACACTGGGGCCTGCTATTTAGGCCCCAGTGGCAGTGCTCTCTCGCTAAATATGATGCATGTGAATTGGTAACCCCAATAAGTAAGGACTTTAACACCCTTATAAGTCCTTGGAAAGTGCTACCCAGGGCAGAGGAGTTAGAGGGGTCACCAGGGTCTGAAACACTGACTATGCCACACTGAGTGACCCAAGTAAGCTAAAGGCAGCAGGTCTGCCATTGCAGACTAACTGAGCAGTGCAAACTGCTTAAATTCGACTTTGCCATCACCATGAGTGGCCAGGTCACAGCAATAGTTTAATATATGCCAGTCACCCCTAAAGTAGGCCTCCTGAGCCCAGGAGGCATGGTGCATTATATTTAAGGTGTGGACATATAAGTGCAAGCTTATATGTCCCTATAGAAGCCTATTCCCATTAAGGGCTACTATATATGTTTAGGGGGTAGTAGGATAACATGGGCATTATGGTCCCACTGAAAAGTATCATGTTTGGTATCAAACAACTTGTCTCATTATACCTGACTTTTTCCCAAAGTCAGATTTAATGTGACATGCATCCAGGTGGCTAATGTAGAGGTTGCCCACCTGGTTGCCCTAGCCTTTCCTGTGCCCTGGCTGACATGCTGCAGCTGCTGTCGCCAAGACAGGAATCTGACCCCCTGCTAGGAGGTGTGAACACTCCCAGGATCCAGAAACAAAAGCCTGCCTGGGAAGAAGGTGTCACCTCCCTTCTTGACAGGATGGCTAGTGAAGTGGAACAGCAAGGTGGTGAGCTTCAAAGCTTCCACAGCCTCTGATATGCAACCAGGCTGCCTCCCTAAAGAGGAAACAGCCAGACCACTGCCTCTAGTCACATTTTGCACCTGGGCAGGTGGGAAAATTAGGTAGTCAGGAGCCGTACACCCCCAGAAGGCTATTCACACCACTAGGGTGGGCTACCTGGGCTGTACAGTCATGGAGGAAGGCTTCTGACATTTATAAAAGTGGCAGAATAGAGGCTCCTGAGTAGAAAAGATGCCACACTCTACAGGTGGTGACCTCAAGGGCGGATAAGCCACTGGGGCTAGAAGCCCATTGGCTACCATCCCCCACACACCTAATTCTAGGATTTAAGGGGCAGCCCTGGCACCAGAACCTCAGATCTAAATCCACTCGCAACCAAGGACAAAGAAGAGACCCGTGTCTGTGAGTTCAGGACCTGCACAAAGGTGTGATAACCTGATCCTGTGGCAACCACCATACGACTGCACGACTATGACTCGTTCTGGATAATAGACCAGTTCCAACAGAAAGAGGAAGCCCTCTGAGAGCCACAAGCAACTCCAGAACTCCCTTGGACTAGAAGTACTAGTTCCCTGCCCTCCGCAAGTAAAGCATGCTCCTGGATCCAAAGAATCACTGGCCATCGGGCCCTCCGAGGGATCGCCCAAAAGTAAATATTCTAGTGCATTGTGGGAAACATAGCTCTGAGCTCCTGCAACTTTCAGGCAGATACCCCAGAGTCCAGGACATCAAGGTAACCCAAGGCTGAGCTTGTGCCTCCAAGGCTCGTTGGTGGCCAGTCCAGCTACCACTATCTTTGTTCGCCTCTCTGCCTCAAGGGAACCCCGCAGCACCTTCAACTAGATGCCTCAGTGGTCCCGTTGTCGAGATTTTGCACCTGTTTCCTCACCAACGCTGTTTAAGCAGTAAAACCAGAAACCCTGCTGCTCCCACTTCATCACCAGGGACAGCAAGGACAATTCTGCACAAGGCCTTCTGGGCCATGTAAAATTCAACTGACTGATGTTACCTGGTCCTGGGTCAATTTACCCGCAGTGATTTCCACGGAACTTGACCTGCAAGTGACCATTTGTCACTAGTGTTTTTCTCTATTGACCACAACGTTAAAGTTTTGCAATAATGAAATGCACTAATGTATTTTTTACTTTAAAAATCCATAACTCTAGTTATACTCATCCGATTTGTCTTCCTTGTGGTGTCTAGATTTACATAAAAATCTGCTTTATCTTTTTTTAATTGGTGTCAGATTTCTTTGGAGTCATGTCAATTACTTATTGTCCATGTTGGTACTCTGAACTGCTTAAGACATGTTCCTCTAGTATAGCATGACTGCTGAGTGCCATACTACCAGGACTGAGCTAAGCATTAATTACTGTGAATCCAAAGAACCTATTTGGGGTATTGTGAGAGTATTGCATAGTGAAGACTAACTATCCTCATTGCATAATACTCCACTTTCCTACACTCAGGCAAGTGGGACAAGAAATGAATGATCAGATGCAGGTCGGCCCCAGGGTATCCACAACCCGTTCGTCGCACCGACCAATAAATCGTTGCCATGCTGTAACATATCTCTTATGAGTGCTGGGTGCTCAAGATTGTTTGAGGGAGAACGAAATCTGTTCCGAATAGCCAGGACTTTCTACTGCCTCCCTAAATGCGCCAGGCCATGAGTGATAGTTGACCTAACAGCTTTAAAGCATGTGGAAGGCCCATCGATATGTTAGAAGGTCCTGGAAGCTCTGAATCCAAATTGGCATCTCACAAGACATTTTGTAGAACAAAGGGAACCAGGGCTGAGCTCTCCAAAAGGGGGTCATCAGAAACAATGCTGCAAGTTGCTGACACGACTGACAGAGTACTTTCTATATCATCACAAATGGGGTAAAAGTGTAGTGCAGGATCTTCCTCTCTCACCCCCAATTCAGAAGGAAGGTATCGGAACTCACCGCTAGGGGGTTCGGTCTCCAATTGAATACGTTTGGTAATTGTTCAGGCGTGCAGCAAACAAGTCCGCAAAGCATGGATCCCACAGTTGGTTGATGAATCTGAAGACTCAGGGTGTAATCTCCAATCGCTGGTGTCTTGCAGGAAGTGAGAATTCCAATCTGCAATGATATTCCTCCAGCCCGGGATGCATTTCGCAATCACCGAAATCCAGTGTCGGAGACAAGAATGGCAAAAATCCTTGGCAATCTCCGCTAGGAGTCTGGTTCGAATGCCAACCAGTTTGTTGATGTATTTCACTGAGGAAATGTTGTCCTTCAACAGGAGGATACAGCATTCTGACTTATGAGGGGACAGTGTATTATTTACAAATGGCTCTGAAAAGGTATTTAACCGCACACCTTGTTTTCTACTGCGTATTGAAATTTTTATGATTCTTTGCAATTTTTGGGGAGTCCCCTGCTTTGGGTTATGCCCACAACCCTATTTCTGAAAACTGCTCTGCCAAGACCTGGAAACATCCAGGCCTGCAGGGTGCTCAACCCGAGGTCCCTAGGGTTTCTATTAAGTGTGTATATTTATACTTGATTCTGAAAAATAGTTCTCCAAAATTAAAAGATCTCATGAATCAACAACACATCATCAAATGGGTTAATCAAATTCATGTATTGTAAATTCAAACTTTCAATCAACTTAGCGTTTTCAAAGCATTAATCCCTTTACAAAATAAATCAACTCCATTACAGTCATGTAAAGTAATATAAACAATAGCGTTAAAAAACCCAATGCATTTCGGGTTCTGAGTGAACCCTTCGTCACGGGTTAAGTTATGAATTTCTTCTTGGTTGAAGTTCCTCAATGCTGGCATAGAACGAGGTCCGCCACTCATCCAATTGTGAACGTGAATAGGATCAAGTCCTCCGAATACTAATTGCTGACTCCAGTTGCCGGTAAAGTATTCCCGTATATTAATGCAGCCCAATTGTAGAGAACCGTAGGTTATATGTGGTCCCTGCCAAGATCTCAATATATTCGTGCGGGTGCATCAACTGTTCTTGTATTTCCCGTTCACTACTATTCCTCTTTGCTGTGTCTTCAAACGCCAATCTCATCCGTGTGATTACTTCCGGTATTTACAAATGGCCCATCCAGGAGCTCCAGTTTGTGTGGAGCTGCAACTCCGTCTGAGACCACCTGCCACCTTTGAAAATATTGCTGCATTTTACCCCCCTGCTACATCTGCTGGCATAGATTCACATTGATAACAACTTCTGGAAAGTTGATGAAAATGGCTTTACCATTCCAGGGAATATTGGCATGGTAAGGTAGGCCTCCTTCAGGTCTAACCTGACCAACTACTCTTTTTCTTGTAGCGAATCTCTCAGAAGTTGGATGTCCTCCAATATGAAGTGCCATTAGACCACCCATGTGTTGAACTCTTTGAGGTTCAACACCAACTTGTAACCACGCCCTTCCTTTGCACTAAGAAGATAGTGCTAACGAAACCCCTGAAATGAGGATGAGAGGGAACAACTACTTACTTGCATAGGAGTTCCTGAATGTTTGGCTCTTTGAACTGACTTTCTTGTTGTAAAAATAGAAGGGGAAGGGTTGGGAATCCTTTTAGGAGATCAGTAAAACCCCAGCTTTTATTCCTGCACCATCTCTAAAACCCATGAATAATGCATGATTTTCTGCCAATTGTGAAGGAAGTGACCTACCCTCCCCCCAGAATTACATCAGACACAGGAATGATGTTTACCTGACTAGGAGATGTCAGTAGTAGCTTTGCCGCAGTAGTTGTTCTTATGAGAGCGGTCTCATCCGCCTCGAGCTCTGAAGGGAAAGACGGTATTACTTCCTGCATGGGCAGACCAACATTCTTGTCCGCTGGGGTTAAAGCTTCTGGGGGAGGCCGTGAAGTAGCTGTGGGCCAGCGCCAACCTTGAAAACGCCAGGTCCTGGCAAAAACGCCAATGTGAAAAACGTTTTTAAGATACGTTTGCCCCTATAGGTAAGAATGCAATAGCATTTCCTATTTGCGATTTCCTAATAGCGATTCCTACTATGTAGGATTTGCTATTTGGAAATTGCAAATGTTTTACATACCATTTTACATTTGTTAAGTAGCGATTCCTATGGAATCACTTCCAAGGAAATGCAAAATAAGATTTTCGGACATCTGAAGAGCAGAGAAAGTAGAACAAAACCTCCTGAGGTCCTTCACAAAGTTGTCTCCGAAAAGAAGGACATTGGGCATCAGACTTGCCTCAGAGGAGGCCAGCTACGATAGTTCGGGGTCAATGTGCATCGGGATTGAGCAGTGCATTTCTGAAGAAATGGCACCATTAGCTTTCCCCAATAAATATATTGCACGTTGGATCCACCCTATGAGAATATCTGAATGCCAAGGGGACCCTGTTTCCTTGGCCTGGATTGCCATTTCTAGAATTTTGTTCATGGAACCTGATAAGTCAAGGAGCTTGCCCTGGCACCCATGCCAAACATGGGCAATCCCTTTATTCGGGTCCCTAGAAAATGTTCACATGAAGACCCCCATATTTGATCAATCTCTGGTGTGTCTGTGACCTTCCCCATATGAGAGGGGCATGGGGCATTCAGCTAACAATTTAGGCCAAACCTCTTTTTTAAGCCCTTTCGCAATCATGTCAGGACATAACTAGCCCCTTCTGGGTAAGGGAACTATTCCACTAACCTCGGTGGACAATCTCTTCAGGGTCAAAGTCCAAAAATGTGCCTAGGGCATCAGAAGCAGGCTCAACACTGCCATTGTGGGTTTTGCTATCATAATTTGGCACTGAGCGTTGCAGCTCCTCTTGGGAAAGGTAATATCTTGAGGATTGTGAAGAAGAGTCGTTGTATGAAGAATCCCTTTTGCGATGAACCCTGAAAGTCCTGGGATGTTAGATGCCCCATAACCGTTGTGGGAAATTGGGTTGTTGGTTGACTTGGCTGTGGCTCCTGGTCAAGCAACAGCCACAATCTCTTGGAGGGTGAACCACAAAAAGTCACTAAATTAACCCATGCTTATCCCTGGGTACCTTGGCACAAAACGCAGTCAGGCTTAACTTAGAGGCAATGTGTAAAGTATTTATGCAGCACACAAACAGTAATAAGATGAAAACACAACACACGAAAAATCCCAAACCAATTTTGAAAAACAGCTTACATTTTAATACATTATTTGACACCAAAACAATAAAAAATCCAATCAGTAGAAAGAGTTATATATTTTTTTAAAGATTTTAGCCCAAAATCACAAAACACCAACTATGGCCATCTGGTCGCACTGGACTAGGCTAAGAGGAGCAGGGAGGGCATCGCGGGAGGCTGCCAGTGTAGCGCAAAGAGCCGGTCAGGCATCGCGGTTGGGCATTGCTGGAGCTTCACATTGGTGGAACCCACTAGCGGACGATGCTACACTGAGCTACAATGAGATGGGTCCGACTGGCCGAGTTTCGTGCTGAATTGCGGTGCGAACGAGCTCGCTTGCAGCTGCAAAGAACTCAAAAGCTTGATTTCAGCTCGCTGAGCCACACCAAGGGTCCAGAACCTGAGGGGCACTACTCATGGGTCATAAACTCCCCTCAGCTGGGTCAAGAGGCTGGTGCATGGTGTTATGGAGCCTGTTATGTTGTTGAGGCTCAGATCAGGAGTCCAGCAGACTAGTCCTTAGAGTCCTTCTGGTGTCCTAGGTTTAAGGGTGAATTTGCAAGTCCCGTTTCCATTCCCCAGGCAAGAGGCAGCTGCAGGTCAGCACAGCAGGGCAGCAGTCTCTTCAGAGCATAAGTCCAGCAAAATGCCAGTCCTTTCTGAAACACAGCAGTCCTTCTTCCTGCTAGAGTATCCTGAGGTCCAGAAGTGTACTGAAAAGTTGGTGTCTGAGATCCAATATTTATTCCCGGGTGCCCTGATTCTGTAGGGTGGGAGAAGCTTCTAGACAGTCGCTTTGTAGTGCATGGAATTCCCCTGCCTCTCCTGCCCTGGATCCAAGCTGGCTGCAGTGACAAAGTGGGGCCTTAGGCTTTTTGTGTGAAGGTAGAGCACAGGCTGTTCAGTTGCAAGGAGGGCTGCGCCCCCCATCCTGCCAGCACATGGCCCATTCATGCACACCTAATCCCTCTATTGTGTGACTATCTCGGATGAATTCGCAAAGTTTAACTTTTTGTTACATCTAGTCATGTGATCCAAGAAAGGCTGTAGGCACAAAAGGGCCAAGGTCAGGAAACTCCCAACTTTCTAAAAGCGCCAATTTCAAAATTCTAATGAAAAATCAGACTATCAATAAAGATGAATTTCATTACAATTTCAAAGACACCAACCATGAGACAGATACCTGTTTCCACTGGGAAAATACAGGTTATTAAATGTCTTAAGGAATACCCAATGTTATCCTATGGGAAGAGTAGGCCTCATTGTAGTAAAAACACATTTTTGAGTTTTTCTCTAGCTGGACAAGTTAAACCTAAAATTACATGCCCAACCTTTTAATTACACAACACCCTTCCCTATAGGCTACTTAGGGCCTACCTTAGGGGTGACTTGTAAAAGGGTGAGTTTAAGACTTGGCAAAGGGTTTTAAATGCCAAGTTGACACAGCAGTTCAAAATTGCTTTCAGGCTGTAGTGGAAGGCTTGGGACATGTCTTAAGGTGCTACTTAAGTGGGTGGAAGAATGAGTGCTGCAGGCCCCCTGGTAGAATTTAATTTACAGGCCCTGGGTATAAGGTATACCACTCTATAAATGGCTTATAAGTAAATTAAACATGCCAAACTGGTATTTGCCAATCAAACCATGTTTAACGGTGAGGATTCAAGCCCTTTAGCACTGGTTAGCAGTGGTAAAGTGAACAGAGTCCTATGGGTAGCAAAGTCAAATTCAGAAAAAAAGTAGATAGTAAAGGCAAATCGTTTGGGAGTGACCCTGCAGAGAGGGCCAGGTCCAACAACAGTGATCTAGAAGGATGTTATGAGAGAGACTTTCTAGGGACTTAGGGCCAGATATACGAAAGGTATTTGCATTTCTTAGCAGGTCGAATGGCAACTTCGGGCCATTAAGAAATGCCAAACAGCCTTCTCATATGAACAAAGGCCAAATAAACGGTCACAATTTGAGATTTCTGGCCGGTAGAAATCACAAATTGTGACAGCGATTTAGGAAATGCAAATAGAGACTACCTATTTGCGATTCCTAAAGCACATGTGCAAAGCATTTCCTAAATGAAAATTGGGTATTTAGGAAATGCTATTACCATCGACTCAAAGTCATTGGTAACCATGTACAAAATTAAAACATTTAATTTAAAATGTCTTTTTAGTATGACAGGATATGTGCACTTACATGTGAACTACAAATTTCGGGGTGCCACCTGGAGGGCCTTAGGCACCCTTGGGTTTGGATTTACTAAATTTTGGAAATGCATACCATTTTCGATTTGGCCCATAGGTGGGAATGTATTACATTTTCCGATTTGCGATTTCCTAATAGCGATTCCTTCATATTCGGCATAGCCCTCATTTTCCTCAGGGTGGTATACGCCCTCATTAGAATCTGATGTCAACGTTAATACCCTCAAGCAAGCTTAATATATGTATATGAAAAATCTGTCAGTTTAGAAGTGGAGGGAGAGGCCCTTCAATTATTACAGCTCCTTTATGGGCGTATGGAGGAGACAGAAAGAGAATGAGCCACAGAAGGTCAAGTCAGCGTTGGGCAGATTCGCTTGGTAGAGAGGTAGAGGTAGAGGTAGAGAGGGAAAGAGGTAGAGAGTGGTAGAGAGAGAGGTACAGAAAGAGGTAGAGAGAAGTAGAGAGGTAACAAGAGGTAGAAAGGTAGAAGAGTAGAGAGTGAGTAGTAGTGAGTAGTAGAGAGTAGAGAGTGAGTAGAGAGTGAGTAGTAGAGAGAGTTGTAGAGAGTGAGTAGTAGAGAGCAGTATAGAGTAGTAGAGAGTGAGTAGTAGAGAGTGAGAGTGAGTAGTAGAGAGTAGTAGAGAGTGAGTAGTAGAGAGTGAGTAGTAGAGAGTGAATAGTAGAGAGTGAATAGTAGGGAGTAATAGAGAGAGAGTAGTAGAGAGTAGAGAGTAGTAGAGAGTGAGTAGTAGAGAGTAGTAGAGAGTAAAGAGTAGTAGAGAGTGAGTAGTAGAAAGTGAGTAGTAGAGAGTGAGTAGTAGAAAGTAGAGAGTAGTAGAGAGTGAGTAGTAGAGAGTAGTAGAGAGTAAAGAGTAGTAAAGAGTGAGTAGTAGAAAGTGAGTAGTAGAGAGTGAGTAGTAGAGAGTAGTAGAAAGTGAGTAGTAGAGAGTAGTAGTGAGTAGTAGAGAGTAGTAGAGAGTGAGTGGTAGATTGTAGAGAGTAGTAGAGAGTAGCAGAGAGTGAGTAGTAGAGAGTGAGTAGTAGGGAGTGAGTAGTAGAGAGTAATAGAGAGTAGTAGAGTAGTAGAGAGGGAGTAGTAGAGAGTAGCAGAGAATGAGTAGTAGAGAGTGAGTAGTCGAGAGTGGGTAGTAGAGAGCGAGTAGTAGAGAGTGAGTAGTAGAGAGTGAGTAGTAGAGAGTAGTAGAAAGTGAGTAGTAGAGACTGAGTAGTAGAGAGTGAGTGTAAGTGAGTAGTAGAGAGTAGAGAGTAGTAGGGAGTAGTAGAGAGTGGAGAGTAATAGAGAGTCAGTAGCAGAGAGTAGTAGAGAGTAATAGAGAGTAAGTAGTAGAGAGTAGCAGCAAACGGCAATACTGGATGGACACTAGCTGGTACCAACAAAATGGAAGGGCCATGGTGCGGTGTAATGTCACAAGGCTTGATGCCCTAACCATGTGCTGTCCTGCTCCGCATGTCATAGTTCTATGTTATGTTATGTTATCTTATACCAAATTTATATAGCACACGTACACCGGATTGGTTTCTTGGCGCTGCTCGGGAAGGTGATAAGTTTATTCGAGTGATTACGCGAATGCCTGTTTAAAGAGCCATGTTTTTTGGAGTTTGCGGAAGGGCATGAGGTCTGTGCAGGATCTGATATCCATGGGCATAGAGTTCCAGTATCTTGGGCCCAGTGTGGAGAACCTGGATCCGCCAAAACTTTTCTGTTTAAAGGAGGGTGTTGTCAGGAGGTGCATTTGGGTGGATCTCAGGTTGCGGGTTGGATTATATCTGTTAATCAGGCTGGTAATAAATTTGGGGTTTCTGCCATTCAAGGATTTAAAGATGATGCATCCCACCTTGAAGGCGCATCTCTGTGATATAGGGAGCCAATGTGTTTTCTTCATAAGGTTGGAGACGTGTTGGTGTTTGTTTTCCTGCAGAATCAGTCTGGCCGCCTGGTTCTGTATCAGTTGGAGACGGTGATGAGATAGGCTGGGATGCCAAAGTATAAGGAGTTGGCATAGTCAATATGTGAGATCACCATGGCGAGCGCTGCCTGTAGTTTTGCTTCCTGAGTGAGGAACCTGCTGATTTTCTTTATTTTCCTTATTTGGAAGAAGCAGGTAGAAATTACAGATCCTATTTGGGTTTTTATGGTGAGGTCATTATTGACTATTATTCCCAGGATGTTGACATGATTGGATGGAGTCGGGGGTAGTCCCAGTTCTTTAGGCCAGAATTGGGAGCTGCAGGGTTTAAGTGAGCCTCCCGTGAGGATCAGTTCTGTTTTATCTGGGTTCTATTTCAGTTGGTTGCTGTTCATCCCGTCACGGATGAATAGCATTGTCGATTGGCATTCGTGGATGGAGCCCGGGGAGTTATTGATAGGGAGTACTAATTGAAAATCATCCGCATAGTTGAAGGTTTAAATATTCCTTTCTAATGCGTGGATCAGGGGGAAAGGTATACAATGAATAAGTGAGGGTGAAAGTCAGGATCCATGGGGGATTCCACAGGTAGTTTTAATCATGGGGGTCATAAAACCGCCAAGATGGACTGCCTGAAATCGGTTTGTTAGGAAGGATCTGGTCCATTCGAGGGCTGTTCCTTCGATACCCGCATCCATGACACGGTCGATCAAGATGTTATGATCGACCGTGTCAAAGGCAGCGGAGAGATACAATAGCACCAAGGCTTGGGGGAGACCTTTGTCCGCCTTTTCTCTGAGGGTATCCAACACTGATAGTATCACTGATTCTGTGGAGTGAGCTGCTTGATGTGCATCCAGGTATTCAGATTGCTCCAAAAAGGCAGATAGGCTTTTGGCTACATGGGCTTTGAGCATTTTTGCTAGATAAGGGAGCAGTGAGATCGGTCGCTAGTTAGTTAGGATTTTTGGGTCAGCTCCTGGCTGGGGGATGATAATGGCCTCCTGAAAGGACTCCGGTACCTGACCTTGGAGCAATGACTCATTTAGGAGGGTCACAGCTGGACTTGGGCAAGCAGTAAATGCTTCCTTCAGGATCAAGGGGGGACAGCAGTCCCTTGGAGATCCAGATTTAACTTCTGCTAGTAGGTCTGTGAATGTTTCTTTCTTTTATTATTTTCGGAAATTGTTCCAACCTGTGTGAGTTCTTGGGTTTTGTGAGACATGCAGGACTCAGGCAGCTGGGGATACTTGTTTTAATTGTTTTGATTTTTTCAATGAAAAAAATGATTTAAGGAATCGCATAGGGATTGAGAGGGAGTGGGTTTTACTGTTACTCTATCCGGGTTGAATAGTTCATTAATGATTGAAAAGATGTCTTTGGAGCGGTTTGAGGAGTTGATGATTTTGGACGAGAAGTATTCAGCCTTGGTAGCCAATATAGCCTTTTTATAAGTTCCATGTACTTCTAGGTAAGTGCTTTTGTCATCAGGTGAATATTTATTTCTCCACTTCCTTTCTGCATGACACAGGTCAAATTTTAATTTCTTTAACTCAGGGGAAAACCATCTCTAGGCCTCTTGGCGACGTGCTCGATGTAATTTCTTGAGGGGGCATGTTTATTGCTGGCTATTATCAACCAATCCGAAAGGTCTTTCTAGCTTTGAGCAATAGATGGTTGGCCAATGGGAATAGTACTGGTCAGTGACTCCAGAAATTGACCTTTATCAATAGTATTCCAGCTCCTGCGTGATCCAAGATCATGTGGTATTGTTTTAAAATGGGTAGGGATATTTATAGTAAATGTAATAAAATAGTGGTCAGACCATATACAGGGGGTGACTTCTAGATTGGTTAAAGACAGGTTACAGGATCATACCTGATCTAGTGTGTGCCCTTTGATGTGTGTAGCAGTGGATATAAGCTGACTTAGGTTGAGCCCTGCGAGTAGGTCCGTTAGTTCGACTTAGTGAGGTCCCCCAGCTGAGTAGTTGGCCCAGTAGTTGAAGTCACCGACCATCAGTACTTTAGCATGATTTGTTACAAGGTGTGACATTTGTTCACTCAGGGATTTTGGGAACTGTGGCATGTTCTGTGGTAGTCTGTAGACCCTATATACTTTCCTGCTCAAGTGACCCGACCCCTGAAACAAGTCCCCTGCTAGGTGCTCCGTGTTATTTGATATTTATTAGCTTTTATAAAGCGCGTCTATCGATCCGGAAGGAGCATCTTGGCGCTGAGCAGACAGAAGAAACCAACTTGACGAGAACAGGAATCAGATGGCTGCGAGGACCAAAGAGTCGGGCTGGGAGAATATCCATGTCTTCAGGAGTTTCCTGAAAAGGCTTTCTGAGGGGGCGTGCCTGAGGTTGAAGGGGAGGCCATTCCATGCCTTAGCCGCCAAGTTATGTTTGTGTCACTTCAAAGCTGAATTCAACATCCTACTGTAGGCCACCAAAACTAATGGTCTTCAAACTTTTTACTGAAGTGCGCCCCTCCCTGTTAAAATAATTTCATCGGGCTTGCCCAGGATTTAAAAAAAAACAATTAATTATTCAATAAAATGATAAATATTAATGGGTTGGACAGCACACATTCTAGCAAATATAGACAAATCTGATTTGGAACACTGATTTTGAAGCTAGCACACTAGATACTTGAAGAGTAGAGGACAGCAAGTCAAACATTTCAAGTGAGATTCCTCCCTCCCAGATAAGAATTAGCCTAGAAATCGGCGAGGGTAGGGCTTGACTACATTACACAACGTCTTCTGGATGGGTGAGCCAGGTACACTTCTCAGGGTGCATCATTTTGCTTTCAGATGGGGTGATTGGACAAGGGATTGACAGTCTGAGAAGGTGGAAGAAGCGTAATCCAAGTATCTGGTCACCCTAGCAGAACATAGGGTTGCCGTCTGGCCGGTTTTCTACATCCACCACCACTATTTTAATGGCCCTACCGGTACAAAAACAAGCAAAATGACTGAAAGCCTGAATTTTCAGGCCTTCGCTGTACATACTTCAAATATAAACAGAAGGCACTTTTAACCCTTTAACCGCAGCGCAAATTCTCCCGCAGTTAAAGAGTGGGCGGGGCTGCGACAGCCAACAGATGTGCGCAGCAGCAGGGAGGTAGTGCTTGCGTTGGCCAACGCCAGCAACGAACGGGTTAAATGTGTTCTACAGCTGCGTTAAGGATCCAATACTAATAGTTTAGGTAAACAAAGACAGAAAAGTCATGTTACACATAAATCTGTGCAAATTTGTTTAAAGTCCTATTTAGTATTACATCTGGGAGCTTGCAGACTCTTAAAACAACAACAAATGGCCGGTATGTTTCTCTTGAAAGGGTGGCAACCCTGGCAGAGCACCTCTTATCCGTCTTGAGATGAAAACTTAAACCACCAGCATCAAGGAAATGGGAAGTCTTTGATCTGTAGTCCGTCTTCTATGCGATTGCGGAAGGTCCCAGCCTCTTTCTATTTCGCGCGTTCTAGTCCTTCTTCTCTTTCCTCGCCAGGAAGTGTTTGTGTTTTTCTGAGGGTGGTGTGTTCTTTCTTCTTTCCATGTCCATTTCTAGCTTCTCTCTTCTTCGTTCTTTTCTTTTCTGACCTGAACCGATCGGAGAGGTCTTTGTTCGCCTCGGTGATGATAAACTCGGTTCCGGAAGGAGGCTCTGATCGATGCTTCGGCGTTGCGCATGATGTCGCCTCTTCAGAAGGCTTATGCTGCCCTTATGATCAGTCGCATTTTCCTTATATGACCCAGTTCCCTCGTGGCCGCTGGAAATGATTATGTACATTGCAGTGATTGGGCCAAGCAGCGCCTTCAGTACTTTCTTCTTGCTTTTTTATTCTTAACTCTTTCCTTTCTCTCCCCTTCTCTCCCCTTTGCTGTACTGTTTATTTCATTTTACTTTTTCTTTGGTATCTCGAAAACACTTCCTCGTTTCCCTAGTAAAATGAGTTAGTTCTATCAACAAATAAATGAATCTTTTTGGGGCATTATATGTATGGCGTTGGTGCTTCCAAAACAAATGCATTTATTTGACATTAAGGTTTTATCACAAATGTAAGGAAATCGACAGGGACTTTTGTAGTTTTTTTTTACTAATCAGTATGTTTGGATCGTGACTTTAATTTTGTAAGATTTAGCAGATAACAATGATGTGTTTAGCAGTTTGGAACTTTCGTTAAGTTTTTTATGTCAGCGAAAATAGTTGTAATTGTGGGTCCATGATGACATCTTCGGTGCAGTCTGAGTTTTTACTACTGAGATGACGTGCACAACGAAAAAATGTCTGAGATCTGCATTCATTCTATATTTGCATTATTTCTTTTTCAGATTGTGCTTACATATGTGTCGCTGCGAACCGAATAACGGATATTTTAATCAGTAAGAAAGTAGTTCAGTGTACTGCCACCTTTGCTTAACACCAGGACACTGCCTGTATTTGAAGTACATTCCTGCAAAACAAACGCCAGTTACCGCTTCTACTGTGTGATTTTTTACTCACTCATCCACCTATACATCCCTCTCATTTTGTGAAGCACCGACTCCGGAGATCTGTCTGTAACCTGCACGTCACTCATGCATTAACTACATGTTCGGTGAGCTATTAAGGTTTATGATAGTGTCCCCTGCTGAGGTTTATGTGTGGAAAATGGAAGATTTACTTTATTGCCTTCTGTTTCAGAGGGAAGCTTGGTTTGCTACTGCCATGCTGTTCCTGTTCTGTCAGAAAGTAAAGTTTGCACTGCTGCTGTCTGATTTCATCCTGTCCTGTGATTGGAAAAGCATCTGCTGATGCTGCCCTATATGTAACTTTGCTCTGAAGAAGGAAGCTTGTACTGTTCCTGCCCAAGGTGTGCCTGGTCTATGAAGCGAAGTTTTTCCACTACTGTTGCTCCATCTTATTAAAAAAGAGGAAAGGATGTTTTGAATGCACATGTATAACATTCCAAGCTCAGTCAGAAGCTTTTGTTGGACACAGGGCAAAAACTCCTTACATGGCCCTGACCCAGAGTCCCTGGTTCCAATTGCAGCTTCCCAGCTTGACCAAATTGTGTGATCCTGTGCAGTTACGTTTCTTGCCTCTGCCTCCTTTTCTGTGATCAGCATTTTTTAGAGCACCTTGAGATAATTCTGTTCAGAATATACACTGCACAAGAATCTTTCTTGTGTATGGTTTAGTAGATTGTAATGTTCCATGTATAAAAATAAAGCCTTATATAGGAGAGACAAGACCACTGACTTGAGACAGTCACAGTAGAAAGGATGTGGGCCACTAATTCTAATAAAGGTGATTCGGTGCAGTGATATAATCTAAGGTTCCAAAGTGAAGCAATCAAAAATACACCATTTTATGTAACAATTCAAACTTCCGCTATAAATAAAATGGGAGTCAGTGACACTAGCAACAGAACAAGAGGTCCAGACTAAGCTATGAGCTGTCCTCCTCAACCTCCCATGCAATGCTTTTCCTGGCAGGGGGAATTACGGGACCCAGCCATCAGTGCTTCACACCACTGCCTCATCGGCGCTGGTGGCAAAGCAGGAGATGCTTTGATATTGAGCAAGGGGTTCAGTGTCTCAAGTTATGTGCACTTCCGCTTCTCACACCCAGTCAGCTGCAAGTGTGGCTTGGCAGTGTGGACATGCCCTGCTACATAGCACAGGCTATGATGAAACGAATATATGATTTTTCCACGAAGACAAGTTCCACGCATGGCATTACCACGCGAACTTTAGTTCGCATGTGTCTTCACCACGCAGCATTTGACAACGCATGTTTTTACTCCGCAAAATGAACGTTACGAAACATCTCACGTCTCATTTAAATTTACATAACGATGCTGATAGGCTACATGCAGTACGAAGGAAAAGATCGATGTTTTAAACAATTAAAAACAACAGATTCCCTTACATTTTATTTTTATTTTTTTCATAATGCGCTTAAATAATACCTTAATTAATAAAGTTTAGATTCTTATCTGACCCCTGTACGTCTTTCCCCATCAGCCCTTTCTTCCACCGACCACGGAAACAAGCGTCAAAACACGTCTATCAAAACTGTGAAAGGACTTCAATTATGACGTACACGTCTCCTTGTTGGTGAGGCTATTTCCTTGTTCGTTTTTTAAGTTTTCTTATTTATTTATTGTTATCCGCTTGTTTTTTTTTTTGGGGGGGAGACCCCCCAACCCCCCCTAGCCCCCCCCAACCCCCCCTAGCCCCCCCCCCCAACTCCCCCTAGCCCCCCCAGCCCCCCCCCCCCAAGCCCACGCAGATCGTACAGGCAGAACGACACGAAGGAATACCACTCGCGTGGTAAAGACGGACGTTGAAAGCATACGCGTGGAAAAGACCTTTTCGTGGTGAGTGACGCGTGGTAAACGTTATGCGGGGTAATTCCTTCGTAGTAAATGATGTTTCCCTGATGAAACATGCTGACAGCCATGTCTTAGCTCGTTGCAAAGCCTCTTCAAAGACACTCCTCTTACCTAGCACAACTTGGGCCTAGACGTTAGTGCTCCCTACGTTCAACAAGTGCAGTAAAGGCTGCAGGTGGTTTCCCCACGAGGTCCGTCAGTGAGTCAGCCCTCCCAGGCTTACTGATACTAAGTATACCTGTAACTTAGGGGCCGAGATAACTGTCATTACAATGCAATCCTTGAGGTCCATTTGAGAGAAGATTAATTACTGGGGTAATTAGTAATTCAAAGTCAGATTCTTCAAGTTAACTCCTCATTCTTCCCTAGAGTTTCACGCAGTGATTTCAACTGCTTTCTGTAGCAGAAATGGTCAGGTGAACCATAATAGATCCACAGTAAAACTGTGTGTGTTGTAATTCTGATGGGACCAGTGACACTTTAGTTGGTCGCTAAAAGCTATAATGTGAGGAATTGAAAAGAACACTAATAAGATGTCAACCTTCGGCTTGCAATAGATCAGAGTTGTCAATTGGTGCAGGCATTGCCACGTAAGTCCATTGTAATCAACATTTGCAATTCCCAGTAATACAGTTATTTGAGTGTATCCCCCAAAAATTCATAGTTGGTGGAGCTCCAAATGCAAGATAAGCACTTATGTAACCAACAGAATATGCACTACACTAGGATCTGAATACCTGCATTTTATTGGAAAGAAGTAAAATATACACATTCTCCAGTGTGAGTCTTGGCCACAATACAAGTGTTTTCCCACATAGAGACAGTACCACAAAGCCCCTCTAGGGAAAGCCTGTATGACAGCTCAAAACAATTGCCCGATTTCATGAGTAGCTTCCCGTTATAGATTCTGCTGGGAAAGTGGGGCCGCGTCTATGTGACCCATGGTCCATGGACCCTTAGATGTCAGCTCAGATAAGGTCCCTCTAAGTAGTTACTGAAAGGTGAATACTGGGTTATGTTGCTGTCCATTGGATGTATATTCTGAGCGTGAGAGAAAGCCAATTATCCTTCTCCCTAACCCTGTGGTTCCCAAAGTGTGCGCCGCGGCACCCCGGTGCGCCGTGATTAGAAGCCAGGGGCGCCGCACCAAAAGTACTTCAACTGTTTGCTCGCTGCTCCGCATATCATTCATTTTTTGAGCCCTAGCAAATGGAAAGTGCAAGGTGCTGGGGCAGCCACGAAATATCCCAAAGGTACTTCAATTGTTTGGCGGCAGCTGAACGGTGACATGAGCGATTTGAGGGCCCACTCAGGCCAACGATGATGTTAACATGTAGGGGCAGATTTACAAGCCCCTTGCGCCACTATTGCGTCACTTTTAACATGGGAAAAGTGACGCATTGTGGCGCAAGGGGCTTGTTAATCTGCCCCGTAGTGCGTAGTGTGGTATGCACTGAATTCAGACTGGTGGTTACAGCTTGTGCAAAATACAGAGACAACCGTGGAATATTGCAAGAGCACTTCAGTTATTTAATAGCAGCTGTGCAGACCTATGTGTGTTTTTTTGGGTCTGAGCCGCCGATGGTGTTATGAACCCCAGTTTTATAGCAGCTGCCTAAAGAAATATGACTGTTTTAAGATTTAAATGGTATTCTCTGGGTTCAGACTCGCGATGGCAGCCTGACGGCATGCTCGAACTCCAAAGCAAACAAGGTCTCTGCAGGGCAAGTCTTTTCTTAGCTGTAGCAGTGATGCGCAGACGCATAGCACGTCCATGTAGTCTCTGCACCCTGACCGCAAAGACTACATGGACCTGTGTGTTCCATTTCCCCAGTATGAGTGCTGCAAGTTTAGCTTTAAGCCAGAGCGGGTATATGCAAGTAATATATTTCTGCTGGTTCCACAGGGCGTAGGAGTTGCTTACTGCCCAGGCATGAGAGCCCTTGCTCAATTCTGCCCAGTCATCAGCCTTGAAAGCCCTTTCACTGTAATTGCTGTGAGCGTTTTGAATGTGGATTGTGGAAGATTCTTCCCCCAGGGACAGGGTCAGAGGCCTAGTGGAGAGCATTGGGTGAGTGGGTGCGGGGGTCAGGGGCCTGGTGGAGAGCATTGGATAGGTGGGTGCAGGGTCAGGGGCCTGGTGGAGAGCGTTGGGTGGGTGGGTGCGGGGGTCAGGGGCCTGGTGGAGAGCATTGGGTAGGTGGGTGCAGGGTCAGGGGCCTGGTGGAGAGCGTTGGGTGGGTGGGTGCAGGGTCAGGGGCCTGGTGGAGAGCGTTGGGTGGATGGGTGCAAGGTGAGAGGCCTGGTGGAGAGCGTTGGGTGGGTGCAGCGTCAGGTCCTGGTGGAGAGCTTTGGGTGGGTGGGTGCAGGGTAAGGGGCCTGGTGGAGAGCGTTGGGTGGGTGGGTGCAGGGTGAGAGGCCTGGTGGCGAGCGTTGGGTGGGTGGGTGCAGGGTGAGAGCCCTGGTGGAGAGCGTTGGGTGGGTGCAGGGTCAGGTCCTGGTGGAGAGCATTGGGTGGGTGGGTGCAGGGTGAGGGGCCTGGTGGAGAGCGTTGGGTGGGTGCAGGGTCAGGTCCTGGTGGAGAGCATTGGGTGGGTGGGTGCAGGGTCAGGGGCCTGGTGGAAAGCGTTGGGTGGGTGGGTGCAGAGTGAGGGGCCTGGTGGAGAGCGTTGGGTGGGTGGGTGCAGGGTCAGGGGCCTGGTGGATAGCATTGGGTGGGTGGGTGCAGGGTGAGAGGCCTTGTGGAGAGCGTTGGGAGGGTGGGTGTAGACCAGTGGTTCCCAAAGGGTGCGCCGCGGCAACCCGGTGTGCGGGTAAAAAATGGTGCGGAGCCACGGCCAACTGCCAATTAGGTCAAGGGAGCCACGGGTCAAAAAAGTTTGGGAACCACTGCCCTAACCTCTCCAAAGAAGCACAGTACTCCTACTCTGGCACACATACAGACAGACTACTAGGCCTCATCTCATAGCACCACTAGGACTTGATAAGGACCTTGCAAGCTTTTATTTACATCTGGTAACTTGTGCAGGAAGGGTATTTTTCATTGTTGAGGTATGGATATGAAATACTATCATAACTTCGTTCTCCTCCAAACTCCTTGTTATGCTGGATGTGGGCCATGCCCCCCACCCCCGTTCCAGTGGCAGAGTGCCAGTTATCTCTCACTGTAATCACAGGCTGCCTCAGTGATGCCATAAAGGGGCACATCTTGCTGAAAACAACTGGGTCTGAAAGGCAACTTTTAATGCTTCATGTTGTGTCAGTGGATTGAAGAGAGCACTCTTCTACACTCGTTTTGTAGTATCCTTGCCCTGCCTTTACACATAAAGAGAGATATCCAAGCACATTGTAAATGAGACCGGGTCTTGGTGGATCGGGGTGAAGAGATTTTGTCTGCTGACCTTTTGGGACGTGGCCACTGCAATGTGTTTACAGAACACGAAAAAGTGAATTCTAAAGGTCTCTCTTCCCTATGTCTGCAAAGTGATTCTGTGATCTGCCAGACCATCAGTAATGCTTTGCTCATGCCTTCTTGAGATCAGGGTATGAAGAGGATCCACAGAACAGCTCACTGAGAAGGCAGGCAGCTCAATGACCATCCTTGAAATGGGGGAAGTATGTTAATAAGAGCGCGATTTTGCCATAATGCAGGTACAGAATCTATCAGTGAATCCTGTCGAGTAAGAGATCATGATTATTTTTTTAAATCATGGGTAAAATATAATTTCACCATTATTAATTATAAGCAATATTGTATGGGGAGAAGAACATCAATATTCATTTAGCTAAAGTTTCCTCAGAGAATAATTTACGAGTATGCAGATTCCAACATGAATAATTCATATTTTGAACTAGCGTAGGTTAGAAGGTAAATTGCAGGATGGAATTTTTTATAACCTTTGCAGGGCACATTGAGTGACTCATGAGTGGGAAAGGATTATACAAAGTGTCTGTGTTCAAAGATGTAACTTCAAAACTACTTAATTGTATTATTCATACAAATAACTTACTTTGGTTTAGAAACCCTTAAGTATATATGTATATAATACCTGTTTCATGGACAGCACTATTTAAATATTTAACAGTAATTCGTATGACAGTCTCATCTTCACAGTTCATGCGTCAAATCTGTCAAATTATTACGTGTTTTAGGAATAAAATGGTTTGTAGTCCCACACCAAGCAATATTAGTTCCAGGCCTACTTAGAGGGTATTACTGCTGTTTATCTAGTATCATTCATTTATTCACAGCAGCGCATTGTAAAATGATATGTTCTAAAGTTTCACAAGACCTATTGTATAGTCTACAATAAATATGCCCCATCCTCTCACCATTACTAGACTAGTTACTCTTGTATCTCGAATGACCAATAGTTAAAACTAGTGTTTTTCAAATTAATTTTCAATTTATTCTTGGTTGTAAAAACTGATAAGCCGTTGCAGTCCCACCTTGGCATGATCAACCAAAGCAAGGCTGTCTACATAATAACATGCAGATATTCCCTTAACACTAATTTTGGGCTTACTAAGGTGACCACTCTAATCAATCAATCAGTGAACTTGTAAAGTGGACTACTTACCCGTGAGGGTCTCAAGGTGCTGAGGGGAGGGGGTGCCGCTACTGCTCGAAGAGCCAGGTCTTGAGGAGCTTTCTGAAGGTGAGCAGGTCTCGGGTCTGCCGCAGTTGGGTGTGGAGGGTGTTCCAGGTCTTGGCGGCGAGGAAGGAGAAGGATCTGCCGCCGGAGGTTGTTCGTTGGATGTGCGGGAAGGCGGCGAGGGCGAGGCTGGCGGAGCGGAGCGGAGCTGGCGGGCGGGGGTGTGGAAGTTGAGTCTGTTCAGGTAGGCTGGTCCGGTGTTGTGGAGTGCTTTGTGTGTGTGGGTGAGGAGTTTGAAGATGAGCCTCTTGTTGACGGGGAGCCAGTGCAGGTCTCTTAGGTGGGAGGTGATGTGGCTGCGGCGGGGGACGTTGAGGATCAGTCGGGCGGAGGCGTTTGGCCGGGATTCCTGCGTAGAGTGCGTTGCCGTAGTCCAGCCTGCTGCTGACGAGGGCTTGGGTCACCGGCCTTCTGGTGTCGGTCGGGATCCACTTGTAGGTCCTGCGAAGCATGCGGAGGGTGTTGTAGCAGGAGGAGGAGATGGCGTTGACCTGCTTCGACATGGAGAGGGAGGAGTCGAGGTAGAATCCCAGGTTGCGTGCATGGTCCGTGGGTGTTGGAGCTGTATCAAGAAGATCACTTTTATAAATTAAACAAGGGCGAGAGGAAGGCCAGAGCCAAGTAGCATCTCCTGACCCTGTCTTTATATGATGTGTGATTTGGGCCTTTTATTGAAAGTGAACCAAGAATCTCTACACTTTGAGGCCTCTGCATTGTGGACTGGCCTTTTCTAAAATAAGCCTGGGTTTTGAATATGTTAAATAAGCCTGGGTTAATGGAATAATTGTTGCAGACTCTGGCCGAAACAATCATGAGTAATTGTAGTGTTCTTTCTGAAGGCACTAACAAGGCAAATGTGCATGTATTTGCCTTTTCTCATGACCTCTACTGTATGATTTTGTACTTTTAATATTTAAAATTTCAACTCAAGGGCGTGACAGACTTATTTCCTTTAAATAATGTATCAAATGTAATTTATGTTACTCTCAAAATCGCTTTGAAAACTCAAATAGTTTCCAACAAGTCAATAAAACAGTCAGATCAAATAAGAGCCTTTGTACACTGTAGTCTTTTGTCAATAAAAATTCAAACCCACTGGCCTGGTGCCTTTTTAAAAAGTCTGTAGCACAAAAAGATTTCTAAAATGTACCAACATTATTTTCTGCTAATTTAATAATCTTAAATCACCTAATGAATTATAAGGAAAAACACAATTGGCTATGTAATAATTATTTAGGAAACTTCAGTGCAAGGAAACTGCGACCAGCTGATCAAGCTGGTATTCAATTTCTACTTCATGTCTTAATCAAAATTTGGGGGCCTATTTATTACTCGGTTTGCAGTGCTTTTGCACCACACAATGTGGTACATGTGCAAACCAAACCATAAGTGAGATTTGTGAAGCTATGCAGGGCTACTTTGCGTGGCCCTGTGTATCTCCATAAATGTGGAGTAAGTCAATGCAGTGCAAATCGCTGCGTTGCCCTGGGAAGGCATTCCATGGGCGTTGTTTTTTTTACTCATTCCCAGATGTACCAGAACTGGTAAACCTGTGAATGTGCCAAAACGATACACCTTCCCAAGGGAGGCGTAACAAGGAGAAATAGCTTTCTCTCTCCTCATTATTTCCTCTTTCCATGTGTGCTACTTTCTGCAGCACACATAGAAAGAGGAATATGACTCTCAAGATTGTTTTTTAGCAGAAAGTTGCCCCTTCCTGCACAAAAACAATCTTGAATGCAATGAAGGCACCCATGCACCAGGGTGCCTCCCTTGGTGCCAAGCTGCCAAAAGGGTGTCAGTGAAGGGGAAAAGAAAGGAATGCTCCGTACTGACTTCAATACGGCACATACCTGCCCTTTCCCTGTCATGCAGTGCAAAGCAGCAATGTTACTTGCTGTGCTGCACTGCGTGACAAGTACATATATCTACCTCTTGTGTGTGTTTGTGACCATTTATGCTGGAATTTAGAATTTCTGGTTCAAAGAAAGGTTTTCCCAAGGGTACAGTAATACATCTTGTACTTTGCTTCACCTGGCTCAAGAGCTGCAGGGAATATGTTATGAATTGTGGTGAAATGTGCAAATACTTGAGAGAGTGTCTTGGCCGGATGAACAGCAGAACAGTTAGGTACTGACAAACTCGCGCAAATGAGTGAACTGTCCAGTGTTAAATTTTTTCTGAATGTGAAGAACTTAGGTGTGCTTTTTAATGAAAGTGGTAGGCTGTTCCAAAGTTTGGTAGACAGATAGAATGAGGGAGTAAGTAAGATTAAGGCTAAAGAGAATGCCAAGTTTTTTTGCTTGGGCAGCAGAAGCGGGGGATTCCCTATTTCAAAGAGCCACGAAGATGTGGAGTAGGTGTTTGCCTGGTTCCTGAAGAGAAGTGTTAGAATTGGGGGTCTTTGGTTGACGCAAGTATTCACTTGTGACAAGCAGGGACCCTCTCCTCTAAGTCAGGGCAAGGGACTTACTCTCAGGAAATAACCCCTGCTCACCCTCTAGGTAGTGTGGCGCAAGCAGTCACGGCTAATCTCTGGAGTGCATACGGTTAAGCATTTGAAGTATCCCCCACAATGATCACTAACCCACCACAAAGTAAAGTAAAGTCCACATTTGTAAAGCGCACAATCACCCGTAAGGGTCTCTAGGCGCTGGGGGCCGTCGGGAAGATTAAGCGAGCTATTGCCCAGAGTCACATGGTGCTGGGCTAACCTGCCGCCGGAGCCGGGGATCGAACCGTGGTCCCCAGATTCCAGCGTCAGTCGCCCTGGCCGCGGCGCCACACCTCTTCCACCACACAGGGACACAAGACTGTAGTTTTGTAAAAATATATCTCTTTTATATAAACTTTCAAGCAGGCGTCAAAATACAGTCAACAGGCTTCAGGATAGGTTCCAGTAATGTTTTAAAAATGCCACAGTTCTTATTTGCAAAGTTCTTTGAAGGTACGGCGCTTCTTGGCGCTCTGGTGCGCTTCGTTCTGTGGGAGGAGTAAGGCTCTACCGCGGCTCACGCATCTCGCGGTGCAGGGCGTACTAGTTCTAGGATACAGCTCGTTCAGCGGCCGGCGTACTTGGCGTACAGAGACGGGCTCGATGCAGAGTGTACGACGCGTACACAGCCCAGCCACAGTCTGTACTTCGAAGCGAAGCGCACGAGGCTCTTTAGACGATAAATGCGAGGCGCACAGGTTGGATCTCCCCGTGCGAGGTGTACCCAGCAGCGTACAGTTCTTTTGGCAATAACGTATGCCGCACCCAGTCTCTCTATGAAGCGAAGCGCACAATACCTTTTACTTTGGTGTCTCGTAGCTTTTCGAGGCGGGCGTTGTAGAGGATAGTTGTCCCACGGCGCGATGCTTCCCCTTTGGTGATGCGAGCTGCGGCTCGAGGCTTGAATAGTTCACAGGACACTCGGTTTGGCGGTGAGTTGTGGGGGCAATCTTCTTGTACAGCGCACGCTTCGACCCTGGAGGGGGAGCGGATGAGTGTGGGGCAAGCGGCAGTACGGTCCCCAAGGGCGGGACATACCCAGCCGCAGTGCGGGTCGCAGCTGTGCACTTCACAGCGGCGGACGCTTCAGGCAGGACGTTGATCAGCGGGAGGTGATGCAGGGCGGTAGTCCGTCTTTGCTTTGTGATCTACGGCGCGGGGCTCAGTAGATCTCGATGCTTGGACCGGACGGGTCCTCCTTCACTTTGCGAGCTAGGGCTCGGTGCGGGTGCAGTCACGGTGCTCGGGCCAGCGGAGGGCTGGTCTTCACTTTGTTTTTGCAGCACGCTCAGGTCAAAGTCACGGTGCTCGGGGGACACGGGTAGACTGAATCACAGAGAGCGCGGTGAGGGTGCACAACGCTCTCAGTCTCCTCGATCAGCACTGCAGGGACAAGCAGCACATACAGCAGTTCCTTCTTCAGGGGGGTAGCGCCCAATGTTCCTGGGGCACAAATCAGGGGGCGAGTTCACAAGCAAGCCCTTGGAGATTTTTGTAGAAGAATGCACCAGTTGAATAAAATAAAGTTTTTCTCAGTCTTTGTCTCCTCTCCTTCTTGCAGCAAGGCACCCACCACAGGCCAGTCTCTCAGGCTAGAGACAGTACTCCTCCATGCAGTTTTCCCAGGTCCTTCTCTTCAGGTAGAGTTTCTTCTTAGTGCAAACAGGATCTGATTTCTTAGGAGCAGGGCTCCTACTTTTATACACCATTTCTTTTGTTCTTGCAGGCCTGGGGGGCCTTTGCCCTTTCCAGTCAGTCTCTGAGCACTTTGTTTTTCAGGCCCTGGCTTCTTCTTTCAGTGTGCAGGGCAGGGACATCAGATGCTACGCAGGAGGTGGAGCCAGCATTGTGATGACAAGTACAGTCAGGAGCACTCTGTTGACAGTCTTCCCTCTTCCTGGACCAGGTGCAGGGTAGAGTCATCAGTCGCTCCCCAGGGGGCGGAGCCAGCATTTGGGTGGCAGAGCACAGCCTATTCAGAATCAAGGGGCACTCCCCCCCCACCCATCGTGGTGTAATCTCTCTATTCACCACCTGTCAACCCCAGCCTGTCCCCTGGAATTCCCGAGCCCTGTCACACACAGAAACCAGACAGCAGATACACATCAGAGCAGAGGCGGGCTGAAATGGTTAGGCAAGCAAATACTAACTTTCTAAAAGTAGTATTTGCAAACACAGGATATTAAAATAACCTTTACTAAAAGAAGTATTTTATTATTCTGAGTTCAGGCATACTAAACTAGACTTTCTACCATGCTCTCTGAGTCTGTTGGGATTATATAGTGTAATAATTCCAGCAGCCCATTCTGGCCTATGGAGAGTAGGTAGCCTTACAATAGTGAAAAACGAAAATGGCTGTAATTCACTATTAGGACATGCCACACACATCAGGGCATGTCCTACCTTATGCTACAATGCACCCTGCCATTTGGCCTACCAGAGGGGTGACTAGTATGAAGTTAAGGGAAGGTTTAGGGACTGGCAAGTAGGTGTACTTGCGCAGTTAGCATGACAGTACCAGACTACACGCAGGTCTTGCAATGGCAGACCTTAGGCACATTTTACTAGGCCGCTTCTGTGGGTGGCACAACCAGTGCTGCAGGCCTACTAGCGGTACAAAAGGGGGTGGTGATGGACGGAGAATATGAGCCAATCAAATACTCAAACCCAGTCAAAAGATCTGGGTTGAATCCCTCCCTGTTCTTTAGCCCACTCTGCCACCCCAGTTCAGACATGGCTATATGCAAATCAGTCTGACCCTGTGCCTCATGGAAACAGTCCAGCCCGAACTGCCAAGCCATGCCTTCCCTGGACCGGAAACAAGATACCGAGGACCGGTTTCTGGCATTACAGCCGTCTTCAGCCCGGCTTGCTTGAATCCAGTGGCAAAGTGAGCAAGGGACTCACGTCTGAGCATACCCTGCCACACTTATGGCGGCCAAAAGTGGTACAAAAGGGGGTGGTGATGGACGGAGCATCTGAATCAGTGTTTGATTGGTTCAGATGCTCCGTCCATCACCACCCCCTTTTGTACCGCTTTGGCTGCCGTAAGTGTGGCAGGTTATGCTCAGACGTGAGTCCCTTGCTCACTTTGCCACTGGATTCAAGCAAGCCGGGCTGAAGACGGCTGTAATGCCAGAAACCGGTCCTCGGAAGCTTGTTTCCGGTCCAGGGAAGGCATGGCTTGGCAGTTCGGGCTGGACTGTTCCCATGAGGCACAGGGTCAGACTGATTTGCATATAGCCATGTCTGAACTGGGGTGGCAGAGTGGGCTAAAGAACGGTGATGGATCAAACCCAGATCTTTTGACTGGGTGTGAGTGTTTGATTGGGTCAGATGCTCCGTCCATCACCACCCCCTTTTGTACCGCAGGCCCACTAGCAGCATTTGTATTTACAAGCCCTGGCACTCCTGGTGCACTTTACTGGGGACTGACAGTAAACCCAATAAGTCAATCATGGAAATCAATCACATATACATTTTATACAGGGAGAGTGTTGGACCTGGGGTCACCAGACCACATAGGGTAGCCTGACACAGAGAAGGAAGGTCTAACCCAAAGGCAACTTGCATCACACCCTACAGTAACTCAGCGTCCATCCATTCAAAAATAACACTACACCAGTTTAGAAAAATACGGTTCACTTTTATAAAAGTTCTTTTGTGTTCTCTTATTCCATCAGTCTGTTTTGTCACTAATCACATCAAGTATTTCTCCATCTGTCTCTTTGCATAAATTAAAACTCAACAATACCTTGCATTTGGTGATACACTATTTCTCCAAAAAAGATAAAAGCTCAGCAACAACTTCACAGTTTATATTAAGTAAGCGGCAAGATTGGTGCTTCTTTATGGAGTAATCAGAATGCACATTACACTTAATAACTCTTTGTCTTTTTAAACAGGAAGATATACGGGTTCAGCAGACAGTTCCACAGTAGATACTCTAGGTTATATGGATTCGAGCAGCTATATAGCTAAATAGAAACAAGCAGGTTAAACAATTATTTCATGAAGCGTTTTGATTCGCTCTACAACCACATTAGTTTGACAGGATAACACAATGAATCTTCTAGACCCTGAATAACCTGCACAAAATCTCTCTCCTCAATCAGTCAGGACCTATTCATGGACCAGCTTTGTTACCCCGACTTTCATCAGCTGGAAGCTCCTTTCGCTATATCCTGAAGACTCTTAGTCTAAAAGAGACCCTTCCCAGGTTGTAGATTTGTCTCACAACAAGTCCATTAATCAGAGAGTTCTGTCTGGGGCGTAGTTCAGCCAGTTCAATCACCCAAAGCCTTCAGTAGTTTCCCTTAGTCCGGGCTGAAATTAATGTCAAAGTGTAGGAACTCTCGTCGACCTTCCCTCCCCTCCAATTTACTCTCCCAGCTTACTTCTTCTGCAGTCTTGCCAGGTCCTCTGGCCCAGGATTCGGTTTCCTTTCTCTGGCCTCGATCTACAGTTGATGCGGATTTTACTGTGGAACGGACCCACCCCGAACCCGGTTCCCGTTTGACTACCTGGCAGGGTCTGTTGTAATGTCTCCTCAGCGCTTCCGAAATCTGCTCCCTTTTTCAGCTTCAGTAAACTCTCCTTGGCCCTCCCGAGATCCTCCCCCTATCCGGTTTCACCCGGAAAGGATCTTGATCGAGCCCGGCCTCTGTCAACTTCACCCCTCCCCTTACGACGCCGCCATGCACTCTCTGGGCGGCGTTTCACTCCCTCTTCTTCCGGCGGCTCACTCCAGCAGCTACCGCTTCACCCCTGTGAGCTCCGTACCGTGGGCGCTGACAGCACCGCTAACACAGCGCACCGTCCCTCTCTTCACGAGCTTCCACAGATCTGCCGCAGGGAGCCGTCCAAGCGCGAGGAACCCAGGATCAGCTGACAGCTATCCTAATCAAGTACGTTCCTGGCCCAGTGGGGGGGGGGAACAATCCCAGGCAGTTCACGAAGCTGCAGGTCGCGCCAGGGTGCTGGATGACAGCTAGGGTCTACTTTCGCTGGGAGGGGTTCAGGTTTCAAAAGAAGGTGGCAGTCACAGCTGCCCTCACCTGACCCTCTTCAGTCCATGTCCCAATTTACTCCTGAGGGTTGACACTCCCTTTTCGAAATCAGGGGTATGAGAGATAGTTATGCTTGCTGGGTCAGATCAATAAGTGAGGGATAGCGTCAGCAAGTAGAAAGAGCAGCCCCGTGAGGCAATCAAACTCTCCACACTGCGCCAACCTCCTCCCCTCACAGCCTGTACTCCAACTAACTACACTACTCTCCTCACGACACAAAATGCCTGCTCAACATTCCGCCTTTTATAGGCTGACCCTAGAGTGTCCAGAGGAGTCCAGAAGGTTCTGGAAACCCTCATACTGTCCTATGGACCTGAATCCTGAGATAGCCAGGCAGGTGGCAGTTGGAAGCCACCGTTTTGTGGATCCTGTGGTTTCAGTCAGAAATGGCACCTAGGACAGGAAAAAAACTATAGGGTCAAGGAGTACCTAACCCCTTGGACAACACCTAAAAATTCCAGTGGACATAAAAAACAAAGGTTAGGAGTCAGAAAGGGGACAAAAATAAATAAATAAGTAGGAGGGACCACCCAAAGGGCTGACAGGTTTAACACGCGTCCCCCCCAGCTGAAAGTGGGGAGAGCTACCCAACCCCTTGGGAGTGCTCATCGCTAAGGCGGAAATACCTGGAGAGACCGTCTGCATTGGCGTGGTCCACTCCAGGTCGATGTTCCACCCGGAAGTCCATTCCCTGTAGGGAGATAGACCATCTCAACAGCTTGGGATTCTCCCCCTTCATTTGCATCAGCCAACGAAGGGGTCGATGGTCGGTCTGAACCAGGAAGTGCGAGCCAAACAGGTATGGCCGCAACTTCTTCAGAGCCCATACCACTGCAAAGGCTTCCCGCTCAATTGCACTCCACTTCTGTTCCCGGGGAAGCAGTCTCCTAGACAGGAAGACAACAGGTTGATCCAGACCCTCTTCATTGAGTTGCGATAACACTGCCCCAATGCCATGCTCTGATGCGTCTGTCTGGACAATGAATTCTTTGGAAAAATCCGGGGCCCTCAGGACTGGTGCTGCACACATTGCTTGTTTCAACTTCTCAAAGGCTTGCTGAGAAGCCTCCGTCCAGACTACCTGTCGAGGTTTCTTCTTGGATGTGAGCTCAGTCAGGGGTGCGACAATATTGCCATACCCCTTCACAAAGCGACGGTAGTAACCTGTGAGGCCCAGGAAGGCTCGGACCTCAGTTTGGGTCTTGGGGGGTTCCCAGGCCATGATAGCCTCAATCTTTGCCTGGAGGGGCTGCACCGTTCCCCTGCCCACCAAGTGGCCTAGGTACACAACCGACCCCTGCCCGATCTGACATTTACTGGCCTTGATTGTCAAGCCAGCCTGTTTCAGGGCCTGGAGAACAGCTTGTAAGTGACACAAATAGTCCTCCCAACTGCTGCTGAAGACGGCAATGTCATCCAGATAAGCAGCGGAGAAGGCCTCCATCCCAGAGAGGACCTGGTTCACCAGCCGCTGAAAGGTGGCAGGGGCGTTCTTGAGCCCAAAGGGCATTACGCAGAACTGGTAGTGGCCCTCAGGCGTGGAGAAGGCTGACCTTTCCTTTGCTCCATCTGTAAGGGAGATCTGCCAGTACCCTGAAGTAAGGTCAAAGGTACTCAAGTATTGGGCAGCTCCCAGCCGGTCAATAAGTTCATCCGCCCTAGGGATCGGATGTGCATCAGTTTTGGTCACTGGATTCAGTCCCCGGTAATCCACACAGAACCTTAGTTCTGGAGTGGTGCCCGGTGGGGCAGCTTTTGGTACCAGAACCACCGGACTGGACCAGGGGCTACTAGAAGGTTCAATTACTCCTAGCTCCAGCATCTTTGTAACTTCACTGTGGATGCTGGCCTTCACCTTGTCTGACAGCCGGTAGGTCTTAGACTTCACTGGTGGGCTGTCTCCTGTGTCCACATCATGGGTACAGAGGTGGGTCCTTCCCGGGACAAGGGAGAACAGTGAGGAGTACTGCTCCAGGACCTGGCGGCAGTCCCTCTGCTGTTCAGGAGTCAGGGGTGGTGAGAGAATCACTCCTTCCACCGACCCATCCTTTTCCTGAGACGAAAAGAGATCAGGGAGAGGCTCGCTTTCTGCTTCCTCTGCTCCATCAGTCACCATCATTAAGATGACCTCGGGCCTCTCATGGTGGGGTTTGAGACGATTGGCATGAAGCACCCGTAGGGGCTGTCGAGGGGTCTTAAGGTCCACTAAGTAAGTGGCCTTACCCTTTTTCTCCATCACCTCAAAGGGGCCTGTCCAGCGGTCCTGGAGGGCACTTAGCTCTCCAGGTTCCATCACCCACACTTTCTGTCCAGGCTCCAATTCCACCGGGTGAGCATTGTGGTCATGCCACTCCTTCATCACTGCTTGGCTGGCTTCCAAGTTGTCAGAAGCTTGCTTCCACAACTTAGCCATTTGGTCTCCGGAAGGCCAGCATGTAGCTTACCACATCCTGGGGAAGTTTCCTGGGAGTCTTTTCCCATCCGTCTTTCACCAGGCTGAGAGGTCCACGCACAGGGTGCCCATACAAAAGCTCGAAGGGGCTGAAGCCCACTCCCTTCTGTGGAACTTCCCTGTAGGAAAATAACAAACAGGGTAGGAGGACGTCCCATTTCCTCCGCAGGCTCCCAGGCAGACTTCTTATCATGCCTTTCAAGGTCTTGTTGAACCTTTCCACCAGACCATTGGTCTGTGGGTGATAAGGAGTGGTAAACCGATAGGTAACTCCACACTCCTTCCACATAGCCCGCATGTATGCTGACATGAAGTTGGTCCCCCTGTCGGACACAACCTCCTTGGGGAAACCCACTCGGGTAAAGATCCCCATCAGGGCCTTAGCCACTGCAGGTGCTGTAATGGTCCTCAGAGGAATTGCCTCTTGGTACCGTGTGGCGTGATCCACCAGAACCAGGATAAACCTGTGACCAGCTGTAGTTGGTGGATCCAATGGCCCCACAATGTCGATGCCCACCCTTTCAAAGGGGGTGCTAACGACAGGAAGTGGTTCCAGGGGAGCTTTCAGCTTCACCCCTGTTTTCCCACTGGCTTGGCAAGACACACATGTCCGGCAGTAAGTGTCGGACGCCACCTTCATCTGAGGCCAATAAAAGTGGGGGACAAGCCGGGCAAAGGTCTTGTCCTGTTGAGGGACAACCAAGGCCCGTGATGCACCGTGCACGGGTGCCTTAGGTTCACTGTAGAGGAGTCCATCCTCCCAGTAAATATGGTAATTCCCAGTAACGTTCCCTGCTGCCTGGGCTTCGGCCTTTCGCCTCAGTCCCTCAAGGGTAGGGCACTCCTTCTGGCCCTTACAAAACTCCTCCCTGGTAGGCCCTCCTTCCACATGCCACTCAGCAGGGATAGGTAAGTTCTCCAGGGAGACAACTTCCCCCTCCACGGACTCCTGGTCCACCACGGCAGGTGGCCTATCTGTCTCATGGGGCGTGGAAGCAGAGGCAGGCTTCTCCTGTCCTCGGTTCTTTCCCTTTTTGGCAGCTGGCTGGGCCTTTGTTCCAGGCTCCAGCCCAAGCGAAGTCCCTCTGCGGGTAGTCGAAGACCTTGTGCTAGCACAGGCCCAGTCAGGTGTACCCAGCATCTCGGATAGAGTCCGGTATTCCACCTCCTTCCAAGCATTGTGCTCCATATCATTGCCCAACAGACAATCGACTGGCACGGCTGGGCTTACGGCAACTCGAAGTGAACCTGCAACCCCTTCCCACTCAAATGGAACCTCGGCCACCGGGTAGTGGCCCAATCTGCCGTCAGCCATCGCGGCGGGGTGGAGTACATGTGGAATCACCTGCTCTGGAGACACCAGTTGACTCCTTCCCATAGTCATACTGGCTCCTGTGTCTCTCAGAGCCTCCCCTCTTTGGCCATTGATGGTGACCCATTGCCCATACTTTGTAGTATTTGAGGGCACCTGGATCTTAGGAACCATCTCCCGATCTCCCAGGGACACTAAGGTGACACCCGCCCACTCCCCCCCTTATCTAAGGGCAACTCCTCCCCAAGCACTACACTAGCTACTCCCGGGGCCTTTCCTCCAGTGGGAGGGGGTGGTCTCTTTGGGTACTTGACATCTCCCTTATAGTGGCCAACGCCACCACACTCAAAGCAGTGGACAACCCTTGGCTGCTGACTTTGGCCAGGATGAGGGTTTCTGGGCGGGTTAGCCTTAGGGGTGAATCCTGTTCCCTTTCCCTGGAAACTGTTTTGGGGGCCTTTTGAGAACTCCCTCTTTTTATCTCCCCCCTCTTTCTTCTGGGGGGCGCCATGTCCGGTCCTTTGGGAATCCCCTCCAGTCCCCTTTGAGGACACCCGGGTACTAGCCCAGATGTCCGCCTCCTCAGCAAGCTTCCGGGGGCTGGTCAGCTTGCTGTCCACCAGGTGTTGTCGCAGCTCGGGAAAACATTTCTCGAGTAGGTGCTCCTTGAGAATAAGGTCATACAACCCCTCATAGTCCCTCACCTCGCTGCCTTGTACCCAACCCTCTAATGCCTTCTTTGCGTAGTCCAAGAAATCCACCCAATTCTGTGTGCCTAGTTTGTGACTACCCCTGAACTTCTGTCGGTATTTTTCGGGAGTCAGTCCAAACTTTCTTATTAGCGCCACTTTCATGGTGGGGTAGTGAGTCTGCTCTCCCTGCTCTAGGGCCAATAGTGTATCCCTTCCTGCAGGAGGCATGTATTTATACAAGCCATCCCCCCCAGTGTTTCTCCAGTATCCCATGGGCTCTTAAGGATTCCTCATAGGTAGCCAGCCACTTGGCGATGTCATCCCCTGCGCTGTAGCTGGCGACTACGTCCTTTGGTAAATAGGGTCTGGGTTCCCTGGTTGTATCTTTGGATTCGCTGCCACCATTAGGAGTACTGGGAGTCCCTACTTGCAGGGCCTTAAAGTCTAACTCTCTGAGACTCAACTCATGAGCTAGCCTCTTCTCCTCCCTCTCCTTCTCTAATTTTGCCAACTCCCATCTTAACTGTCTCTCCTCCCTCCCGTCCGCTAGTTCGGCTTCAGTCAAGCTTCTCACGGAGAAACTGCTGCCCTCCCTTGAGAGTGTTTTGGGACCTGTCAATAGGTTCCCCTCCTCAGGTTGGTACAATACATCTACCCCGATGACAGTGTCCTGCTCCCCCTCTTCCTCCTCCTTCCCATCTGGGTGCGCTGCCACCCACGCTCTCAAGCTGGTTTGGAGTTCCCCCTTTTTAGCACCACGCTTGAAGAACACTCCCATATTTTGACAAAGTTGAGCCACAGTATAGGTCTCTAATTCTTCCAGAGCAAATTCCATTTTGCCAATGAGAGTCAGGGACAGCCACTTGGAAGGAATTAGTTTAGAGGGTAATTAGAAGCTACCTCCACCCACCACCAGGAGTAAATTTGGAAAAACAAAAATATAATTAGGGAGTCCGCTAGGAGAAAACTCCAGGTGTAGGTCTGTGGATTACACTACGTTACTAATGAGTGGACGTAAGCACAGTTGTCATCCCACTGCTAGACACCAATTATGTTGGACCTGGGGTCACCAGACCACATAGGGTAGCCTGACACAGAGTAGGAAGGTCTAACCCAAAGGCAAAAGTGTTAAACTTGCGTCACACCCTACAGTAACTCAGCGTCCATTCAAAAATAACACTACACCAGTTTAGAAAAATACGGTTCACTTTTATAAAAGTTCTTTTGTGTTCTCTTATTCCATCAGTCTGTTTTGTCACTAATCACATCAAGTATTTCTCCATCTGTCTCTTTGCATCAATTAAAACTCAACAATACCTTGCATTTGGTGATACACTATTTCTCCCAAAAAAGATAAAAGCTCAGCAACAACTTCACAGTTTATATTAAGTAAGCGGTAAGATTGGTGCTTCTTTATGGAGTAATCAGAATGCACATTACACTTAATAACTCTTTGTCTTTTTAAACAGGAAGATATACGGGTTCAGCAGACAGTTCCACAGTAGATACACTTGGTTATATGGATTCGAGCACCTATATAGCTAAATAGAAACAAGCAGGTTAAACAATTATTTCATGAAGTGTTTTGATTCGCTCTACAACCACATTAGTTTGACAGGATAACACAATGAATCTTCTAGACCCTGAATAACCTGCACAAAATCTCTCTCCTCAATCAGTCAGGACCTATTCATGGACCAGCTTTGTTACCCCGACTTTCATCAGCTGGTAGCTCCCTTCGCTATATCCTGAAGACTCTTAGTCTAAAAGAGACCCTTCCCAGGCTTTAGATTTGTCTCACAACAAGTCCATTAATCAGAGAGTTCTGTCTGGGGCGTAGTTCAGCCAGTTCAATCACCCAAAGCCTGCAGTAGTTTCCCTTAGTCTGGGCTGAAATTGCTGTCGAAGGGTAGGAACTCTCGTCGACCTTCCCTCCCCTCCAATTTACTCTCCCAGCTTACTTCTTCTGCAGTCTTGCCAGGCCCTCTGGCCCAGGATTCGGTTTCCTATGTCTGGCCTCGATCTACAGTTGATGCGGATTTTACTGTGAGACGGACCAACCCCGAAGCCGGTTCCCGTCTGACTACCTGGCAGGGTCTGTTGTAATGTCTCCTCAGCGCTTCTGAAATCTTCTCCCTTTTTCAGCTTCAGTAAACTCTCCTTGGCCCTCCCGAGATCCTCCCCTATCCGGTTTCACCCAGAAAGGATCTTGATCGAGCCCGGCCTCTGTCAACTTCACCCCTCCCCTTACGACGCCGCCATGCACTCTCTGGGCGGCGTTTCACTCCCTCTTCTTCCGGCGGCTCACTCCAGCAGCTACCGCTTCACCCCTGTGAGCTCCGTACCGAGGGCGCTGACAGCACCGCTAACACAGCGCACCGTCCCTCTCTTCACGAGCTTCCACAGATCTGCCGCAGGGAGCCGCCCAAGCGCGAGGAACCCAGGATCAGCTGACAGCTATCCTAATCAAGTACGTTCCTGGCCCAGTGGGGGGGGGGGGGAACAATCCCAGGCAGTTCACGAAGCTGCAGGTCGCGCCAGGGTGCTGGATGACAGCTAGGGTCTACTTTCGCTTGGGGGGGGGGGGGGGGGGGTCAGGTTTCAAAAGAAGGTGGCAGTCACAGCTGCCCTCCCCTGACCCTCTTCAGTCCATGTCCCAATTTACTCCTGAGGGTTGACACTCCCTTTTCGAAATCAGGGGTATGAGAGATAGTTATGCTTGCTGGGTCAGATCAATAAGTGAGGGATAGCGTCAGCAAGTAGAAAGAGCAGCCCCGTGAGGCAATCAAACTCTCCACACTGCGCCAACCTCCTCCCCTCACAGCCTGTACTCCAACTAACTACACTACTCTCCTCACGACACAAAATGCCTGCCCAACATTCCGCCTTTTATAGGCTGACCCTAGAGTGTCCAGAGGAGTCCAGAAGGTTCTGGAAACCCTCATACTGTCCTATGGACCTGAATCCTGAGATAGCCAGGCAGGTGGCAGTTGGAAGCCACCATTTTGTGGATCCTGTGGTTTCAGTCAGAAATGGCACCTAGGACAGGAAAAAAACTATAGGGTCAAGGAATACCTAACCCCTTGGACAACACCTAAAAATTCCAGTGGACATAAAAAACAAAGGTTAGGAGTCAGAAAGGGGACAAAAATAAATAAATAAGTAGGAGGGACCACCCAAAGGGCTGACAGGTCTAACACGTGTCCCCCCCAGCTGAAAGTGGGGAGAGCTACCCAACCCCTTGGGAGTGCTCATCACTAAGGCGGAAATACCTGGAGAGACCGTCTGCATTGGCGTGGTCCACTCCGTGTCGTTGTTCCACCCGGAAGTCCATTCCCTGTAGGGAGATAGACCATCTCAACAGCTTGGGATTCTCCCCCTTCATTTGCATCAGCCAACGAAGGGGTCGATGGTCGGTCTGAACCAGGAAGTGCGAGCCAAACAGGTATGGCCGCAACTTCTTCAGAGCCCATACCACTGCAAAGGCTTCCCGCTCAATTGCACTCCACTTCTGTTCCCGGGGAAGCAGTCTCCTAGACAGGAAGACAACAGGTTGATCCAGACCCTCTTCATTGAGTTGCGATAACACTGCCCCAATGCCATGCTCTGATGCGTCTGTCTGGACAATGAATTCTTTGGAAAAATCCGGGGCCCTCAGGACTGGTGCTGCACACATTGCTTGTTTCAACTTCTCAAAGGCTTGCTGAGAAGCCTCCGTCCAGACTACCCGTCGAGGTTTCTTCTTGGATGTGAGCTCAGTCAGGGGTGCCACAATGTTGCCATACCCCTTCACAAAGCGACGGTAGTAACCTGTGAGGCCCAGGAAGGCTGGGACCTCAGTTTGGGTCTTGGGGGGTTCTCAGGCCATGATAGCCTCAATCTTTGCCTGGAGGGGCTGCACCGTTCCCCTGCCCACCAAGTGGCCTAGGTAAACAACCGACCCCTGCCCGATCTGACATTTACTGGCCTTGATTGTCAAGCCAGCCTGTTTCAGGGCCTGGAGAACAGCTTGTAAGTGACACAAATGGTCCTCCCAACTGCTGCTGAAGACGGCAATGTCATCCAGATAAGCAGCGGAGAAGGCCTCCATCCCAGAGAGGACCTGGTTCACCAGCCGCTGAAAGGTGGCAGGGGCGTTCTTGAGCCCAAAGGGCATTACGCAGAACTGGTAGTGGCCCTCAGGGGTGGAGAAGGCTGACCTTTCCTTTGCTCCATCTGTAAGGTAGATCTGCCAGTACCCTGAAGTAAGGTCAAAGGTACTCAAGTATTGGGCAGCTCCCAGCCAGTCAATAAGTTCATCCGCCCTAGGGATCGGATGTGCATCAGTTTTGGTCACTGAATTCAGTCCCCGGTAATCCACACAGAACCTTAGTTCTGGAGTGGTGCCCGGTGGGGCAGCTTTTGGTACCAGAACCACCGGACTGGACCAGGGGCTACTAGAAGGTTCAATTACTCCTAGCTCCAGCATCTTTGTAACTTCACTGTGGATGCTGGCCTTCACCTTGTCTGACAGCCGGTAGGTCTTAGACTTCACTGTTGGGCTGTCTCCTGTGTCCACATCATGGGTACAGAGGTGGGTCCTTCCCGGGACAAGGGAGAACAGTGAGGAGTGCTGCTCCAGGACCTGGCGGCAGTCCCTCTGCTGTTCAGGAGTCAGGGGTGGTGAGAGAATCACTCCTTCCACCGACCCATCCTTTTCCTGAGACGAAAAGAGATCAGGGAGAGGCTCGCTTTCCGCTTCCTCTGCTGCATCAGTCACCATCATTAAGATGACCTCGGGCCTCTCATGGTGGGGTTTGAGACGATTGGCATGAAGCACCCGTAGGGGCTGTCGAGGGGTCTTAAGGTCCACTAAGTAAGTGGCCTTACCCTTTTTCTCCATCACCTCAAAGGGGCCTGTCCAGCGGTCCTGGAGGGCACTTAGCTCTCCAGGTTCCATCACCCACACTTTCTGTCCAGGCTCAAATTCCACCGGGTGAGCATTGTGGTCATGCCACTCCTTCATCACTGCTTGGGTGGCTTCCAAGTTGTCAGAAGCTTGCTTCCACAACTTAACCATTTGGTCTCCGGAAGGCCAGCATGTAGCTTACCACATCCTGGGGAAGTTTCCTGGGAGTCTTTTCCCATCGTCTTTCACCAGGCTGAGAGGTCCACGCTCAGCGTGCCCATACAAAAGCTCGAAGGGGCTGAAGCCCACTCCCTTCTGTGGAACTTCCCTGTAGGAAAATAACAAACAGGGTAGGAGGACGTCCCATTTCCTCCGCAGGCTCTCAGGCAGACTTCTTATCATGCCTTTCAAGGTCTTGTTGAACCTTTCCACCAGACCATTGGTCTGTGGGTGATAAGGAGTGGTAAACCGATAGGTAACTCCACACTCCTTCCACATAGCCCGCATGTATGCTGACATGAAGTTGGTCCCCCTGTCGGACACAACCTCCTTGGGGAAACCCACTCGGGTAAAGATCCCCATCAGGGCCTTAGCCACTGCAGGTGCAGTAATGGTCCTCAGAGGAATCGCCTCTGGGTACCGTGTGGCGTGATCCACCAGAACCAGGATAAACCTGTGACCAGCTGTAGTTGGTTGATCCAATGGCCCCACAATGTCGATGCCCACCCTTTAAAAGGGGGTGCTAACGACAGGAAGTGGTTCCAGGGGAGCTTTCAGCTTCACCCCTGTTTTCCCACTGGCTTGGCAAGACACACATGTCCGGCAGTAAGTGTCGGACGCCACCTTCATCTGAGGCCAATAAAAGTGGGGGTCAAGCCGGGCAAAGGTCTTGTCCTGTCCTAAGTGTCCTGCCAAGGGTATCTCATGAGCCAATTCTAAAAGAAAGGCTCGATAACGTTGAGGGACAACCAAGGCCCGTGATGCACCGTGCACGGGTGCCTTAGGTTCACTGTAGAGGAGTCCATCCTCCCAGTAAATATGGTAATTCCCAGTAACGTTCCCTGCTGCCTGGGCTTCGGCCTGTCGCCTCAGTCCCTCAAGGGTAGGGCACTCCTTCTGGCCCTTACAAAACTCCTCCCTGGTAGGCCCTCCATCCACATGCCACTCAGCAGGGATAGGTAAGTTCTCCAGGGAGACAACTTCCCCCTCCACGGACTCCTGGTCCACCACCGCAGGTGGCCTATCTGTCTCATGGGGCGTGGAAGCTGAGGCAGGCTTCTCCTGTCCTCGGTTCTTTCCATTTTTGGCAGCTGGCTGGGCCTTTGTTCCAGGCTCCAGCCCAAGCGAAGTCCCTCTCCGGGTAGTCGAAGACCTTGTGCTAGCACAGGCCCAGTCAGGTGTACCCAGCATCTCGGATAGAGTCCGGTATTCCACCTCCTTCCAAGCATTGTGCTCCATATCATTGCCCAACAGACAATCGACTGGCACGGCAGGGCTTACGGCAACTCGAAGTGAACCTGCAACCCCTTCCCACTCAAATTTGAACCTCGGCCACCGGGTAGTGGCCCAATCTGCCGTCAGCCATCGCGGCGGGGTGGAGTACATGTGGAATCAACTGCTCTGGAGACACCAGTTGACTCCTTACCATAGTCATACTGGCTCCTGTGTCTCTCAGAGCCTCCCCTCTTTGGCCATTGATGGTGACCCATTGCCCATACTTTGTAGTATTTGAGGGCACCTGGATCTTAGGAACCATCTCCCGATCTACCAGGGACACTAAGGTGACACCCGCCCACTCCCCCCCCTTATCTAAGGGCAACTCCTCCCCGAGCACTACACTAGCTACTCCCGGGGCCTTTCCTCCAGTGGGAGGGGGTGGTCTCTTTGGGTACTTGACATCTCCCTTATAGTGGCCAACGCCACCACACTCAAAGCAGTGGACAACCCTTGGCTGCTGACTTTGGCCAGGATGAGGGTTTCTGGGCGGGTTAGCCTTAGGGGTGAATCCTGTTCCCTTTCCCTGGATACTGTTTTGGGGGCCTTTTGAGAACTCCCTCTTTTTATCTCCCCCCTCTTTCTTCTGGGGGGCGCCATGTCCGGTCCTTTGGGAATCCCCTCCAGTCCCCTTTGAGGACACCCGGGTACTAGCCCAGATGTCCGCCTCCTCAGCAAGCTTCCGGGGGCTGGTCAGCTTGCTGTCCACCAGGTGTTGTCGCAGCTCGGGAAAACATTTCTCGAGTAGGTGCTCCTTGAGAATAAGGTCATACAACCCCTCATAGTCCCTCACCTCGCTGCCTTGTACCCAACCCTCTAATGCCTTCTTTGCGTAGTCCAAGAAATCCACCCAATTCTGTGTGCCTAGTTTGTGACTACCCCTGAACTTCTGTCGGTATTTTTCGGGAGTCAGTCCAAACTTTCTTATTAGCGCCACTTTCATGGTGGGGTAGTGAGTCTGCTCTCCCTGCTCTAGGGCCAATAGTGTATCCCTTCCTGCAGGAGGCATGTATTTATACAAGCCATCCCCCCCAGTGTTTATCCAGTATCCCATGGGCTCTTAAGGATTCCTCCTAGGTAGCCAGCCACTTGGCGATGTCGTCCCCTGCGCTGTAGCTGGCGACTACGTCCTTTGGTAAATAGGGTCTGGGTTCCCTGGTTGTATCTTTGGATTCGCTGCCACCATTAGGAGTACTGGGAGTCCCTACTTGCAGGGCCTTAAAGTCTAACTCTAAGTCTAAAGGGGAGAGGGGTTGGCCTAACGGCTAAGGCGCTCGACCTCGGACCTGGGGATCTGGGTTCGAGTCTCGGTAACGACGCCAATAACCCCCTGTGATTCTGGGCAAATCACTTAATCTCCCCGTGCCTAAAAAAAAAATGAAAGTGTGTTCTCATGTAACGTAACTGGTGCTATGTAAAGCGCTCTGATAACTGATTCGGTTCGGTTCTAGTTCGCGCTATATAAAACTCAAAAAAAAAAAAAAAAAAAAAAAAACCTCTCTGAGACTCAACTCATGAGCTAGCCTCTTCTCCTCCCTCTCCTTCTCTAATTTTGCCAACTCCCATCTTAACTGTCTCTCCTCCCTCCTGTCCGCTAGTTCGGCTTCAGTCAAGCTTCTCACGGAGAAACTGCTGCCCTCCCTTGAGAGTGTTTTGGGACCTGTCAATAGGTTCCCCTCCTCAGGTCGGTACAATACATCTACCCCGATGACAGTGTCCTGCTCCCCCTCTTCCTCCTCCTTCCCATCTGGGTGCGCTGCCACCCACGCTCTCAAGCTGGTTTGGAGTTCCCCCTTTTTAGCACCACGCTTGAAGAACACTCCCATATTTTGACAAAGTTGAGCCACAGTATAGGTCTCTAATTCTTCCAGAGCAAATTCCATTTTGCCAATGAGAGTCAGGGACAGCCACTTGGAAGGAATTAGTTTAGAGGGTAATTAGAAGCTACCTCCACCCACCACCAGGAGTAAATTTGGAAAAACAAAAATATAATTAGGGAGTCCGCTAGGAGAAAACTCCAGGTGTAGGTCTGTGGAGTACACTACGTTACTAATGAGTGGACGTAAGCACAGTTGTCATCCCACTGCTAGACACCAATTATGTTGGACCTAGGGTCACCAGACCACATAGGCTAGCCTGACACAGAGTAGGAAGGTCTAACCCAAAGGCAAAAGTGTTAAACTTGCGTCACACCCTACAGTAACTCAGCGTCCATCCATTCAAAAATAACACTACACCAGTTTAGAAAAATACGGTTCACTTTTATAAAAGTTCTTTTGTGTTCTCTTATTCCATCAGTCTGTTTTGTCACTAATCACATCAAGTATTTCTCCATCTGTCTCTTTGCATCAATTAAAACTCAACAATACCTTGCATTTGGTGATACACTATTTCTCCCAAAAAAGATAAAAGCTCAGCAACAACTTCACAGTTTATATTAAGTAAGCGGCAAGATTGGTGCTTCTTTATGGAGTAATCAGAATGCACATTACACTTAATAACTCTTTGTCTTTTTAAACAGGAAGATATACGGGTTCAGCAGACAGTTCCACAGTAGATACACTTGGTTATATGGATTCGAGCAGCTATATAGCTAAATAGAAACAAGCAGGTTAAACAATTATTTCATGAAGCGTTTTGATTCGCTCTACAACCACATTAGTTTGACAGGATAACACAATGAATCTTCTAGACCCTGAATAACCTGCACAAAATCTCTCTCCTCAATCAGTCAGGACCTATTCATGGACCAGCTTTGTTACCCCGACTTTCATCAGCTGGTAGCTCCCTTCGCTATATCCTGAAGACTCTTAGTCTAAAAGAGACCCTTCCCAGGCTTTAGATTTGTCTCACAACAAGTCCATTAATCAGAGAGTTCTGTCTGGGGCGTAGTTCAGCCAGTTCAATCACCCAAAGCCTGCAGTAGTTTCCCTTAGTCTGGGCTGAAATTGCTGTCAAAGGGTAGGAACTCTCGTCGACCTTCCCTCCCCTCCAATTTACTCTCCCAGCTTACTTCTTCTGCAGTCTTGCCAGGCCCTCTGGCCCAGGATTCGGTTTCCTATGTCTGGCCTCGATCTACAGTTGATGCGGATTTTACTGTGAGACGGACCAACCCCGAAGCCGGTTCCCGTCTGACTACCTGGCAGGGTCTGTTGTAATGTCTCCTCAGCGCTTCCGAAATCTTCTCCCTTTTTCAGCTTCAGTAAACTCTCCTTGGCCCTCCCGAGATTCTCCCCCTATCCGGTTTCACCCGGAAAGGATCTTGATCGAGCCCGGCCTCTGTCAACTTCACCCCTCCCCTTACGACGCCGCGATGCACTCTCTGGGCGGCGTTTCACTCCCTCTTCTTCCGGCGGCTCACTCCAGCAGCTACCGCTTGACCCCTGTGAGCTCCGTACCGAGGGCGCTGACAGCACCGCTAACACAGCGCACCGTCCCTCTCTTCACGAGCTTCCACAGATCTGCCGCAGGGAGCCGCCCAAGCGCGAGGAACCCAGGATCAGCTGACAGCTATCCTAATCAAGTACGTTCCTGGCCCAGTGGGGGGGGGGGAACAATCCCAGGCAGTTTACGAAGCTGCAGGTCGCGCCAGGGTGCTGGATGACAGCTAGGGTCTACTTTCGCTGGGGGGGGGTTCAGGTTTCAAAAGAAGGTGGCAGTCACAGCTGCCCTCACCTGACCCTCTTCAGTCCATGTCCCAATTTACTCCTGAGGGTTGACACTCCCTTTTCGAAATCAGGGGTATGAGAGATAGTTATGCTTGCTGGGTCAGATCAATAAGTGAGGGATAGCGTCAGCAAGTAGAAAGAGCAGCCCCGTGAGGCAATCAAACTCTCCACACTGCGCCAACCTCCTCCCCTCACAGCCTGTACTCCAACTAACTACACTACTCTCCTCACGACACAAAATGCCTGCCCAACATTCCGCCTTTTATAGGCTGACCCTAGAGTGTCCAGAGGAGTCCAGAAGGTTCTGGAAACCCTCATACTGTCCTATGGACCTGAATCCTGAGATAGCCAGGCAGGTGGCAGTTGGAAGCCACCATTTTGTGGATCCTGTGGTTTCAGTCAGAAATGGCACCTAGGACAGGAAAAAAACTATAGGGTCAAGGAGTACCTAACCCCTTGGACAACACCTAAAAATTCCAGTGGACATAAAAAACAAAGGTTAGGAGTCAGAAAGGGGACACAAATAAATAAATAAGTAGGTGGGACCACCCAAAGGGCTGACCGGTCTAACACGCGTCCCCCCCAGCTGAAAGTGGGGAGAGCTACCCAACCCCTTGGGAGTGCTCATCACTAAGGCGGAAATACCTGGAGAGACCGTCTGCATTGGCGTGGTCCACTCCAGGTCGATGTTCCACCCGGAAGACCATTCCCTGTAGGGAGATAGACCATCTCAACAGCTTGGGATTCTCCCCCTTCATTTGCATCAGCCAACGAAGGGGTCGATGGTCGGTCTGAACCAGGAAGTGCGAGCCAAACAGGTATGGCCGCAACTTCTTCAGAGCCCATACCACTGCAAAGGCTTCCCGCTCAATTGCACTCCACTTCTGTTCCCGGGGAAGCAGTCTCCTAGACAGGAAGACAACAGGTTGATCCAGACCCTCTTCATTGAGTTGCGATAACACTGCCCCAATGCCATGCTCTGATGCGTCTGTCTGGACAATGAATTCTTTGGAAAAATCCGGGGCCCTCAGGACTGGTGCTGCACACATTGCTTGTTTCAACTTCTCAAAGGCTTGCTGAGAAGCCTCCGTCCAGACTACCTGTCGAGGTTTCTTCTTGGATGTGAGCTCAGTCAGGGGTGCCACAATATTGCCATACCCCTCCACAAAGCGACGGTAGTAACCTGTGAGTCCCAGGAAGGCTCGGACCTCAGTTTGGGTCTTGGGGGGTTCTCAGGCCATGATAGCCTCAATCTTTGCCTGGAGGGGCTGCACCGTTCCCCTGCCCACCAAGTGGCCTAGGTACACAACCGACCCCTGCCCGATCTGACATTTACTGGCCTTGATTGTCAAGCCAGCCTGTTTCAGGGCCTGGAGAACAGCTTGTAAGTGACACAAATGGTACTCCCAACTGCTGCTGAAGACGGCAATGTCATCCAGATAAGCAGCGGAGAAGGCCTCCATCCCAGAGAGGACCTGGTTCACCAGCCGCTGAAAGGTGGCAGGGGCGTTCTTGAGCCCAAAGGGCATTACGCAGAACTGGTAGTGGCCCTCAGGCGTGGAGAAGGCTGACCTTTCCTTTGCTCCATCTGTAAGGGAGATCTGCCAGTACCCTGAAGTAAGGTCAAAGGTACTCAAGTATTGGGCAGCTCCCAGCCGGTCAATAAGTTCATCCGCCCTAGGGATCGGATGTGCATCAGTTTTGGTCACTGAATTCAGTCCCCGGTAATCCACACAGAACCTTAGTTCTGGAGTGGTGCCCCGTGGGGCAGCTTTTGGTACCAGAACCACCGGACTGGACCAGGGGCTACTAGAAGGTTCAATTACTCCTAGCTCCAGCATCTTTGTAACTTCACTGTGGATGCTGGCCTTCACCTTGTCTGACAGCCGGTAGGTCTTAGACTTCACTGGTGGGCTGTCTCCTGTGTCCACATCATGGGTACAGACGTGGGTCCTTCCCGGGACAAGGGAGAACAGTGAGGAGTACTGCTCCAGGACCTGGCGGCAGTCCCTCTACTGTTCAGGAGTCAGGGGTGGTGAGAGAATCACTCCTTCCACCGACCCATCCTTTTCCTGAGACGAAAAGAGATCAGGGAGAGGCTCGCTTTCCGCTTCCTCTGCTGCATCAGTCACCATCAAGAAGATGACCTCGGGCCTCTCATGGTGGGGTTTGAGATGATTGGCATGAAGCACCCGTAGGGGCTGTCGAGGGGTCTTAAGGTCCACTAAGTAAGTGGCCTTACCCTTTTTCTCCATCACCTCAAAGGGGCCTGTCCAGCGGTCCTGGAGGGCACTTAGCTCTCCAGGTTCCATCACCCACACTTTCTGTCCAGGCTCCAATTCCACCGGGTGAGCATTGTGGTCATGCCACTCCTTCATCACTGCTTGGCTGGCTTCCAAGTTGTCAGAAGCTTGCTTCCACAACTTAGCCATTTGGCCAGAAGGCCAGCATGTAGCTTACCACATCCTGGGGAAGTTTCCTGGGAGTCTTTTCCCATCCGTCTTTCACCAGAGTGAGAGGTCCACGCACAGGGTGCCCATACAAAAGCTCGAAGGGGCTGAAGCCCACTCCCTTCTGTGGAACTTCCCTGTAGGAAAATAACAAACAGGGTAGGAGGACGTCCCATTTCCTCCGCAGGCTCTCAGGCAGACTTCTTATCATGCCTTTCAAGGTCTTGTTGAACCTTTCCACCAGACCATTGGTCTGTGGGTGATAAGGAGTGGTAAACCGATAGGTAACTCCACACTCCTTCCACATAGCCCGCATGTATGCTGACATGAAGTTGGTCCCCCTGTCGGACACAACCTCCTTGGGGAAACCCACTCGGGTAAAGATCAGGGCCTTAGCCACTGCAGGTGCAGTAATGGTCCTCAGAGGAATTGCCTCTGGGTACCGTGTGGCGTGATCCACCAGAACCAGGATAAACCTGTGACCAGCTGTAGTTGGTGGATCCAATGGCCCCACAATGTCGATGCCCACCCTTTCAAAGGGGGTGCTAACGACAGGAAGTGGTTCCAGGGGAGATTTCAGCTTCACCCCTGTTTTCCCACTGGCTTGGCAAGACACACATGTCCGGCAATAAGTGTCGGACGCCACCTTCATCTGAGGCCAATAAAAGTGGGGGACAAGCCGGGCAAAGGTCTTGTCCTGTCCTAAGTGTCCTGCCAAGGGTATCTCATGAGCCAATTCTAAAAGAAAGGCTCGATAACGTTGAGGGACAACCAAGGCCCGTGATGCACCGTGCACGGGTGCCTTAGGTTCACTGTAGAGGAGTCCATCCTCCCAGTAAATATGGTAATTCCCAGTAACGTTCCCTGCTGCCTGGGCTTCGGCCTGTCGCCTCAGTCCCTCAAGGGTAGGGCACTCCTTCTGGCCCTTACAAAACTCCTCCCTGGTAGGCCCTCCTTCCACATGCCACTCAGCAGGGATAGGTAAGTTCTCCAGGGAGACAACTTCCCCCTCCACGGACTCCTGGTCCACCACCGCAGGTGGCCTATCTGTCTCATGGGGCGTGGAAGCTGAGGCAGGCTTCTCCTGTCCTCGGTTCTTTCCCTTTTTGGCAGCTGGCTGGGCCTTTGTTCCAGGCTCCAGCCCAAGCGAAGTCCCTCTCCTGGTAGTCGAAGACCTTGTGCTAGCACAGGCCCAGTCAGGTGTACCCAGCATCTCGGATAGAGTCCGGTATTCCACCTCCTTCCAAGCATTGTGCTCCATATCATTGCCCAACAGACAATCGACTGGCACGGCAGGGCTTACGGCAACTCGAAGTGAACCTGCAACCCCTTCCCACTCAAATGGAACCTCGGCCACCGGGTAGTGGCCCAATCTGCCGTCAGCCATCGCGGCGGGGTGGAGTACATGTGGAATCACCTGCTCTGGAGACACCAGTTGACTCCTTACCATAGTCATACTGGCTCCTGTGTCTCTCAGAGCCTCCCCTCTTTGGCCATTGATGGTGACCCATTGCCCATACTTTGTAGTATTTGAGGGCACCTGGATCTTAGGAACCATCTCCTGATCTCCCAGGGACACTAAGGTGACACCCGCCCACTCCCCCCCTTATCTAAGGGCAACTCCTCCCCGAGCACTACACTAGCTACTCCCGGGGCCTTTCCTCCAGTGGGAGGGGGTGGTCTCTTTGGGTACTTGACGCCACCACACTCAAAGCAGTGGACAACCCTTGGCTGCTGACTTTGGCCAGGATGAGGGTTTCTGGGCGGGTTAGCCTTAGGGGTGAATCCTGTTCCCTCTCCCTGGAAACTGTTTTGGGGGCCTTTTGAGACCTCCCTCTTTTTATCTCCCCCCTCTTTCTTCTGGGGGGCGCCATGTCCGGTCCTTTGGGAATCCCCTCCAGTCCCCTATGAGGACACCCGGGTACTAGCCCAGATGTCCGCCTCCTCAGCAAGCTTCCGGGGGCTGGTCAGCTTGCTGTCCACCAGGTGTTGTCGCAGCTCGGGAAAACATTTCTCGAGTAGGTGCTCCTTGAGAATAAGGTCATACAACCCCTCATAGTCCCTCACCTCGCTGCCTTGTACCCAACCCTCTAATGCCTTCTTTGCGTAGTCCAAGAAATCCACCCAATTCTGTGTGCCTAGTTTGTGACTACTCCTGAACTTCTGTCTGTATTTTTCGGGAGTCAGTCCAAACTTTCTTATTAGCGCCACTTTCATGGTGGGGTAGTGAGTCTGCTCTCCCTTCTCTAGGGCCAATAGTGTATCCCTTCCTGCAGGAGGCATGTATTTATACAAGCCACCCCCCCAGTGTTTCTCCAGTATCCCATGGGCTCTTAAGGAGACCTCATAGGCAGCCAGCCACTTGGCGATGTCATCCCCTGCGCTGTAGCTGGCGACTACGTCCTTTGGTAAATAGGGTCTGGGTTCCCTCGTTGTATCTTTGGATTCGCTGCCACCATTAGGAATACTGGGAGTCCCTACTTGCAGGGCCTTAAAGTCTAACTCTCTGAGACTCAACTCATGAGCTAGCCTCTTCTCCTCCCTCTCCTTCTCTAATTTTGCCAACTCCCATCTTAACTGTCTCTCCTCCCTCCTGTCCGCTAGTTCGGCTTCAGTCAAGCTTCTCACGGAGAAACTGCTGCCCTCCCTTGAGAGTGTTTTGGGACCTGTCAATAGGTTCCCCTCCTCAGGTCGGTACAATACATCTACCCCGATGACAGTGTCCTGCTCCCCCTCTTCGTCCTCCTTCCCATCTGGGTGCGCTGCCACCCACGCTCTCAAGCTGGTTTGGAGTTCCCCCTTTTTAGCACCACGCTTGAAGAACACTCCCATATTTTGACAAAGTTGAGCCACAGTATAGGTCTCTAATTCTTCCAGAGCAAATTCCATTTTGCCAATGAGAGTCAGGGACAGCCACTTGGAATGAATTAGTTTAGAGGGTAATTAGAAGCTACCTCCACCCACCACCAGGAGTAAATTTTGAAAAACAAAAAAGTAATTAGGGAGTCCGCTAGGAGAAAACTCCAGGTGTAGGTCTGTGGAGTACACTACGTTACTAATGAGTGGACGTAAGCACAGTTGTCATCCCACTGCTAGACACCAATTATGTTGGACCTGGGGTCACCAGACCACATAGGGTAGCCTGACACAGAGTAGGAAGGTCTAACCCAAAGGCAAAAGTGTTAAACTTGCGTCACACCCTACAGTAACTCAGCGTCCATCCATTCAAAAATAACACTACACCAGTTTAGAAAAATACGGTTCACTTTTATAAAAGTTCTTTTGTGTTCTCTTATTCCATCAGTCTGTTTTGTCACTAATCACATCAAGTATTTCTCCATCTGTCTCTTTGCATCAATTAAAACTCAACAATACCTTGCATTTGGTGATACACTATTCCTCCCAAAAAAGATAAAAGCTCTGCAACAACTTCACAGTTTATATTAAGTAAGCGGCAAGATTGGTGCTTCTTTATGGAGTAATCAGAATGCACATTACACTTAATAACTCTTTGTCTTTTTAAACAGGAAGATATACGGGTTCAGCAGACAGTTCCACAGTAGATACACTTGGTTATATGGATTCGAGCAGCTATATAGCTAAATAGAAACAAGCAGGTTAAACAATTATTTCATGAAGCGTTTTGATTCGCTCTACAACCACATTAGTTTGACAGGATAACACAATGAATCTTCTAGACCCTGAATAACCTGCACAAAATCTCTCTCCTCAATCAGTCAGGACCTATTCATGGACCAGCTTTGTTACCCCGACTTTCATCAGCTGGTAGCCATCTTTCGCTATATCCTGAAGACTCTTAGTCTTAAATGAGACCCTTCCCAGGCTTTAGATTTGTCTCACAACAAGTCCATTAATCAGAGAGTTCTGTCTGGGGCGTAGTTCAGCCAGTTCAATCACCCAAAGCCTGCAGTAGTTTCCCTTAGTCTGGGCTGAAATTGCTGTCAAAGGGTAGGAACTCTCGTCGACCTTCCCTCCCCTCCAATTTACTCTCCCAGCTTACTTCTTCTGCAGTCTTGCCAGGCCCTCTGGCCCAGGATTCGGTTTCCTTTGTCTGGCCTCGATCTACAGTTGATGCGGATTTTACTGTGAGACGGACCAACCCGAAGCCGGTTCCCGTCTGACTACCTGGCAGGGTCTGTTTTAATGTCTCCTCGGCGCTTCCGAAATCTTCTCCCTTTTTCAGCTTCAGTAAACTCTCCTTGGCCCTCCCGAGATCCTCCCCCTATCCGGTTTCACCCGGAAAGGATCTTGATCGAGCCCGGCCTCTGTCAACTTCACCCCTCCCCTTCCGACGCCGCGATGCACTCTCTGGGCAGCGTTTCACTCCCTCTTCTTCCGGCGGCTCACTCCAGCAGCTACCGCATCACCCCTGTGAGCTCCGTACCGAGGGCGCTGACAGCACCGCTAACACAGCGAAGCGTCCCTCTTTTCGTTAGCTTCCACAGATCTGCCGCACGGAGCCGCCCAAGCGCGAGGAACCCAGGATCAGCTGACAGCTATCCTAATCAAGTAAGTTCCTGGCCCAGTGGGGGGGGGGGGAAACAATCCCAGGCAGTTCACGAAGCTGCAGGTCGCGCCAGGGTGCTGGATGACAGCTAGGGTCTACTTAGCTGGGTGGGGGGTTCAAGTTTCAAAAGAAGGTGGCAGTCACAGCTGCCCTCACCTGACCCTCTTCAGTCCATGTCCCAATTTACTCCTGAGGGTTGACACTCCCTTTTCGAAATCAGGGGTATGAGAGATAGTTGTGCTTGCTGGGTCAGATCAATAAGTGAGGGATAGCGTCAGCAAGAAGAAAGAGCAGCCCCGTGAGGCAATCAAACTCTCCACACTGCGCCAAATTCCTCCCCTCACAGCCTGTACTCCAACTAACTACACTACTCTCCTCACGACACAAAATGGCTGCCCAACATTCCGCCTTTTATAGGCTGACCCTAGAGTGTCCAGAGGAGTCCAGAAGGTTCTTGAAACCCTCATACTGTCCTATGGACCTGAATCCTGAGATAGCCAGGCAGTTGGAAGCCACCATTTTGTGGATCCTGTGGTTTCAGTCAGAAATGGCACCTAGGACAGGAAAAAAAACTATAGGGTCAAGGAGTACCTAACCCCTTGGACAACACCTAAAAATTCCAGTGGACATAAAAAACAAAGGTTAGGAGGCAGAAAGGGGACAAAAATAAATAAATAAGTAGGAGGGACCACCCAAAGGGCTGACAGGTCTAACAGAGAGGATATGCACTTTAGCACTGGTCAGCAGTGGTAAAGTGCCCAGAGTCATTAAACCAACAAAACAGGTCAGAGAGAATATTGGAGGAAGGCAAAAAGTTCAGGGATGACCCTGCCAAGAGGGCCAAGTCCAACAAGAAGTATCTTGGTGTTATAACTGTTGAGCTTAAGGAATGACAATTGGATCCCGACTGATACAGGATGTTGCAAACGTCCTATACCCCTGTTGGAAAAGGTCTATGTAGGCAACTGCGCTCTTCCAATATGCTGATGGCTATCACCCAAGATTCTGCCTTAAAAGGACAGGTGGCAGTTCCCTGGCCTATACGGCTTCAGTGGCCTAGAACTCACTCTATTTGACTTACTGCAGGATCCCAAGTAATTTAGAAAGAGACTCAAAACTTTCCTCTTTAACTGACTGTTTCTCCCCTTCTGCTGAGTCCTTTTTCACTGCCTTTCTGCTCTAGGGCTCGCGCTGGGACACTCTTTTGAGTAGCGGTGCGCGTTATAAGCTTATTAACATAACATAACATATAGGATAATCTGAGTGCCATTGGCGTATGCAGCCAATTCAAAGCCAAAGGATTGAACCAGAGATACCTGGGGGACATAGATACATTAAACAGCATAGAGCTCAAAGAGGAACCCTTGCGAACGCCACAGGACACAGGGACTAATTTGGATTCAAAAGGCGGCATTAAAATCGATTATCTGCAACGAGGAAGGATCTTTTCGATCTGAGGGTATAATTATATTTTCCCAAATGGAAAAGTCTCTTTGTCAGCATGGGTCTGATAGAGAGCCAAATTGAGAAGACTGGAGAGCCTTTACAACCTTTTCCGGTAGAGAGATACTCAAAGAAGGCAAGGAACCCTGAGGGGTTGTAAGTTGCATGTGCCTGGGTAAGAGCTACTTGAGGTTTGAAATGTGCTTGAATGATTGAATGTTTATTGCTAAAGATAACTTAGAACAAAGTTCCTGTGAAGGCTGAATAGGAATGTTGCAGGCAGGGGTTCTAAGAGCTCTATAACAATAGACAATATCTCACGGGAGAAGTTTTCTAATGTTTCTCTCTTGCTCGTATAGAAGCAGGTGGATGTCTTGCGAATAAGGCATCGGTAACTCTTAATAGCAGCTCTGTAGGAATTTGTAGCCACAGGATCACAGGAAAAACGCCACAGGCTTTCTACAATACAGTGTGGCCATTTTGAGATCGTTTTTGTGTTATGGGGTTGATGGCAACAGACTCAGGTGCAGAGCGCTGGATAATCAGAATTCTCAGCGATGGTTACACCCAATGTGCATATAGAACGGGAGCTTAAGGGCTGAAGATCAGTGATGAAATTGAGTGTGTGTTAACTTTGAACCAGGGTCTCAGGGGACAAGGGAATTCTTGGCCAGCCGAGTTCTGGAAAGAGAGGAGACTGGGATAAAGAAAAGGGGTTTTAGAGATTAAAGCTAGGCCTAGTGTGTCTGCAGAGTTGTAGAAGGCAATCCTATCTGTGTTACTGGCATCATTAAAGTTGCTGATGAGGTCTTCAAGTATTATGAAACAGGAAGGTTTTAAAACAGAATGGACTAGCAGGTTCAGAGGTTTGGGGGTGTAATTCGTTTTGGGACTTGGGGGTTGATATATTAAGGCTGTAGAAAATGTGGTTGTAGGAGTAAATTTTGACGTGAATAACATAAGCTTCAAGATGGTAGAGCGGAGTTGGCATGAAGAGCACTACTAATATGGGTGCTGGTTATAATGGCCAGACCGCCACTGCATTTACCTCTGCGGTCCTGATGAAGAATAAAATAACCTGTTGGGATGGCTGCATTGATCTTGGGGGCAGAGGCTTCGTGCAGCCACGTTTCTGTGGAAAATGGAACAGACTGAGAAGAATTAATGAAATCAAAGATCTCTAATTTGTGGTTAGGAAGCAATCTGGTGTTATTTGGATATCAGTTTGGGTGTGGGATGCAGCATTTGTTCTTTCTCTAGCCAAAGCAGTGGGATCTCCAAGAGACTGAAAATAGCAGCTATGGCAGGAGAATAACCCATGGCGCAAATTAGAGGAGAGAGTGGCACCAGGGCCAATCCTAACGTTGGGTCTCAACGTGTTGAGTAGGCTGGTGATGTAGGATATCTGGTGGGTAGTGGGGGAAGAGCAGGTTTCTAGCAACTGACGCGGCATGGGCGCTGACAGGTTTGCCTCTAGCGTGCCTGCGGTGCACCGCCTGGGCACATAGTCTACCTTATTTATATAGCTGCCATGAAGTTATAGATGGAATGTCTAAGAATGTGGAGTAGTGGAATCAAATGAAAAGCAGAGGGAGAAGGGGGAGAAATTAAGGGTGAATTTGAGCCCAGCTGCTCCTGTTACGACCACTAAGATCCCTTAGTGGTTGTAACTACCGGAAAAGCACGATAATGTTAATAGTGTGAAAAGTAAAATCCATAAAAAAAGCTTTACTGGAACAGCCTGCTTTTATTGTAGAAAAGCAACAGGGATGTGGAACCAGGCTCCTCCAGAAGACAGGAGAAGAACATCAGTGTGAGAGCCCGCAAGTCCCAAAATACCGCTTTTCAGGAAGAGGCTATTGCTGAAGGTCAGATCCAGTGAAGATGAGGAGCCTTCTTTAAATAGGCTGCCATAAAGTCAAAGGGGTGTGACCTAGAAAACGCAGATGTGCTGGACTCAAATGAAAAGCAGGGAAAAGAAATAAAGGGTGAGCTGGAGCCCTGATAAGGTTACAACCACTAAGCTGCTTTATCAGTAGTTACTTTCTCAGTAGCTAATGAGAAAGCAAGAGAAAGTTAAAACGAATAAAGTGAAAAGAAAAACCCATAAAATCACAAACAGTTTGCATCTGATTTGCTTGTAGTGTAGAGATCAAGTAGAAAAGTCATACGGGCACATCCTTTTTTTGCAGGGATGGATTTCCAAGTAGCAATCTCAGTAGACTCTCATAGTTTGAATACAATTGGCTAATGTGCAACAATGCAACATTGGTGAAATCGTTCCACTAGGTTTCCATTCTGTTTGGAAGGCCATAATAGAATAGGATTCTGGCCCAGAGCAAAACACCACTACCATCAACTTGGCTCAAATCGTATTTCGCTCTATACACTACTACAGATCAGGAGTGAACCCCTAGGCCTGTGACCCATTGGTAGGCAGCGAAAATTGCCTGGAAGTAGTTGATCAAACCTTCTTGATGTTTGTGGGTTATCTATTTATTTATTGTCATGTGTCCCTCAAATGCACATCATTGTGTGTGGCTGAGCACACTACACTTGCAAAAATTAAATTCATTTCTGACAGTTTCCAAGTTTCTGTTAGAAAAATATCCAGTTTTGCACTAAATTGGTGGGTGCCAATTAGTCAATCTAGTATCCCCTTCTTGTAGTTCCTTGATTGCTTCAGTGAAAACACTGTAAACAGGCCCCGAACATATTTTTGCCCCTTTAGGTGTTAACCTTAATATGACCTTTCTTCTGCTGGCACAGGGCAGGGAAGACTGTTTCCACAGAAATCCTTAAGACTGGAGACTTTGTCCAATTTTCCCTTTCACAAACATTTACACACCTCCTTTTCCATCTGTTTGGGACCTATTGTTTGGTTTCAGCTGGTGCTTTTGTTGAATTTAGTTCATACATATGTATCAGCTGAGGTTCAGTAACTTATCCCCCTCAAAACCCAGACTTTGCAAAAATTAGGGTAAGACATATCGTTGCCGTTTTGAGAAACATTGAACGCCCATGTCTTTCCCCAGACCCAAGGGTTCCAAAAATTCAAATTCTTCACAGTTCTTCTCCACACAATGCCATTGTCCACATAGACCCCAGTACCTTGGAGCACAAGCTGGTGAAACTTTTTTTTGATCGCATCTTAGCCCCAGAAGGTGCTAGGCCCTTTTTTATTTTCTTGGATTGCCATTTTGTTACCACCCTAGTTTTTCCTAATGCAAATAATGACCTATTTTGACTGGACATTAATCTTATTATATGTAACTACTTTATCAATCCTGCTACTGGAGTAAGCCTTGGTTCCTTTCTGTTTCTACATTTGGAGAGGCAGAAGAGCTAGAAGAGTAGTTGATCAATCCATTTGCTGTGCAGTAGTATCCAACATCATGTGCAACCGATCATAAATGTTAATACCACCCACAGATACCACACAGCAAGTCCCGGCTGCCTGTGGATCTGCAGAAAAAGACTCTAGAGGGGCTGGAAAACAATAACAAAAATTGAGAAACATTAAATGTTCTCGGCTGCTTAAAAATTAGCTCCTAGTCAGGAACTTAGGGCCATATTAGCAAGAAACTGCGAAAAATATCGCAGAGCGCAGTTAGCGCAAAAATTTTCATTGCCAGCTGTAGCTGGAATATATCGCTGCGCTAACGCTGTATTAACAACAATTAGCGATATGGTGATATATATTCCAGCGACAGTCGTAGGGAAGGGCCAATGTCACGTCAAAACCAGCGATGTTGCATGGGGAAGGGGGAAAACCTTGCTGATACGACCCTGTGGTCGTATCAGCATACTCCACCCCCCCATGTTAGGTATGGTGAAGTCAGGAAAATAGCAGGTGTAAAATAAAAAGGCGATGACCCAGGTTAGCACGATTTTTCACGTCTCTAACCGGGGCCAGGGCCTCGCTGCAAATAGCCGATAGGCCTGTTAGCGGCTCTTTACTAGGTCAGTTGGTTTGGAACGCCTACTTTACATGTCATTAGCGATGAATATCGCTGACATGCAAAGTGGCACCCAAACTGTCCTCTATCACCAGACAGCTGTTCCTAACGCTTGTTAGCGACAGCTTGCTGGTAGGGCGATCAAAAAATCGCCGCTTTAGCGGCAAAAAGTGTAGCTATAGTGGCGATAAGGCCCTTGGTAATATGCCCCTTAGTTTGGTAGGTAGACCAGGAAACATTATTTAATGGGACTAGTAGCAGTCAGGATCTTTAAGAGTACAGAAGCCCTCTAGCATTGCCTCCTTTTTTGACAGCTTCCGCTTCCACTTGCCTTGTATTTAGAACTGGAGCTACTAGTTACAAGGCCAGAGAAGACAATGATTGAAAGTTTCATTGAAAAAGTCCAGGCTCCAGCAAATTAATGAGAGTGTAATTAATGATTACTGGTAATGGAGAGGACAGAAAAAGGATTAATGCAGGTGAGGAGAAAAGCCACACCAGCTGAAGCTGGAAGAGTTTAAGTTGAACATAGTGAAGTTACTGCATCTCCCATATTGTAGCTTCAGCTGGCTCTATATATGTATCATAGGGTCATCCAGAAACCAGTAAGGAACAATATAATCAGGGCTGATGTGCTTATGTGGTAGCGCATGTTTGAACTTACAGGTGCCATAAAGAGGTAACTGAGAATGAGAAAGCTCTTCCTTGGCTATAAAGCCCTTATGCAACCGAGGGATGGAGAAAGAAAGAACATATGCATGACGGATGTAGTATTAAGGTTTGCAATTGGCACTGCTTAGTGCATTAGGAATTTTCAGAGTCTACAAAAGAATATTGAAATTTCATGGGAGACTTGGATGCAGGGTGTACAAAGAAATTTGAGAGTACCGAGGAGGGGGTGAGGAAGAAGTACAGCCAATGTTATTTAGTGTGGTGTCAGATAATGTTCGTGAAAATGGGGGTGACCTGTTCCCAGGACACCCCCACGCCGCACTGCCCTCCAGCTGCTGGCGCGCCCCTGCCCTGTGCCACAGGCTCGTCCCTGACCTTGGTGCCCCCTCGCTACCGCTCGTTCTTCCTCCCTCGCAGCTCTCCGCTTGTTTTTCGCCAGCTTGTCCTACCTACGACGCCGCCACCCTCAACGCCGGCCGAACCCCCGCCTGCTACCGAGCCACCCCGAAACGCACCCACTTCACCTGCCAAGCCTACAAATTCACCTGCCTCCGGACCTGCACCGCACCCGACAAGCCGAGCACCAGCAGCAACCACCTCAAGTGCATCCTGCTCAACACCCGCTCCGTCCACAGACACGCCGTCGAACTCTGGAACCTGCTCGACACAACATCACCAGACGTCGCCTTCCTCACAGAAACCTGGATGAACGCCTCCTCAGAGCCTGACAGCGCCATAGCCATCCCGGACGGATACAAGATCACCCGGAAGGACCGCGTCAACCAGACTGGAGGAGGCATCGCCATCGTACACAAGAACACCATCCCCGACGACACCTTCACCGCCGCCGAACACCTCCACTTCCAGATACACACCGACCCCAAGACTACCCTCAGAGGCACCCTCATCTACAGACCCCCGGGACCACGCACCCAATTCAGCGAAGACATCGCCAACTTCATCAGCCCGCACGCCCTCCCCTCCGCTGACTACATCCTCCTAGGGGACCTCAACTTCCACCTGGAGAACAACAAGGACAGCAACACCACCACCCTGCTGGACAACCTCGCTAACCTCGGACTCAAGCAACTGGTGAACACCCCCACCCACTACCCCGGCCACACGCTTGACCCCGTCTTCTCCTGCAGCAAGCACATCTCCTTCAGCCACTCAACCGGACTCCATTGGACTGACCACAGCTGCATCCACTTCAGATTCAGAAGAACCATGACCCACCACCACCCGCAACAGATCCCTCGCAGGAGCTGGAGCAAGATTACCACAGAGCAGCTCACCACCTCCCTCCGCCAGAGCCTCCCGCCAGCACAACGGACCCCAACGAAGCAGCCAGCAACCTCACACAGTGGCTCACCAACTGCGCAGATGACCTTGCACCACTGAAGAACCCTCCCAGCAGAACCGGCAGCAAGAAAGCCCCCTGGTTCACCGACGAACTCAAGATCTCCAAGAAGAACTGCCGCACCCTCGAGAAAGCCTGGCGCCATGACCAGACCACAGACAACATGACGGCCCTCAAGCACGCCACCCGCAAACACCACCAGCTGATCCGCACCACCAAGAAGACAGCATTCAAGGAACAACGGGACAACAACGCCCACAACAGCAAGGAACTCTTCAGCATCGTCAAAGAGTTCTCCAACCCAGCGCCGGAAACAATGACATCACTCCCTCGCAAGACCTCTGCAACTCACTCGCCTCGTTCTTCCACCGCAAGATCGCCGATATACACAACAGCTTCGGCGCACCAACCACGCACCCAACCACCAAACCAGCACCCCCCACCACCACCCTCTGCACCTGGACCCCGGTCAGCACCGAAGACACCACCCGCACGATGAACACCATCCACTCCGGATCACCAACCGACCCCTGCCCCCACCACGTCTTCAACAAGGCCGACTCCATCATCGCACCCCAACTCCGGGACATCATCAACACCTCCTTCAACACCGCCACCTTCCCGGAGATCTGGAAGCACGCCGAGCTCAGCGCCCTCCTGAAGAAACCAACAGCGGACCCCACCGACCTCAAGAACTACCGCCCCATCTCGGTCCTCCCTTTTCCTGCCAAAGTCATCGAGAAGACCGTCAACAGACTGCTTGCCGCCTTCCTCGAGACGAACGGATCCCTCGACCCCTCGCAGTCCAGTTTCCGAGCCAACCACAGCACCGAGACCGCCCTCATCGCAGCCACTGACGACATCAGATCCCTGCTCGACAACGGGGAAACAGCTGCCCTCATCCTCCTGGACCTCTCTGCAGCGTTCGACACTGTCTGCCACCGCACCCTAGTACAGCGCCTCAGCAACATCGGAATCCAAGAGAAGGCACTGGAGTGGATCATCTCGTTCCTCGCCGGAAGAACCCAGAGAGTCCGCCTCCCCCCGTTCAGATCCGAGGCCACCGAAGTCATCTGCGGCGTACCACAAGGATCATCACTCAGCCCAACCCTCTTCAACGTCTACATGAACCCTCTCGCAGCCATCGCACGCAAACACAACCTCAACATCATCTCCTACGCCGACGATACCCAGCTAATCCTCTCCCTCACCAACGACCCCGCCACCGCCAGAACCAGCCTACACGAAGGGATGAAAGACGTCGCCGAATGGATGAAGAACAGCCGCCTGAAACTGAACTCAGACAAGACGGAAATCCTCATCCTGGGATCATCGCCCTCCGCCTGGGACGACTCCTGGTGGCCCCCTGCCCTGGGCACCACTCCCAAACCAATGGACCACGCACTCAACCTCGGCTTCATCCTGGACTCCTCCCTCTCGATGACCAGACAACGCCGTCTCATCATCATGCTTCAACACCCTGCGCATGCTCCGTAAGATCTTCCGATGGATCCCCACCGAAACCAGGAAGACGGTCACCCAGGCACTCGTCACCAGCCGACTGGACTACGGAAACACCCTCTACACCGGAACCACAGCCAAACGTCAGAAAAGACTCCAGCGCATCCAGAACGCCTCCACACGACTCGTCCTGGACATCCCCCGACACAGCCACATCTCCGGCCACCTGAGAGAACTGCACTGGCTCCCCGTCAGCAAGAGGATCACGTTCAGGCTCCTCACCCACGCACACAAGGCCCTCCACGACCTGGGCCCCAGGTACCTCAACAGCCGGCTGACCTTCTACGCGCCCACCCGCCAGCTACGATCGACCAGCCTCGCCCTCGCCGCCGTACCACGCATCCGCAAAGCCACCGCCGGGGGAAGATCCTTCTCCTACCTGGCAGCCAAGACATGGAACTCCCTCCCGATCCACCTCCGGCTGACCCAGGATCATCTCTCCTTCAGGAAGCTCCTCAAGACCTGCAAGAGCAGTAACGGACCCCTCCCCCCCGGCGCCTTGAGACCCTTCCGGGTGAGTAGCGCGCTATATGAATGTCCATGATTGATTGATTGAAAATCAATGGTGTAAATGATCCTGATAAAAGAAACAGAAGTTTGACATTTTTAAGGCACAGACATTAAACTAGGAATCTCGTAAGCCTTGAAGGGAATAGGTGGGATTTCACTTGAACAGCAATGAGACCAGCAAATATTGAAAGACGTGAATGTTAGTGCGGAAAATACCATTCTTACAGCAGATGGAAAGATGACCCAGAAAGTCATTGAGTGTCTGTCAGACCAGAGATTGAGGCCATGTTCTTTACTTTATTTATTCTGTATCTTCTCTCACAAAACCAATCTAAGATTCTCGAAATCGTAGCGTTATCACTCCTACTAGTGCAAGCAGGGTGTGACTTTAATTTAAGTCTTGATCCTTACATGATCACAGTGCTAGTAGAAAGAAGTGTATTCAGATACCTTTCATTCAATATTTGTTTGAGGTTGGTAAATATTTAGAAATATTTTGGTCTATACATTCTTCTTAATCTTTAATACCGTTTCTGTAAATATATGAAAAATGCTAGAGCATTGGTTTTCTGTGAAACTGGGAACATTAATCTTTCAGATCATGCTCACATTTTTGTTGTTGCCTGCCATATAAATATAAAAATGTATTTACGTCGTTTTAAAACATTTTGTCCTAGACACAATCTATTTTGTGAAGTCTTTAAAACTAGGAAAGGTACATTCATAGAGCCAAGCTCAAGGAGTGCTAGACATTTTGGTTTGGTATGAGATTCCTTAAGGCTTATCTGCTACATATCTTTATAGTAGAAATTACTAAAAAGAAGAAAGGTCAATTTATGAAGCAAAACGCTTTTTCAGACTTCAGTCATGGAAGTTGAGGCTTAAATTAGAGCAGATGCCCGGGACTGTAAGTTTTTTTCAAATAGGAGTTTTAGTCCAAGAATGCAGAGTTCACTATGAAATTCAAACAGTGCTATTGTGAGAGAGGAAACTTGCATAGCATTTTGTACACGGATAGGTGTCTTTCAACTATAATCCAATGCTAGAAATCACAGTCACACATTTGCTTTATGGTTCAAAAGGTGTGTGTGTTGTGCCATGCAGAAAGTATGTGTGCCAGCGCAGGGGACTCAAGTAGCAGCACGCCATATTGATTAAATATGGCTCTATGCTACTCTCTCCTCTAGCACAGTGCAGCAACTGTGGTTATTGTGATGCGTTGAGCTATATAATTTCAAAAACAATTGTCCCAGAGACACTGGCAGTACTATCAACTCTTTTAAGGATCAGCAAGGTCTGGTCAGAATAACGAATGAAGTATTAATTACATATTTCGATAAGAAAGCATCACAAGTTGATAGCCAAACCTTTTTAAAATAATTTCCAATATCTAACTTATCAAATGACAGTAGTACTATTGTGCTCCATTGGGTCACAATTCTCAAGGTGCGTAAAGATGCCCTAAATTTGGGTGATCTTATTCTTGATAGTCTAACTTCTAAATTCTCCAGGTCCTTCAGTGAGGAACATAAGCCTCTTCTAGTTAAAGTTTTGAATAAAACCATAGAAAGACCTTTTTCCTAAATCTGAGACTGACTTGTGATTCTCTTGCCTAAACCTGGCAGTGCACATCTCTGGTACCTTTTGACCAATGTCAGTGATATATTTGGATGCCAGGCTAATAGAATTCTGGCTGATCCATTAGGTAGGTTATAAAAGAGATAATTTGTAAAGATAAACATAAGAAGTGCTAATAATATTAGGCAAGTCATTGACATAATTGAACAGAGACCTCATTAATTTAACAACCCAATGTCTTTGGTTTTGTTGTAAACGTATCTAGGACCCTTTTTAAATATTCCCGATTTATGCCCTTATGTGGTTATATCAAATCATATCCTTATAAAGGCATAAGAATCATACCCATATTAAGTCATAGCCAATGCAGTCCAAATACGGCAAGGCTACTCCCATAGACTCCTAGAAAGTACAACGCGTTCTTAAACAAACCAAGCCTCCAGCAGCCTGGGAATCCCCCCTGCTTCTGTATTGATTTGTCCTAGAACTCCTGGAGTCCTGAAAGAACTGCAGGTTCTTAGTGACGTCTTGGTTTGGAGCAGATCGGCTATCTACTTGCCCGAGGCCCTGCTGAAGCGAGTGCCGAAGGAAGCCGACCCTCCCATTGACGCACTGAGAGAGACGCTGTCTTTTCTCTAGCCGAGAAATCCAGCTCCAGTGTTTCCCTGTCGCCCTCGCGGGTTGCTGGGAGATCGAGTCCGGAGAGAGATACAAGACCTCCTTCATTCTATAACCAAGATACGGAGCTGATTAGACCCTTAGAGAATTCTTGATTCAGATTCTTGGCAAAAACTATCTTAACTCAAACTACATCTCACTTACCCCTTCCCACGTACTAGGCTTAGGTTAGGCACACCGGGGTAGGCGTATTTTAGAAGCACCAGTTGAGTACGTTTAGTCAACTTTTATCATTGTATGTATTTTATCAGTTTTAAGTATCTTATGGCTTAGAAACCATATAAATGCTTTTACAGTATTATTTCATAATACTCCTTTTACTGTATGCACTTTACTTTATGACAAGTATTGCAATAATAGCAATTCACTTCTCTTGCATGAGAAAGAAGACTGCTCAATAAATAACCACTTTTTATTGAAAACGCCTGTCTCTCTATTTCTCTGCACTCCTGGTGAAACTAAGCATGCACGATTGACAGAGTAAAATAGCTGTCTATTGTTTCCGCGACTCTGGAGATATACTCGTTGTTCTAGGGGAGCAAAGTTGTCATGTTTATGCGGTTGTCAGAAACTAATCCCTTCTTGTGAATTCGAGAAAGCTTCTAGTGACCTCTGAGCTAGCTGGCATTCATAATTAAGTCTAACATATTCATTAGAGACCTAGTCGACCTCAGTCCTACGTCTAAACTATCGTTTATGTTATTCCAATGCGTAGAGCCTATTGGGAATATAGGAACTACACTACATGGCACCCAACGTTTGGTAAGGCGATAATTTAGCGCTAGATACTAGAGTAACTCAGTCGTGCTTTTCACACAGACCCCTTTTCCCGTAAAAACTCCAATAGACGTCTGGAGTGGGTAAAAGGTTAATATCCACTAGAACTTAGTAGGAAGAGATTCCTATGTATTAGTTTTCAGTTTAGTCAACGTTGAAGGATACAGTGTTCCAAAATATTGTGCACCTAATCTTTGTTTCCTTGAAACTTGCTCTGCTAACTTTCAGTCAGAAAAATGACGGGAAGTGACGACGAAAGAGATGCTTTGGCAGCTCAACTTTTAGCAGAAGACACAACTCTCCAACAAAATTACCCGGATGCAATATTCATCCCGGTAAATATAAGGAAAACCATAACTATGAAACTTATAGAAAATGGAGTATCATCAAGAGGTGGTACAGTAATATTTGTGGTAGAGGCACATGAATATCGGCAGACAGAGGTATTCTATTCATGGATAAATTTTCCAGCAGCAAATGCTGTGACACGCGAGTTCCACTACTACAAAATAGAGGAATCTCCAGAGGAATACGCCCCTTTCGAGGACGTTGAAAATTCCACTAACTTACCAAGAGCATGAGCTCTGGTTTAATGGCGCCCTAAAACATCAAAATCACATTACCAGGCTCGGTCCACTAGGTAGACCAGGAGCCACATGGCCGGTTCTAGCCAGCTATACACCACATCCTGGCATTGAAAAAATGTCAAGCGGAGAACTTTTAGTTCAGCTAAAACAACTAATTAAAATACATAGTCAATTGGTACAATATGTAATGCGGACTTTAACAGTCCAACCAGCAATAAAAATTCCACAGCACACCCCTCACCAGGGGAACACAAATAAAATTACACCACAGACTATACAATCAGTCATTGGCAAATTACCCGCAAAACTGGAACAAATTCCGTTCTGGTTAGCTCAAAAAATTACTCGGATAGAGGCAGTATTTCTTGATACTACACCTCATGAAAAACACAGAATTCTGACAATCTGCCTACCAATGGGGATCGCACCACGTGTGGAGGACTGTGACACTTGGGGAACAGTCTTTGCTTCAATATACACAAAAACACATGGTGTTCTGTCTATGGCGGTTATACCAGACGTACTAAGACATATTCAAAATGAATACGGTCCAGAGCCTGCTTTAAATCTAGGTATGAAGTTACTGAAAGACTTTAAGCAAGTCTTGGCTATACTGCTAGCCAACATAAAAGGAGAAGCAGCATCTGTGGCGATCCGCCAAAAATTGAAAGAAACAGATATAGCAGAACAACCTTTTGAACTTGCCAGAATAATTGAAAAAATCCTATGAAGAACTAGGTAGAGATAGTTTGGGTGGGAAACCACTAAAACCACAACTAACTGAAAATCCTGAAAAAACGTTTATCAAGAATAATCTAAATACTGCAAAAAAGAGGTGGGAGGGTAATAAACAAACCACTCCTAGAGAAAAACTGTTTCAGTCCAGAGGAAAGTCTACAACGGAGAAATAGATCTCCAGAACGGGGGGACAGGTCTCCACAAAGGGAGCCCTCTGAAAAAAGATACAACCTTAGAAATAGGGACAATTTGAGAAAACCTGACAGATATCAAGATATTGATACACGTCCCTCTCGATCTTTTCAGACTTCCTCACAGAAATCAGAAAGAAGAGGACGGTCAGAACATAAAGAAGAGCGCGTCAAGTCCAAAGACTAGGAACCTGCTCATCAAAGTAAAAAAATACAATTTCCCAAAAAGAAGGTAGCTAGTATTAAAATAAAACATGCCAAGGATTCTGAGGACACAACTCAAGAACGGAGAATGGGCCCAGACAATGCTAGACAGCGCAGCAGAAGTGACCATAGCTCGCAAGATCCTGATGAACCTTCTGGAGATAGTGGACACGAATGAATACATTCAAGTGGAAACTGCAGACACCAGAGTTAGCATACCCCATAAATTATATGAAATAACATTACGTATAGAGGGGGACACAACTAGGAAAATAAAAGGTCTCTTTTGGGAGAACCTATCTAAAGGCTATGACATCCTTTTAGCAGAGAAAGACTGGCCACCAGAGTTTGTCAGGGAATGCCCACATGGCGAAAAAAGGATTATGCCTGCCTTTTCCAATCACATTCCAATTCATAAAAAATACACATATGCTAGAAAATGGGCAGTGGCCCAAGCCCCTGCATTATATAAAAACCATGTAGGATGGGATGAGGATTCTCCTCACCATAAAATTCAGTTAAAAAATCAACCTACTGCACAAAGGCAGTATCCTGTTAAGCAAGAAGCTAAAAAACAAGTCAGGTAGATCCTAGATCAACTTGAATACCAGGGGGTGATTGAAACATGCACCTCACAAATGAACAATCCTTTGTTTCCTGTCTCCAAACCAGACAATTCATACCGTCTAGTTTTGGACTACAGACACCTAAACTCTTGTTGCAAAACATTTGCAGTACAAAACTCACACAGTGCAGCACTAATGAATAACATCGTGCGCAAAAAATATAAAACGACATTAGATAATTCAAATGGTTTCTTCTGTCAAAACATTGAACCAGAAAGCAGGTATTTGACCACTTTCTCAAGTATGGGGTTCTAAAAGCAATTTTGTCGTCTCCCACAGGGATTCAAGAATAGCCCAGGATTTTTTTCAGCCAGGGTAACAGAGTTACTACAAATGTATGATGATGAGGCATTATCATATGTCGATGACATCTATCTTACAGACGATGACCTGGAGACACACTTGAAAAGAGTGAACACCATCATACTTGGGTTCGCATCTGAAGGGTACAAATTCAACTTTAAAAAATCACGAATTGCCCACCTAACTGTCCTATTTTTAGGATATGAGTTATCAAGTGAAGGCAAAAGCCTAGCAGACAACTTCTTAGAGAAGTGTGCAGTGCTCCAAGCTCCAAAAACGCTGAAAAACGTACAATCAATTCTAGGTTTCCTGAATTTTGGAAGAACTTACATTCTAAACTATGCAGAGAGGGTTAAACCTCTCTACGAACTAATAAAACCTGATTTCAAACCAATTAATTGGACTCAGAAACACACAAAAATGTTACGAACATTACAAACAGACATGTTAACTAAAACAAAACTGCAAACACACGCAAACTAACGCAACCTTATAATCCGAGTCATCTCAGGAAGATGCGGATTCACGTACCTAACCTCTAATGAGGGAGAAACGGTACCAAAAGCTTATAAATCACACTTGTACACACAAGCTGAAATGAAATTCAGTTCTACTGAAAAAATTCTGACTGCGGTTCAAACTGCTGTAGCAAAAAAAAAAAACCCTAGCTCAAGGGAAGAGCATAACTGTCTTAACAGCAGTATCAGCCCTTGAGGCAGTAACAAGACCGAGCATTCCAAATGCTATGGCATTAGATCCAGAATGGATACAATGGGTTAATTATCTTGCTGCAACAGACGTGATACACGCATTTGATCCCAAAATGTAAAATCTAGAATATGAACATGAATATCCTCTGCCGATCGAAATTCTGCCTCTAGAACAGTACTCCTGTGTAATCTACACAGACAGATTTGCACAACACTACGTTGTAGATAAACAAGTTTACAATGCAGCATGCGCGATTGTTAAAGGTCGTTGGCGCATAGGTAAATTCAGACCAATGGTCACTAAAACTGAATCACTTGAAAACTGTACAGCTCAGCGAGCTGAACGACGAGCTTTGAAGATGGCGCTCGAGAATGCTGATCGCGAATTCCCCACACTAATAGTGTGCGATTTGCATTACTGTGTCCAGTCTTACAATAATTCCATGCAGACCTGGATTGAAAATAGTTACAAAGATGAGACAGGTGTCACAATAAAGCATAAAAAACTATGGGAACAAGTAGTTCTTTTAAAGAAAGAACTACGAAAGACTCATGTGATACATACGCAGAGTCTTCAACGTGATGGCGTTCACGTTGCAGGGAATTCATTGGCTAACACAGCCACAGCGGCAGCTGTTCAACCGGCTTCTGTAGCTACAAAAAAGCGTTCAAAAAACAAATAGATGGAGAAACCATGCTGGCAGTAAAAGCCTCATTAAAAGGCGACCATGCGGCATTACCTCTAAATTATCCACTCAATAATACATACATAATTGATGTGAACTCCGTTCCTTTTGCTCGAATCCCTGGAGTGGGGGACAGAGTAATTCCAAACACGAACCGGAGGGCTTACTTAATTCAAGAAGCACACATGGGAATGGGTCTGAGGCACCAAGAGATCTTAAAATCTCTAATAGAATTGCAATCACAATACTGGTGGCCGGGGATGAGCGTGCAAATTTATAATTTTGCAATGGACTTTCAAGACTGCAACAGAGATCGCAGTTGTGAACCGGACGAGATACCAGCCCAGACACCTCTATTAGACAGCATTAGGCTATCTACACGCAGACATCCACACGGAAAGAAGCAATCCCATGAATATTAAGACGAGATTCATTTGGATGTGGCCCCAGCACTCGGCTGACGCCAGAACTGTTATAAAAGATTTGCGAGTCTTTATCGGCACATACGCAATTGGCATGCTACATTCTGACTAGGGTCCTGCGTTTAGCTCTCGAGCTTACAAGGAAGCCATGGCCAGCTTGGGCATTGCATTGCGGTACTCTAGTCCATTCCATCCTGAGGGAAATGCGGTAGTGGAGAGAAAAAACCGTGACATAAAGCAATCTATAACAGCGAGGGTATTAGGTTCGGGTGATGGGTGGGTCAAACATCTAATAAGTGTCCAACGTAGTCTTAATAATCTGCCAAGAAATTCTCTGGGTGGAATCACTCCGTATGAATTTTGTTTGGTACAAGAATGATAATCGAAGACCTCGATTGTCAGACTTCAGTGGTGGAACAAAAAACCTTTGATATCAAAGATCGTTTGGCTGTCTTACAGGACTTAAATGAAACAAGAAGAAGTCTAAGTAACACAAAGTTAAAGCCAACGGCCACTGAAGAAAAACCACCTGTCCCAGCAAGACCTGTCTGGATTCCAAAGATTCGGGATCTGGTCAGAGAAAAGATCGCGGTGAAGAAGGAATTTGGGCCTTCTTACATAAAAGCAGTACCTGTCTTGGCAATCAGCGGAACAAGATCAGTAGTACTACCGCCCCTTGCTGGTAAAAAGGAGAACAGAATTGTATCATTCGACCTGGTAAAACCACAATCATGTGGCCAATAATAAGTAGTAGGCCCGGTGGACTCCCAAGTAGTAGCAGAAGACCAAACCTGGCTACAATCCAAGAGGTTCAAACTGAGAGACTAATCACATTTGATAAACCTGCAGTAAATAAAAAAGGACTATGCAACAAAGCTATGGAACTTGTGCCTCTTGAAACCCAAATTGCAACAGTTCGTCAAGAAACACCTGTCTACAATGATGTAGCCTCTGACCATACAAATACAAAGATTAATGAAAATCCGGAAGCTATTCCAACAATTGACAGAACTGCATCTTCATCAATTTCGATGACTTTTCTGATGATCCAAGTGAACATGAGGACAAGCCAGCAAACAAAACTTTCAAAGACAAAATTACAGAACTCTTTCATCAACTTGGAGAAACATATCTTATTTCACCATGGATTGAATAGTGGATTGTGTTAGGTGTACTTTTCCTCCTACTCTGGCTCATTTTGGTTTTAAGCTTCGGAAGAATGATTGATGGAAAATACAGTACAATGGACACAGCAAGTCAGAACATCAACTTGGTTCTAAAACCTCACAGATCTTCTCACATCGAAAAAAGAGAACTGTCATCAGTGAACATCACAGCCATTCCTATACCTGGTGGTGTAGCATGGGACACAACTGATTACGAAATCTATGGCCCGGTTGAACTCTTGAAATATCCACATCAGTTCAAGGTTTCCTTAAGTGACTTTGTATCACCTAGTACTTTCTCTGATGATTGGGACTTTGAAAATATTAACTATATGATGTCAGATTTAGAAATGTCAGCAAAATGTACAGAACATGATTATTTACAAGGTTCATCAGATTATGAAGAAATGTATTGTTTTAATCATTATGGGCATCACTATTTGCATAAATCTGCTAATCCTAGAAATGTTTTTACTTATAATCAATGGGAGCATTGTCCAACACCGCCAAAAGGCAGTTCAAAAACATTTTAGGAGAAATTCCCCTACTTCTCTGGGTTTAATAACTCTGATCCAGAAAGGTTTTATTTTAAAATTATGAATAAGACAGGAATGAAAAACATGTTGACAAATACTAAACTGATTTATTCTGAAAAATGTTATGGAAAAATGTCTACATTTGGTTTTGGATTTTGGAAAAACAACATTGAGACTAAAACAGTCTGGGGTACAAAAGACTGGCAGGTACAAGGTTTAGAATCATTATTCAGAGCCTGCATGATCCCAGAACAGATAATATTCCTGAATGACACCATTCAACAAACAACCTGTCTTGGCCTAGCCAAGATAAAGGAGTTAAACAAACCGTCTGTACCAAAGCCCATACCTGATAGTAATAGCACTACAGATGTGGAGATAGACGTATCCCGTATTTTACACCAAAACAGAACAAATCCTGATTGGAAAAAATGGTTGATCTGGCCCACAGATACTAATAACTGTCAAGATAGATTCCTAAACAAAACACAGGGGTTCAAACAGAATAGGCCAGACCCAAGATATTCCCAGAGACAACATCCAGGGATAATAACAACATACAGTGTAGGAAAACTATGCCTCGAATGGCTACAAAAATCCACACTACCTGAAATTAAGCAGCACTTGACTTTACTTAAAGAAGGTGCTGACTTGCGAGATTTCTTAATGGGACCTCGCAAACAGCGTCAAAAACGTTTCATATATGCCGGTATAAACGCTGCTTACAACGAAGCTTGGAAAGTAACGCAAATTGAAACTGCTGAAAAAAATACGAGAAATTGATTGTATTAATTTGGAAAAAACACTGTCTGTAGTGGACAATGGGTTAACGACTCTGTCCTCCAGAATTTATTCACTGGACAGCATTGTATCATCTGCTATTGATATAATAGAACAGGATATGCTAATGTTACAACATGGCCAGTACCAATTACGTTCTATTGTACAGTTAGGCTGGACGTTACAAAATCTCCGTTCAGGCTACGTGCCATGGCGTCTAATCAACACAACTTCATTATTTTCTTTAACCTTACAGATAAACAAATCTCTTTGGCACAAAAAGGAGCAGACTATACGGTGCTGACCATTGAAACCTAGAAAGATTGCCATTGACAATCTCCGAAAGACCTGTCATTGAATGGATAATACATGGCACCATTACAATTCCGATAACGACTTTTCAGTTTCAATATTGCTATAAGTATATACCAGCGGGCCTGTATGAAAGGTTGGGTAAAGGATACATCAAGTCAACCTGGAGTTTACCTTATACACATGGATGTTATAGTGAAGGGAAAAAAGAGGTATTTCTTAGTGGTAACAACTGTAAAAATTCACTAAGCGGTACACTTCTGTGTCAAGGTATTAACTTGCATGGAGCCTGCGAAGGTTCATCAAATAACCTGCACGGCACCCCTGCTACACAGATAGAGCCTTTTTTCAGACAACTTTCCAACGGCAGTTACGTTATAATAAGTGACCACAGCTGTTGTGGCATGGTGCCAGGAACGGCCTATCTCGTGAGTGTTACTTCCAGGGTCACTTGCTGTATGCAAGTATTGTATCCAAACAGCAACCCAGACAAGGAGGCAGCAATATGGCCTTCTCTGAATATCTCTTCTATTCGAATTGATACTTTAAGCAGAATGAAGACTATTCTTTTACAAACAACTGTGCCTTTAACCTCGTCTAGAGAAACGTATGATCTGCAAGTTGCAAGGACAGCAGCAGAGATACATGCATTATTATCAACAAATTGCCCCGTGCATTTTGTAGAAATGTTAAGTCAAATCTTAAACATGTCAGATACCAGTGGCATTGCACATGTATTTAAGACAATTTTTTCGGGACTGTTAGCACCCTTTGAAGCAGTCCTGAGCATCTTCCCGAATTTCGTGAACTCTGTGTTCGGCGGCCTGCCTCTCATCTTGGGACTCGTAGCAGGAATCTTATTTTTGTTCCTTCTGCTCCGATATGGCAAGTCAAGTGACAGACAAAACTCAGGCTACAATGGAAGACACGATCCTAGCAATGAGATTCCGAGAGCAGATTACTAAAGTCCTCGGCTTGGCTCGGCTAAGAGATCTGAATACTACCTGGTTTCTTTCATTCAGACCAATCTGGCAAGATTGCATCCTACCTGTTCTACGATGCCTGCTCTGCGGAGAAGAATGCGTGTTAGACGTCTGTCTCACACTCCCATCAGCAGTACCTATGGATATCGATACTTTGCTTGGTTCTGTAACGGCTCATGCAACGTGTTGTCCCCAGCGGCTACCTATTCTGATGACGGCATTCGTTGGGACCTCACCATTACGATTAGGTGGCGGTGAGGTATGAGATGAAAGCGGCACACAGGTACAACCTTCTGTGACCATTGCTGATCTAGACACCGATGACCGCAATGCTTCTCACATATGCACTATTTCTACTTTTTCGGACTTGGGTGATCTTAGTCTTGATGGTCAAACTTCTAAATTCTCCAGGTCCTTCAGTGAGGAACATAAGCCTCTTCTAGTTAAAGTTTTTAATAAAACCATAGAAAGAACTTTTTCCTAAATCTGAGACTGACTTGTGATTCTCTTGCCTAAACCTGGCAGTGCACATATCTGGTACCTTTTGACCAATGTCACTGATATATTTGGATGCCAGGCTAATAGAATTCGGGCTGATCCATTAGGTAGGTTATAAAAGAGATAATTTGTAAAGATAAACATAGGAAGTGCTAATAATATTAGGCAAGTCATTGACATAATTGAACAGAGATATCATTCATTTAACAACCCAATGTCTTTGGTTTTGTTGTAAACGTATCTAGGACCCTATTTAAATATTCCCGATTTATGCCCTTATGTGGTTATATCAAATCATATCCTTATAAAGGCATAAGAATCATACCCATATTAAGTCATAGCCAATGCAGTCCAAATACGGCAAGGCTATTCCCATAGACTCCTAGAAAGTACAACGCGTTCTTAAACAAACCAAGCCTCCAGCAGCCCGGGAATCCCCCCTGCTTCTGTACTGATTTGTCCTAGAACTCCTGGAGTCCTGAAAGAACTGCGAGTTCTTAGTGACGTCTTATGTCCAACCTTACGTCAAACTCAGCACCTTCCAGGTATAAATCTACCAGCATCTGCCCTAGCAAAAGACACAGTGGTTTGGAGCAGATCGGCGATCTACTTGCCCGACGCCCTGCTGAAGCGAGTGCCGAAGGAAGCCGACCCTCCCATTGACGCACTGAGAGAGACGCTGTCTTTTCTCCTGCCGAGAAATCCAGCTCCAGTGTTTCCCTGTCACCCTCGCGGGTTGCTGGGAGATCGAGTCCTGAGAGAAAGATACAAGACCTCCTTCATTCTATAACCAAGGTACGAAGCTGATTAGACCCTTAGAGAATTCTTGATTCAGATTCTTGGCAAAAACTATCTTAACTCAAACTACATCGCACTTACTCCTTCCCACGTACTAGGCTTAGGTTAGGTACACCGGGGTAGGCGTATTTTAGAAGCACCAGTTGAGTACGTTTAGTCAACTTTTATCATTGTATGTATTTTATCCGTTTTAAGTATCTTATGGTTTAGAAACCTTATAAATGCTTTTACAGTATTATTTCATAATACTCCTTTTACTGTACGCACTTTACTTTATGACAAGTATTGCAATAATAGCAATTCACTTCTCTTGCATGAGAAAGAAGACTGCTCAATAAATAACCACTTTTTATTGAAAACGCCTGTCTCTCTATTTCTCTGCACTCCTGGTGAAACTAAGCATGCACGATTGACTGAGTAAAATAGCGATCTATTGTTTCCGCGACTCTGGAGATATACTCCTTGTTCTAGGGGAGCAAAGTTGTCATGTTTATGCGGTTGTCAGAAACGAATCCCTTCTTGTGAATTCGAGAAAGCTTCTAGTGACCTCTGAGCTAGCTGGCATTCATAATTAAGTCTAACATATTCAATAGAGACCTAGTCGACCTCAGTCCTACGTCTAAACTATCGTTTATGTTATTCCAATGCGCAGAGCCTATTGGGAATATAGGAACTACACTACAGTTTGGAGATCAAGGCCTTTAATAACATGAGTTATCTGTTTGAAGTCCTTCTGTAAATGATATTTGGTGTAACTTTCTGCAGAGACCTTTTTGGTTTATATTCTAGTTCATCAGTGCACCCCATCATTAAAGGGATATTCTCAGACCGCATTGGGAACCAAGCAGAACACCTGGTTTTCTCCTATGTTATTCAGTTACAGCTTTGAATTGTGGTCTTTGCAAATGCAGTGATCAAAGGAGTGAGATGTGACAATAGTGAATAAAAATGGCTTTTATTTGCAGATAACATGTTCAAAACTATATCAGGCTTAAATTCCACCCTCCTGGAGAATTTACCACTAGGCACCCCTTTTAGGGCAGAGCAGGTTCCATTGCACTCTGAAGCCAATGTGCAAAATGTTAATACCGACTTCAAAAATACAGTTTGAATAGGAGGGCAAGGAGCATAGGGAGAGAGATCTCAATAAATGCAAATAATCCATATAAAAAACGACATTGATGTGTGTTACATTTTAATCAACATAACAGAAACCATTATATTACCAGAATCTGCTTCTTGACTGAGAAGGTGAATGGCAGAATCCATTTTAGGGCTGGCGTTAGCCAAGAGCTGTTGATTTTACTAAAATTGTATGTATTATATACTTACTTAAGGAAACTTTCAGCTTACTCCACTGGTCTGTTGTTCACAATTTTGCTTCAGCACACTACATCATACAGCATGGGGCAGTGGGCCAGGCTATTTCAGCCACTGGCTGACTTCACTTTGAGTGACTGCATTTTGGCCTTTCGCAAGAAGAACATCCAGGCAACCTTTCCTTTAATGACAGCGTTTTTATTTTTACTTTAATATTACTTTAGAGTTGTGTTTGTGTTCAGAGTCTGATGTGATAGCAGGATGCTTTCTACTAGCTTTTCATGTTTATCTTGATGTGGGAATAGGGCACATTCCTGCTTCATTAGTTCTTGTCTCGTACTAATGTTTTTGTAAATTCCTTTAGAGTGGCCTTTCCTTATCTGATTGTTGGTATTTCATAGCATACCAGATTGCGTCCATTGGAACATTTTATTCATCAAGATATCCTCTTTTAAGCATGCACACAATGAAGTGCATTAATTTGTGCACTCCTGTCTGTCATGCTCATATGTGTTTTAAATGAGGACTACACTTACACTTGTAAACCAATTTAGCTTGTATATCCCCCCTTGCATGGCTTCCTAGTTTGCTTTCAGTGCTTTTGAATGTTGTGCTTGTATAAACGTTTAACACTTAAATTACTAATTCGAGCTGTGCTATTTATTCCATTTTGCTTATCTATCTATCTATCTATCTATCTATCTATCTATCTATCTATCTATCTATCTATCTGTCTGTTTGTCTTTCTATTTATCCATCTACCTCTCGCACTATTTGTCTGCCTACCTGTTTAGCTATCTGCCTATCTATCTATGCAAACCTTTCTGACGGTCAACATTTACAAACACACGCATTTGCAATGCAATAGGTCTTGCGTTTGCGAGAGTTTAAGCTATTGGTATTGTAAATGACAATGAATTTTATTTATCTATATTGATAATTGACACATAAATCAAAGCCATTGTCATTTACAACACCAATAGCTCAAACTCTTGTAAACGCAAGACCTATTTAATTTCAAAGAAGCGGCTGCCATTTTTCCGGGCTGCTTAGAAAGTGAAAGGGCGCATGGCACGCTTAATGTTGCAGGAAAGCATGTTGTGCCTCTAGTAGGAGAAACTCATTAAAGAAAATAGTGCTTACAGACTAAATACGACATACTGTGTAACAACAGAAGTAAAATGGCCAGTCCTCATGGGAGGTTATAAATGAAGACAAGGCGGTACTAAGGAGGGACTAACAAGCCTATTAACAAATCAAAAGCCAGCATTTACAAAGGACAATGACACAAGCCAATGAAAAATATGGGCTGAGAGTTTGCGGACCTTCAAATCCATACACAAATACAGCATGCCTCGCAGAGCAGTGCATGCGCTGCCCAGACTCTACCTAACAATACAAAAACAATACAAAAAGCATTAGCAAAGGAAACTGACTGACGCGCCGATTGTCAGGTACAGATGAAAACTTAAGCTCTTTGGCCTGTTTTTATTTTATAACATTTTAAATCTTACTTGTTATTTTTTAATCTGGAAGGCATACTTCTGGCAGTTTTGCTTTAAATTAAATATTAATCAGGATGCTTACCCCACGCCCCCTTCCAAGATCTCCTCTCTGTTCCAACGCGGGCTTGCTCGTTGCGTGGAGAGAGGTAGATCTGACGGATTGCGATCAGGGGCAGTTCCGGGCACAGAACACACTTCCGGTTTCACCGGAAATGAGGTTGGCGCTCTAGCTGGCCGAGCAGACTTGCCTATTTAAACTCGAGCTTGGCAGAGGCGCAGCGGACGCGCCGATTGTCAGGTACAGATGAAAACTTAAGCTCTTTGACCTGTTTTTATTTGATAACATTTCAAATCTTACTCGTTATTTTTTAATCTGGAAGGCATACGTCTGGCACTTTTGCTTTAAACTAAATATTAATCAGGATACTTACCCCACGCCGCCTTCCAAGATCTCCTCTCTGTTCCAACGCGGGCTTGCTCGTTGCGTGGAGAGAGGTAGATCTGACGGATTGCTATCAGGGGCAGTTCCGGGCACAGAACACACTTCCGGTTTCACCGGAAATGAGGTTGGCGCTCTAGCTGGCCGAGCAGACGTCACCATTTAAACTGGGGCCTGACACGACGCGCAGCGGACGCGCGCAGCGAGGGTGCCGGCGGCGTGCCAAAGGCAAGCCCGTCTGCGCCCGTCCGCGCCAGTTCGTCGCCAGGAGCCAGGACCCTTGGTCATTTTAAGTCTGATACCCTAGATATCTCCTTTAAAACTTTACCTGAGCTCACCTATACAAGAGAATTCCTGCTAAAACTTAGACCAACCTCCCACATATGCTCCCTAGGAAAATGGCCTGAAGGGTCTTTTTCGTGCAAAGAATATAAGTATCATCTAAGTCCTTTCCAGGACACTAAAACCATAGCTAACTTGATATCAAATTATCTTCTACTCCAGAGGCGCGGCCCTACACAAGCCCCCCGACTAACACCACATGGAAAGGCCTCCTAGCAAACGTTAGATCTCTGCCCCGGCATGCCACTGCTATTTGGGATCTCTTAAAGGACACTAACCCAGATTTGGGATTTCTCACGAAAAACGTGGATTAAACCCACTGCGGTTCCTGCTATCGCCCTAGCTCTTTCACCTAGCTTCCGCATTTAAAGACTGGATAGGCCTGAACGAGTGGGTGGTGGTATAGCCATAATTCTCAAAGAACAGATACCAGTTACCATTCTAGACCAGTTCTGTTCGAAACTATTTGAATGTCTTATTTTTAAGGTGGAGCTACACCCCCAACAGTGTTGGAAAGGTGCACTGGTTTATAGCCCCCAGGCCCATTAAAAGACTTTAATAGTCGCCTTTTAGAATTTATCTCCCCCCATATTGTTGCTACCCGCAATTTCTTACTTCTAGGAGATTTTAATATTCACAGTGAGGACCTAAACAACCTAGACGCTAGAACTTGCCTAGAGGATTTGGCTTCCCATGGGCTTCTTAAGCTCAACAATGATTACACTCACCTAGCGGGGCACACCCTTGCTCTCATTCTCTCTAACTCACAATGTATTGAATATATAGCTACTAGACCGCTCACTTGGTCAGATCATTCTGTAGATAACTTCCATCTGACAAGCCCCTTCACCTCACCTTCTCCCATACCCCTTACTGATAGATGGTATAGACCTTGGCATAAAATTGAAGCTCAACATCTTGTCTCTTCTTTCCTGACATGGGACACTGACACCCACAATTTCAATGTCAACCAACAACTACACCACTTTAACAACATTATTTCCAGCGTTCTGGATAAAGTGGCACCTTTAAAACCAGCTACCCATCCCCCCAAAAGCTCTACTGATACTACTGAATGGTACTCCCGGCCCTACGTACCGAAAAGAGTGGATGTAAAAAACTGGAGCGTACCTGGCGACTCACTCATTTAGAACAAGACAGAATTAAATATAAATGCGCCTTAGCAGTGTACCACAATAACATTAAAATAGCACGCAAAATGCACATTACCCTAAAATTGGAGAAGGCTGGATCCAATTCCAGGGAACTATTTAAAATCGTAAAAGCCTACTCTAGCCCATCGGCATGTGATACTGCGGAATCCCCCTCGCAATCCATATGCAACGATGTGGCAGAACATTTCATTCTTAAAATTGATTCCATCTATCAGAAAATTAATCGTCGAACACCTTTGCCCTTCCCTCCACAGCTTGTTTTCCGGACACTTGGCAACATCTGCCCAACTCCACACCTTCCCCCAGCTTCATACGAAGGAAGTTACTTTCCTTATAGAATCTATGAAATCTGGCTCACCCACGGACATCATCCCTGCCAGGATTTCTGCTAAATTTGCGGAACAACTAGCTCCCTCGATCTGCTCGATCCTAAATTGTTCCCTTAGGGAAGGCCGCCTTCCTTCGGCATGGAAGGACGCGCAAATCAGACCCATACGGAAAGATCCCATGGTCCGACCACTGAAATTAATAACTATCGACCTATATCTCTTCTACCCTTACAGTCAAAACTCATCGAGAAACACATTAATAGACACCTGTCCAATATCTGGAAACTCATCAATTACTAGATATCTCCCAATCAGGATTTCGAGCTACACATAACACAGAGTCCGCCCTTGAGGTCACTGATAATATACGTATGGCTGCTGACAAGGGACAAGCGGCACTTTTGGTGCTGCTTGACATGTCATCAGCGTTTGATACCATTTCACATCACATCCTTCTGGAAAGGCTCCAAGACCTAGGTATTCAGGGGCAAGCGTTGAGTTGGATTACCAACTTTCTTACAGATAGAACACAAACAGTTACCATGGGATCTTTTACATCTGCCACGACCAAAGTGAGCAAGGGAGTCCCGCAGGGATCCTGCCTAAGCCCAACCCTTTTCAATATATATGTCACCCCCCTGGCCAGACACATGAGATCTTTGGGATTCACTCCTATCTCATACGCTGACGACACCCAGCTCCTTCTAACATTTGACAAAAACACACCCAACATCGATCTGTTGTTCTCCGAGGGCTGCCTGGATGCGTAACAACTATTTACAACTTAACGGGGGCAAATCAGAGATCATGTTGTTTGGAGGAGCTACCACTCACTGGTCACCTACTTGGTGGCCGGAAGAGCTGGGAAGTGCTCCACTCCTAAAGAAGTGGTTAAGAACTTGGGTGTCAGGATTGATCATAGACTCACACCTAACACACATGCCAATACCATTGCAGGTTCCTGCTACTATATTCTGGGCCTCCTGCGGAGGATTTTTCCACTCTTACCCTCCTCCACTAAAAAAACCCTAATACAGGCCCTGATATTGAGTAGACTTGATTACTGCAATGCTCTGCTGTTTTCGGCCAACGAAAGCGCCATTAACAAACTCCAGGTGGTGCAGAATACTGCTGCCCGACTTACCATCAACGCCCCATCTAGAACACCCTCCGGACCACTTCTTAATCAACTCCACTGGCTCCCCATAAAGAAAAGGGTAACGTTCAAAATAGGCTGCATTATTTACAAGGCTCATAATGGCAAGGGCCCCAAGTATCTCACTAACAAACTCTCCTCCTATACACCAACACGTAATCTCAGGTCCAGTAACGGACATTTGCTAACCATCCCCAGAATCAAAAAAGCTCGTAGTGGTGGCAAATCTTTCTCTTATCTTGCCCCCCGATTCTGGAATGGTTTGCCTTTTCCGTTACGCTCAGGACAGAATTTGGCTCAATTTAGAAAAATGCCAAAAACCCACCTCTTCTAATTTTCCCTCTATTTCTGATGTTCCTCCGTCCGAAGCGCCAAGATACCCTCATGGGTGATTCAGCGCTATACAAATCAATAAATATCAAATATCAAATATCAAATAAATATGAATAACATAGTTACATATCGGGGTTTTTAGCCAGACTTCACCACTTAGGGGCCGATTACGATGCCGTAGTAAACGGCTCTGACCCTTGGTCAGAGCTATTCCAACTGCGTCATAATCAGCTGTTCAGATTAATTTCCGACCAACCCATCTGGATGGAGTCGGTCGGAAAGGAATCCAAACTTGATTTCTGAATAGCTTTCGATGGGCTCGGAGAGCCTACCTGCCATTCGCAAAGCCTCCAGTAATCCTAAAGGCAGCTCCTTCCACCCGAGGGATTACTATGTTGGATTCTGACAGCCTTTCCGTGCCGGCCTTTTTGACACACAAAGGCTGTCGGAAGTCGATGCCCCCATGGGTGCATGGCCTCCAATTGGAGGCGGAGGGGGCACCTCTGGTGCCCCCCTGTTGATCCCTACACCCTGTGGCAGGCACTTTAAGGTGCCTGCCACGGGGTGCAGGGATGAACTCCATCTCTTCTCTTTACAATGAGAGCATGCATTCCGGTCGGAATACATGCTCCCATTGTAAAGAATAGGAGTGCGACCGTACAGTGTTCGGTCGCATCCTAATTGCTGGGTGGGAACGCCGACAGGAGGTCAGTCGGTCCCAGTACCGAATCAATGTCAGATGGACTCAGTTCCGTCCAACATTGATAGCAGGCCCTTAGTCTTATGTGTTATTCACTCATCAGGATGCATCGTCGGGCAATGGGTCAGTCCATTTCAGCTATTGGCTGACATCAGTGTGAGTTATGGCATGTCACCCTTTCACAAGGAGCACTTACACATTCAAAGTAGTTCCCTTCAGTGCTAGGAACTAATATGGTAATGTGTGTTTTTTCAAGACCTAAATAAATATATATTTTTTCCTTTAGCCAATGGAACTTTTTAGATTAATATGGGCCCGGCAACTTCCCCAACACTAAAGTTTTGCAAAAACCATGACAGAACAAACAAGAATTGCCAAAGGATCGCCGGGCAAACGTCAGACCAATTGGCTTTGCCAGTACTTGTTTAGATAGTTCATAATATCAAAGTTAAACTGTTTACAAGCACTGTCAATACAGTGATAAAGGGTTACCAATTTTCACCTTTATGTACATGAGGTGCTCATTTGTTTTATTAGGGTGTTGATTTACATTTCCATTGTCTGTCATATTCTCCCATACGCTTATGTAGAACAATGTTTTTAACCGACGTGTATGATTGAATTATATGTTTTTAAATCTTTTTATGTCTTGAATTTATAATAATTCTAAAAAAAAAATACACTGTAGAACTCATATTATGTTTTTGGTTTATATTCGGTGTTGGTTATTGGACTGTGAGTACATGCTGGATGTGTGATTCTGTATGCTTTAAAGGAACCTAAAGGGATCTTGTTTTTGACAGAAGTGTCTTTTTTTCTCTTCCAGCACTGGCACATTTTAATCTTCTATGTGCCCACGCACACACTCTGGTCTGAAAGTGCAAAGGTATATGCGTTCTGTCAAGCATAGGATTTGCACTGGAAGGGGACCCTTCCCCCTTGATACAAAGTAGGGCGTAGCATTACTTTATTCAACTTTCCAATACAAATCATGATCTGTGGTGGAAAGAAAATCCCACCTCAACACTTTGTGCTGGGTTGGTGCAAAGCGTCAGTAACTCTGGAACCTAATTTTCTAATGAATAGGTTCTGTGTTTGTGGCAGGCTAAATAAAGAAAACCTAGATAACAGCTGACGTTTTAGCTGAGATTAACACCTCATTCATACTTAAACTCTAATTGTATGCTGACAGAACAAAAATTCTAATTGATCTCTATTAAGACAGTTTTGGTATCAGTCCATTGCACAACACACTGAGACTGACAGACATTTCCTTTGCCTTAACATGAACAAACTGAAATGTTAAAATTTGGGACAAAACACCTCCTGGTATCTGTTACAAGTAGGCGGTGACCTTAAATCCTGCCTGTTCCTATCAAAACAGCTTGTAATCAGGGAGTTGTGTTGACTCTGATCTCTTTAGTACCCTACATGTCCAAGCCATAACTAAATTCACATTTTCTATTATAGAACATCTCCAAAATCTACATCTGACTGACCATAAATCAAGGGATACTCCTCATTCAAGGTCATGTCCTGTCGAAAGTACTCTATTGTTTATCTGTTTTCCTAAACCACCCATTAAAGACTAACAAAACATCATTTGGTCCATAATACAGCAATCAGAATCATCTTTGACTGAAAACAAGTGATCACATCTCATCCTATTGTTCTTAATTAAACTGGACACCAATCAAACAAAAACATTGTGACGGGGTGGGTCGATGTCCCGATGAACAGGAGAATACACGAGAATGGTGGTCAGCGGTGCCTCTCTCACCGACTTATGTCCCCTTACAGCAGGACGATGCCCCTTACCAGAAGGAAGAATGGATCCCGCATACTCAGCCTTTATGTCTTGAAGACGAACAGGGACAAGGCGCCTTTAACTGGGGTTTCCAGCAAGACGAAACCCCTCCCCTGGATGACGTCACCAAGCCTGGACTGTCAAAGGAAGGAGATCCTGGAAGAAGACGGACGGCGTTTCCCTGGAGGAAGAAGGTGATCTGGAGTGGAGAAGAAGGACGAGAACAGAGACCAAGGAGGAAGAAGCAGATGAGGCGCACGGGAGGCGGAGTACCACAGGCGTTCCCGACAAGCCAGGAGGCCACCGACACCTCGAGCCGCCCTGCCACATTCCCACGGGAGGACCGTGGCTGGAACAGGTACGGGGCAAAGTAGCGGGTTGGGTGGGGAGACGGAGCCATCCTGCCATGTAAAACCCTCACTAGACCGCTTGTGCATATATCTGTATATAGTGCCTGTACAGTCTACTTCCCTCCCCTTCACCACGAGCACCAGAGCACAGTACCTCGCCGCACTTGTGTGGACAGTTGAGCACTCGGTTTCCCTCACTCCCGGCCCCTCGTGATCCTGTGTAAGGACGACCGTCCTAATCCTTGTGTTTCTTTGTTTAATTTTGGGTTCCGGATACCGAGGGAGACTACGGCGCTCCTGTTATCTGAGCCATTACCAGCAACCCATTCATTCTGGGTCCTCTAAGGAGAATCAAGACGGACCCTGCGGCGTTCGCTAAAGAAAGACTTACAAGCCGGCAAAGAAAAGTGTTCATAAAAATAAAGCCTTCCCTTAAACGCACTAGTAACCTCTCTGACTCAGTCACTGTTACCCGCCACAAACATATTCAATACTTTTTCCATTTTCTGGAAGACAACACACTATAATACTCCGAGATAGCCCTGAGACGTTTTTACCTAGTTCAAACCTAGAAGGAAACTTCACTTCAACAAATACACCAAGCTATCCAGTGCCAAATGGAAAAGAAACAAGCATTTGCAATGCAATAGGTCTCGCATTATTAAAGTGTGAGCTATTGGCATTGCTAAACAATGCAACACCAATAGTTCAAGCTTTAATAATGCAAGACCTATTGCATTGCAAATGCTTGTTTGGTAATGCCAGGTCACCATTAGTTAGGCACTCCCAAGGCCTGGGGGATGCAGGTGCCAGGGTGGCTGGTTTCTCACTGGATCCGGTTGCAGCCGGGGGACATTTGAAGAGGAGGCTGCATGCATCGTGGGCAAGCTCAGGAGAGGAAGTCCATTGCTAGATCTCAGGCAAGGATCGCTAGGGGGACATCACTGGGTCATTGGGCAACCTGGACTCGGGCAAAAGGCGTCAGATGCAGAGGGGTACAAATGTCATGGACGGATGTATGACATTACAACGCATGCTTTTACATCGCATGCCTTTACAATGCGGTTTTTACATCGCAGTCCATTACAACGCATAGCGCTTTGGGGTGCTGGATAGTGAATAGTTTAATTTACTATTGCAACTCCAGTCCCCGTGGACACTAGGGAAGGTTATTGGATAGTAAATTAACCTATTCCCTATCCTAGAGCGCCCCCAGAGCAATGCGTTGTAATAGTTTGCGTTGTAATGACCGCGTTGTAATGGTAGTGCGTTGTAAAAGTTTCGTTGTAACGGTTGTTCACCGTCATGGACCCACCGGGATCTGGTGTCCTTGGGGTGGTTTCTTTCTGGACAAATCCAGTGTCCACCGGAGAAAAGTCTTAGAAGAAGGGAGCTCAGGTTCTTGAAGGTTGCTAGCTGCTGGGCACGCTGGTTTGTGTGAGCATGTACCTTGAAGCGGGGACAGGCCGGTAGGGCTGGGGAAAAGTCAGTTGTCGCCTTCCTCCTTCGCTGCTGCATGGGTCTTCGGTCCTTCTTAGGTCATCGAATCTGAGGAACAAGACTCGAAGGAACCCTTAAATACTAAATGTATGGGCATTACTGAGGTCAGTGGCCAACACAATCTAGATGTTCAGGGATGTTGCAGAAGTATTAGCATGGTTGACACTGAAGTTCAGTATTGCACTAGCAAATCCACCAGTTCTTACTGTAAACTGTAAAAAAAAGGTATGTTAGTCTGTAAAGTCCCATTCGTCAAGCTGTGATTGGTGGTAACCTGCTTCAAATCATGTCGGGCAGACCCTAGTGCATCGGTCCCTATCTTGTCAAATAATACCTTCTACTCTTTGTGGCCTGCTTTCTTTAAACTGGAAGCTCCAGATATTTCTCCAAAGGCTTTTGGGGACAGATAGTTACTAGGGTTTTTTTCACTGTGGATATTTTCCTTAAGGATTATTCGTACAAAAGTATACGTAGCCATCAATTGTAGGAATTAAGTTGGATTAATCTATGCAGGTTTAGAATCTATTTAAAACCCGGACACAAAAATCCTGTACTTTGAGAACAGAGTTCTCAACGGTTTCTGATACCTTACAAATATTCCAATAATTGTAGAAATAGCATTATGTGCAACCCTCTAACCGGTGTTTGCAAGGTAAGAATTGAACCTCTCATTCCTACTCCTGTCTTGTGAACCATGCCAGACTATTGCTCTGGATTTTTCCAACCTATTTGAATTACTATCTTTCTACAACATGTGTTTGTTGCTATTGATCAATTGCCACTCTAAGTGGATCATCATCATCTTGTTGATCCTATTTATATTCAGTCGGTTGTTTTTTCTTAATGATGTGTTTAGCCTAGAAGGAACTCCTAAAGAATTATTAAGAGCAAAGCACTCATCTTGTTTCCAGGGAGATTATTAATTTTCTCTCCAAACATGACATTAAACAGTCAGTTAAGTATGCATGATCACTTAGTCAATGGCTTGGTAAAGAGGGCAAACAGTTCTCAAGGAAGGGATTCAGCCTGCTCTTTCTGCTGGGGTTGATACGACGTTTTTTTAAAGACAGGTTAACATCTTATCAATACTCCCCGTATTCTAAGTCAGGATTCACTCCTTTTGAGATATTAAGAGGGAGGAAAAGTAAATCTAGTGTTTTTTTTATTTCATCTGGATGTTTGTTACAAAAAAGTGTAAAGGTGATAAAGAACAACTACAATTTGGTGGTTTGAGACATTTCACAGGATATTTTGCTACTGGAAACTGGGTTCACATTAATAAGCCTTTTGGTGTTTCAAAAGGGTTATCTATTTTCCCAATTGAGCGCGAGTAGGAACGCCGTTTTGTTGCATGGAAGGGGTTGATGGAATAAGAGCAGGTTGGTTCCCATTTCTAAAACTAGGACGCACCGCGCACTTAATGGTAAACCTATTCCTTATGAGTCACAATTACATAAAGGATGTGATGTAGCTATGCAATTTTTTCCCAACTCTATTTCTCTCAGATTCACTCAAAGTACAAGATTCTGAAGGAAAGAGTTATGTCGTAATATTTGATGGTGTTACAACACAATGTCATTATAATACCGATGTCTTCTCTAAAAGTTTCCAGGGCACAGGAACCTGAATGCACTCTGGAGGTACTGTGTTTTTCTATTGTTTTGTTGGTACAGGTTACTGAATACACTCCTAGGATTTCTCAAATTTGAGGGTGGGGTTGTCAAATCTAATACAGATTGTTCAACGAACAGTGCGAAAGTGCAGAATAATGAACCCCTTCAAGGAATGCAACAGGTATTTTTTTAATGTATTATTGATTCTATTTTTCCTGCATGTTCATCTGGTGTTTCCGATGTACAGTTTACATAAGTACTCAAGTATGTTTTTCTTTTCTACTAATTAGAGTGTGTTGAATAGGTTTCTGAAAGTGTATTCACATTTTCGGTTCAGTTTAGAGATTATTATTAACTTTTTCTTTATTGGTGGGGGTGATGGTGTATGTGGGTATGTTGCAAGTCCCTCCATTTCCTTAAATCAAGCATTAGAATCTATATGCATCATTGGAGGTTCTGAGTCTTTTGGAGGTTCCGAGTCTTTTGGAACTCTTTTGTTGCCAGTTGAGGGTCAGTTGTACTGTCCCTTCGTCTAAGTAGCTCGTCCCTAGCCATGGGTTCTATCATCTGGACTTAAAGTTAATACATTCTACACAAGTCTACTTTGCTGTTCTGGTCTCTGGTCATTTCAGCTACACCCCAATACTATAGATTGTCAGCAGAGTATACTCTTGCAAATAAACATGCGTTAACAGTGTAAACTGGCGTCCAAGGGGGGTCCAGGACATACGTAGATCAATGGACAATCATTTGGCTTATCCATTAACACAAACCATGTGCACCATGCAGCAACCAATGAGACATCTGGATTGGGGGGGGGGGCGTAGCATATGACGCCACAACCAACTTGATCAACAAATGAGGCAACTAGTAGCAGAGAAAGCAAAAGGAACTCATGAATCACGATATTAAAAGTAAAAGTCCTACTATTCAGCAACTCAGTACACTAGCACACTCCACTCTTACAGTTAGTGAATCCATGCCTTTGGGCAAAGTGCACATTCCAACTGCTACTTTTTGCTTTTAAGTTGCTACATATATTACAACCAGCAATCAATATTACATGTGCACTGTTCAGCACATTACCGTTACTTTTAAAAGTCCGCCAAAAAAGAAAATTCCTGCTCATCACCTCAATGCCTAGGAATACCTTGATGAGCCCCATAACGTTGGGTAGTGCATCTCAAACCACAGGATAAATCTGTTTGCTCTTTGTAGCAGGTGATATCCCCAGTGTACTCTGAACGAAAGGAAGATGGCGCAGCTTGCAAACAAGACAACAAGTGAGTCACATCTGTAACTTATGCTCCGGCCCCAACAGAACAAACATGTATGTGGCTCGTAAATAACTGAATTACTAGCGGTGTTCACGTTTAATCAAGCTTCCATTACCATGAAAAGATAAACATTTTATTTTACCATTTAAAATCATTACACATCTCGTCCACTCCAAACTGCAAGATAAATAATTAAAATGCAATCAAATATAAAACATCCCTATCGTCAATTAATACGCTTGTCTTCAAGGAAGATCATGTAAAAATGATATTGTGGATTTTGATTTTCTCTGAGGCTATTGCAGCTGTTTGCACGTCATTCAGTTCCTTGACCGCCGAATTCATGAACTTAAATAACTGAGCCGGTAATCGGGTTGATTCCCTCGGACAAAACTCAACAGCGTCTCCACAGGTTATGATTTTAAGAGTTTTAAAAGCCAGTCACAGCTAACATGTCTTTAGTGCCTGCAGTTTCGTTCAAATACATATCATTGCATAATGATTATGAAGATGAGCTGCATAATCTGGTGTGCCATAGGCTTTCAAGGGTATCGTTCAGAAATAGTCGTATAAATTGCCATTTCAGTTCCCTTGATAATGATTATTTTAAACCAAGTAGTAAATTCGGGGAGTCGCACAAAGTAACTACCAATCACAGATTCTTTATGTTCAAATCTGCGGGTATGATTTTAGCTTGCTGCACCAAAATGCTTGCCAAGTGTTTAGGAGGGAAATGTGTTCCGCAAATGTCATGCGCCAAGTTGTCTATGGGATGTTGCAGGAGCAGTAGTTCGATTACGATTTCTCCAATATAAATAGCTGCCATGGTTAGTGTACCCTTGGTTGCCCGTTTTAATATAGCACAAAAAAATCGTTTAGTACTAATTGCTGTCTAATGAATTTAATTTCCAAGCCAGGAGTCAATACCATTTCTGAAGGCGATCTCAGTGAAAGTCAGTGTTGGCATCAATATATAATCAATTACCTGTGCGGGAGCAGGTTGCGTCTGGACAGTTCAGATTCTTTAATGACCTTTGAAAAACGACCTCTCATCCACCCGAACCCCTAAAACTTTGCAGAAAGAATCCCTCTACAGTTTGAAAACAAATTAGCTGTTTTAGTTTACTGGTAAACCAAAACAATGCCCTTAGTTTTAGACCCAATAATTTGGATAGTGTTCATTTCGTTGTAACAGGCTATGGCCGCCAAAGATATCTGAAACCCTATGTCTGTCTGATCTAACAAGATTATATCATCCCAACATTGTAATACTTGAAACTTAGTATCAGCTTGCGGTAATGGAAAAGATATTGCTTAATTATCAGTTTAATGTCGCCCAGATTTAGTTGAAATAGGAGATAAGCTAGAATGCAACTGGTTTTGAAGGCAAGAATATTATGTAGCGTGTCACATTTTCCCGTTACCTTACGCTTCAATAAGGTATCCGACTACAAGTTATTTCTGGCGTTTACTAGGGGCGGTGGAATTCCCTACTTAGAAGAACTGGCCCGCAGATGGCCTCTGACATTATGATATGTTGTAAAAACAATGAATGAATCGTATGAATAATGGTTTCATAAAATAAAAAGTCCAGTATGTATAGAGTTTAAGTAAAAGACTTGCTTTAAAATTCTGTGAAGCCGTTATGTTAGCTGACCTTACACTCCAAGTTTAGGAGGGATGCGGTGTTACATTAGAGATTATGTGGCACACAATGTCTTGCAGAATGAAGTTACGGCATGCTGTATTGACGTTTAGTATGGCATGTCAGGTCAATGTTTGACATTACTTTTACCTTGCACATAAACGGCTGCTGCCTGTCCAAACTATGAATAGTATTTCTCGCTAACCTGATAAATGTATTCTATCAAAACTGAGATCATGCCACCAGTCTCCTCTCGTAGTAGGCCCTGCTGCAGCCTCGCTGGAGAACCAGCCTGCTCAATTAGCGTCGCACCCAACCCCGTTCCGAAGTACTAACATTACCCACATCATGCTTACTGTAAGCAAACAAAAGAGTTGCAAGTGGAGCCCTTCAACACCCTTTTTAGAACCAGTCTCAGATGCACGTACTCAGGTCGCAGTTATAAGGCTACAAATATAGAGTAGCAATGACGCTTTAGTTGTAGACTACAAAAACGAATCAAATCAAATCCCAGGCACCATCTCATTCTCAATCCGGGGGAAACTAATTTAAAAGCTGCGTTTTGAATGCCCCCTCCCACTGCGCGTGCGCCTACTACGTAGCCAACCAGCTAGAAGCTGAGGAGAAAAAAAAAAGAATAATCGAGTGGGCGGATCGGAGTAACAGTTGACGTTGCGTCCTAGTATGTCTCTCTCCCGGCCATTTTAGACTCAGGAGACGAAAGGATGAAACCAATACACATTGCATGGTGCATTTCTTTAGCGATTGCTGTATTACTCTACCATGGCTAAGCGTATTATCCAAACGTGTTAGAGCGCTTAACATTAACAAGGTAAGATCGGCACTTTCTGTGTGCTCGTGTGTGTGTGTGTGTGTGTGTGTGTGCGCGCGCGCGGACCGGCGGCGTGTGTGTGCTCGTGTGTGTCTGTGTGTGTGTGTGCGTGCGGGGGGGGGGGCGGCGGTGTGTGTGTGCTCGTGTGTCTGTGTGTGTGTGAGCCCGCGTGTGTGTCTGTCTACGTGCGAGCTCCATTGTGACGGGGATCAGCCTGCCAGAATCAGAGCGCGTGTTCATGCGCGCGACCTGATCCGATTCCGGCAGGCTGCGCGTGACAGTCTCTTGTTTCCCCTTGAACTCCTTGAAAGCTAAACTGATTACAATAGGGCTCCACAGCGACAATCGCTTCGCGATTGCGTCGCAGTGCGAGCCCTAAAAAGCTAGATGGGAACCATCACATCACAGCTGGTATTGAATTATGGAATGCATTGCATCCCTGATGCAAAAAAAGCCCCTACTCTACAGACTGTCAAGGCCCATTTGAAAAAGCTCCCGATAAACTGACTATGTCAGGGTAGATATGGAAGTGCTTGTCAGTTTCTAACTATTCCTTGAGCATTCTGTGCTCCAGCTCCTCTGAAATGTCCTCCTTCTCCCCTCCTTTTTCTACCTGTCCCCATCTCCTTGAAACTAGACTGATCTGGTATTTTTTGTAGCATGATAAATAAATACAAATTCAAATATACAATATCCTTAATCTTCTATTTACCTAACTAAACTTGATGCCAATAACTCAGGTTTCAAGCATTGTGACCCCTATACCCATATTTTCAAAATAATAAGTAGGCTATGAATTATACCTGATTTATCAGCGCCCACCATGTTACCTATTTCAGCATTATGTCTCATCATGAGGTTAGAGCACTCCTGGTCAAAAAGGGCTTGACTAGGGATTTATTACCGAAGAAATATATTTGACCAAAGTGCCTATATCTTTTTAACAATAAAACAAGGTGGAGTGCAGCACCTCACCAAGACTGTCAACTAATGCATCAGTAGAGCTAACCACTAGCACACCGTTTGACAAGGTATGTTAATTTTAAAAATACCGGTACTCATAGCAGTCCTCCACTTCTCACAATCCTGAACTTTAATTTGTTTTTTTTATAAAGCTGCTCAGCCGCGTGCGTAATTGATTTTGTGGAAATATGCTGGTTTGATGGTCTTCCTGAGCTTTAGATGGTCCTTGGTGGTATGTATTTGCACAGCAAAGGTATTAAAAAACCTGGCACAAGCATTAAAAATGTAGGGCCTCCTGTCGCCCTCCTCTTTGTATGGGTGATAACCTATGGATGTTCTAAATGATCCTACTGGGATATAGTGTTTAGTTCTGATGATGTGATACAGTCTGTACTTGTAGTACACGTGATTGCATCTTAGCTGCTGGTTTTGTGGATACCACCCCATACCCCCTGGACAAACAATCAAATGACATTATTGCTACTGGAAACACACATTTTTGAGGAATGCATTCACACCCCAGGCAAACCTGAAGCACTGCTTAACTTGTGCTCTGGAAATGTACTTTTCAAACACCACATGTACACAATGCCCATCCTGTGAATTTGTATTATTGGTTCTGTTGGATAACATATTGTTATGGCAACTCTTTTAAGGTCTTCAAATATAAGAAAACAATTACATTTTATAATCCAGCATGACTACACTGGAAGGCAGTATTAAACATTACACATAACGCTATCTTGAAAAAAGCATCAGGAAGATATATAAAATAATGACAGCTGAATCTGGCGTTTATTCAAAAGTACATCATTTATTTATCTGACAAATTATTATCCACATCCGGATATTACAGTTTCTCTTGGAAGTAATTTTCCTATAAACACATGTAGATTAAATATTTGTTCAAAAGGAAAAAAATATCTCCATCAGTCATGTTTCAACTTTAATTTTTGTATCTCACAACAAAATACATCATCAATAGTTTAATGACATCTTTTTCAAAATCTACGAATATGTACACACGAACCAGAGACTTCAGTGATCCCCCTGCAAACATCTGTTCAACATGACATACAATGTGCTTATTTCGTTGTGAATTGATTGCTACAGATGCTACTTATTTTTAATGCTTTGTTGTGATATTATGTCTGTGTACATTTAACAATTTAATAGTGTAGAGCTTACGAGGAAAGTGATATGGTTGCATGTTTGGCCCAGGCAACTACCTCGATTAGTTTAAGACAGATTACTATATGTACATAAGCCTGGTGTTTGGGAGACAACACCAGCTAGCAGCAATGCAATGTGTTGAGTGAGCTCTTATTTTACATTTTACAAGCCTACAAATCTAGGTTAGTCCCAGAACTGACCAAATACTACAGTACAATTTTTAGTTTTTGGCAACAGTCTTGGTCTGCGCAAATGAAAGATTTCTGTAGGTGGCAATGCCCATATACACAGTATACATTGCATAAGTGAGTTATAAAAAAAATGGAAATACTCTGCATTAATACATTGGTCAAGTTGAGGAGTACGTGAGCCATACCACAAATAAATATTCGTGTCATGAAGAACAGGTGTTACTTTGCATAAATATATAAAACAGAAATATTTTATGTACAGTATTTTTTAATTGAAGGTACTTAGAAAGCAGAATAATGCCTGATATAAACTGTGTAACAACGCAAAATAAGTGCTCTCTTGAGAATGTAATTTACTTTAACAAGATCTTCTTTTCGTTGGCTGGTTTTGTGTCCTCTGTTTGACAAATATGTATTGCATGTATTTCATACTTCCTCAATTCAGCCTTCAGGCAGAATTAAGGGGAGGGAATGTAAATTGTGGTGTTGAGACTTTCCAGGCATTTGACAATTGCACACAGTTGAAATCCATGTATCTACTGCACCATCCCAGCTAAACCTTTGATGCTTAACTTAATTCCTAGGCTATACAAAACATAGATTCTTTTCATTTACGTTCAGAAATAATCATTAAAATATCTGTAATATATTCTTATAGAATACCATAGAGTAAGTATATAGTATCTTTGTCTAAAACCTATATGGAGTGTGTGTTGTATGAATCACGAAGCACTGAGTAAGTTTGCACTGCAGTAGTTTAGAGTGTGCGCGTAAAGTTGGGCACCCATGTCTAGATGCAGAAGGTGATCGTATTTCTGAAGTGCCTCCCAGTTATAGATATAAACATGTGGAAGAAAATGAACTACTCAACTTCCTTAGACTCTTTATTTACTTTTCACCAGCAATATCGGATCTAGTTCACAAAAATTAGCTCTGAAGCAAATATAGGCAATGGCTTTCTAAACTCAGATTTATATTAGATGTCTCATTCTATTTTCACATAGACCTGACTTGGCAAAGGCTAGAAGAACATTTAGAGAATGCTCAGTAGTACCTCGATATATAGTTGTTGAGTAAAACCTCATTAAATATATTTTTATAAAAACATCTCAAAGATGCCCCATGCATCCCATGAATTGCGCATGTGCAAATCCATGTGAATATTTTAAAAAACAACTGGTGTAAATCAAAGCGGTTGTGGCCATATTTCAGTTTTGCTCCAGTTTGAATGTCTGTTAGTCCAGCCCTTCCTGTAAATCGTCACAGAGTTTAGTGCTGATATATACAAAAAACAACTTTGAGTATGTAAGACTTGAGTTACATACATGAACATTGTTCTACTATAAAGTAACTTTAGAAGAAAACAGACTAGATGTTCGGCTAGTATGTTTTCCCGATGTATGTGTAAATTGACAGTTTATACTAGATTTTCTCTTTAACAACAATAACATTTTCATTGGATAGTTCCCTTCAGTTTCCCCCACTTGGTGTGGTTACTGTGTCCTCATCCATGATTGATGTTATTATTATGGCAAATGTTTGTTAGCATTTGCAAAACTTAACATTTGCCAGGGCTAAGGCTTTTTGACGGTAGTCTGGCTTCTTCAATTCTACATGGAACAAGACCACACAATACATGCACACTATTAACAAATATTGTCCCATATAGTCCACACATACACACTCACAGTCATAAGGTTACAAACAAAAATCAAAAGGCAAATGTTTTTTACAGCAACACCATACTGCCCTCACTGTTGTCCAGTTAGTGACCATCAATGTACCTAAGACAATCTGCTCGACAAAACGTAGTTTGCAGTCTGATTTGATGTCACAAATTGTGATGCTTTTACAGGGTGTAACTGCTTCACCTGTAACTTTATGCTGCTTTTGCTACACTGTTTTTCATAAAGCACAGATAGGAAGAGGTATGAACCAAAACACCTAAGACTAATTCTAGACCAATATGTAATTTAGCTATACATGATTTTCCTAATTCAGTCATGACCTTTTTAATTGCATTAATGCTTGCACCAGCAGTCTTTAGAGCTGATTGTCTAGTTTGAAGTAGAGGCGTTTGTAATATGGTACCTGCAACTAAAACCCTGCATGCAGTGTTTGCATAATCTAAGCACCAGAGCAAACTAAGCAAATCTTCATGGTGCCACCAGAAAAAAGGATGCCACTGCCATGCCATGTAGCATGCTTGGTAGATAAAATAAATAAAATATGAATAAAACTTAAATTCATGGACCTTTGCTCTACGATAAGCATATTGAAGCTCAAACTATAGGAACATCCCAAACACACAGTATTCCTGCTTTTATGCTTATAATGGCACCAACGGGGCAGCTTATTGCTTGCCTGCGCATTGCTGAATTACTAAATTTCCACCCTACACCGAAATGTATCCGAGTACTAATATCCACTTTTTCCTGAATAGAAAATAGGTTAAACACTTCAAATTCAAATGTATACATTTTTCTTAATTCACGTACAATATCTAGACTGGTGTTTGACCAACAAAATAGGGCTACATGAATTGATTATTGCAAATCGATTTCTAATAATACAGAATCAGAGCTACATTGAGCAACAGCTGAGCAGTAGATCACCTAATGAAGAGATGGCTATATGTTTGCTCAGAAGATAGGTGGAGGTGAGAGGAAGTCTGTCAATAAAGATCTAGTTTACTCTAAATAAATATCGAGGTGCTGGACTTTGAGCTTCTGGAACTCTTCCTGAACACCAGATGGGTTCCTGCATGCCAACTAGAAAAACACCCAAGGCATAAAATAAAAAACAATACTATAAGGCAGGGCATGTGCTAAGTGAATTAAGTAGTTGTTTCTGGGACTTTAAGGCCACAAATGTCTTTTTTCTTTTTGCTGTTGTCATTGCTAATCCATGCATCCTGTCCCACTACAATAACAGCAAAAACAGTGTACAGTAATTTGATTTAACAATAAAAGTGATTAGGAAATAGTTCACAATGCCGCTAGGATACACCAAAAACAAACTAATTATTACATGTAAACAGTATTTTGATTTAACAATAAAAGTGATCATGGACTAATTTGCAATGCTGCTCCAGGTACACAAAAAACAAATGAATTACATTTCAGGTTGTGTACATCTTTTTTAAGGCTTTGTACTATGAATGCATATCTACAACTGTGAAAAGGAAAAATCAGAGGCTAGAATAACATCAATATATGATAGCTCAGTGGGAAAACCACCTACTTCAGACGTCTGTATGCAATCGGCAGTAGCACTTTAGTATTCCAGTGGGTCCACTAAGGACCACATTACAAGATCCCCAAATATAGGGATTCAGATTCTGCCAGGTATTCCCAAACCTATATACGAGGATTAAAAGTTATTTCCCCTGGACCCAAATCTATGTGGTTTTGCCCTTCTGGTAGACATAACAGCCTGTTTGGAGCAGGTATGGAGTTGATTTTATCTTTCAGGTGGAGGTGCTGGGGAGCGGGAGAGTAAGGGGACAGAGCTGACGAGAGGAGCATGTTTGCTGCTCTCCTGATCCTGCCTTTATAGAGAGTATGTGAGCCATGCACAGCAGCTAGACGCAGCCCGTGCATCTAAGCAGTAAAGTACTGACACAGTATTTCCAGGTATGGAAGTTTCAGGTCTGGTAGTTGCGGACCTGAAAACTAAGAATATCTTGGCACCCTATCCACTGCAGGGGATACTGCTTCAGTCTACTTGTAAAGCGGGCTAATTCATTTATCCATCCATGGCGAATATAAAATACACCATACTCTTGGGATAACAATAATTACTTCAATTTAATGCACACTAAACCCTCAACCCTGCAGCATAATCAGTAAATAAAGAATATATTATAGCATTATTATTATTATATAGACATGTTATGATTCCAGTGCATGCTTGAGGGGATTTTACAGTGAAAACACTGGAGGTCTGTAGAAGTTCCTGCTTCATTTTCTGGCTTTTACATTACCAGGCTATTAGCCTGGTATCCTGTGCAATAATCTTTGGACCCCACTGATCTTCCTTAACAGAGGTGGTTAGACTGATATGTGATGTTTTGTTAGAATAATATTTGGTGATGTACTCATGTGGTTCAGAAGCAGATGTTTATAAATGTTAAACTGAGAATGAAAATCCACAAAAATCTTCAAAGAAAGGACAGTAAGTAAACTGGGAAAACTGCCAATATGGTTAAAAGTACTAAAAACTGTGTGAGTCTGAAGCTTGACACATGGTTGAGATTTACCATCTTCTAATGACAAATTAAGCTATACACTTTTCAGCCTTAAAAACGTTCACTTGTAAATGCTATCTTCAGAAACTGGAACAGGACTAAAGCATGGAAAGAGGTTACGTATGAAAGTAAAGTCCTCAAGGAATTTATTTGTAAAAGCTTTTCTTTTAAGGACACACTAGTGGGCATTCACAAATGGTTTATACTGGTTCCAGTTGCTGCTGTTTCATGGGAGTGTGACATTCAATGAACTGCTGCATCTTTAACGGGTTGATTGGTATAGTCGTCCCTCTTTATGAGTGACCTGCAAAAATACCAAACGCTGTGCTGCCCATTTAGGCAGGGTTTTGAATGATTAGTTATATAAGTTTAATCACACACAGTAATTATCAGAGGTGATAAAATCTGACCCTGGAGTTACATTTTTGCAAACCTCAACAGGTAATGCTGGAATTTAACATCCAAAAAATGCCCTATAATTACAGGAACATGCATATTCTGGTGTGGTAAGCACCATAATCCAAGGTAGGCTCTAAAAATGTGTAGTAAGTGCCATTTATTGCACCTGATAAATTCCAACCCTCGCTGCGTTGGATCTTATTCGGATAAATATCCCACCAACCATTTTGCCACTCATAATGAGGACCTAAGAGCGTCCTTTGATTTCAGTGGAATTAGTCCAACATCCAGAATCTCATGACACAACGGAATCTTATTGAAAACATTTGTAACTTTTGAACTGGAATTTCCATGAGTTTCCTATGAATATATTATATAATGAAGGAAACAGCGACGCAAATTGGCATTTTCTCATCTACAAATGGCACAACTTCTGATACTTTCTACATCCTACTGAATATGTTTTTTCTATTACAACTACTCATTTTGAAATAGTGTCCCCTTTCTTAGTTTTTTTTACAAATATGTTTCAAGATATCATGCTGCGGTTTTAGACTCTTATTTATTTTCATAGTTGACTGATGTATAATTAAAAATTGCACAGAAATACTGTTTTCTGGTTCCACCAATTTGTGGCTTTGGGCACAGAACCCATATATGTACAATGCCCATTTATATTACTTTTTGACTAAATGTGCATTTACTAGTAAGGATCACTTTAATGAAGCTACTATGTCAACCAGGCATGTGTTCCGTTTTTTTCACATTCTGTTTATTTGATTGTTGTATAAAAATAATTAGCATTTTTGTAAACCAGCAGATTCATCTCAATGTGTATGGAAATTAGTGCAGAGTGTGGTGGACATGTTCTTCAAAACCTTCTTACATTTTCATTTTTGTTACTGCAAATTTATTAAAAGGGTGGAGTGATTCTACGTAGCAAATTGCAAGATGGCAGAAGGTGTCCGTGAAACCAGAAAGACAGGAAATACATAGTGAGTCATTTGCAATAGTGTTCTTTAAAAAAGACAATGCAATCTTTGGAATACACAGGGCCTATACTAAATAAAAAAAGAAGATGAGGATGACATTGTCAGTAATATGCAAGTAGAATGATTTTGGGATGTGTGATGAATAGCAGTGCAAAGTACATTTACGTCCACTATTACAACGCAGTTTGAAGCTGACACACAATCTACTATTTGTTCTGTATAGTTTGCATTGCATGAAGCATCCACTGCAGGTAGCAGGTGAAGGGTGTTGTACAAAGATTCATGTGTGTTTCTTTTGGTAATAGAAAATTTCTACTTTTCCCATTGCAGGGGCTTCTAAAAGCAGATCTTGAAAATGCTTCTTGATTCGTGATCCACACAACACCTCTACCCATCCACTCTAAGCTAGATGAGAAAGAATATTTGGACAGAACCCTAAAGTAATAAGACAAGGAACAAAAAGATATCTAAGACACTTATACTCCGGTAAAATATATTAGGGTATGCAGCAGTATCAACTGGGTGCCCAGCCGCGAACCACAATATGCTAACAGGCCCCTGGTAAATATTACCAACGTCGAAGTCCACAAGTCCGGTTTTACAGAAGAAGCACTAGCCTCATTGAATGCCATGCTAAGTGGATGCAACCCTTCCGCCCTTGTGGTACACATTTGTAGTGAATCACACCTGAAATCAAGATTCCACCCCATGTACAAGAACAGTGTAAAGGATCATTGGAACAATACTTCCGGGGTTAATATAAATTATAAGAACATGGCTATAGTTAGTTAGCACAACCTTCTAAATATAGCTAGTGTTCAAATTCTTTAATATTTTTGGATTCTGTACAGAAAGTTCATCATAGGAAATGTGACCATCAAAATAGTCATCTTTCAACCGCAGAGCAAGTTCTGTAATAATAGTTAAGATACAATATCATATTGTTTATTAGGTAAAATATATCAAATGGGTGTCTCCTATCTTCAGCTGTAAGATACAAAATCAGTTATAAGCTCAGTCCCTTGCTTAGCTGAAAAATACAGTTTAGTACTGATTTTTAACTCTCTCCTGGTCCTCGAACAATCACTTTTGGTCCACATGCAGATGGAGATTGAAGCACCAGGTTCTCTTAGATTTTATCTGAAAACTGATGCACCTTCATACTTTATTCAAAAAGTCCAGGTTGAGAGATGCTGGGATGTGAATAGAGTCCATTGTGATAGATGAGGGGTTGAACGGAAACAGAACAGGGAACATGTACTTAAAGTCTAACAGCAGATTCGGAGGGTCATTTCGTTCTTGCAAATGTGCCTAGAAAGAAAAAATAATAATTTTGAGCAATGATAGATATTTGCATGTTTTACACATTTGTTGCTTGCCAATATTAAAATAGTCAACCTCATTGAAATCTTGTCTCCCTTAAACTGTGGCCAGATTTTCAAAGTTTTCTCAGCAACCAAGTCACATATATTCTCTGCATGCAAAACTGGTTCTCAAAGTCAGTTTTGCAATCAGAGGAGTCATTTATGCGGCAGGAAATTTCACTAGACCTCTGTATTTTCTGCAGTCATATACATTATCTAGAAAGGTAGTTTTCAGCTTTCTCCAGGAAAGAAAATGTATATTTTTTCACACTTCTAGGCACTTCAAAATCTACATAAAAATGCTTGATGTGCGAGAGGTGCAGAAAGTAGGGAAAGTGCACCAACAGTCCACATTTTCACAATGAGTGATGTGCTAGGGAAGACTTTTAATGAAATAACATTTCCATGAAAAGAAAGCAGAATATATTGTTTAAACGTTTCTAATTTGCTTTGCTTACATATGTGAATTTTCTGCAATGAAGAGACTTAAGGAAATAGAGTTAAGGCGATTAAGCACGCCATGCTTGTAGGAATCAAATCAGAATGTTGCCACAAAGCTTACTGAGCCTTACTTCAGACAAAAATTTCAAACTTTTAATTCATCCAAATAATTCTTTGTGGATTGGACAAGGTTTACATTTATACTGAAGATTTAAATACAGTCTATGGAAGGTCTGGTAGGTAACATGCACAAAACTGTTACTGCCTCTTCCGCTTCCCGCTCTATGTTCAAGAACCTTGTCATCACGAGGCGGGGTGATATGATGATATTCTTACTTTTGAATCAAAATCTGGATATCATGGAGGGAGTAATCTCCTTCCCAAGAGACTACTTGAAGGTAAGAGCTAAGGTGGTGCCTGCTACAAAGTGAATGAATTAACAACAAATGACAGAGAATGGCACCTACTAGGGACTAGACCAGACTTGAACCTAGTGCCTTCAGAAACAACCATTTTGGCTTTACAGCTGGGACTCCTAGACCCAAAACAATCATGCTTTGAGGCCACATATAACCAAAACACAGCTCACCCAAAAGAAAGAAAGAAATAACCTCTCATACACCTCTTCAAACATCCATGAGAGCAAGAACAATTATGTCTTAAAGCACATTTCCAGTCTTGAAGCGTTTGAATTCACGTTTACGGGCTTTGCTTCAATTGTATTCTCTTTTTATTCAATGTTTTCCTTTTCTTTCTACAATAATCAACATTGGTATTTTATACCACTTACAGCATAAGGAAATAATATGGTGGGATGGTGTTGTGGGGCCGATTTCCTGATTTTGTGTGCAGTGCAGCACAGCAACCACATTTGCTGCAATGCATTGTTCATGGTAGAAACCCCAGAGCAGAGCCATCTCGATTGTGATTGGCCTGCTCTGGCTGCTGTTATATGTGATGGCACTCTAAAATGCTGCATTGTGTGACGGATAGCCTTGTGTAGGTCCAGTGTGTGCTGTCTAGCATTGGTTTTGTATGGCAAGCATACCCTTCCAGTACAAAACCAGATGTCGAGATAAACATAAAAGATACCAAGCACTGGATGTGTGCTGTTCAATTCAGTACACATTAAATGCATCTTTTTTTATATTGTTTTGCGAAATGAAAACATTTCCTTTTGTTAGCACCTGCTTCTAGGAAGTAATATTTTTTGATGCAAACCTGCAGCTATCTTGGTGGATTGGTATTTGCACCAAAAACTAAAGGTTTGTGCTGATATATGCAAGCATTATACCCTACTGACGCCCTCTTTATTCAAAGAGCCACAAAGCAGAACAAAATACCTCTGGAAAGGCACCTTCCAAGCACACAATGCTCTTTGCCCTGGAAAGTACGTACTATTTGCCACTTTTGGGCACTTTGCGCTGGTGAATAGCCTTAGTAAACCTGGGCCCAAGTGTCTTAAAAACAATGTTCAAAACAATGTCCCAATGTAAATGCCAACTTCCACAAGGCGGTGATTTGGTACCCTCTATCCGGGGCAAAATAACAGCTCCCCAACACAACCATGTCCTAAAATGCTTCTGGTTTTCACCTCTGTCTCGCTTTACATTTGCAGCGTGAGGTATACTGCCTTCCCCCCAATGACGCAGAAGCCGTCTTAAAAGCCAGAGGTAATCTCGTGGTTCACTCATTTCTGTCAATTGGTGAACTAAAGTCCTTCAGATCAGAGTGCCTCCATTGTTGATGGAGATCATAAGTTATCTATTCTTTGCCAGCACAAGAGTTTGCCAGAGGCTGAGTATCCATTTTGTCAAATTTGTCAGGGACGCTGCTTCCGTTTTTTTTACAGTGACCTGCAATGAGTTATTTAGCCGCCCATTCATGCGATACATTAATAGTCTCTGACCTCTGCTCCTATATCTCACATGTTCTGCACACTGCCCTGGTAAAGTAAACCAAAGATCTGTCACCACAGGACCATCTAAAACTTTGGTAGAATGATGTATTTCCAAAACATATGTATGTGGATACAGTCGCTCCAGATATGCAGGGTTGTGCCTACTGCAGTGCCACGTCGCCAGTACTTCTCATTGGCGTCTGGCCGTATCTGTCTAAAGGGATGACGAGTAAGGTACCAACTGAACATTCGCTTGGAAGATGTGCAGGACCTTTTTGAGGCACTTGGATATATACTGCCAGCTGCTTTCCTATGTGTCCTTCCCTACTTCCCTTCCAAGTTCTCTTGTCTAAGTCTCCTGCGCCAGTATCAGTGTTGTTCGACCCTTCTCTCACCTAAAATGGAATGTAAGCAGGATACTATGCCGTCTGGAGCCTTCAAAGCATCTCATATATTCTTCTAATGCTATAAGAGATTGTGCTGCAGCTCTTTTGTTAAGTGGGTTTTAAGATCCAGTGCCAATGCTGCAGGTATTGTAGTATATCCAACTCACTGACCTTACATTTTTTTTTACACTTTTAGTATGTTTTATGACATCTCTTTGCAAAAGTATCTTGCAGAACCACAAATCAGTCTCCCACCATCGCTGGGGATAAACCTGGGTTGAAATTATGCAGTATATATGATGGTGGGAAAGTGATGAGCCCTTTATTGGTATAAATTGGCCCCATGCGTTTAATGCTGTCTTGATAATCTCTGATAGGTGAAGGTTAGGAGGGCATATGTTCCTTGTAAGTCATGGAACATCCCACAGAATTCTTTCCAACAATGCTTGGTCCATAAGGAGCCGTCTCACCTATCTGTTTATCTGGCTGACCATTCTACCATTAAGTTCAGGCATTTATAAAGCGCACTACTCACCCCGAGGGTCTCAAGGCGCTAGAGGGAGGGGTTCACTGTTTATCGAATAGCCATGTTTTCAGTTCTTTTCTGAAGGAGATGTGGTTCTGAGTAAGGCGGAGGTGGGTGGGGAGTGAGTTCCAGGTCTTGGCAGCCAGGAAGGAGAAGGATCTGCCACCCATGGTGGTTTTTCGGATGCGCGGGACTGCGGCGAGGGCTTGATTGGATGATCTTAGTTGGCGGGTAGGATAGTAGAAGGACAGTCGGGTGTTGAGGCATTCGGGTCCTAGATTATAAAGGGCCTTGTGTGCGTGGGTAAGAAGGCGGAAAGTAATTCTTTTGTTGACGGGAAGCCAGTGGAGGTTTTTTAAGTGACCGGTGATGTGTTCTTGGCGCGGGATGTCTAATATGAGTCTCGCTGATGCGTTTTGGATGCGCTGGAGCTTTTTCTGCAATTTTGTTGTAATTCCGGCGTAGAGTGTGTTGCCATAGTCCAGTCGACTCGTGACCAGTGCATGGGTGACAGTCTTTCTTGTTTCGAGGGGGATCCAGCGGAAGATCTTTTTGAGAATGCGAAGGACGTTGAAGCAGGAGGACGATACGGCGTTGACTTGTCTGGACATTGAGAGAGAGGAAGCCAAGGTTACGTGCATGGTCTGTGGGTGTGGGCGCTGATCCCAAAGCGGAAGGCCACCAGGAGTCGTCCCAAGCTGAGGGGGAGGATCCTAGGATGAGCACCTCCGTTTTGTCTGAGTTGAGTTTTAAGCGGCTCTGTTTCATCCATTCGGCTACTTCTTTCATACCTTCGTGAAGGTTGTTTTTGGCGGTGTTGGGGTCTTTGGTGAGGGAAAGGATTAGCTGGGTGGCGTCGGCGTAGGAGATGATGTTGAGGTTGTGTTGACGTGCGATGGAGGCGAGGGGACTCATGTAGACGTTGAAGAGGGTGGGACTGAGTGAGGAGCCTTGAGGTACGCCGCAGATGACTTCGGTGGGCTCTGAGTAGAAAGGGGGGAGTCGGACTCTCTGGGTTCTCCCGGCTAGGAACGAGATGATCCAGTCCAAGGCTTTTCCTTGTATGCCGATGTTGTTGAGGCATTGTATGAGGGTGTTGTGACAGACAGTGTCGAAGGCGGCGGAGAGGTCGAGTAGAATGAGGGCCACTGTTTCACCGTTGTCCAGGAGTGCTCGGATGTCGTCAGTCGCCGCAATAAGGGCGGTTTCGGTGCTGTGTTTGGCTCGAAAGCCGTTCTGTGAGGGATCCAGGGAGTTGTTGGATTCAAGGAAGGCTGCGAGTTGGCTATTGACGGCTTTCTCGATGACTTTGGCCGGGAAAGGGAGGAGGGAAATGGGTCGGTAGTTTTTCAGTTCTGAGGGGTCTGCTGTTGGATTTTTCAGAAGGGCGCTGAGTTCGGCGTGTTTCCATATTTCTGGAAAGGTGGCGGAGTTGAAGGAGCAGTTGATGACATCGCGGAGTTGGGGAGCGATGATGGAGTCAGCTTTGTTGAAGATGTAGTGGGGACAGGGGTCAGAAGGTGAGCCAGAGTGGATTGAGTTCATGAGGCGAATGGTGTCTTCAATGGTGATTGGGTTCCAGGAGTTGAGGTTGTTAGTTGGAGGGGTGGGATCTGAAGGGGGTGGGGTGAGTTGGTCATTGGGAGTATTCTTGAAGCTGTTGTGGATGTCGGCAATTTTGTTGTAGAAGAAGGAGGATAGCGCATCGCAGAGGTCTTGGGAGTTAGTGATGTCGTTGGATGCTGCGGGAGGGTTGGTGAATTCTTTGACGATATTGAAGAGTTCCTTGCTGTTATGAGAATTGTTGTCGAGACGGTCCTTAAATGCTGATTTCTTGGCGGATCGAATCAGTTGGTGGTGTTTGCGGGTCGCTGTCTTGAGGGAGGCCATGTTGTCTGAGGTTGGTTCTTTTCTCCAATTCTTCTCCAGGGTGCGGCATGTCTTCTTGGATTTTTTAAGGTCATCATTGAACCAGGGAGCCTTTTTGCTGGATGATTTCAACTGGTGTTTTTTCAGGGGTGCTAGTTCGTCCGCACTGTGGGTAATCCATTGCCTGAGGTTGGTGGCCGCTTGGTCTGGGTCCGTTGCTAGGGTGGGAGCGTTTTGGCTGAGTGATGTGAGGAGTTGGTCGGTGGTGATTTTGTTCCATTTTCTTCGGGGAATGGGTTGTGGACGGTTGTGGGTCAGGGTTGTTTTGTAGCTGAAGTGAACACAGCTGTGATCCGTCCAGTGGAGAGCTGTAGTGTGATCGAAGGAGATGTGCTTGCTGGAGGTGAAGATAGGGTCGAGCGTGTGTCCGGCTGTGTGAGTGGGGGTGTCAACAAGTTGTTTGAGTACGAGATTGGACAGGTTGTCCAGAAGGGTAGTGGTGTTGTTGTCGAGAATGTTGTCAAGGTGGTAGTTGAGGTCTCCTAGAAGAATGTAGTTCTCGGAGGCGAGGGCGTGCGGGCTGACGAAGTCAGTGATGTCGTCGCTGAATTGAGATCGTGTGCCTGGGGGCCTGTAAATGAGGGTGCCTCTAAGGGTGGTCCTGGGGTCGGTGTGGATCTGAAAGTGGAGGTGTTCGGCGGTTGCAAGATTGTCGTCAGAGCTGGTTGTAATTTTGATGGTGTTTCTATGGACGATGGCGATGCCTCCTCCAGTTTGATCGGTGCGGTCTTTTCGAATGATCTTGTAAGTGTCCGGTATGGCTATGGCGATGTCGGGGGCAGAAGATGCATTCATCCATGTTTCAGTAAGGAAGGCGATGTCAGGTGACGCAGTGTCGATTAGGTCCCAGAGTTCTGTTGCATGTCTGTGGACCGAGCGGGTGTTCAGTAGGATGCATTTCAAGTCGTTGGGTTCGGACCTGTGTGTGGAGGAAGTGTGTTTGGTGAGGGTCCTGAAGCAGTTGAACTTACAGGAGAGGCAGGAGAATGGGCCGTGGGTACGTCCTGGGGTAGCTTCGCAGCATAGTGGGGTGCGTCCGGCGTTGAGGGCGAGGAGAGTAGCGGCATCATAAGTTACTCTGGGGGGTTGGGAGCGGCATAGAGCAGGGGGACGGGCGCTGGGCGCGGTCCAGGCGCGGACAGCCGCAGACGGGCTTACCTTTGGCGCACCTTCGGCGCAACTGGGGCGCGAACGCTGCGCGTGGACGCTGCGCGTTGGGTCAATGGTCATAAATGGATAGTGGAGGGGCGGAGCGTGGGAGGGGCAGCTGGGAGGCGGGAGCGAGGTCGAGGGAGGGCTCGGGTCAACCAGGAAAATGGCCGCAACAACAACAACAAGGAGCAATGGGGCGCTACGAGGGCCAAATGATGTTACAGATACTGTCGTGGTGGGAGCGGGTTCGAGCGCGGAGACAGAGCTAATAGTGACGCAGTCTCAAGTTACACACAGCCAATGCAATCACAGATAATGCGCAGCCAATATTATCACAGGTAATGCACAGCCAATATAATAACAATGCACAGTCAGCCAAAGCGCTATGACAATATTTAAACAAATGTGCGCACAGGCGGAAAGGCAGATGCAGAGATCAGCGCTACGATACCACAGGTGAAGGGTGAGGGAGGAAGCGAGGGGAGCGACCACTCGCGTTGGAGGCAAGATGGTCACAGCTCTCTGTGTGGGTGAGGACGGCCTGTAGCTCTCGTGGGTGGGAGGGGCAGCTGGGAGGCGGGAGCGAGGTCGAGGGAGGGCTCGGGTCAACCAGGAAAATGGCCGCAACAACAACAACAAGGAGCAATGGGGCGCTACGAGGGCCAAATGATGTTACAGATACTGTCGTGGTGGGAGCGGGTTCGAGCGCGGAGACAGAGCTAATAGTGACGCAGTCTCAAGTTAAACACAGCCAATGCAATCACAGATAATGCGCAGCCAATATTATCACAGGTAATGCACAGCCAATATAATAACAATGCACAGTCAGCCTAAGCGCTATGACAATATTTAAACAAATGTGCGCGCAGGCGGAAAGGCAGATGCAGAGATCAGCGCTACGATACCACAGGTGAAGGGTGAGGGAGGAAGCGAGGGGAGCGACCACTCGCGTTGGAGGCAAGATGGTCACCATTATGTGCGAGTACGCAGCCTGAGACTAGCTCTACAAAAATCATAGCTAAAAGCCTAATCTCTTAAAGTGACAATGTTTATCTGTAACTGGCCGATGCTAAATTGGTGTAAGTATCAACAGTCATTGCTAAAAATATTGACTATCTTGAGGCTATAGCGACCTGGCAAGTAGAATAAAAAAGTAAATAGTGTTATAATCTATCAAAATCTGTCACATTAAACAAATAATTCAACTCTATTCATACAGAGATGACTGGGTAAGCGGCTTGCTAAATCCTAAATATGAATGATCTACAAATTCCAGCGGCCTGGTGTAAACAGGAGGTATATGTTAACATTAGAAAAAATATATAAAAGTTGAGCACATAATATTCAAAATTAGGCCTAACATAAAGCCTACAGTTTTTAACTAAATATATCCATCTTTTCTCCTTTCCTTAATCTATACGAAACTCACCTGAATATTTCTTATGAAGGCGACTGTCACTCGTTCTTCAAACTCGTTTAGCGGCGTGTAGAGATTAAGTATCTTTACAATCTGTGGGAAATAATGACAACAACATGAATCTGGCACCTTAGTTTTAAACTTTTATACAGGGGGCTTGATTCACAAAGCCAGATCATCAAAAGCGGAAACCTACTGCTGTAGGGTGACTTCTACATTTCGAGTATATTTCCACAACGAATTTCTGAGGTTTACTTGGAAATCTACGACAGTGGGAGAAATCCAACAGTACTCTAATACACAAGATCTACTCCTGTGGAATTTCTCTCTAAGTAATTTCTTCTACAATGAAAAACCTTGTACCTGTAAAGAACTCCTTCCTCTACACCTTGATATAATATGGGGTACTTCCTCTCTTTCACGCCATGAAAAAACACTTACTCCTGCATTTCACAGGAGAGTTTTGCATTCATGACAAACAACTATCTGCCCTAGAATATCCACATTCCCACTTTACAAGAATAACATCAAAAAATCCTTTTAATTGAAACAGGAAGCAGAATAATAACAATTTGCAATGTATGACTTCTTATTTGGACATCAACTTATAACAAACGCATTTGCATTTGCAAACCAACCCATGTATTAATAGGCTGGTTCACATCTCATTAATATGCATGAGGTAGATCGCAAATTGCAACCCAATACGATTGGCTCAGTGACCTGCTAGGGTCAGCAGGCCACAATGTCTGTGTTTGCTTTTAACCCCTTCCACGCTGATGACGAGCTCAGCTCGTCATGAGGTACACCTCTCGTACGCTCATTTCGCGGGATTTCGCGATTCTCAGCGCACAGCGGGGAAACGCGCCGCGCGCATGTGGTTAAATACAATAATCTTCTTTTTTTTAATTTAGCATGTTTCTGTAAAAGGAAAACTTGATGCATTTAACAAACAATGAAACTGTTTACAACAATCTTTTAGGAATAGGCAGTGGTCCCAGGGACCACTTCTGCTCCTAAAAATGCTTCTGTCCACATTCATTGGGGACCTATTTCAGTTTGCAAATGGTTACCACCTCCTTTTGACTTGGTGGTAAAATATTAATGTTTTGCAACCGGATTTTGATTGCAAAACCTTTATACGACTTAAGGAATCAGTAATTGGAAGGGACTACATTTACACAGATCTTTCAAATACCAATTCAGTGACGTGTTACAGAACCGCAATTTGGATCTTGTACATTAAAAAATTTGATTTTGCAGTTGCAAAGTTTCATATTCAACCTTTGCGACCATAAAATTGCTTTGTACATCAGGCACAAGAACCGCTGTGAATCATCCGGTGAACCTTTAACATAAAATGCACGCTTTGTCATACATTTTTCTGATACCTTGCCTTGGTACTTTTACATGTGTTCACAAGGTTCAGAGGCAGACAGCAAGCCAGATAAGAATCAGGGGACAAATCCAGTTTGGTGCAATTTTGCATGAACATGTCCCTAGTAATTATAAATATAGTAGTGGTGGTATGACTTTGCTGTGAAATTTAAACTGACCGGCCACGCTACAGGCAATTTTCACATTGATCACGCAAAAGCCCAGTAGTAGGGGCAAACGTGTTAAAGCCCTTTTAAGAAATGCATCACAACAGGTGATTTGAATAAAGTGAGCTGATCAAGAAAACAAAGAAGGGCCAAAAGGACTGACAAGTAATCTTTAACATTGCTCACTGCAAGGCTCTGCCAGGCTACAGATAGTAAGAACAAAAGGACATCAGACAACTTAGCTTCAAATGGTCAACCTCCTTCTCCTCACACTAGGGACCTGATTGGTTGCTATTCACAAAGGTATTAGACAATTGGAATCTTTACGACTGTGGAGTCTCACCACATAAAAAGATATGGCAGTTTTATCTGTTTATGTGCCGAGACTTCGCAATCGTAAATATACTAGTAGTAAAATGCAATTGTTAACTTACACAAAAGTATAAGTTCACCTTTGTGAATCAGGCCATGGGTGTTTAACATTTAACCAATGGCTCAAGTAAATAGGTTTTTGGGAAAAGAGATGAGCAGCTAAAATCATATCCACCACTTGCGATGGCAGATCAAAGCCTCTCTGCCGGTTCCATCGATTCTCCATGCATGGGTGTGTAGATTGTGAAGGATTGGATGCAACATCCTGCCCTGTTGTTGGGACAGCAGATCCGCCCAAAGAGGAAGCTGAAGAAGGAGGTAGATGCCGAGGGTCAGCAGTTCTGAACACTAAACCTTCTTAGGCCAATCCAGAGCCACCAGAATCAGCTGTGCTTGGTTACCCTGTTGGCACACAATTTCATCACCAGCGGAATGATACACAGAAATATAGAGTAGTGGGATGCACAGATAGTAATGTCCGCCAAGTAAATTGAAGCACCCATTGATGTGACGTGACAGAGTGGCAGTGGGGTAAGTAATGCTGGATTTGGCCCCCTACTGGCGTAGCGGTGACGCATAGCGGTGGTGCCCGACTCGCGCCTGAGTCAAGCCAGAGTCCTGCCCGTCTGCGCCCGTCAGCGCTAAGGCAGGGCTATGGCAGGGGACTCTGGCTCTCGCAAGATGCTTTCGGCCGCTTCCCTGCGCTCACTGCGCTTTAAGGTAAGAGACTGTATACACGGTTCTCTGGACCCCTTATGTGGGCCCTTTCAGTGTCCCACCTGTTGTTTTAGTATCCCTAAACCGCAGCCTATTTTTAGTCTCCAACCTAGTTCTCTCGGTGTCCATAAGCCAGACTCTGTGGTTGACGCTGTCACCCAAACAAATCTTAAAATATTTCATCTGAATGTCAGATCTCTGGCTTGTCATTATCAAGATGTACTCACCCTGGTCACTGATGACAAGCCGGATATATTTTTCTTCTCCGAAACGTGGTTACATGACCAATCCATGGCTGTTATGAATCTAGCCCTCCCATCGGGATATACTATGCACTCCCTACACCGTAATGCTGGAGGTGGAGGTATCGCACTCGCGGTAAAATCCTGTTACCCATGTATATGGAAGCCCACCACCATAGCCGGTTGTGAGAGCGCGCATTTTAATATTTCAGTGAATCCCCATTTCACACTATCGGGACTACTAATATATAGGCCACCCGGTCCTGAGGGCGCTTTTCGCCATAGTCTTTTAGAGGTTGTCTCTTCTTTGATTTTAAAAACAGTCAATTTCACGATCATCGGCGACCTTAATTTACATATGGATGCTCCACTCTCCAATTCGGTTTCTAGTCTGCTGACTGATTTGGAAGCATTTCAAATAAATCAATTGGTGCAATCACCGACTCACACCGGCGGACATTTGTTAGACCCGGTTTTGACAAATCTTGCTACAAACATCTTAGTGCTTCAGCCCAGGCCTATGGCCTGGACAGACCATCATCTGATTGAAGCTCATGTCACCATTCCAACTCTCCCCCATAGAAACAATATTCCGGATCTTTTTAAACGCCCTTGGAGAAAACTTAATCTTGAGCATTTTCACCAGTTGCTAAAGGAACACCATCCCCTTCCTCCCTCTGAGGTCTCTCTGGGCTATGACAACTTTTGTGAATGGCTTAATCATTCCCTAGATAAGCTAATACCAGCTAGGTGGACTAGGACCAGATCTAGCCCTGCCAGCCCTTGGTATGATGAATCTTTTAGACTGCTCAAATCTACCTGTAAAAAAGCGGAACGTGCATGGCGCAAAACCTATGACGCTGACCTTAAGTCGGCTTATAGAGCCTGCACTAGAGTGTACCACCGGGCCATCTGTTCTGCTAGAGCGGCCTTTTACTCTCGGGAGATAAAAAATAGTAAGAATCCCACAAAGGCTATCTTTAGGGTCTGTAAAGACCTTACAAGTAAAAAAAACCAGTCTACTACTCTAGTAGCCTCCCTAGAGCATTGTGAGGACTTGGCGTCATTTTTTGTCGAAAAGGTTGAGGCCATTTATAGGTCATTCTCCCAGCTTTCCATCGAAGAGAATAACATCGTACCTAAGGCCTCCTCACCATTGCTGACTATTCCCAGTCCTACTCTAGAGGAGTTTAAAACCCTGACAATGAAGGTGAAATCCGGCTCACCTGATGACCCCATGAGACCCATTAAATTTCAGGAACTTGCTGAGTGCTGCTATCCGGTCATGCACAGTCTTATTGAGTTGTCCTTTAACACCGGCTGTGTTCCTAGTGCTTGGAAGCAGGCTACCATCATTCCTATTCTTAAAAAGCCGGCTCTTGATCCCACCAAATCGGAACACTACCGGCCTATTTCCCTGCTGCCCTGGCTAGCCAAATTAGCAGAATCTCATGCTAATCGCATCCTGTCACTCCATCTGCAGGAAGCTAAGATCCTGGACAACTCGCAGAATGGGTTCCGTGCGGGTCACAGTACCGAGACGGCTCTTCTAGCAGTGGTGGAGAACATCAGGAGGATGTTGGACCAGGGTCAAACGGCGGCACTGATCCTATTGGATCTCAGTGCCGCCTTTGACACGGTGTCCCATCAGATCCTACATCCTACATCGCCTGGAGGAGGCCGGAGTTGGAGAGAGAGCGCTTGAGTGGTTTCGATCCTTCCTTACTGATCGAACTTTTAAGGTGTCCACTCCCCCTTTTGTTTCTGCTCCCCGTCCGATCTCACAGGGTGTCCCGCAGGGTTCGGCCCTAAGCCCTACCTTATTTAATTTATATGTTCAACCGTTGGCAGAGGTTGCCCATAGCTTTGGTCTCTCCATGGTGTCATACGCCGATGACACGCAGCTGGCGGTGGCACTTAATGGGGAGTCCAACATGGATGCTGCTACTTTTCAGTCCGCGCTAAAAGCTGTGGCGGGCTGGATGGGGAACAATCGACTCCAGCTTAATGCCTCTAAAACCGAGGTCATTATTTTTGGCAGGGAAAGTGAGCTCTGGGGTGATCAGTGGTGGCCACCTGAACTGGGCCCTGTTCCTACCCCGGTGGCCGAAGTCAGGAATTTGGGGGTGTGGTTGGATGATAAGCTTTCATTCACCACCCACACTAAGCGAGTTGCCGGCACTTGCTTCGGTGCCTTGCGGTGTCTCCGACCTGTTTTTAAGTTCTTTGATGCTGATACGAGACAGATTATTGTTCAAGCTACGGTCCTGGCTAGATTAGATTATGCCAGTTCGCTGCTCCTGGGCATTAACCAAGCAGAATTGGTGCGCCTGCAGAGGGTGCAAAATGCGGCCGCTAGGATGCTGGTCGGCCTCCCGAAGTTTGTTTCTGCTCGTCGCACGATTCAGGATCTTCACTGGCTGCCTGTTGGGCAAAGAATCAAATTTAAGGCTCTTTGTCTAACTTTTAAAATCCTGAAGCTAGGTTCTCCCCCTATTCTTTCACAAACAATTTGCCATTATGTGCCTTCTAGAGCCCTTCGCTCCTCAGGGACTAATCTTGCTGTAGTGCCACGTTTTAAAAGAGCAAGGATGGGCGGACGCTCTTTTTCTGTGAGGGCGGCAGTTCTCTGGAACTCTCTGCCTGCCCCTATTCGTTCCATCCCTGATCTGCTTTCTTTTAGAAAGACCTTGAAGACTTTCTTATTTACCACTGTTTAGTTTCTTCTTTTGGTTTTATTTCCTGTGTTGTGTTTTTTACCATTCCTTAAGCGCCGGGACGCCTCTTGGCTGCGGCATCCGTGCGCTTTATAAAATAAAAAAAAAAAAAAAACAAAAAAAAAAATGGTTGATGAAGGAGAAACTGAAGGGGTTTGGCAGCAGTAGCAGCACTAGGCTATAAGGATAAATGCCATTGGTGACCTCTTCTATCACAGTCCCTGCCTCTGGAGCACACGAAATCTGTGTTTGATTCTCTGTCCAGTGGAGCAGTAGGAAAAGGATTTGCATTGAGTTTGCTCATGGAGAATGTTGCTATAAGACTTTTTGGAGTAAGCTGTTTAACCCCCTATAGCAGGTCTGCACCAACTGGCAATCGGGTGGGGTCAATCTAGACTGGGACCTTGCTGCCAAAGTGAAGGCTTCATTAAATAGCAGAGGGGCCGAAGAGCAAGATTTCTTTCAGAAGATTGGTATTAGTATTCGTCATAATTATTTGCAAAGTTATTCTGTCTGAGGCTGTGTGTAACCCCATTACAAAAAAGACATTCCATTCCTTGGGGCCCTCATGGCAATTTCAGTTCTATCTCAGGTGAAGTGTCCAAGGCAGGGGGGTTTTGTATGCCCAGGTATAAGTCAACATCAATGTAATGAGGGACGAGCAAATGGTCTGCTCCCTCGTGATTATCTTCATTGTGGGACACAAGTTCAAGACTCAGAAGAGCATCACAGTCAAAGCCAAAGGGCCTGCATGCTCCTGAAATACTGCCTGTGCGGCAAGGTGATAGGAAGAGTCTTCCCCATATTAAGGTTGATCCTTGTTTATAATATAGCGCAACATGGGGCACAACCAACCAACGTTGGTTCCAGATATGAACGGAATCTGATCCCAGCACTTCCGGAGCTGGGGGCGGTGTCGGCATAGACAAATCTGGCATGGCCGCAGCAGAGTAGTTGTGACGTGGCCTGATGATAGGAGCGAGCGAGCCAGGGTCAGTCAGTGCAGAGAGAGGGCCTGCCAGAGGAAGTGCAACTGGAGGCCCTGGTGGATCTGAGACATCCTAAGTCACTCCAAAGGATCCAAAAACATCTTGAAGAGCTGCAGCATGGACTTGCTGTGGAGTGGTTGATGTTCCTGGGGCCATGGGGAACTTTGGTTCCAGGGCCGAAATCAAATCTGAGGTGGACATTGAAACTGTCAGGCCTTTAAAGTGCTGACTATGGGACCTCTCCCTGGAGCAATACTGTCAAGGAGGCGAAGATCCCTGTTTGGAAATTTTGTATTTTCTCTTCGACTTGTCTCTCAACATCATCTTCAACTTACCAAAAGATGGTGAATAGGCACAGGATCTGGCACAGACCCGTGACTTGGAAAGAACGGGGCTATATTTCTTATGCTCAGCAATGTAGAATTTAACTTTGCACTCCATGATGGCATTCTGCTGCATCAAGGAGTATTTACTGCTGAACAGACCCAGCGCGGGTCCGGAGAAGACATTAGCTCCCAAAACGCTTGGAATGGTTTGAAGCAGGTAGATTGGGAGGGCAACATCCCTACATATTTTCCACACAAAGGGTAAACATTCTTTGAAGAGCTGAAAAATTGAATTAGCTAAGCTCTTGATTTGTGCCAAAGGCAAGGACGTACAGGGGTGGCACTTATATGCGACTCCCTGTCATTGTGTATGGAGGCAATTAGGCTCTCAACAAAAGCAGAAGGTACCTCCTGTTGGCACACAGGTATGTTTGGAAGAGTGTCCGGATCCAGTCCGGCAACTGTGGAGGTTCGCAAGTGAAGGAATCTGCTGTTAGATTGATCCATCAGAAGCAGAGATACAAAAATGAACTACATCAATTGTAGACCTGACCAGAGACCCTACAACAACGCACTAAGTTGATTAAGTTGTGAAGTACAACATTGACTATACAAAAAGCGAAGGCACAAAAACAGTTTCATTGGGAAAGACAAGAAGTCGTATTGTTTTAAGTGACCATACAGTGATGGATATATCAAAATACAATAACAATGCGGTAATGCACTGTCTGTGTGTCAGTGTTAGGCAATCATTATTCAGGCCTGTTTACCTGTTGGGTGGTTAGCACAGTACACAATGAACAAATAGCCTCTGCGTCCTCAGTTGTTTTCTTCTTCAGCTGAAGGAGCTGCGCAGCTTGGATTAGGGGTTCCATGGTCTGCACAGCTCCGCTCTGGTGCAAGTTCTTTCCACGCAACCACTCCTCCAGTTGGCTTATATTAAACCTAGATTGGGAGAAATAAAGGATACTTTCAAAGAACACTCCTGAAATGGTCATATAACAACTACCATGTGATTGGTAAAACAATAAAAAATTATGTAGAATACGGTGAACAAGTGGGGTACTTTGTCAATGGTCACAATTCTTGTTTTTCATTCCAAAATGTTGGCCATGGCTGCATTGTAGTACCTGACTGGGTTGATGACTTTGTCTCAATTACCTGGTCACCAGATCCCCAAAGTACAGCTTTGTTTTGGGAAAAAGCCTCAAAGTTGGATTCACAAGATTACTGATTCGATGGGCCAGCTGGAAGAGTCCAGAGCAGATCCAGTACCTGTTGCTTGATCAGAGCTGCTTTTGGTGTGATGGGTCAGAGTAGTCTGCTTTGTCTGTCATGGAGTCTACCTTAGCTCAGAGGTCAATAGCTAAGGGAAAATCCAAAATAGACTTGGTTCTGAGAAGATGGACTGCTGGATTCATCAGTCGCAATATGGAGTCCTGTGGTCGCACCTGGAGACTGGTGGCAACTCCAGTACCTGCAAGAACTGGAATGGCAAGGAGCCCGTGCGTCTCTGTGCCTCCGAATTATCTTGAGGCTATCGTGATTCACGAAGTGGCGTGAACAGGAGATGAGATCAAACACTAGTGAAGAAAGACCTCTTGAATTTCTTTTTAGAGAAAGGCCCATGGCTCACTTACGGGTGATCACAACTCTTTCAATTACCACAATGTCAGAGGGCAGGAGCAGGGTCTAACGCTGGGAGCAGAGGAGGAGTTGAGATAGGCTGCCCTATCAGGGTGTTCTTGTGAGAGACACTGACCTCAGGAGGCGCCAATCTATACCACTTGCTGCTTGTCTCGCAAGTCCCCAGAAAAAAGTGACACTTGCTCACCTCCCACTTGACCAGAGTGGGAGACGTACACAACCTCTACGGGCAAAAGACCTACTGTGTCTAGAAGAAGACTCTGACTTGAACCCTGGCAGGGTTTACTCGCACCACTTGTGTAGGGCAGTAAGGGTGATATCCACACAGAAAGGTCCCTGAGAAGGATGCCTTGCTCTCTTACTTAAACAAAGGTTATGCTGTAGTTCATATTGTAGCCAAGACCTTGCACTTACCCCTTTGACTTTCTTTAGTTATGGGAATAAATGTCTCTGTGCGATCTGCACACCCCTACTTTGCATGTTACCAAGAACCTCTCAGTTATTTTAGTGCACAGGCATGCTTAGTACCCTAAACAAGAAACTCGGATTATGTGAGACAACACCTGCAGTTGATGACAGTTCACAGAAGGCTTAAAACTAGAGTGTAGCTGCATAAGCTATATGAGCTGAAGAAGAAGAAGAGGAGGGAGGGAGATTGTTAAGCATGAGACAAGAAGTTTAAGATCCACACTGATGGAAAAAGAGAACAGGTGAGGTTGTGCATATGTGCCAAAATGGTGTTCCTTCTATGAGGCAAACAGCTGCAGCCCGTCCAAACCTCACCTTTTGCCCAACAAAAAGAGTGTCCGTCAGGCAGAGCAAAGGTCAGCCTGACAGACACACTCCTTTTCAGGTCAGGCAGCCAGAAGCAAAACATGCTAAATATGCAGGCTCCTGGGTGCCTGAACTTCGCCAGGCTGAAGATGTCACAGGGTGTGTGGGTGTGACCTCTTTAGCCTGGCAAAGCACCTCCAGGTCCTCTCCCTACCCCCTCAGACCTTGGCGTTTCAGTTTTTAGCCTGGAAGTGCCCAGGTCCGAGTGTCAATCACTGATACCTCGCCACAGAGTGGCCACCTCTCACAGTATTAACCCTCCTGACCTGAGACCTCTGAGGCAGCGCTGCTACAGATAAATGTTTTTTTTTTGGATACAGCTTTTACAACAATGTCATTACATTGCGCTACAATTATAATGCAGTGGTTACAAAGACCGCGTTGTTAGTACCCGATGCATTTACATCGCAAGTCATTATAACGACTTGCACTAGTGGGCACTGAGGTATTGGGAATGAATTTCAACACCTTCCCTACTGTTGCGCAAACTAGAGTAGGAATAGTAATTAATACTATTCCTAAGTCCAGCACGCCCCCTAGTGCAAGTTGTTGTAATGACTTGCGATGTAAATGCATCACGTACTAACAACGCTGTCGTTGTAACGACCGTGTTGTAAAAGCATGCAATGTAATGAGTCATATTCGTATTTTTTTTACGTTTTGTGTATGCGTGTGTGTATAAATATTGGGAAGTAAGTGTTGTAAATGGACGTGTGAGTACATGGGTTTGCTTGAGTGTGTATATGTGTGTCTGTGTCCGGTACACCACCTCCCTGCTAAAATTACTATCCGCCACTGTATGCACACATATATGCATGCCAGAGAAAGGAATTATTTAACAGATTTTGAGGCAAATTGAAGTTACACCACACGGTTAGCCAACAAAAATGAGGATGGGAAACAACCTTTCAGTAAAAGTAATTAGGAATATGGATAAATAAGCTTTATTTAAAATTGGTAGAGGATATTTCTATATAGATTTTTTACTAAATGGTGGTGTTTTTACATTTTTAATGGTGAAGTGTGTTTGAAAATGTTTAAAAATGTGTGGTGTTTATTTCTTCTATGTTAATGGGTCTGAGGTGGAATGTGGTACATGGTATTGAGTTTGGAGGGTGGCGGTTCAGTGAACGGGAGTTGTGGTGAGGTGCTGGTGGTTGGCCGTATCTACCTAGGAATAAAGAAGACTTTGTAGGACAACCATTTGAGTGGCATCACTTTTCTTGCAGATTGGCTGTAAAAGAAGTGAGTTGTTAAACAAGTTTTGAAACACATGTACTAAATACAGCACCTGAGCTGCATGCCCGTACTCCAGGAGCAGACGTCCTTCCTCAGCAGGAGGTTGTTGAGCGCCACCGCATTCATCATGTAGAAGAGCTGTTTGAAGACCTGCTGGATGATCTCCGGGTCCAAGCCGTGGTCGCACATGATGCTGTTGAACAGGTTCAGCTGCCTGATGACTGCTTCAAGGCTGTAAGAGTGGTCCCCGTCAACCATACTGGACGACCGCTTCCTGTAGCCCGTGGGCCTCACCCCGGATAGACCCTGAATGCTCTCATTCTCCAACATGGCCGACACTGCAAAACCAAACAGCTATAAGGGCTGGAGCATGGGTTATATCCCTTCACTGCACTCCACAGGACCATTTGCTTAAAAACAAGAATGCAGCTGAAACACTAAAACATCTATAAAGACACAACTGAAAGCACAACCTGAATGTTAATGTTATTAGCATTTTGCAATGGGAAAGGCATGTTAGGCTGCCATTCATAAAAGTACAGTGTATGTGCAAAGCCAGTGGGGTCAACGCAAAGTACTACTTTGCAGCACACAAGTGCGAATCACTGAAATGCAAATCACTGAAATTGTTGTCCTGTGGGTGGCATGGAGCAGTTCCTGACTGCAGAGGGCAGTTGAAAGCTAGTAGCAGAGAGTACGCTGCCACTTTCTGACAGGTTACGCTCTGCGTGGCAACTGTAGGAGCAGACAGCGGTGCTTTTGACCGCTGCTTGTTCTCCCAATGTCCTTTTAAAAAACCAGGCGTCTCAGCACCAGCATTAGCGGATGTGAATGCTGATATGGCGAGCTGCGATCCAGTCAAGGCTTCTGTCCCAGCAGTGGCATAGCGTGGGCGGGGACACACTGGCGGTTGCCTCGGGCGCAAAATTCTTAGGGGTGCAACATTTAAAAAAAAATTTTTTTTAATCTAATCAATGTGTTTAGGGGTAAGGTCTTAATACTGTACTGGTGGAAGAGACTCAGGAAGTGCTAATGGTCCGCCCTGGGCGCTGGCAACCCACACCACACCGCACAGTCTCAGCATTCACAATTGTTAGCATGAGGCTTCCGTCCAATTTCCAATCCTTTAGCATTAAATAGGTGAAAAGTTTATATGACTTTTTCAAAACTTTCAATAAAGCTTATTTTGAACTGGAAAAAAAAAAGTGGTATGCTGTGTGCTATAATCATAGATTATATACAACATATGTTTATCCACCTGTTTTAGCACCAAAACGAAAGCAGTTATGGGATCCGGTTACTTCATTTTTTGATTCTTGTGCCCTTCGTTCTCTGCCTAAATCTCCCTTTCAACAAGAAGTTGCTAAACCTCCTTGAGTTCCTCTTATTGTATTATCTTCTTTTTCATAATATTCATAAAATTGCTATGTTGTTTATTATTATATTTCAAAGTTTATTATTATATTTCAAAGTAATGTATTACTCTTTATCTCCTAGCTGGTATTTTTCTTTTTTTTTTCTTTTTGTATTTATCTCATATGAATTGTTTTTTCTTATCTATTTTTGTTTTTTGATTCTCGTTCTCATGTGTTTCATTTATTCTTTCTGTATCAATTTCATGCATTCGTGTCTTTAAATTGTTTATATGACTTTTCAAAACTTTCAATAAAGCTTATTTTGAACTGAAAAAATAGGTGAAAAGTTCTGGTCTACATTGGAGCAGCCCGTCCTTGACACAGGGACTCGATGAATTGATTTTGTGTTTTCTTGGACTCCCAATAAACAGGAGTTGGACTAAATAGAATTTAGAAACACTTTCAAAGTAGTGATTGACGGTCTGATTGCTTAATTCCTTATTTGGGAAACAGCAGAAACTATACACGGTCTTGGTGTTAGTATTCTTGCCAAAACAAACAATATATATAGAATAAGGGGCCTAGTGTTTTTAAAGAAAAACTGAAATAAATAGTTAATTTGCCACACATTGATACAAAAATAAGCCAACTTAAAGACATTCCTGGCCTTAATAGTTTCCTCATTACCCTAGTAAAACCTTACTCAAGATAACAGAAAACAAGCATTGAAAATGCAATAGGTCTCGCAATAGAAGAGTTTAACATTTTCCGTTTTGCAAATGGATGAGTGGCGTTGCATGGATGAGTGGCGTTGCGTGGGCGAGTGGCGTTGCGTGGGCGAGTGGCGTTGCGTGGGCGAGTGGCGTTGCGTGGGCGAGTGGCGTTGCGTGGGCGAGTGGCGTTGCGTGGGCGAGTGGCGTTGCGTGGGCGAGTAAATGAAGGGAAGCGAAAGAGAGAGAGAGAGTTAAGGGAGGGAGAGAGAGAGAGAGAGAAAGAGAGAGAAGGGAGAGAGAGAGAGTTATGGGAGGGAGAGAGAGAGAGAGAGTTATGGGAGGGAGAGAGAGAGAGAGAGAGAGTTATGGGAGGGAGAGAGAGAGAGAAAGAAAGAGAAGGGGGAGAGAGAGAAAGAGAGAGAAGGGAGAGAGAGAGAGAGAGAGAGTTATGGGAGAGAGAGAGAGAGAGAGTTATGGGAGGGGGAGAGAGAGAGAGAACAAGTGATACCAAAAAAAGTAAGCCATGCACGAGTGATTAACGAATGCTGATATTTTTAAGCCCACAGCAAATGTTACTTTGCCCAGTGGGAGAATATAAAAAATTGTTTGTAAAAAATTGACAGAGTGCGCAAACCACAGAGTTAATGGCCAATAAAAATAAATCCAAGAGCGACCATGTGAGTTTTAGTCAAAGGAGACGCTGAAGAGCCCCCGCTGCCTTGGTTTAAAACAAGCATTGAGAGCCTGGTGGGTGTTATTTATTATATTGCACACATTCTAAACGTAGTGTCCACAAGAGGTCTCGGATTCGACTCTCGAGTAAACCGATGCACGGTGAAGCAAAGTCATTTGACAACGATCACACATTTTGTCAAGCTGGGAACCTACGATGATTTGAGTGCAGTTTTCTTGATTAAATGTTGTTTTGTTGAGTCACTGGATAAATGTTGAGTCGGACACGCTGAAGAGCCCCCGCTGCCTTGGTTTAAAACAAGCATTGAGAGCCTGGTGGGGGGGGGGGGAGGGGGAGCCAGCGAGTGGGAGGGAAGGAGCATATGGGGATGGGGTGTGAGACGGTGGTAGTCCGGGGAGGAGGGGAGGAAGGGCTGGTGGCGCCAAGCAGAAAGCGGGAGAGTGTCAGCGTCTCAGCAGCAGCTGGCCTGCAGAAGTTACAGGGACTGCTCATGCAGTACACGGAAGCGGCCCAAAGTAATGGTTTTTAAACATTAACTTGACCCCACCTGCAATGACATTTCCTGTGTGAAGTCGACTCATTCCAAAGGTGATTCAATTCATATTGAGTAGTTAAGCTATGTTCATCTGGAAGCAGTTTTAAAAGGCCCTCTTCACTTCCCAAGTAAGAAAATGTCTAATGCACATGAAACGAGCGCACTTTCCCCACTACGAGAGCATGAAGCACGTGTGTTGAAGGGCACCTGTTAAGGCCAACGTGTTCAGGCTGACAAGGCACTCCCCACTCATCTTCCCAGTAACATTAGCTTCTCTTTACAGGAAAGTCAAAGCACAGCCGTGACATTTACCAAGAATACACACAACACTTACAAGTTTTAGACATAAAAAATCAATTACGATACAGCATGCTACAAAAGCTTTTTAAAGTTTTAACTTTTAAAAGGAAGCAATCTTTATTGTGAAAGTGAACTATGAAATTCTGTATACCTTTGTGAGCTGGGCCAGGGATATGGACGAAGAGGAGTCATTGATGTGTTTACAAAAAAATATTAAACAAACATTTTCAAGTTTCACAAAGTAAAGCATTGAAAAAATTGTCACCTGCTCCGAAATAAAATACAATTAAAAACGGGAGGGTTTTCTTCTGAAGAATGTCCTCGAGGAAAGAACAGATTTGTTAAGTGGAGATTTTCATGAAATGTAATCAGATAGACTTTAAGGTGGTTCCCAATGTCCTTCATGCTTGCAGGAGGGATACGAAAACAAAATTAGCTACACCAGATCAGCTCATATGAAAAATGATGGCAACAAAAACACAAAAAGACAAATGCGCTTGCAGCTGTATTTGAAGAATGGGCAGTACTTAAGAGATTGACATACAGTGTTGAATTCCTACTGCAAGTGGATGCGTGAAAAGTGCAAAACGAATAAGATCGAGAACAAGCTGCGAACAAAGCATCCGAAAGCAGCCTAAAGGGGAGAAAGGAGGGGTGAGTGTAAGCCGAGGTCACACGGCGGGCAGGGGAGGGGGCGGAGCGGGGAGAGCGAGAGCGGCATGTGGGTGTGAAGAAGCCGGGCCAAAAAATCAATTACGATACAGCATGCTACAAAAGCTTTTTAAAGTTTTAACTTTTAAAAGGAAGCAATCTTTATTGTGAAAGTGAACTATGAAATTCTGTATACCTTTGTGAGCTGGGCCAGGGATATGGACGAAGAGGAGTCATTGATGTGTTTACAAACAAACATTTTCAAGTTTCACAAAGTAAAGCATTGAAAAAATTGTCACCTGCTCCGAAATAAAATACAATTAAAAACGGGAGGGTTTTCTTCTGAAGAATGTCCTCGAGGAAAGAACAGATTTGTTAAGTGGAGATTTTCATGAAATGTAATCAGATAGACTTTAAGGTGGTTCCCAATGTCCTTCATGCTTGAAGGAGGGGTACGAAAACAAAATTAGCTACACCAGATCAGCTCATATGAAAAATGATGGCAACAAAAACACAAAAAGACAAATGCGCTTGCAGCTGTATTTGAAGAATGGGCAGTACTTAAGAGATTGACAGGGCGACTGACGCTGGAATCTGGGGACCACGGTTCGATCCCCGGCTACGGCGGCAGGTCAGCCCAGCACCATGTGACTCTGGGCAATAGCTCGCTTAATCTTCCCGACGGCCCCCCAGCGCCTAGAGACCCTTACGGGTGATTGTGCGCTTTACAAATGTGGACTTTACTTTACTTTACAGTGTTGAATTCCTACTGCAAGTGGATGCGTGAAAAGTGCAAAACGAATAAGATCGAGAACAAGCTGCGAACAAAGCATCCGAAAGCAGCCTAAAGGGGAGAAAGGAGGGGTGAGTGTAAGCCGAGGTCACACGGCGGGCAGGGGAGGGGGCGGAGCGGGGAGAGCGAGAGCGGCATGTGGGTGTGAAGAAGCCGGGCCTTTGAAGTGAAGCTAAGCTTCACTTCAAAGGTGTCGGAGGAATGCGGGCGGCTGTGCACGCGCTTTTAAGCTCAATGCACATGCGCATTGAGCTTAAAAGTCACGGGCACTGCAAGGAATCGCCACGATTCCTTGCTTGTTAGTTAAAGCGTGGTTAGGCCGCAATAGGCTCGCAAGCTCGATGCGCATGCGCATCGACAGGCGAGACCTAAAAACGTGCTTATCTTAGGCTGAGGCTGGTGGCAAAGCGGTGCATTTCAGCACATTTTACCTTAAAATGTGTTACAAAGGAGTAGGTATTACATGTTTGAGGCACTTTAATGCTGCACTCTTGTCCTTTAAACATTGGTGCAGCCTGGCAAGCTACTGTAAGCTGACCTATGAACCCCTACGAGGCTGGGGAGGTATCCTGATTGTAGGCAAAAAGACTTAATTGTTGCTCGAGAGAGAGAAAGTGAGTTTTAACAAAGATGTTATTGTTTAAATGGTAAAATAAGTAATGAGGTGTTTATGTTAATTGTTCGAATAGTTGTAATTAAATATCAAATAAACTAACTTTTATTATTATTATTAAGAATAGGTATTACAGGCAGTTAAAAATGTGGATGTGCACTTTCAAATGGCCTCTTTTTTTCAAACTGTGAATAGGATATTCTTCCCTTGTAAATTCGATATTTTGTCAAAATATGTATATATATGTTTGTAATACTTCGAAGAGGCAAGGTGGAAATCTTGAAAGTTACACTGATCCCAGAATCTGCCCATATACTGCAGAGTTTGACCTATTTTCGAGGCTCATTTAATGGTGCTTCCACTTAGGTTTCAGGAAGCCTTGCAGGTTCAAACAGCAGAGAGGTTACAGCGATCCTACATGCTCAGACCTCATACACGGATAATAAAAATGTCATAAAACCGTTATCGATGTAGAAGATGAAGTGATTCCCCATGAGTCATGAGATGCAAAAAGGAAACAACAACGTCAATGTATTCCTCTAACTTCGCGTGAATTAGCACTCAAGCATCAGCTATAAATATATTTTGGACGTGCAATATTTTTTCTCTTCATTAGGTTGCCACTTAATTAAAATACACATTTGCTATCAGATGCTGTCAAATACAAGCATTATTTTGGGAAAATAACCTAAATTGCCCAAACCTAGCAATGCCATTTTTCATGAAAGAAACTTATTTTCATGAAATACCAACTTACATTTTCTGTAAATATAAATTGGGCCCTCAGACATCGGTTTGACTTTATCATCAAGCAGTATCATCAAGCAGTATATACACGTCCATGTATCACAGTGAACAACATATTGTGGGTTTATATAGCGCTAGGAATCGACTCCTGGAGGAGTATCTCCACGCTTCGACCGCTGGGGAACCCGTCCTGGCTCACCCTGAGAGATGGTCCCAGATGGGTATCTCTAAGGTGCGACCAAGCATCCCCGGCGATCTGGGGGGGCCGTTGTGAAGATGAGGCAAGCTGATGCCCAGAGTTGCCGCATGTGGTCTCTGACTAGAGTCGGCACCGAGGCGAGAATTATTGAGTCCGCTGACCCTGGTCCACGACCCTGCCGCGTCGGGAATCGAACCCTGGTCCCAGGCCGTTCTCTGCTTACGGGTCTGCTGCCTCTAACCAGTGAGCCACACTCCTCCATATGCCAGGTATTCCCTCATTTTGGCAGGGACTGCCACATTTATGCCAAGATAGCATCACTATGCCATGCCCACATTATCCTAGGATTCCACTCCAGCATTTCAAGGATGACCACAATTTGCCAGTTATGATCAGCTTGTGTACAATGGGTGTGCACCACCATCCCAAAGATGTACAATACCTGGCAGAAATACACATCAATGTGCCATGACAAGCAATTAGGCCACAAATGGGATCCAGACTATGAAGGAGGCATGCCAGGCATTGCTATTATCATGCAAGGATACTCTGAATGTCCACTGGCATTTCGAGGTCAGTATTTTGCGAGGAACGAGCTCCATAATGCCAATCATGCCCACAATATGTTATTGTTGGGTAACATTATGCCATCTGTGGTGACATCAGACCAAAATCCCCACGAAAAGCACTTTAATGTCAAGATACACGTTAAAGGTCAAGAATTGCCACAATTATCCACAGATTAGTACTATACCAGACTTGGTCTTCTTCCTGACAAGGATGGTCACCTTTATGCGTGGGCCAGCATTATGCAAAGGATGATTACAAAATGCCTATTATAGATACCATTATGTCAAGGGTGGGTTCCATCACTCTAGAGATTATGTTTCTATGCCTGTGGTAGGCAACAATATGGGTAGGTTCTGGTGGCTCCTAGTAACACACAATGTGAGGCCGCGTCAGACTCGTACTGCTTCACACACATACACATTCATATGCACACGCACACACCACACATCAATGTACGTTGTTCACTTCAGTCATACAGGGTCTACATACTGATGAACAAATATAATTTTCTTATCTTTCCCCAAACAGAATATATCACTTAAGCTTCAGCTGTTGGACAGCTGCAACATTGAATAGGCTTTGAGTGTAGTGTGGTGACCTGGTTCTCTTCTATACAGACTCATAAGTTCAAACTGTTCAGAATGTGAACATCAGAGTAAACCATATTGTGTACCATATGGTATTATACTGGTCTCCATGTTGTTTAATGTGTCCTTGGAGATCTGACTGAGGAGTTACATGTCAAGTACGCGAATTACACTCTATTTTACCTTCAGATTTTGTCAATAAAATCTGTTCAGCTCCTTAACCTCTTCCATGCTCATGACGAGCTGAGCTCGTCATGAGGCACGGTTGAGCTGCACTCATGACGAGCTGAGCTCGTCATGACCGTTGGAACGTTCACACGCGGGGATAATTTCCCCGCTGTGCTGAACGTTCCAAAACGGGGTGCAGCTGCACTGTGCCTCATGACGAGCCGAGCTCGTCACAAGCACAGCGGCGCCGCGTGCGTCCCCCGTCCCACCCGCACAGCGGGGGGAAAACACCCCACAGCGAAGGGGTTAATGGCCAACTTCATTGGCTCAAACAGCCAATGACAGATCATTGCTTTGAAGCCTAATGCTTCTAAAACCAGGTTTTTGCATATCAAAAGTCCCAAATGCATTTTATCTCATGGATGCATGACTTGGGTATGTTCCTTATTTGGCCATTCGGATATGTCACTGTGTATCTGTTTTAATTTCAGTTCACAAAGAGATTCCACAAAGAACGTCTGATCAAGGTGACACATTTTTAGTTTCAGTTTTCATTAGTGTGCTATTTTACCACTGCTTGACATTTGCCTTGTTGTCCAAGCATTAGTGGCCTCACACACTGATTTGCGAAATACACTGCTTGTTGTCTGCAGCCTGCTGCTCCTCTGAAGGTGGTTTTTCATTTCCAGGCCGGCATGTTTGACCCTGCACACTAGCACTCAAATAGATATACTCATCTTGTTGTTAGATCGAATTAAATGGCCTCAATTTTGGGGCGAAACAGAGACAAAGTAAAAAAAAACATCCACTGTGCATTTTGACCAGAACATACTTCTTATCCCAATTAAACCTGCAATTAATTTACTTTCTTTTTTAAAGTCACTAAAATCTTGGTTGCGACACCAATATTTTGTACAATTACTGATGCGAACTTCTGTTTTTCTACCTTTGTTGCAAGTTTGTCTTTTTGTAAACTGTTTACATCCATTTAACCAAATAAAATTTGCCAAACCCAGCACAAAGACAGCAGACATTCCCACTCTCAAGACCTCTGCAACACCCTCGCCACCTTCTTCCACCGCAAGATCAAGGAGATCTACGACAGCTCCGCAATACCCAAAACCCACCCGGCCCACCCGCAACCCTTGCATCCAAGGGCTCCAGGCCAGAGCAGGCCTTGCCCAACTAGACCACCCTCACCTCTGATAACACCCTCTGGATAATGAAGAGCCTCCACTCCATAGCCCCCTCGGATCCGTTCCCTCACCACATTTGCAACAGAGCGGGCACCTCAATCGTACACATACTCCACTGCACCATTAAGTGCTCCATCGAGTCTGCCACCTTCCCTGAAGACTGGAAGCACGCAGAGATCAACCCCTTGCTGAAGAAACCCTCTGCCAACTGAAGGACCTCAAGAACTACAGACCAATCTCTCTGCTCCCCTTCCCAGTCAAAGTCATTGAGAAAGCCATCAATGCCCAACTCTCTGAGTTCATCGAAGTAAACCACATCCTGGACTTCTCCCAATCGGACTTCAGAAGCAACCACAGCACCGAGACCGCTCCCCGTGCCACTACAGATGACATCCGCACGCTCCTCAATCGAGGCAAAACTGCTGCCCTCATCCTCCTGGACCTCTCAGCCACCTTCAACACCATCTCCCACCTTAGCACAAGACTCCACAACTCGACCTATCAACAAAAGAATTACCTTCAAGCTCCTCACGCAAGCCTACAAAGCCCTCCACAACGCTGGATCTGCATACCTCAAGCACCGCCTCTCCTACACTCCCACCAGACATCTCTGTTCTGCCCAACTGGCCCTGGCCACCATCCAACGGATCCACAAGACTACTGCAGGAGGAAGATCACTGCCAAGACCTGGAACTCCTTGCCTCTGCACCACAGGCAATCACCATCGCTGCTGCAATTCAGGAAGGACCTCAAGACCTGACTCTTCGACTGAACTGTAGATACACCCCCCACCCCCACTAAGCGCCTTGAGACCCTTGCGGGGGAGTAGTTGTGCTTTATAAAATACTGATTGATTGATTTTACCTTTAGCCTTATACACATTGTGTTGCATCTTGTGCCCCTCCTAGATTAATAAAAATTGTGCCAATGGACAGTGATGTTACCTATCATTGGTTGCAGCATCCCTTCCCCGATCTTAATAAGCTGTTGGTAGATCTGGATGGAGAGGTCACTCAGGACTTGGCGGTACTCCGTGAGGTCAAAGTTTGCAAGGCAATGCTCATTCTGCTTGGTTGAGTTTTTGGTCATGAATCCCTAAAAAAGAAACAATCTGTCATCTTAAACTGACTAACAGAATACATGCTGTTCGATAGAAATCTGTTCACTTAGTGATTGCAAATTCTCATGAACGAAGTGTTGACATTACAGCTTATTTCATATGCTGGATTTCTGTTCATACATACTATGCCAACAGTCATGTATCAGTGCATTTTAACAAACTATGGAGTTGGTTTAGTATTTGGCGAACCACTAAATTGGTCAGAAATGTGATGGATATCCCATTTGCTGTATTACATGTGTAGTATATCCAATGGGTGTTGTAAAATGTTGGATGAGCTAACCATCATGCCCGTGACGGAGTACGCCATCCTCCGAACTCAAAATCAGCCCATATGCTATTAATTGTTAACACTGCTTAATTTGAGCCGGTGGCTTCCGGTGCTCAGCACCGGCACCTAATCATCAACACCATTGCTTTTCATGAGCACCAGTTAAGGGCCCATTCATTTATGGTAGGCATGGGGAGATTAAGTGATTTGACCAGAATCACAGGATGTTTAGCCGATGCAGAAACTTGAGCCTGGTTCCCCAGCTCTGAAGTCGGTAGCTCTGGCCATTACGGCACATCCTCTCCCCACTTTCATGGTTAGTACTTGGTTCTGTTTTAGGAAGTGCTAACAGGAGAAATGGGCTGGTGCAAGGTGTCTCTTGATGGGAGCCCCAGCACTATTTACAAATTAACCTCTGGCTGTTAAGCAGTGCATTGTGCTGACAGTAACTGTGAAGAGATTTCATGCACATTCTCAACCCATACATTTTGCCTTATTTTTGTGCAGATCTTGTGAGCTCTCAGCGATATGAAAGCACTGAGTAAGGGCTGGCCCAACTCTCTACAGGTTAGTATTAGTGTGAATATGGTAAAATGAGGATGCAATAGGGGAGTTGCAGGCAAACCATGTTTAGGAGGCCTGGGATTAAGCAGTGAGTGTATCTCCTTCAGAAAGAAAGAGTGATGCAATAGTTGCTGAGATCATGGATTCTTTAATGAATGGGGTTGTATCTGTTGTCTGACTTTCTGGATGTATGTGCAGATGAGTCTTTGAGTGGAACTTTACAGAAATTCTGAGTTGGAACCTAGAACTGGTCTCACGGTGAAGTGGAGGCCGCCTGCCTATGGGGCATACCAGCAGGTTCTTTGTCCAGCTTTGGTGGTAGGGAGTTGACAGTATCCCTTAATGAAGTGACACTGTCAAGTCAGGACTGTCAGCTGGACTCGAAGGACTGGACCTGATGGGACCCAAAGGCTGGACACCGAGGAAAAGTTCTCATTGAGCCATTGGCAGGCACAATCTTCGAATCAGGCAGCTGAATGAAGAGACAGATTGGAAAGGAGTTGCAAGTCCCACACCAGCAGTAACTGGGTGATGTGTGAGTCACCACTAAAGGCTACTCCACTGTCAGACACAGTGCGACAAGCATAGCGCCAACAAAAACATTCTTAACAGGATTATATTTGAAGTACTTGAGTGCACGGGGAAAACACATTTTCACCACTAATGGCTACCATAACCTGTGGCCGTGTTACTGGGTACAGGATGGTCAGATTCCTGAACATAACATGTGTATTTGTAAAGCAAACGTTCACCCAAGGGTATATTGGCGCTGAATAACAGATGTTTATTGTTACCCAACTCAATGGGGCTCATTTTTTAATGGGATCCTTCCCACATACATTGGCCCACGACCACTATAGCACAGCCTATATTTTCTAATGTGGGATCTTTTTAGGCACAGTTGGATAAGTAGGTAGACCAGAAAGGAGCTTTAAAGAGAACATACCAACACCTGCTTGCAAGATTAGTTATTTCCACATTGCTAACTGTTCCATTATCCATATATATATATAGGGCATTCATAAGACGTTATGCCACCATTTAGGAAGGAAGGAGAGGTATTACCTCAATATTGCAAGTGAGCCACTATGACCAAGAGAGTGAATGCATGTGTATGTGCACTCCAAATGCATGCTGTACGCGGCTTTCTGGGAATACGTAGTTGCCTTTCCTCCATTTTGTCTTGCTGTTTATTGGGCATTATATGCAAACGTCTTGAGGATGGCTCCTACTCCTTGATATGCCCTTGAGAGTGTGATTCCTTTTGAGAAGATACATGAAGGGGGTTTTCTCGCTCCACGAATCAAGATGTAATTCAGTGCTTAATTTGAGCAGGTGCTTTCAGGTGCTCAGCACCTGCACTTCTTTCACAGGACCGGGGCTACAATTTCTGAACCTACAGATGATGGTCTCAATATTAATTGTTCAGTTCAAAATAAAAAGAATAACATACATTGCATGGTGACTGACTGGTACATGTTCATAGACAGGCCAGCATATGCTTGTCCAGGCAGGCATGATTGTGTATCACCACATTAGTGATGATGTCATCACGCTGATCACAAATCCAAGAAGTCATCGACAAACTATGGCTTGCATTCTATTCCCCAAGTCTGCTGCACCCTGCCACTGCCTGAGCCTAAACCTTCCATTGAATAATTGTAGCTGGGGGCTGGCTCATGACTGAGTTGAGGCAAGGAATATCAGGCTTGAAAGGATATGTGCCAAGTTTCCACAGGAGTATAGATAAATCCCCTTAACCTCCAAAAAACAGTGCCAAGAATGCAAGGTTACACACACTCCTGAAAACTGTTTTCTAAAGGAATGGAGGAAAATTCCAAGGAGTGTCCACCACTCTCCCCATACATAGGGTGGAACAACAGGAAGGAAAACTGGTCTGTCGGGCGGAGTAAATGCTGTAGGGAAAACAGGGCAAGTGGTATCGATCCATGCATAATTCATTAACAACCAATAAGTTACATTGACATGTGATTAGAACTGAGTTTCACTTACCCCAGCCACGTCCAATGGCGTCCGTGAAGAAGGTTGTCCTCGTGGGAAATATTAGCCCAGGAATTGTGATGCCAGGCCAAGTAGTTGAGGACTCAAGAAAAGGACTCATGCATACACCATTCACACCAACTAAATAATGAGGGGAATGGAATTGAGGTGCAATGACTGGCTCTTCAGGGAGAAGAAGAGCGGAGCATTAACACGCTCAAGAGAGGCGAAGCCCGGCCCGGCAACTTTTACCAAGCGGAGCGACACTCTCTCGATAGGAAAAAAGGAAACCAAAGTATTGTGCAGAATTGCTAGAAAGTTCCCACCAAAGTCTCACAGACAGGGAACAAGGGATATCCTGCGAAATGGCCCAAAATTATAACCTCCAAAGGAGGTCGGTAGAACAGGATGTTGGCGAGAACTGAGAACTCAGGGAGCCTTCCGCTAATACTTGAAACGAGACTCTGCAATGAAAAGGAGAAGCACAGTAGAGGCTCTTCGTATGAGGGAAGGCGGGAGTCAGGGGATTCGTCCGGGCTCAGCAGCAAGATGACGGCGCTTGAGCACGAACTAGATATTCCACAAGGATCCCAATAAAGAGGTATTACCAATGAGGAAAGGAATTGGGAGAGTAACAGAGACGCCGAGGGAATGGCGTTTCTCGTAACCCGGAAGCAAGGAGGGGGGCGTGGTAACGGATAGTAAGCCAAGCATTGGCTTACGGGCAGACGTGTCTCTTTACGTCTGTTAGGGACCGTCGGCAAAGAACACGATTTGCACAGACGTCTAGGGAATGGGTATAAACGGACACTGGGGAACCCTACCTAACCACATGTCAATGTCTTTGGTACGGCACACGCCGCAATGACCTAACAAGGAAGCTGCAAGAGCACATTTGGAACTTGGGAGTGAGGGATCTTGAGGAAGAATAAATGAAAGTAAGTTTGGACTTTCCACTTGTTGCGTAGCCAGAGTAGTATATACGACAGTCCTGCATTGCTGCTATCCTCAATGTGCTCGATGAGGCTGTGGCCCAACACAACTTTTGTGCGTCATGTCATCACCAGTAGAATCTGTGCGCTGCACCCCAGAACGGTAATTGCTCAGCGTGAGTGACTCCAGTAGGCACCACAGCCATACTTACCGGAATTGGCAGTATTACTTCTGGGGACAATGCCTGTGCTGTAGTGGGCAGGATCACAGCAAGCTGAGCAGTGGATGCCAATACCGTCGCCATCCCTGGACCTACTAATTGCAGGCAGCCCTAGCAGTGACATGACCTGCTGTGCTCAAGCAGCCGCCTGTTCCGCAATAAACCCAGTCATACCACACTGATTAATATATGCAAAAAAGCATTTTCATTTGGTGTATATTTTGTTTTTGCCTGAGCCTAAACCTTCCATCGAATAATTGTAGCTGGGGGCTGGCTCATGACGGAGTTGAGGCAAGGAAGCTGCAAGAGCACATTTGGAACTTGGGAGTGAGGGATCTTGAGGAAGAATAAATGAAAGTAAGTTTGGACTTTCCACTTGTTGCATAGCCAGAGTAGCATATCCGGCAGCCCTGCATTGCTGCTATCCTCAATGTGCTCGATGAGGCTGTGGCCCAACACAACTTTTGTGTGTCATGGCATCACCAGTAGAATCTGTGTGCTGCACCCCAGAATGGTAATTGCTGAGCGTGAGTGAGTCCAGTAGGCACCACAGCCATACTTACCGGCATTGGCAGTATTACTGCTGGGGACAATGCCTGTGCTGTAGTGGGCAGGATCACAGCAAGCTGAGCAGTGGATGCCTATACCGTCGCCATCCCTGGACCTACAGGCAGGCAGCCCTAGCAGTGACATGACCTGCTGTGCTCAAGCAGCCGCCAGTTCCGCAATAAACCCAGTCATACCACACTGATTAATATATGCAAAAAAGCATTATCATTTGGTGTATATTTTGTTTTTACACTCAGTGTAGGTAAAGAAGTAAAACATCTTCTGCTTCTTTAGGAATGACAACAGGAAAACGCAGAGTTCAAAATAGGAGGGACATGTACAGGCTGACGACAGGGGTCACAGGCAGCAGCAGTGTTAGAGATGAGAGACAGCGAGAGTAAAGAGGAGAAGAAACAACAAGAGAGGAGAGAGATAAAATGGAGCAAAGTAGAAGAAAAGGAGCAGAGCAAGTCAGATACAAAGAGAAAGCAGCCATGATGTGAAGAAGAGAGCATTAAGAAGAGAGAAGATAGAATCAAAGGATCTAGAGGACAGGACAGAGGTAAAAAAGCAGACAAATGATCAAATGGAGACACAGCTAATCACTGCTAGAGAGTGATAGTAAAGAGCCAAGATCGAGGGGAGAGAGAGCAGAGCATTGTTAAAAGTGAAGAGAAAAAATGGCAGGGCTAAAATGAATAGAGGGCAAATCAGAAATACAGGGTGTGACAAAGGTGATAGAAAACAATTAGAGAGGTGAGAGGATAGACTCTTAGAGCAAAGACTTAGGGGACAGACAACAGATCAAGGTTAGAAGATATAGACTGAGGCAGTGAGAGTGTTGAAAGTGGGGCTCACCGGAGGAAGACGTGTGCAGTGACCTCCTTGGCAACATTTTCCGCACCTGCACTTCTTTTTTTTACAAATTAAGAATTGTGTAGGCACTAGGCTCATTCCCATAAAGCAAGCTATGTTCCCTATGGTATACATAACACTTAACTAACAGAACAGGAAGAGTGTCAATCAGACCCACTGTAGACATGCCACCCAAAAGGGAGGGAATACCTTTCACAATTGTTTGTGTAATTTGAGTAGTTCTTGTGTATTAAAAAAATTGACCCAAGTTATAGAAGAGGACCTCTTCTCTTCTTTCATCTCTGGACTGTTCACAGGTTCAGTACACTTAAAAAGCATACTGCAACAATGCATTAGCACATACAAACCTTCACTCTGGGTACACCACTACTGCAACACCCCAAGAAATGTGGATCTGTTTCCTTGATCTTACAATGCTTACTACACACCTTCTTGGGAGTACGTTTATGTGTGTTTCTGGAAGTTGGAAGTTGGTAGTAGGACCTTGCAAATTGTGTGGTCTCCCCTCCTAAAGCGCTAACTTTCCCATCTCTAACATCAATCTTGGTACTTACAGATTTTTCATGAAACTCGGTTCCATCTGTGGGATAACAATATCCACTGATCCAGAAGCAGAATCCTGGAAGGTGCAACCACATTCAGTACTCCCAGGTTGAATGCAGGTGCACAGAAATGCTTGTGAATGGACTTCCAAGTCATTGTTCATGATCTGTATCTTATTTTTCGTCACTAACATCTTTTTTAATAATGAACAATACACAAAACAATTTGCCTACAAGAGTAAGAACATAAATCTGGGCTTTTTACTGGTTAGTACAGATGGACTAGTTACTAGTGGAGATGCTACTTACCTCGTCTCCACTGTATTGTTTTAGGCAATGCAGGAGGCGGCTGGCATTGGCTAACCAGAAAGATGTCATCTGAAAGTCGTCGCTGTGTTTCTGTAATGAACAAGACGAACAAGCGAAACTGTGGTTAGTAAGCATAAGCAAGCACAACTAACATCACCGCAAAGCCTGCAGCCTGTATCTCCATTTTCGCTATTCTCTATCTATTTTCAATGCTTGTCGAAAATCAGCTTTTTAAGGATGTTTTTTAAAACTTCTTGATAATGCTCTGAGGAGAGAAATGATGTGGTAATTGGATCCTTTTCCAGTTTGTGCACTCCCCAACATTGCTGGTAAACATCAGGATCTGTGGTGGTAATGCTGGGAAGTGTTGGCATATCTGCTTTACTGTGTAAAGGATGTTGTGCAATAACCTTGGCCTCTAGCCTTAAGCACTGCTCTGTTGCTCTTCTACATATACCCACAGGCATACATACATTGGCTCCTAGTAGTTACCAGAAATGTATAGAACAGTGTTTCTGCTGACAGAGAGAAGTACGGTAATAAATGTTAATAACAAATCTCCTGCCTTGGTCAAAATATTGCAGAAATGACTGATAATAACCCCGGCTTGGTCTTTCATGCACTATTTTTAAACATGTTCTACACAGGGGCTTTAAAACAAACAACAACTCATTGTTTCAGCGTTTGCTGCAGCTTTTAACCATGGAGGGTAATTAGGGGTAGCCAGTGTCCTTGATGCTGTTGTTATCATGTGTCATGCAGGCCGGGCTGGCTTTAGGGCAGTGCAACGGGTGCAGTCGCACTGGGCGCTGACCTGTGGAGGGGGCGCTCACCTCAGTGGGGAGGGGGGGGGCAGGGGGTGCTGTGTTTAGCAATAACTTATGATTGGAGAGATGAGGGGCACTTTTGCCCTATGGTAGTGAGAGAATCCGAGGAGGGAGTCATGGGTATGGTGGCACCAAAAATGATTGTCGCACCAGGCGCCACCTGCATGCAGGCAGCATCAAGAATAGAAAGTGAAGAAAGCTCTAATATCCCTCTTTACTGAAGTTTGTATTTGTTGCCCATGCCGCAGCACTTTAACAGAAACTGGAAGTGGCTTAAGGGCTAAGGGCGGGACCTTGAAGTCATTGTGGGGTCAATGGATACATGATGTCACTTCCGCCACTCATAGCTTTCTTTTGTGAATTAACATCCATGCTTCGAATGGTCTGTGCATTAGGATGTTCTTTGCTATATGTGAAATGCATACTGTACGTATTCTTACAGAGGGCATATGACAGTGTAGATACATGCATGTCTTTACTTAATGACTTGATTATTTAATGTCCGCTCAGGTCATTGATGCTTAGCCGTATAACCATATTATATGCACTACACTTTAACTGGAGTAGCAAGGCTCACATTGCCCTTACTGGGGTTATGAAAAATTGAGAAGGTTTTCTTTTACTATGAAAGTATAATCAGTGTCAATGTTAGATTTACTGCATCTGTGCCGCAGAGGACTTCACATTTCAATTACTCTCTAGATCAGTCATTATGTTGGCCATGCTCATGGAGGGCCAGGTGCCGCACAATGATGGACACGTTGCGATAGAGCCTTGAAGAGAGGGCCAGTAATCCGAAGTCTTCGGGTGGCACAGGGGTGTAGAGTGGCGCCCGTCTCCTTGAATACCTCCGTTGCCTGGATTCCAAAGCATACCAGGCTAGAACCCATGCAGAGGGGGACAAGCCAGGCTACCTACTAGTAGGGCTCCTGAAATGCGAGGTTGTTGTACGCCAGTGTCCGCAATATATAATGGCCACAAGCCCTACTCACAGACAGTTGTCCTTTAGGTGTTCGGAACACACTATCAAACATGATATGCTTCCGGCCAAACTTCGTGCCCTACTATGATTGACACATTTCTCCACAGTTACCCTCTTGAGAGTGACTATGGAACACAAACAAGTCCTATGTTTGCCTGTCACATAACAAGAGATATGATGTGCTATATGGGACTCTCCCACATGTAAAACTACTAGTCTGGATACATTTCCAATCGAGTTCTACAAAACATATTTCGACCTATTGATCTCCAAGCTGGAGGAAATGTACTCCGCAATACTCAACACTGGCATCCTCCCTGCCTCCATGAGGAAGTCACTGCTGGTATTATTGCCTAAGTCGGGCAGGTACCCAGTGGAGGTGGGCTCCGACTATAAGATCCTCAGTAAAATATTGGCCAAGTGTTTACTGGCCTGTATACCCAGTTTAATCCATGAGGATCAAAATGGGTTCATACTGGGGAGATCGACATCACTCAATTTGAGGCCGCTCCATCAGCTTCTAGTGGGGGCCGTGGCACTTCATCCCCATTCTGCTTTGATCTGGTTTTGGACCTTAAAAAGACGTTTGATTCGCTAGAATGGGAATACATGTTCGCTGTACTGAAAAAGCTGGGGATGGGGGAAAGACTGATTTGGTGGGTCAAGTTACTTTACACAGAGCCAACAGTCAGAGTAAAAATTGGACAACTGATCTCTGCCCCGTTCCTGGTAGGGCGGGGTACGTGACAGGCGGGGTACGTGACAGGCGGGGTACGTGACAGCGAGGTACGTGACAGGGATGCCCAGTGTCGCCACTGCATTTTGCAGGCCCTAGTGCGGAGACTACACCAGTCAGCGCGGTATTGACACTCCATGGACAGATACATGCAGTTTCACTATACGCAGACAATGTTCTAGACTATGTCAAAGATATACGAGATGGTGTAAATTCAATACTGAGAGATCTCACTGTATTCAAGGCGGTATCGGGTCTGGGACTGAACTGGTTAAAGATGTGCTCATTTCCTCTGCATCCAGACCGTCCTCGAGAAACAGTGGTTTTGACTGCCACCACATAAAGTGGGCAGCTTGCACATTTCGATATCTGGGCATTAATATATACCACTCCTCCAGGGACTTATTGGAGGGGAACCTCATGTGAGTGGCAGTTTCCCTTCATTCACAAATTACTTTTTGGTGCTCACTCTCTCTCACGGTGAAAGGTAGGGTTGCATTGTCTAATATGGTGGTGCTACATAGACTCCTTTATTATTTCACAAATCTACCTATTATCATCCCGTGTGGGACGTCATGCATGTTGGATGGCATGCTGGGGGACTTACTCTGGAACAAAGGAAGGCACAGAGTTGCTCTGGCCAAGGTTCAATTACCTACAGCTGCCCACTGCGACACACTGAAATATACAAACAGTAATGAATGAAATTAATCTCAGTCACTGGTATTTAATTGGGGCCTCTCAGAACCCCTTTCAGAGGGCCATGGGGCATGCAGGGGCTACTCTGCCCGACCGTGGTGGTTGAGGCCTTTTACTCCTGATGTGTCAGGGCCCGACCTACTATGGATACTGAGTAACTGGATCTAGCACCACTTCTGCACTTTACTTTCAGTGGTAGCTATGGACGAGCAGTTAAAGGCTATCTCGGTTTGGGGCAGGGGAGTGTAGATACAGATGAGTTGACTCCTAACTCAAAGTGCACACTGTACTGTCAATAAATCAATATCTAGTCAAATACTAGCTTTTATAAGAAAATAAAGTATTTATTTCTAACTGTACACATTTAAAGGAATAGCAACATTCATAAGCAATAACACAATCCCTTTGAGACTGGGGATCTAGCATTTGACTCCTTATCCCACCGTCTTGCTTGTAACATGGTTGGGATTATTCCCCATTCACTGATGGACGCATCCAGGGAATGCTCACAAGTAGGCCTTACTCAAGAGTTCCTCTTAGACTCTTTAGGAATGTCTAGGGTGCCGCAGCACTGTCAGCAATGAGTCTGCCGGCACCTCACATGCCCAGTTCAAGTCTAATCTGTTTCTGCAGTAGGGCAAGTGTTCAGCGATGGTGGTGATCTTAACTCGCGGATTTAACTTAATATCAAATGTTAAATCTGCAATTAATCAGCATATATTAAGTATCCTCATTACAGTGGGGACGACAGATGATTTCATGAGGCATTTCTCATAAAGTATAACTTGGAAATGCCCAAAACTAGACAAATCAAAGAATCAGCTAGCAGGATTACATATATTCCAGAGTTAAATCAACATTTGTTAAATGAAATCAGTGCTAGGTCATATGAGAATTGACATTTCAAGCAATAAAATAGATCACAGGAAGAAATAGAGTCAATTCAGAAGCAGCTAGTAATGAGTCACAACTCATGGATGTCCTGCTCAGTCATGACTACATGAAACCTCAAGGAGCTATGGACTGGAATGAGAGTATCCTTTTTATGTGGTCTTAAAAGAAGGCCGTCTGTCATTAGTTCATAACCCCACACTGCTCTCAATTTGCAGAAGGCTTCGGTCATACCTTGAGCACCTTCTTAATGCCGTTGATGGTGGAGGTGAGCAGCGAATGCACCTTCTGATCATCATTGATGTGATCCGCATGTCGGATGCACATAAATAGGATGTAGGCAGGAAGGCATGGCACAGTGGCAGACACTTGCTGAGGCTTGAGATCTACAAAGGCAAAAGACACATTTAAACATCGACAATGAACCATTCACATTCCCGCACGCCAAGGGTTTTATACTGCAAAGGGAGCTACGCTCACTATCCTCCAGTTTCCAATCATATGCAATTCATAGGTGGGGGAATGCAAACCTTCTTTTCCTACTTAAATTATGCAAGGAATAGTCCTGTGACTAGCCACAATGCATCAAGCTCTCAATTGTTTTGAGTTAGCTCCCTGTTTTGAATGGGCTTGCAGAAGTCTCAAGACTCATTATAAATATGACTTCCCACATAGGAGTGTGGTTTGAGGCTCCAAAGATATACCTGAATGGGAGTCCATTCCCTCTCATTTTGTTGAACTCCTGGGCAGACACTGCTCCTAGATCACAGAAGCTCATTTAAGATCACGCATATTACCCCATTTACAAGGGGAGTTTTGATGTGTAAGGATGTTTTTAATTTTACGCTTACTAACAAGTTTTTAATACCAAGCACTCTTTTTATTTTGTCTGACCAATTTTCTTTTCTTCTGTTGCCCTCTTACTCTTATTTCCATTTACATTTAATCTTGTTCCGCATACATTTGTAACTTTTGTTTTAACTATAGTGATGACTAATTACTTTTCACAGATGATGAGACTGCACTTAGCCCCGTCAATGGTCTTCAAGAGGTACATTGTAATTTCGCATAAGCGTGTTATGAGAACGGACAATGCACATGTAATCATCACTCACCGATTTGTAATGTTGTGGATATTTAGAAACATTTGCAATTATCTATAACTATAACTGTAACTATATTACAGTTATTGCACTTCTAAATGTACACTTAAAGTATATGTACTCTATGCAAGAAGGGGGAAGTAGCCCTACTATCGCCATTTTAAGGGATAGCATGGAAAATAATTCCTTTACCTACATTTCCTTATGTGAAGAAATAAAGAGGCATTTATCCACATTTTCCCTAATCGAAAATTTGTAGATCTACCAACCTGTGGATAATTTACCGGAATAGTTAGAGTGGAAAAAGTGAGTAGCTCTATAAATCTTCATAAACAGGAAAAAGTAAACATATCGGCAGTGTAAAAATATAAAGCAAGCATTGTAACGTTTCTGTGAATCTAGCTCTTAGTTTTTGTTTTGTATTGTGTGACATAATAAACAACAATAAACTGTGGGAGGGCACTTTCTGTCTTACTAAGAAAAATCATAAAATAACTAACAAAATATTTTAAAAGAGTTTTTGACTAATGGCAATACAAAAATAGACTGAAAGAACCAGGAGCTTTAGGAGGGGCTAAAGTTCTTATTTCCATAAATTCATTTTTAAAGTATTTGTAACGGTGTTAGTATCTACCACAATTTGGTTTGTCCTTAGCAGCAATGATTTACAGACCCGTAATACTCTCAGAAATCAGAAGTTATATAAAATTAGATTGTGACCTTCAGTTGTAAGTATACAATGCAAATCTTTCAGAAATATGATATTTTTCTTAGCCCCGTCAATTACCAAACCCATCTTCTGAACAGATTAAGATTATAACAGTAATAAAACAATGTAGATAGCAATAGATAGCACATCAGAAATTCAAAGTAATGAGAATAGAAATGTTTAGGTAAGACACACTTTTCTAAAGCTGAACGTGTATTCATTCAGGATAAGGTCTTTTTGAAAGACCATTTGAAGGTCAAACAGCAAAAAAAATTATACCCTGGAGAGAGCTGATTATCTGTGTCATAGCACCAAATTGTTCTGTGCATATGTCCATGTACAATCTAACCTGTAATTAGGTTTCGAATAAGGACTGCTTCATCTTCTTTGTAGTACTCCAGCATTCCCTGAAATTCCTTTTCCTTTCTCTGGACCGTAACCTGTCTGGTGAATTCATGGCGTTTCTTTTCCGTCTGACCTTGTGTCTCTTGTGTCACTGTAGGCGAATAAACAATGTCAAATTCCTGAACAGTTCTGTTCAAAGTACAATAAACAACTTCCCGGTATTCCATTTCAGTATGAACTATACTGTATTTAGTTTATTCTTTAATACTGCATATCTTTGTACAAAGTGCTTTTCAGATCAAAATGAATGCACAGCTTGCTGAATATTCAGGACATTACTTACATTTTAACTCATTTTATATATTCAAAAATTGTTTTAAAATGATATCGAAACATGTGGTGAAGTGTGTGAAATTATGATTCTGCAGCCAAACTTGGCAAAGTATATAATATTTCCAGTGAACAAATTTCCACCTAATGTGAAGTTCACCGGGGCACTGAGATTTCCATCCACCTTCAAAAAAGTTAGAAACTTCCGAAACATTTTAAAAATATCTTCTCAAAGTTGGAGTAAGTGAACATGCACATATTAGCACACCTCTAAAATTTAGTAAAGTTATATTTAATCAAGGGAACTTATTGAACTGCATCTGTTATTATCACGTGGCAAAGCTAAATAAAGCACAAAATGTAATGCTTAGATTTATGCCCTTGTGAATGATCAAATTATGCGTGCATGGTGTGATAATCTCAGAAAGGCCAACCCTCAGATCTATAATCATTTACACCTCTTCTGTTATCCTACTGCAAGTTTACTATCACACTGCTTAAAGGGTGAAGAAATCAATGGGTAAGAATATTGAAGCAATGTTTTCAGGATCGGGATTGCCTTAAAAGTGAGATACACCTAAAATGGCAGTTACATTTGTATAGAATCCAAAATATCCTGGAGTCGGTAAACAACTTACAACGTTCATTAAAGTGCTCCAGTAGCCTCTCCTGTGGACATTGTCATGTATACTGTTGCCTATAGTGGCAAAATTACCTTCAAATTCCTGTACTTTCTTCATATAAATCTTCAGTTGTTTCTTCAGCTTCTTCTCATTCTTTTCTAGTTTTTCAGCTAACTCCTTAAGATCCTGAAATTCGTAAAAGAATTAGCTTGAGTGAGATTCTTGTTTCAGAAAAGATGTACTATTGGTTACCATTTGGGGATGAATTATAGCTAAGTATGCAGATATAACTGTTTATGAACAGAAGATAAATTACACATTTTTTGTTGCTATGGAGCAAGTCATTGGGAACACAGTCCAACAATTCCTATATAGGATGGAAGTGGCTGATTACATGGAAGTACAACACAGGCAAAGAGGTACAATGTAATGAGCAAAGCAGGACATACCAGCAGAGATGGTGAGTGTGGGGGAGAGCAGTGTGTGGAAATAGTGGAGGAGGGAGTTTGATACACAACTCATAAGGGAAGAAGTAAGGAAACAGGAATATTCATGTTAAGAAGCAGGAGTGGAAAGTGAGCCAGGAGTGCCAGGCAAAAGTTATTTGGAGTTAACATACTGTTGGCAGGTTTGGTGTCTTATTTTATATCTAGTAGGTGTAGGATTATCTTTACTTTTTGGAGCTCAATGATACCCGGAAATGTTTCAGTGTCAAGAATCAATCTGAGGAATATGCACAAAACAGTAGGTGCTGCATTTCACCCTAGGTGCGGGTGGTTCCTTCAGTGGTAGCCACGCTGTGAGGAAGACTGAGCAAAACTAAATTTTTTGGCAACCTCCTCACATATATGCACTATCAATGGCCATTCCCAGTCCTTTGATTCTAGGATACAGGGACAGTCATCAGGAACTAGTCGTGAAAAGTCAGAATCATGCGTTTAAAAAACATTATTTCTCACCAGATTTTCATTTGTGAGACGGGTGATTTCTTGCTGGATGCCGAACTCCACCTGTGCCTCAGGTGACAACTGGAGTGCCTGTAGCAGAACATGCTGCTGCTTCTCCAAGTCTTCTTTCAGATTCTCAATGTGCCCGGTGAGAACATCAACTTCCTCCTCATGCTGTCTGCTCTGAGCCTGCAGCTGCGCCTCCAGGAGTCTAACATGAAAGAAATACAACATGATTGACCATCATAAGGATGCAAGGTACACAAGATGCACTACTGAGCCAACAGTGAAGAAGCCTAAAATTGACACAAATACCAAAGGCCAGAAGACTAGAGCAATATTTAAAAATGAAGCTTAGATAAAAATTTGAGTTGAACTTAAGACATATGGTAGCGAGTGTCCCCATTATGATGTCTGGCTGAGATTTATATTTTTTATGTAGGGGAAATACTTGCCTCTGAAGCTGATAAATATGAATGTGGCGAACATCAATTATGAAAAATGACAATCTTCCTGTTTATAAAATCTCATTTTGTCTTCATGCCATAAAATATTTTGACCACCATCATGTGGACTGAAGAAGTGGTACGTGAATGAGCTGAGAATATTACTCATCCTTTGCCTGGACTCATTTGGAGGTAGACCTCTAAACCCCTGACGTACAACGAGTGGTTGATAGCAGTGATAATAGGATATGAATATGAGGAAGATCAATGGATGATATAATGGGGCCTCAAAATTACCATTATTAGCCAATACACATTTAAGCAACCACTGGCATTGTTCAACACCTGTTGTCTGTGCCAATATTTTTTTTCTCCATATGGCTGCCGTGTATGCACATGCATGGTGGCCACCTCCTTGATATTGATGGTATTTTAGTTTAAGAAAAACTATTCAAAGATGTCTGACTGGTATGCATGTGCAGGGCAGCCATCAGGTAATGATTGTTCTTTAATTGAAAAACCAACCATTACAAGATGACTGCCATCAATGCACACGCATGTGGCATGGCCATCTTGAAATGATTATTCGTAAACTAGAATAAAAACTATTAAAACGTACTGCCACATTTGAATATGCATGCATGGAAGCCATCTTGGAATGGTCTTTCTTTTAGTTTAAGAAAAATATTTCTAAAATGGCTACCATTCAAACATAAGGACATCCATGTTTGAATGGTTTAAATAACATTTTAGGATTGTCACCGTCTTTGCATCAGTGGACAGTACTCAGGGTGAGACGAGTTGAAGGGTGAGTGGTCGCAGGTAATCTAATTTTTTTAACAAACAGCATGAGCAGCAAAGAAGCAGAGACAGAAAGACAGAGAGAGAGAAAACAGTCCTTGATGTTTACAAAGCAAGGTCTTACATCAGTCATGGAAGGATACCTTCATCCAGTTAAAATACAGTGAGACAGAACTGCTCCTTGTGCGGGACAAAGACAGTAATACGGAGAAGAGCCTTTGAATCAGGATCATGTTAGTGAGAAAAACAAGAAAGCTATTGAATCATGATCAAGAGTTGTACACATATCACATTCCAAGTATTTATTGCATAGAATAGATCTGTTTACGAACAAACAGCTCAAGGTATCTGTAAGGAGACTTAAAAAATGCAAGTTATTCTGGGAATCAGAGCTGTTGTACGGCATGAAGAAAAAAGTAATTTTGCCAATGCTCTGCAGAAAAGACGAGCTTAAAACATGAAGTTAAATATGAAGTATAATCCAAAACATTGGTGAATTGCTTAGACGTCATCAAAGTAGGGCTTATGCCAGGTGCAGCAGTGCTGAAAAACCTAGCCATACCAAATGTGCCTTCAGTGTAGCAGATGCTGAAACCACTTTACCATGCTTTAAGCGTGCATACCCATATGTTATGTTATGCAGATTTGTACAGCGCTATTACACAGGAGGGTAACCAGATGCTGAGCATATGCAAATGTGCAAATCTCTCTTCCTGTTCAAGTAACAGAAGCCTGTCTTTGCTTTAAAAAGCATCATATAAAAAATTGACCCAAAATGATCCACCTTCATCTCAAACCATTCCTGAGACTTGCTATTTTAAGTACAGTCAAAAAGTGATAGAAAATATTTGTTACATGTCAGGGCTCCTAACATATGTGCTCTTCAGAATCATATGTTCACTTGTGCCTAGGGAAAACACACAAATGTGTCCGCAAACCCAGATTTTCCTTTATTGCTTGCATATAAAAAGCAACACATTTGTTCCTATTGTTAAATGTTATTGTTAATTTGGCTTAATATAGCGCACAAATAACCCTAGCGCATCTCGGCGCTATTAAGGAACAAAATCAAGCGCCGAAGAGGGTGATTAAAATAAGTGGACTTTGAGTAGGTTCCTGAATTTAGACAGAAAATAAATAGACCATAATCGACTTTATTAAGCAAAACATGCTTGATGACATCCGGCAACCCATACACTGCCATAGTTTTTTTCCAGCATAGGAAGCTCATGAGAAAATGAGTTGTCACTAATTCCACCACAGGGTATTTTGATATATTTCATCCACAATCACAAGGGTGAGTCGCCCATCCGGGAAGCTTCTAAAGTCTAGATTTATTTTTGTCCAGGAAGTAGTGGGGACATAGGCTTCCTATGACGTGACAGGTCATGCAGCTTTTCACCGTTTCTACCACTCTCGAGTCCACGCCAGGGAACCACATCTTTTCTTTTATCTGGGCCTTGTGTTTTTTTCAACACCTTACTGCCCCTCATGTGCCAGCTCCACCACTCTACTCTCCAGGGATTTAGGAATTACCATTCAACGCTCCCTCATGATCATGCCCCCCTCGATGGAGCATAATTCTTCACTCACTTTCCAGATATCCAAAAATCCTGCATTTTTCTTCTAGATCCAATTGATTGGCATTCTGCAAAAAACAGCTTCCACCCACTTGCAATGGCCTCCACCACACGCATCAACCCATCATACGTCTCCATGGCACATCGGACATCTTCTACTGTAAACACCTTTGGCAGGCTGCTGCTGCTGCCACCCCCATATGGGTGAACTCTGCCTCACCCTGAATGTTTTCCTCCACCCCTTTCTCCACAGTCACAGAAGGGAGGCGGGACAGGAAATCCACTGGGTTGCCAGTGGCATTTCTGCACAAAAGACTGAATCTATATGGCAGCTGATCATTCCAACAATCAATCATGGGAGGTGGGTGGGGTGCTGTACCTGCAAACAGACTCACCAGCGATTTATGGTCAGTTACAACCCAGAACTCCCTGCCATACACATGGAGTTGAAAGTGGTGACATGCCCACTTAACCCCTCCGCTGCGCTGAACGTTCCGCACTAGTGCGGAACGTTCTATTACACGGGTGGGGCCGCGACGTTCAGCGGACGTGCGCAGCACTACCGAGGTGGTGCACGCGACGTACGCTGAACATGCGCAGCATTAAAGGAGTTTGCCACCTTGATCCGATACTGCTGGGGAATTACTAGTCCATTCTATCACTGGGACTCTCCACTGTACTGGTTTATCGCAACTTTCGTTAATTGTTTGTCCTTCCTTCCCTTGGCTTTTTCTTTTTCTTTAAATTTGTCTTTTTTCTTTTTCAGTGTTTTCGGTTTCCCGCTCACTGATTGCCGTTGATCATCCCACAATGTCCATCCACCCGCTCTCGAGGCCTTCTTACTTCCTTGTGTGCCACATGGGCTGCCGCCGTACTTCAGCCCACACTAGCCTTGTCGATAGCAGCGGCCCACCAACCTTCCCTCACTCTGGCACACAGATTGCCCTGGCTCGTCGAGGTGTGCAGAGACTTCATCGCCTCTCTCCAGGTGGAGCGGAGCCAAGCCACTACTTAGCCTGCCGCAGATGTCACCCGCCACCCATCACAGCTTCGACACGGGCTCCAGACTACCCTCTTCGCCAATGTACTCTGGGCCCCTCGTAGCAGCTTAGGATAGACCCAGAGCCCCAATGAATGATATAAGCTCTCACAGGCAAACAGTTCGGGACAGACCATGAGCAGGCAGCTTCCTCTTTATTTATTGGCTCAGCCATGCCCAGCCTCACCAGTGCATGCTGATGTACTCTGAGCTATGGAGTCCCCGCGGCTCAGTGCACCAGCATCTTCAAAAAGAAAGACACATCTCAAATTGCTTGCTTCATAGCCAGAAGGTTTTTTTCTTTTTACTTACTCTGAATCTCTGGGTTTAACTGCACTATATACTTTTCACTCAATATGTGCGTGTGATACGATATGTTTGCTCAATTATTGAGTATATTCTTGGTATTTCTTTCGATGACTTACCTGGAGGCTGTTATCAAATGTTTTCCAATTGTGCCACTGTCTTCATAAAACAATTGAAATCGGCTGCTATTTTAAGGTCCAAAGCATTCCTACACTCTATACTTCCTACAAGCAGACACATTTCTAATCTAGGCTGGCAATGCTCACATCAATTTATTGATTTCAAAAGCTAACTCTTAATTGTGCAAACTATGTTTACTTTTTGCATGTGTTCTTTCTAACACACTGATTTACATTGGAAGGGGGAGTGTGCTACAGTTGTCCACTAACTGCAAGACATTCACTTCTAGATGTGCTGTGGTGAACAATATGTCTTCTCCTAAAGTACCAGTTCACACTCCCTCAAAATTAAAGCTGTCAGTCCACCTTACCGACCACATTACCGACCTCACTGGGACTCATAATCCCTTTAACTGACCAGTGAAGGAGTAAATTCACTTTTATCACTCTGGGACAGGCAATCACCTATGGTCGCTCTCCTCAAGAAAGATGTACATTCTAGTTTTTCATGCACCGGTATAACATCAGGGGAAGACGAGGCAGAGTAGGGAAGTGCACTTTGAATCTCACTGGCTCTTTCTTCTTTAGCGTGTTTTTATCGTAGGTGTACATTAGGCTTCCATAGAACGGTGTAGCCTTTTTCTTTTGAAATTTTACCTTTTGAAATTCTTATGAATTGTATTTAGATGTATTTTGAATGGTTTCATAGTTAATTCCTGGGTTGAACAAGCTAAGTACGCATTTAATAATCACAAATATAACACATTTACAAAAGGAATGTCTTCTGGGATTGGAGGAGGTTAACTAACGTCTGTCAAGCAATGTCCAGTAGTTCTGTATGCATACAGGGGCCCTTCCTGGAAAAGGGTTTATCTCCAATTTTAAAATGGATCCTTCCTATGTACTTCCTGTAAATTCAAAGACTTCTACAGACTGCTGTATTGTTCAAAGTCGACTTCTGCCCACTTTTTAAGAGTGAGCTTTGTTCATAGTCCTAAATGTATAACACACCTTTGTTTCTAAAGGTTTTATTGAGTTTTCAATGGATTGCAGTAAAACAAAAAAATATAAGCATAAATTGACACTGTATTGTATAATAGGGTGGCCAAGCATTATCATGTCATCAGGGAAGATAGACTCTGGAAAGACAATGAGAGACAACATCTCCACTCAAGGTCATAAACCCAAGATAATCAATAGCTTGTAATTGCAGGAGACCGGGGAAGCGGTCGAAGCTATACAGAAACGTGTGGCACATGAATTATCTTCCCGATTTGACCATTTGCAAAACATGGATAAAAGGGGGCTAAATGGAAAAACAAAAAAATATCTGAAAGGAAGAAAAAATAATTGTAAGGAAGATGGGGAAAAATTGAAACATAGGGATAGAAGGAGAGAGAATAGAGAAGGAGGAGCCAACGTTTAAAAAGATGGGAAGGAAGGAGAGAAGTGAGAGCAGAGTCAGTCTAAGGAGGGCCTGAACACAATACTACAGTAGCAACTATATGTCAGCAACTTTGCTCTGCGGGGCCAACCAGCCTACTACCATGTGTGTATAAAGGCATCTAGTGTTTCTCATACCCACTGTGATGAGCTGGGGTAGCCAGCAATTCTTGCTTGGGCTTTGTATAGCCATGTTGACCCATGCCCACTTTGTGTGGTATGATACATTGTTGGTGGACTTCCAGTTTAGAAGAATTACTTTCAGTACAATGGTGAGTAGCAAGTCAGGAAGGACCAGGTCCAAGTACAGAAGGTCAACTGAGATAGGGGATGCAAACGGGTAGAGTATGATCGTTGGATAGTCCAGGGAGATGGGAGTGATGAACATTTTACATAATTAGATTATGTTGCCCCAGTAAGAGGACAGGAAGGCACATAGGTCACCATGTGCTGCATTACATGATCGGCAGTTGTCAGAATCTAGAAGTTTGAGTTTGTAAAGTCTGACCAGGTCCAGTAAATTAAATAAACTGGAGAAAACTTTGTTTGGGATAATGAAGGAATGAGATTATTTTGGAGTAGATGATGGCAGATTTTGGTCCAAGCCTCTTACGGTATGTGAGGTGTGCCTTTGTTAGCATGATAAGACGACCATTTCGTCTACAAAGTACGGAGATATAAGGGGGAGATGTAGACCAGTAGTTTATAGATCTTAGATGCCATGTGTCCTATAAATTGTATGTTTCAAAGTGAGGAAAAAGAAGTTGTGGTTGACTTTGATCTCTCAGAAGTCATACAAATCTAAGTTAGTGAGGTCATGTTTCACTTGGCTGGAGTAAAGAAAGGCTAAAGGTTCAACATTTTCAAAAACATCTTCTATAGTGAAAATACTTTTGTTCGCCCAGTATGGGCCAAAATTGGCTGCATCTGTAATCTGAAGCTTTTTAGTATTCCATAATGAAATGGAGTAAGATGTATTCATGTTGGAAGACAGGGCTCTGTCTAGTGTTAGTAGAGGTGTAATAGTATCTTTAAAAATCAATCAGGATTTAAAAGCGCAGCTAATCACCTGATAGGGTATCCAGTCGCTTGCAGGTCCCGGAGGTTTATTCTAACAGCCTAGTCTAAAAATCTTGTTGAACAGCAGAAAAGAATGCTGGGAAATTGTCAACTTTTCTACTAGCGGAAAGGGGAAGCTATGTTGTTCGATGCTGAGCAAGATCTGGGCTTTGGGAGGATCCAGAGCAACCCATCGAGTGACCTTAGCATCTAGAAAGGCAGTTTGGTAGTTAAACCAAGTCGGTAGACTGCACCCCTCTGTTTTGAGGTTACTCCTTAGCTGTTTAAGGCTGATTCTGACTTTCTTTCCGGACCAAAGGAATTCAGAGGTACTACAATCAATAGATGTAAAGAAATCCTACGAGAGGTGGACAGGAAGCATACTAGTCAAAAAAATTTACTAGCGGGCTCACCATCATTTAAAATAAATTTTCTCTAGTGTGCCCCACCACGAGATATGTTTGGGTGACCATGTTGACAGAAGGTTTTTAATATTTTCAGTCATTATTGGCTTGCCACAAAAAGTCAGTGTTCCCCCACGCACGAGGAGTGACATTGTCTAGTTAATCGTAAGACCTCTGTTTTCTCCCTGTTCAGGGAGTAGTCTGAAGGAGAATGTGTTGATGATGTTTAGAATGGCTGGGATCACAAGATCAGGACTCTCTGTGAATATTATCAGTATACTCTGCTGTTTGAAAGTAGAATTGTCAAATTTATCCCAGGAATTTCGATATCTTCATTTAGCATTATTAGAAGTTGGTCAATGGCTAGAAGAAAATGTAGGTGGGAGAGTGGACAGCTGTGTCACGTGCCTTGCTGCAAAGTCATTGGGGCAGATAACGCTTCATTAATTTTAATTCTAGCTGAGGGGTTTGCGTATAAAAACATGCCAATTTTAATACAAGAGTCATCTTTCTGGACATGAACCCATAGTTGTGCTCTCTTACTTATGATAAGAGAGCACAATGATGTCAAAGTAGATTTATTTAAAGAGTGTCTATATGATATTTGTTTGGATTTAGTTTTTGGTCGCTAACTTGTCTAGGAAGATTTTGATATTTTTCTTTTTCTTGGCCATGCAACCTATAACTTGACCCCTGAAAAAAACACTTAAGTGCGTCCCAGAGTGTTGCAGGTGAGGAAATCGGGGGCCTTTTTTCTTGTAGGAATAATGATAATTAATTATCAAGATCTTACACTACTGAATATTCTTCCAGGACCTCTGTTTTGCTACGCACAATGTAGGCTTTAATTTGGACAGGGCGTATATGTAGTGAGATCAAAACAGGTGTATGGTCAGAAATCATGATAGGTTCAATATAAGAGATTAGAGTATCCTGTATGGTTTACCAGAATGTAATCATTTCTCAAGAAACAATTGTGAGGATGGGAATAGAACATGAACTCCTTACCAGATGGATTATGGAGTCTCCATACATGCTCTAGGCTATGTGTGGAGCAGAGAGCTTGCATAACTTTGTGGGCTTTAGAGATTCTGTGTTGAAAATCGGAATGTCTATCTAGGATGACGTCCATCAATAGGTTGAAGTCCCCTCCCAAGATAATCCTAGCTTTAGGGGGTAATAGTAACAATTTAGATGAATATTTTGAAATAAAACTGTGAGTCGTCTATTGTAGGAGCGTAAATATTTACTACATAAAGTTCTACGTCGTCCCTCTGCAAGCGAGTGATGAGCCACCTACCATTATTGTCTTGTTCTGAGATGATTACCAAGAAATGCGATTTTCTTTAGATTAAGGTGATCACAAAAATTTTCTTAGAAATTGCTGGAGAGCAGGAAAGGTCAGTTACCCACCCATTGCGCATGGAGTGTACCTCTTTGAAGCCAATACTGGTCTCCTGAAGAAAGACCACGTCACCCTTAAGGGTATGACAGTAATCAAATATCTGCATTTCGCTGGATAGTTAAGGCCATTGACATTGAAAGAAATTATTTTCACCAAAGTTGGTCAGACTTTGGAATACAGGAACTCTGGTATTGAGAAAAGGCACCCCTCTACGCGGTGTATGACAGCAGATGGTGGCTTCACAGGCTCAAGAGAAGAATGAGATGAAGAGCTGCGCTGATAGAAAAGGCAAACAGAATAAAGAGAACAAACAGAGTGCAGGGAAAATAAAGGAGCAAAAGTAAACATAACATAGCCTTGTGTTAACGGAGCAAGCCTCGATTAGACAAAGAACGGTGTGCAGGGATGTGGAAGTCTCACACGAGAAAAATATGGGCAATAACCTCCTACACCTAGTAAAAGAAAAATGAGGGGGATCCAGGGTGAACTAGGACCATTGAGCTACCATACAGTTTCGGGCCATAAGGACTAACAGTAATAGTGCTGCATAATGGATAATGTGCAAGCGACGCACATCATAAGGCCGCCATCAGTTAAGGTTATAAACCAGTGAAGCAAAATAGGCGGAGTACAAGTCTTCAATTGTGTAAATTGTACCCAATTCTACAGACAGCTCAATCAGCAAGGATCTACCAGCCTTGCAAGGGTACACCTTCATATTTCTGGGAAGTTTCAACATGAGCCCCAGAAACAGTGAGTAAAATGAGTACCCTTAACTGCTTTGTACAAAAACACATCACACACCTTATGAATGCAACAATCTGCCACACTGAGCGGGCTAACGTTCTACTATATGACAACTACAACATCAACAAGCCAAAAGCATTTGTATGGATGTCAACCATATCACCACTACATAGCCAGATAAAGCAATAGTGAAGCAAATATTGGCAAAACATAGATGAAACAAAATCCTGAGAGATGGAATTTGTTTAACCTTGCCATGAGAAAGACCTAATTTTCCTCATATATTCCAGTATGTTGGTGGTGCAGTGGTTTAAAATGAGGACTCTCGGTGTCGTCACATTCTTAAGCTTAAAGGTTGGGACACGATGCAGTTCAAAGTCTTTCATACAGGTAATGCAGAGAGTTGCTAGAATCCCTTCTTCGAGGAAAGCAGTCACAGTCGGGGCCTTGCCCTCTGTTCCTTCAGGAAGGCCACAAATTCTGAGGTCACTTCTGTTAGGGTCCTCCAGCTCAGTCATTTCACGCTTGAGTGAGATGACAGCGTCTGATTTAAGCAAGTGTTTAGTTTGCTCGACTATACGGTCTTCCACCTTGCTAATTCTGGTCTCTGCATTTGACATTCTAAGGTTCAGTTCTTTAAGATCTTTCCTGATCACCAAGACCTACACTTGAAGTAAGTTTGTGTTAGTCTTGGCGCTTTGTCATTTGTCATGAATGTCGTTCAGTTTCTTGAGGACCATTTTGAGCGTGGCCGAGTTATCTTGTTTTTCTTTGGAGAGTCTGGGTATGGTTCCTTTTTGGATCTTTTGAGGTAAACTTTAACATACTTCTCCTTGAGTTATTTAGACTGCCACTATTGATATTATCAGGAGTAACTAGGCCCAGCAAGTTCAAGGGTGATAACGGGGACATAGACTGTGGATATCAGAGAACGTTCTGGTAGGGATATCCCCTGAAGAGGCACCTTCGAGAAGCTCAGTTGTAGCAATATCAACTAATGGCATTTCAGGGCATGGTTACAAGCTGTTCTGGTGATAGGTAGTGGAAGCAGCAGTTCGGGCGTCTCCTCCAGCAGTGCCCGAATGGAGTTGCCCGACAGGTGGTGAGAAGGGATCCAGCAAGCGATCTGATCTTGCAGGGAAGCCGTGGTAACGCAGCATTGAAGTCACTAGATCAGCACACCATACTGTTGCTACTGAGACCTTCTGGTAAAAGGGCAAGGTTGTGAACAACATCCAAAGGAGCCTGATGGAGTGTTATTAATAAAAACCTATCAGACATTGTAGCATGCCGTCTCATAAGGTGTTGTGTCGGAGTACCACCTAAAGTGGAGACGAAATATAAGGATTCTGAACAATACAGGCAATATGGTCAGTGAGGTGGCAGTCAGGTCGGGAAGGAACCAAGTGCAATTCACTGGAGTGTTGCCACAGCAGTCAAAGTTGCCGTCACAGCCTGCTCACGTGGCGGTGTATGCAGGGCTGTGTGAGTTCTTAGAGTCAGATATTAGCAGTGGGGCACAGTGCCTGGCGAAGACTGGAGATGACAAAGTTCTGCATGTTCCTATCCGTAGTTCGTGTTTCTAGCAGGTGCCAGCGCTTTGCGGGTCCTCCATTTCGTAGGCTGTACTCTTCCCTTACAAGATCAGGTTACGAACTATGTTGGCAGTGACAAGCTCCGCTTAGGGAATCAGATTAAGCAGGTTGCAAGGGCATCCTCAGTTCAGTTCTTGAGCCTCGGAGGTCATTGAGTCCAAACTCTCCTGCTGCCCACTTCCCAGCTGGGGGATCGCCTCTGTTGCCTGCCTCCAACTCACCTTTGCCAGCAGCACAGCACAGCCCAGAACTCGGAAGGAGGCTCTTCCAGTGGCCAATTTCCCCCACAATTCAAAGATCCACCCACTGGCAGTTCTCCAACACAGCGAGTGCACAGAGGCACACTGCATGCAGCTACTAAGCCAGGCCTTGGGCTCCATGACACGCTGCCTCAGAGGCTGCTGGGCAGTCAACTTCTTCTTGCCCTACACCAACCATGCACCACCTGGAGGATCACAGAGGTACTGCACACAGCTTCTCCCTACTCCCAGCCCACTGCTCTCAGTGCTGCTTGTGGCCATTCAGGTACATTACGTCTGCTGCTTAGCATCAACTGCCTCATCTAGCCCCAACAGACACCATCCAGCACCACCCTCAGATGCTGCGCAAGCCTGCAACAATTGACAATTCACCCACGCCTAGCTAGGGATGTAGATCATCTGCCCAAGAAGCCTTCTCCTTCGCCAACCCGGCATCACCCTCAGCCCCATCCTGGTTCTGGCTCGTTCCCACGAACTCTTCAACAGCCAAGCAGAGGAAATAGAGATGGATCTTAATAGAGCTCCCAGAACAACAGGACCCCTGCCTCCACGACTCCAGCTCAGCACAGGTCAAAGTAGAGTAGGTCAACACAGTCTACCGACAGACTGGGAGGCCTCAGATGACGACCCAGACTCCTGACAACACCCAAGGGCAGGAATTGTATCATGGAACCACACCAGGCCAATCCTTGCCTGGCCAAAGGCAAGACCGGCTCCACGTGTGGAGTAGGTGACCACTTTGCCCGCGTCTGCCAGAGCGCGGAGCAAGGACGGATGCCCCAAGGAAGAAGGAGCCCGCCGGTCTCAATAAATCGTCTCACACTAGACAACAACCCCTCTGAAGCGGCTGGCACTGTCTCACAATTGGTCAAGTATGCACCAGACAGCGAGGAAGACTGTCTTCACCATCTTCGCAATGTAACCACAGGGGGGAGAGAAGAGGCTAGCCTCCATGTGCACTGTAGCGGTTGGCAAGATATTGGTGACAGTCCTGATCAACGCAGGTGCATCAGTTGACATTATGGCCTTCGAACAGTTCCAAAAGCTACAACCCCACCCATGGCTAGAAGCCACGACAGCCAAAATCTTTGCATACGGAAGCAAGCATCCACTACAACTGGCTGGAGCCATCGAGTTGCCAGTATCATGCAGAGACAGAAGAGTATGTACTTGCTTCTTGTGGCACCTCGGGGCTGCCCTGAGCGATGACAACAGGCGTGGGCGTGGGCGTGTGTGTGGGCGGGGGTACTGTCCCCTCAAAGAGACTAACAGACACCGGTACTCTGGGCAACGCAGGCTTTATTAGCTTAAAAGTGCGTTTACGATGTATGGTTTTGCGATAGTAAGGAAGTGCTGTCTCTGCCTCTTCAGTAAGTCTTTGAAGGCGTTTCTCTGACGCTGTTCTCCTCTCGTCCCGGTGTCTTCTGGGACTGGGGGTCCGATCCTTTTCCTCCACGGTGTCGTGCCGTCTCGTCCGTGTAGGAAGAAAAGACGACAGCGTTTTAGTCTACTGGTCAGACCGATAACACAGGGGAAAAGGAGTGAGGAATCACACGTGCACAACTCTCCGTCTCGGCTCTATGGTGCCGGGTAGTGAGGGGGGGGGGTAGTTCTTAGAGTGTGAGTGCGGTATTTCTACGGGGGTTTCGCCCACTTAAAGCCCGCCCAGCCCGCAAGCCGTGACTGTACCTCTGGTAGCCACACTTCCCTCGATGAAGTGTGGCTGGGCGAAGAGCCTTCTTGTTGGCCTCCTGGCTTTCCCCGTCGTCCTCTCTCCGCCGGTCTCGTCTCCTCTCCCGTCTCCGTCTCCTGCCTCCGATGGTCTCTCGTCTCCTCTCCCGTCTCCGTCTTCTGCATCCGATGGTCTCTCGTCTCCTCTCCCGTCTCCGTCTCCTGCCTCCGATGTTCCGCTCCTCCTTCTCCTTCTCTCCTCTGCTCCCGCCTCTCCGTCTCCACTCTTGATCTCCGCTCTTCCTCCTCTTCACTTCGCTCGCCGTCGCTCTCACCTCTGTCTCCTCCGAGTGCATAACACACCTGTGAGTGTTCCTGGGCGGCATTTACCTGAGTCGAGGGGGCGTGTCCGGTGACGATATCGCTGTCCAGCTCCGCCCAATTAAAGAAACAGGGACCTCCAATATCGTCCGTATCCGTGTCGTCCTGGTCTTCTGCTCCTCTCCAGGCCCCTGCATGCTGGTCAAAGAGAGGTGAGACCGGTAAGCCAGGCGGACCCGAGTCCTCCCCGTCACACTTCTATGTCACCAAGGAGGACACAGGCATTCTCTTAGAATGCAACACTGAGGAAGATCTGGGATTGGTCTTATGTGCCTGGCACATCCAATACAGCCACCCACGAGACATCTTGAAAGACTTTCCAGAACTATTTCAAGGCCTCAGCCGCCTGCGAGACACAAAGGTGAAACTTCACATTGACCGAACCGTCCACTCCGTGGTGCTGCGCCACTGATGTGTGCTCTTCCCTCTGAGGCCCTAGGTCAAGGATGAACTGAGGAAGCTGGAACAACTGGATCTTATTGAGAAAGTATTTGGGCCCACCCCTAGTTGTCCCCGCTGGTCGTAGCGCCGAAACCAAGCCAACCCAGAGCTGTCTGCCTCTGCAAGCACATTTGGTGCAAACTTAATCTAATGCCCACCATGGATGACATCATATTCATCTTAAACCGGGCGCAATGGTTTTCACAGCTGGCTGAATGTGGGGTACAACCAGCTCATTCTGCATACTGCATGCCGGTATATCACCACCTTCTCTACTCATCTCGGCCTCAGGGATACAAGTTCTTCAACTTCAGCATCTCATCAGTGGCCACAGGAAGGTGCTGTCTGGACTTATCGGCGACATCAACACCAGTGATGATATCCTGATATACTCCCACAATTTAGAAGAGCATCACAGGCTCCTCCGCGCCACCCTAGCCTGCCTGGCAGAACACGGGTTAACTCTACACAGGGAGAAGTGCTTCTCCTTCAAACAGTAAATCAAATTCTTTGTATTCATATTCTCCAAAGAAGGAGTGTGAGTAGACTCAAAGAAGGCAAAAGCCATCCGCATATGATTGATGCCCCAAAATGGAGAAGCGAGGAGCTTCCTCGGCATGGCCACATACTGCAGGAGGTTCATCTGGAACGTGGCAGCTCTGTTGGAATCCCTGCGGGCCCTAACAAAGGCGGATGCTAAGTGGCAGTGGAATAAGAGGGCAGAAGAGGCCTTCTGGCAAGTAAAAGGGGCTCTCATAAGCTAGGCAACAATAGCATACTATGACCCACCAATGCAACTCTGAATTGGTTGTTGATGCCAGCCCCATGGGGCTTGGGGTGGTGCTGATGTAGAAAACAGGCCACAGGACATGGGTGCCTGTTGCATACGTGAGCAGGACCCTCACATGGACAGCGTCCAAGTACAGCCATATCGAAAGAGAGGCCCTAGCTATCCATTTGGGAGGCTGCCAGTTCCACTTCTACCTGTGCGGATGAAAATTCAAGGTCACCACGGACCACAAGTTATTAGTACCCCTTTTTGCAGTCACGTCCTGGAACCCAACATCCAGAATCAAAAAGCGGGATGTTCAGTTACAAATGTATGACTTTACAGGTGCCTGTTGGCCAGTGGCCCACAACCCAGCTGGCTTCCTGTCGTGCCACCCACAGGCAGAAGGAGCAAACATCAAGGAGGAGGACGAGTTGGCGGAAGACTTCATCAGCATGGTAGGCCAGGGGGCCTGCGCATGGCAATGACAGCTGAACACATACGGGAGGCAATTAACTCAGAACCCAGGCTCCACAAAATGATGGAGGCACTTGTGGCCAAATGTGGAGCCACTTCTTGGATGGAGCTGGAGTCTGGAATGCCAAAGACAAACCCAACCTCACCCAGCTATGAAGTGTCAGCCATGAGCTCCGCTACACCAGGGATGGACTCCTGCTATGAGGCTCTCGTATTGTGATCGCATAAGGACTATGGGCCTCGGTAGTGAACATGGTGCATCAAGGTCACCAAGGAAAAGACAAGACCAAAGCCCAGGTGTAGAGGAAAGTATGTTTTCCAGGAATGGATGCGCTCATGGACGACATGGTCCACTGGTGTCTCCTGTCAAATCAAGGGATGAGGAACAGCACTAGCTCCAGTAGCCACGGAAGACACCCCACGACATCCGTGAACACACCTCAGCATAGCCTTTGGTAGCTTTGCAGAGATAAGGTCCACCATTATCATTGATTACCACTCTCAGTAACCCGTAATGGAGATGACCCAGTCCACCATGGTCAAAGCTACACTCCCACTGCTTGAAAAGACATTTGCCCTATTTGGACTACCAGAAGAAATCAAGACTGACAACAGGCCCCCTTCCAAGGCCAGAAGTTAGAGGACTACCTCTAGAGCCTAGGTGTGAAATACAGACAGATGACTCCATCATGGCCAATAGAGAGGTTGAGTGGTTCGTGAGGACCCTCAACAAGACATTGCAATTTAAAGTTGACTAAGGAGATGACCTTGTGGCATGACAGCAGAGTGTGAAATGCAAGAAATGAGGTACACTGAGATGCAGTTGTATCCAAATGGTAGATTTATTCTTTAGTTCAATAAGGACAGGAATATTAAAGGATAAGATGGTTGTAGTAGTATCAGCAGAATTATCAGGAGAATCAGCCCCACCGGGAGCAGCATCCCTGCTGCACAGCCCACATACAGCAACTGACAATTCCACTCAAACATGCACACAGGGAACATTCTGTGACATCACTTACATTGGCTGAGCAGCAGAGTACAGAACACAGAGAAAATACTAAACACAATGAAAGCAGAATACCACACAGAGGTTCCTAATGGCCTACCAGCAACCACCCCCCCCCCCCCATAGCAGGACAGTGTGTGGACTTTCTGATGCCACGTATAAGACAACATCCTAAGCATTACATAAGCAAGCCATGCAGGAGAAACATCAAGAAACCAACACAAAGGCAAGCCAGGGCTAAGGAGCCCTAATACCCACCCTCCAGGTGGGCGAAGACTGACTAGGAATGTATCCTGATTCAAAAGGGCGCATGGTGGACCAAGCCCGGACACAATGACACACACCTGCTCTGTCCTGACCAGAAGTAGGGCCAAGCAGACATGGGGACACCTGACCCTGGACCCCCAAGTCAAAGCAACAGAGGGCTGGCCGGTGACTCACCTGATACACCTCCTCAGTCGGTAATAAGCGGACCGCCATGAGGTGAGCATGCAGAGTTAGAGGACACCCAAGGGATGCACCAGAGATAAACACCATCATATAAGCTAAGGCTGCATCCCAAACCCAGCCGTGTCCTCAAGCACTGTGGGTGGAGCATAGGTGGCCATGGAGGATGCTCTCGAGCCAGAGGCCTTAGCTGAGGACTAATGTGAGGAGGGATGTACAGTGCCACCCGGCCTCTACGTGAGTATAGTCACCCTGCATACACTCTGGAGGCAAGGCTTGGCCAAAGGGTATAAATAAAGGGATTGTGGACTACTTGTGGCCACACCCATACAAGTTATGTCTATCTGTAGTATGTTCATTGTTGCCGCAAAGTGCAAGGATCAGGCCCTCGTACCGGCTCCCCCTGCAACAGTTCTTCAGTCCAGCTTTCCCTCAGTCCTCAACCCTCTGCTGCCTGTCTACATGTTGCCTTCTTTATGTTCTTCCTCTGCTTGTTTCTTGCTCTGTTTTGCCTTTCTGCTAATTTTTTTGCCTTTCATTTAGCCTCTCTGCTTGTTTTTCTGCCCTCTGTTTTGCCTTTCCTGCTCATTTATCTGTCCTCTGTTTTGCCTTTTCTGCTCACTTGTTTTTCTGTCTTCTATTTTGCCTTTTTTCTGCTTGTTTATTCCTCTCTCCCTGCTGTTTTCTCAAGACCAGGCTTTTCAACCAAGACCTCGTACCCCAGTGCCCAGATACCCCCAGGGGTGACAGTGCAGCGCTCTGCAAATGCTGATTGATTGATTGAGTAAAAATGCCACAGGGACCTCCGCACTTTACAGTTATGTCTAACAGATGTGGTCTTTCTGGTGAGTTGTAGCAGGGTACATTCCGGGTTATGTCCTCGCAGCAAGAGAGTGCCTTCTTGAATGGATACGATTGCCACTATGTTGATGCATTAGTGTGATTGGACAGGTACATAGAGGCAAGTACTTGTCATCTGCCTGGAGACAGTATTTCCTAGCAGGATGGGTTAAGTGAGCTAGAGACTTTCAAGAGGAGAGTCTGCTGAGGGCACATACTGCTTCACCCAGTGCCCAGGGGATGTTCCCTTGGGGCCCTTCCTGGAAGGGTTCACTGGTACGGGAGAGGTGGCTGTGTGATCCCCTGTGTGACTTTTAATATTGCAACTTCCCCTCTAAAGGGATTCCCTTGCATAGTGCTAAGAATAAGAATTTCCAATACTCATTTCCACATAATAAACCTCATGGAAACTGTACGAAAAGTCACCTGAGTGAAGGTTTTTAATGTGATTTAGGCATTGAATAAAAAGTAATTGAAATGATCTTCTGATCAGCACTCAGGGTTTCATCTGTGATTACCAGTCAGAAGGCAGTATTTTGGTTGCTTGAATACAACTGAATTGGTATTTCAGCAGGCTGAGATTGGGGGGAGGGGGGTTAGAGTAGTTGAGTCAGGATTTAATGGTGAGTACCACCACTTGTATTTAATGCGGATGACAGGGGTAAAGCCTTGGAGAAAATGGAGGAGCAGTGGGAGGCCCCAACCATTAATGCTATCAAGGACTTGACTGCCAAAGCTGGGTTGATTGTCAGATTGAAGCCTTTGGATTTCATCCTAGGTGTGGTTGATAATTCTAGGAAGGGCGATGGAGTCGCAGTGGTTTAGGGCTAATACTTAATTTAGTGTTGATTCACAGCAGGTCTATATCGGAGCTTTCCATTGTGAGAAAGGTCATAGCCTTCCAGGTGTCTACAGATGGTCTGGAGTGATCAAGAGCATGGTGCTCACTGGTTTTGATCTGAAGGTAAAGCTGTCTGTTGTGGGGGTGTTTGGCTACCATCCGGGCAAGATGGCAGCTTCCAGTTAGACTTCGGACAACCTCCTGCACCTAATGTATTCTAAGGGAGTTTGAGATGCGGCCTCCACTTTGGCTCGATGCCAAGTTGATGGTCACATTGTCTTGGAGGTGGGTGGGTTACAGGGCAGTGGTATGTGACTGCTGGGGCATTAATGAGGCGCAGCTGGTGAGTGCTACTGCAAAGGGCTAAGGTTCCTATGGCATAGGCCTCGCGCTTGGCCAACAATGAGCATTCTACAGATAGGCATACCTCGTATGTGTGTGGCCTGACCGGTTCATAAACATTTTATTTAGACCCTTTGGCCAAGCCTGGCCTCCGGGGTATATGCAGCTTGACTGAACTCACGTTGAGGCCGGGTGGCACTCTACATTAACCTCAGTGATCCACTGGGGTTACTGAATTGGTGATGATGCCCATGTTTCTAGAGGACCTGCTAAGGCTGCAGAGCGTTCTCAATACAAGCTCCTCGTATTTGGAAGCGTGTTGCTCTCCAATGCATTCTCTCCTATAACAGCAACACTTCCTGCCCATCAATAGAGCCCTCTTGGGACAGAAAACCCACATCTATTATATGCTGCCCCTCATACAAAATGAAAACCCACCTCAGGAAGTCAGACCTCTTGCTGATGACCTTACAAACACCAGTGCATCTGTGCCCCGATTTAAAAATGCTGTGTACTCTAACTCATATCACTCCATGCAGTCTACTTAACCAACATGAATGGTCTTCCTAGATACAAAGTCTTCAAGAGCCTTGCTCTGGCAGAACCATTACCCATCTCAACAACAGCAACGTTAAGGAGATGCTGAGGGAATATGAGGAAGTAGCCTCCAATAAGGCGATAGGGATATCCACTATTCCCATTGTTGAAAGTGCAAGGTAAAAAGCTCAGACTTGCCCAAAAAAGGAGCATACCTAAAGAACCTGATAAAATTAAAACCACAAGTACTTAGATCAGCCTTATGCATTCAGCCCTAAGCTTCCTACTGCATAACTTCAGGTCACAATGAAACATAGTCCAAGGGTTTTGGATCTGATTACAACAAATAATCCCAACATATTAATCCTTACCAAAACATGGCTGAATGACTGCCACCCCCAACCAATGATAGGCCTCCTCATTCCACCAGAAGACTTAATCATTCTCCTGGATTGGATAGGGAAACAGGGAAGAGGGCTGGGGGTTGCAGTCATCCACAAAGACACAATAAAGTGCCAGAGCCTCAAGGATTTTCAGTGTTTGACATCTCAGTGCCTTGATGGAAAGAAACCGCTGAAACTCAGCCCACAAACTATGGGTCTGAGTTACATCTGGCAGACGGAATAGTCTCCATTGTCCTGGTGGAGGACTTTACGTCCACGAGTTCGACAATACTCCGCCCACCAAATTTATAAATTGTCAGGAACAACCATCACGGTAGTCCCAGTCAATGCATTTTACTGTTTGCTGCAGGACTGCAAATCCCGAAACTGACTTTTCTTTTTGAAAAGAAAAAAAGATAACGCTCATCTCGCCATGGGAGACTTCTCCAATGCTGGGGGGGGGGGGGGGGGCGCATTATAATGTTTTTACCGTTCCTTGCCGCAAGGTTTTACCTGGCGGCAACAAACAGTAAACAATGACTACGTCTGCACATCTAAATTGGGTGAGCGAACATGTAGCGATTTCTCCAAAGGCCCTTACTTCCCAGGGCCGTCGGAGGGGATCATTCATGGCGGAGACACCATAGTCTACGATGTGATTTAACACTTTAACACCAAGGTCTGCTTGCCTGTGAATGCTGAGGAGTGGACCAGTAAATTTGCAGGGAGGGAACTCTGTCACCGCTGCAACAGAGTACACTCTCTGCCAATATATAAATCAGACCCTATGTCTTCTACCATCCACCGGCTGATGACATTAACTTAGTGGAATAACTGATGGAACTATTGACTGAAGATACGATCTCCAGAGGTAGCAAAATCATTCTAGGAGGCTTCAATTTATATTGGGGGTATCTAAAAATGTTAGTCGTACTGTTGATTGCTTCTGTTTAGCGCAGTAATACACTCATCTTCTAGTGACTGAAAAGGTTACATACTAGATTTTCTCACAGTAACAGAAGAGATCAAGTACTGATCCCAACAGGTTGGCAGATTACTTTCTTATTAGAGTCTGTTATCTTTCCTCCACAACGATGACTACAGGCCATCTCAAAAGAGAAACAGTGGATTAGAGGCATTAGAAACAGTGATCACAACTCACTGCCAGAAAAATTATTTCATCTCTTCAGCCCACCCAATGGGAATAAGAAGTCAATGGGCCTGTGACACAGTATTCAGGATCCATGCCAGAAATATGGCCACATTAATCCCAAAAACTGAAGTGGATAAACATTACTGTATCCAGAAGACATAATTTAAACACAGAAAGAATACAAAAAATAAAAATAAATTACCTGAATAATAAGAACCAGCATTGGGATAAGTAGGTCTTAGCCCACCAGTCCTCACATTGAAGTGCACTTCTTTCTAGATGGATGTGCACATGTAATCATACAAAATGCCATCAGCCACAGTGCAAGAGTTTCAATGGTTGAAATGGACTGGCCTATGTATTACCTTATGATTGATGTATGTATATATGCTTTTTTTAATTTAGGAATGGCCAAACAACTAAAGCTGTCTATAGGGCAGAGCTGAAAAAGTAGTTAGACTCCTGGCACCATTTTAGCTACAAAGCTACCTACATCCTCACAGATTAGCAAGAAGTTTACTTCTGTGCAAGGAAAGTTCACCAGTAACTCACCTCCTCTGTAAAATCAATGTAAGTTAGGGGAGTGGGTTAGGCTTTGAGCGACTGTCTTACTTCTCAACAGAGAACTAAAGTGTACACTGCATGCTTTACTCGGATGCTGGTGGTTCGAAAGGGTAGCATGTGCCTTTTCAACATGGAATCACATGTTGGCTCTTTTCTTAGGTTGAAGTGTAGCAATAAATGTAGTAGCTCTGCAACAAAGTAGGATTAGTGGGCCAGGGAAACTGAAAGTTTAGGAGAAGGTGGGTGGATACCCAAGGGATTGTGGCAGAATGTCAGACAAAAACAGGATGCAGTGGAAGAAGACATGTATACTCTTTCATTGAAACAGATTACAGTTTAGAGACTTCCCTGCTTCTCAGGGGCTCACATTAAATATTTACCTACAAATAGTACATCGAGTACAGCTATAAAAAACAGACAATGCAAAAAAAAAACAGGACTAACACTATGTTGATAGAGATATCATCAGCAAAACTAAAGGCAGTGGAACTAATTTACTGTCAGTTCCCATTCACTTCAATCTCTTGCACAACACACAAATCCACAATCCCAGAGAACAGCACAGTACATGAATATGCAGCTACGAATGAAGCACCATAGGTTAATGAACCGCACCGTGCTGAAGGCTTCGGATGTTGGGTTCATAAGCTTTTTGATCCTTCAGCCAAATATACCAAAGAGGGTTTGCTCAGGATCCACAAGACATGATAATACATGTTACAGAATATGTTGCTAATAGTATTGCATTTATTTTTGTAATATTCTAACCTGTTTCAGTAGTTACAATTTGTAATGGCATACTGGTTATAATTTCTTTATTTATATATATTTTTAATTTTCTATCCTTAACTTCCTCAAATCCACTGTCCTTTCCTTTCTCTCTGATTTTGAGACAAGAAACCAAAGTGACAAGTTCCACATTTGGAGTCTAGCCAGAATGATTGAGAACATTCATTTTTTACATTGATAATGTTTAGTGTTAATCCATTAAAACTCGCAATATTACACATAGAACTTGACAACTATGGAGAGGCAGAGGGACAGAAACAGATGAGAAGTGCACTGCTGGTGTGTACAAGTGAAGTGAAAGTACAGAAGACAGAGAAACAAATAGTCATCAAAGATGTTTAACCTGGCAACTTCCTTCAGACCTTGGTAGGCCAAGCCCAGCTCTCCATCTTCATTCAGATATCCCCAATCCTCAGTCTTACTAAAAATAAAGAGAAGAGAAAAGGGAGACAAGGACAGGAAAGAAAGGCAAAAAGTTCATCGGCAACAGACTGGAGAAGATAGAGCAAGCAACAAGATAAGATTTTATTCCAGCAGTACAGAAAGTTTGTAGGTCTCAAGTAAGAGTTTCAAAAAATAGTTGTTACAAATAAAAGAGTTGGATATAAGAATGCAAGAGAGCAAAGGTATTCATAGAGATCAGATAGCCGAAATGTATCATTCACCACCTACTCCAAGTTGCTAATATTGAGAGTTGTCACTGTGAACAAATTTTCATTTTAAGGATCCCATAAGTTTGACCTGCATATATGCATTCACAAGCACCGATGGTATGTCATTCTTCCGGTAGCTCTGCTGTTCACTATGACAGGGTTTTTTAGGTTGAGCATGCGCTGCGAGGCATGCTGCATTAGGGTATGGACTCAGGGGCGGCTCTAGACTCATGGCGGCCCTGGGCAGGGAGCATAGGTAGGGGGCCCCGGAAGAGGAGGTCCGGGCGGAGCAGAGCGCTGAGGCCAGTGAAGAGGGGGGGTCAGGAAGTTTGGGGCCGCCACGCAAATATGGATCCATCCTCAGCGGATTATTATATTAAGGATATATATTGGCGTGGTGGCCCCTGGGGTTTGGTGGCCCTGTGCAGGTGCACAGCTTGCACATGCCTAAGGCCGCCCCTGATGGACTTGAAGCTCTGCCCACTCTCCCCACACCTTTTCAATTGGGTGCTGTGACTGTCCTTTGTAAATGTTGGCTTTTGATTTGTTAATAGGCTTATTAATCCCTCCTTAGTATTTCCCTGTCTTCTTTTGTAACCTCCCATCAGGACTGGACCTTTTACGTGTGTCCTTACGGGAGACCTCTTTGCCTAATTAATCTGAAGAGCCCTGGTGGGACAGCAGCTTTAGCAATGGGGGCCATTTTTTTTTTTTGTATTTGCAGTGCGCTACGTGCACTTTCACAATGGGGACACACACACCACTCACAGGATGGGCCGTGCAGCTCATCCAAATCGTTTTTTGTTTTTTTACATTAAATCATGGCGCCGCGCGTCTTGTGCACAGCTCGCCCAACTCGTTATCTTTCAATATAGCGACTTGTGCCGTCCCCTCCCCTGCCACCGCCTCCCATGGCATGACACTCTGTTTTGTCCCACGCATTTTAAAAATGTAGTTTTTAAAAGCCCCTTTGGAAGATGAACGCTTTGTTGCTGGTAGATGTGCGGAATTAGTCCCACTTCTCTTTCCAATTCCAGTTTTGGAACCAGTGCCTTTACCTCTCTGTGTCGTGGCTGCAGTTCACTCTTGTGAAAGGCTCACCTTGAGTTCAGTCAAGTATATGTTCAAGTATGTGCTGGCGCGAGTGCAGGTGCCTGGACGAGAAGAACACAGGGACATCGTGCGGTAAACTTTGCAATTTTGTTTAATGTCGACAAAGCTTGTGCTTCCACCAACCCTTCAACACATATGCACCGAGTGCAAAAATCAAACTACACCTGGATTTACCAAAGGCATTTTATTTATTTGTAATTATATTTGTAAGCGTGTGTGGTCGCGCTTCAGTGTAATTAGTGATACTGACTTCACAAACGTGCAATGTTTGCATGTCACAGTGTAGATAGCCTGTGTTCTGCGCTCTCCAGAAAACAAACTCATCCGCTTGTCCAAGCTTTGCAGAAACTTATAAGAGGCACGCAGTGGGTGCTTGAGGTAGGTGGCTGCACTACAGAGCTAAGTGTGCTGTTTTTTTTTTTTTTAATGGTTGCTTTGCTCTCATTGTTGCTTCCGCCCTCCCACCACCCTCTAACACAAATGCAGGCTCCGCAGAAACTTATGAGAGGCATTGTCATTTACAACACCAGTAGCTCTAACTCTAAAGTTTGCAAGACCTGTTTGAAGATTTTCTGGGTTTGGGTCAAGAAGCTTGGCACACTGGAGGGGGGGGGGGCGTGGCCAGCGAGCCAACATGGCGGATGCAACACTGTGAGGCTCCGTGCCTGATCCCCTAATTATCCTGACTTTCTCCTGCCATCCATCCCACCTGACAGGGAAAGTTGCAGTATTGGGTATATCTACAACTGCGGTCACATCTGAACGCTGGTGGCGGCCCTGCCGCGCGGCCTGTACTCATACCAGCGGCTGTGAAGTGAGTGCAGGCCTGTGAAGTACCGGAGGAGACGTGAGAAGACGCCGCCTGCTGAGAAGCGATCCCGGCACTGCGGAACTCCCTTCTGGCTGCATGAACTACCTTTGCACCGTGAGCCCCGCTGAGGACGTGTCTGGCCCTGGTTTGTCCCTTCGCCACCACGGCCCAGACAGGATAGGTGGCGCCTATGTGCAGGCTGTTGTCTGGGCCCTGTCTCTGGCGGCCCGGCGTGGCGGGCCCTGCTTACGCAGCGCTAGCGGACTTACCCCTGCGGGCCTACTGTTGAAGTGTTGTGGCAGTGCCGTGTGGGTAGACTGTTGCCGCTGCCGCCATATTGAGGCCTGCCACAACGGGGCTGGATTGCAGCCCTTCATGGCACACCGGAGGAGGTCGATGTGTGGCTGTCCCTGTGCCCGATCCCTGTGCCGGTGGACCTCTGCTCCCGAGTAGCTGCACATTGGAGGTGCGGGTCTTTGTGGAAGCGACTAGCGGAGCGGCTGCAGAGAGGATTATCACGCAACAGACGCACCTCTGTTAATCAGCGAGAAGAGGCGGCCTTCAACGAAACACGACCCGGGAGACCTGACTTCCGTGCTGCAAGCGAGGATGGCAACTTGAACCCCTAACTGCCACAGAGAAGTGCAATGCCACATTAATCTTCTGCTCAGTGAGTGAAATGCACCCTCCCCTGTACTCTGCGCACTATGCCCTCCTGGACATTGCTGCGGTCATATCAGAGGGCAGTAAATTAGACTGTATCCTGCGCTGGAAGGGAGGACTCTACCCCCCGAGCAATGTGATGAACTAGGCCCTTGGTGCCAGGGGAGTATTTCACTACCTAGCAGTTGTGTGACTGCTCTAATGCTGGGGGAGATACCCAGGGGACTGCAGGAGGCATCAAGAACAGGTGTATTGAAACGGTCACCAGAGAACGGAGACAGAGATCCTAGGCGGCGGCCGAAGCCACAACAGGACCCATGTCTTCTGGTGAACAAGCCCGACTTTCGGGCCGGAAACTGAATGGGCTGCTGCGTGCGTAAAGATAAGACCACGAGGTGCTGAACTAAGAACGCGCGGCGGACAGGGAAAACGCGTGACCTGCTCCACATCTGCGGCTACCTATACCAGGGGCCCCATTCGGTGCTCATGACGGCAGGCACTGCGCAGCAGAGAGACAATGCCTGTAAAGCACTGCAACCTTGAGGCACCCATAGCGGGGTGGAGGCAGTTGAGGCCAACCTCACAGGGGTGCGGACGACGTACAGGGACGACTGCTGTGACCCATCCCTATTTGCACCTGCAGTTGTTTGCTGCTGACCGCTCATGCTCTTAGCGCAAAAATTGGCAATTGTCCGACTCCAAAACAACGTGCAGCAACATGCAGCAAGCACCAGCACACTGAAGCAGCCGCAAACAGGGGGTAATACAGCTGGGGACGATCCAGGCACCGGGATAGCCGCGAAGTTGGGATTCGGGGCTCGCAGCAATCGCAAAAATTGAAGTTTGCTGGATCAGACGCGCTCCTCCCTAGAAGCTCGGACCGATAAGGTAGCGTTGGACTTCACTTTACTACGTGCTGACCACCACAATCCAGCTGAGAAAGTTCAGGTGCAAGCACAGACATTATCGGGATTACAGCCAGTTACTACCAGCCATGCAGCGGCCCTGCAAGATATCCTACACCGAGTACATATGCTGGAAGACAAAATTGAAGATGCTGAGGGGCGATCACGCCACAACAACATTCGCTTGGCAGGCCTCCCAGAGGGAGAGGAAGGGCAGGCCCCGGAGACATATGTGGAGCGCTGGCTACGTGAAATCCTACATGATGGGGTGCTATCGCCGCACTTTGTAGTAGAGAGGGCCCACCGCGTACCATCCCAACGACCCCCGCCTGGTGCTCGACCGCGCCCTTTCTTCTTCAGACTTTTGAAGTATAGAGACAGAGATGCGATCTTGCGTGAGACCCATAAGCTCTCTGAATTAAGGGTCAGTGGCAGCCTGGTCATGGTGTTCCCGGACTACACGGCTCAGGTGCAGAGGTGCCGGAGTACCTTCATGGCGGTGACGTGGCAGCTACGTAATTTGGAAATGTCCTATTCTCTGCTGTTCCCTGCCAGGCTGAGAGTGGTGGCTAAAGGCGCTATGCACTTCTTTGACTCGCCCGACGACACCTGGGACTGGCTGGAAGAAACAGGCCTATGGACAGGACCTTGCACCTCCAGAGAAGATCCACCAGGACCGGTCAACAAGCAAAAGCGCTGCAGAGAGAGACGTGAGTGGAGAAACAGCGTGTCCAGGCGAGCGGCTGCACCGCTGCCGGAACTGAGTGCGATTGAATGCCGAGATACCCTGAAAGTAGTTGCGATGCTGGGAGCCCCTGTCTATCAGTAGGCGGGCGGTTAGCTCCTCCGGGTCGGCGACCACTGGTGGCTCATCCATCCATAGACCTGATGGCTCAGATGAACTACAGATACCCGAGTTTACCCCGCAAACTGCGGATGAACTCATGTGAGGGACTGCCGAGACTCTGAGATGCGCGAGATGGTCGTACACGCAAGTGGAGTTTGTCATGTGTTAATTAATTGTGATGGTGTTAATTCCCTGGAATACGCTTTATCGCTGCTACCCTAAGCGCAAAGCCTGCCAAATGTGTAAATGTAATGGAAGCACTGCAACACAGTCATATTGTACTACACCCCCTGACATACAGGTGGAGATAAGGGTGGTGACCTCTGGACATGGAGGGATGGACACTAGGTGTAACAAAACTTACCTCGCCTGAACCCCCGTTGCTTTTCAATCTCCAGACTGCCTAGTCACTGCCTCGTTGGGCAGCGTAGTGGTTTGGACGAACTTCACTCTGGAGTTCGCCCTGATTGTTGCTATGATTATGGTTCATAGTTTCTATTAGTTTAGTAACAACAACCCATATTCCCTGTCCTGCTGATTCACCAGGCATACCACAAACACCTCGCATGCCCTGGGACTCTATATCGCTCATACATGACACAAGTAAATGTAACAACGTGGAATATCCACGGTATGCATACGCCCACCCGTAGATATTCCATATACCCGTACCTCCACTGACATAAGGCACATATAGCATTACTTCAAGAGACCCACATGTCACAGCTTGAACTAGAGTGCCTGCGCAGTAGATGGAGCTCAGGTATTCGGCACCACCTTTTCGGCACATGCGCGGGGTACATTAGTGTGGATCAGAGTGGGGGTACTGTTTGTGTGTGATGAGGTCCTCAATGACGTAGAGGGTAGGTACACCTTCATGAAGGGGAGTTTAAACGGACAGACCAGGCTGCTAGGCTCCATCTATGCCCCTAATGCTGACCAGGCTTCCTTCCTTGAGAGCATATCTGGGGTCTTGGCCCGTTGGAATGGCATCCCCTGCTGATGGGTTCAATTCAGTGCTCGATGTTGAACTGGACAGGTCATTCCCACCATTAAATATGGCCCCTTCCCTGTCAAATGCGAGGGCCCTCACCCATTGGCTTACACATTAGGCTCTTTTGGACATGTGGCGCTCCCTGATTCCCACTGCCCAAGTTTATTCTTATTACTCCGCAGTACATAACTTACACGTCCGCCTAGATAAACTGGTAGGGTCATAGGCACTTCTTCCCATGATCCACGACATTGAATACCTAGGGCGAACACACTCTGATCATAACCTCCTGTTGCTACAGCTTAGATAGGAGGTGCAACACCCACCAGTCCGTACGTGGCAACTCCAGTCTAATGCACTGGGGGACTCAGCATTCTGTGCCTCGCTGGGAATGGCAATTTTAACATATTTCGGGCTAAATGAAGGTACAGCGAGTGATGCGCTTGTTGAATGGGAGGCTTTTAAAGTATCAATCAGGGGCTACTGTCTGGGTGCCACCTGAAACATCTGTGAGCAGCTCTCCCACTCCCTCACAAAAATAGAACTGCAGCTGCTGCGTTATGAGCAAAGCGTGGACGAAACAAGTAGAGAGTGCGACGTCTTGAGGAGCTACGTTCGGCACATGCAGAGCAGATGGAGCGCCTTTGCTGCCATAACTATACTAAAACAACAAGTGATGGACTGAATGTGGATCAATGTCACACACTCCCCCAGTCAAAAGATCTGGGCCCAAATCCATCGTTTTTTTGCACTCCACACCACCCTGGGTTAGACAATGGCGATATGCAAATCAGCTCTGACCCTGTTGCCCCATGGGAACAGTCCAGTCCGAACTACAAAAGCCATGTCCTTCCCAGAACGGAATCAAGCATCCGAGGACCGGACCGGTTTCGAGGTAACACCTCTCTTCAGCCCGGCTAGCTTGACTCCAAGTGGTGTGGAGTGCCTGGGACCCACGTCTGGGCATCCCCAGCGCACTTAGGGCGGCAATTGCAAAAACAACAAGTGATGGACTGAATGTGGATCAATGTCACACACTCCCCCAGTCAAAAGATCTGGGCCCAAATCCATCGTTTTTTTGCACTCCACACCACCCTGGGTTAGACAATGGCGATATGCAAATCAGCTCTGACCCTGTTGCCCCATGGGAACAGTCCAGTCCGAACTACAAAAGCCAAAAGCTTCCGGTTATCAACATATGCAGGCGAAACATGGCCTTGGCGCGGGTTGTCTTGTATTGGACCTGGTGAAGGCCTTTGACTTCTTAGAATGGGGCTATTTATTTACCGCACTGGAGAAATTCGAGCTGGGCCCAATGTTCATCCAGTTGACACGCCTCCTCTACACTAACCCCTCAGATAGCGTCAAAGTGGGACCCTACCTCTCTGATTCTCTTCCAATACAAAGGGGTATGCGGCAGGGGTGTCCTTTATCGCTGCTCTTGTTTGCGCTCACAAAGGAGCCATTGGCTGGGGCGCTGCGTGCCCAACTGGGTGATGGGGTACCTCTAGGAAATGCCAGGCATCAGGTGTCACTGTATGCCGATGACCTCATTTATATGTGAGACATTAACAATGCTCCTGCTCGCCTCACTCACCTATTGGAGAAGTTTGCAGCGTTGTCTGGCCTGACGGTCAATGTAGACAAATCCTGTGTTTACTCATTCAGAGAGGGACTTCCAAGATCCTAACCTTGTTCTGAGTGGTAAAAAGGTGCAGCGGGCGGCGGACACGTTCTGTTATCTAGGCATCCTGTCACTGTGCGGACGATTTTGTCGCTGAAAACCTCGGCCGAGCAGTGACGTCCCTCAAATCGTAGATGCGGTTTTGGAGTACTTTGCCCCTATCTGTAACAGGTATGGTTGCACTCACCAAAATGGTTGTGCTGCAGAGATTCTTGTGCTATTTTACGAATCTACCGGTCTACGTCCCAGCTTCCTTTTTCACTCCACTGGAAAAACAGATCCGTGATTTTCTCTGGGGTAATGCCAGCCGTAGGATTGCACAGCGGAAATTATACCTGCCAGTAGGCCTGGGGGGACTGTCGGCTCTTTGTCTCGAGCATTACTATCTCGCCTCGCAACTCCAGTGGGTAGCCCGCTGGCTCTCAAACGTCACTGCGCAGATACTGCCACCACAAGTCCGCGCTACCCCCTACATCATATTGTCAGCTTCTTTCACCCAGGTGCATGCTCCCAACCACCAGAGCCCTTGCGGCTGAGAGTGGCCTATAGGTGCTTCTGCAGAAGCTCGTATATTACATGAAAGGTGATCCCCTATGCACCAGCGATACCTCTAAAAGGGACACCGGCTGGCCATATGGTAATCTCCGCGCAGATACTCAGAAGGTGGCAGGAAAATGACGTTCAGACACTGGGAGACTTGTATCGAGAGGGCGCCCTTTTACCATACATGACCCTGGTGGAGGAACATGGGCTACCGCCAGGCCACTTTCTAACACATCGCACATTGGTGGCTTCACTTGCGGCTAAGTGGGGAGACATGACAGCGGAGCCACAGACACATCTCTCCATACAATATTTGCATGTTCTGGGGATGGGTAGACACCTGACGCGATGGTTTGCAGCCCCTTTGAGGAAACATACAGCCATCAGCCTCGACCCACTGCGCCATAAGTGGGAACATGATCTGGGGCACCAGTTTACAGATGTGGAATGGACTCAGGTGCTTGAAAGCCCGACACGCATCCCTCATAATACACGTTTCCGTCAAATACAACTTTTCATTGTACATAGGGCGTACCTCACACCCGAAAAAATGAAACAATACTTTAACCGGGTAGATGTCAAGTGTCCGAGATGCACTGACCAGGGGGCTGGGATAATTCACATGGTCTGGGGCTGTGTTCGGGTGAGTGCCTACTGGAGCCAAGTGGCCTCTCTTCTCCACAGCTGCACAGACAGAACACTAACATATGACTGGCCGACCTACCTACTGCACAAATTTCATAGAACTCCTGCTGCAAAGGTCACCTCGAGATTCCTAGATTTGGAGCTGATAGTGGCCAAACGCACACAACAGCAAAGAGCTCTTCAGCATCATGAAGAAACTCTCTAACCCCAGCGTCAACACCAATGACATCCCGCCCTCACAAGAACTGTGCGACTCGATGGCCACCTTCTTCCACCGCAAGATCGCTGACATCCACGACAGCTTCAACACCACGACCGCCCCGACTACGCCAGACTCCAACCCCCCTGCGAACACCACCCGCTTCAACCGCCTGACCTCCTGGACCAACGTCAACGACGTCGAAACACGCAGGATCACCGTCAGACCCCTGCCCACACCACATATTCAACAAAGCAGACGCAACCATCGCACCTCAACTACGGAAGGTAATCAACATCTCCCTTGAGACAGCCGGAAGCTGTCTCGAGCACGCCCAGATCAACGCCCTCCTCAAAAAACCCAAGGCGCACCCCAAGGACCTCAAGAATTTCCGGCCTATCTCCCTGCTCCCGTTTCCGGTGAAGGTCATTGAGAAAGCGTTCAACACGCAACTGACCCGCTACCTCAAGGACAACAACATCCTAGACCCGTCCCAGTCCAGATTCCGAAGAAACCACAGCACCGAGACATCCCTCATTGCTGCCACAGACGACATCAGGATCCAACTAGACAATGGCGAAATATCAGCCCTCATCCTCCTGGACCTGTCAGCCACCTTCGACACATTCTTCCACCGCACACTAAAGGCAGGCCTCCAAGAAGCCGGAATCCAAGAGAAGGCCCTGGACTGGACCACATCCTTCCTCTCCGGCAGAACCCAGAACGTCCGTCTCCCCGCCTTCCACTCCGAAGCCACCGACATCAACTGCGGCGTACCCCAGGGCTCATCCCTCAGCCCAACGCTGTTCAACATCTACATGGCCCCCCTCGCTCACGTCTCCCGCCAGCACGATCTCAACAACATCTCCTACGCCGACGACACCCAGCTGATCCTCTCCCTCAGCAAGGACCCACACACCGCTAAAACCAACCTCCACAAGGGAATGAAGGCCGTCGCCGAATGGATGAGGAACAGCCGACTGAAGCTGAACAAGACGGCGGTCCTCATCCTCGGAACCACCCCCTCCGCCTGGGATGACTCCTGGTGGTCGACCACGCTGGCAACAGCACCAACACCCACCGACCACGCACACAACCTGGAAATCATCCTCGACTCCTCCCTCTCCATGTCGAAGCAGGCCAACACCATCTCCTCCTCCTGCTTCAACACCCTCCGCATGCTCCGCAGGATCTGCAAATCGATCCCCACCGAAACAAGAAGAACGGTGACCCAGGCCCTCGTCAGCAGCAGGTTAAACTACAGCAACGCACTCTACGGAGGTATCCCGGCCAAACACCTGCGACGACTTCAACGCATTCAAATCGCCTCCGCCCGACTGATCCTCAACGTCCCTCACCGCAGTCACATCACCCCCTACCTGAGAGACCTATACTGGCTCCCCGTCGAAAAGAGGATCACCTTCAAACTATTCACTCACGCACACAAAGCACTCCACAACACCGGACCAGCCTATCTCAACAGCCGACTCAGCTTCTACACCCTCACCCGCCAGCTCCGCACTGCCAGCCTTGCACTCACCGCTGTCCACCGCATCCAACAAACGACCTCTGGCGGAAGATCCTTCTCCTTCCTCGCCGCCAAGACCTGGAACACCCTCCCTACTCACCTACGGCAGACCCAGGACCTGCTCACCTTCAGAAGACTCCTCAAGACCTGGCTCTTCGAGCAGTAGCAGCACACCCTTCCCCTCAGCGCCTTGAGACCCTCACGGGTAAGTAGTACGCTTTATAAGTGTAATGATTTATTGATTGATTGGTTGATTGATTTAGTGTTTGTTATCAGGCTAAACAAATCTAATACATATTTTTTGTTCTTATCCATCACAGCTCATAGGTTGGTCTTTGTATGAAGATGAGGAACAGAGACAGTTTAGTGGGTGGAATAACACTGTCGATCAAGGACAGTAAACATCTGTTTTGAAGATACAATGGGTCCTCTTTCAGACTGCCTTTGATCTCTGTATCTCAGTCTTCTAGCACGTCTGACACTCCCTCTTCGATGCAGCTGGCCCGCTCTTCCACTCTCTTAAATTGCAGCATTTCATAGTCAATCACATTTGTATGTTTGTCTCAAAAGTGCAGTGCATTACTTAGTTTAATCAAAATTCCAGGTTTTAACATATTCCTCCAAGAATCTCTTCTCATTTATCAAAGTTACTCTTCCTCGGGTTCCATCTTTATTTGCACCTCGGAGTAGCTGAAGTTCTCGTATATCATACAAATACCATGGAAACAGTGGTTGCCACAAGCTTGACTCATGTCAGAAAATTCGTGTACTTGTCAAGAGTCTCCTGCTTACGTACCTTGTTGTGGGTATCCATGACATGACATTATGGCCATTGCCTCCAGTCCTGAACTTTCCTCTTACGAATAATTATCAGATGTGTTAGTCTAATCAGTTCAACAGATGCAAAACATGACTATAATCCCCTCAAACACATTACGTTGTCCCACTAAAGCCCAGGAATGGAAAGAGCCTCCATAATGGCACGGAGTGAAGTGGTCGCAATAGTTGTGGCATTGGTAAATTTCACTGTACCTGCGTCTGAACGTTTTCTTGGCAGTGGTGGAGGAAAGACCCTTTGCCAGATGGTGCACAGGCACATTTTACATGAGGTGGTTTTGTAACAGTGTCCATCCTCAGGTAAGGCTGCTGAGGATGGTGTTTGTGACTACCAAATGTCACATTTGCAGGGCACATCCACGTTTTGGATGCAATTACTACTATGGTGAGGAGCAGGGAATCTGTGCCGTTGCAGATTGGTATAACACCTATCCGTCCACTCAGTACAATGACCTCTATGCAGTAGTTAACCTCATTGTAGTTCTGAGAGCTCTCCATTGGTTCCCAGTGCATGTAGACATCATCTTTAAGGCAGTCCATGAAGTCACTCCATTGTTCCTGTCGACCCTAACCAAGACACAACAACAGGTTGTCTGCAAATGATCCCCACTGCTTCTGAGGACATTCAAAGGCATCCCAGTAAATGTCCGCCAGGTACCAACCAACCTGTACTTCAGAAAATATCTCAAGACTCTGCTCTTTAAGCAAGAAATTATCAACACACGGTGTCTTTATCACCTTTTCTCTGCAAAATGTCCCACTCTAGCCTCCCTGACTCTCCTCCACCTTGGATCACAGGTCCCCTCGCATCCTCAGCCTCCCTTCTTTCATGTCATTTACCCCGGTCCTACCCTCTCTACCTGTGTGTCATCCATGTGTGCAGCGCCCCTTTGCGCTCTATACACCCACGTGGATACATATGTGCCACTGATTTCATGAACTTCTTCAAATGTGCGAAAAGGGGCTGGTCACTAATTTAACAAGTCAGTCGAAGCCATCAGTTTCTGAGCAGCTTCGCTGAGCGAGGCTGGTAATATTAAAAAAAACGCCTTTCATTTACTTTGATGGCCCATTTTCACTCAAACTCGCTGTTTCGCATATTTTTTAATTAAAAATGTACAGATTTAATGTACAAGTTAAGCGGTTCATAAAGCTTTCATTAGCTGCTCCATCCACTTCATAAATTTACTATCGCATGTTTTACGACTCACTTGGAGCAAGAGATTCATCCTAATGATTGCAGTGACCCCCTCATACACACCGCCACCTCCCTGTGGTCTTGCCTGAATGGGATACAGCACCCTCGCTGCCTAGTTTAGAATGTCTGAATGGCATTTCTTGTGTTTGTGATGGGAAACACCGTTCAGTATTATTTTGGTAACATAGCAATGTTCATGTGTAGTATTCACTCCAGGAAACGTAGTATATAAAAAAAAAGGTTTAATAGATTCCAGCACAGAACATGCATCGCTCTGGACAAATCCTCCAGAGGTATCTCTATCGAATGTAGAATTCTTACACCAAGGCAACAGGAAAACAAGACACTGCGAACAGAAATAATGCTAAGCTAGATTAATTAAAGAAACAGTATACCTAGAATTTAACATATAGAATATAACACATCCCTCCCCTTAACACAAAAAGCATTAAATATAGTCTTTCAATCTTACCGGGAGATTTGCACCTCTCCCACTTTAACCCTGGAAGCAATGGATTACAAACCAACACGTCTGTCAGCCGCATTCCAAGTATTTCAATTAAACTTATTACCATCAGTTTCATTTCGAGAATTTGTTCTAAAAATGCAGCGATCTTTCTTTTCAACAAAGCATTCACAGCTTCCTTCATCCAGTGCTGTGTGACACTTAGCAACTCGTCTTACATTCCACAGTCTACCATCCTGGGTCACAACACTATTCATATTAACCTTCACAACTTTAATGGCAGGGCCATAGTTAGAAGTTCCTTTTGTGCTGAGACTAGTTTTACGTATCCTCACCCAATCTCCTACCACAAAGTTGGATATTTTCACTTTTCATTTGGCATCATGACTCTCTTTCATTTTCTCCTGTTTCTGTTGAACTTTAAGAGAAATGCTTTGCATATCATCACTCACAGCATCAAACACTTTCCTCTTTATCCACCACGGACAGAGTTAGGAGACCGGAGAAGGGCTGAGTCCAGTGACAGCGTAAATGGTGATGCGATACATCCAGAGCCTCTCCCTCAGCACAACTGTCCACTTCTCTCCCTGATTTCCTGGAGAATTCTAAACCATACTTAAGGACTCGGTTGAACCTCTCAACCTGGCTATTGCTTTGAGGTTCATAAAGAGAAGTGGTAACATGTTTAATGCCACACATTTTAACCCCCTGCGTGTTTATGACGAGCCCAGCTCGTCATGAGGCACAGTAGAGCTGTGCTCATGACGAGCTGGGCTCGTCATGACGGTCGCGATCAGCCCTTGTGAAATTGATTCCCCGCCTCTGTGGGAGAATCAATGAGTGGGCAGAGTCGTGATGAGCCCAGCTCGTCATGAGCACAGCTCCTGTGCCTCATGACGAGCTGGGCTTGTCACGAGCACCGCAGCGCCGCTGCACCCCCCCCCCCCCCGTGGGGGAATTACCCCAACGGCGAAGGGGTTATGAAAACCTTCCATTTCACGTGACTTTAATTGCACACCATTGTCTGTCATTAATACTTCAGGACTCCCTTCACGGGAAAAAAATCTTCCTGAAAAACTCTATAGCAGTTTGTGAAGTGGCATGAGCAACAAACTTAACCTTTGGTCACTTGGAGTGGTAATCATTGATTACCAAACCAAAACGAGCTTCCTGTGGTAGCCAATACAATGGGCCAGAGATATCAAATGATATTTTCTGCCACAAACACTTCAGCCATGGCACGGGTTTCAATGGAGCAGGAAAAGGCTTCAACATCTTGTCACTATTGACACACTCAGTACATTTTCTCACAACCCTGTTGACCATCTTGTTCATACTGGACCACCAGAAACTAGATCTCACCAATCTTTTTAAAGAAGACATACCTGGATGTCCCTCATGTGCAAGATTAAGAATTTCATCTTGCATGGACTCAGGAGGCACACATTTGCCATCCTTGAAAATAAATTCACCTTCCACTTTCAACTCCATTCTTCTTCAAAAATGGCAACAACCTTTTTTGACACATAATCACTAACAGACGTGACCATCTCAACATGTTCATTCATTTGCATCTTCTCTTCGCACGGACACAGTAGGCAGGAGAGACAGTCAGCTGTCACTCTGTACTTCCCCGGAACGTACTCCACACTAAAATTATATTCTTGTAATCTAGACATGCGCCTACTTATTCGGCCTGTAGCGTTCCATCCAGCACCAGGTGACAGAATTGACACAAGGGGTTTGTGATCTATCCTACCAACAAGTCTGCTACCCCATAAAATATTGCGGAAATGGTCAATACCCCACACACAACCCAAATGTTCCCTATCTTCTTTCTGCATCACTGAGAGTGCGGGAGTCAAAGGCAACACACCACTCTTCTTTACCACACTTCTGGGATAACACTCCAACCACCCCACACAGACTAGCATCAACCGTAATGAGACATAACTTGTTCACAATAAACAGTTTCAATGTGGGGGCACTAACAATTTCATCTTTGATTTGTTAGAACGCATCTTGTTGTCCATGCGTCCAAAGGCACTCCGCTTTGTGTCTAGCGAGTTCTCCGAGTGGTTCCATTTTTCTGGCAAAGTCTTTGATGAACTTGCTATAATATTCGCACAGCCCAGCAAGGGATAAAAGCTTCTCCTTGCTATCTGGGGCTGGGGCCTTCACAATGGCTTCTACCAGGGATTATTTTGGAACTACACCATCCCTAGAAAGGGTATGCCCTAAATACTCAACAGAATTGCAAAGCATCTTTAACTTATTCTCCTTAAGAGTTAGACCACTTAAATGTAAGCGTTTACAGACTTCCATCACATGTCCCTATGCTCTTCATGGTTTGGAGAAAACACAAGTATATCATCTTGGAAGCATTTAACAAAACCATCTAAATCTTTGAAGATATGATACATTGCCCTCTGAAAGATGCCGCTGAGGCCAGGCCGAAAGGCATTCTCTTATATTGAAACAACCCCTGCGGTGTAAGAAAATCAGTCATTAGTAAAAGCAATCTGATGGAAAGCGGATCGTAAATCAAAAGTGGAAAACACTTTGGCTCCTTCCAGCATGCAAACGCCTTCATTTATGTTTGGCAAGGTGTGGCACTCTACTACCAAATTGGCATTCAATGCCCTCAAGTCCACACAGAGCCTCAAACGTTTATCAGCCTTCCTCGCAAAAACAATGGGAGAAACCCATTCAGATGACACCACTTCTATTATCAGCAAATCAAAAGGGAGAGAGAGGACTAGGTAAGCTAGTCCGGGTCCCCTGATTATATGTAGAAATATCAATATAGGACTAGCTAAGTTGTGTTAGTGAGACTCAGGAGGTACATCTGCGGACAAACCATTAGGTTTGGTCATGAAGCCCTCACACACCAACCTAGTTGGTGTCATGCTTCATCATCGGGCCCACCACAGTGACACCGAATGTGTCCCGGGTGTGCTGCGACTCCAGATTACTGAGGAGCTGGTATGCTTGCTGAGTGTGCAGTGATAGTGAGAATGAAAGTGAAAGGTTAAAAGCTATACAGGTGGTCCCAGTTCCCGAGGGTGAAAGGTAAATTTTAATATCTGGGCCCCTGTTAGCAAGATAAAAAGGCTGTGGACGATGTGGAGTGTATTAAGAGCTCCTACGTCCTTGTGGTCTACATGTTTCAGCCAGGCCTTTTGATTAAAACTGGCTTTCCTCAGGACCAATGAGTATGTGTGGGTGACAATAAACTATATTAAGTGACAATGTGTGGAAAAAAGTGTCGCACTCGCTAAGGTGCTGTACGTGTAAGAGGGGGATTCCCTCTACTTTAACTTGCTACTTGCTGTTAAAGCCTCATGGGTCACTTGGCAGGGAGGGGAAGAAGACCGGTATTTCCGATCAGCGTGCTCCTGCGACCTATCGTCCTGCTCCAGTGTCTCGGGACACTGGAGCAGGACGATAGGTCGCAGGAGCACGCTGGCTTCATGACCAAACCTAATGGTTTGTCCGCAGATGTACCTCCTGAGTCTCACTAACACAACTTAGCTAGTCCTATATTGATATTTCTACCACTTCTATTATATCATCATCAATAAGACCGTACAACAATGTTTTAAGATCTTCCCTCACACACACAGGCACCACCCTAAGTTTCTGCTTGACCGGTACAGCTCAATTTTTCACTTTTATCATGTGGCTGAAATTATTGAGTCTACCTAGTTTCCCAGAAAATACTTTTGGAAAATAATTTATCATTACATTGGCAGTACCCCTTTTGTGCTTAATAGCTGCACTACGTTTGACCTCTCCTTTTGACACCACCAACACGGGATCACAACACCTAGGGTTAAGAACAATCCCGAAACTCCATTGATCCCTCCAGCCCAGCCCAGCCCAGCCCATTCACACTCTGGACATATAATCTAATGTGAGCAATACGTTCCCTTGAATGCTATATCAACTTCTTCATAGCCCTCCATATCAATCTTAGAACCATCAAAAGCTCTAGCAACAATGTCCGATTTCTTTAAATGCTTGAGACCCAGAATACCTTAAAGCGATCAAGGAAAAAATCTTTGGTAATTATAGTCCAGGGAAAACCAGAATCAGCCATGAGTTCTATCTCCAAACCTAAAATACGCACCCAGCACTTTGGTGGTTTGAGACAAATGTGGCTGGCCCGTCATCTCTAACCCTAGTGATAGACAACAACATGCCCCCATTACTTCCATTCATTCTGTCATCCACATCATCCTGATTGATATAGGAGACTTTACCTCTGGCAAAACTCCAAACACCGGGACCTTTGAGGTCCCTGCATACAACAGCAAAATGCCCACGACATCCACATTTTTTACATAATTTACCCAATGCAAGTCATTTAGGAAAAGAAGCTCCATGACTAACACTCCTGCACCTAAAACAATTAAACTCCTTGTAAAATCTTTTGAACACCCTTTGTCCATAACGTGAAGTTTCATACTTTACCGCACACACATCATCCTCTAATCCTTTATTGTACTTTTGTAAGGATTTCATCCACTTCTCAGATTGTTCCGAAGCCTTGGTAGTACTAATGACATCTCCCAAGTTAGAATCGCCCATAATCCATAGTTGTTATTGAATCTTTTTACTTTTGACATGGACAATAACCTGTTCTCTTATCATCTTATTAGTTATGGGTCCAAAGTTATAATTCAAGGACAAAGCGCGTAATGCTGTAAGAAAGTCGTCAAAAGTCTCACCATCCTCTTGAGCTCTTGTGTAAAATTTGAACCAGTTTAAAGTAACACTAGAAGAATGCTTGAATGTAATTTCTATACGGCTCATAACATCTTCAAATACATTCCTGTCTCCACTACCATCAGTTTGTGGAAGGGGCCTAAAACGACTTGACCCTCTGAACCTAGGCAATGTAAAAAATATAGCTTTGCCTTTCAGCAGACAGTCTTTCACCGTCAATGGCTTTGAGGGAAGTCAAAAATTCCTCCTTCCACCCAATCCATGATATAGGATGTTCTCCTTTCGTTTGAAGAAATTTAGAAGGAGGGTCAAACTGCATAGTGACTACACAATAGCACAGTGCTTAAGAGAGAGGGAAAAAGAATTCCAAAAATAGAGCAAGAGCAAATGTTTCTAAAAGATCTCACAGTCTTTAAGATATATTTTCCACTCCCATTGCTTGAGGCGAAATCTGCAGGAATATAGTGCCAAAACCAATCTGTGCCACAGTATGATTTTCCACTCCTTAGTGTATATATATGAATAGTTTCCACTGCCCCCCAAACAAATGTGCCATCTGGCCTTGCCAAAGGCCAACTGGGCTTCCCTGGTGTGGACCAGAGCATCTGAGATATATTTTAAATATTTTTATTTTAGGTTTTTGCCACAGCAGAGGCTTTAGATTTGTATACCACCCATATTTGCATTGTGATGCACAAGGATAGGAGATGATGAGCCCAGAATCACACAATTTTGAAGGCGATATTTTTGTAAAGCGCCTTTACACGAAATGTCTGTTTGTATTTAAATGCCGAAGCCAGAATTCGATCCCACGAACCTGTGGCCAAGGTCTGTAAGTTACCCACCAGACAACATCTCCAATGAGATGAGCACATTTCTATGACCCTATTTAGCGGTGTATCAATGCCCTTTAGAAAGATTGGAAGGTTAATAACGCCCCAGAATAGGTTGTATGATGTGAGGCCAAATAAATCATTCGAATAATATTCCTAGGAATATCACTGTTCGTCGAAGCTGAAACAAAACCCCAAAACTATCGCTGATGCACCCCTAAAACTCACATTCATGACCCTGAAGTTCACTCTCTATTGGTTGTTCAAGCCAAGTGAGAGCAGTAGATCTCTCAAGCTCCCTGGGGGTCTACCAGTGGCAGTGGTTAATTTGTAAAACAATAAGTGCTGGGGCTCCCGTCAGGAGGTAGCGTACTCCAGCCCATTTCTCCTGTTAGCGCCGCTGAAAACAGACCCAACTACTAACCATGAAAGTGGGTGGAGGATGTGGTGTAATGACCAGAGCTGCCAACTTCGGCGCTGGGGAACCAGGTTCCAGTCTCGGAGTTGGCGCAACATCCTGTGATCCTGGGCAAATCACTTAATCTCACTGTGCCTACCATAAATGAATGTGTTCTTAATTAGTGCTCATGAAAAGCGCCATAGTTAATGATTAAGTGCCGGTCCTGGAACCAGGTTCCAGTCTCGGTGTTGGCGCAACATTCTGTGATGCTGGGCAAATCACTTAATCTCCCTGTGCCTACCATAAATTAATGTGTTCTTATCTAGTGCTCATGAAAAGCGCTGTAGTTAATGATCAAGTTCCAGTGCTGAGCACCGGAAACCACCAGCTAAAATTAAGTACTGACTGTATGTTTGCTTGCTCTCACCCCTGTTTTTCCTGTCTCTCCCCGTGCTCTCTCCATTTCCCCTACCTCCCCAATCCCCATCCTGCATATTTAAAAAAAATATTTCATAAGGGCCTCACAGCTATAAAATGTTGCTTAGCACTGGAATCCATTTTCACGTTTCATATGTATCATTTTTACATTTTAATTCTGCCATGTTAGAACGGTAAATTAAAAAATGGCTGCCTGTGTCATGGTGCTTATGGATAACTGGTTTGTCAATGAACAAAAGGACAGTGCGGTTCCTGTATATTCTGATGGTAAATATTTTGATCCTATTCAAAACCTGTGTATCTGCCGTTGGTTGAGGTGTGTAAAAAAAGCCATCTATGAGCATAATTCCACGAAAACTAATCATAGAATTTGTGGATTTTCCAAAGTACTATGTTGAGGGATGTGGAGGGAACATGGGGGTATCTTTCTGGAAAAGTAAGGAAAAAGTGATAATTTAGGTCCAGAGTAACAAAGCAATTGCGTCACCCTGTCATCACGCAAGTTGACGCATGGCAACGCGAGTGCTTAAATGGCATTTACAAAGAGTTACCAGCATTGGAGAGGCGTTACATGGGTGGAACATTGGCGTTTCCGTGCGTACATCCATGTATTGTCGAGAAAATTCAGAGTTACTAAAGTCAGTCAATAAATAAATAAATAAATAAACCTGGGCTGGGGCGAAAGTGGTGCAACTACACAACCACGGTGTCATGGAGAGAAAAGTGCAGCAGCGCAAGGCGAGAGCTGGACAGCGCCATATTTTTGTGAATGTGGCGCTGTGCATCTTTCTCCCCTTCCTTGCCTTGCCTTGCTGCGCTGCGCTGCGCTGTGTGAATAATTAGTAAATCCGGGCGTTACTGCATGCACATTTACATATCTTACACATGGCTTTGTACACTTCACCTGCGCAAATAGATTTACTCCAGCAAAATGATTATAGTAAGTGTAAAAACTGTCTGCAACAGCTCAGCAATCCCCATCCTATTTAATGGAGTGTAGAAAAGGGAGTTTCTGCACCACAAACAGCATTATTCTGGTGGAAAAATGGAGTGTGTTTAGTGGAGAAGTTGTACTTGTGGGACTTCTGTAGATTTCCTTGACTATTCCTGGGATGGTTTAAATCCCCATTAAATTATAGGTGCAGGTTTTAAAGGAGTAAAGATTTCCGATTTTCACAAAGAAATTGCGAATTCTTTAATGTTAGTATTTTTTCACTCGATGCCTTTGTGGACACACTATCCTCCCTTCTCTGTGCCTCTCTGGCATTTACTAATGGCTGTTGACCAGCACAGGGCCACCCCGGGATGTTACTGCTTTAATAAAGCAATATTAAGGGTGTTGTTGCTTTAATAAAGCAATATTACAAAATTGGTTTTTGGAAACTGAAGCGCACTTTTCACGTTTCAGTGGAGTTCTGCTCGCTCAAATCTTTATCGCCAAATGCTTCATCCACTGTTCGACAGCAATCTGTTTAATGACCCAGCGCCGCAGTATTTCATTTTTGGCTGAGACGGAGCAAAACAAAGCCGCGAGAGACTGCAGAAGTGCTGCACGCGCTTCAGGCGACGAAAAGCAATTACCATGAGCAGAGTTAAAAAGCACAGTACCATGCTCATTTTGTAAATATCACAAGAAACAGAAATGCGTTCAGAGGCCGGAGACTCTGTGGGAAGGAATTGTACGAGGATCAGGAACTTGCAAACAACACTACGGGGAAAATCGATTAAGCTGCACAGCCCATCCAATACAGGGGGGTGCAGCTACCAATGGTGTGGCATGTGCAGTTGCACCGGGCCTGGGGGCTATGAGCAGGGCCGTCTCAACAGCATTAAAGGTCCCCGGGCAAAGCAGTGCACTGGACCCTGCCTCCACAACCGCTCACAGGAATAACAAGCATTTACAATGCAACAGTCTCGCCTTTGCAAAAGTTAGAGCTATTGGCATTGTAAATGACAAACTTTTTATGTATGTGTTGGTTTTGAAAACAGATAAATAAATGACATTGTCATTTACAATGCCAATAGCTTAATCTCTCGCAAATGCGAGACCTATTGCATTTGCACAAAAACACACACAGAGAGCCACACACACACACACAGAGACACACACACACAGAGACACACACACAGAGACACACACACACAGAGCCACACACACACACAGAGCCACACAGCTCTCTGCAGGCACAACAATGTCACACTACGCAAATTAAAAAATTGGCAGCTATTTGTGGTTGTTTTACACCTCTATACATTCAAGATGATGTACAGCAGAGGTCGCCTGAATCAAAACCAAGAGAAATCGCAATGAATGGAGATCCCGAGGTGATCCGTATGATTGAAATGCACAAAGATCCAGTGGAAGAGAAGGGAATAAAGCTGTTGTTCGTCTACCCGTGGATCACTCGCCCTCTGCCGGGGACTGGGCGGAGGACCTGGTTAGCTCTGCTCCGATCACAAGACCAACAATTTCTGCATGAGTGTTGCATTGTGCTGACCGCCAGTCACAGGCACTGTGCTACGTCGTTCTGGCCAGTCCAGAGAGTATTGTCGTAACTTCACCGCTTCGTGGGGACATGGTCTTTGAACGCCACCAACGCTATCGAGGAGCAATTTTTAATCAACAAGCTTACACCAGATACATCATATTGCCAAACGCTCCGAGTAGATCTCCAGATCACTCTTACAGCATGTTCCGACCCCCTCAGAAAGGCCACTGTTGCAATGTGATCGCGACGAGGGCTCTAGCTAGGCTCGAAGGAGCTTTGTCCAGTGTCCTTAACCACTTCAAATGGGCTCTATACCTTCTCAAAGAGATGCCGCTTGCGTGTTCCCCTGCAAAGCTCAGCTCTCCCATACTCGGGGGGCGGGGGCTAGATCAACAAAATGGCAGCAGCCGGAGCTAGACAGAGTCATGTTCTGGAGCCAGGAGCGTCCCTCACGGACACAATGCGACTTTAGGTACAGCAAAGAGCCTAGGAAGACCCAACCCCTGGTCTTGTGGTCCGGCTCGCTCGCCCTAACGTATCTGTTTACAAGCTAACACTGAGAAGAAAATGGCGGCTCCTTTTTGGGTGAGGTCGGTTGCCGTAACACACCAGACTTTGGTGGATGCCCATCACCCTGTCCACCAAGCGGAAGGCCACAGCTGGCAAAACCTGAAGGGAGCGTGGCTTCTTGTACACTGTCTCCTCGAATCGTTTCAAGAACTGGACTACCTGACCCCACTAACATTGCCCAAAAAGTTTTCATCGCCCTCCCGTTTAGTGCATACCGAAGCGGGCTGCTTTCTGTGCCTTTAATGTGATGGGTTTGCTACGCTCCCCACTGAACACCTCCTCGCGAAAATATCCGCGCATTTAAGGAAATGGCTCGCATCTCACTCCGCGCTACAAACTTAAACATGGCTCCTAGTCCACTGTAGTTTTACCTCTAGGAGAAAGACCCCTAACAGCAGCGAACGTCAGACCACGCGACCGCACGGAGGCAACGAGGCTGGGGAACGCATCTGTAATCAAGCCCGCTGCTGGAGGGTCTTGTGTGGTGGGGGCACAAGAAGATGTCTGCACAGCGCCCACTCTGGCATAGATTACCCTGGAAGCTCTCGACGCACTTCACGAGCGGTGTGCGTGCCCTGCTCAGCAGTAGAAGGACCTCCTGCCTTGCAGCTGAACAGAGGCCTCCAGAGCTGGAGAATGCAAATCCCATGACAAACCCCCTACACCCCCCCTGAATTTATGAGGTTAGTGCAGAGCTCGCAGCGCGTGCTGACAGGATAGACACTCCAGGAGGCGAGCATGCGTGGATTTCAGCCCCGTCCTTTTCAGACTGGGGGGCGTGTTTCTTTCTCCCCTCTTCACCATTGGCTGGAATGTAAACAATGGGAGTGTTTAGGACTGTTGTTTTTACATTCCAGCCAAAGGAGAAGAATGAGAAAGAACATTAGAAAACACGCCCCTCAATCCAAAAAAGACTGGGCTTAGATGGAAAAAATGACGTCACTAAAACCTCTTCTCCAATGGCTAGCCGCCGTTTAGGAAGCCAGCCAATGGAGAAGAGGGGCGGGGTTTACCCTCTCTACTAAGAAACATAAAATCACGCTAGCGAGACTGTGCATGTGCGCAGCCTACGCTAGCCGAGACCTAAAAATGTTTAATGGAAATTAAATTCTGGTCTGTATGGGGCCCCTATGCTCTGCGGCCCCCGGGCAACTGCCCAGCATGCCCATGCGTTAAGACGGCACTGGCTGTGAGGAGCTCTCTGCACCCCAATTAGGAGTGATTTTAGTACTCAGCAGCGGGAGAATAGACCCCCATGTCCATGACTGCTCTTTGGGGTCCTTGGCAACTACACTAAAGTACTCTCAGTCTTGTAATGGGGGGCGAGAATGGAAGAGAAATGGACCAGCATGTGTACTGTGGCTAGAACTAGACCCCACTCAAAGGCCAGCCACAGGAAGGCAGCAGCCTACGGCACTGCGACCAGATTGTCTCTCCGCCCAGACCATGTCAGACACATTTCTCACAATGGCTTTAAAAGGAACATGTCCTTTGGCGATTCCCTCTGATCGGTGACAACACTATGGCCCAAAAACTGAGACCCATTATTTCATAGTTCATAAGTTTGTAAAATGCCACATTCCAAACCAAAGCCAGTAAGAAGGGGATTAAAGTGTTGTGGAGTTACTGGACCAGGTATTCCCAAAAGTGGGAATCAGTAAAACGCCCTGAAGTTCGCGTTCACATGTGGTCGTTGATGCAGAAATACAGTTTCTTGCAGGTTATTGATCTGTGTACAAAGGACTATAGGCAATCAATTTGAGATTTAATATTAGTAGTACTGGGTGCTGTTCTACCTCCCTATAACACTGGTCAGCACATAGTTAGGGCTTAAGTATTCAAAAAACAATCAACAATTTCATGTTTATCCAATGAAATAGCTTGCATTGGTACAATAATCCCATGCGTCATTAAAATGTGTCTGAATGTCTAATGAGTGCTACGCTCCCTTGCACCTACCCATGACCGCCTGCCCAACCACCATTTCCACCCCTTTCTACTCTAGGATGTCCTGTTGTGCAAGATATACATGACAAGCTATGTAGACGAGTTCTGGTAGCATGGGAAAACACGGACTATGTTAGACCTGGCCTCCTTGGCGTGATTTCCCCAGTCTTTTTGCCTCTACCTCCTGTATTTCGAATCTTGAGGAGACTGATAAGACACTCGCAGCTGAAGCACCTGACCCATATTCCTTGAGATTTGTTCTCCACCAGTACCGGATGTGGGATCCTCCTGCCATTCATCCAGAGACCCCTATATTTTGAGACTGATGCTCTACAATAATCGGATGCTGGATACGTTTGCCATTAATTAAGAAATTCTTTTCGCATACTTGATTCCAACCTGACAGTGGATCCTTGTTCAAATATCACTGATTTGTCTTAAGGCTGTCCAATTTCTCATCCCTGTCCTGATGAAGACCCGCCGTGACGCACAAACCACGCTTGCATCTGGGTCGAAACATCGACGTGCCTGAGACAATCCTGACCCTAATTCCTCAGCTCCACACCAAAAGGAAAATCATACCTTTAGTGGTTCAGAGATTCATGCAATTAGGGATAGATGTCATTTAAAAATGATTGTTTTTAAAGCACTGTATCACTGTATATAACATTTTCACACTCAGCACTTCTTTTGCACAGTATTACTACAGCACCTGCGCCGATTATTTTTATGTATTGTCTGCGCCAGCCTTGCATTGTCTTTCGCCTACTGGAAAATGGAAAAAAGTACAAAAAATAATTTTTTTAATTTCTTTTCCCAACAACATACAGTGTTTCCTCTCTTTTTTAATATAATACTTGATTTTTTCATGACTTTGGTGTGTTCCTTGTTTTCTTTTTCATTAATTGTGAATGAGAGAAAATGTTAGCATAAGCCATTCTGTATACATATATAGATAGGTTTGTATTAAATAAATAAGAAAGCAATTCGGTTCCCAACTTTACTTCTATAATTTCACACTAAGGTTCTAAGGAGCACTGGGCCCCCCCATTGTACCAGACATCTAATTAATAACTGCAGTAGTCCTGATGGCTATTGATTTTGTTCTTCAGAATGTAATACCTTTAAATACCCCAGGTCTATGCCTCCAGAGGTCGATGCCTCCAGGCACCACAGAAACCCAGACAGGTATCATGGCACCACGCAGACCATGCAGAAGTGATGATACTGCAGGTTAATTCTGAAGTTTCATTTGAAGATTTAGACCCCAAAGGTCTTACTGTCACCGAAGTACAGCGGAAAATGAGCAGAACAAAGGAGAAGTGAGAGCAGGGAGACTTCGGACAAACAATGGTAGTATGTGGTGTTAAAGAAAGAAATGGGAAACTAGGTGTGACACGTTCATGTTGATAACACTTTCTTTACAAATGTTACACAATGATTTGCATTGACCGGGATAAAGGATCCTTCTACCCAACAACTGAGTCTCATGTCTTAAATTGTTCCAGGAGTTTTATTTTCAAAACTAAGATCTTATTCTCCATCCTTTCCTATACTTTCTGGGGGGGGGGAGATGGCTACCTCTGAAACTCGTTCTTTTCCCACTCCTCACTCAAAACACTTCCATTCCCCTCTGCAATTGCCATACTCAACTGCAATTGTTTTACTTCTCCCTTTCTCTCCTACCTCCCCATGTAGTCCTTATGATACCAGTGGTGCTTTATTTTTTTAAAACGAATGTTGCACCCTTACCCCTCCTTTTCATACTCTCCTCTTCATACTCTCCTCCCTAGTCACTCTTTTTACATTTGCTTCTTGCCTTTTTCTTGATTTATTTTCACTCCTACAGTCTTCTGTTTGTCTGATATTTTACTGCAAGCCTAATCTCTCTTTGTTATTCCCTTAAACTTTACCCCAGCTTTTTACATTTTTTGATATTTTTTCACGTCCATGATATTTTGGGCTTTTTATGAATCAGTTTGTCCAGTTCTCAGATGTAAATTTCATCAGAATTGACTTTTGTTAGTTTTGATATTCTATATATATGTTTTTAAGTTTTCCCTTGTTGGATTAAAAATGATGTACGTTTCCAAAACAGTACCATCATAAATACTGAAATGCAAATTAAGTAAGCTATTCTTCCACTAGATATTCTCCTCTTTTTTAGAACAAAGTCGTGCCATCTATCATATCAAGTGATTTTATCAATGTTCCACCCTCTGGGAACCTTGGGAATCTTTTCCTTTCATTTGATCTTGTAGAGCAATCTGCAATATTTGAATAGGCGAAAGTAATCCAGCAACTCCGATGTTTGGGCACTTTTGTTCATCTCATTACCCCCTTCTGTCCTTCTTCTCCCTCTCTACCTCCTTGCATGTACGGTGCTCCAATGCCTGATATGGCATGGCTTTGTCGAAAAGTCTAATCAGATATACGTATGCTGGTTCCCCTTTAACCACCTTCATTGGAAAATATACTCAAAGTTAAACCTAACCTGTTCCCAAGATACCTATGAACTTTGCATACCTTTAACCGGGCTTGTACAGCCCTTATGGCTGCTGTACAAAGCTACAGCTAGGGTAAAAAATTAAACATGGCAAAGATTTATGTTTTTCAAGCAAGCCAAGAGCCATTATCAAAGGCGTGGCGTCCTGCCTACTGTGTTTGTATGGAAATAAATATGACACATAAAGCTATCATGCTGTGGTAGTTTGAACTCTTTAGCTCATTGCGATAACAATTACCAGAAAATTACGATATCCGGAGGCAGCAGATTCTCTCGGAGCACCGGAGATCTTTTACTGAAGCCTGGATTCTTCCGCAAGACGAGAACATATAATAGAGCGTTCTCTGGAGCTGCACCAAGAATTTGTAATTCGCTTCCCCTGAACATTAGAAGAATCATGCCCACCTCACTATTCAAAAAGGGAGCTAAGACCTTCCTTATGAGAAAATTCCTCCCATAAATATCAGCGGACACTACTACGGTTCTATTTGAGACCGACAGTCAATCTCTCGATCTTCTACAATCGGCTGTTCCAGTAGGTTACATTATGCAGCATAATAGTCCCTCCAATTTTATTGCAATTAATCTTGGGATAGCGTATTCAAAATTGCTATCATTGATTTAGCTTTATCTCCTATAACCAGCTCTGTTGATACATTCAGTCCCTGCATTTCATGATTGGTGATTGCTAAGGACAAGTACTTCTAAAAAGCCACATGGTGTAATTGACTGGACACGAAATATTGTAACACAAGTTGATCTCTAGTAATCATCAGAATGTGTATTATTTGTAAGTGCTAAATGATTGTAACTTTAAGAATGAATACTTACGACTGCTTAAATGACTTGTATAACTACGGAAATTAAATGCTATTGAACTGTGAAGCGCTCTGACACCCACTCTTGGGTCATGTTTGTGATAAAGAAAACACTGAATAAATAAAAAATAAATAAAAATAACCATGCATATGCAACCACACCATAGAGGAATCCTTGTTAATGAGAAGTTATATTAAACATTTTACAAGTTGCAGCCTTCTCCACCACCATGGATCTTTCAGCAACTAAAGAATGAGGACTGGAAGATTATTGTGAAGATTATATAGTCCGTCAACTACTCAGGAGGAAGTTGTGCAAACGTTACAATTGGTATTTTTAAAAGTAAGGCTATGTCATGAATGGGCATGCCAGCCTGCTGCTGGAAATTCGGCCATGTGGAAAAAGTTAACCTTACGCAACTTTCTTGCTGCGCATTTGTCTCTGGCGATGACCCCATCAGATCTGAATCGCCAAATGTCATACGCTGATGAAGGGGCCACGATGAAGATTCATTTGCTGATAATTATCGCTGCAGTACATTAGTTCCTCCCATTGACTATCCTCTGGGTCACTATCCTCAGTCAGGTCTAGCAGATCTGGAAATTTCTAAAGTTCCTGAGACTGCTGGTTCAATCTCAAATGGCCTTTGTGACATTCGAAGTGCAAAAAGCAGTGTCAAGATATCGAGGGGCCCCTTCAATAAGGATTGCCTTCAGGATACAAGGTTATGACCAAACCCCATCATATCACAGGTTTGTTTGTGCAAATGTCTCTTGTTTTTGGACCAAGCTAGGCACAAGCTTTAAGTGATGAACAGTGAGGCTCAAGGAGCTACTCTGCATCTTAGTAGATTTCATGAGTGCTGGTGCCTCATGCTTTTAGGCACTTGGGGCTTAAAAAACACTTCTAGGTTTGATGGCTAAAATTAATATTAAGTATAAAACACCTTAGTCCTATTTGTAAGGAAATAAGGCACCAATTCTAGCCTTCCTGGAGCTTATCAAACTTTTTTTTATGACATCTTGCGATTCCCTATGAGAATTTCAAGACATTATTCTTGACAGATTAAGCTTCAACATCTTGTTCCATCCACCCGGCAACTGTAGATGTGTTTTAAATAGTCTAGATACCACAGATAGGGTTCTTCATGTAAACGTTTGTTTGGCCTAATCATTATGGTTCGTCTACAACCTGTGCCCCCAGATGATGTTTTTTAGAGACCTAAAGTATACTTTAAACATTAAAGTAAACCATATTGAGCCCTATGGAGCATCATACACGCCAAGTTTATCATACGTTAGACTGCGTACAAACAGATCCAGCTTGTAGGACTAAGAGTGATACTTCTTATTTGGAAGATACTCTTAATACACCAATACAATAACAGGGCAAGTTGTCTACTCTTTCCTGGAATTTTCATTCCCACTCTTCCTACTCCACCTTGGGACTGGCCCCCGGCTGTATCTCATGACCTCTCTCAGCCCTCTTTGAAACTCTATATGCTCCGCTGTCACTTCTTATCAAATTACAACACCTTAAAGAACACAAAATGCAATTGCCCACCTTTCCCTAAGTTTTCCAAGCCATTCTCACATATCTTCTCTCCTGGACAGCATGCACTGGCTCCCTCCATCCAAAAGTATCATTTTTAGGAGTATGCGCCTTATTCACCATGCTATTCACCAGAGATATGGGCCCCTTTATTATAATTTTGCTTCAAGCACTATATTTCCTCTTGTGCTCTTTCACAATCCAAGTGATCCAGAATTAGTGTTTGCCTCTTTTCATACTGGAGCGTCAAACATTGGATTAGCCTCCCTTCTGAAATCTGTCTTACCTTCTGTAGGGCTCTCAAATCCTAGCCTTATCCTCAAAGTTTCCTCCCTAATAATTGTGTAGTCCCCTATATTGTAACAATACCCTCGGCACCAGCATACGCGTATGTGTGATAGTCATGCTTTACAAATTTATTTTAACAAAACCATAACATGACCAGCTGGAACCCTTCCAGGTCATGTATGCTTAAGACTGATCGATGTTGCTCTGCTGCACACGGTATCAGTACAATTCAAGGATGTGTTTGCGTTTCCTACCACTGCATACTCAAAAAAGATGCCAGGCTTTGATAAATAGTAGACCTCGGTATTCACTTCTTTAGGCTCCTCTGCAGAAGAAGGTGCAATTTCAATGAAAAAGCAATAGGAAGCTTACCTGTTAGTTTCGCAGACACCATGATAGGCCTCAATTGCATCTTCTGGGTCCACATGTTTGTCGCTGTTTGGCCAGCTTGCATTTGAGTTAATGCCTGATTCCTAGGTGCAGAAAATGCAAAAGATAAATGTGTCTTTAGTTTTTATACAGCAGCTTTCTTCACAAAGGATATTATAGACCTTCAGGAGATTTACACAAGACACAGTAACAAACATTTCCACACAGTGAAGTTTCATTCAAGAACATTTTTTAAATGTATATTGTTGAATTCATTACTCTGATCAATTAAATAAGGATGATGGCTGTATTTTATGGCAACATTTCTGTATCTTTTTAAAGAATGCCACAGGTGCAGTCTACCTTTCACCACTGACATTTTCTAGGTGAGAGTGTATTGTGTCGTCCAAGTGGCTGTGCTGAAGTTGTATGCTATAGAAATATGTCTCTCACTGATTACTGCAGATGCTTTGTTGCTGGCAAGGGAGCTATTGATAGCAAAGGAGCACAGAAGCCCCCAGGAAAAAAGGCTTCTTTGGTGAGCCCCAGGTAAGAAAGCAGTGATATTGATTTTCTGACTAATGTGGAAGTCCGACTGTAGTTAATGAAATTTAGTTCAAATTATTATCTTAATATTGGAAAAATATTGTGAAAAGACTCTCTGGCTTTGATGCACAAAGCAACTATAAACATTAACCTGAATATTCATATTTGCAAGACAATGACAGACAGAATTCATTATTTTCCTCAGGGGTGGTGGATGCATTACTTTTTTCAAGTACTCTCAAGCAAGCACCCCATGCACGTTCGGTTGCAGGGGGTTGGGGTGCTCTAGGAGAACATATAGTCATCTAGGTACAAAGGAAGGAGGACAATGTGTGAGTTTGATGGAACAGGCTTCTCATGACTTCTCTAAGATCCAGCCATTGGTTGTTATATTTTACTTAATCCTGGTAGATGCAACATACACTCTTCCACTACATGTGTAATGTTGCACCAGTAGTAGGTATAGCCCTTTCATGGCTAGATGAGATGTTGATAAATACGGTCTGGTATTACATATATAACCATGTGATACAATTTTGAAGAGGGGGCAGAAAGGGGCATTATAGTAGAATAAATGTAAATGTAAATGTAAATGTACATGTACAGAAATTTTTATAGCGCAAATCACCGAGCGGTTTCTAAGCGTTTGCTTAGGGAACCCGTCCTGGTATTCCCCTGTGAGATAACTCCGGCAGGGTATCCGCAAGGTGAAAGCCAGGCATCCCGCCGCGAGGGGCCGTTGTGGAGATTAAGCAAGCTATTGCCCAGAGTCGCAGAGTGTGAACCCGTGAATCGAGTAGGCACCGGAGCGAGAATTGTCGAGTCCATGGACATTTTAGGACTCAAGACCCCGCCGAGCCGGGAATTGAACCCTGGTCCCGGGCTGACCTCTGCTTCCAGGTCTGCCTCCTCTAACCAGTGAGCCACACTTCTCCAGTATAGTATAGCAATGTTACAGAACAGGACACCAGGAGAAATACTTTCTGTTATCAATGTGAACCCTCCCTTGCCTCTTGTAGACATATTTCAAAGAGTGCAATGCTTCATCCACTATGCTTTGTATCATCAATAACTAGCACAGACTTACCATACTCCCTCCATGCTCCTTTTGGTGGGCTGCATTCACGATCTGAGTCCTCAAAATCAGCACCTCTTCCTTCCGCACCTCCAGCTCCTCATTGGCTGATTTCAGTTGATTCAATAGGATGTTATACCCATCCTGGCTGTGATTGGATGAGTTGCTCTGGTTGGCACGATCCGCGATGGCCTTCCTTGCTTCATTCAGCTCATTTTTCAGTTTCTTGTTTTCAGATTCCAGTTCTTGCCTCTGGAAAATACAGAGAATTGTTCAGAATGAGGTTTTTTTTTGGTACAAATGGCAAAGATTTCATCTTGGAAATTCACTGCCTGTGTAACAAGTTGTAACTTCAAAGTCAATGCATTAAGCCGAGATTAACACTAACACTACACAAATAGAGACAAGGGCAGGGGGTACAGACACTCAAGTTTACTAACCTGGCTTCCTATTCAGCCTGTTCACAAGAATTGTATCTGGAGTGCCTATTGAAGTCTGTGCAGAACACATACACAACTTTGCCTTAACATATTGCATTGTTCAGCAATTCCCAGGAGGCAATTACATGTTGTCTTTGAATGTGCCACCCTATCTTCCCTTTGCCAGCCTAGTAGTCCTATATCTGCCCTGAACAAGTCTTCTATAAAACTGGGTAACAACCATGTATGGGATGTTGGGATTGGCTCAGCCAGTAGATAGTCTAACAATAGCTACTAACAATAACTAAAAACAGTCCCAGCAATAACTACTTATGTTAGCCTGCCTTAATGGCCCAGTGGAAGTACAAAGTAGGGGCATGAAGCTGGCGAGAAAAGCTACCTTGTTTGTCTGTCAGGAAGGAATTAACTTACAGGTAGGGGGCATGGGTGCAAACAGTCTTATTGTCAACATGCAGTAGGGGGTAAACAGCTATTAATTTCACTTCTCCTCCCAAACAAGATTGTAACTGATTTATAGCAATTAATAGAGCAGAGGGCAACATTCGATAAGCATAAGTAGTTCTGCCACCACATCTCTAAGCTCCTAAAAGGCATTCTACCAGGTTTTATTGCTTCACATGCATTACTTCTTACAAACACCAGTAAGAGTTTTTCTTTTGAGTTTTATTTTTTCTGAAAAAACCTTGCTAACTTGTCCTTCCAGCATTAACCCTCAAAGTGTTGCAGGTGGTTCAAAATATGGCTGTAAGACAGATTTACAATCTTTGCAGATTTGACCAGCTGCAGGAACTGAGCTGGTGCCCTGCCGGCCCGAGGGTCCAGCAATTCTATGTTCCACCTCAGGTGATACGCCCAAGTCTTAGATGGCGGCTCTCAACCTACTTGTCGCAGGTCTTTTTCAGTTCTGGTTCCTCGGTTGTGGAATAAGCTGTTTTTGCAATTTACATTAATTTCTAATCATAATGGATACACGCTACATTGATGATGTTTCTGTTTTGCTAATGCCTTCTTATTTGTTCTTTAAGTAGTTTTAATTGTATATGTATGTATGCATGTTTGTATGGAGCTGTTAGCATTGGTAGAGTGCAAACTTAACTCAAGACCAATAGAGCACTAAAAAGGGGGCATGGTCTCCAGGAAGATATGTTCATTGGATTAAGATCAAAGGTAGACTATCTGATCAGATGTAGTGCTCCTTGGAGAGATTCAGCTTCAGCTTTTTTTGCTGAATTCCAGGAGAGTCGCTGCTGATCTGATATTCATAGGGGTGCTTGTTATCAAACCTAAAGGGGAAGACTCGCCTTCTAGTATTAACGTCTTGCAATCTTTTATCCCCAATGTGGTAATATCCAGGCTCTTGGTCTGGCGTAATGTAAGCTGGGGTCTTATTGTTGAGAAGCTTAGTAAGTGATGAATCTGGTCTTAAAGATGATCTGGGCTGGAGGGAGGTCAATGAAGCTTTTTTTATCATGGGGGGGGGGTGATGTGGTCAAATTCCATCATTTGTCCATGCCGACTACTTTACAAAGGACAAACATCAGAGAAGGGAACTTCACAATCAGTCAACACAGGAGTAGAAACAGATGTAAGGCTCCGTTGGTTGAAAATTTTACAAGAGAAAATAATAACGAAAATGACAGAATAGAAGGTTATTGAAGTCATATAAAGAAACCACTGAGAGGTGGAGACAAGAAAGAGCTGCAATAGCAGCAAAAGTGTGAGAGGAAACAGCGCTTCAATTCTGTGACAGAGGGACTGACCACGATGGAGGCGGTGATATTTATTTTTTACAAACTGACACTTTTGCGTTTATGGATTCTGCTGCCAAGGCCTATGGTAATGATCTATACTTAACTGTTGGACATATCCTAATGGACTCTGATCGCTTCGGAGTGAACTTTCCAAAATCTCTTTCTCTTAGTGTAACGCCAATGCATGTATGGAGTGTTATTAGCATTCATGTTTATAATCTGGGAATTGTTAAATCATACATTTCTTTATATTCATGACTGTGCTTTTACGATGGTTTCCCTCTTAGAACCCATTCACATTTCTAACTAACCTGATTCAATAGACAAATTTGTATCATATTTTTTGTATTTTATTACTGATGTGTTGTCACGTCAGTAACCATTGGCCAAATATTTTTCCCGACCAATAGTTGGGAGTAATTACCAGTCCTTCATCTCTTCAGAACTTGCCTCCTCAACCCCTGTTGTGGACCGCTGGTCTTGGTTTTATTTTTGGTGGACATGCTTGCGCATTGGGCATGCACGCCGTGATTTGCCTGCCAAGCTTCAGAGGTCCTTACTACCCATCACACGTCAGCGGTGCCATTTTAAAGCAGGGCACGTCAGTGTCCACACTTCCTGAATTCCAAAGGCGGACAGTGATGGTTTGCTCTGCCGCCCACCCCATAATAAATGACCCCATTATTCTGCAACTATTATAGAACCTCTTTTGTGTAGGTTTGAACCCTATTCTTTGTGCAAATCATGTTGCATATAATCTTATTACTTCTACTTTTCTTCTGTTTCAGATTGACAACAGCCTTTCAACAAATTGCATGCAAGTACATGTTTGTGTGTGCCCACAAGTGGACTTTTTTAATTCCCTGACTTTTTTAAACTAATTTCTGTATACGTAAGATTAATTCTTCATTAATATGAGTTTTAATTTCAGTGATCAGTGGCTATTATAAACACTTGCCAATGACTCATTTATGCACTCTTATTGTTTAATACAGACTTATTCTACAATCCTTCTCTAGCACTCTGATTTAGACACTTTAATGACAGCACCCAGTGCAGTAAGTCTCTTTACAGTGGGGTCTCCCCTTTTCATTATATTACTTACCCCAACATACTTCTGATTTGTTCCTTGTTACCCGCAGCCATTGCTGTGCTTTCATAATATTTCTTTTTCTGATGATAATCTTCCGCTGATTTATAAGCTTGAAACACATAAGCAATTTGCTACAGGCTCTTGTGATCAGTACATCATTTGGAATTGGCAATGTTTTCAGCCACCTGGTTAATGTATCCTGTGGGCATTGCAGGGTTGTTTTATATATACATACTTTGCACTTTGTTTCAATTATGACACTGGGTGTTCTTTCTATGAGCAGTGCATGATTGCTGTTTTTGTTGTTTGTCAATAAATGTGTTTTTTACATTTATATATGGACTGCGGTATTTGGTGTTAGTACTAATCACAATTCACAATTTCCTTAGATAAAGAAGTTCCTAGCGAACCACTATTTCTTGCAACGATTATTCTTGCTGATATGCTCCTGTAGCTGTAGTTTCTCAACCATGTGGTCAGTGTATCTCCACCCTGACCCCTTATGTGTGCTTTCACACATATTTTCAGCCAAGGGAACCGTTACCGATAGATAAAAAGGCCGCCGCAACTTTCTATTCAGGTTGTGTACAGCCAATCAGAGCATTCCCAGTGGCGGGTGCATCCACGATTCATCACGAAACCACTGCAAAATATCCGTGGCCAGAGATATCACTATAATTTCAATCTTTAATTTCTCAACAACTACTGAACGGATTTACACCAACACCAAATAAGCAAAGAGCACTTCCTTGAACTGACATCTACCTCCCTGCCAAATTTGGTGTACCACCGCTGTGCTATCTGATTTGTATTTATTAGTTCCTCACCTTCAGATTGTTGTAGGCAAGATCAGTATCACGGTCCGGGTTATTATTTTCTTCTGTTGTTTCTATTACCTGAGCAAATGACACAATAAATTCAGAGGTCATACAACGTTAAAGCATTGGCTTAAAACCATGATTACATAGGGCACAAACTGGACTTCAACGCTAGCCTAAGGACATGCATACAGGGTAGCGATAGGAAGGTGCGCATTTAGCCTCACAAAAGACCAGAATAGTGAAAGATATAAACATATAATATATAGACAAAGTTGTCCCAACACTTTTGTCACAATCCCACATTATAAAAACACAAGCAAAAAAATATGTTTTTCTGCGTCAGAAAATATCTCCTTGGACCCCTCCCTGCAACGCCATTTTAGGGGTTCATTACACATGGTTTTGGGTTACATGTTTGCAGATGTGCCCACCCAACCCTGAAAAGTCTATGGCTTGTTCTGAGCACTTTAAATTCAGAAGCAAGCATGAGGGGAAAAAATGAGAACAATTTGTTTAAAAAATCTGAGTTTTAAAGTTTGGTTCGTGGAGTCATGTGACTTATCCATATCTTGCAACTATTGCACGTAACAAATTCCATAATAACAATATATCATAATATGGTCTTAACATCCTATTGGTTAATGCTGGGTGGTCAACCCTTGACAAGTATGATGCATGTGGTCAGCAACTTGAAGACCCTTTATGATGAGTCATGAGAGTGAATGCCAAAGAGTGGTGATTGGGTGAGAGGCGTGAAACGAGCAGATGAGACAACGGATGAGATGCCGTAAGGTGAAATCAAAGCTCACAACAAGTGGGCTGGCTTGACAGAAGATATGTTATCTTTTTTAACCTGTACCCATGGCTGTTGGCTTATCTCTATGCTGGGCGCATGAATAAATATCAAAAGGTACCCTTTAAAGAAGCCGCATGGGGTGGTGGCTGTATTACACAGTGCCATATTCTTGGCAAAGGACCACATACACAACAGAGAAAAGCTAAAAACTCTGAAGTTCAGCAATAGACCCACTGATAGCACACAGTATAAGTGGTGCTTTGATAAAAGCACTGTATAAAAATGAAAAGTAGATAAGATTGATACTCTTATATTAAGACATTGGACTGGCCGAGCGGTTAGGATGCAGATAGAAAGTGCCACAAATACCCTTGGACGGTGCACAACCTTCACTGCAGTTGAAACTATGTACTGGTAAATGCCTGACCTGGGATTTCTTGTTTTCTAGCTCTTCTTTCTTGTCCAGGTGTGCTTGCAGCTTCTTTCTCTCCAGCTCCAGCTCGCGAACCCTCTTCTGCAGCTTCAAGAACAGGGTCATGTCCATGGCCGCTTTCTCCAGCCCGGCCTCCTGCAGAAACCCACAAGCAGAGACGAGTTTTACCACTGAACCCACATCAACAGGTATTTCCACAGGACACCGGCTGATTTTCAAGTTTTAGGCATCACCATGAAAATCTACTATGGAATCCAAGTTCGTGTAAGCTTCCAGATAAATAAATAAGTCACATCAGGAAATCTCAAGGTTAAGAATGTTACAACTGTTACAGTATTAATAACTTAATAATACAGTATTTATAACATATCGTGAAAGTGCAGTAATAATGACATATAGTGGAAGGAATAGGACTAGCTCTGGAACACAATTTGTAGGCAACTGCTGAAATACATATTCAGTTATGATGCAGATCCAAATATGATTATTTTCAACAAATGCAGTGCATTTGGCAATGATTGGTTTTGGACAGAAAATTGTAATCCATATAGAGAAGTTACAACTCCGAGTTAAACAAGTGCACACAAATAATGTAAACAAACAAGTAAAATCGTGGACTATAAGAAAAGCAATGAGTCAGTTCTGTAAAGGGATCCTAGGAGGACAACATATTTATATGAATGAACAAACTAGTTTTATTTGCTCTGGGAATTTTCCATTTGTAAATACCAAAGTTTAGTTGCTGGGGTATATGACCTTATCATGTGGATAAATTATCCCATATCCCCTCAGACACAAATCTGATTACATTTCTCCCATTTTCCTTAATGTCGTCTGGATATAATACACTTGGAGTAATACCTGCTTTATCTGAAGTAGCCTGAAGCCAGCATGTATGCCACCTCTCTTGGACACTGCAAAGCCTCTTCCTAGTCGGAGTCTTCCATCCTTCCCAGGTCCCCCTCTCATTTGCCCCTCAATTTCCTGAGATCCCTGTGGCGTTCTATAGGTCATGGGACTTGCCTTCTGTACCCAATGCTCAGATAGAACCCTGTGTTCCAGTGGAGCACCATTAGGGATATCTCAGCATCACTTTTCATGTGGGCCCCCAAAGCTTGTGGTAATCTTAGGTATCTAAACACCTCTGTGGGCCTCAGATTGTACTCCTCTGTGAGTCCCGCGTATGACTTCAGTCAATTACACCCTAAACATTCCTCAACGAGGTGACACCTATTATATCCCATCCCCGGATACAGTTCAGTCAACTCAACTCACTTAGATCACCCCTCGACAAAGAGCAGTATATTCAGTCAGCTTTCCTTCCCTTTTTTCTTTGGCGGCCAAGCTCCATATTTTTGTTGCTGTGATCACGTGGTGCGGTCAATCTCCATGCCACTGCTGTTATATACAGTGGCTTTATGTACCACACCCCTTCCCACAGCATGCCTATGTATTGTAAGTGCTGGATCCTGCTCAGAAGCAAAGGTCCAATCATTTATCACTACCAAGTGGGCTGCCCAGTAAGATGTCTGCAAGTCTGGCTATGCTGTTCTATCATAATAGATCCAGTTTGTCAATACATTTAGAGCAATATGTATTTAGCAGCCGAGGCCGCTGCAGGTAAGAGCGGTGGGGCTGGGTGGGGGGATTTCGAGAGACGACCACAAGGAAAAAGTAATTATTTATTTCATTTTCCCTCGTGGTCGTTCCTCAAAATCCCCCTCCCCCACCCGGCCCCACCGCTCTTACCTGCAGTGGCTGCGGCTGTGATTGAGCCTTTGGAAGAAAGCATTTGGAACCCAATACAGTGTGTTTTACAATGCATATAATGATTTGAGTACCACTATCATCTTTTAGAGTGGAGCTTGTCCTAACAGCGAGATTGGCAGTGACCTTCATTGCTGCACATTTCTCTGAAAGCCTGTCAGCATCCTATATATATTACACCCACATTTCTCATGACATAGATGCCCAGGCATGCATACCCCTCATTTGTATATCAGAAAGATGGTAAATAACCTTCAGCTTGGTCCTGAATAGCGATAGGATATAAAACAGACTAGCATCATTTAATACTAAATCCAGAATATTTATTTATTTGAAGAGTTTGATAAAGCACTAACATGACCCTTACGGGTATCAGAGCCCTGTACAAAGAGGTGAGAGCATGCATAAAACCAACATAATGGCACAAATGATGTAGTTAAGTTAAAACACTAGCAAACAAACGGGGTAAACAAACAAGGTCCGGGCTTGGGAGTCGGCCCAACCAGTACAGATTCAGAAGGACCATAGCACGAGATAACACTTGAACAGACAAGCAAAAATACATCAAAACAAACGTAAAATAAGTATCACATCTGTAGACTGGGGTCTTGAGAAGGAGTACAGGTTGATGCTGTTAATGATCATTCAAGAGTAGCCATTTAACATGTTTCTTGAATCATGCAGTGGAAAAATTGGACCGGAGAATATCTCCCAAACAGCTTCAAGATTCATACGATTAATTCTATAATGTTCTTTGAGTGCACTACATAAAGCTGCAACCGAGTCAGCTGTTATGGTTTTGTACCGTGGCCACTGACCACTGGGTTCAGTACCGTCTATTCCCAGGCACTAGGGGCCTCTACTCTCCACAGCCGTGCGATCGCACTGGACAATGGCTAGGGAGGAGACTCCTCTGATCCGATGCTGGGGGAGAGGGTTGACGAGTTGCCTCTACCCACTGTTTTACACCGAGAGGGGATCGGCAGGTCATAGGTTTCTACACAGCCCTTGTGTCAGCAGTATACATTTTGATGGCCTTCAGTTCTCTCAAGTGCCTACAGGTACCACTGCTACAGGTGTGTTGATTGGGCCCCTCACTCCTTTGCCCTGTAGATGGTAGGGTCTACCGCTCGGGCCTGCGAGAGCTTGTAATAGGGCGGTGTAGCTCAGGGAACAGGCAGTGGGGCAGCCTGCCAGGCCCTGATGGCCTATGTATTGGGCTGAGGCCCTCCAGTGGTCCCTGTCAGCACCTGGCTCCCAAGGCTTTAGCTTGAGCAGCCCCTACCTCCTGCATAGTCCTAGTCCTTCGTTGTCGTTCTTCACGTTAGTTCACTTCCACACGACCTCTAGTAGCGGCACCTCTCTGCAGGCCTCTGCGCGGGATTGCTCCCACCTCACCGTAGCTGACCGACTCCTGAAGGCCCTCAGTCAGCCAGCTATCAGGTCCCCAAAGAGATGGGCGTTCCTCCTCATCTCCAGTAGCAGCCGGGTCAGTTCAGACGCAGAAGTTCAACCCAGTACGATCTCCGCACTGGGTATCCATCCGCGCAGCACTTCCCATGCCATGCACGAGGGACGCTGCTCTCCGTTGACGCACAGGTTAGGCCTGGAGAAGGTCTATTTTCCCCCCTAAGGTTTCTTGTATTACGTCACTGTTTCCTCTAATCACAGTTATTTATTCTTCAGCTGGGGGCATAGGGGTGGCGATTGTTGCTGATTTGGGTGGGGATAACAGCCTCTCAGGCCATAGGTTCACCGGGATATCGACGGAGCTTCAGCTTCACGCATCCATCACGGTCGGTGGCTTGACCAGGCTTTAAGCCATCATTGATTAACCCAAGCATAAAATGCCTTCTTCAGGGCCCAATCTTTGAAGTAATGTTTTTCTTTTCTTCTTTTAATAAAAATGATCAATATGAAACACAGAACTACTAGTTAATGCTTAAAAGATGTACCATCAGAAGTTCAGAGCCTGATATTTAATTCCAAGGGCATAATATTTAACCCATGTAAAACAGTTTGCCCTACATAAATTGTGGAGGTGTTCCCTCGATAATTAAAACCAGGTACGCACGAGGATATGTCGTATCAAAAAACCTATCCTGAACTTTTGGAGATAACAGTGACAACCTCTGAATTGTACAATTGAACATACAAGAAGCATGCGCCAGTGGTTTAATGTATCTACTGCTGAGATCTGTAGGACATCTACTGGTTACTGGGTCCAGTTCTAGTGAGAGGTTACTAGGTTTCTATTGCTACTCCAGAGATATGTACACACCCTACAGGTCACTTGACTTAATCCCATTGAGAACACAGGGTCAATGCACTTCCTGCTGGAATAAGAATGCAAGGTGGGAAGGAGCAGGTCTACAAACTATAACCTAACAATTCAGTGTTGTGATACCCGGACAACCCAAAATCTGCTGAACCCTACACCGTGCCGCTATTTTCTACCCAGCCCTCTTTAAGACCTGCTCATGGGCTCATATGCCCTACACGTACCTCTGCCAGGAGGATCACTAGCAACAACTAGGAAGTATCCGTCCACATGGTCTGGAGATATCGATGAAAGGTACCATTGTCTTACCTCCACTAGCTGCATGGTGTCCTCCGTGTCCCCGATCTCGGATGTCGAAATGGATGGGTAGTTCGAGTCCGACTCTAAGCTGCTCTGGTTAGACGGATTCCTTCGGTGGCCTGGAGTTTGCTGTAGATAACAAAGAAATGTATTTGAAATGTCTTTGAGGTCTATTGGTATACCTTGTGGGACAATAGGTAATACTGCAACATGTACATTTAGAAGTGTGTTGGCACATAAATTAACAATTTGATTTCATGTATGTGTGTCTACCAAACCTTTACCACAGGAGTGATATAGAGAGGTCAGTTTGTTTTCTACTCCAGGAACTCATGAGGATGAACTCTACTATCACTGACCTCACATATAGGAACACATTTCATAGAGACTGCTTAATACATTCAGAATCTATGGGGTCCATGATGATAACAGAATTAATCACAAGACACCAGCGCACATCTAATTTAGTCTTTATACTCCTTGCGCATTTAGCACCAATATTCGAATCCAAGGATTTTTTTTTCTCCTCCTTTCTCCGCACAATCACTCCTTTTCAATCCAATGGAGCCTCGTAGTGTAGACAAATGTAAGACTTTATTTCATTAAAATCAAGTGCTTTACAGCCGACGCGCGTTTTGCCCCCTACGGGCTTCCTCAAGGCAGATTTTCAATATGATCAGCACTGCAACGTCAGCATCTATGTGTTTGATAAAACTTGTAGTTGCTTTTTCTTCCCTTAAATAAAGCCAGCCAAATGTCACAGTCAAAATCTTATTATTTCTGTCCCGGAGCCATGATAAGTTCCATCGAGAGACGCCGGAATTCAGTCCTGCGCGTGCTTTCGTGGCCGAGTTTCCTCCGTTTTTTTTCTAGAGAAGAAAAACGGAGGAAACTCGACCTCGGTTGTTCTAAAACGTGGGTCGTGGTTCTAAAACAAATCGAGAAGCACTGGTCTAGGAAATTGCTGTTTTCCTCATGCGCCCAAAGTTGAGTGGCAATGTGCTGCTCCAATATGTGACTACTCCTGGTAGCAAGTAACAGGTCTGGAGTAACTAGGAATGGTGGGGTTAATCCAGTTTTCCTTGGAAGTATCCTTACCAGACCCTCCTTGAGCTTAGCAACGAACAAGTCATGTGAGCTGGAGGATTTAATTAGAGAAGAAAGAGGTTCTATTTAAAGCATGAACTAGAGATGAAAACACGTTATTGACGAGGGTCAAGAGTGCCTGGACAACATATCTGTATGGCCCTGTGTGTTTAGTCTCGTAGTAGATATAACAGATGAAGGGCAAAAGGCTGTGGAGCTCGGTACGTGATCACAGATAAGTAACAGGAGTGGAAGCTGGGTTGTGGATGGTTAGTTCATTGTGGTTAACGTGTGTATCACTTCTTGGGGCATCTTGGCACTGATAACAGGTATTTATTGTTACCCAACACAATAGTACTCATTTTATCAACCTTAGGAGAATGAAAGGCTGAGTGGAGCGGCCAGGACTTGAACCTATGGCCAAGCATCAAACACAGATTTCTGGAGTGGATGCATTAGTCTGTTGAACCTCAAGACCCAGCAAAGACATAAGTTCAAACTGACTCCAGAAGTTAGCTCTAGGCTTAGATTACAATGTGCTAGGTAGGACATTGATCATGAGAGACTGCATTTCTACTTATCACAAATGTCATTAAAGAAGGAGCTAGCTGTTTCCAAAGCTCTTGTTAGGGTTTAGAAATTGTAGAGATGGCTGAAATGTCTGTTAATTCTTCAGTGAATTTAAATGGTTATCTTTAGGGCTGCAAAATCTATTGTTACCAAATCTTTAAAACATCCATAGAGATTACTTTGGCTCCACCCATAGGAGTATTTCTCTGTCCTCTTTGGCGTATAATTCCACCCCCTATGGAGTGCTTATATTGCAATGCACTAAGAACTATTGTACATCTCAAACGTACACTGAATCATCACACATTAAATTCGTTTTCTCTTTGAGATGCATTTGATACAGAAACAAATGTTGTTTTGCTTTGTTTTTTTCAGCGCAGCCGGCTCATTAAATGTTTTAATCAAAACTCAAAGTGCAGGCAGGCTATTTGCTTTGTCGCTGCTTGTTGTTTATTGCTGGCAGAAAGAAGCCTGTTTGAATAAAACGACATGCTAGACTTGGAATTTTGTACGTGACTTGAAAGAACATGGTCATAACTGTGCCGCCATGCTGGTTAGGCTGACCGACGAAGCAGGGGCCGATGAGGGATGGACAGTTATCTTTATCCGAGGTAGTAGACGGGAAACATCCTTTACCACGCGGATTTTACTCCGCGTGGCTTTTAGAACGCGTCCGTTACAACGCAAGTCGTAACCACGACTTGCGCTGGAGGGCGCTACAGGATTAAGAATAGTATATTTACTATTTTAAGACCTTCCCTAGTGTCCACGGGGACTGGTGTTAGAATAGTAAATTATACTATTCTAAATCCGCGCCCCAACGCAAGTCGTTGTAACGACTTGCGTTGTAAGGGACGCGTTGTAAAGGAACGCATTGTGACGGTACGCGTCGTACCGTCATACATCCGTAGTAGACATCAGAAGGCTGCATAACCTGTCTCTTTATGGTCCTAGGGGAGTGATCTCCCCGACCGAGTTTCTAAAAGAACTTTCTAATAAAAGCCCTAGTTCCCGATTTCTTTGGCCAAACAAGCATTCAAACTAACTATTAGTAAATTTTCATTATTCAAACTAAGTAGCCACACTAGAGCAGTTAACAATTAAACAAATTAGAGTGACTAGTTCAAAGTGCACTCTTCACCATACTGCCCAACCCTTTACAACACTTTGTGCTTCCAACATGTTGTGATTTTATAGACATTTTAGACTTGGTTTGAATGGTGTGAGGTCTCTCGTGGAATGTGATAACCATCGAGAAAACTTTTTTTAATGGTCATAACAATGAGGGAGTCGATTCACAAAAGCATTTATGAGTACAGGAAGTAACACCACAGAAGTCCTCTCTTAGGTACACTTATATGCCTTTGAGAATCAGTCCAGAAACATATAACTCCCTATTAGTAAAAGGGTAAAGAAGAAACAGTCCTTTCTAGTTGTACTAATTGGATACGAATATTCCCTCGATATTCCCATTTTCGCTGTATTTTTAATGTTTTGGAGCAAATTCCACAAAGCATTTAGAAGTACGGTAAAGAGTACCAAAGGCGTACCACTTTATATGCATTCCAAAATACGACTTTACTTTTGCACGGATATACTGTATGATTAGTATAGTATACCGCTGTATTTTTGCAAGAGATAAATATAGTGTGTTACTGTCATTTTACACTGGATTTAGTGTGGTTGCTTTCTTTACAGGTGTATTATGCCAGTGTCCTTTGACAGTATCTATACTCAGGGTCACTGGAATTATGCAATTGTGTGACCGCAGTGATTTTCGCATAACTATATATTTACCGCATTTGCAATTTAATCCATCATCTGCTGCATAACCTGCAGATGTGAACAAAAAAAATGTTGTTTCTAACTCAAACAGTTCAAAAGTTACTAAAACGCAGCAACACCTGCTGCTGCGCAGTGAAAAGCCTTTTGCAAAGGTTGACTGGTCACCTTTCTGTAGCTATGTTAGTGTGTTAAACTGGTACTATTGAGGTGCACCCAATGCCCAAACAGTGTTAACAAGTGTAAAAAGTTTAAAATAATGGAATAATATTTCAGAATATGCCGCATTACGCCACATAATTTGCCTTTTCTTGCCGCATAATTTACTCAACACTGCCGCATAATTCCAGTGGCCCTGTCTATGCTGTGCCAATTTTCGGCTTTTCCGAGGTATCCCTTAAAGAGTTTACCGATAAAATATATTGACAATACAACACTGCCCTCTTGTGGCTAATAAAGATGCTGGCTGACTGGATGATTTTGGCTGGCACTGATTAAATAAATGTTCCTCTTAAAGAGAAAAAAAACAATATGTGTTCTCTTATGTGAAATATATCAAGCTTTGATAAAAATAGCTCATTAACTGAAGAAAGGTAAAGTACCACGTTCACAAGACTGTATGTAAAAAATATTTGATGTAATAGAAATTATTTTCCATAAAGAATTAAAACTTTAAAAAAGAAATGTATAGCATGTCGAAAACAAATATTTATTGCAGCTGTTAACTGCCATTCAAGAAGGACTACACACAATGGGTTTCCTCAAGGACCTTAACGTTACTTGAAGCCCTGATGGAATTCTTGAATTACATATCTGCTATATTAAGAGCAATGGCTTAAGCTTCTGTACCAGGTAGCATCAAACACATTTTCAGAAGTATAGTAGACAGAAGAACACACTAAACTCCTAAAAGAGATACTGTCAGACACAATAGAAGCTACAAATTTGCAAATCAGAAATAAGCTGCAGTTAGCCACATGGGTGGGCCCTAGTTCATCAGGGTACACACATCTTCTTTAAAATGAAGGACATGCAGCGACCATACCACACCTCTCCCCTGCTGCAGAGAAAGGTTTAGAAAGAGGCAGAGAGGTGAAGTAAAAAGCTCCAGACAGGGGTAAGGGAAAGTCCAAGAGAGGTATAGTGAATGAGATAATGTAGAAAGAGAACAGAGGTGGAAAGGCTGTAGTGTGGTAGAGATTTAGAAGTGGGCACAAAGAGGTAGTGGAAGGTGAGGTCGTGAGAGTGAAGGTAGGGAGAGTGAGAGAGAGAAAGAGAAAGAGGACCTATACGAATAGAGATGCAGAGAAAGAGAGAGAGAGGTAAACAGACTAGAGATGTTAGGTCCAAATGGTGAGAAGTAAGGAAAGAGAAATGGGATTTTTTTTACCTAGATACCACCAACTGGGTAGGCCGGCAAACCATAATATCAAATTAAAAATAATCAGTTTTTTATTCACACAGTTATCACTTTAACAGGGCCACCTGGAAGTGGGGGCCTAGGCAATTGTCTACATTGCCCATGCCTTAAAACGATTAATGTATTAGAGCAATTTTCCGAGTTATTTAAACACATATGTTCCTGCATCATTGGTAGAGGCATTGATGCAGAATTGCAACAAACAAGTTGTTAAGCTACAAAAAGGCATAAAGGAAGGGTATGGGTGCAAGAGGTGGTTCCCAAGTCCAGGTCCCTTCATTACCTTTATAAGAGTCATCTCCTCCCTCAAGTTGTCGTATCTCTGCTCCAGCCTCGAGTACTCCTTCACCAGGTTCTGATACCGCGAGCGCTCCTCTTCCATGTCCTTCTTCATCTGAAGGTTTTCCGCTACTGTGGTCTGAGTAAACTCATCTGAATCCAAAGACAGAGAACAGGCTGTGGTCAGAGGGTCAATGCTCAGATCCAATGGTCAGATGATCAATGCTCATAAGGAATGGTCAGATGGAAACTAAAAGCAGCTCATGGCCTGGGTTTTCTCTATAGGGTACACCAGCCTGCATAGACGCAGCTCATAGAAAGTACAGAGAAAGAGGTAATGACACGTGGCCATGACAAATACATAGAAACAACTCAGGTATGAAAGGAGAGGGAAAGTAAGCACAATGCTGCAAAGACTAAGACACAGGGAAGAGGTAAAAAGGCAGGAGCCTGAAATGAACTGTGATTTTAAAAAAAGACAAATACTTGTGCCAATTTCAAAGCAATTTTATATTGCTTCTAACAAAGCCTTCTGCCTCACTGATCCCACCAGACTGTTTCTCCAGTAGAGCAGGAGTGCCACTGACACCAACTGAGAGTGAAAGGCTGATGTGGCATCAGGATCATGTTCAGATTGGGGTGAAGGGTTTGTGGATATCACACTCTGAACATCCCATTGCTCATATTCTCTCCACTTTCCCAGCACTTGGCTCTTTTCTTCTCCCATCATTATCATTCATGTGCATCGTGTTAAGTACCCGTGCTCCTCCAAGCACTTTATGGAAATGAGTTGGATGAGGCAGCCACATCTTTACTGTGGTCAAAGATAGGGTTTTAAATTCGCCTGAAGAGAAATGACAAAGTTCTCAAGCTTTAACAATTGAGCTTGGGTTTCATTGAATGAAGAAGTGTTCATCCAGGCAAGTATACCAAGATTTATTAAAGGCAGAAGCGTCAGTAGTGTTTAAAAATGGCCTCTGGATTAGCAGCATGATTGTGAACTGCTACATCTAAGCCATGCAGAATCTAATACAGCACCTGGACATATAGACAAAGAGGAGACTTGAACAGGCACCCTCCCCCCCCTTGACGTCACCAGTGATTAACCAGACATCAATTTACCCACACACTAGGGGCCAAAGAAAGAGAACCAATCCTGAGCACAGGCAGACACATCCACCACCTCCAGCATTCTGGACAACAAGCATGGGTGATGAAGGCTGCAAGTTTATTGTCAAACTGGCCAGGCTCCAAAAATTGTCAAACCTATACTTTGAGAAAATCTTAAACATACAAGGGGAGATGACTAAAAAATCAAACTTCGCCTTGTTTTGAGGTAACGCACAGAGAAGATATCACTACTGCCTCGTGTAGGAGAGGAGTTAGGACTAGTTGTAATTATGAATGTTTGTTTTTATTTTATCCGTTTTATTTGGAAAGAAAGAGTATTTTGTGACATCAAGTCACCTTGCTTGAGCAAGATGGTGCCTATGCACTGGCAGCAATATCAATGGAAATGTAGTTACTCATGGTTTATAAATGTTTCCATGGTACTTAAACATGCTTGGCTTCTAGGAGTGATTTGGGGCCAGACAATTTGCGATTTGTAAATTGCGTCGCATTTGCGACTCGCAAATTTGGAATGCACAACAGAGAATGAGACACTGTTTGCGATTCCGTATGGGGTCGCAAATTGCATGCCTCATGCATATTACTGAGGCTGTCACAATTTTCAACCCCATTGGGATTGGCTGGGGTGGTGGCCTGCTGGGGTCAGCAGACCTCCATGTCTGGAACTCCATTTCTGGAACTGCTTATAAATAAAGCAGTTTTTATTTTTGAATGCAGCCGTTTTCCTTCAAGGGAAACGGGATGCATTTAAAGAATAAAAATGAAACTTTTTAGTTTCACTTTTTAAGGGCAAGCCAAGGTCCCTGGAACCCCTGCCCTCCCTTAAAAAATATTTGTGCATGCATTCCCAAAGGAGAAGAGGTCCTCTGAGGACCCCCTCCCATTTGCGAGTGCTTTACCACCCTTCTGAGAAAGGTGGTAAACTGCAAGTGTTTTGCAACTGCAATTGCGGTCGCAAAACGTTCTTACATAGGTGTTGGAGTCGCTATTCGGAAGGGACACCCTTGGCACGCCCCTTTCTAATAGCGAGTCGCTAACCCTATTTTGCGAGTCGCTCATTGATTAGCGACTCGCAAAAAAGGGTTAGCACAATGGGCTGACATTTTTTGTGGTCACAATGGGGCTGAAATCCCCTTTGCGACCGCAAAAATCAGTCGTACATCTGGCCCTTGATTAATAGTTTGCACCATAATTTAATATGAATTGATTTCTCCTATGTTGCTTGGTCTTGTAAACTTTAAATCTCGGGCTTTTGAGTGAGGACACTACTAAACATTGCATGGAAATTGGCTAAAAAATAGGGTGATAACTCTGCATAAAATTTTTGCAAATGCTAGAATGATCTTAGCTGCAGATCCTAGAATGCTGCAGTTTTAGCCATTTTTTAAAAAGTTTTACCATGGGGTCTAGAGCCACCAGATAGGAATTTGTGACAACGGGATAGGTATATCTTTCTTGACCCTTTCGATTTTAGCATTCTATGCGCAGACATTTCTTTGTAACTTGGTGTTTAGGGCCCCAGGTAACAACGGCGGTCTTGATATGATCTTTTGCCAGTTCAGTTCTACATGGTAGAGCAAAATGTAGAAGGCGTTTTATGTTCTGGAAAGTTTGTACAGATTTAAAGATTTAAAGTCTGGAGTTGATGATCTCTAGCATGTCACTGATATAAGTGTTGAAGTCCAATTTTCCCTGAAAATTTGTAAATTGACTTTTCTCATAATCCATATCAAACATGTGCACAAAATCTTTCACATGGTATTCAATCACCTGGTATGGTCCTTCTTCATGTTCATTGTGTGCCCATTCCTAAATCTTTTCCAGTCTTCCAGCCACTCTCCACTTACCAGGCTGATGGCTTGGGGAATAGTTTTGAAATGTGGTGCAGGGAGCACTTTCTTCTGTCCGTAATCAATTATGACCAAGGATTAAATGGATAAAGATTCTGCATTTGCATCTAGAAAGCCTGGACGATTCAGGGAGCAAGAGAGCATTTTCTACACCCCACCACCCCCTCTCCAATCTTTTTTGGACTAGAGCTGATGAAAGAGGCTGTTCATACATCATGTACTTCACTTCAACAGCACGTGTTCATACAGTACAGCTTCTGTTACCATGAGTGAGGGTCCTATCTGTAAGGAAGCTTGCCATGTGATTTGTGTAGTTTTAGTTTGAACATGCACACGTGACAGTGTCTTGCACGAGACAGTCAATTCTGCTGACAAGTGAATCCTCCGGACAGTGTTACCCCTTTCTGCCAAGAAGGCTTTTGGAAAGAGTCTTTGGAAGGAGCTGTGAAGTTCAAGGACAAGTCCACTTCGAATTGAATTTTGTATCAACCAAAAAAACAGCAATGATTTGTGCAGCTGATTAGAGGTTAGAGGAATACACCAAAAGTTTAACCTACGTCTTACTGGTTGACAGCTGTTCAAATTCCCTTACTTTAAGACACATTTTTTTTCAGTCAGAGGGCTTTATATTGTCCATAAAAAATAACTGGACGAGGAAATAGTTTTGCGAAAAGTTAATTACAAATTGAAAGTTTGAGAAACTATGAGCCTAGAGATGAATGCTAGTTTGCCCCGTTTTAGCACATACGCGTATCAAGAGCAAAGTACAAACTGCACTTGACTAGTTTTTGACTGGGCAGTTACTGGCAGTCTAGAGCTTGTGATAATTGACTTTTGAAATAGTGGGCATGCTGCAACAATATGGGCACAGCAGGTGCAAATATAGTAAATTCTCGGAAATGCCAGGAGTAGCAGAAGTGACATCGCATAGTCTTTGACCTTAATGTCATCACAGGGAAGTGACATCATGACCCTCATCCAGATTTTTTCTAACCATTATATTGAGTTATCCATATTGCAGAATCGTTTTATATCGTTGGTAATCCAAATTACATATGTAGTACTTAATAACATTCTGTGAAATATGGCCCTCACCCTGATGACATCATATTAATTGACACTGCTGAAGTTCCTGAATAACGGCATCTTAAATATAACTTCAAAACACAGGCAAATGTCTATTTTAGATACCACTTACATTAGGGTGCTGACTTGATCTTTGAAAGTTTTGCGGTATAATGCTTGCTCTGAATTGTAGCAACCAGGCAAACTCTTCTAATTGGTTTCTCCCTCGGAGAATTTTTTTTAAAGTATGTGATGAAGTTGTACATTTTAAAGCACCATTTGCACATAAATGTACCCAAACGCCATAGGCTCTGAAAGGCATTCATTTTATTTTCAAATCCTTTCACGGTGTGCCAAGCCAGTGAAACCTGAGACTTCCTGGGAGTTGACCCATCTTTTTCAAACTGTGCTATGAGTTCCCAAATATATAAAAAATCACCTCTATTGTGTCAAGGCCAGCATTTTGTCATGCATGCCCCTTTATATCAAAACGTATGTAAAATATGCCAGTGCCAGAATTTTGTCATTATCGGGCACCCTTCCATATGTCCGTCTGTCCTCCTTTATGCCAATTATTATCTTCAATGTGCTAGTACCACGATTTTGTCACTGGTACACCCACTCCAAGAATTTCCTCAAGTAAGCCAGCATTTTTTCTGTGAGTGTCCCATTGTAAGGAATGAACTCTAGTATGCTAGTGCCAGTATTTTAGCTTGGTACTCATTATGCCAAGAGTTACCTCCAGTGTGCGAGTCCCAGTATTTTACCACGGGTGTCGGTCATGCTACGAATTGCCTCAAGTACACCAGCACTAATATTTTGCCCTGAGTGTCTCTATGAGACAAGAATTACCTTCAGTATTCCAGGGACAACAACAGACTTGCAAGCATAAAACCACATTCTCACTCACATTCACTTACACACTCATTCATTTTCACTCACACTCAGTCACGCTCATGCTCTCGAACACTTTATTGCACTCTTTCATATTCATATGGCCACTCTTAATCTCACTTACTCTCTTTCTGACATGTAATCTCACACATTCTCACTCACTCACTACCTACCACTGACTCTGACTCACATTTACTCACACACATGCTGTAGGAGGGAATGCCACTCTGCCTGCTGCTTCTGTCCTGGGAGTGAAAGGACTGGACTTTGCTTTCTGTATTCTGCTTTCAAGGATCTCCAAGGGTGTGGTTCCTGTTAAAACCTCAGGGCCATCAAAGACTTCACCTAGCAGTCCCTGGGCTCTTCTGGTGAGAGTCCTCAAGTGGCGCCAAATCAAATTGCCGGGCCCTTGTAAGTGTAACCTGGTGATCTTAATGAGAAAATCCACGCATCAACTCCAAATGCCTGTTTTATCGCTGCAAGAAGTTGTTGCAGTGCCTGCTTCGCTGCTGTAAAAATCGACACAGCGCCTGCTTTGCTGCTACCGCATTGACGCAGCACGTCTGGCTTCTCAATGCATCGTTCCTAGGCACCGAATATTCATTGACACTGCACCGCAGTATGGATCCTAGGCCGCATGTCCGTAATCCAATGCATCACCTCCCCTTCCAGTAAGGAACCTACGCATCACCTCCACCGTCAGTAAGGAACTGACGCATCATCTCCTCTGTATAGTAAGGAACCGATGCATCGCTTTGCTCTTCCGTACCTCGCCTCCCCTACGCCTTGCACCCTCTGTAATTTTTTACGCATCTAAGGTACTTTGTGCTAAAACTAATGCAGCCATTGAGGTCTATGGACTAAACTTGCTTAATCTTCTAAAAGTTATATTTTGACTTGTGTATGTTGGATTTTTGTCGTTTTTATCTTGTTTTATTCAGATAAATATTGGCTATTTTTCTAAACTGGTGTGTTGTCCTTTTGTAGTGCTTTCACTTATTACTGTGTGTATGTACAAATGCTTTACACATTGCTTCCGAGATAAGCCTGACTGCTCGTGCCAAGTTACCAAGTGGGTGATCAGGGTTTATATTAGCGATTTGACTCCCTTGCCCTGACTAGAGTGAGGCTCCCTATTTGAACAGGATGCAAACCACTGTCAACTAGAGACCCCATTCACATTCCTAACACCTAATATTTATCACCAACGTTATAGGCGGGTGCAAAATCACACCACAAGCCTTATTATTTGCACCAGGATATTTTTAACCTGTTATTGTCCTCACAGGTGTACATTTATCACTAAATATTTATTATATTCTTTATTATTATTTATTGAAATTTTGTGGCCATTCTTGTCATATTCGTGGCTATTACTGGCACTCAATGGGTAAAATACCTACCATATGGTGAGTTTCTACGGTATTTGATGACGATCAGACATAGACATCACAGGCATAATCTACACATCTGAGTGCTTGGTGATACAAGCTGGCGTTTTGGGGATCAAAAAGTATAGATTAAAAATAAAAAAATGGCATTCAGGGACAAAACTAGATTGATTTTTTATTAAATTTAAACACACTGCTGAGAAACTGAAAAGCAGATGCTTGGACGAAAGGACTGCATTTCACAAACATAGTTACAGCTGATATTTGTGGGAAAATTCATACTGAGTTCAGGTGACCTAGTGCTGATTTTGGTACCCTGGTACTAGAGAGCACTTACTGCTACGGCTAGTATTTCATGACTTATGTGGAGACATGTTATTATCTTTATTAATAAACTTTCTATGACATTATCCCTACTGGGTTCTGAAGATGTATGATTGGTGAAACTTGTATACTTCCTGATGGTAGAAATTCCAGTAAATTGAGCAGCAGTTTTGTGAGAGATTGTAGGGATTGTCTGGCATTGCTGTTTATAGCCTTTACCTGTAAACTGTTTTCTATCCTGCTGCTTTCAAATTGATTCCCAGTCAAACCATATGGCCGAGAAACTGCTCTGAAGGGGTAGGTTGGAAACAGAAACTGAAGGCCCCTTACAGGGACCCCCAGGGGGTCTAGACTTTCATGCATCTTCCACATTGTCTACATCTTCTTCGAATACCTAAATGATCAGACTGGGTCTGATTTACACCACCTGTTCCAGATATATGCTGGTGTCATTAGTAAATCTGGAGAAAGATTTTGGCCGCCAAGTCACAGTGATCGCCATGGCATCCAGACCAGAATGAGGCAACATTAGTTGCTCCGAAAGAACCCATCTGTTTTGTTTTGACTAAAAATAAACAAATAAAAAGTGCTAAAAATATTCATTGGTGGAAGCATGGCTTAAACAGTCTTCATGTAAAGGTTGTGAAAGTGTTTTCTCAGTTTGTTGAAGACAATTGACACACCATAAAATACTATTTTCAGATCTGTATTCTATGAACGCGTGGGCCCGTATTCTATAGAGCCTGGTCCTCTATTTGAACCTGTTGAAGACGCTAATTGGGGTTTTGCTAAACACGCCCTCTTCATTGAGCTTCTAAAGGTACCTTACTTTGTTCTCTTTTCTTTCCAGACCACAACCCTTTCATGACTTAGGATCTGCTCATATCACCCACCTTCTCTGGTGTCTCAGCTCCTTGTCAATGTTACAGGGTTTTGCAAACTGCATAAAACTTACTTAGAGGACAATATGATTTTGCTGAGCTTTTTTCCGCAAGATATAATTGTAAGGAATATTTTTTTTCACAACGTAAATTTGTTAGTCTTTGCAAATGTTTGTGAAGCATACACATTTTTGAAAGAAAAAAACCCCACAAAGTTTTGCTGGAGGAAAGTTTTGCACAGCCGTGCACCTCACTCACACATCCTCTCTGCCAATCCGCACTATCCAGTCGAAACTTTATCACCAGGCACATCTCGAACAAAAACGTTACATTATGCCTGACAAATCGCTTTATTTTTCTCTCTTGGTATCAAAACCAAACATCTCAGCAAAGATCTAACTCATTGAGGCGTTCCAGCTCTTTTTAGCGAAATGAAACGTTTCGCGAACGCAGCATGCAAGCTTTTGTCGTGGCATCCAATATCCTACATCTGCCCCTTTTGGGCCCTTGGGTGCAGCAATGCGGAATACAATCCTTGGCAGCACATTCCATTGTAATGAAACAGAGAAGCAATCACAGCGGCTTTGTTGTTCCCAGTAAATCTCAGCCCGCCCGAGCCCCGCAGGACAGCCAGCAAAGCCTCTAAACGTAAAGCCAACGCATTACCCACTACAGACCAGGCTAAGCCCAGCGCGCCGGTCACTGTAATACTCACAGCCATGAATCTCCCTCTCACCTTCAGAACGACAGAGGATTCTGTTGTTGAGCTCCTCTTTTTCATCTTTTAGGAGAGCGTTCTCCTTTTCCAGATCTGAAACTCTCTAAACGAAAAAAAAGGGAAAGTGTTAGCTCCCGTCTCCGCCTCCTCATGTAGGCCAGTGAGTGGCAAGCTCGCCCTCTCTTCCCCAGGATTGCGTTTCACTCCACTGCTCTTTAACTGGAGTGTTTTGTTTGTGATTGCAGCTGCTTGCGCGTTTCACCTGGGGGCGAGGAATATAAAGCAGCAGAGGCGCTCTCTAGCACTTACCTGCACCACCTTGAGTTTACATTGCAAAAAAGAGGCTTGTGCATGGGCCTAAACAGGGCTGACCAAAATTCCCACGAGCAAAGCGAAGTGCAGGGATTTCGTCTATTGTTTTAAGACCCCTGAGTGGGACTCGCCCGGTCGTCTGCTCCGTAGGCAGGAAACAAAAAACAAAAAGCATTGGCAAAACCAACAGGTCGTGTTTGCCAATGTGTTTTAGCCATGTCGTACACAAGTGTGACTGTTGTTCAGAATGGCTTAAAGTTAGTGAAGTAGAGGAGAGTGGAGTGGAGTGTCGTAGAGTAAAGTGCTGAAGTGTGGAGGGAAGAGTGGAGTAGAGTGGTGTAGAGTGCAAAGCAGCATGGTTGCCTAAAGCAGAGGGGCGTAGAGTGGAGTAGAGTATCGTAGAGTGGAGTACTGTGTGGTAGAGTAGAGTGGCATAGAGTAGCGTTTCTCAAACTGTGGTCCGCGGACCCCCAGGGGTCTGTGAGACATTCCCAGGGGGTCCGCAGGACTCGAGCGCCTGTCGTCGTAGTGAAAAATGAAACGCTCATGCGTCCTCACAGCACACAAGAGCTGTGAATGTTGGCGCAGGGGCGGCAAGACCACAACAATACAATGGGGAGGCGGGGGCAGCGAATCGGCAGTGTGCAATCAGGGGGGCGGGCCGCAGGGGCACAGCGGCTGGAGAAACGAGTGGAACAGAAGGCAAAAGGGGCACAAAAACAAGGAAAAAATGAGTGGCACAGAAGGCAGAAGGGCACCAAAAAACAAGTGGAACAGAGGGCAGAAGGGCGCAAAAAACGAGGGAAAACGAGTGGAACAGAGGGCAGAAAGGCACACAAAACGAGTGGAACAGAGGGCAGAAGGGCACAAAAACGAGGGAAAAACGAGTGCAACAGAGGAAACAAAGGCACAAAAAACGAGTGGAACAGAGGGCAGAAGAGCACAAAAAACAAGGGAAAATGAGTGGCACAGAGGGCAGAAAGGCACAAAAAACGAGAGATAAACGAGTGGAACAGAGGGCAGAAAGGCACAAAAAACGAGTGGAACAGAGGGCAGAAAGGCACAAGAAACGAGGGGAACAGAGGGCAGAAAGGCACAAAAAACGAGGGAAAAACAAGTCGAACTGAAGGCAAAAGGGGCACAAAAACGAGGGAAAAATGAGTGGCACAGAGGGCAGACGGGCACAAAAAACGAGTGGCACAGAGGCAAAATACAGAATACAGAAATATAGGGGCAGCTAAAAATAGAAGGCAGAACGGGCAGGGCGGCACGGGGGCAGCGAGGGGAACAGAAGGGAAAACCGGGCAGAGACACGGGGCAGCGAGGGGTACAGAAGGAAAGACCGGGCAGAGTGAACACGGGGAAAGCCAGGGGAACAGAGGGAATAAAAAGGGGCCCGGACCACGTACAGGCAGCGGGGGAAGACAGACAACAGCAGTCACAGACACAACAATGAAAATACAGGCAATACAATAAAAGCAATAAAGCGTTGAAAGGCACATGTGTATAGGTTACCGTTACTTGGCAGGCAGGTAAAAATAGATGCAGTCAGGATCAGCAGTAGGATTTTCGTGCTGCTGTCTGATTGTTCATTTTCCACAAGCCCTTGGGTGAATTATGTGTGCTGTCAAGCTTTCATATTCAGACATATTAAGCTCTTTTTCTGTGTAGCCTTTGCAATTTGTTGTTGGCAAGGGACGGGGCAGTGGGCATCTTAATAGGAGAGGGTCATGTCAGGAGCCACGCGAGGCCTCTCTGAAATATGCCTTAACTGCACTGCTCACCCCTTGGTGGTAAAATGTTGTTCTGCTGTCTGTGACTAAAGATTATGTCTAACAGGGGTTTATGGTAATTGGCATAGCATTGTTCCATGATCTCGCTGAAACAATATGGCTCCTGTGCAGATACCTTCCTGCCATCTCTTGCACTTCCATGATGAACTCCTAATATAGACCTTGAATTTGCTCTGTACACTGGACTCATCGCTTTGTGCACTATCTTGTTAGAATTTTCACAATGTTCGTTGCTCCTTGGGGCATGTCTTAATTATAAAATGCTTCATAATTGTATAATATTTTAGACCTTCTTAAACTGTGAATAGGTAAAAATGCTAATAATTCACAATCATTCAACCTGTTGCTGTAAGGAAGGGTCACCACTCCGAGGGTCTGGAATGAGAATGTAGAGGTGCTGCTATGGCTGAGAGCAGGACACTTGTACCACTAAATAATACACTGCTGTATGCATACATGTCCATGCCAATAGACCCAATTCAGGCTGTCTCCCTCTTGAAATTGCCTCTGCTTCAAAAGGCGTTTTTAAAAAGAAATTTAAATTGTACAAATTGCTTGGGGGTCCCCGGCTTCCAGAAGTGATTCAGTGGGGTACCTCAGGAGTCAAATGTTTGGGAACCACTGGCATAGAGTGTTGCAGAGAGGGTAGGCTTAGATTGGCGTACAGTGAGATAGTGGAGTAGACTGGAGTAGTGTGTCGTAGAATAGAGTAGAGTGGAGTGAGGTGGGGTAGAGGGACTTGTGTAGTGTCATAGAGTGGAGTGGCATACAATGGAGTAGAGTGTCAGAGAGGAGTGGCGTAAAGAGAAGTGGCGTGGAGAGAAGTGTAGTAGAGTGGAGTGGTTTAGTGCAGAGTGGACTAGCGTGGCATGCTGTGGGATAGAGTGGGGCAAAGTCTCGTAAAGTGGAGTGGTGTGGAGTAAAGTGGTGTAGAGTGGAGTGGAGTAGAGTGATGTGTCTTAAAGTTTAATAGAGTGGAGTGTTGTGGAGTGGCATAGAGTGGAATGGAGTACAGTGGTCTATACTGAGGTGGAGTAGAGTGGCAGAGAGTGGAGGGGAGTAAAGTGGCGTAGCGTAGAGTGGACTAAGGTGCTGTAAAGTGGAGTGGAGTACCGTGAAGCGTAGCATAAAGTGGAGTAAAGTGTCAAAGAGTGGAGTGGCATAGAGTGGAGTGGTATAGAGTAGAGTAAAGTGGCATGGAGTGTTGTAGAGTGGAATGGCGTAAAGTGTTGAGTGGAGGGTCATAGAGTGGACTATCATAGAGCAGAGCAAAATGATGTAGAGTGAAGTGTTGTAGAGTGGAGTAGGGTGGCCTGGAGTGAAGTGGTATAGAGAGAAGTAGAGTGGCATAGAGTGAGTGTCGTAGAGTGAAGTGAAATGGAGTGCCATAGAGCCAAGTGTCGTAGACTGGAGTGTTGTAGAGTGGAGTGTCTTAGATTGGCATAGAATGGAGTGGTGTACAGTGGAGTGTTGTAGAGTGAAATGGCGCAGAGTGAAGTGTTGTATAATGGAGTGGTGTAGAGTGTTGTGGAGTGACATTGAGTGGAATAAAGTGAACTAGAGGGAAGTGGTATTGAGTGGAGTGGAGTGGCGTTGAGTGGCATTTATTGGAGTGTCGTAGAGTGGAGGGTTGTAAAATGGACTGCCTTAGAGTGAAAAGGCGTAGAGTGAAGTGTCATAGAGAGAAGCCGTGTAGAGTGTCATGGAGTGTCATACAGTAGAGTGTCATGCAATGAAGTACAGTGGTCTAGAGTGTAGTGGTAGAGAGTGTTGTAGAGCGGAGTGCCGTAGAGTGGTGTGTTGTGGAGTGCTGTAAAGCTAAGTGCCATAGATTAAAATTTTGGAGATTGGAGTATTGTAGAGTGGCATAGAGTGGAGTGTCATAAAGTGGAGTAGAGTGTGATAGAATGGCCTTGAGGAAAGAGGTATTGAGTGGCGTAGAGTGGAGTGTAGTGGCGTGGAGTGGTATAGAGTGTCATAGATTGGAGAGTCGTAGTGTCATAGATTGGAGAGTCGTAGTGTGGAGTGTCTTAGAGTGGTGTAGAGTGAAATGTCGTAGAGTGGAGTAGTGTGGTGTAGAGTGTCATGGAGTGGCATAGAGTGCCCTAGAGTGAAGTAGTATGGAATGGCATAGAGTGGAATAAAAGAGTGGCATAGAGTGGAGTGTTGTAGAGTGTAGTGGTGTGGAGTGCCATAGAGCTCAGTATTTTAGATTGGAGTGTAGTAAAGTGCAGTATGCATGGTGTGTGGCAGCGCACTGCCCTTACAGACAACACATTTTCAATTGAAATGACTATTACATTTGCACATACAGTTTTAGTGATAAAAAATATACAGCGCACAAAGGATATTGTGTAGAAATGGCATATTTGCACTGTTCATTTACAGACATTTAAATGTCGTTGTGGGCTTGAAAAAAACCTTTCTTTCCCACCCCGGGTATCCGGCAAGATTGTCATGGAAGGCATAAATACATGCTGGACAACCTAAAACAAATATAGCAGAAAATAAAAAGCACGCAAATGTGAGTTACAAACCACAAAGCAAATGGGAAGCAATGGGCGGAATGCAATTCCGGGAAAGCTATCAGAATGTCCCAAAGAAGTCCTTTTGCAACCAGACAGCTGTGCTGTCTGGTAGTCTTTGACCTGAAAAGCACACTGCTTTTCGAAGTGCAATGAAGGTATGCTCAATGATTTGTTCTTAATGCATGAAGATTCATTGCCCGGCCCCTCACAATATTTTATGTAACTTCTTCAGCAGGAACGCCTGTGTGGAGAGCCTACCTGCAGGGTATTGCATGCAGGCAGACACCACATTCACAGCAGGGGAAGATTCTATAAAAAGCGCTGGCCATTGTAAATAAGTTAATGTAATTACCGTTAAGTTAATTACAATGGCCGGTCCCTGACAGATTCCTTGCATTCCTCAATTTCCAGAAAGAGGAATTCTTGTTTTGCAGGACATTTTTCTGCACTCCTCACTTTTTCCAATCCGCAGTAGTCAGATGAAGGAAAGGCAAAATGACCTGCAGTTTCACATCCTCTTACATTGGCTGTGAAGAAAAGGCAATTATGCCCACCCTTCCTGCTGAATGCCGGAGATGCCTTATACAAGGGCTACCTAGTCTTGGTCCCAACTCATGCTACTTCCTTCCACCACCTGCCCTTCCTGTTTCTTTATCTCACTCCTCCAGGTAAATTTCTTTACTATTTTCTCACATTCTCCCTCCTTTTTCTTTTGTCCCCTTTCTCTTTCTTGTTCGGAGCAAGTCTGATGAGGAAATATAAGCCCCAGTCCCAAAAATTGAGTGCCAGTGCTTATCACCTACAAACACGGCACAACATAAATCTATTCTCTTAGGAGCGAAATTTGTGTTTGTAGATACAATCTCTTGAACATGCAACGTTTTACCGATGACATATAGTAGTTCAGAATCAATAGATCGTGTCACCTCTATCAAAATGGAAATGGGTATGAGCATACTTGGACCCAAAACAAATAAATAAAGACAACCCAAGAAAAACACGAATGCAACCAGACAATACATGCGTGGATTTAAATGGAGGTCATGGCAACTAAAATTAAATGTAATTACTTTAATTTTAATAAATGTATTACATTAATTATCTTCATGGTTTATCCACGAAATATAGTAACTATATACATTTCAATCCTATATATTTAAATTTTAAATGAGAGTAAACAAGTTAGAAAATATAAAAAATGTGAGAAATATTTAAAGGTTAGAATTAGGTTGATAGATACCATTAAAGCTAAATTAATAAAATATATTTCAAAGGCTTGTGTAGGGTAGGGTTAGGAAATGAAAATAACTTGTGTTCTTTTTAAAAGTAATTCATGTTTAATGAAATGTAATGGTAGGGTTAAGCAATGAAAAAAATTAAATCAAAACTAAATAATCAAATAAGAAAATAGTAGACTTACAAACAAAGTGGTTCTCAGGAGTGGGAGAGTCCAATCGATTTATATAATTTACATATTGAAATTTGAAGTAAAGTTAGTAAGATAAAATAAAAATGTAAACAAAGTTTATTGCTAAGATTAGGTTAATAAACTAAATTAAAAATAAATTAAATATTTTAAAAGACAAGGGTTTACTTATTCAAAAAACACATACACATTAATTATATTAAATGGTTAAAGTGCTAACATAATTTAATTATAAATTAATTGAATATGTTTAAAGGATAAGATTGTGTTATTTAATCAAACTAAATTATGCATAAAGGATATCGTTACGGTATAAATTGACATTTAGTACAAAATAATTTGATACACTAAAACGGTAAGCTATGGGTATTAAAATAATTTCATTATAAATCAATTTAATTTATAGTGTACATAGTATGTAATATGTTTAGGCTATTAAATACATTAATTATAAAATACTTAAATATGTTTAACTGTTAGGGTTAGGTAATCACATCAATTACAAATGAATTAAATAATTTAAAAATCAAGCAGTAAAAAGAATGAGGTAAAATAACAATTATTACAAAAATACTGACAAGCAAAATATAATTAAATACATTTGATGTAAATATATGGTAACAGTAGGGTCAGTGTACTGGTGGTTGATGCAGTGTTAAAATTAGTGAAAAAAAATGGCTTCAACAATGAAGTGATAGTGGATGTAATGTCTGAGATGTAGTGGCACATGATGTGGTAGAGGTCAATTTAGTAACTTACAACCAAAAAACATACTGAGACAATTAAAGTAATACCAGAATGTAGCAATACCTCTGTGAGCTTTGTGTACTCATGATGTCTGGTTGATTCATAGGACCTTGATTCTTCATACAGTTTTAGTCAGCAGTGACAATAGTGCTCATAGTGAAGGGTGCGCTAGCAGGTGAGCGTGCTCATGGTGAACATCGTGGTTGGCAATATTCTCTAATAATGTGACAGAGTCTGTAAGCTGCTGTTATGGTCTTTAGTTTGGGAGGTAGTGTAGGGATCTCCATCTCTGGAAGCGTGTGCTGAGGCGGTCCAGCTCCGCGACCTTTTTTTACCAGCTCTAGGACCTTGCAATTGGTTTTAGGGTCATCAAGGCTTGAAAGGTATTTTCCATTTTCTAGGACAAACAGACTGTATCAGGGTCACCGAGTCAGTGACATTGCTTTTGATTGTTTAGGTCTGGGATCCTATGTTAGGATCTCCAGGTCTCAGGTACTATTTTCGTAGACACCCTGGGATCTGGGACCTTTTGCTACTGTTTCAAAATTCAGAAACCTGTGTTAGGGCCATAAGGTCTGCGGGTGGTGTTAGACCTTCGTGTTTCAAAGCATCGGGACCTGTTATACCATCTTGTAGTCTGACTGTGTGTCTACCAGCTCTGGGTTTGGAAGCCTGTGTTAATATCTTCATGCCTAAGAAAAAAGTCTTCCCTTTTGTTTTTAGTTTGTTGTTTATGGTCCATAAGGCAAATGTTACTTGAAGATGTGAATTTGCCCAGCACACATTTGTAAATCAGTGGGGGGTCTTTGTCACTCTTTTGGAGTGTATCCTGTTTATTTTTTTGCCCACTTTGTATTTGGAAGGAGTTGGTTAGCTGCAATGTAGAAAACAGTGAAATGTCTTCACGATACTGCAGTGTGCTAGACTGTTCCTCCTGTACACACTGTGTGGTGTCAGCCACGATTGGTGACACTCAAGTGGAAAAAGTCAGAGTCATGGTTCAAGGAAAAAACAATGTTATCCAAACTGGAGCCGCCTTCCTCACTGGTCGGATATCCGGTGCACTAGGGCTGTACTAGGCACGGTGTTGCATCATGTTTACCATGAGAGCGTATAACACAACTTAGATGCTCCCAGGAGCTGCACAAACATAGCTATGGAGCAGCACAGTGCTGGGTGCTATACAGAAGGGCAGTGTGGAGGGTCTTTGTTGCAAAGTGCATGGACAGCAAGGCAATGAGGAAGAAGGGTGGCTTAGAGAATGTCTGGGGGTCTTCTTCTTCTGCTGTCCTCCTGTGTCCAACTGCAGCCGCAGTTGCTCCACTGATGGAAAGATCTCTAAGAGCCTCATGGTGCTCCCACCTCAATGTGTGCATTTGAAGGCTTAGCCACCTAGTACATACAGGGTTGAAGGTAGGCCCTTTCTAGAGATAGTACTTGACTTCACCAGCCGGGTAAGGAGAGATATGCGGCTGAATTTACGTCATTTTACGTGGGTATAAAATGGGTGACCGGGAGGATCACGTTCCAGTCACACATTTAGGATGACCACTGACCATGTAAAGGAGTAAACTTTTAATTAAATGTATACAGATTTATATTATTTGGTGACCTTAAAAATCTGGCATGAGTGTGGTCCACTTTGAAGCAAACAATGTAAAGTAAGAGTCAAAGCCGGATCATATACAAGGCACACGAGACCCAAAGACATGTGGGTGCATCACGTGTAGCCTTCACAAGCAACTAGCCTGAAATAACTGGCGTTTGAATAGGGTAAGGGATTCAGAAGTTCGAAGGGCTAAGGAGAGAATGTTCTATCACCCGGCTCGTTACTTGTACCAGTGTGCCACCCATGGAAGCATATTTAATTTGGGTATATCACCAGCCAGCTGTATGTGAACAATCTCAAGGACCTACTAGGGAAGTGAGAGTACAGCTTCCTTTCCCCGTGAAGAGGATTACCCTGATCAAGCATGTTAAATGTCATCAATGGTGTCCGAAAGCTGATGCACTTGGCAATGACTAGCCATCAGGAGTGTAATGTATGCCCCGCCCCCAGCCATGCGGCACAAGGGACCCTACGGGCCCCATTCAGCCCATGGCCAATGAGTATCTGTGAAATATGGGAGTCTCAGGGACTCCTCATTATTTTCTGCAGGGGGGCCACCATCATTATGCGCTATGCCACTGAAAGCCAATGCGTTCTTCCTTGCGTCTGGCTAAAGTGATCACAGAGATTTAGCCTGAAAAATGATGCTCAAAAAATCCATTAGTGACAAATAGCTCTAGCGGTTGTTGCTTTATTTTACTCTTGACACCCAGGGCTGCATACGTGAACGGGGGCAAAGTAAGTGACCACAAGATTTGGTGAACTGATGAAACTAGACTACCATATTTACATATAAACATCAAGCGAGACCCCCACGTTTGCACCTGTTGATATAGGCTGGAATCACCTGGAGGCATTGATTATAAGCATCTCATTGGTTCCTAGAGAGAGCTGGCAGACCACACCGCTTGACACCAACTCATGCTGAGGGTGAACCAACTCTCACTCATCCAGCCTTGGATCTCTTCCTCCTCCAAGGTACACAGGGTCTTGGTATCAGAGGCAGGATGCTATGGTACAGCAGCATAGTTTAAAAAGATTTGGTCCAGTTGAGTACCACTTCTGGTAGCCACGGGTGGGGGTTGTACAAACATCATACACAGCACCTAAAAGAACCTCAATGTGCAAAATGGTGATGCAGTTTGCTAATTACGCATAATAATTAAACAGATGTGACTTCATCCAGGAAGTGCTTACTCTAACCAATAGCTGCTCTTCAGTTGTCAAAAAGAAAAGAACAGATGTCCATAGGCATCTATGGAGAGTAACAGCATTATTATACCGATAAAAAAATCGAAATGTTCTAATAACGATATTGAGGTATTCTGAGATGTTCTGGTGACCAGGATTTCTTAGGTCATGTGCAAGAATTGGAAGCCCTCGTAGGCGTAAGTATACCGATGTGTAGGTGAAATTATTCCATTCAACCCAGCATAGGAGACTGATTTGAAGACAGAAGAGAAGTGGGGAGGCAGGCTCAGTATGAAGGGGAGAGGATGTGGCTTAAAGGCTAGGGCGGTCGACCTCGAAGCTGGGGAACCCGATTCGAGTCTTGCCAGGGACGCTCAACATCCTGTGATTCTGGGCAAATCACTTTATCGCCCCGTGCCTCACAAAAAGACAACAAATAAAATGAATGTCTCCATCTGTAACCCAACTGGTGCTCATGTAAAGCACTCAGATACCTTCCGGCCTTGTTGGCGCTATATATAACTCCCCCCAAAAAATTCTACTGACAGGAAGAAAAATCCAATCTCTTGTGTGCGCCTAGATGGAGTCGCTGTCTCAGGCAAAGTTCAAGGCAGCCACAGAATTCTATTCACTCCTAGCAGTGATGGTGTCTAACAAGGCTAATGTCTTACGACTGATACCAGTAGAGCGCCCTAAAACATGCCAAATGTAATTACATTAAAAGTAAGAAACTAGTAAACAACACAAGGGCTGCCATATGCCTGGCAGATGGGCACAGAGCGAGCACGCCGAAGCAGTGCAATGAGAAATGTGTCAGAAAGTGATTGAGCGGCAACTCGAACCTGGAAGGAATGTGGAAGAGGCGCCCCACACTCTCCGCTTTGTAAATTTGTGCACCGCTGTGAGTTTGCAACATTTGTGCCCTTTTGAGAGTAAACGATGGTACATGTTAGGCCCTATGTTACACCAGTTTCAGGTGCAGTGCTCAGTTTCCTGGGTATTCGGGGTCGGGTCAGTGCTGTGGCACTTGCATATGGTGATGCCAGGCATGGCATGGTGTTTGCAAGGGGTTCTGAGGACAGGAAAGCACATGCTGCAGCGAGCAGCGGGGTAGATGCCTAGGGAACAGCAGAAGCCACATGGAACAACAAAAGTGTGACATTGATAGTGACAATGTGCTGGCACTTCACACTTTGAGGTTCATGCAAGGAAAGCACATTAAGGGTGGGAAAGGGACAATTCAGGATTCAGAACTGGGCATAAGCTGTAAGTGCTCACAAGGGTTGTGAAACGTCAGAGTTCATTTGAAAGTAGGAGGAAGTAAACATAGGAATTGAAAAGGAGGGAGACACTGCGGAAATAATTGATGAATATACACGTGTTCTCAATCCCTGGAAGGCAGTAGTGTTGGACAGACATACGCTTCTACAGACAGCAGAGCTGCCTGGCGAACCTGTGAATGATTTTGTAGTTGCACTGCAAACACTAACAGTCACTTGAATTTATTGCCATTTGAACAATAACATTATGAAATGAAATGAAATGAAATGAAATGATTCGTACTTGTAAAGCACAGTTATACTCATGAGTGTCTTGGCGCTGTATTCATACCGCTGTGGAACCCTTCCTGGCTTTTCCCTGTGAAATGTCCACTCCTGGGCACCCCCAAGGTGAAGCCAGGCATCCCAGCGCTGTTGGGGCCGTTGTGGAGATTAAGCTAGCTATTGCCCAGAGTCGCAGCGTGGGACTCATGGTTAGAATAGGCACCGAGGCGAGAATTATCAGGTCCGAGGAAATTGAGCCCGAGACCCGCCGAGGCGGGAATTGAACCCTGGTCCCGAGCCAGATCTCGGCATCAGGGTCTGCCGCTCTAACCATTGAGCCACACTTCTCTAGGGACCAACTAACTGAAAAGACTAACAGTAAGAACATTTAAGAGAGGATATTATTAAACAAGGATCCAGAGTTAGAAACTGCTTTAAGCATAGTGAGGGAGAATCAGGACTCTGAAATATATATCTGAGAGAAATCAAACCAAACATGAACTTATAAAGCACAGCTAATCACCCGTGAGGGTATCCAGGCACTGAAATAGCTTCATTGGAAGGAATGTCCGAGGGAAAGAGATACAAAATACATGTACAAGGGGGATGAAAAGTAAATGCAAAGTTAAGCAACTTCAAAAGGAGAGGGTGGTATGGAGGAGAGCAACGAAAGTGTGCATTTCTTTTGTTGAAGTGCAACACATTTCAAGAATATCAAACCGTGTCTAGCTTGGAAGCAGGTGTGTTTCAAGTGTAAAAAGAAAGGGCACTTTCTATGAATATTTAGGGCAATCATCGGTACTAAGACAGGTGTGAGCAACATTATGAAAAAAGCAAGAGAAATGCTGTTTGGAGGAAGAAGACAATTATATTTAGATGATTTCTAAAGAAAATGATACTAATATCAGTGTTGTAGATGTGGCAACGGTGGAGGTAAATGAGAGGAAACCACCATGCTGCGGTGTGTTCATGAATGACCAGATGTTGGGATCTTGGTAGAGGCAGGATCTCCATTTACCTTGAGAGATGATAAGAAATTCTGAAGCTTCGGTCAAGCCAAACTAGAACAGTCTCGGATTAAGATATTTGCGTTCTAGGGAAAAAGATTTGAGGTGATCAGGAAATAATTAGGAGCATCTGAAGTTCGAGGATAATGTAGATATAAGTACAGTTGATATGGTTGTGGATACTTCTAATCTATTTGGATAAAAAGAACAAGGGAAATTGAACATGATCTTAGATCCCAATCAAGTTCCTCTGAGGTCTAGTATAATGGAGATAGGTCAGATGGTTGAGAAAAAAGGAGACAAGGACAGGTGGGTAGAGAAGTATTCTGAAGTTTTCAGTGATGCCCTAGGGAGGCTCAGGACTTTAAAACGCAAAATAATTTTTAAAAATAATGCTATACAGCTGTGAACAAGGGGCGGAAGGTGCATTTAACATGAGGCAGGACTTCAAGAGGGAGCTACAGAACTTATGTGCACTGGGGATCGATAAAAAGGCCAAAAGGTCTGAATGGATAGGCTTGTGGGTTTGGCATGCAAGTCTGGAAAGTCATTAAGATTTGTGTAAACTTGCACAGCCTAAATCACAATATATGAGTGGACTGTCAACTCCTCCTCAACATTAACAAAATGTTGTGCATGTTGAACGGTGCAGAGGTGTCTATGTCCCTAGACATGACCTTGGCCTATTGCCAGATAGAGCTGTCTTCCATCACTTGCAACACCAAAGGTTGTGTATCGGTATAAATACATGCAATTTGATTAGCTTCTGTGTCCTCCATGTTCCAAAGGGTGATCAGTATGCTGTTTGGAGGTGTAGAAGGAGTAGCATGCTTCCAGGATGATATCCTGATATATGGGCAGGATGAAATGCAACATGACAAGATGGTGGGAGAAGTAATTGAAAGTGTAAAAAAAAAAGTCAACACTGAGGAAGGATAAGTGCAGGATGGAGTGGACTACTTGGGTCGTCTTGTGTCGAAAGTAAGTGTCAAACCGAAACTTAAAATATATAGAATAATTGAAGAAGCTCTTTTCTGAAGTGATAGAGATCCGCTAAGGAAGCTTTTGTGACTTGTTAAATATTCTATCAAACTCGTGCCACACTTTGTCAGTTACATGGCAGTGTTACTTAAATTGTTGAAGAAGAACAAAAAGTATGTGTGGCTTGAAAACTGTGAATCTACGTTTAGTCAGGTTAGTAATGATATAGTCATAGCTCAACCACTCAAGCCTTTTGATACTAAGGATATACGCATCATTACGATGTACAGAAGCAAGCACGGGTTGGTGGTGGTGTTATTGCAGAAAAGAATTAGGAAATATGAACCATTGCATCAAGAGCCTAACAGGAAGCCAAAGCGAAGTATTCCGTGAAGGAAAAGGAGGCTTTTAAATTCTGGAGGGTCAACATTTTAAGACATTTGTGTGGGTTCCTGCATTAATTTTACATACTGAATCCATTAAATTAACTAGTTGAGATTCCAGGGTGGAGGTAGGACTCTTCCATGTACTGCTATGTGGCAGCATCACCGCCAGTAATTCGAATACTGCTGGAGTATGTGCAAAGGATAAAAAAAATGTTGCTGCAGATTTCTGGTCTAGGTTATCTGTGGTCGATGATTTGGCTGAACATGAGTGTGCTGATGAAGTGGAGATGGAATATGTGGTGATCCAGGTTAGATAAGTGATGAATGGGGTGTTTCATGAGGAGTAGAAAACATTTCGGAGGAATTTGTGGTGTTGGAACACATGAAAGAGCATATCCTTAAGGGGTGGCCCCCTATGAAAAAGCTGCAAGGGAAGTTAATTCACTTTGGACATGTTGCAGAAAAATAAAGTGTGATGATGGGACAGGGAGCCATGTGGGCTTGTTAGTAGAACCAGAGAAGTTTCAAGACAGGGTGTTGAAACTTGTCCATGAAGCTCAGGGGCCATTTCATGATTCCGTTCTTTGAGCTGCACCAGTGCAGAAGTGGGCTGCACATTTTTTTCTTGTCTTCTGCACATACATTGACTCTAAAAATCTCTATTAGTGCATGGGCTGCAGAAAGCAGAGCTTGGAAAAACAGGACTCTAAGTGGTCTTCACGTTTCCTAGCTCTGCTGACAGCAGCACATGCAATAACTCAGAGATTTTTCGAGCTCGTGTATGTGCTATAGAGGAAAAAATGAAACACGCAGACCCCTTGCGCGTTGGTGCAGCGCAAAGAATGGGCTCATGATGAGGCCCCATATTGGCATTTGGTGTATGCAATGCAGGTGAAGGTACTTCTGGAGGTCAGGTGTGGACAAAGCAGCACAACAGTCAGTCAGAAATAGCAATGCGTTTGTTTTGTATGATAAAGCGTGTGTGACAACCTCATCGTCTCTTGTCCTAGTGGTTACGGAGATATTGCCTTCGAGTAAAGTAGCCTTGGACATATTGGGTCCATTTGGGTTTTGGGGAGTCACCTAACATAGGTCAAATGCATAGAGAATATAAACACCAAAACAGTTATGGAGTTTATGCAAGAGATTATTGTCAGAGGAGGATATCCTTGTGGATAGTTACAGACAACAGAAGCCAACTGGCTTTGACAGAAATAAAGGGTTTCCTTGTGCCTGCAGGTATCTCTACCACCCAAAGGTTTAATTGAATGAGGTAATCATGTTGTTAAGGATCAATTGCAGTTGCAGGATTGGAAGGGAATGTCCCCATTCACTTAGTTATAAGGAAAGGTGGGCATGAGAACTGCAGTACACAGGAGAGGGAGGCTTAGTAACAAAGGGTCAAGGAGAAAGAAAGTGAATTTGGGAGACTAGGTAAGAATCAAGAAAACTGTTCATGTCCAGAATGGTCTTTTGCAGTGCATGCACATCCAGGCCCAACTTTATTAATGCTTTGCGGTGGCTTTCTGTTACTTTTGTGATCCTGGGATTTACTATCCAATGCAAATCAGGATTGGCTTTGGATAGAGTTGCAAAGTAATGCACAGATGCTGCTTTGCGTTACTTTGCATCAAGGGATGTTCCATGAGTGTTGTATGGGCATTCCCATTTAACTACCCATGGCTTTTGATGCAAATCCCTAGATAATAAACATTGTTAGAGATGGATTTGTACCAAAATCTTACGCCTCCTCGAAGCAGGAGAAATATTGTCATTTCTTCTTGTTTTTCATATTCTGCAGGCATACTGCATTGTGCAGCACACATACAAAGCAGCAAACGTGTGAAAGGATAGTTTTTGTACTGGAAGTTCAAAAATAATTCCTTATAGAACGTACACAGCTTTGCACTATGGTGTGTTGGTGCATGGTAGTCTAAAGTGCGCCAGAGCAGGGACAGAGAAAAAGAACACCATATGTTAGGAGATATGAAGCTGTTCTGCTCTCTCCCTTTCACACAATACAGTACATGAATTGTAGTTGATGCGCTGCGTTGCATGACTTTTACATAAATCTGGACCCCAGCCCTTCGCCTCTCTGTAGAGCTCACACAGTAATGGCTGCATATGTGTCAGTTGTAATTGTGGGAAAGTGAGAGATATGCAGATGGAAGATTTCAGAAAGAAGTCAGGGTAAAAAGGGAGTAAGTTTCCAACGGGGGAGATTGCAGAAGAACGTTGTATGAAGGGGATACCGGGAAAGTCTGAGACACTCCGAAAGGCCACTACTCCTTTTATGAAACTTCGTAGTGTTTAATTAAGAGTCTCATATTTTCAGAATTTAATTGTTTTCAATTCTAATCATTCACACCAAAATCATTATTGTTATTCATTTATCTGACACAGCTAACAAGTATTGGCAAATCCAATAGTTATGGCTTGTTTTAGGTGTTTGTTAGTTGCTCTGTAACATGTCTGGATCCAGTAGCAGAAAAGTCACAGGAAGACACACAAATGCTAGTCAGAAAGGATGTTATGTGCTGCATAGGCTTTAGTTTACATATTTTAGGCCATGCCCTTATTTACATAGGCCACGCCTCTTTGACAGGATTTGACTAGTTACACTTCTTTGGCCACGCCCCTTTCAGAGACCCCTCCTCCCTTTTTCTTTCTACTTAAAGCTTTCCTGCGATCTCCGGCGGGTGGGTGCCGGCAGCACAGAAGAGGGAGAAGACCCTCCTGAAGAAAGAGGAGTAGGACGGGGTCTGTCAAGGTCTAGACTCGTCCCGGTTGATTTCAAGGACTATGATATCATTTATTAACCTTTTCCCTCTTAGATGTGCTTAGATCTATGATTTCGTAGTATGCTGTAATTGCATTTTTTGAGAATGTTTATTTTTAAGGAAGGGGTATATTTGGGGTCTCAGTGATGTATTATGTGTTATGTTGTGTATTCCAATCTTGGGTGTTGTTTTATACTGAACATTCTGGAGTGGGACAGTCACTGCTGCAGGTGGAGTGCTGGCGGTTGTGTTACATACTTAATAAACTGCTGCTGGTCTTACAACATGTGTACTGCAGGTGGAGTTTCTAGTAGTGTGTTAGTCCCTATTCTGAGAAGCACACATTTGGGATGAGCATTGTTGTTCTGGATGATGTGCACAAAGTTTTATCCAGTGAAAACTGAGAGGGTAACCCTCCCCACCCATAGCGTGCAGTTTGAGATTAGTTTATAATCCTGAATTGGGCGCAAATTGGAACCTAACCGCATCCTTGGAAGGCTTTGGAAAGCAAAAAAAAGTGACTTACCTTACAAACAACAGTTCTTGAACGTTACTTCACATGACTAGAAAATCATGGTATTTACTATATTTCTAAATCTGTGGTAGACAATTGAAGGCTGAGTGTTTAGGGTACAGACTGTGATAAAAGATTGATTCCTCGTGTTCTCTTCCTTTTCAGATTCACACCTGGCATCGAGCCGCGTGGAATGCGTGGGAGGCAAGACAGTGAGTCTTCTACAGAAGGCCCTGTGAGGATTCAAATCAAAACTAACGAAGGACAAGGGATTTGTTTCCAAAGCTTCGCCCACACAGTACGCGTAAATTGCTGACGCCGCCCAATGCTGCAACCAAATTAAATGTCTCCTGGGCGGACAGGTGATAATTAACGTTGTTATTGCAAGGTTTGCTTACATTTCTCTCTTTCACTAACTCAAACACACCTACAGAATGCCAAAACCAAAATGAAATATTGCTTGGAAAATAAAATATGAAAAGGAATCACATTTAAATCCCGTTGTGCTTACTTTGAAACTCTTGGGATGAGGTGTTTTATTAGATTCCAAAATAGCTTTGATATTGTGATTAAAAAATCCTGCAACTAAAAGTACTTATTTTATCATCACACAGTAGTACGACGTTAAAAGAAAGAAACAGCGATATGTGAATTTTCCACTACACAAACTGCGGTTTAGGACATCAAATCTAAAGGTTCTGGAACAAGTTAAATACTTCGAGAAACATTAGCTTTTGCATCGACAAAAGATTATAACGTCCGGATCATAGCATCCACGTTTTTATTTGTGCCATTTCCATGTTTCACGTCCTTATGTGTGACATTTCAATGCCTTATCTGTGACACTTTGAGTGACACTCTATACTGAATAAAACAAAGCAGGCATGTTCATGTAATGAGATAAGTATTGGAAATTATCCGGTTTGTTGAGTGTACTGGTGTAGAAACTGTCTTAAAACAGTTTCAGTATGCAAAGAAGTGATGGATGGAATGCTTGAATGATTATCTGCCGCTGGTAATTAATCGGCGCCACATTATTATTTTGCACACCAAGCCATCTCAGTTTGGACCTAGCTATATGCAAATCAGTCTTGACCCAGCTCCACTGGGAACAGTTCAGCCTGAACTTCCAGGCCAGGTCCTGCCTGAACCACAACACAAGCAACCTGGGACAGGTTTTGCCCTTATTAGGGCTCATCAGTTGGGTACAGCTTCATTCCAGTGACACAGTGTTTAATGTAAAGTTTCTGGTGAAACATTAGCTTGTTTCTGGTCCAGGGAAGGCATGGCTTGGCAGTTCGGGCTGGACTGTTCCCATGAGGCACAGGGTCAGACTGATTTGCATATGGCCATGTCAGAACTGAGGTGGCAGAGTGGGCTAAAGAACGGTGATGGATTAAAACCAGATCTGTTGACTGAATGTGAGTGTTTGATTGGTTCAGATGCCCCGTCCATCACCACCCCCTTTTGTACTGCTTTGTTCGCCATAAGTTGGCAGGGTATGCTCAGACGTGAGTCCCTTGCTCACTTTGCAACTGGATTCAAGCAAGCCGGGCTGAAGATGGCTGCAATGCCAGAAACTGGTCCTAGGAAGTTTGTTTCGGGTCCAGGGAGGACCTGGCTTGGCAGTTCGGGCTGAACTGTTCCCATGAGGCACAGTCAGAATGATTTGCATATGGCCATGTCTGAACTGGGGTGGCAGAGTGGGCTAAAGAACGGTGATAGATTAAACCCAGATCTGTTGACTGAATGTGAGTGTTTGATTGGTTCAGATGCCCCATCCATCACCACCCCCTTTTGTACCACTTTGTTCACCATAAGTTGGCAGAGTATGCTCAGACGTGAGTCCCTTGCTCACTTTGCCACTGGATTCAAGCAAGCCTGGCTGAATACGGCTGTAATGCCAGAAACCGGTCCTGGGAAGCTTGATTCCGGTCCAGGGAGGGCATGGCTTGGCAGTTCGGGCTGGACTGTTCCCATGAGGCACAGGGTCAGACTGATTTGCATATGGTCATGTCTGAACTGGGGTGGCAGAGTGGGCTAAAGAACGGTGATGGATTAAACCCAGATCTGTTGACTGGGTGTGAGTGTTTGATTGGTTCAGATGCCCCGTCCACCACCACCCCCTATTGTACCGCTTTGTAAGCCACATGAAGGCACCAGAACACTATGTGACAGTGTCAGCCGATGCACCGAGAGTGCCATGTATCAGTCTTGAGTAGTGCTGGTAGCTGCCGGGTAAAATTGGTGCTGCTGCTGACAGTGGATGCTGCTGGTACTGGCAGTAGGGATGTACTATACAATAGCCTAGTAGGGGGCAGATGACAATAGTAACTTCAATGGATGAATCCATCCTTCTGTCCATCAGTAGTTCACTACCTGAGATCATGGGCACTAACACCAGCTTCCTTTTCTTCTCACAGGACCATTAAAAAATCCCAGGGATCGAACTGAGCCCTGCTATGCATGTGGGGGATAGCCTTAGCTCTAACCGAACCGATCATTGCCACCAAAGAGGGTCCAATCCATCTATTGAGCAGGTATGAACATACCTGGTCAAATGAGGCTTAGAACATTAACCAGCCTGACACAGGAAGCATATGGGCAATGTCCTAACCATGGCATCTACCACCTCTCCAACAGAGAGCCCAAAGCAACAGCAGTACTCTCTGTTAGTCCCATAAAGCTAGGTATACAACGGAGCGATGGTCAGATCTGCACAATAAGATTGAATAAGAATTGTAACAATCTCAGGTGCTTGCGGTCATGAGAGGAAAACTCCCACAGATGATAGTCTATCCCGGGATATGTGAAACTTGGCAGGCTCCTGAGTTTAAAGTAGGATGGTGAATAGGAAATTCCTTCATTTGTGGAAGAAGTCCTGCATCCTGGAATCCATTGGTGAAGCCCCATCCACAATATTGTCCTTACGGCACCACAGATTCCACAAGCAGATTCTCATCCAGTTTTTGGGAAATGGAGATTTTCCAATCTGCTTAAAAGTGCAGATGGTGCTAATGGCTTCTCTAAAAGTTATATTTTAAGGTGGGCACACATTAGGCCACAGATAAAGTGCTGGGGTCACTTTGGTCATATCTATCTATCTATCTATCTATCTATCTATCTATCTATCTATCTATCTATCTATCTATCTATCTCTCTATCTCTCTATCTGTCTGTCTGTCTGTCTGTCTGTCTGTCTATCTATCTATCTTCTTAAAATGTTTACATCCGACTCTATGTGTGTATACATTTAAAACTATATGTATGTTTATATAAATGTAGATTAGATTTAAACAAGTTAGACAAACATGTGTGTTTATGTGTGTGTGTAAACACACACTGCAAGTTACCACAGAACTTAATTTGTCCTTTCACAGCAAAGCTTTGTTGTTTGCTTAAAATATTTAAATCTGACTTTGTATGTATATTTCTTTATATGTATATAGATATATACACACATACATAGATTTAAATATTTAAGCCCACAAGACTGCTTTGCAGTGAAAAGAATTTTGAAAAATGAATGTGTTACAGGGTGCAGAGTCTGTTTGTGTTTCTGTGTCGCCTCCTGGCACATCCATCAGCAGCGGTGGTGGGCTCAAGGCTGAGGGGGGAAGGGAGTGCAAGACCAGTAGAGCTGGGAGATGGGCCCTATCTAGCCCTCTTTTAGAGACGCCAGTGGATGATGCAGTACTTATTTCTGAAACCGCGAATAGTCTGGAAAGTCTGGACTCCATATGTCCAGTTTATGTGTCAAAATATAAGGTGATGTCTTTCTGTCCCATGGAATTAAAACAAAGTCTGTATGGATCAGTGTGAAAGGGTAGAGGTTTCAACTATTTTCACCTATTTGTGATCATGTTTGATGTCACATTGATCTGACTCCCCTGATAGGACTTATTAAAGACTGAAACTACCTCATGTTAATGATGGATTCTGTGGTTTCTTAAAAATTCATGGGGGGCATTGATATTCCATTTATCGTGAAAAGTATAAAATGAAAAGGTATTTTTATGTGATTTATGGAGCAGAAGTATGGGGATGTGCCAAGATTGAGACCAGCAATTGCTAGAGAATAAATTGCTTCACGTTTGGGGATTCCCATTACTTTATAAAAATACATTTGTTATAAGGCAGTTGAGTTGTCTTTTCTTCAGTTTCTTGAGGACAGGATCAAGTGTCCCTCGTCCCATATCATGGTTGTATGTGTGCGTTAACTCTCATGCTTAACTTACTGGAATAGTCCTGTCTTATGTTCTTTAATCGAACAACCCTCATCTTAGTTTGCGGTATAACCTTCTGGCTATGATTGTTGGTCACTTGGGTTGGTCAGCATTCTCCCAATGACCATAAAACAAGGAGTGCATTTTCTGCACTGTTGTTTGCTTTTTGTGCACTTTTATGCCTGCTGAGAGGAAATAATATTTCTCGGGCCCAGAATGGTGCCGCTCTACCTGGGTCACTGAAAATTTAAATCTGCTTTTGACAATTGACATTAAAGTCACAGTTAGTAGAATAACTGTTTCGAATGACACATGCTATGCATTTGTTGGGCTCTTATATTCATGCTTAATTCGTTTGTTCTATTTGTTATTCTTCTGCATGAATTGCTGCCTTCAATGATGTGAATGTGTTCCTCTTGAGTATCTACTTTAGTAAGTGGTATTTTATCAGATACTATGTAGCTGATACTCTAGTTTCATGAGTTTTTGGATCAATATAAACTATAGATGATACTATTTATTTTTGGGGAGCAATGGGGCCCCTGTATCTGCCTATTAGGAAAGAAGACGGTTCCATGGTGACAAAGCTGATGAGCAAGGTGAATAGATCATTATATCCATACTTATAACTAGTGAGTGCTAAATACGTAGTTTGTCTTTTGCCCTGATACAGCAAGCACATCTCGCAAAATGTGTTCATAGATTTTATAATGAAGCTTGGTGGATTTAGGACTGAAGAGAACAAATAAGTGTAGTACAATTTAAAAATGGAAGATTTTGAAACTTATTTCATGGAGTGCCTCCACAACAACACACATTTCTGAATGCATTTTTGCTTTTTTAGAGGCATTCGACAGAGGGCAAAAGCACGCTCCCAGACTAAACCCACTTTTTGTGTGTTCTAGAAAAATATTTATGATATGATCATGTTGAGAAAATAATAAGCCATACATGTCAAGTGTTTTATTCTTGAATTTGTACTTTCACTTAGGAAGTTAATAAAATTGAATGAGAATTACCTAGAGCCCACAAACTTTTGAATGCTAATCTTACCATGAGCTTTCAAAGGTCCACATTAGGAGTGGTCTGGAGTATTTGCCAGTATTACTCCAAATCCAGAGTTACCTCTAATTTGGAATGTTCTGCCCTTTATGAGTTGGATCTTGAGGGTTCACTAAGAAATATGGTATTACTGAGAGAGTCCTGAAAACTGCACCCAATATTGCAGGTAATTCCCAATTTGCTCCCATGTTTTTCTCCCAGAGATTTTGCCTTCTTTATGCAGCAAATCAGTAGACGTTGTAACAGGAAATTCACCCCATTGGAACTAGAGGCCAACTCCAGATGTGAGCCAAAGTGTAATAGACCCCATTGTGTGCTTAGGTATCCCTAATCCCAGGCACCAAAAACGAATCCAGGGACTATCCCACAAGCCTGTCATTCGCTGACACCAGCACTAGCTCTCACATAGGAGCATCCCCTGTACCCTCTTAAGAAGTCCTAGTGGCAGACCCATGACGGCTTAATCCAATTCAAAGCAAACACAAGGAGATGATGGACGGAGCGCTGAAACTTTTCAGACACTCACCCCCAGTCACAGATCTAGGTTGAATCCATCATCATTCTTTAGCTCACTTTGCTACCCAAGTTCAGACATGGCCATATGCAAATCAGTCTTGACCCTGTGCCTCATAGGTTCAGTCCAGACCAAACTGTCAAGCCATGTCTTCCCTGGACTGGAAACAAGCATCCTGGGACCAGTTTCGGGCTAACAGCCCTCATCAGCCAGGCTAGATTGAATCTAGTGGCAAAGTGAGCAAGGGACCCACGTCTAGGCATACCCTGCCAACTTAGGGCAAACAAAGCAAACACAAGGAGATGATAAAGGGAGTGCTCAAACTTTTCAGACACTCACCCCAGTCACAGATCTGGGTTGAATCCATCATCATTCTTTAGCTCACTTTGCCACCCCAGTTCAGACACAGCTATGTGCAAATCAGTCTTGACCCTGTGCCTCATGGGAATAGTCCAGCCCGAATTGCCAAGCCATGTCTTCCCAATTCCCTGTCCAATTGATCATATTATACTGATAACCCATTAAATATTCCCTGATTTCTCTGTTCAGACCTAGCATCTGAAACTCCACACCCCTGGCCATCCACACACAACCTCTAGAGTCCAACCACTGACAGCTATCAGACAGATAGATTCCAGACTCCTAATAACATCACACAACCATTCACTCCAGACCCTCTATCCTCCTTAGTTCTCTCTCACAATTCATACCCCTCACCGCAAACTACAGATCCCAAACATCCACCTTTATTTTTATAACTCACAGTTCGATGATTTTGTACTAAAGCTTAAAGCTTTTAACCTGTTCTAGGCATGGCTCTAAAATTTGAAAGTACCTTTTGTAGAAGTCCTTTTTCTGTCGTGTACGTGTCTTCTAAGATCTTCCGCTCGCTCTGCGCTTTCGCGAGCTCGGCGCGGAGCTGCTCGGTCTCCTCCTGCAGGCTCGCCAGCTGGTTTTCGCCCTCCTGGTTCTGCTGTTGCCGCTTCAGCTCCTTCTGCAGCTTCTCCAGCTCTTGGGAGTAGGAGGTGGTGACAGAGGACAACTGCTCGTTCAGGCTCTTATACTCCTTGTTCTGCAAAGATGGAACCAAAATACAAAGGTTCAGCAGATAAGAGAACAGGGATGCAATAGTAGGAAAGATGTAGGATAAAAAATAAACACTTAAAATGAGAAATACATGTAATGGGTTATTTACTTATTAAGAGTTTGAAGGTTGTAAAAAGGTGAGATCTTCCACGGGTCAAAGTACAGGACAGCTCTAAGCAGTAAATTACATGCAGCAAGTGAAAGAATCGGAAGTAGGTTTTCTTACTAATAAATCAACACCTACCACAGTAGGGAAAACGTTAACAGAATCCGAACCGTTTAGAAAACCTTTAGATGTTAAATGTGCATTTAAGCATTTATGATTCTCCGCCCCCTCTTTGTCTCAGAGCGGTGCCCAAGGATGGGCCATGACAGTGAGAGCCCTGCCAGGTTTTCATCCTTCCTAGAAGAGAGATGTCTGCATGGCATAGGACTGCATGGGTTTCATTTACATAGTCAGTGGTTATCCTGAAATTTTTTCAAGGATCCGGACCTCACGTTCCAGGGTTGACCCCCTAATCTAGAATACACAGCGTGAAAGGTTAGTAGGTTCCCTGCCAACATGACACAACAGGCATTAGAGAAACTAGGTTTACTATCAGGCAAACCTGGGTCTATGGAATAAATGTTTGCTTCGGTTTTAGGCAAAACAGCAAAGAGAAGCTGCTGGATTTGTACCGGAAGGAATGGCGGAGGGCTTGTATTTTTGCTGCAGTATCCTTCGAGTCGGGATAAAGACCTGCTATGTGGGGGTCATTATTTTACCCCAAGCATGCCACCTCTGTAGACTGGTTCTCTACATCTGAAGGAGGTGACTTCCACACTGCTGTCCCCCCACTGCCCAGGAGGCCCCCTTTCCTCTCTGTTGCTCTCTCCCCAAGCCTAGGAGAGGTTAGCATCTGAGCTGGAGCACTGGGAGACTTTCCCTTTTTGCACTTTAGTTTACAACTCATAAGCATCACTCTTACTCCAGCTAGTCACAGTCAGACAAATGGCCTTTATGCATGAATTTTGCTGCATATTTATAATGATCGATTGAACGTCAACTCAAGAGACAAAACCTGGCTACCCGGGTCTGGATTCGACGTTTACTCTTTTGTCTAACTGCTGGTGATGGACTAGTGATCACTACCATACAGACGTCCAAATCATCTATTTGCTGATGATGGAGCCACGATTGGTCCCCTAGAAAGGTCCCATACATCAATGTGCTGATGATGCTGCCACAATGGATATCCTACAGAAGTCACACACCATCTAATTGCTGATCATGGAGCCTGTCGTAGATGTCTCACAAATCTATGTGCTTATGATGGAGCCTGTCATGGATGCCTCACAAATCTATATACTGATGATGGTGCCACGATGAGTCTCCTAGAAGGGTCCCGAACATCTATTTGTTGATTATGGTGCCACAATAGATACCCAACAGGAGTCACACATACATCTATGTGCCGATGATGGGGCCAGGATTGTTATCCTAAATGAGTCACACACACATCTGTGTGGCAAGGACCTGCCTGTCGTGGTTATCCTGAAATGGTCTGATATATCTATGTGATGATCAGGCTGTTATGGATACTCTAGAAGGGTCACGTATATCTGTGTACCAATGATGGGGCCTTCAGAGATGAGGGAGCAATGATTAGTACCTGCAGGAATCATACTTACACCTATGTGACAGTGATTGGGCTTTCACGGGTACGCTAAAAGGGTCCTGCACATCTATTTGCAGACGATAAAGCCTTTGTTGTTATGCCACATGACTGACACACGTTCTGCTGATGATGGACAAATGATGGCTACCGTATCATCTTTCCTACACGTCCATGTGCTGATGATGCGCTATAATTGGCACCCCTGAAATCTGTCACTTGGTCCCTTGATTGTTCTGAAGTCTCATTTGTCAAGGTTGCAGGTGTGATCTCATGTGGTTCTTCAGGACTCTGTGTGTGTCAGTCGGAACCATGAGTGACTAGCGAGGGACTCAGCTGTTAGCATCACGCTCCTGAGGGGGCACTGACTCCCTTAGCTGAGTATCTAAGTTCTGTACTAATCCCATGGAAATAAATATGTCTACCTATATATCTGTCTACCTTCAGTGATGTCACCTGAATCCTCTAATCTTCAACTGTCCCACTGGCAATGAGATTTAAATTTCCGATTTAAATGCAAATAAGAGGCACAATGGACTATAATGCACAATGAGGAGAGACTGTGTTTAGAGAAGTGATGTTCAGCCCTGTGGAAATGTCCCAGCAGGAGAAAGCGCAGGGTGGATAGACTGTACCCACTGGAGATGTATTCAGCACTGAGGAGATATCCAGTCTCAGGGAGGCACAGTGTGGATAGGCTGGGTCCAGTGGAGATCTGTTCAGTGCTGAGGAGATGGTTGTGTGGCAAATGCTCAGTCTGATACCCCAGTAACTCTTCCACACATGCTGATGAAGAAACAGCTATTCGTGCCCTAGATGTGTCTCTTGTGTCTATGTCTTTCATAATGTAGTAGTGATGGGCATCTCAGAAGCTCCAAAGCGTTTATGCACTGAAGTTGTCCCAGACATTTGTGTGCTAATGATAGTGAAGAGATTGGTACCTGAGGGGCTGCCCACATGTCCATGTGTTGATGATGGATCATTGAATGTTACACTGGAAGGTCTCCACACATCTATGCACCAATGATTGAGCAAGGGGGCCAATTGTGGCTCCATCATCAGCTCACTAGTGGACCGCGGCAGTTCAACCGTCTGCTTCAAGGTGGCGGTGATGAAGGATTTAAGGTGCGTACCCACCCCTTTCTTCTTATTCCAGGCAGATCTGACGTGCATCCCTGTCTCCAGGTCCCCCTACACAGCAGGATCTTCACCCTGAGGATTATGACCCTGTGAGCTGCGATCTACAGCGGAGTCTTTTTTCTCACCATATACCCATTGCCAGGACTGCTTACATATGGGTTAAACCCCAGTAATGGGTATATGGTACTTTTCCACTTATGTCATGCATATGTGTGCATCCGACACATATGCAGTCGAAATACACATGCAGGCATCAATAGATTTGGAAAAAGTACTCAGCACCGCCGGAAGATACCTGCCTCCACACCGCCGGGCCCATGGACAACTAGTAATACGGCTGTCTTTGGACGCTGTTCTATGGTGGCCGGCCTGCCAAACTCGTAATAAGGGCCTTAGTATCCAGATAACATCAAAAAGGCAAGTATATGAAGTCAGGACTTTTCAAGTTGTTTTCTTTTACTGTTTTACTGTACAAGAACGCTTTCTCCATGAGGTATTTCTTTTAGTCCTAAAGTATCAGCAGGAACTATTAGCATTCTTATATTGTCAAAACATTTCAAATACAGGTGTAGTGGGGCATAATATGCGGATTTTGGTGAAATCTACACCATCAGCCACATGTTGTGGTATTTAGCTGGCATTATTTCCTCTAAATTCCAGCATGTTTGACCAGCTAAAATTTAACAAAGGTGTTTAATCAAAACCGGTATGTACTGGGTGTCATAAAAAACATATTTGCCATAATTCAAATATGTAATTATAGTTCCACTCAAAATGAGGCTCAAGTTGCTAGTTTGTTTGTAACCAGACTCTTTAAAAATAAGTTTAACTTGTAGCTTTCCTCTCCTGTGATGTCAATCGCACCTCTGTTTATAGAAGAATCCATTACTATTTCTTATGGTCAGGTCAGGTTTAACAGTTTAAGGAACTTTATGTCTATGAAATACTTCCTACATTCTAATACAAGAAGGACAGCCAATATGGCCTATGAGATCATGCCTTTCTTCTAGGATCTACCAAGTCACATTATAGTACTTCTCGTAAGATTTCATTTTCCCAGCTTTTTATAGGTCACACGACTCCATCTAAGTAGCTTGGGATTACCCTGTGTAACATCACAATTGTTGTCTTCAGTTCATTGCTTGCTCTACAGAGAGTTCTCCTGTTTTTCACCTGCATTCCTTGGATCTGCTTCTGGTGTTCTGCTGCTGCTGGTCGGTTGTCCTTTGTTTTTTTCCGGTATCCACTTTTTTTCTCCAAAGGCTCCTACGAAATTCTAGGTTTCTCCTGGTTCTACTCTTGTCTTTAGTCACCATCCTGGAGCCTTCTTTAGAAAAAGGCCTTAGCTGCACCAAAGGACTCCCAGTGTCCAGAAACGATATGTAAGCCATACACAACACATGCACTTCATATTTAGGTCTGGTTATAGACAGTTTCTTTAGTACTTGTGCTTTGTACTAGATCACTAAGGAACACAAAGCACAGAAGATCACAACACTTTAAAACACTGTCAAGCTACTTGTGCAATATGTTGGTCTGCAGAACATGCATAAATGCCTTTTTTGACCAGCTGCATTTTTGCCACTTTTCGCAGTGTGAGATGATGCTCGATTTCTCCTATTCCCTTTGGAGGGCTATTCAGAAGTCCAGATCACATGCAATATATTCCTTTTAAGGAGCTCCATCTGAATCTTTGAATCAGGTGTATTGAGTAAAGAGCTGAGGTGTAACATCAGTCCACTTTGCAAAAGTGGATGTTCTAGTTTCCAAGTCAGTTACATACACATTCAAAGAAAAGTCCAGCGAGGTGTGTGGGAGATAATTTATGGACCTGAAACAAGAGACAGATCACTGCAGGAACAATTAGAGTTTACAACTACTGTATATTCTAAATTAGGCTCTAAGCCATTTTCACAGATTCACAAGAGTTTTGTTTAAGTGCCAAATCCAATACTAGAACCCAGGTCGCCAGGATCCAGAGTCACTATGTCATGTCTCCTTACAACGGGCAATGGAGTGGGATAAAGGCGAATGAAAAGAAACATATCTGATTGGGAGCGGGGAACGATGCCATCATAATATTGTGTTGATATCTGGCAGTACTAGTAGCTGCTTGATAACTCACCTGATCATCGATCTTCCGCTGCAGTTGGACCACTTTGTTCTCCATGCCAATATTCAGCTTCTTCAGGTGCTGCGCTGAACGCGCCTCGATCTTCAGCTGCTTCAGCGCCTGCCTGGCCTTCATCCGCCTGAAGTAGCACTGGATGACGATGGCGGCGCTCCGGAACAGAGCAAACCGCCTGCGAGCCATCCAGCCACGCGCGTGCTTTTGAATGATGGCCGCCTTGTGCTGCAACAGGAGCTATGACACAAGGTGGAGAAGAAGTCATGAGCTCTGGAATGATGACGCATTGGAACAGTTTTCTATTTCAGAGATTAGTGGAGGAAAAAAGTAGCTCTTATGACATCATGATAATAATATATAAGTAGCTGAGTGGCGATAGTTGTAGAATGATAATTCCTTATCTAAGTGATGATACCACCTGTTATGAAGAACATCTAACATTCCTGGTCTACGTAGGCAGAGTACCTGTTTTTTACTGCTCATAACCTGTCGAAACGTTAAAACATCAAGCAAAGCTCTTTTAGAAACCAAACTGCTGCATGTGTTTATTTTTTTAGCTTTTTTTTTAATCACAAAGATTTTGTAGTTTAGTAACACTGCATTTATATATAAAAAATGTGTTTGTGGCAAAATAAACTACTTATATAGAGGATTTTCCCACTGCTTCTTCTACTACTACTGACCACAGTTACACTGAGTTCTCTACTCCAAACTCCTTCTGGGAGCTGATGTTGAATTGTTACAAAATATAACGCCTTCCATCGATTTCATGCTTCTGTGGATCACAACCATCCGAGGCATTAGCTGCTCGCTTTTTAAAGATTTCTTCAGGAAATGAGTAAACCTGGAGTGGAAGGCGTATTCTCCTTTGCTCAAGTATACATGCAATTTTGTTGTCAACTAGCTCCCTAACTGGCAATTTTCTTGTGTCTTTCTAATGTAAGATAGTGGCATCTCGACAAGAACTTCTGCTCAGATGCTCAGCTGCCAATGGTACACCTATTTCCTGTGAAATGTTGGAATAATGTATGCAACCTGTTGTTATAATCGTGCATGCTCTCAGTGTCTGCTCTGCTGTGATGGTATACACTTGTGTTATACTGGCAGCAGTGTGTGCCAGCTTCATTGCAGCTAGCAGTGTAGACACGTGTTCATTTTCTTGTGAATGAAACAAATTACACATCTTTTGTACAAAAAAATCACTGTCACTGTAACTCATGGCTAAGAGGCTGTAGCCGGGATTGTGATGGAGACATTCACATAGAGGTTGTTGGGTCAGTGAATGAAGCAGTCAATGGGGTGTAAATCGAGAGTGGGTGAGTAGGTACAGACAGCCGAGATATTGTAGTGCCTAGATGACCATGAAAAGGCTCTTCTATAGAGCTAGTTTCTGAATCACGAGCCAGGCAAGTTCTGCAACAGCAGAGCAGCTAGTAGGAGGGTGAGGAAGGCTGGCTGCAAAATTTAGGACTTTCTTGATAGAAAGGAGGGATGTAGCATTGCGTGTTGGTACCCAACGCATTGGTACTAAGCCAGCTATTGGTAACTACAAAAAGGTTTGTCTACATTACAAAGGTGCTGAGGGAGAATGCAGAGAGAGAGCGGCCCACAATGGCCAGGATGTTGATTCTGCTCTGCTTTTCCTGATCTGGCTACACTGAGGTCTCACCCATTCCCTCTTCCAGCAGTAGAGCTGCTATGTAGCTGTATGACGTCACACACTTAGCGGTGATGGGCCACCACAAACCTGCCTCCTTTACTTCCACCCATAAACACCTGCAAGGAGACAGACACTAAGGGACTGATTACAAGTTTAGTGGTGCAGGAGCGGACCGCCATGCCGGCAGCCACTCTCGCACCGTCAAACCTGTGTGTGCACCGCCTGCCAGATTATGACTTTTGGTAACTGGCCGACAGTTCTTTGGCATTCATACGGTCGTGCCTATGAAATAGGCACCGCAATGGGAATGTCAAAGAAAGCACCTGCACGGCATGGACTGGTGCAGTCTATGCCGTGCAGGTACTGGGGTGCAGGTACTGGGGCGCCTGCATGCACCTCATGGCGCTTAGGCTTTGTTTCTTCTCCACCATGGTTTTTATGGAGTAGGAACCGCCATGGAAACCGTGGCGGAGAGGAAACTCGTAATATGCTTGGTGGGGTCCCAGTGGTCCAGCTGAGCATAATGCGGCCTCATAACCGCCACATCACCGCCAAGGATCTGTGATCCTCAGTGGTTACGGCGGTGCAATGGTGGTCCAACTGCTTTACTTGTAATAGGGTGGTCGGAGAACGAGTGCGGCAGTGGCTGGAATGCCACTGTCAAGCCCCAGAAAATTTGGCAGTACTCAGACCGCCAGACTGGTCATCAGGGCCGAAGGGGAAACAAGCCACCACAAGGGATAACTGTAGAAGTTCAAGATGGAAACAGCTGCTCAGGCCAAGCATGTTATGAGGAGATGGGCAGTGATTAAGGAGAAGGGATGATGTGGGAAGAGGTGATGGTGGATGAGAGAGACTCATTCAGCCATCAAAGGAACCCCAGATGTATGGCAGAGGTAGAGGGTGCAGGAAGAATAAAGAGAAAGATGCAAGGACCCTGGATGAGGAGAAGTAGAATTACGTTTAGGCTGAGCTGAGCATCATATACATGAGATGGCCAAAGGGGGCAAAGGATAACCGGAGAATAAAACATGGATGAATGGGTGGAAGAAGGGTGAGGCCTTAGGATCCACCCAGGGATAGAGGAGGGGGTGACAGTGAGACCAGTGTGAGAGTAAAGGATTCCTGCGCACTTTTCCCTAGAAGGCAGCGCCTCTTAGGAAGAATTTATCATCCGATCTATAAAAACAAACGTTCATTCGTAAAAGGAGACCACAACGGTATAAAAAAAACAATGCAAGCATTAAACCACAACAGACTGCTCGATGCAAGGATTACGGTGTCGATGAATGAACAAATGATTGCAGACAACAGATTGGTACCTCGTGGTAGACTCTCCTGACGAACATGCCCCGGGTGAAGGCCTGGATGGTGACGGCGGCCCTGCGGATCCTCTGGTAGGCGCGGTATACCACCAGCATACGGTACTGCTTCTGGAAGATGAGGGCTGCTCGCGACTTCCGGAGGAAATCTGCCAATCTGAGGCACGAAGAGAAAGCAATAACTCAAAGAATGAGGCAGGTCAACAATAGGGATTTAAAAAAAATCACATTGCAGGCCAAGTAAAATAAGGCATGTCTTGTATTTTACAGTACGACCCAGCATAAACTGAACCTTCATGCTGTATTGTTAACGACTTACCTCCCTCAATGGTTCCTCAGTGGTCCCTCAACCCTACAGGGACTCCCTATTCTGCCAAAGGCCAATGAATATCTGTAAAATATAGGAGACTGGGGGGGTCCTCATCACATTCTGGTGGGGGAGAGGGGTGGTCATTTTGCATTACGCCAATGCAAAAGCTTTATTTGCCTGTTCTTCTGAGCGTAGTTTTCCTCCTTGGGAAGTAGGTGGCGCCAGAGGGAGCAGGGGTAAGTGTATCTTTTGTGTATTGTCTGCGCTGTACTTCGTTGCATAACAGCACATGAACAGATTTATTTCAGATACGAGGGTGGGAGTGTTACTCTTCTTTTTACTTATAAGTCAAGAGCTAGAGTGCTAACTTCTTTGTACAAGAGTGCTGCCCTACGGTAATTTACATTGTTTCCTCTCTGAACTCATCAACTGGAAGAATGTGGCGCTATGCCACATTTGCCCACTTTGAAACTGGGTAACCTGTTTTAAGTCTCGGCGTCTGCTCAACAGCCTGTGATTCTGGAAAAATCCCTTAATTTCTCCGTGCCTAAAAAACCTTTACCTTATGTATTGTAACTGGTGCTCATGTAAAGTGCTCCGATACTTTCGGTCGAGTTGGCGCCATATAAAACTACAATAAATAAATTCAATGATGGATGCCTCCTGAAGTGTTCACTTCAGAAAGAAGTTGCACACTTTGAACATACAGTCTAGTGTCTCTCTTTTGTAGGTGTGCTTAGAAAAATAGTGACCTTTGAAGGAAAGAATTACAAAAAAGGAAATTTAGCCAGAGGTAAGATAAACCACAGGGACTGATTCAAAATGGTAACTTACACTTTTGAGTAAGTTTACTACTTTTCGGTATTCAAAACCCTGAGTTACTACTGCTAAAAAACACAGTAGCAAGTCCAGATCTACACAAGGCCAGCCATTGGTACTGCAACACCCTCCCATAGAAGAGAATGGAGGTAGGAAACTAAAATAAACCCCCATAGGAAGCAATAAGAAATATAACTAAATTAGATAATTAAAATTTGTAAAAATATAAATAAATATAAATGAATGTAAATATAAATATGAAAATAGTACAGGTGTATTATTCAACCATAAAATATTTAAAAACCTATTCTGAACCTAAAAAATAATGTAACAATACATTTTATCAAACATAAATGTTAATGAATTCTATACATCACTTTTAATAATTATTAGTGAACATTTAAAATATGTTTTTTCTGTAGCTGGGATTTTATTTTTAATGTAAACTTAAGTAAAAAGAATTGTAATAGGGATGTAGCATTTTGTTTTATTTTGCTCTACATTTAAGGTAAATATATAAAATGAATTCACATTAATTTTTTTAAATGTATACTTCTGAGTTAATATTGATATTTAATATTTTTTTTACTCAAACTATCAATTACTGCTATAGTAGACACCATTCTGAGGCGGAATCTCTCAGATGGTCCCTGAAAAATTATGTTTGACCAAGCTTTTACTTGGAGGTTTGAGGCTGACCAATAGGAGAACATAATTCTGGGTTTGCATATATGTTTCCCAGAAACCATGTTGTGCATCTCAACTCACCATTGACCATTGATAGTATGACTTCAGGGGATGCGGTAGTCATTCTCTCCTTTTGCACTCATAGATGAAGACACCACCAATACAACTCGTCCCAAGCTGGTGCCACCATACAGAAAGACGTTGAGAGGACACAGAGTGCCTTTATATCCTCGTTGACCCGGAAGATTAGGTAAATCCTGCATCTCAGATCTTCAATCTTGGCCAAGTTGTGAAACCTGTGAGATGCTGGTCCACTGCCTGCAGATTGCCCAAATTCCTAACTCCAGCTTGGAATTGTTCTGGGATCCTGTGGTGCTGGGATCATGATCACCCCATGGGTTGAACTTGTTTCTGCATATTCCCCACTGCGGACCACACCATACAGAGAGCCAGCAAACAACTATCAGACAGATGGCTCTGGCACAACCCAAGATAGCTCTTCACTGGCAATGATGACCCCAGGTGAGGTCCCTCAAGGATGCTGGTGCAGGCGGTGATGCAAAACAGAACAGTGCGGGCAGAATCTATTCAGCTCAACACCCTGTAGCTTCCTTTGCGAGCGCTGGAGTGAGCAGTATCCTTGTTGTCATTTCCATGAGATGCCATGATTATTAAGAAAGGTCTGATACTACCCAGTTCTCAAACTGGATACCACCCATCCTCCGAAGAGCTCCATAACATGTACTTCATTCCTCTTTGAGGCCTTGCAATGTTCTCAAGCTGAAGTTCTCACTGCCTAGCCCATGAGCCCAGGATTATTCCCGGAAGCTCCATCTTGAGGCTTTCCCTCCCGGGCTCCAGAGAGGGAGTTCTTAACTCATAGTTGTTTTATATGCAACTTTGGTCATTCATCACTGTTTTTTAATATAATTATGTATGAATTCAGTTTTTGCTATTTGCTTACATCCTGATCGCATTCTATCTTTCATCCTTTTTTCTAAATAGCCTCCTAAAGCTAGGGTGATAATAGGTACTTGCTAATTAATGTTTTCTTTTTTCTTTTTTGATTTACAGTGATTTAATTTCCATAACTTTATTTTTCACAATCATAAATGAACTACATGCATTTTTGTAATAATGTATTTACCCCTTCTGAAGAGAAGCCGTATGCTCAGCCCACCTACCAGAAAAAACAGTAGGTGTGTATCTTCTATGAAATTTCTGTTTTACAGGTCAGTGCAATAAATGCTTGACACCAAAGATAGGAGGTATTTTTTACTTATTACCAATGGCGTTTATACTTACATACATGTGGTATTTTGAGCATGATGTGTGCATGTGATTTCCTACTATTGATTGCACACCTATGTTCTTTTTTATTTTACACACAAGTGTGAATTCTGTCAGCTTGGTATGTTGGGTATTATATGATTTGAAATATAAATTCTAGAAATACGTAATTAAATATAGATTTTGAAGGCTTTTTAATGGTTGTATAGCCACTGTTTACAGAAAGGTCAAACATGCACTAGAACCTGCAAGCAAGTAACTGTTAAGCTAAACATTCATTCATTCGACTCAATAAAAGTCTACGGGTGAACCGTATAGACCGGTTCACAGCTCTTCTTGATAGCTCGAAAGCTCATCTCTACTTCATAAGGTTTACTATACTTTTAGCGCCCTCATCTGCAGCCAATAGGGGATACAATAATAATCTGCTGCATGGGTCAGACTCCTCGTCAGCAGTACAGCCAGGAGCAGATCTGGGCAAATCATCGGGTTGAGCCCAAGCTGCAGCTGACGTCCAAAAACTCAAAGGTAAACCATAGGCATGCTGGGACAGAAAATGGCCACCCTTCTTTGAAAGTAACTCAAAGTCGGCCTGGCGCACCTGAGTCTCCCGGCTCCTGCTAGCAGTGAGCAAGAGTCATCGCATGGGGCTGAGGGAGCTTGATGTGCCTCACAGGTCCATAGGGTGCATGTGACAGCTTTGAACCGTGTGCTTGCCATCCAGGAGTATCTGGTCACGGCATTGCTCTAGTGTCCATTTTCAGGCACCCTTAAGACCAAAGGCACCCATTAGCGCTGCCACTCTAGCATCCAGGAACCTAGTTTACAATCAAGACATCATGAAATATTTCACAAGTAGGTGCCACGCATCCCTGGGTTATAGAGATGTTTAAGTTGATCCACACATCAGTTCGACCAGGACTGTGCACTAGACGGCACATTCAAGAGAAACGGCGACCCTGGCATTCCTATTAGGACAGAGGATGATCAAAACAGTCACGCCCAGAAGGGAGTCAGGTTATGTCCCTACCTGGGGGGACATGGTAGAGTCGTGCGATGGATATAGTGTCTTTCAAGCACTTCAGCGAGCCTTTGGCCAGGAGACTAGTATCCTCTACTCGCCTCGCAGAGCGCCATGCAATGATGATCTGCCGGTTATTAATAAGACATGGGCAAGCATGCAAGTCTGAGTCACTGCCAAGCTCGTTTGGAGTCTTTGGTCGTGGTCCTGGTCAGCAGGGCTGCAGGTTCCCATAACTCCCGGAGTAAATTGTCCTCGACTCGGTCTTCCATGCAGGTTGCAGACTCGGTTCAGTCAGGGCTCTTGTCCTTCAGGCAGGAGGAGCACCAGTTGTAGCAGAGAAGCTCCTCTTCTTCCAGCCGGACAAAGCAGCTCCACGGTAACAGAGGTCCTTCGGGCTTAGTTCTAGCCTAGTGGGGAATGTTTACAGACTCCTTGTTTCAGCTACAATTGTTTCAGCTGAGCAGCAGAGTCTGTAGCTTGACTCGAAATGTGTACAGAGCGCTGCTTCAGAGCAATGAATATGCATAAGGCAAATTTACATATTATCATTTCCAGATTTGTCAGTGAGCCTAAAAACCTGTCTGGATTTTAGGTTCTGTTGTTCTGTCCACCAAGCACTAGCTTTTATCCAAACCTTGGCCGACTGATTGAACGTGAGGGCCCAGCTGGCCCTCTGGGCACCTACAAACACTACAGCGGGAGGTGCAGGAAAGACAAGAGCGGTGTGCGGATTGTCAATTGATCATTCCAGCACCGATATCTGCAATCAAGCAGGCTCTTCAGTCAGAGCTGCCAGGGGCTACTGTGGGGGCAGAGTTTTAGATGCATGCATTGCATGCATTTTAAGAACCAACCCTCGCATGCTGTAGACAGCAAATTGGGTCAGGAAGACGCATAACCCTGAAGCAGCTGTATGGATTGGGAAGCCACTAAATTGGGGCTGTTAGAAATGGGATTTCTGGTTGGCTATGGGGTATCTACAGTGTGTAACTCCCTTGCCCTGACTAGAGTGGCGGTTTGTGCCCCAGTGGTTAGGCGCATGCCCTAGCGAACCAGACATCCCATTTCTAACAGGGGCACTTTCATTGTATCTAGCACAGGACACCATTGTGATAACAGAGCACAACCTATCCATAAAACACACAAGATTTTAGTTGTGGGAGAATGGATAGTGATTCACAGATTAACAGTAAACTCCTCTTCAGACCTGAAAGTTTTTTTTATTATTACCCCAACCCTTTTGTAGTGTTTTACTTTACAAGAGGACATGCTGTTTGTTGCTATGCATATGCGTCTCTTTACCTTGTCCTACAGCAGGGATGAACTCTCTTGTTTTCTCCTGGGGACGAGGGAACACTCTGCTTGGAAAGGAAACAGTAAGAAGTGACAACATGGATTTGACTGACGAGCCAACTCGTGCTGCCCCGGGGGGCAAACCTCACGTGTAGAGCCTGTCTTTGGACACACACCACTGTGCTTGGGGCTGTGCTTTAATAAATGTATGAGGACGTTTGCTGGCGCGCAGCAGATGGCTCCAAGCCAAGCGACACCAAAGGGTCAAAGTGGAAGACACTGGGGTATTGGATGCCATGAGGCATGTTTGTGTGGCACGAACTGCCACAGCCACCAGGTAAACAACAACACAATGCCCTCCTCGTGACATCAGGATCTTATTCGACAAAATGATGGTGCTTCAGAAGCGCCTAAAACGGTGCAATGGTAGTGCTAAGCAAGTGTACTATCTCACTTTCATGATCATTCACCCATTATTGAGAATGGTATGAGCAGAAGGCGTTGTGCTGCAAGGAACTCAGCTGTTGCGTAACTTTTCAAGTCCACTGATAACTTACAAGGCGTCGTTGCTCCTCTGCATGTAGGAGTTAGACAGACCGATGAACCATTTCCTTACATTAAGACCAAGGCAAGCAGCTGCCTTACAACACTACCACAAATGCCATCAAGTTGGCACCAGATACTAACCTGGTTCTTTGTAGATGGGACCACATGAATCGCAAAATTTGTTCTGACTACGACACCAAAAATTGAGAGCTGGATGGAACTCAGAGTCAATTTTTGGGATGGCAAAATGCCGCTGTCTGGCTCCAGGGATCATGTGGCCCTGCTTTAAGGCCATCATAGCAAACTATGTCCATTTTTGACTCATTCTTGGGCGCACACCACATAGTCATACATGTAACCTAGAGTGGCGGTGTGTGTGGGAGGCACACCAGCGCACCTTCCTTTCCGCGAACCAGGACCACCATCAGCTCTCTGGGCTGCAGAGAGTTAACTGCAGTGTCAGTGAAAAGATTACAGAGGCACGATAGGCGCTTTTACTGTATTAATGAGGGGGGAGTTGTCTACTGGCTGCACCCGTGTTTTTTAGTTGGTTTGCCAATCCCCTGCGACTGTGTCCTTTCCTTCATCGATGTGGTACGTGGATAACGAATTATGCATTAGATGGTTGTGTGGAGGACATGTGTGGTTCAATTAATCCAATTGGTACCTGAGGTGGCAGAGAGAGAAATGAGTTTTGGACTCAACAATAAAGCGAAGTCCCAACACACTCGTGGTAAAAGGTTCTGAATGTAAAAGTCTTTGCCCCCAAACTTCGGATTGCCCTGGGGATCCTGAAAATGTTCCCTCTTCAACACAGATCAGTACTGCATCTCATAATGGAAACACAACCATATGTTTGAGAACATAAGTGGTTTAGCAAGATATTACCTGTTTTGTTTTCGTGTTCAAAGAACAGGTTGGTTCGGGGCGTGGTTTGGACGCCGAGGGAGATGGCGGCGCTCTAAATCCCTCTGCCCGTGCCGAAGGAATCGCCTTGATCTGGAGCGTAATAACCCTCTCCAGCGCCGACAAAAATAAAAGAGTCGGACGGCGGAATGTGAGCGGGTCACATAGAGCGCTCAGTCGACTAGCTGTGTGAAGGAGAAGTCCGGTTTTGAATGCTTGGCAGCTCCGCTCCGGACGCTGCCGGGCGCTGGTGAAGGACGGCGGGAAGAAGGCGACGTGTCCGCCCAGCAAGCCGCTGAAGATGAAGACGCCGGCAGACGGAGATCGAGGTTCCATGGCATGAGAACAGACTTCAAGGATTCCGCCGGTGAATCGGTCTGTGAGTGGCATGGAAAGGGTAACGGGTGCAGAACCGTGAGTAAATGAAACGCTTGGCAGGCACAGAAAACGAGCACAGAAAGCAGCCACCACTCGCATCATACAAAATGGCGGAGTAACGCATATTTTAAGTACTGCAGGTCCACAGACTGACTTTACCCACATGATATGAGCGTTTCCAATGGGATTAAGGAATTAAAAACGATTGTGCCTGGAAAACGTCTGACCATTGGCTTCACTAATAACATTAAAATCGGTAACTTGATGATAAATGGAAATGTGCTTTCTGGGATGATTTTGGCCCCTGAGGATTGATATTGATCTTATATGCGAGGTCTGGCATGTTCCCAAATCATCCCAATTACCTTGACACTGCTAAGTCACCAGGGCTGCCACAATCTCATATGCTATGATGGTTGGGTGCAGGCGCAACATGAAGGTATGATTAGTAGTTGTTGTTTTATAATGGGCAGAAGCTGGTAAAGACTGGTAAAGACTGAAAAAAGTGAAGATTCTGAATGTATGATCGGAGAGTGCGCCTACCACACGCTGTGTCACTGTAATGCGATTGAGTGAGGGTTCCATTCCACACATATTGAGTATTTTAAGCTATGGTATACTCCAAATGGTGACGCAAACTTTCATCCTGAGTTAAGAATGGCGCCTTCAGCACAGTGTTTGACTTGATAAAACTAACGGTCAGCTTCATTGATTGCCGGTTCCTGGCTATCTCAGCTCTCTCAATGGTCATCTGGGGAACAGATAGGAACAAATAGAAAATTCTCCGGAGCCTGAACAAGAAAGTGCGTCACGGCGGTCAGGCACAAATCAGGTGAATCACTGTCCACGATCAGTCAGTCTACATCAGTCAGTCTACATCACGAATAGACATGTCAGACAAAGAGCTAGCAAAAAGTCTAAAGAGACTTAAGTCTGATCTACCCTCACCTGGCAAAGGGAGGAAGGATAACCCGGATCCAATAGATTTAATACTTAGCAGACTTGATGAAGTCAGGGATCTGGCGAAGGCGACAAAAGAAGAAGTGGCAGCAATCAGACAAGATAACCGCGATACCAATGCAAAACTTTTAGAGGCGGAAACGAGGATTAGCAAACTTGAGGATATGGAAGTGAAGACCTGCAACGCAGTTAAACGCTTGTGTATAGCAGCGGATCAAACAACACGGAAACTCGCTGAATTGGAGGACCGTAATCGAAGGGGGAACCTACGCATTTTTGGAATTCCGGAAGGTTCAGAGGATCAACTGGGGAGCTGCGTGGCTTTTCTTGAGTCCTGGTTTACCCAAGCTACAAACATGACGTTTGTACACCCACTAGAATTTGATAGAGCCCACAGAGTCCCGGCCAGGATCTCAAAGGATCAAAAGGGTCCCAGAGCTATTGTTTGCAAACCACTCCGGTACCAGCATGTAGAACAGATTCTTACCTTCATGCGTAAAAACAATCACATTCTGTGGAAGTCTGCTAAGGTTTATATATCTCAAGACTACAGTAAAGAGACGGTGGAAGTCAGGAAGGCATTCTTGGCGCTTCGACCGCAACTGAAGAAAAGGGGCTTCCAATATGGATTCATTGGTCCGGCAAGGTATCGAGTGATTATTCAGGGCTCTCCACACATTTTTTCAGATCCACTGAAATTGAAACGTATGCTGGATGGCCCTGAGGACTTAGACATGGAGACGAATAATCATGAAAGCCCCGCTGACCAGGCTTCAGCCTCAGGTTATAAATGAAGGGTATCCTGCTACACGCATTCTCCAATGGTTTTCATTTCCTAGTTGTTAAGCAGAGCAAGTGAATATGTTCAGCTATTATGTCACACGAATTTGGTACTTTGGAAATAAGGATTATGGCCAAAGTTGAAGACTTTCTGATTCGGAGTTTGTATTTCCGTATATGTATCCGTATTATACACATTCTATACATTTATATACATTTTTCAGGATACTTTGAGGGCCCAGGTTAGGGCCCAGGTTTAAGGTGCTGAATATGATATCCATGTTTAAACATTTGTATTCTTCGACCATGAGCTATTTTGTTTAAGGTGCTGACTGTGGTATCCATGTTTAAACATTTGTACTCTTCGACCATAAGCTATTTCGCTTATACGTGTAATGCGTTTTCGCATACCTCACAACTTAGTTTTATAATGTTATCAGCTGGTATTAATGGTACTAATGTGGGTCCTGACACTCAGTCTAATGAAGGTAATGCCTTGTTTCGTTTATCTCTTATCTTGCAGTCTTTGCATTTCCTCATACGTGCAAGGTTACTTGGTACATGATTTATTATAGTTGTGTTAGTCGTGATAGTTGTGATAGTTAGAACAACTCACAAGTTTTGAGTAAATGTTAATAGTCTTGAATGCTCCAAAGAATATGGATATGTTTAGGCACGGGGAGGCTGCACTGCACTCTCTCTCCAATCGCCATGCCTACAAAATACAGGTGGGGTGGGAAGGGTGGGGGGTCGAGGGGATTGGGGGTTCGGGTATGTGTTACTTGTCTTTTATGTTCGATTCTTCTTCTTTTTCTTTTTCTCCTTCTTTTTCTTCTTCTTGCTTGCATTTTCACTACTGCACTGACACTTGATGGTGATGTGGGTTATAGCCTCTGTGTTCGCTCATATGTCCTCTCGAAGTCTCAGGGAGATGGAAGACCAACATTTTGTAATTGGTCAAGTGTGATGTACGTTTTTCTCCATATGAAGCATTCTTTAACTGTTCACACATAACGCTGTGAATACTCCGATGGGAGTATGTAATATGGACAAGATGAAGATATTGTCACTCAATGTTAAAGGTCTGAACCAGCCTATCAAAAGACAAAAAATCTTAGATTATGTGCGCAGATTGAAAGGCGATATTGTATTGTTACAAGAGACGAAACTGGAAGCTAAGCTGTTTTACCACTTGAGGAACAAGTTTTACAACGAGGTTGTGGGTGCAGAATCTGTACACAAAAAGAATGGGGTGTTGATTCTTGTCGCGAAGAGATCAAAGGTGGAGGTTTTGTCTCATGAGGCTAGCTCAGACGGGAGGTGGGTTACGGCAAAACTAAGCAAAGAAAATACGGAGTTTTATGTTACGAACATATATGCTCCTAACACAAGTGACCTCAAGTTTTGGGAGGACTTAAATAAACATATGGAAAATATCCCAGATAGCGCTGTTCATATAGTGGGTGGTGACTTTAATCTTCCAAAAGACGCAACGCTAGATAGGGACTCCCACTGCCCTTTCAAACCAAACAAATCCCATAGAGCCTTCATTAATCTGTGTGAACGCTTTCATTTAGTGGATGCGTGGAGGCTCCAGAATCCCACAGGGAGGGATTATACCTTTTATTCTACACCGCATGATTCATATTCCAGGATTGACTACATCCTCATAACACAGAACGGGGTACCCAGAATAGAATCTACCAGCATAGAGCCTCGTGTGATGTCGGATCATTCTTGTATTTCCCTGTCCATTACAAATGCCAAATCATCTCCCCGGCAGACGTCTTGGCGCCTGAATGATGAGATATTAAGCGATGCTCAACACAGATCTACGATACAAGCTGCCATTGTCTCTTACCTGCAAATTAATAGGGAGGGGGACACATCTGATCTTACTAGGTGGGATGCTATGAAAAGTACAATACGGGGTGTATGTATCAAGATTAGGTCTGCCATGAATAAAAATTATAACGCGAAACTAGAATCACTTGAAAGTGAAATTGGAGATCTTGAAAGTAAACATCTAAGGTTAAGAGACAACATGACTCTTTATGCTCTGGCAAATAAGAAATATGAACACAATAAGTTAATAAGTGAAAGGGCTGGAGTTTGGCTGGACAAAGGGAAGAGGTTTAAGATTTGTGAATCCAATAAAGCAGGAAAGAGTCTAGCTTCATATTTGAAATTTAAAGTACAAAAAAACTGTATTAACATCCTTAAGGACGCCTCAGGGAACTCACATTCTGATCCAGATAAGATAGCTGAGGTATTTAGGGTGTTCTATGAGGACCTGTACGCAAAAAATACAAAGGTGGAGGAAGATAAAATTAAGAATTATTTGGACGAGTGTGACCTTCCAAGGTTGACCGCTGAAGACCAGGTTAGTCTAAATGGCCCAATTAGTGCTGAAGAAGTAGAAAGTGCGATTAAAAAACTGAAATCAGGGAAGGCACCAGGCCCAGATGGCTTTACAGCAAAATTCTATAAAACATTTCCAACTATGTTAACTGGGCCGTTGCTAAACCTATTCCAAGAAATAAATAGCTCTGGTGAAGTAAAAGGCACTCTGGCGGAGGCAACAATTGCAGTGCTCCCGAAGGAAGGGAAAGATCCATCGCTCCCAAAAAACTACAGGCCAATTTCACTAATTAATATTGACTGTAAGATTCTAGCAATGATACTCTCCGCACGTCTTCAAAAGGTGCTCCCACAACTAGTCCATCCATCTCAGGCGGGCTTCCTAAAGCATAGGTTGTCCAGTGATAACACACGGATTTTGGCGCATGTGCTAGAGAAATCTAAACTTCTAGGCACCCCTACAGTGGCAATAACCTTAGATGCCGAAAAAGCCTTCGATAAGGTTGATTGGGTCTTTCTCAAAGCAGTCCTCAATAAATTTAATTTGGGGGAAACATTCACACGGCTAGTGATGTCACTTTATTGCTGCCCCTCGGCGCGAGTAAGGGCGGGTGGTTCGTTCTCATCCTCCTTTTGCTTAAAGCAAGGCACGAGGCAGGGGTGCCCGTTATCACCCTCGTTATTTTTGTTGGCGATTGAACCGTTCTTATATCATATAAGGGAAGATCCTAAAATTGCAGGTATACCCTTTGGAGACTGCACGGTTAAATTGACAGCATATGCAGATGATGTGCTTGTCTTATCTGAAAGGGCGGATGAGGCAGTGTCTGCACTCATGTCAGACATTGAAGAATTTTCGAGGGTTTCGGGCTACAAGCTCAATAAAGACAAGACGGAGGTCAAGCTGCTCAACAATATAGGGGACAAGGGGATCTTGGGGGATTCTGGTCTTACATGGCAGCCCAAATGCTTTAAGTACCTGGGGTTGGACTTCGATAAGGATTTGGTCTCCACTCTAAAAATAAATGAAGAATCGACTTTGAAAAAAATATCTACTCTTCTAGAAAGTTGGTCTCCAAAATTTCTCTCTTGGTGGGGCAGGGCTGAAACTCTCAAAATGATGTCAACACCCTTAGTTAACTACCTGGCCAGTATGCTCCCTATGACGTTCTCTAATAATTTTGTCTTAAAAATAGACCAGCTGTTTGGTAACTTCCTGTGGCGGGGCAAGAAAGCCAGGATATCTCTAAAGAAACTGCAACTGGCAAAAGATAAAGGTGGCCTGGGTCTGCCATCGTTCAGGAACTACCAGACAGCCTTTCTTTGTAAGCAAGGTGCTCAATGGTTAATAAAATCACCAACTTACACTCCTGTGTGGATTAACATTGAGAGATCAATAGTAGGCAAGGCTCCGCTTGAGTCTTTAATCACCATGGATCTGTCGCACCTACCTCACTCCAGATACATATTGTTAAATACCAGAAGGGCCCTACTTAGACTTGACCAAACGCATAAAACCAAATTGACATTCTCTAAATCATCATGCATGTCATTATGGAAAAACCCCTACCTTAAACACACGGGTGTGGAACTCTTCTGGGAGTCATGGTCCGAAAAAGGTATTAACCTGGCCGGAGACTTGTATGACAACAGCGAACCAATCCCGTTCTCAAGCCTACAGACGAAGTTTGGCCTAGCCCCGATAGACTTCTATCATTTTCTAAAAGTCAAGGCGACATTAACCAGCCGTAACTTCACACCCTACACTCCGTGGCTGATAACACATCTCCCACGCATTATGCACTCAGGTCACTTCGTTTCCAAGGTGTATAAATTGTTGTTACCGCTGCCCAGCAAATCTCACAAAGCAGTGGAAGTGAAATGGGAAGCGGAACCTAACTCCACAGGGATAGAGTGGGATTGGGAATTGATTCATAAATCAGCACTTGCCCACAAAGTATCACCCATCCTATTCCAGACGAAGTATATGCTCATAAATAGGTCGTTCTGGACTCCGGAAAAGCTATTTAAATGTAAACTACGTGACTCCCCGGAGTGCTGGAATTGCCAATCAGGGACTGGTGATCTTTCTCACATGTTATTCAACTGTCCCCTGCTGAGAGAATATTGGGAAAAAGTATTTGTATGCATTCATCACGTGTTTAAGATAAAACCAATGAAGGAATTTGTATATGTCATTTTAGGGGGGTTGGAACCGCGATTGGCAAATGAGCATGATCGCCAGCTCTTGGATTTAATGTTGACATTGGCATGTAAGGTTGTTTTATGCAAGTGGAAATGTTTTAAGGAAGTAAATTTTAAAATTTGGCAGGAATGGCTGTCTTTCCTGAGAGGTGCCACGAATCAGGCGTTACAGTCCTCTACGTGGTGTCCATCCAATAAGAAATTATGGAAGTCGCTAGACGATTCATCCCTCCATTATGAGCCACCTTGAAGCAATACGACCTTGTAATAGTATCATGGTTATATGGGTGTGATCCTAGTTAATATGTCAGAGCTATTCCCATTCATCCGCACGTCAAGTGTTTAACAACTTGATCGATAACCACGTGACAAGCAAGAGTGATTCTTCTCTTTGTTTTTTTTTTTTATCATTTATAGTTTCTGTATTAGTCTGACAACATCTGTAATAATTCACTTTTGATGGAAGATTTAATGTAATGTCTTTTGCTTTGTTTTCTTACTTCAATAAAAACGATTTGAAATAAAAAAAAAAAAAAAAAAAAAAAAAAAAGAACAGGTTGGTTCTAAATGTGAAGTAATACCCCGGAGCATAGATTACATTACCACAGTCCTGATCAACCAATCACTCAAACGGCCTTTGTATGGCAGCTCTGTCACCCCTGGGGTTATCTGGGCACTGGGGCTGCGGGGTCTCAGTTGAAAAGCCCGGTTTTCAGTGTCCTTCTGAAGTACACCACAGAGGGAGCTATTTGAAGGTGGAGGGGCAGGTCGTTTCAGGTTTTGCAGGCGATGCAGGAGAAGAAGCACCCCGCTGTGGCTGCGAAGGATCCAGGTGGTGTGCGCAAGGGATAGCTCGGAGAAGCGCAGGTGCCCTGCAGGTAGATGAAAGCTGAGCCAGTGATTGATGTAGGCTGGTTCTTGATTGTGTAGGGCTTTGCAGGCGTGTGTGAGGATCTTGAACTGGCATCTCTTCTGGATCGGGAGCCAGTGGAGGTTTCTGAGGTATTGGTGAAGTGGCCATGTTTTAGGATGTCCAGGAAGAGTCTGGCAGCCGTGTTCTGTATGGTCTGGAGTCTTCTGAGGAGCTGGGTGGAGTTGCTGGTGTAGAGGGCATTGCTGTAGTTGATGAGGCTGGTGACGTGTGCCTAAGTGACAGTCTTTCTGGAGTTGTCTGGGATCCATTTGGAATTCTGCGGAGAGTGCAGAGGGTGTGGAATCAGGTGGAGGTGATTGCGTTGACTTGTCGTTTCATGATCAGTTCACTGTCGAGGAGGATGCCTAGGTTGTGTGTATGGTCTGTTGGTGTGGTTGTGGGTCCGAGTTCTACTGGCCACCAGCTGTGGTCCCATATGGAAGTGTTTTTCCTGATGATCAGTACTTCTGTCTTGTTGGAGTTGAGTTTAAGCCAATTGGCTCTCATCCAGTTGTTCCAGTGTTGGAAAGGTATTCGGTGAGTGAGAGGATGAATTGAGTGTTGACAGCATTGGAGACTATGTTGATGCTGTGGGGTCTGACGATGTCTGCGAGGGGGCCCATGTAGATGTTGAACAACGTGGGGCTGAAGATGATCCATAGGGTACGCTGTTTATGATGTCCTTCGGTTTGGAGGTGAACAGAGGCAGCTACATGCTCTGAGTGGATCCTGTAAGGAAGGAGGCAAAGTGGTGGGATACGGTGTCGAATGCAGCGGGGGAGGTTGAAGAGGATCAGGGCTACTGTCTCCCCGTGATCGACGATATGCGGTATTTTCTCAGATATTGCACTTAAAACACATAAATTGGCATAACTAGTGGTAATCTGAGTTACCGCAGGTTGTCTGCCTGTATGTGCAGAGGAGTTACCACAACCCCTTGGCTGTTGTTAACGTGTGTGTTTTTCTCTGCACAATGTGGTATTACTGCACTAGTTTAAATAACTGAATTGCCATACATTCAAAACATTTTGGAGTCTGTGAACACTACTCCAAATGTAAGCTTTATTTAGGCGGCAGTCCATTCCTGGTCATAAAATCACCGTGGTTTTAACTTTCTAACACTGGCAGGTATAACCCAAGGAAGATAAAGAGATGCTTACCTGCGTGCCAGGTGTCCTCGCGTATACCTCTGGATGGTGATAGCAGCCGCCTTCATCCTCCTGTACTTGACCCTCTGGAGCCAGCCCCGAACGGTCTTCTGAATCATGATGGTGGCGGCTCGGAACTTATCTGCGCGGAGCTTCTCCAGGTACGCCACCTGGCCTGCGCGGAAGAATATCTTGGTTCGTCCAAACTGGAATTTATCAGGATCCTTTGGAGAGAAAAAGGAAAACGTAAGAGAGATGAGCCGCTGGAGTAGATCAGAGGATCTACAACGCAGGGCCTAGAGCAGGATACAGTTGTTTCAGAGGAGAGGTCCCATTACTCCATTACTTTGCGAACAGATCATGTCACTTGCACCGATGCTGGGAAATTTTGCAATAACATTTGCACTGACGACAGGAGCAGGATTGAAATTTGGAACTTAGCAATCAGTGCAAAAACAACATTTTGGAGCAGGTGGTGAACACGAATGTCAACTCAAGTCTGGTGCAAATTGTCTGGGTGAGGTGCAGAAAAGCCCAGCACTGGTGCAGCGTTCATGATGTGGTTCTTGGTCTCTTCAACAGAGCCAAGATCAGCCTCCCAGCCTATAAAACTAACAGACCTCTCCACTTAGGAAGATGTAACAAGCTTTCAAAACAGGAAGAAAGTGGGGCTCTTGAGAGTAGGGGATAGCTTGTGAACTGTGATGGTTGGAAAAGTGGGTAAACTCTGAAGTCTAATTTACCTAAATCAGAAGGGCCCTAACCTCTGCCCATGCACTGGGAGGACTTTCACTACCTGAATCAAACCAGATGTAGATGTAGAGTCCATTTATAACGCGCTAGCAATCGCTCCAAGGAGCATCTCGGCGCCAATATGAGGACAACCAGATGAAAAAGTTGCCTTACTGCTAAGGAGACCATAGCCGGGATCACACTAGCGCTCTGGCCATTGGGTCTGGAAGATTGTAAATCCAGGTTTTCAATTGCTTGCGGAACTCAGACTCCTTGTCCAGTGCTCTTAATAGAGGGGGTAGGGCATTCCATGCTTTGGCCCCCAACACCGCTAGGGATTTGCCCCCGCGGGTTTTGAGTCTGAATCTAGGGATGGTCAAAAGATTGGCATTGGAGGATCTTAGTGCGCGATTTGGACAGTATTTTACAAATTTATTTCTTAGGTAAGTGGGGCCTGAATTATGCACAGCGCGAAAAGTGATAGTTAAAACTTTGTGGAGGACCCTTTTAGTTATAGGCAGCCAGTGTAGTGCATTGAGGGCTTTGGTTGCTGAGGATCTTCTTGGCCATTTCAGAACCAGCCTTGCAGCTGCATGCTGCACCATCTGGAGTTTATGAGTAACCATCTTATTGGTGCCAGCATACAGGCTATTGCAATAGTCAATGCGGGAGGTGACTAATGCAATCGTAACAGTTTTCCTTGCTTCGAGGGGCAGCAAGTCGCCTGATCGCAGATCACCTGTTGTACTCCCAACTTCTCACTACTACAAGGCCTGGCTTTAAAGTAACCAGCCAGGAACAGTGCAAGGATTGGTGGTGCTCCAGGCAAAATTGCATTTTGTCAGAGGACCTCACTCTGCCATCTAGCAAAATGGCAACTGATTTGACAATTTCACGTAACTTGGCGCCATCTAGTTGAAGCATTACTAATTGCTGCTTTAGCCTGCCATATTAAGCCACATTTCATAACATACATCATTTTGCATTCATGAGAGTGTGGCTGGGTGAATTCAAACGGTATTAAATATAGTTGGAATGGAAGTGCCTTAAAGGCCATGCAATTTGTGTAGTTATTGTCCTTTCTCTTTGATGACTCAGCAAAGTGCCAGACACATGTAAAAGAAACCCAAGCGTTGCATAAATTCCTTGCGGTGCAGCTGTCAGCTCAAACCATACACCAGTAGACGGTCTATACACTGCAAAATCAGCACGCACAGGGTTAAGGTAATTGCGCAACTGCACAATTATATTTGATTTTTTTCTGCAGTGCCAGCTCGCATGAACAGTCATTGAAATGCATTTTCCTGCTCTCATGAAAGATTTTGAAAACCTGCACATCTGGCTTCTTTTCCACTGCCCTAGGTGCAAACATCTGCAGACCGTCTGATACTGCTGTGCGCAGATGACAATTTCCTTCACCTGCTGTGACTCAGCAGCACTAACATCTGAGTGCAGCCCAGCAGCTGACTCTGCAGAAAATCCTCGCTGTAGACTTCTAGAAGGGGTCCTTTTCAGTTGATAAACACCTTCGATACCTAACATTAGCAATAATAGTAAACCAATAGTGCCTGCTGTTGAGGGCCATAACAGTTGTAAAAGGCTCTCAACCCCAGTTATGTTCCGAAGTTGTAGGCGAAGGCCTATAACAAGGAGAGGCCATTTAACAGCTGAAACAGCCTGCAGCCAAGGGCTATAAGGCCGTTGGACCATTTCACCCAAATAGGGTAAAATATTCGAAATTAAAAAGGGTGGAACGGAAAAACAATGACATGTTGGCGCATAAGGCCAGTACCAGTCAGTACAGACTCGGAGCAACTCCATTGTCTGCAAAGGAGCCCTCGACATGCCAATGTTCAGAAAATAACAATAATAATTACTCAATAAAGTAATGCTGGTTTTACAAACCTCAGAAGGATGAAAGGCTAAATTGGCCACGCAGGAATTACACCTTGTTATGTGCCTGTCACGCATGTCAGCAGTGACGGTTTAACTCATTGAGAGGCCTTGTTGGAGTACAGTTGCATGCAACTCAATGCAGAATCCATAAAGATACTGATTACTTTATGATGGGCAAGTTCCGTTCAGTGGTGGAATGAGGGCTTTAAGTGGGGAAGGTCTGAGGTGTCTCAGACCCGTTAGTAATTTAAAAAACTTTGAAACAGGACCCTATCAGGCTGTACATTCATGTTCTTAACTTTAATGGCAAAACACTGTTAATTTTGTTTTCAAGAATGACAGTAAAAATCCTTACGGTGCATTCCCTGTTATATTTCATATTGCATTTCCTAAGAGTATTTGCTTATTTTCAAGAGGTTGTGTTTCTATAGTTTTTTTCATGCAAAATATGATCTTGTATATACATACTTTAAACTGAGTTGTCTCCAGGTGTCTGTATAACTTCAGGTTGTGTTTGGGTGTTTATGCTACTGAAGATCTGAGAGCTCTCTGACTCTGAGGCTGAAAGCAGTGGCACTTTCTCACAGTGCCTGTCTGTGGGTCACACAGGTGTGTAGACTACATGCACATCCTATCTTTAACCTTTCTTGCAGAGTGCAAAGAGCGCTGGTCGCTTATGTGCCACATTTATTTGTGTGCAAGTGTGAGATTTGCTGTGGAGGATTTCAGAAAGATGTCGAGAGAAGGGGCGTGAGTGGCTAACAGAGAGAGCGAGAGACTGCAGAAGAAAGTAGTGTGAAAGGGTTCATGAGAGTGTCTGAGGTACAGCCCTTTCACATACCCAAGCAATGTTTATTTCACAGTCTCATACTTTAAGAATTGAAATATTTGTTATTCTAATTATTCACAAAAAACATTGTTATTCATGTATCTGATTGAACTAACAAGTACTAGCAAAGCCAATAGGTCTGTTTGTTTTATGCATATATGTTGGTTGTTCCGTGACATGCCTGGATTCAATTACAGAAAACACACACAGAGGCACTCATGTGGATTTTAGTTTACATGTCTTAAGCCACACCCTTAGAGTCACATGTCATGGAGAGGATGCTTGTTTCTTTGGCCGCGCCTCTTTTAAAGACCTCCACCTATTTTCATCCCACTAAAAGCACATAGAGGAATTGCTCTAGGCAAGGCGTTTTGACCTGTCTGTTTCTCATAAAGTTGACCAACCAGGCATAGGAGATAACTCTAATAAAGCTAAAGACTGCAAACGAAAGACACCACCATACGAAAACAAAGGTGTTCAATTTGGATGGAAACTTTGTCTTGAAGAAGGATTAATGACATGTGTTGTGCTTAAACCAAGGACATACAAATTATCTGTTAATTAGAAGACAATAATGTTGGAGAAAGATTACTAAGCTTAAATGATGACTTTTTGAAAACTCACAAGAAGAGATTTGATGATATAAATCACAACCGTAATTGAAACCACAATGGAAATAGCCCAAAAATACATCACTTTAGACCCACTCCATTTTGAAGATTTCTTTCACCAAAGATTCTTTACGTCAGAAAAGTGCAAGCTTAACTCGGGAACTGTTCCAAGAGAGGGAGTCGAGCCCTTTCACCAAAACCAAACTGACCACAATTTTCAGTTACGACAGAAGTATGCCTTCCTACTTACCACCAGGTGGACAACCACACAAATGTTATTTCATTGGGCAGGGGACCTAATTCCATTCCATTGCTAGAAAACACTCCAGTCACGGATTTTCTATTGCCCAGTAACAGGGCTGGATTGGAACCCCAAAGCAGCCCTGGCAAACTTTGTCACCATCCACCGTACGAGTGAGCCTGAAAAGTCCAAGTGGGCTTTTGGGGAGGCATTCTCCTCCCAAGAAAATGTGGGGTAAAATGGTGTATTCTACCACACGTTTTTCATGATATATTAAACTGCACTAGCTTTTAAAGCATAGTAAAATATAACCCTACAGTGCACCAGGATGGATCACTGAAACAATACCGAGGTCAAAGATTTAGAACTACAAGAATATCGAGGTAAAAATATAGAATACAAAATATCGGGCTCCTGTCTCCAAACAGGTAAGTACAAAAATATCGAATCAAAAATATCGATGTAAAAAATATAGTTAGTCAAAATATCGATTTTTTAAAAATGGTTTAAATTAATTAAAAATTAATGAAATAATAAATATAATTAACTTAAACATACTTAAAATACTTAAATAACCTCAAAATCAATCAATAAATAATGTAAGTAAAAAAAACATACAAATTGATTTGTTAATATATATATATATATATATATATATATATACATATATATATTATATATATATATATATAAACGTGATATTGATAAAAAATGTACAATATTTTTACCGTATGATAGCGGAAAGGGTACAATTTACTATTACCACTCCAGTGAATGCAACAGTAGGGAAAGCGTTGGATAGCGTAGGGGTAAAAATGACTATTCCCACTCCAGAGAGTGCAACAGTAGGGAAAGCGTAGGATAGCGTAGGGGTAAAAATTACTATTCCCACTCCAGAGAGTGCAACAGTAGGGAAAGTGTTGGATAGCGTAGGGGTAAAAATTACTATTCCCACTCCAGAGAGTGCAACAGTAGGGAAAGCGATGGATAGCGTAGGGGTAAAAATTACTATTCCAACTCCAGAGAGTGCAACAGTAGGGAAAGCGTTGGATAGCGTAGGGCTAAAAATTACTATTCCCACTCCAGAGAGTGCAACAGCAGGGAAAGCGTTGGATAGCGTAGGGGTAAAAATTACTATTCCCACTCCAGAGAGTGCAACAGTAGGGAAAGTGTTGGATAGCGTAGGGGTAAAAATTACTATTCCCACTCCAGTGAGTGCAACAGTAGGGAAAGCGTTGGATAGTGTAGGGGAAAAAATTACTATTCCAACTCCAGAGAGTGCAACAGTAGGGAAAGCGTTGGATAGCGGGAGGGTAAAAATTACTATTCCCACTCCAGAGAGTGCAACAGTAGGGAAAGCGTTGGATAGCGTAGGGGTGAAAATTACTATTCCCACTCTAGAGAGTGCAACAGTAGGGAAAGCGTTGGATAGCGTAGGGGTAAAATTTACTATTCCCACTCCAGTGCAACAGTAGGGAAAGTACAGATTTAATATATTAATAAGAATTAATTAAATATCTATACCAAGAAAATATTAATTAAAATAACTTACCAATTTAATAATATATAATAATTAATCAATTACAAATGCAAATTAATATTAATAAATACAATTATTTACCTATTAATACAAATTAATTACCAATTAATTAATACATGAAAAATAAATACCAATTAATAAATAAAAATGATTTACTTAATTACAATTAAATTACTTCACCCCTATTCCCATATAAACCCACAACAGAAAATAAATTAATAAAATTAATTTAATTATCAAATAATCAATTAATAAAAATAAATTACCAATTAAAAATTAATTAATTAATAATTAATTTACAATTCAAACTGAATACCAACAAATTAACATATTTAATTAATTACAAATAAATTACTTCCCACCCTATTGCCCTATAAACCCACAACCCGCTACAAAAAATAAATTAATTAAATTAACATAATTATCAATTAATCAATTAATTAACATTAATTACCAATCAAACTCTAATAAATTACCAATTAAAAAATAATTAACAATGAATTCAAAATAAATACCAATTAAAAAATGAACATAATTAATTAAAATTAAATTACTTCCCACCCTATTCCCCTATAAACCCGCTACGGAAAATAAATTAATAAAATAAACAGAATTATCAATTAATTAATTAAAATACATTACCAATTAAAAATCAATTAACAATTAATTCAAAATGAATTCCAATTAATAAATTAACATTTTTAATTAATTACAATTAAATTACTTCCCACCCTATTCCCCTATAAACCCACAACCCGCTACAGAATTAGATTACGCAACAATTAAATAACATAAAAAAACACTTAAAAAATTTGATATTATTAAAAATTCGATATATTTAAATACCTATATTATATACTTAGATATTTTGACTTTCTATATTTCAAAAATCGATATTACTTACCTTCAATTCGATATTTTTAACCACTATATTCTGTCCATTCGATACTATGTCCATTCTATATTTTTAACTCGATATTATGTCCATTCTATATTTTTCCGTGGATCTTATGTCTGTTCACCCACCAGGATACAACAGTCTTTTGTAGGGCTCTTCAATGAATCCCCCAATATCACCCTCCAACTGTGCCTCTCATCTCTCCATAGCCAATCACTCACATATATTTAATTTATTTAATAGTGTCTCTCATACCAGTGTAAGGTTCCAGAGCTCTTTACATTACACACACATACAGTGATAATGAATCATACATGTGTAAATCGGTGTATAGAAAATGTTACATAAGACAAAGGGGACTACAAGGTGTAGGAGTCAAGTGTCATCCATACTGGTAGGCATTTTTTAATAGCACTTTGTTAGACCTGGTCTCCCCTACATTTTTTCCCTTCTTGCCTCCCATTTTTACCTTACCTTTTGTTGGACTTAGGACTCTGGGCGCCTCACCGCTGCTAAACAGTGCTGAGGTGCAGGTGCTCTTCCCTAAAACCTTGTGAGGCTGGCATATCTGCCACAAGCCACTGCTACCGCAGTAAGGTTTAATCCTCCATTGGCTAACATTGGGAACCTCCCCTTATGGACTAACTTCTGACAGGGACCTAATAAGTCTATCATGTTTGGTCTTGTTGGACTCGGGGCGGGGAACCCTTTCCAATGATATATAGGGTTTGGGCATTTCTTCGCTAGGAATCCCACTTTTATAAAGGGGACCTTTTCCTGCCTACACTTAGATTAGGCTGCAGACTCCCCCCTCCCCTCTGCATACTGATAGCCTGCCTGAGTTGGGAGGTGGGAGTGGTGATTCATACCTTCTTCCCTGGGATGAGCTGTGATGGGCTGCCCACTGTAGCCTTAACGGCCTGTCTCTCGTCACTGTGACAGCTAGGTCAGGGAAAGTAGGGAACATACCAGAACTCCCTGGACTCTTCCAGAAGCCCCTGCCCCCCAGACCCTTCCAGAGACTTCTACCACTTTCTAGCCTTTAGACTGAAAGATATATAAGGGAGGGTCCTGGCCTCACATTCTTGTTACACTGCTGGACCTGGGAGAATCCCTGCTGGAGTGAGGACTGCTGCGCAAGAGGATTGCCACTGGGAAGGAGGCTGACTGCTCCAAGGAACTGCTGCCCCACAACCTGCTGAGCTGCCCTACTATCTGCTGATCCTGCCCTGCATGGGGGACTGCAACATCACCACCAGAGTGTCTCCACAACATCCCAAAGGAACTACTTTTCTTTGAACCACATTTTAAAGAATCTTCAACCTTTTAAAGATTGCCTTTTTGGGACTGCACCCTTTTTAAGCTAAAGGAAACTACCTGTCCTTGGACCACAGCGTTTTAAAGACTGCCCTTTGGAACAGCAACAACACTCTCAAGATTTGCCCTGCAACGCTGTGCATGCCCTCAGCACTGCTTGCCCCGTTATCCTCCCGAGGGCTCTGTGATTGCCTCTGCTTCTGGAGCAAGCTGATTGAAACTGGCCCTGAGGTCACCGCCACTGGGACCGGAGCACGCTGTGTAGCGCTGAGAAGCGAAGCACTGTGTGACAGGAGGCTCCGTCGTTGCCCCGGACTTGGAGGCACTGTTAAGCGCTGTGCTAAAGGAGTGCTGTGTGGCCGTGACCCCCACCCGTGCAGCGCCTGCTGAACCCGAGGCCCCAGGGGGAGAGGAGCCTCGCACCCGCAACCACCACCCCCGGTAACGCCTCAGTGCAACCAGGCTGCTGCGAGGGGGCGGGGTGCGGGGTGCGGGTTGGCCGGGTACCTGGAGTGTGGGCTTTGTGCTTGGCTGGGAACCGTCCTTCACTGACCGGCCTAGGGGGGCATAATTACTTGGTAATTGGCACTTGGGCATTTTTTAGCATTACCAGCAGCGCCTGGGCAGCCGCACTTCCTACGCTGGGAGCATCATTTCTATGAGAGGCACACTTATTACGCTACAAGGGAACTTTGGCCTAAGAACCTTCCCCCAGTGAATTCTGACCATAAGAACCTACCTCAAGTGAACTGTTGCCATCCAAGGACACTGTGAGAAAGACATTACCAGCAGGAGCCCTTGGCACACCTGAGGTTTTGGTGATTTGATCAGGCCTGGGAACTGGATTCATTCTTATTGATTATTGATCTTGCTTGGAAACTAGAATCCTTTTTAGTATTGATCAGGCCTGGGAACTGGATTCATTCTTATTGATTATTGATCTTGCTTGGAAACCGGAATCCTTTTTATTATTGATCAGGCCTGGGAACTGGATTCATTCTTATTGATTATTGATCTTGCTTGGAATCTGGAATCCTTTTCATTATTGATCTTGCCTGGAGCTGGATTTACCTGCTTTTGGTTCTCGCATAATTTTTAGATAAAGAAATTCTTATTCTTATACAAAACTGGTGTGGTGTTCCTTTTGTGAGTGTTTTTACTGTGTCATCGCCGTTGTGTGTTGCACAAATACTTTACACATTGCCTCTGAAGTTACGCCTTTGCTGCTCTGCGCCAAGCTACCAGGTCGGAAGCGGTGGTCCCTACTTGGACTAGGGTGCATAACCCTGCCAACTAGAGACCCCGGTTCTAACATTGGTGATCGAGCGGTGGGATAGGACTTGTGCTTGTGTAACACCACGCAGCGACGCAGTGTACACCGCAACCCTACACCTGACTCTACTGAATTTTTGTCTACCCTCTCCAATTGGCATTTTTGATTTTTTTTTTTTTTTTTTTTTTTTTTTAAATTCTCCCTGAGTGGCTGCTCTTTTTAAAAGTCCTTTTGCCTAAGTCCCATTGGTTTTCTCTACAAACGTCTGAGTACCCACCTAGCAACATGGAATTCGAGCTGGCCAATCTGGAAGTTTACACAGTGGCGCAACTCAAAGAGTTCTGCGAGGAGAAAGGTGTGCCCTTCAAGCGTAGCGCCAAGAAGGCAGAGCTTCAGAAAGCTTTGAGAGCATGGGTAACAGCCCACTCAGAAGGAGATGGGGACGAGCAAGGACCAGAGCATGACGCCACAGGAAACGTGGACCTACTGCACTTGGCGGGAAATGGTAATTTGTTACCAGGTACAAGGGTACCTTCCAGGGCAGGCAGTAGTGTGTCAGTGAAGAGCCTGTCCGTAGAGGACCTGGAGGACAGGAGGGAGGAGAGACAGCTCAAGTTGGAGCTTGCCAAGCTGGAGAAAGAGCGGGAAAGAGAAAGGTGGGCCATGGAGCAGGATCGCGAGAACAAGCGACTGGCTATGCGGGAAAAAGAACTTGCCCTGGCTATGCGGGAAAAAAAACTTGCCCATGAGCTCAGCCTGAAGGAACTGGAAATCCGGGCCCTAGAAGTAGGGGCCAAGAGCAACAAGAATGGTGGCAGCGTACCTATGGAAGCTTCACGTGAGTCCAGGGTCTTTATGCCTAAAGATGTGATGGCCAGTTTTAAGGTGGGGGATAACATTGATAAGTGGTTAGCCGCCTATGAGGTGTCTTTAAGAGCCCATGGGGTCCCAGAGAGTTATTGGGGGGGTGGTTTGTATAAGTACCTACCTCCAGATGTTAGGGACACCCTCCTTTACCTAGAGAAGGAAGACCAGACTAACTATTCTGTCATGAAAGCCGCATTGCTTAAGAGGTTCGGTCTTACCCCTGAGAGGTATAGGCAGAGGTTTAGGAATAGCCACAAACTTCCCACACAGAACTGGGTAGACTTCCTGGACTACGCTAGTAAAGCTTTAGATGGTTGGGTGCGGGGCAGCAATGTGCATGACTATGAAGGGTTGTATGACTTGTTTTTAAGAGAGCACCTTCTAGAGAAATGTTTTCCAGAGCTGCGCCAACACCTGGTTGACCGCAAGTTGACCAATCCTAGGAAGTTGCGGAGGAGGCGGACACCTGGGTCAGTACCAGGCTGTCCAACAAGGGTTCTGGGGGGACTCCCAAAGGGGTGGTCAGGGTTCCTACCAGAAGAAAGAGGGGAGAGACAAAAAGAAAGAGTTTCCCAAAGGCCCCCAAAATAATTCACAAGGGAAAGGGTCTGGGTCCCAGCCCCAATCTGGCCACCAGAAGCCCACTTATCCTGACAAAGGTCAGCAGCCCAGAATTGTCCGGTGCTATGAGTGTGGTGAACTTGGATACTACAAGGAGGATCCCAAGTGTCGCAAGAGAGCACCACAGCCCACTGGAGGTAAAAACCCCGGGGTGGCTAGTGTAGCGCTTGGGGAGGAGCTGTCCCTAGATGATGGGAGTGAGGGGGCAGGGCTTGTCCTAGTGTCTCTGGGAGACAGTGAGATGGTTCCCAAGGTCCATGTGCCCTCAAATACTACCAAGTATAGGCAGTGGGTCACCCTCAATGGTCGGGGGGTGGAGGCCCTGAGGGACACAGGTGCCAGCATGACTATGGTAAGGAGTCAGCTGGTGTCCCCAGAGCAAATAATTCCCGATGCAGTCCATCCAGTTGTGATGGCTGACAACAGGGGGTTCAGAAAAGGGGGTGGTGATGAACAGAGTGTCTGAATTAAGCAGACCACTCTTACCCAGTCTAAAAATCAGGGCTTGATCCATCACCGTTTTTTAGCTCACTGCACCATCCCAGCTCAGAACCTGGCTATATGCAAATTAGTCTGTTCCTGTCCCGGTGCATGATGGGAACAGGGCAAACCAAACTACCAAGCCAATTCTTATACTGGGAAGGAAACAAGCTTCCGGGGACCGGTTTCTGGCATTTCAGCCGTCGTCGGCCCGGCTTGCTTGAATCCTGATGGTGCAATGAGCAAGGGACTCACATCTGAGTATACCCTTCCACGCTTATGGTGGACAAAATGATTCAGCCAGGTTCTGAGCTGGGATGGGGCAGTGAGCTAAATAACGGTGATGGATCAAGCCCTGATCTTTGGACTGGGTAAGAGTGGTCTGCTTAATTCAGACACTCTGTTCATCACCACCCCCTTTTCTGAATCATTTTGTCCACCATAAGCGTGGAAGGGTATACTCAGACATGAGTCCCTTGCTCACTGCTCCATCAGGATTCAAGCAAGCCGGGCCGACGACGCCTGAAATGGCAGAAACCAGTCCCCGGAAGCTTGTCTCCTTTCTGGTGAAGAATTGGCTTGGTAGTTTGGTCTGCCCTGTTCCCATGATGCACTGGGCCAGGGACAGACTAATTTGCATATAGCCAGGTTCTGAGTTGGGATGGGGCAGTGAGCTAAATAACGGTGATGGATCAAGCCCTGATCTTTGGACTGGGTAAGAGTGGTCTGCTTAATTCAGACACTCTGTTCATCACCACCCCCTTTTCTGAATCATTTTGTCCACCATAAGCGTGGAAGGGTATACTCAGACATGAGTCCCTTGCTCACTGCTCCATCAGGATTCAAGCAAGCCGGGCCGACGACGCCTGAAATGGCAGAAACCGGTCCCCGGACGCTTGTCTCCTTTCTGGTGAAGAATTGGCTTGGTAGTTTGGTCTGCCCTGTTCCCATGATGCACTGGGCCAGGGACAGACTAATTTGCATGTAGCCAGGTTCTGAGCTGGGATGGGGCAGTGAGCTAAATAACGGTGATGGATCAAGCCCTGATCTTTGGACTGGGTAAGAGTGGTCTGCTTAATTCAGACACTCTGTTCATCACCACCCCCTTTTCTGACAGCAGGGGGGGTCACTATCCCATAGCACAGGTTCCATTTGAGTGGGGAGGGGTTTCAGGCCTTTTAAGCGTTGCTGTGAGCCCTGCCATGCCAGTGGACTGTCTGTTAGGGAATGACCTAGAGCATACTGCCTGGAAGGAGGTAGCGCTCAAAGCGCATGTGGAGATGCTGGGGTTACCGGAGTGGATTTGTGCTACCACACGGTCTATGGCTGCCTGGAAAGGGAGTCAGCCAGGGCTGGAGCCTGGAAAAATGGCCCAGCCAGCTGCTAAGAAGGGAGGAGACCGAGGGCGTGGGAAGCCCGCCCTGGTGCAGTCACCCCGTGAGATGGATGGGGCACCTGAGGAGGTCGCACCGGAGTCCACGGAGGGGGACGTTGTTCCCTTGGGGGACCTACCTACCCCTGCAGGGTGGCAGGTGGAAGGAGGGCCCACCAGGGAGGAGTTTTGCCGTGCACAGAAGGAGTGCCCCACCCTTGAGGGCATGAGGCGACAGGCCGAAGCCCAAGCAGCAGGCAATGCCTCCGCAAAGTATCATATTTACTGGGAGGATGGGCTCCTTTACAGTGAGCCCAAGGCTCCTGTGCATGGGTCATCAAGGGCCTTAGTGGTCCCCCAGTGCTACAGGGCCTTTCTTTTGGAACTGGCCCATGAGATCCCTTTGGCAGGACACTTGGGCCAAGACAAGACCTTTGCTAGGCTTGTCCCACATATTTATTGGCCGCAGATGAGGATCTCCTCAGATACATTCTGCAGGACCTGTCTGACCTGTCAAGCTAGTGGGAAAACTGGGACTAAGCTGAAGGCTCCCCTGGAACCGCTGCCTGTCGTTAGCACCCCCTTTGAGAGGGTGGGCATCGACATTGTTGGGCCTATGGATCCACCGACTTCTTCTGGTCACAGGTTTATCCTGGTTCTGGTGGACCACGCCACCCGGTACCCAGAGGCTATTCCTCTGAGAACCATCACTGCACCTGCAGTGGCACGGGCCCTGATGGTGATTTTTACAAGAGTGGGTTTTCCCAAAGAGGTGGTGTCCGACAGGGGTACCAATTTTATGTCTGCCTACATGCAAGCCATGTGGAAAGAGTGTGGGGTTACTTATAAGTTCTCCACCCCTTACCACCCACAGACCAATGGTCTCGTGGAGAGATTTAACAAGACCCTAAAGGGCATGATCAGGAGTCTGCCTGAGGGCCTGAGGAAAAAGTGGGACATCCTCTTGCCCTGTTTGTTGTTTTCCTACAGGGAGGTACCGCAGAAAGGAGTGGGATTCAGCCCCTTTGAGCTTTTGTATGGTCACCCTGTTAGAGGACCTCTCAGTTTAGTGAAGGATGGGTGGGAGAAGACTCCAAGGAGGCTTCCCCAAGATGTAGTGAGCTACATGCTGGCCTTCCGCAGCCAAATGGCTAAGTTGTGGAAGCAAGCTTCTGACAACTTAGAGGCCAGCCAGGCGGTGATGAAGGAATGGTACGACCAGAATTCTCACCCTGTGGAGCTGGAACCTGGACAGAAGGTGTGGGTCATGGAGCCTGGGGAGCTTAGTGCCCTCCAGGATCGCTGGACTGGCCCTTATGAGATATTGGAAAAGAAGGGTAAGGCCACTTACCTAGTGGACCTTAAGACCCCCAGGCAGCCCCACCGGGTGCTAAAGGCAACCGCCTCAAACCCCACCATGAGAGGTCTGAGCTCACCTTACTGATGGTGACTGATGGGGCCGAGGAAGAGGAAAGTGAACCTCTCCCGGACCTCTTTGCTTCCAAAGAGAAGGATGGATCGGTGGAGGGAGTGGTCCTCTCCCCATCCTTGACTTCTGAGCAACAGAGGGACTGTCGCCAGGTCCTGGGGCAGTTCGCCTCAGTGTTTTCCCTTATCCCTGGGATTACCCACCTGTGTACCCATGATGTGGACACAGGAGACAGCCCCCCTGTCAAGTCCAAGTCTTACAGGTTGTCGGATAAGGTGAAGGCCAGCATCCAGAGTGAGGTCACTAAGATGCTGGAATTGGGGGTGATAAAGCCCTCCAACAGCCCTTGGTCCAGTCCGGTGGTTCTGGTACCAAAAGCTGCCCCACCAGGCACCACACCAGAACTTAGGTTCTGTGTTGATTACAGGGGACTGAACTCTGTGACCAAGACTGACGCTCATCCTATCCCGAGGGCGGATGAGCTCATTGACAGGTTGGGGGCTGCCCGATACCTGAGTACCTTTGACCTCACGTTGGGGTACTGGCAGATCGCCCTAACAGATGGAGCTAAAGAGAGGTCCCCCTTTTCCACCCCAGAGGGCCACTACCAGTTCAGAGTGATGCCCTTTGGATTGAAAAACGCTCCTGCCACCTTCCAGGGGCTGGTGAACCGGGTCCTCTCCGGTTTAGAGGCCTTCTCTGCTGCCTACCTGGACGACATAGCTGTCTTCAGTAGCAGCTGGGAGGACCATTTGGGTCACCTCCAGGAAGTGCTTCAGGCTCTGCAGCAGGCAGGCCTGACTATCAAAGCTAGCAAATGCCAGATAGGGCAGGGGTCGGTAGTCTACCTAGGACACTTGGTAGGCGGGGGCAAGGTGCAGCCCCTACAGGCCAAGATAGAAACCATCCTGGCCTGGGAGCCTCCCAAAACACAGACTGAGGTCAGGGCATTCCTGGGCCTCACAGGTTACTACCGCAGATTTGTCAAGGGCTATGGCACCATTGTGGCCCCCTTGACTGAGCTAACCTCTAAGAAATACCCTAGGAAAGTGATCTGGACAGAGGCTTGCCAAAAAGCCTTTGACTCTCTAAAGCGGGCCATGTGCACCGCTCCTGTGCTCCGGGCCCCTGACTTCTCCAAAGAGTTCATTGTCCAAACAGACGCCTCAGAGCATGGCATAGGGGCGGTACTTTCGCAACTCAATGAGGAGGGTAGGGACCAACAAGTAGCCTTCATCTCCAGGAGGCTGCTCCCCCGAGAACAGCGGTGGAGTGCGATAGAGAGAGAAGCCTTCGCGGTGGTCTGGGCTGTAAAGAAGCTGAGGCCATATCTGTTTGGCTCCCACTTCCTGATCCAGAATGACCACCGGCCCCTCAGGTGGTTCATGCAAATGAGGGGCGAGAATCCCAAATTGTTGAGGTGGTCCATTTCTCTACAGGGGATGGACTTCAGGGTGGAACACAGACCCGGAGTAGACCACGCCAATGCTGACGGTCTCTCTCGGTTTTTCCGCCTTAGTGATGAGACCTCCCTGGAGGTTGGGTAGTTCTCCCCACTTTCAGCTGGGGGGGACACGTGTTAGACCTGGTCTCCCCTACATTTTTTCCCTTCTTGCCTCCCATTTTTACCTTACCTTTTGTTGGACTTAGGACTCTGGGCGCCTCACCGCTGCTAAACAGTGCTGAGGTGCAGGTGCTCTTCCCTAAAACCTTGTGAGGCTGGCATATCTGCCACAAGCCACTGCTACCGCAGTAAGGTTTAATCCTCCATTGGCTAACATTGGGAACCTCCCCTTATGGACTAACTTCTGACAGGGACCTAATAAGTCTATCATGTTTGGTCTTGTTGGACTCGGGGCGGGGAACCCTTTCCAATGATATATAGGGTTTGGGCATTTCTTCGCTAGGAATCCCACTTTTATAAAGGGGACCTTTTCCTGCCTACACTTAGATTAGGCTGCAGACTCCCCCCTCCCCTCTGCATACTGATAGCCTGCCTGAGTTGGGAGGTGGGAGTGGTGATTCATACCTTCTTCCCTGGGATGAGCTGTGATGGGCTGCCCACTGTAGCCTTAACGGCCTGTCTCTCGTCACTGTGACAGCTAGGTCAGGGAAAGCAGGTAACATACCAGAACTCCCTGGACTCTTCCAGAAGCCCCTGCCCCCCAGACCCTTCCAGAGACTTCTACCACTTTCTAGCCTTTAGACTGAAAGATATATAAGGGAGGGTCCTGGCCTCACATTCTTGTTACACTGCTGGACCTGGGAGAATCCCTGCTGGAGTGAGGACTGCTGCGCAAGAGGATTGCCACTGGGAAGGAGGCTGACTGCTCCAAGGAACTGCTGCCCCACAACCTGCTGAGCTGCCCTACTGTCTGCTGATCCTGCCCTGCATGGGAGACTACATCACCACCAGAGTGTCTCCACAACATCCCAAAGGAACTACTTTTCTTTGAACCACATTTTAAAGAATCTTCAACCTTTTAAAGATTGCCTTTTTGGGACTGCACCCTTTTTAAGCTAAAGGAAACTACCTGTCCTTGGACCACAGCGTTTTAAAGACTGCCCTTTGGAACAGCAACAACACTCTCAAGATTTGCCCTGCAACGCTGTGCCTGCCCTCAGCACTGCTTGCCCCGTGATCCTCCCGAGGGCTCTGTGATTGCCTCTGCTTCTGGCGCAAGCTGACTGAAACTGGCCCTGAGGTCACCGCCACTGGGACCGGAGCACGCTGTGTAGCGCTGAGAAGCGAAGCGCTGTGTGACAGGAGGCTCCGTCGTTGCCCCGGACTTGGAGGCACTGTTAAGCGCTGTGCTAAAGGAGTGCTGTGTGGCCGTGACCCCCACCCGTGCAGCGCCTGCTGAGCCCGAGGCCCCAGGGGGAGAGGAGCCTCGCACCCGCAACCACCACCCCAGGTAACGCCTCAGTGCAACCAGGCTGCTGCGAGGGGGCGGGGTGCGGGTTGGCCGGGTACCTGGAGTGTGGGCTTTGTGCTTGGCTGGGAACCGTCCTTCACTGACCGGCCTACGGGGGCATAATTACTTGGTAATTGGCACTTGGGCATTTTTTAGCATTACCAGCAGCGCCTGGGCAGCCGCACTTCCTACGCTGGGAGCATCATTTCTATGAGAGGCACACTTATTACGCTACAAGGGAACTTTGGCCTAAGAACCTTCCCCCAGTGAATTCTGACCATAAGAACCTACCTCAAGTGAACTGTTGCCATCCAAGGACACTGTGAGAAAGACATTACCAGCAGGAGCCCTTGGCACACCTGAGCTTTTGGTGATTTGATCAGGCCTGGGAACTGGATTCATTCTTATTAATTATTGATCTTGCTTGGAAACTGGAATCCTTTTTAGTATTGATCAGGTCTGGGAACTGGATTCATTCTTATTGATTATTGATCTTGCTTGGAAACCGGAATCCTTTTTATTATTGATCAGGCCTGGGAACTAGATTCATTCTTATTGATTATTGATCTTGCTTGGAAACTGGAATCCTTTTCATTATTGATCTTGCCTGGAGCTGGATTTAACTGCTTTTGGTTCTCGCATAATTTTTAGATAAAAAAATTCTTATTCTTATACAAAACTGGTGTGGTGTTCCTTTTGTGAGTGTTTTTACTGTGTCATCGCCGTTGTGTGTTGCACAAATACTTTACACATTGCCTCTGAAGTTACGCCTTTGCTGCTCTGCGCCAAGCTACCAGGTCGGAAGCGATGGTCCGTACTTGGACTAGGGTGCATAACCCTGCCAACTAGAGACCCCGGTTCTAACACACTTGCACTGGAGAAACACAAAATCAGGATTCAGAACTTAATACAGTGGTTAGGGTTGGCTTTACTAATAATGTATTTCTACCCACACAAACCGTTGTTAGCATTATTAAGATAATGAAAGACTGGGAAAAACACTTTCTAATCTGTACCGTGTAGTTTGTATGCAGCTCTTTGATGGCAGTTCATAGCTCACTGTGCTAGATTATGATTGCAATTTATGAACTGCACAGTAACAAAAAGATCTCTGAGAAAAAAGCAGTAACCCACTGAGTTATTGTCATATTCAGCGGCGTGATCAGACAAGGCAAGCGGCAAGGGAAAGACCGTAGCGCATTACGGAACAAAGACTACAAATCCCAGCGGCAGCCGAGGAAACTACACATCCCGTGAGACACTGCGCCGCGCATGCGCGAACAGCCATGGCGTATGTAGCTATGGCGGTGCCGAGGGAACACATCGGATATTGACGAGACCGACGGAAGACGGGAAGACGCTGGAAGGTAAGGGACTCGCGTTTCCTGTTCACTGCTTTGTAGCCGTTAGCGGACCCGCACAAACCGCCTCTGTTTACAGACTTGTCTTGCATGCACGCCACGCCCCAGAGAGGGCAAGAGACAGACATTCGCGTCTTCATGCACACCAAGCCCCAGTGAGGGCAATACTTAGAGGGGAAGACGCGCCTTCGCGCATTCATACACACAAAGCCCCGGAGAGGGCAAGACTTAGTTGAGCAGACACTCAATAGCGTATTCATGTACACCAAGCCCCGGAGAGGGCAAGACTGAGTTGAGCAAATGCTCATTTGCGTATACACGCACGCCAAGCCCCGGAGAGGGCAAGACACAGACTAACAGACTCTTAGGCTCAAGACAGTCACAAGAGCCGGTATTACCAAGGTCTTTGGTGCTATCTAAACCAAGACTCACTGTACCCCACGTTGGAAGGTGCCGGGACCGGCATCACTGCGGGGGACGGTTTCAGAAAAACTGGCTAGTTGTTCAAGGTTCGAGTGGCATTGTCGGCCACTGCTTAGCACAGTGCCCACCGTTGAGGAGTGTCAGGACGACACTCATGCGTAGGACGGTTTAGAATACAACTAGAGTGTTCATGAGTGGTGTAACTCAAACATACGTTGTCCTGTATTATATCTATCTGAGATCATAAAAGCCTGATCCAACTTTCACACAGACTGTGGTTGCTTTCTTTCTGTACTAGTGCTATAGGTTATTGAGGTCACGTAACCATCCAATCCTGTGGGCAGTCAGGGTTTACAGTTATGCACATAAAATACTGTTCTGTGATCTGCATGGTAAACACTCTTTGTAGGAGGATATTAACCATCTGCACTACCTTACCTCATCAGAGTTATCTTGACACTTTCATTGTTGCCTGAAAACTGCTGGATATACAATGAACACTGCAACTGGTGCTTTAAAAATTGCAGCCCTGTCATAAAACCAGCCCCCCACCCTTCTAGCCTCCCAGGGAAATACCCAATGCCCAGAACGGCCAGTCCAGCCTTGCTCAGTAAATTTAGAATCTATGCCCGACATTTGCTATCATCTGTTTGAGATCTGTTCCATTATGTACATCCGGCGCACCATCCTACTCTCAGCACACCCATGCTTTTGTTCTTCAAGAAACAGTACTTGCTTATGGCTATCCCAGTGCATATACAAACCATGTCCTGAAGCTCTAAAGACCAGAGTCTGGACGGCCCACAGGACTTACCCTCACAAGGTTCTCCAGCAGATTCTTGCATATGAGCTTCTTATCCGTTTGATGGACATCCCTCTTCTTCATCAGGACCCGGTACCTGTTGAAGAAGTCATGGTAGGTCCACCTGAAACCAAGAAGACACCAACCAGTTAGCATATCTGGTGAAACTCCCTGAGATGGTTCTCACTGCGCAAATATTTAACATCGGTCAGGCAAAAGGGCAGGAATATTTCCTTTGACCACAAAAAATCGCTTTAGAAAAATGAAACAAATACTTGCAATTACGAGCTGTTTTTCATGGAGTCTTTATCAGCTGTAAACCAAATCACTCCTCAAATTTGTAGCCTGTATTTTAATTTCTTATTAGTTGCATTGTGAAAAGTTTTCCAAAGGATTAAAATGTTGAGACAGTTTCAATTTTATAGTAAAAGGAATCAACCTGAACAAACACATAATCCAAAGTAATCATTATTTGAGACGTGGTAAACAATACTTTTCTCATGGTACTTTGAGGTAATAACATGGAATTTGATCTTTACATCATAGTACTAAAACTATTAGTGCGTGGTTATTATTGCGGTTTCTCTATATAACTTGTTATTGGGTCACACTTATTTTCACTGCCATGACAGGAACATGTATATTCATTTTTGTGTTCACACGACTAAGCCTGAACTGCTGAATGGAATAACTCCATATTTGGCAGGAAGCTAGATGTTGGTCCAGAAAGCATGCTTTTTGTAATTTGGTGTAAATCCATTCAGTAGTTTCAGGGAAATTAAAGTTTAAAAAATATAGATGTCTTGGGACGCGAGTCATTGCAGTGGACTTGTGGATCCGACTAAAATTTGATTGGCTGTCAACACTTCAACCAGGAAGTGTTGGAAGCCATCCAAGAAAAGAAGTAAAAAATAAAGGAAAGGGGGCATGGTAGGAACACCCTGAGCCCCCAGATATGGTGGGGGGTGGTCCCGCAGGGACCTGGCTGGAATTTAAAAGCTTTTTCTTTTTTAAATTTTGCCGCAGACTCTTGTGTGGACCTGCGAATCCGTAGCAAAATGCCCAGGTTGTCCAAATACCATGGGCATGGTAAAAATAAAGGAGGGGGTGCACAGGCCCCCCTCCTCAATTGGCTAAACAAAGCCCCGGGGACCGCCACCTTCCCTGGACAGTCATAATTATATATGCGGGGGAAACTTGCATCTCACCCGCTTCCCCGGGGACTGCCACCTCTCCTGGGCTAAAATAAATAAGAATGTGTTGGTAACTGAGTGGATTTGTGTGTAGACCTATGAATCAGTGAGTGGGGGTATAACTACTAGTATTGGTGTGTCAATGCTTTTGAGGATGGTAGTATGGAAATTGGATTGGGCAGCGTATAAAAGGTTATATTGGGGTATGAGTGGGTGCATCAGAAATTCTCTGGATGATGTCATCAGTGATGTCATTTGAGATGTCATCCGTGATGTCATTGACCATGTCATGAGATATGTAACATGTGAGGTCATTAGCAGTGCATTGCGTGGGTGCAAATTATAGTTAGCTCACCTAATTATAACTGCTGAATTTCACTGGATTCGTACGAGTGAAACCTGAGTTTAATTACAACGTCCCTGTAACCTTTGTTTTTTTCACTAGAAATGTATATCTATCTATCTATCTATAGATATGGATCTATATCGATAGATAGATCGATAGATAGATAGATAGATATATCCGCGAAGAACCCCAAAATTCAGCTTTTCCACTATTCACTCCCTCTGTTGCCTGATGGATTCAAAGGCTGGTTTTCTTTCTGTTTGTGTATTTGTGGAGAGGGGGGAGGCAGGGGCTGGGTAGAGTCACCACTCGTTTCTTCATTACTTGAAGGTTATTCTATATATGTCATATGAATACATATTTTATTATATGATACCCCAGATCTTGATCACATTATATAAATAAATAAACATCCGAATAAATAATTCAACACTGAAGTGCTACATAAACTTGCATCATGCGTCATCATTGTAAATCCGAGAGAAGTCGTCAAGGGCAGTACTGAAGTTTTTACTTATTCATTTATCAATAGTCTTTTAAGAGTACAGACATCTCCATAGGGATGGTAGAGGCGTTTTTCTCAAGTAAACATAATCTTAATACTATTAAACATTTTATACATTTCCAGTTTGCTATGTTTTTTTGTAGGTGCTCACATGAGATAAAACTGATTTTTCGTGACTTAAAGTGATACAAACTACAGCAGGGATCAAACTTCCTTCACAAAATACATTTTGCACTGAAAAGTTGATGCGAGTCGGCTCGACTTGCTGTGATTCTGGCCAAATCATTTACTCTCCCCGTGCCAACCAAAAAATGAATGTTCTTGTGTAATGTAACTGGTACTCATGTAAAGCGCTCCAATACACGTGCTGTATACAATTGCAACAAAAAAGTCCAAAATAGCTTTATGTCACATCACGAAATACCTTCGGTGATGAATGCAAAGGGGCGTAACAGGTCAGGAACAGCACAAACTAGGATTCGTCAGAAAACTAGATCTCTTAAAGTAACATCACCTGTGTGAAATCCATGCTCCAATTTAAACCAGATGCAAACAATGGGCAAGCAGAATATTGCGCAATATGACGTGCTATTCCCATGCGTAACATGTCATTTTTGTCAAGTTACACATATTACATTGCTTACTTTTGGGCGGTTGTAGAAATTTGTACTGGACAGTGTCACTCTAGCACAAATGTCATGGTGGACCACTGGCTCACTGTTGTACAGTGGCTTAGCGCTTAGTGGCACGCCTAAAATTAATTTTTTGCACAATCGCAACTCATGGCATCAAAATGTGACTCTTCGTAGATAGGGCAATGCACCCTTTTTTTACATTTCTCACCATGGAGAGCTGCAGATTGTCATGTGGTGCAATCTGACATTAGTAAATCTGGACTTATATGTCTGCACTAAAAAAAAATAAAAAAAATGGCGGTCAGGCAGCAAACTAATCAAAGGACCTTATAAGTATTTGGAAAGGACACTCGTAAAAAGGGAGGGCCATTATGACTCCTGGCTCATAGCCATGAGCAGAAGTGATGCGTTGATGGAACGATGAAAGCATAGCGATCCGGATGTGAATAAAGATCAGAGTAGGTCATCTTGTTGGCAAATCCTTTCCATATAGATCAACTCCTACCAAGAGGCACATCCTCAACAGCGTCCAGCCCTAAGAGACTCCCATCCTAGCCGATCAACACTTTCCAGCTCCAGGATCTCAAGGACCAACTACCAAGTCAAGTAGTTTTATCTTCTATTTCTATTTCTATTTAAGCCATTTGTAAAGCGCACGCAGACCAAGGTTTCATGGCACTGATCAGAGTAGGGTGTGGACGGAGACTGAGTCATTTTTGTTCATTCATGTGCCCGTGTAAACAACCAGGTCTTAAGATGTCTCCTGAACTGAAGTAACTCAGAACAGGACCGGATATCGAATGGCAGCGTATTCCAAAGTTGTGGCGCCAAAAATCCAAAGCGGCGGCCTCCGTAACGCTTTTTCTTAAACCTGGCACTCACTAGGAGGTTCTGATGTTTAGGGTGAAGCTCACGAGTGGGGTTGTGCTTAGTTATCAAGTCATTGATGAAAATAGGACTATAGCAGTTCAGGGCCTTAAAAGTTAAGCAGGCAGTTTTAAAGGTTGATCGTTGAAGCAATGGGAGCCAATGCAGTTGTTTCAGTAAGGGTTTGGCCGATTGCCATTTAGGTAATTGGTAATTCAGTCTCGCAGCCTGGTTCTGAACCAGCTGGAGCCTTTTTACCTGGTACAGGGGGAGACCCAGGTAGATGGAATTAGCATAGTCCAGGTGCGACAGGACCAGTCCAATCACAACCTGGATCAATGCTGCCTGGGTAAATAGATGGTGGATCTTCTGGATCTTACGTAACTGAAAAAAACACTTTGAGACCACTGATCCCACTTGAGTGTTTAGCGAAAGGTCGCGATCAATGTTAACTCCCAAACTTTTTACAATCTTTACTTTTCATTATGAATGTGTGATTTGCAATGGACTCCCAAATGAAGATGAAAAGAACATAATATTCAATTCTCCAATCATGATCCTTTTTTATTATCGATAAGTTCATATATGTCTCTAGATATGAATTAATAGGTAGGTATGTAGTATAAGCCTTGTGATGACCTTTGTATAGTCATCTTAGTACACAGCTGATATCATATTTAGAATCATTCTTGCCAGATATCTGTGCAAAGAGCCAAAGAATCCCTTTGTGTTTCAGGGTTGCTATCGTCTCAATTTGCACACTGTCAGATCTCCTGGGATGTATGACATGACAACGCGGGCTTTTACCCCGCACTGCCATTACGACGCTGCTTTTACAACGCAAGTCGTTACAACGACTTGCGCTGTAGGTGCTGGATAGTGCAATAGTTTAATTTTCTATTCCAACTCCAGCCCATGTTACAGTAGGGAAGGTGTTGGAATAGAAAATTAAACTATTCCTTTTCCAACAGCGCCCTCCAGCGCAAGTCGTTGTAACGACTTGCGTTGTAAAAGCAGCGTCGTAATGGCAGCGCAGGGTAAAGCCCGCGTTGTCATGGCTGCTTACCGATCTCCTGTCCCGGCTGCAGCCAGTATACAAGAATTTGGAAAATAAATAAATATGTGGGACAGAGACGGGAATAGGTGAAGGGATAGAGTGTTTTACTTAACCTCTTCTCTGTGTCTATTGTATCCGGTTGTTCAGAGTAAGGTGAAGCCCTCTTCGATAAAGCCATTCTTTATTCATGGGGGTTAATGTGTTGTTATATGTGTCTGGTAAGCAGGTCCATCTTTATTTGATCCGAGGAAGTCTTGAGCAGTTCCATCTCAAAGAACACATCTGTCAGCAGAGTCCTTCTCCTGCTGACATTGCTCAGGAGCTGAACTTCGAACATCAATACCCTGTTTCTGGAACATGTAACCTATTTTCTCTGAATAGCTACTCACAAGATATATTCTCTCATGTCTTGGTACTGGTTTCCACCTGAAACATTCCACTTCCGGTATTATCTGACATGAGTCCATTAGCGAGATGGCGCTATGCTTTTGCACCCACCACCTGACCTCCCTCACTCTGCATTGCTAGAGCATCTCTCAGCATCAGCTTCATCGCCAGCCTAGCTCTGCTACGGTCACCTATGCAGTATATCAAAAACTACAAAGCCGACTTTTTCTCCGCAGGTTTGCAAGGACCTCCATGAAATCTTAAAGTTACACAATAATTTCTTCCTGTTTAGGAAGACTGAATGTACTGGAACACCTAATGCAGAAATGGCTATAATGTCTTGCATTTCAATCGTCCTATTCTGTTGCTGTGCTGTGTGTAAGACCAAACGAGTCCAGAGGTTCTCTTTTTGTGCTAAGGAAATATTCCTAGCGTTGAAGTGGAGCACCATGCAGAGGGCGTCTCCCTTGGGATTGTTGTCCTTCAGTTTGAAGTTATGATAAGTGCTGATGCAGTGGTGTGCTGGATTGCCATGTTGAGAGTGGATGGGGTGTGATGGATCTGGCTGCTCTAAAATATTGGTGAGTCAGAGTTTTTCTTGTTTTATGAGAAGCCCAGATACTGTGAGTACTATTAGCTAGTCTATCATCCAATGTGAGATTATTATTGGATTCCATATAGATTTGAAGGATAAGAAGTTCACACGTGTGCAGTACAAGAGTGGTACCCAATACTTTGGGTATGTGAGGGATAGATGATGCCAGATATTTGTGGAATGTGAACGTGGCAGATTCCTGGAAGAATATAAGATGGGTGGCACCCAGATGACCATGTTGGGAGAAATATCAGATGCACTGCTCCTTTAAGCTTCACACAATGGAAGGAAGGTACCAGATGACCATATTGACAGAAGTGCCAGAAGCTTTGGAGCTTTACAGGATGGATGGTACTCATGCGTAGATGTTAAGAAGGGAACACCAGATGCGTCGGAGCATTCAGATGGGGAAGTTTCCAGATGTGCATGACAAGAGAAGTACTAGATGGCTATTGTAGTTGCAGGATGCATGGTGTCTTGGTACAATCAGTGGGAGACATCTCTGTGGTTCCACATGCCTTAGGGCTCTGTATTTCCTTATGTCTGTTCTGTGGTTGGCAGAAGATGGGTAAGTCTTTTCTATAATGCATATGAGTTCTTCAATAGTTCAAGAAAAGAATTGAGAATCATGGACTAGCGACTCAGCTCCCGTAACTAGGCTAGCTGCAGTTAAATACTGCTTGGATGCATTTGAAGCATGGGATCTGGAAGACTCACTACCCTGACTGATTTGCTCTATCGATGTGTTAGAGGGCCAAAACGTAACCAAGGTCTATCAGATCTCTTTGATCTTATGAAGGCAGTGTAGTAGTCAAATCTCTGTCTGTATTACAATCTGTAATATCAATTAACTGTGAGTATATTGTGTGAGCTTCATGTATTTGTGAATAAACAGTAAAAAAGACATTCAATCAAAGACAAGACCTTTGCCCTTTTCTCTTGTACTATCTTGTAGTTACAGAACTTACTTAGGATTATTTCTGGCATTAAGTAGGGCAAGCATTTTCAAATTTTCACTTAGCATACATGTTGATTATAGTGATAAGATTCAAATTCAAATATTCAGCACAATATATTTGGAAAGGATCACACAAGTTACATGATTTTGCTACAGTGCTGAATTTATAATTCAGATATTCAGGGCTCTGTGTTGTTAGAACTGGGGGTCTCAAGTTGGCAGAAGTAGGTACCTTTGACCAAATGGGACCCATGCTTCTAGTCAGGGAAAGGGGATGACAGTCCTGGATAACCCCTGCTCACCCCTTGGTAGCTTGGCACGAGCAGACAGACTTATCTCAGAGGCAGTGTGTTAAGCATTTGTGAACACACACAGTAATACAGTGAAAACACTACAGCTGGACACCACACAGGATTTATAAAAATAAGTATTCTTTATATAGACTTAACACAAGACCATAAACGACAAAAATCCACAGTACCGTACTCAAAATAGACTTAAAGATGGTAGAAGTAACTAGGTTCAAGTTGATGATAAATGCGACATGTTTCTCACAACAGTACCCTGGATGCGTAACGCAAAACAAACAAAAGGTCCACAGGGAGGGTGATGCGTCGGTTCCTTGCTTCGGGGGAGGCGATGCGTCGCGCCTCAATGCTTGTGCAGAGAAGGGGGTGCGTCTGTTCCTTACCAGAGAGGAGGTGATGCGTTGATTCTCGTACTGCGTTCGGTTACGATGCGGCAAGATGCCTCCTCGATGCAATGTAACAATTCATTGCGATGCGATAAGATGGCGCCCTTGATGCGATGCGACGAAGTGAAGATGTATGCACTCCTGACGGACGTGCGGCGAACTCTGTAACTTTGGAGCCACGACAGGCCCTGCAACATGCTTCTCCGATGATGTGACGGCGACCCTTGCAGTGGCGACACGCTTCTCCGGTGATGCGACGGCACACAGCTGTGACAAAGACACGCTTCTCTGGTAATGCGGTGGCGGCCTCTGCGGTGGCACCATGCTTCTCCTGCGATGCGACGGCAACAGCTGCGACAGCGACATGCTTCTTCTTGTTGAATCTCGCTTCCAGATCCCAGCGACACGCAGGCTTCTCCAGACAGAATTCCCAGCAAGGAAATTCAGAGGGGAGCTGATGGTGAAGTCTTGTAGCCCTGAGACTTCAGCAGGAGGCAAGCACAAGTTCAAGCCCTAGGAGAAATATTCTGCAAGATGATGAAAGTTCCTTAAAAGTTCCTTCTTTCCTTGGCAATGAAGACACCACTGCAGGCCAACACAGCAAACAGCACACTGGCAGAGGGGCAGTCCAAAACTCCTGCAGCTTCCTTGGTTCTTCTCCTTGGCAAAGGTTCATCTTGTTGTTCCAGAAGTGATCTACAGTCCTAAGGTTTGGGCCCCAATATTTATACTGCAAAATACTTTGTCCACTGAAGGCAGAGAGTCCTGTACCTAGTCCAAATCAGTTCTGTGCAGTCCTGGAGCACTTTATTTAAAGGACTCCTTTCCTTTGTCAGGGTGGGCCAGGGTCCTCAGACACACCACAGGAGGTGGAGACAGCATTCTGGAAGGCAGGCACAGCAATATTCAGGCCCAGGTGGTACTCCTACCACCACTCTACATGCATATAGGTCTATTCAGCCCTGTGCTGACTCACCCTGTCTCCTGGAGACTCCCCAGCCCCTGTCACTCACAATCCCGACATGCAATACACAAGCTAGCAGAGGTAGGCTGGATGGTTAGGTAAGAAAATACCCACTTTCCAAAAGTGGTATTTCAAAAACAGAATGTTAAAACCAACTTTACTAAAAGATGTATGTTATCATCCTGGGTTCAGGCATACTAAACTTGAATTTCTATCACCTTCCCTGGGTCAGTTACGATTATAAGATGTTATAATCAAACTGTCCATTCTGGCCCGGTGACAGGTAGCCTTGCAATAGTGAAAACAAAAATGGCTGTAATTCACTATTAGGACATGTCACACATATCAGGGCATGTCCTACCTTTTACACACAAGGGATGTCTGATATGTAGAAAAGGGAAGGTTTAGGGACTGGCAAGTGGGTGTACTTACCAAGTCGACATGGCAGTACTAGACTGCACACAGACTCTGCAATGGCAGGCCTGCGACACACTTTACAAACTGCTTCTGTGGGTGGCACAATCAGTGCTGCAAGCCCACTAGCAGCATTTGATTTACAGGCCCAGGGCACCATGGTGCACTGTACTAAGGTCTGACAAGTACATCAAATAAGCCATGGAGTCACTAATCAATACATCAATTTAATATAGGGAACACTTGCACTGTGGCACTGAATAGCAGTGGCACAGTGCCCAAAGCATCGAAACCAGCAAAACATATAAAAAACAGAGGAGGCAATCCGTGAAAAATGGAAGGGAGGCTCACGCCAATGATACCAGGTCTAACAGGTGTTTATGGTTTTGTCAGTTCGATTTTTATAGATTTGTCAGTTTGCTATTTATGGATTTGTCAGTTTGGTGTTTATGGATTTGTCAGCTCGGTGTTTATGGATTTGTCAGTTCGGTGTTTATGGATTTGTCAGTTCGGTGTTTATGGATTTGTCAGTTCTGTGTTTATGGATTTGTCAAGAAAACCTTGTATATGTATGCATGCCCCAAAATTTATACAGCAAAATCCTTTGTCCTCTGAAGGCAGAGGATCCTGTACCTAGTCCAAACCAGTTCTGTGCAGTCCTGGAGCAATTTATTTACAGGACTCCTTCTTTCCTTTGTCAGGGTGGGCCAGGGTCCTGAAACACATCACAGGATGTGGAGCCAGCATTGTGGAAGGCAGGCACAGCCCTATTCAGGCCCAGGTTCTACTCCTCCCACCACTCTATGCATATAGGTATATTCAGCCTTGTGTTGACTCACCCTGTCTCCTGGAGCCTCCCCAGCCCCGTCACTCACAAGCCAGACATGCAATACACAAGCTAGCAGAGGCAGGCTGTATGGTTTGGTAAGAAAATTTTCGGTAAGAAAAATTTCTAAAACTGGTATTTTCAAACACAGAATGTTAAAACTAACGTTACTAAAATATGTATTTTATCATCCTGAGTTCAGGCATACTATACTCGAATTTCTACCATGTTCCCTGGGTCAGTTATGATTATAAGATGTTATAATCAAACTGCCCATTCTGGCCTATGGGGACAGGTAGCCTTGCAATAGTGAAAAACGAAAATGGCATGTCCTACCTCTTACATACAATGTACCCTGCCCTTGGGCCTACCTTAGGGGTGTCTGATATGTAGAAAAGGGAAGGTTTAGGGACTGGCAAGTGGGTGTACTTACCAAGTCGACATGACAGTACTAGACAGTTTATGGATTTGTCAAGAAAAGCTTGTCAATGTCTGTATGCATGCAAGGTACTTGCAAGTGCAAATCTGGTGCTGTTTGCCACTGACCGCACCGGGCTGAGATGTCTGGGGGGGCCCTGGGGTCACAATGTCGTCTTCTCAACTGCCACACTCAAGGAGCACACTGACTCTGCCCCATTTCATATATGTGGTGTATATTCAGTATGTCACTCACGGCCTGTAAGCCCCTGTACTTGGAATATGGTGCTGTTACAGGGACACAGGCGTTCTTTTATTTACATAGCACCACTTTCTCACAAGAATGAGGAAACACCTGTAAGAACTGGGACCACCAGTTCTAAGGGGGGGGGTAGCTTGGCTCGAGCAGGAAGGCAGCCAGGGGCTTACGTGTAAAGCAGCTACTTAACACACTCATCCACTGAGACACGAAGTGGGCGCAATAATGGAGACCACACCAGTAGTTGTGTTTGAAAATCAAGATCTTTTATGTAGGCTTTAGATCAAAGCAATTAATGCATTAGCAAATCATCAGCATGTCATTAAAGTACCACATTAAAGCATCTCATGGACGCCTTTCAAAATGCATTTCCTGTAAAATGGTAAAACATTCCATTAAACACTTTCCGTAAAGCAGAAAACTTCAAATAACACAGCCTGTCGCGTTATACTATTCAGCAGGCTAAAAGGGTACCTTCATAAACCATGGACTAGCATTCAGGAAGCAATTATAACCATTTCCTCTTGTAAATATCAACAGTTTAGTAGCCAAAGTCAGATCATCAAATAGTACTGGCATAAATCACTAAGGATCAGAATTCGACCCCATCAGGAACTGTAGAAGCCCGCCCCTGCAAGAAATTCAGTATAGGGAAAAAGATCACCACTTCATCAGCAGGCTTGAAAACATATAAGTAAGCATGAGCAAAACAGGCATGAAGCTGTATGGGCAGCATACGGCTGCCACCAGGCCCCAACAGTCAATAAAGTGAATGATCGTATCCAATGGGCCGGCAACAGTTACTTTAGTATAGCCTGCTCTCCAGGCACGCACAGTTATTGACTCCAGCACTCCTGATGGTAAATCAGGCCTCTCGGCTACTCGAGGCTCAATGGGGCCAACAGGGCCCAGTCACAGCGCTCCCCGGGGGAGGGGCGAACTCGGGGCCTAACCGGCCTTTAGCCCTCCTCCCCTAGGGGTTACCTTAGGTGTTCGGCCCTCCGGGGCCCTTGCGCAGGTCTGCGGCGAGATGGGGAGGGCTTCGGCCCTCTGGCAGGCCTAGCAGGTGAAGGGGGCAGGCGGAGTGGCTACGGTCCCTCTGGAGACACTCGCGGCCCGGAGCGATGCAGGGAACCAGGGCGGGCCCCGGCGCCGGGAACGAGGGACTTCTCTGGTGAGGGGGAATCAGAGGGGGCTTTCCTGCTTCCCGGCCCCCTCCGCGACGAGGCCAGGCTTTCACCGGGCCTCCTCACACAGCTACGGCCCGGGGACCAATCAGTGCAGGGGCCGGGGCCGACACAGCCAATCAGGACGCCCGCCTCGAGGGCGCGCCAGCCAGGACCAATGGCTGCGCGGCGCTTAGGGGCGGGGCGGAGTGGCTCCCCAGTCACGTGAGGCACCCTCTGGCTTCAGGCCTACCGTGGCCTGCTTCACTTGATGCGGCGGCCCTCTCCTAGCATACGGGGGCCGCTGAGGGAAAAAATCACGGCGCTGGACACAGCGCGGCGGCAGGCGGCCACAGGACCGGCCGGGAGCGCCTCGGAGGTGTCGCGTGGGCGGCGCTGATGCCGCGATGGGGACAAGGTCTCCTCAGGAGGCACAACCCGCTCCGGGCTGCGGCGGTGAGAGGGGGTTCAATGACGCCTCGTGAAGGTGGCGTTCAGGCGCTGCAGCGCTACTCGTGGGGGCCAGTTCAGTTAGCTCAGAGGAGCGCTTGGTGTTCTAGGCAGTTGTGAACCGCTTGACATTGTGGGGGTCAGGCTACAGCGCTGGTGAAGAATTCCAGTCAGGAATGCCCCTTGCTCAGTCAGAACAGCGCGGGGGCACAGAGGGAGCAGGTTGTGGCGCCATACACACAGTTCAGCAGGGACTGCAGGCAGAATAGGCAGCAGAACAGTTCAGTCAGGGGGATACAGGTGGGGCAAGGTGGGCCGACTGCAGGCAGGGGGGGCGCGCAGGGCAGCACAGTCCAGTACCTGGTCGATCCCCCAGCAGTCTCTGGTCAAAGGAAGGTAGTCTTCTTGGCGCTTGGATGGTTCTGCGCCCTTAGATGTTGGTTTCTTGAAGAGGGAGGGGGGGGGGGGTTGAGTTGGAGGCTGGATGAGTTTTCCTCAGTCACTGCAGATGGACCCTGGGGTTCCCTACCGCTGGGCCAGATCAGGGGGCTAGTCTAGGACACCTCACTCAGCTTAAGAGGCAGCACCTAAATCCTGTCACTCCCAGTAGCATAAGTTCCTAACTAGGCCCTCCCGCCTAAAACTCCTGCGTGGGTTCCCCAGGTCAGTGATGCCCCAACTGACTAGAAAAAGTTCCCTCCCTTGCTTAAGTATGCCCAGGTCAGGTGACCACTCTCTAAGGCGGCAAAAATCAACTCCGCCTTTCTTCTGGAAGGTTCCAGGAGCTTCCCCACTCTACCTAAGGACAGGGGATGGATGGCTGGCATTGCAACATTGTATGGGGATCCAGCCAGCTCCTGGCAGCTAGGGTGCTACACTAAAAAGACCACGCTGCAGTAGCAGGGGCCAGTGGCAGCCATGTTTGTAGTAGAGAGCACCTGCACCCTAACATGGATTAGCCATGAAAAGGTGCCCGAAGACCTAAGGGCCAACAAAAAGAAGGTGGGAAAAATTAGGCAAGGGCAAAAAAAAAAACACAGGGAAAGACCACCCTAGGGCTGACAGGTCTAACAACACCCCTTTGAGATCATGCAGGTGCAAATTGTGCCCTTACTCAATCTTTATTACAGAAGGGGCGGCATGACCATCTGTCACCTCTTAATTTCAAAATGTGTAAAAAAGCAGGAAGTAACACATGTTGTGTTTCAAGGCGCCTGTATGATGGCCCCAGGAATTCCTTGTAAAGACCTGGATAGGTTACATGCCATTTGGGGTGCCTTTGGAGAGGAGTCCTAAACAAGTGTGGGTGGCAGAAACTGGAAGACAGGGATGGTTTTAGATCTTTTCTGAACCATAAGCAGAACGAGGGTGGTCTTTGATGCAGAACTTTTCACCCTGGTGCAGTTCAAGCTTGAGAATTGTAACCAGCCCTTGTTGCCATCTTATGTAGATGTAAAGATAAGTGGCAGTAGAGTGACTGCAGACTTTGGGCATGCTGCTGGAAAGGCCTGTTTCTCACTCACGTCATCATTGACTTCCAGGACTCCCATTGTGATGACATCAGTGAGGGCTGCTTTCTGACTGCCTGAGAACGTTTACTGAATGACGTACTGTTTTCTTGACATTGATGTCACCAGTGCTTGTAGATGGCGCACAGTTGAAACGACAGTTCCTGCACCCTTCGAAGACAGCGTGAACATGTCAAAGTATCACACTGGCACAAAATGGCGGCCAAGAAGTAGAACATTCAGCGTCCATGTTCTGAGAGTCCGGCCTTGCCACCTCTCTTCGTTCTTGTGGTCTGGGAATACAAAACTTGACATGGTGGCCCTGGCTCCCTACCAGAGCCAGAATGCCGAGTCATAAACAGAGGCAGCAACTTAAATGTTTTATACCTCTTGCAGGTCCTCTGTTTGATTTAGGGAACACAACAGTAGTTTCTGAAATGAGTTCAACATAAATCTTCTGGTCAGACTTTACAACTGTCCTAAATCAGTTGTGTGCCTCGAGCAGGCTTTGAATCAAACCAGAGCAGGCAGGGATTGGAAGGAAGGAGGAGCCTGAAGCTTGGCATCTAGCTCACCGTGTGACCCTTGCAACACTGGCTGCATCCGTGGAAAAAAGCGAAATACGCGGCATTTACCAGGAGCACAGTTTGGGTTCCATTATTCAGTTCTGGACCTCAGAATGGGGGATAATCTCTGAACACACGTTTTTTTCTTTCTCCAGGGAGTGCAGACTCAAAATCTACACAAATTAAATGTTCAGCTCGAATCAGGACTGGCGCGAAGGTTGGAATGAGTTTCACAATGTAAATAAAGGCCCTAGGGGGATCCATCCATGCATTAAATAAAATGTACCTTTGAAATTATAAATTGGAACACATTGTTATAGGGCCTGCATCTACATAGATGCTATACTGACTGTTTATTTTAACTCAAGAGTAAAAAATAAAATCCCAGAATTAAATTAACAATACCGTGAAATGACGTGTATAAAAAGTATACAATTTTATGGGCCAAAGCAGAAGATTCGTCAATTATGATGCAATAAAATGGAAATCCTTAGACACAATCCGAGTGTTTTACCTTAAAACATAACTGGCTTATTTACGAATGGGCTCCTAAGCACCCATTATTTTTGCACCCCAAGAGTTGTCGATAGCGTGAATACCATTAACTCTGGAGTCAATGTTAACATGAGATTACCAGCCGGGAGCTGAAGAAGTTATTTATTAAAATTCTTCCTGGGTGCTTATGTTGCTCAAACTGATGCAAAATGTTGCACTGCTGTACCTACTCGCTGGCTCAGCGCCATGTACACAACCATACAGCCCTTAGAACATATAGGCCTAGTATTCATTTGAGGTATGAGGAATTACCAAAGAAACAAATAATTCGCCGTTGGATTCCCTGGTAATTCCTCCCTTTTTCGAGGTTTTCCTTTTGCTCAGAGCAAGTGAAATGTTGAGGAAGAGGTCGACCGGTGCTCAATTGCTAAAAAATATAAGTGACAAATGGATATGTGTAGTAAAAATCATGTTCCCTACAGTCTGGACTTGTATCGTAGTCCTGTGTGAAAGAAAAAGCGTGGAAAAAAAGGAAAAGTGAGGTATATCTTCTGAAGAACACCTAGAAGGGTTGTTTTTTTTGGGCCCCAACTGTGACGTCCAGGGTACTCACAAATTGGCGAGGGAGGAGGCACACTGCCGGAGGTCCTCTGGAGCACCGGACCTACCCGCGTTTGAACATCAACGGGGATGTCACAGGACTACGACACGAGTCCAGACTGTAGGAGACGTGATTTTTACGGATGTATGACGTTACAACGCATACTTTTACCACGCATACCTTTACAACGCGGTATTTACAACGAATATCGTTACAACGCATAGCGCTTAGAGGTGCTGGATAGTGGTAAGTATAATTTTCTATTCCAACTCCAGTCCCCGTGGACACTAGGGAAGGTGTTGGATAGAAAATTAAACTTATTACTTACCCTAGAGCGCCCCCCAGCGCAATGCGTTGTAATGGTATGCGTGGTAATACCTGCGTTGTAATGTTAGTGCGTTGTAAAAATTTCGTTGTAAACGTTGCATACCGATTTTTACATATACCCACACCGTCTCCTCTAGAGTAGATCAGGATCCCCCGGTCCTGATGAAATGCCAAGCACCAACTGGACGATTTAGGGCACGAAACATGTCGACCAACTTCACCGCACACATACCACTTTGAGCTGAAGTGGGTATAATTTCCTCTCTTTGGCCACAACTTTGTAGTCGGTTGTTTTTACTCATAGCTTAGGAACCCAACGAATAAAATTGTTTTTTGGGAGTCCCCTAGCTATTTTTAACCCACACCTTTTGCTTCCCATCTCTACTCACGCGCCCCCATACCATTTTTCAGCTTCACGTCAGCAACGAGAGAAGACCTCCATCAAGAGCCCCACTGCGGGGCCTGTTGGGCATTGCAGCGCCGGCACAACGAAGAGCTGCCCGATGATGAAGCATGACACCCTTCGGGGTGTGTGAGGGCCCTTGCTCCTAATTGGAGCTACTACATCTCTAGTTTCTCTTCTCCATTAGAAACACCCGGTACCCACTATCCATAAACCCAACCCCCACCCCTTTTCTCCCCCACCCTTCCCTTCCTAGCCCCCCTTAGGAATTGCATACATCTGTTTCTGTCATAGTCATTAGAGGCCTGTATGCTCCTACCACGCCCCTGTCCCTTCTTTTGTGATAAGTAAAAAATATAAGTGCCAGGGCCCTCGTCAGGAGGACACTGCAGCTTGCAGCACATATTGGCCCTGCCATGCTGCCAATGAGTAACCTAATAACTACTGACCATCACGCTCCTACAGGTGTGTAAAAAGTCGGACTATTTTAGGCCCCTAAAGCTATTAGAATGGCTTGGGCATCAAGTAATAGTCATTTTTAATGTACATTGATTTAATAATTAACTGTTGTTGTGGTCATCTCTAAATTAGCCAGACAGCGCCACCTTGTGGTAGACTGTCACAAGCTCCAGTGTTGACAATTAAGTGCTGGTGCCGAGCACCGGAAATCACCGGCTCAAATCAAGCACTGAGGTCGACCGTAAATTTGAAACCCTTGTAATTATTGCGATGGTGGTTGGTAACAGGAAATCACATTTCCCATAATAGAGGGCCCTCTTAGAGAAGGAGAAGAAGCTTTGCCATTAAAACCATGTATTGAGAGCCCAATGAAACGATAAAAAAGCAGATTCCTTTAGTACGAATCAATTAAAAATGATTTGACTTCATCGCCGAATACATTAATCGGTAATATAGCTATCCTTTTTTAGGTATGGCCTTGAGACAGGTTTAGCTGTGATACCAACCTAGTATTTGCCCAAAAATTTAAATAAAATGCATTGGCAAAGCCAATAGGCCTTGCCATTTCAGAGGTCAAAGTGCTTTTCATTGACTGGCAACTTTGTGTTTGTGTGGTCATATGGCTGGTTCAGAGGCGTAGCAATAGCCCCCGAGCTCCATGGGGCCCCCTCCAGCACTGTGCACAGGCAGCGGGTCTCTGGCCTGAGAGCTCCCATCTGGGTCGGGAGCGTGCATTCCCCTCTCCCCCGCCCCCCACCGAGATGTACTTTGTTGGCCCCCCTCAGGTTTCGTTACACCACTGGGTGAATGTGAAGATGCATCAACTGTGGGAGGGGTAAGTGAGTGCACTGATGCATGAATGCATGAGTGACAGAAAGAATGCTAGGTAAGTTCACACTTGAAAGATGGGTGCACAGATGGATGGCTGAATAAGAGGGAGAGTGAGAACAAGAATGGACACAGGCGGGTTCAGCAATCATGCAGATTGAAGCGTCAGTCAGCAGTAGTGATATTGAAAACAGGCCCTTATGTAATGCAGACTCAAACACTACACCAAGCTTTCGCACATCAAACCGTGGGAGTCCCCCAGATAAAACAATACAGAAAATGTGCTACTGAGTCACTGTAAGTGAGAAGCCATCACAAACTCTAAAAACTTGACACCCCCTCACCAGTGCTGGCCCGCAAACTCTCTGAGGGAATTCAGCCGGTTCCTAACCTGCCATGCCACTTTCCTTTAAATGACAGCAGTAAAAGCACAGCATCAGAGGGGGGAGGGGCACCAGTGGTGCAGCCGGTACACTGCACTGGGCCCAGAGGGGGCCCAGTCTGCCCTGCACCAGCTGATGTGATTTCAGAGGCTGCCTGTTCTGATTTTTTGGGACACAGTGCATGTCATGGGCTTGTTTTTTTGTACTTTTCAGGGGAGTGCTACAGGGGGTTAGAGGACAAAGGAACAATAATGAAGAGAGAAGAAAGGGATGAAAGAAAATGAAAGGGTGGAAAAACGAGTAGGAGAGCATGAAGAGGTGACAGAATAAGGGACTAAGGTAAGGGAGAAAAAGAATGGAGATAAGGATGAGCAAAGCAGTCAACATAACAGGAAGAGAAATGAACCAGAAATAAGGTGAGAAGAGAGGCATGAGAAGAGGACGAGAGATGGAAGAGGAGAAGAGAGAGACAGAGGGAGGGGATGGAGAGGAGATAATTAAATGGATGAAAGAGATGAGCGGAGAGCGGGGTGGAGATAGGGAGGAGAGAAAGAAAATGAGTAGAATGAGGAACTTGGAGACCCACAAATGACAGTAGTGTAGCAGGTGCAGTAATACGGGGGGCCCTGGGTTGTGATAGACGCACTGCACCTCATTTATAGCAGTATTTTAATACCGGCTGGGCTCACAACATGCACGAGGGCCATTGACTCTCATGCTATGTCACTGCAAAACATTTACTCTTTCAGCTGGTAACAACAGTGGGCTCTTACGTGCAAGTGGTACCACATCTGGCTTAAAGGAGGCAACACAAGCCTTTCAACGATATACACATACACAATGTTGGAGTTGTGTGTATGAATAGATCACGTTACAATGCAAACAATTACAACGCATGCCTTTACAACGTGTTTTTTTCATTACAACTACCATTACAAAGCATTATTTTACAACACATGCCATTACAATACATTTTTAGAAACTACCATTACAACGCATACCACTACAACGCATACCATTACAACGCATAATACTTTGGGGTAACAGTGGGGCAGGGGCGCAACTAGGTCTTAATTTCGGGGGGGGGCTAACATGGCAAATGAAGAGGCGTGGCTAATGTTAATCAATGGGGCGGGGCTAAAATGTCAGATAAACGGGATCGATTAATGCTCAGGTCAAGTGGAGAAAACATGCAACCCTAAAATTACCCCCTCGCACCCCAAAACCCATTACCACCCTGAACCCTGAAATCATCCACCTAGAACCCCAAACCCACGCCGATCCCTAAAATTACACCCTTACCCCCAAAACCCATACCCACCCTGAACCCTAAAATTACCTCTGGCACCCCAAAACCCATACCCGCACTGATCCCTAAAATTACACCCTTGCCCCCTCAAATCCATTACCACCCTGAACCCCAAAATTACCCCCCGGCACCCCAAAACCCATACCCACCCTGAACCCTAAAATTACCCCCTGGCACCCCAAAACCCATTACCACTCTGGACCTTAAAATTACCCCTGGCACCCTAAAACCCATACCCATGCTGAACATTAAATTCTCCCCCGGCACCCCAAAACCCATACCCACCCTGAACCCTAAAATTACCCCCTGGCACCCCAAAACCCATTACCACTCTGGACCCTAAAATCACCCCCTTGGAGCCCCAAAACTCATACCCGCGCTGATCCCTAAAATTACACCCTTGCCCCCCAAAACCCATACCCACACTGAACGTTAAAATTACCCCTGGCACCCTAAAACCCATACCCATGCTGAACATTAAATTCTCCCCTTACCCCCCAAAACCCATACCCACCCTGAACCCTAAAATTACCTCTGGCACCCCAAAACCCATACCCGCACTGATCCCTAAAATTACACCCTTGCCCCCTCAAATCCATTACCACCCTGAACCCCAAAATTACCCCCCGGCACCCCAAAACCCATACCCACCCTGAACCCTAAAATTACCCCCTGGCACCCCAAAACCCATTACCACTCTGGACCCTAAAATCACCCCCTTGGAGCCCCAAAACTCATACCCGCGCTGATCCCATAAATTACACCCTTGCTCCCCAAAACCCATACCCACACTGAACGCTAAAATTACCCCTGGCACCCTAAAACCCATACCCATGCTGAACATTAAATTCTCCCCTTACCCCCCAAAACCCATACCCACCCTGAACCCTAAAATTACCTCTGGCACCCCAAAACCCATTCCCACCCTGAACCCTAAAATTACCCCCTGGCACCCCAAAACCCATTACCACTCTGGACCCTAAAATCACCCCCTTGGAGCCCCAAAACTCATACCCGCGCTGATCCCTAAAATTACACCCTTGCCCCCCAAAACCCATACCCACACTGAACCTTAAAATTACCCCTGGCACTCTAAAACCCATACCCATGCTGAACATTAAATTCTCCCCTGGCACCCCAAAACCCATACCCACCCTGAACCCTAAAACTGCCCCCCTGCTCCCCTGACACTCGAAAACCCACACCCACCCTGAAACCTAAAATGTCCCCCCCTCACAAACCCAAAACCCATACCCGCACTGAACCCTAAAATGAACCCCATGGCACCCCAAAACCCATACCCACCCGAATCCTAAAATTGCCCCCCTGACACCCGAAAACCCATACCCACCCTGAACCCTAAAATTAACTCCATAGCACCCCAAAACCCTTAACCACCCTAAACCTTAAAATTACACCCTGGCACCCCAAAACCCATACCCACTGTGAACCCTAAAATTGCCCCCTGACACCCGAAAGCCACACCCACCCTAAACTCTAAAATGTCCACCCCCTCACACCCTAAAACCCATACCTGCCCTGAACCCTAACAACCCCATGGCCCCCAAAAACCCATTACCACCCTAAACCGTAAAATTACCCCCTGGCACCCCAATTCCCATACCCACCCTGAACCCTAAAATTACCCCTGGAACCCCAAAACCCATGCCCTCCCTGAACACTAAAATTACACCTGGCACCCCAAAACCCATTACCACTCTGACCCCCAAAATTACCCCCGGAACCCTAAAATTACACCCTTGCCCAACAAAATCCATACCCACCCTGAACCCTAAAATTACCCCTGGCACCCCAAAACCCATACCCACGCTGAAGCCTAAAATTACCCCTGGCACCCCAAAACCCACACCCACCCTGAACCCCTAAATTACCCCCCTGGCCCCCATACCCGTCCTGAACCCTAAAATTGCCCCCTGGCACACCAAAACCCATTACTACCCTGAACCCTAAAATTATCCCTGGCACCCTAAAACCCATACCCACTCAGAATCCTACAATTACCCCCTGGCACCCCAATCCGTAACCCACCCTGAATCCTAAAATTACCCACTAGCACCCCAAAAAATGAACACTACAAACTTACACTACATATTCATATTCGGAGGGGACTCTCCTCTTTAGAGAAAGATACATGGCCCTGTTCACCATTTATCTGGTGAGGTGTGCTGTGGATGTGAATTCCCTACAAGTGCATGGACAGAAGGGGGAATGGGATGTCCAGTGCAAGTGAAGCTTTTCCTTTGTAAATTAATTCCTTCTGGCGTCATAGCCCAGGGTTTGCTGTCTGTGCACTTGTATGGAATACACATCCATACAAGTGCACAGACAGCAAACCCTGGGCTATGACACCAGCAGAAATTCCTTTACAAAGGAAAAGCATCACCTGCACTGGCCAGCCCTTTCCCCCTGCTGTGTGCATCTTCCCACTCCCACCCCATGCTGAACACATCAAGTGCTTAGGTGAAATCCCTGCCTTCAGGCAAGGATATCACCTCGGCGCTAGTAAAGGAAAACAAGAGGGGGGGGGCTGGGGGTTTACTTGATACTGTTCAGAGGCTGGCTGGCTCGGGCTGCCGGGCCTCTCAGAATGCATCAATAACAATGACATTCTCAGCTCCGATGCGCAGTCATCTCAGTGCGTGTTAATTAGCCCGGGCTGAAGAAGACGACGGGGGGGGCTGAAGCCCGGTGAGCCCAATGGGTGTTGCGCGCCTGCAGTGGGGTAAGTGTTGGATAGTGTAGGGGTAAAAATTACAATTCTCACTCCAAGGAGTGCAACAGTAGGGTAAGTGTTGGATGGTGTAGGGGTAAAAATTACTTTTCCCACTCCAGTGAGTGCAACAGTAGGGTAAGTGTTGGATAGTGTAGGGGTAAAAATACTATCCCCAAGTACCCCAAAACCCATACGCACCCTTAAATTAAAAAATATCCATTACTTACCTTATAATGAGTTGTTATGGCATGCGCTGTAATGGCATGCGTTGTAGTGACATGCGCTGTAATGGCATGAGTTGTTGTGACATGCGTTGTAATGGCATGCGTAGTAAAGGCATGTGATGTAAAGGCAGTTGCATTGTAATGACTGCGTTGTAATGGTTGTTTCCCATGTGTTTGAGCAAAGTTTGCTGTGCTGCTTTCCAGCCTATGTCTGGCCTGTGTGTGAAAAAGGTATGTGTGGCTGCTGACCAGAATGTACTTGTTCTGAATGCGAGGGAAGCTGGCATGGCCGCTGCCCATGTTCTACCCATTCTGTGCGAAGAGCACTTAAGGCCTCTGTAAACTTTGCATGAGATCATAAGATTTAAAGATTTGTAAAAAATCCTAATAAAAATATTATGTAAAAAAAGAAAGCAACAATAAAACTAGAACTGTGCTGAAAAGAAAAAAAGATCAACCAAAGCAAAACAGCAATGGAAACTGAAACTGGACTGCCCCTCAAAGCCACATTTCATCTAAAATGATGGCCAATGCCTGTGACCAGAGAGCACCGCCCATCAGTACCACCTGGGGTCATTGTGAAGGGACAGACTGGGGTGAAGTGACCACCTGTCAAACCATAAGGGCGAAGTTAGTTGTTTAAGAGGGTGGCCCGTGGGGGTGTTTTGTTTGTCCGGAGAGAGAAAATTACTGAAATGAGGGTGACGCCTACTAAATGAGGGTGAGCGGACAGGCATGAAAGGGATATACGCTCTATTATGCAATGGAATAGAGGTGGTAAAGACTGGAATATACAACACTGGATTTCCTTGGCAGAGCAAAAAATTGATAAATATGTTGCTCTGTTTTTAATAATGGGTTCCCTGGCCATAAAATAAAAAATAAATATTAACAGTGAAGAAAATACCCAGGAAACGCAAACAAAATGAGTGTAACCCAAATCTATGAAACATTCATGTCATTCTCTATCTGAGATGCTATAATATTAATGCGGGGGTTCCTGAACCAATACGAAAAAGGCAGTTGGTCAGAGATTGACTGCACTAGACAAGTGAAAAATATCATGGTAGCCACAAAAAAGTTGCAACAAAGTTATTTTTTTTTATATTTTGGGGGAGAAACTTGACCCGAAGGTATTAGAGTCCTTTACACAGTAAACATCGTTTACAACGAAGTTGATACAACGCATTCCTTTACAACGCGGTCATTACTACGACCGCGTTGTTATATCGCATACCATTACAACGAAAGTCATTACAAATACTTGCTGTAGGATTTTCAATCCAACAAATTCCCTTCGGTTGCACAGACTGGAGTTCGAATAGTAAATCATACTATTCCAAAATCCAGCACCCCACTACATCAAGTTGTTGTAATGGCTTGCGTTGTAATGGTATGCGTAGTAACAACGTGGTTGTTGTAATGACCGCGTTGTAATGGCATATGTTGTAAACCTGTGCATTGTAACGTGTCCTATTCGCTTTACACCGGCAGCAGTTCTGTTACAGACGGACACATTAATTTTGATAGACACAGGGAGATTGCCCAGAATCACAGGATGTTGAGCATCCTAACCGAGGCTCGAACCTAGTTCCCCATCTTCGAGGTCGAACCCTCTAGCCGTTAGGCCTCATCCTTTCCCCAAACGCAGAAGGAGAGTTAACATTCATATGAAGTAGCCGAGACTGGAAAGTAGGTCAGGAAAATACCAGTTGCTCTGTCCGCAGTATTGGGAGTGCCCATAAAAAAATCCTGTTGGCCAGCCAGTGACATTGCTATCACTAAGTGCGTCTTCAGCTTCAGTCCTGAAAATGAAATTCAATCTTTCCCAAACTGTGTACCCATTTATAAATTGCTGTAAACATGTTTTTAGTATATGTGATGCCAAACAAAGAACATATCTATCTTTAATAACAGTGCTCGCAGAAATGCTTGTTTAAGCTCCATGCGTCTTTTTTTTAAAGAGTTTTATATAGCGCGAACATCGCGAGACATCGGGAATCAGAGCACTTTACATGAGCACCAGTTTCGTTACAGACGGACACATTCATTTTTGTTAGGCACGGAAAGATTAACAGGCAGATGCATCAAAGAAAATACCGGGAGCAAACGGGCAGATTCTCAAAATCTGTCCGTTTGCTCCCGGTATTTTTGCATTTGGGATGCATCATCCCAAATGCAGAAATCGCAATTTAAGGAATCTCTAAATAGCGATTCCTTAAATTGCTCTTGCATTTAAGGAATCCCAAAATGAGATTCCTTAAATGCATGAAACCCCAAAAAATAGCGAATTCGCTAATAGGGGGAGCAAATTACCATGAAGTTGAACTCCGTGGTAATTTGCTAAAACTTTGAAAAATGCACTTTTGTGCATTTTTCAAAGTTACATTTTGCGCACACACATGTCCTTAGGGCATGTGTGTGTGTAACATTTGTGCACAGGTCCATTTCAGGGGTGCAACAGGGTGTCCTTTGGACACCCCGGCACCCTTGAAATAGCGGAACATTAGCGATTCAGTAATAGCTAATCGCTAATAAGGAATGGCTTTCCCATTCATTCCTATGGGCCTTTAGGCCCATAGGAATGAATGGGAAAGCCATTCCTTATTGAATGGGAAAGCCATTCCTTAATAGCGATTAGCTATTACCGAATCACTAATAAGAAATCTTTAGGAATCGCTAATAACATTGCGATTCCTACATGCATCCCGTTTTGCGAGTCTTTAATAGCGATTCCTTAAAATTCGCTATTAAGGACTCGCAAAACATAACTTTGATGCATCTGCCAGTTAGTGATTTGCCCAGAATCACAGGATGTTGAGTGTCGTTGCTGAGACTCAAACCTGGTTTCCCAGCTTCGAGGTCGACAGCTCTAACCGTAAGGCTACATCCTATCTAGGGTGACCAACCGTACGTACATTTCACGGACAGTCCATAAATTGGACCTCACGGACGTTGTCCGTGAGGATCCCTTTTACGGACGCCTTTTGTCCGTAATTTTGGGCCTTTTAGGGAACAGAGCTGTTCCCCTGCGAGAGGCCTCAGCCCACTGATGGGGCGCCTCACAGAGCAGTTCCACCCCGCCCATTGTCATTCTGTCTGTGGCTAATTGCCACATACAGAATGACAATGGGACAGTCTGGGCTATGAAAGCATGTGGTGGCCACCTCCAGCCTTGGTCTAGGGCAGGGCATTCTGCCACATGGAAGTGCAAAAAAATGCCCATGCTGCTGCTACCTGAGAATCCAGTTAATCAAACAAAGCAGTTCTTTCAGATTCTCATCATTTTAGAACAGACGCATTCTCATTATATTCAAGGAAGCCTTGGTTGCAGCTTTTATTATTTTATGCAGCTAACAACCATTGACAAAGCCAATAGTTCTATTGTTGTAGGTGTAACATTACTTGTTCTAGGTGTAACGTTGTTGTATTATTTATCTTGGTGCAATGACAGAAGCATCAAATATTATACTAAGCATAGATTTTTAGCTTAGGTTTTTTAAGCAAAGCCCTTAATTACATTGAAGACCCCCTTTGGAGAGGCCCCCCCCCAATTTTTTCATCCCACTTAAAGCTCTGGAAACACCATTTCACAGTCGCCTCACGTCCAGGCACTGTGCATCATGCACCACTCATGACTTTCACTTTTTCAGATTGCCTATGTGCAGGGGTATAGTGAACCCTCCCCCATCCATAGAGTTCTCGATGGGTCTCTTCTGTCTGCAACTCTGCAGACAAAGGCTCAGCTCATAATTAGTGTGAAAAGGTGAGTGAGTAAGTAAGGGATAGGTGGGTGGATGGATGGCTGAATGGATGAGTGAAATGATGGATGGATGAGTGAAAGGGTGGATGATAGGTGAGTGAATGGGTGGATGGATGAGTGAAAGTATGGATGGATTGATGAATTGATAAGTGAAAGGGAGAATGGATGGACGGATGAGTGAAAGGGTGGATGTAAGGCTGGATGAGTGAGTGAAAGGGTGGGTAGATGGACAAAAGGATGGATAGATGAAAGAAGGAGTGAAAGGGTGGACGGATGAGAGAAAGGATGGATGGATGAGTGAAAGGATGGATGGATGAGTGAAAGGATGCATGAGTTATAGGTTCAATCGATGAATTCATGAGTAGATGGATGGGTGGGTGGATGGAATGATGGACGGCTAATTGAAAAGGGGATGAAGAGAAAAAGGGAGGATGGGTGGATGGCAGACTGAACGGGTGAATGGGTGGAAGGATGAGTGACTGGGTGGATGAATGAGTAAGTGAAAGGATGGCTCGATAGGTAGATGGATGGATGGGTGGAAGAGTGGATGGATGAGTGTACGGATGGATAGGGTGAAAGGGTGGATGGATGGATAATGGGTGGATGAGTAAAAGGGTGGATGGAGGGATGGATGAGTGAAATGATGGATGGAAGGATATGTGATGGATAGGTTTGTAAACGGTTTAATATGGATATGGATAGGCACATACATGGAAGGACAGAATGAATGGTGAAAGACTGAATAATGGATGAAAGTATGATTACACATTGTAAGCCCCATTATCTTAAGCGACATTTTCTATACATTGACTTTCACATTTATATGAGTCATTGTCTCTATGATATGTGTGTGAAGTAACGCACTCCGACACCCTGCCGTACATCAGTCGAATGAGTGGCACTATAAAAGAAATCAAATACACATGAGAGAAGGTCTATGTGAAGATGAGGGGCACCATTGAAGTGTAGTAGCATGGCCCAACTGGCCGGACCGGGTATCGGGCATCTCCCTGCGAGCTGGAAAGGTTGGGTGGGGGAAGTTTTGTTACCAAAAAAAGACCTGCACTTTTGCTTAAAGCTGCGCGCATTCTGAAAAACCATGTAGTGCACAATTGTCTCAACCTAATACAAACTTATTTTCACTTGTACTTAAGTGGTTGTCTATTCACTTACTTATATACTATGGCGCAACCTCCTCTGATGTGTCTGTAAAACTTACCATTTGTCCTGAATTTTGACCTCCTGTCCTGAATTTTGAACTTTTGTCTTGAATTTTTACACTCACTATCCTGAATTTGCCCCCATGCCAGTTGGTCACCCTAATCCTATTCCGAATATGACCAAGTCAGTGGGTCTCAAACCCCCGAACTGTAGCTTGTACCGCAGGCCTATAATTTAAGTTAATAACTTTAAATTTAGGACAGCTGTTTGACTAATGACGTAATTAAACTGAATACCCCTTTATTGACTTTATGGAGTGTGCTATTTTGGAGCTTGCAGTCCTTAGTAAGCATTAGCAAGGTGAATAAGCCTTAATTTTTGTGCCTATTCTTTTGCCAGTGTTGTTTGCTGATGATGTGTAGCATGGGCAAAGAGCAAAAGGCTTTTACGGATGCTGTGCAGCATCATAAAAAATACATTTAAAAAAAGGTGTAATGACGTGTTTGCTGTTGTCTATCATGTCGTTCTGTAGGCGTTCATGCATCAAGATGCAGGCACCATCTTTCTTTCAATAGACCTAACTAAAATGGGGGATGCCACTTAAATCAGTATATTAAAAAAGAAAAGAAATGCTAAGTGCACAAAAATGCTGTTTTTGTGCTGGATCCCTTGACAGCAAATAGCAGCTGCCAGTTCTGCAGAACAAAATATAAAGCCCACAAAGGAGGAGTGGGCGATGAGAAGCAAATGGGAGGTGGGAGATAAAAATAAAGATGGCTGGTGGGACCAGGAGATAAAGCAGCAGATGAGGAGATAAAGCAGAAAACGAGAGAAAGCGTCACATTGAGTGGGAAGAAGCACATGAGATAGTTCATGAGGAGGAATGCAACGCAGAGTGCCTGGGGGTTCAGCAGGTGCTTGTAGGAGGTAGGTTGCACCCTAGGGAGCGGGATAGAAAACACATGCACTTTCAAGCAGCATTGAAAGAAAAAGTTGTTTTCTAAAAAGTAGCAGTAGAAGTATACAAGTCAGTCAATCAAAAGGATGGTAAAGAGGCGATGATCTAGGACAGAGACAAACAGTGGCGGCTCCTCCAATAATAAAATGGGTTACTTATCATTTATTTTTCAAGTTCTAAGAGCCGGGCGTGGTTTGGGGGCGGGGCCATCGCGGGGCAGTAATGAGAGGGAGTGGTGGGCACTGCTATCAGGGCACATGTCGGTTTGGCTGTCTGTCTCAGGACGGCCAAACCGACTTGCAGACTGAGCATGTCTGCAACCCGAGCTGAGTTGCAAGGTTGGAGACATTCAGCACAAGCTCCCAGTCTCTCTGGGAACACAAATTCAGGGTGCTCAGGCCAATCCTGATGCTGCTTTCAAGCATGAGGGCAGCGTCAGGATTGGCTGCAGGGGAGTCTTGGAGCCTGTGCTGCAGCGAGTACTTGGAGCAGAAAAGTGGTGGGCGGCAGATGTTTATTTTTTCCTTAAAAAAAAATAATCTTTGTTCTCTGTCGTCCTCCCTCCCCCACCGCCTTGCTATTCCACCCACACACCAGCCACTACAGGAGACAAATAGAAGATGGACAAGGCAAACCATCAAACAAGAAGCAAGCAAATGAGAGTGACAATAAAGCCAACCAATGGTAAGCAAAGGTGGACTCTAAGTCCACAGTGCCTTTTTGGTATTGGAAGGCAATAGGTCTGCCTCAGGCAGACAACTTTTGCTGTCTGATAGGCCAGACATAAAAACGGTTATGAGGATTACGTACCAATTCAGTAAAATAAGATTGGAAGTACAATACTGAATTGAAAAGTGAATCCAGCTTGAATGTTTGACTATGTGAGTGTTTACTGACAACCATCATATCTGGAATGTGTGTATTTAGATACCATCAATTAATATTTACTGTAGGACCAAAAGGCTGCATAACCTAGGAAGGTTAAATGTGCCAGGGGGCTGCAGTGAACTCGCCAGTAGCGTCCAGACATGGCACAAAGAACACGGATGCAGGAAGTCCTTCACGTAAATGCCAATATTTGGAAGAAAATAAAAGGAAAACATAGAGAAAAAATACTTGGTTACCAAAGATGAAACTCGAACTTGTGAGCCAACAGGATTGAAAGAGGGCTTTTGAATCAATGTCCTGCAGTGTTTTGGGATGATGGAAAGGACTGAAAGGCTGTGTGGCTGAATCGTGTCCACTAGGAAGTCGGATTTAAAGAAAAGACTTAGGGACATTCGTCCACAGCTCTGCCAACATTGCTTCAGAAAGCTCTAACAATTCCTGGCGTCTGCATGGCATTAGTTCATCAATCGGTTTGAGAACAAATATTTTCTGGATGACATAAGTATATTTACTTGATAACTATCACAACCATAATGATCATAGGGCAAGTGTATGACGTGTGTCTCATCAATGGAATAGCGGCAAAAAACTCTCACAAGAGACACTGGGGATTGAACCCGTGCCCCAGAGCATGCAAAGCAAGCGCCCTATCTGCGAGCCATGGCTGTTGGAGCAGAAGCTAAGTTAAGGACAACCACACCATGCCTTGATTCACTTCCATCTATCAGTCAAACCAGATTTATAAAGCTCGGCTAATCACCCGTAAGGGTATACAGGCACTGAGGATCTTGCTGCTTCAGGTGGGTCAGTTGAACAATCAGGTCTTAAGTGCCTTCCAGAAATCTGGAAGAGAGATGGAGGTCCGGAGGTGTTGGGGGAGGTCATTTCAGGATTTAGCTGCAAGGAATGAGTGAGAGTGTGCTCCACTGTTGCTTTGGCAGATGCGTGTGTGTGTGTGTGCGAGGGAATGGGAGGCAGAATGCAGGTGACTGGAGGGTTGGTGGAAGTTCCGACGGTGGTTGATGTACACTGGTCCTTGGTTGTGAAGGGCTTTATAGATGTGGATCAGCATCTGGAATTGACATCTCTTCTATATGGGGAGCCAATGGAAGTTCTTGAGCTGAGAGGTGATTTGGGTCCATTTGGGGAGGTCGAGGATGAGTCTGGCAGCTGAGTTCTGTATGGTTTGCAGTCTCTTCAGGAGGCCATGAATGTCTTCAAACGTCAGTCGGATCAAGGCGACTTATTGGATTTCCCAAAGGCCGATATAGGTTTATGGTATGGGATCAGAAACATGATCACCGTGAAAAATAATGAGTAAAATAAAGTAGTGAACGAAAGGCCCAGGTGCGTCTTTATGCATACAAAGTGCATTGCTATTTTTTAACATGCCATGATTATATCATAGTTTCCTGCATTTCTACTATCCTTCCTGACCCAGTGCGGTGAACTCCGCTCCGCTCGCGAAGTTTTCCTCACTCCGCGTTACGCGGAGCTCGCAGAGTTCTGAAAAACTCCAGCGGAGCAGAGTTTTTTTCCTCATTCGCGCTCATCAACATCAAGTTGGCGAGCGCAAGCGATGTAAATCCACCTCCTGGTGAGTTTTTTCATTGTTTGCGATCGTCAACGCCAAGTTGGCGAGCGTGGCAAATCAACCTCCCGGCGAGATTTCTCAACGGGGGCGGTTGGATTTGTCATTTCAAAACCGTCCGTTTGCATTGAGAAAGCTGCCGCTCGAGTAAAAGATCTACTCGAGTGGCAGAAAGGAAGCAGCGCCCACTTGCGCTGTGCATGGTGCCGTTCGCGATGATAGCACAGTGCGAACAAACACCCGCCACTGAAAATCACAGCGAACTACATTTTATCTTATGCACTCTGCCGCTCGCAGGGCTCGATGTAATGTGGCGGAGTTTGTTTAACACTTAGCGGAGTTGCGCGGAACTCTGCGAACTCCGCCCAGGCCTAATCATTTCATGTTTCATGTTCATTTGTTTTTACAATGTCATTTCCTGCTTACTCTTTTTTGCTAACACATCCATGCCACCTTTAGTTGGCAGTATTTTTACATTCTATTTCATTTACACTCGCAATGTCTATGGCATATGTTTGTTTAAAAAAAAAGAAAATTCACAAGAAACCCCAGACCTATTGAGTTTGCCAATGCCTGTTTTCAACTGAGGGTTTAAAGTCTCTTCGGTAACTTAAACTTTGGCGCCAGTGACAAAGGCACCACATGCACATTTTAAACATGGAGCTTGAAGTAGAAAATAGACATAGAAGACTATAGTACTTAATGTGTGTCACCGGTTGCAGGTGGCTGGACCGACCCTCGCTTTTGGGCACTGGGTCTTATTTTTAATTGTGAGACTTCATCCCAGAGCAAGGGAGAGAAAGAAGAATTACATTACAGGAAGAAAGTAGAGAGAAGAGAACGATAGCAAAACAATGACAAAGGGAAAGAAGGAAGAAGAAAATGGTAGGATAACTGAGATAAGGGGAACCAATATTCAGCAACATCAAGCGCCTATAATGTAATACAAATGAATAACTGGGCGCCTGGACACAGCTTTCTTCCCTGACATGTCAGTAAGCATGTCACCTCAGATCCACAGGGCGCCTGGGTACGGCCACTGCAGCTTTATGCAATGACATGTCTGTATGGATGTCACCTCAGATCCACTGGGCGCCATGTTTAGTGTACCCTGGTTGAGGCAAGGTAGTGCGCGCTGCAATAGAGTGTGATCCACCTGGATTCCGGTTCCAGCAGCTATTTCTGGTCAGGATCCATGGTGCTGACCCCGCTGGATATTCCTGAATTTGTCCCAGTGCTGTGTGCAGGCACAGACACACATTTTGGGGGTTCACACACTTTCGGTTTGCTTTGCCCTTGGAAGCTGCAGACTGCAGGGGTTCAGTCCAGCAGTAAATGGGTCTCTGCTCCTCTCCCTGGACGAGCAGTAAATCCTTTTGTTCATGCTCTGTGCCCCACTGGCCGTGGTTGTACTTGCAGACTCAGCAACAGGGGCCCTCTGGCTGACACGTCATAGCTTTCCAAGGGTTAAAGTAAGACCGAAGAGTGTTCTGCATTCAGTCTTTCTGCAGTAGCAAGAATAGGTGTTTTGTAGGATTGTCAGGTGTATCTGTGTGTGTAATTACACAATCATTTACAAAAGGCAAAATAGGAAGTGAATGTTTTCAACACTTAAGACAAGTATTTAATACTACCAAACCAAACCCATTTTATCAACCTTAAATAATGAACGCTGGATTAAAACCTTGTGGGATTAAGCATTAGGCTCGATAGATTGCATAGAGAGGTTTGTAGTTAGCACATAACTCACTGAGGCATTTTACATGAGTGTAAAGTGTGACCTGTAGGATAAATTACGACCTCTGCAACAAAAGCAGCAGTAACCCACTGAGCCATCTTACATAAAATGGACAGCTTTGACCATGTTTCATGTCATTCCCTGCAGCAGGGATAACAATCCTCTGAGCTATTTAATTATTCATGCACATGACCAGCTCTCTCCAGCAAGTGGTTAACTCTCTGGTTATATTAACAGTGTTGTTTCCTGCAAGACCTCTGCAGCAGGTTCATTAACCCACTAAAGATGTCAACACTGTCTGTCCCTATCTGTCTGCCTGAGGGTAGCCATGGGAGGTCTATGGTAACCTGCTGCACTCTGGACATTCAGACCTGGCATCATTCAGAGGCTGAGCCTTGTAATAAACCCGCAAGGCCATCTCCATCCACAGAAGCGACCGAGTCAGCACATTTCAAGGGGCGGGAGTCTGTGATGCTGCGGGGAGCAGAGCCGAACATGCTGATGAGGGCTTGGATCCGTGTCAAGCGCTGAGGCATCCGGAACGGCTTCATTAGACATGTGACGCTCTGATATGGGCACCTGGTCCCGGGGCTTCACTCCTGCGGTGGACCGGAGAAGAACAAGCCCTCCACAGGTGAGAGGCGTCACAGGCTCACTGCAAGACTGAGCCCTGCCTTCCAATCAAAGTACAACTCACACTATAAGAATAGTAAATCAATTAGGATTTGTAGAGCACGGCTGCTTCACCGTGAGGGTCTCAAGGCGCTATTGGAAGATGCTGAAGAATAATGGCTGATGGCTGGAGAAGTGAGAGTCAAGGCACTATAGGCTCCAGTAAACAATACAGCAAAGATAGATCTCAAAGAGAAACATTACTGCGACCATACTATCAAGTGTAATACATTTTTAGGTTAATGTTCATTTATCCAAAGTCCTGCGTCTCTCCTATTCCCTGCCCCCTAGAGTTGGGTCCAAAAATGACTACTTAGTGCACAGAAATCTGCACTCGTAAATCCCAGAGTAGGGGTGGGCAAGGGGTGATCCAGGGAGTGGTTTGTCTTGGAGTTTGCGTACAACCATAAGCATAAGCATTCATATTTGTTGGCAATCTCCGATATGACTCCTTCCCACCCTGGAAATGGTCAGAAATGTATTCCAGCAAAGGGCTGAAATAACTTCAAATCCAAGACGGGAAGGGGAACGGATCACCTCTAGATTTAGTGTGGATGGAGGGGTAGGAGAAGAGATTTATTCATGGGGGGAAAAGTTTTCTTTGCAGACAAAGAAAAGATGCCTTTGCACAGGTGGTCCCATTCCACGTGTGTAAAATTATAAATTATGTAGAAATTCACATGGGGAATAGGTGTTCGGTGGGATGTGTCACATGCCATTCCCAGTAGTACACCTGGAAACCTGTGTCTGTGGCAGCTTTCGAGGAATACTAGTGGGAACGTCTGTGAATTGCAAAAAATACTAAATTGGCACTCATATGTAGGTGTACTACTACCAGTGCAGACTTACTACTGTGTACGTGAATATGCCCTCATCTTTCTAGTGGTTGATTCCCTGCTCCTACGCTGAAAGGGTCCTTTAGTGCGGTAGCAGAGAGCCGCCTCTATTGCACTTCATTGGTACTTGGGTCCACACTCAGGAAAATCAGACTCGATAGAAGATGTCTTGAATTTCTTCAGTTGCTTTCATTATCGTGCACAGCACAAACTGATTGAAGCACGAATAAACTTGTTGAACAAGGAAGTAGTTATGCCACTTTGATGTCTTTCCGGCTGGTCTCATATTCCTTGTTGGTCACCTTAAGACCTGGCCTTGGATCTCTCTGACTGAGCTCCAATCCAGAAAATGTGGGTACCACTTTCTTCATCTCCTAGTGCCTTTTAAGTCTATTCACAGTTGGTGATCCCAGCCTCATCATTTCAGTGTTTATACAGTCATGGCTCTGCCCCATGACATTTTCTGAACCCAATACTGGCTAATAGCTCGAGCATAGGGAGGTACTCCAAAATTAAGATGACTTCAACCTGTTAGATGCCATCAAAGACGCCCAGAAGAGCAGGTTGTAGGAAGGTGGATACCTGACTATGGTTACCCAGATTTTTTTGCCTTGTGTTTAGCTGTTTTTTTACTTAGTTGGCCTGGGATCCTGCTAATCAGGGCCCCAGGCTATCTGCTCTCTCTTTAAATGGACTCCATGTACCCTGGGTACATAACCAATGTGGTACTGGACACCTTGTCAGCCCCTGTACCATGCACTATAGGTGCCCAGGGCATAGGTGCATCCAAGACCTACTCGGGGCTGCAGCATATCTTTTGCCACCCCTGGCTGGTACTTAAATCGACACAACTGGCTGTTCCCACAGCTGGGGCAAGGTGGTGTACTCACCCCTTGCTTAGATGTAGTATACCTATGTCTAAACCTATATCTGGACACATCTATACCTATCAGTCACTCCTATGGCAGGCCTTTACAGTCCTGGAGGCAGAGTGCTTGGTTTGATGTGATGAGATGGTGCTCTAGCATGAGCTGAGCCTGACTGCAGTGTTGGGACCAATTCCTTAATGCTGTTCCAGTGATACTGCCATACCATATACTCTTAAGTGCATTATAATCCTTACGGTTATTGCAACTCTGGTTTGGCTTTATCAAAACATGTCGTGTTTGGTGTCATACACATTGGAATACTATCCCCTTGCCAGTCCTGGTGGTGGGGATAGCATCCCACCCTTCTAGAGGGTGCAGGCATGTTACTTTACTAAAACGCGGTTAATCCTAACCAGAGCCCCAGCATCACAAAATGGATGCTGCTGCCACAGACACATGTCTGGCCTCCTGCTGCTGACCGAAACTCGGCAGAGGACGCCTGGACAAAGGGTTTCCTGTCACAGGGAGGTGTCACACCACCCCAGACAGGAGATAGTGGATTGTAGCAGGAAGGGTTGAATGAAACTAGACACTGCCTGGGGCGCACAAGGTGTCCCTGGGCAGATTCCAGTCAAACCGGTTTGGGGCACTCCTGCCCCAGTCTTGGCGCGAAGCTGGACAAAGGGAAAGGGGTGTAACCACCCCCCTCCCAGGTTCCACCCATAGGAGGGGCCTAGCAGGTAATCCAGCCCCCAGATTTGGAATATAGGTGGGAGCAGTGCCAATGCACATCAGATTATCCTGACTGAAACTTATGAACGAAACTCTGGACCCTTCGACATCCCACTCCTCGGGGAAGACTGAAGAATCTCCCTTGTGGTCAAGGAGTGACCACCCTGTGCAAACAGGCACCATCCAGCACCTCGATATTTGCTTTGTTGCAGTTCCCGCCGGAACTCGAGCGACAGAGATCAACAAGACCCAGCGTGCCTGCCTTCTAACAGCCCGATCCACAGTACCTGCAGAGCTGAGACCCGTGGAGGCGACCTGAAGCGTGGGAGCGGCCATCTTGGAGAAACAACAAAGCGCTGACCGTGCAGCATCCAAGGCCCCCTCGAAGCTGTGCATTGGAGTCTGAGACGCTCCAGCCCGTGCAGTTTGTACACTGAAGCTCACCCCTCCACACTCGACGAGTGCTGCGTGGGGCCCTTTTGCATCTTTCTGCTCGGCGCGTTGGTCCGGTCGCTTGCCTGTTGGCTAGTGGCCCCAGTACCAACGAAACCTTAAATTTACACAGCTAGTCTGGTTGCTCCAGACTGGCACTAGCTCCCCTGAAAAGGAGCACCGGCTCAGACCTTGCTGGTCCGAGTGTTAAGCCATCTTCGATTCCCGCCTGGGTTGCATTTGCCAAGGCCTGTTGACTCCGATCTTGAAGCCGAAACCGCCGTCAGCGAGAACCTTTGCGGGACAGCTCGTGATTCACTCCAGGACATCCCCGGTGCCCCAGAGACCACGTGGCAGCGGAGAGAAGCTACACGACATCGACCTGATTGGGCCCGACATTGCCTGGTTCCTTCCTGGTCACTGGCTAGTGACCCAGACTCTGTCCCCTCTGCTTTCAGGTACTCTACAACTTCGATCCACCCTTGGATCGCCCCGGACACTTCTCTTCTGGACGCCTGCAGCATCTTCATCTCCAGGCACCCTAGATCTTCGTGACGAAACCCGACACACCTTTTGCACCTGTGCACCCGCTTCCTGTGGATGAGGTAACTCTTGATCGCCGGTGCTCCTGTAGTGTTTTACACCTCTAGTGTCTAAGTCTAAAGTTTTGTCCTTCTAGGCCAGTCGGAAGACTTTTAAAACTGTAACTCGATAACTTTTACGCACCATTGACTTTGCATTGGTGAATGCTTGTGCTTTCTGCACTGCACCCGAATTCCGCGGGCTACTCCCGCCCTAACTGCTGTTAGTGCATCGTAGTCCAAGCAATTCCCAAGGCCCTAGGCCTTACCCCAGATCGATTAGTGATTGTTATACCACTTTATTGATATATGGTTTGAGTGGCCACCGGCCTCATCCTAAACGTGCAACTTGTCTATGTTTAACTGTACTTTTATTTAAACGCTTGTGCTTCATTGCTCATAAAGAGTAGTGGGGATTATTCTAAGAATAAATACATATATTTTGATAATATATAACTTGTGTGGTGTCCTTTCATTTGATATTACAGGATTGTATATGGTAAAACAGCTCGCTTTACTCGCTCTTTGAAGTTAAGCCTTTAAGGCTGCTTAGTCCATGCTACCCCTAGGATAGCTTGTCTATAAGGTTGACTTACAACCATCACCATAAGGGATTGTTTGGACTGATATAGGGTGTCCCCAGAAATGGAGACATCATACATCAGGCCAACTTCTCACACAGCATTCCTCAACACTAACCTGACTGCCATATCACCCATTTAGAGTCAACAATAGTTCTGTAGTTCTGGATATTAGCTTCCTTTGGGATGATCACTGAAAACTGTCAGAAGGACTCCCTAGGACGTTGTGGATACCTAGAGGGGACACTATACCCACACTAGGGAGAGGGATATTCTACACTGGAATGCATGACCTTCATATCAGATTAGATGTTCTCCCATGTTCCCTATACATCTTGGTAATGTGATGATACTAAGCAGTTCACCAGAAAATTGTCGGATCACAATCTGTTGCTCCTGCAGTTAAATTGGGGTACAGTGAGAATGGCTATTCCTAGCTGAAAACTAAAGGTAGAACCCTTAGATGACAGACCGTTTAAACAAGACATAGGGGAAGAAATAAGGGCCTACTTCCTTGATAACAGGGGACTGCATCCTCCATGCAGTTCCATGTTCTCAAGAACAGTATGGAATGGGAGGCCTTCAAAGCAGTGATTCGGGTTACTCCAGGAACATCAGATCAACAATCCTGAAGGATGTAGAGAAACAAGAGCAAATGCTTGAGGATTTGGAAACGCAATGGCATAAGCATCCAGAAATGCAGGCAATTAGCTTCCCAGGCTACTTGAAAGACTGTGCTACTTTTACAATAAGACCTATGTGGCCAAGGCATATGGGGAGAGAGATAAAAGAGGAAGTTTGCTAGAGGATTCAGACAAAAGAGGGGCATCAATTCTAGAGCTTTCCACATCTAGAGGAGAATTAGTGTGATATTAATAAAATATTATTGATTACTATACATGGGTGTACATAGAAATGGGCCAGGGTAAGGGAGAAGCTACTTCTCGATACTTACAGGAAGCTGTTCTTACAACATTACTTCCCGGGGATATGGATACAATAGGTGGGAAAGTAACTGAAGCAGAGGGCAGGTTATCTATTAAACGAGAGCATGAAGGTAAGTCCCATGCTGTGTTTGTGTAGTAAAATGGGTGGATTACAAAAGCTTGGCACTGCACCGGGATACAAAACAGGTTAAAGGAATACCGAAATGAGAAAAGCATGGGAAATGGTTCCAGATTCCCTAAGAGGCCCGGAGGAAACCTGGGAGGACCCATCCTACCAGTACACTAGATTGGCCCCTACCCTCTCTACCGTAGACAACCAACACTGGCTACTTTGATCTTAATGACACTTGTAACGTTTGTAGCCTTGAGTGCCCACAAACCGAGATATCAGAACACCATTAGGCCCACAATTTACACAATAGTCTAGAAGAGTCCCTCACAAACTGGTTGCCCTTGTTTTTGACTTGGTTTGGTTTGCTGTTTAATTAATGATGTAAAATAAATAGACTACGCATAAGAGTATAGCAGTATTAACTGTAACAACATATCGGTCCAACGAAATAAATGATTGTGAATCTGAAGACATGGTATGAAGTATAGGAACCACTGGCACATTTGCCCAGTAATCACTGAGAATTTACATAAATGCTTCATCTGAGTGCAACACCCTTTCTATAGGCTTGGAGAAATGTCATGATATGGGATTGCACGTAGTTATAAAACTCAATAAAAATATGTTTTTAAAAAAAAAAATAAGTACTTCTGCTTTGAGCAGTATTTGCCTGCATATAATTCCTCGACAGAATACAGGTATTAGCTGAACACGTCTCTCAGGTGAAGAGTGTACTAACCTGCTGTTATAACCCCCTTGCAGTAGCATTTTTGCTGTTGAGTATTATTGTGAAAAACTGCTGCTACTACTAACCAATTTAATTATATTATCTTTCTCAATGCTGGAAAAGGAAGTGCAGAGCCAGGTGGCTGGGACTACTGGTCACACTCTGATGTCAACAGTCAACCCATAACTCATTGAGCACCCTGCTGGCTTCCAAACGCCACAATCCATAAACACAGGTATATTGAGTAACAGAGTACACCACAGGTGCACAACACGTGCTATCTGTGGAAGCAAACCACTGATTCTGATTCATAGACTGAAGATCTGTGGAGATTTAAGCCAGTAGATGGAATTTACAACCTTGAGAAATCGGCAATCATGGTGGCGCTTCAACTGTTGTAGGTTTAGTGCTGTGGGAGGGATCATGAATGTCCCTGTGGCCAATGGAAATTTTGGGAAGCCCGACAAAGGTGCAGCCTTGTCTGTATTTATTAACATTCCCAATGGCTTTAGGGTCAGAAAAGGATGAATTAGAGTGCATTAAGGAGTGTGGAAACACCCGTTTGTGTCCAGAAGGTCTCATGAATAGGGGTTTTTCTGCCAAGAATATTAGTTCAAAGTGACCCTTTAGCCTACATTGAACCACGAAATTATTGCTGCAGAAAACTTGCCAAATGTACATAAACAATGATTTTTACCGAATTAGGTGAGTTCACACTCTGAGGCTTGTGAATCCTATGAACATAGTAACGTCATGAAGATCCTAGACATAAGCTAGCACTCATCAGGTCATTATTGTCTTTTCTGAATTAGTCCTATAGGTCTGTGAAGTTTTTATAAGATGACAAGTGCTTTACAAAACACCTAAATTAATACAGACGGGACTGCCCTGCCACAGCACCACCAAACCTGCGTGACAACCTTCTGCCATATAATAACTTTTTTAGTAATTGGCGGGAATTTCTTTTGCCGTTCCCACGGCGGTGCCTATAAAATAGGCACCGCAATGGGAATGTCAAAGGAAGTTCCAGCACAGCATGGACTGTGAAGTCCATGCCGTACTGGAACTAGGAGGGGGCACATGTTGTGGCCCCCTGGGTGCATCCACAAGGAGTGAGGCATAAGGGGCATTGTAGAGCTCCCTATCTTTCCTCACCGCCACTGTTTTCGTGGAGGAAAGACCTCCATGAAATGAGTGGCGGTGATGAAAGTCATAATATGCTTGGTGGGACCGCAGCGGTCTGTGCTCTGCCTGAGACCTCAGTTACAACCACTCACTGCAGTTCACTATCTCTATTGCATGCACCATCTGAGCACAGAAAGAAAAACGCCTCCAGCAGCAATTTCAATTTCACAGCATAATGCTGCTTGTCAAATAAAGTTGTGGAGCCAATGCGTAAAATTGTTTAATGCCTTGTAATGTTCATATTGAAGGGTTTTTGGTGCTTATTCAACCATTCTCCTTTTTTTCCTGCCACACTGCCCAGTACATGCAGACTCCTCACTCGACCAAAACGTCTGGCTATAAGCGTTAAAAAGTCATCAAAGGGAACACATCTAATGAAAATGTTTTACAGAGTTTGAGCAGCAGCAAAATGAAAGGGGTATAAAATGTTTAAAAGAGCAAAAGGAGACCAGGTATATAAAAAACAAATATAATGTCATCCTTAGGCAAAAGAGAAATGAGAACTCTGTAAAGGCCAGCCAGGCTCAGACTAAATAAAGGAACAAGCCAACAGCCTGGTGAGCCTCAAATGACCCCTCCTGTCTGTGTGGGTGGGGATTCACCTCTCTGAAGGTCCTTTCAAGATTCTACACATTTTCTAGACTGAGGTTGCTGGCATTTTTATCTCTGAGCATTGTCTGAATGCCATTGAGTATCCCAAAATGTATGCTCTGAACATTAAACATAATGCACATTGGTTAAACACAACTAGCTTATTTAACCTTTAAGTAAGACCACAGTAACTCAATGCATGGAATGCACCAGTGGCACCAATATTAAATGTCCTATGTGGACTGTAGTGTACATTCACAGCCTCCACCTAAGTGACTGTGAAAGGCTGGTGTCCAAGGTCAGGCGTTGGGCCCTCTGTTAGCCACAGGAACACAAACGGGTTAAGAAGGACTCCATCATCTGCCCAGATAGGAGCGGACGGCACAGGTCACGGCTAGAGCCCTGGCTGGACAGCGATCTGCCCACTAAGAGCCTTGGGTGGATGGTGAAGCTGTAGGAGACACCAGGAGTAGGTTTTTCAGCATTAACAGAAAGTGATTAATTTATTGGACTCTTGGAGAATCGGGAGAAGGTACCAAGGCTCCTTAAGAAAAACAAAACTATGGAAACTTCTTACTGACAGTCTGTACTGCTCGCAGTTTTGACAGGTTGAAGTTACCGTGGACCGCCAACAAGAAGGACACAACCTCATGACCCCATCACCAATTACAGCATCATACCTTGAGCTAATAGAGGAGTATGACTCTAGAAAAAACTAACTTCCAAGGTAAAACTTGCGGCTGGTGCAGCCTACTAGTCTTACAACCCTAATCTCGTCGCAGCTAGCCTGAAATCCTGCCTAGGTGCCAGACAAATGCAACTTTAACTGGGGCTATGCGCTTTCTTGGAGCTTCCGGCCTTAAAACTTTGCAAATTAATTTCACTGGTTCTATGCATTCTATTTTAGCATTTTTCTTTCGACTTCATTTAATAAATTTTTCTCCTGGAGTTTTGGCACTTATTTTTTAGGTTCATAATGTTAATCTTGACTTGATAATACTTAACACCCATATCTCGCTGAAAATGCTTTTGGCCGTAGCGATCAGGCGATATACCAATATTTTGTCACCAAAATTGTGTTTTCGTTAAGCTAAATATTCTTTTATTAGGTTCTTAGGGTAGCCCCTCACTAACTAATAATCCAAATGTATTTGCTATGTATTTACTTAAGGAATTTATGGGCAAGTCAAGCATCAACTTTTGTAGACAGAGCTGGAGGTTTGGCTGTTCGCAGTCCCCTTCACTGACCTAATCTGTGCGGCTTCTGCGCCACAGTCCTCTGTTGGGTCTTTACAAATTGAATATTCTTTCACCGCCCTGTTCATTTATATGGCGCTCCAGCTCTTTTCCTGCTGAACTGGAGAGCCAGGGGTCTTTGTGTCTGAGAGGGTAAGTTGGTCATCCTGTGGGAATGATTGGCTGGTGTTACTAGGAAGGGTATCATCCATTGTACATCTGAAAACCTGGTGTGTTTGCCTCCCTCAAGGCCCAAGGTTATTAATTTTACAAGACCCCTTTCGCTAATATCTGCCTGAGAAATAGTGTGAGAATGCATAACAAGTTTTTTGCTCACTCAATTAAAAGTTCAGTGATTGAATGGCTGCATGAATTGGCATTTGTGGCACAGCGTCATTATTTTTAGTACTTTTGTTCACCGTTAACCCATTCCATAGATGGAATACTTAAAACGAGAGGGTTGTCCTCCTTTTAAGCTGCAGTGTGTTTGATAAACTTCGCTACCCCATCATATTGTACCGGACCATACGTACCATATCATGCTACCGTAGCGTGCCAAGGATATTTGAACGATATGAAGTGTATGCACACAAGTGTACAGATGAGTCTCAAGTTGAGTTTTGAACAGGGTCAGATTGCCCTTTAGTCCCTTGTCGGAGGGTAGTTGACACCACATTCTGGAGCCAGAAGCTGCTAATGTTCTTCTTCCCAAACGCTTGAGATTAAACCAACACCTGGTGGTCAGGTTAGTTCCTTTGGAACGCAGATGTTTAGGAGGGGCGTACTAAAGAAGGCTGCGTAACCGAGGAGACCGACCATTTCCATGGAGAAATGTATGCATAAGCATCAGAACACGGAATGGGGAGCCAATGTATAGATCTGAATATTGTTCAAGGTGGCAAATTTAGAAATTCTATAAGCCTTGTCAGTACAGGTTTTAATTTTTGGTAGTATGTTTCTTAATTTGCCTGCTCCACCCAGAAACAATGCTCCACCATAATCCGTCGGCGAGTTGATACTTGCCCAGGTGACCACTAGCAGAAAGTCTGCCAGTAAAAAATCGTTTACCAATAAAAACTTGATTTCACATACTGTGGACATAAAGTGAGCTGGAATCCTCTGTAGAAAGTGAGATTTTCATCTGTGTGTTGATGCTCCTGGCCGTTGACTTCCATTAGACTTTTACCACCCTTAAGACGTCGGTGACAGTCTCAGAACACCTTGATATTTGTTTTTCGTTTTTTGGAGGAGGGTCTGTTCCAGTGGTCGAATTGGGCAGGACATGTGGGGCACAACATTCCCCTACGTTTTGTGAAAAGACAACCATTCCGGGATGGTCACTTGTGACATTTAAAATGCTTCAGCTGAAGGGTAAGGCAGGGAGTCTCCTTTAATGTGAATCTGAGGGAGAAGCATACAGCTAAACAAGCCTTCTTGCCAGGGTGCCTGCTTGCCTGAAAGAAATGTAAATGTGTGTGATTGGTCAATATGCAAATGTAAAGGCTGCTTGGAAGCTGATACTGGCTGTAATTGATTGAATCAGTTTAAACTTCCTGATGTGACAGATTTATTCTTTTTGAGTGGTATTGCAAGGGAGTTACCTACTAACAGTGAAGTGTGTGCTTTTAAAGGACAGTTATAAAAATAAATTGCACTACATATTGTCTGGGTATTACTTAAACCTATATTTTGGAAGGGCTTTCTCTTAAATATTTTCCTGCATTTGTTTAATATAAGCTATATTATCCTGTGTGTAATGCAAGTTTAAAATAACGACTTACATGTACACAGTGCTTTCTATCACAGTCTGGGACCTTGTAGCACTGAACATAAACTAGTCACTATGCACCACTGCACCAACCAGGATTCAATTCCGTAGCTCTTTGGTTACAGACACAGACCTCTGCAGTGCATTAACTAATACAGGTTATTTAAAATGTGTGACAGTAAATTTCCCACTGATTAACTTAACTTGTATTTTTATTTCATTTAAGCTGTGCATTTACCTAGGGTGACCAGATTCTCAAAACAAAAAATGGGGACAGATCATAGACATAGAAGTAGGACTACAGTTTGCAGTAACCATCGACATAAAAGTAGGACTATTTGACAGCTGTCATAGACATAGAAAAGGGACTACAATGACAGCTCCCTCCACAGACCGAGATGAAGCATTACAGACAACAAATCCGAGGACTTTTATTGGCACACTTCTCCTTTAAGCAGCAGCATTAGTACTTTTTAGTACATTTACACTTTTACACTTTTAACGACTATAGCATATATTTGCCAAAAATCAATAGAACATCACAGGCTAGCAAACGCATGATTTACAAGCTTTATCAATGTTCGTTTCTATAGCTGCCTGTCAGCACCACGTAAAGTACAACTCACTAATATTGCTTAGTTGCTCATGACAGAAAAGCATGGGAGGTAATCTGCGGAATGCTAAATTGCCAAATGGCAGCCATGGACCAATGTAAGAAAAACACTTCTCTCCAGGTATTACTGCCTTAGGGGCTTAAGCGTTGCAGAGGCTGGCTGACCACACAGTCCTCCCACATTTGCGTGGTTACTGCTGGGATGTCATGTTACCTTACTGGGGTATGTATAGTGCACTCTAGCCATTGGTATCATCTCATAGCGCAATAGTGTGAAGACCTGAGCAAAAAGCTCGAGCAGCGCTGCTCGCCTCTTCCACAGGCGTTAATACTGCTCCTTTAAGTCCTTTCCAGATAAACAGTTTGCGGTGATCTGAAAGGTCAGTCAATAGATCAAGTCATAGCTTTCATATGGAGAACACAGGATTTCTGTTCTGATCTTGTAACTGGTAGAAATTAATGGTTGGAGCTTGAGAAGGACGTTGGGGACGTCATCACCACATGTGTTATCGGACACTCATCCTAACATTCAGAAATACTGTAAAGTTTCTGTTTCGTGTACTTCTAGGTGGGACATCTGGGGAGCAGCAAACACACAGCCTCAACAGATCACAGACGTTCAGAAAGTTCATAAACTGGGGTTGCACCTTAATATCACTATTTCCTCCTCTAGCGAAGATTCAGTTTTGATGATATGCAATTGTTCAAATATGGCTGGCACGATGACGTAGGTGGCGCTCATGTAAAAAGAGAAAGGAAATCCCAAGAGAAAATGTCTCTCTTCAAAGGATTTCCCTTCCTGCTACACCGCTCACCTCAGTGACGACACACGCTGTAAACAGTGCAAAGAGAGCATGCATGCGCATGCTCAACCAGAACAATGAAAAACAGGGACATTTCTGTGTTTAACATGGACACTGTTTGAAAACAGGGGCATTTAAGTCACTTGGAGAAAAGTGTCGGGACACGGGGACACTTCTCCAAAAACGGGGACCATCCTGGGAAAACGGGGCCGTCTGGTCACCCTAATTTTCCAGTGGGTGAAAGATCAAAAAAGTTACAGAATATTTTATTTGGCACTCCTCTGACCCTGCCCTCCGAAAACTCACCCACCCCGTTGCACGCAGCATCACAGTTTCCAAACTTTTTTTTAATGTACTTTAACCAATGCTTTGTTCAGGCAGTGCCAGGCTCTAAGTCCCATCCCTGTATTTGACCCCGCCCTCTTCCTGGCGGTGTGCTCAAAGCTCCTCCCCTTTAAGGCATAACTTACTCTCATATCATAAAAATATTTAAAAAGTTGGCCCGTCTGCAGATAGCTGGTGCATTTGCCTGAACTTCGCATACTGGGTAATAAAAAATAACATTGACGGGGAAGAGAAAACACAATCACGCAGCGCGCTCGTGTGCCGTTTAATATTCTACGATATCAAAAGACATATTTGTTTTACAAGGTGTAATAGCTCTTTATGCTCTACAACGCCTTTTACAAAGATCCACCAGGGCCCTGGCGCGTTGATAAAAGGATAACAAATTATTGTACAGTTGAGGGAAATCTTCAATAGTTCAGAAACACCGCTGTGTGATAGATCTCCCATCACCCTCTCCAGGAAGCATCGTTCATCACCGTACTTTATGCTCACAATAATGAACATGCTTCTTAAAGACTCCCCAGCACAGCGTATGAGTCTGCGCGGGACCGCGTACCGCGCGCCACAGTGAGGCGCGCAAGCAGTATTTCAGAGGACATAAACAATAGACTGGCAGATGCAATATATTCCTGCTCTACTGAGGAGATGGCAAGGTATCGATTGGCTGCCTCCGCTCTACAGTGAAATCTAAACAGCATCATCAATTCTGGAGTGACATGTTTTAAGAACGAGCTATTGACTTTCAAAAACACCCTCTATTTGATATATAGAGGTGTACAGAACATCAGATATTAGGAGCAGTTTTTCGAGCTAATCAGCCACAGTCACACACTGTGGTAAAACAGCTCAGTGGGGCAATGGAAGTTTTTATTGTAAGTTAATTTATTCAAAAAAAAAAAAATTCTGCCCGAGGCGGATCTATGAGTGGCACCCTCTGATCACTGATGTATATTACCCTGTTTTGCTTCATTATGTGCTATTGCTGCTCTGCTATGATAAATATTTTGAATCCGGTGTATCATATGCTTTAATATGGAGATCGAAAACTGTCTGCATAATGTTTGTATTATAGCTTTACCTGCATGTTCGGCAGGTATGTTTCATTATCATAAAAATGGTTACTGATGCAACTATTATCCTTATAATCATACAGGTCATTGTAGGGCTTGTGCCCTTCATAATGCAAAATAATTTAGTAAAATTGGTTTAAAAAAAAAAAAATTTAAATGACTGCATATGTAAACTTTAGAGATTAAATTAAGACGAGAAAAAAACAGGTTAAAAAAAGTCAAAGAATAAGCAGAAAACAATAATGATGAATATTCTTTTTTAGGATTCACACACACAAACACATATATATATATATACACATATATATATATATATGTGTATATATATATATACATATATATATATACAAACCTTGTTTACTCCTGAGGCGGAAAGCCGGGAGCTGTTTATATTTTAATATTTGTGTGTCACTCGTACCTTGCTGATTTTAGAGCACTTACCCTTCCCTGGCACTACAGGACTCGGCTCCTGGGATCACCGCACAGCTGACTCTGCGCTGTCTGCGGACTTTGATTCACAAACAATTCCCGCCGCCATTCTCGGTGTGCCGCGAGGTCACGCCCCCTTGGAGGCCACGCCCCCGGCCTTTCTTTTCCCCTTTATATTATGTGCGTCCATCGTACGCGCAGCGGACGGGCGCAGCGGGCGTGCCGTTTGTGCGCCGAAGGCGCGCCTAAGGCAAGCCCGTCTTCGCCTTCCGCGCCAAGTCATCGCCTCTCGCCTGTCCCCCTACTCAAATTACATGGACTGGCTTTCGGTATGACAGAGATTGCCTCCATGCACTCAACTCGGGCCGAAGATGTGACAAGTTAGTTGGTTGCCTTGGTCAGACTGGCCTACAATGTAAGTCCTGCAACTTTGTCACTCCCAAACCGTGCTTATCAGGGCACAAAACCAGTATGCCTAAACACTTTCCTTTTACTGTCCTCCAACTTAACGTTAGGTCCCTTGTTAAGCACCACCAGGAGGTTAATACTCTCCTTACCGATGAGAACCCTGACGTCTTATTCCTTTGCGAAACCTGACTTCAGGAAGAGATGACCAGCATTCCGAGTCTTACGCTGCCGGAGGGTTTCTCTATGAAATCTATTAATAGAGATACTAGGGGAGGCGGCATAGCCGTCATTTACCGTACACTATACTCCTGTTCTTTTCTGGAGGAAGACATTAAGGGGTGTGAATGTGCCCGGTTTAAAATTACTACAGACCCCCACTTTTCCCTCTCCGGCCTTTACATTTACCGACCCCCGGGCCCCGCTTCTAAGTTTACTGAGGAACTCCTAGAGTTAGCACATGCTCTGGTAATGACCTCGGCCAACTTTTCTATACTGGGAGACCTTAATCTCCACTTTGACTCCACTTCGGACCCCACCATCAGAAATCTCCTGGCCGATTTATGTGCTCTACAGCTGACCCCTCTTATTCACACCACTACGCACTCTGCTGGCCATTTACTTGACCCTGTTTTTACCAACATCCAGGAGGCCAGAGCTGACCTACCTAAACCCATGGGATGGACTGACCACTTTCTCATTAAATTCACGATACTGGTAAACAAACTGTCCAATAAAGCTCCACCCCCCTCTTGCTACAAAAGACCTCGGCATTAATTACAAACTGATGATCTCCTCACTACCCTTAGAGAATTCCATCACGAAGCCTCTAACGACATCAACACGTCCTATGCTGCATTTCTGGACTGGATCATTAAAGGACTTGACACCCTTATACCAGCTAAATGGACTAGAGGACGTAGCTCCCCCTCTAACCCTTGGTATAATGAAAATCTGAAACTTTTGCGGAAAGAAGCTAAAGTAGCCGAACACAACTGGAGAAAGGAGTTTAAAGACAGGGATAAAGCCCTGTACCTGTCTAAACTAAAACTATACCACAAAGCCATACGCGCGGCCCGCGCATCTTTCTACGCTAAAGAAATCAACTCCAGCTCCAACCCCACAAAAACCATCTTCAATCTGGTGAAAAAACTTCAAAACGGCGGCAATCCAGCCTCTTGCATTACCTCCGCACAGCAATGCGAGGATCTCGCCACCTTTTTTATTGAAAAGGTGAGGAAAATCTACAGTACCTTCCCACAGGACTCCTCCGATTCTATTATATCCTCCAACCTTTTTATTAAAGGCACCAATTACCACTTCTACCCGAGATCTCCCACAGTGATCTAGCCAAACTCTGTAGGAAGGTTAAGTCCGGCTCCCCGTCAGATCCCATGAGACCGGCTCAATTTATTGAATCTTTGGATTTCTTTCTGCCCTCACTGGCCACGCTTCTAAATCTCTCATTTTCTTCAGCAGTGGTCCCCACTTGCTGGAAGCAAGCTTGGGTCACCCCCATTATTAAGAAGCCTACATTGGACCCCTCAAAATTGGAAAACTTTAGGCCCATCTCACTACTCCCCTGGGTGTCGAAGCTAGCAGAAGCTCATGCTAATAATGTCCTGTCACATCACATGGCCCAAAATAACATCCTGGACCCATCCCAGAATGGGTTCCGACCAGGTCATAGTACTGAGTCTGCCCTCTTGTCCACCACGGAACATCTTCGGAGGATACTGGATGCCGGTCAGAGTGCGGCGCTGATTCTGCTCGATCTCAGCGCAGCCTTTGACACGGTTTCCCATACCATCCTGCTTAGACGCCTGGAAGCTATAGGGATCAGTGATCTAGCCCTTGACTGGTTCCGTTCTTTTTTGACGGACAGATCCTTCAGAGTCTCAGCTCCTCCCTTCATTTCCCAACCTCACTCCATAGGCCAAGGAGTCCTCCAGGGCTCTGCACTCAGCCCTTCCCTTTTTAACCTTTACGTGCAACCTCTGTCGGAAGTGGCCAGAGAGTGGGACCTCACGCTGGTGTCATACGCCGATGACACTCAGCTTGTCATCACTCTCACTGAGGGCCCCCCGATCTCAGCCTCGAGATTCAGGGATGGCCTGGCCGCAGTTGCTCGGTGGATGGCAGGCAACTGCTTACAGCTGAACGCAGGAAAAACTGAGGTGTTGCTCCTCGGAAAAAACTCCAGCTGTTGGAGCGATCACTGGTGGCCTTCCTTGCTGGGCCCCATCCCACCCCCAAAAACTCTGGTAAAGAACCTAGGGGTTTGGCTGGACTCCTCGCTGAGCTACCAAACCCACACAAAAAAAGTGGCCGCCACCTGTGTGTGCCTGCTGAGAAGCATTAATCCTATACTTGGCTTCTTCGACTCCAAAACGCGCCAGCACATAATCCAATCCATCATCCTCTCTCGGTTGGATTATGCTAGTGTCCTTCTTTTAGGCGCCAACAAAACAGAAATAGCGAGGCCTCAACGGATACAGAACTCAGCGGCCAGGACTGTTGTGGGTCTTCCCAGGAGGTGCTCCGCTAGAGCCACCATACAAAGACTTCACTGGCTCCCGGTTGAATCTAGAATTCAATTTAAAACCCTCACCACTGCTTTTAAAATTCTCAAGAATGATGGCCCTGAACTTCTTCGACCGCTTTTAGTACCCTATACCCCTCAACGCGACCTGCGGTCCACGGGCCAACATCTGGTGGTGGTCCCGCGCACAAAACTCTGCCGTGTTGGGGGCCGCTCCTTCAGAGTTCTGGGAGCAAAACTATGGAATTCCCTACCTCCTTTCATTCGCTGCCTGGACAATCTGTCCGCTTTCAGGAAGGCAATTAAAACCCATCTGTTCCCACTGTCCTAACCTTTTGCATCCTTCCCCCCCCTCCTTTCTGTTCTGGTTATTTTATGGTTTCAGCGCCGGGACGCCTCGTTGCTGAGGCAGCTGTCGCGCTCTATCAAACACATAACATAACATAACATAACACACACACACATACGTCTGGGGAACTACCTTTGAGTCCCATTAAGGGCTAACTTACAATTCTACGTCCAAGTGTTCTTGGGTCACGGCAGGATGTGTACAATTAAAGGTAGTGCTTCAAAAGGGCAGACAGTGTCAGGTGCTGAGTACCAGCATCTCTGTAATCTGACTTCTCACTAGGGATGCAACATTTTTTATTTGAGACTACCTGAGCTTCTCAGTGGCAAACAGGTACTCTGGGATTTCCATTTCAAGCACAGAGTAAAGTAAATAATTATATATTAAAACTATGAAAGAGAGCGGGTTTTAAGTAGGGGAATGCTCACAGCAGTGCACTGGAGTCCCCGCAAAAGTAGTATTTGACTACACCACCATCCTAATTAGGTCCCCGTAGTGATGCTATCATGCCCCGCAACAGGCACATATAACACATTCCACATTTAATGAAATATGTGCAAGTTATAAAGCTGGAAGATATCTTTTCCAAAAAGTAGTGAAACATGACAGTAATTCTGCGTTGTCGTGTTCTCTGTTTCTTCGAATATTGCATGTTTCTGGGCCAACTCAGCCAACCCTCATTCAGAGACTTATACAATAATCACTGTTATCTTGAGCAATGAGAGCACAGTAGTACAGCACTTGGATAGCCTGGTGGGATTATGCACGCTATGAAAACGAGTTTTTATGAAAGTCAAACTGCTGATGATATATTATGAACTCTGATAAGATTGGTTATCTGTTACTGCACTACAGGTTGTAAGTGTGGTTTGCTTTGTTTGGGTTTAGAAATGAAACTTGACAAATTACTTTAAAGGTCTCAATTGAATATTGCACCTAGTACATTAGAGAAAGCCTGCCTTTGTGCTTTACAAAAAAACACTTTACAGAAAAGACAGACACCCTGGCCAAGCTGTGGCTTCTACTTTGACTTACCTGCCTTCTTCCTCTTCCATATGAATTTACTCATTACTCAATGTGTTTCCAGAGCCAGCAGAGGATACGTGTTACTAGGATTACCAGCTTCCTCTGAGTTCCATGGCACCCATCACAGTCTGAAGTTGGTTATGCTGAACACATCTGATATGTGGTAGTTTGTAAGTGCATATATATTATTGGTCCACTGATTCTTTTGCCTGTCCTGGTTCTGGATGTCTGTCCAGAAGGTTTGAAGTTTTTTTTTATTAAATTAGCACAGTTAATTAAAACCATTGCTATAGAGTGTCAACATAGCACAATTATCACGTCTGTCCAGAAGGGCAAATAGGTCTCTCTGAGTCAAGCTTACCCACTGCCCATGGTTCTTGCAATAAAATCATTGAACGTCAATTGATCATTTCGCCCTAATCAAAGTAGCACTAGGAGGGATGTGGCACGCTGTTTCATGATAATGATATCAAAGGAAGGGACATCACTCAATTTATTACCTCCAAGTTTGGAGAATATTAACATGACTCACAAAACACAGGGGCTCAAAAGTCGAATTTTCGGTTATAAATAAGACAAAGAGGGCACATTTTTATGAAGACTTATTTTAAGGGTTAGAGTAGAAAGAGCAAGATGGTGGCCGCTGGGGAATGGAGCACACCGAAAAAGCTGTAACTTTGATAATAGTCACAAATAGTCCTAATGATCTTTCCACACATCATTTTTACAATTGCACTCAGTGCCCAATGAGCTGGCTGAATGTAAATACAAATTAGGTGGAAAAAAACACCCTAACTCCCCATTTTTAATTAGTGTGCAATATGTGGTTAAACTTTTGCCTTCTAGAAAATTATTTTAAAAAAAGAAAAAAAATGTAAAACTTGCTCATTAACATGTCCGTAATACTTGCAGCTCTGGATTGTCTATGATACCGAAAACATGCAGGAGTAAGTACAGTGCAGTTGGACTGGCGGACTACTCATGGAAATGCAAAGTTGACTTTCTGTTCCATTCATACATACATTAGGGGATATTAGTGAATTTCCTATGTGTCAGCAGCATATGCAAATCATAGGATGAAACCCACGATGCATTATAATAAAATAGTAATAATTCCTATTTGTAAAGCGCAAACATATCACCCGTTAAGGTTTGAAGGCACTGGGGGCCATTGAGGAGATTAAGTGAGCTATTGACCAGAGTCACATGAGGCTGAGCTGAGCTGGCGCTGGCGCCAGGGATCGAACCGTGAGCCCCACGCTCTGGAGTCAGCCACTCTGGCTGCTGCGCCACACCTCTCCAGCCTAGATTTCAGACTTTATTTCTGATTCGGGGCTCGTGTATCTTTGAAGTCATCTTTATTGCAGCTTGTGAATAAATGATGAAAGATAAAAACAAACCATGCAAGAACATTCTTACATTAAAAGCAGCAGAAGTTTGATTGGTTGAAACACAGGAGTTGCAAACCATTTCACAGGGGCTAAATAAGGCTATTAACTGCTTGGTTTTTACCACCATAATAAAGCAGCACAACCCGTAGAGGCAGCCACGCCCCTCGCTCGCTGCAAGAATACGATGTAATGGATTCCTCTGATCTGTTGCAAATCATCTGTCACTCACGGTAGCGACTGCATGCAGTAGATCAATATAAGCCAAATGCACTTTGATTCTCTTGAAACAAAGTACCAACTAAGCTGTTCCTCTAGTCTTTACTGAAGGAGAAGATATATTTTCAATAGACAGTTGTATAGACCTCTTTATGTCTCTTTTCAGCTACCTAAGAAATGAAATGAAAATAAAATGTATAAAGCACACAAATGACCGAGGGCGTCTTGGCACTATCCAGACAATAGAGAAAAAAAGAATGAGAATAAAAGGAAAAAGAAACACTGAGCAGGTTAAAGATTAAAAAGCCACGTTTTAAGGTTTTTCCTGAAAGAAGAAAGAGAGGTACAAGTCTTCGAGTGTAATGGCAGAGAGTGCCACCGCTTAGTGGTACTGAGAGTCCAGAGAAGGTAGACTTAGAAGTATTGGATGCTACGTAGGGTCACTATAGTCTCATTGGAGATGGTATACCTTGTCTAGTGCTCTTCGGTCATGGCCCGTTGCTGCAGAGAAGTCTCATGGCCTTATTTTGGGCTTGGGGGAGAAGAACACAAAGGATTTAGAGTGCCATGGGCAATAAGGACTTGTAATACAGCGGATGAGACAACCACCACTTTACCACTTTTTGGGGGAGGTCCAATATCAGCCTAACTATAAATAAGACCTTCGTAGCCAATGTGGGCTGCAACCTTGTAACGACTATGCGCTGATGTTTATATGTTTTATGTTATATGTTTGTAAAAACAATTAAAAAAATTGAAATAAAAAAATAAAAAATAAAATTAAAAAAATATATGTTTTGTGTCTGAACTGAATGTTGTTTTATCAGCCGCCATATTGAAGTCAATGGAAAGATGATTGGGCGATGAGGTGTGCAGTCTTGTTGAATAGTGGGAACCAAAGATTATAAATTCTTTGGGTCGTGGAATCCCAAGGATGTCAGTGAAGCACTTTCAGTGCTGCTTTGATGTGGTCAAGCGTCAGGCACTTTCTAGTGGTCTGGTCTTACAACCCAGGGTCATGGCAATTAGTTCTTTGGAAGTTCAGAGCAGATGACAATGCATGTGGCTAGAAGTCCCATGACCAGCACTCTCATGATATATGGGCAGTATAATTTTATAGAGGCGTGAGGGTTCCATAGTAACCCTTCGAATCACTACATTGACTTGAAGAGTGAAACAGAACTCAGCATCAAAACTAATTCCTAGGTTCCTTACTTTTTATGTTTCATGACAATTTCACGTCTACACAACATCCATGAGCGTAATATACTGTTATGTCATTAATATAATAGTGACGGGCAAGCAGTATATTTGGGTCTCTGATTGAACATGACATATTCTTGACATTCCGTCTTTGAAAATAAATGTGTCACTTTTGGTTTCGAAATTGCCAACCCAAATGTTAAGAATTAAAAATGCATGAATCATTTAAAAAGCCAATAAGATCCACGTAGCATTCTGTTCGTCCTTTCACAATTTATTTCGCTTTTCTGCATCAAATTCGTGCTGTGGAAAAACTACTTATTGAATCAATCAAAAATCTTTATTTGGATTTATGGTCAAATCCAGAAAAGAGACAACGATCATATACATAAAAGTGGCATATATCATCCACAAATATAAAAGAAAACATACAAAATATATTAAGAATGAAAAATGTTACAATCAGTATTCAGGGGCTGGTCGGCAAATAGTGCAAATTACATATTCCAATTTTTAAAATAGTTTAAAGGGTTATTTATATACATTAACAGACACATTTTCCTATCAGAAACCGACAAAAACTACTTATTGACTGAGGCTGCTCTGTACATTGACTTTCTATGAGCAACCTTTTCTGGTCCCTTGGCATAACATACTCTATTCTTATACTAATGTAGCAATGTCTTTCTCGGCTAAATCAGTATTCAGTACACACCGTGTAGCTTCTCGTCTCACTTTTCTCCTTTTCAGAGCTTATCTAAAAATCCTGCTTTTAACCTTGTCTTTGATGCCTAAACGAAACTGCAAAAAAAGTATCTGACTGACTTGAGAGTAATACTGTGTACCACTCAGACTTGGTTGAGAGGTAGGTCAAAGATACGCGGCTTATAATGCTATCACAGCTCAGTCGCATGCGATCACTCTAAGTAGGGCCAGGCTATGTGCCACCTGGGGAGATTCAAGAGCTGAAGAATCCGCAATTAGAGGTATTCATCGGAAATCCAGGTTCTAGAAGGCAGTATAAATAACAGTGCTGCAGATGGCCAGCTGAAGAATACCTTATCCTAGACCTCTAAAGCTGAGAGAAAATTCTTTGAGCGAATTTCAGAAAGCATTCCGGGAGAGTAATTCCTTTTGCAATAGGAAATATGCTAAATGGGTTAAATGTAATCTGCAACTTGGCCATGAACAGCCAAGTTTTAAATCGCAGATGTATAGTGTTAGAAATAGGGGTCTCTAGTTGTCAGAGGTAGGTACTCTTGTCCAAATAGGTACCCGTGCTTCTAGTCAGGGTAACGGAGATACACTTCTAAAATAACCCTTGCTCACTCCCTTGGTAGCTTGGTACGAGCAGACAGGCTTATCTCAGAGGCATTTGTGAACACATACAGTAATACAGTGAAAACACTAAAAATGGATACCACTCCAGTTTAGAAAAATAAGTAATCTTTATCTAAACCAAAACGATACCAAACAATAAAAATCCAAAGTACATATGCAATTCGTCACCCTGACCATGTCAAACCTCTCATCAGTGGCTGAAGAGTGGAGAATTAATTATAGATTCAATGAGTTGGAGCTACAGGAGAGTAATCATAGAAATATCATGTAGCTGGGCATTTTGGTGTTGCCATGAACTGGCGTTGTGGAGAGCCCACCTTCAACATGAACACCTGGTCTGGTATCCAAGAATCCAGTGACCTTGCCAGCTATATTTTAGCACTTGTCATTCTCTGAACATTATGGTCATAAAAAAGAAATATCTGATCTTCAGGAGATCTGCTTGGCTACAGCTTTCAGCCTTATCCCACTGAAGCCCGAAGGTAAAAAGCTTGCATTGATGAACCACCAATTCCCACCTCAATATGCTCAGTTGTTAGTCATCCACGAAGGTTGTCTAGATACCACTTATCTATACATTTTGCCTCGGGTGAACCATCAACTTGTGTCCAGCCATGCTTTAAAGCCAAATGGCCAGGGAAAGTCAGGTTTTCTTTATGTTTGTTTCCATTTACTCTTTTAACTTTTCTCTTTCTGAAATTGGTTTATCTCTAGCCCTTGCTGCTGCTTTGATGTCATTGAACATATATTGATAGCATTTTTCTCTAAAGAAGGCTTTGCAACTTGTGCCAGCTACCATAGGTGAGTCAAATAAAGCATCTCACCTACTAACAATTTGATTATCCTAGCTTGGTGGGAGTAAAGCCACAGTTCACATCAAGACTGTTGCTCTTTCCCCTACAGTAACAATCAATGGGGCATATTATCAAGGGGGGCGATAGGCACTTTTCGCCGGTTTAACGGCCGTTTTCGGCCGCTAAGCAGCAAAAATTCTATCGCCCTATTATCAAGCTGTCGCTAACAGCAGTTAGCGACAGCTTGAAGGCGATAGTGAGCGGTTTGGGGCCCGCTTTGCATGTCAGCGATATTTATCGCTAATGACATGCAAAGTGGGCGTACCCAACCCGTTAGCGCCTGAAAGCAGTCGATAACGTCGCTATCGCCTATTCACAAGGCTGGCGTAGTGATGGAAATATTCCCGCTATCGCCAAAAACTAACACTTGCTCTGACCAGTTCTTAGCCATGTTATCCAGTGGGAGGTGGATAACATGGCTAAGAGCATTTCGTCGCTAATGCGAAAATATCACTATATTCTCAGCGATATTCTCGCATTACGCCGCTATCGCTGGATATTTTAGCGCTATGGAGAAAAACATTGCTAATAGCATGTTTTCTCTGCTAAAATATCCAGCGATAGGCAACAATAAAAAAAAAGTCGCTAAGCGCATTTAGGGATAAATATCGCTAGTTGTTGGTAATATGCCCCAATGTTCCTTCACGTAGGCGCCTGGGAAAAATCACGAGAGGATAAAAGTGAGAGTGAAATTAATTGAGTGAAAGAAGTTTATGACCCAAAAAGGATGCAAGCCACTGAATGATATAACCTGTGAAGTTAACCACACCTAAAGTATGAAGCAAGTTACTATGGTTGACGGTGCAAAAGTATACAACCGGATCACAATGAATCAGGGTTCTAACATCATTGCCACCTGTCAATATATCGCGAGCAACATATGGACCAACTTAGTACCTCTCCTTGCCAAAATATAATCTTGAAGAGATAACAGGCTGCACCCTCAAGGCCAACAGAAGCCTCAAGAAGCTTGGGAGGATGGTGCCACTTAGCATGTGATGACAGGAAATGGTGAACAACAGGCCAAGTGTTACTTAGGAAAGCTGAACAGTGGCTGTAACAGTTGTTCCTGCATCATGATCAAAAAGTGGACAAGTGGTGGAATGGAAGAACGGGTACCAGGTATGAATATTTCATCAAGGCAACAAAATAATTATTGTTAATTTCTGGAACTGCACTGGAAATAGCTCTGCTCAGTATCACTGGGCAAACAGAAAATCAGACACGTTAGCATGTTCTTGAGGTTGCTCCTGGATGTTTACAATCTCAGCATATGCTATTGACTAGCTGTTTCGCTTTTATGCCTTGACGATGTGGGGTGCTTGTGTTCCCTTCCGAAGGTAGCCATGGGATGATACGATGCCATCTGGAGCAGGGTCAGCAACAATTTACATAAAGAGGCCCTCTATCTAGAGTGGCACAGTGTGCAAAAACAATGGGTTGGAATATTACCCAAGCAAGTGCCAGTGGCTTAGCCAATTTGCAAGCATTCCCCCATCCCCTTTTGTGTGTTTATTGCTTATCAAACCAGAATTGGGCTTCATGAAAGTAGCTAACGAATCGCAAATACCAAATGTGGTATGAAGGCAGTTAAGAACCCAAGAAATGCAAATGAGAGAACCCTAAAATCTCTAAAAGAAGGTAACACCTCCCATGTGCAAGGACCGTCACCCAAATCCAAAGTAAACCTACAGGCCTTAACATTTCACTGCACGCTAAGCTACGGTTTCCTTCCATCACTCAAAAGGTCAGTCAGTCAATCAAGACGTACTTGTATAGTGCCGCTTATCACCCTAGAGGGTATCCAGGCGCTGTGCTGCAGGTATCAGCCGAAAAGCCAGGTCTTGAGTCCCTTCCTGAAGTGGGTTTGCCCATGTAACCACCCTCTGGTAATGATCACTCCTGTGACACTGTAAGAGCTACATTCACCCTTTATTTACAGCATGCAACAGGTAGAGGCGAACTAACATAAATCACACTCTTCTAAGAGCTGGCATTGCCAATAAATTCCGATGCACAAAACAGATGATTTTACCGACGTTCACCTTCAATACTGTTGATTAATCCAGGCTGATAAAGACCTCCCTGCCCTGTGCACTCACTCAATGCATCCTCTTTTGGAACTATAACAGTCTGTCATTTATGAGCAGAGCCACCATGCTTTCACTGACACGGCTGAAGAAGGCTGCTGTGCCGAGCAGGTGTGATCCCAGGAATCTAAGTGTCCTTGTGTCACAACGCATGGGGCTGAGCAACTTCAGACACCTTGAATTATTAAAGCCTGCAGGACAGGCGTTCATTGAACTTTACTCAGCCACCCTGGGCCAGCAAATTGCCACATTAATTATGGAAGAGCCCTGGAGCGCAGGACTTGCTATCTCTGAGGCTGTCTGGCTGTCACTTCATGTCACACCCCCTCCCCTAGAGCTAGAGTGGAGGAAATGGGTCACCGACACAGGACGAATGCACTGCAGTCCATCCATCAACAGAAGCAGGAGTCTGCCATGAAAACAGGCAAATAGCACATGAGTATTAATAGAGCCCCTTCAGAGCGTAGCCCACCGTAGACTAAAACACCGCTATTGGTCCCTGACAGAGCAAACGAGGCATAGTGAGCACAGGTCCAGCAGCTAAACTGTTGATTGTGAAACCAGGCGGCCGGAGCCCTAATCCCGGTACAAAAGGGGGTGGTGATGGACGGAGCATTTGAACCAATCAAACACTCACACCCCGTCAACAGATCTGGGTTTAATCCATCACCGTTCTTTAGCCCACTCTGCCACCCCAGTTCAGACATGGCCATATGCAAATCAGTCTGACCATGTGCCTCATGGGAACAGTCTAGCCCGAACTGCCAAGCCATGCCTTCCCTGGACCGGAAACAAGCTTCCTAGGACCGGTTTCTGACAATTCAGCCGTCTTCAGCCATGCTTGCTTGGAGCCCTAATCCCAGCATCCATCTAAACAAAATGTGTGCTCCTGGGAAAAACAGTGTATCTGAGAGTTTTGTGCTACAAAACACTGTGAACTTGAATAGTGTGAACGGAAGCTTTGTCATACATCCTTTCAACCCAAGTTTTAACAGGAAATTATCTTAAATGCTAGTCTGCCAAGATATTCATAGATGACACTAATTTATCCAATTTTCTTCCTGCAGGTTTAGAACCCACCTGCAAAATACCTTGTTATTTTGCCATAGGATCACAGATCAACTCTTTAATCCGTTTAATTTCTACAGTATCACATTTCACTACGCTTAATCCATCTGCGTTGCACAGGATCGTAGCCCGCTCCCCTTAATCCCTTTGGTTTCCTGAGATCACAGCTCCCTAATCCTCAGCTATTTTCTTTTGTGGTTTATGACACTAATCTGAAAGAATGTCAAAGTAATGTCTACGTCAATTAATTATTTAGTCATTCTATTTCAGTAATGTGAGCACCGCCGGCACATTTCAGAAGTAGCATCTAATCAGGGTGATATGATGTGGTGCTGGCCCTAGAACCGCGCACCATACCCCGTGAGGAGGGAAGCCGGGCAGCGCGTTGCGCTCCCTGTGAAAATGCCCCCACGGGGTGCCAGGAGCCCACCCTGGCCCCGATGCAAGTGGTGAAGGGGGGGCGCCGTCGCCGGGCCCCGAAGAGTGGGAGGACGCTGGGGGAGTGCCGCCGCACTCCCCCACGGTCCTGCTGGACCGGGGGATGGAGACATGTCAGCCCGCTGGAGCGGGCAGACCAGAAGATCCCCGTCGGCTCCCGCGGCAGCACAAGAGGGTGCTGGCCGCGTTTAGGGCTGGCAAGGGGCAGCCGGGGGTGAGCTCCCCGGGCTGCCCTGCAGCAAGAAGGCACGCGGGGGTCCCAGGTGGGACCGGGACCCCCGGAAGAAGAGTGGCGACACCAAGGGGCCGGGTGGGACCGGGCCCCCAAAAAGTTGACGAACGGCCGGGGGTGGGCTCTCACCTGGGGGTCTGGGTGGGACCAGGCCCCCACCGAGGCCGGCAGAGGAGGCGGCGGCATTGCAGCTCTCCCCAGCGCAGTGGGAGAGCTGCTAATAAAATATCCACGAACAGGAGCACAATCACCCCATAATGCCTTGCCAGGCATTTGGAAGTCTGCCGCTTTGGGGTCACCCTCAATGGTGAAAAGGTGCTGGAGGCATGGAGAGACAAGTCACCCTAGGTGTCCTGGGGATTTGAAAGGAATAACCGCTCAAGGGCTCAGCCAGCATCTAGGCTGGAACTTTTGTTCTTCAGCTGAGGGTGTTTTGATAATTGCATCAAGGAGTGAAGTGCTGAATTGAGAATGTCTGGAGAAGGGCATCCCCTGGAGGTCAAGAGGTGTAATTGCACCAGAAATACTTTTATTAATTTTATTTCTTTTAGAGGGACTGAAGGTCACGTGTGCAATGTGAAGTACTGGTGTAGGGCGATGTCATAAGCAAAGTGGGTTTTGTTGTCAGACATTCCTGCTAGGGTGTCTGGCTGTATAGGCGTAATCTGTGATTTCATTTGTGATGCCTTTGGGGGCTGTAATTGAAAAGCATTATAATGATACCCAAATGTGCTGAGTACTGTCATTCTCAAGTGTGCGTAAACATGTATTCTTGCTGCTGCGCTTAGGTGAAGAACCCAGACTGCTAGCCCTTAAGGTATAGAGGTGCATACTTTATGGTCAGTAGGAAATGCTCGGTCAGGGTTGTGTGTCACCAAGGCAGGGTTACCTATTTTAAATGCTTGTTGAGGTGGTGGGATGCCACTGGGATGGTGCCGGTGCACAAGGCCCTCGCTCCAGGTTATGTCCAACTCACTGCATTGGGGGCAAGATGATGTGCATACATGGGAGTGGTGGTACTATACCCCCCCCCCGGGGGAGGGGTGGAGATGTTACCCAATGTCACAATGTAATTCCAACAGCTTATGTATATTTGTAAATAGGTGCATAGTATTGAGTAGTTTGAATGTTTAATACATGTACTCTTACTTTTACAAAGCAAAGTACAGACTGGACAATCAATTATTGAGTGTTATTTTTGCGTATCTGCAAATTGCGATTACTAGCCCACACCACCTCCCTTGAGTAAGCCTCAGACTGCTCTGCAATGCTACCCTCTGAGAGTCAGGAGCTACAATTGGGTGTTTGTTTCCCAGTGAAGGACAAATGTAGTCATGTTATGTGTGCAGGCCTCACAGATGCTGCCCCGTTTTCCAACACAAAGTTACTGCTGAAGCGCCAGGAGTTCTTACTAAACAGTTTTTTAAAGGAAAGTTAACCGGTAGTTCATCGAAAGTGCTGCTCTTTAATATTTTCACACGTCGCACAGGAAGCACTTGCAGCATTATTTTACTTACGTTCATGCATTGTACTGGTATCATGACTCCAGTTAGGGTTTACATGTCCGGAAAGTCTGTTTCAGTATTGCTTTGGGGTGTTATGTTTTTATTTGTTTGAATCTTGATGATGTTCACTTTCATTTTAGGAACACATTTAAAATGAGGCGTGTTCCCAGAGCCACTGTACAGGAGCCCCATGATTTTAAGACCATGCACTTAATGCACTTGAGGAATCTCACAAAAGAGTTGCTCCTTGAGTTTCATCATGAAAGCACAGAAAGTCCTTAGCTTCATTTCTGCATTCTGCGGAGTGAAAGATTGCCTGCGATCCTCGCTGGAGCCTCTCAAATCCTGTTTGGGACAGTCGGGTTCCACGCTGCCTTCCATTTCTGGAGCTTTGCAGCAGTTTTAATGTATTTCTTCTTAGAGTTTTTCATTGCTCAAATGGGTGTAATTTCTGATATTTATATGTTTCCCTCGTCTTTGTTGCTCGATTTTGCTCGCAAGAATTTGTCACTCATAGTCGTTAAATGTCACTCATAATTACACTGAAATTATGAAAATGTCACACATATGCAATCTGAAACCTTTAGCATTATAGTGACATAAGTTCTTGTCTCCCGGAGCAAAGGATCTTGTCCCCTTGTCTATGTAATACTAATCTACAGCCCAATGCCTATGTTTGGTGAAAGTGAAAACAGTAACATCTACTGAAAGTTACAAAGACGCACAAGACTAAATACTACAGGTGGCCATATATCAGCTAACGAAAACAGACATTTGTGAAGACAGTAATCTAAAGGTTCCCTGAAAATGAAGTCGGACCAAAATGGAATTGTTGCTTTGAAAATATCACCAGGAATCTGTAAATACTACCGCCTTAGCATTTACAACCCACTGCATCTTTTACAACAGTTTACCCAGCACTTCTAACGGCCTCATGCGCATGTGTCCCGTACTCTCAGCCGCTTGTGTGACCTTATCAAAAGAATGCAAAAATAGAGTGTACACTGCTGCGTACAACACTGGAATAAACACACACCCTAAGTAATACATTAGTTGGTTAACTGGTGTTTTTAGTACCTGGATGGGTAGCCGGCTGCACTGATACGTATCGTCTCCAACACACCACAGGCCCTCAGCTGCTGGACTGCTCTCTTTGGATCAAAACTGAAACGACATTTTAAAAAGAGATTACTTATCATTCAAGCAAGTTGACACACTTCTAGGTTGGCCTAGTCTAAAGGATACTTAACAGGGAACTCCTACAGGCCATAGGATTCCAACTGGAACAAATTTTGCGGAAGAATACCACCAACTATCAGGAAGTAGGTGTGCGGCCTGACCGAGACACAACAGCTAGTAGAAACAGAAGACACACGTTATGTTATATGGATTAGTATAGTGCGATTGAGAGAGCGCCAACTGAGAGAAAAATGTTGTAGGGGTGTTCCATATGTACAAGTAGTTAACACCCGCATATGTAGAGGACTCACTAATCGTGTTCAAACTGTAATGTAGGGTTGAGGACTAATGTATTCGGTAGTTGAAACACATGTAGAGCTAATGTTAAGAGTTTTGAAAATTAATAAATGTCGTTCTAACATAGAAATGTCATTTGACGTGAAGCCTTTCATTAATAGGAGGTGTTTTAGTGAAATCACCATTGTATATTTAGTTCTGCTATATTAGAGTTCATAGTGTATCTTTTATACGTTATACAAGTGCTTGAAGTAGAAAATGTATCTGCTTTAAAGATGGAGGCCTAAGAAACGAACGAGATGCTCATGTTAGTATGTTGGGTCTATAAACGTGCAGAGGCCCAGTTTATGGAAAATTGTGTAGGCCTGATCGAAATTTTTTTTGCTTAGCATTAAATTATAGAATTGTTTTTATGGAGAAAGCTGCTTTTAGCTAAAGTCAAATTGCAACATTAAAGAATTTGAGAGCCGGTTCACATGTATTCCTTTGCAGGTGCAGGATCAAGTAGACAGTAAAGTAGAAGGGTCCATTGTGTATGAGTGTTAGGATGCTAGACTCAGACATGGAGGAGTAGCCGAGGAATTCATGGAAGCAACTTGAAGCGAAGGAGAGTCTGGGACCCAAGGACACCTGAACGGACAAAGATGGAGATGTGCCATGGTGGAAAATTCAGAAAACCAACACTTTTGAGAGGGGCGTACCTGAAGGCGTGTCGTCCGCATTGTGGGGTTTGTATTAGGGACAGCACCCCAAGGGTAGAGGCAGAGCAGATGGGCTGAGGTGTGAAAGGGAGCAGTTGGTTGACAGAAAGCTTAGCTATGACTGGAGAGTCTCTAGACTGAGTAGAGAGAAAGTGAGTGAACTTCTTTGGAAGTCACCACGGCTGACACCTTTATTAGGTTGGGCTATTGTTGAGTAGGGATGTCACTTAGTATAGTGTAGGGACAGATTAACCTGATTGATATTCTTTCCCAATGCAAACTAGAACTCAGGTTATAGCAATTCTTATTAGCCTGATGATTCTGGAATTGATTCTTGTATTGTTCATAAGCCGTCTGAGACTTTTCCGTAGAGTTATGTTTGTATTAGTGCCTGTTTATCTTCTGAACCTTTTGCTGAGGTGTTTATACCTTCAGTTGTTTTTGGTTATGTAATAAATCTTTAAATTTAGTTCTTAGTCAGTGGTTCTTTGGGGGAAACAACGGGAATCGAAGAATTTGATTGACAATTGGTAGATAGATTGCCTAATTCATTCTATGACAGGTAAAAAGGTCCAGTCGACCTGTGACGGGATTCTGGAGAATGGTAAGCAGACTCTAGAAGCAAAAATCCCGACCTTTCAGTTGGTAGCAGAGTAGGATGGTTTATCTTCTGGAGTGAGGGCAATCTAGAGTAAGTTGAGATTTCCCCGAGGCCCATAGAGAACCAATGGCGAGTGTCCAGAGAGTCGCGGACGGAGGATGGCGCTCCATGGAAACTGACGGAGAGTGACGGTGCGGCAGAAAGCAGCAGGTCGGAAAGAGAGTGAGTATGAAAAAGGGTCATGCGTTATTAGATTGCGGTGATACGTTGTATTGTTGTGTTGTATTGTCTTGCAGAGTTGAGTGCCTGTAGTGTGTAAGGAGATCAGGTTGTGAGCGCGCGCAACCAGTGAAAATCTTAGGCTCAAGTGGAGCTTAAGTGGTTCGGGTGTATCGAACACCTATAGTAATTGTCGACCATTGTTAAGGGGGTCATGAGGTACCATTGATCGCCCGTAGGACCGAGATAGGGGGGACGAATGTGTGAGTGCGTGGGTAACGGACGCTGGTCGGAAGTTGCCATGTGTTTGTAACCTATCAGTGAAGCAATTGTCCGGTCGTTCGCGGAAAGACAGTTGCCAGTTCGGTGACAATTACAGGCAGACTGTGGACGTACAGTCAAGGAGGTGGTTGCTTGGTCGGAAGTGATCATTTCCAGTGTATGATTGGGACGCATGCGTGACCGGGAGACGAGCGGAGAAAGGAGGGGAACTGCTGCGAAACGGAGGCGAGTGACGTCAGAAGGAGCCGCGCTGGGATAGGGCGGTTAGTGTGGAGCCGCGCTGGGATTGGTGGATTGTCATCGGGAAGTAAAAGAGTGCTGTAAACAAGGAAACGTTGTGGGTTTCATCATGAAATGCTTAAAAGTGTTGCGAAATTGTTTCAAAGGTGAAAAGAAGTTAGAACCTCGGGGAGGGGAAGAGGCTCCACCCGAGGATACCCCAGCACATTATATGGCTACAAATGTCGGGTTGCATACCATATTTTGGCTTGAGAATTGGTGTAAGATGACTGACGGAAGCGAGGAATTGACTTTTCCTAAATATGGAACATTCAGATTAGAGGTGTTGTATCAGCTAAAAGCGATTATGGCTGTGTTGCGACCTTTGCCTAGACCAACACAGTTTGAAGCGCTAAATGCGTGGATCAGGGCAGCCCATGAGAGGAACAGAGATAGGAGACAAGAAAGAGTGAAACGATCAGTTAGGGCGGTGCAAGATGCGAGATGGGATGCACTGGCCAAGAGGTGGAGAGTACAGACCATCGAAGGGGACAGGTTGTACCCGTTGTTGGTCAATACAGGGGATGCGCAGAGAAGGAGTACAGAAGATGAGGACAGTGAAACGGATGACAGTCTGATAGAGAGACTGTTGTCAGAGAGACCACCTCCATATAATACTGAGGTGGAGGGAGGGTCAGCATCAGCAATGAGCAGGGAAGCCTCCGCCGCGGACGGTGGCGTCCCAACAGAGAGCGGCTTGAGCCCCTTAGGGAACAGGTTTTGCTCGGTGGAGGGAGAAAGGGCACCTCCACCTTCTCCAACGACGAGAGTAGTGGGAAGATTTACGGTACAAAAAGTACAGGTCGAAGAGGGGGTTGACTCTCGGAGACTGCCAGATGCTCTTACGGTACCTGTTACCATAGGTCCCATAGTATCAGTGTACAATCCTGACCAGACACAAGGCGAGGGTCCGCCACAAACAGAGAGAGAGAGAAGTGTCAGTGAGGAAAGGAGTAACGGGGCAGACAGGTGGAGCCAATTACCAAGACCTGTAGAAAGGAGCACCCCTTTGGCTGCATCGGCAGACTCATTTCGGAAGAGATTAAAAACTTGGCTGTTTAACCAGTGACACTGCCCAACGATCCGCTGAAGCTATTAATATCTGGGGAAAGACAGCTGATTAGTCTAGCGCCGAGACACCTACGGGTATTCGTTCGCGCTCAATAAATGTCAGAAAATAAATAAATCTGAAGAGCAGGGGGGTTTGAGAGAATCGATGGGTTTGAGAGGATCGATGGACTTGAGAGGACCACGGCCAAGGTCGATCAGAGAATTAAGGCCTGATTTGAGAACTTGGGAAACGATTGTGGATACCCAGAGCAACAGGTCGAGGAATGACTTCGACAGTGGAAACCAAGAAAGCAGGGGGGTGTCTCACTGCGCGCCTAGCGAAAGCAGGCAGGAATGGGATCGCGGGAGTGTGGAGAGTAGGGGCGCATCCGAACACACCCCCAGCGATACTAGAAGGGAATGGGACCGCGACAGTTGGGAAAATCGAAGGGTTCCCCATAATACACCCGAAGAGGACAGACGAGTGAGTCAGGACTGTGGTGGGAGGGACTCTAATGGGACCTCTAGCCAAGGTACATTTAGGGCGGCAATAAAAGCAAGAAGGATCGATGTACTGAGACTCAAATCAGAAGTGGACGAAATAGTGGTAGGCACACTGCCACTAGAGAGAATCGAACTCTATGAACCAGATGAACTATTGTTCGTGGCGAAAGATGTTACTCGAAGGGCCAGGACAGCTCATGAGAAATTGTCCGAATTAGCGAATAAGTATGCTGTGGATTTGACTAGGACGAAAGCATTACAGGGCGGCCATAGGTTGCAGTACTCGGACCAAGATCTAGAAGAGAAGAGGGTGATCGGATTAAAAACCCACATCAGGGAACTGGTCGTGGGACTCTGAACATGGACCCAATTAGACAAATGGGAGGAAAGGTGGTCAAAGAAAAAGAGTGTCAGGAGAAGCGCTATTGAGACATCCCTGGGAGGAGGGTTGATGCATGCCAAGGCGTACCCCTTGCGGGAGTTGGCTCAGGGGGGATATGTACATGTACCCTGGAGTAGGGGGGATTTGGCTGCCTTTACGAACTCGTTTCCGAAGTTGCGCGAGAGTCCAGTGGAATGGTACAAACAGGTAGAGAGGTTCGTTAAGATCTCAAAGGTACTGTGGATTGATCTAAACACACTGTTTGACATTGTGGTTCCAGGAGACCTGTGGGTAGCATGTAAGGTCAGTGTTGAATGGCCCACAGTGGAGCCAGACCGAGATGCTACCACGAATGGACCCTCACCCAGGGTAATGATAAAGTATGAGCAGGCGATCACGTGGTTGAAGACTAAGGTACCACCACAGGACATTGACTGGGTGAAGATAGATCGGACAAGGCAGGAACCGAAGGAGACAGTTCACGAGTTTTATGAGAGATTATTGCAGATTTTTAAGCAGTACAGTGGATTGGATGTGATGGATCCAAAGGACATGGGACAGTTTGTGTCCAAGTTTGTTCTAGGACTGAGACCTGATATTTGCCTCATGATACAACAACATTTAATTTGTTGGCAGAACAAGCCTCTGGACGAGGTCTTGAGGTACGCGAGGTATTGCAGTGACGAGATAGATTCTAAGACAAAGAAGCTTAAGGATAAACTGATGTTAGTCCAGATGCAATCGGGAGGACAGGGTCAGTCAGGAAACGGAACCTTAGGGAGAAAACAAGGGGGACAGAAAAGGGACAACGAGGAAGGCCTAAGACCTAGGATAGACATGGCGACTCTGAAAAAGACAACCAAGTGTCATCAGTGTCACGAGGTCGGACATTGGAGACGCGAGTGTCCCCATAACCCAGAGAATCAAGGGCAGGAGGAAGAGGAGGAGGAGGTTCAAGCCCCTCCGGTACAAAAAGTAACAGTAACCAAGTACAAGATGGCTAAAGGGGGGACTTCTGCACCTAGGGCTACGGTTCCCCAGCCACCAAGGATTTCAACAGGGAACAAGGTTTACAAGCAGATGCCTTTCATAATTGAAGGGGACGAGTACTATTACTTTGACCCAGTGACGGGACGGTGCCTGAGTGGGGAGGAAGACTGTGCCCTCGGGGCAGTTTTGGAGGTAGATCAGAGGGGACCATTCGTGGAGGCGGACGTGGATGGACATCCAACCACCTTTTTGGTTGATACTGGTGCTTCTCGTTCCACTGTACGGTCTGCAGTAGTCCCCAACATACCTCTTTCAGGACAGACTATTCAAGTTGTAGGCGTTGCAAACAGAAGAATGACAAACCCACTGACTGAACCAGTGCCAGTAAAAATCGGAAGTTTCAGAGACCACCCACCAATTCGTAGTGTGTGATTCCAGTCCTGTGTGTCTGTTAGGAAGAGATCTCCTGTGTAAACTCAATTGTACCATCTACTGTACCCAGAGGGGAGCGGAGTTGCAGACAAATGACGATGATGCTGCCTTTAAGGTTGCAAATACGCATGTGTGCATAGAATTGTATCCTGCTTTAACTGTGGAGGAACTCCCTTGGGATTTGAGGTACTCAGACTCACCGGAAGTGTGGGACTTTACAGGAGAGGAGATAGGTTTGATCAGAGGAGTGGAGCCAGTTAAGATTCAAGTGAGGCCGAATGCTGAGTTCCCAAGAACACCCCAATACAAGTTGACTCCGGAAACGATTGCAGGGATAAGACCTGTGATCGAATCCATGATTGGACAGGGAATTCTGAAGGAAGTCATGGGCAGTCCATGCAACTCCCCGATCATGGGTTTGCAGAAGCCTAGCGGGAAGTTTAGGATTGTGCAGGATTTGCGAAAAGTGAACAACATAGTTGTTCCATGCTGTCCAGTGGTACCGAATCCATCAGTGATACTGTTTCAGATACCGTTTCAAGCTGAATGGGTTTCTGTGATAGATTTGTGTCAGGCTTTCTTTTCGATTCCATTGCATGAGGAAAGCCAATTTCTTTTTGCGTTCAAAATGGAAAATCGTGTTTTAACATGGTGTCGTATCCCTCAAGGGTATACAGAGAGCCCATCGATCTTTAATCAGCTGCTGAAGAAGAATCTTGAGAGTCTGGTACTGCCGCAGAACTCCGTTCTCGTACAGTACATAGACGATCTCCTTGTTGCGTCAGAAACAGAAGATGCTTGTAGAATTGACACCATTGCCCTGTTGAACCATTTGGCAGAGAATGGACACAAGGTGTCCCCCAGCAAGTTACAGTACTGTTTATCCGAAGTACAGTATCTGGGTCACAGAATAGAGAAGGGAAAGAGGAAAGTGTCACCTGACAGGATTGAGGCGATCATGAGGATGATGGTGCCTTCGACCCAGAGGGAGGTTAGGATGTTCTTGGGTATGGTTGGCTACTGTCGCCAGTGGATTGCCAATTTTTCCCTGAAGGCGAAACCTTTGCAGAAACTGACGCACAAGGATGTAAGTGATCCGGTACCATGGGACAAAGACTGTATGATGGCTTTCCTTGAGTTGCGAGAGGACTTGTGTCGCGCTCTGGCTCTGGGAATGCCCGATTACACCAAATCATTTTCACTGTTCTGTTGTGAGAGAGAGGGGTGTGCTTTGGCAGTCTTAGCACAAGATCATGGAGGAGTCCGTAGACCAGTTGCTTACTTCTCGGCTACATTAGATCCAGTAGCCGCAGCGTTGCCCGGATGTCTCAAATCCGTTGCTGCAACAGGTGTCAGCATTGAAAGATGTGAAAGCATTGTGATGGGTCATTCACTGACTGTACATGTTCCCCACTCAGTGGAACTGTTGATGACCAGGACCAAGACGCAGCACTTGACAAATAATAGGCTCACACCCTACGAGCAGGTTATACTTGCTGCGGAGAATGTGACCCTTAGGAGGTGCTCGGTCTTGAATCCTGCTACCTTGATGCCATTACCAAATGATTTAGATGATGATTGGGACGACCATGATTGCCTTGATGTGACTGAACTGTGCACCAAACCCCGACCAGTTATTGTTGATGAGCCTCTGGTAGACCCTAATGAAATTTTCTATGTTGATGGCTCATGTGTAAGGGACAATACTGGTCAGTTGAGAGCAGCTTTTGCTGTATGTACCATTACTGGAATAGTCGAAGCGGCCTGCCTGGAAGGAGTATACTCCGCTCAGGTGGCTGAGATAATTGCGTTGACGCGTGCCTGTCTGGCAGCTAACAAAATTCGGATCACCATATATACTGACAGCCAATATGGGTTCGGTGTGGTTCATGACTTCGGTCAGTTGTGGTCTCAAAGGGGTTACTTGACGTCATCAGGTTCCCCTATCAGGAATGGAGAATTTATCAGATTGCTGTTGGAAGCTTTGCAGGGTCCTGCTGAGATAGCCGTTGTAAAATGCACTGCACATACCAAGGGTACTGACTTTGTGTCCCAGGGAAATCGTTATGCTGATGAAGTCGCACGTTACTGTGCCGAGCAGGGAAACTCATTTACTGAACAAACTGTTGAAGGGGCACAGGGAAGGACTGAGTTAAGCATGATGCTCGAGGTGGCAGACACCTGGGAAGAATTGAAGAGCATGCAGGAGCAGGCGTCGGACTATGAGAAAAGGGTGTGGGAGATGGCTGGTTGTGTCAAAGGAGAGTTGGACTTGTGGGTTTCGGCCGATGGGAGAGCGGTGTTGTCAAATGAACTGGTGAGTCCGATGGCACGACAGATACATGGTCCTGTACATTTGGGGAGAGATGCGATGATGCGTGTGTTCAGACAAACTTGGTACAACCCGAAATTCCGAACGGCTGCGGAAGCAGTATGTCAGAGGTGTGTTACATGTCAACAAATGAACGTTGGGAAAAGAACACCAGTTACCACGGGTCACATTGGGAGGTCCGGCGGACCTTTCTATTGGATGCAACTGGATTTCATTGAGATACCGAGGTGTAATCGCCTCAGGTATGTCTTGGTGATCGTGTGTGTGTTTTCCAGGTGGGTTGAAGCATACCCAACTCGTAGGTGCGATACACTCACAGTAGCAAAGTTATTGTTGAGGGAGCTAGTGCCACGATTCGGGGTTCCGACCTATCTGGAATCGGACAGAGGGACGCATTTTAATAGCGAAGTTGTGAAGATGCTCTGTTCTGCACTGAACATTGACCAGAGACTGCATTGTAGCTTCCGACCAGAGGCTTCTGGTATAGTGGAGCAAATAAATGGAACTCTCAAGGCTCGAATGGCGAAAGTGTGCTCATCTACGTCCCTGAAATGGCCAGATGCATTACCGTTGGTGCTAATGAGCATGCGTAGCACACCAGACAGGAGGACAGGACTCTCACCTCACGAAGTATTGATGGGGAGGGCTATGAGACTGCCATCTATTCCTACAACAGCCTTGCTAAATATTACAGATGATCTGATTCTTGATTATTGCAAAGGACTTTCTGATGTCATCCATTCTGTGTCCCTTCAGGTGCAGGCCGCTGAAATTCCGGCATCTAGAGACCTTTGTCACGACTTGTGCCCGGGTGACTGGGTCTTGGTGCGGAAGCACGTCAGGAAAAGCTGCCTGGATGTGCGCTGGAGAGGACCGTTTCAAGTTATCTTGGTGACGAACACTGCTGTGAAGTGTGGAGGATTGCCAAACTGGGTCCATGCTTCTCACACCCGACGAGTTCCTGCACCCCTGGAAGAAACAGCTCCCCTCGTAGATGAAAATCCGGACGTGGAGGAAGATCCACAAGAGGGGACAAGTCAAGCTGTGGGGGTGTCTGAAGAAGCCGGTAACTCATCTGATCAAACTGAAGGAAATCACGACAACAGTGACACTGAGTCTGCCTCTGAATGGGGAAGTGACTGTGAAGGTGACCTGAGCGCAGAGCAAGCTGAAAGTGGTGATGAGCAGGGTGTACCAAGGAGGAACAGAAGGGTGAGAAGCGCTGAGGCTCATTGGCCCGAGAGGCGGAGGCGACTGAACGTAAGACTGGTTTCCGAAAGAGATCTTGCCCCTGTATCTGAAGAATCAGACCAGGAAGAGGGAGAGCAAGAGCCAGAACAAGGAGGTCCGAGAAGGTCGAGGAGGGTGAGAGTACCTTGTCGGAGATACGCCACTCTTGAGTGGACCTACCCTTTGACAAATGCCCGGTGTCCTGAGATCAGGGAGGGTGAGGGCTGTGTCGGTGACCAGTACGACGCCAAATGTTAAGTTGGAAGTGGTGCTGTTGGTACCAGGACTTGAGATCGAAGGCGTACTGACACTCACCATTCCTAATCCCCCTTACCTAAGCAAGATACGTGATTTAATCTTGGATAGGCTGATTTTTCCTACATTTGGTCCAGAGATACCATCTTACGAATCGGTTGTGCTTCGCATGGAACTTTTGGATTATGTACTTATGGCAGTTGGAACAAATATTATCATTGATTACTAAAGACTTTTGTAAATAGCTGTTGAACTAACCTAGAGCCAAGAGGAAGAAGAAGAAATTTAGGGACTTTCCTCAGAGGACGGAGAAGGGTTAGGGTTGTCTGTTGTTGAGGCAAGAAAAGAACTAAAACGTGGATTTCTGCTTTCAGAGGTGTGGTTCAAGAGACTCAAATAACCAAGAATGAGACTTTGGGTTGTTGCTGAAATCGAACTACATTGTTTCGAAACCATGGAGGCTGGAAACCCGACTCGTAGGGCCAAATGCATTACAAGCTCCCTTATAGGAGCAGTGATATTCTTTATTTTCTTAGTAGCTGTAGTTTCTTACTTAGTACCACATGAGCAGGCAACGAAGGTTGAGGGAACACCGATACCTACCACTTCTAGCAAGAAAGAGGTCAAGGTAGGAGCGGAGAAGGCATTACTGGAAGAAGAGAGTCGTAGGTTACATACCGACCTGTCTAAAGGCAATTTTGGGCAGAATGCGTATGCAAAGCTATTGTATGAATACATTGATGCGATGGATGCGAAAGACTGCTATGTGTGTATGCAATTGCCGGCTTCAGTAGAGGAGGGTATTAGATACCATCACCTTCCATTGACATATGGAATTTCATGTAGTTTGCTGCTTAGCATATTTTATGGGAGAAATCATTTTGAATATTTCTTTTCGAATTATGACGCTGTGTTACCAGAAGTCCCTGCTTATAAACACCTGAATAAGTTTGATTATTATAAGTCAGAGGATAGACTTGGGTATTTTTTCATTCCGACACAAGAGCTAGACACCTCATATGCACACCGACACAATTTGACATGTTTGTTATCAGAGACAGAGAATAAGTTCATAGAACAAGTTGAAGACAGGTACCAGAGGCAAAAACAGTTGCAAGATTCAGGGCAAGGTAAAGTTGATTGGACAGATGAAGAGAAGCAGCACAAGTCAAGAGGGAGCTATGGTCCGATAGCTCTAGATGAAGTGCAGAAAGGGAAGTTGTGTATTCACAGACCACAGACGTATTATGAGAATGTGTATGTGGGTCATACTACATGTGAACACACTTTCACACTGGAGTATTACACGAAGGATTTCTTTAAGAGTGTGGTGCAGGTGATTCCTACGGTTTACTTTGTCTGCGGAAGGAATGCGTATGTACGATTGCCGGAAAAGTGGTACGGAACGTGTTACCTAGCGATCATTTTTCCCAAGATTTACCATACTGAGGACTTTGCTCTTCTGGAGGGAGGACGGCAGACGAGGGTAAAGCGAGGTGAAAGTGCTGGTGCAATAGTTGGAGATGTGTTTGGAGCAGTGATACCTATGTTGGGAGTGATTTTGAATGACGTAAAGATACGGCGGTTGGCAACAGTGGTGGATGAACAGTCAATGAATACAGCTTAGTCATTAGTGATGGTTGAGGGTGAGATGTTGTCGATAAGGACAATGGTTTTACAGAACCGTCTTGCTTTAGACGTCCTTCTAGCAAAGGAGGGAGGAGTCTGTAAACTTTTGAAGGTTCAGGAATGTTGCACGTATATTCCAGACCATTCCAAGGATCTGAAGAAATATATAAGTAACATTACTGCCATTCATTATGAAATTGAGGATCTGACGCAAGAGAACGTGTGGGAGAAAGTTGGCAAGGGAGTTGGAAATGTTGGAAACTGGTTTGCAAATTTGGGAAGGAGTTTCCTTGGGTTTGTACTGAAACCCCTCATCATAGCTGTGGCCTGTGTGATTGGATTGTGGGGTTTGGTAAGAGTGTACAAGTGGTATAGGTCAAGTAGGATGGAAAGATCGATGAGAGTACAAGAGCGAAGAATGGAGAATTTGCAAGACAGTCAATATCGGAGCTTGAGAGCATTCGAGATGCTCAAGCGAGGGAAAATGGCGACAAGCTCTGTTTAACTCAGTTCTTACCTTGGGGATGGTGTAATGAGGGTGATGACACAGGTCATCAAAGGGGGGAACTGAGAGAGCGCCAAATGAGAGAAAAATGTTGTAGGGGTGTTCCATATGTACAAGTAGTTAACACCCGCATATGTAGAGGACTCACTAATCATGTTCAAACTGTAATGTAGGGTTGAGGACTAATGTATTCGGTAGTTGAAACACATGTAGAGCTAATGTTAAGAGTTTTGAAAATTAATAAATGTCGTTCTAACATAGAAATGTCATTTGACGTGAAGCCTTTCATTAATAAGAGGTGTTTTAGTGAAATCATCATTGTATATTTAGTTCTGCTATATTAGAGTTCATAGTGTATCTTTTATAAGTTATACAAGTGCTTGAAGTAGAAAATGTATCTGCTTTAAAGATGGAGGCCTAAGAAACGAACGAGATGCTCATGTTAGGATGTTGGGTCTATAAACGTGCAGAGGCCCAGTTTATGGAAAATTGTGTAGGCCTGATCGAAAAAATGTTTGCTTAGCATTAAATTATAGAATTGTTTTTATGGAGAAAGCTGCTTTTAGCTAAAGTCAAATTTCAACATTAAAGAATTTGAGAGCCGGTTCACATGTATTCCTTTGCAGGTGCAGGATCAAGTAGACAGTAAAGTAGAAGGGTCCATTGTGTATGAGTGTTAGGATGCTAGACTCAGACATGGAGGAGTAGCCGAGGAATTCATGGAAGCAACTTGAAGCGAAGGAGAGTCTGGGACCCAAGGACGTCTGAACGGACAAAGATGGAGATGTGCCATGGTGGAAAATTCTGAAAACCAACACTTTTGAGAGGGGCGTACCTGAAGGCGTGTCGTCCGCATTGTGGGGTTTGTATTAGGGACAGCACCCCAAGGGTAGAGGCAGAGCAGATGGGCTGAGGTGTGAAAGGGAGCAGTTGGTTGACAGAAAGCTTAGCTATGACTGGAGAGTCTCTAGACTGAGTAGAGAGAAAGTGAGTGAACTTCTTTGGAAGTCACCACGGCTGACACCTTTATTAGGTTGGGCTATTGTTGAGTAGGGATGTCACTTAGTATAGTGTAGGGACAGATTAACCTGATTTATATTCTTTCCCAATGCATACTAGAACTCAGGTTATAGCAATTCTTATTAGCCTGATGATTCTCGAATTGATTCTTGTATTGTTCATAAGCCGTCTGAGACTTTTCCGTAGAGTTATGTTTGTATTAGTGCCTGTTTATCTTCTGAACCTTTTGCTGAGGTGTTTATACCTTCAGTTGTTTTTGGTTATGTAATAAATCTTTAAATTTAGTTCTTAGTCAGTGGTTCTTTGGGGGAAACAACGGGAATCGAAGAATTTGATTGACAATTGGTAGATAGATTGCCTAATTAATTCTATGACAGGTAAAAAGGTCCAGTCGACCTGTGACGGGATTCTGGAGAATGGTAAGCAGACTCTAGAAGCAAAAATCCCGCCCTTTCACGATTTATCACCCGAAGGGTATCCAGGCACTGGAGCAGGTGTTGAGGCCGTCTGCTGGGGGTAGTTGAGTTAGTTGAAGAGCCAGGTATTCAGCCTCTTGTGAAATTTAACAATTGAGGAGGAGGCCCTGATGTGTGAAGGTAGGTCAATGTAGGATAAAGTTAGGCCCTTTCTGCTTTTGCAGATACAGGGTGTGGCTGTGAGGGAGAGTGAGGCTGACCATAAGAGCCTGGAGGGTTGGGGAAGTGAAGGTGGCAGTTAAGGTATGCTGGTCCTATGCTGTGCTGTGCTTTGTATGCATACATGAGGAGTTTGAATTGGCAGCGTTTGTGTATCAGCAGCCAGTGGAATTCTCTGAGGTGTGGTGTGGTTGTGTGTGACGTGGGAAACCCAGGATGAGTCTAGCTGTGGCATTCTGAATGGTCTGGTGTCAGTGAAGAGGTTGCTTGAAATTCTGGCATAGAGTGCCTTGTCGTAGTCTAGTCTGCTAGTGATTAGGGCTTGAGTGACGGATGCCTGGTGTTTGAGGGGATCCATTTGAATATTTTCCTGAGGATGCGCAGTATGTGAGAACAAGAGGAGCTGACTGCGTTCACATGTTGAGTTTGTTGTCTAGGATAATTCCCAGGTTTCTTGCGTGGTTAGAGAGTATAGGTGTTGGACAAAGCTCTGTGATAATTCACTCCTGTGATTTACAGAGACTGAGAAAAGGTTGTAGTAACTGCAATCTTAAATGAAAGCTGGGCATACTGAGTTATTTTCAGGTTATTTTCTAAAAAGGTACCTCTACGAAGGCATGGCAGACAAAGAACAGGCTCATAAAGTGATCTGCGCACAAACGAGACACTGCGGAGTGCAAAACAACAGCATAAATGACTACTATTTATTGGTTAGTCAGCTTGCAAAGGGTAAAGATCCACAAAGCTGCATGCTTATAGGTATTCACAGGCCGTTTGGAGGTAGTTTACCAGGGTGGAAATAGTCTGAAATGTACTCCTGTCCAGGACCGAAGTAAAACAAATGTGGGTAGTAAAGGGAATAGCATAACCCCAAAATTGATAGGGATGCAGAAGAAGGGTGAATAATCATTTTTCCCCTTCGAGCAAAAAACACACTTTAGCAAGTGTAAATTAACTTATGCATAACCCTTGAATTTATACATATGTTTGCTATATTGATGAATATGAAAATGTTTCCTCATGCGCATGTCAAACTCCCCAGGACAATTCTTTGTGAACTCCAATAAAGTAGCAACTGTAGAGGTAACTTCAGGAGCAAATTCCATGCTTTGGTTTTGAATTTGGGAGCATAGTGAGAACTTAATCCAGCGCACAGTGAAGTTGTTCTATCTTTCCCTACCTGAAGGTGTTTCCTGTCGCGTGATCTCTTACCTGAAGGAAAGCTTCTCATCGTTTGGCTTGATGCAGCGGACATAATGCGGGGTGGTGGCGTTCAGGGTCTCCATGAGAAGATGCAAGGAGTTTCGGAACTGGAAAAAACACAAAGGAAAAATTAGGGCATATTATGGAAGCAACAAACTCCCATGAAAAAAATTTATCTCCATGAACCAAGAATACCAATGAAAGCATAAAACAGCGATTTTACTTAAATTACCATAAAACTCCATTGTGACCCCTGCACTATTAGCTCCCAATTACCCTTGTATTTATGTTCACGTTAGTCACAGACTTGAGCCTTAAATAATTGGTGTGCCCCGCCATAAAGCAAGTAGACACCCTTCTGCTGCAACCAGGGTAGAAAGAGGTCAGAAGGAAATCTGCAACTTCATAGGATCTGCAGAGCCAATCGGTACCACCAACAAAACTTTAATCTGCATGTCTCTCTCTCTACACCCATCGCCCATCACACCTCAACGCGCTGTGTCCTAAGACAAGGTAAGAGCCTCTCTATGATCAATTACACACGCTGGGGTAGTAAGCACTATGTAAATGCTTCAATAATAGACAGTTCAACTGCTCCCATACAGAAGCAGAAACTGCTTCTCTAGGACTTTCATTACAAAAATAAACAGGCTTCCAGCGGGCTTTGCGTTTTATAGGATCTCTACACGAGTTACTCTAAATCCCAGATATTTTTTGCATTCAATGTATTTATCATGTGTGACAATATAAATAGCTTCAGCTACACACCTTGTCATAAATTTGAAGGAAAACCCCCCAGATCAAGATGGCATTACTCAGCACTACTTGGTCTTTCAGTAAAAAGCAAAAAAAGAAGATAAGCACATTTGGGCCAAAAAGTTTGAAATTTACGTTACTATTGATGGAGCGAGATAGAAAACAAAATTTTGTTTAAACTCGTGAAGTCACATTTCCATAACATGAATAATAATATTAATGATTTGTGATATGTCTTGCTAATACAACTTAGATTAAACTTTACACATGGGGGGACTAACATGTGTGCTCATAAACGTGCATAATTGTTGCATCTTTTTGTTCGTGCAAAATAATAAAATAATTTATTGTTTTCGTTTTTTTTGTCATTACTAACTGCTGCAAACATAAAAGAAGCATGTGCTTGTTTTGCTTTTTCTTGTCTGTGTGATGTCATTTCTACTATTCTAGGTGCACATAAGTCTCATGGATTAATGAAGACCGGTAGATATAAATGCTGCTTTATTTGTTTGCATTTGCTAGGTAACATTTGATTAATCGGGTGGGTTAATTAATTAGTAAATCCTGGGGTGGATACAGAATCTACATTATTTCTTACATTAATACTTTTCTTGTGTTTGTTTTATACTAGAAAGCATAAGTTGCCTGCTCTTGGGCCTAGTTTGCTCGAGCTACAAAAAGCTGAATTTTACTTCTGCAAAAGTCACGAGACGCCCATTCTGAAATAAAATGTTCGTCAAAAGCTGCGTTCACAAAGCAAAAACTGACGTGCTATCATCATTCTGTCGGACATGGCCAAGGTCGAAAAAGAACATTTTGTCAGCCCTTAACTTGGCATCCGCGGAAGTCAATTGGAAGCTATGAGAACATTAATATACATTTGTTGCAAACCTAGGAAGCTCCTGGTTGCATTCAGAAAAGACAATGGTCCTTAAGAAAAGTGACCTAATGGAACTTTTGAAATGTGGGTGACATGTCACTTGTCACTCTCAGCCAATGGGACGTCGAAGATTTCTGAAAACTTTCCTTTGCGTAGTTTAGTTAGCATAGAAAGGTATAAAAAGTCATGCCCCTAGGGATGGGCTGGCTGCTGCTTTCTGACTTTCCGATGAGGGTGAAGTGCTGTCGGACATTGCGTGGAGCACGTAAGAATCCTCAAAGAACTTTTCTTTAATTTCTATCTATTTAGCTCAGTTAGGGACTTAGGTTTTAGAAATGCTAAACTTTAAATATTCACTTTGATTTTGATTCACTTGCTTAAATTGTATTTTTCTCACGTTTCTTTACAATCATGCTTGCTTCAATGCTAATAAATAACTTTTATAAAACTATCAATTAAAATACCATAATTTAGTAAATAAAATCTTACTTTTGACAAACAAGCTGGTCTTGGTTATTCAGAAGTGTAGGTTACTATTAGCTAGATCACGTCGCCAATGGTGGTCGTTTAAATGGTTAGGATTTATTCTAATGACAATATTCTTTCCGCAGATGTATAAAATTGTATATAGTTTGTAGATAATGTGTCTATAGATTTAATCTGACCACCTGATTCAGTAGGCCCAAAATATGTCAGGTTTATAAATGGGTCCATAATTTAGTATATAATTTTGTTTATAGGTTATGAAATTGGGTAGCGTTGTTTATGATATATTTTCTATAGGCCGCTGGATCAATTCTCTGGTAGCAGAAATTGATGGTTGCTAAGAGTAACCAAGGTAATATGTTGGTTGCTAAGGGTTACTAAAGTGTTATGGTATGGAAATAGGATCGACGTTTTAACACATGTTGAGTTCATTTTTCGTGCTATCTGTAAGCTATACCGGTATAGATTGTGTGGCGAGAAATTAGTCACGCAAGCCATCTGTTCTGTTTGTAGTGATATCGCCGAGTATCACAAGAGGTATCGCCGTGTACCATAGTGTTGTCGCCGAGCAGCACAGTTTTAGGGCTAGGTGTGAATCTTGTATAGTGAGGGTTTTCTAAGAAATTAAAGCAGCATGAGAATAGGGACAAAGCGCCTTCCATAAAACTCACTGTGATAAGAGTATTAGTTATATCCGAGCTTGAGTGAAGGGTAAAGTAGCGTCGGTGCATGATTATCTATAAACAGGTTAGAGTCCTGTACGGGTACATGTTTCATATCTATAAACAGGTGAAAGCCCTGTACGGATAACGTCGTTATTTTGCTAACGGTGCATGATCTCTATAAACAGGTGAGAGTCCTGTACGGATTTCATGTGTGTTCGAAATTAGGGAATTTTCAGTGTGAAAGTGCGAGTTTGATTTGTATTTTATGTTCAAGTGGAACTCTTAGAACTGTCACTTCGCGGTGCGTTCAGAGCAAAGCGAGTTCATAATTATACGTGTTAGAAGGGTGGAGTAAGGGTTACTCTACTGACAATTGGATATTATCCTTAGTGTGAATAGCGCCGTCTATTCCGAAGTGTGGATACTTGAACGTATGTAAACTATCCTAAATAGTGAAACGAACAGATGATGTCCTTATAGTCATTGTTAAGAATTAATTTACACTGAAAAGTGTTCTTAAAATGGCGCTGTGAAAAGATTTTGTGAAGGAGGGGTAAGCGCCAGGAGTGAGAAACGAGAAACCGCAGCTGCTGTGTACGTCACAGAGCCGCGCTGGGATTGGGTGACCTACGTCACAAACTATATTCTGATTGGCTCTTGAGTCTATGACGATTTGTAGGCTGATTGGTCCTTCAGAAAAACTCCATATTTATTGGTTGAGCAGAAAAGTGACGTAGCTCAACTGTCATTGGCTTGTTAGTGTGTTTCACGCACGGATTGGTTATTTTGCGGAACATCCCGGAAATATTTTACGAACGATTCTGTGAATTAGATTTAACTCTTAAAAATGAGTTATCATTTTAAACATGTTGAGAAAAAGCCAACATTATTTCAGAAGTTTAAGAATTTATTTTCACCTGACAAGAAAATCGAAACGCGAGGTGGTAAATTACTTCATAAGTATAAAACACCTGCAGCGTACATGGAAGGTGAATATGGATATCATACTGTCTTATGGTTTGATAGTTGGAAAAGATATACTAAGAATGACGGTGTTTTAACTTGGCCTGATGATGGTTCATTTAATGTAAAAGTCTTGAGAAATTTACGAGAGAAAATGAATGCTCTTGTTCCAAAACCGAGACCAACTCAATTTGAAGCTTTAGTTGAGTGGGAAGACGAGATGTATCAGTTACAAAGAGAAGCTAGTGGAATTAAAAGACCTTCTAAAAATCCACCTTGGAGAAGAGAAACTCATGAAGATAGATTGCGAATGTGGAGACAGGGAAACATGAGTGAAGGATTGTATTTAATACAAGAAATGGTAATGGGTACTCCTACAGGGAAATCTATGGAAAGTGAATCTGAGGATGCAGTTATGGAAGAAATATATACAACAGCTAGAAAGAATCAGCCTTTGAGACCTCCTAGATCATGGTCTACTCCGGTGGTTTCTACTGAAACTTCACCGAGTGCACCTCCAATTAATGAAGCTCCTAAACTTTATCCAAATAATTGTGAAATCATTGAAACTCCTAGAAGACCAGAATTTGATAATGCTCGAAATGAAGGTAGACAATTTACAATGGCTCCAAGGGCAAGAGAAGCTCCAAAAGATTATACAAGAGAGGCAAGAAATGTTGAAGATGTCGATTATAATGAATATTTAAGATCTAAAGAAGAATTAATAAAAAGAATGACAAAAGGCATGGAAGCTGTGACAGTTCCAGTAACGATTGGTCCTGTTCAGCCTGTATTTGACCAAAAGGAAACAAACAAGACAGGATTAACTATTCCTTTAAATGCAGAAATTCAAAAAGTTACTGAAAAATTTTATTCAGACTTATCTGAAATAAACTCTTCTAAATCGAGAATGCCTGATTTAACCTTTAATGAGGATTTATCTCCGAAAACACCAATGGGTGCTATATCAGATATAGGGAGTCCTGAAGTCAGGGTAACCACACCAAAACTTGATGTGGCCAAATTAAAAGCGAATATCGAAGAATTAATAATCGGAACAATCGGTCCAGATAGTTTAAATTACTATCGAGATGATGAACTATTGTTCATTTGCAAAAGCATTCAATGGAAAACAAAAAATAAATATGATCAACTAGAGGATCTAGCAGCAGAACTTGAAATCGATGTGAGTAAACAAAAGAATTTTGCGAAACATTACAGATTAGACTTTTCAGAAAGTGACATTGAGAGTTTGAACTCAATGGGAAGAATAGTACATATAAAAGATTTGATTGTTTATATCAAAAAGCTAGGAGAACTGAATAAGTGGAGAGTGAAATGGACGAAAAAGAAGGAAGATGAAAGATTGGAAAAATTGTCAAAACAATTTCCAATGAGAGAAATTGCAGGTGGAGGATATGTTCATGTCCCTTGGTCGAGACAGGACATTCTGTTGTTTACAAATGATTTTCCAAAATTGAGGGAAAAACCAGTTGAGTGGTACAGACAAGTAGATAGATTTATCAAAGTGTCAAAAGTTCTGTGGATTGATTTAGATGGATTTTTTGACATTGTCGTTCCATCAGATCTTTGGACAGAATGCAAAATATCGATTAGTTGGCCAAAAACAGAACCTGAGCGAATCAAAGAAACAGGTGCTCCAAATCCACTTGTAATGGATTTTTATGAAAAGGTGATTGTTTGGATGAAAAACAAAATTCCACCCAAAGAAGTCGATTGGGTTAAAATAGAAAGGACAGAACAGGAAACAAAAGAATCAGTTCATTCTTTTTATGAAAGACTACTGTTAATCTTTAAACAATACAGTGGTTATGAAAAACTAGATGAAAAGGACATGAGCCATTTTGTCTATAGATTTGTTTATGGACTAAAACCTGAAATTGGAGAAATGATCAGAAATAGCATTGTAGGATGGCAATCACTATCTGTAGATGATATTCTAAGAAAGGCTAAGTATTGCAGTGATGAAATAGAAGTAAAACAGAAGAAGCTCAAGGAGAAAGCCATGTGGGCTCAGGTAAAAGTGGCTGAGCAACAGATCGCCAGCATGGGTAATAAGAACACTAATTTTGTTCAAACTGGGAATACAAACCAGATACAAGGAAAGTTTAAAAGTAATAATTTCCCAAAGAAATTTAGCCCAAAGATTGAGGAGTTGAAACAAAGATTACCTTGTTTTAATTGTGGCGAAATTGGACATTGGAGAGACGAGTGTCCTCATCCTCCTAAAAACTTAAAGAATCCCTAATTGAATCCACAGATGCAGAATGGTGTTGACCTGCAGCGACAGCTACAGATGCAACAGGGGTTAAACGAATTAAATATTCAGCGACAGTTGCAGCAACAGCAACAGCAACAGGTGAATAATCGTCAAGACCAATTGCCACAACCACCTTTTCCGAATTGTGGGGGAGTTCAAAAATATAATCCAAACGTGGGATTTCAGGGAAGTGAACAGGTAATAAAACCACAAAAACAGCAAAAGCAACAAAGAGTTCAAATGCAAAATGCTTCACAACAGTTTTTATTAACAGAAAGTCAAGACAGCGATTCTGATGATTATTATTGACGGTGCCCGAGAGAGGAGGAAGAGTGTGTTGTTGGAGCCACTCTTGAGGTTGACCAGTCTGGTCCTTTTGTAAACGGGAAAGTTAATGATGTAGACATTACTTTTCTAGTGGACACTGGTGCTACCCGTTCTACTGTTAGATCAGTGGAAATTGAAAACCTACCTCTCTCTGGGGATACCATCCAAGTTGTCGGAGTAAGTAATCAGCAAATTAAAACTAACTTAACTGATCCAGTACCAGTTGAAATTGGAAATTACAGAGACAAACACAGATTTGTGGTTTGTAATAGTAGTCCAGTGAATCTATTGGGCAGAGACATCCTATGTAAAATGAATTGTAGAATATATTGTTCTCCGGATGGAGTTGAGTTACAAACAATGGAGGAAGATGGTTTATACAGAATGACAATGATGATGATAGAAGCAGAAGAAACAAAATTGTTTCCTGCATTCGAAGAAAAGGATTTACCTGAAGAGCTCAAGGAAACAGTGAAATCTGATATATGGGATTTTACTGGAAATGAGATGGGTCTGATGAAAAACGTAGATCCAGTAAAAATTACATTAAAACAGGGAATAGAATTTCCAAACATTCCACAGTATAAAATGAAAACAGAAACAATTGAAGGTATTACACCAATAATTGAAAAATTAATCAAACAAGGTGTATTAAAAGAAATGGAGAGTAGTCCTTGTAATTCACCAATTATGGGAGTTAAAAAGTCTAACGGAACATTTAGAATCGTACAAGATTTGAGAAAGGTTAATCAAATTGTCGTTCCATGTTGTCCTGTGGTTCCAAATCCAGCAGTAATTTTATTCCAGATTCCACATGATGCTGAATGGTATACAGTCATTGATCTTTGCAATGCATTCTTTACTGTTCCCTTACATCCAGACAGTTACGAAATCTTTGCTTTCAGATTCCAAGGTAAGACCCTCGGATGGTCAAGAATCCCTCAGGGCTATACAGAAAGTCCTTCAATCTTTAATGAACTGTTAAAAAGATCATTGGAAGACCTAGACTTACCTGGTAGGTCTACGTTAGTGCAGTATATTGATGATCTGTTGATAGCTGCAAAGACAAGAGAAAATTGTGTGACAGACACAATAATTCTGTTAAATCGCCTTGCAGAAGAAGGACATAAAGTGTCCCCAGCAAAACTACAGTTTTGCAAACAAGAAGTAAAATATCTTGGTCACAGAATTGCAAAGGGAAAAAGACAAGTAACAATAGAGAGAATAAAAATGATTCAAGCAATGTTACCACCAAGAACACAAAGACAGGTCAGAATGTTCTTGGGAATGGTTGGTTACTGTCGACAATGGATACGTGGATTTTCAGTAATTGCAAAACCACTACAAAGACTGACAAAGTCAGATGTAAAAGATCCAATTATTCTCAATGATGCTGAGATGGATTCTTTTGAGAACCTGAAAAAGAGCTTATGCCAAGCTCCTGCTTTAGGTATGCCAAATTATGAGAAAGATTTTGAACTGTATTGCAGTGAGAGAGAAGGATGTGCATTATCTGTGTTGATTCAGAGACACGGAAATTTAAAGAAACCTATTGCATACTTCTCTGCAGTTCTTGATCCAATTGCAAAAGCATTACCAGGTTGCTTAAAAGCAGTTGCAGCTACAAGTATTAGTCTCGAACAAAGTGAGGGGATCATTATGGGATTTCCTGTGAAAGTTTTTGTGCCTCATTCAGTAGAAATTTTACTGACAAGAGGTAAGACTCAGCATTTAACAAGTAGCAGATTGACAAAGTATGAGAAAATCATACTAGGAGCAGATAATGTTTCAATTTCAAGATGTTTGAATCTGAATCCTTCTACATTACTGCCTGATTCTGAAATTGTTGATGACATTGAAACAGAACATGAATGTTTAGATGTCATGGAATTCTGCACTAAACCAAGAAAAGACATCAAAGACAGACCTTTGTCTGAATCGGATTTTGTCTACTTTGTAGATGGCTCATGCTTAAGATCCGAAGGAGGTGTCTTAAAAGCTTCATATTCAGTTTGTACAGTCAAAGATGTCGAAGAAGCATCATGTCTTGAAGGAGTTCGTTCAGCACAAGTGGCTGAATTAATTGCTTTGATTCGTGCATGTGAAATATCAAAGGATATAAGAGTTACCATCATTACTGATAGTCAGTATGGGTATGGAGTTGTGCATGATTATGGACAACTCTGGTCACAGAGAGGATACATGACATCAGCAGGATCACCAATTAAAAATGCAGTTTTCATTAGGAGATTAATTGAAGCAATACAATTGCCAAAAGAAATCGCCATTGTTAAGTGTGCAGCGCACACTAGAGGGATTGATTATATTTCCAAGGGAAATGCCTTCGCAGATGAAACAGCTAAATACTGCGCAAGGAAAAATTATTCTTACAATCGGGAGAGGAGTAAAGAAACTGATTCAAATTCATTAATGCTAACAACAGTTGTAGAAACATGGCATGAGATTAGAGATTTACAAAATGAAGCAGATGATGAAGAAAAAGACTTGTGGTTAAGATCAGATTGTAGACCACGTGAAGAAGATGGAGTGTGGGTTTACAAAGATGGTAGAGTAGTCTTACCAAATTGCTTGATTGCTGACATGGCCAGATTATATCATGGTCCAGCACATCTGGGAAGAGATTCTATGGTTAGACTTTTTAGAGAAACATGGTTCAATACTAAGTTCAGAACTATTGCAGAATCTTTTTGTCAAAGGTGTTTGTCATGCCAACAAATGAATCCAAACAGAAAATCAGTGGTGGGGACAGGAATAATTGGTCGAGAGGGTGGTCCCTTTACCAGATTACAAATGGATTTCATTGAAATGCCCTTACACAATTGTTTGAAATATGTGCTTGTAATTGTTTGCTTGTTTTCAAGATGGGTAGAGGCTTTCCCTACACGACATTGTGATTCAATTACAGTAGCAAAACTAATGCTCAGAGAAATCATCCCAAGGTACGGTTTTCCAGTCACTATTGAGAGTGATGGAGGAAGCCATTTTGATAACAAACTAATGAAGTTAATTTGCGAAGCTTTGAGCATTGAGCAGAAAATACACTGTGCATACAGACCAGAGGCATCAGGAGTGGTTGAACAAATTAATGGAACAATTAAAAACAGAATTGGAAAAATGTGTCTTGAAACAGGTGTAAAGTGGACTGATGCTCTTCCACTTGTTTTGATGTCATTAAGAAGTACACCAGATAAAAAGACAGGTTTGAGTCCTCATGAAATTTTAATGTGAAGAGTTATGAGGCAAGCTTTTGTACCTGTAGGTAAACTGTTGAGCATAAATGACAGTGCTATTTTGGATTACTGTAAAAGGTTATCTGATATGGTAACTTCTGTGTCTAATCAGGTGGGAACTGAAGCACAATCAAATGAAAAGGTTTTGACACATGATCTGAGACCTGGCGATTGGGTCAGAACGAAAGTACATCGGAGAAGGAATTGTCTAGCTCCTAGATGGCAGAAGCCTAGGCAGATAATTTTGATCACTACTAATGCTGTAAAGTGCAGAGGATTGAAACGCTGGATTCATCCTAGTCATACTATTCCAGTACCAACTCCTGAGAGTTCTGATGTTGAAAGTGATACCACAGATGATTCTGATTCTGAAGCAGAAGGCTAAACAGAAGGTGAAATAAATCCAGATTCTGAAGATCGACAAGAAAGTCGACATCTGGAAACTGTGCCAGTGAATGGAAATTTGACAAGAAAAGACTTAGAAATAATTGAAATAGATTCTGAAGGTGAAGAGAATCTGTTAAAAGGAAAGATAACTGAGGATTCGGTTGTCTCTATCGAAGACAAAGAAGCAGAACAAAAAGAAGTTTCAGACCAGGAGAGTATCGAAAGGCAGAGAACAAACTCTGAAGTAAGGAACAGAAATCCGAAATCTGGGAAGTTGGGGGTAATTGAAGAAGAGGAGGAAGACGAATTACCGAGTACCAGTGATGGAAAACAAAGTGAAGTTCCTGAAGGAGTGAAATTGCCGAATAGAGAAGTTCCTGAGTCAATTGAAATTTCAGACTACGAAACTGAAGAAAGTGACGTGGATGGTGAAAGTGAAAACAGAAAGAAAAGGACTTGGAAGTCAGAATCAAATAATTCTGAACCAAAAAAGAAGTACGTGAGAAAAGCAGACTACTGGCCTGGTGGAAGATTGAGAGTCAGATTGATCAAGAAACCAAAAGAACAAGTTGAAGAAATCAGTAGTCAAAAGAGTCCTGGAAAAGAAGTTGGAGTTGGAAGGAAAATTGAAGTGATATCGAGAAAAGGAAAAAGAATAGTAAGACCAAACCAAAAATACAAGTCTCCTGAGTGGACTTACTTAGTAATTCCACCTGTTATTGACATATATGATAGTAGTGAAGAAGAAAACGAAATCCAAGAAATTAGTGACAATGATTGAAGTACAGAAATATTAAATTGGCAAAAGGCTGAAGAAAATTTGTTAGTTGACACAAGGTCGAAGAAAAACTGTTTAGTTGAAGAAAACTTATGTATGACATAAGGTCGAAGAAATCTTGTTTAGGGTTTTAAAAAAAAGGGGGGTGTAAATATAAATTTAGAATTTTAAAATTTATTTTTATTTTATTTTGAGGCTAAACTAACCAAAAATGCCTTATGTTAAGGAGAGCACTTCAAAGTGTTCTGTTTTTAAGAGATGCTGTAAGATGACTCTGGTGTGTCTGCTCATTTTAATTCTGCTCTGGTTGGTTTTAGCTGTGATTATCCCTTTGGAGATGAATAGAGAATTACACAAAGTTAACATAACAAACAAAGCTCTGGTTAGCCAAACTAAACATAGTGCGTCTGCAAAAGTTATTGATCATCAGCCTAACATTCATCAAGATAAATCAATTAGTGATTTTTCAAGTAATACATTCACAAAGCTATTGAGTGAATATGTTAAGGTAATGGATGCAAAAGACTGCTATGTCTGCGTTAAGTTACCTGCTTCTGTTTCTGAGGGAGTAACATATAATATGCTTCCTCTCACTTATGCTGTAACATGTAGTGTGTTAACTAGTTTATTTTATCAAACTGGACGTTTAGAATATTACTATTCAAATTATGATGAAATTTTTGCAAATATTAAAATTGAAAATGCTTTAAATAAGCATAAGAAAGCAAAGCAAATGAGAGAATTTTTCCTTGTTACTAACGAACTTACTTATGAGTATGCTTATAAAAATAATCTAACTTGCAAATTAAGTGCTGAAGGAAAGAAATTTTTGAATATGGTTGAGGAGAGAAGAGCAATTTATAAGAGGAATGAATTAGTCAAGCAAACTAAGTCTAATTTCTGGCAGAAAGAGGATGAGAAGTTAAATGGCAAAATGCTTGAAAATATTGCAATTCACATAGACAAACCAGTTAGTGGAAAGCTTTGCATTAGAAGAGATAACACACTTTTTGATAATTACTTTGTAGGTGCAAGTAACTGTGAAGATACTTATCAGATTATGGGAGGTTGGGGATTCAAAGGTGGAAAGGATCCAATCTTTCCTGGGATTTATTTTGTTTGTGGTGACAAAGCCTACTACAACCTTCCAGACCACTGGTATGGAACTTGTTATGTGGGAATTGTTTTTCCTAAAGTGTTTCATGTTGACAGAGATTCAGAAGGATTGTTTAAAATTCATAATTATGTAAATAGAGTTAAAAGAGAAACTTTTACTGAAGTTCTAGGAGATATTTTTCAAGCAGTAATACCTTTTGTTGGTATAACCTTAAATGCAGGGAGAATTAGAAAATTGTCCACTATAGTTGATAGATTATCAACTGACACAGCTGATGGGTTTCAATTAGTAAATGTTGAAGTTATTGCAATTAGATCCATGGTAATTCAAGATCGCCTTGCTCTAGACATACTCCTAGCAAAAGAGGGAGGAGTCTGTGGCATTTTACATGTACAACATTGTTGCACATATATACCTGACGAAAGTAAGAATATTGAAATGTATATCAAGAATATTACACAAATGCATTCAGAGATAATTCCTTTAGAAGAAGAAGATTTTACAGGGAAACTTTCAAAAAGGTTTCAAGCAATTAAAAACTGGTTTCATGATATCGGAAGTTCAATTCTTGGCAAGATTTTGGCACCTTTGATTGTAATAGTATTCATTTTTATTTTAACCAAAATAGGTTGTTTGTTACATAAAAGAAAGAAACAGTTGAAAGAGAAGAAAAGAATCTATAAACTTAGAAAAGAAGAAGAAAGAGAAATCGAATTACAGGAGTTACATAGAGAGCGTTATGCTAATTCCAAAGATTATGCAGAAACAGACTTTTAGGTTTACTAATACAAATGAATTTGAATCGATTTCTTGGGAGTTTAAATTACCAAAATTTTGAGTGCTGGTGTGGTGATTTGTTAATCACCAGATGAGGGAGTTGATGGAGCGAGATAGAAAACAAAATTTTGTTTAAACTCGTGAAGTCACATTTCCATAACATGAATAATAATATTAATGATTTGTGATATGTCTTGCTAATACAACTTAGATTAAACTTTACACATGGGGGGACTAACATGTGTGCTCATAAACGTGCATAATTGTTGCATCTTTTTGTTCGTGCAAAATAATAAAATAATTTATTGTTTTCGTTTTTTTTGTCATTACTAACTGCTGCAAACATAAAAGAAGCATGTGCTTGTTTTGCTTTTTCTTGTCTGTGTGATGTCATTTCTACTATTCTAGGTGCACATAAGTCTCATGGATTAATGAAGACCGGTAGATATAAATGCTGCTTTATTTGTTTGCATTTGCTAGGTAACATTTGATTAATCGGGTGGGTTAATTAATTAGTAAATCCTGGGGTGGATACAGAATCTACATTATTTCTTACATTAATACTTTTCTTGTGTTTGTTTTATACTAGAAAGCATAAGTTGCCTGCTCTTGGGCCTAGTTTGCTCGAGCTACAAAAAGCTGAATTTTACTTCTGCAAAAGTCACGAGACGCCCATTCTGAAATAAAATGTTCGTCAAAAGCTGCGTTCACAAAGCAAAAACTGACGTGCTATCATCATTCTGTCGGACATGGCCAAGGTCGAAAAAGAACATTTTGTCAGCCCTTAACTTGGCATCCGCGGAAGTCAATTGGAAGCTATGAGAACATTAATATACATTTGTTGCAAACCTAGGAAGCTCCTGGTTGCATTCAGAAAAGACAATGGTCCTTAAGAAAAGTGACCTAATGGAACTTTTGAAATGTGGGTGACATGTCACTTGTCACTCTCAGCCAATGGGACGTCGAAGATTTCTGAAAACTTTCCTTTGCGTAGTTTAGTTAGCATAGAAAGGTATAAAAAGTCATGCCCCTAGGGATGGGCTGGCTGCTGCTTTCTGACTTTCCGATGAGGGTGAAGTGCTGTCGGACATTGCGTGGAGCACGTAAGAATCCTCAAAGAACTTTTCTTTAATTTCTATCTATTTAGCTCAGTTAGGGACTTAGGTTTTAGAAATGCTAAACTTTAAATATTCACTTTGATTTTGATTCACTTGCTTAAATTGTATTTTTCTCACGTTTCTTTACAATCATGCTTGCTTCAATGCTAATAAATAACTTTTATAAAACTATCAATTAAAATACCATAATTTAGTAAATAAAATCTTACTTTTGACAAACAAGCTGGTCTTGGTTATTCAGAAGTGTAGGTTACTATTAGCTAGATCACGTCGCCAATGGTGGTCGTTTAAATGGTTAGGATTTATTCTAATGACAATATTCTTTCCGCAGATGTATAAAATTGTATATAGTTTGTAGATAATGTGTCTATAGATTTAATCTGACCACCTGATTCAGTAGGCCCAAAATATGTCAGGTTTATAAATGGGTCCATAATTTAGTATATAATTTTGTTTATAGGTTATGAAATTGGGTAGCGTTGTTTATGATATATTTTCTATAGGCCGCTGGATCACTATCCTACAATGTTATTTTTACGATTTTTCATTTAGGGCTTCCTTGACAACATTGTTAATATTGTCACAGTCAAACTGCATGCCAAATTTGTGCCTTGTAAGACCACCATAGTTTTGTCCACGAAAGAGGCTATAAGTTAGAAGCAATGGACCACTATTCCTGGGTGCCTGAAACCGGCACAAGGGGGCATGATCCATTCTAGATTTTCTTCATATCCACGTGTAACGAAGGGACTTACACTGAACTTAAATGAGAATCAATTATATAGTCAATGGATATCCTGTAGGTCTGTCATGAATCTGGTACTTGTGGTCCACCGCTGTGCACTCTTCGACTAGATCTGCCAAGAGAATCCTTACACTATCATAGTATAAACCTACACTGAACAGGAGCTATGAATTCGGCTTCCTACTGAAGACAGCTGCATTCTTACTCCACCTGAAATGCCAAGCTAAGTTCTTCTTTGTTAGGGTGCAAAACTTTACACACGCACAGCCCTACTACTTGCTAGTTCTAGATCCGAAATGGAGATCATTCTAGGTTTAAGAGTTACTTGAAGTATATGATTTCAATGTGCTATTATTATCATTACCCCACTTGCACCTTTACTTAATCCTCAGAACCTAGATTTCAATTGCGAAAGTGAAGCTAGTGATGGGGCTGTTAATCTTTCCTTCCAAATTCCAACAGCTAGTTACTATTTTTGTAGGTTCTGACTTATTTTACATCTTTTATGTAATTCATACAGTTAGTCATATTGGTGTATTGATTGATGATTTGTAAGAAGAGAATGGCGGTAATGGCCGAGGGCAAGTTATTAACATTTTCCCTCTTATTTTTCAATCCCAGTGTATCACTTTTTAGCCATATAGAAGAACCGTGCATGAGAAATGCTTTCACATGCACCTGAATATGAAAAAGCAAAGAATTACCACCAAATATATTGTTAATTCCAAGAAAGTCAAAATATTTGGTAAATTTACACTGAATTTTCCAGCTGATTTTTTTCATTTAGGGCCTGGTTTAGCGACAGAGTTAGTAAGGTATAATGTTTGTAAAAGTGGCTGTGACTCCTACTAATTTCAAAAAGGGGGTGGTGATGGACAGAGTATCTGAGTTAATCAGAACACTCCTACCCAGTCAAGAGATCAGGGCTTGATCCATCACCATTTTTTAGCTCACTGCACCATCCCAGTTCAGAACCTGGCTATATGCAAATTAGTCTGTCCCTGGCCCAGTGCATCATGGGAACAGGGCAGACCAAACTACCAAGCCAATTCTTCACTGGAAAGGAAACAAGCTTCCGGGGACCGGTTTCTGGCATTACAGCCGTCTTCGGCCCGGCTTGCTTGAATCCTGATGGTGCAGTGAGCAAGGGACTCATGTCTGAGCATACCCTTCCACACTCATGGTGGCCAAAATAATTTCAAAAAGGGGGTGGTGATGGACAGAGTATCTGAGTTAATCAGAACACTCCTACCCAGTCAAGAGATCAGGGCTTGATCCATCACCGTTTTTTAGCTCACTGCACCATCCCAGTTCAGAACCTGGCTATATGCAAATTAGTCTGTCCCTGGCCCAGTGCATCATGGGAACAGGGCAGACCAAACTACCAAGCCAATTCTTCACTGGAAAGGAAACAAGCTTCCGGGGACCGGTTTCTGGCATTACAGCCGTCTTCGGCCCGGCTTGCTTGAATCCTGATGGTGCAGTGAGCAAGGGACTCATGTCTGAGCATACCCTTCCACACTTATGGTGGCCAAAATAATTTCAAAAAGGGGGTGGTGATGGACAGAGTATCTGAGTTAATCAGAACACTCCTACCCAGTCAAGAGATCAGGGCTTGATCCATCACCGTTTTTTAGCTCACTGCACCATCCCAGTTCAGAACCTGGCTATATGCAAATTAGTCTGTCCCTGGCCCAGTGCATCATGGGAACAGGGCAGAACAAACTACCAAGCCAATTCTTCACTGGAAAGGAAACAAGCTTCCGGGGACCGGTTTCTGGCATTGCAGCCGTCTTCGGCCCGGCTTGCTTGAATCCTGATGGTGCAGTGAGCAAGGGACTCATGTCTGAGCATACCCTTCCACACTCATGGTGGCCAAAATAATTTCAAAAAGGGGGTGGTGATGGACAGAGTATCTGAGTTAATCAGAACACTCCTACCCAGTCAAGAGATCAGGGCTTGATCCATCACCGTTTTTTAGCTCACTGCACCATCCCAGTTCAGAACCTGGCTATATGCAAATTAGTCTGTCCCTGGCCCAGTGCATCATGGGAACAGGGCAGACCAAACTACCAAGCCAATTCTTCACTGGAAAGGAAACAAGCTTCCGGGGACTGGTTTCTGGCGTTACAGCCGTCTTCGGCCCGGCTTGCTTGAATCCTGATGGTGCAGTGAGCAAGGGACTCATGTCTGAGCATACCCTTGACTCCTACTAGACCTGTCATTTCTAGCAGGTGATTCAATTAAAGAAGCATTACTACTGCAGTGGTAAACCCCTACAATGGTAAATCATCCAGAGAATCTTCCTGAAGAGATTGCATTTAGGTATGAAATTACATTACCATTGCGTGTAGGAGCACTGCACATCACCATCATTCTATAAATTAGGTTCTTCGAACAAGGCACACATATACGTTGCAGCCACTCCTAATTGAAACCTTCAGAATTAGCTCATATTCACAAAAGGAGCTTTACACAACACTGAATACCAGTGTAACACCAAAAGAGAGATATCCTCCAGTTAGGGAAAGAAAGTATGTGAGTATTCTGGAGATATTTTACTTCGAGTAAAACCGAAGAGTAGTCTAGTTATTAGGAAAGCAGCTCTCCTGAACTTTGTAATCTGCTTATATCTGCCTCACTTTTGGGTGTGGACAGATTGAAAAATTGCGATGAACTGCTTGTTTGAATCACACTATGTCCTATAAGGGAAACCCCGAGAGCAATGATGGCAGAATCACATGGCTGATCACAAAAACTCCTCTGTCAAGATTAGCTTCTGGAAGTCCATGGATGCTCATGTGTCAAAGCTCTCAGAATGAACATACATGGTCTAAGAGAAAAATATTCCAGTGATCAGGTTGTATTGGAAGATAATGGAAGTAAGTCTAGTCCACAAATTTCTCACAGTAGGAAGTTAAAATCCAAAGTCTAACATCCTATGTTTTCTCCAGATAGGACTTGGGAGCGTTTCGTACATGCATGTTGTGATCCTGTTCTTTCATTCTCTACAGTGAGGCAAAAGGAGGAAAGGAAAGATGGTCTCTGCTGAAGTGGAAGGATGGATATGTTAGTAGTGATTGAAAGACAACATTCATCGCTGATTGGTCTAAGTATTTACAGACTCATTGCTGACGCACAGGGTATCAGAAGATCATATTCCACGTCTGATGAGTTACAACACAGAAAGCCACGGACTCAAAGACTTTGATATTTGACTCATTTAGAGAAGGGGACTCACCAATGAGTGATGTGCACCACTTTATTTAGCCTCTAGTGAATCTATACATCAAAACATCTAAACATAAAGATTCATTAACCGGGCATTATTTGGTTAATAGTGAATACAATAGGTGACAGTGGGCCTCCGGCAAATGGCAAACGGTCTCTTGATTGATGAAATGTTCATGGGAATGCCGCAGATCAAATATCCTAAGTAAGAGCCCACTTCTGATATCTATTATCAATTGCATGATGGTCTTTAACTGAGATAGTCTGACTTGTGCCTTGTTCGTTTGCTGCAGGGAACATATGATGATGCCTTTGACACTGCCTTTTCATAGCCAGATTGAATGAAGAAAAGGGCACCTATAGGGCATTTCTGAAGAGCAGATGAAATGCACGTAAAACAATCAAGTCAGATCAACCATGAAATGTTCTGAAATACAAATATTATAGACAATGTAACAGGTGATATAGTATTTGTATACTGAGCTTCTGATGAATGCTGCTGCTTGGGTTCCCTCAGCATGTGATACAGAGAAACCCAGAAGCCTAATAACTAGTTTCTCATTGACCAAAGAACCTTTATCCATTGTGGTTGAGAAATGGCTTAATGTTGATTTACTGTTCTCTGAACACTTTCTTGCATCATTACTAGGTTTAGAGTGAGGTAGACTTGTGAGAGACTCACAGATTACTAGGCGCCATTGACGAATTTAATAAACTGAATAATCTTGGAGCGAATGTAGGTAAGACAAAAGTTATATCACACGGTACGGCCAAAACTACATATATTTGGAACCTGAGGGTAGTGCTTTAAATACCAGTGGTCAAACTTGGATTTGGGTGGAAAGGGGATACAAATGTTAATTATGGATGTTGTCACTTTTGCAGGGGGGATGAGGGTAAAGTTGGAGTCTATTTTCCATCTGATCTGCTCTAGTTAGCTCTTGGTCCCAGGCGCATCCTGAACAGAGTCTAAATGTATCCCCAACAAAAGAAGACAAGCAGACTAATAAAATGACATAATTTTGATAAGGCTACTGAATGCTCCATCTTTCCCGACAGCCAGTCATGTAAAGCATTTCAGCTAGATGCCCTTTGGTGAACTCTGACGGACAGTGGCAGTGACCTAAAGACCTACAATGGTCATCAAAAAGAGCAGATGACAAATAATCCTATTGTTTTTCTAACATGAATTGTTGTGGCAAAAAGATGTGGTACTAGCTATATACTATAATGAATTTGATGAGTCCACAATAAAATATTTGTATTTCAATTTGTAAACCCTAACGTGTAATCCTGATGCGCTACACTCGCAAGAGATATTCCCTCAATTTTTCATATCTTGAAGAATAATGTTTTTTTTTACTGTTGTGATGGTTAAAAAAGAAATGATGAACAGGGTATCTAGAAAAAAATTATTATGGAGATTTGGAAAATGTGCAATTACCAGTTCCAGTGCCCTGGCGCTGGCAGAAAGGGCTTTGCAGCGGACAAATGATTATAGGTTTAAAATCCAAGTCGTTTTCTGAAGATCAGATGCATTAAGGTGGAAATAACCCACTGTAGGAATAGCATTCCAAAATCTGGTTACTGTAAAAGAGAAAGCTCAGCAATCTGGGGGGGTCTTCAAATATAGGGTATTTTTAGGTGGTAGGCAGTAAAGTTAAAGCTGGTCCAGGATAAACTATTGATGAATTCAGATACTTACTATGAAGAGCTTCATGACTGGTAGCCAATGCAGTTGAGTGAGATGTTTAGACATTTGAGTGTCTAAAGAGGCAGCAGAAGGGACTCAATGACATTCTAGATCAATCGGAGATACTGAAATTGGAAGCAGGGAAGACACAGGTAACCTTTGTTGCCATAGTATAATCAGGAGTCTGTGATTGCCCCAGAAAGGGGAAAATGGAGATCTGGTAAAAGAGTTCCCAAAGACTAACAAAACAGCAGAAGCATGTGGAGGTGACTGGAGGGGAGCAAGAAAGAACACAACCTTTGAAAGGGATAGTTGAGGACCTGAGCCAAAATCTGAAGGCCATAAGGGGCACATCTCGGGTTTTGTACAAATTGAAATTTAGAAAACTGGAATTCATTCATATGGCACAGTGGTAAGAAAGGTACACAAACGTATTTTGCCAACTGAAGCTCTTGAGGATAATGTGAGTGTTGTCTGCATACCTCATAACCTCGAGTGCAAGAAACACGATGAACCCAGATAGGGGTGTTATAAAAATTGAATAAGGTGGGACTCAACGATAATCCTTGTGGCATACCATATGTGATAAGGCTGATAAGGCTGAATGAAAAACTGATAAGGAGGAAGGATAATTGCTTGAGAGCAGTTATTAAAACATGTTATAAGGCATTATAATGCTTTGTTCCAGATACTAACCTCATGCAATCTGGTCACCAAGATTGTATTAGACATGTTATTGAAAGTGGCTGATAGATCTAACAAAATGAAACCAGTGAGTCTTGCTTGGTCCTGCCTGTATTATGACAGTCAGCAACAAAGACTTGCTGAGCAAAACTGAAAGCTGGATTGTGAAATGAAAAATAAGACTGGGGCTGGTATGCATACATAAACGAATGATCAAGAAGAGAATGATTACTGAATTCCATTGACGGTTTCGGAAAGGAATGCTTAGAGTAGAACTGGAACACAAAGCACATAAACAGGCTCCTGGTTCAATGGCCAAAAAAAGCAAACAACTAAATTCCCAGTAGTTGGTAACTTCTCACCCAATATGATGGAATGCAAGGAACTGAATGTGAGGCTTGTATGACATACTAAGCAGAAATGTCATGTGGGATGTGCCTCTGTGATGCCAGCTGAACTCTTCTTTATGACTCGCAATGATATTTCGTGTACCAGAAAAAAGTGACAGTACAGGATACAGGATAATAGATGTTCATTGGAGTCCCATGAATATTAGAACAGAAAAGAACTGCAAATATAGGGCTTGAAGAACAGTAGTCCATAACAAAATAAAAAGTGTTTAGTGATATTTCAAGAATGAAATAGTCTTCAGACTTGGAAACTGAATTTAGAAGCAGCGAGATCGGATACACCAACATTTTTATGAAACGTTTCTGAAATATCATATCCATGCACATTGACAACATACAAGTGTATACGATTTACTGGGAAACGTTTGAGTTTAATACAATTCTATGGGGGCAACTTTGCCTCCTACTAAAGGTGTAATTGCATATTTCTTGGGAAAAGATTGGTGATAACAACTAGATCATGAAACAGGATTCGACAACCATCTTGAGGATTTTAAGCAAAGGCATCAGCATAGGCTTAGGCAACACATGGCTAAATAGTCGGGGAAGATACTTTGAAATTAAAAACTGTAATAATCTATAACTAAAAAGTGAAATATGTCCACACAATAAAGTCTCTCCAGTGTCTCTTGTCATGTCATTCTTGTTTTTAGCTTGCACTGATGATGTCAGATTATTGACTGTCTTTTTGGCACTTGAAGTACAAGCACAATAGTGGACAATGGTGGAAATGTTTGTTATATTGTTCTGTGGCCAATTTCGTTGCGGTCTCCAATGTTGGTCCAGCACGGTTGGATTGATGCCAGACATTTAGGGTATCAATAGTAAATAAATGTACGTACAATGAATATGGATTGAACTCAACTACATATTCAGTGATTATCCTTAAATTCTGGTATAGATCTTGACCTCCTTCACCTGCATTGGACATTCATGATGTACAGTGAGTAGACAAGTCCTTTTATAGATGAAAGAAATATACATGTTTGGGAAGCTGACATTACCTGATGTCCTACGGTCTTCTTGTGTTCTTTATTTGCCGCTTTCAGAGCCGGTTTGGCAGCCCGAACGTTAATTTTTGACTTTGGAGCCGGAGGAACAGGATCCTTCTCATCATGGAAGAGGTCAGCCACCAGCTGATACTACAAATATAGAAACATGAACATATGATAATGTGCCCAATCAATTTACAAATGCAAAACACCCGTCCTTTCTAAAATCTCTTTATTTAAAATCTATGACTATTAAACTATGGATCTTTAAAGCCTATCTTGTAATGTAGCATCCGTCGTTTGTGAATGTAATCATCAAAGTGTGATAGCCGAAGCGTGCAGGCCAATTACTATATACACTCCTTTATTCTCATCAGAGATTCTCATGAGTGGTAGTAAGGACAAACACTTGCACTTACTCCTTTCACGTTTATAAGCAAAATCCTAGCTCCTTTTAGCGTCAATCATTGTACACAAGCCAGTCTACCACCAGGACACCCTCTCCGTGGACATTTGTGCATTCTATAAATTCTGAATCAAAAAATCAATCAATAATGCATCAGGGCTTGAATTAAAAGAGAGAGTACATGATCACCCAAGTGTCCAGAAGGTCTGTCGACCATAGGTATCCTCCCCCTGTAAACTGAAATGTCTGAATATAAGGTAGAACAATCCCTGCAATAATGGTGGGCGAGCATAAAATCACTATGAGCAGCTTGACTGCTGGGATGAATGCAGGACCTGCCCATATGTCACTGCACAACATATACAGACACAGTATACATACTGACACAGGATGACTCAAGCCCAACGATGGCTGAAAAAGACAAAATAGCTCTGGAAAATCACAGCCAACTTCTGATTTATTTATTGATTCTTAGCACTGGCAACGCTGATTAGCCATAAGGAGTTGTGTTACAGAGGATGAGAAACACAGAGAATAGCTAACGTTTCAGTGTTAAATAACATTTTAACAAGCATATGGGTGTTATGGAGAAGTGTGGCTCAATGGTTAGAGCAGGCAGACCTTGATGCAGAGCTCTGGCCAGGGACCAGGGTTCGATTCCCGCCTCGGCGGGTCTCCGGCTCATTAATTCCCCTGACTGGATATTCTCGCCTCAGTGCCTGTTCTGATCATGGGTCCCACGCTGCAACTCTGGGCAATAGCTTGCTTTGTCTCCACAACGGCCCCAAAAGCGCTGGGATGCCTGGCTTCACCTGGGGGGTGCCCAGGAGTGGACATTTCCCAGGAAAGCCAGGAAGGGTTCCTAAGCGGTATACGGACAGCGCCGGGACACCTCCGGTGGAGGTAGCTGTGCGCTTTACAAATTCCGACATTTACATTTTTATGTACCCCCAAGTTTATCGACAATACACGAAGTGTGGATTTCTCGTCTCTAGGCAGAAATTAGTTTCACACAGAAGCGCCACGAGTTATATAAACCACAAGGTTTGTGATTTTCGTTTTTTTTCTCCTGCAAGCGATCACATGTTAATTAGTGAACTGGTGAAAGGGCAGGATTGCATTCATGTGCAGATGTCAGAAGTCCACCGCTAAAGGGCTAACACTCACACTCCTCTGAAACAACTGGGCTTGTTGCAAACTCTACTGCCATATGCCATAACATCAGCTGCAACCCCACTCCTTCCTCGGTTCTGCTGTGTTGCAGTAGCAGCAACTGAAAGCCTCTGAGACAGGAAGTCCGAGAGAAATCTTCACTGCTGGAGCATCTGTTCCATGCAGAGCTCAGGCTTTGGGAATCTTTCAGGAGTCACTGACCTACAATTACCAGGAGCTTGTGCCCAGGTGGCCCACATAAGTTGGCACCCGTGGCCATAAAGCACCTGCTCTGCACAAACCCTAAGACGAATAACCCTATAAATAAGCATTACAAACCAGGAGAGGATGTGGCCTAACGGCTAGAGCGGTCGACCTTGGAAGCTGGGGAACCGGTTTTGAGTCATGGCAGGGACACTCAACAGCCTGTGATTCTGGGCAAATCACGTAATCTTCCTTTGCCGAACAAAATGAATGTGTCCGTCTGTAACGCAACTGGTGCTCAGTAGAGCGCTCTGATACCTTCGGGTCGAGTTCGCATTATATTAAACACCCCAAAAAATAAATATATACAGTGCAAAATAGAATAAACACAGGTTTTTGAGACTGTGTTGGCTGAGCGTGCCCCAGTGTGCGCTGTCTAACCCGTGCCCTGTGCTTTGGTTGCACTACAAGAGCACTACTCAAGGCAGAAGCCACCTTATTGGGAACACACAGTTGTGTAAAATAGTTGAAGGTCACTACTGGACAGGAATAAAGTGTTTAACATCACAACAATAAAGAAGGGAAGAGAAGGGACAGGAAAGCAATGGCAGGAAGAAAGTGAAATGACACCTTTTGGAACATGAATACAAATAAAATGTCTAGTTAGGCTACATAAAAAACGTGAGATATGCAAAAAGTGTTAGATGTGCAGTTAATGGATTTCCAAACATTTAACATGAGTTTTGTGCTTAGAGATGTGTGGAATTACTCCTTCACAGCATGACAAACCCCGGCCTGTTAGCCTGCTAACTTCTCCCCTATACACTTATTCCACCTGTACGTCCTCAATCATGCCCAAATTTCCAGTCATATGATTATCCATTGTGGTACAGCAGTTCTAGAATTGTGACATTACTGTCAGAGCTGTAACCTACTGCAAATGAGAGCCTTATTGCTTAATGTGACACATGTCTTCTCCAAGAGGGACAGCTCTGCGGCTTTCCAGGGTGACATTACATTGTTCCGGGAAGCATTTCTCATCATGTATATCCACACAAGAAACCAAAAGGAATGATATCCAGATATAGGACTCCACCATACACCTCCATCTCTAAATAAATGCATTCCCCTGTGGACATCAATGTGCTCACTGCTTCACTGGCTTCAATCAGAAACAGATTAGGCACAGATAATGTTGCTGTTCTAATTATAGTCTCTATCTAGGTCAATCTCAATTTCAAGCTGTTTTCTAATATAGACCTTGTCTGATAGCAACATTAGTGAAAGAACACCTACAGAGCCTTGAGCTGAAATAGCTGAATTTATGAGAGGCGTCTGTAAGATGAAGAAGAACTCCCTACAAAAACAGATGTGCAAAAAAAAAAAGAAATGCACATTCCTAAAACTATGGACTTGATTCAGAGTTTGACTGACGGGGCACTCTGTCAAAAACGTGGCGGTGGTGGGTGCCTCATCTAATGTGCTGGGTGCCTCATCTAACGTGGTGGTGGTGGGTGCCTCTTCTAACGTGGTGGATGCCTCAGCTAACGTTGTGGTGGTGAGCACATCATCAAACGTGGTGGATGCCTCATCTAGTGTGGTGGTGGTGGGTGCCTCTTCTAACGTGGTGGATGCCTCAGCTAACGTTGTGGTGGTGGGTGCCTCATCTTACGTGGTGGTGGATGCCTCATCTAACGTGGCGGGTGCCTCAGCTAACTTGATGGTGGGAGCCTCAGATAACGTTGTGGTGGTGGGTGCCTCATCTAACATGGTGGTGGATGCCTCATCTAATGTGGCGGTGGATGCCTCATCTAATGTGGTGGGTGCCTAAGCTAACGTGGTGGTGGGTGCCTCAGCTAACGTGGTGGTGGTGGATGCATCATCTAACGTGGTGGGTGCCTTAGCTAACATGGTGGTGGGTGCCTCAGCTAACGTGGTGGTGGGTGCCTCATCTAACATGGTGGGTGCCTCATCTAACTTGGTGGGTGCCTCATCTAACGTGGTGGTTGCTCATTCTAACGTGGTGGGTGCCTCATCTAACGTTGTGGTGGTGGGTGCCTCATCTAACGTGGTGGTGGATGCCTCATCTAACGTGGCGGGTGCCCCAGCTAACGCGGTGGTGGGTGCCTCAGATAACATGGTGGTGGGTGCCTCATCTTATGTGGTGGTTGGTGCCTCATCTAACGTGGCGGTGGTGGGTGCCTCATCTAATGTGGTGGTGGATGCCTCATCTAACGTGGTGGGTGCCTCATCTAACATGGTGGTGGGTGCCTCATCTAACGTGGCGGTGGTGGGTGCCTCTTCTAATGTGGTGGTGGATGCCTCATCTAACGTGGTGGGTGCCTCATCTAACATGGTGGTGGGTGCCTCATCTAACGTGGTGGGTGCCTCATCTAACATGGTGGTGGGTGCCTCATCTAACGTGGTGGGTGCCTCAGCTAACGTTGTGGTGGTGGGTGCCTCATCTAACTTGGTGGTGGTGGGTGTCTCAGCTAACATTGTGGTGGTGGGTGCCTCATCTAACGTGGTGGTGGATGCATCATCTAACATAGCGGGTGCCTTAGCTAACATGTTGGTGGGTGCCTCATCTAACGTGGTGGTTGTGGGTGCCTCATCTAACGTGGTGGGTGCCTCATCTAACGTGGTGGTGGGTGTCTCAGCTAATGTTGTGGTGATGGGTGCCTCATCTAACGTGGTGGTGGATGCCTCATCTAATGTAGCGGGTGCCTTAGCTTATATGGTGTTGGGTGCCTCAGCTAACGTGGTGGTGGTGGGTGCCTCCTCTAACGTGGTGGGTGCCTCATCTAATGTGGTGGGTGCCTCATCTAATGTGGTGGGTGCCTCATCTAACATGGTGGTGGTGGGTGCCTCATCTAACGTTGTGGGTGCCTCATCTAACGTGGTGGTGGTGGGTGCCTCCGCTAACGTTGTGGTGGTGGGTGCCTCATCTAACATGGTGGGGGATGCATCATCTAACGTAGCGGGTGCCTTAGCTAACATGGTGGTGGGTGTCTCAGCTAACATGGTGGTGGTGGGTGCCTCATCTAACTTGGTGGTGGTGGGTGCCTCATCTAATGTGGTGGGTGCCTCATCTAACATGGTGGTGGATGCCTCATCTAACGTGGTGATGGTGGGTGCCTCATCTAACGTGGTGATGGTGGGTGCCTCATCTAACATGGTGGTGGTGGGTGCCTCATCTAACGTGGTGGTGGTGAGCACCTCATCTAACGCGGTGGTGGTGGGTGCCTCATCCAACTTGGTGGTGGTGAGCGCCTCATCTAATGTGGTGGTGGTGAGCGCCTCATCTAACGTTGTGGTGGTGAGCACATCATCAAACGTGGTGGTGGTGGATGCCTCATCTAGTGTGGTGGATGCCTCATCTAGTGTGGTGGTGGTGGGTGCCTCATCTAACGTGATGGTGGTAGGTGCCTCATCTAACATGGTCGTGGTAGGTGCCTCATCTAACTTGGTGGTGGTGGGTGCCTCCTCTAACGTGGTGATGGTGGGTGCCTCATCTAACGTGGTGGGTGCCTCATCTAACATGGTGATGGGTGCCTCATCTTACATGGTGGTGGGTGCCTCATCTAACATGGTGGTGGTGGTGGGTGCCTCATCTAACATGGTGGTGGGTGCCTCATCTAACATGGTGGTGGGTGCCTCATCTAACATGGTGGGTGCCTCATCAAACGTGGTGGTGGGTGCCTCATCTAACGTGGTGGGTGCCTGATCTAACGCGGTGGTGGTGGGTGCCTCAGCTAATGTTGTGGTGGTGGGTGCCTCATCTAACGTGGTGGTGGATGTCTCATCTAACGTAGCGGTTGCCTTAGCTAACAGGGTGGTGGGCGCCTCAGCTAACGTGGTGGGTGCCTCATCTAACATGGTGGGTGCCTTATCTAACGTGGTGGTTGCCTCATCTAACGTGGTGGTGGTGGGTGCCTCATCTAACGTGGTGGTGGTGGGTGCCTCATCTAACATTGTGGGTGCCTCATCTAACGTGGTGGTGGTGAGCACCTCATCTAACGTGGTGGGTGCCTCATCTAACGTGGTGGTTGTGGACGCCTCATCTAACGTGGTGTGTGCCTCATCTTACTTGGTGGTGGTGGGTGCCTCATCTAACGTGGTGGGGGTAGGTGCCTCATCTAACTTGGTGTTGGTGAGCGCTTCATCTAACGTGGTCCTGGTGGGTGCCTCATCTAACGTGGTGGTGGTGGGTGCCTCATCTAACATTGTGGGTGCCTCATCTAACGTGGTGGTGGTGAGCACCTCATCTAACGTGGTGGGTGCCTCATCTAACGTGGTGGTTGTGGACGCCTCATCTAACGTGGTGTGTGCCTCATCTTACTTGGTGGTGGTGGGTGCCTCATCTATTGTGGTGGTGGTAGATGCCTCATCTAATGTGGTGGTGGTGAGTGCCTCATCTAACGTGGTCCTGGTGGGTGTCTCATCTGCCAAACTTGCTGTTACCCCACTCTATTTACAGCCGCTGGCTAGGTTGTCACAGCACTTTGGCAAACAGAATGTGGTCAAAGTACCTCAGCTGTTTAGTTGTAACTTTCAACATACATTTTCCTTGTTCAGGGCAGGCAGAGAACACCTAATAGTCCCGAACCAGAAAATGAAGAAATTATCCCTCACATGCTTGTAGAAATCTCCTTGTGCACCAGAGATATTTCGTTTTTGTTTTACTTTAACAAAACGCAGCACCTGCTTTAGTAATATTTCAGTGCATTCAGCAGAGATGCCATGAATTTGCGCTCCCAGGGAGACTTGGAGCCTGTGCTTCGATGTCTCCAAATCAGCAACTTAGCTGGGTTGGAGACAGCTCAGTGCGCATATCGTCGATCGTCGGCCTGAGATGGCCGGCCAAATCGACATGCGCACTGAGTGCAGTGCCCACCCCTCCCCCTTGTGAGAGCACTGCCCCAGTGATGGCCCGCCCTAAGGCTGGCTCTTAGAACTTGAAAAATAAAACGATAATAAACATGTTTTATTATAGTTTTATTTTACAAGTTGAGGCTAGCGGGGGGGGGGGGGGGGGGGGAGGGTGACGCTCCTCCTCATAGCGGAGGAGCCGCCACTGGCGAATGCATTTATTTATGGTTCAGCTTTAGATAAGAGGGGTAAAGACAAAAGAACAGAAGTACAGAAAAGGCAAGCGGGGAATGACACGAGCAGCTGCTACATCGCATAAGGCTGTGTTTCCAAGATGAGAGGTCAGCTGCCTTTGACTAAAGTCTAATTCTTGCCCTCCTGCTCAGAATATCTGACTCCCAGAATGCACTGGGCCAACTGTTTCTCTAGGAAGCAGCGCAAGATTCATATAAATGTCACAAGTGGATAACATCAGCAGTGCCAGCGGCAATACTTCCACACTCCAATAAATACAGATTGCAACACATGTTCCTATATGCCCACATCAAGTATGTTGACACACAAACACCAGCCATATGTGCAAGACTTGATTAAAATATAATAGGATTCTTTGAAGTAGGGCTACTCTGTCCGGCAGCGGCAGCCTTCGATGAAACTTCCGACGTTTGTAGCCTTTTCCTAACATCTCAGGACCAGAAGGAGCATGTTTAGGATTTACGGATGGGAAAAGGTGGCAACCCTTTACTAGAGTAAAAGGGGTCATGGTTTCACTTCTGCTACATCTGAAACTTTGGTCAAACAAACTTCTTGGGAAATAAATGTTTGCTTTGGTATCCGTTCATAATCTTGGAATATTTTATTTGTGCTGCGGGGGGAAGGAACCCAACAATCTGGGCCTCATTGCACATAACAGCTAAATACAGAAACCGGTACGATTTTTTGATAAACATTTCTGCGACTGCCAGGATACAGGTGGATATCTGTGGTGGCATGTTGGACGGTTTAGACCATAACACCTTTTCCCTTTACATGAACAGTAAATGTAAAAAGTGGTTTTGCAAGCAGTACCGCAACATATGTACATTGCTCATCGCTGTTACTCGTACCTTGCTGGCCTTCAGTATGTTGATTTGTTCTTCATATACAGTATCCCGGTTTTTCTCCAAGAACCCATCACACTGATATTCGACCTGGAGGGAAAGAAATAGAATGGTAACTTTAAATGATAGGGGCATTTCAGCCAATGGGACCTACGTTCATAGTTACCCCCATTAACTCTAAAAGTGAAAACCTTCAAAGGTGAACCACAGAACAGCAATCTTGAGAGGGAAACAAGGACTACATTTATGCTACACATATCGAAGGAAGAAGTGCTGACAGGCACAGCACAAGAAACATTAAGGTAAGCCGCGCATTTGCTACTATATAGACATTTATTATCCTGCCCGAGTACTTGAGCAAGCATGGATCCTGTCCACTTGGGGACTAAAGGCACGTTGGGAACATTTGGATATGAAAAGGCTCTCAAAGGGCTTGGTCAATGAAGAGGGCAAAGAAAAAAATTACACTTTACAGAAAAATATAATTTTATGGTGAAAAACAATCAATTAAAAAAAATTTTTTTTAACAACAAATTGGATTTTGGAAAAAAAAGCAGATTATATCAAATGTTCTGCTGATTTGAGAAAAACAAGAAATCACAATAGCAGTGGAAAGTTAATCTCATACTGTAATTGAAAAATAAATGCCATGCTCTTAGTTTAGATTCCCGGGATAGCTCTGAGTGAACTTGTAAAATCCACAGATCGTTTGCTTTAGGAAAATAGTATCAATGTGGAGCTGCAACCGTACACAAGAGTAGGATTTTACTGGAGCAAATATTCTTTTGTTCTGGAAACAGTTACAGAGATTTGTTCAAGGTGACTGCCTAAAATGTAGACTCTGAGGGGGATATGTACAATGAAGTGGCGGAGCGTGTCGTTAGCCTCCTTGGCTTAATGTCGCGTTCCGCCACTTCGACAACGCACGGCTGCACCAGATTTACAAGAATGTGGTGCAGCCTTGCGTTTCCCCCTGCTATGGCGCTAAGTTTAACAACTTAGCACCAATGCAGGCGCCCTTGCACCAGAGTGCAAGGGTGTCTGCGTGCAGGGGAGCATTGATTATGTGTAGGAAGGTGTCCCTTCCTGCACATAAACAATCCTAAAATGCCACTTTGTAACTTTCATGTGGGCTGATTCATGAAAGGTTTATTCATGTACAGGAAGGGACCTTCCTGTACATAAACAAACCATGGCATTTTGCTTTTTCCATGTGAGCTGCACAAGGCAGCACACATGGAAAGGCAAAAACGAGGAGAAATAATGTATTTCTCCTCTTTTCGCCAACTTAAGACCAGGGTTTTCCTGGTCTTAATTTTGACGCTGTCTCCTATATACGCCACCCTTGTACATAGGGGGCAGCGTCAAATTCAATGGGTGTTATGGTGGAACACCCACCACAACACCCACTGCACGTCCCTTTCATGCTAAACATAGCGTGAAAGGGTGCCTTATATACAAGGCAAAGTTAAGCACCATCGATGCTGGTGACGGAACCACTCCGTCACTAGCCACGGACGTGCTGTGCTGGTGACGGAGTGGTTTCGTCACGGCCCGGCCGCCGCGGCGCTGATTTCGTGCCTGCGCGGCGTGTTCTATTGAGCGGGCAGGGCCGTGACGGAACCACTCCGTCACAAGCACAGCGCGCCCGAGGCTCGTGACGGAGTGGTTCCGTCACGAGCATGGCAGTGCCCCGCGGCCTCCCTCCCCCCTAGCGCGGTGGCGGAATTACCGCCACAGCCAAGGGGTTAACACTGCCTTGTATTTAAGGCAAGGCCCCTATTGCCACTGGGTGTCACAAAAAGTGACATTACCGTAGCGATAGGGGCTTGTACATATGCCCATGAGACCCTACTCACTAATAGAATAAAGTCATCACCTCATTATATGTAGAAAGTAAATCATTATTGAGCGTGCTTTACGTTATTTGCTCATATACAAAATCAATTGCACCACAAATCCTTCAATGAATTCATAATGCTCATTCCGAAAAAGGGGGTCTGATCCTGGAATATCGAGTTAAATATCTATTCTCAATGGCACCAAATATCGTCGAAAGGTAAGTATAGATTCTATACCTATACTTAGCTCCCCATATATGTATCTTGACAATATGTATATCTTCAAATTGCAAAGATGTGGAGTTTAGAATAGTAAATATATATTTCCTCTATATGTACTTACCTTTTAATATTTTGTCCTTCGATATTCTGTTTATGGTATTAGTGTATTATATCACAGCAGTCCCACCAGCTTCTCTGCACTACTCTGTATATTGTGTAAAACATTTAATGCAATGAAGATAATATTCCAAACTATGGTACTATTAGCACGGAGAGAGGTTTGTAAGAAATGGAAAGACCCCCTTTCACCGAAAAGAGAGGACTGGCTTTAAGCCACGTTTGGTATGGCCCGCCTGGAATATGAAGGTGCAGAGGATAAGCCGATAAACATCTGGCAGCCTCTTATGAGTTGGGGACGTAATTTAAGACTAATATAGCTGGTCCTATGATTACACCAAGCTCCCTCACAAAACGGACTGGTTGGGAGACCTAAACAAGTGCCGTAAGCCGGGAGGCCCACAGATCGTAACATCGGCTTCATTAGACTCACAGAGGCTTAAAGGTGAGATGAGGATAAAAAAATATATATATATATATTCCAAACTACTGCTTGAATGTACTTGCTTAGAAAAAAAGCAAAGGGTCATTTCTGTGCCGGGAACCTGTGGCTCTACATGTCAGTGTGTCACCCATTAGATTACTGGAGCGTTAGGAAAATAAGCAACTTTATAGTTAAGATATTTTAGCAGCCATTATTTTTACAGTCTGTTATATTATATTAGTAGGTTTATAAGTAGTTCCAACTTCTACCTGGGTGGGACCCTGGGAGGGAACTATTTTGTTCTAGAATAGAAAAGTTGTGGCTTCAATGTGCCTTGTAACAAAAAAGTATATATTTCCTGAATCACCTACTTCGCAGATCCGCATTTCCTGTCTTAATAGGCCAATGCCTTATCCACGAAACAATTGCAAACACATCCGACTTAATCAGAAATTTATATATTTTGCTGAGAGAGAGGCAGGGAGCAAAACATTTGCTGCACTGAAAATGTTTTTGCTTTTAATGTCTGTTAAATATGCTTGCAAAAATGATTAGACCAAAATATCAAGCTCACCAAGGCCAGAACAAACAAGCATTACAATTTGCTGTTGCATTGCTTGTTTTATTAGCTGTTTGGGTGTGTCCTTCCACCTCCACTGAAATGTAAGTGAAGCTATTTACAGTCAGTGAGTGGCTCAATAGCAGTGTCAGAGCAAGTGTTGACAAAAGCATCTGACAAATGAATGCTGCAGAAAAACATAATGTTTTTGTTTGAGTAGCATCCATTTTTAGGTTTTGCATGCACAGCGCTTGCACAATCTATTGTTTTTAATATAAACTTAAACGGGACTTACATCCAGCCTCCCCTCTTTCCTGGCTTCTCATTGGTTACTGTGCATGCCACTTGCCTTTCATCCAATTCTTTTGGCTGTAAAATATTTTCTGCACTTGCCAATGCTTCTCTTATCAGTGTCCCACTGCCAAAATACCGTTAACATCCGCTTTAGTGGAACTATATTTTCATAAAATGTTGCCTTTTAATATTACAGAATATTTATATACCAATCTATTTCCCGGAGAGATTGCGCAATTTGCATAGAATTACAGGATGTTGCTCAGAACTGCCAAGACTCGAACTTGGATACCCAGATCGCGAGTCAGCAGCTCTGACCACTGCACCACATACTCTCCACTCTGGTGTTATCTGTCAGAGAGCTCTTTCCTTCTCCTGGTCGATGATTGATGAAAACAGCTCTTTATTCATTACATAGGCGAAACTGATGAATTACCAATGCTTGTTTCAGATACTTTTGCCTGTGTTTTAGCGCCAGTTTCCAAACAAGCATTGTGGAAGCCAATAACGCATCAAACACTAATCCTTTTGCCAATGCTTGCTAACATATGCATGGTGTTGTCACTGAAACACTTAACAATCTAACTTTACATTGAATTAACTAGGTCAACTAACTTACAATGATTTAAAAACATGCAAAGTAAAGAATGCTGTAAGCATATATCCGTACTACACACTATCAAGATGGTCTATAATCAAATTTCCCTTGTAATGCTTTACTTTAAAAAGTAGGTCTAGCTACAACAGCATACATTGTTCCTTTGGAACATCAGCAAGTTTGAGAATAATTATGACAGCCATCTAGGTGCCACTGTTCAGTGGCCGCTGTGGGCGGACGAGCTTTTGGGTGTATGTATGAAGGTCAACATTTACTTACCATGTCTGCGAAATGAATGACAATGAAGGAAACATTGGACATCCGGGGTTTCTTGAAATGGTTGCTGCTCGTATGTCTGTCGTACAGCTTCTGTGCCCAGTTCTGGTCAGTTCCTTTGGGTACCTAGAATAACATATCCATAATAACTTTCATTGGTTTCAAATATTTTCTTTCAGCCATTGTTGAATAAGAAGCAAATTAAAAAGTGGCCATCTAGTATATGCTAGTAATGCATATTTTAATAGATGTATGCAGACGTTTGCAAATATCTGACAAAGACAAAGAGGCATTCTTGTCTGAATATGACCAATCTTTGGGCACATCACACAATGTCAATCAGTCAGTCAGTCAAAAAGAATGTTTATTTAGACAATTGGTCTTTAAACGCATAAAACCTCACAAATCAGTTGTCATACAATTGTGTTTCTACAATTAGACATCATAAAAAAACGTATATAAGCCAATAAAATCTTCTCATATAATTCATAAAAATATAATCATCATAATAATATATGTGAATACAATCTTATCCTAGGCTTACATAGCAAACACTGGGATTTCCATATAAAGAAGTTAAAACCAGCTTAAAAATGGCAGACCTACTAATAATTTAAAAAAATGCCTGTTAACTGCAACCATATATCTCCCTAGCGCACAAGAAACAGCCAGATAAAACGTATCTTTTAAACGTGCCACTGCTTGCACACAGTAATGGGTGGCATTTTAATAAAAGTGGTATTAAAATAGTTTTCCGAAGGATCTCAACTCTTAAACAATCCAAGAGGATATGTTGATTATCGCATTTTACACTCAAGCCACAGGTACATTTACCAGGTACTTCCATCATCACCCTTTTATCCTTGTCACTGCTATAACAAGGATTATTACTGATTCTCAGCCTTAAGACTTCATATCGGAGTCAAAGTTTAGGCAGTGAATCCACATAAGGGAACCACTCCTCATTCTGCCATGAATTGAGCATAAAGTGGGCTGAAGGCTTCCCCTCTAAGTGCTACCTAACGTGTTCTATGTCATTATTATTCATTAAAATGAGAAGTTTTCTCCTCGTGGGTCCCTTATGCTGATTCTGGGAGCCCATCCTAAGGCCCATTACCTTACACATGTCCTCCAGGTTTTTCCTGACACACTTGGCCCACTTCACTTCGCCATGTGTAATCTCATTCTTACACCATAAAGATATCTTTTGCCCATCTCCTGCATTCAAACGTAGCCCTAATCTAACTGTCTCTGCCCATGCCAGGTAACTCCCTGACCTAGTACATTCTTACTGCCTGGATCACTGTGGACCTCAGCAGGGACAATAAACTTTTCAGACATTTCCCCTCCTCCGATTCCCAATTCCTTTTGCCGCTTAAGCTTAACAACTCAGCCCCATACTAAAATTAAGCGTGGATCATAAGCGGCAAAGGTTGTTAAAACTGGCCTTAGGGACATATAACGATGATCTCTATTATTTCAAACCACAAATGCAAGGGGTCTCACTTTATGAGATTCAATATGAGTGTTTCAAAATAACCTCTTGCCAAACCAAACCATACCCTTAAGTACTAATATGTATAAATAGATTCTAATTTTGAGTACCACCTAACATTTGCAGATTTGTTTGCCAAAACCCGATCCCTCAGTCTTCCTTAAGTTTACCACTAGCTTTTTGTTGTTCCAATATTCCAAGAATGCATCAATCTTCCTTTGTAAGCCTATTTCTGTCAGCTCCATATTAACAAGATAATCTTCATACAGGAGACATTCTATACGCTTCCCATCCATTTCGGGGCTTATGCCCTTTGCAACTGCTAAAGTTGAGGGTAAGTCTGCTATAAACAAGGAGAAGAGGAAGAGGCCAAGAGACATCCCTGTCTCATCTCATTGTTGATTGGGATTTTCTGGGTCAAAGTCCTATCAGTGTCCGTCCTAAGCCCAGTTGTGAGAGTGCAGCCCCTTTATAATTGCCAAAAGGCTCTGGGGGATATCTTGTTTTGCCAGTGTCGCCCCTAAACATTTCCGGTCCACCCAGTCAAAGGCTGCATGGAAGTCTACGAAGAAGCAATATAGGCAGCCCCTTTGCTCCACAGACTTCCGGCCAAGGGACCATAAGCAGAAGCAGTGATTTATCATGGAGTGGCATTCCTTAAAGCCCCTTGTTCCAGGAGTACAATATGGTATCATTCAGCCCATTCCTTAAGATTGATTAGTATTATTTTGCAAACAATTTTCACCCACATAAAGCAGGTTAATCAGCCTGTAATTTTTAGAGCCCTTTGAATCCTCCCACTTGTGTATTGGTCTAATGATAGCCCCTTTCCAATATCCTGGAAACTGCCCCACAACTAAAATTCCTTGGAACGTCTGGTGGAAGAATTTTGTCCACCAATCGGCCCTGGTGTTAACTATAGTGGCATGGAGGTTATCTGGCCTAATCGGTCTAGTCAGGAGCAGTGTTGAGATGGTGTTTTTAATATTGGGAGAGAAAACTGGGTTCTAATATCCTCATCCACCCCATTCCAATTTTAGTGATCTCTTACTCTCAGGCTCTAACCTGACTCAAATCCAAATTTAAATCTAAATCCATTTTTTTTCAAACATGCGACCCATGCTCTTCTTCTAGCACACATTTCATTGCGTCCATCTCCTTGCTTGAGCCCAGCTGCAAGAGATTCCAGAGCTTTTTTGCATTTTTGGTTTTTATAGCTTCTAACAAATGTTCCCAGCAACTCAATATAAAAGCTCTTTTCACACAATGTGACTGGCTGGAATTCCTCTGAAGGTGTTTCAGAGGCGTTCCAACAAGATAAATATTATGACTGGTTAGAACGCTACATTAATTGTAAATGGGCGGGCAATGGGCCAGCCCACTTAGGCAGAAGTTTTCTCAGCCTCCATATTAGACTGGTAGAAAGGTAAAAAGGAAACGGTTTTTACACCCACTCTAGCTAGCTTACCTAGTCCAAGACAAAAAATGGTAAGGTAGAACACTATGGTCATTTCACACTCCTGGAAAGATAAAAGTAATCCTTTCTGGTTTTGATGAATAACTGGATAGGACTGTTTTGGTCCAGCCCCATTTCCATCTTCTCTAACACTTTCCCTAAGGGCAGGAGTTCTCTATTCCCCTTCTGAGCTTTCCCAACGGTGAAGTAGGGTTATGTACCCCTCCTCCCCACCATACCAGGGGCAGCTGGAAAAATCAGGTTTTTTTCACTGGGCCAGCAAGGGGAGAGGGAATTTGTAGGCCTTGTCTTACCTAAGAGCGGAGAGGCTCTTCCAAAAAGACATAAGAGCGGCTCAAAACTTCTTGATGCTTACAGAGGTCTTGTAAGCATCTGGTTTGCAACTTTGAAACTGGTTTTGGGGAAGCTGCCAGGTGCCCCACATCTCCTTGGCCTGCTCCATTTTTTGGGTCCACAAAGAGCTTTAACATATTAGAAAAATAGGTTTTTACTTTTTACCTATGTTCACAAAAAACAAGATTAAACATCTGCATTACACACAAATAGTAGCACTATAATACATTTGTAAGAGTGTCAAAGTTCTGCGCTATTTTCTCTTTTTAGATCTCTTAGAATCTCTTTTTAAAAAATAAAAAGGAAAGGAAATACATTCAGCAGTTAAAGCTTTATCTGCTCTCTTTGTGTGTGTGTGGGAGGGGGGGTGGGAAAGTCCCACGGAGCATTTCAATGTTTGATTTGGGCTGAAACCTTTTAATGTATGGGGATACCCAGCCCATAATTTGAGTCGGTGGTTCCCAGTGCTGGGCACCGGCACTTAATTGCCAACACCGGCACTTATGACAGTCTGCCACTTTAAAAAAATAGTTTTTTAGAGTTTTATATAGCGCAAACTAGACCCGAAGACATCAGAGCGCTTTACATGAGCACCAGTTGGTTACACAAATACACATTCCATTTTGTTAGGCACAGGGAGATTAAGTGATTTGCCCAGAATCACAGGATGTTGAGGGTCGTTGCTGAGGCTGGAACCCGGTTACCCCACTTCGAGGTCGACCGCTCTAGCTCGAAGGCTACATCCTCTCCACATGATGGCACTGGTTGTCTAATGTAGGGATGAGCACAACAATCACAGTTGTTTAATGATTCAATATGCATTAAAAATGACTGGAAACTGCCGCCCAAGCCATTCTTATAGGTTTGGTGACCTGTGCCAGTCTCAATTGTCGACGTCGGCAACGCCCTCTACGCGGGAGCCCCGACCAAGCTCATCAAACGACTACAACACATCCAAAACGCCTCCGCATGACTGATCCTCGATGTACCACGCCACGGCCACATCACCCCCCAACTGAGAAACCTGCACTGGCTCCCCGTCAACAAGAGGATATCCTTCAAGCTCCTCACCCACGCACACAAGGCACTCCACAAGACTGGCCGGGCCTACCTCAACAGACGGCTCTCCTTCTACAGCCCCAACCGCCAGCTACACTCCGCCGACCTCTCACTCGCCATCGTTCCGCGCATCCGAATAACCACCACCGGTGGGAGATACTTCTCCCACCTCGAAGGCCAAGACATGGAACACCCTCCCACTGAGCCTACGACAGACCCAATACCTGCTGACCTTCAGGAGGATACTGAAGACCTGGCTGTTCGATCAGTAGCGGCCCACCCCCCCAGCGCTTTGAGACCCTCGCGGGTATGTAGTGCACTTTACAAATGATTGATTGATTGATTGATTGATTGATTGACTTGCAGGAGAAGGATTGATAGGAGTTGTGTTGGTACTAACAGTGACAGCGCTGGTATGGGGCAATGGGAGGCGTAAGCTGCAGTGGCCTCCTGACATTCTTTTTTTTACAAATTAAGCACTGGAGATATCTTATACCCCATTGTCAGATATGCCCAAGCCAACCAGTCCTTTCTTATGAGCCCAGGTGAATGACTGGCCTCCCTTGCCTTGTCAAAGCCAATAGGTCTCGTCCATGGGAACTATTGACTTTGCAAATGGTTCTAGCTATGCTGCACAACATCTACATTGCTGTGCAGCATGGCTTGTAGAAGAGAAGAAAAGAAAAGAAGTCTATGATACAACTGGCTATGTCATTTTGTAGGCGTAAGCACTAAGCATTTGTGGGCCTACAAAATGATGCATGCACTTTTTGTTTGCCAATCTGAGTTGAATTGGTGAACAAGAAGAAAAAAAGCTGCGCGCGGATGGGATGAAGCAACAGAGGAGGGAGGGGCAGGGTAGTAGTGGGAAACAGCACTGAGGGGAGGGAGTTGAGAGAAGCAGAATGAAGGTAAAGGGGAAGCAACAGAAGGGGAGGTGAAACATGAGGGTGTGGGTGAGGTTAGCAACACAGATGGCACAGGTTGGGCAACAAATGGGCTAGAGAGAATGCAATTTTGTACCGGCAGCCAGTATATGCACACCAGAGCTTTATAAAGGCAGGTGGGCAGTGAAAGAGTAACACAAGCGAGTGCAGAGGAGGGGGAAAAGAACATGAGTAAAACGCAAGAAAGGCTACTGGAAAACACATGCACTCTAGTGAAATGGATATACAAAAACAGAAAACTAGCACGTGAAAAGGAAGCAGTGGAAGGACACAAGTAATGCACCCATTATCCAGGGGAGGGACAAATGAATGAAGTGGAAGGACAGCCGTACATGCTAATGAATAATAAGTAAGCAAACGAGAGTGACAAAGGAGCTAACCAATGGTAAACAAGGGGTGGGCTCTACGCCCACTGTAAGCTAACAATATATATCGCAAATGACAGTGCATGCTCTGTCTTTGGCGACACCTACTAATGTAACAGCTGCAGTTACCCTTGTTCTCTTGGCCCACAAGAGGTATGTGGGCCAAAGATGACCTGGGCAGCTGACATCTCATGTCCCTGTTTAATTGTTTATAACTGCAAACACACTGGTGTAGTTGTTAACCATCCATGGTCTCCATCACGCTCACTCTTTTGAAGGAGGTGGGCCAGGACAACAAACTGCATCTCTTGTGCCTTGTTGTGCATTAATAAAAGGACATCGGGCAGTTGTCACCGGCCGTACTCATCTTCACACCACCTTTTGGACAGGCAGGATGGTTTTATTAGGCTCAAAATACCCCGAGTGCCCATGGAGAAGGCAAGCCGTAAACAACTCTACTAGCCTTAGGCAAGTCCGGAAGGGTAAACAAAACTAAAAGGGTCAGTCCCACCAGCCATTGTTGCCCCTTAACAGCTGTGACCAGTGCCCCTTGTTAACATTTAGGACTATTAAACCTTATGGCTTCCTGACAACATTTGCTTCAGTACTGCATGTGGCCAAAATTGATGTTTTGTAAAGCCTGGCCACTTTGTTAGTCATTACTACCTAAGGCAGGTGGGTGTCTAACATCATTATCGCTTACTGAGGCTCATTAATGCCCCAGGACATTAATGCTCATTGTTCACTGTGGACATTATGTGGGACCACTGATTCTATTACTCCAAGTAGCCATGAACATTCTTCATTATATTGACTCAGTGGATATACTTACAGGCTGGAATCATTCACTTATAATAATGCCACCATACAATCACAGTCTTTTACTGAATTATTCTAATTATATTCTGAGTCAGGTGTCATTAATAGAGATGGGGGCCATAATCTTTATCAATTCATGTGGGAATTAAGGCTCTTTATTTATATGAAGCATGTATCCCTATAAAGGCCAGGGTTCATTGAAGGTATGTAACTAGATGTGGAGCCACAAAACAACACTAAACTCAGCAGAATATGCTTTAGTTAGGGTTTAGTTAAGGCAGATAGCAGTTAAATAGTTTCAAGAACACAAAACTCAAGAGAGGAAATGCTTATGCAGGAAGAGCAATAAACATGGGCTGCTAACGAGTGTCAGCAGTCTGAGCAGATTTTTTTGATGGATTAGAGATGGTGCTGGGTCAACCTTGTAAGTTCCTTTTATTAGCACTCTGGTTTCTCACTTGCGTGAGCAGTGAAGAGCGGTTTTGGAGTTTAGCTTGGTGAATCCGTGAAAAATTGATTTTTTTTTGCAAATTGCTCAAAATTTGTGGCATAACATTCTGATATAAGGAGGATTTGAAGGAATATATCCTGAGATACTCATTATTGAATTGGAGCTTCATTGTATGGACATCATAATATATTCCAATACTAAAGGTCAAAATATAAACTCTAAGGAGATCTCCCAGAATGCGAACACAACCAACTAGTAACCCAGATTTGTGTGAGAACAACAGCTAATCTCAATGTATGATACCCACGTGATGTAAAAAGCCTCTTATCCAATTAAGAAATGTTTTTAATATCTGCTGGTCCTGAGTAAGGTAGTACTTAAGTAATCTAACCACCCAAACATGCGCCAACCACTTTTGTTTTGTTGTCCACTGGCTAAGAACCAGTTATGTGGAAGTGATGTAATATGCACTCTCATGATTGGGAATTTAAGTGTTTTTGCATCTTTTTGGATTTTAATAAGTGTGTTTGAGGTTTGCCAGCTTGGTATGGGTGTTAAACATTAGGTTTTGGGGTTAGTGAAAATTACATTTCTGAAAATGTAAACAAAAAATGTATTATTCATCGTGCATTTTGTAATGAAATTAAGAGATCGTGTTAGTAATCCTTGTATGAAAAATAAACAAATGTTCTGTTGATTGATTTGGTGGTATATGTAATAGATAATTGTTGAAGAATTCTCTATATAAAAGAAATACATGTTGATTGGGGGGTTATGCGATATATTCATGGTGCGCCTGACTCCGTGACACTAACCACTTTAGATATCCAATTTTAGAGGTGCTGTTCCACACCATCCCTGAATTGGGAGACGGTGCTGATTTCGAGACCAATAGTTGTTTACCATGAGCACTCAGATACATGTTTTCACTGTGCTAGAATCTTTTTCCCGTGCCTTGCAGCTTGCATCTTTTATTTTGTGTACTTGATGTCATTTTCCTAGGGATCACAATCCATTAGGAATCACAAACTCTTCAGCAAGAAGTAATATTTTGGTGCGAATATCAATATCCGCGAGTTCTGAAACAATCATCAAGGTTGAGGCAATACTCATACAGATCCAAATTGTGTAGAGTGCCAAGGTAGTCCTTGGGTCGTGTACCAAAGGGGCATTCAGTAAATGAAACACAAAAGATCTTAAAATAAAACTAGACACCATCACCTAAGTGGAGATTTGGAACCCTTGTTGTTTGTGATTGATGGTGGTGCAAGATTGGTCAATTCCTAATTGGACGCTCTTCCTTTTTACTAGTTGAGCCCTAGGATTTCTGCTTCTGTCCTTTACAGCACGATGACTTCACCCAAATATTTCATATTTTCCCTTCTGGATAGAGATTAAGATTATATTTGACTAAATACTTTGAAGTTGTCTGAGATGCAGCTATAGGGTGCACTTTTTTTGGTAGTTTTATATAACGGGAACTCAACCCAAAGCTATCAGAGCGCTTTACATGAGCACCCATTGCATTACAGACGGACACATTCATTTTTTTTAGGCACGGGGAGATAAAGTGATTTGCCCAGAATCACAGGAAGTTTGAGCCTCTCGCACTACTTAAACCTGGTTAACCATCTTCAAAGTCGGCCGCTCTAGCCCTCAAGCCACATCCTCTGCGGTCAGAGGTGACTGGGAGCCTTTCTTTTATTGAGAGCTGGTTTATGTTGTGTTAAGAACAAAAATGCTTTGAGTCTTTTGTTGAAATCAGAGTGATCCTGGTTTAGATTGAAGGAATGCACCCATCAACTCTACTACAGTGTCAGCGTGGATGCAGGGTTCACCATACATGGGAAGAGCGAAGCATCTAACCAGGAACATGTGCATAAAGATTCCTGTTCCAGAACATGGGAACCGTGTAGTGATTTAATACTTACTCGTGCAACGGTACAAGTTAAGGGAATATATACAAGTCTAACCTAGGGGTGTCCACATAGGTCCAGGAGGATTGGATCCATGCCAATTTTTCCAGATTTTCGATAGATAAATGGACATATAATAATTCTAAATGGAATTAATTTACTAAAACAGTTGATATCTGAAAATTCTGGAATGTATCGGGTCCTCCTGGAACTGGCTTGGACACCCATAGACTAGCCCTGATACGACTGTGCAGTAGTTAGAGACCTCGCTTAAGAGTTTTCTTTGATGTAGACTTGAGCAGGTCCAGAAAATAATTGATTGGTGTTGCAGTTCACCTTGGTTTTCCAAATCTGAGTAGAAAGGTCATTGGACTTCAATCTAGGTGTCTGAAGAGGTTGAAGGTGTGCTGTTGTTCGGTGTGTCCCAACATTGATCTGAGATATGGCGGAAATGTAAACAGGCAGTAGGAAGGTGATACACTTGCCTGCAGATTAAGGCTCATTCACAGGCCATCAGAGAAGGAGGACTCGAGCAGCACACGCCAAGGTCACCTTTGTTGCCACTGCAAGACATGGAGGTCTGGATGAAGGAATGTCGATAAATGTGCAACAGGGATGTCTGGAACATTTGCGAAGAGCAGTGCTCTGAAGAAATCATGTTTTATGATTGGGAACATCATATTGAGCGCAAAGCACTCAGTGAAGCATAAACCACTGAAAACCTAACTGCATGCAACCCACACAGACCTGTGGGCTGAGCAGAAGAGACAGAGGGAGGCATGTGGGGTGAAGGACAGCGAGCTACAGATGTCCAGAGGAGAAATGGCTGGTGGATTTGTGTGTATTAGTTAAAAGACTTCATTAAAATGTAAAATAACCACCATAAAATGTAGTACAAGGCCAGATGGATATTTAGATGCACTCACCGCAGCACAATAAACAGCTCCAATTTACCGGATAGCGCTGCAGATTACAAAAATTGACGACTGAATATTGCACATGGGAAAGAATGCTTAGCACAAACATAAGAAGTCTTGCACTCCCCCGCTGTGGCCCACTGGTCCCTGATAATCTATAATACTAGCTATTTTTGTACTTCATTGATTACAGTTTGAATCCGAGTTTAGTCTCACACACCTTGACCCTAGAGAGATGCACGGCATTGTCGCTAGGTCCGTGCTTGGATATCCCATGCGCATGGTACCACCAAGCCTGGTACATGTGCCAGCGCCCTGACTGGCGGCACACTAGGGCTGCCGGAGCTGTTCCTGTGTCATGTTACGGAATCCTGGTACCCCACCCCGATATATGTCAGTGCCAGTCGTATGTCCTGGTTGTAGGCTGTACTTTGTGTGTCAACAAAGTTGTCGTTACATGGGCAGGATTGAGCAGGATTTCCTGAAGGAGGCTGTTTTGAAGAACTTCCTGCTGGAGTGGAGACCAAGAAAGAGTCCCCAATGTATGCCCAGGAACTTCCATAGATGGAGGTCCTTGCCCTCACGGGCGTGTCTCCACACTTCTCGTGCCTCAATCAGTCCTGACAGTTATCTTGTCATAGCTCCCTCTCAGATTCCACACAGGGGTGAAAAAAATTGTAGGTATTTTAGACAGTCACCTGATACACACTGTAAGTGATTCATTAATGTCTTTAAAGATATTGCTCTGTTGCTTGAGAGCCTGTGTGTTGCTCCTTCTAGCTCCTTCTCAGCATCCGCAGCCTGCTCTGCCACTTGCCCCCCTCACTGGCCTTAGTTCACCTGCATGAGCGCACAGCTGGCCGTAGAGTGCCCGCTCCTGACCACACCTTTGTGCACTTGGATATGATTCTTACTTCTAATCCTAGCCTCGCTCATTGGACGGATAATGTTTAACCTCCTTCATACATTGGGTGGTTCTAAGTTCCTGATCCCTGGAGTGGCAGGTGTGGGTGTATGTTTTTGCTTCTGTGGATCTACCACAACATCTGCAGCAATCAGAGCAGCCCCGATCCTTTGCAGTTCAGAAAGGAGCTAACGACCCTCCTATCCTGGGAAGGAGACATTGAGACACTATTGGGTCATCACCCTTGAACATTTTAATCCATTGCAAAATTAAGAAATGTGACTGGAAACTCAGAACTCCTGCCTTGTTCATCATTCGTCGCTCTCTAGCTAGGTCCATCATCTGCTAGTAACCGCGCACTTACATACGTGTGGCACTCTTAAGTGTGATCTGTGCCACGAACACTTGTCCGTTCCAGGTACCATCAGGTTGTCTTCTAAACTCAGACTTGGCGGTGTTGGCCTTTCAAGTTCTCTTCTTGCAGCTCACTACTGTTGTTGCTTAATCTATCCATTGTTTCTTTATTTTACACTGCAGGGGAGGACACCCTAAGGTGGTCTTTTGCTTTGGTTCTATTGGGAGTTACCTTGGGGTGCTGTGGCTCATTGTCTCTGTAATCATCACCCTCTACAGTTTTCACGTTGCATCCCTGCATCTTTGTACAATTGAAATTGGTAAGTTTTGTCAATTGCAGATCTGAGCCCGTTACATGAACTAGATTTAGAACATCTCGATTTCAGCTCCTCTTTCCTGTGCTTCGCCAGCAGATGTTCGTGTTTATTGCCAGCTGTGCCAGTGCGAGTTCCTGCCAGGACTAACACAGGGACACATTGCCCGGGTTGAGGTGAGTGCACCTCCGGGTGCAGTGAGGACACGGCGGATGCACAGAACCCTGCAAGCTGCCTGCTTGTCCCAGAGGGCCACCTGCTGATAAACACTCATCAAGGTCACACCCAATGACCTTCAAAAAAGGGCTCTAAGGCTCGGTGCTTAACGTGTAAGTTCAGGGGGGCACCGGCTACTGTCCTCGACTTTGATCCTGTGCCCTACCTTTAGCATGGTCAGCGACTAGCTGCCGCCCCCCCCCCGATCCGGCACCCAACACCAAGGAACGTGGACACGAGACGTGTTTACTCTTTGGAAGGCGGGCGCTAGTCGCCCGGCCGTATTTATTAAAGTATGAAATTAAAAAGGGTTTTAATTGCATAATCAACAATGAAATACAAAAATCAGCAGGACATTCAGTTATACAATCGTAATCAACAAGTTTGAGAGCCTGACCTTAACAAAACTCTAATACAAGTTTTTCCTAGCTTAACTAAACATCCTATCTTGATTTTTGTACATTTCTGGCCATATGGCAGGGTCACTACCGGTGTCAGGTCCTACAAGCGGCGCCTTCCCCTTAGAAGTGCGCATGCGCAGTGTTACCCCGGGAATTGCCCGGTCTACGCCCCAAACTCCATTTACCCACTAAAGGAGGGCCCTTACTCTGCGCCGATGGCGTCATGAGTCCACGCGCGCGGGGTGGCTACCAGCCTAAGGAAAGCGTGAACTACTCCTACCCGCGCTCCTTTGCATATTACCTTGCCCCTGGAGTACTGGGAGTGGCCCGCAGGCTCCTCCCCCTGGGCGGGAACCTCCATAGGATGATGCCCGCCCCCTCAGACCTCAAATATGTGCTCACCGATAATGACCTTACCGCATGCCCCATACCTAATAAATACGACGACCTATGGAAAAAAGTCTAAAGGACAACTACACTGGCTAATAAATAACAGTATCCACGCATAGCTAAAGGGGAAAAAAGGCCTAACGATACATGGCATAAAATTACAATTCGGTTCACGCATGTTGCTCATAATCACCATAACTACGTATATCTACAAAGGGAAAAAAGGCCTAAAGACACATATCTTCAAATATAGTTCACTTCACACATCATTTTTCTACAAAGGGAAAAAAGTCCTGACAACAGATCACAAAATACCACAACAACCTACTCTCTCCCGCGGTCTATACCTATGAAACTTACCATTAGACCGGACATACGCTGCTTAAACTTTGTACCAAGGGATGGTGGGTGGGAAACAAAGAGGCCCCGAACGCGGGGCACAACGTTCAGCGAGGGAGCGTCCAGGGACAAGGAAGTCTCCTGGGCGCTCCCTACCTCTTATTCCCGAGGGGCCGGGTGGCCCCTCCTCACGCCCGCCCCCCCCGACCCGGAACCAGTCCATTGATTCCGGGTCAGGAGGGGCGCCGGCCAATCGGCGGTGGGCCGCGCCCCCAGGGCACGCCCCCACCGTCGAAAGACCCGAGGGGAGGGGGGTGAGGCGGTCGCCGCGCCGCCATGCGTGCGGGGGGGCCGAGGGCCCCCCCTTTTCACATGGTCAGCGACTAGCTGCCGCCCCCCCCCCGATCCGGCACCCAACACCAAGGAACGTGGACACGAGACGTGTTTACTCTTTGGAAGGCGGGCGCTAGTCGCCCGGCCGTATTTATTAAAGTATGAAATTAAAAAGGGTTTTAATTGCATAATCAACAATGAAATACAAAAATCAGCAGGACATTCAGTTATACAATCGTAATCAACAAGTTTGAGAGCCTGACCTTAACAAAACTCTAATACAAGTTTTTCCTAGCTTAACTAAACATCCTATCTTGATTTTTGTACATTTCTGGCCATATGGCAGGGTCACTACCGGTGTCAGGTCCTACAAGCGGCGCCTTCCCCTTAGAAGTGCGCATGCGCAGTGTTACCCCGGGAATTGCCCGGTCTACGCCCCAAACTCCATTTACCCACTAAAGGAGGGCCCTTACTCTGCGCCGATGGCGTCATGAGTCCACGCGCGCGGGGTGGCTACCAGCCTAAGGAAAGCGTGAACTACTCCTACCCGCGCTCCTTTGCATATTACCTTGCCCCTGGAGTACTGGGAGTGGCCCGCAGGCTCCTCCCCCTGGGCGGGAACCTCCATAGGATGATGCCCGCCCCCTCAGACCTCAAATATGTGCTCACCGATAATGACCTTACCGCCACAGGCCAGTATTGTTAACCGACGATCTGGCCTCCCCCTGTAGCCCCTATCTAAGGACATATCCTCCTACCCCAGCCCTCCAGCCAAGCCCAGATATTGTCAGCCCATAGGACATTACCCTCTTCTGTCAGATGAACCCCGTCCCTCAAGTAATACTTTTGACCCCAGATGCACCCATGAGGTATTGACTGTAACACGGGGGTTCGGAACAACCTATCCAGACGTGTGTTGATCCTCTTTACCGAGTGATTCAAAGCCCTGACTGAATCGCCCCCCCGCCACTGAAGTCGAGGTATTAGTTGTGACCATACTAGTGTGCACCCGGGGCAGGTCCTAGCTATCCAACCCGCTGTTGAGATAATCTCCTCAATCAAGGTGCGCCTGCCCAGTGTTGCCAAATCGTTCTCCCCAAGGTGAAGTATCACCACTGACGGTGGAGCCCGCTGGCGTGCCAACAGCCCTTGGAAGAATCCCCTAAACTCGTGAAGACACAACCCTCCTCTGCCAAAGAACGTGATATTCAGCCCTAGTTGTGCCGCCCTTTCCTTCTTGTCACCTGACAGGAAAACACATTCCGCTCGCTTAACATATGAATGACCAACAATCCAGACATCGTTCTTCGTTGTTTCCTGGTCGCCGCTCCGTGCCGATGAATATTGGCGGTGCCCGACGACAAATTCCTCCCCTGCGTAACAGGTCTGAGAAACTGTAAGAGAGCGGAAAAGAGACCAAGCGTGAGTGACAGGTAATCATAGCATGTCAATCCGCACATAACGTTTATAGCAGTCTGACGACCACCTCCCAATTGTCTTCACTCTGTCCACTGGGAGGCCCCCCGCCACCGCCTCAGTTGCTGCCCCAATCCTGAAAGAATGAGATCCAAAATCTCTAGGGTCAAGACCCGCTTTTGTAACCCCAATTTCGAACACTCTCCTGAATTGATACCTGGTCAAGGGGCTCCCGTCGGCGTGACAGAGCAACGCCCTACCTACTGAACCGACCAATAATCCCATGAGTGTTTCCACGTGCCTCACCGGGCAGCACGGGTTGGCGGGGGCCCGTTGCAGAACTATGGTGTGACCCCTAGCTTCTTGATCGGTCTTTGATTTCTGGATAATCACCCACATGGTGTCACCCCTTATCGTCACCCCAGCCTTCTGCAAGCCACCTAGTATGTCAGCCTTAGATCCTGCAACAAGTTCACTAATTCTCAGCGCCCCATAAAATGCCAGGGAGAATGCCGCCCTAAAAAGAAGCACTTCCCACTCTGAGTTACAAACAATCTCCAGCGTGCCCAGTAAGGCTGTTAGCCGGGCCAACCCCATGGGCTTCCTTTTGTCCTTCTGGTGTCCTTGAATACGGCGCCATCCCCTTAAAGCCTTGCGTATCATAAAGGTATTGGTGGGATCCCGAAAGCCCCTAGCTTGAGCGAAGAATGACACTGCTGCCCTATGTCTGGTTGCCGCTGCTACTGAGCGCCCCTCTTTGTGCATCCATTCTAAATAGGCTGCAAACCCATCCTCCTTTGCCCAAAGCACTTCCCACTGTGGCCCCAAAAAGGAACAATAAGACAGAAACGCCCCTTCGTAAGCCGTCTTGGTCCTGGGGGCTAGGCTAGCGACCACGAGGTCTTGTAATCTGGGGCACCAATCTGCCAAAGTACTGCTGGGAAGTGTGCTGGCGAGGGGTCTGCTGTGGGGAGATGTTCCCTGAAAACCTGCATTTTGAAGCGAGAAAGGGCGTCAGCAGCATTGTTTAAAACACCAGGGACATGTTTGGCTCTAAAATTAGCATTCAGTTTAAGGCAACGCAGAACAATTTCTTTGATCAAACGAAGTATGAAAGGACACCGCGCCCCCTGCTGATTGATACCGTCCACCACTGTCATGTTATCTGACCAAAACACCACTGATCGGTTACATAGGTGTTCTGGCCAAACCATCAGTGCCACCCATATTGGAAAAAGCTCCAGGAAGCCAATGTTGCCGAGCAAACCCCATGTGTTCCATTCTCCTGGCCATTGTTGAGCGACCCACCTATTCCCTAGGATGGCACCAAAGCCCACACTACCGGCCGCGTCGGTCCATAGTCCTAACTCCGCTGATGTAGTGAGCGGGCCGGGCCAGACCACCCTACCGTTAAAATCCTCCAGGAATGCCATCCAAATAAGCATATCCTGGCGAATTTCAGCCGATAGGCGCGTGCGGTGGTGCTTTTCCCTCAGCCCCTGCATCGCGTGCGCGATGGAGCGAGAGAAGGGGCGAGCCATTGGGATGATTCTTAGTGCGAAATTCAGTTGCCCTACCACCTCCTGTAATTGCTGCAAAGTGACCTTCTCCTTCCGGAGGCATAACTGTAGCGACGTCTTGAATTTGCGCACCTTGTCCTTAGGTAGTCTAAAACATTTCTCCATTGAGTTTATCTCGATGCCCAGAAATTCCAAGCAGGTGGTCGGGCCCACCGTCTTCCCAGGCGCAAGCGGGACCCCAAAAGCCTGCATGAGCACGCAAAACTCCTGCAATGCCAGTGCGCACTCCTGAGAACCCGCTGTACCGAGGAAGAGGAAATCATCTAAGTAATGCATGACTCTTTGATGGCCTGTCACCTGTCTTATGGCCCATTCCAGAAATGAACTAAACATCTCAAAGTAGGCGCAAGAAATAGAACAACCCATAGGCATGCATTTGTCCATGTAGAACCTATCCCTAAAGGTGAAACCTAAAAGATGTTGGTCCGCCGGGTGGACTGGGAGGAGGCGGAAGGCGGACTCTATGTCTGATTTCGCCATCAGCGCCCCGGGTCCCGTGGCCTGCAATAAGGTCACAGCCTGATCAAAAGAGGCGTACTTAACACTACAGATCCCTTCGTCAATGGCATCATTCAGTGAGGCCCCCTTTGGCGCTGATAGGTTATGAATCAATCTGAATTGCCCCTTCTCTTTCTTGGGGACAACTCCCAGTGGGGAACACACAAAATTGTGTACTGGCACTGCAGAAAAAGGGCCAGATATCCTGCCTAAGGAAAGCTCCTTGTCAATTTTGGCGGCCACAACAGCCGGATTGTGTGTGACTGATAATTGATTCCTACAGTGCGCACTGCCTGTGTATCCCCCGGCCGGGATCCTAAAACCTTTGGAAAAACCTTCCTGGAGTAGGGTGGCTGCTTTGTGGTCAGGGTATCTGTTCAAGAATGGAATCATTGCCACCACGTCCACAGGAGTGGGGGGGCGTGACGTGTCTGACTTATAGTGGCCTTCCCCTACCCCTCTGCCCCGTGTTACCTTGCTTGGACCTACAGGTAGATTCTGGGTGAGAGGGGTGCCCACAGGAGGCACATGCATGCCTAAACTTACACGCGGCCCTTGTGCAGGTACGCTTATTAAAATCCCAGCACACCCCTTTCTTTTCTGGCCCACCTGCCCTAAATTTCCCAGGCACTTCACTCGTTTGGGGGGGCCGAAAGGGCTGCTGCGGTCTAGTGAACACCCTGCCCGCACCGAACTGAGGGGGAGGTGCAGTGTCAGAGAACTGTTTGTGCCAGGCCATGGAGTCTACCGTGTCCCATGGTAATGCTCTATTGAATTCCAACGCCTTCCTAAAATTTACATCATAACCCTTCCATGCTTCCCCAGAATACTGTTGACTCCACCCCACAATCCTGCTCGAGTAGCAAGCCAATGCAGCCTGCAGATCTGGAGGACGCTCAGCCTTAACTGCAGTGAAAACGGCCCATGCTTGCATCCAATTATTGAGATTTTCCTCAACCCTGAATCTAGTACACTGCGCCCTCCATTCACTTGGGAGCATCCACTCTTTCAGTGCTTTTGCTTGCTCCATTTCCCTATTATCCAATAATAAAGAATAAATGTACACGTATTTATCAGCCCAAATCATTTCTTTAACCGCTAAAGACACATGTTGTGCTAGATTTTCGCTCCTAGAAGGTACTACACCGTCCCCCAAGAGTGGCAATGCCACTTCCTTACCAAGTGCGGGCACCATGAGCGGCTGCCCTTGTACTCCGTCCAGCTGGGGAACACTTGGACCTGCAAGGGGAGAAGAAATTGGCACTGCAACACTGTCGGCTCTCGGTGCCGATCTGATTTTTTCCACGAACCTTGCCGCCTCTGCCGCATGGTCTGCAGAATTCGGGAAGGCTCCCCCTTTTTGGAGCCATGGCATCATGGCCGTTAACTGAGCTACCAATTCGGGCGGCATTGAGTCTACGTTACCCCCCGGGACAACAGGTACCACTGGGGTTATGCCCAATGGTCCTAGCACAGCTGGCGGGGCGGGCGCCGGGTGTGGCCCGCCTGCACCCGGGATTGTGGGCACCGGTGCAGGAGCAGACCCAGCGTCTACTGGTTGACCTGTCGGCACCGGCACCACAGGGGCAATGGGTGTAGGCACATGCGGGGGTGGGACCGCCGCGGGCGGTGCGGCGGGTAACGGATCCACTGGGCCTGGGGTGGGGACCGCCTCCTTGGGCCGTTTGGACCTAGGTTTCCCTTGCGGGGTGACAAATTCCCCTCTCGGCACTGGTGCCACCCTCTTGCGGATCGGTCTCCCGGACGGGCCCGGTGCCTCGCCCTCTCTATCCTCCAACCGAGCTTCCCGCTCCTTAATTTGTCCTAGCTGTTGCTTAATGTCGCTCATCTCCCGCATCATAGCCCGCATCATAGCCTCCATGTTGGACCCCCTTTTTCCACCCCTTGGACCTGGCATGACGCTAAACCCAAAAACACCCGCTGCCTACTTAGTTCCCAACAGGTCAGCTGTGTGTACCTTTCAGATGGAGGGTCACCAGGGGGCTTTCAGCACCATGCAACGGCGACCGCAACACTAGCGGCTTGTCCGCTTATGTAAGGGGGTGAGTAAACCTAATGTAGACCCACCCGGCGGCCACCAGGAGCGATGAATGCTAGCCCCCCGTACCCCTCTTACCGACCAGTCACTCGTCCTCGCCTGCGATAATGATCTGCGGCCCCTGCTCACACCACTTTGCGTGCTGGATGCTCTTCCGTCCTGTCCGCTAGTCCAATTTCCTGGAATTAAAACTTGTGTTATTACCGTGTATGAGCGACCTTTAAATTAACACTCCGTCCAAGGCCAGGACAAATCTGGACCCGTATCTGCACTTACTCCCCAGAAATGTAAGGATATGACAATAAATCACTTATTAATCGAAATTACAATAATACATTAGTGAAAACCTTTCAAAATTGTCACCTCGTTTTCAAGAAAATTGCACCCTCTGTGACACCTCCAGTCCCCTGAATTACAAATAAACACTGCAGTGTAGCGTGAAAATAATTACATAGATGTACTGTGCAATGACATTAATAATCAATCACTTAATAACTAACAATAACCTTGTTAGCAATGGTCCCTTGTTTCACCATGCAATTGTACACCTTGTGTCACCGGATGAACAACAAATTAGCTTAATCATCAATGTAATGCAGCCGTGGAAAACAGTTTCTTCCTACAATTATAAACTTTCACCGGGGGTCTCCCATCCAGGTGCTGCCCTGGTCGACCCTGCTTAGCTGCAAGCGAGACGCTTGTGTTCCGCTGGAACAACCTCTCCGCTCCGACTCGCCGAGGCGGGAAAACCCTTGTGTGTACCGCGTTACCTATGCGGTTTAAATTTGAGTCCCGGAGCACACCTTCGAAATACAAAATTAGCAGGGCGGCCCCTCGTGAGCTGGCCCGCTGCTTAATTGGTTACAGAATGCCCACCCCGGCTTCTTTCGCCGTTCTTCTGGGAGCGCGCCAAAATTCCTTGCTAAAACAATGGGGGCGCCTTGATAACGTATTCCTGGCCGCCCTTCGGCACGCACTCAGCCCGTCCCCCTCCGACCTGGCCAGCGAGCTACCACTGCCCCTACCCGATACCTCAATGAAACACGCTTCCTCCACCGCACGAGCGCGCCGCAGTACCGGCCCTGCGTGACGACCTCGCAGGATCCAAAAGCCCCGAGTCTCCGCAGACCACGATCGGTGAGGCGACGCACTGTGTCTCTCTCCGCGGCCTGAAGCAGTCCGTTCTATCCACAAGCGATCGGCTTTTGAACCTGAAAAAGAAACGGGGAGAAAATTATAAAACAAAGAGGCCCCGAACGCGGGGCACAACGTTCAGCGAGGGAGCGTCCAGGGACAAGGAAGTCTCCTGGGCGCTCCCTACCTCTTATTCCCGAGGGGCCGGGTGGCCCCTCCTCACGCCCGCCCCCCCCGACCCGGAACCAGTCCATTGATTCCGGGTCAGGAGGGGCGCCGGCCAATCGGCGGTGGGCCGCGCCCCCAGGGCACGCCCCCACCGTCGAAAGACCCGAGGGGAGGGGGGTGAGGCGGTCGCCGCGCCGCCATGCGTGCGGGGGGGCCGAGGGCCCCCCCTTTTCAAATGTCATGCCAGCTCTGCTCGTGGGAATGACTAACGCTCTTTAAACGGGGGGAATGTTTGCAATAAATCTCTCCTGCCGACCACCATTTTTATGTCTCCTAAAACAATGTATGAGGCTGTCACGTGACTCGTGGGCAGGCAGCGTCGTTTTTGAAATGTGGCCGCTTTGTGGACTTGGTAAATAGTTCATGTAATGGGAGAAAGTGACACGTTGCACATAAAAAACGCGCCAGGGGGTCTTTTGCAACAGGGTTTTCGCACAACAGTTCGTGATGGAAATGAGGGTAAATCAAAGCTGCTGCTGACGGCGGTGTTTAGGGGTGGGCACATAGGAACGTCACTTCGGCATGATCTGTGGAATGGGACGCTGGGGCGAAAAACAAGCATTAGCAAAGCCAAGAGGTCTTGCCTAGGCGAGATCTATGGCCTTTAGCAAAAAATCTTTTAGTTATGTTGTACAGTATGGTATGGCCTGTTACTGTATGGTATGAACTGTCATTTTATGGTATGGTATGATATTGCATGGTGTGGCATGACATTGTATGGTATGGGCAGTCACTGTAGAATTTAGTTTGGTATGATATTTTTTGTCATTGTATAGTGGGATATGGTCTTGTCAGAGTGGAGCCCCTGATGCCCTGAAGTCCTTTAAGGATTGCCTCAAAGCAGTATGTCTGTGGATGGGCGAAAACTGTCTCAAATTAAATTCAGACAACATTGCAATTTAATGTTTTGCCACAGTTATGAACCCTGACCTTCTGAGATGAAGGCCATCTGAGCTGGGGGCTCCCCCAATCCCTTTGACCTACGTTAGGAATTTGGGCGTCAAGTTTGACTCAACCCTATGGTTACGGCGGAAGGTCAAAGCAGTTTCGGCGAGCTACTTTGCCATTTGGAAATCTCTGAGAAGGATGCTACATTTGCTCCCTGTGACTACTCGTAAGACTGTGGTCCATGCTCTCGTCACCACTCAATTGGACTATGCTAACGGTCTTTACCGTTTACGCATCAAACTCAAGTCACTCATTTTCACTTTTAGAGCCTTTGAGGATAAAGGACCTTGGAACTTAGGATGTAGACTCCGGCCCTACTTTCAGAGCAGATCCCTCAGGTCCAACTCCCAGAGGCTCCTGCAGATCCCTTGGATCCATAGGGCCAAACAAGGGAGAAGGCCTTTCACCTTTCTGGTGGCTCAGCTGTGGAATACGCTTCCTATCAACATTCGCCTGGCTCCTCCGAAAGGATATTTAGGAAATGCCTAAAGACCCACCTGTTCAATGTTTAGTCTCTTTCCATCAGATATGCCAGTCCTGCTGTTAGTGCCGGGACACTCCCTCTGGAGCAGCCGTGCGCTCTACAAATGCCTTTGCATTGTACTGTATGGCACGGCATAGTGTGGTATCCCATGGCCTGTCATGGTATGGCATGTATGGCTCGCCATTGTATTGAATGGTATGGTATAGTACAATGTAGTATGGCATTGTATATTATGTATGGTATCCTATGGCCTTTCATTGTATGGTATGGTTTGTTATTGTATAGTATGCTATGTATGGGTTGGCCTGTCATTATATAGTATGGTATGGTATGGTATGACCTGCCATTGTATAGCATCGTATGGTTTGTCATTGTATAGTATGGTATGGGGTGGGGTGGGGTGGCATGGTATAGTATGATATGATATGGTACGGTATGCCCTTTTATTGTATGGTATGGTATGGTGTGGTATGGTATGGTGTATCCTGTCATTGTATAGTATGATATGGAATGTTATTGTATGGTACGGGATGTCACGGTCATCCACTGTATGGTATGGTCTGTCATTGTATGGTATGAGGTGGCCTGTACTGTAGAGTATCATATGGCCTCTCATTGTATATGGTGTGGCACGTTATTGTATAGCATGTCATGGTACTGTATCATATGGCTTTTCAATGTATAGTATGGTATGGGCTGTCACCATATGTATGGTATGGTTTTGTATGGTATGGTTTTGTATGGTATGGTATGGTTTTGTATGGTATGGTATGGTTTTGTATGGTATGGTATGGTTTTGTATGGTATGGTATGGTTTTGTATGGTATGGTATGATATGGTATGTCACATAGATGAATACAACTCCCACTTCCTTTAGTCAATCACTTTTGTTGACGTCTGCATTTTCCAGCCAGGTTTAGACATGGTAACTTGACCACGTCCTTCCCCCACCGGTGGGTAGTTGTCCCAACCTTTCATATGAATGGTGGGCTGTGGCTAATTTTTTGTTTATAGGACAAAAAGGGGAGAAAAACAGGAGGCTTTGCTTAGAGGGTGGAGTGGTGTGAACCGTAAAGGGGCGGGTGGACCTGACCACCAACTCCACGAAATACACAGAAAAAATATCTGTCTGGACAAACGTGAATGGAACCTAGAAATTCTGAGGATATGGCTGCAAGCAGGACCGCCAAGCCTATCAGCCAATAACACTTGCTACCCAGTAACTTGTAGTCCGACACTAAGGAACAGCGACACTACGCATCCCAGATTGCAGGGTGCTGATTGCTTACAAACTCAGACTGGCTGAATGTGAGAGGAAGTGGCGGTGAGAGTGACTTTGGAACTGTATTACCACACAGCACATGAAGTAAGTGTGCGGCCATAACTAACTGTGTGTGTATTCATTCAATGATGTTTGTTTTACTGACCTCAGAAGGATTAAAGACTGAGTGGTGCTGCTGCTATTGGAGTCAATGACCCAGGCTCTCTAGTGAAACAATAACCCACACGGCCATTGTGAACACAAAGACATAGTGAAACCTTTGTGAGAAAATGCAGCCAGTCAAGCAACCCATTCATTAAAATTCACAGAAGTAGGAGGGAGTGAATGTTGTTGATGAGATCAAAGTAAACCTTTTTTTTTATAAACAATTTTATTGGCTTTTGAACAAAAATCACTAGTGATAGTCGTAGTACAATATATTTCAGTAGTGATGTGAAGTCACACATTTGCTTTTAGATGCTACTCAAAGTGAACCTTTTAATGGCGTTTAAACTGTTTTTTTAGATTTATGATTGAAAAGTACAACTATTCACACTGCCTCCCTAAAATGGATATGTCCGAGAACCTGAACACAGAAAGACGAAAACATGCCAGAGGCTCGGAAAGGCTTGCAAAGCTGAGGCAGAGTCATTTTAATAGGCAATATAATCTCAGTAAGGCAGCTCAGCGGGTTAACGTAGTTCATAAATGTGTCTTTGTTTAAGGCAAATGCCAAATGATCATATGCTGTTGCTTGCAGCTTTGCATTCTTTAAACTTAGTATATGGTGAGCCCATTGTTAGAAAAAATGTTGCATCAAATCTATGGGAGGTGGCAACTGACCCCGAGCACGAGGAGTTCCCATCGCAAGGTGTGGGAAACACCCGGGAAAGTATAGGTATCCGAACGATAGTGCCTAAGAAGTCGTGTAAGATAGGGTGCGAACAAACAAGTGGACACACTAAGGGTCAATTAACACTAATGGGTATTAATAAAAATACAGGAAATTGATTATGATCTTCTTGACATAGTATGAGATGGAACTTTGTAATGATGTTGGATTGTGTTATACAATAGAGCGTGACTAAAGGGAGACGTTCCCATTACTACCCTGGTTTCAGAGTGAACAGATGAAACCCAGGTAAGAGAAATGTAAAGAATTATTGTTTGCACAAACGCACAAAGAATAATGAGCATGTACACTGTGAGGTGTTGAAGAAGTGGTGTTGAAATGGGATTCCCCTGTGAGAGTCTATATGTGGTAAGTTGTAGAAAGTGAACTAAAAGAAATTTTTTTTTTTAAAGTAGGGAGTTTGGTAGTGAGAGATGATCACAAAGTAACTTTTCTTTGTAGGGTATTCCGAAGAAAAAACGAGGAGCGAAGGAGGAGAAAAGGTGATTACTATAAAAAAAAAACTAAACATATCTGAAGAAATAAGGTACTGTAGGGGAGGGCATATCAAGCCTAAAAAGAAGAGGTATTCGTATCCTAAGGAAGGCCTGTAGACCCCCTTGGGGCTCAGAGAAGGCCGAAACATGTAGATACAATAACACAATTCTTTCAGGGGTACGGATGCTAAGAATCCGGTAAGCCCCTGTGGCAATTATTTTATTCTGGCATGGGGAAGTTCAATATAAAGATTGAGTGAACGTTCACCTAGCTAGTCTTAATCATTTTTGTGTTCAGAGGATCCTGATCCCAGTTGGGATAGAGGGATTGATTCATATTCCGCAACAGTTTTTTTGCTCCATCATTTGACGTTGGTCTGCGTCAGGATGTTGATGGGTGCCCAATCATGAAGCATGACACTATCTAGTGTGTGAGGGGAGTATTAAAAACAAGTGGTATTTCCCAATGCAGCTCCCAGGGACGGAATAGTCCACCTGACTTACCTTTCCCTTCCTAGTGTGTGCGTATGTTGAAGAAGGGAGGCTGAAGGGTAAGGTTGGACCTCTCACCCCCCTGTGTGTGTGTTGCCCCTGTAGGATCCCTGAGCAGGTTGCCGGTCCAGCTTGACATTCCTCACAACCATCTATGCACACTCTGTCCCCAGGCACCACCAGGTGGTCTTGTGGGGCTGGGTTCTATGAATCTACTCTCTGTAGCCTGGTAGACACTGAGAAAAGATTTAATACCTAATTCACCTCAACCATGGTCTGGGGTTGCTTGTGTTCTGTCTCAGAGATCACGTGGCCGTCACCCCGCATGTTGTTACAACGCGGTCATTACCACGACCGCGTTGTAACACATACCATTACCCCGCAAGTCGTAACAACGACATGCGGAGGGGGGAGAAGGTGTTGGATTTAAAATCCAACACCTTCCCTACTGTCCACAAAGACTTGAGTTGGAATAGTAAATCATACTATTGCAACATGCAGCGCCCCCCTCCGCAAGTCGTTGTTACGACTTGCTGGGTAATGGTATGCGTTGTTACAATGCGGTCGTGGTGACGACCACGTTGTAACAACATGCGGGGTGAAAGGCTGCGGGAAAAACAGGGATATTCCCTGCGGCCTGACCATCAGCAGAGGAGCCTAAACTAATATGTTTATGAGAATCCCTTCTGTAGAAGTGCAGTGAGCAAAAAACGATGGAATGGAATAGCACCAGCGTAACTAGTAGCTGGCTGTGATGCATGCAAGCATGGGTTTTATGCATTTTCTGCAGAGAGGCTCGCCCTGGTTCTCAATCTGTCTTGGACTTCAGCTGCACTTCACAGATGAGGTCCAACAAATTCTAAACTAGCCTAGGATGCTTCTGTTTCTAGAGAGATGGCCTGTGTCTTGGACGGGTCTGTTCCTTTAGGAGTGCGACCCGGACTGTTGTGGGCATGGTTGGTTGCTGCCTGAGGAAGCATTGTGTAGTGGTTTATTGTTGATGTACTTTATTTGTCTTTGTTATTCACTTTTCCTTTCCCCTTTTGCTGGTCCTCAGTTGTCCCTGTGTCTGTCGCGTGTTTCTTCATATTGTCCCTATGGCTGGTCTTCTACGTCCTGTGTCTACCCTGCGCCTTTACTATTACCTGGACCATGTGATAAAAATGCTGTGTGTATTCCTGGCTCCAGATAACTTAATGTAACTACTGGGCAAGGAGAAGAAGCAAAAAAATTATGGAATAGAATGTGGCCATAGGTAATTAACTGAAACTGACATTAATGCAACCATTTGTTTTTGTTTTTCTCGCCGGGACAAAGTACACATTTGTATCTTTGGAGATAGAGAATCATTTTAAAATACCACTCGATGGAAACCTTAGAAAGCATAAGTAACTGAATAGGTGGTAAATAATGCGCTTAAACATGCATACATAGCAAAAAAGAATTTAGTCACATGTAGGGAGTTTGTTTGTGTTCTGGTTGGTGGGCGACGTGTTCACCTGGTGCCCCACTGCCCCCTAGCATGTATTCTGTTCTGCAACAGATCCCAAACTCAATGACAGACTAACTGCACGAAGTTGGAGAGTTAGCATCACTAATTCCATAATTAGAGTTGACAGAGCTTGATTTAGAGGCAATCGTATGTTGGCATCATGATAGTTCTGCTGCCAGCAGTGCTATATTTTCCTGTTAAAGACCAGGAGGCAGAGAAAGGCATGGCAATGAATATATTGCTGGAGGTTTTGAGCATCTGTCTACTTTTATAATTTTCAATATGAGATAATAAGTTGGATGGAATGAAGAATTAAAAAACAAATCAAAACATGGAGTAATATTTCAAGGCAAGCGCGCCCAGGATTCCTAAGAGAGAGAACTCCTTTCCAGTGTTACACCGTGGCAGCCATTTTCATAGTACATATGCTGTACACGTGCTGATGCCTCATGCCTAGACAATGCTAAAAGAAAATAGCACTACTGTGCTCATTCAGATCCCACCACAGTTCTGGTAGGTAGAACAGACTGGGCAAAATACCCTTACTCTGTGCTTAATTTGTAAAAGAATGAGTGCCGGTGCCCACAGCTTTGTTTAGAAGCTTGCGGCCAGTGCAATTAAATATCACACACAGATACCAAGGCTGCCTTCTCCCATTGTGTTTTTCCCTCTCTTTCTCTATGGAAATGTCTGATGAGGATAAGTAAGTAAGTGCAGGTCCCCAAATATGATAGCCAGCGGGCTCAAGCAGCAACCACCAGCTCAAATTAAACACTGCCATTACTGTACAGTTGCAAAATTACTCTGGGCAGATTTACCATCCAATTCCAGGTCTGCAAGCCCACGACATACATTTCTCCAGGTAATACTGTTAGGGATTTGCTGAGGGAGAAACCTGCTGTATGATCACAGTTTGTTCAGACTCTAAGAGGTTGTTTACGATGCTGGTCAGAAAGCATTCCGACCGATTCTGTTCTGGAATGCTTTCTGAAAGACTTGGATCAGGGGAGTCTGACCGAGCGATTTTGAAACATCCGGATGCTTCTGGATACGATTTGGTTGGACTCCCATTGACTTCAATGGAAACCTATGTCCCAACCGAATACATAGGTTCCCATTGAAGAATGGGGTGGCTGGGGAGATTGGGGTGGCTGGGGAGATTCGGGCGCCCTGTGGTGGGCACCCCTTGGAACCTGCCATACCATGCATGTTTGAAAAATGGGGTCCCTTGGGTACCCCCACGGGACTGATTTGAAAGGCCCTGGGTGAAGGGCGGCTGGCCATGGGCTCCCTAAGACAGTTTCCGAGAGTTGATCCGACTCGGAACAAGTGATTCGGAGAGGCTGTCCGGATCTGATATCGTAATCGCTCGGTTGGAAATGCGGCCCGTAGATCAGTACGAGTCGGCTCCGACCGACTCGGTTACTCCGGATGCGGTCCTTTTCGGATTTGGAACCGAGTCGGAAGGTCCGACCACTTTCCAATCATCGTAATCGGTAATTCAAAAGGGTTTCTGAATCAGTAGGAAACAGGCCTTCCGAATTCAATTCGGATGACCAAATCCAATTAGGAGCCCTTCCGAACGAGATTGTATTTGACCGCTAGCAACACAGTATGTGTCTGAAAAAACACAACACGTTAAAAACTGAGTTATGATTCTTGCTCTAAAGTGTAAAACCCCTGACATTCACCAACTGAAGTTAAGAGGGCACACAAAACATGTCACAATGTAAAGTCGAGCTGGACACCGTGAATGTGGAACAACTTCTCTATTTAGTAGAAGCACTGGTATGCAGCAGAGGAACAAAACCCTTCTTTCTTTGTCCAGCTCATAACGTCCACTCTTAGAATTCTAGAATGAAATCACCGACGTGGAGCAGGGGCTGGATCGCATGCACAGAACATGGAACACAATAAAATATGATGCTTTCCTGTTAAATGTTTTTGTGTCATTGGCAAATAGATGTATTTTGCAGGGGGAATGCTATAAGTTAAAAGCATGTGTTGTGTGCATTCATAACCATAACTAGCGAATTTCTTCAGTTGTACACGTGGAACCATAACTCACTTTTTCAACGGTTGTACAAGATTAAGCCAGAACCATAACTCAGTTTTTAACTGTGGATTTTTTCACTGAATTTATTAGGCGTTTTAACCACAAATTACTTCTTTTGCAGGAACCAAACGATGTCTTTGGGCAGGGTCACACACCTAAGATGTGCTATCCCTGAACAAAGGCATTGAGTAAGAGCAGTAGTTATTGTGGCAACCCCAAGATGTTAGGGGGATGGTACACCCTATTCTTCTGCCTTCTGCACCCCTGAAAAGGCTTCTCTTTTCTGAGGGGCTGGTAGACAGTGAAATATAGTAGGGCAAAGGCAGGGATACCCATCTCACTAACCATGTGGTCTTAACATCGCAGTAGGGAGGTGCAGCCTCAAGAGGGTCCCAATACACACTGATGACAATACACACTCATTATGCACAACATCTAGAAAGGGTTGATGTGGTCTTTCATCGGCCACAGGTAGGTGTGTTTGAGATATTGCAAAGATTTCTTTCGTAAACCTTCAGTAATTGACACCAATACTATGATTACTAACTACGTTTTTGCATGAGTTTTCACGTCAAAATACTGATTTTTGCGCTTCTTATTAGTTGTTTTGAGAAACAAAAATCATACTGTACCACCCAGTTTCAAAGTGAGAGGAAACAATTTTGTAGAAAACTCTTGAGAAAAATGTGCATGCATTCATGGCACCAACTAGCAGAAACAGCAATTGTGGGATGGGCTGCAAACTACGGGTGGGCAAATATGTGGATCTACTTAAAGACTTTGCTCCAGTAATGAAGTTCACAACCCACAATCTCTGGCAGGTACCTGCTCCACAGCAAGACACAACAACATCAGACCACACTGTGGTCTACTCACTAAAGTATTTTGGAGAATGTGAAGTAGCACTACTCATTTACATACTCTTACATGCCTTTTTGGATTGACCCCCAAAGACATCTACAATAGTAATACAATGGGAATATTCAGGGATTTTCATATACAATTAGTACAAACAGAAAGGACTGGGCCCTCTTTACATTTTTATTAAAAGGGAGTTGGAGATTTTGGGCAGAATCACAAAGGTGTGCAAAAGAACATACAAGAGTTCTCCCGCAGCACTACTTCCCTTACTTGTAAATGCGTCTGTGAATCAGTCTTCATGACTCTTGTCAATCAGTAATCCCAGAATCATGCAGAAAGGAAGCACAGATTCTAAATGCACTGTAGGGCCACAGAAATGGTAGAAACGTGACATTAAGTAATAGAAACAATCACCTAAGTAGCACAAAGTGGTGTAAAAGCACCCTCAATCCCCAACACTAGTTCTAAAGGCAGAACACCGCAGGTTTGCCTAGTGCAGAGGTACCTTTGGACACTATTGCAGTTGTACGCCTTTTGGAGTAAACTGGAACATCTCTGGTACGGATTTTCGAAGTTCAAGCAAAATGCTATTTTTCCAATAGAGTATTCCTTAATCCATAGCAACAAAACCATTTTGATACCATTTGTTGTAACCTGCTGCCCTCTTGTGGCTAAATATATTAATGGCGTTAGGCACCTGCCTACCAAGGGGGACAATGCAACTCCTGCCATGATAGAAAGAGGGTTTATGACCTGCTGGCCAACCACCGATAATGGGGCTGGGTGACCATCAGGTTGTGTATTGCAGCCTTACCTTACACTCTTCGTCCAAGAGATCCAGAATGCCGAGCTTTGCTTCAATCAGGTCTATGCAGGGCTGGTTGTCATAAAAATCTATCAGCGTCCACGGGATTTGTTCTTTCATGTACTCCTCCTGCTCCAGCTTGAAGACATGCTGTGATCACAAAACACAATCAGAATGTCATCGACATGCTACATTTACTATTAATTAAACTCTCCCGAGCCCGCGGTCACGCTTACTAGCTGAATACTGATTCTCAGCGAGTTTCTAATTCCGCTGGAAACTTTTGCCTGATGCGCAAGTCCGATTCAGCTAAGAAATTAGCAGGGAACATTCTGTTCATGAGCGCCTGGAAATTCTGTGTTTCCTGCTAAAATAATCATTGGCAAAGCCAAATGTTCTGGCTGCAATATGCCAACAAATGTAAAAACAGGCATTCACAAATGATGTTTATATGCATGTACAAATGCTGTTTATCACGTTAAATCCTGCCCTTTTGAATTTGTCAGTGCTGAGAAAAATAGAACAAAACAGGATTCCTCTCTCTTTAGAATGCATATAGGAGATAAAGAATTAAACCCGACAAACAGTATGATGATTGAGTGTACTTTTCAGATGTAAAATAGTCCCTCATGCATTTCAAATGGAAACACTCTGAATGGCGAAATGAAACAGTAAATAGCCGTTAGCGTGAGGCGAGAGCGTAGTATTCATCTTAAATCAAACCTAAGGAGACTCTATGTATGCATTAGAGAAATGGTAATATGTCAGCAGTCAGCTGTGTTGTCATGCCAGACCAAGTGAGGACCTTAACATGACAGTCATAAATCCTGTAGGTCTGACAACACATTTTCTGTGCCTTAGTAAATTAAAACATCTATTAGACATCAACACAGGAAATGTTAGCAGGAATGTAATTTATAAGTGCCTCTTGTTTCTTTGTTTTTGTTTTAGACTGTATGAATGAACCTTATGTTTTTGGGAATGAACCGGCCTATGCACATCTTTTTTAATTTCAAATGTGTTTTATTGATTTTAAGAGCAAAAACAGGCATCACAGTATGATGGAAAGGCATTAGGCATATATTGCGAGCGAGACAGACAGGCACGTCTTCTCTGTAAATCGAACAATAGGCAAGGTACATATGCCGGAGCAGAGGTATAATGGCAAGGCAACAAATGGTAGGCATTGTAAGAGAGCAAATTTGTAAGAACAAAAACCAGGAACCCACAGCCGAATGCACATCTTTTAAAGCTAGTTAACAGGCAATTCTGTAAATGCTCCCTAAAATGTGGTTGAGTAAGTTATGAGCCTACGCATACCCACCAGACTGTTTTAATTTCCTCAAACAACAATCATCAGAGGAGTTTAGGAGTTGGGGGAGATTCTTAGGAAAGGCATAAACAGTAGTAAGCACAGTAGTGAAGGTCAGAGCTTTGAGCGGGGCGGGTCTTCCCAGGTCTCAGACCCGGCAGTAATTAAAACCTGACTGGTACTATTCACTTCTTTAATTTGACAGGGGAGCACACTGAATGATTTCTCAACAATGTCTGTAGAAACTCTTATGGTTATCAGTCTCAGAAGGGCAGTCCCGGTTTACATTTTACATGTTTTCATTTTGCATCTCCTTAAGATCATTTTCTTCTACCAGACGTTACTATTCTGTAGTGTTTTTCATGCAAAATAGGACTCTTGCATACTGGTAACTGAGTCACGTCCAATCGCCTGGCGGGCTTGGGGTGTGGCTAGGTGTTCATGACAGGGCATGATTGCCAGCTCTGGGGTTGAGGCTAAAGGCAGTCTGAGTTTCTCAGTGTTTGTCAGTAGCTACCAAGGGCATTCAGAGTGCATGCTTACCCATGCGTGCCATCTCTGCATTTCGCACAGATCGATGGGCACATTGTGCCACTTGTAATTACAAAATTAGGTGAAAGTGTGTGAAGGGGATATACAGAGTCGTTGAACAGGGGCTGCTCCTCTCTCATCCCACTTAAATGCCCCCGAGATAATGTCATTGCTTTTTAAATTTGTGATTCAAGACTCTGTTGTATATTCATATTAAATTGATACGGCAAGAACAAATCTTATGTCCTGCTGGTACTTTAAACTGACTTGTACGCACAACTGCATGAATTAATACAAAATTGAACAAGAGTGCGAGGTTTATATATCTGTTTAACATCCTCAATTGGGCCTTGGTGATTTGGCACCTAAGGTAGTGGGGTGCAGTTCTGCTAACCTCGAGGGGCACCAATATTTGGATGCTTATATTTAATGCACAAAGAGAATAGATGTGCTACCAATTAGACCACCACTGCCATCTGTAAACATTGTTACATGCAAGATATACATGATATCCACATGGGACTAGTATCTATGCAATTAATGTAAATATAACTCATTTACGTGGTCAGGGATTATCCAGGAAATGTGGCCTGGTACAGCTCTTCCTAGATGTAAGTTGGACACCCCTGCCTTAAATGATTGATGGAAAGATTCAAAGCTGCTCTTACCGAATTGAACTGTTGTTGGAGCTTTTCATTTGCATAGTTGATGCAAAACTGTTCAAAGCTGTTCACTTCAAAAGTCTCAAACCTGCGAAGTGAAGAAAAGGTAGTGTTAAGAAATCTGTCGAGACATTTAGTTTGAGCCACTGGAATTCTACGATTCTCCATTGCGGTGTTTTCTGCATAATTATTGATTTACTACCCTTGCCACATAATCTGCGATTTGCTGTTCATTTTCTGTTAGTTTGCTGATTTCAGCAAAAAAGGGTTTCTATCTCAGATGGACCACAAGCTCCTAAAAAGGTGTCACACACGATGCCGCACAATGCAGACCCTCTGTAAAGGTTAACTGGTTTCCTCTTGGCTGGCAATTGCTTCATTCAAGTGCTAATCTGCTACTCATAAGCTGAAACTTTTGACCAGACAGAATTAATGTTCATTAAAAAGACAAAATAGCGAAACAGTATTATCATAAAATGTCCTACATTATGCCACATAGTAAGCCTTTTCTTGCAGCATAACGTAGTGAACCCTGCCGCATAATTTGATCATCCATTTCTAGATATTTGCAGTGCCCCTGCCTTTTGTGGGGTTTACCTGCCTGGGATCCATGGGTAGCAGAATTATGACAATACGATTTCAAGTTACAAAATACAATACTTTCAATGATTTGCAAAGGCTAATAACCGTCTGACATAATGTTAGGCATGATAGTCGACAATTCATTAAAATATCTAAAAGATACAAATATTTTTTGTAAACAACGGGAAACAGAATTCTTAACCCATCAAGAACATAGTGCCACAGGATAGGATTGGATATCTGTGTCGGTTGCAAAAACCCTGTCTACAAATCCTTAATGGTTAAGCTTTACTTGGTATTCTGCCAAAATAATGTTTAAAACATATTGTGAGGCACACATATAGGGGGTCATTAGGATGACGGGCAGACTTTGTCCGCCCGCCATCCTATCAGATACCAGGACCGCCCGCCATAAGGGCGGGGGTCCCGTGGGGGGAATTAGGATGCGCCTGCCACAGTGGCGGTCGCATTCTGTATTTTTTAACATTGTGGCGGGTGGTGCTGAATGCACCGCCCGCCGCAATGTCAAAAATACATGTTGTGCGTTTCAAAGCACAACGTGACAGCCACCGCGCCGTGCCTGCCACGTTGTCCTTTGAAATGCAGGAGGGAACCATAGGTACCCCCCATGTGCACCCCCCACCCCCCGGAGTCCTTGGTGTCCCGTAACAGGCCCCCAAAGTAGACTCCGCATGCCTTTCCGTGGCGGCACCTTGGAAATTGCCCATGGTAATATGGCTGGTAGTGTCTGATAGACACCGCCACCATATATACCCTTTTCCACCCCGGTCGCAAGGCGACCGGGGCGGAAAAGCGGCGGACAGTCTTTCCGTCCTCCGTGGACCACCCAGCCATACTAATATGGCAGGGGGTCATTCCGGCAAGGATGGCGGGTGGATCGCCCCCGCCAGCCATCCTAATGGGCCCCATAGTGTCAAAAATACTGTGATGTAAATAAAATATACTGGAACAGAATATAGAAGGTAAGAATATATTTTAAGGTTTTTATATTTTTTTACTATAGTCGTACAAAATATAGTTTTAAAATTATTTTGTTGAATATTATTTGTTTTTGTGTTATGGGTTGTTATTATTTTAATGATATCTTTAAGTATTTTCGGTGTGTTTACTTTGATTTCGTAATATATTTTATGTTTTATCAACATTTTCTGGCAGATTGTTGGGTTCATAAGGGAATATGAAATGACGTTTTTTAAATTATGTTTGAATTTTTTTTTCATCAGTTTTGATTTTTGTTAATTAGAACATTATTTATGCAAATGTATTTAGATATTCGATAGCTAATTTTAAAGATTTGGTAAAAAATATTTGTGAATTGGTTAATAAGATTACTCTTAGTTGTCCAATTATTTTAAGTAGTTTGAATGTTAACTAATTATGTTGTTTTAAAGTCTTAATTATTTCATAGTGTACTTATATTTTTAAATATTGTGAATTGTTATTTTTCTATTATTAATTACATTTGTTTTTGTGGTTATTAGAGTTTTAGGGTCGTAGGGTGGAATGAATTTAAAATCTATTTTTTGAATGTTTTAATTTATATAATTTGTTCACATTATTTTATGTATAATTTTATATGCTATTTTCGTGTTTTAAATGATTAATATACATTGTATAATTAAAAAACATTTGTATATATTGATTGATTGATGGGCTTTATTTCGATATGTAAAAATATCATAAAAGCTTTACATATTATTTAAAAAGAAACAATATTTACAACAGTCACAATACAAATATATAATCCTAAAAAAGGGCAATATTTACAGCAAACACAGTGTATTACAAATATTAAAATAAGGTTAGATGAAACAAGAATTAAATTGCCAATGAAAGCCTTCTTTGTGGAATCAACCAAAACCACTTAAAAAATGTAGACACACCACAAACAATCAATGATGATGTGTCAGACATTAGAATACGAAGTGCAACAGTATGCTGGCGTGTTCCTAGCCGTCTGCATAGAGGTCTAAGCCAGCGCCTCCTCGGTGCCTGATAATTTGGACATTCGAAGAGAATGTGGGCTACAGACTCAATTCGATTGGGGCAGAGTGCACAAAAGGGTGAGAGATGATAAAAGGATTGCCATCTGGAAGTCAGTTCGCCTACTGGTAAAGTCCCCACTCTGAACTTAAAGTACAGAGCCCGGTCGAAAGGGATAGAAATCATATCCAGATATGGCTCGTAGGCTACCATGTCTTTAACCCTCACAAAAGCCACAGTGGAGTTGCAATGATTGGTTTTGGTTATAAGTTTGGTATGAACCCAACTCCAATATAGTTTCTTTAAAGTGGCTTTAGGGGGGGCAGATCTCGCGGCCCAAGCATCACCAAGCCCGAGCACCGCCAACAACCTTTTGACCTCCCTCAACCATTTGATCTTAGACCAGCCCTCTAATTCCATAACCTCTCGAAGCGCCTCTGTGTTAGGATTCGTGCGTGGTCCTCTTTCTCTTACCATGTTTGGGAGCCCATGTGACCTGCTGGGGTGGAGATATAAGTCACCTTCTCCCTGTCCTCAGTGCTTGATATCTAGTCGTGTGGTTCCTGGTCTTGAGCTAGGGGCTGTTTTGTTCATTGGGACTTGTGCTGTTTTCACGGGCTCGTGATCTAGCTATTGCATTTTCTTGGCTCTCAGGTTTCCCTGCCCTTCCCTTCCCTTAATTGTTCCTGCTTCTGGCGATCCTTGGATTGCATCTGGCCCTTTTACCTTGTTGTGTCTTGTTGTGTCTCTCTGTGTCTGTTCGTGTTTTTGTCTAGTTTTGAGCCTTTTAACCCGGCTGGGTATAGCGAGTTGCTGGGGCTCCAGCGCTCCTTGAAGTGACTGGTGGTCCGGCTGGATTACCGTCACGATTCCCTGTTGTGTTGTGGAACGCGCAGAACAAGCACTTCCGCCTTGTTTTCCATTCTGTCCACATCGTTGTGTGGAGGCGGAGTGCTGTTTCGGGCGCATCCGGGTTTAGCGAGTTTCGCGGTGAAGCCGGTGATACACAGCGTTCTTTCCCCTGCCTTTGCCCCCACCCTTGTATGCTCTGAGTATTTCCTTGCCCCAGAGACGGAGGTTTTTTCAGTCGTTATCACAACTTTTTCCTCCCTATACCTCTGGCTCTGTTATCACTGGAGCGACTTCCCCAGTGTCAAGTACCCCCCTCCCTTGCCCCCTCTCTTCCTGCTTGGACCTTATTGAACCCCTCCTCGGCGGAGATCTCCACAAATCAACGACCACAGCGCTTGTGGGTAAGGAGGTGTGAGGGGGTTTTGTGGGGCATGGTAGGAGAAAGAGGTGCTACGTTGTTTATTTCATACCATGTATGGTAGACAGTAATCCATTTCTGTCCCTATAGGTGCAGTACGTGGAGAACACTGGTCTTTGCAGCGAGTCCCTAGACTGAATATCTTGGATCCCTTATCTGTCAACCCCCTTTTCCCGCCCCCTGTCCGTTGCCCCTCTGTTGACCCATTGTATTACCTTCGGTGGGTCGCTTATGGGCAAGGGCAGTGGAACGGGGTAATCGTCGCTCCTGCATTGTATGGGCATAGTCGGAAGGAACCAACAGAATATCAAGCCCACGTTAAATTTACAGTGCCTGAGCGACGATGGATGAGTCAGCGGGGGCCGCGGGAGGAACGGCTGTGGTTCCCACTTTACAGGATGTTATGGGTGCGTTACCTGCCCTACAGGAGCAGATACATGATTTAAGGCAGGAGAACGTAGCCTTGAAACAGGAAGTCGGGGCATTGAGTAGTAGGGAGAAAGGGCAGCATAGGACTCAGGTTCCAGTCTTGCAACCCGCCACCTTTCAATATGGTAGTGGGCAGAGCTCCGGTGGTGGGGTACCTATAGCAGTTACGGTGAATACTCCTGTTCCAGTGCCGTTGGCTCCGCCAGAGAGATTTACGGGGGATAGCGCTAAGTTTGGCACCTTCATGAATCAGTGCCAATTACACTTTATGTGTAAGCCAACTGCTTTCCCTAATGATTCGGCCAAAGTAGCTTTTACGATATCATATTTGGCTGGTACTGCTGCCCAATGGGCTATACCCTTGGTAGAGAGGGACGATCAGGTGTTGGTTAACTATCCTGCGTTTAAGGATTTGATGCATGGATTGTTTGCGAAACATGCCTTTATGCAGGCGAGCGACGCAGAGCTATTGAAGTTAAGGCAGGGCAGACTGGGATTTAATCGTCCCTCCTGTTCGCCAGTTTCATCGGCGATCTTCTTCATTCCAAAAAAGGAAGGCACATTGCGGGCATGTATGGATTATAGAACATTAAACAAAGCCACAGTAAAGAACAAATACCCGCTTCCACTCATTCCCGTGTTGTTGGACCAGCTCCGCAGGGCAACGGTGTTCACCAAGTTGGACCTGCGGGGTGCTTACCATCTAGTGCGTGTGCGCTCCGGGGATGAGTGGAAGACGGCGTTTAAGACCAAGCATGGCCTGTATGAATATTGCGTAATGCCGTTTGGATTATGCAATACGCCGGCGGCCTTTCAGTTTTTTATTAATGAGGTGCTTCGGGAGTTTCTGGATCGGAGTGTAATTGTATATCTGGATGACATCTTAATCTTTTCCGAGACAGGGGCTGATCATCAACGGCATGTGACCCAAGTGCTGCATAAATTGCGAGAACACCATCTATACGCAAGGCTAGCGAAGTGTCAGTTCAGCACCACTCAGGTGGAGTTCTTGGGGTTTGTGGTTTCGGCAGGAGGGGTTCGGATGGATCCAAGAAAGATTGAGGCCATTACTACCTGGCCTGTTCCAACATCGGTGAAACATATACAGGTTCTGTTGGGATTCGCCAATTTTTATAGGCGTTTTATTTCTCATTTCTCTGATGTTGTGGCCCCCTTGACGCGGTTGTTGAGAAAGGGGGTTTCTTTTGTGTGGTCCTCAGAGGCTCAGGAGGCCTTTCAGCGGTTGCTGGAGAAATTCACGTCGGCACCTGTATTGGTACATCCTGACCCTGCCTTGCCTTTCTTTGTGGAGACGGATGCCTCGTTATGTGCTGTGGGAGGGGTGTTGTCCCAAAGAGATGTTGAGACCGGTTGTATGCATCCCATCGCCTATTTCTCTAAGACCTTGCTGCCAGCAGAGCGCAATTACACTGTGGCTGAAAGAGAGCTGTTGGCAGTTAAGTTGTCATTTGAGGAATGGAGGCATTATCTGTGGGGGACCCGGCATAGCGTCACGATCTATACGGATCACAAGAACTTGGAGTTCTTTCGTTCTGCACGTGCTTTGACACCACGTCAGATGCGTTGGGTCCTTTTCTTTAATGAATTCGATTTCATTATCACGTATAGGCCCGCAGCACAGCAGGTTAAATCTGATGCTTTCTCCCGCATCCATGTAGACTCTAAGGAGTTGGGACAGGGCAGGGAGGATAGGCCTATGATTCCCGGTGACAGAATCGTAGGGGTGGTGGCCGGTGAGGATTTTCTGTCTCTAGTGAGGGAACAACTACGCAAGGTGGATTTGGCCCCATGGTTGTCATTACCCCACATTACGGTCCAGGATGGATTGTTGTATAATGAGGGTAGGATGTTTGTTCCCCCTACATTGAGAGAACAGGTCTTGGAGTGGTGTCATTCGTCTGTCTTGGCGGCACATTCTGGGATACCGAAGACAAAGGAGATGTGCATGCGGTGGTTTTGGTGGGAAACACTGGCACAGGATGTCCATGGGTATGTGACAGCTTGTCCGGTTTGCGCCATCAGCAAGCCCACTCACTGTAAGCCGTCAGGGCTGTTACGTCCCCTGGAGGTCCCCCCCGCTCCATGGCATACCATTAGCATGGATTTTGTGACCGAGCTTCCATCTGTTTCCGGTTTCACCGCCATTCTTGTTGTGGTTGATTTGTTCACAAAAATGTCTCATTTCATCCCGCTTCCCCAGATACCTACGGCCAGAGAGATGGCTTTAGTGTTTATGTCCTCCATAGTACGGATACATGGGCTGCCATCTGCGGTGGTGACCGATCGGGGGGCTCAGTTTGTGTCCCATTTTTGGAAGGAGTTGTGCTCGGTGTTGCGGGTGGAGATCAGATTGTCTTCTGCTTATCATCCGCAATCTGATGGCCAGACCGAGCGTACTAATCAGACCATGGAGCAATACCTCAGGTGTTTAATATCTTCCCTGGCATGTGATTGGGTTACGGCTCTGCCCATTGCGGAGTTTGCGTATAACAACAGTTTGCATTCCGCTCTGGGTATGACTCCCTTCTTTTGCTCCTTGGGTTACAATCCTAGGGCATTGGCCATCCAACCTACAGGGCGAGTACCAGCCATAGATGATGTGTGTAAGCGGCTGAGTGAGATATGGGGCGTTGCCCGGGTACAGTTACTGGCCGCTAAGGCCAGTATGAAGGTACAGGCAGATAAACACAGGGCTCCTGCTCCTATTTATCAAGTGGGTGAACAGGTGTGGTTGGCCACTAAGAACCTTAGGCTTGGTGGGTCTCGCAAATTACAGCCTAGATATGTGGGTCCATTCCCGATAGTGCAGGTTATTAATCCCGTGGCTATGAAACTTGATCTGCCCGGCGACTATCGGGTTCACCCTGTGTTCCATACGTCCCTATTGAAGCCCTATGTGCCCTCCTCACAGGTGTTACCCCCTCCTCCCCCTATGTTGTGGATGGTCAAGAGGAATTTGAGGTCCGGGCCATACTGGATTCCAAGAGAAGGAGGGGCCGTTTGTTTTATTTGGTCGACTGGAAAGGTTATGCCCCTGAGGATCGTACCTGGGAACCGGCTGGGGGGGTTCATTCGCCTCGGTTGGTTCGTTTATTTCATCGCCAACATCCGTCCAAGCCACGTCCGGTGGGGAGGGTTGTTGGGGGTGGGGGGGTAATGTTAGGATTCGTGCGTGGTCCTCTTTCTCTTACCATGTTTGGGGGCCCATGTGACCTGCTGGGGTGGAGATATAAGTCACCTTCTCCCTGTCCTCAGTGCTTGATATCTAGTCGTGTGGTTCCTGGTCTTGAGCTAGGGGCTGTTTTGTTCATTGGGACTTGTGCTGTTTTCACGGGCTCGTGATCTAGCTATTGCATTTTCTTGGCTCTCAGGTTTCCCTGCCCTTCCCTTCCCTTAATTGTTCCTGCTTCTGGCGATCCTTGGATTGCATCTGGCCCTTTTACCTTGTTGTGTCTTGTTGTGTCTCTCTGTGTCTGTTCGTGTTTTTGTCTAGTTTTGAGCCTTTTAACCCGGCTGGGTATAGCGAGTTGCTGGGGCTCCAGCGCTCCTTGAAGTGACTGGTGGTCCGGCTGGATTACCGTCACGATTCCCTGTTGTGTTGTGGAACGCGCAGAACAAGCACTTCCGCCTTGTTTTCCATTCTGTCCACATCGTTGTGTGGAGGCGGAGTGCTGTTTCGGGCGCATCCGGGTTTAGCGAGTTTCGCGGTGAAGCCGGTGATACACAGCGTTCTTTCCCCTGCCTTTGCCCCCACCCTTGTATGCTCTGAGTATTTCCTTGCCCCAGAGACGGAGGTTTTTTCAGTCGTTATCACGACTTTTTCCTCCCTATACCTCTGGCTCTGTTATCACTGGAGCGACTTCCCCAGTGTCAAGTACCCCCCTCCCTTGCCCCCTCTCTTCCTGCTTGGACCTTATTGAACCCCTCCTCGGCGGAGATCTCCACAAATCAACGACCACAGCGCTTGTGGGTAAGGAGGTGTGAGGGGGTTTTGTGGGGCATGGTAGGAGAAAGAGGTGCTACGTTGTTTATTTCATACCATGTATGGTAGACAGTAATCCATTTCTGTCCCTATAGGTGCAGTACGTGGAGAACACTGGTCTTTGCAGCGAGTCCCTAGTCTGAATATCTGGGATCCCTTATCTGTCAACCCCCTTTTCCCGCCCCCTGTCCGTTGCCCCTCTGTTGACCCATTGTATTACCTTCGGAGGGTCGCTTATGGGCAAGGGCAGTGGAACGGGGTAATCGTCGCTCCTGCATTGTATGGGCATAGTCGGAAGGAACCAACACTCTGCATAAGAAGCTAGCTCAAGAACGCGCCATAGACGTGCCCAGAGTAACAGGGGGCGCAACTGGGCTTGATCCGCAATCGACCTACAACCTAGATCTAGGAGCACAGGGACTGTAGGTGTACTCAATGGGAGAGCCATCAGGTCTTGCACTTTATTGCACTAGCACTTTATGAACCGTATAGTAATCTTGATGTTTTTTATCAGCTGTTTTTATATTAGCCAACTTTCCATGTTTCTGTACTACCACTTTAAGAACGGCAATGATATCCTCGTCGCGTTATATCGGCTGTTTTTTGTACAAATTATAATAGGAATTTAGATGTAGTATATCAGTTGTTTATCTTGCACTATTTTGCACTAGCACTTTAATATAGGTACGCTTAGTCGTACGCTATTGCAGTTTTTGCACTTACGCTGTGGTGTTGTATATTCTAGATTTGTCTCTTGTATATTGTTTGGAAATGTTGTCTAATTATGAAGAATTTAATGTACCAATGTCTTCCTACTGCCTTGTTCAATAAAAAAAAAGAAAAGAAAAAAAGTTCTTTCAAAAATTTACTCTCCACTTTTGCTAGTATGTCCAGGTTACAGGATCCCCACAATTCTGCGCTTACCCCTCTAGCTTTGTATATTTCTACTACTGGGGCAATAGGTTTAGTTGTAGAGGAGCGTTGTTCCCTAAGAAGAACACCCCACCCTTTTATGGGTTAGGAGCATCTTCTGGATGTGGGGGTTCCAGCTCAGAGTGTCATTGAGCCGGATACCCAAATAGTTGAACTCAGCCACCCTCTCCAATTGAACATAATTCAGGGCCGGGGGGCGGCCAGGTTTCTTTGGTGGATTCATGATCAAGTACTTGGTTTTGTCAGTGTTAATGACCAAACTCCTTAGAGTACAAAACTCCTGGAAGCTGTTCAGGAGGCTTTGCAGGCCCGTGGGAGTTTTTGAAATGAGAAGGGTATCGTCTGCAAATAGCAGGGTGGGGATCCGTTTGCCCGCCAGAGACGGAGCATCTGCAGGAGTTTTTAGCAGATGCTCAACCACTCCGTTCACATAAAGTGAGAACAGAGTGGGAGCTAGCACACAACCCTGGCGGACACCTCTTACCACCGGGATTTTATCTGTTTTTTCCCCGTTCATACCCCATCTCACCTTCGCAAAATTGCCGGCGTGAAGGCTCACAAGAAGGGATAGGATATATGGAGGCATCCCTAATTCAGACAGGACCTTCCACAGCCCCTCCCTTGGAACCAGGTCAAAGGCAGTCTTAAGATCTATAAACGCTAAATAAAGGCTGCCCTTGCCTAGCACCACAAACTTCCAGTACAGAAGGGCCAATCTAAAGGCCTGTTCGATGGTCCCAGTGCCAGAACGGAAACCCGCTTGCAGGTCCGATAGAATGTTATTATCGTCCACCCACTGAAGCACCCTTCCCAGAATCACCTTCCCCGCCACCTTCTGGGTAGAATCTATAAGGCTAATGGGCCTGTAATTAGCGCCACCATATATACCCTTTTCCACCCCGGTCGCAAGGCGACCGAGGCGGAAAAGCGGCGGACAGTCTTTCCGTCATCCGTGGACCCCCCAGCCATACTAATATGGCAGGGGGTCATTCCGGCAAAGATGGCGGGCGGATCGCCCCCGCCAGGCCGGAGGTGGCTACCACCTGCCAGGCGGGGGCGATCCGCCCGCCATTCTAATGGGCCCCATAGTGTCAAAAATACTGTGATGTAAATAAAATATAATGGAACAGAATATAGAAGGTAAGAATATATTTTGTTAAGGTTTTTATATATTTTTACTATAGTCGTACAAAATATAGTTTTAAAATTATTTTGTTGAATATTATTTGTTTTTGTGTTATGGGTTGTTATTATTTTAATGATATCTTTAAGTATTTTCGGTGTGTTTACTTTGATTTCGTAATATATTTGATGTTTTATCAACATTTTCTGGCAGATTGTTGGGTTCATAAGGGAATATGAAATGACGTTTTTTAAATTATGTTTGAATTTTTTTTCATCAGTTTTAATTTGTTAATTAGAACATTATTTATGCAAATGTATTTAGATATTCGATAGCTAATTTTAAAGATTTGGTAAAAAATATTTGTGAATTGGTTAATAAGATTACTCTTAGTTGTCCAATTATTTTTAATAGTTTGAATGTTAACTAATTATGTTGTGTTAAAGTCTTAATTATTTCATAGTGTACTTATATTTTTAAATATTGTGAATTGTTATTTTTCTATTATTAATTACATTTGTTTTTGTGGTTATTGGAGTTTTAGGGTCGTAGGGTGGAATGAATTTAAAATCTATTTTTTGAATGTTTTAATTTATGTCATTTGTTCACATTATTTTATGTATAATTTTATATGCTATTTTCGTGTTTTAAATGATTAATATACATTGTATAATTAAAAAACATTTGTATATATTTAAAGAGATATATTTTGCAATTTATTTAGTTTCAATTTAGGCTAGAGAAAACGAAATTTGAGCTTTATAAAATTCAAAAATTTCCTCACTGTTGCTTTCACTGAAATAGGAATAATAATTCTGACCTTACTGAAATCCAACACTTTCTCTATTGTTGCTTATGTTGAAGTGGTGATAGTGAATCTAAACCTTCCACAGTCCAACATTTTCCGTGCTGTTGCTCAGGTTTGAGTGGGAATAGTAAATCTGACCCCTCCAGAGCCCAACCCTTTCCCTACGGTTGCTTACAAAGGAGTGGGAATAGTAAATGTAACCCCTCCAAAGTCCAACACTTTCCCTACTATTGGTTAGTCTGGAGTGGAAGTTGTGAATGTGACTCCCTCCAAGTCAAATGATACTACCGCCAGTAGGTTATATAAATATTACCTACTGGCGGTAGGTAGTTATACTTAGGGCCTAGTTTCCAATTAAAACATTATTTTTCAAACAAAGAGCTTTTGAGCGATCTAATTTGCACTGCTCAAAAGTGTCCGTAAAATTATACTTAGAGGGCCCTATTGATCAGGAAGGTGCAGCACCATATTAATTTTATGTGACTAAGCCATACCACCGATTTATTTTAGTGATTTTTCAACTGAATTTCATACCGTTTATGTTCTCCTGTCCAGCAGGCATCTTCTCTATCTCTTATCTTCCTCCCTGCCCGTGTGATGGCTCTTCTTCCCAATCAAATTTACATATTTTCTTTTTTTGTAAATTTTATAAGGCTCATTGCAATAGATTTATCTGGCCCCTTATGCGTAAACATCATTTTATTCAATGTCACCCAGCTCTGTACTTTTTACAATCATTGCCTGACCAATTAGTATGTTATTCTGTGGCTTCATTTCTACTTCGTTCATGAAAGAGTCGGCGGCTGGGTAACTCTATTTTATGAATTGTGTGTGTTTTTATTCTGTTCTTAAATCTGATGTTTTATATTTCCACTTTATATTATTGTTAATATTTGCACTGTGAAAACTGTATTTTTAATGTGTTTTTATATTGTGTATCTTGTACTTTTATAATTTTCCTAAGTAAGTATTGAATAAAGAGATTTGACTGACTGACAAAGGTATCCTTCATTAGGATTTCCAGCTCTACCCCAGTCAATGTGCCTAGGTCATTGCTACCATAGTGCACAATCATGAGGTAAGGAGCTTGAAATCCACAATGATTTTATCCAAAGGCAGCAGCTGATGAAACTTTAACCCTCTCTGGCAAAAGCAACTAATCTCCATATTTGGCAAACCCAAGTCTCTGTCAATACCTTTGTTTTTTGCAGCCACTTTAGCCCAATAGACATAGCTGTGGCCCACAATCCAAACTTCAAGGGGCACATTAGGATGGCGCCTGCCACCCCACCGGAAATCGGGACCGCCCGCCTTAAGGGCGGGGGTCCCGACATTGCCATTAGGATGCCCCCACCACAGTGGCGGGCGCATTCCTCAATTTAACATTGTGGCGGGCCGTGCTCACTGCACCGTCCGCCACAATGTTAAAAAAACAAAAGCACGCCTTTGCACAATCGAAGAGGCAGGCACCGCGCGGTGCCTGCCTCTTCGATTATGCAAAGGCAGGGGGTACCACAGGTACCCCCCGTGTGCCACCCCCCTTTGGCCAATCACCCATACAGTCATTCACGTACCCACCCACCAACCCATACAGCCACTTAGACACCAACTGACAGCCTGATACAGACATTCAGACAACCTAGTCACTCACCCATACATTCACTGAGACATCTAATTGCTCACTTATACAGTCAGTCATGCACCCACTGAATCATCCATACAGGCACTCATGCACCCACTGATTCATCAATACACCTTGGTGTATATATATTTAACACTCAAACTTGTTTTTAAACATTTACAGTTGCTGGATGATGTCATCAGTGATGTCACTGACCATCTCATGAGTGATGTAATATGTGAGGTCATAAGCAGTACATTGCGGGGTGCAAGTTATAGTTAGCTCACCTAACTATAACTGCTGAATTTCACTGGCTTTGTACGAGTAAAACTTGAGCCTAACTATAACGTCCCTGTAACCTTTTTTTTTTTTTACAGAGTGTTATATAGCGCGAACTTGACCCGAATCGGGTATCAGAGTGCTTTACATAGCACCATTTGCATTTCATGAGGACACATTCATTTTTGGTAGGCACGGGGAGATTAAGTGATTTGCCCAGAATCACAGGATGTTCAGCGTCATTGCCGAGACTCAAACCCAGTTCCCCTGATTCGAGGTCAACCGCTCTAGCCGTTAGGCCAACTCCTCTCCCCAACCTTTGGTTAACTTTTTATAATATTTCTATTAATTTATTTTGTATTTTAACATTATCGTATATTTGTTCAAGAACATTAATAAATAGTATTTGTAGTTATAAAGGTTTAAAAATGTTATTATTTCTGTTTACATTATATATTTTTAATACGTTTTTGCAATTATTTTAAAGTTTTTATTGTTATTTTATGTTTATCAGTTATACATTTTGATGTATTTTTGTATGTTATACGTTCTAGACCTGAAATCCATGGTGGGGTTTTACCCCAGCTTCTTGCATTCAATCCTTCTGTTTTGGCTGGGTTCATTTTTGCTGGAATTAAAACTCTGCACACTTTACCACTGCTAACCAGTTCTAAAGTGCTTACACTCTCTCCCTAAAACACAGTTACATTGGCTTACACCCAATCAGCAAATTTAATGTACTTGTAAGTCCCTGTAAAAGTTCTACATGGACCCAGGAATTAACTGCTGCTAGTAGGCCTGCAGCACTGATTATGCCACCAATGTAAGTAGCCCTTTAAACATGTTCAGGCCTGCCATTGCAGCCTGTGTGTGTAGTTTAAACTGCAATTTCAACCTAGCAAAATAAACATGTTGCCAGGCCCAAACCTGCCTTTTTAATACACAGAAGTCATCCCTAGGGTAAGCCCTAAACAGCTCAGAGGGAAGGGTGTAATGCATCTAAGATGTTGGACATGTACTTTTAGGTTGTGCATGTTCTGGTAGTGAAAAACTCTAAAAAGAATTTTCACAATTGCAAGGACTACCTCTCCGTTAGGATAACATTGGATTACCTTATTACATTTAATAAGTGCTAACTTTCAATTGGAAGGAGGTAGGACTATCGAGTTTGGTATCTAAAGAATTGTAATTTAATACCTTCTATAATGGTAAAGTCAAATTGTAAGTCACAGTTCTGAAAAAGATGCTTTTAGAAAGTTGGCATTTTCTTGTCCAAACCATGTGGTGCCCGGAGCCTGTATCCTGAGTCACATGACTAAGTGTAGCTGGCAGTTGGTCTTTGTGTATTGCTCCTAGACAGTGAGGCAAAAGTTGGCACCAGGTATACTTAATGGACCCTTAGACCGAACTCTTTAGTACACCTTTGGTCCTTTGGAAGACTTAGAAAGACTGCTGTGCTGCTCTGCAAGAAGGACTGCTACTCTGCTGCCCTGTTGCCTGAGTGAGAAGGACTGAACCTGCATCTTGAACAAAGGAGCAGCCGATTGACTCAGGCAATTTGGCTGGAATCCTGATCAAATCCTATGGAACAGAAAAGGCTCCAACCAACTTGAACTTAGCACCTGGACTCTGTCTGCTGTGAGCCCCATACCCCAAGTGGTGCCACCCGAGTATTGGCCACTGGAAGAGGGCCTGAAGAGGCTCTGCCAGACCAGATGTGGTCCTGTGAGCAGAACTGCCACAGCACAATGCATCCTTGATGCAGGACCTTGCATCAAGGCTTTTAGGAACTGCTGTTGTGCAACGCATCCTCAAGGCAGGTCTTCACATCCCAAGCCCCTCATCGACGGCATCCTCAACGACAACGACTTCGCATCACAGCCCCGGAGCTTCCGTGGAACCGCCACTACATAATGCATCATTGATGCAGGACTTCGCATTGCAAGCCCCTCCCCAACGTCATGGCCTGAATACTAGCCTACAAGCCCTGGTTACTTTCTGTGGTTTTCACTCCTTGCACTCCACCTAACCACTCAGCAACAAAGATGAGTGATCATTGATAAGACTAAAGGTCATCGTGTGATGTCATTGGGAGGTCAATGGGTGTATGATGTACCTAGATTTTGGTTAATCAGTGTCCTCCTGTACAGTTCATGTCAGAGTTGCTATTACAGTGTCAGAGAAGTTTACATTTTTTACAAGTATAGCAGTTGTATGACAAAATATCTCCAATAAATATATCACAGACAAAAATATCGACTTTACCTACGTACTTTGTAAGAAAAGTCAAAATTACTGACAACCAAAATATAGAAGATCACAATATCGTAAACAAATAGGTATGTATATTGAATATGTATATCAAATTTTAACTATTGAACAATAGAGTAATTTTAAAACATATATTAACTGTAAAAATAATAAAGCGACTCGGGCTATTTGGCTGGAATCCTAAATTACTACATTCATAAACTCAGTGCTAGGTATGGGTGGGCATGTACAATTTTATCCCATACTTTGAGCACAGACAAATGTACTACTGTTACGGACAGGAGAAAATGAATTTATGGTTCGGGAGGGGGCAACAAAGCCCACATATTTAATGGTTGGTAAGAAAGTGGTTTCTCCACCTGAAAAGCAGAAATTCGTGCGGAAAACAAAATAAATGTGTTAATTCACATTTTTATTACACTTCCACATGCACTGCTAGGCATCTGGTTCCAATTTTGCACAAGGAAATCCCATTTGAGTACCTGTGGAAGTTTGTAACCATTGTGACTGTTCTAGATATCTAATGGTATGAAATTTGGAAATGTTCTCCAAATAGAGGAGTAACCCTATGCCCTGTTTGTAGTTTTGCAGAATAGAATATAGCACACACAAACAAATAACAAGCCCTCCAGCACATTCTAAAAATGTTAAGCTTAATCAAAATCTTTACATTTGGTCTGTTTCTTATTGGACATTAGTAACTACTGATGGTCATAATGTATGCCAATATCCATGAACCTAGATTTGCCAGTGTTCATCAGCTGTAGTTTATTCTAAAGATTCCCACAGTCAGTATGCATTTGAGATAAATAGACCAGCCTCAATGCACTGCTATCGCGGCAGGGGTATTCATCGAAGCCCACCTCTTCATACCTCTACCAAATCCAAACACAAACTATGAGCATTTATACATCCCAGGCCCACAGTCGTAAACGATATCTAGTTCATCCCACAATATTACCTCCATGATCTGAACCACAAGCTTTAACAGGTTCTACGGCCTCCCATCCCTAGTTGTAGACCCTACTGCTGACCATCAAGACACCCCTACCATTGAGAAGACCCCACCACGTGAGCACGTCGCTGCCATCTCCATCAGGACCACACTTCTGACCGCCATCTGTCAAAAACTATCCAGAGTGTACATGGAGAAATTAGACACTTGAAGAAGCACTTAACTTGTGCAGGTGGTCCCAGGGGTGTGCCACTTGCTCTCATTTTTGGGGACCAGATCTTGTTTTTTCTTCATCTGGCAGTGTACGGTCAGGGAGAAAAGCCTCTTCACTACACAGTGCTGTCTCCTAAGAACAACACTGCACCACTGGACTTGTTTTTTTCATATATAGAAATTAAAGTCTGCTTTAAGAGAAATGGTCAGAAGGAGAGAGGAGGTCTAATTCCTCTTTAAAATGCATTGGGCAGAAAGGACTTTCAAGAGAGATGAAGAAGAAAAATAATATATATGCAAATTTTAAAACCATGTCCCCAAGTTAGTGAATTCATGGAAGGCAATGACTGGGGAACATTCCATCTGAAGTTGCAGGTTTGATAAAAATCGTTTTACATCAGACCAGCTACAGGACGCCCCGCTGATTGATCATCCCGACAATCACAAATAGGAAATAATAAGACCGCCTGACAATTTAACCATATTTAAACAAATTGAAGAATTGCACATGTTTTGAGAAATAATAAGTGCAGAAATGTGTTCGCTCCAGATAAGAGTTTTACCTGTTATACGGTTTCTAGGAACAACAATGCCTACCAGGAATAAATGCGTGCAGGGCACCTTCTTGTGTTAATGAAAACATGCCCGTCATTAGAAAAATATGCTAAGTTAAAAAAGGAAAGCTAAAATGGAAACTAAACTTTAATTTCTACAACATACCAATACCTCACAGTTTACTGATTTTTTTCTATATGTCAGTCTTTTATCCATATAGCAGTGTCACCCCATCAAACAAATAAGGCCGTTGTCCCCGAGTGCATAAAAGGTAGGAACAGCATGGTAATACTGTGTTTGTTTACCTCACACAGATCATGTGACCCTGGGCTAAAGAGCTTTCTATAAAGTTAGGGGAGTTCAAAGTTTATATAATATGGGGGTAGTTTTGTGAAGTTCCCATATATTGGGCTTTACATAGTTGTAAAGTTTCCTGCTTTGTCTTCTCCTATGCCCAAGTGCAGCTTTTCCCCTGTACACTACTTCCGTCCCATCAATAAAGAACCTCATGACCCAAATTGCAAAATAACATTTCTTTTCCTGCTGGCCCGTGTTCTGTTCCTCCATGGACAAGTTCTTGGGCACTAGAAGTTAATAGCGGGACCTTATGACTGTTAGCTGCCATTTTGTGTTCAGTGCCTATCTTGTGCAACTTTTCCTCGAGGGTGACTCTACACATTCGAGGGAAAGGTTTGCCTAATTACATTCATGTATAGAAAGATGAACATGGAGAGTATGCAATAATAAAAGCATCATTGCTTTTGCATCATGCTTGATTTTCATGCAACATCCTAACAGTGCAGATGTTTCTGACCTTTGCATGTTCTTCACACCTTTCGCATGAAATGCACAATGGTCACAAAAAAAGAACTTTGGGCCAGTGGCGCAACTTGAGCCAAGTTTCTAAGGGGGGGAGGGCTACTAAAAATTCGGGGAGGGGCTGACACTTCCAGCAATATGCAAAGTGGAGATGCAGGGGCTTTAAGAAGGGGTAAAAACAGCAACAAAGCCTCATTAACAAGTAAATGGTCTTTTAAAGACCTGTGAAATACTCAGGTGCGGCTGAGTGTGTGCCCGGGGAGCTTTCTCAGCCGGGCTGACACCCTTTGAGCCCAATGGACGTTGCACGCCTGCTTTGGGCCATCGCAAACTCCCGTACAGCAAATATGCGATCCACTGCATCCATCAACATTATTTTACTGAACACATGTTTGCGGGGAAGCCTCTGGGCGGGGTTTAGCAGAGGGGGACACACTCATACATCATCATTCCCACTTGCATGTTGGCTCATGTGCTGCAGCACAGATTGGAAACAGGCAGCGGTGCTTGTGGATGAAAGTCTGTCTAAGACCGTCACCATGTTAGGGAAGATGGGGAATGTTACTCATTGCCCCACTCAAAAAGAAGATTCAGAAAAGGGGGTGGTGATGAACAGAGTGTCTGAATTAAGCAGACCACTCTTACCCAGTCCAAAGATCAGGGCTTGATCCATCACCGTTTTTTAGCTCACTGCACCATCCCAGCTCAGAACCTGGCTACATGCAAATTAGTCTGTTCCTGTCCCAGTGCATGGTGGGAAGAGGGCAAACCAAACTACCAAGCCAATTCTTATACTGGGAAGGAAACAAGCTTCCAGGGACCGGTTTCTGGCATTTCAGCCGTCGTCGGCCCGGCTTGCTTGAATCCTGATGGTGCAATGAGCAAGGGACTCACATCTGAGTATACCCTTCCACGCTTATGGTGGACAAAATGATTCAGAAAAGGGGGTGGTGATGAACAGAGTGTCTGAATTAAGCAGACCACTCTTACCCAGTCCAAAGATCAGGGCTTGATCCATCACCGTTTTTTAGCTCACTGCACCATCCCAGCTCAGAACCTGGCTACATGCAAATTAGTCTGTTCCTGTCCCAGTGCATGGTGGGAAGAGGGCAAACCAAACTACCAAGCCAATTCTTATACTGGGAAGGAAACAAGCTTCCGGGGACCGGTTTCTGGCATTTCAGCCGTCGTCGGCCCGGCTTGCTTGAATCCTGATGGTGCAATGAGCAAGGGACTCACATCTGAGTATACCCTTCCACGCTTCTTTGGACTGGGTAAGAGTGGTCTGCTTAATTCAGACACTCTGTTCATCACCACCCCCTTTTCTGAATCGTTTTTGGCCACTATAGGTGTGGCAGGGTATACTCAGATATGAGTCCCTTGCTCACTGCTCCATCAGGATTCAAGCAAGCCGGGCCGACGACGGCTGAAATGCCAGAAACCGGTCCCCGGAAGCTTGTCTCCTTTCTGGTGAAGAATTGGCTTGGTAGTTTGGTCTGCCCTGTTCCCATGATGCACTAGGCCAGGGACAGACTAATTTGCATATAGCCAGGTTCTGAGCTGGGATGGGGCAGTGAGCTAAATAACGGTGATGGATCAAGCCCTGATCTTTGGACTGGGTAAGAGTGGTCTGCTTAATTCAGACACTCTGTTCATCACCACCCCCTTTTCTGAACCACTCAAAACGAAGGCCTGATCTGTTCTGCCTTTTTGCAGCTAAGATGGTCACACCACTAGGTGGCGCATGACAAGCTTCAGACTGAGATATGGACTCGAAGCAAATCCTGGCCTTTCTCGAGTCTCTCGAAAGGTGTTCATCACTGACCCACCTCAGCGGAGAAGAAGGGAGAAAACGGGGAAGAGAAACACAGGGCTGCTTGCTGTTGCTGGATTAGTGGAGTAGCAACCAGGGGCGGGGGAGCATGAGTTTTGGGGGCAGCAGCCTACTGTCACCCCCTCCCTACTCTACAATGCGGCGGATGCAGGCGGCAATCATCGGAATCTCGCCAGCAACCCCCCCACACCCCCCGCTCTTCAATGCGGCAATCGCTGGGACCACCATGGGTGGCCACAGGGCTAGCTGCACCAGCATGCAGGATGGCAAAACTTGTACCGGACTGGTGTTGGCAGTTGCAGAGATCAAATAATACACCTCCTAATAATATTCAGCGGTGGCTCCTCCTCGAAGGTAGAGGAGCCTCACCACACAGTGCAAAAAGGAAAAATAAAATGATAATAATGCAATGTTATTATGATTTTATTTTTCTGTACTGCAGTGGCTCAGTTGGTTTGTTTCACGCAGGGCCGGACTGGGCTGGCCAGAGCAGGGGGTAGGAGTGATGGGCACTCTCAAGGTGCGCATGGCAGTTTGGCCCGCCATCTTGGGCTGGCCACACCGCCATGCACACTTAGCATGTTCTCCACCAGGATGTATTGTATAACCTGGGAAGAGAACATGCATAGGCTTTCAGTCCCTGTCTTAGTGCCGAACTAGGGCGCTCAGACCAATCATGATGCTGCTGTCATGCTGGTGATTTGCTAGGGGAGTTTGGGAGCCCGGGTGCTTCCTGCTGCCAGAAGAGAAGAGGACGGAGGAGAGGCAGCGGGCAATCGTACCCAGGTATGTTTTTTTTTATTCCTCCATCCCACACTCAGGGGCGGCCTTAGGCATGTGCATGCTGTGCACCTGCACAGGGCCACCAAACCCCAGTGGCCCCCACGCCAATATATATATCCGTAATATAATAATCCTCTGAGAATGGCTACATATTTGCGTGGCGGCCCCTGGCAGGGATTTGGCGGCCTCCGGATCTGTTCCACTTCCAAACACCCTGACCACCCCTCTTCCGGGGCCGGGCTCGGACCCCCTCTTCCGTGGCCCCCTACCTACGCTCCCTGCCCAGGGCCGCCATGAGCCTAGAGCCGCCCCTGCCACCCTGCACCACCTCCGACCATTCAGTAGCAGCCGCCACTGAGAATATTGTAATAGTATCTTACTACAAAACAATGGGATTGATGTAGAGATCAGATGTCAACCAGAATACCAGCCCTGATCCCAAGTCCCCAGAGAGTAGAGACTTGAACAGAAGCAATAAGTAGTCATACAAAAAAGAATCAACAGACAATAGAGGAAAGGGCAGGGGCTAGACTGACAGATACCCGGAAAGGAAGAACAGAACTAAAGGGTTGTGATGCAAGGACGAGTGGACGAACTACATGGGTGCTGAAAGGCGATACAACTATGAGATGCTGCCAGGCAGAGAGCCTTGTTTGAAGTGGAGATAAATACACCCTGCTAGTGAGGATGCAACTCTCACACTCCAAGCTGGCAAATTCCTAGTGTGAGAGTTTCATCATCATGGTCTACCTTTTCTTATGCTAATTTACCACCCTAAGGTGTCCACCTTTGGGGGGGCAAATTCCTACTGTGAGTTACATCATCATGATCTACCTTTTCTTAAGCGCATTTGCCACCCCAATGTGACCACCTTCAGGTGGAAATTCCTAGTGTGAGAGTTACTTTATCATGGTCTACCTTTTGCCAATGTCTTGCCTTGCACAGCCTCCTTTTCCCACCCTGTCTGTATCAGGTAGTTCTGTAATTCCCTCAGGGAAAAGTGACTTGATGACTAGTTCTAGCATCTCTCTTCCTACGTGAGGGTCTACATAACCCCTTTCCTGCTCGTTTCTGTGCTGAATTCCTGACAGTGCCAAACACTGTGTTTCTTTGTCCCACAAGTACCTTTTTCCTTTCTGAGCCACTCCTTCGATCTGTCACCAAAGAGGGTCATGCAAAAGTTTTGGCCCACACAAAAGGTTCTCACATGCTTAAGCTGTCCAACCAGTATCACCAATGTCCAGAGCGGAAAAAAGATACACAATTGATGGACGGAATGCAGAACAAATCAAAACATTCACCCCCAGTCAAGAGATCTGGGTTAAATGCATCATTCTTTTGCTCACCATGCCACCCCAAGCTATCCTGGCTGATGAGGGCTGAAAGCCCGAAACCGGTCCTAGGATGCTTGTTTCCAGTTCAGGGAGGACCTGGCCTGGCAGTTCGGGCTGGACATTTCCTATTGGGGGCAGGGTCAAGACTGATTTGCATATGGCTGGGTCCAAACTGGAATGGCATTGAGAGAAAAAAAACGATGGATTTAGACCCAGATCTCTGTCCTGGGGTGAATGTATGACATTGTCCTGCATTCTGTCCATCAATTGTTCTTTTTACAGAGCGGAAAGAACGCACCCAGACTCTGCGACCTTGCTACCAGCCGGCTGACAGGCCCCTTGGGTATTTTGTTAAGCAGATAGGTGGGAGATTCTGTGAAACGATCAAATAGAAGTATCCAAGAAGCATTAATAAATAGACTTATTCAGTCTGAGCATGAAAGTAAAATTCTGTGCAAAAACCAGAGGTGGAAATATTATTGCTGCACAGTAAGTAGACGTAAAGTTTTTACTGATGGTAATGGGGAATAATGTCTGGTAACAGGGTTTGTGACCGGTTTTACCGCATGATATTCTAGATATTGCACTGTATTGGTCAAGCACAATCACCAAGCTTTACCTGAAAGAAATTACCTTAAAAAAAACTGGGTCTAAGTGCAATTAGTACAGAACTCTCACCTTAAAATTGAGTGTAGAAAGTGTTTGTGTTCAATTCCCAATTTACCGTAGCAGTCAGAATAAGGCCACAACTATGTTGTTTCTGAATATTGCACCACTCAATGTCGATTCAATTACAAGAATTGTTTAGAAAAAGTGTGAAGAGGAAAAAAAATGACTCTGTCATATGAAGATATGGTTATCCGCTAGCGGCAAGAGGAAGCTGACGCATTGCTTTCTAGTTCAATTAGTCAATAGAGAGACTCTAGAGCCAGGGTTCGGTAGAGACTGAAGCACATACCGCAAGGACCAGGATTTGATTAATCGCACATTGCACCGCCATCTTTTATGAGAACTAAGAGGACAAATGGCACCAATTTCAGCAAAGTACACATGTATTCGTCTTTCTTCAGCGTGCTGAAAACACTGAGAGCAGCAAACACTTGCTTGACAACGACATTGTACAGTGCGCGCAGTCGTCCTGAAAGCGGTTATGCCGGGTCACACCGGCTGTCTGCTCGCTTGTGATCTTTCAAACCGTGAATTCATTCATCACAGTCAATGTCAAAGGCGGGAAAACAGCCCTCAAAGGGATATCCTTCTTGGTCACTCAGCTCTCTCTCTTGAGGTCTTCTGTGTGCTTGTTAAAAAACATCAGAACATACCAAGAAATCCTCCTACTAAACCAGAGGCAATGACACAAGAAGGCAACACAAGGTGAGAAGTCTAGTGCTCTGCATGCACATTAGACTAGAGATGCAAAGGAAGGAGTATGGCCAACGTCAAAGAAAAGGCTTTTGGGGAAGAGCTGGGCTAATGGCACCAAGAGAGGAATACTAAAAGAAAAGAGAAAAACGAGGCACATCCAGCGCACAGATGATCGCCGGGCATGAAGTCTCAGACTTGCAAATTCAGATGGGATCAGGAGATTTGGGAATTATTATCATTGCCTGATGTCGAGAAGACCATCTAATAAAGCAAAATAACTTTGTAACTGAGGGCTCTGATGCAGGATAACGGATTAGTAAATTTGTGAGATGCCACCAGCAAAGTTAGGGTGCCCCCCAAATCTTCTGGGCAGGTATTGCAAAAGGGAACTAAAGCATTGTCTCCACTTTAATTTGAATATTTGACTTACAAGGGCAACATTTTCTAATTAAAACGTTTTTTGATAGGATCTTTAAGGTGTGTAAAACAAGCCTCCATTTCTCGTTATATTGATATGGTGGACTGGACGTATGAGACACAGGAGAAATCTCTGGTACGCAGACAGCCAGGGAGCTGTTTTTAGCGGTGCATGGGAAGAGGGATGTCATGGGGGCTAGGAAAATGCCCTGAGGATACAAACAATTTTTTTAGACATGTATATAATTTGACCCTCCTCCAACAAATCCTCCTGCAGGTAGTCGGACTCATTTGGTGCACTAAGTAAGTTGGTCTGGACATGTTTTCCAGATCTGCTTTTAGCTTCCAGTCTAACACTGTACGATGGGATTTAACCGGGGATGAAATCTCTCGGCACTACATCATGTGGCCTCCTTGCATCGTGGGCAAAACTGTCTCCTGATACTAAGAACCTTGTGCTCTCCTGGCATCAATACCCGCTGAGTCACCATGTATGAATCACTACACAGTCTTCAAGAATTAGTGTAACTTTAAAATTGTGGCATCCAGGGGTATGCAATGGTAAGGTCTGCAGTGCACCCAGGGGTCTTCCGTCTTCATCTAACCTTGTGCTCGTGGACACTGGAGTGTATTACTAGCTCCCCTTCTTAGTTCCACTTCAATAGTGCTGGTAACTGCTATGGCTTTTTAGCCAACATAATTGAAACATTGTGCTGTAAAATGCTGTTATGCTTCATTTTTCAAATATTCTTTGATGGAGAGAACATTTCCAAAGCCCTCCTTGGGGTTTGCTTGTTTCTCTAGTAAAATGTGTGGCCCAGCGGGTGCTTAATTTGTACCGGGACTTGCAGGTGGCGGGCATGTGGTTCTGAAAAATCTGGATCCATATAAAGTACTGAACTCGAGAATAAAAACTTTGTCGAAATAGGACGATTTTGGTATCAAAAGACCGAGAATGACGAGTACATCAAGTACATGTATTTTCGGCATATTCGAGTGACGATTTCACCTCGAAATCGTCATTTACCTTCTAAACCCTTAGCTGCATGTTGCCCTTTACATAGGCCTTAATCCAGTTGAATTTGATTCCACAAGGACACATACTCCTTAATCGACTTCTTCCTGACCTCAGTACAAGTTAGAACCATTGCCCCAGGCCGAACTCGTTAGGTCAGTTCCCTCCCAGTGGCCGAGCAAGATAGCATCTAGGCTCAACCAGCCATAAAACCATTTCAGCGCGCACACCTGCCATATCTCGCTCACATCTTTCTCCACTCCTTTTCTTCACTTGCTTTATGAAGGGGAGGTGACCGTTTTTATTAGGGGTCCAGCGATATCTGATGAAATGTTGGGCCTTGCCGGATGATTTGTTATGGGCAGCACGACGTGAAATATGTGCATGTCATCATGACTCTGCTTTTCTTTTGTAATCAGTAACCATAAATGAAATACCACGAATCCAAGGAATGTTTTGCCCAAGGCTGAATATTATGTATAAGAAGAGAAGCCTAACTTCGTGAAAGTGTGCAGTCTCCTGAATATACTCGAATTGTACTTCGAGGACCCTGTCACCTTGGTTGCAGCCAATAAACTAATCTTTGACTTCACCTAGAAGACTCTGAAGTTTCTGTAGGTCTGACTCAGGAGAACCCGAGGTCTCTGGGTGTTGATCCCCTGGCACCGCTGGGTTACCGGTTCTGTACCGGTTCTTAAAAACCCAGTACCTCAATTGGCGCCCAACGTGGGGCGATTCCAGTGGTACCAATCAGCCTGAAGATCGTGAGGAGCTTCGTGTGAAAATTCCGGAGGAGGGCCCACCACCTCATCGACCCCTGCATGTCGACGTGGTCCGAAGGTCTTTACTGCGAGGTTCCCCGCTTCCCGACGGCTACAAGGACTGCTGCCCTGGCTATCGCCCTGATGTTGGACCCTTGAAATTTTCGGTAGAGCGAAACGCTGAGACGAGTCTTCTGGTGAAGCCATCGATATTTTCAGTTAAGTATAAGTGGAGCGTCTCCCAGTCCTTAGTTGGACTTACTTTGTGGTATCTTGGAGATACATAAGGTTTTTATTGGTTCTTGCAAGCACCATAACCGAAGGACTCGTGTTTTCACAAGAAATATCGTAATCGATAAATCCTTTGAAGTTTTGGAACTAGACTAGAGAGCGAGGATGCCTAGTCTTAGACTCGGGAATTGGTTTTGTCTTGGTAGTAACAATAGGGACTCCCGATTGGAGGACTCATGTCCGGTTCCTCCAGTTGGAACTCCGACTTACGAGCTATACGCTAAACATGGGGTAGGCCCCATCGTTTACAACGAGGTATGGATTAAATACACTAGGAAAGATGGTGTTTTAAAATGGCCCCAATATGGTAGCTTTGATTCTGAAATCTTAGACAACCTTGAAGTTAAACTCTTCAAAAAGAAAGCCCGGCCGGCGATGTTTGACTCTTTCCGCTTATGGCGCAAAGAAGCCAAACAAAAAGAAATTAAATTAGCTAAGAAAAATAAGAGAGAAGGGGGACTTTCAGTAATGCAAGCTGCCGTGCAGTTTAAAGATAATGAGGAAGAGCAGATAAATGAGCAGTTGCACAGGCAGCGTAAAATGGCAATAGATAAATGTTATCCAGTTTTGCCGTCTCTTCAGCAAGGGACAGCAAAAGAGCGTGAAAAAGACCAATTAATGTCGCAATTATTAACTTCACCACCCCCCTATGCGCAGAATGCCACAGCACCCCCGCAACCTTTAGTTGCACAAGCTGCGCCTCTGGCTCTTCCACAGCACCCACCAGCTGCTCTTCAGCTGGCTCCTACTTCTTCGATGCAGCCTCCTCCAGGCCCACCGACCACTTCTGTTTCACCTGTGTTTTCTACGATTTTGCCTACAGTGTTTTCTACATCTCCTAATGCCCCCTCTATGATTTTGCCTAGTACCACATCCATTATTCCTGATACCTCTTCTGCCATCTCTACCCCCGCCTTACCTCACCCCGTTTTTTCATCTGCTGGTCCTTCAGTTTCACCTTCCATTCGGCAGAAAATGGCCAGCACTGTTACTAATCTTCTTTTACCTCTTTTTGGGTCGCCTGCTACGACCCCTAACATAGGAAGAAGACAGTTGCGAAGTCAACTGCCTGATTATCAAGAGAGAGATTCCCTGAATAGTTTAGCTCGGAAATGGGTCCTGGACACTGCAAAATATGATGTACAGTCTGTCATGGAAGTCTTCCACCAATGGGAAGAAGCGACACAGAGATATGTGTTCGAACAGATGTGCGTCTTTCTTGGCGAAGATTTAGAAGACAATGATCAAGAATGCATCCCACAAGAGATGTGTCGTGTACGATTTAAATTTGGAGAGGGTATGATTGTAGGTCCCGATGTGGAAAAAGCAGTTGAGATGCTATTTTCATATCGAAGTAAGGGAAGCAGTTCTGGGTCACCACCGGAATCTAGTGCATCTGGTAGAAAAAAGGCACGACAATACCCTATGAGAGAAGTTCCCCCACAATGGAGAGAGGGTGACGCGACAGCTGTCCCACCTGTCCTGCCGCACTTTCACCGCGTATGGGTACATGTCCCATGGAAGCGAGCTGAAGTTTTAGCACTCAAACAAACACTACCAGATCCGCGTAAAAATCCTGCAGGGTACTATAAAGAATTGTCGCAAACTGCTGGGTCATGTATAATGAATTTGGCCGATATCGATATGTTATTCGGGAACGTTGTTCCACAGCCGTTATGGGGAAAAATTCGTCATGTAGATCATGACCAGGAATTAGGTGACACGTGGGCTAATATTACTACTGCAGACGCACGACAAGTTGGTGGTGCCAAGCCTGAGCCTTTGGTAGCGGAACTACCTGGTAGAATAGTAGATTACATGAAAACGATAATGCCTGCAATACGCGTAAATTGGGATAAGTTATCTGCATGCAAGCAAAAGAAAGAAGAAACTGTGTCAGATTTCTTCACCAGATTTGAAGAAACATTCATTGACCATAGCGGTCAAGATATGACCACAGAAGGTGGTCAGAGATTGTTTGTCGATAAATTTGTGCACAATCTACTTCCAGATTTGTGTAGGAAATTAAAAGATTCGGAAAGTTCTTGGGCAGTCTCATCTTCAGCCCAGATATTAGCTACCGCACAGTACTACGAGAATAGGGACAAAGATGAGACCAGCAAAATAACGTATCTGACAGGACAGCTCAATACTACGTTGACGAGTATTACACAGAAAATGAGCAGTGGGAGAGTAATGATTGCTAGGACAGCCTAAGACAAGGAGAGGGAGTTGTTTCAGTTCCAGTAGATCAGAGTGGACCTTACGTTGAGGTGATCACATCGGGTGTGTCAGAACCTTTTCTGTTGGATACTGGTGCTACAAAGAGTTCTATTATGCACTCCAAACTCCCTGGCGCACCTTTGTCTGGCGAAATGAACGTTTCCGTAGGTTTTTCTGGCGCCCCGGTTAGAAATCCAATTTCTGACCCTTTATCTCTTTCTGTTGGTCCTTGTGAATTCGAAGCACCCCTTATTTTGACAACAGGTTGTGGTGAAAATTTGCTAGGATTAGATTTGCTAAAAAGATTATATGCGACTTTGTACTGTTCTCCCTCAGGAGTACAACTTACTTTAGGTAAGAAAGTGGTTTCTCCCATGTATTTGTCGAGAAATACACTTCCAGCAGAATTGGCACTTCTTCCAGATATTCTTTGGGCTACTGGTCCGAATGATGTAGGTCTTTTAGAAATTCCACCATATGTTGTAACACTGAAGCCGAATGTCAAAATGCCACGAATTCCCCAATACAGGATATCCAATGAGGGCGAAAAAGCTTTGCTAGCGATTGTTTACGAATTGATTGAAAAAGACGTAATTGAAGAAACACGAGGCAATGTTTGCAATAGTCCTGTTCTGCCTGTTTTAAAACGAACTGACCCTTCTCAGCCACCTGTGTATAGATTCGTGATTGATCTTAGGGAAGTAAATAAGATAGTGGTGCCACAATTCCCAGTTGTCCCCGACATTACAACATTATTGACTATGATTCCAGCATCTGCATCCTGGTTTTCGGTGATTGATCTGAAGAATGCTTTCTTCAGTATCCCGATTGCTGAGGAAAGCAGGGATATTTTTTCCTTTAGTTTAGGAGGTCACAGTTTCCGCTTTAAACGCGCTCCTCAAGGCTACTGTGAAAGCCCCTCAATATATAGTCAAGCTCTGAAATGTCAGCTTGACACAATGGTTTTGCCCAAAGGTGCCACTCTCGTACAGTACGTGGACGATTTGCTCATCGCTGCGGATACTGAGAAAATATGTAAAATGGCCACGTTGACATTACTGCGTCATCTATGTGATCTGCATCACAAGGTGTCACTTTCCAAGCTTCAATATTGCCGACAAGAAGTGACCTACTTAGGTCATCTCTTATCGAAGGAAGGAAGGAAACTGACCCCAGAAAGAATTCAGGCAATAGCTAAATTGAAGGTGCCAAGAACGCAGAGAGAAGTACGCGCTTTCTTGGGCATCACATCGTACTGTAGACAGTGGATTCCAAATTTTTCGTTATTAGCCAAACCCTTATTGGCACTAACGTGTACAAATACACCCAATCCCATTCCTTGGTCTGATGAGTGTCAGAAAAGTTTTCTCGAATTACGCACAGCATTATGTTCGGCCCCTGTGTTAGGCAACCCCAACTACAGTAAGCCCTTTCACATTATACGTCCACGAGAAGGAGGGCTGTGCATTGTCTGTACTGACTCAGTTATACGGAGATAGACAGCGGCCATGCGCCTATTTTTCGTCAACTTTGGATCCGGTAGCACGAGCATTGCCAAGTTGTTTAAGGGCCACAGCAGCAGCAGCTGTTTCTATTCGACAGTCTGCAGGTCTAGTAATGAATAATACACTAATCGTGATGGTCCCGCATGCAGTAGACACGTTGTTAAATAGGACCAAGACACAGCACTTAACTAGTGCTCGACTGTCCAGTTATGAATTGACGCTACTAGCAAGCCACGTGCACATAAAAAGGTGCAGTACCTTGAACATAGCCACATTGTTACCAATTACAGAGGAATCGGATGCTTCAGAACAGCACGATTGTTTCCTCAGAACAGAGGAAGAGACGAAAGGGAGAGTTGATTTATTCGACACTCCTCTTGCTGAATGTGATGGTACATTGTGGGTGGATGGTTCCTGCTTTAAACTCCCAAATGGTAACGTGACTACAGCATATGCTGTCACAACTTTGCACACAATCATTGAAACTGCGCGAATACCACATGGTTCAGCTCAAGCCGCTGAACTCGTGGCACTGACGAGAGCATGTGTGTTATCTAAAGGAATGAAAGTGACTGTCTATACCGACAGCCAGTATGCTTTTGGAGTGGCTCACAGTTTTGGACGATTGTGGAGAGAACGTGGGTTCCTGACTTCGCATGGAGCCAAGATTCAGCATGGGCAGTTGGTGAATGAGCTTCTTGAATCACTGACGTTGCCCCTGAAAGTAGCGATCGTGAAATGTAGTGCACACAAGAAAGTGACTGATGATGTTGGTCGTGGAAATGCATTCGCTGATGAAACTGCTAAGGACACTGCAAAGAATATGATGAGCCGAATGTATGTTGCGAGCCCAGAAAGATGGACTGGTGATGTTGGAATATGTGAAGACACGATAGAAAGTGTGAAGTCCATCCAAGCTGAGGCCACGGAGAAAGAGTTAAGCATGTGGAGAGAAAGTACAGGGAGAATGGATGCAAATGGTTGTTGGATTGAATCGACAGAGCAACAGAGATGGTTGTTACCCGATGCATATGTGCCTGCAGTGGTTACAATGGCTCATGGGATGGCCCATATCAGCGCGAAAGGGATTTGCGAGTTGTTGGCCCCAGTGTGGAAGAATTCAGGGATTCCCAAGTGTGCAGAGAATGTTGTCAAGAATTGCATGGTATGTCTGAAGCACAATCCTGGTAGGGGAACCCCAACTCCAGCTGGTCATTTTGCACCTCCTACGTATCCGTTCGAGGTTTTGCAGCTAGATTTCATACACATGGAGAGGTGCAACAACTTAAAATACGTGCTCGTGGTTGTTTGTGCCTTCTCAAGATGGGTAGAAGCCTATCCCCTAAGGGACAATACTGCCTTGTCCACAGCGAAAGCCCTTGTGAAAGAGTTCTTCCCCAGGTTCGGAATGCCTAGAATGGTCTGGTCTGACAACGGAAGTGAATTTGTGGGTTGTGTGATGAAAAGAGTGTGTGAAGGGCTAGGCATTAGGCAGAAGTTCCACGCTGCAAATCACCCCCAATCAGCTGGATTAGTGGAATGTTACAATGGCACGCTTAAACTTAAATTGGCCAAAATCCAAGCGAGCACAGGTCTTAAATGGCCTGACGCTCTACCCTTAGCACTCCTATCCACCAGAATGACTGTGCATTCGCGAATGAAACTCAGCCCCTATGAAGTAATCTTTGGTCGGCCAGCCAACATATGGGGAGTGCCTAGGCCCACGAAGTTTAGCGAGCTGCAACACCCCATTTTGCTTGACTATTTGTATGAATTGACGGCTAAATTGCGTGTTTTATATCAACAGGTTCACAACACCTTGCCTCCGGTCTCTGAGACAACGGGTCACTCCATTGACCCCGGTTCCTGGGTGCTTGTCCGAAACTTCCAGAGGACAAGAAACAACCAGCCCAGATGGACCGGGCCTCACCTCGTCCTCCTGTCTACAAGGTCGACCGTTAGGGTGGAGGGGAAGACCAATTGGGTCCACGGGATCCATTGTAAGAAGATACCCTTCCCTCTGCCACATGACCAATGGGTCCGGAAAGGAGGCACTGACTCAGAGCGCACAACTGATGAACGTGTAAAAGAAGCTAAACGTGATTGTAAGAGTGAGAACATTTTCCAAGAAACTGTGCCACCACCAGAACAATTGAACTCTGTGGAACCTGAACTATTATTTTTGGACCAGACAGTACCCGGGAAAAGACGCTACAATTTACGACCAAGAAAAACAGACTAAAGTAAAAGTGATTTATTTTATGATCCGAGAGAAAAACCTGTGGACTAATAAAAAATGCGTTTTTCCCAAATACTATTTTTGAAAGTGCAGATTCTCCCATCTAGGTAACTTGCTTATTTTTGTTTTTTTGAACCGCCATCCGGGTTCCGCTGCTAGGGTCGCGGTTGATTAAAGACTTTTGGGTGCAGCTGACGATGATAGGTCGCTGGTTCCGGTTAGTCCAAGGGAGCTGCCCTAGACTGACGGAAGCATCCTTTAGCAGAAACAACCTACCGCCGCGGGCAGCACCTTAGAGAGGATGGAGTTTCCTGATGTGGAGAGGCCTGCCAAACAAATGAACTTTAAGCAGAGACTTTTGAAAACAATGACGAAGAAAAACTTTATAATAATGTGTATTTTTATGCTATTTAGCGTAATGGTCTTTTTGATAAGCTATGTTTTATTCTCTTTTCACGTGACATTTGCGCCCACTACATCACCCATACCTCCCCCTACTGTTTCCTCTAATTCTTTCCACCCTTTGCCTGACCACGAATCAAATAGGAGATTAGAGTTCATTAATAACTCCTTCGTTCAGTTATTACACCAACACCAACTTGTAATGAACACAACTAACTGTTGGGTGTGCGGTCTCATGCCCCACACCACGGATAGAGGTATCCCCTATTTGGTCCTGCCATTTAGTCGCAATGGGTCAGTATGGGCATATAGGACAATGTTCATATATGCACGAGAAATCCAACCCCTACGTTCTGTAAAAGACAACCTCAAGACTAGCGCCCTAGTCAAGGGTATAGTTGACATGATCAAGGAAGTAACTTCTTACGAAGATACCCCGGATGATGAGATACTTGCATATGTAGGTTGGAATGTGACCGGATATGGCACTACATTAAGTGAGAAACAGCAAGCCAAAAGATCGTCCCCTATCTGGATCGTACCCCATCAAGGTCACCTGTGTCTGCAAGGTATTGGCAAGAATCCGAGAGCTCAGCTAGGGAAGAGTGTCTGTACAGAAACGTATGTTTTTGGATCTCAGACTTCCCCTGCCTTTTTAGCCGCTAAGGGTACTTATTTCATCTGCCATGATAGAGCCTATACATGGTTGCCCCCTGACTTCTCGGGCTCATGTTTTGTTTCATTCCTGTTACCTCCCACCTACACAGCAGCGGCGGATTACCATCGGACAAGGGTAGTTAGAGGTGTTTTGAGTAAAGAAGACACTGCAGGTCAAGAATTTGGTGACTTTGCAATGGGTTTCCTGCCGTTCTGGGGAGCCATGGCTAACAGCAGAAACATAAGGCAATTGACAAGGGTAGTTGAATCCACCGTGATTGAAACTGCTGGTGCCCTTAGTAACCTGACTGCTGAGCTCCAGTCGGATCGACTGATGACCCTTCAGAACCGGGTCGCTTTGGATGTAATACTTGCGGACCGAGGTGGAGTATGCAAATTGATCCAGTCCAGTTGTTGCATTTTTATTCCAGATAATGCTCCGACAGTGTACGGGGCCATCTCCAAACTACATAAGATTTCCGAATCTATTCATGTGGATAAAGGAGATTGGTCGTTAATGGGATGGTTCTGGGAACTAATATCTGCCTGGGGATGGAAAATTCTGATGGTCATTGGGATGGTCTTAGCCATTCTTTTCCTGTTCTGTCTATGCATACAGTGTGCTCCTGCAATATGTGGCCTCTGTGTTACATCATGTGTAAGGAAGCCTGTGTCAAGACATGAGCTCAGCACTAGAATGATGTTGCAGCAACATCTCAATGACTTTAGGAATATAGATCTGGACTCAGATTAACATGAGGATAGATTAATTGCCTATGTAAGGGCAAAAGGAGGGTCTGTGGTTCTGAAAAATCTGGATCCATATAAAGTACTGAACTCGAGAATAAAAACGTTGTCGAAATAGGACGATTTTGGTATCAAAAGACCGAGAATGACGAGTACATCAAGTACATGTATTTTCGGCATATTCGAGTGACGATTTCACCTCGAAATCGTCATTTACCTTCTAAACCCTTAGCTGCATGTTGCCCTTTACATAGGCCTTAATCCAGTTGAATTTGATTCCACAAGGACACATACTCCTTAATCGACTTCTTCCTGACCTCAGTACAAGTTAGAACCATTGCCCCAGGCCGAACTCGTTAGGTCAGTTCCCTCCCAGTGGCCGAGCAAGATAGCATCTAGGCTCAACCAGCCATAAAACCATTTCAGCGCGCACACCTGCCATATCTCGCTCACATCTTTCTCCACTCCTTTTCTTCACTTGCTTTATGAAGGGGAGGTGACCGTTTTTATTAGGGGTCCAGCGATATCTGATGAAATGTTGGGCCTTGCCGGATGATTTGTTATGGGCAGCACGACGTGAAATATGTGCATGTCATCATGACTCTGCTTTTCTTTTGTAATCAGTAACCATAAATGAAATACCACGAATCCAAGGAATGTTTTGCCCAAGGCTGAATATTATGTATAAGAAGAGAAGCCTAACTTCGTGAAAGTGTGCAGTCTCCTGAATATACTCGAATTGTACTTCGAGGACCCTGTCACCTTGGTTGCAGCCAATAAACTAATCTTTGACTTCACCTAGAAGACTCTGAAGTTTCTGTAGGTCTGACTCAGGAGAACCCGAGGTCTCTGGGTGTTGATCCCCTGGCACCGCTGGGTTACCGGTTCTGTACCGGTTCTTAAAAACCCAGTACCTCAGGCACAGGCACTAATTTTTGAAGATCAGGGCTTATTTTTTATCGTTAGACGTTAAGCCAAAGCAAGAGAAAGAAAGTCATAAAAAGGAGAAATCAGAAGGGAGCTAAATTTATGAAAACAGTACAAAAGAGACACCAGGGATGGAAAAGAGCCTGTATGTGTGTGAAAGAAAGAAGCATGATGTGGGATCAATTGTTTTAAGGCTGTGTGTTCAGCAACACTTGCATTCTCAATGCCCAAGTACTCATTAATTTATTTATTTAACAAATTAAGCAATGGCCCTAGTCCTGCTCTGTGCAGTATCCAGGCATCAGTGGCCAAGTGGTCTCCTGGTATCAATGGCCACACAGACTTGCACTCTGCCCATTCTGGCCCACCCTGTAAACCATGCTGATTAACTTCTACGCTGGTAATGAGATTAATTAATACAATGAATTTAAACGTTGCTGCAGGGGATTAGTTGTGCTTATCAGTTTTCATTCAGAGAAGAAATGCTGAGTTACTCCATTTAAATAAATGATCCGGGCAGCGGCCCGCAACAGATACATTCTGTTGAGCGATCTTCTCGCGAGATGCAAAAAAGCATCACTAACGCCCATTATTCCTCAGCCCACTTCTGGTCAGTGGTTACCTCTTGTAAGTGGTCGGGAAATTGTTACCAGATGATCCGAAGGATTGAAATTGAGAAATGATCTACTCGTTTCAGGTTGGATCCAATGATGACAATTAGGAAGTCTATGGCACGGAAACCCAACAAGAAGCAGGCGCTGGTCGCAAACGACCCCGCCTTCCACAGGAGTAGGAATAATACAATTTGGCCTTAATATTATTTTTACTTTTTGAATTCAGTTTAGCATTTAGGTATTAAACCACATAAATGAAAATGTTCTCCATGAACAGACTCCTAATGAAGAAGCGCTCAGCGGAATAATCAAACATCGCACTCTCCAGCCTATCCAAAGTTGAGAGAGAAATACTTGCTTCAGCATATTTGCTTTAAAAATTGTATATTTTTTTTTTTTAAAGCAAAAGTTCGTCTTTCAACTGAATAGTAAAGGTATTTTCTACAAACAGTAGCTTTAACTGCTATTTAACTTGTGCAAATTGTATTTTAAACCATTCAAGTGAATAATAACTATTTTAGCAAAATTTTTTAATTTTTTTACCCCCACAACTTTTACAACTTAAAACTGGAGCGGTGAGCATTGAATGAAACTCCTGAAATCTGCTGTCTTCTCTAAGGTTCCTTCGTTCTCTCTATGACCCTTGGTAATCTTCTGGCCTAGCTAACCCTTCATCTGCAATGACTGATGCAGTTTGTAGATTTTGAAACTAATATGCAACTTGCTGAAATCCCATGATTTATGTAATCACCATTGTAAGGATGATCGATCTGTGTGCCCGTACAACTCTCATATACACACGGGTGATGCACGCGCTTAATAAAACTCTTAAATGAAAAAATGCGTCCAATTTATACATAACTTAAATGTAAAAAACTGTTCTTATGAATGTCTTTTTGTAGCACATTTTTCAAGACACCTCGATATGAGTCAGAAAATGCATGTCTGAAACTGGTGCCTATTTGACCGACCTTATTTGTGGGTGCGGTACCCATTTCAACAGAATGTATGCCCTGGGATGGTACAAGTGTGGAATTATGCTCACATTTAGACAGTATCCTCTCCTTCACTGTGATGTGTTCTGTATGCAACACAAGTGGTCACTCACATCCCGCCAAAACTCGGCAGACTGGATCACTTTTCTACTCTTTCTGCACAGTGTACACCTGTATTGTTTTGCATGTATGCTACAGTTAAACAAGCATTGGCATAGCCAATAGGTCTCACCTTTGGGACATTATAAGTGTTTAGCCATGCAACAGTTGATGTTCTTGCACCAAGAATATTGTGCTGAATAACTAAACAATTATAAGGTCCCAAAGGCGAGATCTATTGGCTATGCCAATGCTTGTTGTACTTTTGTACTGTACTGCTGTGCTCTTGATGTGCTTAATCACTGCTGACTACAAACGTACACATATTTTAAATGCATTGGGGCTGTATTGATGCCAATCACAAATGTACATTTCTCAAACATATGTATTAGTGTAATTTATTTTTCACCAGCAAGTGCTGTTCAAGTTCTTCTTTTGTTATTACCCTTAATTTTAAAGCACACTATCACTCGTCCGAGCTCTAGAGCGCTGTAGCAAAAACGTTTCAATCAACGCAAAAAACATTTTACTCTGTGGAAGTTTGGCAACAGAGATTGGGCTATTGGCTTCTTATTAGACTATTGGAATTATCATATCTTGATATTAGGAGAGCTATGTATGTTGCCTTTAATTAAGAAGGACTATTCCACATGACAACCCCACTTCTCTCCTGGAGGTGGCAATTGGGCCAGTAGAGCCCGCAGAATTTCCTGGGGCAGGAGCGCGCACCTGATTGCTGGGAGCCACAAAAAGTCAGAGCTTCAAAAGGTTCTTACGTTTACTGGGTCTAAATAACGCACCAAGGAAGTACGATAAGATTATTAAGTCTAACCAGCAACTTTGTCAGTCTAGGAGTCATCATAAAAGAAAAAAAAACAGACTGCGAGCATGAACCAGTCACCCAATACAAGCCTCAAAATCCTACCAGCTGGCTCTTCAAAACAAGGAAATAAATAACTTTGAAAAGTGCAGAACGCTACCTCGCCAAGCACACTTGCAGTGCTACCTACCAGCCCCGAGGTGCCCTCTGAAGTTTTAAACAGGCCGAAGCGGACTAAAACAGAATTTGTTTTATATCGCAAAACCATCTTGCTTATTCCTTTCAATCAAATACACAAGTAGCTCTGAAAAGTGAACACAGGCTATCTTGATCTGCTCCAAAAGTTTTATTTATGTCATAATAATGCATGGCGTTTATAAATGCCTCCCGGTGCCAAAGGCAAAACACATGAAGCTGATAATGCAACCAACCGCATAACAGAAGACAGCAGAAACCGGTTCAGTCACGAAGTGTTTGTAATATTACACTCGTAAGGGCTTTACATTCAGTGAGAACAAGGTACAATATGCAACGTAATTAGCACAATAATAATGTACATAGATAAATAATCTAGAAATTCAACATTATATCTCGCTAGCTTCTGTGCACTTTGGAAAGCTAATAAGGAATTTGCTTGTGTTTCATTGTCGTTGGTAAATTAATTGTTTTCATTCATTGTTTGTTGCTCAGAAAACTGTTAATTTTGTATGCTTTTGGGCTTTGGCTGCAGAGCAGCATACAAGGACACTAAATTAACAGTTGATCAAAAGAAAAACAAAGAAAAAGAAAGATTTTCAGACGGCAAAGATACACAACGAAATAAACAATTAACTTTGAAAAGTGAAAAAGCGCCAACTTGCCAAACGTGATTGTCGTCAGCCCTAAGGCACCCTCTGAAGTTATGGAGGTAAAATATTATTACAGGCCATCGCAAACTAATAAAATATCTATCGGAAAGGTAGTACACGTGTGCTTTTCAAAAGTATTTGTTTCTTTTTTTGAAGAAAAAAAATTGTGCTTAATCCCTTTGAAAAGTGCATAGATGCTACTTTAAGCTGCTTACAGCTCAGTGATCTGAACACTGGATTTTAACATTTTAGGGAATATGTGGAGTGCAGAAGGCAAGTCACAGGAAACAGATTCACTGTAGGAAGGGAACAATTACCGCTGATGTTGGCAGCGAGAAGAAAACACAACCATTTGTATCAATACATTTGCAAACTAAAAAAGAAGTTTGACAAACGCACACAAAATACTTTGCAGTGGCAGGATATTGTACTTTGTCGCTGGGCTCAGGAAGGATTAAACATGAAAGGAAGCATGCCAGAAGCATTGCGTGTTTGCTGGCCCAGGAGTGGTGCGTGCGTGTGTGCCTTCGCGCGTTGTCTTCTCTTTTTCAAAGCACATACTTATGCTTGTAGCACGCCTCTGCACACTCCCGCAAGGCGTATGCCGCCACAAGTACAGTATGTGCTTTGAAAAAGAGCTGCACAATGGCTAAAGGTTTCCTATGCAGTGTATGCGCACTGCGTAGGTGAGACCTAAAATATAAGGTATTATTGTACTGTCTCCATCTCTGTGTTTTACTCTTATCACAAAAATGTGTTAAAAAAGTATAAACAGCTTGAATCAATCTCTAAGTCTTACCCTGATGGTTGCCATACCACTGCCATATTGTGATCAGTATGTGGAGTGGTGTGGCTCACTGGTTAGAGGCGGCAGACCCGGAAGCAGAGAACGGCCCGGGACCAGGGTTCAATTCCCGACGCGGCAGGGTCGTGGACCAGGGTCAGCGGACTCGATAATTCTCGCCTCGGTGCCTACTCTAACCAGGGATCACACTCGGCAACTCTGGGCATTAGCTTGCCTCATCTCTACAACGGCCCCCCACATTCGCTGGGGATGCCTGGTTTCACCTTGGAGATACCCATTAGGGACCATCTCACAGGGATAGCCTGGACGGGTTCCCCAGCGGTCTACAGCGCCACGACGCCTCAGGGCAGCAGTGCGCTTTACAAGACACATACATTTACATACATTACTCTGATGGAAGCCTTGCACTCAGGCCCAGACCGACTATGCAAGGCCTTCATACTGATGACTGATGCTGCAGAGTATGGTATACAGGTGCGTCTGTAAGATCTAAAAGGTGGTGGTCCAGACATACCCGTTACATCTGTTAGAAGAGCTTTGCTACCCAAGGTACAGGGATGTCCACTGTGGAAAGGGAAGCCTTGATAAGGAAAGGTTCAAGTTTAGTTTGCAACCCCCAAGGCATTTCACCATAAATGTGTCTCTTCTGCTGCCGAGCGTACCTGCTGCTCATTAGAAGGAGAGTTTCCAGATCGTGGTGACTGGATGTGATTTAATTGAACCCTTATTGTGGGGCTCCTTCTCATACTACTCTTGAACCTTATTGTAAATACAACAGAGAATTCTTGGACTATTTCACTTAGTCTACATAGCACTGATGAAGTTCCTCTGATAGGAACAAAATGCGTTGGTTGATGCCTACTCTCTTTTTTATGAAGAATAAAGAAATTTAAAGGGCTTGCTTAAAAGACTTTCACTTCTTTCCTGGTGCACCTTCCATGATCCAAAATCTCTTCTGATGAATGCTTAGGAGGGACTCTTGAAAGGCATTTAAATGTATTCCTGCTTGTTACAAACGTGTCAAAAATGGCCCGTGCCACCCACACCTACACCCCCTCATGACTAGCTCATGAAATTAACCGATATTTGCTTGCCCAAGAGTTGCTGCTACCAGTGTACCGTTAACTCCATCAGGTATCCCATGTGTCTCAATCTTCAGTGTACAAATTCCTGTACAGACAAGATAGCTCCCGCGTCCCATGGGGAATCGAAAGTATAAATGAGGCTCCCCAAAAAGAGATGGTAGTCAACAGCGAGCCATCTAGCCTGGCCCAATAAGATTCCCATTCAATACTTCCTGTTCTGCTTTATATACACAATTCTGTGACCAGAGCACATTTAGCCGGTAATGTTACCCAATAAGCTGCAAGACATGTTTGAAAGCTCCACCCCCTGTAAGGCCGGAAATGTTCTGGTTGGTAGGGATCCTCACTCTTATAACTGTGGCCCTAGCCGGGGTTCAAGCATTTTCTGCTCATCCGTGCTTGGCGTGGCAACAGCCTGTCCTACTGCATCAGAGGAATTCTTCTGATGCAGGGCGGAAGGGAGTTCCAGACTCTTGGTGCGGTCCCAGAGAATGCACAATTGCACATTTTTTTCTTTCGAAAGTGGGGTGGCTGGAGCACAAGGTCTCTGGTGGACCGAGAGTTTCTGGCTCCTCCGGACACCATGAGTTTCTGGGCAAGATATGCATGGGATTTAGTGTGTAGCGCCTTGTGGGTGATACAAGCCAGTTTGAGTTGGATTCTGGCTTCAAGAGGAAGCCAGTTCAGTGCCTTCAGATGCAGTGAGATGTGGTTACATTTTTTAGAGCCTGTTAAGAGTCTGGCAGCGGCGTTGAGGCAAGCTTATAGGGGGGCTGTTGCTATTTCTGTAGTAGAGCAGGCAACACCATAGCATGATTACTGACACTAGCATATTGTTATAGAGATCGTCTTTGTAGTGGTAGGTGGAAGACCGTCGTCCCACTGCTCTCTGAGCAGTACAAAGGAGAAATAAAATGATAACAGAACGGTATTATCATTTTATTTTTAGCATAGTGCCAGGTTGGGGCGGGGTGGGGTTGGGCTCAGAGGGAGGAGGAGAGGTGGACACTCTCCAAGTGCGGATAACGGTTTGGCCGGCCATCTTGGGACAGCTAAAGCGTCATGCGCACTTAGCCTTCCTCCACCTGAATGTGCTGCACAGCTGGGTGGAGAACTGTCCCAGGCTCCCAAGCACTGCCTGAGTGGCCAAATAGGCTGTCAGACCAATCACAACGCTGCTGTTATGTTGGTGACAGTAACGTCGTGATTGGCTTAGGGGACCCTAGGAGCTGCCGGGAGCAGGGAACAGAGGAAGGACAGAGGAAAGGCGGCAGCAGTGGCCGACAACCAGCAGGTAAGTCATCTTTTCTTTCTTACTTTTTTTCTAACACCCCCACCCTCCCGTCTCCGTTCCCTAGCAGCCACCACTGTGTCTTTGAACATAAGTTAAAGATGACAACAGCTAACAGACTGAGACATAAATCTGCAGTGACTCATCCCACAGTCTGCTCTCTGTCCCGACAAGTATCCTCAGTGCCTCACCCGAGAGCGACACTTCAATCCTACTGGGATCCTCCGCAGCCCTGGTCCAGATGCTGCACGGCTCTTCCATTTACAGCAGAAGGAGTGTGTTGTCAAAGTTCATCACCTCAGATCCAACAGTAAACATACTGAGCATGTAGAGGACTGCGAATCTGGAGTTTAGTTCTGAGATGTGTAAATATATACTTTTTTCTACAAGAATGATTGCCATGAAATTGGTCTCTGTAGTAACCAAAATGGATGCTATTGATATTTGCTTCGTTGTGGGCCGCAGGTAATAAAGACCTGCATTGATACATGGGCCACAGGAAGTATTTAAAAATGGAGCAGAGACAGGAGGGTACAATCACTGGTATAATTTAAAAAGAATCAAACAGATAGCAGGTGCTGCATCACACATTCTTTGTCCCCTCCCATCTATTGACATCACAGGAAGTGACATTGCATGCACTTTGACCTAGATTACATCACATGAAATTATAAAATACAACATTTGGCCTCAGAGTTCTGGGCGACAGCCACTGATGTCCCCTAAATGATGCCCAAAGAATTCATGATCTTCAGTTTTTTGTTGGTCACTTTTCTGGTGAGTTACAAAAGGACCAATCTTGTCAATCCCGTGGGTGAGAGACTTAGAAACACTTGTTTTGAAAACAAATAACCTATGAGGGTGTAACCACGACTTCTGGCAACCTCGAAAGTGAATGCGTGAATAGGTACAGCAGCTGGCACTAAAGTGAAATTGAAAGCATTTCTTCATAGACCTTGAGAAGGTTTATTACTTAGTAGATGTATATGTACAGAATACGTATAGTACACACCGAACACAGTCATCAGTAGAACTCACAGGTTGTCAATTAGTCATCTACAGCAACCATGACAAAATCAGCTTGCTAGTATAGTTTGGCTGTGGTGCTAAATTTGCCTAAAATCACCAAACTCTCGTGCGCCGGCAAACTAACCTGAAATACCCCAACTGGACAAACTTCCTGCAATCGTCACTATCTCAGCGGTTAGTTGCGCCACAGTGAACAATGTTTTCCAGTTGTAAGTGGATGCGAATCTGTCAATCTTTGGGGGGGGCGGGCTGTGAGTCGTACCTGTGTACCGCAAGCAAATCACACGCATTCACCAGCCCTGGGTGCAGTCTCTCATCTGATCAGCAAAAAACTAACTCTCACTAATATATTCTGAAAATTCTCTAATTTGTATCAATCCGAGCATGCCTTCTATCTGTTGAGTAACCACCATCTTGCTATGTGACCACAGTATTCCCATAAGGCAGCAACACCACCCATCATGTTATTACACCTACGCTCCCCCCATCCTGACCTTCACCTCACTAGTAGCAAATTCATCCTGCCAATGGCTTTCTTAACCACAAACACCATAGCTTACATTTGACACCAAACAACACTGGCCGCCTTTTACCAGTCTAAGAACCACCACCACACCCTGTGTCATTTGCTTAAAACAATGTGTCAACAGCTTAACACAGCTATATTCTCCATGCCCTACCTTTTACAGTGGTGCCATCCTGTTAAATTACAGGCAGAGTGGAAGCAAGGTCACCTGCAGCCTGAAGCTCAATGACCTCAAAGCGGCTGATATTGGGAGTATGGCATAAGGACAAGTGCACAGCAATGATACAGTTACATCTCTCACCACCAAAAGTCAATACAAAGAACAGATCAGGTAAGACATTACATCTTTTTTTAAATTGTTGAGGTCCATGAGTTATTTTCGAAGATATAAAGGAAAGGTCTGGGATAAGGTTAAGCCTAATGTTAGCGTAACATTTGGGGTTAAGTTTAGGGTTTATTAAAAGAGTTACAGTAAATGGTCAGGTTCAGGTCCTAGAAAAGTCCTATGAAAGGGACTAAAGTTAGGTGAAGGTCAGGTACAGGGTTAGAGTTCATTTAAGTTAGGGCAAGGAAAGAAAACACAATTTTCATTGAGGAGCATCATTGTGGAAGTTGAGTAAAGGTTCAATTTAAATAATCATGTGAGATTTAGTACGAACCTAACAAATAGGTTCTTTGTTGACCCAGTTTCATCCTCTGAACTCTTCCTTTCAATATCTTCAACCTTATCTTTTATTTTTATTCACTGCATCAACTACCAATGGTGTCGTTCCTGACTCTTGTAAGTCTCAATTATTCTCCTATCAGAAAACCTTCACTTGAACTTCCTACCTTTCAAATTTCGGTCCTATTTCTCTTCTTTCCTATTTGTCAAAAATGAATGACAGTATTGCCGTTTTCCCACTAACCTCTTTTCTTCCCTGTCCAACTGGTTTTTCTACTGATACCGCTCTGTTATATCTTTCAAACTTTCTTCGACCGGCTATGAACAATAAGCTCTCTCCTGTCCATAGCTTGTTGGATTTTGCTGCAGTTTTTGACATGGTGGAATGCTCTATTTTACTTAGTTCTCTGCACCTGGAACCACTAACTTTCCTTAGAAATGCTTTCACTCGTATCTCTCTGACTGCATCTTGACAAGAGTCTTGGAGAGATGCTTTGAATGCATGCATCCCTGTGTGTATGCTATGATGTTCCTCATTTTTCTGTCCTGGGTCTCCTACTATTTGTTCTGCCTCACTTTTTCTCATCAACATCATCATCATCTCCAACGCCAACGACACCTAACTCATCCTCTCACTCTCAGCTTACCCCACCCAGATGAAGACCAACTTCCACAACTGCACGAAGAACGTAGCTCCATGACAAAAAAGTAGCACACAACTGCCTTAAGCTTACCACAGACAAGACCACACCGCAGCCAAACCCTGGAACGTGCTCCCGGTTAACGTCAAACGCTCCCCTTCTCTGCACACCTTCAGAAAGAGCCTCAAAACCTGGCTTTTCTGCTGACCCAGAGCTGCACCCCCTCGTCCCCCAGCACCTTAAGACCCTCACGTGTGAGTAGCACGCTTTAAACCCCCTGATTGATTGATTTTTGTAATTTATGTACTTGAAAAAAAAAATTACTTACTTTGTTTAGTAAGATTGAGTTTGCATGCCAGATCAGAACATACATGCTGGTAAATTAGCTCTTGTCTGTCAGTAGCTGGTGCACCCCCTGTTGCTTTAAGGTCACAGGGATCGAGATCAACATTTCCTTGTGGCAATGAACATTCTTCCTCCCTGCTTCGGCTTTCAATGTGCACACACACCTCTCCCTTAAGTCAGTCATCCCCTCCTGCCCCTGTCGTATATAGCTATGTATGCTCAGGGAACACGCCGGACACCAGATATAGTTCAGTGCTCTTTATTTAGCATGCATGCTCGGAGTGCCTCAGCACGTCCGTCTTCGTCCTCATCCTACTCTGTACTGCCCCTTCCTGTCCGTCCACAGGAAGTCCTGTCCAGTGACCTGGTCACTGCCCTGTGACCCACAGGGTCCTAGTGCTCGGTCACTACATCTCCCCCTTTCTCGCAAACAGAATGTCTTTGTCAAATGTTCAAATCCTTGGTACATTACCCTCAGAATGAGGAAGGAAAATGATAGACCGATGGGGATAGAGAGAGGGAGATGGAGGGAGAGAGAGAGAGAGAGAGAGGGAGAGAGAGGGAGAGAGAGAGAGGGAGAGAGAGGGAGGGGGGGAGAGAGAGAGAGAGAGAGAGAGAGAGGGAGGGGGAGAGAGAGAGAGAGAGGGAGGGAGAGAGAGAGAGGGAGAGAGAGGGAGAGAGAGAGAGAGAGAGAGAGAGAGAGAGAGAGAGAGAGAGAGAGGGAGAGAGGAGAGAGAGGGAGAGAGGGAGAGAGGGGAGAGAGGGGAGAGAGGGGAGAGGGGGGAGAGGGGGAGAGGGGGAGAGGGAGAGAGGGGGAGAGAGGGAGAGAGAGAGAGAGAGAGAGAGAGAGAGAGAGAGAGAGAGAGAGAGAGAGAGAGAGAGAGAGAGAGAGAGACTCTACATTTCTTCTAGTAGTCTTCTTGCACTCCCTTCTTGGTCTTTGTTCTCTGCTCAGTTCTTGTCCTCCGTTTTCCTCTTTTAGTGGTGTTGTCTCTCTGTTTGTTCCTTGCTCTCTTTCTTCTGTTGTGGTCACTCGTTCTTCCTCTTCCACTTTGAACTCCTTGAAATGGGAACTGTTTCTTGTTATTCTTTGATTGTCAGAAACTGCAGTTACCATTGACCCTTTTACGTCAGTCACAACCAGCGGGTCTCTTGAGAATGGGCTGTCTGACTTCCTTTGTTGTTTCTGTCGCACTACCACCAGATCCCCTTCAGTCAGCTGGTGTTCAGATGCATTTCTCCTTTTGTCAGCATATTCTTTCATTTTCTTTTTTGCTTGGTGATCTCTTTCTGCAATGTCACTTCTATTCGTACTTTTAGTTACATTTATCTGAGGTATCCTTGTTTTGCTTGATCTCCCTAGCACCAGCTCTGCTGGGCACCTGCCATTGGAGCTGTGAGGGGTATTCCTATAGTCTCTGAGCACTTGACAAAGTGCTTGTCCAATCGATATCTGTGTCAATTTTGCCCGCTGGATGGCTTTCTTGATGGTCCCCATGAATCGTTCTGCCATTCCGTTCGCCTGTGGCCACAAGGGAGTTATTTTCCGATGCTTGATCCCCAGGTACTCCATGAATCTACGGAATTCCTCTCCAGAAAATGGAGGACCATTATCTGTTTTCAGTGTCTGTGGTGAGCCCCAGGCAGCAAATACATCGTCTAGCACTGGTAGGATGGCACTTGCCGATGTCGACGATACTTCTCTCACTATTGGGAACCTTGAAAATTCGTTGATGACCACTAGCAGGTATTTTCCACTCTCCAATGGCCCATAAAAGTCTGCTGCCAACTCTGTCCATACTGCAGGTGGCAGTTCCGACATTTTCAATGGTGTCGGCTTGGCAGGAGGTCCTGTTATTTGACAGGTGTGACAGTGCAATACCTCTTCCTCCACCATGTTGTCCAGCCCCGGGAACCACACTTTTTCTCTCAACATCTTCTTTGTCGCTATGATGCCCCGATGCGACTCGTGTGCTAGCTCAACTGTTCTCTTTCTCAGTCGACGACTTTTTTGAATGCCAGTAGTTCCTCTTTATTCACTCCTTCCTCTGTGATAGTGTTGCTGTTGATGTGTCTCCATCTCTGTTGCCGTACCACCATTCCGATGGCCTTCATCGTCGGGTCTCCTTTCGTTTCTCGCTCTAGTTCTTCATTTGTTATTGATGCCGGAGTGTTCTGTCTCACGATGAAGTTTAGATATTCTTCTGCCATTGTGGTGCCGCCTTTTTGATAGGGAAGCGGGTGTCGTGACATGTAGTCCGCTGGATTTTGATCTTTGCCTGGTTTGTGGACAATCGTGAAGTTGTAGTCCATCAGCCTGATCCCCCATCGTTCAATTCTTGGTGGTATTTTGGCGTTTGGGTTCCCGTAGATTGTCACTAGTGCTTGATGATCTGTTACTATCGTGAATGGTTTTCCGTATATGAACATGTGATAGTGCTCACATGCCCATACTACCGCCAGACTCTCCTTTTCTGGTTGAGAGTATGCCCTCTCAATGTCCGACAAGCTCTTGCTTCCGTAGGCCACTATCTCTCGAGGTGAGTCTTTTCCGGGCTTGTGTTGTGCTAGTATTGCGCCAAGGCCTACCGGGCTGGCGTCTACTGTCAATTCGGTGCATAGGCTCGGGTCAAAATATGCTAGGTGGTCCACTGCCGTTACTGACGCCCTTATTTCTTCGAACGCCCTTTGGCACTCTGTGGTCCATTCGAATCTTTGGCCCTGCTTCGTTAATTCTCTCAGTGGCGTGCTCACTGTCGCGAAGTCCTTTATATATCGCGCGCAATAGCTGGCAAGGCCGAGGAATGAGCGCACGTCAGCGACATCTTTTGGTTCTTTTGTTTTCTCAAGGGTGTCTATTTTGCTGCGGTCTGGCCTCATCCCTCTCTTCGAAAAGATGTGTCCGAAGAACACTAGTTCTTCTCTGCCCAGTTCGCATTTCTTCTCATTTACTGTTAGGCCCACCTCTACTAGCTGTGAACATACTTCTCTTAGGGCCTTATCATGCTCCTCATCAGATTTTCCAAACACCAGGATATCATCACTATAGTTCAAACTGTTTTTGATCGGTCTGATGATCTGCCTGATCGTTTCCTGGAATATTTCCGCTGCTGACGATATTCCGAAGCTTAATCTTTTGTATCGAAACAATCCGAGGTGCGTTGAGAAGGTCGTTATGTATCTGGACTGCTGGTCCAGCTTCAGTTGGTGGTACCCTTTGCATAAGTCGAGCTTGGAGAATTTTCTCATTCCCGTCAGGCAACTTATCATGTCATCTAGATGCGGCCCTGGGTGTCGTTCTCGTTCGATGGCTGTGTTGGGGATTCTCATGTCCACAAAGATTCTAATTTGTGCGGCGTCCTTTTTTGGTACCGCCACTATTGGAGACACCCATGGCGTTGGCCCCTCTGCTGGCTCAATGATGTCCTGTTCTAGTAGTGCCCTTATTTCTTCCTCCACCTAAGGTTGTAGATGGATGGGCACCCTTCGGTGATGCTGGGCCACTGGCCTGACTGATTCGTTTATGTGCAGAGTTATTTGTCTTCCTTTCAGCTTTCCAAGTCCGTTCGTTAGCTTTGGGTACTCTTGTAATATGTTCTCTCTGCCCGACATGTGATACATCATCTTCAGTAGGCCCATGATCTTCGCCGTTACATTGCTCAGTAGACATGGTGCGGGAATGTCTCCTCGTAGCACATGTATTTCTTCTGTGACAGTCTTGCCCTTGTGCGTCATGGTGTCCGTGAATTTTCCCATGTTCGTTACCGAATTCTGTGCACCCCAGGTGAATACTCTGATATTTGACGGTTTTAGTGGTGGTTTCCTCTTCATCTTATCATATTCCGTAGCACACATGATGTTGCACGTGGCCCCACTGTCCAGCACAAATTCTGTTTGATGGGGCCCTACATCGATGGTCACCCAATCCGTCTTCTTTATTGACTTCCTATCCACTAATCTGATGTGCTCTTCTTCATACCCTTCGTCCGTGGACATGCGGTATAGGCGTTCTACCTTTCCAGCTGCCCTTTCTTCTTCTTCCTCTTCTCCCGACTCCAACGACGAGCCCCTGGTGGTCGCTTCCATGTGCCGTACATGTCTGTTTGTTGTCGCCCTTGGTCTCCCTGGTCTTCCTCGTTCATTTTTGAACTGTGCCCCTTGGCACATGGTGGCAAAATAGCCGCTTCTGTTGCATTTCCTGCATGTCTGACCGAATGCCGGGCATGTTCCTCGGTGTGGAAAGTCCAGACCGCATCTGTAGCATTGGGAACCTTGTTTCCTTGTCACTTGTTCCTTTGATCCTCTCTTCCAGTTGCCCGTCTTGCTTGTATCTGTCATTCGGTGTACCTGTTCTCCTCTCCAGTCCATCTGCCTGGCTTGTACCATTGCCCTTGCTTCCGCTCTCGCTAGATCCAGAATCTTTTCTAGAGTGATAGGTTCTTTAAGTAGTCTTGTGCGAAATTCTGTGTCGCGACAGCCTTCTATCAGTCTTAGGCGAAGGGCCTGTTCATTGTCATATTTTTCAAATTCGCAGTGGGCCACTAGCTTTCTCAGCCTTGTTGCAAAATCGTCCATTGACTCGTCCAGCTGTTGAAATGCTGTGTTGAAGTTATATCTTTCAAAATTGACGTTTCTTTGGGGATCAAACTTGGTCGTTAGACATTTTATCAGTTTTTCGTATGTTTTTATTTCGCTCGGGGCAGTGTTATGAGGAGGTCATCCACCTCATCCCCCACTAGATTCAGGAATAGTCCTAGTTTCTTTCCTTCCACTACATCGGTCGCCTCCATGTATCGCTCAAATTTCACAATCCACTTCTCCCATCGTATTCCCACTTGTGGCTCTGACACACTGAAGGGCATTGGTGTGCGATATTGCGCACTTTGCTTTGTTTCTGGCATTTTCTTTCTTGTCTTGTTCCTTTTGCTGCCTTTGTACTTATTTGTTTCTTATCTTTTGTTGCTTTATTCTTGTTTTGTCTTTTGTGTCTTATTCTTTCTTGTGGCAGTCTTTTCTTTCCTGCTCCTTTCACCTCTTTTTATATTCTTTGTGCTTCTGTTTGTTTTACTTGCCTTTCTACTGGCTGCCCTTTGTTCCCTCTTGTTATTTCCTTTGTGGGACACTTGCCCTTATTGCTTTCCTTCTTATTTGCCTTTTTTCCACTGTTTTTGGTGCTTTTGTCCCTTCTTTATGCCTTTCTCGAGTGTTTGCCTGTTTCCAAGATGGCCACTCGTTTTTCTGATCTTCCTATTGGTCGGTTCGCCTGGCCTCAAAATGGCCGCCAAATCTCGCGATGTTTCAGACCCAATTCTCTTATGCCTGACTTCAAGATGGCCGCTCCTCTTTTCTGCTCTCCTATTGGTCCAAACCGCCTGACCCCAAAATGGCCACCGAGACTCTCGCGAGAGCTCGCGCCGATTTCTGCTCGTTCGCGCGCTTCTCCCCAGCGCTTACCGAATCAGATGGAGAATCAGACGGCGATCTTGCTACCAGTCGGCTGTCAGCCGGGGTGGGCTCCCGCGTCGAGGGGCCGCTCTTCCTTGGGTTTGGCGATGCACCCTCCAGGGTGGGCTCACGGATGGTCCTGCTATTCTGCCACGAGGGACACACACGTGTGGATTCTTCAGGTACCTTCGTCGCCAGTTGTCGTATATTGCTATGTATGCTCAGGGAACACGCCGGACACCAGATATAGTTCAATGCTCTTTATTTAGCATGCATGCTCGGAGTGCCTCAGCACGTCCGTCTTCGTCCTCGTCCTACTCTGTACTGCCCCTTCCTGTCCGTCCACAGGAAGTCCTGTCCAGTGACCTGGTTACTGCCCTGTGACCCACAGGGTCCTAGTGCTCGGTCACTACAGCCCCCACCTCCCAGTGAAATATCAGTCTTTTCTCCTCACGCTCCAGGTTCGGCCTTACTATTGTGACCTCCTTTATTTCTTTGCCTGCGCCACTTCCTCTACCTCTTACCAGATGCGACACACACACCCTGCATCATTTACAGTCTCCTCGGTCGCTAAAGCCTTCCTGTGCTCTCTCTGCCCATCACTCACGCTCCACTCAGAGCACCCTACCTTCCTACTCCTTTTGCTCTTCGGCCTTTTTCCCACGACTACCTCCTTCTTTTTTTTTTTTTTGGTAGAGTTTTATATAGCGCGAACTAGACCCGAACCGAATGAGGTATCAGAGCGCTTTACATAGCACAAGTTATGGTTTTATTTTTTGGGGTTTTTTTAGGCACGGGGAGATTAAGTGATTTGCCCAGAATCACAGGAGGTTTTGGCGTCGTTACCGAGACTCGAACCCAGATCCCCAGGTCCGAGGTCGAGCGCCCTAGCCGTTAGGCCAACTCCTCTCCTCTAGGGCTTACTACGGCGGAGTGAAATAAAATTCCCAGAAAAGCGAAACAGGTGAATTTTGCCTTTTGGTTCATCTGTAGAGTATTGATTACAAAATTCAAATCAGAGGAACCACAGAAACAGATGGTTTTCCAATGTCACCCGTCCGATCTGCCTGTACTTCCGCAAAGCAGTGACTTCCATTAACCACCACCCGCACTCCAATTCATCACAATCACCCGCCCTCATGTTCACCACCACCGCCTACCCTCCCGTTCACCACACACACTCTCCCATTTACCACATTCACCACCACCACCCACCCTCCCATTTACCGCCCCCACCCTTCCTCCTGTTCACTGTCCCGCCCAATTGCCAAAAGCCAACATCTTGCCCATAAGCAAGACCTATTGGCTTTGCCAATGCTTGTCATCCTGTCCTAGCACCCACAAACCCCCACACAAAGCCTTGCTGTCAGTCCTCATTAGGGTCATTGCTTGTTTAGCTCTTTAACCCATTCAAGGTCATGACTTAAGGGAGAATTTATTTTTTGACTCGAAATTTGTGCTCAATTGCGAGTTGCAAAATGCAATTTCCAATGTACAACAGTGTCTGAGACACTGTTTGCGATTCTCAATGGGGTCGCAAATTGCATGCCTCATGAATATTAATGAGGCACCCGCAATTTGCGACCCCATTCCCTCCCAGGTATCGTGGCCTGCTGGGCTCAGCGGACCTCCATAAATAAATAAAGCAGTTTTTAAAAAATGCAGCCTGTTTTCCTTAAAGGAAAACAGGATGCATTTACAAAAAAAATGAAACGTTTTCGTTTAATTTTTTAAGGGCAGGTAGTGGTCCCTGGGATCACTTCCTGTCCCTAAAATTATTTTCCCCTGCATTTGCATAGGGGAAGGGATCCCCTGGGGATCCCTTCCTATTTGTGACTCTAATACCACCCTCTTGAAGAGGGCGGTAAATTGTGAGTGTTTTGCGACCGCAATCGCAGTCGCAAAACATTCATACATAGGGCTGCAATTCGAAATTAGGAAGGGACGCCCTTGCAACGCCCCTTCCTAATTGCGAGTCGATAAACACTATTTTGGGAGTCGCAAATTAGTGTTAGTACATGGCCCTGTAGGTTTTTGCATGCGCAAACGGGTCGCAAACCCGGTGGCGCATGCAAAAACGGGTCATACATCTGGCCCTAAGTTGGTTACAATGTCCAGCCATGGACAGTGCATCTAAGCAAGTCCCCAGCAGGGAAACCTAAGCATGGAAGCATGGTACCTCCAGGAGCGTAAGGAAACCTTGGGGGACACGGGGGGTCTGCAAGGAATGGTGAGGGGGATCCTCGCAATACCCATACCCTCGAGCTGACAAGCTGAGCCCCCCCCCCCCCACTACCTTTATGTTTAGAACACCCCCTCCTGCACCACGAGGGATGCGGGGCCGGGTCCTTTAAGCCCCTGCTACCCTTCTGGGGAAGTTGGTTTGGTTTCAAGGTATCTGTCAGCGATCCGGGCAATGTAGTTATCTAATGTAACTATAATTTAGGTAAATGCATTGCACGACGTGTTTACTTTTGTCTGCTATGGAGCAACTCTTATTCCATTCAGCAGGTGGAAAAAAAACTGGTGAATTTCGTTGTTTCTAAAATTTCAAGCTCATGGCCTTAAGAGAGTTCACCAATGATATTCGACTGCAGAAAATGTCAAAATAAGCCTCGAGTAGCTTGCAGTAGCACGGGGCGTGTTTTTGGTGATGACGAGCTGTCACTTGGAAGGGTTCAACAACACCTGCAGAACCTAAATGGGTGCCAGAGAAAGCGACCAGCTTCATCACACGCTTAGAATAGGTTACATTTGCTAATTGTTGCGCTTTTAAAAGAAAAGATGAGTGGTATTTGTGAATTGTAAAGGCTTCGTGGAATGAAGAAGACACCTCTGATGACAGCAAGTGCTGTAAACAAGCTGCGCTGTCAATCAAAATATCACAAACAGAACAGCAGTGGGAGGAAGAAGCTGAAATCTAACTAGGCAAGATATTCTCTTGTCAAGTAACTTTTTAACGTTTGTACCTATTGCAATGATTCCTCCATTAACTGTTTGTCTCTTCCATGGCTGTTGTCCAGCCCTCACCATAAGTCTCACCCCAGCTCTCTTCCTGTAAAGGGTAACCCCACTCTTCATGCTGTATCCCCATCCCACTGCCCTCTGCCATGTCCCTTGCACTGCCCATCATGCACAGTGCTCTGTCTCATGGTGCTGAGGTATCCGCTACAGAAGCAGGTACCTACACATACAATGTTATAAGACAATGGAGGGGATGTGTGAGTGTTAATGCATGTTTGCAGTTGGCAGCTTATTCAGAATGCTGATGCTGAGGGCGATCTATGATCATTTGGCTCATTTTATTTTTAAGTTTAAAGTTTATTGAAGAAGAAATTATAGCCAACATAAAAAGAAATATCATATAAGAAAAACCACAATGAAAAAAGCTATGTCTAATAAGCTCATTTTATTTTAAGTATATCGATTGAGCCGCCAAGGAGTTGGGGTCACCCACCTGCCTCGCTTGAGGATCACCTCTGTGTCGGCATGTCCAGAGCATTTTCAGTGCAAAGGTATTGCCACCATATTTTTATTTTCTTGCCCACTACTATAATTTCTTAGATGGCATACTCTGGCAGGATACCATCTTTAAAATGGTTGTCCTAAATCGTGTGCGCCTTACTATGCACTGGAGCTAGAATCCCTGTGGCATACGTGTCCACGGCGGGTGATTATCAATATAGTTAGTAACTGAGGCTCTGCTGCCAGGAACTCAGAGGTTCCTCTGCCTGTAAATGAGGCACGGGAGCTGTGACATCCAACAAACCTCTCAATGACCCTAGATGCTACATAAATCATGGGAAAGGTAAGTAACATTGTCAACACTCATATCCAGCTCTTGAGATCACGCAAAGGGTTTTGCCTGCACAGGGCAGGCACTGCCACGTCAAAGTCCACCAGATGTTCCAACCCTTTTCCTCAAGAATCTGTCTCTAAATCATCAGTCTGCACATGATGCTATGGTGGGGAGGGATCCTACCAGGGTTCACTATCCACCTACATGTAACTGAGCCTCACTGTGTGGCTCACTGGTTAGAGGCGGCAGACCCGAGAGCAGAGGACGGCCCGGGACCAGGGTTCGATTCCCGGCGCGGCAGGTTTCTGGACCAGGGTCAGCGGACTCGATAATTCTCTCGCCTCGGTGCCCACTCTGATCAGCGATCACACTCGGCAACTCTGGGCATTAGCTTGCCTCATCTTCACTAACGGCCCCACCAGACCGCCGGGGATGCCTGGTCTCACCCTGGAGATACCCATTAAGGGACCATCTCTCAGGGAAGCCAGGAAGGGTTTCGCAGCGGTCGAAGCGCCTTGGGACCCTACGGGTAAGTAGTGCGCTATATAAATGCCTATACATACATACATACAAACTACATTTGGGGGCTCAACCATTGAGGGCACGCATCTTCTAATATCCTATGTAGGAAAAAAGTCCCTGAATTCTTACATGCTCAACTTAAACAAAACAGAGTACTTGCATCGCCTTTCTGAACATCAGTTGAATGTCCTCTCCCCTAACATCTTAGTACAAGCCAAATATTCACTCTCGATGCTCTCGTTGAGCAAACCACAAAATCTGTCAAAATTCAACTCGGCTTGAAATCTCTATCATTAATTCAACCCGCTCTTGTTTTCGAAGTGTGCATGGAATAGACAATTCATAACTACGTTGATGCAGAGCGGCAGATCTTCTTGGCACTTACCCATAGATGTCAAGGACTCCAATGAAGGAATGCTGCTTGCTTGTCGTGTGCAGAGCTTTATTGACATGTGCTACAATCCAGTTGAACATCTGAGCGTAGATGTGCTTGGCTAGGGCATTCCTTGCGTTCATCGCCTGCTGCACAGACATGGTCTTTACATAGGTCTCGGACGTCGTCACCAGCTTGCGATGGCATAGCCAGTTCTCCATCTGGTCGTGCTCCAGTCCAAGCAGGTCACAGAAAATATTCAGATGCTCATCTTGATTCTGCAAGATATACAAAAAGCATGGTCAGCAAGACAATCCGCGACAATACAACACTTCCACGCTGCAAAATATCTGAACGTGAATGTTACCAATCTGTAGTACCATGGATTACCTTTGACCTATTTTACATCAGTGGGGTACGCTTTAATCTATCAACACTTCTAGTAAATATATTAGTCTGATTGTCACATCACTGCATGTCGGTGGAACATCACTTTTCCAGTTGTGGTCTTCGATTTCCCACATCGATGCAATCTGCCAGTCGTAGACGTCAGCGTAAATCAGCGATACCCCGAGTAGTAGTTGAGCCCCTTAGCTTAGCTTCCTGTTGCCACCACTGGTCTCAAGGATCATAAAGTCGGAAGTGGAAAGAAAAACTGAACAGAGTTCCAAGAGTCAAGCTTACTTTCTGTAGTTTGCACTCCTCGCCGTACTCCGTAACGTCTTGGGCTGCATCGTGAGAGCTGGGTAGTGGGTAAGATTGGGAGAACCTTGTGATGCCATCACGGAGTCAAAGGTTATGCGTGCTCACATCCACTAACCAATGTATATTGGTAAAGTGAGTCATTTGGTGGAGTCTGGGCAATCTGAAGATCCCTCTCTGTCATAGGTAAAATGACAGAAGCCCCTGGTGGTATGGCCCAATCAGAAAAGGGCATGGAGCTTTACCAATGGTCAATATGTAAACACCTGCTATAAAACACCAACTCCACCAACTCATTTAAGTCTACTGAACCTGGTCCAATCTGTCCTGTTGTTTTAATTTAAGTGAACCAAGATTGCATTAAGAAGCCTGAAAACAATGTTACGGAAGATGAATGCCCAGGATGGAAGGCAGACTCACAGACATGATGAAGGCAGGACATACAGTGGTGTGGCTCACTGGTTAGAGGCGGCAGACCTGGAAGCAGAGGACGGCCCGGGACCAGGGTTCTATCCCCGACGCGGAAGGGTCGTGGACCAGGGTCAGCGGACTCGATAATTCTCGCCTCGGTGCCTACTCTAACCAGGGATCACACTCGGCAACTCTGGGCATTAGCTTGCCTCATCTTCACAACGGCCCCCCACATACGCCGGGGATGCCTGGTTTCACCTTGGAGATACCCAGTAGAGACCATCTCACAGGGAAAGCCAGGACGGGTTCCCCAGCGGTCTACAGCGCAGAGATACTCCTTCGGGAGTCGATTCTAGCGCTTTAGAAACCCACAATTAAATTAAATTAAATTAAATTAAATTATACATCACAGTGTCAAACTAGTCTTTAAAGGTAACATTGTATTCGAAGGGGCATATTTAAAAGGAACAACCCAGAAGTTAAATGGATAATAAATAGGTGTGATCAAAACCAGTGAGATTGTTTTGTACCTCTGCTTCCTCCGATGAAGGCAAGCCTTTGCTTGAAAAATAAACGGTATATACATTATATACATAGTGTATTTCGGTCTCCTCTTCATCTGATATATTTATATTCAAATGGCTTTGCCTATGCAAAGGCACAGAGGGGCACACAGGCCATGCGCAACGCAAGAGTATCTGTCTAGTGACATAAATATTTTGCATTCCACACATTACTGAAAATACAATTTCCTCTTTTGCTAATTTTGCATGGGGTGCGCGTCCCTAGCCAATATTTATTTGCTCGCAATAAGCAATTCTGAAGCACTGGTAAAGAACAAGGACTATTGATTTCTGCAAATAAATTGGCTTATTAAAGTGATGCAAAGTTTTGACAGGTTTTACTAGACAGTCGTTAAAATGAATGCGTAAACTGCTGGAATTCACGAGCTGTGGACGCAAGCTCATGATTGGCTCAGACCCAAGGTATTCAATTACAACAAAAAGTAACTTTGTCAGCAAGGCCTAGATAATTTATTAAACCACAGTATGGCTGGACAAATGTCAAAGCCTTTATTACTCAATCATCAGAGAACCTGCTTTCTAGGAAGGGTTTCTAACAAGGCCAAAGCCTGCAAATATCCGCCTATATTATGCTAAGGGCGCTCTTTCCCTGTTTCCATCATGGCACGCCTTCAAACAGGGGTGCCATGCACAACAGGGAAAGTGTGTCCTATTATGTTGAATGTGCTGCCCTCAGGGCAGCTGTGAACTTGTGCTGCCCTGTGGGCAGCGCACTCAAGTGAAATACGGAGCGGCTGCTTCAAAGCCGCGCCAGTGTTTCACAGGGCAGGTGGCAATTGCCTGCACTTTCAAGGGGGATTAGTGATCCCCTTGCAGGCGGGTGCAGTGAGCGACTCCACCCTCCCTTCAAGGCGATGTCCGGGGGACCCCCTTTCATCCTTCGAGAGGACTGCCTTCAGGGACTGCACTGACATTGCACCACCTTTTGGTGGTGTACCTCCTGACAGCTTCTTTGCCTTTGCACCCCCATGTCCATAACACTGTATGGGCGCAGAGGTAGAGATCCCCTCATTTGCATGAAGCCACGCCTACATGCACATGAGTGGACACCCACTTAAGTTAGCACTGGGGCAACATGTGTGCCAGCGCTATATTATTACAGGACGGGCAGCGCAAGCATATGCGGCACCGTCTGTAATATCACAGTGCCCCGGGTGAGCACAAAGCAGGCGTACATCTCTGTTGTGCCCGCGAGGCACTTTCTATATAACGGCACCCGGAGAGCAAACAAAATACTGTATCCAATGGAAAACCAGAGATACAAGCAGGGACTTGAAGGGGTAGCAGTAATTACGGACAATTATAATTATTTTTAATGGGGTGATAGTAGCTGAAACATAAATATCCATTAATTATAAGCTATCAAATCCATTTTTGTTTTCTTGAGATTTGAAACTAGTTTACATTTCTGAGTAAAGTGTCCGACCTGAGAGATACTTAACAAACACCAATATTTCAGGATGAATGTTTTGAGTGGGTCGGTGTAACCTTAAGCATTATTTGGGGCTACGGACAAGATATATTTGGGGGGGATCAAAATATGTCAGAACAGCGTTGAATTCTAGTACCTATTTTCTGATAACCCTGCATAATGCCCAACAATATTGATTTGTACTTAAACTTCACAGAAAACAGCTAGAACATGCCTTGCCTGGGGCATAATAACCATTAAAATGAGAATGAGCAGAGAGAGAGAGAGAGACAAAGTAAGAGGTGGAGGCAGGAAAAGAGAACGAAAAGTGAGAGAAACTAAGGAGGATCACTTTACCAGGGGGCCCCAGAGAAGGTGGTGGCCATGGGCAATTGTACAATTTGCCTATGCTTAAAACAAGTGAGCACTGTAGACTGAAGGCCATTGTGCATAATACAAGAAAAGAGCACAGTAGCTTCAGCTACACTTTAAAATGATGTATTCACATCATCACTCTTATATATCCTTCAGTCTAAAGTGGCTGCAGACTCAGCTAGTGGTGCAATGGTGTACCTGCTGCTGGCAGCGGGCCTGCAAATGGGATGTTGTGAGCATGTGCACATAAGGACAAACCTATGTGGTTGTTGCCCAAGGCAGGTGCGGTTGTCTTTCCCTCAAAGCCACGCGTCAAGTCCTGACCATGGTTTGTGCGCATATCTGAGTACAGAGGTAAGGCTCTGCCTCATACTACTACTCCTTCCATAACCCAATAATGCTTGCTGGTTCTGCCAATAGTCTTTCTTCTTCTGTGTGGTGCCTTATATTCCTTCTTCCAGTGATGTCTTTTGGCGTTGGCAGAGAAAAGAAACCAACAAAAAATGTGTATGGTTATGGATCTTTGTACTGAGCAATCACTAAAAAGTTGTCATTTACGTATTTGCTACTAAAAGTTGTAACTTTAATTGACAAAGGCTCATTGGATGCTATAAACGGGAAACAACCTTTACTTCGCAGTCATTACATCTCAACGTCCTTTACATTGCATGTCACTACAATGCAGGCATTACATCGCAAGTCATTACAACGCATACCATTACAACGCATAGTAACCTTACACTATCCGACACTTAGCCTACTGTTGCACTCACTGGAAATAGAATAGTAATTTTTACCCCTACACTATCCAATACTTACCCTACTGTTGCACTCTGGGAGTTAGAATAGTAATTATTACCCCTATACTATCCAACACCTATCTTAAATGCAATGTAATGGTATGCATTGTAATGGTATGCATTGTAAAGGTATTATGCAATGTAATGGAATGAGTTGTAAAGGTAGTTTCTGAAAATGCAATGTAATGGCATGCTATGTAAAAGAATGCATTGTAAAAGATGTTGCGATGTAAAAAAAACTGCATTGTAAAGGCATGCATTGTAAATTTATGTGTTGTAACGTCATACATTCGCTATAAACACATGCAACAAGGATACATTAATATCAAGAATTGCCCGAGCCAGCACGTTTGATTCATGAACGTGTGTGTGTTGTGTTGTGGACGGGCTATTGGGTAAAGGTAAAAATGAGGTAACAGGTGGATGAATGGATACAAAAGTTCAAGAATTAATGATTCAATGCATAGCTTATGAGTGATTGAGTGGACCTGGATGAATAATTTAATGACATGATTATTCAATTTAATGTATAAGCCATACCTACTGGCTTTGCAGCTCTAGCTCATTTTATTTCTCACAACTGCAACAAATGCTATAGTTCGAAGACCCTTGTTCCTTCCTCTGGAGAATTGGCGGTTGCTTCCAAGCATGCTACTAAAGGCAACATCATAGATATGGTATCATGCAGAAAAATGATTGGTCAGCCTTGAATAAAAGACAATCTCATCTATGTTCATCGAAGCAAGTATCAGCACAAGAGACATGATCGCGTTGAATTCTTGATCCAAGGTACTAGAGAGGGACCTGATTAAGTATTGGACCACAATGCCTGCTCTTAATTAAATGCCACTAAAAACCCACTTAAGGATCCTTCAATTCCAAAGAGGTGGTTTTTATGACTTCGCGTTGCCAAGTTTATAGAATAAATTACTAATATTGCCCAAGTAATTGCACACAGCCATAACTTGAGCACCACTGTGGCAGCACTGCCGCATGTGTTTCGCTTATGAAAATGAAAATATGAAACACCAAGTGTGGGACTTCAAGGCACAAACAGGACATCTCTTCCTGGCTGATATCAATGGCTGTGGCTGGCATAAATTGCTCTTTGGGCTACTGAGCTTCACGAGAAGCTCGCTTCACCGCACCCTCGCGTGCAGGATCATTGAACTGCGAGTCGTACATTGCTCAGCGACTGCTTGCTGCAGAACCAGTCTTTGGTGATGTGATGTGCCCCTAACGAAATGTATTAACCCCAGGACCTTTGAAATTGAACCTCATTGATCATAATGTGAAGCTCAAACCACTGACTGTATAAGAATTATAGACGATGATCATTTGCAGATAGTGGGTGAATTGAACATAGACAAAAGACTGATTAGGAGGTTAGTTTCACTAGTCATGCTGGCTGGTTAGAAGAACAGTGTAATGGAAATGGCTGCGGAGGGTCATATTAGCGTAACAGCCACAAAAAGGAGAGTTCCGCTGGATTCCTGGTGGCCGGCTACCTGTAGATCAGTGGAGCATTAGGTGAGATGGTGTGCTGCATGCGAAATAAGTGACAAGTCACTAGTTACCATTCCCAAATTCGTTAGTCTGAAGTTCAGACCAAACCCTGGTGCAATTTGGCCTTTGATATAAATGAACCATTTGGATTTCTGTAAATATCTTTGTTAAACTTGATGATTATTAAAAGTAGTCGGAGGTACGTCTTAGAATCATAACATGAGGAGGATTCTTGGATTTTTAGAGATGCTTTAACAGAGGGAATATAAGGAAGAATTGATCACAGATATTTGTAAGTCGCTTGTTGGCCAGTGGCCAGGAGATGGAGGCCATCTTGCATACGGTGGTGATAAGGTGCACTAAGACCTCAATGTGACAACTCTGCAGCAACAGGCTGGCAGAATATTTTAAAAGAATAATAGAAGGTCAATTGCAATTGGTATCAGCAAATGTGTTGGGAAGAAACTCTCAGGAATCTCTATTGGGCTTTGCGCACTACCATGCTTGTTAGTACAGGTGTATCAACTGTTGTACCCTTAAAAGGAAGGGTCACTGGTACTTTGCTTGACAAAGGTTGAATGGGGAATTATTGATCATCGAGGGAAGTGTGTGATGTGAGACAGAATGTGGAAGCAAAATAGAAAGGCAAGAAGACATGCATGTTCAAGATGAAGTTGAGTGACTTTGTGAGGACGAAGAAAGGGTATGGAGAAAGAGCAAAGCGGCGACTGCCCCTCAAGGAATGGTTTCTTTAGTAAGCAATAGTTCATTGTTGATATCACATAAAAAAAAGACATGGAGTGGAGGGATCTCGCCATCTTCGCAGAAAGTCATGCAAACCTACCTACTGTAAGATGGTATAGCTTGATAAATATTGTTCCTGGAGCTCACATTTCTTCTATAATATTGTTCTCATGCTCCCTTATTGTAATTATGATTTTGGTGGAAGGATGGACGATGTGTTATGTCAGTGTTATAATGTAGGTTGGTGGTCCATCTGAGATCCGTTTGGATGCCTGCCCACTTGCATCCAATGATCCACTAGTTAAAGTTGATGCCCAGTGTGGAAACCCTGTGTACTTGTTATCTTCTGCTGGTAAACACTAGTAACTGCGTGCTGTTGCCCCCATTGTTTCGCCTCATTTGGCATTGGTTTCACAACTAAGAACCGTATACCACTGCAGCACAGACTGCAAAGATATGGTACAGGGAGGGCCCTGTGGTCTGCAACCTCCTATCTTGTTAAGGGACACAAGTTTCGGAAGGCTCAACAAGGAGGTTGTGCATTCTCAGTGAAGGCTGCCCAATTTGGAATACGTTACTGTCTGAACTGAGAGCCTTGATAGATTTGCTGAAATTCAGGAAAGCCGTGAAGACCTGGCTGTTCCCTAACTAATGGATGTCAGTTACACTACACAGTATTGTTTCTTTTTTCTCCCCAGTATACAATTGTTCCCCTCCTCAGTGACTTGAGACCCTCACGGGTGAGTAGCCGCGCTATACAAACTCCTGATTGATTAATGCTACAGCGCTAGGATGCCAGTCTGGTCACAGTGCGCTCTATAAATAATATAAATAAATACACTCCATAGGAGCTTATCACCTGGGAAAGGCTATCCTTGGTACTGGTGCAGCACGGCCACCGGCGGAAGACTCACAGAAGCCCGAGAGGGCTTGACAGAGACTTAGACATGCTGTGGGTCAAGGTGTGTCACCATCTTTAAAAGCTGGGGGTAAGAATCCACCCTAATCATTGAAACGTGTATCTAAAGGGTCGGCAAATGAATTATGAAAGTAACTTCACTGAAATTCAATAATGTTAAAAGATGGCCTTTAGTAATCAGAATGCATCAGGCTCACACAGGTGATCCGTTCTTGACAAATGAATGATGAGGAAGCTCTTGCATGGAGAAGTGTGACCGGCAGCAATTAACAGAATCTATGGAGGACATGGACGCTTTCGTGAATGTATATAGCATGTGATCTTATGCAAGGATGATGCTTGTTCCACAGTTGTCACTGCACGCTGATATGAATAATGTAGGATTTCCAATGGGACTCTCACTCTAACTGATGAAATACATCAAGGAAATGGGACTGAAAAGGGAAAAGGCAAGTTGTCATGGGAAGATAACACAAACCAAAAGCACAGTCAGTAGGAGTTCTGCAAGATAAGTCGATACACAAACTGACTCAAATCTCAGAAAGTGCAACAGAATCCACGTATGCAGCAGTTTTGTAAGTAGCAACCAGACCGCAAAGAGACCAGGTCAGGGAATGGAAGAGCGGCAACACAAACAGGATCACACCCAACACCGTCTGCAAGGGTGGCAGTGGTAGATTACAGAAATGTTAATCTTTGTAAATCCAAGCAAGGAAAGAGACAAGGTACTCCGCCAAAGAGTACACTGTTCTGTATGCCAGATGAGGAGGTGGCGGGAAGGTATCACTTCCCACCGCTGGTTCTCTTGGGAATGGTCATGGATTGGGAGGTGAGCTCATGTCACCTGCCTACTTCCATGGCATTCCTGGGCTTAATGCCAAAACTTAGCTGCTTACTTATAAGTGACATTTCCATGTTTGCATGACTCTCATGTGTGGCATATGTGCCTTATGTGTGAAACTGAATGACACTTGCCACGAAAATAAAATAAAGCGGTCATGTCCATGTCCTGAATAAAGTTTCCAAAACACCTCCTTTTGTAGAATATAATCATCTATGAAGAGCCTTAAAACAGTCTCCGTGCTCCTGAAATGTTCATGCGTGGAGACTAACCTAAACTTTTAAGCTCTTATTTTTTCTGCTGAGAGGAATTATCCAAAATTGAGTGGAATGACTAAACAACCGTCAGGCAGCAGCTCTCTTGCACCACCCTGTGGCGTAACAAAACCTGCGGGCCCCCCTGCAAAGTACTGAGAGGGCTCCCCCAACCCCCTCCCTGGTCCACCACCTATCACTTTTGAGGTGGGGGGCTATGTTACGCCACTGGCACCACCCTACATTGTTCATGAAATGTGTAGAGTACCATTGAAGGGCTGCGTTTGTTTACTTATGTGACTGAGAAGGAAGAGGTGCAAAACAGAAGGTGCAGTGTGCAACAGACTTAGATACACATTTAACTTGATTCATGCGGTTAAAGAGGCAAGTGATACCACGCAGATGGTGCAGCACAACGCTGTCCACTCTTTACACGTCACGACATATGATGGAAAGTGCCCACAGAGATGTGACATAAACATGCACCTTTCGCGTTTCTTTCTTACTTCAATAATTTATGAGAAAAGTTACATTCAACATTATTAAAAAAAAGTACATTTATAGTAGAAATAGAGAATTTACTCATGAGAATATGTTTAACCATGCTGATTGAGACATTTTAATGAAACTCGAAGAATGTTGGAACCATCCTCGTCTAAAACTAATGTACTTTCATTGATGGAGAAGTCTGACCTTCCAAAACGTGTGCTACATTGTCTATATAACATGTAGTCATTAAAAACGTTGTTAATAATCATCTTTACATGTATAGAAAACTAGTGAAAATGAAAAGATAATGAAAATGTAATATATGCACTAATATTACATGTATGCACATTCATAGTTCTCAGTCATACTTACCTTTGAATAATTTGATTATTAACAGTATGATTTATGCAATGTGAACTGAAATGTATTAAACAAAATGCATATTTGTTTATGGTAATTTGTGCACAAGTATATTAAATGTGCACCAGTTTAATGGATTAACTTGACATTATAGTTTATGCCAATATTTCATCATGCTGCATAAAGCTGATTTAATTGTCTGCTGACGTGGCTTTCTTGCAGGCATTCACACGCATTGTTAGTTTAAAATAGATACATTTCTGTACTAGAGATAGGTACATAGCCTGAGAATCAGACCTGACGACGAGTACTTTAGAAACAAACAGGCGAATGAAAGTTCTATTCTTGACGAATCTGAGTGTGAGAAAGAGATGTTTCCATGTCTTGTGTGGGACTTTCCCTGGATGTGGCAGTCTGCAACATGGAAAATGAAACAAAGACGATAGACATTTGATGATGATGTGACCACAGGGGTGTCACCTATGAACTTTATGGATTGTAATATACAGACAGTCTGTTGGAGGAGAGAGATTGATGTTTTTCCCCTTGGTGAGGAGGGATGCCCTGATCCCTTAGAGGAGACTAACCCCACTGACCCTTTCCGGACTTCTATTGAACTTCTTTGCTGAACCCCTTTCTGCAGACTCCATGCAGAACCATCCTTGGACTCCTTGCCGACCCCTTTCATGATTCCAACCTGCCCATTTAATGGACTATTGAGAGGTCTAAGCTTCTATGCTCCCTTTGAATTTTGCCCTGAGTGTGGCTTAAGCTAACACTTATTTTCTGATTTACTGAAGACACTTGATCGAGCTTTTGAGATGCTTACGCTTGTCCTACTTATGCTTCAATGCTTAGTCCCTATATCTTACCTGGCGATTTGATTTCTGAGACAGTTTGGATACTTGAATCATTCCTGAACCTTGGACTGTGCTTAGAAGATTTGAACTACTCAAGTATAGAAAAGACCACTTGAGATTATTTTATGAGCATCAGATTTTAATGTTATTAGCTTGCATTGCTGTACCAGAATTTCCAGTTTGTTTAATACTGGTCTGTCTTCATTTCTTCAGGAGGCAGGACTGCCTATTGCCATTCTCTACCTATATAGCATGGTTTAAAAGAGTGATTTATTTGAACCCGATTACTGATTTGTAATAAACATTCTTAAACGTGGCTACTGATTCCTGGTCCTCATTGTGTAGCCAAAAGGGTTGCACTGTTAAATATATTTGATTAGAGTGGACATAGAAAAGACTTTGGGGTCTATTATGATGGTGGGCGGACAAGGTCCCCCCGCCACCGTAACGGTCAACGGGACCAACCGCAAGAGGTGCGGCGGTCCCGCTGTGCCTATCAGGATGTGACCGCCACCATGGCGGTCGCATCCTATATACTTAACATTGTGGCTGGCGGTGCTGTATTCAGCACACGCCACAATGTTAAACTGGCATGTTGTGCACTTGCATGCACAACGTGACAGGCACCGTGCGGTGCCTGCCATGTTGTGCATGCAAATGCAGGGGGGGTTCCAAAGGTACCCCCCATGTGCCCCCTCCACCCCCTGACATCCTGGGGGCCTGCAATGTCCCCCCAACTGTGAACACTGGATGCCTTTCTGGGGTGGCCTCTAGCAAGTACCTACACTGTTCCAGTTCAGGAAGGACCTCAAGACCTGGCTCTTCCGATGACCACAGCACTCAACGGAGCCTCCCCTCCCCTCGTGGGTAAGAAGCACTGCTTCACAATTCTCTTATTGACTGATTGATTGATTGGAGACTGAAAGCACAAAACACCCAAGAAAGGTCCCTTATCAGTATGTTCAGAGTTTAGTAATGCAACAAACTCCCTTGGTCTTGTGTCTGCTCTGTATGTGCCTTACACCGTGCCCGATTGTGAAACGTCCTCCCTCGGCTCTGTATTGCTGTCGACAATTGTTGCCTGAACATTGTCCCTCACTCATCACAATCGTGCATTTGAATGGGCATGAACCACGCAAATACAACAGATGGACTGGATAGCAGCCCAGACACATGGCAATAGTTAAGATTAATCAAGCATTCCTCCCATCTAATTAGGATTAATCAAGCATTCGGTCCATCAATTTTCTGCCTTCGTCTTGGACAGCAGCCTCAATATTTACACATTCTTGTATTTTAGCCCATACCCATGCTCTGATGATACTCAGAGCTATATTGACCAATTTCTCTAACCTTCCTTTAATATTTGACCCCCTCTCTGTATTGAAGAACATTGTACTTCACGGCCTCCTTACACTGCAGGCCGGTGCAAGTTTCCGCAGCAGAAAGTTGCTGCTGGAAGCGATGTATCCCCGGGTATGTGTGTGTTATGACGTCAAAGCCTCTTACCTCAAGGCTTTACATGAAATTTCAACATAGCGTTCTACTTGATCTAGTAAAAAGCAGGTACATGCAGATTTACCAGACCTTTGTCATACTGCAGATGGCACAGTCAGTAGCAAGGACTGATTTTTGTTACTCAATATAGATTGTCTAGATTTGCACATATCTCTTGATTTTTTTCTCATGTCTTAGAGATGATTGGAGTTCTAATAAATTATAATTTCTTCTAAACAAAAGTAAAATGCACTTTCCAATAGTCTGTAATAAACTGTTGTTATGTCTAGAAATCTAAAAACAAATGTTGAAAATTACTAACTGAAAAAGTATGAAAAAAGGAATGTTGGAGTGTAGCAGGTATTGGTGATAGATAGGAATGGACTGGGTCGGATATTACCTGCTAAGTAGCAGAGCAAAGCTGGTAGAACACCAACCACAGATAATAGAGGTACCAAATTCCCAATTACAGTTTTTGTGAATTTGAGGAGATAACATACATTTGTCGAAAAGTACTCTTTGTACTGGAACAGTCCATCCTTTGCCAGCATATTTGTGTGTGAAAAAAAACAATTGAGAGCAAAAGTCAATCCAACAAAACGTAATATCTGAAGCTACCATGTAAGCATCCTGAGACCAAATTACAGATAGTGCCTCTGGGGTACAACAGTTGTGTGCACTCGCTTTTTGCACCCCCAGGGCATAATGGCAGCAGACGCTTGTCTGGCCCCTTTTGTAATTTTATTTAGCGTCGCACAGACCTCACATGGTTGGGGGCGAGAAACTAAGCAAAGTGTTATCTTGTTGATGAATCTGTGGTGCTAAACATACTGAATTTGAAGGGAACCATTCTGCTCTTTTTATTACTTTTAATTGGCATATTGCACTTTAATAATTGGGACACTGGAAGACGCCATTTTGGTTAGCGTACCAGTGTTTCTCAGGGTCGGGTCTCCTCCATTTAATGAGACGCGCTGTGCAGAGGCGCGGTTAGGGTTGCCCAGACCTCTTGTGACTAGGGGAGGGAAACTAAGCAAAGTGTTATTTTGTTTTTGAATCTGTGGTGCTAAAACATATTGAATTTGAAGGTAACCATTCTGCTATTTTTTTTCTTTTAATTGGCACATTGCACTTTAATAATTGGGACACTGGAAGACGCCATTTTGGTTAGTATACCAGTGTTTCTCAGGGTCGGGTCTCCTCTATTTAATGAGACCTGCTGTGTGGACGCGTGCAGCTGGAGTGCCCTGGCATGTTGCTGGAGCGCCAAAGGCAAGCCCATCTGCACCCGTCCGTGCCCGTCTGCGTCCGACCGGGGATAGGGGCCAGGAACCCTGGTTCTTCTCAAGTAAGTAAAATTATGTATTCTTCCAGTCAACTTCTAGCGCTGCATAAACCGTGCAATGAAAAATGTCTGCATTCTATTTTTCAAACGAATGATAAACACTCTTGTATACACTGCTCCCATAATCTCCGCCCTGCCCCAAGAACTCGACCTGAACCCAAGACTCCTTGTCCCTATAAAATGTTTTTAATAAATTGCAGATTGACTAAACACTCCTCTGAACTTCATATAATCATAGAAGAGGAACAAACTGATGCCTTATTTTTAACAGAAACTTGGCTTCATAAGGAATCCGGTCCTGACATTGCACAAATCCTCCCCTGGCTATTACATCCAACGGAAAGATCATGAAAATAAGAAATGTTGTAATAAAGGGTTCACCCATTCAAAGTCAGTGGGACCTGGGTAATAGAGCGTTATAGAAAAAAGGGGTCCCAGACAGGGAAGAGGAAAATAGATTGCAAAGGTAAATGCTACGTAAATAATCAAAGATAATCAAAAAATAGATAATAAAGTACGATGTTTTAATTCACAAGGTACCAAACAACCATATAAATGTGTTATACACAACAGTTTTAGGTTTTTACATTTTCTTATAACATTATGTGCCCACATACACGACGCAAGGGGAGGGGGAGTGAGGTACTGTGAAGGGTGTTCAGTGAAAAGTGGAAAAGATTTTTCAATTTCATAACAAACCAATATATTCAATTCTTTGAGTTTGTTAAAAACATTGTTCTGAGTGGTCACCCATCAAGGGGCCACAGTTAGCAGCACGAATCAAAAATTTTTAATCAAAAACCAGACTTCTATTATGGCAGCATCAATCTTGCTTTGGGGTAGAAGCTGGTACCGGTGGGGTAAGCGGTCTACGTTTCGACCCTATGGTAGGTAGGGAAAGTTGCCCTTACAAAACGGGTCTTCATCAGGACAGGTGGTGAAGTGGGCAAACTTCCTAGGAAAGAGAAGATTAAAAACGAAATTACACTGGGGTCTACGTGAAAGATCCTTATGTAGCCCTTAGTGGGCCGAGACCCAATGGGGGATTTAGAGAAATCTACACGCACAACCAAGAGTACTGTACACCATTAGGCAATCAATACACATCAACTCCAATCTGATAAATGCCAGTTTTAACTAGAGCTTGGAAATCCTCGTGATTTCTCTGGAATATATACCTTAAAGCAGAAAATCCCATAAAAACATCATACAAAATGTATTGCGCGTTGTCTCACCTACAGGAGCCCAACCACGGGCGAACCCGGGAACTCCGTATATTTTATGCTTTCAATCGTCTAGAAATCAAAAAACAGGGGGGGGCCATGTTAGACAATGATTGGAGCGCATCCTCCATAAAGACATCAAGTGTCAGTCCCAAAAATACTACATGCTATTCAAAATAGGTACCTGTGCTTTCAGATGGTATTCCGCCTTAAGATGTAATTAGGTTGGCGCTGGAAAAACCGGTGCTAAAATGAAGAAACCTTGCGTTAATATGGGAAGCGGGCTGATGGCTCCCCTACCCACTGTTGTGCGCGGTGAACCAACGAAGTGGAAACCAAACGGCACTCACCTAAAGTTAGCAAAAAGGCTCGACAAAAAAGGGGGAAACTCGGCAGATCACTCGAAGTTTCACCTCACGGCGTCACTGCTCGTGCAGAATTCTGCATTGCTGGCCGGTAACTAGGAAGTGTAGTCGAGGGGTGTGTCATTCCAGAGGGGATGGACACCGTAGAAAGACTACACACTACGGGTCATTTGGAAAGAAAGTGCTCGTCCTTCGATTCCTTTTAGGTCAAGATTTTGCAATAAAACTCGAAATTCAATATGTATACCAAGTAAAATGGTTAAAAAGAGAAATTCTGCATTGTGTTTTGGAATTATTTCTTTTTGACTGGGAAAAGGAAATTAACAGCGCACTCGCCTCACAGGGCAGTGAAAGCTGTTACGTATATTACCAGTTACACATATCAAAGTCAACGCTTTAAATAAACTTTGAAATTCAACGTGTATACCAAGTAAAATGGTTACAAAGAGAAATTCTGCAATGTGTTTTAAACAGCGCACTTGCCATCACAGGACAGTGAAAGCTGTTACGTATATATGCTCATTGCCAGTTACACATAATCACGTTCAATATAGTGCACCTACCATCGCAGGGTGGTGAAAACTACATACCTAATAGGTGATGCATAATATATCAGTAGCAAACGATGTTGTAAGCATTAAGGAATAAGACTCATCGGGCCTCAGTTGGAAAATAGAAAAGGTAGAAAATTACAGATTTGGAGACAAGATAAGAAATTTAAATTACAGGTTGGCTAGTTGTGCAAAACTGTTTTCTGACTCATTCAGCCCGTCTGTACTGATTTAAAAAGGGTAATCCACTTCAGCTCACGCACATTAAGAATGGAGGTGATGCTACCACCCCTGGGTCCCAGATTCACATGTTCAAGGACAGTCCACTTTAAACTTTCTGGTGCATGATCCTTGCTCTCACAGTGTTCCACCATGGGTGCCCCAGCGACTCTGCATCTAATACAACTGCAATGTTGCAGAAAACGTGATTTAACCCATTGTTGAGTCTGCCCCACATAGATTAAGTCACACGGGCAGATGATGCAATACACGACATTCATAGTGTTACAATTCGTGTGTGCCTTGAGTTTGATCTGATGTTGTTGGAAAACAAATTCCTTGGTCTGAATAGTTTGTGGACAGGCTTTGCATTTGCCACATTTATAATGTCCCAAGATAGGTGGCAAATTCCACATTGACGTTAGGGTGGGTGTAGGTGGAGCTTCCAAATATGCACATACCACATAATCCCGGATGCTTCTGGCTTTTTTGAAAGAATGCATCGGTAGGGTACTGCTGCCCAAGTCATCCGATATCAGCGGCCAGTGTTTGTTAATTATTTTTTTGATAGCATTACTCTTGGTGGAATAGGTAGTCACACATATCATCCGCTGTTCTTCGTTGTTTGATCGTTCGGCAGGTTCTAGGAGTGATTCACGATGGTTGAACCACGCTCTCTTCCTCGCCTTTTTGGTCAATCGCCTAGGGTACCCACGTTCAAGTAACCGTTCCAACAATTTAGCAAACTCATCCATATAATGTTCCTTCTTGCTGCAGTTTCTCCGGATCCTCAAGAACTGTCCGAAAGGCAGGTTGTCACGGAGGCCACGGGGATGATGACTGGAATATTGTAGCAATGAATTGCGTTCTGCAGGTTTCCTGAATAGAGTAGTGTACAGTACATCATTTTCAGCTACTATAGTCAAATCCAAAAAATCAATCTTTCTTCCATCAGATTGTATGGTGAACTGGATATCCCGGGATATCAAATTAAGCCAGGAATGGAAGGCCAAAATCTCAATCTTAGTTCCTGTCCATACTAGAAGGATGTCATCAATATATCGCATCCATAATTGGATGTTAGATCTGTATGGATTGGTGTCACTCAGGATGAAGGTGTTCTCAAATGTTGACATGAATATTATAGCTAGATCAGGAGCGAAAGATGCCCCCATGGCGACTCCCTTCGTCTGCAAATAAAAACAACTCTGAAAAATGAAAAAATTCCGCATCATAGCAATTTTCAAAAGTAAGATAATGAATGAAGTGGGGACACGTACTGGTGCTACACGGCGTTCCAGGGCCATTTCCACAACCTCAAGTGCTTCGTCTTGAGGAATGCTCGTGTATAGAGACACGATGTCGCATGTAGCCAAGAGTTGATCTTTGGATCTGAATGGACGTCCGTCCATGATGTTTATAGTATGGGTGGTATCACGTATGTACGTTTCAGTCTGTTCAGCCAAAGGCTTCAAAAAAACATCAATGTAGCGGCACAAGGGTTCTAAAATCGACCCGCAGCCAGAAACAATCGGCCGACCTGGTGGTTTCTGCATATCCTTATGCACCTTGGGAAGAGTATATATAGTAGGTAGTCGGGGATTCTTCTGATTTAGGTATTGATTGTAGCAGGTATTGGTGATAGATAGGAATGGACTGAACCTGCTTGGGTCACCTGTTGTATCTCTATCGCAAGTTCTTTGGATGGATCACCTGGCAATTTCCTATAGCTTATCCCATCATTGAGTTGTCTCAAAATCTCATCTGTGTATTTCGTCACATCCTGGATGATGATGGCTCCTCCCTTATCCGCTGGTTTCATGATGACATCACGGTTTTCTTTCAGGGATGACAAGGCCATTCTCTCGGTCTTCTTTATATTATATCTTACATATGTTCTTTCATTCAAAACTTTCTGAACATCACTGGTTACTATGCTTTCATATGCCAGGATCCGTTGTGTCATAGTATGCGTAGGAGGGACAAAAGTGGAAGGTGTCCTCAGGCCGGTAGCAGATGTCCTCATTTGTGATGGCCGGTTTTTGAAGAAATACCGCAATCTTATTTTTCTAAAAAATCTGGCCAGTTCGGCCGAGGTGTTAAATTCATTGGGTACTGTAGTAGGGACATATGACAGACCTTTACTCAGCACGCTCATTTCCTCATCTTTCAAGGTGTATGATGAAAGGTTGATCACGGGAGTAGTTAAAGGCCTCACCATCGATAATTCTTGCGGCGGGTGGACCTCTCTCCGTGTTCCTCTGGGGGGAACCGTACTTGTTTGGTACCTCTTCCTCTCCCATTGTCGCTTTCCCATCCTACTGGCGGGCCCTGTTGCCCCCTGCTGGCACCTCTGTTCCAGTTGTTCCCACGGCCACGTGGTGGTCTCCATGCGCCCTGGCCTAAAAAAGGAATCTGTTGATATGCTGGATAGTAAGGGTCTTGATGTCCATAAAATGTACTGGATCCTGCTTGTTCGGTTTCTTCCCCCGAACTATAGGAAGAATCAGAGAAGGTGTTGTATGGCCGTCTACCTCTCGGGCCTCTGTTCCCACGATTGGTGAAACGCCCTTGCTGATCTTGTCGATAGTAATCCTCTTGGAGGTATGGATACGTTTTCTTTTTGTCGTAGAAACGTAAATCCCGTGCAAGTTTCTCTAGCTTTTTCTTTATGGTGGTAGTTTCAAAATCCTGAAGTGTTGCCACAAGTTTGGTCAATGCTTCTTTGGAGTTTGTGAGGGTAGTATCCGATGTAATTTCAGCTTTCAAATCAGAAATTTGTTTTGCAAGAGTCTGGACTTGCTCCGCCGCCGTTTCAATCCCCAGCACCATCCAGTGCCGGGAACAATTGTTAGCGACGAAACTGAAGCCTTCCCTAAACTTAGGGATTTCAATAAAAATAGCTGGTTCGATTTTGATTTGCAGTCCTGTAGGTATAATGTTGGATTGCAAACACTGTGCGAGATAGTGGCCGTGTAGTCGGGTTCGAATCAATTTCTTCTCTAAGCGTTCTAGCTGAGTAACTTTGTCGTTTACATTGATGTTTTTTTGAAGCCTTTGGCTGAACAGACTGAAACGTACATACGTGATACCACCCATACTATAAACATCATGGACGGACGTCCATTCAGATCCAAAGATCAACTCTTGGCTACATGCGACATCGTGTCTCTCTACACGAGCATTCCTCAAGACGAAGCACTTGAGGTTGTGGCAATGGCCCTGGAACGCCGTGTAGCACCAGTACGTGTCCCCACTTCATTCATTATCTTACTTTTGAAAATTGCTATGATGCGGAATTTTTTCATTTTTCAGAGTTGTTTTTATTTGCAGACGAAGGGAGTCGCCATGGGGGCAGCTTTCGCTCCTGATCTAGCTATAATATTCATGTCAACATTTGAGAACACCTTCATCCTGAGTGACACCAATCCATACAGATCTAACATCCAATTATGGATGCGATATATTGATGACATCCTTCTAGTATGGACAGGAACTAAGATTGAGATTTTGGCCTTCCATTCCTGGCTTAATTTGATATCCCGGGATATCCAGTTCACCATACAATCTGATGGAAGAAAGATTGATTTTTTGGATTTGACTATAGTAGCTGAAAATGATGTACTGTACACTACTCTATTCAGGAAACCTGCAGAACGCAATTCATTGCTACAATATTCCAGTCATCATCCCCGTGGCCTCCGTGACAACCTGCCTTTCGGACAGTTCTTGAGGATCCGGAGAAACTGCAGCAAGAAGGAACATTATATGGATGAGTCTGCTAAATTGTTGGAACGGTTACTTGAACGTGGGTACCCTAGGCGATTGACCAAAAAGGCGAGGAAGAGAGCGTGGTTCAACCATCGTGAATCACTCCTAGAACCTGCCGAACGATCAAACAACGAAGAACAGCGGATGATATGTGTGACTACCTATTCCACCAAGAGTAATGCTATCAAAAAAATAATTAACAAACACTGGCCGCTGATATCGGATGACTTGGGCAGCAGTACCCTACCGATGCATTCTTTCAAAAAAGCCAGAAGCATCCGGGATTATGTAGTATGTGCATATTTGGAAGCTCCACCTACACCCACCCTAACGTCAATGTGGAATTTGCCACCTATCTTGGGACATTATAAATGTGGCAAATGCAAAGCCTGTCCACAAACTATTCAGACCAAGGAATTTGTTTTCCAACAACATCAGATCAAACTCAAGGCACACACGAATTGTAACACTATGAATGTCGTGTATTGCATCATCTGCCCGTGTGACTTAATCTATGTGGGGCAGACTCAACAACGGGTTAAATCACGTTTTCTGCAACATTGCAGTCGTATTAGATGCAGAGTCGCTGGGGCACCCATGGTGGAACACTGTGAGAGCAAGGATCATGCACCAGAAAGTTTAAAGTGGACTGTCCTTGAACATGTGAATCTGGGACCCAGGGGTGGTAGCATCACCTCCATTCTTAATGTGCGTGAGCTGAAGTGGATTACCCTTTTTAAATCAGTACAGACGGGCTGAATGAGTCAGAAAACAGTTTTGCACAACTAGCCAACCTGTAATTTAAATTTCTTATCTTGTCTCCAAATCTGTAATTTTCTACCTTTTCTATTTTCCAACTGAGGCCCGATGAGTCTTATTCCTTAATGCTTACAACATCGTTTGCTACTGATATATTATGCATCACCTATTAGGTATGTAGTTTTCACCACCCTGCGATGGTAGGTGCACTATATTGAACGTGATTATGTGTAACTGGCAATGAGCATATATACGTAACAGCTTTCACTGTCCTGTGATGGCAAGTGCGCTGTTTAAAACACGTGCAGAATTTCTCTTTGTAACCATTTTACTTGGTATACACGTTGAATTTCAAAGTTTATTTAAAGCGTTGACTTTGATATGTGTAACTGGTATTATACGTAACAGCTTCCACTGCCCTGTGAGGCGAGTGCGCTGTTAATTTCCTTTTCCCAGTCAAAAAGAAATAATTCCAAAACACAATGCAGAATTTCTCTTTTTAACCATTTTACTTGGTATACATATTGAATTTCGAGTTTTATTGCAAAATCTTGACCTAAAAGGAATCGAAGGACGAGCACTTTCTTTCCAAATGACCCGTAGTGTGTAGTCTTTCTACGGTGTCCATCCCCTCTGGAATGACACACCCCTCGACTACACTTCCTAGTTACCGGCCAGCAATGCAGAATTCTGCACGAGCAGTGACGCCGTGAGGTGAAACTTCGAGTGATCTGCCGAGTTTCCCCCTTTTTTGTCGAGCCTTTTTGCTAACTTTAGGTGAGTGCCGTTTGGTTTCCACTTCGTGGGTTTACCGCGCACAACAGTGGGTAGGGGAGCCATCAGCCCGCTTCCCATATTAACGCAAGGTTTCTTCATTTTAGCACCGGTTTTTCCAGCGCCAACCTAATTACATCTTAAGGCGGAATACCATCTGAAAGCACAGGTACCTATTTTGAATAGCATGTAGTATTTTTGGGACTGACACTTGATGTCTTTATGGAGGATGCGCTCCAATCATTGTCTAACATGGCCCCCCCCTGTTTTTTGATTTCTAGACGATTGAAAGCATAAAATATACGGAGTTCCCGGGTTCGCCCGTGGTTGGGCTCCTGTAGGTGAGACAACGCGCTATACATTTTGTATGATGTTTTTATGGGATTTTCTGCTTTAAGGTATATATTCCAGAGAAATCACGAGGATTTCCAAGCTCTAGTTAAAACTGGCATTTATCAGATTGGAGTTGATGTGTATTGATTGCCTAATGGTGTACAGTACTCTTGGTTGTGCGTGTAGATTTCTCTAAATCCCCCATTGGGTCTCGGCCCACTAAGGGCTACATAAGGATCTTTCACGTAGACCCCAGTGTAATTTCGTTTTTAATCTTCTCTTTCCTAGGTAGTTTGCCCACTTCACCACCTGTCCTGATGAAGACCCGTTTTGTAAGGGCAACTTTCCCTAACTACCATAGGGTCGAAACGTAGACCGCTTACCCCACCGGTACCAGCTTCTACCCCAAAGCAAGATTGATGCTGCCATAATAGAAGTCTGGTTTTTGATTAAAAAAAATTTGATTCGTGCTGCTAACTGTGGCCCCTTGATGGGTGACCACTCAGAACAATGTTTTTAACAAACTCAAAGAATTGAATATATTGGTTTGTTATGAAATTGAAAAATCTTTCGCACTTTTCACTGAACACCCTTCACAGTACCTCACTCCCCCTCCCCTTGCGTCGTGTATTTGGGCACATAATGTTATAACAACATTTAAAAACCTAAAACTGTTGTGTATAACACATTTATATGGTTGTTTGGTACCTTGTGAATTAAAACATCGTACTTTATTATCTATTTTTTGATTATCTTTGATTATTTACGTAGCATTTACCTTTGCAATCTATTTTCCTCTTCCCTGTCTGGGACCCCTTTTTTCTATAATGAAAATAAGAAAGGCAGAGGCATCGCTATTATTGTCAAAGATTCCTTCAAATGCCGTATTAAGCCTGATTTAATACTGTATTGCGAAAATCTTACTTTCGCAATCAATTTTACTGCTATTCACACCTACTCAGGAATCTTTATATACCAACCTCTAGCATCTTGTGGACAATTTCTTAAATCTCTCCCTGAAATTCCCACCAATCTGGCCAGTACTTCCTCAACGTTTCCCTTCTAGGTGATTTTAATCTACATTTTGATAACTCTTCAAGTCCCGAAGCATTTGAGCTTACTCAGATCTATAAGCTAACACAAAAAGTTAATGGCCCTACACATGGTAAGGGTCACTTACTAGATGCCATTTTTTCTAACAATAAAAAGTTACTGGTTGGGGATCCTAGTCTAGTGCCTTGGTCGGACCACTACCTGATCCAAGTATCTGGGACCTGGTGACACAACCTTCCCCCTTAGAACCACTAGTAGTATGGAACGCGCCTGGGCCAAACTTCCACTGGAGCAATAGATTCTAGCCCTCAAAGATACCAAGCCTACTCCAGATTCTAACCCTTCGCCAGCAAATGAAAAATGTAATCATTGGGTTGAGTCGTCTCTGGGAGAAGTCATTCCTAGGAAATTTGGCTATAAGAGAGCAAAAGAGAAAGCTTCACCTTGGTACTCCCCTAAGCTTCGTAAATATAAACAAAACTGTAAAACATCTGAAAGGCAATGGAGGAAAGATTATAATGTATCAAGTAAAAAGGCATATAGGGATGCCATAAAACGTTATCAGGCTGAAGTGAAAAAAAAGCACAAGCACTTTATTAGAAGAAACATTTAGAAATATTAGTATTAGTATTTCAGGAAGCCTCATCACCTGGCTACAGTCCTTCTTAGAAGGCAGACCTTTTAAGGTTTTTGAAGGTGTTAATATCTCCAATAGCCTGCCGCTCAGAAGTGGAGTGCTACAGGGCTCGTCTTTGAGCCCCACATTGTTTAATGTATATATGAGACCTCTTGCTGAGATTGTTCTTCCATACGGGATTAATGTTGTCACATATGCACACGATATTCAACCGGTTCTGTCTTTAAACCATTCTCAGAATTTTTCATCCTGCCTTGAACCCCTTTTGGGGGAAAGTGGCAAATTGGATGGAACACTCCTGTCTTAAGCTCCATGGAGTTAAAAGAAAGCTGATGATCCTGGGCAAAACCCCCACCTTAGAATATGAACTGGTGTGGCCAATAGCCTAGGTCCTCCCCCTGCTCGTAAACCGATGATCAAAAGTTTCGGCATGTGGCTTGACAAGTCTTTTCAATTTGATCATCTAGCAGTAAAGCTGGCATCTACTTGTTATGGCATGCTTAGAATGCTTCGTAAAGTTCTACTTCTGCTTCTCGTTACAGCAAGGAGACTCATGGTCCAGGCTTTGTTTCTTTCCTGCCTCGACTATGGGAACTCACTTTATTTAGGGGCCCGATGTCAACCACAAGGAAACTACAAGTGATACACAACTGTGCAGCTCGGATGCTGCTTAACATTCCTAAAACTCAGTCAGCTAAGCCAGCCCCTAACACCTTACACTGGCTGCCGATCACTGAGAGAATGAAATTCAAATCCCTCTGTATAGCTCACAAGACACTTTGGGGCAAAGGTCCCCCGATCAATCATTCACTCATCTCCTTCTATCATCCTGGAAAAATGTTACAATCCGCCAATTTATTTTTAGCTTCAGTTCCTAGAATAAAAAAAGAAAGATTTGGAGGCCACTCTTTTTCATACAATAGCCCTAGACTTTGGAACTCCCTCCCTCTTTATCGTCGCTCAGTGACTCAAAATATTCCCTTTCGGAAGCTTCTTAAAACCCGGCTGTACCAGAAGGCTGCACCATAGGCCTCTTAGTTTGTTTCTGTGCGACACTGCTAGTGCTGGGATGCCTTCGGGTAAACATGCGCTCTATAAGTGTTTGTAATAATAATAATAACAGCACTGACACACATGCAGTCCCAGCGCTGTCTTGTGATGGCGTGCCCTCATGTGTATGGGGGTGTGGCCTTATGCAAATGAGAGCATCACTTTGACTCTGCTCCTATGCTGTATTACCAACGTGGACGTGGAGGCAAACATACTTTTAGGAGGCGCACTGACAGTCATCACAAAAAGGTGAAATCAATCACTACTCCTGCCTGCAGGAAGAGCTCTAATCCCGCTATGAAGTGCAGGTGGATTGCGGCCTGCAAAAAGAAACAAGGAGCGGCTTTGAGGCATCCGCTCTGTATTTCACTAAATACTCTGCCCCCAGGACAGCCCGAATTTGTGGCTGCCTGAGGAACAGTGAATTCATTGTAATAGGGCAGACTGTCACTGTATGAGCTTAGTGAACGTGTTTAAAGGTGTGCCATTGCGCAAGCAAGGATAGTGTGCCCTATATATGGGCCCTGGATGGTAAGTTGGTAAACAACGCCTTAAATTCATGTGTTATGAAAATCTCCATCACCTTCTCCCCGGAGTAAACCAACGCAGGTTTTCTGCAAGAACTTACGGGTATGCTACTCGACTCTCCGTCCCGCTCCGAGCGAATCTCTACATTTCCCAGGTGCAGGATGGCTGCAATGATCTTGAAGATGCTCATCTGATGAGGCTCCTTTACGCCTGCAAAACAGAATCGAAGAATGTGTTATTCCCTGAAGGGAGCACAGGAGTTCTTCAGTTTTTTCTCGAAGTCTAAAATACTTCACAGAACTTTTTTTCTTGACAACTGTTAAGACTTCTCTGACTGAATAATAGCTGAATACAAAGGTCTAGACGGAAAAAGTGTTGTTAGAAATGGGATTCTGGTTTGATAGGGTATGCACCCCAGCCAGGCAGAACCCACCACTCTAGTCAGGGTAAGAGAGTTAGACACCCAAGATAACCTCTGCTCACCCCCTTGGTAGCTTGGCACAGGCAGTCAGGCTTATCCCAGAGGCAAGTGTGTAAAGCGTTTGTGCAACACACTCACAACAGTGACACTATAAATGCACCACAAAAGAGACTCCACACAGTATTATATAAAAATATATTTTTGTCTTGCATATAAACATAGACCAAAACAACATGAACCAATAATTACTTTGCCAACTAGGCAACTGTCATAACATCAGAGTTAGTGCTATAAGATAAAGTCTTATATGTTGCACAAGTCTTGAAAACACCATCACTGCACATACAAGACAAATCCTGAAATAATACTTGTTATCCTGACACTGCAAGGTAAAAATGACACATATCATAATATCAGGGCTTAAAATGTAGTAGTTTGGTTAGAATGAAAACGCATAAATCCCCCATATGTCACCCTACGTACATAGAGTACTCAATAACATCATACACACCTGGGGTGCAGCCTTATTTTGGGATATAAGACATGAATCCTTATGGGCCGATAGGACATGGCACACCTCTGCTCCTGTTTGTCATATAGAGTAGTTCAAGTTTTCAAAATTGCGGCTGGTCCCTTAGAGCAATCCGGATCTTCCATCTAGGTTTTACTCCATCACGTAGTACACAACCACAGCATTAGAGCCACAGAGTATGGCCCAACGGGAGGGAGGTAGAAAACCTCCCACACACAATAGGATCCAGCGGAAGACCTCTCCTGGTCCCCACATGCTGGATTACCAGTATGGCTGCCTCGTCGAAATGGCCAGGCTGCCCGCGAAGGAAGCGCGGGACAGTTGTCTTGCCCCTGCGGCTTCCCATTCGATCACCGTGCTGCCCAACTACACAAAGTAAGGCTGGGCTACTGCACAGGAACACTGCTCAGAGGTGCCTGCTGAGCTGGCAATCATCATAGCCACTGTGTGTGAGAGACAATTGACCTGGGGCTTATCTTGAGGGAATTGCAGTCCTGTTTTGTGAAAAGCACAGTGAAAAAGGCAGAACAATTTAAAAACAATGCATGATGAGACAGGCTGCCAGTGAAAAAGAGGCAGATAGAGAGTGATACGAGCATGGTCTGGTAGGTTGAAACTCCATCGAGCAGCAGTGAAGCGCAAACGATTAAGGTTGAAGTTTGGTAGTTCCAGATAAAGAGACTTCAGTAATCTAGACAAGCCAGGATTTTTATTGGACCTCAGATTCACGAGCAGAAAGTAGCAAAAAAAGGGTATGATTCTGTGTAGCAGGCGTAAGTGAAAACATTAGGAGGTTGTCATTTTTTTAAATTTATGAAGACAATGAGAGAGATTGAGCTATTTGGAAATCAAGATTACATACTGTTTGGTTTTGGAGGAAGACCTAGTTCTTTTAATAACCAGACCACAACATCTGCTGAGGCTATTTACCAACTAGAGAATCTCAGTTTTATGATACACAATTAACAAGTGTTAATCAGGAAAACTAAGTGCAGAATTCTGATCCAGTCCAAAAAGAATCTGTGTATCATCTGCATAAGACATGAATTTGAATCCTAATGATCAGATCAGTCGGGCCAATGGGGCACGTAGATGCTATGGGGCTTAAAGAAGACCATTGTGGCACACCTGAAGACTAAGATGTTGAAAGGAGAGAGGTGAATGGTTTTAGAGAGATTATTTAGATAGTCTGCGATCTTTCTGAGGGCGTTGTCCTTAACCCCTCCACCGCGGGGCTCATTCCCCTGCTGTTCTAGGGGGAGGGGGGCGCGTGCAGCGCCGCGGTGCTCATGATGAGCTGGTCTCGTCATGCAGCACGGTGGCGCTGTGCTCATGATGAGCTGAGCTCGTCACAACCACGCCCGTTCCAATGGAACGCCCAGCACAGCAGGGGAATTATCCCCGCATGGGCGAGGCGTAACAGTTATGACGAGCTCAGCTCGTCATGAGCACAGCGCGACCGTGCCTCAAGACGAGCTGAGCTCGTCATGAGCACGCAACGGGTTAATATCAGCTTCAAGAAGGTGATCCACCAGAACGTTATGAGATACTGTATCAAAAACAGCTGGAGGAAAACAAGGGCAAGCAAGACACCTTGATCTGCCACTAGGAGAAGTAGGTCAGGAATTGACACAAGAGTGGACCTTGTGCTGTGAAGTGGCCGAAACTGGCATTGGAGTAGTCCAGGATATCTTGTGATTCTAAGAAAAGAGAAAGTTGGCAGCGACCCTCTTTCTCAAGAATTATTATTAGTAACTAATGCTGAGAGATGGACTTGTGTCAAAACCAGCACTATCAAGGTCTGCTTTAAGCATGAGGGAACATAACCAAGAGAAGGAGAGAGACTGAAAATATTGTTTAGTACTGTTCTGAGAACTTGGTAGTGAAGCACATATGTGCTGGACTTGGACACACAGGAGACAGGAGTAAATGCGTCGTCCATTTGCCCGAAAGTTGAATGAACTGCAATAAGCGTGTAGAGGCAGGCGAGGGGGCATGCAAAGGAATGAGAGCTTTAGAGAGGGAAAAAAAGATCATGAAGCTCAACATTTGGTGATTCTATCAGAGAAGAATGCAGAGAGAAAGTGCAAAGTGACTGGGAATTTGTCATGGACATAGCACGGCATGTAGGGCTTGAAAAAGTAATAATTTTGATTATTTTTTTTAACTGAGTTAGAAGCATTGACAATTTGATCTTCATAGAACGAAGCATAGGAGGGAAGCTTGATACTGGGAAAAATGGTTGAGATTGAGAGAATTTATGAGGTTTTAATAAAAAAGGCACCAGCCTCCTTTTTTTCAGAGCGGCAGACATGTATTTATTTAATAGCCCCGGGGATTAGCTATTACCAGGTCGGGAAGCTCAAACTTTATGTGACCAAGATTCAGAGTCATGCGGGCGAGTCTCCGCAATGAGCCTTCGCATTGTGGAGATTCCGCCCAAGAGCCTGCCAAGCCACCACTACGAGTGCGGAGACCCTTTGCGAATCAGACCCCCTGTGTTTGTGCAGTGAACAGAAGTTTGATATGAAGCACCTTAGATTGCCGGTCTGAGGTTTTATTGAAGGGAGTGCACAGACACTGTCTCCAGAGATAAGGTCACAGGAAGTGTTCGCACTAAGAGAAGTCCCACCGGGAGATTTAAGAGATTTGGGGGCTGACGAACCTAACTGAAGGGTTAAAGATAAAAAACGTACTTGAGTTAATACGAGAGCGATGGGCTTGCCTTTTGATTGATAAAAAAAGGTGCAGCGTGGCTGGGGCTGAGCACGACTGGAGCACGGATGGCCAGGCTATGACGCGCCCACTACAAGCATGTGCTGCGCGCCCACAGCAGCAGTCACGTCATATTGCCCCTACACTTGGAAGGCAGTCCAGCCAAGTATCGCGCATTACACGTGACACTAACGCATTTCAGTATGGTGCTCCGCATCACCGCACTGAAATGCATTGTCACGCATAATGCAGTAGTTTCTGTTGTCACAAAAAGCGTGCCACAAACAACTGTGTGTGGCAGCTGGCAGCGCGCCCGAGTGCCTGCTCTGGCTTCTCCCACAAGCTTTGGATGCTCCCAGGAGCAGGCTCAGCCTCACAGTGGCAGCCTGAGCTGGTTCTGCTACAATGTATCTTCTTTGATTTCCATGGCGCCATGGGGCTGTTTGACGCAAATTTCAGACTTGCCGTAGCGCCGCAGGAGCACGTGACGTGACGTCCTGCTACCAAAGGGCGCTATTACATTTTATAAAGACTCTGCTGCGGAGCGAGCGGCTCGACTGCGTGGTCAGCCTCACTGGTTTGCGGGGCCAGTCAGGGGCCCGGGCATTATGGTGCTCAGCAGCTGGCTCACACCAACCACGCTGCTTTTCGCAGTGACCTCAGACCCTGTCCTGCCCTGCAGGTCTGCCCACACTGGAGCAGGACTGACAGGCCCAGGAGCTGAATTTTGGCCACGCCACCCCCGCCGGCGAATTACTTCATAGCAGCCCGGGCCGGCCGACTGACTCGAGGTCACTTGGTGAGGGAGAGTGCTGCATGATCACGCGACCGATGTGAGAGGGCCGGTCGTCACTGAGGGAGAGTCACGCTGCCTCAGCCTGGGGGCTGCAGAATATGAACGGAGCAAACACAGTGGATTGGCGCGGGCTTCCAGGAGTTGTGCTTCAAGGGGTTCTGAAGGAGAGACGACTACGTAAGTAAACATGTAACAAGAATGTGGTGCATTTTTCAGTAAGAGGACATTAGTGCCACACGCAGTGAAATGCTGTTGCTCATCTTTATACATAAGCGAACGGCGAATAATTGCTCATGGAGCATTGATTGATTTTTCTTTTCGTTTGTATTTTCAATGACAGGGTGCATGTAAACTTTTGTGTCTGAACTGTATCATCGGGTTTAAGGTCATAGTTAATATATTGTTAATCTAGGTGTAGAGAGCCACTCGGGCTCTCCAATACTTTGTAGCAACATTCACACACGCATTCACGCATACCCCGGGGCGGGCTCGCGCCGGGGTATAAATAAAGAACGCGGAAGACCGCTCAGGGTCTTTCCGGCTACCACCTAACTGTTGTCTGTGTCCCTTTACTTTGATTCTGTTGCCACGTGTCAGGCCCCGACCTGACACACCACATTGGCGACGAGGCCGGCCAACCTGTTCGCGTGCCAGGCTGCCTCTGTCTGCGGCTCCGCGGTGTGCTCACATCCTGCAGCGGAGCCCACCCGCGTGTGTTGCCGTGCCGTCCCTGACTCTGAGGCCCACCCACGCGTCTCCCGGCCGGGAGTGCCTTCGGCTGGCGGGACTCGCCGGAGGGTCGGTCTGAGCCTGTCTGGTCTCGGAGGTGTGGGTGAGTCTGATCCCCCTCCCGCCTGCGCGGCACCCCTGCGCGGCACCCCTGCGTGTTTCTGCCGCTCTCCCAGCGCGGACCTTCGGCAGCGCTGGAATCCGGAGTCGCCGGTGGAGACGAGCTGCGCGCCTCTCGCGCTCCAACACCACGTGGCCCCGGTGAGGCCCAAAGACACGCCCCCGCAGCGCCGCTGCAGCCCGCTCCCATCTGGTGTGCTCCACAGCCGCGCGCACGCCCCCTCTGCCCTGACCTCGGCAGACAACCTCGGAGGAGGGGAGAGTGCACCGGAACCCATAAGCCCTAGTGCACAGGGCCTACTGGAACATTAAATAAGGAACAAGCATAGGCAAAACCAATCTGCCGCAGGGACAATTCCAGCCCCCCCTCTCAAGCGACACACCACGACTTTCTGTCCACGTGGTTTTCCTACTACACTCACCAAGAGGGGCACAAGGGGATGGAGCATCCTCACCTCATCAACGAGCTTTGGCCAGCGTGCATACCCAGGCTCGCGACATTGCACCAGGCAGACAAACATCGAGAGGGCCACCAAAGTTGAGCCATGTCAGTAGTGGCGCCAGGAGCTGGTCAAGATGGGGCAGGTCAAAATCCACCCGCAGTGGTCATACAGCCACCTGTGATAGTCGCTCCACCTCCACCGGGCCCCAACCAAGCCGGAGCCCCTGCACCGATGCCGCCCACCTATCTACACTCGGGCGCAGCGCCAATTCCCCCGTTCAGCGAGGAGGCAGACCTTGCGACGGCAGCGCCGAGATGGAAGGCGTGGGTCGGAAGGTTAAACCTCTACTTTAAGGGCACCAGGGAGACGGACGGAACAGTGAAAAGGTCACTCCTCATCCTGTATGGCGGGCCAGAGATCTACGACCTACTCGAGACGCTCCCCAATACAGTACCAGAACATGACTATGACGCCGCGGTCGCTGCTCTCAACACACACTTTGATCCACAACTCAATAATGACTTTGAGAAGTTCAAATTCAAAAGAGCATGGCAGACAGAGTCGGAATCGGTCGACATGTACTACGCCGGCTCGCCGGCACCTGTCCTTTCACCAACCCACGGGAGGAGATCCGAGATCAAATCATAGTGGGCTGCAGGTCGAAGTTACTGAGGAAGCTCATACTCCCCCAACCTGGTATATCGCTGGATGAGATACTAGTTCTAGCCAGGTCACACGAGCTGTCTGATGCGAGGGCGGAAGAAATGGAGGTTGCGCTACGCACACCGATTATTACTCCAACAGTCGCTAGGACAACACCGATCAAAGAAGAAAGGATCGACGTTATCCAAAGACGGCCCACGACCGTCCGCCCACGACCCACCACCTCCCGAGGGAATCCATGCGGATACTGTGGTGACGATCATCCTGTGACCGCAACATGTGGTGCGAAAGGAAAGACATGTCTGAAGTGCGGGCGGCTAAATCACTTTTCCGCTGTATGCCGAGGAGGAAAATACAGGCCAGCCGGTCCGAGACCCAGAACAGTGACGCAACGGGTCCGACAGCTGTCGCTCGACCAGGAACTACCCCCTCCGGATCATCAAGCTCAAGAAAGGCGACCTCGATATGAGGACGATGAAGTATATGTCATCTCCTACGTCAGTAGGGCCTCCACCAAACGAAGACCTCCACCCATGTGCTCGATAGCCGTAGAGGGTACCGAGATGACGGCCCTCATAGACATGGGGGCCTCAGTGAACGTCATGGACTCAGAGCAATATGAGAAGATGTCTCCCAAGCCTCCTCTTGCACCTTCCACCGTGAGGATTTACACCTATGGTGGCACTGAGCCGCTACCGCTAAGAGGAGTGATCCAAACGACCGTCGTGAATGGTGACTACTCCACTGAAACACGCTTTCACATCACGGAAGGAAAGAAGGGCACCCTCCTAAGCTGCCACACGGCGGAAGACCTGGGACTTGTGTTCTTTGCCAACCAGGTGCATCAGGCACATGCGGATTTCCTGTTAAAAGACTTCCCTGCGTTGTTTCAAGGTCTTGGGAAACTGGAAGGACGGAAGTTCAAACTGCATATCGACACATCTGTGCGACCGGTAGCCCTCCGACACAGGCGGGTGCCATTCAACCTGAGACCGCAGGTCGAAGAAGAACTCCGGAAACTAGAAGACCTCGGCGTAATAGAGAAGGTGTCGGGCCCGACACCCTGGGTTGCCCCGTTGGTAGTTGCACCCAAACCAAAACAACCTGGTTTGTTGTCAGGTTGTGCGTGGACATGAGGCTGCCCAATGCGGCCGTCAAACGAGAGAGGCACATCACCCCCACAATGGATGATATAGTGGCTGACCTAAACGGGGCAAAATGGTTCTCGAAGCTAGACCTCAACTCGGGATACCATCAGCTCGAGTTAGAACCAGCAAGCAGGTACATAACCACGTTTTCCACCCATGTGGGACTTCGTCGCTACAAACGACTGAGCTTTGGTGTCTCTTCCGCTGCGGAGGTGTTTCAAAACGCCATTCATGAAGTACTCTCCGGGCTGAGCGGGGTAATCAACCTCAGCGACGACATCCTGGTGTACTCGGCGACCCTGGAAGAACACCATGAACATCTGAGGGCAACCCTCCAAAGGCTCGTGGACAGCGGGTTGACCCTCCACCGGTCGAAGTGTTCCTTTTACCAGGAATCAATAGACTCCTTTGGCTACACATTCACGAGGGAAGGACTGAAAGTTGATCCCAAAAAGGCGGAGGCAATCAAGGCAGCAAGCACCCCCAGGAACCCCACCGAAGTGCGTAGCTTCTAGGACATGGCCACTTATTGTGGCCGGTTCATACCCAATCTGGCCGCTCTTGCAGAGCCCCTCAGAGCCCTCACCCGGGCAGACCGCCAATGGGAATGGACAGTGGCAGCACACAACACCTTTCAAGACATCAAGGCCAATCTCCTGGACACTACTGTAATGGCCTACTTCCAGCCCCGCCGCAAAACGGAACTAATTGTCGATGCCAGCCCTGTGGGCCTGGGTGCGGTGCTCCTGCAGGAACATGGACCCGAGGTGTGGAAGCCAGTCGCGTACGCCAGCAAAGCGCTGTCGGATACCGAGACCAGGTATGCCCAGATCGAAAGAGAGGCCCTGACGATCAAATGGGCGTGTCAACACTTCCACTTATATCTGTGTGGGCAAGAGTTCACTGTGGTGACGGATCATAAACCACTGCTGCCACTGTTTGCGGGATCATCCCGGCTGGCACCACCATGGATCGAGCGATGGGCAGTTCAACTGCAGGGATACAATTTCAAGATCGTGTTCCGGCCTGGAGCACCCAACCCGGCTGATTATCTATCCCGCCATCCTGATGTCGTCGGTCAACACCCACCGCAAGAAGAAGGCACAGAAGCGGATGCATTTGTCCACATGATCTTGCACGCAGCGTGCCCCGAACACATGACACTGAAAGAAATTGGTGAAGCGACCGACAAAGATGAGACGCTAACGAGAGTCCGGCATGCTCTGGAAGGGAATCGCTGGGCCCATTTCCTGGATGGAGCGCCGAGCCTTCGACTGGAAGTCAGCCATGCGCGCCAGCAGCTGTGGCAAATCCGGAGCGAACTGAGCGTGGGAGACGAAGGAGTCATCCTCAGAGGGCATCTTCTCGTAATACCTGAAAGCCTCCAACAGAGGGCACTGGCGCTGGCGCACGTAGGCCACCAGGGAATGGCCAAGACGAAGGCCCGTCTAAGGAGCAAAGTATGGTTCCCTGCAATGGAAAATCAAGTCGATGCAATGGTACGATCCTGCCATGCCTGCACCATCACTGGCAGCAATCAGGCTCCAGCGCCTGTGATCACTGAAGATGCTCCACTGACGCCCTGGACACATCTCAGCATAGATTTCGGGAGTTTCCCAGACGGTCAACATACCTTGGTCCTGGTTGACTCATTCTCTAAACTCCCAGTAGTCGAGATCCTCTCCTCTACAGCGTTTCCCCAAGTAAAAAAGGCTTTGAATCGTGTCTTTGCCACTATGGGGCTCCCAGCCGAAATCAGATCAGACAACGGCCCCCCCTTTCAAGGAAGAGACTTTCAGAACTATCTTGAGAGCCTCCGGATCAAGCATAGGAAAATCACCCCCCTGTGGCCCCAGGCAAACAGGGAAGTTGAGAGGCTGATGAGGACACTCAACAGAGCCCTGAGGATTGCCGTAGACAACGGTGAGGACCCAGAATTAGCTCTTGATCAGTTCCTAGGAGCCTATCGGCAGACACCCCATAGCACCACGAAGTGTGCTCCCGCCCATGTGCTGTTCAAGAGGGCGCCCCGCGACAGCATTCCGACAGACAGCACCTGGATGCCTGATAACAGGAATGATGAAGCCATTCAAGCCGGAGGCAAACCACCAATTAAAAGGCAAGCGAGTATCGCCATGCTAAAGAGCCCACCTTAAAGGAAGGAGACACCGTAGTAGTGCGAGATCGGCACCCGGGATGGAAATTCCGAACATCCCGAGACGTGGGTAATAGACAAGATCCAAGGGACTATGGTCACTGCCAGGCGAAATGGGCAAGTGGTGACCCGCAATGTGTCATGCTTTAAGAAAGCACGAGAACCAGCTGGAAGACATGACACAATGGAATGTCCAGAGGCAGGAGAAGATGGTGGTCTGGACCTCGGAAGCTCATTGCCAGGGTCACCTGTAGCCAGGCGGATTGGAGAGGGTCTACCACCCAGAGCAGGAAGACATGAGGTCATGAGGTTTAAGGTCATAGTTAATATATTATTAATCTAGGTGTAGAGAGCCACTCGGGCTCTCCAATACTTTGTAGCAACATTCACACACGCATTCACGCATACCCCGGGGCGGGCTCACGCCGGGGTATAAATAAAGAACGCGGAAGACCGCTCGGGGTCTTTCCGGCTACCACCTAACTGTTATCTGTGTCCCCCTACTTTGATTCTGGTGCCACGTGTCAGGCCCGCCCTGACACACCACACTAGGCAGCAATGACTACATTTATACTTTTTACAATTGTGATTATCACTATGCATGTGCATTGACTAAGGAGTCGAGTGATTGGTAATATTTTCATGTAGTAGGCATGGTGAGTGAGCACATTATGATTCACTGCAGAGGATTGCGTATTTCTTATATTTCTTGACACATGTTTGTAAATTAACTCCGCCGCATGTTTAAAAGGATTGTTTCCACCGCTTGGAGGATAACTGTTTGTTTTAGGGATGTTATAATGGAGCCTAAGTTGCCAACATTGGCATATGGTGTAAATGTGCTGGTTTCCACACTGGATGTCATCTCTACACATATCGTGAGATTTTGCTGATTTTTTTTTTTGTTTTCGTGGTTGCTTTTACTCAGGGCGCCACTCAGCACGGACAGCATTGTTTGGCAGAGCAGCGCGCTTGCGCTCTTCACAGGCAGGCCCCTGTTAGTGCACTTCTTAGAGTTTCTTGTTGCTCAAATGGGTGTCATTTCTGATATATATATGTTTCTCCATATGTTTAATTGCTTGATTTTTGCTTCCGATAAAGTGTCACTCATAGTTGTTGAAATGTCACTCGAAATTACAATGAAATTATGAAAATGTCACACATAGCAATTTGAAACCTTGGCAGCTATGGGAAGGATTGCAGTAGGTGGGCGGGGCAAATGCAAGAAATTAAATGAGAAACTAGCTCAATAAAAAGCAAACTGGAATCCAGCCACTCCGGGTGCTGGGATATTTAGCACTGCCTCACACCTACTGGGAAAGCAAAACTAATTAAAACAAAAGTGCGAAAGTAAAACTAATTCAAAAGAAGGCAATTTCCGAGGACAAATAGTTGAATTAAAAAACATAAGCTAACAAAATGCAATAGGAGCAGAAGGGCCAGGAAACACCAACCTGTACAAGGAAGCAAAAGGTGGACAAATTAAAATTGTTAAAGGTATTAACCCCCCCTTCTCCTACATGTGCTGCATGCTGGTTCTGCCAAGCAATCCAGATTCCAGCGCCCATGCACATGGCAGGAGCATGACAGGCGGGCAGAGGGTATGTAGGGCCAGCCTGTGTCTGTAAAGAGCTGATACGGTTGCTGCCGCTGGGGCATAGCGCTTCACCCGAAATAGAGCCCGTGGGCTTCCCTCTGCAGGGCACCTCCGTGCATCTGTGGCCCCTGGAGTGTGACCTCTGGAGTATGGCCCCTGGAGTATTCCCCAGAGGCCTCGACCTCAGCTGCATGCCAGCTGTTCAGGAACCCCTGGGCCATGCCATTCTGTACTCACAAGGGAAATTAAAAAGCATAAGACACTTTTAAAAAAGCAGAATTATAAAGGCGTCTTAAAGGAAGGCTGGATTCGGGGCATGCATCTCAGGAGGGTAAGTACCGACCCCCTGGCACCACTGAGGATGTGCACTCTCCCCATATAACACAGCCAGCCCCCCTCACTCCCAGGGAGGTCACTGATGACAGATGGGAAAACAAACAGCAAATTCAGACGCATATTGGCACATTGTTAAAGGCCTTTACTGTTTTCCTGTCTTAACTTCTGCCAGTTCCTTGGAAACCGGGCCAATGTTTTCTTTATGCTGCAAACCAAACTCACTGTGAACACAACCGAGGGGCTCGGAGTCCATGTAAGAAGTTCATCTGTTATTTGTACTTTGGACAGCTTATATTTTACGTTTCTGATGGAGCTGAATCCTGCTGAACAAGCCTCAGTTACACCTGCTCTGTAGCACTGAGGAAAATCTGCCCCTCAAGAAAAGTGCAGAAGGCGGTGTAGGGTGCACCATGGGGTTGGATTGCCATTAATGCGTTTGCCTGTCAGTGCCCAGACCGTAGTTATGTGAAAAGTAATATTAAATAGGCAAAACGTCACACACACTGCCTGACATTCCTAACCACGGATGGCTGCCCAGGCTCATACAAACAAGAATGACGCCCACATTAGGCCAGCAACTGAAGGGTATGAATGTTGTTCTGTGGGCTGATACAACATGCAAATGACCAGTGGCTGAAAATAGTCAACCCAAAACACCACTACATATATACAGGACCTTATTGTATGTATAGTTTTTGTGTGAAAATAAGATGCTGGTAGGCAAGACTTAAAAATTAGCATGTTTTGAACAAGAGGCAATTCTGACGGTGCTATCTGACCATGAAAGAAAACCATATAAAGTTTGTGCTTATATTTAAAAGCAACACAATCACTAAGTACATATACATCTGTCCTATCCCAGAAAGTGAACTATACAATGATGTTATGTGGTACCCTTGAGTATAATGGATCTGGTCACCCAACAGCTTTTAAACCTTTTTATGTGTTCATTTGTGGGTTTTGCAAAGTGCTACACATTACCTTATGATTACTTCAAAGTGCTAGAGGAGGTTACCATCTACTATATGTTGAGTGGGCGAGGGAGGCTGGTCTAATGAAAAGAGTGGAGCCCATTTCTGCTCTTCTCCTATTACCACTCGTGGCTGTGAGGTCAACGAGGAAGCAATTTTAAATTGTTCTGTCTGTGGGCGGTTTGTGAGTCATAGTTGGCTGGCTTTAGATATGAGTAGGACTGAGGATGTTCTACAATCAAGTACCCTGCTGTGCTTCCAGGAATCTGCCCCTCTCTTCCAACCTCTTGAATAAAAGCCGCTGAATTAGGTGGCAGACGGTCATCAGTGGTTTCTAGCAAGGGTGCCATGTGGAGCCATTTAATGCAGCCAATCAGGGCTTTTGCTCCAGTAGACTTTATGGATGGTGCATACAAACTTGAATCTGATCTTCCCTTCTACTGGAAACCAGTGGAGAGCTTTGATGGAGGACATGAGACAAAAGAATGGTGAGACCCTGTCTGTTGTTTCACTGCTAGGTTTGACTTTTCTAAAGTGTGTATGAACATGAGGTGGAGCATGTAACTGGTGGTATGTGATGAGCCACCAACCACCAGAATGAATTCTGCTAGGCCCCATATAATACTGAGCAGGTTTGCTTCAGGTTTTGCCTCATGCTTTGTCCACTTTTAAGTTATATTAGAACATTTGAATGTTGGGAGCTCCATTGAAAACACTGCAGTGCTCCAGGCTTCCAACGGACAGTAGAAGCCCAGAGCTCCAACATTCCAAAGCTGTTGCTGTAAACAAAGCCCTCACAGAGCCTGAGAGGATTTCAACCTCCTCGGGCTCCGTGAGGCCTTTGTTTTATTTGTTAGAACATACTGCCCTCTAGTCGCAGAATGTTCTAATAGCCTTACAGCCCTCCGTAGCTGAGCTATGTCAGCATTAAAGTCCTGCTCTGTGGTTAAAGGCCCTCGCCTTCAGCTCGGGCCTTTAACGCTGGAGCAGGCCTTTAATGGCTGGTCTAGTCCACTACAGCGGGCTATAAGGCTATATTACATAATTGTATTCCCCCATGGCTAGGATTTAGATAGCTTTGGTCATTAGATTTAGTTTCATTTCGAGCACACCTCCTAGGAAATTAGGGCGTGCCCAGGGAGGTGGTAAGAATATGTTATAATCACATAAATATTGGGGTTGGTGGAGCAATGGGCAGTAATGCATTCGAACAAGGAGTAAGTTATAATAGGGAAGTTAGTGCAGGACAAATCACTCCATCTCTCGTGCCCGCTCTATTCCTAAAGATAATTTTGTGACTGGATGGAAAAGATCGTAGAGAGCAGTAGTGCAGTTACCTCTGAACAATGTTTCAGGAAATGACACGTGGTATCGGTAAGGAGCTTGTTGTTGTCGATCGTGTGTTTCAAGGCTGAGAAAGTGCTCACAAGACCCAATTTTATAGAAGTGTTGGGTTCATCTAGTGGCTTGGGCCCCTATGACACACTGGGATTTGCAAAATTGGGTAACTTTTTTAGGAATCCGGTTTGCTACTGGCTGGAGTTCACTTTTAGTTTAGAGTCCGGGCCTATTTTTTGTTCCAGGTCAACCCTGACTCAGAATAAAGTGCATTTTCTATCCTGTGCCAGGTGTGATTAAGCAGATGCCGCATGGTTCTTTTATGTGTAGAAAGGGGCTCTACACATTTGTGTTGCTACTGTTCGAACACTGGCTGCAGGAGCTTGCTTTACTACATCTTGAGGTACCAATGCAATTTACAGAGCACAAATACATTTTTGCATTACAAAATTGTAGAACGATAAAGAACAGACGAAGCCAGGAGTTACTGGTTAGGTTGATACAACAGAACATCAGAGCTTAAATCAGATAGGGCCGGAAGGGCAAGTTGGAAAACAGGGGCCTGAATTCTCAAATCAGCCGCCAGAGGCTACCGTGAGTGGTAGCCTCTGGTTCCTGATTTAAGAATGTCAAAATTGCCGTTAGGAAAAAAAAATCAAACTCCTCGAAATTTAGTTTTTACAGAAATTTGATTAACTTATTTTTTTTAAACTCGAGATTGCATCTTGCACAAAGACATGAAGTAAGTCGCCGGATAAAAAGAAGTGACACAAGATACCGGCAAATCACATATCACTCTAAAACAGTATTGTCATGGAATTTTGTGAGACAAATTTCACGCACCCTACGTTTCAATGCATGAATTGTTTTAGGGGGAGCTCACACTCAACACTTGGCGACAGGACCCTAAATCGTTCTTTGCTCAAAACTTACATTTTTCATGCAAGTCAAATATAGTGGGATTCCTGAGATAGGAATAGGTAACGCTGAAGACTGTGACGGACCTAATGAGGAGGTCTGGATTGGGCATGGAGTAAGGGTATGGCGGTCAACCTAAAACCACTTGTCAACAACCTGCACAGCTAAAAGAAGTCGTGCCCAAATTTACCTTAAGTGACATCCTCCTATGCATAATATAATGAAGAAAAAGCTAAGTGCAGCAGGGGGAGACCCCCAGCTGCCAAGTGGCTCCATGGTGGGACACCTGCAGTAAGCACAGGGTGCATAGGCGCTGGAAGCAGAGGTGCGGGGTTGCTGCTGCAGCACCCCCACAAATAACCAAGCCTGAGTTCCGAAGGTGAATGAGCAATAAAGATGCTTTAGAACCTCTCCTCAACCCTCACCAACCAAGCACGTAACCGCGGCATCATCCTTGACTCCTTGCTCTCAATGAACCGCCAAATCAACGCCGTCTCATCTTCCTGCTTCCACATGTTCCGCATGCTTCGGAAGATCTTCAAGTGGATCCTCACCGAATCCAGGAGAACGGTCACCCAGGTGCTTGTCAGCAGCTCGACCACGGCAATGCACTCTATGGTGGCGCCACCCAAAAACTGAAAATGAAAATGCAGCACATCCAAAACACCTCTGCCAGTATTATCCTGGGCATCCCCGCCGCAGCCTCATCTCAAGTCACCTGAGAGACTTTCACTGGCTCTCGATCAAGAAACTAATCACCATCAAGCTCCTCACACATACCTACAAAGCCCTTCAAATAACTGGGCCTGCACACCTCAACCACCACCTCTCCTTCTACACACCCAGCAGATATATCCGCTCCACCCAAGTGGCACTGTCCACTGTCCGACGGATCCGCAAGACCTCGGCTGGAAGAAGATCCTTCTCTTACCTCGCCACGAAGACCTGCAACTTCCTGCCTCTGGACCTCAGGCAATCACCATCACGACCTCAATTCAGGAAGGACCTGGCTCTTTGACGGAACTGAAAAACCACCTCCAGCCTCCCCAGTACCTTGAGACCCTAATGGGTGATAAGTTGCGCTTTACAAAAACCCTGATTGCTTGATTTAAATTTTGTGTTTATCTTGTCACATATCCTGTGTATTCAAAAACAGTGTCAAATGTCATGCTATGTCCTCTGACAAAGTTCTGCTTATTCGAAAACTGGTGTTTACTTTTATTCCTCTGCAGGGGGTAGATTCGGAAGTGGGGGGTGTTTGGGGAGTTACATCCCCGAAATAAATGTATTTTATGATAAACAGATGGCCACAAGTGTTTTCTTTCGGGTGTGGTGAGGTGTCTGTCACATTTTAGCAGAGATTTTTTACATATACACAAACAAAGATGCACACACACTTTCCCTCTCTGTTTTGAAAGTCTTCAAAAATGTTGGTGATTTTGACAAAATCTTGTGGTTTCTCTTACTTATTAACCAATCTGCATTTCTCTCCCTTTTCATTATCCTCCTGCACCCTCCTTGCCGAAAAATGTATTTTAACATTATATGCCAACATGAATGTTGGAAAATATGAAGCTCACACCCCCAGGCTCACTGACCAAGCTATGTCCCTGTTCCTCTGACTGCAAAGTGAGAGGATGTTGTTAGGGTGACCTATGTGACGATCTTGCTTGTGGTACAGGAAGTGAAAGGAAAGGTTATAGGCTGTCATCTTTTTTGTAACGCACAACATAAATACTTTTAGATGAACTATACACTTATTTCAAAATATATCAGTAATTAGAAAGGAGCAAATTCATTTAAAAACAATTGTAATTCTGAAGAGTGATGGAATCAAAGATTTTAACAGCATTAAAACATATCAAGACACTTGGTGATGGGCATATGATAAAAATTCACTGAAACTGGATTTTCACACATTATCGTTTGTGCACTATATAGTTGTGCAAGGAAACAGCATGTTTATGTAAACTGGTTACCATTTCAATGGAAAATGTGCTGTCTGTAAATAACAGTGCACTATCACACCAGTGCTTCAAAACACACCAGAGGCTGTATGCTGCACTGTAACCACGCTCCTGCTGAATGGGCGTGGCACATTTGCTGTGCTTGTTTTTTTTGTGATGCTTGGATTTTTCACAATCCTTGCGACTTTAGTGATATAACATTGATGACAGCACTCTCACCCTAAACATTGTTCCAGCACTAAGAACAGGGTGTATATTCTTGCAGCATTATAAAGAGAGGAAACCTTCCTGGCCCGCTGACAACAATATTAAATATTAATTTTGAAGCTTGTCTCAGGCAGCCTACGCCAGAGGTGTCCAGCGTGGGTCCAGGACAGCTTGACCCATTCCAGATTTTCAAGATAACAGCTGACTGTGCAAATCAATTGAGATTCATTTTGTACAAATGTATCTTATATGGATATCCTAAAATATATAACAATGGTTCAGCTCTCCTGGACGTACACTGGACACCCCTGCTCTAGGAAAATCAAAAGGCTTGGGACAGGTTTCGAAAAAATTCTTACCCAGCAAAGTGAAGGCTTGACGGGTTTTCTCTAAGTCGTCTGCATCGTCCACTCCCTCGATGACTGTGTTGCCTCCCAGAGTTGTGTACAAATAGTCCTCTGCGCAAGCTGGAAATGGAATGAAAAGTTTATGATCAGGAAAACAAGAAGGCAAATTCAACCACACTTCGAAATTAGTAAACAATGCGATGTATAACACATTAAACGTGTACTTCAATACAGAAAATTCTGCTAGGTTAAAATAAATACTGCCAACATCAATAGATTCCATTTTGCAACTGTGAACAACTAGAATTTTCGCCACAGGAAATCAACAGATGTTCAAAAACCCATATACCTGCAACTGGATCCTATAGATTCCAGGTGTAACTTTTCAACTGGTCTTCTCTTCAAGATCTTACTTTGAAGAAGGGGATCTCCGCCAAAATGTTTACAAAGGCCCGACCAGGAAGGGGCCACAAAAATGCGTAAAAAAATTGTACCTCCACCGAAACTGCCTTAGCGTACAGTGCATATATCAATGGGCCTGCATTGTGCCTGATTGCAATTTGGGTACCTTGGAATGAGGAATAAAAGGAATAGTACTTGTTATTCCCCATTGCGAAGTTTGCAAACTGAACATGTGGGCAATTTGCACCCATGATTTGCGGCAGGTTTCACAATGAAGTATCTCTAGAAAGTATAAAATTAATCCACAAGACAATAAGTAAGCTTTAATGAAATAGACTTAATTTTGGTTGAATTTTACATTTCTCAAGGAACACTTTATCCTACAAATTGTATAGAAAGTTACTTAAATATTCTGACTCTGAAAGTTAACTTTGTCAATTGGAAGAGACTTTGAGAAACTGAGGCTGTCTAGATCCTGAATGCTGAGCATCCCGGGTCAATAAGCCCTGTCTTGTTGAATTTGTTGCTCCTCACTGTGCACTGCAAAGAGGATCTTCCAATCATTGCACTGATGCAAAGTAACATGCATTTCATGAAAAGAGCATCGAGCGTGTGAGCAAAGGATGCCCGGGCTCCATCCTTCTCCAGAGGAGGCCTTCGCGAAAGCGCCTCTTGATTTCCATTGATCGAAAAACCTACGAAGACAAAGGAAATTGCCGCAAATTGACAGGGGCTGAGAGCATTGATCGGCCTCGACAGATGAGCCGGACTTTCTTATTATCCATTTGTCAGTCTCATGTCAGCCAATACCACATTAACATGACACACGCAAAGTGACAGCGAAAGCACGTGGGCCATGGACAAAAATGGGCTGCACAGCAGGCTTAGAACCAAAGGTGGCACTTGTGGTGTGAACACGTTCAACATAATGATTCACAGTTGTAAAGCAGTAATACAAATATAAAAGGACCTCTTGAAAGGTGTTGTTTTATTTTAAGATGGAACATACAATTAGTACCGAATTATTTGTTCTAGGTGTGTTTTCCACATCATTGTGACTGGCAGCATATCCCCTATCATGCAGCATCTACGGTTAGTTTTCGATAAAAAACGTCTTTGTAGCTGAAACTGGAAAAAACTTTCTAAGAATGACGCATACGGCATTCGATGCAACTCCTGGCATTTTGCAAAAGCTAACGTTGTGGAGTAGTGTGGCTCACTGGTTAGAGGCGGCAGGCCTGAGAGCAGAAGTCAGCCTGGGACCAGGGTTCAATTCCCGACGCGGCAGAGTCGTGGACCTTGGTCAGCGGACTCGATAATTCTCGCTTCGGTGCTTACTCTAATCAGGGGTTCCACTCGTTCCACTCGGCAACTCTGGGCATTAGCTTGCCTAATCTCCACAACGGCCCCACCAATTCCGGGGATGCCTGGCCTGCCTTGGGGACTCCCAGCAAGGGACCATCCCACAGGGAAAGCCCCAGAGTTATACAGCGCCGGGACGCCCCGTTGCTGGGGCAGCTGTGCGCTTTACAAGTATACTACATTTACATCATTTACATTTAACTGGTCACTTTTCAGTGCTCAGGTTGAAAAGTGTGCTATATTGGATTGTAAACCTCAATGAATGATTAGGGGATGTGCTTTTGTCTACTGCAGTAAAACAAATATACTACATTTTTTAATAGGGTAAAGAAAATTATTCATTCTTTGCCATGAAAATGTTTTTCACTGTTCAAATAATCAAATTCACACATTTCAAAATGATGAAAGATTGATTAAAGACACAACACTCATTTGATTAAAAAAAGCAAAAGAACCAATAACCTATCACCTTGGATATAATGGATGTGTATAGTTCTTCCAGGTCTTAATTTGTAAAAAAAAAAAAAAATGCCAGGGCCCTTGTCAAGAGTTCACTGCAACTTGCAACACCCAGTGCCCGTGCCAGCACAGTCAGTGACGACACCAACACGCCTACTATCCCTCACACTCCTACAAGTGTGCCAATTTAGGCTATTCCAAGCGCTCAGAATGGGTTGGCCGGCTGGTATAAGTCATTTTTAGGTCGAGCCTAGAACAGCGCATGCGCTGCATGCTCGACTTTAGTAAGGGGCTTTTCAAAGTGCTACCCGCCGGCCACCAGCTTGCGTTTACGTGCACAAGCACGCGCGCCTCTAAAAATATCCCCGACATCAGCATACTCATAACACAGGGGCTCGTTTGGATGAAACACTGTGGACCACAGAACTTTATTTACAAAATCATGTGATTTAATATAACCACGCATAAAATTTTTACAAATAAATTGTCATTTGACGTGGGAACAAAAAACAAGTGCATTTAAAATGACTTAGGGTGCCTGAGGTACATCCAATTTCTCCAAAATATAATTCCACGAAGCAGCTGTGAACTCCTAGTAGTGCTGCGAGTCTGGAGCACCCTCCAACGGTTATTCTCCATAGTTACCTATGCATAGCATTTTTTTCAGGATGAGGGCCGTAAACGGGCGAACAATGTCCGATAAGATGGGGGTCGACACTTTTAACAACGGCCTAAGGTCTAGCCATATTGATTATGTGCTAGTAAGTTTATCATTGTGGTAGTTTTTAAGGAATATGGTCGTTATTACTCGAGCTGAAAGCGATCATAACCCACTTGTCGTCACAATGGCTGGGCTGTTTGAAGAAGTTTCATCCACTAGGGTTGATCTAGGGGCAAGTGATTTGGCACTAACTAATGACACTCACCATATGAAATGGAGAAACGTTTCAGATTCTCCAGAAATATTGCTAGCCATAAATAATGAGGTAGACAGGGTATTAGAGGTTTGGGGAACTACTGAGGAAAGCCAGATCTCGTTGTCCCATGTTACAGAGACGCACACCATGCTCTTTGTGGGACTAAAGGTATTTTTCTGTAAACCTGCAAATATTAAGAAAGACAGGAACAAGAAAGGCGAAGGGTGGTTTAACGATAAATGTCGCCACTCACATAGGGCATTGGGGATGGCCTTAGGTGCTGGGGACTTAGTAAGAGTTAGGAGGGCGCGGGACTCCTATAGAAAGGCAGTTAAAGAAGCTAAAAAACTCTGGGACCAGGCAAGATGGCAGGAGCTCAATGAAGCATGTGTGTCTCGAAATTCAAAAGTATTTTGGGATATGTATAAGTGGGACGGGGGGGTGCCCAGAACCCCGGCAGAATAATGTTGCCCATCATCTATGGGTTGAATACTTCAAAACCCAGTATGATTCCTTGGAGGATAAACATAAACCGATCTATTCAATTATACTTTTTTTACTAGTGGGATATTCACACTAGTGAATGTGGGCAGGGCGTTAGATACTATTACACCAGGACGTGCTCCTGGTATGGATAGCATCCCTGCGGATGTATTTTTAAATCATAAGGATTCATGACATTTAGCAAACGCAATTGCCTGTGGTGCCCCAATCCCGGCTTCCTGGAAAGGGGCGGAGATAATTCCAGTATTCAAGAAGGGTGACAAATCTGTAGCATCCAATTACAGGCCAATTAGCCTTACAGATTCCATTCAAAAGATTATGGGTAGACTGATCTTGCAAAAAATACAGTCATGGATGGAAGATGAGCAAATACCCCACTGCAGGCGGGATTTTGACCGCTCACAAGCACCATTGATCAGGTCTTCCGTTTTATCAATATCTATTGGAAGACAGTTGTCTTGGGGAAAGGGGCTTTGTATGCGGTATTTGTGGATTTGAAGGCAGCCTTTGATCTAGTGCCACATTGCAGACTGTGGAGTGTCTTAAGTGAGATGGGGATGACCTCTGAACTGTTATCCTTGATCGTCCGCTTACATGAGGGTAACCATGCACGGGTTCGGTGGGGGGCCAGGGGAGAGGTTACTGAGTCCTTTGCCATGAACAGAGGAGTGCACCAGGGATGCGTGCTCGCACCTACCCTGTTCTCACTCTTCGTAAACGGGGTGGCCGATTTCCTCTCGGTGGTCCCTTCCGACGCCCCTATGCTGGCGGAAGAACATATACCTATCCTCATATTCGCGGACGATACCTTGATTATCTCCAAAACCCCCAGGGGTCTGCAAAAAGCCTCAAGTAGGTTTGAGGATTTTTGTTCCATCCGGGGCCTTGTAATCAATACGAAAAAGACAAAGTTCATGTCTTTTAATGAACATAGGTCATTCCGGGGCAAGGTATACTTCAACAATGCTCCCCTTGAAAAAGTCGATGCTTTCACCTACCTGGGAGTTACGTTACAGGCAGATATGGGGTGGTCTAACCAAATCAATGTGTCCACACTAAAGCATAAACAACAGGCCGGGATTCTTTCAGCCAAATTCAAATCCTCCTTCTCCAAACCGATCAGCCCATTGTTGAAGATCTATGGTATGAAAGTTCTAAGCTCCGCTCTTTACGGAGCTGAGCTATGGGGATTTACGAATCTATCCACCCTATCTGCAGCTGAAAACTCATTTTTGCGAAAGGTTTCTAGTGTTCCAAAAAGTACACTGATGCGCCCATTGCTGCTGGACCTAGGTAGGAAAGCAGTAATGGACTTGGCAACACTCCGCCCCCTTCTATATTGGGGAAGATTGTGGTGTACGGCTGAACTTTCGCATTATGCCAAGGGTCTCAAAGATGTAATGGATGCAGATCGTTTTCATAAGGTTAAATGGTTGAGAGAGATCAGGTCGTTGCCGGTGAACCAGGGTCTGAGTGAACTATGGGATGATCCTCTTAATGCTCCTTTTCCCTCAAAGAAGATTCTGAAGGAGATGTACTGGGTTTTGATAATGGTTTCAGTATGTTCTAGTGGTTCAGAAAAGCATTTGACAGGCCGGTTTCTGGAATTTAAGGCAAGGCCTGCATTAGAACAGTTCTGGGATGCCATCGAGAAACCATTTGACAGGAAGTTGTATTTCCAGCTGAGGGTTGGTACCCTTCCTGTTAGAACATTTACCAGCAAATGGATAGGGGCCACCGAGAATGCATGTCCAGGGTGCCAAGATAGACAAGAAACTATCAGTCATCTGTTGTTTTTTTGCCTTGTATACAAGAAACCTTGTGCTATGTGGGTTATACCCATTTGCAAGCTATTAGGCTTTAGAAGGCATGAAGATGCGTTGAGAGTCCTTACTACGGATCCAAAGCTACCAATAGCAATTGCAATAGCCAAATTCTTGGGTTGGGCCTGGTCTATTCGATCTAGGGCATTTCCCTAGGACCATTTAAATGATTATTATCTTTAAAGTTACCCTGTATTACTTGTAATGAACTGGAGTTATGAATTACTGGGGCTCAATGTTGATTTTTTAGACTTGTATATTTTAAAAAAAACTATATGTCTTTTAGATCTATTTTATTCGACAGCCTACTAATGTTTAATATTTTCTTTAAATGTTTTTAGGACTGGAATATTTATGCATTTTAAAGTGTATGTTGTAACGTTTATGTTGTGCTTTTATGACACATCTGTCGAATAAAGCTATTTGAATTGAATTGACTGCCTAGGAGGATGACAGAATGAAGTGGCAAAGGATGGGTTTGAAGAAATTCATGGGCATGGGAAAGTACTTTGCGGAGGAAACAGGGCCATACTGCCATGGAGGTATTTCATGCATTGATTCCATCTCCACTCCTCATTCATTCATACGGGTCCTTTGGAATTTTTTATTCCACGAGTGCCAAATACTTCATTGTACACTGAATGTCCAGAATGTCAAAGGCACGGATAAAACAGATGCACAGTAGTTCACGTTCATAAGGCACACTTGTCACATATCAGGGCACACAGAATTCAGTGCCTCAGTCATTGAACTGTACAAAAGATACTCTTGGGTTTTAGCACTGATTAGAAGTGTGCGGATAAAATAACATTCCTGTACAACGGCTTGTCTGCACAGTGATCTGAATGTTTAGTACTGAAGTTATTACTGAACCCCCGCACACCAATTTCCCCTGATGAATTTCAGAAACTTTACTCAGTGTAAAATATCCAGTACATTCCAATATATGCAGAGTTAGAAGCGGAAGTGTGTGCATGCAAATCATCTTTTTCCAAAGAAAGGTTTGAATAGTTTTTTTTTAAACTACTCCCATTAACTACCACATCCCACGGTGTCAGGATTGTTCAGGCGTGGTAATTAGCCGTCTCTTTCCTGTAACACTTATAATCAGATTTACATTCTCAAATATATTGTAATTCAAATTATCCTATTTAAATAGAATCATCTGCTTTTCCAAAAAAAACATAAAGCATTTATCAACGACGAAAACCGTGTTGAAAATGTAATGTTTTTACCATTGGCCAACAACATTACTGCAAAGCAAATTATGGGGGTGTTCAGCAAAATACACAAAGAGCCCCTTAGCTTCAATAAATAAAGCAATCAGGGGTATGTAGAGCACGGCTACTCACCCGTGAGGGCCTTAAAGCGCTGGGGGAGGGGGGGGGCTGATCCGTCTGGGTGTGAAGGTTCAGTCGAAGAGCCAGCTTCCAACACAACTTCCACATTTCGCTTCTCAGAAAATACTTTGTGTGCTCATGACAGTGCAGCTCTAGTCTGCTCCTCTCTCCCATTTTATATCATAGGTGATCGCCCATCTTTCTGCTCCACAGCCCCAGTGCATCCAGAGGAGGGCAGCCAGAGAACACCCGTGTGGCTCAATGGTTAGAGCGGCAGACCCTGATGCAGAAGTCTAGCCCGGGACCAGGGTTCGATTTCCGCCTCGGCGGGTCATGGGCTCAATTTCCTCGGACCTGATAATTCTCGCCTCGGTGCCTATTCTAACCATGGGTCCCACGCTGCGACTCTGGGCAATAGCTTGCTCAATCTCCACAACGGCCCCAACAGCGCTGGGATGCCTGGCTTCACCCTGGGGGTGCCCAGGAGTGGACATTTCACAGGGAAAAGCCAGGAAGGGTTCCACAGCGGTATGCGTACAGCGCCAGGGCACCCCAGTTGGGGTAAAAGTGTGCTTTACAAGTACAAATTTCATTCATTTCACACCTCAGCATCTGTGATCCTTCTCAAGCTCAACATCACCCAGCATCACTCACTTGTAGGGGGCTCTGGGCATTGCACAGACATCAATCCACAGCACTGGGGCAATCATCTTACCACATAAACTGTGCACCCACCACACGAGAAAGATACTGAGATCTAGTCCTGCCCCACTTTTGAACATTCTCAGGATCACAATGTCCTAAATGGGTGGCACCTCTTTGCAGTGCATGCAGCCGAGCTCTGGAACGCTATCCCATCAAGAACAAAATGCCTTCAGAACCACCGGTACAGACCTGGTTGCATCCAAACACCTGGCACACCCTCCAGCCAAGATCTCCCCTCCACACAGGCTCCTCACGCAATAATCCATCAACTGAGATGAAAAAATAGTGGCATGTATGTCCAAGCATGTCTCTACTCACATTATGCCCCTTCCAGGATCTCTGCCCCATATGACACGTTTTGTCTCTCAGATTACTAATCTGGAAACACAGTTAACCTTGTCAAAACCTTTGTTGATAGTTCCCTCTATAGACGAGAGGTGCAAGAATAGTGTTTGTGGAGCACCACCAGGCGCGTAGAAGGATGCCATGGGCCCTGGAGCAAGCAAGGACAATAGCCACGTTGGCCACTGTTGGGGTAGTAAAATACAGAATTGTCAGGGTTCAATGGGCCCCTGAGGGCTCTGTGCCCTGCTGCCACTGCATCTGCTGCATACAATCTGTGCTCAGAGCCCTACTCTGAATGGCAAACTTTTAAGGTTAGGGATAATCTCTCACAAAGAACGTGATCTTCTCCCAGGATGAGCAGCAAACCACAGGTGATTTGGTGTCCAGTTTGATTGCAGTGCTTCATGAAGCCGCATGCACATCTGGTTTTGGTCGTTTTGAACATTGCTAGAATATCAGATGCAACGTTCTCACACATACACAGAACAAGCGCCATGATCAGGTCTGCAAGTTACCCTCAGACACAAAAAAGACAATGCCAACAGCAGCAGTGCAAGCTTACCCCAGACACAGAACAAGTACAGGCTAGCAGCATCGGTTGAAGCCCCTGTGACACACACAACAGGCACAGACAACACAGACTTCTGTCACAGAATGCAGCAGCAGTGCAAAGAGGGCTCAGGTGTGCATGTAAATGTGTGAATATGGCTAATGCCTTTATGCGCACAACCAGTTGGAGGATTTTTTTTTCCGACCCACCACCCTTGCTTATTATTGAACTCTGAAACCTAAGGACTTCAGAAACGTGCTTACTTTTGATTAAGACATTAATCCAGTGTATACATCAGATTATTGTAATGCTCTTTTGGTCACTGGTTCTACTAACTTTATGTTAGGTTTGTGCTGGCAAATGCCAGCCACCCACCTCAGAATTCAGTATGGATCCTTATTATGCGCAATGGGTCAGGCCACACCGGGTTTGGCTTACATTTCCCTTGCTTGAGAAAAGAACCGCCTCTTGCCGCTCCCGCTTCGCGGGAGCCGCTGCGCCAGGACACGAGTGATGACGCTGCCACGAGAGAGACTGCATGTCCCAGGGGGCCATTGTTGCTGCCCGCACCTGAGCCTGCTCCCACTGATTTCGGAGCCTTCATCACCTCTTGCCGCTCCCGCTTTGCCGGAGTCGCTGCGCCAGGACACGAGTGAGGACGCAGCCACGAGAGGGACTGCATGTCCCAGGGGGCCATTGTTGCTGCCCGCACCTGAGCCTGCTCCCACTGATTTCGGAGCCTTCATCACCTCTTGCCGCTCCCGCTTTGCCGGAGTCGCTGCGCCAGGACACGAGTGAGGACGCAGCCACGAGAGGGACTGCATGTCCCAGGGGGCCATTGTTGCTGCCCGCACCTGAGCCTTCTTCCGCTGATTTCGGAGCCTTCATCACCTCTTGCCACTCCCGCTTCGCGGGAGCCGCTGCGCCAGGACACGAGTAAGGACGCTGCCACGAGAGGGACTGCATGTCCCAGGGGGCCATTGTTGCTGCCCGCACCTGAGCCTGCTCCAGCTGATATTTAAATCACCACTAACTCCGCTACGTGGAACGCGTGCACGCGCGGGCCGGGTGAAGCCCGGGCCAAGGGCGGGCCCTTTTGAGCCCGTTCGAGACAGTGAGAGGCTGGGCTGGGCCCCCCTTCTGAGGTGCTGGATTTTAATGGTGGTCGTGCTCTCTCAGTAAGTGACCCCTAAGATTAGCACTTGGGCCCACGGTAATAACCTCTGCCCCCAATAGGGGCAACAAAACTGATTAAGCATGACAGCACGGGAGGGAAGAGGGAGGAAAGGAGCGGGATTTGGGTACGTTGCGAGAACCCTTGATCAGTTCATAATGAGGGCCAGTTCCGTGCTTGAACACAAGATTGCTATCACAGAACAACGCCTTTCCACGGACCCGGTGTTTTCAAAACGATCATCTCTGGGGGCATAATCAATGTGCGTTCCCTGGAAAGACCCTGCCAGTTGGGCATTGCAAGGGGGCCAAGATCCCTATACCTAGGACAATTAATACATTTAATAGACATGAGTACACAGTACTAAGGTTGTATTTTATATTTACATACCAAAGTTACCCCCTGCTCTCTATCGCAGTGAGGTATAGATCCTCTAATGTCTTGTTGTCCCTGCTAGATCTACTGTTCCAAAAGAGTTACTCCGTTCTCAACTCAAGTAGTGTCCAGGACAATGTCCAACCAATGTCTGCCTTCTTTAATGGCAGTACATATATCCACACTCAACCACATGTGCACAAACCTTAAGGAAAAAAAATGAGTGGTGGAGCGGAAGGCACCTCACGGGCGAACAACCCTCGGGGATGTTGGCTGATGTTACCAACTCACTGCCCCTTTCTCATCATCGGTTGCCTTCCAGTCCCAAAAGAAAACAAACTGGGTACAACACATAAAATGAAATGCGTGTAAAGGTGCTAAATAAAGAGTTGTGTAACATTAACTCATAAGGGACAGAGTGACATAAAATCAACAGACACACCCACTCAATTACTTTATTCTTCGTTTTAGTGTGAACTGTTAAATTAAAAAAGGAGGTTGGTAGCTTAGTATCGCCTACCAGTACCTGATACCGACATGTTTCACTGCCCCAATAATTTCGGCAGATTCATCAGGGTATTTCAACACTCGGTCACTGCACCAACTTTTGGAACATCCTTTCTGGACACTGTTGAGTCGAGACACAGATAAAAACCAGAGACACACCCAGTGATCAATACACATTCTTAGGTTTCCACAATTGAATAATGGTTGCAAATATCCTTATATTTATATAATTATATATTTACCCCAGGCCAGCATGGGCAGCTCATACCGGCTGGCCAAATCACACTTCGATTCGTTTAAAACCGATTGAGATATCAATCTATGGGGAGTGAAGAAAGGTATTATGAAACACCCAGCATTTCCGGAATATGGAAACAGCGCTGCTGAGCAAGGAAGCAAGATGGATATACAGAGAACGCAGTGACATGGTAGGCCTGAACGAAATTCTTGAGTGGAATCGAGTGAAATAGTCCTTTAAGGGCCATATAGCTGCATGAAGAATTTAGGATAATCTTCCTCCCCACTCATGTTGTGTAAATTTTTTGTATGTGCTCCTTGTTGTCCAACCAGTAATTATATGGGCCGTTGATTGTGCCCGGAAGTCCGTCTGGGGGACTGTGGGACCTGTACGGTACTGTACCACGCTATATGACTAAGAGAGAGATTGGGATAACAGTCGGTCTTGATGAGTGAAGCCTTGTCCCATGGCGAATCCATACCCGGTACCCCAGGAGTCTGAGTTATAGTATCTCAATCATACCCATTGGGTCAATACACCTTGCCCGGTGGTGATTGGTTGTAAATACGTCAATGCATTTGCATATACACGACTGTCAGGGTTGCATTATCTTGCCCTGTTCACTGGTAAGTGAGCTTAGGTGTGAGCACTGTGTATCGATTACTCTAGGTCTGCCGCGGGAGTATTTGAATCCAGTGGCATACTGAATGCCTTCTAATATCTTACCACCTCACGCATTATATTGTACATTTCCCCACTCCAAGACGGCGCCACAAAAACGTGACCTAATCTTAGAAATCTATCTGAAGTGTTCACTGGCATTTAGATCACGGGCACACATATACATACAACTACAACCTCTTTCGTTACTCCTTACATTAAATAACAGTCTGGCCCATGGGGGGGCCGAAAATGGCACTAGGTCGACTAATTGTAAACTCCAGACAATGAATTAAGTCGTCCTCCGGCACCGGTCCAAGATGGCGCTCCCGTTCCAACTAGGAACGTCTCCTTGTGCGCAGGCGCGATATACCACGTGACCAGACGCCGCAGACAAGCTTTAAAAACAAACGCCAGCGAGAGCGCGGTGTTCCTGGGATGATAGAAGGTCCTGGTTCCGTACTGTACGGTGAGGAGTGGGGGGCTTAGACGGATACATGAAGTTTGGAGTTGTAATCAGGCGGTCACACTAAGTGATGTAGGAATGAGTGATTGCTAAAGAAATTGAGCGGTGTGTACTACGTTCGGGTGTCCGCTGCACCACACATTGGAAAGGGAACTATGAGAACATTATGCATTAGGCTTTGGGAGTCTTGAACTCGCCCGTTTCTGCTCTGGGATATTACCCGGTGTTGTTTGCCATGGGCCCCTAGTTCTTAACACGTTTGAATACTTGTGCATAAAAAAACCATAGAAATCAGCGCTGCTGTGCAATTCCGCTTTACAAATGCTGGGTGTTTCATAATACCTTTCTTCACTCCCCATAGATTGATATCTCAATCGGTTTTAAACGAATCGAAGTGTGATTTGGCCAGCCGGTATGAGCTGCCCATGCTGGCCTGGGGTAAATATATAATTATATAAATATAAGGATATTTGCAACCATTATTCAATTGTGGAAACCTAAGAATGTGTATTGATCACTGGGTGTGTCTCTGGTTTTTATCTGTGTCTCGACTCAACAGTGTCCAGAAAGGATGTTCCAAAAGTTGGTGCAGTGACCGAGTGTTGAAATACCCTGATGAATCTGCCGAAATTATTGGAGCAGTGAAACATGTCGGTATCAGGTACTGGTAGGCGATACTAAGCTACCAACCTCCTTTTTTAATTCAACAGTTCACACTAAAACGAAGAATAAAGTAATTGAGTGGGTGTGTCTGTTGATTTTATGTCACTCTGTCCCTTATGAGTTAATGTTACACAACTCTTTATTTAGCACCTTTACACGCATTTCATTTTATGTGTTGTACCCAGTTTGTTTTCTTTTGGGACTGGAAGGCAACCGATGATGAGGAAGGGGCAGTGAGTTGGTAACATCAGCCAACATCCCCCAGGGTTGTTCGCCCGTGAGGTGCCTTCCGCTCCACCACACATTTTTTTCCTTAAGGTTTGTGCACATGTGGTTGAGTGTGGATATATGTACTGCCATTAAAGAAGGCAGACATTGGTTGGACATTGTCCTGGACACTACTTGAGTTGAGAACGGAGTAACTCTTTTGGAACAGTAGATCTAGCAGGGACAACAAGACATTAGAGGATCTATACCTCACTGCGATAGAGAGCAGGGGGTAACTTTGGTATGTAAATATAAAATACAACCTTAGTACTGTGTACTCATGTCTATTAAATGTATTAATTGTTCTAGGTATAGGGATCTTGGTGTTTATTGATTGCTTAGAGTGGAGGGCGATCCCTTACATACCTTTCCATATCCCTCTTGGCTCCTTCTTGCTATTGCATTGCAAGGGGGCCCCAGTCGGAGACTGTGAGTTTGTATCAAACCCCGATATTAATTAGTAATGAAGGAGATCCCTTGAACCCCCCCTCACTGCCAGGAAGGACACTGCCAGAGACAATAAAGAACACGGTTATGTGTGTGGCAGAAGTCCACAAAGAGGTTACTCAATCCATGGATTTTACAGAGGGTGGAGATGGCAAGAGAAAAAGAGGAGGCACACGTGGAGGCATACAGCAAAAGGGAAAGAAATCTAAGACCTCTAAATCTAATAAACAGAGGGATTTGCCACATCCAGATACTTCAATTATTGAAGTCTCACAAGACATTGTGCCCGCAGTAATTGCCCCTAGTACGGATGTTATTGGGATTGGCCCAGGGGAGCTGGAGGAAGCGCACTGGCAGAGAATAGGTGCCCTTTTTTTAATCGTCCCTGGAGCCACTAATGGAAAGACTCGCAGTAATTGAAAATAGACTGGAGAAAATGGAGGGACTGATAATGACCACCCTGGGAGGCATTGAGAATAAAGTATCAAATTGCGGCCATGTAAATGAGCCAGCGAGGGAGGGTGGAAGGGATCCAGCTGCTTGCCCTGGTATCAGGGTAGCATCAACTACAGGCCCGGTCTCCCAACCGTTAGGCCCAGACATCTCAAGGGGAAGAATAGCGAGTGGAGGCAATGTAGTCCCCCTAGATCTATATGGAGTAAGCCACAGTCATGAAAGGGCTAGAGACAAGAATGAGGCAACGAACCCGTGCTCCCACTTAGACCTACCCCCTGCTTTTACACCATATGTTATAGTCCTGACTGGTGTCCCTGAACTGGAAGATGGTAAAACTGAAACCCATGATCAACTAAAAAATAAGATAACCCACTGGCTAAACAAAAATAGGCCATTGCCCCAGGATGTAAAGTGTAAAATCCTTTTTGTTAGGAGAGTCAGTTGGGTAGGAGCCAGGACAAAAAACATAGCAGGTAAGCATGGGCTGAAAATTCGTTCCGCTCGCGGAATTTGTGGATTTTTGGCAATTTCGCAAACCGTGAATCGCGCGAAATTTCCAAATTATCTGCAATTCGCAAGTTTGCGATTTTTTTTTGCTTGTTTGCACTTCAAAAATACAATCTCGTGCGCGCTGCAATGACTTACCTTGATTCTGAGTTTGCCGAGTTGTTTTCCTCCCGCGAACAAGATGACCGTGCCCAAAAATGACCGCCTGGGTAATTTCGCGGTAGCCGCTCTGAAAAAAAAGCCAGCGAACACGCCAAAATAAAAAATCCGCAAGTTCACACAAATTCACGGATTTTGCGGACCGCGAATTCGCTTTGGCGCGAATTTGCGTAACGCAAATTTGCACATTTCGCCTATACTTAATAGCAGGAGACTGTGTTATTATTAATCTCAATGACCCCTGGGTGGTGGATCATGTTTGCTTGGGCCCCTGGACATACTCAGGATCCTCTATCCAGGCCCCGAATTTAAGTTATTTTTATATTCCATCAGACCACACACCCAACTCTGAACAATTTGACGCGCATAGAGCCAGGCTTGGTCAGCCAGGCAGGCAAAGAGGTGGGGTGACAGCGGTGAGGAACGAAGCTTGGCTAGGAGCCCCAGGGGGGGGGGGCAAACACACATGGCCAGCAGGCAGTGCCAATGAGGGAGGGGGGGAGGGCCGGCACTCCATTTATACAACAGATACGTACCACTCCACTGGGGAAGACACCTTAGTGAAGTGGACTGACTGCAGGGGAGAAACCAGGCCAAGACAATGCCCCGAGTGTGGTTCCGCGGAATCGAAAACCACAGGTGGAGGAGCCGGTAGGAGAAGTCACACCAAATAGATACCAGCTTGTCCCCTGTAATATAAGGACTCCCAGAATTGAGGCACCCCAAGGTACCGTTAGAGCAGGCACAGACCCAGGCCCCGAGGTAGACACATTAGGGAGCACCATTGAACTAGCATCCTGGAATGTAGCAGGTTTGTCAGCCAAATTTCAGAATCAGGAGTGGCTGGAATTTTATTAATGAATTCAAAATAATTTGTCTCCAGCAAACCTGGGAGGTAGACCACTCTAATTTTCATCTAGTGGGGTATAAGTCATTTGGGATCCCGGCAAGTAAGTCCATGGCCGGAAGAGCGAGGGGAGGCCTCCTAATATTTGTAGATGTGTGCCTGGAAGGGGGCTGGGTTGATCTAAAATGGAACTCAGAACACATGATAGGCCTCGGGTTTAAAAACAGGTGTCTTAATATAACCCTGGTAAATTTTTATAACTTGGGAGGTTCCAGAGTGAGAGTAAGACGAAAGACTAAAATACCTGAATGAGCACAAGCAGGGCACAATGGCTCCCATGCTTTTAATCGCGGGGGACTTCAACTGCCACCTGTGCCCACATCTATTACCCATTAAACAAGACTGGACCTTCTGTTGTCTAGAGGAGGGACCTCATTTTGAGCACACATTGGAGGGTAGGGAGCTGAGCAGGGTGATGAGCAACCATAGGCTTGATCATACAATGGACCTATTGGTCGCTGATTCTAACAAGTTGGTCACCCCCACTTTTAAAGGAAGGGGATGCAGTTCCTTCATTGATTTTATCCTGGTGTCCCAATTGTTAAAGAAATGGGTACAGGGATTTTCAATAGAATTGAGTGGTTTTATTGACCACAACCCCCTAGCACTGTCCCTACTAGCGTCAAATGTAAGTAGGGCTTTAACGAGAGGGGCCAGTTCAAATTTAGAAAAGATCACTGATCAGGGCAGGTGTCTCAAATAGTCGAGAATCAATGGGGAAAGTTTCTACAGGTCCCTTGCAAAACAGGGTGGACAGCCTTTAGAGAAATGTCTAGACTTATCAACGGAAGGGCCACATTTAGTGGATCTATTTGAAGAAATGGGTCGGCTAATTCATGGCCTTTAAAAAATGACAGGACAGGCCAAATCTAAAAAGGATCCCAGGTGGTTTGACAGCGCATGTTCCTCTGCACAGAGAAAGCTAAGAGCCGCACTAAGAACGAACCCAAGGGACAAACAAAGGGTGGTGCAATGCAGGCTTAACTATAAGCAGACGCTAAAGCGACGGAAGAGGGCCCTCCAAATTCAAACTTGGAAGGATCTAAGAGGAGCTGCTGAAAGGAAAGACATAACTATCTTCTGGAAGATAATTAATAATCCCTGTTTCCAAGATGTAAACAGCCCACAGTTAGGTTCTAATGTTCTCCCGGAACAGTGGGTGGAGCACATTAAAGGGCTCTACAATCGGAGGAACAGTGAGCCACTGTATAATGGTGAGGGGACGGGGAGGTGGAATGTAACACTTGAATTCACCCTAGATGAGACTATCGCAGGTATTATGGGACTCATTAAATACAAGGCACCAGGACTGGATGGTATCCCGCCGGACCTCTTTCTAAGTAAGGTGGACCTGTGGGCCCCAATTCTAACAAGAATATTAAATGCTGCTATAGCCACAGGGCTACCACGTTCTTGGTCAATGGTTACAATAGTGCCCATTTTCAAAAAGGGGAATAGCGATAACCCTCAGTGTTACCGCCCCATTTCTCTTATAGATGTCACTGCTAAAGTCCTGGGATGTGTTGTCTTAAACCGTCTGATGAATTGGGCTGAGGACAAACGGATCATTACTGATGTCTAGTATGGATTTAGGGCCAAAAGATTCACAACAGATCAATGTATAAATGTATATCTCCTGGTGGCTAAATACACCATTGCCAGTAATGAAACGATTTACTTAGCCTTTATGGACCTTACCGCAGCATTTGACTGTGTCAATAGGGAGAAGCTGTGGGTCCAAATGAGTAATCTAGGGGCAGATCAGGATCTTATAAAAATCTTAAAAGCCCTACACTGGAATACCTCGGCTAATGTAAGGTATAATTTAAAGGGCGAATGCACTGAGTCCTTTACCTGCACTAGTGGGATGCGACAGGGGTGCATTTTGGCACCATTCCTGTTCTCCCTTTATATAAACGGCCAAGAACAAGCCCTATTAAGTCTAAATGTGGACTCACCTAGAGAAGGCAGAAGAGCAATCCTTGTCTTGCTCTATGCTGACGACGCGGTATTGCTGGCATGTACTCCACGGGGTCTACAGACATTGATAGACGGCTTTGTGAATTTCATGAATAATTTAGATTTGTCTGCCAACTTGACCAAGTCGTATGTAATGGAAACAGGGCCGAAACCACGGAAGTGCTCTAATTACAGAATAGGCGCACACAAATTAAAGAAGGTGCAGTCCTTCTCGTACATGGGCATTTTAATAGACGGGCATTTAAATTTTAAAGCACTACTGGAAGAGCGTTGTAATAGGTTAGTGTCTAGCACAGGGGCAATTATGAATTTTGGCCGCAGATTGGGCCGCTGGTCCCCGGAGCAAATGATGAATTTATACAACTCCATTTGCTACTCTAAAGTAGCATATGGCGGGGAACTCTGAGGGATTGCCAATTCTGATAAATTGCAGGTGGAGGAGAATAAATACATGAGAAGGCTCCTCAAGGTCCCACAGGGTGTCCCCTCTTATATTGTTCATGAAGAACTGGGTGGGGCCTTTATAGAGGATAGGCTCCAGGTTAGACCCCTGCTAGCATGGTTAAAGATCTGGGATAACCTGGAGGCAACACTGACAAGGCAAATAATTATGGATTGCCTTGGTAGGGACAAAGGAATGGACATTCCTTGGCTGAAGTATCTTAAGGCTGTTTTGGAAAAAATTGGGTCCAAAGATCTCTTCCCAAACCCGACCGGAAGGGCAGGCTTGGATAAGGAAAGTGTGAAGAAGAGGTTTACTACTTACAAAATTGCCTCTAGAGAAGAGAGGGAATGGGGCAAACAGTCAGTTAAAGCTTACTGGCCTAGTGAAGTCCAATGAAGGAATGGAACCGCACTTAGCCCTCACACCCAGCGCTCATGACAGATTTCTAATGACACGTTTTAGGCTCAACCTTTTATATTATTTATTAGCTGCTCCGGCAGGTTTTTATCAATTTTGCGGAGCAAAAGGGTCCCTGCGGCTGCGATCAACACTCTCCGCAGGACACCCTTCATTTTGTATTATTGTGCCCTTTTTATTCATTGCCAAGGTGCCTTTATTTAATTAGCCTGCTGAAGAAACTCAAATTTAGACATGCCAAGGTCGCTCTTTTATACTTACAAATGGCCCAAGACCCCCGGACCCTGCTCTCTATTACGAGTTTTTTAAGATTAGCACTTAAACTCGGAGAAACGAGAGGATTTGATGGAAGGAGTGGGGACCAGATAGGGGATTAATGGATTGTAATGAATACCTCTGTATCCATTTTTTTCTCTCTTTTTATTGCTGTATAGTTAATAAACAATATATGTGTTTTTTAGCATTTCTAACTGTACTTTTATGGTGTTTTGTATAATACCGAATAAAGATATTTGATGATGATGATGATGATGAAAAGAACCACATCTCTTCCTCCCCCGACAGATGGATTTTCCCTTGTCAAGAACCCTTTGTCTGCCTTTTGTAGACCCAATAATTTCCTTTCCTGGGTCTGATAGAGAACATGGCTTTCCGTGCACCAGGGCATAATCATTGAAAAGCCTTAGCGAGGACTGAGGGTTTTAAGCTTGGGCAGACCAAAACCATGTAGTTGTCTTAATGAAAGCTGGGAACATTGGAAAACCAAAGATGATCATCAAACGTATCCTGCTTTCTGTTGGTTGGTCTTACAATTACTTTGGTATGGGTTTGGGGCTGGTTTAAGATGGAGATGGGCCTGCTAGTGGTCTTAACCTTCTAGTCCTGCCCCGAGGTTGCCTGTGATATCTTCATTTGCAGGAAGGGCTTCAATCTGGTTTAGTAATAAATATCATCTTCCGTAATGTCTTAACTATTGGGATTGTCCCGGAAAGTTGGAATGGGGCAATAGTCAGACCAATATATAAAAGGGAGGATGCCACACAGTCCCAGAACTATCGCCTTATTAGCTTGTTGGATGTGCGGGAGGAAAGTATTCTCAAAGATATTGCTAGGCGTAATGAAGGCCTGGGTAGAGCAGAATAACTTGATCCCAATAGAGCAGGGTAGCATTAACGAGGGACCCTCAATAATAGATCATTGCCTTAGCCTATGGGCAATGGCAAAAGCAGATTGCTCTGCTCCTTTGTAAATGTTCGAACTGCCTTTGATTTGGTCGATCGTAAGTTACTGTGGAATATGTTGGGGTGACTTGGAATCAATAAAGTGGTACTCTCACTAATTCAGGAAATGCACTCGCAGAACTGGGCCATGGGTAATCTTAGATACCCATAGGACGCTATCATAGAAAATACAGATAAAGGATGAGTTATGCCAGGGCTGCTCTGTGGACCCACTTATATTTTCATTGTTCCTGTCTGACTTTACAAATACATTACGTAATGCCCGTGGTTTAAGCCCTAGGATGGGGGGACCCTTATTCCATGTCTGCTATACGCTTATGATTTAGTGATAGCAGACATGACAGAATTGGGTTTGCAAAAGAAACGCCTTACTGTTAATTTAGAAAATACTAAAATAATGGTGCTAGGGAAAGGAAAAGGAACCTATAATTGGCATTTGGGAGAGGTCAAAGTTGAGGTGGTAGACAAATATAAATATTTGGGTATTAAATTAAATTGGAGCGACCACATAGAATCACTAAAAGCAAAGGCACTTTCCTCAGTATGGGGCATAAAACAATTCAAGTGGAAATATGGTGGCCTGTCTCTGCGGTGAATTCTATCGACCTTTAATGCAATGGTTCACCTACAATTCAAATATGAAGTGGAGGTTTTATCTTTAAGCAGTAAATTGAATTGGAATTCTGAGGAGTGTAAATATGTGAAACAGCTTCTTGCTCTCCCAGCATTAACTATAATCCAGGCCGTGAGAGCAGAATGCCAACTTACAGCCTGGTACTATCAGGGATTGCAAGATACAATGAATTTCTGGCAGAGACTGAGTAGAGAAGGGACCCCCAAAATATCACACCTTTGCAAAAGAGAAATAGAGTAAAGTGAATTGAATTGGGCATCCCAGATTAGACATACAATAGTTAAGATTTGCATTTAACTATCACTCGCGCTAGAACAATGGAAGTTAGGGCAGCAGATACCCAAACAGGAGCGATGCGCTATTATAGCCACAAAGGCTTGAGAAGAAGATTTCCTTTATCTGGGGAGCAAACCGTCCACCCAGTTCCTGGTAAAAGGGTAGGGCAATGATCATATGCTCCCTTACATTGATACCATGTAATGTTTTTGCCAATTGCCAACAACATTACTGCTGTAAAATACACATGGAGCCCCTTAGCTTCAATAGTGAATAAAACAAAGGCCCCCTGAGCAAAAAAGAATGAATAATTCCTAGATCAGGGTAAAGTCATATGTGTAAATATATATCTAGGCAATTACAATCGCTTGTCTTAAGAAAAGGATTAAAGGCTAAAGACCATTCTCAAAGATATAGTGCTACAATTTTATTGACATTATATCAGTTCATAAAACTTATTAAAAACAGTCATTTAATGAAAACAGAGAATAAAGATGACCCTACTAGGGGCATACAGTACATATACAACACCAAATACAAAGAAACAAGAATGAATGAATAAAAAACACAAAATTAAATATGTGGCACAAAAATGTATATTCTCGACGCGCGTTTCGGCGACCAGCGCCCCTTAGCTTCAATCAATCAATCAGGTGTTTGTAGAGCACGGCTACTCACCCACGAGGGTCTCAAAGCGCTGGGGGTGGGAGGGGGCTGATCCGTCTGCGTGTAGAGGTTCAGTCGAAGAGCAAGCTTCCAACACAACTTCTACATTTCACTTCTCAGAAAATACTTTGAGCTTTCATGACAGTCTGCTCCTAACTTCCCTTATATCCTAGGTGATCCAGATGAACTAATCATCTATCTGAAGCATGAGGACTCTTAACCCGCAGCATGGCACCATCCGCTTGGTCCTGTGTCGTCTCAATTACACCAATGGACTATAGCTGTGGGTGACCAACTTTCTGCTCCACAGCCCCAGTGCATCCAGAGGAGGGAAGCCAGAGAACGCCCACATCTCAGCATCTGTGATCCTTCTTAAGCTCAGCATCACCTAGCATCACTTACTTGTAAGCTATCTCCTTCAAGGCACTGTGCATGGCACAGTCAGCAATCCACAGCATTGAGGCAATCATCTGACCACATAAACTGTGCACCCACAATCCAAGAAGGACCCTCAGATCTAGGCTTTCCGTGCACCAGGGCATAATCATTGAAAGGCCTTAGCGAGGACTGAGGGTTTTAAGCTTGGGCAGACCAAAGCCAGCCATCTTAGACTCTGGTTTTATATGTTGCACACACAGGATGGGTAATTTCTCACCATCCCAACGATACATGTAGTGGTCTTAACGAAAGCTGGGAACGTCGGAAAACGAAAGATGATCATCAAACGTATCCTGCCTTCTGTTGGTTGGTCTTACAATTACTTTGGTATGGGTTTGGGGCTGGCATAAGGTGAAGATGGGACTGCTAGTGGTCTTTACCTTCTAGCCCTGCCCCGAGGTTGCCTTTGATATCTTTATTTGCAGGTAGGGCTTCAATCTGGTTTAGTAATAAATGTCATCTTCCGAAATGTCTTAACTTCTGGGTTTGTCCTAGAAAGTTGGAAAGGGGCAATAGTCAGACCAATATATAAAAGGGAGGATGCCACACAGCCCCAGAACTATCGCCTTATTAGCTTGTTGGATGTGGGGGAGGAAAGTATTCTCAAAGATATTGCTAGGCGTAATGAAGGCCTGTATAGATCAGAATAACTTGATCCCAATAGAGCAGGGTGGCATTAACGAGGGACCCTCAATAATAGATAATTGCCTTAGCCTATGGGCAATGGCAAAAGCAGATTGCTCTGCTGCTTTGTAAATTTCCGAACCGCCTTTGATTTGGTCGATCATATGTTGCTGTGGAATATGTTGGGGCGGTGTGACAGAGCCGAAGCCGGTCCACCTTCAGGGGAACTGGAGCAAATATGGGACAGGTGGCTAGCTACCCCCCTCTCACCTGCTTGTGTCCCTTCTCACCAGGAGTCCCTTCCTTAATACCAGGACGAATGGTGTGAACAAGAAAACGGGCCCCTTTGGTCCGGTGGCCCTGTAAACAAAGACGGCTCCTTTAACGAAGGTTTCCAGCATGACGAGACTCCTCCCAATGACGTCACCACGCCGCTGGCAACAAATGCGGGCGGAATCAGGAAGTCGATGGACGGCGTTTAAACGGGGGACGAGAGAAGTGATAGAGAGCGGAGAAGAGGAGCAGAGCGAAGCGTTACGAAGGAGGACGAGACGGAAGAAGATCCCCGTGGTGGTTCCAGCAAGCCCGGAGGCCAACGTCACCACGAGGCGCCCCGCCACGCTCCCGCGGGAGTAGAGTGGCTTCAACAGGATAGTGACATTTGCCACCCGTGGATTCTATCCCGATACCAAGGCGGACCCCGCAGCCTTCGCAAGAGAGAGACTGACAAGCCGGAAACGGAAGTCTTATATAAAAATAAAGCCTTCTTTGAGATCCCTACTTAAGGCCTCTGACTCCCTTCCTTCTACCCCTTCCACCCCATTACATGTGGCTTGGAATCAATAAAGTAGTACTCTTACTAATTCAGGAAATGCACTCGCAGAACTTACATTGATACCGTGCTAAATCCTAAGCTTAGAAACGTGGTTCTGAAATTCATAGTTGGCCTGAACCCCTGTAGTGCAGACAGGAAGATAACAAGCATTGAAAATGCAATAGGTCTCGCAATAGAAGAGTTTAACTTTTTTCGTTTTGCAAATGGATGAGTGGCGTTGCGTGGATGAGTGGCGTTGCGTGGATGAGTGGCGTGTGAGAGTGGCGTTGCGTGTGTGCCCCCTGTTCCTGCCTGTGTGAGATGCGCCCCCTGTTGTTCCTGTCTGTGAGATGCTCCCTCTGTTGCTCCTGTCTGTGTGAGAAGCATCCTCTGTTCCTGTCTGTGTGAGATGTGGCCCCTGTTCCTGTCTGTGTGAGATGCGCGCTCTGTTGTACCTGTATGTAAGAAGCGCCCACTGTTGGTCCTGTCAAGTGTGGGAATGAGTGAGAGAAAAGAGAGCAAGAGGAAAAAGAATAAAGGTGATAGAGAGTGAATGAAGGGGAGTCAAAGAGAGAGAGAAATAAGGGGAGATAGAGTAAATGAAGGGAAGGGAAGGAGAGAGAGAGAGAGAGAGAGAGAGAGAGTAAATGAAGGGAAGGGAAGGGAAGGGAAGGAGAGAGAGAGAGAGAGAGAGAGAGAGAGAGAGAGAGAGAGAGAAACAAAAAACACAAGTGATAAAAAAAGTAAGCCATGCACGAGTGATTAACGAATGCTGATATTTTTAAGCCCACAGCACATGTTACTTTGCCTAATGGGAGAATATAAGAAATTGACAGAGTGCGCAAACCACAGAGTTAATGGCCAATAAAAATAAATCCAAGAGCGAGCCGTGCACGAGTGAATAAGTACTGCTGATATTTTTAAGCACACATCTAATGGTACTTTGCCCAGTGGTAGAATAAAAAACAAATTGACAGAGTGTGCAAACCACAGTGTCAATGGGCAATAAGAAAGCAGGAGCAAAACTCCGAACTGTACTCTATTACCTGTCAGCCTCCTAAACACGATGTTTTGTGCGCAAATGATTCTGGAGGGATGTATGGTAATTAGCATTTCCTGTTCACGGCTGGGGCAAAAATTCCTTTAGATGATCGATTCTTGCTCTACACATTTTCTTCTCATTTAATACCTTAAAAAAAAAGAGAGAGAAGTCCACTGTGTCGTAGCCCATCACCCCCCAAAAAATGAACAGCAAACAATAACTACCAGATGGGAGAATTAATATATTCGTCCAGGCCACAAGCAGCAAGGAATCCAGGCGCCTGAGCTGAGTGTGCACCACGTATGTTCCTCGCTTGCATCACCCACCAGAAGGATTTCACAAGTGCTGCAAAACCAGTAGGCATAGAAACAAATGGAGAGGGAGGGGGTGGGCTGCCTACTGATGCGTGTGGCAAGAGATGGAGAGTGAGAGCAATTAGGGGGGAGGAGAAGTGAGGCCAGAGTGAGGCTGATGCCTTTGATGATGGAATGCGAGCTCCCAGAAGCTGTGCCAATGGAATTAACGTCTAGACTAATGGTACATTAGTACAACTGTAACAAGCGCTATTTAAAATGGAATTCTTTTTAATAAGGCAGAGTTATGTACGTAGCACATACATAATGTTTAGCAACTATTCTGTCTGCATCAAGAACGGATGGTGGGGCAGACGTAACGTAGAGTTACTTGTGCATGTGCTTAAACTGGTGGTTTCTTTTATCCTCTCCTGATTTGTCAAAAGTAACCTGAAGCAGCTGACAACTCCCTGCGGCGCTGTCAGAGGAAATGCAGTCGCATCACATACCGGCGAACAGTCTGTGTACTTAGCAGGCAGTGTTGTGGGAGGAGTTGCAGAGGTGGGTGATGGTGCGGCGCTAGGCTAACTGTAGTGGCTAGAAGAACAAGCTGCGAACAAAGCATCCGAAAGCAGCCTAAAGGGGAGAAAGGAGGGGTGAGTGTAAGCCGAGGTCACACGGCGGGCAGGGGAGGGGGCGGAGCGGGGAGAGCGAGAGCGGCATGTGGGTGTGAAGAAGCCGGGCCTTTGAAGTGAAGCTAAGCTTCACTTCAAAGGTGTCGGAGGAATGCGGGCGGCTGTGCACGCGCTTTTAAGCTCAATGCACATGCGCATTGAGCTTAAAAGTCACGGGCACTGCAAGGAATCGCCACGATTCCTTGCTTGTTAGTTAAAGCGTGGTTAGGCCGCAATAGGCTCGCAAGCTCGATGCGCATGCGCATCGACAGGCGAGACCTAAAAACTGCAATGAGAAATAACTGGGCTTGTGTACATGTGGGCTAAAGGTAAAATGCAGTAGCCCACATATCTTGCTGGACTGCTTGTGGTTCCTAGATGAACAGAAGGAGTTTTTTTAAACCTCTTTGTATTACTTAAAAAACAATTAATAAGGTTCAAGCTCTTAGCCTGTTGATAAATATGATTTTTTTTAAAGTTGTATGTGAAATAGGATAATTCTTTATTGCAATACAGGAGTTTCTAAAAGAATTGTTAATATAATTAAAAATGGGCTAGGGGGGGTGAAACAAGATTCTTCAAATTTTTTTTTAATGACATTCTGGAGTCCCCGCATGTAAAACACAAATGTACACTTTACTTCAATCTAATTCTTCCCGTAAGACCAATTTGATATAGAGTGGCACTGCTCCTGTTGTAAGTGTTATTGGGTTTTTAATGCGCTTTATACTATTTTTATGGTTGCACTATTTGTATTATTTGAATTTTTAACTGTATATTTTCATTGTCATCGCCTTTTATGGCTCTATTAGCCTACTAAAGTATATTGAATGATGAGATGGCGCGCCCCGTTATTCTTATTAGAAAACCAAAGATCAATCTTGCACCTCTTAAAGCATTTCTACGTGTTATTGCAAGGCTGGTAACAGTGATTAGACCAGGCTTCTCCCACAAGTAGCTTGTGAGCTACTGGCAGCTCTCCAGCTACCTGTAAGTAGCTCTCCTTTGAGCAGTTCAGCATCCTGCCTGATGCACTGATGGTTATCATTTCTGATAATCGTGCATGGGGTGGCCGCTACTGTAATCTTGTCTGATGTGGTCTCTGTTACAATACTATTAATATTAGTAGCCTGGGATGATTGTCCCCAATTCTGGACATTTTAACATGACTCCTTATCAAAGCAACAAGCCTCTATCAACCGCCATTGATTACCCCTAAATCCCTGCACTCCAGAACTAAAATCCACCCAATGTGGACAGCACAAAAGCCTCAGGCTTATTTGGTGCTCACCAAAGTTTGGGGAGTATTGTTTTATTCACTTTTGTGGGAAAAAACCCAATATATAATAGTTCAGTAATACATATATCAATTACTCTACATGATAAGATCAGGAGGAGAAAATGTAGGGGGAAAATGAATCAAGCTCTCTGATTTACGGAATATTTTTAGTCTCAAAAAGAAAGGAAAATGAAGGGCTTTAGTCCCTCCAACCCATCTTGAGTCCTTACGTTTGGTAGTGAACATGAACCTTTTTGTAGCAAACTTTGCCATGGAAATTTCAATCAATGCAGTATTTTTGCGACCTCTCTCCCCCATATAACGGTTTCCCATCTTTGCTGTATTAGCACCAAAATTAGCATAATCAAAATGAACCCTCTATACATTTTCTTGGAAACCTTTGATGCATAGTGTTTCAAGGGGTATAGTTATGAGCAACAAATGTCCAACATCACCCGTTTTCTGGGTAGTGTTTTGTTAACCTCAACATCCTAATCACAGAGGCACAAGTACTGTCTTTGTAATATATATCATACATACATATGCTATATATATGTTATGTATATTAAAACATATATATTTCATAAATATAACATATATATTAATATACATGGAATATGAGTTGGTTGATATTCCTAAAGACGCTCATTAGAGGGCATAAACGAACAATCCTATCATTGATTTAAAGTCCCTCATGTCCATGTCGCGGTACTGGGCATTGGTACCTGGACGTTGAAGGTCATATTGTTGTGTGTCTATGGACAGACGCAATCAGTATTTGCATTGGGTGCCTAACACGGACTTAAAGTCAGCACCAGTCTGTTAGGAGGAGGTATTGTGAACCTCGTCCCACCGAAGGCCTTCTCCTTGTGGTGAGTGGCTCTCAGAAATAACCACACTATGACGCTCCGCGGCTGAGTGGAACCTTAGCAGAAGATTACTGCTTGAGTGGTGTTCAGGGTGTTCCATCCTAACGTCAGGAGTGGTTGTGTCCGGCGGCTCTCAGAAAGAACCACACTGTCTGAGCAGAACCCTAGCAGAAGATTACTGCTCAAGCAGTGTTCAGGGTTCTCCACCTATCTCAGCATTGGATTTGGGAGGAAGGCATTACACCACTCATTTCTCATGCTGCCAGTGACTTCCTCACTAATTGGTATAAGTAAAGGAAGTAAAGAGGTATACATAATTCATGCTAGGTTGGTCTTGAGGCTCACTAAGAGAAGACATTGAATCCCTTTTGAATAATCACTGTAAGCCATACCTTGACTCACTTAGAGCCCAAGCTCTGACTTCCAAAGACATTAATAAAGTGAAGGGAAAACTGCACAGAGGAACCACTACACTGACTCAATGATGAGGGGATGAATCAAAGGAACATGGGGTGCCTAAAAGGAAAGAACCTCTTCGGCGTGTCTTACAATCGATCTCTGCATTCAAGGACAAGCAGCTACTCTTGTCTTATTTGGTTGTAACAAGGAAGGCAGGGGCGGCTCCTCCACCTTGCAGCACGGTAAAAAAGAAGGAAAAACAATTATAATACCGCAATGTTATTATCATTTTATTTTTCTGTGCTGGGGCACTTTTGTGGAGCAGGGCTGGGCTGCGCAGGGGGGAGGAGTAGCGACACCCTCCTAAGTGCGCATGAATGTTTACCCGGCCCTCTGGGGCTGGCCAAACATTCATGCGCACTTAGCATGTTCTCCACCCAGGCTGCAATGCGGCCTGGGTGGAGAACATGCCCACGCTTCCAGTCCCCATCCGAGCACCGAACCACAGCACTCAGACCAATCACAACACTGCATTGCAGCATTGTGATTTGCTCAGGGGAGCCTATCCTGCTTCCTGTTCCAGCAGAAGCCAAGAAGAGTACAGAAGAGAGGCGGCCGCCAATCAGCCGGCCAACAGGTACGTGATTTAATAAAACAAAACTCCCCTCCCCCCCACACTCCACTACTGCGAAAGCAGCCGCGACTGAAGGAAGGGAGAGATAGAGGAGCAGAAGTGGATGAGGTGTGGAAAAATAGTGCTGAATGCGACACTTGGCAATATTGAATAAGTAATGAGTCGGGGATGAATAGGTACCACAAATTAAGTTATTGTTTGGGAGAAGGAGTACCTGCACCAACGTAATAAGCCAATCTTATTAGGATAAAACAATAAGCACAATCTTATTAGGATAAAACATATTTCTTTGAGAATCCCTGGTAGCTAAGACTCAAAGAGCAGTCAGTTCCCAAGAATAAAGCGTGTTAAGTTGTAGTGGTACCAACAACTTTAAGGTCAAGATAACAGTGCAATAAAAGTCCCAAGCAAAAATGTAATAAGAAAAAATATACCAAAACAATAAAAATTGGTTGAGGGGCACCAGAGACATAATTTTTGTAAAGTTTTATATCAAAACATGGCTAGAAAAAAAGTGAAGGCCAACGTAAAGTATCAGTTTGTGCTTTAACTGGTCCTAGGCGCTATTTTAGGCTGCCCACAATGGAACAAAGGTCAAATACACAATGTGAGTCACCACAGGCCCAGTTTTTACCTGTGATTTTGTCTAATTATTGGAGGTTAAAGTCCTCCTGCTGGGAAAGGTCCCAGGCTGAAGCCACAGATGGTCACTTGAAAGGAGATGCACTTTCAACGAGGTCCCTCTGAAGTCATTGGTTTTGTAGCCAAAAGCTCTGATTGGCTCAAAGCTGGATTTCATCCCTGTTTTAGCTTTAGATAAAGTTCCATGCTGACCTCTTAAATGAACACTGGATATGGTGGCGGAGCCTTAGGTGTTTTTCTCCCCAAGCTCAACAGTGGTGTAGCTATCACTTTGGCTGCCCGTGGCGGTCCCTGTGTTTGCACCCCGCGGCGGCCGCACTGAAGAGCGGCAGGTAAGCGCGGAGGGAGGCTGCTGCCCCCAAAACTGGTACCGCTCCCCTCCACCCCCGCCCCCTTGCTACGCCACTGAAGCTCTGGAATGCCTTCGCCTTAGAAATGCTGCGTTTTTTATTTTGGAGCTTTTTGGTGCAAATTCATTTATTTGCTCAAACCTAACCTTCCCAGCCCTGACGGTGGTCGGCTACTCGCCTCTTTTGTTCTCTTGATATTTCTTTTACTTCTATCCCAAGGGTCAACATTTCTATATGAATGTCGCACAATAATAATAGTAATAATAATAATAGAATGTGCCATAGGCTACCACTATGCGATGAAACTTCAGTCTACCTTAGAGTAAAGATGTGTCCTTTCTTGCAGAATCATTAATACCCCAGCACAAACCCAGTGTCAAGCCTCCAAAACAGAGTTTTTACTTACAAATCCTCTTAATAGTAAATCCTCGACACCAAACTTGTTGATGCTTCCACTATGATCGGATTGCGAGATTTATTATAATTTGATATTTAATAACTTTATTAAAGCTTTTATTGTAATAATATAGCACAAAGTTTGTATACCGTTTAGGGAAGATGGCAGGTATCAATATGGTCTTTATCATTACTGTCAATATATATGGGATGCATTCATTATGTATGTGCTTATTAAACCAATACATTTTATAATATTCATATTCATTTTCAACTTCATAACTAAACAAATTAATAGAATTAACTTATTTATATAATGTTTCCCCCTGTCGTTTTTGTGTTTGTTTCTAATATGTACTTTTTAAACAACCTTAGAAGGATGAACAACCTGTTCAGCCCTGCAGGACTGTGGCACAGATGTCAATTAGCTAACTTACCTTTCTAGATCAATGCTATAACAGTAATCCACCAATCATATTCTCGGTTCCCAGAAACAAGAGTCCGATGAACGAATGCATTTAAAGTGTTATTTATATTCCAAGACACGCAGCATTACCTTTTATATGAAGGTTCAAACTAACACCAAAGTTGGTAAACAAGAGTATTACAGGAAAGCTCATAGAATGCTGTGTAGCGCCTGCTGCAGCAGCCTCTAGGCTGGATAGTAATGTAAGGAATAGTCACCTTCACCAAACTCGGTGCCCCCCAGTTCAGTGATCTTGGAGGGTGATAGTCTGACATTGCTGTCCCAGCTTGTACCCTGAGAGAGGAAACCATAAACCAAGCCATGGATGTGAAATGTGGATTCTGTGCAGCTTGAATCTACTTTGAATAGTTTAGTTTTCTTTGCTCCTCTTGATTCTTAAAAGCAGATTGGTTCACCCTCTGGTTTCTTCTTGAATGCATTTCACCAATGAAAAGTAGGCATGATAATCTAGACATACAATGAGCGAAAATCGTGCAAAAAATCGGTGCAAATCGTCAATTTTCATTGCTATTCCTAATTTCGAGGCCTGAAAAGTGTAATGATGCAGTAAAAATGTACAGAGTAACAAGGTCGGACTAGGACAGAAAATAAACCCATTTATTTTTATGTTACAAAGGTCCTAGCTTTTTTAAGATATCTAGAGGATTGATTTCCACAGGCTAAAAATAAAGGCTGTGTTTTTTCTTCAGTGTCCAGCCGGACCTAGAAGTATTTATTTCCAAAATAGTAAGAATAGGTAGAATAAAGCGAAAACAATTCGCACATTAATAACTGGGCACAAGCCTGTACCAAGTCAAAGGAAAACAATACAAAGAAAAAGACAAAGAATTCACAGGCAAACAAGGAGAACAGGGTGGCTTATAATACAATGCAAGAAATTCTTGAATAAGCACAAACCCACAGTAACTGCCGAGAAAGTTCAAAATCATACAACAAGCAGTACTGCAAAACAGTCGACGAACGTTTCGATCCCTATCTCCAATAATACAGTGGGATCATCTTCAGGACTAGAGTTTGACTTTGCCTGATTTGTCAAGTGAGCCACGAGCTGTGCTAGATGGGCCAGTCGTGGCTGAACAAGGCTTCAATGTCAAACAGTTCCGGTTTAAAGTTGATGCCGGGTGACGATTCAGAGGAATCGAAATGAAGATAAGGCCTGCCAAAAACAGGTCGAGTTGATTGTGACCGATGGAGCCTAGTATTGAGCGTGGGCTCGATGCGGGACTTCAGTTTGGAAGTAGTAGCCGTGACCGGGGGTCTGTTCCACATAAGGCGCTCGATGTGGCCGGCCACTGTGCTACCTAGACGGGATCCCATCGAGGCCCCACTACGAGTAAACTAAGACTCGCATGGAAAAGGCCCGTATTATCGAGCGCCTTATGTGGAACAGACCCCCGGTCACGGCTACTACTTCCAAACTGAAGTCCCGCATCGAGCCCACGCTCAATACTAGGCTCCATCGGTCACAATCAACTCGACCTGTTTTTGGCAGGCCTTATCTTCATTTCGATTCCTCTGAATCGTCACCCGGCATCAACTTTAAACCGGAACTGTTTGACATTGAAGCCTTGTTCAGCCACGACTGGCCCATCTAGCACAGCTCGTGGCTCACTTGACAAATCAGGCAAAGTCAAACTCTAGTCCTGAAGATGATCCCACTGTATTATTGGAGATAGGGATCGAAACGTTCGTCGACTGTTTTGCAGTACTGCTTGTTGTATGATTTTTAACTTTCTCGGCAGTTACTGTGGGTTTGTGCTTATTCAAGAATTTCTTGCATTGTATTATAAGCCACCCTGTTCTCCTTGTTTGCCTGTGAATTCTTTGTCTTTTTCTTTGTATTGTTTTCCTTTGACTTGGTACAGGCTTGTGCCCAGTTATTAATGTGCGAATTGTTTTCGCTTTATTCTACCTATTCTTACTATTTTGGAAATAAATACTTCTAGGTCCGGCTGGACACTGAAGAAAAAACACAGCCTTTATTTTTAGCCTGTGGAAATCAATCCTCTAGATATCTTAAAAAAGCTAGGACCTTTGTAACATAAAAATAAGTAGCTTAACCCATGGTCCTTGGCCATTATTTTGGGTTCCCTTGTATACTAAACCTAGAAAATAAACCCAGGCAGCAGAATACAAGTGGCCCGATGAATGAATTAAATAGTTTAAAAAATGTGCCCATGTGTGCAAACCGGGGCTGATTTGAACTTATGAAGACACTGTATACGTATTTTGCAATGCATGGCAGACTGCATGGATTTGAGCTGGTTGCAGCCAATGTTTGTTTTAATTTCATGGAAATTACAAGTGCATACTGGCCCAGCCTATAATAAAACAGGCCGATAAACAGCCAAAAAATAAGCCACGCACTGCCAGGCACTGTCTGTTTGCCCTGTAGGCCAGTCCGCCCTGCCCATAATTACTTTGGTCTGCTATGAATGTAACCGTGCGTGTGGTGTTACCACTGAATCTAATGGGCAACTGGTAATCAAGCCCCTTAGTAATAAGATATTTACGGCCTCATTTCGGTTTGCTGCGCCAAGTTTCAAATGAGGCACAAACAATTTCAAAATGTGAGTTCTGTACACATGTTGGCACGCACAATTTGCTGTTAACACCTCACTTGCAAAACACCACTTGAATGGAAATATCGTGCGGTAAAAACAATTGCAAAAACCACTAGAGCAGGATCTGGCATCATGCTGTCAGACCAGAAAGCTGGGAGTGCTTCTAATTAAAAGGATACATGCAAGTTTAAATGTGTGTTGTCCATCTATTAATGCAAAGCTGGACATGTTCCTGGCGATTCTTGTGTTAAATATTGTTCGGTGTATATCCCATTTTCATTTGTGTCTTCTTTTAGATCTGGGTTTTGATGTGGCTCCCAGCATACAGACCTATTGCTAAAACCACAAAGAGTGGGTTTGGGGTCCACCCCATTCAAGCACTGGCTTTCTCTGGTTAGCCTCTTTCAGCAACTGGCTTGAGAATCTGTCAATCACGTCTTAGCTCAGCCCATTGGAGTACACATCTCTCAGCTAATGGGATTGGCTGTTTAGAAGTATTCTGCAACCTCCACTCAACTGCTTGCAATGAACTTAATGAGGGACTTCTTTACAACAATCGACCTTTCTGCCCACGCCTTCTGGCTTCCTGTCTCGCTTTTATGTGGTAGCACTGTGTTAGCACATTAAACTCAGACTACTGGTTTTGCCAATGCTTGTTCAATTTCAGGTTGGGAATATTAGCTCTTTTATTGACTTTTGGGCTGTAATATGACACACACTATGATAATACTATTCTCCTCAAATATTAGTTAAATAATTTTGAGGACAAATTTAAGAAGTGGTCTTAATATGCACAACCTAGAAACACGTGCAGATTTCGCAGCCAAAATGTGTTTTGCCATTCAGTAAATCTACTATCTACGTCATCAGGGTATAGTATTGAGATGTGTAGGCAGTGCTTACTTTGAGCCGGTGGTTTCTGGTTTTTCTGGTGCTCAGCACCGGCACTTAATTGTAGACACAGATATTCAATTGTCTACACAGGCACTTATGACAGCGAAACAACAATTGTTCTTTAATTCAGTACGCATTAAAAACAACTAATATCTGCCGCCCAAGCTATTGCTATAGCTTTGGGGGCTAGGAGTAGGCTGCATTCTTATAAATTGTTGTGTGCTGGCTAGTTGTAGTTGTGTAGACACTGCCATTGGCAACGACGGCAATGGATGGTGCAGGCTGCAGAGGCCTTCGGATAAAGTGGAACTTTTCCACTTTATCCGAAGTGAACACGGTCGGGTCCTACGAGGAGACCTTTTACTTTGGAACCTACTCTAACCATTCAGACGAAATATACGCCCTGACAAAGTTCAGTTTCCTTGAATGAAACGCGTTGGCTGAGGCTTGTTGCACAAATCGGTTGGAATACCAAATGAAGAACCTTTTTCAAAAAAAGAAAATGACCAATCCTTGTTACTGAAACAGACTACTGGTGCACCGCTCCACTTGTTCCTAATACTTACCCATATATAGACTTCTGAGGTTACAGATAGGCATTGGTGAGATGCAAGTGGTGACACATGAAATCTTTAGAGTGTTGTAGTTTACGTTGGAATCTAGTGATATGTTTTCTGTTTCTTTTATTCTTGAATATAGGATCTTTTTAAATATTAATACAATAAACTAGATACGATTTTTTGGGATTGTACTTCTGATTTCAAGATGTGAGTAGAACAGAGTCTATAGGGAATCGGCATTGTTTTCTGGGTGTCAGCTGCTATTAAATTTTAATTCGTTAACGAGGTGTAGGACTTAGTTAGAAGAGTTTTTGATTCTCCTCCAAATCCATATCTATTTTTGTCTCAGCTATATCGTAAACTTATTTTCTAAGTAATTCCTTTTGTTTTTTTCTCCTTTACTATGTCATGATTACTGTGTCACGGGGGTGGTCATTAATATATGATTAGTGGTGTCTGGTGGCCTATAATCTGAATTTACTACCATATTTTCAAATTCTTATGTCTTATTGGGGGTCCAGCGTGTGTGGATAAAAGTGGGCTTTCTGTTTTCACCTAAAAACTAATCATCACAGGGATACATTTTGGTTATGTCAATATGACTGAAGTGTGTTACTAAAGATGGTTGTAATTTGTTTTTGTAGCCCTGATGAAGACGAAACACGTGTTGGCTATGAAACCTGCTGAAATTTGTTTGGGTGCATGTGAAGATTGCAAATAAAGCAAAAAAAAGATTAACATCAATTAGTAGTGGACTTTTGAATTGTGACAATAGTCGGTGTTTAGGAGACTTCTGAATATTTAAGAGCCGTCATGAAAAGACAGCAAACTATCATGCTAACATTTCGTCATGAGTACATAAAATGAGGCAAAACGGTGAAAAGGGAGTGTTTTGTGTTCATCAAGATCCAAGCAAACATTGCCTATTATGAGCCACCCGAATGACTGGTTTGCCACGTGCGGGTCTGCAATGATCCACAAAAGAGACCTTTACAAAGAGAGACAAAAGAGCGCTCATTGGTCACGTGGTCTTTGCATTGACTTCTGTTCTTCATCCTACCTCATTGTGCCTGGTCCTTACACAGATGTTCCAACAACTCGCTTTCTACTAGGAAGGTACAAACACTGCCCTCTTTGACTCCCCTTAGCTAAACGTTTTGAATTTTGCATTATAAATCGGAACAAGTTTTATTCTTTTTTTACAAATAATATGCACACAGATATAAGAAATTGATCTCATCTTATTTTTATTATCCAAAGTCATGAAACTGGGAAGAAAATATTGTTGGCTATAACCTCAGCACAACAAACTAAGGTGAATACGGTTTGAGACATGACAAGTGATAAAAGTTGTTGACAACTGATAAAGAGCTTGTACAGCGTGAAACAAGTTTGTTGCAACATTATCGATAGCAATTTGTCGTATGTGATTAATTCGGTTAGCTGTGGTATACCCAGGCATTTGTTTATCTATTTAGCAATTTTGTATACAGCACCGAAGTGGTAACAGAGCCCTATTCAGCTTTTCTTGAAACATGCCTGATGTAAGTCCAAGTATCATTACTGAACAATAAAGGTGTGAGTAGGGTAAATACAAATATAGTGTACATTTAAAGGTTCACAGGAATAACAAGTGCACATCATGACTTGGTCAGGTCAAAAAATAAGTTTGATGGCGGGGAGTAGAGGTGTTGAATGAATAACAATAACTTATTTTTATATGCAGCCCTTCTACAGCACGTGCTGCAAATAAAATATGTTACTGTTACCCACTCATGGTACTCAATTCATCAACCTTTGAGAGGATGGAAGGCTGAGTCAGACTCGTGAGCTGCCAAACACCATTTTGTTACACAAACAAAGTTAGTCATTGAGCATTCACTCCTGCTAAGTAGTAGTTTTTAAGGTCTAAACACAGGGAGCACTTCATCTACAAGCCTGTTTGAGATATTGTACTGTGTTGACTGAAGCAATTTCAAGTAGGAGGCTGATAGAGCTTCTTAGTAAGAAATGACCCATGGATACAGGCAGTTTATTAGACAGCATAAACTCCAATTTAGACTCCAGTTTAATAAAATAAACTTAAGCCAAATACTTTGTCTCCAAACAACATTACGAAAGATGAAGATCTGAAGGCATTCACACCCTTTTAAAATAATATGTAAGGAGACTATATATGGATTTGGTTACTTGTAACACCCACCGGTTTTTATACTTAACTTAGAAAAATGTGCGTTACCACTTTCAAAAATATTGATTTGATCCCTAGAAGTGTGGCTAAGGGGAGGGTCATTAAGAAGCAGTCACACTCCCAGTCAGTAACATCGAGCAAGGGTTTAAATTTGTATAGTCCTCTTTCTTCTCAACCTGTGGCCATGAAAACATCTACTCCGCATCCTACAATGATCCTGTTTCTCCCGCAATACACCAGGATCAGACCGGATGGGCCACCAGCTTTAAGAGCCTGATCTAGTATCTGTATTGACCTAGTAACCCCCTAGTCCACATACCCTGCTGGGTAACTAGCAGAAGAACCACAATTACAGCCCAACTTGAACTCAATTTGCCATTTACGTACCTTGGCAAAAACTATGACTATTTTACTTTCCTCATTTTACCATAATTCGGCATTATGATGACTATCATATTATTTGTTTCACATGGATACTATAATCAATTCTAAAATGTAAGGTACAGCAAACTGTCAAAATTTCCTCTCCTTACATTTTTGTCTATCTTTTGTCCTCGCTTTTATTAATAACAATTTCCTTTTCACGTTTTCACCTCCTGTACCCCACACTGTTAGCAGTGAAACAATGGGTACTGTGACACCAGAAAATCTATGCTTTATTTTAATTTAATGTTTAGTACTGACATCTAATTACCGCTTATTTACAGCCTTGAAAAAGGCCAACGTTATCAAGCATTAAAGGGGGAAACACTTGTCAGCTGTTACATGTCTATTTAAATGGAGAACTGTTTGCCTGTTTAACACTAACGTTCATATTCGGATCAATAAAACAAACACGAATCACAGAATTCCAACTCTTAGTCTTTCCTCACCCTCAGCTGAATTAGGGTTGTTGACTATACAACGTTTCTGCCCTATTTATTACAAATAGCAACATGACTCAATGAGTTGAATGCTGTGAGTTGCTTATCTCTGTTATTTTTTATTTAATGCACATTTATATAGTGCGAACTCGACCCAAAGGTATTAGAGCGCTTTACATGAGCACCGGTCAAGTTACACATTCAGGCACGCGGAGATTAAGTGATTTTCCCAGAATCACAGGATGTGGACACGACCCCGAGGCTTGAACCTTGGTTTCCAGCACCAAAGTCGGCAGTCTAGCCGACGGACCACATACTCTCCCCAGGGTTTGAATCCCAGCAAGATGAGCCTCGCCATCCAACCTTTGAAGGTCATAAAACAGAGCATCATTAAAATGGGTAACAGCAACTCCTGCTTTTTAAAGTGCAATATATAAAAAAAAAAGCTGCTATTATTATATAACACGTATTCCAGTATTTGTGGAGAGTGAATGTATCTCTGCAAATGGGGTAGAGCTAAAATATGGTGTTTGACCACAAGGAGAGTTCTTCACTACTTTGCAAATGGCCATAACCATCCCCACTATTTTGAACACCCAAATTCCCGCTCCTTATCATAAATATAAGAGCACAACAAATCCTCCATGCCTGCGGTTTTTACCCACTTTCATGTTCCATTTGCCGGGTGAAAATGTTTGCGATTCCGATTCTATGAATCGTACGGAGGCTGTATCAGCTATTAAACTGATAAGAACAGATACTACATTTGGCACCCTCAGGTATTAGTGCGTGTTACAAATCTATATTATATTTCATCTTAGCCAAAAGGCTCAGAATTGACCCGATTCTATGAATCAGGATCTGCCTTCATGACCACCACAGGACGTATTGCGTGTAACACTAAAACGGAAATGCACAACTTTTTTGTGAATTGGGCCCCTAGCCTCTATATTTATTTCCTTTTACTCAGGAATGTTATGTTATGTTATGGTAACTGTTATTTCTATAGCGCATAATCACCAGCAGGTCTCTTAGCACTTAGAGAGAGTGGCCCAGACCACCGACAGTCACCAGAACACGCGTGGCAGATGATTAGACTATGTCAAAGGAGAAAAAGCAAAATTTCATGATAAATCATCTCCACCTTGAATGGAGAATCAACAGTCTGCCTTTCAGGGTGTGAAAAAATGCCTGTAGGATTCACTGGTGTTCTAAACTGCACTCTCTAGTGCCAAGATATAGGCTCTAATGATTTAAAAGAACAGTTCTTCCATTAGGACAGGTAAGTAGCGCTACCCAACTTGTGCATCTGCACTCAGTGCCAAAGAGGCAGGAGAGTGTGAAACACTCAAACACTCACATATTCAGTAGTACGCATATGGAAAGCATTCTTTTCACATGGAAGTACATTTTTCAAAGAAATCTTTAAAAAAAACTAACTATACATGTCTGCAATACTTGTCCTTAGTCGAGCAGATTGCCCACCATGTGAATAAGTAGAAAGTTAAAGCACTATGTATTAACATCTACTATATAATTAGCCGTCCATACATATGACCGACATTTTTGAGAATGCTCTGAAAATCATTTAATCCAATCACAAGCAGAATCCTGCAATGCGCAGTTGTTAAAATGTGCCGACCTGTGTTTATACAGTGTTCTTTTGAATTAAAATGAGGAAAAACGGGGCGTGGCTTACGCGCCGGCGTGTGATGGCGCTGCCTTCGTGAGCTCCGTGACGACGCGGGAATCCTGACTGTTTTCCTGGTGTTTTTCCTGCACACGGAGACCGGCAAAAGACTTTCCTACACGGCGGAACATGGTCCCCATGTATTGCGAGCAGCAGCGGCGCCCGTAATTGCCGCTTTCATATCTTTTCACCGCTGCTTCTTTTTCACTCACTACGGGACGCGGGCGGCCGCCATTTTGTGCCGCCGCGCTCGCGTCCCGTTTTCTGGCATATCTAACGCCGTATCAGCTCGTCTGCTGCTACCAAAGCTCATGTTGTGACAAGGTATGTGCAAAGTTCTGCGCACCATGCTACCATTGCTTTTTCTTGACCGTTGGAGCCAGAGTTCTCCTCAGCACCTTTACTTCTACTAACAATACTTCTCAGCGACCATTTTGTGGTGCTCTTTGCGCAATGCTCCATACCTTCCTTTCCTATGCTATTAATCCTTCGTGGAACACCAAATAATTCCCTTGGGTCCCATATTCCATGGACGCTCTGCTGTTAATTTCCTACCATATTCCTGGATGGTTTTTTGGCTACGCATAACATTGATTTTTGCTACTTCTCGACGCCTGTCATGTAGGTTTGAGGTATTGCTTCTCTAGTGCTACTTGCCACCTCTTCCAAGACCTCTTTTTTCCAGTACTTCTTATACCTCTACATATAGGGTCTCAACACTTTTACTATTGCGGTGTGGCCTCCATTCCTGCGGTCCTCTTAGTTTGCCCCTCTGTTGGCATCATGTCTCAGAACGCAGGCCATGCGAGATCGTCTGTCACTGGTACCACACCGAAACGCCTTAAGAATGACCCTCCATCTCCAATTCGCTCCTCTCAGAACCCTGTGCTGGATTCCATTTTAGAAGAGGTTCGTGGCCTACAACCTTTCATGGTGGCAACTAATGAGAAGCTCAAGCAGATAGAAGACAGATGGGTCGTCATGGAAAATAAAGTCCTGCAACTAGAACAACGCATTAGTGACGTCCAGGATGTCTCTACAAAAATTCCTATTCTTGAAAAGGAGATACAGCAGTTGAAACTTCATACAGAGGACCTTGAAAATCGTAACAGGCGGAATAACCTCCGTATTTATGGTGTTCCGGAGTCCCTTGGGGATGGGGATATGGTGTCCTTCACCCGCAAATTCCTCTACGAACTTTTGGAACTCCAACCAGAATCTACCCCTCTAAACATACAGCGTGCTCATCGTTTGGGACGTCCGACGTCTAACCCGACCAAACCCAGAGGAATTATCCTGCTTTTTCTGGAATTCACTGAGTTGATGACTGTTCTTAAAGCTGCAAGAGCAAAACGTCGCCTCGTTTGGTCGGGCCACACCATCTTCATAGCCCAGGATTTATCGAATGCTACGAATGCACGTCGCAAGGAGTTCCTCAATCTGCGTCCACGTATGAGGGAATTAAGCATTCAATATGGAATCCTACATCCTTGTCTCTGCAAAATAACCCACAATGGTCGTTCTCGTACCTTTGATGATCCACAGAAGCTTCGAGAGTATCTACTAACCGTCTCCTCTTCCACGATGGACACTAATGACTGAAAATAACTCTTTTCTATTTCCTGCATTCACTTTTCTTCTGTTTTGACGACTGTTGTGGCCTTGTCCCGGTCTCTTTCTTGTCATTATTTGCTTCGACTTTTCATCTTGTTCATTATATCCTATCTATATTCCCGCGTTTTCCTCGCTCTGTAGGGTAGGCGCCCGCGTTGGCGTCTCCATGCTCCTACTATCTAGGTATTCTCTTTTTTCTCAGATCTGGCGTCTTTGCCTTGATCTGTTTCTTATCTATTTCCTCCTTTTTATTTCCTTTCTTTTTCTTCTTCTTTTCACAGGCCATTCATGTTTATCTCTTGCTCATTTATGTTCCGTTCTCTTCTTTGTGTCACTTCTTTCCTTTCTTATTGATAACTCCAGTATTCCTCATTGTTCCTCCTCGCTTTTCCTAATGACCGTGATGCTTCCTTGTCTATTGTTTCTCTATATTTACCCGATTTGTATTGCCTTTGTTTATATTTCGTATTTGATTCTCATTTCTAACATGTTTGTCTCCAATGTCTCTCCTTATAGCTCCTTACCTGCAGTGTATTGGACCCAGTTGTTACCCTCCTCCCTTGCCTTCCATCATGTGTAACTTTGTAACATGGAATGTTCGTGGTCTCGGCAACCCTGTTAAACGTCAAAAGGTATTGTCCCATTTATCCAAGTTAAATGCTCAGGTTGCTTTTCTCCAAGAAACGCATTGTACAGATGTCGAATCGTTGAAACTTAAGAGGGCATGGGTGGGTCAAGTTGTATTTTCTCCTGCTGTTGATAAAAAGGAGGTGTTGCTATATTATTTCGTAAAGGTTTGGTTGTCCAAATTCTATCTTCTCAATCGGATGTTGAAGGTCGTTGGGTTATGTCAAATGTGACTATACAAAACAAAACTATGGTGCTCCTTAATATTTATGGTCCTGTCCGACCAGACCCTAAATTTTGGACTGATGTCAAAATCCTCATTTCCTCCATTGACTGCCCTAACATTGTCTTAGCTGGCGACCTTAACCAATGGTTAGACCCCTTTTCAGATAGATTATCCTCCTCCAAATTCCAACCTGATAAGACACACAAATCCTTCCAATCAGCCATTGCTTCACGTCCCCTCTTCGATGTGTGGAAAACATGTAATCCAAACTTACTCGAATATACATTCTACTCTAATGTTCACCACACCAGGTCCAGAATTGACTATATTCTAGTCAGCAAATCCCTTCTCCCTGCGATTCAGAAATCTGAAATTGGTTCTATTTTTCTTTCGGATCATGCACCTGTTTATGCCACTTTTGACCTGGCCCAAACCTCCTCCTCTTTCAATCGTTGGAAATGTAACACTTTCCTTCTCTCCGATTCTGTATTTATATCTAAAGTTAAAGATTTCATCTCTGAATACTTCTCCCTCAATTTACCCCAAGACACGTCAGTTTCAAATAATTGGGATGCTTTTAAAGCGGCTTTACGAGGTTTTACAATCTCTTATGTATCTAGGAAAAAGAAACTCAACCGTGACAAATACACCACCCAACTTTCCAACATTAAGACCCTAGAACACTCTTACTTCTCGTCAAAGAATCCTGACGCTCTCCTCCAACTTATCAAAGCCAAATCTGAACTCAATCAAATTGCCACAGTTGAAGCTTGCAACACCCTCTTGAAGGTTAAATCTAAATTTCATGGGGGTCAGAATAAAGCGGGGAAAATGCTAGCAAACTATCTCAAAATTAAATCTGAGCGAAAATCAATTGGCTCTATTCTCAATGAAGTAACCAATACAATGGTTTCCTCTGATGAGGATATTGCACAAGTCTTTCATAACTACTATAAACTCCTGTATACTGATGATACGCACCCTGATGATGATGACCTCTCCCGTTTCTTCAAAGACCTTCCTCCTCCCCCATCTCTCCCTACCGAATTCCATCAACTAGAGTCTGAAATTACCCCTCAGGAAATTCTCAAGGCAATTACCTCCCTCAAGAAAGCGAAAGCCCCTGGTCCAGATGGTCTCCCAATTGAATTTTACGCCAACATGCATTCTATTTTTGTCCCCCATCTTTTACAACTTTTTAACTCCTTTATTGCAAATGCTAAAGCATCTGGCTCATTTTTGGACGCCCTAATAATCATAATCCCCAAACCTGACAAAGACCACTCCCTGTGTAAAAACTATCGTCCCATCTCCCTTATTAATTATGATTGTAAAATTTTTGCCAAAATTTTAGCGGCCCGCCTCGACTCCCTTATTCCTCTACTAATCTCAACCGATCAAGTTGGCTTTGTGAAAGGTAGACTTGCAGCTGACAATGCCCGTGTTTTTGCCAATATTATTTCCCACAGTAAACAATTCAAAGCCCCTCTAGCTGCCCTATCCCTAGACGCTGAGAAAGCGTTTGACCGAATTAATTGGAAATTCATGTTTAAAGCATTACAATGGTTTGGGTTTGGCCCCCACTTCATTTCCTTAGTTAAACTACTATATTCTGCTCCCCGTGCTAGTGTTTTTGTTAATAATCAATTCTCAAAATTTTTCCCCTTATCCAGAGGGACAAGACAAGGCTGTCCTCTTTCCCCTTTACTCTTTATTCTTTGTCTTGAACCCTTCCTCATTAAAATCCGCTCTAACCCCCTAATTCAGGGGTTCAAACGGTCATCGATTGAGACAAAAATTTCGGCTTATGCCGATGATGTCCTGGTCTACATGGCTAATCCTGTTTCTTCCCTTCCTCCATTTTTAGAAGAAGTCCGCTTATACTCCTCTGTTTCTGGTTATAAGCTTAATCTCTCTAAAACGGAGGTCCTACCCCTCAACTCATCCTGTTACCAATACATGTTTGCATCGACTGAGTTTGCATGGTGTCCATCCAAGATCAAATACCTGGGTATTTGGTTCTCCTCTACCTTGCGTGACACACTCAAACTGACCTTTACCTCCCTTACTCAAAAAATTCAATCGCTCCTTCAATTATGGTCTCCTCTTTTCCTTTCCTGGTGGGGTCGTTTAGACACCATCAAAATGATGATTTCACCACATATTTTATACACTGTATCCATGCTCCCTGTGAAAATCCCTAAATTGTTTTTCAATCGGCTGAACTCCATCTGCTCCAAATTTCTGTGGAATAATAAAAGACCTCGTATTGCCTTACATAAACTTACACGCCCAAAATCTGAAGGTGGGGTCCGCTTTCCTGATTTCCAATCGTACCATTCTGCCTTTTTAATAAAACAAGCCTTCTCATTGGCGTTCGATTTCAATGATACCCCTCTACCCAGATGGATTGCTGTCGAAAGGTCCTTGTTAAAGGATTTTTCTTTCCAACAATCCCTTTTCATGTCAAATTGTTCATTCTTGACTATACACCCTGTACTGAAATACTCACATATTCTACTGCACAATATATTCTCGAAAGATTCGTCCCCCCTACAAACTTTTCTTTCCTCTAGCGTATGGTATAACAAATATCTTAAGTACAAGGGTAAATCTTTCTATTTCAAGTATTGGAAAGAAAAGGATATTATATTTGTGTACCAATTTTTTTCTGAATCATCCATTATTCCATTTGATGTAATGCAAACTATGTTTGATTTACCTGCACATTTTCGCAAAGAATTTGACATTATTACTTCTGCCATTTTCTCTCACCTATCTACCCTTCCTACTTTTGATCTCATTCCTTCCCTTACTCCTTCCACTCCTTTATATCCTATGTTTACTCAACAAATACCCAAAGCTGCTCTAATTTATAAACTGTTATTAGAGAATGTTGGCCTTAGGCCTAAAACTGTTACTGAAATTGTTTGGGAAACTGATTTATCTTTCTCGTTACCTGTTGATGTTTGGGATCGCTTATGGTCTAAACTGTTTAAGACTTCGATTTCAGCTCGTATTACTCAGTCACTTTTTTTTCTTTACCATAGAGCTCTTATTACCCCTGTAAGCATAACAAAATTCTCCCCTTCCTCCTCACCCCTTTGTTGGTCCTGTTCCTCTCACCCAGGCACTCTCAAACACCTTTTATTTGATTGCCCATCTGTTCTTACTTTTTGGAACGCAGTTTGGAAATATTGCATGCGTATTTTTCATTTCTCTGAACCATTTTCATCGTTGCATATTTTTTTAGGTTCCCTATCAGATGCTTTGGACTTACATTCGTATAACGCTAAATTGTTTGATCTTCTCATTGCGACTGCTTTCAAAGTAATTTTGTCTTGCTGGAAGGATAACTCTAAATTGTCTGTGCATACATGGTGGAACTTTGTATGTGATGAGCACAGAATTGCAATTGCTTCTTCCTCTTCTGTCGCCTTAAAAATTAAATCTGATCTTACCTGGCTTCCTTTCTCTACCTTCTTATCCTCTTATCCCCCTACCTAACCTTTCCCTCCTTTTTCTCTCTCTTCCTCTTTTTCTCTTTTCTTATCTTTCTTTCTCTCTACTATTTTCTTCCATTTCATATTTTATCTGAACCTTTTTTCATCTCCACTTTTCTTTCATGATTATCTCATATTGGTTCTGTTCTATGTCATGCTGTTATATTTTGCTGTACTATTTTTCTTAAACAAAATAAAAACCTTATTAAACTGAAAAAAAAATGAGGAAAAACACTCAATTTACATCCGGATTTTTACAATCCTAAATTTATCAGGGTTTATGATGCATGGCCTTGGGTTATGAAGGTTATTCTATCCTAAAATGTTTTGGGGTACATAAGTTAATTACATTTATTATACAACAACCGATATGTTGGATTGCTATCGTAAAGTCAGGGTATATTATACAAAGTTAAAGACAAAATGGTTTGCTATCACAATGTACAAATTATGACACCTGCCTCAAATAGTTTAGACTTTCCATACACAATTCTTTTAATGTAATTGTTGATTGCTTTTATTAATGATGGTGAATAATGTGTCGTTTTATAGCTTTACTACCTGTTTTTAATTAAATAAACAATATATAAAAAATGGCTTTGCGAAACAATGAAATAAGACAAGATAGGTTTTAGTCTTCAGCCTAGCTCTCTAATCCTTTCGTAATGCATAGGGGCTGGAAGTAACTGCAAAAAGTGATGAATCTCCAAACAGGCTGTTTTCCATTTTTAGTGCTCTGAGCAGGGTAGAATTTAGACACAGTGAAAAGGAAGAGAGGGGAATGTTCAGTGGCGTCTCCTACACTAAGGCAGAGGAGCGTTGCCCTACTGCTTCTCGAGGTGGAAAAAAAGGAAAAATAAAATGATAACTCCAAGTTATCACTTTATTTTTCCTGCTGCGGAGTCTAGGCGGGCAGGGCTGGGAAGTTCTGCTCTGCTCTCAGAGCAGGGGGAGGAGTGGTGGGCACTATGTAAGTGCCCATGAATGCTCATTTTGTATGTTCCCCTTTAGGCTGCAGTACAGCCTGCATGGAGAGCATGCCCCCAGCCTCCCATTCTCTGGCTGAGCGCCGATCCACGGCACTCAGACCAATCTCAACGCTGTGTTGCGACATTGTGATTGGCTATCGGGAGGCTAGGAGCCTAGTGCTTCCTGCTTCCTTTGCAGAGAAGAAGCCAGGGAGAGGATGCAGGAGAGGAGGGCCTGGAAGAGGTAGGGTTGAGGAGTGGCGGGCCGGAGAAATGAAGAGTGGCACACAGAGAAAAGAGGGGAAATTGTAATTAGGTACTGACACATAGGAAAAGAGGAAGGATGAGAATGAGTATCAAGCAGAGAATACTCCTCTGAGCTGAGCCAAGATGTGATTGACAAAGTGTCAAGTTGACGAAAGAAAGAAGCTGCTAAAAAAAGTAAATTGCTGAAAGTTGCGGATCCAAAGCAGACTCCAAGGCCTCGATTGTAAGTGCCTGGTTAAATTATGGCACACGTGCAAAGCCTTGTTCACAAGGATGTAGCAACTGAATGCATGTCTTTGCAAAGCGTACATTTACCATGCATGCCTTTTCCACTCTGTCTTTACAACAAAGATGTCTTTACCATAAATGCCTTTAGCACACATAGTAAGTATATATATATTTTTTTAAATAATGTATTTTTTAAAGGTGCGAGCTAAAACCCCACTATATAAATATATGTTTTTAATTTGCTCCTAAATATCTATTACCTTTACACACCCTTAAACCCTAAAATTTCCCTTACTTTCCTTTACCACTACCCACCCCAAACCTTAAAATGATCCTTAGCTCCCTTATTCACTACCCAAACATAAACGCTGAAGTTACCCATACCTCCCTTTACCCACCCCTAAACCCTAAATGTAACCTTACCTCCCTTTACCACTACTCAACCCCAAACCCTAAAATTACCATTACCACCCTTTACCACACCTCACACCTAAACCCTAAAATTGCCCTTTACTTCCTTAACCACTACCCACCCAACCCTAAAATTACCCTTAGCTTCCTTTACTACTATCCACCCCAAACTCTAAAATTATCCTTGACTCCCTTTAGCACTAACCACCGCAAACTCTAAAATTACACTTAGCTCCCATTTTCACTACCCAAATTAAAACCTAAAGTTACCCTTACTTCCCTTTACCACTCTCCACCCCTAAACCCTATCTATCAATCAATCAGGATTTATAAAGCGCAGCAAATCACCTGTGAGGGTCTCAAAGTGCAGGAGTTGCTAGCTGCTTTGTGGTGCTCTGTTCTAACAACCATGTCTTGAGTCTTTTTCTGAATTCGCGAACCGACAAGTGTTCCTGAGGTGCAGGGGAAGGTTGTTCCAGGGTTTGGACGCAAGGTGAGAGAATGTGCAATCTCTGCTGTTGAATTAACGTATCCGGGAGAAGTCTGCGCAGAAAAGGGAGGCGAATCGCAGGTGTCTGGATGGTTGGTTTAAGGTTATTCGTTTGTTGAGGTGTGCTGGTCCTTCGCTGTGCAGAGCTTTGTATGCGTAGTTCAGAATCTTGAACTGGCATCTCTTCTGGATCAGGAGCCAGCTTAGCTTCTTGAGGTATGGGGTGAAATGAGTCCAAGTGGGGAGGTCAAGGATGAGCCTTGCTGCTCCGTTTTGAACAGGCTGTAGTCTCTTCAGGAGGCGTGTAGTGATTTCTACGTAAAGAGTGTTACCGTATTCCAGCCTGCTGGTGAAGTGGGCTTGAGTGATGTTCATTCTGGTGTCAATTGGGAGCCACCTGAATTTCTTACGGCACATGCATAGAGTGTGGAAGCAGGCAGAAGAGACTGTGTTTATCTGTTTCTACATAGATAACGAGATGTCCAAGATGATGCTGAGGTTGCGGGTGTGGACTGTCATTGCGGGGGAAGGGATGAGTTCAGCAGGCCATCAAGTGTCATTCCATGGCTAAGTGCTGTTCCCAAAGATGAGGACTTCTTGTCTTGTCTGAGTTGAGCTCAAGACAGTGTTCCTTCATCCGGTCGGCGACATTCATCATATATCTGTGGAAGTTGGTTCTGGTGGTGGAGAGGTCTTGTGACAGCAAGAGGGTGAGCTGGGTGCCATCAGCACAGGAGATGATGTTGAGTCTGCGTGATCTGATGGTATTGGCCAGGGGCTACTGAACTTATTGAAGAGGGTGGGGCTGAGGGACAATCCTTGTGGAATGACACAGATGGTCTCCTTGGGTTCTGAGGTGAATGGTTGGACCCTACATTTATCCATACTTCCCTATACCACCACCCAGCCCTAAACCCTAAAATTAATCTTACCATCCGTTACTATTGCCCACCCCAAAACAATAAAAATACCCTGACCTTTTTCCTTACAACTATCCAGCCCTAAACTCTAAATGTACCCGTAACTCCCTCTACCACTAGCCGCACCTAAAATGTTTTGTTTTTTAATTACAAAATATTATGTTTTTTATTTTTTTTTAAAGTACTTACATTTGTGGTAAAGGCATGTGCAGTAAAGGTACAAATACTTACCGCCGTGGTACTTACCTGCAGGGATAAACGCATTTTGTTGTAAAGACATCATTGCAAGGGCTGTTTGCCGTCACAATTATGAGGGAGTCAGAGTTTTGTGACACGTCTGAGTTTTCCCCAGGTAGAATTTAGCAATTCAAACCTATGGATATTTACTGGGATAAAAGGCCCAGCAAATACTGGAACATGCAGATTTTCGTGCACAAAGCACCAAAATCCACATGCTATTAATCAATACATCCATAGGGAAACGTGTGATATTTGTCATTTATTGCATTGGTTAAAATTCGAACCCCAGAGTAGTGGTATATAAAGGGTCTGATAAACAACCCCTGTTGTCTAAGGCTCTCACAATACGGGCCTTCGTATGTTAGAGACCACCGATCTGTTAGGCTGCTGCGCTGTCAGACTGCGCTGTCAGGCTGCGCTGCCAGACTTAAAACTGGACATTTTATTGGACCTTAAAGATCCTTCAGTATATTCACGCACTTGTACACAACACTGGGCATGCTGAGGTACATGTTATGTTTTATTGGCCTTTATCTGTGAAACGCAAAGTAAAGTGCTGAAATGAATCCTACGAATTTGCCTAGTTCTGAACAGTGCTTTAAGTAGAAATAGAAAAGTGTAGGTACTCACTACCACAGTGTACCTGCATTCTGCTGAGAAGTGCTAGCATTCTTTCATTAAAGGTATAACACTCCTTCTGAGAAGTGCAGGGACTCTCCCTTTCAAATTAAAAACGTGAAGGTACTCAGTACATGACAGGACCTGCCCACTTAAAGCACTGGTTCTAAAATAAACCGAGCTGACACTTAAACATTCATTTCAAGTGTACCCAGAATTGAACCATTTTGCAACCCTCCGGTTTCGCCAGGATCCTCTGAGAGGAAAGGAGACATCCCCACCCTCTTCACTAGTGCTGATCCTGAGCCTTCAGAGGCCTCCTGATGCCACTGGGACCCCTATGCCACCGTTGCATCAGCCCCAGACCTCCAGTTTTTCAATGCATAGTGGGTCTCCAAATAGGTCCACAGTAAGGGATTCACTAGTAATGAGAGAACCACAAATCCGGGTGTGTTATTTGTGTCAATGGTAAGATGGCCTGGAAATGAACAGAACAACGAGGTATTATCGAGAGATGGGCCCTTGTTTACTAGTTTCTTATTCACAACTCATGTACATTGATTGTCTTCCACAGTCTGCATCTAGATCAGTGGTACTCTTATTGTGTTGCCTCTGTACCATACTCAACCAATAATTAGTGTCAAGACTTCTGATCTGCTGGTCACACTTCCAATTATCAATATATTTGTTTATATACAGGAGCATGTGTAGTATACTATTTTTCTAATCTATATATATATAAAAACGAATTTATGTCTGTCTGTCAGTCTGTCTGTTTGTCCTTTATGCATTACTACACCATTCATCCGATCGCCAGGAAATTTTGGGAAGTTGTTGAGTACACTCCCGCGAAAGTTTCTGGTATAATGTTTTTTTAAATATCGGCCCCCCAGGGCCCTCATAATCTTTCGAATACTGATATACGCACAAGACGGAAAAACAAAAAATTGTGTATCCACAAGCACTCAAATAAATAAATAGAATTAAAACAGCATTCATCCGATCGCCAGGAAACTTTGGGAAGTTGTTGAGTACACTCCCGCGAAGGTTTCTGGCATAAATTTTTTTTAAATATCGGCCCCCCCAGGGCCCTCATAATCTTTCAAAAACTGATGTACGCACAAGACGGAAAAACAAAAAATAATGTATCCACAAGCACTCGAATAAATAAATAGAATTAAAACAGCATTCATCCGATCGCCAGGAAACTTTGGGAAGTTGTTGAGTACTCTTGCACGAAGGTTTCTGTCATAAATTCTTTTTAAATATCAACCCCCCAGGGCCCTCATAATCTTTCGAATACTGATATACGCACAAGACGGAAAAATAAAAAATTGTGTATCCACAAGCACTCGAATAAATAAATAGAATTAAAACAGCATTCATCCGATCGCCAGGAAACTTTGGGAAGTTGTTGAGTACACTCCCGCGAAGGTTTCTGGCATATATTTTTTTAAATATCGGCCCCCCAGGGCCCTCATAATCTTTCGAACACTGATGAACGCACAAGACGGAAAAACAAAAAATCGTGTATCCACAAGCACTCGAATAAATAAATAGAATTAAAACAGTATTCATCCGATCGCCATGAAACTTTGGGAAGTTGTTGAGTACACTCCCGTGAAGGTTTCTGGCATAAATATTTTTTAAATATCGGCCCCCCCCAGGGCCCTCCTAATCTTTCAAATACTGATGTATGCACAAGACGGAAAAACAAAAAATTGTGTATCCACAAGCACTCTAATAAATAAATAGAATTAAAACAGCATTCATCCGATCGCCAGGAAACTTTGGGAAGTTGTTGAGTACACTCCCCCGAAGGTTTCTGGCATAAAATCTTTTTAAATATCAGCCCCCCAGGGCCCTCATAATCTTTTGAATACTGATGTACGCACCAGACGGAAAAACTAAAAATTGTGTATCCACAAGCACTCGAATAAATTAATAGAATTAAAACGACACTTTGAAATGTTTTTCTATATTAAAATGAATAAGTTTCAATAAAAATTACACAATGTAAATTGAATGTTATCATAACGAGTTTCCTTGAATTTCCTTTCTTCGGAGATCGCAGCAACGCGCGACGGGTTAGTTAGTCCTCCATGAAAAGGGATTTGATTAAAAAGTAGGAAATATGGGGTAAGATCAAGGTAACATGACAAAATCAATGCCAGTGAGTACATATGGCCTCTTCATCCAAACGAGAAGGGTGTGAATGCCAGACTCAGGGTCTTATTCAGAGAGTGGCTTATTAAGAGGTTGTCGGTCCTTACGAAAGGTTATACAATTTTGCATCAGTTTTAGGTTATGAAAAATGATTAAACTAGTTGCTAGGAAATGTTTCCCATCTTTTAACTTTTGAAATTTTGAGCAAAATTGTTACTCAGGAACTTTTTCAATAGCCAGATAAAAATACCACAAAATCGATTTGCCCCATGTGTCCTCTTGTAAAGCATAATGGAAAATTACAGTGACAGTTTGCTCTGTTGCTTACTGCACCTGCTGTACATGTGATGGGAAATCCTACATTATTCAGTATTTGATGTACAGTGCTCCACTGCCTTTGGGCTAGGTACGCGTGATACAATACTGCATTACACACACATAACATGCATATTTGATCATGTGGAAAATGCTATAAGGCCCATAGCCCAAACAATGCATTATTTATACTCCCTCCTGAACACAGAGCAAAGCACTGGGGAAGGGTTTAGCCTCCATCCAACTTACAGGCCAGAGGTGCAGGCAAGGGTATGGGATAATAACATATCTACCAGCTAACATCAAAGTGGTAATGGCACATGAATGCATGAATGCACACGTTCGGTCACCATCTCCCCTTGCTTCTCTGAAAATTCAGCTGAGGGCCCTGCTCACAGATATTGACTGCATTCCAGGGAATCTGACTGGCGTTCCCACTCTCATCAGACAATAAATTAGGTAATCTAATATAGTAAATAGATGGGGTGAGAAGATTAGCAAGAATTCTATTTATAAAATTAAGGAATCTTCTTTTATTGGCATTGCAACTAAGACTCTACATTTGTAACATGAATTGTAATAACAAAAATAGCAGAGCGCTGAACAGGATCCATGACACGCATAAAGTCAACAAGTGATAAGAAAAGTAACTGCTTTGTAGATAGTTAATCCATTGTTATGTGATGTTCTTTGAAGAGGTTGTCAACAACCCTTTCCTGAATTAGAGCAGTGTTAGGGTGGTCCTGATGGAGACAGGGATATTGTTGCAGATTCTGAGTGCCCCAGATGTTAAAGGCCTGGTGCCTTGTTTTAAAAAAAATGTTTTATACTTTTTAGTCTACTTGCTTATGGTGTTCTGGCTGTGGTTGTGATGAAATTGAAAACCACCTGAGGTGGTGAACGTGTCTACTAGATAAGCAGGGGTGCGTGCCCCGATGGCTTGGCAAATGATGAACCTGGTTTTGAAGATGGGGAGAGCAGCCAGGGGACTTAGAAATTGAGGTAATAAGGTGATAAGACAAGATACAAATGTTAGTACATTTCTTTTAAACAGTTTATTAACGCAAAGAAAACAAATTCACTTATTTGAAGTCCACAAATGGTTTAATACTGTATCACAGACCCAAATTAGATTCATGATATATTTTTCCTATATGCAAGTTTTAAGCAGGTCAGCTTCTGTACCTAAAATCAACGGAGGTTCTACTCCAACATTCTAATGTTTGTCTTCCTGTTCAACCTTTTAATTTATAGCAATCTATCCATGTTTTAGGCCCAAGTTACAACTCTGGGTCAGTGCCTATAACAATCAGTGTAGCCCTCGGTAGCGGGCTGTAATGCTATATTAGAACATTGAAATGTTGAAACCTCCATTGAAGATAAGAAAGGGGGTCTGGGCCAATTATCGGTGCTATAGACATTCTGTTCCAATATTCAGTTGTTTTTCTTTTTGCTTTTCCCTGCATATTTTAGATCATTCTACACTCATTGAGTGTAAAATGTTCTAATAGCTTTATAGCCCTATGACCCTGAACTGTAAAAGCTGTAAAGGGCACTCTCTCTCTACTTACCACTCAGGAGGGTCTTTAACAACCATTTTAGCCCACAGCAGTGAACCATAATGCTATAATAGTAGACAATGGTTGATAAATCACAGCGTAGTCCAACCCACAGGATTAATGTAAAAACATGAGCTTCTAGTGCAAACTCTTCTAAAGGGATTCTAGATCATGGCTTTTCTTCTTGTGCATCTATTACCCTCTTAACCACTTCCAAGAGTTCATGGGCAGCTTCACAGCGTGAGAATACCTGCTCTCCCCCATGAGTAACCTGCCAGCTGGCTGAAAACCAAATATAGAACTCAAGTCTAGATAATCTTGGAAAACAGCTCCCACAGTCCTCAGGTTGGGCAGTACATGATAGCCAAGTGGTGCAGTGGACTCAAACTCCTGGACACTGCCACCACTGCACCTGCTGAACTATGGACACCTACGTCACAGGGACCTCCATTCACAGGGCAATCCTTTCTTTCCCAATGACCTGCAATCCTGTTCGCTGCTGGGTAAAGTGGTACAGATTGGACAATATACAGATTGGGAAATAATAGAATCCTGCAACAATTCAATAGTGCATCTCTTTTATTAGCAGCAAACCTAGTCACCTTCTTTCTTTCTTAATGTTGTCTAGGTCAGCTAAGGTATGTGTGAACCCTGACACCTTGCCTCACAGCACAGGCCTAAGGTAAGTGAGAAACTAGATCTTAGCCCATGGAAATCATCAGACCTTTCTTTAAGTGCACACTTTTACATAAACAAGCTAACTTTTTCTGTACATGGTACTTACTGAGGGACAGGTCTTTGAACTCTGGAAGGTTGGCAGAGGCACACAGTTGGTAGAAAATGTGATAGTTCCTTTCCTCTTCTGCCTGAAACATAAACAGGTCGACAGCCCACAAATTAGAAACCGGAATTGAGACACTTCCAAACAATGACACATTACAAAACCTTACTTATGAAGATTACAGAAGTTTTTCTACTTAGATGTTCTCCACTTCACTTCATTTGTGCCCAAAGAAATGTGTTGACTTTACTTATACAACTCAACAATGTACATCTACAGCAACTGGCTACTGCACGCTTTGAATCATCTCCACTAGAACTGATCGGGGTCCGGTCATCAGAGTATGGGTGTGACAAAGATCGACTGCACCCCTAGTGTGAGAACATCTGTGGCAGCACAGAGGCAGAAGATACAGCCAAGGCACCAACAGCATTCACAAAATACACCTCAATAAAGAAAATACAATTACAGTGATGTGATTCGCAAGGGTCGGATGATGGGCGAGGACATGAAGACAGACCGCAGCTAGACGTACTACTGGTGTGCGAGTGATGCAGCAATGGTATGAACACCACATGGTTGGGTTCTGATACAGTTTCTATACATTGATTCTTGCACAGGGTAGAGGGTAGCGATGAAGAGATATATCAATACAATATATGACTCCCTGATAACCCATTACTTAAATCAAATACTGATAGTGATTTCTTATTGGTTTTATTGGTGCGGAGTATCAGAATCCTGTTCAGGGGCCACAGGGCCCGCAGGGGCTGATGGACACAACCATGTTGGTTGAGGCCTTTAACTCCTGATATCCCGGGTCCCAACCTATTATTGATCCAGAGCAACTAAGCCAAGTGCCCCTTCTGCACTTGATTCTTAGGTGTAACTGTGGACGAGAAGTCAAAGGCCCCCTCGGGTGAGTGAGGGTGGAGTATACATACAGATTAGTGAACATGACTCTTAACTCATAGTGCACTCAATATTGTCTATAAATCAATGTACAGTCAAATAGTTGCTTTTATATGAAAAAGAGTTATTTTATTTCTAACTCTACAAATTCAAAGAAATAACGACATTCGTAAGCAAAAAGCAAAATGGTACCCTGGGTCCTCCATGTAATGTACCATTGCAGGCACACTTGCACTCAGTGTACATTCACAGCACACATATTGTCCACTACTGTTATCTCCATGTATTATGCCACCCCAGGCACCCATGCATCCACGTACATGTGTACACATACACAATCACTCTGCGCACAGTGATCTTTACTGTATCCTTTCTATATTGTGTCATGGTCTGCTATGTGCAAAGACACATACTTCAAGCACACACACTCACCATGTGCAAGATGCACAACACTTCCCCTTCATGTAGTGTACTTCTTGAAAGCACACATACACCCAGCACATGCTTTCATTGCGCACACACTGCACAGCACAACATCTCTCTTGCAATGTATTCCTCGAAGGCATGCATACACTCAGTAAATGCATAAAAAATGCTTGTACTTTTGTACCACTTTGTTCGCCATAAGTTGGCAGGGTATGCTCAGACGTGAGTCCCTTGCTCACTTCGCCACTGGATTCAAGCAAGCCGTGCTGAAGACGGCTGTAATGCCAGAAACCGGTCCTCGGAAGCTTGTTTCCGGTCCAGGGAAGGCATGGCTTGGCAGTTCGGGCTGGACTGTTCCCATGAGGCACAGGGTCAGACTGATTTGCAAATGGCCATGTTTGAACTGGGGTGGCAGAGTGGGCTAAAGAATGGTGATGGATTAAACCCAGATCTGTTGACTGGGTGTGAGTGTTTGATTGGTTCAGATGCTCCGTCCATCACCACCCCCTTTTGTACCACTTTGTTCGCCATAAGTTCTCCTTCAGGAGGAAGCTCAAGACCTGGCTGTTCGAGCAGTAGCGGCACCCCCCCCCCTCCCAGCGCCTTGAGACCCTACGGGTGAGTAGTGCGCTCTACAAATGACCTGATTGATTGATTGAAGTTGGCAGGGTATACTCAGACGTGAGTACCTTGCTCACTTTGCCACTGGATTCAAGCAAGCCGTGCTGAAGACGGCTGTAATGCCAGAAACCGGTCCTCGGAAGCTTGTTTCCGGTCCAGGGAAGGCATGGCTTGGCAGTTCGGGCTGGACTGTTCCCATGAGGCACAGGGTCAGACTGATTTGCATATGGCCATGTTTGAACTGGGGTGGCAGAGTGGGCTAAAGAACGGTGATGGATGAAACCCAGATCTGTCGATAGGGTGTGAGTGTTTGATTGGTTCAGATGCTCCGCCCATCACCACCCCCTTTTGTACCACTTTGTTCGCCATAAGTTGGCAGGGTATGCTCAGACGTGAGTCCCTTGCTCACTTTGCCACTGGATTCAAGTAAGCCGTGCTGAAGACGGCTGTAATGCCAGAAACCGGTCCTCGGAAGCTTGTTCCCGGTCCAGGGAAGGCATGGCTTGGCAGTTCGGGCTGGACTGTTCCCATGAGGCACAGGGTCAGACTGATTTGCATATGGCCATGTTTGAACTGGGGTGGCAGAGTGGGCTAAAGAACGGTGATGGATTAAACCCAGATCTGTTGACTGGGTGTGAGTGTTTGATTGGTTCAGATGCTCCGTCCATCACCACCCCCTTTTGTACCACCTTACTCCTGGTGAAGGCAGTAACCTTTCAACACTATGAGGATAGCGCTTTGAGTGCCCCTCCCAGTCCCACAAGACCATAATCGACGAGACAGACCTATGTCATTATGCACATTTATGGTCTGTGTTTGCCTATGTCAACAAAAATCAGCATTTGGGATCCAGACAACACTACCATTGGGCACTCAGGATAGGGGTGCATGTCCATTACTATGGAGAGGACTTTTCCGTCCCAACACTGATCTTCCAAGTTTTGTCTGGTAGTAACAAATATGATGGACCTGGGGCTCTGTTAGGCCCCACTCCACCACCCTCTCTTTTCTCTGTACTTTCATTGTGTTTGGGTATCTAAGCTGAAAGATGTTAAAGATACCATTGCAAAACAAAAATCATCAGCTTATTTCTCACATTCAAAAAATCTGCATAAATTAGAAGTGAAACTGGCACACACATCAACACCTAAAACAATATAGAAGGGAACTTTGAGGTTGCAATTCTATATATATCTTTTACTTGCTACAGTCTTGCTTTATCAGGTTGCTTCAAGAATGGTAGAGGGTTGGGATGGAGTAAGCCTTCATACACTCACTCATATTCAAATATAGACTTATAAAGAAATAAATACGTTCAGTACTAGAATCTAACCCACTATACACTACTCAATTTCTGATCACCCTTGACACACTTTATCAAAAAATATCTTGCAGCTTCTGACTGGATAAACAGGAATACCTTCGTACCCATACCTTTGTGTTTAAAATTGTCCTTGACAGAGGGTTGGCATATTGGAAGGTTGAGATGGAGGTACGCAAACCTTGCTGATTCCTAAGATCTATGGAAAAGGACTGGCTAGAGATCAGTGTGTTTAAAAGAAATATCAGGCGCCAAAGTCAATGGGTTGCAGGGGGCAGTTGTGGGAACCTCTGATGTCCTTATCCATTCCTGGGTTTAATTGTTGTCAGTGTCTTCTTACCCATGGATTTTGGCGCCTGAGGAGTACTGTGACTTTAACTCTCCTTCCACTCACATTTACTGGATGCTCGAATTTCTAGATTTATATTAGTTTTTAATAAGTTGTACAGGTAACATCTTCTTTTTATCCTTAGGCCAAGAGCAAACAAGGACAGGATCCACTGTCAGAGAAATGTGATCTCTTTTTAGGGCTCGCCTGCTGATGCGCTTCAGCGCATAGCTGGCGAAGCTCTATAGGGGCTTATCCAGTGTTTATCCACTGGCGATTCCACTGGCGATTCCTTCAAGTGCATGTGCTTTTTAGGTCATTGCGCTTGCGCAAGCCCTAAAAAGCGCGTGCACAATGCCACCAGCCGCCTGCCTGCCTGCCTCGCATTACCACATCAAAGGCAGCCCTCCGAGCGCATTTCTCACCCCCTAATTATTCACGGCCGGCCGGCAGGCACTTCAAAGGCTGCTGCTGCAGTGACTCGCATTTCTCCTCCCTCCTCCCCTATCACTGCCCAGGCCGGCCGTACTTTCTCTTTACAAGGGCCCCCATTCCTGAATCACTTGAAATCTCTCCACATTATTTGCATTTTGTTAATTAAAAAAATTAACTTCAACACAGCGTTGCACATTTTTCTCGACTTCGGAAGGATGAGTCCCAATCTCATTTGTACAAAGTGTTGTAATGGGATTATTGGAGAGTTAGAGAAACGTGCTCACAAGTTACATTTTTATGCATATCATCTGAGTAAATAAACAATAGCATGGTGCCGTTTGCGTCCTTGACTTGATCTGGTTTTTATTTTTATTTTGCTATTATTCTCACAAAGGCTAAGAAGGTCTGCCTACTTTAGTATTAAGTGCTATACGTCGCATAAGCAACAGCTAACCATTCACTCACCCACGCAACGCCACTCACCCATGCAACGCCACTCACCCATGCAACGCCACTCACCCACGCAACGCCACTCACCCACGCAACGCCACTCACCCACGCAACACCACTCACACACGCAACGCCACTCACACACGCAACGCCACTCACACACGCAACGCCACTCACACACGCAACGCCACTCACACACGCAACGCCACTCACACACGCAACGCCACACACACACGCAACGCCACACACACACGCAACGCCACACACACACGCAACGCCACACACACACGCAACGCCACACACACACGCAACGCCACACACACATGCAACGCCACTCACACATGCAACGCCACTCACACATGCAACGCCACTCACACATGCAACGCCACTCACACACGCAACGCCACTCAACCACGCAACGCCACTCACCCACGCAACGCCACTCACCCACGCAACGCCACTCACCCACGCAACGCCACTCAGCCACGCAACGCCACTCAGCCACGCAACGCCACTCAGCCACGCAACGCCACTCACACACGCAACGCCACTCACACACGCAACGCCACTCACACACGCAACGCCACACACACACGCAACGCCACACACACACGCAACGCCACACACACACGCAACGCCACACACACACGCAACGCCACTCACACACGCAACGCCACTCACACACGCAACGCCACTCACACATGCAACGCCACTCACACATGCAACGCCACTCACACATGCAACGCCACTCACCCACGCAACGCCACTCACCCACGCAACACCACTCACACACGCAACGCCACTCACACACGCAACGCCACTCACACACGCAACGCCACTCACACACGCAACGCCACACACGCAACGCCACACACACACGCAACGCCACACACACATGCAACGCCACACACACATGCAACGCCACACACACATGCAACGCCACTCACACATGCAACGCCACTCACACATGCAACGCCACTCACACATGCAACGCCACTCAACCACGCAACGCCACTCACACACGCAACGCCACTCAACCACGCAACGCCACTCACCCACGCAACGCCACTCAGCCACGCAACGCCACGCAACGCCACTCAGCCACGCAACGCCACTCAGCCACGCAACGCCACTCAGCCACGCAACGCCACTCACACACGCAACGCCACTCACACACGCAACGCCACACACACACGCAATGCCACACACACACGCAACGCCACACACACACGCAACGCCACACACACACGCAACGCCACACACACACGCAACGCCACACACACACGCAACGCCACTCACACATGCAACGCCACTCACACATGCAACGCCACTCACACATGCAACGCCACTCACACACGCAACGCCACTCACACACGCAACGCCACTCAACCACGCAACGCCACTCACCCACGCAATGCCACTCACCCACGCAACGCCACTCACCCACGCAACGCCACTCACCCACGCAACGCCACTCACCCACGCAACGCCACTCACCCACGCAACGCCACTCACCCACGCAACGCCACTCACCCACGCAACACCACACACCCACGCAACGCCACACACACACGCAACGCCACACACACACGCAACGCCACACACACATGCAACGCCACTCACACATGCAACGCCACTCACACATGCAACGCCACTCACACACGCAACGCCACTCACACACGCAACGCCACTCACACACGCAACGCCACTCACCCACGCAACGCCACTCACCCACGCAACGCCACTCACCCACGCAACGCCACTCACCCACGCAACGCCACTCACCCACGCAACGCCACACACACACGCAACGCCACACACACACGCAACGCCACACACACACGCAACGCCACACACACACGCAACGCCACTCACCCACGCAACGCCACTCACCCACGCAACGCCACTCACCCACGCAACGCCACTCACCCACGCAACGCCACTCACCCACGCAACGCCACTCACCCACGCAATGCCACTCAGCCACGCAACGCCACTCAGCCACGCAACGCCACTCAGCCACGCAACGCCGCTCAGCCACGCAACGCCGCTCAGCCACGCAACGCCGCTCAGCCACGCAACGCCGCTCATCCACGCAACGCCGCTCACCCACGCAACGCCACTCACCCACGCAACGCCACTCACCCACGCAACGCCACTCATCCACGCAACGCCACTCATCCACGCAACGCCACTCATCTATATGCAAAACGAAAAATGTCAAACTCTTCTATTGCGAGACCTATTGCATTTTCAATGCTTGTTTTAAATTTCAGGTGCTTTATGTAGCCAGCCCCTTATGCTGGGGTCCAGGAGCATGACCACCAAAGTTCCAATCAGTCACCACTGCATTTATCCCTCTCTCAGGAGATTCAGAGAGCTTTCCAGAAGTCAATCATTGCATCCTGATTCCCCGAATTTAACTGAGCAGATAGGTGGCAGTCCATATCATTTTCAATTCCCATCCTTCCCGCAATCTAGGTTTCCTAAGTACTGTCCAAGTTTTCCGAAGTTCCTTCCAGTCTTAGAATATTGCTACACATTGCTGGAATGTTGGAATTCCAGAAACCTTTCTACGGGCCTTCCAAACCTTTGGTATTGTCTTCATTCCTGCAAGCTTTTTCGCCCTTTTCTCTGCTTCAGAGAGTCTTGTCTTAGACCCTCCAATTTGGGGCACACACCCATCATCCTGTAATCCAGGCCAACAACCATTTTATGTAGTAGTTCAAGATATTAGCCCTTTTGAAAAACTAAACATTGTATCAATTTCAGAAACATCTCTGTTTTCTGAGTATGTTAAGCTGCCCTGGTCAGACTAGAAAAGTTCCTCTTAATTGTGGGTTGTTTAATATTACCTTTATTTAATATATAAGTAAATGTTAAGACCAGACAAAAATGAACCAGTCAAAAACTGCGGACAGACAATGCAAAACTACTTTTCTACTGGACATCATGAATAGGGCCATGAGAGAGGGCACCTTTCCATGTGAATGGAAAAATGCGATCGTCAAACCTCTGCTAAAGAAATCAACTCTTGATCCAGAGGTGCTCTAGAACTATCGCCCCGTTTCTCTGCTCCCAGCACCTGCTAAGATGCTGGAGACGCATCTTAACCAACATCTGGCGGCATTTCTTGACTCCTCTGATCTCTTGGACCAATCCCAGCATGGCTTCAGGAAGCACCACAGCACCGAGTCTGCCCTGACGGTCGTATTGAATAACATCCGTATGGAGGTAGACCAGGGACACTCCACCGTCCTGGTCCTTCTAGATCTCACGGCCGCCTTTGACACCCTATCTCCCTCGGTGCTAACATCTCGCCTGAGGGAGATAGGGGTGGAAGGAGCGGCCCTGAGCCTGTTGGCTTCCTTTCTCGACCAGAGGGTACAGAGGGTGATGCTGGGAGACTTTCTATCTCCATCCCGACCTGTGCAATGTGGGGTCCCGCAGGGGTCGGCATTAAGTCCGACCCTGTTTAACATCTACGTGACCCCACTTGCCAAGCTGGTTAGATCTTTTGGGATGGAGGTAGTCTCCTATGCAGATGACACGCAGATCTTGGTGTCCCTATCCCACGCTGATGGCTCGTCCCCGTGCAACTTTAGGAACTGCATGCAAGCAGTATCACAATGGATGATTTACAATTCATTAAAGCTGAACGGGGAGAAAACGGAGATCTTGGTTTTCGGCCCCAATAATAACATATGGTCACCTGAATGGTGGCCGCCCTCGCTGGGCTCCTGCCCTACTCCTACGGAGTCGGCGCGAAATTTGGGAGTAATGATCGATCCGGCCCTCTCCATGACTTTGCAGGTAAATAGAACTGTCGCTACCTGCTGGGATTTTATCAAAATACTCAGGAAAATAAAGCATTTCCTGTCCCCCGAGGCGCGGAAACAAGTGGTGGATTATTGCAATGCCCTATACATTGGCATGAATAAGAGCCTAACACAGCGTCTTCAGACCGCCCAAAATGCGGTGGCCAAATTTGTTCTTGACGCACCCAGACTAGCGTCCTCAACAGCTGCTAGGAAAGCCTTACACTGGCTTCCTATAGAAGCGAGGATCACCTTTAAGGTGCTCTGCCTGACTCATAGTGCTCTCTCCGGAAATGGTCCGGGAGGAGTCAAGAAAATGCTGGCCCCCCTATGTCTCGGGCAGACTCCTGCGTTCTTCTTCAAAGAACCTGCTTGTGGTACCTCGTTTCCGTAAGAGCAGATGGGGCGGTAGGGCCTTTTCCACAATCACCCCAAAGCTGTGGAATACTCTCCCAGGTGAAATTAAAACTCAGCCCTCCGCTCCACGCTTCCGTAAAGCACTAAAAACCTGGCTGTTTGCAAGGGCGTACTTGTAGTTTTGTCCTATTTTGCTTTCTGGATTTTTCTGTTAGGCGCCTTGATGCCCTCGGGCTAAGTCGCGCGTTATAAGACTCTTTTCATTTCTTTACTATCACCACAAACCCCTCATTCAAAGAACATATGTCCAAGTAAACCGAGACAGCATTGTACCAGCTCTCCCTCTTGAAAAAAGTGACATTGTTCATACCCCAAGCCTCCGTCATTGCTGTGCAAGCACTTTCTGCCCCTTCTAGGTAGGGGTTCAGTGGCCTCCTCGATAGTTCACGAATGCCAATGACAAGCATCCTACACAACCCAGCATGCCTCATATGAGCAAAGCAGATCTGGTACCAGGCCATCTTTGATTTCATGGTGATGTGTTAGTTGAGGGTTAGATCGGTGTACAGCAAGAATTCCAACGACTTGTCTTTGGGTGCAAGTTGGTGTTCGAATCCCCAGGTTCACGCCGTAGAGCCAGAGTGGAACATCATTAGTGATCTTTCTATTTTTTTTTCTTCAAGGTAAGACACTAGATCTGCACACAAAGGCATATTGGGTGTACTGACCTGGAATACGACTCGTGATTTTTCCAGCAGGTATGTCCTCATGTTGGCACCAATGATATGATATCGTCGATCAAAGCCAATATCAATGTATTTCCCAAAACGACTGCTGTTGTCATTCCTGGTTGTTTTAGCATTCCCAATGGCCTGTGTCAAAGAAAAGAATACTTTAGAATCGATATATATCTGTAGTCACACATTTCAAGTACATTGCTTTATAAAATCAGGCACAATACACATGGGGTCCATTGCTGATGGTCAGTAAGGGTACCACAAGATGTAAATGGTAAATGCTGCTGGAAATAGGGTACTGATCATTCCAGAATGGGAAAATGGCAAAAACTTCTTGAGTGGACTAGCACCCACTTACCATTAAATTTCCCATTACAGAAAATAAAACCATCAGAAAATGATAATATATATGATGCAAACTAGTGGCAAAACCATAACAATATGCAGCTAACAAAAGCATAGGCTCCTTATGGGTGTGAATATTGACACCAGAATATCAATGGCACACAATATTGAGGTTAAAATATGGAAAATAAAAATATCTACAGGTAAGTCTAAATTGTATATACCCGACTCCACATATATGGACCTTGGCAATATATATTGGTATGTATGTCTTCAAGGTTTGTAGGAATAGTAAATCTATACTTCCCTATTTGCACTCACCTTTCAATTTTTTGTCCCTCGATATTCTTGTACCACAATATTCTGGAGGTCACAAATCAGTAGTACAATCCTCATTAAGCTCACTAAACACTTACGCTATGCCAGAGAAATGTTTTTTGACATAGGGTTCCCATCAATGCACCTGGTATTCACTCTTTTTAATCTGGTTATCTATCTGGATAAAATATCTGTGAATCACGGTCAAGATATCTATACTCGCAGATCGCCTTTTTTTACTCAAAGAAGATCCCTTTGGAGTGCAATGAAGTTTGTTAAATGGATCCTGAAGAAGGCAGACAACAAATGTCCTATTTCAGTTTGAATTGGAAAAGGCCCAAACATTTCCAAAGAGGAATCATGCAACTTGTTCTGCAGAGGAGACCACGTTCTGATAATGGTGGCAGAAAAGAACCTCTACACTCAGAGTCATACACATTAATGCCCTGGTGTTTATATAGTTTGCTGTGTCACCTGACGTGCTATTTCAGCATCTTTACTAGAGCAAATAGTGTGGGTGAATCACTTCCTCTCTTTGTATCTCACTTTTATTTGCCAATATTACTTTTTAAAAATAGATACACATATCTGCAAGGAATGGTAAGCCAACAGTTCTGTCAGTAATATGTTAACACGGACAAAAACAAGTTTTGCATATCGTTTTTTGAAAGTAACAGTATTTTAAAGAGGACCCATTAGCTTTGGTAATACTTGTTAATAAACTAAGCTTAGGTCACTGTAAAAAATATCTAAATAGATTGCAAAATGACATAATGAAAAATCATCTGGTAACTTTTACTGCAGTCATGATTACAGCATCAGATAACCATGTCAAATCTGATGTGTTTAGTAGCAGAGCCATCAGGGTATGATGAAGCCTTAAAGACATGCCTCGTAAAGATCGAAACATGTCAACTATTGTGGGTACTCAGAGTCGGCGAAACATGACCTATACCTGACCACAAGAAACTCACAGGAAACAACTGTTACAGTGCAGTCATTACCTCGCACTACCTTTACATAGCAGTCATTACATCGCAACATCCTTTACATCGCATGTCATTACAACGCAGCCATTACATTGCATGTCACTACAATGCATGCCATTACAAGGCATGTCACTACAACGTAGGCATTACATCGCAAGTCATTACAAAGCATACCATTACAACGCATAGTACCCTTACACCATCCAACACTTACCCTACTGTTGCACTCACTGGAGTTAGAATAGTAATTTTTACCCCTACACTATCCAACACTTGCCCTACTATTGCACTCACTGGAGTTAAAATAGTAATTTTTACCCCTACACTATCCAACATTTACTTTAAATGCAATGTAATTATATGCATTGTAATGGTATACGTTGTAAAGGTATAATGCGATGTAATGGAATGCGTTGTAAAGGTAGTTTCTGAAAATTCGATGTAATGGCATGCTATGTAAAAGAATGCATTGTAACGTCATACATTCGAAAGTCACTATTAATACTTTGAAGAATAGCACACTTGCGATTTAGGAAAGCAACATTAATATAAAATCCTTTACAGAAGTCTATGAAAGACATAAAAAGAAAAGGAAGTAAATAAGCCACATCTTCTCACAGACAACTATACTTACACATGGTGAGGGGCAAAATGTAGCTATCAAATATCTGAAATCATATACTAAGACAAGCCTTCTGTAAATTAAGCAAACCTATGCTAAATGTGGCGTCACTATAAAAAGAGAATAACTCCTTTGTATCAAAGGGATGTGGTTTTAAGTACCATTCAAATATGAGATTCCCCGTTCACCTAAAGACCGCTACACTGAAACATAAATTAATTTCCTGCACCCAATTTTGTATCTGCTGTGTATTACGAATGATGCTTGCACAACTGTTTATGAAAAATATAGTATTATTTATTTTTATTGCAATATAATTCCAATTCTTCCAAAACGTATTTCCACCACATTACATAAAACATACATATTTAAAAGATTTACCAGTTAATAATATTGCCCATCTCACAAAAATCATCACACTCAATACAATAATTCTTTCCGCCTAGATGTGATGAGAATAACTCCTATGCTGCATGTCACCAGTAAACAAATGAGACCTACAGTACACAGACTTAGCTACTGACATAGAGAGAGGGTAAGACACCCGCTAGAAGCTGAGAGCAGGCAACCCTGAGGAGGCCAATGTTGCACTGTCATGGAGAAGAGGTGGGCTGTCACTAGACCCCTAGTTCGACTACATGCTATAATGGAGGGTCTCAAAGGAGTAAGGGCTGTCCTGGGCGTGCAGCGTCATTCATTTAAGGATTGGCGACACCAGCAGAAAAAACAATCTTGGTTCTCCTCTCTCCCCAGTCCAAAAGGCAAATAATCTGGGAGCTGTATTTGACACCAAACTATGTTTTTTCAGACAAATAAATCAAACCACCTCCTCTTGTTTCCACCTGCTTAGGATTCTAAGGAATGCTTTCCCTTTCATACCTCTAGAATTACAAAGAACGGTCATTGTGGCACTTGTCATTACAAGGATCGATGTAGGCTCTGTTGGTTTTTCTTTTTGGAACTCTAGCGCCAAGACACCCTTGGATAATCGCGTGCTATATACATTTATTTACATTACATTTACATTACAAGAGAGGAATTGCCCCCCAAAATGGAGCTCAGTATACATTTAATAAACAACTATAATAAAGTAACTTCTATTGAAAAATAGTTATTGTATATATATATATATTCTGCTCAAATCCTCCACGTTGTAAAGAATTACCCACACTCACGGGATTTTCAATATCCAAAGTTGCTTTATTTTTCAACAGACAAGACAGATTTCAGGGACGTTATAGTTAGAAATTAGCATTTTAAAAAACCTTAGAAATTCACTGGAAAAACCACAGTTTCAGGGACGTTATAGTTAGTTAGAAATTTCACTCATACAAAACCAGAGAAATTCGTATAGTTAGTTCAGCTAACTATAACTCACACCCCCGCAATGCACTGCTCATGACATCACTTATTACATCATTCATGACATGGTCAGTGACATCACTGATGACATCACTGATGACATCTCAAATATCCACACAAAGTTTGCCCTGAAGCAAGGACGCCTCCACACGACAGAGTGCTTAACGCTTTTAATGATAAACCAGCAAGTCAGCTCCAAATTCAAAAGTCTCCTCATGCTTTTCAAAGCCCCTCGGCTTCTCTTTCAGAGGATGATGCCTTGTGAAACTGGAATTTTCAACAGCACCATTATCGGATGCAACAATTTGTACCCCTCAGGTGAGTATCCGGTAAAACGGCACGCTGGTACCTGTAGTTTGATGGCTTATTACCCATGTGGGTTTCAGTTCAATTCGGTGTCCTTGTTAATATATATATATATATATATATATATATATATATATATCCAACACAGCATTCCCCGATTCTGGAGCCCCCAACCCTTCAGGGCGGCCTCTGGACAATGGGCTCGGAGAAGCCCATCAACACACCTCCAAGTGTAAAACAAAGACAGAGGCCCAATACTGGAGATGAGGTATTTTATCAGGCACCCAGCAGCAGAGCATAATTTTCCGTTTCCATTTCCCAACGTTTCGGCATTTCCTTAGCCTTGATCACGGGTGGAAGCAAAGATACTGAATTTGCATAATGCGCTCATACGTGCTTTTTAAATTGTAAGTCACATGACTGGTTTTGTGAAAAATACAAGTCCCACAGTGCATTGCATCATTATTAAAATTGTACGATCTGGAAGTCCATATTACAACACCATCGTGGAAAGTTCTTACTTTGGCAATATCACTGTTGTTTGTGTGGGTCCTTCAAATGAACACAGTCCGGTGAAAAGGTAGTTTTTTGGAATCATATTTTCGATTTTTCCAATGGTTCTGAGCAAAACCTCTTTCTCCATGTATATATATATATATATTGTATAGTAAATTGTATTGCAGAGAAAAGATATATATAGGTTGTCACTTTTGTTCTTAATAGACAAGATTGTGTTGAGGCTAAATGCTACAAGGACCTCCTTGTAAATGTTATAGACAAAGGAATTTCACTAATCCGTCTGTGCAAAATATGGTAGGCTTCCCTCTTTGAGAGAAATGGTACCTTGGTGACATAAGCTGAAGTCAAACTGTAGATTTTTAATCACAGATTATTTGTATTGACCCGCAAATAATGGGTCTCCAAAGTGCTGCAGGCTAAAATCTTTGAAAGACATTGATTTCCTGTACACCAAAAACACCTTTCGTTACTTTTCAAGAGCACTACCTGGAAAAACACATTGGATTATAAACCAGAGAGTCACTGCGTTGCCACAGCATTCGAGAAACTCAGGCAGCCAATTGACTACTACTACTGCCACAGGCTTCATCATGGCAGCCATCCCCATCAGAAGGCAGCGAAAATGGATGTATGACGATACAACGCATGCTTTTACAACGCATGCCATTACGGCGCAGGTTTTACTACGCAAGTCGTTACAACGACTTGCGTTGGGGGGCGCTGGATAGTGAATAGTTTAATTTACTATTCCAACTCTAGTCCCCGTGGATAGTAGGGAAGGTGTTGGATAGTAATTAAACTATTCCCTATCCTAGAGCGCCCTCCAGTGCAATTCGTTGTAATGATTTGCGTTGTAAAAGTTGCATCGTAATGGTAGGGCATTGTAAAAGTTGCGTTGTAAAGGATGTTTCCCAGCGAATATGGATGTTCAATATGGTAGGAGCTCCCCGGAGTGGAATACTTGATGCAGTGCCTGCAGGAGACATGTGGGAAGTGGAGGAGAAGGCCATTGCCACCCGGAGCTCTATGAGGACCAGGACTTATTTTTCCTGATCAGACATTTTCCGAAAGTAAGAGAGAAAGAAAAACAAAGCGGAAGAGAAAGAAAAACAAAGCGGAAGAGAATGACGGAAAAAAGGTTTACTTAAGGAAAAAGCAGGAACCTGCAAGAATTAGATAAAGGGGCGGGGAGTATCTGGCTGTAGATTACCGAGGCTTGATAGTTGACATTTATTAGTGCTGGCTGTGGGCTTCAGCCCAGCACTAAAGGCACTGGTACTCATTCTTTTACAAATTAATCACTGACTGTCGCACTGTGAACCCCGCCCCTGTTGTGGTGATGGTCCTAGGGACTGTAGTGAAGGTTCTCTAGAAGCTACAGCTCGTGGACATCCTCACTATCATATCATCACACATGAGGACAAGAGATGCTGCTGATGACAGTGATGGAAGCCAAGAAAGCTCCAGTAACGTTTGAGCCCTTCTGTATCATCAGGTATCCCTGTAGAGAGGCCTCAGATGTCAGCTGTCCGGGATGCCATTCAAGAACTTACCAAGGGGATGACTATCCTGAGGGAGGCAATCTTTGTTGGCTACTGCCAACCCACTCCCTCTCGGCTGGTAGAGATGGACAGACATCAACAACATCTTCTGGGGTAGCGTGTCAGCACAGCGCTCCAGGGTAGAGTGCAGGTGCCTCGAATGGGCTCTTAATTCTGGCATCAATCCACTGACAGCATCCAGTATCACAAACTGACATCCACCAAAGTCTGAAAGACCATATTTGCGCTGGCACAATGCTCAAGACCTCCCCACCTTTTCTCCTGGAATTATAGGAGATGACAATGTGCTTGATGTTTGTATTATGTGCAAGAGACAGCAGGCTCCAACCCACTGTCCTTCCATAATATCCAACTCACTCTTCCCATATGTCACCAATCCCCCCCAGGCCCCGAGTAGAGAAGGCAATCAGCCCCTATGAATTAAATTCACCCCACACATGGCAACCACCAGGAAAGAGGCCATAGTTGGGTGCTGTGACAGAGCGTCCAGAACGCAAGGTGTGTTAGGGCTTTGAAAAAGGGTAGGACAGTGCCGCCAGGGTAGAAGTGTCTGTTGGGGTTAGGGTGGGGGTACAAAGGAGCTGTCAGTGCATGGGATGTGCTGGGGACAATAATTTACATTTATGAATGCATGTTTAACTCATCATTGATCTAGGCTGTGTTTTCTTTAAAAGTGAGGTGTTTCTTGATGTATGGAAATCATTTGTAATGATTGGTTTTCTGATGACAGGGGCTTTGGCATTGGGTCACTGTGCAGCATCTCCACTTCTGCTTCCTCATCCTCATTATCATGTTTACGTTCTGTGGCCACCACGTTGGGCATAGGTGCTCGACACCTCACTGCAATGTTGAGGGTCATACACCAGTCTAGTATCACGCTGCACATCTTATTTGCTTGTGCATGAGTGAAGACCAGTGGAGCGCACATCTGAAACAGTCCCTGGTCCACATGCACACTCTATTGTGTTGGGTGTTCTGGTGTGGCAAGGGAGTTGTTGCAGACGACTTGACTGCGATCGCCTCATTCCTGATACAGCTGAAAAGTTCTTGGTTGGATCTCAAAGGCTCCAGTTGTCCAGTTGTGGATGTGCATGTGGGCCTTTAGGGGCTGTTTCAATGACACACTCACAGCTCCAATCCCTGACCTCGATTGCAATTTGCAACGGGGAGCAAACAATGACACTAGCTCTGTTTCGATATCCTGACCATAAATGAAGCTGAAGACCACAACTGGTGGCCATCTTCATCCATGGCACTTTCTGAACGTCTATACTGCACCACATTAGTAAGAGTAGCTCCCGTAAACCTTATCATGAAATATGGGTAGCCATTTTACGTGTGGTCGAGGTTGCTCCGAAATGAACGAGTGCACCAAGCAATCTGTGGACTGCAATAAACAGCAATATTTCAAGAGAGCTTGTTGGACATGCTTCCTACAACCAGGCACAATTTATTGTGTGTCTTTGGGTCAGCATAAGAATTGCTCATGTGATACATATTCCTATGTAAAGCTCTCTGACGTCCTTTGGAGTTTGATCCGTACTATTTGTAAAACTGAAAGAAATCGTAAATTAAGATGCAGAACTATGTCACAGGAGGGAATGGCTCATAAAGTTAAGAGCAGTCGCAGATCCAAATCAGCCTCCTCTTTACCAAAGCAACTTTTAGGAATGAAAATTAATTTCAAACTCAATATATAATGGAGTATTTTACAGTCTTTTTCTACAATTTTTTTGAGCTGGTAAAGCTTTGGGGATTTTTCGACACTCCCCACCCACACCGTTAGGCCTTTTTACACTTTAAGGGCCAAGGTGAAGTATCGCCGCTTTTTCGGGGAATTGTGCCGAGAAAGCGGCGCTACTTCTAGAGCCCTATTAACAAGGGCATGCTAACGCCTTCCTCAAACCCACTTTGCATGTCAGCGAGAAACATCGCTAATGACATGCAAAGTGGGCGTTCCCACGTCCAACCACATGTAAAACGTGGTTGGAGGTGGTAACAACCTATTACCAAGGCAGGCGTTGGGAGAAGGAGACCTGCGATAAACTCGTTTTATCGCAGGACTCCCAACGCCTGCTCTGATCAGGCGTTAGGCATTGATAACATGGGGGTGTGGATCATAAAGCTGAATCCACCACCCCATATTATCAAGGCACACAATGCTAATGTTCCCTATCGCCGGATTTAATATCGCCTACGTGTTGCGCGTTGATAATGACGCTTTAACGCGGCGATAAAATCCGGCGATAGCCGGCGATAGGGAAATGTGCGATGTACGTTTTTTAACGCACATCTTGGTAATATGGCCCTAAATTCGGAGGAGAATTTACCTTTTCACACTGGAGGTGACATTTTAAAATGATCAGCTGACATAAATTCACTTTGCAGAAGGCCCACTCCTCCTGTCACTGAGAATTTAACCCGCATGTATTGATCCAAAGGACAGCACACAAGGCTGTGCCCGACAGTAATGGGAAATGTCAAGCGCTAGAAAGCTATACAACAAGGGAGATTTAGGCTTCATGAACTACCTGTCAGGGGTTTTAACCTTCCAGATAAGACAAAAAGAGAATTACTGTCAGTCACCTTACCTGTGGGATGGAATCAATTTACCCACCCAGGAGTCAAAATGGATTGTCTGTGCTTAAAGGAAGAGAAAGAGTGAATGTGTGTGTGCGTGTGTGCGTGTGTGCGTTCGTGCATGTGTGGGTGTGTCCGTGTGTGTCTACTTGTGTGTGTGTGTCTCTGCGTGTGTGTTGTATAATCTATTCCAAGGGTTAATTTGAATAATAAGAGCAAATAACAGGGGTTATATACCCTAACCATAAAAGGAGGGCATACGGTTTATTTGCTCAACTATGCACGAAGATTGCACATAAACAATATCAATTTTCCAACGCCGCCATATTCCCAGCCTACACACGATTTAACAAGCACAATGAAATGGCTTCTTAATCGTGCACACAAAATCATAAACTAGCTCAATACAAACTATACATTGAACAAAAAGTTGCAAGCAATATGAATAATTTCAAACAATCATATTGAGCAACAACCAGATGCAGATTGTAGGAAATTGGTTCATTGGTTGTGCATGATGTGAGGCCTGCGCAAGTAATAGGTCCATAGTTTCCCCTTACTGGGAACCAAGCATCCCATTGTAGTGCTTAATTCTATCGGGCAGCAAAGTAGATCAGTCCAAGACCTACCAATGGGAGGTGGTGTGGGCTAGTAATCAGCTTTCAATAGCACACAATAATAACACTCAATAAATTATTACCAAGTCAGATATTTTTCTTTAGGAAAGAAAAAGTACACTTATTACACACTACTAAATACCACACATTAATTTACAAAGATGTACATTAGGCAGATTAAAAATGCCTTGGATGACATTGAGTTCACATTTTACCTATAAAGGGTCATGACTCCAAACTCAAAGTAACACCCCTACTTATCCCAGACAGCAAATCACAATATAGGGGGGTACCAATTTAAATAAAACAAGCCTATTGGTTTTTTCAAGGGATCACTATATTACCGGAGCAACAAAGCCCATTAAAAACTAAAACACCATGTTGTGAGTTAATGCAATCATCAATAATAACCATGGGTAAATATAATTATTTTCAATAAAGCATATCAACCTACATCCATAATCACTGGCAACATTACTATTTCAATAAAACGCCCCGCTGGCTTCCGCATGGTATGTTTTCTCCGGCTGCCATGGGAACCAGCAACTCCTTTCTTGCCTGACCGCTCCATGGGGACAGCGGTGTCTGTGATGTGGTGATCATACTGTTTCCACCCGAAACGGGCACCATGGGTGGTAGCAAGGCCACTGCCAGTGGGGGCCCAGAGGTGGGGTTTCACAGCCCTTTTTTCTTTTTTTTTGGAGGGGAGCGTGACGGTGCTCCCCCATTCTGTGTCTTTGTTGTCCACCACGGAGATGGTGGCCTCCGGAGGCAAAAAGCTAACAAGGAGAAGGGGCCCCACACACGCTCTCTCGCTCCAAATAATTCTCTGCACCGATCCCCAGGCCCTGGCCCACCCCGGGAGTAATTGAAGGTGATGCGGTGGTGCTCGCACATCAGTCCTCGAAAAATATGAAAGAACGGCAACCTTTGAACCGCCATAACTTGGGCCACTTTTGGCCAATTTGGATAATCCTGGGCTCATATTACACCTGATGGTGAGCTCTAGCTACCAGGAGTAGTTTCAGCAGACTGCCTCACCTCCAAAGTGGTGTAACCTACAGGGAGCTAGTTCCACTAGCTCCCCGCACCAGCTTTCCTACTTGTCTTTGTCTCAGATCTTTTCCCCAACTGGTCCTCAGGGGGGTGTTAGGCGGCTACCCTCACTTGCCCTTGGGAAGACCCATTGGTACTTGGGTCAACTGGGGAAGAGTCCTTGGTCCCTTTGGGTATCAGGGGGCTTCTCCTTCCAGTTGTCCATAGCTGTCGCAGTCCCAGGATCCAGCAGCGAAAAGAACAAATAGTACCAACCAAAAGAGAGCTCCGCCCCTAACACAAGAATTTTTAAAAGGGGTGGAAGATTCTAGAGGCCAGGCACCTCTAGCCAATCCTGGGGTGCCAAACCACGTCTCCACCCCTGCCCCAACCATCCATCACAGCATGCTGGGACGGTTCAAGATGGAGTCATCAAGAAGTCACTGGTCACATTGCTGACATGGACTTTCCCACCAACATTTCAAAGAGGAGCCTCTCCTGTGTTGGTTCCAGTTGTCTGGACTTCCTCCCTTGTTTAGTAGGCCTGGGCTGTCCACAGCCCGGGTATTGTGTGAGAAGTAATTAAAAGATGCAGATTTTTTACCCCCCCCCCTCCTTTCCTGCACAGGAACTGTAGGCAGCACTGCTAATTACTCCTTTTGTGTGGGACAGCCTTTGTTCCTACTGCTGGAAATAAATGTAATTTAACTGGCCCAGCAGGGTGACAAGAGACCTATTTTCTGATTTCTTCTTGTGCCGAGCCAGATAAATATGACAATTGTGGATGACCCACAAAATGTACAGATGCCTTCTTGGAACATTCAGATTTGATTTTGGCGCACAAGTTCAACCCCATTTTGATATGTCACTGGACTCTGTAGGGCAAAGGGAAGTGAAAAGGTACACTAAGGCAGTTTTCCCCCTATGTGTATAATAAAGTGTCACTGCAGACAAAATAGTAACCCACTCTGACATTCCCATGAGTGTACAATAACATTATAAGGCCTACCTCATGTCAATATCTAATCCTGCAGAGTCCCGTCTGCACCAGGCTACCTGGGCACAGTTACCGGGCTGCACACAATGGTAGTCTAACACCCCCAGCCCGTATATTTGTGTGCACACATGTACACATGTGTTCATGTCTAACCAGCACAGTGCCATTTACCCTTGCTGCATCACAGAGGCCTTATCTTAAAAGGCGGACAATGACGGTAAACACATTCAGTCCATTTGCCAAGTGATTACCCTGGGTGAGACACATGTAGTGAGTCTCACGCACAGTAAAAAGTCCAGAACCAGGTGATCCAAAATGAAAAAAATCTGGGCGTACTGAATGGGGGCAAAATCAATGGCAACACATATCAAACATACATCACATATCCATTAATCTCAAACCTTTCGAACCATATAATCAAATGTCAAGCACAGAATCTATCCTTAGAAGACAGCCATTTGTTCTAGATAAACATTAATATATTACCTATAGTTTTATCCTATGTGTCACATTTAGGTCTGCAGCAGGCCAATTAAAGTCTGTGTATTTGTGCAAGTGGGCCCCTTACAAATATACTGTATAGGTTGGCAGGTTCAAATAAGATACATTCTGTATTTAACATATTACATGATGTGCTGCGCCTTGATCATTCAAAAGATCTTGGAGTGAGGTCCTGAGAAAGGAGAGGGAGAGGGAGCCACACACTTAAATCTTACAGTAAGAACAGTTGTGTAGTTGGGCAAACCTTACGAATGGTAGCTGAGTCCATATATTTGTTTATATAAAATATTATTTCCTTTTAGTAGTAAACAAATATTTTCTTGATCCACATAAAAGATATAAGGATTTTTCTTCCGCTGCTAGACCCTAGAGAACTGAAGGTCACTTCGAGCCAGAACTCACGAGTTAACATTTCCAAGCTGCTTACTGTGTATTAACAGGATGGAAGACAAGGGACATTAGGCACTTTTCTGTATAATTCAATACAGAAGGAAACCTAACTGATATATAAATTGTCATGTATATCGAAAAGAACAAAAATAAGAACAGGTGTTTGAACTCAGATCTACAGGGGGAAGGTGAGTAGCTTGTGCATAATTATTCAAATAAGAGGTGACCCAGCCCAGTGCATTTCCCATAAATCCGGACTGAGGGAGGAGATGGATTATGAAAGACTATACGGAAGTTCACGGAAAGGATGAGTAGAATGTAAGGGCTTAGCCACCATGATCTGCTAGTGGTCTGAAGTCATCTAAGATAAAAATCCTGACTGGCTGTGTATTATTGGACTCCTGGAAGGTTGATAATTGGGAGTTTTTTCTCAAAATGTTTATAGACAGACGAAGGAAAGTGATGGGCCTGAATTTACTTGGAATAGATTAGTAAGCAGAACTTTTTTGTTAGTTTCAGGATAGTCAGCAGAAGTTTTATTTTTAGTGACAGAACAGCTATATCATGTTTCTAGTCAGGTGGGACTGAATGATCTGAGATGGATCTGTTGCAGATTTCATGCAGCACTCGGGCAATTACATTGAGACCAGGAGACATGGAGGAATCGAGCTAGACAAGAATCCATACAACAGCCTAATATGATGGAAACCATCAATTGTTTGTTTTACCAAATGCTAAAGAGATAAAGCCATAAGGCGAGGAAGCCTCACACTAGATGGGGCTAGAATTCTGATTAACCTCCAATGAGGGGGTGGAGAGAAGGAAGAGTGATTCAAATGTTATCAATTTTGTCTGAAAAAGAAAGACGATGTAAGGCACAAAGTTACAGAGGTCGTGCCAGTGGCCGGCTCGTACTAGAAACCTTGCAAGCTGTTAAGTAGTGTTTTCTCCCTGTGAGATACTTTGAACCTCATTCTTTTTTTATTGTTAGAGATGTATATCTATGAATGGACTTACAGCCAGAATTCACAGAAAGTTCCTCTGCAAACTTCCAGGAAGCAGTCACGCTCATTTGATAATTCCAAGGGGATCGCCTCTCCAAGTTGTTTGTGCACCTAGTTTAAATGAAGTGAGCAAACATCTCCATTCATAATGGAAAATGTCCCTTTCAAAATATGCTTGCTCGCAAATTATTATATTGAAAATTAGACACTACCAAACTTCTGCATTATGAGTGGGGCTCTACTGCAGTCGATAGCTGACCAGTAGATTCAACGCACACCAGCGGATGAGACTTCCGCTGGTTCTTAAGGCCGCTGCTCAGCTCCTACTGAAGGTTCCCAAAGGGGCTCATATTTATCATCATCTTATGGAGCTTCATTGGTTGCTGATTCATGAGAGGATAAGGTTTCAAGGCCTTCTTCTGGCCCACAGAGCTTTCTACTAGACTGGCCCTGTGTATCTGCCCAAGAGATTTACTTCATATCATCCGGTGAGAACTCTTCGCTCCTTTGGCCACAGTTACGCGAATTAAAAGGAAAAGATGGGAAGGCACTTCTTTTTCCTACCTCGCTTCCATGGCCTGGAGTAGCCTCCCCTTGTATCTAGGAGCTATGAAAGATGAGCACTGTTTCAAGCGACACCCGAAAGCACGGCTATTTCTCTCTGCTTTTCAGTAGGCTGGTCTTTGTTCTGATGGGCCATGTAGTCTGCTTAGCAGCAGGACACTCCCTGAGTAACTGCTCGCTTTATAAATAATTCTTATTATTATCATTAAAGCTAGATCCTCCGATAAGCCTTGCAACATATGTATCTCAATGCCTTATTCCCATAACAGCAATTTGTGAAACTGCAGCATTATATTCAAGGATTGGAGGGTTAAATTAGCTCACAGAATGTGCCAGCGCTTGGTACCATGTTTCTGGAGGCGAAAGGTTTATGGGATTCTTCACTGTCTTCTGCAAAAGGCTAAACACGTACATAAAATTGATTCACATGTATGCTGCAATCAGCTCTAAAAAAATACAAAACGAGTCCCTCAGTGGCTTTACCTTATATATTTAATTATTGTGAACTCAAATACATGACAGTTTCCACTCTTTTGAGAATAGGTGCCTAATTGTTCAGTTACGCACACCAGGATAGAGGTTGTAGTTAGTGCTTAGTTTGTAAAATAATAAGTGATGGTACCCAAAGTTTGCTCAGAAACCTGTGGCCCCCAATGTTGAATTTCGGCATTCTGTATATCAAGGCGCACAGTGTTGCTTCTGCTTCATGCCCCTTTCTTCTACCATTAGACACTCCCTGCTCCTTAACCTCACTCCTCTGGGTTCTTTTTCATCCCCAAGCAATTCCGGTGTCGCTGCTAAACCCTCTTTATCATCCACCATATTTCCTCTCTCTTGCTCTGGGTCAAAGTGTGATGAGGAAAAATAAGTGCCGGTCCCCAAAAAATGAGTGCCGGTGGGACCCATCTGCAACCACCATTTCAAATTAAGCACTAGTTGTAGTCTGAAGAGTCAGATGATGGCACAATTCAGAAGCCTTCCGAAGCACACCCCCTTGGGACTACATCTGTGTCAAGTTTCCTGTAGCTTCATCAGGAGAACCTCTTTCTATGGAGCTCTTGATCCTAGTTCACCCAGAGGTAAGCCCCATCCAGCCTAAACCAAAACACAAGTCAATTTACAGCTGCTGTGCAACCTGGACTGAGTTGTAGGGCTCCAATTCTGGATTAACCACCTATTCACTAATCACCCAGTGCTGTAAACATTGGGATTTTATTGCCCTTTGAAGCAACAGAAATTATTATTGAGTAAGAACCTGGTTCCAAAAATTCACAGGAGGAGAAATAACAGAAGAGACCAACAGAACCCTCAGAACTCAGCAGCGATTGCGATTAACACTGAATTTACAATGTCACATCAGTTCCTTTTGATGCGGAACTAGACCGGTGTCTCTATCTAAGTTTTGGAGGCTTTAGTAAGTGGTTGAATTTGCAGTTTTCTGACTTTCCTGCTCTGCTCGGTGTGGTAAGACAGAGGAACTCAGGTGTTGAGGAAAAGCTACTGCAGAGTTTTGACTACTTAAAAGCCTTGGGGTATGAGGCAGCTGCTCTGCAAACTAAGAGCAAGGAATTGAAAATAAATCCTGGTGGTGTACGGTTGAGCTTTTGAGGGTGCCCAGTGATCCCTACAGGTAGACATTAAGCTACGTCTCGTGCGAAGGCCTTAGTTAGCCATCAGTGCCAGAGGATAGCATCTTAAGAATATCAGTCCAGAGATTCAAATGAAAATTCTTAAAGTTAGGAAATCACATTTTTTTTCATTGCTGAAACACAGTACGGAAAATATAAATTTGCACAAATGTCACATTTTCACTCCACAGACAAGCTGAGCAGTACAAATGCTACCGGCTCATACAGCAGTGCTACTGGTCTTGTTACAGAGACCTTGCAGTTTCCACCAGCAGACGGGTTACAACAGTCTCACAAGCTATAGTTTCTAACGGCAGTAGTGATTGTCCCTTAAATTGTTTCTTTAAATCTATATCTGAAAATGCAATAATTTGATCCCACACATAAACTGGCCAGTTTACTAAAATACACATATGTTGGTATTAAATACAATTACATTTTGCATAAGCAAATATTGCTATTTAAATGAAAAATAATTGCCCTGATATGCCAATTGTTAATTTTGGGCAAAAAGCAATTTGGCCTTGACACAGAGGTGTCACATGTGCTACTTTTGCATGATTCCTGCCTTGCATGCATGTCTACCACCATCTCTTACCAGGGATGCCCATTATGTGCCATGAATTGCCAACATTATGCCATAGCCAGTATTATATATGAGGTGGGCATCATTCTGCCTTTTGGCAAAAATCACCCCTATTTTCCCAAGAGCAGGAGGTGGGCTTCAACTAGCCATAGATGCCCACAACTAAACAAGAACTGCTATCATTAAACTAGGGCCAGCATTGTAACAGGGGAGGGTACCATCATGCCAGAGATGCAGACAGTATGCCAAGATCCACCATCGCTCCATCGTACCATTATGCCAGTTGTAGTGGTCCATGATAAAGATAGTCTTGTTGCTGTCGCAGAAGATGCTACCATTCTATAGACAGAAGATAACTGAGTGAGGCATGGGCTTCTGTTGAATTTGAGGGTTGGTCGTGTGTCTCGACTAGGTGAAAAGATAATATTTTTGCTAGAGTGTATGTGATTAAATATGGTGGTGTCAATGCCAAACAATCTGTATTCCTCATTAGTCTTCTTTCTGAATTTCTAAACTAATAACTGCCATGGTTATTTCCAAACAGCCCTTCAGAAGTGACCACCTATGCTTGGGTTAAAATCATATAAGCTTTAGTAGCACTTTCAAGAAATCTTCCCTCTCGAATGATTGCAGAGTCCTACTATGTAAACTAATCTAAGTTTACTATAGAGGAAGGGTTTCCCAGATATTATGAAAATACACTTTTAAAGTTTAGAAACCTGAGGTCGAGTTTTTACTATCTCGGTTTGTAGGCTTAAGATTATAAAATGTGGGTATTTTCTGTTTTACAGCCTTTCTGCTCTCTAGCAGGTTCTGATTGGATGGGAAAAATGAAGTAACTGAAAGACAGATGTGAACAGAGGTGCCTTACACAATCAAAAAATAATCGAATGATGTGTTAAATTGAAAACTATAAAATTCAAGGCTTTCCTCTGGGAAAGGGTGATGTAAAGTGTAACATCTGACCACACTTTTTCAGAATGTTTTTGAGAGCAAAACTCCCAAACAGCAAAGAGAAAGGCTGGTCTCACCCTGCAAACAGGAGTTTTTGGAATAGTTTATGACTATCACTTCACAGTTGCTTGTGAAACCAATAGAGGTTCGCCAACGTAAAGTGCATCATTAGACCTCATATAATTTACTAAGGAGCACTTTGACATTCAGAAGTGCTTATCGTGGTTCTCCTGACCACATACCCTTGACATCCTTTTCCTTGAGATCCAGAATCACAACAGCCTGGCGAGCACACTCCCAACACCCTGAGCAAAAGGTTTTACTCAAAGTCCTTTACCCTTCTTCAGCCCAGTCAAATGCTGATACGTGTCGGTGACAACCACAGCCCTGCCACCATGGGCCTTACTCTTGCTTCATCTTGGGACAAGGAAGACATGTCAATATTTATGTGGCCAAAACTTGCTGTTGAATGCTCCAAATCCTTGGGATTGACCCTAGTCAACAATTTTAATCTACATGCCCCATTAACACCGTAGCCAGGAGAGCATAGAAGAATTTTCTGTGGAATAAAATAATTTATGAAAGTACAACTCCAAATATGCGGTTCAATCACTAGTCTGATGGAGGCTTAATTAGAACCACACCTTTTTACTAGCTTTCTCAGAATCCACCTTGCCCCACTACAGGCAGGCCTTCATTTTGTGATTGAGTACCTCACTCTCAAACAGCTTCCTATCAAAATAGTTTATTTAGTTTCATGATGACGTGTTGGGGATAACTGGGACAATCAGAGCGCTACCCCATCCCACTGAAATTTGACATTGGGTCCTGCATATTATGGAAGCTGGTGATGGTTTTTGGAGCCGGGCGTCTGCAACAGAGCGCCACTAGACAGCAGGAACTAAATTTAAATTAAAATTTGTAGATTTATATAGCACAGTTTATCACCTGTGAGGGTATCCAGGTGCTGTCCATGAGCACAGGGAGATTAAGTGATTTGCCCAGAATCACAGGATGTTGAGCTGATGCTGAGATTCGAACCCGGATCTCCAGCTCCTGACCGCTGCATCACATCTTCTCCCTAGAGGCAATGCAACGTTCCCCCACAGAGACGGCTCCCTTGTGATGAGTGCCGGGTATGTGCAACATATGGGGAGAAGCAGTACTGCTGTGCTTAAACTTTCAAGTAAATAGCATGAATCCTGTGAGAAAATAGACCGCTTTTCACAGCATTTACCATGGTGCATGGTAGAGGGACAGGACAGGCGTGCCCACATGGAGCATAAAATACTCCACACTGGGGTTACAAGCTACCAAGCTTATGACTGGCTACCTCAGGAGAATCTCACTAATTTAGGATTGTTAATACTGCTCAATTTGAAACCAATCTTCATACAATCAAGAACCAATAAACAGTTTATTCTGGGAGGGCGTGCAAAATATGGCATCCTAAGGCTACTAATATATGGAATAATGGCTCACACGACTTTTCAAAAAAGATATGAACTGCATGCTTCCTCAAAGTCAAAGGAACATTTCCAAACACACAGTTGTGTTGATAATCTATAGTCGGGTTGAAATGTTTATCCAAGCCCTGTTGAGCTTATCTATGCAAGACCCTAACACCAAGTGTTATATTTTTTTACTCAGTTAGTTCTAGTTTGCACTCGATATTCTGCAAATAAAGGAATACATAAATGCACTCGATATTACTGCAAATAAAGGAATACATAAATGCAATTATTGATATTCTCAGTGGCCTGAATGTACATTTTAATGTGTCCGCAAAGTGTAAAACATACTGTTCATGCAGAACCCACTACAGCAGGACATTTTTCAATTCATTCAATTCATCATTCGGTAAGCGTTCGTGGGACCTCAAAATTCACTGTCACGAGCTAGAATTGATTTAAGTGCTTTACATCCGATTATGCGTTAAATGTGTAGATGGTTTTTAAATAAGATTAAATTATTTGTTTGAAGTTTTTAATGAGATTCACAGTCATGCATCCAGAGTTTGCATTTTTCTAATTATGCTCCTTTATGATTTGCCATTAGATCCAGTTTGTAACTTTGTGCACCATAATTCAAACCCAAGATTAAAGATCACAGCTCTGCATGAAAATCGATAGCTGTTGTGAGGTCATTTAAATGATCCACAGCAGTTTAAAACACCAAGCCTACTTTATCAAACAAGAGCTATCCCAGCAAATCTTGAGTCGTGCTAACTTCATATGGGAAGTCCTACTTTAAAAATAAATTCTCCTCACAGTCCCTTCATGGGACCATTTGTCCCCATGTTGAGGTCTTTTTCACAGTCCATCGCTACAGAAAGAGCAGCACTTTAACCCAAAGTCTTACCTTGCCAGAGAGATGAATTACCATTAAATCATTTTTACTGGCCACGGCATGCCAATGTCCACACCTTACAGATTGCAGAGAGAAGAATGGAACAAAAGAGTTGACATTTTTCCATGCCTATGGTTAGTCCAAGAATGGTGGCTCTCAAGAAACAACCCTCACCACTGCTCAGGGTTGTGTTTTTTGACCCTGAAAATCCAGAAAGCTTGCTGAGGTATCTGAAGATTTGACTCGCGTCTCCACAGGCATCTGAAGATCTGACCCAAGTCCTCTTTACGAAAGTGCGCACCATTTGTCTCCTACCGAGTAGGCTGAATGATAATAAGGACAATGAAGACTGGCCTACATGGCAAGAAAAAGTTTCCCTCATGGCCCACATACTTTATACATTACGACATAGTTCATATCATTATTCTGTGTCCTTCAAGATATGCCAATAACACTTTCCCTGTTTGTATTTTCCAGACTTTATTTCTTTTTTTTGGGATATATATATCAAAAACTTTTTTTTTTTTGCATTTCCTTCTTTCAAATTCATTATATTTTTCTTGAAAATACAAACAGAGAAAGTGTTATTGGCATATCTTGAAGGACACAGAATAATGATATGAACTATGTCGTAATGTATAAAGTATGTGGGCCATGAGGGAAACTTTTTCTTGTTGTGTTTATACTTTTCTCTCTTTTCCCTGGCTTCAAGTAATTTAAGAGGGGGTCCCCTTGTCTATGTTATGACAGGACTACATGGTACATATTAGCTTTGTTTCTTTTTAAAGAAAGTTGAGAGGAACATTTTGAGGGATTTCTTCATCAAATCCTTGAGATCCACAACTGCAGGACTGTTTGAGATGCATAGCTCGTCATGTGTGAATCTCCCCCAAGCATCGGGTGGTTTCATAATATACATTAAATGGCATACTGCTCTTTTATAATGTCAGCATAGTTCTCTGCAGCCAAATATGATAACTGACTGGAAATAGGAATCACTCTTTCATTCTGAGTTCTTTCTATCCTTCCATCTACCACCTATTTTAAGTAAAAGCATAGATAGAAGACGATCGGTGTTCCGCGGCTGGGGCCGGTATTAGGCAATAGTGAACGTTGAGACAGAGACTGGATGCATTCTCAGCTGCTGACAATACTAGACCTTCTGTAAGAAGGAGAGGAGTTGTGGTCCTCTTGTTGAGGAAAACTGTATTATATTCATAACAGCTACCACTCTCCAAAGAAGACAAATACTTAAAAAGAATGTGCTGCAGAAACATAGGATGTGGTTTGGAATTTGCGGGAGAGAGTAAAGGCAGCCAGGGAGGCAGAGGAATTCATGCCCACCACCCCGCTTTAACCCTGTACGTCAAAGTGGGAATTCACCATCAACTCTGAGGTGAACTCTATGAAATTTGCATTAACCGCCTTCACAACAATTTATACAAAGATATTGAAGAGTTTAGTGTGGGTCGGTCAGTGGCGACGGATGCTTACAAAATCTTTTGAAAGTTTTACATTTGTGAAAAATAAACTGTGTAGGAGTTTATTTTATTTTTTTAATGTAAAGCTGAGAGCAATCACACCATTGGAATTTTCTCCTATGGTGCAGGGTCATTTGTTTATTTTTAATGTCCCTCACCTTGATTGCTTACCTTAAATGGCAATGGATGGTTAGATCCTTTACCTCCAACAGCCTGTACTCCATCTGGCCATCGGAAGAGTATGTCAGTGACGTAGCAGGAGTAGGCTCTTTCATACACATACTGTTGGTCCTCCCAGCCATTAATTATATGAGTGATCAGGCCCCCTCTGCCAAACTCCTAAGTTGACCTTCAGCCCCCTTATATCACCTCGTTGGAGTTGGGTTACCTAATTGAGTTATAAATGGGACCAGGAATATGGCTCAATTAACAATGAAGAATACTTGTAAGAATTCCAGTCAGTCAGTCACAGGCCGGGAGAGTATGCCTTAATCTGCTGTGAAACTGGTTGAATCCAATGGCTCATTTCGGGATTTCTTATTTCTGATCTGTTTAAATTTTCCCATTCTTAGAGATAAATGCTACACAGTGAAAAACTCTTAACACAGAGATTGAATAGATGATATCCTTCTGAGATACTTCCAGTACTCTTTTTTGATATGCTTCCCTGCATACTACTCAGTGAAGAAGGGAGTGCACACTGTATATCTACCCCATGACATGAGATGAGCACAACAGGATACCGAACACACATTATACGGTGGCCCTGGAGGAGGGGACACAACAAAGGAAGTAGAAGGGCTGATGGCAGAACCACTTCTGCTAACAAATGCAACATTCGTGCAAAGCACAGGCCCTCAAAGATGCTGTCAGTCTCTGTCAGTGGAGGAAATATACACAGGGAAAGGGGAAAGGAGCAATATGATTTTATGGAGGAAGGAAAGTGCTACAGCGAGGAATGTTCAGAATTGACCTAAAATAGGAGGATTAAGCAGGAGGATACAGGACAGTGTATTCCTACTGCATAAAACTAATAAACGGGTCATGTTCATAATCTGGCACCTGTCTTCAGATGTACAAGGAGTTCATATAGGGGGGATGCCAATGTGATTCTAAATGTCCTTGTGCGATCACCTAGCAGGAACAGTACATAGTTTGTCGCTATGCTGAGCATAGTGAACTGCCTGCTACAGCTGCTCATGCGCAAGATTAATAACAAAAAGCATGACCTCAACACCTGTAGTGGAAGCTGCTTGAAGCCCTGCATTCAGGGGCGGCTCCTTCACTAAGGTGGAGGAGCGTCGACCCACTGCTCTGAGCAGAAATAAGAAAAATAAAATGATACTAAGTTTATTATCATTTTATTTTTCGGTGCTACAGGGCTGGGTTAGGGTGGGCGTGCTGGGGTCGGAGCCTGGGAGAAGCGGTGAGTGCACACTCTCAAAGTGCGCATGACTGCTTGGTCGGTCATCTTGGCCCAGCTAAAGCGTCATGCACACTAAGCATGTTCCTCACCAGGCTGCATTACACAGCCTGGTGGGGAACATGCCCAGGCTACCAGTCCTAATCTGAGCGCGGAACCACAGCGCTCAGACCAATCACTTCCCCGCCCCGCCAACGCCATTCCCTACCAGCTGCCACTGCCTGCATTTTCTCAAAAGAACAGAGGGCCAGATGTACTAAAGTTTCATTGCTCGCAACCTTTCCAATTCGCAGTTTATGGATTCACTAAAATGTTTAGTCCTACGGATCATATCCATTTTAGAAGTCAGTTAAGTATTACCAAGTCCTGAAATCGGTGTAGAAAGGCATTGCGAATCTTATTTTGAAATGAGCATGGTGTGGGAGTCTATCTTCCAAATTACAATTACCCATCTATGCGTATGAATGTTTTCCGACAGTAATATGGGTCCCCATCCCAAATCAAGTAAGGATGGTAACTGCTTCGCAAAAGGGAGGGGGGCACCTTTTGGGCACCTTCCCCTTTGTAAATCTGGGTAAAAGTTTCAGGGGGAGTACTCAATGAAACTTTTCAGAAATAGGACACTTTTATTTAAAAGGCTGGTTTAAAAAAGCAGTTTCTCTGTGATTGTGATCAATCAAACTGAGTCAAAATGTGCTAAGTACGTAATGAATATTAATTAGGTACGTTGGACTGTGACCCGCTATGATTCCTTATTTCATTACCCGACCTATTAGTACATAGGTTGGTTCACAAAATAAACGTCGGGCTGCCAAAATTAGGATTGCAAATTATGACTGATTTTTGCAACTGGACAGTTCATAAATTGGACTCTGGGACGGGTATAACTAACAAGCCGTAGAGCACAATAGCCCTATTCAGAGATGTTAACTGGAATAATGTAACAATGAAATGAATTTGTACTTGTAAAGCGCACTTATACCCCAACAGGGGTTTACTGGCGCTGTACACATACCGCTGTGGAACCCTTCCTGGCTTTTCCCTGTGAAATGTCCACTCCTGGGCACCCCCAAGGTGAAGCCAGGCATCCAAGCGCTGCTGGGGCCGTTGTGGAGATTAAGCAAGCTATTGCCCAGAGTTGCAGAGTGGGACCCATGATTAGAATAGGCACCGAGGCGAGAATTATCAGGTCTGAGGAAATTGAGCCAGAGACCCGCCGAGGCGGGAATTGAACCCTGGTCCCTGGCCAGACCTCCGCATCAAGGTATGCCGCTCTAACCATTGAGCCACACTACAATGTGGGACCAAATTATGCAGAAGGGTTGACTGAACTATGCAGTATAAAAAGTCAAATTATGCAATATTGTATGGGATCATAGGCAAATCATGTGCCACATTCTATTTTTAAATATATATTTTTAAATAGATTGCATTACATGTTAAAATACTTTATTCTTCTAAGGAAATATTTTCCAGTATTTTTAAAATAAAGTGGTTGATTCACAAACATTTTCAGCGCATTCATCTTATACAATTCAAAAATTGTTGTTATTCACTAGGAATTAATGTTTTTTGCTGGATGAAAACACAGGAACACTGCTTATTTAATACAATCCTCTCTATTCCCAGAGTAAAAGAGACTGGGTGAAAAGGGTACAATGTTGGACTCAGCAGAACACGAATATGGTCACAATACAAGTGTCACTCTTGCACTAATGTTTGAAAAGCTGAGTCATACATCTCAGTCATACTTTTAACATCAGTGCACATTGCAGGGTATCTGGAGCATGAAACAGCTTTTCAAAATAATTCTTTACCCTACAATTACAGTAAGTGACTCACTAATGAGTCACTTTAGGATTCCATACACCAGAACATTAAACTCACAGGTCCTTGAAGTAACTACTGCTGTGAGGACTCTGTGAACACATTTACGACAAAGAATGAATCATTCCTAATATATAGGAAAAATATTTAAATTGGTAGAATTCTAATTTTCTGATGTAGAAAAAAATATCCACTCTTTCAATCCATCAATTGGACTATTAACCCATTCCGGGCAAGATTATCTCCCCTCTTGAGCCTAAATTCTGCAATCAGCAAGTGAAAGGTGATTGTTTGTAGAGTTCCAGTAGCTGCACTGAATTTTGGAAGTAATATACTTCCTGGCTGATCTTTCTGAACCAGCCACCTATTTCTGGGGAAATGTGCATATTATTCAGCATATGGTGGACTTTATGAAAATATGATAAGAATTATAATGCGTAAAATACATTTGGTCTCGGATGCATAATCTAAGTAACATTTACAGTTTGTTGGATATGATGAAGGGTTGTGCTTTAGAAATGTAGATTTGATCCCCGTCCACCAACCCATCAGATTTTCACATAAGATTACAACTGAGTTTTCAGACTCCCTATGACTTTATTTTAAATCATAACAGAACAGAGACCGCCCTGTTTGGCTGATAAATGCTGATATACTGTACTGCTGAGCAGGATCAGATATATGAAGTATGCTTTTAGCGCCTGTCAAACCCTAATAAAACATCATAATACGCTGCATTAAATTGATTGAAATGGTACACAGTAATGAGCAATGTTCTAGTCAGTCAACGTCTTGAAAAGATGCCTGTGGGGAAAAGGCATTTCTCCCACGCACCGGGGAGTGACAATTGTCACGTAGGAGTCTGGCACTCCACCTAAGTGAACAAGATTATTTGACTCCACACAAGAACACAAAAGCAGTCAGCCCCCACACTGATGACAACCTTAGGTGAACTCCTTGTGCTACAAGAGGAAAGAAATGCAAATGTACATGGCCCACTCAAGGTTGGTTGCACTGTGTTAAGTCTTTACCACTTTTAAGACCATGTTGTAAGTCAAAGGCTGAGGCTGGTTCACTGCAGCTCACATTTAAAGAAGAAACAAGGCTGTCTTATATATACAAACCTGCACTAGTAGGGTTGTGTGGGTAGTCTCTAGGCTTCACAGGTTTGGCACTTAAAGGCCAGGTTTGGGACTTCAAAGTCAGAGTCCCACCAGACAGAGTATCGCTCACTTACTCTGTAGCGCTTCATCTAAAAACGATGCCGTTGTGACTGGTGCCTCCACAACCATTCGTTGCTATGTATCAGTTCCATAAAAAGCAACATTTACCAGAGCATGGCCTGCTGGCACCATGCATGCTGTTTTTTCTCATATGCATCTTATTTTATTATTGTCCACCGTATGGTACAAGGTTCTCTTAGACATCACAAGGTACCAGAAACTAGAGTTATGCACTCCTTTCCACATGCTTTGTCCATTTTTTTTGGGGGGGGGGGGAATTCTAAAAATCAAATAATATTTTTTACATTATGGTGTACTGCCGCTTTTGTGCCACTAGGATGACAGGTGTTATACGTGGTATGGAGGAAGACTCTGGAATTCTAGTAATTACAATACAAATACAATATGTAACCCACACTAATAGTAATACCATAACACTCAGAGGTTGGGCAGTAGTTCATACAAGCAGCAAAAATATCACATACACTGTTTGACCCTCTTATATTCACTTAAGACAAAACTGCTAAGGGTTATGTTCATCACCTAGTACTGTAACAGTCCACAGCAGATAAACCACCCATCAACAACTGAAGAGGTATTGAATAACTGAAGAAACCTGCCCATGCCGCTGGCCAACGAAGGACTTTAATTTAGTTCACCACTGCAGGTCCAGACTAAGTAATAGTAAGTAATACGACCACTTCTCAACATCTCAGAATGACCATCAGAAATGGATGATAGTAACAAAGCCCACCCCAGCAGATCTCTCAACCATCTCCACCTTTAACCTATGCCTGCTCAGGACAATTAACTTCAAACAAGATTGCTATGAATGGATAACTCTGTGCAGTAACCAGCAAAGTGGACTATGAACATAAGACATACCATAAAGAGGCCTGAAGAGCTGCTTAAGCTGCCAACCTATGAAAACCATAACTGCCAACAGTCTCATATGCTTTTTCATCCTTCACACTTCTAAAAGCTGCATCCCATTACACAATAATCGCAACTCGTGGTCCTCATGCACGACACAGAAACACTTCCCACAGAGGATCAAAATAACTTACAACCAGACACCCTACACAGTGTAGCATGCTATCCATGTAGGCAAACCCTCCAGCGCCCCACATAGGGGTAGTAAGAGCTATATAAATTGTAATTGTATTTTTATAGCGCTTACAACCCTTAGTGAGGCGTCAATAATACAAGGCAACAGAATAAATGATGTATCACACTTGAAGGGCTTATATTCAAAGAACACACTGGGAAGATTTTCCTTTGGGTGGAAACAGGGCACACTATAATTTTGTAAGAAGGGTACTGCTGCCTTCTTGGTATTATCGAATATACATCTATCAATGAAATATACATCCTGAAATTGTTCTTTGCCTTAACAACTTAATTAACAGCCGTTCACATAAAGGTTTGCAAGCAAATTTTCAGATAGTCTAACTAGGTCTTCGCACTTTATGGCCATAGCAGTAATCGTTAAAATACTTGTACCACTGTTTGCCATAAAAGTGTATTTATTTAAGATGTTGTAACAGACTATTATTAATAAACTGGAAAAGTGATATAAGATGTTGAGCCACTCTGTGGGATGAAAATGATTCCTTCAGTGTAATTCTTTAGTTCCATGATTGAAGCGAGCGGGGAAGAGCTAGTGAAGCCCGGGTGGTTTCAACTAATCTGAACGATAGAAACATATTGTATCTGTTTTCAGAGTGTGCAGTGACTTCAGATTGGTCAGGTAAACTCTTTTCATGGATAGGATGTGATGCTTTTGCACTTGCTCGTTGGCTGTGAGATCCCGGGTACCAAAGACAATGACTCTCTGCTTCATGCATGCCCTGTAGATTAGGAGGAATTTATCATGGACAGTCGACTATTGAGCAATTCTGATCTACAGCACATTATGGTTTGCTATAGGCAGCATTTCTCTGTAATTAATTCTTCCTGAAGATAACTGAGCAGCTATTTTCCATTTTCTGTTCTCATCAGACCAGCAAGAGAAGAAGAGTCGTGTCTGGCCTGCGGGTCTATCCCTAAATTCGCTGCATCCAGTTCAACCATGGCCTCAGAGAGGTAAAATGAGCTGTGTGCCAAGAAGGTTGGGTTATTCTCATGTCCACGGCTACCGATTCTTGCTGGACCCCGAGGAAAAGTGGGAGCTGTGTGACTGGTCTGTGAGGTTATTCCACATTTTCACAGCTCCCTGTTTCTGGTGGGTGCTGGGGAGGAGTAGGAGGTGTGGGGCTAGTCTGTGTGTTGATTTCCTTTTCCCTGAGTTTTTCTGTCGCCTGCCCCCTTTTGCAAATGCTTCATTCCAAGCTACGGTAAAGGGGACGAAAGGAAAGCTCAGAAAGCTTTCCGGGGACCATCTGCAGTCTGCTCCCTTCTCCACTTTTATCTCTCAATTGGCACCCACCATGCTGGCTGGCTGCCTGTTGTGCTCTATAATGAAATGTAGTAGGCAGCAGACTTGGGGCCTGATTACAAGTTTGGCAGTCTTCCCGTGGGCTGCCACGCCAGCGCCCAGCAGAAAGTAGCCAAACCCTTAGGCAGACCGCTCACCGGATTACGGGTTTAATCCTGGTGGGCGGTCGGTGCTGCAGAGGTGTTGCAGCGGTACATATCTAAGGCAGATAGGTGTGCCATAGACATGCACAGCCGTGAGACCGCCACAGGTCGTTCCTGCACAATATGGGATGCACAATGTCATACATTCCATAGCATTCAGAACTGGGGGTGCACATGTACAGGGTGTGCCCCCCTGCATGCACCCACTAGCCCAGGAGTGGCAGGGGGCCATGTTAGGGTCCCCTTAGTTTCCTCACTGTAACCCTTTTCATGGTGGGCTCACCAACATAAAAACAAGGACGGTGAGGAAACTTGTAATATGCTCGGCAGCACTACAGCGGCACCGACAGCATATTATGTCCTCTGACCGCTGCACCACCGACGCGGGATTACAGATCCCTGGCGGTAGTAGCAGTCCAACTGCTAAAGTCGTAATATGGCAGGTGGACCACTGGCTGTCCACGGACGGCTGTCACGACTACGGCGGTCCAATGGACTATCATAGTCGTAATCAGCACCTCAGACTTGACTCAAAGTTAAGGCAGAAACAGGCACTTGGAGACCCATTTCACTGTATTTGCTGGAGGCAGTTATTCTGGTCTCACTGGGGTACTGTGATACTGGGAAAGGAATGTGTGCCTGGTAGTGGCCTTACGACACACGCATGTAAATGTTCAACTAACAGGGAAAATATGAAGGACTAGCGTGGCACAATAACCAACTATGGCACTGCAATACTGGCATGGAAATATGTACCCTGCAAGGACATTAAGATACCAGAATGGTCAAAAGAAGAGGGGCAATTGTGGAGAACTTGACATTGCTTACATTTCTGCATCAAATATACTACACTCGGGGAAAACTACATAACTACGGACTACAGATGCGGCGCTTCTAATGCTGACTTTCTGATCGTGTCATGGTCATGCCCCCAGCTTCAGTTATACTGGCAGGAAGTTACTAGTGCACTTACGATTATGTTGTCTGAACAGATACCAAACGACCGCTAGTCTGCCTGTTGGGAATTTACAAGCTTCGGGTGGCTAGGAGACCAAAGCTTTTGGCTGTGGCATTATTACCAGCTAAACGTCGTATTGCATTGCGATGGGGTAGCAAGCGCCCCCCACGATTCAAAGACTGGGTCACTGATATGACATATTGCAAAGAGACATTGGAGATATATGCAGAAGAAATACCACAGGCCTCTAGACCTAGGGATTTGTGGGAACCTTTTGTGCAGTACCTTAGGTCCACACAAGAAGAGGATTGAAATTATGCCGCAATACACCAATAGTGCCTGATCAGTGAGATTCCCCGATGGACAGGGCCCATACCACAGAGAGGATGCACTGCCCTAATTTGAACGTGGCTCACCTTAGACTAGGTGCACCGAGCGCGGACATTGAGCGCTGAAACCTGGAAGAGTTACTGGACAGGGAATTAAAATATAAAGACCAAGTAAATAAGGTCACCTCATCCTCCTTCCATGCTTTCAAAGTGATTAAGAAGATTGGAAAAATTCTTACCCTTTCATCTCCTAAAAACAGCAGTCATTGTTTTTGTGCTAGCAAGACTTGACACTGTAATAGTCTACCTAGACCTGCCGAAGGGTTCGTTAAAACAATAAAAAATTCTCCTGAATTCTGCTGCTCGATTCCTATTGAAAATTGCTAAATTTCAATCAGCAAAAACAGCCATCAGCACACTTCACTGGCTCTCAGTCAGGGAGCGCATTATTTTCAAGGCCCTGTTTTTTGGCCGATAAGACCCTTCATGGACAGGGCCCATCCCACTTCAAGAAGAACTTTAGGTGGTCCACCCCCGGTAGGGCCCTGCGCGCCAGCTCTGCGAGGCACTTGGTGGTGCCAGCTTTCAAACGTTCCTCCTGGGGCGGCGGAAGCTTTTCCAGGCCCATGGCTCTACATTGGAACCATCTTCCCAATGAATTGAAAGTAGCAACATCACTCTCTGTCTTTGATAATGTGGCTTTTCATCCAGTAAATAAAATAAATATTAACGCCACCGTCCACTTGTTTCGCATAGTGCCAAGACGCCTCTGGGTAATCGTTGCACTCATTATGACCACTCGTTCATGTATTCATTCATCGTGAATATGCCTTATTACAATGAATACACTGCCCTCTACACAGATGAAAACTGGCCCATGCACTGGGGGCACTAAATTAGTGAAAGGTGGACTATTCTTTCAAGCAACCGAGCTGGCTTCCACTTGGCTGAAGACGACTGAAATGCCAGAAACCGGTCGTAGGAAGCTTGTTTCCAGTCCAGGGAAGGCATGGCTTGGCAGTTCGGGCTGGACTGTTCCCATGAGGCACAAGGTCAGACTGATTTGCATATGGCCATGTCTGAACTGGGGTGGCAGAGTGGGCTAAAGAACTGTGATGGATTAAACCCAGATCTTTTGACTGGGTGTGAGTGTTTGATTGGTTCAGATGCTCCGTCCATCACCACCCCGTTTTGTACCGCTTGGCTTCCACTGTGCAGGCAGCAACACAGCTTCCACTTGAAAGGGATGCAGAGGGTCCCCTGCAGCCAGGTGCAGTGAGTGACTGCACCAGGGATCTCTTGGGGGGCAAAGTACTAACTTTTCCTACTTCCAAGTGGCGCCCTCACGGGTTGCACTGACTGTGCATCACCTTTATGTGGCACACAGTCAGTATGCCCCCCGATGGCTCCTTTGCCTATGTGCCCATGTCTAACACAGCCACGCCTGCCGTACATGTATGGCGCCGTCATCTGTAATTCAGAAGAGAGTGCGCAAGCGCCTACAGCCACTTCTGTAATACGAAAGCGTGCCAGTGGTACAAAACACAGGTGCACACACAGTTGCTCCCTGGGGGCACTTTTAAAATGGTCCTAAGTGCTTTGGCACCTTATTTTGCAAAGTGATCTAAGGGCCATATGTATCAAGCAAATTCGAATTCGCAAACGCCGAAATTTGCAGAATTTCGGCGTTTGCGAATTTGCCAAATGGTACGTATAAAGGAAAATCTGGTGCAAAACAAGGAATTGCAAAATTTGTGATTCCTTATTTTGGATTTGCATTTAAGGAATCGCAAATTTTGCGATTCCTTAAATGCAATGTATGAAGCAAAAAAAAATGCAAATTGTCCTTAAGGAATCAATCGCAAATTACCACCAACGTCATGTTGGTGGTAATTTGCGAATTCCTAGAAAATTGCACATTTTAGCATTTTTCAAAGTGCCATGTGACGCACATACATGCCCTTAGTGCATGTACCTGCGCCACATGTGCACCCATGCCTATTTCAGGGGTGCAACAGGGTGTCCTTTTGACACCCCTGCACCCTTGAAATTATTCTCAATTTGCGATTCTCAAATTGCGAATCGCAAATTGAGAATAACTTCCCATTCATTCCTATGGGCCTCCTGGCCCATAGAAATGAATTGGAAAGTATTCCTTAATTGCTAATCGCAATTAAGGAATACTAAGATTTCGCAAAAAAATTGTGAATTTGTACATACATCCCAATTTGTGATTCTGAAATAGCGATTTCTAAAAAAATCGCTATTTCAGAATCGCAAATCTGGTTGATGATACATATGGCCCTAATTGAGGTGCTAATATGCATGCAAATTAAGAAATCTGGCATTTAATGTCTGCCCTGGTGATGCTTCGCAACATCAACTGGCCAGGCGACCAGTGCTTCATTCAGTTTCTAAGTAGCCCACCCCCTATCGCCCTTACCTCCATGATGGGGCTGGATGCCAGGACTTTTTCTTCAACATTCGTCTCATTGGCAGAGCCTCCAACGGTGGCAAAATACCGCATGGCATATTTGGCAGAGACGGTTTTGCCGGCACCAGATTCGCCGCTGACTATGATGGACTGGTTCTTCTCGTCCCTGCAGGAAGTAGAAAGAGAGGCGGTCAGTCTGCTACTCCCAAACTCCAGCCCTTGAGCTCACATCCATTCACTTCACTCTCCATTCCTCGTATCCTGTCCTAAATTCCCCAAACCCCCCCAAAAAAGATTACAGCTCACAGTTGTCACAACCATTGCTATGAAGATAGTTCGTTTCTGCTCCTGACTTTGAGAAGAAGTGAGGAACAGTTTCATCTATCCTGTCATTGAAAAATATTGCTGCAATTTACACGTTATACTGCTGTATTAAAACGTTGTAATATATTGAAAAGGCTGCCTCGGTGGTAACTTGGAAACATAAAGAGGAGGGAGAGGTTTTTATAAATGGCTGCAGTGCTCGCTCCTTTTACCGCCTACTTCGCCTACATCTGCTGTGCTGGTGATCTGGAACCCAATAAAACATCTGATGTGCTTGCAGATTACAAATGCTGGAGTTAATAGGAGGGATGTGCCCGTTGAGGCAGCCCGCGGGCATCCATCGCGGAGGGCATCAATGGTGCCTGGTCACCTAGGGGTAGGACAACTGGATGGCCCTGTCATGGTGGGGTCTGCTGGCTCAATGAAGAGCATAGCGCCTGTTTTTATGCACCCGCAGTGCATAGAGTCAATACGAGTCAGAGTCAAGAAACTTTATTCGGTTGTTCTTATTGACAACCATAAAAGCATTTACATTATACAATTATTAACACGATTATTCATTAAAAGAAGAAATCAAATAAAAATAGAGTCATAAACAAGACAGATCTACATTAAGCATTCAGAATGTTTAAAAAAATCCTTAAAAGAAACAGGAAATAGCAATTCATGTATCAATACTTTTATCCTTCCATACTGTTTCTGAATTTCATTGCCAGTTTAAAAAAACTACATATATACAAGGTGTATTCACTTCTTAGCAGCTGAAGGAAGTGTAGAGCAGGACGAAATTGTAGAAAATTCAGCTTTTTCAAGCAGGGTTTTAAATATAACTTCCTCGGTATAACATAATAGGGACAATAAAAACAAAAAGTGTGCCAGGTCTTGCGGAGACTTATCGTCGCAGCCGCAAGCCGGCAACACTTGCCCACGATGAGATCCCCTAGGAACAGCCAACAGTAAATGAAACAGGTTAAACCTGAACCTTGTCAATAGAAAACGGTCATAACTAGATATTTGCCATGTTAGGTACGGTTCCAAAAGCAATGTACTTTTTATTAGTACGTGATTTCGTACACTATCTTTTTTTAATTCACATGACTCCCTATCCTGGTATCTAGAATCAATAAAAGCCTTCTTGACCGCAATAACATCCGATTTAGTAATGGATTCAGGAAATAAGAAAAGTTCAGGACGACCTAAATCAGTAAAGCACTTATACAAGTACTTTAACCAGGGAACCTTCATCCTGTTATCCCATGTAAGTGCTTCTCTTAATATAAGCTGGGTGAGTGGTATGTTGTCATTTAGCCAACAATTCATCCAACATAATAGGGGATTTACTGCAATTTTGTCACATATGAAGGGGACCCCCAATTCCTCATGCACAGAGAAATTTGCCGTACCCCTGGGAACCCTTAATAATTGTTTTAGAAAGTTATTTTCAACTATCTCTAGGGCTTCCAGAGGAGCATATCCCCATATTTCACTACCGTAGCATGCTATAGTAACACTTTTGGCCTGGTAAAGTTGGAGTAATGCAGCAACTGGACTGTTTCCCATTTTCCTGGAAAAGTCCATTATAGCCGCATTTGCCCTGATAACCTCTCCCTTCTTTTTTTGAATCACGGGTCCCCAATTTAATTGAGTGTCAAAAAGGACCCCAAGGTAAGAGAATGTGTTTGTTGCAGGGATTTGTACTCCATTTACATTTAAGCGATTTGTTTTTTTATTTCCTTGGCCAACCTTCATTATGTAGGATTTAGAATTATTAATACTTAAATCTCTGTGTTTCATAAAAGAAAAAAAGGAGTCTAATAAAATTTGAAGTCCATTGGCGGTCCTAGATAAAAGGACTGCGTCATCCGCATATAGCAGAACCGGCAGTCCCTTTCGGCCAATGTACGGGTAGTCTGTATTAGTACTTAAAAGGTGCTCTTCCAAATCATTTATGTAGAGGTTAAAAAGGAACGGGGCCAGAATGCATCCTTGTCGAACACCCCGATACACTCCAAAGTCTTTTGTCACATTTAGATCTTGTGTGTATTTGACATTCGCTTTAGTGTCAGAATGCATATCTTCTAGCAAATTAACTAAGTTCTGGTCCACACCCATTTTTGCCATGGCGCCCCAGAGCTTCCCGCGACTCACACAATCGAAAGCCGAGGAAAGATCCATGAACGCCATGTGGATCGTTCCTTGCCGGGCCTTAGTATACTTCCCAATGATAAGGTATATATTTAAACATTGAGAGATCGTAGAATGCCCAGGCCTAAATCCGTATTGGATTGAGGATATTATTTTGTTTTCCTCCGACCACCTGACCAATCTATTCAAAATTACTCCTCCCACGACTTTAACCACGGAGTTTATTAGTGATATTGGTCTATAGCAGAGAGGACTGTTACGGTCTCCTTTCTTGAATACGGGCACAATAGTAGATACCCCCCATGATTTTGGGCATCCACATGACACAGCCGCATTAAGTACTGCTGTAAGGACCGGTGCCCAAAGTACTATACGAGATTTAAAAAGGTCAGGAGGAAGACCATCAGGTCCTGGGGCCTTGTTGTTTGCTAGCCCTTAAATTCCCTTTATTACCTCATCAATTGAGAAGAGCAATACATTTTCACTACTTTCATTTAATCTGTATTCTGCCTGTGACTCATTATTTTTAAAAATAGAGCTGAAGTGGTTAATCCATTCTTCCTCTGGGATGTTAGTGCCCACATTGGAAATGCTAGTATGGTCAAATATAGGCTTATTAATAATCTCCCAGAACTTCGAGCTGTTTTTCAAAGTCTCAGGGTCTAGCAAAGACTCCCATAGACTTTTTTTTACCGCTCGCTTGCGATTGGCACATGACTTCTTGTACCTAACCCGCAAGTCCCTGACAAGCATTAGGTCTCTAGGTTTTATTTTTAGGGCTTTTTTAAGTTCACGACTGGCCTTCGAACAATCACTGTCAAACCATTTTGGACTACTGTTTGGGTTGACTTTCCCTTTGGTAGGTACCGTTAGAATTGACTCCACTTTTTTGGCAATCTCCTTGAAAGATGCGAAGATTTGTAAAGGCGCTGATACAGGAGATGTACATACTGACAGTTCATAGTTACACACATTATTAATAGAGGAGTAAAACTGTTCACAATCCACCATTGACCATTTTAAGCGTCGGTTACCGTTAATACATTTTATAAGACCTCGATCCTCATGGGGATTGCGTTTTTCAAATGTATTCTCACCCATTTTAATGCATATAGGGTTATGGTCGCTATAAATGCTCAATTGAATCGAGACATCCTCAACAATATTAACAAAGTCTGCCGATAGTAAAATATGGTCTATGTATGTCCCTGTCGCGTGACCTTTAAATGTGGGGGTTGGGAAAACAGTTAGTTCCGATACTATTGACATTGCTATAAAGAAATTATTTTCATTCAACAATTCATTTAGTTCTGTTCCCCTCCGTGAGTGATCAAAATGAATTCCTTCCGTACTATTACAACCCATTTGACCAACTATTGTCATGCTAGTGTTCCCACATAAATGTGTGTTAAAATCACCTACTATTATCTTTTGGCGAGGCAAAGAACCGACATTTGCCCTTAGGAATTCACGCAAAGACTCAATATTACAATCTCCGGACTGATTCACTGCGTTGTAAAAGTTGATCAGTACAAGTTTTGTTTTACCCCTCTTGAACTCTAAAACCTGAATATTACTGTTACCAGAATGGTGTTCAACTTTATGGCATACAAGTGTCAAGCTAACAAAAATTGCCAAACCCCCTTTTGCTCTTCCGCTAGCTGATGGAAATGCAGGAATAATAAAACTCTGGTAGCCTTCAATATGTACATTTTTTCCTGCTACCCAAGTTTCTTGGAGACATATTATCGGATATTCTTTGACAAAAGACAACCATCCTTTATCACTCAATTTGTCATGGAGTCCTGCTATGTTCCACGATAATAACCTCTCCTTGCATTTTTGCAGTTCACATTGTGTTGTGTCAGCTTTCTCATATACATCTAAACTAGTGGGTATTGGACCTGTACTGCAACATACCCGTTCTATCACAGAATTGGCCGTAGTATGTACTGGGAAGGGGACTGAATTTATATCATTATGTGGTCTAGTTATATCAGTTAACTGATTCGCAACTCCCAACATCGCAACATTACTACCTTGCAAATCTAGGATTTGATTGTCATTTCCTAAACCTACGTCTTCTGACAGGCGATCATTGTGGTCAGGATTAAGAGGTGTGTCAGGTAGTCATTCCACCCCTTCCAGCCCACCCTCATCAAGAAAGACATCATACCTGTTGGAAATGGGGATGTTAAATCGGTTATTGAAGTGGCTAGGGTGTTGATGATCTTGTTGATGTGTCCGTATTGGACGTTCCCTTCTGTCCAAACTGTAACCCCAGTTGTTAGTTGGTGCACCGAAACCCCAGCCATTAATTGTTTCTGGCCAAATTGGCCTGATATGGGTATGACTTGGCTTAGGGTATGTCATACTCCGTTGTTTTTTGCCAAAAAATTCTAGGGTGAGAGGAATGATGGTACCTCTCCTGCGCTGTGGCGGCAGGATGTTTGGTAGAATGTTTGGTAAAACAGCAGAGTTTACAAAATTTATAATTATACAGTCCCCTTTAAATTTTTGGGGGTTTTGCCCTACAATCAATACATTTAACCAGATACTGCTGCATTATTTTAGACACCACTGCTTCAAAAACAGAAAGAGGTAAACCTTGCTCACGGTTTCCGAGCTGCACTGTCTGAAAATGAATCTCTAATTTGGAGAAATAACAAGCTCATAAAAACAGGAGCCCGGCTCTTCGCTGAGGTGGTGAAGCCCATCCAGATACGGCCTCACGCGTCCTTGCAGAGCGGATCCACTGTCCACCTGGGAACTGCTTCACAAAACAACAACACAAAGTCAAAACTTTACTCTGCCATGGTTACTCCAGGTTTTTAATACATTTTTCAAAATTCAGAAAGAATCCAAGGGGGGCTGGAAATCTTCCCAAGTATTATGTATCCAAGAGTACTCAAATGTGTAACTCATTCCACAAGCGGAAATGTCTCAAATGTTCATTCTGCTTGTGGAAATGTATTACTGTAGTGCATTTACACTTTTATCTTTATGAGGAACATATTTCTGCCATGGAAATCCCCCTTTTCTTCAGCCCCATTAATTATAAGGATGTTCCCTTTCCCATTCCCATTCCCACTGTAAACATGTCAGTGACAGGAGTAAATCTGAAGGTGTTTTTAGGATGAGAAACTACTTGCAAATAATCGGTAAATGGCCACACCTACTTTAGGTGGTGGAACATCCCTTGGTGTACCCACAAAACCTTCGCCACTGCCTCCCCTTGCCCCTCCAACCCCCCGGGTTTCTCACACATATTTTCCATGTTAGGAAATTCAATTTCCCTTGGTAAAACTACACTTTCCCTCTTTCTGTGAATCAGGAATGGGATTTTGCCAAGAAAGTCAAACATTTCCACACTTAAAGCGAATGTAAACACATAATTAGCCTTGTGGATCCTAAACTCAACCACTAATGAAAGTCAAGTCAATTTCCTAAGGTATTTGCTCAGAAGGATGAAAGTGCAAACAGAGATATGAATACACTAATGCACACACACATTATCTTTAGCTTCAGAAGTACTCATGTGAAAGATACCCAATGCATCTGTAACCAGCAGAGAAGAGCTCTGAAGACTACATAACTTCATAAACATTACTTCCTGGGTATTAAGAAGACCTTAGTCTTCCTGGCATCTTTGCTCAAACTACAATTTATGAACATAGACACAATATGTAAGTGAAGCTAGGGGGGCTGCTCTTCTCTCCATCGTCTTTGGGGTGTGGCCTAAAAAAGACCACGTGGAGCGAGATAGTCTCCAATCCTCCATTCTAGGGTTTACACTGGCGGAGGTCCTTATCACTATCATTCAGAAGCAAGTAGCCTATTACTATTTCTATTACTGACATTCCCAATATGTATATGTTTAAAAGCTAGTGATACTCTGGCAACACAAGTCGAAGACTGCAGTTCACCATTCACGAGCAGGAGGCGTCCTACTCTAGAGATCAGCAGAATGCAGAGAAGAGCAGGAAACATGGTGGTCTGCCTCATGCAGAATCCAAACACTGAAATATGTATGACATCTGCTTCATCATAATGTATTGCAGATCAAGGGCAATGATCAATATATTGATGATGGCTCCTAGGGACATCATGGTTGAGGCAGTCTAGAGATCATATTTTAAGAAAATGAATGCCTTGGAGCGAGACTTTGTCCATGACTAGCAGGAATTCTGGAGTTGAAGCACAAGAGGTGAACAGTAAGGCAATAAACTGTACCCTTAGCCAACACACAAAACTAACAAAAACACCATAATAAAAGCATATGTCAGTTAAAGATTCCCATGAGCGCAAACAGAATGAAGGTCATGCAAAAGAATATGCAGAGAGATCAATAATTCAATGACTAGAACAGAGAGGTATTTCTTTCCTATAGATCCCAAAAGAGAAATCACTTTATTGCTGACGTTTTCAATGCTATGTTTTATTTGTAATCATGTTCTTGTGGCACGGGGCCAATTTGCGACATATGTTGTAATTTCTTTATACAACACATTGTCAGTCAGTGGTACCCAGGCATGTAATCCATGTAGGTGTTTATGAGAAAAATGTCCATCTTCTCTGAAGCTAAGGCATGCCAGAACTTGGTCCAGAATATTTTTGGGGAAGCAGCCCAGGACCAGACTGGCCATTCTATCTTGCTGACATTCCTTCAATAGGGCGCCAACTACAGAGCTACTATCAGAGCAGGCATGGCTGCCATGACTCAACCATGCCCCGATGGAGCCAGTCTCATCCCAGTCTCCTCTGTCTGAGGTTAGTTCGAAAACTTTTATGAGGGGTCATTTTGGCTTCCAGTACAGTCATGAAGGAGTCTGCAAAGAATTCTAAGCTGATACAATCATTTGTATGATGCTTATTATATTGGCATCAGTCAAATTTAGAGGCTACTGTTTCCTATTTATTGATTAAATCTAGAATTAGTTAACTTGTTTCATTCTTGTGGACCTGACAGTCATTATTTGTTACATGTCAAAAAAAAGGGGGGTTGTCTCCATGTATATATTGATACACAAAGTTTTGAACCCTTATTTCGTAGGACATATGAGTATGTGTGGGTATGCATCTGTTTGTATGAACGATTGTGTGTGTGGTGTAGGTTGCGCTTGGGTGATTTATGGTGCATTTCATGCCTAGTTTTCTTACAATTGCAGTGTTATATTTATTGAATACATTTGATACTTTTTGTACCCAATGTACTTGTGTATTATATTTTTGAAGGCCAGTGTTTCATGTATGCTGTATTTATATCAGTGACGATTAGCATTTTGAATTATCTACACAGGCATAGAAATTTTGTTCAGATTGTATTTCCGAGTCTCCCCTGTTTTTTCTGGCTTTTATATTCTCAGGGGGCCCCTTCTGTGTGAGTGGTAGAACAGCTGATGAGCCTCTCACTCAACTGGAAACAAATCTACTCCTTATACTCCCTTTCTCATTCCACCGGCAGCAGCCAGAAGCATTACCACCAGGGCCGGACTGGGAACCAAAACCGGTCCTGGCAAAGTGCTCAACCCCCATACCCTACCCCCTCCCCCAGTTGGGGGTGCGGCTGAGCTCTTTTCCAAGGCCGGTTTCGAACGATTTTGGCCGATTTTGTTACAGGGACCGATAATGGCCCTGTAACAAAAACGGCCCCAAGGGGCCTAAAACCGGCCCCACCCTGGCCGCCCACTGGGGAAATGCCCGGTGCCCACTACGGCCAGTCCGGCCCTGATTACCACAAGAGCGGACAGTGTCTCTCGCCTTTAATAACGATGAACATAGTTCTTCACTTTATGGAAATCAGAAGTCATTTATTTATTTGCAATTTTATATGGGGCAAGCAAGCCCCAAAAGTGTATCGAGCGCTTTAAACAGGAACAGTTACTGTTGCACACAAGAAGCTCACAAAAAAGCAGTTACATGGGTTACAAAGTATAACAACAGTGTACCCCGTTACATCAGGTTAAACAGATGCCTCCGACATGATGGTCATCATGTCTATTTGTCCACGTCCTCTTCAGAGGACATGTCCGGCATGAGGAAGGAGGATCTCTACAGGTATAGAGAGACTTTGGAACCATACTCTTTGTACTGAAGGTGAAATCAGCAGGTGCCCATTTGCTACACTCACACTCACTCTGCACAGTACTCCTGGATCTGGACCTGTGGATACTACAGGAGGACTGCCCTTCTGCCATGGCATAAGGATTACACAAAAACAAATGGAGATGCAGGAAGATATTAGCACTGCTAATTCTCGCCTTCGTTGAGATTACATTTCTCAGTTCTAACCTTCTGCACAGGTTTATGCATTGGAGACATTAAGGTAAGGTAAGGTAAACAACCCTGGCCACGAAACCGTCATCCTGCATGTTGTTACAACGCGGTCATTACAACAACCGCATTGTAACCACGCATACCATTTCCCCGCAAGTCGTAACAATGACTTGCGGAGGGGGGATAGGGTGCTGGATTTAAAATCCAAACCCTTCCCTACTGTCCGTACAGACTGGAGTTGGAATAATAAATTATACTATTCCAACATCCAGCGCCCCCCTCCGCAAGTCGTTGTTACGACTTGCGGGGTAATGTAATGCATTGTTACAATGCGGTCGTGGTAACGATCGCATTGTAACAGCATGCAGAGTGACGGGCTGCAGAAAAAGAGGCATATTCTTAAGATAATAACAGGAGCATAAGTCATTGACAACACACACATAGTCCGGGCAGTGGTCCCTGTACCAAAAGAGGAAATGTGTAAGCAAATAATAGAACCATGTGGTGTCACCCACCAAATAATTTACAGCCCATTACAAACTCTCTCCTCTTTGACCGCAGTGCTTAATTTGAGCTGGTGGTTTCCAGTGCACATCACCGGCACTTAATAAATGCCGGCACCACACTTAATGGCCGGAACCTGCACTTATGATAGCTGCCAAATTGTGGTGCTGTTTATGTAATTTAAAGATGAGCAGAAAAACAGTTGTTTGTTAATTCAATATACATTCAAAACAACTAATACCTGCAACCCAAAAAATTCTTAAATATTTGGCGGCCTCGAACAGTCTGAATTGTCACACTTGTAGCAGTGTGATGGTTAGTAGTTGTGTAAGTACAGTGGCAATGTGTAGTGCAAACTGCAGTTGCCTGCTTACGGGGCCCGGCACTTATATTTGTATTTCTATACAAATTAAGCACTGTTTGACCATACACCTCAGCTTAGTCTGTGTTACAACCGTTTCTAAAGATTTACCCTGGAGTACCGAAAGGCGCCCTGATGCCCTACTAATAGTAGAGTGGGAGTTACACACGTGCCAATAAACAATAACAGAAATGTTACCTTCTTAGAAAGACGTTGTCGTGCACATGATTTGGAAACAGACAGGAGCTGATATGAAGTGGTAGTGGATTGTAGTGGCCTGGTTCTTGGGGCTGCTGCACTGGATGCACATACAGATTGGAGAGAGGGGGGTGATGCTGCAAACAGGCCTCGTGATCCCAACGGTGCAAGGGCACGACCAAACCCTGCGAGGGCTCCAGCAGGCCAGATCACTGCGGAAAGGAGGCTGCATAGAACAGTTCCCAGAGATTTATGCTGCTAATATCCTTAACAACGGCGAGAGTTTAGCTTTCTGCAGAGGATGCCTTGCCAGAGAGGCAGCAAAGTGTCAGGTCAGCAAAAAACACGGGATCCTTGAGCAAGAAGACGGGAATGAAAGGCCGAAAACACCGATCAATCTTCTGGGGGACACAGAAGGGGAGCAGAGGGGTGATAAAAGGCCTGAAAGTAGAAATGGCAGCAAGGGCGACAAACGTACGCCGACAGCGAGAGAGAACGACAATGCAAGAGGCACAAACAAAAGGCATTGACAAAGCCAATAAGTGTGTATTATCTTCAGTGTCTAAACAAAATACCCAGCAGGAGGCACCACATGTTCAACCACAGATCACACATACAACTAACATACGGGGCAAAATGCCCACGCACAGATCTACCCGCCTCATAAAATAACTTAATAACGTCTTTTCTTGAAATGTTTGACACTGCACTTCCTTGTTCTGTAATCTTAGGCTAAAGGCTCCCACTGAACCAAACCCCCCGCTCCCTCGATCTATTTAGAGACGGGCGCAGCGCTGGGTTTACACACAGAGGAAGTGTCTGCTGATCTCGACCGGTGCAAGCCTCGGGTGCCCGAGCTCCAGGGTACCCCCTGCGGCATTGTGCGGCGGGTCCCTGGCCCGAGGGCCCCTGATTGGGTGGGGGCCCTCCATGAACATTGCAATGGGGGAAGGGGCTGAGGTTTCGCGATGCCACTCTGACATGGGTCGTAGCAACTGTCGCCTTACCGTGTTTTGGGCATGGTAACCCTAACTTGCTTTCCCAGTCCAACCTTGACATGTATAAGGCTCCCATTTTTTTTTCTTTTCAGATTTATATAACGCAAGCTCGACCGAAGGTATTGGAGCGCTTTATATAAGCACCAGTTATGTTACACAAGGATACATTCATTTTTTGTAGGCGCAGAAAAATTAAGAGCCATATGTAGGTAATTTGTGTTTTGCGATTCTCAAATTGCGATTTTTTGGGAATCGCAATTAGAGAATCGCAAAACGAAATGTAGGTAGGATTAGCAATTTTTTGGGCGAATCCCAATTATTCCTTATTTGCTAATCACACATTGAGATTCGCAAATAAGGAATACCTTCTCATTCATTCATATGGACTAGAAGGCCCATAGGAATGAATTGGAAGACATTCTCAATTTGCGATTCGCAATTAGAGAATCGCAAATTGAGAATCCAATTTCAGGGTTGCAAGGGTGTCAATAAAGCACCCTTTTGCACCCCTGAAATTAACATGTGTGGACATGTGGCCCACAAACATGCCCTAAGGGCATGTATGTGACCCACATGGTACTTTGAAAAATGCCAAAAAGTGCATTTTTCATAGAAATCACAAATTACCACCAACCTGAAGTTGGTGGTATTTTGCGATTCCTTAAGCCAAAATTCGCACAACTTGGGTGCTTCCTACATTGCATTTAAGGAATCGCAATTTGCGATTCCTTAAATGCAATTGCAAAATAAGGAATCGCAAATTTTGCGATTCCTTATTTTGCATGTGGGTTTTTGTTTGCTACATAGCACACTGCCCTAATTGCGATCGCAATGCTGAAATTCTGCGAATTTCAGCATTTGCGAGCGCAAATAGGCTTCCTACATATGGCCCCAAGTGATTTGCCCAGAATCACAGGATGTCGAGGCTCGAACCTGGTTCCCCAGCTCCAAAGACGGTCTAGCCGTAAAGCTGCAACCTCTCCCAGTGCAGGCAGAATGCTCCCTGCATCAGAACCATTGTGTTTTTGTTTTCATGAAACAAACTCCAGCTTTGGAGCTTATTTGTTGATAAAAAAACTTGCTGAGTGCGCGCATCAAACATGAGGCACCTGTGCATCAAACATGAGGCACCTGCGCATCAAACATGTGGCACCTGCACATCAAACATGTGGTACCTGCACATCAAACATGAGACACCTGCGCATCAAACATGTGGCACCTGCGCATCAAACATGAGGCACCTGCGCATCAAACATGAGGCACCTGCGCATCAAACATGTGGCACCTGCGCATCAAACATGAGGCACCTGCGCATCAAACATGAGGCACCTGCGCATCAAACATGAGGCACCTGCGCATCAAACATGTGGTACCTGCACATCAAACATGAGGCACCTGCGCATCAAACATGAGGCACCTGCGCATCAAACATGAGGCACCTGCGCATCAAACATGAGGCACCTGCACATCAAACATGAGGCACCTGCGCATCACACATGAGGCACCTGCGCATCACACATGAGGTACACACAGGAACTCTTCAGCGCGGTCAATGGCAACAGCAGATGTGGCTTGTAGTAATTCCCGTGACTTATAACAGATTAAGGGACTTTTGGAGATGGCGCTAGAGCGCTGGAGTTTAGAAATAGAGATGTCTCACAGTGGCCCATGTTTGCTGAGGCTGGTCTCCGTTGAGGAGTCCTAGTGCCCTGGGTAAATGAGAAAGCACAGAAGTCTGAAAAGTTGAATTTCATGGGTTTTTGACAGCTGATGATGTTTCATGAGAACATTATAATATCTGGGATGTTTCCCTTGCCCTAGGTGAACACAAAGTATCTGTAGTAAGTTGAAAAGTATTAGTTTAGATTGAAGGTAGGATTTTACTAATGTCCCATGGGATATTAAAGGATAATGTTGAATGTATTGAGAATGAATATGGAAGCAAAATGTTTTGTGAAGTGTTGAATGAAGGTTGCACTAGGAACTACCTTCCTGATGGCAGCCCGTTTCAAGGGGCTGATTCACTCGCTCTGCCCCTTCGATACTTAATCAGAAAATCCTTTCAGGAGCTCTGAGGTTTCAGCTGAGCCCGTGAACCTCTATTGGAGCCAATACTCACACTGCATATTGGACGTATAGAGAGACATTTAAGAAATCTAACCTCGTGCGATTTCTGCTTGTAAGGTTCCTTTTTGCTCCGGAGACTAAATACACATCCCTGCCAGGGTGTTAACAACTCTCCCTTGTCAAACCATTTCTAAATCAATTTGAACTCCATCACAACAAAGTACACATTTATAGAGTTGCCTTTTCACTAAGCGAAATCTAATTTTAACAATTGGACTAGATTTTTAATGATAAGTGGAAAATAACTGACTGGAAGTGTTATTATTTTCTCAGACAAAAATGAAATACCTAGGCTTATATTCTGTTCACAGAAAAGCTTGCTTTAACTACACAGTCACAGCAGCTTTTTGTAACTGTTCACTCTGGGAACAAATATTTCCTTAAATTCTAGCATGTCCTTCTTTCATATATTAAGCTTATACCCAGTGGACTTACAAGACACACTGTGGGTGTGACATAGATAATATATGAAAGTATATTTCCTGCACAGCAAACCACTTTGCTTGCCATCGGACACTATGGTGCTCTTAAACTGCAGTCCATCCAGAGAACAATAGTGCCATCTGAAGCCCTACATTTTAGTCATATATGGGGATGGCGTAAATACACTTTGCAACCCATGTATCAATGCCATGTGAATCCGCAAGAGAGCCATCAGGAAACTGCACGGACTGCCGGTTAAACAACGATGCAGTTTTAAGGCGCTCAACCTGGCCTATAAAGCACTGCATGGACTAGGGTCAGCCCCTTTCAGAGAGAAACTCAAATGGTGCGTCCCAGCTAGGACACTACGCTCATGCTCCAACCTGATTGTTCCTTCTTTCAGGAGAACCAACTGGGGTGGCAAGAGCTTCTTCAGGGCCACAACGGTGCTCTGCAACAGCCTCCCAATGACAGTGAAAGCTGCTCCCTCCCTAGCCACTTTCAGAAAAGCCTTAAAGACCTGGTTGTTCCCACAGGAGACATATAGGCATCCGGCCCTGGCCAAACTCACTGCGGACATCTAATTCAGTAACTTTATCTGTTTCTACAGCGCCAAGACGCCTACCGGCAGTAGCAGCACTTTCTAAATGATATACAAATAAAATACATAAATGTATTACATTTAACTTTTAAAACACTAGTGACCAACTGTCATGACCTTACTGGAAAGATGCCACTTTGGTGAAATCAGATTATAGTACACATTTTAGGAGGGAACCACAGAAGCTGTGACACTGGTAGTGTCACAGTGGGCAGCATCATAATGGCAGCAAAACAAAACAGGAAAAAGCATGAGACCTCTGTAAAACGAATGTCCTTTCTTACAGGCTGCTGGATAGAGGATTTTAGGGCTTCTTTATAACCATATCTGTAATGTACCAGTGCTCTTAAGAGAATATATATACATATATGTATGCACACACACACACACACATATATATATATATACATTACACAGTGGCAGTCACCAATGTATAGTTATAGTTAGGTCAGACTTTCCATAGGAAGAGTGTTCTTTGCTAATAACTTTGGCGCTGTTTAACGAATCTTCACTAAATTTTCCTAAAACAAGGTCATCCATCTCAGTTACCTCCTGGAAAGTTTAGGGGTGAGCTGTCAAGTGTGGGCGTAGAAAAAGGGGGGTCCAAAATACATTTCCCCATACAGTTTCCATATGGGATTTTATACGGCGTTGCACCCAAAATAGCTGAACACAAGTACATTAAAGTTAGAAGAAAGATAGATCTTTACCCAGAAATTGTGCTTTTTGTGGTTTGGTGTAAATCCATTCAGTAGCTGTGGAGAAATTAGGGTTAAAAAAGTATAGATATATTGACAGTTGGACTTCTGATTGGCTGAGAGGGCTTATTTGGTGCGAGTGCTCTTAGTGGCTGACTGCTACATGTACTGAAATGTTGCATCGGCCATTACAGGATTCGGGGACCTGGTCTCCTGTCAAGAAAGAGAGAGAGAGAAAACCGCTAAAGCTCTTAATAATGGGTGATTAGCTAATTTGGAAGTGCTCAAAATTTGGTCCAAAGAGGAAAGTGATTTAGAAAGAGATAAATAAATGTGCGCTGGTCAACCGAATTTCAGTTAGTCGGCACTTACATCTGCCAAGCAGATTCCAGACCTCATGTCACAGATATAGAAAACCAGAAAAAATTAGACCATGCCTTTTTCTTACTGTTTACAAATCCCATACAATTACCTTCACCTTTTCCAATATTCCCTCCTTAAAAATAAAAAATAAAACATCTTAGGTTATTCCTTTGCCGAAGCAGACAACGTTTTCTAAATCCATTTGTTGAGTTTTTCAATAGATTTACCCGAAACCCACCTTACCACTAAACACAGAGACAGCATCTTCTGCCATCAACCTCAGCTTCACCGCTATGCCCCATCCCACCAAAAGGACCTTGTCTACAAATCTAACTCTCAAAATAGAGGGTACATTATGGGGGAGGTTACATGCATGTATGAGTAACATAAGTAGAAGTACACTATTACGCACTCGTTCTTGGCTTCGCTAATCGGCCCATAACTACCAAGTCTTTACTAGTAAAAGTGGAAAGAGGAAACAGTCCTTTCTGTATGTACTAATTGTATAAGAATATTCCCTGAATATTCCTAATGTATGCCATTTTAGATGTTTTGGGTCAATTCACAGAGGCATGTAATATTTTGTAAAAGAGTAGTAAAGAAGCACTTTTTGAATTGGCCCCATTTGACCTTCAGGTGGGTATGTGGGGAATAGCAGGGTCATGCGCCATTCATTCGAATGCTGTAGCTTCACAACATTTCACACCATACTCCACTGATACTGCAACCACATACATGCAGATGCAACAAGTTGCCTCCTAACAACAGGTAACCAAGGCGGCAGCGACAGACTTCATTCAATTCTAATGACGGGTGTGTCTGCTACAAGTAACACACTGCAAATGATTGAATAAAAGGCACCAAGCTCCCAGTGCCTCAACCCAGATTAATAGAAGACATTAAGTGAATTGTCCCTGCCTTGCCCTTTGTTACAAACACAAAAGTAAAATAATTAGTTTGTGACGTCAGCACTTCCAGCAGAATTAGAGCTATACTTTACTTCATTGGACATTTAAACGCAGTAGTGGCACACGTAATTGCGTCAACATAGAAGGAAAAGCCGGCTTTCCAAGAAAAATAAAGTGGAGAGTTACAGGGAGAAAATCCTCCAAGTTGTAGTTGTGACAGGCATCTACTCATTTGTGTTGCTTCTCAGGAGGAGCATGTTGCTATTATTTCAGAGTGTTCAGCAGGGTTCCAGGAAGGTCACAGCCATGTCACATCTTTAAGCTATCCAAATAGCATTCATTTACATAAAAAAAACATCAATGGGCATGATTTACATACTCTGTAGTTATCTTGAAAATCTGGCACTGATTGTGACTGCATGTCTATTGTCCATGAATCCTGCCAGGATCCAATATGGATCTGACCATGTCGTCCATAGTGACTGTTCTGCAATTCAGAGTCACACAAGCCATGCTTTCACGTAACATTTCAAAATCAAGTTAAAGAAACTTTAAGAGTTGTTACTCCATTGCTTTTCTGTGAGTTTTCTTCAGCTGGTCCTATGTTATGTTGATGTTGTCAACCAGTCCTGGTGTTCATAAAACAGCAGTTTAAATATTGAGCCCATGGCTTCAGTGGTAAAGTGACACTACAAGTCTCAGAATACATCATCCTGTGAGGTAAATAGTCAGAGCTGGCTGATGATGTCATATGTGAAATGGTCCAACTCCACAACAAGCACTGGTAAAACCAATAGATTTCACCTTTGGCACCTATTGGGTTTGTCATTTACTTTTGGCACTGCTGTATGGCATCAAGAAAGCACTGTTAAAATAAAAATTAAAAAAATAGGCTGGCAGTCGTGTAATTTTAACGGACGAGTGTCATCATCAGAACACATGTGGTGCCAGCGGATTGACAGGTGCCATTTACTTTCATTTTTTTTTAGCCATCCAAGATTGTCTATATCTGGCATTTTTCAGTCCCCTCCATAATGATGTTGGAATTATGTAACTGTTTAAATGTTCTGCTTTCATGAGTTTGCAGATTGAAGATCGGAGTTGGATGCTATGGTTTTTCAATCATTTTGGTTCTCAAACTCCTAAGAATCTTCCACTAAATATCAAACTCCCAAAGGAACATGACCCGAAACCTCTTTACTTTGTAGACTGGATTGCGGGTCTTACTTACAAAGTGCAGGTTTTTAGATCTGGCTTAACATCCAAGCTGCCACTAGACCTCATATGATCAACAGACAAATAGCCTTAACAAGCAGTATAGATGACGTGCTTGGTCTTCACCCACATGCTTATCTTCCTCTAATACAGAGGTCTTCAAACTTTTAGATGCCGAGACCCTCTTGTCAAAATCTTTTAGGCAGAGGACCCCCTCCTGACAAAAATTTCTAGAACCTGGTACTCCGCATCATTGACCATCATAAACGTCCCAATTCCCACAGCAAATAATTTTTACGGTGGGGAAAAAATATTAAACAGTGTTTAGCAAACCAGAGGTCGGTGAGCGTGGGGGAGTGGTTAATGGTGTAGCTAAAAACAAAGGGCCTAATTTATAAGGAATTTGCATAGGTCAGCACCACAAGTCATCTTGCTGCGCTGCCCTATGCCAATGTGAAAGGGCAGAAATGCACTGGATTTCTGAAATGCAGTGCATTCCTGTCCTTTCCCCTTGAGTTGGTGCACAAATTGCTGCCTAGCACCAACAAAGTCAGGATTGTTATTGTGCAGTTAAGGGCACCTTCCTTCACAAAGACAATCCTGGGAGGCGTTTTCCTCCTTCTATTTGAGCTGCAGAATGTAGCACACATGGAAAGAGGAAAAAAAGGAAAAATTAAAACATTTCTCCTTGTTACGCCTCCGCTGGGGAGGCGTACGTTTTTGGCGCTGATCCAAGTTTACGTGATGTTGTAAATATGGGGCAGCATCAAAATCCAAAGGTGTTGCTTGGGAACCCCCACGTAACACCTCCTTGACATTGAGTAAGGGAATGCTGTGACTTGCGCTGCTTTGTCTTAGCCCATATCTATGAGGCCATGCAAAGCCTGAAGGGTGACTTTGCACAGCCTCATAGGTATGGTTGAGAAGCTTGCACCGTCAGAGAATCAAAAAAGTGATGATCTGGCAGCGCAAGCCTCTCATAAATAAGCCCAAAAAAATCTTTAATCTTTTTAGGTCTTTCATCATCAGGTACCTACATATAAAATAATGGGCCGCATAAATGAAAAAACATACATTTTAAAAGTTGTTACTCAGTGGGAAAGGCACTGTAGAACATTATGAAACCCCTATTATATAATGTACTGCAGAGGTCTGTGTGTAACCAGAGAGCCACAGAATTAAATGTTGGTTGGTGTAGTGGAGAATAGTGACTTGTGTATTTTTAGAGCTATGAAGTCACAACCTGTAACGGAAAGCACTATGAATATGTAAGTCATTATTTTATACTTGCATTACACACAGTGGAAGATAGACGGATACAAAACATGCACATAGTTTTATGATCATATTATGCTTTCAAAATGTAGATTTTAGTAATACCAGAGCGTATGTAATGCAATTTTATTTGACATAACTGTCCCTTCAACACCTTCTTTGGGGTACTAAGGGCTGTGTAAATACAGTTATGATCATAAACAAGCACTTTCACAACCCAGTTGTTAACTCTTTGCACTACCACTCAAAAAAACCAAATCTTTGTCATCACAAAGGAGCATGGAGTGATTCTATTAATCAAAGCCAGAACCTGTTATCTCCCAAGCACCCTTTACACTTGCAGATTAACTAACAGCGCACATTTGCATTTAATTCAGGCAAGCAGGCACCCTGGACTCAATTAAGGAAACATTAGCTGAAGCATTTTAACAATCAAGCAGTACCATTCTTTTTCAAAAACGATAGCAAAGATTTTGGATTGCAGGACCAAGTGAAGCTGCGGAATGCTGCACCCCTTCCCAGGACTCCATGGCACCCCTGGGGGTCACACCCCACATATCGCAGACCTCTGCTCTACAAGCATTTGATTGGACAGAAGGTGTGTGTTTCCACGTAAAAGAAGTGCTTGTTTTGCCATTTGAGAAACCGTAGGTCTGAGCAGGTTATGAGCCAAACCAGTGATAACTGATGGGTTCATTGTGAAAAGGGTGTTTCAGATGATATGGGTCAGACCTGTTTATGATAAAGAGTTACAACACAGGTAAGAAGACTGAATTAGTTATTATGAAACGCAGGAGTTAATGTCAATAGTCCCTCAACCATGGACTACCGTTATTACACTGTATTACATTCTACAGGTATTTTGTAAGGGTGGGCGTAGTTCGCGAAGTAGCGCTACGCGAAGCTACGCGAAGTGCACTTCGCACTACGCGAACTTCACGTAGCACTACGCGAGCTGCGTAGTAGCATGTTCGCACTGTGCAAGATGCGTTTTCAATGATTGCACAGTGCGAACAAGCATCCGGCACTGTGCAAGCATTGAAAACGGCATCTTGCACATTGCGAGCTGTAGTTTTCTGCTGCTCGAGGAGATTATTACTCGAGTGGCAGCTTTCTCAACGCGAACAGGTAGTTTCTCATTGAGAGCGGTCGCGAGCATGCGCAACCACTCACAATGAGAAACCTGATCTCCTCGCGTTGAGAATCTCGCCGGGATGTCATTTTGCTTGCTCGCGGTCGCGAACATGACGTTCAGGACCGCGAACAAGCAAAAAATGAGCGCTGCACTACGCTACGCTGCACTACGCATGTTCGCACTGTGCTACGTGCCGCTCGCGTAGTGCGAAGTTGCAAAAACTTCGCAAACTCCGCGAGCGGAGCGTAGTGCTTCGCCCAGGGTTAGTATTTTGTTGCATGGAATTTAACAGATCACTGTCTAAGGCACTAATTGTTATCTTTGTTGGGTAGAAGATCTGCCTGCACTGTAATAATCCTGGTTTGGGCCTTTTCGGAGGGTTAGAGTGCATGTAAAACTAAAATAACTTGGAAGGGCCGCTAGATCAAAGGAGGCTGCTACATCGAACACTATCGTCTCAGCCTCTTTTTATAAACTTAAAACCATCAAAAAAATTCTTCCTTATCTCCCCCCCAATTCAGGAAGAACACTGGTCACGGCTTTTGTGATGCCCTCTTTGGACTATTGCAATGGGCTTTTTATTAATGCCCAACAAAAAGTCATTCGTAAACTGCAGTCCATGCAGAACGCCGCAGCCAGAATGCTCTCAGGAACTCCGAAGTTTAAACCCATTTCTCAAGTTATCAAAGGCTACCACTGGCTCGCGGTGAAGAACCGAATAAAGTTTAAGGCACTGTGCATCGCCTATAAAGCCTCCCGCAAGCAAGGACCACACTTTCTCCTAAACTCTCTAGCCTTTCATGTCCCTATCAGATCACTACGATCTTCTAATGCACATCTGCTGTCTGTGCCACGGACCAAAACCACCTCCTGGGGCGATCGTCGTTTCGTTGTCTCCACATCCAAATTATGGAACTCACTGGATATGGAGATCAGATGCTGCCAAACACTGATGGATTTCAGAAGCAAAATAAAAACTTGGTTGTTCAATCAATAAACCTTCCCCCCCCTCTGCCACGTCCACAGCGCCGAGACGCCCTTGGGCATTTGCACGCTTTATACATTTAATAAATAAATAAATAAATTGAGGGCATACATGCCAATCCTCCCGTTTCTGGCAGGAGACTACCGATTTCAAGGCTAGTCTCCCACTTCCCGATTCCTGCATGCAAGAACCTGATTCCTCATCAGACTTCAGATGACAGGGACTGGTTTTGTGTGATTAAGATTATGCACTGCCAGTAACCTACTTTTGTAAGCAAGTGCACATTTTTGTCGCACTTTCTCTGCCTGCCATAGCGATTTTTCTGTGCTCCTGACAGGTATGGAAAAAACGTATATTTTAATTTCTGATATCCGATCCTGCAGCAGCACACTTGCAAGTCCCGTACATGCCAATAGACCCGATGCAGGCTGCAACAGAAGTCAATGGGAAAAGTACTTTCTCTCAATTATTTTTTTACAAATCTCTCACTTTCCTTTTCCAAAATGATGGCATGTATTCTCAAGGGTTTTCATACATATACTGAGCCAGGGAAGGGAGAATTAGAGTATTGAACATTAACAAGTAATGCGACAACATAGCCCCAAAGCAGTTTGCAACAGGGAGACGAAAGAAGGCAAGCAGGTTCGGGAAAACAGGGAAAAGGGTTGCCTTTGGGCGGTATACAAGTGCAAGGCAGTGAGTTGAAGGGGATGACGTCACTGCACACACGATGGGGGTGGGAGGTAGCGGAACGGGGGTTCCAAAAGTCAACATAACAATTAAAAGGGGTAAACGGTAACTACCAGCCTCGGATTGGTAACACGAGCATTCGGGCAATGCCCGAGGGGCCGCTGTCTCTATTGTTCGAACAGCCAGCGGCCCAGTGGGTGTCTGAGTGGCCTTTCTATAGGCAGATGGGCGCTCGTTACCTCCTGTTTAGCAACAGGCAGAGGTATCACCCCCTTTGTCTCGCTGGCCGGCCCATTAACGTGTGCACATACTGAGCGGGGGCAGGGGGCCTGAGTAGAAGTGGCCTCACTGGTTTCCAGGTGTGTTTCAGCAGTGTAAACTAATGTGTGCATTTTTTTTACCCCCGCTTCTTTTTATAGGATTACGCCGAAGCAGTCATTTGAGGCAAGGCATTATGAAAATGTGGGCCGATTTTTTTTTTTGCATGCCCGGGACTATTTTCAATCCCAATCCAACCCTGGCGACGGATAAGTGAATAAAATAGGAGGTGAAACGTGCTTAGTTCTTGCATGAAGACAATAACACACAGAATAAAGAGGGAAGCAACTTTTTTAGGACAATAAATTGCACTCGACATTAGATTTCAAGAATCCAGATGACATTTTAGGCTCTACGTTTTCACCAGATTACATTGTGCTTCTGATTTTATCACAGACGACAGCAGATCAGATACAGACGAATGCCGCGTGTCTGAGCTCTGATCTCTTGCCAATAAAAGATTTCCCTTTCAAATCCCCAGACGTCCCAGACACCGCACCCCGCCCAGCCCCTCCCCACCGGCGAGGCCTCATTACGGAGAGAGGTTTGTTTGTTTCCGGGGCTCTGCTGCCGAGTTCATTCTCTGCGGGATGTCGGGCCCATGAATCATTTGGGTGCACCGGGGTGGAAACACTGAAGCAAGTGTCAACATGTCGCAGGAAATTTAATTGGGGTTTCTTTCTACTTTTCCACCTTGGTGCTTCTTCTAAAACAAACGAACTTCAGGGCACAGACCGGAAGTAGATGTTTCCGCTCATCTTCGTGACGTTTTGGGAACTGTTTTAGGATAATTAATACGACGCAATATGTGCTGAAAAATAATTTTATGGGGCTGCCGTGTACGCATACTAACTTCGCCTGTCCCGGGTTGAGCTCTGCAGGCCCAAGCTCTACTATTGGCCAGAAAGTTTTCCTCCTAACTATGTATGTTGTTTTTTGATGGGATGTGCTGCGTATGCGCAATAGAATTGTATTCATCTTCTAAGACTTATATTTTTATTAAACAACAAAAATTTGCATTAAAAAAGAATCCTATATAAATCTTAAGTGAATTGCCACGCCTGCTGAAGGTAATCATATTTCCAAGCTGGATGGTACGCCTAGAATGCTTAACAACCTCTGCAACTTGCATTGGAAATGGTTTCATTCATTCATATAAAGACTCTGGTGAAGGTGTGAGGATTTTCACTGAATCAGGCAAAATATCAATCTACCCAAGGGGTTGTCCCCCCATAGACATGGGTATTTTCACATGTTTTGCAATAATTTGGCATGGCCACAATGTGGCGACCTAAGGTAGCGTGCAGGCCTGGCCCCGTTTAGTGATCTTATTGAACTGTCACTCGTTTGGTAGCTCTTCTGTTCTTGCCTAATATATGGGGAATTAAAATGGTGTGGGTTTGTGAAAGACTTGTACATGGTTGATGGGAGGGGAGTTTAGGGGTGAATGGGATACTGACATTAATTTGTTTTTTTAATCCGCAGTAAGTGTATAAAAATATTTTGTAAACTTCACCAGTTCCCACTGGTTTCGCATTTGCGTGCCCAAACTAAAAAGAGGCGAAAAACAGTTGGAATGCTTTACCGCACATACATTAATCGCTCTGCGTGGTGAGTAATGCACTAAGCGAGAAATTCATGTGCCATCCAGCGCCGTCAGGTTCTGGACAATGTAAATAACTTGGCGGAGAGTTTGAGGAAAGAAGTGGCTCTCCAACCCTTTCGGAAAAGGCTGAAGACTTTTTTATTTAAACCAGCTTGGCAGTCGCAGGTTATGATAGTCCTAAGGTGCATACTACATACCGAAGTCAGAATATCCAGGGTACTAAATATCGAGGACAAAATATCGGGAAAAAACTTTGTATGCCTAGATTTTCTATACATAACTCGACATAGACATACCTATGCGGTACACATATCTTCAAGCTACGTAGATATGGAGTTAGGAATAGTAAATATATGCTTCCCTAAATGCGCTTTCCTTTAGACATGTTGTCCCTTGATATTCAATCCTAGATATTCTTGTACCACAATATTTTTCTGTCACTATTCAGTGGGCTAAACAACTAAGCCTAGCTGTATACCATAGAGATATCCACAAGAGTCGTTGTACAGTTAATTGTTTGTATGGGCTCACAGCTACTCAGGCTAGAGTGTCCACAGTAAATCCTGCCGCTGAAAGGAACGGGATAGAAGTGGGAATTCAGCATCAAGGTGGGACTTAACAGTGGCGAGCAGAAATGTGCTGAAATGAGGACATGGCAGACACCCGCAAAGAGAGTGGTACACAGTTGTACAACGTAGGGAAATACATTGTGATCCTTAACCACACATTTTTTTACAGCACATTTTGTTTACAGTGCTTATGCTTATACCACGTATGTTATTACTACCCATTTATATATATATATATATATATATATATATATATATATATATATATATATATATATATATATATATATGAATGAAAAAAACAATGTATTTGTTGGGGGAGACCCCCTAACATCCCTACTTACCTTAACCTCTTCCGTGCATCAGACAACCCCCTGCCATCTGATGTCGCGGTGGGCGTGTGCGGAAGACGGTGAGGGGTCGTCAGTTTTCCGCACGCACGGAAACGCCACAGCGAAGCGGCTAAATCTGGTAAAGGCATGTGTTGTAAAAACATACATGTGCTAAAAAATGCGTCATAAAGGCACAACGTGGTAAAAACCTTGTTGTAATGGCTGTTTACCGTGGTACACTTGCTGGTGGGAGTGGGGGCATGGAACAGCGAGCCTGCTTATGAAAATCTTTCGTAATGTGAGAAGGGGGCAGGGCCTTGAAGGGGGTGGATTTAGTGCCAAGAAGCATGTTAAATTCACTGTCGCTCCCCTTTAACACAAAAAACAAAGATTCTGAGGCTGCCGCCGATGTCCTTGAGCGCTTCACACCCAGTAATGGACATCGGTTGCTCAGAACTTCCAGACTATTCGCTTGAACCCTGATCTCTGCATGGATTTCCAGCTAATTGTGAGCACACCGTGTGATATCGGTTCCTTACCAGGCGACCATGTTAAAGGTGCCGATATTGTGTGACATGCGTTGGCGCCGTGTGAGTTGGACTATCTGGGGCAGCAAGTGGTGAGAACGAAAACTCTTCAGGTGTGATCCTGCATCTGGATGGTAATAGGCACATATAACTGACACCTGAAATTTCACGGAGTAAGTGGTTCAAAAGATCTGGAAAAGTGCAACAGGAAAGGCTGCGTAAGGGAAGACTTTATCCAAAAATGAAAAAGAATAATAACATTTAATTTCACAAATGCTCATGCAACCGAAGGTAAAGGATACCCTTAACTCATCAGGAATAAACCAAGACTAGTGCTAGACCCCAGATGACAATCAGAGGCAGGTGCTATCAGAAGCCAAACTGTACCTTTCCAGAACATACTCCTGGTGTGTCCTCCCGCCTCTTGAAGTTAGTCGCCCTTCACCACATATACTTTGTCTGGTTTGAGACAGTATTGGCCTCGATTTATCTTCACACTCACCGCTGACAGCAAGTGATTAATGTATTGTGTTATTTAAACTGCAGCGATTATGTGCTTTGGTTGAATATCCAATTATTATTTAGTCATAAGGGCACAGTGATGATAGTGCTGTAACTGTGGGCTAAATGCTAAGCCCATGCAATTCTTAACCTGTGCTGCCCTTTTGTGCTTGTAACCTTTACTTTATTGTCTCTGACATTATGCTCCACGTTGACTGTTTACATCTGCAGAATATTTTGAAACAACAAATTGTAATTGTGACAGGAGGGGGTTATGACCCGTGACACCCAACACCGTCATCCACCCTCAACATAAAGTCGTAATTACTGTATAGAAAATCAGATTTCCAGAAGCACTGGTCCCCAGTGAATGATGTTTACAACACTAGTGGCCCTGAAGGAAACAAATATATTGCCAAGCGAGAATTTTCAGCAGAGCTCAATTTCAACCAAGAGCAGCCTTGTTACTACCCTGTACTGTTGCTATTACTATACATATCAGAGATGTGGTAAGGTATACATGGAGAGTAGCACAGTTACAATAAATAACCTCTCAAGGAAGTGTTTTAAAAGCAGCATGTAAACGAAAGAAATGGAAGGAGGAAATGGCAAACCTGGCAACAGCAAAAACCTACCTGTACAAGCCAACAGCTCTAAACCCACCAACACTGAGGACAAGCTAATGGTTTAAATAGCAACATAGATACAAGCTGAGCAGACCAACAACAGTGCTAGTGATAGCAACACTGAATGGACCTGTCAAAGTTGTATCTAAATACCTTGTATGTGGATGGACCTGCACACCTAGTTAATCAATTCTTATGTTGAAAGAGATTTAGTTTAATCTGAATCAAGTATGGTGTGTCTGCGCGCTATCACGCTGTGGGGTACAACCCTAACCCCTGGGTGACAATTGCAAGTGTAGAGGCCTGGAATCAACCAAACCTGCGTAATGCACAGCTTAAGTCCCTAAGGTTTCGTGTTTTTATCTCATTTTGTACATTTTTTGTTAATTTAATTAAAAAGTGAGATATAGCACATTGTGCTATATCTCACTAACACAAGGTTATAATACGATAAAAAACTTCAAAATGAGACCCAAAGCATTTCGGGTTATGTTAACCCTTTCTTCAGGGGTACTTCGTAACAACTATGTGGAGAGTTATAAAGCGACTTTTGATTTCCTCCGTGTGGTACTACAACAACATCCTCAATTGATTTATGTTTTTGATATTCAAATTGAATCTCTGAAGTTATGAGAAATATATGTTTTTGCAATTTATTGGTGTAATTTTTTTATTAAATTAACAAAAAATTTACAAAATGAGATAAAAACGCGAAACCTTAGGGACTTTGCATTACACAGGTTTGGTTGATTCCAGGCCTCTACACTTGCAAAGTTGTATCTAAACCAGGAAGAATGAAAGCACAATAGACAGATCTAGTACCAACAATAGCAGGACTAGGCATGCCAATTATCATTAGTAACAAATTATAACAATCCAATGTTATACCTAGTAAAACAAATACCAGTATGACAAGCTAAAACCAGCTCTAGCAACAGTGAAAATATTAGAAGACAACTCAACACCAGGTGTCAAATCTAAAAGCAAATCTAGCACGGCAAGGACATATCTAGTAAAACAAAATCCTGTACAACAGGAGAAGTCTAGCAACACAGATACCAATCTGAAGGAGTCCTGCACAGTCCAAGCAACGACACTGTGCGAATCAAATGAGAAATTTAGCAGTGACAACAACTACCAAACTGGGCATGTCGATATCCACTCTAAAATTATAAATACCAAAATATAAGTCAATGGAATATTTAGTAGCACAAATGGCAGTATGACAGGCCAGTCACACCTCTAGCAATACCAATAATAAAAGCAGACAAGTCAATGCGACTCTATAGTAAAAAAGTAACTATACCAAGCCAATGGTATAGCACTAAACCTAGCACAGCACGCCAAACATCTCTTTAGAAAGATAAAAACAAAAGCTGGACGAGACTTAGACAGTTCTAGGAACATCTGCAACGGAACCAGAGAAGCAAGTGACAGACCAAGTAATACTAAAAACCTTATTGGCATGCCAATAACTAGATTTGTCAATGGCATAACACAAATACCAACACAACAAGGCAAACCAATCACAGTATGAGGACCACAAGACTGAACAAGAAGACACTACAGCCACCTATACTCGAAACTAACAAGTCCATAGCACATTTAGTAGCATACATATCAGTGGTTCAAGTGCAAGCCAATCACAGCACTAGTAAAAGCAGAGAGCGCCCTGGACACGTTACACGCAGCTCTGAAATGACTATTAGGCGAATATCACATAAGAAAATTGGAATAACTGTTGGAATGCCAACTGGCAATGGCCGCCAGTACACATGCGACAATCAGTACCCAAGCTCCACAACAATCTCTACCTGAGAGCACTCCTACCTCTCCACTGGGCCACACAGCCTCAGCAGTACTTCATATCACTTTACTTATGGAGTTATTGGATACAGGTTGCTAGACTTTTGAGAGACTTATATCAGTGACGAGAATCCCAGTGTGTGTGTAACGCGGAGTGCACCTCACGAGGGGACAAACGAGTGGTGGAATGGTAGCAACACACTGATACCGTGTCCTCACCTCCTTCCCTGCAGGACACGCAAATCCCTTGGCAAAGCAACACAGAAGAAAACGCGAGCGGCACCTTTAACTGGACGCGAGAATCCGAGGACGACCCAACCCACCATGACGTCGACTGGACCGGATTGGTGAAAAATGCGGAACTTCCACAGCTGGCGTGTGACATCACCAAAGGAGAAGAACCGAGAGGAGAACAGCGTTATCGAGGAAGAGAAGTAGACGAGGCAAGCGAAGAAGCAGACGAGCCAGGAGGCCAACGTTTCCGTGCTGCGCCCTGCCACACTCCCGAGGGAGGAGTGTGGCTGCGACAGGTACGGGAAAAGATCTCGAGTTGGGTGGGGAGAAGGAGTGTGGTGCCTCATTAGAGCAGAGCACTCCATCCTAGTATCGTTCCCGATACCCGACCCCTTGTGTAATACCTACCTCCTTCACAGCTGTCACCACTCACTGAAGCACTATAGTCAAACACGAGTCACTGGTGTCCTTGCACTCCCCTGGTTTCCCCCCGGGTAAATAACAGTACGAGGACGTACACTAAAACGGACCTTTTGTTTTCTGTTTCCCTTACAGTGGCCACGAGAGAGGAAGCCTCCGCTACCATCCAGAAGCCCAAACCATCCAGTCACGGAGGAAGGGAAAACCAGCAGAGCCACCACGGATCCCGCAGAATTCGCTAAAGAAAGACTGACGTTTCGTCAAAAAAAGCTGTACATGAAAATAAAACCCTTGTTACCTAAACGGCATCTACAGCCTCTTCCTGACCCCCCAGTCACCCCTTCACAACTGGTGTCAGAAGTGGGATCGCCCGACACCGCAACCTCTGATGGATCAAGTAATACAACACCTCATTGAGGGACAGGACAAACTCGAGTGGGCCATAAAAACTCAGATTTCCACGGCAGAAGCAGACAGAGAACTATTCAAAAACACCATTAGTGCCCAACTCGAGAATTTCCAGAAACTTGTACAAACGCCTGGCGCAACCATGGATCGTAGAGGAGCAGTGCCACACCCCTCGGGGGTTTCCCTCCAGAAATATGTACAGGGGGAGGACCCCGATGTCTTCCTGTCGAATTTCGAAAGAGCTGCACAGGCTTGTGGGTGGCCTCTGGAGAAATGGCCATTTTTTTGGGCCCCGCTACTTTCAGGGGAGGCGCAGGCCGCCTATCAGGCAGCCAATCACGCTGGAAACACCCCTTATGTCGAAATTAAAGAGGTGATCCTTGACCACCTGGGACTGGACCCCGAAGCATATCGGGTACTCTTTCGCAAAGAAAAAGGTATCCCGGGTGAAAACCCCAAAACCCTATATTTAAGGTTGAAGATGGCCGCCGAAAAAGGGTTAAAGCCCGAACAAAGAAGCAAAGAAGGTATTATGAATAGTGTCATTCTAGAACAGTTCATGGAAGCGTTACCCTATGGAACGCAAAAGTGGCTACGACAGCATTCTGAACTAACGGTGGCACAAGCCATTGAAATGGCCACTAATTACTCTCGAGCCCAACCCAGAACGTTTGCATGGGACTCAGACAAAAACGTAAAAGCCAGCGTAGCTCCAAAACAAGAGAAGAAGAAACTAGAGCCCTTGACACCCGTGAAACCCAGACCACCAAGGATGGACCTCACTCCACTGAAGGGCCCACAATGTTTCGACTGTGGCGAATGGGGCCACATAGCCAGGATGTGTCCACGACGGAAACCACCAGAAGAGCCGATGGAGGTTGGGTACATCCCAAGGGCTGTCATGTATACTGCCGAGATGGGCCCTTCCTTCTATGTACGTATAAAAATCAATGAGAAACACATCATGGGGTTGTTGGACTCGGGGTGCCGTCAGTCCGTAGTACAGGAAAAACTAGTGTTACCATCCCAGATACTTCCCAGAGAAACGGTGTACATCCGGTGTGTACATGGGGATGTAAAACCATACCCGGTAGCCCAGATTACTATAGAACCCTACCACAGGACTCCAGTTACGGTAAAGTTAGGAGTGATAGACTCCCTGCCTGAAGATATTATCATAGGAGTAGACAATCCTGACTTCATGTCCCTGTTTAGCGCCAAACTTAAAAAGTCCGCCAAACCTTTTCCGACCCTACTGGCCACAGAACCTTGGATCCTGGACAGGAGTTTTAGGTTCGCGCAAACAAACGACGCTACCCTATGTAATGCCTGGAAAGTCGCACATGACACCCAGACCAACAACACCGTAAGTTATCCACGGTTTTCATACAAAACAACCTTTTATATAGAGAAGGAAAAGCCGGTGACCCTCCCCAATTGGTGGTGCCTAAGGATTTTAGGGAACAGATCCTATTCTATGCCCACTCGCATCTTACTGCGGGACACTCTGGGGCGGAGAAAACCACACAGAATATCACGAGGCATTTCTTTTGACCTGGCATCTACAAAGAGGCCGAGATGTATTGTAAAAGCTGTGAGGTGTGTCAAAAAGAAAAACATGACCAGACCTCAAGCAGTGCCCCTACAACCAATGCCTCTTATAAGCAAACCTTTTGAACGGGTCGGAATGGACCTAATAGGTCCCTTACCCCGTACCTCGAGGGGTCACACCTACACCATGGTTATCGTAGACTACCATACGCGGTTTCCTGAGGCGTTCGCTTTAAGGGCCCCTACCACGAAAAATGTGGCTGAGAAAATGACGGAGTTATTTTCCAGGGTGGGGTTTCCCAGGGAAATCCTCACGGACCAGGGAACACCATTTGTATCAAAAATGATGAAAGAAGTGTGTAAGATGCTGGATCTCCACCAAATAAAGACGTCAGCCTACCACCCACAAACAGACGGTCTCGTGGAGAGATATAACCGCACGTTGAAAACCACCCTGAAGAAAATGTTGACCGTAGAAAACAAAGACTGGGACAAGCTACTACCTCTAGCCCTCTATGTACTGCGGGCACAGGTACAAAGCAGCATTGGGTGTTCCCCTTTTGAGTTACTGTATGGCCGACAGCCCCGCTCTTTACTAGAAATAACCAAAGAAGCATGGGAGCAGGGAGACATTGAGGAACACCGTTCGCTCTTGGACTATACCCACCAACTGAGGACAAAGCTAGGGAAGCTAAGAGATTTGGCTTATTCCCACTCGGAAAGGAGCCAACGAAAACAGAAGTTCCACTACGATAAAGGAAAGAGATGGCGGAAGTTAGATAAGGGAGATTGGGTATTGGTGCTACTCCCATCCTCAACCCAGAAATTCAAAAGCGAGTGGCTAGGCCCATATCCCATCATAGAAACCATAGGGAATACCACGTACAGGGTAAAGCTCTCCCCAACGAGACAACAGACTTTTCATATAAACCTGTTGAAGAAGTGGATAGGGCCACCTCCACACTCAGCACACTTTGGATTACCAGCAAGCGGGAACCAAACCACCTTAAAACAATTGCCCGTCAACCCAGACTTGTCTTCGAATGAAAAAGAAGGCCTCATGAACGCTCTGCATCCCTTTTCCGATATCTTCTCTGACACCCCAAAATTAACCCATTTGACAGAACACCGGATAGAAACAGAAGAGGGTAAAATAGTCAAACAATGCCTTACCGAATACCTGCAGCCAGGAGATTAGACGTTAAGAAAGAAGTACAAGATATGCTCCAACTAGGCGTAATACGACCCTCACGCAGCAATTGGTCCTCTCCTAGAGTCATGGTTCCGAAACCTGATGGGTCCACTCGATTCTGTATGGACTTTAGAGCCCTGAATGCCATATCAGCCTTTGATGCATACCCCATACCACGGGTAGATGAGCTTGTGGAAAGAATAGGAGAAGCCAAGTATATAACCACACTCGATTTAAAAAAAGGGATACTGGCAGGTACCTCTGAGAGAAGAGGACAGAAAAAAAACGCCTTTTCTACTGAGGAAGGCCTATATGAATTTAACGTGCTTCCATTTGGGCTACACGGAGCCCCAGCCACATTTCAACGGCTAATGAACACTGTTCTAACCAACCATACCGCATATTGTTCGGTGTACTTGGACGACGTTGTTATATTCAGCAAAACATGGGAACAACATCTAGTCCATATACAGAATGTTTTGGGGGCACTCAAAGAGGCAGGCCTACACGTGAACGCAAAATAAATCACGAGCGGCTTATCCCCGGGTGAAATATCTTGGGTTCTTGCTAGGCGAGGGTGTAATAGCCCCACAAGAAGAAAAAGTGAGGGCTATCGTACAAACCCCATTTCCGACAACAAAAAGAGACCTAAGGGCGTTCCTTGGCCTTATAGGATATTACAGGCGGTTTATTGAGAACTTTGCGGTAGCCGCCGGTCCGCTAACCAACCTGCTGGAGAAGACTACGAAACCATCCCAGTTGACACAGCCCTCTCAAGAGGCCAAGGAAGCATTTGACTCCCTAAAAAGGGCTATAACGTCTAGCCCTGTCCTGATACCCCCTAATTTCGATAAACCGTTCTCCGTAGCCACGGATGCCTCCGACACAGGACTAGGAGCGGTGTTATCTCAAGAAGGGGAAGATGGACACGAACATCCTATATTGTTTCTTAGTCGGAAGTTGCATCCTAGAGAACGAAATTATCCCACCATTGAAAAAGAATGTTTGGCCATTCGATGGGCCATCGATAAGTTGAGATACTATCTAGAGGGGCGGACCTTTGTATTGTTCACGGATCACGCTCCTCTCCAATGGATGCAAAGAAACAGATCACACAATCCCAGGGTACTCCGATGGTTCTTGTTTCTCCAACCCTTCTCATTCATAGTGAAACATCGAAAAGGCAAAGATAACAGCAATGCGGACTTCTTGTCACGGACACCTCTTCTCCCCGATCGGGAGATTCCAGGGGGGGGAGTGTAACGCGGAGCGCACCTCACGAGGGGACAAATGAGTGGTGGAATGGTGGCAACACACTGATACCGTGTCCTCACCTCCTTCCCTGCAGGACGCGCAAATCCCTTGGCAAAGCAACACAGAAGAAAACGCGAGCGGCACCTTTAACTGGACGCGAGAATCCGAGGACGACCCAACCCACCATGACGTCGACTGGACCGGATTGGTGAAAAATGCGGAAATTCCACAGCTGGCGTGTGACATCACCAAAGGAGAAGAACCGAGAGGAGAACGGCGTTATCGAGGAAGAGAAGAAGACGAGGCAAGAGAAGAAGCAGACGAGCCAGGAGGCCAACGTTTCCGTGCTGCGCCCTGCCACACTCCAGAGGGAGGAGTGTGGCTGCGACAGGTACGGGAAAAGTTCTCGAGTTGGGTGGGGAGAAGGAGTGTGGTGCCTCGTTAGAGCAGAGCACGCCATCCTAGTATCGTTCCCGATACCCGACCCCTTGTGTAATCCCTACCTCCTTCACGGCTGTCACCACTCACTAAAGCGCTATAGTCAAACACGAGTCACTGGTGTCCTTGCACTCCCCTGGTTTCCCCCCGGGTAAATAACAGTACGAGGACGTACACTAAAACGGACCTTTTGTTTTCTGTTTCCCTTACGGTGGCCACGAGAGAGGAAGCCTCCGTTACCATCCAGAAGCCCAAAACCATCCAGTCACGGAGGAAGGGAAAACCAGCAGAGCCACCACGGATCCCGCAGAATTCGCTAAAGAAAGACTGACGTTTCGTCAAAAAAAGCTGTACATGAAAATAAAACCCTCGTTACCTAAACGGCGTCTACAGCCTCTTCCTGACCCCCCAGTCACCCCCCAGTCACCCCTTCACAGTGTGCTAGGGAATACTTCACGGCAACTGCTGTGGAATTGGATACCTTCTATAACCTGCCTCTTGCCATGTGTACATGAATATGGCAGTGTTACAAAAAGAGGCTTTCCCAGGACTGCTGCAGCATTTTCCACAGAATTATAGATTTACTACACTCGCCACATAATAGATCATCTGCTACACAATATGCAGATTATTAAAAAAATGTTTCTAGTTCAGACGATTCAAAAGTTATTAAAAATGGGACTGGAAGTGGTGCTGCAGTGCCAGACTCGCTAAAAAAGTTACCTGGTTTATTGCTCTATCCAGATGTTACTTTGGCACTAATAAGGCAAATATTTTGCCCAGACAGTATTAATGTGTGCTAATACGACAAAATAGTAAAATAATGTAGTCGCAGAATGTGCGGCATTATGCCTCCTAATTTGCCTTTTCTTGCCACATAATTTAGTTAACCCTGACACCTAATTTACTCTGCCCTGCTTGACTTCTTAGTCCCAGAGGCCCCGGACAGTGCTAAATGCCTACTGCTGAAGAATAACAATGATTGGTGCATTCTTGGTGTATTTAACTGCAAACTGAACTTGGGAAACTGTCTAGGGAACAGCCCACAGGACGCAAAGCCTAATTGAAAATTAGACATTGCACGGTTTAATTATTGTTCTCGCCTCTGTGCGCAGATTTGAAGGTTCCATTGTGGCCACGCATGTTAAACGCTGGGCACGTCCTCCGAGCAGAGCGGGGCCATTGATTTCTGAAATAATATTTTCCTCGTTCCCATCACTTTTGTCATTTATTAGCCTTTATTAATGAGATTGTATAGTGGCAGACTGCAGGCATCGGTGCGCTTCACACGGCCAGCACTGATAGCGTTTACTTTTATAAGACGCTTGTTCTGTGCCCGACAATCGTCCTCCTGAAATTAAATTACTGTACGTGATTGCCATGCAGAGGTGGCGCGGTGGCTGGAAACTGGCGGGACGCAGGTTTTCGCGAGATGGAACGCCGAGTCTACGGGCACCCCGATAGTCCAAATCCAGTTTACGTCAGCAGAAACACCATACTGCTCGCCGTAGTCTACAATTATCACCGCCACTTGCCTATACTCTAAACACATACAGGGACTGGGACCATGCCCACAATTGTAAGAATACAGTGCCTTGTTCAAGCTCATTCAATGTGCGGAAAAAATACCAGGCTCAGTAATCGCAACATTATGTATATAACATCTCATAGTTGAATACTTGGAACTGTACCCACAGCTCTCAGAATACTACTGATAGAGCGTCAAGATATTCTGAAAATTGTAGGGGTGCATTATAATCACTGGTAGCCCGCACCCACATATGTTTCTGTGTTGAACTAAGTATTAATCATTAGAAAATGTGGACGTAATAATGAACAATGTATGTGTAATGCTAGGAAATTCGTTTTTGTTAGTTGAAATGGTAAAATTACATTTAAATGTAACTGCTTATTGCAAATGCTTAACAAATTAGTTCATGTTTAATGTAATGCATTAGATTTAAACGTGCATCTTAAAAGTCTGCACGTGTAGAGAACTAAATTTGCCTTAAGGTGAAGACATGTAACGCTTATAGATGCAATGTTTATTAATGCGTGTAATCCTAGATGTGTAAAGGCCTAAATGAATGTCCACGTTTTGTTTTGAGAGGCCTATTCGTGATTTCTTATGTTAGCTGAATTGTGTAGGCCGAAATGTGCTTCCTTGGAAAGGCTCTCAGTTGAAGACAGTCAGCAGATTTCTTGAGCGTACAAGGTTGATTCGTTCACATGCTTTCCGTTACAGGTGCAAGGACATCGTTCTCGTTAGTTAGACCGATGCTCTTTGTTTTAGGAGTTAGGTATGGAGGAGACCTGAAACAGTGTATGGTGGAATGCTGATAATTGGAAACTCGCTGAAGAAGTCTGGGACCCAAGGACATCTTAACCATTGTTGGACGGAGTATAAGTTTCAACGGAAAGTTACCTATGTGAGGTGCCTAGCCAGAAGAGGTGTTATAGGGGCGTGTTCTACTAAATGATAATTTTGTATTAGGGAAAGTGCCCTGAGGGAGGAGAGAGCAGAGAGCTGTTAGGAGGGTAAGAAGAGGGATCGATTCTTAGGAGGAAGTCTTAGCTTTGGCTACTGACCCTCTCAATGTGAGTGTACTTCTTAAGAAATCTTCACGAGCTGACACCTTTTTCTCGATCTTGCCTGGGAGATGCTATGTAGGGATGTCACCTTATTGTTAGTGCAGGGACAGAATTAACTGATTATTTTTCCTTTCTGTAAAGCTGATTAGGACAAATTTGGATATTGGAGCAGTTGTTGCTTGTTTAATATTTTTAGAAATGCTTATTCCTTTATTAGGTTAGTTCGTAGGATGAACTTTGCATTAGTACCCATGTATTTTTTCAACCTCGTCATGAGGTGCTTGTATGTCCAGTTATTTTTGGCTTTTTAATAAAACTCCTATCAGTGATCCTTTCTGAGTCCTAATTGATTAGTCCATACCGATGGTGGTGAATGTATTGGTTTTCTCCCCTCTACACTTTTCAGCAGATAAAAAGATCCAGTTGACCGAGGATTCTTAGGATTGGTAAGATAAGAAAAAAATGAGATAAGAATCGAGCACAATCACTACTGTATTGTGTCCAAGAAAATTTCGAGATGCACATAGAGCTCGGACATTACCCACGTTTCTAGTGATATAGTATTGTGTCCTAGATAAGTCCAAGATATGCACAGAGCTCTGAATCGACCCACGTTTCTAGTAATAGAGTATTGTGTCCTAGATAAGTCCTAGATATGCACAGAGCTCTGAATCTACCCACATTTCTAGTAATACAGTATTGTATGCTAGATAAATCCTAGATATGCACAGAGCTCTGAATTTACCCACATTTCTAGTAATACAGTATTGTATGCTAGATAAGTCCTAGATATGCACAGAGCTCTGAATCTACCCACATTTCTAGTAATACAGTATTGTGTCCTAGATAAATCCTACATATGCATAGAGCTCAAAATCTACCCACATTTCTAGTAATATAGTATTGTGTCCTAGATAATTCCAAGATGCACATACGGCTTCCACAGTACCCACAGCCGTGAGAATACAGTATTGTGTCCTAAATAATTCCAAGATATGCCTAGAGCTCCAATGCTACCCACAGCTCTACAAATACAGTATTGTATCCTAGATATGTCCAAGATAGCATAGAGCCGAGATGGTAAACATAGCTTTAAGAATACAGTATTGTGTCCTAGATATGTCCAAGATAACATAGAGCTCAGATGGTAAACATAGCTTTAGGAATATAGTATTGTGTCTTAGATAATTCCAGACTGCACATAGAGCTCAAGGGTTACCCACAGCTCTAGGAATACTGCGTCTTGTCCAAGCTCACTCACAGTGCACACAGACACCTGGCACAGTATTCACAGCCATAATGATAAAGACCTCATCCGAGAACAGTCAAAGTACTTGGACGGTACCCACAGCTCTCAGTGTATTGTGTCCTAGATAATTCCAAAACGTACACAGAGCTGGTATGGTTGCTCACAGCACTAAGGATGCAGGACCTCGTCGTCAGAGACCATTTATGAGGCACATAGAGAGCTGCTGATGACCTACAGCTCTAAGGGTGTATTTTCTTGCCCACGCTCATTGAAAGTGCTTGAGGGGAGCTGGGGCTGTACCTTATGCTCTGAGAATACATTGTCGTATACACCCAAACCCACCAATTAGAGGAAAAGTAGTCATAAGGGGAACAATGGAGATTGAATAGATGTTGGGCAACTCAAGCAATGCTGTGTCTCTTCTTGTAAACACAGAAGACAAGTGGCAACACTTTCCCTCATTGATAAACATATTGTCACCTTCTTGCAGTAAACCCTCATACCCAGTAGTGAACTGCAGCCGTGAGTTTATGCAAATATGTGTTCAAATGGGTTAGGATGTGGCGTTATGGCCAGAGGCGCAATGTTTGAAAGTGGGGAACCTGGTTCAAGTCTGGCATCAGCTCAACAGTAGACCTGGGTGTAAAGTTCCGTATTGCGGAATTTGCAGAATTCGAGAACTCCATGTTCCTTGGAGAACACCGAGTTCCTGATAAATTCTTCATTTCGCGTCGTACCTGAATTTATTTTCGGTTTTGCGTGCGCTGGTGAGCGCAACCAGTCTTGGAAGCACTGGCGAGATTTGCCTGCCACCTGCAAGCGCCAGTGAGACTTACCGACCCCCCGCAAATGCTTGCGAGACTTACCAACCGCTCGCAAGACTTACGAGCTGCTAGCACGACATCCAGCACCTTTTTTCTGAAGACAGTGAGCATGTGGGTGCACCAATGACCGCGGCTGCACCCTCGAGCAGACTTTCTCCTTGTTGTGACTTTTGCATGTGATTTAGAGTAACAAATGTAGCAAATTCCTTGTAGTCTCTATGAGTTTCGGGGGCACTCCGCGGAATTCCACGTAGAAGAACTCCGCAAGCTCTGCTAAGGCCTACTCAACATCCTGTGATTCTGGGCAAATCACTTAATCTACCCATGAATAAAAATTAGCGTCTTTGTGTAATATAACTGGTGCTCATGTAAAGCGCTCCAACACCTTCCGTTCTAGTTCACACTATATACAAAATTGTGGGGAGACATTTTTGCTGACAAAAGACATATGATGACCTATGGAAGATTGTAAGCACAACAATGTTTATATTTTGACATACAGCATAATAAATTATTCCAAGATAGCTGAAGCCTGTTAATCAACATAGGGACTTTGATACTGGCATAGCACCTGTCCCCTCAGTCCCTAAACACTATAATTACCGCCCAACGTACTTGAAATACCCACAGGCGTCCACACTTCTTCACATGTTGCACTACATCATTTGAACAACTAATCACTCCTTTACATGCATACCTGGAAACGCAGACCACCTTTCCTGGATCTGGATGTTACTGCTGATAAGTAGTGATATGTTAACCGGTGGTTAAATGTGCACCTGTATTGTGAGTTCTTGATAAGGCATGAAAGACAAAGACATAACATGTCTGGTTTACAAGCTTAAGTACACCAAATTACCATATTGTGGACATTCTAAATACTAAGATTCCCCCAACCCTGTATTCGTCGCAGTACGCGTAGAAACTACCTATGAATGAGTATATTCCAACAGCATTATGGGATTTGCCACATTGACTTATTTATGGTTAGGAAGCATTTCTGGAAGGCCCTAATTTCCAAATTGGGATCACCTTCAAAAGTTGTTGAAAAACCCTATAATTAATGTATGCATTTGCGGGTAGTGTACAGATCTAAATATGCTTGAAAATGTGCTGTTGTCAAAGGAAGGTAAATGTTTTAGATTGGAAATGAGGAGGAACTATTCGAGAAATGATGGAAATGGGGAAATAATTTTTTCCCTTAGAAAAATGTCTCCCCGCGGAGGAACAAAAAACAATTTTAAAAATGCAAATGCACTTCTTGGTCACACGCTGGAGGAATCGTTGGCCTATTCCATCCCTGAGTGAGTATATATCAGTATTCATATTTCTCGGGATCTGTGGCAGTCACTGATTCCCAGGAGTATTCCACTAATTCTTTGAGAATTCCTAAAAAGCCAGAAATGAACGTCAAAGTATGCACCAACCAGCCTATGAGGGTTAACCTGTAACCTTTCACTTGCAGCTTTTGTGAATCAGACCCTTATATTCTCCTTGCGCTGTCTTTGTGAAAAATTAATGTTTTACTCCTGCCTGTATTACGTCGTTTTCAAGGCATATGCTTAAAATAAATCTGAGAAAATCTTTTTGATGCAGACCTATAGTGCATGTTCCTAGAGAAGCATCTACATTATTAAAATGATCCATTACAAATGTAAAAAAAAAACATTCCTGTATTACCTAACATAGTCTGGACCACCACCATCGGCCGCATCAATGAGTAAACGAAAATGCAACTTTGCACCCAGTGGTGGACTTAGAGCACAGTAAAGCATGTGTAGGATAATACCCCACAACTAAAACGACTCTAACCATTGAGTTAAACATGAGACAATGTTAATATCCCACATTTACCACCACACAGATCTTGCAATATGTAGCAAGGTTTGATGTGTCTCCAAATTCAGGAGCACGTTTCTGAAGACATGCCTCCCAAAATGTGATTCCTAAGACACATGCAACGAAGGAGACAGAAATCGCACCATACAATTTGCATTTTGCAGAGATGGATCGGTTTGGTAACTCATATTTTGACTTCTCTTGTAGTAGCCACGTTCTATTCTTTTTATCCAAATGACTCGACGTGACTTTTTCTTTTTCTTTCTCTTAATCTCTTTATAGATTTCTAATGTGTTTACACTTTTCCACCTCCGAGACATTTTGTTAATAAAATTCACACACTCAATTTATCATCATCCAACTACTGCTGGGCATGCAGGTAAGAACAAGCACTGGCAAGTCCAATAGGTCTCGTCTTTGATTTTGCTAACTCTTATGGACAGTGCAGTTCAGTATCAGCATCAGCAAAAAACAAAAATCGTTATTCCTGAATCTGAACACCATATTACCGCCCCCACAGCATGATGATGCATATGTGTGCATGCATCTATGTGCATTCTCATGTATGTGTCAAGATACTACGGCGGCCCCAGCGTCATGATGTATTCAGGTGCATGGGCCATCATGCATGCATGTGGATATGTTGTAACATAGCAGCCTTTTTTTAAATTTACTATTCCAAGATGGTGGATTCCTTCTTGGAGCAGTAAATTGGAAAAAATATATTAAGATTGCACAAAAGCACATGTAGTGAAAGGACAGGCCTGGTAACTAATTGAAGTTGATGACCAGTGGCGCCTCGCAGAGGGAATTACTTACTTTACTACTGTCCGTCGTATGTTGGACTGCACTACCTCCAGGATGTCCGCATTACAGGCGTAGCAGACACAGAGAACCCCGATAAATCATGTGCTGTTTATGTGACATTTTGTAAAGAGTTCCTGAAGAAATTCAACCAATGCTACCCGATTAGTAAGCGGCATACTTCATGTAATTGAAAGAATCAAACATGACAAATGCTTCCTTTACCACGTCAATACCATTGACATTTGACAGTAGCAGTGCCTCTAATTAAAAAGAAAAATTTCGCCGTTGGACTAAATAGAGGATTTTCTTTTTCTAGGCACCCACACCAGTGTTGCTATCCCTCTACTTCTAAAAGAAGGCTATTCAAGGCCTTGTGCCTGTGTCTAGAGATCTAGGTTAAATCCATTGTTCTTTTGCTCACCATGCCACCCCAGTTTAGACCCAGACATATGCAAATCAGTCTTGACCCTGCTCCTCACGGGAATAGTCCAGTGCAAGCTGCCAAGCCAAGTCCTCCCTGGATTAGAAACAAGCATCCTGGGACCGGTTTTGGGGTATCACCCTCATAACCCAGGCTATCTTGAATACAGTGGCACAATGAGCCCAGGAACCACGACCGGGCATACCCGGCGCACTTAGGGCGAGAAAGCAATAGACACACAAAGTTGGATGGATTGCGGAACTAAGTAAATAGTCACACCCAGTCAAGAGATCTGGGTTACATTCATTGTTCTTTTGCTCACCAATCCACCCCAGTTCAGACCCACCCGTATGCAAATCAGTCTTTCTTCTGCTTCTCGTGGGAACAGTCCAGCCCAAACTCCCAAGCCAGGTTCTTCTTGGACAAGAAACAAGTATCCTGGGACCAGTTTCGGGATATCACCTCTCATCAGCCAGGCTAACTTGAATCCAGTGGCATAATGAGTCCATGAACCATATCTGGGCATACCTACTGCATTTAGGGCGATAAAGCAAAAGACACACACTGATGGACGGAATGCGGAACAAATCAAACACTCACCCCCAGTCAAGAGAATTGAGTTAAATCCATCGTTCTTTTACTCACCATGTCACCCAGTTAACAGCCAGCAATATGTAAATCAGTCTTGATCGTTCTCATGGGAACAGTCCAGCCCGAACTGTCAAGCCAGGCCCTCCCTGACCAGAAACAAGCATCCTGCGACCAGTTCCGGGGTATCACTCCTCATCAGCCAGGCTAGCCTAAATCCAGTAGCACAGTGAGCTCAGGACCCACGTCTGGGCATAACCGGCACACTTAGGCCAAGAAAGCAAAAGACACACAATGGTGGACGAAATACGGAACAAATCAAACAATTACCCCAGTCAAGAGATCTCGGTTAAATCCATTGCTCTTTTGCTCACCATACCATTCCTGTTTAGACCCAGCCATATGCAAATCAGTCTTAACCCTGCTTCTCATGAGAACAGTCCAGCCCACACTGCCAAGCCATCCCGGGCCCAGAAACAAGCATCCTGGGACAAGTTTCGGGGTATCAACCCATATCAGCCAGGCTAGCGGCAATCCAGTAGCACAGTGAGCCCAGGATCCAAGTCTGGGTATACTCGGCACACTTAGGGAGAGAAAGCAGAAGGCATACAATGATGGATGGAATGTGGAACAAATCAAACCATAACCCCTTCAAGAGATCCGAGTTAATTCCATCGTTTTTTTGCTCACAATGCCACCCCAGTTTAGACCCAGCCATATACAAATCAGTCTTGACCCTGCTCCTCATGTGAACAGTCCAGCCCGAACTGCCAAGCCTGGTCCTCTATGGACCAGAAACAAGCATCATGAGACCAGTGTTGGAGTATCATCACTAATCAGCCAGGCTAGATTGAATACGGCGGCACAGTGAGCCCGGGACCCATGTCTGGGCATACCCTGTGCACTTAGGGAGAGAAAACAAGGACACACAATGGTGGACAGAATGTGGAACAAATCAAACATTCACACCCAATCAAGAGATCTGGATTAAATCCATCATTCTTTTGCTCACTGTGCCAGTTTAGGCACCGCCATATGCAAATCAGTCTCAACGTGCTCCTCATGGGAACAGTCCAGCCCAAAATGCCAAGACAGGTTGTCTCTGGATCAGAAACAAGCATGCTGGGACTGGCTTTGGGGTATCACCCCTCATTAGCCAGGCTAGCTTGAATCCAGTGGTACAGCGAGCCCAAGACCCACATCTGGGAATCCCGCGGACTTAGCCTAACATAGACAGTATCAGAGTCTGCAGCTTTGACTTCACGTTGGATCCTTGGAGGTAGAATTTGATGCCTTTCAGAGTTATATTTTCTATTATCTATGTGTTTGTAAAATATGGATTGAGCACACACGAAACGCCTATAGGCATGTCAATGCAAACAGAGTCTATTACCACACATCAAATGGGAACTCTTTTGTTCATTAAAGCAGATTCTTGCAAAGCTCCAACAAAAAGGGCCACCACACAGGTTTACTTGAAAGGAAAACTCCTCTAAATGGAGAACTAAGCACTTCCGTCTATATCTGTTCCCCTGAAGAGAGTCACATAATGTGTGATATCACTTCCTCAAGGGTCAAGTGCTAACACTTCTGCTAGGTCATGACTCGTGTTCGCAACCTAAATCAGTCAACAACGTCTGACAATAACGAATGAGTGGGAGGGTGAGTCAGCGTTTTCTGATTGTGAAATGGCACCACTAACCAGAAATAGTTGAATCACATTCCATCTACACTTTAAGCTCCTACTGATGTACTAAATCAAATAAAATATTGAGGGCGTGCCAGAGTCATAAAAATATTACATTTAATCAAAAATTGCATCTAGTTAAAACACAAAATGCCACTCAAACACATACAATTTTTAAAGAAACGAAATAGCTACAATACTACATCAACCACATAAATCATAATAAACTAAATAGCAACAAAATTCAATATAAAACACACAAATCATGATAAACTAGATAGCTTTTTTACTCTTATCCAGTTTCTCGTGCAAGGAACAAGAACAATATTACACCTTACATGGGTTAACTATTCTTGTTGGAAGTTATCCTGGCGTTGTTCATGATACCTGCAAGCTATTCGTTTTTAACAAAGTCTAATCACAATCACGCAATTTACTACAGGTGTTCACAAAACAACCTACTATACAGCATCTCCAATATTAGAGCCATTCTGTATCAAGATATTCAAATAGTTAAAAACTGCAAGCAGGCTGTTACTAAAGGTTTGCTTCTAATTAAAAAAAAGTCCTCTGGAAAAAAATATACCATGCTAGGATTCACCATACGCATCATGTTGCTTAAAGTACATCATGAAAGCTGCTGACTAAATAAAACCTTATTAAATTTTCATGAGTTCACACACTCTTTCAATGTTGAGATATTATCTAGCACCATATGTACATTCTCTCACATTCCTCGTGTGAAGAACAGACGCCTAAAGCAGCAGGGCGGGAAATTACCCTGAGGGCACAACATGGCGTGTGAAAGCATTCTCCTGTGATGGTCAAATAGTTACTGATTCCTGAATCATTTCCAGCACGCGCACACGAGGTATGCGGGAGGTGGCACTGCAAGTATAACACTACATTAGAAGTGATGGTAAATACTGGAGTAAGGCGGGGCAACTATCTGTGCGCGACCACGCCGCCAAGTCCCACCGCTGCTCTGACCAAGACAGCAGGTCAATAAAGGCCCGTGAGCCTAAGAGTCAATAGTCCCAAGATACACAAGCAGGCATGTTAACCTTTAACCGGATAGGCAGACCTGTGGTCTTCTTGTTTTTGCCCTTTTCATCAACAAGCCATGCAGGCCGTGTGGCTGCTTTGTTGGGGACTCTAGGCATACCAGTTCAGCAAGCAATGGAATGAGATTTTATGGATGCAAGCTCATTTTAAAGTTATATCTTTCCTGAGAGTGGGTGAAAAGTTTCTGACTCTGATGCCATTCAGCATGTGCTCCCACCACCCAGTGGCTGCTGGCATTAATGGGAAAAGGGGGGAGGGGGAGCAAGCACTTAAACAAAATAAAAAATATCAAAACAAAGGAGCATGAACAAATATAAACTTAAAATATAAGAAAACACTTAACTGACAACAGGATCTCCTGCTCCGGACCTCGTTGAGATGAAGCCCGGCCACCAGGAAACTCCCTTGACCAATCAGGGCACTGCTCTCACCAGCATGAGAGCAGCGCCCTGATTGGAGGGAGCGGTGTCACTCGCCAGCACTCTAGAGGTCTGCACTTAATCTAACCCAGCTATTTTAAGGCAGCTGGGTTAGAGGTTTCAAAATGCACATGTATGGCTGGCTGTCGCAAGACTGCCGGGCAAAAAGATATGGGCTCTTGCATAAATGCATATATACCCACCCACCTCCCAGTCCCTGCTGCTGTCATTCAGCAGTGGTTACACCCCTGTCCTGACGCTCATTCAGGAGTGGAGGATGTCAGGATGAAAAATATATTTATAATGATGAATTGCCATTTTGTTTTTCATCTCGAGTCTTGGGCAGCGCCGTCTTAACGCTTGGGCATGCTGGGCAGTTGCCTGGGGTGCCCACGAGCATGCAGACCAGAATTTAACACTCATTTACTGCTAAACATTTGTATTCCTATGAGTGGTTGTGTAGGCAGGGCCCAGTGCACTGCTTTGCCCAGGGGCCTACAGTGCTGTTAAGATGGCCCTGGGCTCAGGGTCAATTGAGTGGGGCAACGATCCTCCGCTCCAACGGAGGAGCCAGCCATGCCCCCACCCCCCCACCCTCCCAGGTCTGTGCCTTGCATCACCTTTCTGGGTGAGCGCATACCATCAAATTAACATTGCATGGAATATAATCCTTAAATCCCATTGGAAGTCTCATGTACGCCTTCAGACTTCCTATGCCACATTTAGAAGGTTAATGCTTAGAAAGAACCCAGTGACTCCTCATTACAACTGGCAGACCTGCATGAACTCCTGTCTCTGCACACACTCTCATCCTGCAGACATCATTCCTTCAACCTCCTCAGCCTTGTCCAGTACCCAGAGCTTTAAGTGGACCGGACCCCTCAGGGTCCCGGACCCAGTAGTAATTAGAAACACACTTTGAAATGGGTCCCTATTGGGACCAATATTCATGTACTTTACGGTAGCAACAAAACACTAACTGATTTCTGAAAAACGAACATATAAATTGTTAAGGTAATCCATGTCTACGATTTTTAGATTTCGGATGGTTTACTTAATCTTGCATTTGCCAAGGTGTTGTGTTTCTGTATGTATTTTTCATGTGGCTTATTACTCTTTACAGGGCAGACTTTGAAGTGAGCAGGGCCGGACTGGCTACCGGGCAGTTGTGTGTGTTGCCGTGCTGGGGGCTAATTTCGTTGATGGGGACCTGCGTGTGCAAAACGAAATTCGTTTTGCTTTTTTTATTTCAAATCGCACGCAGGTCCCCATCAACGAAATAAGCCCCCACCACAGAGAAATTAGCCCCTAGCTCGGCAGCACACACAACTGCCTGGTAGCCAGTCCGGCCCTGGAAGTGAGTCGCCTCCAGGTGTTTATAAAAGGCCACGATTGAGCGCTCTGGAATTGAGGTTGAAGTCAGTGCGAGTTTCTCATTGTGCCTGTCAGTGAATCAAAAAGGTGTTCAGAATTCATGGTCATCCAATCTTTGGCTTTTCTTCAGAATGCGCAAAGCAATGATCATGTATTCCAATTTCAGTTCTTTGCAAATATGTGTGAAAAAGTCACTGTAGTCCTTAACCCTCTGTTAACTTGGCATTAAAGCAGTCGGGCTTAACTTGGAGGCAATGTGTAAAGTATTTATGCAGCACTCAAACAGTAATAAAGTGAAAACACAACCCAAGAAAAACCCCAAGCCTATTTAGAAGGCTAAAGTAAACTTTAATACATAAAATGACACCCCAACCACAAAGCTCCAGTCAGCAAAACTGGAGTTATGAGTTTTAAAAGTTTTAGGAAAAAAACAGCGCCAAATTTACCGAAGCGACAATTGGAGGTATCTAGTCCTGCCAGACCGGGACAAAGTTACAAGTTCCAGTCAACCGTGATAGAGCGTAGGACCAGGTTCATCTTGCTGGAAGTTTCACCTTCGGACTGTGATGTAAAGATAGTGTGGCGCAGCTCTACCGGGCTCTGCTTCATACTGTGCTACACTGTGTTGGATTCAGTGAGGCTTTTAGTTAGAAGCTGAACCGCCATTTTGTCTCGCTCGGAGACCCTGCTGTGGGATAAATTTGTGCGCACTTCAAAGAGGTCCTGCCCAGACAGGACTTCCACACATAGCCCGAAGTTTTAACAACAGGTGTATTTGGACAGCGTGGGTAAACAACAGGACTGGAACTAAAACGCTGGGGAGTGATTGGATGTTGGAAGCACTGGAGGGCTAGAGTGCGATATCCACCCTATGAGATACGAGTTCCTGGGCTAGTGCCACCATTATATGTAGAGGTCGCAGTGATGTTGCAATTGAAATCTCCTTCGCAGAGAGATTAGAGCTTCGGAGATAAGGCCACGAGCAGTCCACCCGCTGCGCCGGAGAGCGAGATACAGGGGGCGCAGCTGAGCCTCCAGATCACACCCATCCTATCTACGGTGCGACACACATGCGACACGTTACTGCTGCATAACGCCTCCCAACACTGCTGTCAGTCATGGGTAAACAGGAACTCAAACAACCTAAAATAACTTTTGACGCCCGCCGATCGACAAGGCAGGCGGATTCCGAGACTGGAGCACAAGGGGGCCCGACACGGACACACAGGCTGGTGCAGAGGGGGTTGACGGGAAGGCCCTGTTGCTGGAGGTGAGTTCTAGTCTCAGAAGTATTGACTCCAAACTGGATGCGCTGACCCAACAACTGGACAATGTCAAGGCTCAAGTCTCTGTGCACGAAACTAGATTAGATGGACTTGAAAACCGCCATGTGGAATTCCACGAATTTCAAACGGAGGCCAAGGACCAGCTTTTACAAATGGATAAACTGTTAGAAGTGATAAGAGCAAAGAACAATGACTTGGAGGTGAGGTCTAGAAGAAGTAACCTCTGAGTCTCAGGAATTCTAGAAACAACAGCAATGTCCAAGATGGAAACCTACATGACTGATCTCCTACATGAGCTGTTTGATCCACATTTATCAAAGGTGTTTATAGTGAGAGAGCGCACAGGACACTAGGCCCAAAACCGCCGGTGGGAAGTACATCTCGCCCTATCTTGGTGAAATTATTAAATTATCAAGACAGAGATGTCATTTTGCGCCTGGCGAGAGAGAGGGGTCAGATCAACAATCAGGGGAATTCCATTTCATTTTATCCTGACTTCACACCGCTGGTGCAAACTGCCCGAAGAAAATTCCTCCCAGCGAAGAGACTACTGCTACAGGCGAAAATTCCATACTCTCTGCTGTACCCAGCTAAGTTGAAGGTGTCTCACGATGGTACTGCACATTACTTTACAGATGTGAAGTCTGCCCTCAAATTCACCAAACACGTCGCTGGCAAGCCGTCCAAGAAGAGAGGAGAAGGGGATAAACCAACTGAAGACAGGCTGAGTGATAATGACTGAATTGTTTGGTTTCTTATAGCAATGTTGGTGTTTATCTATGATCATATGCCGGTCTAGTTTCATAATGCATGTTGGGCCGCTGAGATCTGAGGTATATCCCCATGAGGCCCCCCCCCGGCAGGGGCGGGTATATATGATTTGATTGTTCGTTTATCACAAGAAGAACATCTTATGTAACCAACCCTGGACACCCTGCGAAAGTGGGGCTGTATGCCGGCCTACCCTCGCCCCCCTGGGAAGGTTCCCTATGCTCTATTCGTTCTTCACTGTTGACGGTTTTGGGAGGGATATACTACAACCTAATTGGGGGGTTGGTGTGGGTGGTGGATGGATGGGGGGGCTTGAATGTTTGTTTAATAGCCATAACATTAGCAGCACTTTATGGCCCAAATACAGACTCACCTGACTTTTTTAGACAAGTATGGTCGAAAATTTCGTCACTCGGCTGTGGCACAATCATTTGGGGTGGAGACTTTTATGCCGTTCTTTCGGATGACGCTGATAGACAAGGTGCAGCTAGGCCACTACACCCGCAGGCGCGAATGGCACCTGCGGAAATAATGGCAGATGGGGATCTTTTGGATATTTGGAGAGAACGCAATCCTGCATTGAGGGAGGGTACCTGCATCTCTACGCACCACATGGCCTGGTCCCGGTTGGACTTTTGGTTGGTCGAGAGAGAGGTGGCTGCCTGGACGGTAGAAGTGTCACACATGGCGCGGTCACTATCCGATCATGCGCCCTGTCTACTCCAACTGTCCATGCCTGGGGTCCCTCCGCGCGCCTTTACCTGGCGTCTACCTCAGAATGCATTACTCAACGAGGTGTTTAAGGAAGAAATCAGGTCTGATATCGACACATATTTTGATACAAATTCGGGGTCAGTAGACACTGAAGCCACATTATGGGATGCGTTTAAGGTGGTCATAAGGGGGCAATGTATAGCACGGCAGGCGGGGGTACTAAAGGCCATTAGGGGGACACTGGCGAAGCTGGAGACACAGATCAAGGACTTGGAAGGGCAGATGTATTCCCATGCAGATGTTAAGACGGCGGGCCTTCTCAAATCTAAGCTACTAGAATTCGAAGAGGAGGCGAACAGGGAGGTTAAATTCCTTTGGGAAGCATGCGGAGGCGAGATGCTATGGAGAGGGGGACAGACCGGGAAGGACACTGGCGAGAATGACTAGATCCACCAAGATGTGACATTTGAGCATGAAATTAGGGGAATGAATGGTGTGGTGGTGAGAGGACAGGGTGAAGTGCTAAACGAATTTAATACTTTCTACTCAAACCTCTATAAAACACATGGGGAGCCGGACTCTGACAATATGCGAGAATTCCTAGAGTCCGTGGTGCTAGCATGGTTCAACGACAATCACAGACTATATATGGACCTACCCATTACACAAGAAGATATAGCGCAAGTGATAAAGAGTCTCCCGTTGAATAAAGCACCGGGACCAGATGGCTTAACCACTGCTTTTTATAAAACTTATGCTGATGAGTTGGCGCCCAGGCTACTGGCTGTGTACGAGGAGGCTTTAGAGGCGGAAGTACTGCCAACATCAATGCGTGAAGCTCTGATTATTACTTTATTAAAACCCGACAAAGCGGTAGTAGAATTAGATTCTTACAGACCGCTATCACTAATAAATGTGGATGTTAAGATGTATGCAAAAATATTAGCTAACCGTCTCCAGCCACTGCTCCCAATGGTTGCACTCCCTGATCAGTCCGGCTTTATCCCGGGGAGATCAACGTCACATAATCTACGCATGTTGTTCTCAGTTATACATTACCTACACCCAAGTGTCCAGGCCTCGGCGATATTTTTAGACACGACAAAGGCGTTTGACTCCTTGGAATGGACGTACCTCTTTCTGGTGTTACAGCACATGGGATTATGTCCGCTATTTGTAAAGCGGATTAAGGTATTGTATGAGCTCCCCACGGCACGCGTTAGAGTGAATGGCATGGTGCCGGACTCACTGATCATCTCGAGAGGGACAAGACAGGGATGTCCGCTGTCGCCGTTGTTGTTCGCCATAGCCATGGAACCACTGGCGGCAAGGATACGGCAGCACCACACCGCTAGAGGCGTTGAGTTTAGTACACGGAGTCTCTTGATCTCCCTATACGATGATGATGTTACCCTATACATTCTGAACCCAGCAGAAAATCTTGACCCAGTGCTGCGGGAGTTTATACGATTTGGGGGTTTGCTGGTATAACTATAAACTGGGCAAACTGAGTAATATTCCCACTGACGGACGGAACTAGGGAGATCTCTTCTGAGTTTCCCCTATGGGGGGAGGCAGCCGAAGTCAAATATCTGGGAGTGTGGCTGAGTAGAAACCTCCAAGACATCTGGAACCTACATTTCGTCAGGGCTTATTCATGGTTAGAGGGAAAAGTCGTTCTCTGGTCCAGATTGCCTCTATCAGTAGCAGGTAGGGTGGCACTGGCAAAGATGGTCATCCTGCCTAAATTTCTTTATCTCTTTGTGAATGTGCCCATTCCTCTCCCCCAGCATTTTTATGTACTCCTACGCTCGCAAATGCTATCCCTGGTGTGGGCAAATGGGCAGGCCAGAGTGTCATGGGACCTCCTGACCCTTCCTCTGCGGCAGGGTGGACTGGTCGCCCCGGATATGAAACTCTATGCCTTATGCGCGCAGGCTCAGTTCCTCCACTTCTGGATACATGAGACTCCATTCCAGCCACATGTCGCGGTGGAGCGAGACGCTATGGCCCCGGTGCCACTATCCGTCGCTCTATATCACAAAGCGAAGCGTCCAAGAGACGACGTTGACACTGTGGAGATGGTGCGGTGGGCATGGCGCGAATTGCAAAAGAGGGCGGGACTCTTGATACTCTATGCACCCTCCATGCCGTTAGAAAATAACCCAATGATGCCTTGCATGGAGGAAGGTGTTGGAAAGGCTTTAGCTGAGCGTATGAAGCTGAAAACATTTGCTGATCTTTACCCGGACAATAACTTTAGGCCTCCCCTGCTTGAAGGAGACGGGCAAGATATACCCTTTGCTGAGAAATTCTTATATCATAAACTGCGCGCTACATGCCGTGCGCTTTGCACAAATTTCCCCAAGGCCCCCCCGACGCTGATGGCGCTTGAAAATGTTCTTAAGACACACTCAGCTCGGAAATTGGTAACACGTTTATACACCGTAATGCAAAACACATATCCGATTCTGAAGCCCAAATCCATGGAACTCTGGAATGGCGAATTGAACTTGCATACTACAGAGGATTAGTGGGAATACTGCTGTGGCCAGTTGGCCGAGCTGTTTCCCAACTATCGCCTGAGACTGATTCATTTTAAATTCTTGCACAGGTACTGCAGGACACCGGTTTGCCTGCATCGTATGCAATTGAGAGAAGACGATAGATGCTGGAGGTGTGGATATGCGCAGGTGACTTTCTTGCATGTGGCTTGGGAATGCCCGAAGTTGAGCATGTTTTGGGAAGAGGTGTTTGATGTAGTGAATAAGATTGTCAGAAGGGCTGATTCACCGTCCCCGCTATTGGCGCTACTAGGATATGTGCGTGAAACAGTGCCAAAGAGGCGAAAATTACATGCACTCTTGCTACTTTATGCCCGTAGACAGGTGGCTATCAGGTGGGGTAGAAAGCGGGTCCCGAAATTTAAAGACTGGCTATCAGATGTGACATATGGACACACTCAATTGAAACTATTCGGGGAGCAGATGCCTTCCGCTTCCCGCCCACGGGAAATATGGGAGCCCTTCCTGGAGTACACGCGATCGACTGCAGAGGACCCTGTACAGGTTGAGACTCTATAAATTGACGAAATATGACTGATCGACATGTACTGCTGATGTATACGGAGCTGAGTGATGTTACCCCTGATGTATTGTAATAATTGACTCTAAGTCATTATATGTATGCTGAAGTTACCGGCCTAGATCACTAAGCCAAGAGTTTAATTATGTACTTTTGTCCCCTGACGAAGTTTGCTGAAATTGCACCGTATATATGCCTAATCTGTTTATAAACTGTTCACTGCTACAAGGAAATTGACAAATTATGAGGTCTGTAATGAAATGATATGATATGCTATAAGTATTGTACGTGTGCTGGAACTGGCTATCAGTTGGTGTTCTTTTGTTGGTTGACATGTTTTGATGTTGGAAAACCAATAAACACAATAAAAAAAATGTAAAAAAGTATTTTAAATTACAAAACAAATGAGTGGGTGAAGTATTTTCCTAGCTGTTCCCAAACTTAAATTAGACCTTATAAAATGTAATAAAGTAAACCAGTGTTAGCCTTCGGAAGAACAGCCTAACCACAGTGAAAAATTACTTTGGGGGGTTTTCAGTGCAAAGACATGTAAAACATTCAATAGACAGTCCTGTCAAGTATCACGCATCCGCCGTGACGCTCACGCATTTCAGTGCGGTGATCCGCATCACCGCACTGAAATGCATTGTCACGCATTTTGACACCTGCCTGAGCGCGCCACCAGCGACGCCTGTGCACAGGTTCTCTGGTGCTCAGAGAGACGTGCTGCTTGAGCTGCTTGCTGAGAGCTCCTAAATAGTTAAAACAATCATCTCTGAGTGCTCTCAGCTCTGTGGAGTGGCTGAGAGCACTAGCCCCTACAATGTACCACTCCCAGCTGCCTCTGAGTCTTGCCTGGAAACATTTTTTAAAATTCGGCAAATTAGTGGCAGCGGCGCCGGCGCCGGCTCCGCGGCTTTCATCACACAGTGTAACACACAGGGGGGAGGGGCTGCCCTCTCTCAGCAGTCGTTAACTGCTGTCAATCACTGTGGCATTGCACACCATGACGGCCGTGATCTTGATGCGCTGCGTCACGTCCGGAGGAAGTAGGCAGACGGAGGACTCGTGTCAGGAGAATATGCAGCACGAGACGAGTCTCTGATGGCTGCCCGCCGCGCAAGAGAGGCATGGAATGCCGATTGTGGCGGGCCCAGCAACTACAGAAGAGATAAAAGTAAGTACTGTTTAAGGTAGCTTAATCTATATTTAGCATTACGCAATTATGAGCAAGGCTGTGTCAAGATGATACAAAAACCTCTGCCTCACTCTATAAAAACAGCACGTTCTACAACCTTTAAAACCGGATTGAAGCAAGTGATGTATTAAAGACTAAAAAGCTGTCTAAGCAACATCCCTTTCCATTCTCGCCCGGCCTTATTCCATCGTGGCCATCATTCCCCTTGCTTTGTTCTACTGTCAATATGGTACTTCGGCACAAGTGATCAAAACCAGTTAGAGATAGAGAGGGATGTATTAGCTGGGCACATGACTCACCTGTGATGTTTACCTGTTGTTTTCCCTCCTTTTTCTTTTCAAATACGCACTTCTTCCTTCTGTGTATTCTGGTAGCCTCTTCCTTTATCGCTCAATTTCTTCTCCCTTTATACTGCCCCACCCCCTTTTTAAACTAATTTAGGCTTTTTCCCTTCTGTGTTATTACCTCTTCTCTCACACCTCTCCTTTTTGTCTCTCATACTCTTGTTCTGTTGCTCTCATTGCCTACTTTAAGGGTAAATGAGGACATGAGTCAGAAAGCCTTGGTAGGTGTGATGCCGGTTACAACAGTGACAGGGAAAGGTTTCCTTGGGAACTGTGTTCTGATGGGCTTGGGTTTGCAGTGATAGGCACGGAGCTCTGATGTCAGATGTTGACTATTGGATGTTTAGGTGTGGTTGTGAAAGACTTTGAATAATTGGTGACCTAAAGCCTGCGCTAGCGTTCAACTCGCGAGGGCTTTTCTTGTGGGATAATCATTGAGTTTTCGTGAAGGGGAATTAGGGTTGAAGAAGCGTCTCTTTATCTGCCAATCGTGTTCTTCTTTTCTTTTTTATGTGACTGAAAGTACTTATGCATTAATCTGTAAAACCTGATTTCGTTCTGTTGCATCAATGGCAGTAAGCAGACAGTAATGACTTGAAAACTTGCATCCCGTGAGGAGTTTTTGTGGCAAGTTTGTAACATTCGACAACCTCTTGCCACTGCCAGTACGTAGTAGGTGATAAATCAGATTATGAATTCCGAGGCGCTGGTGTCCGAGATAGCCGGTGTCAAAGGAAGCATAAGTGCATACCGCGCAGTGCAAGGAGAGTTGCCGAGCCAGGCCCAGAATCGTGGCCAAGCCAAAGCTTGCCAATGGGCAGTTGCCGCGGCCACACCGAGGCTGTAAAACCAAGTAAGTTAGTGACTGTGATTCACTTAACATTTACCTAACCATAGAGCCAACGCGCAGCTTTCCTAACCCGGTATTAACTCACTGCACGGCCCGTTGCGGAGACAGCCAAGAGCCCGGTGTTCAGCTTAGAGCGACCTTGTGAGTGTGACCTGCAGCCCGCCAGCGCCATCCGTCACCGTGGGGCTGGGCAGCAGGCAGTGATGCACTCCCCATCTAGGCCAACACATCCTGCCAGGCAAAAAAAGTCTTGTCACAATCTCCCGAGACACTGTGGGCAGCACATAGAATTTCCTAATGAATTGGCCAGAGATATCTCCTCCTAGGACCAAGATAACACCGGAGGCCCAGGCACTGGGCAGCCCTAATCATTGCAGACAGCGCCAGCCTGCAGTGACCACACTGGTGCCTGTCAACTTTCAGCACGACCGGCGTCACCTAGTTTAAGTCAAGAGCCTGGTGTATATTAGTAGCTCTGAGACTTCCGCACTCAGAGCCTACTAGTATAAGTAGATCTGGTGCTGTGGTGCTGGGCGGCAGGCAGTGTGCTCCAACTGGGGCGGACACCACTAGCAGTGCTGGTAATCACTTTTATTAGGGTTGAACAATCAGTAGTATAGTCAAGGCTAATGCTGTGTCCTGGTTGGCTGTAATGTGTGCCTCACACCTTATTTCTGGTGCTTTATAGCAGTTTTAAGATCCTAGAGGTTCTCCTTGCTCAAATGGGTGTATTTTCTGATATTTATGTTTAGTCTCATCACTTGATTTTGCTCGCGACAAAATGTCACTCATAGACTTTGAAATGTCACTCATAATTACAGTAAAATTATGAAAATGTCACACATAGCAATCTGAAACCTTGGCAGCTATGAATAGACATGTCCTACCTTTTAAATACCATGCACCCTGCCCTATGAACATTTAGGGCCTACCATAATAATTATTTTATGCATTAAAAAGGAAGGTTTAGGCCTGTTGAGATGTTTGTTTTTCCAGGTACAAATGGTAGTTTAAACCTGCGCTACAGGCTCCAGTGGCAGGCTTGAGATATGTTTTACAGGGCTACTTTAGTGAGTGGCACAATGACTGCTGCAGCTCACTAATACGATTTACATTACAGGACTTGGGTACATGTTATACTATATACTAAGGACATATAAGTAAATTACATGTACCAATAAGGTGTATGTCAATTTATCCATGTTTTTAAAAAGAAGAGTACAAGAACTTTACCACAGGTTAGCAGGGGTAAAGTGAACAGAGTCGAAAGCCAACAAAAAGGGGTGCAGCGAAAATAGGGGAATACAAGCATAAATCTGGGGTGGATCAGCAGAAAGGCGATTTTTCAACAAGGAGATACACAGCAGTGGCGTAACATTAGCCCGCTCAGCCCTGTGGTGCGTAGCCCAAGCTCCATGGAACCGCCTTTGTCACTTCGTACAGGCGATGGGCCCCTGGCCTGACTTGGTCCGGAAGATGGAGGGCCCCTGTCCATGTGCTTTGCAGGGGGTGCCCCCTCAATTTTCGTTATACCACTGGTACACAGTAGTCAATATTGAGAAGGCAAAAGTAAAAGAAAATGTAGCTCTTACAGATGAGTGGGTGTGTTGTGTGTTTTAATGGGTGGTGAAGTGAAGGTGAACCAAGGAAGTGCATTCAGGAGAGAGTCAAAAGAGGGTGCTGAGGAGGAAAGAGATGAGGCTTAAGATATGCAGATGCACAAGATGTGGAAAAAAAGGGCATACATGTCAAACATGAAGTGAGTATAGTGATTGACATACTCTGAAGACCACGACTCCTTCCACAGGCCCCAGTTATGTTTAACTCACGGTCTCACAATTTCAGAACTGAAACATTTTCGATATTATTTACAACAAAATCATTGTTACTTATTTACCTTCAACAGTCAACAACCATTAACAATAACCCTGATTGGTTTTAGGTGTATGCCAGTTGTTGTGTTATATATCTGGATGAGCTAACATAACACTCAGAGAGGACCAAAATACTGGTTGTGTGGCACACTATGGTAAACATAGAAATTTGGTTTACATGTTAACACCACACTCTTAACTACATAGTTCATGCCCCTTTTAAAGACCCTCACACTTTTTCATTCTTCTAACAGCCCTACCAGTACCTTTTTTCCGATCCATCGTCCAAATCCCTTTCCAATCTTACCAACCTCCCAAATGAGTGTCGAATCAAGTCCTGTGCTGTCCCAAACAATCAAACAATACCCTGGGCATGTTCTGCAACATTTGCGTTAAACTGGGGGCTTATGCCCCCAGAGTTATTGAAGCGGTCAAAAATGAAGCAGCACTTTTGAAACTACAATGAAGATTCCCTTTACGAAAGGGATCTAGAACTTGTACAGAGTGGTGATAGCACTCTTTTCACATATACTTGTCGCTATACCGTGCATTGAATATTGGGGTGTTGGCAATTCACCTACTATCAATGCTGACTCACTAGAAACTGGGGGTTGATGTATCAAGGGTTTTTACCCATTCTCTGCCTTCTAAACCCTGCAACTTTAGACCTAAGAACACAAAACTGAAAAAATCAAAACGAAGGAGAAACAATATTTAAGTGACATCCCTAAACAACAAAACTCAAGCAGAATAATGTTATCCCAGTCTTTCTTGCTGCTAGCTTGTATAACATTAGGCTCCATATTGGGTGGGGCTAGAGGCTCTAGTAGCCGGAAGCCCGGGCATTGGAGAGCTTATTTAAGCTGCTCCTTCAGTAAGTGCTGCAGATCTTTCACCATCGCGCGTTTTAACGCTTTATTGCGGCTGACTTTTAAAAATTTATTATTTGTATATCCTGGTACTTTTGCTTTTATTTGCGCCGCTGTTTTTGTTGTATATTGCGCTACTGCATTGTTGCAATTTACCTGAATAACAACGCCGGGGCATAGAGAGGCTTACTTGCACGATAATCGGCCCCTTCACCCGCATTTAGCGGGGCTTTAGATAGAGGGCTCCAGGGTTCCTGGTGGTGCTATTTCGACCGCCATCTTGATGGGGGCTAACGCTTGGGCCACTTCAGGCTCCATATTGGGTGGGGCTAGAGGCTCTAGTAGCCGGAAGCCCGGGCGGCGTAAACCATAAATAGGCATGTGTAAACAGACGCGCAGCGGATGCGCGCAGCGGTCGCGCCGTAGACGCGCCAGAGGTGCGCCAGAGATAAGCCCGTTTGCGCCCGTTCACGCAACGGGCGCGCATAGGGCCGCTACCTCTGGCCACCCGCACTCTCCTCGCCTGGTCTATTCCCGGACGGACTTGTTGGATCTGAGACCGTCCCAGGTGCCCTTGATACAGAGGGCCACTGTCCCATCTCCGCCCCAATATCTGTCGTGTGGATTGCTCAATGTTCGGTCGCTCTGTAAGCACCACACGGAGATTGCCTTTCTGGTCGACTCGTCCGGTTTGGACGTGTTGTTTTTAACCGAAACGTTGACTCGGGAGGAATGCCTAGTTGAACTGGGTTTGGCCTGTCCCCCGGGTTTTAAAATCATCCACACCCCCCGGCCGAAGAATCGTGGTGGCGGAATTGGCATTATTTACCGCGAAAAGCTGGATTTCTTCCAGCTTAAAATCAGCAAGGTATCGGGCTTCGAGTTAATGGGCTTTTCCCTCAGAAACCTGGAGAGAACACTGATTTCGGGGGTGTTGTGCTATCGGCCGCCGGGCTCGGCTTCTTCTCTGCCAGAGTTTCTTGACTTAGTGTACGACCTATCAAATACCCACTCGAAGATGTTAGTCCTGGGTGACTTTAACCTATGGCAGGGGGGTCCTTTAGACGGAGCGCTTACTTCACTCTGTCAAGCCCTTGCTGACATCCAACTGCAGCAACTGGTCTGCTCGGCGACTCATAGGGGCGGTCATGTTCTGGACTTGATTTTCGCTGGCGCTCATTCGGCAGTGATTAATGACATCTTAGCCCAATGCTGGACCGATCATGCGCTTGTGGCCTTCTCCTTATGTTTAGGGGACCACTCTTCTGAAGTCGCCGGGGTGGGACTTTCGAAATTGGGCCGACCTTGGTCTCGATTGCTCAGTTCATCCCCTTTGCCCTCCTTAATACCTGCTAACTTCTGCTTGAGGCATTCAGTGGAAGAAAGTTATTCCTCCTTCTGCCGGTCTATCACCGACTCGCTGGATAAGATGGTGCCCCTTCGCAGAGCGAGAGTGAGAGTGAACCGGGCTTTTCCCTGGTTTACGGAGGAGCTACGACATCTGAAGCTGAACTGTAAACGGGCGGAGAGAGTATGGAGAAGGGAGTATTCCACCTCGGCTAAAGCCTCGTTTAGGCTCGCACTAAGAGGCTATAAGGATCAGATCAAGCGGGCCAAGACGGCCTTCTTAGAAGCCTCCTTGACTCAGGTGCCTAATAAATCTCAAGCCCTGTTCAAAATTGTCAAGGACCTGTCACATGCTGCTTGTGCGGCTAACACGGTTTGTGCGTCGCAGGCTCTCTGCGACTCATTGGCACATGCTTTCGAGGAGAAGACTGCTAAGATCCTGGAGGGCTTAACACACCCCTTACCTGCGACTCCTGGCCTGGGAGCTCCGGTCGACATGCCCAGTCGACCCCGGACAGGTGCTGCTGTCCTTGGTCTGGGAGCTCCGGGCAGTTCACCCAGTCGACCCCAGCCGATCGGTGTGGGAGCTCCGGTGGAGCGGCCCAGTCGACCCCAGATGGGCACTGTTGCCCTCGGTCTGGGAGTTCCGGGCAGCTCACCCAGTCGACCCCAACCGATTGGTGTGGGAGCTCCGGTGGAACTGCCCAGCCGACCCCAGACGGGCACTGTCGCCCTTGGTCTGGGAGCTCCGGCCAGTTCACCCAGTCGATCCCGGCTGAGGATTTTCCCTTCTCCTTCCTTTGAGGAATTTTGTAAGGTGGCTCATTCGGTGTCCTCAGGGTCTCCGCTTGATCCGCTGCCCCCCAAATTCTGGAAGGTTTTCCACGCAGAACTCTTCTTGCCTTTGTTCTCGATCTGTCTCCAATCCTTGGAGTCGGCATCGGTGCCAGAGTGCTGGAAGTTAGCAGTAGTGTCACCTCTGCTAAAAAAGCCAACTCTGGATCCGGCCTGTCTCTCCAATTACAGGCCGATCTCCTTGCTCCCTTTTCCGAATAAGATCCTGGAAAAGTGGGTGACCCGCTCACTCTCAGGCTTCCTGGAGAACATCGGGTGGTTCGATGAGGCCCAGTTTGGCTTCCGCCCCGGACACGGGACGGAGTCCGCGCTGGTGACCGTGTTGGACAACCTTCGTTTGCGTGTCGACAGTGGTCGGGCAGCCTTTTTAGTGCTGCTCGACATGTCGGCCGCGTTCGACACGCTCTGCCATCGGACCCTGGTCAGGAGGCTGGAGGAGTGTGGGGTCACTGGGGGGGCTAGAGACTGGCTGATATCCTATCTTGGTGGCAGGCAACAGTTGGTTTCACTTCCGCCATTTAGCTCTGAGCCAAGGAGTATAGGACAGGGGGTTCCACAGGGCTCGGCCATCAGCCCTATATTGTTCAACCTGTACCTTTGCCCTTTAGTCCAGCTAATTAAATCTTTTGGTGTCTCGGCATTTAATTATGCCGATGACACCCAGCTGGTCTTCTCTCTGGAAGGGAACAATGCGGTCTCGCTGGATACTTTCCATCGCTGCATGGCAGCTACAGCGGACTGGTTACGAGCTAACTCCCTGCAATTTAACAGCTCGAAGACGGAGGTGCTCCATTGTTCCACTGACCGGATTCCACGGGCACTCCCTGAGAACTTTTGGCCTAGTACCTTCCTCGAACCAGTGCTGGCAGCGGAATCAGCTCGTAACCTGGGGGTAATGTTTGGCCCTAACTTACAACTTGACATACACGTCTATAAAACCACTGCAACGTGTATGATGCTGCTACGCATGTTACGCAAAGTTCTGCCCCTTCTCCCCGCTCAAGCCAGGCCGGAAGTAGTCCGTGGGACCATACTAAGTCGTCTTGACTATTGCAACGGGCTTCTTCTGGAGGCTCCAAAAAATCTGACGGGGAAGCTACAGCGGGTGCAGAACATGGCCGCCAAGCTGGCTCTTTCCCGCCCTAGGTCCAGCTCTTCCACTCTTGCGCTACGAGACCTACATTGGCTCCCGGTAGGTTTGCGGGTACAGTTTAAAGCTGCATGCCTGGTGTTTAAAGCTGTACACCTTTTGGGCCCCATTCCTTTGCAAAACATGTTCGCGTGGTATTCTGCTCCACGGCCCCTTCGTTTTTCATCGGCTCACCTCCTGGTGGTTCCAAGGATTCAAAGAGTGAGGATGGGTGGTCGCTCCTTTAGCGTGGCAGCGGCCAAATTTTGGAACTCCCTCCCACTTTCTTTGAGGAGTTACAAGGACTATTTTCTGTTTAGGAAAGCATTAAAAACTTACTTATTTCCAAAAACGGCCTGAGTGGTTAAAGTGCATGGTTCCTTGATCAAAGCGCCAGGATGCCCTTTGGGCGACAGGTTTTGCGCTCTATAAATATATTAAATAAATAAATAAATAACATTACATTGTATTGGCCCCTTCAGGAAGAAAAAAAATGACTCTTTCACTCTCCTTTTCCTTTCTTTGAACGACATTTATTTGCGTTGGTACAGGTGTTTTTTCAGTGTTTATATATTTACACTGGTGAGGTCTAGTTCCCTTTCAGTGGGGTTTTATCAGTTATTATAGGCTTAAACCTAAAACCGGACAGCGTATCTACAGGCTATACTGTATTGCTACCCTGCACAATCGTCGCTTGTGAACTGTTGTAAAACCGCTAAAATGTTTTATAAAAAAAGACTACACAATTCCTACAATAGTCAGGTTGTCTATTCATGTATTCTGTAATATGTATCCCACATTACATTACTTTTCATGCACTAACACGATGTTTAGTGTTGCTTGCCTTGTCTGACCATGAGGATGTTGAAACCTGTCACTTTTAGAAAATGATGTGAAAGAACCTTCTGTGTTACTTCTTTGTGCAGGTGCTGTTGTTGCCTTCTGTTGTTCATCTTGATGCCTCACTTCGTAGAAAATTGGATTTCTGCCTCCTTAATATCCGTGGCACTCCTGGCCATCAGAATTCATTTTTCCTGCACGACTAATTGGATGTGGATTAGTCCAATGGGTAAAAAGTTATAAAGAAGATCCCAAATCTAGTGAGGGTTTCAATCAATATGGAATTCTCTTTGTGTGAAGGTGGAGTTGCATGCTGTTGCTAAGCACGTGCCAGTCCTTCTCATGCAATGCATCATGGGAAATGCAGTACAAGTCAGTCCATACTCACAGCGTGTTTGCCTTTGCTTGAATCCTAAAGTGCAGTCAGTGTTTTACGGCCGTTGACGTTAGTGCTTCGTCTTTGTGGACTTATTAGAAAGGCAAAGGTTTAGTCGGGGAACATGACCAGTTGCTTATTTTATGAGGATCATCGCCCAACAGCTCACAGGTGCTAACTCAAAGCCCTGAGGCCAAACACAAGCTACTTGGAGTAGCAGGTCACATTCCCTCCATCAGAATATTTGTCTTTCTGAAGGTGGACAACCCCATCTCCGCCCCTCTCCCTCTTTCTAGCTGCTGTTCTAACAATATAATGACATTAATACATGGTTTCCTAAAACATTTATGTGCTTATATATATCTTGGAAACACTGCATAAACAAAACATAAATGTATTTATCTAGATCACTTTTTTACAGGTGATCCATGTCTTATGGTATTGAATGGCTAGATTTAGGTGTCACCAGCGCAGGTTCCCGGTGCTCACTTTGATGTGCATTATTGTGAAATACTTTGGTCGCCTCTAGGAAGGACAACTGGAGGCCAACAGGGTCATATAGGTACAGTTCTTCAAATAACATTACATGCATTTGTAAACTTCACTTTCACCCCCTTTGGGCATCTTGTGGATGAATAACAGGTGTTTTATTGCTACACGACTCAATTGGATTCATTTGATCACCCTTGAAGGATGAAAGGCTGAGTTGACCCACTAGAATTTGAGCATGTGGCCCTGAGGGCAAATACTGGAGTGGCTATAATAGTCCACTGAGCCACCACATCAGCCTACGGTTAATAGCTCACATGTACATAAAGTAGGAACCCTCAGCACTATGGATAGTTGCCCCAACAGAAGCTAAATGATTCTCCGTCAGTCCCCAGGTTGCTTCTGCCAGATCCCAACAGACACCTTTGGAAATCTGGGTTGGAACCTTATGATCACACTGACAGTGGAGAAGCAGGACATGGGACAACATGCACACTCCCACCAAATACAGCAATAGGCAGACAAGAAGCGAAGCTATCACCATTTAAAGGGATCTAGTGCATAAGGGGAAAAAACACATCTCTGTCATTTCTCATCAACCAGGCCTGGATCGCTAACAATCACCAATACTAAACATTCCACACTGGTCCTTTGATGATGTGTGCTTGGGTTATGAGACCTCGTGCCTCAATACGATGTAGGTCGGACGAGTGTCCGATTGCCATCGTAGCGGCATGGAGACCAGCCAACATGTAGTCGGAGGCTCCACCAGCCATATTATAATGTGACTGCCATGCAGGCGGTCGGAAACATGCCTTTTATTATTGCAGCTTGTGCTGCAGCCCGGAAAATGTCCGCAGCACAAGCCGCAATAGTAAAAGGCATGTTTTTAAACATCCATGCACCGTGGATGTTTGGGGGGCACCACATGTACCCCCTTGGCCACATAACAGAGACCCACAGCGGATAGGAGCCCTGATAGGGGCCCCCAAAGTCCCTTTCCGACAGCCTTTCCTTGGCGGTCGTACCGCCATGAAAAGGTTATGGGAAGTGGACATTGTAATTCTTATGGCAGTGTCTTCATTGTAGGAATTATTGTCCCTTGAGCCTGTCGGAGGCGGCGGTCTTTTCTCCTGCCAGTTGCAATCCAACTGCCGGTATCAACTACCGGCAGTCGGACCATTTCTTTGGATGTTGGGCGGACGGCCTGTCGGTGGCTGTATGACCGACATCCTAATAAGGCCCCTAGTGTGACATCATCCATTGGAGGGCGTTCCATCATCAAGTGCTGTATACTTTCAAGTGGCTGATTTCAGGGTGAGAAGCAAGAATGTTTCAGAGTCCTTTTGTAATTCTCTGCATAGATAAAGTCACTTCATTTAGCCAGTGCCCTGGTGAATATCCGCCACTGTACTAACCCTCAGAGGCGTTTTAAGGCATGGGGAAAGTGGGCTCCGGCCCAGGGCCCCAGCCTTTCAGTGGGCTCCCTGATAGACTGAGCTCTGTTATCCAATCAGTCCTGCCCTGATTACCTTGAAATATTTGTAAACACAGACTGTTAAAAATACCATTTTCCTTTCATTTATGTTTAATACTGGTAATGTGTGGGTGTCTAAAACAGACATTTTGCATGGAAATGTTGTGTTTATGTATTTCAACACCATTCAACATCCATTAAAAAAACTCCTTTTAGATTAAAACAGGACCTTACATGTAAGAAATGGCACTGGGTCGCAGAGATTATATGCAATAATATTAGTGAACTGCTGCTATATCACAACACTGAAAACACGCATCAGGCTCCCTGAATATCAGATGGAAATGCATTTAGAATTTGGACCGGTCTGTCATTCTGTGCAGTGTGAGTGACCAGGCCAAAGAGGGCATGAAAAAGCTGAAATTGGACCATAGATTCAACGCTGTTCTGAACAGGGCCCCCCAAAAATAGCCCAGTAAAAATAGTAAAAATAAAACAGTAAAAATAGTAAAAATATATCTGGCCCAGGGCCCTCAAAATCCTTAAGATGTCCCTGCTAACCCTGCTGCGTATCCCTACTCCTAACACCTATTCAGCCAGTGGGTGGTCCCAGGGGGGTCTGCAGGTTGATTAGCGGAGGCATGTTTGATCACCTCTGCCCAATGGCGTCCCCCTCTACAGCTGCTGCCGATAAAGCAATGAAATAAAAGTCATGGTCTTCGCAAGGGCCTTCTCTCGAGGCAGCGACAAATGCAGGCAATATCCGCGGAACAGGAAATGGGACTATTTTTCAAAGCATAGACGCAGCTCACATTTGTGATCAATACTCAGTGAATTTGGGCGCCCCTTTGGAGCCCCTATATTTATGGCTCAGAGAAGAATGAATGCTAGTCAAAGCAAAGTATTGAACTGAATTTTATACTTATAATGTAGTTTTTACTTTAGTTGTTTTACCTATTTCAGTAAGTATTAAAGATTTTGTCGGTCATATTAAAGTGTGTCATAAAGTAAAAACCTCCAACAGCCTCATTCAAAAAACATTTTTGGGAAGTTATTACAAAAAGTTACGTTTATGGGGAAATTACCCAAACTCAGAATTTGGGTGATTTTTCAACCCTGCAGCAGTGGAAAATCACGTAGGTTTGCAGATTTTCTAAGTGAATAAATCTGAATGTTCACAGGGAAAGGGGTAATCCAAGAGAGCAGGAGAGCAAGAGGGCGCTTAGAGATATAAGGGATGCATACATTTCCAAGTCGAACTTCTAAAGATTATGGGAATGAAGAAAAAAGGTAAAATGTAATCGTAGACAGAAAGGTGTGACGCGAAATGGCTTCCGTAAGTTCCATTGTTGATGAATCAGGGCCGAACAACAAGGCGCTATAGATGTGTTTTGAATCCTCTACTCATATCAGGAGCCGCGTTTGAAGAATATCAGACAGGGTTCCATCCTCATTACTGCAGGACCAGGGCCGGCCTTAGGCATGTGCAAGCTGTGCACCTGCACAGGGCCACCAAACCCCAGGGGCCTCCACACCAATATATATCCTTAATAAAATAATCCTTTGAGGATGAATACATATTTGCGTGGCGGCCCATGCCAGGTATTTGGCGGCCTCCGTCTCTGTTCCATTTCCAAACACCCTGACCCCCCCTCTTCACTGACTTCCACGGTCCGCCCGCCCGGACCCCCTCTTCCGGGCCCCCTACCTACGCTCCCTGCCCAGGGCCGCCATGAGCCTAGAGCCGCCCCTGGCAGGACACAGGCATTGAAGTATCCTAGAGGTAGCATTCTGTGATTCATTTATCAGATTAGAGGTTTTTTTGTGTCTAGCTCTGTGCCCAATTCGTCTCCTGCAATATGACATAGTTGTGTCTTGCACTGTGCCCTGTTTGTGTCATGCACTGTGCCCTAGTTGTGTCGTGCACTGTGTCCTGCACTGTGCACTGTTTGTGGTCTGCACTGTGCACTGTTTGTGGCCTGCACTGTGCACTGTTTGTGTCCTGCACTGTGCACTGTTTGTGGCCTGCACTGTGCACTGTTTGTGGCCTGCACTGTGCACTGTTTGTGGCCTGCACTGTGCACTGTTTGTGGCCTGCACTGTGCACTGTTTGTGGCCTGCCCTGTGCACTGTTTGTGTCCTGCCCTGTGCACTGTTTGTGGCCTGCACTGTGCAATGTGTGTGGCCTGCACTGTGCACTGTTTGTGGCCTGCACTGTGCAATGTTTGTGGCCTGCACTGTGCACTGTTTGTGGCCTGCACTGTGCACTGTTTGTGGCCGACACTGTGCACTGTTTGTGGCCTGCACTGTGCACTGTTTGTGGCCTGCACTGTGCACTGTTTGTGGCCTGCACTGTGCACTGTTTGTGGCCTGCACTGTGCACTGTTTGTGGCCTGCACTGTGCAATGTGTGTGGCCTGCACTGTGCACTGTTTGTGGTCTGCACTGTGCAATGTTTGTGGCCTGCACTGTGCACTGTTTGTGGCCGGCACTGTGCACTGTTTGTGGCCTGCACTGTGCACTGTTTGTGGCCGGCACTGTGCACTGTTTATGGCCGGCACTGTGCACTGTTTGTGGCCTGCACTGTGCACTGTTTGTGGCCGGCACTGTGCACTGTTTGTGGTCTGCAATGTGCAATGTTTGTGGCCTGCACTGTGCACTGTTAGTGGTCTGCACTGTGCAATGTCTGTGGCCTGCACTGTGCACTGTTTGTGGCCTGCACTGTGCACTGTTTGTGGCCGGCACTGTGCACTGTTTGTGGTCTGCAATGTGCAATGTTTGTGGCCTGCACTGTGCACTGTTAGTGGTCTGCACTGTGCAATGTCTGTGGCCTGCACTGTGCACTGTTTGTGGTCTGCACTGTGCAATGTCTGTGGCCTGCACTGTGCACTGTTTGTGGTCTGCACTGTGCACTGTTTGTGGCCTGCACTGTGCACTGTTTGTGGCCTGCACTGTGCACTGTTTGTGGCCTGCACTGTGCACTGTTTGTGGTCTGCACTGTGCACTGTTTGTGGTCTGCACTGTGCACTGTTTGCATCCTATGCTGTGTCCTTTTTGCGTCCTGACCTGTGCCCTGTTTGTGGCCTGCACTGTGCACTGTTTGTGGTCTGCACTGTGCAATGTGTGTGGTCTGCACTGTGCACGGTTTGTGGCCTGCACTGTTAGTGGTCTGCACTGTGCACTGTTTGTGGTATGCACAGCACTGTGCACTGTTTGTGGTCTGCACTGTGCACTGTTTGTGGTCTGCACTGTGCACTGTTTGTGGCCTGCACTGTTTGTGGTCTGCACTGTGCACTGTTTGTGGTCTGCACTGTGCACTGTTTGCGTCCTGCGCTGTGTCCTTTTTGCGTCCTGCGCTGTGTCTTTTTTGCGTCCTGCCCTGTGACCTGTTTGCATCCTGCACTGTGTTGTGTGTGTGTGTCCTGCTCTGTATCCTGTGTCTTGCACTGTCTCGTTTGTGTCCTGCATTTAGCCCTGTTTGTGTCCTACACTGACTTGTTTGTGACCTGCACTGTGTCCTGTTTGAGTTCTACACTGTGCCCTGTTTGAATGTCCTGCACTGTGCCCTGTTTGTATCCTACATTGTGCCCTGTTTGAATGTCCTGTACTGTGCCCTGTTTGTATCCTACATTGTGCCCTATTTCAATGTCCTGCAATCATGCCCTGTTTGTATCCTACATTGTGCCCTGTTTGTGTGACCACATTAAACAAGGGGGGGTTTTACCCAATAAAGTCACTCGGGACCTGGGTGCTGTATGATACAAAATAAGGGGTCCCAGTGAGAGGGTATCAAAAGTACACAAGCGAACACTTTATCAAAACAAAGCTTTTTCGGACAAGAACAAATCTCAAACAAGTACTTGAACACACTGTTATTTAATCACAATGTGCTTATTCATATTACATATAACAAATTAATAGCACAATTATCATAGTGCCCCAGGGGAAGGAAAGGGCCAGCGGTTAGGAATTAATTCACATTACATACAGCGTTCAAGATCGTTGGTCTGAGAGCTCCCGAGCGTCACAGGACGAATGTCCAATTCCTTTGCAGCAATTTGATGACCACCTTGGCATCTTACTGACCTTTGAATTCATAAATGAATTAACAGATTTAATATATATTGATCCTGGGAATCTTACTCGGATATCTTGAGGCACTCCGTTTCCGTTCTCCTGCTCTTGTTGTGAGCTAAACAGCCCTACCTTCCATGGTGATTCAATCTTCTTCTTATTTGATTGTGTTGCCGTGCTTTTTTAGCGTAGTTTTAATATATTCTTTTCCACTGTAAATAGTAATACACATTTTACTTTATTTTTCATAGAGAATTCAGTGTTCCCCTGGGTCTCTTTTGTCCTGATGAAGACCCCACTTTAAGGTGTGATGTATACCTACCATTGTAGTCTTGGGGTCGAAACGTCGACGGCTACTACTACACACCAGTTGACGCTACCCTCACTATAAATATTAAATACTAGTGTCGATTGCATGGTTCTTTTAATTGCTGAGCATTAGTCGCTCTTCTATTTCACTGGCTCAGTGTTCTGAAGCCAGGTGTATCGGTTTCTTATGAATTATGTACTGATACAACTGTTTGCACTATGACCTACCTTGCACATCCCTCCTTTTTCACATAAACACTGTCCCCTACCTTTCCTTCCCCTGGGGCACTATGATAATTGTGTTATTAATTTGTTATATGTAATATGAATAAGCACATTGTGATTAAATAACAGTGTGCTCAAGTACTTGTTTGAGATTTGTTCTTGTCCGAAAAAGCTTTGTTTTGATAAAGTGTTCGCTTGTGTACTTTTGATACCCTCTCACTGAGACCCCTTATTCTGTTTGTGTGACCTGCATTGTCCCCTGTTTGTGTTCTGTACTGTGTCCTGTTTGTTTCCTGCACTGTGCCCTGTGTGTGTCCTATACCGTTTCCTGTTTGTGTCCTCCACTTTGACCTGCACTGTGTTCTGCTTGTGTCCTACACTGTGCCTTGTTTGTGTCCAGCATTGTGTCCTGAAATGTGCCATGTTTGTGTCCTGCACTGTGTCTTATTTGTGACCTGCACTGTGTTTTGTTGTGTCAGACTCTGTGCCATGTATGTGTCCTATTTGTTTACCAGCACTATGTTCCATTTGTGTGTCCTGCATTATGCCGTGCATCTTTGTAGCCTGCACTGTGTCCTGTATGTGTCTTGCACTGTATCCTGTTTGTGTCCTATATTGTTTGTGACCTGCACTGTGTCCCGTTTGTGACCTGCATTGTGCCATCTTTGTGTTCCACATTGTGTCCTATTTTGTATCCTGCACTGTGCCCTGTTTGTGTGTCCTGCATTGTGTTGTCCAGTGTCCTGTTTTCATCCAGCCATATGTCCTGTTTGTTTGTCCTGTATTGTGTCTTGTTTGTGTCCTGCATTGTGTCCTGCTTGTTTCCTGCACTATGCCCTATTTTTGTGTCCTGTTTGTGTTCTACATTGTTTCCTGTTTATATCCTGCATTGTATCCTGTGTGTGTCTTGCATTGTGTTGTGCACTGTTTCCTGTTTGTATCCCACATTGTGTCCTATTTGTATCCTACACTGTGTCCTGTTGGTATGTCCTGCATTGTGTTGTGTACTGTGTCCTGTTTGTATCCTGCAATGTGTCCTATTATTAGGTTTCGCCTGCACATCGCTTGCGGTGTGTTTGTGAAATCTATTGTATTTTTTTTTTCATTTCAACAGTTTTTTATTAGCAAATTTTCATATATACATACAGTACAGTGATAGCATTGCCTTGCGGGCTCTGTAGGGGTTACAAAGGGCTTGGCAGGCTACATGGTGGGCGTATATCACTCGATCGGCAAGAGAGAGAAGGGAGACCTTGCTCACCTAATCTTTTACTGCACCCGAGTCAGAGCCTTTTGGGCCAGAATCACAGATTTCATCACAAATCTATTGTATTTAATGTAAGTCTTAAAAGGGGCTTACATCAAGCCCTTACTTTTCATTTGTGTGTGTGCTAGCCACTTACTTTTCTTATGTTTCTATTGGTTGTAGCATACTATTTCCTGTTGTTCCTCATGTGTTTCTCTGATCAGTGTCCCATTGCCAAAGTACTCCTTTTCATCTGCTTTTGTCAAACTTTTTTTTAGGTTTTGCCTGTATAGTGCTTGTTTTGATTATCCGCCATCCTTTACCTAGGCTCTCCATGACTGCACGCATGTGTTACCCTCTATTTTACATAGTGCAAACTCCACCCTAAGGTATTGGAGAGCTTTAAATGAGCACCAGTGCATTACAGATGGTATACACGTTCCTAAACAACAGCACAACAATGTGTAGTAATCAGTGAGTTGAAGTTTACCATAGCAAGGAAGCTGTCAATGTGACCATAACTCTCTTTCTGTAAAACTTTTCATTTCCTGCATGTGCATTGCAATCCTTCTGCCACTACTTTACTCGCTGCCATGAGCCTCTTTCTTGCATGATTGATCGATACAATGATTCTGCATAATTTTCTGCTCTATTTCTATTTGGCTGGGACGCCTGTTACACTCTGACGTCAGGCTGTTGCTGAGATGTGTAGGAAATACCGGACAGATGCTACTGGCCCCAATTGACGGTGCAAAATGCTTGACCTCCGGTAAGAACTATAGAGCTTGCAACGTCTAACCAACACTGAAGCGCATGGCTGCAAAAACATGCAGCCAAGAGGACGAATGGAATAGCGATAGGCTTCTTGTTGCATTAAGTTATATTTAGTACATGTAATCTGCAACACTCTTGGCCCTCATAATTACGCGATTGGTAGTGGACTTGTTATAAAGTCAGAGGACGAAAAGTTCTTAAGAGGTCATATGTTTGTCATCTTAGAAGCTGGGTTATGTAAGAGGGTTCTTTTCCCACGTGAGTGGAGCAAGTTTTGATGATCTCCAGGTATTTATTGTCTGTTCCCTCACTCAGGGTGCTGTGCTCTACAGAGAATGGCTACATATTTAGGGGTGGGGAGCGGGAATTCAAGATTAGAAGGAAAGGGGCCGGAGTTTTTGCTCTTGCAGTTGCAGAGTACCTTGCCACTATATGATGCCTTGTTTTGAGCTCGTTGTCTTATATGGTCTTATCCTGACATTTCCTCTAAGGACCAAAAATAATCCCAAGCTGCGGGCAGCTGAGTGCGGAGAGCTATACCACAATCTGCTTGTAGTCAAGGTGGGAGGGCTGTAAGTGTTTGTAGGCCATTGCTCTGCCTGCTCCAGTGCAGGCAGTCCGGCTCCGGCTCCAGGTGCAGTAAGTACCATGGCATGCCTCTCTTACGCGCAGTATTGCTCTTTGTTTCATTCCTGTCTCCACGCTGCTAGGCCTGCACCCAGGACATATCCAACTCCCAGGGCCAACCCTAGGTGCTCTCGAGGGAACCCATATATTGGGAGCCCAATCCCTGCTCTCGAGCCCATGGAAGTATCAGGCACATACATCATGCGGCACAGCATGAGTTGGCGCGTTCTGCATCCCCTTTCTACATGCCTTTCTTTGCGTCCATCCTCTAGTCCTCTTAAGCCTTTCATATTTCTCCACTGCATCCATGCTCTACTGCCTTATGGCCTTCCTTCGATCAGGTATTCCTTCCTGTCGCTTCGTTTCTCTAGCCTTCCCTTCCTTCACTCATTTCCTTATCTCCTTCCTTTCTCTTCATTACTGCCTCCCTATCTTTCTTCATTTCCTCCTTCTTCATCCCTCTCTTCACTCCTTGATCCTATACTCGGCCTTCTTTCATCCCCACTACTTCACCCCCTTATTTCTCCTTCGCTTACTCCAGTCACTCATGCCTTGCCCTTTCACCTTTGACTGAGTCCTTTCTTTCTTTTTCTTCTTCCTTTCTCTGCCCCTCTGCTTTCTCTCCTATCTTTGTTTCCTCTCCTTCTCTCCCTCCCTCCTTCTGTTTCTCACTCCCATCCTCCCATCTTTCCTGCTTTCTCTTAATTCCTTCCCCCTTGCCACCCTTCCAAACATGAGATAAGTATTTGTAAAGCGCACATTCACCAAAGGGTACCTTGGCACTGAATAACAGATGTTTATTGTTACCCAATTCAATCGTACTCATTTTATCAACCTCAGATGGATGAGAGGCTGAGTGGACTCACCGGGAATTGAACTTGTGACCATGAGGTCGAACATAGGCCATTGCCGTGCATGCATTAGTCCACTGAGCCACCAGACCCTTATCGCTCCAACACATCATTCCTTTCTCTGTCAACCGACCTAATCCCTTCCTTTTTCCCCTTCCCCTCCATCCTTCTATTCCTCCCGCACTCACTTCCTTCCATCAACTGGTGTGCAACACTAAAAAAACACTGACAAAGCCAACAGATTTTGCGTAGGCGACACCTATTGGCTTTGCCAATGCTTGTTTTGTCCTGCACTGTGTCTTGTATGTGTCCTGCACCACTGCTTTTTTCTATGCACATCATGCGGAGGGAATGAACTTGGAAGGGCATGTGCGAAGAGTGACATTTAAGTGATGCTTAGTACTGCTGGTCACAAGGGGAAACATCTTTACAACGAAACTTTTACCCCGCACTACCATTACGACGCAACTATTACAACGCAAGTCATTACAACGACTTGCGCTGGAGGGCGCTCTGGGATAGGGAATAGTTTAATTACTATCCAACACCTTCCCTACTATCCACGTGGACTGGAGTTGGAATAGTAAATTAAACTATTCCACTATCCAGCGCCCCCCAACGCAAGTCGTTGTAACGACTTGCGTTGTAAAAGTTGCATCGTAATGGCATGCGCAGTGAAAGCATGCGTTGTAATGTCATACATTCGTCACAAGGGTGTGCACAAGGTATTTTCAGGGACAACATAAACACATCCAAACGATGCTCGCTCCCCGTCGCACATCTGTGATCATGTCTTAAATGATTGCAACATCTGATGTGAAGTACAGTTTTCAAGATTATTACATTCGACGCTTTGTGCTTCGGTGTTTTGCAAAAGTACAACCTTAAACCCGTTCTGGAGCTGCCTGGCCGCAAAGCATTGTGTTGAGGGGGGCGCTGACTCATTTCAGTGCTCCAGTGGTGAGGCAAAGTCACAGCACAGAGGCACACCCCTCTTTCCAGGAACTGCCCTGTACAGTATTCACAGCAGGCCTGACTCATAGAACTAAATCTGGGAGCGCAGACCTCTATGCTTGTCACAGATGTATTCTAGATTTCGGATTCACATAAGTCGGTAATTCATGGTTTTAAAGCTACTCCTCCTGTAATTGGGTTCCCTGCACCGAGCCAGTTGGTGCACAGTCAGCTATTTTATCCTTAGATTTAAAGTGCAATTTGCAATTTAAAAAATTCTCCACGAGGAGGATTTTAAATCTGTTGCCTTTGCTGTTCCTTCCCACACTAGAAACACAATTTCTCATGTTTTCGCAGGAGCACGTTTCAATGTGTTTCTAGGAGGGAAAGTGGTAAGCAGCTATCTGAATTTGTGGCTGTTCTCATGCTTTTCCGTGGTCGTTTTAACTCTTCTAACACCAACTCACTCATCCTGAGCATTGAACCAGCTACTGAGACCTTTCCACGGGAGTAAGGGGATTTTGAAAATAAATCCTGATTCTACAAAAATATTTTTCTATTCAGTTGTGGAAACCATGTTTTCTTTCACTTGCAACCGACTCCGCTCGCCATAAACATCAGATTCACAAAAAGATGGTAGATTTACTCCTATAGGTATACTACTACTTTTGGAGTAAATTAAGAAGATGATGGTTACATAGAGACATTGACCCTTATGTTTTGACTGCAGCGACTCTGTAGTGTTAGGTTCTAATCAGCAATCAAAACAAGCCACACCAGCTATCCTGTCTCTGCAGTGCCAGGTAACAGACGCTACAACACGCATGTCCACTGTGAAATCTAGAATAGATCAAGTAGGCCAAGATATGTGTGTCTCTCCCTCTCCTTAGAAAGTCACCTTGGATTTGTGTGGTCTACAGCTTGACATGGAACCAGGCACTTATGGCGACTCATAGGGGAGAAGGGTCTGGTAAAGTACCCATATGCTGTACTATTTGAAGGATGCTGAAGGCTCGCAGCACGTGCTAGAGTTTTGGAAGTTTTAAACCTTGCACTGCTAAGAAGGTACAGTTTATTGAGAAAGTTCTGTCTGCAGATAAGCATGCAGCAAAATGGTCCCATTTGAAAATCGCATGCATGACACACAAGGCTGTTCACATGAACTCACCCGCCTACCTCACTCAAAAGCTGACAATTTCGGGTGGCTCTAGAACTACTGGAAGCACAAACAATCTTTTGCTGAAACCTCGAAGATTTCGGAAGGAAAAAACATATAAACGCTCCTTTTTAGGAATGGCACCCAGGATCTGGAACTCCCTCCCTCCTGAAACAAGGCTCATCTCCTCCAACGCACTTTTTAAGAAAGAAGTTAAAGCGATCCTCATGGCTAAATACACATGATCTACTATTCAGTATTACTCATGAATCTGCTCTGTAAGACCTGCCAGACCCCCCTGGTCTATTGTATTACTTGTATTATCGACTTACTTGATGGTATACGCTCACTCTTTGTATATTGTTATATTGTTGACGCACCTGTGTGACTATGTATATTTATATTGCTGACGCACCTGAAAGGGCGAGATTTTGATCGATACCTTATATCTATTGATCCAAACCTCGATCTGGTCGACTGAACCTTTGTTGCCTGTCTAGGAGGAAAACAGTACACCCATTTCCAAGCCAGTTCACCCAAGAAAGGACTCTACTCTCAAAGATCACGGACAACTTCTAGTTTTCAAAAGTTTATTGTAAAGATATAATGAGCTGCAAATACAGGCATCTCAGAATGAGATTCACGAGATACACAGGTCCAATTACATACATGTGCTCTCGAAAAGCCCTCAGACGAGCAACAGAAATCACTAACACAAGTTCTAAGAATAGTAAAGCTATCAGCATAGACGCATATCTCTCCTTCATTTAGGTTGGAGGAAAACAAACACAGGTTAGGCGTCCCTACCCTGTTCTAGATGGTATCCCTACTTAACCAAATCCCAACCTAACAAAGGTGTCAGCAGTGAATGACCCCCAAGGGAAGTCACTCACTCTAAGTCTCTTGGTGAAGACCTATAGTTCTCCAGTCATGACCCCTCACTGCCTACCCATCCGCTCTCTAAAGGGTCCTCAGGTCTCTGCTCTAACTCCACCCAGGGGTGCTGTCCCTAATACAAAACAGTCAACAACATTTGAGACGCCCCTTGCGAAACGCCTCTCACGTGGTGCAACTTCAGGCTTTTTCCATGATGCTTTGTATTGGGCCTCAGACGTTAGAGTTGACCTTGCTTCTCAGACTCTTCTCCGGCCCGCTGATACCCCTTAAACATTCCAGAACCCTCCTCCATGTCTGGGCCGTCTACTGAACAGACCTCTATTCATTCATTTATAATCGGATCCCCCCTTTCCTGTTGCAGACAGATATCTGCCGCCAAGAACCCAACTCTCATAGACTTCTAAAAAGGCTTGCAACATTTCTCAGCCCAGACATGTACGTATAAATCAATGATAAAACATTTCAGGCCTACAATATTTCTCATTATGATTATAGCATTCAACTTCTTCATTTAATTAAAGCATGTTAATACTCTTATTCTATTATTAAGTAAACATTTCTATAAATCATGGTCTATTAATGCAGTGACCAAAAACGTTAATATAATCTGTGTCGTGAAAAGAACCATCTTCCCTTTCAACTCCAGCTCTGGCCCTGAGGCCTACCACGTTCTGCTTTTAACCATATACCATCTTATGTTTTAGCAGCTTCACGACATGGATTCAAAAATAATCACGTCTAATAAAGTCACATAATGTCACACATTTCTGTATTAGTTCCACTTCTACTTAAATCTCTATATTAACTATACATTCAGAATATTTTTGCAGATACTATTAGCACTCATGGCATTTCTCTTCATGATTTGTGCTTACTACAGGTAAGTGTGATGTACTCATACATTTAAATCAGTTTGCGCTCTCTCAGTTCCCCCCTTTGATGACCTCTCGGGGTCATCACTAACATTTAAACTGCAGTTATTGCTGGCATTCTCTGCGCTTCCAGAGCTCTCAGGCTCCTGTACTGATTATCTTGTATGGCAGCCAATCTCTGCAGCTGCTCTCTTTGGGCCCTTTCTGACCTTCTTGCTCTGTACCATTTGAATACCCTCACCAATCCCCACAATACTATCCCACAGATCAATATTATGATGATAGGCTTTAGGATGTACCATACAAAGCTTTTGCCTAAGGCGGAAAACCACCCTCCAACTGTACTCATTCCGTGGCCCACCTTTTCCCAGACATTTTCTCTACTCAAGTCTTCGATCTCCTTGTGAATACTAGTTATGTTCCTAATAACTTTCTCAAGGGGCTTCGAATTGTCTGGAATGTAAGTGCAACATTCCTGGACCTTCAAAGCCTTACAGACTCCGCCCTCTTTTGCTAGTAGGACATCTAATGCAAGACGATTTTGAAGAACCATAGCCCTTATCGATTGCATCTCTCCTTCTACCAGCATTAAGGACTGAGCAGTGCTGGCAGACAACCTGTCGACAACTGTTGCCAGTCGTCTAATTTTAACATCATTAAGGATTATTCCCAAAAGAGGGAACATAGCTCCAAAGACATCTCCAACCATTTCGGCATCACCTACATCTCTCCTTCCCCTCGATGATGTCTGACCCTCAATGATCACTAAATCTTGTGCATGATATATTTTGGGGAAGACAATTGCCAAGTAACATGATCCATACCAGTTGTCAGGTAGTCTCACGTAAGCATTTCTTCCACATACAAAATACACATTTGGAATCACTTGCATTCCCTTCAGGAAATCCTTAGTGTAGTACTCTAAATTAAAAGCATGCTCACAGTCAACTTCACCCACGTATACATTTTCATAATACGTTTTGGCTCGGTGAAGACATAACTTTCCTCTCTGCGCTTTATCTAAAGCTATTGGACCACTACTACCCTTTCTCTTATGTGACTTCTCTTCCTCGGTCCAATCTATTTTCCCTTGTCCTGATTTTTTCAAAATCTTTTGTCTCCTGTAACGATCATCCACCTGCCCTATGAACTTCTTCTCGACTTCTGACACCTTGCATGTCAGGTTATTTCTACGGGCATGTGAAGTATCTAAGGTAATCCAAGGAATGAAGAATTTGGCCAATCTGTCTTCACTCTTCCAGTAATCCCATTTATTCATCTGCTTATAATTCGGGACTTCTGGCAACACTGAATCATAATTAGAGAAATAGTATTCAAAACTATCTCTCTCATAAAATATACTAAGCAATAAGCTACATGTAATGCCATATGTCAGAGGGAGGTGATGATAGCGAATTCCTTCATCTACAGACGCAGGCAACTGCATGCAGACGTAGCAATCCTTAACCTCCATGGCATCCACGTATTCATATAAAAGTTTAGCATAAGCATTTGACCTAAAGTCTCCTTGGGACTCGTCTACATGTAACCTGCGGGCTTCTGCAGCTAATAACGCTTTCTCTTGAGTATTTTCCCTTTTCTCACCAGCAACAATAGGTGTAAGCGTTACTACAGAACTCACATCAGTTACCTTTACCTCTTCTTCATTTCCCTTTACATAAGAAATTGTTACCACTAAAGCTATTAATATTATCACTCCTACTATTAGTGTACCTATTATACATTTAGCTCTGCGGTTCGGGGTGCCGGCCTCCATTTCGTCAGACAATCTAGCTCTCTCTTTATCTTTGCAAAAAGTTCTTTTCCCCTCGTTCCTTTACAGTCTCTTTTCAATCCTTTTGTCCTTAGAATCCACACAACTGGAGGCTGACAACCTTCTTCGCAAAAGTCCTTTAACAGTTCAAAAAGACAACCCTAGCCCTTCTCCATCAACTCAAGGGAAGTTCCCTAAAATTCTCTGCTTCCTGGGCGCTAGGTAATCTTCTTTTTCTGCTTGCTTTATTTACAAAGTCCTTTAACAGTCTACTATCAGATTTGTGGTTGCAGCTTCAATAGCATAGTTCAGTATTTCCAAACGAAGATTGTGCTCTTCATGTGCTGTTATCGTTGTACCAAAGTCGGGGAATTGCAATTCTGTAAGAAACATGTGTTTTAACTTGCTGAGGCGGGGAGGTCTGGGGAGCACGAATGTTAGTGACCCTTCTTGTTCGACACCGGGTACCAACAGTCGTATTTCCACGGTGATAATGGGCTCAGAACTGGACACCACCACCGCTCGGATCCTCCCTGTCTCTGGTTTCACAGACATTTGTCGCCAGATATGTCCACTCAGGTGTGGAGTATCTTCTGTTAGGCACTCGCACTCTTCTTGACCTTCTTCGGTCCGGTGCTTCAGCGCCCTGAGCACCTTCTTCTGGATCTGAGTCTTCTGATATCGGAGGAAGGGTTAACTCTGGAGTTGACCTCAGGCTAGAGCTCCTTCTTTGCGGCCAATTAGCTTCTCCACGTGCCCTTCTACTCCTTCTCCTTCTGGTCTGTTCTCGCTCTCTTTCAGACCTGTCAGGGTCAGACTCGTACTCCCAGCTACTTTCTCCTTCTGTAGCGTCTTCTGTTTCGCTGTTGTACTGACCGTCCTCAGCTTGGTCAGACTCGTTCCCTGCTTCCGCTGGCACCTCTACAGCTTGGCTAGCCCCCTCTATGGCTTCTCGGTCCTCAGCTGGACGTCTATCCGAGAGAGGAGCTGTTTCCAGAGGTGCTGGAACCCTTTTCGTATGTGACGCGTGGATCCAATTGGGCAGGCCTCCCACCTTTACAGCTGTGTTTGTGATCAGGATGACCTGGAAGGGTCCACGCCAACGAATATCCAGACAGCTTCTTCTCACGTGTTTTCTTACCAGGACCCAGTCCCCAGGGTTCAGGTCATGGCACGGGCCCTGGCACGCTGGAACCTCTGCAGCCTGCACCTGAAGGGACACAGAACGCATGGCGTCAGACAGCCCCTTACAATAGTCCAGGATCATATCATCTGTGATATTTAACAGTGCAGTAGCTGGAATAGATGGCAGCCTCATTGCTCTCCCCATTAACACCTCATGTGGTGACAACCCTGTTCTTCTGTCTGGGGTACTACGAAGGCTCATGAGGACTAATGGCAGGGCATCAGGCCAACTCAGGGTCGTTGAGGAGCACACTTTCGCTATTCTGGCCTTGATTGTTCCATTGATCTGTTCCACAATTCCTGAGGCTTCTGGTCGGTAACTGCAATGCAGCTTTTGGTCAATATTTAGTGCTACACAGATCATCTTCACAAGCTCGCTGTTAAAATGTGTTCCCCTATCTGATTCCAAAAAGGCCGGCACCCCGAAGCGAGGAATGAGTTCTCGAAGCAGTAACTTAGCCACTGTGAGGGTGTCGCACCTACGTGTAGGGTATGCCTCAACCCATCTGGAGAACACACAAACAACCACCAGGACATAGCGGAGGCGGTTGCACCTTGGCATTTCAATGAAATCTATCTGCATTCTATTGAATGGACCTCCAGACCTTCCTATGTGACTTAGTGCAACTGGTGTTCTTTTCCCTACGTTCAGCTGCTGGCAGGTCACACAACGCTGGCACACTGCTTCTGCTGCTATTCTAAACTTAGGATTGTACCAAGTCTGTCTAAACACTCTCAGCATAGCATCTCTCCCTAAGTGTACGGGACCATGTATGAGTCTAGCCATTGGACTCACCATCTCATTGGGCAACACTGCTCTGCCGTCTGCTGAGACCCAAAAATGGGTCTCACCCATTACACATCCTGCCTTTTCCCATGTTTCTTTTTCAGAATCAGGAGCATTTTCTTGCATGGTTGACAGTTCATCCCAAGTATCAACAGTTTCCAATATCATAGCTAATTCAGTTCTTACATTTATTCCACCCACATCCACCTCTGTGAAAGAGTAACCTTGTTCCGCGCAATACCGCGCAACTTCATCAGCATATCTATTGCCTTTCGAAACAAAGTCCTCATTTCTGGTATGTGCGATGCACTTTACAACTGCGATACTTGCTGGGCATTGCAATGCTTCTAACAACAGGCGCACAAACTCTCCATTGCGAATGGGAGAGCCTGAAGAAGTCATGAACCCTCTTTGAGACCATAACTGCCCGTAATCATGAACTACCCCATACCCATACTGGCTGTCGGTGTATATGGTAACTCGAATTTGATTGCCTGCTAAGCAAGCACGTGTCAGGGCAATAATCTCGGCTACCTGAGCGGAGTGTACTCCTTCCAGGCACCCAGCTTCCACAACTCCTTCAATTGTACAAACAGCATAAGCTGCTCTCAACTGCCCAACTTCGTCTCTTACACATGAGCCATCGACAAAGAAAACTTCGTCTGGGTCGGTCAGTGGCTCATCTACGATGTCGGGTCTGGGTTTGGTGCATAGTTCAGTCACATCGAGACAGTCATGGTCTGTACATTCATCATCATCATCTATATCATTTGGAAGTGGCATCAAGGTAGCAGGGTTCAAAACAGAGCATCTCTTGAGGGTCACGTTCTCTGCAGCAAGAATAACTTGCTCATAACGCGTGAGCCTACTGTTGGTCAGATGCTGTGTTTTGGTCCTGGTCATCAACAGTTCAACAGAATGTGGCACGCACACCTCTAACGGGTGCCCCATAACGATATTTTCACATCTTTCAATGCTGACACCCGTTGCAGCAACGGACTTGAGACATCCGGGCAACGCTGCGGCTACTGGGTCTAAAGTAGCCGAGAAATAAGCAACTGGTCTACGGGCATTCCCATGGATTTGGACCAACACAGACAACGCACAACCTTCTCTCTCACAACAGTAAAGAAAAAATTGTTTATTGTAATCAGGCATTCCCAATGCCGGAGCACGACACAGGTCCTCTCTCAGCTGTAGGAACGCCATCAAACAGTCTTTGTCCCATGGTACCGGATCACTCACCTCTTTGTGCGTCAGTTTTTGCAAGGGCTTTGCTTTCAGTGAAAAGTTCACGATCCACTGTCGGCAATAACCCACCATCCCTAGAAACATCCTGACCTCTCTTTGTGTCTTAGGCGCATTCATTTTCATGATCGCCTCTATCCTGTCTGGTGACACTTTTCGTTTGCCTTTCTCAATTCTGTGTCCTAAGTACTGCACTTCTGTCAGGCAGTACTGCAATTTTCCCGGGGACACCTTATGCCCATTGGCAGCTAGGTGATTTAACAAAGCAATGGAGTCTTCTCTGCAAGCTTCTTCTGTTTCTGACGCCACAAGGAGGTCGTCTATGTACTGGACCAGAACTGACTTCTGGGGCAGCACTAGACTTTCAAGATTTTTCTTCAAAAGCTGGTTAAAGATCGATGGACTCTCTGTATACCCCTGAGGGATACGACACCATGTTAGGACGCGATTTTCCAGCTTAAATGCGAAAAGAAAATGGCTATCTTCGTCCAAAGGGATCGAAAAGAAAGCCTGACAAAGATCGATCACTGTGAACCACTCTGCTTGGAATGGAATCTGAAACAGTATCACTGATGGATTCGGTACCACTGGACAACACGAAACGACTATGTTATTAATCTTTCGAAGGTCCTGTACTATCCGAAATTTCCCATTTGGTTTCTGCAGACCCATAATCGGGGAGTTGCATGGACTACCCACGATTTCTTTCAGTATTCCCTGTTTAATCATGGACTCTATCACGGGTTTTATGCCTGCAATCGTTTCTGGAGTCAATTTGTATTGGGGTGTTCTTGGGAACTCAGCATGCGGTTTCACTACAATTTTCACTGGGTCCACCCCTTTGACCAATCCAATCTCTTCCCCAGTGAAATCCCATACTTCTGATGCCACTGTCTCTCTCAAGTCCCAGGGAAGCTCCTCTACTGTTAAAGTAGGGTACAATTCCACGCATATTCTAGAGTTTGCAACTTTGAAATCTGCGTCATCATCATTGGTCAATACCTCCACCCCCTGAGGTGTACAATATATAGTACAATTCAATTTACACAACAGGTCTCTTCCTAGCAGACACACAGGGCTTGAATCGCAAACCACAAACTGGTGCTCATCACTGTACTTCCCTATTTTCACCTGCACCGGTTCTGTCAATTGGCTGGTTATTCTTCTGTTTGCAACCCCTACCACCTGTATAGTCTCTCCAGACATGGGCAGGTCTGGAACTGCAGCTGATCTGATTGTGGATCTAGTGGCTCCTGTGTCCACCAGAAATGTCGTAGGGCACCCTGCTACTTCTGCTTCCACATAGGGTCCCCTCTGATCTACCTCTAAGGCTGCCCCAAGGGTGCAGTCTTCTCTTTCCACTCTCTGTCCGGTTAATGGGTCCACATAATAGCACTCTTCCCCTTCCACAAACAGGGGCATTTGTCTATAGGTCTTACCCATACTCCCTACTCGAGGAGGTTGCGGGAACTGGGCTCGGGGAGGAGCCCCCCCTTTGAGCACCTTTCCTTGGTATGGCGTTACCCCTCTTGTAGGCGCGCTTTGGACCTCTTCCTCCTCTTCCTCTTGCTCTCCTATCTCTACATTGTAAGGGCACTCGCGTTTCCAATGCCCCAGCTCGTTACACTGGTGGCACCTAGTCGTTTTCTTCAAGGTAGCTATGTCTATTCTGGGTCTAAAGGTGGAACTCTCCTCATTACCCTTGTTCTGACTGTACTGCTTCTTTCCTCCTGTACCTGTCCCTTGCTGCTGTTGCTGTTGTCCCCCTTTCCCTGCTGCCTGCATCTGTACCACCATCAACTTTTCCTTTAGTTTCTTAGCCTTGGAATCTATCTCATCACAACAGTACCTGGCATATCTCAGTATTTCATCTAGGGGTTTAGTTTGCCAACAAATCGAGTGTTGCTGAATCATTAAACTAATATCCGGTCTCAGTCCCAGGACGAACTTGGACACGAATTGCCCTATATCTTTTGGATCCATTACATCCAAGCCGCTATACTGTTTAAACGCCTTCAGCAATCTCTCGTAATATTCATGAACTGTCTCTTTGGGTTCCTGTCTTGTTCGGTCCATTCTGACCCAATCTATGTCTTGCATTGGCACCTTCTCTTTCAGCCAAGTCATCACTCTCTCGAATTTTGCCATCACAATCTCGGACGGCCCATTAGTCTTGGCATCTCTCTCTGGCTCCGTTGTGGGCCACTCAGCGCTAACCTTGCATGCTGTCCACAGATCGCCTGGTACTACAATGTCAAACAGCGTGTTCAGATCTATCCAAAGGACCTTAGAGATTTTTACAAACCTCTCGACTTGCTTGTACCACTCCACAGGGTTCTCTCGTAATTTGGGGAAAGAGGTGGTAAAAGCAGCTAAATCTCCCCTACTCCAAGGGACATGTACATAGTTCCCATTTGCAACTTCCCGCAAAGGGTAAGCTTCTATTCCCTGCTGTCCTGGTGTCATACCAATCATGCTTCTCCTGCCGGTCCCTTTCTTGGACCACCTCTCTTCCCACTTATCTAGTGCCCTCCATGTCCTTATTCCAGTGATCAGTTCCCTTATGTGTGTTTTCAGCCCAATCGTTCTCCTCTCATCTAGGTCTCGATCTGAGTAATGTAGCCTGTGGTTACCCTGTAATGCTTTGGTTCTTGACAAGTCCACCATATATTTGCCTGCTAGTTCGACTAACTTCTCATGGACTGCTCTCGCCTTTCGAGTGATGTCCTTTGCCATATACAGTATTTCATCCTGTTCATACATTTCCATTCTTTCTAAAGGCAGGGTACCATCTACCATGTCATCCAGATCTGACCTTAAGCTGGAGACATCAAGTCTCTTGGCTCTTATCTCAGCTCGCAATATGTCTTTCGAAGGGGGCTCGCTGGTCTCCCTACCATCCCAACTTCGAGCTCTGCGTTTGGGCTCAGGAGAGTTAATGGGTGGCCTCCCTTGCTCCCATCTCTCCAGGTCCCATGCTCGGCCATCCGATCTTGGAAGGTGATGGAACACGGGCCTGTTACCCCTATTCTGGCTCTGCCCATTCTCTTCTTCTTCTCTCCTCTCACTGCACACCTCTCTGTTATTTTCTCTCTGGTCGCTACACTCCCTTTGCCTCGTATCGCTCAGTATCCGATACGATCCTTCCTGGTTCCCCATATTCCCTGGGCTGCGCTCATTTCTGTCATCACAGGGACTATGGTGCGACCTCTCACAACTCCCATTCAGTTCTCTGGTGCCGGGCACACAGTGTGGACACTTAAAGCTGTTTCTGTACTCTTGTGCTCTCTTCTCCCCTTCACTGAGTATTGGGCGCGCCACCCCTCCACTCCCGGGGCCCCCGTTTTCCAGGTCTGTTCTACCTCCACTCCGGGCCCAATGGGTGACTCCCCTACTCCCTCTACAGTCCCACTCCGGGCTACTCTCCCCAGCCCCGCAGTGAGTCCGTGCTCTGCTGTCCTGACTTTCTCTTTCAGCTTCCGCAGCATTGATGCACTTTTGAGCCTTCACTGCCTCATCCCACTGCTTCATGTACTCATTTAGCTCTTGAAAGGATTTTCGTCCCGATCCCCTCAGATCCATTGGCCATCTAGGGCCCCCAGGATCTCCTCCTGGGTCCCCTGCTGTGTGCATCGGGGTGCTCCACTCTCTGGGTATCGGCATCTGACTTGGGGAATTAGTGGTATCGTTCCTCCTTGCCTCCTCTGCTCTTTCTCTGTCTTTCCGTTTCCGTTCTTCCCCTTTTGCTCTCTCTTGGTCATATATCGATATTATAGGACCTATGGTAACAGGTACCTGTAGTGCATCTGGTAATGGGTAGGATGTGGCGCTTTCCGTTTCCGGCGCTCTTTGTACCACAAACCTACCGACTACCTGTTGCACCTGACTAGGCTGGAACAACTCTTTCTTTGGCTCAGGATCCCACTCTGAACTGGGAAGCGGTCTATGCTCTCCTGCATTGCCCCCCTTTGCTCCTTCAGTATTCTCGACCTCTCCCCCTGCTCTATTATACGGGGGTGGCCTGTCTGTCAGTAATCTGTTTATCAGGCTGTCCTCTGTTTCGCTCTCATCATCTTCTTCCAGGGGACTTTTATTTACTGGCGCCTCTAACACTGGGTACAGTTTATTTATTTCCAAATTATGCACTCTCCATCTTTTAGCATCCGCATCCCACCTGGCATCCTGCACTGCCCTTACCGAGCGTTTCACCCTTTCTTGTCGTCTGTTCATATTCTTTTCATGCGCTGCCCTAATCCATGCTTCAAGAGCTTCAAACTGGGTTGGTCTAGGCAAGGGTCTCTTTGAGGTCATGACTGATTTTAATCGATGTAACACCTCTAATCTGAACGTCCCGTACTTCGGGAACGTCAGTTCCTCATTTCCTTCAGTAATCTTACTCCACTCTGATATCCAAAGGATCGTATGCAACCCAACATTTACTGCCATATAACGAGCTGGCGTACCCTCCGGCGGGGCTTCTTCCCCTTCATACGATCCCCGCTTCTCTTTTTTAAACAGCGCTTTCAACCATTTAAAACACTTCATAATTATGCGCACAAAATCCAGCCTCGCTACTCTGTTTACTTCCTGATGACAATCCACCAATCCTGTCGCGGCTTTGCTAGCTTGGCCTATCACAGCGCGGTCTTTCTTCTGTCGGCCAATCACGTCGCGACCCTGTCTGACGTGTTCGCTAGCTGGCCTATCACAGCGCGGTCTTTCTCCGGTCAGCCAATCACTGCGCGACACCACCTGACGTCACTTTTCTCCGCTTCGCAGCAGCACCCCTCCTTTCTCAACTCGTCTCCCGGTTATGCATGCGTCCCATTCATACACCGAAAAATGACTACTTCCGACCAAGCGGTCACTTCTCTCGACTGTACGTCCACAGTCTATCTGTAATTGTCAACACAACTGACGAGATGTCTATCGTCTCTCTGATAGGTTGCTTACACACACAGTAACTTCCGACCAGCGTCCGTTACTCACGCACTCACTCTTACGTTCCCCCTATCTCGGTCTCTCGGATGATCAATGGTACCTCATGACCCCCTTCACACTAGTTGACAATTACTCTGGGTGTCCGATACACCCGAACCACTTAAGCTCTCCTTGAACTTAAGATTTCCACCGGTTGCGCGCGCTCACAACCTGTTCCACAGTCACTCTACAGACATTCAACTCCGCCAGACATTACAACATAGATACAATACAAAAACACCGCAATCTAACACGCATAACCCTTTATACTCACTCTCGACCGATACTGCTGCTTTTTCTGTCTCACGTCATCCGGATCTTCATCTGCGGGCTGTTCTTCCGATCATCGATTTCTAGGGGCCTTGGGGTAAGCTAACCTGGCCTAGGTCACCGTCCTCAAGAAGGCAACCATCCTCTATAGCTACCAACTGAAAGGGCGAGATTTTGATCGATACCTTATATCTATTGATCCAAACCTCGATCTGGTCGACTGAACCTTTGTTGCCTGTCTAGGAGGAAAACAGTACACCCATTTCCAAGCCAGTTCACCCAAGAAAGGACTCTACTCTCAAAGATCACGGACAACTTCTAGTTTTCAAAAGTTTATTGTAAAGATATAATGAGCTGCAAATACAGGCATCTCAGAATGAGATTCACGAGATACACAGGTCCAATTACATACATGTGCTCTCGAAAAGCCCTCAGACGAGCAACAGAAATCACTAACACAAGTTCTAAGAATAGTAAAGCTATCAGCATAGACGCATATCTCTCCTTCATTTAGGTTGGAGGAAAACAAACACAGGTTAGGCGTCCCTACCCTGTTCTAGATGGTATCCCTACTTAACCAAATCCCAACCTAACAAAGGTGTCAGCAGTGAATGACCCCCAAGGGAAGTCACTCACTCTAAGTCTCTTGGTGAAGACCTATAGTTCTCCAGTCATGACCCCTCACTGCCTACCCATCCGCTCTCTAAAGGGTCCTCAGGTCTCTGCTCTAACTCCACCCAGGGGTGCTGTCCCTAATACAAAACAGTCAACAACATTTGAGACGCCCCTTGCGAAACGCCTCTCACGTGGTGCAACTTCAGGCTTTTTCCATGATGCTTTGTATTGGGCCTCAGACGTTAGAGTTGACCTTGCTTCTCAGACTCTTCTCCGGCCCGCTGATACCCCTTAAACATTCCAGAACCCTCCTCCATGTCTGGGCCGTCTACTGAACAGACCTCTATTCATTCATTTATAATCGGATCCCCCCTTTCCTGTTGCAGACAGATATCTGCCGCCAAGAACCCAACTCTCATAGACTTCTAAAAAGGCTTGCAACATTTCTCAGCCCAGACATGTACGTATAAATCAATGATAAAACATTTCAGGCCTACAATATTTCTCATTATGATTATAGCATTCAACTTCTTCATTTAATTAAAGCATGTTAATACTCTTATTCTATTATTAAGTAAACATTTCTATAAATCATGGTCTATTAATGCAGTGACCAAAAACGTTAATATAATCTGTGTCGTGAAAAGAACCATCTTCCCTTTCAACTCCAGCTCTGGCCCTGAGGCCTACCACGTTCTGCTTTTAACCATATACCATCTTATGTTTTAGCAGCTTCACGACATGGATTCAAAAATAATCACGTCTAATAAAGTCACATAATGTCACACATTTCTGTATTAGTTCCACTTCTACTTAAATCTCTATATTAACTATACATTCAGAATATTTTTGCAGATACTATTAGCACTCATGGCATTTCTCTTCATGATTTGTGCTTACTACAGGTAAGTGTGATGTACTCATACATTTAAATCAGTTTGCGCTCTCTCACACCTGTTTGACTTTGCACACTTTACCCACACCACCTCAACGACCCCTACTTCTCTACTACTGTAGCACCTGTGGGACTATACATCCTGCACTCACCCACCTCAACTATGCCCACCTTTAAGTTCCACACATTTTTAACCACGCTTAAGCAAGTATATGCTCCTTATTTCTGTACTTTATACTATTGACGCAACTGTTTGTCTATGCACCGTGTACCGACACTACCTCACCTGTGACCTACCTCATGTCTTTTGACCTACCTATGTAACTGAGCACCTTGTACCTAACTACCTCAATTATTACTTAATATTACTTTGTATTACTCCTTATTACTTTGTATTATTATCCCCGTGTCCTTGTAAAGCGCTCTGATATCTGCAAAGATCTTGTTCGCGCTATATAAAACTTTCAAAATAAAAAATAAATAACATATAGACTTTAAAAACAATGGGGATATTTAGAATTTGAACGATGCAGCATATCTGCAAAAACATGGCAGATTCCCCTTCTGCCAAACTTTTAATACCCCCAAAGACTACTAAAATAAACACTATGAAATGAAAACTTAAAAATAAGGATCATGTCAAAAAAGCTATCGACAAATATTCGACCGAGTAAAAATGATCAAATCCAGCCACACTCAAGTCCAACCTACTGAATTAAAATACTATTTTACGTGCAATCCTAGCACCTTTTGAAGGAAGTGCTCAACGGTTGTATTAGGTGCTGGCCAGAGTTTTGTTAGGTAGATACGTTTTGTTGGAATTGGCCCTTTTTGCGTCAACCCTGAACTTTTTGCCTTCCTCCTGTATTGTTTCTAACCTGTTTCTGTTGGTTTTAGGACTCTGGGCACTTTACTACTGCTGATCAGTGTCAAAGTGCAAGTGCTCCCTGTGTAAAGTATAATGTTCATTGGTTGTCCATGATTGGTATGTTTGCCTTACTAGTAAAGTCCCTAGTAAAGTGCACTATGGTTGCCAGGGTTGGTAATGCAAATGCTACTAGTGGGCCTGCAGCACTAATTGTGCCACCCACACCAGTAGCCTTAAGAGAGAACTCAGGCCTGCCACTGCAGTGCCTGCGCGCAGTTTGTTAACCCCTTCTATGCTCATGACGAGCTCAGCTCGTCGTGAGGCACAGTGCAGCTGCACTCATAACGAGCTGAGATCGTCACGGCCGTTGGAACGTTGCACGCGGGGATAATTACCCAGCTGTGCCAAACGTTCGAAAAACGGGTGTGGTTGTGACGAGCTCCGCTCGTCATGAGTGCAGCTGCACTGTGCCTCATGACGAGCCGAGCTCGTCACAAGCACAGTGCGCCGTGCGCGGCCCCCCTCCCCCTGCACAGCGGGGGGAAAACACCCCGCAGCGAAGGGGTTAAACTGCCATGTTGTCCTGACAAGTGCACCCACTTGCCAGGCCTTACCCTTCCATTTCTATGCACATCAGACACCCCTATGGTAAGCCCAAGGTACCCCCCTGGGCAGGGTGCAGTGTATGTAAAAAGGTAGGACTTGTACTACGGTGTGTACCATGTCCTGACAGTGAAATACTCTCCATTTAGTTTTTCACTGTTGCAAGGCCATCTTGCCTATAGGACAGAATGGGGGAGGCTGTGTAATATGTTTCCAGCCTATCTTCCCAAAGGCTTAACATGGAAAGGTGAAGTTTAGTGTGCCTGAACTCACAATTCAATAACACATCTTTTTGTGAAGGTGGGTTTTGAATTGTGAGTTTAGAAACCACTCTTTTAGAAGTGGCTGGGTTTTTGTGTTTTAACATTTCTGTGTGTCTCTGCCTGGTTGTGGATTGACTGTCTGGTTTTGAGAGTGATAGGCTCTGGCGAATGTCTTGACCCAGGGGAGGAAGTGGGAAAGCAACAGGCTGACCTGCATCTGGAGTGTAGGGGGGAGGAGTAGCCCCTGGAGGTGAAGAGGCCTGGGTTGCTGCCATAAAACAATGGCTCCATCTCCTGCTGAGTGATTAAGGATTCAGACCCTCACTATCAAAGGAAGAAGGTGTCACAGGCAGGGAGACACCCAGAACTGGTTTGGACAGGGGTCGGTGCTCCCCTGAACACAAAGACTTCAAAGACATGTAGGGGTATAACTATGAGAGCTGAAACCCCTGGAGTTTGGATTGCTCAAACCTGAAAAGGATTGAAACTACTTCCTGGTGAAGAGGAACCTCTGCCAAGGAAGAAACAGCTGAAGTGACTGAAAAAAAGGACTGACCCTTGCTGTGTGTTCTGGGGCTGGCCTGCAGTTTGCCGATTTAACCAAGGAAGGCTAAGAAACTTTTCTGTGTGCCACGTCCCCCTGCTTGAAAGGACTTTGTTGTGTGCTGTGTCCTGAAGTAACTTAACCTCAAGGGCCCAAGGAGAGCTGGCTCCCTGTGGTGAAAACTCAGGAACACAAAACTTTCCAGGAGTGTCTCAGCGACGCTGTGTGCGTGTGCTTTTTGCCCTCGTAAGAATTGCCCTGTGATCGTGGGCACCTGGAGTCCAAGCGAGTCTCAGCAATGCTGTGTGCGGGTGCTTCCTGCAGCCTGAGCCCTTCGTGAGGAGTGTCCTGTGATCGTGTGCACCTGGAGTCCAAGTGAGTCTCAGCGACATGTGTGCGTGTGCTTCTTACAACCTGAGACCTTCGTGAGGATTGCCCTGTTATTGTGCACACCCAGAGTCCAAGTGAGTCTCAGCGACGCTGTGTGCGTGTGCTTTGTGCCGCCTGAGACCTTCATGAGGATTGCCCTGTTATCGTGCACTCCCGGAGTCCAAGTGAGTCTCAGCGACGCTGTGTGCGTGTGCTTTGTGCAGCCTAAGACCTTTGTGAGGATTGCCCTGTGATCGTGCACACCCAAAGCTCAAGGGAGTCTCAACGATGCTGTACGGGTGTGCCCTGTTGCAGCCTGAGATCTTGGTTATCCCCACTGCCTGGAATCCACAGAGTGGCATCGGAGGCCGAAGTCGAGAGGAGAGGAGAGCGAGGTCGCACCCCCCAGGTAACGTGTGTCGCCGCCTGGAGAGGGGTGCAGGTTCGGATAGAGAAGCTCTTGGCCTCTCCCATTCTCGCAGCGTGAACCTCTGCTTCAGCTCGTATCGCGGCCCGTACTTGCCAAGGAGTGGCAGTACCGGGGCCCAAGTGTGGAGCTGTACTTTGGTTTACACCATACCCATGTTGGGGGCATCTGTTGGCAGAAGCTGACCGCGAGTCAGTAAGAGTGGTGAGAGACCATCTAAAGCACTGCGATCGGTGCGGGAGTGTATTACGCATTGCATTATTTCTGTAGTACAAACTACCTGATTAGTGTATTACTCATTGCATTATTCCTGCATTATGAACTACCTGATTGTTGCATTACGCGTTGCATTATTTCTGCATTACGTACTGCCTGATTGTTGCATTACGCATTGCATTATTTCTGTATTATGAACTGCCTGTGTGTTGCATTACGCAATGCATTGTGTCTGCATTACGAACTGCCTGATTGTTGCATTACGCATTGCACTTTTTTTGCATAACGAACTACCTGATTGTTGCATTACGCATTGCATTAGTTTGCATAACGAACTGCCTGATTGTTGAGTTACGCATAGCATTATTTTGGCATTACAAACTGCTTGATTGTTGCATAACGAACTGCATTATTTTTACATTGCGAAGTGCCTGATTCTTGCATTATGAACTGCATAGCATTCCATTAGGACTGCAGTGGATCATCTACAATTGCTCAATAATATCGCCAGAACCTACAAGGGCTGGCTGGCCTAATAACCGGCCAGGAGGAATTTTACAAATATGCATATGTTGGATTTATATTGTTTCGTGCCAAGCTACTGAGGGGGTGAGCAGGGACTATCTGAGAAGGTGTCCTTCCTTTCCCTGATGTGGAAGCAAGGGTCCCTATTTTGCCTAAGGTGCCTCCCTCAGCCAACTAGAGACCCCCAGGTCTAACACATTTGTAAGGTGTTTATTGTTGCAATATACTAATACTGATGTATTTATTTGGACCTTGGTCTTCTTGGTCCAAAGCCAGCTTTCAGGCCACGTGTCCTTAAAAATTTCTAAATCTTTACTAGGTTATTACATTTCTTAAATCTACAACTCATTGTAAAGAAGAACTTGAAAATCGCAAGGGTAAACAATACAAATCTTTTGTAAATAGCTATTGTCACCTGGCCATCTGCTTGTAGGCTTCTTCTGCCACCGCGAAGATATGAGGATCCATATCACCCATGTTTTGGCCCATGTACGCGTAGATGACATCTTCTCCATATATTGGCAACTGTTCATACGGATTTATGGCAACAAGCACAATACCTAAAGAAAAAACATCAGTTACTAACACCTGAATCCTTGTAACTAGAGGGCCATTTTAAGGCATACGGGAGCACACTAGCTTAAGTAAAGGGGTTTATTAAACTGAAAGGAAAAGGCCTGTCTGCTCACCCCAGCAACTCACTACAAGCTCACAATCTGGATTCTGGAAGTGGAAGCCACAGTTGCCAAGATACAGCATCAGAACCAAGTATATTCAGTATATAACCGTCACCCATGTGATGGGCAATTACTAAACAACGCCAAAAGCATAAATCAGCAACTAGTTCCAATCAGTGCTGCAAAGTACATCATTGTACCAGTGATTAAAGAAATAACAAGGAGGAAAACAGGTCAATAGACTAGAAAGCAGATAGGGTTGGGATAAAGGGATGGGTGAGAATTTATGGCCAGTGTTACAATGGAAAGTGGCCCATTAGTCAATGATGTCACAAATCTCAAAACCTAAACTGACATCGTCAAAAAACATTTTTAAAATCCTTCTTTGTGATGCAGGACTAAGAAAACCTTTTCCTATACACTGGGTGCCTGTTGTGTTTCCTTTAAATGTGATGTAACATTAAGTATTTGAATATGCTTTGTTGTGATAAACCATTAAAAATAAAGGGTTGTTTTTTTAAAGTATTTGCATATGCATCTTTTGTAATGTGTTCTTCAGCGTGCTGTCTTGAGTGTTCCAAGTTCCTTACACTGGAATCTGAGGACAGTTGCTGGGGAAGAAAGGAGCAAGGAAGGTTCCTGTCTACTCTCCTGTGCTGGTGAGAGTTGTTATTGTATTTGATTTGGTTCTCCACTGAGAACCACAAATATTAAATACACAATATTCAAATTTACACAATTTTGTTAAAAATGTCATTCTAATATGAAATTAAAAATGGTTTTCAAAATTTGTAAAAATTGTGACAAACAAATTCGTTTGGCGGAACTTTACATAAAATAATCAATTCCTGTACTGAGTTAATTCTACATTCTAAATAAAGTGGTCGTAAAAATCTTTTCCTTGCTTCTACCACTAACGCATTTGTGCAAATAGATAATAGATGTTCCAAGTCCTGCTCCTCACTATTACATAGATTACAAATAGGGTTTTCTTTTGAATGCCACCTAAATGTGATTGTTTTTACAGGAATTATTCCGAATCGAAGTAAAACAATCGATCTCCTGACCCCGTGGTACAGGTTAAAATTAATATATTGTTGAGGTTTCTTATACTCTATAGTTTCAGAAATATTTTTATATTATGACAGTTTAAGACAATGTTGAGAGTCAAGGTCAAAACTTAGTCTTGTAGTAAAGTGCTTTAGAAAAAGTTTCAACTGGGCAGGAGACCAGGAAAGTAACAGCTCGATGTTAACCTCTGATAGCTTAAAAGCAGATAGGGCATTTTTTGAGAATACATAGTTCGATGGTTCACGTTCGAATGTCTCAGTCTTTAACAGGGATCGGAGCGTTCCTTCTTCAGCATGGAGGAGATTATATGCCCACTTGATGATATTGGCAATTCCTCGGGCATAGGAGCTAGTTAATGAAAGCTCGAGGCAGAGCGCTTGCACTGGAACCGATTGAGATAACTTCATAAGTTTCCGCAGGATCGTCCCTTCTTTTAAGTCTAGAAAGGACCATTGACTTATTGGTATGTGCTCAAGTGCGTACGACAGTACTGGTGGAACTTTGGCACTATAAAACCTTAAGCATTGCAGAAAAATGTCTTTGTCCAGATGCAGCGTATAGCCGTAAAAGTGCTCCCACATGGACATCGGATTTCCGGGTTAAATTCAAAGTAGGGGACTTATTTTGTAAGGGCTTGGTGAATATTCTTCCTAAGTAAGTGTATTCTTTTACCACTTCCACCGTTTTTCCTCCTAGTGACCAGATACATTTAGTACTCCTTTTTATCCCAGAGAACGGTACTATTTTAGTTTTCGAGATGTTTGGTATTAAGTAATTTTCCTCTGTATAATTGTAGAGGGCCTCAAGGCTTCTTTGCAAACCAAATGGAGTTTGATCTAAGATGATGACGTCATCCGCATACAATAGAGTATGTATTTTATGAGAAGCAATTTTTGGTGGAAAATTACATAGCTGTTGAAAACGTTGAGGCAAGTCACTGAGATACAGGGAAAACAGTAAAGGAGCGAGGAGACATCCTTGCCTAAGCCTAAGGTGATCGGGCGGTGTTGCGGTTAAGGAAATGCGCGATGAAAACTCGGTGCCAATGAAAACTTAGAACGTTGGAAAAAATTGAAGGCTGTCTTTATTTAATGATATTGGACCAACACTTCATATGAGATCACAAGGGCATTAATACCAATTTGATGGAACATCTAATAAGGAAATACACGTTATGAAACACAAGAAGCATTAGAATTTTAAAAACGGTTTAATTACCTATCTGAAAGGAAGTGTTACTCCATAGAAGTCATCGCCAAAACTCGTGCTAGGATACTCATACAGAGGGCACAAACTGTTGGGAAGAACTCTGTTCTGTCAAGGGTCCGGAGGAAGGTGGTCTCATCCCACCGAAACGCGTAGACCTAGCGTGACAGTTCACACTAATATCTGTGACTCCTCAGATACAGGATAAAGAATCTTTTTTGAGTAAATGTATTAGGATGTGTGTAAGTTGTCTGAATGTTAGGTGTGCTCTTTGTGTGGTATTATGTATATAGAATTGTATTTCTCATTTTAATTGTCTTTATATGTTATGTAAATGTTTTTTGATATATTGATTAAAAAAAAAACACTTTTTGAAATATGAATTTGAAATGAAAAGAAAAAGTAAAAAATGAATACTAAATAAAAATATAAATGCAATACACTTTTGTACTTGCCATGCTTTGAAGGGCTTTTGTTTAAAAGTAGGAACTAAATGTTTAGAGTAAAATAAATAAGACCACGAGGGAATTTCTTTCTTATTGTGACATCCTTGCCTAAGGCCATTTGGGGTCGGAATTGCACTAGTAAGACCTTTTTCCTTCCCCATTTGGACTTGGCACCAGGTATCTGTATGTAATACTGTTAATATGTGTAGTAGATTGTCCGGGATACCCATATTACTGAGTTTTCTCCATAGTGTCGCTCTGTCTACTCTATCGAATGCAGTGGAAAAGTCGATAAAAGCAGCATATATAACCTGAGATTTTATTGTAACATATTTATCTAAGATGGTTTGCAGAACAGCGATATTATCGGTGACTGAATGCTTTGGTCTAAATCCAGCCTGGTATAAGGGGATCAGTCCAGATGAAAAGGCCCAATCTTTTAGATGGTCTAATACTGTAGCTGAAAAAATCTTTCCTGTTGCGTCCAAAAGGGCTATCTGTCTATAATTACCAGGATACAACCTTATACCCTTTTTGTGTATGGGTATTATAATGCTCCCCTTCCAAGATTTGGGAATATCTCCAGTTCTGAAAATGTAGTTGAAAAGGGGATATAGCATCTTACTCCATTCTTTGGGGTTGCATTGGAGGACCTTAATCGGTATTTGGTCCGGATCTGTTGCTCCTGTTGATCTTGCCTTTCTTATATGTAGCTCAATAGAGAGTGGACTAGTAACTCCATAGTCTGAAGATTTTATTTCCGAGTTCCTAACAGGATGGTAGCTCTTTTCTACAGTAGTGTTTAATTTATATAAATTGGCCAGATACATTTCCCATTCTGATGGAGGCACCGGGATAGTTTGTAATACTTTTTTCGTGCCTATTTCTTTAGCAATTATGTTCCAATATGCACGTTGGTTATTTTGTTTCGCTGCTATTTGCAGATCTACCCAATTTTTATCTTGGGTTATTCTCTTGTTTTTTTCTCTTTCTCTCCTGCGTTGATTTTTTAATTTGTTGATTTCTATCTGTCTAGCTGGTGACTTTTCTAAAAATTGTGCTCGTACCAGTTTGTTTAGGTAAGTTGTATTAGTAGCTAGCTTTTGTTTTTTGTTTTGTTTCTTTGGAGGTTGCATCAGCTTTTCCTGTAATTTTTGTGTTCGTTTTTTTATCACAATTTCGAAGTTTGTTATCGGATTTGCTGACTGTATTCTTTGTAAGAGTTGTGTTGAATCAGTTATGGAGATTAGTTTGGTAAGAGTAGCAGAGTTCCAGTGAATCCGTCTTTGAGTTGGGTTTACCAGGACAGTACTACAGCTATACATAATTTGATTTGACTGGGACTGTTGTGCTTTCCACTCTGTAGTTAGCTGTAGTATCGCATGATCACTACCATCGGCAAAGTTGATTTTAAGTTGTAAAACTGATCTGTACAGATCATAGCTACAGATCATGTAGTCCAGTAGTGAAGGATTACAGTTTCCCTGTCTTGTATTTGAGGCAGGTATGTCTCCTTCTACATTGCCATTTAGTATTGTTCCATTTAGAATGGGTAGCGATGCTATTAGCATCTTCCCTCTTTTATCCGCCTTATTTTCTTTTGGAAAAAGTGGAATAGAGATTCCCAGAGCCTCATCTGTGAGCCAATTTGCCCATTTCGATATTAACTCATTAGATATTTTCCCATTAAGATCCCCATGATGAAAAGCGATGGATAACCCTGATTTTCTGTTGTTTGTTCTGTCTTTTAGGATTTCTATAGTAAGTGCGTCCATTTGTGCTCCGTGGGGGATATAGATGTTATAAATTAATATATCTTTTAAGTTTTCAGGAGGATTTGTCTCGCACTTGATTTTGATACATTGATGGTTCTTTGAGTTAGTTGGAATTACTTCTTGTGCCCATTTGTAGTCTTCATTTAATAAGATCGCTATCCCACCTTTCGCATGTCCCCGGTCGACCTGTTCTGCAGGAATGTCATATATGAAATATTTCTCCAGATTGAGGTTTTGTGTAGACCAAGTTTCTTGGAGGGCCACTATTGCTGGGGAATCTTTTGTTATTTCAGCCATTTTTTCTTTAGTTATGCCCGCAAGGTTCCAAGAGGAGATCGTCAAACCTGTGCTAAACAGAGGACTTGTTATCCTTAGTTTGTTTGTTACTGTTCAGGGTTTCCGAAATCCAGGACCAGGAATGATCTATCTTTGTTATTTCAACACTGGGAGTTTTCTTGCTCCATATTTCTCTATCGCCGTTCTTTATGGATACAAATATATTTTCTGTAGCATGATCTAGCGAATTGGTGGTGATGTTAAGTGAATGGTTGAATCGAGGCCTTTTGGGAGATTCGTCTGGTATAGGTCTTTTTTGAGGTTCGTATTTTAATACTGGGGCCAGGTCATAACCGTATTTGTGTAAAGTGTCGCTCTCCTGCAGTATGATTCCCGGGATCACTGGAGACCAAAATTCAACAATCGCAATTGACATTTTTGATTCTTCTGGAAACATAACTAGTTTTATTTCATTACGTGCTAGAGATTGTAACGGCCAAATTATTTGTAGCAGACTGATAATTCGGCCACGGTTGAGTGGTGTTTCATCAGACAGGAATAGGTCTATGATTTCCAGAAAATTAGACCTGGTCTCCACTGTTTGCAGATCCCTTTTCTGTGTGGAGAGAGTTCCTTTTGAGATCTCTCTTACCTCTGGGCTTGTCGGCCCATGTCCTGTTGGTAGAAAATGTTTTGCCTTAGGATTTAATTTACTCAGTTGGTCAGAGTTGTCTCTTTGGGTTTTTACCGGTGAATTCTGCTCCTTTGTCTTATTGGTCTGTGGTATTTCTGCACTTTCCTCTGTTTCCAGTGAAAGAGGAGAGTTGGTCTGTATTCTTATTTGACGAGCTTTCTTTTTCTTAATTCTTCTTTGCGCCTTTCTCCTTTTTGATTTAATCAACTTTTGATTTCTTTTGTCGTTAGGGCTTTTTAGGCCTTGTGTGTCGTCATTGGACAGCGCGATCTCAACGGTTGATTTGAGATTGGATGTTGCAGGGCTGTTCAAGGTGGAGTCAGATTTTCTTTTAGTGAAGATTGGATAGTAAACTACGGGCTGTTGGGGAGACACTGTTTTGGTTTTCTCCTTAAAAAGGTTTCTAAGAGAGTATATAGGGTTAGAATCCTGTTTGCCCTTGGGTTCCGTAATTAATTTCTTTCCGGTTTGGGTTGCAGTTTCCTTTGTTTGAGAAGGAGATGTTTTTGTTGTTTTAACTTTTGGGTTATAAGAGTATTCCCCTTTACATTTACCACAGACTCCTGTTATTGTTGCTGACATTGTTTGCTCTTTCTTCCTTTTTTTCTCAAGTAGGAATTTTAGTATTCCTAGTTGGGTATCAAGTGTTTGGTCAGAATTTTCCAATATGTTCCCTAGATGAGTGAGAACTGCTTCCAGAATACTTTGCAATGTAAACAAGGATTTGGATATTGGGGTATGGTCTTTATGGAGATCTATACTTTTAAAGAGAGAGAGATCTGGTGATTTTTCGAGGAAACCCTCTAGGTCTGATGATTTTTGTGGAGTACTATTCTGTATGTTCTGGTTTTCCTTTTGCGTTCCCATGTGGTATATTAAGTCTTTGATGTTAATATCTGGACATGTGATGTTATATTCTTGGGATTGTTGTAATTTAGATGATTCCAGTTTTATTGAATCTACTGTAGTAGAGATCGCGATTAGCTCTTCCGATACGATAGAGATACTTTTTTGAGGAGCTTCAGGTGTCCTTTGGTTTTGGATTTGAATTTGATGCATTTCATCCTTTCCTACCTCTTTATTCCCTTTTTTTTCTTTAACTGTCTGATCTTTTTGAACTTGTCCCTGTTCATCTGAGTTTAGTTTCGTAAAATACTTTTTAATACCAGGAGTTACTGCAGACTTTCCGGTTCTTGCCGTCTTGCCAGTACTCTTTCTAATTGCTTCTTCCGTTCCCATCCTCTTCATAAAAATGGTTCTCGACCTTAGTTTTTTATAGGCCATGGCAGTGTAGTATATTGCTAAGTTGTTTTAGTTGTAATTTTAGCTGTGCTATTTGTTCCGGCCGTATGATACTTAATAGATCTTAGCCACCTGTATGGTTGATATGGTCTCCTGTTGCCCACTACTTTAGAGCCAGAATTAAGATGGAAACTCTTGCCGAATTCAAATTGACACAGCCAAAGAGGTACGGTTCCAAGGTGCTAGCACACAGGTGCGCCGCTCATGCAACACCAGGAACTAGCTCCCCGTTCCTGCTCCCTGGCTCCCTGGCTCAGTTTCTTATAGTAAAATTTTCATGCACATTAATTGTCTTTCTTTCGTTAATTGGTTTTTATAATTTAGGTACCTCTGTTGTTGCATCCAGGGTAGTTTTATGGCTCCAGCCTAAGTTAAGACTTCACTTGGGTCAACCGTCGCAGCTGTGCCACATCTAGCAGTCTCTCGTGGTTCTGGCCGCACCTGGCCGCTCTGGCCGCACCCAAAGCAGCTCTCGCGGTACCTGCCGTGTCCCGGAGAGGCTCGCGGCTCCGGCCACTCAAAGGAATGCAAAAAATGCCACTTGCGGCTGATGCCGTGTCTAATGGGTGCTAGCGGCACCGGCCGCACCCAGAACGTCACTCGCGGCAATTGCCGCGTCCTACGGGGGCTCGCGGCTCCGGCCGCACCAAAAGACGTTGTAAGCAGGGGCCCGTAGTTGCAGCCGCACCGGCCGCCACCCGCGGCTGACGCCTGCAACCAGCAGGCACTCGCGGCTTCAGCCGCTCCAGCCGCAGTCGCAGCAGACGTTTCGCTCCCGCTGCGTTCAGGACTGGGACACAGAGCAGTGCGGCCGCGCCCGGGATGCACCTCCAGCAATAAGCAATAGGGCAATAGGGTGCGGCCGGGCCAGGCGCCGCAGTCAGTGTCTCCTCCTCGTCCTCCTCGCCTGCCTGCTCTCTGCCTGCTCGCCCACTGTTCGTGTGCTCCACAGCGCCGCCACTGGTTCCGCTCTCTAGCCCACTGGTTCCGCTCTCTGCCAGCTGGTGCTTCAACTATAATAAATTCTACTTCATTATTTCGTCTGGACCTTGGATTTATCATTACAGTGACCTTATAAGGAAAAGGTTAGGTCCAGGTAAATGGTAGGTAGAGTTAGGATTAGGGTCGCAATAATAAGTTCTGGCTCACAAAGAGTTTGACATGTTAGCAGCTGGCACAGAGTTCCCTCAGCACAAAGTCTAACTCTCTATTCCCTCACTACAGTGTGGAGTGTCTGATTCCAACGCAGGGCCCTCCCCAGAACGGAGACATCACGTTACAGGGCAAGGTAAGTGTGAGTGGAAAGGACAGGGTTAAAGGTGGATGTGGAACTGAGTGTAGCACCAACATTAGAGCTAGAGATGTAGAAATTAAATGTCCCAAATATGGTAGGAGCCAAGCACATAAACTTTCTCCAACCATCTACCAGCTGTGATTCAGACTAAGTTGTTTGTGCTATTTGCATAGACAAGAAAGACCAGAATACATACTCTATGGTCCTGATTATGAGTGCCCTCTTAAAATGCAATCCCTGTGCAAACACATGTTTGAGCAAGGATCACAAAATAAATGGGAGAGATGTTTATCGCATCTGGAGTATTACACCTCGGGCAAAAAAAGTTCACACTTCTTGTGGAATTTACTAGAGGTAAAATGCCTGGCTACTACCATTATGTGAAGATTAAGTGCAGTAAACACCCACATCTGCATGTTATGCCCCATTTTCAGGTCAGAAATAGGCAATAATTATAACACCCAATACATTTGAAACTCGTCGTTGTCAGATTTTATAGGAAGCAATACATATCGCATTCGACACCTGGGCACTCCTAATCAGTCTTTCTGACATTAAGCAAAAGGTGTAGCCTTAACCACATGAGAGTCTCTGGCAGTCAAAGGAAGAGAGGGGCTGCCAAAAGCACACAGGAAGGGGTGAGATTCTTGCATATCATCCACCATCCACACTATAATACCCCCAGCAGTCAATGCTAGGGTTGACTGTGCTTGTGGAATATTTCACTGAAGCGCTGAGTAGTAATGCATACTTTAATAAAGTACATACAAGTGCCACAATTTTGTGGCACAGTGTTGTCAACCAGCGCAAGCAAAATCGTTAAAGACTGTCCACCTCAGATAGGTGAACTCATCTTTTACTCCATTTTCATGAATCAGGCACACCTACAGTAATCACCTAATATTTCAGGTACCACAAAAGTAACTTGTTCAGTACTCCTTTCTTAACATCAAAGCATGGTGCTACAATCATTTTGCAGACAGCCAAACTGACGGTTAGTTTATTACCTTTCGGTGTACCTCCACTTAGGTGAAATGTATTGCAACAGTCCAAGGGTACATCCTGGCAAAGTGCAACCTCTGAGCTTTGCTAAGGCAAAAACACTGAACAAGGCACTGCATGATGCCACGTTATTTATTTATGTAGCTTTTTTATTTACAGGTCACAGCCTTCCCTTACAGGCACCACTATGTGAAGAGTCAGATGGGGAACTAAAGGAACTAGAAGAGAGATTAACAAAAAAGTAGGGGTTTTCAAAACTTGTCCAAACTGTTGATGGTCCACAATGCACCGCATATCAAAAGAGACACCATGCTATCTTTGCAGAGTTAGAATATGAAAAGTTCTTCCTTCACAATGTGCACACTTAAAGAAAGAATCTTTGAGAAGAACCCTCACTTGGAGGTATACGACTAGAAAGTTGGACAGAAAGACTGGACCAGCTCTTGAGAAAGTGCGTTGGGCTGTTGAGATCTGATGAGACTTGTGCATCCCAGAGCCCCATCTCACAGACAAATTCTGTAAGATTTGCAGCATAGAGATACAGAAATCCGGGAGGTTGAGTTCTAAAATGTTCAGGGCATGAACGCTTGCGCCAATGGGAAGTATCGTATCGCTATCAAAGAATATCGGAAACAGATCATTAAACATAAAAGAGGCTTTCTAGCCAAGAAGAACAATAAAGCCAGTAATATCTCGCGAGAGATCTTCTCAATCGTTAGATCTTTCACCGATCCCCAGGCTCTGATCCGACAACAGCCCGCCTCCCAAGAACTCTGTTCCCAGCTGTCTAAATACTTCGAGGACAAGATTGCCCAGATCCATGCCTCGTTCCCTCTCCATGAGAATACCGGGTCCATAGTGGACCCTACTGACACGAACCATTCTGGCCCAGTCTTTGCTGACTTTACAGTGATATCGGGGGAGTCTTCCTTACAGGACCCTACTGACACGAACTATTCTGGCCCAGTCTTTGCTGACTTTACAGTGATATTGGAGGAGTCTTCCTTACAGGAACTACTCAGATGCAGGTCAGGATCCCCAGTGGATCCCTGGCCAGTAAAACAATTTAAAGCCTTGGCATCCTTCCTCAACCCCTACCTCAATCCATTATGGAATTCTTCTTTGATTTCGGTCACTTATCCGGAAGCCTGGAAACAGGCTTTCCTTGTCCCTATTTTAAAAAAGGCTAACTTAGATCCAGGTAACCCCGCTAATTATAGACCGATATCTCTCCTTCCTGCCCCTGCCAAGATACTCGAGCGATTTGCCCATCAGCAAATCGCTGGTTTTATTGAGACCCATGGCCTTTTCCATGACTCCCAACATGACTTTCGTAAAGGCCATAGTACGGAGTCGGCCCTTATTGAGATGGCGGACTCTGTCCGCTGGACGCTAGACCGAGGATCAAGGGCGGTGTTGGTGCTGCTGGACTTATCAGCAGCATTCGACACCGTCTCCCACCCCATCCTATTAAAAAGACTGAAGGCCTTGGGAATCCAGGGCAATGTCCTAAAATGGATTGGTTCTTTTCTGTCAAAACGTTCACAATTGGTACATACACCCCCTTTTACTTCTACGCCCAGGCCATTGAAATGGGGCGTTCCTCAGGGCTCGTCTTTAAGCCCTCTTCTTTTTAATGTTTATTTTTCCCCGCTAGCTGATATGATTTCCAAGTCCGGCATTAAAACTACACCTCATGCTGAAGACATTCAGCTGCTTTTCACTTTTGAGGACCCGTCCACTATTTCTTTTGAACCCCTCAAACCCTGCATCAGAAACATTGCTCACTGGATGGATCTTAATTCCTAAGACTGAACGTAACTAAGACTGAAGTGCTCTTCTTCAACCAGCCCTCCCCTCTAGATTCTAACATTTGGTGGCCGGAAGATCTGAGCCAAGTCCCCATTCCTAAGGACTCAGTCAGGAATCTTGGAGTTCGCTGGGACCAACAGCTGTCTTTAGGCTGTCAGGTTCGATCAGTCTCTGCCGCCTTTTTTTCCAAGATTAAAACTCTAAAAAAAGTATCAATTATTTGCCTTGCGCCCATAGGAAAACAATTGTTCATGCATTGATTATCTCCCATTTGCACTACGCAAATGGACTCTATTTAGGATTACCCTCTGGCCTTTGTCACAAACTCCAAATGGTCCAAAATGCTGCTGCTAGTTTGATTGGGGGTCTCTCACACCGACAGCATATTTCTCCATACCTCCGCGAACTGCATTGGCTACCCATGAGCAAGCGCATTGAGTTTAAAGCTATGACACTAGCTTACCGTGCCACGCAGGACAAGGGGTCTGCCCATCTGAGATACATCCTTCGCCCTTACTGTAACCTTCGATCGCTTCGTTCCAACTCTAAATGCCTGCTGGTCACAACCAGATTAAAAAAATCTCTTTCTGGAGGCAGAACATTTGAGCTTGTCGCTGCCCAACGCTGGAACAAGTTGCCTCTCAACCTGCGCATGAGTAGTACGGAATCGGAATTCCACCGCGCTTTGAAAACCTTACTCTTTTGCCAGTGACTGCTTGTCTTAGGTTTCTTTCTGTAGGGACCCCATTACAATCAATTAGCGCCGGGACACCCCGTTGGGGTAGCTGCGCGCTTTATAAAAGACACAATAATAATAATAATAATAATAATATGCTTTTCTGAAGGGATAAAAGCCAAGGTTGAAAATCAAAGTTGTAGAAAGCAAACAAACCACCCATAAAACTTGGATGCCAAAGGAAAAATATTTGTCATAAAACAAACAGGTTTCTCGCCTTGGGTACCAAGGTGGGCAGAGTGCCGAGGAGCCCCGGGCAAAGCTTTCTTGATCAACAAGACATGCCAAGCCCACTAATCAGTATCTCAGTCTTGCAATCCTTCATTTTTAGGAAATGTGCTGCTATTCCATTATGAAAGAGTGCAAAGTTCTTCCCCAAGTGCCCGATGGATCAGATTTGCAGATGGTCAAATCTCAGCAAAGCTATAAGTCATAGGTTAGGAGAGTACCTTATATTTGTAAGAATGCACTCATTCTCCAGGTTATAGCAGTAAACACTAAACCAGATGTGTGCGGAACTGTGCAGCCCTCTGCAGGCTAGAGGCAGTTCATAAGATTGAAAAGCTGAGAAACACAACCTGGGATCCGCTACTAAAGAAGAAATGCAACCTGAATTTCCACCTCGAGAACAACAACGACACCAACTCCACCACCCTGATCGACAACCCCAACAACCTTGGACAGCTCGTCACTGCACCCACCCACGCCGCTGGCCACACGCTGGACCCCGTCTTCTCCACAAGCACCCACGTCACCTTCAACCACACCACCGAACTCCACTGGACCGACCACCGCTGCATCCATTTCACCTTCAATAAACCAACCACGCACCACCTCACCCAAACAGCTACTTCGCCGCTGCTGGAGCAAAGTCACCGAAGACCAGCTGATCATCACCCTTGCCCAAAACCCACCCACCGATCCCACAAACCCAGACACCGCAGCCCGCAATCCTCAGACAGTGGATCGACGACTGCGCCAACACCCTCGCCCCACTCAAGAAACCCTCCAATAACCAGGCCAACAAGAGAGCCACTTGGTACACCGACAAGCTGCAGACCTCCAAACGCGCATGCCGGAAACTGGAGAAGATATGGCTCCACAAACACACTCCGGACAACCACACAGCCCACAAGGACGCCACCCGCAGACATCACCACCTCATCAGATTAGCCAAGAGATCCTCCTTCAAAGACTGCCTGGATAACAACGCACATGACAGCAAAGAGCTCTTCAGCATCGTAAAGGAACTCTCCAACCCCAGCGCCAACGCCAACGACATACCGCCCTCACAAGAACTGTGCAACTCACTAGCCATCTTTTTCCGCCGCAAAATCGCTGACATCCATGACAGCTTCAACACCATGACCGCCCCGACTACGCCAGACCCCACCTCCCCTGTGAACACCACCAGCGCCAACCGCCTGACCTCCTGGTCCAACGTCAACGACGACGAGACACGCAAGGTCACAAACTCCATCCACTCAGGATCTCCGTCAGACCCATGCCCACACCATGTATTCAATAAAGCAGATGCTGCCATCGCACCCCAACTACGGAAGGTCATCAACATCTCTTTCAAAACAGCGAAATTCACGGAAATCTGGAAACACGCCGAAATCAACGCCCTCCTCAAGAAGCCCAAGGGGGACCCCAAGGACCTCAAGAACTTCTGGCCCATCTTCCTGCTCCCATTCCCAGCAAAGGTCATCGAGAAAATTGTCAACATGCAACTGGCCCGCCACCTGGAAGACAACAACATCTTGGACCCGTCCCAGTCCGGGTTCAGACGAAACCATAGCACCGAGACATCCCTCATCGCCGCCACAGACGAGATCAGGCGTCAACTCAACAACGGCGAAACATCAGCCCTCATCCTCCTGGACCTGTCAGCCGCCTTCGACACGGTCTGCCATCGCACTCTAAAGACACGCCTCCTAGAAGCCGGAATCCAAGAGAAGGCCCTTGACTGGACCACGTCCTTCCTCTCCGGCAGAACCCAGTGCATCCGCCTCCCGCCCTTCCGATCCGAGGCCACCGACATCATCTGCGGCCTCCCCCAGGGCTCATCCCTCAGTCCGACGATGTTCAACGTCTACATGGCCCCCCTCGCACTAGTGGCCCACCAACACGACCTCAACATCATCTCCTACGCCGACGACACCCAGCTCATCCTCTCCCTCACCAAGGACCCGCACACCGCCAAAACCAACCTCCACGAGGGAATGAAGGCCATCGCCGACTTGATGAGGAACAGCCGTCTGATGCTGATTTCAGACAAGATGGAGGTACTCATCCTCGGACCCACCCCCTCAGCCTGGGACGACTCCTGGTGGCCGACCACACTGGGAACAGCACCAGCACCCACCGACCATGCACGCAACCTAGGATTTATCCTTGACTCCTCCCTCTCCATGTCTAAACAGGTCAACGTTGTCTCCTCCTCCTGCTACAACACCCTCCGCATGCTCCGCAGGATCTACAAGTGGATCCCAACCCAAACCAGAAGAACAGTGACACAGGCCCTCGCCAGCAGCAGACTGGACTACGGCAACACACTCTACGCAGGAATCCCAGCCAAACACCTACGACGACTACAACGCATCTAAAACGCCTCTGCCCGACTGATTGTCAACGCCCCCCGCAGCAGTCACATCACCCCCCACCTGAGAGACCTACACTGGCTCCCCGTCGACAAGAGGATCACCTTCAAGCTCCTCACCGACGCACACAAAGCACTCCACAATGCCGGACCAGTCTACCTGAACAGCAGACTCAGCTTCTACACCCCCACCCGCCAGCTCCGCTCCGCTAGCCTCGCCCTCGCCGCTGTCCCCCGCATCCAACGAACAACCTCCGGCGGCAGATCCTTCTCCTACCTCGCCGCCAAGACCTGGAACACCCTCCCTACCCACCTACGGCAGACCCAAGACCTACTCGTCTTCAGAAGACTCCTCAAGACCTGGCTCTTCGAGCAGTAGCGGCACCCCCTACCCTCAGCGCCTTGAGACCCTCACGGGTAAGTAGCACGATTTACAAGTACTCTGATTGATTGATTGATTGATTGATTGAACCATTCCATTGCTTGGCCTGCTAATGCACCTTTTATGAGATGATATGATCGAATATGTCAAACGCAGCCAAAGGATTAAGTACTCGAAGCCCTACTTGTATACCCTCATCTCTAACCACACCCTAATTAATGAAATCATGTCCTAGACATTGTTTTTATTTAAAAGAATAAACCACCCTGTTGGAATGGCAGGTAATTACGAAAGGTCATACACTACATACTATGACTGAAGGTGTTAGGTCTCGGGGATCAACTCATCTGCATTTGTTGTCCGCAATGGTTACTTTTGTTATCCAGTTCCCACCAAAGTTTTACCAGATTTTGTGTTCATCTGTAAGGAGACTTAGAACCTGAAAGGTATCTTTTTCTTTTCTTCTCAAAACACATGTGCACCTCTGAATGGTGAATCTATTTTAATCAATCTACAGCTCTGGTTCACAGGGAAGAGAGCCCAGCCATGGTCAGCCATAAGCGATCCTATAAGTGGATAAATCACACAATACAAAAGCTGCTTAGACTCAATCAATAAGAAATAAAAACAAATTTAACCACAAGAATCCTGTATAGTTCTTCGGCTCCTTAGCGGGATATCAGACACCTAATGAATGCTTCATTCTGTGTGAGACAACAAATACCTGCAAGACAAACGCCTTTTACGTGCCTGAAGTACAGTCAATCATGGCAGCTCTATTTGATTAAGGCACCTGCTTCCCTTTAAGCGTTGTGTCTTTGCTGTAGTTTGACTGCTTGTTCCTGGACGGTTATAACCCCTTCCATGCTCATGACGAGCTCGTAATGCAGCACAGTGCTCATGTGCTTATGACGAGCTGAGCTCGTCATGACCACACCTGTTTTTATTGCTGTCCAGCACAGCAGTGGAAACTCTCAAGCAGCGATGAGGTTAAGGAGAGTGTGGGGACGGACCTCTTCTTTCGCACACTGCTGCAGCAGAAGCGCATGGGCACCACTGGTATGCCTTAAAGAACTCGACTCTGCTTTTCTGCGGTGTCAGGTACTCTTGAAGAAAGCCTCTCGGGATATCTCAATTTGTTTTCCCAGTTCCCACCATCTTTATTGATTGGGAAAAAATGCAGCTGCTAAGCCCCTAAAGACAACCAGCAGTTCTTCTGTCCCCTGGTCATGTAACAGGTTAAGAAAGCGAAAATGGAAATGGGTTCTCATATCTCAGAATCCCCATCAAATATGCAACCAAAAATCTAGTAAGGGCCTTCAGACCACAGATGCCAACCCGGGACCCAGTGAAAGATGAATTCACCAGACTTCCCAACCAAGTTCAGTGCTGGTCAATGGGAGAGGGCAAGGAATACAAGGACACAAACCAACACAGATCCGCAATCACACCTTAACGCAAAAACAGCAAATTACTCGAAGCTCACATCTCTTAAAGTAACTTATGGAAATATTATCTGCTAACAATGTCCACCGCTTCAACAGGTTGTGAAAACAACAATCCCAGCTTCCTTTTTAACTTGCATTACATAGAAGGAGAATGAACCCCGCACTGACGTTGAAAATTACAATACAATCGAATTTAGAAAATAGTCTTACCAGCAGAAAATCATTTACACAAGGCTGTACCCGCTCTGTTAATACATCCTGAACACATTAAAGATGTTGAAATAGTATTGGCCTGATTCAGCTCAAAGGGGACAGGCTGTGAACATCCTGGCTTGGGCCACCAGCAAAAGGTGATGAAAGTGGGTTGAATATCCCGAAAAATAGTTGGGCGCGTAAGTATAAGGATCCTGGACGGAGAAAAATATTTCACAATTGAAACCAAAAAAAAACTTTAAACTACCAATGCACTTCTGCATTACATTTGTGCATGTGGTATAGTAGACTTGGCACATTTCCATCTACATTAATGTACACGCATTTAAATGCAACTGGTCACCTGTACGGCGGCTGGTTCTCAGGAGAAGTCGTGGAATTAAATTCTTTCAATTGCATGAATTGTGGAAATTCATGCAACGTGTAGGAGAGTAAACCTTTGACTTTCCTGACTGCACCAGTGTGAATCAGACCCACTTGTAAATTGAGTCAGGGCAGGATGTGTTTATATTGCCTATCCCCGGTGTGTATGTGCCATGCTCTATGATTTATTCAACAAAAAAAGACAATCTGGAGAGAACATCTCTTCAGTTAAGCCTTTCGGCAGCCATCTTGGACAGGCAGTACCTAATGTGCCACGCGGATCAGATATAAATAAGCCAACTCTCGAGGGATTCCTTTCAGATTTACTGCAGTAAATGTGGAATTACAGACCATTCAGGAAACTTGTAATTCCAAAGGGTTTTTAGTCAGGGAAAAAGGGAGAAGGGCGCACTGCCAAATGTGAACGCAAATAGGTCTGTTAATCTCGGGTGGGATTATGGTGCAAAAAAGGGTGAGGGGATAAGCCCTGTAACCCCCCAGTGTTTTTTCAGCCGAGGCCAGTACACTTAGAAATTCGCAACAGGATACCCTTGCACACAACAGTTACAAATAACAAGATTGGTCTGTGTAGACACTAGCAAAATCAGAAAAAAAGCCTGCGGATAAACAAAAAATAAATCATTTGGTTCATCAGAAATACAATGTTTTAATGTTCTTCAAAGCAATCCAGCCAACACGTGTTTCGTCGCATGTGGGATTGTGCTTCCGCGACTCCTCAGGGCTATGGTGACTGATCAGTCTCTAGGGAAGTTGCTCCGCCGGTGATAATTCCGACCCGGCAGGGCCCAGGACTCAATAGAGAATCGTGCGTGCTGTATGAAAAAGGACCAGATCAGGGGTTGATTCAACAAGTATTCCTGGGTTTTGCCAATGTGGGAGCCGGTGGAACCATGTTCACCCTCAGTAGGTAATGTCGAAGTATAGTAAGGTTGCCAAAACATAACATCAGGTGAAACCGTATTAGTTCACCATCAGAAGGTATTGTAATCGGAATCTGTTGAAATAACTGTCCAAGGGAGTTGACAAGAACATCTGTGAAAACAGCGTATATCAGAGCGGGGGACCCCTCGTGTTCGAGCCGCTGTTTGATAATCAAAGACGAGCTCAAATTCAAGCTGCAGTCTTTCCGTGTTCCGGTTGTGGACGAAACACGTGTCGGCTGGATTGCTTTGAAGAACATTAAAACATTGTATTTATGATGAACCAAATGATTTATTTTTGTTTATCCACAGGCTTTGTTTCTAATTTTGCTAGTGTCTACACAGACAAATCTTGTTATATGTAACTGTTGTGTGCAAGGGCATTCAGGAAACATTCCTAGTAGATGTTTTAGAGGCCTGAAATTCCGCCTTACTAGTTAAAGGAACTCTTGCTTGCCTGAATTGGGGAAGGACCCTATTTCCACCAATATGTCAGGCCTAGCTAAAAGTAGGCCAGGCATGCTATTAAAATGCCAGTCATCGATGCCAATATGCCACAACTAGACCAGGAATGCTCAAAATACGTCGTCGATGGCCATTATAATTCCATTGACACTAGTATGCAATGAATTGTGCCAGAGGTGAACCCCTTATAATTGGGGGTGGCAGATACCTTTGGTGGTCCTTGACATTAGGCGCATCTTCCTCGGAGCAACACTGTTTATTAGGGAGGGACACAATGTCTCACACACAAACGCATACATGTGTACAAATGGATAAACACGCAAGTGAATGCTCATGAGGCTCTTAATTGTCTACGCTCTGTAGCCATACCCTGCTCTGCTCAGCTCCTGGGCTAATCAAGGAACCAACGTACACGATTTCACTGCGGCTCTTGCAGTACCACATGTAGGTGGGTCAGCACTGATTACTACTCAGACTACTGGCGGCACTCTTCTCATGGTCCTTTTTGCACACACAGAGTTTGACTGGTACAGCATGACCTACAACATGGCCGAACTCCTTGTGACTTAACTAGACAGAGTATAGACATACTGCAAATTCTGGCACAGTGAGTCTTATTATGAGGCCAGGACATTAGTTTTGCTTGTTGCCATTCTAACGGCCTTGAAATGAGCAGTGCTGCCTTTTTTTAATATGCAAAAACCCTCTGAGTGAGATAATGGGCTCAGCATTACCTCTGAGAGCTACTTCAAAGGTGCTGGTGAGCTACCAGTAGCTCCCGAGCTACTCGCTGGAGGTTCCTGATCCAGAGTATAGCAGTAACAATATTTTGGTTCAATAACCAGTCGCTACCAGTCACTGAGGCTGCGAGTCACCCACCCGTAACAAACATGCATCATTGATGCGAATAAACGGTGTTCAATCGCCATGCTGTATCAATTTCAGACTTTGCTTACCACAGTACGTGTAGATGTGGTTGGACTCCAGAAAGCGGACCTTTAAATTATGCAGCACGGCAGGCTCGTGGAGGTAGCTGAGAGCCGTCAAGTCATTCTCTCCCACCAGAATGTCCGGGTTACGCAGGAATGGGAGCTGGTTACTTTTGGAGTCGAGCGGATATTCATAGAGCTAAAATGGCAGAAACATAAAGAAAAGGACAGGTTAGAAAAATCGTTGACATGCAACTACTGAATTCTAAGTCAAGCCGAAATTTGTTGGCAATGAGTCTTTACATCAAAAATCTGAAAATAAATGACATCATTTCAACAATTAATGGATGTAACTCACACAGTGCTGCAAGCTATCTGTGTGGATAAGATTTTCAGCGCCTCACAAAGTGTAGTAAGCGCTATCCTTGCGATACAATACAGTGCAATAATACAACTGCAATATCATAGTTTCACACAGAGGGGTAGTAACTGCTACACAAATCCATTAATACAGTACAGTACAGTACAACTGCAATCTGACAGCCCCCAACAGAGGGGCAAGTAAGCGCTACACAAATGCAAAAAAAAAACCCTACAATTATATCGCTAGGGTTTCTTTGCTTTTTTTTTTACTTACTGTGGTCTAAGGATCTGCTACAAACAGAGACCCTGTCTTTCTCAGAGCAGCCCCTGTCAACATCAGACTGGCCAGACACCATGCCAGGTCACCAAGCTAACACAAAGATGCTAAATTATCATCACCTTTTATGTTCTAAAGTGGTAATGGTACATAGATGCTCTAGCATATTCACATATGGTCATGTTTTTCTGCAGAAACACGTGCGGGTGAAAGTAAGTGGTGGTGTGGTGTTCTCACACACCTCTGAATCCTAATTTGGTCATAAAGACAAGTTTAAGGACAAATCAGGATGCCCCTAAATCCCGCAAACAGGCCTAAATCTTCTTCACAGTGCATGTTTGTGGCACATCAGCAATCTTTCAACTCTAGAGCAGGTGTGTGTGGTTGCAGCTGCCACATGGATCAATATTCTTGAGCCTACCAGACAGCGCAAACAGTTTACAAAAGATGGATTATGGGTTTACCAACAACATACAGAGGCTTGGAGCCTGCCCATTGTAGTTGGCTTTCCTAGCACGCTCACTTGCCTGTTTCTTGATCGTGTCCCCGCTTGACAATCTTGTGTTTGTCTTACCTAGGGACAACATCCTCTTTACAATCTCTTTTGAATCTCTTTTCAAGCTCTATCTTTTTTTCTTTTTGGTTAAGCACTCCACAAGCGTGCATGTGGTTTCCAGCTGTCTCCCTTGTGTGCTTCTCTCCCCAGCACTCAGTGTTACTCACTATCAGCGATGCGCTTCTCCCCTTCCCCATCCTCCATGTTGTGGTCACTCTCATATTTCCCCACTGCTTTCTCACCCGTGTGCTGCTCCCCACTTGGTCCTCGCCGCTCCCACACTCATTGCTTCGCCTGCTCTCCTTTGTGTTGTTTTAGAACCCCCTCACGATTTGTTCTGCTTCCCCCACCTACAACCACATTCTTTGTTGCCTGTTGCTTCTCTTCTGCAAAACCACTTTCACTCATTTTTTTCACTTTATTTACTGGTCCAGTTCTAGAAACCATAGCTAAAAACTACTGGCAAAGCCAATCGGCCCCAAAGACAGAATGTGTATTTACACTTCAAAAAACTAAATCTGATGGCGAAATTCTTAGACAAGGGTATAATCTACAGCCAGTTTATACATCTCTTATAGATTTGTGGATTTTGTGGTATAAAAACAAATGCTTTAACTTTTAAGTCCTGGTTTTTGTCATATTGTTCTTAAATCTAATAATGGCTGGTGGTTTTAATGCCAATGGTTTTTATTGCCTACACAATAGTTTTATTTCATTATGGAAAAAAACTCTCTTGTACTTACACTGCGCCCTATGAAACTGCAAAAAGGAAAAAAGGCCAAACTAGATTTACTGTATCAAAAAGTAGTAGGTCTGTGCCCCACTCAGGGTGCCTATGCAGATGCAATGCTGAGGAATCCGTGCAGATCGGTACCCTACGAAGAACTGCTTTCCTAATGCATTCCCCAGACAAACAGACAACACTGGTCCCTCCCAATAGATATCAGCCTTTTACAGAGTACTAGGATGAGAAACTGGATTGTTTGGTAATATTCAGTGAGCAATGAATGGAAGTTATTGAATAATGCATAGATTATTGAGCATGAGACGTCTTGCAAATGAATCGATGCTATTTTATAATGTGTAGCCGATTGCTCACAGGATATGTCTTGTAAATGAATAAATGTTATTGCATAATGCACAGCTTATTGCGCACGAGATATGTGCTTTGATTGGATGAATGCTTTTGGATAATGCACAGCCTATACTGCATGACATAGGAGGTGTGCATGAATGGATGCTATTGCATAATGCATAGCCTATCGCACACTATATGTAGTGAAAGAATGAATGTCATTTAATAATACACAGCATATCCTACATAAGATACATGTTCTGAAAGAATGGATGTTATTGTATATAACGAACAACTTTCTTCCCTGAGACATGTTGTGAATGAATGAATGTTACAAGGTATAATGCATAGCATATCGTGCACAAGTTATATGTGGTGAATGAGTGAATGTTACTAGATGTTATTGCATAGTTTATCCCGTAGGAGGTATGTCTTGTTATTAGATATAACGAATAACCTACCTTTCAAATAAAGTCATGTAAATGGATATAATCCATAGTCTAACCCTTCCGAGACATACCTTGTGAATTAATGGATGGTACTGTGTAATGCATAGTCCATGACACACAAGATTTGTGTTGTGAATCCATATTTGTTATTGGCTAATGCATAGTTTATTTGCACGAGATATGGGTTGTAAATAAACAGATTTTATTAGATAATCCATAGCCTAACACCCACTGGGTATGTGTTGTGAATGAATAGATGTTATTGCAATGCTTATCCAACTCAAGACTTTTCTTGTGTATGAAACTAAATTACTGTATAGTTTACCCCGCACAACGTCTTGGGAATGAATGGATGTTATTACATAACGTATCCTGCACAAGATAATTCTCTTGTGTATTGGCTGAAGTTACTGCATAGCTTGCCCTGCCCAATGTCTTGCCAATAAATGGATGATATTTCATAACTTATCCCACACAAGGTATGTCTCTTGTGTATGAATTGAAGTTACTGCCTAGCTTACCCGCACAACGTCTTGGGAATAAATGTATGTTATTGCATGACTTATCCCGCACAAGATATGTCTTTGGTGTATGAATAGAAGTTACTGCCTAGCTTTCCCCGCACAACATCTTGTGAATGAAAGGATGTTATTGCATAACTTATCCCACACAAGATATGTCTTGTGAACGAATTGAAGTTATTGCTCAGTTTACCCCGCACAACGACTTGTGAATGAATAGATGTTGTTGCATAGCTTATCCCGCACAAGATATGTCTTGTGAATGAATGCATTCTATTGGATAATGCATGCACAAGATGTGTTCTGAATGCCTCACTGCGATTAACTGTGCTATCTTCTGTCATTAAAAAAGAAACAATTGCAAACAACATTTTGCATACATGTTTGAACTCTCTGAGAGAGGGGGTGTGTCCTAAAATGCATCCCCGCGCGCCTCGGCTCATCTACTTGTTATCTGCACACCTAAAAAGCAAGGGTTGGGTCTGGACTGCAGCCGCGTTCTGTGTGTTTGGAAGACTGCGCTTGAACTATCTGTGGCAACCATATGCTCAACAACCACTTTTTCAAGGTGCATACACACCAGAAAGTAGGGCTGTCTCCCACCTATGACAACGATATAATAAACCATTTAAAATGGAACCCCTCTATGGCAAGCAGAGAGACTCCATGTGGGGCCAAGACATACAGTAAGCAGCATGCCAAGCACACATGGCAGTGGCCCAGGACCAGCTGTAGGGAAATGTTCAGACAGCAGCGCACCCTGCTTTGAGTCCAACAGCCATCCCACGCCGGGGAGACCAGAAGGTCTCCTAAACTAAGCCTATTACCAGTGGTATATGACTTTGTTGATGCTATAAATTATGGAGTATGGGGAAAGTGTAAAGACGAGGCGCAGACTGATATAGGAGGTCATAGGTTTATTTGTGTAAAAGAGCCGTCCAGCCCGAAGGGGAGAAGAGCAGCTCCAACTGCCGCACAGGGAAACAGGGAATCGAGTCGCGGAGCATAGGAACACTCAGATCATGAGAACACTACATATTACATCCCAGAATTCTAGTAATAGAATTATAACAAATGGTATCTAGAACAGATCACCACACACCTCCCTCCTTTTTGAAAAAAAAAACAATCCCGTGGATTAAATGACAGTAGTAAAAGAAAAGTCAAACGTAATCACGAAACTTGTTTGGTCTGACAGTTGTTCTTGAACTCTTCCTTAAATTATTTCCAATATCAACAATTTTAGGAGAAAAAACAGTTGTATGGGAAGGATCTTTGGCAACACGAGAGGTACTCCACCAATTACCATTAGACAATTTGACAGCATTTTTGCGAACTTCGACCACCTGTTGAGAATCAAGAAATTTTGAAAAACCTTTCTTAACAGTAACAGGATTCTTGATTCTGACCCAATCACCTGCTCGAATATTGGGGAGCAATTTTTTGTATGAATGTTCATTATTGGGTAGAGAAGTCAAAGATTTCTCGTTGGCACATTGCCACACTTCTTCCAAATTACATCCCTTGTGGAAACTTTTAGCCATCCAAAAAGGAAAATCTTGGGAACAGGCTTTTCTTCCTCTCATAAGCTCGAAAGGAGAAAATCCAGTGGCAACATGAGGAGAAATACGATAGGACCAAATGAGATCTCTTACAGCTTGAAATATACAATTGCCTGACCTGAAAGCAGCTTGCACACATTCCACAATGACTCTATTGAATCTCTCAGTTTTGCCGTTGCTCTGGGGATGATATAAGGGAGTTCTAGTATGTTTAACACAACAATTTTTTAAGAAAATGCTCATTTCTTTGGAAATAAATTGTACACCATTGTCAGTGAGAATTTCTTCCGGACAACCTTCCCTCAAAAATATTTTACTCAAACAATCAATGACACTTCTAGTGTTGGGAACATTAATGGGTTCAACTTCAACCCATCTGGAAAGATGATCAACAAGTACCAGGAAATATTTTGAAGTATTGGGAAGGACATGAAATGGACCTAAAAAATCCAGACCAATTTTCTGCCAAGCTCTAATAGGAGGAGGAACAACAGAATTACTAACACCCTCTAAAATAAGAACTTTATCACTAGAATTGCACCGCGTGCAAGTTTTGATGGTTTCAACAATCTGATTGTCCATTTTAGGCCACCAAAAATTTGACCTGACATTTCTCTTGGTAATGGTAGCTCCTAGGTGTCCAGAATGTGCATTATTAATTATTTTCTCCGGATAAACAGAAGGAGGGATACATTTATTGCCTCTAACAACTTTGCCATTTACTAATGAAAGTTCTGAATTAATTTTCCAATAGATCTGAAGTTCAGGAGAAAGAGATTTTTCTTTGGGCCAACCTTTTTGAATAAAAGAAGATACATCTTTAAGTACAACATCATTCTCGACTGCTTTGATCCAATCACTTTCAGCAAAGGAAATAGAATCTTCAGAAATGTTGGCCACAAAGCATTCTTCAATCTCATTCTCCCAATCTTTATCTTCAGAATCTTGTATAGGTAATCTGGGTAAACAATCTGCTCGTTTGTTTTTGCTACCTGGAATGTAAATAACTTTGAAATTGAATTCTAATAGTTTGGTAGAAAGTCTAGCCAAACGTGCAGTGGTGCGATTGATATTCTTGCCTGACAATATATCGGCAAGAGGTTTATGGTCGGTCTGAAGAACAAATGGTCGGCCCCATAAGTAGGATTTGAATTTCTCTACGCTCCAGACGCATGCCAGAAGCTCTTTCTCTATTACTGAATACTTTCTTTCAATAGGACGAAGAGTCCTGGAGGCAAACTCCACTGTGAATTCTTTTCCGTAAGCCAATTGAGAAAGAACAGCTCCTAAGCCATATTCACAGGCGTCAACAGTGACCATAGTTTCTCTATCTCCATTGAATGGTTGAAGAGCAGGAGCTCTAGTTATATGTTCTTTAATTAGCAGAAAACCTTTTTCACATTCATCAGACCAACTGAAGGTAGCGCTTTTTTTAAGTAAAAGTCTAAAACATTCAGTAGTTTTGGCATAGTCTTTCATGAATTTGGAGTAAAATTCACAAAGACCCAGGAAGGACAAAAGTTGCTCTTTGTTTGAGGGAGGAGGAGCTTCAATAATGCTTTTGACTAAACCTGGTCTGGGTTTAATGCCATCTTTGGAAATGATATGACCAAGATATTCTACCTCTCTCGTTTTGAATATACATTTAGTTTTTTGTAAAGTTACACCTCTTTGTTCTAAAATGTTGAACACTTGGTCAATGACTTTCTCATGTTCAGTTTCAGTTTCAGTAAAAATGAGAATGTCATCTTGGAAAACCACAACATTAGTGAGTCCTTCAAACATTTCTGACATAATACGCTGAAAGACAGCAGCCGCAGAAGCCAAGCCAAAAGGGAGACGACGAAATTGAAAAACACCATCTGGCGTTACAAAAGCAGTAAGATGTCGTGAGAGAGGATGTAATTCAATTTGGTGGTAGGCTGCTTTAAGATCAAGTTTGGAAAACCATGTGGAAGAGCCCACCTTAGTTATTAAATCTTCAATACGGGGAAGGGGAAAACCATCAACCCAGATGGCCTCATTGAGACTGCGTAAATCCACACACATCCTAAGATCGCCAGATCTCTTCCTGGCCAAAACAATGGGAGAAAGCCATAATGTGGATTCTACTTTCTCAATAATTCCTTGTTCACATAGTGACTTAAGATGTTTGGATAAATCATTTCTAATGCTAAGTGGGACATTTCTAAGTTTATGTTTGATCGGGGTAATGTTGTCTTTAACCTTAATGAAATGTTGAAAGTTGGTGATTTTGCCAAGTCGATCTTCAAAAATTTTCTCATATTTATTTTCCCACCATTTGTTGTTTAAAATGTTGCATACAGGAACAGGAAGTGAAGATTTAGAACAAGGAGGATTGTACCCTTCAATAAATACAGGATTGGGTAAACCAGGTTTAATGGTAATGCCGAATTCAGCTTGATGTATGAGACCGAGGACGTTAATGCCTCGTTTAGCAACATAAACTTTCCCTTTAATATGTTTATTGAAAATTGATATTTCAGCCCAGAAGTATCCTAAAAGATTAATTCTACTTCCTTCAAAAGCTACAGTAAGAATGTCAGGAGGAAGTAGACATTTGTCTTGCCAAAATTGAGAATATTTGTCATGAGACACAATAGTAATGCGAGCTCCAGTGTCTACAAGTAATTGAATGTGATAACTATCAATGATAGTGTCAACTTCGGGATCTGGAACATGAAGTGTAAAGCTGGAGTTGTCACTATTTTTTACTACAACAACATATTCTTGATTAGTTACATCACATTCTGGATATTCAGTGGAAAGTATTGGGGAATTTACATCGGAGGAAGATTCATTTTCATTTATAACACATCGCACATTGCCTCTTCTACCTCTCATGCAAACTTTTGAGAAATGACCATTTTTGCCACATTGACTGCATTGTTGATTAGCAGCAGGACAATTTTTGAAATTAGAAACATGGTAAGATGAACCACATCTGAAACAAAAAGTACTTTGACTAAATTGTCTATTAGGCATAAAAGGTCTTCTGGTCCCCATTCTTCTAAAATAACCACGTGAGTCACGAGGAATGAAATTAGGTGTTTTGATGGGAGTAGACATTTTGGTAGAGACAGTACTTGAAATAGATGTATTAGAAAGGGAAACTTCTAATTGTTTAGAATCTTCTAAAGATGTTTCTATACTTTTAGCTATGTCTATAGCTTTATCTAAAGAAGGATCTTTGCAAGATAATAATTTTCCTTGAATTTGTTTGCAAGAGCAACGGGCAATGAGTTGATCCCTAATAAGTTGTGAGGTGAAATTATCAAATTCGCATTTGGAGGCAAGGATTTTCAAAGCAGTTACAAAAGTGTCAATGCTTTCTTCAGGCTTTTGAACTCTAGTAAAAAATTTATAACGATGTACTACCATGTTCTTGGTTTTGACAAAATATTTGTCTAATCTGGCTATAGCTGTTTCAAATTCATCTGGGGTTTCACCAGGGGGTGGAGTGTAAGGAGATAAATGATCAAAAACATTTTGACCTTCTACTCCAAGGTGATAATACATAAGATTCTTTTTTTTTTCAGCACGATATCTTAGGCCATCAATGGCACCTAAATAAGCCATGAAGGATCTCAACCAAAGTTTCCATTCGAGAGGAGGATCACCAGGAGTCTGGAGAAATGGAGCTGGAGCAGTAACGCTTTGCATTGTGAAATTCTCTATTTTTGTTTATTAATTGAAGTGAGAATTTTTTTTTTAATTTGTTGAGAAGCTGTGCGCATCAGCGTGAAGAAAAGCTGTGCACACCAGCGTGAAGAAAAGCTGTGTACACCAGCGTGAAGAAAAGCTGTGCACACCAGCGTGAAGAAAAGCTGTGCACACCAGCGTGAAGAAAAGCTGTGCACACCAGCGTGAGGATGTTGCTCTAATAGATGAACATTGTGTGCATATCAGTCACTTTATAAATTAAATTTTGTATAAATACGTAGTTGTTTTGATATTTGAATGTAAATTATTCGTTGTATGTACATCAGCGTGCAAAAGTTCTTTTTAATAGTAGAGATTTGTATATATGTGGCTGTGTGCATCAGCGAAGATGTAGTGCTTTTGATTGGCTGTGCACAAAATATATATTAAAAAAATTGAAGACAGTATATTTTTATAATAAAGTAGAGGAAGCCTTTGTGATGATAATGGAGATTGCAGCCGAGTTTTTTTTTTTTTTTTTGTGCGCCTTTGTGACGATAGTTGCAGCAGAGTCTTTTCGTGCTGAGGCTTTGTGACGTTTAATACTCCAGGAACGTCATGTCGTGTGAACGAGATGAGACATTGCTGAAAGGCTTGCGTGAATTGTGAAGCGTGAAGCGTGAGGAGACGTCGTCGTCAATGGTAACCAGCGTTTGTAGCGTGATGACGCTGAGTCAATATCCGTTAGGACGTCATCAGAACGAGTGGGTAGCTCGCAGAGAAAGGAACCGGCAAATTAGTTGTGCGCAGTGCGGTAAAGTAAGTTCTGAACGAAAATTATAGTTTGTTGTACAAGTCAGTAGAGCGCTGTTATGTGTAGATGCAGAAATGACTGCGCGCGCTGGTTTGGGTAGTGCGTTGTAGAGCTGGGCGTAGATCAGCTGTGACGGCTCTCGGTGAGTACGGCAGGCGTTATAAAGATTGAGAAAGGTACTCACGTACTCCTTGTAGAGAAAGTGTCGTCATCGGTTTGACAGGGTGAAGCGCTGATTGTTCTTGCTTTTGAGTTTTACTGTATTAGGCGGATGTTCGTCGTAGAATCAGAGAAGCAGCTGACCATCCTCTGTCGCCATTGTAAAGACGAGGCGCAGACTGATATAGGAGGTCATAGGTTTATTTGTGTAAAAGAGCCGTCCAGCCTGAAGGGGAGAAGAGCAGCTCCAACTGCCGCACAGGGAAACAGGGAATCGAGTCGCGGAGCATAGGAACACTCAGATCATGAGAACACTACATATTACATCACAGAATTCTAGTAATAGAATTATAACAAATGGTATCTAGAACAGATCACCACAGAAAGCCACAGAAGCCTCCTGTCAAAACACGGATTGGCAGGGAAGGCTGCCTCTGAGACTGAGATGAAGCCCCACGCTGCTCGTTTATATCAGCAAGCTGTTCCCTTTGCCGGGAGGAGACTACACACAACGGGGGACGGCACAGAGCCGTCCAGACCCACAAACAAACAAACCACGCTTCTTGCATTTAGCAAAAAGCATGTTTGTGCTGGAGAGACAGGCGGCCTACTAGGGAAACCAGGAGAATCCCTGTTCGCAGGACAGCTTGTAACTTCCGGGGGGCAGCAGCCGCATGGGTGTAGTGAGACACCCGGCCGCAACATGTACCTCGCATGCATCCCGAGGGCGCAGTTTACAATGGAGTCAGGGAAAGGCCACCTCTCACAAACAAACTCCTTATTGATTGATTGGTGCCTTTCCTCAATGCGCCCTTGTGTTATAGTGCTGTGACTTTATAACCATCTAATGATGTATTACTCTTTATTTTAACTCTTATCCAGTGCTTAATTTGTAAAAAAACGTAGTGCCCGGGCTCTCGACAGGAGGACACTAGAGCTTGTACCATCCGTTGCCCCTGGCAGCACTGCCAATGACAGCACCAACACACTACTAATCATCACACTCTTAAAAGTGTGACAATTCATACCATTACAGGCCCCCAAAGCTATAAGAATGGCTTTGGAGGCAAATACTACTAATTGGAAATGTAAATTTAAATAATAAACAGAAGTTGTTGTTCTCGTACCTAAATTGGGAGACATCACTACCATGTGGCAGACAGTCATAAGCCCCGGTGCTGGCAATTAAGTGCCGGTGCTGAGTACCGGAAAGCCCCGGCACAAATTAAGCACTGATTTATCCCCTCATGTACCTCTTGTAAATGTAATCACACAACATGTCAAGCGCTCTGATACCCTCGGGTCTAGACAGCGCTATATAAAACTCAAATAATAATAATAATTTTACTCACAAAACGGAAATTGGCATTTATCTGCAGAAGAATCACCATATAGACTCTAAAGAAATGTTTGGCTAGAGATTCCCACTCATCAGAAAACATCCATTATCTCAGTCATGCCACAGATCTAGAATGAGTTTATCATTGTGTGCTTTGGGTCCCTCAGAAACGGAGGTTCGCCATGCCAGTCTCTATTGGGAGTGATCAGGGGCCACTCTGTATCTGGCATCCAATGTACCTTAGCCTTCACACTTGCAGGGAGCATCGACTGGGCTTTGCTATACTCATCTTAAATTCAGATATCTGCAAGTACCAATTCTGTCCTGTGATGTGTGATCTGTACTCACCTTTCTGAAGATTTCTATTTTGTCTGTACTTTCAGGTAAGCAAGTTGATAATGGATAAGATAAAATGTCAACAACACCCAGAGGCCCCAGTACTAGGATTTACTCACCTATTCTTGAACATTTTGCCTTTACACCATGTTGTAAAGTTATGGAATGATGTTGTGAATAGACTCCTGAAGAATGTGGGCACTGCCCATACACTCATTTAATGCTGGCACTCCCCGGGCGGTGTATTTGCTGGATCATTTCGAATGTTGGAAAGAGTACAAGATGAAATTCCTAGAACTGGCCAACATATTGTGTGTGTTTTGCTGTGGTATGTTAATCAGGCCTTCCCAAATACTGTGGCTGAGAATGACCTTGGCGCATCGAATACATAAAGGATACCACCTCCAAGAGGGCATTAGCCACCCACTGCAACAGCCAAGTAAGATGGTCTGTGCAAGAAAGCAGGTTGTTTTCCTTCAGATCACTCAGCTGTGGAGCTCTCTCAAGAAACTGCCTTTTTAGTGATGCCTTGAAAGCATGGTAAGTGTATCAATACTCTGCCTTTGAGGCAAGATACTAGGGGCCAGATGTAGGTGGCCATTTACCGGCCGGTAACGGCCGATTTCGGCCGTTACCGACCGGTAAATGGGTTATTGGGATGTAGGGGGCCAATTTTACCAAATCGGTAAATTTACCGAATCGGTAAAATACCGAATCGGTATTTTACCGATTCGGTAACTTCTAGATGTAGGTGGGACTCTTCTGAGTCCCAAAGGCCTTTCAGATTCGGTATTTTACCACCCAATCCAATTGGGTGGTAAAATACCGAATCCAGGTGTGCATGCACACCTATGCCATGTGACAGACAGACATGCCCTTAGGGCATGTCTGTGTGCCACATGGCACACATGCCTGTATTTGGGGTGCTAGAGGGTGTCAAAGTGACACCCCCTGCACCCTTGCTGTAATCGGTATTTACCGAATCGGTAAATACTGATTCGGTAATGCCCATTGATTCCTATGGGCTTCAATGCCCATAGGAATCAATGGGCATTACTGAATCGGAATTTACAGAATCGGTAAATACCGAATCTTAACGATTTGGCATTTACAGATTCTGTAATACCTACATCCCCCCCCCCCCCCCTCTACTTTACCACTTCTTAAATACTGAATCGGTAAAATTAGGTATTTAAGAAGTGGTCAAATTAAATTACCTACATCTAGGCCTAGATCCTGATTCACAAGATCAAGCCACCATGCAATCTTCCATGCGGAGATGACAGGTGTGAGTCTTATGTATGTACATTTTACAGAAATGTCACAGTCGTAAATGCAATTTAGTAGGTATTCACTAGGGAATGCTCTAAGCAAATGTGTAAACATGCACCTTGATGTATTGTGACTAGTGTCAGAGGTATCAACAGTCCTTACACAAAGTTACACACACTTCTACACTTTAACAACCAGATGCTGGCATGCTGTATTTTGACTTTGGACATCTAGAATAAATTAAAATCAGTTAAACTACAGTTTCTTTCACTGAGTTTGTTTATTTTTATTATACTCTAAAATCTGAGCCTGAATAACATTTGAAACACAACTGGTCGACTAACTTGTTTGATATTTTTCAGTAAAATTTAAAAGCATTAAAGAGGAGCTGCTAGGCCCAGGGGAAATGGTAAGATTTCAAGAGAACACCGGAAATCCTTTGTGAATCGGAGTCAAAAACCTAATCATGTGCAGACATGGGTCACTCATGCAGGAGTAAGGGACTACTTTTTGAATCATGAAAAAAGATCAGTATAAAACAAATCTATATCCTCTCGGTCCAAGGCAGACCAATTCAGATATAGAAGCAGGTGTGCCATGGACAGAAAACACTCAACAAGTGTGCATTCTCATTATTAAATGTGTATCACATTCTAGTTTAGGCTCTGAGCACACAAACATACAGTCATGGTACTGGGTGCCTTGGTAGATAGGTCTTCTGCTTGATTTCACGTGTCTGGCCAGTAGCCTGACCCCAGTTTTATAGCCAATGTAGTGGTGGTTATTTATTGAGGGGATTTGTATGGCACATTCTTAACAGAGTAGCTGATGGTGTGTGTCACTGCAGGCAGGTTACATAGGTGTGGCCGACATTTCAAAACACAAACCTTGTACGCAAACATGTACAGACAACCTCATTAATGATGACAGAACAGTTTGCATGGTTACCATTTTTAATGTCTGATCATTATATTTACATTCTCATATAGTTGCATGATGAATTCGCGGAGAAGTTCATGAAGAACAGAGGAAAATGGCGAATCAATGAGTCATCACTTATTTCCTGATGCACAGGAGGGGCGGAGCTTACTTCAGATGGGCACCACCATATATGGGCAAAGACAGAGAAGACTTGTTTCCTTCTCCTTTCCTTCTGAGTCATGTGTAGGTCCAGGGTCATTTGGTTAGAGATGATGTTGATGTAGGTGCATCCTGGGAGGAATAGCTTGTCATGCTTATTATAATATAAACTGTGACTGTAGAGCCAGCAGAGGGTTTAGAGCTGGACTTTAAGGCACATTTGCCGTAGCCTGAGGACAGGAAAGCTACAATATGGAAGGTGGCTTTCAGTGGGTGACAGTGGATTCATGGAGGCCGGAGGGCTGAACCTGATACGGGGAAGGAGAGCTTGGATGGCTGACTGGAAGAGAAGGGTTGGAAGAAATACTTTTATTTTGCACAGGAGCCGGATTTGTAATTTTACCCTGTTAATGAGGGTGAACTCCATTTTTGTTGGGTTAGGTTTTAGGTAAAGAGTAGTCATCTAAGAAATGGAACTTAGGCCTTCTCTCAATCCTTTTATGCACAGTGTTGATGATACTTTGAGACAGAGCTGAATATCATTCGCACATTCGAGCACCAAGTCGTGTGCTGTCACAGAGGTAGAATAGCATGGGTCAGACGATGGAGGCTTGGAGGCTACGCAAGGGTTCTAGGAGTGGTTAATATGGAAATATTGTTATCTGATGGAAAAGAACGGGATAAGTCAGTTGAGGATAGTGTCAGAGATGTCCATACTTCTGCGCAGGCTGTAATGTAGGCTTTGGGGATTCAGTCGTCCAGTGGCCAGCTACTATACATCTACTCAAACTGTGATTCAAGGAATGTTTTTGTCTCTGATTTTGAGATTATTGTCAATGACCTGCAGGGTTGTGGTTTTATTTCTACAATAAGGGCGAAAGTCTGAAGTGGAGGCTTGAAGTAGGTTGTGTTGCTCAATGTGGTTTTGTAGTTGCAGTGCTACAGCCTTTTCAGGGCCCTTGTCAAGGATTGGTACATGGGAAATGAAGTGGTAAATAGAAAGATCAGCAGGATCAAAAAACATTTTTTTTTTTAATGATGAGAAGAATTTATTCAGTTTTTAATGAAGCAGAGAAGATTCCAACGCAGGACAGCACTGAGATGAAGCTAAAGTAGTGATTGATGGCTACAGGGAGAGACATTTGATTATGCGGGATAGCGGCATGTCACCGTCATATGATGCAGCTTTGAGAAATTGAAGGGTTACGGTCAAGATATCATTGGGGAGGTGTTGGAAAGACTGCCAAAGAGAGGTGTTGCCCATAGCGATGCTGCACTACAGCGGGCTATAAGATGATTCTATAGCACATCTGCAGTACATAACGTACCAAGAGGTAGTGAGTGGTTCCCTATGCACATGTTCTGTTGAGGATCAGGGTGCTGAGCTTTACTAGGAGTCGGTGATTTTTTATTCAGGTTTCTAAGGAGAGGAAGGGTGGGTCTCGTCTTATTTCGAATGGGATTGTATTCTTTGTCTAGGGAGAAAAACCAAAGAGACAAGACAGTGTTGAAGGATTTGTTTAGATTCCAGGTTGAGGATCTCAGTATTGTGGGGGTGTCCGTACTTCCCTGAACTTTGAAGTTTTTCTTAAGTAGTTGGGTGAGTTATGTATTCAAAGCCCCAAGAGTACAAAGGGTTTGGAGTGGAAGTAATTGAAGCTTAAATATGATTAGTGTAATGCAGGGGTCTCCAACTTTTTTTATAATAAGAGCAACTTACGTTTAATGATGGAACAGTGATCACATCAGACACAATTACATTAGTGGCCAGTCTATGCAAGATTGCCAGCAGTGATCACCTGAGTGCATCAGGCACAACTGCAAGCATTAATGTAAACAAGGCTTTGTCAATGTGGAATGCAATTGCTGCAATGCCCCTGGCACCAAATTAATAATAATACTAATAAGTCTCTCCAACACCCCATGATTTATCACTCAAATATCAGCTTTAAATTTATTTTGGATGCACATCTATTTTTAATTTTTTATTATGGGTTCTGAAAATACACACATTTTTGCCTCAAATACAGTTTTCAATGTTGGTATACATGCGTTAATTCAGTAAAGCAAGGACCTTCAAATTTAGTAGGATGGGCTGCTCACAGAATAGCTAGTTACAGGTAGCTGGAGAGCCTGGTGTGATGTGTTCATATTTCGCGTGTTAGAGATTAGTTTTACAGCAGCACTGGTGAAAGCTTTTAGGGAGTGGTTCTAACTTTAGGAAAGCTAGTGAGCATTGTTATCTATTCTAGTTGAGATCAAATGAATGTAGGTACCACCCGATCTTCAGCAGATATAATGATTTCAATGTGTTTATTTGGACTTTTTGCCATGTTCCACATGTAAGTGTACTTAGTTTTAATTTGTTTTCTTGTTTTATAACCATTGATTCCGCAGTGTGCATGTTTTGACCACCTCTGAGAAGTTTTGTTTGTCATTTCGCTGCATTACCGCTTTGATCGTGACTACTAAAGAGAAACTCTGTCGAGAGCCACTGGAATTATGCGATTCTGCAGCCGCAGTGTTTTCTGTATAATTATGGATTTGCTGCAGATAACACATAATCCATTATTTTCTGCATGATTTGTAGAGTGTAACAAAAACAAATTGTTTCTACCTCAGACGGATCAACAGGCACTAAATATGCAGTGACATGTTACCACACAGTGGAAGATCCATAGCAAAGGTTGACTGATCACTTTTCAGTTGCTTATTACTCTGTTTGGGTATTAAAATGGTACTGAGGTGAAACCTTTGCTCAGACAGTGATAACATGTGTAAAGATGACAAAACAATGAAGACATACTATTACAAAATGTGACGCAGTACTCTGCATTATTAGCCCTTTCATGCCACACAGGTTAGTCAATGCTGCCAAACAAATTGGTCCTCCCCTGTTGCATAATTCCACTGGACAATAGAAAATGTGGGGGTGTGGGGGGTTCCCACACCAAAACCAAGCGGTGCTCCTGGATGAGTGAAACCCTTCAAAATTAATGCAGTTCAATATGAGTGCAATCCAATTCCAAAGATTGTTAATCAAAGTAGAATTTTAATCCATTGTTATGAATTTAAATCATGTAAACTTCAATATGATTCAACAGTGGTTCATCGCCATGTCAATATTCACAAATTAATTCCACAAGGTCCCAAATCCCAATGCATTTCGGGACGATGTCCCTTCGTCAGGGGATAATCTGTGGGAAACCAAACACTGTATCAGGGGGTGGTACATATTCCAACCTCAATGACTGACAAGTAATTAAAATAAAGTACCAGATAATGAAAGTGCATGTACGTCAGCGAAAACATGCTGTAAACTACCCAAAAAAAGTGTGTAAAGCGGAGCATGATAAGGGAAATGCCTCTAAAACATAGACCAGAAAAGTCACCAAGGAAATTGTCGGTTCTGGTGGTTAGCGTAATTGTGTGAGCAAACAGGTGAACAAAATACGGGAAAAACAATCGAAAATACATATTCATTACTGGAGGTGCAGGAATATGTGTAAGAAACCGAAGTCACCAAACAGGAATGGCGGAAATCAATCAAAATCATACTCGTGCGAAGGTGCAGGAATGCGAGTAAAGAACCAAAGTCACCAAATAAAAATAGCGGGTGCCGGAATTTTACGGGAGTGAGGTGTAAACTACTCACTTCCCAAGTGAAGTGTAAACTCTTACCTGCGAGGTCGAGAAGACACACTCGCACGGCGGAACATAGTAGTCACAAACGGGATAGAAGGAGCGTGGTGGGTTTAACTGATCGGGTGTGTAAAGGTAGAAAGAGGACTCAACCCGGTGACATCGTGAGCGAGGATAACAATGTTGTGCAGCAAATACGTGCATTAATAATGTTATATGAATTATAGTGACGTTGTGATGTGCGCTTAAAAAAAGGTGAAACGTGGCCAATGAGATTAACAAGCATTGGAAATGCAATAGGTCTCGCAGCATTAGAGTTAGTGCTTTTAGAATTGTTTATGGGTTTTTTTTGTAAATCTTTAGCATTTTTGTTTCCTGTAGCCAATGCTAAAGAATTTCAAAAAAAAAAAGCCATAAACATTTCTAAAAGCTCTGAAATGCAGTCTGAAATGCTGGATATATATTCAGTACAGATACACTATATTGTTAATGAAGACATAGGATATAATATGTTGTACTGTATACACACAATTAGATGGGAACGTGCTGTGTGTGTCAGCGATTGAAAGAGACTGCACTCAGAGTTGCTGTGCGCATCAGCGAAAAGATTGCAGAGTAGACACGCAATACTTGTACTAAAGTGTTGTGCGATTGTACTGTAGGCACGCAATTTAAAATCCAGCTAAACGCGTCAGCAGAGTTGCTGTGCGCATCAGCGAGTGAACTGTAAACTAGACACGCAGTTTTAAAATCAAGATGTGCGTATCAGCGAAAAGATTGCAGGGTAGACGACCAAATACTTGTACAAAAGTGCTCTGCGTGTCAGCGAAAGAACGTAAAAGTCTGCACTGGGCACTGCTGTGCGAGTCTGCAAGAAAGCATGGAGCTGCTGTGCGCATCAGTGAGTAAACTGTAAAGTAGGCACGCAATTTAAAATCCAACTGTGCGCGTCAGCGCCGCGGAGTTGCTGTGTGCATCAGCGAGTGAACTGTAACTTATACACACAATTTTTAAATCAAGCTGTGCGTATCAGCGAAAGGATTGCAGGGTAGACATGCAAATACTTGCACAAATGTGCTGTGCGTGCCAGCGAATGAGCATTAAAGTGCACACAGCGTCGCTGTGCGCGTGAGCGATAGAGCATGGAGCTGCTGTGTACATAAAATGGACACAAAGCTGGTGTGCACGTTAGTATTGGCACAAAGCTGTTGTACACGCTGTTGTCCGTCTGTAAAGGCTGCTGGGTGTGTCAGCCAAGGAGAATGAAGCTGGTTTGCGCGTCAAGGTTTCTAGGTGCGCAATCAAAGAGCAACGTCGGGTCAATGCGTTGCACGTTGCGTTCCAATGACGAATTTCTGGAATGCCACAGTTATATGGAGAAGTCCTAAAGTTCACAGAGGAAAGCACAGTGCCAGCACGAGGACGGGCAGTCACGAGCAGGTAGTTAAAGAAATAACATGGAACCACCCGGACAGCGGTAAAGTTAACAAGTGAAAGCGGGATGTAAGTAGGGGGGAGGAGAAGTCTGGGCAGGCAGGATGACTCAGGGGAGGGGGCGGAGCGGGGCAGAGCGGCATGTGGGTGTGAAGAAGCCGGGCCTTTGAAGTGAAGCTAAGCTTCACTTCAAAGGTGTCGGAGGAATGCGGGCGGCTGTGCACGCGCTTTTAAGCTCAATGCACATGCGCATTGAGCTTAAAAGTCACGGGCACTGCAAGGAATCGCCACGATTCCTTGCAAGTTGGATAAAGAGTGGATAAGCCCCCATAGTCTCGCAAGCTCGATGCGCATGCGCATCGACAGGCGAGACCTAAAAAGAATTGTTGTAAACGGAGTGATGAGTGAAGGTTAGAAAAGGGTCAGCCATTTTGAAACGGGGAAACTAAGACACAAGTACAATGATGTGCATACAACAAAAATAAACAATGAATGGTAATCACAATAATTACCGCGCTCAGAATTTGAACAACCAGATGTGAGCACGAGTCTGAAAGGAGACTCAAAGATGAAAAAAGGTAAAGAATACTATAAGGACAATAGGAAGGGACGTGTTTTGGGAGAAAATAGAGTGATCGTAAATGTTTCTCTGATAGATTACATTGCATTACATAAGAAAAGAAAGTGTGAGAAAAAGGTAAAGGAGATTGAGGAGCGAGGGTGAGGTGCGAGAGTAAGACAGAAACGTGAGAAGAAGTATAATTGCTCTGGAAAAATCAAGAATCAGGTTGAAAGTGCAACCGGATAAGGAAATGCTTAAAGGTAGCAACTGTATTCCATCCTGTCGTTGAGGCCCTTTGGTTGACAAGAGTCCAAATATTTAATCCAAAATAGTTCTTTTTGAAGTAGTCTTTTCCGATTGTCAACGCCTGGTCTCGTGGGAACCACCTCCAGTACAAGGAATCGCAGTTGACTGATGTTATGCTTAGCTGAAATGAAGTGGGTGGCTAGCGATGACTTAAGATTCTTATTTCTGATCGTGCTCTTATGTTCTGTCAAGCGTATTTTCAGTTTCCTTTCTGTTTTGCCTACATAAGGTAGACCACAGGGGCATTTCACAAGATATACCAAGTTCATAGAGTCGCAGGTGGCATTGGTCTTTAGTTTGATAGATTTTCCGGAAAAAGGATGATTGATGGTACTTCCTTTAATAATGTTATTACAATGACCACAGTTGTGGCAAGGTCTGGTTCCATTATAAACAGCACTAGTCAGTTGCGGCTTGGTCTCCAACATGTTTTTGAGATTGTTGGCTCTTTGATAGGCAAATAATGGAATGCAATTGAACAAACCTTGGAAGTCTGGTTCTGTTTGTACCATTTGCCAATGGTTCAGAATGATATTTTTGATGGTGGGGCTTCTGGAGGAATACTTTGACACAAATACCGGTCGCTCAGTAGATGTTTTGTGCAAATTAGGTACTAGGAGATCATCACGGTTCTTAGACTTAATGCGATCCCTGGCGGCCTGTAAGGTCATTTCCGGGTATTTTCTGTCTCTGTATTTCTGTAAGATCTTTCTTTCCATGGATGCATATTCCGTTGGTTCAGAACAAATCCTTTTGGCCCTCAATAGTTGTGAGAAAGGAAGGTGTTTTTTCAATGGAATCGGGTGACAACTGGTGTACCAGAGGGCATTGTTCCTGTCGGTCGACTTGGTAAACAGTGAGGTACTTATGAGATTGTTTTCAATGGTAACCTGTATGTCCAAGAAAGGTAAACTCTTAGGGTCTGTGGTGTGAGTAAACTGAATATGATCATCTATATCATTGATGTAGGAAATGAAGTCAGATAGTTGTTCTGATGATCCAGACCAGATCAAAAAAATGTCGTCGATATACCTCCAGTACGTTGCGATTTTATCGTTCCACTGGGCATTTTCCAGAATGTGGTCAATTTCCATTCGGTGCATGAACAAATTAGCATAGCTGGGGGCAGCGCAATTTCCCATTGAGGTGCCCACAAGCTGGAGGTAGTGTTCATTATTGAAAGTGAAATAACTATGATACAGCATGAACTGCATGAGTTCTAGTAGTAACACTTTTAGGTCATCATTCATGGGGTCAGAGAGTAAAAAAGACTCTAGCGCTTCAATACCCCTGTTATGTGGTATTGATGTATAGAGGGCACATACATCAATAGTGGTCACAGTATACTGAGTGGTGGGATCAAGGACCACTTGCTTGAGTTGGTTAAAAAAATCAGTAGAATCACGTATGTACATGGACATGCCCCGCACAATGGGCTGCAGATACATGTCAACGAATTTACCTATGGGTTCATGGAGAGAGTTCTTTGTCGAAACGATTGGTCTGAATGGAGGTTGTTTGAGATTTTTATGAATTTTGGGTAGCATATGTATGCTAGGACACTTCGGGTAAGGGTGCAACAAGAATTTCAGGTCCTTTTGTGTAATAGTTCCCATTGTAAGAGCCTTTTCTAAAATTGATCGCAAAATTTGACAAAAGGCTTCAGTGGGGTCAGTATTCATTTTCATATATAAGTTGGTATCGTTCACGTGATTGTTGACACTTGTTGTGTAGAATTCACGGTCAAGGACGACTAGAGCTCCACCTTTGTCAGCTTTGCAACAGCAGATTTCATTGTTGTTGGTGATCTCTCTAAGAGCTCGGTAGTCAGATGTATTGAAATTACACCTCTTAGGTGCAGGTTTTTTGAAATTCTCTTTCAGAGCGTTGAGTGTGATGGTCTCGTATGAGTCCAAAATCTTGTGACTCACAGACACCATAAATGTACTCTTACTTCTAAGATCCTTGCAAGTATGCTGGACAGGGGGTCCAGATGGTGGCTGTACGTTGTTGAAGAAATGTCGCAGCCGTAGGTTCCGCATGAACTTAAAGAAACAAATCTCAATTTCTAGTTCATTAGAGTGATAGGTTGGGACAAACGACATCCCTTTTTGCAGTACCCTCATTTGGTTCGGGGTTAATGAAGTTTGAGAAATGTTCACAACTAGGTTGTTTTGCTCCTGGTTGCATATGCTATAGCGGTCGTAGTTGCGGTTGCTGCGGTTTCTGCCCCGCCGGGTTCTGCGGCGGCGATTGGGCCTTTCTCTAAAAAAGGAACACCAGAGGTAGATGGAATGTTAGAAGAGGTGTTTGTGGCCCCTCTCTCTAGAGGGACAGTCTTCTGGGATCTGCTGTGAGGTGGACCACGTTTTTGAGTTGTTGAGCTGTCAGAGGAAGTACCTTCATCAGATGAAGGGTTAGAAAATGGTCGTTGTTGTCTCCGTTGAGCGTAAACCTCCGCCCAGCTGTACACCTCCCCTAATTTGTAATCCATGGTGTCTCTTTTATATTTTCTGATTTTCCTGTCGTTGATTTCTTTGGTATACTTGTCCAGTTGGAGGTTTATGTCTTCGAGCGCTTTATCTAGTTCAGTTTTGTTCATGTTTTTATCCAGGTTCTGATGAATGTGACCTATTTCTTTATCAAGGTCTGTCAATGACTTTTGACAATTCCTCGACAATAAGAAGAATGAGGTCTAGGGAACAGCGGTTCAGGATGGCATACCAGCGTTCCGTGAACTTTGGGTTGTTCCTACAGAGAGTCGGCTTCAAAGCAATTCGTAGTCCTCTAGGTATACGTTGGTCCTTATGGTATCGAATCAACGTACCTGCATGTAGACGTTGGTTGATAACTCTTTTGGAAGTATATAACAGTTGCCTAAGCATGCTTGGGTTAGAGAAAGTACTGGTAGAGGTTGGGTCCACCTCCTTTACAAGTGAATAGATCCTTTGAATTTCATCTGGGTTAAAGCCAAAGGTTTCTGCGCGATTAGCGGTGATGTTTGAGATTTCTTCAAAAGACATTTTTGATTGGTTGGGTGCTCACACTGTTTTGCCAGAGAACTTGATACAAAAAAATGTCGGTGTAGTGCCACACCACCGACATTTTTTTGCATAATTCCACTGGCCATGACTATATCCTATTTTGTTTTCATTAAATGCAAGATCACAACCAGCATTATCCCTTAATACAAAAAGCTAAACAATATTATAATAAAATATAGAGAATATTCAAACAGGCATTACAAGCAGCCAGATACTTTAAAAAACTGTAGTGTGGCCTCTGTAAGTGCTGCTCTCTTAATTTATGATTGGTATGGTGGTTTGCTCTCGCTCTCATTTGAAATGGTAAAGTGTTCCACAATTTGGGACTTGCAACCTTTAAAGGAAAGACCAACAGATCTTACTCTATTGCATCTGGGGGTAAGTTCAGCATCTCCTTTGAGTCACATAGATTCCTATTACTTTACTAACTGGAATAGGTCAGCCATTTAATTTTGTGCTTTTTAAATAAAAATGTTTGACAAAGAAAGCAAAGCACCCTGACTGATTCTCAGGTCATTATTTAGCAGGCCAAGTTGAGATTGTCAACACTTAAGTCTCAAGGGTGGGGGGTTGAGGTGTAAACAGGGTTTAATCCAATGCTTACTTGGCTTGTGAAAGAATCTGCATGAGGTGGTGGGAAGTCTGTGTTGCCCTTTTTTTGGGGCAATAGAGAGGTAAGTTGGAAGGTTGGTGCAAAGTAATCTGTAGAGGCAAGGGGGCGAGAAGGAATTAGATAAGAGGTGAGAGCTAGGATGCAAGAAAGTATAAGCTCATGATTGTTGTCCATCTTTTGAACCAAGCTTTGATATGTGAGGTAAGGTTGTATGAGAACAAATAGTTTAGAAAGGAGTCTTTCATGTTGCGGTATTCTGTCTTGAGGGAAGTTGGCGTTGCTTAGTTAATTATTATTGGAATTAGACACGAGAGACGATGAGATTGGAGAAATTGTTGACAAAAATGCTTCTCGTTGTTAGGGTGGTGATATATGAGGGATGGCATATTAGGTGGACTGTGCAATGTTTCAAGCAGGAGGTAGTGACTAGTGAGGCATGTCAAGAGACATTAAAAATATGTAGGAGTGAAGGGTGGTGACGGTGAAGCTAAATTTGTAGAAGGTGAGACAACTGCTCAATTTGTGTAGGCGTGGTAGGTGGTGCGTTATGTATCCATGGCGATGAGTTCACAAAAGGATGGCTAAGATGTGTGAGTGAGATAAGTTGCCCTTTCAGAACAGAACAGCTGCCTAAATGGGGAGTCACCAGGAAAGTCACCCTATGCCTTGCTATCTGAGACTTGATGCTCTTGCACTGGCCGGTCACTTGGCGCCATGTGAGCTATAAAAATACAGTAATGGTAGCCGGAGACGATACTGACTTGGCAGCAAGGAAGTTGTCTGCTTTAAGAGAATAAACAATGTTTGGAGACTCCTGAATGGTCAGCAGAGGCACCCTGTCTAGGGATTTAACAAGTGTTCAGCGTTCCGATTCTGACAGATTGTGTTGGGCATTAATCTGAGAACAGCTGTGGCAGTTCGAGGTCAGACATCTTAACAGCTAAATAAGAAGCAGTTTTGGGCAAATGGATGTTGCTTAGATCCTCCCTAATGCTCAATGCAGGCTCCTGTTCCAAACAAAAAATATGTAAGTGTGATGAATCCTACTAAGTAGTTTCACCAGATTTGACAGGCTAAGTTTGGGCAAAGGAAAATGGAATATAGTAAATCTGGTTTTGTGCATGACACCCTCCATGATTATGTCACCCAGCAAGTGTCGGGAATGAGTAATGAAGCTTGGGACTTGTATTGGTGCTGGGATATGACAGAAGGGGATTGTGAACTGTATTCCTACAAGATTATGATGTATCGGCCTACGGCAGCTGGGGTTTCGAGGAACCCAGACAGAATGGAGGTCAGAAGATGGGACTTCTAGGTCATTCTAGGCAGCAGCACTACTCAGGACATGAGTTCCATGGTGGCGGGCCTGGCAACCTTCTGTATTGCATTTCTTTACCCTGTGTTGTTGTAGTACATTAACCGATTCCTCATCTCCCACCTTTCTTATTTTCTTCGTTATCGTTTACCTCAGTTTTTGACTATTTGTAATGCACTACAACGGTGATCCTCAAAGTACGGCCCGCGGGCCAGTTGCGGCCCGCCGGGTCACTCCATGCGGCCCTCCAGGTCACTCCATGCGGCCCCCACGAAAAACAGCAGGCACGGACTCAACACCATTTTCTCACCCGGAGCCCCCGCCCTCACCTGCCTTTCTGACGTCACTTGCTCACCCTGCCTTTGAGAGCATTTCCTGTGCTGCCTGTCTTTCAAAGACCTTTTGTTTGTTAATGAGGCTTTGATGCCCCCCCCCCACGATTAAAGCCCCTGCACCTCCACTCTGCCTTTTTCTTGAAGAATCAGCCCCCCCCCGAAAATATTTCTTAGCCCCCCGAAATTTTACTCTAGTTGCGCCTCTGCTCACAGTGTGGCCGCTTTAATGTCTCAATTGATGCTGCTAAATCAGCTGTCTCTGTAATTAAATATATGTTTTTATGGCCCCGAGTTAGGTGTCAGCCAAGCCCGGCCTTTCCTTGCTCAGGCTTTCAATGCCGCACGTGGTGTAAACAAAATAAATAAAACGAGGATCCAGCAATGTCCTCATGTCGATCCGTGGGCTACGCCTCGCCTTTTGTTTAATGGCATGGCTTTCCATGAGATACCTACAGGCTCACTGCCGGACGGGTCAGGAAATTATTACGGCCAAAGTGGTGGGATGAGGGGGTAGAGTAGAGGAATATGGCAAGCATGAAACAGTCATAAGGTAGGGTCAGAGTCGGAGTGCAGGGACAGAGTGAAAAACAAGGATCACAGCAGACCCTAAGAGCAGAGTAATTGAGTGTGGGGCTCAGGGAAGAATAGCAGTAGACGTGCTGCCTGATACATGCATTATTATTAAATGATATGCACCTACCTGAGATGATAGTCATTTTGTAGATAACACTACAATACCTCTGCTGTATTGTTGGGCAAGCTCATTGACTAGGAGAAGGCAGCGTGAGACACAGCACGTCTCTTGCCCATTATGCCGGACATTGTGCCATTTTAAATGTGCATTACAGCCCAAGTACATGAATACATGTATTGTGTGGGCCCAAGAATGCACATTACAGCATGGGGCCATTTATGCATGTACTTTCTCGGTCCATTAAGAATATGGCTTCCTGCTGCCACTGATGCTTGTATTGCCAGCAGTTACATTCATGTGGTAAGTCTCATGAGCTGGGGTGTGCACAGCGGGCTGGACAGAGGACAGAAAACCTACCTCTATCAATGCACTTTGCTTTTACGCTTCTGAGTTTTGCTGGATGATCTTGGGGCTTGGTACTGCAAACACTCAACAGACCCATTGAGGGTTGTTCGTAGTGACTTTAAGAGGCATAGGGGTATGAGTTCTGTCTTCTGAGAGACAAATGAAGGGTGTGTCCAAGCATCTGCGCAACTGAGGGCCAAAGAGCAGGGAACTGGGTTTTTGTCAAAACAAGGCAAAGATAGAAAACTAGGGTCAGAAACACACAGATCCCAATAAAAAAAAAATATTGATAGCATTTATTCGGGTTAAATTCACACATATATCTCATTTCGAAATACAGCACTGTCTAGTCATGTTTTGAAAAGGGGGTGATTTTATTTTCACCCCAGTAGCCCTGCCCCTACTGACCCCACCTCTCCCACAGCTCCCGCCTCCATCGTGCAGGCCCATCTGTGCTGCCCTCGGCCAAAAGCCAGACTGTAATTTTGGCCCCCGAGAAAAAGTTTGTGAGTACCCATGCACTACAAGAAGTGCTACAAACTTGAGGTATGTCTCATTTGTTACACCGGCAGCTCTCTACAGTCCGAGGCTTAGGTGCCCAGTGGCCTGCCGCCCTGAAGCCAGTAAGCAAAACATGCTTTATATCTCAGGAAATATAATTACATACATATGGTTGTTTATTGGATTAAAGTACACCTGTGCTTAATTCTGTTATAGTGTATGCTTAACTGTTTGGGAACGCCGGTCTGTGATAGTCCTACTCCTAAATATCCAAACTGAGAGAGAGCCTCCAGTGACAAGGCAGTGAAATCCTGGCCATCTCTTCTTCCTCTCCATACCATTCCCCATTCCCCCTTCCCTCTAGTTTTTCTTTCCACTTATAATTTTTGCCTACGGATTGGCAGAACCGCGTTCACCTGATGAACGCTATTGGTTGAGGGAGTTCCTTTGGACGCGCATCCCTCATTTCTGAGTTCTCCCGGACACGCATGGCGCCCGCTCAAATCTTGAGCAGGAGCTCATGGGTAATCTTTCTTTCTGGAACAGCAGGGTTCGGAGGAATGAAAGAAAGTCAAGTGGACCATTACTAGGCACCAGAAGTGGTATAAAATACTGCAACAACTACCCCAAAATATGGCAGCTGTGGCAGGATCCGCGCACTTCAGCATGTGCGGCTCACGCTGCAGTTATCATTCAGGGACAGAGGGTTGAAATACCAAACAAATATTCAAGCATCAAAGTAGATCTTGATTACAGACCAGGGCTGATTGTAGCTCTAATGTTTACGCAGAGAGGGTCTTGTGTTTAACAGACATTTGCAGTGGGGACAGCAACACAACGCCATGACTGCTTTCTAAAACATTCATTGACAAGCAAATTGGAGAGACAAAGGCACTTCTGAACCACTCAAGGAAAAAGTCAAAAACCTTTGCCCAAAGTTAGTAGTAGGCATTCATTAGGATGCCCCCAGGAAATCCAGTGCTGCATTACCGCTCCCCGATTTCCAATAACGCGGGGTATGGGAGTTACAGAGTGTGGGATTACCACACTATTATTGGTTTTCGCTAATGGAATTGGTAACTACAGAGGCCTTTATTATTTACCTTTCTATGCTTTCTATTTTTGCTGATACATAAAAGGTAGCCTTTACTTCCTTCCTTCCCTGTTTCTTCTAACAAGCCCCTGCCCCTTTCCACTGCACTCCAGTGACTGATCTCTTTCCACCAGGTCTCTGCGAGCCCCGTTATCTCACACCGAGCTCCCTGAAGTAAATAATCCGCTGCTTGTCTTCTGTAAAATATGCCTCAACCTGGCAGATATTCACACTCAAAGCAACATGTTATTCGCTGTCTATGAAACCATTCTTTTAAAATATCTAGATATGTATTTACTAGATAAAGATGCCTGTGCTAGGGAGTAGCCCACTTAGATTAATTTACTCTGCTTTAAAACTAATTACATTACCCATTTTAATCTTCAGAGTGTGCACGCGCCCTGGTATATTTTGCAAGGGATGAGCTGCAATAATAAAGCTGTGCATCAGAGCATCACTGTTTAGAAAGAGTACAGAGTGCACATTACTGTCGCATAAATCTACATTCAGCCCCTAACCAAATTCAGAAGAGTATAAACAATGTAACAAAAAGGGAACCCTCCCATCTCACTTAGATGATTTAAGCAGTCTTTAAGGTCACATCAATTATTATGAAAGTAGAACACACCAGAGCAATGTACAGCTTTCCAATCAGATAAGCACAGAAAGAGGAAGTGAGTTGAACAAGGAAACTGGGTGACTCGGAAGTAAAAGTCAGTAATTAGCCTGTGACATGTTAATGCCCTGTTAGGTGTTCTAAAGTTTCACAGAGCCTATAGACTGTCAACCTTTACTGGTTTCTGTAGACACATCAATATGATATTAACACGCACACCGCGTCCAGGCAGACACGTCCTCCAGCCTCCACGTGCAAGGACCAACAACTCAATAAACATAACAGTCACTCACACCCCCATCACAGCTCAGGGCATCACCAAACACTCACACAGACACCAAGAAAAGAGACTGGGCTCTTCTCACCTTACACCATCACAACCCACTGAATACAACAAACCAGAGGCATCTATCTTACACACATGCTCCTCAATAAAACATCTACTCCGGCATGCACATACACAACAACACAACTGGCAACCTTTCGCCTAAGTCTTACAACGAACGATAAAACAGGATGTCTTGTAAACTATAAAGGTTTACCACATGTACATTAAAGAACAGTGACCACTTTAACACACCTCAGCGTGTTGTCCACCCTGTGAGCCAGTAAAACATCTTCCAACACATGAAACAACATGGAGTCCCCCACCTAGGCATGAGGGGGGTATCGCAAGGCATTATTAAACTCAGGGTATTTTATTGTCAAACCCTATACAGGGCACAAAGCACACCCAGCAATCAAGCAGGCTTTATTTTAACCTATCCAAGTGTGTAACTACCCTTAAACAAAGGCAAAACAACAGCATATATTTCAGCTCGTGCAGGCACATAACTTATAATAACCATTGATACAAACAGTATATTGTACAACCCTCAAACACCTGCCTCAGCAACTAGGTCAGAAACACATTACCTTTACACAAGTGCTAAAACCATTGACTATCAGAGGACATCACAGAACAAGAATGTAACTTGTACACGACTGCATACCATCGGTTCGGGCTTGCTATAGCACTGTCAAAACCTTCTGGGGTATTTTAAAGATGATCAGGAAGATCCGTCCTTTTATTCCCCCGGATGCACTAAAAACACTGGTCACAACCTTGGCCTTTCCAGACTGGATTATGGCAATGCCCTTTATGAGGGGATACAATCCCAGTTTCTATTGAAACTGCAGCGAATGCAGAATGCTGCAGCTACATTAATACTGGACATCCCCAAATATAAATCAGTCTCCCATAGAATGAGAGACCTCCACTGGCTCCCAGTAGAAAAAATAATTAAATTCAAATCACAAGGCATAGCATATAAAGCCCTACAGGGTAAATGACCATTGTATTTGAGGTCGCATTTGACATGGTATATGCCAGCTAGAAATTTAAGATCATCTCATTCAAAACTGCTATTAATACCCAAATACAAGTAGGTTCGCTGGGGGAAGAAGCTTCCTATTAGGGACAGTGAAAACTTGGAACCTCCTGCCGATCTCGATAAAGAGCAGCATGGTTATTCCCCAACTGACGGCTCGAATACTGTATTAGCTTTGCCAGGTCCTGACAAACTGCAGCATTCCTGCCAATTCCAACCCCAAGACGCCCTCGGGCATACGTGTCCTATACAAATTTATAAATCAAATCAAATCAATCAATCAAAAGAACAGAACCAACATATCAATCAATTGCTGGCTTCAGGGGGTGATTTGTGCGCTTTATAAATTAAATTAACATAACCACGGGACTCTGGATGAAGAGAGAATTATCACCTGTCTAGATAATTGGGGAGGCCAAGCAAAATTAACATTGCATGCTCCCAAAAAGCACAATCTACAGCAGATGTCAATGACATTCACAGGGACGTATCTATGCCGTATTTGATAGCCCGATTGACATGTTGAAAATGTCTAAATTATCCAAATGACTTCATATTTAGTAAACACTTTTGCAAGAAGCCTGCTCACCCCAGGTGAACCTGCTATTAATCGACGACTATTTGACCCAGAGAAGTCAAGACTAGATCCTTTAATGAGTGCCTGATTACTGGAATCATCAACGAAAGAAGTGATGAAAGGTATGAACAATTCAGAAAATTGATTCAAACACAATCCCTGGAAAAAGATCTTAGTCAAGGCTGATAGAAATAACTTGTACCAGGTGGGAGCTTCTTTGGTGTGAGCAGGTGCTAGGTGCTAAGCAACTGCACCCGGCTTCTAAGTCACCATAAGAGAATGAGCAAAGGACACTTTAGAATCACATACAGCAGATGTGTTGTTGCAGGTCATTGAGTAGGATGGATAGACGAACAGCCAAAACTCGCTGGAACGGTGTTTGCAGGATGCCAAACATTCCTCTCGAAATAAGCTACCTTCTCTCAGACTTAATCAAACCGCCTGTAACTCACCCCACCGCTTTTCAAAGGACGGTTTTTACAGTCTGTTCCACATAAATGTATATCAAAATGTAATGTTGTTTTGAAAACCATAGAGTGAACTTTGAAATACGCCAAGTTTACAGACAAATAAAACCAACAACTGGTTTTATCGTTTATTTCAACCAGAGTCAACCGGTGCACCAATAAATGCTTGCATATTAAACAGTAATGAACAGGGAACACAATCAGTTTCAGAAATGTGTTTTCGAAGTCTTCTCTTTTATTCACAAATAGTTCAGGCGTGACATGCGTTATGTAGTGAAGAACAGCCAACGTGTTTCGTCCAGTACAATGGACTTCTTCAGGGCATGAGCGATTTGTTCATAGATGTGGTGATAAGGGTAACCAGATTTCCTCCTAATTTTTTGGGTGAGGGCAAGTTGGTCCTTGTAGATAAATATGAAAACACTAGACAGTGATGGAAAACATATTCAAATTGGAATATGTTTGGAATATCATTCAGATCATGTGGAGTTACCGTAAAGGAACCTTCTCGTACCAGCGCTTAACAGAGTGCCAAGCTGATGGGTGATTTGTCCTTCGTCTCCTCAATTGGGATTGACCTCGTAAACTGTCTATAATTGATTGTACCTATTTTTCACTTCCAATTTGAATATGTTTTCCACGACTGTCTAGTGTTTTCATATTTATCTACAAGGACCGACTTGTCTTCATCCAAAGATATGGGAGGAAATGTGGTTACCCTTATAACCACATGTATGAACACATCGCTCATGCCCTGAAGAAGTTGATTGTACTGGACGAAATGGGTTGGCTGTTCTTCACTACATAACTCATGTCATGTCTGAACTATTTGCGAATAAAAAAAGAAGACTTGGAAAACACATATCTGAAACTGATTTTGTTCCCTGTTCATTAGTGTTTAATATGCAAGCATTTATTGGTGCAACACTTCCAAACTGTTTTTTTGCTGTGGATGGGTAAGGAACCCCATTGGCTAACAGGGTTACTGGCTGACACCCCAGTATGGCTAACTTCTGAATGGGACCACCTAACTAACTTGAGTACGGTATTGAATTAATTGTGATATTAAACCCAACCTGATGTCAAGGCCAGATTTAAAGTCACTATTAAAGTTAAGCAACTTTTAGAAAGTTGCCACTTTGTACTCCAGCTAGTCCAGTGACCTCACATGGACAATGATACACAGACATGTTTCTGACCGCCTAGGGAACCCATGTAAACAACTACTAGGCCTGGAAACAAAGGCATTTGCAGCGCAGCAAGGTGTTACCTCATCTCCCAGGATGCCCACTTAGGGTGTTAGCCCAAAAGGCAGGCTTCAAAGGTGAAGCCGCCTTTGAAAGGCTGCTGTGACAACATCCCTGAGCATGATGCCTTTTGTTCCTGGAGACACTGAGGAGTTAGAGCCACGGAAGGGGAAAACAGTGTCCAAACCGGTTTTCCTGTGGGCATGTAACCCACTGGTAGCCACACCTCTAGGGTGTGCTACCCTGCTCTTTACGACCGCAGAAGGGTCGTGTCATCTTGAAGGGGGCAAGAAGACGGCACTCTGCGATAGCCAGGTGCCACACATCACAGAAACTTTGTCAGTAGCATGGAGGAGACCCAGTAGCTCACTGGCTAGTGAATGAAGTTCACTTTTGGGGAAGAGAAGAGGGCTGAAAAATGTCTTGCCTGCTGCCTTTACCAGCACAAACAGAGCCTGCAAGGTCGTGAAAACTGCACCTGTTGCACTTTTGGGCTAGCAAGACTGGGACTGTGCCTCTGGCTCCTGACATGGGGAAAAGTCGATATCCCGCCTTCACCAACAGCAGTGACTCCGAGGATCAGTCTGCTGATCTCCTGTAACCATCTCTAGGTTAACAAGAGCCGAAGAGTCTAAACAGATAAGTTGGTGGACACCTCAGAAGTTTTGCCGCTACCAGGCGCCACAAAGAGACAATCCGAGATAGCCTGAGCACCTGAGTCTGCAGGACCCGAGAGTGCTGTCAAAGACCGGATCCGTCACACCCAATGGACACCAGCCTTCAACAAGAGGGACCTTGATCTTCGTGGCCAAAGTCTCCCCCCAAAATCCATTGTCCACGGAATCACCAATGAGACACCCCGCTGACCGCACCACAACGGGACCATCCTTTTGAGCATCTTTGCCTGCATCCATCAGCATCAGGAGCACTCCAATGACTTCTATGGCGGTCATGCTGTAGAGTTTGGAACTAGCTCTAAAAACACTTTGGTGGCCGGGTAACTGTCCAAAGCATCCATAATGGCCCCGTAGACCTCGTCCAAGTCAGATTTGGTCACTGAACTCGGGCCAGATTACCCGCACTAACTTTTCAAAACTTTTAAAAAGTTTGCAAACTTTTTGTTGGCCAGTGCTTGTTTACGGTTGCATTTAAAAGTGATAAATGCTTTGAAATCTGTACCTCTGGAACCCACTGGTGGATTTTGATGATCAAGGTCTCTAAAAAGTCGTATAAATACGCTCTATTTTTATAAATTGATATTGGGTCTATTTCTTTGTTGCCAATACTGTTCAGCATGGGCAACAAGCATTGCAGTATGGTCACCTAATGCCTTTTAAAATGAGCCCTATACGCTTGCCAATATTTGTTTTATTTTCTTACTAGGCCCTCTCTGTTAGAAGAAAATCTTTGGGTACAACAATTGTTAAACAATGCTTGTGGGTAGTTGGAAAAATCAATCTAACTACAGCCTTAGCGTCTCTCAACTTTCTTCATGGGCAAAGTTCCAATCCAAATGAAGCATTATTGGATTTTGACTAAGATATCTAGAAGGTGTTGGATAGAGACGATTTAGAGTATTAAAAGCATTGCTTTCATAAATCCTTCTGTTCAACTTCCCTAGTGTTTTTGCTGATCCAGCATTTTAAAAACTCTAATTTGGGGGTGAGGGTGCATTCTATGATTCCTGGGTGATAAACTTTGGAATGACTAACCAACATGACCTAATAATATCCATAACCATCTTGCTTTCAGCAAAGCAGACAATACACTATTTGGTTACACAAGTAGTACATTTGCAGAGATAAATAACTGTGTCTAAGAGATTCCTTGTGAATAACAGGTTTTGCACGGTGTTTATTAACATCATTATTACACCACTCACTGCTTCCCAAACCCATTAGTTTATTTCTTTTTAGACTGCAGCCAAGCTTTTGGTTTGGAGTACTGATCTAATTTTACACAGTTGCATCCTTTTTTTGAACCAGCATAGTGAAATTCAGAAACAGGCCTTTTTTGGACATGATTATATAAACAAATTAGGCCAGACCATATCAAGCTCCAGAAAATAGAGCTTTGATTATTTTTTGCTGTCCTTATCCACCATAACACTGTATTATTTCACAGAGGATTGTATCCTATCAGCATTATTGCTCATTATGAGAGATTCAGAAAGAGTGGTTGAGGATGTTCTCTATAGGATACATCAAGCTCAGTATGAACCGGTAGACAGTATTGAGATTAATTAGGAAATCGGTATTCCTAAAGTATGAATCCTCTTTTGAGTTCTATTAGCGATTCCTAGTGCGTCGCAAATAGACCTACATCATGCATATTAATTAAATATGTTGTAATGTGCAACCCATTAGGAATCACAGCCATCATAGGGATGGTGACCTGCTGAGGTCAGCAGACCACCAAGTCTATGTCTGCTTTTCAATAAAGCAATCTTTTTTATGTAGTCTGTTTTCTTTTAAAAAAGAAAAAATGAAACTTTGCAGTTTCATTTTTTAAGTGAAGGCAGTGTCTGTGGGACCGATGCCTGGTCTTAATAAAATGTTTATTTTCCATTCTTAAAAGGGAGGGGATCCCCTGGCGACCCATTGCCATTTGTGAATGGGTTACTGCCTCCTTCAAAGAGTCGATAAAATATGAATGTTTTGTGACCGTAATTCGTCGTAAAACATTCATACATCTCATTCAGATTTGGTATTTGGACGGGACACCCTAAACACGTCCCTTCGAAAATACTGAATCGCATTGTCAAAGCATTTTAGCATTGGGGAATGGCCCAAATGGCTATTTCCGACCGCAAAATGCTTTGTACATGTGGCCCTTATTTACCAGCTAGGAAACATGGATATTTACTTACTTACATAGTTACATAGTTGACATAGTTAACTACATCAAATATGTGAGGATTTTCTCACCGCTTTTAAGAATAGGATTGTTACATTTGTTTTTTTTTACTGTTTAGTTGAAAATAAAGACACTGCCTGCCAAGTTCCACGAATATTCTATATTATATAGTGGGTCCAATTCGTGCCTGCTCATCAGTGGATCGCATTCTGAATTAATACTTTCATTACATCACTATCAATGTTGGTCAAGCAAACTCTACTGCAGCGCAACTATTTACTTATCTCATGACAAGCAATAGGAAAAAAGTTGCCTCAGAGCACTGCAGGATAAAGTCCAGTGAGCAAAGATTGGCTGAACGTGACAAACACATACTTGGGGCATACAACTCTCTATTTACAACCTGAACCACACCAAAAAGCATTCAAGCAAAGGTTGTCTCCTCACAGTTGCTATACATCAAACATTTTGATTTGGTTTCTAACAAAACAATGCTACACATTAATGCTAACTGGAAGTTTTATTTATGGTGAAAGAGGTATTTTTAGAGTCCTCCCCAGCCCGGGAGCATGTAACAAACCATGCCACACATGGAGTTCTGATTTGCACATCTTTATTCTTCAGCATGTAATAATTAACTGAATGCACTGCATCACAAAATTTATTAACCACACCCACTCACACCCACCAGATAACATAATACTTGTAAGGAGTCTGCCAAGGATCACTAGAGGCCTCATGCACACAAACACAGGACACAACATCTCCCCCTTGGTTAAATAAAAATGATGAACAAATACACACACATATACATGTTATGACTCCTCAATGAGTCGTCGAGGTGCTCAAACCACTCTTCCATATCTAGTTGTATGAGATAGAGGAGGCCCACCTTCATCTGGCATCTCTGGAGAAGATCCGATGAACATCGAGGCAAAGACTTAAAGTGTGACAAGTCTCTGATTATGTCCTTTGCTTGCCACCACTCTTACGGTTCAGCATCAAACGGAGCGTCAGTCTTGCGCTTTTGCTTGACAAGAACTCGGTCTCATTTCTCGAAAACTATGTCTCGATTGCATCATCGCTTATTGGCGTAAGCCTTTATTTCGCAGTTGCAAGCAGTATCAGTGACACAAATCTTGTAAGGGTCTTTTGACCTACTGGTGATCCACTGTGGTATTTTCATTCCAAGAACTCTCTTGTACAGCAAGGTGGTAGCACTTTCTCCTGTCATTGAATAAGGAGTGTAACAGTAGGCAAGGAGGGCTGGGCGTAAAGTTGACTTGAGGTCGGTGCCTTCCAGTGCAGCAAGCTGAACCACCCTTTTCAAAGTACTCATAAATCGTTCAACAACGCCATTTGCCTGTGGCCAGAGAGGTGTGCTTTTCTGATGCTTGATATTTAGACGATTAAGAAAGTCTTTGAACTCTCTGCTATTGAGAGGTGGACTGCTGTCAGATTGGAGAATGGAAGTGGCACCCCATGTTGCAAAAATGACATCCAACCTCTCAATGACTTTGTTATGTGTGGCTCACGATAAATCTTCCATTAGAGGAAACATGAGTATTTATCGACAACTACCATGAGATGATGTTAATTATTGAGGGGTCTGAAGAAGTCAACTGCAGTCCTCTACAAGGCTTGCTTAGGAAGATCAGGAATGTTCAGCGGGTGCTAAGTTGTTTTGGGAGACAGACAGTTGCACAGATGACAAGCATTCAGCTCCCTTTCAACTCATTTATCAAGGCGTGGGAACCACACTCGATCCTTGAGGGCTCTTTTAGTTGCGGCAATGCCACAATGTCCTTTGTGTGCCAGTTCAATAACTTGTTGCCTCTGGCTTTCAGGGAAAACTATTTTTTGCCCCTCTTAGTATGACACAATCATGTGTAACACTAAGTTCTTCCTGAACATTCTTGAATTTCTGGTACTCAACATTATTTGTAAGGTGTTTCTCCATGATTGCGCTGCAAGGATTTCTTAAAGCTTAAGCATGTCTGTGTTAGAACTAGTAGCTGTCAGAATCTGTTAAAAAGAAAAAGCTGCAGGCGCACTTAATGTTACTATGAAATTGATGTAGGCATCAGCCGTTTTGGCCGTTTTACTATGACGCTGTAGCGGTACTCATGAAAAGTAGTCTGAGCGGTTTTGTGCACAATAGTGATTTTCAAAAATGGTGGGCAACGCCTGATGATACGTGACATGGGAGAAATGCTTTCCATACAGAAAAACATGGAGTTTTTCACATCCCCATACTACAGCTAAGCTATCTTTCTCACGTTAAGAATAAGCACATTCGGTCTGAGATGGACTCTGGCTAGCATAGGCCACAAGGTGTCTCAGAGCATTGGGCTGTCCTTTGTGTTGAGCAAGGATTGTGACCAGACCCACCAGGCTTGCATCTACCACAGTCTCTGTATGCAATTTCCGGTCAGAGTAAGCCATTTCAGTTGCATTTTCAATTGCGTGTTTCATTTTCTTGAAACTTCGGTCACATTTAGATGACCATTCAAACTGAACGTCTCACTTAGTTAATTCTCTTAGAGGGGCACTCACAGTGGCAAAATCACAATTGTGCCCGGACCAGTAGCTGGCCATGCCTAAGAAGGATCGCAGCATAATCACATCTTCTGGGGGGCAAGTAGAAAAAAATGCTTATACCTTTTCAGGGTCAGGAGTCATTCTATTTTCAGAGAAAATATTCTCAAGGAATTTAACTCTGTTTTTATGAAACTCACATTTCTCTGCATTTATTGTGAGACCTGCATCAGCAAGCAGACTGCACACTTGTGTGAGTGCTTCATCATGTAGCTTTCATTTAGCCCCAAACACCAATATATCATCACTGTAGGTAAAAGCATGTGTAATAGGTTGAATTATTCGACAAATTACATTTTGAGAGATTCCTGCAGCTGATGACACACCAAAACGGAGTCTCTTATATCTCAACAAACCAACATAAGTTGAAAAAGTAGTAAAGTACCTACAGTTTTCTTCCAGTTCAAGTTAATGGTAGCCTTTGTTCAATTCAAAGCAGGATAAAGCTTTGGTGCCATTCAGCTGTGTGATCATGTCTTCAATGTGTGGACCTGGAGGTCTTTCTCTTTCTATTGTTGGCCTGTCGTACATCAACACAAATGCACACTGTCCTTTTTTGGCACCACCACAATGGGTGAAACCCACAGCGTCAGACTAGTAGAGCACTCAATGATGTCATGCTTTAACAGTTTCTAGTTCTTCCTCAACAGCTTCCTGCAAGTGAAAGAAACAGGGCCAATGTCTTCATTAATTTTAAGTTGCACCTGCATTGTCTTACGTTTTCCAAGTCCATGAAACAAGGTCGGGAATTGACTCACTAATTCAGAATGGGCATTCAATTTGTAGTTACTAGACATCAGTCCCATGTCAGCAGCAGTATTGAAACTTAATAAGCATGCACTCGAAGGCGTACTTTGGCAGACATGAATTGGCACTTGCACTGTCATTTGTTTGTGCCCCATGGTTGCTACGAAGGATCATAGACTCTACAAGGGCGTAGAATCTGCCCAGGTGTGCACCTTTGTTCTCAATGGTGTGAGACATGGTATCGGAGATCTTTCGTTGTACTTTACTGTTGGCATGATGTTGATTGACACACCACTGTCTATATTTAAAATTGTGGGGCAACATCACCATCTCACATCCATCAACCTCATTGTCACTTGATGATGACGCTAACAAACCTTTGGAAGATGAATTTGATAACGATCAACTTGGTTTCGTTTCGACTTGCCTTAGTTGAATTTTCAGTTTGGCCTTGTGGAAGTGGCTACAGTGCGTCTGGAACTTTTCTGGAATCCACCTGTTTCACTTTTCAAACCATAATGAAATTATTTTAGTCCCCGCAGACTTATCAAATCTGTCCAATGGCGAGACATTTACCATCATGGGGAAAGGAGAATCCACAGCAAAAACACAATTTATTTTTCTTCGCTGACATCACTCTGTGGGCCTCGGTCTCATTTTTCTGCTTACTTTTCATACTGCTAATTCATCATGGGTTGTTTCAGCTTCCATATCAGCAGCCTGTTGATCAGCATGTTCCTCTGCTCTTGCAGCCATGAGCACTTTCTCCAAACTGAGCGTTTCTCGCACCATACATCTTCTGAATGAATCGGAGAGGCAATCATTGATAACTTTAAGACACATGGGTTGACCCAGGTTGCACTGTTTTCAGAAGCTCCATCGTTTTAACTGCCTTCATCCACTCTCCCATTATAATGCTAGTTTGTTCTTCAGTTTCAGTCTTTAAATCCATCTGTCTGTCTGTTAACTCCATGTTGAGTCTTCTTGTCAAATCTCTGCAACCATAGAGATAACCCCAATACGTTACCATGTTTCTCTTCACCTGTCGAGACCTATCCTAAATTCTTTTTAGTCTGTAGTATTTAGGTTATCAAAAATCCTTCCCTTGGCACTACATAAAACACAACCTCAAACTATTCTAAACTTAGCTTAAGAAATACATATTTGTTGTCAAAATGCAATCTTTTATTGGGGATTAGGAGGACCTTCTGGACCCTTAACAATCATGCTCCAAAATAATCTTTGTTGTGGGATTATAAAGAACCGTATGAAATTAACGTTGCAATTCTTACTTTTCTTTACCAACCTGATAGATATTTTCAATCGCAGTACAGATACTTCTCTTATATTACAAGTAATAATGCTTTATTCTTTTCAATTCAGTTACATTTGTTATAGTAAGGGAACACTTCAGTGTATTTTTGTTTTCCAAATATAATTCTGTTTTTTACATGGTCTTTGTGGGACCTGGCATCATTGGTGTGGGTTTCTACTGTATTTTTTGCCTTGACCTCCTGAGTTTTTGCTGTGTGTTGGACGCTGTTTTGCTGGTCTAGATGCTTTGGGCACTTTGCCACTGCTGTTCAGTGCCAAAGTGTAAGTGTTCCCTTTGTAAATTATTGTTATGAAATGGTGGTTCCGGGGGGCGTGGCTAGCAGGCCAACATGGCGGACGGAGTTTGCTAGTGCTCCGGTGCCGCTGGGGGAGGGAAGATCCTGAAGCCCACGCCGAGGGGCCGATTCCGCCTGAAAACGGCTGCATTCTGAGACTACTAATCCCCGCCTGCTCCGCTGAAAATCCCGAGGCTCTGACGGCAGGGGTTCCGGAGTTACGCCGTGGCTGACTGTGGGGCCTGGTGTCGCGCTGCCGACCGGGGCCTCGAGTGACGGCAGTACCCGGGGACCGGGAGGCGGTAGTACGCCGGAGCATCCGGGACCGGAAGCGGACCCTTACAACAGAGACCCTGAACCTGCGACTGCCAAGGGGTGCGGACGGCGCCCTGTGAACCCTGGCGTCGGGAAGGGGGCCGGAGCCTGCGGACGGACCTGCGCTGTGGGCTAGGACGCTGGAATATAGGCGCTGAGGACCGAATACTCCCGCCGCCGGTTGTGCCTACCTACTGGGGTGCCCCCCCGCCTAGCCTGCTGACTACCCGTGTGGACTGAAGGTGAGGAGCCCGGGGGGACGCGGAGGGGACCCCTGAGGCCTTGCGCTGGGCGGCGAGCTGGGGTGTCGAGTACTGTTGCTGCTCTGCATTCCGGAGAGGGCGGACTACGACAGGCAGGGACCCCTGGACTGAGGGCCGGACCCGGCTGCGACATCCCGGCTGCCCGGCTGAGACGCGGCGGGGCTGAGGTGGTGCAGGGCCTGCCACCAGGCGGTGGGCCGGAGACTGGGGCGCCGGAGGAGCCTGAAGCGGTGCAGATAACACCCCCAAAGCGCCATTATTGATACACTACCGACCAAACCTCTTGTGTCTGCCCTTCGCCTATACATAGCTAGGACCCCAAGCGTGACGGCGCCCAATTGATCCTACTGCCGACCTCGGACCGCCGAAGTCAGTCTGATAGGGTGAGAGACATAGCGCCTCGGGGTGGATGACACGGTGGACGACCTCGGCGCCCCTATAAGCTGGGCGGAGTGGGAGGCGGGCCCCCCCCCCCGCGGATTCACGGAGATCTTCGGCGGCTACCCCAGGGTGTGAGTGCTAGGAGGGACCAGCGGAGAGACTACTGGGGCATAAGGCACACATCGGGCGGCTGATACTCGCCCTGAAACGCACCCCTGCCGCCAACCGGACAACTGACGTCTACTATGGTGCGCAAAGGCGTGAAGAACGCGGAGGGCAAGGAGGGGCCGGTCACAGGACCTACTCAGGATGCGGACCCTGGGGGCTCTGCGCCGCTGAATTTGACCTCCACCATTTCAGAGAGCCAGCAAGGCGACAAGCTAGACCTTATACTTAAAGAGATCAGAGACTCCAGGGCTGTGATGGAGACGCAGATGGGCACCCACACCACTAACCTTTCCCTGCTTAAGGCGGATCATGAGAAACTATCTGATAAAGTCAAGGATCAAAGTCTGTCGATAGCTGAACTTGCCCCGGCAGTGGCGGAACACACGGACTCCATCCAATTGATCCAACATCAAGTCAAAACCCTGATGGAACGCGTGGAAGACGCAGAAGGGCGCAATCGACGCAATAACATTCGCGTTATTGGCCTGCCGGAAAGAAGCGAGGGGTCCCGTCCGGCGGAGTTCATGGAGCAATGGTTCCGAGATAACGTTGTCTTTGAGGGTCTGTCACCGTTCTTCTGTGTAGAGAGGGCTCATAGGATCCCAACTGGCCAACCAAAACCGGGACAGACACCACGGCCGCTTATTGTCCGGATCCTAAATTACCGGGACAGAGACATGCTGCTGAATCAGGCCAGAATAAAATCGGTCATACCGTGGGAGAATAAACGAATATCACTGTACCCGGACTACACCACTCAAGTGCAGAAACAACGGTCCTCATACTATGAGGTGAAACAGAGACTCCGAAAGGCAAAACTGCGCTACGCCTTATTGTTCCCTGCACGCCTGAAGGTGATCCATGACAAGAAAACTCACTTTTTTGAAAGCCCCACAGACGTGGAGGAATGGATGGAAGTGACGGACATTGAGGAGCGACTGGACCCGATGCAGGACTCCACAGACAATGGGTCCAAGGACAGCTCGACTCAGGGGGAGAGCGGGAACGGTGCCCGACGCAATCACCCGAAACAGCGCAAACCGACCGCCCTCCAGCAAAAGCAGGAACAGGTTGATGCAGTGGCAGCGGTGAGCTCCTTCAGAGACGACCGGGAGACAATTAACACGGACACTGAGGATAGCACAGTACACTCGGACTCGGACGGCAGTGTGGTCCTGTTCCCGACGGTGACACCTAGAGCCGCGGATGAGCTTATAGACAATGCCCAAGAGTAATACCTCCTATGGACTAGACCTGAGGCTTGAGTACAACACGATATCCTTTTCTGTATGAACTAGGGGGGCAGCAGGGGTGGGGATGGGGGAGAACTATGTTTGCTCAGAGTATATATGTGGACCTTATTTTTACTGGCGAACACTATGTGGCCTGACCTGAGATGGGGAGAGAGACTTAGACGCGGGGATCGTGAGATGCGGTTCCTGCGCCTCCTGTGCTCCTACGACACATGGCTGCAGTTTGCTGACTATACCAGTATGGGACCACCCTTGCTCCCCCCTCCCCTCCCCTGTCCCTCTGCTTTCCCCCCCCCCTTCACAAGACGTGGCTACATCTACCGAACAATTCTGAAAGAACTCTCCCGGCGGCGCCGTTGAGCCGGCGCATTGACCGAGCATGGCACTATGGACGCGGCAAGTGCTTGGCCGACCCCCCACCAGCGTATGCACCGTTACCTGTTTACTTATGTTTCCAAGTTTATGGTTTGGCACAGCAGGGTTTAGAGGCTGCGCCTCCACAGTTGGGGTTTGGGATAGGGAGGGTACTGTCTCCTGGTTGACACGGCAGAATCACTCGCTAGGACATATGGGAACACTCCTTGCAACACTTACACGGGGATATGGCTGACGTACAGGGCAAGTATAGGCTGGTCACCTGGAATGTGAGAGGGCTGGGGGCAGTGCAGAAGAGACACCGAGTGCATGCTTTCTTGCTACGACAAAAGGCACATATAGTGTTCCTACAAGAGTCACACATGACACACTCCGAGGCATCCTACTACGGAAGAAATGGAGGGGTACTGTATTCTCTACGACATACTCTGCCTTCTCCAGAGGGGCTTTGATATGGGTGCGCCATGGTACTCCATTTGTGGAACTGGAAAGACGGACTGACGAACAGGGGCGATATGTATTGGTGAGGGGCACCTTGGACGGGGAGGTGGTAGTGTTGGGCAGCATCTGTGCCCCGAATTTTGACCAAGATAGGTTCCTTGCTGCAGTGGGACGGGCGTTGGCGGACTGGGTGGACGTCCCCTGGATCCTGGAAGGTGACTGGAACATGATCTTAGATGTAGCCCTTGACAGATCGCACCCCCCCCCCTCCAGGCGGCGGGAATCCATAAACTATCTGAATCGTTTGGGACATGGCTCCAGGGTTGGAGATTGGTTGACATATGGCGCACACTGCACCCGACACACAAAGAATACTCATGCTACTCCCCTGTGCACAACCTACATACCAGATTAGATAGGTTTGTGTGCTCCAACTCTGTCGCGACTAGATGCGCCACAGCGGATTACCTTGCTAAAACGTTCTCAGACCACCGGCCGCTAGCGATTGACCTACACTGGGGTAGGGTACCCTCAACAGTTCCTACCTGGAGGCTTAACCCCGCGCTGCTCGAAGATGGCCCGTTTCGTTCACATATAGCTGACGCCTTAACTGGCTACTTCGATACCAACTGGGACTCTGCGTCCTCGAATCTAGTGGTGTGGGATGCAATGAAAGCTACAATACGAGGGGCTGCTATAGGCCGCCTGGTGGGAGCCAGACAGGAGATCCATGATAAGCTATGCGAGGTGGAAAAGCGCTAGCGCGACCTCGAAAATGCTTAGGGCAGGACCCTGGCAGAAAAGCTGATCTACAGCAGTGTAATATCGAACATGCTGAATTGCTAGAGACCCTGAGAGTGATGGATTATGGGGCCTATCTGAAACGCCAACAGACGGAGGCGGACAGATCCGGTGCTCTGCTTGCCCGGCTGGTCCGGGATGCCCCTGAGAGCCCTACAATAACGTCTATCCGGAACGCAGCGGGTGAACAGGTGCACACTCAACTGGGAATTAACACTGTATTTAAGACTCACCTGGAGAACCTCTATGCTCCCCCCTCTGCAGATGACAGGGACGAAATGATGGAGTTCCTAGGAGAACTAACGCTCCCAGTGCTGGCCCCGGGAGTCCAGGCGGCTCTGGCCGGGCCTATAACACAGCATGAAATCAAGATAGCAATCCATACACTTAACCGAGGCAGGACCCCGGGCATGGATGGCCTGCCAGGGGAGTTTTATCAAACATATGCTGATGTGCTGGCCCCCGTCCTGGAGAAAATATACAACACCGCTTACGAGGTTGGCCATCTCCCGGCTACCACCATGCAGGCCTTGGTGATTTCTATCCCGAAACCCGGTAGGGACACTCAAGATGTAGGTAACTATAGACCCCTCTCCATGCTCTCCACGGAGTATAAGATCCTTAGTAAGGCTATTGCCATGCGGATCCAACACCACCTCCCTGGCCTGATCCATACCGATCAATGTGGCTTCCTCCCAGAGAGGAGTACCTCCCAGAATTCGAGGAGGCTCCACGCCCTCATGACAACTACACCTCACAACCTACCGTACGCTGGCTGTATAGCCCTAGACCTCCGTCAGGCGTTTGATTCCCTGGCGTGGGGCTTCATGTTCGAGGTCCTGCATCGCTTTGGTTTCCCGGAGGCCCTTATAAAATGGATCCGCTTATTGTACACAGGTCCGACGGCTAGGGCACGCACGGGGAGACACACATCTGACAGTTATACGGTCCATAGGGGCACCCGACAGGGCTGCCCACTGTCGCCACTGCTATTTGTGCTGACGCTGGAACCCCTGGCCATTGCGCTTCGCAATAGAGCTGTGGAGGAAGGCATACCGGTGGAGGGCACCAACCACATGGTCTCAATATATGCCGACGACATCTTGGTGTTTCTCCGGAACCTGCGAGGAGACCACTCGCCCCTGGCGGCTGTCTTCAAACGCTTTGAGACCATATCTGGAATGGCTATAAACCCGGGAAAGTCCCTAGGTTTCTTCTTCCGAGATGGCCAACAGCCCCCCCACATACAGTTCGGGGCCTATGAAATCCAAGTGGCACCGACCACGTTTAAATATCTCGGAATACAAGTCTACCGGGACTCGGAGGCCCAAATTGACGGTAATATCCGGAAGGCCATTACTGGCCTACGAGGTAGCATAGGCTTCTGGACGTCCCTACCCCTATCGGTAATGGGACGAGTGGCGGTCTCGAAGATGGTCCTGCTCCCCCGCATACTGTATTATTTTGTACACCTGCCGGTCCTGCTCCCGCGACAGATTTTCACCACACTAAATACATTACTGGTCAACCTCATATGGGGCTCGGAGAGAAGACGAATCAGCCTTAAAAAACTGCAACTAAACACCAGGCGGGGTGGTCTGGGCGTACCGGACCTGCGAAGTTACTACTATGCCAGCCAGCTCCAATGGTTGACCCGATGGGTGGCGGGCAGAGGCTTGCATGAGATCGCTTACACGACGGACAAATTAGCACGCGGAGAACTACACTCCCTCCTCTTGCCCAATGCTAGGATCCCCGGAGACTGCCACCCCCTCCTGCATGTGGCCCTGACTTGCTGGAAGAAGGCACTGTCATACACGGCTGGGACCGCTCCATACGCGGACAATATACCTCTACTAGGGCTCCCAACACCACAGGGAACTCTAACACAGCGCAGACTTCGTCCCTGGACGGAGGCCGGGGTGGACAGGGTGGGAGACCTGTTCGGTGACGACACCATGCTGGATCATGCCTCGTTGGTGCAAGCCACGGGAGCGCCTTCACACTTATACCTATTACACGCCTCAGTGTCGCACTACGTGCGACGGACTTGGGCCCCACAACGTACGAAACCAGAAAAACATGAATTAGTACCTCTCATATATTATATGGGCACGGGGGGACACCTAGTGAAATGGCTGTATGTTGGTATTAGAGAACATGTGACATCGCCGATCACTACCCTCAGGGAGACCTGGACCGCAGACTCGGGTGAACACATAACGGACGGGGAGTGGAAAATTATTCTGGGCCATCATAGAAAGGTATCTAGGAATGTTAAGTTTCAGTTCATACAGGCCATGATTCTCCATAGAGCTTACCTTACACCCCAGAGACTACATACGATGTTCCCTGCCGCTGCACACTGCTGCCCGAGATGTCAACAAGACGAGGCACATATTCTTCACATGCTATGGACATGCCCGAAGTTACATACTTACTGGGAGACGATCAAACACACGCTGCACTCCATAACAACACTCCGGATCCCTGAGGGAGCATTACCCTGCCTACTAGGGAACAGGAAACGGCCCAAAACATGCAAGGCACAACTGAAATTCACGGACCTGGCACTAGTATTGGCGATCAGGGTGCTCACTATGAGATGGAAATCGCCCAGGGCCCCGCAGATAGAATTGTGGCGAGGCGACTTGCTGAAATGGGGCAAAGCAGAATCCGCGGAACTGCAAGAGGAGGAGAGTAAGGGCCTTCGCAAATACCCTATAGCACAGGAATGGGACATAATGATGATAGAACTGGAGGAGGCAGACCTGGACAGTTCGGGAGACCCGGAGGGGTGAACTCACACGTGTAGCAGGGGGGAGGCCGAGGCTCATGGGCACCAGTGCAACTCACAAGGACTAGACCGGGCCTAGGGCCTTTAACAAGCCCCAGATAGACAGAGCCTCCTTGGCCCGGAATGTAGAGTGTACAAGAGAGAACGGCCAGGAGACAGGGGGTGGGCGGACGGGGAGGGAGGGGTAGTTGGGGTATGATACTTATGGAAGTCATGATTACGATGTATACAGAGCGTAATTGGGAAACATACGGGGACTGCTATGACACGCACCTCATGATTGAACTGGTATACTCCCGAACAATTGATGGTTAAGAAAATGGAAAAGACTGATGTGTGATATGATGAGAAAATGTACAGAAATGTATGTCATCCCGAAACAGTCACGAATAAAGAGTTATAAAAAAAAAAAAAAATGGTGGTTCCATGATTGCCATTTTTGATTTACTAGTTAGTCCCTAGTACAGTGCACTGTATGTGCCCAGGGCCTGTAAATCCAATGCTGCTAGTAGACTTGTAGTACGCATTGTGCCACCTACATACCCAGCCTGTAAATGTAACTCAGACCTGCCATTGCAGTGGTTGTGGGCAGTCTAGTACTACCATGTCAACTTGGCAATTGCACCCTCTTGCCAGGTCCTAACATTGCCTTTTGTTACATGTTAATCACCCCTAAGGTAGGCCCAGGGTACCCCTGTGGGCAGGGTGCAGTGTATATGAAAGGTAGGACATGCCCTGGTGTGTGTGGCATGTCCTGATAGTGAACTACTGCCAATTTAGTTTTTCACTATTGCAAGGCTACCTGTTCCCATAGGATTGAATGGGGAATTTGCTTATAACATCTTATAAGCCTAACTTACCCTGGGCACCAGGTAGGAAAATAAAGTTTTGTAAGCCTGTACTCCGAATGTAAAAATGCATCTTTTAGTGAGGGAGATTTTTACATTCTGTGTTTGAAAATACCACTTTTAGAAAGTAGGTATTTTCTTTCTTAGCCATCCAGAGTGCCTATACTAGGCTGTGGATTGACTGTCTGGGTTTGAAGTGTCAGGGGCTGGGGATGTGCAGTGGCTCTGGAGAGTCTGATGAGTCGGGGTTGGGCGAAATATACCTGAGCTGCATTTAGAGTAGGGGGAGGAGATTTCCTTTCACCTGAATAAGCCTAGTCTGCCTTCCACAATGCTGTCTCCACCTTCTTCCAGGAAGCCGCACCAGAGAGGACAGAACTGGTTTTGACTGAGGAGAGGGCTTCTCTGCCACCAGAGAACAAATGATTTTGTAGTATAAATATTGGGGCCAGACTCCAGAACTTTAGATCACTTCTGGGAATCAAGAGGAACGTTTGCCAGTGAGAAGAGCCGGAGAAGCCGAGGAGAAATACTGCCCTTGTGCTGTTTTGCTGTCTGGGTTGGTCTGCAGTGGTTACTTGCTGCCAAGGAAAGGAGAAGGACTTTGCTGTTTGCTGTGTCCCCAGCTTGAGAAAGATCTCCAAGGGCTTTGAAATAGAGCTTGCCGCCTGTTTTGAAGTCTCAGGGACACAAAGACTTCATTTCTTCTGTCTTTCTGTATCCAGAACTGCTGTTTCAGCTGCCACAGAAGGAAATTGCAACACTAATGAAGAAAAGCAGCGCCATAACCTGCACCAAAGCCGTGGGCACCGCTCGTGAAGAGCACAACGCACTGCCCCAGCTTGAACCGCAGGCCCACTGCCTGCTAACGCCATGCTGCACTGACTCCGAAGCCGTTGCCGAGGCGGCTACCCACACCAGAGCCGAGGACACCGCTCGTGACGTCCACAACGCACCGTCCCAACTTGCACGGCAGCCGCGACTTCACCGACGCCGGTGCTGATACTCAACGTGGGTGACTCCCGAATACATCGACACCGCACCGTCGTCAGGAACTGATGCCTCGCCGCCACCGTACATCACGTCCCCGACATAGTAAGGAACCAAGGTCTCACCTCCCCTGCATCGCAGTAAGGAACCGAGGCTTCACCTCCCCTGGGTTCGTAAGGAACCGACGCTGCTTGGCGCCAATGAAGCATCACCTCTCCAACTCTTTGCTTTCATCGTTTCCAAGGTACTGTTCTTTGGGGGTCTGCTTGATTCCGTTCCTGACGCCGTGCACTTTGCGGCTGGTGTCGTACTTTGGGATTTTCATCTGTCACAACGTCGTAATAACTCCAGGTGGAGTTATTTGTTGCTACAAACTTTATTTGAGTCAATAACCTATTTTTAAGGATATTGTGAAACTGTATTGTGGATTTTTATCGTTTTAGTCTTGTTTGGTTAGGTAAAGATTACTTCTTTTTCTAAATGGGTGTGATGTCCAATTGTAGTGTTTTCACTGTATTACTGTAGGTATTCCCAAATCTTTTACACACTGCCTCTAAGATAAGCCTGTCTGTTCATGCCAAGTTACCAAGGGGGTGAGCAGGGGTTATTTTAGAAGTGTATCCTCCCTCACCATGACTAGGAGGAAGGGCCAATACTTGGACAAAGGTACCTACCTCTGCCAACTAGAGACCCCCATCTCTAACAGTCTTCCTGCCACTCATTAATTAATTAACAGATAGATGTTTTGCACACTTGTATCTTCTATTACAGATACTGCAAAGTATTTGTCCCTCGGGACATTTTTTAACTTCACACCCTTTGCCATATTTGAAGCATTTCCTTCAAATTATAAAAACTGCATGGTGCTTACTCCTTCTGATGGATTTAGTAAAAGATCTTTGTTCTGAAAGTTTATATGCTATTCTCAAAAATCAAATATATTGCTCTTTACTATTAATGTTTTAACTTCTGCCAGGCTTAACAAAATAATATTTCAGTGGCCTGTTTGTTCAATGTTTGAGACAACCTAAAGCTTTTGGCAAAATAGTTGTACTCCTACATTTGGAGAAAATTTCAGGGGGGCACAAGAGAGCCTGGCCATAAGATGGCCGATGCATTGCAAGGCTGTACTGGCAGAAAAGACAATTGGCTGCACCAATTGAGCCTGACGGCGCTGCGGAGGGAGAGGCGGGCAACGGTCTATGGCCAGGGACAAGTTGAGGCCTGCTGCTCATGTGCCACCAGCTGGGGCGGCCCCCTTTTTGGCTAAGATTGAGGCCTAAACATAGGAGGAGTACCATCAGAGACTGCTTAGAAGAAGACAGTCTGAGTGGAATGACTACAAAAGGAAGAGAGTCCTTCTTTTGTTTAAAAAACCCCTCACTCACCAACCTAGTTGGTGACATGCTTCATCATCGGGGTCCACCCTGATAGCCGAGTGCCATCAGGGTGTGCTGCGAAACCTGAATTACAGTGGAGCTGGTATTTGTGTGTGTGTGAAGTGAACAAACATTTTTTAAAAATTGTCCTGGTATACTTGTGTGAAAAAGAATTTTATTTGCAAGTTACTGGACAATATTAAAATCAAGTGTGTGGATACAAAAAGGTATATTATGACCATGTGTATCACTATGTGTAGGGTCTACATGTTTCAACCCGTTGGATGGAAGTACCGGGTTTTCGTCAGGACCAAAAAAGGAAGGTGGATGATCAGGACACACTAACGACCTGCCAGTCCTAAATTCCTTACGACTACAGACAAAAATCTGTCGTAGTCAAATACTCACACCCAAATGGGCAGGAGAAAAGCAAAAAAAGACTCCTGCTATGGGTCTTTTGGGCTTCACGGGGTAGAGGGAAGGAAAAAACCTCGTAGAGTAGCGTATTAGTTACTGCGTGGTTCGATTGCCAAGTACCTACTCGCCTCTCCACAAGGCGAGTAGGTACTTGGCAATTGAACCACGCAGTAACTAATACGTTACTCTACGAGGTTTTTTCCTTCCCTCTACCCCGTGAAGCCCAAAAGACCCATAGCAGGAGTCTTTTTTTGCTTTTCTCCCGCCCATTTGGGTGTGAGTATTTGACTATGACACATTTTTGTCTGTAGTCGTAAGGAATTTAGGACTGGCAGGTCGTTAGTGTGTCCTGACCACCCACCTTCCTTTTTTGGTCCTGACGAAAACCCGGTACTTCCATCCAACGGGTTGAAACATGTAGACCCTACACATAGTGATACACATGGTCATAATATACCTTTTTGTATCCACACACTTGATTTTATTATTGTCCAGTAACTTGCAAATAAAATTCTTTTTCACACAAGTATACCAGGACAATTTTTAACATTTTTTTGTTCACTTCACACACACAAATACCAGCTCCACTGTAATTCAGGTGTTGCAGCACACCCTGATGGCACTCGGCTATCAGGGTGGACCCCGATGATGAAGCATATCACCAACTAGGTTGGTGAGTGAGGGGTTTTTAAACAAAAGAAGGACTCTCTTCCTTTTGTAGTCATTCCACTCAGACTGTCTTCTTCTAAGCAGTCTCTGATGGTACTCCTCCTATGTTTTTGTAAAATTTGGATCTAGGGGACCAGGAGTACACTCCGTTCGCTTTTGTGAATTGATCCCTTACTCTCTCTTTGTTTAACTATAAGATTGAGGCCTGTAATGTGGGTGCACAGCCTGGAGGCCGATGCTCAGTCACTTAAGGACCCCTTGGTGCAGTGGCAGTGACAGATCAGCGGGGGACCAATAAACCCTGTACAGTAAGGATGGCATCACGTAGAGCGTGTGGGTCGCCTGGGCACAGTGGTAGCTTGCACGAGAAAGGCTGTACCCTTCTCCCTCGTTGACGCCATATGGTGCTGATAGACTCTACTGTGGGGACCCTGGCCTGGATTCTGGAGTTTGTTGCCTGTCTGGAGCCTGCTCCTGCTCTTTGCGATTGGGTCCCCGGGGTGAGGCTGGGCCTGGAAGCAAGAGCCTGACCCTCGCTTGAGAGAGCCAGAGTGCGGCAGTGGGGGCAGGTGGACCATTGAGGCCCAGCGTGGCCTGTACGGTGATGTTGGTGCCACGCAGATTACGCCGGTTGTGTGGCCTCATGGAAGTTTGCGCACAAGAGGCTATACCCTTCGCCCTTGCTCGCGCATATGGCGCTGATACTTCTCTTGTGGGGACCGCATCTTGGACTCTGTAGCCCATTGATGCCCTCGGGCTTGCTCATGCTCCCCGCGCTTGGGTACTTTGTGTACCCTGAAATTCCTGGTGACTGGTGCAGCAATGGTCGCATCGAATGAAGGGTTTTAAATTTAGGCCCTTAGCCAGCCTGTGTACCCTGCCTGGTGGTGTCTGACTTGGTTTGCCCATGCCCCCCTCAGAGAGTGCCTGAAGAGTGTCGGGACACTGCGACAGCCGACAACCAACTTGGGGGATTGGAACCCCCGGTGACTGGCATATCCTTCCAGAGACTGCCTGAGTGTCAGAAATGGGGAAAACTGGCAATAGGCAATCTAAGCTGAGCTTTGAGTCTCGCAGACTGGCACGCACTGCTGAATCAACCCCTGAGGACCAGGTGTCAGCCCCCAGGAAAGCGGAGGGATCCACTCCGGAGCGTGATATTGCCTTAATGTTCCTGGATCTCAAGCAGAGCCTGAACGCCATCAACACGAGAATAGGCATGCTTTCTGACCAATTTGAAGGCTTGAAGGAGAAAGTTGACTGGCATGAAGAGCAGATAGACCAACTTCAGCCCTGCACATCGAATGCGAAGGATATGCCCTCCTTTGCTGGGGAGCGCCTACTCCAGATGGAGAAGGTACTTGAGGTCATCCGCAACAAGAACAAGGACCTAGAAGCACATTTGGGACAAAACTATTTGCGTATTCTAGGAGTCCCTGGGTTGACGGGATGGACCGAATGGAGGACTATGTGGAAACGATGGTTCAAACTCTCTTTGAAGCTGTCCTCTCCCCTACGCTCTTTGTAGAGAGAGATCACAAATTGCTGTGCCAGAGGCTCCCCCAGGAGCGCCTCCACACCTGATAATCACCAGGCTGCTAAATTATCATTGACAAGGAAACCATACAGCCCTTTGCCAGGGATCACCATCCCTTCCAATATCAGGGCAATTTTACCTTAGCTGTGCAAGCTGCCAGACGAGAGTTCCTTCCAGTGAAGCCTAAGCTACAGAAAACGGACACCAAGTTCTCTTTGATCTATCTGACCTAACTTCGCGTTCACCGTTTGGGGAAAATACCTTACTTCACTGACCCCCAAGGTTGCTGCCAAATTTGCCAGAGATCTTCCTGCCTATGACTCTGAATTATCCTCGTTGCCACAGGGCTCAAGACGAGGCCACCTCAGTGATAATGACTGATGAAGAATCTCCTTTATTGATGACTATGAGATGGCAGACTGCCACAGTGTTGGACATAGCATAATTTGCCGATGACTCTTTCATGGACCGGAAGCCATTGGGCTGCCATGTGCATCCCCCTTGGGTCATGGCAGGCACTGCTTATGGTCTTACCTCTGCCCCCACGATCTTCTCTTTCCAGTCACCCTGCTTGCACCCTGGTGAGAGAGTGTTGGGTCTCCTGGTCACACTCCTGGGTGATTCCCCTCCTGATACTTTTGATTGTATATGGGGCTTTGTGTGGCGGGCAGGGAGTGGTGATATTTGTCCCGATTGGAAGGCCAAAAGTGGGAGGGGGTTGCTAGGTGGGGCAGTGTTGATGATATGTGGTTTATGTTTGTTTTCCTCCTTTAGAGCCACTCAGCACTGTGCACTCTTCTCCTTAAATCAATTGCAACTGCTTGATCATTGGGACATCCTGCTTCCTCCTTAACCATAAATCGGTTAAATTCTTGACTTAGAATATTAGGGGGCTTAATGATAGGTGCAAAACGCTACATGTACTTGCATATTAACAGTGCCACAATATTGACGTCTGCCTGTTGCAGGAGCTACATCTGACAGAATCGACCTTGACACACCTGAGGGCAAGCTGGATAGCAGATTGATATGTGGCCTATTGTTCTAACTATTCAGTGTTGCTTCATGAGGGCCTCCCATGGCTTACACCCAGAGTTCTTTGTGATACAGAGGGTTGTTCTGTTATACTAGCTGGCAAATTACGGGGGCATCCACTGATACTGGTCTCAGTGTATGGGCCCAACAATGTTGACCCCCTTTTTTTCCTGAGGTCTGGCAACTGGCTGGGTCGATGGGCCTGGGAGAGAAACTGTGGAGTGGAGACTTTAAGGTGGTCCTGGATGCGAGCGTGGACAGGTTTAGCGTTTCACATTGCCCGCTCCCACATGCTGCTGCACACTTGCATATCACAATGACATAATAACCTTATTGTTATTTGGCACTCCCGCACAACACTGCACAGAGGGTACATGCATAGCGTCCGCATAAAGCTCCTGGTCAAGAATTGACTCTTGGCTGGTCACTAGAGATGTGGCCTCCTTGACCTCCGACAGCCTGGACCTCCTGCGTACACTGTCCAACCATGTCCCGGTCCTATTGGAGATGGCCCCTCCTGAGCACATTTCACTGTGTTCTCTAGGCAGCTTCCCTTGGGTGTGCTGAGTGATCAAGTGTTCCAGAGCGAGGTGAGGATGGGCATTGTTGTTTATTTTGCGCACAACTTGCAGTCCGTCTCCTCCCCGTCCATATTATGGGAGGTCTTCAAGGTGGTAATCGAGGGGTTCAACTTGCTATGCAGGCAGTGGTACTTTGGGCGGTGAGGGGGGAGATGGTGTAACTAAAGGTGGAGATCTGTGTCCTGGAACTCCAATACTCTGATTCCTGCGACACGCCCACCTTGGCGTCCATCCATAGGAAACTTACAGAGTATGAGGAGGCAGCACTCAGGGAAATGCATTATTTGGAAGGAAAGCTCATGCCTGGCGATAAGGCGAGGGAGACAGGGTGGGCAAGGCTCTCACTGATTACTTCACAGTAAATGACTATATTGTTGAACGCCTAGACGACCAACAGACTGTACAGTCGGATGTCGATTTTACATAGCAGATTATGGGCTCCTTTTACACCGACCTGTACTCCTCCTCCCAGCCTCTGCTTCCGCCCTCCAATCTTTCCCCTTATATGGACTCGGCGCAGCTGCTTTGTCTAGTCTACTCCTAACCAAACCCTTCACGGTTGAGGCCATTATCCAGGTTTATGAGAGTTTACCTGGGAATAAGGCCCCAGGCCTTGATGGCCTCACCGCTGCATTATATGAGGAGTATGCCCAACTACTTGCTCCATCTCCCGAATATCTACGAGGAGTCCCTATCGAGTGGACTGATCCCCTCTACTCTTCAAGAGGCACTCATAATCACAATTTTGAAACCTGATAAAGATCTCCAGCACTGCGACTCTTATACCGGCTCCCTAAATCTCACCACACTTCTCCCCTTCTTAAGTCTCTTCACTGGCTTCCCATTCTGTACCGAACCCTTTTCAAAATGGGATGCATAGTTTTCATGGCCCGCGCCCTCACTGCCCCTCTTTTCATTAACTCGATGGTCACTCATTACCTCCCCGCTCGCAATCTTCGCTCCTCTAGCCAGGCTCTTCTCATGGTTCCCCACTTCCGCAAGTCTAGAGCGGGTGGTACCAGGTTCTCCACTCTTGCCCCTCGCTTTTGGAACAGTCTCCCGCTTACTATCAGATCTATCACTGTCTATCTGCACTTCCGCAAGGCGCTCAAGACCCATCTGTTTGCCCAAGCATTTTCCACTCACTGATCACAGATGTCTCCTTCCGTCACCTGTAATCACCCAGCGCCAGGAAACCGCTTGGTCACAGCGCGCTCTACAAATACTTTCAACTTTATAGGCCTATCTCTCTGATAAACACTGATAATAAAATATTGGCCAAATTGATTGCCTCGAATCTCCTCCCTCTGCTGCTGAGCATTGTCTGCTTTGATCAGTCTGGCTTTATGCCTGGCCATTCAACAGCCCCAAGAGCGGCCCGTGCAGGTAAGAGCAGTGGGGCCGGGTGGGAGGTGGCGGGAGTCGACAGAAGACAACAAGAGAAAATGTATTATTTATTTGACTCCTCCCCTCCACTCTGCCTCACCGCTCTTACCTGCACACGCCGCTCCTGAACAGCCAACAACCTGTTCACTTTCTTTTCTCATTTGCACATAATTAAACTCGGCGTTAGTGCAGCTACAGTGTTCTTAGATGCCAGTAAGGCATTTGAGCAGGGAGCGACCCTTGACCCTGTCTGCAGGTAGGTCGCCCCCCCACGCCGCGCAGCCCCACCTGACTCTGCCTGGTCTCTGCCCGTGTCTCTGCCCAGCTGCCGCTGCTGCTGAGGGAAATCGAGACCCGCAGGCTACCACCTGCGCCTCATCCCTGGTGGCTACTGGTAGGCCGTAGGTTTGCTTTCCTGCTCTAGACTTGCTTCTGTATTGTACTTGTATTGTGACCCATCTGCTTTGTGACCATCTTTTATTGTATTCTGTACCTGTATTTATCTGCTTCTGTGACCGTTTTTCCCGCATGCTATTGTCTGCCCTCTCTCCCCGCCGCTGTGTCCCCTGCGGCTCCGCCCCCCCGCTCGCCCTCTCATCGTTCCAGTCTTGCATTTGTATTGTATTTTGTATTGTGCCCCATTTGCTCTTGTGACCGTCTTTATTGTAGTCTGTATTTATCTGCTTCCGTGACCGTTTCTCCCCGCTTGCCATTCTCTACCACTTTCCCAGCCGCTGTGTCCCCTGCGGCCCGCACCCCCGCTCCTCCATTTGTCATTCCCTTCTCCTAGCTGCTCCTCCCTCCCAACTCCCCTTCTTATGGCGGTCGCTGCGGGCCGCGGCGCTAGCGCGCCAAAGGCGCGCCTAAGGCAAGCCCATCTGCGCCCGTCCACGCCTGGACCGTGCCCAGCACCAGAACCCCTGGCCCCCGTGAATACCACAACGCCCGACTCCGCTACGATGCCAGCACCCTCCACGCACTCAACCCCGGTCGAGAACACACCTGCTACCAGGCCACCCCGAAGCGCACACAAGGACCCTTCACCTGCCGGAACTGCAGCTTCACCAGCATCCGGTCCACCAAACCACCAACCAAAGAACCCAACTACCTCAGATGCATTCTTCTCAACATCCGCTGCACCCGCAAACACGCCTTCGAACTCTGGGACCTACTCGACTCAACCTCCCCAGACGTCGACTTCCTGACGGAGACCTAGCTGAACCCCGCCTCGGCACCAGACATCGCCCTAGCCATCCCGGAAGGCTACAAGATCACCCGCAGGGACCACACCACCTGTGTAGGAGGAGGAATCGCCATCGTCCACAGGAACACTCTCAGAGTCTCGACCAACACGGACGACACCCTCAGCGCCGCCGAACACATGCACTTCCAGATCCACACCGACCCCAACACCACCCTCAGAGAAACACTCGTCTACAGACCCCCCTGACCCCGACCACAGTTCAGCGACTCCATCACCGACTTCATCAGCACGCACGCCCTCGCCACCACGGACTACATCCTCCTCGGGGACCTGAACTTCCACCTCGAGAACAACGACACCAACTCCAACACCCTGATCGACAACCTGGCCAACCTCAGACTCAGACAACTCATCACAACGCCCACCCACGCCGCCGGCCACACGCTCAACCCCATTTTCTCCTCAAGCCCCCACGTCTCCTACAACCGCACCACCAAACTCCACTGGACCGATCACTGCTGCATACACTTCACCCACCTGCCGACTCCACCGACCCGAACACCGCCGCCCGCAACCGCCCGCAACCTCAGACAATGGATCGACAACTGCGCCAACACCCTCGCCCCGCTCAAGACACTCCCCAACAGCAACACCAGCATGAAAGCCACCTGGTTCACCGAAGACCTCCAGGCCTCCAAACAAACATGCCGAAAACTGGAGAAGAACTGGCTCTGCGAACGAACACCGGACAGCTACGCAGCCCACAAGAACGCCACTCGCAGACACCATCAACTCATCAGAACCGCCAAGAGGGCCTCATTCAAAGACCGCCTAGATAACAACGTTCACAGCTACAAAGAGCTCTTCAACAACGTGAAAGAACTCTCCAACCCCAGCTCCAACACCAACGACATCCCGCCTTGGCAAGACCCGTGCGACTCACTGGCCACCTTCTTCCACCGCAAGATCGCCGACATCCACAACAGCTTCAACGCCACAACCGCCCGACAACCACTGGCCCCACAACCACGACCCACACCAACCGCCACCCACACCAACCGCCTGCTCTCCTGGACCAGCATCACGACGAGGACACCAGCGAGATCATGAACACCATCCACTCCGGATCACCAGACCCGTGCCCTCACCACATCTTCAACAAAGCCTGCACAGCCATCACACCCCATCTCCGGAAAGTAATCAACATCTCCTTCGAGACATCAACCTTCCCATAAAGCTGGAAGCGCGCCGAGATCAACGCCTTACTCAAAAAACCCAAGGTGGACCCCAAGGACCCCAAGAACTTCAGACCCATCTCTCTGCTCCCGTTCCCGGCGAAGGTCACCGAGAAAATCGTCAACAAACAACTGACTCGCTACCTCGAGGAGAACAGCATCCTAGACCTGTCCCAGTCCGGGTTCCGCAGCAACCACAGCACCGAAACCGCCCTCATTGCTGCCACCGATGACATCAGGTCCCTGCTTGACAATGGAGAAACAGCGGCCCTCACCCTCCTGGACCTGTCAGCCGCATTTGACACGGTCTGCCACTGCACACTACGAACACTCCTAAAAAATGACGGAATCCAAAAGAAGGCCCTGGACTGGACCACATCCTTCCTCTCTGGCAGAACTTCAGAGCATCCGCCTCCCCCCCTTCCGCTCCAGTGCCACCGAGATCATCTGCGGCGTACCCCAGTGCTCTTTCCTCAGCCCAACACTGTTCTACATCTACATGGCACCCCACGTGGCCTGACAGCACAGCCTCAACATCATCTCCTACGTCGACGACACCCAGCTGATTCTCTCCCTCACCTAAGACCCTCACACCGCCAAAACTAACCTCCACGAAGGCATGAAGGCCGTCGCCGAATGGATGAGGAACAGCCGACTGAAGCTGAATTTGGACAAGACGGAGGTCCTCATCCTCGGCTCCACCTAATCAGCCTGGGACGACTCCTGGTGGCCGACAACACTAGAACAGCCCCGACACCCACCGACCACGCACGCAACCTAGGGGTCATCCTCAACTCCACACTCTCCATGACTAAGCAGGTCAACGCCATCTCTTCCTCCTGCTTCAACACCCTCCGAATGCTCCGCAGGATCTTCAAGTGGATTCCCACCGAAACAAGAACAGTTACCCAGGCCCTCGTCAGCAGCAGGTTGGACTACGGAAACGCCCTCTACGCAGGAGCCTTGATGAAACTCCTGAGACGGCTCCAACTCATCTAGAACGCCTCGGCACGCCTGATCCTCGACATCCCTTGCCACAGCCACATCACCCCCCACCTGAAAGACCTGCACTGGCTCCCCGTCAACAAGAGGATAACCTTCAAGCTCCTCACCCATGCACACAAGGCACTCCACAACACCGGACCAACGTACCTCAACAGACGACTCAGCTTTTACACTCCCACCCGCCTGCTCCGCTCCGCCGACCTCGCCCTCGCCACAGTTCCCCGCATCCGAAGAGCGACCTCCGGCGGCAGATTGTTCTCCCACCTCGCCGCAACGACCTGGAACACCCTCCCCATCCACCTGCGGCAGACCCAAGACCTGCAGACCTTCAGAAGACTCCTCAAGGCCTAGCTCTTCGAGCAGTAGCAGCACCCTCCGTCCCCCAGCGCCTTGAGACCCTCACGGGTAAGTAGTGCGCTTTATAAATGATATGATTGATTGATTGATTTCTGACAGGCTTACTGGCAACCCACCTGGACATGCAGTATGTTCGTCAGACTTTGCCTGACAGCTGGGAGGATAGAGGTCACGACCCAGAATCCACCCATCTCTACAGGATAACGTGACCATGTTTTAAAAATAAAACAATTATTTCTTAACAAGCTCAAGACCCACAACGTGCACTTTCTAAATGTAATGGCATACTCTTTCCTCCATCTCCTGCTCATTGCATTTGTTCCTCTTGTAGTGCTGATCTGGCCACCTCTTTCACTTTCAAGATTATTAACATTTGTGATTTATTTGCTGTCTCTTCTGTACTTTCTGCGCCCTCTACTCCCTATCTTTATGTAAGACCTTTTCAGTCTGTTTCAGACGCTGACGTATGAACCATGCTGGCGAGAGCTAACCCTTCGGCCTCGGCTGATCCATTAAACTCCATGCCAGTGAAATCCTTTTTCTGGTCCATCTTGTCTAGGTTCAGGTAGCAACAGGACGCCTCTTGGGACAGCTGTTTGCACTCCACAAAGCACAATGATTCATTCATTCATTCTTCTAGTTTCTCTATTTAACACTTCTTGATTTTCTGAAATATCTCGTCTTCCTTTACCTAAGACACTTTCACTTCATCTCATTTATCCAATTTCCACCATATTTCCTTGCTCCTACACCTATCTAAAATTCTTGAGTATATTGTTTTTTACTTAAATGTCCACTTTCCTTCTAGCTAACAATCTTGTCTCTCCTACTCAATAATCTAGCATCCATCCAGGTGATTCTAGAGAGACTGCCCTAATTTCTGTTTCCAATAGTCTTCTACATGCTGGTCATAACAGCAAACTGCTAGTAGGTAACTATGAAGTGTGTTCATTGACTAGACAGTGTTGCTTGTGCGTGTAGCATTGACTCATCAGGTATTGTAGCTTCGATACACCCTGGATGGCAATTGCTTGAATGGACATAATAGCATGAAAAAGATTATTCGTATTGAATGACCAGCCCTTGATGACATGTGGACGAGTATGGAGGAATTAAGCCAAAGTAGCTTCCCTCCTGATATTGCTTTGACCAGTTGTAGCTACCAAAGTAGACAACTGGTGCAGGTGGGTATAGTTCTGCTGATGGCAATTTGCAAATGTTACTTATCACAACTTCACAGTCAAGCAATTTGTCATTTTAGCAAACCTTCACTTGTATGGCGGAATTTCGTATACAATAATTGTGAGCAAAGATTAGGGTTTTTCCGCTCAATCCTTACTGACTGGTGTTTAACTTAACAAACGTTATGACATCCGCGAAATCCTGCATACTCACCTAATTTTCCAGGGAACTAATTACACTTGGACAAAATTTTGCTGCCAAAAAGAGAAACTCGGAATAAAATGTGAGAAGTGCAGCTGCTGAGCTGACAGAAACGCGCGCCCTCGCGGCCAGAGTTGTATAGAACGCGCTCGCTGCACACCTGCTCCCCGGTGTCGCGTTCTAGAATGTTCTCTTTCTGGGTACTCCCTTGAAGCGCGCGTGCACAGCGGCCATAAATCATTGCTGTGGGTGAAATGCAGAAGTGGAAATTCAGATGAGTGGAACAATATCAATAAGTTATGTGAACTTTTACGCGATAGCAATTTCTGCTTTTGGTACACGAGGTGCTTTCGGCGGGTGTACCGGCGGCTTAGCAAATCTGATTCCATAATTGTTTTCACAGCATTAGAGCAGCTACCTCCGCCTGCTGTTCTGTCACAGAGTGTCAGGGTGAGTGCCAAATGCAGTGCAGAAAGGTTCTCGGGGGCGGAAGAGGTAAATAATTCACATAATACTGGGAGCTTCTGCAGATGAGGAAGCGGGCATCTGGTAACTGTAAGGATTCAAAGTTTTCAATCAACTTACACGAGCTGAGATGTCAGCCCAGCAAAAGGAAAGCTATTTTTTTAATAGATAATTTAGCTTTTTTAGGTGTGGCTTTAGCCAAGATGTTTGATTTTACTAAAATTATAAGTCTATAATATTTCTTACAGTCTCCCAGCCAGCCCTCTTCACTCATTGGTCTGTTAAAGAGTCATTCACATTTTTAGGTCTCGCTGGCGTTGCAGGGCGAAGCCCTGCCGCCAACGAGACTTATAGCTGCCTTGCTCCCTGCCAAGGGAGTCAGAGCAGTGAGCGAGCAGATATAGAGCCGGGCACGAGCCCACTCAGGTCCGTGAACGCGCGGGAACGTCAACGTGCACGTTCACGCGCGTCACGCTCCTGTCCTCCTGCGTCTCTTCTCAGGCACGCTCCAGGCCGACTTGCGGTGTGCGTCACAGCATGTTCCAGCGTTTCTGTGGCTGTAGGTAAGTGAGGGCCGGGGGGATTTGTTTTTTGCTTATTTGTTTACTTGTTTCTATATTTTTGCTTTCAATACTGGTTCCATTTAGAGCTCCCTTTCATAGCACGGTAGCAATGTTTTAGATTGCTGTGTTTTCCCTCACCTCTCTCGCTGTCTTCCTGCTCCCAGGACTCTGACAAGGGAACACGTGGACAGTAAGAGCTGTACATACAGCATGGTAAAGTCAGGAAAGCCAGGGTAAATCGTCTGAGGCTTGCTTGGACTGATAGTTAATGCAGAAATGGTGACTGATGCAAGGGTCAACTCGGAGCGGTGGAGGGAGGTAAAATGTAAACCTCAGCCTACAATATCTACTCAAATGAAACTCATTTTTTGCATTATTACTTTTAGTATTGAACTCAATAACACTTCAGGGTTAGTGCAAAGTGCTAAAAGGGACAATGTAGTGAACAGAGAACAAGGATACATTATCGTCATCAGCAACCAGATGATATGGGTGGCATCAAGCTTCGCCATTGCTCATCAGGGTGTGTTGGCTGAATGTCTTCACAACCAAATAGCCTCTGCATCTTTTTCTAAATTTGAGGACATCTTGTTCAAGCGTGACGTGGAGGGAGAGGAAGTTCGAGAGCATGATGGCAGAGAGGTCTGCTTTGGGTCTCTTTAGAGTGGGTAGCCAGCAGACTTTAGAAAGCCAGCCTTCAGCAATAAAACGGTAGGTAGTACTTCTCGAGTAACAGCTTGTTTTTAATGCATGGCCTCATATCACAGGTCTGCCATTTATAAGTGCTGCCAATACCGAGATGACATTTAATTTAATATAATGGCATTCTCTTCATTGACCCCTGAAAAGTTACGGTGAGAATTGTCTCTGGCGCGCGCACACGATAGAAGTTGTAGTTTGACTCATTAACCACCGAAACAAGAAATTAATTTAAAAACTGAACTGTTGTGTACATGGCTGGCATTCAATAACGCAGCATTAAAGGACTTGTTCTGTTGCAAATGAGATATCTAGCAGAGAAAATTCAAACGCAAAAGTAAGTAAGATAAGCAATATGTTTGAATGTAAGTGTACAAATGATTTCATTTTGGAAATGCACGTTAGAATTGGGTTAAACATTAAAACATAATGAACTAGAAAATCAAAATGATAATTTTTATTGAACTAATCTGCATACACGTTTCAAAAAAGTTAAACTGCAATTTTCATATTTCTTTTAATAGTAAGGGGTTTTCTTTTTTTTTCCTTCATAAAATACAAACCTTGTAAGCACTGAACTTTAATCTTAGCATATACCATAAGTTCTGCGCAAGTTAATGTTCCTTCTTATGAAAATATCTCAAATGAGTGGCGAAAATCAAGAGGGGGAGCCCTCCGACTATACCCTCAAAATATTTTTGTGATCGTTTTTTAGGTCTCGCGACCTGTCAATGCGCATGCGCATTGAGCGGAGCGAGACTATAGGGGCTTAAACAGACTTTAACTAACTGGCGATTTGATGCTGTGCCCGTGCGCTTTTAGGTCAATGCGCAAGCGCATTGACCTAAAATGCGCGTGCACAGCATCAAATCGCCAGCCATCTGTTCCCCAGCAGCTCTTCCCGCTCCGGACCACAAGCTTCCCCCAGCGTGCGCTCTGGCTCAGCCGAGCCGCACTCCTCCCACACCTTTGAAGTGAAGCTTCACTTCAAAGGCCCCTGCTGCTTCACACTATATCCAGGCGTGTCGCATTTCTCCTCCCCCCTCCCCACAGCAATGCCGGCCGTACTTTCACTTTGACGGCCGCAGGCCGCCTCTCGTGTTTCTCCTCCCCCCTCCCAGTGTTTTTGTTTTTTTTTTAAACTTGTTTTACTTGCGGTGTGACACAGTGCCTTCTAATTGCTGGGTGAGCTTACACTCAAAAACTTTCACTTTGACGGCCGCAGGCCGTCTCTTGTGTTTCTCCTCCCCCCTCCCAGTGTTTTTTTTTTTTTAAACTTGTTTTACTTGCCATCAAGCATCCTAATCCAAACTTCTGCAGTTGACTGACGTTGTGTGATTCTGGGTAAAGGACTTTATTTCACTATGGCTTCAAGTGTAAAACAACCATTGAAAATGCAATAGGCCTCGCCTTTTATTAAGTTAAAGCCATTTGCTTTGCTAAACAATACCATTAGCTAAGCAAATGACTTTAACTTAATCAAAGGCGAGACCTATTGAATTTTCAATGCTTGTTCTTGCAGCCACCGCCGTGGATCAATGGGTCAGTCCCTTCAGCAATTGACTATCTTAACTGTGAGCGGCGGCAGTCTGTTTTTTCAAAAAGAACATACCAATGCAAGAGACTACTAAGGAAATGTGTGATTTTCAAGACAGAAATAATATTTTATCCTGTTAACAACGTTTGCAATGTTTTTTTCAGACCTACGATGACCCATCAGCCTCCACAACAATAAAAAAGTTGTGCAAAAATCATGTAAGATGTCATACCACCACCAAGGGTGAAAGATGGGCACCCGTTTTTGAGTTGCCTAGAATTCACCACTGTTGTGTGTTGAGTGCTAGGGCATACCTCATGTGCCAGATAAATGCAGGACGAGCAGCAGAGACATTCTCACACATTGTCCCAGTACAGGTTGACGGCCAGGCCACATTTTCTTACCATGCAGGTTCTAGCCTAGAGTTTTCATTGAAGAATGTCAATACATTTCATAGAGTATCCCATGGTAGGTGTGAAATGCTATTTTACTTTCTCGCACAAAACGGAGGCTCAAAGGGGATGCATGTGCTGTCACTTTCACCAAAACACACTTTTGCACTAGACTTATTTCATTTATCAGGCACACCCCGGGCTCAGTTCTGGCAGGTTTATAGTCGGAAGAAACCAAAGACTAGATGAATTGGTAAACTTATATTTTCCAGCGTCACTGCTATTAATATAACTTGAATTTACGCTTCCAATTTAATTTACCCATTATTAATATTCTACCAATTTAGAGTAATACTATGTGCTCACAGAGCCTGTGAATATGTGTTTGAGGGCGCGGATACAATGGAAAATTAGTCAATACCCATATCTGTAAGATTAAGTGCATTCACAAATATTTGCAAGGCAAACTGTACCTCTATCAAGATTTACTCTGCTTGCAGAAGAGGAGGAAACACCCCAAAATTGGCGAGGGTATAGTATTGTGCAAAGGGCTTCCCCAGGGAATAAAATGCTGCCCAGGGAAAAAAAGGAATAATTTCATTTGGACAGCATTTTCTCATGTACATATACATACGATGCATTTACATATGTTACAATAGCTTCACATTTCACTGACTAGAACCCCCCTATTGCAGCATTAGAGGCATTCATGGAATATTTAGTACATTCCCATAAAAATCATAATATTTGGAATAAACCTATGGGAGTAACTTTATAATTTCCTTCTGAGAATTAGGCCTTTTAGGAATCTTAAGTAACTGCCACTAATTCCTTTTTTTGTCTACCAGCAGGAGTTGCTCAGAACCACCTAGTCTTCTAGCTTTCAAAGATGCATAGCCCTTGATGGACATTTAAATCGCAACTTGTAGTTTTACAATTAAAGAAAGTTTTGTTACCGATTCATCTTCTAGTTTCAGGTGTAGGCTGGTGTCTCCATCTTTGTAATCTTTCACTATTTCTGCCGATTTCCACACTTCATCTGCATCCGGAATCCAAACCCTTGTGTACTAAAAAGGAATAATGACAACATTATTTAAAATTTGATTAAATTCTATTTTACATTTTATTTGTTTATGTTTTTTTTGTAAACTTGGACCTTGGTGGGTCATGGAGTATTGTAAAATGCAACCACAATAAAGCAGATACGCAGCAGCACAACTAACAAAACAAAGTACAAAGATAACAAATTGTTTAGTGCATTGAAAATTAAATTTTATAAGGGTGATCATAAAACAAGCAGCCATATGAACAGCCACAAGGAAAGAATTCCAAAATCGCGTGGTATGCTAATGAAAAAGCCTGACGAGAAGTACAGCCATTCACCCAGTTTCATGTTTTGCTCTTCCCACTGGCCTCTACTGGGCTTACTACACTTCATTTTTATTGTCTCCATTTATTATTATTTGATAGGATATTCTTTAACAAAGCATTATTTTTATGTGAATTAGACTGTTCCACATTGTAATCCTTGAAAAGACATTTAGTACGTCACTTATTTAGGGTATGCTTCATACCCAGTTTTACGAAGGTTGGAAATCTATTAATCATTGCCATATGCTTATGATAGGCACAGGTTTCCCGACTTTCATCGAATTAACAAAATCTCAGGTAGAACACATGGAATTCTATCTATCCATTCATCCCTCCTCTTCCCACTTGTATGTTCCTTTACAACACACATCTGACACTGGAAAAGGAATACTCACTTATATGTTCCATCATCAGAATCCAATGATATAAGCAATTGGTAATACAGAATATAATAATGTAAACAATAAATAATATAGAACCCACTCGTAATGAAGACACTATACCGCCAATTTCACATTAAAATAAGATACGCCATGTATCTTATCACACATTCTCCCATTTCTCTAAACTTATTGCCACAAGCTCAACTATATTTCTTCTATTCCTCGTGAAATACGTCTGTGCCGGGGCAGTGTATATAGATAAATGTAGCACAGTAACACATTATTTAGAAAAACTGTGCTAATCAAGGGACCGTCACAGTTTATTACTACGGGGCAAAGGTTGAATTCAAGATTATTTCTACAAAACAGCAGAACAGGCATGATAAAATAGTTTTCTACGTGCACAGTGCATGCTACAGTTTACTTGAGCACAGGAGCAAACTCTCCTGAATGTTTAGGAGACCTCGTCAATACTAGTTTTAGTTAAATACCTTCTTTAAAAACAAATGCACATGACAAATGAAAATGCTTAAACTACATATGCAGATGTCAAGTGTGTAATATGCTATTTATTACTATTGTGTGGGGAAGAATAGAGCATTATGACTCCCTGTAGGACTATCATCTATGGGCATAAATGTCAGCAGACCATGATTCTGTGGGTCTGGATTTCCAATTTGGGGCCACACTTGGGAATGTTTGGTACACAATACAGACTTGCTCAGAGAAAACTGTTGTGATTCGGTTCCATAATTAGTAAAGACTAGGAGAACAGAAGAGCAATGCATTTCTTCTTCCTTATAATGGTATCAAATGGATCACAATTCTGTGGTGAGCCAGTGAATAATAATAATATTTAAAAAAGCATTGGCATAGTCAATATGTCTCACTTTTGTGGCCCAATAAGTCTTTAGCCAGAGATATTGACTTTGCTAATGTTTTTAAGGTCTATTGTAGGGCAGAATGGGTGCTGTGCAGCATGTTGTTCGCATTAGTCCACTGGCATTTTGTAGCCCTACCAATGTACCACTAATAGTGGTAGAATTAGGGTCCTAGTCCAAGAGCAGATGATTGTGTGCGCTCGATGGAAATGGGCCGTCAATTCCCCACTGCAACATAAGAAATAAATAGGGCCACTACTAAATCAAGCATCAGTACTGTACATGCCCGATGCATTAGTGTCATTAGGAACTAACCATTTTCATGCCCACATTAAAAATATGCAGCTAGATTTAAATGTAAAAACCCAATAAAAAGCTGCTAGTCGATTACTCACTGGGTCACAAAAGTACAAGTGAACAATACTGATGTCAACGCATGTCTAAAAGACACTCACAAGCCGACAGCCCAATTCGCTTGCGCCATAACATGTAAAATGATCCTTAATTGGGATCAAGTTTATTTTAGTTTTTAGTTTGACATTCAGCTCTGCATGTGCATGGTTGCGGTGTAGTGCCCACCCATTCAGTGACACCCGTCCTATTTCCACACGCACAAACATGCCCGTAAAGTAGACGTGAATATTAGGTACCAACCAGGAAGTAGAGTTGCTTCTGTGCCATTTACAAGACAAATAATAACTAGTAGTTCGCCCTACGTATAAAAAATAACCACAACATTTAATCACCCCGTATGAATCATACTGTGGACAAAACGTGATCCAGTTTCTACTTCACACTTATGTGATGCGAAAGTTCTGGGATCTGCTCTCAATAGGAAACGTCTCGCCTTGCTTTCCCATGTTTATAATGATCTAAATGTAGTTAATAACCAATGAGGACTTAGTAAATACAGAAGCAGAAAATGTCAGGTTTTTACAAATTGCCCGCAGTTTAAAAAGGTACTTGAGGTCAGACTACAAATCCCATGATGCCCAGAGTCAGTTTCCATTCAGGCACCCTCACCATTCTTTACCCCAGTTTCAAACACCTTAGCCCCTCTTAAGTGCACCCCCTCGGAGCCTTCCCTCACCGTATCCCTCTCTACCGGAACACGACCATACGGATAATATCCATTTACCAGAGCGGAAGGGCAGGATTATTTGGCACAGAGGGGGTACTCGTCTCTGTCCCAGGCACCGACAGCTTTATCCGGCCCAGGACCCGAACCTCACCTCTGTTTGGAGACGGATACACTCACCTTTGCGGGTGCTTATGGGCCTGGAGCCGAGCCATATGGAGAATGGGAGGGGGGAAGGAAGAAAGTTAACATGGACAACGGGAAGGGGACGGTAACAAAGTTAACACAGACAAGAAAGTGAATATGGAGATCGGGTGGGGGGCAGGAACAAAGTTAACAAGGATAACGGGAAGGAGGTGGGAAGAAAGTGAATATGGACAACAGGAAAGGGGGTGGAAAGAAAGTTAACACGCAAAACGGGAGGGGGCAGTAAGAAATTGAACATGGACAATGGAAGGGGCGGGATTAAAGGCAACACAAACTACGGCGGGAGGGGGCGGGAACAAAGTCAATATGTTTAGCCTCCATGATAGCAACAGAGATCGGAACAGCAGAGCCAAGACAAAAGTAGGGTGTGGACACTATATATTGCCTATATCTAAAGGTTCCATGTAGCAGGGCCAGTCGCCAGGGCGGGAACAAAACAGCCACAAGGCGGGACAAATGCACTCTATTTATCAACGAAAACTATGGAATGTTTAAAGGCGGGCCAAGCAACCAATGAAAAGCGTGTGATGAGTGTGTTCAACCTCCACAGAGGGATTACAGCGTGCCTCGCAGAGCTGCGCATGCCGACTTCCTCTAGGCTTGACCTAACAAGGCATCACAAATTTTGATTTTATTGCATCTTTGTGTGTTTAATTTGAAAGAACATTAATCATGATTGTAGGTAGTTTGCCCTAGATAAAGACAAACTGTGAAAAGCAGCTTTAGATATTTCTTAAATCACAATTTCTACCTTCAGATCCTGGCACAAGTGTAAATTGCAGTTCCTTCTAGTAAAGCCATGGGTTAAATATTATACATGGTTTCTTTAAGAAAGCCTACAAGCCATACAATATGTTTTAATTTTCACACTTTTAGATCATCTGCAGTTTAATACTGTATGTTTCATTATGTCTGTATCCGGAGAGAAAATAATTTGAAACTTCAACATACAGTAACACACCTCGTGGCATACATTGAAAAATGGTGAGTCCTAAAGAATCTGAACTAGGGATAGCTTAACTACCACTTTATATTGAGTAATTAATATAAGAGGAGCAGAATGGAATCAGCAACGGTACAAGGATAGTTGGTATGCCAGGCAAAACATCTTTTTGATGCTGAAGCACTCCTTTACACATTTGAGAATGACATTTTTCTGCCATTTTGTGGGAAATTGGTCCAACCTAGTGATTGCACCATAAGACTACACATGCAATCTACACATGTGTGGACTTTTATTGAAGAGATTATATACCAAGACAGGCAGCAAATGTTTAAAGCAACTTTAGGAAATCATTTTCAAAGTCAGACCGCTCAACGGTATGGAAAACTATGGGAAGCCGATGGTTGGCTGCTCATCACAGCAAGGATTTTTAATGTGTGAATCTAGCTGGGAAGGAAGCAGCAGAGCGCTACATGCTAGAAGGGGTGGTTGGGAGAGATGAAAGATCATATACATCCATTGCTGATATACACATTTGAATTACATATTTACATTTACCTATACCTACTATTGCATTATTTCACACTATTTGAAAAAACACATTTTCAGGGGATTCGGTACTTGCTCAGAACCTCAGTGTTTGCGATTAATTTTCTGGGCACAGGTCGATCCCAGGTGCCCAGCTTAGCCACCAAATCAACGTCCCTTCTTATGCAACTATAGAATTCTGTGTGCCTAATGATTCACTGCAGCCTTCATGTCTTCCATTTTAATGATCTGAACTTGTCACTGTTTCTAGGCTGCTCACACCAGGCTATATAACAGTTGACATCAATGCATCCTGTCATGATTGTGGGTATACAATATTCAGTTCATCTAATTGTGAGTATATGCACTATTTTACAAACAATAACACAGCACACAGGAACGTCCTTGATATGCTATCAGGAAAATTGACTGTGAAATGACTCATCTCTTTTGACTGAATGATTAATTGCTATTATTTGTAGACTAATGAACGTTTAACAACACCTTCTGTTACTTAACTCTGAAGAGTGCACGTTATAACCAGTCTCACCCTATTTCAATAATGGTAAATATGCTAGTTCATTTTGCCACCTAAGAAAATGATCATAATACATCGTTTTTATATACCACTTCATACTGCAGTGATGATGTTTCTGTGCACAGTAAATATGATGTTACAATGAGCCAATTTAATCGTACTGAATTTATCAACCTCTGTAGAATGAAAGGCTGATTGTTTCGGTGTCGGGATAGCCTTGAAGGGCTTTGAGTCTGAATGCTTCATCTCGGTCTCACTGTGCTCCTGTGGTGTTATCTTACTCTTCTTTACCTCACTTCTTTGACATGCTCTTCTTTTCCTCCCTTCTTTGACTGTGTAGTGACTGCACTTCATACTTCTTTCCCCATAGTCTCCTGCCCAGCCATGTAGAATGTTGACATCATGATGATGTATTAGAATGCTACTGTAGAGAAGTCTCAGTTGAAGCAATAAAACGCGTTGGAAGCATATGACATAAGAAGAGGTTTATTCAACATCCACTCTTCAAGATGTCCAGACTGATATTAATCCTAACCCCCCCATACAACAGTACTCCTCATCATTCGACATATTCAAACAACAACATAGTCCCCAACATTCCCATTGAACACGAGCTAGTCACGAGCTGTAACACAACAAGCCTGCTCGTGACAGCTCGCATCACATTAAGCAGTTTCCAACACACCTTCCCCCCTTGAAACAAAAACAAAAAAAAAAAACAAGAAAAACACAGTCAGAATAATAACATTATAAACTTATCCCATTACAAAATCGTTATACCTAGCAGGCATACAGTGAGAACGCGCAATTCTGGTGTTGCCAGAATTGCGCTCAGCATATGTACAATTCCCTTGTTCACTTTGTTGACGAACATCCAAAAACACATTGCTGTCATAGTTATTTTCAACTGGACTAACCCCATTAAACACCGAATTTCTATTTAAGTTCCAAACTGTACCACCATCAACCCTGACTGCATTCCTAAATACTTCAATCACCTTTTTAGGACTTGACCACACAGGAAAACCTTTGCTTACACCTTCCTTCTTCTTAATACGAACTAAATCACCCACTTTTATCAAGCGACTAGACGTAGAACCAACTTTCTTTACCATAGCATGTTTCATTTTATTTTTATATAATTCAACTCTACGTTGAACCGCATCAAAATCTACTTTCAAAAAATTATCAGATCCACATATATTTTTCTTTAACCACCAAGGTGCCAACCTGGTACTAGGTTTACGTCCTCTTAAAAGTTCAAAAGGGCTGACCAAAGTTACAGAATTAGGTGAAGTCCTGTAAGCCAGAAGCATGGATTGTAATGCATTTCACCAATTCAAATCACCCTTAATAGAAAGTTGAATAGCTTCTTTGATCACACGGTTGAACCGTTCAACCTGGCCATTGGCCTCAGGATGGAAAACAGCAATCCTTCTATGAACGATACCACATTTAGCCATAAATTCTTCCATTTCCTTGCTAACAAACTGGGGGCCATTATCAGTTACAACCTCTTGGGGAATTCCCTCTCTGCAAAAAATCTCATCCAGAAACTCCATTACATGGTGAGAAGTAACATCCTTGACCATCTTGACCTCCGGCCATTTAGAATAATAATCAATAAGGACAATTCCAAAAGCTTCTTGTTTAGGTAAACAACTAAATGGACCAATGATATGTAAACCAAGTTTACGCCAAGGACCAAGTGGTAAATCAACAGGGTGAGGTTCAGGACGCAAAGCTACAGCTGTTTTGTCGCTATTAGAGCAATGAACACATGAATGCACAAAATGATCCACACAAGACTCAATCCCTGGCCACCAAAAAGACTCCTTTAAGCATCTTCTGGTGAAAGATATTCCTAGATGCCCCTCATGAGCAATCTCAAGAACAACATTCCTGAGAGAAAAAGGTGGAACAATTTTGTCTCCTCTTACAACTAAATCATTCTCCACAGCAAGCTCTTCCTGAACCTTAAAAAAAACCATCATATCCCCAGATAATTTCCTCTGTTCCGGCCAACCTTGTACCAGATAATTTTTGACATTGCACAATTCTAAGTATTTACTCATCTCCTTTCACCAAACATCTTCCTGCAAACAAGAACGTTCACCACACACAAGATTACCATCACGCATAGTGAAAGCCACCTCACACTCGTCCTCTAGAGCCACATCAGGAGTGTCCATTGGAGAAACTAGTCTTGACATGCAATCTGCATGTACATTCGCCTTACCCTGAACATACTCAATCTGACACTAAAAGGATTGTAATCTTGAAGCTAACCTTGCAAGATGCGCCGACATGGTCCTGCCACCAACGGGAGCCATGAGAAAAACAAGAGGCTTATGGTCAGTTTTTATGGTAAATCTCGTACCCCACAAAAAAGGTCTAAAGTGTTCAGCTCTCCAAACGCATGCCAACAATTCGCTTTCTATAACGGAATAATTATTTTCGGCATCTCTCAAAGCTCTTGAGGCATACGCAACTACCCATTCCTTCTCATTGTCTCTCTGCAAAAGGACACCACCCAATCCAGAACTACTAGCATCCACCATGACAATGCATTTCACACCACACACAAAAGGTTTAAGGCACGGCGCATTCACAACAAACATTTTCAATTTCTTAAAAGCCTGGGTCATATCATCAGTCCAAACAAATTTAGCATTCCTCTTTAACAAACATCTAAAAGGATCAAACTTTGTAGAAAAATTTGGTATGAATTTTGCATAGAATTCAATAAGTCCCAAAAATGCCACCAGTTGTTCTTTTGAATAAGGTAAAGGAGCGTTTACATTACTTTCAACATGATTTCTTTTCGGTTTAATCCCCATTCCACTAATGGTATGCCCTAGATACTCAACCTCTTTTTGTCTAAACTTGCATTTGTCAAGACGGAGAGTAAGCCCCTTCTTTGACAAAGCAGCAATCACACATTTCAGATTGTTATCATGCTCCTCATCATTTTTGCCGTACGCAAGAATGTCATCCTGAAACGCTACAGCACGATTTAACCCCTCCAAGGTGTCTCTCATGAGTCTCTGAAACACTGAGCAGCGCTCGCCAAACCAAATTGCATACGACAAAATCTGTAAAGACCCTCAGGAGTAATGAACACGGTGATGTTCTTAGATTCCTCAGAAAGGACCACCTGATGATAAGCGCTGGCCAAATCAACACAAGAAAAGACTTGTGCACCAGCTAAGGTGGAAACCATTTCATGAAGATTAGGTAAGGGATGAGAATCTACCCAAATGGCACTATTAACACTACGAAGATCTACACACAGCCGAAGCTCGCCAGAAGATTTAATTGAAATCACAATGGGAGAAACCCAAGGGGAAGATTCGATTGGTTCTATAATATTCTTTTGACATAAGTCCTTAAGCATATCCTTTAATTTGCTCCTGTGAGTTAGTGGAACATTCCTTACTCTATGTCGAACAGGAATAATATTCTCATGCAGCTTGATGACATGTTCAAAACCCTGATATCGTCCCAGAGTACCACTAAAAACACTTGGAAATGATTTCCTCAAACTATCTACTAACTGTGAAGTATCTCCATGAACAACTGACATACAATGTGGTTGCACAACAAAAACAGGAGGGTTGGCTCTTGAATCAATTTTCATTATCAACTGGTGTTGGTGCGGCCATCCTAGAAGTGACATACCTGATCTTGCTACATAAAATTTTCCAAAGGTATGGCAGCCAGAAAATTGTAAATTAGCATTAAAAAAATAAATTTTGTGGCCTATATAACCACCAGGAAATACATCAGGTTGGAACAGAATTCTTTTAGGCCACTTCTCATGAAAAACATTCAATTAAATATTAGTATACCATGCACATGAGTCTACGAAAAATTCCAAATCAATATCATCAACAGTTATCACACAAGACGGGAAATTTTGTACAATCCCCATCCTCATATACATTGATAACGGTATTGACTTGGAACTCATTCTCATCATCTAAAGCATAACTGTTGCAGCAATCGTGTATACAATTCACTTTCCCTGGTAAGGATCTACAAAATCTTGTGAGATGGCCTTTCTTTTTGCATTTTGAGCACGTTTTTCCTAAAGCTGAGCAATTTCTACAATCTGCTAAGTGCCCATCGCTTCCACATCTGAAACAAAGTAATTTTGAGATCTTCTTTTCATACTTCTAATTTCTGAACTTGTTGTCCATTCTAGATGAAAAATCACTCCTCGGTAAATAATTTTTCTTTGACCTATCGGAATCCTTACAAACACTGAAAACATCACCTTTATCATTTCCTCTAATTTCCTTCACGAATTTTTCGGAATGTTCTATAGACTTTGCAATATCTATGGCGTTGTTTAAGGACATATCAGATGTAGTCCAAAGTCGTTCCTGCACTTTTTTGTTATTTGTTCTCATCAAAATTTGGTCCCTTAAGACTTGCACATAAGAAATATGTTCAAAGTCACACGTGACAGCTAATGATCTTAAAGCTGAAATAAAATCCTCCACAGGTTCATCTGCGCGTTGCTTCCGTGAATAAAAAATAAATCTCTCCATAACAACATTCTTCTTTTTACCGTATCGCAGACTTAATTGCAAAGAGGCATACTCATATACATTAATATTCCCTGGATTTACAAGAGCTGGTAAGTTTTTCAATTATTTCAAGGCAATGCCACCTAAACAGTGTTTTAAAAGCGACAATTTCCTTTCAGGCTCACATTCTCCCTCCTCCAACACCTCTACATAAGCTAGAAAAACAGGTTCCCATATTTTCCAAGCCATGGGAGGTTCACCTGGGGATGATAGAAAAGATGGAGGAGGAACAATGCCAGACATCGTAATTCCAGTAATTAAAAAAAAAAATAGATAATAAATAGAGAGTGAATACAATCTAAAAAAATATATATATTTTGTAATAAATGCAGTATATTCAATACAACAACTATGAGACATACGGTGTGCGTGTCACCGATGCCAAAATTACACTAAAATCCATATTATGAGACACGTGGTGTGCGTGTCACCGATGTATGTAAATATGTTTAAGTTTCCACCTTTAATCCAATATGCGACGAATCGTCCTCAAAATACTTGTTTTCCAGAGAGTGTTGCTAGGCAGCAACAGAAAATGGCGCCCACGTTGTGTGATGACACAGGAAACGTTACGCGTAACGTGATGGCAGAACACAGCGTGATGACACTGCGCCTCGTCAACGAACGCCGACTCCTCCGGATTCGAAGATGGAATGAGATCAGACGGCAGCGCGATGGAACTCCTGACCCATTGAAAAAATGCCGTCAACAGTAAGATTACATTCAGTGCGGATAATTTTTCCTTTCTTTCTTCTCTTGCGGAAAAGCAAACCAGGCAGAGTAATCCATAACAAAATAATAAAAAAAAACAACAAGATCTCCGCAATCCTCGTGAAAGCCTCACTGCCCGATCCAAATTAGGAAAAGCCAATAAAATCCAGTTTTTCAAACAAATATCAGCAGTAAACGAATCCCGCCCGTCGCCAGTGTAGAGAAGTCTCAGTTGAAGCAATAAAACGCGTTGGAAGCATATGACATAAGACGAGGTTTATTCAACATCCACTCTTCAAGATGTCCAGACTGATAATAATCCTAACCCCCCTTACAACAGTACTCCTCATCATTCGACATATTCAAAGAACAACATATTCCCCAACATTCCCATTGAACACGAGCTAGTCACGAGCTGTAACACAACAAGCATGCTCATGACAGCTCGCATCACATAAGCAGTTCCCAACAGCTACCGACCTCTAGGATTTCAGTTGAGCGTTAGGGCTGAGCTGGTACCATTCTGCTCCTGGTGGATTCCTGATCATCCTTCACTACGGACATCTTCTCTCTCTCTGCTTCGATGACCATCTCAATGCAAAAGCCTTCTCCTTGAGTCAGAGATTCTCCTCATCGCTCAACAGCCTGAGGTCACTCAGTGATGTTTTTTGCTGTGGCTGTGCCGTGACGTTGTGAGCACACCTCTGTTTTTCTCATCTTCAAGGTCTTGAGCAGGAGATCCGCTAGCACGTCACAGTCCTCAGAGCTTGGGTCGTTCGGTAGGAATGGGTTGCATATCTCGTGACTGTCCTGGAAGAACTTGTGGTAGCACTTCAGGCAGAATCTCAAGAGGGTGTGCTGCATCCCGGATGTTCATTGTCTGAACCACGCGGTTGATCCCTTTCGCAAGCTCCCCAAAAAACGTTGGTTTTCTGAGGCGCCCACATGATTTCCTCAATATCACACTTCTAATCTTCTATTCCCTAAAGATTTTTTTCAGTTTCTGAAACTAAACTTTGATTTTTCCTCCAATGACTTCCACAGTCACAGCTGTGCTTCCACACACACCAAAAGGCGGAGAAAATAAACTAAGGATGTTGAACACTCAGCGGTGTGTCTATGGTGTGAGTCTGATGTCATAATGGGATGGACAGGACATCAAATGGTCAACGCCGCCTAGTGGAGGGAGTGGGTGGGAGGATGAGGGCTACAAGAGGCAATTCTGAAACTAACCACAAGATGGCAGAGTTATTCGCAGCATGTGAATCTAGAAACCACGTTTCAACATGGTTGTGTAAAAACAGTAAGTTATGTGAAGTTACAAAGGTTGAGGGAGTCTAGAATACAAGCTAAAGCATTTGAAATACCAACTAGGGTACATGTTTTCAGAACTAAATATTTACAGTTTTTATAAATTGCACTTCCTAGTAGTTACACTACTAAAATGTTACAACTAATGAAAGACTGCACTTTATTAGGTACATCTGAAACGCTCCACCTTTAAACGCCACTGGACAGATCCACAACGCAGTGGGCAATTCCAGCAAGAATGGTCTTATCCTGGGATTTACACTGCTTACCCTTATTTACAGAATCCACGCACAGATTCAGGAAAATTATGACTATTGCCGATTTATATGAGCATATATATAAACCATACCTTCAGGCGCACTATCTACAAGCAACAATACGCCAGTTTGAGGTTGAAGTAATTTTTGACTTTAACTTAGAGCCAGCCCTTTTCATCCATTGGGCAAGGGGGTAAGCCCAGTTAGGCCATTGGTTCCTTTCTTTGGGAGTCAGGGAGTTCTGCTAATCCACAATGTTATCACTCAAACAGAAAGTAGTGCACTTCAGTGGGACATTAGGGCATTTGTTTGCTTTTATTTACTTCTTTTTTTAACAGTTCTTCTTGTGCATGTGCACTGATAGAATCTTAGGGCCATATTTATGAACACATTTTCCCATAGACACAGAATGGGCAAACCATTTGATGCATTTGGCCCTTAGACTTTTTAAATCCCATTCCAAGGTGTCTGCTTTGAATGCACATTAATTTGCATACGCATCCACACTAGCGCTCTTTGAATGGGCCTTCCAACCCATTCCATGATGGCCACCCAGGTGTGCACATGAGCGCATACGTTTTTAGTACGCATTTTATAACAAAAATATTTATAGACCTCCGCCTTTGTGTGCGCATACATGTGGACACATGGACACCCATGTGGACACATATGTGGGTGTGCGTCTATCTTTGAATATTTCTATACAACTGCATTACAAAAACATAGATGACGTATATGTGTGCACATCTGTGCATGCATGGGAGGTCATTCTTAAATGCTTTAATAAAGATTTACAAAAACATTAGAAAAGGATGCATTGCCAATGTGTGCAGAACCCAGGATCTGAAATCGAGCGTATACACCAACCTCAAGCTGCTAATTTACGCATACACAAATTATTTATGGGTCACAGAAGTGCAATGTGAGGGGTTAGGGGCCCGATGCACGAGAGCAATACCTGTGTAGATTAGGCACGTAGAGTTTATTGTCAGAAGAGTAAGCACAGCTGACCTGGGGGATGGTCGATGGACTAGTCAAGGACACATAATGTAAATTACGTTTTCAAGTACAGTAAAGAGCATCTTTGAAGCGATCCCAAAAGGTTAGGAATGCACTTGTATTACACTCCGAGCGCCTAAGTGAACTGTGCCTTGCTGCACTCAAAATGGAATAGTGCACACTGCACACCAACAAAGTGGAAAATAATTATTTTCTGGGGAAAATAGCAATGTTAAAAAAAATTGCATTACAGATGCATAATGTATGCACTGTATATTATGCACATTTTGATCACTTCTCGTTGGACTTGACAGAATCTGCACTCTTGCGTTTATAGAATTTAGGGGCAAATTTACAAAGGCATAAAATACTACTTACTACAGGAGTGCTACTTTATATACCCCCAAACACCCGTGTGATAATCCCCAATATCAAACAACAAGAAAAGAGAGGTCTGGTCAGTCATCAGGCTGCCAGGAATATGGAGCAAGGAGATAAGTGGTTTTTTTTGTTTGTACACAGTCACTCCGATTGAGTAGGAAAGCCCTCACACACCGACCTGGTCAGTGTCATGCTTCATCATCGGGCCCCACCGAAGAGACCGAGTGCCTCTTCGGTGTGCTACGACGCCAGAAAGACTGCGGAGCTGGTCGTGTGGGGAGGACGTGATGTGAAAATTAGAAATTTAAAAGTGCCTAACAGGGTATCAAAAAAACATTTTAATGAGTGATCCCTAAGACACGTGTGGGTGGTTTTATGTGTCTGAATTTACGTGCCAAGGTTATTACGAGTTGGGATAAATTCAGCTAAATACCACGCATTTAAAATTAATCAGTCAACATGTTTCTGACGTACTTGTGGTATGTATTCACCAAGGCATTCTTCAGGACTATACCCCGGCGGTATGGACACTCTAATAGTCCACCCTGACCTGGGGGCGTGAAAGTGAAAAAGAAAAAAGGGTGAAAAAGTGCTTAAAAATTAGAAGAGCAATTGCTCATTCTAAAAAAGCCCCAAAATTCAGGGGTGTGTCAGCACCTGTAAGAGAAAGTATACGGACAAACAGATACAGACAAACATACAATTAGTATATGCCAGAATACACTTATCATAGTGCTCCTAAGATGGTGACAAGCTTTTGTGTGCACACAATAAATGATATCTTATGCACCATCCAAGTAGCCCTTAGGGATATTGTATACGCTAGGAGGTGGAGTGCTAAAGGTGGGTTTTATTTAAAAGCTACTATTGTAGCAGGGGAAGTAAAAACACGATGTGAATTCTCCATGAGCAGGGATCAATTTGACCAGGTGGTCGGTGACCCCCCTAAGCTGGTAAGTATGGAGAAAATCTCACTTTAAAATGGGGCGCTACTAGCACCATGGGTCTCGGGAGGAGGATTGGAGCGCGCCTGGCACATCCTACGGAGTGAAAGAGTTAAATGTCAGAATGACCCAAGCATACAGTTACTTAGCTCGTGGTGATCGCAAAAAGTCGTTCCGCCGGAGATGCAGACTCACGCCCTCAGCGTTCGCAATCCGCTTCTAAACCTGCAAGAAGCCTCTAAACCGGACCCCGACGATAGAGAGCGGGGCCGGTAAATGCGATTAAAAGCACTTTGTTTCTTGTTTGCGCGCCCGTTTCCTGGTTGGGCGTGTCTCGTCCAGAGCGAGGCCTGGAGCGCACACGCCCACCTGGGCGCGGTGCGCTTCATTTCAGAGTGAGGCTTGGAGTCGCGAGCCTATCTTCGAGCCATACGTGAAGGGGAATTTGGACGCGCTAATGGTTGCTAAGGCGATCCTCTCTAATGAGTGGTAGTTTGAGTATTGGTGAATAAATGCCAACTAATCAGAAGTATTTGTGCTGCGATGATGTAAGGGACACATGAGTCATATTCTAGTAGAAATGCACATACAGTTTATTCATTTCAACCATTAAAGTTTTGTTGACGGACATAAATCCCCTTTGGTGTCTTTTTCAATGTGCACAGGATGTGAAAAATGCGGTAAATACTAGTATATAGTATTAGAAATTCACAAACAGTAGTTAAATGTCAAACATTAATGTTTAGTAGACGGACATAGTTCCACTTTGATATCTATATGCTCAATGTGCATAGGATATGAAAAATGTGGCAATTATTTAATATTTGATGGTATATTAATTCAGATCACCCAGTATATCTCATTGGAAGACACCAAGGCCGGTAGTACGGGAGTTCACGATAGGACTGTGTTCCAGGGGATATCGTCATTGAGGCCGTTGGTATTTGTCCCCAGACGGTATACCCAACGCTGTTCTTTTTCAAACAGTCTGTTTTGTACATTCCTGGTACCTTCGATAGCTTCAATCACAGTCCACCTCATATCGTTGGTGGTGTGGTTTTTTTCTAGGAAGTGGCGACTCAATTTTGTTGTTACTTTTTTGCACCTTATGTTGCTGCGGTGCTCGCAGATCCGTTGTTTCACTTTTCTAGTGGTCATACCTATGTATCGGAGCTGGCAAGAACAGGTGATCAGGTAGATCACATTGTTCGAGTTACAATTGGTATGTCCACGTTGGGTCCATATTTTCCCTTCTTCTAGAGCCAATGTTTTGGTAGCTTGTGTTAGGTGGCACACACTGCAATCCGAACATGGGTAGTGTCCGGTAATTTTGGGGAGACCCCATGTTGTTGTCACTGATGGTGTCATGGTTTGTGGTTTCTCTTTTGGGCGTGTGTGTACCAAGGCGTCTCTCAAGCTGCGTCCCTTTTTGAAAGAGAACAGGGTTTTTTCCCAGTCCTTTTTAAGGGTTTTTACAATGTTCCAATGTTTGTTTACGCTCTTTTTCAAAATGTTTGAGAGACTGCTGTACGTGGTAACACATGTAAGTGGGATCTGGTCTGGTTTGTTAGTCCTTTCTTCCAGAAGTGCCTCCCTTGGCTGATTTTTAGCTCTTTTAAATCCTTTGTTAAGGGTGGTTATAGGGTAGCCTCTACTTTTTAGTTTTTCCGTCAGGTTGGCTGATTGGACTTTGAAATCTGTGGTCGTGCTGCAGTTCCTTCGTAGCCTCAGGTACTGCCCATAAGGGAGGTTTTCCTTTAGCGGACGCGGATGGAAACTGTTAAATTCCAGGAGGTTGTTCTTTGCTGTTGGTTTATTGTGGGTTTTGGTGGCGAGTGTCGTTCCACTGATTGAGATGACCACATCTAAGAACACAATTTCTCTTCTGCTTTTCCAGATCATTATCACTGCCTTTCCAGATGAGCAGAATGTCGTCAATGTCCCAGAGACATCCATGGGCAGTACATTCGCGCCGAGCGTGGCAGGGTTGTATGTGGCAGACTTTGAAGCTAAACATATCTTACCACCCACTGCACCCTTTTTTTCGTCAATGTTATTGTGGAAACGCTACATTGACGACATTCTGCTCATCTGGAAAGGCAGTGATAATGATCTGGAAAATTTCCTCACATGGATCAACACTCTAGACCACAACCTAAGATTCACTAACACCAAAAGCAGAAGAGAAATTGTGTTCTTAGATGTGGTCATCTCAATCAGTGGAACGACACTCGCCACCAAAACCCACAATAAACCAACAGCAAAGAACAACCTCCTGGAATTTAACAGTTTCCATCCGCGTCCGCTAAAGGAAAACCTCCCTTATGGGCAGTACCTGAGGCTACGAAGGAACTGCAGCACGACCACAGATTTCAAAGTCCAATCAGCCAACCTGACGGAAAAACTAAAAAGTAGAGGCTACCCTATAACCACCCTTAACAAAGGATTTAAAAGAGCTAAAAATCAGCCAAGGGAGGCACTTCTGGAAGAAAGGACTAACAAACCAGACCAGATCCCACTTACATGTGTTACCACGTACAGCAGTCTCTCAAACATTTTGAAAAAGAGCGTAAACAAACATTGGAACATTGTAAAAACCCTTAAAAAGGACTGGGAAAAACCCCTGTTCTCTTTCAAAAAGGGACGCAGCTTGAGAGACGCCTTGGTACACACACGCCCAAAAGAGAAACCACAAACCATGACACCATCAGTGACAACAACATGGGGTCTCCCCAAAATTACCGGACACTACCCATGTTCGGATTGCAGTGTGTGCCACCTAACACAAGCTACCAAAACATTGGCTCTAGAAGAAGGGAAAATATGGACCCAACGTGGACATACCAATTGTAACTCGAACAATGTGATCTACCTGATCACCTGTTCTTGCCAGCTCCGATACATAGGTATGACCACTAGAAAAGTGAAACAACGGATCTGCGAGCACCGCAGCAACATAAGGTGCAAAAAAGTAACAACAAAATTGAGTCGCCACTTCCTAGAAAAAAACCACACCACCAACGATATGAGGTGGACTGTGATTGAAGCTATCGAAGGTACCAGGAATGTACAAAACAGACTGTTTGAAAAAGAACAGCGTTGGGTATACCGTCTGGGGACAAATACCAACGGCCTCAATGACGATATCCCCTGGAACACAGTCCTATCGTGAACTCCCGTACTACCGGCCTTGGTGTCTTCCAATGAGATATACTGGGTGATCTGAATTAATATACCATCAAATATTAAATAATTGCCACATTTTTCATATCCTATGCACATTGAGCATATAGATATCAAAGTGGAACTATGTCCGTCTACTAAACATTAATGTTTGACATTTAACTACTGTTTGTGAATTTCTAATACTATATACTAGTATTTACCGCATTTTTCACATCCTGTGCACATTGAAAAAGACACCAAAGGGGATTTATGTCCGTCAACAAAACTTTAATGGTTGAAATGAATAAACTGTATGTGCATTTCTACTAGAATATGACTCATGTGTCCCTTACATCATCGCAGCACAAATACTTCTGATTAGTTGGCATTTATTCACCAATACTCAAACTACCACTCATTAGAGAGGATCGCCTTAGCAACCATTAGCGCGTCCAAATTCCCCTTCACGTATGGCTCGAAGATAGGCTCGCGACTCCAAGCCTCACTCTGAAATGAAGCGCACCGCGCCCAGGTGGGCGTGTGCGCTCCAGGCCTCGCTCTGGACGAGACACGCCCAACCAGGAAACGGGCGCGCAAACAAGAAACAAAGTGCTTTTAATCGCATTTACCGGCCCCGCTCTCTATCGTCGGGGTCCGGTTTAGAGGCTTCTTGCAGGTTTAGAAGCGGATTGCGAACGCTGAGGGCGTGAGTCTGCATCTCCGGCGGAACGACTTTTTGCGATCACCACGAGCTAAGTAACTGTATGCTTGGGTCATTCTGACATTTAACTCTTTCACTCCGTAGGATGTGCCAGGCGCGCTCCAATCCTCCTCCCGAGACCCATGGTGCTAGTAGCGCCCCATTTTAAAGTGAGATTTTCTCCATACTTACCAGCTTAGGGGGGTCACAGACCACCTGGTCAAATTGATCCCTGCTCATGGAGAATTCACATCGTGTTTTTACTTCCCCTGCTACAATAGTAGCTTTTAAATAAAACCCACCTTTAGCACTCCACCTCCTAGCGTATACAATATCCCTAAGGGCTACTTGGATGGTGCATAAGATATCATTTATTGTGTGCACACAAAAGCTTGTCACCATCTTAGGAGCACTATGATAAGTGTATTCTGGCATATACTAATTGTATGTTTGTCTGTATCTGTTTGTCCGTATACTTTCTCTTACAGGTGCTGACACACCCCTGAATTTTGGGGCTTTTTTAGAATGAGCAATTGCTCTTCTAATTTTTAAGCACTTTTTCACCCTTTTTTCTTTTTCACTTTCACGCCCCCAGGTCAGGGTGGACTATTAGAGTGTCCATACCGCCGGGGTATAGTCCTGAAGAATGCCTTGGTGAATACATACCACAAGTACAGCAGAAACATGTTGACTGATTAATTTTAAATGCGTGGTATTTAGCTGAATTTATCCCAACTCGTAATAACCTTGGCACGTAAATTCAGACACATAAAACCACCCACACGTGTCTTAGGGATCACTCATTAAAATGTTTTTTTGATACCCTGTTAGGCACTTTTAAATTTCTAATTTTCACATCACGTCCTCCCCACACGACCAGCTCCGCAGTCTTTCTGGCGTCGTAGCACACCGAAGAGGCACTCGGTCTCTTCGGTGGGGCCCGATGATGAAGCATGACACTGACCAGGTCGGTGTGTGAGGGCTTTCCTACTCAATCGGAGTGACTGTGTACAAACAAAAAAAACCACTTATCTCCTTGCTCCATATTCCTGGCAGCCTGATGACTGACCAGACCTCTCTTTTCTTGTTGTTTGATACTTAACCGGGGACTAAGAGAGTGTCCTTGCTTTCCCTACCTCTCTCTTTGTTGACATATAATCCCCAATATTTCAAAAATTGCACCTGCATAATATATGCACTGTAGCATATGGACACGTAGAGCATATAAAAACAGATGCCAGTCTCCATTCTACATGACTCCCATGTATATTTACATATGTATGGGCCCACACAACCAAATGCAAACACCGAACTTCAGTCACATTCAAAAATATGTGAATTAGAAAAAGATTTTTAAACTATATACATGTGTAAGCGAAATTTACACTTTCGGTAGCTAACTCACTTATCACTGGACCTGACGGAATCCGTCTTCTTGCATCTACGGGACTAACTAAGAGTCTTAAATTCTGTGAGCTATTAAAGCCAAGCAATACAGGACACGATTCATTCATCACTGCTTCTAATGCTGTCAGCTCTTATGGATCTGCATTTGGCATCAGTTCAGAGGTTGTGGTGTACTCAGGACCGATGCTTTTATAAGAAGACAGAAATGAGCAACCTTAGCATGCCAACTATTGGTGAGTGGAATCAATGCAAGGATCCATAAAAACATTTTATCGGTGTATATTGAGCACTCCAGAAGGCAAAATGCAATTTTGCGTGGAGTGCTGTGAACCCTTGCAGCTTTGCCTGTTCTATTGTAGTACGAACATTTCCGTTCTCATGCATAAGCCATACGGGACCTCCCTAATGAGAAACTCATCCTAAAACCAGAACGGGACAATATCTTCAAAGATGCCCACCCTCAGCTCGTCATCGCTGTCGTAATCATGGTTTGTATCGCTTTAAATATGAATTAAGTCAGGCAAAGAAAATGCGCAAAAATCAAAGACATGTTTTAATTTGCTGGGTACCATCTGTGATATGGATGCCATAATTTGAAGATAGCACGTTTTACAATCTGGAATATAAAAGTTGCATCGCAGATAATGTATGTGCCACCCAGCCCCCGTGCAATGGGATTGTATTCCAGCACTAAGCCACAGGGCAGCTTTCCAATAGGATTCATCATGTTTTTAGCTCAGTGACTACACATGAAGCTCAGAGTATTTCTATGCTGTGCTATTTTAAACACAGATGTGTCAGAAAGCAGTGTTGCTTTAAACAGGACTTTGTTAAAAATGTGGTGCCACTTGGATTATACCATTGGCTCAAGGTGGAGCCAATGATTATTTCTGAGATTCTGTCCACTGTACACAAAGCGTACCAGGTAGACGCCACAGTCACGTATAGAATCTGGCACTTGGCCAGCACCTTCCGCTCGACTGCAAAGTCGATTAAGCAGTGAGGTTTCCTGAGTCTCACAAATGAAGGCAGATCCCACGCTGAGGCTTCAAGAGACTTAAACGTTTAGGCGGATCCTACAATGAGGCATTAAGAGAATGAAAAGTTGAGGCTGACACCACAACAAGGCTTCAGAGGACTTACACATGGAGGTAGATTGCAATACGAGGCTTCCCTAAACTCTAGCATTGAGGCAGATCCCTCAACGAGGCTTCACATGACTCAGACATGGAGGCAGACCCCAAACTGAGGCTTCCATAGACTCAAATATTGAGGCAGCCCCCTCACTGAGGCATAAGGAAACTCAAACATGGAGGCAGAACCCACACTGAAGCTTCAAGAGACTCAACCATGGACACAGATCCCACACTGAGGCGTCCGTAGACTCAACCATGGAAGTTGACCCCACATTGAGGCTTCCGTAGACTCAACCATGGAGGCAGAATCCTCACTGAGGCTTAAGGAAACACAAACATAGAGGCTCAAACATGGAGGCAGACCCCACACTGAGGCTTCAAGAGACTCAACAATGGACGCAGATCCCTCACTGAGTCTTAAGGACACTCAAACATTGAGGCTTGAAGGGGCTCAACCATGGACGCAGACCTCACATTGATGATTCAATAGGTTCAAACATTGAGGCAGCCCCCTCACTGAGACTTCAGAATACTGAACCATGGAGGCAGACCCCACACTGAGGCTTCAGGAGACTCAACAATGGAGGCAGACCCTACACTGTGGCTTCAGGAGACTCAAACATGAAGACAGACCCCACACTGAGGCTCAGGAGACTCAAACATTGAGGCAGCCCCCTCACTGAGGCTACAGGAGACTCGAACATTGAGGCAGCCCCCTCACTGAGGCTTCAGGAGACTCAAACATTGAGGCAGCCTCCTCACTGAGGCTTCAGGAGACTCAAACATTGAGGCAGCCTCCTCATTGAGGCTTCAGGAGACTCAAACATTGAGGCAGCCCCCTCACTGAGGCTACAGGAGACTCAAACATTGAGGCAGCCCACTCACCGAGGCTACAGGAGACTCAAACATTGAGGCAGCCTCCACACTGAGGCTACAGGAGACTCAAACATTGAGGCAGCCCCCTCACTAAGGCTACAAGAGACTCAAACATTGAGGCAGCCTCCCCCCCCTGAGGCTACAGGAGACTCGAACATTGAGGCAGCCCCCTCATTGAGGCTACAGGAGACTCAAACATTGAGGCAGCCCCCTCACTGAGGCTACAGGAGACTCAAACATTGAGGCAGCCCACTCACCGAGGCTACAGGAGACTCAAACATTGAGGCAGCCTCCACACTGAGGCTACAGGAGACTCAAACATTGAGGCAGCCCCCTCACTAAGGCTACAAGAGACTCAAACATTGAGGCAGCCTCCCCCCCCTGAGGCTACAGGAGACTCGAACATTGAGGCAGCCCCCTCACTGAGGCTTCCGTAGACTCAACCATGGAGGCAGAATCCTCACTGAGGCTTAAGGAAACACAAACATAGAGGCTCAAACATGGAGGCAGCCCCCTCACCGAGGCTTCAGGAGACTCAAACATTGAGGCAGCCCCCTCACTGAGGCTACAGGAGACTCAAACATTGAGGCAGCCCCCTCACTGAGGCTACAGGAGACTCAAACATTGAGTCAGCCCCCTCACTGAGGCTACAGGAGACTCAAACATTGAGGCAGCCCCCTCATTGAGGCTTCAGGAGACTCAAACATTGAGGCAGCCTCCTCATTGAGGCTTCAGGAGACTCAAACATTGAGGCAGCCCCCCCACTGAGGCCTCTGTAGACTCAAACATTGAGGCAGCCTCCTCATTGAGGCTTCAGGAGACTCAAACATTGAGGCAGCCCCCTCACTGAGGCTACAGGAGACTCAAACATTGAGGTAGCCCCCTCATTGAGGCTTCAGGAGACTCAAACATTGAGGCAGCCTCCTCATTGAGGCTTCAGGAGACTCAAACATTGAGGCAGCCCCCCCACTGAGGCCTCTGTAGACTCAAACATTGAGGCAGCCTCCTCATTGAGGCTTCAGGAGACTCAAACATTGAGGCAGCCCCCTCACTGAGGCCTCTGTAGACTCATTGAGGCAGATCTTTCAATGAGGCTTCAAGTCCTACTTCCTGCACTTCAGGAAGCCCCTAAATCATAACTATTGAGGAGGGCATTTGTAATGAAACAGGCTGAAAATGAAGAATAACGCAGAGAGGACCCCGCCTCAATTCTAGTCAAGCTACCGTTGGTAGGTTCCAGGAGCGGAGAGGCCATTGACAGTTGACAATTTATTTAGTTTATTTTCAGGGGCTGAGTACAGGCTGACCCCGGCCACAAGCATCTGCTGAAGTGCTGTACACAGAAGGGATGAAGAGTGAAGATCCACTTCATTACCTAACATAAGAAAAAATACTATTTTTATTGGAATTTTCGCCAAAAGTAGAAAAAACATGAAAAGCCCTTGTAAGTTGAAAACAGCACCAATTAGTAACTAGTAAGGTACAGGGGGAGAAAGAATCTTCCCAAGAAACTGTTATATTTATAAGCAGCCACAGGCAAGCACTGGCAAAAGCAGTAAGTCTGGCATTTGGAAACGTGCAATGTTCTTTTTTTTAAATTGTTTTCTGAACACATATAAAATGTGCAAAAAAAAAATCTGCAAAAAAAAAATCTGCAACAATATAAACAATGCAAACATGTACAAATAAAGAAGAGGCCGATCAGCCCAGGAAACTAGCCCTAGCACTGAAGCGCACTCGTTTTCAGGCGCCTGTGCACGTGTGATCAGACAAAATTCAGCCACAATGCAAGAAAGTCAAAGGTTGTAGCAGACTGGCTCATTGTTCCAAGCTGTATGCGCTGGCAGTAAAATGTGAATGACACTGGAGCAGACCAGTGGATGAAGAAAGCTGACCGTAAACTCCTATATGCAGCGTCGGATTGGTAACACGGGCATTCGGGAAATGCCCGAGGGGCCGGTGTCCGAGTTCTGCTGTGGGCTACTTTTTTTGAGCAGTCTAGGGGGCCATTTGGCCGCTGTGTCTATTGTTCGAATACAGGCTCAGCCAGCGGGTGTCTGAGTGGCCTTTCTACAAGCAGATGGGCCTCTGTTACCTCCGTTTAGTGACAGGCAGAGGTGTTACTCCCTTTCTCTCGCTGGCCGGCCCATTAATGTGTGCACATGCTGAGCGGGGGCAGGGGGCTTGAGTAGAAGTGGCCTCACTTGTTTCACAAGTGTAAACTAACGCATTCATTTTTTTAACCCCCTTCCTAAAGTTTTTTTATAAGATTACGCCAAAGCAGTGATTTGAGGAGTGATTATGCAAATGTGGGCCGATTTTTGTTTTGGTGTGCCCGGGCCGATTTTCAATCCTATTCCAACCCTGCCTACATGTATGTATGTACAGTAGCGCCCGTGGCGGGATTGCTACCGGCGCTGGCGTGGGGCGGGAGAGAGGCAGGGTGGGGGGTAGTAAACTCCAGAATACGGCCGCACAGAGGTAAGTACACAAACAAATAAATAAAATGAATTTCATTGCGCGCTGCATCGCCAAATGCGATGCAGAGCGGGTAATGAAATTCGTTTTATTTATTTATTTGTATACTTACCTCTGTTAGTCCATAACCCTAAGTTTACTACCCCTCACCCTTCCCCTCCCCCGCCCCATGTCAGCCCCCGACAGCACTCCCACCATGGGCCGCTACTGTGTATGTATGTATTTTGTATGTATATTGCTTATAAATTTATTGGAAAACATGAGACCGGCAAGAAAGCTAAACTGGCTCTAGGCCAGATAAAAAAAAAACGTATAAAGTCAGAATCACAGAGATCGAGAGGATCACAAATAGAATTGTATTTTTTTATATGCCAAAGGACAGTAATAAAAAGAACGCCTTAACTCTTTCAAAAGTATGTCTTGTGGCTTTATTGGCTCATAAAGTACTGTTATCTGTTATCGAAAAGTTGTAAAATTGTAATTGTTTTTTTTACTATTTATCAATGTACAGCATGTCCCATGTCTAGCTGTGGAAGGCCCAGATGTGGGCGCAAAGGAAGATAATTCAGGTTAATTGAGCTTGTTCACTGAAGAGAAAGCAGCCAGCCATAGAGATGCAATTGAACAATTTTGGATTTTAAAAAAATCCAAAAAGCAGACTATCTCAGTTGTAACCACCTAAATCAGTCATGACGCCCCATATACCCCAGTTCTCCACCATATGCATTTTGTAATCGCGCACAGTAACTCACAGTGAACCAAGTGTAAAAATAATTCGTCTAAATATGGTGCTGGCGCCATTCCATTTTAAGTACAGCACGTCGGTATCAAACAAAGCTATAATTGCTGTTCCATATGCAGGCAGGCTCCCAAGAAAGTGACAGTAAATCAATTTCGCTACAAACCGGCCAGTTTGTTTCCTATTTACATATTGCACTAGGACTTCCCAGCAAACCCCTTATCAGAACATTCTTAACATTAAATATGTATGCCTAGCTTCCCTGCAGACGAATTTTCTTTAAATGCCTATTCTTTTGCAATTAAAAAGACGTCCAAGATTTACCAGTGCTGTTCACTCTTTACTCCCGAGCGGTCTCCCTCGAAGGATCAAGTTGATGGGTCCCCACTAGATTTAGGTATTTTATGCAGCATTAGCTACAAAATCCCATTGCAAATTGTGTGAGAGGCGCGCCAATCTCAGAGTATGAAACGAGCACCTACAACAGAGAGAGCAGGGTCAAAAGGTCATCAGGAAGTTTAGTGATGTCATAAGGGGCAGGGGGGGTGGCCTGGGAGCTTAAGTACATAAAGTACTCCGCAGAGTATGTCTTCTGATATTCATCCATCAAAGCAGACTTTAATGCTCGTCTTCAGTGCATTAAAGACCCAAAGGTCCACGTCGTGGGCCATGTCACGAGGACCACCCTCGGCCAGTGAGTCCGGTCATTGTAAACCACTTATTCATGGACTTCTAAGCCTACATTTCAGAAGGGAAAAGCAAGATCACGAGTCCCAGAATCCAGTGTTGTTAGCAAAAATGCCAAGACTGTCTGTACGTTTCTCTCATAGCCTTCACCAGTAATCGGTTATGTCTCTTGGAAATCAATGGGAAGATGGAGTGTGTGCATATGTTGTGTTGTTTTAGTGTTCAGACAAAATAACCAGACACAGAGATGGTGAGAGCCTATTTCCCACACAGTGTTCCTCTATTCCTCTGTGGGAGCTGTCTCGATCCAAGTTAGCTCTCGCCTGTGTTAACCTGGATAGCCTCTCCTTTTATTTCTGTGGGAGCTTGTCTCTACCTAAGTCATCCCTCTCCGGTCTTAACCTGGATAGCCTCTCCTTTCAACCCCACACTTCCTGTCCAGTTCACTGCAAGAAGCGTAGTGCAGTGATCTGGCTGTATTAGATACACTCTGGCAGCCAGGAGGTAGACCCTCTAGTAAAACTGGGCACATGACTTGCAAGTGCTTATTTCTCAATTCTGAAACCCATTGTGTACTGCATCAGCTTATTAAAGAAATGCGCCTTGCACATCACACATTTTAGAGCTCTCCAGTCTACTACTAGGGGTCATCAGAACAGTAAGCAAAGGGTACGTGTGGGAAACACCCATGCATACTGCAGATAGAAGAGTTCTAGGTAGATTTTTTCTAACATACTTTCATTCTATAATCTAGCAATCCACACTGGACACCGTTTGAACCACATCATTGCCACTTTGGAGAAGTGTGGCTCAATGGTTAGAGCGGCAGACCCTGATGCAGAGGTCCAGCCCGGGACCAGGGTTCAATTCCCCGCCTCGGCGGGTCTTGAGCTCAAAAATTCCACGGACCTGATAATTCTCGCCTCGGTGCCTATTCCAATCATGGAGTCCCACTCTGCAACTCTGGGCAATAGCTTGCTTAATCTCCACAACGGCCCCCACAACGCTAAGGATGCCTGACCTCCACCTTGGGGGTGCCCAGGAGTGGACACCTCACAGGGAAAGCCAGGATGGGTTCCACAGCGGTATTCGTACAAGCGCCTTGAGACCCTTGCGGGTGAGTAGTGCGCTATACAAGTATCAATTTTTTTACATTTACTTTCTTTACTTTAGTTTACACCCCATTGATCTTCCCCCCACTAGGCGACACCATCAATGCATTGTGCCAACTCCACACGGGTACCAATCGATAACTGTGGAATACTTGCTGAATAGTGCCTTTCACCCGAAAAAAATCTAAATAAATGCTTAATTTAACACTCTACACCACAACCAGGCAGTCATTTTGCAATACTGTTATGCTGTGAGCCATGGATCTTTTCATGGTGAATACATTCCCAAGATGTCAAAGCGGTATGGAATATATATTTCATGAGATGGTGGGGATACACAGTCAATACATTGATATTCTTTATGTTTCAGGAGAACATCAGAAAATAATTGACAGCAAAAAATATCCCACATGGATATACAATTACATAGAGAAAAAAGTGTTGGAAATTAACAGTTGCAGGAAATTCGCCTTTTCTGAGCCGTCACCCTGTATTTTTTGCCTTCTGCTGGACCCTATATTTTTACTGGCTTTAGAACTCGGTGCATTCTAACCCTGCTAACCAGTAGTAAAGTACCTGTGCTCCCCCTCTAATCATGGCTAGATCTGCACATTCCTAATTGGTGTATTTTATTTAGATATAATTCTATGTTATATGGTACAAAATGTACCCAGGGCCTGGAAGTTAAATGTCACAATGTAGCCTGACTGCAGCAGTGTAAAAACTGCAATTTATCCTGTCAAAATAAACCCTTTGACATGCTAAAACCTCCCTTTTCAATATTATCAAATCACTCCTCTGTAGGTCTTGTAGTCCACAAAGCAGGATGGATGGCATTTCACAGTAGGGCATACAGAAACATGTTAACATTGTCCTTTCAGTTACTAGCACCCAAGAGCTATTTTTCACTCTGGCAGGCCTAGCTATCCTACGCACAAACCCAGAATACAGATTACAATCCTAGCACTGTATCTCAGTAATGGGAATGGGACCAGCTAGAAAAATAATAGTTATTAAAAATGCAGTTCAATGAGGAAGGCACATTTTTAATAAGCATTAAGGAAAAGTAACTTTTAAAAATTTACCTTTTCCCTGCCCAAAGTTCCTGGTAGTTAATTTACCTTTGTCTTTTCACTTCCCACAGCTAGGGATTAGCATTTTAACTAGTGTGCATGGTGTGTGAAATTCCTCCCAGGGTCTACACACTAGGATGAGCTGAATGGGTGGAGAGGACTTCTATGAATCTTACCGAATATGCAGGGTGGGGCTGCCAGCATCCAATTTTACACTACTGTGTCAAATCCTGCTTGAGTGTCAAATCCTAGTTTACAGGACTGCTTGGTTTATACATAACACTGGGGGGGGGTGGGGGGAGTGACACTTGAAATGATGGAAAACAGGATGACAAGGCCCACCGTGTGGATCCACTGTCTGGTTGCTGGAAAACCCTAATTGTGTTCTACCAGACAACTGTCTCTGGGTTTCTTGTGGGTATAGTGGTTGCATCAATCTATATTTTAGTGTTAGGTGTGGCCCCAAGTTTACCATAGTACACTCCCCACACACACCCAAGCCCTCAGAGCCCAGGTTTAGTGTGTTGAAGACTTGTGCCATCTTAAAAATACTCAAAGTGGGCAGGGTTGGCCTCAGGATCTTTTACTCCATTGGTTGGAGCGTGTCCAAGAGTAATTCTCACACACTAGCTAGTGCGGGCATAATTGTGGCATCTCCAGGCACCCACTTAAAAACACCTTTGGACCTGAGGAAGAACAAACTATGGCTGAACCGGCTGTCTGTGATCCAAGAGGGGCCCTGAAGGACTGGGACTACTCCTTCTTGTTCCCAGGACAAAAAGGAGGACCAAGGATCATAACGCTGGCCTCCTGTTCACGCTACAGGGTTACAAAAACTCCAAGATTGGCAACTGGACTTGGACTGGAGCCTGCTGTTGGCCTCTGCCTAATACTCTGTGAGTCTCTAAGGGATTTAACGGGCTACATCAGAAGGTAACATCTTGGATTCCTGCTGGACAACAAATTGTCCATGAAGCCTCATGTTGCAAAGGTGGCTGCCACCTGCTTTCGTGTCCTGAAATGGCTGTGGAGAATCCTTTAGATTCTTCCTTTCTCAGCCCCCGGATAGTCATTCAGGTCCTAATTCTAACCAGACTGGACTATGGCAAGGTCCTCTATCTGGGAGCAGATAAAGCATCTCTAAGAAGACTGCAAGTAGTGCAGAACTCTGCGGCCAGGCTACTCTACAAACTCCCAAAAAGTGCTTCTGCTTCCTCTCTCCTGAGGCAGTTTCAGTGGCTCAAGGTGGAGAAGTGAATCCAATTTAAAGCCTTGTGGTTTGTGCACCGACCTATACCAGGGGCTGGCCCTTGCTATCTCTATGGACTTGTGGGATCTTATCTACCGACTCAAGCATTAGAGTCCAGAGTGATCTTTGCATATGTGCGGTCCGAGAGTCAAACGGAATGGGAGGACAGTTCTTTGCTCACCAAGGCTTCAAGCTTTGGCACAACCTTCTGCAAACTTTGAGATGTTATACTTCTCTGTCTTCATTTCGGAATGTGTCGAAGTGCTGGTTGTTCTGAAAAAGCGAACTCTGACTCTAGCCGATAGGTCTCTAAATGCCGGTAGACCCCGTTGTGGGTAGCTTTTGCACTAGATAAGTTCTCTTAATAATAATAAATTAGGTGGTGAAGGTTTCTCTTAAAAAGTACTATAACTGGGCGACACAACATTATTGCCAGAAAACACCGCTAGTTCCATGGCCCCATTCTACCCCATTTAAAGTAATGATTGAACCAAGTGCAATGTTAGACTGTCAAATTATTGCTATTCTACTGCCATTTTTATCCACTGTCTGTAGCACTTTTTATTCATTCATAAAGGAAGACTTGCTACCAAAGGTGCTGAGCATTATATATTATATCACTGTATGGTTATGTAGGTCAGTGGTGGAGGTGATTGGTTATAAACTGGACAATTCAATCGCAATACATTGCATACACTTTACACATATAAATATAAATTGCATCCCTATTATTAACATATTTCTTTTTTGCATGACAAAAATGTACAAATTCGTCACAGAGTAATTAAATGATATCACAGAATCACTCAATAATTAGGGAAGGGATTTTCTGGAATTAGAATGCAAGTCACCAGGTTGGGATGCTGAGATAAACTAGCTTTCTGGGTGAGGTACCCAAGTCAAGTCCATAGTGGTAAACAGGATGGATTCCCTAAGGATTCCTCTTGTCACACTTGGTAGTTTCGACTGAGCAAGAAAGCAATGTGTGTCAAGAAATAAAGAACTTAAAGGTCCATTCCAGACTTCGTTAAAAAAGACTTTTCTAACCGAAATCAAAAATTCTAAGAATGGGATCACGGTATCAATGGTTATAACCAGTGCAAACCTAGTTAAACAAGCATTTGCAATGCAATAGGTTTCGCATTAGGAAAGTTTGTGCCATTGGTCTTGTAAATGACAAATTTTTTATTTATGTTGGTTTTGAAAATAGTGAAATTTTTAGCTTTGTCATTTACAATGCCAATACTTTTATCTTTTGCAAATGGGACACCTACAGCATTTGTAATGCAAAATATTTTGTATTTACGTGACTGAGATGTATTGATATTACAAATAACAATAGCTTTTCATTTTTTTAAATATTTAATACTTAAATAAAAGTTATTGTAATTTATAATGGCAATAGCTTAAACTTTTGTAAATAAATTTTGTAAAGATTATGTTCAGTGTATTTTATTGTGACAAAAATCCAAGAACAGAAGTGAAATATTAACATCTTTTTGTGACATTTGTAATAAAGTTTGAAACCTTGAGATAATATATTTGAACCAGATGTTTTTGAATGGTTGCAGAGATTGATACTGTGGTGGCGCTGAGTGATGTTGTGGTACCCCCGAGTGATGCTGTGTTGCCTCTGAGTGATGCTGTGGTGGTGCGATAGATAGAGTGAGAGCGATAGATAGAGTGAGGGCGATAGATAGTGAGGGCGATAGATAGTGAGGGCGAAAGATAGATAGTGAGGGCGATAGATAGATAGTGAGGGCGATAGATAGATAGTGAGGGCGATAGATAGTTAGTGAGGGTGATAGATAGATAGTGAGGGCGATAGATAGATAGTGAGGGCGATAGATAGATAGTGAGGGCGATAGATAGATAGAGTGAGGGCGATAGATAGATAGAGTGAGGGCGATAGATGTGTGTGGTTGGGTGTGTGGTTGGGTGAGGATGGGTGTGTGGTTGTGTGTGTGTGGTTGTATGTGTGGCTGTGTGTGGTTGTGGCTATGTGTGTGGTTGGGTGTGGTTGTGTGTGTGTGTGGTTGGGTGTGTGTGTGTGGTTGGGTGTGGTTGTGTGTGTGGTTGTGTGTGTGGTTGTGTGTGTGGTTGTGTGTGTGTGGTGATGTGTGGTGATGTGTGTGGTTGTGTGTGTGTGTGTGGTTGTGTGTGTGGTTGTGGTTGTGTGTGTGTGGTTGTGTGTGTGGTTTTGTGTGAGATTGTGTGTGTGGTGTGGTTGTGTGTGTTTGTGTGGTTGTATGTGTGTGTGTGTGGTTGTATGTGTGTGGTTGTATGTGTGTGTGCGGTTAGAGAAGGATGTATGTGGAAGACAGAAGAAGATCAGCACAGCAGAAGAGAACAGGGAGTTAAAAAGGAGGCGGGTGGAAGAGAACAGCAGATCGGACAAGAGAAAAGAACAGGGAGTTAGAGAAAGAGGATAGCAGATTAGCACAGGAGAAGAAAACAGAGTCCAAGAAGGAGGCGGGTGGAAGAGAGCAGCAGATCAGCACGGGAGAAGAGAACAGGGAGTTAGAGAAGGAGGTGGGTGGAAGAGAGGAGCAGATCAGCGCAGCAGAAGAGAACAGGGAGTTAATGAAGGAGGTGGGGTGGAAGAAAGCAGCAGATCAGCACAGGAGAAGAGAACAGGGAGTTAGAGAAGGGGGCGGGTAGAAGAGAGCAGCAGATCAGCACGGGAGAACAGAACAGGGAGTTAAAGAAGGAGTTGTGGTGGAAGAGAGCAGCAGATCAGCACAGGAGTAGGGAAGAGAACAGGTAGTTAGAGAAGGAGGCAGAGTGGAAAAGAGCAGCAGAACAGCACGGGAGAAGAGAAGAGAACAGTAAGTTAAAGAAGGAGGGGGGTGGAAGAGAGCAGCAGATTAGCAGAAGAGAACAGGCAGTTAAAGAAGGAGGCAGGTGGAAGAGAGCAGCAGATCAGCAGAGGGAGTAAAGAAGAGAACAGGGAGTTGGAGAAGGAGGTGGGTGGAAGAGAGCAGCATAACAGCACAGCAGAAGAGAACAGAGTTAAAGAAGGAGGCTGGGTGGAAGAGAGCAGCGGATCAGCACAGGAGAAGAGAACAGGGATTTAAAAAGGAGGCGGGTGGAAGACAACAGCAGATCGGCACAGGAGAAGAGAACAGGGAGTTAGAGGCGGGTGGAAGAGAGCAGCAGATCTGCATTGTATTGTATTATATTTCTTATATAGCGCTAACAATCATCCTGTGTAGGATATCACGGCGCTGACTGAAAATGATGAATAAAGGGTAAACCTAAGTCCTACAGGTAACCTAGCTTGGGAAAAGGAAGGTTTTCAATTTTTTTCTGAATGATAGATGGCAGTCAGTAAGTCTCAAAGCTATAGGCAACTCATTCCATTTGGTTGCAGCTATATGCGAGAAAGCTCGTTCTCCCATCCTGGCTCTTTTCACTCGAGTAGTTCTTGCTCTTGCTGTAGATTGAGAGCGGAGATTTCTAGTCGGTGCGTAGAACTTAATCCTGTCTCTTAGGATAAGTTGGACAGTTTTATACAGTGCTCTGTGTGTTATGCACAGTATTTTAAAAGTTGCTCTCTGTCGCATTGGCAACCAATGAAGTTCCTTTATGCAATTCTTGGCGAAGTCAATTTTTTTTTTATTACAGATTGCCTTGGCCGCCGCATTTTGCAATATTTGTAGTTTGGCAAAAAGATAATCTGCCATCCCTACAAACAGTGAATTTCCGTAGTCCAGCCGACTCATCAGTAATGACTGGACCAGGATCCTTCTGCACTCTATGGGAATCCAGGGGAAGACTCTTCTGAGCATTTTTAACAAGGCAAAAGCTTTGCCGCAGGTTGTAGCCACATGGGCCTTCATTGATGAAGTATGGTCGATTGTTACTCCCAGATTCCTTGCTGTCAGTGTCGGGATAGGGGCGCTTCCCAGGGATACTGGCCACCAGCTGTTATTCCAAAGCTGAGTATGTCCCCCAAAAAGTAATATTTCTGATTTGTCTGCGTTCAGTTTTAGACAGTGGCTGTACATCCAGTCAGACAAGTCAGTAAGGCAGTTTAGAAGCCTTCCCTTGGGGTCATCCTCCTCATCCAGGATTATAGTTAGTTGGGTGCCGTCTGCGTAAGAACAGATTTCGACACCCCACTTTCTTCCTATTGTTGCAAGTGAAGACACAAATACGTTAAACAACGTTGGACTCAATGAGGCCCCCTGCGGGACCCCATATTTGATGTTACGATGAGGGGATGAAAAATTGCCCATACGTACTGATTGCGTTCTTTCCGATAGAAATTATTGCAACCAACCTAGAGCTCTGTCCCTGATACCTTTTGCCGCAAGTGTTTTTAATAGTAATTTGTGTGGTACGGTATCAAAAGCCGCCGAGAGATCCAGTAAAATCAAGGCGACTGTTTTCCCCCGGTCTACCTGCATTCTGATGTTGTCCAGCACGGACAATAATGTTGTCTCCGTGCTGTTATTGACCCTAAAACCCGTTTGGGAAATGTCTAATAAGTTATTTGTTTCCAAAAAGATGGATAATTGCCTGTTAACCAGTTTTTCTAGTACCTTTGATAGGTAGGGCAATTGGGAAATGGGTCGGTAATTAGCAGGGTTGTTGATGTCTGAGCCTGCTTTTTTCAGTAGTGGAGTAACTATAGCGCTCTTCCAGTTAGTTGGAAATTCAGCGGATTCTAGCGAGTGATTCAATACTTGCATTACTGCTGGGCATATAATGGGAGCTATTTGTGGAAAAATATGGTGTGGACATGGGTCCAGTGGGGAGCCTGATTTAATTTCAAGCATGGCTTTCCCGATTTCCTCTTCAGAAAACTGGCCGAAGCGGAGGCAGCTGATCTGTGGGGTAGATGACTCTAGGGTCTCTAAGCTTTCCGGACAAGCATGAGAAAATGAAGAATAGATTTTATCAATTTTTTTCACAGAAAAAGTCATTGATTTTATCGCAGCTTGCTTGCGAGGGAGTCAGATTTGACGATAAGCTTGTAGGGCTGCATAATTCCTTGACTATTTTAAATAGTTCTTTGGTCGAGTTTTTATTTTCTGTTATTCTGCGAAAAAAATATTCCTTTTTAGCCTTCCTGATTGCTTTATTATAAAAGATGAGTTCTTTCTTGTATGAGGATCTGGCATCTTGGGTTTTTGTAAGTCTCCATTTATGCTCAAGGGATGTGCATTTCCTTTTTAGTAATTTTAGTTCTGGCCCATACCACTTTTCTGACATAGTTTGTCTCGATTTGTTGTTAGAGTGTAGTACTGAACAATGTTCAGTGCGTTCCTGATATGGTCCTGAAGTTGATCTAATTCATCATTTACACTTGTTTTTGTAGTGTTAGTATATTTAAAATGTTGCTGAAAAGCTTCTACTGAGAAGTTTTTCCAACTCCTGGTTTTTGCTACTGCCGGGCATAGTGGTCTAGTATTATTAACAGGTAGATTAATGTCGAACTCAATCATGAAATGATCCGTCCAAGTCATAGGTTTCATTCCTTTAATGTGGGTGGAATTAATATTGGAGAACATCAAATCTAATATGTGTCCTGCCCTATGTGTTGGTTGTTCGATTCTCTGGGACAGTTGTAGAATTTCCATATTCTCCTCTAGCTGAGTAGCTAGGGAGTTATTGCTATTATCATAATGTATATTAAAGTCCCCTAATAACAAGAAATTATTGGTGTTAAGACAGACCGGCATAATTTGCGCAAGAAGTTGAGTACTGAAATCAGATGTACAACCTGGTGGATTATAAATTATCACACCACTGAATAGAATATAGGTATTGATGGATACCGAGAAGGCCATTGCTTCATGGCTGTTAGATTGTATAATAGGCTCTTGTCTGCATGTGAGGGAGTCTTTGAATAGCAGAGCTACCCCGCCTCCCCCTTTTTTTTCCCTATTCAGATTAAGAATTTTATAATCCGTCGGTAGAGCCATTGCAATATCCGGAGTGCTATGGTTGCCCAGCCAGGTTTCAGTAATGAAGACCAGATCGGGTTTTTCTGTGCTCAAAATCTCCCAGATTTCAATTGAGTGTTTTGGGATAGATCTTGCATTGAGGTAGATACATTTCAGTGCGAGGTCTGGGGAGTTTACATGAGCGGAGCAATACCAGGGATCACTCTCCCATTTACAGTTCCGACAGCAGACTGGGCCCATGATGTTCAAGGGTTCTAGTCGTGCACATGATGTTGGGTGTTTAGCGCCTAAGATGTTAAGTTTCCTAAGCTCACAACTTGAGTAGGTGATTGCACTACTTATTATTCTCAATGTGTGGCTGGTCAGTTGTGCAGGGGTCGTGGCCCCAGGTCCCGGACTGTCGCGGACGGGCGCAGACGGGCTTGCCTTCGGCGCGCCGCCGGCGCGCCCGGTGCGCCCGCCGCGCGGACGGAAAGGCATGGTGTTTTTATACAGTGTGGAGGAGGATGGGAAGCGTCCTGCAGCTGGAGCGCAACCCTTTCCTCCCAGTAAGATGGCGGCAACTAGACTCTGAGCCCCGGCGTCAGCGCCTTAGTCGGCTGCGCCGGGAATGAGTGGGCGGGTACAAGGAGCCTCGGTGCAATATTATTCTCGCCCCCGAGAGTCCGGTTTTCCTTGGTAGGTAAAACGGCAATTTAAAATATATACAAGTGCTAAAAAACAATTTTGTTGCGTGAGAGGTGCTGGAGAGATTGTAGAAGGGCCCCCGGCTTCCGCCTCAGGGGAAAATAATTATTCAGTCTGTGAAGAGAAGAGAACAGGGAGTTAAAGAAGGAGGTGGGGTGGAAGAGAGGAGCAGATCAGCGCAGCAGAAGAGAACAGGGAGGTAAAGAAGGAGGTGGGGTGGAAGAGAGCAGCAGATTAGCACAGGAGAAGGCAACAAGGAGTTAGAGAATGAGGCGGGGTGGAAGAGAGCAGCAGATCAGCACAGGAGAAGATAACCGGGAGTTAAAAAGGAGGCGGGTGGAAGAGAACAGCAGATCGGCACAGGAGAAGAGAACAGGGAGTTAAATAAGGAGAAGGGGTGGAAGAGAACAACAGATCGGCATAGGAGAAGAAAACAGAGTCAAAGAAGGAGGCGGGTGGAAGAGAGCAGCAGATCAGCACAGGAGAAGAGAACAGGGAGGTAAAGAAGGAGGCGGGTTGGAAAAGAACAGCAGATCGGCACAGGAGAAGAGAACAGGGAGTTAGAGAAAGAGGTGGGTGGAAGAGAACATCAGATTAGCACAGGAGAAGAAAACAGGGAGTTAAAGGAGGCGGCAGGTGGAAGAGAGCAGCAGATCAGCACAGGAGAAGAGAAGAGAACAGGGAGTTAGAGAATGAGGTGGGTGGAAGAGTGGAAGAGAGGAGCAGATCAGCACAGCAGAAGAGAACAGGGATTTAAAGAAGGAAGTGGGGTGGAAGAGAGCAGCAGATTAGCACAGGAGAAGAGAACAGGGAGTTAGAGAAGGAGGCGAGGTGGAAGAGAGCAAAAGAGAACAGGGAGTTAAAGAAGGAGGCGGGGTGGAAGAGAGCAGCAGATTTGCTGAGGGAGAAAAGAAGAGAACAGGGAGTTAGAGAAGGAGGCAGGGTGGAAGAGAGCAGCAGATCAGCACGGGAGAAGATAACAGGGAGTTAGAGAAGGAGGTGGGTAGAAGAGAGGGAGGGCGATAGATAGAGGGAGGGAGGGCGATAGAGTGAGGGCGATAGATAGATAGAGGGAGGGCGATAGAGCGAGGGCGATAGATAGATAGAGGGAGGGCGATAGATAGATAGAGGGAGGGCGATAGATAGATAGAGGGAGGGGGATAGATAGAGGGAGGGCGATAGATAGATAGAGGGAGGTCAATAGATAGATAGATAGAGTGAGTGAGGGACATAGATAGAGTGAGGGAGGGTGATAGATAGATAGAGTGAGTGAGGGCGGTAGAGTGAGTGAGGGCGGTAGAGTGAGTGAGGGCGGTAGAGTGATTGAGGGTGGTAGAGTGAGTGAGGGCGGAAGAGTGAGTGAGGGCGGAAGAGTGAGTGAGGGCGGAAGAGTGAGTGAGGACGGAAGAGTGGTAGAGTGAGGGCGGTAGAGTGGTAGAGTGAGGGCGGGAGAGTGGTCAGTGAGGGCGGTACAGTGAGGGCTGTAGAGTGAGGGCGGTAGAGTGGTAGAATGAGGGCGGTAGAGTGAGGGCGTGTGGGCAGTAGATTGAGGGCGGTTGAGTGAGGGCAGTAGAGTGAGGGTTGTAGAGTGGTAGAGTGCGGGCATGAGGGCGGTAGAGTGCGGGCATGAGGGCGGTAGAGTGAGGGTGTGAGGGCAGTAGAGTGGTAAAGTGAGGGCGGTAGAGTGAGGGCAGTAGAGTGGTAGAGTGAGGGCGGTAGAGTGGTAGAGTGAGGGTGATATAGTGAGGGCGGTAGAGTGGTAGAGTGAGGGCGGTAGATTGAGGGCAGTAGAGTGGTAGAGTGAGGGCGTAGAGTCAGGGCGGTAGAGTGGTAGAGTGAGGGCGGTAGAGTGGTAGAGTGAGGGTGATATAGTGAGGGCGGTAGAGTGGTAGAGTGAGGGCGGTAGATTGAGGGCAGTAGAGTGGTAGAGTGAGGGCGTAGAGTCAGGGCGGTAGAGTGGTAGAGTGAGTGCGGTAGAGTGGTAGAGTGAGTGCGGTAGAGTGAGTGCGGTAGAGTGGTGAGGGGGTGTGAGAGGGTGAGGGTGTGTGAGAGGATGAGGGTGTGTGAGAGGGTGACGGTGTGTGAGGGTGAGGGTGTGTGAGGGGGTGTGAGGGTGAGGGGGAGGGTCAGGGGGAGGGTCAGGGGGAGGGTGAGGGGGTGTGGTGGTGTGAGTGGGTGTGGTGGTGTGAGTGGGTGAGGGGGTGTGAGTGGGTGAGGGGGTGTGAGTGGGTGAGGGGGTGTGAGTGGGTGAGGGTGAGGGGGTGCGAGTGGGTGAGGGTGAGTGTGGGTGAGGGCGAGGGGGTGTGAGGGTGTGTGAGGGTGAGGGGGTGTGATGGTGAGGGGTGTAAGGGTGAGGGGGTGTGAAGGAGGGTGAGGGCGTGTGAGGGTGAGGGGGTGTGATGTTGAGGGGGCGTGAGGGTGAGGGTGGGTGAGAGGGTGTGTGGGGGTGCGGGTGGGTGAGAGGGTTAGTGAGAGGGTGTGTGAGAGTGAAGGGGTGGGTAAGGGTGAGAGGGTGAGGGGGTGAGGGAGGGTGAGTGAGGGTGAGGGTGTGTGTGAGAGTGAGGGGGTGTGTGAGAGTGAGGGGGGGTGTGAGGGTGAGGGGGTGTGAGGGTGCGGGTGGGTGAGCGGGTGAGGGTGGGTGAGAGGGTGTGTGAGGGTGAGTGGGTGTGAGGGTAAGGGGGTGAGGGTGTGAGGGAGGGTGAGAGGATGTGAGGGTGAGGGGATGTGAGGGTGAGGGGATGTGAGGGCGAGGGGGTGTTTGAGGGTGAGGGGGTGAGTGAGGGTGAAAGGGTGGGTGAGGGTGAATGGGCGGGTGAGAGGCTGGGTGAGGGTGAGAGGGCGGGTGAGCATGGGTGTGAGGGTGTGAGGGAGGGTGAGGGGGTGTGAGGGTGAGGGGGTGTGAGGGTGAGGGGGTGTGATGATGAGGGTGTGAGGGAGGGTGAGGGGGTGTGAGGGTGAGGGGGTGTGAGGGTGAGGGGGTGTGTGGTGTGAGGGTGAGGGGGTGAGAGGTTGAGGGGGTGTGAGGGTGAGGGGTGTGAGAGTGAGGGGGTGTCTGAGGGTGAGGGGGTGAGGGTGAGGGGGTGTGAAGGTGAGGGGGTGTGAAGGTGAGGGGGTGTGAAGGTGAGGGGGTGTGAAGGTGAGGGGTGTGAGGGTGAGAGGGTTATGAGGGTGTGTGGGGGTGTGAGGGGGTGATGCTGAGTGAGGGTGGGAGGGTTGTGAGGGTGAGGGGATGTGGGGGTGAGGGGTGAGAGGATGTTTGAGGGTGAGAGGGTGTTTGAGGGTGAGAGGGTGTGTGAGGGTGAGGGTGTTTGAGGGTGAGAGGGTGAGGGGGTGAGGGGGTTAGGGGTGTGAGGGTGTGTGAGGGTGAGGGTGTGATAGGGTGTGAGGGTGAGGGAGGGTGAGAGGGTTGTGAGGGTGAGGTTTACAAATACCGGGCTTTCGTAGAGGAAGGTGGCACCCGCAGGGTGAGATAGCTGCACGGTGAGGCAAGGGGGGCTGCGGTTCGCTTTAGGGGCTTTTGTTAGGGGTAGTAAGCACCATGCATTCCGTACAACCATGAGGGAAGTGGGTAGAATGTGACGGTGAGAAAAAGATTGAAGTGGGGGTTTGACAGTCGTGTAATTGGCGAGCTGACTGTGGGGGACTGGTGGGGTAGGAGAGAGACGATCAGAAGTGGAATGTGAGGGGTCGAACTAGCAGAGTGATTAGAAAGAAGGGGGGCGGACGGAGCTGATGAGACCATATGGGACTGGGAAGCGAAGATTGTGATTCTGTACAGATGGACATAGGGTGAGGGGCAAGAGAATAGGACGTGCACAGATGCAGTGGTAAACCCGGGACGTTTGCAACGCTATATAATCCCTGTTCATTGTCCAGGCTCTTACCACCAATGAATGTTGGCGCCACTAGTTCCCACAACTAACATCTCGTCACAAACTGTACGCATTCTTTGGCTTATATTTTGGTGTGAGACGCCGGGATATGAAGTATATGTTGTGATCATTTTTGGGGGGCCAACAAAGGGCAGTGTTGTTTATTTAAATTTAAACGCCAAATGTCGAAACCGGTTCGGATTAGCAAGATTGAGAACAGTGGTACAGATTGTTAGGTTTTGGGGCCACCAGTTCTGAGGGGCTAGCGCTGTACTTGCCGTTTAAGATCATATTGTATGCGTCACATGCATTCCACTCAGCATTTGGCCTTATAATCTTTATGGCATTGCAGCCCGGGGTAACGAGAAAAGGTAAACAGTCACACCTACCCCACAGCTGCGCTTTCCTCGGTGGTGTCAGTGACAAAAGCGCAGCAGGGGGAGACACATATGCAGAGGAGAGGCGGGGGGTGTCAGTCCCGGGAGCCCCCACCTCTATCCCATCTTCACGTTCTATTTTCTTTTTAATTTTTAGAAGTGACTGAACGCTAACAAAACAAACAAAATACATTTACCATGCAATAATCTAGGATATAGGCTTACGGCTGGAGCTGGGGTACCGGGTTCGAGCCTCGGCGTCCGCTCAACATTGTGTGATTCTGGGCAAATCACTTAATCTCCTCGCGCCTACCAAATACTTAATGTGTCATTGTGTAACGTAACTGGTGCTCATTGAAAGCGCTCCAAAACCTTCGGGTCGAGTTCAAACTATATAAATATTCAATAACAAAAAAAACAAGCACTGGCGTTGCCAATAGGTTTCGCATTTGGAAAGTTGGAGCTATTGGTTTTGTAAATGACATTTTATATTTATATATTGTTATTGACAATGCCAATAACGATATATAAATATAAAATGTCATTTACAAAACAAATAGCTCCAACTTTCCAAATGCGAAACCTATTGGCAACGCCAGTGCTTGTTACCCTTTCTGTTGATAAAGAACAGCCTATACGGACAAGGCCGAATAGTTCCAGCATTTATGCTGTTCTGAAAAGCACAACTTTCGAATGCAGTGACCGGTTTCCATGGGTGGCCACTTCATGCGCTCACTGACAATTTCCAGGCGCACCTATGTGTTTTAATGCCGCATTACAGACTGAAGTGTTTACTTGTGTGGGCGCACGAGGAATATGGGCTCTGTAAGATTACTTTTGTCTGATGACAGGTCTGTGGCCAGAGTTCAGTTACAGGGACTCCTAGTGGCAGAATCGGGGTTGACACCATCCAGCAACAATTTACAAAGCTCGATTGAAAAACTTGGCAGCTTAGGTCTGTGTTGTGTTAACATAAATTGTGCAGCGCCTTCTGCAATTAGTGTAGCACGGCATCGCTATGGGGGCTTACTAACCCCCTATAACAACCCAAGCTGTTACACCGCTAAGTACACTTTAAGAGAAGACAACGACATGACAGTTCCAAGCCGGAGTCTGAGTTACCTCAATTCACACCAATGGAGCACTGAATGTGCCTTTTCGGTGCCCATTGCCGGCGTATTAACATCTATGAATGTCTATTCTGTTACTTGCACTGGGATTCCCGCATTGACATGTCCACAATTTTCTGCATTTCGCTAGTGTGTTTGCCTCGTCTCTCCGGAATGTAAACTCACGGGAAGCCTTCTTTTACAGAATACATATTTTACCCCATCCCTTACCCTATTGAACGTCGTATGGTCACTGAGCTGGTCAGCTAATGTTTAAGTCCTCATGCAAGGTCTGGGCGCAGCAGACTTCGGACTGTACTTTCACAGCCTGGCACAGGTCGCCGCGGCACAAAAGAGTTGTAGGACACCGGCAGAGAAATTCAAGGCAGAAGGAGGGTGAGGTGGGCACAGAAACGCCCCTGCATGTAGCAGCGGAAGGGCTTCGCGCCCTCGACCACATAGCTGCCAAGGTTTCAGATTGCTATGTGTGACAATTTCATAATCCCAGTGTAATTATGAGTTACATTTCAACAACTATGAGTGACACTGCCTCGCAAGCAAATTCAAGCAATGAAGACAAAGGAAACATAAATATCAGAAATAAAAGACATGACGAGCGTCTCATACCCACACACCCATGTAGCCTGTGGTTTACTTTAAAGGTATTGGAACGTTTTTCCGACCTCAACGTTATAAGCAACGGCCTATACCTTGAACTGACTGTAGGATGTGAGAAGCTTCAAAGAACAACTGTACTTTTCAATTCAACTATGAAATTAAAATTATGAAGTCGTAAGCATGACTAGAAAATCAATATTTTCGCATCAGACACAAAAGCTAATATGAGTCCCTCTCTCATTTGAGCCAGTAGGCCAGCACGACAGAAAGGTTGGACCTGGGAAATAACTGCCTTGTCTATGCATTAACAATACATATCTCGGAATTCAGAATTAAAGCAGATGGAACATTTTAGCTGTTTTATCTTATGCCCGTAGCTACTGACAGTCCAGGGGGATTTCCGTTACACTATCAAAGCCGACACCTGGTTCCCATTTATACATCAAAAACATGTGCTGAAAGGAAGTATTTCTGCGAACCTCGCTGCCCCTGTAGTAGCTGCACACTTTTCCGACCGGGACCATTAAGCAGTGTGATTTAAACAATTAAATCAATAGATGAGCATTGACCCCGGGGTCAGTGTACATCCGCCCGTTATTATTAACGAGTTTCACGGCTTCTCTGGTCAAGCACCCAACACCTACCAGCAGTAAAAAAAAATCACAGCCCCCCCCCCACCCTTTCTTCTCTCTTCCCATCTCAAACTACCTCACGCGAGGGCATGATGTCTGACCCCTGGATTTTATTTTCTCGCAGACTAACGCGTTTTATGTATACTCTCTCAAACCGACTCCGGGGCGCATCCGTGTGCCCGGTTCCACACATGGAAAAGGTCAGTCTGCCGAAGCAAAACACAGATGTTTTATAGCGCTTGTTTTACATTTCACCCTAACCGCAGGCCGTATGCAATCCTGACTCTTTTCCGCGTTGTACCGAAGGCATTAAATAGAAGGATGTCCTTTGAAATGCTAAGTTACTTTTCTCGTGCCTCTGTTTTCATTTCCACCTCAGAGGTTGCGTAGCAGCGCTGCGTCACTCCAAAAGAAAGCAGTTTTGAAAACCCAAATAACTATATTGTTGCTTGTTAAAACCACAAGAGGGAATTATGCGGCTCATAATGACGCTTTCGGTTTTCTCTTTATTATTGTCGTCACTGTTCATTCAGCCTCGCCATCTGTGAACAGGCATGAGCAGCTCCGCGCCGTACCTTCCCGCTGAGGCTGCGCCGCACCAGCTTGATTGCTTCACTTCGGATCTGACCTGCATCTCCCCAGCCGGTGAAGGCGTACTGCACTGCACTGCACCGGGAGAGATCCCCGAGGCCGCGCCGCATCAAGAGGAGCTGCCCTGTACGACGCGTACAGGCTGCTCCATGTGGCATTTCCGCCCCAGATCTCCCTAAAGCTTTGCGTCGAAGGGACACCTACGCCCGGACACAGACAGCATCCCTGAAAGCCCGCAGAGCCCCTCGGAGGCCCCGCTCCAGCGCCGCCCGTCTTGACGCCGCCACGAGCCGGACCCACATCAGGCGCCCTGCTGAGCCCTGTCCCGGTCTACCGCTGTCCCCCCCCATTTGTCCACGACAACCCCTACCAAGGTACTGTACAGTGTGTGCTCGAGGGCGCAAATCGTGGAGTCGAAGGTCCACCCCTCGTGAAACCTGTTGCTGGATGTTAACCCCTTGCAGGGCCGAGTAATCTGCCAATGCCCCAGTAACACACAGCGGACGAATAGGCTTACCTCATGGCCTCGTAGACGCTGCTCGGAAAGCACAGCGTCCTGTAGGGATTCGGAGGCGTGCTCTCCCCTTCCCATTGGCTGGAAGGTAAAATTCCAGCCAATGGGAAGAGGAGAGGGTGTGACTTAAAAAAAGACACGGAAACACCCCCGAATCGCGTCAAGGCAGGCCCTGAACTCAGTGACGCTCCTCTCCTCCAATGGCTGGCCAGCATTTACGAGGCCAGCCAATGGAGAAGAGGGGCGTGTTCAGGCCCCGATACTACTAACAAAAGATTTCGGCTCCGCCCACCCACTGCTTACGCAGTGGGACGGTAGCCGAAACCTAAAAACTATAAAAATAACTTAAAGACTCTTAACCTGGTTCGTAAAATCCATCCGTGTGCCTAAACGTAATTTAGGCTTTCATTTGCAATCTGTTGGTTTAAAAATCTTCACTTACACGCGAACTGTCAAAAACGCACCGCTATTGTTCTGTTGGCGTATTTTATTCCTAGTTCCTTGTTCTGGCAGAGAGTTGGCGCTTGTTTCTTTTCGGGCGAGTAAAGTCACGTGACAGGATGTGCCCTAACTCACTGCAAACCTTTTCCTGCATATTATGCTCATTGCCGTGGAAGCCGGAGGGATGGTGCGTGTTGTAATAGTCATAGAAATTAATAATATTAGAACCTGTCAAATAAAAAACACAGCCGCAAACACAAAGCACTCAGCCGTTCAAAAGACAAGTTGAAAAAAATAAAAGTACACTGGGAGGGGGGAGGAGAAACTCGAGAGACGGCCTGGCGGCCGTCAAACTGTAAGCAGGAGGGATGGTGCGTGTTGTAATAGTCATAGAAATTAATAATATTAGAACCTGTCAAATAAAAAACACAGCCGCAAACACAAAGCACTCAGCCGTTCAAAAGACAAGTTGAAAAAAATAAAAGTACACTGGGAGGGGGAAGGAGAAACGCGAGAGACGGCCTGGCGGCCGGCAAAGTGAAAGTACGGCCGGCCGGCCGTGGGCAGTGAATAAATTAGGGGAGGAGAAATGCCTGAGGCAGAGCGCACGCTGGGGGATGCCTGAGGGAGGGAGGCTGGTGGCTTTGATGTGCACGCGCTTTTTAGGTCAATGCACTTGCGCATTGAGCTTGCTTTTCACGGGCACAGCATCAAATCGCCCGATGGTTAAGCTCTCGTTAAGCCCCTATATTCTCGCAAGCTCAATGCGCAAAAGCATTGACAGGCTCGACCTAAAAAGGGTACAGATTCATAAATTAAAAAACAAAGCTGAAAGAAAATACTTCCTGTATCATAGTAGGATGTCCAGCAATGCACTGAAATTGTTTTTTGAAAGGGGAGCAGTCAGAAACATAGATTCCTCAGCGGGGTTTGAAAACAGTAATGTGATTCGATGCACAATGTTTCTCTGATGGGAATGTTTTAGACAGTAGTGCAAAGGAGGTGTGGAATGCCCTTTACTAACATTTGCATCTCACACGTCTACCGTAATTGGATTAGTCTCACACCAAAACAAGCAGCTCAAATCTCAGTACTGTTTTGAGTGCTTTTGGCCGAATTACATTTAGGATTAATAAAAATTTGCATTTGTCAAACCTGACATCTAAGTTAATGATAGAAAAACCAAAGGTGGTGATGGACGGAGCGTTGACAATACAAACACTCACCCTCAGTCAACTGATCTGGGTTTAATCCATCACAGTTCTTTAGCTCACTCCGCCACCCCAGTTCAGACATGGCCATATGCAAATCAGTCTGACCCTGTGCCTCATGGGAACAGTCCAGCCCGAACTGCCAAGCCATGTCTTCCCTGGACCGGAATCAAGCTTCCCAGGACCGGTTTCTGGCATTACAGCCGTCTTCAGCCGGGCTTGCTTGACTCCAGTGGCAAAGTGAGTAAGGGACTCACGTCTGAGCATACCCTGCCAACTTAGGGCGAACAAAGAAAACCCAAAGGTGGTGATGGACGGAGCGTTGACAATACAAACACTCACCCTCAGTCAACTGATCTGGGTTTAATCCATCACCGTTCTTTAGCTCACTCCGCCACCCCAGTTCAGACATGGCCATATGCAAATCAGTCTGACCCTGTGCCTCATGGGAACAGTCCAGCCCGAACTGCCAAGCCATGTCTTCCCTGGACCGGAATCAAGCTTCCCAGGACCGGTTTCTGGCATTACAGCCGTCTTCAGCCGGGCTTGCTTGACTCCAGTGGCAAAGTGAGCAAGGGACTCACGTCTGAGCATACCCTGCCAACTTAGGGCGAACAAAGAAAAACCAAAGGTGGTGATGGACGGAGCGTTGACAATACAAACACTCACCCTCAGTCAACTGATCTGGGTTTAATCCATCACCGTTCTTTAGCTCACTCCGCCACCCCAGTTCAGACATGGCCATATGCAAATCAGTCTGACCCTGTGCCTCATGGGAACAGTCCAGCCCAAACTGCCAAGCCATGTCTTCCCTGGACCGGAATCAAGCTTCCCAGGACCGGTTTCTGGCATTACAGCCGTCTTCAGCCGGGCTTGCTTGACTCCAGTGGCAAAGTGAGCAAGGGACTCTCGTCTGAGCATACCCTGGCAACTTAGGGCGAACAAAGAAAAACCAAAGGTGGTGATGGACGGAGCGTTGACAATACAAACACTCACCCTCGGTCAACTGATCTGGGTTTAATCCATCACCGTTCTTTAGCTCACTCCGCCACCCCAGTTCAGATATGGCCATATGCAAATCAGTCTGACCCTGTGCCTCATGGGAAGAGTCCAGCCCGAACTGCCAAGCTTTGTTCAAACGCTCCGTCCATCATCCCCTTTTGTATCGCTTTGTTCGCCCTAAGTGTGGCAGGGTATGCTCAGACGTGAGTCCCATGTTCACTTGGCCACTGGATTCAAGATAGCCTGGCTGATGAGGATTATGAATCCGAAACCGGTCCCAGGATGCTTGTTTTCGGTCCAGGAAAGACATGGCTTGGCAGTTCGGGCTGGACTGTTCCCATGAGGCACAGGGTCAGACTGATTTGCATATAGCCATGTCTGACTGGGGTGGCTGAGTGAACTAAAGAATGGTGATGGATTATACCCAGATCCGTTGACTGGGGGTGAGTGTTTGATTTGTTCAAACGCTCCGTCCATCATCCCCTTTTGTATCGCTTTGTTCACCCTAAGTGTGGCAGGGTATGCTCAGACGTGAGTCCCTTGTTCACTGGCCACTAGATTCAAGATAGCCTGGCTGATGAGGATTATGAATCCGAAACCGGTCCCAGGATGCTTGTTTCCGGTCCAGGGAAGACATTGCTTAGCAGTTCGGGCTGGACTGTTCCCATGAGGCACAGGGTCAGACTGATTTGCATATAGCCATGTCTGAACTGGGGTGGCTCAGTGAACTAAAGAATGCTGTTGGATTATACCCAGATCAGTTGACTGGGGGTGAGTGTTTGATTTGTTCAAACGCTCCGTCCATCATCCCCTTTTGTATCGCTTTGTTCGCCCTAAGTGTGGCAGGGTATGCTCAGACGTGAGTCCCATGTTCACTTGGCCACTGGATTCAAGATAGCCTGGCTGATGAGGATTATGAATCCGAAACCGGTCCCAGGATGCTTGTTTTCGGTCCAGGAAAGACATGGCTTGGCAGTTCGGGCTGGACTGTTCCCATGAGGCACAGGGTCAGACTGATTTGCATATAGCCATGTCTGACTGGGGTGGCTGAGTGAACTAAAGAATGGTGATGGACTATACCCAGATCATTTGACTGGGGGTGAGAGTTTGATTTGTTCAAACGCTCCGTCCATCATCCCCTTTTGTATCGATCTAAGTTAATGATGACAAAGATAAAGAGTCTGCCACAAAATGCTACCAGGGCCCCAATAAGCTGAAAGGTGACTGTAGGAGACAGCATGTGATGATGATTTGACCTGCTTTACAGGTGTCATCGCTCGCCCAGGCACTAGGGAGTAGGCTGCTCACCATTAAACCTACTGACCCGTGAGAGGTAAAGTATTAATATTTGGCAGGCCGCAGTTGCAAAGTAGTGCACTGACAGCATCAAATCAGGCACACAATAGTGGGATGGAAATTAAGAAAACACAAGCTTTGGTTGCAGAGCACCTGGGGTTGCGCCTGCTTAACATGCACCAGTATAAAGCATAGACCCAGAGTTCTAAATCGAAAAGGCATCACAGTAGACACATTTCCTAAATTGCTATAAGCACATGCCTGCAGCAATAGCTTTGCAATTTGGAAAATAAACAGGTCAAGCATCCATGCAGGAATTGACTAATACACAAGTACACTTAAGGGCGTGCGCGCACACAGAGACAGACAGATGCACACATGTTCCCAAATCACAATGAAAATCAAAACATTGCCTTTATCAAGGGGCATGATATTCAATTAGAATCCCAGAGGTTTGGCTGTTTTTAATGCCCAGCAGCTTCTGCTGCCAGCCTGAGAGAAGCATCAGAACTCCAGCTGTTATAAGAATTTGGACTTAGCTTTTTCCTTCAAATCCTTCTTTTGAGAGAGGTAAATCCACCCATAATAGCAAACAAATGGATCTGTCAACCTATTACTTTCCATCCGCTCACCACTGTGTGTACTTATCAAGCCCCTAAGAAATTCTGTTCTAAGCTCTGGATGGATTGCTAGGCAGCGCGTTCCAACACAGGCCAATCAGAACGTGGCTTTCATATCAAGCTGGTGAATCCGTGATCCAGACAAAACACACTGGCACTGCGTGATTACAACACACACACATGTTAAATATGGATGAAAGAAAGGAATCTTGTGAACCACTGGCAAGTAGAGACCACGAGGCAGATGACTGGACAAACATTGTAAATTGTGAAAAGAAGGAATGGGCGAAATTAAAGGCAGGAGTTTACAATGATGATGACAGAAATACACAAACATTGGGAACAAATGAGAAGATTTAAGTTCCGACATGATATGTACAACAATGTATGTCCACCTGTAGATATACAATATACGACTGCATTATAAAACTTGCTTTTTCAAACAAGAGCTCGCACTATAAGTTCACTAAAAACCCAAGGATGCAAGTTTTCAAAAATTAGAGGAAGTAGAGGTGGCGGGATACATACTGGAATCTGGATTAAACATTAACACCAGAGGACATACTTTTATAAGAAGTGATGTCACAACCCCCTCACTTCCACGGTTTAAACAGAAATGGTCCTGTTTTCCTGCTAATGGTAGTCTAATATTCATTAAGATCTAACAACAGAGTGCCTGATTCACAATAGCTAAGTTAAAAAAGTAATTTGCTACCAGATCGCTTGTAAAACTATTGTAGTTGTGAACTTCTGAGAGTATTCACGAGTACAATGTACTCATGCAGAATATGCACCAGATGGAACATTTCTTATATGTACATTTTACACAAACATGCAATTGCATATTTTACTTTCTCTTTAACAAAAACCCTCATCTTGCACCCACAAACATTTTGGTGGTATTTGTTCCCAATTACCACCTTGAAAGTAGCGTACCTCTGCCCATGATAGAAGTGTATTTGCCCTTGTGGAACACTACCTGCAAAATGTTATTGATTATCTACAAGCATAGCATACAAGTTATGAGTGTTCACCCAAATGCAGAGCTGCATCCACCAAGGGGCTCCCACAAAACCACCCAACAATCAGATTTACAAATCAGAAATCTTACCATACTGGTGAAATTTCCACTTTTGAAAAATAAGTTTGAAATTCTGTGCACAAAGTGTACGTTTTGCACATCTAACGACATTACATGCAAAACTGTCTTTGAGAATTGGGCAACTAGAGAGGAACAGATATCTACATTTCATATGCAGGCTATTGTTGTCTCTCATTTGTTAGCCATTAGTATTGAACTCATGCATGCATGTTTTAATAAAGTTTTGTGGAGCATAGTACGCGATGGCCACTCCACTCTCTATCTATGGTCAGATACAGCAGTTGACAATGAAGCGGAGGAGTCGTTATTGAAGTGAAGACCTTTATCCTGTTCTTCTCCATTGAGTGGTGGGCTAGTTTGCGTACTGTGTCGTGATGTTCGTCTTGCATGCGCTATCCCTGGAACTGAAGACGAGAGTGGCCACCATTTTTCGACTGCTTGTGGCACAAATTCTTACTCATTTGTCACACTGCGATGTTGCTATTTTTCACCATAGCTAGCATTCTAGTGTAAAAGCCTTGTAATCACTAAAAAAAATATGCAGTAAAGTTCAAACTATTGCTTTTGCAAAATGCAGTAGCATGGAGACAGCCTCTGTGGGTGTCTGCCCCCAGCACAATGATTCACATGGATTTGTATACCTTTTGGTGCATCTTGCCTATTTAACACAGCCAATCGGGCATTACCCAGTGATGAGTTTTTCCAAGCATTTATCCAATCATTAATCATCATCAGCCATTTAACTATATTTGGATATTGTATTATGAAATACACAACTCAAGCACAGAGGCAGATTTACAAGTAGACATATATTCTCAGGATTTTCCGCATTTTTCAAGGCCTTGCAGTTACTACAAGTTCAGCAGAGGTCAGCAAAACCTTGGGCGTTCTTCAAACTCTTATTAAGTGTCACAATATGGAGTGTGGAACAACATGTATTCTACAATGAGAGGAACTTATGAAGCATTAATAATGATCCTGAACAACTAGGGCATGATTTGACCTCCATCATTTCTTCGAGGCACCACCACAAGACGTAAAGAATGGCGTTGTCACCATTTTCAGAATGCGAGCAGCACAAATGCCCAGTCATCATTTGTCATGCAGCAATATTGGTACTTTTCATCACTAGATCATGTTTTGGGGAAATCGTATAAAACATTAATATTTTTCCTGATGTATGGTTGACGAATTGACCAGCTTTCACAGAATAAAAGGAATACAACTATAATCTCACCTCAGTGGTTGGTCATAAGTGAATTTATTTGCCTATTAACTTGGCATAAAAGAATTTGAGAACCACACAATATGTGAGTTAAATTTATGAGCAAGTCTTATTCATCATTTACATGTGATTTTTTCAAATCGTTATATATTTTACTCTTATTGAGTTTCTATTACCCAGTCAATCAAGCAAATGTATCTTTATTTGCCACATTTATGTAGCATAATAAAATAAAACACGGCACTAACAAGCAATATAAATAATGATTCCATCAAAATACAATGATACAGCTGTACATAGTATATGTGAACAAGTTCCCGATACAACACTTAGTTTTACTCTATGCCATATAAAAGAGGCAACCGAGCAGCATATCAGAGGGCTATGTAATTGGTGTAGAAATAAGAAAGCAGGTCTACATTGACCAAATTAAAATGTCTTTAAGAATTGGCAGTAAAAACTTTCTTCTAAGCATTTGATAGACAGAGCAAAAGAACGCAATATGTAGGGTCGACTAGACAGACTTCCCATCGCAGGGACAGGGGCTTAAGTACGACAAGATGCCCTACCAAAAGTGGTAAAAGATTCAAACAAAACCTGGTGAGGACAAATCTCTGCTGTTGAATAAGGGTAAAAGAAAGATATTGTTGAAGGCCCTCAGGAATGTACACCTTATTGTAAGTGCACATCGAGGATTTAAGATTATCAAAAGAATCTCTCATTGACGAGGCCTGATCCTAGAATAGCTGCTTTCAAATACCATTTTCAAGGAGGTGTCAGGACTTTGGGGTGGCAAATAAAACTGGTACACAAGTCGTAGCACAACCAGCTTTCGCATACGCGAGCCACAGGTTATCTCTGGCAGATTAAAGATGGAGACAATCCTTTATCAAAATCTTGTTGAAAGAGGACTCCTCCCTTACCCAGATGGAATATCACAATGAGAGGGGGATAATTAAATTCTGCCCTATATATAATGGATATCCAATTCAGAGTGACAGATGACGTTGGCACAACTTTGAGGAACCACCAAAAGATTTTTAAAAAAAATGATTTTCTACTTGTTGTATCGTCTTTGCATCAATCAAGCCCCAGACACCTGCCCCTTAGGCTGCCACACTTTACTAAAATGATTAATAGAAATCTCTTTCATTGGTTTTGGGTCCAACTTTTAACATAAACCTTGCAAACCAATAATACATTTCTCAAATATGGATTTCTTTTTTAATAACATTGGTTTCCAGTTATATTTATCATCAAATAGGAGACCTAGATAAGAGAAGGATGCAGCCACCAATACCATGGTATCATTAATAAAATTAGAGGGTTTTGTAGCCGGTTTTGCCCCACCGATCATTGTCAATGCTTCAATCTGATTTGCCTTCAAATCTAGTTTATTCATAAAGCAATAAAATCATCAGTTAAACATTGATGCCCTCTTCCTGTAATAGCCACTAAAACCGCATCAAATGTGTACAAAAGAATGTGGAGGGGTCGAGCCCCGAAATAGAGTATGTCCTTTGCTCTCAACTTTAAAAATCTCAACTCTATTAATATATACATTATATAAAAAAGGGACAAGGACGCATCCTTGCCTTGCTCCCATTTTAATACTAAACTTGTCAATACCTTCTCCGTCCATTCCATAGAGGACACAAGCAGAGGCTTCCTTATACAGTTGTCTTATAAATAAACTTATGCCCGGCTCCACTCCCAACTCATTTATAATAGTCCATCGTTTAGAGTGTGAAACTCAGTCAAAGGCTTTTATGAGATCCATCAAGGGCAAATATATAGATCCTTCTTTGATAGCAGTATACTTGCCTATGACTAAACTGAGATTTCGGCATTGGTCTACAGAGCCCAAGCCTTTCTTAAAGCCGTATTCGCTGCAGGTTAGAATGCCGTGCTCGGCCACTCATTTCTCCAGCCTTTGTAGCAGAATATGCCCTGTGACTTTAAAAGTAGCATCTAAGAGAGATATTGGCCTGTATTCTTTGGGTGGACTTTATCTACTTTCGTATAAATGGGACTTATTACTGATCTATTCCATGTAGGAGGAGGGACTACTAAATGTTACTACATTAAACACTGGCAAGCAAAGGGGCACAAAGATGGGGCCTATAAATCAAGACATCTAGTGGGACCCCATCTGGGCCTGGTGCCTTGTCCTTATTACTTTCGGCCAATGCCCTAAAGACATCAGCATACTCATGCACCAAAGGAGAGCTCGTGATCTCTATAAGGTCCCTATGGCCATTTTCTAATTGATCCTCCTGAGTAGTATAAATATTAGACAAAAGGTTTACCCACTGGTGTGCCGGAATACGAACATCTACAGATGGACCCGATGAATCACTAAATATGGGACATTAATCACCTGCCAAAAAGCAGCACTATCGTTTTGTAGGCTGGCCATATGAAGAGCATTCCAGGCATCCTCCTTAATTAATCTGCTTTCTCTTTACTATCGAGGCTGATTTATAAAGTGCGCATGCTTTCCTAACTATCTCCACAGCTCAAGGTCTCACATGTAGTGCAGTGTTGAGAGCCGTATGGGCTTTGGTACAGGCACAATCAAACCAACAACATGTCTTTTATGGGGATGGCCTATTAGAGCTCTTAGATTAGCCAGTCAGTGGTTGTTGAAAGTGTTTGGAATTTATGTTTATGCTTAACTAGCCTCTGAAATACATATAGGAAGAATACAATACCTCAAACCATCAAATAAGCTGTTCTCTAGATCCCCAAAATTAGACTTTTCAAATTGCAGTCAATAGATATTTGTGTATACAGATATCTCTTGACTGCAATTCGAATACAAATATGAAGGAAGTGACATATCAAAATCAGATGGTAATCATGTAGTAATTCCTAAAATCCCAACATCAAATAAAAGCGTATCTACAGTGGCAACTAATAAGAGACCTAAAAAAGATCTGTGTTCTCTGGTCAACTCAACCTGATGAATATCTATGGAGCTCCTTCTAGAGTTAATTAAAGCTCAAAAAGCTTACATCACAGAAACAAATAAAAGACTACAAGGATTTGATAAGAAATGGTCTCCTATAGATAAAAAGGTGTCAGAACTTGAAGAAAGAGTGGGTGATCTACCTGATGCATCCACCAAAATACATAAATTACAGTCAGAGGTGGAAGATCTCAAAAGACATGCTAAGGATCTTGAAAACTTGAAATCATAGAACCAATATCAGAATTCCGGAAAATACAGAAGGAAATGGAAATATTTTAGATCTTCCTAGTTCTACTTATTTGACATCTAAGGAGCTCATAGATGTGTGGACAATTCAACAATTTAGTATAGAGGAGTTATAATATTGTTTGTAGACCATACTAATCCTATTAAAGTGCTTAACACACTGCTCATAATCTTTATTTATCCTAGGATGTGGCTAAAGTGATGGCTGATAGAAGGAAACCGTTTTTAGATTCAAGTCTGCAGCTAAACGCTTATGATGCTATGTTTGGTTTATTTATTCCTGTAAATTTATGGTTATTTACAAAGATAAAACAACCAGATATGATGAACATTCCAAACTTTAAAACATCTTATTTCATCCCAGGGAGTAGGAGATGGAAACATCTAAAACACAACCTGTTAGCTTATACATTAGTTTGTTTCTTTCGTTCAGAGTGCTATCATGGAACATTAAGGGTTTATGCAATCCAGAAAAAAGACTGGATAGAGAGTTCTATCAAACTTAGCTAACTTGAAAGCTGATACAGCTTTAATGCAACAATCCCGAGAACGAGGCACTGAAACTTAAAACATGTTAAGTTGGTCGTGTTTTTTTTGTCACCTGCTAGACAAAAGAAAAACTGAATAATAATTCTTTGAAACAAAAATCTAAATAGCACAGACATACCTTAAAATACAGATAATGAAGGTAGATGGATTGCTGTTGAATCAATGGTTAATAATATACTGATTACAATTTTCAATGTGTTTGGTCCTACATCGATAAACAATGACTTTTGGAAGGATATTGCTAAACAAATTATAGATCACACTGGTACCAAAGAATCTTTTCATGATTGGAGCTTCACATGGAATACCCATACACTTACATTTTTAGGAATATGTTTCACAAACTCAATTAGAGAAACAAATAAAATGAACTGTAATGTAAAAATCGGAAAATGTATGTTCAAAATGGAACCCAATACTGTTGTCTTGCTGGGGTAGTTTAACTTGTAGTCAAATGAGGCTGTATCCTCGTATGATGAATATGATCTCCATGATTCCTGTTCCAACCCCATCTACATTCTTCAAGAAAATCGAATCGATTTTATTAATCTTTTTATGGCACAAGAAAAAATCCTAGAATAGCCCTTTAAACTAGAATGGTCCTTTGAACTTCAAAACTGTTTAAGCAAGATGAAGGAGTGGATTTCCCTGATTTTCAAAAATACAGTGATGCATTTTGCTTAGACAAAATGCGTCTTGGCTTACATTTCATGACAAAGTACTCTAACTGTTATGGGTTTAGATACAAATTATTTTATTTCTCCTTTTTTTCTTTTGTGTACTTTTTGTCATTTGCAGCTAAAACATCCTTCATGTCACTACCGGTAATATCATATTCAAATGAACCATGAAGACCATTGTTGTTCTCTCATGATCTAAGAAAAATAGTTCTTTTACATTTTTACTTAAAATATAAAAAAAACATTCAAATGAATAACAAAATTAACAAGAATTGAAAATTTGGGAAAATATTGATGGATAAAGGTCTCAAAAGGGAATATCAATTGATCACTGATGACAAAGTTATGTCTTTTCAAAACATTTAGGTTACCTTTAAGTTATCAAATTCTATTGAAACAAACTATGCTTAGCTAACATAAACTATTTCTAAATCCCAGTTCTGGTATGCCTGATGCAATTCTAACCAAATTATGGATAAGATGCTTCTGGCACTTATATGTCATTCAAAAGCCTCATTAATATAAAAGCGTCCTGTTGCACCAATCGAAATTAGGTTAAAATATAAAACTGAGTTGAAATGGGAAGAACATTTAGCAGATACTTTTGCCTTTAGAGTGTCAGAACAGAACATATGAGACAATTCATAAATTGTCATGGGCAGCTAATACAACTCAAACGCTATATTATATTTACACTGGATTGTTGGTAACACCTGTTTATTTGCAAAATTGAAAAATGAAACACAAGATAGATGCTAGTCTTGTAATTAATGGATAAGCAATTTTAAACATATGCCATTTACATGTCCATATATATCTAGATGTTGGAAAACGGATTAGAATCCAATTAATGTGATTTTTAATGTTGAAAAAGGAACGTAAATAACTTCTTCCAATAGCACCATACATCTCAGACAGACTCACGTATAATGTCACCAGATAGAAATTAATTTGTACAGGAATTCTAATACCAGCCAGCCTTTACAATATAATTCATTTTTCGCTCTTGCAGAAAAAAGTATAGTCAAGGAGCAAACTATTCTCAAACTTAAAGTATTCAACCTGCGGTGTAACCCATGTACAGACTCCAATAACACCCACAAGTGAAAGGTAAAAGTAACTTTATTCATGGACTCCCCAGGGCAGCCTTCCTGGCCACGGCCTCAGTGTAAACTGCCCCCCACACTTAAACATCCAGAATTCAATGTTCTTTTTTCTATGTTCCATACACAGGACATTGGCAGACTATCAGAACATAACTCAACCCACAGCCCCCTGACTCTGAAAAAGTTGTAAAGCCTGCCAGCAGTTTACAGAATAATACTTAAAAACTCTGAACTGCTTTTAAAGCATGTGAGGCTGGAGCATCAACCTATCTCCAGCGCCAGGCACAGACATCTGTGTATATCTAGCCGCAGCCTTAGGTGAGATCACATAATCCGAGGCATCTTTAACCCCCACTTTTGCAGCTTGCGCGTGGAAGGGGAAGACGGTGGGGTGTCTCTAAACAGCTGTCTCTAAAATCAGATTTTTAAATTGCTCTTTGTGGCTCCTTTGACTTTGGTCGGAGACTCTGGTCTCCAAACACAAGCTCATCGCAACCACTGCAAGATAATGGTATGATGGAGCTGTAGAGTAAGGGAATAATAGAGAAAGAAGGTAGGGTTGGATGGAGAGAAGGGTGGATGGCGAGAAGGATGGCGAGTGATGGATGGAGAGACTATTGACAGAAGCATTGATGGTTGGTGGAATGGATGAGCGGGGAAAAGGATGGGTGAGAGAAAGATTGAGAAATGGATGGAGAGGTTGGTTGCAGTGAAGAGCAGATGGAAGGAAGGATGGAAAGAAGGATGGATAAAAGGAAGGATTGAGGGACGGAAGGATGGATGGAAAGATGGATAAATGGAGTGGGAGAACGAAATAATGATAAACAGATGTATGTATGCATCTATGCACGTATAAAATACTGAAAGAAGGATTGGGTGGAAGAAGTATGGATGGGAGGAAGAATGGATAGATGGGTAAAAAAGCTAGAAAGAAGGAGAGAAGGAAAAAAGTAATGAATGAGAAAACGGTGCATAAAGAGTGAAAGAAGAAATAAGCAATGATAAAAGAAAAATGCAAAATAAAATGCAAAAAATAGATGAGAAAGATGGAAAGAATGGAGGAAACACCTGAAAGAAACTAGAAAGGAAATAAAAAAGGAAATAAAGAAAGAAGAAAAATATTGTGGAAAAAGGAAAGAAATGAAATAAAGCAAATGAAAAAAGAAAAGATGAAAACAGATGGAAAGAAAAGTAAAGTGGAGAGAAATTAAGAAATAAAGTGGGAGAAAGATGGGCAGTAAAAATGGAAAGAAAGATTGGAAAATGGGAACAAAGACAGAAATATGAAAAGAAATGAAAGAACGAAAGAAAGGTGGAAGAAAGATGGAAGGAAAGAAACAAACTAAGAAAAGAATCAAATAAAATGGCAAGATGGAACAAAAAAATGAAAGAAAAATGAGAGAAAGATGGGAAGAAAGAAATTTGGATTGCGGAAATCCCCCCTGCAATATCTCTTGGATGTATAAGTTTTGTCGGGCACACAATAAATGTATCAAGATGTTTAATGAGTTCCCCTTCCAAACGACCAATGAACCATAAAGCTTTTTTTTTGCCAACATTTTCTCAATTTTCTTTGAAAATAGTCATCCCTTTAATGTCTCTGAGGAAGGTCAGCCCCACTAGGCAGCTCTTGCTGAGTTGATTGTTTTACTGACTACTCCCATGCCACATAAACTTGATCACGAAGGCCAGATTGAACGAGAAAAACAGGAGTCCAAAATGAATAAGCTACTGGAGCAGTGATTATGCAATGATCTTAGCACAGAGCTAAAAAACAAATCAATCTACTATGCTTCATGAGAGCCCTGGAGGCAAACTTCTACATATAGTCCTCTACCGCACGTGAAGACTAGACCAGGACCACGACCCCAAGTGCTAAGACCGGGACCATCACTCTCCACCCCTGCACAAAAGTACCAAGTACCAGTAAGAGCACTCTGGACAGACACCCAAAGTCAACACAGGAATACCCTCTGCTGGGACCTGCACTTTTCACTGCTTGGAAGGGACCTCCTCAGAAGGCATCTCTTGAAGAACTTTCACAGGGCCCTGTGGTGCACTTAAGTAACAACAGAGCACCATACAAAAACAAATTACATAGGAACATTAATGTATACATTCTGTCTAGTTTCACAGCTTGCGGTTGCATTTACCTAAGATGTAATTGACAACAACCACAGGTTAACAAATCCAACAGACCAGTGTGCCCAGGAGGGCTGGATCCATATCAGATTTTTATATGAGATAAAATTGCATAAAATCCATATAGCGAGAAATCATTTACTTAGAAAGTGGTCATGCTGAAACCAGGTATGCATCTAGCCCTGCTGGACCTACACTGGACAACCGTGTTGTCCACGGACTAACATGAGATTGATCAATACATCCATAAATACTTCATGTTTCCAGCTGTTGTCTGACCTGCTCTCTTGAGGGTTAAACTACATCACACACAGGACAGATTCTAACTCCACTGTATCAATACTTCATAGGTCTGTCAGAAAGCACCAACCTCAGCCCTATGTGACTGCTAGAGCATGAATCGGACCCCTGCTGTGTGTATTTCTATTCAAGTAGCTCCAAGACAAAAGAACTGGTACATTTTCAGAGGAAGTCAGATCAAATAAGCACATGAAAGAGTGACTATATTTGGTAATCAAAGGAAAGACATCTTCAACTGCAAAGAATTAAGCACATTGCATGAAAAGTCCTATAAAATGCAGCAGGTCCAAAAGAATCACAAATTGTAAATATCTATCTATCTATCTATGTATATATGTATATATACATGTGAACAAGGGCTCTTGGGCCCAAAAACGCGTCATTGCTGAAACTATCTGGGCATAAATAAATACCATCTTTGCCAGATCCTGTGGTCCGTCTCCTTCCTCGCCAGTCTTCTGAGGCCGGAGGTTGTTTGGAGTTGTTGCTGCATATATATATATATATATATATATATATATATATATATATATATATATATATATATATATATATATATATATATATATATATATATATATTCACTGAAAAAACCATAGGTTATAGACCATATATAGTTAGGAATTAGCATTTACAAAACCTTATTTTACTCACACAAAACCATTGAAATTCCATATATAGTTAGTTGCACTAACTATATATCGCGCACCCGCAATCCACTGCTGATGATGTCACATATTACATCATTCATGACATGGTCAGTGACATCACTGATGACATCACTGATGACATCTCAAATGACATCACTGATGACATGACTGATAACAACATCCAGTGATTTTTTGTTTCTGTAAAGTTTAAATATGTCTTACCTATTGAAGATTGAGTGGATGTGTAAGTGTCTGGACGAAGGATTTAGTAGGTGCATGACTAACTGTATGAGTGAGTGATTAAATGTGTCTCACTGAGTGCATGGGTTAGTGACTAAACTGTCTTAATTTGTGCATCATTATGTCTGTTGTTCTGTAAACTGCTGCATGTGTTGATCAGTAGCTGTATGAGTAACTATATGGGTTATTGATTGATTGCCCAAGTATTTGTATGGGAGACTGAGTGTGTGTGTGGCTGGCTGGGAGGTGTGTGACTCTGTGCAGATCAATGTGTACTTGTATCAATGATTGTATAAGAAGGTAAGTATGTGTTAGTATATGTTTGAAAATGTAAGGTGCTCTATGTTTAACTGTATAGACAAGAAAATGGAAGTGTCATTGATTCTTTACATGACTGACTAGGTGAGTGAGTAACTCCATGGATGAGTGGCAGACTGTGACTGTCTGTATAGGTGTATGAGTGCATATGATAGTGTTGTAAAGATGAGTGATTGTATGTATGAATGATTGTATGGGTGAATGAGTGAAGGTGTGTGTAGACGTAGGAATCAGTGAGTGCGTATGTAGTAACTAGTATTGGTGTGTCAATGGTTTCAAAAATTATACTCTGTATTTAACACTGGGTGAAACAGAGGTTATATTAAAATGTGAGGAGATGCATTGTATTGTCACATGAATGATATCATCAGTGATGTGGTCATTGATGTCAAATGAGATGTCATCAGTGATGTCATCAGTGATGTCATTTGAGATGTCATCAGTGATGTCATCAGTGATGTCACTGACCATGTCATGAATGATGTAATATGTGACATCATCAGCAGTGGATTGCGGGTGCGCGATATATAGTTAGTGCAACTAACTATATATGGAATTTCAATGGTTTTGTGTGAGTAAAATAAGGTTTTGTAAATGCTAATTCCTAACTATATATGGTCTATAACCTATGGTTTTTTCAGTGAATTTTCAAGGTTTTGTAAATGCTAATTCCTAACTATATATGGTCTATAACCTATGGTTTTTTCAGTGAATTTCATTGGTTTTTTAACAGCTAATATCTGTAGCTGTAAAATGTATTCTTCTTTAAATCCAAAAATATACTTTATATGTTTATGAATAATTTTTTTTTAAAATATTTTTTTTTCTTCGTTCCCGCTTCGCGAATCGGGAAGCTTCCCGTTAGCTGACCTTGATGCCGCGAAATAGACCGCGAGCCTGTAAACGTTTCTTTACCGCAACTGCCGCGTTAGAAAACAACATCGTGACGCCTCCCGTCCGCATGACGTTTCGCGTTGTCGCGTGATACGTCATATGACGTGCTACGTTAGCGAACTGGTACGCGAAGCGAGTCGCAAAGCGCAGGTTTCTGGAAGCAAACCGGGAGGCCCTGCAAAGCGCTTAACGTAAACACAGCAGGTCATGTGACTTGGTAATAACACTTTTCATTGGTTCATTTCACTTTTGGTTTCCTAATGATGTAAGACTAGGTCATATAATCTAAAATGAACACTTTTCATTGGTTGAGAACTCTTGTTTTTCCCAAATGATGAAAATCCCTCCTTCTTTCCTCACTCTGACTTTCATCATTGTGAGAGAAAGACCCTTTGTGATCACTGAGCAATGGCTTCTTTAGTAGCTTCAGCTGGTGCTTCCCCACCACCTCCACCACATCCAAGGAAGAGTGGACCACCTGCTCAAGTTATAATTCAACAAGAAGAGGAAGAAGAGGAACAGGACGACGAGCACGAAGAGAGGCAGTTTTTGCCTGAGCAGCCCAGGACGTCTCACCGGAAAGAAAACTTCATTTGGCAATTTTTTTAAATTCCCAAAGGTCAGAAAAAAGTAAATGCAAGATACGTAACTTGCCTTATATGTCAAGATAGACTGTCCAGAGGAACCGAGAAAAAATACAGTTTCGGAAACTACACAATGCATCGCCATATGACTAGGTGGCATCCTAACAACTACAGTGCTGCACAGTTTCGGAACGACCTAGATAATCTCCCTATTATGGCCAGAAGATCTGTTGTACCGGAAGTAACGGGACCAGAGGGCAGGGAGATGGTGCCAAATATACAAATGAAATTTGGTGAAGTAAAAACACATCTGCGTATTTTGCGATGGATTCATTTCCTACGGAGAAAGAAGCATCACTCTGATCAACAGAGCTATTGACTATCATATACAAGTTTGTACGAAACGCCCAAAATAATAAATACTTCTTTTTTTGTTTTGTTGCTCCTGTTGAGCCCTTTACAATGAATCGTTTTCATTGCCCCCTCCAAGAAAAACTCAAAAAAATATAAAACTGTTCAGAAAAATTCAAAAAAAGTTAAAAAATGTTCCGAAAAATAATAAAAAAAATATAAAACAACAAAAACAATAAAAAAAAAGTTCTTTTCAGAACTACCTCCCCGTTATTAAAAAATTGGTACAATATTTGGAACTGTGCCAACCTCTATTTCTCTTAGTTCGCTTCCCAGTTCGCTCGCCGGTACGCGAACCGGAAGCGAACCAAAAACAGTAAGTATAAGGGAAGGAAACAGACACTTATGTTAAAAGAAAGACAGCTATAGGGGAGTAAACTAGAGATACTATTACCCGTAATCCACTGCTGATGATGTCACATATTACATCATTCATGACATGCTCAGTGACATCATCAGCAGAGGATTGCGGGTTTTTTGGCAACGTGCCTTATCCACGGTTTAATAACGCTGCCTTTTGCTTTATATAAGTTTTCAAATTGTATGAAATATATACCAATAGGTCGTTATGAACCTTTAGGTAGTGCTTTTCTTCATGAGGTCTGGTCGCTTCCATACACATACAGATGTTTCAAAGATGATCAAGAAGTTTATCTGAATGGAGAGGAATGCACTGAGACGCCAGATCATTCACTAATGTGTAGGCACATACAGTTACACGGTTCATGCAACAAACACCGACCAAATATGGCTTGCGTGTTGCAAGGCACGCCAGTTCCTGCTATCATCCCCACGTTCAAGTTGTTGGAAAATGGTAGTTATTTGATGCTCAATAATGAAGATTGTTCTGGGTTAATTAAAAGTATTCCTTTTATCGTAACAGTAAGTGAACGGGTTATTTGCTGCAGAAATGTTCTATTTCCTCCCACACATGAACATAGGGAGTTTTCAATCTCGCCACAAATACCAACCTTGGGAGCAGATTTCAACGGCATGGCAAGAATAAGAGCTCTTTTGTCTCAGAGAGAGGTGGCCTTGAGTTCGGCCCGTGAAACTTTCGTGCTTCACATAGCGAACACCCGTACAGAGGTGCAGACCCTTTTCAATTCAGATTTGCCTTTCCATTTCAGCAAGATGGTTCGGACTATCTCTAACGCATCCTCCACAAAGGCCCTGGCGCACTTTTTTAAAGTTGTTACCAGTGGTCTCGTGACTTCATTTGAGAAAATCTTTGGAGTCATCCCTGCTTTCTTTCATTCGATTTTTTCCACTCTGCTTCGTGGATTGCCATTTTTACTTGCATTACCAGCGGACGCTCTTGTGCTTTTTTACATTTTTAAATATGGATGTCCCTCCTATGCAACCTCCCGCCCTGCAGCTGCTGACACTGTTCCGCAATCGCATGCTAGAATATTATGGCACAATGCCGTTGGCGATATTAAGCACGGCATATGGATTATCTTTTCGATTCTCCTACTTCACCTGTGTCCAGCCTGTATTTCACTGCCTGACCTGTGATTTCGATTGGGCCATTGATTTGTGTCTCTGCGGACCGGTTTCTCCTGACGTCGACTTTAATCAGCTGATGACTCCTATCATTACTCACGAGTTGGTTTGTCCTGGCGAAAGGATTATGGCTGTGGCATTGAGGCATGGACTAATTGGTCCCTGGAATTTACTGGCGGCAACACAGTCTTTCTTGGAACAGAGCTTTCTTGAAAACCCACCGAGCTGTCCTCTGATGGTGATAGAGGATCCGGTGCTGGGAGAGCACGTATGTTCTTTTCCGCTTTTAAATTGGATGGCTGAACTGTTTTCGGATGAAGACGGTGACTTCCTATTGGAGGCTGTTGCAGCTTATTTTGCATACACAGTTATGTCATAGACCTTTTTCATGTTTGATATGCTGAGTACTAGCATTTCATTGACAATTCATTGACTTATTTGTCAAGTTTTTATTATTTACCTTGCCTATTGGCTTAAGACTCGATAAAGTACTTGGCTGTTTTATTTTTCTTTGGCATTAAATTTTCCTAGTTTTTAATGCTTTACCTTGCGGACCGTCCACATATAAACTTGCAATCTGCTCTCATGAGATGGCACTTCTATTATCTTATTCAGTTCGTTTCCGGATCATGGGGAGGTGTCATCTACGTCCTGGATATCTTTACACCGTGTTAAGTTAGCATGGGCTCATTACCGGTTTAAACGCCATTTTTCCTTTTTTGCAACTTCTGCACACGACACTTAGTTGTTGCTTTAGCTTTCAACCTAGTAGTTCATCGTGGTTTACATGAGAATAATATGTTATTGCTCTACTATCTGCTTTGCTTGTTAAACTATATCTGTACAGCGAGTGCTAAAGTTTCAAGAACAACACGATACAGAATTGTTATGAGGTCTGATCTCCACGACTTCATACTCATAACATAAGTGCAACTTCTGCCAATTCTGGGCATGAGGCGGGTTTTATATTGCTTTGCCGAACACACATACACAACACTTGATGCGGTTCACATGAAGAGAGAGCTGGTGTATGCTGATGTGATTCCTTCAAATCTAAGACACTAAAGTATGGGCACGCCCTAAACCAACACAAAGAGACCTTCTTAGCAAATAATATAATATGTGTATTAGGGAGGGTGAGATATAAGCAGCCGCGGGCCGTGGAGGGAGTTACGGTGAGGCAGGGAGGCGGGGAGGGGGAGAAGCAGGGTGGAGCCCTCTCCACCCTGCCCCTCCCCCTCCCCGCCTCCCTGCCCCACCGTAACTCCCTCCACGGCCCGCGGCTGCTTATAAGTGTTGCTAACTCTTATTCATTTACAGCATGTTAACATACTGTCACCATTCGCTTTTTATGTACTAGTAACTATGCTGGTAATTTTGCTACTGATAATATGTGTACTTGTATTATCTAAGATACTACGCCTGAGAAGACGGCATTAGTAAATAAACATTTCAAATACACATGTGTTCTTCTTAACTCCATGTTCTGGTTTCTAAGAAATATATAACGACCGACTGTTCATGAGTTCCACGTATCCTGAGGTACTATAAGTTCATATTCTGGATTGTCTAAACATTGAGAGTTTGTTATATCCAATGTGACACTGTACCTAGCTTGCTAAGGGGTTTTTGATTACTAAGGTGAGTTTTGGGACACCCTAATTCGCCGAGGTTCCAATCCTCTGTCCACAGTTCTGTGTGAGAACAGAAACCCTGCGACAGGGGCACCCCCGACCCTTGCTGGAGCTTCATCACACTTGCGATACAACTCCAGCAATGCGCCACCTTTACGGCACAGATACATCACGCATCTGTGCTGTTTTTGCCCCATGATGCGCCGCATTGTAAATGCAGCACACCATAGGTGACGGAACAGCGGCACAGAATGACTAACACATCCCTGGTGATGCGCCAGTCATCATAAATCTATCCCTATGCTTCTTATCTTGTTAGAGATGAACCGCCATATGTATCATCAAAGTTTTTTGCATTTCCTAAATAGCGAACTTTAAGGAATAAATAGCGATTCTTTACCATTCCTAGTTTGCGATGAGCTATTTGCTAATTACAAATTACCCATTCATTTCCTTCATTTCCATAGGGCGGTTGGACTCACTTTTAGCTCGAACGGCTGAATGGATTTCCACGAAACTTGGCAAAATTGTAGGGACTGGTAGCCCGATGTGCCTTTGCTATGTCTCAAGATATATGCTCCAGTGGTTTTTACGAAAATTAACTTTGAAAAATATATATTGGGCTACATTGGCCTATATATATGTTGGAACCCAAATGTAGCCCAATGTAGCCCAATGAAGCCCAATGAAGCCCAATGTAGCCCAATGTAGCCCAAAGATGGCCGCCAGAGACGAAAAAAAACAAATGTAGCCCAAATATTAGCCAGATGTAGCCCAACTATAGCCCAGTGACAGAATGACCAATCAGCGTCGCAAACCTCCGTTACGCGAAGCGGAGCGCTGTTACAGATATATATCTTTTTTTGAACGTTAATTTCTCAAAATCCACTGGAGCACATATATTGAGACCTAGCAAAGGCACATCGGGCTACCAGTCCCTAATATTTTACCAAGTTTCGTGCAAATCCATTCAGCCGTTCGATTATTATTATTTTTTCTTTTTGTTTCTGAGCAGCCCTTGAAAATTTGGGGGGGGTTCGTCCAGTGGGGGCCGAGAAAAAAGGGGGGTCCCAAAACGTGTTTTTAACATTGAGTTTTCCATAGGGCGGTTGGCCTCACTTTTAGCCCGAACGGCTGAATGGATTTGCACGAAACTTGGCAAAATTGTAGGGACTGGTAGCCCGATGTGCCTTTTGTAGGTCTCAATATATGTGCTCCAGTGGATTTTGAGAAATTAACGTTTAAAAAAAGATATATATCTGTAACAGCGGACCGGGCAGCGGCCCAGGACGCGTACTTTTCGCGCAACGGAGCTTTGTGAAGCGAAGCTGATTGGTTCTCTGGCGTCTGTCAACATTCCAAACAGTCCGTAGCGGCCGCCATCTTGTCTCTCGGTAGGATCGAGAGACAAGAGGAGGCGAAAGCGAAGGGGCAAATGACCATAAGGGGGAATAGTAGATCCTCGCTGACCCCCTAGGTTTGATGTGGAGGTTTTAAAAGGGCCCCGCGGGGCAAAAAAAAATAAATAATAATAATAATCGAACGGCTGAATGGATTTGCACGAAACTTGGCAAAATTGTAGGGACTGGTAGCCCGATGTGCCTTTGCTAGGTCTCAATATATGTGCTTCAGTGGATTTTGAGAAATTAACGTTCAAAAAAAGATATATATCTGTAACAGCGCACCGCTTCGCGTACTTTTCGCGTTACGGAGCTTTGCGAAGCGAAGCTGATTGGCTCTCCGGTGTCTGTAAACATTCCAAACAGTACGTAGCGGCCGCCATCTTGTCTCTCGGTAGGATCGAGAGACAAGAGGAGGCCAAAGCGAAGGGGCAAATGACCATAAGGGGGCATAGTAGATCCTCGCTGACCCCCTAGGTTTGATGTGGAGGTTTTAAAAGGGCCCCGCGGGGCAAAAAAAAAAATAATAATAATAATCGAACGGCTGAATGGATTTGCACGAAACTTGGTAAAATATTAGGGACTGGTAGCCCGATGTGCCTTTGCTATGTCTCAATATATGTGCTTCAGTGCATTTTGAGAAATTAACGTTCAAAAACAAGATATATATCTGTAACAGCGCTCCGCTTTGCGGAGATAAAATTATATCTGTATTACCTAGCTGTTGCTAACACCAGTTAGCGACGGCTAGTAGGAGATAGCGACCATCTTGGGTCCCACTTTGCATGTGAGTGATATTTATCACTAATGACATGCAAAGTGGGCATGCCAAGATGTTAGCGACTGGAAACAGTCGCTAACATCGCTATCTCCTAGGGACTGGTAGCCCGATGTGCCTTTGCTATGTCTCAATATATGTGCTTCAGTGCATTTTGAGAAATTAACGTTCAAAAACAAGATATATATCTGTAACAGCGCTCCGCTTCGCGGAGATAAAATTATATCTGTATTACCTAGCTGTTGCTAACACCAGTTAGCGACGGCTAGTAGGAGATAGCGACCATCTTGGGTCCCACTTTGCATGTGAGTGATATTTATCACTAATGACATGCAAAGTGGGCATGCCAAGATGTTAGCGACTGGAAACAGTCGCTAACATCGCTATCTCCTATTATCAACTTTTGGAAATATTCGAGATAAGCGCGAATATCTCCAAAAAGTAACAGCTGCCCTGAGCAGTTCTTAGCCATGTTATCCAATGGGAGGTGGATAACATGGCTAAGAGCATTAGCTCGGTAATGCATGAATATCGCGGAGTTTTCAGCGATATTAATGCATTGCGCTCGTTTTTTATCGTATTTGCGATAAACCTTGATAATAGCAAGGTTTATCTGCGATAATTTCTGACGGTAAAAAAATCTTTGCAATGCATCGTTAGGGATAAATATCGCTTAACTTTGGTAATATGCCCCAACGTCTGTTAACGTTCGATTCGAAGGAAATCAGGAATTGTTGAAAAACATTGTGTGCGCCATCTTGTCTTTTTTCAAATGCCACACTTTTGTCGTGCACGGCAGCCATTTTAGATGCCTTGACCAGACCCACTCTGTGCACGCTGTCGATCCTTAGCATGGCTCCCCACCCTCGCAAGCATCTCACCCAGGCAGTGGTCACCCCCGCTCTCTGTCTTATGCATGGGTAATAAACCTCCCCCCATCTGCGCTGCTCTTCCCTGAGAATCACACCCTGTGCCCGCCCGACACCTCCCTTTCGCCCTATTCACTACCGCACCCTCTGACACTCCTTTTCCTCTGTGTCCGATTGTCCAGGCCGGTCCTAGGCTATCAGCTAGCCCTGCAGATGTAGTTTATGGCCACAGCTGTAAAGAATCACCCCTCTTCAAAGGAGTTATAGTAGATCAAGGCCCACACTCGATGAGATCCGTCACAGCAGAAGCGTTGCTATTATCTGAAAACCATCCTGTATTGTGATTGGGGAGGGGACCGAGCGTGAAGCGGAAGATTCCAGGGATGACTCTTTGTACATCAAAGTTTTTACAATTATGTGTCACATTAAAAATATATAGCACTCCGACAAAGTAGTAAGATTATAAAACTTTAATAATTTATAAATATATACAAGAAAACAAAAATAGTAATAACATATAAACATTTTTAGGGAAAAACAACGAAGTAGCGGTCGGCTGTGCGAATAGTCCCAACGCAGCACAACGTCCAGATTTCCGGCGTGGGGCGTCGCGGGGGGTGGGTCATCAGTAGCAAACTGTTGTGCGAATAGTTCCAAGGCAGCAGAACGCGCCGAAATCTAGATGACACGAAAGTGATGTCTAGTAAGTTGCCACCCAGCAAATAACGGCGTGGGGCGTCGCGGGGGGTGGGTCATCAGTAGCAAACTGTTGTGCGAATAGTTCCAAGGCAGCAGAACGATGGCACCAAGGTGATGTCCAGTAAGTTGCCGCACTGGTTTTGGTATCCTACAATGCTGCTCCGAATAACGGCGTGGGGCGCCCCGGGGGAGGCGGCGTGAACGGGCCTCTCCAGGTGGAGTCTCATCTGTTTTAGTGGGGCGCCCCTTTACCGTTTCAGTTGCCATTCCGTCCGCTTTTGGTCCACTGTGTCAAAATCCGCCATTCAGCTGAGTTGCGCCCACTCTTGCGGTGCAGCGATAGGCGGCTGCCACAGGACTCTCAAAATGGCGGCAGGCTCTTTCCTTTTTGGGCGTGGTCCACTGAAATGTCCCTGGGACACCTTGGAAATCGGACGCTTGTCTGCTAGGTCTTGGACCCCATTCTCGAAAGCGTCCCCTCCGCCTTGAGAATTCATCAAAAGTTTTGGGGGCCCCGACTCCTGCAGGCTTCTGGTGGGGAGCGGCTGCCATGATTGCTCGCGGAATGACCACGACGGAGCTACGAGATGGTGGTGCTCTCATGCTGACGCCAGTTTAGTCTGAAACATCCAGAAACAAGGTGGGGCTTTCATCGTTTGGGGGAAAAAAAAAGTTTTCATCCAATGAAAAGTGTTGTTTTTAGGTCATATGATCAAGCCTTCCATCATTCGGAAACCAAAAGTAAAATGAACCAATGAAAAGTTTTATAAACAAGTCACATGACCTGTTATGCGGCATAGGGTATAAAATGCGGAGAAAATACGTTGGCACGTGAGGCGGCGTCAGTAGCGGACCGATGTGCGAATAGGCCGAAGGCAATACAACGCGCCAAGATCCGGATGGCACCGAGGTGGTGTCCAGCAAGTTGCAGCACTGGTGTGGCCATCCTACAATGCTGAAAGTCGGCGTGGGGCGCCCCGTTGGCCTGTGAGTTTGCGTCAGTAGCGGACCGATGTGCGAATAGGCCGAAGGCAGCACAACGCGCCAAGATCCGGATGGCACCGAGGTGGTGTCTAGTAAGTTGTCGCACTTCTGTGGCCATCCTACAATGTTGAAAGTCGGCGTGGGGCGCCCCGTTGGCCTGTGAGATGGCGTCAGTAGCGGACCGATGTGCGAATGGGGCCAAAGGCAGCGCAACAATATTTTCTGACTGACACCACAAGGCGCTGAGATGCCAAGATCCGGATGGCACCGAGGTGATGTCTAAGTTGCGGACTGATGTGCGAATGGGGCCAAAGGCAGCGTAACAATATTTTTTGTTTGGAAGATACCACTAGGCGTTGAGATGCCAAGATTCGGATGGCACTGAGGTGATGTCTAGCAAGTTGGTGTGGTCATCCTACAATGCTGAAACTCGGCGTGGGTCGCCCCATTAGCCTGTGAGATGGCGTCAGTAGCGGACCGATGTGCGAATAGGCCGAAGGCAGCACAACGCGCCAAGATCCGGATGTCACCGTGGTGGTTTCATAGTTGAGAGGCACTTCATCTGCAGTGGGGCGCCGAGATCCGGATGGCACCGAGGTGATGTCTAGCAAGTTGCTGTACTGGTGTGGTCATCCTACAATGCTGAAACTCGGCGTGGGTCGCCCCATTAGCCTGTGAGATGGCGTCAGTAGCGGACCGATGTGCGAATGGGGCCAAAGGCAGCGCAACAATATTTTCTGAAGAGAAGACACCAAAAGGTGCTGACATTCCAAGATCCGGATGGCACCGAGGTGGTGTCTAGCAAGCTATGCAGTTGAGTTGTGTGCGCACTTGCGGCGAATAGGTCGAAGGCAGCATAACAATGTTTTCTGAATAGGAGACACCACAAGGCGTTGAGATTCGGTTACCACCGAGGTGATGTCTAGCAAGTTGCCGCACTGGTGTGGCCATCCTACAATACTGCTCCGAATAACGGCGTGGGGTGCCCGAAGGGGGGGGGAGCCGGCGTGAATGGGCCTTCCTAGGTGGAGGCTCGTCTGCTGTAGTGGGGCGCCCCTTTACCGTTTCAGTTGCCATTCAGCTGAGTTTCGGCTGCTCTTGATGCTACAGCGACAGGCGGCTGCAAGAGGACTCTCAAAATGGCGGCCTGTTCTTTGGATTTGGGCCTGGTCCACTAAAATGGCCCTGGGACACCTTAGAACTCGGACGCTCGATTTTCTTTTCCTTTCCTGTACATGCAAAAAAAGGTAAATGCCCGGTACGTTACACGCTTCATCTGCCACGATGAACTCTCCAGAGGAACCGAAAAAAAATATAGTTGTGGTAACTATACCATGCATCGTCATATGGAGAGGTGGCACCAATTAATTATAGTGCTGCATAAAAGAGAGATTTGGAGGAGAACCCCTGACCTGCTAGTACATTCATCAAAGAAGTGGCACTGAGAGCTTCAGAGGCAAGGGAAACGGTCCCAAATATTTAGAAGAACTTTGGAAAGATTAAAATGACATGTTTAGATTGTGGCAAATTAATTTCATGTGGACAGATGAGTGTTACTCTAATAAATACAGCATATGAACATCATCATAGTCGATGGTTGGTAGAGACATTTTGACTATATCCTGGACCTGCCCGTCCTCGCCCAAAATGGCGCCGGAATAAATGGGACTCGTAACTCCTTGTTGTGTACTGGTTGCAGAACCTTGAAATCACGAGATACGTATGCAGTTTTGAAGCACATGGCGGGCGGGGACGAGAATTGATTGAATATTTCGACATCCCTATTGATATTAAGTTCTGATGTGTTATTGATTACTGTACTGTTGAAAGTTCGAATTAACGTCACCCATGGTACTTGCCCGCAAATGTATATCTAGATAATTTTATTGTAACTGGCCCTGTCGTATTTTAATTATAAAATGTAGGTCCACCAATTCCGTAACTGTTAGACACCTTAGTTCTTGCAACCTAATGGCCCGCCCGTTACGTTCCTCTACAGTGTAAATGTCTATTCATCATATACGATTACAGTTTGCTCTGTGGCAGGCCCACGTGGTTATAGGCTCGTATTTGTATAATGAAATTTTCACAATAAAGGTTTTTAAAAGAAAACATGGTAGTAGTATATACATTGGTAAAGTTTTTAATAATAGTGACTGTTTTAGAATCATTAAAAGGCAAGTGAAATAAAGCAGACCAATTACATGAAGGGTAAAAGGTATAATACGAAGGAACGCAGTAAAGATAAATGGTCAAGGGCTGTTGTGTTTTCTATTCCTGCAACATAAAGTGATCGATAAGAATCTCATATTCAGGCGTATCGGCGACTAAGACAGCAGGTCGACCCTCTTTTGCTCAACGGCTCCGTCATGGGACGAAGAAACGCTCTTTTTCTCGAAAAAAGAATATATTTTACTTGCAGGACAGTTGTAAAATTTCCGGGAAAGTACATTAGCCTGGAACATTATAACATATATTTAAGAAAAAATAATGTTCGGAAGTAATGAAAAGCGTAATTTTTAGGTCATATGACCAAGCCTTTCATCATTACAATAAGAAAAGTAAAATGAACCAATGAAAAGTTTTATTAACAAGTCACATGACTTGTTATGCTTACGTTACGCGCTGCGCGCCCCGGATGACTTCCGGATGCGCTAACGCGGCGCGTCATATGACGCATTACGCGACAACGCAGGTACAGAATATAGTCAAAATGTCTCCACCAACCAGCGGTCGGAACACAACCCCTTTCAGCAGGCTAAATAGTTCTGTTAAATGACAACAGAAGGGACAGGCAACAAGAACCATCAGTCAAAGAGGGGAGAGCTAGTTCTTCTCTACCGGGTTACATTGGGGCGCTACCGGAACTGATCGAATTGGTAGTCTACAGTGTTTCTGGATGTTTCAGACTGAAGCTGGGGTTAGCATGAGAGCAGCACCATTTCGTAGCTCCGTCGTGGTCATTCCGCAACCAATCATGGCAGCCGTTCTTTATCGTTATTTTGGGCGGGGTGGGTGGCGGAGCCGAGCTGTTTTGCAGCCATCATTGTGTGGAGTTCAGTTCATCTCACTAGTTTTGTATTTGTCATGAGGGGTTGTTCCTAATGTTTCTATTTTAGCGAGGTCAAAAAGAGATCCCATTAGTGGCCTACTGATTTTGCTCGATTCCTTTTCTTTTTTTTTTACACGATTTTTCGTTATCTGCAAAGACTAAACAGAGTATTGCGACTCTGTGTTTGTTTGTAAATAGAGAATGAACCAAAGAGAACTAATTCTAAAACAGTAAATACTTGGATAACAATCAATCAAATGGAGAGAGAAGCAGGCACGACGGATTACAATGGGGGCAAAGACCTGCGTTAACTACCTTTCACTATCTGCAAAGAGAGAGTACTCCTAATAGAAATGAGGGGGGGGGGGCACCATTCAAAGCAGATCAGTGTGCATAAACACGAAAATGTTTTCACTTACCACGTACTTGACATTCGACAGCTTATGATATTTGCTATTAAAAAACCATTGAAATTCACTGAAAAAACCATAGGTTATAGACCATATATAGTTAGGAATTAGCATTTACAAAACCTTGAAAATTCACTGAAAAAACCATAGGTTATAGACCATATATAGTTAGGAATTAGCATTTAAAAAACCTTATTTTACTCACACAAAACCATTGAAATTCCATATATAGTTAGTTGCACTAACTATATATCGCGCACCTGCAATCCACTGCTGATCATGTCACATATTACATCATTCATGACATGGTCAGTGACATCACTGATGACATCACTGATGACATCTCAAATGACATCACTGATGACATCACTGATGACATCTCATTTGACATCATTCTTGTGCTAATACGATAAACCTCTTCAGACTCTAATATAACCTTAGATACACTCAGTGTATACAGACACTCACACACTGCCACTCATCCATGGAGTTACTCACACACCCAGTCAGTCATGCAAAGAAACAATCTCATCTCCATTTCTTCAACTATACAGTTAAACACACCTTACTTATTGAAACATATACTAACACATATTTACTCTCTTATACAATCCCTGATACAAGTTCACAATGATCGATACAACCACTCACTCATTCAGTGGCTCTCATGCACAGTTATTTATATATGCCAACTCTCACATGTACTGTGTTTTACATATGTACTTACTATGACATGTAGCATTGAGATATCCATTCACTCATCAATACACTCATGCACACAGTCAACTGCCCATGTAGCTGTTTCCACATGCACTCTTGAACTCATACACCTAGTGAATAAACTGTTCACACATCTATGCATAGAGTCACACACCTTCCAGCCACCCCCACACAAACTCAATCTCCCATAGAAATACTTGGGCAACCAATTAATAACACATATAGCCTCTCGTATAGCTAATGATCAACACATGCAGCAGTTTATAGAACAACAGACATAATGATGCACAAATTAAGACAGTTTAGTCACTAACCCATGCATTCAGTGAGACACATTTAATCACTCACTCATACAGTCAGTCACGCACCTACTAAATCCTTCATCCAGACACTTATACATCCACTCATTCTTCAATATGTAAGACATATTTTAACTTTACAGAAACATACAGTCACTGGATGTTGTCATCAGTGATGTCATCAGTGATGTCATTTGAGATGTCATCAGTGATGTCATCAGTGATGTCACTGACCATGTCATGAATGATGTAATATGTGACATGATCAGCAGTGGATTGCAGGTGCGCGATATATAGTTAGTGCAACTAACTATATATGGAATTTCAATGGTTTTGTGTGAGTAAAATAAGGTTTTTTAAATGCTAATTCCTAACTATATATGGTCTATAACCTATGGTTTTTTCAGTGAATTTTCAAGGTTTTGTAAATGCTAATTCCTAACTATATATGGTCTATAACCTATGGTTTTTTCAGTGAATATATATATATATATATATATATATATATATATATATATATATATATATATATATATATATATAGATATATATCTATATATATATAGATATATATATCGATATAAATATACATTTGTATTAGATATTAGAATGGGACAGCTCTGTGGGCGGCACATGAGCATTAAGTTATACACAGTGCTTAATTTCTAAAAAAAATAATAATATGTGCCAGGGTCCTAGTCAGCAGGCCACTTACGCTTGCATCACACATTGTCGCTGCCAATTACAGTAGCAGCATACCTGATAACCGTCACACGCCTACAAGTGTGACAATAACCATCACATGCCTACAAGTGTGACAGTTCAGACAATTCCAGGACCCCAAAGTTAAAAAGATGGCTTTGGGAGCAGGTATTAGTCATGCTTATTGTATATTGATTTAATAAACTGTTGTTGTGGTCGTCTCTAAATGAAACAAACAACGCCACCATGTGGCAGACTGTAATAGGTACCAGTGCTGGGAATTTAGTGCTGGTGCAGAGTCCTGGAAACCACTAGCCCAAATTAAGCACTGGTTATATACCAGGCATTGCCCCTGATTGTAATTTGCATGGTGCAGGGGTTCCGGAATAAGCAAGGTCGTAATCACTGATTCCAGCTTGTAATTTCACTCATGCTCCATTCAACTAAACCTTTCTAGTCCCAGAATGGGGACTATCATGCTAGGCTTAAAATAACCAGGTCTTTTTCGGCTTGCAAAGTCCTGATTCCGGCCTATTTCTTTGCATTAATTCATCCTGCTCCTGCGAATCTGCACCCAGTAATCTCGCAGGGATACCGGTCCAATGAGAGAGAGAAGTACCTCAAACATTTATTTTTAGGCTGTCCGGTTTTAGGTTTAAACCTATAATAACTGATAAAACGCCACCGAAGGGGAAATAGCCCTCACCAGAGTAACACTGAAAAAACACCCGCATAACCACAAACTAAATCTCATTCAAAGCAAGGAAAAGGAGAGTGAAAGAGTCATTTTTTTTTTCTTCCTGAAGGGGCCAATACAATGTAACTGTGCTATACAAGCTAGCAGCAAGAAAGACTGGCTATCATTATTCTGCTTGAGTTTTGTTGTTTAGGGATGTTACCAAAATATAGTTTTTTCTTTCTTTTGCTTTTTTCAGTTTTGTGGTCTCTGATCTAAAGATGCAGAGTTTAGAAGCATGTTTTAGGTCTTGTTTAATTATTTTATCAATAGTATAAAATCAGAAAATATCAAAATCATATTTGATATTTTGGCTGTGTTTGTGCCCCCAGTTTCTAGTGAGTCAGTATTGATAGTAGGTGAATTGCCAACACATCAGGCTGTAAACATTCAATGCAAGGTATAGTGACAAGTATATGTGAAGAGAGTGCTATCACCAAGCATCTGGGATAGTGGTGAAAACATGACACCAGACTTTTGGAAAACATGGAACGCAGTGTCACTTGAAATGCTGCTGCAAAAAGGTTCTTTCCAAGTTCAACAAAGATTGAAGTGATATTATTTGTATTTGAAGTGATTCATCTATGTATATGAAAAAGTTGTGTGATGACCTGTCAAAATCGATACCTGAGCTGAAGTGCTTCCCTGTAAGAGATCGCTGTCACTTGTTAGATGGTATGCTGAAAGCATATTTGCAATCTTCAGACTTAATGAAGAATGCTAATGACTTTTTAGACCATTTTGATGCACTGTTTTATTATGCGCGAAAACTAAAAACACAAATATTTCTCATGCTGTACTTTGTGTGGCCTCAAAGAGTCATCCCAACTGTGTTACTTAGTTGATGGTACTCTTTCCAAGGGAAGCGGCCCTGATTGCTATATTATCCATGTGTACAGAATGTTTGCTGAGTGATGACGCCAAAGGAAAGAAATGTGATGATCTTTGGTCGCATATTGATAGTGATGTAAGAAATAAACTCTACTGCATTCTTAGATTTTTACAGGAAAAAATAACTGCTATAGTGGACATAAAAAAACTAGAGTCTGAAAACACCCTGGTCTGCCAAGTGATAAGCATAATTGGTGTAGATGTGAAACATCTCATTGAGAGTAGGCTGGGTGACACCTTTAGTTAATTTGGCACTGCAACATATTCCATGTTAGAGTGCTTGCCACTTGGTAAGCAAAGCAATGTTAAAGAGAAATTCAGGAACCTTTATTTTACAATGTATGAGAAATGGCTTGCAATGATGCATAGAAATCTTCCTTCGGCAACCATGGCATTTGAAATCAATGAAACCTCACTCTGGTAGTCTGTACAAGTTCTAGATCCCTTTCGTAAAGGGAATCTTCTCTATAGTTTGAAAAGTGCTGCTTCATTTTTGACTGCTTCAATAGCTCTGATGGCATAAGCACACAGTTCAAGGCAAATGTTGCAGAACCTACCGAAAGAATCGAATCTTCAATTGCACCAGTTAAGGCATGGAAAGCTATGTCAGTGGCCAGAGTTAGCAAATTGTGTACTGGCTGTTTAGGCGTTGGCCATCTCAAGTGCCAATGTTGAAAGGGCCTTTTCACAGAAAAAAGTTTACATGGGAAGGAAAGAGCGAGCGCACATGACCAAAGACTCACTGAAGAAGTATTCTATGGTGTACTACAATAAGTTTGATTTGCAAAAATGCCTTTGGACCTGGTATACACTGTACGTACACTGTCTATATACCATGCACTATCAGTGCAGAAAGCAAGCAATAATAAAAGCAAAATGTTCCATAAATACCGGAAAAACATTGTTTCTGTTGTTTTTAATGGCGTGAAAATGTGTAATTGATAACCACTGTTTTTTAAAGTATTGAAATCACTTGAAAACACTGAAAAAACGGCACCAGACTTTACCAGAAATAGAAACTGAAAACAGGAAAGCCTATTTATTTTAAAACAATATACTAAAAAAAACATACGCCCCCTTCTTTTGTGTTAATGAAACGCGATCTGGTGGGAAGTAACAGTGGGCAGAGCTCCTGTTGCAAGATGTGGGGTTCATGTGTTCAATCAAGCATGGTAGCTACAACTTTGCTGGTGTTGTAGTGAGTTCTTTGGAGTAGAAGGAGCTGCCATGAACTACTTCTCCAACATTTTTAAGATGTCCACATAAAATAAATTTACCAGGGGCCCAAGACAGCAATATATGGGCATTTATCATTTTACCTCTTATGTATTTTGTATATTACATGTTTAGTTTGGTACAGGTAGCATGACAAATGTGCCTTCTTCAAACAGGGAAATATTTAATTAAAAGAATAACATTGAAACTTGAGTATTACTGGTAGGTTATCTGTAGTAAAAAAGAAACAAATATTTTTCTATGTTTGATATGTCGAACTAGATACTCCCTGAATAAGTGACGGATTTCTGAAGCTCTTTCCTGCATGCTACAGCTGATAATGGATTCTGACTAAAAGTCCAATGTTAAGGTTTAGTTTACTTTTCATGGAGATAATTAATCATGGGAGTGGTAATGCTCATTGGATTGGCTTGAAGCTGTCATTATCAGAGTTAGATGCACTTCCATGCTTAGAGATCAAATTAGTTTGAGGGAAAGAAATCAGGCTTACACTAGATCAGTGGTGGTCGGTGCAAGTAAGCGCGGTGGGGGGTTGGTGTAGGTGAAAGTGATAAACGACAGGATATGTAATGTAAAATAAATAAAACCACTTCACTTGCACTCGCCGCATCGTCAACTCGGCGATGCGGCAAGTGCAAGGAAAGTGGCTTTATTTATATTACATTCCCTATCCCACTGTTTGCCACTTCAACCCCCCCCATCCTCGCCCCACTGCTCCCTGCACTTACCTGCGTGGACCGCCACTAGACTAATATCCTTTGCATGACATATTGAAAATACTTTACACATTTGACATCATTTATATGGGTTTTGTGTCATAAAAGCAGCCAAAGATGTAATTTAATGTTACCCTTAGAGCTCAGGGAGACACATTTAAACACAGCAATCCAACTATGAAAAGAGTCGGAGAATTATTTTTAATTGTCTTCAAATCCTGAAAAAGGCCAAAGAGAAGGAAACAACCACATCTTGTCATATATAAAGTAGCTGCTCTAATGTGTAAAAAAGATATTGCAAAGTCATTTCAGAGTGCAAAGGCCTTTAAAGGAACTCAGTGAGCAACACGATTGGCTTCAGCCAGTGCTTGAGCGGCTAAATTAAAAGCCTGGAAAGTTGCAGATCCGGAAGCCTGACTGGTACCTAGAGAGGTCTTTGCAGCTATGGGATGGAAGTGGCACTGCTTATGCACCTGCTTCAAACCGGGCAACTGGGATACTATCAGCTCTCCCAACTGTAAGTCGTGTTATACATTTACCCGTTCCATCTTATGAGAAAATCCCACTTTTTGAGTGATTATCCTAATTTTTTGTTGACTGGTATTTCTGGTTTTTGAACTCTGCACACTGGGTACGACCCGAGTGATTACCAGTGATTGAGATTAATTCAAGCATTCCATCCATCACTTTTTTGTATATTTTAAAAGTTCAGAATGCAGCAAGATATGGGTTAGTACAGTCCTGGGCACGCAAAAAGAAGACAGACACAAACACAAAGCCGCTGGTGCAGAGGCAGACACCAGCGGACACAGAGAGGTAGAGATACGAACAAAGAGTGTTGCAAGCGGATAGACACAGGTACAAGAACAGAAAAGTCTGGGACAGAAGAGGTTAGGAAGACACAGTGAAGCTATGGAGCTACTGACAGTTAAGGTTCTCTGAGCAGATGAGAGGTAGGTACAGGCAAGTACAGAAAAAGTGGTAATAGTTAGATATAGGTAGGTGAAGACATGGCTGGAGTGGGAACTAAAACCGGCCCTGGCAAAGTTCTCGGCCGGCCCCCAGGGGATTTGGGGGTGCGGCCGGGTTGTTTGCCAGGGCCGGTTGTGGCCGAGTTTTTTACTGGGGCCGATATGCAGCTATGCTGCAAAAACGGCCCTGTAACAAAACCGGTCCCCACCCTGGCAACCCACCGGGGAAACGTCCGGTGGCCAGTCCGGCCAATGCTATTATGGGGTACAGTCACTCCCAGGGATTACTAACACAGATGGATTCAGGAAGGTACAGGTAATCACTGTCAGGTACAATCTAGCAGGTGTGTGTGCTTCCAGGAAGGTAGAAGCAGATACAGGTTGGTAGAGATACACTGAGAGGAAGATAACGTTATGGACAGGTGCTGGTAGGTAGATAGATACAGGCAGTTGCAGGCAAATACAAAAAAGTTTTGGCTGGCAGGGCAAGCAAGTGCAGGGACGTATCAATAGACACAAGTGGAGAATACTTTTAAACCCTGCTTCCAGTCAACTGTGCCGCTCTTAGGTGCTAATCTCAAACTCCCTGTGGTTAACGCTATTATACATACTAGGCTGGATTATGGAAATGTTATTTTCCTAGCCGCACCAACAATGCATCTATCATGACTCCAGCTAATTCAGACTGCTGCAATGTGCCTTCTTCATGGCTTAAGAACGAGACAGTTGCAGAAGTCAGAAAGAAATCTGTTCAAAGCTAAACACATATACACTCAAGCGACAGACTTCATTACCAAAAGATTTTCCTAGTACTTCTCACACAAGAACCTGAAGTCCAATCAGCAGTACTTGTTACATGACCAGAAAATGCGAATGTCCACCTTCGGGGACCAAGTCTTCTTAGTGACAGCTGCAAAAGCTTGGAACACTATCAGGCCCATGCATAAACTATTTTTGCGAGCGCAAATGGTGTGATTCGCAAAATCGGCCGTTTGCGCCGCCAAAAAGTGCTTCTGCGATGCATCAACCCGTCAGCCTCTCGCAATTTAAGAAATCACAAATTATTGAGATTTCTTAAATTGCGATTGCATTTATGGAATTGCAAATTGCGATTCCTTAAATGCAATGCATGATGGAATCGCACATTGTGAATTTGATAATAGGGGGTGCAAATTACCATCAATTTGTACTTGATGGTAATTTGCAAAAACTTTGAATAATGCACTAAAGTGCTTTTTTAAAGTTGTAGGTTACACACACACATGCCCTTGGGGCATGTGTGTGCGCAACATGCAAGCACAGATCAATTTCAGGGGTGCAACAGGGTGTCCTTTTGACACCCTTCCACCCTTGAAATTGCATGCGCAATGTGCGAGTACTTATTTGTACTCGCAAATTGCGCATACAATCTCCCATTCATTCCTATGGTCCTGTAGGCCCATAGGATTGAATGGGAAGGCATTCCTTAATTGCGACTCACAATTTTGTGAATGTCTGGGAATCACTTATTTTATAGCGATTCCTACATGCATAGGCTTTTGCAATTCCTTAATTGCGATTCCTTAATAATCGCAATTAAGGAATCGCAAAAGCCTATATTAATGCTTATGCCTGCATCCTATTCATCTGCGCAAGCAACCTACCCTGGGTCATTTCAGAAAGGCTTCAAAAACATGTATTTTTAACCTATAACGCTTCTGCAGTAGCCTTTTTTCAATTTAGCACCAAGAAACCCTATATAGGTGTAAGTCGCACTCTTCAAATGACCTGAACATAAACATACACTTTCGAGGCGGACTGTGAAACACAGACACAGGGACAGGTAGGAGCAGACAGGGAAAAGAGCCGACATAAACATGTGGATATGGGTAGGTACATGCAGTGCTAACAGGGAAGTACTTCTAGGTCCTAGCAGGTACTGTCACGTCTAGACATGGCCAGATTTATGCAGAAGCACAGTAGCCAGATCCCTTGCACCCTGTACAGACAGGGTCCCAAATTCGAGTACAGAGTTCTTCCTCCGTCTTTAAAGAGCGATGCTTGTTGGCAATCTAAATTTCTGCCTGCTTTTGTTTACATTTTAATTGTAACAGTGTGCCTGTTAACTCTCCCTAACTTGGGATTTTTTTCGTGTGTTTTTGGAGTGGGCTACCATATATATCAGAATTTCTGTGATTCAAACACCTATTTTCCTGCTGTGAATCTGGCTCTTTGTAATGTGCAGATATTGTCTTTATAGTTACAAACATGATTGGATGCTATTGAGAAACAGCTATTTTTAAGCCCAATGTATTACTGTCTGTCAAGACACCTTGTGAGCTGTATGGCCTTTCAGCCCAAATATTTGTAAAGCATTGTTTGGCCTCATTTTCTCCCAGCCTTTCGGCAAGGAAAGAACCCCCTCCCCCTTACTTACTGGCTGTGCTTTATTTCCGGCGGGGCTGATACGCCAATTTGCTAGGGTTGCTTTTGGTTCCAGTTTGTTCTTCTACACGGCAATGGATGTTGATTGTTATGTTATGTTATTTAATTTTATAAGGCGCTCAGCTACCCAAGAGTTTCCCGGCGCCGCCTGAAAAGAGGTCAGAAACAGATAAGGATGGAAGCCTACTGATTAAAAAGCCAGGTTTTCAACATCCTACGAAAGTGCGCAAAACAGGGCTCGTTCCTTAAAGACAAAGGAAGAGAGTTCCACAAAGTAGGCCCCAGATAGGAGAAGGAACGACCGCCTGCCATAGATAATCTGTACCTTGGGACCACAAATTTTGTCTGATTGTCTGAACGAAGACAACGAGGCGGAACGTACAATTGAGCAATGGATCTCAAATATTGGGGGGCCTTACCCATTTTAATCCTATACATATATGTTAAAAATTTAGTGCAATTCTCCACTTTCAACCTGTGGAGATCGCGCAAGGAACTAGAAATGGAAGTAAATTTGGGAATCTGGCAGAGCAGGCGAGCAGCAGCATTTTGAACCATTTGTAACTTATGAATCACTTCCTTATTGGCTCCAAGAAAAAGGATAATGCCATAGTCCAGGCGAGAGGTGACCAACGCCTGGACTACCGCTCTTTTTGTAGACTCCGGCAGCATCCATAAAATCTTTTTAACATGTTGCAGCCACCTTTATGTCTTGAGGCCTCATCGAGAGATGATCATCTATCACAAATCCCAAATTACGGGCTTGTTTAGTAGGCTGAGGGGTAACACCCAATTCAGGAGGCCAGTGATGGGGGCCCCAAAGTTCTTTATTTTTCCCTAGGATGAGCACCTCTGTCTTCTCTCCATTAAGCTTAAGTGAATTGACTTGCATCCATTGCATGATTTTACTCAATCCAACTTGAAGAAAAGAGGGCCCGAAGGCTCTTTTAGCAGAAAGGGAGAAGACTATTTGGGTGTCATCAGCATAGGAAAAATTGACAGCCCTGCCTCCTCAGCAATATCAGCCAATGGTTTAACATAAATGTTAAACAATAAAGGGCTAAGAATTGAGCCCTGTGGCACCCCGTAACGGGAAGCATGAACTTTGGAAACCACTTTAGAAGAGGAAACCTGAAATGTATGACCAGCCAGAAAATTTGCTATCCATCCCAAGGCAACTCCAGTCACACCAATGGATCGAAGTCTTTGCAAGAGCACAGTATGGTACACCGTATCAAATACGGTGCTCAGGTCTAACAATATGAGCGCCACAGTGTCTTCAACATCAAAATGGCTGCGCAACATTTCATTCACACCCAAAAGTATGGTTTCTGTGGAATACCCTTCTCTAAACCCTGATTGAGATGGGTGTAAGAGTTTATGGGACTCCACATAGTGAGTTAATTGCGAGTTCACATGTTTCTCCAATAACTTGGAGAAAACTGGGAGCAGGGAAATGGGTCGAAAGTTGGAAAGTTGGGCTGGGTCAGCATTAGGTTAACAATGGAAGAACCATCGCATGCTTCCATTCAGGAGGAATCAGGGCTTCACATAAGGAGGCATTGAGTAGCTCCTTAATCTGCTCTAGAATAGAAGGGTCCATTTTTTGCAATATAGTAATAGGAAGCGGGTCCCGAGGGGACCCTGATTTAACACTATCTAAGACACGATTCAAAGAAATCGTGTCAAACGGTGTCCAGTGTTCAAGTTTATTCATGCTGTTCTCCTCCTGAACCACTAGCTGAGTTACAGGATTTAATAAACCAGTAGTGACCATGCATCGTTGTGTAGTAGAAGTTTTAGAGATATTTAATCTGGAAGAGATCTGCTCCACTTTATCAAGAAAATATATTGCAAGCTCCTCACATTGCGATTCTAATAGAGTTGGTTGTGGAGCTTGACAAACAGCACCGGAAAGTTCCTTAACCAAACTAAACAGGACTTTAGGGCAGTTTTGAGCATTAGAAATAGTGGTATTTACGTACTCGACCCGGGCAGTATTACAGAGAGAATGATACTCTCTGATTGATTGTTTATATCTTACTTTAGATTCTGAGGCATAATCTCTCCTCCAGTGTCTCTCTAATGCTTTACACTTACTTTTCACTTTTTGTAAGGTGGATGAGTACCAGGAGGCCGGGGGACGATGATTTGTCACTTTCTGGGAGGACAGAGGAAGACAGATATCAACAGAATTAGAGATCCAGTTCATAATAGTCCCTAAGTCGGTCATCGAGGTTTGATTAATGGAGGGCATGGTTACCATTAAATGATGGTTAAAACGCTCCATATCAAGTTTTCTCCAGTTTCTAGACTCAAATGTATTCCCCAAATTAGGTAAAAATTGAGTAGTCTGCTCTCCCGTAAGCCTAAAGGCGACTATAAAATGATCAGACCAGATGACAGGGAGGGCCGAGACACAGCGCAAGCTAGGTAGATTGGAAAAAACTGGATCTAATAAATGTCCTGCGACATGAGTCGGTCCTGAGTTAATCAGTTCACAATTCATAGCCGCTAGATCAGAAGTTAAAGATATGGTAGTGGGGCAAGACAAATCATCAAAATGAATGTTTGGGTCACCTAAAATAGTAAAATTAGATGCACTGAGTAAATGGGTAGTAGAGGCCCACAAGCCTGCAGGGCCGAGTGGACGATAAAGTAGTATTCCTGAGAAGGTAACCTGAGGGCTGAGGGCTAGTTTAAATTTTGCGAATTCGTGCGGATTTTTGGTTTTTTGCGTGTTCGCAGGGTTTTTTGCGTGTTCGCAGGGTTTTTTGCATGTTCGCGGGGCTTTTTGCGTGTTCGCGGGCCGCTTGCATGGCTAAGGTACCCATGCGGTCGTGTATGGGCACGGCACCCTCTGGTTCACCACTGCCACCCTCTAGTTCATCACTGCCACCCTCTGGTTCACCACTGCCACTCTCTGGTTCACCCCTGCCACCCTCTGGTTCACCCCTGCCACCCTCTGGTTCAGCACTGTCACCCTCTGGTTCACCCCTGCCAACCTCTGGTTCATCACTATCACCCTTTGGTTCATCACTGCCACCCTCTGGTTCACCACTGCCACCCTCTACCGAGACCTTTTGTGACGCAGCGGCAGCACAAAAGATGCGCTATGGTGCTGGGTATTAACAACGTGACGCATCTGAGAGATGCTTCACGTTGTAAAGCCCTGCGCCATCAGGAGGCTTTCCGGCGCAGGGGAGGGCGTTCCTGCGCAGGAACGCCTCCTAAAAGTGGCTGAGTGAAATCTACAAGATTTCACTCAGTCACTTTTAGGCCAATGCTGCGTCAAAACCCTGCGCCTGCTTGAAGCAGGTGCAAGGCTCGATGCAGCATTGGGGACATAGGGCCCCCCCAGAGCATTGCTGGAGCTGCGTCGCAAGCGCGACGCAGCTCCAGCAATGCGCTGCTTTTACGGCACAGATGCGCGACGCATCTGTACCGTTTTTGCCACATGGTGCGCCGCATTGTAAATGCGGCGCACCATGGGTGGCGGAGCTGCGGCGCACAATAACTGGTGCATCCCTGGGGATGCGCCCGTTATTGTAAATCTGCCCCTATACATTTAGCCAACGAGGGAGCACTTACTGATTAGACAGTAGAAAGTACTCCAGTTGAGTAGAGGTATTGCACAAAAAGGTGGCATCTTCGTGGACAAACACGCAGGGCGGGATTCATTCTGCCCCCTGTTAGACTCATTTTTTGTGCCCTTCTGCCCTCTGTTATTCCCTTGTTTTTGTGCCCTTCTGCCCTCTGTTAGACTCGTTTTTTGTGCCCTTCTGCCCTCTGCTAGACTTGTTTTTGTGCCTTTCTGCCCAGTTAGACTCGTTTTTTGTGCCCTTCTGCCCTGTTAGACTCGTTTTTCCCTTGTTTTTCTGCCCTTCTGCCCTTTGTTAGACTGCTTTTTGAGCCTTTCTGCTCTCTGCATCACCACATCATCACTCAGCGCTACCCCAGCATCACTCAGCACCACCACATTATCACTCAGCACCACCACATTATCACTCAGCACCACCACAGCACCACTCAGCACCACCACAGCATCACTCAGCACCACCACAGCATCACTCAGCACCACCACAGCATCACTCAGCCCCACCACAGCACCACTCAGCACCACCACAGCATCACTCGGCACCACCACATTATCACTCAGCACCACCACATTATCACTCAGCACCACCACAGCACCACTCAGCACCACCACAGCACCACTCAGCACCACTCAGTGCCACCACAGCATCACTTGGCACCACCACAGCATCCCTCAGCACCACCACATTATCACTCAGCACCACCACAGCACCACTCAGCATCACCACAGGATCACTCAGCACCACCACAGAATCACTCAGCGCCACCACATTATCACTCAGCACCATCACAGCACCACTCAGCACCACATCACTCAACACCACCACAGCATCACTCAGCACCACCACAGCACCAATCAGCACCACCACATCACCACTCAGCGCCACCACATCACCACTCAGCGCCACCACATTATCACTCAGCACCACCACAGCACCACTCAGCACCACCACAGCATCACTCAGCACCACCACAGCATCACTCAGCACCACCACAGCATCACTCAGCACCACTACAGCACCACTCAGCACCACCCCAGCATCACTCAGCACCATCCCAGTATCACTCAGCACCACTACAGCACCACCCAGCTTCACCCCAGCACCACTCAGCACCACCACAGCACCACTCAGCACCACCACAGCACCACTCAGCTCCACCCCAGCATCAATCTGCGCAACCATTCAACAACAACTGGTTCAAATATGTTCTCTCAATGTTTCAAACTTTATTACAAATGTCACAAAAAGATGTTAATATTTCACTTCTGTTCTTGGATTTTCGGCACAATAAAATACACTGAACAAAATCTTCACAAAAGTTATTTACAAAAGTTTAAGCTATTGCCATTATAAATTAAAATCACTTTTATTTAAGTATTAATTATTTGAAAAAATTAAAAGCCATTGTAATTTGTAATATCAATACAGCTAAGTCACGTAAATACAAAACATGTTGCATTACAAATGCTATAGGTGTAAACATTTGCGAAAGTTATAACTATTGGCATTGTAAAAGACAAAGCTATTAATTTACCTATTTTCAAAACCAACACATAAATAAAAAAATTGTCATTTACAAGACCAATAGCTCAAACTTTCCTAATGCGAGACCTATTGCATTGCAGAGGCTTGTTTTTATATCTGTCAGTGCTTCCTGTTGAGGTTTAATTTTCGTGCGCCTCATTGCCTACTTGTAACTATTCTCTGACCCTGCTTCAAGGGTCAGAGCAGGGTCAGAGAATAGTTGCAAGTAGGCAAGGAGGCGCCAGGAAGCACTTACAGGCTTACAGCAGCAGGTGCCCAAATTGAAGTTAATTTCTTTGTAACCCTTTTGTAAAAGGTTACAAAAATTAGCTTCAACTTTTGCACCTGCTGCTGTAACCCTGTAAGTGCTTGGCTGAAAATTCGTCCCCGCTGATTCGCGGGTTTTACCGCGATTTTGCGAGATTCGCGGATCGCGAAATCGTGGAAAATCCGCAAATTCCACGAGCGGAACGAATTTTCAGCCCATGCTTAGTTTAAATAACATAGCCTCACTATCTTTCCAATCAAGTTTTTCAAATTTGCACTTGTACATTTTTAAAAATTATAGCCAACCCACCACCAATTCACCCAATGGCCAGGGCAGGGCCGGCTTTAGCGCTGGTGGTGCCTGGTCCGACAATCATTTTTGTCGCCCCCACACCCTATGACCGCCTCCTCGGAATCTCACTACCACAGGGCAAAAGTGCCCCTCATCTCTCCAATCATAAGTTATTGCTAAACGCAGCACCCCACTTGAGGTCAGCGCCCCTCCACAGGCTGGCGCCAAGTCCAGCTGCACCAGTCACACCGCCGTAAAGCCGGCCCTGGGCCAGGACTCGCGGAAGGGTTGTCACACACCCTTTGACTCACTAATAACATCACAAAGTTCACCGATTGGCCCATCAGCAGCCTAAAGGATGTAGGTAAGGAGTGGAAACTGTGGAGAGTAAACAACCTGAAGAGCAGTATTTACATCCTGTTCCTGCCCCAAGGAGAATGACAGGGGGTAGTAACGGCAAGCATGGGGTGTATGTGCTACCCCTGACAACCAACAATTAAAGACCATGGGTAAAGGTCAAACTGGGTACTGCAGGCGCTGCTAGACACTTGTAATGCTGCGCCTGCCTCCTGGATGGAAACTCAGGCGTCAGCGGTATGCCTGTAAGAGCTCTGCCTCACCCCAGTGATCACAGAATGTCCCCAAGGGGCCTTCACCCCAGAGAGGCGGCACTGCAGCGCGCACCTGCACCAGGACCCAAGGTCTGACGAAAAACTGCGCCCACGAGATAAGCGATTAGCATCAGTGATAAGACCTTCCCCTCCAGCGCAAAAGAGTCATGATTTATAGGCAACACAAAAACACCAGTCCTTTTGCCTTTGAGTGGAACACTACCATATAATTACCAACTCCTAATCTATGCTTGTCACGAAAGAGAAGAAATGCATTCTCTTGACAGAAGTTTCTTCTTAAAAGTATTAGTTTCTTCTAAGTGAAGAATATGTAACTGACAAAACAATTAATTGCTAGTGTTTGTGGGTCTGGGGGAGAAGGAAGGTGCTTACACGTTTGTGTGCTTTTTATTGTTCACAATCCAGCGCTATAAAGACCCTATTTGACAGGGAACCGTGATATATGAGATGCATTTCATGGTTCCCTTTGAAATATGGGTTTCATAATCATAATGCTCATACCTTGTCAGGGCCACTAGGATTATATGTCAAAGGTATCTAAATTACGCAGCAGAGAGGCAAATTATGACGCACGGTTTCTGCAAGGGTGAGTTTCATCCATTTCAGCTAGAAACAATGTTTTTGTGAAATCTGCAAATTATGTGGCAAATGATGTAAATCTATACTTATGTGTTAATGGCGGCAGCTACAAACTCACATCAATGTAATCACTGTCATAATTGTGTTTATTAAGAATGTATTCATAAAATGTAAAGCTAAACATGTTGGTTCCCATTAGCGGCCACGGTAAGCTTCACTTTAAGGAACATAACATTTTCAAACTAGCTACCCCCAAAATAAATGTGCAATATAAAACATATATAGCTGGTAACTTGTAATATGGGGCCAGATGCATCAAGCATCTTTCTCCTCGCAAACAGGCCAATTTGCAGCACTCCCTTGGAGTAAAGGAGTTACTCCCCCTGCTGAAGCAGGCACCTTAACGCTTCTGACCGGTTTGCATCTCCCAAGCTCCTGAGGACTCTGAAGATTTCTGCAACACAGGAGGTGGGATCCCGAGCGTCTCTGAGGTCGATCTGCTCTCTCAGCAACTCTGAGACCAGTATCCCTAGTGGGGACCGTGCAACCCGAACCCCTGTGCAACGTGTACTTTTGCATCCACATATGCTTTTTGGCAATCCCTGAGGCTGTACTTTGGGTGTGTAGTCCTGACCCGAGCAGTATTTCCACCGAAGATTTCCAGCCTCCACTTCATGAGTGCTCCGTGGGCCTGTACTTCCTGATTCAGCTCAAGGTCCCTTCGCGAACCCCGGTCCGTTGGCCTGTGGGTCCCTACTTTATTTTCATTTTAGTTATTTATGGGCCAATTCACAAATGTATGTATAAGTACAGAAAAGAGTACTACAGGAATAATGACATAATGAATACATTAATGAAAAGATTAATTGCACAATTATTGAAAATCATTACAATTTTTCTAATTAATACAATCACAATGTTAAAAGAAAAAAATGGAACTAAAGGACACTTAATGCAGCGCTTTCACACAATTTTTTCCAGTTAATATAATCACAGTGTTAAAAGAAAAAGTGGAGGAAAAGGCAACATAATACACCGCTTTGGTACAGTTTGTTCGTTTCCGATATGCAATAGTACCATAGCATCATCGGCCAGCTTATGGTAGACTATGTGGAATGACATGGTGTGTGGTGAATGTTCTTGCTCAAGGGCTGTACAAAATGTCAAATAGTGCTGTTGGAACTTGTGTTATAAAAAATATCAAGGACTTGTTTTTAAACCATTTATATCAAATGAACTTATAGAAGCGCCTGGCTTAGCCGTTTTAAGCGAGCGAAAGGAACTACTGTTAAAAGGCTAGAGTCCGTTACATGCTTTAAGACACTATGCAAATTGCCTGGGTAAGGCGCAAGGCCTCCCTTGTGCGTTTGTACCATTGGTTACATTAATCATAGAGTTATCCCCAGGTTCCGCTACTGCATAAAGCATTTAATGTGTTACTGGACTCGGAAATCGTCCCTGCTGACAGTCGTTACGAGTGTGCAAAGCGCTGGATTTCAAGGTGCTATGTCTTTGTGCAGTAAGGCATTATGTGCATGGAAGTTTTCTAGGTAAATTGTGTCGAGGAGAACCTGTGCTCTTTGCCGCTTTGCCTGCTCTCAAGACTGGGAAACACCGTGACTCGTTGTGCCACCTAGGAGCCCCATCAGAGATTAAGTCTGCGTGGGAGTGTTGCAGGCGCCGGAGGACGGGACTGCGAGGCCCAGCAGGCTGTGCATATCCCAACGAGCACACCTGCTGCCTCTTCCCGTGTCTCCGCCCTCCCTGCTTTGTGCCTTTAAACTCCTCGCGGCCCCCGCTCCGCGGGTGCCGCTCGTCGAGGAGAACCTGTGCTCTTTGCCGCTTTGCCTGCTCTCAACTGGGAAACACCGTGACTCGTTGTGCCACCTAGGAGCCCCATCAGAGATTAAGTCTGCGTGGGAGTGTTGCAGGCGCCGGAGGACGGGACTGCGAGGCCCAGCAGGCTGTGCATATCCCAACGAGCACACCTGCTGCCTCTTCCCGTGTCTCCGCCCTCCCTGCTTTGTGCCTTTAAACTCCTCGCGGCCCCCGCTCCGCGGGTGCCGCTCGTGGAGGAGAACCTGTGCTCTTTGCCGCTTTGCCTGCTCTCAAGACTGGGAAACACCGTGACTCGTTGTGCCACCTAGGAGCCCCATCAGAGATTAAGTCTGCGTGGGAGTGTTGCAGGCGCCGGAGGACGGGACTGCAAGGCCCAGCAGGCTGTGCATATCCCAACGAGCACACCTGCTGCCTCTTCCCGTGTCTCCGCCCTCCCTGCTTTGTGCCTTTAAACTCCTCGCGGCCCCCGCTCCGCGGGTGCCGCTCGTCGAGGAGAACCTGTGCTCTTTGCCGCTTTGCCTGCTCTCAAGACTGGGAAACACCGTGACTCGTTGTGCCACCTAGGAGCCCCATCAGAGATTAAGTCTGCGTGGGAGTGTTGCAGGCGCCGGAGGACGGGACTGCGAGGCCCAGCAGGCTGTGCATATCCCAACGAGCACACCTGCTGCCTCTTCCCGTGTCTCCGCCCTCCCTGCTTTGTGCCTTTAAACTCCTCGCGGCCCCCGCTCCGCGGGTGCCGCTCGTCGAGGAGAACCTGTGCTCTTTGCCGCTTTGCCTGCTCTCAAGACTGGGAAACACCGTGACTCGTTGTGCCACCTAGGAGCCCCATCAGAGATTAAGTCTGCGTGGGAGTGTTGCAGGCGCCGGAGGACGGGACTGCGAGGCCCAGCAGGCTGTGCATATCCCAACGAGCACACCTGCTGCCTCTTCCCGTGTCTCCGCCCTCCCTGCTTTGTGCCTTTAAACTCCTCGCGGCCCCCGCTCCGCGGGTGCCGCTCGTCGAGGAGAACCTGTGCTCTTTGCCGCTTTGCCTGCTCTCAAGACTGGGAAACACCGTGACTCGTTGTGCCACCTAGGAGCCCCATCAGAGATTAAGTCTGCGTGGGAGTGTTGCAGGCGCCTGAGGACGGGACTGCGAGGCCCAGCAGGCTGTGCATATCCCAACGAGCACACCTGCTGCCTCTTCCCGTGTCTCCGCCCCTTATACCTGGCTTCTCATTTAACCTGGGTGAACCGCGCGTTAGCGGGACGCGTGTGCGGGACTACTCCCGGGACGAAGCCCGGACTAAGGGCGGACAGTCTAAGACAGTCCAAGACTGGCCACGACTGGACTGGGCCAGGACTCCTTCATCTAATGTGCTGTGAGTTATACGTTTATGCGTTTAGTTGTTAAAATTGTCCAAATAGTAAAAGTTGATAAAAATTGCCATTTGAAAAGGAACACTGTTTGTATTAGGTCTGAGAGTTTTTTCTATGTCGCGACAGAAGACCCCTGTCAATCCTGCCAACACAATGGACAACTATTTAGTCCAAGTGGTGACAAAAATCAACAGTGTACGAAGGTCTTCTTTGGGCCTTAGCGATTCCCCACCTTGTGCGCAATTAGTAGGTTCGCCACCGTGTGGTCAATTAGTAGACCTTAGTGCAACCCAATCGAACTTGGACGGAATAAATGTCAGTGATTTGCAGGAAGAAGAGACTAATGACTGTATAGCGCTCAATGTTTCTTTGGCACCTACTGCTCCTACACCTGATACAAATGTTGACCTATTGACTGGGGATGAGTTAAATCTATCTGGGAATGATCCAGGGATAGAGAAGGAAAGTATCTCCCCCCCAATGCCTGTACCTGCACCAAGAGTAACAAGAGGGTCCACAAAAGCCCCCCCCAAAAGAGAAGGACTCCGGTCTAGCAGGAATAAACCAACAAACCCACCTAGAAATAAACTTAAGAGTTCCTCAGAAGGGATAGGGGAGGAAGGAAATGTTATTAGTGGATGGGATGATATGGTGTCAAGTAAGTTCATGGGCATGTTGGAATCTAAAATCTCTCGGTTAATTAAACCTCTGATCTCCAAAATAGATCATTTAACTGACAAAGTTAATAAATTGGAGTCTCTACTAAAAACAACAAATGACAATGTGGGAGAGATACCGAATTTAGTATTAAATAAAATAGATGAGAAGCAAGTGATGGGAAGCATAGTAGGGGGGAATATCCCTGAGGGAACAGAAGATACGCCAGCTCTTGTACAACCAATTAGTAACAGACCTAGTGATGACCCGAGTAACTGTATACCTCTAGATTCTTTGCCAATACAAGGGAATGCTTTATCCCCCGACTCTAACACTGTAACACGCCCTATGGAATTAATTGTTGAAGCTTCACCATTGATACTAGTACTTGCAAATGTACCACCTTTAAAAACAGGTCAGGGTGAGTCGCCAGATTCCTTATTAAATAAAGCTTCACAGTGGTTGAGTAATAACATGCATATATCTCCCCTGGGAAAAGAAAAGCTTTTTGACGACCTGCTATCAGCAAGGCGGGTAAAGTGGATAGGGACTAAACCAAAGAAGTTCGCAGGTGACTGTGTGGTATTAAATCTTAAGGGCCCTGAGGTACTACCGGATATTTTGAATAACATCCTCCCCCCACAACGTAGAACGGCAGAAATAATTCCGCTAATGTTAGATTTCTTCTATACTAGAAGAGGTCTTGTAGCCAAGCCAAGTATACTAAGAACTAAGTGGGCAGTAGTGGGGAATAGAAGGGCCAGGGTAGATCCAACCTGTGACTGGGGAATAACTATGGCAAATCGTTACTCGGTTTTATCTGACTTAAATGAATGCGATTGACTCACAAGCTATGAACCTCCCTCTTTTAGAAAGCGGGCAACCTCAAATAATGAAAGAGTAGAAAATATGAGTCGTACCCAGCCAAATGATCGGAAACTAGGCGCCAGGGAATCGCAAATTTTTGTTCAAGGATGGAAAAAGTTAGATACTAAAGGCATAAATAGAACTAGCAAGGTAAATAAAAGTAAATCACTATCGATGGATAGTGAAATATTAACTGCTGAATGCGAGGCATCCATAAGTGATACTGAGAAATGTCAGATGTTGCAATTCCATGAGACACCATCACTGTCCCTCGTCTCATGGAATATAGCAGGATTAGCGAATAAACTATCTACACCAGAGTGGGTGGATTTCATTGACCAATACGATATAATTATGTTACAAGAAACTTGGTCATTGACCCCAACTTTCCGACAGGGGTATTTAAACTTCCATATGCCAGCAATTGGAAATCGTGTGGGACGCCCCTCGGGAGGTTTGCTAATCTGGATACGACAGTCACTGGATTGTACTATAAAACAAAGATCTGTACCATCGAGTGATATTATAGCACTTGACATAAACTGGGGAAATGGCCATGAACTCGTCTTGTATAATATTTATGCCAGGGGAGTTGGTAGTGGCAAATCCTCAGAGGTTGTAATAATCCTAGATCAGAGCATTGAAACATTAACAGCAAAATCCCAGGTGATAGTAGGCGGAGATTTAAATGTCACCTTTGAACCCTTAGGCGAAGAGGACAGGATCCTAGCTGAGGAGGAGGATGCCAAGTGGGGCATACCCCAGCTAGAGCTGCCTGTTATCAGAAAATGGAGCTCAGTGGCAATCCAGTTGAAAAGTCTCTGCTTGGCAAGAGGCTTAAGAGCAGTAAATGGGCGCTCGCCCTCTGACCTAGAGGGAAATAATACGTTTGACAATGGTCGAGCAGCTGGCAGAATTGACTACTTACTGTTGGATGTAAGGGCCTGGGACAAATTGGTAGATATGGTTGTGAAAAAGAGATTAGAAAGCGATCATAATCCCCTGTGCCTGACCCTTCACCCTTATAATGATAGCACAGTGCCTATTAACGAGAATGAAATGGTAACCCAAGATGTGGTTTGTTCAAACAACCAACGCCATTTGAAATGGAGAATGCTACTAGAAGATGTTGCAAAACTTGAGACTCTTAAAAAAGTAGTCGTTGATCAAGTAAGCAACATTAAGTCCCACCGTGGAAAGCCCAATTTTCAAATTTATATGATGGAGGCCCACAAAAATCTTTTTTGTAACATTCAAAGTTTCTTTGTAAAAACAGTAGGCATTAGTAAAACCAAAAAGGAGCAATCTAGACAAGGGTGGTACGATAAGAGCTGTAGGTTGGCACGATCAAATCTAAGCACAGAACTGAGAGGAGGTAATGCCATAGCAGTAAGGAGGGCTAGGGATAATTATAGACAGATCCAGAAGCAGGCTAGGAAGCGCTGGGATGAGGAATGTTGGCAGGACCTAAAGGAAGCCTGTGCTGCTAAGGACTCAAAGCGTTTTTGGTCCCTGGTAAAATGGGAAAGGGGAGGGACAGCTGCTCAGCCCCAAAACCACGTTGCTAAAAATAAATGGACTGAATTTTTCGAACCACAGTATGCCCGAAACCCAGCTTACATCTCCATTAAACCTCCGCCACCTGTCTTTTTTAAACACCAAATATTCACTGAAATGGATGTTAGCATAGCACTAGACTGTATAACGGGGGGGAAAGCCCCGGGTATGGATGGAATTCCGGCCGACATATTCTTATCGGACCGGAAATCCTGGTGCACCTATTTCGAAATGCTGGCAAACGCCGTGGCAATGGGTGGGGAGGTACCTCCATCATGGAAGGGAGCAGAAATTGTCCCCATATTTAAAAAAGGGGACAAAACTCTAGCTAAAAATGATAGACCCATCAGTCTAATTGATACAGCACAAAAACTGATGGGCCGTTTAGTTCAAAACAAATTGCAGCAATGGATCGATGAAATGGACATATTGTCACCCTATCAGGCGGGTTTTCGACCCCTGACCAGCAGTGTAGACCAAGTATTATACTTCATAGCTATCTATTGGAGAAATGTCGCACTAAAAAAGGGGTCATTGTATGCTGTGTTTGTGGATCTAAAAGCAGCGTTTGACCTGGTCCCTAGAGAAAAACTGTGGCAGACCCTGGCAGATTTAGGATTAAGCCAGGAACTCCTCACCCTCTTAGTCCGCCTCCACGAAAACAATTTTGCCAAGATTAGGTGGGGCAAACAGGGGGAAGTTACAGACCCGTTCCCAGTGGAACGAGGGGTAAGGCAAGGATGTGTCCTAGCACCAACATTATTTTCAATTTACATAAATGGTATAGTCGACCACCTAAATAAATTTTCATGTGACGCGCCAATAATAGCAGGCTCTCGTGTCCCCGTCCTTATGTTTGCGGACGACACGCTTTTACTTTCATGTACGCCAAGCGGCCTTCAAAAAGTGGTAGACGCTTTTGGAGAATTTTGTGACAAAATGGGCCTTGAAGTGAATACCATGAAAACTAAATTTATGTGCATAAATCAACATCCCACTTTTAAAGGTGTAATAAAATATAAAGGAACCCCCCTAGAGAAAGTGGATGCTTTTGCCTATTTAGGTATCATTTTGCAGGGGAATATGAAGTGGAACTCTCACATAAATACGACAATCTTGAAGTTTAACCAGCTTGCGGGCGTAGTTGCTTTAAAACATCGAGCTTCACTAACTAAGCCAGTAAATTGTGCGCTTGAAATTTACAATATGAAGGTATTGAGTGCTTGCCTATATGGCTCTGAACTCTGGGGGTTCTCAAATTTGGGAGAACTGGCACGTGCAGAAAATAGATTTCTGCGAGGGCTTGTAACGGTTCCTCAAAGTACACCGACAATCCCATTGAAATTAGACCTGGGCATGAAAAGTATTGAGGATATTGCCAGACTACGGCCACTCCTATATTGGAGGCGCTTGATGGTGACTCCAGAGCTAAGGCACTATGCTTTGGCTTTGGCAGACGTTGTTAAGTTCGATTGTTTCCATTGTATTCATTGGCTAAAAGATTTGCGGGGACTTCTTGTTAAGTTAAAATTGGACCATTTATGGGGCTCTACTGATGTGGGCAGCTTTCCTACAAAGGCAAAACTAAAAGAATTATATTGGGAAATGGTGTATACAACAATGTTCTGTAGTGGTTCCCAATCAAAATTGTCATCTCGTTTCCTAGATATGAAAATGTACCCGACATGTGAATTATATTGGGATATAATTGAGCGACCATATGACAGAAAGTTATATTTCCAGTTCCGTATAGGAACATTACCTGTGAATGCGTTCAAGAAACACTGGTCCCCTTTGTGGGACGAACATTGTTATTTTTGTAAAGATCGGGTGGAGCACATTTCCCACTTGTTATTTGCCTGCCCATTGTATTCCAGCCCCCGGCGTAAATGGTTAAAACCAGTGTGCCAAAACATTGGTACTCGCAGCCAATCGATAGCCCTTAGAATATTGGAATCCGATTGTTCAGCTCCTTTTGTAGTTGCCGTAGCAAAATTCCTTGCTTGGGCTTGGGTAATTCGCACTCGTACCCTCATATCAAATGTAGTAAATTGAAATACGGCTGTTACCATCAATGTACCATGTCAAATGAAATATTTCCTTTCTTTTATGAATTTTTGTAAAAATGTATTGCATTTTGTTCTGTATAGCATTCGACCGTCAATATTTAATACGTGTTTTAGGATGTATTTTTAGATATAGTATTTATTGTATTAGGGTTAGGAGGATGCTTTTATGACAAATGTCGAATAAAGCTTTGAAATTTGAATTTGAAATTGTGTTATGCTTTAAAAGACCAGGGATGAGCTGCCCTCCCTGGGGCAATGTGCAAATTAGCAGGGTAAATGCGGTATGTCCCTCTTGCGATATTACAATATATTTGCATAAGGCCCAGGATGATTTATTTGTTAAAAACTAGAGTTCCTTTGGGAAGTGTGTAAATTCACAAGGGGCTCTAATGTATGTTACATAAGCCGAATGGTTAAGTTGTGCAGAGAGTACTACAAGAGTACTACACATTGTCTTTAAATATGTTCCTTAGTATAGTTAATCATTGATTGCTATGTCTTCAAAAGCATTCAAAACCATTTGGCTTAAACTGGAACACAGACTGTTAGGAAATTAACAAACGCAAAGAACCAATCTCAGTGGTTCAAGGCAATACTGGATAAAGGACTCGTAAAGTAGTTGGGCTGTATGCTGCAATAACCATGTGTTGCCCTATTGGAAGGATCAAATTGAACCATTAAAACGAGGAAACACCAGCATCATTGAGCAGTAAGAATTCAAAATATCTTCTAATAAAAGACTCTATGGAAGCCCACTCATACACCTGTAAGTTCAGGTCCAATAAACCATATCTCAAGAACGCCACAGAGGAGGATGAAAAAGAGAATTAACAATGTGGTGGAAAGAGAGGATGTGGGTGTAGGTGTCTCCAGCAGTGGACCAGAAATACAATTAGAACATTGAGAGGCACACTTTCTTACTCAGAGGATGGTGCCTGCAACAAATATTTAACATTTGACATATACTAGAGCAGAGACAGTAAATGGTGCACCACCAGTAAACAATGTTCTTATAACATGCATTGATGTAGAAATACTGAATTATCTTAAGAAATGTCCAGCCAACTTCTCTGAAATTGACAGGAGGGAGGAAAGGATAGATAGAACTAACACCCTAAGCCCCATGCCGGTAGAATTTGTCTTTCTCTGATAGCATTTGGGAAGCAAGACGATGGTAAAGGATGGACTAACCGTGTATGGACCTCGTGTTTTGGCAAGGGTCAATGTTAAATGCAAACAGAGTAAGCAGTAGGGAAAGATGACTGCCAAAACGATCTGGCTTTGAAAATCCATTGGCTGACAGGCCCACCAGGGTACAGCCACAGACTGAGCAGGGATTCCAAATGTTACGAAACGCAGGAACCTATCCGGACCAAATATTATAACATCAGGGGGCTGGAGCAACTCGAGGCCGGTTTTTGAGGCTGGCTGGCAACTGCCCATGTCTTTTTCTCCCACTCCCAAGAGTTTAAGGAAGCAGGCTCAACGGGACATAAGGAGACATAGTGAAAGAGAGAGAGAAAGAGAACAAATGGCAAGAGAGAGGAAGGGAGCAGGTTGGTTTAGATGCATTGGTGGCGTTCAACATTTTGAACAGGTGCAGTACTGAGGGTGTGATTGCACAGGGCCTGGTGCTCACGCAATCTCAACCTTTCGAAAAGATTGCTACCTGTGTACCTGGATACAGCCTAGTTGCTGAGGAAGTTACTGGGTTGCTCCAAATAACAACAAGCTACTAGGTAATGGCTACTTCTCAATCTGTGGAAACGTAAGATTTTCAACATGCTAATGTCAATTATCACCTAAGAATGGTGTCAGAACTTGCATATTCATTCACTTCTCCACCTATACATTCCCCTCAGTGAGTTAAGCACCCGGTCCAGAGGTCTGTCTCTAACCTGCATGTCACTCATGCCTTAACTGTAAATGTTCTGTGAAGGAAGTGACCCGATTAGGGCCACCTGGGTCACCCACGACCACCTCTCAGCCTCCCATACAAATGAAGAGTCGTCAGACAGAAGAAAATACAAACTAAGTTATTTATTAGTATTGCGCTCGAGCAGAGCCCTGTCTGACTAGCCTCCTTAGATGCAACTGAGGGGATTGACCATCACCAACATTACATCAGATGTTATACATTTCCAATGCACAGCAGGACCCGCCCAAACTGGAAATTTCCAGTTGGAGCAGGTTAACAAAGGAGACACAGAAGAGGAATTACACTCTTGGGATCAGGTACATGTTATCATAGCTTCAAGGTTACTCCGTCCGTGCCTGCCATTGTAAGCATGAGAACAGGCCTATCCAACAAGGAAGGTATGCAAAGGGACATTCATGCATTCATTGAAACAACAAAGCTCAGCTTTGGAGAAATACAAAAAAATATTGGAGCTGCTTTCTGCTGAGGCAGACAAAGTGAGACAGAAGTTAGTTTCCATCATCACACAAAATGACGGCTAAATGCAAAATGGTGCAGCAAATGCTAACTTAAGCATAATGCCAATAGGGAGAGTCGATTTGAAGTATTTTTCTAGTCCAACATCTGTGACTAGTGAAAGTTTGTAATAGTTTGCCCCGCTGTATCTGTTCTAGATATGGAAGTTTGCACTTGCTGCTTTCTATAAGAGTAGGGAGCTTTCTTTGCTCTGGCCATCCTATACCAATTCCGTGAGGAAGCATAGTTTGCACTGCTATTGCCTGATCTTTACATATGTCCTAATAGGAACATTTGTGCTTCTGCTGCCCTACCTATGACTGTCCTCTGAAGAAGGGTACGCTAGCACCGGTTCTGCCAAAGGTATTCCTGTTGTGTCAAGAAGGATTGTTTCCACTGCTGAGAGAAGGTGTTTTCATTTCTTATGAAGATAAAAGCATATATAGACTTTCTACAATATATGAGGTGAGATACCTGTAGTCCTGTGGAAGTTCCTGTCCCTATAGGGCCAATAATTCAGTGCCAAACATGCTGCCAGAAAAGGAAAGCAAGATCCTGCGATCTAGGATTTCTTTTTAATCTTGTGGCAGGGAGATACCAGTAAAAACATTTTTTTAGCTCACATACAATTTTAATATAGGTCTGAGAGTTTAACAAAGAGGAACATAACTGCTGACATAAGGGACATAACCTTACCAAAATTAGACATATATGTAGGAGCCTGGACAACTAGTGAAAAGTAGTACTGGGTTCTCATAGTGCTAGATCTGAAACCCACTGGTAAACCATATCAAGTTGGATAGGTGAGGGTTCGTCATCCCATACGAGTACTTGATTGAACTGTAATTCTTTTAGAGGTTTGACACTTTCTTCCAGGTTGTATGTTTTATGTTTGTTTACGGGCAGTATACAACAGTCCTTTAACTTGTCTCACTATCTCTTTAGTGTATTAGCTACCTGTGTTGTCCCCAACCTGTATTACTGAGAGAATAGTATAGTGTGACATTCCTCCTGCCTCTGCCACCTGACTTTTACTTGGTCTTTGCATTATGGAAAGCTGCACTACTGTCCACATTGTACCTTTGTTGTGTAGTGCAGCTCTGTATACAACTTTCCACTAAACAAGACAAACCAATTTGCATGACCAATGCTTGTTTTAATGCTTGATGTGAATGAAAGAGTGAAACTTCACAAAATATGTGACCATTTTAATCTTAATTTATGATACATGCAGTATTTTTAAATGGACTAGAATACTTTGTAATACGTTAAATGATGCTCAAGTGTTCCATGCCATGTATCACACCTACAGCCAGGCCAGGCATTTTAAGCGGCACCACATTGCATTCTGGGGTGCTGGACCAGTAAAGAAACTGGCACAGCATAACTCCAAGCCCCACAATGCAACATGATGTTGGCTGAACAGCGAGGAATGGCTGTAATGTCTTAGAACGGGAAACATCATTTACAACGCACGCGTTACAACGCGTGTCATTACAGCACATTTTTTACATCGCAAAATCCATTACAACGAATGTCATTACATCGCATAATCCATTACAATGCATTCCCCAAAGTAACTCCCCAGCTGAGTTAGAATAGTAATTGCTTTGTAATGGATTATGCGTTGTAACGACATGTGTTGTAATGGCATGCGTTGTAATGGATCTTGCGATGTAAAAAATGCATTGTAATGACACGCGTTGTAACGTGTCATATTCTCATAGAACAGTTGGTGGACTTGTAAAATGCATAACAAAACGTTGATCGTAACTTTCTGCCTTTTTCTTCAGGGTTAAACAGCCCAATGGGTGACAGGGCAAGATATCCCTTCAAATGTAAATAGGAAAATCTCGCTGCTTATGCGATAACAATATCACTCCTTGGGAAAAGCAAACAACATGCTAAAATGGCATTGTATCCCAATCAATCAATCAATCAGGGTCTTGTACAGCGCGGCTACTCGTCCATGAGGGCCTCAAGGCCCTGAACTACGCAAGCACCAGAAACACGGGCAAAGATAAAGCAATCCGTGGTCGGCAGGTTGATGTAGTGGTGGATGGAGGGTGGAGGAATTCAACAAGGGCCTTCCTGTGACCCTGCACATGGTGCAGCCCCTGCTGCATCCGCTAGGGCTGCCAGTGATTGACCATTTATTCCAGGGCTACTTTTTGAAAGTTGCACAGTGGTTGCTGAAATCTTGCCGAGCACACAGAACTTCTCAAATGGAGAATCGCTGCCGCAGGCCTTTCTCTTTACACAGAATGCTTGCAAGATAATCGTCACCAATTTGTAGTTGCAAGAGAAAGACGTGGCTAAGTTTTCATCAATAAAACTTTATTGACAAAAGGTATGCAAGCAGGCAACCAGCGAACGTGGCTTTAGAAGGGATGTATGACGTTACAAAGCATACTTTTACAACGTATACCTTTACAACACATTTTTTATAACGCAACATCCATTACAACGCATGCCATTACAACGATTTTTTAAAAACTACCTTTACAACGCATTCCATTACAACGTATACTACCTTCACAACGCATACCATTACAACGCATAACATTACATTGCATGTTGTAAGTATTGGATAGTGTAGGGGTAAAAATTACTATTCTAACTCCAGGGGGGTGCAACAGTAGGGTAAGTGTTGGATAGTGTAGGGGTAAAAATTACTATTCCAACTCCAGGGGGGTGCAACAGTAGGGTAAGTGTTGGATAGTGTAGGGGTAAAAATTACTATTCTAACTCCAGGGGGTGCAACAGTAGGGTAAGTGTTGGATAGTGTAGGGGTAAAAATTACTATTCTAACTCCAAGGGGGTGCAACAGTAGGGTAAGTGTTGGATAGTGTAGGGGTAAAAATTACTATTCTAACTCCAGGGGGGTGCAACAGTAGGGTAAGTGTTGGATAGTGTAGGGGTAAAAATTACTATTCTAACTCCAGGGGGTGCAACAGTAGGGTAAGTGTTGGATAGTGTAAGGGTACTATGCATTGTAATGCCATGCGTTGTAATGGTATGCGTTGTAATGACATGCGCTGTAGTGGTATGTGTTGTAGTGTCATGCGTTGTAATGGTTGCGTTGTAATGGCATGCGATGTAATGGATGTTGCGTTGTCAAAGTTGCGTTATAATGGTAGTGCGTTGTAAAAGTTGCGTTGTAAAGGTTGTTTCCCCTTTAGAAGCACAGTAGATTGCTCACCTGAACCCAAGATTCCATGACATCACATATATACATAGTGAGTGTTCCACAGTGACATACAATGCAACAACCATATTATAAGCAGTGTTGGGTGTGAAAGCAAAGTATAATACAAAACAAAGAGAATAGGTAAAAGAATCACAGCCAGGTGTACAACACTCGTATATTCAGTGCTTTAAATGGAGAAAAAAATAAGGGCAGGTACTCATTAAATTGAGTTGGGGGCGTGGCTAGTGTGCAGGGTTAGAGGTGGGGTGAGACATGATGATAGAAACACTTCTATTGAGTGTTCATTTTCCCCTTCCATTGCCCTTGACACTAGTCTCAAATGTTCCATATGTGCAGATTAACAGGTACATATGCTAATTAAGGGTGGTGTGAAGTACTTCTGGGAGCAATGTAAGGAGCTTCTAAACCCTGAATGCAGCCAAGCCATTATCAGTACTATTAGCCCTTCAAGGCTAAAAATCAATGTGCACCAGGACGAGAGAGACTGGCATAGCATCATTAATAACAAGTATTAGAAGCATTTATTTTCAAATACCTCCTGGGTGTCATGATTCTCTTCCTCTCTGATTTAGTTTCTCTCTCACACACAAACATACACACAACCAGGCAAACGCACACAAACAAGCAAATACTCTCTATCAATCGTCACATCTCTTATCTCTTGATCCCTCCCCCACTCACTTCTCTCCCATTTGTATCCATTTCTCTTGCTGCCCCACTCTCTTTACCCCTAAGGTATCCTATAATCCTCTACTATCACTCTTTCTATTTCTAATCTGCCATCTCCGTGCCGCTCTTACTCTTTCCATAGCTGTCTTGATCTCTTCCCCATCTCTGTCTGTACTTAACCCTTCTATCTCTATTTTTCCCCCCTTTAAACTCTTCGATGAAAAAGTGAAATCACTTGTGGATCAGGTCGCTCATCCTACCCCTCCAGAAGAGCGCAAATCCTCAGCCATTTGGCAGAACTTTGACCCCATATCTGAAGATGCCCTTCTCAAGTGCATCCTCGAAACAAAGCCGTCCAACCCCATCCCCAGTGCCATTGCCATTGACTTATATACCCATTCCCTTTCCTATTGGACCAAACTGGTCAACCTCTCCCTCTGTCAAGGCTCCCTTCCTGTCTCCTTCAAAACTGGGCAGGACACCCCTCTGCTTAAAAAACCCACTGCTGATGCGAATGACCTCAACAACTTCCGCCCCATCACTAACCTACCCTTTCTGGCAAAGATCACAGAAAGATGTGTAGCGAAACAACTCTCTCATCATATCAAGGACAATGATCTTCTTGACAATTGTCAGTCCGGATTCATCCAAAACTGCAGCACTGAAACAGCCCTACTGCAAGTGGTTGATGATGCGCTGAGGATACTCGATTCGGGGGGGTCTTGTCTTCTAATTCTCCTTGGCCTTTCTGCAGCCTTTGACACTGTCAATCACAACACCCTCCTCAACACTCTTCAACAGAGAATGGGCATGGAGGGCACTGTGCTTAAATGGTTTGCTTCCTTCCTGGAGAAGTGTGGCTCACTGGTTAGAGGAGGCAGACCTGGAAGCAGAGGTCAGCCCGGGACCAGGGTTCAATTCCCGGCTCGGCGGGGTCTTGAGCCCTAAAATGTCCATGGACTCGACAATTCTCGCTCCGGTGCCTACTTGATTCACGGGTTCACACTCTGCGACTCTGGGCAATAGCTTGCTTAATCTCCACAACGGCCCCTCGTGGCGGGATGCTTGGCTTTCACCTTGCGGATACCCTGCCGGGGTTATCTCACAGGGGAATACCAGGACGGGTTCCCTAAGCAAGCGCTTAGAAACCGCTTGGTGATTTGCGCTATATAAATTCCTGTACATTTACATTTACATTTACTTCCTCTCTGATAGATCCCAAATGATCAAAATAGCGAACAGTCTTTCATCTCCTGTGGCGGTAGGTCAAGGTGTTCCTCGAGGCTCTATACTTGCACCCACATTGTTCAATCTCTATTTAGAACCACTGGGAAATTTCCTAAGTAAATCCGGGATCCATTATCATCTCTATGCAGACGACACTCAAATTTACCTCAAGGTTGCCTTTACTCACGATCTCTCCATCCTAAGCTCTACTCTCGACTCCATTCAAAACTGGATGTCAGCTCATCAACTGATTCTGAATCCCTCCAAAACTGAATTCCTCCTCCTCTCCTCCTCACTCTCTCCTCCCCCTGTTCAATCATGGATGGATCAGATGAATCTACTTAACAATAAACCCATCATTGTCGACAGCGCAAAATCCCTTGGTGTCATACTCGACAAAAAACTCAATCTAATCTCCCACATCAATTCCATTGCTAAGTCTGCTCGATACCAACTGCACCTTCTTTGGGGAATTCGTCTCTTCTTCCCGGAGCAGGACATTAAAACCCTGGTGCAATTGCTGGCCCTCTCCAGACTGTACTACTGCAATTCTCTTCTTACTGGCCTCCCCAAATATCACTTGTCCCCCCTTAAATCTGTTCTCCATTCAGCAGCTTGTTTCATTTATGGGGCCAAAAGAAGCGACCACATCACACCGATGTTATCCACCCTCCGCTGGCTTCCCATCGAGGCTAGAGCTATCTACAAGACTGCCTGTATCACCCACACAGCCTTGCACTCCTTCTCTCCTCGCTACCTGGCGAATAAACAAACTCTCTGGAGGCTCTAGACCATCACGTAATGCGGAAAATCTACTGCTTGAACCTCTTACTTTCAAGAAGGAAAGATCGATGGCCCAATCCTTTTCAAGCAACGCGGTGAGAATCTGGAACTCCCTTCCGCCTCAGCTCCGGACCACCACCTCCTCCCAGGCTTTCAAAACAAACCTCTAAGTTCCCCTCCTCCAAAGACACCTCCAAAAGTAATTCACGCCCTCTCTATTATCTGAAGGAAGACCTCCCATTACTGAAAATGCTATTCTCCTTGACTATTGAAGTGCCTTCCCAGTGTGTTCTTGTGGTTGGAGTGTTTGACATTTATTGCAGTATTATCCTTGTACCTGTGTTTGGTACTCTTTTGTAACATGAACACGCCACTTTTCTCTTGTAACAAACTGTTTGTTACCTCTCACATTTTGTTTGCTTTTGATACTTGCACAAGTGCCACTATTGCCTACTTAACGTTTGTTCTAGTGCCTGAGTGTCTAGCATATATTGCAGTAGTATTCCTCTAATTGTACTTTGTTTCCTCTTGTAACCTGCACACTTGTCACTTTTTCCTCCTGTAATGCACTGTTTGCTACCTCATGTATTTTGTTTGCTCACAATTGTCACTTTTACCTCATGTAACTCAACGTCTGCTTTTGTAATTTGTTCACGTGTAATTTTCTTGTCATGTATCATTACTGTTCCTATTGTGAAGCGCTCTGACGCCTTCAGGTAAAGTCCGCTCTATATAAAAACGCATAAATAAATAAATATCTCTGCCCCCTCACTCTTTACCTTCTTTCACTCCCATTCTCCTTCCTCTTCCCTCAACAGAAGGCCACACGGCCAGAGAGCTTGCAGTGGGCAGTGAGCACTGCAGGGTCGTGAGTGTGTGCGTAGTCCAGTAGGTCAGAGGTCAGGGGAAGAACAATACTGGCCTCTGATGGGCAGGTGAGTACACTTCCTCCCACCTCACCTGGGCTCCAGGCAGGTCACGTAGGTCAACTCCACCACCTCATCCCTGTCAATGGCCCAGCAGGTGGACAGGTGTGGGGGTGGAATTGCAGGACCAAGTGAGTCAGGCCTCAGTGGGAGGCTAAGCGTTTAATGGCACGGTCACTTATGCAGGCTCTCTTCTCTCCCACCCATTCAGGCTGCACACATCACTGTGACCCCGGCAGCCAGATGTCCAATATACTAACAAAATGACCCAGCATGGAGGCCCGGCAGGTGGTTGAGAAAAATGAGAGTTTCGGGAGCAGAGGCCCACTTACACCTGCGGCAGGGCCTCCAGCAGGCGCCAAAACAGCAAACATGCTGCCAAATAAACGGGCTACAGCTAGCCCTCAGGCATCGGCCCAGTGCCCATCTGATCAATCCGAGTACCAGTACTCTCCCTGGCACTGGAAAAGTGCAGATACTCAGCTTGGTAAAAACAAGATGTGCCGGTACTCAGTACCTGTGAGTACCGGCCCATTTAAAGCACTGCATATATATTGGAAATGGCGGGAACACCAGCAGAGTTGAGGAAGCTGGCGTTGTTGATTGGCCTTCACTTTCCATAAACCCGTGAAACTTGACACCATTCAAAATGGCCACCGAACGCCTGCTCCCTCGCTTGTTTACTGGCGAGCAAAGCGAAACGAGCCATTGTTTCCCACAGCTCAATCACTGTAAGATCATGGACTTAGCAATTAAACTGCTGAATGCCATCGGCTCGTTATCATCCCCGACCACGTCAGAAATGAACGGCCTGACCCAACCCCCACCCTCCCTCCAACCTCCATTACCCTGAAGGGCGCCATTGTGGACAGAGGTGAGCGCTCAGGCAGTGATGCGCCCACTGCCTCCAGTTTAGCAGAATATATTGCTTTAATTAACCAGGAAGAATGCTTCCACATAGGATGCCTGGCTGTTCTGTGCCGATTCCTGCTTCAGTCGGTGTGTGCGAGGCTTGCTCCACCATTTCTGCCTGATGAAGATGCTAATCCGAGACGATGGCGCGCGCGGGGCACCTGTCAGCAGTCTGGACTTCAAGCGCTTCGAATGGCATGCTCGTTTAGGCGAGCGCTCATTCAACATGACTTGCAAAGTGTCCAAAACAAGGACGGTACAAAGAGTTTCCAACCTTCCTGAATGATTTTTAAGAAGCAATAATGAAAAGAAATGTTATATCATTGTCAACATAACAATGCAACAGGGCGAGTTGTCATGAGACTCAGCAGAGAGGCTTTAATTACTTCTGAAAACCCAGGAAATTTCCAGAGAATGACGCTTTCCATCTGTTTTCCTAGTTCTCAGTGTGTACTTAATTTGTGAAAGTGAGCCCACTGCCAGCACTGCCATGTCTTGTTTGCCCCTTGTGCCATTCCTTCTCCATCCTACACAATGCTTCTTTATTTCACTCTGACCGGTTCTTTCTCATCCGTGCAGAACACCTCCCATTTCATATATAAAGCAATGAAAGGCCAGCTTTATACACTTTCTTTATGCAAGCTTCTAGCAAGCAGTATGTTGAGTGGGGTAGAAAAGCTTGGAGATGCGTCGAAAGGAATACAGGAGACTGTGTGTCAGACTGGGGGTCTCCCGCTGAGCGCTCCCCTCCTGGCCTGAAAACATTGCCTGAGCTAAGAGGGTAAATGTTGCCAGGCCTTCCAACTCCTAATAAAGCAATGTAGGAATCTGTCTGCCATGTATTTGTAAACTCATGACAGCAACGAAAAAAAACATCTACTTATAGCTGGCATCATTTTGTTCAACTTGACATTTGGTAGCAGCGAGGGGCGTGGGGTGGGGGAGACAGTCAGTGCTTTAGGGGGTTTGTAAGTGGCCAGATGAAGCTGCACACAAGAAGAACCCACAATGTGTACTGCCAGACGTTGTCATATTGAAGATATATTCACAGATATATATCCACCTGTTCTCTTCATGACATCAGAACACTACACAATTCCCTTATTAGATGCCGCTGAACTCCACTGTTTTAAGCCTCTACCACACACCACTGAACCCGGTGGTTCCTAGCCTCTCAAGAGCAGAGGCCATTATCTGCAAGTTGTGTTGCTGGGCAGAAAAATGAGGAACTACGCAAGGAACAGGTCATCTAAGATCTAGAATTAGGAAAGGCAACGTCCATAACCCATGATACCCTCCCCCATTAGTCCACACTTTAAACATCTCAAACACCACCAGCACTTTCAGAATCTGGCCTCACACCAGCCTAAGAGCAGCCCTTACTCCAGCCCTGTAGACAGTCTGAGGGCTTGCTGTATGTGTGTTTGCCTTAATATGTTATGTCCTGATATTTTAATTTCCTTAATATGTTACACCCTGATAATGACTTTCCTGCAATCTCCTAAACGGAGCTATATAGAGAAATAGCTTTTTGAAAAGGTGCAAGTTTAAGAGCATCATTAGTAAAATAGCCATTGCTTTCATATTACTATGTCTTAATTGTAAACATACGTGTATTTCAGATCTAAGCATGATGCATCTCTGCGTAACGTTTACAAGGCACAGTGACAAGGGCCTGTTTCCCACGGCTGTACTGCTCAGAAGTCAAAGTGCAACCTACCCAGAGTCTAACAAATAAAAATAAATGCCAGAGGAGCAAATAGATGGACTTGCTGCAGCAATCTATCCAGCTTCAAGGTCTTGCTCCCGTGTTATTAAAGAGCTGGACAAGAGGAACGAGGCATATTGTACGCAACATAATATTAACTGATCACCAACCCCTAACTACAAAGACGTAGTGGCGGACTGCACCAGGAATAAACAATACATATATACAAAGGATTATGGGTTAGGACCCTTCATCCAAATACGCTTTCCTTCTTCTTTTGCATATTGGTAGCAATCATCCAGCTGCAAGTTGTGGTGAGTTCTGGGCATTAGGTGCTACACTTTGAGCTTCAGATGCTATATGATGTCTATTGTTGGTTCACTTTCATCCTTATTACCAGAGATACCTGCACCCTCAGAGCACAATTACCCATATCATACATTTAATTTACCTGGTCGGAGGATAGAATGTTAACTTTTCGGTTTGGCAGAGTAATGGCTTTTTTAGGTCTATGGGAACACAGTGGACCCTTTGTGTTCCTAGGGAATTCCCATGAGAGTTGAATCAGCCATTACACTGATTCTGTAAGAGTGTCAACATACTATCCTAGCCTAACACCATAACATCCGAAGTTCATATGACACCAGCAATCACTACTGAAAATGAAATAAACTTAATAGCCGATCTATGCAACCACTAATCGACACTCTCTCTATCTCAATTTGTGTCATCCCTTCAACATTTTGTTGCAAACACCTGACATCTATAACAAGCATAAGTATACAAATGATGGAATGCACACCATTATGATTAGTCTGTTCTTTTATATGGTGCTTCTTTTGGCCACGTTATTGAGTGCACACTTGTAAGTGCTTTACCCCAACAGCATGTTACTAATAATTTCAAAACAAGTGGAGTGTGAAAGCACTCCACACAAATGTCGCACAGTTGAAAAAGTACAGAGAAATCCTTTATTCCTCAGATATACCACTTTTATTCCTTTATTTGTCCAGGTTATTTTACACTAGTTTATCCCAACATTTTCCATTGTTCAAATTTAGACAACGTGAATCCTATATTTTTCCCATGCTGTTGACATGCCTATCCAAGCCTTATTCGCCAGCACGTGAGGTTCCGCAGCCCGAGGCAGTCTTTTTCAAAGGTACCCAGTGCATTTCGGGCTCACAACCAGCCCTTCCTCAGGGGTAGCTCGGTCATCTCGTCTCTCCTTTCTCGCTCTCCTACACCCTTCTCCAGAGGGCAGGAGGGGTAAGGGTGTAGGAGAGAGAAAAAGGAGAGACAAACTCTTCCCTTCCTCATCAGGCTACATTGACTCTTAATATCACTTTCTCCTGCTCCTCTGTTGCAGCAGGGAGCTATTAAGACTCCTTAAAACCAGGATCCGATTTGGACAGTTCATCCAGTTGCACTATCAGATATTCTCCACTATCGAGGAAAGCTTTGTTCAAAGTTTTCATAAGATGGACACTCTCCGACATCGTGGAAGAAAGAACTGATTGAAAGATTTGGAAACTTGGTGATCACAACCATGATTACGTTTATCAGTAAAAATAAAAATGGAAATATTATATTTGTGGAACTCATGAAGATACTCCCCTTCCTGGTGCCCCTGACCTGGTCGAAGCCTTGATCTCTTAGCACATATACATCAGAAGACTTTATCAGTCCTCCTCACTATTCAGATATTTTGAAAATTTGAGGCCATCCTTTCCTCTCCCAGGAGATTCAGCAAAGGTACACATCTTCTGGCCATACCTATATCCTACGTGACAATAAGAAGTTCCATGCCCAGAACCGCAGTGAACAAACCTCAGTTCTTCATCAAGAAATGGCCTCATGAAATATTCAAAATAGTTGGGTTCCCAGCACCTTCTACTACAAACGTAAAATGAAGCTATACGTTCAAGAAGACAAAATATCGTCAACATGGCAGCGAGAAAGTATTTTCATCACTTCCCAGGAAGATAAAGAATCTAACAACAACTGAGTTATTTTTGTAGTATAATGGACTCCTTTGCACCAATCCTTATCCTTATGAAGGAAACGGGGTTAGGTAAAAGCACCTGATCTGGACGGAGTATGAGAGAGAAAGCATGGACGCTGAAGGAACACCACTACTCCTCTTTTCTGGTAGGACAACCATTATCGTGCCCCAAAGCCACCCAGAAGAACGAAGTTGTGGAATCACTTCTGTCACACAGATGCTACCAGAGTTGCAGGTATTATGGGGCACACGAATGAGTTCCACTGCAGTGACACCCACACCACCATGGTTTGAAAGCTGCCACCAAACAAGGTCATGGTTTCAGCCTCAACTGAAGAGGCAACAACAGGTCAAGCTGCCCTGCTGGTGTCTCCGTCACTAAACAGCTCTCGCCCACTTCTTGGAGGTTCTAACTATGATGTCACCAAGTCATCCTACTCCAAAAGTAAGCTATCTAACTTTCCTTCCATGTTTGTGGTTTTCAACACCATTTTAACACAAGTTGTCAATTATTTAGGATTTTATTCAATGTAAAAATACAGCCTTGCGTATAATTTAGAATACTCATTGCACCATCCTGCTGCAGTGGCCGTGAGGCCGTATGGTCAGAACACATTCTTGCCAATGCCTTTGACGGTGGCTCATATATAGTCTTCTTCTATATTCTGTCTCATCACTGGAGTGGTCTGAGGAAAATTGTCTTTGATATTGTCGTCATTCCATTGTGGAGAGAAAGCCCAATTGAATGGCCATGATCTTCTTGTTTCAGCATCACGCCATTAGTATGGAGGAAAATAAATATTTGGCCTTCTCAGTATGAGGGCCACTCCATGATGTACACTCTCCCCTTTGTCTGATATATTTCATTTTGCTTCTACCTCTTCTTACTATCACAAATGCGCACACCCACATGCCTTACTGCACATACTCAAGTAGCAGTGCTCAAGAACAGCATTTCCTTTCGCCAGGCCCCCAGAGCCCTAAAGTAAATCAACCCAGTCTACATCTTCTATGTAGTTGGCTCTTACAGTACACCAAAGTATTCACCACCAAGAACACTTCACCAGATTAACATCTCCAGGCAATTATGATGTCTTTCAATGTAGGGTTAAGGGTCTTTAACAACTCGTATAGCCCGAGGCAGAGGGCTAAAAAGCTTTTAGAACAATCCACCTACTGAGAGCAGAATGCTCTAAAGTACAACAGGAGAAACACAAAGCCAAACATAGGATGTTGGAACACAAATATGTGGCAGCCATTGTTATAGCCCTGGGTAACTCCTTTGACTGCAGTTGTGCTGTTAACATTTCAAAGTTTTAGTTATGTTTTGTGCTTATATCCACCTCTGATATTTGTTAGATTGAATAATCCATGTTAATTTTTTTAAACATGCAGATTGATATGCAATGTTTACTGCCTGTGTTGAACCCTGGTGTGCTGGTTTGCATAAGCAAAGCCAACGACTGATGCTTATTTGTTTCACAAACCAAAACATTGCACCCATGGAAGCTCCTGCAAATATTTTGCTGCACCAAATTGGTAATAAATGCATAGCTCAACATGGAGATACAGAGGGGATTTGTTTTATATGTAGTAATATAGGTTTATATGTGCCTAGTTTTCATGATATGGATTTTGTGAATAGCATACACATGCATTAGTGATTATAAAAGAAAAGGGCCAGAGATTAGACTAATGAAATAATCCCTGTATGCCACGGCAGATCACTGGCACTAGAGATTTGTTACCTCCAGACCCGCACCCCACTACCACCACTCTTTGCTTTTGTAAATACAAGTACAATACAGAAGTGGGTCACAGGGATGTGAAACCAGCCAAATCTCTAGCATAAATGGAGATGAACCCTCCGGAGCAGGAATATATCCGCTTATCCGCTGGACAACACCACTTCCGCCTCGCTCCCCTCTGGCGGCAGAGGACACGGGCCACTTGCGTGCCAGCAAAGGGAGTTCTGTGGCGCGGTTTAACTCGCATCACAATGACTTTTTATGCACAATTTGACGCCTGTCAGGTCCTGGCCTGAGGTAGGCTTTGCATTTACGCTTCACTCATCTTCTCCTCTTTGCAGGTCACAGCTGAAAATCTGTTTAGTTATGGTGTGAAAGATCTCAAGCCAACCAATAAACATGTGCGGCTTTGCAAATTCCACTCCATTCTACATGGAATGCCTTTCGTCCTTGGACACAATTTATTGCATGAAAAGGAAGGCAATCGTTCCTAAGGGACTGACTTCAGATATTCCATCAGTCGGTGCACTGCGTTGGTCTAATAGTTATGTATGGCTTCAATTGGAAGCTAGTAGCACGAATAGTCAGTTTCTAAATTTGAGTAGTCACTGCTATGACACAGCAACAGTGGGAATCAAAAACGGGTTTCCATTGCTGCTACATCATAAAGGAATTCCAGACTGCCCTGACAGGGCTCTCAGAGGGGAGGGGTTGCCATGTTATGTATTCCTTTCATTAGTACTGCACCTGCATAGATATTGAAAACAGGAAGAGATGATTATAGGGCCATTCATAAAGTTACACTAATCTCACACCTAAATACACAGGGACAGTGATCTCATACATATAAGTGCTGTGATTGTAATATCACACCAATATCTATAGTAATAATAATCTCACACGAATATCAACAGTAATACAAATGACACACCTATATCAACAGCAATATTAATTTCACCCCTATATTTACAGTGATAATAATGTCACACTTATATGAAGTCATAGTAATGTACACCTAATACCTGCACTGACATAACCTCAGACGTATATGTGCAATAATGGTTATGTTACACCTGTATCTACAGTGATAGTAACCTCACACCTATCTCAACTAATCAGGATTACATACCTATATCTGCATTAATACTGATATCACACCTACATGTGATCTCACACTTATATCTGCAGCGATAATGATCTCACACCCATCCAACAGTGATGGTAACATCACACATATGGTTGCAGTGACAGTAATCACACATTTAACTTCAATAATAGTAATCGCTATTATTGCAGACATATGTTTTAGATTATTGATACTGCAGATATAGGTATGATACTAGTACTGTAGGTGTAAGATCACTATTATTGCAGCTATAGGTGTTGATCAATGTGTTTGCAGATTTATGTGTTATGACAATACTGCAAATAGTGGTGAGATACTATTGTACTGCATATATCGGTGTTAGAGTAGTATCATGGCAGCTATAGGTGTGAGATTATTATTATTGTAGATGTAGGTGTGTGATTAATATCACTGCAGATATCGGTGTAACATTATTATTACTACAAAGACAAGCTTACACTGTAGCATCGTACATATGTTTCTTCATCTCAAGGTGTGGGTTACCTCAGAGACAATGGACCTGATTCACAAAGGGCCTCCACACTAATGGCGGAGGCCCCACAATCGTGAGGGAGTCTCCGCACTCGGGGCGAAAACTCTGCCATGAAAATTCTCAGTGTTAGGGTTCTGCCCCGAGCAGTGGCGGCTCCTCAGCTATGGCGAAGGAGTGTCGCCTCACTGATTTTAAGCAGTGGGAAGCAGAAACATAAAATGATAATAACTTTGCGTTATTATAATTTTATGCTGCTTCCTGCTGCTTTGCGGGCGAGTGGGTGGACGGGGCTACTCTGCTCTTGGAGCAGGGCAGGGGAGGAGTGGTTTGCCCACTTCTATGTGCGCAAAGACTCTTTGGTCAGCCCTTTCGGGCCACCCAAACCAGTCATGCGCACTTTCCCCGTTCTCTATGCAGGCAACATTACAGCCTGCATGGAGAACATGCCCAGGCCACCATTCTCTGGTTGAGCGTCGAACCCGGATGTTAAAAACCAATGCAGCGTTTTGATTGGTCAGGGGAGCCTGGGTGCTTACCAACCACAACGCTGCATTGCAGCGTTGTGATTGGTCAGTAGGACCTGCTTCCTGTTCCTTGATGTGCAAGAGGAGATCAGGGGCAGAGACGCGGGAACCGTCCGGCGGCCAGTTAAGTATATATTTTTTAATTTGTTTTATTATTGCACCAAGCGCGACCTCCCTAGCCAAATTTCCTCTTACCCCAGGCCTGCCCCGCCACCCACGAACCATGTCGGCCACCACTGGCCGCGAGCACGGAGACTCCACCACAATGCCGGGGTCTCCACCACGAGGGAGGAGGCCGTTGTTAATCGGGCCCAATGTGAGAATCTCAGCCTGCAGAGAAACACAGCGCCTTCTTTTTATTTCTGGGGCAAGTGCTATATCAAGAGGAGAATCCTCCGGCAGAATTCCCTCCACCATACTACTGATGCAGTAAAGGAAACTCCCCTGGTGAATATGCCTACATACATAGCGCTTGTATCAGAAAAGGGGATCTTTTCTGTCACCGCCAGCTCTAAATCCGCCCCACATACAGCGTGATTGGAGTGCACATTTCAGAAGAACATGAGCAGATGGCGCTGCTCTCGTCAGTGAATTACTTCATGAAACATTCAAAGCTCAGCGTAATCCTGAAGCAAGATGTTCAACATGCGATGGGGAGCAGCCAGGCATGTGGGCTAGATAGCTGTACACGCGAAGCTGTGTCACGGAGTCAAGCTGTGTGCTTTCTATGGGAGTTGATTTACCCCAGACTATGTGCTTGAGTTCCAGAGCTTGAACTAGCCTGCTGCGGGCTCAACCAAGGTGGAAAATAAATGTAGAGAAATAAAAACAGAAGGCAGGCTTTGGAAATCTGGTACACAACTACATGGTGCTTGGGGTACTTTGTCGTCAACCTGTTGCATGCACCTGAGTCCCTGACAGCAAACCTGCATTTGCAGATAATGCACACAGCACAAAGCCAATTGATGGACAACAAACCTATACATGCAGGCAAGATGCACTGCATAAACCGGACTGTCTATCAGCAGACCTACACGTTCACAAAGGTCACACTACACAAACCTGACTGCTGACAGCAGACATACATGGGCAAACAAATAACACTGCACAAACCTGACTGCTGACAGCAGACCTACATGGGCAAGCAAACAACACTACACAAACCTGGCTGGCTGACAGCAGACCTACATGGGCAAACAAATAATGCAAAAACCTGACTGGCGCAGAACAAAGCTGCATGTGCAGACAAGACACACTGTAGAAACCTGACAGCAAACCTGTGTGTGAAGACAACACACACAGCACAAAGCTGACCACCTGAAATCACACCTATCTGTGCAGACCAAACAGTGTATATACCTGGCAGCCTGTAAGCAGAACCACATACTCAGATAAAAAAACACTGCCTAAAACTTGCTGCCGGACAGCAAATCTACATGGGCAGACTGTACAACTTCACACAGCGGACTACCTGACAGCAACCATATATGTGCACATAAAACACTGCATAAATCTGACTGTCTACCAGCAGACCTACATGTCCACAAAGGACACACTGCACAAACTTGACTGCTTGACAGAACACCGACACGGGCAAATGAATAACACTGTGGAAACCTGACTGAAGTACAACAAACGTATATATTCAGACAAGACACACTGTACAAACCAGACTGCCTTACACCAAACCTACATACACAAATAATAAAAAAGGGCGCAAAGCCAGCTGCCCGACAGCAAAAATACACGCAAAAATGTACGCAGTACATATGTACAAAGCCAACAGCAAACCCATGTGTGCAGCAAAACAGTGCATATACCTGACTACCTGGCAGCAGATCTACGTGTTTATACAAGACACAATGCACAAAGATGGTTGCCTGACAGTAAATCTATATGGGTGAAGTAGCACTGCAGAAACCTACCTACCTGATAGAAAACATACATGAGCAGAGAAGTCACACTGCAGAAGCCTAACTGACGTAAGTGCATTTACAAAACAATACAATGCCAGACAAAAAACCCATATGTTCAGACAAATGACAGTGCAAACCTGGCTGGTGTAAAAATAAACCTACACATTCAGAAAAGTTCTACTGTAGAAACCTGACTACCTGACAGCAAATCTACATGTACAGGCATGCCTCACTGCACAAATATGACTGGTGTGCAACAAAACTACATGTTCAGACAAGTTGCACTGCAGAAACATGACCACCTGACAGGAAGCCTACATGTTCATTCAAGCCTCACTACACAAATCTAGCTGGTGTGTAACAAGACTACGTGTTCATTCATGTTACACTGCAGATACCTGACTGTGTGACAGCAAACTTACATGTTCAGACAAGCCTCACGTCACAAATCTGACTGGTGTGCAACAAATCCACATGTTCAGACAAGTTACACTGCAGAAACATGACTGTGTGACAGCAAACCTACACGTTCAGAAAAGTTACACTGCACAAATCTGACCGGTGTGCAACAAATCCACATGTCTAGACAAGTTACACTGCAGAAACATGACTGTGTGACAGCAAACTTACATGTTCAGACAAGCCTCACGTCACAAATCTGACTGGTGTGCAACAAATCCACATGTTCAGACAAGTTGCACTTCAGAAACCTGACTGCCTGACAGCAAGCCTACATGTTCCGAAACGTCCGCCCACACAAACCTGACAGCAAAGAAAGACTGGGCATTAGAAGGCAGACTGTGGCATAAACCGGACCGCCTGCTCAGCCCCGAGAGCCGAGATCAGAGGGTTTTGTTCGAAATGACCCAAATCAGAGCTTTGGCTTTATTCTCCGTCTCTGGCATCGGATGATGCAGTGTCCGGATCGACACTTAAGCCTTTAACCGTTTCGCTCCGGGAGTTAATGGAGTGGAAAATGCGACGAGTCATAATGTTCCATGGACCGTGAGGAACGCGACCTTCGCCATCTTGACGCACCGACGCACCCTGGCAAATGCGAAGATCAGAGGCACAGGCTCGAGGAAGATCGGACATGTAACGGAAATAACAGTCAGGACAGGGGGACAGTGTTAGGCGGTGTGGAACGGGGGAGCTCTCCTCCCAGAAGCAGCGCCATTTTCCAATTGTAGAGACGGCAGCAGAGTATTTTTTGAGAATTCCAGCCTATGTTGGGCATAGCATAGAATGACAAGTGGCTCAGTGAGTAGATTTAAATATCAGATGAAGATTTCCAAATTTCAAGATATCCATTTTAAAATAAAATGTAGGTTGACAAAACAGCCCAGGCTAAAATGATTGTACCAGTTCTAAAATGCACAGACAGAGATTGACACCGGCCACAAAATGTTTTGATGATAGGACGTTTCACCCTAAATGAATACATTTGAAAAAATGTGTGCTGGCCATGGTACAGTATGTCGTTTCAAATGTAGCGGGTACAAATTTATGGGTTTTACACCCTAAACCCTAAAGGATTTTTTTTTTAATATAGCAATTCTAGCGACTGCTCAGGATGCAGTAACTAGTTACTTATTACCTCAACGGTCCAGGCCTCAACATTAGAATGATCCATTAAGTCACCTTTCAAAATGTGAAGCACCAACACAGGCCCTGTGACATAGAAACTAGTAAAGCGCTCACACTCCGACTAGTGACGGGCTGAGATGCACATCACACAGCAATTGAGCTACTGAGTGAAGATGTGACAAGTGTGGCACTTTCAGTATTTTGCTTCAGTTTGTAAAAGGTCATTATTAAGAGAGCTGATGTGAAGAATGCCACTGGCAGCAAGGTCTCTACCTCAATGCCATTTCTCTCCCACCTGCGAATCTCTTTCAGATTCACCCACTGCTGTTTCACCTCATCTCAGCTCCCTAGCATGTGGATCCCTGCAGAGTCCGCAGGTAGGTGTCCACTGTGCCACTGTGCACTAGGACAGCGCCTGCAGATGGAGAAAGTCAGTGTGGTGCACAAAGGGAGACGCTTGAGTAGAAACCAGGCCCAGCACCATGCTCTCTCTCTTCTTTCTTGCTGCATTTGTCTTAGAGGTCAGGGTCAGCATCTCCCCCACCTCACCACTTGTATCTTGTCATGTGTAAATACAGCTCCACAGGGCACGTGCACACGGTTCCATGCACTGTGGAGCTGTACAGCGTTTGCTGAGCAGAATCAGGACAGTTACAAGACTGTGGTTCATGGTTGCAGGTCCCAGCAGGCCTAATCATGATAGATGAAAAAATGGGTCTGGCTGAAAGCCATCCTCAGAACACAGGATCAGTTCACAGCTAACCCACCCTGCACAAAATATGCAGGCAAATAGAATATCAGTTCAATTCGAACATTCACAGGCTTCAATGCGTTACACAAAGCTTAAGCCCTTGGAGATTGAAGATTCTTTATCCAAGCCCCAAATGTGTGGAAACCAGTATGCAGACTCTTTGCAGCTTTTTATTTTGCCAAAGAATATCTCTCCTCCTGCAATGCAGCGCCTAAATAAACCGTGCTGCAGTTAAATGTGTCGAAATGCCCATATGCAGGGTGAGGAGGGAAGCAAGGGCAAGGGCGCACTTCCATAAGAAAAGAACCAAAATGCAATCACCATGGGGCTAGTTCTTGCGCCAATAGTGTGCCGGTGTTTGCCCTGCGGTGAAATGTTTCAAATCATGTGAACCACTGTAACTTTACTAGCATTTAAGAGATCTTTAATGGCCTTTTTATTTTGCTGATGACATTTAAGGTGACCACGCCACTGCTATAATGCATTCCTCCTTAGGCTAACATATGATTTAATTTGAGCACATGAAATTGTTCAGTGCTCTCTAAACTTGTGAACTGTGACCTCAAGGAATCAGTGCCCCCTCCATTCTGAGATCTAAGCCTTGATGGCCTTGTGGATTCTGACACCAGCAATCTGCTAAACCATTTCACTTTGCATATGAAATTCTCAATTCATGCACTATTAAACTATGTAATGCAATAAAATAACTTCATTAAGACAGCTTTCATCCCTGTAAACCTTTACTCACTTACTCATTTCGCTTTATTGCTATTTTAAGCCTTTAGATTGACCCAAATTAATCCATAACACCCCCTTACTTCTCAGCAAGCATGCAGCCTCTGCCTGAACATCTCACTCATTCAGCAAAGATGGCATGGTTAAGTAAATCCCACACAACCCTATGTGTTACAATCCTTGCTCTTTTAATCTAAATGCCAGCAGTTCTTCAAAGACCTTGGTACCACTGCCTCCTTCCAGCCCTCTTATAATCTGTGGCAATTTAACTTAAAGATTGACCAACATTTCGCCCATTGCTCTCACACCACTTCCCCACCAACACAAAATCTAATTCCAAGCAATCCCACAAACTTGTAAACCTAACAACTCACTTCTTCCTCTGGGTTTCATGTGGACCATTATATGTCAACCGCCCTCCCTCCGTTAGCCATAATAATCAGAGCTCGTTTATCTAAATGAAAGTACCCAGAGAGATCAATTTTCATCTACCTTTACTCTGTCAGTTGTTACCCGGCTCATTTCTCTGACTCCAACGCTAACAATTCTTTCAACAACTAAGATCAGCCTCTGAACCCAAGCACTCTCCACAACTTCACTCTGGCTGTCCTAGAATCACTTCAATTCTTTCACCCACTCCCTTGAGACAGAAATGCCCTTACACCTCTACAGATGGAGACAGTCCTGGATTCAGAGATACTGTGTAATTACAAACAGGCCCTAATGAATTCACAACAGCTGCTAACTCTGCAAAATAATCGAACTTCCAAGAAACCAAGACCCCAAACATCTCTCCTCCCCACGATCTCAACAGCACACCACACATTTACTCACTGGACCCTATCGCCCCATAAATATAAACTAATAGAACCTCTGTGATAGCGACCTTGCTTTCTAATTGTCTTCTGAAATCACTTTAATCAAGAACACTATCAGCACACTCTTTATTACCCTCGTAGACATGTATATGCCCAATTTCTTCCAGCTCTGCCCTATTCACCTTCCTTCTCACTACATATCCTAAGAAGCCCATCCCCATACTCAGATCTGCCAACTTCTCCTGAGCCCTGTTTAACTCCTCAGCACCCAAACTATTGAGACTCGGTCCTGCCTCTCCACATTATTCAACCACTGCCTCCTCTCTGCTCCCTGCACATAGCTCTTTAAAATTCATGGTAGCCACACCACTACAAAGAAGCCAAGTGCCAATACCACTTCTCCACCAAACTACAGGTTTGTTTCTCAACTTACGCTCTTTTCCAAAGTGCTTTACCATGTTTCCTTCTTCTAACAACCTATTCGGTCATCTGCAACCTGGCTCACATGTAATCCCCTGCACAGAGGCTTTCCACACAAACATAACTGACTTTATCACCTCTTTTCTTTAATTAGTTATATTATTGTTTCCCTTGACCTCTCAGCAGCATTCATCATTCATTGCCAGTGCCTTCATGGTGTGAACAAGTAGTGCCCAGTGAGGCTCCTTGCGCAGAACTGGATTAGTTTCTATCCTACCTCTCAAAACACAGCCGCACCATCTCCAAGTACTCCTCACAATCCATGCAATCCCCACCCACACATCTACCAATCAACCTTAATCGGCTAGACACTTTATCCCAATCCAGATCTTTCCATCTATCCTGACCCCTTCCCTGGGATGCACTCTTCATTGAACATCAGGTATACTCTGCAAAGACAGTTTCCATTGATTTCAGGCTGAAAATGAATGATTATGAGTAAAATAAAGTACCGCAAAAATGTAGCTAAATTTCCATATTTGTGCCACTAAGTTTCCATATTTGTGCCGTTAAATTTCCTAATCCATGCCGCAATATCCTGGGGGGCTGTCCAGTTCCCCTAATGGATTTTTGCATTTTGGTGACATTTAGTTTATTAAATTTTGCTCTATTTTTTAAATTTGGTTTGATATTTTAATTGTTTTGCTTTTGACTTTATTACTGTTTTGGTACTGCGTAAATACTTTACACATTGCCCTAAGTCATGCCTGTCTGCTCTGTGCCATAGTTGTCAAAGGGTTGAACCCAGGATAATGTAGGGACGTTGAGGATTGACCCTGGCAAGTGTTTTGATTATTCCTTAATTTGGGTAATCACCACCCTAAATATTAATCACATTTCATACACGCGCCAGTGCTGTATCAACATCATCTCTCACATCATGTACAGGATAGTCGTAGTACCTAGCTGGGTCAGAGGCACTGTTGTCGTCAAGAATACAAGAAAAAATGTGTTCTCAAAGGCAAGATTCAAAACAGCTTTCCAAATAATGTTTAATAAATGAGGAATGGCTTATGAAAATATAGTTAGTGTCAATAAATCGCAGAAACAGAACAGGAAGTCATGTCATCTCCTCCAGTTACCTGCATCATTTAGAGGACTATGAAGGTTTATTAAAAATATTAAAGTTCCATCTCCTGAAGTTTATAAAAAATATCAAAGTGCAATACAGAAGGTAAAAATATAGTCAGTCTCAATAAATCGCAGAACCAGAACAGGCAGTCATGACATTTCCTACAGTTTCTTGTGTAATTTAGAAGACCATGAAGGAGAAAGCAGGCAAAGGCTCCCAATCTGCCTGGGAGCGTAAAGTTATAGCGCTCAGACCAATTATGATGCTGCTTTTCTGCAGCGTCATGATTGGCCACTGTGCAGTCTGGGAGCTTGTCCCAGAATCAGGACGAGCGGGATGGAGCGGACTGCAGAGGTGATCTGGTAAGTTTATTTCTTTTTTTTATTGTTCCCCCCATCCTCCCTCCGAAGTCCCCTAGCTCCCTCCTCCAGCCCGCCACACCACTTTAGCTGGGGAAAGGCTGCGACTGCTCACCATGTTCTATATTTCACACACTCACTCATGTCTGACAACAGGAAGGTTGGAGGGAACATACTCCAAACAAAGGGGTCGAATATGATTGCGGTGAAGCCACCGCCGGCCCGGAGGATGCGGAATCACCGCTGCGGACCTTCAAAACACCCACCGCCAGATTATGATGGCGGTGGGATCAGCGGCGGATGGCAGGTCCGTCCGCCGCTGATCCGCGGGGTGTTGGACACAATTGGGTGGCGGTGTCTGCAAGACACCGCCAGCCAAATTACGATGGGTTAGTAAACATGCTTTTCCGCGGCAGATTTACCGCCGTGGAAAAGCATGTGGACAATAGCTTCTGGGGGGCCCTTGCGGGCCCCCAGGGTTTCGGGGGGTGGGGGGTGCACATGGGGGGTACCTATGGTACCCCCCTGCATTTGCATGCACAAAGCGGCAGGCACCGCGCGGTGCCTGCCGTTTTGTGCATGCAAATGCAAAGCATGCATATTTAACATTGCAGCGGGTGCTGCTTAAAGCAGCACCCGCTGCAATGTTAACTATACGGGGTGTGACCGCCAGGGTGGCGGTCGTTCACATCCTAATTCCAACGGAGGGACCGCCGCTGCCACTGCGGACGGTCCCTCCACCTCGGGGGTGGCGGACTGACGCAGGTCTGTCCGCCATCCTAATAGGCGCCAAAGTCGCTGAATTTCGACCTGGTCCAAGATTTTACTTACTGACTTAGGGCCTGATTCCGATCTTGGCGGATGGAATACTCTGTCACAAACATGACAGATATCCTGTCAGTCGTATTATAAGTTGCATAGGTTATAGTGGAATTGAAAGCTGGCGGACGGGATATCCATCACGTTTGTAACGTAGTAACCCTTGCATCAAGATCTAAATCAGGCCTTTAGTCCTTTATGTCCCAATCATCACAAGAGTACATTCTGTCACTGCCGGAAGTTGTTTAGTTCCATTGCAGGCAATCACAACGTCAAGTGTGCACCTTTAAAATTTTGCAGAGAGGACCCTGTCTACATGTGCTCCACCGTGGCACGCTAAGTCATCATTGCCACAGTCAGCATTCCTATTTTGCTTTATCATAGAATGTCTGAGAACCTAAAAGCCCCCACTGCAGCAATGGAACTCAGTGAACATTAATCTGTCAGTGAGCTTCAATTAATTAAGAGGTCATTGATTCAGACTGAATGCTCCTAAGTGATGCATGGATAGTGTGCTCTTCCGCTTCTAACAGGCAGAATTAATAGCCACTTGTGCTGCTGGCTTTCAGTGTGAGGCTTGCAGTAAGTACCAGACTGGCTTGTTGATACACTGAAGAAAGCACACATGTTTAGGCACAAAACAGACCTTTCTATAATCTTCAGGGTCAGTTTGCAGGTAAGATTGCCAACTTTATATTATTTTACCAGCCTGGCCTGTATTTTTATTTCTATGCCAGTTGGCAAAAGCAGTAAAATCAGGTATGTTTCACCTATTGAAAGCTAAACTTAAAAAACAGACACATGGAAAAAGTATTTGAGTTATGTAAATTATTTATAAATGATTAGTAGAACATTGCAATGTTGGGATCTCCATTAAAGACAATGAAGTGTTTCAGGGCGAATAATGGCTGGTATAAGCCATCAGCTCCAACATTCCAATGCTGCTCTTTCTGTTTCTCCCTTTTTAAGTTAGAACATTCTACCCTCAGAGGGTAAATGCCCCCCCCCCCTCACCGGGCCCCATCGCTCTAACTTGCAGTAGCTACGGATGCATGTGCCTCTGCCGACACATACATGGACTCTACAGAACACACACCTCTTCCAGCTCAACAGTAATGTTACCCCTGACTCACCCTTATCCCATAACACACAATAAGAATACTAGTCATCAACAATAATCAGCAGACCTTTGGGAACCTCCAAATAGTAGTATGCACAAATAATTGCAAATTGCCCCCACCTATTTGTGCACCTAAGTGACAATAGCACGTAATAGTGCAAATGTAACTTTGTAACTCACAAACGTGATTTTTAACTCCTAAATCAATTCCCTCACATGCAAATTGCCATCATAGTGGTGTCATTTTAATAGTGAGTCCATAAATTAGGAAATTTGTGTTATTTGTTGATGTTGCAAAGATTGGAGTTGCTGTGTCTCCAGTGGGATGGGTTAGTAGAGGGGAAGAACTGAGACAAAAAACTGTTAAAGCAAATTAGAAAATTCATTCAACTTTACGTTGCTGGATGTCCACCATGTAGACAATTACAGGTATCTGTTTTGTGAAGAAGGAGCTCTCCAACTCTGCCTGAGCGTAATCATATACTTTTCACCTTCACAAATCCATTCATGCCTATGAAGAATCCCTTTGCGAATTCCTAACAGGTGTAAATGTAGGCATTTTTGGCAGAAAACCTACTTTTGTGAATCAGACCCACTTATTACCTCAACGGAGCCCCTACTTAATAACAACAGAAACATACAAAAAATAATTTTTAGGTTTCAATTTTTTTTAATAGCCATAATTTTTAAAATTGTGTGATTCTGTACATGAGCGTTTGATAAAAAATCTGTACAATCTCAAATCACTAAAAAAGAGAAATATCTGCTGCATTGAGGATTATCTATTTTATGTGGTATAGAATGCATCAACGAATCTTTAATGTAGTATTTCAAATATCTGCACTGTAGATATATTGAAGAACAATAGTCACGTCAATAATAACCTAAAAAGTGTATTTCTAAAATGCACGTTCACAACGAAAAGCATCTTGTTGCTGACGTTTATTGGTACCTATGTCTATGAGGTCAAACAATTATCCTACCAGGCCGAGCATAGATAAGTGATGAAATATTTTATATAAATCATATATATATATATATAAATAAAATATATATGTATATTAAGTCAATCAGGAAAGGATAGCAGGAAAGTGTACAGCTCACTCAGTAACTGCAGACTCACCATGTAGTTTATTCAACCAAACACACAACACGTTTCAGCCTCCAAGGGCTCCATCCACTCCAACCCCGTTTGGCTGAGTTGATATATATATATATATATATATATATATATATATATATCTGTGCTGCACAATTGTTTTGTCATTTACTGTTATATACCAGTTGTTTAGCTTATCCTTTACCCCAGAGATCTCCAACCTTTTCTGTAATGTGAGCTACTTCTGATCAGTGAAAATCGTCGTGAGCTACTGAAGGCCAAGTAACTTGTGTATTGTTACCAGACTCCTCCTCACCCAACTTCATTGATTTTAAATCTAATGTCCATGGAGCCTGATACTATGGCTTGAACAAAATGAAATAAAATACCAGCATTTGTTAAAGCGCACTGCTACCTCCGGAGAGGTGTCCCGGCGCTGGGGGCCTTCGGAAAGATTAAGTGAGCTATTGCCCAGAGACACATGGTGTTGGGCTGACCTGTGCTGCCCGCGGGGGATCAAACTGTGAACCCCGAGGCCCGGAGACAGGCACCCTGGCCGCTGCCCCACCTCTTCCACGACAAAATACTGTGGTGCTATGATAGGGCTGCCATGTGCGCCAGTGAGTGCATGGTCTCTGGGGATGTATAAACATGTATGTGAATGAACGGAATATATGTGTGTGGGTGGGAGAGCCTGTGTCGTATGTACTTGTGGCATAGGACATACCTTTCGCCATATGTAGCACCGTTACATGTACAACACCAACATACAGCCATTTTTCTTTTTTAGAATGGGAGAAATTTTAAGAGCAGAAAAATGTTCAGCAATAATGTTCATAACAAGGAACATGTTTCTGCACTTGATGGAACATTTTTCAGCCCTTTAAATTTCTCCCATTTAAAAAAATTTCTAAAAGCCACTGGGAGCAAGATGCCTGCTCTGTGTGAATGTGACACTTTAAAAATGGACATTTTTTAAATGAGGAGTTAATTCATTCATTAAGTTTACTCTTCATTTTAATTTTCTCTTATTTAAAAGTATTTAAAAGCATTCAGAAACATCATTTTGTTCTCATGCTTCAATAGTGAGTTGAGAATGACTTTAATTTAAGAATTAAAACCTCAGAGTGGAGCACTGCTCATTATCAGGCTCTTCTATCTGCAACCTGATAATAATGTAAAATAAAGATGGCCTTTCCTTTACTTTAAAAAGGAAAAGCAACAACTATTTATTGAAAAAAATATGTCATAAAAATAAAAAAATATATATTCAGCCACCTAAACATGGATGCTAAGTGGTCGCAATGAAAAAAAATTACATTGATAAAACATTCACTGATGTGTCAGTTTTTAATGATGTTTTTTAAGTGACAACCTTTTCAACTGAAGTGAAAGCAAAATAAATAGCAGGTTTTTAAACTTAAGATAAAAATAAATAAATAAGCACATTTTGAACTAACTTTGTCACTAACAAAAAAGGGAACTACGCTCAGGGGTTTATGAACAATATATACAAGTTTTATGCAGTACCTTAAGATGAAGGGAGCAATGGGTAAAGTGGGCTGATCCATTGCTCTATGCTGTTTATACTGGGTGGAAGCATTATATGAACGTCAATTGAATCAAAAGCCCCTCTAAGTATGATTTTTTGAGGGAAAAATAGACTGGCGAGACAGCCAAAGGTGTATCAAATGGCAGACTTAAAAAAAATTGGTGAACAGTTATGAAACTTTTTTTTGTACTTTACAAGCCAGCACCAACTTTTCTCAGTTATAAAATAATAAAAGTTATTTGTGTTTTAAAAATGCTTGGGTTGGTTGGTGTTTTGTACTTGTACATGTGGACTTTCTTCACTGTCTTCACAGTATACAGAGGCTCTCTCCTCAGTTGAATCCTCCAATTAAATGTTGGCAGCGTCGGCAGCTGAAGATGTTCCCATGACCAAACTAGTAGCTCCAGATGACAGAAATGCAAGGCCCGCTGTACCTGGCCACCCACTTAGTGTGTTTCATTGGCCATCTGCTCAACCATGTTCCCAAACACAGCTTGCTTTTCTAACCAGGCCCCAGTGTGAGATCAAGATTCAAGTGCTCAACAGCTGTCCTTAACCAGCTTCCACAATTCACCGCATAGTGCTGGACTCTGTGCGAACAGGAAGGATACCCACAACCTACCGTGCTATGGATCAGTGCCGGAGCGACTCATTAGGATCTTGTGTTGTGAATTCAGGGAACAGTAGGGTGCCTTCCTGCCTGAGGGGAAGGCTACCTTCAGCCCCTGAACTCACATCAGTCTGCCTTCTCGACTGTGCTCCATAGAAGATCCACGTTAAGGGAGGTGCCTGCAATGGAATATGAAAGTGCAGGTACTCATTTCCCCAGAGTACATGTTTACTATGGGAAGTGCTGGTACTCTTCCATTTAAAGTATTGAACCCCTGCTGAGCAGCGCAGATAAAATCCATTTCAAAATGAAGCATTGCAGGTACTCATCACCTGACAGTACCTGCTCATTTAAAGCATTGTTTAGGGGTCAGTTTCGGGTTCCTACCTAGAATGTGGAAGAACCGGAATGGGTATTGTTGATCTTGGTCACCCCAAATTTTTTACTTTCACCCTTCCAGTTTTCTGAATTTGTTCTTCTTGGCTTTAGGACTCTGTGGACTTTACCACTGATAACCAGTGTTAAAGTACTTGTGCTCGCTCCCTAAAACTTGGTGAAATTTGCCTACACCTGATGGGCGCATTTAATTTATTTATACAGCCCTAGTGGGCCAGCAGCACTCCTTGTGCCACACACTAAAGTAGAACCTTAAAACATGTCTCAGGCCTGCCATTGTAGTCTGTAGTTGGGTTTTAAACTGCCATTTCACTCTGCATTAGCCGCATAATCCATCATCAGCCACATAATCTACAGAATTTAACAAAAATAAATTGTTTTTATATCAAATGGTTCAAAAGTCATGAAAAATTCAACGGAACGTGCTGCTGCGCAGTGGAAGGCCCTTTGCAAAGCTAGACTGGACACCTTTGTTTTGCTTATTGCTATATTTGGATGTTGAACTTGTACTAATGATCTGCAATCAATACCCTGGGAGTGTTACCATAATGATGAAATAATGAAGTAATACTATCACAAAATGTGGTGGATTATGCTGCATAATTTGTCTTTTCTTGCCACATAATTTACTCAGCCCTGCCACATAATTTGGCGCTTTCCTGTAGCATAATTCTACTGTCCCTGCATATAAGTCACCCTGAAGATAGGCCCTAAACAGCACATGGGGCAGGTTGGATTGTATTTTAAAAGCAGGGCATGTGTTTTGACGTGTTACATGTCCTAGTAGTGAAAAATGCCTACATTTGTTTTTACTACTGTAAGGACTATCTCTCCCACTCTATAATAAGTAATAATGTTTGATTGGGAACATGTAGAAATGTCATGTTTGGTCTAAAATGAATTAACATTTTAAATACTCTTTAATGGTAAAGTCAGATTTTAAGTCACAATTCTGTAAAAGCTACTTTTAGAAAGTTGCCATTTCCTTGTCCTAACCATTTGGTGCCTGCTGCCAGGCGTTGTGTATTTCTCCCAAATACAGTGAGACAATGCGGCTTAGGTGTGGCCAGGATGGGCCTTCCTGACGGGATGAGAGGAGCAGGGCAGTTCCCTGCTGCAATTACATTTTAAAGGGCTGCCTCAAGCACACACACAAAGGAACTTGACACTAGCCTTTGTCACCCCAGACTACTTGGAGCATTGGCAGGGGAAGAGAAGAACTTTCCAGAGCTCGATGTGGGGGTATCCAGGATTTCACCCCCACTTCAAAGAACAAATAATGCTGTGGTGTCGACGGCGTTTCGATCCCCGTGAGTCGGGATCGTCATCATGGTAGTTCCTGCATTCAATGCGAGATTGCCGACCGAAGAGAGCACTCATCGCCCTCTCTAGCCCTGCCTTCAACAGGCGCCCCCCTGCTGATCACTTGAATCAACGATCAGCCGCCTCCTCCGATGACCCAGCCCGGAGCTTATATTTCTCACGCAACCGCTGTGTGCGTGTCCTGCACTGCCCTCATCGACAACCTTGTCCTGATGACGATCCCGACTCACGGGGATCGAAACGCCGTCGACACCACAGCATTATTTGTTGGCGCATTTTACGTTTTGTGCTCTAAAAAATTTATCGAATTTTGCTCTAAAGTAACTGCAACTTGAACTTGTGGAGCCATCACTGTATATATACTTTGTCACTATGCGTCGTTCACGCTGTTCACCTTAGCACTTGCACTTTCACTTATTGTATATATCACCACTCACCTAGTGCTCTCTGGTTGTCACATGATTTGCTCGACACAGTGCTGTTTAACTGTATTTAGCCATGTGAAAGACCCTTTATAATTGCTGAATAATAAGCTTCTACAAAACTTCTTTGAGACTCCTTGATTTTCCTGTTTCTTGTAATGCTGACTGCATACATTGTTTAACTGACTTCTATTGATACCTGTTGGGAATTGTTTCTTGTTTCATTACTCACCCATCCCAACACGGTCCATGGGTTTACTCCTGTTGTTCTTACATATCCCTTTATAACAGCAGCCCAGGCCACCCAGAGGGTGCACATGACAACTGACTTGCCTCTTAGTTCACTATTGGCATTGTTGCCAAGCTCTGTGGAAGTATGAATGTTTCTAAATTCATGCCTGAAAACTATCATTTAAAAAAATACTCTCAATGCAGTGATCATCAAATATACTACGGAGAAAAGGTTCTACATGTCAATAAAATATACTTTTTTTAATTTTGAAGAGACTGTCATATTTTTTCACGTTTGCTGTAAGATGTCATTAAAAAATGAAGGTGTTTCTAAAGTTAAGTGGTGCATGACATCTTAGTTACTTTCATTCTGAATATTAGTGCTGAGTCAAATAAACAGCAGACTAGTGCTGCTGTACACCAAGGGGCAGCATCGAAAGGTCAGGAGGGCCGAAAGCGGCCTCAGGGTTGTGCTTTGAGTGTCACTGGTATAGAAGAACAAGACCGAAGGCCGAGTTCCTTTATAAGATCATAGAGCTCCAAGGTGACTTTCAACATTCTTATACTGTATGGAATGGGGTACATTATCCCATATAATGGTCACACCATCACCTTTCCCAAAACCACTTAAACCCTTGGTGCATTGCTCTTCCATATGAAACATACAGCATGTTTGCAAACATGAGGAATAAAAGTAGAATCTCTACCGTAAACTTTATCACACCACAAAAGCAGTTACAAAATGATATTAGATTATATTAAATTCGATCAGAATTTTAAAAAAAAGCCATGTAGCTCGGAAAGTACAGAAACAGAAATAGATTCTATCTTATCTATAATTACTAAAGGTGTGAAAAAATAAACATGTAGCATAAATATCTCCTTTCTGCTTATCTTAGTTCACATAGAAAAACAGAGCAGAAGAAGGAAAAGCCACCTTTGTTTTCAGGAACTGCAGATTTAATTATGCTCCATGCCTTTCACCATGGCAGCAGGCTAAGGCAGCAGGCACAGTGAACTCAAAACTCAGTTGTAATAAGCTGTTACAGTAGAGCAACTGTGTCATTACTTTCTTACAGGCAAATAAAGGTGGACGCCTGTGATAAAGATATCAGAGACCGTTTTTACACATGGGATTGCGGTATCCCCTGTATTACAAAACGACCTCCACCTTCACCCTATGACCCTGCTCGTGCCTTCCTCCGAATCCGGGTCACTGGAGTTTCATTAAAAAGCCTTCGATAATTGGCTCTCCTAACCGGCCTTTCTTTGTTCTGAATTTCACAGGTCATCTGTTTTCTCCTTTCATTAGTTAAGTGGATCCCTCGTTTGCTCCAGTCCTTTCATTAGTAAAGTCAATGATATGTCTTTCCCGCGGTTCGTTGTATTTTTTAATTACAAACTAGCGCTTCACGTGTGAGCCGTTTTCGGACAAATACATCAGTCGGATTGTTCAGTTGGTGTTACAGGGGTATGCGGCTTGTAAAGTGCGTTCAGTGCACCCAGAGAGAAGTCTCAACTACCAACCGCAGGCTTCCATGAGCAGCACAGACATCAAACACTGCAGCATTTCTAACTTGCTGCAATGGAATACCAGCAGCTTCTCTGCAGTCGACCAAATGCACCCTCTTCTCCGGCCAAAATGGCGCCTCGAATCTTGAGCCATGTGTCACACAGTGATGTTTAAAAGACTACTACAGTCACTTCTCTCCCCAGCAATGTTTATGTCATTGGGAATTTACCTAGTGACTGTAACTAGTGGTCAGTATGTGAGCCCACATATATGCGCATAAAGGACATAATATGAACCTAGCTGGTAGCAGTGTACAGTTTAACAACTATACTATATTTCACATATGTACAATTCCATCTCATTTGTACCATTTTAAGCAATGTTAGGTAAGTAATTTTCCTAGAGTCACACAATTTTCAGTCAAGAACCAGAGATCAGAACCGAGGGACTCATATCTCAATTATAGGAGGCCACTGAATATGCCACAATTCCTGTATCATACTTTCCAGATGGAATTCAATTCAATTCAATTCAGTTGATTTATATAGCGCGCTACATACCCAGAGGGTCTCAAGGCGCTTGGGGAAGGGTGGGGAGTTATTTGTCGAATATCCAGGTTTTAAATTGCTTTCTGAATGTTAGGTGGTTCTGAGTGAGGCGAAGTTGAATGGGAAGTGAATGAAAAACATCTCGGGGTGGCTGGTGCACCTTTGACTCTGCAGCCATGTTTTCTGCATTCTGGGGACCGTCTTCAATGTCAGTGAGGAGAGAGGCGTCTACAGAAGATTCAATATGTGGGATATAAATAACCCACACTGGAAAGTAGTAAAGTCCACTGCATTTTTGTGAGGACTGTTACTGATAAGCAGTCTTCATTTAAATCTGGTAATGGTTACCAGGCGCTGTATTAAAGTGCTAATTCAACTTTCACAGCCGGTGGAGCGGGACCTGAATTTAGCAGAGGCAGCACCTCCGTCTAAGCAGAGAAGCGTCACCCCACTCAAAAATCCCCTAAAGCCCTAGATATGAAAAATAAAATGGTAATTAATTACCATTTTATTTTTTTCCCCGTCCCGAGCCGAGCGTAGAGACGGGGGTGGGGCCGCTGCTAAGTGACAGCATCAGGGAGGAGGGTGGGTTGGTTTTGCCTCGTTTAAAGTGCGCGTCTTTTTGGCCGTCTGTCTTGTGATAGCCAGCCACACATGCGCACTTTAAACATTTCTAACAAAGCTGTCTTAAGAAAGCTGGCTTAGAGCAAGCCAAAGCCTCCAGAACACTGTGGAGCGCCAAATGAAGTTACTCCCACTAATCCTAGCGCTGCTCTCATGCTGGTGAGAGCAGCACCAGGATTGGCCAAGGGAGTTCCAGCATCCTGTTGCTGTGTCGGCAAAATAAGAGGTCTGGAGCAAGGACGTCGCAGAGTTCCGTAAGTTTTATTTAAATCTTTGATATTATTTTACACACGCGTACCTCACCCACCTCCCCGTAGATTCCATCCGCCACTAGGTTTTAGAGTGTGGGCGGGCACTCCTTCAAGCAGTTGGGTGCAGTACACTGGTATGTGCAGGGGTTTCCTATGACCTCCTTCACCCCATCCTGAAAGGCACCCTTAGTGGTAGACTAACTATGCAGTAGGTTGAACAAAGTGTACCTCTCAAAAGCCTGTTTGCCCCAGTATCCATGTCGGTAATACAGTGTTTTCAGAAAGGGAAAGATATTCCCTCATTTGCATGGTGCTATGCAAATGATGATACATCCTAAAGGCACAAAATGTGCACGGTGTTGATAGATATTATAGAAGAAGATGTGCAAACATACTTGATCTCTTCTGTAACAGGGGCTTGCCCCAGCGATGCACTAAATGCAGGGCCCAACACCTGGACAACTTTTGGGATCTAATTTAAGGTGTATAATTTAGGGGTTAATTTCTCACATCCTATAAGCTGTTTCCAGTAGCTCATGTATTCCAACTTTCAGAAGATAAATGCATATCTGTGTTTGCTGTGCTACTGTACATTATATATTCATGATTAGCACCTGTGGTTTGGCCAATTCTTATTACAATAGTACCAGTTGTGTTATTTACAATATTTCTAAAAGTTAGCCAATCCACCTACTTTTTTTGCAGAACACTATAAGTCTTTGCTGTCCCTAATAATTGGGGTGAAGAATGAAATATTTTTGTCATTCCACCCACCTCTCTCCATGTTTTTGAATTAGGTTTGGGGTTTAGGACTCTCTTCGCAATTACACTGCCATTCAGTATAGCAGAACATGTGCTCTTCACCTACAACACAATGTAAAATTATTGGTTACGGTCAATTGCATTATTAAACTTTCCAGTGAGGTAATGGTAGGTTGGTACCAACTTCCACGCCCTCACCTTTTGCGCCTCAATAAGAGTACCTGTCAGGCCGAGCAAAGGTCAGTCTGATAGACACTCTTTATTTTTGGGTCAGGCATCCAGGAGTTAGACATGCGCTAAATGCGCAGACTTATTGCTGCCTGAGCTGAACTTTGATGGACTGAAGAAGTCACAGCTCCTGTGGGCGTGACCTCCTCAGCCCAGCAAAGGTCCTCGAGGCCCTCTCCCTCATGATAAGGATAGAATGTCACTCATTGCCTTGGGCCTGGGTGCTTCATATTTAAGCACTGAAGTGCCCAGGCCCGAGTGTCAATCAGACACCTCATCACGGAATGGGATGAGTGGACAGTCTCACTGACCCCAACCAACTCTGTGATTCTCTAGGACTGCTGCCTTCCCGCATTGGCTGACCTTATTCCATGCAATTAGGGAAGGTAGCAGTCCTAGAGAATCAGAGAGTGGGGCATCAGAGGTTTGGGGCTGTTGCATTCCCTCATTGGCTGACCTGAGGTCAACCAATGAGGGAAGACAGCAGTTCCAACCCTCCTGGGACCTTCAAGCAGGGCTGCAGGTAAGTGTGATTTTTTTTAAATAAATGTTTGGTTCATGTATGCATGTTTGAATATTTGGTAATGAGTGTTGTGAATTGATGTGTGTGCGCGCATACATGTGTGAACGAACGCATGGGTGGGAGTGAGTGTCTATGTGTGCATGTGTCTCCCGTCTTCCCGCTCCCTCCTAAAATTACCAGCCACCACTACTCGTTGGTACAGAAAATACATCTGTGGCATGGAAGTTAATGGATGCAGTGTGTATTAGCACCACCTACATATGTGACTAAAATGTGAAAATATATTGCCACTGCACTGTCCCCTTCCTGGCTGGTGCAGGGTGGATCTGAGGAGAAAGGAAAGCTCCTCAAAGAGGGTAGCATGGCGTGTGCAACTTTGGACTGTTGACTATGGAGAGTTTAAAAAACGGAAGTGCTGAAAATGAGGTTTGTGATTTGGTGGGAATTTTCCCAGTATTGGGCCTAAGAGATTCTCCAGACACTTCCTTTTCTGCAGGAAGATACTGGCACCTTACCACCAACTTCTAAGAACCTTCATGGGCGTGGAGGAACATCTGCAGAAAGTTACACCTCTGCCTAAGACGCTGTAAAACAAAAACAAAATGGCTACCGCCCTCCACTTGCACCAAGAGTCTGAAACTACTTTACAGTGGTGATGGTCGGAGTCACGTTTACCGCCTCAGTGGCACTCAAAATAGAGGAAGAGTGCCATCCTGTGAGGTGGAATCGGCTTCTCAGTTGAGAGTGGACTACACTGGGCCATGTGGAGGGCCTGGCTGTAAAAAACCTGGACCACAGGGTCCTGTCCTACTGACCTAGGACTGTAAGAAAGGCAAGGAGTAACTTTCTCATCAAAAAGAAATATTGAGACAAACGGCCTGATTATGATGGTGGGAAGACATTCGTCCAACCGCCATCCTGTTGGGAATGGGACTGCCCGACTAGCTCTCTGGGTCCCACAATAGGGATTATGATACGACCGTCTTCGAGGCGGTCGCAATGTGTATGTTTTTTATTGCGGCGTGTGCTGCAGGGCTGCAAGTACACGCAACAGTACAACAACAAAAAAACATTTTGTATATCCCTGCACTATGTGGCAGGCACCATGCAGTGCCTACCACATGGTGCAGGGATATGTAGGGGGGCACCATAGGTGCCCCCCCAGAACCCAAGGCTGAGAGCAAGGCGGGACGGTGGTAAAAGGGGCCTGCGAGGGGTCCCTTTCCACCTGCGTTTTCATGGTGGGTTAACCACCATGAAATGGCCAGCGGATAGGGACTTGTAATACCTACGGCAGAGTCCCCTGAAGAGGCACCACCACTGTTGTAGGGATTCAAGTCCCTCCAACGCACCGTCGGATGCGTGGCAGTTGGTTTCTCCGACCGCCAACCATCCACCCGCCATTATAATGTGGCGGGCGGACCTCCATGGTCTGAGGGCGGTGGGACCGCCACTGACGGGCTGACGGTGGCGGTCCCACCGCCATCATAATCAGGCCCTTAGTCATTTTTCTGGAGATCTGGGACAAGGCACAAAGCTCACCTATAAAAGCACAACATAGTTGGGTACAGATGTTCGGTTTACCCTACTCTGAGATGTTTGTGGACTCAGCTGGACCACATGGATCCCTCATTTGCTACAGCCTCTTGCGCCACTGGAGAACAAAAAAAGGCGACTAAATCCAAACATAATACTTGGGATCAAATCGGCTACAAAATCTATCACTGCAATGAAGCAATATTACTGACTATGAAATCCAACTTTCTCCTGCTCTGAGTTCTCAACAGAAAAACTGAAGGTTCCACAGGAAACATAACAGAAACATGTAGAAATTCGAGAGGCCCTTGCCATCTTCAGCATCTTGCATGGCTACACAGTAAAACTTTTGACAAGTCCCAAACTGCAAGGCTTATCCAACATCCACTTAAGTCCCGAACTGACATAAACATTGAATTGTATTAGTGCTTTATAATTTTTTGGTACAAATTCTTCTCTGGGAAACTGGCTGCTGTTTTTGCCACAGCTACCAGAGATTAAGCAGAATTTCTCATTGTACTCTACTGTGATGCCACCACATAGGGTTTCATTAAGTTGGGTAGGGTACTCACTCTCATATAGTACCCCAATTTCCAGCAGTGGTCCGTGCAGGTAAGCGCAATGGGGCGATGAGGCGGGGTGGGGTGAGGAAGTCGACATATGACTGAATAGGATTTATTTAATTTTCCCAATTCCATCGTCTGTCGACTTCTCCCCACTCCTGCCTCGCCGCGCTTACCTGCACGGACAGCTGATGCTTTCAACTTTCCCAAAATGAGTGCTGCTGACAACACTGCTGGGTGGTGTAGAACACAGGTGTGACTGACTTGCAGACTGTGTTTTTAAAGTGTCATGTTTCGTTGGGAACCCCAAAATAGGCTTGAGTAGTCACGTGACCCTTCACCTACATTTACCGTACCATTGTACTACATAACGGGTTTTGGTATTGACCGTTTACCTACTTAGGCACTCCATAAATGTTGTGAAGTTTTCCCACAAACTAGCCTCATTAATTATGCATGAGGATTCTCAGAATCACAGCAGGACTACCATTTTCTGCATAATAACTATGTATGAGGGGCATCACTTCCGTCATCCTCGGCCGACATGACACAGCAAGGTAGAATCCCCTGAGGGTACTTTTTGGGTATATATACACACCAGAACTTTGCTGGGGTGACAGAGGAGAAAGATTTCTATGCAGACACACTGACGCGAAACGCTAAGGTTCCTGCATGCAGACACTCCAGCACGCAGTGGTCTGACATCCCTCGCAGGTGTCCATCTCCAGACCAAGACGAGGTCCTTCATTCTCTCGCACCAGGTAATGGGGTTAGCCTCATTCTAGGGGGATTCTTGGCTACACATTTACATACATGCTAGGTACAGTTAGGTACATCTAGTTTGGGTTGCATCGTAGGAGTATGAATTATTACTGCCATGTATTTATATGCTTGCACATATTCATTGTTTTAGCACTATGGTAGAAATCTACTATCCATTTACTCTGTTAGTGCTTATAATCGTTTATATCTGTTTCTGTCTTATGGTTGTTTCAGCACCCCTATTTTACAGAAGAAGGACGCTGGTTCAATAAATGCTTATTGGAGACATCCCCACCGTTTATTCTGTGTGTCTCTCTGAGACAAAGTGAGCATGAGTGACCTGATGGGACAGGGTTGTCAGGTTCAATAGTTGTCAGAAACTATTCTCTACTTTGTAAGAGGAGTTTACAGTGTCACTGCGAGCTAGCTGGTGTACAGGCTTACATACCGGGTGTGGTGTGTCTGGAATCAGTCTGGACACCAATCCCACAGTTTATGTTGTCTAAACGCGCAGATCCTATATAGATTTATAAGAACTACACAACAAATGTTGCACCTCTACTGCCAATAGGGCACTACAGCAGGAGTTCCTTCTAACCCCTGAATGCAGCTAATGGAGGCCTTGGGTCTCCAGGTACTTGGAAACACTTTGTCTCAGGTATTTCAACCACTAATCCTGGCATAATTGAGCCTTTGTGTGCCACTTCTTTTAATAATTTGGAAGGCCTAATCTTGAAAAGAATACATACATTTTAAAGAAAATCATACAAATAGTTAAAAGAATTCTTCAGAGTTTTATAGACTTTAGCACACCTGCTAACAAACAAATTATTTTCTATAGGTTTATGCACATTTTCAATACAAAAACGGTTCTCAATTTTAAGGTATGTTAGAACATTTTTAAAGAAATGTCACACAATTTTAAAATAAAGATGTTGCTACCTTTTAAACACATGACAAAACTTCCAAGAGAAATCTGAATATTCATTAGTCGAATTTTGTACCATTTTTAAAAAGTTCTATAAGCTGTCATAGAATGCTCTTCATATTTAGACAATTACACCCAGCACTTAAACAATGGTGCTCTTTTAATCTTCGCCCCCACAGGCTTTCCAAGGAATTCAACTCACTTTGAAACATGCTCCAATCTATTTCAATAAAGTTGTTTTAGAGAGATTGCTACGATGATCTGAATGTGCCATGTTTCTATAATTAACCAACGTAACTCAAAATGAACATAAGTGCACTGCAAAAAATTATTGGGCACACATTTTAAACAAGTATTGGCAAAGCCAATGTGTATCGCCTTTTGGTTTTGCAAATTCGGGCAATTGGCTTTGAAACTACTATTTCCCAATGGTCTTCAGAATCAGCAAAAAAAGGGTAACTGCCTATGCTACACAACATTAGCAAAAATAAACAAACCGTAATGTTTTGTGTGCCTGCATGAATCACCATGCATGCACACATATGCGTCATTACGATGCCTGGGGTCTAGCGTGTTGATGTACATGCATGCATTGTGCAAATGACGCAACCACCATGTTTTTTAACCAGCCCAACATAGCAGAACGTGAAGTTCTAATTTTAAAACAAAAAAGCAAGCACTGACAAAGCCAATAGGTCTTGGTTTGTGCTAACACGTGCTATGGCAAGCATGCACAAACGCTGGTTCAGAGAAAAGCACCTTCTGTTCCAAACAGCCAGAGGAGTGCTGTGTCCACAAGATAATGCAGACTGGTCAAGATATATTCCATAAAAAGGAGAAGGGAAGGATTATTACACTTGCCAATGAAACGTGAGGCACATATGTATATAAACAAACACATGCACACACATGCATACATTCAACATTGATAAAAGTAGATAGACACAGATATGGACGCATACATATTGACATCACTAGAGACACGTGCACAAATATGCAAGAGGGCCCAGTCAATTGCAGCTATATGGGCACCGGCACGCAAACACACACGAAGACACTAAAAAAACCTTTGTCCACATCCAAACCAATCAGACACATGCACATAAAACACTGACAAACACAGATAAACTGTGACACAGATAAACAAAGACGTACACATTTGCATAGGCACAGAAACGTAAGAGACCAACACACATGAACAGAGACACAAACATTTACACACATTCAAGAAAAACACAGGTTGGGATTCCCCCAAGTAGCAGGAAGACCAGTAACCCATGTGTGCAAGAGTTGTGGCTTCTTTTCAGCTTACCAGAGACATAGCATAATTATCAGATACTAAGTGAGGTGCTGCAGTGTTTATTTTTCGTCTTGAGTGGGTGCTGACATATTATCCTTTTGAACATGGTACTAAACTAAGCATATAGGAGCTGAAGATGTTTACCTCAGCAGTTTGGGGAAGAAGGCTGGAAAGATAAAGGGCACAGGCCTCTTAAAGCAATGTCAGAGCCATGGGAAACATCACAATAGAAATCCGGTAAATATCACCTGTCCAATAATCAAAAATCTCTGTTCATGCAGTGCATAGATATATGTCAAGCAGTATACAAATGCCCAAGTTTTACAGGAATAATTTTGTTCAAAACAGGTTGAGATAGCTTCCCACTTGTCTGTTGGCTTTAAGTAGTTGCCTGTTACAATTAATGCCCTTTTTTAATGGATACTTGTAACTGCAGATTCCTCACCTTTGGAATATCCCCAGTCTCCAGACTGGATTGGAAAATGTTACAGTATAACTCTGCATGCTGGTAGGTGGCTTTGCGTGCCTCTGCGCCAGCCTCATTCTGCCCTGAAAATGATGGTTGGAGCCACATATTAGCAACATACTTGCATGCTGGTGTCAGTTCCTTTCTTCGTGTGCCTCTGTACATGGACCCAAAGCTAGCTCCCAACTTTTTCAGTCAGTTTATACGTTTTCTGTCAAAATTCTGTCTTTTCCGTATGAAAGGGAACATGTCCCCCTCCTAAAACTACAGGGTTTAAATCTAGTAAGGACTGTAGCAAACAAATGTCTGTGAGAGATCCCTACACAATGTGTCTTTGGTATTTGGGTTCTTGACACAGTTCTATGCTGTGCGAAGAGGGTGCCCTTTTGAACCTAACCGACATGGTAGGTTTACAATCCGACCGCCGAATTCCAATGTTGGCAGACGGAGTGTAAACCGGCCGGTCAATCCGACTGGCTTCCAATGGACTCAAGGAGCATGTCAGCCAATTAGAAACCTCCACATAATCCCTTACAGACAGATGTCGGCCAGTTGAAAACCTCCACATAATCCCTTACAGACAGCGTTTCCGCAGTCAGGATTATGATGTCAGTTTCCGACAGGCTTTCCATGTCGGGATAACATGGAAAACACGTAATAGAGCGACTTTGGGGTCCTCTAGCAGGGCCCCCTCCCCTCTGCGGCATACGGTTGTGGGCCTGAGGGCACCAATGGTGCCCCGGTAATTCCCTGTACCATGTGGCAGGCACCAGGAGGTCAATTTCTTACTCATGTTTCCGCAGGAACGCCATGCAAAGATGAGTGGTCCCAACTTTCCCCCGGTCGCTGACATACCCAACAGAGTCAAGGCAACAACAGTAAACCCAGGGTAGAAGGTAAAGGAGGGATGGAGAAAGAATCTGTCCCACGATGTCCCCCACTCATGAACAGGACCAGGCAACCATGACAATTCCCTGCCTAGAAAGAGATAGAGTGCGTAAGTATAAAGAAATATATAACAAGTAAATACCAATATTGATGAACGTGTGCAGTTATCAAGTACCTAGATATTCCCTTCTCCCACTAAATGATAACAGAGTGGTTCACGTGGGGTTATAGCCTTTGTCTGTCGAAAGGGAAAGGAAGAATATCAATAAAGTAAACCTACATGTAGGGAAAAGAAATCAGGAAGGGGAGCACTCTAACACCCACCTAAGACTACTACTGACACGTAGACACAGGTATCTTGATAAGAGTTTGGTTTCTTCTTATATGGTAATAATAATATAAATAGAAGCTCAGTTCCTGAGCATTACATAAGTCCTCCTTAGAGTCAGGAAGAAACAACAGAGAATTCCTTATGTCTTTCAGGAATACTCCGGTTCAGTCAATTAACAAAAGAAAAAAATAAACGGAAGAAAAGCAAATCTCCAGGGACCAGGTTTCCAACAGATAAGTATATTGCACTTTAATTATGAGAAACTCATGTGAAGCGCAAAAGCGCTGTTACTGTCTTGCTGAAAGGGAACGCTGTGTCTCTCTTTGTTGCAAGGAAGGTCAGAGATTCAGCGGCACGAGAGCCGTCGGAGAGGAATATCAAATAACCGCAGAAGGAGTCGAGAAACGCCTGGGGCCTTGAGGAGAAGACGTGCCGAGACAAAGACCAGAAATGACGACCCTCGGCGACAAACCGAAAGATCAGCAGTTGAGTAACCTAGAAGTGAGGCATGATCCCGAACACTAGAACGTGAAGCGTTTCAGTGCGGTATCGGAAGAGTTTTACACTCCTCTGCCGGTACCCACGATTCATCATGGCGGGACCATCATTCATGACACCTGCCACACAGTGCAGGTATTTACAGATACTCCCATTTCTTTATGGGCGCTTCAGCTGCAGCCGGTTTCCGATCACCGCACAGGCTCCCATAGGGAAATAGGAGTTTGCATCGTAATTGCGGTTTCGGACCGCCGACCAGAGGTCGGTGGATTCCGAAACCGCAGAGATGTCAGTCGGAGGCAGCTCCATCTGACTTCATTATGAGGCCCTTATTTGGAATGACCATAGACGTATGTGGTGGCTCATCTTTGAGGGACATATATATAACGTGTGTATGGTGCGTGTCTAATCTTCTAACTATTCTACATTGATGGAAATCCGTGAAGTCATTGAGTACGGCGGTCTCCAACCTTTTTCTTTTGTTGTACTATTTTTTGGGAGTGAGTAGGGATTCTGCTAAAGTCATTTCCCTGGTTCAGTCAACCAAGGTGAATCAAGACAGAGGAATATGCAGATCTCTAAAAATAGATTTTCAATAGCAAAAGATACAAAGTCGTGTTTGTGTTATCTATGAAAGCGCCTGTTTGAATGCAAGAAGAATGTATGAATATATGTTCTTGAAGTATATGCTCTGGTGTTTCATGTATTCTTGTTTTTATAGCTGCTGCATTCATGGTAACACGTTCCAGTGAGGGATACCTTTTGAGAAACCTACTTGGAAAATAGTCTTGTCAAAAAACTCACAAAGGGATTAATTAACTGCTGTGTACTAGGTAATTACTGGTTACATCATTCAATTTAATTAATTAATTTCGGTATAAAGAACAGGTAGAATAATCTTTCCAATTTTGTTTCAGGTCTCGTTCCTCGCTGGTCCCTTTCCCTCGCTTGATCGCTCGAATATCCTGTGCCCTTAACTCCTTGACCGATGTGAAAATTCCACCGCGGAGCTGGGGAAATAATGAGTGGGTGGGGTTCGGACAGCCCCCAGCCATCCTCCGCACACGCCCACTGTGACGTTGGACAGCCCCCGGCCGTCCGACGCATGCAAGGGGTTAACGTAAGCAGAATTGGGGATATTGAGAGGTGGATCGATTTTGTGCGTTGCACTGATCCCGAGGAGCGTTCTCAAACAGCGAGCCTTGGCACAAGGTGTCTCTCCGTCTTGTTCCCAGTACTCTGCCAAAGAGCCGATTAGGTTGCTAGTCTCTTGCTCCCTCTATTTCTTGGACCATCACATGAGTGAACTCCAAGCTCTTCCAGTTCAGTCCGAAATTCGAGATCTGCACACTGGCACATCTGATTGATTGTTGGGCTCCGCGTTTGAGGGTATAGACAATGTCAAGAAAGAAACTCACGTCAATGAGCAAGGGAGGCGCTTATGTGACGCTCTGACCATCATTTCCAAGACAAAATGAGACACTAGACATCAGTCACTAAAGGTGCATAGGTTACGCTGGAAGCAAGCAGCTAGCGATGGAAGGCCAGCATTGGCTCCTCTGGACAAATCGCGAGCTGGCCTGTGGACACCAACCCAAAATCATCAGAACCAGGACAGGTCAGAACCAGGAAATGTTCAGGAACGGGTTTCTACCTAACTGAAGGGCCTGTCCGGGTCCCACGGTCAAGCTGCATTTGTCTCTTACAATTTCACAAACACCTTTTACTGTTTTCCCCTGCATTTTACTAAGAAAAACATTTTTCTTTCTGTCTCAATTAGACGCTCCTATGGTGTTCCTTTTGAGAGCAGCACAGGAACAACTAGCACATGGAAGAGGGTGGGGAAATGCTGGTGGTGACACAATTTCTGTTTTCTAACTAAATAGGTGTGTGACATTTTAAACAATCTGTGAACGTTTTAAAGAAACTGATGCACACATTCTAAATAATGTCACACATTTTAGAAACTTGCATTTTATGCTTTATACATATTTCTGCCTTTATATAAAATAGTTCTGCACAATTTCTGAAATTCCTAAACACACCTTAACAGCATTTTGATCATACATTACATTTACAATAATCCTACACATTCTTTAAAATAGAATTTGCAGAACTTTTTTAGGGGGCCCTATCTATTTAGGGAGCTTGCATAGGTTTAAAGAATTCTTTCAATCTTTTTATAATAATTCTGAACAAGCTTGGATACTAATAATCTGTGTTAATAACATGGCACTTATTTAAAATACCGCAATCCCCTTTTTAAAAGCACATTTAAATAACTCTGCAAATCAGTCAAATAACCCTGACAAGTTGTTTCTAGTTATTCTGAGTGCAGAATTTTCAGAAAGCTCAGCACAATTTTGAAAGATTTCTCCACACATTTGCAAGGAGTCTCTCAGGGCCTCATTACATGTGCCCTGTTAACGGGCGCGATATTTATCGCACCTGATAAAATCCAACTCCACCGAGTTGGAATTTATTGGGTGTGATAAATACCTCCCATTTATAAGTATTTGGAGGAATAACCTAGGGATTTGGTACTCACCTCCAAATTCAGCATGTTTCGATTAATACCGGTAATTTTTCCACTGATGAATACCAGCCAATATTTATCATAGAACTCATAATTGTTACATCTGCAGTAACAGGGACTCAAAGCCTAAACCTCAAAAGAAAAGCACACTACACCTTTTGTTTAAATTCTACAAAACATTAAAGGTTTTATGCATAATTTTTAAAATATACTTTCATATTTCCTAAGTAGTTCTTCTCACTTTTAAAGAATGTGTGCACATTCTCTGTTTTATGTACTATTCAATGTCTGAAATAAAATATAATTTTTCAAACATTCTCCAAACGTATCTAAGGTGTTTGCAAACTTTGTAACATAAATTGTCTTTTTTGTAAAAAAAAAGCCAGGATATCTTTGAAAAATATTGTTCACACTGTTTACCAGAATAAGGGCCATGTTTTCAAATACCTTTGCCCAAAACACAAAAAGGTCAGGTGGCTTCTACAACACTATTTTTATCAGTGTTTTGGTACAAATCACTGATACCTAAATTACCAAAAATCTGGCATGGATAGGTGTAAGCACAAGAGGAGAAGAAAGACCAATCTAATTGGAAAAGGAAGCTTCGTTCACATAATTTGACATGCTACATCATAGGCAAGCTCTCCCCACCCTGGTAGGACAATACCACCAGGGCGGACTCGACCTCCCAGTAAACCCAATGGAGGGAGTTCTTAAATAAGAAAATCTCCTGGACAAAACAGAGGGATCCAGATGAAGGAAAAAGTACCTAGAGGTAACCGGGTTTTCACCTTTATTAGCCTCAATCTCCACACATGGAGGTTTACGTTTTTGTTCTAAATGTAGGAGGGACAAGTGGGAGTGGCTAGAAAATGGGAATACTTTCTACAAAGTGGGAGGGGGTTAGGGAAATGTAAGGAGAGGTTACGAGAGGGACAGGCTACTACAAACCTAAGCCCATTGCTATTCACAAACTACACCTACTAAAATTACTACAGCCCTAAAGATTACAAAATAGTAATGGATGTACTCCATAAAGCCTTGCAAAAAAGGCAAGCACCATGCATGATCACCCACAGGTACTGCAACATACTCACCTAGAATAATAATGAAGTCAGGGTCTTAAATTAACACCCCACGGGAAATAATGTTCAATAAATTCAATTATGTTGACTTTTATAATGGTAATAAGTATATATAAGTATTAAATAATTGTTTTAGAACCGAATAATAACAAACTTAATTAAAACATTTTTTTTATTTTGGTAAAAGAATTATGATTATTTTAATTAATTCAAATAAAATACTACTGGGTGTGGATATTTTAAACATTATTCTTCAAAATATATTATTCATAAATTACATAAATTAAATAAATTATATTTAATTAGCTATTTATTACACATTTATTAAATTATTACATTAACAATAAAACTGGCTGTAACAATGTATTTACTTGTTCTAGGCTAATAGTAAATATTTTAAAATATTGTACATGTATATTTTATATCATTACATTTTAATATTTGTTGCTATACTTTCCTACAGGAAGCTCCTCACCCCTGTAATAGAACTCTGCACCTACATGTAAATAGTTACTAGCACTAACTAACACTAACTTCATACTCATAAATCCTGTTGTAGGATGCTTCACCTGGGGTAAAAGACATGTAAATCTACATCTAGGTGTAAATCAACACTCAGAAATGGTGGATAAAAAAAAGTGTAGATCAGTACATTGGTGTAAATCTACATGTGTAAAACTACCTGTGAGAATCAGGCCATTAGCTTAATTTTATGTCCTCCATTTTGATTGTAGAGAATTGCATAATGAGCGATTGACATGCTTGCATACTTTAATTTGATGTGCAAACAACATGGAAAGAAAATAAATGAACAGAAATAACTGAGATAGTTTAACGCTGTAGTAAGACGTACCTAAAAGTAAAATCATGGTTCAAATATACCAAGCTATTTAGGTGATTGACATAGAGAGATGGAAACAGTGTACTCTGGTGGCTGCTACAGTTTTGAAGACCTTTTAAATTTGAGACTTTAGGATGGAGACACCACAATTGCAGGAAATTGCATATATTGTTCTTTGCGCACCAAAATCTTGATATTAGCTAGTGATGCTGACTCCAGTGGGTGATATCTCCATGACAGGACTATTTAACTAACATATTTTGTCTATGTCGCACCAGATGAAAGCATCCAAATCGCTCCAATGTATCCACTTTAGCCAACCATAGCATCACCAGTGCTTTATTTGAAGACACTATCTTCCCATGGCAGTCTCTATCCTCATCTGTGCTATTTTGATAGGGAAGGACATTACTGTAACAACAGAGGCCATGAACAGCAGAGGTCAGGATCACTTTACTGTTAGGAAGCTCCAAGACAGTGGTGATCTGTGCTGAGTTTGAAGAGCTTAAATTGAGTTTGAGAATGGCACTTGTATCTGTTCTGGCCTGTTCTTGAGGCAGGGTTTTTTACAGACCTAACCACACCAGACACAGCCATGTAGGGGGAACACTTTTTCTTAAATTATTATTACAACTTGGAACCCCCTTCCTGCGACTCTCAAATCTTTACCTTCGCTTGAGTCCTTCAGGAAGTAATTGAATACTTGGTTGTTCAAGCAGTTGTAATTCTTACTGTGCTTCCTCCGTTTTCACAGATTTGACTTTGGAATCCTGTACAGCGCCAGGATGCTCTGTTTAGGGTATCAGTGCACTCTATAAATTGCCATTGATTCATTCATAGATTATGTAGCTATCTTAGCTCTGGCTACAGCCTGTTTGGCAAATAATTAGAAAAAAGGGGACCCCTATAAGTAATCGTAGCACCTGCTATACATAGGGAACAAACAGAGTTAAGAAAAGTCTATAGCTAAGTGACACATACCAATTGTACTTAAATTAATACAATCTAGATGTACGGTTGAAGATAGAAAGTCCAACTGTATAAAAATTATCTCCAAACACTGAAAACTTCTGTTATGATTTTATTAGTATGTATTATACATATCAATCAATTTTTTGGGAGAAATTACATATTTTATATTGTTTTTTATGTATTTCTCTTTTGTTTTTGTTTTTTTAGGATTATTTTTCAATACAACAAATAGTCAATTAAAACCATATTAGAAAAAGGACAAAACCAATAGACATAAAGCTGAATGCATTGTTGAAGGCAAAGCGGTAGATGTCACATCTACCGCTTTGCCTTCAACAATGCATTCAGACATAAAGCTGAATGCATTGTTGAAGGCAAAGCGGTAGATGTGACATCTACCGCTTTGCCTTCAACAATGCATTCAGCTTTATGTCTATTGGTTTTGTCCTTTTTCTAATATGGTTTTAATTGACTATTTGTTGTATTGAAAAATAATCCTAAAAAAACAAAAACAAAAGAGAAATACATAAAAAACAATATAAAATATGTAATTTCTCCCAAAAAATTGATTGATATGTATAATACATACTAATAAAATCATAACAGAAGTTTTCAGTGTTTGGAGATAATTTTTATACAGTTGGACTTTCTATCTTCAACCGTACATCTAGATTGTATTAATTTAAGTACAATTGGTATGTGTCACTTAGCTATAGACTTTTCTTAACTCTACAGCCTGTTTGGCTCCATCTACCCAACTGCTGATGGTTAGATGTCCATCTCATCAGCTACTAATGGGAGTGTTTTTACTTTCCATCAAACATACTTTCTCTCACAGCCAGATGGACATTGAGTTTACATGCTACTGACCGATCTGTCCAATCTATTACTGGTAACACTTACACCTCAAACTTCCCTGCTTTCCTGATAGTTGTTCTGAACGTGTGCTTTGCTGCCTGTGAGAGATCTCTGCCTGTTGATGGCTTGACTTCCACTCAAACAAGAGCAGACATTTCCATCCAGTTTACCAATTATGGAAAGGCCTGCCTCCAACTCATCGATTATGGACAACACATTCCTGCTCAAAGCAAAACAAATCCTGTTCATTGTTGAAATTACTTGAACAGTCTTCAAACTCTGGCTGTTCCACTCTGAGCGGGGATCAGGGAATATTGTACAATGACTTTAGGACCCACCCTTAGACTTTAATGACTTCTGATCCTCGCTTCTGCTACTATGAGGACAAAGGACGCAGGTGCCGAGGGACTTATCACTGAGCAATATTGGGATAGGAGATCTATGAGCAGCAGAAAAGGTCTGAGAGAGACCTGATTCCAGTATAAGAAACCAGGACAGCAGAACCTAGAGAGGCAAAATACAATTAAAGGCGGGATCTGGAACAATACACCCCAGGCGTAGATCCACCATCATTGCACTAAAAACACTCTCACAAACAACCGCCTAAGGCACTTGGAAGGGCGCAAAACCCAATGCTCCTGTGCCACAAGACCTCGATAGCGTACAGGCTGTAGGTGGAGTGCCTCAGCACCGAAACCCTACCACACTCCGTACATTTACAATGATCAGGTTCAAGACTCGCCTACCATATGCAACACCTCCATGAGAATAACCCACACACTCCAAATCACCCACCCACACTATGTGGTTACGGACAGAACACTCCAGTGGAAAACTGCGCTGGATGAACTACAACTGCACACAGATGTATTTACAATGTGCCAAGTAATTGAGGAACACAGCACTAGACAAATACTCAGTAACATAACATAACTTAGCAGCCACCTCCTTGTGGTTCTTACTAGATTGCCTCCATTACCCCCAACACCCTAATTTTTCACAGCAGTGTGGGCAGCACAGAAGTGCTCGGAAGCCAAACATCTAAAACTCTGCAAATCAATCACCAGTTACTCCTGCTTGAATACTTTCTATTTTTTTAAGAAATATGGGCCCAGATAGATTTGAAATAACTGAAATCACTGGTTTCAACTTATTTGACTAAAATAAACAAGAATTGGCAAAGCAGCAGTAACAGGAGGTTGAGGAAAGCAACACAGGGAGCCTGGGTGGGTAGAATAATAAAGGCAACAGGGAAGAAGGCAGGGAGAAGAGACAAACGCGGAATGCAGGGGGGGAGACTTACGCGAGAGAGACAGCTCAAACACACACACTTTCTAATGGAGTGCGTCTTACAAAAGAAAAAAGGTGTGTTTGAAAAGAAGGAAGTGGAAGCTGCAATGCCAGTCAATCAAATAGACTGTAAAGAGACAATGCTCCATGGAAGGAACAAACACAAGATTAACAAGCTGGCACATGAAAAAGAATCGAAGCGACAAGGACAGCCAACCAATGAGAAGCAATGGGCGGATCCAAGCCCCCCTCAATGTTCTTGGTAAACCACAATATGCCCCTCAACAGACTGTTCAGGCGCTTTCCAGTAGGCTCGATCTAAAAAAATATACAGATGAGTTTTTTTAGCGTCATCTCTGCGTGAAAGATTTCCTAACTAAAAATAAGAAAGAAAGGAAAAAAAAGGATGATAAAGCCAGATGGTACTTTCTATGCAAAACGCGAAATTGAGAAACATTACTTTGTGGTACATTTGTTTTTACTGTCTGCGTTTGTGGAGAACTGCAGCATTTAACGCAGGGTGAAAAAAATAACAGAAATAAAAAAAAGGTAATAGATTCCGCTGAAGGCAGCGATATGTCCAACTGCGAGGAAATGAAAATAGCCTTTTTTATTACCTCCCCGTGGTCTCTGCGCTGAATGCAATCAGCGGAATGCGGCTTCTACAGTAAGGGATCTGAAAGGAAAACCACTCCAATGAACATGTATTCTGCAGTAAACATTATGTATCTATATGTGTTATTGTGCGTGACTCCGTCATAAGGAACGCGTGAACTGCAGGGGCAGATTCATGTGTGAATATGTGTCAATATCCAAGGGGATACAACATCAAACAACACACTGCTCTAACATGTCTATGCTGAGATGATGCCTTCTGCACCTCTGGTCCACAGAGACCAAGAATCTCTATCTAACATTAGTCCTCCGTTTGGAGTAAATGCCCTAATTTTCAGGGATTTATATAGGATGACATGAGTAAATCTATAAATCTATTCCAGTTGGAGAGTACTAACTTGAGCGATATACGCAAATTCAAAATTTCCACCTGGTGTAAATTTATGCAAAAGGAAGCTTACCATATTTAGAAGGGATTCTGCTTCTTCAGGAGGGAAATATTTTCCTTAAGAGGAACCCAATCCTCTTCGCTCTCTAAAATATGGGGTTACTATATCCCCATAGTCACAGTGGAGAGATTGTTGCCCATGCCCAGGACAGTAGTAAATCTAGTGTTTTTCCATGGTGGTGAACTACCTGCCAGGTTTGTGTTCGCCTACTTTTGCAGGTAGACTGAGAAACTGACTCACAAAACCAAACTTAGTTGTAACTTAACAAATTCAGAAGTTAATATGTCTGCCGTCATGATTGTCTTGTGCAATGGTAGACGACTCTGTATATCCAAACTGGAAATATAGCTCTGGAAAGAGATGTTTTTCCCAACTAATTTGAACTGTGGTGTGAGATTAATATAGTCCATGCACATTGCAGACAGAAAAAAAATCCCGACAGGGTTGGGTACCAATAGTATGTGCTTAATTTGAGCCTGTGGTTTCCAGTGCTCAGCATGGCACTGAATTGTTAGCAACGGCTCTAGTAACAGTTAACAATATGGTGGCGCTTTCTGTCTAATTTTAACACCTTGACCGGGGCGCGAATTCCACCGCGGTGCTGGTGATTTATTGAGTGGGCGGGGTTCAGACGGCCCCTGGCCGGGGCCGTCCTCCGCACACACCCACTGTGACGTGCTGTCCGACGCATGGAAGGGGTTAAGATAAGCACAACATTGCTTAATATGTCAATATACATTAAAAAAGAACAATGCCTGCCACTGACGCCATGTTTATAGCTTTGGGTGGCCTAAAATAGTCTGAATCGTCACATTTGTAGGAGTGCGATTGTTAGTAGTTATGTTGATACTGTCATTGACAAAGCTAACGGACAGTGGGTGGTGCAGGCTGCAGTGGCCTCCCAACAAGAGCCCTGGATGGCACATACTTTTTTTTTTTTTACAAATTAAGCACTGCTTTATTAACTAAATGTCAGGAACATGTGAACCCCACTACCCAATCACAGGGAAGACCGTATTTTTTCAAACATTTTCCCCAATGGAATCCTGTACCGCAATGATATTTTTAAGAGATCAGGCCCAATGCAAGAATCCTGATTGGACAGGTTAATGTGGGGACCCCTCTGAAAATCCAGGACTAGTGTCAAGAATGTGTTGAAGGGAGCCCTATGGCCAATCAACAAGCAGGTCTGGTCATGGCTAGGATGTTGAATAGATGTCCCGGTCAAAGGCTGGCGGCTCAGTTTTCTTCCAATGAAAGACAATTGATAATTTAGCCACCAGACGGAAGTACAAATCAGAGTTTTATCAACCTTCGATAGTGAATACATTCTTGGAGGCCTCAGCCCATAGACACATGTTGAAGTTGTTTGGATACAATATCCTTGTGTAGTCTTCATGGCAATGTGAACCTCCTTAAAGAAGACAACAGTTTCTGGCGTCATCACTAAGTGTGCAGGACATTCCCTGCAGCCTACCACAGCAGCCTCTTCAGCAGAAGGAGCTCACATATAGGTACCTCAGATGAAGCTTATCAGAAGTGCAGTATGGGTCATACATTGCCTTATAACACACCTCTTTACTATGAGAGTTTGTTGTAGCTCTGGAAATATCCTCCCATTGACATTATTGCTCCCATTCACAAATCTCCCTCCCCCAGAGTGCAGGCAACTTGTGTGTAGGCTCATTGGAAGTCAGGTGTGGACATTATCAACAAGTCACATGAAATCACAATGATTCCCATAGCGCTAGATTTGTCTCAATAAACTGTTCAGACTAATGTTTTCCCTCTAAGCTGCCTGCCAGATCTGTGCATGAATAAACCAGAGCTGAACTAGCACAAAATGCAGTCTCGCGTCTCCCCCAGCTCAAAATTATGTTTCCATTTGCTAGAGGTTTTGATCCTCCCTCTTCTTAAAGATGGAAGAGATTATCTGGTAGACTCCAACCTCTAGGAATCAGGGAGCCATTGAGGGGATGGGTAAAGCCTCTTGTGAAGTGAATAGACGTGTTTTTTTTTGGGGGGGTGGGGCGGCAGAAACCTAGTGAAGCCTTGTTGGCATGCAAAACTGATCCAGGCTTTAAGGCCCATCTAGCACCTAATGTAGGTGGTCAAAGGATTAATGCCCTTTGGGGAAACATCATGTCCCTTAGCACTCTACCCACAAAAGTCTGGTCCATGTGGACCAAAAGGTTGTCCTTTTCGGTTCTGTACAATTAAGGTATATAATTGTGAGGCCTGAAAGTACAGATACAAATTGGAGAAGGAAGGGGCCACCATCCACCTCCAACCTTGGCAATACTTTAATAGGAAGTCTAGCCTTCTTCCCATTCCATATGAGCTGAAATCTTCTTTGTGCGATTTACCAAAGTAATCCCAATCAACTTTAAGGCCACGGCTATACTATAACGGTTACAGAGTTGTACATAAGCCGGGATAAGTGGCTCTGCACAAGCCACGTATCGATAAAGTGATCATGATACTCTAACATGAAATTGAGTCCTGAGTCCGAAGTGAGTATAAACCTAGAGTTGAAAGGCAATTACTTTACCCAGGGCTAGGGGTAATAACATTTAGGGCCAGATGTAGGTGGCCAAATAGCGAGCGCTAACGTTTGCGATCGCTATTTGGCAGCGAGTAATGTAGGTGAGTTGATATCTACTAGCAAAATAAGAAATTGCAAAATTGAGATTCCTTATTTTGCTCTTGCATTTAAGGAATCGTAAATTGCAACAAAAGCACAAGAGAATCCCATTGCACACTGCACACTGCACACCCCTTAAGAAAGAAAATAATTCTATCAAAGCCTTTCTCAGCATGGAGACACAACAAGATCACGGATTTTCTTTCTCCCAACTTTTCCCACAAGATGGATTTCTCCTTACATTGTCTTCAATTTATAAAATGTCATTTGTACAGGTAGCGAGCATCCCAATGCAATTAGCAAAGACTTGGTAATAGAGCAGCTTTGCATCCTTATTAATAAGGCAAACTGCAACAGCCACCTCAGTTGTGGAGGTCAACTTGGGCACTAGATGAGTTGCAAACTCTCCATAAAATTGAATCAAGAAGCGGTCCAGACCGGCTTCAATGACCGTATAAGAAGCTACAGACACTGTTACATCAGTCTCCATAATAGAGACTTTGGGGCTGTCCCTCTCATGTTAAGATAATTAATTAAGTCTAGCTTCTTCAGCATCCAAAGATTAAAGACTTAACATTTTCTGGTCTGTGGCATATGGATATATGTGGAAAGAACAGAATTCACCAGCCTTCTCATAGCTTCTGAAGAACACGTCCACAGATACCAGCTGAATCCATCGGACATATCTTCTGTCAGTCTGTACATATAACAGTAAGCCAAAAAGCCTCTGATTCAATAGTAGCCACAGAAAGCAGATGCCAACAAACAGTTTTTAGTTTCCTCAATATAGTTAAAGACCACGAATGTCTATGCTCAGTCTCGAATAGCTGTAGTTCCGCTTCGAGTTTCTACATGACCAGTCTAAAGAGGCAGGTTGGAATGTAACGCAATATACTTCTCAGTGCTATTTTCTTAAACTTGCCAAAGACTACGAACAGGTTGACCTTTCCATTAACTATTATGCTTATTAGCCTCGAATTATTCTTCAATCAGAGTACACATATTGGCCAAATACCCATGGCATAGAGAAGGGGTGGATGTAGCCTCCATCTCTTTCCGCTCCAAGTGAACTGAATGATTGCAAATGTATCAGAGACAGGTTTGTGGTTGGGAAGGGCGATAGTCCCCAGATCAGAATCAAATGCAACTTGTACTAGACGGCAGCTCACAAAGATTTGGTCAATCCTGAAATACAATCTTTGATGTAAAAGAAGAAAGAGCATTCCTAAACATCGGGGTTCATCCAATATCCCTAAGTCCTAGGTTGAACACTGCATCTTTAAGGAGCTTAGAGACCGCCTTCGCTAGGGATGTTTATTGCCTAATCCTATAAAGGTAGTCATCACAAACACGGTTACCTTGAGTATAAGAATAGCTCCCTCGACAGACAAAGACTTGTAAGAATGTTAATACCAATCCTTCTAGTCGGTTGTTGGGGTCATAAACAGTTGCTAGAATATCATTTCTATCCATCAACTTCCTTTTCTACCCTCTCCACTCCTCTTAACATCTGGACTAGTCAATTCTGGGTTGTTGCAAAAAACAGGATGGCCACTCTGTCATGTTTAGCTTAGCCAGAAGAAGAGTGAAAGTGGGAGAATTTTCTGTGCAATAAGCCGACATGTGAAAAATGCCTCTGCTGGGGACGCAGCAAACCTGCCTCCAGAGTTATAAGGTCCTTACACATCTCCATCCTCTTGTTTGGGAAGTTACATCCCTCCATTTTCAATGTATGACAGAACCTACAGCAGATAAGTAACAGATTCAGCCAGCAAATGCCCAGAGCTAATACCATTCCCTGAAAGAGAACCATGAACTGGAAGCCTTTACTATCCTTCATAAAATAATGAACAACAACCCAAGAAAGTTAAGTTCAAGGGCAGGAAATAGAAAAAGAAGAAGGAAGAAAGAAGAGAAATAAAATCCAAAATATGTAGTACATCACTAAAATTAAGAAAAATAAAGAATTTCCCATCTGTGGAGCCTAGAATAGACATGTCACAATGGATGCCATAAAGGAAGGATACAAATAGAGACTGCATGGGCTCTCCATCACATTTCCAGTAAAAAATATAAGCAACATCCGACTACAATTCTATTTTGTAAATTGGAAACTAGTCGAAAACTGAACATGGTAGAGTCCAAGGTGACAAAAATTAAACTACTCTTAAATACTTCACGCATTGATCATTAAAATCAATAAAAACAGTAAGGCCTGTATGCTAATGTTAATCAATAAGGTCCCCTGCTACCCCTACGAGTTAGGTTTACACAGACAGGGAAAGTAAGGGCTTTGCCAGGAGTCCCTCTGGGATTCAAAAGTCCGCATTGAGGACCCCACCTTGAGCGGCAGCCTCTGTGAATATGCCCCGAGCCACCGCTGCCTCTAAAATTGTATGTATAATGATTCACCACATGGCCATACACTTTGTACCAAATGCTGTCTTTCCTCCCTTTATTTTCTATAGGTTTGCAGTCTGGTGGGTGTTGAAGAGTTGCTGCCCTTGAGATGTCTTGTAAGAGGAATGCATGTGTCACCCAGAAATAAAACCTCGGATATATTCCACGGAAGTAGCGAAACTTCGCCAGAATATCCTGTGGTCGTTGCAAGGTCTTAGCAGACTTTGGACCGCTTTGTGGACTATGTCCAGACTGACCTCTGAGTGATCATTTCCCAACAAGGAGGAGAAAGGCCCATCATGACAACACCAATTCGTGGCCCTCCACTTCTTCCTGCATGCCTTACAGCCTTACTTTCTTAACTGTTGAGGGATTGTCCAGCTTAGCACACGGGCAATTCACAAATATGTAGCCTCACCCTCTGCATTTCCTCTGGACAGCCATTTCTCCATCCTCCAACGCTGATCTCCAGCATTCCTAACTCATTGCCCAGTACCTCATTCCTGGAACCTATCCCTCTCCCCACCCCATTTCTGGAGCCATTTGACATATCTTCCTTGATCTCATCTCTGAGATCCATTTTGAGGGCCCTTTAAAGGGAGATTGGGCAGGAACTCCGGTAAGAGTATCTAACACTACAGACGCATGGCTTCACTCAAGGGTAACTATTATAATACTTGCCATATCTTGCACCAAGCGACTGAGCAGAGTCACTGTTCTGAGTTTCAGTGTACTCAGTGGAAACACATTAGAAATAACTCAGGATTATTCTTTGAACCCAATGAACCTGGTAATACACAAAGTAATGTAACTATGGTTCCTAGAGGTTCTTTTATTGACAATGTAATAAATATTCATATGTATAGATATAAAATTGTGCAAAGGCTGAATCAATGCATTTCAAAAGCAATTCAAGTACAATTGAGTGAGAAGAGAAACCGAAAGTTTGTTAAAAAAGCATTTATTATAGTTACATAATTTCATATGGGTATAGGGGGCACGAAACTACACAAGGTGAGAGTGATGCAGTACTCTGTGAAAACGAAGGCACAAGAATGAATGAACATAGAAGGATAAAAATGTCTGAGCTGTCACAGATTTTCTTCTGTAGATATGAGAAAAAGTCCAAAACAATACTCATTGGCATCTGTCAAAGGGGCTCACCAGGACAAATTGATACCATTCGACTTAGTCTTAAACGGAAAAAACAATTGACAAAGCCAATATGTCTCACTTTTGGGACGTATTGGTTTTGTCAATGCTTTTTGGTGATGCTGCACAGCATCAGCAAGATGCAGTTCAACATAACCAAAAGTTAAAGAAAAAAATGTAAAAAATAAAATAAAATGCGGTGACACAAATTGGTGTACATCACTTTAATGACGTGAGCAATGGCCCGCTCAGTTTTGTGGCATTCCCCATCTCTGAGATATGTGAGGTCTATGGGGAAGAGTAGGAGGGAAGGCAGAAGGGTAAGAGTGGAGTTTGGGGAGGGAGAGATTACATCTGAAGTGCTGGCACATTTAACAAGCAATTGCAATGCAATAGGTCTCGCATTTGTGCGACTTTAAGCTTTTGGCATTGTAAATGGCAATGCCTTTTATGTTTTTAAAACCAAAACATAAATAAAAGGCATGGTCATTTACAATGCAAATAGCTCAAACGCGTAAATGTGAAACCTATTGCATCGCAAATGCTTGTTTGAAGCTTGTTGTGGTTTAGCTGTTGATGCACTAATAGTCGGGTGTCCATCAGCAGTAGGTTGAAATAAAGCTACAAGCATGTAGCTTAGTTTGAGAAGTTAAACTCCTAGCGATTGTCTCGTATGTTAGCCAGCTGGCTGGTAATTACATACCGAGGGCTGCCGTCACCTAAAGGTAAAGTTCCAGAGGTGTGCTCTTCTGATTGGAAGGCATATTCAAAGGCAAGCTTCTCTGATTGGCTGGAAGCAAGATTTGAGAGGGTGCTGATGAGAAGTATAGTCAATACATGGGGATCATATTAAATCCATATAAATAGACATTGGATTACGGCAGGAACACTTTTTGAGGTAATATAGGTTGAAAAATTGTACAAGATCTTCCTCAAAGAAAGAAAGAAGAAATGCATGTCAAAGAGTAATCACGCAACACAAACATCTAACCATCAGTGTGACAAATGTGCGGCAGAGTTTTTTTTATTTAAACTACATAATATTCAGGCTATTCAGGCTGGTTTATACTCCTGGTGTTGGGATGGGACTGGGTTTTAGCAAAGAATTCTCTATTGAAGAGCTTGGGTAGACACACCCTATACATTTGCATAATTGGAACCTTTTAGAATCACAGAAGCAAGAATGTGGTGTGTGAAAATGGCTGTGCCCTGCCCTCCATCTCATCGAAACTAGCGGTTTTGGCTTCACCTGTAGCCGACGCCCCTCCCCTCCACTGGAGTATGATTGCTGTGTGCCCTTGCTGGTGCTTGTGGCGGGCAGTGAGGATGCTCTGGGAGTCGAGTGGGCTGAGCTGAGCTCCAAGACCGGTAAGGCAGCTGCTCCAAATTTTGTGCAGCGGCATATGCCCTGCGGGTGGTGGTAGGGCAAGTAAATATTGGAGACGAACAGCAGGAAAGATGGGTCCAAAGAGTGTGGGCCTCTAGAAGGCCCGGTGCGTGATAATCTCAGAAGCTGCTACCGGAGTAGGCGTGGGATGAGGAAAGTTTGGCGGCACTAACTGTTATTGAAACTCATTAAATTCCGAAGCAGACAAGGAGGAAAAGGGCCAATACAGGGAGCCCACTAGTCCCTGGGCTGACTATTGTGGATCTTTAATTCCTGCCATGAAATCGCCACGGCCGATTCAAGCGCTGCTGGAAAGGGGAAGGTTGTACGTGCATGTCAATGCACACTATTTTCTTTAATTCTTGCCATGAAATCGCCACGGTCGCTTCAAGCGCTGCTGGAAAGGGGAAGGTTGCGCTCGCATGTTAATGCACACTATTTTCTTTAATTCCTGCCATGAAATTCCCATGGCCGCTTCAAGTGCTGCTGGAAAGGGGGAAGGTTGCGCGTGCATGTTAATTGCTTCAGGAATAAACGGAAGTGAGGCATCGGAAGCACAGCCAGTAATAAGCACGGTAACAAAAGAAATGCCTGAGTTAACTAATGCCATTCGGCAGGAAAAATTACCCGGCAATAAGCGGAGTTTCACCCATGATATAGATTACTGTATGCCTCAGAGAGACAGCGCATGGGCGCTGCCTAGGCGAGACCTAAAAATGGACCGTCCTTTTCCTAGATTAGTGGACAGCTTAATGCTTGGCAGTAAAAAGTCACCTTCTCAGGTGTGCTGAATGAAATCAGCATGTTTACCACTACTTGGGGATTACATTCCAAGGTGCAGCGCCGCAGAAAGCCACCGTTCTTTTTTAAAGCTGGATTAGGGTTGTTTTACGTGCTGTAATATTTGCTACATGAGATGATAGTAATATTTAAATTGAATTGAGGTTTTTCAAGCTGTATGTAAATAACAAATATTTATACACTCATACATTCATTAAATGTGAGACCCATAATTAATTAGATCATGCACCTGTCTTATTTCCTTTGCATGTTTTATACAACGTTTTGTGCGATGTGTTGTCCTGATTTTGTACCCTGGAATATGGTCAGCCTCGGTGGTGCTGAGTAAGTCAACTTCTAAGAAACAACAGTTTCCAACCATTTACAAAACAAATAACAGAAGCTTATTCTCATGCCACACCCACAGCTGGGCCACCGAAAACAACCAAACATTTCCCTAAAAAGTGGCACTGTATTGCTAATACCAGCTAAACGTTGTGTATATTACATTTGTGACTTAGAGTATATTACATTTCTAGCGTGTGAAAATTTCCTCCATTACCATGTGACTTACTGAAATACATTTATTTTGGAGATTTGTCATACTCTGCAAATGTCGACTCGAGTTTGAGAAAGTTCTAGGGTTGCTTTCCCTGGGAGTTTGACCTTGGACAGGATCTTTCTAATGGAAATTTTTGAACATTCTCAGACCTGATCGATTCACAAGATTGTGGAAAGAGCGGGAGAGGAGATCTAGAGAGGATGAAGTTAACGCACCTGCCCAGACAGAAATAAAGAGCAAGCTAAGAAATATAAGGTATTGGAACCAGTCGCGGACGGTGCAGGTAGGAGTGCTGGAGTGGAATAAAAACAGAAAAGTTAATAAAGCCACTTACCTTGCGCTTGCCACATTGGCGATGCGGCAAGCGCAAGATAAGAGTTTTTTTATTTTCCATATTCCATCGTCTGTCAACCCCTCCCCCCCCCCCGTTGTCTGTCAACAGCCATGTCCCATCGCCCTTACCTGCACCAGCTGATACTGCTTGAAACAGTGTCGGCAAAATATATCTACTTCAAAGTGAACCCTGCTATACCAGAATGCAATGCACGGAACCTTCTGGTAAGAAGGAAAGAAACAAGACAAAGATACCCTGGGCACTAATTTATGTACTCTAAACCATCCCAAATATGACAGCAAGGCTATGGTAGATGGTATAAATATTTGATTTGCTCAAACGCTCCGTCCATCATCCCCCTTTGTATCGCTTTGTTCGCCCTAAGTGTGGCAGGGTATGCTCAGACGTGAGTCCCTTGCTCACTTGGCCACTGGATTCAAGATAGCCTGGCTGATGAGGATTATGAATCCGAAACCGGTCCCAGGATGCTTGTTTCCGGTCCAGGGAAGACATGGCTTGGCAGTTCGGGCTGGACTGTTCCCATGAGGCGCAGGGTCAGACTGATTTGCATATTGCCATGTCTGAACTGGGGTGGCCGAGTGAGCTAAAGAATGGTGATGGATTAAACCCAGATCAGTTGACTGGGGGTGAGTGTTTGATTTGCTCAAACGCTCCGTCCATCATCCCCTTTTGTATCGCTTTGTTCGCCCTAAGTGTGGCAGGGTATGCTCAGACGTGAGTCCCTTGCTCACTTGGCCACTGGATTCAAGATAGCCTGGCTGATGAGGATTATGAATCCGAAACCGGTCCCAGGATGCTTGTTTCCGATCCAGGGAAGACATGGCTTGGCAATTCGGGCTGGACTGTTCCCATGAGGCACAGGGTCAGACTGATTTGCATATTGCCATGTCTGAACTGGGGTGGCCGAGTGAGCTAAAGAATGGTGATGGATTAAACCCAGATCAGTTGACTGGGGGTGAGTGTTTGATTTGCTCAAATGCTCCGTCCATCATCCCCTTTTGTATCGCGATAAATATTTGTCAGCATTTAGTGGGGACATTTAAGTTCATTTTTGCCATAGGAATGCTGACAAAATCTCCGTAAACATGGTTTGAATTTCTGGAATCTCAGATTGCTTAACCAGAAAAAAAATAGTGCCTGAAAAGTAAGCAGTGGAAGCATACAAGTAATGAGACTATGCCTCCAAGGAGGAACAAAAACAAGAAGAAGAAATAAAAAGCAAGCAAATGAGAGTGACAATAATGGGCGGGACTCCACGCCCACTATAAGCTGGCAATGGTTCTTTTCACAACCAGGGAACTAGCACAGTCTGGAACGCGAGCCCTAAAAAAAAAAGCACAAAATGGAGGGTCTCCATTTCTGCATACTGTCTTGCGAACTGAAAACTGTGGCATTAAGATCCTTCAATACTTATGTTAAGCATAGGCAAAAGGGTGCAAAAAATGGATTAAGTAGTCACAAAGTTCAATGTGCTCTGTTTCCTTTCAAAGATAAGAAACCAGAGTCTGGAAATGAGAAAATATATTGTATGAAATAATAGAGGCAAGCAAAAAGAAACACCAAGAAAGGTAGTTCATACACAACATGCGTTTACAACCCACAGGTAGCATCTGTTTGTAGAAACAAAGAAATCACATCAGAAACATTCAACAAGCTATGACAATGCCGCCCAAATAATATGTGCAGGGGGTGCATGTATTTAGGAATTTGCTGACTTTGAAAATGGCCCCCATGTTGGTTGGATCAAAAAAAGTTAATTAATGCTACTGGTTGCATCTAAAACCAGCAGAATGGGTCACAAATATCAGTTGTTATAGAAAATAAAGGGACAACTGGCATCTGTAAGGGAAATTAATGCTGGATATCAGTACTCAAAAGAACACGTGTAAAGGAACAGCTCCTCGTTTTCAGTTTTTAGGATTTCTACAGCTAAATACAGACAGAAAACAATGTGCTTAAAGTCTGCATTTATTTAAAACAAATGGAAAAAAACTGAAAATTGGGCTTCTTTTGAATGCCTTTCTATACTGTCTTTCAATAATTCCAGGCAAACAGCTGAGCAGATAGATGGCTTGGGGAGTTAAAAAGCAGGATGAGGTTTTGTTAAAAACCGACATCTGTCAACAAACATTTAGTATAATGTCAATATTTACCAGTCTGTGTATTGTTTGTTATATTTGGCTGCTTAATTTGCTAAAATATGACAGGCATCAAACTATGAGCACGTATTTATTAGTTAAATAAATGTAGATATACACCATATTACAACTTCATCTATTCAGAGAACACAAAATAAATATGGAGAAATACTGACATGATGAGCAAAAAATAAAATATGGATAAATACAGACGGAAATGTTAAAAAGATAAATACCATAACACCAGGAGCCCTATTCTCAAAGTACTCTGATATGAATGTCCAAAGTTAATTCAACTTACATATGCTGGTTGATGATGTTCTAAAAAACCGAAGATTAAAATAATACATGAAAGAATACACTCCAATATGTAGTCATATAGTAAATGATACAATAAATAGCTCATCATCCATTTACATGTTTCTAACAGTTCATAAAGGTTAGGCAGGCTGCAGAGGGTTTTGACAATTTCAGCTAATATCCACTAACAATAAATAAACGCCCAGTGATTCATGTATAAATAGCCACGCTTCTGAGTTCACAAATCTCATTCAGTCCATAAACCGTTGTGAGAAGTGGCGGCCGGTAATTTTAGAAGGGAGGGTGTAGGATGGGACACACATGCACACATACATAATCCCTCACGCCCATACATTCACAAACACTCGCACACACATCCATTCACAACACTCACTCACACATATTCATAGGTGCATGTACCAAACATTTTAAAAAATCACACTTGTCTGCGCAGTTCTGCCTTGGAGGTCCCAAGAGGGTTGGGACTGCTGCCTTCCCTCTTTGGCTGACCTCGGCTCAGCACAGAGTGGAATGGGGTCAGTGAGAGTTGCTGACCCTTCCCCACTCTGTGATGAGGTGTCAAAGATAAACACTCGGCCATGGGCACTTCAGTGCTCAAATCTAAAGTGCTCAGGTCCAAGTCAATCAGGGATGTGCCCGCTCGTTACAAGGTGGAGTGCCTCAAGGTATTTTTGCCAGGCTGAGGAGATCACATCCACAGTGCTGTGAAATCTCAGCCTGGCACAGGTCAGCTCAGGCAGCCAGGAGCCTGACCTGAACAGGTAGAGTATCTGTCGAGCTGACCTTTGCTCAGCCTGACACACTTCTTTTGGGGCAAATGAGGACAGGCCATGGCTGTTTGTATTCAGCAGATTCACCCATTGCCTTTCTCACTTGATAAATAGATTTTTTTTCAAGTTGTCAACTGGTGAATCTCATGTCACCACCTCCATCACCTGCAATTCTACATCATTTTCTGTGCATTCATAAGTCCTACAGTGTCCAAATAAAGAAGTTATGCATCTTAATTCTACTCCTAAATTGCCAGACTCTTTGCTTGACTATCAGCATAGTTTGCCCCACATATAATTTTGGCACAAGGACTTTTGATACCAAAAATCACATTGGTAAGGTTGCCATTGAAAAAAGCAGGTCAAGGCTTGTTAATGCCCCCGAAATTCAAATGTTCCGAGTTGGTGTGAATTTACAAGCTTGACATTTGCCACATTGGTAATTTCCAATCACAGGAAGAAGGGTCATGATCGAATCAATCATCCATAAGCTATCATTTCTGATAGTATTGTTACGTTTGAAGTGAAATAATGGAGGGGCTATGTTGCCGGGTTAGGCTCATGTAGCGAAGGTGCTCATTTCTTACATTGTCCTCTTTTTTCACAATAACATTTCTGCCATGAACTGTTTCACATATTTTCATGCATGACAATGTTGGATTAGTTTCTCTGAAACCACTTTGTTTACACATCCAGCTTCACACAACATTATCACGATGCTTCGACCATCATGTACAAGGCCTCTTTACGCAATATGTACAAATGTCGTTCTATCTTCATCCAGAGGCGACAGGGCTATCTACATATCCATAGCATTGCTAATCTACAACATTTATCGCAAGGTATTTTCTATTATAAATAATGGTCATCCCGATAGATTAGTAGAGGAGGCACTTTATCTGACAACGAGGGTCCCTGCATGCTGAGACATTGCCATGCATGCGCCACGGATCAGTGCTGGCTGGAACGCTACGTTCACACGGACGTTTGATCTCTAAGGACCCCGACCTCAAGCCTTTCCTAGAACTGGGGCACTTTAACTACCCACCGTCATACAAGCATGACATCGTCCAGTCACCATCCACGTCGAGCACTCAAAGACTGAGCACCCGAAGACTTAGATGTGCCATTCTCTTTGAACAGGCACGCGTCCATTACTTGACCTGTCCTCGAGACGCCACCTCCGATAGATAGGAGGTCACTATCGAAAACCAACCCATCTCTAACTCTAGGAGGCACTGAACAAATAAAGATTCCATATCTAATTCATAGGGCGCAAGCCTCAATTCCAGCATCTGTCGTATTCCACAGGACACGGATCAAATAAGGAAGTCATACCGCACACTTAGGAGAACACACCAGGCCCTGAAGAGAATCCCCAAGAACTCGGCGGGATTCGAAACGCGTTGGCCCTGCCACAGTTTGGTCTGCTAGAACTGTTGGGCATCTAATGAATGTGTGCCACAGTTCAAGTTGTACATTACCTTGGACTAAAAACTCCAATGAGCGTTGCTCTAGTTATGTAACATGCAGGAATGTACTTTACTTTAGCTAACTATTTCTTTGACCTTTTGTAATTTTTCTGCAGACCGTGGTCCCTCTTTTCTCTCCTTTTTTCCCTTGAATGTATATAGACTGTATGATACACTATGTCTTTGACAGTTCGAATGTAGAATGTCTGACTGTGATATGTGTGCAATCTTGTATGAATGATTAATGTACAGTTATATCTTAATGTCTCATGTGTCCTTTGTATAAAAAACTTTTTGTTGTGTATGAAAAATTGAAGAAATGTATTGAATTATTGATGCTACAATTTGATAAAATAAAAAGCTATTAATTAGCACTTCCCTCTCTGGAATTTCTTTTCTAGTATAGGACAGGTATCTAATTTCTCAAGTAATTCCCATCAGTACTGGCAACTCTTTTTGTTTTCTAAATACCTCGGCTCAGCCTTACTGATTAGAGCCAGCCCTTAGTTGTTTCTTGGAGACATTGCCATGCAGCAGTCTGACATCTCGTGAGGGGTATCCAATTCGTGACCAAGACGGGGTCCTTCATTCTTTCCTGCCAGGTAAAGGGGCTAGATCGACACTTGGGGAGATTCTTGGCTCTACACCTACACACACTCTAGGTACACTTAGAGTAGGGGTTTGCATAGTATGAGTACACCTGATTACTGACTTGTTTATATGCCTGCATATATACACTGTTTTAACACAATGGAAGAGCTGTACCTACTATTTATTATTCTGGTGCTCATAATCACTTTTATCTGCTTCTGTCTACTGATTATCGCAGCACATGTATTCTATGTAAGAATAACGTTGGTTCAATAAATATAGTGAAAATGTGCCACGGTGTATTCTGTATATTTCTCTGTGCACAGATAAGCATAAGTGACTGAGCGAAAGGTTTGGATCTGTTTCCACGAACACTGAGGGGTCAGGGTTGTAATGTTCAGTGGTTGCCAGAAACTATTTGCTCCCTGGTTATGTTGGAGGGGCTTAAGGTGGCACTATGAGCTACCTGGTCTCTAGGCCAACATATCCTTCAGGAGGGCCTTGAATCAGTCTAGGCACCTCATCCAAAGTTCATGTCCAAACAAACGCGCAGGTCCCACGGATTAGTGGGAACTACACGACAGGGGCTCTGTGCTTAAAGTCGAAAGGAGGTGCCGATATTGTCTTATTATTTTCTGCCTTTTATTGCTTATGAGATTAAATGTGCTTACACATCAGGCGATCAATAGTTTCTGTTCTGCCTCGAGACTCAAGCATAGACTCCTAGGGGCAGTATCAGACACTTTTCAAAGTCTTTCTGACCAGATGAGAGACTATTTTGCAGGCCTTCGGGGTTATGAATTTTGACAAAAGCGAAGGGTTTATTTGTGGACTTGAAGAATAGTATGGTGTCTCCGTAGTGTATCCACAGGTCCAAATAACTGGCCTCCAATTTGCTAGGGTTTGAGGTAAAGGTGAGGTCAGGACATTGATGCTTATGTTTTCCATGCTGCAATGCCATAAGGCAGGCATCTGGGTACCTGTGCTGCAAGTGGCCATAGCAACTACTGTCTGTTGTAAAATACATTCTGTTTTCAACATGAAGCAGCTTTCTTGGAGTGCAATGCCTGCTAATTCCATAACAAAGTCTAGGGTGCGCCTCCATTTTAATTGTCAGCTTTAAAGCATGCCTGAGCACATGTAGAGCTGCGTGCTGTGGGATATCAGTGTAAAGGGATCCCATGCCCATCTTTCTAAGCAGTCCTTTTCCCTATCGAATACCGAACACCAAAGGCCTGGATCAAAATCGGAGGCACCTCAGTATATGCGAAGATAAGGCTGGGGAGCAGTGCTTGATTTGCACCGGTGGTTGCCGGTGCTCCTCACCGGCACTTAATTCTTAACACTCGCACTAACAACAGTCCACCATTTGACACCATCTGTCTAATTGTGGGATGAGCACAAAACAGTGTTTAATATGTCAATATACATTCAAAATTATCAATACCTGGCTCCTACGTTATTCTTATAGCCTTGGTTGGCCTGGAATAGCCTGCATTGTCACATACAGGAATGCAATGGTGAGTAGTTGTGTTGGTACTGTCACTGGCAGCGCAGGCAGGGGCAAAGGGCGGTGCATGCTGCAGTGGCCTTTTGAGAAGAGCCCTGGCACTGCTTTACAAATCAAGCACTGGTGGGATGAACATGGGTCTATGCGCGATGACCAACTAGCAGGACACTGGGCAAACTGGATGGGCTTGAGGGCCCAATTGACTTATCCATCGAGTTATTTAATGGGTTTGATATGGCATGATCATGTCTCTTTCTGGCCAGCTGCATAGTTCTGTACTTCATATGGCTGCAGGAGGCTTCTCACAGGAACAGTACAAAACAAACACAACACACAGCTACCGTAAATCTGCCAAGGACACATGGACTGGGGAATACACAGATTGCTGCTGACAAACACTGCTGCTGCTTTACTGCTGGGGCCCAGGTGCCGAGGCAGAAGGGAGTTCTGCATTCTGAACCATAACTATGACTCAGAGACAACAGCGCTGCCTGAGACTGAGGAACTCCAGCCAAACGACTCTTATCTCTGCCTAAAAATAAACTTTACTGGCAAGGAAATGGCTTATTAAGCTCGCAGTTTACTGCATTTTATAGATATTGGGCCAGATTCAAAAACTTTTGTAGGCATGAAATTTGGGTGAGCAAACAAATGCAATTATGACTATAAATGTCACTTCCCGATTCGCACAAAAAAGATTTGTATAGTTTTACAATCAAAAAATGCACATAGTCAGTGGAAAAGCTGCCAGAATGGCAAAGGCGGGGGAGGGGCTGCCCTGCAAAAAGCGCTGAAAGTACCCACAAACATTTTAGATATATCTCCACCCCGGAAAAGCATGAGGAACTACTCCTTTAAAAGAGAGATTTATAATACCAATAATAATTACTAGTTGTTTTGTAAAGGTCACAGTTTTTCAGTCTGTAACTAAAGCGGTACTTAATAATCACCAGATCTAAGGATATAACCGGGTAACATACAGATACTTGTGAAGGATGGAACGCCGAATTGGCCCTGCTGGAATTCGAATTTAAGACCTGCACGTCACAACAGATACAAGGTGAACTCCAGAGGTGAAGAAGAGATGCTCGTGTTACTGTGCCATCATTCCATAATCAATACATCTATGAATACAAGGACAAATAAACATATCGTTTTGTCTGTGGAACTTGTTTCCTCTCTCCCTATATAACAGAAGATACTAACCACCTGTACCTCAATTTATAAACCAGAATCCCTCAAAGACTCCTACCAAGGTGGTGTGTTCATGACCTCGCATTCTCAAAGGCAATTTTTAAACAGGTGTATTTCTTGTGGCAATAGCAAGAGGGGCCCGAATTCAATAAATCTTGCTGATGATCCGCTTAGTTCAGACCCATTTCCCTGATTCAGACGCCCCACAAAATTGTAGAAAGTGTGATAGCCAAGTGGTCAGTTAGGTATCTTTAGACTCAGCGTGCATTTTGCATCTCCTGAGAATCTGTTCTGGTGGTAGAGCACGACAAACAAACCCTCAGAACTAAGAGGGAACGGGCTAGAGGGATCAGCGTATTGGGGTCCGTGTCCACCAACAACGCAGCTTCACCAGAACAAAAAGCGAATCCTGACTAGTAAATGATGAGCCCAGCCATGGACACTTTGTTCCTGGGATGTGAACAATCACTGTATGTCTTGTGTGTCAGTCATAGGTGAGCATTAAAAAAATGTAAGGCTAGTCCTCGCACACCTACCCAGATGCCATTCTTCATCATCGCTCACAAAACATTTTCTAAGGGTGAGTGGCCTTCCTTGAATAATGAAAGAACTTTACAGAATCTCCAGGAAGCACCTGGAGATAGGAAGATACCAGATGTATCTAACAATCTCCTAGATATCTCAAAAACTACTTTTATTCCTAGAGAAGGACCATTTCTGGTGACGGAGCAAGCCCAATGATGTAGCATGACACATGGGTGGGTGTGTGAGGGCCTACCTTACATTTCTTTAAATGTTCAACTTTAAGTAACGCACAGAACATGTAGTATCTGCTCCCATCTGAGGGATGAATTGTCCATGGTTGGGCTCATTATTTACTAGTTGGGTTTTGCCTTTTGTTTTTGTGTGACAGTACTAGACAAACATGAGCCCCATCCAAAATCCAAGGTAATGGCTCCAGGCTAAGATTCTTTGAGGGCTCAATGGGAAGCCATGAATGCTATTTCTGCAAATATTGAAAGAATTAAAATCCAACCTCTTAAAGTAGGTGGGTCCTCCTCCAGAATATGCGGGTTCCTAGCATCAAGATGCCACCTTGGCAAATACCAATGATTCCACTTTCTGCAGTCATAGGTTAGAATTTTGATATAAAAACTTCATTGTTTATTTAACTCACAGCGACCACTCCCTGCGAGCATGAAATGAGCCTAAGTATGTTATAATCAAAAAAGAATAGGTACCTATGCTAAGGTAAAAATGTAAGGGAGAATACTGCACTGTAACCACAGTTTCAATTACCCATGTGGTATGACTGCTTTACAGAGGTTGGTCGCCACCTTTAGCGGGCGGGTGTCGATTTCTAGGCGATGCTGGGGAAAAGCTTTATTACTCTATATTTCTTACAGAAGGAAATATTGCCCCGGGGACCGCTTATATACTTATATTGTACTCAATGAGACTCATATCGGAGCCAAGGAGCGGTGTTCTTACACAGGCCTTGCATTCAGAGGATAATTTGACTTACGAGTCTAAAGAAAGTCTCTACCGGTTTCACAACCAGCAAAATATCAATCACAGGCTGGACAATTTCATTTTCTCTCCTACAGGTTGGTTCTACATCAAGCTGTCGCCCTGGATTAAGTGCCACGGTTAATCATCGCTTGACTTTCCCAAGCTCTCCACTCTGGCGCTCAAGTTAATATTTACACTGTAATGTTAAAATGTACATGAGTGAAATCCTATATTTGAAAAGGAAGAATGTAGTCCCTGGCAACCGCGTGCATGCCAGTTTTAAAATCTTGGCCAATTGAAATGTAGGATCATCAGGACTAGAAATTTGAAAGAGTCTTAGATCAAAAAGGAGTCAAAACGCTGTCAGGATTGTATTGGGTCTTCAAAAAGGCGGCAAAAAGTTACTCCAGGGGTGTCTATCCAGTATGCTGTGAAGCTTGATGAATACATTCGGGCATAAGTAGAATCTTTCTCCTGGTGAAACTTGAAGGAGGCAGTGACAGGCTGGAGCTGGAGCAGGAGAGGCTCAAAAGTATGAGAGATGGCCATCAGCAATAAGCAAGCCAGCCTACAAGGAATTAAAGGCAGGCGGCCATGCGGGACAACCTGCAGAGCCGTGGAGGTGTGGCAATATTTTTGGGTTTTTGAGGATCGAATTAGAGATTGCCAGCCAGAATTGGCCATGCTGCAGGAAAACCGGGGTTACAATGGTAAACATGGTTCCCGCCTGTTGCTGTGTTTTCCAAAGCTTGCAATATGCTTGTTGATGGCTTTCCAGAGTGCCTCATTTATGACTCTCTAAGTGATTCTAATTTAACATTACACCTGGGAATGTTATAGGTCTCTTGTACGCTGCAGGTTTGTGCACTATTGTCCACAGCTGCAGGATAGTTACACTTCAGAAGCAACTCACACAACACTGCTAACTGGTTAGGACTTTAAAGCTCTCTTGTCAAGCGCCAAGCAGAAGTGTGGTGTGTGTAAAGTGGGTTTTGGTTTGATACACTCAGTTGTAACGGTATATTACATGAGAGGTTCCCCCACGCATGCAAAGATGGCAGCTGCTGCTTTACACACCACACACCATGCAACACACATGGTATAACAGGCGTACCAGGGCCAATGCTCCACAGTGGAGATATTTCCTATCGTAGATGGCACAGCCCAGCTTCCAAGACCCAGAACACCATAAGCGCCAGAGATGAGAAGCATGAGCCTCTTTGCGGCCATGAGGAATCCATCCTCAATACTGGATCCGGTTTTGCCTGTTATTCCTGCAAGCAGCAGATCGAACCCTCCTTCCACAGCACTCCCCAAACCTCAAATTGAGTCCTAACAGCATTGTCCCCTTGCAGAGCCACCAGTCTCCTTACCTGCACTCGCAGCACTGGAGAATAGTCCTACTCCAGTCTTTGGCGGAGGGAAGACGGATCTCAAGATGCTGTGCCCTTGTCTTCAGACATTGGGCTGACTAAGGGCAAGGTCAGCAGTGGCAGAGGTCAAACAGGGATTTCAGGTTTGTTCCTAGCCAGAAGGACAAGAACTGCTCTCATTTCTACATTTTGGAAACACCAACTGCAGGACGGTCTATGCAGGTCTGTGTCCAAGAGCTGTTCCAACAGGCTGGAGAAAACCACCAGCTTATACGTCCAGGGTCAGGCTGTGGCAACATCATCCACAGCCAATCAGATCAGTACATTCAGTACATTCTCTGAGTTTACACGGTCCAGCCAATCAGGCTTCAGAAGAGTGTCTGAAATGATCTTCACCCCATAAGGCATTAGAGTGGCCTCTACCTACATGCAGCTGGACAGGAATACACTCAGGGGTATGTAGTGGTGCAAACATTGTGTATTCCCTCAAGAGAGACAGACCCATACACCAACGAATCAAGAGGACGTGCAAGATATGAGTTTAGTAACTGTCCTATGTGGGCAGCATGTATGCGCCATCTTGCAACCACCATTCTTACAGATAAAATAATGTTTGGCTACAGGTTAAGCGGAACCTAAATGACCGGCGCAAGTCCTAGCAAAGCACATACCATGCAGACACGTTCAGAGGATCACAATTAATGCTGGGACCTTTTTCCTCCCTGTAGTAGAGTGTGATCAACAGTCCTAAGCTTCTTCCACCGAGCTGTCAGCCACCTCTGCCCCAGGGAAGCCTGTGTACCAAAACCCCAACAGGTAGCAGATGTTAATTAGCTTGGATTCATGCTCCAGTGAAGGTGCAGTTCCCCTCCCCCGCCTAGAAGCCTTCGTGCTGCACACCGCTCAGGGCTTCTATTAACAGGGGATGTGAGAAATGGCCCTTGACAAAACCATCACTGCAGCACAGAGGCAGCAGGACTCCCACGGTTTAACTGCAGAACAGTTAGAGTCTAACAGCAGGACAGGAAAAGCAGAAAGCATAGATCTGAGTTATTTTTTGCAATGAGTGGAATACTTCTCAACAAAGCTGCCCTTGGACCTTTGTAATTGTAAGCGTCATAGATGTACATGTGAGCTTTGCATCCATTTCCAATGTTACATGGATGCATAAAGACTCCCTTGACATGCACTGAAACATGCACATATCATAGAGGTCCATGTGTACTCCTGCTACTCCCTGCATAACCTTAGGGACTGTCTGCACGATGGACAATGTGCACGAGTATGCATGGATGAAAGTGTACATCTTTTATTTTGTAGCCAGTCACCCTCACAACATATGGGAGCACTCCCATCCCACTCTAGAAAGACACACACTCAAACGTACACAAAGGTGGAAACCCAAGTGCAAATGCTTGTGAATACCCATCAACTTTGTAGGTAGTAGTTGTGCACCATATTTTACCTAGCCGACTAATCCTGAAATGCCTCCTTTTCACGGGTGGACTTGCCAGAGTATCCATCCTTTTAAATCTGCTCGACTGGCCCCGGTAGCGAATGGGGGTGGGGGAGGGGCTATTGAGAAGCGCCTCCTGCTTTTGATTCAGGGGGCCAATATTGTACAACTGATGTAAACCGGCCCCGAGTCACAAAACCGGCCCCAACGAATCCAAAACCAGCCCCACCCTTCTGGCCTACTGGGAAAACGCCTGGTGCCCGCTACGGCCAGTCCGGCCCTGCTCTTTTTCAACCTCAGCACTATACTTACGATTGTAGAAAATCCACCAATTTGGTGTGCTCTTCCCGTCATACATGTACTAGGTGCTTTGAAAGTTCCAGGAATTTGAATTCTTTGAATCAGTGTCTGATTTTGAACTCTGATGTTTTTCTGGTCATTTAAGTTCTACTTACATGTTCAAAATCCATTGTGAATCTAACACAGTTCTGAGTTAAAAAATGGTTGACATGTAAAAAGTGCTGTACAAAAAACAGTTTTTTTATGATCAATTGCTTGAAATGAGTGAGAATATATGTTAACTCGGTGTGCAGGGCTCTCATATGCAACACGAGTCCAGCTCTTAACAGTTTTTGATTGTGCCGGTATAAATTAGCACACACGAAAGTCAGGGTGTTCACATAACAAGCATTGCCAAAATCAATATGTCTTGGCAATGTCTGAGCTATTGGTGTGGTGTAGTGAAGGATGATTCCCTTTCTATCTTTTATTATCTTTCCTTACTATTCTCTTTTTCTATTCTTTTCCTTGCCTTCCTCATTATTTTCTTTGGTTCTTTTACTAATACTTTGGGACATCGTACATTTTGTTTCTATATATAAAACTGGGAGATGTGTAGTGTCTGTCTCTTTTCTTCTTTGCTCATTCACTGTTGTCACCTTGTGGAATGTTAGCATTCATTGATGATGTGTTAGAATGTTGGTTTCCCTGGCTCTGAGGAGTTCAGCAGGGAGCTTGGGGCTGAGCTGAAAGGAGCCTGCTCCTGGTGGGGTTCGTATTTATAATCCTTAATTACCACCTTTGGACTCACCACCTTGTACCATCTACATGAAATAAATATATATTTGAGACGACTTGATTCCTGATCATCCTTCTCTACATGTTGTCAATGTGAATGTCTTTTAGCCATGTTGTATAGCAGCACATCTGCTGTTCAGCATGGCTGAAAGTCATGGAAAAAAGCAGTGTGAAGTGGCCAGAGCCGGCCACATGATTGGGCTTTTTGTGCGTCAGGAGACGGGGGACATTGAGCTCAACAGGGGGGGGGGGGTGAAAAGACAGCACGCACACTGTCTAGCCAAGACCTATAGCTGAAAGTGTTCTAGTGTAATGTCATTTTGTTTTTTGTAGTTTTATAAAGTGCAAACTCCGCCTGAAAGTATTGGAGCACGTTACCTGAGCACCAGTTACATTACACAAGGACTAATTCATTTTTGGTAGGCACAGGGAGATAGGTGATTTGCCCAGAATCACAGGATGTTGATCCCACGCTTAGACTTGAACCTGATCAGTAGCTGTGGTCGTTACACCACCTCCTCTCTGCATAATGCTATCGGGCTCAAGAGCGAAAAGAAACAACAGGGATGGTGGCAATAAGCAACAGGGATGGAACAGGTGGGAAAGGGGAATTAACAACAGGGATGGGGGAAGAAGTAACTCGAACGGAGTGTGGGCGGGAAGGGACGGAATGAGATAAAATACCAGTCCTCATATGGGGTGCTTATACACAAATAAAAAAGTAGCTCCAAAAACAGGAGCAGTGGTTAGACACAAGTACTTGGTCCATGCTCTAGGGGAGGGTGAATTGAAGAGGAGGTATGATGCATCCATGCGTTGACAAAGGGGAAGGAAGGATTTAAGTTCGATGTTAAAGGGAACAAATGTTAGGCCAATGGGAAGGCTATAGTCCACTGATTGTAAATAAAATGTCTCGAAGAGACAGCCCATGCGCTGTCTAGCTGAGACCTAAAAAAATACACTCAGGAATGTGGTAGTTTTCCATACTGAAATTCACTTTCTCCTGCAAAAAAAAATTACCTCTTGCAGAAATATCCTGCATGATATGTCTGAGTTAGTAGCAGGGAAAGTGGTAGACAAGGATTCCCATGGTAGGAAGGATGGCATGAGGTAAGCCACGCAAAATTAAAAGTAAGCCAGAAATGTGTGGGTATTCACAAACTTTGTGCATGTCATGTCTACGATGAAAACATGCAGAAGAGGCAGAATTCGTTGTTGCTAGTTTGGGAAAGTGACGGTAAACATGTTTCCGGTCAAGGAAAAACTATTTTGTTTTAAAAGTGCAAAACACATAGTAGGCCTGATGTACTTTGAGGCTGTTCACATACAATGGTTGTGAATTGGTCACTGGCCATTTTGCGAACTGCTTGTATTTTTTGCAATGTGACCCATTTACTTTCCAGTCGCATTGAACATTTCCATGTTCAGGGCGTCGCAGAATATCCTGCCTTATTTACGGAGGTATTTATTTGAGACCCACTGCGCTGCAATAAGGGCACACAGTGGCCGGCTTGCAAGTAGCAGATCACGTCTCCTTTTGCAACCCCAAATGGGAAACATTTATTTGTTTGCAAAAGCAGCCCTTGTTCCTTAAGTGTTTCTGGTTTGAGAGCACATCAGGGAGAGCAGGCAAAATTCACTTGGATACGTGCATTATACCTTCGAGGCTGTCTGGCACAATTCCCAAAAGACAAGCTGTCCAATGAGGACAGTTTTCCCTTTGAGAATGAGTTACCAGCTCCTTTGAGGTGTCTGTAATTTTTCAATGGTTTGCAACCACACTTGGTGGTCACAAACCACTGATACATTTCATTAGAAAGTTACCACTAAACAAAGAATGCCCCATTCACGTTGCAGCCAAATTATGATTCAGAATGAGTCGCAAATCACCTGTTTAGATTTGGAAAGGTTTTCCCGAACCCAAAAGGGGTTTACTACATAGTGGAAAAACAAAATCTTGTGAGTTTGCGAATTGCGCATTCTCAATTGCAAAATGCCTTATTACATCTGGCCCTATGTCCTTAACCAGTCAACTATCCGCCTGACATAGACTTGGGGTTCCCTCATACACTCCTGGAAATCTATGAAAGCCGCACATGTCCTGAGTTTAGGCCTCAGCAAGAGTTCTGCGCAGAACCAGGCGTATCAATCAACTTCTGCTGAGATGCTCTATCTGCTGAGCAAAATCAATCTCTGTTGGCCTATAATTTGCACTGCTGGCTGCAAACACTGGTATCACATTTACTTAGGGGAACATTCCGCCAGAGGAGGGAAATGGGTATTTATTGCTGTGGAAGGGCGAGATTTCGATCGATACCTTATCACTATTGACCTAAACCTCGATCTGGTCGACTGAACCTTTGTTGCCTGTCTTTGAGGAAGTAAGTGCATCTATTTACCAAGCTAGTTCACCCAATAAAGGACTTCGCTCCCAAAGATCACAAACAACTTCTAGCTTTCAAAAGTTTATTGTAAGGATAGGATAAGCTGCAAATACAGGCATCTCAGAATGAGATTCACGAGATACACAGGTCCAACTACATACATGTGCTCTCTGAAAGCCCTCAGACGAGCAACGGAAATTACTAACACAAGTTCTAAGAATAATAAAGCTATCAGCATTGACGCATATCTCTCCTTCATTTAAGTTGGAGGAAAACGCACAGGTTAGGCTGTCCCTACCCTGCTCTAGATGGTATCCCTACTTAACCAAATCCCAACCTAACAAAGGTGTCAGCAGTGAATGACCCCCAAGGGAAGTCACTCACTCTAAGTCTCTTGGTGAAAACCTATAGTTCTCCAGTCATGACCCCTCTCTGCCTACCCATCCGCTCTCTAAAGGGTCCTCAGGTATCTGCTCTAACTCCACCCAAGGGTGCTGTCCCTAATACAAAACAGTCAACAACATTTGAGACGCCCCTCGCGAGACGCCCCTCACGTGGTGTAGCTTCTGGCTTTTTCCATGCTGCTTTGTGTTGGGCCTCATACGTTGGAGTTGACCTTGCTTCTCAGACTCTTCTCCGGCCCGCTGATACCCCTTAAACATTCCGGAACCCTCCTCCATGTCTGGGCCGTCTACTGAACAGACCTCTATTCATATTATTTATAATTGGATTCCCCCTTCTCTCTTGCAGACAGACATCTGCAGCCAAGATCCCAACTCTCATAGACTTCCAAAAAGGTTCGCAACATTTCTTGGCCCAGACATGTACGTGTAAATCAATGTTAAAACATTTCAGGCCTACAGCATTTCTCATAATAATTATAGCATTCAACTTCTTCATTAATTAAAGCATGTTAATACTCTTATTCTATTATTCAGTAAACACATCTATAAATCATGGCCCATTAATGCAATGACCAAAACATTAGTACAATCTATGTCGTGAAAAGAAACACCTTCCCTTTTAGCTCTGGCCCTGAGGCCTACCACATTCTGCGTTTAACCACATACCATCTTACATTTTAACAGCTACACGACATGGATTCAGGAATAATCACATCTAATAAAATCATATAGTGTCACACATTTCTGTATTAGTTCCACTTCTACTTAAATCTCTACATTAGCTATACATTCAGAATATAATTGCAGATACTATTAGCACTCATGGCATTTCTCCTCATGATTTGTGCTTACTACAGGTAAGTGTGATGCACTCATACTTTTAGGTCAGTTTGCGCTCTCTCAGTTCCCCCCTTTGATGACCTCTCGGGGTCATCACTAACATTTAAACTGCAGTTATTGCTAGCATAACTTGTCTCTGCGCTTCCAGAGCCCTCAGACTCCTGTACTGATTATCCTGTATGGCAGCCAATCTCTGCAGCTGCTCTCTTTGGGCCCTTTCTGACCTTTTTGCTCTATACCATTTGAATACCCTCACCAATCCCCACACTATGATCCCACAGATCAATATTATGATGATAGGTTTCAGTATATACCACACAAAGCTTTTGCCTAAGGTGGAAATCCACCCTCCAACTTTACTCATTCCGTGGCCCACCTTTTCCCAGACATTTTCTCTACTCAAGTCTTCGATCTCCTTGTGAATATCAGTTATGTTCCTAATAACTTTCTCAAGGGGCTTCGAATTGTCTGGAATGTAAGTACAACATTCCTGGACCTTCAAAGCCTTACAGACTCCGCCCTCTTTTGCTAGTAGGACATCTAACGCAAGACGGTTCTGAAGAACCATAGCCCTTATCGATTGCATCTCTCCTTCTACCAGCATTAAGGACTGAGCAGTGCTGGCAGACAACCTGTCGACGACTGTTGCCAGTCGTCTAATTTTAACATCATTAAGGATTAGACCCAAAAGAGGGAACATAGCTCCAAAGACATCTCCAACCATTTCTGCATCTCCTACATCTCTCCTTCCCCTCGATGATGTCTTGCCCTCAATGATCTCTAAGTCTTGTGCATGATATATTTTGGGGAAGACAATTGCTAGGTAACATGATCCATACCAGTTGTCAGGTAGTCTCACGTAGGCATTTCTTCCACATACAAAATACACATTTGGAATCACTTGCATTCCCTTCAGGAAATCTTTAGTATAGTACTCTATATTGAAAGCATGTTCACAGTCGACTTCTCCCACGTATACATTTTCATAATACGTTTTGGCTCGGTGAAGACATAGCTTTCCTCTCTGCGTCTTATCTAAAGCTATTGGACCACTACTACCCTTTCTCTTGTGTGCCTTCTCTTCCTCGGTCCAATCTGTTTTCCATTGTCCTGATTTTTTCAAAATCTTTTGTCTCCTGTAACGATCATCCACCTGCCCTATGAACTTCTTCTCGACTTCTGAAACCTTGCATGTCAGGTTATTTCTACGGGCATGTGAAGTATCTAAGGTAATCCAAGGAATGAAGAACTTGGCCAATCTGTCTTCACTCTTCCAGTAGTCCCATTTGTTCATCTGCTTATAATTTGGGACTTCTGGCAACACTGAATCATAGTTGGAGAAATAGTATTCAAAACTATCTCTCTCATAAAATATACTAAGCAATAAGCTACATGTAATGCCATATGTCAGCGGGAGGTGATGATATCTAATGCCTTCATCTACAGACGCCGGCAACTGCATGCAGACGTAACAGTCCTTAACCTCCATGGCATCCACGTATTCATATAAGAGTTTAGCATAAGCATTTGACCTAAAGTCTCCTTGGGACTCATCTACGTGTAACCTGCGGGCTTCTGCAGCTAATAACGCTTTCTCTTGAATGTTTTCCCTTTTCTCACCAACAACAGTAGGTGTAAGCGTTTCTACAGATTTCACATCAGTTACCTTTGCCTCTTCCTCATGTCCCTTTACATAAGAAATTGTTACCACTAAAGCTATTAATATTATCACTCCTACTATTAGTGTACCTATTATACATTTAGCTCTGCGGTTCTGGGTGCCGGCTTCCATTTCGTCAGACAATATAGCTCTCTCTTATCTTGGCACAAAGTTCTTTTCTTCTCGTTCCTTTACAGTCTCTTTTTAATCCTTTTGTCTTTAGAATCCACACAACTGGAAGCTGACAACCTTCTTCGCAAAAGTCCTTTAACAGTTCAATAAAGACAACCCTAGCCCTTCTCCATCAACTCAAGGGAAGTTCCCTAATATTCTCTGCTTCCTGGGCGCTAGGTAATCTTCTTTTTCTGCTCGCTTTATTTACAAAGTCCTTTAACAGTCTACTATCAGGTTTGTGCCTGCAGCTTCGATAGCAAAGTTCAGTATTTCCAAACGAAGATTGTGCTCTTCATGTGCTGTTATCGTTGTACCAAAGTCGGGGAATTGCAATTCTGAGAGAAACATGTGTTTTAACTTGCTGAGGCGGGGAGGTCTGGGGAGCATGAATGTTAGTGACCCTTCTTGTTCGACTCCGGGTACCAACAGTCGTATTTCCACGGTGACGATGGGCTCAGAACTGGACACCACCACCGCTCGGATCCTCCCTGTCTCCTGTTTCACAGACATTTGTCGCCAGATATGTCCACTCAGGTGTGGAGTATCTTCTGTTAGGCACACGCACCCTTCTTGACCTTCTTCGGTCCGGTGCTTCAGCGCCCTGAGCACCTTCTTCCGGGTCTGAGTCTTCTGATATCGGAGGAAGGGTTACCTCTGGAGTTGACCTCAGGCTAGAGCTCCTTCTTTGCGGCCAATTAGTTTCTCCACGTGCCCTTCTACTCCTTCTCCTTCTTGTCTGTTCTCGCTCTCTGTCAGACCTGTCAGTGTCTGACTCGTACTCCCAGCTACTTTCTCCTTCTGTAGCGTCGTCTGTTTCGCTGTTGTACTGACCGTCCTCAGCTTGGTCAGACTCGTTCCCTGCTTCCGCTGGCACCTCTACAGCTTGGCTAGCCCCCTCTATGGCTTCTCGGTCCTCTACTGGACGTCTATCCGAGAGAGGAGCTGTTTCTTCCCGAGGTGCTGGAACCCTTCGCGTATGTGACGCGTGGATCCAATTGGGCAGGCCTCCCACCTTCACAGCCGTGTTCGTGATCAGGATGATCTGGAAGGGCCCACGCCAACGAATATCCAAGCAGCTTCTTCTCACATGTTTTTTCACCAGGACCCAGTCCCCAGGATACAGGTCATGACACGGGCCCTGGCACGATGGAACCTCGGCAGCCTGCACCTGAAGGGACACAGAACGAATGGCGTCAGACAGCCCCTTACAATAGTCTAGGATCATATCATCTGTGATATTTAACAGTGCAGTAGTTGGGACAGATGGCAGCCTCATTGCTCTCCCCATTAACACCTCATGTGGTGACAACCCCGTTCTTCTGTCTGGGGTACTACGAAGGCTCATGAGGACCAATGGCAGGGCGTCAGGCCAACTCAGGGTCGTTGAGGAGCACACTTTTGCAATTCGGGCTTTGATCGTGCCATTGATCTGCTCCACAATTCCTGAGGCTTCTGGTCGGTAACTGCAATGCAACTTCTGATCGATATTCAGAGCTGCACAAATCATCTTCACAAGCTCGCTGTTAAAATGCGTTCCCCTATCTGATTCCAAAAAGGCCGGCACCCCGAAGCGCGGAATGAGTTCCCTAAGCAGTAACTTAGCCACTGTGAGGGTGTCGCACCTACGTGTAGGGTATGCCTCAACCCATCTGGAGAATACACAAACAACCACCAGGACATAGCGGAGGCGGTTGCACCTCGGCATTTCAATGAAATCTATCTGCATTCGATTGAATGGACCTCCAGACCTTCCTATGTGGCTCAGTGCAACTGGTGTTCTTTTTCCTACGTTCAGCTGCTGACAGGTCACACAACGCTGGCACACTGCTTCTGCTGCTATTCTAAACTTAGGATTGTACCAAGTCTGTCTAAACACTCTCAGCATAGCATCTCTCCCTAAGTGTACGGGACCATGTATGAGTCTGGCCATTGGACTCACCATCTCATTGGGCAACACTGCTCTGCCGTCTGCCGAGACCCAAAAATGGGACTCACCCATTACACATCCTGCCTTTTCCCATGTTTCTTTTTCAGAATCAGGAGCATTTTCTTGCATGTTTGACAGTTCATCCCAAGTATCAACAGTTTCCAGTATCATGGCTAATTCAGTCCTTACATTTATTCCACCCACTTCCACCTCTGTGAAAGAGTACCCTTGCTCCGCGCAATACCGCGCAACTTCATCAGCATATCTATTGCCTTTCGAAACGAAGTCCTCATTTCTGGTATGTGCGGTGCACTTTACAACTGCTATACTTGCGGGGCATTGCAACGCCTCTAACAACAGGCGCACAAACTCTCCATTGCGAATGGGAGAGCCTGAAGAGGTCATGAACCCTCTTTGAGACCATAACTGCCCGTAATCATGAACCACCCCATAACCATATTGACTGTCGGTGTATATGGTGACTCTAATTTGATTGCTTGCCAAGCAAGCACGTGTCAAGGCAATAATCTCGGCTACCTGAGCGGAGTGTACTCCTTCCAGGCACCCAGCTTGCACAACTCCAGTAATTGTACAAACAGCATAAGCTGCTCTCAACTGCCCAACTTCGTCTCTTACACATGAGCCATCGACAAAGAAAATTTCGTCTGGGTCGGTCAGTGGCTCATCTACGATGTCGGGTCTGGGTTTGGTGCATAGTTCAGTCACATCGAGGCAGTCATGGTCTGTACATTCATCATCATCCTCGATATCATTTGGGAGTGGCATCAAGGTGGCAGGGTTCAAAACAGAGCATCTCTTGAGGGTCACATTCTCTGCAGCAAGAATAACTTGCTCATAGCGCGTGAGCCTGCTGTTGGTCAGATGCTGTGTTTTGGTCCTGGTCATCAACAGTTCAACAGAATGGGGCACGCACACCTCTAACGGGTGCCCCATGACGATATTTTCACATCTCTCAATGCTGACACCCGTTGCAGCAACGGATTTGAGACATCCGGGCAACGCTGCGGCTACTGGGTCTAAAGTAGCCGAGAAATAAGCAACTGGTCTGCGGGCATTCCCATGGATTTGGACTAACACAGACAACGCGCAACCTTCTCTCTCACAACAGTAAAGCAAAAATGGTTTATTGTAATCAGGCATTCCCAATGCCGGAGCACGACACAGGTCCTCTCGCAGCTGTAAGAATGCCATCAAACAGTCTTTGTCCCATGGTACCGGGTCGCTCACCTCCTTGTGCGTCAGTTTTTGCAAGGGCTTTGCTTTCAGTGAAAAGTTCGCGATCCACTGTCGGCAATAACCCACCATCCCTAGGAACATCCTGACCTCTCTCTGTGTCTTAGGCGCATTCATTTTCATGATCGCCTCTATCCTGTCTGGTGACACCTTTCGTTTGCCTTTCTCTATTCTGTGTCCCAAGTACTGCACTTCTGTCAGGCAGTACTGCAATTTTCCCGGGGACACCTTGTGCCCATTGGCAGCTAGGTGATTTAACAAAGCAATAGAGTCCTCCCTGCAAGCTTCTTCTGTTTCTGACGCCACGAGGAGGTCGTCTATGTACTGGACCAGAACTGACTTCTGGGGCAGCACTAGACTTTCAAGATTTTTCTTCAAAAGCTGGTTAAAGATCGATGGGCTCTCTGTATACCCCTGAGGAATGCGACACCATGTTAGGACGCGATTTTCCAGCTTAAATGCGAAAAGAAAATGGCTTTCTTCGTCCAGAGGGATCGAAAAGAAAGCCTGACAAAGATCGATCACAGTGAACCACTCAGCTTGGAATGGAATCTGAAACAGTATCACTGATGGATTCGGCACCACTGGACAACATGAAACGACTATGTTATTAATCTTTCGAAGGTCCTGTACTATCCGGAATTTCCCATTTGGTTTCTGCAGCCCCATAATCGGGGAGTTGCATGGACTACCCACGATTTCTTTCAGTATTCCCTGTTTAATCATAGACTCGATCACAGGTTTTATGCCTGCAATCGTTTCTGGAGTCAATTTATATTGGGGTGTTCTTGGGAACTCAGCATGCGGTTTCACTACAATTTTCACTGGGTCCACCCCTTTGACCAATCCTATCTCTTCCCCAGTGAAATCCCATACTTCTGGTGCCACTGTCTCTCTCAAGTCCCAGGGGAGCTCATCTACTGTCAAAGTAGGGTACAGCTCCACGCATATTCTTGAGTTTGCAACTTTGAAGTCTGCGTCATCATCATTGGTCAATACCTCCACTCCCTGAGGTGTACAGTATATAGTACAATTCAATTTACACAACAGGTCTCTCCCTAGCAGACACACAGGACTTGAATCGCAAACCACAAACTGGTGCTCATCGCTGTACTTCCCTATTTTCACCTGTACCGGTTCTGTCAATTGGCTGGTTATTCTCCTGTTTGCGACCCCTACCACTTGTATGGTCTCTCCAGACATGGGCAGGTCTGGAACTGCAGCTGATCTGATCGTGGATCTAGTGGCTCCTGTGTCCACCAGAAATGTCGTAGGGCACCCTGCTACTTCTGCTTCGACATAGGGTCCCCTCTGGTCCACCTCCAAGGCTGCCCCGAGGGTGCAGTCTTCTCTTTCCACTCTCTGTCCGGTTAATGGGTCCACATAATAGCACTCTTCTCCTTCTACAAACAGGGGCATTTGTCTATAGGTCTTACCCATAGTCCCTACTCGAGGAGGTTGCGGGAACTGGGCTCGGGGAGGAGCCCCCCCCCCTTTGAGCACCTTTCCCTGGTATGGCGTCACCCCTCTTGTAGGCGCGCTCTGGACCTCTTCCTCCTCTATCTCTTGTTCTCCTATCTCTACATTGTAGGGACACTCGCGTTTCCAATGCCCCACCTCGTTACACTGGTGGCACCTAGTCGTTTTCTTCAAGGCAGCTATGTCTATTCTGGGTCTAAAGGTGGAACTCTCCTCATTGCCCTTGTTCTGACTGTACTGCTTCTTTCCTCCTGTACCTGTTCCTTGCTGCTGTTGCTGCTGTCCCCCCTTCCCTGCTGCCTGCATCTGTACCACCATCAACTTTTCTTTTAGTTTCTTAGCCTTGGAGTCTATCTCATCACAGCAGTACCTGGCATATCTCAGTATTTCGTCTAGGGGTTTACTTTGCCAACAAATCGAGTGTTGCTGAATCATTAAACTAATATCCGGTCTCAGTCCCAGGACGAACTTGGACACAAATTGCCCTATGTCTTTTGGATCCATTACATCCAAGCCGCTATACTGTTTAAACGCCTTCAGCAATCTCTCGTAATATTCGTGGACGGTCTCTTTGGGTTCCTGTCTGGTTCGGTCTATTCTGACCCAATCTATGTCTTGCATTGGCACTTTCTCTTTCAGCCAAGTCATCACTCTCTCGAATTTTGCCATCACAATCTCGGACGGCCCATTAGTCTTAGCATCTCTCTCTGGCTCCGTTGTGGGCCACTCAGCGCTAACCTTGCATGCTGTCCACAGATCTCCTGGTACTACAATGTCAAACAGCGTGTTCAGATCTATCCATAGGACCTTTGAGATTTTTACAAATCTCTCGACTTGCTTGTACCACTCCACTGGGTTTTCCCGCAATTTGGGGAAGGAGGTGGTAAAAGCAGCTAAATCTCCCCTACTCCAGGGGACATGCACATAGTTCCCATTTGCGACTTCACGCAAAGGGTAAGCTTCTATTCCCTGCAGTCCTCCTGGTGTCGTACCAAGCGTGCTTCTCCTGACGGTCCCTTTCTTGGACCACCTCTCTTCCCACTTATCTAGTGCCCTCCACGTCCTTATTCCAGTGATCAGTTCCCTTATGTGCGTTTTCAGCCCAATCGTTCTCCTCTCATCTAGGTCTCGATCTGTGTAATGTAGCCTGTGGTTACCCTGTAATGCTTTGGTTCTTGACAGGTCCACCATATATTTGCCTGCTAGTTCGACTAACTTCTCATGGATTGCTCTCGCTTTTCGAGTGATGTCCTTTGCCATATACAGTATTTCATCCTGTTCATACATTTCCATTCTTTCTAAAGGCAGGGTACCATCTATCATGTCATCCAGGTCTGACCTTAAGCTGGCGACATCGAGTCTCTTGGCTTTTATCTCAGCTCGCAATATGTCTTTCGAAGGGGGCTCACTAGTCTCCCTACCATCCCAACTTCGAGCTCTACGTTTGGGCTCGGGAGAGTTAATGAGTGCCTTCCCTTGCTCCCATCTCTCCAGGTCCCATGCTCGGCCATCCGATCTTGGAAGGTGATGGAACACGGGCCTGTTACCCCCATTCTTGCTCTGCCCACTCTCTTCTTCTCCTCTCCTTTCACCGTACGCCTCTCTGTTATTTTCCCTCTGGTCGCTACTCTCCCTTTGCCTAGTATCACTCAGTATCCGATACGATCCTTCCTGGTTCCCCATATTCCCTGGGCTGCGCTCATTTCCGTCATCACAGGGACTATGGTGCGACCTCTCACAACTCCCATTCAGTTCTCTGGTGCCGGGCACACAGTGTGGACACTTAAAGCTGTTTCTGTACTCTTGCGCTCTCCTCTCCTCTTCACTGAGTATTGGGCGCGCCACCCTCCCATTCCCGGGGCCCCCGTTTTCCAGGTCTGTTCTACCTCCACTCCGGGCCCAATGGGTGACTCCCCTACTATCTCTCTCTCTACAGTCCCACTCCGGGCTACTCTCCCCAGCCCCGCAGTGAGTCCGAGCTCTGCTGTCCTGACTTTCCCTTTCAGCTTCTGCAGCTATGATGCTCTTGTGAGCCTCCACTGCCTCATCCCACTTCTTCATGTACTCATTTAGCTCTTGAAAGGATTTTCGTCCAGATCCCCTCAGATCCACTGGCCATCTAGGGCCCCCGGGATCCCCTCCTGGGTCCCCTGCTGTGTGCATCGGGGTGCTCCACTCTCTTGGTATCGGCATCTGACTTGGGGAATTAATCGTATCGTTCCTCCTTGCCGTCCCTGCTCTTTCTCTGTCCTTCCGTACCCGTTCTTCCCCTCTTGCTCTCTCTTGGTCATATATCGATATTATAGGACCTATGGTAACAGGTACCTGTAGTGCATCTGGTAATGCGTAGGATGTGGCGCTCTCCGTTTCCGGCGCTCTTTGTACCACAAACCTCCCGACTACCTGTTGCACCTGACTAGGCTGGGACAGCTCTTTCTTTGCCTCAGGATCCCACTCTGAACTGGGAAGCGGTCCATGCTCTCCTGCATTGCCCCCCTTTTCTCCTTCACTATGCTCGACCTCTCCCCCTGCTCTATTATACGGGGGTGGCCTGTCTGTCAATAATCTGTTTATCAGGCTATCCTCTGTTTCGCTCTCATCTTCTTCTTCTAGGGGGCTTTTATTTCCGGGCACCTCTAACACCGGGTACAGTTTATTTACTTCCATGTTATGCACTCTCCATCTTTTAGCATCCGCATCCCACCTGGCATCCTGCACTGCCCTTACCGATCGTTTCACCCTTTCTTGTCGTCTGTTCATATTCTTTTCATGCGCTGCCCTAATCCATGCATCCAGGGCTTCAAACTGGGTCGGTCTAGGCAAGGGTCTCATTGAGGTCATGACTGATTTTAATCGATGTAACACCTCTAATCTGAACGTCCCGTACTTCGGGAACGTCAGTTCCTCATTTCCTTCCGTAATCTTACTCCACTCTGATATCCAAAGGATCGTATGCAACCCAACATTCACTGCCATGTAACGAGCCGGCGTACCCTCCGGCGGGGCTTCTTCCCCTTCATACGATCCCCGCTTCTCTTTTTTAAACACCGCTCTCAGCCATTTAAAACACTTCATAATTATGCGCACAATATCCAGCCTCGCTACTCTGTTTACTTCCTGATGACAATCCACCAATCCTGTCGCGGCTTTGCTAACTTGGCCTATCGCAGCGCGGTCTTTCTCCGGTCGGCCAATCACGTCGCGACACTTTCTGACGTCTTTGCTAGCTGGCCTATCACGGCGCGGTCTTTCTCCGGTCAGCCAATCACTGCGCGACACTTCCTGACGTCACTTTTCTCCGCTTCGCAGCAGCACCCCTCCTTTCTCAATTCGTCATGCATGCGTCCCATTCATACACCGAAAAATGACTACTTCCGACCAAGCGGTCACTTCCCTCGACTGTACGTCCACAGTCTATATGTAATTGTCAACACAACTGACGAAATGTCTATCGTCTCTCTGATAGGTTGCTTACACACACAGTAACCTCCGACCAGCGTCCGTTACTCACGCACTCACTCTTACGTTCCCCCTATCTCGGTCTTTCGGGTGATCAATGGTACCTCATGACCCCCTTCACACTAGTTAACAATTACTCTGGGTGTCCGATACACCCGAACCACTTAAGCTCTCCTTGAACTTAAGATTTCCACCGGTTGCGCGCGCTCACAACCTGTTCCACAGTCACTCTACAGACATTCAACTCCGCCAGACATTACAACATAGATACAATACAAAAACACCGCAATCTAACACGCATGACCCTTTATACTCACTCTCGACCGATACTGCTGCTTTTTCTGTCTCACGTCATCCGGATCTTCTTCGGCGGGCGGTTCTTCCGATCATCGATCTCTAGGGGCCTTGGGGTAAGCTAACCTGGCCTAGGTCACCGTCCTCAAGAAGGCAACCATCCTCTATAGCTACCAACTGGAAGGGCGAGATTTCGATCGATACCTTATCACTATTGACCTAAACCTCGATCTGGTCGACTGAACCTTTGTTGCCTGTCTTTGAGGAAGTAAGTGCATCTATTTACCAAGCTAGTTCACCCAATAAAGGACTTCGCTCCCAAAGATCACAAACAACTTCTAGCTTTCAAAAGTTTATTGTAAGGATAGGATAAGCTGCAAATACAGGCATCTCAGAATGAGATTCACGAGATACACAGGTCCAACTACATACATGTGCTCTCTGAAAGCCCTCAGACGAGCAACGGAAATTACTAACACAAGTTCTAAGAATAATAAAGCTATCAGCATTGACGCATATCTCTCCTTCATTTAAGTTGGAGGAAAACGCACAGGTTAGGCTGTCTCTACCCTGCTCTAGATGGTATCCCTACTTAACCAAATCCCAACCTAACAAAGGTGTCAGCAGTGAATGACCCCCAAGGGAAGTCACTCACTCTAAGTCTCTTGGTGAAAACCTATAGTTCTCCAGTCATGACCCCTCTCTGCCTACCCATCCGCTCTCTAAAGGGTCCTCAGGTATCTGCTCTAACTCCACCCAAGGGTGCTGTCCCTAATACAAAACAGTCAAAAACATTTGAGACGCCCCTCGCGAGACGCCCCTCACGTGGTGTAGCTTCTGGCTTTTTCCATGCTGCTTTGTGTTGGGCCTCATACGTTGGAGTTGACCTTGCTTCTCAGACTCTTCTCCGGCCCGCTGATACCCCTTAAACATTCCGGAACCCTCCTCCATGTCTGGGCCGTCTACTGAACAGACCTCTATTCATATTATTTATAATTGGATTCCCCCTTCTCTCTTGCAGACAGACATCTGCAGCCAAGATCCCAACTCTCATAGACTTCCAAAAAGGTTCGCAACATTTCTTGGCCCAGACATGTACGTGTAAATCAATGTTAAAACATTTCAGGCCTACAGCATTTCTCATAATAATTATAGCATTCAACTTCTTCATTAATTAAAGCATGTTAATACTCTTATTCTATTATTCAGTAAACACATCTATAAATCATGGCCCATTAATGCAATGACCAAAACATTAGTACAATCTATGTCGTGAAAAGAAACACCTTCCCTTTTAGCTCTGGCCCTGAGGCCTACCACATTCTGCGTTTAACCACATACCATCTTATATTTTAACAGCTACACGACATGGATTCAGGAATAATCACATCTAATAAAATCATATAGTGTCACACATTTCTGTATTAGTTCCACTTCTACTTAAATCTCTACATTAGCTATACATTCAGAATATAATTGCAGATACTATTAGCACTCATGGCATTTCTCCTCATGATTTGTGCTTACTACAGGTAAGTGTGATGCACTCATACTTTTAGGTCAGTTTGCGCTCTCTCAGCTGTAAAACGCCATCTTTTTTATTTCTTAATGGACGAAAATGTTCATATTGTCATTTAGAAGCCAGAACATCAATGTCCATTCGGTTTTATTATTCACCTTGAGCTGGACGCATTTAATTTGAAGACAAGAAGCTCCTTCAGAAATAACCAGCCCAAGATCTGAATCAAAAATATTTGTAGGTGGTCTTGTGCACATGCTAATAATGTTTTTAACAGGCTGCCTTATGTAGGTTTCTGTAGCTAAATTTAGCATTTTCAGACACCAAATAAGTAAATTCATTATGTTTTCCTGGGTGACGGATGTGTTCTTTAAATTGCTAGCATCTTTATGCTCAGTTTATAAAATTAAATTTAAAGGTTGGAAATCTATACATGGAAAGCCATGCAAATGATAGATTTCTATGTATGCTCCTCTTCTCCACGTTATGTTATGTGTTCTTTTAAAGTGCTCGAATTCCAAAAAAGGCATCTTGGCGCTAGCTGAAGTGGTGGGAAGCAATGAGTGGTTCTAACAGGAAGAGAAACGCCATGTCTTCAGGGATTTCCTAAAAAGCCACAAGAGGAGGCATGGCTCCGATGTACAAGGGAATGGCATGTCATCCTGAGACTTGTCATTACATGCAGGAGTGAGGGCTGTTCTGTTTTCTAATCCACCAGAAACCCCTTTTTGTCTGCGGAGAATGGGCTCCTCCGTCACTCTGCGAAAGATGTTTCTTCAAGACTTATACATCTCCACATATAGTTTTTGCACTCTCAAAGTTCCTCCTAGCAATGTGGTCTAAAAGATGTTCCCTCATCACAGCGGTACCCAGGGGTGATTTTATATTGTGATTGTATAATTCATTTGCTATGCTAAATCTGTTTTATGGAATTTGTTTTTGTGAAATGATAATTTTATGTACAACTGATTTTATTGTAATCTTTTATGACTGAAAATTGTCGAAATAAAGAATCAATGAATGAATGTTTTTGTTAAGGAAACCTTTCTGCTGCATTTACGCACTGGCTCCATCCTTCTATTGAGAAAGTCTGTAAAGGAGTGGGTAAAAACCAATGGAAATGGTTGTGAATCTGCACAATAATTCTGGTGACCCAAGTTAAGATTAAAGTACAAATAATAAATTAACTTTGGTCATTACAATCCAAAGTTTTGAGTCACGAGACGCAATAGGGCTGCATTTTGAAATTACACACTGGTCGAATGCCTCTGATGCGAAAAAATGCAAGACACGCATTCCCTGAATAGGTGGATTGACTCATTTCTTCTTACTTGAAACACTATAAATAAATCATTTTTGTTTGAGATGAAAGTTACCAGCTTGCTGATGCCCTACAGGTGCATTTTACTGAGTCTTAAGACAGAAGGCAGTTTAGTCCCACTTGAGAAAAAAAAAACACAAAGTTCAGGAAAGAAAAAAGCAATCAGAACAATACTGGGAACTGATTTCTTTCACACTCCTCAATATGCCCATCCGTGGGTATAGCTACAAGTACTGCAGCAGGTGAAACAACACCGGGGCTTTGAGGGCCCACTGAACCCTAATTATGGCTGCAGTTTAATACCCAAGCAGCGGGCAAGTGGACCCATTTTCCTCTTCTTCCACCAGGTCCCGTAGCACCCTTACCACACCACTACACCCTAAATGCCTGAGCACAGCACCAGATGTGCAGCACCACAAGTGGAACACCCCGAGAGGTTCCCACCACCACACTAATGCCAGGCTGTGTGCTCCCCAAGTGCCATTTCACAGCAAACATACATGCTGCCCTCAATGCATAGCGGCTGCAGTCGCTCACAGCACATCAGTGGTATGAAAGCGCTACCAAATGATACAGTCCAATGGACACAGCAGGACTGGAGAACGAGGGACCTATCCCATGCAGGACATTACTCTCAGCTTTTAATTTACAGGAGGTGAGTGTATAGATTCCAATCCTGTCCTTTTAAAATGATTTTACCTAGAGATGATATTTCCGACTGGCTGGTCATCTGTGCTCACTTTTGGAGCAAATGCAAAAAGAACAATTAATGGACAGAATGCAGAACAATGTCATACATTTACCCCAGATATCTGGGCCTAAATCCATGTTTTTTTGCTCACCATGCCATTCCAGTTTGGACCCAGCCATAAGCAAATCAGTCTTGACCTTGCACCCAATGGGAAGAAGCAAGCATCCTAGGACCGGGGCTTGCAGCCCTCATCAGCCAGGATAGCTTGCCTCAAGTGGCATGGAAGAGCACTGGACTCACGTCTGGACATACCCGTCCCACTCGGGGTGACAAATGCAAAAAGAACAATTGATGGACAGAATGCAGAACAATGTCATACATTCACTCCAGTACAGAGATCTGGGCCTAAATCCATCGTTTTTTTGCTCACCATGCCATTCCAGTTTGGACCCAGCCATATGCAAATCAGTCTTGACCCTGCGCCCAATAGGAACAGTCCAGCCGGAACTGCCAGGCCAGTTCTTTCGGAGCAAAGCAGTGGGAGGAAATGAAAATGGAGAAGAAAATGATTGAAACTAGTGCAACATTTATATAAATTTGTCTTAAATATCAGTGACAAATAATATAAATTTCAGATCTTACACACGATATTGTCTAACAATATCTTGCCATAATATCGTTTACACAAATCTCATTCCATTTGTGAGTAAATGTTCTATTCGCTCCGATGGGGCAATATTTTGTATGGATGCTATTAAAACACAATATTTGGATCAGATGATATTTTGACAACACTGTTCTGGAGCCACGTCGCCATTAGTGAGTGTAGAAGAGTTGTAAATGTATTTAATGCAGTTTTTTTTTTTTTTTTGCAGGTGAAGTTGTGACCTTGGGCACTTCTCCCTTTAGGGGGGTGTGGTGTATGAGCTACAGCCCTGAAAAGCAGGCCCCTAACTTCCCTGAGTGATATGAGCAGCAGGGAGGGAGAAGGGTGAAATCATGCAGGAAGAGCCGGTGTGCATCAATCATCTATATGAGCTCGGAGCTGACCAACCAGGAGGGCCGCTGAGGAGTTGACATGGAAATATAGGTTCGGCGGAACAGATTACTGCCAGTCTTTAATCACGGGCCATGTCTGAGCTGCTTGCTATAGTAACAGAAGCAAACTTCTCTGGCAGATCTTGGCACCATAGGAACGTGACAACAAACGCCACGTGACAGCCAGCCTTGGCTCCCAGTGCAGGGCGGGCCTCGAGGCAACCTGGGAGAAGCGAGAGGCAGAGCTGAGAGCAGCATCTACACGTCATTCAATGGAAGACATGTGACTTGTTGCCTAATACCTCACTTTTACAACAGCGAGCTTCATGTCTATACCTCCTACACCGACTACAATAAACCGAGGGTTTCATGCACCCAGCATTGTGTTGGCTGGCACTGCAATCAGCCAATGTAGTAGACCTTTGTACTCACTACCATTCCTATGTCATTTTTAGAGTTTTTCCATTTGTATCTCTTCCTTGAGTGACTTTACAACTTGTACTTTTGCAATTTGTTCTATTTGTATCTCTTCCCTGTGTGACTTTACAACTTGTACATTTGCAATTTTTTTTCCTGTTTGTATCTTTTATGTAACTCATGTAATCCTAAATCCTTATGTATCACAACTGGTTCTTTTGTAAAGCGCTCTGACCCCTTCGGGTAATGTTCGCGCTATAGAAAATCGCATTAAATAAAAAAAAAAATATGTGTGGCGAGAGCGAGGTGCCCATCTCAGCCCTGAGTGTTGCCCAGAGGCCTGTCTGATGACTGAATGTGTAAGGAAGGCTCCAGATCTGACTGTGCTCACTGGGCACTACATACTACCCTCAGCCAGGGAAATGGTGATATGCGGTACATGTCACTGCGGGTAGGGGAAAGGTTGGCATGAGGTACATCTTCACACGTTTATGGGAAAGGGTAGTGTGCGTTACATGCTGCTGTAGGAAAGGGAAAGGGTAGTATGCAGTACATGCCACAGCCGGTAAGTGAAAGGTTGATATATATAATACCACGGGCAAGGGAAAGGCTAATACACAACACATGCCACTGCAAGTAAAGGAAAGAGTACTACGTGGTCCATGCCATGCAGAGAAAAGGACAGTGTGCAATACAAGTCACCACTGGTATGAGAAAGGGCAGTAGGCAGTGTATGCTCCTGAGCATAAGAAGGCTGCTATGTGGCACATGCCTCCGGTGGTATGTGGTAAATGGCACCCCGGATAAGGGTAAAAGTGGTATGCAGTCTAAGGGGAATGTTTTGCTTGGCACAAGCCTTGGCCTACCCATAGCTTCATAGGTGTGGCCCACTACAGACCACTGGCAAAATAAAAACAGCAACAACTCAACTCTACAAGTTTGAAGACCAAAGAAAGGGTGGCATGGCATCTTGTCGTGCCGAATCCAGAGCAAGAAGCCTTTACTTCTAACACCTACAAACAAGTCAATATTATGAAATGGTTATAACTACTGGACATTGTGAACAAGTGTTTTTCCGGTACCCAGCCTTCTTCTTTCGTTTCCGCAGTGCCAACATGGTGGCAGCAAATTCGCTCGCCATATCGGGCGTAAAGGTCTCTTCAACCTACATGCTGTGTCATTCTCGATTACTCCACAAAATGTAGGCACTTTCCACTCGCCACGGTTTAGTTTTTGTGTCTTGACTCTAGTTATCGAGTTTGGCTACAGGTTTGTGGTGTGATGACATATGATGGTGGAAATATAGCTACAAAAAAATCTTGAAAAAAAAATAACTTAACTGGACAGTACAGAAAGCAGCACCTAGAGCCCAGTTAGCCGGAGGTTCGGAAGATGAACCATAGGACCATACGACAACAAGAGCGGAGAAGGCCCATCTGCTGATGTATTTATTTGCAGCCACACACAGGCTGCATAGCCTTAATAGGGGGGTTAACACACAGAATTAGGCTCTAAAATGCATAGACTGGCATGTATTTATTACTTGGGGGTGCCCATCTGCTTGCATTAAACAATGAATTTGGAGCTCTCCATTGTAACATTGCGTTGCTTCACACAAGGTAGAGTTGGGAATGGTGATTTGAGTTCTAATCATTAAATGGTGCTCTCTGACACCAACAGGTTGGTGTTCTGTTTATTGCATTTATAATCCCACACTGCGAAACTTCATTGCTTCTATGAGAGAGGGATTAGTAATGGCTTGATAGCGCTGCTGTCGCCAGACAATTATATGAAAATCACCAGGAGACGTGCTTGGGCTCCACCCACATGTTGGGAGCCAGGAGTCCATGTTTTGATTGGGCAGCAGTTTGTGGTTGCACAAAAAAGTGTTTGCTCTCCACACAGCTGTTATAATGTTTTTTAGTTATTCAGCTGCCGGAGTATAAACTTTCATAGGCGCACACACATGACATCTTAATGCTATTACATGTGTCTTGGTGTTTTTCCCTGGTAGCAGCAGTGATGGGAGGAGGGCAATCATTAAAATACATGGGTTTCTGGGTCTGGATTGACAGTGCAAGTGTCCCCTTACCTTTTAATCCACACCAATGTTATTCTACAGTTCTTAGCTTCCACGCAAATACATATCCATTCCCATGCTATTTACTTGTAATAATTCACGTATATCATTCCTTTAAAGCCAGACAATGGCATCGCCAATGCTAGTTTTACATGCTGAAACAGCTGGTGGAACAACTATACCCGCTTAAGAATTTCCCATTGTCATGAAATTTGGTTGAGCTTTATTCACCATATTTATGCATGCTAAGCAGTAAGGCAAGGTAAAGTCATTGCATTAACTCTCTGGTACGTTGTGACACTGCGTTGGCATTTCAGAATATACATCCCCGTCAGACTGCATACCAAGCGCTGGCTGAAGCCGAGACTACCCCCGTTCCTGTTTCTCTCAGAACCTACAGTGATCAGCTGCAAAGTGCCCCAGGGCTCATCCCTACGCCCCACCCTCTTCAACGTCTACATGGCCCCCCTCGCAGACATCGTCATAAACCACAGACTCAGCATCATCATCTACGCTGACGACACCCAGCTGATTGTCTCTCTCACCAACGAACCTACAGCTGCCAGAATCAACTTTCACAGCGGAATGAAGGCCGCTGCTACATGGATGACAGACAGCTGCCTCAAGCTCAACTTGGGCAAGACCGAAGTACTCATCCTGCGACCTGCTCTTTCAGCCTGGGATGACTCCTGGTGGCCTGTCGCGCTCGGAACCCCTCTCACCCCCACGGACCACGCATGAAACCTCGGCATCATACTGGACTGCACGCTCACAATGAACCACCAAATCAACGCAGTATCCTCATCCTGTTTCCACACGCTCCACCTGCTCCGAAAGACGGATCCCCACAGAATACAGAAAGATGGTCACCCAGCACTCATCACCAGACTTGACTACGGCAATGCACTCTACGCCAGCATTACCCAGATACAGCTCAGAAAACTACAGAACGTCTGAAATTCTGCAGCTAGACTGGTTCTCGACATCCTCCGCCACAGCCACATAACACAACACCTCCGACAACTCCACTGGCTCACAGTTACCAAGAGAATCACCTTTAAGCTCTTCACACATGCCTACAAAGCTCTCCACAACACAATATCTGAATCACCACCTCACATTCCACATACCATCCAGACAACTCTGCTCCGCCCAACTTGCCCTGGCCTCTGTGCCACGGATCCACAAGACCAGAACTGGTGGATGATCCTTCTAATACCTCGCCGCCAAGACCTGGAATACCCTGCCCCTCCACCTCAGGAAATCCGCGTTGCTGACCTAATTCAAGAAGAACCTCAAGACCTGGCTCTTCAACTGAACCCTTGTGCCCAGATGGATCAACAGAAGCCCCAACCGCCAGCAACTTGAGACCCTTACAGGTGAGTAGCTGTGCTATATAAACTCCTGATAGATGTTTAAAAAGTAAAACAGGTATCCAGATTGGCATGAGGTTTGGGACACTAAAATTAGCTGAACAGCAACTGACTGCACTTTAGCCACCTAAATGAAATAGCCCTTGGGTTGGTTTACCAAGGCAGTATCAGCCTAACTTTACATGTCGAGATACAGTAACATTCACAAAAGAGCAAGCATCTCCTGTCATTCGGAGTAATTTTTTATTTATTTTTTCAAACTGTTTTTATTTTTTTTGTTCATAACATCGGCGAGACAAACAGCATGTACATGTAATTTTTTTTAAACTAAGAAATTAACATTTGCGGTTTTCCAGCAATGGTCACAGTCACAAACATTTAGACAAGCGTAAATGTACATACGGCATACATTTCCACAACCACAAATGGACACAGCATACATATATACAGTTGTAAATGTACATGGTGTATCGTAAGGCATGTGCAAATGCTCAGTAAAAGTAAGTGGCCTCTGATGAACTTTTTTTGTTTTTCTCCATGAAGAAAATAATTTTCCTGTGGAGAAACCAGTTCCCGTCACCCCTTTTTAGGTCTCGTGACCTATCAATGCGCATGCGCATTGAGAGAAGCGAGACTATAGGGCTTTAAACAAAGTTTACCTAACTGTGGCGATTTGGTGCTGTGCCCGTGGCTTTTAGGTCAATGCGCAAGCGCATTGACCTAAAATGCGCGTGCACATCACCAAATCGCCGTCTGTTCCCTCAGCCGCACTCCTCCCACACCTTTGAAGTGAAGCTTAGCTTCACTTCAAAGGCCCCGGCTGCTTCACACCCTCATGCCGCTCTCCCCGCTCCGCCCCCTCCCCTGCCCGCCGTGTGCATTTCTCCTCCCCCCCCCCTCCCCACAGCAATGCCCTCCGTCTTGTTTCCTTTCTTGTTTTTCTTTCAGGTGAGATATCTTTTCCATCATTTGCGATAATACAGTTCTCATATGCATTTTTTAATTATTAGCAGCATATACACAGGCGCCCCTTCGGCGCTTTTGCTCTCAACCCTACTATCCTGTCAGCCGCATCTCTATAAGTTACTCGAAGCATGGCCTGACATGTGCACAGCTTATTCCGGCACCACCATCCTGCCAGACGCTTCTGCTTTGTTCGCCCACCGCATGGCCCTATTTGTGCACATTTTACTTTCGTGCATACCCTTACCCGCAGCCTCTCCTTCCCCACTCCTGCCTTTTCGGGTCTCGCGCTCACCGCAGACCCCTTCACATGGCTCACACCCACCTTTTTTTCAGGTTACGATGCCATTCCCCACCTATCCCCCAGTCATTTCCGGGTAGGACGCGTGCACCCAGTGGACTCTCGGCCTTGGCCCGCTTATTCTGCCAGCCGCTTCTGCTTTGGTCGCCCACCGCATGGCCCCATTTGTGCACATTCACTTTCGTGCACACCCTTACCCGCAGCCTCTCCTTACCGACTTCTGCCTTTTCGGGTCTCACACTCACCGCAGACCCCTTCACATGGCTCACACACACATTTTTTTCAGGTTACCATGCCAGGTTACCTCACTCGCCCTCAACCCTTCACCCTCACTCACCCTCAACCCCTCACCCTCACCCCCAACCTCACTCACCCTCACCACCTCACCCCTCACCTCACCACCCTCACCCCTCACCCCACCACCCTCACCCTCACTCAACCCTCACCCCACCACCCTCACTCACCCACCTCACTCACCCTCACCCCCACCACCCTCACTCACCCACCCTCACCCTCACACCCACTCACCCACACCCTCACCCTCACTCACCCCTCACCCCACCTCACCCTCACTCACCCTCACCCTCACCCTCACCCTCACTCACCCTCACGCAACCTCACTCACCCTCACCCTCACTCACCCTCACTCACCCTCACTCACCCTCACTCACCCTCACCCTCACTCACCCTCACTCACCCTCACTCACCCTCACCCTCACTCACTCACCCTCACCCACCCCCTCACCCTCACTCACCCTCACTCACCCTCAACCCCTCACCCTCACCCTCACTCACCCTCAACCCCTCACCCTCACTCACCCTCAACCCCTCACCCTCACTCACCCTCACCCTCACTCACCCTCACCCTCACTCACCCTCAACCCCTCACCCACCCTCACTCACCCTCAACCCCTCACCCACCCTTACCCTCAACCCCTCACCCTCACTCAACCCCTCACCCTCACTCACCCTCAACCCCTCACCCTCACTCACCCTCAACCCCTCACCCTCACTCACCCTCACTCACCCTCACTCACCCTCACTCTCACTCACCCTCACTCACCCTCACCCTCACTCACCCTCACCCTCACTCACCCTCACCCTCACTCACCCTCACCCACCCTCACCCTCACTCACCCTCACCCTCACTCACCCTCACCCACCCTCACCCTCACTCACCCTCAACCCCTCACCCTCACTCACCCTCAACCCCTCACTCTCACCCTCACTCACCCTCAACCCCTCACCCTCAACCCCTCACTCACCCTCACTCACCCTCAACCCCTCACCCTCACTCACCCTCACTCACCCTCAACCCCTCACCCTCACTCACCCTCACCCTCACTCACCCTCAACCCCTCACCCTCACTCACCCTCACTCACCCTCACTCACCCTCAACCCCTCACCCTCAACCCCTCACCCTCACTCACCCTCAACCTCACTCACCCTCAACCCCTCACCCTCACTCACCCTCACCCTCACTCCCTCACCCTCAACCCCTCACCCTCAACCCCTCACCCTCACCCTCACTCACCCTCAACCCCTCACCCTCACTCACCCTCACCCTCACTCACCCTCACCCTCACTCACCCTCACCCTCACTCACCCTCACTCACCCTCACCCTCACTCACCCTCACCCTCACTCACCCTCACCCTCACTCACCCTCACCCTCACCCTCACCCTCACTCACACTCACCCTCACTCACCCTCACCCTCACTCACCCTCAACCCCTCACCCTCACTCACCCTCACCCTCACTCACCCTCAACCCCTCACCCTCACTCACCCTCAACCCCTCACCCTCACCCTCACTCACCCTCAACCCCTCACCCTCAACAATCTTATATGTTGTAGTTTTGTTTAGTTGTTATATAGTCCCAACTCGAATTATTTGAGTCTGAATCCGTTCATGCTTAAATGGGAGGTTAATGTGGTAATGACCAGCATACTATGAAGGCTTCATGAATCCAGGGCTTTTGTCAAACTTTCTGAAGATGCGCATGCGCATTGAGCAGAGCGAGACTATGGGGGCTTAAACAAAGCTTACCTACACTGGCGATTCACTGGCGATTTGATGAAGTGCATGTGCACGTTTAACTCAATGCGCAAGCGCAATTAGTTAAAATGCGCGTGCACAGCATCAAATCGTCAGCTTAGTGCCGCCAGCAGCTCTTCCCGCTCCGCCCCCTGCTGCATCAAAGGCTTGGCGCTGTGCCTCAGCCCAGCCATTCTCCTCCCCTAATTACCCCCTGCGGCATCAAAGGCTTTTTCACGGCCGGCCGGCCGTGCTTTCAGTTCACGGCCGGCCGGCCGTGTCTCCTTTTCTTTTTTTTTCATTTCATTAATTGAATGTCTTCCAGCAAGCTCTCCTCATCCGTAGCTTTAGGTGTGATGACAGCATTTCCTTATAAGATTACTGCTCTCTTGGGAATATATGAGGGCAGGAAGCCTTCTGAATTCGGCTGATCATTATCAGAGAGTGTTTTGGTGAAAATACGGGACTTTTCTTATGCGTGCTGCTACAAAAAGAGCTCAGCTCTCCTTAGCTACGGGAAAGCTGTTTGGCTTACTTCTGCTCGCTCAGCCAGCAATTGTGGCATGTGGTGTGTTTTTAGCTTTACTAGCTCATTGGTGTGTACTGGCTTGCCACTTTGCTGGAATAAAGTACCGGCCATAACGCTGAATACGACTTTCTTTTAATTAGTTCACCAGTTTGCTGCCAAGTGAATTTGAGAGTAATAGTGGCAATCATGTTTGAAACTGCATAACGTGAGCGGAATAAGCTTGCAAGCCGCAATCACCCCACATCCACCACATCCACCACCACATCCACCACCACCTCCACATCCACCACCACCGCATCCACCACCACATCCACCACCACATCCACCCTCACCCTCACTCACCCTCAACCCCTCACCCTCAACCCCTCACTCACCCTCACTCTCACTCACCCTCAACCCCTCACCCTCACTCACCCTCACCCTCACTCACCCTCACTCACCCTCACCCTCACTCACCCTCAACCCCTCACCCTCACTCACCCTCACCCTCACTCACCCTCAACCCCTCACCCTCACTCACCCTCACTCACCCTCAACCCCTCACCCTCACTCACCCTCAACCTCACCCTCACCCTCACTCACCCTCACCCTCACCCACCCTCACTCACCCTCACTCACCCTCACTCACCCTCACTCACCCTCACCCTCACTCACCCTCACTCACCCTCACCCTCACTCACCCTCACTCACCCTCACCCCCTCACCCTCAACCCCTCACCCTCACTCACCCTCAACCCCTCACCCTCACTCACCCTCACCCTCACTCACCCTCAACCCCTCACTCTCACTCACCCTCACTCACCCTCAACCCCTCACCCTCACTCACTCACCCTCACTCACCCTCAACCCCTCACCCTCACTCACCCTCACCCTCACTCACCCTCAACCCCTCACCCTCACCCTCACCCTCAACCCCTCAGTATAGTGTCTGTGCCACTGGAAGTGCAGACACTTAACTAACTCCAATGAGGAAACGGAGGCTATTCTACGCTTTGACAGAGTGTAATAGCAGCTCATCTATTTATCATTTTGGAGATCAAGATAGTATGATTGAGGGTCTTTGGTGTTCAGGTCCAAGTGTTGTGTGGCTGGGTTCTTGACGAATAGACTGGTGTTGTGCAGTTGGGTTCTTTATGAACGGACTGGCATTGCATGGCTGTATTGCTTATGAATTGACTGGCGTTGCATGGCTGGATCCCTTATGAATGGACTAGTGATGTGTGGCTGGATTTTTTTTAATGGACTAGTGTTGCGTGGCTGGATTCTTTATGGATGAACTGGTGTTGTGTGGCTTGATTCTTCTGAATGGACTGGTGGTGCATGGCTGGATTCTTCATGGATGAACTGGTGTTGCGTGGCTTGATTCTTCTGAATGGACTGGTGTTGCGTGGCTTGATTCTTCTGAATGGACTGGTGGTGCATGGCTGGATTCTTCATGGATGAACTGGTGGTGCATGGCTGGATTCTTCATGGATGAACTGGTGTTTCGTGGCTTAATTCTTTTTGAATGGACTGGTGTTGCTTGGCTTGATTCTTTTTGAATGGACTGGTGTTGCATGGCTGGATTATTTTTTAATGGACTGGTGTTGCGTGGCTTGATTCTTTTTTATTAATGGACTGGTGTTGCATGACTGGATTCGTTATGAATGGACTCGTGGTGTGTGGCTAGGTTCTATTGAATGGGCTGGTGTTGCGTGGCTGGATTCTTTATGAATAGACTGGTATGTGGTGTGGCTGGATTCTTTATGAATGGACTGGTGTTGCAATATTGGATTCTTTTTGAATGGACTGGTGTTGTGTGGCTGTATTCTTCAGGAATGGACTGGTATTTGGTGTCCCTGGATTCTTTTAAATGGACTGCTGTTGCGTGGCTTGATTTTTTTTTTTTTTTTTTAATGGACTGAAGTTGCATGGTTGGATTCCTTATAAGTGGACTCATGTTGTGTTAGCTGGTATCTTTATGAATAGACTTGTGTTGTGTTGCTGGGTTACTTATAAATGGACTGGTGTTGCGCAGCTTGATTTCTTTTTTGAGGAATTAATTCATGTTTCGTGGCAGGATTTGTTTTGAATAGACTTGTGTTGCGTGGCTGGATTCTTTTTGAATGCACTGGTGTTGCGTGGCTGTATTCTTTTTGAATGCACTGGTGTTGCATGGCTGGATTCGTTTTGAATAGACTTGTGTTGTGTGGCTGGATTCTTTTTGAATGCACTGGTGTTGCGAGGCTTGATTAGTTTTGAATGGACTGGTGGTGCGTGGCTTAATTCTTTTTGAATGGACTGGTGTTGCTTGGCTTGATTCTTTTTAAATGGACTGGTGCTGCTTGGCTTGTTTCTTTTTGAATGGACTGGTGTTGTGTGGCATGATTCTTTTTGAATGGACTGGTGTTGGTAGCTTGATTTTTATTTTTTTATGGAAAGGTGTTGCGTGGCTAGATAGTTTTTGAATTAAAAGGTGTTGTGTAGCTGGATTCTTTATGAATGAACTGGTATCTGGTGTGGCTGGATTCTTCTGAATGGACTGGTGGTGCATAGCTGGATTCTTTTTAAATGGACTGTTGTTGCATCACTGGATTACTTATGAATGGACTAGTGGTGTGTGGCAGGATTCTATTGACTAGAGTCATTATGTGTGGATGGATTCTTCTTGAATGGACTGGTGGTGCGTGGCTTGATTCTTCTGAATAGACTGGTGGTGCGTAGCTTGATTCTTCTGAATAGACTGGTGGTGCGTGGCTGGATTCTTTTTGAATGGACTGGTGGTGCGTGGCTTGATTCTTTTTGAATGGACTGGTGTTGCTTGGCTTGATTCTTTTTGAATGGACTGGTGTTGCATGGCTGGATTATTTTTTAATGGACTGGTGTTGCGTGGCTTGATTCTTTTTTAGGTCGAGCTGGTAAACTGCATCCGAAGGATGCAGGTGTCCAGCTGGAGACCTAATGTTGCCTGTCACGGGGGAAGGAGGACAAGAGGGTGTTACGAGCTTTTTTCCTGGATTTGTGTGCGTGAACGCGCACGTTCCGTCCTGCACCGCGCCGTGCACTTCCCTCCCATACTCCCAGCAAGTCAGCCTAACGCGCATGCATGCACACAGACACACACATGCGCGCACACACACTTACACTTACACAGACACGCAGGCACCCAGACAGGCAACCCCCTCCACAGTCACACACACACACACACACGCATACACACAGACTCCAAGACACATACACGCTCACACACATGCACAGCCCGCCGCCGGCGCGCGCGCACACACACACACACACACACACACCCCACCCCCCTCACCCCCCCCCGCGGCCTGCAGCATCTCCTGTGTGTCCGGCGGGGGCCGAGGGAGTCAGGATGTGTGTAGGCGGGCTGGTCTCTCGTGGACTCCACGCCCTCTCGATGCTGCCAGCCCCGGTCACGCGGGAGTACGTGGAGGCGCGTCAGGCCGGGTAGCTGTGGAAGCACAGCCTGTCTTAAAGCTAACGTGATTGGTCGTTGGTACTGTGATCTGAAACATTACTCTCCAATCCCCTGCCTCCAATTCTCCCTCGCTCATTACTTTTGAGATTTTTTTATTACCCCATCTCTTCATTTTTTTTTTTTTGTGGCGAAATGAATGTTTACTATAACTATAATGCAGAGGGATGTTTCCTGGCACACCGCGAGAAGCAGGAAGTCTCACAAGAAAACGTAATAGGGTGCTAGCTATCATTGGTGCAACAGGTGCAGTTACACCGGGCTTTGGTGTGTGACCGTGTGAGGCCCACTGCGCCTCAATCATGTTATTTTTACTAACCTGTAGGGGCGGCGAATGGGATCATTTGCTTGGTTTGTGTTACGGGCTGTGGCAGTGGCACCCTTTCTAAGCGTCTGAGAGGGGGTGGGATTGCAGGATGTTAAGAATATTGGGGACTTGTAGTGGTGCTTCATCGCCGATTTTTCTTTAATGGATTGCATGTGGATAATTTACAACGAAGAGACCCTTTTTTCACCAGTCCTGTAGTATGTACAGTGCCTGTAAGTACAAACTGCCTCGTGGCAGTTATCTTCGTGTGAACAATTTAGGATAATCCTATTGAGCGGCGTCTATATCCGATTGCATGTTTCACGCATTTGTAATTTGAACTACACTCTTCGCATAGGAACAGGTGGGGGAGAAGGCTGCGGTATACCAGAGGCTTTCCAGTGCATACATAAAGATAGCATGTTTTACAAAGTAAAGCACAGATATATCACAACATACATATCACCAGCATGGGAAGTACATTTGAAGGTACCTAAGTCGGGTGTCGTCTATGACCAACACCATCCCTAAAAATTGTTTCAGCAGCACTGGGGAGTTGGGTGTCCAGAAATCCAAACTGATACCGCCTTAAGATACCTTCAATTGTACTTCCCGTGCTGGTAATATCTATATGCAAATAAATAGTGGATACAAAGGGCGTTTGCACGACCCCTCTGTTAAGACTGGGGTGTGTATAAAGCAGATTCATTTTGTTTTTTAAAAAAAATCAAACCCCCCCTCTCTGAAGTTCAACAAAGTGTGACTTACTGGGACCTTCACCCAGCCTTGAACCGAATTTCAGACTTTATAAATGTTACTCTATGGGGCGTGATAGCGCCGGGGTCCTTCGCCCTCCTCCAGTAACGTGGTCCTTTCTTGTGCGAGTGTCTGCTTGCGGTTCCCATTGTCACTGAAGATGGTAGCGGGGTATGGCGAATCAGCATTTTGCATAAAATATGCAGTCCTTTGGACCCGCCTGCCGCCCCCGTTCCACAGGGATCTGTTGTGAGAATGACTGCAGTTGTTAGGGACTGGGGGCGCCTTGCTCATTTATACCCGCCAGGCAGCTCATACGTGCAGCCCTCGCAGGGCCATGGCTGCGGATAAGCGTTCGGAAGAGGCTTCACTGAAGGTTTTCGGCTTGGTTATGCATATAGCTGCGTTTGTTGTGAAGTCGCCGATACTTGTGCGCTCCGGCCAGGCAGGTTACTCTGTAGGATGTCATAGAAAATGACAGTGATCATTTAAAATGAACATTCTGGCTGAGCTGAGTACATTATGCTGTCTCCTGCATCCACGCCGCATGTCCTAATAAGGAATTACAAACTCTCAGGACGTAGACTTGGAACGTTCTGAGTGATGTGCAAGAGAAGGGCGTGTAGGGTGTAGTCTGCTCTTTTGACCACATAGCAAACCTTTTTAGGTCGAGCTGGTAAACTGCATCCGAAGGATGCAGGTGTCCAGCTGGAGACCTAATGTTGCCTGTCACGGGGGAAGGAGGACAAGAGGGTGTTACGAGCTTTTTTCCTGGATTTGAGTGCGCGAACGAGCACGTTCCGTCCTGCGCCGCGCCGTGCACTTCCCTCCCATACTCCCAGCAAGTCAGCCTAACGCGCATGCATGCACACAGACACACACGCGCGCGCACACGCACTTACACTTACGCAGGCACCCAGACAGGCAACCACCCTCCCCCCCACAGTCACACACACACGCATACACACAGACTCCAAGACACATACATGTACGCTCACACACACACACACACAGCCCGCCGCCGCGCGCGTACACACACACACACACACACACACACACACACACACACACACACACACACACACACACACACACACACACACACACACACACACACACACACACACACACACACACACCCCCCCCCCCCCCCCCCCCCTCGCCCCCCCCGCCTCCCAGCAAATAACAAGGCGAAGCCCCACTCACCGGCTTCCTAGGTGCAGCGGCTCTCACCAGCAGCAGGACTCTTCCTCCCTTCTTCGGCACCGGGGCTCAGGGTAGGCTCCTGCCTGCTCCGGTGCTCCAAACAATCGCGGCTCTTCCGTGGGAGGCGGGGTAGGCTCCCGCCCTCCTACTTCCTGTTTCTGGTTGTCCCGGCCGGCCTGCCTGACTTCCTGGTCGCAGGCCGGCGGCGCGAGCTTTGGACGGACTGCAGCACGCGCTCTCGCGAAGATTTCCCTGACCTTGCAGTTGTTGTAAGGTAAGAGAAAACTGCAACGAATGCTTCACTTGGCTCCCTAATGCTTCTAAGCACTGTTCTGTTTTTGTGAAATACATTGTCTGGAAGGACGTTGTCTTTCCTCACAGAATGAATCTGTGCCACCATTCAACAACAACTGGTTCAAATATACGCTATCAATGTTTCAAGCTTTATTGCAAATGTCACAAAAAAATGTTAATATTTCACTTCTGTTCTTGGATTTTCGTCACAATAAAATACACTGAACATAATTTCACAAAAGTTCTTTAGAAAAGTTTAAGCTATTGCCATTATAAATTACAATAACTTTTATTTAAGTATTAGTTATTTAAAAAAATTAAACGCCATTGTTATTTGTAATATCAATACATCTAAGTCATGTAAATACAAAACATATTGCATTACAAATGCTATAGGTATCACATTTGCGAAAGTTATAACTATTAGCATTGTAAATGACAAAGCTATTAATTTAGCTATTTAATAAAAAAACATAATTTACAAAACCAATAGCTCAAACTTTCCTAATGCGAGACCTATTGCATTGCAAATGCTTGTTTATGGTGTTTCCTCCCCACTGCATCACTGGATAGAAACGTACTCCTGTCCTTCACACGTTTACACCATGTCTAAGCAGTGGTGGCTCCTCCGCTATGGAAGAGGAGAGTCGCCCCCCTGTCTGCACCATTAAAAACATGAAAAATAATACAATAATAAAACTGGTTTGAAATCTGTTTTTATTATAGTCTTATTTTCTTGTGCCGAGGCTTGGGGGCGGGGCCAGGGTGGTGCCAGGCCTGAGGGGGAGTGTTGAGCACTGTCTTCACTGCGCATAAGGCCAGCCAAACCCACATGCGCAGTGAAGCTTCCTCCAACAGGTTCCAAGTCTGTCCTGAAGCTCAAATCATCAGCGCTCAGGCCAATCCTAAAGCTGCTCTCAAGCATGAGAGCAGCTTCAGGATTGGCTACAGGGTTTGTCTGGGTGCCTTTGCCTGCCTGCAGTGAAGAGGAGAGGAACAGAGGAGAGGAACAGAAGAGAGTAACGCGAGGCAGGAGGGTGGCGGTTAGTTCTTTTTTATTTTTCAAGTTTGTCTCCCTCGTCCCGCATCCACCTCCCTGCCCCGCCTCTTTTCCCTGACACGCGCCACTCCTGTGTCTAAGGTGGCAATGGGCTGTGAAAAGTCTCTGTATACCCCCTAAACTCATAAGATTGTTGTTATTCATCAACTTTGCACTTTGCCCTTAAATGCCCACTCACCTTCCAAAGCAGACAATTTACTCCCATGTTAAAAAATGCCGTATGTTTGTGAATCCCAAATTCGAAAATCATGTCTTTTCAGGAAGTTGAACTTAGTTAGGAGGGCATATAACTCTGTGAATACAGCCCTGGTGCAGAGGTTCTGCTACCAATGACACTTAATCTGGAGTCGCTGTGCCTGGAGAGGAGTAACGGGTGTGCACAAAGGCGTGAGTCTTACAAAAGAGACAACACCTGCAGATAAAACGTTTGCAAAATTTTCCCACGCCTAGCCATGTTTCTGAACTTACGCCTAAATCACATTTGTGTGGAGTAGCACAGTAAACATAAGAAAGGGCACAGAATATTCCAGTTTTACAGGTATCTGAGGGAAGGGGTCACATTTTTTTTACCTACGAGGATAAAAAAAAAACTAAAGGTATTCGTGTAACTTCGCATATATTCTAAGTTGTGAATATGTATTTTAAGGAGCAGTCAGATCTTCACCCCCGGGGTTAGGAGAACAGTGGTGTAAACCCCCAAACTCTCGAGTTTCCCTGTGGCTCTTCCAGTCCACGTTTTTCTTTGTATTTTGGGGCTTTTAGTCCTGTTCATGCCATAAAAGTTCAAGGGTACAAGTGCCAGAATTCGAAGAAAAAAAACTGACTCTGATTAATTACTCACGGGTTACCTAGGAAATTTGAGAGGTATCTTAAAAAAAATGTAAAATGATCTTATTATGGTTCAAATGCTTTTTATTGGCTTTATCATAACACATACCCCCAACCGAAACCAATGGCTGTTGGCGAAACAAGTATGATCTTCTTGAAGCTTCTTACTGCTTTGAATCATATACATATATTTATAAAATGTGTTTTTAAAAAAACCTATCTGAGTTCAGGTAGACTTCCTTTACTCCAGTCTCTTGAAATCAGACCAAGGTGCACGATCTTCAACAGCAACATTGGCTTAGGGCCTGATGACGAGTTTGGCGGACGGGTTACGCCATCACAAACTTGACGGATATCCCAGTCAATGGAATGTAATGGAACTCGTAATACGGCGGCCGAGATATCCATCACGTTTCAGCTGGAGTGCCCATCCGCCAAACTCGTAAACAGACCCATAGTGGCTATACCTGCCTGACAGAAAGAGGTAGGTTTGTGCCTGTGTGGGAAGCCATACTTGAAGCACTCCGCGGGCTGCATTTTGTTAACACCCAAGTGTAAGAATTGTCCAATCGCTGCAATGCACAGTATGGGCACTACTGAAAGTTCCCACTTACTTCGCTCTTTCAGCTTGAGACAACTATACTTGTGAACGTGAAGACCTCTGTGTAGACAAGTAGTTTGAGTTTAGTTTCCAGTTTTTTTTTTTAATGGATAATTTGTCAATTCTTCAAGCAGAATGAACTTGACTTTAGCTATAAAGCAAGGATCTGAACCCAGGGCCTACTTACAAGTCACCCTGTAATTCTATTTTTAAGTTTAGAAAGCTTTATTGAGATATATATAGTAAACATGGTACAAAGAATATAATTAAGAGAGTAAAAACGAATCCCAATAGTATCAATAGTTGCTTAATACCACATACAGTGCAAAGAATAAAACCAATATGAAAGGGAAACAAAGTCAAAAAGTACCATGGGAAAAATAGCATTTTTGCTTTTAGAGATAGAAAGAGAATAAGAAGGAAAAAATAAGGAAGAAAGAGAAAGAAAGGAAAAAGAAAGAAAGAAAGAAAGAAAAAGAGACATATCAGCAAACACAAGCTATATACTGGTAAAGCTGTCAAATGACATTCTAATACAAAAAGACGCAATAATCGGTAACAATCCTGTAATAAGTACATAATATAAAGGAATGAACAGAGCAATCATGGCAGTTCAAAAACAAAGTTAGTGTCCTTGGCATGTAATGCAGAGGAAGAAATATAGTTAGTGAGAGGGGACCAAAAGGCCTCTTTATGAATAAGTTGTTGGGATGGGGTTACAAAGGCTCTATCTAACCTGTGGTGATAACAGAAGATTCCACCAGGCAGAAACTGAGACTTTGGAGGCATCTTTCCAGTTCGATGTTGATAATCTGAAATGCAATGGCAATAGATAAATCTATAAATGCTCCTATATTGTGAGCACCCAACCAGTGCATAGAGGAACTACCCAAAAATATAGAGGAAATGTCAAAAGGGAAAGTGGTTGAACAAATGAAGGCGATAGTCTTGCATACTTTTGTCCAAAAAATGAAGATATTAGGGCAAAGAAAAAAGGAATGGAGATATGTACCTGGAGAATTTTTGCAAGACCAGCAGTTAGTGGATAGGGAAGGGCTACATTTAGAAACAGCCATAGAAGTTAAAAATAGTCTGTGATAAAAATAGTCAAATGTTTGAGTAGTACTGGCATTGCATGAAATATGGTGAATCCGAGCCCAAATAGAGTCTCAAGTGTGTATGGAGAAAGTGTGCTGTAGATCTGTTTCCCATAAATGTTCAATCTTGCTTTTGGGACGAGTGGAAGAAGGGAAGAATAGGTATTTGTAAATATGAGAAGCTCGAACAGAAGAGGAAGAAGGTAACGATGGAATGGAGGAGTCAGGGAGAGAAGAAGAAGTATCAGAGAGAAGAGAGAGTTGCACAGTTACACTCCGTCTTAAACTTAGAGAGAGATGAACCGGATAAATTATATCTAGACTGAAATTCCTGGAAAGAAAGTCACCCTGTAATTCTGATGAAGCCATTGGAACTACAGGATTCATTGTAACTCCGCAAATCTGGTGTACTTCACCTGGAGACACCACCTGCTTGAGGGAGGCGAAGTCTCTTCACAAAAAACAGGAGGAATGAGGAATAACCATGAGTTTCACGCATTAATTACTGGATGAAATTCGGGCAACTCAGACCGAGGCTGACAGTACATTAGTTGGGAGAATTCTCATCGTAAAACGATTGCTGGTCAATACAATACATGTATGCACACTTTGGACACAGGCGCTGTTTGATGCGTTGCTAGGGCAACCATCGCCCATGCAGTGCAGTCATTCACCCTCCTGTTTTTACTAGTCAATGTCAGGCCCTGGGGCATGGTTGATTTCACCCACGGTTTATTCATCCTCACTGAGGTTGGGAGTCTAGATCGGTTTCCTGACCTGGGGAATTCATGAATGTCCCAAGAGTCTGGTTTAGCATAGCGCAACGACACCGGAATGGCTTCCTGGCGCTGGCACCACACAAGAATCGCAGAAGAGAATCAACAAAACGCAGAAAAATAATTCCATGAAAAGCCTTGAAAAAATAGTTCGTTGAAAAGGTGGTAACAATATCCCCAAAAAAATCAAGCATTGGCAAAGCCAGTAGTGCACACCTTGCAGACTTATTTGCTATGACAATGATTTTGACTAATGCTGCACAGCATCTGCGAGCAAAAAAAGACCAAGCATTGGCAAAGTCAATACGTCTCACCTCTATAAAAGTTCCAAGATGTTGCCTTTGCACAGTTATCAGCAGTTAGCTTCTCTGTGGGGGATCGGGGAGTAGATGTAGATTTATAAGCCTCCAAGAGAAGCGTCATGCTCAGTACACCTGCCCAAGACACCAGCTGTGTGAGTGCAGCAGATGACCCTTTTCCCCCGCGTCATTAAAACCTTGGTGTGCCACTGCTTTTACTTTCATTCACTATATGGATTCCAGAGATAAATTAAACAACCCTTGATGTTGGCTTTCAGCCAGATCCCAGCTAAAATATTCATATTGCTATACTTTTACAGAGTAGCTGTGCGGGGTGCGGAAGAACACAATGCAAGGAGAGTATTAAGGGGGCAAGCAGCACGTGAGAGAGAGCTAGAAAACACATGCACTCTCAAGGAGTGCTGAGTAAAAAGAACAAGCTAGATCCCTAAATGTGAGCAATGGAAGGGTACAAGTCAGCCAGTCAAAAGGATCATGAAGAGGCTATTCTCCAAGAGAGGCACACACACAAGACAAGGAATGCAAGTCATTGAATGAGAAGCAAGAAATTGAGTGTGACAACACATGGAAGCAGTGGGCAGGCTCTAAGCCCACTACAGGTTCTCTGTACAGAACATAAAATGTATTTTGCTAACAGACATCCAAAGGCAATCTGGTGAGACCTAAAAATGGTCCAAAACTGAAAGCGTCCCCACCCACCACCTACTCAACTCCTGCTGGTTTTGACCCAGTGGCCAGTTTCTGAGGCCCTGAAGCTGCATTGTACACTCAATCCTACCATTTGTTAAACTAGTGACACGACAGCCTAGAGACTGTACTTGATTCGCTGCTTTCACCACATAATCCAACACCTGCTGCATAATCTACAGATTTTAACATAAAGAATTTGTATCTAGCCCAAACATATCAAAAGTCACTTAAATCAAAGCAATGTGTCGCAGCACAGTGGAAGGCCCTGTGCAGAAGTAGACTGGTTATCGTTCTGTTGCTTATTACTGTGTTTGGATGTTAAACTGGTACTAATGAGGGGAATCCTTTGCCAAGACAGTGATAACATGTACAAATGAAGAAATTATAAAGTAATACTATCACAAAATATGCTTTAGTAGGTTGCACAATTTGGCTGTCCATGCCACATAATTTAGTGAACCCTGCCACTTAATTCCAGTGGCCTTCACTATAGTGCTGGACCCTTGCACTTACATAAGACTGACCTGCTACAGGTCCTGTCCATCAGTCAGTAATTTACCATTCCTTCAGGATAAACCATGCTTCACCAACTGAACAGGCATGGAATAACTTGAGAGGTCTGCTACGTACTGCTGGCGAGCAGAGGGCTCTAACTAACTACTTACTATTACAGCCTCTAACTATGTACCATGACTGCCTCTTAAATTCTCACTATGGCAATCAGACATGGTATGATAGCAGCACAATCCATTCCAGCAGATCTCCCCACAATTTCTTGCTCATAACTATGCCTGCTTTATGATTATGAGCATGAGAAATACCACAAGGGACCTGCAGAGTTGTTCAAAGCTACCAGCATGCTAAAAACCATACACCTGCGCTTCTGTCTCTGACACCTCTTCATCAATCACACTGCTAAGCGCAGTGTCCCATCCCACGATAACCACACCTCAGTGGTCATCATGTATGACATGGAAACACTTCCGACATACAAAGATAAACAAAGACAATGCATAGCACCAAAAACAAAGACAACACAGCCTACACGATGTAGCATGCTGGCCATGTAGTAAAGCGCCTCAGTGGCCCACAAAGGGTTGTCCATTCTATATAAATGTTGAAATAGAATACTTCTGCCCTATTTTCTTAAATTACATTTAGCATTCCATTAAAAACATACCGCCTCACCTTTAAGTATGGAGTAAAGTTCACTAGAAAGATCACTATCAAGCTGATGGACATTTTGCCACCCACATCTAGATATGTTGTGGACATCACTTAACATTGTGTAGTATTTTACTATCTCTATTTATCTCTTATGTTAACTTGCTCCTAGCTGCTCAGCCTGTGTGACTGTTCTGAGTGGAATGTTGGTGTGTGGGCTGTGTGTAGAATGCTTGGATGACTGGAGCAGAATGACAGTTGGATGGAAGGGGGGGCTGTGGTGAGACCTTCTTACCTGCTTTATTTACTCTTCAATAAACCTATGTTGTCTTCATCATACCTGTGTTGTCTTGATTACTACACATTGCCAGGGATCGCCAATGTTGTAAAAGTTTGACAAATAGCTCCGTCAAACAGGATGGCCGCTCGTCATACTTTACACTGTTTTCATTTTTCAAAAAAACAAAAAACAAAAGCGGGAGTCTGCTTTTGGAAAAATAAAAACGAACGAACCCCACACCATGGGAGTTTTGTCCCATGCTGTGGAGGGGTTATTATTTTATTTTACTGTCCGTCACCGCCGGGTGAGGGGACAGCAAAACATTTTTTTAAAGCCATCCGCTCACCCACTTTAAACTGGGCAAGCGATCGGAACGCGAACCTCCAGCATCACGTACTCTATTGGGCAGTCGAAGGAGTATTCAGCGACAGAGTTGGAGTAGGTTCCTTTGTCGACATACTTAAGGTCCGCCCGCCTCTAGAGTTGGCGTGCCAACCTAGAGTTTGGCACAGCGGGTACTCCGCCACTGTTTCAACGGTGTACCCTCTCCGCCAAACTCTAAATCAGCCCTATCTCATTATTCTTCTTTAAGAGAATCGCAGGATTCATTTATTTTGGTTTGGTTCATCACTTGGATTATTATCTTCACAAGCCTCATAATTAATTAAATAAGCGCCTAGAAGGGAGGTTTTCACAAAACAGAGAGCAGAACAGAATGTGTCATTACTATTATGAATAATTACAAAGATACTATCGATAAAGTTTGCGCGGTCATCCAAATGTGACGTTTCAGTGATTTTTGGTCCCTCCACCCTTGGTGCATCATGGCGGAACAGCGTTCAGCAAGGGCTGGGTGGTGCTTGCATCATAGGCAGGTGTCCACGAGGGGCGTGTCTGTCATTGGCTGAATGAATGGTTGCTCAGGCGACAGGTAAGAGGAGCTGATCTACTACTGGCTCTGTGAGTCAACAATAATTCAGTGTCTCTGGTGCTTCCCACATCAAGGGAAAGGAACACAAACACAGGCAGATGGTTCTAAAGGGTGCACGTGACCCACTGCGTGTTCACTATTGTGCATCTCCATAGTAGCACCGGCTTCCCTGGACTTAAATTCTCTTCCTCGTAAGTGGAGCCGCAGCTCGGTGCAGCACAGACTCTCTGTGGGCTACGGCTACCTGAAAATGACAATCTGACACAGGGACATCAACTCACCCCTCCTCCTGCACAGATAGCACTGACAAAAGCTGCACCTTGGCCAGTTGCCTGGGCATTTCTAAAAAGACCTATTGAATGCATTTAATATTAAACTCATGTATTTTATTTCTTGCCTGCAGAGCAAGAAGGTCCTGCTCAGGATGAACAAAAATCAAAGTGTCAGTTCACATACAAGCAAGCATTGGTAAAACTAACATATTTGGATTGCACTATCTAAAGATCTCTGACTGTGGAGAGTTAACTGGGGACAGCTGCCATGAGCAGGAAGGGGGCTTTGCAAGCCAAGCTAGGAAGGCTGCAAGCCTCCAGTGTGAAATCCCTGCCGAGACTGGAGAAACTGCTTCTGCAGACCCGCGGTTGCTGTGAACTGCAAGGAGCTTCTTTGCCACATAACCATAGCCTTAATGTATTGATTACAAGAGTGCTCACAACAGACACCTAAAACGGTCTATAGCCAGATGTTAAAAACAAGGTGTGCAGTATTAACCAAGTGCACTGGAATTATGCAAATGTGCAGCGATTTTCGCAAAATTATAGATTCGCCAAATTTACCACATAATCCATCATCTGGTATATACTCTGCAGATTTTAACAACAAAAACATTGTTTTTACCTTAAACGGTTCAAAAGTTACTAAAAATGTAGTGACACGCGGTGCCGCGCAGTGGAAGGTCCTCTATAAAGCTGGACTGGTCACCTTTCTGTTTTTTATTGCTATATCGGTGTGTTAAAATGGTACTAATGTGGTACAACCAAAGCCCATGCAGTGTTATCAAGTTTAAAAATGACAAAATAATGAAGTAATACTATTACAAAATGTGCCACATTATGCCACATAATGTGCCTTTGTTGCCGCTTAATTTACTCAACCCTGCCACACAATTTGGCCCCCTCCTAATGCCTCATTCCAGTGGCCCTGACTATACCTTTATGTTTAACGAGGACTTTACCTGTAAGGGCGTCAGTGACTCTTGAGATCAATGTCAGATGGCCACTTGCATGAGCTATGAACACAAGCCACATTAGATGAGCAGGGAGGTGGACCGTGCTCTAACCAGGAGCTTAGGCAGTGAATACTCTGGCACATATATTTGATGTTTTATTCCTGGATCAATTCACCAGTTGGGGAAAAAAAATCTAAAAGTATGCATCATGAGAAAATATAAAAGTATGCATCAAGAGAAAATATAAACAGCCTTTCTAAGTACATGCTTGAGTGATAGGGAGAAGAGATGCATTTAACCACACCAATCCTTCACATTAAGAAAGTGTAAGGGAAGCCTATCAGAAACAGGACTATGGTCAGGGAGAAGTGTGGCTCACCGATTAGAGTGGCAGACCCTGAGGCAGAGGTCTGGCCCGGGACCAGGGTTCAATTCCTGACGCGGCAGGGTCTTGGGCTCAATGTCCACGAACTCTATAATTCTCGCCTCGGTATCTACTCTAATCATGGGTCCCACTCTGCAACTCTGGGCAATAGCTTGCTTAATCTCCTCAACGGCCCCGAAAGCGCTAAGATGCCTGGCTTCACCTTGCGGGTGCCCAGTAGGGGGCATCTCACAGGGAAAGCCAGGAAGGGTTCCACAGCGGTATACAGCGCTAGGATGCCTGAAAGGTGATAGTGCGCTTTACAAGTATACATACATTTACATTTACATAATGACTCTCTTTTAGATGCACCATATTTGGTTTCCAGTCCTGTTTCGGCTGCCTCGTAAATGAAATTCCATTCTGCCTCCATGAAATAGGCCCAGTGATCCACACTGCCCTCCTTCCTTTCAACAAAGTGATTCAGACAGTGATCAGCTAAAAAAGACCTCATACACTTGTTTTCTGAAATAAGAATTAAAGGTGTAAATATATTGTTTGCCTCACACATATATTGTTGGGCTCACCATAACCCGCCCAATCAATGCCATCGCCTCCACCTGCTTCAACACCCTCCACATCCTTGGCAAGACCTTCAAATGGATCCCCCCAGAAAGACCGTCACCTGCACACTCATAACAAGCAGACTAAACTACGCAAACTCCAGACCTTCCAGAACAATGCGGCCAGACTCATTCTCGGCATCCCACGACATGATCACATCACCCAACACCTGCGAGACCTCCACTGGCTCCCCGTCGAGAAGAAAGTAACTTTCAAGCTACCCACCCACGCCTACAAATCCCTCCACCACACAGGACCCTAATACCTCAACGAAAGAGTCTCCTTCCACGTACCCAAGAGAAAACGCCTTTCTGCCGACCTTGCCCCAGCAGAAACTTTGCGCATCCGCAGAAGCAGAGTGGGTGGAAGAGCCTTCTCCTGCGTCGCAGCAAAGGCCTGGAATGAGCTTCCGGTCAACATCAGACAATCCCCCACTCTGTGCACCTTCAAGAAGAGCCTTAAAACCGGGCTCTTCAGCTGACTCGGAGAAGCCTCCCACCCCCCAAAGCCTTGAGACCCTAACAGGTGAGTAGCGCACTTCACAGTTCCCTGATTGATTGATTATTACTGATATATAAGCAGACAAAAACAAAAGAGCTCCTCCCACAACCTCCTGCAGCTCGCTCACAAACCTGCACATTCCACATTTTGAGCCAGTTGCATTACACATTATAACAATGTCAGGTGGCCTTAACCACTTCTCTGTGGAGGTAATTCCCCCACTGTGCTGGGGGGCGGGGGGCGCGGACAGCGCCCCTGTGCTGATGACGAGCTCGGCTCGTCATCAGCCACAGTGATCGTGTGCTGATGACGAGCTGAGCTTGCCACGGCCACGACCGTTCCTTAGAACGCTCAGCAGAGCAGGGGAATTATCCCCGCGTGTGAGCGTTCTAACGGCCATGACGAGCTGAGCTCGTCATCAGCACAGGAGCACCGTGGCTGATGACGAGCTGAGCTCGTCATCAGCATGGGAGGGGTTAATGGTCAATATGTGGGATGAAACAGCAGAGAAGGGCTTGTCGTATCGTTTTGTGGTCAAGAAACCGTTGTGAAACCTGTGATTTTTGTAGGTGTTGGACTGGTGGATGTATTAATGTAGGCTGTAAGGTGCTTGTTAAAGCTATCCATAGTGTTGTTATGGTTCATTGTGCCAAGCACAAAGGAGCTACAATGAAACAATTAAGACACTAGACTGGTGTGTAGAACTACAGAGCAGCCAAATGGTATTCTGTGCACACTTCAAGTGAGGACACCTGATTTCCCTCTCTAGGGTCGATGATCTTTACCAAAGGATATGTCTATACATTTGTTGCCCTGATGAGGTACCATTTGGCATTCCATGTTCAGATTGTGGACCATCATGGCAATGTGGCATGAGCATCTGCAATGTAGTCATTCTCCATTAACTCACAAAACTGCTTTTCTTTCCGTGCTTTTCAGGGTAAACTGGCCTACAGCTTTCTAGGAACAAAAGCACAACATTGCATCATGATGGCATTGCATGGCTTGATGCGGGGCATGGGCTGAAGATAAACAGCATGTGTGGGATCACTTTTTGAGTTACATCTTAACAGAACATAGGGCCACTGCGTTCCCAGTCGCAAACCAAGGTGTGCAATTTGCAACCTATGCGCTAATGATCTACTACTGTTAAGAATCAAACCACCAAACTGTGATTGCTTTGTAACCCTTAGGGGACCATTGTCTCCACCATGCATTAATTTCAGCACCAAGGCCCAGTCATGAAGGTACTAGCTATGAATCTGCACTAAGGTGCCCTAAGCCTTCATGTCCTGATGAAGCCTTGAAATTGATGTAGAGGTTGAAACACAGTTGAAATCCTAGCATCCAGAGCTAGCCCTTTGAAAACATGTATTGTGCTTAACCGTGTATTACTTTGAATTGAAAAACTCAAGTTTTTAAATTCAGGCTAAAGTTTGTTTTTGTAATGTATGTATATGTACACACTTGTATTTCTATTTCTTGTTGTTTGTAAGATTACTGGGATTACTAAGCACTTGTGACTTAAAATAATTAAACTGCTTTCTGCTGATACAGTGTCTAGACCGCTGTCTATTTGGTTTGCTTGACTGGTTCCCTGCAGTAATTAACTTATTGTTCATTTTACAAATATCTTTTTTTTTTTTTTTTTTTTTTTTTTTTTTTTTTTTTAATTCTTAATCTTTAATTGAATCCTTGGTGAAAAAATATTATATGAACAGGAAATGGCACCAGAGAGGCAATCTTGTTGTCCCTCATGGGGTAGCTGGCGCCGGCTCTGCCCTCGGGAAATCCACCATCCCTGGACCGTAAGACAGTTGAGGATGCCAGGGTTAGGAAGATGGGTTAGCTGCCAAAGCGGCACCCTTGCCATTTCCATCTGTGTCTCAGATGCCATAAGTTAGTGAACACGGTTGTCTTCCAAGTGCTGCTTCTAATTTGTGCTCTTCCTAAAAATGTGCGTCCATGTCACGTAAAGTGTGCGCTGCTAGTCTTGGTTTAAGACATGTTCCTTGCTACAGTTTGGCTGACTTGTGCCTTGAAGAGCTGGAACAGCGCTATGTTACCACCTTCTCATGGGAATTCTGGAAGCATCTGCTCCTTTTGGATTGAAATGTAGCTGCCTTTGTTGACATATCTAAAGTAAACAACAGAACATTACACAATATACAAAAGGCAAAATAGCAGCTCAATTAAAATATAGCGAGCATAACACAGAGAAACGATGTGGCCTAGTGGTTGAAGTTGCAGACTTTCTGTGATTCTGGGGAAATCACTTAGGGGTCCATTAGGATGGCGGGCGGGCTTTGCCCGCCCGCCACCCTAACGGAGAAGTGGACCGTCTGCTAACAGTGCGGGGGTCCCGACATTGGCATTAGGATGCGCCCGCCACACAGGCGGGCGCATCCTGTATGTTTACCATTGCGGCGGGCGGAGCAGAAATCTCCGCCCGCCGCAATGGTAAAAGTGCACATTGTGCTTTTCAAAGCGCAACATGACAGGCACCGCACGGTGCCTGCCATGTTGCACTTTGAAATGCGGGGGGGTACCATAGGTACCCCCCATGTGCACCCCCCAAGCCACGGACTCCCAGGGGGCCCGCAACGGGCCCCCGCAGGGAGTCTCCACAATGCTGCCACGGAAAGGCATTGTCCAAAGCCCATTGTAATATGGCGGGCGGTGTCTAACAGACACCGCCACCATGTTACTGGTTTTCCGCCCCGGCCGCAAGGTGACCGGGGCGGAAAACATGCGGGCGGTGTTTGTCACCGCTGCGGTCCCTCCCGCCATACTAATATGGCGGGGGGGAATTGGGCTGATGATGTCGGGCGGAAATCCACCCGACATCATAATGGACCCCTTAATCTTCTTGTGACTTAAAAATTAAGGGGTCCATTATGATGTCGGGCGGATTTCCTCCGCCAGGCTGGCGGTGGCTCCTAATGGACCCCTAAATGTCTCACATAGTCGGGTTCTGTTGTGCAGAGTTATAATGCCTTCAGGCTAACTTTGTGCTTGATAACACCATAAGAAAGCAGTACAATCAGAACTCAACACTATATTTTCACGAAGCAGCACAAAAGCAACAAACATGTTCAAATATTGAGGCACAGGGTCAGAGCTGATTTGCATATAGCCAGTGTCTAACCCAGGGTGGTGTGGAGTGCAAAAAAACGATGGATTTAGGCCCAGATCCTTGTACTGGGGTGAATGTACGACATTGTTCTACATTCTGTCCATCAAATGTGTTTTTTGCAATTTTTACCCCGAGTGGCCTGGGTATGCTCAGACGTGAGTCCCAGGCTCTCCACACCACTGGAGTCAAGCTATCCAGGCTGATGAAGGCTGATAGCCAGAAACCGGTCCTTGGATGCTTGATTCCGGTCGGCGAAAGACATGGCTTGGTAGTTCGGACTGGACTGTTCCCATGAGGCACAGGGTCAGAGCTGATTTGCATATAGCCAGTGTCTAACCCAGGGTGGTGTGGAGTGCAAAAACGATGGATTTAGGCCCAGATCCTTGTACTGGGGTGAATGTATGACATTGTTCTACATTCTGTCCATCAAATGTGTTTTTTGCAAATATTGTTATTACTCATTACCGCCTGCAGAAAACTGCTTTCATAATTTTGTATTAAAAGGTGTTTGCACCAGCAGAGCTTTAACTTGGAACATAGGACATCGAAAAAAATGCTATCGTGAAACTCCAATAGTTAGAGACTTATTTAGGACAAAGTGGGGAATTAACCAGGCCCCCTAAGGTGGACTTTCTCTCTATTTGACCTCTGTCTAGTTCTTTAGCTAAGCCTCTGTCCTGCTCTCTGCCTATCTTTATCTCTGACTCTGTATTTCTCTTCTCAGTGTCTCTTCTCAGTGTCATCTTAAGGATTTTTGGGTCCGTGGGCAAGACTGTTTCAGCTGCTTTGTGCGACTGTTTCCAGCTGTAGGGCATATAATGCATGCTTTGTGGAATCATGCATCTTTTCTAGTAGAGGGCGGGATGACAACCATGTTTATCTTTGTTCGAGTAGAGCCCATTCTCAGGAAAATGCCCTTAATAGACTGTATAAATCATGAGGGAGACGACATTTCAGTTGTGTTTTGTTGATCCATATGGCTTTAATGCCTTCAGTCCTAAGTTACGCCCTCGAGGTGCTGGATGTGGGTTATTGTTGTGCCTTCGATTGAAGGGTCTTATCTTTCACCAGATGTGTGGTCTGAACACTCCGGCAGGCCCCCATCTGCTTCGCCTGGATTTGGATTGATTTCAACCTTGACTCTGGTACAGGCTCATGTTTTGAGATGGGGAAATATGATTTTGAATGGATAATCTGGCTCTCTTTGCGTTGCCCTGAAGTGCGAAACCTTTGCCCTTCGAAAAGATAAGAGTGACTATTTTACACCTTTTGTGTTGACAAAAGATACCTTTGGATTAGATGTGAATGTAGACTCTTGTTTGACTAAATCTGTTTAAAAGAGTCATAAAAAATACCTCATATAAAATAAGTCATGCCAGAGATATTACCCTGTGTCAAGCAAATGTGTGGAAGTTGGTGGCACAGGAGAATAATGAGAATAAACCGCAACCATACTTAACGTGGAATGCCACAGATGGGAGCCGAAGAGCTATTCTTTTGATGAGAATGAATTTGCCTCCCCTTTGTGTTATTACTGGTATTTGGGGAAAAAGTCTCAAAGAATGAGAGATTGTGTGGATTATGTCTGTTGCATGGTCAAGACTTTAAACATGTAATATTTGCATGTCCTGCTTTACATATTGCCCGTCACCACTTTCTAAGGCTATTGTTTCTCAAATGCAGAATACCCGTGGTCCCTGCAGGGGACCCCATAGGAGGGTAGACCCTGTAGTATGTCCGTGGGCAGCCGCAAACCAAAGGGGCGGGACAAGGGGTGGACCTAGGGAGGGTTTATATGGGAGATCCGCCCTCCACGCGCCCTCTTTGCTGCTGCCCACCCCCTAGATAGGTCGTTCACTATCCGCTCCCCGTCGCGGTCCGGCCGTAGGCTGCCCCCTTGCCCTCCCGGATCGTAGACCGTCTCCGACGTCGAAGAGGGAAGCGGACACTCCGTGTTTCCCCCGGGCCCGTCCTTGGGTAAAAATCCAAGTTGAACAGGGCTCCATGGCTGCGACCACTGGGAGGCACGAGGTCCGTGTCGGGTCGTGTGAGGCTTGTCGTTGTGTTGAGGAAGCAAGAACGGGAGGTGGGTAGCAGTGTGGAGCATGACTTTTGTATAAGGTGCGGGGCCAGCGCCAGCTTCTTTGGTGCGGTTTATCGTTAATGCGGGCGGAGCCTGTTTCAAAAAGTCTGATGGAATATTTGACTAGTAAGGTTTACAAAGTAGCATGAGCACCGCGGTAATGGAAAAGCGAACTGACCTGGGTTGTTTCCCGGGCGTGTAACGTTGTATGCTACGTCATGGCGCACCGCCTCTTAGCAATATGGCGCCGGGGTGGAGGGCGGTAACAACACAAAAGATTACGGAGAATTCGTAAGCATCTCAGGTGGGTGCTCGCATGTCGGGCCGCCCGCGTTGCTGTGTGTGCTCAATTCAGCATTCCTAATTAAGCCTCAAATAACCATGGCAGTGCCCGGTCATAAATCTGGCGACTCACTCTCTCCTTAATGTAAGTCAGTAGTTGTCGCCACGCACAATGCGGTTCTGCAAAAAGCAAAACAAGCACTGGGCCTACAAATAATGGGGGAAAACGATTAATTTTGTGCATTGTGTTGCGGTCGGGTGGCGGGCGCTGCGGGTCTCGGTACTGGCGGCGTGAATTGGGCCTCTGTTCGGGCCGAGGAGATTTGTGTGGGCGGGCGGTGGGGCCTCTCAGGGGGACTCGGGCGCGGGGGACCGGGGTTGGGGGCATCGGCGCAGGGCGGCGCCATTGCTGCGGTGTGTTTTGCTGGATGTCTCTCGTTGCCCCACACAGGAGACGGACAGTGGAGACTGGTTGCCGTGGTTGCGCTGCCTTCGCGGTGGGCGTCTTTGACTTTTTGTTGCTGCGCCCGGGCCCTTACGGGGTGCTTCGCCTTGCCTGCGTGGGCTTGTGGCTAGGGCGGGGGGCTCGGGCAGTGTTGCCGGCGCCGCGGGTCGGCAGCGCTGGCCGCCCGGCTGTGGTGCAGCGCGTGTCCTGGCCGCCCGGCGGAGCGTGCACTGCACTTACAGGCGTACAGGGACAAGTTGTACGGGTGTCCCTGGATGGAATGTAGCTCAGTGGTAGAGCAAATGCTTGGCAGGTATAGGCCCGGGGTTCAATCCCCGGCACCTACGGACGTTAGTAACTTAACCGTTCTTCGCACAATTTCAAACACAGGCATGCTGCAGCTCGGGGTAAGGACGGTGTGGTATGCAGGCGCATAGATGGCAGCCCCAAATGATGATAAGTCAGTATCGCAGGCATATTTCAATCGTATCAATCGATTTATGTTCCCAGATTAGTGTTCGGTCAAGATATGGTGTGCCCAATTTAGGTATATGCGTATAGCTTAAATGAGTCACCTATCATAGGCACGAACAGAGGTATACTGCCAATAGCTTGATATGCTCACTATTGCAGGCTTACCCCCCCCCCGCATAATTCATTTATAACAATGTACTTATGTTACAAGTGATATGCTGGCATGATATGGCGATCTCAGTTTATGTGTAACGCGTTGTCCTTATTACAGGCAGGGGTAGGCAAGCTTCAACAGAGCAGCGGGAGCACGGTGCCAAGGCACAATTAGAAGGTAAGCGCGAGAGAGGGGTCTGGGGGGATGCCCGCCGCTTTGTCGGGGGAGACAAGGGCATAGCTCTTGGGGGATCGGTGTTCATGGTCCGGTCCCCCTTGGCCCTCCTTAGGTCCCCAAGGCAGGGAAGGCATAATCTGATTATATTTTTATTACGATAGATACAGGAGCGGGCTCACAGTCGGATTAGCGGTCGCATCGCTATCAGAAGTCCAGTTCGACGCTCGTTAGGCCCGTCAGCGCGCAAGTGCACGAAATAAGTATATGAAATGCGGGGGAGCAGCGTCAACAAGAGGTGGGGTGGGTTGTTGGGCCCACATCGTACCGCTAGCTTGGGTGGTCACCGTTCATTTTTCTTGCAGGGGTTAAAAGACCGCGCAGGATGTCCGGACGAAAAGCATCATCGGGAACAGGGTCGGCTTCGGATGCGCAAGCGGCGACCTTTTTGCAACTCGTTAGGACCCATGGCTTGGCCTGGGCCAATGATCTGCTCAATGCCAGCAACACAGAACCTTTGGGTACCAATGACATTACACCCCTGGATGGCGAGGACACAGTGGGGGCAGGACACTCTAGGGTGTCAAAGAGTCTGCGGGTTGCCATGAGCAAAGAGTTTCCCCCCCCCCGCCAAAAAAGAAGGGCGGCGCCAAAACGACAATCGCAATGGTACACGAGGCACCCGGTCCTTCGGGCATGCACGTCCCCGCACACACTTCGGCGGAATACGCCACAAAGAGCGATCTTGGTAAGATCATGTCCACCCTACAATTATTTTTGACGGAAATGAAAGAAAGTGTAGCGAACATTAGTGGGGGGGCAAACCCAACGAATGTCTGGGGCACCGGGGGCTCAGCTACTAGCCCACTTGCACTAGCCTCTCCAGTGACAGGGAACCGCCCTCCGGGGCCCCCCACTAGAACAAGTTGTAGCCCTTGAGCCGGTGGGAGCTACCCCAGCCACACCGTCCTCACCTGCGCCAGCCCCCTGGCAACAGACGCACCAGTACTGGCATTATCACCCATAGCACCTGAGTTACCAGCGCAACCAGCGCCAGCTATGCCCGCAACACCGACCACGGTGACCCCACCCCTGGTTGTACCGATCCCCCCCGTGACGCCGGTGTCGGCACCCCTCCCGGAGATGCCACCTAGTGAGGAGGAAGTTGTGTTGGACGCCCCTTTATTGTCAGAGCGCTCTTCTTTGTCCTGGGAGGTCCCACTGGCGGCAAAAGAACTCATCTGGAAGAGGGAGTTAATCGATATTTTTTCATTACTCATGTTAGGGCAGCAAGGTACAGACGTGCGCAGGGCAGGACTAAAAGAGGACGAGAAAAAAGTGAAGTTTCAACCATGGCCTGAAAAATCTATTGACACTTGGTTGGAGGCCTTTGCTATATTGTCTTCTGTTATTATGGAAAAGTTTTCAGACCAGGGACCAGCCCTGGTACAGTACGGCAGGCTAATACATAATGAAGCGAAAAAATGGGGGGGTGTAGGTTGGTTGAACTACGACAGGGAGTTCAGAAAGAAGATGTCCAGATCCCCTAACATGCGCTGGGATCACAAGGAAGTACAACTTTGGATGGATCACATGGGGTCCAGAGCACTGCAAGGCGTTGATACAGACAGAAAAGGGCAGGATACACAGATAGCAACCACTGAAAAGAGCCACACTCAGCAACAGACTGACCAAAGCAACCCGCCCTTTCGGGGTGGCCACCGGGGGAGGGGTCAGAAAAGAGGAGGTGGGAAGTCCCAGGCTGGGTCCTGCAGATTGTTCAACAGCGGGCATTGCCACTGGGGGAATTCCTGTAAGTTCACGCACACATGCAGCAATAGTGGAGGGCAACACCAGGCAGGAGCATGTAGGGCGCACAAAGGGCAGAAGCAGGGTGGACATTACAGAGGGAGGGGGGGCTCTTGGCAGAATAAGTAGCACAGATGCAGGTAGCGACCAGCCCCACCCCCTCCCTGGAAATCCCTCCCTAGCGCTAGTCTGCTGCAGCAACCCCCCTGAGTGCCCCTGTCCCTCCCACACAGCCATCTACACAGTCTAGAGCAGTGAAAGGGCCCTCACCAGTCAGCTTAGGGCGATTGATCCCCCTGTTGAATAAATACCCCAACAAAGTGGATGGGAGACTGCTCTTGGGAGGTTTTGCGGAAGGCTTTGTCATACCTTACATAGGGACTCCGCGACCACGGGATGCTGAGAACCTGAAATCAGCTAAAGATAACCCTGAGGTGGTAAGAGCAAAAGTTTTTAAAGAAATGGAACTGGGCAGAGTGGCGGGGCCGTTCCTGCGGCCACCGCTAGCTAATTTCATAGTCTTCCCCCTAGGGATAGTCCCTAAGAAAGAGCCTGGGGCCTTCAGACTGATCCACCACCTGTCCTATCCCGAGGGCGAGTCGGTCAACCACAACTTGGAAGAAGGGGTGTGCTCAGTTTCTTACTGCTCATTTGATGTGGCTATGGACTTGGTAAGAAGGGCAGGCAGGGGTGCCTGGCTAGCTAAAACAGATATAGAGTCGGCCTTTCGCCTCTTGCCGGTGCACCCCAGCAGCCAGCATCTACTGGGTTAGGTCAGGAATACTACTATGACAGGTGCATGCCCATGGGGTGCTCCATCTCATGCGCGTTTTTTGAGGCATTTAGCACCTTCCTCCAGTGGGTGCTGCAAGCGACAGAGGGGGTTGAAAACGTGACACATTACTTAGATGATTTCCTGTTTGTGGGGAGAGAGGACACGCCAGATTGTGCAGAAGCTTTAGCAAAATTCAAAAAAGTAGCGGAGCGGTTGGGTGTGCCATTGGCCCCGGGGAAGACAATAGAGCCAGCACAAGTTTTAGTCTTTCTGGGAGTAGAGATCGATACCAAGGCAGGTGAAGCCAGGCTGCCAGCAGAAAAAGTCAGCGAATTGGCAGCCCAGATTCGGACGGTCCTGGGACAAGAAAAAGTATCTTTGGATGACATACAGAGCTTGCATGGCAGAATGAGCTTCGCTACCAAAGTGATCCCCGCAGGCAGGGCATTTGCGCATAGGTTAGCCAAAACTGCTGCCAGGATAAAACGCAGACATCATGAGGTAAAGTTGATCATGGGGGTAAAAGAGGACTTGAGGTTGTGGGGTGAGTTTCTAGAACAGTTCAATGGCTCTGTGATCTGGAGAGCCCCCTGGACTAGCAGCCAGGAACTGACGCTGTTTACTGACGGGTCGGGCAGGGATGGCTTTGGAGCAATCCTGGACAGAGAGTGGTGCGCAGGGAAATGGCCTAACGCATGGAGGAAGAAAAGGATAACAGCTAACATAACGGTTCTAGAACTGTTCCCAATCGTGGTGGCCAGCCATGTTAACTGCAAAGAGGGTGGTCCTGTGGTCCGATAACCTGGCCGTGGTCCAAGCGATCAACACCCAGTCTGCCAGCTGCGCGCTTGTACTATGTTTGCTATGGGAATTAGTGAAGGTATGTCTGTACAACAATGTAGAATGTAGAGCTAGACACATCCCAGGGGCGCAAAACACTGCCGCTGACGCTCTCTCACGTTTTCATTGGCAGCGTTTTCGGGAGGCATGGCCCAGAGCGAGGGAGGAGATGACACCTTTCCCGGCCCGGCTCTGGCACCTGCTGCGGTGGCGCAGCGCATTAGAGAGCTAGGCGAACTGTCACTGGCACCCCGGACGATGAGGAGATACCAGGCATGCGTGGAGAAAGTCTGCAAAATCATGGGTCCATGGGAGCAGGAGGCTCACTCACGGGAAGACAGGGTTCAAGCATTTATGATATGGGCCAAAGATGGGGGGAAGAGCCACTCCTGGATGGCTGCGCACCTGGCGGCCATCGGGCACCACGCCAGGCTGCTTGGACAACATGACCCCACCGCGTTGTTCACGACCAGGGCGGCACTCAAGGGCTGGGTGAGAGTGGTGCCCAAATCACTAGACCAAAGGGCCCCTATTGATTATGAGACACTACAAAAGATGCTGGACGCCCTCCCTTCAGTTACCCATTCCGCATACGAAGCAACGCTCTTCGCTTCGACATTCAGCTTAGCATTCTTTGGGGCATTTAGAATAGGAGAATTGGTAGCACGGTCCAAAAAAGAGGTAAACTCCAAGGCACTGCAGATGAGGGATGTGCGCCTGACAGCTGAATCAGTTGAAATACTCTTACGATATTCTAAAACGGACCAGTCGGGCAGGGGAAAAGGCATCTCCCTGCACCGCTTGGGTAACAACAGCTATTGCCCGGTGGCCCTGCTTGCTGCCTTCCTGTCCTGCCGCCCACGCACAGACGGTTTATTATTGATACACTTGGATGGCTCCCACGTCACGAAATACCAAGTGGAACACATAATGCAGGGGTGCCTGTTCCTGGTGGGTTACACAAAGGATGGGGCCAAATACAGCTCCCACTCTTTCCGGATAGGGGCCACCACCACCGCTTACAGGGAAGGCCTGTCGGTGGAGGCAATAAAAAGGGTGGGGCGGTGGGACTCCAATTGCTACAAAACGTATGTGAGGCCAGTGAGTGCTATACGTCCGTCTATCAGAAGTGTCACAGGGAGGGGATGAGAAGTGTACATCGCCACTATTTGGTGGCCCCCTTTTGACTGTACAGAGTTTTGAAGTGTGGAAATACATGTGCCACTGTTTCGTGGTCATTTTACTGTATTGTGGTTTGAAGTGTGCAATAAACTAAAGACTTGCAACCATTGTGTTTCATTACAGGAACAGAGGTGTGGGTGATGGGGCACTCTTATGTCTCAAGAATGGCACGATGGGTGGATGCAGTCACCTGGAAGCATGGCTTCAGCAACACTAATATATCTTGGTTCGGCATCCCCGGAATGCATTGGGCTGAACTACTAGGGACGATACGTAGGGCACTGAAGGAGAGTAGACGGCAGCCAAATATCATAGTGGTACACCTGGGGGGGAATGACTTGGTAACATTAGGCAAAAGACTTCTGCTGGACGCAATGAGGGGAGACCTAAGCACTCTGAGCGGGGAGCTGGGAGAGTGTAGCATATGGTGGTCAGAGATAACGCCTAGACCCATTTGGCATCGGGCGAAATCTCAGGAGGCGCTGGAAGTTACTCTCAGGCGCGTAAATGCAGCCATGCGTAAATTCACGGAGATGCGTGATTTGGGTTTTATAAGGCACGGCTTGCTGCATGCAAAATCTACTGGCTGCTGGGAATCTGACGGGGTGCACTGGTCCAAGTTAGGTAGGGCGATATTCCTCCTAGACTTAGGGGAAGCTCTTGAAACAGCGGGGTGCAAATAGAGGAGAAATAGGGGGCTAAGTGGTGGGGGCTCTGGGCGCAGCGGTCGCCACTCCCAGGGCTGTGGATGATTTACAGGGCGATCCCTATACAAGACAGGCGCAGGAACTGGACCAGAAGCCTCCAGTACAAAGCGCACCGTGCAGAGTCATACATACTCCAAGGGGTCCTTCTTGGGGACTTGGGGTACGACGGCGCCCCGTTAGTCCTTAGGGCGGTTGTAAGCCTGAGCAACCGGGGGCTTGCCATATAGCGCTCCGCCCATCTGGGGAAGGTGTGAGTTAACTCTCCCTTGTTCAGGGGGCGGAGTGGGTGGACGATAGGTCTACCGGTGGGAGGAGTTATTCTCCCAGGTTCTACACCGGGCTATGGCCGCTGGTGTTTCTTTGGCTCATCTTCAGGTACCCTGCAACGAGGGGTTGCGGGGCGGACGGGGTCGCCTGTAAGTTAACCCACCTTTTATTTGTCCAACAAATAAACCTGCAGCTTCTTTACTCCAATAACTTGTCTGTGTGTTATTTTTGGTTCTGGGGCTGTGGGTGGCGGCGTACCGATGGAGATACTATGTAATATAAATTCAGTATCTGAGGCCCACCAGTGTCTCATGTTTCCTTCTAATGCAATGGTATGCATTAAGATTTTTCAATTTTTTTAATGCTTCTTAAACCTTTATTAAAGGAATGGCTTTGTGTATTTATATACAAAGGTTAATTATGTAAATTTCCCAATTCTGTGTTTATGCTTATAAAGTTGTATGTTTAGTGTTGTATAATGTACTCTGTTACCTCCTAAGGTCTGCGGCCTTTAACCTGGAACATCTATTTAAATATAGGAGGTGCGCAAGTGCACAATGGTTTTGCCAATAAGTGGGATTGTGCCTCTGTAGGTATGATTTTTATTTTGTATGCCTAGCATTGACAATGCACGTTGTATAATTTATGGACATTGTTTTTTAATAATGTTGTATCTATAGTGTGGCATATTGTACTTTGCCAACTTACAAGGTTATTTAATAACATCGGACGATTAATAATTTTGTACACCTATGGTTGCACTATGCACTCTAAGGATGTTGTCTCCATTCTGTCTAACAGGCAGTGATAAGAATTCCTACATTATAATTAAGTTTGTAGATTTATATAGCGTGGCTTATCACCCTTGAGGGTATCCAGGCGCTCTCCATGGGCACGGGGAGATTAAGTGATTTGTCCAGAATCACAGGATGTTGAGCCAACGCCAAAACTTGAACCCGGATCCCCAGCTCTCGAGTCAACAGTTCTGGCAACTGCACCACATCCTCTTGTTTTCATCTTGCATAAATCCTGCACCTCTGAGGCAGATTGTATACAGACAATGTACTTATTTATAGTTGAAGGATGTTTAGATTAGTATTATTAATGCAAGGTGTAGCACATTGCACTTTGTCATCTTTTAAGGCTACTTTATAATCCTTTGACAATATTTTATTTGTAAGCCTGGGGTGGCATAATGTACTCTGTTATAAAGTCATTGTCTCCTTTCTGTTTAATGAAATGGACAGTGATAAGAATTTCAACTTTATATCTGTTTTCATCTCGCGAAACATCCGCAGCCTTTCGGTGGATTGGACGTTCAAATTACTAATTTGCAGTATACACAGGTTTTTGCCTTAAATATGCATGATGTCACTTTTAAGAAAATTGCTGTATTGTTTAAATAATATTTTTCATTTAATCCTGAAGGGCACTGTTTTTTGGTGGAAGACTTTTTAATGTCTTTTTGCAGTGTATGAATAAGTTGATATAGTTATGATTGTATGTAACAGGTTTAATGTATAACTGTGTGTGTTCTTGTTTGATATGGTGCTACGTGGACCTCCAACAGAGTTCTGTACCATAATACATACACAGAATTGAACTGAAGGGAATTGGAATCACACAAGCTGCTCTGATCAGGGAACCCAAAATCCTGAAAGTGACACTGCTGGGGGATATGGAAAGTGAAGCTTATAAACAGGTTGACAATGGCTGAGGGCTCCCTGCTCGCCCCCTCCACAGGCGGGTGACCTTGGTCCGCCTGGGAGGGGTGTCGGGGGAGGGGGAAAGTCCAAAGTCTGCCGCTCTGCCCGCGCAGGGAGGCCCTTATCTCTCCCTCTCAGCTTCCCCACTCTTCCTCCCGCCGAGGCGTCCCTAAGATATACTGCCCAATTACCATTTCCATGGTGCCCTAAAAGTCACTTTCCATTGAAACGAACGGGTTTGTGAGGTGACTTCTAATGTTAATTTATTGCTGCGCGTTATAAATTTCTAGGGCCTCTGACGTGTCACTGCGAGAAGAGCGCTCCATTATTTCACGGAGAGAAAACAGTAGTGGCGTAGGTGGTACCCGGTGCGGAAAATTTCTTGTCACCCCCGGCTTGACAAAATGCCAAAAATATGAGTTTAAAACAGTGATGACACTCGAGGCGGCCCGCACCCATCGCACACCCCTTCCTACGCCACTGAGAAAAATACATATTCTTATGAAGCCTACATTGGGTCAGCAGACGGAGCGCAGTTGGGGGCATATTATCAAGAGATATATCGCCGCTTTTTCGGTACATAGCGCCGAAAAAGCGGCAATTTTTAAAATCTCAATATCATCAAGGCATCGCTAACATGCATTAGCGCATGTTAGCAGACGATTTCGAAAAGCATGTCATGACAGTGACAGATATCGCTAATGAGATGCAAAGTAGGCGTTCCCTCCTAAGACATGTGAAATGCTCGCAAAACAAACAATGCTGTATCAACAACTCTGCCCTTGAACAGCGAAGCGATAACAAAATGCGCGGTAAGCCCCCATTATCGCATGTTCCTTGATGGGAAAATACTGGCACCCTCCCAGGAGCATATGAATGAAACTCACCAGACATAGCAGGTTTGCTCAGAAACGAGTGAAATGTATTTAATGGTACCAAAAGCATGCATCATTGCTAATCAGCAAGGAAGAAGTCAGATCTACCACCTATGGGGCTATCAGACCGCTTCTCCCCAGAGTGACAGATTTCTAGGTGTTATATACAGTAAGAAATGCCATATCAGCGGAACTAGAATAAGGCACCAAGCCAAATATGGCTGACATGGATGTGCAATGTCTGCGCCATGCAAAACGGCCAGATATGGGCAGACCAGAAAAGCAGGCTCTGCACTGTGTAACACTTGCATATCATGTAGTCAAAGACAAGCAAGGTGACCTGCAAGGGAGTACAGAATAGCTTGTTGAAGCTTGTCCAGTCAAGGTCAGATAGGAAGCCCTTTTGAGCTCCAGGCCTCATGTTAATGTGATTTTATATAAGCATGAGATCTTTGGAAGCACATGCAAATGAATTTATATGGATATTCATATATATTTTGTAACATTCCTAACGCCTGAAAAAAACCTGACTTAGCAGTATTGCCTATGGGAGGTGGATTGGTTAGGTACACAGTCACCTATTAACAAGCATTTCATTAGCGCTGTGAAATCATCGCACAATTTCACACGCTATTGATGATTATCACGGTCTATAGCTGGATTGCACTTCGCCTGTTAGCAAAGCGTTGCTAAAACGCCACTAACACGACGATGTAATTCAGCGATAGAGGGCGATAATGAAAAACTCGCTAAGGCCGATTTGCGATATTCATCGCAAGACCTTGATAATATGGCCCTACGTGTTCTAATATGATTCCCACGCTTCATTTTAGAGTTGTGTCGAGTTTCCTTTGCATGTATCACCACTAGAGAAGCGTCAAGTTTGATGCACCTTGAAACACAAGGCAAGTCCTTGGAGCTAGGAGTAGGGAGGTGGGGGTGCTTTTGCAGCACACCCCAGACTGCCCAAAAAAGCCAGAGTTGCCGTCTTTTGAGCTCTGGAACCAGGTTCGAGTTTCGGCGTTGGCTCAAAATCCTGTGATTCTGGGCAGAACACTTAATCTGTGATTTCAAAAAATAATGTGTCCTTGTGTAATGAAACTGGTGCACGTGTAAAGTGCTCCAATACCTATGGGTCGATTTTGCGCAACATAAAACACCATGCTCAGTAATATATTTACAACAGTGTTCTTCAGAATGCACCACTGGCTACATACTACACCGTTCCTACTCTCTTGCTGAATGTGTGTGGCTCATTTGTAACACTTGTACTTTGTGCGATGCTTGGATTTTTCACAGTCCCTGTGACTTCAGCGTTGTAATGTTGATGGCAGCACTCCCACCCTGAAAATTGTTCAAGCACCATTGTAAACAGATTTATTTAATGCGATTTTATATAGCGCGAACTTTACCCGAAGGTGTCAGAGCGCTTTACATAAAACCAGTTGCAAAACATAAGGACTTAGAATTACATGCGTTACATAAAAGATACACACAGAAAAAAATTGCAAATGTACAAGATGTAAAGTCACACAAGGAGAAGATACAAGCAAAGAAAAATTACAAATGTACAAGTAGTAAAGTCACTCAAGGAAGAGATACAAATGGATATACTCTAAGAGTCACATAGGAATGATAGAGAGTACAAGGTCTACTGCATATACTAGTGATTAGAGTTATCTCTATATACATAGGGAAGGGATACGAATGGATATACTCTAAGAGTCACATAGGAATGGTAGAGAGTACAAAGGTCTACTGCATATACCAGTGATTAGAGTTATCTCTATATACATATATACACATAGTAGATTTTCTCAGGTCAAGACCAAAAAAAAAAAAAAAAAAAAAAAAGAAGGAGAGCAGAGTTCCAATAAGTGGGGTCGGAGGATCGTCAAGGAGTAAACGAGGGAAAAGGGTAAAGGACGAGGGAACGGAAAAGATGGCGGGTCAGGGTCCAGAGAAAAGCGGCCGAGTGCAGCAGCAAAATGGCGACCAGGACAAAAGAAAAAGTAAAGAGGTCCATGAGAGTCCTTGCTGGTTTGTTGACTGTTGGCTGGCGTTCACTGCCGCTTTTCGTTGGGCCGCTTTATAAATCAAGAATTGGATGTCCCGCTTTTCCCCTGCCTCGAGCTGCAGCTTGAAGGAGGCTTTCCCACTGTTGCCACTCTGCGCTCTCTACCGTGGCTGGAGAGCTCACCCTCACGCTGCACCCGGACTGACCTGTGTGCGTCCTCAGATGAGCCTTCAGGTGCGAGGACTTGCCGTACACCTTGCCGCAGCCAGAGTCGGGGCACTTGTGCTTCTTTTGCTGCATCTCCGGGTCGCTCGAGTCCCTCCTATGCTTGGTGTTGAGTCCTTCTGGGTGTCCCGCGCCCGCGGCAGTCACGGGGAGGTCGCTGGGCGGCGTGGGACATCGCATCTGTCTGCCGGGCTCCCCTCCCCTCCCCACGCCGGGTCGGGGCTGTGCTGGTTCAGGTCTGCCAGGATGCTGGCCACGTCCAGCAGGGAGGCAGTGTCCCCAGCAGTCTCTCCCGAGGGCATGGTTGCCCAGCCCGAGAGATGTGCACAGAAATGAATTCCCTGTAAAGACACCAGAGTGTCAAGCGTTCCTGTTCTGCTTCATTGCATCTTCAACCTTCTTTTTATTGCCTGTTTTTTCATCCTTCGTTTTTCAGACACTCTTTTCATTGCATTCGTCACAGAAAGAGGCTTCTTGGCACTATTCTGAGATAAAGGAGGTGTGCAGATAAAGAAACTGTTTTAAGTCGGGACTGGTGGCTTAGAGGACGAATGTGTCCACTGTAGGGGCCTGTGTTCACAGGTTCAAACCCCTTTCATTTTACACTTTAGTGCATTTTTCTAAGTTGTATGTTACACACACACATGTCCTTGGGACATGTGTGTGCGCAACACCAGTGGACATTACCATTTCAGGGGTGCAAACAGGGTGTCCTTTGGACACCCTGGCACCCTTGAAATTGCTTCCTTATTTGCGATTCGCTAATTGCTAATCGCAAATAAGGAATGACTCCCCATTCATTCCGATGGGCCTTTAGGCCCATCGGAATGAATGGGAAAGACATTCCTTATTTGCGATTAGCAATTAGCGATTCGCAAATAAGGAAGCAGTAGAAATCGGTAAAATATTGCGATTTCTACATGCATCCCGTTTTGCGAGTCTTTAATAGCGAATCCTTAAAATTCGCTAGCAAGGACTCGCAAAACATGACCATGATGAATCTGGGGGTTGGTTTATATAGTATCTCAATCTGGTAAAAATATAATCAAAGAATAATCCGGATGTTAGTGAAATAATACATTCATAAAGGTAGTGTAACCATCTGTATTAAGAACACCCTATCTCTTACTGAGAGGGAATGCTCAAACAGCACTCAACAATACTTCTAGTCTTTTCACAGAAGCTACACAGGTGAGCACGATTGCCGTTATTTGAGTGTCTACTGATAACTACACCAAAATCCATTAAAAATAGGTACTTACATTAATCTAGTTAATGGACAGAGCTCAGACTTTGTTTGAAAAAAGCAATTAGGAACTAGTGTTAGAGACCATGGACAGAGATGGACAAGTGACAGCACAGACTATAGTAGGACAAAAAGCATGATACAAAATTATTTTATTAAATTTTCATTATAATAAAAAGCACAGTTGTCATTTGGATATACATGATTATTGTGTGCATGCCTTCATCATATATGTGACTGGTTATCTACATATACAGACTTATATTGTCAGATCCTATACAGATTTCATAATAGTGTAACTATAATTGGGATCTATGCGAAGGCTTATTGTAAAGGTATTTATACATTAAAACATGGCTGAATATATCATCTACGCGCGTTTCGGCTGGAGGCCTTCATCAGGGAGCCATGTAGATATCCAAGTGGACCTGTACATAATTAAGAGATATAAACAATAGTAGTGCTTGTCAATGTCCGTGAAAAGTCCTAGATATATACATTTTCCAAAAAATACAATACACACTTTATGGTGATACATTTATACAGTGATAAAATATAGGGCAATAAATGCCTTAAAGAGAACAAGAACAAGAACCCGACCTAATATTTACAGTTATATACAATATGTTACCAGTTTTGGATTAATGCATTTACTGGGTAACAAAAACAAACACAATTATGCTGTTTATCTGACAAAAAAGTTTTAGCATATTTGACGATGGGAGAGAGTGGGGAAGAGGACTCAAGTGGTAACTGAGATAACACTCTAAGGTAGCATAGCTTTGTTAAGGGTAGAGATTAAAACTAAGGAGGGAAGGGCCCGTGAGACATGTAAGAGGATATAACAGTGGAGGGAGGATACGAGGCAGAGATAAAGAAGGAGAAGGAGGATAGATGAAAGTAATACCTGAACATGTGGTTGAATGTTGGTTCTCACATAGGTAAAGTTGAATTGGTTGTGCAGGATGAAGGATGATCTATCTTGAAGATTTAAGCTATGATTAAATGATAAATTAAAACAATAAGGGGGCGTATTTATGAATGACCCAAAGGGTGAGAGTTCAAACATGTTATACACAAGTTGCCAAATAAATGGCAGTGATGACTATGCAAAATTCGCCAAATAAAGAGGGTACCTGTGCAGTATATCGTTAGTCTATGTTCTGCACTTCAGTTTTCACATATCTTGTTATTTGGGAGTAGCCTCTGGTGTTTAAGCTATGGAGTAGAAATTGACCGCTTTAGAGATTTAAATAAATTCTACTATTAGTGTCAGGGCTTGTAGGAAAGAAACTAAATTGAAATAATACCTGTGAAGTTGCTCTTAATTGGCAAGAAGCTACATGCTGTGGGTATCTAGTAGCTGATATATAGATGACCTGTGTATCAGAATACATATATATTAGGAGATTAGACAAGTTAGATTCGTGCAGAGGGGAACAGACACGGTATTTAAGAGCCAAATAAGTACCTGGTGAATCGATCTAGTAGTTCTTTAGATTGGGGTCTGTTGACGGTTCTGGTCACATTGGCAATCTAAGTATTTAGAGGGAGCATAGAGAGATTAGAGTATTTAGTGGAGGTTATTCTGGTCAGAATGTCATTCACTTATTCGGGGCTAATTGTTTACTTCTTCGTTATTACCTAAAGGTACGTCAACGAAGTATCGCAGAGGGAATCTGGAAGCTGCAGAGCAGACGCCGACAGTTGCCGTCCCGTTATTAGCAATACGTCGTCGCACTGGCACTCTAAATACAACAGGGGGTATGGAAAGGTAAAATGTTTAGTGGGGACTCCTCTTGTTAGATTATTGTTCCCTACTACGGGCTGGTTAATTATTGTAGGCGTTTTTACCTTGACTTCCAGATTCCCTCTGCGATACTTCGTTGACGTACCTTTAGGTAATAACGAAGAAGTAAACAATTAGCCCCGAATAAGTGAATGACATTCTGACCAGAATAACCTCCACTAAATACTCTAATCTCTCTATGCTCCCTCTAAATACTTAGATTGCCAATGTGACCAGAACCGTCAACAGACCCCAATCTAAAGAACTACTAGATCGATTCACCAGGTACTTATTTGGCTCTTAAATACCGTGTCTGTTCCCCTCTGCACGAATCTAACTTGTCTAATCTCCTAATATATATGTATTCTGATACACAGGTCATCTATATATCAGCTACTAGATACCCACAGCATGTAGCTTCTTGCCAATTAAGAGCAACTTCACAGGTATTATTTCAATTTAGTTTCTTTCCTACAAGCCCTGACACTAATAGTAGAATTTATTTAAATCTCTAAAGCGGTCAATTTCTACTCCATAGCTTAAACACCAGAGGCTACTCCCAAATAACAAGATATGTGAAAACTGAAGTGCAGAACATAGACTAACGATATACTGCACAGGTACCCTCTTTATTTGGCGAATTTTGCATAGTCATCACTGCCATTTATTTGGCAACTTGTGTATAACATGTTTGAACTCTCACCCTTTGGGTCATTCATAAATACGCCCCCTTATTGTTTTAATTTATCATTTAATCATAGCTTAAATCTTCAAGATAGATCATCCTTCATCCTGCACAACCAATTCAACTTTACCTATGTGAGAACCAACATTCAACCACATGTTCAGGTATTACTTTCATCTATCCTCCTTCTCCTTCTTTATCTCTGCCTCGTATCCTCCCTCCACTGTTATATCCTCTTACATGTCTCACGGGCCCTTCCCTCCTTAGTTTTAATCTCTACCCTTAACAAAGCTATGCTACCTTAGAGTGTTATCTCAGTTACCACTTGAGTCCTCTTCCCCACTCTCTCCCATCGTCAAATATGCTAAAACTTTTTTGTCAGATAAACAGCATAATTGTGTTTGTTTTTGTTACCCAGTAAATGCATTAATCCAAAACTGGTAACATATTGTATATAACTGTAAATATTAGGTCGGGTTCTTGTTCTTGTTCTCTTTAAGGCATTTATTGCCCTATATTTTATCACTGTATAAATGTATCACCATAAAGTGTGTATTGTATTTTTTGGAAAATGTATATATCTAGGACTTTTCACGGACATTGACAAGCACTACTATTGTTTATATCTCTTAATTATGTACAGGTCCACTTGGATATCTACATGGCTCCCTGATGAAGGCCTCCAGCCGAAACGCGCGTAGATGATATATTCAGCCATGTTTTAATGTATAAATACCTTTACAATAAGCCTTCGCATAGATCCCAATTCTAGTTACACTATTATGAAATCTGTATAGGATCTGACAATATAAGTCTGTATATGTAGATAACCAGTCACATATATGATGAAGGCATGCACACAATAATCATGTACATCCAAATGACAACTGTGCTTTTTATTATAATGAAAATTTAATAAAATAATTTTGTATCATGCTTTTTGTCCTACTATAGTCTGTGCTGTCACTTGTCCGTCTCTGTCCATGGTCTCTAACACTAGTTCCTAATTGCTTTTTTCAAACACTGTATTTATCCCGTATTAGGAACTCTAGTCGGGGATACCCCCTCTTTCTTACATACAGAGCTCAGACTTTCCCAAGTTAAGAGGGAGTACAGAACAACACTGAGGGCCAATTATTACGATGTCGGGCTGACTTACCTCCGGTCGGCGGTCCCGACATTGAGATTACAATGAGGCCGTACATGGTGTGGTTGCACATTTGTCAATAGGACCTTGTGCTGCAGCCTTAAACCTTCTGTAGCACAAGCTCCATAGACAGATGGGAGAATCTGTTAATCCCTGCACCGTGTGGCAGGCACCTCAGGGTGCCTGCCACATGGAGCAGGGATCAACAAGAGGGCACCGTAGGTCCCCCCCTCGGCCCCCAACCGAAGGCCGCAGGGTGAAGGGGGGCCTGCTTGAGGCCCAAAATGTCAGTTTACAACAGGCTTTCTATGTCGGAAAGCCTAACATGGAAAGCCTATCGGAAACCGACATCATAATCCCTACGGCGAAAACGCCGTCCATAGGGATTACGGGCCAGTCTCCAACTGGCCGTTGGGGTCCTGAGCCCGTCGGAATCCAGCTGGAAGGACCGGCCGGGTTCACTTCCGACCGCTGGTATTGTAATGCGGCGGTCAAAACCGAAACCTTGATAAGGCTCGGAAAGGAGGCTTTCTAACTCTCATCACAATGATGGTCTGAGTGTGAACCTTCTTCTCTGACCAGTAGTGTATTTCCCTCTGATTTCTACAGAAATAGGATGGTGCATTCCACATATATATATCAATAATTACACGCTGTAACTCAAAATAAATACACCTATCAGTCTGTTTCTTCCACACAGGGCTAGTGGCACACCTTAAGGGAAAACAATAGTGGAGCAGACGGGGTTAAATCCATACAGATAGATGCAATCGCAATGCCCCCGGTGCTACAGTTGCTACTTTTACCAGACTGCCTTCTGCGGACATGCCTCTGTCTGCAGCATCAGGTTGAATTTCCAGTTGGAACTTCTGCAAATGCTAAACGATACCCCAAACTGCTGCTTTGTGCTGCCTAACCCTAAAAGCTCTGCAAATCAAGGCCAAACAGCTCAAATGTTTAGTGATGCAAATCACACCCCAACATCTCAGAAGTTTAGTGTCTGAGTACTTTCTTGGTAAAAATCCAAGAGGTAATCTAGAATTACTTCCCTAACAATATCTTACTATTCCTATCTCCACATTTGTGTACCTTGAAGATATATGTAGCATGTGGAGTTAGGTGTAGAAAATCTAGCATTATGTGCCTATCAATATTATTTTTTTATATTTTACCCTCGAGAATCTGTTCCACCGATATTAAGAGATCGATATTCAGGTGACCCCCCATGAATGCTTTTGTACATCAGCCCCACAGTGAAGACAGAAGAAGCAAGGCATAGAAAATCAAGAAGATACGAGCTTTTCAGATATAAGTAGGAGTAAGAAAGACAAGATATTAGAAAATTAGGAGCAAGAGCCCTCACCCACCCAATGTATCTGGTGAGATGTGGAGGTGTCTTACCTCGATATCATCAGAATCGAACTCCTTTGGTATTACCGATGAAAACCGCGAGCGGTAACTGTTGAATGACAGAAAAAAGGCACTGCACCGCAAGGATCGCAGTAAGTAGACTTTAAGGCATTTCGCCATGGAGGGCTTGACATATTGTTGCTACTCTGCTTTTTCTTTTTTCTGCCATTCAGCAGTTACAGCTCAACTTGTGGATTTCATCCGTAATACCTAAGGGGTACCATTTTGCTTGATTTGGGGTGTTTTGAATTATATGCAACATCACGATCTAGTTTATTCACCTTTACCTCGTTCATGACTTCGGTGAGTATTTCTCAGTTATCAGAATTCACAAATTGTGTTTATTTTTTTTCAGGTCAAGTGCCTTGTGTCTGAATGTAGGTATGAAATGAACCATACTTTTTTGGTGGATTCGTAGTTTCGACACACTATCTCTTTCTCAACACTGGTCCCACATCCATGTAGATTGGGATTTTTTCCGTTTGGTCCTAACAAACTGCTGCAGATCCTTATGACGTAATGGTAAGAAACACGTGGACCCCGATTTAAACCTAAAAACACGGAGCATTATTTTCCTTCATTGTTTTTTCCCACATTTTAACACTGACAAGATCCACCACCAGAATTAATACATTTCGGTGTCTCTTGGTCATTTTTAACTGTCGCGTTTCCATTCCAACCTACACACATTTATTTATTTCTATACGGCACCTTTTCGAAAAGATCTCCGGCAAACAGCTCCTTGTGGGTGCCCGTTAGGTATTGCAGCGCTGGCCTAATGAGGAGCTGCCCGATGATGAAGCATGATACCCAGCTGAGTAGTTGAGGGCTCCTGCTCCTGATTTTGTAATACTTTCTACCTGTTCTATTCAATGTACTTGCCCTAGTCATACTTACGGACATACCCCTTTTCTCAGATCTACGGTATGGAGCACACATGCTGGACCTTGATCGCTCACAATCCCCCCTATTGATTGATATTTGCAAGAAAAAGACAATAACAGCTAGATGCCCTGACCATGCGAGCCCACTTTACAAAAGTATTTAGAATTATGGGGAGTAGTACTACAATAATACTCTTTTACACAATTGTATATGCTTTAGTGATATAGCCCCAAGCAACAGGCAACTCTCTATTAATAAAAGTGCAAAAAAGTCACAGTCCTTACTATTTGAATTACTTGTGTATGAATGTTCCGTGAATATTCCAATTTATTTCCATTTTAGTTCTTTGTGACAAATTCAACATGGTTACCTCATGTTTACCCCAGCCACAATGTCCTACGTGCTCAAATATACTTTGCAAAAGCACTCCTGACGTTGAACACTCATAGTCTTTCACTACAGATTGCCCTGCAGCAATGGATTCGAAATATTAACAAACAATTCTGAAATGTAGACATCCTGGAGAATGCATACTGGGAGGCCAGCCGGTGGCACCACAGATATGATCAACCCTTAATTCATAAAGAGAGACTTTTCTTCCCTGTTGAGGTCTGAAAATAAATCACAGAACAAAAGAAAGACACTGCTAATGTGATATCTCCCAGGTGCCCTCACCCCTCCCAGTGAAAATGTATCTGTCACGTAGGCTGATGTAGGTCATTACTCGTGCTATTACAAGGAACAACATTTGATGCCTATGAAAGCTGGTTTTCATGTTAAATTTCTGAAATCACTAAAGTTATCTGAATGTAGGTTCTCATCTGGGGGAGACCAGCACCTAAGAAAGCTCCTTAAAATATATATTGATATAAAGCAAACATGAAATCTCGAGGAAAGTGCCACCCAGAGGCATTATACAAAAACACTCACAGTTGTAAAACACACATTGCTCAGAATGACGTAAGTGTGGGAACCCAATCCAACCTGCCCGAGTGTCAACAAAGAATGGGATGGCTGCCTTTGTTCATCTGGTATACACAGCATACCAGACACAAGCCATGCATGTGCAGTGTCTCTACTAATGTCTGAGCAAGGAATTGTGATAGATTATTGCAAAACCAACACGTGCCAGTGAATTGATAATTTCAAGTTCTTTCCTCTGGTTCAACAAAAAAAATGCAATACAACATTAAAAAAAAATCAACGTTGTTGAAAAGCCAGATTAAAAAAAGTGTCTGTGATAAGTCAAGAAAAAACATATCATAATAAAACATGAGTAGGTATGACAGAAGGGACCAGTATGAGTAATTAGATTTAAACAACATTCCTTCCATCACCTTGTGTGTGTCTGATGTAACACCCTAAGTGACAAAGAGTACGCCCAGGTGTGGGTTCCGTGCTCATTGTGCCACTGGCACCAAGCAGCACCGACCTAAAAAACCCAAATAGGCTGTAACAGGCCTTGGGTTACTTCTGTTCCAGTTCGGGGAAGACCTGACTTGCAGTTCTGTCTGGCTTGTTTTTATTAAAGCAGGATATTTGCATATGTCTGGGTCTAATCTGAGGTGGTATGGTGGGCAAAAGACCAGTGAGTTGGAATGCTAGCCCGAGCCACTGCACGTTGTTAGCTTATTTGCAAGCATTCCTCCCATCACCTTTTGGGTGCTTAGTTAGACTACATTCCTCCCATCACCTTTTGTTTGCTCAGTTAGACTATTTGCAAGCATTCCTCCCATCACCTTTTCTTTGCTCAGTTAGACTTTTTGCAAGCATTCCTCCCATCACCTTTTGTTTGCTCAGTTAGACTTTTTGCAAGCATTCCTCCCATCACCTTTTGGGTGCTTAGTTAGACTACATTCCTCCCATCACCTTTTATTTGCCCAGTTAGACTATTTGCAAGCATTCCTCCTATCACTTTTTGGGTGCTTAGTTAGACTAAATTCCTCCCATCACCTTTTGTTTGCTCAGTTAGACTATTTGCAGGCATTCCTCCCATCACCTTTTGTGTGCTTAGTTACGAGAATTCATCAATCTTCTCGTTTATTTCTGGTATACGAGTGGACCTTCCACATATTGAACAGAGTGGGAATATATTGAATGAAATTTCGGTAATAATGTAATCTGCTTAAACTAAAATACCAAGAAGCGAACAAAACAATGGGAAAGTGATTTCCCATTGTTTTCCCATTTCTGATCACAGGACTATAGAGAGGAGCACAATTTAATGGATCATACACTCAAATGTGAGGAAAAACGGCTAGTGGTACTGCCAATTTAAATTTAATGTGAAGTAATCTCACAGTAACATACCATCAAGATATTCATGGTGGCCGGCAAACATCTAAGAATTCTAGGAATCGATTATAACATAACTAGTACTAGGTTTTACTATAATTTATGGTGTAAAATGTTCTTCATAATAAATACTTTACTATTTTGCTATCAATTTTCGCTAAAACGCTTTTTTTTTAAGTGAATCTGAAGTAGACATTATAAGGTTGATTTGATATGGGTAATCCTAAAACCACTACGAGATAAGAGCTCCTACAAGGTGGATCTAAATATGAGAGCTTGAGGATTAGCCCAAAAGTTGACCCGGTAAAGTGTCATAGAGAAATCAACTTTAGCTGTGAGTAGAGCATTAAGTTTGCCTCATGTGCCTTCTTCCGTCCTAGTTGTTATTGCCCATGTCGCTTTCACCCCTATTTACTGACGTCACCCGTACAGTACATCAATACCTGTTGGGTCTTTGGGCCAGATGTACGACCATTTCAAATTGCAACTCGCAATTTGCGCTCAATTGCAGATCGCAAATTGAGAGTCCCAATTTTGAAGGTACAACAGTGTCAGGGACATTAATTGCGATTCCCAATGGGGTAGCACAATGTGAGGCTCATGAATATTAATGACCCACTCGCAATTTGCGACCCCATTGGGAATGGCTGGCTTTCCCAGGGATGGTGACCAGCTGGGCTCAGCAGACCTCCATGCCTGGGACTGCTTTTCAATAAAGCAGTTTTTTTAAATGCTGTCTGTTTTCCTTGAAGGAAAACGGAATACTTTTCTTTAAATGAAACGTTTTCGTTTAATTTTTTAAGGGCAGGTAATGGTGCCTGGGACCACTGCCTGCCCGTAAAAAATATTTTCAGAGCCAGTCACAAAGGGAAACCTTCCGATTTACGACTCCATTACCACCCTCTTGAAGATAAACATTGGTACATGGCTTTGCGGTCGCTATTAGGAAGGAACCGGCCCTTTCTAATAGTGAGTCGCTAAACACTATTTTGCGAGCCGCAATTTATTTGCGACTCGCAAAATAGTGTTTGTAAATTGGCCATAGGTTTTTAGCATGCGCAAACGGGTCGCAAACCCGTTTGCGAATGCTAAAGACCGTCGCACATCTGGCCCCATGTGCGTTATACCTTCCCTCTACTTTTATCCTATGCACAGGTTCTTCTCTGGTGGCACTTTGCTATGACCTTCAACTCCTTCCTTGCCTTTATTCCCTGCTTCTATCGTGATTGATCTCTCTTTCCTTCCTCCGCTTGCACTGACTCTGGATGCCTCTCTCTTTCTTCCACTGTAATTCTTCTTTTAAAATCTTCACAGAATAGGAACCATGTCAAGGATTTGGGTGAAAATGAACTATTGCAAATTTCTAGAACTGACCTCCAGGATTAAATCAATAAGGTAGTACAAGTTGCCATGAATGAACCACAGACAAAGAAGCAGAAGGGTGAACCTGATGACCATCAGGAGAATTCATCAAAGGGAAACATTTACAAAGGAAAGTATTTCATGAAGTCATTGGAATTGATCCAAAAACCATGGATGAGGAGGGGCTTTATTCACAATACAGTCCTCTGTTGGTGACCTTCCTCTGCATGATGTCAAAAAGGATATAATTGCAAAGGAATGGAAGGATAGTGATAAGCAAGGTATACCACAGTTTTTGAATAAGAGGCATCTTATGGCACAGCTTTAAGACCAGAATCCCTAGATCCCAAAAGTTAATTCGATGTTGGCGTCCATGGCCTCATGTTCCTCTCTATCATTAAAGGGTGCCACTTTATTTGACTCTGTTGAAAAACAGTGGAAGCTGCCCTGAAGTTAGAGCCTCTAATTTTGGGATATGTGCCAGTACATACTCAGCATATGCATTCCAGCTCTAATTGAAGGACGTTGAAAAACTGTTTGATTGTCTCTAGGAATAAGGTGATCCGAATCCTATCTTGGCCCAGATGGGAATATTGGCACAATTTCTCATGGACGTCATCTTTGATACCCTATGAACATTTTCGTCAGTATCAGGTGTGGCAATTGCGGGTCGCAGTTCTCTGTGGATGAAGCCTTGGTGGGTGGATGCTATACAAAACCCTAAGGTGCATAAGCTTCCCTTTGTAGGTCCCAAGCTGTTTGGGGATAAATTAAATTATATAATGCTGAAGTCTGCAGAGGAGAATACGATTTAAAATCCCTTGCAGTTTTTCCAGAGGAATAAATCTTTTTTCTCAAGCAAAACTTTTAAGGTCCTATCGGAGCCCTTACATCCTGTTTGAGACCGGGCTCGAGTTAGGGTAGCCGCCTTTGCCAATGAAACCCGATCACAGGGGCAGAACACCCACCGAACTAGTCAAAAGTGACTAGGTCAAGGTCGGGGCCAGGCTTCGGTTTTTTCCTTCAGTATTTCTATGATCGATCAGTGGGTCCTCTCCATCGATCATCAAGGATATCAGATCCCATTTGTTTAACGACCTACAGAAGGGGTGTGTCGATCTACTCCATTACCATGAGATGTGCAGAAGAAGGAGACAATGTTGACAGGTGTAGAGAAGTTGCTCCTGAAGATGGCAGAAGTGCCATTTCAGGCAGCGCAGGAGAGAGAAGGGTTTTATTCTCTTCTCTTACTGGTTCGCAAGCTGGATGGTTCATTTCATACCCTCCTAGATATGAAAGCATTCAACAATTTTGTGAAATTGGAATTTTGGAATTTGGAAATTGGAATTGGATCATTTCGAATGATCACCCTGCAGTCTATCATTCCCTCTCTTCCAAAAAGACAACTTTTTGGCAATTTAGGATGTGAAAGATGCCATTCAATTAATCCCAACAGTCAAATGTTCCTGAGGTTTTGCAGTAGAGGAGAAGCATTATCAATTTCAAGTGCTGCCATTCGGTCTGTCAACATCTCCGCTGACCTTTACCAAGGTATTGGTACCAGCAGTGGGGCTGTTACAGCTTCAAAGAGTTTCAGGCTTCCGTACCTTGATGACTGGTTCATTTGTGCTTCTTCTCTCCCTAAGGCATATCGGCAGTGGAGGCAGCATTTGCCCTAATTCCACAATTGGGGTTCAAAGTGAATTTGTAAAGTCTTATCTCAGCCCAGTTCAACATTTACAGTTAATAGGAGAAATATTCGACATGCTGAAGGGAACAGTCTTCCTGCCACACCCTAAGACAGAGATATTAAAAGCAAATTTCAGGGACTTATGGTGTCAACAACGTCAGTGGATCACTGGGCTCGGCAGCACCTTAAGTTGGTTATCAATCATCCTTAGGCCCATTGGGATCCCCGTCACCAGCTATGACTCACAGTTCCTACTGTCTTTAACACTTTCACAAAAACTGACTTGGTTGTTGCTCCCACTCGGTCTACAGAAGGGTGTCCTGTTTCAGCCACCTGCCCCAATATTGTTGACAAAGGACGCCAGGTTGGGGATGTGGGGAGGGGGGTTACACCTTCAGAGATTTGGAAGGGAAGGGACAATAGTCAATAGTGGACAGAGATAATTCCTCCAACTGCAGGGAGTTGGCAGCAGTTTGAGAAGCGGTGAACGTTTTACAGCCACAGTTACAGATGGTGACTCTGGTGGTCCTCACAGACAATCAGGTAGCATGGTGTTACCTGACTCAACAAGGGGGACACAGGGTCCTCTTCTCAACAAGCTGGCACATCAGATCTGTTCTTGGGCAGAGGACACTCATTGGCATGAGGACAGTTTACATACAGGGAGAGCTCAATTTTCATGCAGATAGCTTGAGCCGCAATCTGCCTTCCTCAGGTCACCACCACCTCTCTTGTCATGTTTTTCAACAGGTCTGATGTCTGTTCGGGGAACTGTGGACAGACCTCTTTGCCTCTCCCCACAATGCCCTCCTTCCCCTCTTTTGTTTGGAAGTGAATTGTCCACAGGTATGGTTGGTGGATGTTCTCTCGTTTCCCCGGCTCCGGTGTCTTCTGTATACATTAACTCTAATTCCTCCCCTCCCCAGGGTGCATCAGAAGATTTTGGATGAGACGGTATCGGTGATTGAGTTTGCTCCCTTTTGGCCTTGACGCCTTTGGTTCCCTCTCTTGCTCATGTGGTCCAGATGCAGGTTTATCAAACTGCTGATCATTCCATCACCTCTAAAGTTTACAGTATTGCCATTGAATGAGATCCAGCACCTGAAGTTGACAGCTTGGTTCTTGAATTGTTAGCACTGGAGGAAATGGGCTGTTCTAGCTGTATGGCAGCAGAAATTCAACTCTCCCTTACGCAGTCTTCACTTTCATTCTATAAAAAGAACTGGTGTTCTTTTGTTAAGTGGTGTGCTGCTAAAAGTAACCGGTTGAATGGGATACCATTCTGAATTTTTAGCGACGTTTTTCGAAAAATCTGGCTTCAGCTAACTTGGAGCTCAATGGGTGGCAATTAAGGTCTATTGCGGTTCTAGCTGCGACTTGAATACAGTTGTTCCATTGATTATACATTTACTCAAGACTTTTCGTCTGCGAAAACCAGTCACTCCAGTTATTATTCTGTCTTGTTCTCCAGGGTTTATCATTTTCTCCCTTTGATTGCCACGAAGGAGGCAGACATGATGTGGGTGTCGCCTAAGATGGCTTTTCTTTTAGTCATTAACTCGGCCCCTGTGTTTGGCTGAATTGGGGGCACTGACGGTGTCCTTTGCCTATTTGCAAATCTTTCCTGACAGACTACTCTTAGGGCTGGATCCAACATTTGTTCCCAGAGTGCCTTCCAGATTTCATTTGCATCAGGAAATGATTCTTCCAGTATTTCATGAAAGAGACGGGCTTCTGTTTACAACGTACAAAGGAGTTTTGTCTGGTCAATTCCTTGTTTGTCTACTACGGCAGTGTCAAAAAGGGTAAGAAGATGGCCACCTCAATGCTGAGCAGATGGATTTGGCATGCCTTTTTGTCAAGCTTACAAATCTCTGGGTGTGGTCCCTCCAGCACAAGTCCAAGGGCACCCTCTAGGTCAGTGTCTGCCTCCTGGGCTACAGCAGCAGGGTGCCCATCAAAGAAATGTGCAGGGCAGCCACATGGCAGTCTCAACATACTTTGTTGACCACTGTCATATTGATGTTGGTGTTGTGAAAGCAGCACTGAATTAAGTGTGGTTTAATGACTGGGACGAGGAGGACATTAATCGGGACAATGATCTTTACCGGTAAGGTATACAGTGCTCCGATGTAGGGGGTGGCCTTTGGCTTTTGGTGCTGCGGGGCCCACCGGTCATCCTCGCCATGAAAGTCTGGCTGTGAGGTGGGCTTCCATGCACCTCAACAGAGAACCTAGGACCCGACACCCACATTCCCGCTGGCACATGCCACTGCTCTGCTCTCTCTGTTTAATCCCTCTCTGTTTCTCTTCCAGGGTTTCTGCCTGTACCCTGCTGTCCCACGCCTGAGTTAAATACAGCAGCTAGAAACCAACGACCTAGTTCTAGTTCTTTTGTTCATATTTTCCCTGTGCTCCAGGGCGGCCTTATTAAAGGCGCCCTCCTTTCAGAACATACCCACTCTTTCATATGGGCCTGTCTGGGTCTGCATAGATATAAATGACATACTGCGAACCATGTTCCTATGAAATGCTCTCCTCAGATTCCACGAAGAGGCAGTCAGTGCTCCCAGACACGCCCTGGCCGCCATGTTTTGTTCACCTGCTTCCGGGTTGTGTTAATCTGGCTCGCCACACCGTGAGCTGTTCTGCTTTCGGAGTTAGGAAAGTTTGATGAATAAAATACAACAGGTGGGTCCCAAACTGCTAATGACTGTTCTCTGGCACCCGAAGGCCCGCCCCCTTCAGGGCTGAGCTGGAAATATCAGGCGGGCGGGGCGCTTAATCCCCATCATTTCAGGGGAATGTGTCTGGTTAACCGCACCTTCCATACACTAATCTCCTGCATTAAAAGAAGAAGGCCTGCAGCAGGCCTACAATTATCCAACTTCAAACCAGTAACCGAGGTGGCCAAGATTAACCAGCAGCTGACCCAGCGTGCATGACAAGAACCCACTATAGTGATAGAACTCTACCTTTCTAATACTGTTCAGAGAATTCTGGGGAGCTGAGTAGCCCCCTGCGGTAAAAAAAAACTATGTGGCTGCAGTTGGGGGGAATAGAAGAAACAATTTAAAAATGGCCGCCGCACATGCATGCGCACACATGGTCAGCCATCTTGGAATAGTTAAAAAAATATTGTTTAGATAGCTGCTTACCGATACAGCAGTAAAGCAGGAGTGAGAGAAAAGAGTGCCTCATGTGAACTTCAAAATAGGTCCTCATATGCACATCAGCAGTAGAAGCATACATCCCATCCAATCAAAACATAGTAAAGCCAAAGAGCTCCTTAAGTGAAACACATAAAACAGTAGGGAGGAAAGCCATTGAATCAGGAGCAGGGCAGATAGAAAGGCAAAACATCCGTCCAATCATCAGCAAGGGGCTGAGCCACAGGCCACACTAGGTATTGTACTGTTCACAACAGGTCTTTGATAATCTATATGCCAGAGTGAAAAAGGCATTTTGCCTCTGTTTTGCACTAATTTTGGACTGCCCCTAAAGCTTGCTACACTACCTAGTTCATATGTATTAGGGAGGCCACCCAAAAAAATCTAGTATCAGTCTTCACACAAATAACATTTTTAAAGTGTTCTTTAGCACCAAAAAACTCACCGGCTGCTTCAGTTTTAACAATCATGAATGTGAAGTGTTAATGCATTTTAACCGGGGAGTGGTCATACATTTCGGAGCTGGGTTTTTCCACTCTACTGTAGCTTAATTTCACCAAAACTGCAGCAGTAGCGGTCACTTTTCATCACAAATGAGCTTACAGAAAGGGGCACAACTCGACCTAAATAACCAGTCATGGTAAATCTAAACACCTTTTCTAAAGCGTGAGACTATGGTTGATTGACAGCAGACACAAACACTATAAAAAGGATCAAAATTATGTTTTTTAATTAATTAAAACCTCTAAGCGGCACAAAATGCACGATTCAATTTAATATCAACTCTATGATTTTCATTGGGTCCCAAATAAAAAAGGGATCTTCTTAAAAGCTTTAACCACCATTCATCGAGCCTTTTATAAGCGCAGTGCATAATATCTTATAAATGTGATTGTGCATTACCATCCGCCTAGAACCCTTAGGTCCGCATCTGCCGTATTAGTCAGTGTTCCTAGCGTCTGAAGTTCTGTTGCGTTGAGTCGGATTCCTTTACGGTCATGGAAAGAAAAGGATGGAAGCTGATCCAACTGTCACGCCGCTCCATATCCTACAAACTCTTATTTACAATAGCACCTAAAACCCACCTATTTTCATCATATTAGTGTCATTATTTGCTGTCTCATGCTCTGTCGCTGCAGATCCAGGACACTCTTTGGAGTAGCCGTGCACTCTATAAATTATTCATTCATTCATCCATTCAAAATCCAAGCGGGTGCAATCTAACCACAGGGGTTATACGAACAAACATGGAGGCAGGAATTTCTCCCTCTAGACATCCAAAAATAAAGCCTCAGTCTCAATTTCAATCCCACTAACAGACTCACGTGTCCACCACTCAAATAAACTCAAATTTCTCAAAACTAATCTGCCACTAATTCTTTTTGGGTTCCGGAGTAGTGTGCTACACGCCGAAATGCAATTTGATGCCTCATCAGGGGTAGTAAGCGCTATATAAATACAATCACAATTACAATAAGTTTCATTCAATTTTGTTCTCTTTACACCAAACATGTCCAGTCATGACTCCGGCTCCCCTACAATATATAGATCCTATTGATATCCACAGACTTCTCCATGATAGTTGCTTGTTTCAATACTTCTTATGTCTTTCATTTATTAAGGACATTTTGATTTCAGGAAAGTAAGGAGCAAGCTTCCCCTTTATTTACCAGCACATCAGGTCCCACCAAGAAGAACTCATCAGGGCCCAGGGAGTGACCGACAAACCCAAACGCTGAACATTAAACATGTTATTCATCGCCAACCTGCCCTTCTGGGTGAACGTAAGCTTTACAAATACACATGTTATGTTATGTTAACTGGAACGCAATTTCATCAAAAGCAGCTCACCTGATTAGATGAGTCCACCACAGACAGTCTGAAAGGCATAACAAGGGTATCACATACCTACGTGCAGCCTACATCAAGAAAAGGATAACTCCGAAATCAGGTGTAGACCTCTTGGAGATTTTCCCCCATGCCCTAGGGTGCACATCATGACAGCAAACAGCTTATAGAATTATCATAAAACAAAATACTTTAATACACAACACTTCACTGCTGGCAGAAGCAGCCACAGGCTTTTATCTCTAATACGCACTCGTCTGTGTCACTGAGGCATCCCAGACTGGGTGAGATGAAGCGAGTGTAGTAAAAATGGATGGCTCCCTAGCCACGGCATTTTAGTATTAGACTTTAGGTAACGCGCCAACATTGACACACGTACTCCCTTTTCATAAACAATTCCATTTTACGATTGGCCATCTGTGTTCATCGATGCATAGACCATCCGCTGACTTGGCATTTGTGCAACAATACAAAAGTCTCATCGGTGGATCCTTGACCCACTTTATAAGGACAATGGCGCCCTTCAGGGCATGGCGCGGGCTCGGATACTACTGCTCGTTGGGTGACTGAATGCACCATTGTTCCACTGTACAACCTACTCCCATTAATGCAAGACAACCAAACTTAGCCGGAGAAACTGGAATTACAGCGGATATTGCCTCGCTAACGCAATGTGTGTCCTAGGGCACCAGGCGCAAAGAGCGTTGGCAGCCATTAGGGAGGAACGAATGCCAAGTACATCAGCGCTGCAGGAAGTGATCTATGCATGGGAGCAGGAAGGGTTAAATTCTTGTCCAGAGCTCCAGGGCACACTGTGTGTAAAGGGCAGAGCTGGGAGATGCAAGGCGCTGAACTGATATCAAAGTACAGCTGAGATGTTTTTCCTGTCTTCTCAGATCCGAGGGAGTAGATTGAGTTGATAAAGGCGTAATTAAGATGAGAAAGGACTTTGAAAAGGAAAGAAAAATTGCAAAGCAGTCATAAATGCTGCCTTCTCTGGTGCAGGCGGCCCACCGCTTGGGGACAATTTATTAAAGGTGAATGTACAGCGTGAGTTGTATCTCAGAGCTGCTGATTAACAGAGGCACTCACCGCGAAGGTCTCTGCCGGAAACCTGCCGTCTCATCATATTCACAAGCACGCAGGCCTTCGTACGCACCAGAGCAATTAAACAGGACAGATAGAGAAGAGCTGCACTTCCGGCCAGGCCTCGGTCTCCCCAACGTCATATCCGTCACACAGCTCAGCCCGGGAGCACCGCTCTTTCCCACTCATGAATGCTTTTATAAAATCTATTTACAGTTCAACAATTTCATAAGTTGTTCGCTTGTCTCGACTGTTATCTTTAGGAAGAATGCCACAAACACACTGATTGCGTCACTTCCTGAAAACTCCAGATACTGATGTAAGCCCAAAAACACAGAACTGCCCCATGTGTACTTCAAGTTAACTCTTCAAATGCCGAGGTGTGCGTGTGCAGCAAACACAAATGCATCCATGACACTAACCTTGGTGTTGGAGTCAATTGCCAGTTACCTTTAATGGGGTGTAAACACACACAATTAGGGAGGGGGTTAAAATACCTGAATAAACCTAATACTACGCTTAAGGCCTGATTCCACTAGTTCCTCTACCCCCTTTTATTCAATCCCCCCACAACACCTTCCCTTACCTCCCTTCTATGTTGGTTTTGATGTTACTGCACCGTTGATATGATTGACGGACCACATGCCCCAATGGGATTCTCTCCTCATCGATCGACCGAGCCCCGAAATCAGAAGATCGTCTCCCCCTGAACTGATGACTACAGTGACCTATCATACTTAAGGCCCCTAGGCCTGCACTCGCTCTCGGACTCGCCCACTCACCTCCCTGCGCTCCCTCCTTGGACTCGCCCACTCACCTCCCTGCACTCACTCCTTGGACTCGCCCACTCACCTCCCTGCACTCACTCCTCGGACTCGCCCGCTCACCTCCCTGCGCTCACTCCTCGGACTCGCCCACACACCTCCCTGCGCTCACTCCTCGGACTCGCCCGCTCACCTCCGTGCGCTCACTCCTTGGACTCGCCCATCCACCTCCCTGCGCCCACTCCTCGGACTCGCCCGCTCACCTCCGTGCGCTCACTCCTCGAACTCACCCGCTCACCTCCCTGCGCTCACTCCTCGGACTCGCCCGCTCACCTCCGTGTGCTCACTCCTTGGACTCGCCCACACACCTCCCTGCTCTCACTCCTCGGACTCGCCCACTCACCTCTGTGCGCTCACTCCTCGGACTCGCCCGCTCACCTCCCTGCGCTCACTCCTTGGACTCGCCCACACACCTCCCTGCGCTCACTCCTTGGAATCGCCCACTCACCTCCCAGCGCTCAATCCTCGGACTCGCCTGCTCACCTCCCTGCGCCCACTCCTCGGACTCGTCCGCTCACCTCCGTGCGCTCACTCCTTGGACTCGCCCACACACCTCCCTGCGCTCACTCCTTGGACTCGCCCACTCACCTCCCTGCACTCACTCCTCGGACTCGCCCGCTCACCTCCCTGCGCTCACTCCTCGGAGTCGCCCGCTCATCTCCGTGCGCTCACTCCTTGGACTCGCCCCCACACACCTCCCTGCGCTCACTCCTTGGACTCGCCCCCACACACCTCCCTGCGCTCACTCCTTGGACTCGCCCCCACACACCTCCCTGCGCTCACTCCTTGGACTCGCCCACACACCTCCCTGCGCTCACTCCTTGGACTCGCCCACTCACCTCCCTGCACTCACTCCTCGGACTCGCCCGCTCACCTCCCTGCGCTCACTCCGCAGACTCGCCCGCTCACCTCCGTGCGCTCACTCCTTGGACTCGCCCACACACCTCCCTGCGCTCACTCTTTGGACTCGCCCGCTCACCTCCCTGCGCTCACTCCTCGGACTCGCCCGGTCACCTCCGTTCGCTCACTCCTCGGACTCGCCCGCTCACCTCCGTGCGCTCATTCCTCGGACTCGCCCGCTCACCTCCGTGCGCTCACTCCTCGGACTCGCCCGCTCACCTCCGTGCGCTCACTCCTGGGACTCGCCCACTCACCTCCGTGCGCTCACTCCTTGGACTCGTCCGCTCACCTCTGTGCGCTCATTCCTTGGACTCGCCCACACACCTCCTTGCGCTCAATCCTTGGACTTGCCCACTCACCTCCCTGCGCTCACTCCGCAGACTCGCCCGCTCACCTCCGTGCGCTCACTCCTTGGACTCGCCCACACACCTCCCTGCGCTCACTCTTTGGACTCGCCCGCTCACCTCCCTGCGCTCACTCCTCGGACTCGCCCGGTCACCTCCGTTCGCTCACTCCTCGGACTCGCCCGCTCACCTCCGTGCGCTCATTCCTCGGACTCGCCCGCTCACCTCCGTGCGCTCACTCCTCGGACTCGCCCGCTCACCTCCGTGCGCTCACTCCTGGGACTCGCCCACTCACCTCCGTGCGCTCACTCCTTGGACTCGTCCGCTCACCTCTGTGCGCTCATTCCTTGGACTCGCCCACACACCTCCTTGCGCTCAATCCTCGGACTCGCCCTCTCACCTCCGTGCGCTCACTCCTTGGACTCGCCCATCCACCTCCCTGCGCCCACTCCTCGGACTCGCCCGCTCACCTCCGTGCGCTCACTCCTCGGACTCGCCCGCTCACCTCCGTGTGCTCACTCCTTGGACTCGCCCACACACCTCCCTGCTCTCACTCCTCGGACTCGCCCACTCACCTCTGTGCGCTCACTCCTCGGACTCGCCCGCTCACCTCCCTGCGCTCACTCCTTGGACTCGCCCACACACCTCCCTGCGCTCACTCCTTGGAATCGCCCACTCACCTCCCAGCGCTCAATCCTCGGACTCGCCTGCTCACCTCCCTGCGCCCACTCCTCGGACTCGTCCGCTCACCTCCGTGCGCTCACTCCTTGGACTCGCCCACACACCTCCCTGCGCTCACTCCTTGGACTCGCCCACTCACCTCCCTGCACTCACTCCTCGGACTCGCCCGCTCACCTCCCTGCGCTCACTCCTCGGAGTCGCCCGCTCATCTCCGTGCGCTCACTCCTTGGACTCGCCCCCACACACCTCCCTGCGCTCACTCCTTGGACTCGCCCCCACACACCTCCCTGCGCTCACTCCTTGGAATCGCCCCCACACACCTCCCTGCGCTCACTCCTTGGACTCGCCCACACACCTCCCTGCGCTCACTCCTTGGACTCGCCCACTCACCTCCCTGCACTCACTCCTCGGACTCGCCCGCTCACCTCCCTGCGCTCACTCCGCAGACTCGCCCGCTCACCTCCGTGCGCTCACTCCTTGGACTCGCCCACACACCTCCCTGCGCTCACTCTTTGGACTCGCCCGCTCACCTCCCTGCGCTCACTCCTCGGACTCGCCCGGTCACCTCCGTTCGCTCACTCCTCGGACTCGCCCGCTCACCTCCGTGCGCTCATTCCTCGGACTCGCCCGCTCACCTCCGTGCGCTCACTCCTCGGACTCGCCCGCTCACCTCCGTGCGCTCACTCCTGGGACTCGCCCACTCACCTCCGTGCGCTCACTCCTTGGACTCGTCCGCTCACCTCTGTGCGCTCATTCCTTGGACTCGCCCACACACCTCCTTGCGCTCAATCCTTGGACTTGCCCACTCACCTCCCTGCGCTCACTCCGCAGACTCGCCCGCTCACCTCCGTGCGCTCACTCCTTGGACTCGCCCACACACCTCCCTGCGCTCACTCTTTGGACTCGCCCGCTCACCTCCCTGCGCTCACTCCTCGGACTCGCCCGGTCACCTCCGTTCGCTCACTCCTCGGACTCGCCCGCTCACCTCCGTGCGCTCATTCCTCGGACTCGCCCGCTCACCTCCGTGCGCTCACTCCTCGGACTCGCCCGCTCACCTCCGTGCGCTCACTCCTGGGACTCGCCCACTCACCTCCGTGCGCTCACTCCTTGGACTCGTCCGCTCACCTCTGTGCGCTCATTCCTTGGACTCGCCCACACACCTCCTTGCGCTCAATCCTTGGACTTGCCCACTCACCTCCCTGCACTCACTCCTCAGACTCGCCCGCTCACCTCCCTGCGCTCACTCCTCGGACTCGCCCGCTCACCCCTGTGCGCTCACTCCTTGGACTCGCCCACACACCTCCCTGTGCTCACTCCTTGGACTCGCCCACTCACCTCCCTGCGCTCACTCCTTGGACTCGCCCGCTCACCTCCCTGCGCTCTCTCCTTGGACTCGCCCACTCACCTCCCTGCACTCACTCCTTGGACTCGTCCACTCACCTCCCTGCGCTCGATTTCCCATCCTATCTGGGTATTTAACACACCTGTTCATTTATCAGCTTGGTTATGACTTATGAAGCTTCAACACTATATTTTCTTTGAAAATATAAATAAAGGTTGCAACAAAAAAAAACAATACTTCAATCACGTCAAATTAAAATATGTGAATATGAACAGATAGAGAAAATCCAAGCCTGCAAACTTCTACCTCTCTGGGATCAAATAGTCATAATCCTGAATGTGAACAAGGCGAAAAACACAAAGCCTAAGAGATACGGGCACCGCCAGGGAGGGGCATTAGACTTTGGTGTGGTTTCCACAGGACCGGTCAATACTGCGCTTGAATGGTAGAGGTTCGCTCTCAGTGCCTTGAACAAACCTTCATTGAAGAGGTTGGAGTTGTCCCTATTATATCAGGGGCTGACCAAGAGTTTTGCTAACTTATAGTCTAAGCATTGTTTATCTATTCACCAAAACTAATGGTGTTATCATGTTGCTCAGTCTTAGGAGGAGGAATGTAGCAGTAATTGACGTGTCCTCAGGAGCCATGAGGATAGTGCAAGATCCAGTCTCTAGGACATACAGCTGCCGTGTGGAGTTCGATCGAACATCATGAGGTTGAGATGCAGAATGACCTTACCCTCTAGCCAGGAGGGCCGTGTCACGTAAAGAAGAAGATGAAGTTAGTGGAGTCTGAGCAATTGCCTAAATACTAGAAAGTGAAGGTTGCTTTGGTGGGTGGTAAAAATAAGGCCTTCTACAGAGGATCCCTTGAAGCACCGTTGGAGGCTTCATGCTAGTCAATTTCTGGTGAGATGGATCAGATTGGTGGTTAGGAATGTATTACTAGTGACCTTCAAAGAAAACAAACTCTTGATTAAATAATGAGCGGCAAAAGTATAGAAGCAGGAGGTGGGACTCAGTGGTCCATGAGATCACGTCTTGGTCTAAAGCGTGCACAATTCTTGATACTTTATCTGTCGAAGGGCCCACGAATTAACATGGTTAAAAGAATACATCAACTATAAAAAACACATCAAAGTGCACAGTCACGTTTTCAATGAGTAAATGTTTGTATTGGGCTTTTCCTACACAGAGGTTGCAATGCACAAACAGGACCAGGACCTCAGGTGTTGGATCAATCGGCTTGAAGTGCAAGTGCGGCACAACTGGGCTGACCAATCGTACATAGTACCTAACAATATAGTGTGCAATGTCTGCCACAGGGTATGGAAGGAGTGCAGATGCTGGATCTTAACCCATCCGGTTGTGGGAGAACCATTACTTGGAGGAGCCATACAGGTCACATCCAGAGAAATGTGATTCATTTAATTTCTGCTCTTTGTTAATAGTTTGAAATGAAATAAAGTGCAAGAGCCGTGGAATACAAGATGTGCAGTAAAGGGAGGGGTGCATGCTCGGTCCCCCGTTACAAACACGGGTAGCTGCCAAGTTTTCAGATTGCTAAGGTGTGACATTGCCGTACTTCCAGTGTGCTTATGAGTGACACCCCATTGTCAAATGTGTGACATTTCGAGTGACAATTTCTCATGAGTAAAATCAACCAATGAAGTAAATGTATCAAACATGACCCTTTTATAAGCAATGAGAAGCTCCAATAAAAGGCCTTGAAACAGCTGCAAACCCCCTGAAACAGCAAGTTACTAACTTTTGGAGGCAACGTTGAGAATTTTTCAACTCAAGTGTGTAAGAGATATGCAAGAATATCAAATGTATTTGTCTATACGATTAATTAAACTAATAACCATTTATACAGCACGAATAAAGGAACCCGTTTTAAACAACCTTAGAATAATGAAAAATTGAATATAAATAAAGTGAGGCAAATCTGTGCAACTTGCATTCTTTTTTTTTTTTTGCAGAGTTTTATATAGCGCAAACTTGACCCGAAGGTATCGGGTATCATAGCGCTTTACATAGCACCAGTTGCGTTACATGAGGACACATTCCTTTTTTTGTTAGACACGATTCCCTACCTTAATGTTGGTTCATATCTCGCTGTGCTACATGACAAGGATCTCCAGGTCACACCAGTATCTCTGCAACACGTGGAGTAAGCTGCTGAGCTATTGTCATAAAATACTAATCTGAGACCTCCCATTCACCAGCTCCACCCATCCTTTACAGACTCCACCCTCGAGCCACTGTTTTCCACTTCCAGCCACCACAGATACAGAAGTTCCCTCAAGCCTCAAAGTACAGATGATTTACAACAAGGGGTGGTGATGGACAGAGTCTCTGAATTAAGCAGAGTACTCTCACCCAGTCAAGAGATCAGGGCTAGATCCAACACCGTTTTTTAGCTCATTGCACCATCCCAGTTTCAGAACCTGGCTGTATGCAAATTAGTCTGTCCCTGGCCCAGTGCATCATGGGAACAGGGCAGACCAGACTACAAAAGCCAATTCTTACACTGGGAAGGAAACAAGCTTCCGGGGACCGGTTTCTGGCATTACAGCCGTCTTCGGCCCGGCTTGCTTGAATCCTGATGGTGCAATGAGCAAGGGACTCACATCTGAGTATACCCTTCCACGCTTAGGGTGGACAAAATTATTTACAACAAGGGGTGGTGATGGACAGAGTCTCTGAATTAAGCAGAGTACTCTCACCCAGTCAAGAGATCAGGGCTAGATCCAACACCGTTTTTTAGCTCATTGCACCATCCCAGTTTCAGAACCTGGCTGTATGCAAATTAGTCTGTCCCTGGCCCAGTGCATCATGGGAACAGGGCAGACCAGACTACAAAAGCCAATTCTTACACTGGGAAGGAAACAAGCTTCCGGGGACCGGTTTCTGGCATTACAGCCGTCTTTGGCCCGGCTTGCTTGAATCCTGATGGTGCAATGAGCAAGGGACTCACATCTGAGTATACCCTTCCACGCTTAGGGTGGACAAAATTATTTACAACAAGGGGTGGTGATGGACAGAGTCTCTGAATTAAGCAGAGTACTCTCACCCAGTCAAGAGATCAGGGCTAGATCCAACACCGTTTTTTAGCTCATTGCACCATCCCAGTTTCAGAACCTGGCTGTATGCAAATTAGTCTGTCCCTGGCCCAGTGCATCATGGGAACAGGGCAGACCAGACTACAAAAGCCAATTCTTACACTGGGAAGGAAACAAGCTTCCGGGGACCGGTTTCTGGCATTACAGCCGTCTTCGGCCCGGCTTGCTTGAATCCTGATGGTGCAATGAGCAAGGGACTCACATCTGAGTATACCCTTCCACGCTTAGGGTGGACAAAATTATTTACAACAAGGGGTGGTGATGGACAGAGTCTCTGAATTAAGCAGAGTACTCTCACCCAGTCAAGAGATCATGGCTAGATCCAACACCGTTTTTTAGCTCATTGCACCATCCCAGTTTCAGAACCTGGCTGTATGCAAATTAGTCTGTCCCTGGCCCAGTGCATCATGGGAACAGGGCAGACCAGACTACAAAAGCCAATTCTTACACTGGGAAGGAAACAAGCTTCCGGGGACCGGTTTCTGGCATTACAGCCGTCTTCGGCCCGGCTTGCTTGAATCCTGATGGTGCAATGAGCAAGGGACTCACATCTGAGTATACCCTTCCACGCTTAGGGTGGACAAAATTATTTACAACAAGGGGTGGTGATGGACAGAGTCTCTGAATTAAGCAGAGTACTCTCACCCAGTCAAGAGATCATGGCTAGATCCAACACCGTTTTTTAGCTCATTGCACCATCCCAGTTTCAGAACCTCGCTGTATGCAAATTAGTCTGTCCCTGGCCCAGTGCATCATGGGAATAGGGCAGACCAGACTACAAAAGCCAATTCTTACACTGGGAAGGAAACAAGCTTCCGGGGACCGGTTTCTGGCATTACAGCCGTCTTCGGCCCGGCTTGCTTGAATCCTGATGGTGCAATGAGCAAGGGACTCACATCTGAGTATACCCTTCCACGCTTAGGGTGGACAAAATTATTTACAACAAGGGGTGGTGATGGACAGAGTCTCTGAATTAAGCAGAGTACTCTCACCCAGTCAAGAGATCAGGGCTAGATCCAACACCGTTTTTTAGCTCATTGCACCATCCCAGTTTCAGAACCTGGCTGTATGCAAATTAGTCTGTCCCTGGCCCAGTGCATCATGGGAACAGGGCAGACCAGACTACAAAAGCCAATTCTTACACTGGGAAGGAAACAAGCTTCCGGGGACTGGTTTCTGGCATTACAGCCGTCTTCGGCCCGGCTTGCTTGAATCCTGATGGTGCAATGAGCAAGGGACTCACATCTGAGTATACCCTTCCACGCTTAGGGTGGACAAAATTATTTACAACAAGGGGTGGTGATGGACAGAGTCTCTGAATTAAGCAGAGTACTCTCACCCAGTCAAGAGATCAGGGCTAGATCCAACACCGTTTTTTAGCTCATTGCACCATCCCAGTTTCAGAACCTGGCTGTATGCAAATTAGTCTGTCCCTGGCCCAGTGCATCATGGGAACAGGGCAGACCAGACTACAAAAGCCAATTCTTACACTGGGAAGGAAACAAGCTTCCGGGGACCGGTTTCTGGCATTACAGCCATCTTCGGCCCGGCTTGCTTGAATCCTGATGGTGCAATGAGCAAGGGACTCACATCTGAGTATACCCTTCCACGCTTAGGGTGGACAAAATTATTTACAACAAGGGGTGGTGATGGACAGAGTCTCTGAATTAAGCAGAGTACTCTCACCCAGTCAAGAGATCAGGGCTAGATCCAACACCGTTTTTTAGCTCATTGCACCATCCCAGTTTCAGAACCTGGCTGTATGCAAATTAGTCTGTCCCTGGCCCAGTGCATCATGGGAACAGGGCAGACCAGACTACAAAAGCCAATTCTTACACTGGGAAGGAAACAAGCTTCCGGGGACCGGTTTCTGGCATTACAGCCGTCTTCGGCCCGGCTTGCTTGAATCCTGATGGTGCAATGAGCAAGGGACTCACATCTGAGTATACCCTTCCACGCTTAGGGTGGACAAAATTATTTACACCAAGGGGTGGTGATGGACAGAGTCTCTGAATTAAGCAGAGTACTCTCACCCAGTCAAGAGATCAGGGCTAGATCCAACACCGTTTTTTAGCTCATTGCACCATCCCAGTTTCAGAACCTGGCTGTATGCAAATTAGTCTGTCCCTGGCCCAGTGCATCATGGGAACAGGGCAGACCAGACTACAAAAGCCAATTCTTACACTGGGAAGGAAACAAGCTTCCGGGGACCGGTTTCTGGCATTACAGCCGTCTTCGGCCCGGCTTGCTTGAATCCTGATGGTGCAATGAGCAAGGGACTCACATCTGAGTATACCCTTCCACGCTTAGGGTGGACAAAATTATTTACAACAAGGGGTGGTGATGGACAGAGTCTCTGAATTAAGCAGAGTACGCTCACCCAGTCAAGAGATCAGGGCTAGATCCAACACCGTTTTTTAGCTCATTGCACCATCCCAGTTTCAGAACCTGGCTGTATGCAAATTAGTCTGTCTCTGGCCCAGTGCATCATGGGAACAGGGCAGACCAGACTACAAAAGCCAATTCTTACACTGGGAAGGAAACAAGCTTCCGGGAACCGGTTTCTGGCATTACAGCCGTCTTCGGCCCGGCTTGCTTGAATCCTGATGGTGCAATGAGCAAGGGACTCACATCTGAGTATACCCTTCCACGCTTAGGGTGGACAAAATTATTTACAACAAGGGGTGGTGATGGACAGAGTCTCTGAATTAAGCAGAGTACTCTCACCCAGTCAAGAGATCAGGGCTAGATCCAACACCGTTTTTTAGCTCATTGCACCATCCCAGTTTCAGAACCTGGCTGTATGCAAATTAGTCTGTCCCTGGCCCAGTGCATCATGGGAACAGGGCAGACCAGACTACAAAAGCCAATTCTTACACTGGGAAGGAAACAAGCTTCCGGGGACCGGTTTCTGGCATTACAGCCGTCTTCGGCCCGGCTTGCTTGAATCCTGATGGTGCAATGAGCAAGGGACTCACATCTGAGTATACCCTTCCACGCTTAGGGTGGACAAAATTATTTACAACAAGGGGTGGTGATGGACAGAGTCTCTGAATTAAGCAGAGTACTCTCACCCAGTCAAGAGATCAGGGCTAGATCCAACACCGTTTTTTAGCTCATTGCACCATCCCAGTTTCAGAACCTGGCTGTATGCAAATTAGTCTGTCCCTGGCCCAGTGCATCATGGGAACAGGGCAGACCAGACTACAAAAGCCAATTCTTACACTGGGAAGGAAACAAGCTTCCGGGGACCGGTTTCTGGCATTACAGCCGTCTTCGGCCCGGCTTGCTTGAATCCTGATCGTGCAATGAGCAAGGGACTCACATCTGAGTATACCCTTCCACGCTTAGGGTGGACAAAATTATTTACAACAAGGGGTGGTGATGGACAGAGTCTCTGAATTAAGCAGAGTACTCTCACCCAGTCAAGAGATCAGGGCTAGATCACCACAGATACAGAAGTTCCCTCAAGCCTCAAAGTACAGCTGAACCTTGCAATCAGCTCTGTTTTTTCAACTAAGTGCAATATATTTGCCGGGACTTCCCATTTAAAGTTTCTCCATGCCAATCAGTTCATAGGAGACTTCAGCTAAAAGTATATCCTATAAGACTTGTTTTACTAACAGTTCTTTAAAATGAACTCCCTGCCTTCTACTCATGCACACTGACATACTAAGAGTTAAAAGTGAGAGGCGGGAAGAGCAAGTTAACCTCAAGCGACGGGGACCTCTCCCAACTAGGGACAAACAAGCACGGAATGATGCCTCCGGGTACCAAGGAAGTCATTGAAAGTTCATATGCCTTTGCGCAAGCGAGACGACCTCTCTGGAATTATTCGAAAGCATCTTGTCATACTTGCCAATGACCACCATGACATGGCATTTGACACGGCACATATTTTGCATGCATGAAAACATTAAAGCCAAGCTTTAATGGCTTTGTCAGTGTTTGTTTTTGCATCCGTAGATTGCAAAAGAGACTTGGAATCTGACAGTCCTGACTGATTCACTGCACTGATATTTTGCCAAACTGCAACACCAGCGGTTTTATATCTTATTTCATAAAATCATATTAAAAAAATACATCTATTCTGCGGGTTTGCTGGGGGACAAAGTATGAATCGTGTAGGGAAAAATAAAAACAGCCGCTAGTAACGGAAATGGGATGTTTGTTTCTGCTGAGGAATGCAGATCTGAACTGTGTCTTGACACCAATTTATTGCAATATGTAAAACAGCCATATGCTCATCTGAGGGTAAGTTACAAATATAGTTGTTTTTTTTCTTGACAATTAAAACAAATGCCTGTGTATTCAGTGTTTTAAAAATTCTCCTTTCCACAAGGTCCAACGTCAGAGGTCTATTTCTGTTGAAAATGAGGAACCTGCAATGCTGCTGAACCGGTTCCCCGCATCCACAAGATAAATATTTTCAAAGTACCTTTGGAAAGTACTTCAAAGGGAACAAGCATATTTAGCTAAGATCAAATAGTGTGGTACTTCTCAGGTGGCATAATGATATCACCCAGTAGCTCACAGATCATAGAAACCATGACTAGGCCCACACACTCTGCCAATGTCCTTGCCAGCTACACACCTGGAGAGGTTTATCAGATGATTCCAAGTCCTCAGAACACCATGCTCCAGTTGTGTGTCTTCATGTAACAGCCCAGTGCAGTAGAGCAGTGAGCACATTGATTCAACAGACTGAACATTTATTAAGATTTATAGAAGGCAAAGCTGGGGTGCACGCTAGTGTTGCTAAAGGCAAGGAGCTTTCTGATATCCACAGAACCATAGAAACGGCTTGATTCTCATCTCTTTCTTTGCTCTCAAACTTTGAGAGCAAAACAAACTGATATTATTCTGCTACTGCTTAATGCTCCACCGCTTTTTCTACAGGGCAGTTTTATCAATTCACGCCATGCAGAACGATTCTAATTCCCCCTGACATATTTGTAACAATTGTGTAGCATTGGTTTGTGTTCCATTGAGACACCAACTGTGCCAAAAACCGAGTAACCCTTCACCGACAAGCCCAATAATGAAAAGGAAAATTCAGCATTGCGTGTTGCTCTGTCCAGATGGCGTGTTGCCGTGCAGTCCAGACCCAACTTCTCCTCTTGGGGTTGCACTATGTTACATAATGCTTCGATAACGGGCACAACAAGCTCTAATCAATCAATCGAGTGGATTTATATAACATGGCTAATCACCCGAGAGGGTATACAGGTGCTTGAGGGTCATGATGGTTCAGGTGACTCAGTGTGGCGGTCCATAGCATCAGAGAGGCCATTCCAGTTTTTTGCCACTAGATAGGAGAAGGAGAGTCCTGTGCTTTGCTTTGGTGGATGCGAGGGTGTGGGATAGTGAGAGGCGGAGCGTAGTTGTCTGGTATGGTGGTGGAAATTCAGGCGATAGTTGATGAAGGATGGTTTTGGTTGTGCAGGCCTTTACAGGTGTGGATCAACAGCTTGAATTAGCATCTCTTTTGTATGGGGAGCCAGTGAAGTTTTCTATGATGGGGAGTGATGTGGGTCCATCTGGGGAGGGTGAGTCTTGAAGCGTAGTTCTGTATGGACTGGAGTCTCTGCAGAAGGTGTGTGGTGATCCCAGCGTACAGTGCGTTGCCGTAGTCTAAACACCTCATGATTGGGGCCCAAATGATGATACACCTGGTGTTCAGGGAAAGCCATTTGAAGACTTTTCGCAACATGCAAAGTGTGTGAAAGCCGGCAGGGGTGACTGTGTTGATCCTGGACGCCATGGACAGTTTGCGGTTTAGGATTATGCAGAGGTTTTTGGTATGGTTGGACGGTTTGGGTGATGGTTCTAGTTACAAGGGCCACCAGGAGTCATTCCAAGGTGTGGTGTTGTTGCCGAAGATCAGCCCTTCATAATTTATAGAAATGCGTCTCCCGGGGTAATCGTAATGGTTTTTAGCGATGGCTCAAGATTTATATTGCATTTGTAATTCCGTTGCTCTAGAACCATATCTCCACTGCCTTTGTTCGACTGAGCTATTGCAAATATATCCCTCAGGAGTTTTAACACCTCTCCCATGACCTCTTAACTGACCTCTCAACTCTGCCAGACGGTTTGATTTAATTCTCTGCATCTCATGGAAGATTTCAGATGCAGGCCAGGTGCCATATTGGGAGTTCTGCTCTTCAATATCTCTAGTGGGTTTCCTTCTTCAGGGGGCTATTTTTCCCAGATTCTCTCCATGGAGCCAACTGCAAAGGAGGAAACGTCTAGTTGAGCTCAGGCGCAGCTCAGCACAAAGGGATGTTCACAGGCTGGTCAATACAACCTTCTGCAGGGATACAATTACCAAGGTCATAGTGAGTACAGAACACAGGAGAGCTAGGTAAGGCCATACACGCCTGGTGCAAGGCGGGGACAGGATCCCAGCCGGCCTCTAGCAGATGGACCAATGGCTTCCTGTAGATGGCTTCATTCCCATTGTTAAATGCAGCTCAAAGCAGGACACCAGGAAACCAGTTATCAAGAGCCTTAGAACAAGGACCACGTGCAGTCCAGGGGAACTGTTGTACACTTAGCAAAATCTCTGCCTTAGAAAACCATTACATCTCTTTTCTCAGGGTGTGGGTGTGGGTTTTACCAGCCATAAACAGAGAAGAAGAGGAAGTTCCTGGTTCAGATAAAAGTCAGACATTATCTGTAGAACACCATGCAATTGTGCATGTCACTTCTTGACAACCTTAGCATTGTTTATGCCAGACTGAAATGCAATGTTCACGATAAAAAAAGATTCATTTCATATCGACATATTTTAATTATTGTATATACTTTAGTTCACACAGGCCCTAAACCTAGCAAGAATAGTTTCACAATATTTAACATAATCACAGTGGACAGTTCAGTTTATTCACTTTTAAAAGTAGATCGACTATGTGAACCAACACATTCCGGAGGAATCATACATAGGCTCCCTATGCATCAACGCATTGTCCTACAGACACAGGATAGGTCTCATCCTTTGATACAACGGGCCCATAATGTTAAGTTGGCAAGATAGCTCAGCGAGGTAATCACATGCCGCTGATATCTGGCGTGATAAGAAGGGCATGCGTTGGACCTCCAGGAAGCCCATTTTAGGCTTTAGGCTCCGCTCCCAAGCTTGATAAATAGACTACAGTCAAATTGGGAAATACGGTGTTTAGACAAGCAGAAATTGTGGTATGAACCACTACATAAAAAACAAAGAAGGTACTAAGTCATAATTGTATAAGATTTGGATACAATTCGTTAATTTAGTGCACATAATAAAAAAAAATCTAATTGAACAATCGTATTTAACCACGTAATGGCAATGTCTATATCTTAACGGTGTAGAAACCAAACTGTCTAGACCAGAGACCTGAGAAAGGAAGGCCACTTTCCACTTCCCTCCATTCCAAATATTGAGAGGCGACCTGGTCGTCAATGACATAGTATATAATTTGACAAACATAGCAAATTTGGAGATTCAATGCTATTTTCTAATCTAACCAAATTAAAATATCTTTCATTTCAATTCACAGGCAACTCTGATGGCAAAGAATCTGTACAGTATTGAAGGTACAGATAACACGTGGGATTCTGTGATCCCTGTTTAAATGCACATTTCTAATTTATTTATAATCAGTTGTCAATTATAAAGAAAAGACATCAGAACTACAGTTGAGTTCTGATGTCGCAATGCCTGCTGCCAGAGTCTGCAGCCCAGGTGAAAGGCAGGTCAGGTCATGGACCATAACTGAATAAGTTGTTTAAAGCAATGAAAACATTGCCTTTCTTTTTCCTGCTCTCTTTTAGAATGACAAGCAGAGAAAATATGATTGTTTTTGTACTCCTCACATAGAGAAAAGCTAGAATGCATGTTTCTATGTGTTTGAAGCTACTGCAGCATTTTTAAAAAAAATGAAAACTGACTTGTATTGAACTGTTTCTAATATCTGTTTCCAACAAATATCTAAGAGATTTTTGATTTGGTTAATGTTGTACTAGATTTTTTATGTTTATTCTTTATGTTTGCAAACATGTTTGTTCATCCATATGAAAGAGCTACGCACCAAGGTAGTAAGTCGTTTGTGGGAAAGGTGATGGTGTGGCCATATATTATATGAAATAAAGTACCCCCTGGTGTTAATGATAAGGATATTGCAAATCACCCTGGAGTTCCATAACTTCGGCTGGTTCCTCTATATGGTTATGGAAATCCTTGGTGACTTGCAATATTCTTATAATGAACAGCAGGGGGTATTTTATACCTTACATAGCAATTAAATTCTCATAAAAACTATCGTTTGATAAGTGTAATTCTTTTTTGGTACATCTTGTTTCATTTACTCGTCACATTGACTGTAATTTACTGAAACTGTTGTGGAAATGTTCACATGTGAATGATATTGGTTGATGTATGTGTGTTTGACCTCAGATATATTACCTCAAAGAGTCGATAAAACAAGACGAAGATCTTTGTATTTACAATAGTTTAGATAATTAATACTGCAAGTGAGGATTCTTTCCCTACATTGATCTCTATTTACATAATTAACGGTTCACCTACAGTTTCTCCTATATAGACATCACTCCTGGCACCAGTGCCCGAATGCCATTTCCTGGCCAGTCCAAGGTCTCAGCTCTGCAGTCGGGGGCTGCATTATCAATGCGCCCGGCGAGTGCCGGGGGCATAGAGTAGGGAGCACCTTTGCCTGTGCACCCGTGCCATTTTACAGATGCCAGATAGGGGCAAATGTGCTCTCAGAAGGAGCACTAACTGGGCACCATCTAGTGGGGCACGTTTACTGTGCTCCCTGAAGGTACCAATCGGGGGGAGAGGGCGGGCACACAGGATGCCAGCAGCAGAGCATGTGATCTACTTAAAGTTAAACATGTGCATAATATAAACTTAATAAAAGGGGCATAACAGGTTTCCTGATAAATGGCAAGCATTTCCATTTGCAAGGAATGCATTTCCTTTTGTGGCCATGGATTTACCTAAGAAGAATTGTATTCACATGGTAGATTAGCACTGGCCAATCAACAGGGCCATGCCAGAAGGGAAAACAAGACAGGCCAGTGCGGGTGCTGTTTTTATGTGTCAGCATAGGTGAGATTTGTGCCTTTCCAAGCCCCTCCATGGGCTGGAAAAGTTTCTTATTTGAACTCAAAGGCAGCATTTGCCACTAAATTATCCAACAATTCCCAGCGGATAATCCAAATATCATCTTCAATTCCTACTGAGTTTTGCACAATATAATTATCTTTGAAATAACATCTTGCTGAAAAAAGTTCCTAAAAGAGTTCTACCCGGGGCCTGCAAACCAATGTCTTGTGAAAAGTCTGGTCATGCAGTTAGTGTATCTTCAATACTTTTATTTTTGTATCCAGGCACCTGTCTACTTTTTGTCTCACTTCCAATATGTGTGAGGCCACAGATAATCCCTTCATCAGACAGGTTGCAAAAGGTTTATGAGGATGTTCTGGTCTAGGCGGTTACCTTCACTCCTGCTTCTTATACACATTTCAGGAACATGTTAAAAGCACACACAATAATCTTGTATGCCTAAAAATGTCTTACAATTAGATTATGAATATCTGAATGTATATATCAGAAGGGCAGTGAAAAGACTTCTTGTATGGAAATATACCCTTTTCTATATTATGAAAATCTGGCATGGATCTGCCCTCCTGTGTCAACGTTGGACAACCCGTTCTAAAACATGCTTCCAGAAGCCACTTATGACAGAACAACAATCTCAAATCAATTTTCGAGGACACAAGAGAGTTAATTTCGAAATAGGTTTGTAAGAAATCTATGTCATGTGTGCACTATTATGAGAAGATGCAGACATTGCTAAATTCTTAATAAAAAGGGAAAAAGTCCACCCCACACTCATCCACATCTTGCAGCCCACACAATTTCCTCACAAGATGCTGAATATCGGCTAAAGGGAGGTGTCTGCTGTAATCTCTGAGGTTAAGGCGGTAACACTGTGTTCAGCAGCAGAACTGTTTGGACTCTCATGAGATAAATAACTCAGAAACCATGAGTCACAATGAAATTATTTGTAGCCAGCAAAACTGGGAGTGTGGTTGCCTTTTAGTAGCTACAACAAATGGAACCAAAAAGCCTGATTAGGAAATATATGTGTGTCATTCGTTCATAGGCCTCTGCCAAAACATAGGAGCTAATTGTACTGTACATAATGCCAACATGTCAGCACAATGGGGCCCATTCACAACGGTATGTAAGAGTACGTAAAACTGTATGCCTTGTAGTACTCTTTTATGTAACACGCCTATGAATTTGGCTAAAAAAAACAGCTCCAAAGAAAATAAAATGGGAATATTGAGGGATTAATCATATACAGTTAGTACAAATAGAATGGACTGGGCCCTCTTTACATATCTACTAATAGGGAGTGGGAAGATTTGGGCCGATTCACAAAGGACTGTAAGAGTATGTAAAAGAGTACTCCTCCTTTATTAAGAGGAGGCTTCTCCGTTGGAGCAGAGGAGTGTCGCCCCACTTAAATTCCCCCCCAAGCCCCTTGCGATGAAAAATAAAATGGTAATTTATTACCATTGTATTTTTCATCCCCATCCCGAGCCGAGGATCTGGACGGGGCCGGGGCTGCTCTGACTGACAGCAGCAGGGGGGAGGGTGGGCTGGCCAATACATCAGGTAAGTTTTATGTATTTATTTTTTATAAGATTTTCTCTGCGCGTGCCCCCATACCCCTTTCCTGTAGATTCCAGCCCGTACTCACAAGTGCAGCCTGGTGGTAACCGGTTCACACCCAAATATAGTGGTTCACACCCAAGCTAAGCATTCCTATACAAAAAAAAAAAAAAAAATTTAACTAGGGACGGGAAAAATTACATGACTGTCCTTTCACAAATTGCCCGAGTTTATTTTTAAAAAGTGAAAAATGTTGCAATCTTCAGTGAATTGATGTGGAGTTTAAAAAAACAAATGGGATTTTGAAAAAAATCTTCAGAAAATGGTTTTTGAGCTAAAAAAAATCTTCAACCACAAAATTTTTCAAGACAGTTTTCATACCAAAAACGTTAATGGAATTTTCTCATTGAAAACATTTCACAGGAAAATATTTCCCCCAGTCAAAGCGTACAACTGTTGCAACACCACAGAGTGCAAGAGTTGTGCACTTGACCAATACTGCAGGTGACCTTCAATCTTTAGATTTAGGTTCTAATGAAATGACTAAGCCTGGGCGGAGTTCGTAGAGTTTTACTCCGCAACACTCCCGCAATGTGCCAGAAACTCTGCCGCACTCCACAGAGGTCCGCCAGTGTCGCAGTCTATTAAGTTGTGCTGCTTGCACTGAAATTAGTGCCTAGAGTTTTGTCTCTCACTGTAAAATCAGCGCGAACGGCACAACACATTGCGCCAGATGGTGTTGCTGCTTTCTACCGCTCGAGTAGACATCTTACTTGAGTGGCAGCTTCCTCAACGCGAATGGCAGATTTCTCAACGCAAGTGGTCGCGACCTGCTGCAATCGCCCCTGATGATAAATCTTGCCAGGAGGAGATCTAGCACATTTGTTTTTCTCGCAAGCGCTTGCCAAAGTACTCCTATCGAGCCGCTCAAGAAAAAAACTCCGCTCGCAGAGTTTTTCAGAAATGCGCACTCCTCACTGAGCGCGGAGTAAGCAAAACTCAACGAACTTCGCCGGCGGAGCAGAATTCTTTGTCCACCCCTAGAAATAACCCATGATCATGCGCTTCTTTAGCTCGGTCACAGCAAAATACAAGTCACCTTCATGAATCAGACCAGCGTAGCCACAAGGTTTGGCTATAAGACCTGCACAAAACTCTAGAATATCCACAATAACTTTTTGGGAACTAAATAAAGAAATCTAAAAATATATATATTTGTTTCAGAGTAAAGTTGGTGAATAAAGCGAGTGCTGATACTGAAAGACCATACAGTTTTTCCAAACAACAGGCAAACAAAGGTCAAAGGGGTCACTACAGGAGTTTATAGTTCATGTAGTGCTTACAAAACATGCAGAACCTGCTACGAATGCCACAAATCTTAACAAATAAGAGAACTGGAATATGTAGTGACTTACATAGCTTTATACAATGTTATATGGGGGTGAAGTTGGACTGAGAGATCCTGCCTCGTTTTCACAATTGACAGCTTGGTCACTAAATTGCTCCTTGTCACATTTAAAATGCTAATTAAAACTCAAACCTGAACAAATGCCGTAATTTCAGGATATGTACATAAGACAAATTTACATATAGTGAATCAAAACAGAACGCAAGTTCTGCTGAAAATCTGGTGTCTATATAGCCCTCTATGACTGGTCGCCATAATAAGCAGGGTCTCCAGAATTATGCACCCCGGCAAAATTACACGGCAGGGTTGAGTAAATTCTGCAACAAGAAAAGTCAAAATAAACGGCTTAACAAAGCACTTTTGACCAGAAGTTGTTCTCTATTTTGTCATTTTAATACACATTAATACAGTCAGAGCAAAGATGTCACCGTATAAGTGACCAGTTGATCTTTGCAAATTCGCTACCACTTCACTGCACCACGTGTGGTACCTTTTCTAATAACATTTGTTCCATTTGAATTAGAAATACGGTTTTTTAAAATCTGTAAATTATGTAGCAGATAGTGGATTACCCAATTATTATGTGGAAAACGCCTCAGATGCATAATTGCATCATTCTAGTGGCCCTGATGATAAGTGGAACAGTTGAACTTGAGCAGAGTATTTTTTTAGTTTTGCTCATAGAATTTATTTTATCCAGTCTGTCAGGTGAACATTTTTCTCGTTCCTACAATTGTGGGGGAAACTTCACCGTATTTACACTTCTACACCGTGTCATCAGAGGCTTCCCACCAACCTGGCTGCTTTCACCATTGGAGGAACCACTTATGTTACATGAGGACACACATTCATTTTAGGCACGGGGAGATTAAGGGCCCGATGTAGGTCGGTCGGTAACGGACGAAAATCGGTATTTTTGGCCGTTACCGATCGGTAAATAGGTGATTGGCATGTAGGGGGCTTTATTTTACCGAATCGGTAAAATGACCGATTCGGTAATTTTACCGATTCGGTAAAATAAAAAAATCGGTAAATTTACCGAATCTGAGCCACCCATATGTAGGTGGGACTCTTCAGAGACCCAGGAGCCTTACCAAATCGGTATTTTACCATCAAATAAATTTGATGGTAAAAAACAGATTCCGGTGTGCATGCACATGTGTGCATGCACACCTATGCCATGTGACAGGCAGACCTGCCCTTAGGGCATGTATGCCTGCCACATGGCACCCGAGCCTGTTTTGGGGGTGCCAGAGGGTGTCAAAGTGACACCCCCTGCACCCTTGTAGAAATCGGTATTTACCGATTCGGTAAATACCGAATCGGTAATGCCCATTCATTCCTATGGGCTTCATAGCCTATGAAGCCCATAGGAATGAATGGGCATTACCGATTCGGTATTTACCGAATCGGTAAATACCGAAATCATCCGATTCGGTATTCCAGCACATCTGGAATACCTACATGTCGACCCCATAGATTTACCGATTTTTAATTACCGAATCGGTAAAATTCGGTAATTTAAAATCGGTAAATCTATTTCACCTACATCTGGCCCTAAGTGATTTGCCCAGAATCATAGGAGGTATTGGCATCGTTACCGAGACTCGAACCCAGATCCCCAGGTCCGAGGTCGAGCGCCCTAGCCGTTAGGCTAGGGCGCTCTCGCCTACCCTACCCTCTCCCCTACCCTACCCTACCAGCCAACCGTATCATGCTCCTTTGGGCTGAGCCAAGATGTGACTGACAAAGACTCAGGCCAAAAGAGGCCGATTAATGAAAAAAAAAAAGCCAATGGTTAAAACGGGCGTTCCCAAAGAATATCGTAAGGAAAAGATGTAGGCTGATAATTGTGCGGTCAAACCAAACCTAAAACAAAGTTCCCACTGTACCCTTGTATTAGTCAACAGAAAGGCTAAGGCCGATCATGAATATCCCTATTACATGCTTGCCTATGTCCGTCTCAGGCCTGTGCTGAAGTGGTGATTGCGTTCACGTCCCACGCTCTTCCCGCTGTAGGGAATTCGCAGAGTACCCTTGACGGAGCGTTGCCTCACCAAGAACTAAGTGAAGTAATAACATTTTACATCTCAACGATTTTCACTTCAGAGCTCAAGGAAGGCGGCTCATAGCAGAAGAATGATTCGTTTGAAACGAATGCAATCAGCAAAACCCTCGAGAAAGTCACTACTAAGTCTGTCAGCATCGAGGGACGCGCCTGATTGAAGGTGGCGCGCGGACAGTCATTCCCACCAGCAATGTAGTCATTAAAAAGAGTATACACAAACAGCGTAAGGCTCCTTGCAACTTCCTTTCTTAATTCAACTGAAAGTAATATTTATTTATTTACAGCTACACAGCAGCAAGGGTTAGTACATTCTTAGAAATGGTCTTGTCTAGATTGCTTGTGGCACACACCAGGGCACATGGTTTAACCCCTTTAGTGCTGCCGTCGGCCAACGGTCGTCGCGAGCACTACCTTGCCAGTGCTGCGCACATCCGTTGGCCGACGCAGCCACACCCGTTTCTTCGAACGTTCAGCACTGGCGCTAAACGTTCGAAGCAGTAAACGGGTTAAGTGTCCTGGAGTGGGGTTTCCATTCCCCATCAACCATTAATGCATGGCTTCTGCCAACAACTGGTGAGTACATTCCAGCTGGTGCAGACCGTAGAAGCTGGAAACCAACAAGCGTACAACTCAAGAGGATACCAGTGTTTTACATCATTGCCAGTTAGGAGTCAAATAGATGGAGCTGCCTTGGTACAAAATGGAGTTGTGGATAGAAAATAAATAACAGAAATCATAAGAGCTGGGCGCAGACACCCAGGGATGATAATGCGCATGAACAAAGTGCGCAGGAGACTGTAGTATTCTCCCTTACCCTAGGCCAGAAATGGGTAGACAGAACGGGCCTGGTGCTGGTCGTCTTCAGTACACAAGGTACGTGCGAAACTACACGCTACTCTAGTCTTCAATGGATTACCTTAATGGTGACCGCCTCAATAGTATTAAAGGCAATCAGTGTTAGGCCCAGGATTACAAATAGCATCCTAGGCCACCTCCAAAACCCCACCAGTTCGCAATGGGAAGCTTGGGATCCACATATTGCGTGGGCGCAGTTGTACCCAGCAGGCTTGCAAAGTCGACTTTACACTTCGGGATTGTTTCAGATTTGAATTTGGCCATCGTCTGTCTAGACTAGTCTAACGCTGACCACACTGGTCTTCCAAAACATTAATTGCCAGTTTGCAAAGAATACAAAATCAAACCTGCTAGATTGTGCCTGTACATATGAAAACTGGACCACGTGGAGCCACCCCTCAAATCGCTCTGCTGGCTCCAAATGAATTCTGGATCAAGATAAAAATCATTATGCAACATGTACACAGTACACTGGGAAAAGGTCCCCGCTACTGTCAGTATGACACAACCAGGAATCTGCAATCCCATCATCGTCTTGGTCAATCAATGTTCCTTTAAGAGATTTATTATATTACTAATTATCGACATGCAAGATTATTGAGGACAGAATGTCAAGGGACTAAATATCGAAAGGTAAGTACATATACTGAAGTATAGATTTACTATTCTTAACTCCACATCTATGTATCTTGAAGATATATGTACCATGGAGCAGGGCGGCTCCTCCATTGGAGCGGAGGAGTGTCGCCCCAATTAAGTGCCACTCCAAACCCCAGAGATGAAAAATAAAATGGCAATTCATTGCCATTCTATTTTTCATCGTTCTGTCCCAAACCGAGCGTCAGGACGGGGCGGGGCCTGCTGAGTGACAGCAGGGAAGATTGGTGGGCAGAGGGCAGCATTTGCACTATTTAAAGTATGCATGTCTCTTTGGCCATCTGTCTTGCAATGGCCAGCCAGACATGCGCATTTTAAAGCTCTCAATCCATCTGCCTTAGTTAAGCTAGGTTGAGAGCAAGTGCATGCATCCAGTGACCTCAGGAGCTCTGCCTAAGGCAGCTCCCACCAATCAGGGGAACTGCTCACCTGCTGATTAACAACACGGGAGCAGGCCAGGATTGGTGGAGGGAGTTTGCTGGGTCTACACTGCAGTCCCAGCAGAAGAGGTCGAAGTGAGGAGGAATTTGCCCGTCATGATTCGGTAAGCTTTTTTCATTGTTTCATTTTGTTTCCCCGCAAGCGCACCCACCCATTTGCCAGACCCTCCCCCCGGTAAATGCCAGCCGCCACTGCCATGTAGGTATATACATGTGGAGTTAGGGATAGAAAATCTAGACTTTCTTACCTGTCAATATATATTTTTCAATCTTTTTCCCTCAATATTCAGTACCCTAGATATTCTGACTTCGATATTAAGTATGCACACCAAGAGTCTAAAGTATGGTGGAAGATCCTTGGTGGCCAAGGGTCTAAATCTTTGGAAGAGCCTCAGACCCCAGCTCTGAACAGAACCATGTTGCCTTCAGTTCCCTAAACTCCTGAAAACCAAACTTTCCAAACAAAGTGGGCCTTGAATTAAGCCGATCATCATCTCAGGAGAGAATGAAAACTGTCAGATTCAGGATCATCTTGGTGAACTCTAATGCTTATGACAGTAGAGGCCCTCTCTTGCTGCCTTTACAGCGTTTATGCTTTCTATGAGGACTGCCATAGCAGCACACATGTTTTACTCATTCTCTCATCCATATTTGCTCACCTGTTTTTTTGTAGTTTATGTTTCACCTTACATGCTGACATGTTGTTTCAACCATCCTTTCTCCCATACCCATCAGTCCTCTCCAGCTCTTCATTCCAGTACTTGTTCATCCACATATGCTGACTTGTTTCGCTTGCCTTTGTCCTTTTTCATTCTTGACCCCGCCTCTCGGGTTCAGGTAGAAATAGTGGACGGACTAGTTTGTCAGTGCACGTACATCATACAGTTAACGCATTTATTCTTCTTTTTAAACTTTTTCTCCTAGTTGTTGTCTTAGATTCCAAATGCTTAATGGACTACGCTTTACTTTCGATATTTCTAGGGAGTTGATGTATCACTTAGGGGCAGATGTATCAACATCCTGATTTGCGAATCTAAAATTGCGATTTTTTTGAAATCACTATTTGAGATTTGCAAATAGGGATGTAAGTAGAAAAACAAATTTGTTTGCGATTTCTTAAAATTCCTTAATTGTGATACACAAATTGCGAATCGCAATTAAGGAATAATTTCCCATTCATTTCTATGGGCCAGGAGGCCCATAGGAATGAATGGGAAGTTATTCTCAATTTGCGATTCGCAATTTGAGAATTGCAAATTGAGAATAATTTCAAGGGTGCAAGGGTGTCATAAGGACACCCTGATGCACCCCTGAAATTCACATGTGTGTGCATATGGCATGTATGGGCATATGGCATGTATGGGCGCCACATGGCACCTTCACAAATGCAAAAAAGTGCATTTGTGAAAGAAATCGCAAATTACCACCAACTTCAAGTTGGTGGTAATTTGCAATTTCTTAATGAGAAATCGCACGACTTGGGCGCTTCATACATTGCATTTAACACCATGCGCGCTGCGGGTTTTCCCGCTGTGCGCTGACTTTTTTAAAAACCCGCGGTTCATGACGAGCGTACGAGAGGCGTACCTCATGACGAGCTGAGCTCGTCATGAGCGTCGAAGGGGTTAAGGAATCGCAAAATGTGCGATTCCTTAAATGAAATCGCAAAATAAGGAATCACAAATTTGCGATTCCTTATTTTGCACTTAGATTTGCTACATCCATACCATTTAGCAAAAATGCGTTCACAAACGCCGAAATTCGCTAAATCATCAATAGTAGCACAGCAAAGGCTCCATGGTCCCTAATACATGAAAGGTTATTGGTCCCTCGCAGAGACGTTTTAAGGCATGGGCAAAGCAGGCTCTGTCCCAGGGCCCCAGTCTTTCAGGTGGCCCCTGATAGAGCCAGCTCTGTTCTGCAGACAGTCTTGCCCTGATGACCGGGAAAGAGTCTTAAACATGAATGATTTTAAAAACAGTTTTCCTTTAATTTATTTTTAATACTGATAATGTGTGGGAGTCTGTCATAGACATTTTGCAGAGACATATTGTGGTTTTGTTTTCCAACACCATGCAACATCCATAAAAAATGTCTTTTACGCCGAAACAGGACTTCACATTTTCGAAACAGGAGAGGGCCACAGAGATTATTTGCAATAATATTACGGCTGCTGTATTAAAATATTTAAAACCCACATCTCTGTCCATGAATATTAGATGGAAGCATATTTAGAATTTGGACCAGTGTGCCAGTAAGTGTGTCAGGGACCTGGCCAAAGGGGCCTGAAAGAGCTGTAATTAGATCATAAATTCAAAGCTGTTCTGAATAGGGGCCCCTAAAATACGCATAGCCAAGGGCCCCCAAAAATACTTTAGATGTCCCTGGTTTCCCAATCTCCTGGTTTGGTAGTAAGATTTCTGACTAATTAGGGTGAAGTAGACTCCTCTCATCACAGGGCCCGGGTGTACTGCACCTGCTGCACTATTGATAGCTATGCCCCTGGTCATTAATCATCATCAAGATGCAGGAAGCTTCCAACCCCACTGCCTATTACCATCTGGTCTCTCTTTTTAATCTGCCATTAGGAAAATGTTAAGCCTTGTTAAAAAAAAAGTGAAAATTCATTTGAGTGAGTGTTTGTCTAGGATGTGATTCAATTTCTGCATCATACGAGTGAGTGCTTGTCTATGTAATTCTCTTGCGTATACATGATACTTAACTGCAGGTCTCTATGCACAGTCTTTCTTGCCCAATGTGTATTCTGTAGATTTCTTACCCAGTGCGGACAATCCACAGTTGTATTTGTAGCAGAAATTTGCATTTTCACCGATTACTATGTTTAAGTGCATTTGTGCAACTAGAGGAACACAAGTACAATTTGCTGCTGGAAATTACCATAAATCCATATTTAGTAGAATGTGATTATAGTATTTGCAGCCTGCACGTTTTAATATTTACTCATCCCCACTATACAGGTGTAATTGATGCATTCACACAGGAAACTTCAAGCTACTGTGCATTGCTATGTCTTCCACCTGAAATTTAGGCATGTAATAATCACTTGCAATTCTCATTGAAAATCCCTCCACAACGAGAGACCTGCCCTTTAATTTACCAACATTTAAAAGACAAGAAAGGAATGCACTTGAAGCACAGACGGCGGCAAGTCACGTATGTGCTTACTTCAGTCAAGCGTGTGACCTTTCCCTAAGCCCCAACAGGGGTATTTGCTCTTGAGACGCACATTCTCTAATAATAAACCTATCTGGTAGTTGAAAGCTTGAGACAAAGATATCTCCCAGCATGCCTCCAGGCAGGTCGCGAGCAGGTAGGCTCGAAAGGTCTAGCAAACAAGCGACCTGCACCCGCGACACACTGTGCCCGGGGTAAACCAACATGGGCGGAAGGACCTACGGCCTCCTGAAAGTCACCGGGCTGAAAGGACAGAGGGACAGGCGTCTGATGGAAGCCGGTGTGGAGTGTTCTGGCATTAGGAATGATTGTCGTGTGCCTAAGACCTCCACAGTGTGACAGTATACTGGCACTGCTTGATAATCTTCAGGGCCTTAAACCGCTCTTACAATGGCTTTGATTGACCTTTAGGTAAAGACAAACTTTGAAGTCCTATTAAAATATATATTTTGGAAATCATTTGAGAAGTCAAACTATGCCTATCATTTGAGGACACTTCCGATAAAAAAAAAAACAAGAGTGATCCGGGAAATAAATGCAAGCGATATATGTCCATGAGCCCTCTTGTCCCACTGGATTTACTCCTGCAGATTGTCCATTGAGATGATACAATACTACTCAGGAAAGTAAAGGGACCGGACATGCGTGAATCGGACAACACAGCGGAACTCAACACTCCTCGCTTCCTTCACAAGAAACAAAAGAACGCGCTAGACATCAGCAATGAAGGCAAGCAGCGCACCCTTCACGCGACCCTAGGCCAACAGCAACAGACCAACTAAATGATAACTTTGTTGCAATGTATCATAGACCCCATGCACGTGGCAATAACTGGAAAGTACTAGAATGACTAGCACCAAAGACTTGAATGGGGGAAAACACAGCATGATGCATTCAGACTCAGAGAGGACTATTAACACGGGCAGTACATAAAATATAGCCCAAAATAGAACAAATAGGGCTAGGGGAACCACTAATAGAATGAACATTCAACATTAAAGAAATCAAGAAACGCAAACTCTCTACCATAAATAATCAGAAGGAAAAAAACAACGAAACCTATAATTATTTCAATTGTTCATAGGTACCTTAACATTGGATGTACCACCAAATAAATGCAAAGATTATAATTCAGTCAACTCAATAGATCCACAGAAAAATATAATCTTTAATTCATAATCAAACAGCCATATTTATGATAAAAAACATAATGACAACATACACAGAACCTTCACTCAACAAAACGCCTAAATAGTCCATACATTAAAAAAAGGTCCGAGTGGCAAAGCTATGGTCTTCAGTAAAAGCAGGAGAGAATAAATCCAAACATTACTCCTGTGAAACTGGCAAGCATGGACTGTGAAAAAGTCTACACGTTTCGGTGCACAACTTCAAATCATCCATTCACCTTCATCGGGAACAAAAGTAGATAGACGTCACTAATATTCATTCTAAAAGTTAGAGATCACAGGGGTCATGTTAAATGTGAGAGACCTACAGCAACAAGACTGAAATAAGTTCATTTCTGTGAAGAACAAGGTGAAAAAGAAGCATGTGAGAAGATCCTGCTATCTCCTCATTAGCTTGTTTTATTCAAGAAACTGTTTCAATCATGTGTTCAAGTTTCCATTGAGAAACATTGTATAAAAGTGTGCTCAAAATGTATGGATTTTACCATTACAGGCTCCAGCTGGTTTTTGGGCAAAAAATATGGTCAGTTGAAATGACAGTCGTTGCATACTATTTTGTTTAGAAACTGGATATTTTTGCATTAACCACATGTTAGGCTTTTAGGCTTCCCCAAAGTGTCAGTACTCTGACACACCTTTGTGAATTGGCCCTAAAACATGTATTATGCATAGAATACCCATGATACGAATAGAAAGGACCGTGCCCTCTTTGCACCTTTACCACATGGGTGCAATAGTACTATTTTCAGTATTCACTGATGCTTTTGTAAAGAGGCTGCATGGACCTTTTTTGTATAAATCCTTCACAAAGCCTCTTGAGACCAGACTGTTGTTCCTAGGGCTGGAGGGGCACCATGATTCAGCCCTGATCACATGGAACTGATATGCGTACATAATATGTGTATGTGCTAACATTTGCACTGTTAGCAACTAGCCCCTGTCAACCACAGGTCGGTGGCATTAACCCAAATCCATGGTCTTGTTGAATTAACCTGCATTATCCTATTTTTGCTTTTCAGCTTTCAAACACAACACTCCGCATTAATCTAACAATTTTTGTACTTGATTGTTCCATTACATAGCCACTGACTTAACCTAGGAAAAAGACGTCTGCGCCTTCCCTGCGCGCGCAGTACTGAAGCACTGGATGGAAACATATGCCATGTTATTAAAAGTTTTGCATCTCTAACACTGAACCGGGTTGAGACACACATGCGGGTGGTCTCAGTCAACCCACTTAGTTCTTGAATCTTGCAAGACCATCGTCCGCTCTTCAGCCTTTACTAGAGCTAGTGCTTAATTTGAGCTGGTGGTTGCAAATGGGGAGCACCAGCACTCATTTTTGAGGGCAAGCACTTTTTTCTCCTCATCAGACTTTGACCCAGAGCAAGAGCAAGAGAAAACAAAGCAGAAAAGGTGGAAAGGTGGGGGAAGAGAAAGAGAGAAAGCAGCTGCAAAGGGAGAAAGCAAGGATGAAAAATAACCTGAAAGAGTGAGTTAAAGGGCAAGGCGTGTAGGATGGTGAATGAAAGGGGTAAGAGTTGCAATCAAGACTATGCAGCCTCGGTATTCGGCAAACCCACATTCATCAGTGCTGGCTACAGGCTTCTGAGAAAATCTTTGGGCACCAGCAGTTATTATTTTACAAATTAAGCACTGATTAGATGTCACTGACTGCCACATTTTCCAAGCAGGTAAAGTCTCAGAGGAGATGATTTAAAGGTGACTCCGATTTTCAGGAAGGCAAACCCACTCAGGTCCTTCGGGGTCAGGCCATTGAGCTTCATAATTTGAGAGGGTGAGTCTGTCCCCGCCTTGTGAAGCCAATGACACAACACCAGGGAGTGTGAGGGAAAGAAAATTGCTGCCATCACGCTTGAAGCAGCGACAGCCCTATCGCTGCCTAGTTCCAGCACATCGTGGTTGTAGGTTCTGGCCCGGTTCAGGGCGACTGTTGAGGAATTTCCACATCTGCACAGGCACCGCCCCTTGCCAGACAGTGGTTTATCCCATCAAACCCCAGTGGACAGCTGTGAAGGCCGCTTGTCTGCATTGGCCCAGGCAGTCTAAGGTCTGTGACGTCAGTCATCCTGTAAGGGAAAGGCAAATGTATCAGGCCCTCCATGGAAACAGAGGTGGTTCTTGAAGACAAGAGGTTCCCAAGTTCTCAGGTGTGGTGCTGGTCGAGGGCAGAGCCAGTACAAGCCCCGTCTCTGCCTCTAGTCCATCCCAGTTCCAAATACTAAACCAGTGGCACTGATGAATACTCCTCTTTCACAAACAAAATTAGAGAATTGGGCGTAAGAAAAGGTATGACAGGTGGGTGATTAGGAGAATGTTCCAAAAGACTTCTAAAGGAGGTCCTTGGAGCTCTACTGGTTTCATCAATGGAACAGATATCAACAAGACAAGGTGAGTGACAGGAGAAGCCCACATTCAGCAATTAGCAGTGCCCGGTACATTCTCATCCTGGAGTTTGGTTGGGATTATGATCTGTAATGTCAGGAGTGTGGTTGCTCATTAGGTGGTTGTTGTTTACAATAGGTGTGTTTAAGTTTAGCATCTTAGCCTTCAGCTGAGGGCTGTACCGCATAGTGAAGGGCCGAAACACAAGGGCAATAATGGTATTAGAATAGTGGAGCAGACTGGGTGTAATGGGCCCTAATGCAAGAAAAGAAAATACCAATGCAGAGAGCCCAGCAGCTATGACCTAACAAAAGAAGAATGGTCAAATCCAAAAAATGGGCAGCCAACACCAGATTTAATGGCTTTGTCCATGCTTGTTACACATGCTAACAATGTCTGGGCAAATATTTCAACTCATCTGTATTAAAATGTTAAATACAGCACTGAGCAAATGAAAGGGGAAAAGATAGCTTTCGACACTGTCTCTCTTCTCGCCCTAGCCCGCAGACTCCATGACGCGGGACTCTGAAACAAGGCCCTCGACTGGATCCGCTCATTCCTCTTCAACAGAACGCAATGGGTCAGACTCCCCCCTTTTGTCTCGGGACCCACACCGACCACCTGCGGAGTCCCCCAAGAATCTTTCATCAGCCCAACCCTGTTCCACGTCTACATAGCACCGCTCGCATCCATCGTCAGATCACACGGACGCAACATCACATCGTACCTCGAAGACACCCAACTCATCCTCTCCCTATCCAACAAACCCAACATCTCTAAATACAACTTCCAAGAAGAATTGAAAGCAGTCGCCAGGTGGATGAAGAAGACAACGAAACACAGAAAAAACGAAGTACTCATCTTGGGCCCACACACTGACGCCTGGAGCGACACATGGTTCCCCCCCGCCCTCGGTAACCCACCCTCCCCCACGGACCACGCATGCAACGTCGGAAACATCCTGGGCTCCGAACTCAAAATGGACCACCAGATCAATGCAGTCACCTCCTCCTGCTACCACTCCCTCCGCCTCTTCTGAAAGACCTTCAACTGGATACCCCTTGAACACAGGAATACAGTCACCCACACCACCATCAGCAGCACACTGGACTAGGGCAACTCACTCTATACTGGGATCAACAAGAACCTCACCCACAAACTCCAGAACACCGCCGCCAGACTAGTCCTCAACCTACCACGCCACTGCCACATCAGCCAACACCTACGGACACTACAATGGCTCCCCGTTGAGAAGAGAATCACTTTCAAGCTCCTCACCCACACCCACAAAGTCCTCCACAATGCCAGTCCCACCTACATGAACCACTGCCTCTTGTTCCATGCACCCCAAAGACCCCTCCACTTGGCCCAGCTCCCACTTGCTACGGAACCCTGCATCAAGAAGACCAGAACAGGAGGCCTAGGCATGGAACACCCTCCCTCTCGACCTCCGACAGACACCCTCACTCACCAAGTTCCTGAAGGGACTCAAGACCTGGCTCTTCGCAGATGCACCGTAAAATCCTGGAGACCTGACCTCACCTGGTCAGAGCCGGTCGCTCCTCCCGCCGCGTGGCCCACCCCGAGGGTCCCGGTATCCGCTGCCACTGCCGCTGGCAGTTCGTCCTCTGTGCCCCTGCTAAGTATTGTGCCGTGCTGTTCTCCTGTACCTCTGATTAGTATTGTGCTGTGATTGTTTTCCTGTCCTCTGTACCCCTGATTAGTATTGTGCCGTGATTGTTTTCCTGTCCTCTGTACCCCTGATTAGTATTGTGCCGTGATTATTCTCCTGTTCTCTGTACCCCTGATTAGTATTGTGCCGTAATTGTTTTCCCGTCCTCCCCCTGATTAGTATTGTGCCATACTGTTTTCCTGTCCTCCCCCGGATTAGTATTGTGCCGTAATTGTTTTGCCTGCCCTCTGCCTCCACCGCCGACCCACCCCGCTCCCTGCCGCTGCTCCCCCACGGCTCCACCCCTGCTCCCTCCAGCATCACCGCTCCCCCCCTCTCGCCACCCCGCTCCCGCCTCCCAGCTGCTCCTCCCTCCCACTGGATTCAAAAGGTGGTGTCCGCGAGGCGGAGAACTGTGACCTGACCTGGTCAGAGCCGGTCGCTCCTCCCGCCACGTGGTCCACCCCGAGGGTCCCGGTATCCACCGCCACTGCCGCTGCCAGTTCGTCCTCTGTGCCCCTGTTAAGTATTGTGCCGTGCTGTTCTCCTGTACCCCTGATTAGTATTGTGCCGTGATTGTTTTCCTGTCCTCTGTACCCCTGATTAGTATTGTGCTGTGATTGTTTTCCTTTCCTCTGTACCCCTGATTAGTATTGTGCCGTGATTATTCTCCTGTCCTCCGTACCCCTGATTAGTATTGTGCCGTACTGTTTTCCTGTCCTCCCCCTGATTAGTATCGTGCCGTAATTGTTTTGCCTGCCCTCTGCCTCCACCGCCGACCAACCCCGCTCCCTGCCGCTGCTCCCCCGCGGCCCCACCCCCGCTCCCTCCAGCATCACCGCTCCCCCCCCTCTCGCCACCCCGCTCCCGCCTCCCAGCTGCTCCTCCCTCGCCCCTCCCTTCCCCACTCTCCATTTATGGCAGAGTGCACGCGGACGCGCAGCGTTGACGCTCAGCGGGCGCGCCGATTGTGCGCCAAAGGCAAGCCCGTCTGCGCCCATCCGTGCATGGACCGCGCCCAGTGTCAGACCCCCTGGCCCCCGAAGATGCCAGCCAACCCGCCGGACTTACGACCGCGCCACCCTCAACGCACTCAACACCGGCCGAATCCCCGGCTGTCACCGAGCCACCGAGCCACCCCTGGACGCACCCACGGACCCTTCACCTGCCAATCCTGCAAGTTCTCCTGCATCCGGACCTGCACCGCACCCGCCAAGCCGATCCCCAGCAGCAACCACCTGAAACGCATCCTGCTCAACACTCGCTCCGTCCACAGGCACGCCGTAGAACTCTGGAACCTCCTCGACACCACATCTCCAGACGTCGCCTTCCTCACGGAAACCTGGATGAACGCCTCCTCAGCACCCGACATCGCCATCCCGGACGGATACAAGATCACCCGGAGGGACCGCGTCAACCAGACTGGAGGAGGCATCGCCATCGTCCACAAGAACACCATTCGCATCACGACCTACTCCGGCGACACCCTCACAGCCGCCGAACACCTGCACTTCCAGATCCACACCGACCCCAAGACCACCCTCAGAGGCACCCTCATCTACAGACCCCCGGGACCACGCACACAATTCAGCGAGGACTTCGCCGACTTAATCAGCTCGCACGCCCTCCCCTCCGCTGACTACATCCTCCTCGGTGACCTCAACTTCCACCTGGAGAACAACAATGACCGCAACACCGCCACCCTGCTGGACAACCTTGCCAACCTCGGACTCAAGCAACTGGTGACCACCCCCACCCACTACGCCGGCCACACGCTTGACCCCGTCTTCTCCTCCAGCAAGGACATCTCCTTCAGCCACGCCACCGGACTCCAATGGACAGACCACAGCTGCGTCCACTTCAGCTTCAAAAGGACCACGACCCACCACTACCCGCAACAGGTTCCCCGCAGGAGCTGGAACAAGATCACAGCCAACCAGCTCGCCACATCCCTGAGCCAGAACCCTCCCGCCAAACTCAGCGAACCCCAACCAAGCCGCCAACGACCTCACGAGGTGGATCAGCAACTGCGCAGATGACCTCGCCCCACTGAAGACCCCCCCGCCAGACCCGGCACCAAGAATGCATCCTGGTTTACCGACGAACTCAAGAGCTCCAAGAAGAACTGCCGAGCCCTCGAGAAAGCCTGGCGCAGAGACCCAACTACAGACAACATCACCACCCTCAAGCTTGCCACTCGAAAACATCACCAGCTGATCCACGCCACCAAGAGAACCGCATTCAAGGAACGCCTGGACAACAATGCCCACAACAGCAAGGAACTCTTCAACATCGTCAAAGAGCTCTCGAACCCTAGCGCCGGAAACAACGACATCCCTCACTCGCAAGACCTCTGCAACTCGCTCGCATCGTTCTTCCACAGCAAGATCGCAGACATACACAACAGCTTCAGCACACAGCCGACGCACTCTACGACCGCACCAACGCCCCCCACCACCACCCTCCACGCCTGGACCCCGGTCAACACCGAAGACACCATCCGCACGATGAACTCCATCCACTCCGGCTCCCCAACCGATCCATGCCCTCACCACATCTTCAACAAGGCCGACTCCGTCATCGCACCCCATCTCTGGGACATCATCAACGCCTCCTTCGACACCGCCACCTTCCCAGAGAGCTGGAAGCACGCCGAACTCAGCGCCCTACTGAAGAAACCATCAGCGGACCCCACCGACCTCAAAAACTACCGCCCCATCTCGCTCCTTCCTTTTCCTGCCAAAGTCATCGAGAAGACCGTCAACAGACAGCTGGCCGCCTTCCTCGAGACAAATGGATCCCTCGACCACTCGCAATCCGGCTTCCGGGCCAACCACAGCACCGAGACCGCCCTCATCGCAGCCACCGACGACATCCGAACCCTGCTCGACAACGGGGAAACAGCGGCCCTCATCCTCCTGGACCTCTCCGCGGCGTTCGACACGGTCTGCCACCGCACCCTAGTGCAGCGCCTCAACAACATCGGAATCCAGGAGAAGGCACTGGAATGGATCATCTCCTTCCTCACCGGAAGAACACAGAGAGTCCGCCTCCCCCCGTTCAGATCCAAGGCCACCGAAGTCATCTGCGGCGTTCCACAAGGATCATCACTCAGCCCCACGCTGTTCAACATCTACATGATCCCCCTTGCGGCCATCGCACGCCAACACAACCTCAACATCATCTCCTATGCCGACGACACCCAGCTGATCCTCTCCCTCACCAACGACCCCGCCACCTCCAGAACCAACCTACATGAAGGGATGAAAGACGTAGCCGAATGGATGATGAACAGCCGCCTGAAACTGAACTCAGATAAGACGGAAGTCCTCATCCTGGGATCTTCGCCCTCCGCCTGGGATGACTCCTGGTGGTCCCCTGCCCTGGGCAGCGCACCCAAACCAACAGACCACGCACGCAACCTGGGCTTCATCCTGGACTCCTCCCTCTCCATGACCAGACAAGTCAACGCCGTCCCCTCGTCATGCTTCAACATCCTACGCATGCTACGCAAGATCTTCCGGTGGATCCCCACCAAAACCAGGAAGACGGTCACCCAGGCCCTAGTCACCAGCCGACTGGACTACAGCAACTCCCTCTACGCCAGAACCACAGCCAAACTCCAGAAAAGACTCCAGCGCATTCAGAACGCCTCAGCACGCCTCATCCTGGACATTCCCTGACACAGCCACATCTCCGTACACCTGAGAAACCTGCACTGGCTCCCCGTCAGCAAGAGAATCACGTTCAGACTCCTCACCCACGCACACAAAGCTCTCCACAACCAAGGCCCAAGATACCTCAACGACCGTCTGACCTTCTACACTCCCACCCGCCAGCTCCGATCGACCAGCCACACCCTCGCCGCCGTCCCCCGCATCCGAAGAGCCACAACGGGAGGAAGATCCTTCTCCTACCTGGCTGCCAAGACGTGGAACTCCCTCCCCATCCACCTCCGCCTGACCCAAGACCACCTCTCCTTCAGGAAGCAACTGAAGACCTGGCTGTTCGAGCAGTAGCGGACCCCCCTCACCCAAGCGCCTTGAGACCCTCCGGGTGAGTAGCGAGCTATACAAATGCTTTGATTGATTGATTGATTGGAGACATGCACCCCCCCCCTCCTCCCAGCGCCTTGAGACCCTTTTGGGTAAGTAGTGCACTTTACAAACGATTGATTGATTGATTGATTGATTGATAACCTCTGCAAAGACCCATCACTGTGCAGCAATAAGTGCAGAAGCATTCTCAGTAACTTTTGATCCGTATGAGCTGCAAAAATGTTTTTGCTAAAATCTGCAAATTATGCGCCAAATGATGTTTTATATGGCAAATGTGTCAAATTCATAATTAAATGAAAAATGCTGCATTTTCAGAATTATATTATTCCACCTCCCCTGCTTATGCCTTTACTGCAGCACGACATTCAATGTATTTCATTACGTGCCATTTATTCCAGATAAGTCAACTACTGTTTGGATATCACCAAAGAAAGCAAATATTGAGCGGTGCTCATATCCACATTGGTGCTACATCACGCCATCTTGGATATTGTCAGGGTGCCCGGTTTTGCTCCAGTTAATTTTTCAACGGATTCACCTGGAGATCTTGTGCTAACTAGCACATCCCTAAGATGGAATGCGTTCCTAAATAGAACCATGGTGCAGATCAGCAGACTATATAATGCAGACAAGGGTCTCGATACACAATATTAGGAAGAGACGCGTAAATGGAAATTCGCAGAGGAGGGCGAGACACACTCACAAACGAGGGACAGTCTTTCTGAAGCAATGTGCCAGAGAACATTCTCTCTCAGAACACTCTATAATATGCCTGTCTCTAATATGTCTGTGCTTCTGTCTGTCTCTCCATCTCAGTGGCTCTGTCTGGGACTTCCTTTTGCTCAGCACCTCTCTCAACGGGGAAATCTCTTCCAAGGGCACTCTCAGAGTAAAAAATCTCTTGCAGTTGCTATTGATCTAACTCGCTTCTCGACACCACAAATTACCACATGCTTAGGGCCTCATTACAAGTTGGCCAAACTTTGCTGTGGTGAGGTGTGTTAACAGATGGTGTCTTCGCTGCAAAGTCCTGCCTTGCCAGTTTTCCCCCAAAGTGGGAAACAACTCCTCACACCTAAATTTACCAGGTACTTCACCAAAGCAGTTTTTCTCCATTTCAGCAAAAAATCTGCAGACCTTTTCCACCTGCTCTGAGTAGGTGGGTACGAGTCTCACTGTCAGTGGCCCTCTGAGGGTCCAAGGGACTCTATAACAGGATGAAGTAAGAAACCCTCTCACAGCTATATTTTTTATTTTATTTTATTTTTTATTAAATTTTTATTAAAATGAAAAAACAACATACAAGGCAAAAAAGGAAATAATGTACCTGGACATGTGTTCACAGGGGAGGACACCTAGGCACAATGTTACACAGTAGATCACTGGCACATGGTGTGGGGAGGGGGGGCCAGCTGGGAAACAAATTGAGGATAACATAAAGCACACAATATATGGAATGTCGGCTCAGGGGGACAGGGGGACTTCGGGGATTTCCACAAACGGAGGCGAACATATATTTCCACGGTATGCGTTCCATTGGCTCCAGATGCTATTCCATGTTCTGGGTTTGCCCCGCGCCACATACACAGTCTTCTCCCTGAACATACACCAGTCCATATTCTCCTTCCATACCGAGACCGTGGGCGGCCGCTGGGAACCCCACAACTGGGCAACATCCCTTTTAGCAATCATATTCCCAAGGGTCGCCCACTGCGTCTGGGCCACACTATAATCATTTGGCTCCCACACATTCAACAGGCATCGTCTGGCCTCGGGCAGTAACATCACTCTCGTGGCCCTACCCATCACGGCATGCACATTATTCCAGAACGTCACCACCTCCGGACACTCCCAAAGTATATGGAGGAAAGTTCCAAGCATCCCACAACCACGCTTACATAACCCGTCTGAGGAATAACCCATACGCATCAAGTGCGGACCAGTGATGTATACACGATGTAAGATTTTGAGCTGAACGAGACGGAGACGGACAGGAATCGCAACTTCTTTAGGCGAGGACAATGCAGCTTGCCAATCCTCGTCGTCCAGCTCCAAACCATCACCGGTCCAAACCTCCCTAAGACGCACCAGCAGATCCACCCGGGTGTTGATCAACTTCTAATATATCAGGGAAATGGTACTATCGGGGACGTGGCCATCAAGAACCCTATCTTCAAGGGGGGAGGACTCTGGGATGACGGTACCCGCAGGGAGAGCCGAACTTAAGGCATGGAGAATCTGTGCATATCGGAAGAATTCCCTGTCACTCAATTCATATTCTGTCTTAATGCTGCAAAGGTCTTGATTTTGCCCCTGACCCAAAGATCGCCCACGCAGCTAATACCAATCATATCCCATTTTTCAAACCCTTTCGTCTTCCAGAGACATCACAACCTTTCAGAAGCATACAACGGGGTCGCACAAGTCAATCTATCTCTCCATCCCACAGACGCATTCGCAGCATGCCACACGCGTACATCAATCTTGGTAGGGCCGGATAAATCCTTGCCCGCCGCCCTGGAGTAGTACTGATAGGAAAGATATATGCTGTAGTTACTGCCCACCGCCCGCAATGGGTGTGGTCTACTCTTCTAAGGGGAAAGTCACCAGGCAGGTGGGAAAATGAGGCTCCGTGTCAGCCTTCTATGAACCATGAGCTGGACATGGAAAGTAAATAAAACTTCATCTAAGGGGAGAGGATGTAGCCTTAAGGCTAGAGCGGTCAACCTCAAAGCAGGCAACCGGGTTCGAGTCTCAGCAACAACGCTCAACATCCTGTGATTCTGGGCAAATCACTTAATCTCCCCGTGCCTAGCAAAAATGACTGTGTCCTTATGTAACGAAACTGGTGCACATGTAAAGCACTCTGATGTCTTAAGTCAGAATGAATCCTAAAATGCAGGCTTCCATTTGCAGCTTTCCAGAAAAAATACTTCTAAAATCAGATGGGATATTTAGAAGTGTATTGCATCCAGCTAACCAAGTCTAGTTCGAGGTATATAAAACTCTAAAAAATAAATTAAAAAAATATTATATATATTAAATCCTGCACCAGAACTACAGTGATGCTGTAGTCCTCATGAAAGCATTCTCTCCTATATCTGAAGGTCTGGAAACTCCAGGAGCTGCTTCCAATCGGACTTGAGGCTGTTTTTTCAAAGCAGCCTCTGTTTCCAGAGTCCATGAGCCCCATGAGGAGCTGCGTTGGCTCAGTGAACACCTGAGCGCCACTTTGTATGTGTCTAAGGCGTGTTCAAACATATAACTTGGATTTTCTCCCAGTTTATGCCAGACTTTTAGTCAGAACAAGTTGGAAACAGAGAGCCTATCTCTGCTCACTGTTCCCGACTTGTACTGTTAAAGTTCATGCCTAAATTCAGAGAAATTCAGAGTTGCGTTTGACCATGAAACACCTTACATGCAAAACAAAATCTAGGCTCTACGCTGAACAGGCGCAGTCCATCATGATACAGCCCAGAGGTCCTTATAGCTAAGAAACCCAGGCAGCAGCCACAATGGACCTATTAATCCTAGGTTGGCCTCCACCTGCCGCTTGTGCCCAGAACAGCTCGACTATCTGGCCTCAATATGCCGGTGTCTGCATCCGCGACGATGTACAGCAGAATAAACCTAACACGCGTCACGGTTACGCTTTGTGCTGTTTTCCCATGTACGAATGAGGAGAACATGCATGAGTTAGCGGGCATTCCTGCGTAATTGGGTACAAATCAAACATTGCCTAATTTGGAAACACAAGCCCCTCGCCATCATGATCAGGACCGTAGCACTACATTAGTGAAACGGCCGCCTCTCCTGTCCCACCTGGCGTAATCCTGACTAAGAAGGGCAGACATGGGCTTGCCCCATAACAATAATTTGTTTACAAACAAACTGCTCGTGCCATTGGGTGTCCAACTGCTGTAATAACAGGCGCTACAACAACTGGATTCAATAGTACTCTGGACTCTTAGGACTCTAAGGGGGATTGGTGATGTTGGCGCCTGGGAATCAAACCTGTGCCCAACAGATTGCACTCTGAGTTCTACAGTGAGCACCTTCACCCTGTGCCCAAGGATGTATGACGTTACAACGCATACTTTTACAACGTATGCCTTTACAACGCATGCCATTACAACTAATTTTAAAAAAACTACCTTTACAACGCATTCCATTACAACGCATACTACCTTTACAACGCATACCATTACAACTCATAACATTACATTGCATGTACGGTAAGTATTGGGTAGTGTAGGGGTAAAATAACTATTCTAACTCCAGGGGGGTGCAACAGTAGGGTAAGTGTTGGATAGTGTAGGGGTAAAAATAACTATTCTAACTCCAGGGGGGTGCAACAGTAGGGTAAGTGTTGGATAGTGTAGGGGTAAAAATTACTATTCTAACTCCAGGGGGGTGCAACAGTAGGGTAAGTGTTGGATAGTGTAGGGGTAAAAATTACTATTCTAATTCCAGGGGGTGCAACAGTAGGGTAAGTGTTGGATAGTATAAGGGTACTATGCGTTGTAATGTTATGCGTTGTAATGGTATGCGTTGTAATGACATGCGTTGTAGTGGTATGCGTTGTAGTGTCATGCGTTGTAATGGCATGCGATGTAATGGATGTTGCGTTGTAAAAGTTTTGTTGTAATGGTAGTGCGTTGTAAAAGTTGCGTTGTAAAGGTTGTTTCCCGTGCCCAAGCCCTGGCAATGAAGCCCCACGGACATACTCATCAGGACTCCTTCTTTGCATGGAGATCTCCTCATTTCAATGAGTTTCAACGCACTTCATTTATTTAACACGTGGGTTTGCAGCGATCGAGTGTCCAGAGACCTCAGTATGATGTGCTACCATGGACTTGTCTTGTTGACCTGTCAGTAACACCACCCTCATCTATAAAACACTGCACATTTTTTAAAGATTAGAATTTGTGAGAAATCACTACCTTGGCAGCTCCGCACAGTGCACACGATTGCACACCACAGTCCCACTGGGTGACGTCCAACTGTTCCCAATGCAAACACAGGGAAATATCTCTCTTTTATTGCATTGGTGTGTGTACTCTGAGCTGCAGCTACTGCAGTGTCTACAACTTCCTTGGCACATGATATAATAAAGAGATCAGGTTTGTGAACTAATGCACGCATACTAGGGGTTTCCAAGCGTCCTTAAAGATTATGTGGACAATTCAACATGAAATAAAACTTGAAACTGGTGCTTGCATTACTTGAAACAATTTTTTTTTAGATGATCCTCAAAGACACCCACACAACTGTCCTAGTTTTGAAGGAATATTCAATTTCTTATGCACAGTACATTGTGTGTTTCTTCTTGTGCTTCCATGTCGTTGACATTGTGTTGCATTTATTTAAAATGTGTGTGATTGTGGAACCCCTTTGACACTTTTTTTGTCTGACAAAACTGTTTGGAATCGTGCAGATCAGAGGATCTCTTTGGGACTTGTTGGGAGTACCCTTGGGAATCTGCATCTGCAGTGGAGTTTGGCACAGAAATTGTGAGTGCTGTAAGTAGCTGAAACCTCCATGTTGAACTACCACAGGACAATATATGAGAAAGAGTGCAAAAAACGTTGATTCCAGCCTGTCATTGCCTAAATACTTGGAATCCCTGTTATTTGCCCACACCTGGAATTACCAAAAGCCACAGAAATGGTCATTCTGGGGCCAGGGAAAAACAGGGATTATTACAGGGCACTCTTAAAGAGGACCTTAGTCTGAGCATTTACTTCAACCTATCAGTGCAAAGAAGGCGGCTTTACACCGACGCTCTCATCACAACTTCATTCTGAGGTGCTAAATTCTACATGAGTCTGGGAGTTCTAGACGGCAAAGGCCAAGCATTATTAATTTCCTGAAGCTCACTTCATCTACGGGATTGGGTTCAATCCCTTTTTTACACCATATTGAATGATTTACAAAAGCATTCATAGGTATAGGAAGTAGTGCTCCTGCAGCAGTCCTCTTTCACATACTCTTACAGCCTGTGTGATTCAGCGCCGAAACACCCAACTCCCTATTAGAAAAGGTGCAAAGATGGTGTAGCCCTTTCTATCTGTACTGATTGTGTATGAATATTACCTGAATATTCCAATTTTTTTCCCATTTTAGATGTTTTGGTGCCAATCCATGAAGGCATTTAAAAGTATATCAATGACTTTCAGCAGCAGTACTACTTTGTGAGTAGGCCCCTATGTATTCCACTTGAATGCTAACGGTGGTACATACGGAGCCTTCATTTCAGAGGCGATCGAAGGGGCTTTGAGCACAGTCGCTGTCAGAATACTATGTACCCTTAAAGTTAAAGATACATTTTCAAAGTATCACTGTGCAACTTTATCACAGTACAGGCAGCACTGGCAGCGTAAGCAAGCAGTCACCACAACAAACCGGTCCTTTTATGTTAAACCATGTCGGTGAACGATCTGCGATAAAAATGAATACCCTGCCAGAATGAATCCTAAAATGCAGGTTTCCATTTGCAGCTTTCCAGAAAAAAGACTTCTAAAATCAGATGTGAGATTTAGAAGTGTATTGCATCCAGCCGACCAAGTAAACATCTGTATTTCACTGCTTAGAAGTAATGTGACATCCAGCTTAAATTTTCAGAGAGGGAGCAAGCTTTGTCTTCTCAATGTTGAGTGGGTGGAACTCTCACAAAGACAGACCTCTTCCAAAGCCAACTCCTGTCTCTCCTCCTCCCCTGGCTCCTTGGGTTTGGGTCACATATATGGATCAGAGGAGAGAGAGGGCGCTGGCATCAAAAGGTCTTCTGAAGTTAATCCGCAAGCAGACACCCATGGATACCATGGCCTTATTTCCAACCCATGCTGGTCTTCACAATGAACGTTTTTCAACTGATAAATCATGAGCCCAGCCTGAATTCTTTTAGAGCCAGTGTGTAGTGTTATCCTTCAGCACAGAATGCTCTTCCCTTTGTGGGTCACCCAGCAATGGTCCATCATTCAAAACTGTGACATAAGGTGTGAATTCTGGAGGAAGCTGAGGGGATGCACAATTAGATTAGAATTTGATCAATTCATTAGATCCCTTAGAGTCGGTAATATAATGTTAACCGGGTTACTCCCAGCTTGGAGAGGAGCATAAGTACGTATCTGTTGGTCCGGTCAATTGAGATTTGAATCGCCTGAGCACTATTTTGTAGGCACCGCTGAAAGTACTGGCCTGTAGTGTGCTACCTTCAAAGGATGATATTTTAAACTTGCCATCCAATTTTTTTAGTTTCCCTAGTGTTAGCGTGCCAAAACCTTTAAACAGCTCCTCTATTCTGTTTAAGCTGCTCATAAAATGATCCATCAGTCTGGATTCAATTACTGCCCACTCAGGCGGGGCCACACTTCCCGGGTTATTGTTTTTCTGCCTCTTCATGCGTCAATTTGTCAAGTCCACCTTTGCCAGACCCTGGCTTTGGCCCTGGACTTGAGTCTCATTATCCACAGGTGAGCCCGCACACTCCAGACTGCCATATTAAGGCACAGCGTAGATCCCCACAGTTGGTAGTGAAGACTGTCATCAGCTCTGTCCTCCACCAGGCCTAGTTCAGCATTAATAGCCCCCATCAATGAAGGCAGATAGGCAGTTATAGATTCCTTCGGTGGAGGTGACTTTCCCTGATTGCCATTTTGCATGCTAGCTTTCCTCTTCCCAATCTTTAAATAATCATAGCGGAGAGTCAATAATGGGCTGACCTACAGATATAGACACAATTACCCTAGGACTCTCTCAAGAGGTTAGCAACGATCCCAGAGACAAAGGGGGTAGCCCAGCCTAGACTCTTCCAGTCTTTGACGAGTGCCGTTGGGCCCATTCTTCACCCGGGCACATGCCCAGGTGCATCCCACGCTGCGGGAATATGTACCCAGCTTTAGGTGCCCGCTCGTTGGTGCAACGGTGGTCCCCGCCTCCTGACGAGTGAAAGGAATTGTGGGCTTTGGAGTCCGCTAGCCCCCCAGAATCTCTGTCAAGTGTGTCCCATGGTGCGGGCAAATGATCTCACCATTAAAAACCCACCCAGTGCTACAAAGACGGTTCCCCGCCTCCTGGCGAGTAAAAAGGACTGTGGGCTTTGGAGTCCTCCAACCCTCCAACGTCTCCGCCAAGCCTGTCCCCTAATATCATTTCAGACTCTTATTAACCCACCATTCGCCAATTCTGTCTATGCCCTCTCAATCAGTAGCAAAGTAAAACGATACCAACTTGTCCCATACACATCACTGCTTAAACTATAACATCAATTACTCCAAGCCTAGCAAGAAATGTGATGTGTTAAGATACTGATAGACCATGTCTATTTACATTAAACCGCGTACAAAGTGCAAACTGCAAAGATTTAGATGCATTTGTTAATGAAAAGAAAAAGCATCTTAAGTAGGATTATCATATTTTCTGAACCAAAAACCCTGACGTGCACAGACATAGAAGTAGGACTAACTGTTGACACCCCCATAGACATTGAAAGTTTTTTAAGAACAAGTAAGCAGAAAGCTGTTACTGAGGGTAGGTTTGCGCATGAAAAACTCTACACAGGAATTACAACGTTTACTGGCAGAATGTTTTTGCCCCAGAAACTTTGGGAGGAACATTGCAGGAACTCTAATGCAGGTCATTTCCAATATTTAAGATGGAATTATAGAGCTCTGTATTATTTATTACATTGCTTAGGTGAGGATTAGTGTTACAGACATATACCTTAAAAAAAAACAATAGCTTCTCAAAAGTCATAATTGCAATATATTATTAAGATTTTAAATTGGCCCCTCATCTTCTTTTCCCCTTTTTGATGAAATAAGCCTCATGTTAACTTGCCACATGCAGGCATTTATGTATAAACTGAAGTAGACCAAACAACAGTCTATCTGGCAGTCAGCCTGATAAAAACAATGAGGTTTGGAAGGATGAGGGTAGTAGGTGTTAAAGAGTCTTCAATTGCTCTTGACGTCATCCAACACAAGTGTTTTTTAACCTGTGGCCAGGACTCCAGTGAGGTCTGCAGAAGGCGAAACTGGAATCTTCCAGATAGGGCAGGCCAATCAATTGCAGTTGACGGCCAATGCAACAATATAGAAACTGCAGGTAGCAACACCATTGATCTGGGGTTACTAAAGATAAACTGGGCTGCAGGGTATCTAGCTAGGATACCCTCTTCTTTAATATTGGCAGAGGAATTGTTATTTGGTTTACAAGTAACAGCAGTCACACAACATACTCCGTAGAACCAAAAAATGCACATTGTATTCTATTCTTTATCGGAATAAGGCACAAACCCCCCCCAAGAATGTATATCTATTCTCTCTGTGTCAAAGTACTTTGAAAGCTGGTGCCCTTTCTTGCTCCATATAGTTGAATTTCCACTATGAGTTTCTAGGTTGTTGCGTTTCCACGCTAGTCAAATATTCACACAGCAAAACTAAACTTTGCACAACTCATTGTGAGGAGGAAAGTCCCTCCACCCACTGCCCTGCCCCCACCTGGAAGTGGTTGCCTCCGCCTGAAGCATTCTGGGACAAACCTGCTGCACTGTGCTCTTCATTGAGGCATCAGGTGTCACCACAGAACAAGTACGAAAAGCAAAGACAAAACGACATGCAACAAGGTGCATAACTGATACGTACGACGCAGCCTGGGGAAACAGCCAAACACTGATGCCTGACGGGAGATGGGGCATTGATAGCTAAATGCAAACATTGTATTTTATTTAGAGAGAGGGACATTATTAGCAAAATCAAAACTTTGTATTTTGTTTTGAGATTGGCGGGACAGGGACATTTTAAACTTTGCTAACACTTTGTGTCTTGATATTGGTGGGATAGGGTAATTGTTAGCAAAGTCCAAACTTTGTATTTTGTTGGGAGAGGGACATTGTTAGTAAAGTTTAAACTTTGTGTTTTGATATTGGTGGGAGAGGGTCATTGCTAGCAAAATCCAAACCTTTCTGGTTTGAGATTGGTGGGAGAGGGGGAATCACTAACAAAGTCCGAACTTTGTGTTTTGGGGTTGGTATAAAAAGGACATAGCAAGCAAAGTCCGAACTTTGTGTTTTGGTATTGGTGGGAAAGGGGCATTGCCAGTTCAGTGCTTAATTTGTACAGGGTTGAGTGCCGATCCCAAGCTCTGCATCAGTGGGCCCGGGTTGCCAAATACCAAGGCTGCATAGTGTTGAATTCACCTCTAATAAAAGAGAGGGACCCACTAACCAAAGGGATAGGGTACCAGCAGGACAAAGTCAGTAAAAGCGATTCCCTTTGGGCAGATTAACACTAAGGGATTCACTCACACATATACATATATATGAAACCTAGCAATATCACATTTGAAAACGAAGAAATGCCAAGTAAACAAATAAAACAAACAAGAAAGGCAATGCAAAAAACATATATATAAAAATTATACTTCACAGTTTATTCAAACACATACAATAAAAACAGTCATACCCAATGTGGTTTGTGCTCACTAAATCTTTCCACAATAGGAAACATTAAAATATTTGCATAACAAATACCGGGATAGATACAGATGAAAGGAAAAGTTAATTCATATTTGTAAACAAGGAGATACAAAAATGAGATCAATTCAGCTTTTCATCAAAATTGTTGTCTCTCAATGCTTAAAGTATTTCTCCTTATATTTGAGCATCGACGCGTTTCGGTGTGCACTTATGGAAAAGCCAACACCTTCTTCAGGGAAACAATACAACCATCCCATAAAATCTTTAAAAAAGCTGTGATACTATCATTAGATTGCAGCAATAAAAAGCTTCATAGCTTCGTCAGATAGGGTATACTTCACGAACTTCTGAAAAGCGAACCTTTCGTTTTTGCTTATATACAAGGACAAACACTTGTTTGGTGGGGCACTGTATTATTTGGCATGTTTAGCATATGCCAAAAAAACGCTTTGACACCTCATCAGGGTTAGCAAGCGCTATTTAAATGCAAACTTTTCCTACTTCTATCCTTACAGTATCCTTTTTCAAAACAAACTCACATGTCCACAACTCAAATTAATTTAATATCTCCCTATTCTAATCCACCACAAATCCTTTTTAGGGTCCAGAGTAGCGTGCTACTTGCCAAAAAGCACTTTGATGCCTCTTCAAGGGTAGTAAGCACTAAATAAATGCAATTACAATATATATATATTTTTTGCAGATTCATAAAGCACGAACTTGACCCGAAGGTGTTGGAGTGCTTTACATGAGCACCAGTTAAGTTACACAAGGACACATCCATTTTTGGTAGGCACAGGGAGATGAAGTGATTTGCCCAGAATCACAGGACGCTGAGCCGACGCCGAGGCTCGAACCTGGTTCCCCAGCTCCAAAGTCAGCAGCTCTGACCATAAGGCCACATCCTCTCTTGTAATGAACACAGCAGTGGCCACTGGAAACAAATTGAGCCAGTGCTGCACAAACATGCGTAGTTCGCAAAGCCTGCAAGGGTGCCGAGAAACTGTTGTTGCCCCATAGGATGCATACACCTCACCAGGTTTTATATATTGTTGCTCCAACATCTGCATCAACCAGTCATGCAAAATGTCATCTTTGCATTTGTCAAGCAGCACCAATGTTAGTGAAAAAGTTCATGGAGAAACAATTCACTCTTTAGCAAGAAACTGCTGCAAAACTGTACTGGTGTGATCAATGCAATTTGTGTTTATTTCACATGTATGCATTTGAGCGTTAAACTGTTGCTTTAGAATGTACTCTTCATCAAGAGGGATATAAAAGCACCAGATTGTATTCATTGGACCAGTCCAAGAAGAATGGCCAATGGGTGCAAAATAGCATTTCTGCACTGGTCAGTTTGTGCAAATGTTGCACTTTTACTTGCTACGCCGTGCAAAGGTTGCACAAGTGCCATCTATCTGCAATTGGCAACGCTGAGGCAAAATGACACTAGTGTAATATCTATAACCCAGCCTGACTTTAGTTCTTTTCGGTATGTAAAGCAGATACCCCCAATAGGGACTGCTTCTCGTCGCTCTAAGGGGAGGCGACCACCACGGTCCTTGCGTAAAGGCCCTATCCACGCAGTGCCAGGAAGGCGGTGTAGAGGTGAACCCTGCAACCTCCTGGATTTTCTCTGGAAAGACAGTCTCGATGGCACCAGTTTGGACTGACGTAGCCTTTCCTTCCAGAGCTTTGTTGCGCTGGGCGTTGTTGCCCTCAAGCATCTTCTGTCACATGGAACATGCTCACAGGAAGCGGATGAGGTGCTGGCTCAAAGTGCACAGAACCCTACACAGGTTCCTGTAGGTAACATCCCCACGGACTCAGTGCTGGTTGAAGGTGAACGAAGTATAACGAAGGCTGGTACGTCATCAGGTGTAGTATCTACATGACACTTTCACCTACTCTTAAATTGCCTGTTAGTTGTTTACCTTTCCGAAGCGTTTAGACAATGTTCTATCAAACATTTTCCAACATGGCGGCCGCCACGAGAGGCATTAGTCACCTCCTCTGTGAGTCAGACACTGCAGAGCTGCGAAGGGTGTGTCAGTCTTACCGACAACACCCCTGCACTGTGTGGCACATGGAAGGCAAATGCAAGGTTGCATCAGTGTGAGGGGCGGCCATGCTACTGAGGACGGCTGCTGGGGCTTTCTTTTGCAACATTGGCAGGAAATATCTTTATGATAAGAAATTCTGTCTTTCTAAAGATTCCTGGAAGGGCGTTGGGAGAGTGAGTGCCACTTCCTGGGTGGAAACATTCCACCCTTGAGTGGGATGCGCACAAAGCCCATGAAGTATTATGCATTCTCCATTTAATAGGCGGATTTTTTTTTAAATTTAGGATACCTTCATGTCAGCATACAAACAATATTGGGCTCTGACCCGTGTGTGGTGCTGTCAATTATTTATATTGCATAAAAAATATAGTTATCTCAAAGAAAATTAAAAGAGACAGGAAATAAATGTATCTTTAAAGGGAATGTATGTACTCATAGGCTCTTTAAGTATACCTTTCTAGTGTACGATTGTAGAGCGTTATTAGAGTTAATGCAAAACAATTATGTTTCAATAAAACAAATAATCTACATATTTTAACTGGGGTCTCAAACCTTGTGCCTGCTGCTTCCGGAATCGCGGCTCAAGTGTCCTTGATTCATTGCAGCCAGGGCTGGCTTTGGCACTGGTAGCGCCCTGTGCGACAATGTCTGTTGGCACCCCCCCACCCCAATGACCACCTCTGCCACAGATTCCCTCACTAGCACCCTTAAACAGTGCCTCTCAAGTCTCCATAACTACTGTCTCTCATATTCATTTAGTTTTACAGCACCACTCATACCAGTGTAAGGTGTTAGTGCACTTTATACCACACATACACATTGCACAGAGACAATCATATGTTTGTAAATAAGTGTGTAGGAATTGTTACATCAGACAGGACTACAAGGTGTAGGAGTGACATGTCTTCGATACTGGTAGGCAATATAGTTTGAGTCCTTATACTTTAAAGCACAAATCCAGAATTTAAAATGTAACATCATTGTTAGGGCTTCTCTTTCATAATAAGAATTGTTTTCCACCCAAATGAACCCTTTTCACAAGATTAGGATGAGGAAAGACTGGGCAAAAAAACATATAGCTCTAACATATACCTTGCAGTTTGCAAACAGCTCTTAAATGACAGTGTATAGCTCAATGATCTATAATAGGATTTTGACTTATAAACGACAAGTAACAAAAGGAGCTCTCTTACAGGAGTAGTGACCCACTGACCTATTTACATTATATGCATTTCATTATCCGCATGGTACATGTTCTCAGAAGCAGGCATTTTAACCCTTTGTGCTACCTTAGGAGGAGTCAAAACTTCCACTAGACAAACCTCTGATCTCCATCAAGGACGATGATATTTTCACCAGAGTTATCGACACTTTAATTGATGTCTGAAAATTGCTGGAGGCCAGGAAGACGGCAGCAGGTGCTTTTAAAATGATAATATACATTTTCAAAAATGGCGGCCCCTCCCCACGTCAACGCCGGGTCCGGTCGCACCAATCGCACCCCCTTAGAGCCGGACCTGATTGCAGTCAATGGAAGGCAAGTGTACAGTATGGGCAGGTCCCAGGTGCGACAACCACACCCTGACCAAGAGCGACTGCCGCACGGGATGCGGCCTTTAAGTAGAAGCAAACGTTGGGACTGGTAATAAAAACAGAGGAGGTCAAAGAGGAAAGAAAAGGAATCCTCAAACGTTGGGTTACGTTGCATCTTCTTGAGGGTGCTCACACAATATTACGCTCCTATGTTATTCACCACTTGGTGGCATAGCAAACACTGGGGCAGGATCAGGCAACACTCCAGAGCAGCTCAGCATTGACGGACAGGGTGAGTACAGCTGTTCAGACTCTAGGGATGCACATCAGTACAGATGTTCAGTACTTGAACAGCTTACAGATGTTCAAGTACCTAGTAGCAATGTCCCTATCTGCAGCACTAGTGTTATGAGACCCCTCCTCCTTGATGTGCTATAGAAGTGCAACCACTGTGCCTTTTGCACTTCCCAAACTACCACCCCGGAGAGTCTAGCAGGTCTGTCCAAGTAGTACCATGTACACATCTGCCATTTCTACACTAATGTCGCAGACAGTACAGATAAGTGTGGAAGCAGAGAAAACACCTGCCTGGTCCGCGCCCAACTGTCCAAAACAGAACCCACATCCATGCCCCACAATTAGATTCCAACTCACAAATTACATCTCCCCTATGTCATGAGGACATTCACCAGAAGAGGTCATGCCATCTGCCTTTGACCTTCTAACACATACTTACATTTTCCTTATCTTCTGCTTCAAATGCACGACCCACACCTCCACTGTATCCCACAGCACTGTAATGCATAGGCAATCTTGCCAATCAATTACTGCTCTCTATCAAACACCATTGGATACTTCCATCAAGCTCTCATCAGGGTACATTTTACACCCATCACTTGTTTTGTTAAAGATTTACCTGTGACCACTACCACCTTCTTGTCATTGAATGACACCGTTAGCACGTTCAATTTATATCCATTGGCAATTATTGCGGCATTCCCCACGCACCTTACAATCTCCTCGGCATTGGTTTATGCAGTCACCCGTAAACTTCTCGTGTCTTATTGCTTGATCTTTACAACATCGCACTCTACAATGTCTGCACATTTATGCATCGCCTTATGTTTTTCACAGTAGTTCACATCCTTGGCATGAGAAGATTTTACTCTCCTCGATGTTGATACATATCTTATTGCTTCCTCCTTCTCTTGCGTTCACTGAGGGTTTTTGTAAGAGGTTTTGTGTGCACAGCCTGAGCCACCCCTGTAACACAATTTTAGGTGCACCTACACATGCTCAAAGTTTTCTGTGCCACATACATGTGTACATTCACTCCGCTGGCCAGTGCTATCTTATTAGCTCATTTAATCACATAATTTTTCCCATCGGCCTAACAGTTGACTTGGGGATAATACAGAAATATGCTGACACGCCTATTGTCATGGTTTTCTAAAAATACAGTAATTTACTAGCCAATCATCAGCACTCTCTTGTTATTTACCACTTCCACTATCATTCTTTATCCTGGTTACTCAGAATTACACTAAACGAGGCAAGCACGTCCTTGTGTTGTTGTCACTCTGTAAACCTCTGAGGTTCCAGGAGGGTTGGGACTGCCGCCTCCTCTCACTGGCTGACCAGTGTCAGCCAATGAGAGGAGGCGGCAGTACCTACCACGTCACAGACTGTGATAGGGTCAGTGAGAGTTGCTAATCCCACCCCAATCTGTGACAAAGTGTCAGTGATAGACGCTTGGCCCTGTACACTTTAGAGTTTAAAACTGAAGCGCCCAGGCCCGAGTCTATCAATGACACTCCCCCTCGTCACAAGGGGAATGGCCTTGAGGTGCTTTGCCAGGCTGAAGAGGTCACACCCACAGCAGCTGTGACATCTTCAGGCCAGGCAGCACCTGCACACTTAGTGCAAGTCTAGCACCTGGCTGCTGGCCTGAAAATAAAGAGCATCTGTCATGGTGACCTTTACTCAGGCTGACCGCTGCTGATGTCTGGATCCCTAAAACTTATGTCTATTGTCATAGGCAAACATGGATCACGCGTGGTAGCCATGACAAAGGCCTCTTCCATGGATTGTGGTCTTGTTGGTCCAGGAGCGGTGCCCAAAGCGCTACCCACACAGTGGCTAGGAGCTGAGCAGCAGAAGCGCTGTACTGGCATCATACCGTGCAGTGATCAGTATGAATGAACAGGTCCACATAAACATGTGTCACTGGAGTGAGGCCTACAGGCTCACTCATTTTAAAGTTCTACTGCTCTGTACTTAACTCACCGTAGCCTCCATGGTTCAGTCTGCAGTGCTGCGCATGGCATGTGTGGCTTACATATTCTGGGTTTATGTGTGCCTGGGAGTGGTACAATGCAGAAGAAATGCAGCACTGGGCAGTGCATGTAGGTTTTGTGCATGTACTGGGAGTATGTGTGCCTGACAGTGGTACAACATATGAAGTGTACAGTGCTGTGCAGTGTGTTTACACTGTATACATACACTGGGTCGTAGGTTCCTGTGAATGGTACGAAGCACAGAGGATCCTGGGTTCGATTTTGGGAGACCCAGGCCTGTGTGGTGAAACATGAGGAGAGGAGGTAGAGGAATCCCCGTAGACCAACTTGTGTTTTACTGTATTCCTGTCAGCTGGATGGAACACACTGAAAAGGAGAGAACCAGGCTTCCTGCATACACTACAAAGGGTGCTCTTTGATTCAGAGAGAGGTTACAAGGAAGGGGATGGGGCACATCTCAGAAAGGAGATGGGGCTGATAATAGAATCATAAAGAGAAGGGCTGAGGACCTGGGCTGACCTATTGATGCACATATCATTGTGGCTGACATCCAGGTGTGCACTCCAGTACCTTTCTTGGCTTATGTCAGATTTGGAGTCACTCCTGCTGTGACAGGCTGCTTTCAAGAGAAAGAGAGTGCAGAGGGCTGGGCACTTCAAAAGGAAGCAGAACCCCAACATGCACCTGGATGACCCCACGGACAAAGTAGCCATGGACTTCCACCAGGCGTTGGGGGCATTTCAGTTGAATCAGATAGTAAGAGGCCCCACTCACCAGCTGGGCCACTTGCTAGACCCCATATTCGTCAACTGGGGGGAAGTAGACGCCCTGACTCCCATTCCCATTCCCTGGTCGGATCACCACCTGGTACCTTTTTCCATACGCATTCCGGGGGTTAGATTACCGGAACCAGCACCACTGCACCACCCTAGGCAGAGATGGGCCACCTTCTCCCAGGCTAAGTTCAGTGCGGCACTTACTAGAGGAGGGAGCCCTGGGGGGGATGATGCGGATACAGCTAATACCAACCTCTGTAAACACATCACCGAGGCACTTGACTGCACGGCCCCACTCTCCCTTGCTAAATTGGGTGGCCGCACTCAAAAAACAGCCCCGTGGTATAGTGATGAGCTTCGAGTCGCTAAAGCAACACTGAAGCGGACTGAAAGGCAGTGGCGAGGGGCTTTCGCCACGGATGCCAAGGTGATTTATCTAATTGAGAGGCGCGCCTATCACGGGCTAATTAGGAAGTCCAAGGCGGCACACTATGCCACTAGGATTATGGAAGCTGGGAATTCCACGAAGGAACTGTTTTTGCTATATAAGACTCTTTCGGGCGGGATGCCCTTCACTGCCCCAGATGATTGTTCAGTGGAATCCTGTAACAGGATTGCGGACTTCTTTGCCGAAAAAGTAGCGAAAAGTTACTTGGCCTTCCCTAGCCATCCTACCGCAGGGTCGGAGTTTGTGGAAACCCCGAGGGAATGGGCAGACACATCTTGACCAACTTTGTCACCCCATCCCTGGACACTCTCTTGAAGATCTGTAGGTCTGTTAAGTCAGGCTCCCCGCGGGACCCCCACCACGCCTAAACGGCTAGCCGACAGCTTTCCAGTGCTGGAACTGTACATCAGACATCTTTTGGACGTTTCCTTCAGGACCTAGACTGTGCCCAGAGATTGGAAACAGGCGGTGGTGCTACCTCTTCAAAAGAAGCCAAACATCAGCTTCGAAACATTGGAGAACCTCCGGCCAATCTCCCTCTTACCCTACCTGGCTAAAATGGCGGGATAAACACACAACTGATGGATTTCGTGGAAGAGGCTGCCCTCCTGCACGAGACCCAGTTTGGTTTCCGTCCCCGCCACTCGACTGAATCAGCGCTTCTGATGGCAGTGGAGACCTTACGTCAGGGGGTGGATGAGGGCCAGACTATGGCTCTCATCCTACTGGACCCAAGTGCAGCATTCGACACTGTAGCTCACACCACCTTGCTACAGTGTCTGAATGGTGGTGGGATATCAGAAGCTGCACTTGAATGGATCCAGTCCTTCCTGACAGGGAGAGGCTTTCAGGTTCGCCAGGGAGACTGTTATTCTAGGGAGATTGGCCTGGGCCAGGGCGTGCCTCAGGGCTCGTCCCTGAGCCCAACCCTATTTAATCTCTATGTCTCCCCTTCACCTTCGACAAAGTCGGTTTTCTTTTCAACACAGGAGCTGCTTCCCTTTGTGTGCCCCTCCAACACTAGTCGCTGAATTTACATGATAACATCGACATTACTACGGGTTCATGAGTGTGAAGGTGTCCTGCCCAAAGAGCAATAAGTAGCAGGGACTACTGCAGCACTCCAGGAACTTAATCTGGTTGGGGGAAAACAACATGAACATAGAAGGAAGGGGGAGGGAGGAATGTAAAAAAGCAAGGTGACAGCTGAAGTTAGAATTGCTTTTTTTCCAGATACAAATACCAGATATTTGTTCAGTTCTGAAAAAGGTGATTTGAAATGGTATGTTAACACAAATCTCTGTAAAGTAAAAATCTGCTCTATTTCTTGAAGTAATTGGTTTAACTATTGATGAACCACATGTGATTTCAATCGAATCGCCTCCTTTAATGCTTGGAAGCAGTCTGATGAAGAGAAATTAAATAACTTTTAGCCTGAAATTTAGTTTAAAACGCTGCCTTGCAGAATTTACTGGGCCCCGACGGCCCTTGTGTGCACACACCCACTTTCACAGCTTGATAATACTTTTGTACTTTTGAAGGGATTAAATGATTCATGCTTTTATTTACTGGAAAAATTATAAATCCTGATTTAGCAAGTGTTTTTTGTGCAACCCTATATTTAAAAATACAGCCCTCGGCAGTAAGCTTACTCTATCAACAAAAATAATTATGTATAGCACAATGAAATACTGGCCAGGTGGCAAATTTAGGGTATGGGTACGTCATGGAGGGGAGAAGAGGAGGCAAGTGGGGAAAAAAAACAGTCACCAAATGTTAGAGATTTGTGGAAAGAGTAAGAGGGAGGTGGGAGTAAGCGAAGTAGAACAAGGGAGAGAAGGTTAAAGGCTGGGTAGAAATGAGTGGTGAAACGAGAACAGAGAGGAGACGTGGATGTAAAGATACTGAACCAGCAAGAGATAGGGAGAGCCTGGCCACAGGGAAAAGGGCAGAGGCAGTGCTTTAAATGGGCCAGTACTCACAGGTACTGAGTACCGGCACTTCTTATTTTTATCACTGTTAGTACTGGCACTTCGCTACTGCCTAGAAGAGTACCAGTGCTCATGAAATGTAGGCTCATTGGCTGCTGGTGAGCACTAGGCTGTCCGAGAAAATGTTGTCTCTGACAGCCTAAGGCACTTTTGTGGACCTGAGCTCAGCCGCTACTGACTATTCAACACAGGCTCCTTTGAATGTGTGGAATGGGTTTGTGTACATGTCTGCTTGCTTCTTTCAGTGTGTGTGCATGCTTGAGAATATATAACATTGTGCCAAATAACAACAAATAATGGTATGACATTAAGAAGTTGCAAATATTACAAAGCAAGGAAAAATGATCATATTATCCTGTTTGGCTTTTATTTTGTGTAATGATTTAACCTGTTTTGTTCACATAAATACATTTCTGTTGTGTTTTGATATGTGCTGCAAGTGGTATAGAAGTCATTATGTATCATCCTGTCTTGCCCTAAGCCCCGCCCATAGCCCTACCCATTTGCCACACCTTCCTATTTAAAGCACTGGCTATTAGCAAGGTTCAATGGGCCTACTGTTGCTGCACCTGCTGCACCAATGGTAGCCACGCCCCTGAGTTAACACCTTGCAACCGCCATCTTTGACCACCCTTGTTAGTCTCTGACACATTGTAAGTGCAAGAGGCGCCAGTTACTTTGTAACTGCGTGTTTCGCTTTTTCTGTCATGAGGGCTCCACATAATTAACAAAGTAGCACATAACTCTCTTCCACTCGAAATGTGTCCGAATATATTGTGGAAAGAGTAAAACCGTGACTGCCAAGTGGTGATTTCGACTGTTGGAGAATGGCACTGGACGAGGCTGGGATTGTGCCCAAAAGCGCGATGGGCCGGACGTCCCCTTTAAAATTAATACTTTCTTTCCTGAAAGACAGCTGCATGTTGCAGCCGCGCCTGGATTACACATCAGTACCTCCCGTGCAGCCTCAACCAAACTGCTGCACATACTACAAATAATATCCCCAAACCTGGCAGCCATACTTGTCTCAGGGCTTCACCAAATGGATCATATGTCCCCAGTGACGTAGCTTCGGGGGAGAGCGGGAGGGGGTGTATGGAATGGAGCTAGTGGTGGTCGAGCCAGAAGCCTGGCTCTAGCTCAGCTCGAGGCCCTTTTGGACCTGCTCGAGCCCAAAACAAGCCGAACTTTCCTGTGGCTTCTTCTGCCTGCCACTAACGCTCTATCCTCAGGCGCCAAGAATTAAAAGCAAACATGAAACTTTCATGTATAACAGAAGGGAGGAAGGGATACCAGTCCGGTAACTGACGAGCCCAATGTGAAACAAGAAAGCCTGTGATCAATCCCAGCAGCCCTGCTCACAAACTGTGTGACTGTTGACAAATATTTTATTCCACAAAACCTCCTGTTGCTTCGTTACCAAATATGAGAGCACCAAAAAATATGAGATTTCAGGATGTGCGCTGTGATTTAGTACACTCTAATGTTGCTGCATATTTTAGGTTAATCCTGATAAATGGCTTGCCTCTTAATACACTAATGGCACTGTCATCAGGAAGGAGGCAGAACTGCTTGTTAGTTCATGTTAACATCTTTAAACATATCTCTAAATATGGGGATATAATCTGAGGTACTAAGGTGGCATGCTTCAGCATGTTAAACGAATACACTTTTCTGAATTTTGAGGAGACTTTATCATATTTTATAGAATGTCTGATGGTAGATTTACATGTAAAGAATTTGCAAGGCTCGACTTGTGCACGGTCTCTTTGAGCCAAGCCAGAACCGTGGCTTGGCTCTCTCTGTTAATTTGTTGGCTTGCCCACACCAGGATGAAACGAACACCCCTTGAAAAGTTTTAGTCGGGTCTTGGCCTGGCAGTGCCAGTCAGGCCTTGCTGCATCACATATTAGCAAAACACACAAGATGAGAGTGTTGCACAATGGCAAAACATTCACCCCCAGTCACAGATCTGGGTTTAATCCATCGTTATTTTGCTCACCAAGCCACCCCAGTTCAGACATGGCCATATGCAAACCAGTCTTGACCCTGTGCCTCATGGGAACAGTCCAGACCGAACTGCCAAGCCATGTCTTCCCTGGACCGGAATCAAGCATCCTAGGACCGGTTTCCGGCTATCAGCCGTCTTCAGCAAGGATAGCTTGACTCCAGTGGCGTAGTGAGCAGGGGACCCACGTCTGGGCATACCCTTCCCACAGAGGGTGAACAGCTATTAAGAGAGAGTGTGCCATACATGTTATGTGAGGAAGGAAGTTTCAGTGATGCTTACAGCGCTTTGCCTGTTTAGTTACGGCAGGAAGCTTGTGCTGCCAATGCAGTGATATAACTTCTCCTTCAGAAAGGGCAGTTGGTATTGCTCTTCCAATTATGTACTTGTTCTGTGAGGGAGGTAAGCCTCCACTGCTGCTGCTCAGTTGTACCTGTTCTTTGAGGGTTGCATGCAATAATAAAGGTGCGCTGCACCTGTGACGTGAGCATTAGAGCTAACACAGCTCATAGTGTACAGTACCTTTTCTACGAGAGAGGGAAGCTTGCACTGACGCCGCTGTGGTATATTTATTCTGTGAAGGAGGAATCTTGCACTCCAAATAGCCTGCTGTACCTGTTCTGTGAGGGACACTGACATTGCTGGTGGCATGCTGGCTATTAATGTACTTACACACTGGCGTGTTTCATCTGATGCCTCTGGGCTGGGTACCTTGCCTTGCCTGCCTGCTCCATTTGACTGATTCTCTCTGTCCAACCTTGTCTGTGCAGGGCGGGGTGAGAAAAAATGTAAATCTAATTGCATCGCTGTGGCATCGAAGGTAGATCTGCCCCATGTTTAACTGTCCTTGCCTACAAGTGCAGGGTGTGGGTTGGAGGTCAGGTACTTTTCCGATATTTTACCTAGTTAGAGTGGGGTTAAGGGCTGGTACTCCTGTCATGTACCGCAGATCAGATCTCGGTCATTGCTCTGAGCTTTGCACCCACATACACCCTTCCTTCTGCCTCTGCCTGAGAGCCCCTTCTCTGTGTGCAGTCGGTGGTGGAGGGGTGGGTTGGTTTGAACCAAACTGAGTGACTCCAATCTTCTTCCTGCCTCATTTACCCTTCCTATCATTATCTCCCTTCAAGTGATGCTCTTTTGAATAGTTTTTTGTGACATCCAGTTTCATGCCTGCTTTATTGCCAGCTGGAGGGGAGACCCAATTCCTAGGCCCTCGCACACATTTACCAGCTACAAGCCACCTAGTTGGCTTAGTGTTTGCTATCTCAATAGCATATCCTGATCAAACAATATTTATGCTTTGAGCCGGTGGTTTCTGGTGCTCACTGGTTTCCGGTGCTCAGCACCAGTGCTTAATCATCAACACCGGCGCTTTTCATGAGCACCAGTTAAGGACACATTAATTTATGGTAGGCACGGGGAGATTAAGTGATTTGCCCAGAACCATAGGATGTTGAGCCAACGCTGAGACTCGAACCTGGTTCCCCAGCTCCGAAGTCGGCAGCTCTGGCCATTACACCACATCCTCTCCCCACTTTCATGGTTAGTAGTTGGTTCTGTTTTAGGTGGCACTAACAAGAGAAGTGGGTTGGTGAAAGCTGCCTCCACTTATTTTTTAACAAGTTAACCACTGATGGTCATGCATATAATACTTCTCCAAGCCATACAGCTGGCTAAGCATTTGCTCCCAGAAGAGTACATTCTCTCAAGTTATACTGACAAATGGTATCCTATCGCTAATCGCCCACAAGCACAGAGATAAGCATCACAGCCACAGGCTTCCTCAAAACTTAACAAGCACTGCAAGCTGAGTAATGCACAAACATACAATCCATTAGAACTAAACAAATTGCATTCTCTTACGGCATGTAATTCCTCGCGGATAACCATCATATCCTTAAACGTGTTATATCATTGCTTTAATTTCTTTTAAAAGGAAGACGGAAAAGGAGATCTCTGGTTCCTTGGTGTGTAGATCTCCACAGGGTAGGATGGATTTATCGTCTAGAAAGTTTAAATCTTTCCAGTGTTGTGGATGCCTTCCTTCATTCAGGCTCCTAGGTATTCTGTAGGTTTTTCTCCTATTTCACGGCTTTCGCTGCATTCTCTGATCCTTCTCACCTTTCAGGCATAGTCTACTGCTGGGCCTGGGATACTACACAGCCCCCTCCTGCTGCCTTTTCTAAGCCTGGTCTGCTGATGCTAAGTCTGGGTTGGTGGTAGGCCTGCTCTTTTTGACCCACCTGTCCTACAGTGATGTGTGGCGGAAATGGACGGGAAACAGCCATAACATTGCATGTGTTACAACGCATGTAATTACAACGCAGTTGTTACAATGACTTTGTTGTTACATCACAGTACTTTACAACGCAAGTCCTTACATCGACTTGATGTAGGGGGCGCGCTAACCTAGGGAATGGTATCATTTACTATTACAACACCTTCCATACTGTTGCGCACACTGGAGTTGGAATAGTAAATTATACCATTCCTAAAGTCCAGCCCGCCCCCTTCAGCAAGTCTATGTAACGACTTGTGTTGTAATTTACTGCGATGTAACAACGCGGTCATTGTAATCACATGCGTTGTAAACCCATGCGATGTAAGGTGCTATATTTGAAATGGACAGTAGTAAATAACATAGTTCAGACTATCTTACTTTGGCCCTACGCAGACAAGCCTTACTTTTCTAAAAACTTTAAACTAATGTTCTTAACCCTTTCCATTACCCCATCCAGGGCTCCAGCTGTCCTCACCATATTAGATGGGTAAACTTGCGGCTTTTTGGGAAATCCCTGCCTCACATCCCCCCTAACATTAGTGACTAAGCTACACCCCTGTATATCGTACCCTACAGTCCTTTCTCTGACTGCCATTTGATACAGGAATTATATTGAAATCAACAACTATTGAGCATGAAGCAATCTTTAGACATGTTCTCTTATTCAAGCAACTCTGCTGATAGAGCATCTTGAGATCTACTAAATCAGTCTCTTATAGCGCCTAGAGCAGTGAAACATATGAGCAGATGGTAGGCCCGTCTCAGAAGTGGCAGCAAACTGGAATAATCTTCCTCTGCACAACCATAGAGAGACAGATTTGCTGAAGTACTTCTTGGTAATTCTCTTCCTGCTCTGAGAGCAAGGATTTTACCAGAGCTTCGCTTGTGCCCAGGCCACTCCTAGAGTGGTTACTTTACTAGGGATTTAAATGAATTCCATAGGCAACGCACTAAAATCTACAAAACAACAGATGTCCGAGCTTAAGTACAATCCTGTACAAGCAGCGTTTCTATTGGTGGATAATCACAGATTTTCAGATAAGATTTAGGTGCAAATTCACATTGCATTTTTCTTTTTTTTTTATCCATAATGAATGTTTTTTCAGATATGGGTAGACCGCCTTTCTAACTCCCCCCACTTTGCACACTTACTCCAGTATTAATTAGCACAAAGGGCTAAGTTGCAATGACATCATCTGGAACGTTGCAGTTTTCCCCTCCTTCCAATCTGCTGGGGACACAAATGTTCTTCGAATCTGGATCTGCCACTTGCTCCTGCACATTACAGCTCTTGTGCACGGGTGCAGCGGAGGTGATGTGATTGGCCCCTTGAAGTTTGACCTTATATAGGATTATTAAGTACCTGGATCTGTACATCTAGTATTACTGTGAGGTGTGTGTGGCTGAATTGTTACAGAAGCAAGACTGAATAGAGAGAATTATTTTATTATTTTTCTCTACACTGGATGGCCCCTTTAAGGAGGCAATGTTCCAGTGACTTCACCAATGGGAATAGACCTGCGAATGAAAACAATACACGCTGTGCCCAGGGGTAGTACTACTCGTATTCATCGCTGTTTCCTTGACAGCAGTGGTGCTGTATGACCTAATTGTGGGTGTTGGCACAACATCATGCTTTTCACTCCAAAGCCTGCTCCAGGAGGACTGAAGCCAACCATCAGGATAGACCGCTGAGACCAAGGCTCAAATCTAGGTCTGGATTCTGGAACTCAACAAAATGGCGGTGCTTAAGGAAATCTATCTCACCGTATTCTCTAACACTTGTAAAACTGAAAGATGCTACTCCAGCTTGCAGTGGACCAAAGACTAGATTGCAATGTCCGCTGCAAAGTGCACAAATCCTGGTGTGGTCGAGGGGCCAGGCCACCTCCACGCGCTGCCCCTCGATCTGCCAACACGAGGCCTGGTCTCAGGTCAGTGTATGACAAGTTGGCAAGAGAAGAGTGAACATGAATGTTGTTTGCTATAAGTAAATAAAAAGGAGCTTGACCACGTTGTGAGAGCCCGCAAGGGCCACCAAATGTCCATGAAACTACTGCAAGCCCTACGTCTCAAACAGCCCACAAGTGCATCCTGGGGCATAAACTTTACCTGCAAACAATGACTCCGACAGCGGCTTGAGCTCCCTTGCCAATGCAGGGAGGAAGGCTGGACCAGATGCCACACCCAGGAAGTTTTATGAAATTATTGCAGAGTGCTTTAAAGTGCTTTATAGAAGGCCAAGTCTTATAGTACAAAACCTAACCCTACTCGGTTATTTCGGTCCATTGCCACTTCCTTGCAATGCACGGCCACGCTCCTTTTAAAGCAAAGCCACTTTCTTTTTAATTCAAGGCCATATCCTCATTAAAACATGGCCACTCCCACTTTCAAACACCACTTACATGTACCAGAGCTTCTCTAGTTTGGTCCATATTCCGGTGTGGCGCAGCGGCCAGTGTGCCTGACTCTGTACCACGGGGTTTACAAATCGATCGCTGGCGGCAGGTCAGCCCAGCACCATGTGACTCTGGGCGCCCAGCGCTGGGACACCTCTCCGGGGGTAGCTGTGCGCTTTACAAATGCTGGTAATATTATTATTATTCTGTTTCCTATTCCATGTTTTTTTTAACATTTATTTAGACCGAAAAGATGGCTCAACAGTTGATTTTAACTATTCAGACAATAACTCGGAAAAGTAGCATTTCCATGCCTTTCCCTCAGTTAACAAAGGCAGCTACTTCGATTTTAATCGATTTTTCTGCCGATAATCCTAGAGAAAACAAGTTGTACATGACGCTCCTTGAAGGTAGTTGCTTCATTTCTGCATAAAGCGCCAAGAGGCAACGTAATCAGAAAACACTGCACTATAAATGTACCCAGTAATGTAACATAGCTCGTGCTCCTGATGAGCACAAGTTATATTGTGTGAAATCTATTTAGACCAACCTCCTCTTGTACCTGAATTCCCGTCTATCACCATTTTGCCATTTTTTGTTACACTCTGACCTCTGATAGTACCTTTGATCCTGGATTATCAAGGGTACCAGCTCTTGCATTGCAAGCCCTATCTTAGAACTTACATAGGTCACACAATAGGCACATCAGAGTGAAGAGATAATATCTGTAGTTGCCGTATTTAAGTGTTGTTATCGCCATGCACAATAAAATGTTTAACTATCGCCAGCTTCTTCTCAATAGACATCATGAAATCAGTCTGGAACTCAGGGCCCACTTGTTCACCCAGTCCCTGCCACAATCCAAATAAGCTGCTCACAAAACATAGTTAGGGCAAAAATGTAATAGCCAGTAATAATGGTTTAGTGATTAATAACAGGTTCAATGCTCTGCACAAGTATAATGAAGTAAGGGTTCCAAATGTGTTTAAAAGCACCCATTTGGTTCGTGATTGTTAGATCCTGCTAAAACAATCTCCAAGTAGCATACACAGTCAGCAACAAGCAGCACGTTCTTACGCCTGCATCTTAGAATTGGTAGGTGAAGAACTGCGTCCCAGGATGAAGAAGCACCAGATCAAATAGGATCTGCTGAAACATGATGGTAATGAGGGAGGCCCATACAAGGATCCCTTCCCACATATATTTACAAACACGCCAACAGAGAGTGATAAAACATTTCGTTTACAAATCTAGAAGCAGTTTTAGTACTTCTTGAAACATTTGTATTATGGGTTATAGGGCTACATTAGTATATTGGAAAACCCCTGGCACTATTGGGGGTTCTTTATTCACTCTTTTATTTAATACTGTTTAAAAAAAACCAAAGTAAAGAAGTTGGGAGGATTTCAAAATTGGCATTCAGTTAATCTAAAGAACCCTATCCCACACTGTTTTAAAACAAATGTATTGGTTCCTGCACTGGGCTAGCCTGCATAACTACAGCTCACACAGGCACTCAAGAGGCATGATTATTCTGTGTTTGCAATCAGTTATCATTAATTGGATAACGGTGTCTCCTTAAAAATTCCCTCTCTCTCCCCTTTCAGTGAAAGATTAGTTGGTTAAGTGTCAGCTGCTGACATGTTTGTAATGTCCTCTCATACTCCAGAGTTTAATCAAATAAACTTGTAAATAAGTCATATTCAGTCGGGTTAAACTTGTGAATAAGTATTGTTCAGTGGGGTAAACCTGTAAACCCAAACATGTAGAGTGCTATGACACGCAAGCCTGTGCAAGCGCTATATTACAAGCATTTTCCTAAGCAGACCATATGGAATGTAAACAAGGTGAAAATGATCTACTCACCAAGACTAATGTAACAATAAACTGCCTGTTTTCAAACAACCAGTGCTGCAGTCTTACAGCACGGTGGACTGCGAAGATAATGTTACCAAGCGCAGTACTATTCGTTCTATCGACCTCGCAAGCATGAAATGACGCCTGAGCAGCGTGAACTGTACCCTGTGAGCTCCAGGTTACACACAGATGTTCTGCGTCAGGTGCATTGCCCAGCTGAGCTATCTCAGTTGATGGGCTCACGTGGGCAGTGCCCCTCGCCTGTGCCTGCACCATCTCGCAGCTAGAACTGGATCTAGGCACTACAAAGCACACATGTGCATGCCTGCTCGGCGTCCACAGCCTGCCCTGCTTGTTTTGTTTGTCATCAACATAATGACAGGGTGGTTTCAGGCAAAACTATTTAGAATTCAGACTGACAGCCTAGCCTGCCTTTAATGTTAGGGAGTAACCTCCGCTGCGGGGGTTTAAGACAGGTTGCATCACAGTGCAAGCTATATTTCTATTGAGTTTGCTTATACTGAGCAATGTGAAGCCAACGTGGGGTTTACACGGCAGCCACGTGCAGCTCTAACGAAATAACAATAGTCAGTCGAAATTGTAACTCATTTTATCTCTTGAAGAGCATGAAAGGAGGAGTTGAGACATAATCTGCACTTCGACGCCTTGTCAGGGATAGTAAGCGCTATATAAATGCAACTACAATACAATATCATACTATTGAAGCAGCAAACAGTCAACCCACTGAGCTAACAGGCTTCAACTATTTAGCACAATTATGCATTATGCTCCACGTGAACACGTAAATACATCATCCATTTTTAAACATTTGAAAACGCCTGGAGACGGTGGCCTTTACAACAGAATGATAGAAGCCAGGAGCCTGAGAAACAGCAGGTTTAATCCCTCAGCAGGTTGAACAACCCTCCCCTCGGGCGCACGAACACCTTGTCAAAGCCTCTCCAGGGGGCGTCGCTTATTTCCTACTCCTGCTCCGCCCATCAGACTCAGACAAACAGAGGCAGAGAAGTCCAAAAGCTCTCTGACAACATTACTGTGCAGGCGGTTACTGAAGGACTTTATAGAATCCGTGAAAGTGCAACCCCCCTGCCAAGAACAGCGCCAGGGAGCAGTCTACGCTTCAGGTCGGAGCGCGCCTTTGCCGAAGTCCCTGGGGTGGGTGTGAGCAAAGCCGAAGTGAAACTTCCGCTGACGTCAGTGCACCTGTCCCCGCTCCAGCCGGCCTGGCTTCCCTCCCCTGAGGGCGCAGGTGCCTGAGCATGGCGGGTCTGCAGTCTCACAGAGGGGGAGGGGGCACCTCTACCTTTTTGCCACACACATGCCAATGTCCACCACCCCCACCAAGTGGCTCCGCCCATTGCTAAGCAATCGGGGGTCGCTCCATCTCGAACTACCAATATAGATTTTACTGTTCTTAACTTTTTAAAGAGATGTTATTTTTTATTTATTATGCTGCCGTTTTTATCTACGATCACAGCTACTGCTGCTAGGCGCTATCTGTGTCGTGTGTGACATTTAGTTTGTCCTATTATTTTACGTAACTTTTTTTTTGGGGGGGGGGGTGCTGCGTTTAAAATGTTTTAAGTAAATGAAGTTGAAGATTGCAACATGCTCGAGGTACACAGGCGGCAAGGGGCCTCCTGGCTCCAACTGCCAGGGCAGATTAAAGGTAGCACAGGTAGGGGCACTTGGGAGCTGTGGCAACTTATTTGGCTGCATTCGAGCGCCAAAAGGCAGGTTACATAATTTACTAAGCACTAAATAAAAAAGAGTTCACTGTAACATTTACTAACTCTGGAGTTGGGTAGAGGTTCACTAATTTGATATGACTTGAAGGGCAAATTAGGAACACCCACTGAAAGTGCATAGAGTAAAAAGTGGTCTCAGAGAGGTACCCACAAAAGCATCTCCGATCTGACTAATGACTCCGCCACCCTCCCTCCCCCCAAAAAAAACAGCGTTTGAGAACTTAAGTGGGCAAAACAAAAGTACTTGATAAAAGTTAGGAGGGGCAGGTACCCATCCCATTACTAGTCCCAGGAGGGGAGGGGAGCTGCCAGAAACTGACATCTCACTCAGTGCCAATGCCAACACAAACCACACCGGAGTTTCGATGGAAAGCATCTAAAGGTCGCACCAGCCTGCGTGTTTACTCTCGTTAAAGTGCATAAAGCAGCTCACTCACCCGGGTGTAGAGCTCGAAGACTGACATTTCCCAGCGAGAAGAAGGGGCTCGTGCTCCAATAAATCCCAAAAATCAAAGTTATCCAGCGGCCGGTTAAATTCCATGCGCTTTGGGGCGGCAGGTTGGTCCCATCGGGAGGCGCCGGGTCCTGACAGTGCCGGGGGTGTCCTGGAAGGTAGCGTCGGTCTCCAGGCAGGTAGAGCCCGTGGCGACGAGGCAGGTAGAGCCGGTGGCGACGAGTAAGGTACAGCCGGTGTCCAGGCTGGCGGAGCCGGTGCCCTAGCAGGCAGAGCCGGAGTTCGGGCAGGCAGAGCCGGAGTTCAGGCAGGCAGAGCCGGTGTCCAGGTAGTTAGCTCGTCTTCCAGGCAGGCGGCGCCGGTGTCCTGACAGACAGAGCCGGTGTCCAGGCAGGTAGAGCCGATGTCCGGGCTGCACGGGTCGCGCAGGCCTTGCCCTTTGCTCCCGCTGCCCTCCCTCCGCCAGGCGACCTTTAACTCCCTGGGCTGGAGTTGTCTCTTCCTGGCCGCGGCATTTCCTCGTCACTCCGCCCTGCCGCTCCCTGCCTCGGTATGGAGGTGTGTGAGCCGCCCTGCGGGGGGAGAGGGGAGCAGGTGCGGTGTGTGGGTGTGGGTGCGGGACCCCCTCTGCCGCAGGCGCTGAACCCTGCTTGCTTCCTCCCGGCTGCCCCCCTCCGGTAACCTGCGCACCGGACTGCGCTGTCCCACCTCGCGGTATCCGAGCGCTTCCCCGAGAGCAGCCGAGCCTCCCACGCTGCTTCCAGCGCAGTGCAACCGGGCCACCTGCTGGCCGGCAGGGCGGAGAGCCGGGCTGCAGGAGCCCGGGGGGCGGGGAGGGCACGGGCAGGTGAGGAGCGCCCGGCCGGGACTCACTGAACCTGCTGCACCGGGGCTCCCCCGCCAGCAGACCCCCCCTGCTGCATCCTGAGGGGATGAGTGTGCTGGTAATCCAGCGGAGTGTGGGTGGGAAGCCAGCTGCTGCTGCGAGAGTGAGCGCAGCGGAAGCCGCAGAGGACTCTGTGCTTGATCAACCAGTAGTGGCTTGACGTGACTCATGGAGGTCAAGTGCTGTGAGTTGAAGCTTCAGTTTGGATGTGGGGGATTGGTGGGATGTTAGTTGTTGCTGTAAGATGCTGCTTGGGATGGTCAAAGGAAGGGGGAGGGCGGCTAGCGCTGTAAGAATAGGACACCAAAAAGGGCATCTAGCAGTGCTTTAAATGGGCCGGTACTGTCCGGTATGGAGTACCGGCACTTTTTTTTTATTTTGCGAGTTAGAGTACCGGCACTTCGCACGAGATATTTAATACTTTTAATTGTAGAGTACCGGCGCTGCTCAGAAACGTACCTGCACTTCTTTTTTTCCATTTCAAGCACTGGCAACTGGTGCTGTTGGAGATCCAGGGTGAGGTTAGTGCTTTGAGATGGACCTCAAGAGAAGCGCTAGTGCTGTGCATAAGGAGTCAGGTTCTGGAAATAGCGCAGGTACCGGTGGTTTCAGGGGAGTGAGGCGTGTGCGTGCGCCGGTGCTGTGCCTTTTATACTGGTGAGGTGGAAGCGTGGAACTGCTCGAGTGAGCTCCAGAGTGGCGTTAGTGCTGTGAGAACCAGAAAGGAGAGCCGCGCTGTAAGCTGCAGCTCCAGATGTGGCTCGTGCTGTACGACGGAGAGCTCAAAAATAAGCCTAGGCTGTAAAGCGAAGATCCGGAGGGGAAGCTGTTATGGACTGAAGTGCTGTGAGAAGGAACTTTTCAAGTATTGGTAGTTCTGTGAGATCAATCACTTGAGGGTGACCCCTCAGCTCAAGCGTCAAAGGCTGAGCTGATACTGTGAGTTGGTGCTGCGAGAAGGAGTGTCAAAAGGGGAGCTGGTGCCTAGGTGGGATGGAGGGCCAGAAGCAGCATTGGCACTGAGAGGTAGAGCATCAGAAGCAGAGCTAGTGCCACAAGAACAGCTGGCACTGGCAGATGGTACATCAGGAGGGCAGTAGGTGGTGTGAGATAGTCCAAATAAAGAGCTGGTGTTGTGAGATGGAGCTTCCTATGAAAGTTACGGGGTGCCCTCAAGCAAAAATTAACTACTGTTTCGGATTTGACGACATTTCACAGCGGGGGAAACACAGACTCATTCGTGACCCTGGTGTTTGCCCAACAGTGATTGCTGCTTTTTATTTTTATGGTGGGTGCCACCCTGTATCTACCCTCCCCTTCCTATCTTGCAGACAGAAATATTGTCACCTACAACTGAGTGCTGTTCAAAATACCATATTCTGCAAGGAAACCACATGCAATAGCATCTGCATGCTTCAAGTGACCATGCCCAATCTGTGATTAAAAACATTCCATATGGGGAGATGTCCTGAATTAGGTGAAACTGCAGCAAAGAGATTAACTTCAGGACAAATATTAATGATGGGAAGGGTCATTTTATGGATAGGGGCTATGATGCCAACTAGCTTACACTAGCTGAAAGGAAAATTCAGAGAATCACGAGAGACATGTCACTCAAAACCAAGGATAGGAAGGCCAAACAGAGACATGGTAAATTGGCATTTATCACCAAATATACCATGCAGAGTGACATTTAAAAAAACAATCTTTAGGAAACATTGACATATGTTATTGGAAATTCCGGGTTTGCAGGATGAAATAAGCACATACCCTGCATATGTATTCATAAGGGGCTGTACAGGTAGAGATTTTCTGTGCCCCAGCTATGTGACAACTTCCCAGTGAACCAATACATGGTTACCATCCAAACCGCAGGGTTTTAACACTTGTAATAACTGCAATATGTGTCAATATGGCCGAAGTGGAACAGAGGAGTTTAGTTTAAATACTTCTTATGGGCATGGTATCAAGCATTTTATTAATGCAACACTCATTTTGTAATTTATGTTTTTAGTTGTAGTTACCATATGATATATGTTGGGAGTACATCAAGCAGCCTTAAGTTGCGGCTACAGGAGCACGTGAGACCTCTGAAGAATGGTGATAGCAGATATTCTATGTCTAAGTCCAAATTACTTTTTCTTTTGGTTTCATGGGACTGAGTGGACTGTTCAAATAGCATTTGTAATAGAGACCTTCAGGCAAACCGAGGCTAACTGGACCTGGCGCCTCAAAGCAAAGCAGTTGGGACACAATACTGACAATGAGCTTCATAATTTTATGGGTTGATACTGGAATGAGAGGTCTGTAGTATCATTATTTCATGTCCGGCTGCATTGGCTTTGTGCACTCTCACCAGTGTTAAACATCGTCTTGAGGTTATTGCTTATCATATTGGATCTAACTGGACTGTTCAGGACATCACCTTTTAGCCCTTTTGATTGTGTGTGTTCTTGGATGTAGCAAAATAAAATTTTGACCCTCGTGATAGCACTGGTTGTGCTGGAGATCTGCTGGGCCCAGTTTATGTGAGGGGCTCTGCACATTTCTATGCTTGTACGTACTGCATGATCAAGAATAGCGCTGTTTTGTGGTACATCAGATGTGGATGTTGGGGGCTCACCCCTTGTTGGTCACATATGCTATGTGGGGCAGTTGGAAAAGTTTTTTGTAACCTTAATGGTTTTAAAGCCTCTGTACATGGGTAGCCACAACAATGCAAGTGGGCTTTCACTTACTCGTCTGATGTTTTATGTCAGCCAGGAGAAGCTATGGGATATGGATATCTGCAGGGCCGGCTCTAGGCTCACGGAGGCCCTGAGCAGGGAGTGTAGGTAGGGGGCCCGAGGCCGCCAAATCCCTGCCAGGGGCCGCCACGCAAATATGTATCTAAGGATATATATTGGCGTGGCGGCCCCTGGGGTTTGGCGGCCCTGTGCAGGTGCACAGCTTGCACATGCCTTAGGCCGGCCCTGATATCTGTCTGCCAACTTGGTATATTCTAGCCTGCCCACACACAAGGGCCTCTGGCTGGATGCAGAGCCATATGCTTAAGTACTCTGAGATATTGGGTGCCGCTGAAAAGGAGCGTAATGCCTTACATGAAAGGCTGATTCCCAACAGTATTACTTAGGACATTGGGTTGATGGATCAGGCATTAGGGACATGATGTGCTCAGACATGGGCAACCATGTAGCCAGAGGGCAATGATCCTAAGAATATTTGATCTCTTTGAGTGTGAACATGATGCCTCACTTATTTGATATTATTTTGTTGTAAGAGTATCTGCCCCTCTTTGTTAAACTGGCTTAATGTTTGACCTGTCGTAATGTCAAAATGCTATCACGTCTCCCGCAATATGGTGATGTTTAGAAATGCAACAATATGACTTATTGAATGGGAGTAGTATACTTTATGTTACATGCACTATCCTCTTGTGTGACAAATCGGGCTAATTCCCCCGCTGTCCTGGGGGGTGGGCGCACAGCGCCCCAGTGCTCATGACGAGCTCAGCTCATCATGAGCCATGGTGCTCGTGTGCTCATGACGAGCTGAGCTTGTCACGGCTACACCCGTTTCTAAGAACGTTCAGCACAGCGGGGGAATTAGCCCCGCGTGCGAGCGTTCGGAACGTTATGACGAGCTGAGCTCGTCATGAGCACACGAGCACCTAGTCTCATGACAAGCTGGGCTCGTCATGAGCGTGGGAGGGGTTAAATAATGACTAAACTCATGATATATAAAAATTTCCCTAGGTGCCACCACAAGAGTACACAACACCCCTTTGGGATAGAGGCGACTGTCCTATCTACTGATGAGTTGTATGACAACTTGGCCATAATTGATGACACGATTTGAACTGTTTTTTCTTATATGTTAAAGAGGTATATACAGAACACTATGCATGCCTGTCATTATCCTCTTTTCTTTTCCCTTTGTAGTATCTTATACATAGGGATACCCTCTTCTTGTAAAATTTTGTATTGGGCGTTATCTAATAATAATAATAATAATAATCCACATTTGTATAGCGCACAATCACCCGTTAGGGTCTCTAGGCGCTGGGGGGCCGTCGGGAAGATTAAGCAAGCTATTGCCCAGAGTCACATGGTGCTGGGCTAACCTGCCGCCGGAGCCGGGGATTGAACCCTGATCCCCAGATTCCAGCGTCAGTCGCCCTGGCCACGGCGCCACACCTCTCCCACCTATCTGATTGTAGTGTCATTCCTTTCTTCTGTTGTTCAGGCTTCACACATATACAAATAGATTATTTTGTTTTTTCCAATCTTGACGCTGTTGGCTTTAGGATGTTTCTCTTACACATGAGGTGTTTTGGGACAGGGCCTCTATCTTTGAGAAAGGGCGATCTGCGCGCACTTGATTATGTATGTTATTTTTAACCTTAGCATTTTTTGGGGGGTTGTCTGTATATGGTTTTTAAATATCAGTGTATATGTTTTATTGATTGATGTTTTGTGGTGTATCATTTACAGCCCTGAAGAAGTTCATGTTTATGAACGATATGCGTTGACTGTTTGGCTGTTTTTCTGAAATAAATTGAACACAATTGTAGTGTAGTTCCTATATTCCCAATAGGCTCTGCGCATTGGAGTAACATAAATGATAGTTTAGACGTTGGACTGAGGTCGACTAGGTCTCTATTGAATATGTTAGACTTAATTATGAATGCCAGCTAGCTCAGAGGTCACTAGAAACTTTCTCGAGTAAACAAGAAGGTATTAACTTTCCTGAATAGACAAGAAGGGATTAGTTTCTGACAACCGCATAAACATGACAACTTTGCTCCCTCCAGAATAAGGAGTATATCTCTAGAGTCGTGGAAACAATAGATAACTATTTCACTCAGTCAATCGTGCATGCTTAGTTCCACCAGAAATACAGAGAAACAGAGAGACGGGCGTTTTCAATAAAAGTGGTTATTTATTGAGCAGTCTTCTTTCTCATGCAAGAGAAGTGAGTTGCCACAATTGCAATACTTGTCATAAAGTAAAGTGCGTACAGTAAAAGGAGTATTATAAAATAATACTGTAAAAGCATGGTATGGTTTCTAAGCCATACGGTATCTAAAATAGATAAAATATATACATAGATAAAACCATGACTAAACGTACTCAACTGGTGCTTCTAAGATACGCCTACCCCGGTGTACCTAACCTAAGCCTAGTACGTGGGAAGGAGTATGTGAGCTGCAGTTTAAGTTAACCCCTTCCATGCTCATGACGAGCTCAGCTCGTCATGCAGTACAGTGCTCCTGTGCTCATGACGAGCTGAGCTCGTCATGACCACACCCGTTTTATTGCTGTCCAGCACAGCAGGGGAATCGTTCTAGCAGCGATGCGGTTAAGATAGTTTTTGCCAAGAATCTGAATCAAGAATTCTATAAGGATCTAATCAGCTCCGTACCTTGGTTATAGAATGAAGGAGGTCTTGTATCTCTTTCTCAGGACTCGATCTCCCAGCAACCCGCAAGGGTGACTGGAAACACTGGAGCTGGATTTCTCGGCAGGAGAAAAGACAGCGTCTCTCTCAGTGCGTCAATGGGAGGGTCGGCTTCCTTCGGCACTTGCCACAGCAGGGCGTCGGGCAAGTAGATAGCTGATCTGCTCCAAACCACCGTGTGTTTGCTAGGGCAGCTGCTGGTATATTTATACCTGGAAGGTGCAGAGTTTGACGTAAGGTTGGACATAAGACGTCACTAAGAACTCGCAGTTCTTTCAGGACTCCAGGAGTTCTTGGACAAATCAAAACAGAATCAGGGGGAATTCCCGGGCTGCTGGAGGCTTGGTTTGTTTTAAGAACGCGTTGTACTTTCTAGGAGTCTTTGGGAGTAGCCTTGCCGTATTTGGACTGCATTGGCTATGACTAAATATGGATATGATTCTTATGCCTTTATAAGGATATGATTTGTTATAACCACATAAGGGCATAAATCGGGAATATTTAAATAGGGTCCTAGATACGTTCACAACACCCACTCCACGTATAATGTCCATCATTACTAAATACTAAGCAATTCTAAACATATGAATATGCATGTGTTTTCCATCCCACCCCAAAATACATAAAATGCACTTGAAATGGTATGTACACGAAAAATGAGTAGTATACTTTACGTTTTTAAGCAGTGGTATCATTCAGATAATGCAAATATAGTACGTTCAAATATTGGCTGAATGAATCATGAAAATTACATTCATGAAATGGCTCTTAATACAGAAGAGAAGGTCGAGACCATTTCACCACATATTTATACAAGATTGCACATGTGCTAGAGGCTGAATCAAAATATTGTCTCTAGGGGGGCGTAGCCAGCACCATGTCGTGCTATGGCGTGTGGCTCCGGAGCTCCCGCCGAGCTGCTTCATAATCCCTCATATTTTGCTAACCCAAAACCCACCGAAATAATTGGGGCGAAGCAGGGACACGGCGCGACCCAGCGGAGGCGTGTGACGAGCGGTGTGCCCTCAGGAAACGTCCACTACGCTAACTTTTGCAGCAGCTTTGTGCGCCCGGCCGGAGACAAGATGGCGGCCGGGGCACTCGAGAATCGTCAATAGAGCCGAAACTCGGCCTCCAGACCGGCGGCGGGCCCCTCCACTGGGGTAGCGAGACGGTGCTCTCTGTGTGGCATTCCGTCGGACCTGGGCACCTCCGAGACACAGAGTAGGAAGCTCCGGTACAGAACACCTCCTTTACCAAGATGGCGGCCGATGCACCCTCGGGGTGCTGAGGGCGACCGAGAGTTCATTGTCTCGCTCTCAGGAGGACTTGTGAGGTGTGCGGCGGAGAGGTAAAGGGTGGCGGCCCTGCCGGGGGTGAGGCCTGGGAGAGGGGGCCCCCGAGGAACCACTGTGGGTCAGGTTCGGGCGGCGAAGTGCACCAAGATGGCGGCCGGGGCCGCGAACCGGGGATAGAGGGATCCCGGTCCCGGCCTCAGGCCTTGCGGCGACCGTGACGCCTTATACCCAGACAATACCCACATTTAGATGCCAGCTGGGTGCTCGGGTGGCCCTGCCCCCTCGCAACTACAGCCACGGAGGGAGCTAGCTGGGAGATTGCGCCACGCATCGGACGCCAGCTACTAGGCCCCTGCCCAGCTGTAAGAGGCCTTGAACACTGATTGTGCCCCGGACCACAAGGGAACTGTTATACATCAGGCCCCCCCCTACCTACCCCCGGCTTCCCCCCGAAAGAGGGCCTGCCACGGACAGCGACGGAGGCTCGGGGCCCGGTGGGCATCCCTGGGGGGGCGCGCGTCGGAGATGAGGGGCCTGTGAGTCCTCTCTGGCGACATTCTCCAGCGATCCGACGGCCAAGGGGTGCGAGAAAGAGACGACATTGACCCACGTGACACAGCGGTGTGTGGCTCTTGGACACCCAGCGCACAGGGTGAGGTGCAGACGCGACGGCCTGTCCATTAGGCCACGACCAGCGACGGGGAGATAGGGTGCACCATTGTTTGCTCTGCGCGCTTGAAACTGCCATCTTCCAAATCATGGGAAAGCGGGACCCGCTGCGAAAGCGCCTAAACAAGGGCCAATGGACAACTTTACAGCGCCGAGACAAATGGCGGAGATCCTCACGGCCTCATCAACTGGGCGCTCTGATACCGAACTTCTGATGGGGGCCATCCAGGCTTCCGGAGCCGATATCCAGGAGTCCCGAGCGGCCCTGGAGGTCAAGATAGGCGAAGTGGGCTCCGAGGTAACGCTATTGCGGCAAGACTTCCGAAACTTAACTGACAGGGTGACTTCGGCAGAGGCGCGGATGGGCGAGGCCGAGGACTCGATCACTACCCTGAGAAAAGACATGGCGGAGCTCAAGGCATCCCATCGGCACCTACTGTGGAAGGTAGACGACGCCGAAAACAGAGCAAGATGCAACAACCTGCGCTTTGTTGGGTTTAGGGAAGGGATTGAGAAGGCGGATATGGTGTCCTTCCTCTATGCCTGGCTGAAGGAAACCTTCCCAGCGGTGCAGTTCTCGCCTTGCTTCGTGATTGAGAGGGCGCAAAGGGCCCTTCTGGCAAAGCAGCCGGAGGGAGCGAGACCGAGACCGGTCATTGCAAGCTTTCTTAACTTCGCTGACAGAGACCTGATCCTACGAGAGGCGAGGAAACTGGGTGAGATCCGTTTAGAGAATGCGCACATCATGATCTTCCCGGATTACAGTCAGGAGGTGCAAAAGCAATGTCGCTCCTTTGACACAGTGAAGGCGAAACTTAGAGAATTGAACATCTCCTACATGCTACTCTTTCCGGCGAAACTCAGGGTGCTCTACAAGGAACAGTCTCTCTTCTTCACCCATCCGGAGGACGCCTGGCAATGGTTAGAGGAGCGCCCTATTCTTAACGGCAGAGAGACTGTCGGACGGGAAACTTTGGACAGATCTTTGCGAAATGGGCCCCAGTGGGATCTGCCGAAGGCACAGAGGATGAGGTCCAGGAGGTCCAGGAGACAACACCCGGCGACGCCGTATCGGGGACGCGGATCAGGAAGCACACGGAAGGGACGATCGGCCTCCCCGAGTGGAGTGGCGGAGGTGGGCTCGAGATTTAACTGTTTACGAACCACTGCTCGTTCGGAGGGGGAGGACGAGGTGGAACTTGAGAGCCGCACCTCTGGAGAGGAGGAAAGTGAGGACGGGGGTCGATCTGTCCACCCCCTGGTTGATGCGATTCGAGTGTTGGAACAGGACATGTCTGGACAGCACAGCGCACCTGAATCAGAGACTCAGGACTCCAGATCATGAACAATGGTGGATCGGGACATTGAATATGCAGCTCGGTGATGGGAAGCACGCAAGTTGACAGGCCCTTTTTGATTACTTATGTTAATTGTTTGTATAAGTTCAGTTTCTAATTACACTCCTGATCAGGCAGTGGAGGGAGGTGCTAGGAGTGTTTAAAGGGAGGGATGTGTGGGAGGGCGACAGACCTTCTCCTATGACCAGTTCTGCCTCGTGATGGGTCGGGACTGGATGGGGAGGGAGGTGGGGTGGGGGGTGGAAGGGGGTCTTCCGTTCACTCAGGTAGGGGAGGGGGAGGGGAAGGTTGGGAGGTGGGGGTAACAGTCGGGAAGAAGCAGTTGTACACTCTGATGTTTCACGTCACATTTCCGCAACGGAATTCAGCCTCACTACTGTGTCGCATCCACGAATGGCTAGTGCACGAACGACACCGCAAGTGGACATCAGGGGAGTTAGTATTCTGACATGGAACGTGAACGGGCTGGGATCCAAGGTCAAGAGAGGGCTAGTGAACTCCTACCTTAAAAGATTAGATCCAGACATAACCTTACTCCAGGAAACGCATCTTAAGGGCACACAATGCGCCTTCGTAGCTAGGGGGCGTTTCAGAGTACTGGCGCATGCGGGCTACACGTCCGATTCCAGGGGGGTAGCGGTTATTATCAAAAAGTCTTCCCCATTTTCCATCTCCCGCACCTGGATAGACCCACTGGGGACGTACGCTGGAGTCCAAGGGACATGGAATAGACGCACATACACAATACTTTCGGTTTATGCTCCGCCCAAGCTGCAGGCACGTACACTCAAGGCTTTGGCTAGCATCCTCCTAGACACGGCTGACTCTATCCAAATCATGGGAGGTGATTTTAACGATGTGATGGACGTGGGGCTGGATCGTTCAGGGGAGGTAGATAGAGGTGGGACACAGACCGCCCTGGCTCAACAGATGCACACTTTGGGTCTCACGGATGTTTTGAGATGGCTACATCCTACCCAGCATGCTTACTCCTACTACTCAGGGGCACACAAAGTATTTTCGAGGCTTGACTATGTATTAATGTCCAGACAGTACTTGAAAGTAGACGATACGGCGGATTATAAGGCCAGAGGGATATCGGACCATGCGCCATTATGGGTACGGACGGGCCACAGCAATGTAATGGTCAGTCGTCCCAAACCTTGTACACCCAGACCAATCGGGTTTTTTACCGGACAGGGCCACAAAACTGAACCTTCGATGTACCCACAATTGGCTCCAGGAAGTGAAGGGACGGGACGAGCCGCACTGGTTTCTCTCCCTTGATGCCGAAAAGGCCTTTGATGCGGTTCATTGGCCATTTTTTTTTTTTTTTTTTCAAAGTTACTTTGGCCATTTCTTAATGCTGTGCTCCACAAATTTGGGTTTGGTCCTAACTTCCTGAAGTGGATCCAGCTCCTTTACACTGCTCCGAGTGCTAGGGTACGGATTAATGGAAGACTCTCCTGTGAATTCCTGATACAGTGGTGACCCGTCAAGGCTGTCCCCTGTCACCCCTCCTCTTCACACTTACTATTGAGGTCCTGGCAGCTAAGATACGTCAGGATGACGTTATCTTAGGTTTTAAAAGGACCGACACGGACCCTGCACAAGAGAAGATATCACTCTATGCAGACGATGTCCTCCTGTATATCACGAAACCTGAGACTACGCTACCGGAGCTGTTCCGTGAGCTAGGGCAATATGGTAGATGGGCAGGACACACCATTAATTGGCACAAATCGATAATTTATGACCCAGGGGGAGGGGGCAGGTGGGTCGAGTTGCCTGACCAACTACTGACGACCACTGAGGGATTTCAGTACCTCGGGATATACATCACTTTAGATAAACTTCTGTCGTTCCGAAAGAATTTGGAAAGGATTATCCTGAGCTCGGTGGCAGACATGGACCAATGGAGGCAGCTCCCACTCACACTCCTAGGGCGAGCAGCGATGTATAAAATGATCATCTTACCAAAATTTCTATACGCTCTACAAAATGAATATTATCCTCTTCCGGCCTCGGTACTAACCAAAATCCACTCTGACCTGAGAACCTTCCTGTGGCTGGGTAAGCAACCTAGGGTGGCGCTGTCTACACTCCAAAGGCATCAATATAGCGGGGGGATTTCACTCCCTAATCTGGAGGCTTACTACTGGGCGGAACATATGGCGCCGATCAATGACTGGCTACATGCCCCGGCGGATCACCCAACTTATGCCCTGGAAAGGCTGAAGATGTCGTCCTGAAACTTATTGTACTATATATACGGAGGCTCTAGACTGACACCGCTCTTGCAAGCCACTATGCTCACGCTTAACGCGTGGAATAGGGCAGTGAGACGCATGGGCTGGGAGAAGAGGCCTACTCGGCAGACGTCACTGTGGCATTGCCAGTGGCTAACAGAACTTCATAAGCTACGTGGCTTCCGGGGCTGGGACGACATCGGCATCTCCACAATAGGGGATGTGATCGCTAAAGGGGAGCTGAAATCTTTTCAAACCCTTAGTGCCGAATTTTGACTACATCCTTCCCAACTCTTTAAATACACTCCGTTACGACATGCTTGGCGTGCACAAAAAATCCCACTCATTGACATTCCTGAATATGCGCCTCTGGAGGGTAGACTCCTCCCGGATCGGATCCTGGGTAAGGCGGTTTCCCTCACCTATAAGTGTAGTGTAGTTCCTATTATCCCAATAGGCTCTGCGCATTGGAATAATATCTTCAATAGTATAGACGTAGGACAGAGGTTAACTAGGTCTTCTACTGATGATATTAGACTTAAAGTTTAGTGTTTGCCAGCTAGCTCAGAGTTCACTAGAAACTTTCTCGAATAGACAAGGAGGAGTTTAACCTCCCTGGATAGACAAGAAGGGATTTAGTTTCTGACAACCATAGAACATGACAACTTTGCTCTCCCCTAATCAAGAGTGTATCTCTAGAGTCGTGTGAAAACAAAAGACAACTTATTTTACTCAGTCAGTTCAGTGCATTCTTAGTTTCACCAGATTGTAGAGAAAAGGAAGAGACGGGCGTGTTCAATAAAAAGATGTTATTTATTGATCAGTCTCTTTTCTCATACAAGAGAAATGAATCGCTATTATTGCAATACTTATTGTTAAGTAAAGTGCATACAGTAATAACAGAATTATAAAATAATACTGTAAAAGCATTGATATGGTTTCTTAGCCATATGATACTTAAAATGGATAAAATAGATACATACATATATACATTGACTAATCGTACTCAACTGGTGCTTCTAACTACGCCTACCCCAATGTACCTGACCTAAACCTAATACATGGGCGGGAGTAGATAAGTAGCAGTTTAAGTTAAGTTTGCTTTGCCAAGGGTCTGCTTCAAGAATTCTCTGCAAGGGGTTATTCAGTTCAGTACCTGGGATTTAGAAGGCTGGAGGGCTGGTATCTCTATCTCAGGGCTTGATATCCCAGCTGCCTGCAAGGGCGGCTGGAAGCGCCGGAGCTGGATTTCTCGGCAGGAGAAAAGGCAGCGTCTCTCTCTCAGCGCGTCAGAAAGGAGGGGCCGCGTCTGCGGGCTTCGCTGTCAGCTGGGCTCCTCGGCAAGTCTCGCTGCTCCAATCTTGTCACTACCTTGTGTGTTTGCTTAAGGCAATGTCGGTATTATTTATACCTGAAAGGTGCCGAGATTGACGTAAGGATGGACATAAATATGTCAATAAGGATGTCATACGAACTGGTCGTTCGCACATTCTTTACTGAAGTTCTCGGCTAAATCAAAACAATGGCTGCGGGGATTTCCCAGGTCGTGGTAGGTTTGATTTGTTTTGAGAACACCGTATGCCTATTAGGGGGCTGGAGAAATAGTGCTTGCCTAATGAGATGGCATGCGCTATGACCTAATCAGATAACGGGCTTCTGTGCCGTTGTATGGCTAATCAGATAACGGGTTTAAGTGCAGTTGAATGGCTGCTAGTTAATTATTAACCAGACAAGGGTCAGAAATAGGGGGATCGATACAGTACCCATAGTAAATACATCACACCCACTCCACGTAATCTATGTCCATATTTACAAATCTAGGCATAGTAAACAAAACTAGTAGTGCATGTGTATACCGAACCACCCCAAAAATACAATCAAATGCATTCTGAAAATTCGAAATGCGAAATACACAAAAAGATGAGTATAGTTACTATATGCACTTCAAGCAGTATAATAATGCTAAATCTAATACACATATTTTGAAATCAGCATGAAATTACACATGAAATGGCTCTTAATACAGAAGAAAAAATTCGAGACCATCTCATCACAAAATCATAAATACTTGTGAACATGCTAGAGGGTAGCTAATGTCTCTAGAGTAGCTAAAAATAGAAATTTTGTTCTCTAGGAATAGTTTTACTTTAAGAAGAAGATAAGTGTCCCAAAAAATCGTAAATATTTTTGGAAATGGATGGGGAAAAAAAAAAATGTCTCGCTCTCTGTAAAAACTGGTGAGAAAATTTCTTATTGCTTTATTTTCAAAGTTGAAGGCCAAATTCAGGGTGTAGGGAACGCCGTGTGCTAGTTTGTTCAAAGTCATTCTTTCTGCTCTGGTGAAAACATCATATTGTTGAGACTTTCGAAAAAACTGTCAACTGCTTCTTGCGAAAGTTCCACTAACTCGGAAAAATTCTGTAACATGCATTCATGAGCATGATTGCCTTCATTGATGTTTCGATCAGCATAGCTGACAGAAGGTCGTACCTGATCGATGCTGCTTTCATCTTGTACTTCACTACTCTTCAATCGTAGTGGTGAAGTCTCCACGAATGCCGTCATCAGGATTGGTAGCCGCTGGGGACAGTACAATGCATGAGCCGTTACCGGACCCAACAAAGTCTCTGCGTCCATTGGCACATCCGATTGTAGTGTCAGACAGGTGTCCAACATGCATTCTTCGCCGCATAGCAAGCACCTTAATACAGGCATAACACAACTTTGCCACATCGGTCTAAATGAAAGAAACCAAGTCATGTTCAGGTCTCTAAGCCGGGCTATTCCAAGGACTTTAGTTATGCGGTCCCTGTAGCGTATGGCTAGGATCTTTTCTTCCATTGTCGCTGGTGTCTTGTCTGTGACGTGGTTTGCCATAGCGAAGTAACAGGATCAAAAATAGGATGCCTGCCACTAGTCCCAAAAGGAGAGGAAGTCCGCCAAAGATGGAATGGACAAAATCAGGAAAAATACCCAGGATGGCTTTGAATGGGGTTAAAGCTCCCGAAAACACTGTCTTAAATACACTCGAGATTCCACTTGTATCAGAAATATTTAAGATTTCACTCAGTATTTCTGCGAAATGTATGGGGGAATTGGTTGATAACAGTGAATAAATTTCTGCAGTTGTCCTTGCAACTAGGAGATCATACGTTTCTTTTGATGACGTTAACCGGGTTGGCGTCTGTAGGAGCACAGTCTTCATTCTGCTTAAAGTATCAATTCGAATAGAAGAAATTTTCAAACTGGGCCATAACCTTGCCTCCCTGTCTCAATTTGAGTTACTTTCCAAGCTTCATTGTAAGCTGCATATATAGAGGCCACTATGAAACGTTTTTGACGCTGTTTGCGTGGTCCCATAATGAAATCACGCAAGTCAGCACCCTCTTGAAGTAAAGTTAGGTGTTGCTTAATTTCTGCCAGTGTGGATGTTTGTAGCCATTGAAGGCAGAGCTTGCCCACACTGTAGGTAGTTACTATCCCTGGATGTTGTCTTTGGGAATATCTAGGGTCTGGCCTGGTCAATTTGACCCCTATATTTTGTTCAGGAATCTGTCTTGACAGTTATTTGTGTCTGTGGGCCTGATCAACCATTGTTTCCAATCAGGATGTGTTCTGTTTTGGTTTAAAATATGGTTCACGTCTATCTCAACATCTATAGAGCTATTACTGTTCGTTGTTGGCTTTGGAACAGACGGTTTGTTTAAGTCTTTGATTTTGGCTAAGCCAAGACAGGTAGTTTGTTGAATAGTGTCATTCAAAAATATAATTTGTTCTGGGATCATACAGGCTCTGAAGAATGATTCTATACCTTGTACTTGCCAATCTTTTGTACCCCAAACAGTTTTTGCTTCAATGTTATTGTTCCAGAAATCAAAACCAAATGTATTCATTTGCTCAAAAAATGAATCTGAATATATCAATTTCGTGTTTGTAAGCATGGTCTTCATACCAGTCTTATTCGACAATTTGAAATAAAATGTTTCTGCATTACTTGTGTTAAACCCTGAAAAATATGAATATTTATCATAAAATGTTTTAGAACTACCCTTTGGAGGAGTAGCACAATGTTCCCATTGGTTATAATTTAAAACATTTCTAGGTTGTGCAGATTTATGGAGATAATGGTTACCATAGTGGTTGTAGCAGAACATTTGATCATAATTAGACAAACCCTGCAAATAATCATGTTCTGTAAATTTAGCAGACATTACTAGGTCAGACATCATATCATTTATACTTTCAAAGTCCCAATCATCAGCAAATGTGCTTGGTTTTACAAAGTCACTTAACGAGATCTTCAATTGATGTCGATACTTCAGGATTTCAACCGGGCCATAGATTTCATAATCAATATTGTCCCATGCTACACCGCCTGGTATAGGATTGGCTGTGAAGTTCACTGAAGAAAGTTCTCTTTTCTTGACGTGTGAAGATGTGTGTGGTTTAAGGACCAAGTTGATTTTCTGGCTTGCTGTGTCCATTTTAGCATATTTTCCCTCAATGAAATGTCCCAAGCATAGTACCATGATGAGCCAAAGTATGAGGATAAATGCACCTAATGTCACCCAAATTTCAATCCATGGAGAAGTCAGATAGGTTCCCTTTAGTTGATGAAAAAGTTCCTTTGCTTTGTCTTTAAAAGTTTTTGTTGATGGCTGTACTTCTGGTTCACTTGGATCTTCTGAAAAATCATCGCAGTTGATGAAGTAGCCGGATGCCGTTCTGTCAATTGTTCCAATTGCTTCTGGATTACTTTTTGCTTTTGGATTTTGCTTTGTTTCATTAGCAAAGTCTGTAGTTACATCATCGTAGGTTGTTGTTCCTTGATGAAAAGCTTTTATTTGGGTTTTAAGAGGTTCAAGTTCCATTGCTTTGATGCATAGTCCTTGTTGTTTCACTGTAGATTTTCCAAATGTGATCAGTCTTTCAGTTTGAACCTCTGTGGATGTAGCAAACTTTGGTGTTCTGCTACTTCTTGGGAATCCACTTGGCCTACTATTTGTTATCGGCCACATGATTGTGGTTTAACCAGGTCGATGGATATGACTCGGTTCTCCTTTTTACCAGCAAGGGGCGGTAGTACTACTGATCTTGTCCCGTTGATAGACAAGACAGGAACTGCTTTTCTGTAAGAAGGCCCAAATTCCTTCTTTACCGCGATCTTCTCTCTGACCAGATCCCCGACTTTTGGAATCCAGACAGGCCTTGCTGGGACAGGTGGTTTTTCTTCAGTGGTTGTTGGCTGCTGTTTCAACTTTATGTTGCTCAGGTCTTTTCTTGTTTCATTTAGGTCCTGTAAAATAGCCAAGCGATCTTTGATATCAAAGCATTTTTCTTTAACCACTGAAGTCTGACTATCTAAGTCCTGGATTAACATTCTAGTCCCAAACAATAGTTCGTACGGACTGAGTCCTTTCAGAGAATTTCTTGGCAGGTTATTTAGACTACGTTGGACACTTATTAAATGTTTGACCCACCCAGCTCCTGAACCTAATACCTTTGCTGTTATAGATTGCTTTATGTCACGGTTTTTTCTTTCTACGATTCCGTTTCCCTCAGGATGAAATGGACAAGAGTACCGCAATGCAATGCCCATGCTGGTCATGGCCTCCCTATAAGCTTGAGAGCTAAAAGCAGGACCCTGGTCAGAATGTAGCATGCCAATTGCATATGTGCCGATAAAGACTCGCAAATCTTTTATAACAGTTCTGGCGTCAGCCGATCGCTGGGGCCACATCCATATGAATCTCGTGCATGAATCCACTGCGACCAAGATATATTTATAGTTACCATCCCTTTGTAAGGGACCACAGTGGTCCAGATAAACACAGGCTAATGGTTTATCTGAGATTAGAAGGGGCGTCTGTGCTGGTCGTTTCACTGTTGATACTTTCATTCTTTGACATATTTCACATTCTAGAACATAGTTCCTTGTCTGTCGTCTCATTTGTGGCCACCAGTATCTCTGTTTTAATAATGATACTGTGGCTGAAACGCCAGCATGTACAGAAGCAAGCCCTTCGTGTGCCGCTATGATGAGTCCTAACCTATGTTCCATGTTTGGAATTGCCCTATCCCCCACTCCAGGGATTCGAGCAAACGGAACATTATTTGTATCAGTTATGTATGAGTACTTTACTGGAAAGCCTTTCGGGAGTGTTTCTATCGCATCTTTTACTGTAGCGCTGACAGCCTGTAATATTTCGCTGTCTATTTTTGTTTTTGACCGAGTGATGGCAGCTACGGAAGCCGTTTGCACAGCTGCCTTCGCGGCCTCATCAGCCAATGAATTCCCTGCAACGTGAACGCCATCACTCTGATGACTCAGTGTATGTATCACGTGAGTCTTTTGTAGTTCTTTTTGCAAAAGAACTACTTGTTCCCAAAGCATTTTATGCTTGATTGTGTTACCTTTTGCGTCTTTAAAACCATTCTGAACCCAGATCTGCAAGTATTCATTGTAAGATTGGATGCAGTAATATGAATCGCACACTATGAGTGTGGGGAATTCTCGATCGGTATTTTCAAGCGCCATCTTGAATGCCAGTAGTTCTGCTCTTTGAGCTGTACAGTCTCCTAGAGATTGCGTTTTAGTGACCACTGGTTTAAATTTTCCTTCGTGCCAGCGACCTTTAACAATCGCGCACGCAGCACTGTAAGCTTGCTTACCCCCCACTGCGGGTTGTGCTGATCCGTCTGTATATATTATACAGCCGTAATGTTCTAGAGGAAGAATTTCGGTCGGCGGAGGACATTCGAATTCATATTGGAGAAACTCTTGTGTTTTTAAGTTGGGATCAAATTCGTATGCCACGTCTGTTGCAGCAAGAGAATTAGCCCATTGTATCCATCTCGGATGGAGTGCTTTAGCATTCGGAATGCTTGCCTTTGTTACCGCCTCCAGGGCGGGTATCGGTGTCACGATGATTATTCGTTTACCTTGTGCTAGGGCTCGTTCTTTTGCTACAGCAGTCTGTACCGCGGTTAGAATTTTTTCCGTTGGGCTAAATTTCATTTCAGCTTTTGTGTACAAATGTGATTTGTATGCAATTGGTACCTTCTCTCCTTCATTAGCGGTCAGGTATGTGAATCCGCATATTCCTGGGATGACTCGAATCACAAGGTTGCGTGTGTTGTCACGTGTTTGTAATTTTGTTTTAACTAACATATCTGTTTGTAAAGATCTCAAAATTTCTGTGTGTTTTTGAGTCCAATTGATTCTTTTAAAATCTGGTTTTATAAGATCATAGAGAGGTTTAACTCTCTCTGCATAATTTATAATGTAAGTTCTTCCGAAATTTAGGAAACCTAGTATTGATTGTAAGTTTTTTAGTGTTCTAGGTGCTTGGATTACAGCACATTTCTCTAGGAAATTGTCAGCCAGGCTTTTGCCTTCACTTGATAGTTCATATCCTAAAAACAGGACAGTTAGATTGGCAATTCTTGACTTTTTAAAGTTGAATTTGTAACCCTCTGCTGCGAACCCAAGTATTATGGTGTTCACTCTCTTCAAGTGAGTATCCAAGTCATCATCTGTTAGATAGATGTCATCGACATAAGATAATGCCTCATCATCATATATTTGTAGTAACTCTGTTACTCTTGCTGAGAATAATCCTGGGCTGTTCTTGAACCCCTGGGGCAAACAACAGAAATTTTTTTGCGCGCCATTTATCGAGAACGCGGTCAAATATCTGCTCTCTGGTGCTATATTTTGACAGAAGAATCCATTAGAGATGTCTAATGTTGTTTTGTATTTTTTGCGCACTATGTTATTCATTAGTGCAGCACTATGCGAGTTTTGTACTGCAAAGGTTTTGCAACATGAGTTAAGGTGTCTGTAGTCCAAAACAAGACAATATGAATTGTCTGGTTTGGAGACAGGAAACAAAGGATTATTCATTTGTGAGGTGCAAGTTTCAATCACCCCCTGGTATTTAAGTTGATCTAGGATCTCTTGTACCCGTTTTCTAGCTTCTTGCTTAATTGGGTACTGCCTCTGAGCAGTAGGTTGTGATTTTAACTGGATTTTGTGAGGAGGAGAGTCCTCATCCCATCCCACATGGTTTTTATATAATGCAGGAGCTTGGGCTACTGCCCACTTTCTTGCAAGTGTATATTTTTTATGAATTGGAATATGATTTGAGAAGGCAGGCATAATTATTTCTTCGCCATGAGGGCACTCCCTGACAAACTCTGGTGGCCAGTCTCTTTCAGCTAGAAGGATATCATAGCCCTTGGAGAGATTATCCCAAAAGAGACCCCTTATTTTCCTAGTCTTATCCCCCTCTATACGCAATGTTATTTCATATATTTTATGAGGTTTGCTAACTCTGGTATCTGCAGTTTCCACCTGAATGTATTCATACGTGTCCACTGTCTCCAGATGATTCATAAGGATCTTGCGAGCTATGCTCACTTCTGCTGCGCTGTCTAGCATTGTCTGAGCCCATTCTCCGTTTTTCAGCTGTGTCCTCAGTATTCTCGGCATGGTTGATTACTTAAATACTGGCTACCTTCTTTTTTGGAAACTGTAATTTTTTATTTTGATGAGCAGGTTCTTTGTCTTTGGACTTGACGTGCTCTTCCCTGTGTTCTGATCGTCCTCTTCTTTCCGATTTCTGCAAGGAAGTCTGAAAAGATTGAGAGGGACGTGTATCAATATCTTGATATCTATCAGGTTTTTTTTATATTATTCCTATTTCTAAGGTTGTATTTTTTCTCAGAGGGCTCCCTTTGGGGAGACTTGCGTCCTTGGTCCGGAGATCTTTCTCTCCGCCGAGGAGACCTTCCTCTGGACTGGAATCTTTTTTCTTTAGGAGTGGATTGTTTATTTCCATCCCAGCTCTTTTTTTGAGTGTTTAGATTATTTTTAATAAATACCTTTTCAGGATTTTCAATAAGTTGGGGTGTCACCGGTTTTCCACCCAAACTATCTCTTCCTAGTTCTTCATAGGATTTTTCTATGATTCTGGCAATTTCAAATGGTTGGTCTGCTATATCTGTCTCTTTCAACCTCTGGCGGATCGCCACATTTGCTGCTTCTCCCTTTTATATTGGCTAATAATATTGCCGAGACCTGTTTGAAGTCTTTTAGTAGTTTCATACCAAGAGTTAAAGCAGGTTCTGGACCGTATTCATCTTGAATTTGTTTTAGCACATCTGGTATTACTGACATGGATGGAACACCATGTGTTTTTGTGTAAATGGAAGCAAAGACTGTACCCCAAGTGTCACAGTCCTCCACATGTGGTGCGATTCCCATTGGAAGACAGATAGTCAGAATCCTGTGTTTCTCAACCGGGGTGGTATCTGGAAATACCGCCTCTATTTGAGTGATTTTTTGTGCTAACCAGAATGGAATTTGTTCCCGTTTTGCGGGTACTTTACCTAGACAGGACTGTATGTTCTGTGGTGTAATTTTATTTGTGTTCCCCTGGTGAGGGATCAGCTGTGGAATTTTAATAGCTGGTTGGACTGTTGAAGTCCGCATTACATATTGGACTAATTGTCTATGTATTTTAATTAATTGTTTTAGCTGTGCTAAAAGATCTGGTGCAGACATTTCTTCAATGTCTGGATGTGGTGTGTATCCGGCTAGGACCGGCCACGTTGCTCCTGGTCTACCTAGTGGACCGAGCCTGGTGATGTGATTATTATGTTTTAGGGCGCCATTAAACCAGAGCAGGTGCTCTTGGTATTTGAGTGGTATTTCCACCTCCTCGAAAGGAGTGTACTCATTAGGAGGTTCCTCTATTTTGTAATAGTGGAAGTCCTTTGTTACAGCGTTTGCTGCTGGAAAGTTTATCCATGAATAGAATACCTCTGGCTGCCGATATTCGTGTGCCTCGAATATGACTGTACCACCTCTCGGTGTCAGCCCATTTTCTATAAGTTTTAAAGTTATAGATTTCCTTATGTTGACCGGGATGAGTATTGCATCCGGGTCTTGCTGTAGGAGACTATTGTCATCCGCTAGGAGTTGAGCTGCTATTCTAGCTGTCTCCCTTTCTTCTTCAGCTTGTGACATTCTATTCTATTCTAATGTCAAGAAAGTTATTTTATTTATTTATTTGCAGATCAGGTTTCTATGGAAACAAAGATTAGATGCACAATATTTTGGAACAGTGTATCCTTCAACGTTGAATAAACCAAGAACCATACATAGGAGTCTCCTCCTACTAAGTTTGGCGGATTTAACCTTTCACCCACTCCAGACGTCTTTGGAGTATTATGGGGAAAAGGGGTCTGTGTGAAAAAGCACGACTGAGTTACTCTAATGTCTTACGTTAGATTTATCGCCTATCCAAACAGTTGGGCGCCATGTAGTGTAGTTCCTATTATCCCAATAGGCTCTGCGCATTGGAATAATATCTTCAATAGTATAGACGTAGGACAGAGGTTAACTAGGTCTTCTACTGACGATATTAGACTTAAAGTTTAGTGTTTGCCAGCTAGCTCAGAGTTCACTAGAAACTTTCTCGAATAGACAAGGAGGAGTTTAACCTCCCTGGATAGACAAGAAGGGATTTAGTTTCTGACAACCATAGAACATGACAACTTTGCTCTCCCCTAATCAAGAGTGTATCTCTAGAGTCGTGTGAAAACAAAAGACAACTTATTTTACTCAGTCAGTTCAGTGCATTCTTAGTTTCACCAGATTGTAGAGAAAAGGAAGAGACGGGCGTGTTCAATAAAAAGATGTTATTTATTGATCAGTCTCTTTTCTCATACAAGAGAAATGAATCGCTATTATTGCAATACTTATTGTTAAGTAAAGTGCATACAGTAATAACAGAATTATAAAATAATACTGTAAAAGCATTGATATGGTTTCTTAGCCATATGATACTTAAAATGGATAAAATAGATACATACATATATACATTGACTAATCGTACTCAACTGGTGCTTCTAACTACGCCTACCCCAATGTACCTGACCTAAGCCTAATACGTGGGCGGGAGTAGATAAGTAGCAGTTTAAGTTAAGTTTGCTTTGCCAAGGGTCTGCTTCAAGAATTCTCTGCAAGGGGTTATTCAGTTCAGTACCTGGGATTTAGAAGGCTGGAGGACTGGTATCTCTATCTCAGGGCTTGATATCCCAGCTGCCTGCAAGGGCGGCTGGAAGCGCCGGAGCTGGATTTCTCGGCAGGAGAAAAGGCAGCGTCTCTCTCTCAGCGCGTCAGAAAGGAGGGGCAGCGCCTGTGGGCTTCGCTGTCAGCTGGGCTCCTCGGCAAGTCTCGCTGCTCCAATCTTGTCACCACCTCGTGTGTTTGCTTAAGGCAATGTCGGTATTATTTATTTATTTATTTATTTTTTTTTTTTTAAAACCTTTATTTGAGCAAGCAGAAATGTACAAGGATGGGCCTACAACCACACGGGCCAGCCGCTAAAAAGGAGGAAAGACATATCACATAAGCCCGCAGAGGTAACCGTCAATCAACAATGCAGTACTCCACATTATATACAGGACCAAAACAGGTTTTATATAAATGAAAGAACAAACATACAAAAAGGCGAGAGTGTATCACTGAAGGTCAGCCCAAGGGACGCAAGGGGGGGACAGCAACGGAGGTGCAATAATAATATCCTAAGCACTAAGGAGTATGGAGCGGGGGGGGGAGGGGGGAGGGGGGCAGAGACCAGGAAGAAAAAGGGGGGAAGAGCCGGTGATACCAGCTCAGTCCCTATATGAAGATTCCGGGAACGCCAGCCTAGGGAGATAGAGTAATCTCGACAGTGTCCACAAGGGGAGGAGTACAAATGTCGCCACGGTATTCGTTCCATTGACCCCACACCTTCACCCATGCCCTGGGTCTACCCCTGGCCACATAAACAGTTTTCTCACGGAACATGGACCAATCCATATTATCCTCCCATTGCGAGAGGGCAGGGGGCCTGGAGGCCCCCCAGAGTTGCGCAATATCTCGCTTCGCGATCATATAGCCCAGGGTGGCCCATCTAGTCTGAGCCACCGAATAGTCCGTGGGCTCCCAAACATTCAAAAGACAGCGACGAGGTTCCGGTCGTAAGGATATCCCCGTCACCACAGTCATCAGATCAAGCACGGCCACCCAATAAGCAGCCACCATCGGGCACTCCCAAAGAATATGCAGGAAAGTGGCACGCAAACCACATCCATGCTTACACAGTCCATCGGAGGAAAAGCCCATCACCATCAGTCGCGGTCCCGTCACGTACACCCGATGAAGGATCTTCAATTGGACCAAACGGAGTCGAGCCGGTATCGCCACCTCCTTCGGAGAGGAGAGGGCCGATTGCCAATCCTCACCATCAAGTTCCAACCCATCCCCCATCCACTGTTCCCGAAGCCGGGCCAATAAGTCAGTCCGATTGTTAATCAACTTTTTATAAATCAGGGAGATAGTGCTATCAGGAAGATGTTCGTCAAGGATACGGTCTTCAAGTGGGGAAGAGTCAGGCGGAATCTCACCAGGAGCAAACACCGAAACCAAAGCGTGCCTGATCTGTAAATAACGAAAGAATTCCCGACTACTCAGGCCGTAGTCAGCCTGGAGGGCCTGAAACGGGCGCACCGAACCCTTTGAATATACATCCCCCACTTTAGAGATCCCAATCAAGGCCCAACGGTCGAAACCCTTGGAAGACCAAAGACCGCCCAGACGTTCTGAAGCATAAAGCGGTGTCGCCAATGTCAAGCGACCCTCCCAGCCCAGGCTCACATTCGCAGCACGCCACACAGTCAAAGCAGTCAAAGTAGGTCCCACAAGATGGCGCCCAGCGGAGCGAGAATAGAGCACTCTATTAAAGTCACCTCCCGGAAGCTGAAGTTTATCCATCTCAAACGCCGGATTACGACCCGGAGAGAACATAGCGTGATTAATAGCGGACAGATGGGAAGCCCAATAGTATCTCTTAATGTCGGGGAGCGCCATGCCCCCATCGTACCACGGGATGGAAAGTTTAGCGAGAGCAATGCGCGGTCGCCCATCCCAAATAAGTTGCCTCTGAAGGCTCTCAATCTCCCGAAAATAGGTCTTGGGGATAGGATCATAATAATTCTGGAGAGCGTAGAGAAACCGCGGTAGTGACATCATCTTAAACAGGGCCGCCCGACCCAGTGGAGACAGGGGAAGTTTGCGCCAGCGGGCAACGTCCAAACGGAGCCTAAGCAACGGGGGAAGGAGATTACGATCAAAACGAAGGGACGGATCCAAGGTAACGAACACCCCCAAGTATTTGAAACCATCCCGGACCACCTGAAGAGGAAGTCTACTCGGCAACGGAGGCAAGATACCAGACAAAACGTATACACAGGATTTAGACCAGTTGATGACGAGGCCTGAGTTAGCGCCAAAGGACGCAAGAACGTCAAATAAAACAGATAGAGACTTGCGAGGGGAAGTAAGATACAAGAGGATGTCGTCCGCATAAAGCGAGACGCGGTCTTCGAAGTCCGGGGCCCAACGAATACCTTTAAGGGACGGTTCCCAACGGAGCCAGGCCGCCAACGGTTCAAGAGCGAGCGCGAACAACAGAGGGGACAAGGGGCAGCCCTGACGGGTACCCCTGCCCAAGGAAAAGGGGGCCGACACTCTACCGTTCACTACAACTTGCGCCAGAGGTTCCGCGTACAACAGCCTAACCCAGCTAACAAACTCGCACCCGAATCCGAATTTCTCAAGTGTCGCCCATAAATAGGGCCATTCCACAGTATCAAAGGCCATGGAGGCATCTAGGGACGCCAAAATGGCCGGTTCAGTCAAAAGCCCCGCCCTCGCCAGCGCGCCGTGAAGGCGACGTAAATTCAGAGCAGTGTTGCGATGCGGGATAAAGCCAGACTGATCCGGATGGACCAACTCTCCAAGAACCGAAAGGAGACGGGTCGCCAAAAGTTTAGCCAACACCTTAGGTTCAACGTTTAATAGGGATATGGGCCTATACGAGGAACAGAGGTCACGTGGTTTACCCTCTTTGGGAATGACGACGATTGTCGCCAGACGCTGATCATAGGGAAGCATGTTCCGCTCACGAGATTCTAGAAACATGGCGCGGAGATACGGCGCCACCTTATCGGGGCATAATTTGTACAACTCAATAGGCAAACCGTTCGGGCCCAGTGCTTTGCCCGAACGGAGCGATCGAACTGCATTGGCTATCTCATCATTCGTAAAAGGGGAGTCCAAAGCAATACGGTCCAAGTCGGTGACACAGGGCAAAGCGATATCACGCAGAAGAAGGCGGGAGTCGTCAACATCCCTCACAGACACGGGAGCATATACCACACGGAAATATTCCGCAAAACGATCAACAATGGCGGTCGGATCTATCACTTTCTCACCACTCGCAGACTGAATCACGGGCACCACACGATTAACCCTTTCTTTCTTGTCCAACCACGCCAGGAGTTTTCCCGCTTTGTCACCCACATCATACAATCTGCCCTGCTGCTCACGAAACATCACCTTTGCAGCGTCAGTGACCAGAGATTTATACGCAAACTGTTTGAGACCCAGGGCATGGAGTTTGTCAGGCGTGACACCAGAGTCCAACTCGTCCTCCAAAGCAGAGATCTCCCCCTCAAGTTCCACCACCTCCTTCCTCCCTGCCCTCTTAGCTTCAACAATCAAGGAAAGGGCCTGTCCACGAATCACGGTTTTAAAAGCCTCCCACAGGGACACAGCCGAAGAGACCGACCCCTCATTTTCCAGGAAATATGAATCCATGGACTTGAGCAAGAGGGTACGAGTCTCAGGGGAGGAAAGATACCAAGGGTTAATGGGAGCCACTCGGCCCGCCGCCTCTACCCCAACCTCAAAACGAAGCCAGAGCGGCGAGTGATCAGAAATACCCCTCGGCAAGTGTAAAATCTCACGAACCGCCGATGATTGGGCTGCGGGCATCAGGAAATAATCCAGCCGGGACAGACTGCCATGGGCCCCAGAATGGAAGGTGTATTGGAGTTGAGTAGGATGCAACAGTCGCCAGCAGTCCACAAGGCCAAAGGTATCTAAAAACCCACCCAACCACTGCTGAGCCTGCGGGGTATCTCTAGGGGGATGGCGATCGTGAAGGCCGGAAAGCACCGAATTAAAATCACCGGCAAGAAAGAGAGTGCTATCAGGGAGATCCAACAGAACACGGCCCAAGTCAGTAAAAGTAGAGGCCTGCAAACCCGGGGGAACATAAACATTGAAGAGAGATAGGGTGCGGCCTTCATATCTACCCACCAGGACAGTATATCTCCCACGGTCATCATGAATCACCTCATCAATAGCCAAGGGAAGGGAGGTTCGAACAAGAATACCCACACCCCTAGATCCGGAGGTAAACCCTGAGTGCGCCACAAGGCGGTAGCCCCATCTATTCATCGCATAACAAACATTACCAATCAAATGGGTTTCTTGCATGAAAACAATGTCCGGTGACAAACGTCGAATACATTTTAAGACCACACTGCGCTTAATACGATCACCCAGGCCATTAACGTTCCAGGAAAGAAATTTCAACCCTCTACCCCCCATCCCCACCACCCGAGCCAAGACCCCTCGTCCATGAGCTAGACATCAGAAACAGCAGCAAACACAGGAGCAAATCGCCTTGAAAACAACACATAGAAAAGAAAAAACTTCCCAACCCCCCTCCCCCAAACTGAAGAGAAACACCCCCCACCCTGCACCCCTGCAAAAAGCTAAAGAGCCACCCCAACCTGCAGTGTGCCTGTCGCCCAAGAACCCCTATTCTACACAAAGACCCCGGAGGAGGAAAGGTCTCCGTTCCATCCACCCCCCGACCTCAGCAAGAACAAGAATAACAAACGAAAAGACAGAATGATCGCAATGTAGAGGGACGCCGGCCAACACCCCTGAGAATGTATTCAAAATAAGACATAAGAGCCGAACAGTTAGATCTCCACACCACCTTCGGCACCGCCAGGGTGAGCGGCGGAGTCTGTCTCAGGAGGACGGTCAGGCAATGAGTCCAGCCAGTCATTAACGGCATCTGGCCGATCAAAGAAAAGGGTACGTTCATTGTATTCAACCCGGAGTCTAGTAGGAAAGAGCATGGCGTAACGTAGGCCCCGATCCCGGAGACGTTTCTTGGCACCACGAAACTCCATACGTTGTCTCTGAACCTGTTGGGAAAAGTCCGGGTAAAAGTTCACCGTAGCGTTCTCAAAGGCCACCGGGCCCTTCACCCGCGAGGCCTGCAGGATAGCGTCCCGGTCTCTATAATGAAAAAGCTTCGCTACAATGGGTCTCGGCGGGGCTCCCGGCTTGACTTCGCCCCCTGGAACACGATGTGCACGTTCCACCGTGAAAAATTTTGTGAGACCAGAAGGGGCCAAATGGTTCAAGACCAGATCCTCAACCAGGAGATCCACCGAGTGGGGTTCAGGGTTTTCCGGTACACCAACCAGGCGAACATTGCAGCGACGCGCCCTGTTTTCAAAGTCCTCCAGGCGACGGGTCATGAAGTCATTCCCCCGACGGAGATTTCCAATCTCAGTTTGGAGCTCCGAGACGTCATTCGTAAGGCTAGAGGATTTAATATCCAGTGATTGCACCCTCTCATTCGTCTTGCCGAGATCAGCACGAATCAGATTCACCTCAATAGCCACGGTGTCAAGTTTGTGGGCCAAGGCCTCGTACTGTAGGCCGATGGATTCTCTCACACCCGAGATGGCGCCCATGATATCCTGTAAGGAGGGCTCCGCCGATTCTTCCAAAATTCGTTCGGACGCAATACTAGAACCAGGCAGGGCAGCTCCGGGGGACCCCTTAGAATGGGTATAACGGTCCATGACATTCGATTGAACTGGAGCTCCGCGCAGAGGTGTTTTCGTCTTGCGCGTCTCTCTGTCCCCTCTGCCCGCCATTTTGAAGATGCGTCACAGGACGAGCCACCAGGTTCGACGGGCCCGACACCCAAAGTACAGGATCAAAAGTACATAAAAAGGGGGCACAACTCGGGTGGAGGTCGCCAAACCAGCAAATAGGTCACATGAAAGCCCAACAGCCGATCCGCCTCCAAGTCTCAGTCGCAACACGACATCCACAGCCGTGGCCCAAGTCGGAACAGAATCGAAACCGAAACCTAGGAAGGGGGGACCCACAAGGCCAGATCTCCTGCCGTTGTTGTTCAATTGCAGGACGGCTACAGTACCGCACCCCGTCCCAGGCGCACCTCAAGGGCGGAGCCCAAAAGTTCAGAGCACCATAACTCAGGAATACGAGATCCAAATCGATCCCTGAAAAGTGCCAGGGTAATCAGCCAAGCGTCCCCTACACGAATTCTTGCAAGAAATCAGGATTCAGCCAGGATAAAATGTCGGGAGCGGCGAGGGTCCGGAGAGCGCTGTGCTCAAGCGGCCATCTCGGATGCCCGCCAAGCTCCTCCCCCCAATGTCGGTATTATTTATACCTGAAAGGTGCCGAGATTGACGTAAGGATGGACATAAATACGTCAATAAGGATGTCATACGAACTGGTCGTTCGCACATTCTTTACTGAAGTTCTCGGCTAAATCAAAACAATGGCTGCGGGGATTTCCCAGGTCGTGGTAGGTTTGATTTGTTTTGAGAACACCGTATGCCTATTAGGGGGCTGGAGAAATAGTGCTTGCCTAATGAGATGGCATGCGCTATGACCTAATCAGATAACGGGCTTCTGTGCCGTTGTATGGCTAATCAGATAACGGGTTTCTGTGCAGTTGAATGGCTGCTAGTTAATTATTAACCAGACAAGGGTCAGAAATAGGGGGATCGATACAGTACCCATAGTAAATACATCACATAAGACCCTAACCAATCATATGCTGGGTGACCTAGTGAAGCTTCGACGCACATGGGAGGGAGAGCTGGGTGACATGGAGGACCTAGACTGGGAGATGGTGCTGATGCATCCCCGGGAAGTGGCAATCAAATCCAGACTACGCCTCATTCAATTCAACGTCCTACATAGAACCTATTATGACAGAATGAGACTTCATAAAATGGGGAAGGTGGAAGACGCACACTGCCTTAGGGGTTGCCAACGGGAGGGGGATTTTTTCCACACTATCTGGACATGCGACAAGATCCAGGTGTACTGGACACACATCTTTACGGAACTGGGAGAGGTTTTGGGGGTCCCGCTTCAGTGTGAACCCAAGTTAGCACTATTGGGCATGACTAACGAGGTAGACCTACCGCGCCCACTCCTTATTTTCTTAGTACTGGCACTAGTTGTGGCTAAAAGAGATATTGCAAAATACTGGGGGTCACCTGAACCGCCGGGAGTGGAGGAGTGGAGAAGAGGGTTGGACTTGTACATGGCGGCCGAGAGAGTGACATATAAAGCAAGGGGGTACCCCAAAAAATTTAGAAGGGTGTGGACAAAATGGAGGCACTACCATGGGTTGGATGGGGGGTTATGAAGGCCCGGACACCTGGGTCCTGATCATTACATTGCTGCAATACTGCAGGAAGAGCGTAGTGTGCGTGGTATATTATTTCTCCGGTTATATGTCTGGAGGGACTCCTTCGAAAATGTGGGATACTGTGACGAACTGTGTTTTGCTTGGCTACGAATTGAAAGGGGCGGGACGTGGGAGTGTTTGTGCTGTTGATTCTCGACTGCTCTGTTTAGTTTTTGCTACACTGAAAAGTTGGGGGGGTGGGAAGGGGGGAAAAAACGTAAAAGCAGACAACATACATGGTCCTTAGTTGCATACGACCACTTTTTGAGTTTGTACTTCCGGCACAATGATGTTGTTCGCCGCCCGACCTTCGGGGTGTGGGCCAAATGGCAGTGTAAGACCTTATTGCTTTTCTCATGTACCGTAATGATGACTAGCTGGATCACTGATTGTATGCTGCAATTTTAGTTTTGTGTTTCTGCAAATAAAAAATAAAAAATATATATATATATTGTCTCTAGAGTTTCATAATAGAAAACTTTTTCTCTAAGAATAGTTCTACTTTAAGCAGAGTATCGTGTGCCAAAAAAAAGTAAATATTTTGGGAACGGGGAAAAATAATTTCGCTTTCAGGAAAAAATAGTTCCACAGTTTTTTAGAAGTTTTTGTTTTTCAAAATTGAAGGTCGAATTCAGTGTTCAGGGAATGCTGTGTGCTCAAAAGTTATTATCGTTGTTAGGAGAGAACATTAACTCAGATAGGGTGGCAAAGAATTTGTCTACAACAGTAGGAGAAAGTTCGACCAAGTTCGAAAAAGCATAAATAGTGCAAATAGGAGAGGCATTGCTGTCATCGGTGTTCAGATCAGCAATGGTCATAGAAAGTGGTACCTGTGTGCCGCTTTCATCTCGTACCTCACCGTCACCTAATCGTAATGGTGAAGTCTCAACGAATGCCGTCATCAGAATAGGTTGCCGCTGGGGACAACACGTTGCATGAGCCGTTACCGAACCAAGCAAAATATCGATATCCAAAGGTACTGCTGATGGTAGTGTGAGACAGACGTCCAACACGCATTCTTCTCCGCATAGCAGGCATCGTAGAACAGGTAAGATGCAATCTTGCCAGATTGGTCTGAATGAAAGAAACCATGTGGTATTCAGATCTCTCAGCCGAGCTAAGCCGAGTACTTTAGTTATTCTTTCTCGGTATCTCATCGCAAGAATCGTTTCTTCCATGGTTGTCTGAGTTTTGTTTGTGGCTGGATTTGCCATATCGGAGCAGAAGGAACAAAAATACAATTCCTGCTACGAGTCCCAAGATGAGAAGCAGGCCGCCAAACACAGAGTGCACGAAATTCGGGAAGATGCTCAGAGTTGCTTCAAAGGGTCCTAATAGTCTCGAAAAAATTGTCTTAAATACATGTGCGATGCCACTGGTATCAGACATGTTTAAAATTTGACCTAACATTTCTGCAATTTGTTGATAATAATGTATCTATCTCTGCCGCTGTCCTTGCAACTTGCAGATCATACATCTCTTTGGACGAGGTTAAAGGCACAGTTGTTTGTAAAAGAATGGATTTCATTCTGCTTAAAGTATCAATTCGAATAGAAGAGATATTTAGAGAAGGCCATATCGTTGCCTCCTTGTCTGGTTTGTTGTTTGGATACAATACTTGCATACAGCAAGTGACCATGGAAGTTACACTGACAAGATAGGCCCTTCCTGGCACCATGCCACAACAGCTGCGGTCACCTATTATAACGTAACTGCAGTTGGAAAGTTGTCTGAAAAAAGGCTCTATCTGTGTAGCTGGGGTGCCGTGCAGGTGGCATAAAAGGTTATTTGATGAACCTTCGCAGGCTCCATGCAAGTTAATTCCTTGACACAGAAGTGTACCGCTTAGTGATTTTTTACAATTGTTGCCACTAAGAAATACCTCTTTTTTCCCCCACTGTAACATCTATGTGTATAAGGTAGATTCCAGGTCGACTTGATGTAACTTTTACCCAACCTTTCATACAGGCCTGCTGGTATATACTTCTGGCAATATTGAAACTGAAAAGTTGTTTTCGGAATTGTAATTATACCATGTATTATCCATTCAATGACAGGTCGTTCTGACATTGTCAATGGCAATTTTTCTAGTTTTTCAATGCTCAGCACCGTATAGTCTACTCCTTTTTGTGCCAAAGAGATTTGTTTATCAGTAAGGTTAAAGATTGAAAATAATGACGTTGTGTTGATTAGACGCCATGGCACGTAGCCTGAACGGAGGTTTTGCAACGTCCAGCCTAACTGTACAATAGAACGTAATTGGGACTGGCCATGTTGTAACATTATACAGTGTAGAAACAACAAGGGAACCCTTAAGGTAATCAAGGACCTGGGGTGATACTATATATAAGCAACAATGGTCCTTAATTTATAAAGATAAAGGAGAAAAATGCAAATTATAGACAACAATCTGTACTATAAGCAAGGTGTCCAGCCGGACACTAGTTTAATCAATGTAGATATATAGAAAATGATTAGGAGGACATTAATACAGTGGGATACAATCCTGTATCCGATACATATAACAAAACCAAAGAAACAAAGTTACATGAATACAGGCAATTTTGGCAAGGGGAGGCGCTAGTAAAGTTTAGTGGTCATCTAGCTGACCTCTTGCAGTATACACAGTGGTTCATTCCATTAATAATTACAGTGTTACTACACAACTGTCGACGGCGTTTCGATCCTACATATAATAGGGGATCATCATCAGGACTAAAATTAATTGCCAGAACAACCAAAGCCTGTAGAGAGGGGAGGCAAGGGAACAAGGGACAGGTTAAGTCCTCAGGTCTGCAAGGTATCACATTTCAGCTAACCCATGCCGTACTTAAATGTGAAAATCTTTCACTCGTGAGTGAAGTGCTCGGGTGTCACTCAGTCTTGTAGTGACATATAGTTTGTGACAATACTGTGGCCATGCAGTGATGGATGGGGAGGGGATGTGAGCCATGGGTGGGGGGCAACGGGCCACTGTATATATATATAACTCACCCTTGTACGTGTTATCCCTCACCTGCTAGTATAGCATGTCTGACCCTGCCCCACTGTATTCGGATGAATACATAAGGAAAATCTGTGAAGGCCCTTCAATCTTTTCTGATTCAGGTGACACAACTCCCTCCACCATCAATTCCCCACAACCAGATCAGTTAGAAAAACTACGGAAAAAACAGGTCAGACTTGAATTCATGACCTTGACGTTAAGACAATACTTGAAAGCAGACATAATACCTGTTGGCCTTCAAATTCGTAATGTACCGGGGATATTCACCGATAATCCCAAATACATTCACAAATTCAGTACTATAGGGACCACATGCTCAAGACATTGGCTTGTGTTGGGTATTGAGATTGCCACAGAGACTTTAACAGCCCTTGCAACAGAAATTGACAGCATTGAGAAAAATATTCACGAGACTAACCTCGTCCCTGACGCCAAAGCACTATTTGATAAAATCCAAAAAACTATAGAAGAATTCTATAGAATTGAACAAAACAAAAAAACAAACAAAGTGAAAAAAGATATTAAATCTTATCACATTGACATGACCTATCCCTATATTCAAAAAGATTTTTACACCAATTGATCGTATTCCAACCCCCATAACAGTAGACCCTGGGGACGTTTCAACCAACGCCAAACGCTGGTAGGCTTCTCTGACTCCTCCGCTGAGTCTTCTGACAACTCTGACTCCACTGAAAATCCAAGTACTTCTGGCAGAAACCAAGGCCCTAACAAAAGCATTTTTTTAGCAAGAGGCCAATCGGATCCTCCTACTCGGCGCAGAGTGAAGCGAATCCCGCGTTGGCACAACCCACCTGGAGAGCGCCAAACCCGCCAGAAGTTCTACCAATGGTAAATTGTCCTAAGGGAAATCATCCAACTTCTAATCCAGCGAATTTACAGATTATACCCATTTTTAATCTGTCCCACCACAATCTCTCAGAGACAGAAACCTCCCTTCTAAAGAAAGGTCTCTCCTTCGTTCCAACTATACCTACCAATTTTCTTGATTTACATACAGAGATCCTAAGATTTTTCCGCAGGATTAGACTAGAGGCCTTTTTTCAAACTAACCCTGCACCAATGACCGTCTCCAACACACCATTCAGGCCCCCCTCCACCTTTTCTCCCACAGCAGGTATGGTGCCACCCGAAGTGATTACTTTTGAAAAAATGGTTACCAAAGACCTAACATCCCTCAAGGAAACCAGGAAATATATTCCTTACAACTTGCCTTTGGCAGAAAAGGAAGCCATAAAAACACTCAAATCCATGGACACACTCGTCATCAAGAGTGCAGATAAAGGTGGTGGGATTGTCCTCCAAGACAGGGATACCTACACTGATGAAATCATGCGACAGTTAGCTAATACTGACCATTACACCAGATTACCTACCAATCCCACGAAGGATCTACAGGTCATCATTTTAAAATTAACGACAGAAGCCTTAGAGTCAGGCTTTATCAGCCAAAAGGAATTTTCCTTCCTGAATGTTAAGTCACCCAGAACGCCTGTAATCTATACCCTCCCGAAGGTCCACAAAAATGTCACCAATCCCCCAGGCAGACCTATAGTGTCTGGCTGTGGTTCTATTTTGGAACCTTTAGGACACTTTGTCAATTTCTTCATTAAAGATTTTGTACCGTTACCCAATGCTATGTGAGAGATAGCATGGCGATGGTCAACCTCATAGAAGATCTTCCTTTCTCTGAAGGTACTCAGCTTTTGTGTACATTGGACGTTGAGTCCTTGTACACGAATATACCACAGACTGAGTCCATGCACGTGATACAAAACATCCTCGATTCTAGGCCTAGACCACATCGAGTTCCATCACTATTTATTTTGCAATTACTAGAACTATGCCTTACTAGGAATTTCTTAACGTTTGATCAACAATTCTATCAACAAGTGAAGGGCATGTCCATGGGCTCTATTTTTGCCCCAAATTTAGCTATACTTTTTATGGACTGCATTGAGACCCGTACCATACTTGACAGTACCAATCCTTTCTTTCATGCCATCTCCATTTGGAGAAGGTATATTGACGATATTTTTCTAATTTGGAATAAGGACCAAACTACATTGACGCAATTTATCCATTGGCTCAATAATAGTTGTTCTGGCTTGACTTTTACCAGTACAGTAGATAGTTCAGCCATCTCCTTCCTTGATTTAACCATATACCACTCTGAAGGTTCTTTGCACACCAAATTATATCGTAAACCCACTGAGCGCAACACCCTGTTAAGCTACTCTAGCAACCACCCTAGAGCCCTGAGAGACTCGCTACCTTATTCTCAATTCTTGAGAATTAGGAGGAACTGCTATGCCAAGGAGCACCATTTCCAGGAGGCCTCCGTTCTATCCGCTAAACTTAAAGATAGAGGTTACCCCAACAAAATAGTATGCAGGGCTGCTAAAAGGGCCTGGTACTGTCCCAGAGAGGTGCTTCTCTGTCCAAAACAAAAGGACTCCAGCACCAAAATTGCCTGTGTCACAACTTTCTCACCAGTGTCCATCATCTTAAGAAAATCCATCCTAAAGCACTGGCCACTTTTGAATGCTGGAACACTTAAGATTGAAGCCCAGTTTTTGCATTCCGCAAAAGCTCCAACTTGAAGGACTGTTTAGTGAGGGCAGCCCTCCCTAACCCCACCCAACGCCAAACACTAGAGTCACATTGGAACCTTACGCCTTTGGTAGGGCATGTAAAGTGTGGCAGTTGCAATGTTTGTGAGTACACCATGGAAGCCAAATCCTTCATATTTAACAATGTACAAGTTAAATGTCAATCGTTCAGCAATTGCAACACCAGTGATGTTATTTATTTGATTCAATGACCCTGCCCATGTATATACATTGGCCAAACTAAACAGAAAATCAAGACAAGGATTGGACAACATCGAAGCAGGATAGGTTGTAAAACCCCGAACGCCCTCTTGGTGGACCATTACATGAAAGAAGGCCATTCCGAAAATGACATTAAATGGACTGTCTTGAAAGCATTGAAACTACCACCTCGTGCAGGAGACATTTCTCTTTTGCTCAATAAAGAAGAACTTAGAATGATTATTCTCATGGACAGTATTAGGAATGGTCTAAAATGGACGGAAGACTGGACTTCGCTTCTCTAAAATTGAGCTGCCTTGGACTAATTCTGAAACCACCTGCATGACACTTCTCTGTATTGAACCTTTTCCAATGCAATTTCTAATTACTGTATATAGTCACATTATATGGTTTTAATGGGCTCACTTTGAAAGTTTTTTTAAAAAACTACCTCTCTCCCCTGCCCCCCTTGCTCACTGTGGCATCGGTCGATCTACTTAGAATCCTTCCCCTCCATAGCTCATCATGCCCTTGATCCTGACCCATCATGGCCGCCAAAAGGTCCACTGACTGCAATCGTTATAAATCCACACCACAACTCCTGCCGACCTACACCTTAGGTCGCATAAATTCTCCAACCACTATGCCAGGTAATTCCTCAACTCTATAACCCACTGTGCTCCCATGCCGTAGCCCCGACAGCGTTACTTCCCCACCCAATATGGCCGTCAAGTCGGTCAGGCACGCCGTCCTGCGAGCACCGCCACATTCAAGATGGCGGTGGACGTCATTTAACCCGTAAGCTAGCGTTGTTCCGTTCCTTCCATCGAGCCACCGAGCCGAGGAGGACACTGAGGATGTCCGATTCTGGACATTAAGGTTATCGCAATACACGCAGAGGATAATTATCCTATCCTTATTCCAGGGTTCGTAAACTAACCACCTTAATATTCCTAGGTCTCGCAAGTCCTGCTTGCCCACCGACCCTCAGCGCATCGACTATATAATTACTGGCCTCCGGCCCCACCTATCCTTAACAAATCGGTATGTCTCGCACTCTGTTCATTATTCCTCGTTGGCACTACGTTCACTATACGCTGCTAACCAACCCAATTCCCCACAGATCACACTCCAGGAATTCCTCCATTCAGCTCTCCCCATCAAGGATCACTACCCACGGCGCGCAGCCCACCACCATCATAAAGGTAATCCTAACCACCTCCTCTTGTCCTCACCCCTCCGCCCACGTCCAACTCGATCCTAATCCAATCCATTCCTACAGCTTCCTGCAATACCGGTGTGAAGCATCGTTTTTAAATATCATCAACCCTGACTGCCGTCGTTATATGGTTACACCTACAGTTTACTCAGGTACTTGTAATCGACGTTACTAACCTTGCTCTGACCTTACCCCAAGGTTGGTCTCCCTAATCCTAGCAACCTTACTCCCCAACAGCCCCTGCTTCAGGACGCCTGTCGCTTAGAAGCCTTCATGCACCATACTGATGGTTGCTACTTCCCTTGAAATTCATCCTTAGCGCACCCTAGGTAAGCCCGTTGCCCCCCACCCAAGGCTCACATCCCCTCCCCATCCATCACTGCATGGCCACAGTATAGTCACAAACTATATGTCACTACAAGACTGAGTGACACCCGAGCACTTCACGTTTAAGTACGGCATGGGTTAACTGAAATGTGATACCTTGCAGACCTGAGGACTTAACCTGTCCCTTGTTCCCTTGCCTCCCCTCTCTACAGGCTTTGGTTGTTCTGGCAATTAATTTTAGTCCTGATGATGATCCCCTATTATATGTAGGATCGAAACGCCGTCGACAGTTGTGTAGTAACACTGTAATTATTAATGGAATGAACCACTGTGTATACTGCATGAGGTCAGCTAGATGACCACTAAACTTTACTAGCGCCGCCCCTTGCCAAAATTGCCTGTATTCATGTAACTTTATTTCTTTGGTTTTGTTATATGTAACGGATACAGGATTGTATCCCTCTGTATTAATGTCCTCCTAATCATTTTCTATATATCTACATTGATTAAACTAGTGTCCGGCTGGACACCTTGCTTATAGTACAGATTGTTGTCTATAATTTGCATTTTTCTCCTTTATCTTTATAAATTAAGGACCATTGTTGCTTATATGTTGTAACATTAGCATATCCTGTTCTATTATATCAATAGCAGATGATACAATGCTGTCCAGTGAATAAATTCTGGAGGACATAGTCGTTAACCCATTGTCCACTACAGACAGTGATTTTTCCAAATTAATACGATCAATTTCTCGTGTTTTTTCTGCAGTTTCTATTTGCGTTACTTTCCAAGCTTCGTTGTAAGCAGCGTATATACCGGCGTATATGAAACGTTTTTGACGCTGTTTGCGAGGTCCCAATGTGAAATCTCGCAAGTCAGCACCTTCATTAAGTAAAGTCAAGTGTTGCTTAATTTCAGGCAGTGTGGATTTCTGTAGCCATTCGAGGCATAGTTTCCCTACACTGTATGTTGTAATTATCCCTGGATGTTGTCTCTGGGAATATCTTGGGTCTGGCCTGTTCTGTTTGAACCCCTGTCTTTTATTCAGGAATCTATCTTGACAGTTATCAGTGGGCCAGATCAACCATTTTCTCTAATCAGGATTAGTTCTGTTTTGCTGTAAAATATGGGATACGTCTATCTCCACATCTGTAGTGCTATTACTATCAGGTATGGGATTTGGAATAGACGGTTTGTTTAAGTCTTTTATCTTGGCGAGGCCAAGACAGGTTGGTTGTTGAATGGTGTCATTCAGGAACATTATTTGTTCTGGGATCATGCAGGCTCTAAATAATGATTCTAGACCTTGTACCTGCCAATCTTTTGTACCCCAAATGGTTTTTGTTTCAATGTTGTTTTTCCAAAATTCAAAACCAAATGTAGACCTGTTTTCATAAAATTTTGTGGAATATATCAATTTAGTGTTTGTCAACATGTTTTTCATTCCTGTCTTATTTAACATTTTAAAATAAAACGTTTTTGGATCAGTGATGTTAAACCCTGAGATGTATGGGAATTTCTCATAAAATGTTTTCGAGCTGCCTTTTGGCGGTGTGGGACAATGTTCCCATTAATTATAAGTAAAAACATTTCTAGGATTAGCAGATTTATGCAAATAGTGATGCCCATAATGATTAAAGCCATACATTTCTTCATACTTTGATGAGCCTTCTAAATAATCATGTTCTGTAAATTTTGCTGACATTTCTAAATCTGACATCATATTATTAATATTTTCAAAGTCCCAATCATCAGAGAAAGTAATAGGTGATACAAAGTCACTTAATGAAACCTTGAACTGATGTGGATATTTCAAGAGTTCAACCGGGCTATAGATTTCGTAATCGGTTGTGTCCCATGCTACACCACCAGGTATAGGAATGGCTGTGATGTTCACTGATGAGAGTTCTCTTTTTTCAATGTGAGAAGATCTGTGAGGCTTTAGGAACAAGTTGATGTTCTGACTTGCTGTGTCCATTGTACTATATTTTCCATCAATCATTTTTCCCCAAGCTTAAAACTAAAATGAGCCAGAGTAGGAGGAAAAGTACACCTAAAATAATCCATAATTCAATCCATGGTGAAATCAGATATGTTTCTTTGAGTTGATGAAAGAGTTCAGTCATTTTTTCTTTGAAAGTTTTAGTTGCTGGCGTTTCTTCATGTTCATGTTCACTTGGATCTTCGGAAAAGTCATCTAAATTGATGAAGTAGTCAGATGCAGTTCTGTCAATTGTTGGAATTGCTTCCGGATTTTCATTAATCTTTGCATTTGTGTAGTCAGAGGCTACATCATTGTAGATTGGTGTTTCTTGACAAACTGTTGCAATTTGGGTTCCAATAGGCACAAGTTCCATGGCTTTGTTGCAAGGTTTGGTCTTCTGCTACTTCTTGGGAGTCCACTGGGCCTACAACTTATTATTGGCCACATGATTGTGGTTTTACCAGGTCGATTGATACAACTCTGTTCTCTTTTTTACCAGCAAGGGGCGGTAGTACTACTGATCTTGTTCCGCTGACAGCTATGACAGGTACTGCTTTTCTGTAAGAAGGCCCAAATTCCTTCTTCACCGCGATCTTTTCTCTGACCAGATCCCCAATCTTTGGAATCCAGACAGGTCTTGCTGGGACAGGTGGTTTTTCTTCAGTGGCCGTTGGCTTTAGCTTTGTGTTACTTAGACTTCTTCATGTTTCAATGAAATCCTGTAAAACAGCCAAACGATCTTTGATATCAAAGGTTTTTTGTTCCACCACTGAAGTCTGACAATCGAGGTCACTGATGATCATTCTAGTACCAAACAAAAGTTCATACGGAGTGATTCCCCCCAGAGAATTTCTTGGCAGAATATTAAGACTACGTTGGACACTTGTTAGATGTTTGACCCACTCGTCACCCGAACCTAATACCCTCGCTGTTATAGATTGCTGTATGTCATGTTTTTTTCTCTCCACTACCGCATTTCCCTCGGGATGGAATGGACTAGAGTACCGCAATGCAATGCCCAAGCTGGCCATGGCCTCCTTGTAAGCTCGAGAGCTAAACGCTGGACCCTGGTCAGAATATAGCATGCCAATTGCGTATGTTCGGATAAAGACTCGCAAATCTTTTATAACAGTTCTGGCGTCAGCCGAGCGCTGGGGCCACATCCAAATGAATCTCGTAGTAATAATTATGGGATCGCATTTTCCCGTCTGGATGTCTGCATATAGATAGCCTAATGCTCTCTAATAGAGGTGTCCGGGCAGGTATCTGGTCCGGTTCACAACTGCTATCTCTGTTGCAGTCCTGACAATCCATTGCAAAGTTATAAATTTGCACGCTCATCCCCGGCCACCAGTATTGTGATTGTAATTCTATTAGAGATTTCAAGATCTCTTGGTGCCTCAGACCCATTCCCATGTGTGCTTATTGAATCAAGTAAGCCCTCCGGTTCGTGTTTGGAATTACTCTGTCCCCCACTCCAGGGATTTGAGCAAAAGCAACGGAGTTTGCATCAATTATGTATGTATTGTCGAGTGGATAGTTGAGAGGTAATGCTGCATAGTCGCCTTTAAATGAGGCTTTTACTGCCAGCATGGTTTCCCCATCTATTTGTTTTTTAGAACGCTTTTTTGTAGCTACGGAAGCCGGTCGAACCGCTGCTGTTGTGGCTCTGTTAGCCAATGAATTCCCTGCATCGTGAACGCCATCACGTTGATGACTCAGTGTATGTATCACGTGAGTCTTTTGTAGTTCTTTCTGCAAAAGAACTTCTTGTTCCCAAAGTTTTTTATGCTTTATTGTGGCACCTGTCTCATCTTTGTAACCGTTTTTGATCCAGGTCTGCATGTCATTATTGTAAGACTGGACACAGTAATGCGAATCGCACACTATTAGTGCTGGGAATTCGCGATCCGCATTTTCAAGCGCCATCTTTAAAGATCTTATTTCAGCTCGCTGAGCTGTACAGTTGCTGAGTGATTCAGTTTTGGTGACCATCGGTCTGAATTTACCTAAGTGCCAGCAACCTTTAACCATCGCGCATGCTGCATTGTAAACTTGTTTTTTCACAACGTAGTGTTGTGCAAATCTGTCCATGTAGATTACACAGGTGTATTGTTCGACAGGCAGAATTTCGATTGACAGAGGACATTCATGTTCGTATTCCAGATCTTCTAGTTTTTTCATTTTCGGATCAAATGCGTGTTTCACATCTGTTGCAGCAAGAGAATTTTCCCATTGTATCCATTTTGGATCTAAAGCTTTAGCATTCGGAATGCTTGGTCTTGTTACTGCCTCAAAGGCTGATACTGCTGTTAAAACAGATATGCTTTTGCCTTGGGATAGGGCTCTTTCTTTTGTTACAGCAGTTTGAACCACAGTCAGAATTTTTTCAGTAGAACTGAATTTCATTTCAGCTTGTGTGTACAAGTGTGATTTATAAGCTATTGGAACCGTTTCTCCCTCATTGGAGGTCAGGTATGTGAATCCGCATCTTCCTGGGATGACTCGGATTACAAGGTTGCGTTCATTTGCGCGTGTTTGCAGTTTTGTTTTAGTTAACATATCTGTTTGTATTGATCTTAAAGTTTTTGTGTGTTTCTGAGTCCAATTGATTGGTTTGAAATTAGGTTTTATTAATTCGTAGAGAGGTTTAACCCTCTCTGCATAGTTTAGAATGTAAGTTCTTCCGAAATTCAGGAATCCTAGAATTGATTGTAAGTTTTTCAGCGTCTTTGGAGCTTGAAGTACTGCACACTTCTCTAAGAAGTTGTCTGCTAGGCTTTTGCCTTCACTTGATAATTCATATCCTAAAAATAGGACAGTTAGGTGGGCAATTCGTGACTTCTTAAAGTTGAATTTGTACCCTTTAGCTGCGAACCCAAGTATAATGGTGTTCACTCTTTTCAAGTGTGTCTCCAGGTCATCGTCTGTAAGATAGATGTCATCGACATAAGATAATGACTCATCATCATACATCTGTAGTAACTCTGTTACCCTGGATGAAAATAATCCTGGGCTGTTCTTGAATCCCTGTGGGAGACGACGAAATTGCTTTTGTGCCCCCATGCAGGAGAAAGCGGTCAAAAACTGCTTTCTAGTGCAATGTTTTGACAAAAGAAACCATTTGAGATATCTAATGTCGTTTTATATTTTTTGCGCACGATGTTATTCATTAGTGCTGCACTGTGTGAGTTTTGTACTGCAAATGTTTTGTAGCAAGAGTTTAGGTGTCTGTAGTCCAAAACTAGATGATATGAATCGTCTGGCTTGGAGACAGGAAACAAAGGATTGTTCATTTGTGAGGTGCATGTTTTAATCACCCCGATATTCAAGTTGATCTAGGATCTCCCTGACTTGTTTTTTAGCTTCTTGCTTGACAGGATACTGCCTTTGTGCAGTTGGTTGATTTTTTAACTGAATTTTATGGTGAGGAGAATCCTCATCCCATCCTACATGATTTTTATGTAATGCAGGGGCTTGGGCCACTGCTCATGTTCTAGCATATGTGTATTTTTTATGAATTGGAATGTGATTTGAGAAGTCAGGCATAATCATTTCTTCGCCATGTGGGTACTTCCTGACAAACTCTGGTGGCCAGACTTTCTCTGCTAGAAGGATGTCATAGCCTTTAGATAGGTACTCCCAAAAGAGACCTTTTATTTTCCTAGTTTTGTCCCCTTCTATACGTAATGTTATTTCATATAATTTATGGGGTACACTAACTCTGGTGTCTGCAGTTTCCACTGTCTCCAGAAGATTCATCAGGATCTTGTGAGCTATGGTCACTTCTGCTGCGCTGTCTAGCATTGTCTGGGCCCATTCTCCGTTCTTGAGTTGTGTCCTCAGAATCCTCGGCATGTTTTATTTTAATACTGGCTACCTTCTTTTTTGGAAATTTTAATTTTTTACTTTGATGAGCAGGTTCCTTGTCTTTGGACTTGACGTGCTCTTCTTTGTGTTCTGACCGTCCTCTTCTTTCCGATTTCTGTGAGGAAGTCTGAAATGATCGAGAGGGACGTGTATCAACATCTTGATATCTGTCAGGTTTTCTTAAATTATCCCTATTTCTAAGGTGTATCTTTTTTCAGAGGGCTCCCTTTGTGGAGACTTGCCCCCTCGTTCTGGAGATCTATCTCTCCGTTGAGGAGACCTTCCTCTGGACTGAAACTGTTTTTCTCTGGGAGTAGTTTGTTTATTTTTTTTTATTTTTTTTTGACCAGGTGCCGCGAGCGTGAGGGGTAGGTGTCTCTGGCCGCTGGCGCATGGACTAAGGCATCACCACCAGACAGCGCTGGCCTCACGGGAGCAGACTGCGAGGCCCTTTCTATTCTTCTTCAGGGTCGCCTAATTAGAGCAGGACCTCTGGCCCTCTACTCAACCGACCCAGTGAGGTTGTATTTGTATCGTGTTTTGTTTTTCTTGTTGTGTTTTTTAGCACCTTTTCACGTGTAGTACTTTTTTGGTCCTGACGAATCGCCGGATGGCGAGAAACATGTTGACCACACCAGGGGGTAGAGCTAGGTTCTGATACATCACACAGTGCCTCGCTCCCCTCCCACCCCCTTTTAATCAGGGAAGCAGCCACACCAATAAATTCTATTGTGGACTGGTTACCCTTTTTATTACTCACTTTCTCTACACCGACTACACTACCATCTCCCTGACTCGCACACACCGCCGGCAAGGAATAAAAGAACTCCGCCAAAAGGGTGCCTCCTGACACCCCGTCAGACATTGCAGCGCCGGTCTGACGAGGAGCAGTGAGCCAATGATGACACTGGACACCCTACGGTCAGGGTGTGTTCCACACCTAAACGCCTTGGGTCTGTGAGGCTCTCTAATTCCGACAGAGGAACCTTTTGGTCCCTTGATGGTCTACTCTGTATTCATCTCTCCTCTGTAGATATACCTTTTCCCCTGGGGAACTTTGTATCCTTTTTGCGCGCAGTAGTTTGTTTATTACCCTCCCACTTCTTTTTTACAGTAATGAGATTATTCTTAATAAAGCTCTTTTCAGGATTTTCAGTTAGTTGTGGTTTTAGTGGTTTCCCACCCAAACTATCTCTACCTAATTCTTCATAAGATTTTTCAATTATTCTAGCAAGTTCAAAAGGTTGTTCTGCTATATCTGTTTCTTTAAATTTTTGGCGGATCGCCACAGATGCTGCTTCTCCTTTTATGTTGGCTAATAGTATAGCCGAGACTTGCTTAAAGTCTTTCAGTAATTTCATGCCTAGATTTAAGGCAGGCTCTGGACCATATTCATTTTGAATCTGTCTTAGTACGTCTGGTATAACCGCCATAGACAGAACACCATGCGTTTTTGTGTGTATTGAAGCAAAGACTGTTCCCCAAGTGTCACAGTCCTCCACATGTGGTGCGATCCCCATTGGTAGGCAGATTGTCAGAATTCTGTGTTTTTCATGAGGGGTAGTATCAGGAAATACTGCCTCTATCTGAGTAATTTTCTGAGCTAACCAAAATGGAATTTGTTCCCGTTTTGCGGGTAATTTGCCAATGACTGATTGTATAGTCTGTGGTGTAATTTTATTTGTGTTCCCCTGGTGAGGGGAGTGCTGTGGAATTTTTATTGCTGGTTGGACTGTTAAAGTCCGCATGACATATTGGACCAATTGTCTATGTATTTTAATTAGTTGTTTTAGCTGAACTAAAAGTTCTCCGCTTGACATTTTTTCAATGTCGGGATGTGGTGTGTAGCTGGCTAGAACCATCCATGTTGCTCCTAGTCTACCTAGTGGACCGGGCCTGGTGAAGTGATTTTGATGTTTTAGGGCGCCATTAAACTAGAGCTGGTGCTCTTGGTACGTTAGTGGAATTTCAATGTCCTCAAAAGGAACGTATTCCGTTGTAGATTCATCTATTTTGTAGTAGTGAAAATCGCGTGTCACAGCATGTGCTGCTGGAAAATTTATCCAGGAATAGAATAACTCAGTCTGCCGATATTCATGGGCCTCTACCACAAATACGACTGTACCACCTCTTGGTGATACTCCATTTTTTATAAGTTTGTAAGTTACACTCTTCCTTACATTGACTGGGATGATTATAGCATCCGGGTCATCTTGCCGAAGACTTGTGTCTTCCGCTAAAAGTTGAGCTGCTAAAGCATCTCTTTCTTTATCCTCTTCGCCTTCCAACATTTTACTGACTGAAAGTTTTTTTTTTTGCAGAGCAAGTTTCAAGGAAACAAAGATTAGGTGCACAATATTTTGGAACACTGTATCCTTCAACGTTGACTAAACCAAAAACTAATACATAGGAATCTCTTCCCACTAAGTTTCGGCTAAAATTAACATTTCACCCACTCCAGACGTCTATTGGAGTATTTACGGGGAAAAAGGGGTCTGTGTGAAAAGCATGACTGAGTTACTCTAGCATCTAGCGTTAAATTATCAAAAATGTTGGGCGCCATGTAGTGTAGTTCCTATATTCCCAATAGGCTCTGCGCATTGGAATAACATAAACGATAGTTTAGACGTCAGACTTGTGGTAAATAAAAATTACCCTGGCATAATTTCTAGTCATTAACAATTAGCATGCATCAAGTGAGAGGCAGAGTCCGTGGTATCTGAGTTAAAATGGGCTTTATTCCAATAACTCGAGTCAAAGGGAGAATTAGTTCCATCACCACAGAGGTTCAGGAAGAGTCTTCTAACATTTAATAACAAAACATTATATTATATACTTTTTACTCCTTGTACATAGGAGCAGGCGCAAGACAGAAAATGAGATAAGAGCATGTGGGCGTGCATGAGGGTGTGTACTTTGATGAGTCATAGGTGTGTGATAGGTAGGTGTCATAGGTGGGTGGGTACTTAGAGGAGGAGTTGGCATGACCAGCTCGAACTGTGCCCTAATTGTGCAACTTTGAGCATGACGTGCAATTGACGTGTAACTGGGAGGAGGCTGACTTTCAACCTAGCAGAGAGATCTCTTATGTCAAGGCGACCAGCACATCTAGTACAACTGATATCTAGAGTCAGGGAATGTATTATCTGAAGAAAAGGTTGTTCGTCACTAAAAGACAGAGAGGGCATATTTATTCGTTCATTGCATGAGCTTTCTATGGGTGCAAACACTGTAATTCACTTAAATGGAGACAGAATGGCTATCGGACGGGTCTGTTTACTTTTCCTCATCGGGCAGGGATGCCACTCTGTACAGCAGACGGATAACTGTTATTCATAATACTGTCTTGGCAGACTTCTTGCTGACGTGACTGCAGCTCAGTATGCCAAGAGTCATGTAAACATTAATTCAGAAAGTGGTTTCAGGCTCAACCAGTACGATATTTATTTAAAAGAGCACAATGCAAAATGCAAATACATGGGCCTTCATTTTAGCTTAACGTTTGGGAGACTTGATGACTTGACTTGCAGGACATGTTTGCAGAGGCCTAGTGATTCAGGCCACTACGGGAAATATGCATGGGTGACATGCACATGACATGTAACATAGGGTATATGTAGTGGACATATTTGGTCAGGCAAAATATCATTTTCCTCATTCCCTCCTTGTCACCTACATAACCCTTCAGGATACATCTATATTCATGAGACCGTATAGTTGATCATACAGCATAATTTCTTCATCTTTAACTCTTTGTTTACGTGGATGGGGAATACAGGCAGTGGCACACAGCCCGCAAATCGCCGGACCACACTGCAGACAGAGACAGCAACCAAATACCATAAGTAGGGCCATTCCTAGGAAGGACATAACTTTCCATCCCATGCAGCTATTACACCCCAGAACCAACTGGACCAAGTCCATGTGCCTGGATCTTGATGTATGGCATTAGCAATTTTGTAGAGTCTTGTTATTGCTTCGTACACAGATGGTGCATTATCTGGGATGAAAACGCAACAACTAGATCGGATGACTCTACAGGCTCCGCCCCTATCCGCCAAGATGACGTCTAGAACGAGGCGGTTTTGAAGAACGACAAGTCTAATAGCAGACTGTTCCTGGGTCAAGTTCGCCAGGGCAGATGCAGTTACATTTACAACTGTTTCAAGAGTCCTTGTTAACCTGCGTATCAGTTTACTGTTTTGGACGGGACCTATGAAGAAAAAGAATCCTCTGTTGAAATCTGTATATTGCTCCCAAGCTGTTTCAGTCTGATCGATACCTGCAGAATCTGTCTCTCTCTTTTGTCTAACATGTTCTAGTCGTGAATCTCTATGATAATTTGATGGGGCTAGAAAAACGGGTGGCAATAAGAATGCTATATAACAAGTCCCACCCCAGTCTAAGGGCAGATGTACATAGGCTGTCTGACCGCAAATGAAATAGGTATGGCGTGATGTTTTGAAAGAAGAAAGTCCGTTATCATCAAACTCTACTACAGTGTTACACTTGCTGTGTCCCATATGTACTGAGCCTTTCTTACTAACACATAAATCACCTTTTGCTGGCAGGACTGATATAAACGGTGGACCTGTGTTTTGCTTGGGCTGAACATTTAACATTACAAAATTAACAGATGCATTTCCCTGTTCGTACTCTTCATTCTCTAAATCGGTTCCCTTTCTTTGGGGGAATCCGTCTTTGTCTGGAAAGCATGCTTCATTCATTACTTTATTCAGGTTTCCATATATCCAGCCACCTGGATAAGCTATGTACCTTCTATCTATTGAGGTCATTAGAGCAAACCATGCTCCACACAAACCATTGTGTGAGAACGGTAAAGGGTAGAAGGGCAAGACTCCCTTCGTTTCTTGATAAGGAGGCAGTTGGCCACATACCCAGCAATCGGTCGCATTGCTGGTCTGATGAGAATGGTGTAACATTCGAATAAATGTATTGTTACGTAGTGCAAGTCGATATGACAATTCATGGGGAGGCAGGTCACTAAATGTATGCTCTATGGTACTGTTACTGGGAGAGTGTATATGTGAGGAAATGGGAAAGAAAACATGTAGCAATAAACTGACACCAATTATAACAATGCACAGAATAAAAAGGATGATCAAAGTAACTATACATCTACTGCGTAATACCTTGCAGTACTTTTCCTTCTTATCTCTCTTCTTGCTATTCTCATATGTGATCTTATACATGTCAGAATCGAGTCTAACCGATTCACCACCGGGTGGGCTTAAACAATTAAACTACGTCTGACTTACTAGTTCTTGATCTAAACCTATACTCTTGCTGAGGGGTATTTTCCAGCAAAGGTCAGTGTTCTTTATTAAAAGTTTCAATGTTCCAAAGTTCCAAAGTTCCAAAGTTCCTTTTGTAGTGATGAAGGTGAGTTCGGCCTTTACGTCCTTCCACCAACTTCGGCGTCTTCCAACGTGGCTCAAGGGGACTTGAACGATCAAAAATCCGGACACAAGTATAGAATCCTCTGGTGCTATGGCATGTTCCTTGACCTGGGTGTTGTCAGGGAAGGCAGCAGCAACCTGTGAATGAAAAGAGAGTAGTGCAGAAATCAAGGAAGCCAGGTAATCTGTCAGCATGTTACTGTCAACATCAGTAATTTTCTTTGGCATAGGCGTACCTCACATATATCACCACATAATTATGTGGTAAATAAAATATAGTTCATAAGGAGATAGGCCTGTTCTGGAATGAGCTACCATACGCATGTAAAAGAGGGCAACCGGCAAGGCCACCATCCAATCCACGCCTTTTTCTGTACAGATCTCAGCAACTTTTGTCTTAATTGTCTGATTTTGCCTTTCTACAAGGCCTGCGGCTTCTGGGTGTCTGACACAATGGAATTTCCATGTATAACCTAACAGAAGGGACACTTGTTCCATTAGTTCAGAGGAGAATGGCTGACTGTTATCAGAATAGATCACATGAGGTAGATCACATGAGGTGATTCATAGCTGGGGAAGTACTGCGCACTAATTGTCTGGCTGTTGTAACAGCAGTATAATCTGGAACTGGATATGCTTCTGTCCATCTAGACAGTGCACACACAACTACTAGGACATACTTGTTAAACCTCTACATCTGTCCATTTGGATATAATCCGTCAGGAGAACTTCAAAGGGTGGTCAGGAGCATGAAATCCGCCTTGTTCCACCGGGATGCCTTTACCTGGATTGAACTGGTAATAGATCATACATGTTCGCTGCTTGTTAAACCAAATGTTCTGTAAGCTGTCTAGCATTGCCTTCTCTTCCAAGTGGGTTGGACTATGTGCTGAGAAGAAAACAATGTACCTTTTCCCCTAGTCATCTAACCTTGGTCAGTCTGGACCCCTCCTTGTTCAGTCCAATTCTTTATCTCATCTGTTGTGGCATGTGTCTGTATGTCAAGTACATCTTGAGTGGGATCCCTGACTGTCATACATGTTGTCAGTAATGGTACCTCTGTCCTTGTCGTGTCTGTTGGTGTCTGTAACTTTGGTATGAGCTTTGCATTTCAGGATAGAAATGGCTGTAGGTAAATGTATGGCCTCTAACAGGGCCTGAATAAGCTGGCCATGCTGAATCATGGTCCCATGGGAGGTCAAGACTACGCCAAAGGCATATTGTGAATCCGTATAAATGTTTACTTTCAAGTGCTTTGCTCTTATGCAGGCTTGTGTCAGAGCAACGAGCTCTGCTGCTTGAGCAGACAGTGTGTCTATTTCCTGTGTCTCTATGACTTCAGTGGTCACGGCATACGCTGCTACTAAGTCTCCTGTACTTGTTCTCATGCATGATCCATCTACATAGAGTGTCAGGTCTGGGTTTAGAAGTGCAATATCTGTCAGGTCTTGTTTTGGTCACTATATTCATTACTTCCACACAGTCATGTGGTGATGCATTTACTGTACTTGAGGGCAAAAGCGTTGCAGGATTCAGAATATTACAACGTCTGATCTCTATGTGTGGTTGAAATAATGTCAGTTCATATCCTGTCAGTCTCGCTACAGTCAAATGTAAAAATAAATAAAAATAAAAAAGCATAAAATGTTTACTGCAACATGGAGTCGCTTAAAACTGGCGCTTGACATAATGCTCTTTTTAATTCCTCAAATGCCAAGGTGTGTTCTTGTGTCCTAGGGAGAACAGTCAAAATGGCTGCCTCCTGTGTAGTTAACTGTATGAGTGGTTTGGCTAGATATGCATACTGGGGAATCCATTGCCTACAGTAAGAAGTGAGGCCAATAAAGGCACGTACTTCCTTTTGTGTCCTGGGCTGTGAAAGGTTAGTAATGAGCTGTATGATTCTTGTGTTAGCTGTCTACCGTGTTAGCTGTATACCTGGTGTACCCTCCTTGGAAAGCAAGTGTTGTACACCACTTGCTTTACACAGAAAGTATAAGACTGTCAGAGATGCAATGTCACAGTCTGGTTCTGATCTTGCTGTAATTAGAATGTCGTAATGTACTGTATCAGTGCTGTGTTGGCAGGCATGTAAACACTGTCCAGCCGTTCCTTTAGTGTCTGACTGTAAATGCTAGGGCTCACTGTCATCAATCTAGCAAAAATAAATGACATAGAAATAAATAAATAAAGAAAAATGAATTTTCAATTCAAAAGCACTACAGTTTACAAAAAAAAAAAATCCTACTCTAGATCTTGGGAACAGTATGACCATACTACCTACAATATGTTCTCTAAATGTATCTGAATAAAATCCACATTATTCTTGTCATAAACAAAAGGCCTAGAACCTCTGTGAGAAACAGCCCCTCCCTCTAGAATTATGTTCGCGCTCGGAGTTTTGAATCAACTCCAAGCCGGGCTACACTGAGATCTACAATTGAATGACTGCCAGATGCTGAACTCATTGCAAGAGCAAGACTCCTGCCAATTATTCTGTTTACACTACTGGGGGAATAACTATCCATTGGCAAGCGTGACATTATCTGAAGTCAATGAAGCTGGCTGCAAGGAAGAGCCTGACTCAGCTGGAGGACAGCCAATAATTGTCCGCGGAAAAGAATTGGAGGATGGCCAACAAGACAGGCACTGCTCGCTCCAAGAGGGAGTAGCCCTCCCTTTACATAAACATTTACTGGGAGCCAGGCCATCTCGGTCTCGGACGGACTGTCTCAAGGTTAAAAAACACATTCCTTGTACGTCATAACATATCTCTTCCCAGGCCAGAACCATTATTCTCTAACTAACTGAAGCGAACTTTAAAACGTGTTAAAAAGTAAATTAATAAAGACATGTATTTTTCTGTAACTGAGTGACATGCTAGCATTTTAAAATAATTCTGTACTGCTACTTAAAAGCTCCACTTTCTAAAAAACACTTTTGTCTAACTAATTCAGCTAGAAGGCAAGACATTTGAAACATGGGCATTTGTTTAGCATGCAAATTACCACACAAAAAGGGACAGTTTGCTTCTGCACACAACGCTAAGCACTTTGCAGTTGAGAGAAAAAAAAACGAATTATCATGGACTGTTGCGTTGGGACTGTTCTCTGCATATATCAATGGAGCCTTCTCCACTTAATGTTGATCTGAAACCATCTGTGTAAGTATTGTAGCCCTGAATCAGACATAATAAATCCTATTTTCCAAGTCTTGTTTAATGAACACTGCTTTTACCGTGCAATATATCACCATTCTATCAGCAGCCTGTCAAAGTACATAGGTGAGCCTTGAAACTAAATGAATACAAACTAAACTAATGTAGGGGACTCTTAGCAATTGCACTAACATGGTAGTGTATTGTAGCTATCAAAAAGGGCCACGTTCATTAATTTCACAAATAGCCACTTTCCTAAGTGAGTGGGATAACTGTCACACGCTAAAGGGCAGCTTGCATTGGGAAAAATAATAATTCATATTTTGTAGAAACATCCCTATTTAAACAAAAAACACTGTTGCATTACACTAACTAAAAGCACATTCTAAGATGGGTCTGTTTCATATTTCTTTCCAACCGCGAAAACATTGAAGCACTCTTCGTGGTGCAAACCCTTATCTCAATTCGACTGGTCTATTTACAACTATACCGACCTCTGAGCCAAACACATTAAATCAAGTGTCCCAAGGCATTTACCATTCAATCTGCAAACTGAATACGCCCATTGGATAACATGGCAAATCGCACCTCCACACAAAACATGCTTTTTCCACCACTTCCACAGCTCAGATCCTTTTCAAATTTTGCATCACAGTAGTCCAAGCTATTCCCTAAATCCTCACCAAAAAGCAACCAAATCCCTCCACTGGAACGGGTACGAATTTCCACTCAAAAACACGCCCCCCCCGCAAACACCAAAAAAAACCGCCAAAATTCCTCAACACCTTGTTAAAACAAATACTGCCTTCTCAATAAAAGATATTAACTCTTTGGCAGCTGAAGCACAAACATTCCCCAATGATTGCAGTACATGGGAAAGTCATGAACTCATCTCTCCACGTTATCACATAACACATACGCATATCTTCAAAACATTTTCTCTAAGCACTTGAAAGAGATCCAGCTCTCTCCTGACTAACGTAATGGCTAGGGACCTGATGATAACATGCTCTGCACAAGCCATAACTACATGGCGCTATTCACAAGCCATATTTACAAGAAACTCAACAAGTCACAAAAATGACACGCTATTCACAAGGCATATTTACAAGGAGCTATACTTAAGAAAATTCAACAAACTACTCACAAGTCTTAATTACAAGACGCTATGTACAAGGAACTACAAGCCACTCACAAAGCGTTACACACATGGATGTAACAAACTTATTCACAAGTCTTAAGCACAAAGCGCAATTCACAAATAAACCAACTAGTTACTCACAAGGCACTTGCGCAGTCCAGAAGGGACTTTCCTAGATACAAGGAAATGAACGCTTCAGATGCTGTCGGCTTTAATTCTACATACTCTAAATGGTACAGGTGGTGGCGTTCTCTACCTACTGGGTCTTTCTGAGGTGGTCACTTTAGCTAGTTTTTCTGACAGAACGGGATAAATACCAGTTAACAACGGCATTTCTTGGCTTGTTTAGCTCTCTCTGCTTTATTGAATTCTTTCTCTGTTCTCCTATGTCACTCTTTGCGCCATAACTCAATGGCATCTTTCTGAGAGGGTCTTGACTTTCTTTTTCAAATGGCGTTTAGCCCATGCTTATTATACATAAAATGACCAGGTGTGTCTCTAGGCCGGATTTTAACTGTCTATTCTAGTAAACCTCTTCTGGTCCCTATCTGACGTAATTTTGAAAACAGAAACCAATACAATGGAAACACAATACACAAAAATAGACTGTAACAATCAACAATCATTCACACTAAAACAACATAACATTGAAACACTAAAACAGATACAATTACAGAGAGTTAAACATGTACTTGAAAAACAGTTTTGTGCACTGAAAACACAGTGCAACCATACCGGTCTCAAAAAATTGAGACACGTCTTTACCGGGCCCACTGTGGACACGTCTTGACCGTTCTCATCTAAAATGAGCCCGTCTTGAAACTAGATACATTCCCCATAGTGGTACTCACCGGGAAAGCAGAACTTGAAACTTGAAGGCCTCGGAAACTTGACTTGACTACGCTTGCGCCTTGGAACAGGTGGACCTCTGGAGACCTCGGACCTTGCTCTCTCACGGGCTGGGCCTCTGGTTGAGACGATCCGCGATTCTCACCGCCTCACATGGATGCCTGGTCGCAGTCCGTCCTCCTCCGTGGGCCTGAGGGAGTGGCAGGAAGTCCTGCTGGTGCGCTTTGAAGTCCGTCACGGCTGTAGAAGGGGGCAAAGACTAGACCGACAACTCCGGCGAGTGGGGAAAGGGATATGTCCCTATTCGGGCGCCAAATTATGTGGTAAATAAAAATTACCCTGGCTGAATTTCTAGTCATTAACAATTAGCATGCATCAAGTGAGAGGCAGAGTCCGTGGTATCTGAGTTAAAATGGGCTTTATTCCAATAACTCGAGTCAAAGGGAGAATTAGTTCCATCACCACAGAGGTTCAGGAAGAGTCTTCTAACATTTAATAACAAAACATTATATTATATACTTTTTACTCCTTGTACATAGGAGCAGGCGCAAGACAGAAAATGAGATAAGAGCATGTGGGCGTGCATGAGGGTGTGTACTTTGATGAGTCATAGGTGTGTGATAGGTAGGTGTCATAGGTGGGTGGGTACTTAGAGGAGGAGTTGGCATGACCAGCTCGAACTGTGCCCTAATTGTGCAACTTTGAGCATGACGTGCAATTGACGTGTAACTGGGAGGAGGCTGACTTTCAACCTAGCAGAGAGATCTCTTATGTCAAGGCGACCAGCACATCTAGTACAACTGATATCTAGAGTCAGGGGATGTATTATCTGAAGAAAAGGTTGTTCGTCACTAAAAGACAGAGAGGGCATATTTATTCGTTCATTGCATGAGCTTTCTATGGGTGCAAGCACTGTAATTCACTTAAATGGAGACAGAATGGCTATCGGACGGGTCTGTTTACTTTTCCTCATCGGGCAGGGATGCCACTCTGTACAGCAGACGGATAACTGTTATTCATAATACTGTCTTGGCAGACTTCTTGCTGACGTGACTGCAGCTCAGTATGCCAAGAGTCATGTAAACATTAATTCAGAAAGTGGTTTCAGGCTCAACCAGTACAATATTTATTTAAAAGAGCACAATGCAAAATGCAAATACATGGGCCTTCATTTTAGCTTAACGTTTGGGAGACTTGATGACTTGACTTGCAGGACATGTTTGCAGAGGCCTAGTGATTCAGGCCACTACGGGAAATATGCATGGGTGACATGCACATGACATGTAACATAGGGTATATGTAGTGGACATATTTGGTCAGGCAAAATATCATTTTCCTCAGACTGAGGTCGACTAGGTCTCTATTGAATATGTTAGACTTAATTATGAATGCCAGCTAGCTCAGAGGTCACTAGAAACTTTCTTGAGTAAACAAGAAGGTGTTAAGTTTCCTGAATAGACAAGAAGGGATTCGTTTCTGACAACCGCATAAACATGACAACTTTGCTCCCTCCAGAATAAGGAGTATATCTCCAGAGTCGCGGAAACAATAGATAACTATTTCACTCAGTCAATCGTGCATGCTTAGTTCCACCAGAAATGCAGAGAAACAGAGAGACTGGCGTTTTCAATAAAAGTGGTTATTTATTGAGCAGTCTTCTTTCTCATGCAAGAGAAGTGAGTTGCCACATTTGCAATACTTGTCATAAAGTAAAGTGCGTACAGTAAAAGGAGTATTATAAAATAATACTGCAAAAGCATGGTATGGTTTCTAAGCCATACGCTATCTAAAATAGATAAAATATATACATAGATAAAACCATGACTAAACGTACTCAACTGGTGCTTCTAAGATACGCCTACCCCGGTGTACCTAACCTAAGCCTAGTACGTGGGAAGGAGTAAGGGCCCGATGTAGGTCACCAAATACCGGTCGGTAACGGCCGAATTCGTCCGTTACCGACCGGTATTTGGCTTTTGAGATGTAGGTGGGTCTGAATTTACAGAATCTGTATATTTACCGATTCGGTAAATTTACCACTTCGGTATTTTACCGAATCGGTAAATATACCGATTCTGTAAATCCATATGTAGGTGACACTCCTAAGAGTGCCACAGGCCCTTAAGAGTCGGTATTTTACCACCCAATCTTATTGGGTGGTAAAATACCGAATTCAGGTGTGCATGCACATCTGTGCATGCACACCTGTGCCATGTGGCACACAGACATGCCCTTAGGGCATGTCTGTGTGCCACATGGCACACATGCCTGTACTTGGGGTGCTAGAGGGTGTCAAAGTGACACCCCCTGCACCCTTGCAGGATTCGGTATTTACCGAATCTGTAAATACCGAATCGGTATTGCACATTGATTCCTATGGGCAGCTGCTGGTATATTTATACCTGGAAGGTGCCGAGTTTGACGTAAGGTTGGACATAAGACGTCACTAAGAACTCGCAAGTCTTTCAGGACTCCAGGAGTTCTTGGACAAATCAAAACAGAAGCAGGGGGAATTCCCGGGCTGCTGGAGGCTTGGTTTATTTTAAGAACGCGTTGTACTTTCTAGGAGTCTATGGGAGTAGCCTTGCCGTATTTGGACTGCATTGGCTATGACTAAATATGGATATGATTCTTATGCCTTTATAAGGATATGATTTGTTATAACCACATAAGGGCATAAATAGGGAATATTTAAATAGGGTCCTAGATACATTCACAACACAATAAAGACAATTTCTGGATATACATCGCTGTGGACTCTTTACTCAACTGGTGCACCATCCCATATTATTTACAACTGGGTACTTGGCCAATCAAATAAATTGCAGTGTGGACAGACACTAGGATAGTCATTAACTTATCTCTTTCAATATTGAATCTCTTAAAAAGGTATTTGTCATGAGATACAAAATAGCATCATCAATGCTTTTCTTTAGCCCCATTAGTATGGGCATCGGCCAATGGTTGACACTGGGAAGGCACTGAAAGGCACCTCTGGTGCATGCACTGGTTGATTCCCGTTTTTAAACAAAAATTAAAATGACAAAGCGGAATCAGTTCAACTTCTGTCCCCAGCCCCCACCTTCCACCGATCTGTGATGCACTAACGTAGATTCCCCTCTGGGGTGACAAGGAGCAGCAGGTGAGTGCTCTCTCTCACTCTGGTGGGGAATTTATGACGAAAACTGCATCCTCAGAGCTGAGGGAGACATCTATGGAAAGGAGAGAGTCTCCCTTTTCCAAGGATAACTTCCTCAAGCACTTTCCTGCTCGTGGATCAAGTTCACACTGCCATCTACAAGCAGGAAACCATTAGACACCAGGGAATGTGCTTTTACAATTTTTTATTTAAAGGGCCCCCACCCCCTGCCAGCTGGACACCCATGGGCAAAAAAAAAAAAAATGTTCCTCTCCCCTCTAAAGGCAAAACAAAAATGCGCCAAGATGGTTTGTGTGGTTTAGGAGGTTTGCCGCCCTTCAAAAATTGGCCGACCTCCTGGGGGCAAAATAAAATAAATATATGTTATATGTTAACATCTGGGGGCATGACTGCACCCGCAAGGAGGGCTCAATTGCGCCCCCCAGAGAAAAACTATTGTGCTCCACCGGGCCATAATTATTTATTTAGAGGTATGTTTTGCCCTGGGGAGCACAATCCAATTTGCCACCAGGGGAAAAAAACAGGACGTGGTCCACTGGACCACCAGGGAGTGTAATGGTTCAGGTAAGGGGCATGTTTTTAGTGTTGTCAATTGAAAACTGCCCCAGTGTTGACATGTGGCTACTTTTAATTCTACTATAGCAAATAAGGCAAATTGACATGTCATGTTTGCATGTTTTTTTCACTCATGCCCAAGTCAAAATCCTTTTTTGAAATTTACAGAACAAAGTACATGGCTATTTCCATTGCTTTGTAAAAAAATAACTACAGCCCATTATGCCACCTTCCGTTACTTTGTTTGAGGGTGGTGTTCCATGAGTGGCGCATGGGTGTACCCATGCACTCACCCTTGGTTTTTGATGCAAGTCCATATCTACAAAGACTTGTGGCAAAATCCAGTGCCTGTCTGATTCTGCAGTGACAAGAAGAAATATCTTTTTCTTTGAGGTCGAAGCCTCAAAGGGTAGATTTTATGCAGAAAGAGGGCACTGCCTGCACAAAAACGATCCTGACCATGACACAAACACCCTTGCACAGCAGCACAAGGATACCTGTGTTGTCACAAGGCAGCACATAGTGTGCAGTGCACCAGTGCATGAAGAGAGCAGAACGCACCATTTCTTTGAAGCTATAGTGTAGTTCTGCTCTCCCCAAGTGACGCAGTGTAGCATCTTTGCTCACTGGGTTCACCATTTGTCCCATGGGGTATGTTGTAGTATTGCATATGTGACATGTTTAAGTAATACTTTCAAAACAAGTTTTTGTAGTGTCCTTGGTAAAGCAGCAGCATCATTTAAAAGCTAAGTGTTTTTGTGCTTTTATACTGTGTCACACACATCTCAAGGATGCACTTACCAACCCACCAGTTTAGAACTATTTTTCGGCTATCAACATAGGACAACATGTTTTTGATGGAAGGTTTTAGACAGTCAGCAGAGATGGTGTCTCGTGGTTGACTGCTACCCAGTCCCTAACTCAAGGTGTGGATGGCAGCTCTGACACAAAATCATCTAAGTGAGAGGAAAATGGAGCAGAATCTGGAAGTGAGTTTTTCAGTCAGTGTAGTTTCATGCGATGACTCGTCTTCCAGTGATTGGGAGGAACTGGGACATGGCAGTTGTGATGTTCCTTCGCAAGTATAGTCTGAACAGCAGAGCGACCGTAGTAGGGTAGACTAACTCATAGAGCAGGCCCAAGCGGCGGGAAGCACGAACAGTGTGCTTTCTTGGCAACTCCCTAATTTAGTGAAGTCCCGATTTCTTCTGTTAATTGCATACCCTGGATGTGAAGTCGATACAATACATTTTTTGCCTTTTGACTACGCCCATCTCTTTTTGAATATTTTCCTTGAGGAAATTGTGCAGCAAACACAATTGATTGCAGAACACTTTCTGAGGGAGCATGGAGGCACTCTTCAGCCTAATTTTAGACCACATCGGCGGACTCCCATCTCACTTGAGGAGTTGAAGAATTTGTTTGACTTTACGCCAAAATGGAGATAGTGCGCAAACTAAGCTTGCAGTCCTTCTAGTCTACTCGCATTGCTTAGGTAATACCCATCTTCACACTTTACATGAGCATGTTAAAAGTTAGGCTGAAAACCGTCAACATTATCGGCGCCCTCTTGCTCTCCTTAAACCTTTTGTGCACGTAAAACAGCCGCCATTTTGGACACCATGGCTTCCCGGCTCTCGCCGAGAGCCAGCGCGTCTCTCTCTCTCTCTCCTAACTTCGCTGGCAACCCCCCCCCCCCCCTGCCTGCACCTGCCTTGAGTCATAAACCCCTCTTCGGCGCTGCTCTGCCCCAGGCCCTCATCCTGTTCCCAGCGCGACATCTCCCTGCTTCCCCGTCATGACCTCCGGCCCTTTTGATGCAAACCCCTTTTCCCCGTGTGCCCGTCTGTCTTCCCCGTTCCCAGGCCGACACCTAGCTCTGTCGATACCAATCTCTTGCCCCTCCCCATACAATAGGAAGCTTCCCTCCTCAAAGGACCCCCGAGATGATCAAAGCCCCCCCCCATCCCACGAGATCCGATCGAAACCCGCACACTCCGTGAATCGGCGGAATACCCAGCTGCGCAATGATCATCACCTGTTGTGAACGGGGCGGGGACTTCCACTGTAGCCTTGCATGGGAACGGGCTGGGAAGGGGGGGGATTCTGGGGATGTCTTTCCGTACATCAAAGTATCAACGAGAATGTGTTGCATGTAATAAAGAGATAAACTCGTGTATAAGAGGCCAGGCCTCCGGGATGCAGTTAGAGCACCTCAGAACGATACCTTCTGTCCGTTTTCGTTGTGTTCTCCTCCGGAGCGAATAAAAACCTTGTTTCCTGCCTTCCAGTCTCCAGCGCCTGCCTCTCCAATAGTTTAACTTCTTTGTGGGTTCAAGAGGCGACATCGCCGGGCAATAATTAAGGATCTTATATTCTGGTTGGTAGTGCCCCCCCAGTTTGTATGTTTCCACAATTGGCGCCCAACGTGGGGCCCATCAGCGACCCATGGATCCAGTGGGAGAGGTCCTGACGACAAAGTGAACGACTGCAACGATCGGGAACGCGTCTGTCCGATAGACCCTCGTCTGACAGCCGATCATCCGAACTTCACTGGTTCCGAACAGACCTCTCTCGAGTGATCTACGGTCCTGACTGGGAACCATCAGGAGTGCCGCGAGGATAACGAAGAAGAGAGGACGATCGGGCGCTGGATTCGGAAGTCAGGAAACTGTCCATGCGGTCCGGGTAAGGTCGTGTTACCACGACAAATTGCGAAAAAAAATTGCTTGATTGTTAAATACTAGTATTGCTCTTTTTTGTTTATTTGGAGATTCACTGTCTGCAAACGGAGAAACAACAGGCTCTCTCTTTGCAAGCAGTGGAGGATAGGTAGGGCAGACAACCGTGCTTATTTTTCCCCCCCACTCAATAGTCACCTGAAACTGAGCTGTTGTTCACAAACTATTGTTTCCTGGAGATTCCCTGTCTGCAAACAGGGAAGAGACCACCCTTTTTGCAGATAGTGAAAAAGGTAGGTAACGCAAATCTTTGCGGACCTACTCACTCTCCCCATTGCTATTTGTCGGTCTTTTGTTATCTTGATCCATGAGGGATTCACTGTCTGCAAACGGAGAAACAAAGGTCTCTCTCTTTGCAAGCAGTAGAGGATAGGTAGGGTAGCAGCCGTGCTTATTTTTTTCTCCCTCACCCTATAATTGCTTGAAACTGAACTGTTGTTCGCAAAATTATTGTTTCCTGGAGATTCCCTGTCTGCAAACAGGGAAGAGACCACCCTTTTTGCAGATAGTGAAAAAGGTAGGTAACGCAGATCTTTGCGGACCTACTCATTCTCCCCATTGTTATTTGTTGGTCTTTGGTTATTGTGATCCATGAGGTATTCACTGCCTGCAAACAACGTAGAATAGAAATATTCTGTCTAGTCTTTGCACCTAGTGATAAGATAGGCAGTGCTGACTTTTTAGTCCCTCGTTACGAGCCGTCATGTCTGTCTTCTCCCCACTGATTGGTAGCCTGTTTAGCCCGGACCGCTTATTAGAGATGGACCATCCAGCCCCACTGGAGGGCACCCCTAATAAGGACATGTTCATGAAGCATGGATTGACCGCTATTGCCTATAGTAAACTATGGCATAAATATACAAAACAGGGTCAAGAAAGTCAATGGCCCCTGATAGGATCCTTCGATGATGATAAAATAAAAACGCTAGAAACTGCCCTAGGTAAAAACAAGACAACACCTACTATGCTTGATAGCTTCGGCATGTGGCGAAAAGAAACTGAACAGCGTAAAAAGAAAACTGAGAGTAGGTTGGAAAAAGAGCTGCAAAAAGCAGCCCACCTAGCTGCTCAGAAGCTAAAAAAGGAGATAGAGGAAAGAGAGAAAGCTAAACAGAAACTAGAAAGGGAAACGCCAAGCCAGTGTCCGGTTAGAACCCCCTCCATGCTCTACCCTGATTTACCCTCGAAACGACAAGCCAATGAGGACCTGTTGTTAGGTCCTCCTATCATCTACATGCCCCCTCCATACGCCCCTTCTCGGCCCTTGGCGCAGCACGCGCCACCCCCAGGTACAAACGAAGGCACCGCCGCAGCGTCGGCCCCAATGGCCTCTGTGCCAGCCGAACCCCTTGCATTAAAACCCGCATCAACGACAACGTTAGACGAGCATGAGACTCGAGGGGCTGGCCTTGCAAGAACAAACAGGCTAGACAAAGATGAGCGAGCGGGGATCGACAAAATAGCAAGGACACTGGTAGAAAGGAAGGATGATGAAGAGTACATCACAGATATGTTCAGCTCGTATACAGGGAGTCACAGACGACATTTTACCGTACGACTGTGTTATCATGTCTTGAATGCATACGAGGACCGATATCGAGACAAAGGTCCCGAGAGCCTAAGGACTCTGTACCGGAAGGTCGATATCGGGGATGAGGGCGAGTGTGATGTGTCGGACCTCCTTACGCGTACGCTTGAGGTTTTCCGCCACCTCACTGAACGAAAGCCGGGAGCTAAATCCGCGGCCCCCGTAGTGACCGAACCACCAACCGAGCAATCTAACACCATGATGCCGATACGTGAGGCTGCCCCTTACTGGGTTCCTCCTCGGGGTACAGGGACTCACGATGATGCCAACAACCAAGATGCGAAGGGAAGGGTAGTATACAACTGGGTCTACCAGCCATGGGACCGGCAAGAGATACTGACATTCCGGAAATCTCTACCCGACCTACGTAAAAACCCCACTGCCTTCTATACTGAATTGGGTACAGCCCTGGGTTCAACTATCATGACCCTGGCTGACATCGACTTGTTCTTCGGGTTATGTCTACCAGCTGATGTGTGGAAGCAAATCCGGAAAGTCGACCACCTTGAGCTGTTCGGACATACCTGGCCACAACTCGATGACTTGGACAAACAACGGGGACCAGGACAAAAGCCATTGAAATCCATCCTAGACCTCCCAGATAAAATTGTAGAGAAATTAAAAACCCTGATCCCAGAAAAGAAAGTGGACTGGTCGATAGTAACAGCCTGTCGCCAAAAACCCCAGGAGGATGTATCGGAATACTTCTCCCGGTTTGAAACGGTGTTCTCCGATTACAGCGGCCAGGACATGACCACTGCAACCGGACACCATCTGTTTGTCCAGAATTATGTTAAGGGCCTATCATTGGACATCTCCCAGAAACTACAGGCCAGCGAGAGTAGTTGGGCAGCCTCCAAACCTACAGCGATTCTTCAAATGGCCCAATATTATGAGCATCAGAAAAATGAAAACGATAGGGCGACAGAGAAAAAGAAGAAAGACTTAAAAGAGAGGGTGATGATTGCCAAACTGCAAGGGGTGACTATAGGACGAGACCAATACCGGGGAAACTACCAGACAAACGTCCCTAAGACTGCATTTCCCCAGGACCGCACTCTGACTCCCTACAGTGGACGCACAGACCTTAGAGATGACCAGTGCGCTTTCTGCAAAGGGACTGGCCATTGGAAATCCCAGTGCCCAGTTCTCCTGGAAATGATCAGGAACAGAGACCCCAGGGATGTAGCAAACGGACCGAGACCTAAGGGAACACAACGAGGGCCCCCAAATGACGCGATTAATGACAGATCAAGCAGACCGAATACGTTCGATCGACCCAGACAGAACCAATATCAACAATCTGACTATGACGACACTCACACCTTTGCATAGGACAGCCAAGGGCGAGGGAGGGATCCAGTCGAGCTCTATGTTGACCAGCAGGGCCCTTATGTCACTGCTAAGGTCCTGGGTACCAAGTCTCCATTTCTGGTAGACACTGGCGCAACACGTAGTGCGTTATCTAAACGACTGATTCCAAGGGCACCCTTGTCTGGCTCACTCATAACATCGACAGGTTTCGATGGAACGCCCTCCACCAACCCTTTGTCTGCCCCGATTCTCTTTGACGTAGAAAACAACACCACCGACACCACGTTCTTGCTTTCCTCCAATAGCCCTGACGCCATTATGGGACTTGACTTACTGAAACACTTCCGAGCGACGATTAGGTGTTCTCAAGATGGAGTTCGAGTGTTTCTTTACGACAACCCCGTTCTGCTTAAACATTGTTCCCCCCGACACATGTTTTCCATCACCGACGTCGACGCGTCCCTGCTTGACACCCTGCCTCCGTATCTGTGGGCCAAAGCGGATTCGGACGTAGGGCGTATGTTAATTGACCCAGTGCACATTACTGTCCGACCAGACGCAACACTCCCAAAACTCCCACAATATCGGATATCGCCAGAGGGCGAGAAGGCATTGGTAATGATTATCCAGTCACTGGTAGACGCAGGAGTGGTAGAGGAAGTGGTTAGCAACGTTTGCAACAGCCCTATCTTGCCCATTATCAAGAAGCAGGGAGAGGGAGATGAGAAAGCATACTGTTTCATCATCGACCTCCGAGAGATCAACAAAGTGGTGGTACCCCAGTACCCTGTGGTCTCAGACATCACCACCATCCTGACCTTGATTCCATCCACTGCCACCACCTTTTCCGTCATCGACCTCAAGAACGCTTTCTTCTCCATCCCCATCCACCCAGACAGCCGATATCTCTTCGGCTTTACCCTAAAATCCCGCTCATATAGGTTTTGCCGAGCCCCTCAAGGCTACACGGAGAGCCCTAGCATCTACAGCCAGGCCCTCAAAAGGCAACTAGACCAAGTCCGGTTACCCGACGGGGTGGTGTTGGTACAATATGTCGATGACATCCTTTTGGCAGCCGACACCACCCCTCTAGCGGTTACCGCCACCATTCAACTCTTGCACTTCCTTGCGGAAAATGGCCACAAGGTCTCCAAGAAGAAGTTGCAATTCTGCCTACCCCAGGTCACTTACCTAGGCCACCTTCTGTCCAAAGATGGAAGGAAACTCACCCCTGATCGAATCCAGACCATTCTAGACACCCCTGTCCCTAAAACCCAGAAGCAGGTTCGCTCCCTATTAGGCCTCACCTCCTTCTGCCGACAATGGTTGCCAAACTTCAGCCTCGTTGTAAAACCACTGCTCTCTCTCCTAAACAAAGACGTCCCTTTCCCACTCCCTTGGACTCCTGAGTGTCAAACCTCCTTCACAGAACTACGAGATGCCCTTTGCTCAGCCCCTGTCCTGGGTACCCCTGATTACAGAAAGCCCTTCTCCCTTTACACTCACGAAAGGGAGGGGTGCGCTTTATCTGTCCTGACCCAGGCCATCGGTCCTAAGCAACGACCGTGCGCTTACTTCTCTGCCACTCTTGACCCTGTCGCCAGAGCCTTGCCTGCCTGCCTTCGAGCTGTAGCTGCTGCTGCAGTCTCTATCCGACAGAGTGAGGGGATTGTACTCTCGAATTCCCTCACGGTACTGGTACCCCATGCGGTCGACACCCTCCTGAACCAAACCAAGACGCAACATCTGACGAGTGCACGACTGACTGGATACGAACTAACCTTGCTTGCCCCCCATATCACCCTGAAAAGATGCACCACACTGAACCCAGCAACTCTGTTACCCTTGCCAGAGAACGACCCCAATGTGCACCCCGTACATGACTGCGTGACTCTTACGGACGAACAGACCAGGAGTAGGGTCGATCTCAGAGACACAGCTTTCCCTGACCCCGACGGGGAGTTGTGGGTGGACGGTTCTTGCATCAAACTCTCCGATGGTACCACTTCCGCTGCCTATGCAGTCACCACGGCTCGAACTGTAGTAGAAACAGCCCGCATCACCCAGCGATCTGCCCAGGCAGCGGAACTGATTGCTTTGACGAGAGCCTGCATCCTGGCAACAGGAACCACGGCGAACATTTACACCGACAGCCAGTATGCCTTCGGGGTGGTTCACCATTTTGGGCTCCTCTGGAGGGAGAGAGGATACTTGACCTCACACGGCACACCCATCCTGCACGGGGATTTAGTCTCCGCCTTAATCGAAGCTGTCCTCCTCCCCAACAAACTTGCCGTTATCAAATGCCAGGCACACAAGAAGGTGACAGACATTATTGGACAGGGAAATGCACTAGCCGACATCACCGCCCGAACGACAGCTGAAAATAGAACGACAACACGTATGTACGTGACCAGGTCACAAGCAGAAAACTGGACTGACGCCAGGGACACAATTAGAGACATACAAATGGCTAGCACACAACACGAATTGACTGAATGGGCACGGGTGGGATTGAAAGACGATGAAGGCTGCTGGCGGACAAAAGACACGAACAGATGGTTGCTACCTGATTCATACTTGATTCCCATATTATCCATGGCACACTCCCCAGCCCACATAGGATCAGCCCCCATGATCGAACTTGTCTCCAGGGTTTGGCACAATGACAAGATCCCAGATTCCGCCAAACGCCTGGTCCAACAATGCTTAATATGCCTGCAACACAACCCCGGGAAGGGAACTGTAGTACCCCGGGGGGGATTTGGGGTCCCAAACCACCCATTTGAAGTCCTGCAGATGGACTACATCCAGCTAGACAGATGCCAAGGCCTGAAATATGTACTTGTCGTGGTGTGCGCATTTAGCAAATGGGTGGAAGCATATCCGACCCGTGACAACACCGCTATGGCCACTGCAAAGGTCCTGTTAAAAGAGTTTTTCCCCCGTTATGGCCTCTGTCGTGTTTTATGGAGTGATAATGGCCCCCACTTTGTAGCCAACGTTATCCAGCTCATCCTAAATGGGCTGGGTATCAAACAGAAATTCCACGCAGTCTTCCACCCTCAATCTGCTGGGCTTGTCGAACGACACAACGCCACACTAAAGCTTAAACTGGCCAAAATAGTGGCTACGACGGGCCTGAAATGGCCAGACGCCCTCCCATTGGCATTGCTATCGATGCGCTCTACCCCCACCCGACATCACTTAACCCCTTATGAAGTTGTCTTCGGTCGACCCATGAGCGTCTGGTCTGCCCCGAAACCAACGTCCATTCATGACGTTCCAGATGTCCTAATGTCTGATTATCTGTACAAATTGACTGAAACTTTGTCTGTCCTTCATCAGCAGGTGCGGCAGGCCATCCCCGATGCTTCCAGGGGTCCGGGTCACGCCATCCAGCCGGGGGACTTCGTACTGATCCGAAACTTTCAGCGATCAAAGAGTTTGGAACCCCGGTGGACGGGCCCCTGGCAAGTGCTGATCACCACTCGGACCGCACTTCGAGTGGAGGGGAAGAAACACTGGCTGCACGCTCATCACTGCAAAAAGGTCTCTCCAGCCCTGGCCACGACAGACACCGTCAGCACCCAAGAAGAGCTCCTGAACCGGGACCGACCATCGTTGAACTGCTACCCTGATACAGAGACACTTGAACTTTCAAAACATCCTGACCCCACTGTACCATCTCGAGAAGGGTATTTCCTACGTCGAAAGGAGGGAGCTTCGGCTAAGTAGGCCACGGACTAGGTTTAAGAATCTCAGAACGGTGACCCAAACTACCAAGGGTTACCTGGAGAGAAGCTAAAACTGAGTCTGTGGTCCTGCCCACTACCGAGCACCTTGAAGACGAAGATGATGGAAGCGCCAGATAAGAAGATGATGGAAGCGCCAAACAAGAAGCCGACTGAGACAACAGGAAATACCCACTACAGAAATCCGAGAACAGACAGACTCCATAGCTCAAAGACAATTGCACTCTTCATCGTAATCCTCCTCTGTTTTCTCCTCATGACTACGCTCTGGATTATGGAAGAACACGCACCTGCTCACGAAACATTCCTAACCACTGCTCAGCCTACCACCATGAAGGAACATTATCTAATTTCGCTCTCTCCTCGACTAAGAGAGAGGCGAAAGGAGTTTTGGAACAACTCTTTCGTGCAGCTACTTCACCAGCACAATCTTGCCACCAACGCCACCAACTGCTGGATCTGTGGGTTGCTACCCCATGCCACTGGACATTCAATACCATTCATCCCTTCACCCTTCTCCGTCCACGGCTCCTGCCTTGCCTGGCTGATCCTCCTGCAAGAGAGCTATACGGAAAATGCCACCTCCAGCAGAGCTGCAGCGCATTCTTCTCATGGGGCCGGGCGAAACAAGACAAAGACACACTTCTGCCCGCTGACCCCCAGCGACTCAATCCAAATGGACATTCCGGCCAAAGAACGAATCGAAATGCAGGTGTTCAACAATCCAACCAGACCCACCTTCTCCTATCTGCGGAAACGAACGGCTGCCACTCTGACTGTAGCCCTGACGGTCATCAACGTCACAGGCCACATGTGTGTAGAAGGACTTGGGACACAGCTGGTGGGTCACAGCGCTTGCCGCTTTACCAGAACTTTGGACTCCACGGATCCACCTTCCTTTGTGTCATCCCCAAACATGTATTTCATCTGTGGCACGAAGGCCTACACCTGGCTCCCCAAAGGCTGGGGGGGCACTTGCTACATCTCCTTCGTCCTTCCTCCAACTTATGTGGCTCCAGCGAATCACCACAGGCAAAAACGAGCAAAAGACGTTGAGCAAGCCGACTCAACAGGAGCACAGTTCCTCGATGCTATGAAAGGACTCGTCCCCCTCTGGGGCCCGATGGCAAACAGCCGTGCCATCCGACATTTGACTCAGGCAGTCGAGACAACCATGAACATCACAGCGGGCATCTTTGCCAACAACACTGCCGAGCTCCAAGCGGTCCGTTTGGTGGCTCTTCAGAACCGCCTCGTTCTAGATGTAGTTCTGGCGGACCGTGGAGGAGCATGCCGCATTATTGGGGCCAGCTGTTGTACATACATACCGGACAACTCACCCTCAGTGTACAAAGCCATCGAACATCTTCACAGACTCTCTTCGGAAGTCCACCAAGAGCAAGAAGAATGGTCGCTTGGTGGTTGGTTCTGGGACACCGTCAAAAGCTGGGGCTGGAGACTGCTCACCATTATCCTGATTCCCGTAGTTGTAATATGTGGCCTATGCTTAGGAATTCAATGTTTGCCACCTATGTGTTCTTTATGTGCGAGTTGTATTTTTTCCAAAACTGTGGACATTGGAAGCGAACATATGAGGGCATTATATGATACCGAAGTTAGGAATTTGATGAAAATTGACATTGAGTAAGCAAGTTGGCTAGATATGTTGAAAAGGGAGGACTGTTAAAAGTTAGGCTGAAAACCGTCAACATTATCGGCGCCCTCTTGCTCTCCTTAAACCTTTTGTGCACGTAAAACAGCCGCCATTTTGGACACCATGGCTTCCCGGCTCTCGCCGAGAGCCAGCGCGTCTCTCTCTCTCTCTCTCCTAACTTCGCTGGCAACCCCCCCCCCCCCTGCCTGCACCTGCCTTGAGTCATAAACCCCTCTTCGGCGCTGCTCTGCCCCAGGCCCTCATCCTGTTCCCAGCGCGACATCTCCCTGCTTCCCCGTCATGACCTCCGGCCCTTTTGATGCAAACCCCTTTTCCCCGTGTGCCCGTCTGTCTTCCCCGTTCCCAGGCCGACACCTAGCTCTGTCGATACCAATCTCTTGCCCCTCCCCATACAATAGGAAGCTTCCCTCCTCAAAGGACCCCCGAGATGATCAAAGCCCCCCCCCATCCCACGAGATCCGATCGAAACCCGCACACTCCGTGAATCGGCGGAATACCCAGCTGCGCAATGATCATCACCTGTTGTGAACGGGGCGGGGACTTCCACTGTAGCCTTGCATGGGAACGGGCTGGGAAGGGGGGGGATTCTGGGGATGTCTTTCCGTACATCAAAGTATCAACGAGAATGTGTTGCATGTAATAAAGAGATAAACTCGTGTATAAGAGGCCAGGCCTCCGGGATGCAGTTAGAGCACCTCAGAACGATACCTTCTGTCCGTTTTCGTTGTGTTCTCCTCCGGAGCGAATAAAAACCTTGTTTCCTGCCTTCCAGTCTCCAGCGCCTGCCTCTCCAATAGTTTAACTTCTTTGTGGGTTCAAGAGGCGACATCGCCGGGCAATAATTAAGGATCTTATATTCTGGTTGGTAGTGCCCCCCCAGTTTGTATGTTTCCACAAGCAGTTTGATTTTTAACTTTGCACCCTATGCTGCATTTCATTGCCAATTCTGCTACATTGCCTCGGGACCATCCACACTATGACAGGTTGTTCAAAAGTGTTGTGGAACATTTGTCTGCCAGGTTTCGCAGAATTTATACTCTTGGAAAGAATATCTTCAGGATGTGTCCCTAGAGGTACCCTTCTTGAGACCAACACCAATCAGGACAATAATTCCCTCATTTCCGTGAGCACCTATAATTCTGCATCCAATATCATCAAAAGGATTGTGAACAGGCATTGGCGTATCCTCACTTCCAATCAGTTTACCCTCAACAAGCCACTTTTTTCATTCAAAAGAAAGTAGTGCCTTGTGTAGCTTACACACCTGCCCAGCAAGTGCAAATTTATGGCTCAGTCCTTTCTTGTTATTTCAAGACAGACAATAGGGAAGTGTGGCACTGACTTATAATCACAAAGCTCAAATCACTCCACAAAACAAGTTGAAAATCTTAATTCTGATGATTTTTGCTATTTGTCTGAAGAATAGAGTAGCAGGGTGGTGGATTAAATGTCCACCATTAACCTTTTATCTCCTGCAATCAGATCTTAATGTGTGGAAACATATCTCTATCAATGCACACACTTTCCACTGGTTGAGACTGGACCTCTTAAAAGATGAGTTTGAGTACTTGTAAATGAGATCGGCATGGAGGTGAAAAACACATTTAAACATTACTTGAGAGAGGAATTCAAGGAAAGGATACAAGGAAGGAACAGGGGTTACTAGTAGGACAGATGGACGGCAGAATTGACAAAAGGGAAAAGGGAGAAAAAAAGCAGTATTCTTCATAACCACTGGAAAAACACTTGCCCAGTGACTTTTTACAGAACAAAATGTAGTAAACACTGATACCCACAGATGTTTACAAATTTTGAAAATGTTGAAAAACACTGAAAGACCCTAAGTAAAAACTGTAAATAGGAAAGCCTATTTTATTGAGTGAAAGTGTGAACATTATTATGTTAGTATGTTTTCTAATTGATTACTGTTAATTACCACAAGATGAGTTCGGAAGAAAGAACGAACACCATCATTTTTGCAGCCCCTTTTATTAACGTGAACAACTTTTGTGTACAACCTGAACATATATATGGGAGAATGTGTATGGACTACCTGAAATGGCTGGCTCAGTCTATCCTCCACTACTTCTTTCGCCAAAGGCTTTCTGAGATGAATACACATGGTTTCCTGTCAGAGGAGCTCTCCTTGGGTTTACCTCTATGTGGGGCATGTCGCCCCCATGTGCTGTGAGGCATGCTGGGAGCACGACAAGCCTCCTCTGCCCAGGAACATCTTCACCCTCAAACAAACATAGAAATCTACCCCACCTGACTGACGGGGTTTGCAAACTTTTGGGATGCCGGGACAATGACTGGTTGTGGGTTGCTGGCCAGTTGCCCGTGATTGGAGATGTAGGCATGTGCCACATAGAAGCTCTCTAAAAAGAGCAAGATCATCAACACACCAAGTGGATGTGACTGAGGTACTTCCTGGACACTGAAGCTGCAACCTCCCTGTCTACAGTCCACAAGGACCAAGCCCCCAAAAGTCATGTGAAGTTCTGGTGGTCTGTCCCGCTGCTGCTGTCTTGCTTGTTTGGAGGGAATCCAGAAAGGTTGATCATAGTGCATAGAAGTTCCCTCTTCTCCTCATCTGATATCAGAGGAAAATTGACCAAGTATGCAGGTGACCCAGCTGGAGTAGAGAGTAGAGATTCTGCCTGGAGAAATACTCTCCTGTAACACCAAGCCTTTTGTTAATGTTTGGTGTTACCTCAGCTTACAATGTCATCCCACGTACTCCTAAAATGCATCTGGGGTGACATGAACACACATCCATTACCCGCTCTATGCCAAGGGTGCCAGGAGGAATGTTTCTAAGTCCCTCTTTCCCAGTGTGGAGGTTTACAAGTCCTGCACTTAAAGTTAGAGTTTATTGACAAATCGAAATAGAAGATCGTTATACATCACTTAAAAGAAAAAGATTGCTCAATTTAAACACCAGAGATGATGCATAAATTGCTATAGAGAAATACATTCAATATAACACCGTACAAATATTTAAAAGAACAGTGCAAAAAAGAGTTATTGAAGTTTCAGTAATTCTTTCCCACTAACGGCAGATGCTGCGTCTAAATATTTAGATATTGCAACCTCTACCACTGAGGAGGTCTCAGTCTTGCAAATACTGAGGGCATTAGCCCTATCTAAGATTATCAGGCTTTTACAAAGAGGACTGATTCACCTGCTTCTAGGAGGTGCATATTTGGGACAGGAAAAAACAGATGTCCATCCGTCTCGTCCAAAGTCAAACAAAATTTGCCACTCTTGGTACCATTCACATTAGAAGCCCAACACACGATGAAAATTGCTGTGGGAAGTGTCCTGTACCTAAACTGTAGGAACAGGCTTCTAGCTCCTGCAGGTCTAATGTAGCTCAAGAACTCTTCAGCTTTTGGAACAGCTTTATATATCAAAAATCGCTGGTATAGGGTACCTGCACCTATATGTTTCCATTCCAACCACTGACTAAACCTAACTGCCCACCCCCACACACATATGCAGTTAAACACACCCCCGTCTCTGCCTAGAAGGATCCTCATGGCAATTGAAAACAAGACACTCATCCCTGCAAGGCATGCCAACACAGTATGCTGCAGTGGGCTCCTCTATGCACTCCTGGCCTTAATATTTCTGCATTTGTTCCGGAATAATCAACAGGCCGGCACGTGATACTGCCCAACAACCTGATCAATGCTCATGGCAATAAAATACTTTGTTAGGAGGTTTCAAAAATTTGCAAACTCTGGATGGATCAAACTGTAACCAACACTTATTACAAGTAGCTGAAATGTATTCAAAAGACTGTATCTATTCTATCATAATGTGTTGCTAGGCAACCAGTGCCAAATTCCGAGTTCAGCTACCCTTGTTGAAACCCTTTGTATAAATAGTGCGAACTTGGCTCCAGGCAGCGGCGGCTCCTCCGCAGTGGCGGAGGAGGGTCGCCCCACTGCCTGGTTCAGAGCCAGCAAATAAAAAATTAAACAATGTTTTTGCATCTTTTTTTTTTTTTTGCATTTGTCGGCTCTGAGCCAGCGTTGTAGGGAGGGGCGGGGCCAAGGCGTAGGAGGGGGAGGAGGAGTGCTATGTACACTCCCTTGGTGCTCATGTGTGTTTGGCTGGCCGGCTCAGACCGACCAAAACACACATGCGCACTTAGGTTTCTCTAGCCCGGCTGCAGTGAGCAGCCGGGCTACAGAAACCCCCACAGACTCCCTGTCCTGAGCGGAGCGTCTTTCCAGCCCGCTCAGGCCAATCCCTGCACTGCTCTGCAGCACGGGGATTGGATGGGATTCTGTCTCGGGCTGCTGGGATCAGGAAGTGGAGAGGCGGCGCCGACCCGATGCTGGGGACGGCCGACGGCTAAAGGTAAGTTTTTAAAATTAAAAATATTATTCCTAACCCCCCCGTGACACCCCCCACTGTGCTCCCCCTCCTGCATTCCCGCCACCAGCCCCACACCCTGGAGCACTTTACATGAGATCCAGATAGTTCATGTTTTATTAAATATAGGCACAGGTTAAGCGATTTGCCCAGAATCAAAAGACATTGAGCTGAGGCTGGGATTCCAACCTACTTTCCTAGTTCCAGAGCCTTCAACTCAAGGCGCTAGGCCACATCTACTCTCTTTGATGGTTATCTGAGCCAGAGTCGGGCACCGTTTCTGGAATATATTTAAATGTTGCTGCTTAAAGTGGTAACATAATATTAACCTATGGCAATTGTCAGTGACCACACAACACTGTGTAAGGTGATTTGTGAGTATGTAGTCATTGGTCTAAACTAAAAACATTACCAGAACTCCAAAGTAAGTGAAATTAGTGCAAGAAAGTGCACCTAACATATGCATGGCTGGTACAACTAGTGTAACAATAGAGGGTCCCTGGGTTTCTGAATGTAGGGAGAGGAGGGCAGGTAAAATCCAGAAAAAATAACAACAAACCTCTCCCTATACATTAATTAATACATAGGTGATACATCCTAAATTAGATGTATTAATTAACTCAACTTTTCATTTGAGTTATGCATGGTATGATCGGTGTCTTAGTGATCTGTGGTGTTATATTGTTTCTGTATATCTTTTGTAATGTTTCCTTGGGGCTGCTCTACTTGAATTTTGTACAGTAAAGATTTGTATACAAATGAATTTATATACGAATTAAAAAAAAGATTTTTGATATAATAAAAAATTAAAAAATTGTGGTCTTGTGGGACAATGGTGTTGTTTCTAATTTAGAATGTATCACCTATGTATTAATTAATGTGTAGGGAGAGGTTTGTTATTGTTTCTGGTACAACTAGTGTCGCATGTTGAGAGCATCATTACTGCAGCCGCGGCCCGTGCAGGTAAGAGCGGTGGGCCTGGGTGCGGGGGGATTTTGACAGACGATGATGAGGGAATTATTTTTTTAATTTTCCCTCCTGGTCGTCTGTCAATTCTCCCCCCACAACCCAGCTCCACCCCTCTTACCTGCACGGTCCGCAGCTGTCAATACTTATTAAAATATTTGTTGGTAGTTGCCCGAGCCCTAGGTGTTCTCCACGCTGAGGAAGGTACTGAACAAGGTTTTTGTTTTTAATGGCGAAACACGCCTTTCCATTTTAGAAGATTATTTTTTCTGATGATCGGCAATCGCCATAATAAACTGTAAAGGGTTTGCTGAATTTGTGAGTACCGGTCGAAACTAAAAACTGTACTGCAACTATGAAGCAAGTTAATACAAAAAAACTGCAACTACCACAATGCATTGTTGGTGTCACCTACCAATTGCAGCCACATGTTACAAAAGTTATTGCTTAATGTGGCTAAGAAGTGACATATCAGTATCCGGAGGTAGAGCATATGCAGGGCAGTCTCTAGGTCTAGAGACACATAGGCTGTCAGTGTCGCCTATGCCACTGCATGATGAGGTCATCACTGCTACCCTGTAGGACCTCCGCTGGTTCACTTGGAATCCAGCTAAAGTTTTCTGTATTCTGCTTGCTGCTCCTTAAGTCCCTTTATCTTCCAATCAGAGCATGCATCTGAAAAATGTAGTAGCTGGTAGTATTTCAATAGCAGTTTCAAGGTCACACATTGATAGAGTCTTGGCTGTTCTGGGAGCCTTTCATTATCTGGACTGTTGACCTGACCTCAAGTTCCTGGGCTGATTGCCCCTGCTTGATTTATCACGTCCTACTGTGTACTGTGCAAGGACGTTTATTACCATTCAGTGAGATCTATTTTATATGGATTATTCCATTTACAGAAAAAGAATTTTCAATAATTGTATTCAAATAGCATGTCAGCAATTGTATTGAAAAATTGAAATTTCATTCATTGTTGACTTTTGAATGTACAATTTCTTACAAAAACTTCTAGAACTTCAAAGCATCACTTTTCCCACAAGGATGCTTTTACATAGATGCTGTGCCAAAGCTCTGTGGCAACTAAAATCTCTGACAGTGTCATATTAATTTCCAATACAGAATAGTAACTTAAGGGCATATTACCAAGGTGGGCGATATGTGATTATCGCCGATTTAGTGGCCGTTTTCGTCCGCTAAGCGGCAATAATTCTATCGCCCTATTAGCAAGCTGTCGCTAACAGCAGTTAGCGACAGCTTGTAGGCGATAGCGAGCGGTTTGGGGCCCGCTTTGCATGTCAGCGGTATTTATCGCTAATGACATGCAAAGTGGGCGTATCCAACCTGTTAGCGACTGAAAGCAGTCGCTAACGTCGCTATCGCCTATTAGCAAGGCAGGCGTAGCGATGGAAATATTCACGCTTAGCGCGAATATCTACAAAAACTAACGCCTGCTCAGACCAGTTCTTAGCCAGTTGGATATTATAGCTAAGTCCTCATTAGCGATAATGCGTGAATATCGCTGGATTACCAGCGATATTCACGCATTTCGCCGCTAACGCCGGATATTTCGACGCTTTAGAGATAAACGTTGCTAATAGTACGTTATCTCTGCGATAATATCCGGCGATGTTTGGCGTTAAAAAAATACTCGCTAAGCCCATTTAGGGATAAATATCGCTAGTTGTTGGTAATATGCCCCGACGTTCTAGAGAGGCAAGAATGCAGAGAACTTTGCATGTGTGTGTGAAAATAAAGCGAGGACTAGAAGATGGCCTGTGTCTAGGTGTCAGTCTGTGAAACTATGCAACCTGGAATGGAATACACGCTGCACTTATTTTTTGAAACTGTGTGATGCTGGGCAAATGTTTATTAATTTTCTTTAACTTTCAAACTTGTGAGCAGAAATTATTCAGTTCACAGCGCATTGCAAACCCATGTGCAGTCAGTGAATTCCAGGCCTTTTACAAGATCCTTGAAGATCCAAGGATTCCTTGCTGGGATCCAGTTCTGAGACAGAGAAGTGACTCTCCTGGGTAGCCTGGGCAAGCTATCAATTTTTAGGTAATGACTATTATGGCTAATATCCTGTTTGAGGGGTCTGATCAATAGCACTGGCGTAATGAAAAGTGAGGGGGCCTCCCTGCACGGTACTGAGAGGGGCCCCCTCCGGGCTCAATCAGGAGCTCTCTGGCCAGGAGTGCAGGGCCGAGGGGGCCCCTTGGAGCTAGGGGCCCCCACGCACCGCAGGGGCTGCGTGGGCCTGTGTTACGCCCCTGATCAATGGTGGTGCTCTACTGCCATGCAGCACACAGAACATGCTCCCAAACTTTCCCACCCAATCCTGACACTGCTCTCATGCTATACGAAGCATGAGAGAAGCACCGGGATTGGCCAGAGCGGGATGGTCTGATGCTCTCTCGGGCACATGGAGTCTGTGCCATTTCTCCACCTGGCTGTGGAATACAGCTGGGTTGGAAAAACCTAACTGCGCATGTCGGTTTGGCCATCCTAAGACGGCCGGCCAAATTGACATGTGCACTTACAGTGTCCACCACTCCTCCCTGCCATGGCCTGGCCCCACCCTGCTCTAATCTGGCATCGGCTCAGTCAGTAAAATAAAATTATAATAAAAGTTTTTTATTATTTTATTTTTGCTGACTCTGAGTGGGGCGATGCGCCTCCTGCAACTACGGAGGAGCTGCCACTGGCTCTGACTTTGGAGACTGAGGTTTGCCAAACATAAGCTTGTACTGTCAGATGGCACATCAGAGGAGGAGGAGTCTGTGCCGGATCGTCATCATCAGAAGTCCTGCCAGTGCCGTAATAGGGTGTCCAAGAAGAGGCATCAGTTCTATGAGCGCGTCAGCCTCCGAGAGTTGAGACAAAGATAATACTTTGGGTGTCTGCAAGAGAGATACCATGCAAAAGTCAGTGCTAAAGGAGGTCTGAAGGAATGCTGGAAACAGAGAGTTCTATGAATTAGTATAGCACACGTTTCACTCTTGGTCCTCTCGGGTATGCACCCTGAATATCAACCCCAGAATATTGATGGGGCACCATATAGAGGACAAAATGTTGCAAAACATATGGACAGGTAAGTAAGTCTCGATTTTCTATACCTAAATCCAGCTATAGCTACCTATGTAGTACAAATATCTTCAAGGTATGTAGATGTGGAGGCAGGAGTAGTACATCTATATTTCCCTATATGCACTGACCTTTCAGTATTTTTTCCCTCGATATTCTGTCCTCAATGTTCTTGTACCACAATATTTCTGGGGTCGATATTCAGTAGTACAATCAACTAGAAGCTTTACCTGTGACAAATGGAAACTGGTATATGGTGAGAATCAGAATTGTACCTTCCTGCTCATGGAAAACAAGAATACACTTCAAGTGTGTGAGAAGCCCCTTCTTTCCGACATATTGGCAACACACCCTGAAGCTTTTTAAAAAAATATTAAAAACAAGTGTCTGTGACACCAAATTCAAGTGGGCTTAAAACAATGATCAATATATTTGACTTCTAAATAAATTAGCAAACTTTATAAACTGCATTGCTCTTTGTCTCAACCATAGCAATAATATCAGAAACATGTACACCCACTCTGCAGGTTTTCAAAGACATATGACAACGTGTGTTTTCCACAATGCATATAATCAAGCAGCAGATACAAAATATACTTTTAAATAGTTTACAAACGAGTACAATATACAAACGCTATTCTTTATCAATACACTATTGGATTCCTCATATCTATGCTACTTTTAAAGAATGAGTTATTTCGGGGTTAGTCTCCTCATGAAGGCCAGTTCTGTCATTTTTAAGTTTTATTGTTTTTAATATAACTTTAAAGGGCCTCACCTCCTTTCTTTCCTAGTGTCTCATTGGTTCCTGTGCATGCAACTTAATTTTCCTCCATTTCTATTGACTGTAGCATATTTTTCTGCGTTTACCAAAGCTTTTCCTCATCTGCTTCTCTTATCAGTTTCCTGTCGACAAAATACCGTTAACATAACATCCGCATTGGTGGAACTATTTTTTCCATAAAAGTTTGCCTTTTAATACAGGAGATTGATCTTTCAGTATATAGTGAAAGTTTGAAATTCTTCTACACTGTAGCTAGACAAATATTTGGTGATAGATATAGACTTTTGGCACATCCTCAAATAATTATAAAACATATCTATATATGTACATTAGCTGCTTTCTTTCATATTTGAAGCTAGAGTCCAAATTAACTTTAACTGTATCCATAATGAGATTCAAGACTATCCCTGATACTCAACGGGTAGAAGAATTCAAAATTTGCGAACATTCGTGACAAGAATTTTCAATTCTATTATTTTTTATTTGTTTTTTAAACTTTGTTTATTAACAGGATCGACAGTGCATAATACAGCATATAGTGCATTCAGGAACGTCATGTTTCGGCATGCATACGTATACACAGTAGTTCGGTATATCAGCAACATTTTCAATTTTTATATTTCTACAATTAAACCCACAACACCCCACCTCCCTGCCCTCCCCCTCCCAGCACTCATAAGCTAACGTGGTTCTAGAAATCGACACGAGGCCACATCCATCACATACAATATTCGTGATAATTGCTACTTCAGCCGTACAGGGCTATATCAACAGTAATTAACTACGCTGTTCAGTTGCTGCACCTAAAATGCATACAATCCGATCTGCCTGGGGTAACACTAGCAGTTATGTCTCAGTTCGGCTGGCAGTTGATGACCGGTCAGAATCACTGGTCCCTCCCGTCTCAAATGACCCCAGTATAGTATACCAATCTAGGGAAATCGGGGTTTTCCTGTGTCCCTTCCTCTCCTCACGTTGGAGTGCCTCACCCTCTGCTTTGCCCCATCTCATCACTTCCGCCCTCCATGTGTCAGGGTCAGGTGGCCTAGCCGATTTCCATTGCATTGTAATAGCGCGCTTTGCAAGCAGCAAGGCCAAGTCAGCGAAGCGAGTGGCCACGCTTCTCCTGCGCCCTCCCGGCCCAAGTTCCAGTATAGCATAGTCTACAGTGTTCGACAGCCTGGAGGTGGCCGCGGAAGCGAGCGCCTCGTGTATTGTGCTCCAGTAGTAACCCAACTTTGGGCACTCCCAGAGCATATGCAATAGACGCGCGTCATCCTTACCGCATCGGGGGCAAGTGTGAGCCGTGTCAGGAAACATCGCATGTATGCGGTGGGGTGTGAGGTACGCCCTGTATAGAACCATCAGCTGTATGAACTTGAACTTCGGGTTCCTAGCTACTTTTTTGGGGAACTTCAGGGCGCGTTCCCATTCCTTGTCTCCCAGAGGCCTCCCAATGTCGCCCTCCCATTTCTCTCTGAGAGGCCGCAGCGGCGTTGTCTTGCCCGCCCTTATGCTAGCCGTGAGCCATTTAGTGAGGTGGCTGCCCGTTCCCATAAGATATTGCATCGTTAACAGGGAATGCGTAGGTGGTTCGGTCTCGTTCCGCATCCATGTCCTCGTGATATAGCGTCTCACACCGGCGTGCAGAAGAAATGAGCCTCCTGGAACTTGATGTGCGGCCCGGAAGTCCTCGAAGGACATCATACGGCCATCTGCAAAGAAGTCCCCAACTCGTGTCACACCTGCGTCGTGCCACGCAGTGAGGGCTCGGTTCGTCACCAGTCCCGTTCCCAGAGGGACACCAAGTAGGGGGATTGTGGGGGTGTAAGAGGTCGACTGTGAGGTATATTTCACCGCCTTCCTCCAATAGTTCAGTGCAAGTCGTAGTAGCGGGGGCGTCGTCGCAGGGATTTCCGAGCGGGGCAATAGCAGCGTATGAAGTTTCCCCCTAAAGAGGTCTTCAGATGACATGTCAATTTCATGTAGGTTCCGGCCCGCTTGCCAATAGGCAAGCCATTGCAGTTGACAGGCAAAGTTATATGCCCGGAAGTCCGGCACCCCCATGCCGCCAGCATCCGTGGCGAGTTGGAGCTTGGCAAGGCTTATGCGCCTCCGCCCCGAACCCCACACGAGCTCAGTGAGAGTCGTGTCCAGCGCCCGGAACATCGCTGCCGGGATGGGGAACGGTAAGCCTGTAAAATAGTAAAGTAAACGGGGAAGCACAACCATCTTGGAGATGGCCACCTTACCCGCCACAGAGAGAGGCAGTGAAGACCAGAATTGTACTTGTGACTTCAGAGCTATCAAGGACCTGCCCAAGTTGCCGTCAACCATTTCCCCCGCTCCCCTATAAACCTGAATCCCTAGGTAGCGGAAGGTTGTTTCCGCCACTTGAAAGGCATGTGGTGCGAAGTGCAGTGGGCCAGGCGCGCCGGTGCCGGCAAAACTGTACCCATACGACTTAGGTTCACTGATGGAGAGGCAGGACAACCCGCGGAATTCCTCAAATAACCGAGGTATGGGGTCTAAGTCCCCCCTCAGATCTCGCAGGTACAGAATAAGGTCATCCGCGTATGCCGAAACTACGTGGGTCGTTCCGTCTCTTACTACACCCCTGTGGGCCGCCAGTGTCCGGAGTTTACAGAGTAACGGCGCAAGAGCCAAGATAAATAAGATCGGAGAAAGCGGGCAGCCCTGTCTGGTGCCTCTTTCAATGTTTAAGGACTCCGAGATGCATCGATTCGTACGTACCCGCGCTGTGGGGCGGGTGTACAGTAGTCGTACCCAGGCGATGTATTCAGGCGGCACCCCGAAGGTCTCTAGCGTCGTGAACATAAAGTCCCATCTGAGGGAGTCAAAGGCCTGCTTCAGATCTAAGGAGATACAGCCCTCTGTCCCACTCCCTGCCTGGTTGTGTAGCATTAGCTGCGCCAGTCTCCGCAGGTTCATAGCCGTGCCTCTGCCGGGTACAAACCCGCACTGATCAGGATGAATCAGTTGTGGGACGTATTGGGCCAGTCTAGTCGCCAGTATTTACTCAGGATTTTAGAATCAGTGTTCAGGAGCGATAGAGGCCTATAATTAGCTAGGTGCATGCCATCTCTACCTGGTTCCAGGAGAGAGACTATCAGAGCCTGCAGGGACGATTGCGGTAGTGAATGAGTTCGCAGTGCCTCGTGGTATATAACCTGCAGCCGCGGGGCGAGTAGGTCGATATAGGTTGCATGGGAGTCCGTCCGTTCCCGGGGTCTTGTTCCTTGGGAGAGCATGAATAGCTTGCCGGATTTCCACTATCGTAATAGGGCGTTTCAGGTCATCCCGTTGTCTGTCCATAAGTTGGGGCAGGTCCAGACCTCTCATAAAGTCCTCGTATGCCGTGTGTTATAGTGGGCGGTGTGGGCCGTATAGTGTGGCATAGTAGTCCCTAAAGGCTGTATTAATGTCTAATTGCGTCGAGGCGATTAGTCCCCCCTGGTTCAGAACCTCCAGTATGGGCGAGTGTGGCGGGCGTCACGAATAATACGGGCTAGCAGGGGCCCTGATCTATCGGCCTGCGTATGCAGTCTGTTAGAGTATTCTCTGTAGTCGAAGAGGCGAAGTTCCTCCAGCAATTCGGCATGGCGTATGTGCGCCTCCTGCAGATGCGTGAAAGGCAGGTTCGTACCTGCAGCTTCACTCTCCAGCGCTGCTAGTCGACCCTCCACGTCTCGAAGTCCGTCGGACACCACACGTCTCATGCCCACTCGGACAGCCATGGCCTCCCCTCTAATCAGCACCTTAAAGGTGTCCCATTCCACCTGCCTAGAGCTAGCGGTATCTGTGTTCACTGCGAAGAAAGTATCAATGGCGTCTGCCAGTGTCGTTTTATAGACAGGGTCATCCAGCAGGTCTGCATTCAAACGCCAAGTTGGGATTGGCGTCGGTACGCTACCCCATTGAAGTGTGACCTCAACCGGGTTGTGATCAGATAGCGTCTTGCCCATATGCTCTGCAGCGATCACAGCCCCTGCCAGGAGCTTGGAGCAAAGAACTCGGTCAATTCTGGTGTGTAGTTTGTGGGGTGGGGAGTAAAATGTGTATTCCCTGTCGAGCGGGTGTTTGCAGCGCCATGTGTCAACCAGGGCCCAGCCCAACGCCCATCGTGTCAGTGCCTCTGCCTGCTTCCTACTCTGGGTGGCATGCAGTGGTGGGTGTGACCTATCAAGCAGGATGTCTAATACCGCATTGAAGTCCCCCCCTATGAACCACTCATATTCCGCCCAGTCAGCCAATACCCTGCTGATACTGTCTAAAAATTCGGATTGACCTGAGTTCGGCGCATACACACTACCAAGCACAACAGGGGCGCCATCCAGCAGGCCACGTACAAACACAAATCTACCGTCTTTATCAATCTTTTGTTCCACCGCCTTAAAGGGGACTGAGTTCTTAAGCCAAATGGCTGCCCCCCTCGAGAAAACAGAGTATGAAGTAGCGAACAGTTGTCCCTTCCATTTCTTCAAGAGTTTCGAGCCCTCTGCAGTATTAAGATGGGTCTCTTGGAGGCAAGCCATCACGACGCCTCTCCGATTGAGCTGCGTCAGTATCCTGTGTCTTTTATGGACGGCGCCCATTCCCCTCACATTCCAGGTGCACAGTTTGTAGGTGTTAAGGGGCCCCATATTTAGCCGAAGTGTATGTCATCATCAAGTCTGTGGGCGGATAGGCCAATCGTATCTTATGCAAAAAGTTGAGTGCCATGTGAACTTGTAACCCCTTAACATAAAGGTCCCCAAGCAAAAAGACCCGAGGTCCAAACCAGGTCGCCCAACGTGGGCAATTGTCAAACCATGACATGTCTATACGGTGGGGGGTGCAGGCTACTCGCACCCGTCTTGCTCCTGTCGGTGGTGTTACAGCTAGCCCATAACTGCAGTGTCCCTGTTACCATCCACCCTCTGTCTCACTTGTCTGTGTGGAATGTACATACGTTACCATCCGAAGTCAGCCACGGCGCAATCAGAGGTCCTCTGCCATTTGCGCCGTGATGTTGGGAAGAAGTTGCAGGCTATCAGCCGAGCCGGACACCTCCGTATGGGTGCCAGAGGCGCTGACCAAGCCAGTTGCGCTCCCTGCATCATGTGCGGCCAGTGCTGCTTCCGTCAAGGGGACCACGGTCACTCCTTTCCCAGAGCGGCCTCTAGACGACTTTCCGCTCGCCGTCGAACATGCCGTTGAACGGGCCGGGCGCCCTCCGTCTGCTGTGGATCTGGCACGGTGTCGAAGTTGTCCGGCGCGAAGGTCCACCATTTCCATCATCTGCGAACGGGTCCTGTGTGGTCGGTGGTGTCAGCGTCACTTCTATCCATTCCGCCGCTTCCTCAGGAGTGTCGAAAAAGTGTGATTTGTTCTCGTGCAGGATTTTGAGGCGAGCAGGGAACAGCAGGGCATATTTCAAATTTCTGTCCCTTAGTTTACGTTTTACTCCCAGGAATGTGGATCTGGCGCGTTGCACCGTCGGAGTGAAGTCCGGATATAGTCTTATCTTAGAACCACAGCGGTGACTTCTCTCTGGCCATACGTAGCACTGAGTCGCGGTCTTTGAAATGCAGAAGGCACGCTATTAGCGGGCGCGGAGGTGCCCCCGGTTTCGGCGGCTACGCAGGCATTCTGTGCACGCGTTCCACGCTGTACATCGGGGTCAGATCCTGCGGGTCAACAACCGTCTTGAGCCAGTCTTCCACGAACTGCGTGGGGTTTCTCCCCTCACTGCGCTCCGGAATTCCCAAAATCCTGACGTTGTTGCGGCGGGCCCGCCCTTCCGCGTCGTCCATCTTGTCCCATAGCAATCTTATCTGTTTTTCCATACCTTCCAACTTGGCAGAGTGATCCGTTTGTTGTGGGATTAGATCGTTCAGTGCAAGTTTTTGTTCCGAGACCCTCTCCGCCAGTTTGTTATGGTCTGCCCGGAGCAGGGACAAGCCCGTGGCCAAGGTGTCCATCCGCAGCTCCAGCGCTTCTCTCGTGGCCCTGATTTCAGTCAGTATAAGGTCCAGCTTGGCGTCTTGGGTGCCCATTCCCGTCGGTGGTACAACATCCGCGTTGGAGGAGGCAAGTGGATCCTCCGAGCCAGTGGACTGCATGTCCGTGTGTGCGCCCTGTTCCTGGGCCTTGGCCCTGTTCCTCCCCATGGTGCTCGTCCGCAAGTGGATGGTGCTGTGCTCGTGTCAATCTGCCCAGCTGCAGGAAATGGTGGCGTGTCTCAGGCCGGAGAATCTCCCCAGTGTCACAGGGCACACGCCAGTTCAGAACAGCGAGGGGTCCAGGCCTCTCCCTAAGGTTTGGGCGGCAATTGCACACTAGGTCCCCCGAGTCGAAGCCGGATTCAGGCGGTCACTCACTGTGCAGCTCCGCCTCCGCCACGTGTGTCCAGTCGGCGTGTGCGTCCTCCCACGCAGAGTGTATAATGTGCAGCCGTCGTGACAGTGCCGGGGCGAGAGGTGGGTAGCTATTCCGCTATGCGCCGCAGTCAGCGGAGGCCCCTCCAGGTCCCAGCCCAGACGGCGTACCGGGACCAAGATGGCGTCCCTCTGCGCCTCCCGGCAGCGCAATGGAGGAGACCCCGCGGGGCCGCAGCAGCTCGCTCCAGGGGTATCTCGTGGGCGGCCGCAGATCAGGCCGGACCTCGCCAGTGGTGGCAGGCCCCGGGCTCCGCACGCAGCTGCCGATTGTGTGGCCAGCAAGGCCCAAATGTCACGCCCGGCACCCGCGGCCGCAGCAGGAGTAGCCGGGAGTCAGGACGGGGGGAGTGCGTATCTCCAGGCTCCGTGTCCCCGTGCCCCCGTACGTCTTGCACCCGTCCCGGGAGGGCGGGACGAGGGGGTGTTGAGATCCAACCGTCGTGCAGGGTCTAAGCGGCGGCACACACCCGACTGGCCTCCACTGCACCGCCAGTCGCCACAGGCCGCCGTAGTCGCGGCCGAAATTGAGGTCGCGGTTCCACCCAGGGGCAAAGGCCGCAGCAGCCGCGGCAGGTCCACTTGGCCACCGCTGGCGTTAGGAAGTGTTGAGTCGCCAGTTCCGGATCACCGGCACCCGTGTCGGCACAAGGGGCTCAGATCAGGTGGATGGGATCACAGGGGAGCAGGATAATCAGCAAATATGTCGGGCCACCGACGGAGCTCAGGCGCTACACGTCCGCCATGATCGGCTCGTAGCCACGCCCCCCATTTTCAATTCTATTAAGGACAAGGAGGCGAGGATTATGCTTTCTCATTTCTTTATCAGAAATGCTCAGCAGCCAATCACAATACAGTAAAGAAAAAACTAACTACATTTCCCATGAACACTCTGGGTAACCATAGAGTATACACACTATATAAGGAACCATAGAGAATAAGACATCCTCTTTCTTTGTCCATACTAAAACAGTTCAAGTGAAGAAAATCGCAGTCCCAAACGAAACCATGGATTAACGAACAACATCACGAAGCAGCAGTCCACTGGAAAGGTAGAAGCGATGCTTGCAGCAGCTGAAGAGCCTCCGGGACGAGCAACAGCCAACAGTCAACAGGCAGAAGGAAGAACGCACAGCCAGCACGTCATTGAGGATCTGAACCTGAAAAGCAAAACAGAGCTGTAATATACTATACCCACAATGGATCAAACATCAGAACCAAAGAGGGGGGTAAAAATGTCAAGAAATAACATGAAACAATGCATAATACAATTGCATACAAAGCAAAAGATCAAACAGTAGAAATGTAAGCAGATAACCTTGGTGGGATAATCCCCGCCTCCTTGTCCTTAATAGAATTGAAAATTCTTGTCACGAATGTTCGCAAATTTTGAATTCTATGTCAGGACAGGAGGCTCCGATTATGCTTGTTCAAAGTTGATCCACCACCACAGAAGTAATATGATCAATTGGCTTGTAATAAAAGGATTTAAATACTGAATCAGAAGACCAATCTGCAGCCTTCATAATGTCAAACAAAGTGACACCCATTGAGATAGCTTTGGAAGCCATAGCCCCTCGTGCAGAATATGCACCAAAAACTGAAACATCAATGCCGGCTTCTGACATGAGCCATCTGACCCAGCGGGCCAATGTAGCTGGGGCGACAGGGCGAAATGGCTTCTGCAAAGCAATTAACAACTGAGCCTGCATATCTGAACATAAAGGAGCAGTACTCACTTCGTAATCTTTAACACATTGCACAACGCAAATATTGGGATGAGTGGGAAAAGAAGGATAGGTAATCGAAGTGGTATTTGTTTTGGTGCGTCTAGAAAGAACAAACGTAACACCTTCAGGCGTAAAACTGCGACCTGCCAAGTCGAGGGCTCGAACATCAGACACACGTTTACAGGACACAAGGCACAATAACATAGTCAGTTTAGCTGATCGTTGTTTACGAGATAACAAGGAATTGGAAGGCCAGGCCTCCAAAAATCGCAAAACAACTGAAACATCCCACAAGGACACGTATTTGGGACAAGGAGGCTTCGCCAGACGGATGCCTTTAAGTAATTTGGAAATCAAAGGATGCTCACCCGCAGGGTTACCATCAATATGAACGTGGCCTGCCGAAATGGCAGAACGGAAATTATTAACAGTCCGATAAGCCAAACCGGAGGAAGCAAGGGAAGCTAGAAAATTAATGATCAGAAAGACATCTGCTGCAGCGGGATCAATCTCCCGTTGAACACAACAATCACACCATCGTTTCCAGGACCCTGTGTAGCGTTTATGAGTGTTGGGTGCCCAAGATTCACTGATAAACTTGGAAGTGTCTCGTGAAAGGCCTGGGATCGACCAGTGATCCCCGAAATTCGCCATGCCAGAAGAAGGAGAGTGCCTGATTGGATATGGGGATGCTGATTGCCGAGAGGATCCAGCAAGAGATTCCACTTCTGGGGAAGAAGGAGCGGCACTGCACAACACATTTCCAGGAGAACTGGGAACCAAGCTTGAGCCCTCCACAGAGGGGCAATCAGAATCAGTTCCGACTGATAACGCTTTGTGCAAGCCAGGACTCTGGGAATCATCATGAACGGGGGAAAGGCGTAGCACAGAAGCGACGCCCAGGTCTGTAGAAATGCATCCGTAGCCAGGGCTTCTGAGTCCGGCCTCCAGCTGAAGAACAGGGGAAGCTGAGTGTTGAGGCGAGAGGCGAACAGGTCGATCTGACACTGGCCTCAAACCCGGAGAAGAGAACGGAATAAGCGAGGATGAAGCCTCCAATCGCTAAAATCCCGAAGATGACGCGAATTCCAGTCCGCAATCTGATTGTTGAGACCGGGAAGATATTTGGCAATAACAGTGATCTTCTTTTGTAGACAAAAATGCCAAAAATCTTTGGCGATCTCCGCCAAGATCCTGGACTTCGTTCCGCCCAACTTGTTGACATATCGAACCGCTGAAACATTGTCCATGCGGAGAAGAATGCAGCAATTGGAGTGAAGGGGAGTGAAACAACGGATCGCGAAGGACCCTGCCAGGAGTTCCAGGCAATTTATATGGAGAGACAACTCCTGAGGAGACCACCGACTCCCCGTCGATACTGAACCGCACCGGGCTTCCCAACCCCACAGGCTGGCATCGGATTCTATCATCATTTCCGGAGATGATCCGAACAGGGCTCGCCCATTCCAGGCATCCCTGTGATCCAACCACCTTGCATCTCCCACCTCGCCTACTCTGAAAGAGGAACCAGATCGGAATAGCGAAGGCCTTTCTGGAGATGACGGATCTTCAAACGTTGAAGTGCCCTGTAATGCAGAGGGCCCGGAAAATCGCCTGAATTCAAGATGCCAACAGACCGACAATTCGTGCTATAGATCTCAACGATACAGTCTGTCTGGAGATAACCAAAGTCAACTCCCTCTTGATGTAACAAATCTTTTGATTGGGTAAGAAAAGTTGACAGGAAAGAGAATTGACCTGTGATGGAGTGAAGACAGATTTCTGAGGATTCACCAGAAATCCCAGAGATTGCAACAGGTCGATCGACCATTACAGATGTGTCATAAGTTTGAGGGGACAGTCTGCCATGATCAGAATGTCGTCCAGGTATATAATCAAGCGAACGCCCCGAGCACGCAAGCATTCCACGACGGGCCTCAGAAGCTTCGTGAAGCACCAAGGTGCTGACGAGAGGCCGAATGGGAGAACTTTGTACTCGAACCAATCCCCCTGCCATTGGAACTGTAGGAACCGACGATGAGGGCCGAAGATTGGAATTGACAAATATGCATCTTTGAGGTCTAGGCGAACCATCCAATCCCCTTCCCGAAGAAGATCTCGCAACAGATGGATCCCTTCCATCTTGAAATGGCGATAAACCACCCCTCTGTTGAACTCCTTCAGATTTAGAACCAAACGGGATCCGCCCCCTTTTTTCTGAACCAGAAAAACTGTGCTCACAAACCCTTTTGGATGACGGGTAGTTCGAAGAATCGCCCCTTTTGTCAGAAGGGAGTCTATTTCTGCTGAAAGGAACTCTTGATCTTGAAGGGAGAAAAACAAAGGGGTTGGAGGGTGGGATTGATGCTGGGGCTGGTAAAACTCTATCTTGTAACCTTGAACAGTTTCCAGCACCCAAGCATCGTTGGAGATTAGACGCCAATTGTGGAGAAAAAATTGGATCCTGCCCACCAATACAACATCGGAAGCTGGAATCAACCTCACTTGAAGTGTTGGAGTCCTGGTGACCTCCTTTATTCCCGCTATATTGAACCTTCTTATACTGTCCTCTCCCCTTGCGAGAGGGATAGAAGTTGGAACGATTGTTGTATCCGGAATCTTGACCACCGCCTCTTTGGGACTGGAATCCTCTTTGGGAATTCTGTTGAGAGCCACGGCTGAACGAGCGTCCCCTGTGTCATCCGGCCCTGGCAAAAACCGGTCGAAACGCTCGCCGCAGCGAGGCTTGAGCCTTGTCAAGGCCACTAAAAGTAGCCACACATTTTGTAAGCTCCTTTAGAAACGGCTGGCCAAATAACAGTCCTTGAGCCAAAGGACCGGACTCGGAAGAGGAGAGCTCTGCCAATTTAGGATCCAGTTTGAGAAGAATGGAGCGGCGCCGCTCACAAGAAATCGCGCAGTTGGCATTATCCAACTGGCATATAGCCCTCTGGGACCACTCTATTAGTTCATCAGGATCAACAAGGGCCGAAGACTCCTTGGCTTGAAAACCTAGATCTAAGATTTTAGTAAGAGGGCCCAGCAAGTCCAACATCTTTTCCTGGCAGGATTGCCAAGATCTGTCAAGACCTTTCTTCGGGTCTTTGGCATATTTCTTGAGATAAATGACCATTGTAGGATCCACCTCTGGAGTGTCAGCTAAATGGTCGGCCAAATCTGAGCGTGGACACTCGGACCTAAGGCGGGCCCTGACATCCTTCTCAAAGGGCTGGCGAATATGTGCCTGTACATATTCCACCACAGCAGGGGATGGCAGCCAAGAAGTTGAGTTCGGATGAACGATATCAGAGGGATCAAAAGTGAGAAGAGGAGGATGCGTGGGAGCATCAACAAAGTGCTCCTAACGAGCCTTCTTCCGTGGTGAAGGGTCATCCTGATCAGATGAAGTGGAGGAATGAGTCTCCATAACAGGAATGGTGGAAGCCGATGCCCCAACCGACGTCTTTGAGGAAGACTTGTCAGAAGACAAACTTTTGGCCAATTTCTGAAAATCTGACTTATGAGGATTTACAGGAGATTTAGAGGAAGCACGACAAGACGGCAACCAGCCCTTTTGTTGTGCATAGTGAGTCAAATGACGTTTCAAGGGATTAATGGCACGAACAAGCGCCTCATCAACCGAATGTTGTACTGCCTGATCCATAGCCTCAACCAAGTCGTGCTCCAGAGAGCCAGAGGCATCTTCGTCATAGGAATATGCATCATCGTCATAATAGTTAGCCATAGTGACACAATGTGTAACAACAAGAATGCCCACAGAGATGACAAGAATCAATAATGGCCAAAGGCACAATGCAAGGGGAGTGAACAAACCCCACAGCAAGCCAGCAGTACAGGCAGAACCTGAACACACTGCAACAATAAAACGTGGAGGGAGGGCTTGCTGCAAGAAAAACAGTCACTCTAGGCAAAGCCTATGAAGTATTATACAGCCCAATGCTTTAATTATATGCAAAAGGGCGTAAATAGGGTGAAATACACAGGCAGTGGGCAATGGTCACTGAAAAACAACCTTCTCCTGTCAAAACTCCATGTATCCACGGAGAATAACAAACAAAATGGCCGCCGCGCATGCGCGGTATCGGCCGCCCGGTATATGCAAACAGGAGCACTTGCGTACAGCGCGCGAGCCTCAAAGCCCCAGTCTCCCACTCCACAGATAATAAAGACGCGGGCGAGCGGAATTTAAAGTACAAACGCGACAAAGAGAAACCGACAAAACCGGACAGAACACACTGGCAATGCGCAAATACAACGCACAAACAGAAGCGCTAGCAGGCACAAGCGCAAAAGGCACAATAAAGCATGAAACAATCCAGCAATAATGAACAAGTAAGGAAAAGTACACTTAACTGGCTGCGAAGCAGCAAAGAAAGAGGATGTCTTATTCTCTATGATTCCTTACATAGTGTGTATACTCTATGGTTACCCAGAGTATTTATGGGAAATGTAGTTGGTTTTTTCTTTACTGTATTGTGATTGGCTGCTGAGCATTTCTAATAAAGAAATGAGAAAGCATATTCGGAGCCTCCTGTCCTGACATAGAATTCTAAAGACTGATTAAAACTACTTCCCATGTTTATTTTTTTGACTGTTGTTTGTTTCTATGTAAGCAGCGCCAGTCGGATTTAGCCGTTGTCTAATTTCCGCATGCGAAAGAGTAGTTTTGACTCCTTGGGTGCTCCGTTGGCGTTCTCTGTTGCCAAGGGCCGTCATTCGTTGCTATGTGTGATCTATTAAAGCCACGGTGGCCCGGTACTGACCCAACTCAAACAATGAGTGGCGCAGAAAGTCCCAGTGTGTTCTTATAATGGTGACTGGGCAGATAGAGAGCGCCGAGGTAAGGAAATAAAATGCCCAAATGTCCATGGACTACTCGTTGTTCGAATCATCAGCATCAACTTAAAGACCAGAACCCCACTGGTGCCTTCAAGGACTGTTCATTTGTTGTTTAACCTCTGCCTAAAAATCTAAATGGTCAGCACTCTCGGATACACCATGCCGAAGAATATGTGGGGACATCATTTTATTACCTGTAACCAGGAATTTAATGGGATGAAAAAAACGTTGCTTGTGTAATTAAAAGCTTGATTTAAACAAGTGGACTAAATGTCTGTGGATCACCTAGTGTACCTCTCAGCTGGTTGTTAGCTGTTTAAGATAAGTGAGTAATGAGTAGGAGTTTGTTGTAAATGATTAATATTGAAAATGTTTCAAATCTAAAATTACGAGACTGTTAATCATTACTTATGCCTTTAGGGTGTCTCGATCACTCCTCTTCACTCTGTTAGACATGTACACCCTTTTTATCTCCACATCTCGTCCATCTGCATATCTTACACCTCATCTCTTTCCTCTTCTTCACCCTTTTTTCACTCTCCTGAATGCATTTCCATGCATCGCAGTCACTTCACCACCCTGCAACACACAACGCACCCACTCACCTGTAAACACTGCTTTTCTTTTACTTTTACCTTGCCAAAATTGCAACTGGCCATTTCTCTGTGTGCTGGTCAAAGAAATTAAGGATTAGATGAGCATGTATTTTGAACACCTTTTTGACCCACTGATAGACATACACTGTGAGAAATGTGTACAACCTCTAGCCTCCGCTCTGCCTTCTGGTCCGTTATGAACACCTGGAGGCTACTCCGTTCAGAGTGTGCACTATACAGGAGAAAACAGCTACATGAAAAAATACAGTAACACAACATCCTGGAAATAGCTAATGCTCCTAGGAAATACACGATTAAGTAAAACATCAGAAATATAATCAGAGCTAAATTACTGACATGGATTTCCTTAAAGTTTTGACGATCATTGTTAAAATAGCAATCTAATTGCCATTTAAGTTAAGAGCATATATATTGGGACCCGTTTCAATGTCCATTTTGAAGAACTATCTGGGCAGAGATCCAGAGGAACGTGGCCCACTTAAAGCACTGGCTGTAACCCAAAGTTATGAGCTAGTCTCTGACCTGCTGCTCTACACTTAGATGCAAAGTTCTGAATGACTTCTGTGGGGTCAGCGCCTTGTGGCAGTTCTGCAACAAATTATTTCTGCTTTTCCATAAACCGTTAGCGTTAACCCTCACTGGCCATTACCCTAATTGTATCTAATTTTATTTACTATAGATATAAAACCCTGGTAACAATAGTAGTATAGTTACAAGAGTAGTACATACGTTTACCAGGAGAAATTAAGTATTTGTCCAAAATCACAGATGTTGCGCCACCGAGACTTAAATTGGGATCTCCAGACCTTGAGTCAGCAGCTCTGGCCACTGCACAACATCTCTTAACTCCCATGATACTTGTAAGGGAGCTTTTTTCATTAGTCCCGGATGGTGATTGATTTATTATTCATCACATAGGCGAAACCGATGCATTACCAAAACGTGTTCCCCTTCTTCTGATATGCCCTATTGTTTTTCTCTTGGTGTCCTCTGAGAGGGCTCCATGTTTTATTTGACATTCACCAGCAGAGCAACAGGCTATGCTGGACAGAGGTGCACCAGAGTACCCAGTCGATAGAGAGCGGTAACTACCCCCTCCATGGTGGGCTGTGGGGGCACTGCTGGTTGGTGAGAGCTGAATCTATAGCTCAGGGGCACAGACCAAGTAGTGGAAGCTGTACCACCAAACCTCAGTAAAATTCACTCATTCACCCATATCTGGGCCCTCTACTTGCTCATGAATAAGTAGATGATGTGTGTTATGTATCACATGTGTGTGTCATTTGTTTGAGCTCCCGCATTGTGTGCATTAAGACTGTGTGCAGTAGGATGGGTGTGCTCTGTGCGGACATACTTCATGCAGCACATCATGACCTTGCCTCTCCAGAGGGTAAGGCCTTCCCAGCTTCTGTGCCTCAACACAAATGACTGATCAAAATCAATTTTGCTGCTTGGCTGATCTATCTGCAGCTCTACTAGATATAAACTCACTGCCGCCTGGGGTGCCTCCCCCGGCTTCCCTATGTCCTTACCCTTTGTCCTCCTCCAAGTAACGCCTGGAGATCTTAAGCTCACCTGCAGGGAGTCTGAGCTGCTTCCAGTGAAACCACATGTTCTAGATCAGTGAGTCTCCACCCTGAAAACCCTTCATGAGTGACTGGCAGGAAGCAAGCCCAAGAAAGTGGTTATCGGGGGTTATGGTTTGTAAACATTGCTCCCCAACTTGATCATTCGTGCCTTCCTGCCGGTGTCCATAGTTATGGTAAATATCACCCACCTAGAGCGAATACGTTGTAAATACACCTGTTTGTGATGTATCTGTAGAGATTTTTTTATAGAGGTGGGTGTAGAGATGAGGAGTATAGTGGAGAGGATTGCACGGGAGATGCAGGTAGGACAAGGGAGTTTACCAGTTCAGGTTCATCATCCAGTTTGGTACGGGTGGTTGAGGTGTTGCTTGAAGAGGAGAAAGTTCCTCCTTGAAGAGCAGCAGTCACTGACCTTGATCTGGATGGGGAAGGAGTCTCAGATCCCTGGTATGTAGGAAAAGAAGGCTTGATGTCTTATCTCCTTGTTTCATTTTTTTGCCTCATGCCAAATGAGGTAGCTCCTGCAAGAGTAACAAATCTCACAGAGCTCTTGACCCTGCCAGCCAGATGTGGTGTAGTGCTTGAAGTTTTTATTTTGTAGACGTGGTAAGGTGAAGGTGAGTTGGGCTACTGGAGGGACTAAGGACAGTTCTCTCATGGTGTGTGAGATTCTGTCGTGGAGCCTGAGACCCATCATCAGTTGAGCTCTGGTATGAATGGCACTGTTCGAGGGACGGGGGGGTGTTGAAGTCATGCCAACTATGAAGTAGATAAAGGACTACAGTTTCTTTTCAGGATATCTAATGACTAGATAAAGCCTTTCCATTTAGATTCATGTTAATATCCTAGAAATGTGGCATGGGTTAGTCAGTCAATCAATGTTGGTAACCCCCTTATCTACCCACCATGTGAACTTCAGATCATCTTTACTTCATCGAGCCGACTGTAATAATCCTTAGGCGTGAAAATGTCCTCATGGGTTCAATTGCACTTTGAAACTTTTTATTTTTTACATGCAGGAAATATTTCACTTTCTTTGTAACCCTACCAATTGCAGGGTGTCCACTTTGGTCGGTCTTCTGTCCTTTCCCAAGGCCAGAACGGTAAGGACTTACACTAAAGTTTGGAGGTGTGCACAAACATTGCAGGGTGTCCCCATTCTTAAGACCCACTCCCCATCCAAGGACGCAGGTTTACTTCTCTGTAATATTACACCATTCTTGGGTAATATCACATGTGCATAAGTAAATTTACAAATAGACCAGGCACATCCTTTAATTCTTTTGCTCCTTATTTTAATAATTTTAAGGAGCAGGATTGATGAATGAATGAATGAATTACGCATTTATATAGCGCATGGCTACCCGGGGGCATCCCAGCGCTTCACAACTCATTCACACTCCAAGATTTAAGCAAACAAGAAGGTATATTTAACAATTTTCTGAATCTTAAGTGATTTACTTCCATTCTGATTAATTCGGGAAGGTTGTTCCAAAGATTTGTGGTCTGTAAGGAAAAGCGTCTCCCCCCCGTACGCACTCTCCTTGTCTTGGGGACCGCTAACAAATTTTTGTTATTAGATCTCAGGGTCCGCTTGGGGGTATATGGGCAAAGCATGGCTTGAATAAGGACTGGTCCGATTTTATTAACTGCCTTATGTACCATAGTCAGGGCCTTGAACTCCACTCTCTGTTGCACTGGTAGCCAGTGAAGCTGGCGCAGTCCAGGCTTAGCGGATGACCTTCGCGGGACATTCAACAGCATTCGTCCTGCACAATTCTGTACTGTCTGTAGAATTCTAACTGTCCCTAGGGGAGTCCCGAGGTATAGTGCGTTAGCATAATCCAAACGTGTTAGGATCAGCGCTTGGACCATGATCTTCCTGGCTTCAAAAGGAAGAAGCCTGACAATTTTTCTCAGTAGCCTGATATAAGCAAAACAGGTACCTGCAACCTTCTGGGCCTGTACCGCAAAATTCAGAGCTGGGTCTAACCAGACCCCCAAGCTTTTAATGTTCTCCTTTGGTAGAGGCGGCTGGCCAAGACTGGTAGGCCACCAATTTTCAACAGTGGTGGGTGGGTTGTATCCCTGCATCATCACCTCCGCTTTTGCGCCATTTAACTTTAAAAAGGATTTATCCATCCAGTCATGGATCTTGTCAAGGCAGGTGGAAAGATTTGCATATGGGGCGGCTTGGGTAGTCAGGGAGATGATGAGCTGGGTGTCGTCTGCATACGTCACCAGCTGTACCCCCCCAGGGCAACACCACCTCAGCCAATGGCCTCATATATATATTAAATAAGGTAGGGCTGAGGGAGGAACCCTGGGGAACACCACACTGTAGACGCATTTGGGGGGAGGATACATTGTCCTCAACCACCGCAAACGACCTATCGGACAGGAAGGAGCACAGCCAATTAAGCGCCTGGCCCGTGACACCTACTTCTCTTAGCCTCTGAATCAGAATGGAATGATTCACGGTGTCAAAGGCCGCGCTAAGATCCAAAACGATCTGAAAGCGCATTCAGGAGAGTAATACTGGTCGCGTCTTTCAGAGAGGGTGTCCTCTGTATTAGGACCGATGATGCATTCTAAGTATGATATTGAACTCAAGTTCTTGAACCAGCGAAAGGGCCCAGGAGCAGGGGGCAGAGGATGGAAGAAAAAAAAGACATGCAACAGCATTTTACACTGTCGGCAATCAGAGAATACAGCATTTTGGTGCTCACACCATTGGTAGAGTTCAGATGGGATAACACACACTAGTGTCTGGATATGGTGAGGAAGAGAAAGCAAGGAAGATTCAGCTGTGAAAACTCTTTTTACCTCTGTCGCCTCTTGAGTTGGCATTCTTTCACCTTCATTTGAGCAGAAGATGCTGATCCTTCACACTTGCCACCAGTGGCATCGAAAGCCAGAATCGTCATTTTTTAGGACTAATGTTTAGGCGTTGGTGCACATCCACTGGTCAGTAGAGAACGGGCACAGGTGAGGCCAGCACCTGGTGATTCAAGGCTCAGTAGAAGCTGCAAACGAGTCTGGTCGCCATAGCATGTGCATCCCAACATGGTGGAGAATGGGTGAGATGCCTGTGGTACCCCTGTATCTTGAACTGATGACAGAAAGAGCAGAAGTGTAATGCAACCAGCTAAACTTGCTATTCAGTTAAGAGCTTATCCGCTCATCCTCTACTTAGGTATAATCAAAGTAAATGCTAATACTAAGGCTGATTTACAACCTGTACCAGAAATTTGAGTGGGGAATTGGAACTTGGTCTAAAGTTTAATAAGACTCCTGCATCTGCTTTTTAGCAGAGTTGTAACATATATTCTTAAGGATTAGTGGAGCCAAAGCCTAATAGGCGATACCTATATCTGGGCAACAAGACCAGTCTGAATACTGTGTGAATTTTTCAGTTATGTGTGAAAATTATTTCAAATTAAGCAAAAATACGTTTTGAAGTTCAACTCTGGTGAAAAGTGATCAAGATATACCTCATAATATTTTGAATACCCAGAAAATAAAACAGAAAAGTTAATTCTATTGGATAATTTGCTGAAATGGAAGGGTATATCTGTGTTTGTGTAAAAGATGTATTTAATGATATTTGTTTACGTATTTTGTTTTCACTTCTTAATTAAGCACGTACGGTGAACACTCGACCAGACTGGTGGAGTCCATGAATCCAATAAACACTATGCTGAACATTAGACTGACTCAGTTATTGATCTGTTTTAAGAAAATGATCAACTAATAGGATATGCGATGTGTAATCTGGAGGTGGTCCCTGAATGTAACTCTAAGTTGTAATAACTTGGAAGCCTTTCATGTTAACCGACCACACACAGTAACTGTGAAGGACAGGCTGCTAGGGACTGAAACTGTTATTTCTGTATTCTTAATGATGTGAATATTTGTATAATTGTTTTTAATTGTGAGTCTCACAGTCCATCTGGCACCGTATTCATACTTTTCTTAGTCCCGCTTATAGGCATTTTAATTATATATATTAATTTACTTAAGGGACATTTTAGTTATTTGTGCAGAAATTTTGCTTTTTTCGACATCAGGGTAATGAACGATTCCTGTTTAGTCACTTTTTATCTAACATAGATTAGTGTTGGTATCCTGACTAAATTTTCTAGGAAGGAAAGTTGAAGAAAGCAAAGGGATGGTAGCATGAAGAGTCGAGGTTGTACTAGCTGTATGACATACTCATTTTACATCCACTTTACTTTTTATTCGTTATGTACTTATTAACTGGTGGTTTTGTTTATGGTTTTAATTGACTAATGAACTAAACTAAACTCTACTTTTTAATGGTTCTCTTATAAAAAATATTCGGATTTCAACACAGTTACAAATTTGGGAACATGCTCTCTCTTGAAGCTTTCAGTTTCGTCCTGGTTACATGCAAGAGTTCACACAGGGTCATCATGTCCAGCGTCGTTATTTGAGTTTAATTTCATTACAGCAACGAGTCGCCCCGGGGTAGACACACTAAAATCAGCACCGATTGTATTTAGTAAACTTTCAAAATAAATGTAATTAAAACAAATGTAAAAGGGAAAACAAAATAAAAATAGAATCAAATGGCAAACAATCCAAAGTAGTTTGATTCAAGTAATACAGATTATTTTTTTGTCCGACCATAGTTGCCAGGGATCTTTAAGTGTAACCTACACTCATAAGGTTTTCGAATTTCTGGAAGACTCACAGGTTCCCAAGAATGCCTGCAAACTGCAAATAGAGACAAGATTCCTTGGTGCACTTCTGTAAAAAGTTTCAAAATTCCCATGTATGGCAAAGAGAAAACTTTTCCTAATGCACAATTGTATAGTGTATAATTATGCATCCATACGAACATAGGGCCATATTATCAAGAAATGGCGATACATTGCATTTTATAAACCTTTTCGCCTTTCTTTTCCTATGTTGAAACTGTTACTCCTCACCTGCCCAGCCAAAGTTTGTGAATGCTCTCTCCCCTGTCGCACCTAGACATTCATTCATACCTGACCCTAGAGTAAATCGCCAATTATCCTGAAACGCACTGACCTTGGTTGAATGTAATCATGCTGACAGGTGCCCCATCCTTCGTGACATGGTGGGAGTACAACAACAGCTGCCCACGAGTGGCAACCTTAACGTACAAGTGTTCCCCAATCACTGCACAGATTCACAGGCGGTTGGCAGCATTGTGAGTACAACATCTCCTGGCTTTGTGGGTAGCGAGTCTGGGCCACAAGTAGACTCACATTTCGGGAAGGCTAACACATAGATTAGTGGAGACAGGAGACATCATAAGTGCCAAATCAAAATTACTTGTGAGGTGCTCCCTTAGCTTTTCCGATGTAGTGCGTAAAACACTGAGTCATACTTTGAGACTACATGTGGCAAATGGTGCATTTTAAGACACACAGGGTCAGTAAGAGTATTCTCGGCATACCATGATTTTGGGTCTCTCAAAGAATTTTAGCACAGTGAATGACAAATGTTCTATTTTAATACACATTAGGCCAGTAAACCTGGTGCCATTTGAAATATCGGATTCTATTTTACATCACAATCTCGGGCAAATCGTACACTCCAAACACTCTGGGACAGTTGTATCAACCTAACTAGTCTTAAAAAAATCTTTTACTAGCTATTTCACCATCCTTCCATCAAAGGAAGGTTTTGAAAATTGGAAGCAAATAATGCAGTTTAAGCACATTTATTTAGTTACTGCTCTGTTAATGCTTCATTTACCCGCACACAATACTAATATGTTATTTTCTGAATATGATGTTACCATAGTAAACAGCTTTGTAGCTGTTTGTAGGAAGCTGTCACATATCCTAGCTCTATACCACAAAGTACGTTGAATATATATTATTTGATAATTTGTGACAACTCCCACCAAATATTTTTTTATTTGAAATGCTTGGGTAGTCATTTAGCAAGAAACACAACCCATGTTTGATAAGATTTGCTCTAATAACATACATTAAGGATAGAAACTGGGCACACAAGCTTGATTATAGATGACACCCCCACATCACAGGTGACTGTCAATCTGGGATTACCAAGGATAAGAGATGTTGACCTTGTTTTTCCATTTGGAACTTATCGCACTGCCCTCAGTACCCCATTGTTGCCGATACCACTAACCTGCAATAGGTTTCTAGGCTCAATCCGCAGGAGCGACGAGAATTTCCCCACTCTCGTAAGGTCAGTCTATGGGCGAGAAGAAGAGGAACTTTCACACCCCCAAACAGGCCCCCCGGAGATGTGGAGATTAGAAGCCAGGACGTATTGCCTCAAATCCCCCAGCGGAACCACTCAGAATGACCAGCGATGAAGAGAGGGTGACCTACAGGGAAAACAATAAAAGACAAGATTAGGATATAGACACCCCTTCCCAGGGAACAATACAGATCATAAGGTGATATCATGCAAGCTTTATGAAAACACACGGTCCCTTACCAACTGGACATCTCCTGGTGCCGAAATGAAATTCTGATCCAGCCTGGAAAGCTAACAAGAATTCACCTTAGAAAATGGTTTAGACTAAAGGTGAATATGTAGGATATCAAGGAATATTAGTTCCTATATGCCAATTAAACAAACTGAGGAAATAAGGCAAGGAACGTGACCAATGAAAATAAATGGGGCAGAAAGCTTCAAAAGCACCATAACAAGAGCTGCCGATGTTATATACCTACTGAGAACAACAAAATATAAACACACGCGAACCGCGCGTTGTGGCAAACTGCCTTCAAAAAAGGAAATGTCGGGAAACGCGCTCCGCGCGTATGCAGGATAGTCTGAATTCTTCTAAGTACAGGGAAGTGGTTACAAAGTAACAGCGAGGAACAAAAGGTAAAATGCAGCCGCGGATAACCGCGAGGGCCAAAGAGAAAACACAGCAGCGGTAATTTACAGACCTGGGTGCGGCCGCGTTTAATGGGGCAAAAACACGGCACGAAAGGTTTTAACAACATGGGTCAGAGCTACGAGCTCAAATAACCAGCTCTAGTCCGCCTGAGCCCTCCAAAATGCGCCGACAGGACTGACAAGGGTATAATGAGGGAATGAAGTCTGGGTAACGGGATGGCAGGTGTTAGAAATGGGGATCTCTAGTTGGCAGGGGTAGGTACCACTGTCGAAGTAGGGACCTTTGCTTCTAGTCAGGGTAAGGAGGAAACCCTCTGAGATAACCCCTGCTCACCCTCTAGGTAGCTTGGCACAAGCAGTCTAGGCTAACCAGAAGGCAATGTGTAAAGTATTTGTACCAACACTCACAGTAACACAGTGAAAACAGTGAAAACACCACAAACTGACTCCACAACAGTTTAGAAAAATAAAGGTATTTAATCTAAACTGAACAAGACCAAAACGACAAAAATCCAACATACACAGTTCAAGAATATGGTTTCATAAGAGTTCTTAAGGTTGCGATAAAGTTCTTTAGGTTGCGATAAAAATAATCCACAGTTACGTGAAAAGTTCACAGTTGCGTCACGTTTAGCTCACAGTACCTTTAGTTGCGACAAAGTTCCAAAAGCCGAAGCTGGTGCGGTGGAAAACAAGCAATGCATTGCTCCTGAGACCCTGGGGAGACGATGTGACAGCCCTGCTGCAGCAGCGGGCGTGTTGCGACGAATCCGGTCTGTATGGGGAGGAAGGTCACTTGTATGGATTCCGGTGCGTAGGTTCTGTAGGAAAGTTGCTCTCGCAAAGGCACGATGTGACGATCTTTGGAGTTGCAACGATCTACGGGGCGACGATGCGCGGACCAGCGGTGATCTTCTCTCTCGCAGCTCCTCGATGCGATGGCTTCGGCGATGACTCTTGCAGCGACGTGATGCGGTCCGCAAGCAGGCGGTGCGGCGATTTCACCCAGCGACGACAGGCTCTGCGACGACACTCGCAGCGATGTTAGGCTTCCCGCACCGATCGGGCGCGTCCCGCAAACGAAGGATGCGACGGCTCTGACAGCGGCAACAGGCCCTGTGACAATCTCGACCTTCGTAGCAGCGGGAATTTCCTCGCACTGTCGGGGATGCGCTCCACAGCGAGCGATGCAATAACTTTTCTGTAGCAAAGTCTCTCAAGCTTAGTTTCCAGCTTCCCAACACAGTTACAACTTCCAGAGGCACCACACAGGGACCAAGCAATCCAGGAAGGACAGAACTCTCTCAGTAGAGCTCAGGGGAAGCTGGGGGTGAAGTCTTTTTGTTCCTGGGACTTCAGAACAGGGAGCCAGCTCTTCTCAGGCCCTTGGAGATTCCTTCAAGCAAGGGGACACAGGACAAAGCAAAGTCCTTCCCCTCTCCTTGGCAGCACAGCAACAGCAGGGCAATCCAGCAGAGCAACAGCTGGACAATCTTTCCTTCTTCAGTTTCAGCTTTCTCCTTGGCAGAGGTTCCTTCTTGATTCCAGGGTGATCTAATTTTTTGTTGTCAGGGGTCCTGCACTTATACCCCTAAAAGTCTTTGTTCTCTTTGTGCAAGTGGGCCCTGAGCCCGGTCTGAACCAGTTCTGGGTGTTTCTTGAGCACTTTGTTTTCCTGGCTTCTCCTTTCCCTTCAGAGTGAGGGGCAGGGTCGTCAGCCGCCCAGCAGGAGGTGGAGCCAGCATTGTGAAAGGCAGGCACAGCCCTATTCAGGCCCAGGTGCTATCTCCTCCCACCACTCAAGTTGCAAATGCAGTCATTCAGCCTAGGGCTGACTCAGCCAGCCTCCTGGGGAATCCCCAGCCCCTGTCACTCTCAAACCAGACAGTCAATACACAAACAGGCCAAGGCACACAGAAGGGTCAGACAAGAGAACAGCAACTTTCTAAAAGTGCTGTTCCCAAACACAGGATTTAAAAACAACCTTTCCTAAAAGATGTGTTATTAAATTCTGAGTTCAGGGATACTAGACTCTTATGTCCTATCTTGTTCCTATGGGATGAAATGCTGGTAGCCACTGTAGCCAGCATCCCCCATGTTAACCTATGGAGCAAGATAGCCTTACAATAGTGAAACAACGAACATGGTTGTAATTCACTACCAGAGCACCTGCACCAGGACATGCTCTATCTTTCACATACACTGCACCCTGCCCAGGGGGGTACCTTGGGCCTTCCATAGGGGTGACCAATGTGCACAAAAAGGGAAGGGTTAGGCCTGGTCAGTGGGGACACTGACAAGGAGGACATGGCAGTTCACAGACTGCACACAGGCACTGCGGTGGCAGGCCTGAGACACCATTTTGGGGGCTACTCATGTGGGTGGCACAATAAGTGCTGCAGGCCCACTAGTAGCATTTGTCATCACCAGCCCTGGCACACTTAGTGCACTTTACTAGGGACTTCTTGGTGATACAAATATGCCAATCATGTATATCCAATCACAATAACAATTTACACTGAGAGCATATGCACTTTAGCACTGATCAGCAGTGATAAAGTGCGCAGAGTCCTATTGCCCACAGCCACGGGTCAGGAAAAATAAGGGAGGAAGAAGCAAAAAGTTTGGGGATAACCCTGCAAAAAGGGCCAGTTCCAACACAACCCCCTTCCAGCCTAAAGCCAGGGTAGACCAAACAATACCTCGATGGGATTCCCTGCTTAAGGCGATAGAACACGGAAACTGGGCCAAACAGCAGGGCACAATTCCTGTTCTACGCCGACCTGAACCTAGTTGGATCACTCTATCCATACTCTCAGGGTCCACCATGCCAATCCATGTGGAACCCTTCTCCTCACCTGTGGACACCACCTGTGCAGCACCTAACCTTAATTTACTCACAGGTGTGTCCCAACAGACAGACAGCAAGCCACAGTGACCACCGCCAGTGATCAGGTATGAGACCCAGGCCTCATGCCTCTCAGGGCCCTCAAACCTCTGTGGCGTCAGAGGGTGGGGGCAGTAGCCCCATTGCTTGGCACCCATTGTCCACTCCCTCTCTTGTCAGGTCAGGTCTAACATCCTGGCACTGACCCACCAGTCCCGGACCTGTATCCAGCGGTTGGACTGGAGGTTGGGGTGGGCTTCCCCACACCAGGTCCTCCTCTTCCTTGGGGCTCTGTACCCTCCCACCTGGAGCGGTACCCCCTTCTAGAAAAGCCAGGGCAACTGTGGCAGGTGTCCCGCACCAGTTCAGGATCTCCCTCCAGCAACTGGTCTCCCAACCTAGGGTTTAACCCCTCAGGTTGCACCGGGGTCAGAGGCGAGGATTCCCTCCCTCTGCACCCCCTTCCAGAGCACTGCACCCTCCCTACTGGAGGGGTACCTCTGGAAGCCATTTGGTCAGGACACTGGTTACAGATGTCCTTCCTTCCAGGTCAGGTAGATCCTGAACCTGGTCTCCCAACCCAGGGACCAACACCTGCGGTTGTGCACTTGCCTGGCACAACAGGAATTCTGGGGACTCACACAGTACCCCCTTGAGGGTGACACACAAATCATGTGTCCTGTGACAGTCTGCCTGCCGCAGGTCTCCCGACCCCTATCCACCTGACAGCGCGGGAAGATTCCCCAGGACAGAAGTGAGGTCACCATGGTCACTCACTGGGGACTCAGCCCTTCTGACTGGTCCCTGACCCACTGGTTCTCCCACTGGGGACTCCTTCCCCCTCTCACCCCCCAGTCTGGACTTCTGCACCCTCCCAACTGGAGTGGCACTGCCAGACACCAGAACCAATGGAGGCCTGGTTACAGGCACTCTCCGGTCACCAGACACAAGGAGATCCTCCTCAAATGACCGACTAGTACAGTCTAGGTCCCCAACCAGGTGCTCCCTTAAGGAACCCTCCAGGCCCTGAGACTCGGTTTCGGGCACCGTGAGACACACCGTTCCACACTCACTCCTTCTCCACTGAGTCCGGACATGAGCCCCTACACCCCTCCCACTACCCTGGGACCTAACTGGGCTACACTGAACCTCTTCTACCTCACAGGCCTGGAAGACATCTAAGCCACTCCTCTTGGGATCACTCCCCAATGCCTCTTCAGACCCTTTGGAATCTACCAAGAGGTCTGCCTCCAATGCAAGCTCTCTGGGGTCAGAGAACTCACACTCCACCGGGTGTTGGCATAGCTCTGGAAAACAGAGACTTAAAATATGCTCTCCAACAAATGAATCACACAGCCCCCCCCCCACAGTTGTTAACCAAGCTGTCCTTTGCCTCACTCTCCAGTGCCTCACACAAGTACCCCACACCACTCTCCTGAGACTGGCAAGACAGGATCTGACTGTCTCTGTCACACAACACACACTTTTCTGGCTGGTCATCACACACACACACCAAGGTTTCTACCATGGGGGAACCCCTCTCCTTGTACCTCTCATCTAGAGTCAGTAGAGTGTCCCTCCCACCACTAGGAATATGGTCCCCTGTGCCAGTCCCCCAATCTACTTCAGGGACACTGCACTCCACTGGAACTACATCATAAACCTGAACCCCCTGGTGTATGTCAAACCCCTCCCTCAAGTCAGGCGCCACACCTCTGGGTGTTTGTACCTTTCTCTCAGCATTGGAAACTATAATCTTACTGCTACCATCTGAGCTGGACTCCACCTCCAACTCAGCAAAGCTCACCTCTTGAGCTACCCATGTTTCTTCTTCAGCTGAGACCCTCATGGCCTCACGCCTCTTGAGCTCCAACTCAAGCTTCCTCATTCTTCCAGGGCACGGGCATTTTTGCTCTCCTCCGCCGCCCTTTCCATTTGCCTCAGCTCCAACTCAAGCCTCAACATTTCTAACTTATGATCTCTAGCCCTTTGGTTTTCCTCCAACTCCTCTGGGGAAAAACTTTCAGCTGAATGGTTGCTGCCAGCCCTTGAGGCTGCTCTGGACACAGGCAGATCCTGTGGCCTGAAACCATTCCTTTGTGCATCCTCATCCACTTCTGCATCATCTGTCTCCCCAGCCTCTTTGGTCTCCCACCAGGCCCTTAAGGCCTCCTGTAGCTCCTCCTTCTTGGAGCAGCGCTTCATGGGGCAATCAAAGTTCCTGCAGAACTGCCTGAGTTGACCTACTTTGTAATCACTTAACATTTCAATATCAAACTCCAGTTCTGCAACATCACTTGCTGGTTTACCATTCTGAGACATGATGCTTGGATTCTTTCAGGGTTATGATCAAAAATAGAACCAAAAATAAAAAATGTAGTATGCGGTGGCGGAGTGGTCTGCACTCACTAGTGATGTACACCAATCACCTTGGGTCTAGTACAAATACAAGTTCAATATCCCACCGTTGACCAACAATGTTAGAAATGGGGGTCTCTAGTTGGCAGGGGTAGGTAAAACTGTCCAAGTAGGGACCCTTGCTTCTAGTCAGGGTAAGGAGGAAACCCTCTGAGATGACTCCTGCTCACCCTCTAGGTAGCTTGGCACGAGCAGTCTAGGCTAACCAGAAGGCAATGTGTAAAGTATTTGTACCACCACTCACAGTAACACAGTGAAAACACCACAAACTGACTCCACAACAGTTTAGAAAAATAAAGGTATTTAATCTAAACTACACAAGACCAAAACGACAAAAATACAACATACACAGTTCAAGAATATGGTTTCAAAAGAGTTCTTAAGGTTGCGATAAATTTCCTTAGGTTGCGATAAAAATAATCCACAGTTACGTGAAAAGTTCACAGTTGCATCACGTTTAGTTCACAGTACCTTTAGTTGCGACAAAGTTCCAAAAGCAGAAGCTGGTGCAGTGGAAAACAAGCGATGCGTTGCCCCTGAGACCCTGGCGAGCCGATGTGACAGCCCCGCTGCAGCAGCAGGCGTGTTGCGATGAATCCGGTCTGTATGGGGAGGAAGGCCACTTGTATGGATTCCGGTGCGTAGGTTCTGTAGGAAAGTTGCTCTCGCAAAGGCACGATGCGACGATCTTTGGAGTTGCAACGATCTACGGGGCGACGATGCGCGGACCAGCGGTGATCTTCTCTCTCGCAGCTCCTCGATGCGATGGCTTCGGCGATGACTCTCGCAGCGACGTGATGCGGTCTGCAAGCAGGCGGTACCGCGATCTCACCCAGCGACGACAGGCTCTGCGACGACACTCGCAGCGATATTAGGCTTCCTGCACCGATCGGGTGCGTCCCACAAGCGAAGGATGCGACGGCTCTGACAGCGGCAACAGGCGCTGAGATGATCTCGACCTTCATAGCGGCGGGAATTTCCACGCACTGTCGGGGATGCGCTCCGCAGCGAGCGATGCAATAACTTTTCTGTAGCAAAGTCTCTCAAGCTTAGTTTCCAGCTTCCCATCACAGGTACAACTTCCAGAGGCACCACACAGGGACCAAGCACTCCAGGAAGGACATAACTCTCAGTAGAGCTCAGGGGAAGCTGGGGGTAAAGTCCTTTTGTTCCTGGGACTTCAGAACAAGGAGCCAGCTCTTCTCAGGCCCTTGGAGATTCCTTCAAGCAAGGGGACACAGCACAAAGCAAAGTCCTTCCCCTCTCCTTGGCAGCAAAGCAACAGCAGGGCAATCCAGCAGAGCAACAGCTGGACAATCTTCCTTCTTCAGTTTCAGCCTTCTCCTTGGCAGAGGTTTCTTCTTGATTCAAGGATGATCTAATTTTCTGTTGTCAGGGGTCCTGTACTTATACCCCTAAAAGTCTTTGTTCTCTTTGTGCAAGTGGGCCCTGAGCCCGGTCTGAACCAGTTCTGGGTGTTTCTTGAGCACTTTGTTTTCCTGGCTTCTCCTTTCCCTTCAGAGTGAGGGGCAGGGTCGTCAGCCGCTCAGCAGGAGGTGGAGCCAGCATTGTGAAAGGCAGACACAGCCCTATTTAGGCCCAGGTGCTATCTCCTCCCACCACTCAAGTTGCAAATGCAGTCATTCAGCCTAGGGCTGACTCAGCCAGCCTCCTGGGGAATCCCCAGCCCCTGTCACTCTCAAACCAGACAGTCAATACACAAACAGGCCAAGGCACACAGAAGGGTCAGACAAGAGAACAGCAACTTTCTAAAAGTGCTGTTCTCAAACACAGGATTTAAAAACAACCTTTCCTAAAAGATGTGTTATTAAATTCTGAGTTCAGAGATACTAGACTCTTATGTCCTATTTTGTTCCTATGGGAAGAAATGCTGGTAGCCACTGTAGCCAGCATCCCCCATGTTAACCTATGGAGCAAGATAGCCTTACAATAGTGAAAAACGAAAATGGCTGTAATTCACTACCAGAGCATGTCACCTGCACCAGTAGATGCTCTACCTTTCACATACACTGCACCCTGCCCAGGGGGGTACCTTGGGCCTTCCATAGGGGTGACCAATGTGCACAAAAAGGGAAGGGTTAGGCCTGGTCAGTGGGGACACTGACCAGGAGGACATGACAGTTCACAGACTGCACACAGGCACTGCGGTGGCAAGCCTGTGACACCATTTTGGGGGCTACTCATGTGGGTGGCACAATCAGTGCTGCAAGCCCACTAGTAGCATTTGTCATCACCAGCCCTAGCACACTCAGTGCACTTTACTAGGGACTTCTTGGTGATACAAATATGCCAATCATGTATATCCAATCACAATAACAATTTACACTGAGAGCATGTGCACTTTAGCACTGATCAGCAGTGATAAAGTGCGCAGAGTCCTATTGCCAACAGCCACAGGTCAGAAAAAATAAGGGAGGAAGAAGCAAAAAGTTTGGGGATAACCCTGCAAAAAGGGCCAGTTCCAACACAAGGAAAGCAGGGAAATCAGAAGCAGCTACGGGGAATAACAGGACATGTAATTCAAACAGGATAGGAAATGAGGGTGTGTGGAATCACGAGGACGAAAGCCTAGCACCGGCTTCCTGGCCATGCAAGGTATTTAAAGGGAGAGAGCGTCCATAACTCCACCTCCGATACAGCGGCTAGAGACCATGTAAAAAGTGTGTTCTCACAAAGCAAGCATTCAGACCTCTCTAAAACACCAAGGGACTACACAAGAAGCCTGATGTCTAACACCCATGTCTAAGTTGAAGGATCAGAAAATAAACAGAGCTTTAAAAGTCTTATGTATTTTTTGCATTCCAGACCCTCTACCTAGACACTGGGCAGCAAATAAGTAGCTGTTGTTGAGCTAAGCATGGGTAAAGGGATCAAACGTTGATACCACTACAGTTAATATATTATTATTATTATATATATATATATATATATATATATATATATATATATATATATATATATATATATATATATATATATATTGCAGTACTCCATCCACCAATAATCCAATAGCACACAACGGATTGGGATAGACACGCGGACCCAAAGTTTTCTTCGTGCTTATTTATTTAGTGTTTCTGCCCTGCATCCCATGCCGCCATGACGCGTTTCGGTCCGACCTGGACCTTGATGACGTGACGCGTTACTCATGGACAGGCGCCACATTTAAAGTGCACAGTACAAGTATTCAATCACAAACAGCTGTCCCTTCGTGGGTATAAAGCTGGAAGACAGACTATCAGAGTGCAATTACAGCTTAAAATGCTCCATTTACATGGTGTGGCAACTGAAGTGTACAATTTTAAAACTTAGATGTTAAAATCTCATTGGTGTACAAAATCACAATGCATAATAATTTACAAATGCACTATTAATAAATAAAAGTGTAAATACCTCTTATTTAAAAAAAAAACCCGACTTATAAATAACAAATATTCACGTAAAGTGAACAAACGTTAAATTTATAATTGCCACACAAGATGAGTACTCTGGTATAGTCTGTACAATTATGCTGGATAATCAAGCCCAAGTGGGCGAGCACTTAAATTGGGCAACCTGAACCCAAAAACAGTGGTCGATTATATCAACTACCTAAGTGCCTATGGCACAAAAGGCATGATAATCGAATAAACATAATATGTGAACCCAATTCAAATCGGTAAAGAACCAATAATTAATCAAAACCGATATGTGAGGGGAGGAGCCAAGATGGCGATCGAACAGTCGCATGAACGCTTCGCTCTGAGGTCCCTTCCTCCCCGCCCGCCTATCCTGTTGATAATCCTGAGCGAGGCTTTTTGATCTATGTTGTTCGAGAGAAGCGCTCACTTACCATCTATTTTTGGGGCTCCACCGTGCAGTGAATCCGAAGAACTGCCCTCGTCTGCTTGCCGGCCTTCGTGGCGCTGACGCCGGGGCCTCGAGTGCAGAGGTTGCCCGGCAGTGTTCGTAATGTTGGCGGCCCTGGTTTGGATGAGAAACCGGTCAGTGGGAGCCTGAGAGCCACGAGCCGGGAGAGTTGGTGCTGACCCACTCCCAATAGTGGGTTGCCCCGTATGCCCGAGCTGTCGACAAGCCGGAGAGATGCCGTGTCGCCCGGTTCCCCTTGGGTGTGACGCCCGCCCATGTTAATAGTCCCGTCCGGGAACCGGCGGTTGACTCTCGGAGAGCTGCGGGGAGCGCGCCCGGCCTTTCGGTGACTCTCCTTTCCGCACCAGACGTCGACTGCCGACGATCAGCCGTGAGACCTGTTGCCTCTGGTGGTCGGGCTGGACTCGGAGGTGGAGGTGAAGTGGCGGAGAACGAAGTGGTTAAGATGGCGGATGGTGCCTTGGAGTGCACCCCTCCTGGGGACGGAGACACCGCTGAATTTGAGACCCCTGGACTTTGGCTGCATGGGGAGACGCTTACGTGTAGTCACGTGCTGGTTGCACTGGTTACCCTGCGGATTGCTCTGCTCCGGGAATCCCGGGACTTGGAGGTACGGATCGCTGCCATTGCTGATCCGCCATTTTGTGGCATAGTGGCTTTCCCCCGAGTTGGTGCCGCTGAATCTCCTTCGGTCGCTGTGCCAGGTTCCCCGGATGAATCTACAGTTTTGAGGGTGCGAATGGATCTGGCTCCTGTGCTGCGGTGCTTCCCACATCCTGTACTTTCCTTTCCGTGCTTGGCAGACCTGTTTTTGGACTTGGACTTGTTGGTGGTCGGGGTATTGTTGCATTCTGGCCACCGCCGTGCATCGTCGGTTGTTACTTGGTGGCTGGGACGATGTTGTGCGGCGGCACTGCCTACTCCGCCTGGAAGGATTGAACTTTTTGTATCGACCTGTCTCCTGACTGCAAGGCTGTTTAGCAGTTCTACTATTCACAGAAGTGGCCAGGGGTGACCTCGCTTGGGTCTTGGAGGGACTTCTTGCTGGTTAATGGTGATTCAAGAACACGTCTTGTGGGGCTGTTACTGATTACGTTTTGTGCACTCGCTGATCTTTGTACTTTCTATGGCCTCTGTCTCTACGATTTTAGTTGCAGGGATGGGGGGGACCGGGTATCTGAATCGCCGGCTCTTCTCCTCGTTCTTTTTCTTTATTGTCTTCTTCTTTCTCTCTTTATTTCCTTTCTTTAGGGTGACTCTGGGGCGACAGGCACGCTGTTAGTGGGGTAGGCCATAGCCATTACGGTGATGTAGGGTGGCGGGTGTTGGAGGGGTTTTGTTATTTTAGTTTGTTTTGTTCTATGGTCCTTTTCTCTCTTTCTTCCCAAGGGGGTTGGCTATATCTTCTTCTTCCATCCTTTTTCTGTTAGGCATCTGCACTTGTCTCTTCTTTCTGTCTTGTACGGGTGGGTTTTCCACACGATGTTCTTGCTAAATTGCTAGCCATTGTTTGACCTTTACTCCTGGCCTGCCTTCGGCGGGCGTAGGGTGTTTTCGGCCTTATTGCTTACCATCGATTTCTGATTGCCTGGAGGGGTACACCCCTCCCGTCTCTTTTCGTTTATTGTGTAGTGTGATGCCTCTGTTGATATAGCTGCTGCCTCCTTCTCAATATTATAAAAATGAAACCTCTCCTATCCTTGTGCTTCGCTGTGCTACGACCACGTACTATGACTATAACGTGATTCCTCCTTTTATCGTACACATTTACACTGCTCCTGTCTTTATCTCCTGATTTTGCGGCCGGCCCCTGTGGTTGTAGGCCTGCGCCTGTATTGCTCTGTTTGACTTAATAAAGGTTTTAAAAAAATTTTTTTTTTAAAAAACGATATGTGAAAGACAAAAAATGAAAAGTTGTGTTGTTAAAAACAAATGCATAATGCTGGTATAATAGGCGCATATTCATAGTTCATTTCATAATTAGACGTATAGGTAATATTTTACTGATGAGTCAGGTCAAATAGGTTACTGTACATCATTAGGGACTCCACAAGTCAATTCATACATCCAATGTGGCATAATTATGTGCAGAGTAAAAAACCAAAGGTTTCCTCAAATAACAGTCGTAACATGATCCTTAACCCCTTCCACGCTCATGACGAGCTGGGCTCGTCATGAGGTAGCCTCCTCGCACGCTCATGACGAGCCCAGCTCGTCACGTAACATGCGAATCCGCAAAAGTCAGCGCAGAGCGGTAAATCTGCTCAGCGTTGATGCGGTTAAAGGACATTGATTTATATGCAAGTGTATAAATCCTCTGTGGTATTTAAACCTATTGGGGACTTAGTATTGAGTTCCAAAATATATTTGGTCTCTAACAAACGTAAGGCACTATCTCTATCTCCCCCTTTGCGCGTAGGCGGTATACAATCAACGGCATACTAACAAAGATGGGTGTTGTCACTGCCATGCTTCGCCTCAAAATGCCGGGCAACTGGGTACGATTGGTCTTTATTTGTAATCGCCCGGAGGTGTTGTAAAATCCTCATATGCACGGGTAATTTGGTACTGCCAACGTAGCGGAGTGCACAAGGGCACTCAAGAACATAAACCACGTATTCCGTTTTACATGTTATACGTCGTTTAATTTTGGCAGGTTGGGGCAAGAATGGGGTGGTATAGTCCTTAACGTTTTTTGCATGTTTACACGCTTTGCAAACAAAGCACTTAAAGAAACCTTTTTGTTTTGACAACCAATTGGAAGGTGACCTGATTTCTGGATTGCTTTTAACCAAACAATTGCCCATGGACCTTGCCTTTCGAAAGGTCAATTGTGGAGTGTGATTGTTCTTGATTAGATCCCCACCAATGACCGGGTCTTTCAACAGCAGAGCAGATCCCAATGTCTCTTCAAAATGTTCCTAATGGCTACATGTTGTTTGCTATAGGTGAGGATAACCCTCACTTTGTTGGATACGCCATTAGATACAACAGGGATTCTAGGGGCCAACGCAGTGTCACGAGTCAAAGACTCAGTTTTGCGAATGGCCTTCTCTATGATGGACGTATTGTAACCCCTCAAGAGAAACCTCTCCTTGCAACTGTTTTGAGCCATTTTGCATTCCTCCACACTACTACAGATGCGTTTGATCCTCAGCATCTCCCCATAGGGGATGCTGTTGATCAAGTGCTGGGGATGGTGACTGGATGCATGCAGTAGTGAGTTCCCCGCTGTCGGTTTGCGATAAAGTCTGGTACAGATCGTATTGTCGCAAATATAGACCTCCACATCAAGGAAGACAACCGACACCTTACTCATATGGGCTGTGAACTCCAAATTGAGTTGGTTGATATTCAGTCTTTTGACAAATTCCATGGCCAGATCCTCTGACCCCCTCCACAAAAGGAAGAGGTCGTCTATGTATCTGAGCCATAGGGGAACATGTGTCTTAAGGGTCTCCTCATGTTGTTGATTCAGGACCTGCTCCTCCCACAAGCCCATATGCAGGCAAGCATAACTGGGGGAGAAGCAGGCCCCCATAGCAACCCCCCTAATTTGATGGAAAACAGTGTTGTCAAAGGTGAAATAGTTGTGTTCCAGACGCATTTTAATCATGTCAACCAACATCTTATTATGTAATGTGAAGCATGCAGGTCTGCGATTTAGGTAATGCTCAACCGCTTTAACCCCATCCCGATGACCAATAGAAGTATAGAGGGACATGACATCCATAGTAATTAAAATCAAGTCATTAGACCAAGTACTGTTTTGAATTTTTCTTAAAAAATCCGAGGTATCCCTAATGTAAGATGGCAATGTAACAACCCATTCTTGTAGAAAATAATCTACATATTTTGATGTATTTTCAGTTATGCTGCCAATTGCTGAGATTATGGGGCGACCTGTTTTTTTTTTTATATTCTTATGTACATTGGGAAGAAAATACATGGAAGGTACGGCAGGATAATCATTATGCAGAAATCGATATTCATCATTGCTAATGAGCCCACTGCTTTTCCATGCCACCAATTTCCCATAATAATCCAACCAAGAAGATTTCACAATTTGCAAATTACTGCGTTTATAGCAAGATACGTCATTCAATTGAACATATGCCTCTTCCATATACATGAGTCGCGGCCACAGGACAATATTGCCCCCCTTGTCCGATTGCTTAATCACAAGTTCTTCATTGGCCTGTAATTTTTTCATTAATTCAATGTAGCACCGTTGGTTACAATTCATTTTGGAGCCAGCATGATTAGTCACTCTGTATAGGTCTTTTAAATCGGAGGTAACCAATTCGTGAAATCGATCCAGGTTGTCATGCATCATCAGTGGCTGAAAAACCGATTTTGGTTTAAATGGCGTTCTGACGGTACCGCCAAAGTCCATTCCTTCCAGTCCCAGGACACCAGTAGCCTCATTTTGTTCGCCCTGGAGTTGGCGAAGATAAAAAAAAAGGCCAACATCCCCTGCAGAAAGTAAAGGTGGGCTGTTTGCATATTGAGGAGTGTTTGTCACCTCTTTTTTAGACTTTATTTTATGATGTTTCTGCAATTTAAATTTTCGTATAAACCGAAAGACGTCCATGCGTGTTTCAGAGTAATTGAAACTGCTCTCCGGGGTAAAAGAGAGTCCAAGAGACAGTATTTGACATTCGGCCTTATTGAGGATGACATCAGAGAGATTGATTACAGTGTTGGCGGCGTTCTCTAAGTTTACTTCCGATTCCACCTGCCTTTCGTGGCTTTCCTGGGCGGTTTGATCATGTTTTCGCCTCCTGTTGCACCTCCTCCTTGCCCCCCGCTTAGCGTTGGCACGCCTTTTTGATGCGGCTGCTTCTTCCGGGGTCTTAACGTATCTCTCCTGTCTCGGCACAGAACATTCATTATATATATATATTATAACTACTATAATTAATAAATGTTTTTTATTTTTTTGCCATGGCAGCTCAGGGCTGACATTCAAACCTGCAACGTACCCCTGAACACAAATGGGTGCAGATTATTAAATAGCAATAACATTCATGAAAATAATTTGCAACAGTGCTCAAAGAATGAGAATGTATTTAGTAATAACAATGTTTTCAGATTGCTATTGAATTCTTGTGCGAAGCAAATGGCGTATGAAATAAGACTTCTTACGGTGGTAGCTTAGTAGCAGTATGACGAAGTAATCCTAGAAACAACTTTGGATGCATAAGTCTGTTGTCTAATAAGAATGATGGGGCTAAATTAGAACAATTGCAGAACATTTTGGAGTAATCATGGTGTGAGAAAAATACTGTACTGCAGACAAACTAGTCCCTGCTTTGTTGTGGCAGGCAGGAAATTAGGCACAAACCTAATTCCAACCTCATTTGTGTTAACATATTGGCTCATTGGAGCAGGAAGCAATTACTGCAGAGACAGAAAATACCTTCACGAAGTATTATCCATTTTAAGCACTGCCCCTCCTGCTAATATAGCCTTCAAGCCCAATAAACTATTGCAGAAGAGAAGAACACCATGCTGGCCTCAGTTCTCAAAGAAGTAATCTCTCCCTTCCACATTCCCTCCTGCTGTCTCCTCAGCTGAATGTAACTATTAGTGGGGATCATGAGAGGTCTGCCTTGAGGCCCAGTGCAGAAGGTGGGCAGCTCCTGCTTCCAAGGGGTCGTTCTTGGCCTGCCCCAGTATCTCCTGCTCTCAAAATACGTGGTTGGATGTTCCTCTTTTAAATCACTTTTCATTACCAAAAGGTGAATCTAAACAAATCTTTACTGATCCACACAGACTAGAACTCTGGTCTCAAAACTGCCATCCCAGCCCTCATTAATTTCCTTTAGGAAGCTACACCCTGGTGGAACCTTGTGCAAAAAGGGTTTGAGCATATGATCCTCTTTAAATAATGAGGTAGTTTTAAATCTGATTTATTTTCTTAGAGAAACCAATGCTGTGCGTTGTCTTTTAAGGAATCTTTATTTGTCACATCCTTTTTATTCCAGAAAAGATTATTGGAGTTTGTACTTTAGAGGTGCAAATTAAAAAAATCTTTTCTGGAATAAAAGGATGTGACAAATAAAGATTCCTTAAAAGACCACCCACGGCATTGGTTTCTCTAAAAAAGAACATCAGATTTAAAACGACCTTCCTGCACAAAAACAATGCTAATTGGTGTTTTCCTTTTTCTGTGTGCGCTGCAGAATGCAGCACACATTGAAGAGGAAACAATGAGGAGAAATGAGCATGTTTCTCCTCATTATGTGTCATCTTGAGGAGAGTGGAGAAGTGTGGCTCACTGGTTAGAGGAGGCTCACTGGTTAGAGGAGGCAGACCCTGAAGCAGAGGTCAGACCCGGGGCCAGGGTTCAATTCCCGACGCGGCAGGGTCTTGAGCCCAAATATCCACGGACTCGATAATTCTCGTTTCGGTGCCTACTCGAATCATGGGTTCACACTCTGCAGCTCTGGGCATTAGCCTGCTTAATCTCCACTACGGCCCCCCCGCGGCGGGATGCCTGGCTTTCACCTTGGGGGAAGCCAGGACGGGTTCCCAAGGCGAGCGCTGAGATGCCTACGGGTAATCGAGCGCTATATAAGAACGCATAATAATAATAATAATAATAATAATAATAATCTTGTGAAGTGTACGGGTTTGGCATTTTCCCAGATTTATACAACTATGTAAATCTTGGGCAGCATCAAATTCCATTGGTGTTGCTTGGGAAAACCAACTGCAACGCCCATAGAACGCCTTCGGGGCGCAGAGTACAGCGACGCAGCGATTCGCGCTGCATCGCCTTAGTCATGATTTATGAGGTCACTCAAAGCCATGCAAGGTGGCTTTGCGTTGCATCTAAATTGAAATGAGAGCTACTCATTCGAAGTATGTACGGCACAGTGTTGGAGCGCATTACATCACACACACATAGAGACATTGACTCATAAATGTGAAAATCAATGTATAGAAAATGTTACTTAAGACATTGAGGGCTACAAGGTGTAAGAGTCAGGTGTCATCCATACTGGTAGGCAGTGGCATAGCGTGGGCGGGGCCATAGGGGTGGTTGCCCCAGGCGCAATTTTCTTAGGGGTGCAACATTTTAAAAGAAGAAACATTTGTGGTGGAAGGGACTCGAGTCACGTCTGTGTGGTTGCCTGCAAGTGCAGGTTATGTTGTCTTTCCCGCCTTTCCCCGCAGACTGGCTGCACAGAGCTGTGCCCTCATGCATCCCTCATGGCAGGTCGGAGCTGCTTGTGCTGTTTCCCGGTGGTATGAGAGCAGCGCTGCCCAGTGGCATAACAGTGGAAGGTCTCTTGTGGTACCACGGCACCGTACAAGGAATTTGTTTCTGCTTTTTGGCAGGCAGTGGGAGCATTTCAAGCCTGAGTTCCACACTTGCTGCCTAACATCATGTGGCGGTTTGGGGAGGTGGGTTGAGTCACCCGGGGTGTGGCATTCATTCATTCTTTCATCCATTATGCAGTCTTACACCATTAATTCTGTCCTTCCATCTGTGTGCCCATCCATATCCAAACCTATTCAACCATTTCCAAACCTATCCATCATCTATCCTTCCATCCATCATTTCACTCATTCATCTATCATCCATCCATCCTTTCACTCATACATCCATTCACCCATCAATCCAACTATTTTTCCTCTCACCCATACAGCCATCCTTTCACTTACTCATCCATCCATCCATTCACCCAGTCACTAATCCACCCATTTGTCCATCCATTCACCATTTCACTGATCCATCCATCCTTTCTTCCAGCTCTTCACCCTCCCTTTCACTCATCTATGCATTCTTCCACTCATCCATCGTTACATCCTTCTTTTCACTTATCCATACACCCATTCGCCCATCCAGCCTGTCAATAATCCATCCATTTTTTCACTCATCCATCCATCCTCTCTTTCTCTCTCCATTCCCCTCTCTCAGCCATTCTTTCACCCATCCATCCACCCAACAATCCATCCACTCATCCACTCATGAACCATCCATTGGCCCTATCACTCATCCATCCTTTCTCTCATCCATCTACCCCTTCACTCATCTATCCATCTGTTTGCCCATCTACCCTCTCTTTCACTCACTCATCCATCCTTACATGCACCCTCTAACTCATCCATCCATTCACCCTTTCACTTATCAATTCATCAATCCACCCATAATTTCACTCATCCCTCCACCCATTCGGTCACCCATCATCCCCCTTTCACTCATCTATCCATCCTTTCACTCATCCATCCACCCTTTTACCCATCTATCCACTCTTTTACCAATACATCCACCACTCCACCCATACATCCACCATTCCACCCATACATCTATTTATTTACCCTTTCTCTCATGCATTCTTCCTCTTAGTCATCCATCCATCCTTTCTCTCATTATCCATCCATTCACCCTTTCACTTATCGGTTCATCCCTTCACTAATCCAACCAGCCATTTATCCATTCCTTCACTTACTCACCTACCTTATCACATTAATTATGAGCTGAGCCTTTGTCTGAAGAGTTGCAGACAGAAGAGACCCATCAAGAACGTCACCTTTGCTGTTGTTCCCAAAGCAAGGCTGAGGCAAGGGATGAGTGAAATGATGGATGGATGGATTGATGAATTGATAAGTGAAAGGGTGAATGGATGGATGAGTGAGAGGGTGCATGTAAGTGCGCATGACTGTAACCGTCATGCGCACTTATGGTGCATACACCACTCCTCTTCCTGCACTGTGACAGAAGCCCAACCCCACCCTGCTCAACCTGGCTCTGTACAGTAAAATAAAATGATAATAACATGCTGTTATTATCATTTCCATTTTTCCAGAGCTATGCAGGGCTAAAGTGCCATCTGCATTGTGCGTGACTCAAGGGAAGAATAAGTTCTGCCCAATGGGAGTTGCGCGCCTGGAGAGAGTCTCTCCACAGCTACCGGCTGGCAGTTATTCTCCCCATGAGCTCCGAGTGCTGCTGCACCCTGGTCCAGGCAGGCCTCAGCATGGGCAAACTCCAGTGCTTTACAGACATGCCTTTCTACTCCGTTCCTCCACTTCGAGGAGGAGCATCGCCCCACTGCTACTAAGCAGTGCAACAAAGGAACAATGAAATGATAATAACAGGATGTTATTATCATTTTAATTTTCTCTACAGAGCCATGTTGGGCAGGGCGGGGCTGGGCTTCTGTCACAGTGCAGGAGGAGAAGTGGTATATGCACCTTAAGTGCGCATGACGGTTACAGTCATGCGCACTTAGCCTATTCTCCAGATGTTGTAATGCCTAACCTGGTTGGAGATCATGGACAGGCTTGCAGTCCCCGCGTGATTGCCAACCGAGGGCACTCAGACCAATCACGACGCTGCTGTCATGGTGACAGTAGCGTCGTGATTGGCTTAGGGGAGCCTGGGTGCTTCCTGCTTCTGTGAGCGAGGAAGAGCAGAGGATGACAAGAAGCTTGCAGTGTGAACAAGTAAGTGATCTTTATTTTTATTTTTCATCCCTCCTCCACCCCGCCGCTGTTGTTCCTCAGCAGTCGCCACTGAACAGCTCCTGTCACAGGTCTCTTGGCCGCCTTCCAATAGACTCTCATTGACGGCACTCTCCAGCCGCCCAAGCTCGAGTGCCTTTACACAACAGCAGCATGCACTGCTGCCCACTTATTAAGGTGTGTGTCCAGCAAGGGAACTCAGTGTACCAGATCAGTGGTTAATTTGTAAAATAAAATAAGTGCCGGGGCTCTCGTCAGGAGGCAGCTTGCACCAGCCCATTCCTCCTGTTAGTGCTGCCTAAAACAGAACCAACTACTAATCATGAAAGTTGGCAGAGGATGTGGTGTAATGACCAGAGCTGCCGATTTTCGACTTGGGGAACCAGATCCGAGCCTTTGTGTTGGTTCAACTTCCTGTGATTCTGGGCAAATCACTTAATCGCCCCGTAAATGAATGGTCCTTAACAGGTGCTCATGAAAAGCACCTGTGTTCAAGATTAAGTGCCGGGGCTGAGCACCAGAAAGCACCAGCTCAAATTAAGCACTGACCAGAACAGGTCAAATCTCTCTCTGCCCCTGATAAGAGTCAAGGCACAGGTGTCACCAGTCCAAGCAAGTGTCCATTGAACATCCAGAGATACAAGGCAAGAGCAATATGCGCTCCGAAGGGAGGCCAAGCTTCACTGGAGCATGTACTATGTGTGAATAAATGTATAACTCATAGACAGGCACTGGGAGATATGCCACTATGTTCATCTTTAAACACAGAGTTTTCAAATGTGCCTTTCCATGTACACTCTTGCACAACCTTAAATCACCCAGGCACCAAGAGGCAATTCGGTGCACAGAGAGTGCATCCATTATCTCACTCTGTAGAACCAGTTTAGTTTTGTTTCTTATCAAGTGCTCTTCTCAAGCTCGTTCCTTTGTGTAGGGTGATGCTACTTGCAGGGGGTAGCACTGGATCTAGCTCTACTCAGAAGTACCCACAGTATCAGCACAATGAGATGTGAGCCCTCTACACCTGGTTGGTATTAACATTTCTAGAGTAGCAACTAGGAGCAGTCAAAGGGCAGGCCTGGTCTTGAAACTTCCTTACTTTGAACAACAGAAACTACAAACTCAACCTTCACCCTTACTGTCTACTATATGGCAGTCCTCAGGAAGAATTAATTATGTTTTCATGATGTCGACCACTTGCCAGGTTTAGTCATTTTCATGGTGGTCTTTTTTATGAAATGTTTGACTGGCGGTGCCGTTGTATTTTGCATCGGATCTTGTTTTTATGCTGACGGATCCTGCTTTTCACCTTTTGGGTGGTTTGCCCAATATAGATCAAACCCCTCGGTAACAAAGACCAGGAACTGCTAAAAGTAGTGCTGTTTACACCTCCCTCACATCATTGGCTGAGTCCCCACCTTGTAGCAACAGGAATGCAGTCAATATACTTCCACTATCTGGTAAACTATCATCACCACCATTTTGAGCCATGCAACAACCAGGGGCCTGCAGACTGGATCCCACTTCTCCTTTTGTAATCAATACAGTGAGCCAAACTTTAAGGCTGAGCACAGCCTGCTCTAAGTCACATGCATGCCCCCATAATCCCTATTATTCTATTTCTGCAAATTCCTGACAGCTCATTTCAGAGATCACAACCTCTCCTTTAAAAGTAATACTCCTGCAACCTAACAATACCTAATCTCCTGTGGCTCATCTCAGTGGCGGTCACCACTAACAAACGTGGTGAGGCAGGTGGGGTTAATGTGGGGGGAAGCTCGTGGGGTGAGGGGGGCATGTTAATATTAATAATTAAAAACCCTACCTGACACCGCCGGCTGCCTCCCGCGTTGCTCCTGCTGGCCTCTTCCTGGTCCCAGCAGCCCCTGGGACCGACACCCATCCAATCCCTGTACTGCAGAACAGCGCGGGATTGACCACAGCGGGCAGAAAAGACGCTCCACACCAAAATGGTGGGCAGTGACACAAAATGTCCGGTGTTATAGACCCCAGCCCAAAACAAGCCCAAAACAAGCTCAAAACAAGCTCAACTGCCCTCCCCCAGCCCAACCAGCCCAACTACCTTTTTCTGTTGCCAGGGGTCCCCCCCCCCTACTGCCCCAAAATACCCCGGGGGAGGGGGGCATGCCTCCCGGTGGTGCCCCCCCCCCCCAATCCCCAGTCTGTGGAATTATCCAGTCCTTTCCACAGCTTTTCTAGCTATCCCATCAGGATTGTCAAACGAAGCTCTAATGTTATTCCAGTTCTTCGTAGATGGGCGAAGGTGGTGTGCTGGCTTGGCTTGTTTAGCATTCGCACCAGAGCAAAGGCGACAGACTCAGCCTTTCATCATTCCAAAGTCAGCTAAAGCATAACTATCAAGGTGGGTAATAATAGCGCCTTTTTAGGGCGAGCTGACGTTAGCATTCATGCGAAGCATGAATGCTGTCAGCTCGCCAACTAATGCTATCCGTATTTGGGAGAGTGGACACCAAAGTGTCACGAGCTTTCCCAGTGTCGGATTTCACCGCGGGAGCGAGCGCGCTTGCGCAGACCGCAGGGCTTGCATGCAAACACGGCGTGCACACTGGGACACACAGGCGCGCGCGCGTACACACACACATACACACGCTGCAGCCCCACTCACCGGGACTTCTACTCCGCAGGACTCTTCCGACGTCAACGGGCACAGGGACACCGGCACTCCGCTCCTTGGCTTCCCGGGCGGACGCCGGCTGCACGCAGGGCTCTCCTCTCTCTGCACCGGAGCCATGCGCCAGCCACTGCAGCCTGCCTCCTGGGAAGCTCCGGTCGCGTGTCCGGCCCCGCCCCCGTCCCAACAAAGGTTGCCTGGTTCTCATATCTGATTCGCAGTGCTCAGCTGCCGATGAGTCATAGCCGCTGGTACGCGCGAGTGCAGGTTCCTGTCTGATGGTGTCTTGCTGATGCTAAATGGGCTGGCTGCTCGGCCATTCCAGGTCACTGGCAGCCCAGACTGTGCCGCCCGCGTAAACAACGTGCACGGGAGACGGCCGGGCTGATGGCACTAGTGCACACAGGTCCGTGGAAGATTTACTGTTTGTAGGAGAGTTAGGCTTTTGTTTAAATATTTAAAAATATCAAGTAGCCTAATATCTACTTGATGCGCCTAATTAGCAGAAAATTATTGTGCTTCTGCACTTGGGATTAATGCAGCTTTGTAATGGCCCTGACAAGTGTGCAAGGAACCGCACGTGCTAGTGAACCACAGATGGTCTCTGTTGTTGCGTTTAGAACGCTAGTGCAGACATATCCTGAATCGTGGATAAATGTTGACCATTGGCACAGTGTTGTGGCAGAGGGAGGAATGGTAATGAACAAGTTATGTCCGATATTAGAAATGCAATCGCAGTTCATCACTTGCGGTTGTTGAATGAAGGCATCATGTGGTACATACGCTAAGCTGGTCAGTCGTCTAGTATTTAAGTTTTAATATTTGCATTTTATGTGGAAAACGTTATACTGTATACGTCCGATATCATTTGCCCATGTCTTTGTGCAGTGGGGTAACTGTGTTTTTTAAAGTAAAATGTGGGTTTATCAGCACGTTTTTAATGCAAAAATCTGCTATCATTTTTGTGGACCCGTCTTTTCAGTTGTCTCAGGCCCTCGCCTTCCCTGTCATTTCCTTCCGTTCGCCATAGCACCCCCCACTCTCTCTCCACATCGCTTCGGATTTCCTTCCCTTTCAGCAGGCATTTTACATAATTTTCCTGCAGGATCATTGCCGCTTTGCCTGATGATGGCAAGAGCGGCGCATTCCAATTGAAACATTACATCTTTAACATGCACGCTTGTTTTTTTTTTTTACAAAGTAAGCACTGCATTACTCCTGTCTCCCTCCATTAGCCTGCCTCTGTTCCTTACTCCTTTCCATCTTCTTTTCTCCTCCTTCCTTTCTGCTGCCTCAGGTCCTCACCTTCCCTGTCAGTTCCTTCCGTCGCCACAGCCCCCTCCCCCTCCCCGCCCCCCCCTCCCCTCTCCACCTCGCTTCTGGTCTCCTTTCCTTTCGGCAGGCATTTTCCATATTTTTCCTGCAGGACCATCGCCGCTTTGCCTGAGCCAAGAGGCCTTTCTAAATGCAGTGCTAATCATTCGGTACTTCACAACATCATTCGCTTATCATACAAGTGCCTACGGTGCATTGAGACTGCACTGCAAATAAATCACTACTTCTCACCAGCATCCTGTTCATGCAGGCGCCTATAGGCCACTCAGTATGCAGTACTAAAAAATTACTTATCAGTATCACACAATCATCATACAAGTGCTTACAGTACCATGAGCGAGAACTCTCACCAGCACCCTATTCATACAAGCGCCTAGAGGCCATTCCATATGCAGCGTTAACAGCAATGTAAGCTCAATGACCTATAGGCGCTTGCATTCCCCCACACACACAGTGCTGCTGTTGACACACACCTCACTAAGCACTACACCAGTTACAAGCACACACTTGCCCGGCTTGCGCTCCTAGATTTCCTTTACTCCCACACTGTGCATTTAAAAATATTTCAACAGAGCACTGAAGAACTTTGGCGAGGAGGGACGGGGTTATCAGAATTCGCATCAGACACTTCAAAGGCTGCCGCTCCCCCGCCCCCACGTGCACACGTCACACCACCATTTGTCTGTGCCTCGCATAAGACACTTCAAAGGCTGCCGCCCCCTCCCCCCGTGCACATCGCGCACCACCATTTGCCTGCTACCCGCCTTCTTTGCTGCTTTCGATGTCCCACCCATGTCTCCCGTTCTCTGTTGCTTCTCTTCCCACGTCCGATTCTGCATCCCCCGTTCGCCCTTTCCTCTCATCCCCTTTGTCTCTGTGCATCTCTCTTCTGTCTCTGTTCCCCTGCAGACGTTTCTTCCGCCCCCTTAGCTCACTCTCTCCCGCTCACCCTCACACAACCTCTCACCCTCACGCACCCTCTCACCCACACACACCCTCTCACCCACACACACCATCACACCCCCTTACCCTCACACCCCCTCACACCCTCACACCCTCTCACCCTCACACCCCTCACCCTCACACCCCCTCACCTTCACACCCCCTCACCCCCTCACACACCCTCACCCTCACACACCCTTTCACAATCACACACCCTTTCACCCTCACACACCCTTTCCCCCTCTCTCCCTCACACACCCTCTCACCCTCACACACCCTCTCACCTTCCCACCCTCACACACACCCTCACCCTCACACACCCTCACCCCCACACACCCTCACCCTCACACCCCCACACACCCTCACCCTCACACACACCCTCACACACCCTCACACACCCTCACCCACCCTCACTTACCCTCTCACACCCTCTCACACTCACACCCCCTCACATCCCCTCACAATCGTATCCCCTCACCCTCCCCTCCCTCACACCCCCTCACACCCCCTCACCCTCACACACCCTCACCTTCACACACACCCTAACTCTCACACCGCCTCAACCACCCTCACACCCCCTCTCACCCTCACACCCCTCACACCCATCTCACCCTCACACCCTCACACCCCTCTCACCCTCTCACCCTCACACCCCTCTCACCCTCACAACCCTCTCACCCTCACAACCCTCTCACCCTCACAACACCCTCACCCTCACAACCCCACCCTCACACACCCTCTCACACCCTCACCAGCATAGCATATTAAAACATAGCATAGGATAGCAAAACAAAACATAACATAGCATAGCATAGCATAACAAAAGATAGCATAGCATAACAAAAAATAGCATAGCATAGCATAACAAAACCTAGCATAGCATAACAAAAGATAGCATAGGATAGCAACAAAAAACTTAGCACAACATAACAAAGCATAGCATAACAAAACATAGAATAGCATAACAAAACATAGCATAGCATAACAAAACATAGCATAGCATAACAAAGCATAGCATAACAAAAAACATAGCATAGCGTAACAAAACAGCATAACAAAACACAACACAACAAAACATAGCCAAACACAACAAAACATAGCATAGCTTAAATAAACACAACAAAACATAGCATAACATAACAAAACAAATCATAGCATAACAAAACATAGCAAAATATAACAAAACATAGCATACATAGCAAAACATAGCATACATAGCAAAACATAGCATAGCACAACAAAGCATAAGATAGCAAAACTAAACATAGCATAGGATAGCAAAACAAAACAGCATAACAAAACATAGCATAGCATAACAAAACATAGCATAACGTAACAAAACAGCATAACAAAACACAACAACACATAGCATAACAAAACAGAGCCAAACACAACAAAACTTAGCATAGCTTAACAAAACACAACAAAACATAGCATAGCAAAACAAAACACATAATAGCATAGCAAAGCATAGCATAACAAAACATAGCATAGCATAATAAAACACAACAAAACATAGCATATCATAACAAAACATAGCATATCATAACAAAAAATAGCATATCATAAAGCATAGCATAACAAAGCATAGCATAACAAAGCATAGCACAACAAAGCATAGCACAACAAAGCAGAGCATAACAAAACATAGCATAGTAAAAAATAGCATAGCATAACAAATCAAAGCATAGCATAACAAATCAAAGCATAGGATAGCAAAACATAGCATAGGATAGCAAAACATAGCATAGCATAACAAAAAAAACATAGGATAGCAAAACAAAACATAGCATAGCATACAGCATCACTCAGCACCACCACAGCATCACTCAGGGGCACCACAACATCACTATGCGCTACCATAGCATCACTGAACGCCACAGCATCACTCGTTCGCCATCAGAACATCACTCAGCACCACCACAGCATCAATCTGTGCAACAATTCAACAACAACTGGTTCAAATATGTTCTCTCAATGTTTCAAGTTTTATTATAAATGTAACAAAAAGATGTTCATATTTCACTGCTGTTCTTGGATTTTCGTCACAATAAAATACACAACATAATCTTTACAAAAGTTTAAGCTATTGCCATTATAAATTACAATAACTTTCATTTAAGTATTAATTACTAAAAAAAATTAAAAGCCATTGTTATTTGTAATATCAAGACATGTAAGTCACGTAAATACAACACATATTGCATTACATATGCTATAGGTGTCACATTCCCAAAAGTTAAAACTATTGGCATTGTAAATGACAAAGCTATTAATTTCGCTATTTTAAAAAACAAAACATAAATTAAAAATGTGTCAATTACAATACCAGTAGCTCAAACTTTCCTAATGCGAGACCTATTGCATTGCAAATGCTTGTTATTAAAGTGCTTGAGTTTGTGCTGTGTGCAAACGGTCAGTCTTGAATTAAACTCTGAACTGGGCTATATCATGGCGTACATTGTTCTTTGTTCATGGTTTAGGCCAAAGGCACTTAATCGTTTCACTTCTGCAAACACCGCAATCCCCTCCACCCACTCCGCCACACATTCCCCACCCAGAAGCGATGTCCACTGTCTAAGTAATGTCTTCGATTTCAACCTCAAAACAATATGCAAAAGTACAGAAAAAAGTATACAGCAAACAACTAAATTATGAAATATTGTATTTAATTCACCAACAAGTCCGGGAAGATTCTCTTTCCTGAGCTTGTGCTGCTGCTAGGAATCAAGCTAAGGAAACCAACTTAGTTTTTATCCTCGTATGTCAAATTCTAGCACATTTACAGCTGGTTTGGGCAGCTTGAGTGGACCTGGGTTGGAACAGCGCGAGGATGTGAGGCTTTAATGTACTTTGTGCTACCAGTCTGTGCAGCATTTATTTGAATAACATTCCGTTTTTAGGATCCTATAAAACGAAAACAATATTCTGTTCATTAACAGGTTTAGTGTCCATTATTTATACTCAATTTTGGAAAACTTAGAGTTTTTATTAGAAACCGCGAAATAAATAGCAAGCGAATGAAGCATAGAACTGTACGTTTTCAGAAATGCGCTTTTCTACAAATTGTGGACATACAGCTGTTTTCCTATTATGTGCGGCAGTAAATTGTGACCGGCTGCCCATGAATATAACTTTAACTGATATATGTTATTTCATATCTTCTTCGTGGCTGTGTTAAAATCTAAGGCTCACTTTTGCCCTCTTGTGGGCAACTAGACGAAATGCATCTTTCTTTACAATCTAAACTCACCTTGCATTATCTATTCTAGTCAGGTCAAGCCTGGGCACCGCATGTGCTGCCGGGAGGCATGCAGTAGTGGAGTATTGCTTTGAAGCCCCGCCCACTCTCCACCCATATTTTAATTGGCTTGTGTCGCTGTCCTCCCGACCTAAACACTGGCTTCCGAGTTGTTATTAGGCTTGTTAGTCCCTCCTTAGTACCGTCTTGTCTGCATTTGTTGTCTCCGATAACGACTGGACCTTTTACTTGCCTTGTTACAGGGTCTGCTTTTCTTAGCTGTGAGCACTATTTTGTTTAACGATTTGTCTTATACCCACCACTACGCAGGCAGCCCGCATTATTTTATTTTCTAAAGGCAGTCTGCTTAACTATAGCGGCCGCATTTCTTTCTTTATTTATTTTAGCCGTGCGGTCCGCTTTAAGTATAGTGGCTGCGCTTACTTATTATTATTTTTATTTTTTTGTTTACTAGCGCCCTTGTGGCGCTTTCACATTCATGGAGGCCGCACACCTTTCTTTATACATGCCGCGTCTAAAGAAAGGTGCGCGGCCACAAGAGCGCCGCATGGGTGCTAGTAATTTACTCTTCTCGTGCCTGACAGTCATTCCAACACTGTTAAGTTTGGATAGAACTTTTCCCAAAGTTTCGTTGTGGTCCTTCCAGCTGCTCTGGAATACCAGAATATCATCCTGATAGGTTGCACCCCAGGAATGTCTTTCAATAGACTGTCCATTAACTTCTGGAAGACACTAGCAGCAGAGGCCAACCCAAAAGGTAACTTGAGGTACTTGAACGCTCCAAAAGGAGTCACAAAAGTTCCTGTGAATTACCCATGAGGGGGATTTGTTGGTACACTGAACACTGGTCGAATGTTTGAACCTCATAAGTTAGCAAAAAATGTATGTATTTGCTGGAGCGGATGACAATCAATAAGTATATTTCTGTTAAAGGAGCATAGGTCAGCAGAGTGTCACCTCCCCAGACCTTTTTTGGGCAACCACAATGGAGGAAACCCATTGCGATGAATCACATGGCTCAATGATTCCCTCAGAACACAGGCTCTTCAAAACACTATTTAATTAATCTCTAGCACTCAAGGGCAAGCGACTGACCTTGTGTATTAATGGCGGAACCCCTGATTCGAGAGGAGGTGATGCTCAAAGCCTACAATAGTCCCAACCTTATCAGAGAACAAGGTGGAAAACCAGGTTGAAATGTTATCAATGTCTGACGGAGGAGAAATGTTCTCAACACTAGCCACACACAGGTCATCCTCCATGTAACGTTCACTTATTTCACCTACCACCACAGGTACCTCAGCACCTGACTTCAGATACAACCCCATTCTGGCTAAATCCTACCAACCTCTAATGTTTCTGCCTTTGACAGCCACATACACCTCAGTCATTGTACGTCTATTAAGGTACTCAATTTTGGATAAAAACGTACCCCAGCATTTCAATTTCAGTTTCTCGGAATGCCTTCAGATTTACATCAGAATGTGAGAATCACATTGCCTTTCCATTTTTCATGAAGAGTGAAGTCAGACAGGATGGTGAATGGTGAGACTGAGTCAGCCATGACCTGAAGTCAAATCTCACCAATCATCACATCACACCATGGAACTTTAACATTGAGTACACCTGAAACTCTTACATTCAACAGTCAAAACCACATTGCTATTTTTTTCTGTGCAAGACTCAGTCTTTTCATCAAGTTCATTGCTGTTGACCTTGATGAACTTCTTATCATATTTGTAGGCCGCTTGGAAATGTCCCAGTTTCTTGCAGAATGCACTTCTTTTGCCAATGGTGGGTCAGCTGGTATGGTACTATTACTAATATGAGTGTTTGAATCACAACTGAAACAGACTGGTGCCATTCTCCTATACGGCTGCTTGGATGTTTTGTTACCTATGTTTACTGTTCCTTCCTGCATTGTATCCACCATGCTGGCAGATTGATTTTCATGAATGGCCTTGGTGGAAATCATAGAACGTTCAATTCCGTTAGCAGGGTCTATTGTTTCTTATAAAGTAGGGTTCCTACATCTTAGCAATCTCTCTTGTACTTTCTTTGAGAAGCATGAGAACAAATAAGCAAATGTCTTTGGTAGCACCAAACTCGCAGGTTTCAGCTAAGTTCCTGAGCCCTGCAACCTATTCCTCAACGCTTAGAGCCGCGCTTTGCTTCCTTTAAAAAAATAATGTGGCGCTGGATCAGAATACTGGGTTCCTCAGTGTAATGCTTACCCATGCGCGCCAGTGCCTCCTTATATTGATCCCAGTCATCTCCGGACGCCCCTAGTGGTGCAAACACTAGTAAGTTATGAAATACTTTTTGCGCAGTCATTCCCATGCAACTGTATAAAATCGCTGCTTTGCGCGCTGGTGCAAATTTCACAGTATCAGTTTCACAAGCAGTAGTGAGCCCGAAACTGCAGTGGGGAGCCTCCAATGCTTGTATTTTTGATTGCAAGCCTCCCGATGCCCGCTAGAGTGTCCAGTAACCACAGGGAAGGCTCAGCAACGCAATGCTCCAACGAATTATGGGGCATATTCAGTGGCGTAACAAAAGTTGAGGGGGCCCCCCTGCAAAGCACATGGAGGAGGCCCCCGCGATCTGGCTCACCACCTACCACTTTGCGATATGACCCAGAAATCTAGTATATTTTGATTTGAAACCACCAACATTTAAATGAAATGCCTCTATATTGTCTCTCTAAGTTCTAATGAGAAAGTGGGAAACACTCTTAACATATAAGCTACGCAATTTGTAACAATACTGTCAAAAGCAGATTATTTAACAGAGGCAGCAATCAGAACAATGCCTAGGAGCGATCCTATTGTCTCAGGAACTGCCTCTGGCTGAAGAACAAAGAACTATGAAGAAACTGAATTAGAATTGACAATATGGACAATAACTTGAAACTTTGAAAGACAACCCCAAACCTGCAGTTCCATAAATACAACTGACAATATACATGAGAAGTATACAAGGTATAACTCAGTATCCTGTGAGGCATGTTTTTAAATATTAACTTTGATACAGTATTGCAGTTTTGCAATGATTTTAAGTATTTATGCATTTAATTCATTAATTTAAACAGGCATTACTTAATGTGGGCCCCAGGTCGACACTAGCGTTCATTTTTGGGTACCGTGATTTATTTTTGACTAATAGATTTTGAACAAAAACAGAAAGGAACACAGAAAATGGAGGCAAACTGACAAAAGGAGAAAGCAAAGCCTCCCTACAACCGAGAGGAAGGAGGAAGACCTGTAAGAGTGACACAAAGAGAGAGGTAGTGTAGGGTGATGAAAGAAAGAAGCAAGATGTGGAATCAAGATGTGACTGCCTTGGTATTTGGCAACCCGAGCATTCAGATGCGTCGGGCCCCTAAGAAAAACTTTGGACCCTTGCACTTATCTTTTCACAAATTAAGCACTGCACGCAGCGGCAGATACACACATACAATGACACACAAACACATGGAAACACAGTGACACACTTATAGAAATAAACTGCTCTGTCTGCATATATGGATACAGGCAGGGCTGGCTACACTGAAGTGCTCCCAATGTCTGCAGGGACAGCTGTTGCTGTGTTCTCTACTGGGCGTCACACACAGACATTTAAACAGCGGCATACACAGACCCAGTGGGGTTCTAAAGAAGTCAAAAGTTGAAGAACCACTGATTTAGACATGTTGCTATCAGAAAGTTTAGTAGTTTAATCAAATTAAAATATATATATATATATATATATATATATATATATATATATATATATATATCAAAGCTCCAAGTTCCAAGGATATTTAGTCCCAAAAGAATGTAGCACACGCAGGGGTAGTTCCAAAAAGATTTAATATCGGAACACTTACAGCAACAAGACGCGTTTCGCCATCGGGCTTTGTCAGATTGTGCACAATCTGACAAAGCCCGATGGCGAAACGCGTCTTGTTGCTGTAAGTGTTCCGATATTAAATCTTTTTGGAACTACCCCTGCGTGTGCTACATTCTTTTGGGACTAAATATCCTTGGAACTTGGAGCTTTGATTACCTTAACGGGCACACCCCCGTTTCGTGTGCACCCGCTCGAGAGTGCAGCTGGTTGGTGTTTCGGAGCTGGTGTGTATATATATATATATATATATATATATATATTTTTTTTTTTTTTTTTTGTACTAGAAAGGGTCAGCTGATACAACCTTGAATTCAAAGTGCTGGTAATCAAGAGTAGAAATGTGGAGTAATCTTACATAGGTATATGAAGAAGGCTGCTAGCTAAAAGGCAAGGTAAAAGCTTTCAGATGACATCACATTATTTGAGAGGTTCTCCGGACATGGCCAATGGGCACAAGAACGGACACCCAAACTCTCAAACCCTGTGCACCTTTAGGCTGTAATACACGGTCAGGATTTCCCAGCACATGGCCTAATGTTGCGGCATATTAGCAATGTTAATGGTGAACAAGGTGTTTCTTTAACGTTGACTTCTGTGGTGAAAAAGTCACAAACAATACTTTTCTAATCAGCTGGTGCTACATATAGATATAAACATTGCACATAGTCCAGGGCAGTCTTACTGAGTGAGGATCTTCTGGCAAAAAAGAAATACCAACATCAGCCTCACCCCGTTAGGACATCAAAGGCGTGATCTGAGATCCCAGAAGTCAGAAAGTTAGCAGGGTTGGCGAATACTTTTGGATTTTTACATTCTCCTTCCAGAAATCGCTGCCTGTGAATATTCACCTCAGTGACAATTATCTGGGATGGAGGAATGTGATCAGTACGTGGCTGAAGCAGAACTGTGTCTTCTCCCTCACTCGTACTTGACTTTGGGAATTGGCTATAAAATCTGCAGCAGGGAGATCCACAAACATGACTCTTAAACTGAACAAGAGCTGCAATGACGAGCAATAGTCACTAGCTCCAAACTGAGCCCCAGACATCAACCCTAGCTCTGAAAAAGAGGCAAGACTCAAAAATTGTTTTCGTAGAGCCACAGTCACAAGGTCAGCTCTGACAGCAATGGTCATATCCAAACAAAATTAGGTCTATCATAGAAACCAACATACCACTTGAACTGCACTGAAAACTCTAGACCAAATGTCAACCCTGACACAGAGCCTCAGAATCAACCCATCGTATCCAAAACAAAGCCACGACGCCCATTTCAAAAACTTTTCTGACAGAAACCACCTGGCTCCAATGGGCCACTAATAAGCTACCTTTCTCTTCTGAGATTGATTGAATTCCTAAACAACCAACCCCGCCCTCCCACCCCCCACAAAGCAGAAAATGCATCCTCCATGGTGAGCACCAAAGAAATCTCCAAGACCCAATGAATTTGCTACTGAGAACTAGTAAGATGCAGAAACCTTTGATATTGATGTCCATACATAAAGCCCAAAAGCTGAAAGGTAGAGCCATACCTCCATCCCTACTGGCTCCAAGATAACCTTACCCAATTTACAAATCCATTGCACCAAAACCATGTATATTCATTTTTAGCTGGGAGTGCACTGTAACACCATATTCCAAATAAACTGCAGTAGCACACTGAACACGAGTTAATGTTTTAAAAGACCATCATACTAGCCTCTTGTTTATGTAACTATATTTTATTTGACCAAATACTCTTGATGAAGAACCTTGAAAGGCTAGGGGATGTTAGTTAACTTATTCCATGGAATGTTAAACCTGTTAATTGTCATAATATTACCCAACGAGCAGCTGACAAGGTTATGCCAGAGTCCACAGGCAGAGTAACAATGCCTGTATTTTATGTAGATTACTTTCTCACTGTAGATTTGACAGGAAAAATATTCACCCAATCCGAGCACTACAATGCGACAGGTGCTCCATAGATTCTCACCGGTAACTGCAGTCATTTTATGACTTGGGGTCAAAACTTGAAAAATCGATACCAGACTTGCTGCAGTGTTAGTTCATGGCAAAACCTGTGATGGCCCCTCAAGCACAGCTAGAGGAGAAAGTAACAAAGGCAGATCTAGAAGCTGGCAGTGAGCCAGCGAGGAATGTTAAATAGATCAGACGTCCTGCTGTCCGCAGTATTGGCCGTTACCCCAGAAATTTTCTAATTTTGGAAAGAGTGTACCAGTCCAATTATGCTCATACTTTAGTTAAAGATCGGGGAAAAGACAAGCCCAAAGTATGTTTCCGTGTCCCCTCTGTTGCCAAATTTGCCGCTCCCCTTCACACAGGGAGAATTAATGATTAGAGTGTCCCACAATCTGATCCTCTTCACAAAGTTAAGAAGTCACTCAATCTATCCACTCCCCCAACACTACCCCGAGTCATGTACCCGAGCCACCATCCATGAAAGATGTTTGTCAACCATCACGTCTATGGAAAAGTGGCTAGTGTTGTACTTCATGGCAGCAAAGAAGTTGAGAGAAACCTCAAAGAATAGATGGCATGAAGCACACCAGGGGCCAGGGACCCTGACATAGTAAATGGTTGCTGAGAGCTGCAATAAGAGTCAAGCAGTTACGATAAACCTGCCTTCGAGAGTGGCTCTATGAGGCACTCGTTGCCTGATGACACTGCCCCTTAAATTGGTGGTGGACATCAGGAGTCGCCTCCTAACTAGCTGCCCTCTCTGTCTCTGCTGACTGCCAGATGCTGACACTAGAGTCACCATCCATATGAAAGTGGTATTAAGCGTCACTGCTAGGTCATAATTCTGCTCATCTACAGTATAGGAGGGTGTCAGGATTTACACGCCAAAGCAAGGCATGGGATCTGACCCACCCATGTATCAGGTATCACACTGAAGTTCCATTCCGGATCCCCCTTCCTCTCTCCAGTCAGATGTCCAGTCAGATGTCTAACAACCCCAACCCCCTTCCAGTATTGCCTCCAGTCAAACTCACTGCCTCTATTATTCCCATCCCAAGGGGTACGATTGACTAGCCACATTCGGCTGTCAGAACCAATTTTCCTAGGTCCAACTTTCTAGAGTATTTCCTAGGCCGGCGCCTTAATACTCGCCTGAAATCTACAGCTTGTTGTCCTACTCTCACCACACACTCCACTTTCACGTGTTCAAGACTCACTCGCCAGATTAGGAATCAGAGGTAACAATTTTACAGAGTACGGTCTCACAGGTCATCCACTGTTCGTAGTGACACCTAACCCAGCTCAAAGTCAGCGTCATTCACCATCGGATCCCCCACTGAGACTCCTCGCCACACACGGACCACTTCTGCCTCGTCGCAGACATACTTACCTGAGGACTGGCCTGCAGATTCAGTGGCAGGCGCGAGCGGGCAGCAGAAGAGCGCAAGGGCAAGGCTAGCCTGGCAGGGGCTAGTAATAATTATGGCCGGCGGTGCCGAAGGGTGACAGTCTTTCGCAGTAATCTGGCTGAGTCCTGGGATGCCTCATCTCACTTGTCATGCTCATGCGCACTTTTAATTACGCTGCTGCGCAATGCGCATGACTGTATGGGATTGGTCACCAGCCCCACACTATGCCCCACCCTGAAGAAGCGCATACGCGGGGACACACAGTGCACCATAATTAATAAGGAGCCTCAGACATAGCTGCCAAGGTTTCAGATTAATAAGTGTGACATTTTCACAATTTTAGTGTAGTTATGAGTGACATTTTAACGACTATGAGTGACACTTTCTCACAAGAGTAATAAGCAATTTAGACATGCAAATCATATCAGAAATGATACCCATTTGAGCAACGAGAAACTAAGAAGTCATTGAACTAAAGTGTACTAACGGCCGGCAGCTGAAAACGGGAAACAACATTTACAACGCAACTTTTACAACGCACTACCATTACAATGAAACTTTTACAACGCAACATCCATTACAATGCATGCAATTACAACGCAACCATTACAACGCATGACACTACAACGCACACCACTACAACGCAGTCATTGCAACGCATACCATTACAACGCATAACATTACCATCCAACACTTACCCTACTGTTGCACCCCCTGGAGTTAGAATAGTAATTTTTACCCCTACACTATCCAACACTTACCCTACTGTTGCACCACCTGGAGTTAGAATAGTAATTTTTACCCCTACACTATTCAATACTTACCAAACATGCAATATAATGTTATGCGTGGTAATGGTATGCGTTGTTAAGGTATTATGCGTTGTAATGGAATACGTTGTAAATGTAGTTTTTTAAAATGTCGTTGTAATGGCATGCGTTGTAATGGAATGCGTTGTAATGGATGTTGCGTTGTAAAAAATGTGTTGTAAAGGTATGCGTTGTAAAGGTATGCGTTGTAAAAGTGTGCGTTGTATTGACATACATCCCTGAAAACTGACCAGAGCAGTGTCAGGCTGCATGACTACAAAGTTTTCAGACCCAGTACACCACAGGACGGGGGCGAAGGTAACTCAGATTGATTGAAACATCAATGTTATTTATCAAGAGCATCCATAGCAAGTTAGCTTAACTACTAAAACACAGATGCCCTAGCAGCCTCACCCACACTGGTCCCCCGGGTCCTCCTTACTACCGGCAATCAATAAAGCAAGTCAGCATGCAGAGAATTAGTGTAGATTCCAGGGCCTCTCTGTTTCACATGGGTCTCAGGCCACAGTATTAGCGTCAAGTATTAGCCATTGCAGAGTGCAGCAGTTGGGAAACCAGAAGCTGCATACATGGAGCAGCGGACTGACCCCATTCAACTACATAATTTAAACAAATAAGCTCTCTCATAGCTGCCAAGGTTTCAGATTGCTATGTGTAACATTTTAATAATTTTAGAGTAATTATGAGTGACATTTCAATGACTATGAGTGACACAGTCTCGAGACAAAATTAAGCAATGAAGATGAGGGAAAAAATAATATCAGAAATTGCACACATTTGAGAAACAATAATATAAGTTAACTGCTGCAAAAGGTAAGAAATATAAACGACTTTCATTTATCAGACTCTAGCTAAAATGGCAGAAATGAGAAAAGCAGCTTCCAAGAGGTTCAAAATGTCATTATACTCAGCTGTGACTCGCAGTCTCACTCAACTGCCGCCAGGGACCTGAGCAGTAACGCAACAGTAAAACAAAGCAGACATACTGTGTGACTGAGAGGGGCACCGGCAAACTCAGAATAAGTCTAGGATGAATTGCATTCGTTAGGCGTCTCTCTGTGAAGGCATCTGATGGATATGATACACACTTTACACACTGAACTGTATAAGCTGTCAGCTATTGTTTGCACTGTCTGTTTTTATTTGTTTACATGGTTGACGTTCTGTGCAGCTCACCACTTTGCGCCAGACACCTGAACACCGCCTGCGCCCCTTTATCTGAAGCCACAGCTCACAGCACAATCACAGAGAAGCATTCTTTTCAGGGAACTAGCGCGTCCGTTAGGGACACAGGAGAAAATGAAAAGGGGGGGCCCTCGGCCCCCCCGCACGCATGGCGGCGCGGCGACCGTCGCCCCCACAGTTTCCTTTGTTGCCATTCGGCGGTGGGGGCGTGCCCTGGGGGGCGCGGCCCACCGCCGGTTGGCTGGCGGCCACCTTGACCCGGATCCTAGGAAGTGGGTCCGGGTCAAGGGGGGCGGGCTAGAGGAGGGGCCACCTGGCCCCTCGGGAATAAAGAGATAGGGAGCGCCCAGGAGACCCCCTTGTCCCTGGACGCTCCCTCGCCGAAACGGTGTGCCCCGCGCTCGGGGCTTCTTTGTTTTATTAATTGTTGCCTTTCTTTTACAGGGTTTTACGTTGGGCATCGTTCGCGAGTATGGCGTCGTTCGGAGCCGCTTCGTTCCTCGCCGCTTGGAGTCAGCGCCTTCGCGAGAGTGGAGAGCCGCGGGGAAGCATCGCGTCAGGAGACCCGTCGGGGGGCCGTAGGGTGCAAAGCGGCTGGGTGTCAGGACAAGGGACAGCCATGGAGAGCGGCTGAGCACGGTGAGGTAGCCCTGCATAGGGGCGGAGCGGTGTTTGTGGCTCAATGAGCGGAGCGCTCGCCTGCGGTCTGGGAGACCCAGGCTCGAGTGTCAGGGTGAGCGGGAAAAGCAGAGACGGGACATCTTGACTTTGCCTAAATTTATTGTGTTTTTCCCTTCTCGGCAAACTGCCCCACTCCAAAGAAACTCGGGAGCAAATAGGAACACGCTCCCTTCGAGCCCTGACGTTTTTTCATTTCAGCCGCATTGAATTCAGGGCAGCAATGAAATCACTGCACCACAGCCTTGTTTGAGTGTTATGCGGACGGCGCAGTTTTTTGTAATTTCAGGCTAAAAGTAGCGAATCTCGAAGGAAAGTGAGGCAAGTTTTTCAAGTTGGGAAACAAACGCATGCTCCCTGTTAGATGTGCTTGATGTTCCAGGTGGTTACTATGATGTCTGTTTATTCTGCCTTCGGCACAAGCGGTGTTTCAGTTGAATTATTTATATGGCATTAAAATCGAACATGTGGTCTAGTGGCATAGTTACTGATTGAAGACCTGGGTTACGCTCCTGGCTCTGGATCTCGAACGAAATATCTTGTTTCTGAGCAAATACACTGCGCGCCAAAAGTCTAGCCATAAAACACGCAGCTTTGTGAAATCCACATACTGTGTTTGCCCGAATCCATTTTAAAGAATGTGAACTATGAATGGATGATTTGCTAGAGCACTGTGACTTTATGAAACCCTGTAGTTTAGTCAGCACCTGCTTTTTTGTGAGCATTTTTAAATGTGTCTTTGCTCAATTTTTCTTGCACCCACTGACTTACTTTAGAGCACTGGCTACTGAAAATAATTGTCAGTAATTTATCCCTTAGCATACTTCTTAATGGACCCCTCCAGATGCTTTTCCGTTGTAGTTTTGTTTGCACATTGCCATTGAGTTTTTCCCAAAGAAATGAAAGGGGTTCAAATTCTTGATTTTGTACCGTTTCTGCGAGGTACAGTTTAAATCCTAATACCAAGTGAGAAGGGAACTCACATCGGTGAACAGACTTTGCCTCTGGGGTGTCTATCTGAGGTAGAGCAGCAAGTAATGGGTAGAGTGCTTGAATTTCTATGGACGTGTTATTTTAATGTAGTGGGTTTCTTTAAGCTGCTATGGGATTGGGGCATACTAGGATTTATTCATTTAGCTATATATGGGTTTAGGATATTATTGGTGTAATGTATATATAATATATCAATGTTTTTACTTTTATGATTCTAATCGTAACCGAACAAAGCTCTATAAGGTACTTGGAAGTGCTACATAATACGTATGCGTGTATATAATGTGACCGGGACTCAGGGAATGTGAGTGAGAGATTTGAAAAGCGCCAACTTTGACCTAGATCAGTACAAAGCACTATCCTCTGATGGTTACGGTGGGTAGCAAAGAAACACCTTGGAGTTATTGATCTACGTCTGGTGTTTGATTGTCAGCCACGATGACTCAGAGCAAATTGCTTGTCGTCTGAATATTTATATATGTAGTGGGCCAGCTGATGAATTGTGGTACCAACAAGGCGAGGACCATATTGTTGAGACCAGCTACGGTCCCCAGAGTTCTGCGAGGGCGGTGTTGCGTGGCATGTTTGCTGCATCATCGCAGAGGGACCACAGGGTTAAAAGCTGCATAGGTGTGTACCACTCACACTTACCCTGTTTGCGTCTGCCTGGTCTGGTTTCGCCACCCACGCGGCGTGTTGATTCACCTTACTTGTTCATGAGTTATCTCTCTATTGAGGAAATCATTGGAAGAATATGTTTAACTGTAACATTGGGCTTAAGGAATACTAACAGTTGACTCCTATGCATGAGTATGGCCAGGAGACAGGCCTTTGAACATGCTCTTCACACTGACCACTCCACTGGGACCGCATCTTCTCTGGGCCAGAAACCAGCAAAGGGGGTCATTGGAGGGGTATTCCAGTGGTAGATCGGTATATGGTGGTTACTCCATACAGTATTGGGAGGAAGGCATCTGCCCTCGCCTCTCTAAGCCGGGTAGTGTCACCCAGCGCCTTCCAGGGTTGGTCGTTACCAAATTGTGTGACATCTTAAGAGGAAGGCGATGTGTTCTGATAAATTTGGTTTTGCAGGAGGCAGATCTGACTGTCGCAATGTTGTGCCCTAAAACATTTTAATTTTATTGTTATATTACTTTGTGTACATTATCGGGGTATATTGTTACATTAAGGTTATTGGGGGGCAGGCTGCTGCCTTTCTAGCAGAAATTAGACTTGTACCTTTAACATTTCTTTCATCAATAGCCAGTGTAACATAAGTGTGGTAAGGTAACACATCCCCAGCTCTTCAAGCATTTAAGAATCCAGTCAGCCCAAAAAACGGTGGCACGCCATCTTAAATTGGCACGGGTGGTATCCGCTGTATTCAATGTGACCCGAGGTACACAAAGTCACCAATGCCCATCAACTGGATCGCATCCACGTGCCGGGGGGGACCCAGCAATGGGGAACTTGGGCGTTTAAAATGCTCGGGTTGTACCTGGGTAGAATTCACAAGGCAGACGCAGCTCCCTGATGGGACGGGTACCCACCAGGGGTGGTGAGTTACCCAAAGTATGCTCTGTTGGCATTCGGTTGATGAGTTCAGTTCTGAAACACTCATTGTCTAAATCAGAGCTCACGCAAAATGGGGACATTAAATTTCACCTAGAGAATGGGATGGTTGGTGACATGCCTGGGCTGCTTATTCATGTCCCATAAGCACTTGCTATACTTTATCGAAGCCATGGTTGCTGCTTAGTTCTCTTACGCGAGGAACAGCCATTGCCATAAGTCAAATTTGTCATTATAGAACGACTATCAGTGGTCTGCTAGGTGATAGTTGGAACAACCATGGAACCATTCACGAATAGGGTATACCACCTTCCATTGGGGTCAACCTGGGGGTTAACGACATCTAAGGGTAGGGCTTAGCGAGACTGAGGGACAGTCTCCCAGGTCCCACTTTCCTTCGCAAGCCAAGGCAGAAAGCCAAACAATGGACTTATTGCATTGTGGAGCTAATCACCGTATGAGGAGGTGTTCACTAATATAGGGGGGATATACGCCAGTCCTAACATTGCACCTGTCCAAACGCCCCCTTCATGGATGATAGGTTTAAACCAACATTATTAGTAAACTATCCTAGGGTTAGCTGTATTGCGTGCAGCCTTCAGGCTAAATCTTGAGGGAATATAGAGCTACTTGTTTTACCACTCTTTAATGTCATGAATGAGTAAATGGAAAAGGGCAGGTGTATAACAACAAATATATGTATTTGTACTAAACACACCCCCTTTGGTTCAGTCAGTAAACTTAATTTTCACACAGGTAAACGGGCCAATATACGTTGAGCCTAGGATGAGATTGGAGGCAAATGATTCGGTGGGAAGACCTCTATAGCACACAGTAATTTACCACCATATACGTTGAGCTCTAGGGGTACACCAAAGCCATATATTAATAATATGGTGGGGGAACCACGAATGGCATAGAGACAGGGCCTAGAGCCTCTAGAACGAATAATGGGGGTCCTGATAAAGATACACACTCTGATGTCACACCTAAAAGGTGCCCAAGAGCCTAGTTGCGGCATCACATAGTTCTGGGGATGCATGTGATCATGTCCGGGTGGCTGGGATGATATTTCCCAGAAGCCAAAGTGGCGTACTTAAAAGGTCCTTGGGGCCAGCTTAGGGCCTGGCGGAGTTTGGGGTGTGCTAAATCTTTAGCCAACAACTGTGATACTGCACTGCTAAGTAAGCCGTCTTGTTTTAACACATAGATCCTATGCATAAAGACGTGGGTAGGAAGCAGACAAACTGAGGCTATGCTTAACATTTGCTGTCGGCGTGTTGAGGTGTACGGATCTGGCATTAAGATTAGCTAAGTTTAGCGACTGATGGTAATGTAAGTCTGACACGTGTACAGCAGTTATTGCCGGAAAGACTAATGGTGTGTGTCTATCTTTCCAATTTATGTATGACCGGGTCCATGGTTGATACCTGGAGTGCTCCATATCACAGCAGCTGCAACAGGTGGACAGCCCAAGGGATGCTTACGTCAGTCACGGCTGGGTCCATGGCGGATATCTGAGGAGTACTCCACACCGCAACATCATCAGTGGGTGGACGTCAAAAGGAAAGCATACGTCGAGAAAGAAGACACCAAGGGCCCAAGTATTGCTGGCAGGTGTAAGTGTTACTCATTCCCTAAGGTGGAAGTGGGAATGGTTACCCAGGTTTTCTTGGTCTTTTTTCTGGTTCTTGCAGTTTCTCAAACCTGCCACGCAGGGGAGGAACTCCTCACCAGAAGTTGAGGAGCTAGAAATGGTTGCCCAGGTTTTCTTGGTCTTTTTCTGGTTCTTGCAGTTTCTCAAACCTGCCACGCAGGGGAGGAACTCCTCGTCAGAAGTTGAGGAGCTAAAAATGTGCCAGCACAAACAACGTGCCGGACGCAGGACAGGGAAGAGTGGGTTTGAGGGTCTGTGCCATGGTCAGTTCAGGAACTGCTTTCAGGGACTTTTAGCTCGGCAGCCCGACCCCCTGTCAGTGGTGATACCTCACCTAGGGGGGACTGAATGGGCCAAACTGGGGAGGCGAATACTGATTGATGGGTTCATCTCCACTGTGGGTGGGTCTTCAGGACAAGCCCGGGTGGCACAGTGGGTGGGTCTCGACTGATCCCAGGGTGGCAAGGACCCGGTCAGGGCGTTGAATCACTCGATAAAGAGGATCAACACACAGCGGGACAAATTATTTCAAGCCCCAGTTCCAGATGATCCAACATGGGTGTATTTGTCCATCTCCACTGTGGGTGGGTCTTCAGGACAAGCCCGGGTGGCACAGTGGGTGGGTCTCAACTGATCCCAGGGTGGCAAGGACCCGGTCAGGGCGTTGAATCACTCGATAAAGAGGATCAACACACAGCGGGACAAATTATTTCAAGCCCCAGTTCCAGATGATCCAACATGGGTGTATTTGTCCTACCTGGTAAGGGGAGTCCATTTGACAGAGGAAGGAAGGGGCCTGGGGTCTGGGCCTGGTTGGAAGGTTTGCTAGAGTGAGAACTTTCTAGGGTAGGTCTAGGCAGGGGGAGGCCAGATCGTCGGTTAACAATGCTGGCCTGTGGCGGTAAGGTCATTATCGATGAGCACATATTTGAGGTCTGAGGGGGCGGGCATCATCCTATGGAGGTTCCCGCCCAGGGGGAGGGGCCTGCGGGCCACTCCCACAACTCCAGGGGCAAGGTAATGGATGCTACAAAGCAAAGGAGCGCGGGTAGGAGTAGTTCACGCTTTCCTTAGGCTGGTAGCCACCCCGCGCGCGTGGACTCACGACGCCACCGGCGCAGAGTAAGGGCCCTCCTTCAGTGGGTAAATGGAGTTCAGGGCGTAGACCGGGCAATTCCCGGGGTAACACTGCGCATGCGCACATCCAGAGGGGAGGCGCAGCTTGTAGGACCTGACACCGGTAGTGACCCTGCCATATGGCCAGAAATGTACAAAAATTCTAGATGAGGATGTTTAGTATAAGTTAGGAAAATAACATGTATTAGAGTTTTGTTAAAGTCAGGCTCTCAAACTTATTGCTAAACCTAAATGTCCTGCTGAATTTTTGTATAAATTGTTGATTATGCAATTAAAACCTTTTTTAATTTCATACTTTAATAAATACGGCCGGGCGACTAGCGCCCGCCTTCCAAAAAGTAAAGACGTCTCGTGTCCACGTTCCTGGGTATTGGGTGCCGGATTGGGGGGGAGGCGGCAGCTAGTCGCTGACCATGTGAAAAGGGGGGGCCCTCGGCCCCCCCGCACGCATGGCGGCGCGGCGACCGTCGCCCCCACAGTTTCCTTTGTTGCCATTCGGCGGTGGGGGCGTGCCCTGGGGGGCGCGGCCCACCGCCGGTTGGCTGGCGGCCACCTTGACCCGGATCCTAGGAAGTGGGTCCGGGTCAAGGGGGGCGGGCTAGAGGAGGGGCCACCTGGCCCCTCGGGAATAAAGAGATAGGGAGCGCCCAGGAGACCCCCTTGTCCCTGGACGCTCCCTCGCCGAAACGGTGTGCCCCGCGCTCGGGGCTTCTTTGTTTTCCCACCCACCATCCCTTGGAACAAAATGTTTGGTAGCAGTTCTTATGTCTGGTTGAATGGTAAGTTCTGGATGTACGGTCCACGGGTCTCACAGGGTAATAGAGATGAACTGTTGGTATATTTTGTTGATGCTTTTGTCTAGGAATTTTTCCCCCTTTTATCAAGTCATGTGTGAAGTGAACTGTATTTAATGCTATGTGTCTTTAGGCCTTTTTTCCCTTTGTAGCTATACGTTGATACTGTTTGAAGTGAACTGTGTTTAATGCTATGTATCTTTAGGCCTTTTTTCCCTTTGTAGCTATACGTTGATACTGTTTGAAGTGAACTGTATTTAATGCTATGTGTCTTTAGGCCTTTTTTCCCTTTGTAGCTATACGTTGATACTGTTTTATTAGCCAGTGTAGCTGTCCTTTAGAATTTTTTCCCATAGGTCGTCGTATTTATTAGGTATGGGGCATGCGGTAAGGTCATTATCGGTGAGCACATATTTGAGGTCTGAGGGGGCGGGCATCATCCTATGGAGGTTCCCGCCCAGGGGGAGGGGCCTGCGGGCCACTCCCACAACTCCAGGGGCAAGGTAATGGATGCTACAAAGCAAAGGAGCGCAGGTAGGAGTAGTTCACGCTTTCCTTAGGCTGGTAGCCACCCCGCGCGCGTGGACTCACGACGCCACCGGCGCAGAGTAAGGGCCCTCCTTCAGTGGGTAAATGGAGTTCAGGGCGTAGACCGGGCAATTCCCGGGGTAACACTGCGCATGCGCACATCCAGAGGGGAGGCGCAGCTTGTAGGACCTGACACCGGTAGTGACCCTGCCATATGGCCAGAAATGTACAAAAATTCTAGATGAGGATGTTTAGTATAAGTTAGGAAAATAACATGTATTAGAGTTTTGTTAAAGTCAGGCTCTCAAACTTATTGCTAAACCTAAATGTCCTGCTGAATTTTTGTATAAATTGTTGATTATGCAATTAAAACCTTTTTTAATTTCATACTTTAATAAATACGGCCGGGCGACTAGCGCCCGCCTTCCAAAAAGTAAAGACGTCTCGTGTCCACGTTCCTGGGTATTGGGTGCCGGATTGGGGGGGAGGCGGCAGCTAGTCGCTGACCATGGTCGTAATCCTAACGAGTTCTGTGCCTGGCTGACAGTCAGTTAGCTGCCCCTGGCGCACCCTCAACCCCATTAACAGCAGATCACGTCACTCTGAAATCATTACCTACCAGCAGCAGCAGCCGCTTTTACAATTGAAATAAAGTTTGTTTCTTACATTCTTGCAGCGCTCCAAGGCACGGGAAACATCCTTAACCACGATGTTTGTATAACGACTTACCTTAACCACGAAGAGTTAACAAGGAAGAGGGCTGATCCACGATCGACGGAACAACGACTTTACCGGAGTTGCACGTCACTTCTTCCCGTCTTCCCCTCATGCTCACTGCGATTGGCCTTATAGAATTCCCAGATCAGGCTATAGCAGCGATACATATATGGGAGATAGCCTGGCTCCCTAAACTGCACATACCAATGGGGAGCTATATTTCCCCTCATGCACACTGCGATTGGCCTTATAGAATTCCGGAGTTGCACGTCACTTCTCGCCGTCATCAAATCATGCTTACTGCGATTTGTGCTTCATTCGAGTGATTCATCACGCTACTCCGTCCAAACAAAATTCACCCTCTGTTACCCGCGGTAGTTTTGGGAAAGAATGCGGACATTATTGAAATACTAAAGTCGGCCTAAATGTTTCGTCTGCACCCTGGTTTACGTTTAAAAAATTTTATTAGGATGTAGTCTGTTTTTATTTTGCTTAGATGAACGACCTTGAAAAAGCATCTCTGAGATTCACTGACATTCTAAGGTAGGTTATTTAAACGAATATATGTTTATGAAATGCTAAAAAAATATTAATTTAGTGTTTTGTTTAAAAAAGGGTGCTAATGCATGTGTATTTAATTTCATGTTTAAACACGTTTACTTCTAACAACAGGAAGTACATATTTTAGGGATAATGGTTTATGAAGTATTTTGAAACCTAGTATTTAATTTTATTTCTCAAGTTTAAAATTATTGTTGTTAAGATTTATCTAAAAAGATAAACACAGCCTTTCATTTTAAAATGATCGTATTGAACACGAAGAAAGACACAGAATAAACTTGTTGATTTTATAGAAAATAGTCTCACAAATTAGTAATTGGCAATTTAAAGGATTTTCGTTGTTAAGGAAGTCGTTAAAAAATAAGTAGTGGTTCAGAATAGGTCGTTGTTAAACTTTCGTAGTTCAGGAAGTCGTGGTTCAGGTAGTAGTTGTTTATTCATACAACCCCAAGGCACAAGGCAGTGATGTCACGCGTTTCTCCAGGCTGGTTTTGTGCACCGAGTTGCTCCTGTTTACAGTTGTCTCTAGAGTCTAGATTACTGGAAAAGTTGTTGACTGCGGAAGTACAGTTTTAAAATGAACGGGGTGACTTTTTATTCTGTGCTCCACGCACTTGCAGCACTGGTATAAATTAAATATATTTTACCAAGGTGAGGAGGCTGGGCGTGCGGCCGTGCGCACCATATTCCGCTAAAGTGAGAGGGGCCCCTGGAGCATGAGGGCCCCGCACCCTGGGGCTGTGGGGGGCTGTGTTACGCCCCTTGCTTCCCCTCTCAGACGAGCAGTGGAAAACGCTTTCTGTAAGGAGGAGTGGGAGGGCGTATCTGCTCTTGTAAGGGGCCTAAACGATTCAAAAAGGGGGGTGGTGATGGACAGAGTATCTGAATTAAGCAGAACACTCCTACCCAGTCAAAAGATCAGGGCTTGATCCATCACCGTTTTTTAGCCCACTGCACCATCCCAGTTCAGAACCTGGCTACATGCAAATTAGTCTGTCCCTGGCCCAGTGCATCATGGGAACAGGGCAGACCAAACTACCAAGCCAATTCTTTACTGGAAAGGAAACAAGCCGAAGACGGCTGCAATGCCAGAAACCGGTCCCGGAAGCTTGTTTCCTTTCCAGTGAAAGAGAAACAAAGTTGGTATGTTTTTTTCTCTTCACTTCTGAGTCAGCCCGCAACGCAGAGCAGCTCAAAGCAGGCTGAAAATATCATCTGCTTTTACAGGAGACACTGTGTCTGACACACACCCTGGAGGAACAAGCTGAGCCCCCCCTTCATATATAGAAGAGTGTGGCTGTCCGTTACGCCCCTTGGCATATTATCAAGGGTGGCGATAGGGAATTTTCGCCGCTTTAGCGGATGTTTTCAACCGCTAAGCGGCGATAATTCCATCGCCCTATTAGCAAGCTGTCGCTAACAGCAGTTAGCGACAGCTTTTAGGTGCTAGCGAGCGGTTTGGGGCCCGCTTTGCATGTTAGCGATATTTATCGCTAATGACATGCAAAGTGGGCGTACCCAAACTGTTAGAGACTGAAAACAGTCGCTAACATCGCTATCACCTATTAGCAATGCAGGCGTAGCGATGGAAATATTTGCGCTAAGCGGGAATATCTCCAAATACTAACACCTGCCCAGACCAGTTCTTAGCCATGTTATCCAATGGGAGGTGGATAACATGGCTAAGAGCATTTTGTCGCTAATGCGTGAATATCGCTGTATTCTCAGCGATATTCACGCATTTCGCCGCTATCGCCGGAAAATATATCGCTTTGGAGGTAAACGTTGCTAATAGCACGTTATCTCAGCGATAAATTCCGGCGATGCTCAGCGATAAAAAAATCGTCGCTAAGCCTATTTAGCGCTAAATATCGCTAATGTTGGTAATATGGCCCAAAATTCTTGACCGATGGAAAGCAGGAAGAGAGAAACAATTGATGGTGGGTGTAGGATGATCCGCTCGCCGCTAAAATATGTAGTGATGAGGCGGGGTCCAGCGTGTAGTTAAAAAGTTGATTTAGAGGGAGGAGCTTGGCGGGCATCCGAGATGGCCGCGTGAGCACAGCGCTCCCCGGACCCCCGCCGCTCCCGGCTTAATATCCTGATTTAATCCTGATTTTTTGCGAGGATTCATATGGAGGACGTTGGGCTGATCTACCTGGACTTTTCATAAACGAATTTGGACATTGGGTGTCTGAATTATGTTCACTTGAACTTTTGGGCTCCGCCCTCGAAGTGCGCCCGGGACTGGGTGAGGTTTGGTGGCCGTCTTGGAGTTGAACAACAACGGCAGGGGGATTGGACGTGTGAGACCCCCTCTTAAGTTTCGGTTTCGTTTCTGCCTCGGACTGGGACATTGGTGAGAGGGCTGGGCCAGAGCTGCGGCCGCTCTCCACGTAGGTTGTTTGGCCCTTGGCTGCACTGTTTCTGGAGTGGGTTGCATCTATCCTGGTGCTACATCTCTTGTAGTCCTTTGGTCCAGGGGCCTCCGTTTCTGGTGCTCGGCCTGTCGACCCTGGTGACATTGCTTGTGACGCATCTTCAAAATGGCGGGCAGAGGGGACCGAGAGACGCGCAAGACGAAGGCACCTCTGCGCGGGGGTCCGGTTCAATCTAATGTCATGGATCGTTATACCCACTCTAAGGGGTCCCCCGGAGCTGCCCTGCCCGGTCCCACTGCGTCGGACCAAGTACTAGATGCGTCGCCGGAGCCCTCCTTGCAAGACATCATGGGCGCCATTTCTGGCATGAGGGAATCCATAGGCCACCAGTATGAAACTTTGGCCCACAAATTGGACACTGTGGCGATTGAGGTCAATTTGATTCGAGCCGATCTCTCCAAGACGAACGAAAAGGTGAAATCGTTGGATATCAAATCTTCCAGCCTCACGACGGACGTCTCTGATATTCAGACGGAGATTGGCAATCTCCGCAAGGGTGAACGATTTCATGACCCGGCGCTTGGAGGATTTTGAGAACAGGGCGCGTCGCTGTAATGTTCGCGTGGTTGGTGTGCCGGAGAATCCAGAACCTCACTCGGTTGATCTCCTGGTTGAAGATCTTATCCAGAATCACCTTTCACCGTCTGGCCTTAGTAAATTTTTCGCAGTGGAGCGCGCACATCGTGTTCCGGGGGGCCAGGGCAAGCCTGGCGCCCCGCCGAGACCTATTGTTGCCAAGCTTTTCCACTACAGAGATCGGGACGCTATCCTGCAGGCCTCGCGGGCGAAGGGCCCAGTAGCCTTTGAAAATGCCACGGTGAACTTTTATCCGGACTTTTCCCAACAGGTCCAGAAGCAGCGGATGGGATTTCGTGGTGCCAAGAAACGTCTTAGGGACTTGGGGATGCGTTACGCAATGCTCTTTCCGACCAGGCTGCGGGTGGAGCATGGTGATCGAACTTTCTTTTTTGATCGGCCAGAGGCTGTGAATGACTGGCTGGACTCCCTGCCTAATCGACCTCCTGAGACTGAGTCCGAAGCCCACCCGGGCGGTGCTGAAGGTGGTGTTGAGAGCTAAACGTTTCGTTTTTGACTGATGCCTTGTTTTGTATGACTTTTCCAGGGATGTAAGCCTATGTTCCTCTACCTCATATGTGTTTTGATGTATGGTCTTATTCTCGTTATTTCTTGATCGGGGGCGGGTGGGCCGGAGCCTTTCCTCCTCCGGGGTCTTCGTGTAGAATAGGGGTTCTTGGGCGACAGGCACACTGCAGGTTGGGGTGGCTTTTTAGCTTTTTGCAGGGGTGCAGGGTGGGGGGTGTTTTCCTGTTATTTGGGGGGTGGGTGGTTGGGAAGTTCATTGTTTGTATGTTCTGTGTTCAAGGCGACTTTATTCTGTATTTGAATTGCTTTTTGTGGTCGTGCTCATTGATGGGGGGTTTGGGCTTTGTCGGGTGGGATGGGGGTAGCGGGTTGAGATTTGTTTCGTGGAACGTTAATGGTCTGGGTGATCGTATCAAACGCAGTGTGGTGTTGAAATGTATACGACGTTTATCTCCTGACGTTGTTTTCCTGCAGGAGACTCATTTGATAGGCAATGTCTGTCATGCAATGAACAGGTGGGGCTATCGCCTCGTAGCACATTCGGGGTTCACCTTGGGTTCCAGGGGTGTGGGTATCCTCATTCGGGCTTCCCTCCCCCTGGCTATTGATGATGTTATACAGGATGACCGGGGGCGGTATGCTGTCCTTGTGGGTCGGTATGAAGGCCGTACCCTTTCCTTATTAACTGTTTATGTGCCCCCCGGCTTGCAGACTTCCACCTTTTCAGATTTGGGCCGTGTCTTGTTGGACCTTCCTGATAGTACTCTCTTTCTGGCTGGTGACTTCAATTCGGTAGTCTCTGGCATTCATGATCGCCACCCTCCTAGGGATACCCCGGCGGCTCAGCAGTGGTTGGGTGGCTTTTTGGATACCTTCGGCCTAGTGGACTGCTGGAGGCTTTTGCATCCTACGCAGCTGCAGTACACCTTTCACTCCGGGGCCCATGGGAGTTTGTCTCGGCTGGATTATTTCCTGATGCCTGCGGCTCAGTCCCCGGCTGTGCGTGAGATTGTGCACTTGCCCAGGGGTATCTCTGACCACTCTCCGCTCTGGCTTCGTTTTGAGGTTGGGGTGGAAGCAGCGGGCAGGGTGGCTCCCATTAATCCGTGGTATCTTACCTCCCCTGAGACCCGCACCCTTTTACTTAAGTCCCTCGACTCGTATTTTCTGGATAACGAGGGGTCGGTTTCATCTGCTGTGTCCCTGTGGGAGGCCTTTAAGACTGTGATTCGTGGGCAGGCCCTCTCCCTTATTGCTGAGGCTAAGAGAGCGAGGAATAGAGAAGTGGTTGATCTTGAGGGGGAAATTTCTGTACTGGAGGAGGGCTTGGAATCTGGTGTCACGCCTGAGAAGCTCCATGCCCTGGGTCTGAAACAATTTGATTATAAGTCCTTGGTCACGGATGCCGCCAAAGTGATGTTTCGGGAGCAACAGGGACGTTTGTATGATGTGGGTGATAAAGCGGGTAAATTGCTGGCGTGGCTGGATAAGAAGGAGAGAGCTAATCGTGTGGTACCCGTGATTCAGTCTGCCTGTGGTGTGTGTGTAACGGACCCGATTGGGGTAGTTGACCGGTTTGCCGAGTACTTCCGTGTGGTGTATACCCCTGTGTCTGTGAGGGATGTGGTTGACTCTCGCCTTCTGTTGCGTGATGTAGCTCTGCCCATTGTTTCTGATTCGGACCGTGTGGCGTTGGACTCCCCCTTTACGGTTGATGAGATAGCTACTGCCATCCGTTCCCTCCGTTCTGGCAAAGCATTGGGCCCGAACGGGTTGCCAATCGAGTTGTACAAATTGCGTCCGGATAGGCTTGCTCCGTATCTCCGCGCCATGTTTCTGGAGTCCCGGGAACGGGGTATTCTCCCTTATGATCAGAGACTAGCCACGATAGTTGTCATCCCCAAGGAGGGCAAACCACGTGATCTTTGTTCCTCCTATAGACCCATATCCCTACTAAATGTTGAACCCAAGGTGTTGGCGAAACTCCTGGCCACCCGTCTCTTGACGGTCATTAGTGACTTGGTCCATCCGGATCAATCTGGATTTATCCCACATCGCAACACGGCTCTGAACCTACGTCGTCTTCATGGCGCGATCGCGAGGGCGGGGCTTCTGACGGAGCCGGCCATTTTGGCATCGTTGGATGCATCCATGGCCTTCGACACGGTGGAGTGGCCCTATCTTTGGGCGGCTCTTGAGAAATTTGGTTTTGGGCCTGATTTTATTGGTTGGGTCAAGTTGCTGTACGCGGCACCTCTGGCGCAAGTGGTGGTGAATGGTAGGGTCTCGGCTCCTTTCACCCTCGGCAGGGGTACCCGTCAGGGATGCCCCTTGTCTCCATTACTGTTTGCTCTCGCCTTGGAACCGTTGGCTGCCTGGCTCCGGTGGGAACCGTCTCTCAAGGGGATTCGCTGGTCTCCGGACTTTGAGGACCGCGTTTCGCTTTACGCGGACGATATCCTTTTATACCTCACCTCCCCGCGTAAATCTCTGTCTGTTCTGTTTGATGTTCTTGCTTCTTTTGGGGCCAACTCGGGCCTCGTTATTAATTGGGCCAAGTCCTGTGTATATGTTCTTTCGGGGGGTTTGCCCCCCTTGCCGAGTAGACTTCCCATTCAAGTGGTCCATTCGGGCTTCAAGTACTTAGGGATTTTTATTACGTTGGACCCGACGCTCCGCTTTGAGCATAATCTCCTCCCACCGTTGCTTAGACTGCGACTGGATGTGGCCCGTTGGCGCAAGCTTCCTTTATCACCGCTGGGCAGGGCGGCCCTGTTTAAAATGATGTCCTTGCCACGATTCCTTTACGCGCTTCACAACTCTTATGACGCTATCCCTAAGACCTATTTCCAAGAGATTGAGAGTCTTCAACGGCAGTTGATATGGGATGGGCGACCCCGTATCGCACTCGCAAAGCTCACCATCCCCTGGTATGACGGGGGCATGGCGCTCCCCGATATCAAGCGATATTATTGGGCTTCCCAGTTGTCTGCCATTAATCATGTGATGTTTTCCCCGGGTCGTAATCCTGCATTCGAGATGGACAGACTCCAGCTTCCAGGTGGGGACTTTACTAGAGCGCTTTATTCCCGATCGGCCGGGCGCCATCTTGTGGGCCCATCCAGGATTGCAGTAACGGTGTGGCGGGCTGCGAGTGTGAGTTTGGGGTGGGAGGATCGATTGACGTTAGCGACACCGCTTTATGCATCCGAACGTTTGGGCGGACTCTGGTCTACCAAGGGTTTCGACCGCTGGGATTTGATTGGGATCTGTAAGGTGGGTGACGTGTACTCGAATGGTTGTGTGAAGTCGTTCCAGGCCCTCCAGGCGGAATATGGTTTGAGTGGTAGGGAATTTTTTCGCTACCTGCAGGTCCGACATGCCCTCGTCTCAGTCTTGGTTCCTGATGAGGCCTTGCCTGACTCTTCCCCCCTCGAGGACCGTATCCTTGATGGGCATCTTCCCGATAGCACTATTTCTCTGATTTACAAGAAATTGATTAATAATCGGGTGGACTTACTGATCCGACTTCGGGAGGCTTGGGTTCGCGATGGGTTGGAACTGGACGACGAGGATTGGCAATCGGCGCTCTCTTCTCCCAAGGAGGTGGCCATTCCTGCCCGTCTCCGTTTGGTTCAGCTTAAGATTCCTCATCGAGTCTATGTCACTGGTCCGCGTCTGGTTACGATGGGCTTTTCTTCGGATGGGCTATGCAAGCGTGGATGTGGCTTGAGTGCGACTTTTTTGCATATCCTTTGGGAGTGCCCGGTTATAGCTGCTTATTGGACTGCTGTGCTTGAGGTGATGACTGCTGTTACGGAGGTGGCCCACGACCGGAGCCTCGCAGATGTCTGTTGAATGTATGGGAACCCACTGACTACTCTGTGGCCCAGACCAGATGGGCTACCCTTGGTTACATGATTGCGAAGCGGGATGTCGCGCAACTCTGGGGCGCTTCCAGGCCCCCTGAGGTCTCGAGGTGGGAGGACAATATGGACTGGTCCATGTTTCGTGAAAAGACGGTTTATGTGGCCAGGGGCAGACCCAGGGCGTGGACGAAGGTTTGGGGCCAGTGGAATGATTATCGTGGGGGTATTTGCACCCCTCCCCTTGAAAACACTGCTGAGATTGTCCTTTCTCCCTAGACTAGAGTTCCCGGAACCTTTCCGTAAGGTTTTTTATACTTCCGGTTCTCCCCGCTGCTCCCCTCCCCCCCCTCCCCGACTTGATTGGAGCCTCCGGGCTCTGGGTGTGTTCTCCTGATCGTGGAACCGTCCCCTCCGCTCTTTGGGCTGACCTTAATTATCGTCCATTCGCCTTTAGTGTTTATGTTTTCTTCTTGTAAAAAATAAAAATACAAATTGTTCTGTGATGTCTATAGAGTAACGCTCTGTACTTGAGCTGTACCTATCCACGGGTGTATATTTTCTTACATGCATTTTGTCTTGTTATTAGCGGCCAGCCCGTGTGGTTGTAGGCCCATTCTTGTACTTTTCTATGCTTACTCCAATAAAGGTTTTGAAAAGAAAAAAAAAAAAAAAGTTGATTTATTTCAGAATCAAAACGTCCACGACCGGGTACATCCACCACCTGTAACTAAATAACGTTGGTGAGAGCCTCGCAGAGGCGTCCACCCCACGAACATGGAACACCACTTAAATAACAACAATACGCAGCCTTGGCATTCACGGCCTAGAGAGACAGCACCACCGACCTGTATGTCTCGTGGCTACACGAGACACATCACTACAATACCAACCATGTAACCTAATGACATACATCCACCTTCAACCAGTGGTGCGGTTCAGATTATCCCTTTTCAGATTGGCTGTAAATTTAAGGCATGGTTTGAGTATAATCAGAGAAGGTCAACTTACATCATCTTCTGTTGAGCAACTAAAAAAAGCAGTACTCCTTTTAGTAGCCAAGTAAAATCTGGATAAGTGGACAGGATTGATGGAGCATCCTTGCTGAGTCTGAAGTAAGGCTTACCCAAATGATAATAACCTGCATAACTCCATCTGAATGTGGAAATCCCTTTTATTCAGCCCTCATGGCCACACCTGGTGCTGACTGTGGGTGCATGCAGAGACCTTCAGAGCTGGGCGACCCTTCTTGAAGGGTCTACAAATCTTTGATCCTCTACATGATATTCTCCAAGGAGATGAACAGAACCAAAATAAAAATAACAGCAATGAAAACAGAGCTGCCAGAGTTCAGTGGCAGCAGGCCTGATGTGACATTATACTGCATATCGTAGGTGCCACAACTGCGGGTGGTGCTTAGTTCTTAAAAATGTAAGGGGCCGTGGCTACGCGAGCGGCAATGGCGGTCGCAGCTTGTTAGAGCTCCCGCCGGCCCGCATTTAATCCGGCTGAATTATCCTGGCCCCCGTACCCACTACTCACACCCTCGTGGGGCGGACATTCCTAGTGGCGCCAGGGATCCTCCGGTGCCGTCGGCGGTGATCCTAGGTGCTCGGAAGCGCCGGAACGAGAGACAGATGAGTGAGGCCTGGCATACCGGAGAGGCGCCGGGACCTCGATTTTGGCGACCCCCGGCTGGGCGGCCGCTGTGTGGGTCGGCTGGCCCACTGCTCGCCACTGGACCTCTACTGCCCTGGGGCCGAAGGATGATCGGCGATTCTCTTCCTGGGGCCCTGCTGAAGAGGGGTGCGATCCTGGTGCTGTAACTCTGCCTGCTCCGCTACGGCGGCCCTGTGATCCGGGTGCAGCCGCGGTCTCGAGTTTCGCGACCCCCCGCCGGATGAGCTTCGCCTGCGCCTACTGGTGCCCTGGAGCGCTCGGAGTGATCCTCCCCTAGAGGTCCCGACTGTGGCTGGACAATAACGGGCAGCCCGGAGCGCCTTAGCTGGACACGTGCCTAAAAGACAAACCGTGAGTACCCCCCCCCCCCCTGGGACCCTGGGCGCGGCAGGAGTTTGGGCTGACGCTGAGGAGCCTGTGGATTGTGTGAGAGGAACGCTGCCCAGCCCACCGGGGGATAGGGGACTCCGACTGTTGGCAAGTAGGGTGCTGGTCTCGGGGCCTGCCTGGACCTGGCCCGGGCGCAGAATTCCGACACGGATGAGACTGTCCGGCCCCCACTAGGGGAACGATTGCTTTCACGCGGCCCTCTCCTGCTGCGCTTGCTGGAAGGGGCTTGGGGTCCCTGAACGGCCATCTCTGCGTACATAGTGGACTCCTCATGAGTAACTGGCAGCCATGACCAGGGGAGGTGGCGGCCCCACCAAACAGGTGACGATCGACAAGTTCACCGGGCCCGGTGGGGGGCCTGGACAGTCAGGAGGTGGACAGCAAGGAGGAGGGCCGGATAACGCAGCACTAATGGCGGCCATCACCCAATCAAGAGATATGCTCGATGCCAAGATAGGTGCAGTAGGCGCGGATGTCACCCTCTTGCGTCAAGACTTGCGGAATGCCGTGGCACGGATCACGGAGGCTGAATCCAGGGTGTCGGTTGTGGAGGACGATGTTGGCACACTCAAGAAGAAAGTGGCGGCAATGGAAACCGTGCAACGGGGCCTGGCGCTTCGAGTGGAGGATGCTGAAGGGCGCGCACGCCGCAACAACCTCCGTTTCATTGGCTTTCCGGAACGCTGTGAGAAGGGTAACATGGAACAATTTCTCACGCAGTGGCTGGGAACCTGGCTGCCCCCGGAGGCTTTATCCAACTGCTTCGTTATTGAACGCGCACACCGCGCCTTGTCACAGATGCCACCGGAGGGTGAACGGCCCAGGGCAGTAATTGCTAGACTTCTGAACTATCATGACCGGGATGTCATTCTGAGGGAAGCGAGAACCAGAGAGGCCCTTCTTTACGAAAATTGGAAGATAATGATCTTCCCTGACTACACGAAGCTAGTGCAGCAGCAGCGCCAATCCTTCATGGACGCCAAGGCGAAACTGCGAGGTCTCAAACTCCAATACTCCTTGTTGTACCCAGCGCGCCTGAGAGTGATTTTCCAATCGCAGACACTGTTTTTCAATACTCTGGAAGACCTCTTTAAATGGACCGATGAAACAGTGAGGATCCGGCCGAATTCTCAGCCGGGGCTGAACCCGGGCTCTTCGAGGGGGTCATCACAGGAACGGGGTGGTCAGATGACCAAGACCAAGAGGAACCGGCGATCTAGGTCACGAAAGCGGTCGGCCTCCTTCAGCGGCGCCCGGGCCAGTGGTAGGACCGACGACTCGGACCAGTCTGAGATGGATCATGGCCAGATCTGAAGATTCCGCGCCCCTCTGTACACTTGTCGCTACAAGCTCTGGCTAACGGAGTACGGGCTCTTGGGGCTCGATAGACTGGTAGCATCATGGCTGCCTCAGGATTGGGTTGCGGCTGATCACTGAACATGGGGGGGGATTGTGGGTTGGGGTTCGGGGACTACACATAAGGGGCTACTGCTCTCCTACAGATGTGGGAGGTTTTGGGGGAGGAGGGATGAGGTTACTGTTTCCTGGGGAGTTGGGATCCATTGGCATGGCTGGCTCAGGGCCCTCTGTTTTGGACTCGGGGTTACCCATGCCGCGACAGGTACTTCATAGTTTCTTGAGGAATAGGGGGGGTAGGGGGGTGCGGGTGGCCGGGTGCATGGCCGCTGAGTTGGGACCGAGACATGATCAAGACTATGACGACATTCAGTTGATGGTTGGTTTTGGGGTTTGGGGTAGGACGAGAGTTGCTCGTCATGTTATCTTGGGGTTTTGGGGCGGGAGGGAGGGACTGCACGTGTGTCTTGCTATAGTGTTCTTTACTGTGTGCGATGAGTGGCAATGGCGAGGATGTTCTGTTGGATGGGTCCCACTTGCTTATGGCTGAAAAGACTCATAGACTCCCTGAGGCGTCTCTGCGGGTGATCACGTGGAATGTCAGGGGGATGCTCGACAAGATCAAGCGTGGGGCAGTGTTGCGCTGGGGGAAAAATGAGAGCGCTGATGTTTTCTTGCTCCAGGAAACCCACATGATGGGCTCGAAAGTGCTTGGTCTACAGAGGTACGGCTATCACCAAGTATTTCATGCCGGATTTTCCCGGGGATCCAGGGGGGTGGCCATTTTGATACATCGCCGGGTGGCCTATGTCCATGAGAAGCAGTGGGTTGACCCGCAGGGTCGCTATATCTTTGTCAAGGGCATGGTGGGCACTGAATCTGTGGTCTTTGGGAGTGTCTATGCCCCCCCCCACTGCAATGGGCCCTAGCTGAGAAACTATTCACAGTGTGGGAGGACATCCCCGAATCCCTGGCAGTGGTTGGCGGTGACTGGAATGATGTGATGGACATGAGTGTGGATCGCCAGCGGCACCGGGAAGTGATTGAGTCTACCCCTCCCCCCTCACACACCCGACTGCATGCTCTGACTGAGGGACTGGGCTGGTCGGATACCTGGAGACATATGCACCCTACAGCTCGCGAGTATACGTATGTCTCTGCTGTGCATGGCTCCTATTCAAGATTAGACTGTGTGTTTGTGCCTGGCGACTGCTTGTGTAGAGTGAAGAGTGCTGACATCTTGCCTAGAGGCCTGTCCGATCACTCCCCGGTATCGATTAGGGTGGAACTCCGTCGACAACACCAGCCGTTTAGATGGAGGATGTCCTCGTGGCACCTCCAGCAGCCTGCCTATGTGACGCACTTGCGTGAAGCGTTAGACCTGTATTGGCGGGAAAATCTAGTGGGAGACATTGACGCCGGGGTGGTGTGGGAGGCCATGAAACCCACAATCCGGGGAGTAGACATAGCGTGGTGTGCCGCGGCCCGTCGAAAGCGGTGAGGAATGATCGCGGGGGCGGCCGCGCAGGTGGAAAATTTGGAAGAGCAGAACCGCGTGGGGGTGATGAAGTCGGGTTGCGACTCCTTCTCCAGGCTCAGCAAACCTATGCATCTGTCCTACTCGATGAAGCAAAACAGGCATGGCTAGCCACACGTAGTAGAATATACCAATGGGGGGACAAGTCATGTACGATGCTTCATAGACTCTGCCAACGCCACCTCCAGCCGCTTACGCTGCCAGGACTCACGTCCGACGACGGTGAGGTCCTTACTGACCCAGACGAGCTAGCAGCGAGTTTTGCCGCATACTTCGCTACTCAGTACACCCCATGCGATCGCCTGTCAGCTGACGAGGGGACTAAATTTATTGAAGACATGCCCCCCAAGACGGTATCTGATGAAACTAGGAAGATCCTCGATGCGCCCCTTACAGCTGAGGAGCTGGGCGATGCCCTGGGACAGCTTAATACCGGAAAAGTCCCTGGCCCAAGTGGCTACCCGAGTGAGTTTTATAAGAAGTTTCATGTACAGCTGGGGTCCCACTATCACCGGGCGCTCGAGACCGCGCGTGAACAGGGCACACTGCCCCGCGACTGGCGACATGCCGAAATCGTCGTCTTTCAGAAGCCAGGTAGACCCCCAGAGAGGCACGACTCATATCGCCCCATTTCATTACTCAATATTGAGGCTAAAGTTCTGGCTAGGGCTCTAGCGAATCGTCTGTCCCCGTATATAACAGACCTGGTGCATCCGGACCAGGCCGGGTTCATGCCTCATAGAGCGACGCGGCATAACATCCGACGCGCACAGGCGGCGATTGACGCCATGGGAGCCACAGGAGAGCGGGCGGCTCTGTTGCTAGCTGACATTAACAAAGCCTTTGACTCCGTCAGCTGGACGTACCTCTTTGCACTTTTGCCCCGTCTGAATCTAGGCCCGGTTTTCCTGTCCTATGTCAGGCTACTATGCACAGATAATACAGCCTCGGTCCGGGTTGCAGGGGCGGTATCGGAGACGTTTCAAATTGGACGAGGGACCCGACAGGGATGCCCGCTCTCCCCCTATCTATTTGCTCTACTTATGGAGCCGTTGGCTGCCTGGGTGCGCATAGATGCGCAAATGCGGGGCTTTGTATGGAACGACAGCTTATCGGATAGGATCGCACTTTACGCGGACGATGTCCTTTTCTTTCTTACCGACTTGCAGCGCTCGGGACCGCGCGTACTGGAAATTATGCCAATCTTTGGGGAGGTCTCGGGCCTATATTTGAACCTGCATAAATCTACCCTCTGGATGCTAAATGGAGACACCTTAACGGATCCCTGGATGTTGGGGCTACAGGTGACTGCGCATGGCTTGAAATACCTGGGGGTGTTCCTGTCGAAGTCAGCGGAAGTGGCCTGGGAACGCAACATAGTGCCCGTTTGGGACCGAGTTCAGACAGATGTCAAGGCTTGGTCTCGAATGCCCTTATCTATATTTGGCAGATCCGCAATTTTTAAAATGGTTGCACTCCCGCGTCTCCTTTACCAACTGCAGAATCATCCCTATCCAATTGCACCCCAGTGGGTCCGACAGGTCAACTCGATCTTGGGCCGCTTTCAATGGGCTGGGGGAACGGCCAGAGTAGCACTACGTACGTGCTTCTTGTCCACTTACTGCGGAGGCCTGGCCACCTCGGATCTGCTGTCCTATTACCAGGCCGCTCATCTACTTATCCTGAACGAATGGTGGTATGGCGACAGGAGGGATCCAGCCTATGCCCTGGAACACACATTGATGGGCGACAATACGCTCCACACAGTCCTCTACTCGGCCCGCTTGCGCCGGAGGCTGCCGAGGGTCACGAGTCTCGTTTTTGCAGTCTGGCGACAAGCCTTGCGCCGCATGGGCTGGTGGGGTCGACTGACTGCTGAGACGCCGCTATGGCATAATGGCCTGTTACCCGAGTTGTCGGCCTTAACAGGATTTGACGGCTGGGATGCGATCGGGATCTCACAGCTAGGACATGTGATGTCCGGGACAACGCTCAAGTCCTTTCAGGCACTCAGCATCGAATTTAATATGCCCCAGTCCCAATTTTTTCGGTACTTACAACTCCGACACGCACTAATGCCCAGTATTACCAACATAGATTCGCTTCCCGATTTTAGTCCCATTGAGGCAAAAGTCTTTATGGGGGATCTGGGGGATAAGAAAGTCTCTCGCATCTATCGGACATTGGTCACTCATTGCTCCTCCACCCTCCTTCTGTTAAAGACGACTTGGGAAACTGATGTTGGCCCCCTCGATGAAGATGACTGGAGGGAGGCTCTGGAGTCCCCTAAGGGGGCAGCTATTGCTATACGGTTTAGACTGATCCAATTCAAAACTCTCCATAGGCCCTATTTCACCCGTGAGCGACTGTGGAAGGCAGGCTTGATTGAATCCCCGGAATGTTTGCGCTGCGGCAATGCGGTGGGCACTTTGCTCCACACGATATGGTCGTGCCCTCGGCTGGTGGGCTTCTGGAGGGGTGTATGGGGCTGCCTGTCTGAAGTGCTGCATTGGACTCTTCCTCGCACTCATCGCCTGGGCCTACTCCACATCTTGGAGGGGGTTGGTGGAAACATATATAAACGCCACCTGCTGCTCCTGGGACTGGTGGTGGCCAAAAGAGACCTAGCCCGGGCTTGGAAGGATGTGAGGGCCCCCCCCTGTGTGCTTGGAGAGCCGGAATGGACTTTTGCATGGGCCTGGAACGACCGATTTTTGAAGCACGAGGATGCCCCCGCAAACATTTCAAGATATGGAAGAGGTGGGCTGAGTATAGGGGGTTGACACTAGACCCTCCGGCAGAACTGGAGGAAGATCTTTAATCTCATGTTATTTGCGAGTCCTTGCATTGTGCCACGAGTACCATATTATGATTACATACCGAGGCTATCTGTACACACGTGCACGGGGGTAGGGTGGGACACAGGGGTGGAGGTGGGAGGGTTGGGTAGTTGGGAGTTCGTAGGGGTAGGAGAGGGTATGGTTGTATTCCTTTATCATTGCTTTCTCTTGACTACTTGGTTGGACGCTTGGTCCTCTGCTGTAACTGTACCACAATGATTGGTGGTGTTCTCCTGAATGTGGGGAGCCACACATATTCCTTGCTCAATTCTACAAATAAAATTTGTTGTGAAAAAAAAAAAAAATGGAAGAACCAGGGCCCAAGGCCTCCCACTGTAGCTGGCACCACTCGCAGTTCCTGCTACTGCTGCCAAATGCCAGTGCTGGCATTACTGACTCATCATTGCACTTAAACAATTCCAGGTCACTCCAAGCTTCAGGGAAGCCTTGAAGTGCTAGTTCTGTATTTGATTTTAGTATGCTCACACAAAGGCAGAAAGCACCCACTTGTGGGGTGTTCTCACAAGTGCCGGTGGTTCGATATAGGTGCTGAACATTGAACAAATTGGGCACTGGGTCAGGAACAAATTGGGCACTGGGTCAGGAAGCGAATCCACGACCAGTGGCTGTTTATCTGGTTGATTAATGCATGTGGTAGCAGATAATAGGTCTGGCCTGAATTTGTTTTGAATTTCCAGCTTCCGCTAAGTTAGTCAAACAGAAGACTGAAAACAGAACATCCTCTCCCTGTAACACTTTGAATATCAGCACATTATATATGATGCTGCCACTGTTTGCCCTTCTCATCAAGTCATTGGATGGCATAATTAAATTGCATATTAAAGTTTCCACCAGGGGACAGCTCCTGACGAACATGCAGTCTCCCTCATGAATGGCTGAAATGTGGCCTCCCATTCAATGACTCAAGCTATCACTGCTATGCTTTAAGGTGGTTTCAACTTTATGGAAGTCTACAGTGGGTGAAGACCATGATGGATGATTGTAAATGGTGCCAACCGTAGTGAGGAATTGATCAGTATTCCTAGAGGAACCTGAAGAGTAGCTGGTCATAGTTTGCCTTCACCGCTGATGAATTTTCAACCTTGCCATTGGCTGAGCCAATCATGGGGTGATTTTCTGACGAAGAATGCTTGTGTTTTCAAAACTCTGCTGAAATTCACAGCCATAAGAAGGGGAGTGCATTATCCAATTAGCTTTCCATAGGAAGAACGTGGGTTACCAATCTCTTCCCTAACTCGGGGTGTACTACCTCAGCGGAGGTAGTGGCCAGCAACTTGACTTTTGGGAAGTAGGTGATCTCGCACACACTGACCAGTACCTAGTGCCTTTTGGGAATGCTTAAGCAATCAAGGCTGAGCTTTTGTCAGTATACCAGGGTCCTTAGCTCAGATCCCTGACAATATCAGCAACATTTTTTGAGTTTGCCTCAATGCATGGCATATTAGGTAGCAAGGTACCTCTTGTGGAACCAGCAGGCAACCTCACTCACACCTGGATGTTGTTTTTTTAACGTATTCCTGGTGTCATGTGTGTGCAGCTGGATGACACTGAAATGAGGGCATGGTGTATATTTTTGGAGAACCCCTAGGATAAGTCATACTTTGGACACAGCCTTTCCTGCCAAATATTATTGAAGGCTGCGAGAACCCATGGAAGACTATCTGAAAATGAGGACAGGTCCAGAGGTGAGTGATTGCTTAATTTTCTCTTGTGTGTGTGTCAAGGTTCAGCTGGTATAAGCGACAAGTGAACAAGTTACTTACCTTCGGTAACGCTTTTTCTGGTGGATACAATATCTGCCTTTGGATTCCTCACCTTGTGAATATCCCCTGCGCCAGCAGCATTTGGAAATTTTTCGTAGCTCTCCACGCCGACGAGGACGACGTCACAATAGCATGGCTCCACTCGTGGCTCCGCTGACGTCACCGGAGCCATAAGAGAGCATTGTCGGTGTGATGACGTCAGTTCCGCCCTTTTTTTCCATGCCTTTGAGGCATATGGGCGGACCGACCACAAATAAAAAGTATACACGTTAGACAGTACTTAAACCAATACACATAGTGTGAAATAGATGTAGGAAAACAAATAGAATAATACACTTCCCATGAAAGTAACAGATAGACATTATAACATTGTCGCTTTTGAGGGTATACAAGGGTGGACAACGGGGAGGCGGATGGGTCAGTGAGGAATCCACAGGCAGATATTGTATCCACCAGAAAAAGCGTTACCGAAGGTAAGTAACTTGTTCTTCTGATGGATACATCTGCCAGTGGATTCCTCACCTTGTGAATAGAGTCCCACAGCAGTCTCCACTCCCGGAGGAGGGTGTCCACCCTTCTATACCAAAATGTCCTGCAAGACAGGGTGCGCAAAGTGTCCGTCTTTCCTCACTTCGGAATCTAAGCAGTAATGCTTTGCGAAAGTGTGGAGGGAGGCCCAAGTTGCCGCTCTACAAATGTCCTCCACAGGAACACCTCTAGACAAGGCAGAAGTAGAAGATTGTGCTCTGGTAGAGTGAGCTCAAATACCCTCTGGGGGTTCCTTACCAGCCAAAGAGTAACAGATCTTGATACACAAGATAATCCACCTGGAAAGAGTGCGCTTGTGCACCGATCTGCCCTTCCTGCGACCAATGAAGCCTACGAAGAGCTGGCCATCCACACGAAAGTCTTTAGTCCTAGCGAAATAAAAACTCACCGCTCTTTTAGGGTCCAGACGGTGAAGCCGCTCCTCCTCCTTGGAAGGGGGAGGGGGAGGATAGAAGGTAGGAAGGGTAACGAACTGCCGCAGATGGAAGGGAGTTACCACCTTAGGCAGAAAAGCAGCCCTGGTCCTGAGTACCATCCTTTCAGCATGAATGGTCAAGAACGGCGGTTTCAAACTCAGAGCTTGAAGCTTACTTACCCTCCTTGCTGAGGTAATGGCTACAAGTAAAACTGTCTTAAAGGACAACTGCCCCAAGGGACACTTGTGCAAGGGCTCAAAGGCAGAACCCATCAAGTAGGTTAAGAGGAGATTTAAGTCCCATTGAGGCACAATAAAGGGAGTGGGCGGAAACTTGTTAGTAAGGCCCTTAATGAACCTTAACACAATGGGCGATGTGAACAAAGACGGCTGATCCAGCAAGCAAATGAATGCAGACAAAGCCGATAAATAGCCCTTCACAGTGGCCACAGCAAAGCCCTGCTGGGCTAGAGAGAGAGTAAACTGAAGGATGTCGGATAAACGAGCCCTTAAAGGATTAATAGACTTCTCTCCACACCATTTGACAAATTTGGACCACCTTTAGGAATAGATAGACTTGGTGGAGTGTCGCCTGGCCGATAAAATAAAGTCCACCACGTCAGGCAGGACAGAGAAAGAGTTCAGGTTGCCCCGTTCAATCTCCAGGCATGAAGGTGCAAGCTCTGAAGGTGGGGGTGTAGAACCTGCCCCTGCGACTGCAAGAGGAGGTCTGCCCTGAGAGGGAGACGGAATGGAGGGTGCGACGAGAGGTGAAGTAGATCTCTGTACCACACCCTTCTTGGCCAATCCGGGGCGATCAATATGACTTGGGCCCGGTATTGGCGAATCTTCCTCAGAACCCGAGGAATCAAGGGTATGGGAGGAAACGCATAAAGCAGTTGTGAGCCCCAACTCAACTGAAAAGCGTCCCCCAAAGCTCCTTGCATCGGATACTGGAGACTGGTAGTGAGCATTCTTGTGAGTGTCAAACAGGTCCACCCGAGGAGTTCCCTGCGTCTAAAAGACGTGACTAACCACCTCTGGATGAAGCCTCTGCTTGTGGTCGGCAGAGAACTGCCGACTGAGACTGTCTGCATGTTCAGAAGTCCGGCCAGATGATTTTCCATCAGACAAATCTGGTGGTCCTGAACCCAGGACCAGAGAAGCAGAGCCTCTCTGCAGAGACGATGCACCCTACTCCTCCTTGCTTGTTTACATTCCGCATCGCGGTAGTGTTGTCCGTCAGGACTTGAACTGACTGACCGCAAAGGGAAGGGAGGAAGGCCTTGAGGGCCAAACGTATTGCCTACAACTCTAGAAGGTTGATGTGAAGCAATCTTTCCTCTGTAGACCAAAGACCCTTGATCTCCAGGTCCCCTAGAGTGGATGCATCCGTTATCACTGTGGCCACCGATGGAGAAAGATGGAAGGGCTTTCCTTGAGACAGATTGCCCTCCATGTTCCACCAAGACAGATCCGCTGCAGTGTCTCTGGAGATCTTGATCGACTCCCTGAGATCCCCATTGTGTTGAAACCATTGCCTGCGGAGGCACCACTGAAGTGCCCTCATATGCCAGCTTGCATGGTTGACCAGCAGAATGCAGGAAGCAAACAGACCGAGCAGGCGAAGGATCTTCAGGACTGGAATGACCGCCCCATTGTAGAATAAAGGGATCATTTCCTGAATGTCGAGAATCCTTTGTGGAGGTGGGAATGCTCAACACACAGTAGTGTCCAGTACCGCCCCTATGAACAGGTTGCGCTGAGAGGGCACCAGGTGAGATTTGGGCACAATTATCGAGAAACCCAATTTGTACAACAGCTGGGTTGTCACCTGCAGATGATGAAGACCTTGGTGAAGACACGAGGTGCAGTAGTAAGTCCAAACGGGAGAACCGCAAACTGATATCCTACTGTAAAAAGGAGATAGTTCCTGTGCAACTTCAGGATAGGAATATGAAACTCTGAATATGAAAATACGCATCCTGCAAGTCGATGGACACTATCCAGTCCTCCTGTTACAGAGCTTAAAGAACCTGCGCAAGGGTGAGCATCTTGAACTTCTCCTGCTTCAGAAAAAGGTTCAAGATCCTGAGATCCAGGATTGGACGTAGCCTGCCATCCTTCTTGGGAATCAGGAAATACCGGGAGTAGCATCCCTGACCCCTCTCCCACTCCGGGCCCACCTCTATCGCAACTTTCTTTAGCAATGTAAGGACTTCCTCCTGCAGAAGTAGAAGATGTTCCTCTGAACATGCCTCTTGGCAAGGAGGGTAATTTGGAGGAAATTCCCAAAAGGGCAGGGCATATCCATTTTCTTACAAGATTTAGAACCCAAAGGTCCGTAGTGACCGATTCCCAATCTTGTTGAAAATGGGTAAGTCAATCCCCCACAGAACCCACATGATCCAGGATGGTGGATCTAGAGCTGCTTTGCTGAACTGGCAATAGGAGGGGAAGTAGAGGAGGAGGAGGAGGGCTGATGACCTCGTGGACGTCCTCTGTTCGTGCCTCTGTAGGTCTAATACAGAGGACTCTTCTGCTGTTGCTGTTGCTGCTGCTGAGACTGCCTGTAGGTCCGAAAGGACGACCTTCCAAAACCTCAACATTTTCTGTAGCCGGAGCCTCTAGGCTGCGATTGCAGACCCAAAGACTCTGCGGTGGCTTTGCTGTCCTTGAACCTCTGCAAGGCTGAATCTGCCTTCTGACCAAACAGCCTGGAGTCATCAAAAGGTAGGTCAAGAAGAGTCGCCTGCACAACAGGAGAGAACTCCGATGACCGGAGCCAAGCACTTCTCCTCGTGGCAATAGAGGAGCCCATGATTCTAGCAACCGAGTCCGCAGTATCCAGGCCACTCTGTATAACCTGGCCTGCAGCCACCTGAGTATGTGCCAAGACTTCAGTAAAATTCAGTCTGTCCCCATCAGACAATTTCGGAACAAGCTGCTTCGCAGAGTCCATAAGAGCATGTATGTAACGGCCCAATAGACAAGTGGTGTTTGTAGACTTTAAGGCCATACTTACTGAACAAAACACTGTTTTTGCAGATTGTTCAAGTCTCTTACAGCTAGATTCATCATAGTCCCGTTTTGCGAGTCCTTAATAGTGATTATTAAGGAATCGCTATTAAGGACTTGCAAAACGGGATTCATGTAGGAATAGCAAAAAATATTGCGATTCCTACATCATCCTTATTTGCGATTAGCAAATTGCTAATTGCAAATAAGGAATAACTTCCCATTCATTCCTATGGGCCTATGGGCCTACAGGCCTACAGGCCCATAGGAATGAATGGGGAGTTATTCCTTATTTGCGATTAGCAATTTGCTAATCGCAAATAAGAATGCGATTTCAAGGGTGCCAGGGGTGTCCAAAGAACACCCTGTAGTACCCCTGAAATGGGATTGTAGCCTGATGTTGCGCACACACATGTCCAAAGGACATGTGTGTGTGTAACATACCACTTCGAAAAATGCACTAAAGTGGGAGAGGATGGGGAGAGGGGTTGGCCTAAGGGCTAAGGCGCTCGACCTCGGACCTGGGGATCTGGGTTCGAGTCTCGGTAACGACGCCAAAAATAACCTCCTGTGATTCTGGGCAAATCATTTATTCTCCCAGTGCTTAAAATGAAAGTGTGTCCTCATGTAACGTAACTGGTGCTATGTAAAGCGCTCTGATACCTGATTCGGTTCGGGTCTAGTTCGCGCTATATAAAACTCTGCAAAAAAAAAAGAAGAGAAGTGTAATTATGATGGCACAAAGATGGCTCATAGTTCTTTTCAGTGTATTAGTAACCTCTTCTTCACCCTCCTCCAACAAGCGTGTTGTGTTTTCATGATCAGGTGCGCCGAGCTCCTCAGTTCCTTCGACATTTGCACGTGGTCTGTAATTTTTAGGTCTCCCCTAGGCAGTGCATGCACTGTCTCTTCGAGACATGCTGTATCTAGAATATGGGCTTGCTTAGAGCACCACCCATCCTTTTCAGTGGTTCCTCTTAATGTCATTTTGTAAATGCCTGCTTTTGTTTGGTGAATACGCTTAGCAGTCCTTCCTATTGGACTTTGGTATCCTCCCATGAGGGCTGCCCCTGTAACAAGCGCTCTTACTCTTCAAGTTGTTTAGGATAGTTTGAGAGCACTATTTTGTTGTTGGCCTGCATCTGCTTCTGTTAAGTGTTCTGTTTACTTGTGCATGGCTCAATAAAACGGTATGCTGTTTGCTGAGGCCTTCCGTGTCTCAGCTTCGACATCATTTATTGTCATCCCCTCTAACCCCTCACCCCTCCCACAACACTGTTTGTTGTTATTTGGTTTCTGTCCCTTTGACGGACTGGAGTTTGTTTGCTAATTTTTGGTGGCATTGTGCATTTTGTTACTGTTGACATGTATTTAAATAGGGATCGACATGTATAAAATAGATTTTTCTGGTAGGCACGGGGAGAACCGATGAAGAGACTTGAACCCGGCTACCCAGTTCCAAAGTTGACAGTGCTGAATGTTACACCACATCCTCTTTCCAAAAACTGATTGTTTTCTTTCTGAATGCCTTCTCTGGAAATTCCTGGTAGAATGTGCCAGAAGAGACATTTGGCACTCTCACTTTGGACAGTACAAAATGTAGCGATGTTCTTCACCATGAGCAAATATTTTATTTTAATTTCTAAATGCTGAAAGTTTCCATGATCATGTTTGGAGGATGCCAGTGGGAATCTGCTTTGCGCTTTGCTTAGTATCAGCCACACCCTGCGTAACTCTATGCATTTGCAATGGCAAGATCACATAATTAAAAATAACCACTAAAGAACGAGTCACTTACCTTCGGTAACGATGTATCTGGTAGAGACATAGTCTAGCCGCAGATAGAGTGACACAAACATTGCACTGATGCTGTCAAACATTCTTCTCTAATAGCAGCTTGTTAACATTTGTGGAGAGATTCTCTCAATTAACTTTCAAGCAGTGCTTTGGTGTTCAGCATGCACTCCAAGATGACTGCTGCTCTCACACCTGACTTCAAGAGTCCTATCACTCTGAAAGCGCTGGCCATCTTGGAGTGGGCTGTGGTCTGGTGAAGCCTGTTGGAGTAAAGTGTCATTACTTCTGAACAGGCCCGGACTGGCAGTTGCGGGCACCGGCCGAACACCTTGCCAGGGCCGGTTTTGGTTCCCAGTCCGGCCCTGCTTCTGAAGAACCTTAAGCAACTTTCTCTTCTGTGCAGCTGTTGAATGTTCTAATTTCAATCAAAGAAGATACTGGCGATCTTACAGCAGGGGCTCATTGTAGCAAAAAAAGAACGAATTACAAAACCTTTAAAATTACTACAGAAATCAGCTCTCCAATTATCTTTTCAATTCAGAAAGCCCAATTCAGCTTTTTAAACAATTAGATACCGTAGTATTTCAGTTGCAGCCATTTAACAGAGGGATTCCAGCTTTGGCTAACACTGTAAAGTGAAAGCGATTCATTGTAAGTTCTTTTGATAGAAGAGTTTACAATTTCCATCCTACCATGAGAATGCACACAAAGGTTACTTTTAGTTTATAAAGCATACTGTGCCTTGATATTCACAGCAGTGTAAAAAATATATTGAGAGGGAGTTCGATAATCCAGACAGCCTTTTGTAATGTGTACTGAATGCAAACATAACGAGTTCCTTCTTGACAATACTCTGCATTCTTTATTTCAAAGAAAATATTACGTGTCTATGCCAGGCGTCTTAAAAGTTCATAGCTATGAAAATGAATCCTATTTCTTCATTAACAGACAATTGCAAGTGAACCAATCACAGTGTCAGGAAGAGGTTGGGTTGATGTACAGATTGCTACTTGATAAACCTAGCTGAAACATATCCCAATGTAATACGTACATGTAATAAACATTGGGGAACATTTACAAAACATTTTTCAAGTTTTTACCTCCAAGAATATGTGGCATAACAGCCAGAGTTGTTAAAATCTGGATTGTGGTGTAAACATTATCGGCGCCATCTTGTCCTTTTCAGATCCATACGTGCGCGTAAGCAGCAGCCATTTTGATTGCCATGGCCTCTCTGCCCACTCCCGATAGCCAGCGCGTCTCTCCCCCCTCACTCTCTTGTTTCCCCAAGCATACCCCCCCGCGCGCTCCGGCAACCCCCGATCTCTCCTCCTTGAACCTTAAACGAACCATAAGCGCGATCCTGCCTCAGCGCAATATCCCGAGCCGAAACCATATAACCCTTTCATCCCTTCACGGGAACAAGCCTTTGATATCCTCTTCCTCCCTGCCCGATTGTCCAAGCTGTTCCCAGGCCACCACCAGGCCCCGCAGATGTAGTTTATTGCCCCCTACAGTAGGAACTCACCCCATCAAAGGAGCGGGGATTAATCAACGCTTTCGCACCCCGAAGATCCGACTGATCACACACATGCCCGTTCCCAGCGGAATGTCCAGCTGCGCGATAACCACCACATGCTGAGATCGGGGTGGGAACTCTACTGTAGATGTGTGTGGGAACGGGACTGGACCGGGGATTTCGAGGATGTCTTTTCTGTCCTTCAAAGAAACATTACGGATGCAGTGTATGTAATAAAGCCATAAACCTGTGTATAAGAGGCCAGGCCTCAGAGATGCGGTTAGAGAACCTCGAGAAGATACCCTGTTGTCTGATTTGACGTGTTCTGCTCCGTCGGAATAAACTCCTGTTTCTAGCCTTCCAGTCTCCAGCGCCTGCCTCTTTGTTTGATAACCTTGAGTTGAGTTAGAGACGGCTACGCCGGGCAATCTTAGAAGAAAAGGGCTATCGATTGTATCTGCTTGCCCCTTTTTACAATTGACGTCCCAAACGTGGGGCCCATCAGCGACACGTGGATCCAGTGGGAGAGGTCCCGACGACAGTGTGAACAACTGCAACGATCAGGAAGAGCTCCTGCCCGATAGACCCTCGTCTGGCAGCCGATCATCCGAACTTCACCGGTTCTGAGCAGACCTCTCTCGAGTGGTCTACGGTCCTGACTGGGAACCATCAGGAGTGCCACAGCAATTACGGAGAATAGAGGAGGATCGGGCGCTGGAAGCGGAAGACGAGAAACCGTCCATGCGGTCCGGGTAAGGTCGTGTAACACGACGAATTGCGAATTGATTGTTTGATTGTTTGAAAATACTAGTATTACTCATTTGATTGTTTCGGAGAGATTCTCTGTCTGCAAACAGGGAAGAATAGGAGTATTCTCTCTTTGCAGATAGTGAAGGGTAGGTAACGCAGGCCTTTGCCCCCGTTGTAATCCGTCGTGCCTGCTTCCCTCTCCATTTGATTGATTGTTATCCAAGCATTTACTCTTTTGGAATTGCTTCTCTTTGGATCATTCTCTATTTGCAAACAAGCACAGAGTCGCAATACTCTGTTTAGTCTTTGCAGATAGTGAAGGATAGGTAACGCAGGCTTTTGCCCCCGTTGTAATCCGTCGTGCCTATTTTTATCCCTCATTTGATTGATTGTTTATCCGAACATTGATCGTTCGGAATTGGTTCTCTTTGGGTTATTCTCTATTCACAAATAAGCACAGAGTCGCAATACTCTGTTTAGTCTTTGCGGATAGTGAAGGATAGGTAGTGCAGACTTTTGTCCCCTTTGTAACCCGTCATGCCCATCTTCGCCCCGTTTGTTGGTAGTTGGTTCAGCCCGGACCGCTTATTAGAGGTGAACCATCCGGCTCCACTGGAGGGCACCCCTAATAAGGACATGTTTACTAAATATGGACTAGTCACCGTGGCTTATAGTAAGCTGTGGCATAAATACACGAGAAAGGATCGGGAAAATCAGTGGCCACTGATAGGATCCTTTGATAACGATAAAATAAACGCGCTGGGAGCAGCCCTTTATAACAATAAGACAACACCCACTATGCTCGATAGCTTCGGCATGTGGCGCAAAGAAACAGAACAACGGAAAAAGAGAAATGAGGTCAGGTTAGAAAAGGAATTACGCAAAGCAGCTCACCTAGCCGCTAACAAATTGAAGGAAGAAATAAAAGAAAGAGAGGAAACCAAGCTAAAACAAGATTCCGAATCATCGGGCCAGTGTCCCGTCAGGACACCCTCTCAACTTTACCCCGAGCTACCTTCGAAACAGCGAACGAACGATGATTTACTACTAGGTCCCCCGATCATCTACATGCCCCCTCCTTATGCCCCTTCCCAACCCTTAGTGCAGCACCCGCAACCCCCAACGACAGGCGAGAGTAGTGCCGGAGCCTCGGTCCTCATGGCCTCTGCGCCGACCGAACCCATCGCACTCAGCGCAGCGCGAACAGCGACTTCAGATGATCCCGAAGCTGGGAGGAAAGACCCTGCGAGATCGAATAGATTAAGTAAGGATGAACGAGCTGGGATCGATAAGATTGTAAAGACACTGGTTGTGCGAAAGGAAAGTGAGGATTATGTAACGGATATGTACAATACATATGCCAATAGCCACAGGCGACACTTTGTCGTACGCCTTTGTTACCACACCCTTAATGCCTACGAGGACCGATACCAAGGAAAAGGCCCTGAAAACCTAACGACTCTGTATAGGAAAGTTGATGTCGGAGATGGGGGCGAGTGTGATGTGACGAACCTCTTCACGCGTACGCTTGAAGGTTTCCGCCACCTCACGGAACTGAAACCAGAGACTAACACCACGACTCCTGCAGCGACTGAAGCCAGAGTAGAAAAAATTTACACTATGATGCCCATAAAGGAGGCCACTCCCTACTGGGTCCCCCCACGAGGACAGGGAACACACGACGATATTAACCACCAAGATGCGAGAGGGAGGGTAGTTTACAACTGGGTTTAACAACCATGGGATCGGTTAGACATCATGACTTTCAGAAAGTCCTTGCCTGATCTGCGAAAGAACCCCACAGCCTTCTATACAGAATTAGCCACCGCTTTGGGTTCGACGATTATGACCCTAGTGGATATCGATTTGTTTTTCGGGTTATGTCTGCCAGCTGATGTGTGGAAGCAAATCCGGAAAGTCGACCACCTTGAGCTGTTCGGACATACCTGGATACAACTCGGTGATGCAGACAAACAGCGAGAGCCGGGACAGAAACCTTTGAAAGCCATTCTAGACCTACCAGATAAGATCGTGCAGAAATTAAAAACCCTAGTCCCAGAAAGGAAGGTGGACTGGTCGATAGTAACAGCCTGTCGCCAGAAACCCCAGGAAGACGTATCAGAATACTTCTCTCGGTTTGAAACGGTGTTCTCCGATTACAGAGGCCAGGACATGACCACTGCAACCGGACATCACTTGTTTGTCCAGAACTATGTGAAAGGCCTGACACCAGAAGTCTCGCAGAAACTACAGACTAGCGAGAGTAGTTGGGCGGCCTCCAAGCCAGCAGCTATCCTTCAGATGGCTCAATACTATGAGCGACAAAAGAACGAGAACGATCGAGCGACTGAGAAAAAGAAAAAGGACTTGAAAGAGAGGGTGATGATTGCTCAGTTGCAAGGGGTGACTATAGGAAGGGAACAGTATAGAGGGAACTACCAGTCGAATGCTCCTAGAAATCCACCCCCTAGAGACCGCACACCCGCACCCGGCGTTCCACGAACAGACCTCGATGAGAACCAGTGTGCTTTTTGCAAAGGATTTGGCCATTGGAAGTCTCAATGTCCAGCTCTGCAAGAAACACTCAGAAATAAAGACACGAGAGACGTAGCGGGCGGGCCGAGAAATAGAGGACAGGGACGAGGGCACACAAACGACACCAACAATGATAGACCTGGCAGACCGAACACGTTTGACCGTCCCCGACAGAATCAGTGCCAACAGTCTGACTGCGACAATGCCCACGACTTTGCATAGGACTGCCAAGGGCAAGGAAGGGATCCAGTCGAGCTCTATGTTGACCAGCAAGGTCCTTATGTCACCGCTAAGGTCCTAGGTACGAAGTCTCCATTTCTGGTAGATACTGGTGCAACACGTAGTGCGTTGTCTAAACAATTGATTCCCAGGGCACCCTTGTCTGGCTCACATGTGACATCAATAGGTTTTGATGGAACGCCCTCCACTAATCCCTTGTCCACACCGATCTCTTTTAACTTGGACAATAACACCACTGACACGACGTTTTTGCTCTCCTCCAACACCCCCGACGCTATTATGGGACTTGACTTGTTGAAACATTTTCGAGCTACTATTAGGTGTTCACAAGACGGAGTTCGAGTCATTCTGTACGACAACCCAACGCTGCTCAGATCTTGTCCCACACAACGCATGTTTTCCACCACTGACGCTGACTTGTCCTTACTCGACACCCTACCTCTGTACCTATGGGCAAAGACTGACTCGGACGTAGGACGCATGATGATAGACCCTGAACACATAACTGTTTGACAGGACGCAGTGCTCCCAAAACTCCCACAGTATCGGATATCGCCCGAAGGCGAGAAGGCATTGGTAAAAATCATCCAGTCCCTGGTATTCGCAGGAGTGGTAGAAGAAGTAGTTAGCAATGTTTGCAACAGCCCTATCCTACCCATTGTGAAGAAGCAGGGTGAGGGAGATGAAAAAGCGTACCGCTTCATCATCGACCTACGAGAAGTCAACAAAGTAGTCGTACCTCAGTACCCTGTAGTCTCAGACATCACCACCATTCTGACCCTGATTCCTTCAACTGCCACCACCTTCACGGTAATCGATCTCAAGAACGCATTTTTCTCCATCCCCATCCACTCAGACAGCCGCTACCTTTTCGGCTTCACTTTAAAATCCCGCTCATATAGATTTTGTAGAGCACCCCAGGGCTACACTGAAAGTCCAAGCATCAACAGCCAGGCCCTCAAGAGACAGCTGGATGCAGTCCAGTTACCAGATGGAGTGGTGTTGATACAGTATGTCGATGATATCCTTTTGGCGGCCGACACCACTCCACTTGCAGTCACAGCCACCATCCAACTCCTGCACTTCCTCGCGGAAAACGGCCACAAGGTCTCCAAGAAGAAGTTGCAATTCTGCCAACCTCAAGTCACTTACCTAGGCCACCTCTTGTCCAAAGATGGGAGAAAACTCACACCCGATCGAATTCAGGCTATTCTAGAGACCCCTATCCCTAGAACCCCAAAGCAAGTCCGCTCTTTGGTAGGCCTCACCTCCTTCTGTCGACAATGGTTGCCAAATTTCAGCCTCATTGTGAAACCACTACTTTCCCTACTGGCTAAAGATGTCCCCTTCCCGCTCCCTTGGACCCCTGAATGCCAATCCTCCTTCAAGGAACTACGAGACGCCCTTTGTTCAGCACCAGTCCTAGGAACCCCTGATTATACAAAACCCTTCTCTCTCTACACCCACGAAAGGGAGGGATGCGCTTTGTCTGACCTGACCCAAACCATCGGCCCCAAACAACGACCATGTGCCTATTTCTCTGCCACTCTTGACCCTGTAGCGAGAGCTTTACCTGCCTGCCTTCGAGCAGTAGCTGCTGCTGCTGTCTCTATCCGACAAAGTGAGGGGATCGTACTCTCGAATTCCCTCACTGTACTAGTGCCCCATGCTGTTGACACCCTCCTAAACCAGACCAAGACACAACACCTGACCAGCGCACGACTGACTGGGTACGAACTGACACTGCTCGCACCTCACATCACGTTGAAACGATGCACCGCACTGAACCCAGCCACCTTGTTGCCTCTGCCTGAGAATGATCCCGATGTGCCCCCTATACATGACTGTGTGACCCTCACGGACGAACAGACTAGGAGTAGAGTGGACCTTCGAGACACAGCTTTCCCAGATCCTGACGGAGAGCTATGGGTGGATGGCTCTTGCATCAAACTCACCGATGGCACCACCTCAGCTGCGTATGCAGTCACCACAGCCCGAACTGTAGTTGAGACCGCCCGCATCACACAGAAATCTGCACAGGCGGCAGAACTGATTGCCCTCACACGAGCTTGTATCCTAGCAGCAGGGACGACAGCAAACATTTACACGGACAGCCAGTATGCCTTCGGGGTGGTGCATCATTTTGGGCTCCTGTGGAAGGAAGGGGGATTCCTGACCTCACACGGCGCCCCCATCCTACACGGAGATCTAGTCTCCGCTCTGACTGAAGCAGTTCTCCTTCCCAAACGACTTGCTGTGATCAAATGTCAGGCACACAAAAGGGTGACAGATATCGTCGGACAGGGGAATGCACTGGCGGACATCACCGCCCGGACGACAGCAGAGAATAGGACGACAACACGCATATACGTGACCAGGTCACAAACAGAAAAATGGAAGGACGCTAGGGAGACCATTAGGGACATCCAGATAGCCAGTGCACCACAATAGTTGACTGAATGGGCACGGGTGGGACTGAAGGACGATGAAGGCTGCTGGCGGACAAAAGACACGAACAAATGGTTGCTACCCAATTCATACTTGATCCCTATACTGACCATGGCTCACTCCCCTGCACACGTAGGAGCAGCCCCTATGGCTGAACTTGTCTCCCGAGTGTGGCATAACGACAAAATTACAGACTCAGCCAAACGTCTTGTCCAACAATGCCTAGTTTGTCTGCAACACAACCCTGGGAAAGGAACTGTCGTACCCCGAGGAGGATTTGGGGTCCCCAACCACCCATTTGAAGTCCTACAGATGGACTATATTCAGTTAGAGAGATGTCAAGGACTGAAGTATGTACTTGTTGTTGTATGCGCTTTTAGCAAATGGGTGGAAGCCTACCCGACGCGTGACAACACTGCCATTGCCACTGCAAAAGTACTACTGAAAGAGTTCTTCCCTCGCTACGGCCTTTGCCGTATTTTATGGAGTGACAATGGCCCCCATTTCATAGCAGAGGTTATCCAGCTTATCCTGAAAGGATTGGGGGTACGACAGAAATTCCATGCAGTTTTTCACTCCCAATCTGCTGGACTGGTCGAGCGGCACAATGCCACATTAAAACTAAAACTGGCGAAAATAGTGGCTACCACAGGACTAAAATGGCCAGACGCTCTTCCCCTGGCATTGCTGTCAATGCGTTCCACCCCCACCAAACACCACTTGACCCCTTACGAGGTCGTTTTCGGCCGGCCCATGAGTATCTGGTCTGCACCCAAACCGACATCTATTCATGACGTCCCGGACGTCCTAATGTCTGACTATCTGTATAACCTAACTAAAACACTGTCTGTTATTCATCATCAGGTGCTGCAGGCCATCCCCGATGCTTCCAGGGGCCCCGGACATACCATCCAGCCTGGAGATTTCGTCCTAATTCGCAACTTCCAGCGGGAGAGGAGTCTGGAACCCCGCTGGACGGGCCCCTGGCAAGTCTTGATCACCACCCGAACAGCTCTTCGAGTGGAGGGGAAGCGAAATTGGCTGCATGCACATCATTGCAAGAAAATCTCTCCGACCCTAACGTCGACCGAAGACGTGACCACCCAAGAAGAGCTCCTGAACAAAGACCGACCATCCCTGAGCTGCTACCCTGAGACAGAGACACTCGAATTGGCGAAATTCCCTGATCCCACTGTGCCATCCAGAGAAGGGTATAACCTGCGACGAAAGAAGGGAGCTTCGGCTGAGCAGACCACTGACTAAGTTACAATTCTCAGACTGGTGGCCTAACACTACTAAGGCTGCCAGGAGAGAAGCCCAACGAAGTTTGTGGTTCTGCCCACTACCGAGCACCTTGAAGATGATGGAAGCGCCCGATACGAAGATGATGGAAGCAACCGGACATCCGAAGACCCACTACAGAAACCCGAAAACTGACAGGTTGCACAGCTCAAAGACTATTGCTCTTCTTATCACTCTTCTCTTTTGCCTCCTCCTCATGACTACCTTATGGATCGTGGAAGAGAACTCACCGGCTCATAAGACATTTCTAACGACTGCACAGCCTACCACCATGAAAGAACACTACCTGGTCTCTCTTTCACCTCAAATCCAAGAAAGGCGTAAGGAGTTCTGGAACAACTCCTTCGTACAGTTGCTACACCAACACAACCTTGCTGCCAATGCCACGGATTGCTGGATCTGTGGGTTGATACCACATGCCACCGGACATTCCATCCCCTTCATCCCTTCACCTTTCTCTCTTCATGGTTCCTGCCTTGCTTGGCTGATCCTCTTGCAAGAGAGCTACAGAGATAATGCCACTTCCAGCGGAACTATGTCGCACTTTTATCATGGGGTCTGGCTGAACAAAACCGGAAGAACTGCTGCTCCCTTCTGCCCTCTATCCTCCAATGCTTCTGTTCACATGGACATCCCCGCCAAAGAAAGGGTGGAGATGCAAGTATTCAACAATCCAGCCAGGCCCACCTTCTCCTACCTCCGGAAACGAACGGCTGCCACCCTGACTGTGGCCCTATCTGCCGTCAATGTCTCGGGCCTTGTATGCATCACAGGCCATGGGACACAACTGGTGGGCCACAGCGCTTGCAGCATCACCAGAACTTTGGACTCAACCGACCCACCCTCTTTTGTCACCTCTCCAAACATGTACTTCGTCTGTGGTACAAAAGCCTACACCTGGCTCCCAAAGGGCTGGGGAGGTACCTGCTACATTGCCTTCATCCTTCCTCCGACCTATGTGGCTCCGGCAAACCATCACTGACAAAAACGAGTAAAGGACATTGAGCAGGCCGACTCCACTGGAGCACAATTCTTGGATGCAATAAGGGGACTTGTTCCACTTTGGGGTCCGATGGCGAACAGTCGTGCCATTCGGCATTTGTCCCAGGCAGTCGAAACAACGATGAACATTACAGCTGGTATCCTCACAAACAATACAGCCGAGCTTCAGGCGGTCCGTCTGGTGGCTCTTCAAAACCGCCTTGTTCGAGATGTGGTTCTGGCGGACCGTGGAGGAGCATGCCGTATCATCGGGTCCAGCTGTTGTACCTACATACCAGACAATTCGCCCTCAGTCTACAAAGCCATTGAACACCTCCACAGACTCTCCTCAGAAGTTCATCAGGAACAAGACGGATGGTCACTTGGGAGTTGGTTCTGGAGTGCTGTAAAGGACTGGGGATGGAGGTTGTTTATGATCGTACTGATACCAATCGTCGTAATATGTGGACTCTGCCTGGGTATTCAATGTTTGCCGCCTCTGTGCTCACTGTTTGCCCTAAGACTCCGAACTTCGAAGCTGAACGTATGAAAGCTTTGTATGATATCGAAATACGTAATATAATGGGAATAGACATAAATTGACAAGTTGGCTAGATATGTTGAAAAGGGAGGACTGTTAAAATCTGGATTGTGGTGTAAACATTATCGGCGCCATCTTGTCCTTTTCAGATCCATACGAGCGCGTAAGCAGCAACCATTTTGATTGCCATGGCCTCTCTGCCCACTCCCGATAGCCAGCGCGTCTCTCCCCCCTCACTCTCTTGTTTCCCCAAGCATCCCCCCCGCGCTCCGGCAACCCCCGATCTCTCCTCCTTGAACCATAAACGAACCATAAGCGCGATCCTGCCTCAGCGCAATATCCCGAGCCGAAACCATATAACCCTTTCATCCCTTCACGGGAACAAGCCTTTGATATCCTCTTCCTCCCTGCCCGATTGTCCAAGCTGTTCCCAGGCCACCGCCAGGTCCCGCAGATGTAGTTTATTGCCCCCTTCAGTAGGAACTCACCCCATCAAAGGAGCGGGCATTAATCAACGCTTTCGCACCCCGAAGATCCGACTGATCACACACATCCCCGTTCCCAGCGGAATGTCCAGCTGCGCGATAACCACCACATGCTGAGATCGGGGTGGGAACTCTACTGTAGATGTGTGTGGGAACGGGCCTGGACCGGGGATTTCGAGGATGTCTTTTCTGTCCTTCAAAGAAACATTACGGATGCAGTGTATGTAATAAAGCCATAAACCTGTGTATAAGAGGCCAGGCCTCAGAGATGCGGTTAGAGCACCTCGAGAAGATACCCTGTTGTCTGATTTGACGTGTTCTGCTCCGTCGAATAAACTCCTGTTTCTAGCCTTCCAGTCTCCAGCGCCTGCCTCTTTGTTTGATAACCTTGAGTTGAGTTAGAGGCGGCTACGCCGGGCAATCTTAGAAGAAAAGGGCTATCGATTGCATCTGCTTGCCCCTTTTTACAGAGTGGCCGACCCAGGTTGAAATCTCTGCGTCGGCTCAAGCATCCTGTGATTCTGGGCAAATCACTTAATTTACCCAAGCCTGAAAAATGAATGTGTCCATCTGTAATGCAACTGGTGCTCATGTAAAGCGATCTGATATCTTTGGGTCGAGTTTGTGCTATATAAAACTGCACAAAACAACTTTCTTGTTTAGTGCAAGGTGCAAACTCCACCTAATATGCTGGTGAACAGTTGCCCCACTGTGGATTATGTGCAGTGCTGAACTGCGATTAGCTTTTTCCTCTCTCTCACTAACTCCAGGAAAACCTGGTCTTATACAGGCGGAACGAGGAAAAATGCTTTATTTCTTCTAGGTTTTGCTGTTTCCATGTGTGCTGCCTTGTGCAGCACACACACAAACAGCAAATTGCCTATGATTGTTTATGTGCAGGAAGGTCCCCCTTTAAAACAAAATGCTGTTTTGCATCTTCTATGTATGCTTCTTTATGCAGCACACATATGAGTTGCAAAAAGGCATTTAAAGATTGTTTATGTGTAGGAAGGGGTAACTTACTGCACATAAACAATCTTCCCCCCAGCACAGCATCACTCAGAGCCACCACAGAATAACCAGTGCAGCATGTCCTCATCATCACTCAACACACCAGCACTCCCATAGCACCACCTCAGCATCTGCTCAGTGCAATCCCAGCATCAGCACAGCACCACCTCCACATCAGTGCACCACCATTACTGCAGCATCAGCGCAGCACCACCTCAGCAGCAACTCAGCATCAATGCAGCACCACTTCAGCATTAGCACAGCACCAACGTAGCACCAGTACAGCCGAACTCAGCACCACCTGAGCACCAGCACAGCACCACCACCTCAGCATCAGAGCAGCATCACTTCAGTATCAGCCAGCATCACTCAGCACTGCTTTAGCAGCAGCACCACCTGTGCAGCACCTGAGCACCACCACAACACCAGCACTGAACCCTCCTCAGCATCACTCAGGCCCAGCACAGCACCACCTCAGTACCAGTGCAGCACCACCACCTCAGCATCAGCGCAGCATCACTCAGCACCAGCACAGCATCACTGAGCAGCACCTCAGCACCAGTGGATCTCCCCAGCATCAATCAACACCACCACAGCACGCCCAGAGCATCCGCACATCAACATCTCAGCATCAGCACAGCACCACCTCCACATCAGTGCACCACCACCAGGGCAGCAACAGCTCAGCACCAGCGCAGCCCTACCACAGCACCACCTCAGCATCAGTACAGCATCAGCGTAGCACCACCTCAGCACCACTCAGCGTCACTCAGCACCACCGCAGTCTGCTCCTCGGAATCTCGCATCTGTTGATTCTTCCCTATTATCTGTCCGCTGCTCATGTTGTAATTCAGGTACTATTTCCCAACCTCCTCCCTCCCGTTTTTTATGTCATGACTCCTGCCCCCATAACAAAAAAAAGCTATAACAAGCAAGCATTAGAACAGGCAGAAGGAAGTTGCCAGCATTGTAAGGACAAAAAAATTAGAAGAAATATTTTATGGTAATTCCTTTTTTAATAGGGTTGTTCAGTTGTACATGATGTCTTCTTGGTAACATATAAGGTAACAAAACTACTAATAACACTTTTTATTATACATTTTCAACATGCTGCACAGCAGCCACACTGCTCTACATCATAGCCTACAGACATTTGCAAAGCCAATAGCTCTGGCTAAACACTTGTAAGGTCCCAATGGCATGACCTATTGGCTATGCCAATGCTTGTTTCTAATAATCCTAGGGACGACTTTTAATTTGATTACCACCATTTGTGAATTGTCACTCATACGTACAAGGTCTGTCCTGGTGAATCCTGTGTGACACAGGCCACAAGGTGCTAGAATCGACAAAGACCCAAAGTTACAAATTGAGGTAAGGGCACATGTGCCCAATTCCTCTTTTAGTGGCAGGGTCCCCTGATTGGTGACGCCTGTGTAGGGATGGGTGTGAGGCTATGTAAAGACAGCCTTTTGGGGGACGGAATGCCATGATGTGCCCACATGTACATGACATTCCTCCCTAAAGTCAATGAGAAGTCAAAGAGTCCACCAGAGGAAAACCAAACAAAATAAGCACGACACCACTGTATGTTTATCACTGTCAGAGTCCTTCAGCAGGACAGCAGTGGACATCAACAGGACATCATTGCCCATGTGCATTGTTTAACTTGCTGGAGGGTCAGGGCACAAACACTCCTATCAAAGATCCTGAACCTGTCTGTGTCAAACACAGCAGGGTGATGCTTTGAGAGATCAAGTCTGTCCACATCGCGATGCCTCTGGCAGTTGATGGTTATTGTTCAAATGGTGCATTAGGGAAGCAGCGTTGTAGGAATCATGTTGATCGCAATGCTTGACCTCTGAAGACAGTCCCACCTTCAAATCTGGTATTTCTCAGGGAAGCTGTCCCGAGTCTTTCTCTTGGATGACGAAGGGCATTTAGCATATCACCACAGGACTGCATGTGTACAATTTCTTGAAACTCAACCCTCAGAAAATTGAATTCTTACTTATGTCCTGCAAATCAAACATACAAATTGACCCAGCCTTGAGTGCTATGCTTAAAGACTATGGATGTCTATCTTCTCGCACGAAACAGTCTTTTTAATTGGTTGCACCCGTCATGCAAACATTACATCAGCAAACTGGCACAAAAAACATAATTCATCTGCACCAACTCTCCAATTATCAACTAAAGATTGCTGATCAACCTCTAGTCAACTCTAGACTGGACGCAGGTAATACCATCCTAACTGGACTTCCAGCAAACACATTCCTATCAATCATGCCTTCCACAAGGAGACTGATTGCTAACAAAAGACAATGTGATCACATTCCATGTGAAGCGCTCCAACAACAACTCGCTTAGTGTTTCAACAAAAAATATAATTATAGAATCGCTTGCGGTACTTAAGGCATGCTAGTCAATCATTCAGTACATATCCTTGCGACAGTGGCAAGGCGGCCTATTATCATGGACTCCAAATTCATAATATTGAAGGAGGGCATGGGAGTTCATAGGAGTAGACAGGCGTCAGTTGGAATGGGTTTTTCGCATGGCAAAGTGTAACTCTGCTCTCCGCTGGAGGTAGACTACAGCGTCCCCGATCAACGAATGACTCCAAGTCATGGACTGCAAAACCCATGCAGCGAAGATGGTTTATAAGTCCAGAGGATGTTCTCAAAACATAGTAAAATCAATGGACCTTGGTGGGAACACTTCGGATGGATGATACCTTGATTATGCCAGAATACATAGGGAGGGTTTTAAGTATCACATGTACAGCCATTGTTTCTGCTCTTTGTGTTTTGGACTGTTCTGAAAAGTGTGTCTCTGTCTGTAAATTTGCCGGTTTGGTTTCTTGATAAAATAATACAACGATTTATTAAAAAAAGGAAGAAACATACTGAAAACAATGAAGAAAAAAACAACTTCACAAAAGATTCCAATAGAAACAAGAGTAAATGACCTAGTGGACCTATGGTATATTTCCCTAGAACAGCCATGATCAGTCTCTGGTGACAGCCTTTAAAATGAAAACAGTCCACTTTAGCTAATCTATTTGGTGTTTGCATACCCCCATGGCAGCCCTAACTGGAGGGACAGTGCCCCACCATGCAATCATGGGTATTTCAGTTAGGGATCAATGTGGTGTTCATAAAGTTATAGCTAGGATGCTGATCTAGATATCAGAATTGACCCTTTTCTTTCAGATCTGTGGGATGATCTCCAAATTGTTGTGTATCACCCGAGCCCAACCACTGACTACAAGCAGCTTTCTTCAAAAGCATGTACAACCAATGTGAAATGGTTGTGAGGCACTTCTAAGGTGCATTACAAAGCCGGTATTTCAAGAAATCCATTCTGAGCACAAACCCGGATGTAAACAGCTTCATGTATAGAGAGAGAGAAGAATAGCAGTGTGTGTGTGTGTGTGTGTGTGTGAATGTGTCTATATCTGTAGTATCACCTGGTCTTTGTTCAATCTAAATATCTCTTAACATTAGCAAAGGCTAATTCAGAGTTAGCTCCTATATCATTGAAATCCATGTTTTCTCTTCCATATTTTTGTCATAATGTTAATCAACTTGCGTTTTCATGGCTGACGAGGTAAAGAAGCAAAGTTTTTTTTTTTAAATGGGGACTATATTTGTTTATATTTTGTTCAGTATTCAGTCAATGCCATGAACTATGAGCCAGATGTACTTAGCATTTTACCGGTCACAAATGGCCCATAGGGCCGTTTGCGACCAGTAAAATGCATTTTGCCAAGTACAAAAGGCAAAATGCACTCAGTAACTATTTACAGAATCGCATTTTGCTTCTGCAATTCAGTATTAGGAAGGGGCGTGTTTAGGGCGTCCCTTCCTAATACCGAATAGCACTGGTATGTATGAATGTTTTGCAACCGGAATGCGGTTGCAAAACATTAATAATTTACCGACTCCGTAGAGGAGGCGGTAACCCATTTGCAAACAGGAAGGGTTCTGCAAGGGACCCTACCCTTTTGTGAATGTGGGTGAAAACATTTTTAAGAGCAGGCAGTGATCAACAGACCACTGCCGCCTCTTAAAAAATTAAAAGAAAACTTTTAATTTTTATTTTTGTAAGGAAAACGGGTTGCATTACTAAAAAAAAATGCTTTATTTAAAAAGCAATCACGGACATGGTGGTCTGCTGACCCCAGCCGGCCACCATCCCTGTGATTGTAGCTATTACTAATGGATCGCAAATTGCGACCTACCTCATGAATATTGATGAGGCAAGTCCATCTGCAACCAATTGAGAATCACAAAAAGTGTCCGAGACACTGTTGTACATAGCTGTTTGCTGTTTCCTAATTGTGAATTGCAAAAATTACAATTAGGAAATCGCAAACTGACTTTTTTGTACACCTGGCCCCAGATCTTCTTACTTGGGTACATGAGCAGTCTTACTAGGCATACAATGAGCTTGGAACCTGGAACCATGAATTTGCTCTATCCTGCTGAAGGGATCTTGGAATATCATATCTCAAATTATAATATTTGCAGAGGTTCAGAGCAGATGAAAAACACGGTATGAATGTGAAGTAAAATTACCATTTTTTTCTGTGATGGAAAGTTCAAGTGTGTATGCCCATATTCACTATCCCACATTTTTCTCAAAGAGACGCAACTATTTTTATTGAAAAAAAAACAACCTAACAGTTTAAAAGTCCTCCCACTTGTGGTTTGAGTTAATCATTGACTCTTTTTCAATGTTCAATAGTGGAGGACTTAAAACGTGGGAAGTATTTATAGTTGAACCATTAAACATTTCTCCACTACTTCACTGACATCACCTTATTACTGATGTTCTCATTTAAAACTTATGAGGAAAGGTAGCATAAAATTGATGACTTCCTCCAAAATAATGGGCAAAATGAAGATAGTTCATCAGTACTAGAATTTGAAAAATGTTAAGGAAGCAAAATTCACAGAAAGTATTGATGACAAAAGGAATGATACAAACAATGAAAATGGAAACACAATTGACACTAATCAATTTTCAGAATACGATAGGCGCATAATCAAAGTGAAGAAAATTCAAATGTTAGCTTGGCCGTTCACATTTAATTGTAGTTTGGTCTCAAATTATCATACAATCACGTCAGTGTCCCTCCATGGAAACTCTTATGCTGGGAACCAGTTCTTGGGACTCGAGATCCGCGCTCTTCTCAGAGGGTGCACGTTGTCGTGGCTCACGTAAGGCCGTGCCAGGATTTCCTGGAGCTTCTTCTGATAGGCCTGCTCAGCTTGGAGCCCGGCCTGAAACTCCCGGCAGGCCTCTTCGGTCTCCATTTCCTTGCGCTGCTTCTGATAGGCTGCTTGACACAGAAGCTGGTCCTGATATTCCTTAGCCTGTTGCTTTTCTCTGGAATAGAAACAAACCTTTTTTTAAATGTACATCTGATGTATCAAATATTGCATGCATCGACAAAGTAAAAATGAAGGGCCAGAGTTTTCATACTTTCATGCTATGCAATAAGACACCTTGCTGTGCTGCGTGACAGGGGGAGGGCAGGAATGCGCCATATTTACCATTATATGGGGCATTCCTGTCGTCTCCTTGCACAGCATAAGTTGCTCTGCGCCAACGCAGGTACCCTTGAGCCGCAGTGCAAGGGAGCAGATAGAATGACAATGTTCTTTTTGGGTCCAGAGGGTGGAGTCTCTCCTCCTCTTTGGAAGGATTGGGTGGAGCAAAGAAAGTAGGCAGGGTGATATTCTGGCCGACATGGAATGTCGTGAGGAGCTCCATGAATGGTCATGGGGCCTCCCACGTGAGCAGGACATTGAGCGTCACAGAGTCGACTGATGTCTGGAGATGAGGAGCTTGAGGGATCCCTCCCTTAGCACCCTGGGTTGCACGATGTGGCAATCCTCACATGCCGTGGAGTCGTGAACCAGTTCCAGGGACAACAAACATGGCAAGTGAGAGTCAGTCACCGACATTTGTCTATGACAGGCCCCAGACAGTATGAAAATAGTACGTTTATTTGGTGACATTCTCACACCAGAAGATATCATTTAAAAAAAGGTCAACAAAAATTCAAAAAAGACCAGTAAGAAAATGACTTAGGAGTAGCTCAATCTGGAACTGCGCTATCTGATGAAGAAGGGAAAGAACTGATATCAGCGCGCTGAGGTAGTGCCTATATAGGTATGATGCACATCACTTCCAAAACAGACGACACCTATGCGGAGCCAAACGACGTCACCTACCGGTGTGCAGGGGTACTGCTTGAAAGTCTTTTGGAACCAGTTGGACCCCTGGGGATATACAAAGTATGGAATCTGCGGCTAGAAGTCTCTATCAGCTAGGAATAATAAGAAATTAAAGCAAACCTATGTTCCTGGGAAAAATATAACCATAAGGCATAATAAGCACAGGAAGTTAGGATGCAGGGGGTACTGCACCCCTGCCCCCCCAAAATAGCCATGCACATTGTTTGTGAGCTTTATAGTTTTATCAGTAAAACTGTATGTTTCTTCAAATTTAGTGGCCATTTCAATGGAAAGTGTACTGCCTGTAAATGACAGTGCACTACCACACCATGCTTTAGTTGTATATTTGCAATAGAATGCTCCAAACTGCACCACCAGTTACTTACTACACCCTTACTGTGTGATGTAAAATTGATAGCGGCACCCACTCTCACAAAATTGTTCCAGCACTACAGTAAGGCATGCAACAACAAAATATTAACATTCTTTTTTTTATTATTGCAATTAATGCAGGCACTGATTGTGTTAAAAAGGAAACAACTACACTGTGATAACCAGTATAGATATCTTTCATAGATTCACATGATTGAATCTTCACCATCACCATAGTGGGAGTCCAACGGTAATTATAACAATGGGGCTATACATAAATATTAACAGCCATAGGGAAACCAAGTGACCTTGTTAACCCCTCCTTGGTCATAAAACCAGCGGACATGGGAGGTGGCATTGTACTGATGGACAAAGTGGATTACGACAAAGAATGCCGTAGACTCCTCAGCGATACACGCAACTACAAGAGACTAGACCGAGACCCGACCCTTGAACTACAAGCAACCATCCGGGACTTAGTGAAAAGAGCAAGCGACTTGGAACACATTTCCAAACAGGAAGCAGAATACCTCTGCCCAAAGAACGTAAAAGTACCTTACTTCTGCACCGTACCTAAAGTACACAAAGGCACTATACCACCACCAGGGAGACCCATAGTGTCGGGCATCAATTCCCTTCTAGAGCCCCTAACATGATATTGTGACTACTTTCTCAACCCCCTAGTCCAGCAAACCCCCACATACATCAAGGACACAAACATCTCCTAAACATCATTAACAATGAGCCCTTTTTTTTTTTTTTGGAGGAGGAGCTTGGCGGGCATCCGAGATGGCCGCTTGAGCACAGCGCTCTCCGGACCCTCGCCACTCCCGGCATTTTATCCTGACTGAATCCTGATTTCCTGCAAGAATTCATGTGGAGGACGTTTGGCTGATGACCCTGGCACTTTTCAGAAATCGATTTGGACATTGGATTCCTGAGATATGGTGATCTGAACTTTTGGGCTCCGCCCTTGAGGTGCGCCCGGGACGGGGTGCGGTTCTGTGGCCGTCCTGGAATTGAACAACAGCGGCAGGAGAACTAGCCTTGTGGGTCCCCCTCCTAAGTTTCGGTTTCGATTCTGTTTCGACTTGGGCCGACAGTGTGCGTGTCGTGCAGGGACTGATACTTGGAGGCAGATCGGCTGTTGGGCCTTCCTGTGGACTATTTGCTGGTTTGGCGACCTCTACCCGTGTGGTGCCCTTTTTGGAACCTTTGGTCCTGCGATTTGAGTGTCGGGCCCGTTGACCCTGGTGGCTCGCCTTGTGACGCATCTTCAAAATGGCGGGCAGAGGGGACAGGGAGACGCGCAAGACGAAAACACCTCTGCGCGGAGCTCCGGTTCAATCAAATGTTATGGACCGCTATACCCATTCTAAGGGGTCCCCCGGAGCTGCCCTGCCTGGTCCTATTACAGCGTCCGATCGAGTTTTGGAGGAGTCGGCGGAGCCCTCCCTGCAGGACATTATGGGCGCCATTTCGGGCGTGAGGGAATCCATCGGCCTACAGTACGAGGCCTTGGCCCATAAACTTGACACTGTGGCTATTGAAGTGAATCTGATTCGTGCTGATCTCGGCAAGACGAATGAAAGGGTACAATCATTGGATATTAAATCATCCAGCCTCACGAAGGACGTATCGGAGCTCCAGACGGAGGTTGGTAATCTCCGTCGGGTGAACGACTTCATGACCCGACGCCTGGAGGATTTTGAAAATAGGGCACGTCGCTGCAATGTCCGTCTGGTTGGTGTACCGGAGAACCCAGAACCCCACTCGGTGGATCTCCTGGTTGAAGATCTGGTCTTGAACCATCTTGCCCCTTCTGGTCTTACTAAGTTTTTCACAGTGGAACATGCACATCGTGTTCCGGGGGGCAAAGGTAAGCCGGGAGCCCCGCCGAGACCTATTGTGGCGAAGCTTTTCCACTATAGAGACCGGGACGCTATCCTGCAGGCTTCGCGGGTGAAGGGCCCGGTGGCCTTTGAAAATGCCACGGTGAACTTTTACCCGGACTTTTCCCAACAAGTTCAGAGACAACGGATGGAATTTCGTGGTGCCAAGAAACGTCTTCGGGACCGGGGCCTACGCTATGCTATGCTCTTTCCCACCAGGCTTCGGGTCGAGTATAACGAGCGTGCCCTTTTCTTTGATCGACCAGATGTTGTTAATGACTGGCTGGACTCCTTGCCTGACCGTCCTCCTGAGACTGAGCCCGCCGCTCACCCTGGTGGTGCTGAAGGTGGTGCGGAGATCTGACTGTTCGGCTCTCATGTCTTACTTTGAACACGTTTTCAGGAGTGTTGGCCGGCGTTCCTCTACAGCATAATTATTTTGTCTTTAGTTTGTTCCTTTTAGTTCTTGGTGTGGTCGGGGGGCGGGTGGAACGGGGGCCTTTCCTCCTCCGGGGTCTTTGTGTAGAATAGGGGTCCTAGGGCGACAGGCACACTGCAGGTTGGGGTGGCTCTTTAGCTTTTTGCAGGGGTGCAGGGTGGGGGGTGTTCCTTTTCAGTTTGGGGGAGGGGGGTTGGGAAGTTCTTTCTTTTCTGTGTGTTGTTTTCAAGGCGGATTGCTCCTGTGTTTGCTGCTGTTTCTGATGTCGTGCTCATGGACGTGGGGTCTTGGATCGGGTGGATGGGATGGGGGGTAGAGGGTTAAAATTCGTTTCCTGGAACGTTAACGGTCTGGGAGATCGTATTAAGCGCAGTGTGGTTTTGAAATGTATACGACGTTTATCACCGGACATTGTTTTCCTGCAAGAAACTCATTTGATTGGAAATGTTTGTTATGCAATGAATAGGTGGGGCTACCGCCTTGTGGCACACTCGGGGTTTACCTCTGGTTCCAGGGGTGTGGGTATCCTTGTTCGAACCTCCCTCCCCCTGGCAATTGATGAGGTGATTCAAGATGACCGAGGGAGGTATGTGGTCTTGGTGGGTAGATATGAGGGCCGCACCCTATCTCTCTTCAATGTTTATGTCCCCCCGGGTTTGCAGACTTCTACTTTCACTGATTTGGGCCGCGTCTTGTTAGATCTCCCTAATAGTACTCTCTTCCTGGCCGGTGATTTTAATTCGGTGCTTTCCGGCCTTCACGATCGCCATCCCCCTAGGGATGCTCCGGCTGCTCAGCAGTGGTTGGGTGGGTTTCTAGATACCTTTGGCCTTGTGGACTGCTGGCGACTGTTGCATCCCACTCAGCTTCAATACACATTCCACTCTGGGGCACATGGCAGTTTGTCTCGGCTGGATTATTTCCTGATGCCCGCGGCCCAGTCGTCGGCGGTCAGTGAGATTTTGCATTTGCCAAGGGGTATCTCTGACCACTCGCCGCTCTGGCTCCGTTTTGAGGTTGGGGTGGAGGCAGCGGGCCGAGTAGCTCCCATTAACCTATGGTACCTTTCCTCCCCTGAGACCCGTAGCCTCTTGCTCAAGTCCATGGATGCGTATTTCCTGGACAACGAGGGGTCGGTCTCTTCGGCTGTGTCCCTGTGGGAAGCTTTTAAAACGGTGATTCGTGGACAGGCCCTTTCCTTGATTGTTGAAGCTAAGAAAGCCGGGAAGAGGGAGGTGGTAGACCTTGAGGGGGAGATTTCGGCTTTGGAGGACGAACTGGACTCTGGTGTCACACCTGAGAAACTTCACGCCCTGGGTTTGAAACAATTTGCCTATAAATCCCTGGTCACGGACGCTGCAAAGGTGATGTTTCGAGAACAACAAGGCAGGTTATATGATGTGGGTGATAAAGCGGGTAAACTCCTAGCGTGGTTGGACAAGAAAGAAAGAGTTAATCGTGTGGTGCCCGTGATTCAGTCTGCGAGTGGTGAGAATGTGACTGACCCGATTGCTATTGTTGACCGTTTTGCCGAATACTTCCGTGTTGTGTATGCTCCCGTGTCTGTGAGGGATGTGGCGGATTCTCGCCTTCTGTTGCGTGATATAACTCTGCCCTGTGTCTCCGACTTGGACCGTATTGCTTTGGACTCCCCTTTTACGGCTGATGAGATAGCTGCTGCCATCCGTTCGCTCCGCTCGGGCAAAGCATTGGGCCCGAACGGGTTGCCTATTGAGTTGTACAAGTTACGTCCCGATAAGATGGCGCCGTATCTCCGCGATATGTTTTTAGAATCCCGAGAGCGGAACATCCTTCCCTACGATCAGCGTCTGGCGACGATAGTCGTCATCCCCAAAGATGGTAAACCGCGGGACCTTTGTTCCTCATATAGGCCTATATCCCTGTTAAATGTTGAACCCAAGGTTTTGGCGAAACTTTTGGCGTCCCGTCTTCTGTCGGTTCTTGGTGACCTGGTCCATCCAGATCAATCTGGCTTTATCCCGCATCGCAACACTGCTTTGAATCTACGTCGCCTTCACGGCGTGATAGCGAGGGCGGGGCTGTTGACGGAACCGGCCATTTTGGCGTCTTTGGATGCCTCTATGGCCTTCGATACTGTGGAGTGGCCCTATTTATGGGCGACTCTTGAGAAATTCGGATTCGGGTGCGAGTTTATTAGCTGGATTAAATTGTTGTACGCGGAACCTCTGGCGCAAGTTGTGGTGAATGGTAGGGTGTCGGCTCCCTTCTCCTTGGGCAGGGGCACCCGCCAGGGTTGCCCCTTGTCTCCGCTGCTGTTTGCACTCGCTCTTGAACCATTGGCGGCCTGGCTTCGGTGGGAACCGTCCCTTAAAGGGATTCGTTGGGCCCCGGACTTTGAAGACCGTGTCTCGCTTTATGCGGACGATATCCTCTTGTATCTTACCTCCCCTCGTAAGTCTTTATCCGTTTTATTTGACGTTCTCGCGTCCTTTGGTGCTAACTCGGGCCTTGTAATTAACTGGACCAAGTCCTGTGTATATGTTTTATCTGGTGTCTTGCCTCCGTTGCCGAGTAGACTTCCCATTCAGGTGGCCCAGGATGGCTTCAAATACTTGGGGATTTTTGTTACTTTGGACTCGTCCCTTCGCTTTGATCGTAATCTCCTTCCCCCGTTGCTTAGACTACGTTTGGACGTTGCCCGCTGGCGTAAACTTCCCTTATCTCCTCTGGGTCGGGCGGCCCTGTTTAAAATGATGTCATTGCCGCGATTTCTCTACGCTCTCCAGAACTTTTATGATCCTATCCCTACGACCTATTTTCGGGAGATTGAGAGTCTTCAGAGACAGCTTATTTGGGATGGGCGTCCGCGCATTGCTCTCGCGAAACTTTCCATCCCGTGGTATGACGGGGGCATGGCGCTCCCCGACATTAAGAGATATTATTGGGCCTCCCACCTGTCTGCTATCAACCACGTTATGTTTTCGCCGGGTCGTAATCCGGCGTTCGAGATGGATAAACTTCAGCTTCCGGGAGGTGATTTTAACAGAGTGCTTTACTCTCGCTCCGCTGGGCGCCATCTTGTGGGACCTACATTGATTGCTTTGACTGTGTGGCGCGCTGCGAATGTGAGCTTGGGCTGGGAAGATCGCTTGACGTTGGCGACACCGCTTTATGCTTCGGAACGTCTGGGCGGTCTCTGGTCTACCAAGGGTTTCGACCGTTGGGATGTGATTGGGATTTGTAAGGTGGGGGATGTGTACTCTAAGGGTTCTGTGCGGTCGTTTCAGGCCCTCCAGGCTGACTATGGCCTGAATGGTCGGGAGTTCTTTCGTTATCTACAGGTCAGACACGCCCTTGCTTCGGTATTTGCTCCTGGTGAGATTCCGCCTGATTCTTCCCCCCTTGAAGACCGTATCCTTGACGGGCATCTTCCTGATAGCACTATCTCCCTGATCTATAAAAAGTTGATTAATAATCGGGCCGACCTACTGGTCCGACTTCGGGAAGCGTGGGTGGGCGATGGGTTGGAACTTGATGATGAGGACTGGCAATCGGCCCTCTCCTCCCCGAAGGAGGTGGCCATTCCGGCTCGTCTCCGTCTGGTTCAACTTAAGATCCTTCATCGGGTGTACGTTACGGGACCGCGTCTGGTGGTGATGGGCTTTTCCTCCGACGGGTTATGCAAGCGTGGCTGTGGTTTGAGTGCAACTTTTTTGCATATTCTTTGGGAGTGCCCGATGGTGGCTGCTTATTGGACGGCTGTGCTTGAAGTGATGGCTGTGGTGACAGGTGTGTCCTTGCGTCCGGAACCTCGTCGCTGTCTTTTGAATGTTTGGGAACCCACCGACTATTCGGTGGCCCAGACCAGATGGGCCACCCTGGGTTATATGGTTGCGAAGCGGGATATCGCGCAACTCTGGGGGGCCTCTAGGCCCCCTGACGTCTCGAAATGGGAGGATAATATGGACTGGTCCATGTTCCGTGAGAAGACTGTCTATGTGGCCAGGGGCAGACCCAGGGCGTGGACGAAGGTTTGGGGTCAATGGAATGACTACCGTGGCGACATTTGTACTCCTCCCCTTGTAGGCACTGCTGAGATTACCCTGTCTCCCTAGGCGAGCGTTCCTGGAACCCTTTATATAGGGGTTGTGCTGGTGTTTCCGGTTCTCCCCTCTGATCTCCTCGCCCCTCCCCCCCCCCCCCCCGATCTCCTTGGAGCTTGGAGCTCCGTTTATGTTCTCCTGCTGCTGTACCCCCTTTACGTCCTTTGGGCTGACTGACAGTACTATACTTTCGCCTTGTTGTGTGCTTGTTCTTTCATATAAAATAAAATCTGTTTTGTCCTGTATTTCGTGGGGAGTATTGCATTGTTGGTCAATTGTTGCCTCTGCGGGCAGGTATCTTGTATTTCGACTCCTCTTTAGCGGCCAGCCCGTGTGGTTGTAGGCCCATCCTTGTATTTCTTGCTTACTCCAATAAAGGTTTTTAAAAAAAAAACAAAAAAAACAATGAGCCCTTTGATGTCAACACACAGCTACTAGTGGGACTGGACATTGAGAGCCTGTATACAAGCCTTCCACAGGACGCCACCCTCCAAGTACTCAGAGAGATCCTCATGAAGACCCCTTGGATATACCACACCCCTAGAAACGTTATCCTGGACTGCGCAACCCTGGCCCTCAAGGATAATTACTTTGAGTATGAAGGCACCCACTTTCTACAGACCAATGGTACATCGATGGGCAGTGTTTTTGCCCCCAGCGTGGCTGGGCTTTATGTCCACCACTTTGAGCAAACCCATATAATGTCAAGCACCAATCCCTACGCCAACAACATCATGAAATGGCGTAGATACATCGACGACATCCTAGTCATCTGGCAAGGCTCACACCAGACACTTGATGTTTTCCTCACATCGCTTAACAGCAGAGACTCTTACCTCATATTCACCAGCGCGGCAAGTTCCTCAACACTAGCCTTTCTAGACCTCAACATTTCGGTCAAACAAGGGTCCCTCACCACCACAACGTACTACAAACCCACCACAAGGAACTTTCTACTACGCTTTGAGAGCTTCCACCCAAGACCTCTAAGGGAAAACCTCCCATATGGCCAATTCCTACGTATTTGTAGAAACTGTAGCCAAGTGGCAGACTACAAAAAACAATCCACCAACCTTGCAAAGAAACTATTGGAGCGTGGATACCCTCAGGCCATTATCTCCAAAACCAACAAAAGAGCCCGCAACCAGAACAGTGATGCACTCCTAGAAACCATTGTCAAGGAGCCCCAAGAACAGCCCATAACCTGTGTAACCACCTACAACACGGTCTACAATCAAGGTGCGAAAATCATCCGCAAACACTGGAAAATCATCAATTCGGGACCTAGAGAATGGAACAAACTACGTTTCGCATACAAGAGGTCCAATAACCTAAAGGACCAGCTGGTGTCCACTCGTCCTAAACCCCACACCGGAAAATAACCTAATACCATCCTAAATACCTGGGGGCTCCCCAAAATCACTGGCCACTACCCCTGCAATGATTGCAGTGTGTTCCACCTCACCAGACATACAAAAACCCTGGATCTGGAACCAGGCAAGACCTGGACCCAACGTCACCACACCAATTGCAACTCCAGCAATGTAGTCTACCTCCTGACATGCCCCTGTGGCTTACGATACATCGGCATGACCACACGTAAAATACGCACCAGAGTGGTAGAACACAGAAGCACCATCAGATGCAAGAAAAACATCAGTAAACTGACTGACCACTTCCTACGCCATAACCAAACCCCGATCTAACTTGGACAGTGATTGAACAGTTCATCACCGGTGGGAATGACAATGAAAGAATACTACTCAACAAGGAGCAACGATGGATTTACCGTCTCTCCCTTCAAAAAGATGGACTCAACAACTCCATCCCCTGGAACTCTCTCAGCCTTTAACACCCTGTAGACTCAGCGTCTGCAGCACTCCTCCTTAATGATCCTCATTATGTATGTCATGAACTGGGCACAGCCTTTGGCCACAACCTCATCCCCAGTGATGCTGCCCAGTGCCAACACGTGTCGTTTTTGCCTCCATCTCAAACCCCTTGGGTTCCGACACATTTGCATAGCCCCCACCTCCCCCCATTTAGGTACTTGAGGCATGTGGGCTAACTAACTGCACTGTAATGCGCGACACACCATTTGAACATGTACCGCGCTGACTCGCTCTTGCGCGGCACCAGAGGCGTGCTGTTAATCTCTTTAATCTCTTTGCGCTTGTACCGCGCTTACTTATCCATGAGCATGCACAGTACCATAGTCGTGCTGGCGTGCAGGCGATTTGACAGGGCACGCTCTGCGCATGTGCCGCCTTCACTTGGAACTGAGCATGCGCCTTCTCACGAAAACGTGTTCCACATACGCGCATGCGCATACCGGCCGCATCTCGGCGCTGGCAGTCTGTCTAACATTGCTCCTACTTCCAGGTGCCGGCAATTAACAACAGCATAAATACATCAACGCCACCCTCACTCAGGTTCCGGAGGTTGATGACGATACTACAGGTACTCCGCAGACCTTGACCCAGAATCGCGTGAGTATGATGACCAACCCACACAACTTCCGGGTAAGCGCTTCTCTCCTTACAGGTGTCTAACTACCAGTGGTCCCCCATTTTTCTTTCTAGGGTCAGATCCCTTGCCGAATCACTCCAGGGAGCATTCGCAGCAAATCGCTAGCGTGAGAATACAGTCCTTACGCTTCTGCCACATAGTGTGTGTGTGATGCTCGCTCTCTAGCCTCACCACGTCTACGTTATCTCCCCATTAATATCACTAACAGTACCACCAGTACTGTTACACCTACGCCGTTTCTTAGTCTCCCCACAAAGCACTTAAAAACCGGCAATCTCGTGTTTTGTGTGACCGTAAGCTATATGCTAAATGACTTCTTCTTCTGTACGTCTTGTTTTTGTCATACATGTTGTATGTTCAGGCATGCCTGATGATGGAATCCGCCTCTCACACCTATAGCACCCTATTGAGTGCGACACATAGTCTTAACACACTCATTTAACTATTTTTAACCTGCACCTGCACTATTTACGGTCCTAAGGAAAGCCAGCATTACTAAAGGCACTGGCTGAAACACGTTGACCAACACTGGATGTAGGAGGTCTTAATCTTGCCACCATAACATCCACTTGCCTTGTTTTTAACCGCTAACGGAGGCCCAATTATTAAAATTTTATTTACCCTCGGGTACTGGGACCACCGTTAAGCCGTTTTAACTTCACAATCCACCACACTGCACTCTCAGAAAGTACCTGCTCCGCTGTAATCAGGCGGCGAAGCACACCCGGGACATACTAGGTGTCACTAGGTGAGCCCGATGATGAAGCATGCCACCAACCAGGTTGGTGGGTGAGGGCTTCATGAAAACACCCAATAGGTGCCTGCTGATAATACAGTTCAGAGTCCTATAAATGGTCACACTTAGCTAGTCCTTGTTGATAACTTGTTAACCAATTCACATTGTTTTACTAGAACCAAACTTCAACCAATTAGAGCCCAGACCCTGAAGCACTCTCCATCTGCAGAGCAAGCATACAGATTTCAAGCATGGACTAAAATGGACTAATATATGAGGTATATAGAGCATTAAGCCCTAAGGAGAAGTGGGAGGGTCGAATGTGAATGTATGAAAAATATCAAGATTGGAGAACCACAGTGTACAGGTAAGTAACTTTCTCCAGTATTGAACCTTTGATAGATTTACATTCTTCAATCGGACTAGTAAGAAACACCATAGAAAAAAGTGATGCCACTTTCATATAAAGAAATAAACATAATGTAAGGGGTGAACTGTCAAGAGAAAAATTCAAACTAGTAAATATATCAAACACGACAACCTCTATAACAGCATTGTAAAATCTGATGTGTAGGCAATAACAGCATTTCTGTACCTTATTGAAAAAGTCACTGTAATACTGCCTGTTCAACAGCGGCATCAGCCTTCCAAAACGAGTCCAAACAATAATGCTACTCTGCAAATGTCCGGTAGTGACACTCCAGCAAACAGGGCTGTGACACAGCCACTTTCTTCGTAGGCTGTGCCAAAACGTTTGTCGACAGTGGCCTTCTTACTTTGTGTGGCAAACAGTAATTGCTCCAGAAACGCAACAACTCGTTGACAATGCGTAGTCCTTTCTAGGTGGAGCAAAAGATGTAAGAAGCTGGTTGGACTTTCTATAAAAAATGTTTACTTACCTGTAACTGCAGTTATCCAGTATTGGTATCTTTCATAGATTCACTTGCCTGAATCATTCCCCGTCGTCGGGATGGGAGTCCCCAGAACATAAATAAAGTAATGTCTCATTAGACATACAGAGTAATAGGCCAGGAGCCTTACATTAGTAACATATCCATGTCCTTTTGTAAAAAGGACCAAACTCTACAAAGGTACCAATCAGCTATCACCACCCTCTGGAACCTTCCTGGAAGGAGCTCTAGTCCCTCAGATTTTCGTAAGTACAGTGCTAAGTAGGTATATCACTGAGAGAACTAGGTGATCCCTTCGGGGAGGTGGGTGGGTTGCATTTGAATCTATGAAAGATACCAATACTGGATAACTGCAGTTACAGGTTAGTAACGCATTTCTTATTCAGTATTAGGGTATCTTTTATAGACTCACATGCCTGAATCAGAGTAGTAAGCAATGATAAGCACATAAGAATTCACCAGATAATAATATATCATATAAGGTGCCACTCGCAGGCGCAGACTTTGGGCACTTTGTATTCTCGCTGACTCACCTGGGACATCCAAGGAAACCGGGAACTGTTGCCGATTTGGGGCACGGATTCGACCTGCTGATACCCTTTCCGACGCGGGACTGCGAGGACCAGCTTGCTCAGCGGCTTGTCATCTGCCGCAACTGGGGCCTCTTCCCGCTCCTCCCTTTTGCTGCTTATAACGCTTCGCGGGTGCCGCTCGCAGGCGCAGACTTTGAGCACTTTGTATTCTCGCCTACTCACCTGGGACATCCAACGAAACCGGGAACTGTTGCCGATTTGGGGCACGGATTCGACCTGCTGATACCCTTTCCGACGCGGGACTGCGAGGACCAGCTTGCTCAGCGGCTTGTCATCTGCCGCAGCTGGGGCATCTTCCCGCTTCCTCCCTCGCCTATTTAGACACGTCCATTCCCGCGGTACGCGGGACGCGCGCGGGCAACGCCCGGGCAAAGGGCGGGCCGTCTGTGGCCGTCCGAGGACGATCGAGGCTGGGCTGGGCCACCCCCCTTGGTTTCCACCGATCAGGACTTGCAATATCAAGAGGTGTTGTTGTAATAATCTAACAAATCAATCAAGTTATTTTTTCTGGGGGGGTTTTTGTGTTAACACACTATAGCCATCACGTGGGCCCCTGAAAATGACTTCAAAACCCGGCAATGGTAGGAAATTACATCTGGGGGGGGTGTAAAAGGTACTTTGGACGCTTTTTTAACGAAGGCAATCTCAAACCTGGACCATGAAATCTCTGTTGCCGAGAGCCGCCTGTCAATTGAGCTGCAACTTAACAAACGTTCATCTTTAGGTTCAATACAATACATACGTTCCCCACCAACACATAGCACACAGAGCAAAGGGAACTCTTCAATTACAGATATTAGTATCCCTTTGCTTTATCAGGATACCTCTCCATCACTATCACAAGCATCAGTGAGGAGGGCCCACCTTGAAGTTGAGAATTTGGATCCCTCTTTAGACCTCTCATTAGAGGAGCCCTCTCTATTACAATTGCCGACTCCTGTGAGTAAAAAGAGCAAAACCCCACATAAACCACCACGGCAAGGAATGTTATTGAAAAGGAAGAGAAGGGGAAATGTACACACTGGCAGACGCACCAAAGCACCCAGAATAGCCTCAGAAGCTCTCCCTGGTGATTGCTACTAGGGCTGCGAGCTTGCCGTTTGTGATTAATTTGTGAGAATACTGATTGCACTTATTTTAAAGGCATTTTGACCTCTTTAGGAAGCATTTTAGATCGCTCGATACATTTTATTCGGGGGCTTTTTACATTAGGATAATTGGGGAATTTATATACAGGAACTCTAACACCCTTCACACGCTACAAATTCACTCTTTCCTACCGATTTTAGACGATTTCTAACAGGCGTCTGGCGGCGGTGGGCGCCATCTTGGGAGTGGTTGGGTGAGCGCTCTAGTCGCGCCGGACTCCCGCCCTCCCAGAGTACTTAATCGGGGCTTCCCGGCGGCCGCCTTGCCTCAGAAGCTCTCCCTGGTGATTGCTACTAGGGCTGTGAGCTTGCCGTTTGTGATTAATTTGTGAGAATACTGATTGCACTTATTTTAAAGGCATTTTGACCTCTTTAGGAAGCATTTTAGATCGCTCGATAAATTTTAATCGGGGGGCATTTTACATTAGGATAATTGGGGAATTTATATACAGGAACTCTAACACCCTTCACACGCTACAAATTCACTCTTTCCTACCGATTTTAGACGATTTCTAACAGGCGTCTGGCGGCGGTGGGCGCCATCTTGGGAGTGGTTGGGTGAGCGCTCTAGTCGCGCCGGACTCCCACCCTCCTCACCCTATATAATGTGTGTCATGGCCAGACGGCGCAGCGGGCTGGCGCAGCGGGCGCCGAAGCCGCTCCAAAGCCAAGCCCGTCTGCGCCCGTCCGCGACCAGACACGGCCTAGGGCCAACCCCCCTGCATCTTCTGAGTCATCTAGGCTTGTATATACCTCCAGTCAACTCACTTCCTTAAATAAAACCCTATGCAAGGCTCACGATCCTCCGATATGCTCATATGCTGATCCGATCGGAGGCCCATTTACATGTACACTTTGCACAAAAAAAACTCGGGAAACAACTACACCACAGAAACTAATACGGGCGGCGCTTGTGAACGTCCGCTCGCTTCCTTGCCATAAAATAGATATATTAGAGTTAATCAACACATATGCTATCGACCTCCTGTTCCTAATGGAAACATGGGGAGATGATGCATCAGGACCAGATTTCAAAGCCGCCATGCCAGAAGACTGCTGTGTCTACAGGCAAGATCGCATATCAACTAAAAAAGGTGGAGGGATTGCAATAATATACCGCAACAGCCTCCGAGTCAAAGCTGTTGATCTAAAGCATACGCACTGTGAGGCATTTGCCTTCACAGTTACGCTTGCTGCCAACCAGTCACTTATGGGTACTCTACTGTATCGACCCCCAGGCTCCCGTACTGCATTTCTGTCACAACTTCATCAACTGAGTGAGCTAGCTGTTGAAAATAAATATTTCATCTTACTAGGAGATTTCAATTACCATCTGGAATCCCTAACCGATAGAGACACCTTCCAGCTCATCAACGATTTACTTCCTGTGGAACTTAGACAACTGATCACGACTCCCACACACAAAGCAGGACATACGCTTGATGGTATCTTTACCAACAATCCACACATCATCATAAATAAAATACTACCTCTAACATGGTCCGATCACTCTGCAATTTTATTTGATATCAAAATCAAAACCTCGGCATGTAAAAATATATCGCCAAACCCTTACCAAACCACCAGAGACTGGAGAAACCTTGACCATGCTCATCTTACACAGACTCTCACTGATGCATTTGTGGGTATAGACACTGAAACAGATCCAAATACTGCAGCCACTAGATATACTTCAATCCTGGAAGGAGCATTCACAACACTAGTCCCAACTAGAACATCTAAATACAACAGGAAAATCCCTTCGGCTCCTTGGTTCTCTGAACAACTAAGATTACAACGACAACATTGCCGTAACTTAGAACGCCACTGGCGCAAACATTATAATTCAGCAGATAAAATAACATATAAAGCTGCACTCTATAACTACAAGCAGAGAATATCTATAGAAAAAAACATCTACTATACCACCCAAATAGACCTGGCCAAATGTATCACGAAAAAACTGTTTGAAGTAGTAAACCATCTTGCAGAACCTTCAAACCCGCCCACTGAAACATCTCAAACCCTCTGTAATGCATTGGCGGACTTTTTCGCTGAAAAGGTTACGTCTATATTCGAGGACTTCACTCCAAATTCCAATATCATTCAACCAACAAACACACAAATAAATCTGAACTCACCAGTTCTTATGGAATTTACTAAGATACATCCGCAATATACTCATAAATTAATCTCGTCAATTAAATCTGGCTCCCCATTGGACCCCTGTCACCCTTCTATACTCAATACTATTCCAGACATCATTACCTTACCTCTGACACACATCTGTAATGCTATGTTCTCAACAGGTTCATACGCAACAATATGGAAAAATACTATAATTAAACCACTTCTCAAAAAACCATCACTAGACCCTTCACTACCTTCCAGCTACCGTCCCATAGCATCCTTGCCGTTCCCAGCTAAAATCTTTGAATCCGTCATGAATAAACAGCTGTCCGAATTCATTCATAATCATGACCTTTTAGATGACAACCAGTTCGGCTTCCGACAAGGTCACGGGACAGAAACTGCCCTGATCAAGGCTGCAGATGAAATAAGAACAACGATGGATAACGGCGGACAGGCTGTGTTGATTTTGCTGGACCTATCGGCGGCATTCGACACGGTCGATCATTCTACTTTGATCGACCGTGTCGAGGCCATCGGTATCAAATACAAAGCCAGGGATCTCATTACATCTTTTCTGGCAGACCGTAAACAGGCAGTTAAATTAGGCACATATACCTCTCCCACTTTTTCTCTTCCTTGTGGAGTTCCACAGGGTGCCTCGCTAAGTCCGACCCTTTTTAATATCTATGTTTCGGACTTAGCGAGGGTAATAAAAGCCTACAACATCAATTTAACAACATATGCCGACGATACCCAGTTGGTATTATCTGTACATAGAGACGGTCCTACAATAGCAGCAAACTTCAAAGATGGCATGAGGGCCATTAGCAGTTGGATGTCCTCCAACTGTCTAAAACTGAATTCAACAAAGACGGAAGTAATGTTGTTTGGTAAGATTCAGCCTTTGTGGTCCCCCTTATGGTGGCCGGAGGAAATGGGCAATCCACCTGAACCAGTCAGTAAAGTTAGAAACTTAGGAGTTGTTTTTGATGATAAACTCCTTTTTCACCATCATGTGAACTCGGTAGTCTCATCATCATTTAACATCCTACGGAAAATCAAGAAACTCCTTCCTTATCTTCCTATAACAGCAGGAAAAACACAAATTTCAACACTGGTGTTCTCACGCACCGACTATTGTAATGCCCTCCTCCTCAATGCACAAGAAAAGGTCATCTCCAAACTCCAAATGATACAGAATGCCTCAGCTAGAGTTTTACTGGGCATTTCAAAATTCAGTTCCGTTTCTGGACATCTGAAACAACTACATTGGCTTCCGATTAGAAGTCGTACAAAATTTAAGTCCCTTTGTATTGTCTATAAGGCAATTAACAACGTTGGACCTAAATTTCTTAGGAACTCATTCAAACCTCTTACAACCCCCAGAACGCTTCGCTCTAATACTGCTCACCTGCTTCACATACCCAGAATGAGGAGAGTTAACTGGGGTGACAGATGCTTCACCATCGCGGCTGCAAAATTATGGAACTCTCTTCCCCTTACCATAAAAACCAGTCCTACTCTGATTATCTTTAGAAAGCAACTAAAGACATGGTTGTTCTCCCAATAACTTGATTATTTCAGAAAGTACATAAAGAAACGCTTCAGAGATCTCACATTAGTTGTATCAAACATAGCTCACAGCGCCGAGACACCCCTGGGTAATTGCAGCGCTTTAAAAATTGCATAAATAAATAAATAAATAATAAATAAATAAGTCCCCGCAATGCTCAACTTAAGTCAGCACAACAGAAAGACCCGTCATCACTAGAGTCACTATCTCGGGGGTCCAGAACCTGCCCAAATTTCAACCTGCCAATATTTTCTCAAAAAATTGCATAGTTAAGGACATTGAACATCTAGTTAGATCCTTAGTTCTTCCGGTTGTAGAGAGGATAAAAAGACTCGGTGACCAATTGAACACTTTAGTGGCAGAAACTACCTTAAATTCACAACTTCTAAAAGGCCTGACAGCTCACAATGTGAATAAAACGACCAGTGTCCAGCCATCTACAAATATCCCCACCAGCATAGACATCCCACCCTGCTCTAAAAACACCAGTGGGATGACAGAGAAATCAAATACAGGTATTAAGATGACAGGGCGCAGAGAGTTAACCATACCTATATCTAACACTCAGCCACCGACCAATCCCCACCCAGCCACCAAGGTTGCAAACACAGACAAGCCGCAGCCCTTAGATAAACTTATAAAAAGAAAAGGATGTCACATCGACTTGCCACCAGAAGTCTCACCATACGTCATAGTGCTTACGGGTGTTCCAGACCTTACAGAAGGGAAGAGTGAAGGCTACACTGACCTAAAAAACAAAACAATATAGTGGCTCAGACAAAATCGACCACTCCCTCCCCACATTGACGGAGAAATAGTGCACGTCAGAAGATTAGCGTGGGTAAGATCGAGACCTAAAGACATCCCAGGGGACGTAATTGTTATCAACTTCAGAGATCGAAGGGTGGTAACGCATATTGCGGATTGGTATCAGGAGCGTGGAGGGAGCAGTATAGCTTCTCGAACTTTAAACTACTTTTATCCTGAGGCATTGTGTAACGCACATGGTCCGTACGGCTTTCCTACTCACAATAGAAATTCCTCCCATCCTGTTCATTTTATGAACAGGAATCAATACAGATCCACTTATCCGGACCTTAGGCACGGAGAAAGGCATACTACTTATCGGGGTGATCGCACATATCAAGGTTTTCATACACCACACTGGCCAATCCCTCTAGCAAACCGTTATAACACTCTCTCTGGTTCGGATGATTTAGACTGACTCCAGAAAACCACTGAGACGGATAATCTGTTAAGACCCCTTACCTCGTCGAAAATAGTAACTAATCGACGAAGGAGGGATATATTCCCGATGACGGCAGGGGACTTGAATGACTCAGTTGCCTTTTCGGGGAAAGAGGTAGAACCTGACGAACAACTACCCAGACCAATCTCAGCGAACGATCCCCTCTTGGTACCCCGCATTCCATCAGAATCCCACTTTCCATCTACACTTAATGGAAACTATGAAAAACCTGCTCTACCCAATGGACCCCCCAAACAAAGTGTTTCTACCCATAGTTTTCTTTCCTGGAACGTTACTGGTTTGGCTAGTAAATTGTCTCAGCAACAATGGCTTAACTTTGTCACCGGGTATAGTATTATCTGCCTACAGGAAACATGGTCCCTGGAGGAACAACATATATGTGGCTACCAAACTATTCACACCCCAGCGGTGGCCAGTGGCCAGGATCGTAACAAAGGGGGCCTGAGCACATTCGTGTCTACCACCGGTGGCATTGAAGTATGTAAGTTTTTGTCCACTGAATTCTACCAGATACTTAGGATAAAAATGGATCTACTTAACACGATCGTCATAAAGTTTTATAATAATGTGCCACCCGACATTGGAGAGTCCACAATATACAGTTTCAACCCACTTTTAATGGGAGGGGGAGTAACACCACAATTGACTTCACATTAATCTCCGCACGTTGTAATTATGCATTTTTACTATGCGCTTTTATGATTTTGAACTTTGAATCGAATAAAGCCTGTTTTGATTTGATTTGACATGACATATCAAAGTGAAACATAGAAAGTACCAAACTGCAACCAAAGGAACCATTAAAGAACACAATAAAGAAATGTGCGAAATAGATGGCGTAGCACCGCCTGTCCCACTGCAGCATCCTTCATGAGTACCGTATCCAAGCAGTAATGCTTGGTAAATGTATGCGGCGTCTTCCATTTTGCCGTCTGCAAATGTCTGTGATAGGCACACCTGCAAAGAGGGCCATGGAGGTAGAAACTGCCCTAGTGGAATGGGCTCTAACCTTGGAACGCAAAGGTTGACCCGCTTCCTGGGGACAGAAAGTAATAGCTCCAGAGATCCACCGAGAGATACTTTGTTTAGTAAGTGGAAGACCTTTCCTAGGTCGGATGTAAACAACAAAGAGTTGGTTGGATTTGCGGAACGACTTTGTCCTGTCAAGGTAGAATTTAAGGCAGCGTTTAAGGTACAGAGAGTGTAGAGCTCTTTCTGCCCGCATTTGAGGATTTGGAAAAAAGGTCCGTAAGACTATAGCTCATTGAGGTGAAAGTCTGATGGGACTTTGGGCACAAACATAGGATTAGTTCGCAGTACAACCCTGTGATGTTTGAACTGAAGAAAAGGGTATTGAACTGAAAATGCCTGAAGCTCACTTACTCGCCTTGCAGAGGTAAGAGCTAGAAGGAGTGCTGTCTTCCAAGAAAGGTATTTAAGATCAGCTCTGTGGATCGGCTCAAAAGGGTGTTTCATAAGCTGAGCAAGAACTTTGTTGAGTTGCCAAGTGGGAGGCAGAGATTTGACGGAAGGAAAAGTCCTGAATAGGCCTTTGAGAAATTGTTTAATCAGTCTACTAGACCAAAGAGAAGGACCGGCAGAAGATCTCCTGAAACGGGATATAGCTGCCAGGTGAACTTTAATAGAGGCGTGAGTAAGACCTGAAGTCGCCAGATGGAGAAGGTAAGGGAATATTTGTTCTGGAGAAGACGAAAGAGGGTGTATGTTTGCCGACTTACACCAGATGCCGAACCGCTTCCATTTTAAGGAATACGTTTTATTAGTACTCTGGGCTCGAGCATGAGCCAGAACTGCCCTGCAGTTCGGAGGAATGTCTAGGCCAAGGAACTCTTGGAACTCAGGAGCCAAGCCGATAATTTGAGAGATGCTGGATCCGGATGTTGGACTTGTTCCCGGTTCATTGTGAGGAGAGAGGGAAACGGTTTCAAAGGGATCGGCGGTTCCAGTGAGAGAAGATGGAGCTCCGTGAACCAATGCTGGCACGGCCACGCAGGAGCTATCAGGATTAGCATGCAAGGTTCTGCCTTCAACTTCCTGAGGATCCTCGGAATTAGGGGAATCAGTGAAAAAGCTTATGCAAAGACGTTGAACCATGCGATCGAAAATGCATTCCCTAGAGACCCTCGTTGGGCTTGCCAGCTTGCGAAGTTTTGGCATTTGGCGTTCTGCTAGGTAGAAAATAGTTACAAGAGAGGAGTGCCCCAGTGGGAGAGTATGTGGTCGAAAGTCCGCTAGTTCAGTTCCCATTTGTGACATGTTGTTTGTTGCCTGCTTAGTGAATCGGCCAGTACGTTGTCTGTTCCTGGAACATATTTTGCTCGAAGGGGAATGTTGTGGAGAAGCAGCCAGTTCCGGATCTTTTGAGTTTCATGAGAAAGTGTTAGTGAACGAGTACCACCCTGCTTCTTCAGGTAGTGCATTGTCGTAGTATTGTCCGTCCGGACAAGCACTAGAGAACCTTTGATCCTGGGAAAGAACGCCAGGAGAGCCAGATAGACCGTTCGCAGCTCGAGGAGGTTTATGTGAAGCTTCCGTTCAGAAGGAGACCACTTTTCGCTGATTCGGAGCGTCTTGGAGATAAGCTCCCCAACCCTCCAGGGACGCATCTGTTGTGATGATTTGAGGAGAAGCTTGGAGCAAGAAGGGCAGGCCTTGAGAAAGATTCCGTGGACGAGGCCCCCACTGCAGAGCAGTGACCATCTGAGGGGTCACCTGAATGACATAGTCGAAGGATCCTTCGGATTGAATCCATTGAGCCGATAATGCTTCTTGGAGAGGGCGCATGTGGAGGCGACAGTAAGGAAATAGCAGAATACAGGACAACATCATTCGAGAAGGGATTTGAAGAGGAGTACAGATAGAGACTTCTTGGATATTATGCGGTTTGCCAAATTAAGTAGTTTGTTCTGTCGCTCTTTTGATGGGAAAGCTTTCTTCTGGGTTGTGTCGAGGGTAGCACCCAGGAAGAATACCGGCTGAGAAGGTTGGAGGACAGACTTGTCTTGATTGAGAGTGAGTCCCAGGCGACTGAAAAGCTGTAGACAGGCGTTGGAAGACCTGGTCGCGCGGTCTAGAGAAGGTGCCTTGACGAGCCAGTCGCCGAGATAGGGAAAGACCTGATGGTGTTGTTGCCTGAGGTATGCAGCCACTGGAGAAAGGCATTTCGTAAAAATGAGTGGAGCGGACTCGAATCCCAAGGGCAGGACTCGGAATTGGTAATGTCTGCCTGCCACGGCGAACCTCTAAAACATTTTGTGATTCCTGTGGATAGGGATATGGAAATAGGCATCTTGAAGATCCAAAGACACCATGTAGTTGTTTGCGTTGAGAAGTTGCAGCACTTCTTGGATGGTAACTGTGAGAAAACTCCTGAGCGGAGTGAGGTTCCTTACCAATCCCCAAGACCACAAGATCCAGACTCCTCTCCTCTGTTTCCACAGGGACGCGATCGGAACTACAACCCGGAAGTCCCGCCTTCGCGAACCGGAAGTGGATACTCGGGACCAATAATAGAGGAGTGGAACGACCGTGACGGAGAGGAGGAAGAAGGCAGAAAAGTGACAACCAGGAAGGAAGACGCGGGACCCGACCAACGGAAAGAAGACGCGGGACCCGGTTTGAAGCACGAAGACGCGGGACCCGACCAACGGAAAGAAGACGCGGGACCCGGTTGGCAGAGAGAAGACGCGGGACCCGGTTTGCAGAAAGAACACGCGGGACCCGATACAGAGAAGACCTGGACACCGGAGAATACCGAGGACGGTGAAGAAACGTGGTCCGAGGACTGGTGGTGTCCGGAGGTGGCTGGGGAGCGGCCGTGACATCAGGAGAGTTACGGCGGAGCCAGGTTAGTGTTTGTGTCTTGGGAGTAGCCGGGAGAGGGTAGGAAAAGAGGGGGGGTGAATTCGGGCAGAAGCGTATAACAGAGGGACTAGTATAGCGTGAACCCTTTTGCGACTAAATACGCCCTAGTTAAAGAACACTTACCGTCGGTTTGAATGTGAGTGTGCACCATTTCTTTTTCCAGTTGGACACTGAACTTACCTTTACTAAGAAGCTTATACCCATATATTTTTCCGTTCTTTCCCTTCCTTTCTTTATCCTTGCCTTGCCTTATCCTTGGCGGTTGGAACTATTCTCGAGGCACCTTAACAAACCTATTGCACCAAGGTGTGGTGATGGCAATACACCTCTAAAATAGTACCATATACCATTCTGACGGCTCCTTTTCATTTCTTTATCCTCCTATGAGCCTCCGGGGTGAACACCACGGTCAACGACAACCCGAAAGCAGGACAACACCCTTATCCTCGTCAGACCATTCCAGTTCAAGGGATACATCGGATGAAGAGGAAAAGCATCCAATAACTATATCACAACAACCTGCATCTGCTACTTTTGTTAATAAATCTTCTTTTAAACCTATACTTAAGCCTCCACGCCTGTTCATCAAGCCTGCTCTCCCACAAGTGGTGTCAGAAGTGGGATACAAAGGCGAAATGGAGGCTGCTCTAGCAAAGATGGCTGAAAATCAAGAACATCTGGGGAAGGTTATGGAACGCTTTTTGACTGTTGTCGAGAAAGATCGAGGAAAATTACACCAAGTGCTCGCTGGTCAAGAACAGACACAAGGGGCCGTTATGGACAAACTTACTACGGCCCTTGGCCAACAAAGAGGTCCTACGACTTTGCCCTCAGTAGTACTACAGCGATATATAGCTGGAGAAGATCCGGATTTTTTCTTTAGTAATTTCGAACGCATGGCAAGTGCCGCCTCATGGCCCGCAGATAAATGGGGACAGTATTTGGGACCACTGTTATCAGGAGACCTGCAGGCCGCTTATCAGGCTGCAACCCTCCAGGGAACAGTTCCCTATGCAGAGATTAAAAAATGCATCCTAGAGAGACTGGGAATCGATGATGAAACCTATACAATCAAGCTAAGACAAATGAAAGAAGGCCCACAAGAGACACCTTGTGCCCTGTACTTTAGGGTAAAGGACATGGCGGACCGTTGGCTAAAACCTGCCACTACAGACAAGGATGGAATCATGGCAAAGATTTATCTGGAACAATACCTAACCTCCTTGCATCCCCCCATTCAACGTTGGGTTCGACAACAGGCAAACCTCACTCTAGAAACTGCAGTAGAAATAGCTAGTGCTTATAGGAGGGCCCAGGACTTTCAGAAGGGTAAAGAAGAAAATGTAGGGAAAACCGGGGGACACCCAATTCATAGGCCGATAAGACCTCCTATAGCCAAAAAGCCTGAAATACTTGCACTTGTTCCTAGCAATCCCCTGCCCAGTATCCCGTTCATCAGACCTCCTGTAACTGGACCCCAGTGTTTCCAATGCGGGGGAATGGGACATATAGCCTGATTTTCCCACTACGAGAGGAGCCTATGGAAATAGGAATGGTTCGCAATTACTATTGCTCTCCCCCCAACAAGAAACTTCCTCCTTACAAATGCACTGTCTCTGTGAATGGACAACCAGTTACAGCCTTAGCTGACACAGGGTGTCTACATAGTGTAGTCCGGCCTCAAGACTTAGGTAACAATATAGGTCCCATTGACGGTATGGTAGCCATTAAATGTGTACATGGAGACACCAAACCGTATCCTACCGCCAATGGTATTAATTCAACATCCTCAGGATCAGGGCACGTCCCTGACTGTAGGTTTAATACCCCGACTACCAGAACAAGCTATTCTTGGTAATGATTACGCCAAGCTACCCCAGTTGCTGCACTCAGGATCAGAGGAAGTGAATGAATGGCTAGCTACAGCTCCATTTTCTAAATACACAGAAAAAGAATGGCCACCTTCCAAACCCCGGAAAAGCCGAAATCAGAGAAGGGCTGAAAAAGGAATAAAACCTTTGGTAATGCCAGTCATTCCGATAGAAAATCCTTGGGAAACAGATCGCAATTTTCATGCTGCACAGCGAGAGGACCCTGTACTTCAAGAGGCGTGGAAAAATGCACTCGAAGAAGAGGACCCACAACATGTAGGTCCATATTTTTTTTTACTAAAAATGGATTGTTGTATCGGAAAGGAGGCCTCGACCAAATAGCCCAGTTGTTAGTACCAGAACCCTTTTGAGAAAAAGTATTGTATCTTGCACATAGTCACCTTTTAGGGGGTCATTTTGGGGCGGAGAAAACGGAGAAAACCATTGTAGAAAAATTCTACTGGCCAGGGATATACCAGCAAGTAAAGAAATACTGTAGAGAATGTTCTATTTGTCAGCGACACAGTCTGTATCATCCCCCCGAGCCCCGTTGCTACCACTTCCCATTATCAATGACCCTTTTAGTCGAGTGGGTATGGATATAATTGGTCCCCTATTACCTTCTCGAAGTGGATACAGATATGTACTGGTTATGGTTGATTACGCCACTAGATTCCCTAAGGCTATACCACTCCGTCGTCCTGACACTACTATGTTTAGCCAGTAGGTTGTATAAATTCTGTCTGCTCTATTTTTTTTTTTTTTCTGTTTTCTTTTAACTGTGTTGTGTTATTGTATGGTAGTCCTCCTTACTCAAAGCGCCGGGACACTCTTTTTGAGTAGCCGCGCGCTATACAAAAATAAATATAACATAACATAACATAACATAATATAGCCAAAGCTATGATTGGAGTCTTTTCCAGGGTAGGATTTCCCAAAGAGATCCTAACTGATCAGGGAACACCTTTTGTCTCCAAACTGATGAAAGATATATGTAAACAGTTAGGGATAAAACAAATCAGAAACTCTGTATACCATCCACAGACGGATGGATTGGTGGAAAGATATAATGCCACCATCAAAGCCACTCTTAAGAAGCTGCTGGACCTAGAAACCAGAAGGTGGAAAGACATTCTTCCCTTGGCACTCTTTGCCATCAGGTGTAAGGAACAAAAGAGTACTGGTTATTCTCCCTTCGAGTTACTCTATGGACATAAACCCCGCACCCTCTTAGATATGGCCCGAGAACAGTGGGAGACTGAACGAGACAATACCAAACCCTTACCGGAGTACGTGTCAAATCTAAAAACACATTTAGGACAAATACGAGAGATAGTCAGAAACAATTTAGAAGATGCACAAAACGCACAAAAGATCCAATATGACAAAGGGGCCAAACTGAGAACTTTCCAGGTGGGGGACCTTGTATTACTTATGATGTCATCATCAGACCAGAAACTGTTTGGACAATGGCAGGGACCCTACACAGTACTCCAACAAGTCACCCCTGTACCCTACCGCATAGAAGTAGACAGCAACAAAAGAATCTCGCAGATTTATCATGTGAATCTGCTAAAGAAATGGGAGGGACCGGCTCCAGTAGCTGTTCACAGCGTAGAAACCCCGGGGCCCCTGTTTCAACAATGCATCGATCCAGATTTACCTAAAACTTTACACGACAGGTTAATCGAGGTGTTGCAACCTCTTGATTTTGTCTTTTCCACTACCCCAGGAGTGACCAACCTTATTGAGCTCGCCATAAGAACACCACCTGGTAAGCGAGTTAGACTAAGACCCTACCGTATACCTGAAGCAAGGCGACAAACAATAAGAAAGGAAGTACAAAAGATGTTACAGATGGGAATTATAGAACCATCTAAGAGCAAATGGAATTCCCCCATTGTACTCGTGCCTAAACCGGATGGGTCAATTAGATTTTGCATTGACTTTAGAGAGGTGAATAAGATTTCAGAGTTCGACACTTACCCACTCCCTCGAGTGGATGAAATGGTAGAAAGAATAGGGAAAGCCAAATACATCAGCACCCTAGATCTGTGTAAAGGTTATTGGCAGATACCTTTAAAAGAAGAAGACAAGGAAAAAACAACCTTTTCCACACCCGACGGGTTGTACCAATTTAGAATGTTGCCTTTTGGTTTACATGGAGCCCCTGCAACATTTCAGAGAGCCATGAATACAATTCTAAGGCCCTATGATGATTTTGCTGGAGCTTACATTGATGATATTGTAATATACAGCGACACATGGGAACAACACTTTACCCATCTCACCACAATCGTGCAAACCTTAGGTACGCAGGGTTTAAAAATCAACCCAGCCAAAAGTCATTTAGCAGCCCAAACAGTCAAGTATCTAGGATACTTATTGGGGGAAGGTGTCATAAGACCACAGCCGTCGAAATTATCGGCCATTTCCCATATACCATTTCCCAAAACAAAAAAAGATTTGAGAGCATTCCTGGGTTTACTAGGTTACTATAGAAGATTCATCCCTCAGTTTTCCCAGATGGCGGCTCCCCTGACTGATCTTCTACAGAAGAACTGTAAAGCGGAACAGATATTACAATGCCCTCCTAGTCAAGTACGACTTTCCTTTGATGCTCTGAAAAAGTCTCGAACATCGGAAACTGTCCTAATTAGTCCGGATTATTCTCGTCCTTTTGTTCTACAAACGGACGCCTCTGATCAGGGGTTAGGTGCAGTCCTTTCTCAAGAGACACCTCAGGGAGAGAAACCAATTCTGTACATTAGCCGTAAACTCTTCCCTCGAGAGAAAAATGATGCAACAATCGAGAAAGAAGCCCTCACCATCAAATGGGCAATAGAAACCTTGCGGTACTATCTGGAAGGAAGAGAATTCACTCTGTTCACAGATCATGCGCCATTAGAGTGGCTAGCTAGGAATAAAGGCCACAACGAGAGAGTGCTGAGATGGTTTCTATCCTTACAACCTTATAGATTTCACACTCGACATAGAAAAGGGCGAGAACAAGGGAATGCTGACTATCTGTCAAGATATCCACAAGAGACACAACCCCCTAGAAGAAAGACAGCAAGGGAAAGGGGATGTGAGAAAACTCCTGAGCGGAGTGAGGTTCCTTACCAATCCCCAAGACCACAAGATCCAGACTCCTCTCCTCTGCTTCCACAGGGACGCGATCGGAACTACAACCCGGAAGTCCCGCCTTCGCGAACCGGAAGTGGATACTCGGGACCAATAATAGAGGAGTGGAACGACCGTGACGGAGAGGAGGAAGAAGGCGGAAAAGTGACAACCAGGAAGGAAGACGCGGGACCCGACCAACGGAAAGAAGATGCGGGACCCGGTTTGAAGCACGAAGACGCGGGACCCGACCAACGGAAAGAAGACGCGGGACCCGGCCTGAGGAAAGGAGAAGACGCGGGACCCGGTTGGCAGAGAGAAGACGGGGACCCGGTTTGCAGAAAGAACACGCGGGACCCGATACAGAGAAGACCTGGACACCGGAGAATACCGAGGACGGTGAAGAAACGTGGTCCGAGGACTGGTGGTGTCCGGAGGTGGCTGGGGAGCGGCCGTGACTCAGGAGAGTTACGGCGGAGCCAGGTTAGTGTTTGTGTCTTGGGAGTAGCCGGGAGAGGGTAGGAAAAGAGGGGGTGTGAATTCGGGCAGAAGCGTATAACAGAGGGACTAGTATAGCGTGAACCCTTTTGTGACTAAATACGCCATAGTTAAAGAACACTTACCGTCGGTTTGAATGTGAAATGAAATGAAAATAAATTTATAACGCGATGAACTCAGCCCAATGGGCATCAAGGCGCCTATTGGTGAGTGTGCACCATTTCTTTTTCCAGTTGGACACTGAACTTACCTTTACTAAGAAGCTTATACCCATATATTTTTCCGTTCTTTCCCTTCCTTTTTTTATCCTTGCCTTGCCTTATCCTTGGCGGTTGGAACTATTCTCGAGGCACCTTAACAAACCTAGTGTACCAAGGTATGGTGATGGCAATTCACCTCTAAAATAGTACCATATACCATTCTGACGGCTCCTTTTCATTTCTTTATCCTCCTATGAGCCTCCGGGGTGAACACCACGGTCAAGGACAACCCGAAAGCAGGACAACACCCTTATCCTCGTCAGACCATTCCAGTTCAAGGGATACATCGGATGAAGAGGAAAAGCATCCAATAACTATATCACAACAACCTGCATCTGCTACTTTTGTTAATAAATCTTCTTTTCAACCTATACTTAAGCCTCCACGCCTGTTCATCAAGCCTGCCCTCCCACAGTAACCATGCAAAACAACTGTTTCTTTAACAACTTGTTGAGACCTCTCAAGTCTAGGATTAGTCTCCATTTCTTCTCCTTTTTGCGCACCAGGAAAAAACGAGAGTAAAACCTCTTTCCCCTTTGACGAAAAAGAACCTTTTCTATAGCTCTCTTCTGGAGCATGAGTGAAAGTTCCATGAGTAAAAGGCATAGATTTTTGTGACTCATAGGTCGAGGAGGGGTCTGGGGAGGAATTTGAATGTACTCCATGCGAATGTCCAAATTGTATCAGTTGAAGAACCCAATAGTCCGTTGTTATTTGTTTCCAATTGTGTAAGAAATGGGAAATCCTTCCTCCTATTTTGGAGGGTGGAGAGGAAATGGAGACCGGCGGTAGAGAAAAGTCATTGCCGCCGAGCAGCGTCCTTCTGTCGTCCTCCCTTTCCTCGAAAAGAGGTCTTAGTGCAAGAGGATTGCTGTTGTTGACGTTGTTGGTATTGTGGTCGATATTGTTGGTTGGAGGAAGAATAGGAAGACAGATAGTTTTGGTAGTCTACTCTGGTGGAAGGTTGACCTCTACCCCTTAAACCACCAAAAGCAGGGTTCTTAAATTGAAGGGTACCCAAAGCCCTAGCTGTGTTGGTATCCTTTGTTATGCCCTGAAGAGCTTCATCAATATGCGTGCCAAAAAGAAGCTGACCATCGTAGGGCATGTCCAGAATTTTTGTCTGGACTTCCGTCCGGAAAGGGTGTCTGTTATAGCGCCCTAATAACGCTAAGGAATTAGACGCACTCACTGTTAATGCAGACATGGAAGAAAAACATTTCCCAATATTGTCAAGTCGTCTGCCTTCCTTGTCTGGAGAAGCGGACAGCGGAGCAGAAGGGTTTTTAGATTTCCACTGAGCAGCCTGAATGATGACGGAATCAGGCCTGGGATGTCCGCTAAGGCAGGCTGGAGCGGTGTCCAGAGCTCTGTATTTTTTGTCTAGCCCCGGTAACACTGGGGGAACTGAAGATGAATTGTGCATCATTTTAACACCCTGATCCCAGATGTAGTCTATAATGGGCACAGATCTAACAGACTTCTTAAAAGGTTCCTTAAAGTCATAAAGGAAACAATCCTGCTGGTGAGAAGGCATAGGGATATGGAAACGTTGTGCAGCCCTTTCCAAGACATTATGAAAACCCCCGATATCCTCAGGTGGCGAATCAGCTTGAGTAGGTACAGAGGACGCTGGACACAGGATAACAATCATCCCACTCATCATGAGTCGATTGGGAATCATGGAGTTCTCCTTCCACTTGTTGATCATCCTCCTCATCATCAACCGCGGAAGGTGGAGGTGGTAGCGTGACAGGCACAGACTGTGGAGGTAGAGGTGGAGGCTGTGGCCTTGGCGGCGGACAGACAACTGGAGCAAAAGACGTAGCAGTAGTAAGAAATCTCTGCTTGTAGTCAGTAATCAAAAATTGGAGGTCAGAAACCAAAGACGCAGGAAGACAAACCATGGGAGGTTGGGGAGGATGGCTGTCGTCAGAATAGTATGTCTGGTCTTCTGGTTCTTGCTCGTCATAGTCCAAACGGTCATGGTACTTGACATGCAGCTCAGAAGGACTTGTAGCAGTTCCGAACATACTGCCATCGTCTGAGTCTTCCTCCTCTTCCAAAAGGTGAGTCGGAGGTAATGGCTGGACCCTGCTAAGAGAAGTCAGGGCAGGTGTCAACGTACATTTTGTTATTTTAAGATGGACATACGCACTTTCTACTTTGGACTCTGGTGTCGTCGACGAGCCCGTCATCGGTGTAGTCGTCGACGGTGAAGCACCAACGGACACAATTGAAGCTAACGTCGACGAAGCTCCCGTCGACGGAGCCATCGTGGTTGACGGAGCCCTCATCGACGGTGTCGTCGGCGGCAGAGCCTTCGGCGTCGATAGAGTAGACGTCAACGGAACATTCTTCGTCAACGCAGGCGTCTACGCTCTCGTCGGCGATCGAAGCGCTGATGCTGGCTTGGACGTCGACGATGATTTCTTAATTTTTATCGTCGACGATACAGGTTTAACAGCTGATGAAGTCATCGTCGGTGACGTGGACACTGCAGGCTACCAAGTGGTGCCCAGATGCCTCCAGATCGTGAAATAACGCGGAGTGAATGTTTGACAGAGTCATGATATGCGCCCCCGCCACCAATGAGAATAATTCAGCGACATGAAGCACATGTTTCGGCAGCGTTCCAAGAGAGCATACCCACGGATTCACTCCGCGTTATTTCGCGATCTGGAGGCATCTGGGCACCACTTGGTAGCCTGGGTGCCTAAACAATAATTTTTTCAAGCAAAACGGTGATACTGAGACTCCTTAACCACACATGAAAGCAGTGATCCAGAAGACTTAAGAGTCTTGTTGGTCCTGAGGAGAACCCCACCAGTTTGAGGGTTCAAAACGCGTCGACCTGGTCCCAGGTCACACCGACTGTGTATTTTTGGGTTGTAAGAAAAGAAAAATTCAGCTATATTCATTGCGAAAAAAAGACAAAATATTTGTGAATTTTCATGATAATGTTTCACTCTTTGTTTTGTGATTATATTGTGTACATTGGGACCACTGTATAGTATGATTGTTTGAAGTTTGAGAGAGGTGTATATGTGGTTTAGGCTAAATGTGGTAATTGTAAATGTTGTGTATATTTTGTATATATCTGTATAGATAAGTTGTTGTTTATTTCATGTAAGGATACTATGCACAAAGAATACAGTGTTTTCAAAAATAAAAAAAACAAATAATTTGAATAAATCATTAGATGGCTCAAATGATCAAGCAGACTTTTATGTTTTGTTCATAAGGGTTTATTGGTAGATTTTGTAGGAGTTTGTCTTAGTCCTGGCACACGTTCTGTTCTATATAGCATTTTGACTCAGCCTGACTGAGTTCGAGTCAAGGCCGAGTACTGTTCTTTTTACCAGGAAGCACAGGGCCTAAAAAGGCCTTTCTTAGGAGTATCTGCCATGAAGATATTGAGAACTTCACAAAGAAGAAGGAATGGTGAAGAAAAATCAATGGAAATCCAGAAACAAGGAAACACTGAGCACAGCTCAGTGGAGACTCCCTTAGCACGACGTGTGGTAGAAAATCTGAGGGACTAGAGCTCCTTCCATGAAAGTTCCAGAGGGTGGTGATAGCTGATTGGTTCTTTTCTAGAGTTTGGGCCTTTTTACAAAAGGACATGGATATGTTACTAATGTAAGGCTCCTGGACTATTACTCTATATGTCTAATGAGACATTACTTTATTGATGTACCGGGGACTCCCATCCCGACAACGGGGAATGATTCAGGCATGTGAATCTATGAAAGATACCCTAATACTGGATAAGTATTTGTTCTGTCTTTATAAAATAAACTTGGTAATAGTTCTCAATATTACTCGGTCATCCTTGAATTGTAAGAGAGGTTCTGTAACGGTAAAAGCTGGAATTTTGCTTATTCCCCTTGCTGAAGTGAAGAGCCAAGAGAAGAGCCATTTTCCACGATACATAGTTTATGTTTGCCTTATGAAAAGGCTCAAATGGGTCTTTCATGAGCTGTGATAGGACTGTATTTAACTACCAGGATACCAGAAGACGTTTCATAGGAGGAAAAAGGCTGACTAGTTATTTTATGAATTCCTTAATTAGTCTAGTAGACTATAAAGAAGCTTTGCCTTCCCTTCTCAGAAATCTCGAAATTTCCCCTCAATGTACTTTAACTGAGTATGTGCTAAGCCTGACTTCGCTACATGAAGAAGGTAAGACAGCAACTGTTCTGGAGAAGATTTAAAGGGATGTAGATTGTTATTGATATTATTATAGTGTGGTAAAGTGCACAGCTACCTGCAATGGGTTTCCTGGCGGTACGCGAAACTGACATGATCTCAGGGACTGTGCATTGTGTTCCATAGTTTAGGCCATAGGTAGAATGCCCGTCTTCCTTGGCATGCTCTATTTAATCTTGGAACTGAGAAACGGTTGGCGTTGCTGGATCAAAGGTAGCGATGTGGAATGTAGGGACACAGCAAATATCTGAGATATTTAGGGCCTTTTTATGCTCTTATTTTGTGCATGCAGCATAATGTTATGAAACTAATATTTTTTTCCACCGGCAGTCAGTGGAGCTCATGCAAAAGTTTAGCTGTGGAGATGAATTTTGGCAGCTTTAGAAGCCTCCTGGCGTCAGCATTTTAGTAACACCCAGATATAAATGTTTCCATAATCCATTCAGGAAAGAATCAATGCTTGCATCACTGCTCTTTGGGCTGGGAATGGTAGGCAGAGAAGAATCTTTTTCAGCCATCTAAGTATTCCAAAGGAGGAAGCCACTACCTTGGTGATCTGGGTGTTCCTTGGGAGCTTGCTATATACCCATAAGTCCACATTCTTAACAGGAGGCATTGGGGTGGGGCTAAGCCTAAGAGTCTTGGGCCATAGCTGAGTACCCTACAACTGGTGCTGCTTAAGATGTAAGTCTTTTCACTGTTCAATTTGAGGTGGTTGGTGTTCATCCAGGCCAGCACTTTAGACAGGCAGGTATTTAGGACACTGCATTCTTGTTTTCCTGGGCTATCATAGAGATGACAATCAGCGTGTCATCGCCTTATGAAAAGAGAGTAAAACCAGAGCTCTCTAATATGTCAACCAGAGGGCGTACATACACATTAAACATAGTTGGGCTGAGGGTTGAGCTGTGCTGCATGCCACAGGAGAGAGGGTAGATCTGGGCGCAGTGCAGAGTTTTGTGAACTTGCAAGCATCGATCTTGTACAAAGGACTTGAATCATAGCAGAGTGTTGCCAAACACCCCTAAGTATTCTATCTTTGTAGCAAGAGGTTATGACTGACCGTATCAAAGGCTGCACCTAGGTACAATCGAATCAGAGCAGTGGTGCCGCCTCTGTCCAACTGAGCTTTAAGAATTTCCTTTACTCCAGTAGGGCTAACTCTGTACTATGCCCAGCTCTAAAGCCTGATTGGGACTGATGGAGAAGATCATTGGAAACAACAAACATTGTGAGCGGTTTATTTGTGTGTTTTTTCCAAGATCTTAGCCAGTATTGGGAATAGTGAGGTAGGCCTGTAATTTGCCCAGTTGCTGAAGTCCACGTTTGTTTATTTGAGTAATGGCCTGGCCATGGTGTGCTTCCATGCCTTGGGAACATATCCTTCTCTTAAAGAGCCGTTCAAATGCTGTGCAAGATTCTCCAACACATGCGGGTCCAGCTTGCCCCGAAATATGGGTAGGTAGTGGGTCAAGGCAGGAGCCTGATTTTGTTATTCAGGATCGCTGTAAATGATCCCAGGTCCAGAAGTGTAAATTTGTTCAATGCGTGAGGAGGTCGGGGGAAAGGACTCATGAGAAGATCTCCCTTAATCATTATCTGAAGGTGCCCTGCTAGATTCCAAGTCTGGAATTTTCTTGAGTCATCCTGAGAACTATAATGACTAGTACTAGCAGGACTAGTAGTGGTAGAAAGAGAGGTCAATGTATTGGCTACCTTTTCCACCCACCTAGAACTGTCTGAAGGGTCAGTTCATCACATTGGGAACAAAGAACTAGGGGGGGGATATCTTGGTGGTGTCTGATACACATTCACAACTTGAAAGAGGGGCTTCAAGCTATTTTGAGCTTTAATGATTTTGTCTGCAAAAAACGATGCGCTAGAGGTACAGCAGTTTTTATGATGGTCCTTTAGCGCCTGTTAATAGACTGTTTTATTCCTTTCTGCATATGATTTTCTTCAAGTTCTTTCTAGGTGTTTGCATTTCTTTTTTTCTTCATAGTGTAGTGTATCATTAAACGATGGTGCTAAAGGGAGTATTAGGTGATGCCTGACTTGACTCACAGGTAGAACAGCATCCACAGATGATCAGAGCCAATTCTCAATGGTGGTCAAGTCCGCCTCCACTTACTGGCTCATTGTTGGGCCACTAGTCTTTAGATTCAAAGCTGACATATCAATTTTAGACCATTTTCTCATGGTTGTCGATATGTCATGATTTCTTTGGTTGCTATGTAAGGATGAGGTATTAAAGGAAAATGGTACTGCCAAGTGGTCAGAACACACTAGGGAAATTGGGGAGTTAGAATGAATGCTCTTCAAATTTGAGAACTGGGGGTCGAGCAAATGACCCACCTTATGTGTAGGCCCTTTATAATGAGCTTAATGTCTAAGGCTTGGATATCCTCTATAAATGTTGGAGCTGTGATACATTCCTTACAATCAAGGCAAATGTTGAGATGACCTACTATTGTGAAATTGCCGTATTTCAGGATATATGGTGAGAGGATCTCTAAGATCTGGGTACACCAATTACCCAATAGTTTAGGGGGGATGATACATTAGCGCTCCTGACAAAGCAATGTTGTTTTATATTGAAAGGGAGAACAAAAGACTATCAGAGACAGAAGTCTCCAGGTTCCTCATTCTGCACTGATATTTTGATTTGAAATTGATTGCAATTCCATCTCCCCCCCCCCCCCGTCATGCCTTGACAAGCAAGGGTGATCATGTTGTATGCATTGGGCAGGGAAGCAAGTATGTCCTGAACCAAAGCTTCGTTAAGCCATGTTTGAGTTAGGACGAGGGTGTCTGGGTTATGGTCAGTAAGATAATCAAAGATTTCCCTTTGGAGCCATAGTTAATACTAAAGCACTGATTATGACCCGTGCCTGTCTTCCATAGGTAACGTTTGGGCTAAGGCCAGGTATCAAAGTGATTGGTTCCCCAGTCACAATGTTAAAGTTGCATTGTGCACATTTATCATTGTTGACACTTAATAGAGGAAAGGCAGGCTGCTGGCATACTGGGACGGAGAGCGAGTAGGCGCTGTGCTGCATACACTAACTTCCCTGGAGCAAATAGGCCATCATTCCGGGACCCTGGTCGCGTTTGGGCATGAACGGGCCTAGGCAGGTGCATACGGACTTGTCTTTGGAGTGCCTAATTGATACACCAATAGCAGAATATTTTCCATTTTGCGCTGATTGATTTTCATTCCTGTGGAATGATCAGCAATCCAAACTCATTGTCTTGAGGAGCAAGACTGATAAATTGAGCGACTTTATTTGAGGATGGAAAATATAAACTTTGTTAATTGAAATGAGATTCGCCACATGCTTTAATTGGATCTGTGGGCACACTGATAGGAGAAGATGTTCTATTTACCAATATTGCCTTGCCCATGCTGGAGCTATCAGAATGAGGCAGCACGGTTTCTGTATCATTTTCATAATACCTTTGGGAATGAGAGGGGAAGGTGGAAAAATGTAAGAAACATTCCTGTCCAGGCTATTAGAAATGCTTTCCCCGAAGACCTTTTTGAGGAAATCTGCTTGCGTACATCTTGCATTTCTTTGTTTTGAAGAGTTGCGAACATATCCAGATTCGGGGTACCCCACTGTTTGAAGACCTGAAGTAACTGCTCCTGGTTCTTTTTCCATTTGTGGCACTGTTTCGCAGTCCTGCTTAGAGAATCTGCCCATTTGTTGTCCACCCTGGGACGTGCTCCACTTGTAAAGAGATGTTGTGGGTAAGGAACCATCTCCATATTTAATGGGCTTGAGAGGACAGTATCTTTAATATAGTTCCCCCTTGCTTGGCGATATAGAACATAGTTGTGGTACTGTCCGTCCTTTCTAAGATCTATGAATTGCGAATTCTGTGAAAAAAGGATCGCAGGCCTAGGAAAACAGCCTTTACCTCCAAAAGGTTGATGTGCATTTTTAACTCTTGAACGGACCATTCTCCAAGAATTTCCAGTTCTTGAAGATGAGCTCCCAAACCTTCAAAGGAAGCCTCATTGTCATCACAAAATGAGGATGCATTGATCCTGCAGTGGAATCATGTGCAGATGACAATTTGGAATTAATGCAATGCAGGAAGACTTCATTTCCAACATTGACTTCAATGTCCGTACAGAAGTGGACTCTTTTCTTGAAACAGAAGCTGTTATTTCCATTATACGTTGATTCTCTCCATAATTGGATAAGCTTTGGAGACCTTTCTCAGTTCAACTTCAGACCCATACTTTTGAACATCCAAAGACAGGCCAAAGCAGATCTTCTTGCTGAGCAGAATGTGTGAGCCTTGACAAGCCAGACGTCCGGGTATGGAAATACCTGGTGACCATTTGTTCCAAAGATTGCTGTTAAAGCGGCCATGCATTTTGTGACACCCCTGGGAGCCGATTGAAGCCTAAAGTGAAGTACTTTGAATTTGTAGTGGCACCATGCCACCTTGAACCTCAGAAATTGCTGATGTTTTACATGTATGGGGATGTGGAAGTACACTTCTAAGAGGTAGAAAGACGGCATGTAATTCCCCGGATTTAGTAGAAGTAAAATCTCTTTCAGAGAGAGCAATTTGAAAGGTTGTTTCTTGTATTTGTTCAGTAGCCTCAGAACCATAACTTAACTCCATTTTCCAGACTTTTGCTTGATTAGGAAGTAGGTTGAATAGAGATGCGTAGAAAGAACCTCCTCTATTGCACCTTTGGAAATAAGTGAACGTATTTCCTGCTTTACCAGAACAAAAAGTTGATGGCTCCTCTTGCAAGGAGGATGATCGGGAGGCTTTTGAACAAATTCCAAAGTGTGACCACGTTGCATTACGTCTAAAACCCACTTGTCTGAAGAGATTCTCTTCCAATGATCGTAAAATTTGAAGAAGGGTAAGCTTATGTATTGTTGATGAGACTCCAAATTGACTAGTGTCTGGAAATTGTGACTGCCATCTAGCCGCTTCCTGGGCTTTTCCTCCCACTGAGGGCCCTCTACGCGTCAGCTGCTGTGAATAGGTGGAAGCTGAGGAGGCTCTGAACTGCTGTTGAGCTTTGTATTGAGGCTGATATTCCTTCTGGGATTAGAGTTGATACCTATAAGAGTGATAGGAAGCTCTTGCTCTGAATTGGCCTCTCCCTCTTTCTCCATAACAGGGTTGAAAACGTTGTTGCTGCAACATCCCCAGAGAACGTGCTGTGTCGGTATTAATTTTAATAGATTGTAGGGCATCAACGACATGGTTTCCAAATAGATTTTCGCCATCGAAAGGCATATCCAAAATTTTTGCCTGAACTTCCAGGCAGAAGGATGCTGCCTTTAACCATCCTTGCTGGCATAGCACAGCCACACCCTCCATTTGCCTGAAAGCTGTGGAGAATATATCCATAGCTGCGTCAATAATTTAAGAAGAAGCTCCTTTACCTTCTTGCAGCATTTCTTTGGCCTCTTTCTTTTTGTTGTATGGTAAAAAGTCAATGAGTGTGACCATATCTGTCTATTATACCACTCTGTGATGGCTACAGCATTAGACATTCTAATGGAAGTGGCTGCCACTGCCAAACATTTTTTTGCCGATGTTATCTAGCTATCTTCCTTCTTTGTATTGTGGTGCTGAACACTGTGTGTAAGGGTTCGTGGAGTGCCTTTGGGCTGCCTGCATGACCACAGAGTCAGAGCAAGGATGTCCTATTAGACAGGTAGGTTATAACTTTCAACCATTTCTCCCAAATGTAATCCACAGTGAAATTGATCTAATTGATTTCCTCACTGAGTCCTTGAAAATATAAAAGAAAACATTCCATTTGTTTTACTGGCAGAGGTAAGTCAACTCACTTGGAAGCATGTTCGAGGAGTTCATGTAAACCTCCTATATTTTCTTGAGGAGAGCTTGCCGGTTGTGGTGATGGCTATGGAGATGAAGGGGCGATACAGTTGTCGCACTACTGAGCAGTTTAAAGAAAAGGGGTTACCTTGTGTCCCTCAGAACCTGGGTGATTATGATTAAATGCAAGAGTGGTTCTGTTGGGTAAGACAAATCGCTTTGTAGATGCTAATTAATGCAAGACATACGTATGAGAGCTCTCTGAAACACATATAAGGTGAGATAATGAATCCTCAAGCAAAACTAATAATCAATTTCTTAAAACCCAGAGGTGATTTGCAATGTATTTATATTGTGATTCAATCACGTTACATTGGAATTAATTCATTCAACAATGATATTAGATATTTTTTTCAAAAAGACTGTCGAACACAAGTGAAAATTATGTGACAATTAGTGACAAGTGCTCAATGCGTGAAGCAATGTACAGTGTGATACAAAATTCATATATACAATTATGTACAGGTGTAAAGTTGGTCAGAATATATTTCACATCCAAGGATACCTAGCATTCATTTCAAGGATCCTGGAGTTTTCTGAACCATTGGTGGGCGTCGATGTTTCGACCCTATTGCGCCCCAGTTGGTGGTCGCGTCGGGTCTTTATCAAGACTGGAGGGGAGGGGGTGGACAGTCTGAAATGGACAAAGAGGTGTTTCAGAGGGCTGCGTGTGAAATGCGTGTGTACACTGTGCGTGAAAACTGCACATGTGCTGGGCAGGTGAGCAGAAAATACTCACATTGAAGTCAGGAGGGAATTCCTCTGCCTGATCTTGAGCCAACCGGTCAAGTCTAGAAAGGGAAAGGGATATCATGTAAAGGATCCTAACCCAAGGTACCATGAGGCGGGGAGGTGGTGAAGTGACCGCTCTCACGTTGTGGGATCATGCAACAAGGACTAGATGCGTGATTTAGGTAACCGCTCTTGCAGAGCGGGAACATGAAATGAAGATCATGGAGAAATGACCGCTCTTGCGTTGTGGGTTCATGCAACAAGGATCGATAGCGTGATTGTGAGAGCCGCGCTTGCGAAGCATGATCATGTAATGACGATCAAGAGCTATTTACTAGCCCCTTGTATATTTAAGAACAGAGTGCAATCTGATAAATACCTACAATGCGGGTCTGGTGGTGTGCTCTTAAAGTGCGTGAATATTGCGGTATTAATTGCTTAAGCACAGATGACTGTGGGCGGAGGAATAGCCGGGTTAATAATCTAAAGGCTATGATGTTAGTCTAGAGGCTGAGTGGGCTGCTCGTAAAGGTGCCTGCGCGATTCAGCGTGGTACGTGATCTACAGTGAAGGACGCTCGATCCCGTTGCTGTGTGGGCTGGGGGCACCAAACTCATGAAATGGTGACCCGCGAAAGGGCACGCGTTGGCCATCGCGGTTGAACCAGAAGGTGTGCTCTTACCCAATATACGCAGAAGTCGACCGAGGTCTTTGCTCTCTGGAAACGACAGCTTGCTAACGATAGCGTGCACGGCTGAAACATCCGTTGCTAGGCAACGCCGGGACTGCCGCTCTGATATCACCCGCCTGCGTTATGACGTGAGTGGAGGGGCGTGATGACCTCGTGACTAGTGGGCGTGTGAGAGGCAGATCTGATTTAACTATGCAAAGCCGTGTGGGGACAGTTGCAGTCATAAAAGGGGTGTGTATCCCTATAACAAGAATTAATTACGCAATATTTGTTTGAGAGATGACAGTTACTAACACGAATGCACCAGATATGAACAATTAAATTGTACATAGCCACATACGTTTAACACGAAATGGGAAACACTTGTAATGGACATATACATGGTATTTACAATGGGTGCAAAAGTCCTGATTCATTAGTGTTTACACTAGACATATACATGGTATTTACAATACGTGCAAAAGTCCTGATTCATGAGTGTTTACACTAAATTGATGATTAATTTAGGGAACATGAGGTCCAAGAGTAGCGCATGTAGCCCTTGGTTAGTAATGCTAGTGCTGTAATACTCAGGCAAGTGGGCTAAGCGATTGACAGTAATTGGGGGAGAAAGGTTCAACAGTGCTGGTGGCTATCACAGGAGGCCCATTTGTTTGGATATCTCCTCATGTTCGTTAAGGCCTGCTTCCACCGAGTTCAAAATGTGTATCCATTTGCACTCCTTTCTGTTCAGTGCAGCAGACAAGGAGCCACCCCTGGGGTTGGCATTGATTTTCTCCACCACTCTTCACCGGATGTTTTCTGGAGCGTGATCACAGTTTATGAAACGATCCACTAGGGGAGTTCCATGTACTTTGCAGCGGATTTTGCTCATGTGCTGCAGTATTCTCATCTTTACTTTTTGCGTGGTTTGTCCCACATACGGTTTGTTGCAAGGACACAAAATCACATAAATTACGTTCATGGTGTTACAGTTCGTGAGTGAGGGCAATTTATATGATCTGTTCTCATGGATCAAGGCCGGTCCCTCAATGCTCAATGGGCAGACTTTGCATGCACTGCATTTGAAGTGACCCAACACGGGCGGCAGACCTAGGTGGTCTCGAAGGTTGGGTGGTTTAGTTGGCTCCAGGAAAGCTTTTACCACACTGTCCTTCACATTGCGTCCTCTTTTGAATGCAAAGAGCGGGCTTTCTTCCATCTTGAGTTCGGAAGCCACCAAGTTCCAGTATTTCTTCACAATCTTTTTTGTCATATTGCTCTTAGAGTGGAAGGTCGTGACACATACCATCTTATTTGTGACTTGCTTTTTTTCTCTCGGGGCAAGCAGTTCCTCCCTGGGGCAATACCAAGCCCTTTTCTTCGCACGTTTGAGTAGGCCCAGTGGATACCCACGTTCTCATAGTCGTTTGGTCAATGTCTCACTTTCTTTGAAAAAGTCATCCCTCTTGGTACAGTTGCGTCTCATTCGCAGATATTGGCCAAAGGGCAGGTTATCTCTAAGATTACGAGGATGGTGAGAGTCATATTTGAGTAATGTATTTCTCTCTGTGGGTTTCCTGTAGAGATCACAGTAGATTAGTCCATCTTCTACTTGGAAGTTGAGATCCAGGAAAGCAATGCTTGACCGATCATAGTTGATAGTAAACTGAATGTCATTACACCTTTTGTTCAGCCATTCAAAGAAGCTTTTGAGGTCAGATTCTGTTCCTGACCAGATCATGATGACGTCGTCAATATATCTTTTCCATATTGAGATAGAGTTAATGTATGGGTTTTCCTCTGTATATAGATACTGTTCCTCATAGTTGTCCATATATAGATTAGCCAAGCTCAGTGCATAGGTAGCGCCCATGGCAACTCCTTTGCACTGAAAATAAAATTGTTGTTGAAAGATGAAATAGTTTTTCTTCATGGCAATCTCTAAAAGGTTAACTATGAAATTTGCGGGTAGGGTATTGATACCTATGGAAAAGATATATTGACGACGTCATCATGATCTGGTCAGGAACAGAATCTGACCTCAAAAGCTTCTTTGAATGGCTGTACAAAAGGTGTAATGACATTCAGTTTACTATCAACTATGATCGGTCAAGCATTGCTTTCCTGGATCTCAACTTCCAAGTAGAAGATGGACTAATCTATTGTGATCTCTACAGGAAACCCACAGAGAGAAATACATTACTCAAATATGACTCTCACCATCCTCGTAATCTTGGCCAATATCTGTGAATGAACCGCAACTGTACCAAGAGGGATGACTTTTTCAAAGAGAGTGAGACATTGACCAAACGATTACGAGAACGTGGGTATCCACTGGGCCTACTCAAACGTGCGAAGAAAAGGGCTTAGTATTGCACCAGGGAGGAACTGCTTGTCCCGAGAGAAAAAAAGCAAGTCACAAATAAGATGGTATGTGTCACGACCTTCCACTCTAAGAGCAATATGACAAAAAAGATCGTGAAGAAATACTGGAACTTGGTGGCTTCCGAACTCAAGATGGAAGAAAGCCCGCTCTTTGCATTCAAAAGAGGACGCAATGTGAAGGACAGATTGGTAAAAGCTTTCCTGGAGCCAACTAAACCACCCAACCTTCGAGCCCACCTAGGTCTGCCGCCCGTGTTGGGTCACTTCAAATGCAGTGCATGCAAAGTCTGCCCATTGAGCATTGAGGGACCGGCCTTGATCCATGAGAACAGATCATATAAATTGCCCTCACTCACAAACTGTAACACCATGAACGTAATTTATGTGATTTTGTGTCCTTGCAACAAACCGTATGTGGGACAAACCACGCAAAAAGTAAAGATGAGAATACTGCAGCACATGAGCAAAATCCGCTGCAAAGTACATGGAGCTCCCCTAGTGGATCATTTCATAAACTGTGATCACGCTCCAGAAAACATGCGGTGGAGAGTGGTAGAGAAAATCAATGCCAACCCCAGGGGTGGCTCCTTGTCTGCTGCACTGAACAGAAAGGAGTGCAAATGGATACACATTTTGAACTCGGTGGAAGAAGGCCTTAACAAACATGAGGAGATATCCAAACAGATGGGCCTCCTGTGATAGCCACCAGCACTGTTGAACCTTTCTCCCCCAATTACTGTCCATCGCTTAGCCCACTTGCCTGAGTATTACAGCACTAGCATTACTAACCAAGGGCTATATGCGCTACTCTTGGACCTCATGTTCCCTAAATTAATCATCAATTTAGTGTAAACACTCATGAATCAGGACTTTTGCACGTATTGTAAATACCACGTATATGTCTAGTGTAAACACTCATGAATCAGGACTTTTGCACGTATTGTAAATACCATGTATATGTCCATTACAAGTGTTTCCCATTTCGTGTTAAACGTATGTGGCTATGTACAATGTAATTGTTCATATCTGTTGCATTCGTGTTAGTAACTGTCATCTCTCAAACAAATATTGCGTAATTATTTCTTGTTATAGGGATACACACCCCTTTCATGGCTGCAATTGTCCCCACACGGCTTTGCGTAGTTAAATCAGATCCGCCTCTCACACGCCCACTAGTGACGAGGTCAACACGCCCCTCCACTCACGTCATCACGCAGGTGGGTGATATCAGCGCGGCAGTCCCGGCGTTGCCTAGCAACGGACGTTTCAGCCGTGCACGCTATCGTTAGCAAGCTGTCGTTTCCAGAGAGCAAACACCTCGGTCGACTTCCGCGTATATTGGGTAAGAGCACACCTTCTGGTTCAACCGCGATGGCTAACGCGTGCCCTTTCACGGGTCACCATTTCATGAGTTTGGTGCCCCCAGCCCACACAGCAACGTGATCGAGCGTCCTTCACTGTAGATCACGTACCACGCTGAATCGCGCAGGCACCTTCACGAGCAGCCCACTCAGCCTCTAGACTAACATAGCCTTTAGATTATTAACCCGGCTAGTCCTCCGCCCACAGTCATTTGTGCTTAATCAATTAATACGCAATATTCACGCACGTTAAGAGCACACCACCAGACCCGCATTGTAGGTATTTATCAGATTACACTCTGTTCTTAAATATACAAGGGGCTAGTAAATAGCTCTTGATCGTCATTACATGATCACGCTTCACAAGCGCGGCTCTCACAATCACGCTATCGATCCTTGTTGCATGAACCCACAACGCAAGAGCGGTCATTTCTCCATGATCTTCATTGCATGTTCCCGCTCTGCAAGAGCGGTTACCTAAATCACGCATCTAGTCCTTGTTGCATGATCCCACAACGTGAGAGCGGTCACTTCACCACCTCCCCGCCTCATGGTACCTTGGGTTAGGATCCTTTACATGATATCCCTTTCCCTTTCTAGACTTGACCGGCTGGTTCAAGATCAGGCAGAGGAATTCCCTCCTGACTTCAATGTGAGTATTTTCTGCTCACCTGCCTAGCACATGTGCAGTTTTCACGCACAGTGTACACACATATTTCACACGCAGCCCTCTGAAACACCTCTTTGTCCATTTCAGACTGTCCACCCCCTCCCCTCCAATCTTGATAAAGACCTGACGCGACCACCAACTGGGGCGCAATAGGGTCGAAACGTCGACGCCCACCAATGGTTCAGAAAACTCCAGGATCCTTGAAATGAATGCTAGGTGTCCTTGGATGTGAAATATATTCTGACCAACTTTACCCCTGTACATAATTGTATATATGAATTTTGTATCGCACTGTACATTGCTTCACGCATTGAGCACTTGTCACTAATTGTCACATAATTTTCACTTGTGTTCGACAGTCTTTTTGAAAAAAATATCTAATATCATTGTTGAATGAATTAATTTCAATGTAACGTGATTGAATCACAATATAAATACATTGCAAATCACCTCTGGGTTTTAAGAAATTGATTATTAGTTTTGCTTGGGGATTCATTATCTCACCTTATATGTGTTTCAAAGAGCTCTCATACGTATGTCTTGCATTAATTAGCATCTACAAAGCGATTTGTCTTACCCAACAGAACCGCACTACTGAGCAGAGCGTAATTGATCCTGAGGAAGTTCCTTTCTTTGGTTGATCATACATGTCACTTTCAATGTAGTCATCCCTGATAGTATTGGAGGCAATATACGCTTTTCTTTTTGTGATTGAAGACCAACAGGACTACTAGGAAGGGATGCTGCACCGGGTGCATCAGAGTGCCTCGGAGTATGTGGCACTGGAGCATTTGTTTCAGGAAATATTTTATATTAGAATATTGAAATGCTGAGAGCTCCACTGAAGACAATAGAGCAGCTCAGGGAATATAATAGCTGGTATAAGCCCAGACCACTAACATTCCAATGTTTGTCTTTCTGTTTCTCTCAGTTTAATTTATAACATTCTACCCTCAGTGGTTGGGAAGTTCTACTAGCCTCATAGCCCTTCTGCCCTGGGCTGTACCCGTTGTTAAAAGATCTTACTCTCTGGCCTATAACTCGGGCCTTTAACAACAGATATAGCCCTCAGCAGCGGGCTATAAGGCTATAATAGTCATGTAAGTCTGTGACCAAAGATAAAGGCAGTGAGATGGTGTTGTAACATGAACCATGTTGTTCTTTATATGGCTTGTCATAAAGGTAGTGCTCCTGGAAAGAGTCGGAAGATTGAGTCGCTGACTGGTTTCTGTCTTGAAAAGAATAAGTCCCTTCCAAATATATGAAAGTCTCTCTACCATGAACGTTGTCATCGGTATCTTGACATTTTACATTAAGTTGTGTGGGACTGTAAGCTGGTCCCTCATCCCCAAATGAATCTGTTTCAAGGTGATGTACTGGAGGCAGTGGGGACGCCATGCTTGTAGATGTCTGATCCGGGCACTGAAATCCCTTCTGTTGAGATAAATACAGCCGATTTTTGAGACGCCGACAGACTCATTGACGACGCTGACGATGAAGAAGGGGTCTGTATTCTACGCATCACCTTCGGAAGAGATGTAGGCCTCGTCGCTGGAGACTTAAAGATTACCATTAACGGGATTGGTTAGTCGAAGAAGTGGTTGTCATCATTTTCTTCATCAACCAAGAACAGGTCATTGTCGTTGTGGTTACCAACGCCATCACTGCTACAGAGGGTGATTTTGCAGTCGCCGATGCTCCCATCGACATAGCAGCTGTCAACGACGGATCCCTCGACAAGCGAATTCTTGCTGATGAAAGCTCCTTCAGAGGGGTAATAGGCACTGACAAAGACGATGGAGACTTTCTGAGAAAGGTTGTTGGACTGAAGTCTTCCTTTTTGACAGATTTTACATACTCATAGTCCTTACTATGAGATTTTGATTTCTTAGGCTCCTGACATATGAGGTAGAGCCTACATTTTCACGTTTTACCACACTCAATCAATCAATCAATCAATCAATCATACCATTTGTATAGCGCACTACTCACCCGGGAGGGTCTCAAGGCGCTTGGGGGAGGGGGTATGCCACTGCTCGAACAGCCAGGTCTTGAGGAAAGACTTCCATATCCACAGATAGTGAATCAGATTGAGTCTTTATCTTTTGGCGCCAAAGGACTAGTCTGACCTCCCAATCTTTCAATGTCTTATCAGAAAAGGTACTGCAACGCTTACAATCTTTGATGAGGATGTAAGCATTATTTTATGGGGATCTTCAGAAAATAGCCTCTGCTTTCCAAAACACATAAAAGGTCTGAACAGCCTCTTTTTAGATCTCTCAAACATGATGCTGTGGTAAACAAATTGAAGTATTGAACCTAAAGGTTGTTTGAAGGTCAAATGCCTCACTGCTGAAAGAAGGAAAAAAGGTCAAAAGGTGACTGAAGCACAGAAACTGACCAGAGCTCGGGGAGACTCTCTCACGCAGTTGAAGTTTGGTTCTATTAAAATAATGTGAATTGGTTAACAACGTCACTTGGTTTCCCTATGGTTGTGCATTGCCTTTTATAATTACTGAGGGACTCCCACCATGACGAAAGAGAAGATCCAAGCATGTGATACTGGAGAGTTAAAATGATCAAAGGACACAAACACAGTTAATCTAAAAAAATGTGAAGTAGAAGTTGATTAGATTTCTGTGGGTGCTTGTAAGCAGTCCAAACACGGGTTGATATTTTCAAGCATGAACAGTTTATTACCACTGTATGTGATGGGGAAATTCCAATAATAATCTAATGTAGAATGTTAAACCAACATTAAATGACATTTCAACAGGTGAGTGATATTTTGGTCTTTTCTGAGTGATACTTTACTCTCTTCTAGGCTTATTTCACAACAGGGACACTTACCGTGAAGCTCTTTCCAGTTCTAGCTGCTTGTGCTCTTCAATAGCCTTCTCTAAGAGTTCTCGGTCACGGGCAAGTTCTTCCTGTTTACCTGCATTTCTTGCCACTGAGAAAAAGTACATTTGTTTTTCATTTTCACACATGCATTAAGCAATTAATTTACTTGAGGATAAATAATGCAAGATGGGATCAAAAATACAGCATCAACATTTAGCAGAAGTGTGTCACAAGGAAAGTTGCAAACCCTGTTTCCAACAACAGATGCAGATTTAGCCATTGATTCATGCTGTAGGTTGTAAAGTTACGTAAAGGCAAGCCAACTGAAATTGTTAATCAGGGAGGCCCAGAATAAGGCCCTATTAATAATGGCCAGGTGTTAGGTGCAATATTTACCAGGTGCAATAAATGGGTATTAGTGCGAGTAAAGCTTCTAAAATGTGACCAAGAAGATTTTTCCGCGTACCACACTAAAAATGTGTATGTCCCGATATTTTCCAAGTGTTTGTCTCCCTTTAAGTCCCAACAGGTTTGACCAGCAAGTACGTGGGATGCAGGGTTATCACACCCAGGCCCGGATTATGAGTGGGGGAACCCTTGCCGACCTCTGCACAGACTGACTACGGGCTCGCTGCCTGTCTCCTGTTGGCAGCGCACCCTTGCCCAGATGCTATCCTGCCACCGGAGCCTCATGCCTGCCTCCCGCTGCCTCGTTAGCTTTGCCAACACTCTAGCGCGGCCGCCGAGTGGAGAGCGGGCTGGGGACTACACCTCCCATCAGCCCATGCGAGCCACGCATCAGCAAACCGCGCCAGGAGGCGCTTAAAAACTGTGTAAGCCCCTGCCGAGTGGGGAACCCTTGATGACCTCTGCACAGACTGACTACGGGCTCGCTGCCTGTCTCCTGTTGGCAGCGCACCCTTGCCCAGATGCTATCCTGCCACCGGAGCCTCCTGCCTGCCTCCCGCTGCCTCGTTAGCTTTGCCAACACTCTAGCGCGGCCGCCGAGTGGAGAGCGGGCTGGGTACTACACCTCCCATCAGCCCATGCGAGCCACGCATCAGCAAACCGCGCCAGGAGGCGCTTAAAAACTGTGTAAGCCCCTGCCGAGTGGGGAACTCTTGCTGACCTCTGCACAGACTGACAACGGGCTCGCTGCCTGTCTCCTGTTGGCAGCGCACCCTTGCCCAGACGCTATCCTGCCACCGGAGCCTCCTACCTGCCTCCCGCTGCCTCGTTAGCTTTGCCAACACGCTAGCGCGGCCGCCGAGTGGAGAGCGGGCTGGGGACCACACCTCCCATCAGCCCATGCGGGCCACGCATCAGCAAACCACGCCAGGAGGTGCTTAAAAACTGTGTTAGCCCCGCCTCGCGGGACGCCGGGCGAAGCCCGGGCAAAGGGCGGGCCGTCCAGGGCCGGACAAGGCTGGGCTGGGCTATACCTCCAACGTTTCCACTTATGTGGTAAGACTATCCCGATTAATTTCTTTGTAAAGCGCCCATCCCACCTTAATCATGGCTCATAGTTCTGGGGGGGGGGGGGCGTGGGGGGGGAGGCTGCGCTACGGCATCAAAGGGACACTTAAATGGTACATTAGATGTTTTCTTTGTAAGAGTTACTGGGGTAAATGATAGAGAGATTGTCCTCACAGAAAAACGCCTATCTAAGGAACTTATGGGTCTGAAACGTTCCTCGCTAAGCGATCTACAAAACGCTGTCTCGCCGGACCATGGAGAGCCGAGAACACTACTAACATCAAACTCCAAAGAACACGAGGTTGTAACACTAGTGGATAAATCCACAGACTCGGATGTGGACTCATTACCACTAAACATTTCTCATGTAGTAGTTTATCATTAGGGGGGTTCCATCCGATTGCAGCTAGAAAAAGCCTTCGCGGCAACTGACTTGCAACCTACAAAACCCCCAACTCCTAAATCTATACTACTATTATAAAGGAAGAACTTTGAACCTTTGAGGCGGGTAAACTCGGGAACCACAGCGCCAATCCACACACCCGATACATTGTTGTAATCGTCAGGGTGTGCAGATGGACATAGGCTATATAAACTTAATAAATATACGTAATTTCAAAAATTTACAAAAAAAAAAAGTAGTCTCTTGGAAGAAGCGCCGGCCGCGACGTGCATGCTGACGTTAGGAGCGCGGGGAGGAGCGGCGTACAGGAGCGCGAAGAGGACCGGTGGACATGAGCGCGGGGAGGAGCGGCGCACAGGCGGGGAGGAGCGGTGAGGAGCGGCGGACAGGCGGTGAGGAGCGGTGGACAGGTGGTGAGGAGCAGCGGACAGGCGGTGAGGAGCGGCGGACAGGCGGTGAGGAGCGGCGGACAGGCGGTGAGGAGCGGCGGACAGGCGGGGAGGAGCGAGAGCGGTAGATCAGGTAGGTTATTTGTTTAGGAGCGGTGAGCGGCGGCAAAATACAAAAGCAAACGTTACATTAAATGAAGCAAAAATGACAATCGTGAGCCAACAAAATACAAGAGGAAGCAAACAGTGCCTTACAAAAGGGAGCCAACCGGTGCATAACAGGAGGAAAAAGTGACGTGTGCAGGTTACAAAAGCGTACAAAGTAAGCAAGCAAACGGTGCATTAAAAAAGTGAGCCAAACGGTGCATTACAGGAGGAAAAAGTGACGTGTGCAGGTTACAAAAGCGTACAAAGTAAGCAAACTTTACATTAAATCAAGCAAAAATGACAATCGTGAGCCAACAAAATACAAGAGGAAGCAAACGATGCATTACAAAAGTGAGCCAAACGGTGCATTACAGGAGGAAAAATTGACGTGTGCTAGTTACAAAAGCGTACAAAGTAAACAGAGGTATAATACTGCATTACAGGAGGAAAAAGTGACGTGTGCAGGTTAAAAAAGCATACAAAGTAAACATAGAGGTATAAAACTGCAATATATGAAGGAAGGCTCCGGGGACCCACGGACAACGTCGGGCCAGGCGGGGGCCCTGAAGCCTAATTGCTCCCGGACAACGTCGGGACGGGCTGCTAGTTAGTGAATAAAAGGAAAAGGGGCGGGGGCCGCCATTTAGGCAGGAAATCGAAAATTGCTAAATTGTCAGGCAAACCGAGCCCAAAAAAAGCTATCATTAAATTTAATAAACCAGGGAAAAGCCTATTAGCACCGGCTCTTTCGTGCCCAGTGCCCCAAAAAACTGTACCTCAACCAGGGGAAGAAAAAGAGACTGAAATGACATTCTCTAATATAACACACTTATTAAGATCCTTTACCCTACCACTGATAGAAAGACTAAAGGCTATCAATGGGAAGCTCGATACCTTAAGTGAACTAACCTTAGAAAACACACGCAAACTAGATGTATTAATGCCACCAGTTTACAGCAAGGAGAGTGGGTTTGAGCTTAGTAACAACACACTACCGAAAACCATGTTAGCTAACAGTACAGATACCAGTACTATATCCAAAGAGCCAGCTAAAGTTTGCCACCTGAAGAAACCTCAAGAAAACAGAGCTAATAAAATTAACTCAACAAACACTTCAGTATTAAAACCAGTTGGAAACAAGGGGGCAGATGAGGATCAAGTTCAGACGGGAGATCAAACCTCTTTGACAGTTATTAATTTACCACCGGAGGCATCATCCTTGGTATTAGTTATGGGAAATGTTCCAGCGTTGAATAAGGGTACAAGTGAAAGCCATGGACAATTAAAAAACAAGGTGGCACATTGGCTTACTAATAACACCTCAGAGGGTTGTAATATATGGCAAAATATCATAATGACACGAAGGGTGTCGTGGGCGGGCAGGACACGGAAGAATAAAACAGGGGACTGTGTGATAGTAAATTTTAACTGTCCCGAACCAATGGGTAGAATCCTTGGTGAGGCTAAGTTCTATATAGGGAGACAGAGACAAGGTATTGAAATTCTTCCCCTCGAGTATTTTTACAGAGACCAAAACAGAATGCATACTGTCAGAGGTAATGGGTGGACAGATAAAAGGATTACGTACCCACTAATGAGTCAGCCTTGGGAATACCCTAGAAAGAGACATCTATGCCACCCACTCCGGACACAAAGGGGATATCTATGACATGCTCCTGTCTTGGTAGGACCAAACCGGAATATAGCTCTATCCGGTTTAAATGATTGTGACTGACTGAGTGGCGGAAAAAATAAAGTCACATTGATACACATAGATGCCTCGCAAGAGGGGAAGTCTCCTGCACCATATATCCCACATGACCTTATAACCCAGTGGGATAGTGTAATAGGGAAAATGCATAACCAACTAAACTCTGTTATACAAGAAACTGCACTCACAAAAGATATTTCACATGATAACCCACTCGGGTCAACAACCAACATCGGGGACAGTAGGGGTACTGAGTTAATGTCGATTGACATTAAAGCATCAAAGCATGAGCAAGAAGACGCCGGGCTGGACCCGATGCCAGACTTGCATAGGGTGACCACTGACAAGGAGAAATCGTTGCTAGAGCAGAAATTAATCAGGGAGCGGGGTGGCTCAGTGAGGATTGTCTCCTGGAATGTATGTGGGTTAGAGAGTAAAGTGCACAATACTATCTGGGGAGACTTCGTCCAAAACATTGACATCCTATGTATACAAGAAACCTGGCTTATTAACGAGAAACATCTTCTTGGCTTTAAAACTTTTCATGTCCCCGCAGTCCATTCCCTGTTTGGGAGACATAAAGGAGGGATCTGTATTTATGTCTCTAATCTGCTAAAAGTTGTTAAGATTACAAGAAGAAATTATTCACATTACTATCAGTTGGTCTCAGTTACCCTAAACCACCGGGCCGAGCTACGAATAGTTAACTTCTATAACAACATAAAAAATGGGGAATTCACAGAGGCCCTATGTAGCTTGCAAGGGGAATTAAATGCTCAGAACTTGTCGACGGGGGTAAATAAAATGCTGATATGGGTAGGGGATTTTAATCTGATTATTTGTGACCTAGAAAGTTGTGGATTTCAAGAATATGGTAGGGGGGGAAATGTGAACAGGTGTCACTTTATGCATTCCAAAAAAGGAGAGGTACTAAATAATATTTTGGCCAATTTTGACCTTGGCTTTGCAAATTTAATGTGTACACCTAAGGTGGATTTTAGTGCCACATTTTTAGCTAGAGGGTGTCACTCCGTAATTGACTTTGTTATTGTGTCAAATAGTTTCACACATTGTGTAGAAAATTTCGAGATTCCAATAATTGGCCTAAGTGACCACCTTCCTCTCAGTATGACCATAACTGTGGGAGAGCTAACTAGTACCACTACTATTGAGTCACTTATTCGGACACAAAACATTGCTTTAGCTCATAATAATGGGTTGACACTTATATGGAGCACTGTAGACTCGGTCAATAAATTTAAAGAAATAATAACTATGGCTCTCACAGATATATTGGTATGTCTGGATGAGAATACCTCAGATGAACAAACTTTGGAGGCCTTTGGTAAAATTACAAGGATCATCCATGACAACCTAAACAAGGTGCAGAGAAACAAGCCCAATAAAGGGGTGGGTTGGTTTGACTCCAAGTGTACCAAGGCGTATACCGCCCTCAAGGCTGCCTTGAGTCTTAAACTAAGGGACCATGAGGCAATAAGACATTGCAGGAAGGCGTATTCCCAGGCAAGGCGCCAACGGAAAAAGGAAATCAAGGACCTAGCATGGCAGAATTTGCTGGCTGCTTCACAGTGAGACGCCAGGGCCTTCTGGGAGGCAGTCAATGCACCCATTTTTACCAAGAAGGAGGCAGAATGGCTAGAAATCGCCATAGATGAAAAAACCTGGATCGACTTCTTTTCAAAGGTCTATAAAAATGTACAGGGGCCCCCCACGAAAGAGGACAAATTAATAGGGTGTCCACTGAGAGGGAGTGATTATCACCCTATAAACATGGAGATTACTCTACAGGAAGTACAGTTTGCATTACAAGCTAGTAAAAACAATAAAGCCCCGGGACCGGATGGGATCCCTAATGACATCTATAAATTAAACGTAGATTTATGGGCCCCACTCTGTACTCGGGTCCTCCAGGCTTGTTGTGCCATAGATTTTATTGGTACCTGGTCGGAATCGGTTATTATACCGATATATAAAAAGGGGGACAGGGAGTGCCCATCTAATTATAGACCTATTTCACTATTAGACTCCCTCATGAAAATGGCAGGGAGGGTGGTCTTAAATAAAATGCAACTATGGGCCGAGGAACATGATATTTTGAGCCCTGTACAGTATGGCTTTCGCGAAGGGATGGGTACGGTAGAGCAGGTTTTAAACTTTGTTTTGTTACAAGCCAAATACACTCGGGCTAAAGAAGGAAAATTATACGCCATTTTTGTTGACCTCTCTGCCGCCTTTGATTGCGTGATACACTCCAAGATGTGGCAAATTCTTGAGGAAATGGAAGTCGAGCCTGCCATTGTACTCTTCCTAAGGCAACTCTATTCGGGTGCAAGGGCCAAAGTTAGACATGGGTTGAGGGGGGAGTGCACTGGGTCCATTAAAATAGAAAAAGGGGTAAGACAAGGGTGCGTATTGGCCCCCTTTCTTTTTACCTTTTACACGAATAAACTTGAGGAAGAACTGGGTGCTTGCAAAATAGACCCCCCAAGGTATGGCAATAAGCCAATTTCATCACTTCTGTACACGGACGACGCGGTTCTGATGGCGAGAACGAAGGTGGGGGCGCAGAAAGCTCTAACAAAATATCTTGATTTTATGGAAGAAAGGGGCCTTATGATAAATGCAAAAAAATCATATGTGATGCAGTGTGGTAAGGGTCGCGCAAGCTGTAAAAATCTTAAAGCGTCGGGGCTTGTAATTGAGCATACCAAAACTTTCCCATACCTGGGGGTTATAATCGAGGGCTCTGGCTCCTGGGGGCCTGAGGTCAAGAACAGGACCCTATCTTTTAAACGCACTATAGGAGCACTAAAGAACTTTGCTGTTAAGCTGGGCAAAAGACCCCCCGAAATCATGCTAAAGATTTATATATCTAAATGCAGAAGTGTTGCGTTGTATGGGGCAGGGATCTGGGGGTATCATGACACATCGGCGATTCAAGTTGAAGAAAATAATTTTTTCAGATACTTGCTAGCTCTTCCGAAAGGTACCTCAGTTTTTAATTGTCATCAGGAATTGGGGATGGACTATATATCCGACCTGATTAAACTGCAACCTGTCCTACTCTGGCGTAGAGTATGGGCCTCAGAGGCCCTTAGCTTAAATCAGGAAATAATAAAGGATGTCATGGGCCTCGATAAAGCGAAGCGCATAGCCTGGCTTGAGTTTATCAGGAAAATATTTACTGACATCCAACGGCCTAAGTTTTTTAGTGACCCAGTCTCAATCATTAATATTTCGAAATCAGAATTGAAGAGGTTATGTATGGCCCACTTTCAACTTCTTAGGTGTGTAGGAGAAATGACGAAGAAAACAGTTAGTGAACATCAGTTGTCGCTGACCACCTACACAATTTAGCCATACTTAACCATACGCAACTTGGGCTTTGACCGATTTATGTTAACAAGATTTAGGTTCAATTTATTTCACCGGTTGGTCACATTTCCTACTAAAAACGACTGGTCTAGAACCTTAGCTCCTTGCCCATGTGATAGCACCTCGGTACAATCCACTTTTCATGTAGTACTGTTCTGTAAATTATACGAGAGTGAGCGTAAAAGATGGATCAAACAGTATTTGAGGCAAGGCGTCTGGCGGCAATGCCACCCTGCGTTCCTTAGTTTGCAGCAATTGGGAAATGCCACCTGTACTATGGTTATGTCTGTTTTTTTAAAAAAAATTTAAGAAAACGGAATTTAGTGATTAGCGAACTCGTCTAAACTGATTTAATACTGTTTTAACAATGTTATTATTGCTAATGATTTGTATTAATGTATATATATATGAACTGTTGCTTTTATGATTTTATATAACAAAAATCGAATAAAGCTAATCTGAATCTGAATCTGAGTGGGTCTGTGCTCAGGGGTCAGAATTTCAAGTTGTGTGACAGTTACCACACCCAGTGTTACCTGGTGCAATAAATACCACACTGAAAATTTCAGCAGGTCAAACATGCCGGAATTTAACAGGGGAAAACCGTATGGTATTTACGGTGCTATGCATTTTTTGATGTGAAACGCACCAAAATCAACACGTTATTATTGCCTTGGAATAGGTGGGTGTTATTTATTGCACCCAGGGACGGTTTTCCCATAGGAGCAGAAAATCACTGCCCCCCCTCCCGACCCACACACTGCTGCGCAGAAAGTTGGAAAAATAAAATGGGAATGAATGGTTTTATTACAATTTATTTTTCCAGTTTTCTGCCAAATGGGGAAGACACGGCGGGCCTGTGCATCATTGCTGCTGGTTGGCAGCAATGATGAGTGGCCCCTTCAGCTTGCAGTCTGCATGTCGGTTTGGCTGGCTACCATGCTATGGCCAAACCAACATGCGCTATTCAAACTCTCCAACCCAGCTGTCCTCGGCAGTTGGGTTGAAGAGCAGGCACAAGCCTCCACTGTCTTTTTGAGCACTGAGGCAGCCTGCTCCAGCCAATCCAGTTGCTTCATTCATGCTGCTTCACAGCATGAGAACAGTGTCTAGATTGGATAAGGACCTGTGAGAACTGCGTGACCTTGTGCTCGGAGGAGTCTGTAGCCGGGGACTGGAGAACATCAAAGGCGACCTGCAGGCTATGCTAATTTTTTTTCTTTATTCATTTTTTAATGTTTATTTGTATGTATATATAGTTATTGTATGTTTATTGTATTTATGTCGCCGCACCATTTTTGACTGTCACCAACTGCCACTGATAAGGTGAGAGGAGCAGATTGTCAGTACAGTAAGAGAATTCCATGTGGATGCGGTTTGTATCTCCAAGTCTTTGGAAAGTGACACTCCTCACAAGTAGACATGAACAAACCTGTACTTTTGGATTATATGTCCAAGCCGGTGTCATTGAAAAAATGAAATTCACCTCCCCTATTACAAAAGTCTTCACCTATTCCAGTTATTCTTGTCACAAGCCCATCATCGAACCAAGGGTCGATATCATTATGCATATAAAATGGCAAGAAATGCACAAGATTACTATACAATCAGCATAAGCCGATACACCATGTTCTAGCTGCATGAAATGAGTTCATCATGACTTGATTATCTTTAGAAGGTAAAGTTAAAACTTGTGATGTATAGGGGGTGAATGACACGTCGTGTATCCAATCCATCCTCCAATGTTTCCCCACTTTAGCATCCGCACCATTGCTTAGACATGTTTTCACCAGATCGGTAATGTTCTCCTACTGCAAGGACTAAATTATCCTCTGCCTCTTAAGGGGACTGTGATTGCCTAAATAGTCTTGGAAATGTACTTTACCTTCCTCTTTGTAGGTGTCACAAAACATACAAGCAAACAAATCAAGCCGCTAAGCTTTTCTCCCCATGCATCAACTCGACATAATTACTGCATCGAACAATCCAGGCTCAAATTCAATCAAACCAGTTCCCAAATGCAACCCCAGAACTACATGGCTTAACTTACTCAGTGATCTTAGTGGATCAGGGCCTGTCAAGTGTGGGCCCTAACAAAGCAAGAAAATGGAAGCCAAGGCAGGGCCCACTGGCATCTATTTTGGCACGTCACAAGATAAAGAATGAAAACTGTACCTGCCTGCCTAATATCAGCACACTGCAATACAATGTCATTGAGAATCCTCTTTGCAACATCAGGACAAAGTGACACAGTCGATACTGTAGTTTACCATTAGTGTCCCAAGGCCTAAGGTACTCTCCCACTCTCTCCTCCTCAGAAGCACATCAAGAGAGTCACTTTCCCAAATGTGACTCTTTGAATAATTCTACCCCGACGTCCAGGATATGGCCGCCATTAATACACGGGAAGTGGATGTATGGCTTCATATATAACTGTTGGAGGGTGAAAATGAACAGCTATTGAATGCGATTATCGTCAGTAAACGGAGTGTGAGTAAGAAAATAGAATAACTGCCTTAGGTACATGGAACTTGACCTTTGGGTTGATCAACGACCTGAAGACGAATTCATCTTACTCAACTTGTGCAATTCACCATCAAGCACTAGTTGTTTAGTGCCTGTTCGGAAATCTTAGGGTTTTTAAATACCTCCAAATGACTCTATTCTTGGGTGTTCAAGTCAGGTTTATTTAATGGACTACAATTTATTTATTTAGCAGTTGATAGAGCCAGCAATTACCGTTATGGTGTCCTGGCGCTGATTGAGCCTAATCATGAAAAATTGCAAGGTGAAGAGCCAGGTTTTTAAGGGTTTTGGACCTGGAGGTACTGCTCATGGTACAGATGTGCAGTGGAAGAGAGTTTCAGGTCCTACATGTTTGGTATGGAAAGAAGCTGCCTCTGTGCAGAGATCTTTTCGCTTTGGGTACTCTCAGATCGCAAGGGGTAGGAGATCGAAGAACCTGGTGTGGTTGACGCAACTGAAAACTTCAGATAATGGTATGTCTGCTGCACAGCATAGTGATTTATGATATATATATATATATATATATATATATATATATATATATATATATATAAAGGCTTTTAAATATGCTGTTTTCTCAATAGGTAGCCAGTGAAGTTACTTAGGAGATGGGAACTCTGGGTTTGTGGTTACTGAGTTTGCTTCAGTGGGAGTGGACTCTTCTTCGATACGTTTAACGTTGATGTGGATGTTGAAAGAAGACCTAACTGGCTCTAGCGCTTATTAGCATTATTTTGCTTCCTTGATATGGAAATTGGGGCACATATGGGGACGGACCATCAGTCTTAGTTGTATTGCAGGGCCTTTGCCCTTGAGTGTTTTCTTTAATATGCAGCTTTTTTCTGGACTAATGTGATATCTAGTTCATAGAATGCGCTCCACGGTTACTCTGGGTAAAGGTTGTACAGCGCAGGGCTGGCTTATGAAACTGCACTGATAGCCTCCATCATGTTCTGATGCAACTTTATACTTGTTAGAAATTATTAAATGGTAACGAAAAGAGTTTGTTAAAAATATATATATATGTCTCTAGTATTGAAGACTCCAAGCTGAAAAGGTGTACATATGATGCGTTTGTCTTAGAGAATAAAGAACAATCGTAAAAATAAAGTGGGCTTTATCTACAAAGGACAAAGGACTGAAAATGGTAATACAAAGTAGAGAATATTTGAAACAACGAAAGCAGAAGAACTCTGTCCTATTTCAAATCAAATGAATAAAAAACTTTCTGCACAAAGTTTGTTACATTGAAGAGGAACAAGAGAGGAAGAAATGATCATATACTTCTGTATATTACCTTTGACTTCCAACCCATTATTCATGCAGATCACATTATATCTATGAAATATTCTAAGTAATTCCCAGGTATGAGATAATTCTGATTTTCAAGTAACATAACAATATACAAAAATGTGTTTATAGGTCACATAATTATATGCAAGGGGTAAGGCATGATGGAAAACGCATTCTTGGGCTCTGAAGACATTTAAAAAAACACTGAGCCTTGAGACATAGTTATTACATGCCTCCAAAATGTATCAGTGACATACGTGGTTACCCGTTGTGTACCATCTGTATCATTATTTGTAATGGATACAACAGACTGGAAGTCAGTTGCAGACACTTAAGGTTAACTATACATCTATCAGTCTCTGGGCCAGATGTACGACCATGTCATTTAGCGCCTTGCAATTTGTGACACATTGCGAGTTTCACATTGCGAGGCACTAAAATGAAATGTACAACAGTGTGTTTAACACTGTTTGCGATTCCCAATGGGATCGCAAATTGCGAGGCTCATTAATATTAATGAGCCTCTCGCAATTTGCGAGCCCATTGGGAATGCCAGCCCTCCCAGGGATGGTGGCCTACTGGGCTCAGCAGACCACCATGTCTGGGACTGCTTTTAACTAAAGCAGTTTTTTTTAATGCATCCCCTTTTTCGAAAAAGGAAAACGGGATGCATTTAAAAAATAAAAATGAAACGGTTTTGTTTCATTTTTTAAGGGCAGGCCCTGGGACCAGTGCCTGCCCTTAAAAAATTATTTTGCATGCATTTGGAAAGGATCCCTTCTCAAGTGTTTTGCGAACGCAATTGCGGTCGCAAAACATTTGTACATAGTTTTGAGACTCACTATGTGGAAGGGAACACACCTTCAAAGTAGTGAGTCGCAAAACCTATTTAGCGAGTCTCAAAAAAATTGCGACTCGCTAAATAGGCTATGTACATGGCCCAATAGGTTTTTGCATGCGAAACGGGTTCACAAACCCGTTTTTCGCAAGCACAATTGGGTCGTACATCTGGCCCTTATTCCCTTAATCCTTCCATTTAGAAGATTCAGCATTTCTTTTGGTAAGCCTTAACATGATCAATTGTTGCACAAAAAACATAGGAGTATAATATTCCTAATCTACTAACCAAAAACATCAGCATGGAGTATAAAAAACATAGCTCTAAACAGATCCTTACATTTTTCACATATCTGTAGATGTCGCATATCCATGACCTCTTGCATTAAGCGGTCCCGGGCTTCGCGTTCTAACCGCATTTGCTCTGTGCGCTTGGCCCATGTTTTCTGCAATTCTGCATCAATCAATTTGTCCATTTCTTTCTCCTGTAGTTTTTCCTCTTCTAACTGCCTGGCTAGGTAGTCCCGATAGATCTGCTGCTCCTTGCGCATCTCCTCCTATAAAACACGTATGAAAAAAATTCTCATTTTGTTTTTTTTTATTTACTTCATATAACTGATTATTGCATTCGTCTCACCCAGAAGCATATTAGGACTCTGTGTTCTGGGTGACTTGTATCCTTCCACAGCTGTTGGTGCTACATTCAGGGAACTACTTTTTTCTATTCCCTTAAAGTAGTGTGACCAGAAATGTAAAGCCAAAAACCGGGACATTTCACCAAAATAGAAGGACTGCAATTTTACTTCAAGCGAGCGCACAGAATGACAACGCTCCTCAGCAGAGAATTACAGAACAGGCAGGTAGAATATACATGAAATGCAAATTTTAAAAGCAGTGGCTTGCCTGTTAATTAAATTGCTTCCTTGAAAAAACTGCTAACTATCCCTGCTTAATAAAACATAAAAAAGCACCTCTTGCGGTTTTCAGTCAACCCTCTTTAAAAACTTGGACATGAGCTACATTTCCTGAAATCTGCCGGGACATCTGGTAAAAAACCATGACCATCGTGGCAATTCCGGGGCGCCTGGTCACCTTACATTAAACCTTCATGGGAGTGCATTTTTTTTGTTCTCTAACCCTTGTGCTTCTTCCCCATTCACTTTGCCCCACACTGCTGCTCACTCTCTATGTTGCTTCGCCCGCCCCATCCGGGCATCCAATACTAACTACCACACCCTGCCCCATGCTGCTAGCTTTTTCAAATATTCTTTGCCACTCTTCTTCTCTGTTGCTTGCACACCCTTTCATGCTCGTCGCTCCCTTCTCACCACCTCTCTTAAAAGATTTGTTGCACCCATGGCTTTTAGCCACATCAAGAAGACCACACACGTGTGTGCATATATGCAGGCATGCACAGCAGGCACCAAGAAATCAGTCTGTATTATTTTAACTCATTCTTTCAAAGACAACATATGTGGATCCACTGCAACCATGTTTGAATGAGTTTGCTTAAATATTATCAATGCAAACAAAGCTGGGTGCACTCACATTCACCAGAGCAATCTTTGAATATGTTTGAAAAATATTACAAATGCACTCAACCACGAGACTAAAATACACAACATTCTTGAGACCAGTATTATTTAGGGTTACAAAAAACATGTCGTGCAGCTGAAAAGGAAATTCTGATTCAGAACACCAACATTTTCAAACAGCAATCCCAAAACTCATCCGGATAAGTCTGCTGAATGTGTAGACTTTTCTGAACTAGTAAGACATAGTTTGGGTTGGAAAAGAGAGTGGGAGAGGAGGAGGAGTAGAGGGATTTTTCAAGGATGTGTCAAAAGGGTATCCTGAGGAGTGGACAAGCATGCAAGATGTTTAGACGTGCACTGGTCAAGCTCTGCCAGGCTCATTCAATCTCGCATCATCTTCACCAGCCCAAACACCAGCCAAAGCAGCTGCGGTACTGTTGTGACGGAGCTCTCTGTCATAGAGGCCCAGATACGCCTGGGCTGTGACACATCTAGTTTTAAACTGTATTTGGGACTGCGGGAACAATAACGCCTGGCATGGCACAACGATCCTGAGACAATTCGGGAACCTGAGGGACTAACTGGGGTTCAGCCCCACCTCGTCAAAGCACTCTTGCAGCACTCATGGGCACTGCCACCTCATGGACGTGTAGCTGCCCAGCCAATTCACGGCAGAAGGCGCAGCCCGTCTGTGGCGTAGAAGCTGGCCCTATGTGCTCTGCTATGGATGCTCTGGACATATCAAGGACCTCCTCACTGAGGGTATCTAGACTATCTTCCATGGAATAAACATTTTCCTAAATAGTTCGTCCCCTCCACCCTTTCCTTACTTCTTGGAAAGCCTAGGAAGCTCGTCCAGCAAGAGGCTCTCCATGATTGAGGTACCAATTTTTTAACCTAGAACCTGATGCAATTGGCCCTTTTTGCAAAATGTGTCCAAGTTCAAGATAACTACTGTGGCCCCTTACCTCCAAACTTATTGACCTCAGAAGATGCTCTGCAGCACCAGCTTGGTGTGACATCTCATAACACCCCATGTTACTAATTCCCTTGAAACTAGGACAGGGAAAGAAACCATGCTGCTGTGCTCTGCTGGGAAGCACAGAACCGGACTTCCCACAGAGGTGAGGAGCTGTAAATGTAAGAGCAAGACCCAACTGTCCGACGATGAAGACTGGATGACCTGAAGAAACAAATCAGCCGTAAACCTCGAGAAGCATGCAGCCAGCTCCCCATGATAAACCCAAGACAACTGCTGTATCTGGGAGTCGAGGAAGAATGTGGAGCATGAAAAGGACGTATGTTGTGATAGGCCTATGCCTATATCACTGAATATCCACCCCAACATAGACACATGAATATTTTCCTTTTATCCTGCATTTAGGGTACTGTTCCTTTGGCTGAGTCTAATCATTCAGATTCCAGTAGGAAATGTTACTTACCTATATTCCTAGATTCTAGATCAACAACATTTGTATCCTCACAGACGTCATAAACAGAGAATTTTCCTGTACATTTGTGGGGACCCCGGACAACTTTCTCTACAAGCATTTAAAGTGAATTTTTCGATGGAGGTAGTTATCTCATCATGCATTTAATTGGTGGTACCTCCATTAATAAAAAGACAGGCATGCTTTTAGTGGATTTTTCTGAACCACCAAATTGAATTCATTAATAGAATAGGACCATATATTGCAGCTCCTGACCGAAGGCAATGTTGTGTTCAATCCTAAAAAAAAACCTTTTATACAGAGTGAGAAAGAAGGAAAATGAGCCTGCCAGGTCTAGAGCGCAGAAGCTGCAAAGAAAACTACTGTTACCTTAGGAAGCCAGCTGCTTCCTTTCCCAGCATGCATTGTACTGGCAGTCTGCCTCACAACCTCAGTTCTTTTTGAACGGTGATAAGTGATTTAAAATAGAAAATGTATTGACAGCTGGGGAGGAGGAAAGGTTGTTTATGACTTCAGTGAGGATACCTACGATAAAGAACTTGGAAAACAAGTACGTAACATTTTATTCTGCATTGTAGGATCCTCACAGATAGTCATAAACGTAGACTAGAGTACCAAGCATATCCTTAACCCGCGGGTGTCAATACAAAGCTATAAATCAGAAAAAATGACAAAGTATCCTAACAGGAGGCATGACAAGTTCTAATTGCCCTAATTAAAAATATGTTGTAATGTTGCTTGAACTAGTTAAGAGTCAGCTCTTGAATCCTCGTCCCAACAATAATGCTTGGTAGTGCTTAATTTGTAAAAAAATAAATACATAAATAAATACATAAATAAATAAATAAGTGCCAGGGCCCTTTTTGGGAGACCACTTCCTGCACCACTAACTGCTCCTGCCAGCAGCTCCAGGCCAAATTGAGCAGCGATGTTTGAAAACAGTATGAACATATTTTCATGTAGCTGCTTTACATATTTCTCTTATTGGGGCATATGTATTCAAACAATAGATGATACCTTACTAAATATAGAGTGAGCTCTAGGTTTACTTGGAAAGGCCTTGTTAGCCAATTGATAACAATCCATCTAACTACAATTTGTTTAGGGAAAGCCATACCTTACCAGTCCTAAGAGGTCCATAAGTTATATACAACAATTTGTTTTACGAATTTCTTTAGTTCTGTCCAAATAAAATGTACAAACTCTTCTACCATCTAAGTAATGGAGGGTTATTTCTGCCGGGGAAGAAGGGTAACTGAAAAATACCAGAAGTGAAATTGTTAAATATGAAAATATCAACCAACGTTTGGTAAAAAAAGGAACTCTACCTCTGTTGTTGTAAAATACTGTGTATGGTTCTGTTGAGGAAAGAGCTTGGAGTTCACTTACTCTTCTTGCTGACGTAATTGCTACTAAAATATCTACATTCCAAGGAAGGTTCTGCTTGGAGGTGTGATGTTTAGGATAAAAGGAGGAGCCATTCATTTGGATAACATTATTTTTAATTCAAACATAGGGGCAAGCAGCTTAATAGCAAAAGTATTTTTTTCTAATCCTTCCAGGAGGTCTTTAACAACTGGCATAGTAAAGGAGGATGTTTGTGTTTGTCCTTTTCTATAAGATGTTATGGCAGCAAGATTGAATTTTATAGAGTAGAATTGTAAATTTGATAGTGCCAAAGAAGGTAAATAAGGTAAAATTACACCCTCTCGCCATTTTATTAGATTATTAATGTTTTGAATACACAGATGACAAATCTTTTCCACTTGAATACGTAAGAAGCTCTTTTGTGCAGATATTTGACTTCATTGAGAATGATCATAAGGCCTAGAGGAAGATTTAAATGTCTATATTAATAGACTTCAAGAGCCAAGACCTCACATTCAAGGAGTGTAGGTTGGTGTAGGAAAGTAGAATCAGCTTTTATGGTTACCCTCACTTTTTGCCTAGTGCTATGCTGTTTTTGACTAGTCTGACTGAGATCCTGCTAATCAGGACCCCAGTCTCGCAGCTGTCTCCCTTAAATTGTTGTGCTCAGTACTTGGGTATATCCCAGATTGGATACTGGGGTACCCTTATCAGCCCCTAGTATATGATACCCCAGAGGTCCCCCATGGGCTGAAGCATGCATTATGCCACCCATGGGAGACCATTCAAAATGCAAGTACAGGCCAGCCATTGCAGCCTGTCTAAGCTGGTGCTAGCACCACTTACGAAAGATATAGGTTTCCTATATCCAGGGTCACTGCACTTAAAACCTATAAGTCACCCCTACAGAACTTATCAATCCTGAAGGGAGGGTGCTAAGTGTGAGGGTGCCTCTGATTCCAAGCACTGGAAGAGCCCTCCGTTAGGCTCACAGTGTCCCAGGTACCAGTCTTCTAGACCCAGACAGCACAACATGGCTGGCAACCAGAGACACGATTCTTCCCTCCTGCTGCTGAACCAAGCCCGAGCAAGAGAAGGCAGAATAATAGGTATCTGTCACAGGAGGACAGGGAGGTGTGACCACCTCCCAGACAGGATTTCGTGTATTGGAGACGGGCGGGTGCACTTGCCAACGTCACTCAGTCTGCATGAGGGGCATATTGGTGCCTCCTTGCATAGCCCAGTTCAAACCATCTCTGGGAGCCATTGGCTCCAGCTCTGGTGCGAAACTGGACAAAGGACGTGGGAGTAACCTCCCCCTGTCCAAACATAGCCCAGTTCAAACCAGCTCTGGGAGCCATTGGCTCTAGCTCTGGTGCGAAACTGGACAAAGGATATGGGAGTAACCTCCCCCTGTCCAAACCCTCACCTGGGAGGGTCCCCTGAATTGTCCCAACCCTTTCTTTAGTGTACTTATGGTCTTACCTGGGTTTAGGTCCCTAGATTTGTCGTGGGACACAATTCAATTCAGACACCCCTTCAACTTCTACTGTCTGGGCACTCTGGACTTTGCTGGACTTCGTTTAAGCTTTACTTCGTCCCCCTCCCAGTCTGCTGCCCGTGCACCATACAGAAACCTTCCAAGGCCTGTGGGCATCAAAGACACCTGAAGGAATCACCCATGAAGGAGTCACTTCCCTGCATCTGCAGGCACCGCAACTAAGCTGACCGGGCTGCTCTCCTGAGCTCCTATGGACTCCGAAAGGCTCAACTACACAGGTGGTGGTTCTCCACAGCTCTCGAGGCCTGCTCTGCCCTCTCCCTCGTGGGAGCCGCAGGAACCAAACCCCAGTGCGCTGTGTTGACTTGCTGTTGCAAAGGCTTGTTGTGTTCCTTTCACCAAATGTTCTGCCTCCAAGTACCCCAAGCTCAAGCATCTCCATTGACCAAAATGTTTGACCACATCGCATCGTTTGCAGCATGGCCTGAATCTTTTGGTGAGCTGCTCGAGGTCCTCTTGCGACTCCAGTGCCTCCGGCCTGTGGGTCCTGCTGAGGGTCATCTTAGTTTCTTTTGGGCTCCACTGATTGTCCAGGGCCTGCCCTGACTCCCCTGCTTGTGGTGAGACCCCTGGACCTTGCTTGTCTCGACATTGCACCTTCTTCGACTTCTATGTTGTTGGCAGTTGCCATGGCTTGTTGGTGCTCCTGAGGGACAGTGACCCCTCAACTCTCGACATCTGATGTGGGACAGCTTATGCTTCTGGTCTTCCTCAGGATCGCCAGGTCCTCACAGCTGTAGAGTCAAGGTCACCGTCAACTCTCCCACAACTCTCGACATCGGTGGGCACTCGTCTTCCAGGTCTCTGGGTCATTCCTGAGTGACTTAGACTCTGTCCCCTCTGCTTGCAGGTACTTCTCATCCTGAATGCACCTTTGGATTCCACCGAACACTTCCTCCTTCTCCAGCAGAGGCACTTTCCTGAAGTCCTCCGGTGGTTCGACTGCGGTTTCCAACATCACTTCATACCTATGCACATGGCTTCCCCAGTGTAGGTAAAGTGGGTACTAGGGTATCCACGGGTAGGGTGGCTCTCCAACCTTCTGTTTTCCACTGGGTTTCTTCAGGGTCCACTGGGAAGGGTCCTTAATCCTTAAAATTGCAACTGTGACTTACACGTTGATTTGTACAGAGAACACCGTCGTGTTCCCACACGATCTCTGTGGGGTTCTAAGTCACTCACCTTGGGTGGTTCCTTGGGTCCACGGCACTTCTATGTCCTCTGGAAATTGTCTTGACATGAGTTGTGGTTCTTATACCATTTTCTTAGTATATGGTTTGGGCCCCCCACCCAGGTGTCCACTGTGTATTTGGTGCTATTTACGTTATTTCAATGCAAAGTATTGTGTGCATTGTGCATATCTCCAGGTAGGAGATAGCTGTATGTGTCAGTGAGTGTTATATAATAAATACATGTTTTTGTATACACATTGTATGGTTCTTTTTCACTTAATCTATACATATAAGATTGCATTCTGGTAAAACAATCTGCTTTACACTTCTTCAGGACTAAGCCTGAAGGTTGCTCTCCACAGCTACCACTTAGAGAGCTTTCTAAGGTTGTCTAAGACCTCTTAAATCACCATAAAGGTTGTCTGGACTGGCGCAGGGTGCCCACTTACATAAGTGGACATCATATACCAGGTCAGCCTCTCACAGTTGGGGTGATACATTTTGCCTTGCATCCTCAATAGAAGGTTATGTGTTGCCCACCAACCTCTTGTGGGTGTTTGATAGAGAGGTGAAGTACCTCTGGATAACACCATTGTCTGGGCCACTCTGGTGCTATTAGAATCATTAATGCATGCAATGTTTTGAGTTTGAGCAATACTGTTAGTATTAATCGGATCGGAGGAAATGCATAGAGAAAACATTTTGACTAATCGATCAAAAGGGCATTGCCCAACGTTCCCAAATTCTCTCTACAAAGTTTGGTCATTTTGCATTTTCCCTGTGGCACATAAGTCTATGTCGGCAAACCCCCAGGCTTGGAAAACGTCTGTATTGTTTCTTTATTGTCAGTGAAGTTTCTGCTTAGGAGTTCTGTTTGACAATTGTTAATGCCAGACAAATGTATTCCTTGAATCAGTAAGTTTCTTTCCAATGCCAGACTGCTTGAGCTTCTAAAGAAAGAATCCTAGATTTGGAGCTCCCTTGTGTGTTCATATAGAGCATTGTTGTTGTATAGTCTGTTTGAATTAGTATCCTGTTCGACAACAGGGTGTACCAAATGCCTCCAAGGCTACCTTCAACTCCAGGACATTTAGGTGGTGTAATTGCTCATTTTCTAAATCAGGCCTTGTACTGTGAGATTCTGTAGATGACCTCCCCATCTTTTCAGAGAGGCATCTGTGACAGATGTTTGGTTTGCAAGGTCGTGGTAAAAAGGTACATCTTTCAGTAAATTGTGTCAAAGACTTTTTGACTTGCGTGGTGAGAGAAATGTTGTCTTCCCAATTGTCTTTCCATTGGGACATCTGATCCTTGAGGCACTATGGTTAAGGTCTCATGTGAAAACGTGTATTTGGAGACCAGATAAATGCAAGGCACCATGTATCCTAGTAGGGATGAGATCTATTGAACAGTTTGATGTGACAACTGAAACAGCTGGTGACAGTTCTGAAAAATACTACAGACACTCTCCTTTAAAGGATACACTTCTCCCTTTAGAGTATCCAGAGTGACTCCTAGATATTCAAGAAGTTGGTGAGGGGAGGAAACTGACTCACTGCGATTGACATGTAAGCAGTTTTGTCAATCAGTCGGTCGTGATGATAAAGTCTAACTGTGCATGACAATAAGAAGATGCCTTTCATTAACCATTCGTCTAGATAGGGCTAAATGCAAATCATTGTTCTTAGAAGGTGAGCTGCAACCACTGGCATGAATTTGGAGAATTTACTTGGATCTAATTTGAGACTGAATGGAAGGACTTTGTATTGCCAATCATATAAATCTTAAGATCTCTGTGTTCTCTATGTAAATCTTAAGATTTATCTGTTTTTTCACTATGGGTATGAGAAAGTATGCATCTTGAAGACCCACAGAGCACACCCAGTCTCCTTTTATTAATTGTGGATATATCTGGTGCAGGCCAGAATCCTGAATTTTTGTTTCCCGATGCATTTGTTTGCCTGTCTTAAGTTGAGGATAGGCCTGAATTCCGTTTTCGTGTCTTTCATGGGACCCACAAATTATCTTGAATAGATACCATTTCCTTTTTTTTTTTTGAGTAGCTGGTTCAATTGCTTGCTTTTGGAGTAAAGATGTTACCTCCTTTTTGACTGCAACAATTGATTTTTTGATGCTTACTTTGGAGGTATTGAAGGTGGGGGATTTCTGAGCTGGATGGCATAGCAGTTCTGGATGATCTGTAAAACCCATTTGTCGGTGGTTATTAACCTTCACTCTGTGAAATAGCGGCAAACAGTATAGGGGGAGTGAGGTTTTGATGGAGCTCATGACTTGGAGGAATACTGGTGCTGTGTTTGCTGCTGTTGAAGCGGATTTCTTCTTCAATTGCTCCAATGATGGAACTAAAGTTGCTGATGTTGTTGTAAACCCTGAGATCAGAGATAGAGAGACCACAGAGGGGATATAACCCTCTGTCTGGACTGATATCTATTGTCCCTGTGATGTTATTGGGAGCAGGAGAACTTATGTTTCTCTTCTAAATACATCGATTCAAGGTTTCTGCCTATTTTTTCACCCACTCCATTTCTTAGTCGGTGTATGGCCACAGCTGCAGAATTACAGAATTTTCTTACAACTGCATCCTGTTTTTTACTCTTTTTTTCAGAAGTTACAGAAGTATTTGGAGCCCAAGGGTGCCTTTTTCTTACAGCAGAGGCTATTGCTGATTTTGGTTTAGGATCCTGCCTCAGATAAATAGGATCCTAGTTGAAGGCTTTGCATGCTTTTAGAAGCCAAGTTGTTGTGGCTTTAGTAGTAGCTGGTGTATGGAACTTCTCTTCTGAAAGATCTGCAAATCCGGTTTTACAGGTAAAGTAGGTCTTGGAGAAGCCCTTGGTTGAAGAATCTCCATTATCACCAAAGCTGCTGCTTGTGATGTTTGAAGTTGTATATTTCATTTAGCTGCATCTCCGACTAATACAATTTGAAATGCAAGGATGGCGCCTACAGGAGACAATCTAAGAAGTGACGCGGATGAAGATGCAGGAGTATATGTGAAATATGAGTGGGAGGAATAATACCTAGGTGTTAAAGGCAAAAAATAAGGTAATCTTTTTCATCTTTTTGGAGTAGAATGTCTAGGAGAATTGGGCAGTGGCGGCCCTTCCTGCACATAAACAATCTTGAAATGCCATTTTGACACTTCTATGTGTGCTGCTTAATGCAGCACACATGGAAGTTACAAAATATATCTTTTTTTTAAGGATTGTTCACCTTCCTACACATAAACAATCCAAGGCATTTTGCTTTTTCCAAGCATTTCTCCTCATTTTGCCAAGTTAAGACCAGGTTTTCCAGGTTTGGTGTTGCCTCCTATTTACGCTGCCCTTGTAAATAGGGGGCAGCGTCAAAAACAATGAGTGTTGCGGTGGAATGCCTACTGCCCACCCCTTTCACGCTAAGCATAGCGTGAAAGGGGGCCTTATTTACAAGGCAGCATTAAGCCATGTTAAGCGGCTTAACGCTGCCTCGTAAATAAGGCGAGGCCCCTATCGCCACCACAGCGTCAGTAAAAGTGACGTTGTGGTGGCGATAGGGGCTTGGACATATGCCCCTGAGTGTTTTGACGACATTCTCGGCATCAACAGCATTGAATCTGATCTTCTCGACGTAGACTGATGATGTTTAGGTGTTGAGTGTTCTGCCGACGATGGCTGTGGTGTAGGAACTGGTATTAACATCATTGGAGGAAATAGGTTCAACAGTATATGCAGTGTTGTAATCAATGTCAATGAGGCTGTTGCTGTTCTCCTTGATGGCGAGCAGGACAGTGCCAACGTCTGCCTCAACAGTATTCCCTGGAGTGGCGAGAAAGACCAGAATGATGGTGGTGATGTTTTTTCCACCTCCTCTCTTCAGATCTCCCTCTAAAGGAGTCTTTATCACAAGAGGTCCTGGTTTCCGAAGAGGGAGCATCCTCTCCGTCTTTTTCTCTCAACTTTTTTATCTCCTCTTCTTTTCAGAGGTTCTCAGGTTTTCCTCTAAGGCGATTGCACTCATGATCTTTTGGCAAAATTGGCACTCTTTAACTGTGTGTGATGGAGGAAGATAAAAACAATCACAGAATGTGGGTCTGATGAAGCCTTTATTTGCCCACATAAAGGGCATTTCAGGAAGAAAGAAGGTAATTTCATAAACAAATTACCATTCTTGGTGGTAAACATTGGTGAAAAATATAGACTTCAGAAACATCAAGCAGAAAAACCTAACTTTTTATGAATTGGCTAAGAAAGAAGTAGGTAAAGAAACAAAGCGAGTGTTCTGAGGTCCTCCTGGCATGAGCCGGGAAAAAAAACTGATTCTATGAGGCAAACTGCCAGTAAAGTGCATGCTGTGAAGGGAAGCTACTAGCTCCTTAAAGTAACGGTGTATTTTTCTTTGCAGCTTCTGCACCCACGACCTGACAGGCTACTCTTCCTTCATTTTTCTCACTTTGTATATAGCCTATAGGATTTTAAGGATTAAACACAGCATTGTCTTCAGTTAGGTGCGGCAATGTGGCCATATTCTTATAATGAATTGCATTTTATGGTTCAGAAACATTCAGCAAAAGTAGGCCTATCTTGTTATTTATAGAGGTACCACCAATTTCATGGACATCAAGATAACTACCTCCATCTAAAGATTGACTTTATATGATTGAAGAGAAAGTGTACAGGGTTCCGTGCAAACGCACAGGAATATTGTAGGTTTATGAATATCAGTGAGGATTCTACGATGCAGCACCCTCTGAAACATCTCCTTATCCCTTACTTTCAAATAATCATTGATAGAACCCTAACCCTAAATTCCAATTAGCTATTGAATAGTGGGGAATGAGGGGGTCCAGTAGATGTCCAATATACAGCTCGTGTTCACAACAAACCAAAAAATCCAACTGCGATCAGTTGACATGATTGAAATTGACCTTGTGTGTGTGTATCTGGTATCTATTGAACTGTTCCCAGACACCCAAATACCAACCCACCCACTGGTGGTCTCTTAACCTAGATATAAAGACTTTAGAAACAAGAGTTTCTGCATCGAAGTTTATCATTAATTATATTTTGCATGAAAATCAAAGTGCATTTTGAGGGGTGATGGTGGATTACCAGGTGTTCTTGACCGTGGACTTACTGTTGGTAGCAGTCTGGTCTCAAATTCCTTAAGTTGCCTCTTCTCCTACAAAAGCTGCAGAGTAACTCATTGCAGACTTAGCATTTTTTAAGGATGGGCAGCATTGCTCCACTGACCAGGAACTGTAAACATTACTCCAGTAAAAGACTGGAGATCAGAGATTTGTCAAAACAAGCTGAAAAATTGACAATCTATCCTTTAGGCCCCAATTTTATTCTGAACTGAAGAACACAACCACTAGTACTTTAATTACAAGGTTGGTGGTGTGGTATACCCTTAGGAATACCAATCGGCCCACTTACGAGAGGTCTGGTGTTACCAAGCCCACTGCCCATCCTTGAAATGCCATTGGCTTGCTGGATAGACTATCCAAGCGATGGCACAGTATAAAACATGCTTGAAAGCCAATGGTTTATAGGTGGTGTCCAATCATTCTAACTCTCTCTGTACTGGTTCTAATGTGTACCTACCCTAGACCTCTGCTAGAGGCTTCTCTTGAGTGAGTCTTGACCTCTATGGGTTGTTGTACAGAATATCGAGGAAACAAATGTCTTGTGGACGGAATGTCGTGTCAAAGATGTCGAGGACCGGAGTATCAAGAAGGTAGGAGCAATGACATAAGTGTAGATTTATTGTTCTTAACTCCACATCTACATACCTTGAAGATATAGATATATATCATCGGGTACATATATGTGAAGTTGGGTATAGTTAAAGTTTCCTTACCCAAAGAAACTTACCTTCACAATATTTTTGTCCTCACTGTTCTTCACACACTGTTTTGGCCACACAATATTTTTTCTCTCATATTTGGTGCAAACACCCCTATATGTGGTGTCCCTACGGTGTTTGGATACTTAGATAAGTGTCAGAGCTTACTCCTCCTGCCTAACTCGAAAAACTAGGACATAGAAATTTTTTCAAGACCTTTTGCCCGAACAGACACACAGACAGACGACCGGGACCAGCTTACAAAGCTGATTCACCAAGGGCGATTCGCTGGTGGGCCTGACTTTGCCATAGATCCAGCCATGTTCTTCTTCTTGACATTCGTATCGCTCAACACCGAAGTCAGTTTGACTCCATCCCGCAGCTTTCTCAATGTTGCCGTCAATGAGAACTCAATTGACGCCAAAGACCTCTAGAGTTTAAAGCCAAGCTTTTCCCACCTTGTTGATGACCACACTGGGACATCATCCTCCAGCAACCTGTCACCGTCGAGCCTTGCTTTGGACCCCACCTGCTGTCTTCGATGCCCAGACATATTTCTTAGAAGGTTACTCTTGACCGGGACGACTCAGTCCTTGTACTGGGCCAGTGATCCACACAGTCGGCATTAACTTTTAACTTGCACTGGTCAAGCAAACCCGAAGATAGTGGTTGGTGTTTAAAGTTTTTTGGCACTATATTTATTTAAAACTTTAAAAATGTATACCTGTCATTTTGGTGTAATTTTATTCATTAAAATAGTCTCTATGTTGACAAATTGGAGACAGATTTTTATTGTGTTGTGTTTTTGACTTTTTAACTGTTTTAGTACTTCTGAATACTTTATACATTTTCTTAAGTTAAGCCTGGATGCTCTGCGCTGTAGTTACCAGGTGTTGAACTTGGGTTTAAGTTACTGAAACCTTTACTGGACCTCACAACAATGGTACATTCTTACTTGTGATGGACTACCATCCACCCCAAGCAAAAATCCACTTTCTCACACATAGAATTGTAATATATATGGTTTATACTTGAGCCTCTAATAAAAGAATTCAATTAAACCATTTATTTTTTTAATATATCTTTTTACATGAAAACAAACCAATTTCCTAATTCATACGGTATACTCTGAAAAATAATATTGCTAATTTAGTCTTGGGCAGGGGGCTGCACTCTACTAATCTCTTCTGGCTGTAGCCACGTTACCAAATTACATTTTTGTTCCCTTTCAATCTTTTGTCACGATTAGATTCTATGAAACTGAAGCAGTGCTGGAAAGAACAGCTACAAAATCCAAGCAGGTGCAGATGATCTGTACCCGAATACAAATATTCTTAAAGTATTAATGTAGAATGTGTTTAGTGAGAGTTCTAATCATATTTTATCTGACCTCACCCATTTTGGCCATGCAGTATTGTATTGTTATTTGTATAACACTTTCTCACCCTATGAGCGACACAAAGCACTTTTTAGGTGGCGAGCAAGTAGCTACACTGTTTGTAATATATTTGTAGCGCTTTGTACACCTGACGAAGTTCAACTTATCAGGTTCCTTGGTGCCCATTGGACTGCATACTTGAAAGAGTATTTGTTGTGGTTAGTTCTTTGTGGGGGTGCTTGGGAGGTGCATGAGGTTGGGAGTGTGGTGCATGAATGGCGTATTGTTCATTGTTGCGCATAAACATATAGAGGGAATTCATGATGCTAATTGTGTTCCCTTTTAAATTCCTTTCTTTAATGTAGGGATATTTTGCCCCTAAACTACTTCTTATTTTCGATATTTCCTATTCTCTTGGTACTGTTGCAGATACCTTTAAAAAGGGACCATTATTTGTATTCTGAAGAAACCAGAACTCGATCCAACATTTTCCTGCACTGTTTATGTAGCAACATATTTATGTCACTCTCTTGCATCTAGTCATATTTTGGATGAGTCTCAAATGGGCTTTCACTCTATTCAAAGTATGGAATTAGCTTTTTTGGCTGTAGTGGACGATTTGTGTATGGATCTTGATAATTGCCATAGCAATACATGGATACTCTTATATCTTAGACATTAGGTACAGTGGACCCTCTCCTTCTTATTAGACAACTTCTCAATGTTAGCAGTCTGATAAATATTCATATGATTACTTCCTTTCTATCGGACAGGTCTCAACAGGTCACCCTAGCACCATTCTGTTCTCCTTCTACCAACTGTGAATGCCGGGTCCCTCAAAGCTTGATCCTGACCCAATATCTTTTCAACACCTATATGAGATCCCCTAACTTTAGTACATACATTTGGCATCAAAATCGACACATATGTAGATACCCAATTTTTATTTAGACTCAGCAATTCGGCCGCTGGCATTAGTCCACTGCAGGATTGCCTCTCTGTTGTCTATTAATGTATGAGCTCCCGGTGGTTGAAGCTCATAACCGGTTGTTAGTGTCTTTATAAGTCCAAAATAGAAATAGAAAAAGGAGTCATGTCGCTGTGCAGTACTAAATGAGATGAGTGGAAGGAGCGTGAGAGACAAGTTCATAGCTTGTACGTTCTCACTAGCGATACTTCTGAGTTTACTCCAGTTGGAATTCGGTTTAAGGAAGCAGCCAGGTCTTTATAAACTTTATGTAGTGCGAGTAAAATAGGCATTGTTCTGTAGTTTTCTTTAATCACTTGGTACATGAATAGAGAGAGATGAGTCCATGATGACACATAGGCCCCCATTAGGATGACGGGCGGACTTCGTCCGCCAGTCATCCTACTGGGGATTGCAACCGCCCGCCATAAGGGCGGCGGTCCCGTGGGGGGTATTAGGATGTGCCCGCCACAGTGGAGGGCACATCCTGCATCTGTAGCATTGTGGCGGGCGGTGCTCTCAGCACCGCCCGCCACAATGCTAAAAAGGGATTAATGCATTTGCATAGACAAAGCGGCAGGCACCGCGCAGTGCCTGCCGCTTTGTCTATGCAAATGCAGGGGGTACCACAGTTACCCCGTGTGTGCACCCCCACCTCTCCTTCACTCTGCCGTGGAAAGGCATCTAAAGCAGCCCATCATAATATGGCTGGCGGTATCTATTAGACACCGCCACCAAATTAAACCTTTTCCGCCCGGGCGAAACGCGACCGGGATGGAAAAGCGGCGGAAGGTCTTTCCGTCCGCCGCGGTCCCACCCACCATCCTAATATGGCGGCGGGGAATTTAGGTGCGGATGGCGGGCGAATTGCAATCCGCCCGCCATCCTAATGGGCCCCTTAGTTTGTTGTGTAGAGATTCTAGGAGTAGTCTGATTTCCCTTGGCCATTCATGTGGGTGTGTGGGGGTAATATTTAGCTGTACTCCAAAAAGTGAGGATTTCTGTTTTTGAGGAGGCTAACTTCAGGGAGGTCTGCAGCATGCAAGTGCTTATTGCACTCAAGCATTAGCTAAGCCCTAATGTGCCTAGGTCTAATATTTTTCCAGCTTTAGAATGATCAGGATGTCATCAGCATAGTTGTATCAAGTTAGACTTGAAAGTGCTGATACCTTCTGGGAATGAGGATAGGTAAAAATGAAAAATCAAGGGGGCAATTTTTGAGCGGTGTTGGATACCGCGCCATCTAGTAAATAGTGGTGCGTGAAACAGCGGGGAAGCCTGCATGATGCTTTCAAGTCTTTCTCCAAGGCAGGTTTTAATTCAATTACAAATGGAGCCTTGGATTCCAGTGTCAATTAGGCTTTGAAGCAATAGCTGATGGGCCACAGTGCCAAATGCTGAGGATAGGCCGAGAAGGATGGTTGCATCAATGGCCCACCATATTCTAAAAGTTATCACATTTCACTTTTAATCCAAGACAATGAGTCAGCATAATACACAAACCTTTTTATTAATGTGGCTCTCAGAAGCAATCCTGTTTGGTTCCGGAGTAGCGCGCCACCTGCCGAAAAGTGCCTCAATACCTCAGCAGGGGTAGCAAGTGCTTTATAAATATAAAATCTTCCCTCTTCTATCCTTTCACTATCCTTTCAATCCAACTGATAGACTAACATGTCCACCGATCAAATTCATTACATATTTCCCTATACTAATTCCCCACTAATCATTTGTGGGTTCCGGAGCAGCATGTTACTCGCCGAAAAAGTGCTTTGACGCCTCATCAGGGGTAGTAAGCACTATATAAATACAATTACAATAACACAAGGTCATCCACATGCCAAACCTAAAAAAGAGATTGCATTATGAAGGTCATTTAGAGTTTGGTTAAACCGTTCCTCTGCCCATTTACAGGTGGAAGAACCACGAGGTTTCCGACAGCGGAGTCTCTGCTGGACCCATTGTCAGAAGCCTGTGACCTAATGGCCCATCCACCATGCACTATTTTGGGTAAATTACATAAGTAGGGTGAGGAATAGTGGTCCTGGGAAGGGAATCAAACCCCAAAATGAAAGAAGACTCCCTGCACGTCAGGACAATGTTTTACTGTTGTTCTTAAGAAAGAAACACCCACTTTGAGACTTTGTTTCTTTATGGCAAAAAATACATTGTGAGCAGGTGCAACTAAATTAAACTCACTCAGAAAGTTCAGTGTCTTAGATGAGTCACCACACTAGTGGTCCTGCTGAAGGCACCAATATCCCTCCTACCTGGCATGGATCTTGAAATCAGTCACGCAATCTTTCGACAAGAGAGCGGAAGCAATGTTTTTTTGCCACGGCCTCCACTGACCTAGTCGGATGCGCACAAGGGTAAGAATCACAGAAAGATTATCCTGTATAAATGCATAAATATTTGATATCAGGAGTTATCAACAGAAATATTCAAACACATTACAACAGAGAGAACGCTTGCCCATCTAATGGTCCCAGAAAGTGTGTTTTGTCAGTGTAAAGTTATGCTTTGGAATAGGTTTCTTTATAGACAACATTTTCGTTTTTTTACTATGATTTAAAGTAGAGGCAGAATGAATGGCCGTTTGCATGGTATCATGTATACTATGGGTTTGCAAAGATGACTGTTAAGCGATTGCGCAGATTACATTTGTGGACATGAAGTAATTGCTGTCTTCTTTACTTGGAATCATATTTGTAAAGCTTATATAAATACATATATATATACATATATATATATATATATTTCCACATATGAATCCTTATGAATTCTTTAAAATATATATTACCTACTGGCGGTCGCCAGTAGGTAGTTATAGTTAGGATCGTTTTCCATAGGCAATCCGCAACATTCTATTGGGAATAACTTTGGCGCCGAATGAGGGATCTGCCTGTAACTTTGCCTTGGTGCGCTCCGCTCCTTCCCTGAAAGTTTCGGGGGGATCCGTCAAGCGGGGGCCGAGATAAAAGGGGGGTCCCAAAACGTGTTTTCCCCATGTTAATTTCCATAGGGCGGTTGGACTCACTTTTAGCCCGAACGGCTGAATGGATTTCCACCAAACTTGGCAAAATTGTAGGGACTGGTACCCCGATGTGCCTTTGCTATGTCTCAAGATATATGCTCCAGTGTTTTTTACGAAAATTAACTTTGAAAAAATATATATCGGGTTACATTGGGCTATATATATGTTAGAGCCCAAATGTAGCCCAATGTAGCCCAATGTAGCCCAAAGATGGCCACCAGAGACAAAACAAACCAAATGTAGCCCAAATATCAGCCAGATGTAGCCCAACTATAGCCCAATGACAGAATGTCCCAGAGTGTTCTAAAGAACAACTAGAGCGCTAACAGTCTTACTTATGACAAAAGTATGGCACACCTGAAGTCATCTTGATTGGAATAAAGTGTTAACACTTAAAACATTTAATTTGCAAAGGAACAAAATGAGGGGGTTCATTTTGCCATAGAAATTATGATTAGTGCTGAAGAAAGAAAAATTAGGGCACATTTTGAGTGACTTCTCAAATCCTCTTATATTTCATTAAAAAAATTCTGATATGCAGTCTCCCAAGATGGCCACCAGAGACAAAAGAGCCCAAATGTAGCCCAAATATCAGCCAGATGTAGCCCAACTATAGCCCAATGACAGAATGTCCCAGAGGGTTCTAAAGAACAACTAGAACGCTAACAGTCTTACTTATGACAAAAGTATGGCACACCTGAAGTCATCTTGATTGGAATAAAGTGGTAACACTTAATACATTTAATTTGAAAAGGAACAAAATGAGGGGTTTCATTTTGCCATAGAAATTTTATAGATATATATATTCACTGAAAAAACCATAGGTTACACACCAGTTATAGTTAGGAATTAGCATTTAAAAAAACCTTTGAAATTCACTGAAAAAACCATAGGTTTCACACCAGTTATAGTTAGCTGGAAATTTTACTCGCATAAAACCATTGAAATTCCCACGTTATAGTTAGTTGGACTCACTATAGCTTGCACGTCTGCAATGCACTGCTGATGACGTCACATATTACATCACTCATGCATATATTTAAATATTTAAACATTACTCGCTAATATATGTATTCACTAAGATACACTTAATAAGCCAGTTAACCAATCATTTTTTTTTTAAAACACTGTCATGAGTGATGTAATATGTGACGTCATCAGCAGTGCATTGCAGATGTGCAAGTTATAGTGAGTCCAACTAACCTTAACGTGGGAATATATATATATATATATATATATATATATATATATATATATATATATATATCTTTATTTTTTTTCTTTTTCTTTTTTTTGGTACAAAGGACGCCGCACACAGCAACTTCAGTTCACAGATTTATTGAGCAAGGCTATCAGGCTGAAACGCGCTGGTGTTAGACTGGGCACTGAAATAAATCTGTGAACTGAAGTTGCTGTGTGCGGCGTCCTTTGTACCAAAAATAGTTTTTGGGCCATTGGTCTGGCCCAACGCCGGCACCCGCTGGAGAGCGATCCTGTTACAAGACCACATTGCGCCCAAAAAAATATATATATATATTACCTACTGGCGGGGGCGCGTACCAGCGTGCTACGCGAGTTCGCGCGCGGAAAGCTGATTGGCTCTCGGGTGTCTGTCAACATTCCAAACAGTCCGGAGCGGCCGCCATCTTGTGTCTCGGTAGGATCGAGACACAAGAGGTGGCAAAAACAAAGGGGGAAATGACCAAAAGGGGGCAGGGTAGACCCCCCCTGACCCCATAGGTTTGATGTGGGGGCCATAAAAGGGCTTCGCGGGGCAAAAACAATTTTTTTTTCTTCCGATTTTCGTGGGGGGATAGCCCGGTACGCGCACCGGGGAGCGTACCGGGGAGCGTTCCATGGGGAAAAAAGAATGACAGATTTTCTTAAAATGTAGCCTTTTTTTATAAATTGGAGGTAGTTCTAAAAAGAACTGTTTTTTTCTTCTTTTTGTTGTTTTATATTTCTTTTAATGTTTTTTTGAACATTTTGTACTTTTTTTGGCTTTTATGAACTATTTTATATTTTTTTGGTTATTTTTATGGGGAGAAACAAAAAACAGGGAATTGTAAACGGCTCAACTGGAGCAAAGAAAAATAAGGAAAACATTTTTTTGGGGCAATTGTGGTTGTCACCAGCACGGTTGATGAGCTTTATGCTCTGCTCACCATAGGTTATGGTCTTACCACAAAAAATACAAGTGATCTTGAATTCACCAAACTGTGGTTGTATGTTTGGGACCATTTCCCTTGTCTCTGGTCCCGATGGAGTGGGTTGCTTTCTTTCGGAGGTGCTGGGTGAAGACTGGGGAGGGTTACTGGCCAGTTCTCTCACCTCTGCCGCAGCATAGTTGTTGGGATGCTTGCGCTGCATGTGCCGAATCATGGTGTTATTGCCAAATGAATATTTCTTATTAGGGTTCCCCCTTGAAATTTCAGAGCCACAGATTTGGCAAGTCACCTTTCTTCTTGCCCTCTGGGATGGAAAAAAACTCCCATACAATGTGCTGCTTTGGCCTATATGGGGTATTGTCTTCTGGCAGGAATGTCCTACTCCCCTCCTCCTCCTCCTCCTCCTCCTCCTCCTCCTCCTCCTCCTCTTCTTCTTCTTGACCACCAATGTGATGTTGTGGTGGTCCTCTTGGTGGTGGTGGTGGTGGTGCAGATGCTCCAGCTGCTGCTGCTGCTACTGTAGCCATTTTAAAGTACAAAATATTAGTCACAGATCTCCAAACAGGTCTTCCTCAGTCAAAGGACAAAGTCTGAATAAGGAAAAAAGGTGGGAGCTTTCATCATTTGGAAAAAAAAAATGTCCTGGACCAATGAAAACTGTTATTTTCAGGTCACATGACCCAGGCTTTCATCATTTGGAAACCAAAACTGTTCTGCACCAATAAAAAGTGTTATTTTAAGGTCACATGACCCGACGCGCTTACGCTACGCGCCCCCGGGGCGCGGCACGTAAGCGCGTCGGATGCTTACGTTGAGCGATCGTATGCGCTCGAGTGCTTCCGGGTGCGCTTACGCCGTGCGTATCACGCGGACGCGGCTACGCAATACGTCACGATGATGTTTGGGCGGGGCGCGTCCCGGGGCGCTTACGTAGCGCGTTCGTATGCGCGTGGGTGCTTCCGGGCTTGCTTACGCCGTACGTATCACGCGGACGCGGCTACGCCATACGTCACGAGGATGTTTTCGTTCACGGCAATAGCGGTAACGGGATGCTCCCCGGTACGCGCCCCGGTGCGTGCCGCAAAATTGCGCTGACCGGGGCGCTCCCCGGTTCGCGCCCCGGGAGCACTCCATGGCAAAAAATTTTTTTTAAACTTTTTAATAAAAAAATAGTATTATATAAATATACAATATAGGATTCATTATAAAAAATATTACATTTCATAGGTTTGAGGCCCTATATATAGTTAGGAATTAGCATTTACAAAACCTTTGAAATTCACTGAAAAAAACATAGGTTTCACACCAGTTATAGTTAGGAATTATCATTTAAAAAACCTATTGAATTCACTGAAAAAACTATAGGTTTCACACCAGTTATAGTCAGCTGGAAATTTTACTCGCATAAAACCATTGAAATTCCCACGTTATAGTTAGTTGGACTCACTATAACTTGCGCGTGCAATGCACTGCTGATGACGTCACATATTACATCACTCATGACATGGTCAGTGACATCACTCATGACATCACTGATGACACCATCCTTGTGACAGAGTGACAGACCTCCTTTCACTGAAATGTAACCCTTGAAACACATATTCAAAAATAAAAACTAACATTTTCAAAAAAATGGAGATAGCCATACCAGTTACAACAACCAATTCAATTATTCCACCATCTATATACTCATGCACTCATTCACCAACAGTTCTATATAGTCACTCATACATATACTCACTCTTCATATGAAGTGATACACCTATACATCCTCTTACACACCGACAGTCATCCTAAAGATACTCTCACACATACTCACACATGCAAATAAACTATTGAACATCCATTTATTTGCATGTACATCTATACACACACTACCACTTTACTTCTAAGGAAACTTACACATACTTACTCTCTTAAACAATCACTTATAGAAACACATACTAATTTAAACAGGAACTCTTACAATTCCTCACTCTCACATATACTCACTTATATACATCAATCTTCACATATACTAGATTAAAACATATGTAGTTACTGATAAACACACTAGTGAGACAGTCATTCACTCACTAACACACACATATACACACTCATCCACCCATACAGTCCTGCACATATGCTGTCTTCAAAACACATACAAATAGAGAGTCAGTCATTCATGCATCTATGTGCTAAGTAATACCCCCACCAAACCATACAAACACTCATACTGATACTAAGAAAAACATCTAATAACCCATATACATACACATGTAGCAACTCACCAACCCATGCAGGCACTTATACACAAAGTGAAACACTAATACATATATTTGAATATTTAAACTTTACTCTCTAATATATGTATTCACTAAGATACAGTTAATAAACCAGTTAACCAATCAAATTTTTTTTTTAAACATCCATGTAAACACTTAAACATTTATTCTTCCATCAACTTTTACATATACATATATAACACATATTTATTTTTTAAAAAGACACACATTCACTGGATGGTGTCATCAGTGATGTCACTGACCATGTCATGAGTGATGTAATATGTGACGTCATCAGCAGTGCATTGCACGCGCAAGTTATAGTGAGTCCAACTAACTATAACGTGGGAATTTCAATGGTTTTATGCGAGTAAACTTTCCAGCTGACTATAACTGGTGTGAAACCTATAGTTTTTTCAGTGAATTCAATAGGTTTTTCAAATGCTAATTCCTAACTATAACTGGTGTGAAACCTATGGTTTTTTCAGTGAATTTCATAGGTTTTTTAAATGCTAATTCCTAACTATAACTGGTGTGAAACCTATGGTTTTTTCAGTGATATATATATATATATATATATATATATAAAAAGCAAAGTTGTTCCACACCTTGCCTGTGTTGGCCACGCCGTCCCTCCAAGACTCTTAGTATTCTGCACATATGTCCCATACGTGTCGCGTCGTTGCGGCTGGAACTGCCGCTAGCATCAAAAGCAAAGTTGTTCCAAAACTTACGAAGCCACAACTCGGCGTGGTAATCCATATAACCAGGTAAGTAGCAGCCCAGCAATGTGCACACTATCTGCCATACGCGTTTCGAGCTTGAGTCGGCTCTTGATGACTGGCGGCAAGGAGACGGGATACGGAAGTTAAGAACATGTGGTTTATTAAGTAAAGAGTCCCGCCCTAGTGGGCGCAGTGGCATGTTGGTCTTGGTAGTCTTAATCACGCCACCCCTACTCAATGTTCATTCACCAAGTGGCTCCGTGCCTGGCTCCCAGATACATGAAATCCCGGTTGGGCATGCGTTCACTGTCGGGCTAGCATCAATTCACCTTGCCTGTGTTGGCCACGCCGTCCCTCCAAGACTCTTAGTATTCTGCACAGAGGTCCCATACGTGTCGCGTCGTTGCGGCTGGAACTGCCGCTAGCATCAAAAGCAAAGTTGTTCCAAAACTTACGAAGCCACAACTCGGCGTGGTAATCCATATAACCAGGTAAGTAGCAGCCCAGCAATGTGCACACTATCTGCCATACGCGTTTCGAGCTTGAGTCGGCTCTTGATGACTGGCGGCAAGGAGACGGGATACGGAAGTTAAGAACATGTGGTTTATTAAGTAAAGAGTCCCGCCCTAGTGGGCGCAGTGGCATGTTGGTCTTGGTAGTCTTAATCACGCCACCCCTACTCAATGTTCATTCACCAAGTGGCTCCGTGCCTGGCTCCCAGATACATGAAATCCCGGTTGGGCATGCGTTCACTGTCGGGCTAGTATCAATTCACCTTGCCTGTGTTGGCCACGCCGTCCCTCCAAGCCTCTTAGTATTCTGCACAGATGTCCCGTACGTGTCGCGGTGAGGCTTCGTTGCGGCTGGAACTGCCGCTAACATCAAAAGCAAAGTTGTTCCACAACTTACGAAGTCACAACACGGCGTGGTAATCCATATACTTTAAAGTTAAAGCCCGAGTGGGTCTGGAAAATGTTCAAACTGCTCTGCGCTGCAAATAACATCCTGAAAAACGACCTTGCCTGCCAATTCCTGCTGTATGCCATGTGACTCTGTTCTCATCTTTCTACGCTGTTTTCCGGAAAATAAAAACGAAATTCTACAACCTACCTGAATGCTGGCTCTTTATAAAGTGGGACAATCTTTGTGTTGGATTATTTACTGGCCAGTCCCGGTCAGGGAAGAGCCCTTACTACATACAAGTGGTCCAAGCTGCATTCACATGGCATACAGCAGGAATTGGCAGGCAAGGTCGTTTTTCAGGATGTTATTTGCAGCGCAGAGCAGTTTGAACATTTTCCAGACCCACTTGGGCTTTAACTTTAAAGTATTATTTTACTCTGGGAGCAGCTCACTGCAGCAAGATTTATTGAACTACCAGCACCAGCAGGCCCCAGGGGCGCCCACGCCCACTGGAGCAGGTGCAAATCATTGAAAAACTTTGAAAGCTCCACACAGAGTTTGCTGAAGCCTCTGAAGAAATGCTCAGGGGAGCATGAAACGCGTCAGGCTTGTAAATAGCATGGACTCTGTTCTCATCTTTCTACGCTGTTTTCCTGAAAATAAAAACGAAATTCTACAACCTACCTGAATGCTGGCTCTTTATAAAGTGGGACAATCTTTGTGTTGGATATATATATATATATATATATATATATATATATATATATATATTAACACCAACCCCTTCAGTGAAAGAAGTTAAGAGGCCACATGGGGGAATTTCGGAAAACCTTTAATTGGAAGAAAAACGGGCATGATGCATTTCGGCTGAGTTGCCTTCTTCAGATGCCGCTGTTAACAGGGTTTTCGCTTGACCCCTCCTTCTTGAACTTGCCTCCATCACTCCTATTGGTAGGAGTCAGTTGCACCACAATCACTCGGTCAGGTGACCACTGCAGACAGAAATGAACTGCAGTCCCCAGAAAGCATTGTTCCTTGGTAAGTATTCCGTGTTGGTGAATGTGGAGTTTGAATACATAATGGACAAGTTGATAGAAAGTTCAGGTGTGGGGTGTCCAAAGTGGTACTTCCCTGCTTGTATGTGAACCCTCAGGCTTCCTTTGATCCCAACAACGCTCAAGCCTCGATTGTAGAAGTCCGTCGGGCCGTGAGACAGAGTTAGAGTGAACCTGCCTCCTCGTGAAGTCACAAGCTGCACTGCAGCAGCCAGGCGTCGTCCGTGTTGCGAGGCGGGCTGGAGACCTTCCAATTCCTTGGATATGAAAAAATGCAAAAGCAGGTGCCAGTGCTGCTCCAGCCTCTCGTAGAGCGGGGCCCCTTTACCACGCCTCTGGCATGCGTGGACAAATATTAACACCAACCCCTTCAGTGAAAGAAGTTAAGAGGCCACATGGGGGAATTTCGGAAAACCTTTAATTGGGAGAAAAACGGGCATGATGCATTTCGGCTGAGTTGCCTTCTTCAGATGCCGCTGTTAACAGGGTTTTCGCTTGACCCCTCCTTCTTGAACTTGCCTCCATCACTCCTATTGGTAGGAGTCAGTTGCACCACAATCACTCGGTCAGGTGACCACTGCAGACAGAAATGAACTGCAGTCCCCAGAAAGCATTGTTCCTTGGTAAGTATTCCGTGTTGGTGAATGTGGAGTTTGAATACATAATGGACAAGTTGATAGAAAGTTCAGGTGTGGGGTGTCCAAAGTGGTACTTCCCTGCTTGTATGTGAACCCTCAGGCTTCCTTTGGTCCCAACAACGCTCAAGCCTCGATTGTAGAAGTCCGTCGGGCCGTGAGACAGAGTTACAGTGAACCTGCCTCCTCGTGAAGTCACAAGCTGCACTGCAGCAGCCAGGCGTCGTCCGTGTTGCGAGGCGGGCTGGAGACCTTCCAATTCCTTGGATATGAAAAAATGCAAAAGCAGGTGCCAGTGCTGCTCCAGCCTCTTGTAGAGCGGGCCCCTTTACCACGCCTCTGGCATGCGTGGACAAATATTAACACCAACCCCTTCAGTGAAAGAAGTTAAGAGGCCACATGGGGGAATTTCGGAAAACCTTTAATTGGGAGAAAAACGGGCATGATGCATTTCGGATGAGTTGCCTTCTTCAGATGCCGCTTTTAACAGGGTTTTCACTTGACCCCTCCTTCTTGAACTTGCCCCCATCACTCCTATTGGCAGGAGTCAGTTGCACCACAATCACTCGGTCAGGTGACCACTGCAGACAGAAATGAACTGCAGTCCCCAGAAAGCATTGTTCCTTGGTAAGTATTCCGTGTTGGTGAATGTGGAGTTTGAATACATAATGGACAAGTTGATAGAAAGTTCAGGTGTGGGGTGTCCAAAGTGGTACTTCCCTGCTTGTATGTGAACCCTCAGGCTCCTTATACATGATGTTGTCAAAGCTTCATGGCTTTTAGTAATTACCCCAGCCCAAAATTGCGAAATTGATTGCCCTTACCATAACATGCAGTATATCTGCTCAAATGAGAGTCACTGTTGTCATGGGAGAGAGAAATGCTAATTCAGTTGCACAAATTTGTGTTCTGTTAGCATGTACATTCAATGTAATCTTCACAGTTGAATTAAAAGAGGCTCAAGAAAATGTTTCAGAAGCAGAACAACAGGGTTGTATCAGAACTGTTTTTGAGAAAAGTGACAACTGCATAGTGGCAAATGTGTTATTGCAAAGACTGATGCCCAGGTATAGATTGCCAGTTTCTCTGAAATCAGATCATAATGTGGGCTTAAAGATAATAAGTGCAGAACAACAGATTGGACAAGGAATGGATTGTAGCTATCTGCCTGAAGTGTCAAGCATAATAAAGCAACACAATGGCAGCACTGAGTTACCTTTTGCAAAAGACTGTGTTTCAGCAACACTAAAGTGGCTTGAAAATGCATATGCAAATGCACTTGTGGAAAACACTGATGAGAACACTAGCCATGGCTGTGTAGGTCTGGTTGATGTACAGTGTGCAGTTTCTCACCAGATTGCAGCTGCTACACAAGATCTGCATAATGGATGGTGCAACGGTTTTGATCTGAGAGATGCTGTGGTGAAACATCTGAATCTGATCAAAGTGAAAATAAGAGTGAAAGGCCTTGGTTGAAAAAGTGCAAAAGGATTGATGGTGCTCTGTCAGAGTTTCTTGGCACCTAAGTAGTCTAATTTGCATGGAAAAAGGTACAGAATGCCACACTGTATGAGCCATTCTGATGGCAAGCTGATGACAATGAGCAAAGAAATGCTGAAACTGTCCTGTTGAATTCTCCTTTTTTATTATTTTAGTTACTTATTTTAAAAAAGACTAACTGTTCCAAGAAGCTACTTACAGAACTCTGCCCTAAAACATTTGAGCTTGGCTATATATGATCTGATTACAGACCAAACTTGTGTTTGCCTTAGAAATAGAAGTAACATTGTTGTATGCTCAGCTTTTGCAATAAGAAATGTCACTAGTGAAATTAAATATGTGTGATGAATTATAAATCATGTTATTATGATTTGAATCATCAGAAGGGTGGATTGATGGAGCAGATTTCATCTGCAGTCAGGCATTGTTTTATTTTTTGTGCTACAGACAGACTGCATTTAAATTGCCACGCACATTGTGGTGCAAGTTAAAAACATGGCACATGAAAAACATGATAGTGAGGCCTATTCAGTCTGAAATGCTTTTGCTGAATTAACATGTGTTTTTTCCAATGTAGAGAAAAGTGGCCTTTTTACCTTTGAAGATTAATAGAATGTGTTTCTCTCTTTCCCAGCCCATCCCATACAATCTAAAATGTACTATTCCTGTCTTAATAGACTTTGACTTGTTGCATATTTTGATAAATATTTTCAGTTAATAACACCTCTTTTTATAATGTGTGTGAATTAATAATGCACAAACACTACACAGGGGACTAAATGCTTTTTGCATGAAAAGCTATCTAAAACACTAATGCATGTTGCTGTGTGTGCTATATTAACTGTGTGTGCTTTTACATTTTACACTAAATGCATGGAAATGCTATGTTTCACATTTATTTTGCATGTTGTCATAAATAATAGAAAAGCTGCTTTTCACTAATAGCTTGGCTAGGTAAACATTTATAAGGGGTACTAGTATGAGGGAGGGAAACATAATGGGCTGATTTACATGAAATTAATATTATCTTTGTGTTTGTTTTATTTTTGGGGCCTACACAAAACATGGCTGCCTGTGAATCCATCAAGGCTATGGCTTGCATTAAAGAGAAGAGAGCATGCGCAGACTGTACCAGCTTTCCTAAAGGAGTCAAGGACACTTTGAACTTTGTACATTCTTGTGATTCTGCCAATGTACCAGTGTTAGTTAAAGTGTCCATCTGACTACGCTGTGGAAGGAAGGAAGGAAGGAAGGAAGAGAATTAGAATGAAACATTTTTCTTAGTAAATGTTGCAAATGTTTATAAATGTAGTTATTCATGTATGCTTCTTTTGTTAAAACTGGTAAAGTCAGGATTTTAGAATGAGTCAGGGGAGTGACAACTCATGCCATCATGACTGACCAATCACGTACAGGTTTTCCTGAAAGATGCTACATCTTTGTGTAGTCTGCCAATAATTAGGGTATAAAATAATGTCCTCTCTGGATGGGGGCTGGCTTTCTCATCTCAGCTTGCTTCTAGGCTCATTAGGGGGGGTGTGAGCTCTTGAGAGAAGGAACAGATTAGGCCAGACATCCTATGGGTTAGGTACGAGATCGTCACGGGTGCAGCCTTGGGCGTCCAAGGAGATTCAGGGGGAGGTTTCTTGCTTCCACGTCATATCTTGGCACATCAGGCCACATTCCTTTGAGGTCTGGTGAAGGGCGGGCTGTCTCCCTCCTTTTTGCTCTTTAGACACAGAGATGCACATGAGCAGCAACAGATAGAAAGGCTCTCTAGATTTAGATGCTAAACTTTAAGTTTATGCTTAGACTAATTAATTAGGTCTGAAAAGATTTATTTGACTTATGCCTTTATTTCTCTTAATGGGAGATTTTTGCCAACTATTTAATTATTGATTAGCTTTGCAAGACTATTTTTCTTAGAAACTCTTTAAGAATTTTGACTGATATTTTGCGCCACATTTTCATAACTACATGTAATGCTTATATGCAGACTGTAATGTGTTCTGTATTATTGATATTTTTCCTGTTTTCCAAATTCTGATTGATATTTTACTAATGAATAAAGGGTCAGAGAAAAATTAACTTTTGACTAGAAAATAAAACCCTTTAAAATACTCAACAACTCTCTTTATTGGCTTGAATAATAAATTGCATTTTTGACTGTTCAGGTTTATTTAAGTCTCCTGAAGGTAATACATGGTGTGAAGGGCCCAACACCTTTTGAGCGGTAAATTAGAGGTAGCATGAAGGTTTTACATTGAGAAACTACCAGAAAAAATTACCGCTCCATCAGTTTTTGGTAAGCAGAGGATGGTCATTATTGATTAGTTTGGTGATTAATGATTATTGATTTCACCATCAACTATTCAACTAATGGATCATTGACCTTAAGAGGCGAATAAAATAAGTGCCCAAGTCAGATAAATGTCCAAGTCCTGATTCCTGACTCCAATGCTCAGAACCTGAAGACTGGCCAAGCAGTACTGGCAGGTGATGCAAGAAGTGGTGTGAGTATCTATAGGGTTGTGAAATATTGTTAATGTGCTAGGATGTATTTTTGAAGTGTTGAAAATATTACGTTTTTTTACTGTTGGTGACATTTTGCTCATTTTGAATTGATGGTGTTATTGATTATATTGGTAATTTCATAGGACATAATTTTTGGTTATTGATTACATGTTTTAACTCTTCATGTTAAGTAAGTGTCTTGTTCTATGTTGTCTGGAACACGCAGGTATGCACACCTGTGGAATCCCGGGAAGGAATAGCGGGTGGTAAATGGAAGCCACACTGCACTGAGGTTACTCGTCTGTTGGAATAACACTGAGAAGCTAAGGAGGGCTGGCAGTGTTAAATTAGGGACTATTTTCTGTGTGAATGATTGATAGCAAAGAGTTCGCTGGTGAAACTTTGGTCTGATATCACCTAGAAAAGGGTCACACTAAAGGAGTAGCAGGTTCTTCTGAGCTTGATTGATAGCAAAAGGGTTCGCTGGTGAAACTTTGGCCTAAGATATATCCTGAAGGATAAGTCCAAAGGAGTAGCAGGTTCTTCTGAGCTTGTGTAAAAGGTAAGCAGAAGGGATTTACCTGTAGTGTTTGAAGAGTAAACGGAAAGTCTTACTTTGTGAAGGGTAAGCGGAATGTGTTACTCGCAGTGAATATAAATCTATCCTTTATTTAGCACAACAGACAGAGTAGCGAATGTATTTATGTTGTTACTAATAGAGTTATTGATTAAGGAAATATTGCAGTAAGATTTTGTGGAGGGTCAGTGGTAGGAGTAAAACTGACTGAAATTGAGACTGACAGCTTTGGAGAAAAGAAATTGCATTGAACTATTGCAAAAATGAAAATGTTTGAAGGTTTAAAGAAGCTGTTAGGAGGTAAAGTGAACAATTCGTTTTTTATTGGTGATGCTCCTGAAGGAACACCTGTGCATTTTATGTCTACCAATTTCGGACAAAATACATGTATGTGGGTTCACCAATGGTGCAAGATTACTGAAAAAGAAGGTGCTTTGAAGTTTCCAAAAGATGGTACTTTTGAATTGAAAATCATTGACAAATTAAGGGAAGTGTTATGTGAAATAAAGACACAATCTAAAGCTGCACCATTTGAGGCCTTAAGCATGTGGGAAAAGACAGCAAGAGAGAAAGCAAGTGAGGATGAAAAGGTAAAGCACCTTATTCAGGAGAAGGGAATTAATGCTGATAAAGAACTTCAAATAAATAATGATTCAGGTGATGAAATAATGGATGAATTGTTAACTGAGTGTCCACCACTTTATGTGGTTCCCATGAAAAATACTGAAAATAGTGCACCAGTAAAAACTACAGGGGCTACTGCTTCTGTTGAACAGAGAGAAATACAGAGTGAGAGAACTGTGCAGACATTTTATATTGACCCATTACCTGTTGATTCAGTACTGACAGTGATACCTCCAGGTGTTACTGCTTCAAATATGACTGATTCAGTTCAAGAATTGCAAACTGCAGATGCACAGACAATGCCTAGAAAAATTATGACTGTCCCAATTAATATGGACCCTACTGAAAAGGTTAAAAAAAACTGCAGAATCAGTGATTATGGCAGGGTTTATTTCAGAAACTCAGAATATACAGATTATTGAACAGAAATTACCCCAAGTACTGAAAGGTGAGAGAAAAATGGTATTTACAACATCTGCAGCCCAGAATAAAATAAATGTAATTGAAAATGGGATTTTTCAAACCTGCTTTGAGGAAGCAGCAGTGGTTAAAAATATAGAAAACATGGGAGAACATATTAACACAGGCCCTGAAAAAGAGAAACAGCTTAGTGTTTTAAATTCAGTATTTGAACATGAAGAAATTAACAGTCCTTGCTGTTTAAATAATGAAAATGTGAACCAGTGTCAGGAAAAAGAATTAATTTCCCTGAGTAAGGAAACAGCTGGCTGTGCATTAACTACATACAATGGACTGACAGATTTTGCTCAAAAATATGAAACTGATGGTTCAGGAAGTTTAACATTTCAGAAAAGTTTCAGGGTACACATGGATGATGAAGCAAATGACAAAATGTGTTCTTCAGGAATGCATTTGCACATTGCAGAAATAAAATATGGTTTTAAATGCAATGAGCTTGAGAAATTAGGAGACAAGTGGGCAAGAAAACATGAGAAGAAAAAGAAAGCACCAGACCTAGCAAGGAAAATGGATAAGGAAAAGAAGCCACCAGATATAATTGAGAAAAAGAATAAGCAGAATGAGGGAGAAACTTTTGCTTACTCATTGAGAGAAAAGGTGGGAGAAATGTATGTGCATATGCCACAGAATAAAAGTGAACTTGCAGCATTTCTGAACACATTCCCACAATTTAAAGACAAAATCATGCTGTGGTACCCACAAGTTGATGGATTTGATGAAATATTGAAAGAGTTGTGCATTAAATTGGAAATGTTCTTTTATATTGCCATGCTGACTAAATTGTGGTTTGAATCTAAAATTGTTGTTCAAGGGCCAGGTGAGGAGACAGTGAAAAGGGTTTGCATGAATGCACCATCATTTTCTGTTGTTATGGAGGAAAATATAGCAGTGATTTATTTCCTAAAGGGCAGAGTGCTAGCAAAGGATGTTGATTGGGTACAGATTAAAAGAACACAGGATGGAAGTAAAGGTGTTTTGGTTAGTGCAAATTCAGGTATGGATGTTGTACTGCTGGAAAATGTGTCCTTTTACCATCTTTATAACAGATTTGAGCATTGGAAGAAGAAAAATAAATTTAAACATGATGCACAAAAACATGGAGAAATGCAGGTGCAAAATATGCCAGCTAAGCAAATGCAAATGTCAGTTCAGAAACAGGTACCAATGGCAGGAATTTTCCAAGCACAGCTGGTCCCACAAAATATGGAAAATGCTAAAGTTAATTTAAATAAGGTGTCCAGAGCAAATGTGAATTATTTCCAGAGACAAAAACAGAACCCAGTTCAACAGGATGCTCTGTTTGCAAATGAGAGTTTTAACCCTCACAATTCTGATTTTACCAATTCCATTGTGAAGGCAGTGGAAAGTCCAGATTTAGTTGCAGGAGTTTTAAACAGAGAAATTACAAACCCAGTGTTAGAAGAATTTGCACCAAAATTAGGCCCATTTGAGGAAAATTGCAAAACTGTTGTCTGTGACTCAGGCCTACCAGGAAAACAATTATTTTGCAAATTAAGCAGCACAGACTACTGTACATCAGATAATGTTATTTTTCAGATTCCTGATGAGGATGTACATTTTAAAATGGCCCAACAAGAGACAGCTGTACCATTATTTTCAGAAAAGACAGTTGAAATATTACCTTCTGCTTTGGAAAAAATAATAAACACAGAAATAAGAGAGTTCACAGAGAAAGATGCCAGATTAATAAAATGTGCAGAGCATGTCTTATTAAAATTTGAACAAGATGACATGTATTCAGGAACACAATCAGTTGCAGGAATTTTACCAATAAAAGGATTTTTGATGGAATTGATTAGAAGTTTGTGTAACTTTCTGATCATAGATTCACAGAAAATAAATGAAAAGAACAGAATAGTGCAGGAGATTAAAAGCATATTTTTTCCATGTTGTCCTGTGGTACCGAATCCAGCCAATATATTTTTTCACATTCCATGTGGTGAAGAATGGCTTATTTTTATTGATTTTTGTCAAGTTCATGTCACAGTGCCATTGGATGAGAATAGTCAGGAGTTCTGTCAAAAAGAAGATGAATACCTGGGACACAAAATTGGAAAGGGAGGTAGAAAGGTGTCAACAGAGAAGGTGGAAATAATTTCCAAGATGAATACACCTCAAATTCTGAAAGAAGTCAGGACATTTTTGGGAATGGTTAGCTGCTGTAGAGAGTGGTTACTAAACCTTTCCCTAGTGGCTAAGCCTTTACTGAGGCTGACACACTCAGGTGTGTCTGATCCGCTTCCATTGGACAACAACTGCACAAAAGCATTCCTAGAGTTGAAAGAGAAAAAATATCGCGCCCCAGCACTAGGAATGAAAGTTTATTTGAAAGAAAATACACTAATTTGCAGTGAGAGGGAGGGCTGCGCTCTCTCATTGCCTATTAAAAAAGATGACTGTATTCAAAGGTCTGTGATGTATTGCCCAATGACCTTTGACCCTAACTTCACAGAAATGTCAGCAAATGAATTGGAGTATGATGAAATTGAATATGAGTGTCTAAATATCATGAAAATATGCATAAAGCCAAATTCAGACTTTAAGGATGAATGTCTGAGTCAGCCCAACAATGTCCATTTTGTAGACGGCTCATGTTTGAAAGGTGACACATTAAAAGCAGCACATGCTGTGCTCCTTATACATGATGTTGTCAAAGCTTCATGGCTTTTAGTAATTACCCCAGCCCAAAATTCGAAATTGATTGCCCTTACCATAACATGCAGTATATCTGCTCAAATGAGAGTCACTGTTGTCATGGGAGAGAGAAATGCTAATTCAGTTGCACAAATTTGTGTTCTGTTAGCATGTACATTCAATGTAATCTTCACAGTTGAATTAAAAGAGGCTCAAGAAAATGTTTCAGAAGCAGAACAACAGGGTTGTATCAGAACTGTTTTTGAGAAAAGTGACAACTGCATAGTGGCAAATGTGTTATTGCAAAGACTGATGCCCAGGTATAGATTGGCAGTTTCTCTGAAATCAGATCATAATGTGGGCTTAAAGATAATAAGTGCAGAACAACAGATTGGACAAGGAATGGATTGTAGCTATCTGCCTGAAGTGTCAAGCATAATAAAGCAACACAATGGCAGCACTGAGTTACCTTTTGCAAAAGACTGTGTTTCAGCAACACTAAAGTGGCTTGAAAATGCATATGAAAATGCACTTGTGGAAAACACTGATGAGAACACTAGCCATGGCTGTGTAGGTCTGGTTGATGTACAGTGTGCAGTTTCTCACCAGATTGCAGCTGCTACACAAGATCTGCATAATGGATGGTGCAACGGTTTTGATCTGAGAGATGATGTGGTGAAACATCTGAATCTGATCAAAGTGAAAATAAGAGTGAAAGGCCTTGGTTGAAAAAGTGCAAAAGGATTGATGGTGCTCTGTCAGAGTTTCTTTGCACCTAAGTAGTCTAATTTCCATGGAAAAAGGTACAGAATGCCACACTGTATGAGCCATTCTGATGGCAAGCTGATGACAATGAGCAAAGAAATGCTGAAACTGTCCTGTTGAATTCTCCTTTTTTATTATTTTAGTTACTTATTTTAAAGAAGACTAACTGTTCCAAGAAGCTACTTACAGAACTCTGCACTAAAACATTTGAGCTTGGCTATATATGATCTGATTACAGACCAAACTTGTGTTTGCCTTAGAAATAGAAGTAACATTGTTGTATGCTCAGCTTTTGCAATATGAAATGTCACTAGTGAAATTAAATATGTGTGATGAATTATAAATCATGTTATTATGATTTGAATCATCAGAAGGGTGGATTGATGGAGCAGACTTCATCTGCAGTCAGGCATTGTTTTATTTTTTGTGCTACAGACAGACTGCATTTAAATTGCCACGCACATTGTGGTGCAAGTTAAAAACATGGCACATGAAAAACATGATAGTGAGGCCTATTCAGTCTGAAATGCTTTTGCTGAATTAACATGTGTTTTTTCCAATGTAGAGAAAAGTGGCCTTTTTACCTTTGAAGATTAATAGAATGTGTTTCTCTCTTTCCCAGCCCATCCCATGCAATCTAAAATGTACTATTCCTGTCTTAATAGACTTTGACTTGTTGCATATTTTGATAAATATTTTCAGTTAATAACACCTCTTTTTATAATGTGTGTGAATTAATAATGCACAAACACTACACAGGGGACTAAATGCTTTTTGCATGAAAAGCTATCTAAAACACTAATGCATGTTGCTGTGTGTGCTATATTAACTGTGTGTGCTTTTACATTTTACACTAAATGCATGAAAATGCTATGTTTCACATTTATTTTGCATGTTGTCATAAATAATAGAAAAGCTGCTTTTCACTAATAGCTTGGCTAGGTAAACATTTATAAGGGGTACTAGTATGAGGGAGGGAAACATAATGGGCTGATTTACATGAAATTAATATTATCTTTGTGTTTGTTTTATTTTTGGGGCCTACACAAAACATGGCTGCCTGTGAATCCATCAAGGCTATGGCTTGCATTAAAGAGAAGAGAGCATGCGCAGACTGTACCAGCTTTCCTAAAGGAGTCAAGGACACTTTGAACTATGTACATTCTTGTGATTCTGCCAATGTACCAGTGTTAGTTAAAGTGTCCATCTGACTACGCTGTGGAAGGAAGGAAGGAAGAGAATTAGAATGAAACATTTTTCTTAGTAAATGTTGCAAATGTTTATAAATGTAGTTATTCATGTATGCTTCTTTTGTTAAAACTGGTAAAGTCAGGATTTTAGAATGAGTCAGGGGAGTGACAACTCATGCCATCATGACTGACCAATCACGTACAGGTTTTCCTGAAAGATGCTACATCTTTGTGTAGTCTGCCAATAATTAGGGTATAAAATAATGTCCTCTCTGGATGGGGGCTGGCTTTCTCATCTCAGCTGGCTTGTAGGCTCATTAGGGGGGTGTGTGAGCTCTTGAGAGAAGGAACAGATTAGGCCAGACATCCTATGGGTTAGGTACGAGATCGTCACGGGTGCAGCCTTGGGCGTCCGAGGAGATTCAGGGGGAGGTTTCTTGCTTCCACGTCATATCTTGGCACATCAGGCCACATTCCTTTGAGGTCTGGTGAAGGGCGGGCTGTCTCCCTCCTTTTTGCTCTTTAGACACAGAGATGCACATGAGCAGCAACAGATAGAAAGGCTCTTTAGATTTAGATGCTAAACTTTAAGTTTATGCTTAGACTAATTAATTAGGTCTGAAAAGATTTATTTGACTTATGCATTTATTTCTCTTAATGGGAGATTTTTGCCAACTATTTAATTATTGATTAGCTTTGCAAGACTATTTTTCTTAGAAACTCTTTAAGAATTTTGACTGATATTTTGCGCCACATTTTCATAACTACATGTAATGCTTATATGCAGACTGTAATGTGTTCTGTATTATTGATATTTTTCTTGTTCTCCAAATTCTGTAACCTGATTGATATTTTACTAATGAATAAAGGGTCAGAGAAAAATTTACTTTTGACTAGAAAATAAAACCCTTTAAAATACTCAACAACTCTCTTTATTGGCTTGAATAATAAATTGCATTTTTGACTGTTCAGGTTTATTTAAGTCTCCTGAAGGTAATACATGGTGTGAAGGGCCCAACACCTTTTGAGCGGTAAATTAGAGGTAGCATGAAGGTTTTACATTGAGAAACTACCAGAAGAAATTACCGCTCCATCAACATCTTAAATGACATCAGTGATGTCATATTTTTTAATTTATATATATTTTATATAGCAGGCAATGATATCCAACGGAAGGAAATTCAAGTTACTGTAACTACGGTGAGAATTACTTTTCAGGATCAGTTGTGGGCTGAAAGATGCAGCACTGAGGTCTCTCCTAATAACAGGTGAGTAAATCGGAATTCGTAGTTTGACTGATTTTAAAGGAATTTCTTTAAAGTTCCAAAACTCCACACAGAAAAAAAATTCCAAGTGAAACCACTCAATGTTAGCCTATGGAAGGAAATTCAAGTTACTGTAAGTATGGTTAGAATTACTTTTCAGGATCAGTAGTGCACTCAAAGATGCAGCACTGACGTCTCTTGTGATAACAGGTGAGTAAATCAGAATTCTTAGTTCAGCTGATTTTACAGTAATATTTTGCTCAATAGTGAAGGAAGGGGGCGGGGCCTGAGGTAACATGTGGCGCGTTTTAGGTTGGGGAATTAATTCCTCTTCAATCTTCAATCCTGATGTCCCCTGTGAGCCAACTAGCCCACCAGGTACCTCCAGTATGCATCAGGGAGCTGCGTTGCACACAGGTGTTCAGAGGGCACGCCCCCCCTTTTACAACACTCTGCAACGCAGCTCAGTGGTGCTTACTGGAGGTACCCGTTTGACTAGTTAGCCCATAGGGGACCTCTCGATTGAAGAAAAATGTATTCCCCAACTTAAAACGCGCCACAGAGCATGTTTGCACATATATCACCTCTAGCCCCGCCCCCTACCTTCACCACTGTGCAAACACGCCCCGTACCGCGTTCTAAGTTGGGGGATTAAGTCCCCTTGTATACTGGGGGTCCATGTAGGCCAACTAGCCCACCAGGAACCTCCAGTATGAGCCAGGGGGCTGCGTTGCAGAGAGGTATAAAAAGGGGCGTGGCCTCATTACACCTCTCTGCAATGCAGCCCCCTGGCGCGGTTGCAGAGGGGGAATTAATTCCCCTTGCATACTGGGAGTCCCTGTGGGCCAACTAGAGCAACCAGGAACCTCCAGTATGCGCCAGGGGGCTGCATTGCAGAGAGGTGTAATAAGGCCACGCCCATTTTTACACCTCCCTGCAACGCAGCCCCCTGGCACGTTTTCAGAGGGGGAACTAATTCCCCTTGCATACTGGAGGTCCCTGGGGCCAAGTAGCCCACCAGGAACCTCCAGTATGCGCCAGGGAGCTGCGTTGCAGAGAGGTGTAATGAGGCCACGCCCCTTTTTACACCTCTCTGCAACGCAGCCCCCTGGCGCTTTTTCAGAGGGGGAACTAATTCCCCTTGCATACTGGGGGTCCCTGGGGGCAACTAGCCCTCCAGCAACCTCCAGCATGCGCCAGGGGGCTTCGTTGCAGAGAGGTGTAAAAAGGAGCAGGCCTAGGGGGTCAGGGTGTTTCTACCCTGCCTCCTTTTTGCGTTCTGCACGTTTGTTTTTCTGCTTTCTTGTGGCTCTTTTATCTCGGCCCCTGCTTGACGGATCAACCCCAAACTTTCAGGGAAGGAGCGGAGCGGAGCAGGCCATTCTGGGAGAATTCCGCGAAGATTCGTCCACCGGCGCCAAAGTTATTCCAAATAGAATGTTGCGGATTTCCTATGGAAACTAGGTCCTAACTATAACTACCTAGTGGCGACCGCCAGTAGGTAATATATATATATATACACATACATACATACACACACATTCTAATAAATTATCCACTTGATTCTTCAATTCTCACTATTAGAAACAGACTGCACTTGCTGGCCATTGTGTGAACACTTTCAACTATTTCATCATTGTTTTCTAACTTCATTAGATGATGGTTGCAATAAAAACAAAAGGATGGTTTACAGCTGGATATGATCGGGGTAATATGAATTAGAGCTGGTTATACCATTGTCCTTCTGTCCGAAAATAGGTGGTCACAAATCTCCCCAGGGGGTTTCACATTCAAATTCTGGACTCTATTTTGCACCAAAAATCAGCCTACAGTAAATGTGCAAACTGGGTGTGAAATATCACCCCATATATTTTGTAGAGATAGCCCTATGTGAATTTATATGTACAGGTGGCAAAAAAAATAACGATCAATATGTATTGTACATTTACCTAATGGCAAACGTATTTTTCCGCTGATTTAGATCTAAGTACACCCATGTAAATATACAGTTTTCACAGATTTCCATGCATGTGCTCTGGGAGTTTTGAGAATCTCAAGAAAGAAGTAACTTAACAGAATTCATAAGGATAAGGCTAATGTTAATCTTTTCTACAAATATCTCAGTACGCTACTGTCATATCTCTGAGCAGCATCACCAGCTCGTTTGCTTTAACAAAACATGACAAATGTGTGAAATGGCATCTGCTTACTTTTCTTTGTTGGCTTCCAAGAGTTTCATCCTCTGTGTCCTGAAGTAGCTGCTCCAAGATCTTCATGTCAAGAGTGAGTTCCTCCTGTTGCTCTCGGGCAAGGCGCTTCATCTTCAAGCGCAACGTACTCTGCAGCATGTTTCTGGTCTGCTGCTGCTTCTGAAGTTTCTCTCTCTGAGCACGTTCCTCCTCCATTTTGTATAAACGTCTCTGCTCTGCCTACAAGATGTAAGGCCAATCACCAGAACAAATTACTATTTAATATAATTTCAATGAAAAAAAGGAGACATGTTCCATACAATAACCTACAACGATGTTTGGTGACCTTCCTTATATGGTCAAGTGACTGAGTAAGCAGCCAGTAAGGATAGCTCTGGCATGCGATGTTCTCCATGGATAGACTCCAGAACACATAAAAAGGTTTTAAAAAATTAAGATAGAACATCAATGACAAAACTTTTCCTAGCATTTACGTGATGCTGCAGACTTCTGGAACACCTCAGATCCAGGATTTTTTATTCAGAATATCAATAACATTTGTCTTCTATCCACAGACCAGGATACTGTATTATAATAGTAAAAATAATGGGGTAACCCGGTGTCCCTCTGAACCTGGGTATAAGTATTAAGTAAAACAATTGGATTCTAAATTGCTTAGAATACTCAAGGAGTAGAGACTTATTTATAACACATGTATCAATAAATTAAATAACAAACACCAGAGTTAGAATTTCAATAATGTATTCAAAATTAAATATCAAAATGTTTAAGGCTGTCACACTTTATAAATTTCATTTATAGTGAGGAATAGGTGACTGTGGTGAAAATAGTAACATATAGTGATTGGTGATATTGACAGTACACTATGTACAAAACAAATAGACATGTGACATTGAGCTTGGGAAAAAGAGGGATTTTGTTTTGTCCATATCATTTATTCACATATGCTGTAGGATCCATTGATAAGTATAAACTGTGATCATGAGCACTGTGCGGACATACGCAGTAAGTCGGCGTTTCGACCCTGTAAGTGGCGCAAATGTAAAAAGCATCAAGGCGGGTCGTCCTCAGGACTGAAAAAGGGGGGGTTCGTTTGAGAGCCAAAAGCAGATGCTTCAGTAGATGAAATCTGCTGGTTTGTGTGATTCCTCCTATTTAGTATAGAGCCAGGTCTCCACCAGCCGGTTGGAGCCTCAAATAGTTCTTCGCTTAACTATCCACCAATCGGTTAGAATCAGGTGAATTTAGCCATTCAAGTCATTTACGTGATAAGGCAAAAGCGTGTCCATCCTGTAACTGCTTCGGTGTGTGTTATTTCATTTATTGATATATGTGTTATAAATAAGTCTCTACTCCTTGAGTATTCTAAGCAATTGAGAATCCCCGACAGAACCAATTGTTTTACTTAATAGATATTGAACTACAGCAGTTAAATAAATTAAAGCTTGATGTTGTACAGAGCACACTTCTCTGAGATCTCTGGGACCTCACCCCTTGGTTTTAAACTCTATATCTAGTCAGCCAGGAATAGTATACCAGGTAGTGGCGACTGTTGGTAACAAAGAAGATGAACTCAGTTTAGGCTCACCATGCTACATTTATTTGAGTGACTTTGTCAAAAGTTGTTCACAGCAGAGGCAAAACCTGGCATGGGGAATAACAATTATGTACAGGAATCACAGCAAAAATTAGCATTCAAACAGCACATTTACATTAGATCCTGCTGGGCCTATCCTCAAACTGTGTTGTGCAGTAGTTTTATAGTACTCCAACTGTACTACTAGAGCTACAAATTCCAAGTCACAAATGTACGTGCAGGAGTTAGGTGCCTGCCTCTCCTATATTTTTCTGTGCGGAGATCTCCGCAACGACTGGAGGGTCTCAGTGCACAGAAATATATATTTGAGTAGTAAATATGGGAAGGACAGAGGGGCGTGGCTGTAAAATTTAGAGTACATATGACTATACGGGAAGAGATTAAGGAGGAGGAAGGAGAGGTTTAGGGGGGCTTTATCAAGCAACATGCACCCACCAACAAAAACCTACGCCTATTCCTACTCACAAACTGAACTTCAAAAGTAACTACTGCCAAAAAGAGGCCAAAAATAGTCGTTAATTACTCCAGGTTAGAGCTGAAGTTAGTCCAGCACCCCACATTGCCTAGCACTGGTACTGCAACACTCTCTCATAGAACATAATAGAGACAGGGACTTAAAATAAAACCCTAAAAGAAATAATGTTAAATTATTTAAAAAGTGTTAAAAATATAAATAAATATAATTTTATGTTAAAAATATATTAAAAAAAATATTATTTAGTCATAATATATTTTAACAACTTTTTTAACTTAAAAATGAAAGTAATTTTTTTTATCAAATTACAATTAAATTACTTCAAATTAATTATATACTTCACTTATAATAATTACTAATGCATAGTAAAAAGATCATTTTTTACTTTGTAAATTTCAGCACAATAATTGTATTTAACTAACTATATTCAAATTCATTAAATATTTAATTAACAATTATGTTAAAAGTGTTGTAGCATTTTCCTTGTTTGTTCTACATTTAAAATAAATAACATTCATTTACAGTAATATTTAAAAGAAAAATATTTTAAATATTTTTTTAAATGGTAAATAAACTTGTTTACTTTTCCCCACACTTTACTACAGAAAGGCCATACAGTCGGGGCAGAAATCTCAGTATGGTAAAGAACACCTAATAAACTTTACTAACTTGGAAAAAGTCAGTAAAAATATGTTTGTGTTAAATAGTATTGTAAATTCATTTGATATATTTGTTTTAAATGTAGAAATAGAACAAAAGAATACCACAGGAATAGTATCTACATTTTGCAATAAATCTTTAATTAAGTTAATATCACATTTATTTTGCTGAAGTTTAAATATATTCCCTCCTAAAGTATTGATATTATGCATGAATAATTATTATAAGTGATGTATAGAATTATTTAAAGTAATTGAATTATAATTTAATAATTACATTAGGAAAAGGTGGGAAGCACATTTTATAATTAAAGTATAAATATGTCATGTTTTTCTATGTTTTGAACATTAAATTAAATTTTTTATATTTGTAACAATTTGAAATATTTTTTATTTGATTCCATTTAATTTCCCATGGGGTTTAAGTTTAAGTTCTTACTCCATTATTTCGAGAAAATAATCAAATTAGGCTGCAATGACTGTGGAAATGCTGAGGAGAGGAATAGGTTACAGAGAAAAGGGTTATACCCAAATGAGTCACTGGGACCTGGGTGCAATATCAGTATGGGAGAGAGGGGTCCCAGAACACTATGTTATAGGCAAAGAAGTTTTGTTGTAAATTAGGAACAAGAATAATCAAATATTTAAGGAAACATTGTTATTTAATCACAATGTATCCGAAATGTATTTATACACAAAAATGCATTTAAAAGTCATCAAAAATGAGTGCCCCAGAGGGAAGGATGTCAGTGTAGGGAGTAGTGTAAGGTAAAGATTGGTGACATAGTGAAGGCCTAAACGACCATAATAAACAAATATATACACCGGGCATAATCCGCCCAACACATAAAACATGAATGTTTATAAAATTCAAATCAGGTACCCCATGCTTCTAGGAATACATTAATTGTCACATTTGGGATGGAAGCTAGTAGTAAGACAAGATGTCGACGTTTCGACCCCACAATACGGTAGGGAGCAGTAGAGCCTTACAGAGGGGTCTTCTTCAGGACAGGGGTGGGGCGGGCGGGGTTCCTCAAATATATATAAGAAAGGGGAAAGGAGTCAAAACTGGTCCCGAAGGATCCCAAATAGAAAGCAATGGAAATCAGCGAAAAAATTGGGTAGAAAAGGGAGTGAATTAACGGGAATCACTTTTTAGACATGGAACATGTAGTAATGAAGACTTCAATGTGGCGCCGATTACGAGGTAGAGGCATCAGTTGTAGATGTCTAATGAAAACAGAACCAGCGTTAAAAAACAAACAAAACGGACTGCTTCAGAGAAGTGCCCCGTATGCTACAGACAGGGAAATGGTAATACTCAACTTACATGGATGTGCTAAAGAGTCAATATCCTTGGTACACTTATTCCAGACATGCCGCCATCAGACGATCGGCAGTTTACAATTCTGTGAAGGAGGGGGGAGAGGGAAACGAGTAAGGTAAACTCTTACAGGGATAGTACACAACTACAATGGGGCGGTATGCGCGTCGTGGGGGGACGCACAAAACCAGTAAATACCTTCGAGCTGTAGACAGCCCAGCGTCCCACTCGGGGGTCGGATTCTGAATAGCAAGAAAGGAAAAGGGTTCTGCAATGCCGTTAGGTGCTGATCGCAACGTAACGCGCATGTGTGTATGTTGTCTCACGCCTAACGTGTTGGCAAAAAAGCGGGGAAAGGCAGTGTGTGCCGAGCGAAGGTCAGCTGTGGTTGTTCCATGATTAAAGTAAACAAGCATTGGAAATGCAATAGGTCTCGCATTAGGAAAGTTTGAGCTATTGGTATTGTAAATGACACTTTTTTTTATTTATGTGTTGGTTTTGAAAGTAGCAAAATTAATAGCTTTGTCAGTTACAATGTCAATAGTTTTAACTTTTGCAAATGTGACACCTATAGCATTTGTAATGCAATGTGTGTTGTATTTACGTGACTTCGATGTATTGATATTACAAATAACAATGGCTTTTAATTTTGTAAATAATTAATACTTAAATAAAAGTTATTGTAATTTATAATGGCAATAGCTTAAACGTTTGTAAATAACTTTTGTGAAGATTATGTTCAGTGTATTTTATTGTGACGAAAATCCAAGAACATTGCATTTGCACCTACACACACACACAGAGCCACACACACACACACACATATATAGATGTGGTGGTGGTGGATCTGGGGGATATGGTGGTGGTGGATGTGGTGGTGGTGGTGATGGTGGATGTGGTGGTGGTGATGGTGGATGTGGTGGATGTGGTGGTGGATGTGGGGGTGGATGTGGGGGTGGATGTGGTGGTGGTGGTGGATGTGGTGGTGGTGGATGTGGTGGTGGATGTGGTGGTGGTGGTGGATGTGGTGGTGATGTGGTGGATGTGGTGGTGATGTGGTGGATGTGGTGGTGGTGGATGTGGTGGTTGTGGTGAAAGTGGTGGTGGATGTGGTGGTGGAAGTGATGGTGGTGGATGTGGTGGTGGTGGATGCGGTGGTGGATGAGGTGGTGGAGGTGGTGGTAGATGTGGTGGTGGTGGATGCGGTGGTGGATGTGGTGGTGGTGGTGGTGGTGGATGTGGTGGTGGTGGTGGATGTGGTGGTGGTGGATGCGGTGGTGGTGGTGGTGGTGGTGGATGTGGTGGTGGATGTGGTGGTGGATGTGGTGGTGGTGGTGGATGCGGTGGATGTGGTGGTGGTGGATGTGGTGGTGGTGGATGCGGTGGTGGTGGAAGTGGTGGTGGATGTGGTGGTGGTGGTGGATGTGGTGGTGGATGTGGTGGTGGTGGTGGATGTGGCGGTGGTGGATGTGGCGGTGGTGGATGTGGTGGTGGTGGATGTGGTGGATGTGGCGGTGGATGTCATGGTGGATGTGGAGGTGATGGTGGATGTGGTGGTGGATGTGATGGTGGATGTGATGGTGGATGTGATGGTGGATGTGGTGGTGGTTACAGCAGGAACCACAACATGCCGATCTGAGGACTGTTCAGCAACACCCATTCAGAATTTACTTATATTTACACTAGACAAACTAGTGTAAGTGCTATTGTGAGCAAATACACAGACCGTGATCAATAACCAACCAATTCTTGGCATAGAAAGCACTTCTCTGAGGTCTGTGGTTGCTGCTTTCTGACTCTGAGGTTGGCCTTTAATGTCTTATCCATTGACTTTTCCCATAAATATGTCTAATTGAGGCCATCCTGAAAGTCCAACAAGAAATGATACCGCTTGTTTGGTAAGAATTGCTAATTAAGCTAGTATGTAAAACCCGAAGCCCCTTCTTTCTTTCAATACTTCCGCTCTGGTAAATGCAATCCCATGTAACATGTTGTAAACTGTGAACCCAAGGTTTCTATCTGATTCAGGAGATACGGGCAGATGATTAAACAAGCAAGACTTTACTTTGGAATGTGCTCGTATTTCATTGCTTTGGGTCAATACCAGATTTGAGCCTAGGTGAAATCAATAATTTTGAAAAAACATTTTCCTTAACTTAATAAAAGCTGCGTTAGCACGAATTTCTCGCATTTCAGAAATGGACTTTATAAAACTTAACTTTGGGGGAGCGAACTAGGTATTATATTTGGTGCCCACTGGACAATTAAAGATACATCACTATTCATTACACATTTCTGTACACTGTTGGTTGCTGGTCAGTAGTAATGCCCGGAGTTGTGTTTAAAGTAAAAAAAAAAAAACTAGACACGGCCTTCCGGCCGTGAAAGTGAAAGTACGGCCGGCCGGCCGGCCGTGTCTCGGGGAAAATACAGATTAACACCCAAACACAAGAATAAGCAATTTAAAAGTGAACAGTCAATATTTGCCAAGAGCTTTCCATTTCACTGCAAGAAGCGTGGATGGAATTTGCGCTTTCGCTAAAGCGCTTTAGGCATGCTGAAGGGCGAGGGAGGCGAGGGAGGGAGGAGAAATGCGAGAAACGTGTGAAGCAGGGGGCGGGGGTAGCGGATACCTTTGAAGTGAAGCTAAGCTGCACTTCAAAGGCTTGTTAGCACAGCGCACGCTGGGGAATGCCTCTGGGAGGGAGGCTGGTGTCTGTGCACGCGCTTTTTATTGCAATGCGCATGCGCATTGAGCGAGCTTTACACGGGCACTGCATGGAATCGCCCAATCTCGGTAAGCTCTGTTTAAGCCCCTTTATCTCTCGCTCCGCTCAATGCGCATGCGCATTGATAGGTCATGAGACCTAAAAAGGTTAAGGAGGGTGCCCACCTGTCTCACAGGACGGTGTAAGTGCTCGTTTTCAGCAGATGAGGACATAGACATAACCACAATTGATGGACGAGTGGTTGTTATGGTCATAATGACGGCCTAAATGAAAATGATATTATTCGCTTTTTTGCCAACGCATTAGGCGGGAGACAACGTGGACGCACACGCGTTACGTTGCAAATCAGCACTTAACGGCATTGCAGAACCCTTTTCCTTTCTTGCCATTCAGAATCGGACCCCGAGTGGGATACTGGATCGTTTACAGCCCAAAGGTATTTACTGGTTTTGTGCATCCCCCCACGACGCGCATACCGCCACATTGTAGTTGTGTTCTATCCCCGTAAGAGTTTACCATACTCGTTTCCCTCTCCCACCTCCTTCACAGAATTGTAACCTGCTGATCGTCTGATGGTGGCATGTCTGGAGTAAGTGTACCAAGGATGTTGACTCTTTAGCACATCCATGTAAGTTGAGTATTCCCATTCCTCTGTCTGTACCATATGGAACACTTCTCTGAAGCAGTCCGTTTTGTTTTTTAATGCCGGTTCTGTTTTCATTAGACATCTACAACTGATGCCTCTAACCTCGTAATCGGCTTCACATTGAAGTCTTCATTACTACATGTTTCGTGTCTAAAAAGTGATTCACGGTAATTCACTCCCTTTTTCACCCAATTTTTTTGCTGATTTCAATTGCTTTCTATTTGGGATCCTTCGGGACCAGTTTTGACTCCTTTCTCCTTTCTTATATATATTTTTAGGAACCCCACCCCTGTCCTGAGGAAGACTCCCTTGTAAGGCTCCTACTTGCCTACTGTATCGTGTGGTCGAAACGTCGACATCTTGTCTTACTACCTGCTTCCATCCCAAATGTGACAATTAATGGATTCCTAGAAGCATGGTGTACCTGATTTGAATTTTATAAACATTCATGTTTTATGTGTTGGGCGGATTATGCCCGGTGTATATATTTGTTTATTATGGTCGTTTAGGCCTTCATTATGTCACCAATCTTTACCTTACACTACTCCTTACACTGACATCCTTCCCATCCTTCCCTCTGGGGCACTAATGAAAAGAATTGAAAAGGTCTGCTATAAGGGTAACGTACATGTTGAACAGAGTGGAGCTAAGGTGATAATCCCCGAGGGACCCCGAAATTGTAAATATTGAAGTCTGAGCAGAACAGAGCAAGCAAAACTGTTTTCATACGATCCTTTAGAAAAGTTGTGCCATGGACACCAATATCCCACAGTCTGTCCATGAGGATGTCATGGGATACTGTGTCAAATGCAGCCGACAAGTTTAAAAGGATGAGGGATCCTGCCAGAGTCCAAAAGCATATTGATATATTTTGTGACAGAAACAGACACAATTTCTATGCTGAGTTTGGGACAGAAATCGAAGTTCTAGGTATTAAACAGATGGTATTTTTCAAAGTAAGCAGAATGCTGCTTGTTAATAAAATCTTTCTATCATCCTAGACATCAAAGGGAAAAGAGAAATGGGGTGGTAGTTGGGCATTACTGAAGGGCCACCATAGGCTTCTTTAGGAGAGGAACTATCAAGGCAAGTTTTTCCATGAGCCTGGGAAGGTTCATGGTTATAAAGAGGAATTACAGATCTCCTTAAGAACAAGCACAATAGTTGAAGCTAGAGCTTGTGCAATTTTAGCCGGACGAGGATCTACAGGAGAGCAGAGGTCAAAGATTTGACATTAGACAGAATGTCAGTCGAGATGACTTAAATAAAAGGCTTACAATGAAAACACTTATGAGATTAGTGGAAGTTTGACCTCTATGAAGTTCTGGTGAACCATTGATTGAGAAGAGAGGGAAGGATTTTAGAATCAGCATAACTTTCACCTGGAAGAGTGAACGAGTGATGACATCATAGAGTTTGCGAGTGTGTAACAGCCATGGAGGCAGCTGCTGAATGAAGCAAGCTATTGTAAATGGAGAATATCTCTTTGGCAGGATTATTTGCTGACATTATGCTACAATGACAGAATTTCGCTCTCACTTGCTTAGCAAGATTTTTGTATTTACTTTGTTTTGATTTAGAGACTGTCTTATCAGCAAAGTTGTAGGAGTTTCCCCACTGCTGTTTTAGAGGCATGGTAGAGTCCAGGGTCTTGGCTCACCATTAATGCCAATTTTCACACCTGATGTTGGCATCAGGGAGTGGAGTAGGATGTGTGGCCTGCAAAATTAATTCTCCTAAGGAAAATCAAGTTTGTTACAGGGCTGAATGGGATTGCTTGTACGGGATGTAGGCCAACGATTAGAGGAGTATGGCATATTAATATTAAATAGGATAGCCTTTTCATCTGCCCAGGGAACCTAAAGAGCTGCAGTTGTCTCAATCAGTGAAAACTGAACAATAAGCAGGTCGAGAGTGTGACGAGCTACATGGGTTGGGGCAGTCAGTTGCGGTTAAGTGAAGCACCAAGTAAGAATTGACTCGATCACAGCAATAGCCATGGTGTTATCAACATAAAGATTGAAATCTCCTAACATAAGACAGAAATATTGTCAAATAGCAATGGAAGGATGCTATGTGCAGAACCAAGGGGGTATGAATAAGAAGCACCCTTGACAGAACAATTATTGCCCAAGATACTGACAAGGAGAGATTCACAATCTTTGACCTCAGTGAGCATAAAAGCAGATATAGTTAAAGAAGGACCAGGGGTCATTGTTGGACCTCTATTCAATTGAACACAGCGGTCAAGAGAGGTAATCCAGAAACCTGCGGAGATCACCATCAATACTTCAGGAGTGAAGTCATCTTTATGCCCAGTTTCTGTAATAAACCATTTGTTTTAAAGCAAGATCCAAATTGTGATTTACAATGATGTGATGAGCCTCTAATAGCAGTGGTGTTGGGGTGAGAAGCATAAGGGGCCTTATGAGTCGGGCAATACAAGCCTTTGGGGCAGATTCCGATCTGGGACGGAAAGCACTCCAACCGAGCCGGATCCAGGGTGTTTTCCGACCGATCCGGACTCCTGAAGTCTGACCGAGCAAGTACGATGTGGCCGTTTGCTGTCGGACTCGGTTCGGTCAGACTCCCATAGAAGTCAATGGGAGCCGGTCGTACGACGCGTACACAGGCTCCCATTAACTGAATCGGTACGTCGCGGACAAGTGCACCCCTACAGTGGGTACGCGTCCATGCCATCCGCACCATACATGCCTGTGTTGGGGAGACCCATGGGTCTTCCACTGTGTCCGAGTTGTAAGGCTGCGGGTGACAGGGGGTCCGACGTGGACCCCTGAAGTCCAACTTCGGGAGCTATTGCGAGCCAGACGCTCCGACTTGATCCGGCTGTCCAAATCGAGCTTCGTACTAGCTCGGTCGTGAAACGTCTCCATTGCGTGCCATGGTTTGCTTGTGACCGAGTCGTATGGAGCGGTTCGGACCCGGAAATGATTCGGACGGAGATTTTGCGCTTGTTTGCATCGTACTTCGACGTCTGGACCCTGTACGACTCAGACGGAAATTCAGCCTCCGAATCGGATCCGCTAATGCTCAACCCGATTTGGTGCCCTACCGACCGAGATCGGAATCGACCCCTTTGTGTTCGCAGCGAGGGTCAAGTTTTAAATTCTGGATCTGTGATCAGGAGTATGCTGGAAGTGCCACTCTGGAGTGGGAATCACTATGGGCTTTGTGATCTAGAGGGATTAAGAAATGTGTTGAGAGGTTGTGGGGATAAAAAACATAAGACTACGCTACTTACATTGTATGGGTGACAAGTGGCAATCCTTGTTCTATGTGCAGTCGGTGAGCATGGAGGAGAAGACAGGCTTGACTCTGGCTCCCCTTCGACATAGCAGCAGCACGTCTGTGCTCCTTATGTCATTATACAGCCCTCAAACAAGATGTCTATAGGAGGTTGACCCTAAGAGCTGAGCTGATGAGGACAGCACAATAGAGAAAGAAGACGGACTGTGCAATGCTCAGCACAGTTAGACCAAGACAGACCTCAATGCTCCCCAAGGCTGTTGCAACTACAGGGAAAATAATAAATAAAAATAAGGAACGAACTAAATGCAGTAAAAAACACAAGAGGGTGTGTGTGGCCCGGCAATCCAAATATAGAAGGAATAGTTAGGCGTTCTTTTGTTTACCTTGCGCTTAAACAGTAAAACTGTGGAACACCTTATCCCTAACTCTTCAGATAAAAGACAGCCTACTCCGCTTTAGGAAACATGTCAAGACCTATCTGTTTACTTAAGATCACTGTATAAAGCCTGGTAGACGTCCCGGAGCTGGGAAGCCCATTGTGTAGCTATCAGATTGATAAATTCTTTGAACTGAATTGAAAATATGAAATGGCCCAATTAAAGCAAACAAAAGAAGGAGCAGAGATATCCACCCATCAGTTTTGCATGCCCATACACCAGATATCATTACATATCCTCTCAAACAAGAGGGCAGGTCACAAGAGCTAACCCGGTGGGGAGAGTGCAAAGAAAGAATGTGCAGGCCTGAGCACAATTAAACCAAGGCAGAGTCAAGAGTCCTCCAAGGCTGTTGAAGCAGCTATCAGGAAAATAATACATTTCAATTAAGAGCAAAACAATTACAGTTAAAACACAGTAAAAATGCACCAGAAAAAGTGTGTGTAAAATTAACAAGACAGAATAAAATAACTAACTGTGAATGCCAGGCAACGCAACCCAAATATACAAGGAAAATAATTAATCGGCCCAAATAAAACAACAAAAGTAGAAGCAGAGATTCCTACCACTCTGTTCAGCAGCGTTAGAAGAGCCACCTGGCAACCTTGTCACCAAGTCTCTCTTCGGCTGGTTCTTACCATCGCCCCTTATCTTCTTCTTACTAGTTCGTTGGTGGTGTGTAGAGTCCCTTTGGACATCCTCATTTCCTCCTTGACACACTATGATTGTTCTGAGTCAGAGTTTGTTCTTTCTCCTGCAGTTTTCATGGAGTATGCTGCTTTTAAGTCTCCTTTGGACTTGGCAGCTGCCACAGTTGCCCGGTTTCTATTGTGTTGTGCTTATTTGCGAGTTATGTGCTTAGGCCTAACTCTTTTGTCTCTTAATCTCCTATGTTATGATCTGTCTCTTTTAAGTCGGATTACTCCTCCAGATGATTGTCTCTAAACCTAGCCCCAAACCTCCTGTAGGTCAGAGAAAAAGCATGTGTCAATAGTTTACATTCAGCTTGGAACAGCAGGTTGTACTTACAGCCATTTTGCGAATTTTTCACTTCACTTCACTTCAGTGAATGAGGTCCTCGCTTGCTGTACAGTCGCCGCAAAAATCAAGGAAAATCGTAACTGTTGTTTTCAATGGTGAAGTGACCTTTCCTGTGTGCCTGTTGTAGTATGTGGTCTCAATTTGGTAGTTTGACATACTTGCCACTACTGGTCAAGGAGGAGGCAAGGGTAGGGCAGTAGTGCTGGGATTCTACGAACTCTCTCCAAAGCAAAAAATGTTGACAGCCCTTCGGTTCCAACTGACAGTTTGAGCAAGTTTTCCAAGCATGTGATGGTGCAGTTCCCATCACTCCTCTCTGGAAGTCCCACCACCCAAACCTTATTCCTCCTGCCCCACTCTCTAGAGCCTTCTGCTCTATAATCTATTCTCTAGGTAACACACTCATCATTTTAGAACTCACACTTTTTTCTGGAGGTGGTATGTGGCTGGTTTCAAGTAATGGTGGTTATGGTTTCTATCTCACTGATTCCTTATGCCATCTTCCTATGATCGCCCCAGTGCACCACCAAAGTGTCAATTTTGGTTTAAAGGGGTGTCTCTGGTCAACGGTATGTCTATCTGTAAGGTGTGCAGTTTGTTCATTTTCTCCATTCCTGTTGTTCTGTTTGAGGAGAACATGGTGATCCTAACAGTTACTAGCCGCTGATACGATGTTGTCTCCATCTTAATTTTGGAGTGTTTTCCCTTCACAAGGTCATGGTATGCTCCCTTTCCAAATAGTGAGGATATGTCTTCTGGAACGACAGTGCCCAGAGAACCAACTCAAGCCAGGCACTGTCACACACTCTTTTTGACTTTAGTGCAGCTGGTTTACCCACACCTAGCACAAGCCGGTCCATACACTGCTGCCAGGTCAACAGCCCTTTAGCCCCCCTGTCGTGGGGTCCCTTAGTTTTAATGCTGGAAAGGGGCTATAGTCGGGGGACCTGGAACTGTGCGTCAGAGGAGAACCAAATTACGCCATAAGAAGAGGCAAAATATACAGCGTAATGCAGCACATTTTGTGATGGTATTACTTCATTATCTTGTAATTGTTAGACATTAACACTATCTGGGCAAAGAGTTCACATTATTAGTAACAGTTTAACACCCAAATGAAGCAATAAGCAAATGAAAGATGACCAGTCAATCTTTGCGTAGGGCCTTTCACTGTGCAGGAACAAGTGTTGCCATGTTTTTAGTAACTTTTGATCCGTTTCAGCTAGAAATAAGTTTGTTTTGTTAAAATTTGCAGATTATGCAGCAGATACTGGCCAAACGCAACAAATAATTATGCGGAAACTGCAGCAGCCACAGAATCACGTAATTCCAGTCGCCCTGGTTATAGTGCTCCAGTATTATGCAGCTTCTGCCCCTGTTCAATGCCAGAATTATGTGTGAACACCCATATTATCCTAGGCATTGATGTACCCTTCTGGTATCACCATCAATGCCCATGTGCTCTCCTCACACTGGCCAGCTCTGCTCTTCAGCCAGGCACACCAATGATTGTGTCGTGAGATGTGTCCTGTTCTTACCTCCAGTGGGGGTGAGCTACCAGTCTTTTCCAGACCTTACAGCAGTCAACCTTGCTCATAAACTCGGTCTTTATTACTGTGCATTTTGCAATAGGAGCGTCTGCTGTCCTTCATTCTCTGGCCTTCACCACTACCCTCCTCAGATATTGGAATGTCCCAATATGGCACTGATTTAATTTCTCCTTATCCCTGTGCCTTCCACTAACATTAGTGTCTCCTGACCTCCATTTTATTTGTGCCGAGAGCACGAATGGTCCCAATTTCTATCAGTTTCATGCAGTTGTAAAGGGACAGCTGGGCTGTCTGCTTATTTCCCAGCAGTACTGCATTGTAGATGGCTGATTCAAGGGGTCAGATGGCCTTCTCCGCCTCAGGATGGTGTAGGATTGTGATGGCGGGCTGGAAGTTCAGGCAACATGCATGCTACTCCACTGGCTCCAATACAAGGCCTGGAGCCCTATAAGCTCAACACACCACACAACAAAATTAACTCTAGCTAGGTCTTCATAATTCCCAAGAATATGAATATATTATCCATTAAATTAAATGTGTTTATGTGTTTACTTTTCCTTACATTTTTATTGTGGGTATCGTGAAAAATGTATTGATTTTGACTATTTAGTGGATCAACCCGTCCGGCCTTAAAACTATTTGGTCGATAGAGACATTGGAGAGGAAACATAGTCAAAGATAGGATAATTGGATGAGTGGACAAGACATTTAAAGATGAAAAAAAGGAACAGGTTTTGAAGATCCAGCTGAGGAAATGGTAGCGATCACCAAGACTTTTAGACTACACCACAAAGCACCTTAACCTTAACACCACACACTACCAACCACATTAGGCTTATGTGATGGTAAATATGGTACGTGTCTCTGCCATGAAACACTCTTTACAAGGTTGGGTGTGCAAGTCGTCACACTCCTCGTCCACTGATAAGGCACCACAAGTAGGTTGCAAGGCGAGTTCAGCCAGCTTATCACATTTATAAGTTATATTGGCCCGTCACCCCCTGTAACTCTCAATCATCCTGCTTTCCTGTCTTACCTTGCCTCCAACGGGTGTCCAGTATAGGCAATGTTACTAGATGCTCGTAACACTGTGGTAGCAAAAACTGGGCATTTCTTAGCCCCCAGAACAAAGACACTTTTGATTTTTGCACATCGAAGCCCAAACATTAGGCTCTTTTTAATAAACCCCATTTTTATTACTCATCAATCATAGCAACTCTTACCACACTTCTCAATGGAAACCAGACCACAACTTAACGCAGGCAGCACTTCACTAACCAATCCTTAGGAGTAGCCCCCTTGGGTAACACTTAATGCTTGCAATTAAGTGCAACCCAGATCTCGAACAGCACTAACCCACATATCCAACCGAAACAATAACTAATACACATGCGACAAGCCAGTCCAGCATGTCTTTGTTTGCACTTTTATGCAGGGACGGCAACTCAGCTAAGGTGGAGGACCGTTGCCTCACTAAGAACAAAAAGAAAAAGAAAATTATAATAATGCAACCTTAAAAACTTTACGTTCTTATAATTTTCTTCTTGGAACCAGCCGGGTTGGGGCGGGCTGGGTTTGTCTGGGAGAGGGAGGACGAGTGGTTCCTGCTACACTTTAGTAGCCATTACAGTTTGGCGGCCATCTTGGGCAGATCAAACCGTCATGCGCACTTTGCATGTTATCCAAACAGGCTGCAGTACAGCCTGGGTGGAGAAGATGCCCAGCCTCCCAGTCCCCATCTGAGTGGTGAACCACTGCAGTCAGACTAATGACAATGCTGCATTTGCAGCACCGAGATTGGTCAGGGGATTCTGGGAGGCTGGGTGCTTCCTGTTCCTGCATCGAAGGCGGAGAGGCGGCAGCTGGCGATCATGCAATCAATTTTTTCCTAACCTCTCACCTTCCCCCACCACTGTTCCCAACCAACCGCCACTGCTTTTATGTCATGCCCTATCTATCGAGCAACCCTCTTATGAACGGTCTGCCTTACTTATGAAGTGTTTTTTTAGGTCGAGCCTAGTGTAGCGCACATGCGCTACTCTAGGAGATGACCTTTAGAAATTGGTCTGCTTTTTTCCACACACTCTTGCATGTGGAGGCATCCACCTTGCGGGAGCAAGCAGCTGCGCGCAGGGGCCATCTGTTTCCATTTAGCGTGGCCGCGCGTGCTTTACTCTCGCTTCTCTGCCTGTGCGCCTTTCATCATGCCGTCGTGATTAAGCAGACCTGTTAAGCTCTCTTTAAAATAGTTAAGCAGACTTTCAATTGTTAACAGCAACTATACTATATGTAGAGTTCTGCCCATGATTTTATGAGGGTGAAATGTTTTCCTCGTTTCTTGTTTCGTATCAGGCCTGTCTGCTTCTTGTATTCCGCAGATTTACAAGGAAGCTGCAGTCGAGCTGTAAACCAATCTGTGAATGGAAACTGTCTTTACTATCCTGCCACCAGGGAGTGACCTAAAAATATAGCAGCGGCACTGCAGACTGGCTGCATGGAGCATTACAGCATGCCTGCACTGGTGAGTCATGAGGTTTAATGGCAGAGTGACTCCAAACATCTGACACTTCTTCGAGCCCGCTAATGCTTCTCAGTTATTTCATTCAGATCCGGTGCCTGCTCTGTGAACGGGGACTGCACGGCCCTTGCTTACCCATGGGGTGCGGTAAATGGGGTGTGCTATTTATTTATTTATTTATTTTTTAAATTTGTATATCAGCGCGCAGCTATCCAAAAGGGTTTCCCGGCGCTGTACAAGAACAGCAAAGAGAAAGAACAGCCTATTGGCCGAAAAGCCATGTTTTCAGGGATTTACGGAATGAAAGGAGATTAGGTTGCATGCGGAGAGGCAGCGGCAAGCTATTCCAAAGGGTAGGGGCTAGATATGAGAAAGAGTGCCCCCCCATGCGTGACAGCCTGATTTTAGGGACTCGAAATTTTTCTTGAGTAGAGGATCTGAGGTTTCGAAGAGGAACATGGGGGCAGGCTAAAAGTTGCAGGTAGTGGGGTGGTTGTAGGTGTTTAATGCGGAACATATAGGTTAGGGCTTTAAACTTGACCCGTTTCTCCACAAAAAGCCAGTGGAGATCAGCCAGCAGCCCAGATGTGGGTGAGAGTTTGGGAGCGCGGCAGAGTAATCTAGCCGTGGAGTTTTGAACTCGCTGTAATTTCCGTGTAACGCCCAAGTAAAGCACGTTCCCGTAGTCCAGCCGAGAGGTGACAAGGGCTTGGACTACGGTACGCTGGGCATGTGATGGGAGCATCCACCCAATCTTTCTCAACCATTTCAGAATGGTAAAACAGGTTGCAGTAACCTTAGTTGCCTGCTGACGCATAGAGAGAGAATCACCCACGATGAAGCCAAGGTTACGCACGTGTGATGAGGGTTGAGGGAGAGGACCCATCTCAGGCGGCCAGTGTTGCGGGCCCCAGAGGTTACGATCTTTACCCAAGATCAGGATCTCCGTCTTATCGCCATTAAGCTTTAAAGAGTTGGCGTTCATCCAGGTCACCACCACCGTGCTAAAGTCAGGATACATGGCTTGTTTCGAATCCTCTTCCGGCCTTTTTATTTACTTATTATCCATGCTCTCAAAATCCATTGCCAAGTCAGGAGAAACGCCAATATGCCTTTTTTTCTGAGACCTAAAAAGCAGTAATTTAGCATTTACTGTTATTTCTGCCACAAGTCGGAGTGCAAGGATCAGCACTTTCAGTGTCCCATCGAAATAACTTTCCATTATATAGTGTTTCACACCAGTCTTCAGCAGTTTATTATTTGTTGCCCAAAAGGCTAGGAAGATTTAAACTTGTGACCAGCAGATGTCAGCTTCTGCACGCATTTGATGCCTCGTTTAAAAATGTACTGCAGAAAGCTGAACTATCCAGGATAGTTTAGAACTTAGAACGGCAAAGCATCGAGTTTCAGATGGCCTTATTCAACCTTTGATCTTTCTCCTATGTGTTCACCTTTGCGCTGAATCCTCGACACTGTATTGTTCATCCCGAGCATTGGTAAAACGGTAGTCGGTGGTTTGTATCTCGGCGTACACATCCTACTAACTTAATGCGTAGCTCCCAGCCGCCCACCTCCACCTGCTACCAGTGCATTGGAATGTGTGCATCTGCTATGGAGCTGGTGTGATGCAACCCACTCAAAGGTAATGACGTGAAGGAGGTCCAAGTATGGATGCCTTCTCTCTTCTTTATCGGCTTTTTAGGTTTCGCCTGTCGAAAGCTGCGCAGCAGCCTTTTGCGCAGGGCGAAATCTTATGTCTTTACACTGTGTGGCTTTGTTCTGCCTCTCTGTTCCATTGGCTAGCTCCATAAATGGAGGCTAGCCATTGGAACAGACATCTGTCCGTCATTGCCGGAGCAGATTTGTAGGCGTTCCCGCGATTTTTACTCATCCCGCCCCTTTAACGTCGTCATTGCGGCGGTGGGCGGTTGTTTTTTTTTTCTTCAGAGGTTTGTTTTGGTCATTCTGCCGAAGATGGCGCCGGGGCCCGTCGACTTCTCGTTGCTTCTGCCGCAATGTAATCATTTTAAACTTCCTGTTCACTACAGCAATTAGGCCTTTCAAGAAATGCCCCGGTCCGCTGAGAAGTTTATTTTGCCTCCCTCTTCCGTCCTTTGCCGCAGATTATTATCGGCCACTCTTGGCTGGACGAAAACACGCCTGCACTGTGTGCTCTTGGGCAAAGACGGAAGAGCCCAATGTTTATAAACATTTAACAGAAGGGAGGTGAAAGAACTGAAGGGATGGCCGGCCCTGGTTTGCCCGAGGCTCCCTGGGTGATTGCAAGTCCCGGGATGGCCGGGGGCACAAGGGGCTCTTAGTGAGAGGTTCCTGAACCAGCTGAACTGGCCTGGCGGCTCCCTCTCTCGGCCCTGCCCTCAGCCGGGGAAGGAGCGGAGCCCTCGGCCTGTCGCAGCCGCTCCAAAGGCGCTTTCACCGGCCTGTCCAGGAGCACGAGTCTTGGTCAGTGCTTCGGGAGATCGCCGCAGACGGTGCGGAACTTGACAGCGGATTTCTGTTTTATTGAGAAAAAGACCTTAGCGCTAGGTAAAATTAAGGTTTGTGTCCGCAGCTCGTGCTCACAGATGCCGGAGTTTCCTCTGTTCGTGCGTCTCAATTTACCATACTTGGGACTCCTACCGTTCACTTTTATTTTTTTAATCAAGCAATGCATTTTTCTCATTCAAGTGGGGAAGATTATTTGGATTGTCTGCTAGATAAACGCGTAACCTGAATGAGATGCTTACTACTGGCTGGGTCTGCTTTCTGCTCCTTTCATTTTATAATACTCTGTTTACCTCCTGTTAGCGGAAAACACATTTTCTCTATTAGCACGGACCACCGATTCTTGTTTCCACTAGTGAACAATGCCGTTTTTTATATATAGCGCAACTTGACCTGAAGGTATCGAAGCGCTTTACATGAGCGCCAGTTCCATCACACAAGGACACATTCATTTTCTGTAGGCACGGGGAGATTAAGTGATTCGTTCAGAAACACAGAGTGTTGGGTCGACGCCGAGACTCAAATCCGGACACCCCGTTCCAAAGTCGGCAGCTCGGGTCCCTACCGATATCCCCTTCCAGTGCATTTCCTGGGCCTCGTTATCCTGCACCCCACACTAGCTTGTTTCTCTCCTGGACTATCCATCACTTAATTTCACCCCTTTCACTGGCCACCTCTTTTTCTTGCACTACTGGCCAACGATTCCATTGTAACTCACACTAGTCAACAGTGCTAACATGCAGCGGGGTCATTCACCCTCTAGCTGCCGACATGCATTCTAGTTTTTCTAAAAGGCTACTCCGTTTGCCCATTCTACTAGCCACCAAGGATCCCCCGAGTCAGCTACCCACCACATTTCTTCCCTGAATGTACTGGCCAACATTGTTTTCGCTCCGTCTATAAGACTACAGCGTATGTTTTCCCCGGCCTGTTTTATCCTCCCCTCCTTTGCAAAGTAATGCCCCCTCGCTTTCTGTCAAGTGTGCTCACATGTTGGCGTGCGTTTGCACAAGTAGAACACGTGTGCCCTTCCGTGCAAACTCTGTCAGACTTGAGGTGCACATGGCGGACATAGGGAACATGACGGGGTCCGGGGGCCTCCGTAGGCACCCCCTCTGCCCGGCTAGAGAGGAGGTAAAGTTAAGCAGGAGGGGCTCGGACTGGAGGGGGTGCAGGTGAGGGTGTCGGGGGAGAACGGGGCGCCGCAGCTTTCTGCCAGGAACGAATCGTGCATATGCCAGTGTTCACTGCAAACAACCCTGACGGGGCCTTTCATTGCCGAGTCCCCGTACCCCAGCTGCAGCCCCCCCCACCCCCAAAGAACACTGTCAGCCCCCGCAAAGGGGGTACCGGGCCTCTGAAGCGAGAGAACTCACTCCGCACCCCATAACAGATTTAATGACGTGTTGTGATATTAAAAGAACCTCCGCACTTGTAAACTACAATTCCTGGTATATGTTAGAGACATTGTTTCCCCCACATAAACCTTGGCATTGAAACACGCACGTCGCATGTTTTGAAATTATAAATGCACGATCGTCCATATAGACACACACAGGTCCATAATTAGCTTTTAAGCACACGCTTTCACAACTTCCGTGGTGTCAGCACTTTCAAGAACGTATTTTTCGTCATCCTTGGGCATCACCCCGGGGCACGGGTGTAGTGCACCATCTCTCTGCCCTCGTCCGGTGAAGTGCAGGCTGTCTCTCACTTAAAGTGTATTCTGCACCAACTCTGACATCCTATGTTGGAGTCTACCTGCCCCTGTCTGGTGAAGTGCAGAGTGCCCATCCCTTGATGTGCCCTCTTCACCCCCTCCAACCCAACTGCTCACTGCTCTCGGCCCCTGTCTGGAGAAGTGCAGGTTGCCCCTTGCTTTAAGTGCTCTCTTCAACCCCTCTGCCCGCTGCTCCCAACCCCTGCCTGGCAAAGTGCCCGCTGACCCTCACTTGAAGTGCCCGCTTCATCCAATATGACACCCTCTGCCCGTTACTCTTTGTCAGTTTCGAGTTCGTATATTACTCCTGTAATGTACCTTTTGCTACCTCATGTATTTTGTTTGCTCACAATTGTCACTTTTGCCTCATGTAACTTAACGTCTGCTTTTGTACTTTGTTCACTCGTAATCTTCTCATGTATCATTTCTGTTTCTATTGTGAAGCGCTGGATTTAGCAGTGTCACTGTTGTGTTATAGAACTCGTCTGCAAGTAATTGCGGTCTGATGAGCTCGTCCAGTAGGGTACAATAGGTCTCACATTTGCGAGAGATTAAGTTATTGGCAATGTAAATGACAATGCCATTTATTTATCTGTTTTCAAAACCAACACATAAATAAAAACTTAGTCATTTACAATGCCATTAGCTCTAACTTTTGAAAAGGCGAAACCGTTGCATTGTAAATGCTTGTTATGTCTGGCAGAGTGACTGACTGCAGGGCTGAGGGAGGCTAAAGAACAGTGCTGCCTGCAGAACCTTTGCACCACACTCGGAGACCACTGTACTCTGCCGTGCTAGGCAGACAAAGACAGAAAAGCCGGTCATCTCCCTGTGAATTAGGTATATTTTGCATGCAGAAATATGCACTTAAAATGAAACTTTCTTGCTTTCCTGCTGACTCTTAATTGGATATGGACGTATGGAGTCTTGTGAAGGCGGAGTTATTTATTTTTTTCTTTTCCTAAATCCTTTCTGCCTTACATCTCTGCTCACCATGCCATTAAATTCTCCACTGAACCTCTGTAACGGTCTTTGATAAATAGAAGCCTATAAGCACGTGAGAGACAAAAGTGCCTGCTGCTAAAATGTCAAGATCACAACACCACAGGCCATGCAGAACTAATTGGACAAACACCTTACTTAAATCTACCAGAAGGAGGTTTTTCTATATAGTCTGGTATTACTGTACGTAGAACAGTGTTTTCAGCTATGGTAAGCCACATTCTAACATACAGGAAAACACATTGGGCAGAACTGTTGTTGGTTTCTACTGTTCCCAGTAGAACCCGTCAACAGTACACAAGCTTGTTCTCTCTATGCGGTCTCCTCTTTCTTTACTCTCATCTCCTCCTAAGGTTGAACACAATAATGTTCTCTTTAGGGTTGTGTTGCTCACCCATGTTCAGTGGCCAAAACCACTGCTATCGTTTAGCAGTGAGAATAAGCAATCAATGTCTGTGCACGTTTAACGTACTTAGTAGCTAGTAACTGTTTTGTGTGTAGCACTTTATGCGACTGACTGCAGCCTCTCAGTGCTGCAAATAACTCATTTTATTGATCTCTATTTGCTATTTATAGTAAGGCGTTGCTCATACCCCAAGACTGAGTCTTATATTGTTATCTGGTCTGTCCCTAAGACTGTGTTGTTCCCATTGAGTAAAGTGAATGTTGAGCATGGAGGTTCATCGCATGAGATCAATTAGTTGCCATGTTGGATGGTTGGTGATCGTGTTTTGTCTACAAAAACATCTGTTTGTCAACTTGACAGATACTTTTTTTTTTGTCAGTGCACCCCATGCTGCGCTTTTACTTTAATAGTGGCGCACCTTTCTTTAGACGCGGTTTGTCTAAAGACAGGGGCGCGGCTGCTATGAATGTGGGCGCTAGTAAACAAATATTTGCAATGCAAGAAGTCTCCCGTTTGGGAGAGTTTAAGCTATTGCATTGCCAATAGCTCAAACTCTCGTAAATGCGACACCACTTGCATTGCAAATGCTTGTTTTCCTTTCTTTTTATCGTATTATACACATTTTTTTATAAATGTTTATGCTGTACTTTACTTTGATGGACTTAATTGCCTAAATAAAGTATTGTTAACCTATTTAAAAAAAGGTATGAGGCTATGAAAAGGGGATACAAAAAGAATGAAGGGAAAACTGGAAGACAAGAAACCCCCTGCTAGCACAGGGGTAGAAAGATCATTTCACTTTGAGACCTGCCTGAGATATCGAAGATATAGTAAGCTGCAGGCACTCCAAAGAAGAGCTGGGATAGCTACAAAACGCATGACATTGAAGGAGTCCGGTGCACAAAGGAAACAAGGTGAAGGATATCTAGGTGTACTTTGCAAATCTCGCAAACAATAGTAGGTTCGTTGATGTAAACATTTCAGAATGCTTGTATCTGACAAATAACAGAGTTGTGCACTTTACCCACTGGTTCCCACCCATACCTTTAGGCTGGCAAATTATCTATTGGTAAATGTCTGAATAAATAAAATACATTGGCTTCAGTTTTACTGCCCAACAAATGACACAACCAGTACTACTAAAACTGCCGATTTGGGGAATGGTATTTCCTTTAGCAGTGTACCTTGACGCCCCGCATGTCAGCTGACATAATCTTCATAACTGCTTATCTCATTATTACAGCAAAACAAACATGAATTACCATGATTCGACCTTCTTCTTCCTTGAGTCTCTTCTCCTCCATCTTCTGGGCCTCCGTGGCTGCCATCTGGAGGTGCAGTACATCGAGCATGCCTCGGTTCCGCTCCTTCAGGCTTTGGGCATCTCTCTCTGCTCGTTCCTCCTTCAGCAGCCGGTCTTTCTCCCAGAGCTGGGCATAGAGGTCATCTTCTTCCTTCTGTTGCTTTTGCAGTTGTTCTTTGATACTCAATTGCACCAATCTCTCTGTACACACTTGACGTTCATGATTCTGGGACAGTAGTGAGCGTAGCTCCTCACACTGTTCTCTGGGGCGAGAAAAAGATTTAAAAAAACAATTACCCTAAAATCTAAGACATACTCTGGGAAAGAATACACACCAATAGAAAAAACCTTGAATTATTTTAGACTACCAGGAAGCCTCATTTAGAGCTTAGTTGAGCTGAACCACTGCCATAAATCTCTGGTGCTACCACCCTTCTAAACTTGAGGTTGCCAAGGTCTCTTCAGAGTTGGGGGAAGCACAGTCAGAACATTTAAACTGGGTCCGCCGATGTAAACCTTTGACCTGATATCCCATCCACTACAGGGCCACCAGGTCACAGTGATGGTCACCCCACCCTATTCAGGACGGGCGACCGTCACTCGCTTTTTCTTCCTGCGACCATCATGCTAGGCAAGACAATCCCAGGTAAGGTACACACACAATGTGCAGGAAGGCAGCTCCCTGTGCATCAGGGTCTTTGTTTTTGTTGTTTTCAGGAAATAAACTCCTGCTTTGGGTCTTTGTTTCCAAGTAAGTTCAACAAACATGGCACCCACTCAGCAGTGCCTTCAATGGAGCCAGCACACCTGCAGCTCCACTGAAGGCACCGAGATTCCCGCCTGCCTGGCACACTGTATATTGGCTATATTGGTTTATGAAATAGATTAAAATAGTATGTAATTTTCTCTGAAATCTCTCGCCAGGAGGAAACAAGCCAATAGGTCTGAATTGTAACTGAAAACGCATCTTTAATTACTTATGAGTTTAGGCCATCGTTATGTCATTATGGTTTCACTCAGTCCCTCATACTTCTGTTTATCCATGCACTGACTCATTTTTGCACTCACCCGCTTAACTATCCACAATAATATGGAAAACACTGGCTGTCACAAGCATATGTAAAATAAAGTAAAAGTAGAAAAAAGAAAACAAGTTGCCACCTAAACTTGAAGGGCATATACTCTCAATACAATAAATATAATTAAACATATTACTAATCTTGTACATAGTGTATACTTCTTCTAAAGTTTGAATCTAGTTACCACGTTTAGAGACAATGGGGCACATGTACGACCGTTTTTAGCGGTCGCAAACAGATATTCGGCCCGTTTGCGACCTCTAAAACGGCTTTTGCCATGTCCCAACCCTATTTTGCAAAACCAACTACCGACTCGCAAAATAGGATTTGCAAGTTGTTATTAGGAAGAGGCGTGCCAAGGACGTCCCTCCCTAATAGCGAGTCGCAGGTGGATGCACGATACTTCAAGTAGGTGGTGAGCCGGTTGCAAATGGGTAGAGGTCCCCACCTTTGTGAATGGTAGCAAAAACGTTTTTTAAGAGCAGTCAGTGGTCCCACGGACCATTGCTTATACTTCAAAAAATGAAAAGGAAACTTTTAGTTTTTCTTTTTTACATGCAGCCCGTTTTCCATTAAAGAAAATGGGCTGCATTTAAAAAAAATAGCTTTATTTAAAAACCAATCACAGACATGCTGGTCTGCAGACCACGGCAGGCCATCATCCCTGTGATTACAGGACATTCACAATGGGTTGCAAATTGCGACCTACCTCAAGAATATTAATGAGGTAGGTCATTTGTGAACACTTTGGGAATCTCTAAATGTGTCTGAAAACATGAGTACACTTCATTTTGCGATTCGCAAAATGATACGGTCATACATGTGGCCCAATGTGTTAATCATTTTGCAGCAGTAAAAACAATAATACTCCATGATACCCAATGAGGCATAATACCATTCCAAGTTAGGCACTCAATAAACATTGCACTGGGAATCCATCTTTAACTGCTAAAGTTTATAGTGGATCATTGTTAAGAGCCAATGCTGCCAACAACATTCTACTAAACGTGGTCTACATCTTGGAACGGTACAACAGTGAAAGACACTCCGTTTAGATTAAGTGGCCACACGGGATGCAACAAACACTGCAGTTGAAATGAGCCGCAAACAAGTGGCCCAGTAGGACTTTTGAAGTAACTACAGGATGGCCACAAAAAAGAAGGGAATACTTGAAAGGGGACTTATAAATGGATAATGGAAAACTAACAAACCGGCCACTAGTCCACACACTCAAGTACACTCATTTAAGGAGTGTGTGCATGCATATGGGATCGGGCAAAATGCCCTTACTCACAGGGCAACAGAGCACTTGAACAGACAGATGAGGACTGACCAAAATACCCTCTTGGTATGTGTGTTTTTAAGTGTTTTATGACAAGGGCCTGGCAAACAACTACACCCATCAAGCCCAAGAAACTAGCAGGGATTATCAGAACATAATCTTTTACCTTATAGAGCTTGTCTAAGCAAGTAACCACCAACAAAATCCTTTGTTACTACAGTAATCGTGAAATTCCATGTAGCAAAATGTCTGTCTACCAGTATTGATGCAATGTAAAATAAATCCATCCTTAAAGGCTTATTTCCTACGACATAAGTTTTTCACACAAAAACGTTTCATAATAAACAGATCAAGCCAAAGGCCTTGAACAATAGCATGTCCCTAACTAACTAACTGCTGTGTTGAGCTCCCCACAAGTTAAAAAGTGCAATACAAGCACTATTTTTAGTGGAAGCACACATCTTCTGCCCAACTAAAATCTGCACACATTTTGCAGAGCCAAGGTCCCTCTCAATGATCATAACATTACAAATATGTACAAAATTCTATCTGGCTAAACAATATGCGATAATCATAACATTACAAATATGTATAAAATCATAGTTGGCTAAACAATGTACAATAATCATAAAATTACAAATTTATACAAAATCATAGCTGGCTAAATAATATACAATAATTATAACTTTACAAACATGTACACAATCATAGCTGGCTAAACAATATAAAAACATTCCTTAAATGATATAATAAGGATTCCCAAAGTGCAAAACTTCTAACCCTAGGGTTTGTCATTGAGTGTAACCATCTACAGTAATCTGTGACATTACTTGTGTCAACATACCTGCCTAAGATCTTTAACACAGTATGTGATGACAATCCACCCTTGAAGGCCTATATGCTTATGGATATGATTTTCACAATAAATATGTCAGGCCTACTGCCTTGCTCGTAACCTTCCATAATAAACAGATCAGGCTTATAGCCTGGATCAATAGCTTTTCGCCATAACCAACTCAGCCCTGCTTTGTTGAGCACAAGCTTTCCCACAAGGCAAAAACTGTAATACCATTGTTTTACTGGAAGCAAACAACGTCTGCCCAATCAAAATGTATCTCAGAGGCAAAAACATCTGTGTGGAATCAAAACGTCAGTAGTGCTTCTTAAATCTATTTTCCTCTTGATCATATAATATAAAACGCCAGTTATGGACCACTTGATACAAGTGAAACTCTGCTGCCACCTTCAGGTAAAAATAGGTCTGGCAATTTTGTCCAACACTGTAAAGGAAAAGTTGAAAGGGTCTGCGTTTCTTTCACTCGCTCATCTGGAGACGTTATTTCCACTAGAAACACGGGGTGATATTTACAATGAAATGGTGCAGCATGACGCTGCAAGCAATTTAACTGCCTAAGCTGCGCCATACTTGCACCCACATTGTTCAACCTCTACTTAGAACCTCTGGGAAATCGCCTAAGTAAATCCGGGATCCACTATCATCTCTATGCACACGGCACTCAAATCTACCTCAAGGTTGCCTCCACTCACGATCTCTCTATCCTAAGCTCTACTCTAGACTCCATTCAAAACTGGATGTCAACTCATCAACTGATTCTGAATCCCGCCAAAACTGAATTCCTCCTCCTCACTTTTTCCTCCCCCGGTTTAATCATGGATGGATCAGATGAATCTACTTAACAATAAACCCATCATTGTCGACAGCGCAAAATCCCTTGGTGTCATACTCGACGAAAAAAACAATCTAATCTTCCACATCAACTCTGTTGCAAAGTCTGCTCGATACCAACTGCGTCTTCTTTGGGGATGTATGACGTTACAACGCAGGCTATTACAACGCCTGCCTTTACAACGCGGTTTTTACATCGCATACCATTACAACGCATAGCGCTTTTGGGTGTTGGATAGTGAATAGTTTAATTTACTATTCCAACTCCAGTCCCCGTGGACACTAGGGAAGGTTATTGGATAGTAAATTAACCTATTCCCTATCCTAGAGCGCCCCCCAGCGCAATGCGTTGTAATAGTTTGCGTTGTAATGACCGCGTTGTAATGGTAGTGCGTTGTAAAAGTTTTGTTGTAAGTGATGTTTACCCTTCTTTGGGGAATTTGTCGCTTCTTCTCGGAGCAAGACCTTAAAACCCTAGTCCAATCGCTGGTCCTCTCCAGACTGGACTACTGTAATTCTCTTCTTACTGGCCTCCCCAAATCCCACCGGTCCCCCCTTAAATCTGTTCTCCATTCAGCAGCTCGTTTCATTTATGGGGATAAAAGAAGCGACCACATCACACCCTTATTATCCACCCTCCGCTGGCTTCCTGTCGAGGCAAGATCTATCGACAAGACTGCCTGTATCACCCACAAAGCCTAGCACTCCTCCTCTCCTCACTACCTGGCGAATAAACTGAAACTCTCTGGAGGCTCAAGACCATCAGGTAATGCGGAAAATATACTGCTTGAACCTCCCACTTTCAAGAAGGAAAGACCGATGGCCCAATCCTTTTCAGGCAACGCGGTGAGAATCTGGAACTCACTTCCGCCTCAGCTCCGGACCACCACCTCCTCCCAGGCCTTCAAAACTGACCTCAAAGTTCTCTTCCTTCAAAGACACTTCCAAATATAATGCTCGCCCTCTCTATTATCTGAAGGAGGACCTTCCATTATAGGAAATGAAAATCTATTCTCCATGACTATGGAACTGCCTTCCCAGTGTGTTCCTGTGGTTTGAGTGTTATCCCTCTACCTGTGTCTGGTACTCTTTTGTAACATGCACACGTCACTTTTCTCTTGTAACACACTGTTTGCTACCTCCTACATTTTGTTAGCTTTAGATACTTGCACAAGTGCCACCATTGCCTACGTAACGTTTGGTCTTGTGCTTGAGTGTCTGCCATTTATTGCAGTACTATACCTCTACTTATACTTTGTACGCCTTTGTAACTTGCACACATGTCACTTTTTTTCCTCCTGTAATGTACCGTTTGCTACCTCTTGTATTTGGTTTGCTCATAATTGTCACTTTTACCTCATGTAACTTAAGGTTTGCTTTTGTAATTTGTTCACTTGTAATTTTCTCCTTATGTATCCCTAACGTTCCTATTGTGAAGCGCTCTGACACCTTCGGGTAAAGTCCGCGCTATATAAAAACGCATAAATAAATAAAAACGCAGGGATGCTCTGTATTTACAAGAGTGCGGCACACCCCACTTCTCTCCCCTGCCCCAGCGCACAAACAGCAGCCGTGCACAAAAACAATTAATGGTGTTCTGCTCCTTTTATCTGTGCTGCAAATTGCAGCACACATAGAAAGAGCAAATAAAGTATCTCTCCTCACTGCGCCACTATAACGCCTCCCCTGAAAAGGGTTAGTTTTTGGCTCTGCCTCAGGTTTACGAATCCATGTAAATCTGGTGCAGTGTCAAAAAGCCATGGGTGTTGCGTGGAGACATCCACGCAACATGACACGCTCTTTGATGCAGAGTACTGCGTGAAAGAGGGCCATATTTACAAGGCTGTGTAAAGCCACGCAAAGTGGCTTTACGAGGCCTTGTAAATATGGGCCAACACACAGCACCTCCGGGCGTCAAAGAAAGTGACTCTCTGGTAGTGCTAGGGGTTTGTAAATATGCCCCATAGTCTACAAGGGGAGAAATTTATGAGGATAGTAGTGCGTGTGCTTCAAAGAGGAGACCACCAATAATGTCAGCAATGGATTCAGATTTTGAGAAGGGATGCAGACAGGAGTCGGAGAAAATCTATCCTACCGTCCTTTCAAAACACAAGTGGCAGCTTGGACTACCATGGAAAGTAGGGACAGAAAAAAAATGACAACCATATATTCCTACGCTACAGAAACAATGGCTCCACTAGGCAAAGGCCGCCCACCTAACTGAGTATACCACTCTAGGGGGCAACAGTCTATCTTCCAGAAGGTTCTCAGAAACATTTAAAGAGGGAAGCCCCAGCCTCTCAAGCATGCAGGCTTAGATTCTGAAAGAGAGATGGAATGAAAACAACCGCTCTGTGACGATAGGATCTTGATCAATGGAGGAGCCAAGCTCAACTTCTTTCCCATCGATGATCTGCTGAAAGACCAATTTCTGCATCTATCGCCCATCCTCAATATTTGTTACACAGCACTTTGATATGCATTACTTACTGCTTATTCAGGCAAAATATGGCTGTCAGGATTTAAATTTGCTTCTCCTCTTAATGGGTTGTGAGGACCCTCAGGGTTTACCCCTACTTCTAAAAACACGATATTGCAAGATATCTCTTGTGGGTGCTAGGGGTCAGATTGTTAGCTGTCTGGAGTGAGTCCTGCAAGGGTTGTAGAGATACACAAGTCACAAATGGGGAATGGTTCCTCTAAAAAGATGTTCTGGTGTCACCCACCATGGTTGGGAGTGAATGAGAGCTGGGGGTCTCTTAAAAAATGACAGAGAATTACCTAAATAGTATCTCCTGCCGCTGATGAAGACAAACCAACACCCATCTCCTGTCTGCAATCTTGTGGTCCCTGGAGAGCCACAGAATGGTTTTGGGGGCCTGCCTCGGTATGTATGAAACTGCTGCAGAGACATTTACTGATGCTGCTGCTGTTTCTGGCGAGTTGATGCCCATACCCTTACATATCCCTAGAAGATTATCAAATCCTACAGCATTGAAGGCCAAGCCTAGGGTCTTGAGTTGTGCTCTACTCTAGGAAACTATCCCAAGAGGCAATGGGAATCGAAAGGTGTGCCAAGGATGTGCACGGCAACAAAGAACCACACTTAAGACCATGGCAACCATGCCAGCCTAGAGAAACTCTATAAAGTATTTTCTCATTATGTTCTGACAGACCGGGGGCTGCAAGACCACTACTTCCAGTGAGTTCTCAGAGTACATTGACACGTGACAAGGGGCACTGATAGACCACAACAGCAAAGTTCAGACGTTTGCACTCCCTATGCCTGGGAGTTGGCGGCGTCATGTCCTGCCACAAATGGCACGATGAGGCTTGAACGACACCGCAGGTGGGAAGTTGGCTGGGTCCAGTGGAGCTGATCTATACTTTTTGAGGTGCATCTTGAAGCTGCAAGTTCAGTCTGTGGCTTCATCCCAAACTCTCCCACTTGCTCATTAGAGCTTTGTTAAAAGGAAACAGATCGTCCGAAGCTGCTGTCCCATCACAATCTAGGTAGGCATGGAGGATCTCAGCTGCTTGAATGAAGCAGACTAATTAAAGTCCCCACCGCCTTCCTCATGGCGATTGCTTCAGGTGTCTGTTAAGGAGCAAGCACGAGGAGCTCCACTTGAGGAGAGCCATGCAGCCATCCAGCCATCCAGGCCACAGGCATTTCGCGGTTTTAAAGTCTGTGGTTTGGTAATCTTCACATCACGCTCATCATCCCGAACAACAAGAATGCTGCTTTATGACCCAGAAAGGCATAGAATCACGGGTGCCAAGGCAGTGTCACCCAGACAGAAGAAACCGTAACAAGTGTAGGGGTACAGGAGGGGCAAGGGGCATACATGGCCAATGTGAGCTTCTGAAAAACCTCCAGTTAGCTAAGAGAGGTTAGGCGAGGGTGGGGGATGGGGGGAAGCCTACTGAGGTATTGGTGCAGAGTCAGGGCAGTGTCTGAGCAGAAAGATTAATGCTGCTTCAATTTCCTCCGCTTTCTTCTTAGAATAAAGAGTGTGTGTGCTTCTTTCTTACTATATCTTCTTTCAAGAGAGCACCTCCAAGCGACCGGGCTGCTTTAGAATGCGCATGTGATTTTCACAGACAATAGCTACAGAATGTGGTTCTGTCTCATCCTTTTCTCCATGGCAGCACCGAGAGGGCTTGTAGACAGTAATATTAGGGATTCTTGGAACTGGTTTGGAAGTCATAGGGATCAGATTATGTCAACTGAAGCCATTTCCGTCTGCTGTCGTGGGGTCTTACTAATGGATTAATAACTGGCCAACAAGAACACCCTCTTAGCACTTCACTCTCAGGGTAGCGAAGCAGAGCAGGTGGTGTGGTCAGATCTCAGCTCAACATAAATAACAAGGACTACATTAGTGTCACACGAGTGATGGGGCTGATGAAAACAAAAAAAAATATGTATTCTACCCAGAGTGAAAAACTACACATGTAAAAACACATATTGAGATATATACTTAGCTTCATTAGAAGAATCATGAGTCTGTAGCTAATAGTAGTGGAAAGGTTCCAATAGTATGAGGAATCCCCTGCAGTCTGCTGTCAGGTCCCACCTCCTATGACAGGTCACTCCTTCAGATATATCTGCCTAAGTACCTTTTTTATTTGTCAGTGCTTGCCAATTTTTCTTACATCTTTGGTCCATCCTCTCCCTTTGTGGTGGCCCCCAACCGTGTCTGATGCAACCACTTCTTCTGCCACAGTGGCTCGTGGAGAGCATGGAACACAAAAGGCTCCTGCTCTACTGGCGAAGATCCCCTCAGTGTTTCAAACACTGTGAAAAAGGCGAACAAATGGTACGAACAAAAACAGCATGGCCGGGAGATTAAATAATGCATGAATCATAAGTGATCGGGCAATCCCGTCCACTTCAAATATATATTTTGTTTAACCCGAGTTTAGGGATTAAAGCGTCTTAATGAAATATCCCATTGATCCATGGGCACATTTAAAAAAGTCTCTCCCAAAGTTCATAAACTTAGAGATAGAATTGTTAAAAAAATACATTAGCTGCCACTGAGAAGGGGTTTTAATATTAGGGTTAGTGGATACATTAGAAGAAGGGACAGAAGAAGCACAGAAAGGAACACTAGGAGCAGTGCGACTGCCATCCCTTGGTTTTAGGGCCCCACCCTGTGATAACCCCAAAGTGGATTGATTGCCTCCCTTTTTGCCCTTTTAAGTTCCCATTATTTTCCAAGCTTTTTTACAGCTTTAGTTCATTATTATTATCACCCCTTGTGGTGGACCCCACGTGCCATCTAGCCTGACGGGTCCACCAGCCAAAGTATGCGCCGGCGCGCACTGGGGAGCAGGGGTGTTGGGAAGATGCCCCTGAGACCCTCCCAATGCTTGCAAACATTAGGAGTAAAACAGACAACAATATAAGTAACAGGAGCAAGGAAAGCAGCATGGGCCAGAAGACCTAGTAACAGACTATTCACAAGTTAGCAAGTAAGCCTGCCCACTTCGGAGATATTTTTTTAAAAATATCTCCGAAGTGGGCTGGCTTACTTGCTAACTTGTGAGCACATTAAAGGGTGTTAGAGAAACACCAGTGCATGGGTTCTGTTTTCTTTCTATTTTTAATTTGTCCTAAATTTGCATAATTTACCCTAAGTTTGCAAACTATTGGAGAGATTTAAAAAAGGTGTCACTGGAGTGAGGCTTTACTATAACCCTCCCACTCCAGATCAAGGGGAGCAATAGAGGTAAGGGGCATAGGAGCACACAGAGTGTCAGTACAGAACTGGATGGAAACAGAGGAGGGGTACACACAGAGGAGCTGCAGGGCAGGCAGCGGCACTGCCAGGGACAAGGCAGGCTGGTGCATAGGGTCTGCGCATAGTGGGGCTTACTTTGAGGCTGCAGAGAGAAACGAGGCACAAAGAATACATGTAGAGGTGAGGCGGGAAGTAGACAGAGAGGCAGAAGGGCATGTAGGGAGGTACCAGGTGAATGAAAGTCCATATAAGGCAGGGGGCAAAAAGAGGGCCAGGCAGGAAGGGCAGCACATTACCTTGAAAAATATCATCTGAAATGGAAATAGTGGTAACAAAGAAGTTTACAGTGGCTTCCCCATAAAAACTAAAACAAACAATAGTTCATGAGTTACAATTTTACCTACAGCTCATGACCCAACCTCACTGTACTAAGTCAACCTTAATTCCCCATTCCTCTTTCTACTTGAGAAAGCTTGAGATTAGATTTGTTTGAGAGATTTTCCAAGTGTGTAAAGGGATGTATGGTATGGCTTACTTCTAGTCATGACAGTGCAGATCATTGGTGAATTATAGCTGTGAGTACATGATGATCACTGTCTTGGCATATGAGTGTAGGTCTATGTTGGTGGCTGTGAGCATATACTATTGTGTTTTTGGATGTATAAACATAGGACTATGTTAGTGTAAGATGGAAGCCCTCTGGGTGTATGATGGTGAATGTGTAAGCTTTTGATGGTAGGTGTGTGGATATTTGTTGGTGGATATAGGGGTACGAACGTCGCTGTACGGTGATGCGATACAGTTTATGTGGGCGTATAATGTTCGTTGTGCGTGGTGGTTCTGTGGTAATGTATGATGTGGGTTGGATGGCTGTATGATGGTGGGGGTGTTGTCACAGACAAGTAGGTGAGTGCATGTATGAAGGTGGGTGTGTTCTGCTTGTTGACATAAGAAATTGATTGTATGGACGTATATATGCTAATGGAGGTATATATGCTAATGGAGGTGTTGGTGTATGTTGTTGTTAATTATGTTTCATACTGTGTACAGAATTACTATTTAACGTTGGGAAGGGTGTATGCTGAGTGTGGGAGCCAAGGCTCCTTTATCATGGTGGAGTTAGTCAATAAGTTAAAGGTAGAGTTTAGTTTTTATGGCAATTACACTATTAACATATTAGCCATCCTTAACTCCATTTCGGTCTATTATGGAAGGTATGTGGACCTATGATGTTGTTTGTATTGTTGTAGTATCGTGGATGTGATGTGTATGATGTTGGCTGTGTGGATGTATGAAAGATGGTATATTGTATCAGGGTGTTTGGGGGGAATAATGTTGGGTGTGTGGACGTATGATGGTCAATATGTTGTCATATGATGGTTGGTGTCTGTGTTGGCATATAATGATCAGTGTGTCATTCTGGGTGCCCTGCCTACTATGAATTCCCTCTTTGTGCCTTCAACCCATACTGCCCTTATGTCAGCCTGGTCCCTCTTTCCACTCCTGTGCCCCTTGCCTTTCCACAGGCCTCTTATGTGCTTCACTCCTGTTCTGCAGCCCCTACATGTGTTCTGATCCCGTGCTACCCAGTGTGTTGCCTTTCGCTTGCAAGTGCCTCTGCGCCTGCCCCAACCCGAGGTTTTCCTAGCTCCTACGTCCTTTCTTTGTGTTCATGCCTCCTGCAACCCCTATGTGTGTCCCCGTCTCCCCATGTAGTCCCTGTGAACCTCCATAACCCACCACTGCTGGCCCTTTGTGTGCCACAGAAGCCCCTCTCCCCCACCAATCCCTCAGTGTATCCTACATCAGCCCTGTAGCACTTCTATGTGCACCTGACCCTCATCCAGCCTCACTATGTGACCAGTGCTAAAATTGGATGTATGACGGTACAACGCGTACCATTACAACGCGTCCCTTTACGACGCAGTTTTAACAACGCAAGTCGTTACAACGACTTGCGTTGGGGGGGCGCTGATAGTGAATAGTTTAATTTACTATTCCAACACCAGTCCCCGTGGATAGTAGGGAAGGTGTTGGATAGTAAATTAAACTATCCCCTATCCTAGAGCGCCCTCCAGCGAAAGTCGTTGTAACGACTTTCGTTGTTAAAACTGCGTCATAACGGTACCGCGTTGTAGCGGTTCCGTTGTAAAGGATGTTTCCCGCTAAAATCCAGTGACTCTATGGAGAACGGACTGGGTAAGAGGTTACTGGCGGCAGAGCCAGCTGAGGCCAGTGTATCCCCTACCAGGGGCTGCTGGTTGGCAGGGAGGGCAGATATCTGCTCAAATAATCCCTCCTGCTTTATTCTTATGCAGTTTGGCGTGCTTGAGGAAATGTCTCAACTGTTCGAAGTTATAAGACACTTCTGGGAGACTGGTACATAATGGTTTGAGGTTCTGTACATACTGCTTCTCGTCACTCTACTGCAGAGGTCTTCAAACTGTGGGGCGCGCACTGGTGTCATTTGTATACAGAGAGGAGCCACATGCAAGCGGGCGCTGCTGCCTGGGAGTTTCTGTCAGGTGTTCGCATTTCATACACACGAGAACCGGTGTAAGTGTTTTGTGTTTTCACAGTAAAGGTCTGGCATTTGAAAAAGTTAAAGCTATTGGCGTCATAAATTGTCATGTTTGTTATTTACTTTATGGGTCTGTAGTGGAGTGATTGTATAAGGAACAAAGTGCACATGATTCTATATTACTAGAATTAGTTGGGGCGTTAAGGAGTTGTGGGATGGAGAGCTATGAAGACAGGAAGAGGAGGAAAGTGGACAGAGGTTTAGGTGGAAAAAGATGAGGCGTGAGATAGAATAGTAAGATGAACTGAACATGCTATGGATGGAAAATGCAAATAGAAAATTGCAAGAGGTTATGGAAATCAAAAATGGTGGACAGGGGAGGAGCCAAGGCGTGATCCAAGATGGCAGCTTAGAAGTCCGGCTCCGTCGCTCGACCTCTCCCTCCCTAATATCCTGTCATCCATCCTGGTTCGGTACCTTACCCCCAAACGACAGAGATGGTGCGCTGCCCATCCATGTAACTCCAGGCTCGCTAGCGCTCCGGATGGCTGAGTAACGTCGTCGCAAACAGGGCGGCCTGAGCCGGCGGTGAGCCGGGGCTTTGCGTGACCCCGTGGTCGAGATGGAAGTGATCAACAGCAGACGCGGCCGACAGTGAAGGCCGGCTGAACCCGCGGAGGTCGTAATTTGAGGTTTTGTCTGCAGGCGCAGGCGGAGAGCGGCACTGGTGCCCGGACCACCCGGAGCGCGTCTGACTTATTTCCCTGTACCGGAGCGACCGAGACCAGAAGCTGTACCGGCCGACCGCATCGCGGATTGTGCCGTGCTGCCCGGAGTGCTCCTGCCCCTAGTGGGATCGCTGGCCGGTCGCGGCAGGCATCGGGCTGTGTATCTCGCCTGGGCACGGTGGGTGTGAGGCTTGTGAAGCTGCTCGTCTGTGGTTCTTCCTTTGCTCTACTCTGGCCCCCACATGTCCTAGCTGATGGTGATGAGTCTCCGACAACCTGCTGAGCTATCTCCTATCCTGGCTGTGGAGCTCCCGGGGGTGATGAGCGCTGCCGCCATTGATATTGAAGCGAGGGAGTACACATTGAGAGATGTTTTCCTGGCTGTTCGGGACTTTCAATCCTCCCTGACCTGTATACTGTTGGCTCTACATGATTCCCTGGCGTCTATTGCTCCTGAATGGGGACCTGGGAGCGTTGATGGGACCGTCATGGATCGACCGCCTGCTTCTACTGAGTCAATTGTCATCGTGGATTTCTTGGGGCATGAGATCCTGGATCCCGGCTACTGTGAACCTATCGACGTGCTTTGTGCGACCGCCTTTCCTTCTGGTGCTCCGGCATCTATACATGCCATCATACAGTATCACTGGGCCCCTTTACCATCGGACTGTGACTATTGGCGACCGAGACTTGCTATTGTAAAACTGCTTTTGTTTAGTACCGAGGTGGCTCCTGTGACGCTGATTTGGTCGCCGAGATGGCTTGCTTATGGGACTGCTGAGTCGGAGTTTTCGTTTGCCTTTATTCGGACTGGCCAGGGCTGAGCGGCGCATGATTGTTTCTCTGATTTGATGCCATTGTAGATGACGCTATACTGGGCTTGTTACTGTGAATTGTGGGGATGTGTTACGGACACATGATGTTTACTACCCCCCCTCTCTTGGGGAGCTTATACTCTCTTCTGGGAGGTGGTGGGGGAGGGGGAGAGGGAAGACGGGGGGCGGGTGCAGGGCTCCTCCTCCACTTTCTTGTAATGGGGTTTTCGTGCTAGGGGCGACAGGCATGCCTATAGGGGGGGTGGGCCGTAGCCTTCTGCTGGTATGCAGGGTGGGGGATGGGTCTTGTTTTTTGTTCTCTTTGTTTCTATGGCCCTTGTTTTTCTCTTTTGTTTGTCTCTTTTTGTCTTTCTAGGTTTAGTTTCGGGGGGGGTCCATGTTTGTTTTTTCGGGGTTAAACTCTGATGGGACGTCTTTGCATTTCTCTTATACCGTCTTTTGATCCTGAGGGGTGGGGCGTGGGGCCGGCTCGTAGTTTTAGGGCACTGACATATTCTGATTTACGTGTGGCCAAGATGACTTTCCTTCAGTTGATACACAGTTCGAAAGTCCTATCTCATGACTTGCTTCATAATTGACTTGCTTTATTGTATATTCTCGGATCCTTCCTCCTTTATTATAAAATGGAAGCTCTTTATATTCTGATATTTGGGGCCGTGTTTACGTGTACCTCCTGCTCTTCCGATTTGCTATGATCTCAGTGCTGGCATTGTTGAAATGTGTACCCTTATCCTGTATTGATTTGTTTCTACATTGTGGCCAGCCTGGAGGTTGTAGGCCCATAGCTGTATTGATTGTTCTGTTCTGCTGCTTCCGAATAAAAACTTAAAAAAAAAAAAAAAAATGGTGGACAGTCGGTAGGTATGTCAGATGTACACTCGGAGAGCAACAGGGAAATAAATTAGCGAATGTGGGGAAAATGGAGATAGATTTCCATGCAGCATACTCCTGCGCATGTGTTTTTCTCAAATGGCACAACTACAAGAAGTCATCTTTAGCAGTTTACTGGCCTTAATGTTAGTTTCAATGTACCCATGTTGTTAGTTTGCTTGTTAAAGTTGCAGACGTCAAAAGATGTTGTTTTCTTTTCCTTGTGGTTCTGTTTCAGTGGGGACACTTAGCTCATTTTTTATTATGTTCAGTGAATCGAGTGTTTCATGTGTCTGTTATTGTGCACTAAGGAAATTGATAAATGTTCTCAAAAACACATATGGTGGACATATTAGTGACTCATTGTGGACAGCATTAATTGCATGTGGCGGCTAATTAGGTCTGAGTGTTGGACCCGGCCTCGTGGCGTGGTCCTACCCCTCCCGCATGGCGGGCCCGGGACAACATCGGCCTCCGTCGACCCGCCGTCGCCCCCCCTGAACACGAACCATCGACAAGAGCAGCCCCCCTGGCAACCCACAGCTCTCCCCCCCGGGACCCCAGCGGACCCTGCTCGCCAACACTGCCGGTCTGGCGACCATGCCAGGCCACCATTTCCGGCCCGACTCCATCTTGGGCCCATCACGTCCCGAGCACGTGGCCGCAGCCATCCCTGGCCCCGGACCCCAGCGAAGCCCCAACATCGAGGCACCAAGATCCTCCCAGGTGGTAGAGTGGCCACTTGGCGGATCCCGGAGGAGGGGAGTTTCGATGGGCCTCCAGCCATCCCCGGACGCCTGGTGTCGATCGCCCTCCAGCCTCCCTGGGCCCTGGCTCCACCCCCCTGCTGGGTGTCTGGACACCTTCATCCCGGCCCCTCAGACCCCCAGGCGCGAGGGTCCGGACATCAAAGGACTCCAGTCCTATATCTGGGCCAGCCCTGGATTAGGACGCCAGTTGTATCTTGGAGTCGAAGCCCTGCTGACCTTGTCGCGGCTGATCCTGATCCGAACTCTTGCACCTGAACCACCTTCGAGGCCCTGCTGACGCTGTCGCGGCCTGACCAAGCTGAACCACCTTCGAGGCCCTGCTGACGCTGTCGCGGCCTGACCAAGCTGAACCACCTTCGAGGCCCTGCTGACGCTGTCGCGGCCTGACCACGCTGAACCACCTTCGAGGCCCTGCTGACGCTGTCGCGGCCTGACCACGCTGAACCACCTTCGAGGCCCTGCTGACGCTGTCGCGGCCTGACCAAGCTGAACCACCCTCGAGGCCCTGCTGACGCTGTCGCGGCCTGACCGAGCTGAACCATCTTCGAGGCCCTGCTGACGCTGTCGCGGCCTGATCGAGCTGAACCATCTTCGAGGCCCTGCTGATGCTGTCGCGGCCTGACCGAGCTGAACTATCTTCGAGGCCCTGCTGACGCTGTCGCGGCCTGACCACGCTGAACCACCTTCGAGGCCCTGCTGACGCTGTCGCGGCCTGACCAAGCTGAACCACCTTTGAGGCCCTGCTGACGCTGTCGCGGCCTGACCCCTTGAACTATCCACGCACTAGTTGGTGCCAAGACTGTCCCGCTACCCCATTATTCCCGAAACCACAACTTTATGGATCCCTCGATCCCTGCCTGCTAACCTGCCAAGTACCTGCCTTCAATTCTTATATAAAGATACTTGTGAATATTCTGTCGTGTGGTGTCCGTCTGTAGTAGTGTGATTGTTCAGCTGGTACGATTGTAGGAGAGGAGCCTCGCCAAGGAGGCCTCCCTACGGCGCTCGGCCTATTCCATAGAGAGAGGTGAGTCTCGGGCGGGCAGTCAGACATCTTCTGTCTCCCCTGGGATCGCCTTTCTAACATTGGTGGCAAGCGACGGGATCCGAGCCCGCGCAAATCGTACAGCGAGTTATTCGCCACTACTAACAGAGACCCACAACCACGATGACTACTAAGGAAACCGGAACGACCACAGAATTCCAGAAGGAACGATTAGAGGAGTACACCCATAAAGAACTCAAACAATTCTGCAAAGCCCTGGGTATCGCTACCACCGGACTAAGCACAAAAGACGATTTCAAAGACGCGCTGCAAACATGGGTGGAGACTGGAGCGACCCCACCCCAGGCTAACGATGACATTATCCTAGAAGTACCCCTGAGTACGGTCATAGCCCCAGTGGAAGAAAGAACCGCCAACAGAGAACCGGGCCTCTCCCACGAAGACGCCCGGGAGCGAGAGAGGAGTCGGCTCCATGAGCTAGAGCTCGCCCGACTCCGGCTGGATGGAGAACTTCAATTAGCAGAAAAGAAAATGGCCATTGAGCAACTACGATTAGAAGGAGATCTGGAAGAGAGGAGGAGGCAAAGGGAGTTGGAAGAAAAAAAAGCTCACGTACGAACACAAGCGTGGCCTCAAAGAACTAGAGATCAAGTCCAAGACCGAAGAGGCTGGCGCCGCGATAACCCGGGACCCTCCACCTCCTGCCGACCCGAAGGTCCACATTCCCAAATATATCGTCAAGGAATACTACAAGAATGACGATATCCAGCAATGGTTCAAGGCGTATGAAGTTGCCATGACCGCGCACCGCATCCCGCGAAAAGATTGGGGTGCTGGCTTATGGGGGAGATTTGTCAGCGAAGGGAGAGACACCCTGCTTGAGCTGGCCGAGGAAGTGATGTCCTCCTATGACCACATGAAGGACGCCCTGCTCACCCGGTACGGCCTCACCCCGAGATGTACCGACAGAGGTTCAGAGACTGCAAAAAGATCCCCGGTACCACGTGGGTGGAATACGTAAACTTTTATAGCCGGGCCCTGGAAGGATGGATAAAGGGCAGCAAAGTGTCCACCTACGAGCAGCTGTTCGACCTCATCGTTTGGGAGCACCTCTCCAACAACTGCTTTGTCGAGCTCAGACAGCATCTCCTCGACAGCAAGCTGACCGAGCCCCGAAAACTTGCCGTCGAGGCTGACCGATGGGTGAGCACCCGGGTCCCCCGGACCCCGATAGGAGAAACGGGACGGAACGGCCAGGGGCACCCCCGCCAGCGTGGCGGCAGAGGAGGCCAGAACAGGAGCCGAGACATCCCGTCGGCCCCGGGCCGGAGCCCGCCTCGGGGGTCCCCCCAGAATAAACCTTCGCCAACCCTGACCAGAAGAGGACCCCCTCCAGTACGGCCGGGGCCCCGCCCGAACATTACTTGCCACAGATGCCAGCGGCCCGGTCACTATGCCAGTGACCCCCTCTGCCCCATGAACCAGCGCTCCGGCACCACCGGGCCTCCGACCCGCCAGTTCGCTGCTGCAGCCCTGGGGGAAGGGGGAGAAGAAGGCGAAGAGGTCTACGATGAAGATCAGACTGAGTATGAACCGGCCGCCATGGCCCTAGCCTGCCTGGGCGAAAGAGGCATGGTCCCCCAAGCCCCTCTACCGAGCAACACTCAAAAATACCGTCAGTGGGTCCACATCAATGGACGACGGACCGAAGCCCTCCGAGACACGGGAGCCAGTGTGACGGCCGTCCGCTGCCACTTGGTGACCCCCGAACAGATCATACCCAACGTGAGATGCCCCGTGAGGGCCGCCGACAACTCCGAGACTCTGTGTCAGATGGCCCGAATCCCCTTCGAGTGGGGGGGGGGGTGTTGGGCACCCTCAAGGTGACCGTCCGGGACGACGCCCCCGTGGACTGCCTCCTCGGAAACGACCTCGAGAGCTCTCCCTGGGCCCAAGTCGAGCGGAGAGAACATCTAGGAATGATGGGACTACCAGAGTGGGTCTGCGCTACGACCCGATCTATGACTGCCCGGGCCCCGGCGGCAACCGAGGCCCCCCCGACTGAAGAGCCGGAGTGGCCCGCGCCACCACCGCCCGCAGTCAATGAAGAATCCGAGCCCGAACCATCAGAGCACGACCGAGAAGGCAGCGCCGAACTCAGCGACATACCCGAACTAGCCCAATGGCGCCAGGAGGGGGGTCCCACCCGAGAACAATTCCGGCAGGAACAGAAGGCCTGCCCCTCCCTCGAGGGGACCCGGCAGCAAGCCACAGCCCAAGCTGCCGGGGATACCTCGGGGTCCCACTGGGTATACTGGGACCACGGCCTCCAATACAGTGAACAGAAAATTGCCGAGCTGGGGGCCAGCCGAGTGTTGGTGGTCCCCCTACGATTCAGAGACTTCCTCTTGAACCTGGCACACGATGTGCCCCTCGCCGGGCACCTGGGACAGGACAAAACTTACAGCCGCCTGGTGACCCATTTCTACTGGCCGAAAATGCGCAACGATGTGCATAACCACTGCCGCACCTGCCCGACATGCCAAGCCAGCGGAAAGAGCGGGGGGAAGATGAAGGCCCGCTCCAACCCTTTCCAGTGGTGACCACTCCCTTCGAGCGAGTGGGGATCGACATCGTGGGGCCCCTGGACCCCCGAACCTCGCAAGGGCATCGCTTCATCCTCGTCCTGGTGGACCATGCCACCTGCTATCCCGAAGCCATCCCCCTACGAACCATAACGGCTCCCGTGGTGGGCCGAGCACTGATGGGGATCTTCTCCAGAGTGGGGTTCCCCCGAGAAGTCGTGAGCGATCGGGGCACAAACTTTATATCGAAGTATATGCGGTCCCTGTGGCAACAGTGCGGGGTCACATATAAGTTCACCACCCCGTATCACCCCCAAGGGAATGGACTTGTGGAGCGGTTTAACCGAACACTCAAGGGGATGATCCAGGGCCTAGAAGAACCCCTCCGCCGCAAATGGGACGTCCTGCTGCCCTGCCTCCTGTTCGCCTATCGGGAGGTACCACAGAAATCCCTGGGGTTCAGCCCCTTCGAACTCTTGTACGGGCACCCTGTCCGAGGTCCCCTCAGCCTGGTCAAAGAAGGCTGGGAAACTACAGTCCAAGACGCCCCGCCGGATGTCTACCGGTACCTCCTGACCCTCTGAAGCCAGACTCGGAAGTTCCGGGCCCTTGCCGAGGCCAACCTTGAGGCCAGTCAGGAAGACATGAAACGCTGGTATGACCAGAACTCTTCATCCATCTAGTTCGAGCCGGGCCAGCAGGTCTGGGTCATGTCCCCGGTCGAACCTTGTGCCCTCCAGGACAAATGGTCGGGCCCCTTCAAAGTGATCGAGCGCAAGAGCCCCGTCACCTATCTCGTGGACATGGAGTCACCCCGAAACCCCCTCCGGGTCCTGCACGCCAACCGGCTCAAGCCTCATTTTGCCCGCACCGAACTGAGCCTGCTGCTAGCTACCGATGATGGGGCCGAAGACGACTCCGAGCCCCTGCCCGACCTCCTAAGGGGCGCGGAGAAAGACGGCTCAGTCGAGGGAATCTCTCTCTCCTCCGACCTGACCCCCGCACAGCGCCGAGACTGCCAAGAGCTGTTGGAGCAATTTTCGGACCTGTTCTCCCTCACCCCCGGGGTTACCCAGTGGTGTGTCCACGATGTCAACACCGGGGACAGCCAGCCAGTGCGACACCGGGCCTACCGAGTTCCCGACCGAGTTCGGGCCTGCATCCAAACAGAAGTTACCAAAATGCTGGCCCTGGGGGTGGTCGAACCCTCCGACAGTCCCTGGGCCAGCCCAGTTGTCCTGGTCCCCAAAGCCGCCGCACCTGGCACCCCTCCCGAACTCAGGTTTTGTGTCGACTACCGGGGACTAAATGCTGTTACCAGAACCGACGCACATCCCATCCCCCGGGCCGATGAACTAATCGACCGCCTGGGAGCCGCCAAGTACCTCAGTACTTTCGACCTCACAGCAGGGTACTGGCAGATCGGCCTCACCCCTGGTGCCCAGGAGCGATCGGCCTTCTCCACACCCGATGGCCACTTCCAGTTCAAGGTGATGCCCTTCGGCATGAAAAACGCCCCAGCAACTTTCCAGAGACTTGTGAACAAAGTGCTGGCGGGGCTGAAAGAATTCAGCGCAGCCTATCTAGACGACATTGCAGTGTACAGCCTCCACTAGGCCGAGCACCTGAAGCACCTCTGGGAGGTCCTGACGGCCCTCCGACGGGCCGGACTAACAATAAAGGCCAGCAAGTGCCAAATAGGTCAAGGGTCCGTGACCTACCTGGGACACCAAGTGGGGAGCGGCCACGTGGCTCCCCTCCAACCCAAGATTGACGCCATCATGGCCTGGGAGCCCCCGGTCAGCCAGACAGCCGTCCGAGCCTTCCTGGGGCTCACTGGATATTATCGGCGCTTCATAAAGAACTATGGGAGCATTGTGGGTCCCCTCACTGAACTGACCTCGAAGAACCGGCCCCAGAAAGTACCATGGACACCCGCGTGTCAGGTGGCCTTTGAGACTTAGAAAACAGCCATGTGCACCGCCCCTGTGCTCCAAGCCCCTGACTACAGCCGGGAGTTCATAGTCCAGACCGACGCCTCGGAGCACGGCATTGGGGCGGTCCTATCTCAGATTGACCCCGAGGGGATTGACCATCCTGTGGCCTTCATCAGCCGGCGGCTGCTGGCCAGAGAGCAGCGATGGAGCACCATTGAGAGAGAGGCCTTCGCCGTCGTGTGGGCCCTCAAGAAACTCAGGCCCTACCTCTTCGGCACCCACTTCCGGGTCCAGACTGACCACCGGCCCCTGCGGTGGCTGATGCAGATGCGTGGCGAAAACCCAAAGCTGCTGCGATGGTCCATCTCCCTCCAAGGGATGGACTTCACTGTGGAGCATCGCCCTGGCAACGACCACGCCAACGCTGACGGCCTGTCCCGCTTCTTCCGCCTCGACGAGGAGAATACCCAGGAAGATGGGTGACTCTCCCCGCCTTCAGCTGGAGGGGACGTGTGTTGGACCCGGCTTCGTGGCGTGGTCCTACCCCTCCCACATGGCGGGCCCGGGACGACATCGGCCTCCGTCGACCGGCCGTCGCCCCCCCTGAGCACGAACCATCGACGAGAGCAGCCCCCTTGGCAACCCACAGCTCTCCCCCCCTGGGACCCCAGCGGACCCTGCTCGCCAACACTGCCGGTCTGGCGACCATGCCAGGCCACCATTTCCGGCCCGACTCCATCTTGGGCCCATCACGTCCCGAGCACGTGGCCGCAGCCATCCCTGGCCCCGGCCCCAGCGAAGCCCCAACATCGAGGCGCCAAGATCCTCCCAGGTGGTAGAGTGGCCACTTGGCGGATCCCGGAGGAGGGGAGTTTCGATGGGCCTCCAGCCATCCCCGGACGCCTGGTGTCGATCGCCCTCCAGCCTCCCTGGGCCCTGGCTCCACCCCCCTGCTGGGTGTCTGGACACCTTCATCCCGGCCCCTCGGACCCCCAGGCTCGAGGGTTCGGACATCAAAGGACTCCAGTCCTATATCTGGGCCAGCCCTGGATTAGGACGCCAGTTGTATCTTGGAGTCGAAGCCCTGCTGACCTTGTCGCGGCTGATCCTGATCCGAACTCTTGCACCTGAACCACCTTCGAGGCCCTGCTGACGCTGTCGCGGCCTGACCAAGCTGAACCACCTTCGAGGCCCTGCTGACGCTGTCGCGGCCTGACCAAGCTGAACCACCTTCGAGGCCCTGCTGACGCTGTCACGGCCTGACCACGCTGAACCACCTTCGAGGCCCTGCTGACGCTGTCGCAGCCTGACCACGCTGAACCACCTTCGAGGCCCTGCTGACGCTGTCGCGGCCTGACCAAGCTGAACCACCCTCGAGGCCCTGCTGACGCTGTCGCGGCCTGACCGAGCTGAACCATCTTCGAGGCCCCGCTGTCGCGGCCTGACCGAGCTGAACCATCTTCGAGGCCCTGCTGACGCTGTCGCGGCCTGACCGAGCTGAACTATCTTCGAGGCCCTGCTGACGCTGTCGCGGCCTGACCACGCTGAACCACCTTCGAGGCCCTGCTGACGCTGTCGCGGCCTGACCAAGTTGAACCACCTTCGAGGCCCTGCTGACGCCGTCGCGGCCTGACCCCTTGAACTATCCACGCACTAGTTGGTGCCAAGACTGTCCCGCTACCCCATTATTCCCGAAACCACAACTTTATGGATCCCTCGATCCCTGCCTGCTAACCTGCTAAGTACCTGCCTTCAATTCTTATATAAAGATACTTGTGAATATTCCGTCGTGTGGTGTCCGTCTGTAGTAGTGTGATTGCTCAGCTGGTACGATTGTAGGAGAGGAGCCTCGCCAAGGAGGCCTCCCTACGGCACTCGGCCTATTCCATAGAGAGAGGTGAGTCTCGGGGCGGGCAGTCAGACATCTTCTGTCTCCCCTGGGATCGCCTTTCTAACACTGAGTATTTGAATTTTTTTTTAATTGGTAATTGGTCTTGGAGTGCCATTGATTTGTTAGAGTACCAGTACCTACTGAGGCACAAGTGTTGTAAATATGGTTTATTTAGCTCTGTGATTGATTGTTTGCGGGGGAGGGTGCCTGCCCCTGAACATAGCCATGTCCCTCCCGCTCCCCCAATCCATACATAAAGTTTTAGAGGGGGGCCGACCTCAAAACATTTTACTTAAGGGGGGCTCAGAGCAAAAAAGTTTGAAGACCTCTGCTCTAATGAGTTCCTTTGAAATACTGGTAGGTGCAAATAAAATGAGCAATGAAAGCCCAGACCAAGCCAAGCTCCCATTCCCACTTCCTGCTCCCATTCCTACTTCCTTTCCCTATAACAGGAGAATGTATTGTGGCACCAGAAATCTTGCTAATATTCCTTGACAGAAATTTCTAAGATGTTGAAGGCACTCATTGCAAGACAGCATCCCTCAGGAACACCACAAATAGCAAATGCTTATTTCTAGGCAGGCAAACATGTGTCAGAGAACAAATGCTTGTCTGCATCGATAGTAGTGAGACATGAGAGGAGCAATGAAACAGAAAATGCGGCATAATGTACAAATTATGGAACAACTATTTCGGAGAACACTAAGACAAATACATATTTGCATTTGATATTACATTGTAGATAATTAAACATGACAAAACTCAAATTTGTGTTTTCATCGCAAATAATCGAAGGGATGAAAGGGAAGAGTTAAATAGGGCTAGAAACACCAAAAAAAAAACAATCATCATACTTAAAGGAGCAGTTTGGACCCCCCCTCTAAAAACACGTTGCCAGGTGTATGGGTTGAGTGTGGGTGATTGTCTCGTTACTAAAACAAGCACTGCATAGCCAATAGGTCTCGCCTTTGGGACCTTATAAGTATTTAGCCAGAGCTATTGGCATTGTTAATGTGTTTAAGCTATGTTGTAGAGCAGTGTGGCTCCTGTGCAGCAAGTTATAATAAAAAAGTGCTATAAGCATTTATGTTACCTTATCTATAATTAAGATGATATTATGTATAACTGAACGACCTTATTGAAACAAGCATTTGCAATGCAATTGGTCTTGCATATGTGAAAGTTAGAGCTCAATGCGCTGACCATGACAATGTTTTACACATTTGCTTTTTTGTATGCAGTGGAGTGAAGAAATCTGCCTAGCACTATTGCCATTCGTATGAACTCGCAGCACTGGAGAACCAGAAAATGGGAACTAGGTTATGAGGCAGGGGAGACAAAAGTAATATGCTGGCCGAAAAAAAAGTAACAACATCCTGGAAAAAGCAAACACTCATAGGGAATGCAAGATTAAGTAAAGCATGTTGAAATGTAAGTAGGTACAACATGGTTACCTTAACACTTTTACACTTATTATTCAGAAATCAATGAGTGTTTTTGCCTGAAAAGGTAAGGGCATAACTACAGGGCCTAGAAGGGACTCGTTTCGATGTCCATGGCATATATCCTTACAAACATAAGCAGTATGGTTTGACAACATCCTTGTTATAAACTAAAATAATGAAAACAGCTGATAATTATCACATTAAACATTTTCCACTATACGCATCAACCAGGTATTGCAGAACCCCCAGGAATGGTGCACTTCCCCACCCGGGGAAAACAATGCTGTTCAAATAAAAAGATGAGAAAAGGAAAGGAGCGCTTCACTGGCAAACTGTGTAAAGTGGCGCTAATGTGTGTGGTTGTGAATAAAAACTAATCTGGCCACTTTGCGACCACTCTGTCTTGCTTTATTCAGTTTTTATTTCTTCGTATTTTTAACCTTTTCTCTCCATCCCTAAGCTGCACTTTGGAATTAAAAGATGTCAGCAAAAGACGACATTTGCAGCCAAAGTGTTTTTTTCTCTTTTTTGGATCCATTTCACATGGGAATAAATAAAAGGGAAGGAGAGGAAAGAGAGGACAAGAGCAGTTTGTTGAAGTCATGATTTTCAGTAAGTGAGGAGGAGTAAGACGGAGACAGAAAGAGAGGTAATAAGTAGGAGAAAGGGGGAGAGGCAGCTGCCAGCAGCAGAGCAGGAAACATGAACACTGTAGGGAGGTGGTTGGTGTGACATGAGTGTGGTGAGGGAGAGGCGGATGGGGTTTATCCTATTCAGAATAAGGGCCCCTACATCATGGTGAGGCTGATAAATCCATGCAATTGGTTACATTTATTGCAAGTGGATCAAAGACAAGCTGAGGAGCAAACAAGGTGCTGTCAGCTCAGCACGGAATCACGTTACCATCCAAAACATGAAGCGCTTTGTCCGTAAAGCTGGCACGGTGCTGATACATGAGTCAAGGAGCAAACCTAATGCCATCAGCTAAGCACAGAATCCTGTTACAGTCCAAAACATGAGGCGCGGCATCCATGCACAAGCCAAGAAAAGCATACGAAAAGAGTGCACAGGAAGGAACATACAGAAAAAAAGAGTAAGACCACGTGTAACGGGGCAGTCATCCGAAACAACAACAGATAGGATTAATTACACATATCTACCAGACAAAAGCAGGCATTTAGGAAGGGCCATAACAGGAGCCCCAAAAAAAGATGGGAGGTGCTTTAAGCACATTTTCTGGGTACAGCATGTCACGCAGAGCAGCGCATGCGCTACCTAGGCTTGACCTAAAAAGAATATAAAAAATGTTTAGTGTTTATTTTTGGTATGTTGGCACCTTTTTCCTGCCTATCCTAATGGTTGTTTTTTATAGGTTTTTTTTGTTTTGGGTGGGGGGAGATATAAACAACAGGAGGGTAGAGGTTGGGAAATAGTAAGTGAATTATAATATGAGATGCAGACGGATGTTAGGGGAGAATTAACAGCTGCAGAGCTATAGTAATGGGTACTACAGAGCTATAGTAATGGCTGAGGTATGAAATAGACAAATAGCATAACACTTAATGTCCCTTGTCTCCCCCGGTGCTTTGAAGAGTGTAATGAGTTATCTAAGCACTATCCTACCAATATGAGATAAAAACAGTAGGAAACAAGCGGCAGTACTTTGTAGCGCTACGAGGCCATAACAGTCACAGAGGTGCGCTACGCAAAAACTGAGTAACATAGCAAGCAGTTCACTTTCACCCCTTCTCTACTCCCCTAGTACCATTAGCACTCTAAGCGCTACACAAACGACATGCCAATGACATAAAGACAGAATAAAATGTGAGGCCACCCCAGTGGTAGAAGTCTGCTATGCAAAAACCAAATACCATAACAAGCAATGTAGTTTAATCCCTTCTCTACCCACCAAGCATCTCAAATAGGACTATGAGCATTTTAAGTGCTACGATAGGCTGCTATCACATGGTAAACGTGTGCAATGCAAACAGCAGGTAGCACCTCACAAGAAGACCGGTGCATGGCGGACTCACCAGCACGGTCCACCATCAAAGCCAGCAGCAGAACAAACCCGGCTTCCTGCTCCATGCCTGAAGTCTGTGTGCTTCGAGTGACAAACTCTATAGCTCCTCCAGAGGAAGAGCCAGATGTCTGCCAAGTGCCTCTGCTCCCCCGAGTTGGCTGCAGGTGCTGCGGACACATTTTATTCACTTTGAGGGGAAGCTGAAGTATCTGGGGTCGAAGACAAGAGCAATGCGCCTACTTCTGAGCACCAAGCCTGACACTTCAAGGCTGCTGGGTATGTCCAAAAGGGGGTTTCTGCAATCAATATATTTTCTGCAAACACACAACTCTGTACTTCTTTGAGTTAAAAGGGGGTGTTTGCCTGGTAGTGCTCCTGCAGAAGCAGCCACAGAAAATGAGGGGCCAGGATGTAGGGGGCAGAGATGGTTTATGGACAAGGGGCCCTGACTGAGATCACCAGACACGGGGAGAAGGAAGACAAGCACCACAGATACACACTCACAAATCATACTTGTGCACATAGAAACACAAGCACCACAGATGTACACACTCACAAATCATACTGGTGCACATAGAAACACAAGCGCCACAGATGTACACAGCTGGGATCTCGTATTTCGGAGAAGGTGAAGGCTGTGTGGATGGTTACAGGCCGATTTATTATGATCGACCTGCTGTTATTCCAGTGCCCACATATAAGTCCCAGTGATTCACACTTTTGAATAGCCAGATAACGTTATAAACCGATACAGATTATCTTGATTGATTGGAAAATCTCCTTCATTATATGGCGGAGTTGAAAGACAACATATGAAGTTCGTGTCATCCACATTATCTGATTCCAATTACTAACATAGAAAAAAAGAAGACTCAGCACAGGCCTTCCGTAAAATTTTATGAAGACATTGTCAATGGGAAAGGCGCCACACAGATTTTGAATTTTGAAGATCCCAATTGGAATTATAGTTTTCAATTTACAAGCCCTGAAGAAGTCCCGTAGGGACGAAACGCGTCGGCTGTATAGTGCTAACGTTGGAAAAATAAAGAATTTTGAAAATACAAGAAAGACATCATCTTTGTATGATTTTTCAAAAGAATTGTTATTTGAAGAACTCTGTGGTGCACCTTTGCGTTTGTTTACTTGTATTCAATTCCTTAGGGAAAAGGCACAGTAACCGTGGGTGCCATACAGTGTGCACACATACCCCGATTGTAACTTGAGGGAAAGATTCATTGAATTAGGGGGGATAGGATACCAGGTGCTGTTAGTAGAAAGGGTCCATCGTTATGCTCTAGTTTTACACTCACAAATCATACTGGTGCACATAGAAACACAAGCGCCACAGATGTACACACTCACAAATCATACTTGTGCACTTAGAAACACAAGCGCCACAGATGTACACACTCACAAATCATACTTGTGCACATAGAAACACAAGCACCACAGATGTACACACTCACAAATCATACTTGTGTATATACTAACACCCCTGATATACAAACAGTGTCACACTTGTGCAGCTACAAATACAAGCACAGTAGATAAATGCACTCTCAAATAACACACATGCACATACAACACAAGCACCGTAGATCTAAATATTTTCAAATCACACGCGAACAGACCAGAAATATACAGTCTCAATCACACGCATGCACATACAAACACAAGCACCCAAGATACACTCAAATGGTAATATTTAGGGCAAAGAGATGTATTTATAGGAGACACAGTGAGAAAGAGGCGAAGCGGAGAGGAAGGGAAAGCATTACCTTATGTTTTCTGCTTGTTAAATATGCGGTAAAGACGTTTCACTCTATCGTGAACTGGAGAGGTGGGAACCGGAGGCATCCTTCGAAATTTAAATAGAATGCTTTGACCCACGCTGCTGGTTCACGTGAAAGAACTCGGAAAGAAGCAATCTAAAAACAAGCATTTGCAATGCAAAAGGTCTCGCATTAGGAAAGTTTGAGCTATTGGTATTGTAAATGACAAATTTTGTATTTATGTGTTGGTTTTGAAAATAGCTAAATTAATAACTTTGTCATTTACAATGCCAATAGTTTTAGCTTTCGCAAATGTGACACCTATAGCATTTGTAATGCAATATGTGTTGTATTTACGTGACTTAGATGTATTGATATTAGGAATAACAATGGCTTTTATTTATTTTTTAATAATTAAAACTTAAATAAAAGTTATTGTAATTTATAATGGCAATAGCTTAAACTTTGGTAAATAACTTTTGTGAAGATTATGTTCAATGTATTTTATTGTGACGAAAATCCAAGAACAGAAGTGAAATATTAACATCTTTTTGTGACATTTGTAATAAAGCTTGAAACATTAAGAGAATATATTTGAACCAGTTGTTGTTGAATGGTTGCCCAGATTGATGCTGTGGTGGCGCTGAGTGATGTTGTGGTGGCGACAAGTGATGCTGTGGCGTTCAGTGATGCTGTGGTAACGCATAGTGATGTTGCGGTGCCCGAGTGATGCTGAGTGATGCTGTGGTAGCGCATAGTGATGTTGCGGTGCCCGAGTGATGCTGAGTGATGCTGTGGTGATGCGATAGAGTGAGTGCGATAGATAGAGGGAGGGCGATAGATAGAGTGAGGGAGGGCGATAGATAGAGTGAGGGAGGGCGATAGATAGAGTGAGGGAGATAGATAGATAGATAGATAGATAGATAGATAGATAGATAGATAGATAGATAGATAGATAGATAGATAGATAGATAGATAGATAGAGTGAGGGCGATAGCTAGATAGACAGATAGAGTGAGGGCGATAGATAGAGTGAGGGCAATAGATAGATAGAGAGAGCGACAGATAGATAGTGAGGGCAATAGATATATTAAGTGAGGGAGATAGATAGATAGAGTGAGGGTGATAGATAGATGAAGTGAGGGCGGTAGATAGATAGATAGAGTGAGGGCAATAGAGTGGTGTGGCTCACGGTGGAGTGGTGTGGCTCACTGGTTAGAGACGGCAGACCTGGGAGCAGAGGACGGCCCGGGACCAGGGTTCAATTCCCGATGCGGCAGGGTCTTGGACCAGGGTCAACGGACTCGATAATTCTCGCCTCGGTGCCTACTCTAACTAGGGATCACACTCGGCAACTCTGGGCATTAGCTTGCCTCATCTCCACAACGGCCCCCCACATACGCCGGGGGTGCCTGGTTTCACCTTGGAGATACCCAGTAGGGACCATCTCACAGGGAAAGCCAGGACGGGTTCCCCAGCAGTCTACAGCGCAGAGATACTCCTTCGGGAGTCGATTCTAGCGCTTTAGAAACCCACAATCATAGAGTGAGGGCGATAGATAGATAGAGTGAGGGCGATACATAGATAGATAGATAGATAGATAGATAGATAGATAGATAGATAGATAGATAGATAGATAGATAGATAGATAGATAGATAGATAGATAACAAAAGGAAATTTATTTTTTTACTTTTTGATTTTAGAAGGTTGATGAAATAGAAGCTGTACCCTTATGTCACTTACAGTTTGAGTAAAAATGTTGACCCTTACCTGAACTGTTGATCTCGTTTTTCTGCAACTAATGCCAGCCTTTCACTTTCCCTCTTTTCCTTCAAATACTTAGCTCGTTCCCGCATCTTCGCAAGTTTTTCCAGTGTGGTCTCTTGCATTGCCTCCATCTCTTTAATATGTTCTTTTTCTTCATTTTCCAGCATATCTCTAAGTCTGCACAGTAAAAAATACAGTCACATAGAGAGAGATACAGGGTGCTAGTGACAAGGTTTACTCACATTGGGCAACAACTTACATATCCAACCATTCATTCTCGGTTTCTTGGCACTGATCTTAATCCCGGCACGCATATTTCCAAGTGAGTATCTACTAAGGTTCAGTCCTGAATTCACAACTCTTCGAACTGTATTGACTCCTTACTGGATACTATTATATCATCTTACAGCATTTCCTGGAACTTCTATGCTCATGGCATCCCGGTCTCCCATTCTGAGACTTATGCCTCTTATTCAGATCTCCAACTGACTCAGAACCATCAGGCTTAGAGTGGACACATGCTTCCTTATGTTCAAAACCTGATTAGATGGAGGGAGTTATTAGATAAGGTATTTTTCCTGAATAAAACAGGGGAACACAGATAAAGCTAAAAGTACCTAGAGGTAAATGGGTTTTACCTTTTAATAGTGGTAACCTCTGGTACATCTAAAACAAACTATGCTATGGAGTAAGTGCACAAGTCCCTGTTTTATCAAAGGAAAATGTCTTATCTAAGAACTCCCTCCATCGGATACACTCGGAGGTTGAGTCCGTCCTGGTGGTATTGTCCTACCACGATGGGCAGAGGTGCCTATGATGTAGAATGTCACATTATGTGAGTGAGGCTTCCTCTTCCAAAAAGAGTGGCCTTCTTATTACTCCCCCTCCACACCAGAATCTTGTTAATTAAGGAATCAGTGATTTGTACTTATAACACGGATGTAAAAAGTACTACACAGCCACCATGCCTTTTTGTGTTTTGGGTATCCTAAAGCTTTTGAGGGGGAAAGGAGCCAGTTCTGTGACCTCCAATGATTTCACTCATGACCGGCGGAATTATGGTGAGCTGAAGTTTATCAGTAAACATGACCATTCTATCAGTAAACATGAAAAACATCTTGACATAGTTACATAGGGCCTCAGTTACAAAACATTCTCAATAGCTACATGTCACTTAAGTATGCAAAAAGTGTAATTTACGTTTGTAATTGCCTGAATCAGTTTTAGAGAATCAGGCTTCTTAATATGGGCAAATGAAAAGGCTCAGAGTAGGCGAACCTTTCTGCATGAGTCAGTCTGTGATGCAATAAGAGAAAAGTGGCGTATTGCATGCAGATTCCTGTGAAATCCACAAAGCCGTACCTTTGAACTGATAATAAAAGATTTTCGCAGTATTTGCCATACTGGAAGCACTCACAAAACCACTCCTGCAAAAGGAAGATGCAAGTGTGCTTCCATGGTCGGAAATGTAAAGGACAGAGGTCAGTGACACATAACTGTAAATTTCAAAATGTCATAGACGAGTGGGTGTAACCATCTTGGATTCTGTGAATTCGCAAAAAAGAGTACATCTAATGCAAACAGAGATTGAAGTAGACTAAATTTACTATCTTTAAAAATAACCACCTTCTAATCTAGACATAACTGCTAAGGTTTCAGATTGCTATGTGTGACATTTTCATAATTTCAGTGTAATTATGAGTGACATTTCAACGACTATGAGGGACCCTTTCTCGCAAGCAAAATCAAGCAACGAAGACAAGGGAAACATAAATAAAAGAAATTACAGCCATTTGAGCAACAAGAAACTCTACCACCAGGCTACAAATATCACTGCCCCACACACTAGAATATATTGCAGAATATCTCAGAAGACCATATTTCAGCCCCTGCCTGGTCTGCCACTAATCAACATGGTATCCTCTCAGTACTAGCACATTGCACCTCACACCACACATATCTCTTGCACACTGGCTATAGTGAACAGAGTGATGCCTGCACCACACCTATCATTTTCCATGTCCGTTCACAGCAGTCAGCACATTCCAGAAACAACAAAAATACCTATGCCTAAAGGAAATGGGATATCGTGCTAAGCGGAGTTAACGGATATAGAGGGTGGCACCCTGCCTTTGGCAGAAATACCAACATGCATGTTTTAGAGAAATTACAAGTGACACAGTTGAATAAAGCAAGCAGTGTTACTGTGGTGGCTGCATACCTACTTTTAACATGTTCAGTAGCGTCCACTAAGTTGACTCAGACCGCAGGCTCAGTCCTTCGGCTGGGCAATATTGAATTTTCAGCGTGGGCAACGGCCATAATAGTCAGCCACAGCGCCGCGGGGGCCCGGCCAGGCTGGTGCGAGCAGCAGCAGTGCTGCTAGCCAAGCACCATGATTGCGGCCGGCGCCGCCAGCGGCAACCCAGTAGCCTGCCAAGGCCCGCTCACAACATAACTCCCCTTAACAGGACGTGGCGTCCTCCTGCAGCGCCATGGGTGGCCTGACTTTACCACCTGACTGGGCCCCACAGTCTCATAGGCAGCAGGATGTCTGACTCTGAGTGCAGAACTAGAATCTCATCATGTGATAATACATTGTTGCAAGCAGTGAGGTGTCTGCCAAAAGCCCAAGGCATAGCTCAGCTGCGAGCGCCCCAAGCTTGTCGGAGGAGAGCACAAAGGCCACGGGCGAAGCGAAGCCAGCTGACACACACTGGCTGCAGCACTTCAGACACATAATGCAGATGCATCATATATGCGTGACAATGCACTTCAGTGCAGTGATGTGGAGCACTACACTGAAATGCCTGATGCGTGGTACTTGGCAGGACTGTCTAGCCTGACTAATGAGGTCATAGTGGGAATAGCTGTCCAGCTCTGCATTTCTCTCATTCAGATATTCTGCAAGAAATGTCCCTCCTGATCGTAATCACCCAACAGTTGTGGGATCCATCATTAATTCAAGACGAGATTACACATCGCACGGAGGTTGCTTTGATTCAGCAATTTAATAATTTACACCTCTTAAACACAAGTGTAAATTGGGTTAGGCTGTCCCTCTGGCGTTCCACCTACAGGGCTTTGTTACCTCTCTCTCCGCTCTTCAGTCCCCATTTTGTACTGCTCCATTGCTTCTTTAACTTTTCCTTGCACTGTGTTGTGGAGAATTCTGTAGTCTGTGAGTTCCACAAACTTGCTGATCACATGCTCTCGTTCGGTCTGTTTTATGTAGGCCAACGTATCTTCTCGTTTCTTCTCTTTACGTTGCATTTCTTGGTTCACATAATCTGGTGGTCTGCTCGTTGGTAACCTGGCTCTCTGTATTTAAAAAAAAGTATTTTAGTAATGACACAGTAAGTGTATAAAATAATGGCATACCAAGCTGTGCCCACACATTTGGCTTTTTCTGGTATTTTACTTCAACACACACACAGAAAGGCTTGGTTTTTAGCAATAATTTATATATTTCTATTCTGCATGCAAGTGGTAGCAAGTAGATAACATTTAAGGAAACTGTAAAATTGAAAAAAAACAAGTATTATAGTATGAATTGTGACACCTAGTTTTCTTTGTAACTTATCGACATATCAAGGAAAAATTCATTGAGGTGGTCTTCCATAGATACCTTTGGAAATCCTAAATTATCATCCAATAATTCTTAGATTTCTGCTCTCACTGCAGTGTTATTAAAATTAAAATGTTTGGCAAAGTTCATAAAGTTTACTGATGCGAACATTAGAGCTCTATGCAGAAACGTTCACAACACACTAGATAGTTAGCTATGCCACCATAGATTGCTGAGCGATCTACCAGGCATAGTAGACAATGGTGTTCAGGCCGCGTGAAGCTGGGACTCTAGAGGGCTGACCCGGGTCACCTGTGAGGCAGTAAACTCCTAAAAACAGAAATGTGAGCGCTGGGTTCAAGATAGACTGCACTGGCGTGCAACTGCGGGAGTATGGTCTAACCATACTTGGCATCGGATTAGAACTACCATTCTGGCTTTTTACGTGGAACGTGTCCTGGACAACTCAGAGCTCAAAAGTGGCTGGAAGTTGCAATACAGTGAGTTTTAACACTCCTAAATACACGACAAAAATTATTAAATATGAAAATGATTATGTACGTTGTAGGAGGATGTACAACATTTAATGGGAACAAACAAAGCATAGCTAAAATGGATATCTGGAAGCTTACTTACTAGGTTACGATAACTTTCTGCTTAGTTTGAAAGTGTACACATAGTACAACTGTTAAACCTAAAAGGAGTACCATCTACAAATTCATTTACTTTTGGAATGTATTAGGCGATCTATTTATGACTTTTCACTCAAATGTGTTGATTCTACTTTATATGTGTAATAACTTCTTTGAATCCATACGCTCATAAAGCTAAAAGTAGGTATGTGCCAAACAACACATACAAAATAATAGAAGCCAGGGCCAGATAACAGAGGTGAACGACAATACATTCTGTGCGATGGACAACACCCTAAAATGCCAGCTAAGAGTGGTTGGTGCATCTGAAAATGATTTGCCGTTTTTGTAGATGAACAATCTCACTGTCAGAATCAGTGTTTTGCTTTGAGAACTCATAATTTTCAAAGAACACAGAAACCAAATTGTCCTTGGTTTTGATCTTCAGCTTGGCAGTTCCACTTCCTCTTTCTCTCTCATCTCATGGTCACCCATCACTCCTCAGCACCCCCACAAATGCAGAACAAGGCTAATAGTTCCCAACAATCCCCAGCAAAAACTCTATGAATCCCATAATGAGTCAAAATCTTCTCCACCAGAGCAAATATTACCGCTTCAGCCACTAGCCGCACTTTCAATCTCCAGCCTGATCAAATGGAATGGTGGTGCTGATTACATTTTTTGGAGCGACTAGTTTTTTCAATCATCGTACATGAACAATGCTTACCTGCCAGATGTCTGAAAAATGTGGCTATTTTTCTCAGCAGCTCCAATTAATCACACAATTAAAGCTTTTCTCAATCAAAGTTCATTCCATGCTGGTGTCAAAGTTAGTCAATCCACCCCTGTGGTCACAATATCACAATTGCATACCTCAGACATTTCTAGGAAAAGTACTGGAGAAATGTGTTGCCTTTGGACTCTAAAATGAGATCAATATATACAGTGTTATCTGCCCCTACCGCTGAGGTCTTAGTATCTGAGTTGGGATTTTCAGTACATTAGATAGAGGATGACACCAAACCCTGGCAGTGAATCTCCTCAACTGACAACATCAAAGTGCTGCCACAGCACCCCCATCTTCTAATGTAGTCAAAATTGGAACACCTGCTTTTTTAGAACCTACTTACTTCTGTTATTACCAAAGGAATTCATGAATGCCTATCTTTTAGTCACTAACCAAAGCAGATTCTCTAGGAAATTACTACACACTGGTTCCAATACCAAAGATTCCCATTTAACTCTGACCTCAGAACCATGTAGGTTAGCTCTCCAAATTGGCTTCTTATAAACTTAAGCTTCTCTGGATAATAAAGCCCTAGTATGAGCAGCAATGGCATCCCTTGATGAAGAAAATGCTTTACTCCAGATTTCATTCAATACCTGAAAACGTACGCGTATTCTTGAGGTGCCTTTTGAATTCCATCATATATCCCATCAGCCTTTTCTTTCTAAACTACAAGAATGGACTTTCAAGTCATAACACAACACAAAATACAATATTCATAGAGTTTACCCTATGAGGCATCCTGGTGCTGAATAACAGGTGTTCATTGTTACTTAACTCTTTGGTACTCATTTTATCGACGATGATGAAAGGCAGAACTGCTGGGATTTCAACCTGGGGCATGAGGTCAAACGCAGGTTTCTGGAGTGGCAGCATCAGTACTCAGAGCCAACAGACCCGGTTCCTGACTTCATCCCTTTCATTCCCTCCTTTCAGTCTTGCTCCCCATCACCAGAACTGCAACAAACCTCTTGCTGCCTCTGTCCTGCTTCATTCCGTGGATCCCTGCTTAATCTTTTGGATCTGTATGAAGCTTTAACAATGTCAAACCACGCCATGCTGCTCTCCACTCTGCCTTCTCTCAGCATCTCTTGTATTGCTACATCCTGGACCTCCTCCTACCTCTCCGACCGTACATATTCTGTTTTGGAGGCTACTTTTACATCCACTTCTTTTACTTCTCATTATTGCTACTTCAGAGTCTGTCCTCAGCCATCTTCTCTTTTTCACTCTCAGTGGGATTATGAATGGCTGAAACATTTCTAATAATCTTTATGCTGACTGTTCTTTGCTGTTTATCTCCTATGGCTCGTTGATGTCTATGATCCATAAAACCATTTCTCTCTGTCCAGCTGCAATAAACACCTGGATCTCACATGCACTACACCTCAATTAGTCTAAAACTGAGATTCTTTTTTTGTTTGTTTTTATTATTTGGTATTTGTAAGAATACAAACAATATACAAGAGAATCGTTATATGGATTGCCAGCCTGTTACAGGGTAAGTCAAGGTTCCCCAAAGTCAGTCCTGTAGGGCCGAATCCATGCCAGATTTTAAGATCACTACATTTATCTAAATAGGGATATGCTAAAAATCTGGCATGGATCCGGCCCTCCAGGACCGACTTCGGAGAATCCTGGGGTAAGTGGTTATGGTAAAATTATCGGAAGGCAACCCCTTAGTTTGTTATACAGTGGTGGTAGGATAAGGATAGAATAGGAGGAGAGGAAAGTGAGAATAAGTGTAGAAGAGGGATAGTACTGAAGCAGATTAACTAACAAACATTCCGGAGGTTGCATGTAGTACGATGGTTCACAGCACATTGAGTCATTATAGTTTTATGATGGGTCGTCTGGGGTCAGAATCTTGTCCAAGGTTTGCCACAGGTTCCTGGGGGAGGCCTTCCAGGGCGAGTAACTTAATGCCAGGGTAGCCGCCCCTCTTAGATAGGGGATCCAACTGAGCCACCCTCTGTATGACGCTTTAGAGGTATCTTTCCCGTTCGTAAGTATTGGCTTGACTATTTCTAACCACCATACCTCATCCAGGCACCAGACTAAATGCAGCGAAGTCTACAGCAATGCTCCTGCGCACCAGTAGGGGGCACCATGTAGCTCCATGTCTCTGAAACTCCATAAAACCACAACGGTCACAAGCAGAGACACATATATGTGCTAACTATACATGTAAACGTCGGTTCCTTTCTTTCCGTGCCCTTTGATGTGGATCCAGAACTAAACTCCCCTGATTGTCTGATTTTCCAGTGACTCTAAACATGTTGCAGTGTGCTAGTGAACGATGCCCTCACCGAAACCAGCAGGATTCAAACTGTGCGTAGACTGCAGGAAGCAGATGTCTGTCACGGACATGCATGAGCTGTGTCTGTGGTGCTTGGCCACTGTGCATGCCTCTAAGTTGTATGACAGGCGTGCTCTCAGCCATCCCAAAGCAATTAGGGACAGATAAATTGCTGAGCTAAGAAGACCTTGTGAGCGAAGCATTGGTACTGCTCCAAGTCACAGGCCTAATTCCTTTTCTGCCAATCAGCCAGATATAGAATCAAAAATAATAAATTATTTTGAAAAAATAATGTTTTCTTTGGCCAGCCTAGTATTACAATCTATTAATGCTGTTTCCCTTCTGGCACAGTACACTCACATACTATGGACCATAGCCAGTGACATCTTGCCAGCCCTTCGAGAGGAACTCAGGGTTTCATTACCCAAAAACTATGCAGGATGGACAGGGTGCAGAAACGTATGTACTCCAAGCTGGCCTGGACACAGACTGGATCGGCACAGGCCATGACATCAGTGTGATCATGGTTTTGAGAAGGCGTTCAAGTGTCCTTAATGGACATGCCCTTCGATGGCTCCAGGCTATGTGAAGAAAAGGCTGATGCAGTGCTAGAACGATTCAAGGATAGTCAAGTCACAGCGCGATCCCTGGGGGCTATTGACACCATCCAAGCAAATTCCCTACCAGTAGAGAAAACGTACAGTATATTCCAGGGGGCTGCCGTACAGACAGCGCCAGCCCTCTGAACTTGTATTGCAACAACCACAATAGTCCTTTTGAGGCTGTGGATGCGGCTCCAAAAGAAACTATTCCATTCAGCAGAGACAGAATTTCTCCAATCCCTGCTGCAACAGCTACCAAACAGCTTTAGTCTGCTCTCGCAGGCACATGCCATGCAGCTTGAAGGCAGAATACAGAATTTTGTCACTGGTCATGCAAGAAATCAACCTTTTTTTCATCAAAAGGAGCAATTGAATGGGTACCAGACTCACAGAGGATGGTACTTGCATTACTTACTTTCTGAAGAAGGACAGGTTAAAAATGGTCAGTTTGGCTTTTATCCTGTCAGCTATTGACCCAGGAATTATTTATGGTCCAAGGTGTGCTAGGAAAGCTTTCAATTATTGTCCTTCCCTTCAGCCTTACCTTGGCTATTTGGTGTTCATAAAAGTGATGGTGGTATTCGGTGTCCATCATATAAGGTCAGGGGTACACCTATTGTCGCACCCCGATGACGGACTGCTAAAAGTGGGCTCGCCACAGTCAGTCATAGACCACCTCTAAATAACAGCCGTCCTTCGGACATCGTTGGGTTTCACCATCAATGAGCCAAAGTTCCAACTGAGACCCACACAGAGGCTTCCATTCATTGGGAAATAATTATGGACACATTCAGGGCCTTTTCTCTACTGCAGCAAATCCAGGACATGATCGTTGGGATCGGTCCTGGGACTTGGTGCGGATGACGCGAAAGCTTCTTGGTCTTCTGGCCTAATGCATTCTTCTCATCACAAATGCCAGATGGCATATACAGGCCCGGCAAGAAAGCCTCTGACCCCAAAGGGCCCAGGTTCAGAGATGTCTCTCTCTCTCAAGAGATGGCTCAGCGTCTTCAGTGGTGGTTGACTACTACTTACATGAACTGTGGAAGGCCACTCTCCGTTTCCCACCCAGAGTTCATGATGGTGACCGATGCGTCACTGCTGGGTTGGAGCTGTAATTTGGGAGCCATTGGGATCAGAGGGTTTCTTGCAGACTGGTTGACGTCCTTGTACTTACAGGATGAGAATTTCCATATACCCGTTTGGCAGGCCGTCTCAGGACAGCAAAACCGTCATGCGCAGTGAAACCTCTCTTCAACCCAGCAATGCAGTTGGGTTGGAGAGAGCAGGTACAGACTCACAGTGTGTCCTAGAACGCAAATCGAGGGCACTCAGGCCAATCCTGAAGCTGCTCTCATTTGAGAGAGCAGCTTCAGGATTGGCCTTAGGGCATTTTGTGAGCCGCTGCAACCTGGAGAAGAGAAGCAGAAGAGCCTGAGGTGGCCAGCTACAGGTACTTTTTTCGTATTCATTTTTTTAACCCCCATGGCACCTGTGCCCTGCTGCCATCCCCCCACCCCTCGTCCAGCACACCGGCCACTACTGGTCTTTGGGTAACGTATCCCTTCGCCCAACAGGTCATGTGTCTCCTTCGTGCAGTTAATTGTCAAAGGTAGGAATCAGCATTTTTTCTGCTGTTCTTATTTGTTGTACAAGTTTTAGTCCCACCATCAACATTCTAAATGTCCTTGCTCTGGATTTAAGCATTTAATTCTCTAGGCTTGTGGCATAATCAATTTTAGGGCCCAAAGAGTTGGTTTAAATCTGCTGGGCTCTTTAGTATTTTCATGATAGAACATACATATTCCTCTTCTTCAGAATGCCCTTCAGGTTGCTCTCTTCTCTTACACCTTCCCATTGATAGAAAAGGCAGCAGTACGACTTGGGATGCTTCAGGGAGGGAATTGTTTCCTTTTGTCCAAAAGGGACACAAGAAGACATACCTGATTACCCGCATGCGCGCTAGCGGTTTTCCCGCTGCGCGCTGCGATTTAAAAAAACCCGCGTTACATGACGAGCTCAGCTCGTCATCCGCGTAGCGCAGGTTACGCTCATGATGAGCTGAGCTCGTCATGAGCGCCGAAGGGGTTAAGGCACAGACTAAGGATTATGAAAAAGTGTTTTGCTTGAAAATATAAAAAGGTACCATAAACAATAACTGCCTGCAATGTGGCATTCAGTTTTCAGACTGACCGGGGACTCCAGAGAGGAAATCGCAAATGATCCACGCCCCTATCCTATTACATGGTTTGAGAAATCTACATGGCATAAAGAAATATGACAAAGGACTATCTATCAAGGTGCAGAACCAGTGGTGAGGGGTCACTAAACTACAGAAGCTGTCTATATGGTAGCAGTACCTGCTCCCTGCAAACAGGGTCCTTTCTAGGCCCGGATGCCAGCTGAAACTGCTCCTGGAGCCTAGAGTTCGTGACCTGTAGAAGAATGAGCCCAAGATGATCCAAAACTACTCAAAATATCACAAGTTATGTCCTTTTAAAGTTTGGCGACCTATGACCCCTGAAGGAAAATGGAGCGCATTGGGCTCTGTCGCTGTTTTTCAAAATTGCCCTCAAGGTGGACCAGGGCCTAGGGGTCGGCAGAAGATTTATTCATTTACTTTTTCAAGGGATCGGGGCGTGTGTGGGGCCCCTCTCCCGAGACTCTCTATTGACCAGTGGACTCCATCCCGTGGGCCATATTCACTGTAAAGGGGGTCGGGACCCCATCCCCGGCCCGAAGAAAAGGACAACGGTAGAGTGCCATTTCTCAGGTGGACTTGCCCACGCTCCCATGTCTGAGGGGAACGGAGTCACCACCAGGAAGCAACACTCTGCCTGCACAGAGCAAGCAAGGAGGACACAGGTGCCACCGGCTCCCGCACCGGCAACAAGGAGTACTGACTGACGGGGGGTGGGTGGGGGGAGGGGAGGTTTGAGCGGCTGTGGCAGCCGGATGTGGGCTCCCTGGGCTGCCCCCAACACCAAAAGCACCCGGGTGTCCGGTGAGGACAATGAAGATTAAAAAGAAACAATTAAAAAAAATAGACCGCTGACTCCCAAATACACATGCGACACCCGCTGTTAACATTTTAACTCCCCTCAGGGGAGCGCCCCATCATGCCCTACGGCAGCGGACATAGTGGTCTGCTGCTTGTGAAGCCCCAAAACGGCAGAGGCACCACCAAGTTGCACCAACGTCAGAAAGAGAGTGGGGGGTGAGGGGGTGGCTGCTGAAGTGAGCAGCTCCTCCGCCCCTAGACATATGTTTGTGGGGAGACAGAAATGATTACAGTAATGTATTATGCTGATAGTGATTTTTGGCCAATGTTGAAATGACTTATTGACAAAAACTGATTGCATCTGTACATGGTTAAAGATTACAGTGAAATTATGGTGTTTTTAACATGTGGATTATTTATATAGGGCATTTTATAATACGGTCAACCGTTCACAAACCCAGATAGTTTGCTGTGGGTACTTTCTGACAAAGCTAAGAGACACTTTAGGCGTGAAATGTGATTGCAGAATGTCACTCAAGTTATTTTCAATTTATTTATTTATTTATTTATGGGCTTGTAACGCGCCTGAATCACACCCGAAGGTGTATCTCCGCGCGGTGCTGTAGAGTGAACAGGTCAAGACTTGCGCTAGCTCTAAAATAGAGTTGTCTTGAGACATTTCCTGAATGCTTGATGGCTCGAACACTGTCTAAGTGAGAGGGGAAGGTTATTCCACAAACGAGGACCCATAACGGAGAGAGCGCGGCCTCCCTGTCTGGTCTTATAGTGTCGGGGAATCTGAAGTAGCAACTGATTGCTAGACCTTAGGTTACGAGAAGGGCGGTGGTGGACACATTTTTCGGCCAGATAGTGCGGCCCTAGGTTGTGAAGGCTCTTATGTATCACACAACAGATCTTAAATTCCACCCGCTTCCGGATGGGAAGCCAGTGGAGCGCTTTAAGAAGGGGCAAGGATGGTGTTCTGGGGGGGGCATTGCTCACCAGGCGAGCAGCGGTGTTCTGTACCACCTGTAATTTGTTGAGCACTCCTTCATTGGCTGCTAAAAGTAGGCCATTGCAATAGTCCAGGCGGCTCAGAACGAGGGCCTGGACCAAGGTCTTACTTGTGCAGTCAGGGAGAAGAGGAAATACTTTCCGAAGGAGGCTGATGACATGGTAGCAGGATCCCGCCGTGATGTTAGCATGATGAGCAAGCGAGAGGTCATGGTCAAGACGGACCCCCAGATTTTTCACCACCTGTTTGGGGGAAGGGGCCTTCCCCAGACTTGTGGGCCACCAGTCAGGGGTCCACAGGATTTTTGCCTCTCCAAACAACATGACTTCAGACTTTCCCACATTACACTTTCAATGTGCCTGAAGTATAGATTTATAAAGTAATGTGCAGTATTTAGTAGTGTGTATAATAAATTACTTTTGCTTTTCTAATGAAAAAGCACCGACTGGACAATCATTTATTGTGTGTTATTGTGTGCCATCGGCGATTGCTAGCACACACCACCTCCCCTGAGTAGGCCTTGGACTTATCTGTTTGGTTCCCAGAAAGGGGAAGTTGTGGACCTATTACTTGTGCAGGCCTTACATCCTGCACAACTATAACCCACAGTCAAGCCAATAGACTTACTCTAATTGTCTAATATGGGGTCGCATCGGAAAGCAACCTCCAGCACCAACTTTTTTTCCGTGATATAATCTGGCCTTTGCAAATACATAAAGAATGTATTTCTTTAGATTTTAAATTTGTAAATCAGCTGATCAAAAACAATACTTTGTACCCTGGGCACAAATTCGCCAGCGGGGCTATGGCTGCCGCCATGCAAATTTTAAAGTTTATATATTGAAGCATGGCCAGAAGGAACTTGGGATAAAGTAGGGTAATATATGCAAATATACGCTGAGCGGTATACTACTTTGACAAACTTCAATATAATATTCAAGTTTCTTACAACGCACTTGCTTTAAAAAAGACATTTTACCTACAGGAGTACACCAAGAATGACCAACGCAATGATTTGTGAGGATCCCATGTGATGCCTTTTGGGCAAGATGCTGACATACTGAAAAACATATTTCTTGTTGTTTTGTGTTGTTTCTTGGAAAGGAAAATCGCAGTAAAATTGCATTATGTTTTCCAATCTTTTCGTAACAAACCACATGTGTAACTTTCCTGACGAATATTTGTAAAAATATTATTGACAGATGTATCAGACAAAGCTTTAGCAGTCCAATGGCCACAGACACCAAGAGGTGCAGTTGAAAATCATAAACCCACAGTCCCTTGTCATAAGGCAGATTCAGCTGATTAATTGCTTGCCCTGGCTTATTGTACTCCAAAATAAAATGAGAAATCGCAGACTCGAGGTGCAAAAAGAACTGCTGAAGGGCAACCAATGGAAGGGATTGAAAAAGCTACAAGGAGGTGGAGATCATGATCATCTTTGCCGGATGACATTGATCAACAAATGTCAAACCTAGTTCAGTCAATTCCTTGAATGCCACTGGAGTATGGACTAACAGAACACTACATTTGAGAGCCAATGTGCATAGTTCACTTCTAAATATATACTATAAATCGAAAAGGTTATAGACAAGAGGAACAAACAGATGTATTAATATCAGTGTTATGCGTGTTAACTTTATATCTATCCAGAGATATTCATGAATTGTTTTGGGAACATAACAGCAATTGACACAACCTTTCTACCATGCGATGTAATAACAGCCACGTCATCTGCATAATCTAAATCCTTTGCTTAAACTGACCCAAGCTTTACTGGAGCAAGTCACTGAATTTGTATGAAGGGGAAGTAATGGTTCCAGGTCAATAGCGAATGTTAAAGGTGATACTGGAAATAACGTCTGGTAATCTCAAACACAACGTGATAATTGCAGAGCCAGCGTAGGTACGACGTTTTTAACGAATGTTGAAAAATTAAACTATAACAAAGAGAAAATGACACAAAAATGTGTACTTCTGTTTTGACTCAAAAAGGGTCTTGTGAATGTAAATAAAATGCCTACTTACTGACTGAGGAAATTGTTTTCATGTTAAAGAGCCTGGAATGCCAGAGAAAAAACAAGCACTGTCAAAACCAATAGGTCTTGCATATGCAAGAGCTATTAACTTTGTTAACGTTTTTTTAGCTTCGTTGTACAGCAGCGTGGCTACTGTTCACCATGGCTAAAAGTTAGTGGCATTAAGGAGAGTGTCATGGAGTGGAGTGCTGTAGAATGGAGTGTCATAGAGTGTCGTGGAGTCGAGTAGAGTGACAGAGTGGCACAGAGAGCATAAAGTGGAGTGGAGTTGAATGGTGTAGAGTGGAATGGAATGGCATAGAATGGAATGGCATAGAGTGGAATGGCATAGAGTGGAATGGCATAGAGTGGAGGGACGTAGAGTGGAGGGACGTAGAGTGGAGGGACGTAGAGTGGAGGGACGTAGAGTGAAGTAGAATTTCATACAGTGGAGCAATGTTCCCTCTAATTTTTTTTCTCTGTGTGCCGCAATGTAACAACTTTGTGCACTGCAGCCATGGCTGTGTGCGAAGACACTTACCAGGCATACAATAGTTACCGGGGGTTCCATTTTAAGCAAAAGAGGCATGTACTCAAAGCTTCCTAATTAGCATGTATTACACCAAACAGGTTTATAAACCCACGTTGTGTGTTATTCCTTCTGTGGTGCAGCTTTTACCTGCAATCGTGCTGCACGATAGTTAGAGCTGTGCAAGCTAGGAAATTCATAGGGAGGGCTGAGTCAGACACAATTCATTAGAATATCTTACATGAAATGATGCAGAAAGTGGCATGCAAAAAAATATTACCAAGACTCTTTCAAATTAAAAATAGGTTCTTTCGTTAACAGGTGCATTTCAATTTATTTGTGGTACAATAGATGATAGCAGAGCAAAATGAGGTTGACGGACTTCAACACTAATAGGAATTGGGCGCCAACTACCACAACCCTAAAACTTGACACGTAACGGTTTCATTACGCCGCATCACATTGTAACCCCCGAGGCCATTTTTCAAAATTGCACTAGGTTCCAGGAAGCAATCTATAAGAATAGAGTATATGGTGTCCTGCAAATGGACATTTCAACCATCAGTATCTAGAGGGACTTGTCTCCATGACACTATGTGCATAGGTGGTGGAGTTGAGAAGATGTGCACAAACTTTGATCTTGGCCCTTTTGGGAGGCTACAGACACTATGGTACAATTCTCTGCAGTGCCAATTTAGAGGGCATCCTTACAGTATTGCACATGTGCAGCAGTACTTTAAGTGCACAGACTGAATCTCTAAAAGGGGCATGGCCAAAGAAGTAGGACTTAGCCGCCTTTCCAAGAGCTATGGCTGAAAACATGTGAACAAGAATCCTGTGCTTCTTCTAGGGCACATCTAACCAGTATGTGGGATTTTTCTGTTACTACATCCAAGCATAACACAACAATGGACCTGGGGCTAAAACAAGCCAGGCCTACTGGCTTTGTCAATGTGTTTTAGCTGTAGCAAACAAATTATTTTGTTGTGATGGTGTGAACTGAAAATGTGTGCCCTTCACACTAATTTTCTCTGCAGTCCCTCACTCTGTTAGACACATCCTTTTTCTCCCCACAGCTTTCGCAAATCCTCCATATGCATATCTCACACATCATCTCTTTCTTCAGGTGCTCCGTTCTTTCACTCTCTCCTGAACATACTTCCGTTCACCTCCTCTACTTAAACATGCCCTCGCACACATACACCCACCCACTTACCTGCAGCAAGCACAGAATCAGCATTTTTTTTTCTCTTTAGTGATGTCTTATTTGGACAATTGTGTAACTCTTCCACCCATTTTTCCACACTTACAATTTACATATATATGACCATCACTCTCTGTAGTTAAAGAAGCCAAAATGTGAGGTGCCTGTAGTCTGAATAGCTTTAGGACTCACTAACAGGCATCGTGAGAATCTGGCTCTGCCTTCTGCCTTAACTACACAGCTCTCAATCAGGACCCATCGTAATCACACATCCACAGTACATAAAAGGCAATCTGTAAAGCCAGAACAATATCTGTTCATTAAATTGATTTCTATTAACAACTGATAGCTAGTTCTACTTTAGAACACATACAAACATACATTCCATTCTGTTCAGTCGACCCTTAATGAAAACTGAGACATGAGCCAAATTTGCATAAACCTGCCGGGACAGCTGGTGGAAACCCGGGACTGTCCTGCCAAATCCGGGATGCCTGGCCACCCTAACTAGAGTCCAGGCCACAATGGCCACACCACCGGTTCTGTGTAAGAATTCAAATTCCTCAGGCATTCTAAGATACTGCTAGCAACAAAATAAACAAAAATGCTAATAATCTGAAGTATTTAACTGTTACCTTTCAATACAAGCTGTGATTGATGCCCTCGGACGCCGAAAAATGCCAAATAGTCCATGGCCATAAAAAAAATACATTATTCAGAGACTCCACTGATGCCTGTATACCCCTGTAGCAGCTACCCCATCACCAAAACTAATGCAGCAAAGTGGCATGTGCGGGAGCCACTTGCTGCGCACCTTGTGACCCTCGGCAGCCCCCCCACTGACTTTTCCACTGTGACTGACTGCTTCTCCACACTGAACTGCCTCTGCTTCTTCCTGTGATTCTCCAAATCGCAAGTGACCATTTTTTTTTGTGCTGATCGAATTTTTTTAAATAGCTATAAAGGCCTCTTGCATGATTCGTGAATTGTGCGCGCTTCAGAATCTAGATCGCCCACTCAGGAAAGTTAGGGTGTGACTGCACGTGTGCTCCTTTCAGGAAACACCGCAGTGGAGTATTGTAGAGTTGAGTGGCATAGTGTTGAAGAGTGGAGTAATGTAGATTGGAGTAGAGTGTTGTGGCATAGCGTAGAGTGAAATAGCGTGGAGTAAAGTGGCGTGCAGTGGTTTAGTGGGAGTTGCATACAGTGGAGTAGAATGTGGAGGTGTAAAGTCGAATTAGGGCAAGAATTGAATATAGAAATTGCAAGGTTCTTCCAGAATGAGGTAGAAGTCGTCTTCTCTGCCTTCAACCAACTCCTGCAAAGAGCTACAGGAAATCCGATGACCTGTCCTAAACAAGGCATAGGAGTATGTCCCACACTTGAGAAATTTGCGCCACTCATTATCAAAGATACAAAGACACTTCTGAGCTCTATCAAGTCAGGATCTCCCTATTGCCCCTGTCCAGTGACAGTGCCAACCTAGCCCTAGAACCTATTGCCGCAATACTGACATCAGTATTCAATGCCATGTTTGAAATGGGAGACTTCCCTAGTTCTTGGAAAATGGCCTCAATACTCCCACTACTGAAAAAAGCAACCTGGATCCAAAGAACTATAGACCCATCTCTCACCTCCCATTGCCAGCGAAAGTGGTGGAGAAAGAAAGAAATTGCCAACTGAGTGCCTTTCTCTACGAGAACAAGCTATTGGATCCCACTCATATGGGTTCAGAGAAGGGAACAGTACCAAAACCGCCTTCATTAACTTAACAGAAGAAATTAGAAAAGCCTTGGACCAAGGAAGCGAGGCTGCCATCATTATGCTGGACCTATTTGCGGCCTTCGACGCGGTCCATCATGACCTCCTGATGGACTGTCTGTCGGAGTTTGGAGTTAAAGGTAAGCGTGGAAGCTGCAAAAAGTGTTTCTAACCAACAGTAAACAAATAGTATCCTTAGGGAATTGTTACTCTCATCCTTTGTCGCTACCATGTGGAGTCCCCAGGGATCATCCCTTAGCCCAACCCTTTTTAATGTGTATGTGTCACCCTTGGCCCCTCTAATCAGATCACATGGATTTAGGCTTACCTCAAACACAGATGACACACAAATTGTAGTGTCACTGCTACCTGGCAAGATGTAGGGATGGGCAAGAAATGTCATGACTATATGGTGGCAGTCAAATCCTGGATATCACATAACTGCCTAAAACTAAACTCAGGTAAAACCGATATACTCAAGTTTGGAAATAAGGCCAACTTCTGGACTCCAGACTGGTGGCCATCAGATCTGGGCATCCTCCCCAAACCCACGAGGAAGGCAACAAATCTGGGTGTACTGGTGGATGATAGACTGAACTTTGAGGCTCAGATAAATGCCACGACCTCAGCCACCTTTCTTTCCCTCAAACTGCTTAAAAAGATCAAACCTTTCCTGCCAGAAGACAGTCTACGAACAGCTAGACTACTGCAATGGACTCTACTTAAATATGCAAGAGCTGCATCTAAAAAGATTACAGACTCTGCAAAACGCAGCAGCAAGACTAGTGACGGGCACCCCCCAAGTTCGCATCGATAGCCAAATAAAAGAAAAGACTACATTGGCTGCCCATTAAGAAGCGGGATCAATTTAAGTCACTACATATTGTTTTTAAGGCACAACACGGTCTGGGCCCTGACTTTCTGACTCACCAGTTCCAATGGTACACCCCCAAAAGAACCATGCGCTCTCTAGGTGCCAAACTGGTGAACGTACCACCCGTGGAGAAGCTTCTTCACAGGTGTGGCTAAAGCATGGAATGCCCGCCCCTGGAGTTTGAGTAATTCCTCCGACCTCCCCGCATTCATGAAGCTCCTGAAAACTTGGCTTTTTAATCTTTGGTCTCCCCCAGCTACTTTTCCGTGTGACCTTGTCTCAGTAGAGTTGAGCTACCAGCGCCAGGACACCCTTGGGTAAAAGCGCGCTTTATAAGTATTATTAACATACATAAAGTGTAGTAGATTGTCGTAGAGTGGAATGGCATAAAGTGCAGTAGAGTGGCATAGAATAGAGTGGCATAGAGTGGCGTGGAGTATAGTGTCGTCTGGTGGGATAGGGTGCTGTGGAATGGGGTGTCATGGAGTGTCATGGAGAGTTGTGATGGGAGTAAAGTGGAACAGCGTAGAGTGGGGGGTGTAGAGTAGCAAGGAGAGGAGTGTCAGAGTGGAGTGTCATAGAGAAGAGTGGAGTAGAGTGGACTGGCATAGAGAGTCGTGGAGGGAGTTGAGTGGCGTAGAGTTGAGTAGAGTGTCGTAGAATAGAGTAGATTGGAACAGGGTAGAGTGGAGTAAAGTGGCTTAGAAGGGATATGCGTAGAGTGGAGTAGGTTGTTGTAGCATGGAGTGGCATAAAGTGGACTCTACAACACTCTACTCCACTGTATGGAACTCCTTCGTATAGTGGTATGACACGTCATAGAGTGGCATAGAGTGGAGTGTCATAGATTGGTTTGGAGTGAAGAGGAGTGGTATGTCGTAGAATGGAGTGGTGTGGCATAGAATGGAGAACCATAGAGTGGATTACAGTGTTGTAGAGATAGTGGAGTGGAGTGGTGTAGGTTGGAGTCCGCATGGTGTGGAAGCACAATGCCATTACACATGTTCAGTCGAAATGGCTATTAGATTTGCGGAGACATACGGTTTTACTAATAAAAGTACACAATGCACAAATGATAATCAATCAGGATTTATTAAGAGCGGGAAATCACCTGTGAGTTTCACAAGGTGCTCAATGTGTGGATATGTCATCCCCTAGTGTATTGATTTGTTTTGCTAGTATGGCTTCTACCTATGGAAGCTAAGCAGGTAGTCATTCAGGGACTGATACAGTCCCGCCTAGATTTTAACAACGTTCTTTATCTCGGCGCTCCTGATTACACCCTTCGCAGACTTCAGACAGTGCAGAACTGTTTGGCTCGCACGCTGCTTCAGCTTCCTCGCAGGCAATCAGTAAAAGCTGGACTGGTCAGCCTTCATTGGTTGCCAGTGCGTCAGCGAATCCTCTTCAAGGCCATGTGCATTGCCCATCAGGCCTTCTGGGACACAGGTCCTATGATCACCCGTGATTTAGTCACCCACTACCATCCCAGCAGAAATCTCCGCTCTAGCCAGGCCTTTATGGCCTTGGCCCTAAGAACAAAAAAGACTAGGTCTGGCGGCAGGACGTTCACCTATAATGCATCCAGGACCTGGAACACCCTCCCCCCTTCATCTCAGAGCCAACCCCAACCTCTCCTCATTCCGCAAGCAGTTAAAAACATTCCTATTTCACCCCCCTCAGTAATTTTTCTGCCTAGCTACTCCACCAGGCCATCTCTGTTGGTTCCTCAGCGCTTGGACGCCCGCGGGCAACAATTCGCGCTTTACAAATTTACCAAATACAAATACAAATAGTATTAAAATATTCGTTTCCACCACACTTCAGAATTACAAAAAAAATTGCTTTGTTTGTGCTTTCCTAATTCTGATATATTTTGAAATATCTGCACAGTTAATTTACAAACATTTAAATGTTGTTATGTGCTAGAAAAAAAGCCTTTCCTTTCACAGCAAGATTGTCACATAAATCCTCTCACTTTGAGAGAGAGAAAGAAAAGTAAACACCAAGCTCCCTCAGAAGACATAGCCTGATATTTGACCTCTGTCCATTGAATGTGCAGCAAATGCGAGACGATAAGAACAAGATTTTAAATCCTGTTTACAGAAAGCAAGCACTTGTGGAAGAATACAGAAATAGACTATGTTCCATAGGAGGTACATCCTCAAGATGGACAGCCTAAAATAAATACATTTACCAAAATTGAGAGCAATCAAATGTGAGTTACAAACCACAACACCAATCAATCAATCAATCAATCAGTCATTTATATAGCGCGCTACTCACCCGGAGGGTCTCAAGGCGCTTGGGGAGGGGAGGTCCGCTACTGCTCGAACAGCCAGGTCTTGAGCTGCTTCCTGAAGGCGAGGTGGTCTTGGGTCAGGCGGAGGTGGGTCGGGAGGGAGTTCCACGTCTTGGCGGCCAGGTAGGAGAAGGACCTTCCTCCTGTGGTGGATCTTCGGATGCGGGCGACGGCGGCGAGGACGTGGTTGGTTGATCGAAGCTGGCGAGCGGGAGTGTAGAAGTTGAGGCGGTTGTTGAGGTATCTTGGGCGTTGGTTGTGAAGGGCTTTGTGTGCGTGGGTGAGGAGTCGGAACGTGATTCTCTTGTTGACCGGGAGCCAGTGCAGGTCTCTCAGGTGTCCGGAGATGTGGCTGTGTCGGGGGATGTCCAGGATGAGTCTTGCTGAGGCGTTCTGGATTCGCTGGAGTCTCTTCTGGAGTTTGGCAGTGGTCTCGGCGTAGAGGGAGTTGCCGTAGTCCAGTCGGCTGGTGACGAGGGCCTGGGTGACCGTCTTCCTGGTCTCAGTGGGGATCCACCGGAAGATCTTACGTAGCATGCGTAGGATGTTGAAGCATGACGAGGAGACGGCGTTGACTTGTCTGGTCATGGAGAGGGAGGAGTCCAGGATGAAGCCCAGGTTGCGTGCGTGGTCTGTTGGTTTGGGTGCGCTGCCCAGGGCAGGGGGCCACCAAGATTCGTCCCAGGCGGAGGGCGAAGATCCCAGGATGAGGACTTCCGTCTTGTCTGAGTTCAGTTTCAGGCGGCTGTTCCTCATCCACTCGGCTACGTCTTTCATTCCCTCGTGTAGGCTGGCTCTGGCGGTGGCGGGGTCGTTGGTGAGGGAGAGTATCAGCTGGGTGTCGTCGGCGTAAGAGATGATGTTGAGGTTGTGTTGGCGTGCGATGGCCGCAAGGGGGCTCATGTAGACATTGAAGAGTGTGGGGCTGAGCGAGGAGCCTTGAGGGACGCCGCAGATGACTTCGGTGGCTTCTGCTCTGAAGGGGGGAGGCGGACTCTCTGTGTCCTTCCGGCGAGGAAGGAGATGATCCATTCTAGTGCCTTCTCTTGGATTCCGACGTTGCTGAGGCGCTGCGCTAGGGTGCGGTGGCAGACAGTGTCGAATGCCGCGGAGAGGTCCAGGAGGATGAGGGCCGCTGTTTCCCCGTTGTCGAGCAGGGCTCGGATGTCATCAGTGGCTGCGATGAGGGCGGTCTCGGTGCTGTGGTTGGATCGGAAGCCGGACTGCGAGTAGTCGAGGGATCCATTCGTCTCGAGGAAGGCGGCCAGCTGCTTGTTGACGGTCTTCTCGATGACTTTGGCCGGAAACGGGAGGAGCGAGATGGGGCGGTAGTTTTTGAGTTCGTTGGGGTCCGCCGATGGTTTCTTCAGTAGAGCGCTGAGTTCGGCATGCTTCCAGCTCTCCGGGAAGGTAGCGGTGTCGAAGGAGGTGTTGATGATGTCCCGCAGGTGGGGCGCGATGACGGAGTCGGCCTTGTTGAAGATGTGGTGAGGGCAGGGATCGGTTGGAGATCCGGAGTGGATGGAGTTCATTGTGCGTAGGGTTTCCTCGGTGTTGATAGGGGTCCAGGCGCAGAGGGTGGTGGTGGGGGGTGCAGGTGCTGTCGTGGGGTGCGTTGGCTGAGTGCTGAAGCTGTTGTGTATGTCCGCGATCTTGTTGTGGAAGTAGGATGCGAGGGAGTTGCAGAGGTCTTGTGATGGGGTGATGTCGTTGTTTCCGGCGCTGGGGTTGGAGAGCTCTTTGACGATGTTGAAGAGTTCCTTGCTGTTGTGGGTGTTGTTGTCCAGTCGTTCCTTAAATGCGGTTTTCTTGGTGGTGTGGATCAGTTGTGGTGTTTTCGAGTGGCGAGCTTGAGGGTGGTCATGTTGTCTGGTGTTGGGTCTCTGCGCCAGGCTCTCTCGAGGGCTCGGCAGTTCCTCTTGGAGCTCTTGAGTTCGTCGGTGAACCATGGTGCTTTCTTACTGCCGGGTCTACTGGGCGGGGTCCTCGGTGGGGCGAGATCGTCTGCGCAGTTGCTGATCCACTTCGTGAGGTTGTTGGCGGCCTGGCTGGGGTTCGCTGAGCTGGCGGGGGGGTCCTGGCCCAGGGAGGCGGCGAGCTGGTCGGCTGTGATCTTGTTCCAGCTTCTGCGTGCAACCTGTTGCTGGTGGTGGTGGATCGTGTTCTTTCTGTAGCTGAAGTGGACGCAGCTGTGGTCCATCCAGTGGAGTCCGGTGGCGTGGCTGAAGGTGATGTCCTTGCTGGAGGAGAAGACGGGGTCGAGTGTGTGTCCGGCGTAGTGGGTGGGGGTGGTCACCAGTTGCTTGAGACCGAGGGTGGCGAGGTTGTCCAGCAGGGTGGCGGTGTTGCGGTCGTTGTTGTTCTCCAGGTGGAAGTTGAGGTCCCCGAGGAGGATGTAGTCAACGGAGGGGAGGGCGTGCGGGCTGATGAAGTCAGCGATGTCTTCACTGAATTGTGTGCGTGGTCCCGGGGGTCTGTAGATGAGGGTGGTCTTGGGGTCGGTGTGGATCTGGAAGTGCAGGTGCTCGGCGGTTGTGAGGGTGTCGTCGGAGTTGGTCGTGATGCGGATGGTGTTCCTGTGGATGATGGCGATGCCTCCTCCGGTCTGGTTGCCGCGGTCCCTCCGGGTGATCTTGTAACCGTCTGGGATGGCGATGTCGGGCGCTGAGGAGGCGTTCATCCAAGTTTCCGTGAGGAAGGCGACGTCTGGAGATGTTGTGTCGAGGAGGTTCCAGAGCTCTACGGCGTGCCTGTGGATGGAGCGGGTGTTGAGCAGGATGCACTTCAGGTGGTTTCTGCTGGGTCTCGGCTTGGTGGGTGCGGGTGCGATGCAGGTCCGGATGCAGTAGAACTTGCAGGAGTGGCAGCTGAAGGGGCCGTGGGTCCGTCTCGGTGTGGCTTGGTAGCATCCAGGGATCCGGCCGGTGTTCAGTGCGTTGAGTTCGGTGGCGTCGTAGGTCCGGCGGGTGGGCTGGTGTCTGCGGGGGCCAGGGGTTCTGGCGCTGGGCGCGGTCCAGGCGCTACGGGCGCAGACGGGCTTACTTTTGGCGCGCCTTCGGCGCACAATCGGCGCGCCCGCTGCGCGTCAACGCTGCGCGTACGCGCGGTCGCCATATATGGCGAAGTGGGAGGGAGGGAGGAGCAGCTGAGAGGCGGGAGCGGGGAGGGCACAGAAGGAAAAGGGGGCGTGGCCGCAGGCACGGCGGCGGGAAGCGGGGAGCGGGGCGGGGGGCACAGGGGGCAGAGAGAGTGAAACGGCACAGTGAGAAACAGCCAACAAAACAAATAATATGGGGACAGTACAGTAGCAGGCAAAAGGAACAAAAAATGCAATCAGAACAATCACAAGCACGCAACTACAGCGGGGGCGGGGTCGTCGGGGCGGGCTCAGCGAGGCTGAGGGCAGCAGCGGAGAGGAAAGCACACACTACAGCTGGTGGCCGTGCGGCGCGGGGGTGTCCAATGGTAAGTAATGGGCGGAAGCCATTCTTAGAGAAGCTCTCACAATTTCCCCAAGATGTTGTTAGCAAACTAGTCAGCTATGCTGTCTGGTAGGCTTCAACCTAATGGCTATATTTTTTTTAATCCGGCACTTTTGAAACAAAGCACATTTATCTATACATTGGATTTTGGCTATATAATAAGGTAGGTATAAGAATTGATGAGTTGATGGGAGGTAACTAGGGGTGCAATAGTTTATGAGAACAGTACTTCATCAACATCAAACATCATTAAGAGAATCAGAATATTCTCATTGGACATTAAACACAGGCCCCTAATCAACATTTTACTAAGTCCCACTTTATCTAACCATACCGCGTTAGCCACAAAGCATTGTCAACAACAACTTTGTGTGGAACATTAATAGTTTCAAATGGGGACCCAATAAAATACATTGGTGAACTTTTCACTTTTTTATGATCTATTTATGACTTGTAAATCAATGATCATAAAAAATAAACTGTGGGTACAAGTTTTAAGAAAGCATCTACTTACATATCATTAGGAACAAATAATTATGTTCACAGTTTATTAGGCACCAAAATCAAGCCATACTAATTCTATTGGTCACTGGACGGCCGTTCTAGGCAGAACTTCATACACCATTAAAGCATAATGTGAGCCCTTGCTTCCTCGGCAGGCCATAAGTCTGATGTTATAGGCAAGGAATCTCCTAAAGCACTCATTAGCCATAAATGTCCGGGTAAAAAAAAAAGACACCAGGATTGGGAAAGAACTATTGTAGAGATGGTTTGCTGCAGACCTTAGACAGACCATTATGCACCACTTCCAGACCACTAAAACCATTTTCAAGGTCAAGAGCTCCGGACAGACAATAAGAACCATTTACTCTGCACATGATCGCCTACATAATATTGAAACTAAGTAGCAGGTTCAGCCTCTTCTAAAACAAAATACACAGCAGATTGCAGTTAGGTTTGTTCTACATATTTATTTATTTATTTATTTATTTTTTAAATTTCTAAAGCGCGCAAATACCTTTCGGTGTCTCGGCGCTGGAGTTTGCAGATTGCAGGTGTTCCACTGACGTCTTACTGGTTAAAGAGCCAGGTCTTGAGGTGTTTGCGAAATGAGAGTAATGATGATTGATTTTTAACAGAGGAGGGGATCTGATTCCATAGTTTTGATGCTGCCACTACAAAACGTCTGTCTCCCCAAGATACTTTTTTTGTGCATGGGATTTGGAGCTGTTGGGCCGAAGAAGAGCGTAGTGTTCGACTGGGTTTGTACAGTTTGAATGCTTTTTTGAAGAAATCAGGTCCATTATTGTTTAAGGCCTTGTGAATGATACACATGGCCTTAAACTTTATCCGGCTTCTTATTGGTAACCAGTGGAGATCACGAATTGTGGGAGAGATAGAAGCGTGCTTAGGTATACCCGTGAGAATTCTTGCAGCAGCGTTCTGGACAAGCTGTAATTTGCTCAGAACTTGCTCTTGTGCGTTAAGCAGTAGACCATTGCAATAATCCACCCTAGATAACACCAGGGAGGACATTAAGGTTTTACCTGCGGTTGGGGGAAGAAAAGGGAGCAGTTTCTTCACCATTCTCAGGGTAAAGAAGGAGGCTGACACCACCGCGTTGGCATGGCTTAAAAACGTAAGCTTATTATCAAAAAGCACGCCCAAGTTTTTCACCTTGGTTACAGGTGATGGGGGAGCTCCCAACTCCGAGGGCCACCAGACCGGAGACCAAGACGGAGTCAGTTCGCCAAAAACCATCACCTCCGTCTTGTCGGAATTTAGCTTTAAGCAATTCCGGTTCATCCATGAGCTGATGGCCTTCATGCCCTCCTGAAAGTTCGCTGCCACTGCTTCACCGTTTTTGTGTATCTCCAGGACCAGCTGTGTGTCGTCGGCATAAGATGTTAAGCCAATGCCGAACGACTTGATTACCCTCGCCAAGTCCGACACGTAGATATTAAAAAGTGTCGGACTTAGCGAGGAGCCCTGGGGAACACCACACGGGAGTGTGAAATCAGGAGAGCAGAAGCATCCCATCTTAACAGACTGTACTCGGTTGGCCAGGAAAGATGCTAGTGTTGTTCTTGCCCTGCCCTGAATGCCTAGGGCGGCGACACGGTCGATCAAGATGGTATGATCGACCGTGTCGAAGGCCGCGGATAAATCTAGGAGTATCAGGATGGCTGCACCACCCTTATCCATGATTATCCTGACCTCCTCGGCAGCTTTTATCAAGGCAGTCTCCGTCCCGTGGCCCTTCCTGAAACTGAACTGCGTGTTGTCAAGTAGACCGTTCTGGTCAATAAAGGTCGACAGCTGTTGGTTCATGACCTTTTCAATTATTTTGGAAGGGTAAGGGAGAGAGGCGATAGGGCGGTAGTTTTTTGGCTCTGAAGGATTTAGAGCGGGTTTTTTTAAAAGAGGTGTCACAATAGCTTTTTTCCAGACAAGGGGAAAAACACCTGTCTGGAATACGGAAGAACAGATGTTGCTGAGTACTGGGGCTATTAGGTTGGGTACTAATTTAAGGATACGTGGGGGACATGGGTCCAGTGGCGAGCCTGATTTAACATTACTTATGAGATCCATCATGGACAGGGGTGGAGAGAAGACCTCAAGTTTAGGATTTGACGGCAGAAGAGGGGATTCCGGAATGGTAGGGTCAATGATCGTTATATTAGTAAAATTATTAAAAATATCCAGAACCTTGGCCTGAAAAAAATCTGCCACCTTGTTACAAAATATTTGGGATGGTTCGATTGGGGGGGGGGCTGGAGGATTGGCTAAATCTTTTACCACCTGGTACAATTGTTTATTCGAATTAAGAGCACGTTCTATTTGTGTGCTGTAGAAGGTGCATTTTTCAGCAGTAAGCAGCTTTCTGTAGCTGAGCAAGGCACTCTTATAAGTGTCTCTGTCATTGTTGTTGTAGTATTTACGCCACCGCCGCTCCAAATTTCTGCAGCGTTGTCTCTCGAGCCTAAGTGACTCCGAGAACCAAGCCGCGGAGGGTTTGGTGCGGTTTGGCTGCAATTTTTTGTATGGGGCTACCTGGTCAAGAGCCATATGTAGCCATCGTTGGTAATTCAAGGCAGCCTCCTGAGGAGCGAGTAATTCTGCCGGTGACGTAGATTCCAGGATATTTTGTAGAGCCGTGACATCAATATTTTTCCAATCTCGACTTAGGATCGGAGAGCAAGGGCCGGTGGACGAGTTCTTGGAGTAGTTGGCTGAAATAGTAAATTTGACAGCTAAGTGATCCGTCCACGTGAGTGGGAGCACTGTAGAGAATGTTATATGGGCATTATTAGTAAATACGCCATCTAGCGTGTGTCCTGCTTGATGAGTAGCCATATTAACCTGTTGTTCTAAGCCAGCTGCCAGGAAGTCAGAGATAAGAGTGTGCGAGTCCTTATCATTATCGTTCTCCAAATGAAAATTAAAATCGCCCAGTATAGTGTAGTCCTGGTTAGCAGGTACTGGCTCTAATAACTGAATAAGAGAATTCAGAAAGAGAGTGCGTGAAGTGGGTGGTCGATAGAGGAGGGTTCCTTTGAAAGTTTGTATAGGGGAGACAAAAATCGTAAAAGCAAGGGCTTCCGCAAAGTTGTAATCAAGGGGTTCAGTTTTTATGGCAAACTTGTCTCGGCATATAATAGCTAGTCCCCCCCCTCTTTTCCCTGATGATCTATCTAGTCTTGTTACCTGATAGCCATCTGGAGTGGCGATGTTAAAGTCTGGGCCAGATGCAAGATCTGCCCAGGTCTCAGTAACAAACATGACGTCAATATTTTGACTGGTTATTAATTCTGCGACATCGTATCTGTGTTTTATGAGAGAGCGTGTATTTATGAGTACACAGCTTAAATGTTTAACGCTTTTGTCTCTAGAGGAAGGGGTGCAGGAGTGTTTAACAAGGGGTGATGCGGTCGAGAGCGCACAATTTGGGCAAGCAATGTGAGCATAATTATACAATGATCCAATGTCAAAGTGAGAGCAGTTCTTGTCACGTGATATATTTCCTATACTCAGGAGCTGTGTTCGTGAGTAAGACAGTACCTTTGCTATGTGTTGGGGACGGAGGAGGCCAGAGAGACTGGCACGCAGCACGGTCCCAGCGCGGACTGGCGCAGACTGGCACCCCTTAGGCGCGTCTTCGGCGCGGAGATGGCGCTCCCGCTGCGCTCTACCGCTGCGCTTCCGGGTCGCCATTTTATGTCCTGAGCCCCGCCCCCAGCTGAGACACTCCCTCCGTCCAATAGGTGACCTCACGCTGCAGCACAGTGGAGCTGACCCTGCCCTCCACGCAAACGGCACAGAGCCGCGATGGAACGGGGCTGAGGGTGATATTTTACAACAGTAATGGTGAGTATATAACATATAACAAATGAGACCCAAGTAAGACTACCTCTATAGACAAATTAACCCCATTTAGGGTAAGAGATATTTGGGGGGTAAAGAAAATAAAGCTAAGCATATAAAAGCTAATACGTTTGGCTAAAGAGAAGCCTCCATTAATGTGTTAGGCGAGTTGGAATATATGGGATAATTTGCACTGAACGTTCAATACTGCATTCAAAATGTATCCATTTATTTTCTCATTCAAAGTGGTTTGCCACAAGCAGGTGGATAATACGGGGGAGGAGTTGTTCAGATGCTGAGAGGCACAAACAAAAAACAATCAACCGCTATAGCACTAAAGGCACCGTGTGCTCGGCTCCGAAGGGAAAGGAGAGTGATGCTTACCACCGCCACGGAGTAGGGCGTGGGCCCCGTGACCTCACGGGCCCGCATTCGGGTCCTCTGGCTCACCAGCATGGCTGTCTAGTTGTTGGGCCGATGGCTGGTGGGGATCGGGACAGAAACTGCAGAACAACCACCCCGAACTCCTCCGGTGCGGCTGCACGTTGCTATAAACAACACCAGAGCCAGGAAGTGACTTTGGTCACCATGGAAACTGTACACAGCGGGCGGAAGCTGAAGGTACAAATGCTTAATGAACACTAGAGCGCGACTCGCAGTATGAGGATGTGCGCTTCCGGCATCATGTGCGGGGAAAAGCTCACTTTTTTTTGTAATTTATTTTTTATATAACGTGAACTCGACCCGAAGGTTTTGGAGAGCTTTGCATGAGCACTGGTCAAGTTACACATTCAGGCACGGGGAGATTAAGTGATTTGCCCAGAATCACAGGATGTGGACTTTGATATAGATTTTCACACACACACAGCATAGCTGCCAAGGTTTCAGATTGCTATGTGTGACATTTTCAAAATATCGGTGTAATTATGAGTGACATTTCAACGACTAGGAGTGACACTTTCTCGCAAGCAAAATCAAGTAATGAAGATGAGGGAAACATGTAAATATCAGAAATTACACCCATTTGAGCAACAAGATACTCCAAGAACAGCTAAAAGTGCTGCAAAGCACCAGAAATGGTCTCTGTCCACATGGGACCTGGCACAACCGGAAGGATGGATGTGTGAGGCACCAACATGAACAAGTTACCCACTGAGCCATCTCAGTTGTCTAAGTGTCACACTGTCTCAGCTGACACATGCACAGACAGACTGCCTAGCACCATTCTGCATTATCTTCACAGGCTGATGCTGGTGCAATAATCTCCCATTCAACATAGATGATAGTTTATGGCTGTCAGAAATCTGTTTTAAATTACCTTCGGCAGTTTCGAGAAATAAACTACAAATGGATGGCACAGAAACACACACTTGGTCACAGCTATTATCATTCTTTTAGCACTAAAGTCACAGGGACAGTGGCAGTGCATACCATGCTGTTACATGCTGTTTTGAACATGTCCGGTTTTCAACATGCTGTAGAATATAGGCTGTTCATAAAGACATCACATGACATTCACTGCAGACTATGTATGTATACATTTCTAAAAGGTGGAGGTAAAGGGATGAGAAGGAAGAAGAGGACAAATTGAAGGAGGGAGAGGAGAGCGAGACAAGGAGGGAGACAATGGAAGTAGGGAGAGGGGTAAGAGGGGAGGAGGTAGACAAAAGGAGGAGAGAGGGAGAGAGTAAAAATAAGAAGGGGTATAGGTGAGATTGGCGGAGAGAGAGGGATGGCCAAAGTAGAAATGGAAGTGGAAATGCAAATGTGAGGCACTTGACATGGCTATAGCAGCAAGTAAATATAGCCATTCGTGCACTGGCCAGCTCAGTTGAATTAGAGAGAAGATCTCAGTTTTGGAATGGAAAACTGATGTGCTCTGCTGCGAATTACTATACTGTTCCTTGGAAGCTGGAGAGCGCCATGCACCTTTCGAGTACAGTGATAAGTAGTGTCAGTGTGCCCCCAAATGTGAGTCATTCAACGCGAGTTCCATCTCTTGCCTGAGGGTCCTCGTCTTTATGTGCCCCATAGGTTCCACTGTGCATTCTAACCTAGTACACGCATGCTAGGATAAACGAAATACTTCTGGACATTGAGGTTGCCAGGGAGTGGTAAGCAGTAATGGTTCAGGGGCGACAAGTAATCCTTTATATGTTTGCTTTGTGCTCTACATTTAAAGTGACAGTAGGCAGTCTGAGTTTCAGACTCTTCTCCGAGTCGGTGGAAATTGCTCAAACACTGAGCTCTTTCCCAGTTTCTAAAAGATGATTCCAAGATTACCGGACCACAGAAAGCCGATTCTTTCGAAAAGCATGCTGCAATGCATGCATAAAAAAAACTTGACAGTTCAAGGGTAATCCCGCCTGGGGCACGAGGCGCCACTGATAGAGGAATGCTGAGGACCATGGTGTGTGCTTATTCTTGCTCACAGGATCTCCATGCCCCATCTGCATACCTATATTGTATATCCTCTTTCCCACGTAAAATGGTTCACTTTTTATGTGCTCTAAAGAGAGGCTTCGATGCCCTTCATGTAACCTGCCTGGCCATCTTGTTGCGCTGCGGGCCTCTGTGTCGGAGGATCATGCGGCCCGACCCGGGCTATTAATTGCATAACACCCTCACGATTTCTTTCAGAGACCCTGTTATCGGCAAAAAATACCTGTGTGAGTCGTTAACGCCCCCCGCCCCCCACACACACACATGATGAGAGCAGACAGAGACAAACTGTGCGCCCTGCCTGGCAAAACACCCACCACCCGTCGTGGTAATGGTTCTAGCTGAAGACATAAACACTCTCAGTTTCGTTTTCATACTGGTGCCCAATACCTCTGAAGGAAGACTCACAGAGCAGCCCTGCTGCTCGGCCTGCAGATTAAACTGACGAAATACATGCAGATTATATCATTTTGCAGATAAACCTCACACTCAGACAGGATGAAGAGCCAGAGCAGCGGAGACTTTCTGAACACCTACGTAATGCGAATATCAAAATCCACAGGAGAATTTGGGAACGGTTTTCGAAAGTATAGTTTTTTTTGCATAAATAAAAAATATCGAGTAAAAAGCCGTAATCTCCACCTGCTTCTCTGGAGGCATGCGCGTGGCATGCTCCTGGGAGGACAATCCCACACCCATAACTGTGCAAACACTTCACATACCGTAGGTGCTGCTGTGTGACAGTGCCTCACCTTCAGGCTGGCTGGCCTACCGGTACCCAATTTCTTTGAAAACTACGGTTGCCTCATTCGCAGCCTCTTTCTGCCTTTTTTATAAACGCATGTCACGGGGGAGGCAAGCGGCTACAAAGAAGTTACCAGCTGCTCAGAGCTCTTGCTCAGTGTCACTTTTCTCTTGTAACATTATACTTTGTTGTTACCTCCTACATTTTGTTTGCTTTAGACACTTGCACAAGTGCCACCATTGCCTATGTAACGTTTGTTCTTGTGCTGTTGAATGTGTCTGCTATTTATTGCAGTATTATCTATTCCTTCTACCTGTGTACTCTTTTGTAACATGCACACGTCGTCGTGACGTCACTTTTCCCTTGTAACACACTTTGCTACCTCATACATTTTGCTTCAGATTGCACACATTGCCGCGTTTCTTCTTTGTGTTTGAGTGCTTGCTGTCTGCCATTTAGAACAGTTCATAGGCTCTACTAACTTTACACGTTTTTATTATACTTGTTGCACGCATGCCACTTTTTCCTCTTGTAAAGCACCGCGTTTCACGGTTTGCTTTTGTTTGCTGACGATTCTGTCACTTTATTTTGCCTCATGTAATAATTTAACGTACGTTTTGCTTTTGTGTAATATGTTGTAGTATTGTAATGTTACGTTCTCCTCATGTCAGAGTCACTCAGTACTGTTCCTATTCTTGTGAAGCGCTGACGGCGCCCCGGGGTAAAGGTCTGCGCTAAATGCATAACATTAAATAAAATAAAACCATTTTGAACACCCGGCTGACACTTACTTAGTTGGTCTGAGCTGCTGCTGCCCACGGCCACCCAGCCACGAACCAATTTGGGTCACGGTCCACTACTCACTAGACTGTCGGGCTGGGCTCCAGCTGGGCTGTGCTGCCGCCGCGGCGGGGGACACCGCCGCCGGGCCCTCGCAGTTTTCTTTCCTGGTGGCGGCCAGAGCGGTGTCCTGTCGGCGGCCGGCTCGGGCTCAGCTGAGCTGCCAGCCACAGTGGTGGTGACCAAGGTGCACTGCAGCTGTGTTTTAGCGGGGGGGCTGCTGCACAGAGGGCCGCGCCGGCGGGTGGCCATGCTTGAGAGTCACTCAGGACTCATGCGCGCTGCAACCTGCCTGCACTGACTCTCTCACCCGCCGCTTCTGAACACTTCCTGCAGGCTGCTTCCTCCATCCCAGGCCGGCACATCCGGATCCTGGCGCCCTATTGCGCCACCTCACCTTTATTGACAGCTCTGTATCGACTCTGAGCTCAGTGGGCAGGCCAGGCGCCGGGCCGGCCCCTGACTGAAATGATCGCTGTCTAGATTCCAGGGCAACGGAAGAGAGATACATTGTAGCGCGGCGGCGCCGCTCACTAGCTCAGAGAGCTCAGCTGCTGGAGTGTCTGTCTGGTTTCTGTTTAGGCTGCGCACACAGAGTCGGGCAAAGCAGCAGCATAATAAACTCTCAGAACTGTAGAGCCCGGGCCCACAGCTGCTGGCGGTGCGCTGGCACAGGAGACGTCGGTGGCCAAAATGCGTGACAAATTCATTCAGTGCGGGGATGCGGATCACCGCACTGAAATGCGTGAGTGTCACGGCTGTTGCGTGATGCTTGGCAGGACTGACACAGACAGAGCCACGCACACAGACACACACACACACACACAGACAGAACCCCCTCCACACACACACACAGACAGAGCAACACATAATCTGATATTTCCAGCATCAGCAGGGAGTTTTGCACCTTTATTGCACAACTCATGGACTCATTCTCCTCTTGGTGCCCCCACCACACTAGTCTGTTGTCAGACCTGTTGTCCTACAATGCAACAGGAACAAGGGTCTCCGAAGTGCATCACAGCCACCATCTTGCGCACACACTTGCGACACTCACCCACACACTTGTGACACAAGGGACTCTCATGGTGTTCAATCTCAAAAACTTCACTGTCTGAGTGCCCCCAAAATCTATCCCCTAGAGGGTAGAATTGCTTCCAGCAACCATGTGGCCTCACAGAGCACACAGCAGTCACCACCATCCACTGTGCTGTAAGCCACGTCCCTCCCTCCCCTCAACTTCCACCTTTCTTTTCACCCTCATGGTGAAAAAGTAGGCATTTAATGTAACAGCCATGTAGACATCCCTCATGAAAACTTAACATGGATTGTATGCATTATTATTAGTCAGGATGGAGGCTCTGGGTCAATCCAAAAATATATTTAAGCTTTTGGTATTCTCTGGGGCAACGTCCCCATCTCAGTTAAAAACAGAGCACTGCCCCATGCCACATCTTATGCTCTTAGCAAGAAAGAACTGCCTCAGGCCATGGTCTTTGCTGGACTTGTGTCTCAGTAAATTATTGTGGTTTTGTTGCCACATGTCATACACTCTGGGAAACTTGTGACCTTAGGGTTCTATTCCTTGTGCAACAGAGTTTCTAGGTTTACTGGCTGCATCAGGTCCTCAGCTGGGAACAAACGCCTTATGATACACCAGGTTGCCGCATGCTTTGGGCCCTAGGGGTCACACGCTTCAAAAATATGTGGTTCGGTTGACTCCGCATCTGGACTATTCAAAACTGAAAAGGTAATTTCAAAGTTGATTAGTTGCTTCAGGCCAATGTACCTCATGGTTAGTGCGCCCTAGCTGCAGAGGGACTTGAAGTGTCCAGCCATAAATATATGCCCTTGGTGCCTCGTGGCAGAAGCTGCATGCTAGCGCTGGCTTCATGCTCCAGGTTCTAAGGCGCTAGGGGCTAGGGCCTCTAACGTTAACACTTAGTTGCCTCAGGCACTAAGTGATAAGCACCTTGAAAGGTTAACACAGACTTGTGTGCCTCATGTCCTGGTTCTCTAGGAGACTCGTGCACGGTCTTAACAGCCCTGGCACCTCAAAGGGTTAAGTCTCTTTGCTTGCCTGCCCCCTGGATATGCAGGTACTCGCGCCTCGCAAGTGAATGTTTTTTGGTTTTCTCGTGCCCAGGATGTGCAGAATGTGCCAGGACAGGTTCTTCCAGTCCTAGAGGCAGAGCTGGGAAGTCCGCGTTGCCACTCCCAGGCCTGCCGCTGAACTCGGCCTCCCCTTTGTACGGGCGAAAGACGTGCTCCGCTCCACCCCGTGACCTAATCATGTGCACCTGGGAGGGCGCGGCTCCTTGCACAGGAGGTCTGCACGCGGGCGCCCCTCTCGTGCCACCCTAACACACACGGACCCGGCCTGGTACAGTGGGGGTGGGCGACAGGCTGCCCCAGGCGCTTCAACGCAGAACAGGGTTGTGGCATTCGAGCGGGGGCACTGGGTTCAGCGGCCACTCCCATACACACGAGCGGATAACGCACTCCCTCCCCCTTGGGTGAAAGTGAGACGGCGCTGCTTGGTTGGCTCTACCCAGGTGTCTGACAAGCCACACAACTTGGCATGCATGTACTCCTATGCTACGGAATGCATAGTTCAAACAGAGCCTGGCCGGGAGAGATCCGAGGGCTGCTAAAGCCCGAACGAAACGTGTTCTTGTTTCGCAATTACATTTATATAGCGCTTACGACCCCGCACAAGGCGTTGAAGCGTTCTTGCTCACTCACAGACATTCGGGGCTGTCGAGCCCCACTTACTGAGAGGCAAGGAGGCACTGGTTGAGAAAAGCATCTGCTGCACCAATAGTAGCTATGCACCTGGTCCCGCGTTGCTCCAGCGCACCGTTTAATCCCATCCGACCGCACCAACCCAGGTCAGCGGCCACTCCCATACACACGAGCGGATAACGCACTCCCTCCCCCTTGGGTGAAAGTGAGACGGCGCTGCGGTTGGCTCTACCCAGGTGTCTGACAAGCCACACAACTTGGCATGCTGGTACTCCTATGCTACGGAATGCATAGTTCAAACAGAGCCTGGCCGGGAGAGATCCGAGGGCTGCTAAAGCCCGAACAAAACGTGTTCTTTTTTCGCAATTGCATTTATATAGCGCTTACGTCCCCGCACAAGGCGTTGAAGCGTTCTTGCTCGCTCACAGACATCCGGGGCTGTCGCGCCCCACTTACTGAGAAGAAAGGAGGCACTGGTTGAGAAAAGCATCTGCTGCACCAATAGTAGCTATGCACCTGGTCCCACGTTGCTCCAGCGCACCGTTTAATCCCATCCGACCGCACTAACCCAGGTTGTTGCTTGACACCCACTTTGTTGTTTTCGTCTTTCCACCATCCTGCATCGCTGCTTCCAACACGCAGCCAGGACCAGTTCACACCGATAACAAGAAAAACGGCACAATAAGGGGCAGAAGAAAACTTCTGCCCCGTTCCGGGCAACAGCAACAACAACAAAAAAATGGCGGCCGCAAACGTCCGGATATTTCGGAATCGGGCGTGTTTTTGGCGTTCTGAGTGACGGATGATGTTACAGGGCGAAAGAACGCCAAAAACACGCCCCCGAATCCGAAAGAGACGGGGCTTTAAAGGAGTGATGCCCCTCTCTTCCAATGGCTGGCCTCCGTTTAGGAAGCCAGCCAATGGGGGAGAGAGGCGAGTTCAAGCCCCCCTAACTCAAAAACATAAAATCTTTGGACTCCGCCCACTGCTACGCAGTGCGACGGTCCGAGACCTAAAAAAAGAAGACCATCCGGGGGTCTAATTGTCTGGGTAAGGCAATCTATTAATTATAGTCCGATGGAAATAATTATAGATAGCCCGGAGATTCTTGTTGTAAATCTGAAACGGCCAGATCAGTTAGATATCCTTATTGTTAATGTGTACGTTAGGGGACAGCCGGGTGGTAGATGTTCCCCAACTTTTATGGATATAGACACCTTCTTTGATTCGACCAGGCTAAATTGCTATATGCTTGTAACTGGGGATTTAAACTGTTCGTTCGAACCTCTCATTACTGATGGCGAAACTCTATGGGCTGAGGAAGATGCCCAATGGAATATCCCTTCTCTTGATGTGAAGCCAATTAAGAAATGGACAGAGGCAGCCCTGCAGTGGATGGGTTTTTGCCTGAAGCGTGCTTTTAGGGCAGTTAATGGACGCTCCATCTCCGACAAAATCGGTAGGGCAACATTTGATAATGGAAAAACTACTAGCCGTATCGATTATATTCTCCTTAAGATCGAATACTGGTCCATTCTTGATGATATGATGATTCTTGACCGCCAAGAGAGTGATCACAATCCACTTCTGCTGATCTTAATCATGAATGGTGGCAAAAGGTGTTCAAACCAAAGAGAGACCACGACTGCTGATATTTTACTGACCAACGATATGCGAAGGGTCCGTTGGTCAAGGATCATCGAAGATCCCGGTGTCTTAGCTAGGATTAACACGGTGGTCTCCAGGACCTTGTGTGCTTTGCAATCCCTTCCGACACAGGAAGATATTATTGAGAAGACGTTGGAAATTCATGAAGCACTTTTCCAGGAGTTAAAATCGTGTTTTTCCAAACCCAGTAAGCCCCTAAGATCTGAATTTCAGGCCCCTGGAAAAGTTTGGTACAATAAAACCTGTCTTAAATCCTACGGCCAGCTGGTGACAGCTATAAGGTCAGGCATTGTGCCAGCTATTAGGAAGGCTAGGACAAACTATCGCAAAGTCCAAAGTCTTTCTAAAAAAGAGTGGGACGACCTCCATTGGACGGACCACAGCTGCGTTCACTTCAACTTCAAAAAGACTACGACCCATACCACCCACAACCAATTCCACGGAGAAACTGGAACAAAATTACCTCCGACCAACTCTTCACATCGCTTCACCAAAACCCTCCTGCAAAATCATCGGACCCAAACCAAGCAGCCACCAACCTCACACAATGGATCACCCACAGCGCTGACGAATTAGCACCCTTGAAAAACCATCAAATCAAGCAAGGCAGCAAAAAAGCCCCATGGTTTAATGATGACCTTAAGAAATCCAAGAAGATCTGCCGCACCCTCGAGAAAGCATGGCAAAAAAACCCAACCTCTGACAACCTGGCCACCTTCAAGAACGCCACCCGCAAACACCACCAACTGATCCGATCCACCAAGAAATCATCATTCAAGGATCGACTCGACAACAACGCCCACAACAGCAAAGAACTATTCAACATCGTCAAAGAGTTTACCTACCCCACTGCCAGCACCAATGACATCATTCCCTCCCAAGACCTCTGCGACTCTCTAGCCTCGTTTTTCCACAACAAAATCGCTGACATACATAACAGCTTTGGAGACCAGTCCACCCCACCCACCTCCGAACTTGAACCCCCCTCCAACAACCTTTGCGCCTGGAACCCAATCACCACCGAAGACACCATCCGCCTGATGAACACCATTCACTCAGGATCACCAACCGACCCATGTCCCCACCACATTTTCAACAAAGCAGACTCCATTATCGCACCCCATCTCCGAGACGTCATCAACTGCTCCCTCAACTCCGCTACCTTCCCGGAAAGCTGGAAACATGCCGAACTCAGCGCCCTCTTGAAGAAACCTACAGCAGACCCCACTGAACTTAAGAACTACCGCCCCATTTCGCTCCTCCCATTCTCTGCCAAAGTCATTGAGAAAGCCGTCAACAGTCAACTCGCCGCCTTCCTCGAATCCAACAAATCCCTCAACCCTTCACAGTCCGGCTTCCGAGCCAAACACAGCACCGAGACCGCCCTCATCGCAGCAACAGACGACATTCGAACCCTGCTGGACAGCGTAGAAAGGCTACTGGACCTCTCCGCAGCCTTCGACACAGTCTGTCATAGCACCCTTATACAACGCCTCAGCAACGTCGGAATACAAGGAAAAGCATTGGAATGGATAATCTCGTTCCTCTCCGGAAGAACCCAGAGAGTCCGCCTCCCCCCTTTCAGATCAGAGGCCACAGAAGTCATCTGCGGCATACCCCAAGGATCTTCACTCAGTCCCACCCTCTTCAACGTATACATGAGTCCCCTCACATCCATTGCGCGCCAACACAACCTCAACATTATCTCCTACGCAGACGACACCCAGCTGATCCTCTCCCTCACCAAAGACCCAAACACCGCCAAAACCAACCTACACGAAGGGATGAAAGAAGTAGCCGAATGGATGAAGAACAGCCGTCTAAAACTGAACTCGGACAAAACAGAAGTCCTCATCTTAGGAACGTCCCCCTCCGCCTGGGACGATTCATGGTGGCCACCGGCCCTGGGAACCGCACCCATACCAACGGACCACGCACGTAACCTGGGCTTCATCCTAGACTCCTCCCTTTCGATGACCAGACAAGTCAACGCCGTCTCATCATCATGCTTCAACATCCTACGAATGCTCAAAAAATCTTCCGCTGGATCCCCACCGAAACAAGAAAGACAGTCACCCATGCACTGGTCACAAGTCGACTGGACTACGGAAACACCCTTTACGCCGGAACCACAGCCAAACTACAGAAAAAACTCCAACTCATCCAAAACGCCTCAGCCAGACTCATCCTTGACATTCTCCGACAAGCTCACATTTCCGGGCACCTGAAAGACCTCCACTGGCTCCCCGTCAACAAGAGAATAACGTTTCACCTTCTCACCCACGCACACAAAGCCCTCTACGACCTAGGACCCGAATACCTCAACACACGCCTGTCCTTTTACACCCCCACCCGCAAACTTCGATCGTCCAATCAAGCCCTCGCCGCAATCCCACGCATCCAAAGATCCACCATGGGGGGAAATTCCTTCTCCTACTTAGCGGCCAAGACCTGGAATTCTCTCCCCACCCACCTCTGCCTTACACGGAACCACCTCTCCTTCAGAAAACAACTAAAAACTTGGATAAAGCTCCCCCCTCCCTCAAGCGCCTTGAGACCCTCTGGGTGAGTAGTGCGCTATACAAATTTAAACTTGAACTTGAACTTGACCATCACTGGGAGGAGCTCCTAGATGCCAGTAGGTTGAAAAACCAGACGAAGTTTTGGCACATAGTTTTTTTGTTTTTTTTAACTTTATTTTTTCAGCAAAATAAACAATACAGTTCCCCCCAAAATTGGCATCAGTATAGATAGACACAGGTGTATACAGTGCACAGTCCTAGTACGGCTCCAACAGTTGCAGATATAACAGGAGATACAAGGTTTAAATCCTCGGGATACAATGCTAGTATAGACACTGACAATAAGTGACTTGTGCGCGCTCAATAGGGTATTACTCCACCACCTACTCTCCCTCCCCCCCTCCCGCCACCCCATCCTCAGGCCCTGATTCCTCGGAGGAGAACAATGCTGCACTAGTTGCATCGGAGTCGCTGTCAGCCGACCCCACAGCGCACATCATACGCCATGCAAATAAGTCCTCCGGTAACCGTTCATCTCTACGTGTATGCTGTATGTGTGTTTCTTCAGCCAATGTCCATTCCCCCACATCCCGAAGCCACAGTGTCACATCTGGCGCCCTTTGTCCCATCCAGGTAATAGCCACCCTCCTTCTAGCCAGTACCAAGAGCAGCTGTAGCATTTTATATGACAGATTCCTTTTCCTACGTCTGGGGACCAGGGCTAACAAACAATGGAGCGGGGTTAGGTCAAGACTCAGACTCGTGACCTTCCGGATGTGTTCCACTACTACTCTCCAAAAGTCTCCTACCAGTGGGTACTCCCAGGCCAAATGGAGAAATCCGGCTCCGACTGAACCACACCTAGGACAGGCATCCGATTTATCCGCATCAATGCGGTGCAAAGCAACTGGGGTTACATAAGTGCGGTGCATGAAATTAAAATGGATCAGTTTAAAACGTGCATTACACGACACCTTCTTGGTAAGCGTCCCTATCCGCTTCCGCTGTCCCGGGTCTAAGGCAACCCCCAGATCCGCCTCCCATGCCGCCCAGGACGGGGATATCGGGGGGGCTGAGTCACATCTTAACGCCATATATAACAGCGTTATCAGTCTCCGTCCTGTGCCGCACAATAGCAGGACATTCAGAGTTTGGGACACTGGGGGCGCCTCAGGAAACTGTGGCCAGGTCGCTCTCGCCATGTCCTGCAGGCCTCTATAGTGAAGGTATTGACCCCCAGTAAGACTGAAGGCCTCCGAAGCTCTCTCCAGGGTCACGAAGGACTCGCCTGGATACAGGTCTGCCAAGGTGTCACAGCCGCCCTCACGCCATTCCCGAAACGACATGTGCTCCTCCATTAGTGTGACCGGTGCTAATATCCATACTGGTAGCTCCCTATGAAAAGGGGCCCGTCTCAGCACCCTTTCCACAACTCGTTGCCAAAGTCCCGCAGTGTGTCGGACAATGTACGGCAGCGCGTCATCCGCTCCTCTGCCACGCATTAGAGCCACTTGCAACGCCTTCTCATCTGCGCTACCAGTCAGGAGTCGCAACTCCCAATTGTCCGTACCCGCGAACCAGCGCGCAGCAGGTAGAAGTTGGGCCGCGTAATAATATAAATCAAAGCGCGGGGCTTCCAGGCCCCCCTCTTCCCAGCGTCTGACCACCGTGCGCAAGGCAACTCTGCTGCGCCTGCCCGCCCACAGCAGGGAGGTGAGCATCGTATTAAGCTTGTTGAAAATACGAGGGGGAAGAGGACAGATGGTGTTCTGAAGGATATACAATACTCTAGGCAGCATCACCATCTTCGAGATGGCCAACCGTCCCATGAGAGAGAGCGGGAGCGTATTCCAGAAGTCCACAGATTGTTGTAGGGAAGTAAGGACACGGTCGGCGTTCCGGGCAAGTAACTGTTCATCAGAGACTGCCACCTGGATACCCAGATAGCGGAAGGCCTCCATCTCCCACCGCAATCCCAGGGGCGGGAAACCCACGCTGGGGTCTTCACCGCATCCCGCAAGGGGAAAGATCAGGGACTTCTCAGGATTAAGGCGCAGCCCAGAAGCTGCACCAAAGCGCTCTAAATGGCGCAACAGGAGCGGCAGCGACTCCCGAGGGGAGGTCAGGTAGAACAGCGCATCGTCCGCGTAAAGCGAGACCAAGTGCACCCCATCTCCTACACGTATTCCCCAGGGCGCCATCTCCGCACAGAGTGACACCGCCAGGGGCTCAATCACCAGAGCGAATAGGAGCGGAGACAGGGGACACCCCTGTCGGGTGCCCCTGCCCAACTGCCACTCCTCCGAGCGGGCCGCTCCAAGTCTGACCCTGGCTGTGGGCGCACTGTACAGAATACGGATCCAGGCGCAGAAAAGGGGCCCCACCCCCGCCAACCGGAGCACCTCCAACAGGTACCCCCAGCAAACGAGACCAGGACCTGAGGCTCTTCCCTGTTGCGCACTTCATGTAGAACGTGGTTCAGGCGCCGGAGATTCATGGCGGTATTGCGGCCCGGGATGAACCCGCACTGATCATGATGAACTAAGCGCGCCATATGTGGCGCCAGCCGGGTGGCCAAGATCTTGGTGAGGATTTTCGCGTCGGTATTGATTAAAGTAATTGTCTGGTAGGCCGCGGAGTCACAGCTATCCCCACCCGGTTTCAAGAGCATGCAGACTTCACCCTGCTGCATGGTGGGCGGGAGCACGGCACGCTCCAGCGCCTCATGGTAAACCTGCAGGAGGTGAGGGGCGAGGATATCCGCAAACGCCTGGTAAAATTCCGGGGGGAAACCGTCGCCACCCGGTGTCTTAGCCCTCGGCAGGGCGGCCAACGCCACCTTGACCTCATGAAGCGTCAGCGGAACGTCCATCTCCTCAGCATCCTCCTTAGAGAGGGCCTGGAGAGGCAAGTCACGGAGGTATGGCTGATACGATGCCTCCGTTACCAGGGGGTCGGCGGTATAGACCTTCTGTAGATGGGTACGAAGCACCACAAGGAGGTCTCGCTCCGAGTGCACCAGGTCCCCAGCGGGGTTTCTCAGCGCCACAATCCGTGCAGGGCCCGATTCCCTGCGGAGAATCCAGGCCAGCAATCGGCCCGACTTGTCCCCCTCACGGTGGAGACGCTGTCGATAGCGGCCAAGAGTGAATCTATCCAGCCGGTCCAGGATATCATGAACGCCCTCACGAGCTGTCCGTTCAGAGGCCAGGTCCAGCCCCTCCGGGTCCGGTAAGGACTGGCAGCGGCTGAGGCGCTCCTCAGCACACGTAAGTTCACGGAGCAACTGTTTGCGTACTCCATATGTCAGCCCCATACATGCGCCCCGCACGACTGCCATTAGGGCATCCCATTTGATCGCAAAAGGAACATCACCCACTCCCCAGTTAAAGTCTAAATAGTTACGCAGGGATGTCTCCACATGGTCCCGGCCCACCGGATCTTGTAAAAGATCCCCTGGCATCCGCCAGGTCCTTGGACGGGAGGACCGGTCCACCCATTGTACCATACACGTCACGGGCGAGTGGTCGGATAAAAACCGGGCCTGATGTGTGACCGATAAGACAAGGGATGCACCAAGATTGGCAGCAAGGACTCTGTCGAGCCGACTATGTGTGTTGTGCGTGGGGGTATAACAAGTATAAATCTTCAGTCCCGGGTTACTGAGACGCCAGACATCGACAGCACCCAGATTATCCATCACCTCTCGGAGACGTGCCGTCATCCGAGGCTTCGTACCCACGCGGGGGGGATGCCTGTCCAGCAGTGGATCCAGTACACAATTAAAATCTCCAAACCAGAGGAGGGGAGCATCCAAGTCTGACACTATAAGCTCCTGCAAGCCGGTAAAGAAATCCGGGTCATCTATATTAGGTGCATAAGAGTTCACCAGCAGGAAGTCCTTCCCAGCAAGCTTCACTCGTATAAGAATATATCTGCCCTCAACATCCGCTTCGACATACTGGACCGCCAGGGGAACCCCGGGTGCCACCCAGATCAGGACCCCCCTAGCATAAGCAGAGAAGGAGGAATGGAACATCTGACCCCTCCATTTCTTCGCCAACTTAAGAGCACCCTCCTCATTCATATGCGTTTCCTGCAAACACGCCACTGAAACACCATGGCGGCGAAGGAAGCACAGCACCCTGTGTCGGTTGGAGCAAGTACCCAGGCCACGCACGTTCCAAGTTAAAAATTTGAATCCCATAAGCTTTGGTCCTGCCCATCCGGGCACCCAAGTTCAACCTCTGCAAGCAGCCTTCCAGGGGCGCGAACCGCAGTACACCTTATGCCAAAAACAAATTCCCCCCACAACTCACCCCAACCCCACATCGCCACCAACCACACAACCCCTGAAAAAATCCCCCCCCTCCTCCCCCACCCATGAGCAGGAATGGTGCAACTAGAAAACACTCTCTCCCGCCTTCCCCTTGCCAACGCCATCCAAAAACAGTGGGGCTCAACACCCCATCAGAAACAGTCCCCCCACCCCCACCCGCGAGCAAAATGACAGCAACAACCAAAAAGGCTACCCTGCCCTCCCCCTGCCAGTGCCAGGACGTGCACAGCCCACTCACCCCACACTCACACACAACCAACCAAAACCACCCACCCTCCCCCCCAACTCCCCGAGGACCCAATGTTCCAGGACAGACTCCGGGAAAGTCAATGAAAAACAGTTCAATGCTGGGCGACGGTACGCCATAAACTCTCGGACCCCGTGCCACATCACCCCGTCCAACGGAGCATTAATCCTCTGCACAGTCAACCAACCAGGGTTCCCAGCAGTAGGTAGACAGCCTTGGTCTGACAATAACCAGGAAGGGAGGCCCACCCAACCTCCGAGGGCAACAACGGTTCAACAAGACAGTACCTCATGTCAGAGCTCATTCAGGACGTGTTTCGGAGAGGGCAGTTTCCGGGATCACCGGAGGAGCGGGGTATGCGTCTGGGAAAGTTTCCTGCAAGGTATCCGGGACCAGGATCTCACCAGGAGCAGGCGCCTCAAGTGACTCTGGAGTAGCTCCCGCCGACGGTACTCTCACGTGAAGCGCTCCATCCTCCCCCACGGTAATCCGAGGCTCGGCAGAACCCCGAGATCCAGATCTGCGTCTCCCTCTGCCTCGCCGGCGCCTCGGGGGCCGCCCCGCTCAACAGGGGGTAGGTCGTCTCCTCGTATCTCGAGCCACTCCCACACCTCCGCCGGGGATTCGAAGAAGTGAGCGCGTCCCTGGGAGAGCACCTTGAGTTTGGCTGGGTAAAGGAGCATGTATTGGAGCTTCATGTCCCGAAGTTTCTGCTTCACTCCCAGGTAGGACTTCCGTTGTTCCTGCACCTGTTGAGTATAGTCCGGATAGATGGAAATTCGGCTATTTTCAATGGTGATGGACTCCTTTTCCCTCGCGGCCCGCAGAATACAATCACGATCTTTATAGTTCAGGATCGTTGCAATGAGGGCTCTAGGGGGATCGCCCGGGCGCGGAGGGGGGACCAGGGCCCTGTGCGCACTCTCAATGACAAAGACACTGGACAGGCCGGTCGGGCACAGTTGGGTTCGGATCCATGTCTCCAGAAAGCGTTCAGCATTTCCCGCCTCAAGGCGTTCCGGGACGCCCAGGATCCTGATGTTACTCCGACGGGCCCTGCCCTCCGCATCCTCAGCCCTTCTCTCCAGCGCGCGGGCAGTGGACGTCAGGTGTGTGACCGATTTTTGCAAGGAATCCACTTCAGTTTGTAGTTGTGCGATGTTGCCCTCCGCATCCGAAACCTTGTCCGCCACCTTACGGAGATCCGTCCGGAGGAGGTTCACATCTATCGATACAGTCTCGATCTGCCTCTCCAAGGCAGAATGGGATCCCTGGATAGCCTTAAGGATCTCCGCCCGGGAAGGCTCATGCGGGTCATCCCCCCCATCCTCCGGTCCCGTCTGCCTCGTGATCCTCTGCGACGGCAGCCGTGGAGTGGTATACTGCACAATGGTGTTGGGCTGGGAGGACTTCGCAGTTCTATCCTTGCGGGTCGCCATCTTGGCGGGCAGGACGGCAGCCCCCCCGAAGCGTCCCGGCCAGGTCCCGCCGAGCCCCACCGGTCAGGTACAGGGCCCAGCGACAAAGCTAAGAAAGGACAGTTCAGCAGGCGGCGGTAGGTAGACACGGTCCAGGCGGTGACTCCCACCACGAAAGTAGGGAAAATGTGGAAACCAGCACTTCACGACACACTCGCCGGGCCGGGTGGGAGGATCTCCGGTGATCAAGTCTAGAGCAGCCAACCAACTGCTACCCCCGCCAACCAGTGCACCCCGGGCGAGCCTCTCCACCCTCCAGGAGCAGTAGGACAATGTTCGAGCTTCCAGGGGTAAGGCGCGGGTCAGGGCCACCACAGTCCGAATGCCGCTGCCACTCGGGAGGGAAGCCGCCCGGCCGTCGGCAAGTCGGCGCGCAGTCCAGGGGGTGGCCCCAAGCCGTCTGGGTCCCCCGTAAGTCAGTGCGGCAGACCGCAGTAAGTCCCGGCCCCACCGCAGGCTCTACGTGTAAAGGCCGCCACAGTCTCTGCAGAGGGGGCGGAGGCCACAGACCCCACAGCCGCAAGAAAACCAGGAGGGGCGCTCCGTGCAGGCCCCAGGCCACCAGCTCCAGCCAGGCCAGCGTCGAGCCCACGGCGTTTACACCGCCCCAGTCCTCCAATAGTCCAGCAAAGCCCCAGGGACCAGGAAAGCACTCACCCGGGGCTGCGCGCTGCAACCGGGAGCTCCGGCGCAGCAGAGGATCGGTGGGGGGAGGGGCGGGCACCACAACCCCTCTCACGAGTCAGCGGGAGTCACCGGACCACGGAACGGCCCTCCTCCAGTCGGTCTGGACACTCGCCACTCCTCGCCAACAGCCGGGGGATCAGCCGCGGGCGCGATCAACCCCGGAGCCGCAGGACGTCCTCTCCGAGCGGGCCGCATGCACCGCTATTCCTTCGCGCAGGCCCAGTCCGCGGTCTCGCGTAGATGCAGGCGGAGCCCCTAGATCGCCGCTTCGGTCTTCGGCGGCGTTACCGGGGCACCGAAGGGTCTCCCCGCAATGTGGGGGTCCCAGGCTCATCAAGAGAGGATCCGGACCATCAGCACCTCTTGGAGGGTCCAGCAAGGATCTTTAATGCAGGATTTAGTGGGTCCTCGGACGGAGCTGGTGAAGCTCACGTCCTGTCGGCCATGCTGCTTGGCCACGCCTCCCGTTTTGGCACATAGTTAAGTGGTGAAATATCCCTCAATCCCAAGAGCCAGATAACTATGTGTCTCCTGATGATTGGGTCGGGTTTTTTGAGTCCCAGTTTAGGGGGCTCGAACTGGATGGTGATCACCCTCCTCCTGATTTAAGTTCCTTGCCCAATTGCCAAGCTTTAAAATTTGAACGTAAAGATGTGGAGGATGCACTGAAAAAGATCCCGAATGGCAAAGCTCCGGAATGGATTGCATCCCAGCAGATCTTTTTAAACATGACCTAGCAAATTGGGTCCCATACATTGCCTTTCTTGGCAATGCAATATCGAAGGGGGCAGGTATCTCCTGGCGCGGAGCAGAGATCTTGCCAATTTACAAAAAGGGTGATCGCTCAGCTCCGGGGAATTATTGTACTATAAGTTTGATAGACTCTGTACAGAAAATCGTTGCAAGAATGGTGCTAGCAAAAATACAGAGTTTGATAGAGCTTGAGGGTATTCTGTCTCCTCTGCAGGCTGGGATTAGGTCCTGTATAAGTACCATCAAACAGGTATTCTGTTTTATAATGATTTATTGGCGAACTGTTAGCCTGGGAGGTGGTACTATATATGCAGCCTTCGTGGATCTAAAATCCGCATTTGATTTGGTTCCTAGGGCAAAGCTATGGGAGGCACTTAGTAGTATGGGGATGCCACCGGAACTCTTGGATTTAGTGATTAAGCTGCATAATGATAACTTTGCTCAGGTGCGCTGGGGTAAGCAGGGTCAGGTCACCAAGAGATTCCCTGTGTCTCGGGGTGTGCGCCCGGGGTGCGTACTAGCACCAACCCTGTTCTTGTTGTTCATTAATAGGGTTGTGCAGTACTTCCTGGCATTTCAAACTGATGCTCCTACTTTGGGTGGTACTAAGTTTCTGTTACTAATGTTTGCGGACGACACCCTTGTAATATCAAAACCCCAGCAGGGCCTGCAGGCGGCCCTAAATAAATTTGAGGAATTTTGTCAAATAAACGATCTACAGGTGAATGTAGCTAAAACTAAATTTATGATACTCACTAACAATAAATCTGTGGTGGGCCACGTCACAATGAATGGTATTCCACTGGAACAGACCAATGTTATGACTTATCTAGGGATTGTCCTTGAGAATAAGCTTAGTTGGAAGCCCCAGATTGATACTCTTTCACTTAAGTTTGCCCAGCTATCGGGGTGACTAGTTAAAGAGCAGAGGTCTTCATTAACAAAAAGGATAGGTCCTGCTTTAAAGATATATAATTCCAGGATTAGGTCAGCGATCCTGTACGGAGCGTGCCTCTGGGGTTTTGTGGACCTAACCCAAATTGTTAAAATCCAAAATACATTTTTAAGAAATCTAATAGACCTCCCCCGTTCTAGCCCATTAAAACCGCTTCTAATGGACCTAGGTTGCCACTCAATTGATGATGTGGCACGGTTCAGACCGGTGGCCCTCTGGAGGAGGATCTGGACTACCCCAGAACATGCACTTTTTGCAAAAGAAATTATGGATGTCAGATCAGTCGTGGGTTCGGGCAACCTACCATGGTTCAAAAAAGTAAGATTGCTACTAATAGATATGGGATGAGCTTATGTTAAAAAATTCCTGAACTCTGTCGGTCAACCAGATCTCTACCTAAATCCCACCTCATGCACCCGAATAACAAAAAAAGCCTTAAAAGTGGCATGCCTCGATTTGTTGGAGGACAGGAGGTGGTATTTAGATGGGAACAAGAGCACAATTGTAGCCCACTGTCGTATTCTCCACGGCCCGGGCCTTCACCCTTATCTGGCACCAGCCTTTTCGTGCTACCATAGAATGCTTCTGACATGAATGAGGACTGACTGTTTCTATAGATTAATATCGTTCCCCGTTCCTAATGATTGGTCTGTTAAATTGATAAAATGTCCGTGTGATGACATATCTACCCGGTCAAATATACACTGTATCTTTTTTTGCAAGTATTACCAGTGGGGTAGAAAAAGATATTTGATACCAATTTTAAAGTCTTGGGGTCTGAGAAAATGTAAACCTGCATTGATCAGATTGTACATGTTGCAAGATGAACTTACCATCACCGTAGCGATCAAATTTTTGTCATTTGTTGTAAAATGTAGAGGGACTTTGGTCTGATAAGTATGTTTTCTGACCGTGATTGTTAAATGTATTATCTTGCGCATAATTACATCAAATAATACATATTCGCCATAATGATCATATGTTCCCTATAAACCCTATGAATTGCATGACCTTTTATGAATTTTCTTATGGATTTTAATTATTGTTTTTTATATGTTGCGATTTTATTACCATGCATTTTGCAATGGGTTATTTAAATGTAAAGCTAATGTGTGTATTGTATGTATGTATTTTGCATTTTCTGTGCTTTTATGGTTTTTTGTCAAAATACCGAATAAAGCTATCTTTGATTTGATTTGATTTGATATGGGATTGAGCAATTTGTGGTCTGATCCAGTAAACAATTGCTTCCCTTCGAAAAAGGCCTTTAAAGATTTATACTGGCTTTCAGTCCGACAAAAACATCTCGCACAGATAAATGTTTCATCCCTGTCAGGAATGTTCTTAGAACACAAGTTTGAACCGTCCTTAGAAGATTACTGGGATATCATCACTAAGACGAGTGATAGAAAGCTATACCACCAGTTTAGGGTCAGTTCCTTGCCCATAAGAATGTTCACAAAAAATTGGGTCGGCCAGGGGGATGAATTTTGTTTTCTGTGTGCGGATCAGAGGGAGTCTATTGGTCACATATTTTTTGCATGTCCTGCCTATGCAGCCCCCCGTAAAAAATGGCTTAAATCTATTTGCCAAAACATCGGCACTCGGGTGGGGCTGCAAGCCCTAAGGATTCTCAGGTCTGACACTAGGGAATGCATTGTAATAGCAGTAGCAAAATTCCTGGGTTGGATGTGGACTATTAGGACCATTCATCTGGCTAGAGGTTGACTGGGTTTAGCATTTGTTGTGCTGTTTTCTTAATAGATCTTAGAGACTCATTTCTTACATTGTTTTAATGAAGTATTGGTTCATGGTAGCAACATCCTTTTTATACTGGCATATAAACTGTATTATGTGTATATATTTGTGCTATTAAATTGTTCTTTTAAATCATTGGTTGTGTAATGTTGGTTGTTGCTATTTTATGTGTGTGTGTTTTATGATGAAATATTCGAAATAAAGACGTATGAACTGAACTGAACTGTATAAAATTATTTATTTGTACATTTAGCATTTGGTCTGAATAGTACCTCTTTGATTGCTAACTTGTATAATCTGTTAAGTTTCTGTAGGTTTAGTTCTTCAGACATTGGAATGCTATTAAAATGTCTTAAGATAATTTAAGTTGTTTCTCTCTGGCAGTAGCACAGATGAGAGGGAAGTCATTAACCTACATGGATTTTTAGGTCTTGATTGATTGTGCAACTGTCACCTGAACTTTCAACCTACATCAATATATATATATTTTTCAGTTGTATATCGGTGAACATGACAGCAGGTATTGGAGCGCTTTACATGAGCACCAGCTACAGTACACTGGGAGACACATTCATTTTTTTAGGCACAGGGAGATTAACTGATTTGCCCAGAGTCACAGATGTTGAGCCTGGATACTCGAACACCGTTCTCTAGTTCCAAAGTCAGCAGCTCTGGTTGTCACACCACAACACCTCCACTTCCGTGTTTCCACACAATGGGTATCTATGCCAATGCTATTTACTTGTAATGCTTCACATTGCCATAAACAATGTTTGTAAGGCAGATCTATTAGTATTGGCAATGCTTATTTTACTCTTGAAGAGTTGGGAGTTATCCTAATGTTGAGGCACAACTCCAATATGCTGCTAAAGCGACCATAAAAGGATCGAAACACCTCAGGACAGACCAAAAAGAATACACCTTGATGGACCCAATAGTAATCTTGCTATTCGCTGAGATGTTGGAACTTTGCTGAAGATGCAAAACTGAAAATCTAATTGGAGAAAATTTACTTTTTTAAATACCTCAGTAAAAAATTATGCGCATACAAATTCCTCCCGAATATATACAAATGCTTTAAGTAAATTAATAAAACTCAGATTCATCGATAACAAATGACATCCTATACCCTCCAGCTGGAACAGTGGCGTGGAAAGGACTCCGTTTAAAGATGGCGGCTCCCATAGCATATCATTGTTGAACAAGCGTAGCATGGCTCCCCCCGCCTCCCTCTCGGGTGATTGGTGAGGTAGGGACTGCAGCCACGTGACCTCCGCAGTATAATGCGAGTCATGTGCCTGGCAGCTCATTCTCCGATCAGGCAAACGATAAGAGCCACGCAGAGAAGAGGAAGGTGTTTCGGAGATATACAGGCAGCAAGCAACGCGCAGGACTCCAAGACGACTAAAGTTTAAACATGGACTGCGGGGTCATCACCTCCAAAACCGTCCTGATTCTGCTCAGCCTCATATTCTGGGTAAGCGTGTTCTTTGTAAGCGGCGAAAAGTTTAAAAAAGAGCAATATTGTCACTCTTTTTAAAAAGTAATAGTGGGAGTCCAGGTATTGTAAGCAGGTAGAAGTACAAGCGTACGTTGCAAAACATTTATAAAGAATAAACAAAACTAAATATATATATATAAAGCACAACTTAGATAACCAAAATCTGCTAGCGTTAACGTGTAAACAAGCATGCCAAGTCATTGTAGAAATTATTACAACAGTCATGTGTACGTTTTGAATTAACAGTCTGAATCTAGTTGTCGGAGAATTTTCTGTCGAATTATTTGTTTAAACTTGGTCTGAAATTGATTTTGGTGACTATTGAATGCACCTGGCTGTTGACCTTGTCTGGACAATGACGCTAGGGGAGGTTTGTGTGATGTTATCACGGTGACCGTCACCAATGGACACAACCAGAAACAAAAGAACCTCGCACACATCGTTATTTAGCATACAGTGCCACCTCAGTTTGGACCCAGCACTATGCAAACCAGTCTCAACCCTGCTCCAGTCGAAGAGTCCAGCCCGAACTGCCAGGCATGTCCTCCTTGAACTGGAGTATAAGCACCCAGGACTGGTTTCGTCTTAGTTACATTGTGCACAGGACCAATGTCTGGGCGACACATTTAGCACACACTGGAACCCAGCTATACCTGGCTGATGAGGCCTAACAAATGCGAAACCGATCCTAGGTTTTTATTTAATCAAGCTATGTAGAATTAAGTCTACTTAACTGTTTTGCCCTGTCGACATTTTAGTTATCGACGTTTTGGGAGCATGATATTTAAAACTCAGTTTTCTAGTACTGTGCAGATTTGTTTGCTTCTTTTGACCTTGTACCCTGTGGAAAAGTTGTGGTAATTTTATTGAGGGATCGAAATATCAAGTTTGGAAATAGGAAGTATAAATATAATAACATTTATGATCTCAATTTTCAATGTTTCAGTTGGTTGTTCGAAGGACAGTTTTTAGGAGACAATTGTTTATGATTTCACACCTTGTCTGGATAGCATTAATGTTAGTATTTGGTAGTTTCTGGTTCAGTTTGCAAGAAAACACCCCGTTCTTAAGTGTAGCAGTTTCAGTCCATTTTCCTCCAGATTGCTTAGAAGGGAGCATATATTTTGCTATGCCTGCCTTTGCGTTTCACTTTATTTATCTCGTAGCCCGGAAACCTCTAAATATGAGCATATTATATTCAATTAAATCTAGAACGTTGGTTTGAAAAAATCTGAATAACCCCCCCCACCCCCTTGCCACATCACATGATGATGCTGTATAACAGGCCTCCTCCCCCTACTCCTACGGACATAAACACCGAGAAATCGGGTCATGATCATGTGCAGACCTCAGTGTAGCTCGTGGCTGTACTTCTGTCATGTCACCTGATATATCACACCACTTATAATTCAGGCTTCTACCGTGTGAGAAGCTATTGCAGTTTTCTCTGTTACTTTAATACTTTTATTTAAAATATAGATTTTCCTTATTATTTTTTGGGGCCATTGTACTTGAGGCTTCTCTCCAACCTTCTGTTGTACATATGCATCTAACATCTATTGCCATCAAGACTGAAAACCTTGATGAGGGTGGCAGCAGAGGTTTTGGCTGTTAAAGATAAATTGGCGCCCGAGGCTGCAAGCACAAAAGCATTTCTCAAGTGTCTCTTTGTACTAGGCCAGTTTATTCAAAACAACGGTACTACGACAGCAAGGTAAATACTGTTTAGGATTAGTGTAGCTCCCATACTGTTTTCCTAACTGATTCCCTACAAGTGACTCTTGGATCTAAATTGAGTTTTCGCATCTCTGGACAGGTTTGCCATCAGTAAAGATTTCATAAAGCACCGGTCTGGGTATATAAAAGGAAAACGGAGCTGACCATCCTTTGTAGTTCTGCTCCTTTCTGTGCAAGCTTTAGGTCATCTAAGGTTTTTATTCAATACCGTATTAATAAATGAAGTAAGTTATATTGAGGGCCAAAAATTTCAATATTTTTAAGTACAGACGTTCTGATAATGGACCCTGGACTGTGAGCTATGTATTGTCAGAGAAGCAATGTGTTTGTTCGTTTATTAAAGAGCAGTAGGCTTTAAGTGGAACTCCAACACAGTTTAATCTAAAAATAGAGCTAGCAAAAATATCATCATAAAATATTGTTTACAAAAATATTGTCTCATTGGGTGTACATTTTCTACTATTACCTCAATTGGAATGATATTTTTGTAAATGATATGAAGAGCACAATGTATCAGACAATACTATGGTTCCAATATTCAAATGCCCTTGTGTGCGTAAATGAACATCTCTTGTCATTGTAGTCCACATCGTGAGCTTAATTGCACCATTTAACAAAATGCTTGTAACATTGATAGCTTATAGGAAACAAACTCTTTAATCATGTTCTGTGCACCTTTTCAATAGATTAACCCAGGCCCACCCTCATGAGTTCACTGTAAAAGCACAGGTTGATAGTTCATGCAAGGTCACTGCATCTTAGTTGTACTTTCGACAGTAGTTTAAGGGCGTTCATTCACTCTTGAGCCAATGTTAGTTTTTTTTTTTTCTTCCCAAATTTGTTTTATTGGTAGTATGCATGGGATGATCAGTATACAGACCTCATATTACAAGCATCAGTGCGGTATGTTGCCCATCTGTAAACAGTAGCTTGGCACCGTTCCAAGCTCACAGAGCGCAAGCTTTAGAAGGCGCCACAAAGGAATTACATTTACAACGTAACCTAAGCCATATTGCTGGTACAGTTTTCTATGTACACTTAATATCCTACAATCTCAATAGTCTATTTGCATTTGTGCCCTGTAATCCTAGAACTACTTTTTTGATTCTGATACGAAAACAAAACAACCCCTAACAACTTCTATTGCTATTTGACATCTCCTGGTGGAATGGGTGACCCTCCCCGTGTTGCAGTAGTGTGACTTTCTTTAGTGTGTAGGCAAGGCTTTAGTGTGGTGCAGCATCTCGTGTCTCGGACCCCTCAATGTTCGTTTTTAAATTGTAGAACCACTGTTCACAAGTTGTGTTGGCATTCATTTAATATTTGATCCCGTTACATCCTGTAAACAGTTTGCTTTTCAGAGTGTGCTTTTTATTTGACACAACCTTGTAAAATGACATGTTCGGTTTCTGGGTACAGTAAACAAGTTTTTTTACTTCTCAAATGTTTGTTAAAATAAACACACACGATGCATTTCACCTTCAGGCTTTGAACAGCAAAATAGTAGTTGAGCATCATTATTGAACAATAAATTGCAAGCCTTTTATTTTTTTTATGTAAGAAAACCAGACAAGTGAACTTAAAAATAAACTAGTCCTAAATGACTGTGGTAGAATCAAAGTAAAAGAGGGACGAATAAAACATCAATGAATAGGTGGCAAGTTTTTAAAATTTCCCTCACATCAGAGACTACACTTTAAATTGTACCGTTGATTTAAACCTTCTTTTTGTCCATTAATGCCAGTTTCTCACATTTCCCGCTAATGCCAGCTCTTCATGTTCAATATCTATGCCAGGTTCTCTCGTAGCCCACTGGTGCCTTCTCACACTGCTGAGCAACATATTCTCATCACACCTGCCACCAGTAAGTGCTGTGCTCCGTGACCGTCAGCATAACCTGCTGTATCTACCCAGCAGTATGAATTACATACTCTGTAGTTGTTCATAAATGTATTTGGAATATGAAGCCAAGTGCATTAACGTTTTTTTTTTTTTTTGGTGCTCTACAAAGCATTTGGATATGCACGATTTGTAACCACATACGTGTCTCTCTTTTAACAGGATCACCTGATGGAACAATACTACTTGGTTAGAACAATTTTTACCACAGTAGCAGACTTGAACTCTCAAATCAATATCCAAAATATATATATTATCCACTATGATGCTGTGTCTTTTTGTTTCTATGCAAAATACTTTTTTTGTTGCTGTAGAAAGTGGAAGACCATGTTCGCAATGTACACTCACCTGTAAAATACCTACTTATTGAGGAAACTGCCAGATCTTGAAATTGAGTCAAAATTTCAAGTGAACTGAAGTTTATCATCTTGCTACAGGTAGAGAATTTCTAATTGTGCACATAACATCCCACAGTAGCCTTAGAACATTATAATCCAATAATTCCTTGTTCAAGAAGTTGGGACTAGAGCAGGTCTTTTGTAGAGATTTAACGGCTTTATAGAATATCTTGCTCAATCGGTTGCAAATGGATCCTGCAGCAGTTCATTGTATACCTCTGTCCGCAGTCTTGTCTGGCGATGAGCACCTACTTTCCAAAGAGACATTTTTGTAAATATGTGAAAAAATAGGAAAAGGAAATGATTCACACATTCCACTGAGCCTTTACGGACGGTTGCTCTTCTATAGTTCCAGTTTCTGTTGCACACGTTTTACAACAGTTAACTGGCTTAGTTGTTTGCCTTACCTTGATTGTGTTTTTTAAATAGTATGATTATAATTTGTACCCTTGTCATCCCACTAACTGCCTACTTTGACTTTCTAACTGGCTCTAAAACAAGTGTGTAGGCATAGGAAGTAGAACTACTCTACTTTACCTTACAAGTGCCCTTCCCACATTTCTTTTCAACAGAAATCGACTGGACCGCACCCTCCTGTCTAATCACATGTTCCATTCACTTTGTGAGCGGGGATGTAGAGTGCAAGTACATTTTCTACAGTTTGTTTTTGCTCTGCATTCTGGTACCTGTATCACATTCCAAGCGTGTTGCAAGAAATGGAACAATGCAAAGCAAAAAACGAAACTGGCTGGGGGAGCTACTAGCTTGGTTGATCTGTACGTTGTCTTAACAGTTAGCAGCTGATAGTTTATACACCATATCTTTGGATTTTAATTACCAGTTCCAACAATTTTTTTTTTTTTTTTGAGCTGCTAGATTTCCTAAACTTCTCACTTCCTTTGCCGTCTGTCTTTTTGCTCCTCATTTGTCCATCTTTCTGCCTGGTAAGAGAGGCACTGTCCAATTGGGAAACAAATAATCAGGACCTGCTTTCTTGAATGTTTAATGATTTAATTCTCTCTAGTTTCTGCCCTCTTTGGCTCTGAACTACCACGTCTGCACTAGCCATATTTCTTCCCCTCCTCAGACTGCTGTGCTACTCTCCTGTCTCCATTTACTTCTGTTGATCCACCCGAAGTATCACATGTGGAGTGGTTCTACCATCCAGCATCCCCAAAATCTAAGGGGTTTCCTGTCCTGGTCGGAACCGGACCAATACATGTTTGGCATCTTTTTTTATTGAGACATGTGGGAATGCCGGGTGGTAGGACATTTTCTATGTTCTATTCTCCATTTATCCATGTTTTGGTTGCTGTTGTAACTTATTGTGTGCAAAAAAAACCTTCCTCACAACCGCCTAGAATTTGGGTAATGCAACATCTGGAGTGATACAAATGTTTCATATTGCCCAAACTCAGATTTTGGGTAAATTTTAAAATGCATAGTCTTTTGCATACCCAATTTGTATCCATTAGACTTTTCTTTATTAAGTGGTACATGGCCAGTACAAAACATAAAATCTTTCTGAGCCGTGGCTCGACTGTTGACTCAGTATTTAAACAAATTGCAAACTCTACATTTCTCTGGGGACCAGTAAAGTAGATAAGTCTTCATTTCTAAAAGTTAAATATGGAGAGAAAAAATGCCTATTTTTTTCACAACTTAAACTCACTTTAAAAAAAATAATCAAGTTTTTCTTTAAACTTTTACTTACAATTTTAAGTAATAGGACGTACACAGTGACACGGGGCATCATTTCATAAGTCTTCCAATCATGTATCATCAGGTCTATAAGGATCCATCTCTACAGCATTTATGCCAACTATATCCACATGGTAAGCAGCCCAGCCAGCCCCATAGATTCTGATGACTCCCCCGACCCAGCACCCTCTGGTAATAATTACATTTTAAATGAAGATGGTCACATTGCTCCTTCCCGCCCAGATAAGTACATGTGTACATGGTCCCTGATTGTGAGGATTTCGACAGGAAAGATGTATCTTTAAGCCAGTCCTCAAACTTGAACAGATGGCTTCACCATCCAGATAATGGCAACTCTTTGCTTCCCTGGTAGCAGTGCCACTGCAGTGTAATTACTGTATGTTTTAGGGATGTCTTTAACATATCCTAAGAGTGCAACAATTGGAGACTGCTCCAGTCTCCTTTCACTCCTTACATATATTGCATCAAATATTTGTCGCTAATAGGCCTTGATGGTTGGGCACTCCCATCCATCAAGGCAAAATTAATAAATACCGAGTTTGGAGCTGCACAACACCAGCAACTTCATTTCAATTGCAAACTTTTACCATGCCGATTTGGTGTATAATGGACTCTATGAATACCTTTATAACAAATTAATCTATGACTTCCATTAGGAGATTCTCCCTAGTTTGCTGACTGCATTATGTCCACTGGATTGTCGCAACTTTTCTTCTGAAATCTTGGGCCCATTTATCTCTAGCATGGGTGTGTACTGCTTCCAAATCATTTATGACTGAGTAATACACATTGGTATCAGCTTAAATGGGAATAGCTTTGCCATTTCCACTCCAATATCCACTTTTCAGTCCTATCTAGCGATGAAGGGAATATCTCACCAATAGTATGGCACAGCCTGCGACTGCAGAACATGCAGTGGGGTGCACAATTCCTTGGCAGTGTATTCTTCTAGTGTGATGTTTCTTTTGGTAACCTACAGGTCTCCCTGCTTCTTGACTGTCCATGACTGATGTTTTGTAGCTATTGGTTCACTTAACCTCCTTATGAAGGTTGGCAATCGAATACATTTACAGGGAATATCCTTAACCAATTGTACAAATCTTAAGCAGCCTTGACCAAACCCAAATTATGCAATTTACTGTATGAATCTTTGTTAGGCTTATTATCTACATGATTATGGTTTGAAGAGGAATCTGATACACCAACCGTTATTTATGTAGGTCCTTCCTAATGTTGTAAAACCAGTGGTGCTTGTGAAATTAAATGATAGATTTTAGTTAGGGTTTGCAATCCTTTCCTGCTTGTATCGTAGCTGGAGTTTACTCCAACTTATTCTAGGCGACATTCCGGCCCTGGCGAGCTTTAATCATGTGAGACCTCACTTGGTCTAACAATTTCTGGTTTAATAGTTTTGGAAAGTTATGAAAGATTCAGTTGCCTACTTAACAGCGCCATCATGATGAAGTCCACTTGCCCCGTCATTGATGGTGGTAGTGTATTCTAATTTTCTTTTATGGACGCCGTAGTTTCCATACGTTTGCCATACTTCTCCCTGATGAGGTTCATGTGCCAGTGGTATTGTATACCCAGGTATCAGATGGGTCTTGCCATTTTATTGTACAGTCTAATTTCGAGGGTGTGTATTTCTGGTTAGTGGTAAACTAATCCTTTTTGTCCAGTTGATATTTAACCCTGAGCATCTGCCGTAATTTGTGATTTCGCTGTTATGCAGTTCAGACTAAGTTGTGGGTTTTTAACTAATAAGAAAATATATGGCAGCTGCCATAGAGTAGCACGGGTGGGGGTGTGGGAATAGTAAAAGAAATAAAACAAAATTACTTCCCTTGCTGCTGGACCGCCGCCTCGTGGCGTCCTCTTCTGTTCTTGCTTGAAGCAGGAAGCACACCCAGGCTCCCCTCAGCCAATCACAACGCTGCAATGCAGCGTTGAGATTGGTCTGAGTGAGATTGGTCTGAGTGCCATGGTTCGGCGCTTTGACAGGCAGTGGGAGCCTGAGCATGTTTCTCACCAGGCTGTGTAGTTCAACCTGATGGGGTACAAGCAAAGTGCACATGACTGTTTAGCTGTCCCAAGAAGGCTGGCCAAATATCCATGCGCACTTTGGGGTCACACCACTCCTCCCCATGCTGGCTGTGACGACAGCCAAGCCCCACCCTAAAAAACATGCTGGACAACTGAAAAATGAAATGATGATAATTGTTATATCATTTTATTTTTCCTTTTTCCGCTGCGTAAAATGCAGTTGGGCGTTGCATCAGCATACAATGAACAGTAGGATTCTCCAGACTCCAAAATGTATGCCTTGGCAATGATATTCTCTAACAAACTAGCTAGGAGCTCTGTTGCCAAAGTAAATAAAATTAGTGACTGGGAGCATGCTTGTCTTGTACCTCTTTTAAATTTTTGGGGATGAAAATGTGATTTATTCATTTTTTTTTTTTTAACATTTGTTATGGGGAGACTGTGGAGCAGTTTTATGTATTTCATGGCTTTGCCTAAACCCATTCTATAGAATATAGTAAGTAGAAATGACAGTTGAAGGCCTTCGCTGAATCGAGAAATTAGGCCATGGCAATGACATCTGTTCAATTGGTGTGTAACTGCAACCAATGTTTGCAAGTTATCAGCAATCAACCTGCCCAGGATGAAGCCAGACTGTTCTGCACAATACACACTAGCGGCATCATCCTGTCTGCTATCGTTTGTGCAATGGATGTGTTGTCCAAATTTATCAGGGGCAGAAATGTATACGATTCGTATAAGTGAGGGGGTTTACCAGGTTTAGGGTGAGCAATGCAAACAAAATGCAATGATGGACAGAGCACTGAAACTTTTCAGACACTCACCCCCAGTCACAGATCTGGGTTGAAGACCTCCTCATTCTTTAGCTCCCTTCACCACCTCAGTTCAGAACCACCTAAATGCAAATCAGTCTTGACCCTGTGCCTCAGGTCCCTTGCTCACTCTGCCACTGGATTCAAGCTAGCCTGGCTGAGGGTTGTTAGCCCGAAACTGGTCCCAGGATGCTAGTTGGGAGGAGTTTCATTTATTGACTCTCCTTTTGATTAGTTACGTTTTATTATTTTACTATCGTATATTGGCATGTTTTTAGCAAATAGTCTCTGCTATTAGTATAGCCATCCCTCTCTATTATGGCCATTTGTCCTGTGGAATATGCTCACCGTATCTACTGTTCACGACCACCTACAATCCCACAGAATGTCATGTTCAGCTTTTTTCATCGCAATCTTGCTGTGGGGCCCCTCTAATCAAGGCTTGCACCGTGGGGTCCAGAAATGTTTAACCTGCCATTCTGGTGTATTTTCTTAATATTCCTGTCCAGATATTACAATATTATCACACTGGAGTGGTTGGATAAGGTAATTTTTTCTAACTCTGAATCTGTGTTATTTTTAAGAAATAAATCTATTGTATATCCATTGTCTGCAGTAGTGTAATGTTAAGTCTTTATCCTTAAGATGGTGTATTCTCTATACCTTGCAAAAGTGTGGTGGGGGTTGGTGGTTTATGAAATCCTACTATTGAACAATGTCTGAATCAAAGATTTGTTCTAAGCATCCCACATTATGTCCTCTTTCGAAAAGTTTCTTTTGTCTGGTAAAGCCTGGCCACAAAACACTTTCCCATCATTGGGGGCATATATAGTAAAACATGAGCTTAATCTTGTCCCCAAATTTCTCTTCACACCTAAACCCCTACCTTCTGTACCCTTGTGGACTGCTTCTAATGCAAATGGAATATCCCTTCACAGACGCTTCCTTTGTCTTGGTAGAGGTGTTATTGTTGAACTTTAACTGATAAGTTAGGCCCTGTGCTGCGCTACCTTCTGTGCAAGTAACCCTACTGGTCTCTCCAATAAGTCTCTAAACATGGTTTGTGGGGATTAATCACTGATTGGATTTGAAATTTATAGAGGGCAGCATTCACCCGAAGGCATCAAGGCGCTAAACTAGCCGTCCGGGAGAGGACCACCAATACACAATCAATCAATCAGTGACACTTATATAGCGCGCTACCTACCCGTAGGGTCTCAAGGCGCTGGGGGGGGGGGGGGGGTGCCGCTACTGCTCGAACAGCCAGGTCTTCAGCTTCTTCCTGAAGGCGAGGTGGTCTTGGGTCAGGCGCAGGTCGGTCGGGAGGGAGTTCCAGGTCTTGGCGGCCAGGTAGGAGAAGGACCTTCCTCCCGTAGTCGCTCTTCGGATGCGGGGGACGGCGGCGAGGGCGTGGTTGGCTGATCGGAGGTGGCGATTGGGCGCGTAGAAGTTGATTCGGCTGTTGAGGTAGCTCGGACCCTGGTCGTGTAGGGCTTTGTGTGCGTGGGTGAGGAGGCGGAAGGTGATTCTTTTGTTGACGGGGAGCCAGTGGAGGTCTCTCAGATGTCCGGTGATGTGGCTGGTTCGTGGGATGTCGAGGATGAGTCTGGCTGAGGCGTTCTGGATCCGCTGGAGTCTCTTCTGGAGCTTGGCGGTGGTACCGGCGTAGAGGGCGTTGCCGTAGTCCAGTCGGCTGGTGACGAGGGCCTGGGTGACTGTCTTCCTGGTCTCGGTGGGGATCCACCAGAAGACCATTCTATCTGCCACAGCTAAGAAATTAGCCGGAGAATATCCATGTCTTAAGAGCCTTCTTGACTGGCAGGTGAAGAGGGATGCTGCTTAAGATAAGAGAATTCCAGAGTTTGCTTGCGGTCACAGAGCATACTCTATCGCCCCACTTATTTCTTTTGGTTCTCTGCACCGCAAGATGCAGTTGGGGATATGAGCAGAGGGGTCTACCAGAGGAGTGCCAGCAGAACATGGTTTTTAATCTTGCAGGTTAAGAAAGAGAAGGTGCCTTGTGTACCATACAGAGTGATTTGAAGCGAAGGAGTTTATTGATGGGGAGCCAATAAAGGGTTTCTAATCCTTTCCCCGCAGACTTTTTTTTTATTTATTTTTTTATTTTTTTTTTAAATGCCCAGGACAAGTCTTGCCAGTGCATTCTGGAGTTTATATTGTGTGCTTGTTAAAGTTACCGCTGTCCAGTCTGAACATTACTAGGGCAAGAGCGATCTGTTTGCGTGCTGGCTGTTGGCTGAGGGGGAAGATTTTATTAAGCATCCTTATAATCCAGGTGCAAGTGGAGATGGTACGGTTCGTTTGGACATGAAGGTCAAGTTCAGTGTCAAACAGTACTCCAAGATTCCTGGCCTTCTTGCCCGGAGTTGGAGAAGATCCTAAGGACTCTGGCCAGCACTTGCTGTTCCAGCGCGATGTCCTGTCCCTAATGCAAAAATCATAGTTTCAGTCTTGTCCCCATTCAGCTTCAGGAAGTTACATGACATCCACTCTGCCACTTTAGTCATGCAACCGAGAATATTCTCTGATGCGAATGATGAACCCCTAGGGGTTGACACTATGATCTGCGTGATCATTGCTGCTAGGGGTGCAACATAAAGATTGAAAAGTGTGGGGCTCAGCGATGAGCCCTGCAGAACTCTACAGGGTAAAACAAAGGATCCAGAGTGGAAGTGCTGTAATTTTACTCTTTGAGAGCTTTCCATCAGAAATTAGGCTAGTGCTTCGTTGGAAATGCCAAGATTCTGGAGTCTGTCCAGCAGCAGAGATGGTATCAAATGCTGCAGACAGATCAAGGAGTATCCGCACCAACCCTTCCTTGCATCCACAGTGCGCCTGATGTAGTCAGTGGCTGTTATTAGGGAGGTTTCCATCCCATGGTGTTTCCTAAAGCCGAACTGAGTCATTAAGCCAAAGTTGCTGTTCCGCAGTTTCCATCAACTGGATATTAAGATGCATCTCTAGGATCTTTGCAGGGGCTGAGAGCAGGGAAATAGGACGGAAGTTCTTTCAATCCCCGGGGTCTAAGTTAGAATTTATTAGAAGAGTCCTAATGATGGCTTGCTTCCTACTACGAGGATAGGATCACATTATTAATACGTTTACAAAGAGGTTCTGCCATGATGACTGCCATGTGAAGAGCTGCTGGAGTGCAGGCTTCTAGGAGTGATCCTGCATGGGTTTTCAAAAGATATTGTGCGAACTGTTGGGACGAAAGGATAGTGAATTTACAGAGACCATTGGTGTTGTTGCTTAAGCCAGGTGGCACCTCCTGGGCAATTATAGTATGTCTGCCAGAGACCACTGGGTGACTAGATGGCCTAGATTTGGGATCAAACTCTGTGTAGATATCCATGATTTTGGACTGAAAAGGGTTGCTAGCTGATCGCAAAAAGCTTGTGAAATATCCGAGTCTGCTCAGGGTTGAGAATCTGAGAGCTGTTGTACTAGTCTAAATGTTTTAGTGGAGGATACATTTTATATTTTATAGGTACATTATTTATACTTTTCTTTCATCACTATGTGTGAAGTGATTAAAACATTAGTTAATTTCATTTCTTTGTCATACAAAAATATTATTTTTCCAATGAACACCTATATCTACATTTAATCTTGAACTGATAGTTTCACATTAGTTCAACAAAACAAGTAGATGTTAAATGCAGTACATTTCTCAATTCAGAGTCTCTTCAAAGAAGGTTATCACATCTATATACTGAAATGCCTTGATCCTTTTGCAGTGGAAGTCAAACATCCATTCAGTGTACCTGTAGAGACCTTTGCCAATACTTTTTTGTTCAGTGATTATAGCCTTTCATGGATTGCATCCTACACACGTTTTGTGGTGTGCTCCCACTTCGTCAGAACTCTGTGCTCTCAGAACTGTATATGCCTTCAAGAGGATTTAACATATAATCTGTTGATTTGCAAATCCATACTCTTGTCATGATTTAACTACACTTGAATGTAAACTTTTTAATTTCCTAATTTCAGCTGCGTTAAAATCATTACCTGTTGGAAAGATGTTTCAAAGTTATCAGTTCATGCATGGTGGTCTTGGGTTATTTTTACGAGAAGAGGAGCACAATTATCTTTATCCGGGGTCTGTCAAAACTCACCTTCATTTAATTTGGGTTCCTATAGATATTTATTTATCGAATTAATTTCAAATATACTTTGTTTTGTATTTAGTTCATATTTCATTATTTTAGATAAGTAGCTCACTTTATTGCCTATTATCTGATAATTATAGATTTCCTTCCCTTCCTCCCCCTACTTTTAGTTGTCTTATTACATTACTTGTGCTTATACTTGGAAAAATGAATTTGTTATATATTTCTGTATGTCTTGTTTTTTGTTAATTATGATAAAAACCTCAATAAAATATTTTGAACACAAAAAACTGTATATGCCTTTTATAGCTATTGCTAACCTAGATTATACATTTCGATGTGATTAATATTCCATATCTATTGAAGATATAGATACATCACATGTTCTCTGTGATAAGTCGATTTGTCGACTCAATTGCATGATATCTAGTATTGCTCACATGCCCTCAAACTACAGATGTGATATCCCAAAGGTCTCCAGAACTGCTAGGCACAGCATCCAGAATGAACCCAATTTAGCGATTGCTTCCCACAAACCATGTTTAGAGGCTATATGCACTGTGGTGTGCAGTGATTAAACAGTGCCCACCTTTCATGGGAGGGTTCAGACCCTGAACATTCATGTTAGACAATTCACATGACCCTATCAATTGTTAATAAAGTTTGACCTGCTTGTATGATATCTCAATATTATTTAATACTACTTTTTAAAGACAACTGTTCTCTGTGCCAGATTGTCTGTTTATTCACCTTAAATAATATCCATGTGTTATCACTAACTTGTCTAAACCATCCCAGTCTTTATCTCTTACACCACCCCTCTGGATCAAAAATAGTACAAACAGAAAAACCTCCATCAGAACGTCACAGCGTAGTGCATCCTTGTTCCAACCGTAAACATTTCTTGGTTTTTAGAAAGTCTTTGCTCTGCCTTGTTTTTCTGTAATTTCGTACGCCAAATTCAATCTGCAGTGAGCTTTGCTTCTTTCTTTACTTCTGAATATTGCCTTGGTCGACAGGCAATATTTAAAGACTTTACAAAAGTTCTAATTGTGCTGCATATCATTTTTGTAAGGATTGAAAAGTCCATTAAACTTATAGGGCTGAGCTTACCACAACATAGTGCCCAGTTGTAGGGAAGTGGAGTATTATGCAGTGAGGCTGGTTAGGCTTCACTATGTGATACTCTCACAATACCCCATATGGGTCCGTTGGATTCCCACTAATGAATCCTTAGCTCAGTCCTGGTAGAGTGGCACAGAGCAGTCAGGCTTTACTAGAGGAACATGTGTTAAGCATTTCAGAGTAACAACTCGGTCGATTAATAACTGACACAACTGGAAAGAAATCGGACCCAAATTTATAAAAATAAAGTAGATTTTTTGTTAAAATTTAGACACCAAAACGTACCAACTAACGCAGTCGGATGAGTATAACTGGAGTTACGCATTTTAGAAAGAAAAATCAGTTCAATTCACTGCAACAAAACTTTAGCGTTCCAGTCAATGGAGAAGAGCACTAGTGACAATTGGTCACATGAATGTCGAATCCAGTGGAAACCACTGCGGGGTTAGGTGATGCGGGTCCCAGGACCAGGCCACACCTATCAGTCGAACTTTACCTTGGCTTGTAGGGCTCTGGTGCAGAGTGCTGCTGGCTATCCCAGGTGCTGAAGTGTGATCTGGGGAGAGATGGTTTTCCCGCTTAGAAGGTGTTTATGAGGAAACTTAGGCAAAAACTCCAACAGGGCCACTGAGGTGAGACGTTAAAGATGCTACGGAGGTCCCTTGAGGTGCCGTCTCGAACAAAGGTAGTGATAGCTGGACTGGCCACCAATAAGTCTTGGCAGTGGCAAACTCAGCTTGAAATTACTCCGACGTCCTGGAGCTCAGGGAAATGCAGTAGCCACCTTAATCTTGCTGGAGGTCAGGACTATAATCCTTCAATGCTTGAGACTATTTACTTTTGGGAGGTCCCACGGTGAGCCCTATAGCCAGCGATTCTTTGGAGTGTTCGGTGCCTGCTGGCTGCAGGGGATTAGTCCCTTTAGTCCAAAGGAGTTCTGGAGTTGCCTTTGGCTCTCAGAAGTTCCTCGTGCTGGGGGAACCGTAGTCTGGGGTGAGTAACAGTTGTGCAGTTACAATATGGTTGCCATAGAAGCAGAGTATCGCAACTTTCCATTGTGCAGTTTGTGAAGTCAGACTCTGGTCTCTTCTTTGCCCTTCCTTGCAGGTCGAATCATCTGAGGTTCTGATGCCAGGGGTAGGGGCATCTGACATATATTAAAAATAGTGCTGTGACCTTGCAACTCATGGTGAAGGAAAAGTAGAGTTGGGGAAGTTTGCGCTGCTCCTGCAGTCCTGCTGTTACTTGGGTCACTCAGGGTGACACAATCAGTGCTACAGGCCCTGGTAACCCCTTCAACTCTCATGCCCTGGATACCAGTGGTACCACTTTCCAAGGACTTATAAGGGGGTCAAAGTCCTAGTTGCATGCATCAGTTTCAGGGAGAGAGCACTGGCACTTTAGCCTGGTTAGAAGCCTCCAGGTCACTTTCAGACTCGTACCCATCAGCATTGGAGATAAATGTCCCACACCAGTGTGGTGCATTATACTGAACGTAACTTTTAACTAAGCCTGAATCTCCTTGAATTAATATTCTTGAAGTTAGCACTTTGGAATAGACTCTCCTTATGTAGCACTCATTCATGCAATGCACAACGTATTCTAGGCCATGCTGGTATTGCGGCTCTAACTATTTGCTGGTTATTAATACAATCCTTGCATAGCAAAAAACAGCAGCAAAGGTTATCAGAATTTTACTGTATCCCACATTATCAAAGCTCTTATTGAGTTCACGTTATAAAACTGGCTAATATACACTGCCTTACCACATAAACTGTCATTCTTATCTTAAGTTCTTAAAGCACATAAAACTTTCGTAACATCCCATAAAGCTCACGTGGGTTCCATGGCTTCGACCTATTATAGTTATGTATAACACGTTTAATGTTGAAAGAACAGTGCATGATAACCTAGAAGAGTTCTGGGTATAACAGGACCACAAAAGATTATGCTTTTATTGTAGGGCTATTGTAAGGCAGAAGAGGTGAGTTGTGAGTAGTGAAGAAAAGGAGTGGTAAAGATCAAGGCTGACATTTACAGATTTCATTATTTGGAAATAGTGGATCCTATTGAAGTGCTTGTAGAATCTTCACTATTAAACAGACATGCGCTGCACATTTAGCACACATATTTTCCTGGCTGCCTGAACTGAACAATAACCGTGTCTGTCAGACTGACATTTGCTCAGTGTAAAAGACACTTTTTATTTTGTGTAAAAAGATTTGGGGGGGGTGGAGGTCTCTGGCATTAAGGATGGGCTGCTGATGTTCGCGATACTGCTCTCTCTTGCACCCAATATAACTTTGATTCTGCCTCAGGTCCTAGAACATGTTAAGCCACAAAGACTGACTTGGGTGTTAACCATTCCTAGGCTGCATGACCATTTGCCAAACGCATTTTGATGTTGCTGAGTTGTTCACCAGATAGTGAGTCTGTATACTGCCACGTACATCAAACCCAGGCAGGATTGTGAGGATGTTGGTTGAATGTAGTGATATATTGTACAAAAGTATATTTGATATTTTTAAAAACCTTTTACATGATTGTATTGATGCCTATATCCTCAGGTAGCCATTTGTTTTGGGGAGAGGTTGAACATGTCCTTGGAAATCATCAATACGCAAATGTTTCCTTCCAATACAACCACATGTGAAGGAATTCTTCTGTTTAGCTCTGGTTAGTGCTTACAGCTCGTTCAGTAGAAAGGATCTGGGACCTATGGTGCTTGGTGTAAAGTTGCGTGGAAGGGCTGAAGTTCAAATCTGCATTTGATTTCAGGGCTGTCTAAGGTGCCCTGCACTCTTAAAAGCAGTTGTTTATGTCTGCACAGAATCTGCTCATGCAGTACTGAGCAAGCTAAGCAATTGTTCAAGGTGCAGTATGATTAGCAAGCCATGTGACTCTAATGAAAAAGGAAAGTGACGTTGCATGTAGATTCGAATAAAAAGATCAATTTATCAGTAAATTAGATATAATCTCTTAAGCACCAGAGGTTTTTATTTTTCACTAATACTGAAACAACTGTCTAACTTCCCAATCTGTGTGCTGTAGTTACTGGTAAAGGAAGGGTATCGTATAATGAAAATGAAGAATGCTCAGACATATTACACACTTTCTTCCCCTTTTAGAAAGGATGGAAATGTGGCATGTGTAGGAGTATTCTGAAATGTTTCACACTTGCGCTTGCTAAATACCTGTAAAAATAGCCTTTAAATTCCTTCCCTCTTCCTTACAGCACCTCCTCCATCCTGCTTACCATAATGGTCTCTTAAAGGTTCTGTATTTTCAGCCAAAGAATACAATGTTTTAGTTGGTATGTTGTTTATACACATTACCTTTCATGATAATACGGTTGTGAGATTCAAGAACAAAGACTACTTATGTACCATCACATACCCAGAAGCACAGAGATTTATTCCATGATTTTCCATGTGAATAATGGAGGGGGTCCGGTAAGCCCAGTGGGTTGCCCCGGCTAGCAGTGTACTTTTTCAGTATGGAAGTGAGGTAACGGGTTTTTAGGAACCCGTTTGGTGCCAGGGGATAACACCCGAAGACCTCTGAGTTCTCCCTGTTCCGGACCACAGAAACACGGAGTCTTCTAGTCGAGTCAGAGATCAAGTTTTATTGGCAGCTACCAAGTAACAGGTGTCCTAGAAGCATGACAAACACGGGTCATGTGTTCTCAGGAGACTGTTCGTTTTTACAGAACCAGCCTTCTCCTTATATACAGAAATAATAGCTGCAAGCAAGAATTCTTGAGTTTATGATATGGCTATACACATTTCTACAATAATACAAAAGAGCGAAGTCATGTAGGCAAGCCCGTATTTTAGGTGTCCAATTCGTGATAGATTACCTAGCCAGGCCCGGAACTCCCATCAGATATCGGTGAAGCCCCAATAAAAGAAGGCACCTCCTAGTCATAAAACTGGCCATAAACAGGGAGCGTGGCCAGGTGTGTATGTGTGTAGAAAACATGATCTGTACGCGGTGAATGGTTTGTGATATGTTGTGCATTGATGCTATCGTGTTTGGCCACTGGGCGAGGAGCTGCCCAAACAGGTTTGGCTGGAGGCAAGGGAGTCAGTTGGGACAGGTCAGGGAGAAATCAGGGAAGGTGGACGTGTCCTTTTAGATCAAGCTCGACCTTTAATTGACTTATCATGAGGGCAAGACACAAGATGGATACCGTTTACAAAATGGAGTCTGAGGGGTCGGGACGGAAACTACGATTCAGGGGTGTTAGCATGTCTCGATCATGACGCAAATGCATAGGAATGATGTCCTAATCATTATCAGTTCGTCGACACCAAATTCGTCATGGTACGTTGATGTTTCGGGACATGGGTATTGGACCTCGATACTGGGACAACAGTAGGGTCCAGAATTTCAGAACCACAGACCCTCCTTTTGCCCTCATATAAGGCAATAATTCATGTTAATCCGAGTCTAAATCTGTATGAAGGAATTCGTGGAGATGCTGCTGTAGCATCATTCTGTTGCTCAGTTCGTCCCTTGACACAGGCTTCCGTACACATGAGGTGCACAAAGGCCACATAGTGCAGGAGCGCACTGTACACACAGACATAACATAAACAGAAGTGCCAAGATCATCCCAATGAAGATCAGTGTTTTCCATCCCCAGGTAGCGATCAGTTCCCAGAACCACCCTAGTAAGGACCAGTCCCCTTTTTCTACGTGAAGGGAACCAGATATCTCGTGTAACTTAGAGATGGCCTGGTACACTGTCGGTGCGTTATCAGGGATGAAAATGCAACAACTGGATTGGATCACTCTACACACACCACCACGATCGGCGAGTATGATATCTAGGGCAACTCGGTTCTTAAGGGTCATAAGTCGATCCGACTGAAGTTCGGTCGTCAAATTGCCAAGGGCTCCGGCCGTTGTAATCCCGGCGGATTCAACTATCCTCGATAACTGGCGAATATTCTTGCTGTTCACCATAGGCCCCCAAAATGGCAGAAAACCCTTTGCGAAGTCAGCGAATTCCTGACCCGCGGTGTCGTCTTTACTCACGACCCCTCTAGCTGTCCTTGTCCGATGGTAATCTGCTCTGGCCGTGTAGGTGGGAGGCAGCAGAAATGAGATAAAACATGTACCTGAGAAGTCAGGGGGCAACCAGGTGTAGGCTTGGTCATGGCAGACGAAATACGTGCCTTTGGCAGCTAATAGTATAGGGGAAGTTCGGGAAGCGAACACATAGGTTTCCCTGCATATACTCTTTCCTAATTGTGCTTTGGGATCCCTGCCAATACCTTGTAAACATAAGTGACCTCGGTTGGGTACTATCCAAACTGGGTGGGATTTCTTTGCTGTCTGGCTCTTACTCAGGTAAACCCCATATTTAGTTACGTTCCAACGAGTGTACGGAGTGAGTTCATCTTTGGGAATCGTAAGATAGGTGTCGAACTCTCTACTCATATTTCTTATCCCTGCTACTAGTGCCTTGTTACTGGAATCACTCTCAGTAGAACGGGTCAGGTATGGTTCTAGGGCGAATAGGAACATGGTCTGGAAAGCCCACAGAGAACCATAATAACTGAATGGCAGGATGAAGTATGGGATACCCTTATCAGTCGTGTGCGGCATGAGTCCGCATACCCAACAGTTCGATGTGTTCATTATGGACTGGTGTTGGTGTAGAAGTTGAATGAATGAGTTATTTACAAATTCGAGTCTTCTGGCAGACTCGTGTTCAGGTAGAGGGTGAAAGTAGTGTGGAGAGATAGTAGGAGGAGTTGGTGGCCGGGTGTCATTTGAAAAAGTAACTTAGAATACGAATAGAGTATAACCAGTCAAAAACATCGTTATGCTACACAACATTAAAATACATGTTATCAAAAACCTTCTTTTGGCCAGTACAGTGCATAATTGTCTTTCAAAGTTCGTGAGTCTGGTAGGTCTCTTTACCCTAGGAAACTCCATCCTCTAGTTGCTGCCCGCGGTGGTAGGTTGGTTCTGCCAGGGAGTGCGCTCTGTTCAGTCCGGGGTAACTCCCTTGGACCAACCAGAACCATTGACCTAAACGTCCCCAGTTGCACTCCCCAGACTTCAACCGCGACCCTAGCAGCAGAACCGGATGGCGGTTCGAAAATCTCAAATGAGCAAGTTTCCTGAGAGAGCTGAAAAAATCAAAAAATAGTTCTCGGGGGAAGGGAAGTCACATTAGTCTCTTTGTCTTGACCTTAGATTATATTCTTTCCCAGGTACGGTGTGGTCTTCAAACAATGTCTCAGGTTCGGTAGTGTCCAACTGCATTGACGGTGGCACAAGTCCTTGTAAAATATGATCACTCTCCTTTTCGGTACCAGTTTCTTTTAAACGTGCATCGCTGAAAGGGATGAAGCGAGGTATGGATTCTGTCTCGGGAGTTGGCAATTCCTTCGTTGACCCACCGGTCGTATGGAAGGGGCAGAGGGACCCGTTTACAATGAGTCCCGTGCACCCAGTTCTTTTTGCCTTCCACCCGAACAGCTGATCTCGTGGAAAGAATTACCAGGTATGGTCCAGTCCACCTCGGCTGTCCGTTGTTTGTGCGCTGGAAATTCCGCACCAAGACCCGTGTGCGATGGAGTGACCTGGATCGTCAGAGGCTGGCGGAGAGGAACTGTGAACCTGTTGGTGTAAAACACGCAATTTAGTTGTTAGTTTGCACAAATAGTTAAGCAGTACGGGGTGCTCTATTTCGCTGAGTTTCTTTGGCCTTGGCACGCCCCAGACGTTGGCTGGGCGGCCAAACACTATCTCATGGGGGCTAAGTCCTAACCTGGAATGGACGGTCATTCTGGTTGACAAGAGTGCTAGGGGCAAGGCGTCAGGCCATCCAAGACCTGTACAGGCTTGGATCTTGGCTAATTTGAGCTTAAAAGTGCCATTGTAGCACTCTACTAATCCAGCTGATTGGGGGTGATTCGCAGAGTGAAACTTTTGTTGTATGCCTAAACACTCACACTCTCTTCATCACGCGTCCTACGAATTCACTTCATTATCACTCCAGACGATTCTAGGCATGCCGAATCTCGGGAAGAACTCTTTGACAAGGGCTTTGGCAGTTGACAAGGCAGTATTGTCCTTAAGGGGGTATGCTTCCACCCACCTGGAGAAAGCGCAAACAACAACGAGCACATACTTCAGATTGTTGCATCTCTCCATGTGAATGAAATCGAGCTGCAAAACCTCGAACGGATACGTTGGAGGCGCAAAATGACCAGCTGGAGTTGGGGTTCCCCTACCGGGATTGTACTTCAAACACACCATACAGTTTCTGACCACATTCTCTGCATATTTCGGGATATTGCTATTTTGCCATACTGGGGCCAATACTTTACAGATTCCTTTCGAACTGATGTGCGCAAATCCATGAGCCATTGTTACTACTGCAAGTACATATGCGTTGGGTAATAGCCATCGCTGGTGTTCTGACAGTTCGACCCAACAACCATTCGCGTCTAGTCTACCTTTACTTTCTCTCCATTCATTCACCTCTTTCTCAGTTGCCTCGGCTTGTATAGATTTCACGCTTTTGATGGTGTCCTCACACATTCCCACATCAGTAATCCATCTAGCGGGACCTACAACATACATCCGACTCATTGTGTTCCTTGCAGTCTCTTTCGCAACCTCATCTGCAAATGCATTCCCGCGGCCAACATCATCCTGAATCTTTTTGTGTGCACTGCATTTTACAATTGCAACTTGTAGTGGCAAGGTCAGTGACTCGAGGAGTTCATTAACTAACTGACCATGTTGTATCTTTGCACCATGTGACGTAAGAAACCCACGTTCACGCCACAATCTCCCAAAACTGTGAGCCACACCAAAGGCGTATTGGCTCAGTGTACACATTCACTCGCTTTCCTTTCGCTAACACACATGCTCTGGTAAGCGCAATTAGCTCTGCAGCTTGTGCAGAATTATGGGAAATGCGCGCGGTCTCTATAATGGTGTGTAATGTCGTTACGGCATATGCTGCAGTCGTATCACCATCCGGCAGCTTGAAACATGAACCATCAGCCCATAAAGTATTGTTGCATTCAGGAAGGGGAGTGTCCTGTAAGTCTACTCTCCCTTTTGTCTCTTCTTCTGTCCTAAAACAGAAGTCATGGTTATCAATCTTGTCTGTTTGTCGGAATGGGTAATAACGTTGCGGGATTCAGTGCATCGCACCTCTTTATGTGGATATGACTTGCTAGCAGTGTAAGTTCGTAACTGGATAGTCGAGCGCTAGTAAGGTGTTGTGTCTTCGTCCTGTTTAGTAAAATGTCTACTGCATGCGGAACCATAACGATCAGAGTATTGTTCATGACTAATCCAGCGGATTGTCGGATGCAGACAGCTGCTGCGGCGGTAGCCCTCAGACAACTTGGTAGGGCTTTAGCCACAGGGTCTAGAGTTGCCGAAATATACGCGCATGGGCACTGTCTGTTTCCAAAATGTTGTGTTAAAACTGATAATGCACAACCTTCCTTCTCATGGACATATAATGTAAAAGGCTTACTGTAGTTGGGGTTTCCCAACACAGGAGCCGAACATAATGCATCACGCAACTTGTGGAAACTCGTCTGGCAATCTTCAGACCAAGGCATAGGATTTGGCGTGTCTTTGCAGAGTAGTGCCAACAAGGGTTTAGCTAGTAGTGAGAAATTCGGTATCCATTGTCTACAGTACAATGTAATGCCCAAGAAGGCTCGAACCTCTCTCTGTGTCCTTGGGGCACTCAGTTCTGCAATTGCCTGTATTCTTTCTGGTGTCAGTCTCCTTCCCTCCTTCGACAAGATGTGACCTAAGTAGGTTACTTCTCGTCGGCAAAATTGTAGTTTGGAAAGAGACTTTGTGCTTCATGTCACATAAGTTACGTAATAATAACGTAGCTTTCTTGCAAATCTCTTCAGTGTCTGCAGCGATCAGCAGATCGTCTACGTACTGAATCAGAGTTGAACCATTCGGTAGAATAATCGTGTCTAGTTGTGTTTTCAGTGCCTGACTGAATATTGATGGGCTTTCGCAGTAGCCTTGAGGAGCGCACTTGAAGCGGAAGCTTCGTCCTCCTAAATTGAATCCCAAAATATCTCTACTCTCCTCGGCAATCGGGATGCTGAAGAAAGCGTTCTTCAGGTCGATCACCGAGAACCAATTTGCTCAAGCTGGAACCATCGTCAATAAAGCAGTAATGTCGGGGACAAGTGGAAACTGTGGGATAACTGTCTTGTTCACATCTCTGAGGTCGATCACGAACCTGTACACAGGCGGTTGTAAAGGATCAGTACGCTTTAAGACGGGCAGAACTGGACTGTTACAAACATTTCCTGTTTGTTCGATGACGTCTTTATCAATCAGGTCATAAACAATCGTCAATAATGCATTTTCGCATTCGCTAGATATTTTGTATTGGGGAATACGTGGCAACCTAACATTGGCTTTCAATGTTATGACATACGGTGCTATCTCCAAACGACCTACATCATTAGAGCCATTAGCCCAAAGTATATCAGGAAGTGATAACAATTCAGTTGGAATATTGTCCTTTGACAAATACATTGGAGAAATGACTTTCTTACCTAAAGTAAGTTGTACTCCCAAGGGGGAACAGTACAAAGTCGCATATAACCTTTTTAGCAAATCCAAACATAACAAATTTTCACCGCAACCTGTTGTAAGAATGAGGGGTGCTTCTAATCTGCACGGGCCAATAGAAAGAGATATAGGACTAGAGATCGGGTTTCTAACAGGGGCGCCAGAGAAACCTACTGAAACATTCATTTCGCCAGACAAAGGTGCGCCAGGAAGTTTCGAGTGCATGATAGAACTTTTTGTAGCACCAGTATCCAGCAGAAATGGCTGACACTCCTGAGGTAATCACCTCGACATAAGGTCCATTCTGATCTAATGGAACAACTCCCTCTTTGTCCATGGCTGTCCTAGCAATCGTTACCCTCATTTTCGTGTTCGGTGTAATAGTCGTCAGCATAGTACTGAGCTGACCTGGACGACGCATTATTCTGTTGGTCAAAGCTGTTCATCGAATTCTGAGGCGGAAAAGAAGTTGTATTCTGGGTGAAATTTCCACAGCCCCTACCTCTAGGGGCATGTTGAACACCGTTTCCCCTTACACCTGAAGCACCGCTCGAACGTCGCGCAAGAGCCGGACAATTACCTTTAAAGTGACCCTCTTCCTTGCAATATGCACATTGATTCGGGAAACTCGTTTCCTTGCGCGTTTCTCGAATACTGCTGTTGTTGATAATTGGGCTGACTAGCCGTACGAGGCGGATAGGCTTGCTGGAGAAGAACTTTAGTTTTTAAATCTTGTCTTTTTGTCGACTTTATCTAGCTCGTCTTTGCGCCTATTTTCGTAGTACTGGGCTGTAGCTAAAATTTGTGCTGACGTAGAGACAGCCCAAGCACTCTCTGAATCTTTCAGTTTATTACACAGTTCAGGGATTAAATTATGTACAAATTTGTCTACAAACAATCTTTGACCACCCTCTGTAGCCATATCCTGACCACTATGATCGGTGAAAGTCTCCTCAAATATTGTGAAAAAGTCACACATTCTCATCTCTCTTCTGCTTGCACGCAGATAGCTTGTCCCAGTTTACGCGTACTTCAGGCATTATCGTTTTCATGTACGCGATAATTCTACCGGGAAGTTCAGGTATTAACGGCTCAGGTTTAGAACCACCAATTTGTCTAGCATCTATAGCGGCAATGTTCGCCCATGAGTCACCTAGTTCTTGGTCATGGTTCGTATGACATATTTTGCTCCATAGAGGATGTGGAACAACGTTCCCAAACATGTCTATCCGCTAAATTCATTATACATGAGCTTGCAGTTTGTGATAACTCCTTATAATACCCAGTCGGGTTTTTACGAGGATCAGGCAGTGTCTGCTTGAGTGCTAAGACATCGGATCTTTTCCAGGGGACATGTACCCATACACGCTGGAAATGAGGCAGAATTGGTGGATTCTCATTCGCATCACCTTCCCTCCAAACCGGAGGAACCTCTCTCATGGGGTACTGTCTCGCTCTTTTCCTTCCTGGTGCATCGTCTTCGTGACATGATCTAGAGACGTTTCCCTTACTCCTATAAGAGAGCAATAACTCTATCGCTTTCTCAACATCTGCACCTATAATCATACCTTCATAGAACTTAAAGCGTGTACGCCATAGTTCGTTCATTGTGTATTGGGATCATTTGTCTTCACATCTTCGCCCAGATATACACACATTTCTTCGAAAACTTATCTGAGTGGGTGCATTCCATTGACGGAAAACTTCCATAACAGACTGAACATCATATCTAACAGTATCCGTAATCCATTTACGGGCTAGTTCATTCAGCACTTTTCTTTCCTCGTAATCAGGCAATTGACTACGTAACTGTCTATCTTCTGTTTTAGGGGTCGTTTTAGGCGACCCGAAGAAAGGTGAAAGCAGACCAGTGACGGTACCTGTCACTCTGTCTAATAGAAGGAGAACCTTGCGGAGGAGCAAGTGCATCGGAAAAAACAGGCTGAGGCAAAGAAGTAGAGGCAATAGCAGAGGAAGTTGAAGTAGTAGCAGACGTAGTATCATAGACAATAGCTGGAGCTGTAGGCAAAGTCGTAGAAGTAGATGGAGTAGGTAGCAAAGATGGCGGCCCTTGAGAAGGCTGCGCCGGAGAAGTAGAAACCAGCTGAAGAGGAGCTGGCGTTCGTGCAAGAGCTGGGTTACGTGCGCCGGGGCGCGGTATAGTAAAATGCTTTGGCGTTGTAGTAGCGTCTAACGCATACGGTGGAGGTGAGCTTAATAAGTGGGACATTAATGGATCTCTCCTCTTGACCTTGTCCCTTATTTGGTAACATCGGGTAGCATTTATCTACTGCTAGTTTCTTGCTCCGTATTTGTTCGCTTTTTTGCTCTTCCTCGTTATCCCTGTATGCAACGGCAGCTTGCACCATTGACATACCTCTTTTTTTCTTTTTTGCTAATTTTATTTCTTTCTGTTTGGCTTCTTTGCGCCATAAGCGGAAAGAGTCAAACATCGCCGGCCGGGCTTTTCTCTTAAATAATTTGACCTCTAGGTTATCTAATATTTCTGAGTCAAAACTACCATATTGGAGCCATTTTAAAACACCATCCTTGCGGGTGTATTTTATCCACACTTCATTATATGTGATAGGACCTACGCCGTGCTTTACATAGAGCTCATATGTTGGAGTTCCAATCGGAGGAACCGGACAGGAATCCTCTAATCGGGAGTCCTTACTATAACCAAGACAAAACAAGTTTCCAAGTCTGCTAAAACCAGGCATCTTTGCTCACTAGTCTAGCTTCAAACTTCAAAGGATTATCTGTTACGATATTTCTCGTGAATACACAAGTCCTTCGGCTTTGGGGCTTGCAAGTACCAAATCAAAGCGTATCTCAAGGATACCAAAAACTAAGGACTGGGAGACGCTCCACTTATACTTAACTGAAGTATTTGAAAATCGGTGACGTCGCTAGAAGACTCGTCTATCGTTTCGCTCTACCAAGGATCACTGGGTCCAAAACAAGGCGATAGTCAGGGCAGCAGTCCTTCGTAGCCGTCAGGACGCGGGGAACCTCGCAGCAAATACCTTCGGAACCACGTCGACATACAGGGGTCGCTGAAGTGGCTGGCCGTCCTCTGGAATTTTCACACGAAGCTCCTCCCGAACATCTGGCTTGGACCGTCGCCGCTTGATACCGCCCCGAGTTGGGCGCCAACTGAGGTAACGGGTTTTTAGGAACCCGTTTGGTGCCAGGGGATAACACCCGAAGACCTCTGAGTTCTCCCTGTTCCGGACCACAGAAACACGGAGTCTTCTAGTCGAGTCAGAGATCAAGTTTTATTGGCAGCTACCAAGTAACAGGTGTCCTAGAAGCACGACAAACACGGGTCATGTGTTCTCAGGAGACTGTTCGTTTTTACAGAACCAGCCTTCTCCTCATATACAGAAATAATAGCTGCAAGCAAGAATTCTTGAGTTTATGATATGGCTATACACATTCCTACAATAATACAAAAGAGCGAAGTCATGTAGGCAAGCCCGTATTTTAGGTGTCCAATTTGTGATAGATTACCTAGCCAGGCCCGGAACTCCCATCAGATATCGGTGAAGCCCCAATAAAAGAAGGCACCTCCTAGTCATATAACTGGCCATAAACAGGGAGCGTGGACAGGTGTGTAAGTGTGTAGAAAACATGATCTGTACGCAGTGAATGGTTTGTGATATGTTGTGCATTGATGCTATCGTGTTTGGCCACTGGGTGAGGAGCTGCCCAAACAGGTTTGGCTGGAGGCAAGGGAGTCAGTTGGGACAGGTCAGGGAGAAGTCAGGGAAGGTGGACGTGTCCTTTTAGATCAAGCTCGACCTTTAATTGACTTATCATGAGGGCAAGACACAAGATGGATACCGTTTACAAAATAGAGTCTGAGGGGTTGGGACGGAAACTACGATTCAGGGGTGTTAGCATGTCTCGATCATGACGCAAATGCATAGGAATGATGTCCTAATCATTATCGGTTCGTCGACACCAAATTCGTCATGGTACGTTGATGTTTCGGGACATGGGTATTGGACCTCGATACCGGGACAACAGTAGGGTCCAGAATTTCAGAACCACAGAAGTCCAAATTCTCTTTAGGTCAATGCAGGACCCAACACTTTCAAATATTAAGTCAAAGTCCTGCTGATGTCTTGAGATTTGGGACCCAAGGTGTAGAGCCAAACATGGTAACTGTACCAGCCTACGGTGCATAGCTGCTGAGATCACCTTGCTGCCCTTTACTGCTGGCTTCTTTCATTTTACGATGTAGTTTTTTTCTTTGATCTCAAAATCCTCACTGGGGAAGGACATGACACTACAGCCAGTGAGGACTCCACAAGGCTGGGTACATCTTCGGGTCCTGCTGAAGCCTGTTTTTGGACCCACAAATCTGAATGATATCAGCTAGAAAAGTTAGCCTCTGTAGTCCCCTCATTGCCGGGTCTACTTTGATTCCTTTTCTTGCTTTAGTTCTCTTCTTTGGGACTTTGTCCCTTTTTTATTTTTGGATCTCTTGGGTCCCCACTCAGAGCAGGCTGGGAACCATTCATCTGTTCCTTGAGAAGCACGTAAAGCTGGGGTATAACCGACTGCAGGACCAAAAGCATCAATCCGTTCCCTAGCAAGAAATAGACTTGAGGTATTTCCTCTTCTTTTTGTATCCAGGCCCAGTAGTGTTGGTGGGAGTCATTCCAAAAGTATTCCCTCACTAGTGATTGGTGGGTGTTAAGATCTACACTTATCCTAAGAACATTTCCATAGAACCGAGTCACAGTTTAGGGTGTTCCAGCTGTACTAGGTGCAGGGATGTTAATGAGCAACTTTGCTTCCTTGCCAGCAATAAACCCACTGCGACTGGTTCTAGGCCCAAGGTACATCCTCATTTTCGCTTTCCTTCAACTGTGCAAAATGGGAGGCTGCAGCCAATGACCGCTTCACAGGCCAGGATGCTAATCGGCAGTAACTTCAAATGCCAGGTGAATAAGGTCCATGCAGCTGAAACTAACGGTCTATAGTCACTTAGATCAGCTTTCTTCTGGGAGTTTTTTTCGTGTTGTCCTGGTACTCCAAAAGCCAGTAAAATGACTAAGTCCTAATATTACTTGATGCTGAGAAAGTTGTTCCTGGTCTCTCCTACAGCCTTAGGCACTCAGGACAGAATTTGAGGCACCGGGTCTCTTTCCGTTTAAGGCCCTCCAAGTCTCCTGCAGTGTACAAATAACTGGCCAGCTGAATTTTCTTTGCAGGATTGAATCCTTATGTCTTTTGTGTCCCTGAAACAGCATGCAGGAGCTGACTGGGGCACCCACCCATGTAGATCAGTTCTAGTCACTGGGATCAGTGGATATTGGTAACCCTTTATTTCTTTCCCCAACAGGAGCAGAATCTTCTTTCTGGTATTCTGCGACATCCATGAATATTTTGAATATTGGTGGTGTTGAGGTGACATTTTTAGGTGGAGCCTAGTGCTTCGCGCAAGCACTGCTCTAGGAAACTACTTCTTGGAATCGCTCTGGGCTTGCCACACGCTCGTGCCTTTTTTTTTTTTTTTTTTTTTTCTCATTGGTCTTTGCGTGTCTTACTAAAAAAGACATCACACAATTGGTCAAAGGCGTCTGCATGTATCCGCCCACGACCTAGGCGTGCAGTTACGAGCAGGGGTGTTCTGTGTGCCATCTGTTCAGTATCGGATTTCGAAGGCTTCGCATCGCGTTCACTTTGTGTCACTTAGTGGCCACGGCCGGGCACTGTTTTCTGTAAACAGCGCTTGGTCGGTGAGTCATGGAACTCTGTTAGCATGTTTAATGCCGTGGGACTTGGTTAGCATGTTAATAACGTGTTTCTGCGGCCACACAATGCGGTGCCAGGTTTGTTCTAATCTTGCCTGTTACTCGCTGGTTTTTTCATTGTATTTTCTCGTTGCCTCATCCAGCCTGGTAATCCACTTTCAAATTGTTGTGACGAGGCCACTCGTCAGCCCTGATTATGCTATCTGGAGCAGAGCCATGTTGACAGTACCTGGATGATGCATGCGGAAGCTATCTGAACTATTTTCCAGTTTAATGATCGCAGGTTGTATATGCATCTCTGTGATACGTGTTATTTGTTTTAAGCTTGGCTGGTTTCTTGGAAGCAGACACGACATCGATTGGAGTGGATTGTCTGCCCCTGTTTTTTAGTGAGCCCTGAGACTCTGTTAGCATGTTCAATTGGGTGAGCTGTGGGATTCGATTAGCATGTTTAATAACCTGTTTCTGCGGCGACACAATGGGGTGCCAGGTTCATTCTTCTATAGAGTCCACTACACCAGAACGGGTCAGATCGCTTTACATGAGCACCAGTTGCGTTACAGACAAGCACATTATTTATTTTTAAGCACAGGGAGATTATGCTATTTGCCCAGAATCACAGGATGCTTGAGCCTCCTGCCAGATTCGTACCAAGGATGTCCATCCCTCTTGGCCCTGCGCAGGTGCCCCCGCCTCAGTGCTATGTTTCTCTCTGTTCCCTTCGCCTCCATTGACTGTTCGGTCCCCCTGACCCCAACCCATGTTTCAGCCCCTGGTGCTCCTGTTCCCCCACTTTTTGTCCTGTATGACTCACGTGTACCCCCATCCTATGTGCCCCCGTCCCGTGTTCCTCTGTTTTGTTTGCCTGTCCCGTGTGCCCATGTCCTGCAAGCCTCTGTGCCAAATGCGCCCCTCACCACTTGTGCCCGGTTCTCCCAGCTCCAGGGTACCAGGCTGCCTACCTGGCGTTGCTGCCGGCCGGTCCCGGTGCGCTCTGGCGGGGGCTGCTCCAATGGTACTTTGTGCAGAGTACGGGCTCCACGCCCCCTGACCCCGTGTCGTAACGTTTGTATCCTTTTCTTCCCTGTTCCTGCTCCGTTTCCCTTTTTTCTTTTGTGTTTAACACTGAACCATTTCTGCTTTAATTGAACTTTCCTATCCGGTCTCCTCTCCCAAACCTGTTTCTTTACTGTCCTCTGTCCATCCTCTCGGTCTCGGTGTACTTAAGGTCCCAATGGCGAGACCTATTGGCTATGCCAATGCTTGTTATCCTAGGCACTAGCCACTGCACATTTTGGCACTAGCCACTGCACATTTTGGCACTAGCCACTGCACATTTTGGTAAAATTGACAAAGTCCAATCTTTGTATTACTTCCTTGTTTGCCTTACTCTAAGCCTTGCAAGAATGATTCATAATGGTGCCATTCGGACTCCCCTTGCAGGGCTTGCTCTCTGCTCCCAGAACCATCCCTATGGAAAGAGAAAGCCCTCATCTCTCCGGTATTGAAATACCTCTGGGGCTGAAAGTTTGTGCCCTCCTTTGTGTTCTTGTTGGTAAAAAAAAGAAGGCTATAGTGGCAGTCCTTTTTGTTACCTTTTGATCCTGTCCCCGCCTCGATAACTCTTCTTAGCTAAGTGGTCAGTGTGCACAATCCTGACTGGTCCCAGTACCTCAAGACAACCCACACTAACAGCAATACCTTTTCTTGAGGGAAAATAGACAGGACGGCAGAGTCCATATTCTAGAGGAGGCTTTTATGGTAGTGGCAGAGGTAAGGCCTTGGGTAGATGTACCACTGAAACTACAGTGTCCTACCTCACATTGCCCCAAACCCTGAACATGTAACACCTGCCAGGTGTAGCCTAAGCTTATACCTTCTGCAATTGGAGGATTTAACCTTGAATCTATGGATGCAATGACCATCACCCATTGCTGTTGCTTTGGGTTTCATGCCCCCTCCACCCCAATCTTCCACCACACACCCACAAAATAAGGACTATTGATATCATGCCAACAATTGGAGGGGCAAATAAGTGTACACTCTATACTTCCTAACTACCAAAAAAAGGACAACCTGTATACCAGTCTTAAATTGGCGCGTGCTTAAACATTATATCAACTCCGCACTTCAGAATCTTCATGCGAAACATTTTCCTGCTTCTACTATGGAAGTCTACATGGTGACGCCTGACCGGGAAGATGCTTAGTTTTACATCTCTGTACCGCAGACTCATCACCAGTGGCTACGGTTTGTTCACACTGTCCTACCATTCAGTAGAACATCTTTGTGAGTGTTTACAACATGTCTAGCTGTATTGGATGTACATTTAAGGAGCAGCCAAATTTATGTTTTCCCATATCTTGACAGTTGGCTGATAAAGGGGGAATAACCTCACTTGGAAGTTGCCGCCCACAATTTAATCTCCCTAGCTTCACTATCCGTATCAAAATATTCACACTTGTGTCCACAGCAAGCCCAGAGTTTTATGGGGGCCATACTCGGCACAGTCACAGAAAAGTCTTACCCCATCAATGATGGAGTGACTGCTTTCAAAGTCTACTTCCCCCTTTACTGGGCGTAGCATCCTCCAACAGTGTGATAAAGTGGTTGTTGTTTTGAGGCCAGAATTGCCATGTACCAAATACAGTGTTGACATGCATCCTTAACAGTGGACGTTTTCAAGTTGGAGGACACAGGCACTGGTCAAGAAGAGCGGCATGCTGAAAACAGTACTTTGTTTTCACTGACGAAGGAGCAAGAAGCACTCTGTAGTGGGCATCAGTAACATCTTTTGTCTCTCATATCCTAGCTGAGATTAGGTGTGAAACAAGGATGGGACTCCAGATAATCTTCAAGGTTCCTTACCCCAATTTCTGATAAAGACTCGCTGTTTGCAAACGTTTATGCTTTAAGACAGTAGCTCTTAAACTGTGGTCCAGGGCCCCCTGGGAATCTGCAACGCCTAATCGGAAGTCTGCGACTGCTTAGAAAATGTAATAATAAAAGATTAATGTAGTGTACATAAAGAAGCAAAATGTTGAGCTGACCTATTTAAAGCGTTCTGTAAATGTGAAGGAAGTTTAAATCGGAAGCTTAAAGTTAGGTTTGAATCCTCAGTGGGGGCAGTGCAGGTACATTAAAGAGAATAGAATATGGGTGTTGGGTGGCATCAACTGAATTTAGAAAATGTCCAACCCTCCTAATGTGTATTTGATGAATGGTTTCTGTATTTTTGTGTTTTGTGTTGTGGTTCAAATCATCAAAATTGCTTACATCGGGGACCTCCTCTTCCAGTAATGACTTAGTGGGGGTCCCAGGATTCAAATAATTCATTTGGGGTCCCCAGTTTCAGTGATGATTGAGTGAGGGCCCACAGAAGTCAAAACATTAAGAACCGTTGCCTTAGGAATACCAGACTGCCCATAGCATTTTGGTACTAATGTATTTGATTGCATTTTTAATAACTGAATATAACTACAATGCTTAAATTGCTAAATAGGAGTATAGCCGCTAATTTTATAGGGATTTGTGAAGAATATATTTTGTTTTCGGGGAGGGGGTATGACCTAAAGTTTCAAGACCACTGCTTTACAGAAATGCTAGATAACAGTCACAAGCAACTGATAACTGTGAGGATCTAGTGTTGGCGAAGCCCGGTTTTCAGTACAAACTACGATGGTGTATCATAAGTTTTTTAGTAGATAATCTCTCAACCCCCTGCCGCTCTTGGCCTTTAATCCTGACACCACCTTCACAGGCTGAGCTCACTTTGCTCAATTAACCAAACCAGGACAACGATGCTCACATGAATGACTCCTACTCATAAGTGGCTCATGTCAGTACACCTAGGTCTTCCAGCTTTTTAGACAACACAAAGTGGTCGTAGTTTGAACAGACCGCATGACCACAATGTACTATATACATGTAAACAAGGAGGCACACGGTCACCTGGCTAGCCAAGACACTTGTATTGGACAACATGCCATCACAAAATCTTTTTGATGAAGCATCTCCCAAGGATAGACAACAATGTTGCAAATCCATTTGCACAAGAGTGGTAGAAGCACTCCATAAAACCCAAGTCACTCCAAAGTCTTCTAAAACTCAAAGGGATGAGTGTCCACATATATTCAGTACGTTGTACACTTATGATCAAAAAGTAAGTGGGCAAGTTGTACTTAAGATGTTGTTAACGTGTTTCTTCCCAAAGACAGCTGGGATTCTACAGGGATTCTACAGGGTAATTGTTGTTGCTCAAATCTTGTTTAAAATTAGTTGGTACAGAAAAACATTTAATATTCTAAGATCTGAACCTAACTGATGCTTTTCAAAGTGTTTTTCCTATCCGTTGTTAAAAGTGCATAGATAAATAGTTGTTCAGCAGTTTCCTGTATCCATTGTAATGTTACGGCATCAGGGTTGAGTGCCAAAAGGCTGGATAAGAAATATAATATTTTGAAAAGCAATATTAGGATATAAGATTATTAAATGCTTTTGTCTCACATTTTGAAAAATATTTGTGCAACCAATTCCCTCTGTCTTTGCTACGTAAACGCTTTGGATGTGTTAATTACCTGACAAAAAAGAACAAAAAAAATATAATCTTAACTGCAACTTGTCCTCTTACTTTTGATCCTAATTGTACACCTTATTGAATATATGTGGAACAATCATCCCTTATATTTTTAACAACTTCGGATTACTTGCATTTTAGTTTACTTGTGCAGATACATTTTGTAGTGTTTAGGGATTTAAATCCAGGTAGTAGAGCACTCGTGACCTGGAATGACCGAGTTCAGCATTACACCTTGTAACCGTTCGATGTTGAGGTTTATAAACGTTAAAGATCCACTGGGTAGAATGCATCAGGCAACTCACGAGTGAAAGATAAGCTCTCACATTCTCAACTAATACTTTATTGCTGGAGAAGTAATGGGCCTGTTTGCTTCTCACAATAACGTCAAATAGCAAAAGTTGTCCACACCTTCAGTTCATGGGTAGTGCGCCATGGATAGGTTCATCAGATATTTGCTTATTATATCCTCACACTAACACCTGTTCCTTATGTAGGACCGGACATGTGAAAGGCCCTCGTGATTGGAATTCCTATTTGCCTCGACGTGGGCATGTCAGTGTGGTACTTGAGTTACTAGAGGCACAATGGTGACACATTTATCTATCGTCGGAAGTAATTGAGAGGGTTCGATCTTTTCAGTTTAGTGACATTTTCTGTCCACTACCAGACAGACCAGCGCTATACCTGCTGATACTACACTTTGTGAAAATACACCTGGAAGCAGTAGGCGGAGAGTTTCAAAAGGCCCTGTGAGTCGAAGGAGCAAGGGTACCATTCCATGTGGGGAAAAAAAGCAGGAGCATTGGGAGAGACTGCGTTCCATTAAAACTAAGTGATCCGGAGGCAAGTGGGGTGCACCCCATAATAATAAAAGCAAAAAGCAGACCGAGACGGGTGATAACATGGAGGTGGGCAGCAGAAGCCATCTTAAGCTCGATTTCTGGGATGAGGCCTGCCTCTGACCCATTAACTCTTTCTGTGTCAACTACCTCTAATCTTTGATATGACATTTACAGAAGAAGCGTAGCAGAGGTTAAAAGAACGGTATGCAAGGGGTGGCTAGAATTAGAACAAAAAAATGCCAGTACCTTTAGTGGCAATTTAACAAGAAAATCCACAGGTAGGATTACACTGTGAGGAAGTGACTGGGGAATGGTGTGTAACGTTAGGAAGCCAGTTAAAGGATCTCGGAGCTAGAGATAGGTGTTCTCCTATAGGTAGGCCACAGGCCAAGGATTCTGTAGGCCACAGGCCAATGATTCTTTTCACAATCATGCGCTTGCGTCAAGAGTAGGTGGACAGAGGTAGAAAGTAGATTGTTTACCATGAATAACAGAGGGCAAGCATGAGCGACTCTCAGTAGAATGAGTAAATCATACTGAAGCTTCAATAAAAGCTCTTTAAAAGATGGAGCATATTTCGAATTATCTGCACAGTTCCATGAGTGTATTTGTATTTTTGCCAGGGTCTTGTGCTGTACGCAGAACAAAGCAAAAGTTTGAGATAAAGTAGGGATTCAGAGGGTTGGAACAGCGCCATGGAAACCTGTGTTTGGAATAGTTAGAAAACGTGTATGAGGTCTGAGGGAAGCAATGCGTCTCGAAGGAGAGGTAAAAGGATAAGAGTGTTAAATGTAGTTTATGGGATCAATCAAAGTACGAACAAGACCAAGGAAGATGATGGGAGCAAACAAGGGTCAGTGTGATAGTTTTTTGGGTGATTATTAACTTCACAAATTAACTTCGTGTTAGAATTTGGGGAAGAAATCTGAATGAAATCAAAAGTATTTAAAAACTGATTTAAAATGGAGTTTACAAGATAATAATTATAGTAAACATTTGTGCTTCGATATGTGTAATGTGCTTTTCAAAGTTACAAATACCCCAGTTTCCAGTTAGGCAGAAACCTTTTAAACAGTTTTTTTAAGTATGTTGATTTTACCTTTGGCAGCATTTAATAGGGCTCAGTATACTTCTTGCTCAGTGCAAGCTGTTTATTTACCCATTTTAACAGAGTAGTTTTTTTACTAAGATTACTTGGGGAAGTTTTGTATTGCATGGATATGAACAGTCGATCAGTATGAAATGAAGCTACACTAACATCTTTTCACTATATAAAAGAACATACCATGGGCTTTGACAATTAATTGTTTTACTTCTGCTTGGTGACGTGCTCCCGCGTGACCATGAGCTCAGCTGTCATCCACACATCAACAATGCACAGCATTGTGGATTTTAGGAAGTAGAAGTAAGTGTAGCTTTGTGAAGGATCAGCTGTTTGTTTGGCTGGTGAAGTGGTGTGTTCTGAGGTGGAAATTCCCGCTAGTCACTATTTTGTTACTTGTTTGATGGAAATCGTGGCTAGTAAAGCAGCATGAACCGCTGACTTCATAGGTCATCAGAAGCAATCTGTACCTCTGTTTATGTATGTAGGGAAAGATGATGTATGTAACCCAATAACTTCTGCACTGGTATGCATTAAGCTTGAAGATAAGGGCCCGTATTACTTAACTGGCACGTTGTCCTTATTAGTGCCACGGTGCACCTTTAAACTGGTGCGCTTGGTGCAAACTGGGCAGTGCTCCCTATTACAAGTGATGTGCAACCCTCAGGGCCTCGCAAGCTCACTCTTTCTTAGGGAGTGGCTGCACACTAGTGAAAAGCAAACAGGCTGTCTGAACTGGCCGGTCCGTGTTTCTCTACGCGGGCAACACATCCTGCTTAGCAAAGGGATAGGGAGAACCCCCCCCCCCCCCCCCCGCAGGCAGGTGTATAGAATAGTATAACTTTATTTCGATTACAGTTAAATAAACATAAAAGTACATTGACATGATCACATGTATAATAACACTTCCATGAATAAAACCACAATATATCACATGACCATAATAATTGGTTAAAAACTATTTGATTCTCAATTTCATTAGTGTCCGTAAGCTGAATACCCTTCAGGATCTATCTAAAAGTGCCATGTGCCATAACTAATTCATACAATGAGTCACAGCACTCCCGGCATGGAAAGCTAAAACCCTAATCAAAATGTTGTAAACCGATTACACTATTGTGTTAAATGCAGTCATATATATAAAAGAAAAAATGCAAGCTCTGATATAACCTAACTCGCAATGCATAATCCAATGAACAAGTGTCGTAATTACTAACCAAGGTTTCAGAACAAAATAAAACATAAAATAGATGAAGAATGATGTAATGGGGGGGAAAAAGAAGAAAAAAACACACCTAAATAGAATGACAATATAAAGTAAAATTCTTACAAAATATTACGTAATAAAATGGTCATAATCTACAATATAATCAGTTTAGAAATGACAATAACAGAATAAGAAACGTCAAGATTCACAGAAACCAGAGGCTACACAAATGTTGGCCTCATGCTCCACGTCAGTGAAATGAATCAATCTGCTATTAATGGAGCAACTTGTCCTTAAATACCAGGCCCAATTTAGATATCTTGACCAAGCAAACACTCTTTGTTCGCGTGTTTCAGATCTTAGAATGCATAGTGCTGCAGAGCAATGATTAAATCCTAAAAGGCGACATATTGGGATAATCCACTTTGAGCGAGGTAAAAGGTATATTGGGCAAAAGATTAAAAAGGGAGTGTTAGTTTCCTTAACCGAAGGACAGAAAGAACACTTCCACCTGAGCATTTACACCTTGCCATTTCAGCCAATAAGTTAAAAGTAAGGATACCCGTTAAGTGAAAGTATAGTATTTTGATTTTATGGGGGGGTAATCTTATCCATGTAGGGCTCATACTCTGAAATGCATTTTTGGGCTAAAACCGGTCTATCACACCCTCTGGACAAGCACCCACCATGTTTCAGTTACCAGTAGATCCTCCTAATCTGAACAGCCATGATACTGCCCACTTTTTCTCGGTTTTCCCACATTTCAGACATATGCAAACTACAGCTAAGATCCTTCACCACCTTTAACCAAGACGAGGAGCAGTTTGTATCTCATGCAATCAACTCTTTCAGCACCAGCCTGTATGAAACCAGTTCTGGGGTGGATTAGACTGTGATCCAATGGTTTATATTCCTTAGATAAACAATGTGATCAACCCTCTGTAGATCCAGGTCCCATCTCAATGGTATCAATGGAGTACTGCTTGGTAAGAGGAGAGACCTTTGTAATTGTTCTAAATGGACCAGGAGGCTCCTATAAAAGACCCCAAATTTCAGCCCCGTATAGAGCTCCAGCTAACGCAACTCCTCTATATAATTCAAATATCAGAGATATGGATGTACATCTAGACTTTTTTTTAAATGTCTGACGATCGATGTTGCAACAGAGACTTAGTATGTGACTGCACCCCATACCTGGGAGGGTCCAGGAGAGCCTCTTTGCCTGTTCCAGAGTACTGCCGTCAGCCAGCGCATTAACAATGCGCCACTTCTTTGTGGTGCATGATCGGTGTGCTTCTTTAGGGCCTGTGTGCCTCTGCGCCTGCATCCCTAATATGATGCAGAGGCCACATAATTTCCTCATTTGCACTGGAGCACATTCCCATACAAAAGAGGGAACACCTCTCAAGATAGCTACTAATATATGTCTGTACCACCATATTGACCTGGGGCTCACAAAACGTATGTACATGCTTGTGAAACACACCTTCCACACCAACCCGCCCACCTCCCTCCGGACACTGTATGTAATATAACCCCGGGGTTTTAGTCCCTTCACTGCATGCAAAAATATACTGGGTCAAGGCTCTGTCCTTGGAGCCCATGCATTTGTTTCTTCAGTAAATGTTTAATTACCCCCACCTTGTCAGGGGTTCCACTTTCTGTTTGTAGGAGTGGTCTGCCCCCCTTCACCTCCACCACCCCAAGCTTTAATTAGCATTGCCTTACCATGGTACCATCCTGTCTGTTCCTCATGCCCCCAAAAGATGGGCATTGGCAATAGGTTGGAAACCACATTTGTATAATGCGTTTGAAAGGTCCTTTGCCAAATTTACTTTAACTGCACACTTGTTTTCTTTTATGTAGATGGTTGCGAGTTGATATTTTTGATGATAGAGGGAGTCGAACCCCATGGAAAAGCTAGAAACGCCAGGTACACTATCCGAGTATATTGCAGGTTTCTGTGGCTCTTGATTGCCACCAGATATGTTTCAGGTACCCAGAATTCAGTGTTCCTTGCTGTGCTATTGAACAGTCTTCCAACATGATGTGGATTATAATCCTACATTTGTTTGAGTTTTGGCGAAGAGAATTCTCCACATGGAAAAAAAATTCTGCCACAGAAGAACAAGAGATCCTTGCAAGGAAAGGTGATTTTCATTTTTGCTCCAACACGTCAATCTACACCTACAGGTTTTGTCTCGAGACCCTGCAGGAGTACAAACAATGAGTAAAAGGCCGTCTCGAAATCTGATTTCTGAATGCACCCAGTGTTAATCGTTTGTTCCTTTTTTTAAAATTGTATTTAAGAATCTGAAGCCTGATGTACAAAATATTTTGAAGCTGCAACACCTGCTAATCACAATTACATGATTTACAAACGCAAAAATTATTTTTGCTATTTGCAAAATCCCTTTTACAAGTCGGAAGTCTTTCTGACTCATAAGGTCTTTTGCAGCCCAGTCCAAATCGCAAATAGAAGGGTGTGTGACAGGGGCCTCCCTCTCCTGTTTGTGTTTCGGACAGGAATGTTCCGGTGATTGGTCACTGCATTTAGGTCACAACCATTGATAAGATACCAGGAGGGGTGTTATCTGAATTGCAAAGAGGGAGCTGCCCCTGCGGGACATTTTCCATTTTGGCAGTTGTGACGGTGGCTTAGGGGCAGCAAGCAGCGGCCCAGAGAACACCCCCCTTTTTTTTTTTTTTTTTTAATAAAGCTGCGTTTGTTCCTTCAATCGGCACCGGCTGCTTTATTAAATAGGTACTACAAATACATGAACCTAGGTATGCTTGCACACCTCTATCCCTGCATTTGCAACGAATCAAAGGGGGTGGCAAACCATGACCCCATTTTTTGACCCCCAGCCCCCTTCCTCCCCTGAGAAACTACAATTAGCGAAGTGACCTGTTGGTACATAGGATGCATAGCAAATTGCATTCCAATTTGCAAACCAGTGGGTGTATAAGCTGCATATCTCTAGTTTGCCAATGGGAATGAGCCGGTGTATGGTTCCATTATTCTAGCCGATGTTTTACTGGACCACCTCAATGTATTTATAGCTTGCCATTTGGCATCTCAAGTGCCCCAGACATGAGTAATAGTAGTGCGCCTACTGTCACCCCAGGATTGACTTGTTGGGGAAGTAAAAGACCGAACCTGGTTCAGAAGCGCACCTAGAACCACCTGAACACTATGTTAGTTTAACTTCGCAACGGCTATGGATTTTTGCAACGACTGTTGCAAAATGAAGAAATGCTATTGGGCTAGCGCTGACTTGCTGACAATTGAAGTGAATGTGGGGCTCGGTCAGCTAGTCAGAACGGTATACTAACCTAGCCCTCGGAAGTTGAAAATGGAAGAAAATATTGCTTTTTAAGAAGGATCAGACATCTAAGTTGGAGAAGGAAAACTTAGTTTATTTTAAAATCGTATTTTTTTTCATTCAAATAATGCAGTTCTTAGTGCTGTGGAATTTTGTAAAATATGTACTTGCCCAAGGGACGAAATGCTTAAGAATTCTATTTGACTTGCATAAAATTCCACTTTTCCCATTACAGAAACATAAGCCAATTTCTCTATGATTATTTCAGTTGCAGTACAGAGAAGCACATCAAATGATGGGACCAGCCTTGAACATATAGCTCTAATGACGTTTCTAAGCAATTCTCTCATCTCCAAGCAATTCTCTCATCTCCAAATATAGCAGTATTCAATTAGACCATATAGTGAGAAAATAAAACTGCTTTAGCTACAACTTCCCATTCCCCTCCTCACTCTTCTCTCTCCCCCCCCACGAACTTAGTTTGTATTTGTGACAGTCCTTTATCATCTTCCCCCATCTCAAACATATGCCTTTAGGACAATCTGCTTATATACTGTCAGTCAAACATTCTTAGGGCTCTTAGTCTAGGTGGACTTCTCGCCTCCCTCCATATACTTCAGAGCCAGTGCCAAATGGTCACATTTATGTGTGTCCTTAGTTGTGACTGACAATATCTCGGCCTCCATATTCTCCATCACGACACACACCAGGTAGGGCTGGTTTGTTGTTTCTGTTGTCTGGCGGATGTTATCCTGGCGGATGTTATCCTGGCGGATGTTATCCTGGCGGATGTTATCCTGGCGGATGTTATCCTGGCTATCAGATACATTTGATAGACCAGCTTCAATGCCCCAGGAGTGAACCTTCTACTACTGCACCAGACAACGTCGCAGAATTGTAGTAGCCAGGTGTGCTGCTGTTGGGACTGCCACTGATGGCAGCCAGCACTTCATTCTAGTTCAAAGCCATGATCGACACTCGTTCCAAGACAAATACTTTTTTAATGTACTGAGACTTAGATTTTTTCATTCAATTTCAAAAACGATTACAACTTTTTGTTTGTCTTATAATTCTAGTAATTTTGATTCATATTCATCCAATAGTTTTCCTTGGTTTCAAAGATAAGTAAATGTTTCTGTACTGATCCATTGGCCATACATACATATGGACCTCTTTTAGTATGGTGACTTTGTATAGCAACCTCCTCAGAAGTAGTCTGCTAGTTCTGTCCTTTCTTCCTCCCAGCAACAACGTTGCGGTTCTTCCCCCTGCCCGCCCCACAGCATCTACTCTCCCCAGCCTGGCACTTTACTCCCTGAACCTAACTGAATGGAACCTGCTCCATTCTCTTCTCCCATTTGCTTCCTCAAAACGTTGCTGCAGAAAGTTGATCAGTATTTATGGCATTCTTCTAAAACATTGATCTACATTCAAATATTGATTACCCTAACGTTCTCCATTCCATCTGTTGCGTTCAAATTCAACCAAGCACTGACACTCACATTTACCCAACCCTTCTACTCAATGACTTGGCGATCAGTGTTCCCTCTCCATCCTCTCCCATTCTCCCTCTCTCTCCCCCTTCTAATGTAAGCCAAATCTTTTGGATTTGCCAGTTATTTTTGTTCTTTGCCTTCTTAACCAAGGCTGTTCAACATGCTGTGAATTTTGTATTTTTTTGGGCACGGAATCAAAGGATTTACATATACCCGGAGATATCCCCCATCCACTGCTCGGTGTGGGCCTCTTTTAATAAATCCGTGAAATAATAAATTATATGTATTGGGCATAACTTTCCTTGTTATGCTTGCGGTGCTGCTACTCCATACACTGGAACTGTTTGCTTTTTACTCTTTGTTATGCAATTCAAAAGATTCCTAGATGTTGCCACTACTATTACAGTATCGTTTTATAGCAACGATGGTTAACATCTAGTTACTCTGCCCTATCCATGTGATTATTTTCAAGTTCAATTAAAACATTTTTATAAATTCTTTTTTCCTTTTTTCTTTTCTATAGCAATAGCTCATCTGCCACCTTTGTCCCGTTATGTTTAAACTACTGAGCAGGAATATAGATTTGAGCTATCCTAGTATCTCTCAAACACGGTGGCATGGAAATTTCCGGATTCATCATGGTACCACCTCTCTCCGCTTAATTTACCTTCTTGTTTCTTCATTCTTTCTTCTGTTTAGCCCCCCCTTAGCCTCTGCCCTCTCCTACTCTTCTCTCTCCCTGGTAGATCGACACCTACAAACAGCTACTCACAACATACTACCACCCTGACAGGTGTGTTACATGGGGTTGGCAGAAAACCACTCCTTCTAAAAGGCTCTTCATGTTGCTTAACTTGCCTTCCATCCCTCTGTGCTTTGTGGTAACCTTGGGGTAGCATACAATGCGGCACCAAAACCAATATAACCATAATTATTCCTTACATTCTTGGAGTCTCTGACATTGAAAGTTGTTTTTTCCTTTAGTTGGTCTCTTTGCATAAGTGTATACATGTCATTGACTTTCTTCTCGACTACTTTGTATCTAATGCCTCTTTGCCCTATCCCTCCCATTTAACCCCAAGGCACATTGGACGTTGTCCTTTGTCTCCAGCTTTCTCTTCGCCTGTTATGATGGACTCTGTGCCAGTGGCAGGGAGCCAAGTTAATGCCAGCTGTGGGTGGTGTTTCTTGAATTCCTGACCTGTTCAGAGGTTTCTAAGGTGAAGGAGGTGGCCTGCACCCCCTTGAGCATGTTTTGTATAACAGCTGATGGACTGCTTCTGTCAGAGGACTGGGAAGGAAGGAAGTAAACAGCAGAGTGGAACGTTAAAAGACAATAACAAGAGTCTGGGGCCTGGAGGATTTGTATTGCTTCAGAGCTGCACGTCCACTTTCCTCAACTCTTAAATGCAGCTTCATGATAAGAAACTTCGTGATAACAAAGTCAACAGTAAACACGCGGCTCTCGCTTTTTTGTACAGACTTATCAGGTCGGCCATCAACTGATGCAACTTACAAACTGCTTTTTATTTTCTGAGTGGTGCTTGACTAATACCTCCACGTGGTGCACTAAAGCGGTCTGTCGGATGACAAAGGTCCCTTGGAAACAGTGTGGGCCCCGTGCAATGTCTCATCGGTCACAACAGCCTTTATCTGACCAGCCCTGCTCTGCAGGACACAGAGCAAAGCCACTTCCTTCTCCAGGCTTGCAATAATGCTATCTGCTGTCTTGCTCTAATGACTTCCTTCCCGTCTAATTCTCTGTAAATTAGAACGAGCAACCCATAGTACTGAACTCTACAGCAGAGAGAGGTGGGGGGGGGGGGTTAAGTTGCCCTCACAGGCCCAATTATCACTTGCGGTTTGTTTATAAGTTATATGACGCAGAATCTAAACAGTCAGTGAAATAGAAGAGACTGCAGTTAAGAGCTGCTTTTGCATATGTAGCTGGGACCAATAGGATCTTGTTAAAACATGGCAGAGGGCAAGGCCGAATTGCATAAAACCAGGATCACTATAAATGCCTCACACTGATCATTGTGGCAATAAAATCAGTGATACAAGTTTCTGCGAGTGGTGCATAATCACTGTGCACAAAAGGTAAATGGTCTTAATTCATAGCGAGGCTCTTGCCATAACATCCTTGAGAGGATATTATAGGCTAAGAATCATTGAAACTCTGTCCCGCTTTAGCACACTGTAGAAGTTTCACTATATAATTAACGGCATGAACTTTCAGAAAGCTTTAACTTGTGAGCAAATGTCATGAATTATGAATGCATTGTGTTAATTGCAGAAAATGATCAGTAATCTTTTTTTTTTTCTTTTTTTTCTTAGCGAAATCTAGCAGAATTTAAAAATCTAATTTCTGTCAGTGACAATTGTTGGTAATGTTATATATTCTAATGGGGTGTATGGATTCCATGTTTACAAGGTTTGTTTGTGTCGTAGGCGGCTGCAGCTGGTCTTGGCTATGTTGGCGTGTACGTCATCAACTCTTACCGGAACTATGACCACTTCCTTGAAGACAAATACACCATGATCCCTGCCGTGATTATCATAAGCATTGCGGTTGTGATGTTCATCATCGGCTTGATTGGATGCTGTGCCACAATTAAGGAATCACGGGTTGGACTGGGATTGGTAAGTATCACCATCACTTACTGTAGATGCAACAAAGCTGGGTGCAGGTACCTCCAAAGAGTGAACATATTTGTGAAGTGCAGTTCGCTATAAGCAGGGCAACCGGCAATTATGTGATTTTTGCAGCTGTGGTGTCTTCCTCATAATTCTGGATTTGCCGCATTTACCGCTTAATACATTATCTGCTACATAAACTTCAGATTTTTCAAAAACAAATTGTTTCTAGCTCAAACAGATCAAACGTTACTAAAAAACATGGAAACACGTGTTGGTGCACAATGGAATGCCCTTCCCAGCTCTTGACTGCTCACCTTTCTGTTGGTTAGTGCTATTTTTGGATATTAAACTGGTACTAATAAGATGAAACCTATGCAGAGACTGTTAACCAGTGTACAAATTTAAAAAAAAAATGAAGTTATACTATCACAATATGTGACGCATTATTCAGCCCTTTCTTGCTGCATACTTTAGTCAATCCTGCTGCATACTTTAGTCCTCACCTGCCACGTCATTCCAGTGGCCCTGCCTGTAACTAATGGTCTGGGAGCCTGAGTAACTGTCATCATGGAATGCTACTCGACCATGATACTTTCCGGATAATTACCTAGTTTGTTTAGATGTGAAGGGTGAATAAAGACTTTGCTGCCTTGGCATGGTGAGCTCTGCGCCTTCAAGCAGAGTGATGACTGGCATCCAAAGTTGATGGCCTCTGTGGTTCTGGAGACTGCAGGTTGTGACCCAGAAAAGAGAATGTACTTTGAACTTTATGCTAGACATCTTAAAGATATACTGAATTTAAATAGTGCACTCGATGCATAGTCCTGCCGTTTCTGAACTCGGGGAGAGGTCTTGTTCATTCATAAACAGTATACATTAGGAATAAAGACCCAATTCTACTTTTACTGAGCAGAAAGTAGACCCAATTCTACTTTTACTGAGCAGAAAGTAATCTCTTGCATGTCTGTGATCTGTGCAAGCACCTAGTGCCAAAGATGGAGAAAAGCCTCCCTACTACACATATATAGCTTTTTTACAGCAATGTTTGGGTCCTTAACCTAAACATAAATTCTGTTTTCAGCTGATAGAAATCTATTGGGTTGGGGATATATTTATACTTGGATTTATACTATTTTGGATAATTTACCAGTGTACAGCAATCCCCTAAACGTTTGAATCGTATAAATATTATAGAAGGAAACTTAGATTCCTGTTATTTAAAACCTATATAGTAGCCCTGTAACCTCATAAAATGGTCTTGATACTTTTTGTTGTTGACATAGACAAACGTCGGAGTCAGTTGTAGTGGTTACTCTTCTGTCTAGTTTGGAAGACTACTCAGTGAGTTGAGCATTCGCCGCTGATAAATGCATTGATCTGATCATCATGACTTAATAATTGTAGCAAGGACCACTCAACCTTCTGTCCATCAGAGTTTGGTAAATTTACAGCGCTTAGGAATGGAAGAATTGCAGTATGAAGCACTACGTAAAGGAGAAGATTGTTTCTTATCTACCTAACTCCACCCGAACCTAATCACAGTATTCTAAAACTTGGAACAGAAGATTCTTTTGACCATAACCCAGACCAAGGCAGTTGTATGAATGCAGCAGTAGGGGGCAGAGGTTAATATTTGCTTATTTTTTATGTAAAAAAGACTTTCTTACACCGTAGCGGTAGTTTTTGTGGGCCAATAATCTGACTGTCCAGAAGGGCATTTCAATTTTGTATCGAGTTGTCTGCAGGGTTCATGGGCTGTGCTTGGGCTTCACTAATCTAGACTGTAATCATGCTTATGATTCAAATTACTTTGACTTTTGAAGTGGCAGCTCTAGTCGGTGTATTAGCATATCTGCTAGCCATGCGAGACGGTGTTAGCAGGCTCTTGAGAATCCAGAGGTAGATTCTTCCTAGTGGTAGTTACTGAGATTTCCTAAAGAATCAGTGGAATAATTTATATGGCACTTTAGAGAAGGTCTTTATATTAAGGAAGATGGTAACTGTAGATCTTTAGCCCAGCGCTAGGTGCTCTCAAAGATGCTAGTAATCACCAATTTTGAAGGTAATTAAATGTAAGAGCACCTAAGGCAAGCAGTCCATGATGCAGTTTCTTACAGGTGTCCTTTTCTTAATCTAAAAGTAAATTTAAAACTTATTCATAGTTCTCATCTATCATTACCCTCCAGCTGCATGATAACTACTGTAATCAATATGGATGTCTATACAAATTGTTAAAAATATAACCATATCAAATATTTAAGGTATGTAAAGTCAGCAGTCTTAATTTAATCAAGGCTATCTGGAATATGGTAGGTATTGCAAAACTTGCATTACGTAATTTAAGGTAATTCTTTTTTTTAACAAAATCAGCTCACATCTGATTTAGTCAGCTACATTTATTCAGATACACCCATAGAATTCTGACTAATTATCTGTCCTCGTACAGTGATTGGAATTTAGGCCAACGCTCCTGCATTATGATTCTTGTGGTCACTAGTTTAGCAATGTATACCAGACTCATAAAGAAATTTAAGAGGCACCTTAAGTATTCAGAAAGCAGTTCCTTATTTTTCAGTATACGTTTGAGATTTGCAGAGTATTATGGGTAAAAACTTTGGGGTATCCATGCAAGTCACACCTCCCTGGACTCTCCTGAGTGTCTAGTTTTCAGAAATGTGTGGGATTGGTAGGTTTTCATAAATGGCCACCGAGCCCGGGGCAAAAAAAGTAGGTGCCCCCATTGCTAAACTAGCTCATTTTGTGATAAATCATTTTGATGTGTCCAGAATATGTTTTGGGCTCTTCCTTGCCGTGGGTACTTGGCCCACCCACACGTAAGGTATCATTTTTATCTGGAGACTTGGAGGTGCACTAGGTGGTAGGACCGGTGATCCCACAACTTCCCCACACAGAAATGTGAGGAAAATGTGATTTTATTTTTGCAGCTAAATTTGAGGTTTGCATGGGGATTCTGGGTAAGAAAACGTGGTGGATCCCCGCTAGCCACACCTCCTTGGACTCCACTGGGTGTCTGGTTTTCAGAAATATCTGAGATTGGTAGGTTCCCTAAATCGCGGCAGAACCCAGTACCTAAAACTCATGTGTCCCCTTGCAAAACCTGATCCTTTTGTGATAGATAGGCAGCATCTGCGGTTTTGGTCCCGGGCTTGACTGCTATCTAGGGAAACTTATGAAACTCATACATTTCTGAAAATTAGGCACCCGGGAGAGTCCAGGGAGGGTATTGCTTGCGTGGATCCCCCAATGTTTTCTACTGCAAACCTCCTATTTAGCTAAACAAAAATCCAATTTTTCTCACAGTTCTGAATGGAATCACTGCAGTGACACAAATGTCCTACCACTCAGCGTTCCCCATCAGTCTCCTGAGTAAAATTATACCTTCCTTGTGTGGGTGGGCCAATGACCTGTGACGGGGAAATGCCAAAAACATATCCATTGAGGGTATTGCTGAATTCTGAATTTTGTCTAGTTTTCAGAAATGTATAGCTTTCCGGGACCCATTATTGCTTCTATACCCACTAACTGGAAGGAGGTTGAAAGCACAAAAAATAGCAAAAATAGCCTATGTCCCAGTAAAATGCCAAAACTGTGTAATAAATGTGGTTTTCTGACAAGTCTGCCTGTCCCTGAAAGTTGAGAAGATGGTGTTTTCAGCACCCCAAACAGTTTGTTGATACCATTTGCAGGGAAAAACCAGACCCTTTCGTCTGCATCCCTTTTTTCCCCATTTGTTCCCAAAAAACATTTAGCTCTATTTTGGCTAATTTCTGGGACCCCTCCATGGGAATTCACAAAGCCGGAGTACCTTTAGAATCCTTAAATTGTTGGAAGAAAAGGACGCAACTTTGGCGTGAATATATTGTGGACAAAAGGTTACATTGGTCAACTAACCCAAATGTAAAAAAAAAAGGCTTAGCACGGGGGGCCTTGCAGCGAAGGGGTTAATTTGCTGTATGACTTTTGTGGTGTTCCAGCCTTGCTATTGTTTAACCAAAAATGTTTAACCAACAGGTGAATAGAGATTGCCCTGGTTGTGATCCAAGGATGAGTATTCCCTGGCTAGCCTAAGTTAAAAACACGTTTTGTTAACTGGGTAGGCCTAATCTCTTTACTAACTATGATAGTATAATAATAAGCAACACATCTTGGTTGAAGGATTCCTTATCAGTGCCATGCGTAGCCAGAGAGCCTCAGGGACACTATCGTGGTAAGTATGAAATAATGTCTTCTTTTACAGACTACTTCAGGCACTGAACTGTACCTGCTGTATACTCCAAATCAGTGGGAGAGGTCTCCTATTGAGATTCAGAACCGGTTCTATTTGCACTTTTTATTTTCCCATGGAGATGTTTTGAGATTGTTAGCTGCCCACCTTGCACTTCTGACCTAGCACCGCAGCAAATCCTAATGCACTTTACTGCCTTTTTGCTAATTCTATGTAACGTAGTGCACTGTGGGAAGCTAAAATAAGCCAGGACGTCTCACTTCTTGTGTTAATACAGAAGTGTTGCTGCTGGTATAGCAATTTTTATGAAAACATAAGTTGCTAGGCAAATACGAGGCACTTTGGTGGCTATAGTGCTTCTTACAACTTACTGACCTATAGCAAAGTGCACATCCCCTAAACACTTATTAAAAATTCTATTAATACTGGTTAGGTCTTGCCTACGCAACGTGCATACATAGGAGGACCTTTAGCCGTCGTGCTGTTTTTGGAAGCACACATGTGCTTGTGGCTGCATCCACCACAAGCACGAGTGCAGTACTTTCAAAAAGTGCAGACTGCACGCACACACCACTCCCGGGCTCACTTCTCCCTCCCATTGTCATTTGACTCTTCCTTTCTCTCCGCCCCTTTCCCTCCACCACCCCTTTGGTAACCCCACCCCAACTACCATTGACAAACAGCTCTCAAATTTCCCTGGCCCATGTGTGAGCAGCATAGCAAGGCTGGTTTTTGATTTGCATTAAAAAAAATATATATATAGTACGAATACGATGCGGAGGTATTGGAACGCTTTACACGAGCATCAGTTCCATGACACAAATTCCTTTTTTTTTTTATTTTTTTTTTATGGGCACGGGTGTAATAAATGATGTGCCCAGAATCCTTGAACATGGTTCCACAGATCAAAAGTAGGCAGCTCTGGTCCTAATGCAGCATCCTCTCCTGAGAGATCTGCATTCTGGGGCGGGTAGCCCTGTTCCATTGTAAATGCAGGACAACTCCCAGAATACAAAGTAACACACCAGGCTTGCGTGGGGTGCTCACGCATTGACATGGGAAACGTGACAGCTCCGAGTTCTCTTTAAACATGATTACAAAAAGGGGGTGGTGATGGACAGAGTATCTGAGTTAATCAGAACACTCCTACCCAGTCAACAGATCAGGGCTTGATCCATCACCGTTTTTTAGCTCACTGCACCATCCCAGTTTCAGAACCTTGCTGTATGCAAATTAGTCTGTCCCTGGCCCAGTGCATCATGGGAACAGGGCAGACCAAACTACCAAGCCAATTCTTCACTGGAAAGGAAACCAGCTTCCGGGGACCGGTTTCTGGCATTACAGCTGTCTTCGGCCCGGCTTGCTTGAATCCTGATGGTGCAATGAGCAAGGGACTCATGTCTGAGCATACCCTTCCACACTCATGGTGGCCAAAATAATTCCCATGATGCACTGGTGGTAGTTTGGTCTGCCCTGTTCCCATGATGCACTGGGCCAGGGTCAGACTAATTTGCATGTAGCCAGGTTCTGAACTGGGATGGTGCAGTGAGCTAAAAAACGGTGATGGATCAAGCCCTGATCTTTTGACTGGGTAGGAGTGTTCTGCTTAATTCAGATACTCTGTCCATCGCCACCCCCTTTTGAATCTCTTTAAACATGGCCATCAATTTTGCATTGTTGCCACTTTGAAAAAAGTGTTTTTGATCAACTGCTCAGCTTTTTTATTAAACACTCATCCTCATCTGGAACTCTAAGCATTCAGAATTTTAGAAAGACGTGAGGAACGACCTCGAGACCTTTGCTCAGGATCACCCTGGCAAACCCCCTTGCTACTTGTAATGCTAATCCTAAAGCCAGCATTTTCTTTCGGCAGGGGCCTTATCTGAATTTCTGGCTTGTTTTCTGCCTTGCTTACTTTGTCATGCAGAGTTTCGTGCACGAATGAAAATTACTTCAAAGACCTAAACAACACATCCTGCCCCGACCAGGCCCAGACTGGCCTTTGCAGGCACCGGGCAATCCCCCGGTCGGCCGTGAGGTTGGGGGCTGGTTTTGGACCCCAGGGGGCCAGTTTTGTTACAGGGTCGTTTTTTTGCAGCATAGCTGCAAAAACGGCACTAACAAAATCGGCCGAAAACCGGCCCTAGCACAGAGGGCGGTCGCACCCCCCAACCCCCCCGGGGGGAGGGGGGCCGGCCGAGCACTTTGCCAGGGCCGGTTTCGGTTCCCAGTCCGGCCCTGACTGCTGAACTAGAGGCCCAGCGGGGAAAATACGCTTTGGGAACAGTCCGTAATACTCTGTAAATGGACTTCTGTTGAACTCCTTTTCCTTTACCTTATAAGAGCAAGGAGAAGCCCGCCTTGGCAGACCGCCGATAACTAGAAAATAGATCTCAGGAACAGAAAGGCTATGCTTGACACCCTAAGAGTCCAAGCTTTTTCACCAACTTGCATTATGGTACTTTTAGTTTCAATTTTAACATGGGCTCAAAATTCTCACATTGCAAAGTTGCCTAAAGAAGCCGTTGCCAGAGACGAGGCGGCACCCGGCAACGAAGCCTGTTGTGTGTCTTCACACGTTTACCTTGCGGGAGCAAGCAGCAGCAGGCACAATAATTGCAAACAGATGGCGCCGCTGCTCGTTCCGCAGTATTGGCTAAACCTTTTTTAAATGTAGCGCTTAGATTCTTTACTGAGCACTTTACTGAAGTACTAGTTCCATTACAGAAATCTGTCAGGTGGGTGATAATGTGCTGCATGGCTAAACATTTACAAGGTCCTAAAGGCGAGACCTGTTGGCTATGCCAATGCTTGTTTCTTATGATTTTATTTTCTATGACAACTGTGATCAGCACAAAGTGGTTAAACTGTGGCTATATTGACGCTTTGTGACCTGCCTTCCACCTTGGCTTCTGACTCTGGTAGTAGGCATTACATTGTCACAACTCAACTGTAGTAAGTTATTGTAGTACGAACAGCAGTGTCATTTTCTTCTTACAGGAAACTAGACCTGCTACAACTCGATTGTAAAAAGGAGACTGATTTTATAGTGGGATTGCCGGCTGTCATGTGCTCTATCGCTTAGGATTCATTTGCAGTTTTTTAGTGGGCCTTGGATAGTTCCGAGATGTACGCGGTTACGTTTTTTCCTGTGCTTTGTCCTTTTTTGGTAATCTTTAGAATACTTTATTCTTTGTTGACATAATTTAACCCTTGCATCATCTCCACGCATTGTTTCTCATGAATCTTCTCTTCATTTTCTGTACCTAGACAGTTACCTAGTCCATATATTTATCTTTACTGTAGGTCAGTAAGGGATACGTTTGGGTTAGAATAGGGGTTTAAGTTAAAATAAATGTAGCGTTGTGACTTTGGTCAAAATTCTAGCCCTAAACAGGACTTAACCAAAGTAACGATAATGGTAGGAATAGGTTTAGGGTCCATGCTGCAGTAAAGTAAAAGTTCAAGGCCAATTAGTGGAAAGGATAGTTTCAAGATAATTTTTGGGCTTGGGTTTAGAATTAGGGATAGATTTTGGGGTAGGGTTAGGGGTGGAGTAGTGTTGGAATGAAGGGTAAAGGTAAAATTTAGATTAAGGATAAGGATTAGCTAAAGGGTGAGGAACTCCGCAAGATGCAGTTAATAGTGACCTAATAGTGTTGAGGTAATTGTATCTTGCTGTGACATCTCTACTGGCGCAGTAAAACAAAGCAAATTGAAGCAAAAATTGTTAAAAGTAGTGACATGTATTGCTCATCTGCTGTTTAAAAATGACCTGGTTATTTCTGTATAGAACACAACTTGTTATCCTTACCATAATCCTATTATCTTTTGCAGTTCCTATTCCTGCTTCTCATTATCTTTATTGCTGAAGTTGCCGCATTTGTGTTGGGATTTGTGTACCGTGGGAAGGTAAGTTTCAGTTTGACGTATTGGGAAATAATAAACACATAGGAAACATGTAGTGTCATGTTGTAGGACGCCATTCAACCAGTTATGTTTTTAGTTCTGGTTTTCTTACTGGTTCTTCCTATATTGTTAGGATTTTTCAGTAGATATGGCTGAATGCTTGTGCCTGCAACCTTGACTTGTTGCCACAACCTATTTCTGCACTCCTGGTTTTAGACGTCTTAGGGTTAGTAAGAAATGGTGTGGCCTTTCTTATAGGTGACATACTTGTAGTTAAGTGTCTTTTTGAAAAAAGACCTTCCTTATATCAAGTGGGGGAGAAGGAAAAGTCTGATCCCTTCAGTTTCCTTATTGTCAATACCAAAAAATCAATGGGGGAGAAAGGATCACTTGTCCTGAGTAACCAGAGTTTTATATTCTAATTGTATCCTGTTCTGATAAAAAAAACCTCATTCACGTACCAAGGCTCGGTTGGCAGTGTATCTTGATTCTCCGCCTTTTATTTTAGCGACGTGACCGCATCATCATCATCATTGGGTTTAGTTGTATGCTTCCTCCACCAGGAGGTAACCACTGGTTAGTGCAGTAGTGATTAGAGAGAAAGGAAGAAGTGGGGTGTTTCTAAAAAGGCTTAAATGTCCAGTAGACGTAAGTTTTTTAATTAATACTAGAGAAAAAGCCTGTTTAAAATAATTGGCGTGCGTGGGAAGCTGTATTAGGGGGCTAAAATAAAGGGCGGAGAATCAAGATACACCGCCAACCGAGCCTTGGTACGTGAATGAGGGTTTTTTTATCGGAACAGGAAACGATTAGAATATAAATCCCTGGTTACTCAGGACAAGTGATCCTTCCCCCCCGCCCCAATTGTGTTTTTTTTATATAAAAGACTGCCACATGTTTGGCATCGCCTTTCTAAACCCTGCTTTGGCCAGGGAAGACGCTAGTTACGTGTGCTATCCAATTCTCTTAGGCTCCAGAAGCATCCCAGGGTCCAGTGATCCTTCAGAGTCTAAAGAGGCAAACTGAACCTTTATTATATGTAGAGAGCACAGACTTTGCTCTCAATGGCTATGCCTTTATTGAGGAAGTGTAAAAAAAAAAAACTACTTCCTGGTTTTTCAGTGCTTGCCTAACTCAGTATGGATGGCCTTTTGGCTTGTTCCGAACCACTTTTCCAACTGGTTCTGGAAAACTGTCAGTTTTGTCATTGGCCTGAACTAGAAAAGGACAGGTTTGTATTATTACATCAGTAGGGAAGTGTATTGCGCATACCTTTTTTGAGGATCTTTTTACCAGTCCTCAAACGTTGACAGAGAAAAGAACGTGACTTTGGGGCAATCCGTTAGTTAGCCTACATAACCCCTTCTCCACTGCTTGTAAAATCTAGGGGTTATGCTTTAAATCGCCAAAGATGGCTTTGCCTGTAATGAGAGATTCCATTTTGTGACAATCTTGCTTTTTAAGGCTTACCTACTAGACTCTGCATGCACAGTCTGTTGCAAGACCTATTGTGGGCTTACTAAGAACATATAGTGACTTGGAGCCTACCCATTGTTGGCTAGCTTTTGTTACTCCCAATTACTTGGTTCTTATTCGTGTCCTGGCTTGTCAGTCTCTCTTCCATGGAGCATTGACTCTTTAACATCTCTTTTGATTTGGCTGACTTCCATGCTTCCCCTGCTTGCGTTTTCAAGCACTATATTATGGGTTAAGCATTTCCTGGGAGTGCATGTATTTTCCAGCTGTCCCCATTGTATACTTCTCTCCACCTACTGTCTGTCACCCATGTGCTTCTCTCTGCCGAGCTCACCCTCGTGTACTTCCCTATCCCCGATTACTTTCCTGACAATGTGCTTTCCCACCACCTTCTCCACTTTGCTGTCTTACACCCGTTGGGTCCCCACTCTCTGGGCTCTTTCTGTCTTCTGCTTTCCCCCCGCCCATGTCCCTGCATTGCTTCCTCCACAACCCATTCCCCCTTGTCCTCCTTTGTTTCCACCCCCACCCACGCACCTTTGTTGCTTCCACCACCATTACTTCCACATTTTCTTAAAAAAAGGACTACTATTTTTCTTTTGTTATTAATCCAACTAGGATTGTTAATTACAAAGAAAAAAAGTGTCTGCGTTGTATTGTAGGCGTGCATATGTACTCTCTGTGCTACAAAATTATGTGGTCAGCCAAGTCAAATGGCCTTTTTAAAATTCCTTAGCCATGTTGCACAGCATCGAGGATAGTGTGCAGCATAGCTAAAAAAAACATTGGCAAAGCCAGTAAGTTCCCAAAGCAAGACCTTCTTGCTTTGCCAATGCTTGTTTACTTGTCATGTTATCTAGAGAACCAGAACAGTTGCTGAGCGACAATTTTAATAAGGGATTATTGGTCAATATTTATTTCAAATGTTAATACAGGTTTACTTGATGTCAATGTATCTGGTTGAAGAGGGTGTGATTTTAGCATCTGTTGAGTGAACTCTTACCTTAGCCTCTGAAGATTTGCATTGATAAGTACAGCTTCTTAAAGGGGCAAAGGTTCACACTTCAATCAAATGAAAAACCATAGACATGCTAATTTGTGTCCACTGACCTGTCAGTTATGTCATTGGTGCGTAACATGACACCTTTGTAGAAGAGACTACTGCGGTTTTACTGCACTGAGCAGAAAAAAATAGGAAGGACAACTTAGAAATGGACAGTTTTGTGCTAGTGTTATTATTTACTCTGCAAAACGTTATCAATACAACTATTAAAAAAAATTAAGATAGGCTTAGGAAACGCACATGAGTTTGGTAGAACAGAGGCTTGGGCTCAATAACAATTTTGCCATTGCACTACATATTTAATTCCAACTAACTTCGCTCTCTTCCATTCTTTCCCCTTTCTTTTGTCTCCAGATTCCTTTTTTTTTCCCATCTCCTTTCTTCCTTACTTGTTCCTTCCTCATTTCCTTTTCCTCTTGCAGCCTCTCCTACTCCTTTCGTGCCCACTGGCTTACCTTCCTTACTTCCTTCATGTCCTCTCCTCACTTTCTTAATTTCCTTGTTTCTTCAATTCATTTGTTTCTCCCTCTAGTCCCTTTTTTCGTCTCTTACTTAGCTAAGTCATCTTTCGTCTCCTAAGTTTCCTCTCCTCTTTCCACGGGCCACCCACATGTCCAGGACCATTGTCAATGCGCAAGTCAGTATGAAGCATCATGTGGTTTAAAAAGTCTTTCTGTTTAGTGAGATTATAACATTCATCTGGTACAGATATTTTTGCAATCTGTCTCAGGCTCGAATTACAATAGGGCACCTTTCATCCTTATAGGCATGACACCGTAGACTGTCTGGAAAGTTGTCTATGCAACGATCTGCTGGCCACCAATTACTCCTATTCCACCTTAAGCATGGCAACGTCTCGATTACAACCGAGTGCAGCTGTAGTTCCTGAACTTGCTTTTCGGTGATGACCATATATTTGACCTGACCGTAGAAGGGGACTTAGAAAAGGTTAACAAAGGATGCTAACACAGTAAAATGAATACAATTTTTGTGACACTTGCCGTTTTACTGTAAGGCTCATGTCATTCATAGACCAGACTTTAATCTTTGAGCCACCCCACAGCAGCGGCTACATGGTTCATAGTACCAATGCTTCAATTGTTGCCCAGACGCACATAGGCATATGATCTTCACAAAGAAGCAAGGTTGTGTATGTCATTCTGCCCATCCACCACAGACCTGTTGGGGAAAACAGAAGTGTTATAAGCAACATTGAGGAAACTCTGGCAGGTGGATACTAGATTCAATCAGCAGGGATTACTGTATTGAATCTTGCCCACTACGTGACACCATAGACCCCTAGTAAACACAAACCAGATCATCTGCTGTAAATATACGTGGGCTACTCAGGGATGCCACTGAATTTCATCCTTTGGCAGAAAGCAGCCAGGATTATACTTTTTGTTTCCCCTCATCTACAAGGATAATTTCTTGCAACCCATGTTAGACTTGAGAATACTAAACTGCTTTGTGCATGTGCTGTGTAAGACATCACTGTTTTACAAAGGTGACTACACAAGGACTCACAACCTTGGGATGTTTCAGTCTACATCTTGATGCGTCCAAAACACCGACTACGTGAGATTCATGCTGAGACCTGCACTAGCTTTATAATGCTCTACCACTTGCCATCAAGTCTGCACCAAAAGTCTTTGTAAAAAAACTTCCAGTACTGGTTGGTCCATGTCTACCTATTCTTTGATGAATGGGTGGTGGTGGTGGTGAGTAAGACATCCAGGCAATGCCTGCAACAAACAAAACTGGTTATTCAGTTGTTCCCAAACTGGAGATTTCCCTGTACCACACACCACAATCTGACAACGAGGAAAGTGATGTGCCTTTTAGGCATTATGCCCTCTATGCCAGACTTAAGATGAGGCACCCAATGTTCATAGGCGACTGAATCCTTGGAGAATCTCAGTCCGGTAATGGCTAATCTTCAGAACTTACTACGCTGGTGGATCACCACAATCTGATAGAAGGCTGGGCCTACTCAGGCCCGCAGGTGACAATTACCACAGACCCCTGATAGGATAAGATACTACAACAATGACCTACTTGCAGGAGCACGGAGGGACATTCCACATGGGTTGTCACGACTAGCATAAAGCTTTGCACATTAGTAAAAAGCATTTGCCCGTTGTCTGAATTTGTGCAAGGAGCGGAGAACAGGTCAAGTAGAGATAAAACACTTGTACTGAAGTATGTCATGACGTGGAGTACACCTAATTTAGATGGGTTTGCTATGATGGAGAATATAAAATGCCAAAGCAACCACTTAACTTACCCACTACCCCAATCCCAAAAGAACAAGCTGTAGATAAATTGTTCAGTGACATTTGCCTTTACCCTCTCTGCAGTTTCTGTTATATGTAATACGGAGGATGTGACCAGCACCAATGATGATATTGGTGGCTCCCTCTGAGGCATACCAACTATACACTTGCCATTTAATGACATGGAGAGCCTGTACAGCCTTCTGTTTCAAAAAGAATGGACAAATATATAACTGAGTCCCAGGTCTCTGATCCACTATATAACATCTGAAAGTTTACAAACATGCCTCCATATTTTTTGTCCGTAGTAAAGGATGCATCCTGACCTACTAGGCATGCTTGCTACATAGTAAGATCTAGACGGTTTGCTTATCTTTAGTGGTACATCATGTTAACCCGTTACATGCGGCAGTTCAAGACGCTCGGTTTATAATAATTCTTATGTTATCCGGCCTAATGTGCGTGTCAATACGTGTTTGGCACCCAAAGCAGTCCACTTACAAAGTAGGAAACTCCAGTCCATAATCAGAATTCCTGTGATTATTGCACTGGCCTTTGCTTAGGCTCCTCCTATTAAATTTGTGATTGCATCAGTGTGTTTGGAAGGCATGTCGATAATTATTGTGACAGATCTCCTTTTATCACCTCAATGTCCACTGGCTAACTGGTTTGATCGTGCAAGGAATATGAATAATGTAGGTCGACTTATTGACATCTGTCCTGTGGTGTCGTGGACATTTATACCTAATTTTGAGTTGATTAATAAACTAATATTTGCTCAGTTTTTATAATCTTATTTGTGTGGCCAGTTTTTCATTTCTTTAAACTTTTACTTTAGATCAGGCCTGACTTGGATAAAAGTATGACGCAAGTGTTCCAGAAATATGATGGGAAAAATCCGGAGTCTAGGGCTGTGGATTTCTTGCAAGAACAGGTAAAGCATATTTTGTTTTTCTAAAAGTTATGTTTTTCCTTTCAGAATTTGAGGTACGTTGGACAGCCAAATTGTGTTGCTCTGCGAGGTGGATAATTCAGCTGAATCCTGTTTCTAAAGCTGCACAACAGTGAGCGGCTACATTATCTTAACACTGCACTACCGTCCAAAAAACAAAATACATTGGCAATGCTGCTTTGGATCATATATGTCCATCTTGACTTGGAGATTTCTGATTGCTGTTGAGGTGCTGCTTGGGCTAGATCTCTGCTTCAACACTGCAGCCACACAGAAGGGAGCAGGTGCCCTTCTCTGCCGCCTTCACCTAAAACAGCCAGAAGCCATTCTCTGCACAGTTGGTGGCCCTGTCTGGCTAGTGATCCCCAATCATGGGATTCCCCTCAGCCAGGTTCGAAGCTGCCTTTGCCTGTGAACATTGCTGATAAAGCCTGAAACTCGACTTATCTAACCTCACTAGATCTTACCACTATAAGGTAAGAAGAATACATGCTGTGACTCTAGTCCCCTTCCTACCAGATAACCTATGATCAGGCTACAAGCGAAGTGACTTGGGCATTCACTCATCGCTTCCCTGGTAGCCATCGGTAGGGCATTCACTCATCGCTTCCCTGGTAGCCATCGGTAGGGCATCCTCTGCCAGGCTTGCATCAGCCAAGTCCTCCGTTAAACTGCAAGCAGTGGCCATAATGCCAGAGGCACAGGTGGAGTGGCGTGAACCAAGATGCGCCAGGTCTCAGCCTGAAAAGATTTAGGCACCCTATTTACAATACTATATTTAGTGAACAGAGGGGGGCAGTGAATAGCTGTTCTTCACATGTATGTCCTTCATCTTTGTTTGGGACGCCGTCACAGAATATTACAAATATTTTAGAAAGATTGATGGCCATGTCAGGTTGGATTTTTTCCCCCCCCCCACTCAGCCAGTCCTAATGCAGGCTTCACCTACTGTCTGGGCCGGACTGACTACAGGGCGTTAAACATTTGTTTTGCATTTTTTATGAAGAAAAGCCCGAAGCCAGTCTTGCCCTGCCTACTGTGAGCCTGCCAACAAGACCAAAAAGGAGCTGAACTGGAGTCGGATGAGGCATACTTTAGCAGCTAGAGTATTCAGTCCTAGAAGAGTGGGATTAGCCACTTTACTCTGCCTTGTACATTGCATACCACTCATTTAAGTAAATCAGTCACTCTGCCCACTACACCTGGCTTAAAATTATGTGGCGTTCCATTTCAGATCAGTATGGGCTTGGTAGCCGTGCCAGGGTGGGCTGGGAAGCCGCACCCAATTATGGCTTTCCATTAGTTGTGCCAACAACAGTTCCACCCACAGGTAGTTTGCCAACCCTGCTCATATAGTCAAAGGGACACATTCTCTAAGTGCATGTCGGTCACCCTAGTCATTGCCCAAATCTCTCTCTATCCCACAAATGTCTTTCAAGGCATAATTATTGCCCAAAGGAATGACCACAGCCTAAAAGTAAGGAGAACTACCAGAACGGCCAGATTCACTCGCATTCTCTCCCGCCGCACATACATCACATGACTCCACTAACTCCCCATTTATATACAAGCACTATTCAAACTCTTCAACGCTTTCAAGGCACTACATCACTGGCCCGCATACCTCAACAATGGCGCCTGCTTTCAGAAACCTTTCAGACACCTAGTTCGTATGGACTCATACTTGCACAAATCCCCCGCATAATGAAAACCAGATGTGGTGGTCGCACCTTCTCCTAAAGCATGGAACAACCTGCCACTGCACATAAGAGCCTCCTCCTCTTCTCTGAATTGGACAAGAAGCTGAAGACCTGACCTTTTCGAGTACTCCCACTAGACCCTAGGTGTGCCTAAACTCACACCTGCTCAGCGCCAAGATACTCTCCCGAGGGATAGTGCACTCTACAAATCTGCATAACCTAAACTCTCTCCTAGACCTCCTTCGCATAGATCGCACCCAATAAATCATGTGGGCGATCAGCTCTTTTTGAGGTTCTCTGGGACGAAGGAAAAGGACTTTGTTCAGGTGGATAGTCCGCTGCATTAAGATTGGATCGAGGGCGGAGTCCATCAGGGCAAAGGCTGCTACCACTGCATTGGCGCACCACTGCCTTGACAGCCAGGTCAGACGGGAAGGACTTTTTCCCCATTTGCTCCTGCAGGTCTTTTTGGTATGAGTCCATTCAACGTTATAAGTTGAAATAAAAAATATAGGTACCCCTAGTTTCCAAGTACACAGTCAACAATGTATGTGACCTTCTGCCCTCTGATACTTTTTACCACTTTCTTGATCCACAAAACGCCACATACTTGCAGTCATTTTGTAGTCCATTTCGTTACTAATGCTCTAACGAATCCCTTGACTGATCTTTTGACATAAATGTACATTTTAAAGTGTTGTACATGCTTATTTATACATCATGAGAATTACCCATAAGTTCAAAGTGCTTTTCGAGTGGCTGTATGATTGCACAAACCTAGAAAGTATCTTGCAGTAAAAAGTGTTACTGACTTTCCTTCCTCCTTCTTTGGTATCCAAACATGCCAGTGCTTTCAATGAAGGCCTCACCAGGCTACTTTCCTTGTTTCTTTAATTCTGCCAAAACATCTCCTCATAAATGAGAACTGAGATTACTCGGTTAGCCAACGGCAAGGCCAAAAAGCAGGTACTCGGACCAAAAAGCAGGTACTCAGACCTATGCAAACGGGCCTTGCACACTATCCCAGTCCATTCACTTTGCTTGCATCAGCAAACAACCAATTTATTTTTTGCAAAACTGCCTCTCAAATTAATGTTCCATCTAACCACTTGATTTTATCCTCTCACCACACACTAGGCTCAAAGTTACACTTGGTGAGGAAAAAACATGGCGGCAGTATCAAAACATTTCCATGTGTCCATCATACTTCACAGGTGCCAATCTTGTTTACGACCCAAACTGGGACATATACTACACTCCACCACAGAGGATGCCATTTCATTCAGCAAGTTTATTCTCCTCAACCGACTGCAGCAATTGACCCCATCCCACGAAATAGCCAGGTAGAAAGAAATGACGTAGGTGCACCCAGTCAATGGGTTCCGAGTCGACATACACAGCTTTGCAATTTGATCAATGACCAAATACCAGAGAACTGCAAGGCTCTCGGCTTTTGCTATTTTCTTTACCATCCAGTTAACTCCTGCTCATTAACATCCTCCTACAACAGTCTCTACTTTAACTTCTATCCAGACAATACCCAAGAGTACCGCCAGATGCAGGGCTCAGAAAATAATTTTGAAAGTGTTTGCTTAACCTCTACGCCCTATAAGAGTGAATAGCTTTGGATGGGCTCAAGCGGAATAGGTCAGAAATTATGAGATCCTCTTATTCTGCTAATGCAGAATTTAGAAGCCTCACAAACCTAACTGAAGCAGCCTTTTTCAACAACCGAAACCTTAAGGGAACACTTATTGGACACTATTCACAAAATGCAATGACCTTGATGGGGAGCCTAACCACCTAATAGCAAAGCATTAACGTATAAAAGCCGATGGATGAAGGGGACCATCTCAAATCTAACTTTCTTTCAGTTATCTTTTTCTATAAATATTGATGCCACAAGGTCTTCCACAGAACTAAAGCTGTCTGCTAACGCCCTAGCTTGACCTAAATACCCCAGAGTACACCTCTGCAGCAACCTCATCCTACACACCCTAGTTAGGGCTGTTGTCAAAGGAACCATCTACTGACTAAGATTTCTTAGACCGATCATATTGTACTGTGCCCAGGAGCACCATGCTGTTGTTGTGAGCTCCATTGTAAAAGCTGCGCTTTTCCGTTTCAACAGTTGCGCAGCCAGATTCAGTTTGTTACAGATATTTTACTTTTTTTTTTATTGTTTTAAATTTTTGCAATTTCTAATATGTGGTGGTTATTTTAAAATAAATTGAACTGTATGTTTTGCAAATATTCCTAGAAGGTATAAACCATAATAAGCTAACTAAGCAGAAATGTAAACTGTGCCATAATGAGCTTCCCCAAACACCAGATAGATAAAAAAGAAATAGAAAATGGAGCAACAAGCCTATCCACCGAAGTAAATCCAGTATTGGAAAAGCTAATAGGTCTGGTGTTGGCTGCCAGCTTTTTGTCTTTGTAAAAGCTTGCTTTGTCATAGTTTTTGTAAAGATTTATTGTTGTGGGGACGCAGCTGGGCCCTTGTGTGTATGTGTATATAATATGTATGTATGTATTGCCATAAGGGAAGTACTTTGAGCGAGGGTGTGCTTCCTGTGAGAGCAGAATCACTTACAGTGAAGTTATCATGGGGCTGAAATGGGCTGTCCTACTGCTTCGTGCTGTATGTTGTAGTAGGCGGAAAAAATGTTCGACACAAAACCAGATCAATGGCTGGCGGAAAACCCCTATATTTTGTATATAACATGTTAGAAAAATCAGAAGGCATTGGATAACATCTTGTCTAAAAAGGATACCAGATTGGCTTACACATGTCTCCACTTGCTTTTTTATAAGGGCCAAAGTCCAGTTTTGAAGGCCTGTACCTAGCCTTCAAATACATTTCAGATTCTTTCTTCACCTCTTTCCATGGCAAAATGTAGCGACATACCAGGTGATACGCTCTGCGCTTCGCCAAGCACCTAGGACTTTCGGCTTATTACACACACACACATTCAGAGCAGTAGTGGATAAGCTTTATTGCATGCCTGTAACGATTGGAGTAGCCTGTCCCTGCACATCATGACCCCCTATGTAATAAAACTATCTTTTCCTATTGCCACTTTTAATATTGGTTGAGGGATAATGTGGATTAATGACAACTATGCTTATTTCACACTTTTTGCAAAGGAGAAAAAGCCAGTGGTGTACTGTTCTATTCAGCATTGTATTTTTATTTTTGTGTTTTGACTTAATGGCATCTTGTTTAATTGAGTGGCTTTTTCTTAGGCTAGGCATATGTCATTGTGCTACAGGACTAACTACGTGTTTTATGTTGACAGTTGCAATGTTGTGGTGTGAATAATTCTACCGATTGGGGGCACATTCCTTGGTCTAACGGCACACGCAATAACTCCGTTCCCGAGAGCTGCTGCAAGCACAATGTTGTGAACTGCACCGGAAGCCTGGCTGAGCCTGCAAAACTCAACAAAGAGGTACGTGTGGCTCAGTGTATATGATGTCGACTTCTCTAAATGATCAATAGAATTGTAGTCCTCTGAGATGGTCTGAATTTCCATTTTCCCCCCTCCAAGCAAAAACTGTAAAACCAGGGTACTAATTGATTCTCCCAAGATGTGCCACTAATGTCAAACCGATGTAGTAAATAGCAATCTGCTGAAAGTCCTTAGTGAAATGTGAGAGAGGGAATTAATAATTTGGGAGGAGTTGACCCACCAACATAGTCTGGTTCTGTCTAGCTAGGTCACATCACGGTTCACTGAGAACTCTGTTCAACCCCTGTTAACCATTACGCAAGCAACAGCAGACTTTTCCCTAGGGTAATGTGAAACAGTTTTGTCAGAACCCCTTTCAGAGGGCCATGGGGCATGCAGGGGTTGCTGGGTCTAACACTGGGAGTTTAGGCATTTCATTCCTGATGTCCTGGGGCTCGACCTACTATGGATCCTGAGCAGCCTGGTCAAATACTGCTTTAGCACTTGACTATCTGTAGTAGAGCAGGTTGAGCAGTCAAACTATTTTCGGGGAAGGGGGTTGGGCGTTGGAGGGGGGGGCACAACTCGGAATGCGAGCAGCAACAATAAATGATTGTCTAGTATAATTGCTTTTATTAAACAAGCATTTGCAATGCAACAGGTCTCGCGTTTGCAGGAGTTTTAGCTGTTGACATTGTAAATGGGAATGCCTTTTATTCAAGTTGTTTTGAAAACTTGCAAGCGGTGAATAAACACGCACTTTGTAGTTATAGTCCTTGCTTACGAGAAGCAAGGCTGGCAGTAAAAGCAGAGCAGTTACTGCCAACCTTGCTCCTGGTACACAAGGACTATAAGTACAAAGTGCTTGTTTACGCACAGCTTGCAGGTTTTCCAAACACTTAAATAAAAGGCATTGTCATTTACAAAGCCAATGGCCCAAACTCTCGCCAACATTATATTTCCTTAAGCCTGCATCTACTAAAGAGATTGCACAGTATTACAAGGAGTTCCCACGCCTGTCAGTCAGCTGTCTTTAGTTAATGATGGGGCTATAACTCTTCATTTCCAAGTTTTCTCATAAAGGGAATTGGGTCTAAATGTGGGATTTTTCAGACATGATTCACGCTGGCAGCATAAGTTTAAAATTATCAGACCCATTTTTGTTGCATAAGATAGGTGCCCAAAAGCATACCCCCTGGACGAAAGCTAATAAGAAAAAGTACCATACAGGCAAGGGCAACTTCATACCTCCAATAATACTTGATCATTTCGTTATCTCCTTTTCAGTCATCAGTCGTGCTGATTTTGTGATTTCGATCTCCTAATAAAGTGTGGCGCGTGGCCAGCTTGCAACAAATGTCTGCCGCAAGGAATGCAGTGCCAGACGGTGCACAGAGGCAGCCTGTGCTTCTATGCTCTGTGCACAGCCGGCTGCTTCAATGAGGGCAGGCGGAGGAGAGCCACCGGAGACAAAGCCGTCTGTCTGTTCAGCAGACAGGCACTGCGCATGGATAGGCGTGTAAAAAAAACAGTACAATCACCCTGTCATTTTGAGCAAGTCACTTATTCTCCCAGTGCCTAAAGCAAAATGAACATGCGCTTGTACAATGTAAGTGGTGCTTCTTTAAAGTGCTGAGCGCTCCAATACATTCCGGTCGAGTCAAGGCTATATAGAAAACTAAGTAAACATCACATGAAAACATACTCTGGAGTAAATGAGGCTGGAGGAGGAGCGTCGAAGGGGAGGCTGATGATAACAAATAAGAGTGGAGAGCTGCAGCAAGTCTCTTTTTGCAGTTTTATATAGCGCTATCTCGACGCAAGGGTATCAGAGCGCTGTACATGAGCACCAGTTGCATTACAGATTGACACATTCATTTTTAGGCACGGGGAAATTAAGTGATTGGCACAGAATCACAGGGTGTTTGAGCTTCCCACCGGACTTGAAGCTAGTTCCCTAGCTTCAAAGTCGGCAGCTCTAGCCCCTAAGGCACAACATTTGTACACAAACAGAGCTATTACCTCCAATTCAATGCATATACCATTGCAGCATAGTGCTATATCTATAACTCTCTTAAGTACAATCCTTTTGTTCAAGTTAAGAACTTTAGCTCAAACTCTCAATACTACAACCATGTAGAAGGAATGAGAAATTCCATCCACACATGTTCTTCTCGTACCACCAAACTGCTGTTACCAAAGTATTTATTGAGCCATGTGACCAATTATTGCATCCAAAAATTAGAACCCACCAATCCGTATCCCTGTATCAACATTTATACTGCAAACAATTATTCTGTACGGACCAGAGAGAATACCGGAAAATAGGCACTCCCATTAGACAAGAACACCATCTAATAAGCCTCAATGCGGTAATTTAAATAAATCAAATGTATTTATTCCAGATCGAAAACAAAGAAATAAAGCTAGATAACGACAGCCTTCAATCCCAAACTTTTTTGCAGTTTATGGTTACTTACACCCAATCATTATTTGCGGACCAGAGAGGAAACTGTTAAACTAGCAGTTCCATGTCCGTTCTTTATCAAACAAACGTTGAGTGCGGACCAATGAGAGCAAACTAATTCCGATTGGCTGGTTTCCCCGTGATCCCGGTTCCCATATTTCAATAGAGAAGAGCGACGTGAGGGTTGGTACTCATGAGCTGCAGCTTCTCACAGAGGTTTGATGCCCGATCTTAGCTGCAAATCGAACCGATAAGCAAGCGCTGGTTTTGTGCCAACACCTTCTTTGCATGCTAGAACCTTTTGATATGTCTTATAAATATGAATTCATGGAAAGTCAATTGGAATGCAAAGTGGTTTTTGATAACACATTATAATAATAGTTGTCATAAATGACACAGACCCATTTGGCAGGCATGCCTGTTCTTCTAGGTACAACCTGACATCCGCTGCATAATCAGCAGATGTTCACAAAAAAATAGTTTCTAGTCACAGATCAAAAGATAAGCCCATCCTCTCCCTTCTCTCCTTCATGCTCAGTGGCAATGAGGTGTGGGCGGGGCAGGGTCTCGGCATCGGCTCTCTAGATGCAGCATTTGGCGCTACATACAAACGAGTCATTTTCCTGTACATCATAATGCCATCACCAAAATAAATGTATTTGCATGGTAAAGGTACGCACCTGTGGAGGCGATTCAGTGCTGGAGGTGAGTCAGGAGATGTGTGGAATTTCCCAAAGTTCTCAGGGGACTCAGAAATTAAAGGTTCTTTCCATGAGTTGAGCGCCTTTTTTGCCTCTAACAACATATGCGAGGCTTCTCCCCTTCGGCAACTGTTTTCTCCAGTGAAATCATGAACGGACTCGCTTTTTGCACCTTTGCCCTTTCCTGGTGCAGATATATTCACAAATAACGCCGCATCCCCTCAGTTCAATTCCACCTGTGTTTCGACCTCAGCACTTCAACAACACTTTTATAGTTGTGCACTCGCTTGTGAAAAGTAGTGCTGCTCTGTGATTTCTTGTGAACGGGGTCTGCGTAGGCTGTGATGCTACTGACCGTTCCCGCACGTGGTAGTAGCGACAGCTCATCATGATTGTGTGAAAACTCTCAGAAGGAGCCCAGCAACCCGCCGCTCTTGTGAAAAGTCTCTCTCTGTCAGTGTGAACCGGCTTCCCCGACGCCCACTATTGGAGGCGCTTAGATCCTCGCGCTGCAGTCTCTCGGACAATGGTGAGGTGCAGTCTAGCAGACGCCAGTAAAGGGCTGGATATTCTGGTGTTCGAAGCTCCGGCGTCTCTTGTGAATGTGTGAGTTTCCCAGCAGTCTGTGCTTCTTGTGGGAAAGGACAGTTCCTTTGGTGTGTGAAACTCTGTAGTGTCTTGTGGATGAGTGTGTAAAATCGTGCCCTAGACAGTTTCTGCCGATTGTGTAAAACACAGTCCTGGTGCGCTCTCGTGTGAATGATTGGTGAAGCACTCTCTCCCTCTTGTGAAAAGAGCACTTCCTCTCGCACGTGCAGATGTGCACTCTCCTGCAAGGAGGTCGTATTGTGGGCTTTTGTTTCTGTTATTTGTGGTAAGAGATACCCTCCCCTGCTGTCTGCAGCTTTGAAATTACTACTGTTCAGCTATATTCCAGATTTGTCTCTCTTTTGGTGTTCGCAATACTCCCGGTCTCTTGTGCCCAGCAACCTCCCGGAGGTCTCTCAGCGTCGAATTACTCTGCAGTGTCTCTGAATCAATTGACCTCCAGCAGTCTCGCTCCGGCGGGAGGTGTCAGTCCCTCTTTCTTGCAGTTCCTGGGGTTACTTTCTCCTGCTCCTCTCTGGTCTAACCCCTGCCGTCTCGCCTGACGTGCAAAAGACACTGCCGCCTCCTTTTAAACACCTACAGCCTCCTTCTCGTGACCATGTGGGCTCACATTCCTCCTGGCAGCGCAGCAGTCTCTTGTGGCACAGTCGAAGGCCGAGCCCCGTCTCTTCAGCGCCAGAAGCGTGTACTGCCTCTTGTGAAGCAACAGACTTCCTTTTGCGAGCCTTTAAGGGCAGCCAGCTCCTGGACAGGCAATAAAACTCCGAAACCCTCAGAGGCAGAGAGGGAGGTAGTGAGGAATTATTGGCCACGCGTCCGGTGCGAGCCTTAGACTTTTACATATCCTAGACTGCTGTAAAGTCCGAACGTGCCGGTTCTATGAAACAACCACAGCAACGGGAAACAAGTAAAACAAGGCGGAAGAGACGCGAGACGCCAGCGGCCAGTCGCGTGCACATCTCCTGTTGTAGTGATCGGGAGAGTGCCGCCGCGGTGACCCGGAAGCTCTTGGCCGGCCGGCCAATCCGCTCGCGGCCGACCGGAAGTCCCGCCTCCCCAGGTCCGCGAGCTGCCGGCGCATGGAGCGCCCTGCCGTCCGGTGTAGCCCGGGTCCCCAGGAGGGGGCCGGGGAGAAGGAAGAGTGTGGCGCCTGTTGCGGGGCTCCTCTGACCTGAGGGAGCCCCGATTTAGATGGAGACGCGCCGTGAGGAGCCCCGCCGGAAGAGCGCAGTTGGTGAGTGGGGCCCAGGGCTGATGTAAAGTGCGTGCGTGCCTGTTTGTATGCGTGGGGGGGGGAGTGTGTGCGTGTGTGCGCGAGGGAACGTGTGTGCACATGCGTGACTGTGTGTGACTGAGAGAGAATGCGAGGTAGGGGATAGTGTGCCTGTATGTGTGCCTGTATGGGTGCTGTATGCCTGCGTGTGCATGCGCGCGCCTGTGTGTGTGTGTGCGTGCGCCTGTGTGTGTGTGTGCGTGCGTGCATGCAGAGAGGTGGGGGCTGCCTGTGTGTGAGCAAGGGCTTTGCGCATGCGCAGCGGCTTTGCGCATGCGCAGCTACCAAACGCTCGCTCCCGAGGTCAAATCCGACGCTCGTAACACTTTGGTGTCCACTCTCCTGAAAACGGATCACATTAGTTGTCGAGCTGACAGCATTCATGCTTCGCATGAATGCTAACGTCAGCTCGACCTAAAAAACAAGTATTTATTTTACAGCTACCACCACAAAGGGAAATACGACATCACAAACAATTCCTCTTTCCTAGCTCTAGCCGTTATCGTGTTTCCTTGGGGCCAATTGGTCCAATATTAGTCTTGCGCGCATCTGCTGGGTCGGAGTACCTGAGCGTGCCACCTTCGTGTGCTCTAGAGCTGCTGTCTCCTGTAAGTTCATCGCCCTCGCCCAGGCGGCTCCGCTCGGCCCTCCTCAAGTTTCTCACACTGCCATGCAGCCATTGTGGCTGAAGGTTCTTCATGGCTACTCCAAGCTGGATAAGTTCTTTGACTGTCCCACAATGAGTGTGGGGGGGGGGGGGGAGGGAGTGTGAAAATCCTGATGCTGATTCACAATGGTTTTGAAAGCCTGCAGGGGTCAACAGCTGCCTCTCTCCTCCAATGACTATCTCGATCTGGTTAGACTTCTTACTTGGCCCGGGTGGCCATCTCTGGCATACAGGGTCACCATTTCTCTTCTGCAAGCGGGCTCCGACCCGATCGGCATAGCAGGTTGCTTCACGCTGGCCCCTCCTGCCATACGGGGTTGCTGGCTCACCACTGCACACTTTGCCACGGCCCACTCAGTATGGCAATCTCTTTTCGGCGGCCCCTCGACATACTGGATCACCTGGTCCTCCCTGCACATGGGCGATACTGCACATGGGCGATTACTCGGTTGGTGCAGCAATGGTCACAGCTCTCTTCACAGCTAACCCCCTCTACATACGAGGATTGCAGACTTTCCCTGCACGCAGGCAACAACCCAATTGGTGCAGCAGCCCTCTCCTCACACCTCGCTAAGGGAATCCATTCAGCAGGACTCCCCTCTGGACTTCGCTCCCTCCAGTACTCTCCTCTTCCTCACTAGGCACACTGGTCTTGTCAAACATCTGAGTCTTTTGTTTATGTTCGAAACCTGTTTCCTTCTGAAGTGCTCGCTCCCCTGTCCTCGTTCTCCAGAAAGCAGTCTCAGCAGGAGTGACTCGAAAGCTTATACCACAGGTCGTGGGAATGACTAGGAGTTCACATCTGGATGTTAGCCACAATGATATTGTATCAAAAGGTTAGCCCAGGCCCTCAGCCCTACTCTTCATGATTCTCATAGCAGCTCAATCTCCTTCCTGAGATGTGCCCAGCCCCTTCATCTTGACCTCTCTCAGAATCACAGAGCACCCTTTGAAGTGTATTGCGGAGCCTGGCTCTCCCTCTCTATAGTGCATTCCACCAAGCGTACAGGAATGCAGCAATGCACATCTGCCTGGGAGTGTTCCTCTACCTCCTTTCTGTATGGTTCACCATGCAGCCCTGTATCTCCCAAAATGAAACCCAGAGTTTGCCGTGTATTGTACCACTCGTAAGCACGCATACACCTAGCATGTGCATGACATAATATGCAGCCCTGTATCTCCTAAAATGGAACCCTCGGTCTGCCATGTATTGTACCACTTATAGGCACACATACACCAAGCACATTCGTAACCTACACGCACTGTTCATCACTACACCCTTCATTGCAGGCACACATTACATCCAGCACAAACATAGAACATGCACACAGGGTACAGTGCTGCATTATCCCTTTATAATACCATTCACAGACACACACACTCCGCATATGTACACCACAGCACATTACCTGAGTGAGCCTGTGGTTCTCACTCCAATGATAAAGGTAAAAGGGCCTGTTCACACTTACTGGTCACTACACAATATGCTTCCGCCACCGCACTAATGCTGCCTAACTCCTGATAAAGGCAGTAGACCTTTCACCTCAATGAGGGTAATGCTTTGGGGCACCCTTCCTGGTCCAACACGATTTCCATCTTTGAAACGACGTGGGATAGGCCTATGTCATAGTGTTTTCCTATGACAACCCAATGACCATTAGGGATCCGGACATTAGTACAGTTGAGGCAATCAGGGCAGAGGTGCATGGCCATTGCCATGTAGAGGACTTCCCCCATCTCAACCAGGTACAAGCTGTACCAAAAACATTAAATGCAAGGACATAACTCAAATTTAGAAAAATCAAACTACAGTAAGCAAAGTGACAAAAATGGTCAAGAGAATTGAGGGAACAGAAGAGGAAGCAGCATGGGGAGGCATATATTGACCCTTAGAGAGCATGTCTAGTCCCTTCACTTTAGTGGACAGTAAGGTTCAGTTGAGGCTTCCTCGCAGGCTGGCCAGGCAGTCATTTTTTCCTCATTCTGATGAGCTGGAGGTGAGGTGGCATTTCTATCTGATGCACTAGTCTGTGAGTCATCACATACCCTGGGGGCAGACTTTGCAGAGGTCCCACCGTAAGCCTTTCACCTTTGCAGCACTTTCTATCTTTCTTGCCTGCAGACTATCCTAGAACCCTTTGCCAAAATGGTAGAAGATTGGCTTCCATCTCCTAAGCTCGCTCACAGTTCCAGCCCTTTGGGAACCACTCATCTCCCTGATCTGGGACTTGGTTTCTCCCCACTCTACCATTTTGGTAGAGGACCAGAATAGACTATTTAGTTTGTCAATAAGTTTCTTGATGGCCATACAGCAGCATCTCCATACCGTGCTACCCCCATTTCAGACACCCTGACCTTACTCTTTACACCCTACTAAGAGGAGCAGTCATTACTGAAAAAACTCTCTCTACAGAGTAACAGTCTCTCATTGTCTGTATTCTCATGGGACAACAGCACCCTCACAACCATTGCAGACTAACAGTCATAATAGAAACAGTTCTCGCACCCCACAGCTAGTAGCAGTCTCACTGACAGCGCTGACTCATCATGCACAGGCTAATAGTCGCACACTACTGGAAGCACTCGCACCCTTCACAAGCGAACAGAAAAGCCAATACAAGATAAATATCTTACAAAAGGAAAGTGCTTCATTGTTGGAGAGTTTGTGTGTGTGATATATTTAGGGTTAATGTAATGAGTCAATATTGAATGGATAGATGCATGAGTGCTTGTTTGTGATTTTATAGTGAAAGGGTGAATGAATGAGTGACCTGTATGGATAGAAACATGCTTGGTTTATCACTTAATATAGGGATTGGCTCCATTGTAATGTCTTCCAAATTTCGATGAGACCTCCGGCTGATGTGGATAATATCCCTAAAGTATGAGATTCATACTTTAACAAAGGTGGCTAGAACTACATAAATAGGTCTTCTAGACATAGATGCAAATAACTGGTATAACCCCCAAAATCCATATCTGCTAGTATCTATTCTGCAAATCTGGGGCCGTATTACATAAAGTGCACACACTGAAGGGGCCGCAGACGCTTGTGCGGCCCCTTCTGTAATATCGATAGCGCTGGTGCACGTAAAGCGCCAGTGATATCTTCAAGGAGGCTTTCCCTCATTTGCACTCGGGCGTGCCCCGTACAAATGAAGTAAATCCCTTTGCCCCTGCGCTGTATTACTGATGCGGGCGCAGAGGCAAAGTAGCTTGCAGGACTCCACCAAAAATGTGATGCGCCTCCTGAGAGCAGCCCTCTGCTCCGCCTACAAGGGGATCTCTATTCCCCTTTAAAAGTGAAGACTGGTTGCTGCCTGCATAGTGAAACATGGAGCAGCTGTAAAGATGCTGCTCCTTATTTCACGTGAATGCCCTTCCCCCTGGGCAGCACGAGTTCGCAGCTGCCTTGGGGGCAGCTCTTTCCCCATAATGCGGCACACTTTCCTTCATTGCGCCGGGCGCAATGAAGGAAAGCGCGCCTCATGTGTAATGCGGCCCCTGGCTGTGTTGTACAGAGTAGTACGCTGTTATTATTTAAGGCTATTGGAAATGAAATCACGGAAAGCAGGGCAAGTATCGGTACATCTTCTGTGTGTGTGTGTTGCTTTTCTAAATGAAGATGGATAGGCAAATGGACAGATTAAAAAAAATCTCACTTTTTTAATATAAACCTTTCTGCCCAGGAGCACTAGTACATAATTAGTGCTCTTTTTTTGTATTCTGAAAACTGTGGGTGAAGAGTTTGAGGCAGATATAGAATACTGTTCGAATGTAGCAGCTGCCTGTTTTCATACAATGTACATTTCCTCCCCATCTTCCAGTCAAATTCCTAGATCCTTGGTAAACATAACATTGTAATATAAAGTATTTCCTTTCTTGTGTTATAGGGCTGTGAAGAGAAACTGGACCATTGGCTGCAGCATGTCCTCAGTTACGCCTCTCTTGTTATCCTTGGGTTCGCAGTTGTGAAGGTATGTAACATTCTTTATCAGACACTGTAAATGCAGCTGTTTTCAAGGCAATTTAATCTATAATCCGCACTTGGAATGTAATGCTAAAAACAGTACTTGGTGTGTACATGATGGTGGATGTTGGTGCAATAACACGCTGAGGCTATGTCATTACAGAGCAAGTTCTGAAGGATGAGGGTATAAGAAACGTGTAGAGATTGTGGGTTCCAGTTGATATACTGTGCTGCTGTACAAATATGAAGAATACAAAAAACAATGATGTGCAAATATGGGTGTCTACATTTGCGGTATTTAATACCATAACCAGCATGGTTATATCCTGAGTAACTGGAATTCCTGTATCCTAAAAAGGAAATCCTTCAGACCCATCAAATTACCGCAATATCTCATTGTTTGATGGGGTTGTGAAAATCTTTAGCAATATTTTCCTAAATCATATTCTAGCATGTGCAGAAAACAAGGCTACCTAAATGATGGTTTGTAGTATATGTTGCTATAGATCACATGCTCTGCAAACTCCCATGTAATGTCGGGCATGAACGTTTGCATGTTTTTGTTCAAATAAGTATTTGGTCTTGAGATTCTCATGACTTCTCCCTTAGCCTACAGTACACAAAGACAGACTCCATCTCTGATTGCTTTTTTTCCTCCACTGAGCCTGGACATTCATTGAAAAGTTCCTGGATCATAGAGTTGCTAGCGTAAAACTTTTAACCTCAAGCATCTGATTTTCAGCAAAGAGCATCCGAGAACTCAACATCGACCATGACTGGTACCAAAGGATTTGGTTGTGGACAATCCCTGACAGGAGGACTGTCGGGGAGCAACACAGACAGGAAGACTTTGTGGACCTGGTCGTACGAGTGGTGGTGGGTTTGTAGGACACACCCTTCAGGTTTTGCCTAGACGTAACCCAAAATTCCACTTGTATGGCCATCATTGAGTAACTTGTGTTTGCTTTGAGACCTCGAGGAAGCAAGTTGCTGTGGCTATATAGCATTTAAAAACAAGATGGCCATTTGCTACTGGAGAGAACATCTCTGGGCCTATTATAAGATGCGGTGGCAAGATCCCTTGGTGGACCAGAAGACGTTGAATAACACGACTTGGAGTCCAACTGCAATAGGCTAATGAATGGCCCTGGCACTCTCCTAGGAGGTCTTCTGAAGAAGAGGAACAAAACCATTCTAAAGGGGAAGCATGCACAAAAGACAAAAGTCCACCCAAACAACCATGACCCTGGACTGACCTATTAGGTTTGGCCTCAAAAACCATTTTCATGGAGGCCAAGTACCACTTCAGTCTTAAACACAATCCAGAAGGCCTCAACACTCAGCAGGCTTGGTGACATCACTGGAGCAAAGTGCTGATAGCCAGGCTCAGCTTCGGGAACTTGGAGCCAAAGGCTCCCAGCCAAAACTCAAAGGTTGCTAGCAAGCCTAGAGGGATAGGGCTGACGCCCTCCATGCTGAAATTGATGGCAAAAACACCATCACCGGGCACAGCATCTAGTGAGGCTATTCAACTGCTTACACTCACAGAAAATCCAGATGAAGCTCTTTAATCATCCAAGTTCTGTTAAGATTTTATAGAGGCCTCCAACTCCACAAGAGCCTGATCCCAAGCCCCTAATAAATAGATATTTCAGAAGATCTAGAGCCGTGCTCTTCAGATGTTTTAATGCCCCCCCGTATTAGAAAATAAATCATTGCCCCCCTAAAGAATTTCTTCACAATTATCCAATTTAATTTTCAATGTTTATATTTCTAGACCAATTTAAACATTAGTTATCTTAAACCTTTTTTTAAAAGGCCCATTACAGAGTTGCTGACTGCTGATCATTTTATTTTCAGCTTAAAACAAAGCACTGCTTTACGCTTGCTTCTTTTGGTCAGAGCCTGCCACACCCCAGGATCTGGTAAGGCTCCCCAGTTTGAAGACCCCAGGTCTAGAGGAATACCGTGTACCTAAAGGGAACCGCTAGTCCTGTACCTCAAACGCCACAGCCTCTGTTGCTTCTACCACCATCACCAGACCATGGCCACCCTAGCACTATCTCCACATAGGTTTCCATCCCCACAGGAGTCGCATCATCACACACTATCGGACTCTGATCAAGTTAGTATAACCCACAAGATGCTTACCAACACCCAGTACCATTGGGGAAGATGCATAGGAAGGCTAGAACCCACATCTTCAAGAGCACTGCTGTTTAGAATCATATCCAGTCAAAGGATCCCCTCCGGATGATACCACTGCATACCATTCATCTAAAGGGTGGCTGGCCACTCTAAACTTCAGCTCCATGCGATAGAGCAAGAGGAGGGCTCCCTTATCGAGAGACTGCCAAACCTGAGAAGGAAGTACAGTTTCTGCCAATCTTAAGAAGCGTTGCAAGATGTGCAGAAGAATTTCAAAGAACCTGTTAAAATTTGTTATTACTCCCAGATTGGAGACCAAGTATAGGTGTGCCCCACAAGTCTCACTCTACATTTGTGGTCCAGTGCCTCCAGATTCTTAGGTCGTGCACGTGGCTCGTACACACGCTTTTGCACTTGGAATGAGGGACGGAACTCCATCAGGTAAGAAAGGAGGAAAATTGATGCTGACAGAAAATGAGTTACATTGGGGCGGCAACACAATGACTGCCAGCTCAGTTGGGCTTCTCTCAAGGTACGATACGTAGGATTGGCAGGCGGTGAAATAACTTATCAAAGATTTCCTAGAGGCCTCTGGAAATTGGCGCAAGAAGGTAAGACCATCTTAAAAAACATTAAATGTGCAGTAGATGCCACTCAAATGAGGTGAACACAAGTGTCGTACTGCATACGTGTGCATGGCTTAGGGTGTCAGTTTTCCAGCCAGCAGCAATCTCTTCCATGTCTCATTTGATGGAACATCTCTGCTGACCCAAGTTAACTTCTGCTGGAGAAGATTAAAATCAATACACTGCAAAGGTCATAGGTGCACCCCAGACATAGAAATCTGGGTTTTGGTGTCCTCGAATGTGAGGCATTGCAAAGTCCATCTCGACACCACAGCTTTCACACAACCAATAATAGCACTGCTGGCTCTTGTGAGGGCACCTCAACCTCCAACGATGTATACTCCATCCTCCCCGGTCACACAGCACCTGTTGGGGACCGAATTGGGTTATTTCTTCAGTGGGAAGAAGTAACCCCTGACCAGCTGGTTTCTGTCAATTGTTCAGCAGGGATACTATTCAGAGGTGCACACCAAATACCCCACAGTGGCAGCATGCAATCAGGGACACCAGCAAGTGTTGTGTGAGGAAGGGATTCTCCCCTAAGCAAGGGTGTCCTCAAGCCAGTGCCCCCACAACAGCATGGCCAACAAGTGTACTCTGTATACTTTCTCATTGGCAAGAAGGATGGTACAACGCAGCCTCTTCAACTTTGGCCCACGAATTCTGCATCCAGTCGGAACACTGAAAGATGACAACCTTACATCCTGTAGCTCTGCGCAGAAGATCTTCTGACAGCGCTAGACTTCAAGGACAACTACCGCCACTTCCTATTCTTCTGGTACATCAGAGCAACCTGTAGTAAGTGAATTTCATTACTCCTTCAGGATCACAACCGCTCCAGGGGTGTTTGCAGAATGTGTGGCAGCTCATCTGTGTCACCGTGCCATTCATGTCTATCCATATCTGACGAAGAGCAGCAGTCCGCAAAAATACCTAGTACACATTCAGGCAGCAGTGCTTCTGTTACAGAAGTTAGGACTGACCATTGTGCGTAAAGTCACATCTTGGAAGGTCCAGCCTTTTCTGAAAGCTGTGTTGAACTCCATCACAGGCAAAGCTTACCCGGATCAAGAAAAGGTGATTGCATTCCAAAGGCTGCTTCTGCCTTTTCAGATAACATGTCCCATAACTGAGGACATCAATGAGACTATTGGGGATGATGGCATCATGTATAACAGTTGTACTGAAAACCATATTCAGCCGTGTCTGGTGTGCCAATGGTCACAAGCTAAGAGTCAAAAATACTTTCTAGTGTTGGTGATGCCCACAGTTCCGCGCACTTTCAAATGGTAGAAGAACGAACACTGATGCTGGGCAGGCCACGTGTAGACCGTGAACCTCAGGGGACCATTACCACAGACATGGAACCACATTCCAGGAGCAGAGCATTTTTACATCTATTACCTAGAGCTTGCAGCATTCATTTAGCACTCTGAGTTTCATATAGTCATTCAGTGGAAAGTAGTCCTGGTTGTGATGGACACCATGACCACCATGTACTATGTTTGCAAACCACCCAGAACCCCCTCTCCCCAGGCTACGCTCTGGCTCAAAGGGTCTGGCGTTGAGCCATTCGCAACCATCAGCTTCTAGTGGAGAACTTGCCTGGGGTAGGTAACGACTTTGTGACCTGCGAAGCAAAAACATGAACACGTAGACTAGTACCTCAGCAATCATTTCAGAAATGGGGCTCACCCACAGTTAATTGGTTCACCACAGCCAAAAACGAAAAATAACTAAAGCATTCGAGGGGACCGAGATTGACAATGCAGTAGACCAGCTTTTCCAGGGGGGTTTTGTCGTGAGGGATTGGCATCCAGAGAATGTTTTTTAGTTGAAGTGGAATCTCTGTGGTTCATCAGTGTCATTTTAGAGCATGATCACACCCTTCAAATTTTGCTCTAATTGCCACCGACATCCAACATCCAGTCTGTTTTCTGCTTGCTACAAGACCATAAGTCAGAGGACTGTGTCCCGTGCATCTATTTCAAGCCTAAAACCCTAGTCCACTGGGACAAGATCCTTCTGGCATATTGTGCGAGCATGTGTGGTCGGCATGTCAAAGATAGTGACTGGAAAGAAGGATGCTCAGTCGATGGAGGAAATGGTTTTCTCCGATGACGATAAGAGTTGCGGGGGCCCAGGGAGAACACAAAGACGTAGATCACAATCTATACAAGGTCGAAAAGACGCTGTAAAGACCCGAAGGCCACAGTGCCACAAGCCTGTAATGCACCGAATTCCCCAAAAGGCAAGACAGTCAGACAAACACCCACGCTGCGAAGCTTGGTTCATCGAGTAATACACTAGATTTACTGAATGAAGCCCTGAAAGCCAAAGACTAGCAGGATGGAAAGTGCCTTGTGCTCTTTTGACGATCAGGGGAACTCGCTGTTAAGGATGTACCGAAAGGCGTTCTCTACTTCTGAGGATGATCAAGCGCGGAGGGGGAAGGAGGGACAGGTGCCCTCAAAGGAGAAAGTTCATGGAGAGCCTAAGACGTCGACATCCGTGATGCTGAGAGAAAGAAAAGGGCATTGGGAGTCGACAATGAGATCCTTATGAAAAAGAGGGCCTTTGAGGAAGCCACGACTTCACTGAAAGAAACTAAGCCGATGGGGCTTAAGAGTAGTTTGCAAGATACAGAAGTTGGGATACAGATGTGGGGGAAGAGGAGGAAGGTATCTGCTGCGGCTATCTTAAAGACTTGGGAATAAAGGATCACAGAGGGAAATGCTGTGGGAGTAAGTCTAGGCCGACTCGCCTTTAAAGGACATAGAGTCCCATCATTTGATGCCTTTTTACCCCTCCCTGCCCCATAACATTTCCACATACCAAGTAGTGGTTAAAAAAAACAAAGGCAGCAGAGGTCTTCTGGTGGAGATAGAGGTTGAAAAGGAGACCTAGTTTCTTCTTGAGGCACTTGCTCCTGCATATAAAAGGAACCAATATCCTCCCATTCTCCTCAGCATTGTACAGCAAGGCAGGGAGGTTTTTCTCTAAACCAGTGACAGCCAAAGCGGTAACACCACACATGGAGAAGAAATACAGGGCTTCAATACAGGCCCCTAAATATATTCAAGGCCATGTGTAGCCAGACCCACTTATTGTTTGATTAGCAAGAAAGAGCATTGTCCTTGGCATCCACAGGGCCCCCACCAGACAAAAAAGTAAAAGAACGGAGACTTGGAAGGAAGATGGAGAGGGCTGTTGCCACACAGTGGCGAATCGCTAATTCCAACAGACTGCTGAATAGGCATGCTCACCAACTCTGAAGATGTGGAGGACCTCGTGCCACATCTCCTGGAAGAATATAAGATAGCAACAAGCATTATTGAGGGAGGATAGAACATTACCAACTCCTGCCTTAATTCAGCCTACAATGCTGCTGGTACTGCAAGCAGGGAGATACCCAGCATATCTTCTCAATACCAGCCCTGTAGCTATGTATCTCTGGCTTTAAACTTGAGGTACACTCCACTATCATTGATCACTCCCTCGTAGGAATCCATGTCTTTCCCCAGGTGTGGACCAAATGATGGAAGAGATGAACAAGGTGAAAAAGACTTCTAACTAAATCAGAGCCTTTCGTTTAAAAGAGGCAGCCTTAAAGAAAAGGTGGACCATGGGAGACCAATGTTTGTCTCGCAGGCAAAAACAACCAGTATTTTGTCAATTTCAGGGTCATTGGGCTGTGGCATCAACCTCAACCCAAGGCCCATTTTTGAGGCAGTGGAAAATCAAGGGACAAAAGTGTGTGTGCTCAATTTAATTTCTTGTTCCTAAACAAGATCGGACTGTGATCTGCGGTATTTGAACAGGTACATAAAGACGCAAAAACATCAGATGTTTACATTGCAAGATGTCATCCTCTGGATGCTGGATGAAGGGGACTCCCTAGCAACAGCAGATCTCAAAGATGCCTACTGACCTATACCTGTTCATGTAACGTGCAAAAATTATTCAAGATTTGTATTTGAATGAGAGCATTACCAATTCAAGGCCCCAGTGCTCTGAATGAAGTCCACACCAAGCATCCTCGCCAAGACACCGACAGGGGTAACTGCACACCGCGGAAGGCATGGCATTCAGGTCTCCCCATACGTAGACAATTGGCTGATCAAGGCAGACAACTTGAAACTTTGCGAGGAAAACTTGACAAGAGTTGTCACTTCTGCACTCACTATGATTTAGTGAGTTGGGAGAAATTGTCTCCCAATCCTCCAACCAGGAATACGTTCCTGACAGCAGACCTCGACGCACAGTTGGCGATGGCATACCCTAGAGTGTTCAGGCTATACCTGCTCAAATTTATCTCTACCAGATGTCACAATCTCTGACGATGAGGAAAGTAGTGCAACTTTTGGTCTTAGCTTCCTGTATCCAACTCCTTCCCGATGTGAGGCTACGCATGAGGTTAGCACAGGAATAGTTACACAATCAATGGGCTCAAAGGTTAGGCACTTGGGACGATCTAGTGGTTGTAATATCCACGGTCAGCAAGGAATTGAGGTGGTGGATTGCAGGGAACATGCTGAAGGAGAGACTTTTCCAAGCTCCCTTACCACAAGGCATCATTACCACAGACTCCTCAATGGAAGGTTGAGGAGCACACAGAAAACCTAAACATAACAAGGTTATGGTCAGAGCAGGACTCTACCAAACACATCCGGAACGCGGGATCCCGCACCGCATCTAGGCAGTCCACGTATAGCCGGAAGAATACAATCCGGATACCCATCGAAGGGAGTACACCCGCACCTTCGTTACCTCTAGCGGCTGCCGTGGATTTTCCCCAGCGGATTCACCTTACTCTAGCTTTATTGAGCTTCATTCTCCCCGCCGCCAAAATATTTATCGATAATAATTTCAACAACTGAATTGGATTGAACCAGCAAAATACTCGCACTCTAGTTTCTGACCGGAACCTGGAGCAGTCTACCTGGACTCACACACTTCACGTGGTCTAGAGCCCGGCCGGGTCGGCAGTATCACCGGCTAAGCGACCTTTCTTTTCATTTGAACCTCACAGCCCTGAGGAGTCTCATTAAGCGACGAAACACGTGTCGGCTGGCTGCAAAAGATATTAAAGAAGACTCTCTTTAAGATAGTGTTTTCTCTGACAGCTGTATATGTATAATGTTTTGAAAAATGAGTCCACAGACACGCACTAGTGATATAGAGAAGGAATTACTCTCTTGCTGTGTGCAATAGGCATCCTGTTTTGTGTTTATAGCGTTTGTTCTGGGAACAGACGTTTTGGAGGGGTTACAGGGCTTATCCCCTCGCCGATATGCACCAACACCTAATATTGATGACCTCACTTATCTTGCGTCTACAGTAGCTGAGCGCCCCTTTCCCTTTACTCCAAAACCCCTTCTTGTTGTAACCTCTACCAAACACATCAATTTCCTGAAACTAAAGACAATCTTCATAGCACTGAAAGCCATCCAAAGCCAGATCGGGGAGAAAACTGGACAAATTCTTAGACTATACAACAGCAATGGTCTACATAAACATATAGGGGAAGCGGGGTAGTATCATATCTGCTGTCAAGATTAGCTCACAACATTTGGAAGTGGGCCAAAGCAGAGCACATATCAAGTCATGTCCAGAATGGAAAACGTTCAGGCACACTGTCTAAGCTGACAAGCAAACTGCACGCATGACTGGGAAATAAGTCTATAAAAGACACCATTTTATATCTGTGGCGAATAATTCACCTGGATCTCTTCACAACATCAGAAAATGTGAATGCTGGCATCAAGGCACTACCATCTCCAATCACATATCAGGGCATATCTCATGCCCTGTTGATGAGTTGGTACGGGATATTTGCGTAAACTTTTCCACCAATACACTTCATTCTAGCAGTTCTAGAGAAAATCTAAATTTCCAGCATGACTATGACTCTTATAGCTCCAGGATGTCCTCAACAGCCATGGCTCTCTTACTTGATCCAATTGTCGAAACACTGTCAAAGTTCCAGTGCAGAGGGACACCCTGACCATGCAGCAGGGCATTCTACCAAATCCCAGGTAAGATGCAATTGACAACAGGGTTCCTGAAACAATCAAATTTGAACACCTAAATCTACCAAATGCCACATTATGTATCATTGGGGAGGCCCAAACGTCGGCTACAGTATGCGTTAAGCTTTTAAGTGGAAAAGATATGTAAGATAGGTCGTCAAGCAGTGGGGCCTGACTATGGTGTCATATGCTGACGACACTCAGCTGGCGGTTACTCTCAGCGGCGATGCGGATTTGGATGCCCCTAGGTTTCAGAGTGGACTGAAGGCACTGGCTAGCTGGATGACTGCGAATTGTCTCCAGCTTAATGCCAGTAAGACGGAGATCATGGTTGTCGGTAAGCGAGCGGAGCTCTGGGGAGACAGGTGGTGGCCGTCGGAATTAGGACCATCTCCGACTCCAGTCTCTGAATTGAAAAATCTGGGAGTTTGGCTGGATTCTGGCCTCAGCTCTGTTGGCCATACAAAAAAAACTGCGGCTTGCTGCTTCGGTGTGCTGCGGGGCTTAAGACCTGTTCTTAAATTCTTTGACGCCCCGACCAGGCAGCTGGTGATCCAGGCGACTGTTATCTCCCGGCTTGATTACGCCAGCTCTCTCCTGGTGGGGGCTAACCAGGCCGAACTTACCCGCCTGCAGCGCGTCCAAAATGCTGCCGCTAGAGCCATAGTTGGCTTGCCTAGATTCTGTTCTGTCTCTAATGTCCTACGCTCCCTGCATTGGTTGCCGGTGAGGATGAGAATCCAGTTTAAGGTTTTATGTTTGGCCTTCAAAATTCTGAAGGGCACTGCCCCCCAGATCCTGACCAATCTTTATATGTCCCGTCTCGCTCTCTCCGATCTCTGGGCCAGGCTCTCGCCATAGTTCCCCGGTTTAAGCTCTGTCGTGCCGGTGGCCGTTCCTTTCGAGTGAGAGCTGCGGCTATCTGGAACTCTCTCCCGGTTGAGATCCGTCTCCTGGAGGATCTTCTACAGTTTCGTAGGGCTATCAAAACTTTCTTATTTTAACTTCATCCACAGCTGTCTTTCTGTCTCTGTTAGCGGTGTTGTGTTTTTCCTTGTCATGCGCCAGGACGCTCCTTTGCTGGAGCAGCTGTGCGCACGATAAATACCCATAACATAACATAACCTAGAGCCAATCCAAGAAAATGAACCACATGCTCCATCAGTATACACTAATAGTTTGCGACTTTACACATTTAACAAAGTGTAAACTCTCATATGCCTCACTAAAGGTGCATTTATAAGTCATTAAGGCTTACTTGAATCGCTGATATAAAGGTTCATGGAAGGAGCGAAATGATTTTCCCCAGCAAGGCTGGTACCATTCCCACAGTGGAATTTAAGCTTAGTTTTTGCAGGGTTAATGAAGGCACCTTTTCAACCAATGCACAAGCCCCACTCTGACATCAGACGCTGAAAACGGTGTTATTGGTAACAGTCACATCTCTAAAGAGTCAGTGAGATACAGGCGCTAAAGTGCTTTATCTAGCCATACACAAGGATAAAGTAATAACAAGGACCCATCCAAAGTTTCTACAAAGGTTATTCACCTTTTCACATGAATTAGGCTATCACCATACCAGCCTTCTTCTAGAAACCTGCAAGAGCTGCAGAATGGTCCCATCACACATTAGATGGCAGAAGGGCAGTCATATACACATGCAAGTGACACACAGCTTCAGGACAACACAAATCTTTGTGGGTCGATCAGTTCAATCTCTGGGGATGGCTGCTTCCAAAAACACTATTGCTAGATGGATTGTTTAGACTAACCAACTATGTTACTGTTCAGCAAACAAACCCATGCTCAACAAACCAAAGACACACTCCACTAGGAAGTAGGCGGCTACCATGGTCTTTATGGCCAATATCTCCATACAGGATATATGCAGGACTGCCACTTCGTCTTGTCCATTCATAAAAGATTACTGCGTGCACGTACACTCGCGTAAAGAGGTTGAAGTGGGGCAGGCTGTACTGAAGAACATTCTTGCCTCCACTTCCTCTTCTGCCCACCACTCACAAGACAAGTAATACCACTATATAATCTTTGCAAAGCTTGTAAGTCTAGAAGAGATTTCATGCTACAAAAAACAATTTACCTGTTCTTATGGTTTTGCAGCTTGAAGCAGTTCTAAATCCACATGCAACCCTCCTTTTAGCAGGATGTTCGAGAAAGGTAGAGTTTTTTGTTTTTCCCCTAAGATTGTGGGCACACAAATGGGCATTGTGGGATTACTCCCGATGTCATAGGGGCTCCACCTATGTTGACACCTAAACCTCAAACTAACAAATTTGTGAAGACAATGAGGACCGTTCCAGACCCAACCACTAGATGGCAGGATTGTCCAAAGCATGTGAAGCAGGACACGTTTCAAGCAGCAAAACAAAAATTACAGGTAAGTTACCAGTTTCTTACACACATTAGATGTCCAAGATCACTGATGTACTGCGTCAGTAGGAGAAATCATCCATAGCACTGAGCAACTGTTTGTTACTTTCGCAAAGCCTCAACTAGGAAACCCACTTTCTAAGGGGGGGCGGGGGGGTAGATTGACAGATGAATAGGTAAGTACATTCAGACATATTAAGCGAAGGCGAAGCATTTCGTTGCCTAAAGCACATTGCACTAAATAGAAGGGAGTCGGATGGCTTTCTTAGCCAGCATACCTGCAGAGCCACACACTAAGCATTATTGTGTGGTCATTCGAGCCCGACTTGGCCAAATCAAACTCTATTAGAAGCATCTACTTCAACTGCCACTTCTTATGGGAGTTTACTTCTTCTTAGTCCATGAAAAACATATCATCTGCAGGAACACATGCGACGTACAGAAAAGGAGAAATTTTAACTCGTTGTACTGCATAGGTCATTCTTGAATGCGAGCAGCGCTTCAGGTCGTTTATTTGGGGGATTTTTACGCCAAACTACAAATTTGACCGCAAATGGCAGTATTTTGAATGCAAGTGGCAGTTTCTTTAATGTGTGTTAAACAAACACTTCTGGTAGATTTGTTTACCCAGGTGGACCCTTGTAATTTTGGATGAGAGCAGCAGTGTTTTGAAGACTAGGAACTGGAGAACATTTTTTAGTTGAATTTTTACCCCATACGGACCGGTCAGGTTTTCAGTGCGCGATGCGTACTTGTGAATAATTTTGCAGATTTACGCAATTTGCTCCTACTCTTAGCCTTCACCTCCCCGGTAGTGACCTTTGATCTCAGATATTTTTAACAGCAAATAGTTAATATACACCATGCAGATTCCTTGTCATGGTTCATTGCCCTTCACTTGCTTTGCTCACCAATTCGGGAAAAAACAATCAGCAACTCTTTGTCCTAGTGCTCTGTGAGCTAAGAGGAGAGTCCTTCGATATCTCGAGACCGAAGACTTCAAACAAACTATTTACAAACCACCACACCCAACACTAAATGACAGGAGTATTTAGAGCATACAAATCTACAATACTACAAGCTTCAAACCTATGGTTACAGAGTAATATTCTCCTTCAGAATTGGTTAAAAATAAGGGTTTGGCACCATCAAGCAGTCGATGAGGCTGTTCCTGATTAACACAAAATATGGGCTGTTGAAAACATCAACACTATGTTTGACGTGTATGATAGGGATTTCTGGCTGCAGATTCCTTACCTTAGAATTTGGGCATCAGACTGAATCCGGAAGACTTTTGTGAGCAGTGCCCCTGCGTGCTGGTAGGTTGCGTCTATGGGCTCCACTCTGGTGGTCATCAGTGTCCGATGTGACGTTGCGATACCTATATAGGCACCAGACCGGTGCGCTGACATCTGTTTTCTTTACTCCCCAGACCTCACTGATCAGAGAGAAGAGCTATCCCTCAGTCACTTTTTGCCTGGATTTTTTTTAGACGTTTTATCAACTATTTTTAAATGTTTTTCCTCCTGGTGTCTGCCCAATTTCAGTTATGGACCTCACCTCGTCTGTCTGTGGTGATTGGAACTCTACCTCGACCTGAAGTTGTGCTCCGATTTCTGGGCCATGTACCTGAAGGCTTTGAGAAAGTGGTCCTTAAAGCTTAGGGTGTCCCAGCATGTAACTCTGTGCAAGACGAAGTCCCGGTCGAGGAAAAGGTCCTGGTTGCGAGGCCCGAAGCCTACTTTGTGCATTTTAAAGTCCTCTGGACACAAGAATAAGAAGTCGTCGAAGCGTTCAACTTCTCCTTGCCCGTCTGTTGACACCATGAGATGAGGGAGCATCTGCAATCTAGGCTTCATTCCTCAGAACCTGCACCTGGGCAGACTCCACGCCTCCCCGACTTTCTGGGAGCCGGAGCGACCCCACCGAACTTTTAGTAGTTCTACGAGGCTATGTGCCTCATATTCCTTTGGCCTGGCCCCTCCGACACGTCTTCAGGCCCTGTGGTGCCAATGGGGGAGGCCCATCTGGTACCACTCCGGCGGGTCTGGCCCCGGCTCCAATGGGCCTCCAAGGATCCATTACTGGATCTGGACTTGTGCTGGTCATACCATCTCGCCCTTCCCTGGCACTGATGCTGATGCTCCCAGCAGGCACCTGCATCATCATCCCCATTGCCTGATGCCAACTCTGATGCAGACAGGGGCCTTGCCTTCTAGCTCGGAGATTTATTTATTTATTTTGAAAGTTTTATATAGCGCAAACAGGATCCTTGCAGATATCAGAGCGCTTTACAGAGCAGGGAATACCAACAAGAGAGTGAGGAGCAAGTCATTAGGGAGTAAAGTAGAACAGGTACAACAATAATGCAAATATTACTAATAACTGTGTGCATAGTCAAATAAATCAATAATACAGCTAAAACAGTCGTAGGGATCGAGCAAAATAATACAGATCGGTGCAGTCTCTTTACAGATCCAAATTAGTAGGTCAGGTGTATTTGGCCATGAGAATAGCTTTTACTTCTTTCTTAAAAAGTGTGATGGAGGAGATGAGCCTGGTTTCAGGAGGGAGTGAGTTCCAGATCCTGGGTGCCATTCCTGAGAGCGTTTATAAGTTTTTTTCCTTCCGGAATCTTCGAGGTTTTAGCAGAAGATTGTTTGTGCCTCTAGTGTCTAGAGCCGCCAGAGATTGACAGCTTCTGTGCGAGGTATCCGGGAGAGCTCAGGTGTAGAGCCTTGTGTGTCATGCAGGCAATTTTCAGATGTATTCTAGCTTCAAAAGGCAGCCAGTCCAAGGATCTAAAGTCAGGGGAGATATGCGAGTTTTTTTTGACCCAGTGATGAGTCTCGCTGCAGCGTTTAGAGAAGCTCTTAAGGGTGCAGTAGTCGTTAGCGGGAGACCGCAGAGGGCGTAGCTGCCGTATTCAATTCGTGGGATTACTAGTGCCTGTACTGCAGTTTGGAAGTCTTTGGCTGGCAGGAAGGGTTTAAGTTTCCTCAGGGTATTGATTTGGAAGTTCGCTCCCTTAGTAGCCTTGCTGATATGATGCTGCATGTTGAGATTGGAGTCGAGAGTTATGCCTAGAGATTTTGCTGAATCCACTATGGTGGGTTGGACATTGAGTGCAGTTAGCTGTTTGAGCCCTTTTCTCTTGTGCTCAGCCTAGGGGTAGACTTAGAGGGGTTGCTGGACCCTTTTGAATACCAGCCCTATGAGGAAGAACAAAATATGGACTGGTGCGAGGAACTGGCTGAATCCAGTGGCCTGGATACATCTCCAGATGCTGGTCTGCTTTTCCCCCCTACTGTGGCTATGGAGGAGGGAGCTTACTAAACATTGGTGGTACGGAGCGCAGTTGGGGTCCTTAAACTTCAGCTACCCTCGGTGGCAGTAAAGACTAACATCTTGACAGAGGTGCTGCAACCAGGAGTCTCTCCATACAAACACCTACTCCTGTTGCATTACGCCCTCACTGATGTCCTTTTGGGTACCTGGTCCAAACCCAACACTGGCTCCTGTGAACAAGACAATTGCCCGCTTCCTTGGCCTTCACCTGGGGACCCCAACTTCCTCACACAATACCCTATCCCTGAGAGCTTGGTGGTCAATCCTCAATCTCCAAGGCTCTTTCCCTACCGTTCCCCTCCACGATTGACTGGTTGGATAAACCTGTGCGATATTGAGCCTATAAATATCCAGAGAAACATTTTTATTGATCACTTTTGCACTTAGTGGCCCAATCTACGTTTGTTCTGAGACCAGAACTAGTCGTACATTGCATACCAGACATGATCTTTATGCAGCCAATGATTGTTTGGGCCAGGCTGCATGTGAGCCCTTTATAAAAAAAAAGCCAATGTTGGATGTGAAAAAGTGGTTGTTATAGGACATGTGCATAGCTAGCACATGTAGAGGATGTTAAAAAAAAAAATTGGGTGAGGCTATTGTAATCGTTCATGGATGAGCACTCTTGCGGTAATTAAGGAATACTTTTGGTACATAAGGCATGGATTTATGGCGTGGGTTCTTTGTAGGCTGAATATCATGGAATGAAGATCCAACTCTGATTAAGCCTAAGACCAGATGCACGTGGTGCTTACACTTTAGATCTGGTGTGCAACAAATACATAGTTACATTTCAAAGTTGCTTATCGAAGAGAATATTTTGAGTTTTTTGTTCGTGCAATCGATATACAGACTAAGACTCATTGTACGCTGCTTTGCATAAATCTTGGAAGGAAAAACTTATCTTTATTTAAAAGTGCGAGAATCTTATTCCATAAAGAAGCAATTTCATTTTGTCATAGGACTGAGTCTGATTCAGTTCACCTTCCAGTTGCACCATACGTTTGGCCGGCATGGCTGATTACTAGGAAAAGACAGTAGGAGAGCATTTTATCTGTTCTAGATTTTGTCTTCATTGAGGACAATAATCCAAGTTTAGTTGAACTGTTTTTTACTTATTTAAATTGCAGTTTTATTGTATGGCTTTCATCTGTACATTAAAGACATTTGAAAGGATGGTCCTACTCATGCAGCCCTGAAATTGCTGAAGTAAATTCTTCTTCACCAATGTCTATGTAGGCATAAACATGTATGACTGCGGCCATAGATGTGCTGTCATCTGGCTCAACCATTTGGTTGATTCAAACTTTATGCAAGCGAATAAGACTGTTCGAGGCATGTGGGCTGCTGAATTTATATCTGTGCATAGATCGCCGCCTAGTGTTGGGTCCGGATGATTGCACATTGTTGCCCTGGAAGAGTCTTTGAAGTATCACGAGATAGGTGGCTCCTCGCTTGGACTACATTGCGCATGGGCATCCTCCATCTTCAGTTTGTTTTTTTCCGCCATTGGGTTCGGATGTACCTTCTTGACTCAAGTTCGGAATATACTTAAATCACTTTTCGCGAGGACAAAAGGCCTTCGGGGCGTCGGTATTGTCTCTCGTTCGGTGCCCGGTACTTCATCCAGTTCTTCGGACAGGACGTCTAAGGCCGTATTGCCTTTTCGACAGCTAGGCCCCGACAAGCGTCAACGATGGAACGGAGCCCGTTCAAGAGATGCCCCGTCTCTAACTCCAAATACCCTCACATCGATGTGCACCCGGTGTGCAATAAGTGCCTATCCCCGGACCACGTCTAGGCCAGCTGCATGGCCTGTTCCAAGTTCCGGTCGAAGAAGACGCTTCGGCGCGCCGGCTTCGACACGCCGCGAGGCAGTCGGCCCAGCAATCGGCGCCAGAACCAGAAAATATCTGAGGCAGACGACATCGAGGGCGCCGAAGAGGATCCTGACCAGCAGTCTGACCCTGCATCGGAGAACGACTCACATTATAGTGTGGACGAAGAACGAGACTACGTCCATGAGGAAGACATCGTCGAGGTAGGAGACGACGCAGAAGCCATCGGAGCCATCGATGACGACTCAAGCGATGAGCAAGGCCCATCCGCAATTGCGGGGCCCGATACTGACACTATACTCTCTAAGGCTCAGGTCGAGGCATCGCCGGAAGGCCTTAGCCAAGATCTTTAGACTCATTCTATAGCCCCACGTCAAGGCCAGGCTAAGAATACTTTTACAGAGCCATCGATCAATCAGCCACTTTCAGCGGCGAAACCGACAGCAACTGTATCGAAACCGAAACTGCTGAAGTCAGTCCTCGGATCGACTGTCTCGGATTTGTCGGCTCCACCCCAATCTAAAAGGGTCATCAACCTTTCGGGGTCACAAGGGGGCGTCGACCAAAAACACAGGACGCCGAAGCCTGTCTCTGCTGTCAAGCACGTCGCGCTGACACTCTCTACGTCCACGCCCAAAGATGGAGACACTGGCAAAGGACTTAAGGCTAGGAAGACTGTTGATCTGAAACTTCCAACCTCGGCGCCAATATCCAGCAAGGCCTTGGAGTCAAAGTGCACCCGACCCGAAAGAGCACTTCGTGTCGAAGCAAAAAGGCGTACCTGTTGCGCACCAACAGCTCGAGCCGCAAACAGCCCAGTGATCCTACCAAGTTGGTCGGATCGAAGACTGCAACACCCTCAAAAAGGTCAGTTCATCTCCACAGGTTACACAACCTATTAAATATGGACTGCCCCGACTGCTCGACCAAAAACCTTCGAGCCACAAAAGGGCACCGACACTACCAAGAAAGTGTCGGTAGTTTCGAGGACTCAGTCCACTGAGGAGTATGTGATGTTCCAGGCACCCTCCTATGACAATCGGTCAAAACTGTTCATCAACTCGGATACTGGTAGACTCACCATTTACAAACGGAAAATAGTTCCAGAGACTCCTTTGGAGTCATACAAAATCCCTCTGAAAAGGAAGAGACTCAGCAACCTCACCTGTTCTTTCAGAGCCTGTGAGTCCTATGAACAAGACTATTCCTATTCACCCACATGCACCTATGAGGGTATAGGGAGGGATACAATGAAGAGGAGTTCAATTATCCTGCTGACACATCAGGATGAACAGCAAACCTGGACTTACCCTGGTGAGCCACACACCACGCCTGAAGTGCAGTCCTATACCATCAAAACCTCGCCTACTGAAGATACTGCTGCGTATGACGCTTTAATTGAAAGGGCAGCAAAAAACCATGATGTAGACATGCATGCTGACCCAGTAGAGGAGGACTTTTTGTTTGATACTTTCTTAACATCAGAAAGATCAGTAAAAACATTGCCTATGCTAAAGGGTGTCCTTTAACACGCTACTGACCTCTTCAAGGAGACGACAAGGGCACAGGTTGTAAACCCAAGGACCCTACGTACATCAAAGGCCAGCTCCTGTTGGACTCCCTCGTCGTGGCTAATGCTTGTAAGAGGGCAAACTCTCAAACCAGTGGTAATGCTACCCCTCCGGACAAAGAATCCAAAATCTTTGAAGCATCTGGCAAGCGAGTAGCGGCTCAAGCAGCAAATATTTGGAGGATCTCCAATACACAGGCCCTATACGCCAGATACGATAGGGCACACTACGACACGTTAGGCAGGTGTTGCAGTAGCTGCTCTGAGGCTTATAAGGAGGGAGCAGAAAGGCTGATACGAGAGGGGAAATTGATTTCAAATGCGTCCAAGTGTGCGCTAGATTCAGCTAGGGCCATAAACACAAGTGTGATGCTTAGAAGGCATGCCTGGCTACGCATCTCTGGTTTTAAGCCGGAGATACAAACTAATTTACTCAACCAGCCGGTTAACCCTGACTTTCTCTTTGGCCCTGATGTAGACTCAACCCTTAAATTAAGAGACACTGACAGCAAAATCCATGGGGGCTCTGCTGTCACAACAGTTCAGGGGCAGTTCTTTTCATCGCTCCGGTAACAGGGGAGCCTCCAGAGGTCAAGCATCCCAACAAGCCCAATACAACAGAGGGGGCACGCAGACCACCTATAACTAGAACAATAGGGGTGACTATCGTGGGAACAGCACGAAAGGCAGACGACGCGGAAATAATGACAGATCCTCCGCCACCAATAAACAGTGAAGTCTTGTCACTGCCCCGGCCATATAACAGCAGTCGGGGAAAGACTCCAGCAGTTCCTGCCAGTCTGGGAAGGCATAACCACAGGTGGGTGAGAGACCTTATCCAACACGGCTATTGTCTAGAACTAACCTCCACGCAACATACCCCCAAGACACCGTCCTATGTCCGCAGAGCACATGCACTTATTGCAGCAAGAAGTACTCTGCATGCTGCAAAAAGGGGCCATAGAACTCGTGCCTTTAAATCAGCGGGGTACAGGGGTGTACTCACTGTACTTCTTAATCCCAAAAAAGGACGAGTCTCTCAGGCCCATTCTAGACCTCAAACCCCTAAACCAGTACATCTTGTCAGAACATTTTCACATGCTGACTTTACATCAAGTACTCCATTGCTCATTCAGGGAGACTTCCTAGCAACCCTAGACCTAAAAGACGCATATTTCCACATTCCCGTTCACCCGGCACACAGGAAATATCTCCGTTTCACCATAAGCAACCAGCATTACCAGTTCAAGGTCTTGCCTTTCGGGGTCACTACTGCCCCCAGGGTGTTCACCAAGTGCTTAGCGACAGTGGCGGTGCATCTTCGGAGACAACACATCCATGTCTATCCATATCTGGACGACTGGCTTGTTCAAGCAAAGTCAGCCCAGCAATGTGCCAGCCACATGTCCCGCACAATTCACCTCCTACACAGTCTAGGATTTTCACTTAATTTCCCAAAATCTCACCTTCAGCCCGCACATGTGCAACAGTACCTGGGTGCGACAATCAACACACTAACAGCGCACCCAACCTCAGCCAGAGTCAACAGCATGCAATTGCTCATTCAGAAATTCAGGCCCCCACACTCGCTCCCAGCGCAGGTATTCATGCAGCTGATAGGTATGGCCTCCTGCATCTTTATAGTCCCTCACGCGAGGCTACACATGCGTCCGCTTCAGGAGTGCTTGGCACGACAGTGAAACCAGGCTCAAGGACATCTAAAAGACCTAGTGTTGGTGACCGGTCGTGCATACAACTCTCTGCATTGGTGGAACACACAAAACCTTTGCAGGGGACGACCGTTCCAAGAGCCTGTACCACAGATGGTGCTGACAACTGACGCATCTCTCCAGGGTTGTGGAGCGCATGTCCTCCATTATACAGTGCAGGGACTATGGACAGCGCAGCAGCAAAAGATGCATATCAACCTGTTGGAGCTCATAGCGATTTTCATGGCAATGGAAGCCTTCAGACTGCATCTGTGCAACAAGTCGTGCTGATCCGGACGGACAACATGACTGCCATGTATTACATCCAGAAGCAGGGAGGCACGCACTCCACAATTGTCTCATCTAGCCCAGAGCATGTGGAAGTGGGCCATTCAAAGGAACATGTTCCTCATGGCGGAACATCTCCCAGGCAAAAAAAAATTGACTGGTGCTAACTCGATCCCTCCTCCCCCGGCACTTGATGGCACTCAGTGTCAGTCCTTAGCGGATTACTTCATAGATAAAGTTGATCTTATCTATGAAAATTTCACTACACCTCCAGGTACTATGTACACTGCCCTTGACATAGTCCAAAAATTGGAAAACAATGACACTGATGCAGTAGTCACTACTTGGCAGCCCTTAGACGCCATTTCTTTCCTCTCCTGTTTAAATAGTGTGAGATCGGGCTCCCCACAGGACGCTCTCCCGGCCAAAATATTAAAACAATTAGACCCCCTCACTCATCCCCCCATCATTAAATTACTCAACGCTTCTCTGAGCGAGGCCCATGTCCCACAACCTTGGAAACACGCCATGGTTGTACCGTTATTAAAAAAACAGGGTGCAGATCCTTCAAATCCTGCTAACTTTCGCCCTATATCCTTGTTGCCAATTTTCTCAAAGATATTGGAGAGACATATAAATTCTCAGCTCTCCAAACTGGTTGAAAACACTGGATTTCTCCATCCTTCTCAGTCGGGCTTTCGGCCTAGGCACTCAACCGAGACAGCCCTCCTGGGGGTGACAGAGAGTCTTAGGCACGGTGTCGATCAGGGAAACACCATGGCGCTCATCCTGCTGGATTTGAGCGCAGCTTTCGACACCGTGTCACATTCCATCCTCATTGACTCTCTGAAATCTCTAGGTGTGGCAGGCCAGGCCTTGGCCTGGCTGGCGTCTTTCCTTAGTGACCGAAGCTTCCAAGTGTTTTCTTCTAAAGCTGCCTCCGCCATTTGTCCTTCCACCCGCGGCGTCCCCCAGGGCTCAATTCTTAGCCCTTTATTATTTAATATTTATGTTAAACCCTTGGCAACCATAGTCGAACAAGCTGGGCTAACCCTGTTTTCCTACGCAGATGACACCCAGATTGTCTTCTCCTTGTCAGGGAGAGACGTAAACAACATCTCCGCACTCAAGTCGGGCCTCACTCTTGTGGCCGACTGGATGCGGAGAAATTGTCTCAAGCTGAATGGGGAGAAGACCGAGGTGGTCATTCTGGGACAGAACAAACATCTTTGGGGTCCTCGCCATTGGCCCATCGAACTGGGAAATGCGCCTACACCATCTACTGCAGTTCGCAACCTGGGCGTCATTATTGACGACAGGCTAACTATGAGACAACAGGCTACTAAGGTCTCAGCCATCTGCTTTTCAACCTTGCGATGGCTTCACAAGATTTTGTGGATGCTCCCCCTCTCCTCTCGCAGAACTGTAGTCCAGGCACTTGTAACATCACGCCTGGACTATGGCAACATTCTCTATTTGGGCGCAGATAAAGCCACTATACATGTGCTGCAGGTGGTGCAAAATGCGGCCGCGCGCCTGCTAAAGAATGTCCCCAGACGCACCTCAGCCACTGCCGCTTTGCGTGACCTCCATTGGTTGAGCATCCCAGAACGCGTTAAATTCAAGGCACTCTGCTATATGTTCAAGGCTAAGCAGGGTAGCGCCCCAGTATATGTTCAGGGGCTGGTAAAACCCTATAGACCCCTGCGCTCATTAAGGTCATCGGACATTGGCAATTTCACAGTACCAAGATGGAAGCTGGCAAAAATGGGAGGCCGCTCCTTTTCCACTCTTGGTCCTAAATACTGGAACTCCCTCCCATTGGCATTAAAATCTGAGACCAACTTACTCCGCTTCCGTAAGGCTTTGAAGACCCTGCTCTTTACTAAGCGTGACCAATAGTCGGCAGAGGCCTTAAGTCAAGGTGACATTCTCTTTTCTTCTACAGTCTATCCCTGGCGCCGGGAAACCCATTGTGGGTAGCTGTGCGCGGTACAAGCTTAAATAAATAAATAAAATAAATAAAGGCAACCAGATGGCGGACCTGCTCAGCAGGCACAGCCACCAGATGCACGAGTGGGAGATACACCCCTCAGTGCTCCAACCATATTTCCAGCAGTGGGGTCATCGAGAAATAGACCTGTTCGCCACACAGGAAACGCAAAATGCCTAACCTTCGCCGCCAGGTTCCCACACCCGCAGTCTCAGGGCAATGCAATATGGATGAACTGGTCTGGCAGATTTGCGTACGCTTTTCCTCAAGCACCGCTCATACCGCTGGTGGCACGCAAACTGTGGCAGCACTCCATGACGCTCCAACGTGGGCACTGCAAGCGTGGTACACCACGTTCCTAGAACTTTCAGTGGTGCCTCACCAACGGCTGCACCTCAAGCCCAGTCTCCTCACTCAGAACCGTGGAGACATTCTGCACCCAGATCAGCAACAGTTGAACCTTGCAATATGGCTTCCGAGGTCATAGTTTGGCTACCTCAACCTGCCCCCTGACTGTATGGACATCAAGGAGGCAAGGAGACCTACAACCAGGGCATGCTATGCAGCCAAATGGAAGCGATTTGGTATTTACTGTTCTAATAATGACATAAATCCGCTAGATGCATCCACGCAAAACATTGTTATTTGTTGCACCTATACAGATGCAATCTGGCATATAGTTCCATTAGGATACATTTGGCCGCAATGGCAGCTTATCTTCCAAACAGACAGCATCTTTCTCTTTTTAGAGTGCCAGACATTAAAGCTTTTATGGAAGGACTCAAAAGAGTGATTCCTCCCAGACACCCTCCTTCACCTGTCTGGAATCTGGACATAGTTCTCACCAGACTAATGGGACCACCCTTTGAACCTCTTATCTCTTGTGAGATACAGTTTCTGACATGGAAAGTGGCTTTTCTGGTAGCAACAACATCGCTAAGGAGAGTTAGTGAGCTTCAAGCCCTAACTATTCAAGAGCCATTCATACAGATTCATGCTAATCAAGTGGTGCTGCGTACCAACCCGAAATTCATGCCTAAGGTGGTGTCGCAGTTCCACATTAACCAAACCATAGAACTGCCAGTTTTCTTGGTGGCAGACAGGGCACTGCACACACTAGATGTTAATAGAGCTCTCCTGTATTATGTAGACGGGACGAAGGATTTCAGGAAAACTAAGCAAATGTTTGTTGCCTTCTCTCCACAACACAAAGGCAACCCCATTTCCAAGTCGGGTATAGCCAGATGGATTAAGTGCATACAAATCTGTTATCAAAAAGCTAAACTCACATTAACAGTCTCCTCCCCCCCCCCCCCCCCCCCCCCCCCCACACGAGCGCATTCCACACGCAAGTTGGGGGCATCCATGGCTTTCCTAGGTAACATTCCTCTAGAGGATATATGTAGAGCAGCCACATGGACCACCATACACACATTCACCAAACAGTACTCCGTGGATGTACACCCCAAACAGCAAGCTGCTGTAGGTCAGGCTGTTCTCAGAACTCTCTGACTGCTGCAGCTGGCACGGGCAACCGCTGCTAAGGAGGATACTGCTATTTATTCTATGCACAGATATAAATTCAGCAGCCCACATGCCTCGAACGGAATATGCTACTTACCAGTATGCATCTGTTCTTGGCATGTAGGGCTGCTGACATTTATATCGCCCGCCCTCCTCCCCGGTGCCTGTCGCAGCTGTAGCGCTCAGAATCATTCTCAGGCATGGTCATCACTTACTGTATTACACTCCATCTCTGCCACCATGGCGAAAAACAATCTGAAGATGGAGAGGATGCCCATGCGCACTGTAGTCCAAGTGAGGAGCCACCTATCTCGTGATACTTCGAAGACTCTTCCAGGACAACAATGTGCAATCATCCGGACCCAACACTAGGCGGCGATCTATGCACAGATATAAATGTCAGCAGCCCTACATTCCAAGAACAGATGCATACTGGTAAGTAGCATATTCCTTTCAATGTACAACCAATAGATCTTGGGCTCATTTCTAGCAGGTTAATCAAGTTGATGGTTACGGACAACTTTTTCCATATTGTATACAGACTACAACATGGCAATTGTTTTATTGAAGCATGTCTGAGTTGCAGCATATTAGTGCAATGACCATGACGTATCATTCACCGTTTCAGCAATGCATTTAGTGTATTTTCTTCAATTTTTTTTATTTTTTTATCTGAAGATGAATTGTATTTGTTTCCCCCCACAGTTCTTCGGGATGTTGAGTGTCTGTGTCATCACATGCCGAAAGAAAGACAATGGATATGAACCTCTCTATTCTGGACACCTTGCCTGAAGAAACTTCAGCTATTGGCAACCCCTTTACACTTTACTGTTGTCAAGAAGTTGGTTTGGACTGACGGTTTTAGAACGAATTGTGTGTGACTTCTTTATTTAACATTTCTCAGTATCTTTTATAACTGTCCCCCAAAGAATGGGATTTGTCCTGCGTCGTTACTCAGATATACCAATGTTTTTCTGGGGCTAATTTACAAAGCAACCCCAAACAGTGGGACAATTGCATTAGGCAGAATGAATGTTTTTCCCTTAATCACGTTTTTAACACTTTTTAAAATGTTTGCAACGAGTGCACTCTGTGATAAAAAACAGAACTCCATAACAGTAACTGCTCTGTTTTCTCAACGTGTTTTTCACGTTCAACAGTCAAAGGACCAAAGTTAAAGGATGCTTTTACTTTTGACAGAATTTAGTCATTTAAGCCACTGCGTGATATTTTTCTAACTGATTTTGATTTTCTAGAAGCCTAAAAGCAAGTGTCAAAAAATAAAGCTGAAATTATTTTTTCCAATCTTAAACGTGATTTTTTTCTCTCTAGACAAAATGCATGTGCAGATGCTATAAAACTTTCCAGCCAGGAAGACCACTTCAGAACAGTCCTCAAAAATGCCATTGCTTCAGCTTGCATACTACTAAACACGTAGGGAGCACTCATGTTTAGTGTTTTTGGAGCACCAAGAGACATGAGTGCCCCCCTCCCCCCTACCTCACGACATACCAAGTTATTGTATCTTAAACTTGAGGAATGTATTTTTGTTTCGTTTTCAAACTCCTAATGCACCCCACATAAATTGTGCAAAAAGTGAGGAAGAGCTGATGTGTGGCATAATTCATGCTGAAAGAAAATAGTCAAAATGTTCCCATGTAGATTAGTACTGTAAATAAATACTAGTGCATTAGGATAACTCATTTCAAACCTATCTGGAAGAAATGAATGTGAATGCCACAAGACTATTTCTTATTACAGTTCACATGTCGAAACCAGTATCTTTGTGAATTGAGGTCCCTTGTGAACAAACAGTAAATGCTTAAAATATGTTGAAGGCAACCTTTGGTTGGCTGATGGACACACCGTTGTAGCTTTAAACATGTGCATATATAACATTGCTATGTTAAAGTCCATATGCTTCGGTTCTATGACTCGACTGTGTTCCTGTGGCAGACCGTTATTTACTTGCTGGAGAGTGAGTACCAACCGCAGTCATCTCTGTGAATAAATCTTAACCTTAAACGAACTACTGGCCTCCTGTATGTTGGCGCAAAACACACCAATGTTAGAGGTGCAAGTGCTTCTCAGCTCTTTGAAAAAGAGTCAAAGTTTGCTCTGGTGAAGCAATGTTTTAATATAAATCAATTTATATTTTGCTAATCACTCAATTTGAATGATGCTGCTTTTCATATTCTTGAATTACTGCGCTATTTTTAACATTCAGTGATAGTAAGGAACCGATGCTTGATTCTTATTCAAGAATCAAAAGAATATTGGCAAAGATTAATTCAAACAAGTGGTGGTAAACTTGATTCACTGTGATCCCAGCTCCTTACCGTTTTTGGAGGCGATTTAATTGGCATTGACCTTTCAGTAAGAAATATTTGATCAGGAGCTTTGTGCCTGAAACTGTGCCTACTACTTGGAACCAGATCAAGGCATTATTTCTGAACTAGAGCCACTTTGTTGGTTTTAAAAAAAATATAGACTATAGACTGTGCCTGAGAAGTCTATGGATAAACTGAGACAGCAATATGATATTGGAGCGCAAATGCAGAAACTAGAATCTCTAACGACAATGCTCTAGTAAAATATCTATCTCGATGTAGGTAGATGGGTAGATAGTTTGATATCCCTTTCAATGAATGCAACCCCACAGCTACATTTGCTTATGTATGGAAAAGTCAATCGTCTCTTGAATTGGCCTTATTCTTCTGTTCGGAGTATTTCAGTAACCAAGAATGTTAAAGTACTTTAAACCATGAGCAATTCATGTAGTGAGAGTATTGTTGGTTTGTGTGCTCTTGGGAAAGATGTAAGCTTTTTTTCTTTTTTACTGTAATATGGTGATTAGATGAAGTACTCCATTTGAAGGTCAGTTTATAAAATTTGTTTAATATGGAGATCACAAATTTTAGAACTTGCCTTAAAATATGCAAATATGCAGTACAGCTTTTCTACACTGATCTACTGCTGTACACTGCCTGTAAAATATTAGTTTGCATGTTGGTACATTCTTTGGACCTCAGCATTTGGTGGTGAAGAAAAGATGATTTTGTATTCAGACTTTTGACAGCTACTATGGTATTCTTTCTTAATAGCTTCATATCATTTTTTTCATGAATTACTCTTTATATCGGTTTCTTACTGTTCATACGTGTCAAATCTACTTTACTTTTGCAAAGTGCATTGCTTCTGTAGACATATCATTTACACTATTACACATTTGTTGGGTATAAATCACTTGTATGATCATCCCATCCGAACTGAATGGTGTAATTTAGTTCTTGTTCATTAACTGAATTCATAAACTTTGAACATAATGTCCTTTGCGTGACATTTTTCCATAAAAGCGCTTTCCTATTAAAATTTCTTTTTACCTTTTTGTGTAAAACAAATTTGTAATTCTAAAATAAACTAAATATTATTTACAAAGTAGTGCTTTGTCAGCTGTTCATACTGAAAGGGAAATTAATTCCAGGGATATGTCCCACAACCCTGAACATTCACACTGCCGTTAGTTCCACTGTTCAATAATGCTGACCGCAGTAGGTGGAGGTCGGTTCACATCTCTACTTCTAATCCCCTGCCCTTTTTTTCACCTATTCCCTTTTCAGGAAAACTAACTCTCAATTACGTGGTTTTGGTAGTTATAAATATGACTAAGTCTCTCTCTCTTCTGGGACACATTTTAAATAAACCTATTAGTTTTAAATTAGGTATTTTGTCTAAGGAAACGCACAATGCATACAAAAAATAAGTGCACAGGTATGGAAATGCGTATATCGAAGTGCACTACAACCCTCTAGAAGGGAAATTGACCCTGGAATGAAAGGTTGGCCTTTGGTATTATCCCCTGACTGCGTGCAGATTAAGAATTTTTCTAGTAGATAAAATGGTAAAATTGCATGAAGCCACCAAAACTCCCTCTAGGAAGTTGATTACAGAAACTTTAGGCTTGGCTGTTTAGACATCAACTGCGCCTTGAGACCCTAGTTGGTAAGTAGGTACGCCAACCAACCCTGATTGATTGGTTGCCTTTCATCCATCAGTCCTTTTTTTTTTTTAACTTTATTTTTTATAAATCTTTTTATTGCAAAGGAAACAATCAGGTGGTCATCACTTACAGAGAATACACTTATTACAAGATTCATATTGGGGAAACAGTTTACATAGATCTTCCTTATACAGTATTAGTGTGATTGGTGCCAATTCAGCTAGAAGTCAGATTGTAAGCAATTCGTCAATGGGAGTAATTCGAGGGATTCACACAGGCTACCACGATACTCATTCCAATTGGACCATACCGCCACCCACTTCCGGGGGCAGCCCCGGGCCACATATACTGTCTTCTCCTGGATCATACACCAGTCCATATCTTTCTTCCAGGAACTGAGCATTGGAGGGGTTTCTGCCCCCACAATCTCGCTATGTTACTCTTCGCAATTGCCAATCCTAATGTTACCCATATCTTACCCTGTGATAAGTCTGTGGGCTCCCAGATGTTTAGGAGGCATCTCTGATATTGACTTAACTCCACCCCCCCTTCACGCATTAACTTGTTTCCAGTAGTTCTGCAGTATGGGGCACTCCCACAATATATGAAGGAAGGTGCCAACCTCCCCACACCCCCTCTGTCTTCACTTCGGCCCATAAGGATCCGCCTCGTGCCAGAAATATATACCCTGTGTAGGATTTTGAGTTGAATCAGTCTGAGTTTGGCTGATATTGCAATTTCCATGGGGGATGAAAGCGCCTCTCTCCACTCCTCATCAATGACTAGTCCGTCCGCCTCCCATTTCCCCCCGAGCACTAGTAACTGGTCCGGAGTATGATTAATACGTTTTTTTGTAGGTGAGGGAAATAGCCCGCTCTGGAAGATGGCCATCCAGCAGCCTGTCCTCGAGAGGGGAGGACTCCGGGAGCTGGGTCCCTGGAGGAATGTTGGCTTGAAGGGAGTGCCTGATCTGCATATACTGGAAGTGTTCTGTGTGGGCCAGGTCGTAGGTACGCTGAAGCGATGTGAATGGGATAACCCCGTCTGGGCCCCACAGATCTTTGACATGAGAAATCCCTACCAAATCCCAGTTACAGAATCCTTTTGTGCGACTCAGTGTGCCCAGCCTTTCCGAGGCCCATAGCCGGGTAGCCATTGTTAGTTTGTCAGCCCATCCCAACTTTCGGTGAACAATGTGCCACAGCTGCACCGAGTGCTTTGTAGGACCCGTAAGACAGTACCTTCCTGGCCTAGAATAGAGGGTGACCTCTAAGTTACCGCCTGGGAGGATCTATCTGTCCATCCCGTACCCTGGGTAGTTTCCAGCACAATAAATACCTTGGTTAATGGCCGCAAGATGTGCTGCCCAGTAGTACTTCCGGACGTCTGGGAGCGCTATTCCTCCGTCAAACCATCCCAGTGTGTTTCTGTAAGGATATGCGGGCCATTCCCGTCCACAGAAGATCTGTGTGGCCTCTGTCAGCAAAGTACTTTTGCGGTACTAAGTCCGGGTACTTTTGAAGGGCATAGAGGAACCGTGGTAGTGCCATTTTGAAAAGCGCCGTGCTGCCCAGTAGGGAAAGTGGGAGTTTTTTTTCCCCGGTGGCGGTGTCTCTCTTTAGCTGCTGTAGGGGTGGTAAAAGGTTCTTCTCGTAGCGAGTGGCCCTCTCCTTGGAAATGAAGATTCCCAGGTATTTTAACCCATCTTCGGCTATCTTAATCGGGCAAGTGCTCGGAATTACCGGGGGGCCCCATGCAAGACGTAGAGGAGTGATTTTCCCCAATTGATACTATAGCCCAAACTCTTTCCAAAGCTTGTGAAAATCTCCAAAGCTGCTGTGAGGGACTCACTGGGGTTTGTCAGGTACAAAAGGATGTCATCCGCATAAAGCGAAATCCTGTCCTACCACCCGTCAGCCCATCGGAGCCCTTGTAAGGAGGGGTCCGGTCTTATCCAGGCGGCAAGTGGTTCCAGGGAGAGGGCGAGCAGCAGAGGGGAGAGTGGGCATCCCTGTCGCGTTCCTCTTCCTAATGTGAAGACCTCCGAGATTTTGTTGACTACCACCTGGGCCAGAGGTTCGGTATAGAGGAGGTGCACCCAGCTAATGAAGGCTGGACCAAATCCCAGTTTCCTAAGAACTGCCATCATGTATGCCCACTAAAGCTTATCGAATGCCATCGCCATGTCTAAAAATACCACAACCGCATCTTCTTGGAGATTGTGGCAGTGTACCAACACTCCATGAAGATGGTGCAGATTGAGTGCCATGTTACGGTGGGGCATAAAGCCCAATTGGTCCGGGTGTACCAGGGTGTTAAAGACCGGTTTGAGCCTGTTAGCAAGCACCTTGGCCAATATTTTTGGCTCGGCATTTAGCAATGATATCGGTCTGTAGGAGGCGCAAAACTCTTTTGGTTTCCACTCCTTAAGGATCGCCACGATTGTGGCCATCCGCTGGTCCCTTGGTAGTATGCCCTGCTCCCTGCTCGACTCTAACATGTGTTTCAGGTGCAGACCAAGGCGGTCGGGCTTGAGCTTGTAGAGCTCGATCGGAAGGCCATTCGGCCCAAGGGCCTTCCCGGGTCGAAGGTCCCGGGTGGCACTGACCAGCTCCTCAGTGGCAAGTGGTGCCTCAAGAATCTCTCGTTCCTTGTCTGAGAGGGTAGGTAGCGTAATGTCGACCAATAGGGTAGCTGAATCTTCTTCCGACTGGTCTGACCACCTGGTATAGATCTTTCTAAAGTGCTCCCTGACGATCTCCCGGGGTTCTGTGATAATGTCCCCCAATGCGACCTGCAGCTCGGCCACCACTTTATGTGCCTGCTGCTTTTTATCTAGCCAGGCTATCAACTTGCCAGCTTTGTCCCCTTGGTCGTACAGCCTGCCCTCCCTATCTCTTGCTAATGTCTTAGCCGCGTCTATAGCTAGAGCTTTGTATTCTGCCTCTTTAATTTTAATTTGATGGAGAATGTCTGGGTTGTCATCCCCATGCAATTTATGTTCCAGGGGTGCAGATCGCTTTCCAGAGTTACCATTTGTGCTTCAAGTTCCTTGCGGCGTCCAGCATTTGTTGAAAGGGCTTCTCCCCCAATACTGTCTTGAAAGTCTCCCACAGTACTACTGGTGACTCCACAGTTCCCTTGTTTTCCCCAAAGTACTGATCCATTGAGAGGGTTAGTTTCCTTCTAGTTTCCTCACTACGAAGGTGCCAGGCATTGATCGGTGCAATGCATCCCTCCCTACGGTCCCCGATGGTAATGTGGGCCCACAGCGGGAAATTGATCTTTGGCAGTAATAGTTTGTGTATGGCGCCGCTTGCTCTATCAGTGTCTGTCATATTGAGCTCATGAAGGTTGCGTCCCGCCAGCCAGTAGGCTAGCAACTGCAGTTGGCAAGCGTATCCATACGCCCTCACATCTGGGACTCCCATACCCCCCTTGGGCAGTCGGCAGCTGTAGTTTGGTGAGACTAATGCGTTGTCTACCCAATCACCATACCAGCTCTGTCAGTATAGTGTTCATTGTTTTGAACATGTTTGTGGGGATCAAGAGCGGAAGACTCGTAAAATATGAGACTGGGTAGCACTACCATCTTAGAAATGGCTACTCTACCAGCGGTAGTGTGTTCCAAAACTGTACTTGTCTTTAGAGCGGTAATCACTCTACCCAGGTTACCGTCTAGCATGCCCTTCCTCTCTCTATGTTTGTATCCCTAAGTATTTGAAGGTCGTCGCTGGCATCTGCAAGTGATATGGGGGAAATTGCAGCTGTGCATTGGCATTAAAACAATAACCATATGACTTTGTGTCATTTATTGTAAGGATTGAAAGTCCCTGAAATTCCTCAACTATTTCTGGGATAGGATCTAGACAGCCCCTCATATCCCCTATTTATAGTATTATGTCGTCCGCGTAGGCCGACACCACATGTGTCACTGTATTTCTCCATATCCCTCTGTGTTGGACGAAAGTTTGGAGTTTTTGTAGCAGGGGCTTGAAGGCTAATGACTTTGAGTTTGGCAGGAAAGAACATCATGTATCACTTTGTTTCGCAACGCCGCCTTCATGCCATCGAAGGTTAGTCTTTTGTGTTGGACCTGGAGTGTGAAGTCTGGGAAGAACCTAATAGTAGCATTCTTGTAGTGCAGGTCGCCCATCTGTCTAGCAGTCTGAAGGATTGTGTCTCTATCTCTATAGTTCAGGATTTTCCCTATGATTGTCCTGGGCGGTGCTCCTGGTTTAGGCTTGGGAATGGGGGCCCGATGCACACGTTCAATGGTAAAAATGTTGGAGAGGCGTTTAGGCTTCAGATGGTTTAGAATCAGGTCTTCAAGGAATAGGTCCACACTCGGCCCCTCCAAATCCTCTGGAACTACCACCATGCGGATGTTCCGGCGGGCCCTACCTTCTTGGTCCTCCAGTTTCAGAGCCACCTGGCGGTGCTGATGCACTAGTTCGTTCACACGGATTTCAAGTTTCTTTGAGGAGGCCTGGAGTTCCTTTATGTCTGCCTCGTTGGCCTTTGTCTTGTCTGATGTTTCCTTGAGGTCTGTGCGGAGAAGATTGGTCTTGGTTGACATTTTTGTTGATTTTTGTCTCTAGGGTGGTACCTAGCTTCTGAATTGCTGACCTTATCTGGGGGGGGGGGGAGCGAAGAAGAAGGAGATTCCCCATTGGGACTGCAAGTTTATTAGTCTAACTTTTGGCTTCATGATGGCGGCCTATGCGTCTCACCAGCAGGTCCCACGTTTCTCACTCCAGCTCTGTTGCGCCAACTAGAAGACTTTGTTTGGGCCTTTCACCTCCGCTGGTTGCAACAACTCCCAGCTCCCTTTCTACCCCACTTCTCAATGGCTGCTCTGTATCATCCACCCTGGACATTCCCGGGGCCCCACCACCAACTCCAGCTCTCCCTGCGCGTTTCTGAGACCGCTAGAAGACCGCCAGCCCAATCACCTCCGTTGCAACAAGGCTCCCTCTTCCACGATGACGTCTGTGCTCCACATGTGTCTTTAGCTGCCCCCCCCTTACCAATCTGGTTCCTGCGATGGGTTCCTTGTACAGCGGACGCTGCACCTCTGCGTAATGGCCCAAGTTCTAGGCAGCAGTAAGTTCCATGTGCCCCCGAGGGGAGGTGTCCCGTGTAATGGGTGGACCCTGTCTTCAGTGCAATCTCATCAACAAGGTGCACTGCCTTCTCTGGAAGGGCCAGTCCTGCCTCCACTCCCACAATCTCACCTCGGAGCCCCCACCGGGCCTATTGCTGGTGCAGGAGATCCTTCCTGCTGCGCTGCGCTGCACGCCAGCTATGCAGGACTCACCGCAGATGTGCAGGCTGCCAATGCACCCATGGTGCGGCCCGCCTCCGCTGCGGGTCCCAAAAGTGGCGGGAGGTGAGCTGGATACCACCGCAATTCAGTCCACCGCTGCTGAATCGGCCCTGCAGGAGCCGCCATGAGGCATCCGCCTGTCTCCAGGAGCGCCACCACCAACGTTCGCTCCCTGCCTCCCGCACAGGCCGCAAAGCTGGGGGACTTGTGCTATTCTCGGGTCTGGGCGTCTGGTTCTCCTCCCCCTGACGGCGGTCGGGCCTCAGGGGTCGTCGCTGCAACAGTGTCTGGGTCAAAGGGGGGGGGGCTTCAATTCAAGGTCACCGGTGCCGCTGGGTCAGGTATGCTTCCCCATTCAGTGGGGTGCATGTCACGCCGGATTTTGGCTGCATTAGAGGGGGTTTCAGGGCTCTGCTCCAGGGAGCTCCCGGTTCAAGTGGCCATTGTCGCTGGCGCCTGGCCACGCCCCTCATCCATCAATCTTGATACATTTTCTGGATTTATCCAGAATATAGCCCGAACTGGGGGCCATCTAACCTCTATGGTCTCAAGGACTTAATCAATTGATCAATTTGGAGACCGAGAACCTGGTGGGCTATAACCCCACAAACGTCCTGCATGCTAGATAGAGATGGTGCATTCTGGGTAATGATTATTCCTGTGAGACTCACTGGAATACTTGTTAGTAGGTTCTAGATCCTTTTTCACCATGAATAGACGCACTCACGATTACTCACAAACAATATAGCTTCCTAATCTTATTTAAAACAATAAGATTAAATTCCTATCCTAGTGCATAACATATGTATAACAAATGAGATAGTTGCAACAGTGACTATCAGACTAAATACTAGTAAAACGTGCAGCATTATATTGGTAATTCAGTATTTTGCGGAGTTTACCTTTCAACTTCTCCCTTCCTATCTCTACCTAAAGTCCTTTAGCACTAAAAGGAGCCAGTAGCATTAATTAGATGGCCTGGAAGTTGCATACCTTAATGGTACAACAAAGATGTTCCAAGGGCGTTACTAGCTCTTCCCCCCGATCCCTAGCAGTAACTGTGTTCTAGCATATGCTGAGAAGACTATCTAGCTTTCTCAGGCAGTGTTTTCATCTTAGAAAAAGATGTTGACAGCTTCTGTGCTAGTTCTCGATCGCTCTGCTCCTGGAAGATCCTCTCTCTCATTTGCATTGAGTTTATATACTTTTTGGGTGTCTTCTATTGAACGTTATGAAGCATAACGATCAACATATTACCTCCTATTGAATGTTACTGTGAACAGACATCAATTAAACCTCTCTCCTACTTGCTTTGCTACCCATTAACTGTTGAAATGTAGATATTGACGGTGGCACAAATTAATGTTAAACAATATGAAGCACAAAGCACCGGAGTACACTTCAGCTGGGCATAGCAAATACTTTCTGACCTATAGTTTCATACTAAAGCAATCCTAAAATGACACAATTGTGTAAACCAAAGTAAGTTAAATGCAGCATGCATCTCTAATTTAAAAAAAATATAAACAAATAAAATGAATATATACATTGCGATGAAGGACTTTAAAGCAATAAAAGGAAAGATTAAATCCAGGTGCCCTTTTCGTATCCCCAAGGATTTTTATGACCCTTGGTTTCAAAGGGCACAGAACATTTTAAAACCAAATCCATATGGGAGGATGGATCAGCTGCTATCTGGTGATAATTTTGGCCAAGGATTCATTGGAGTTCTCAGGTCAGGACTAGTGACACCAGATGATTCATGAGCAGTTAGAATGGTGGTAACTTACCTCATATACAGCAAAAAGTCACGGAAAATTCAGAGTCTTACTTCTTTAGTATTGGGATACCACAAAGGCAAAAGGAGCCAGATGATGGAGGCAAAAATACTAATATTGTTGTCTTTGAGAGAAGATTATCCTAGTGTGTATTCAAGTGATTAGTTGAATAATTCTAACGCTAATGAGGTCAAACCCTATTGGTACTTGTAGTACAAGCATGGGTGAAATCAGTGTACCAGGAGGAAGGGAAAGCTGATCTCAAGAGTGCGGCGAATGTCTGTAACTTTCACCAGTCCAGGATTTCATCACACTGTCCCAGCCATTCAGCCCCCCAGCGAGTGTCAAAATTCCCAAGTAGATTCTTGCAATGACAGTATAGATGTTGTCAGAGTGCTCTGTCCAATATTCCACCAAGGGAGATGTAAATGATGATATGTATGTTGGGGAAAGTACGCCTCCAAAGTGCTACGTTCTTAGATAATATAGTTTCATTGAGTAAACTTTGGTTTATTCCTCAGTTCAGTGCAACAAAGCAGCTGGTTTTTCTACAGAAACATGCCTAGTAAGTATTTAAAGGGCATGAAACCAACATTAAAGTTACAGCAATCCATAAATTTCCAACATCCAATTTATTAAAAAGAATGTACTAATTAAAACCAAGCCAAAATAACAAATATTGAATGAGGCAATTGGAAAGGTAATATCTGTCTGAGGGACAGACTGGCAGAACTGGTTTAATTGCTGTTCAAGCTTCATGCAGAAATAGACTGCTTTAATAAACTTTGCTAGGGGACTGTTTGCCAAATACCCATGTGACTTTGATATTTATTACATTTTCTACATTGGACGGATAAACTACATAGCTGCTCCTTAAACCAACCTAAGAAAAATGTGGCATTTTTTCCAAATGCAGGCTTTTACAGTAGATGGTGCTACTACATCATATGCTGTGGAGAACATCTCAAATTGTGGTAAGGAGGGGGTGGCACATGCGGTTAGATAGCCTCAACACCAAGGAGATAATCTTATGCGTGTCACACCCCCTTTAGACCCACAAAACCACTCCTACAGCCACTCTCAATCACCTACTGAGCCCGACCCTGCAACAAACCTGGAACAAGCAGTCCAGAACTTCACCCAGATCACCAAAGCTGCTGACCGAGTCGTCCCCTTCAGACCAGCCAAGACCCGTAGAGCCACCAAATAAGCCAGCTGGCACATGCCAGAACTCAGGACAATGAAACCTAGCTGCAAACAGCAGTGACACCACAAACCGAGTCGCTTTCAAGTCAGCCACACCATCGACTGAAAGACATGAATAAAAGAAGCCCTGGCGAATTGCATCGAAGCAAGCGCCAACCAGATCAAGGAACTCTTCAGCAAAGTCACAAGAACTCTGCAGTGCTCTGGCAAACTACTTCCACAACAAGATATCCACCATCTTAAAAAACTTCGTGCCCCAACCCTGTGACCCACATCCTCCACGCTACAACAGAAGCTTCACCTGATAGGAGCAGCTCGGAACACCTCAGCTATCATGAACTCCATCTACTCGGGAGCAACCACAGACCCCTGGCCCCATCACATCCTCAACCTTGGAGGTAAGAATATCAGCCACCAAATCACCACCATCCTCAACGCATCTATCGCCACAGACATCTTTCCCGACATATAGAAAAAGTCCGAAGTCAGACTACTCCTTAAGAAACCCTCAGCGAACGCCAGAGCTACTGCCCCCTCTCACTGGTACCTTTCCCCACCAAAGTCCTTGAAGGCCATTGTAGGAACTGGGGTCACCAGCTCCCCGGGGGTAGCCTAGCTCGAGCGGGTAGGCACCCGAAAGCTTAGGTGTTAAGTGACTACACAGCACACACATCCACTGAAACAATAAATGCATGCAAAGACTGAGACCACACCAGTGAGGCTGATTAAACAATGTACTTTTATCTAGAATAAGATCACGGTTGATAGTTCATTCAGGGTGAAGAAGTCATCAAGGTAGCATTAACTCAATTCACATTTCCTTAAAAAGCATACTTTTCATTACTCAGCCATAAATATATAAATACATAAATAGTAAATAACTGTAGGCCTGGCATCAGCCTTGCTCCTAGTCAGCACCTGCAAGAAATTCATTAGTGGAAACCACCATCAATATTGCATTTAGCAGGGGCAAATCTGGTGCATGAGCTCGCAGTCAGCTTCTCAATACATAAGCAACATGAACATCACATCAGGCCAGGATAGACCTTTCCTTACATAAGTAACCATTACACAATATAACTGTGGGCATTTAGTAAACCTCTCATGAAGCCAGAAAGAACATATTATCTGCAGTAGCAAGTACAGCTCTTTTAGCAACCCCTGGTAACATTTCCGGAGGTAACTCCACTATCCCACAGTTACGGGGGCCTACTGCATACTCTGGCCCCAGTTCTGACTCATTCGTGGGCTAATTGAGGGCCTACGGGGCCCAGTCACTAATTTACCCAGGGGAGGGGTGCCTCCCCGGGGATGACATTTACCTTCGGCCCTCCCGGGCGTTACAGTGTGTTTGGCAGGGGGAGGGGGCTCACGCTGACTCCGGAGCCCCCTCGCTGGTACTCTCAGCCTTGACGGGAATTAGGCCGATCAGGGGAGGCCTGACGTTGCTCCGGTGATCTGGGGTTTCTCCCGGTGCCTCTAGGCCAATCCCCGATGGTCCCTGGGAGATGTGGAGCCGGCCGCCAATCCCAGCGTGGCCGGCAGAGGAGTGCAACAGGCCCAGCCAATGGCGGGACAGCGGGGTGGATCCAGGAAGCGCCCCCTCATGTGACGCAGGTCGCAGGCTTCAAGGCCTAGCGTGGCATGTCAGAAATTCCGGCGGCCCTCTCCTGACAAAGTTGACGGCGCTGGCCCCCAAGGGGGAACGCTGGGCCGCGGCGCTGACCGGGGAAGCCCCGAGGACTGCCGGGCCGCAGCTGTGAGTCTGGCCTTGCCGCAGCGCTTCTCAGCCACAGCGCTAAGTTCCTCACAAGTGGGACAGCGATCAGGGCAGTGCGGGTGCAGGCAGTACGGCGCTGGTGAATTATAGCGTGCCTCAGGGACGGTTCACAGCGCTTTAGAGGCAATTGACAGGACGGCAGGCTGCAGCACTTGGGGGACCAATATAGCGCTTCCCAGGGCACAGCAATTCCGGCAGTCCACAGCGCTTCTCAGGGGCACAGTAGGAGAGCGCTGGGAAGGTAGGGTAGCCAGATTCGCAGCCCAGTCAGTTCAGTCAAGGCAGGACAGCAGAGGGGATGATGCAGGGCAGCGCAGGGGCACAGGGGCGACCCAGGGGGCACAGATGGCACAGCCCGGTACCTGGTTGATCCCCAGTTGTCCTGGATAGCACAGGTGGTTTTCTTCTTGGCGCTGGGTGTTTTGGCGCCCTTTGAAGGTAGTTGCTTGAAGGGGGGTGGTTGGAGTTGAAGTCTTAAAGTTTCCTCAGCAGGTCACTTCAGGTGGTCCCTGGGTTCCCCTCCCACCAGGCCAGATCAGTGGGCTAGTTCAGTGTTCCTTACTCAGCTTGGTGGGCAGCGCCTAAACCCTGTCACCCCCAGTGGTATAGGTTTCTGACTAGGCCTACCGCCTAAGTCTCCTGCGTAGGGTCCTCCCAGGTCAGTGATGCCCCAACAACTACTCTTCAGACTGGAAAGTTTCCCTCCCTTTTCTTTTTTAGTCCCAGGTCAGGTGACCACTCTGAGATGGCAGTTGGTGACCACTCCCCTATTCCAGAAGGTTCCGGGAGCTTCCTCACTCTAGCTAGGGGCAGGGTAGGTAGGCTGGTGTCGCAACAATGTTTAGGGGTTCCAGCCAGCTCCTGGCTGCTAGAGTGCATCTAAAAAGACCACGCTGCAGTAGCAGGGGTCAGTGGCAGCCATATTGGGGAAGAGAGCACCTGCACCTTAGCATTGATTAGCAATGGGAAGGTGCTCGGAGACCTAAGGCCAACAAAAAGAAGGTGGAAAAAAAATGAGGCAAGGGCGAAAAAATAGGGAACAAGCATTTGCAATGCAACGGTCTCACCTTTGCAAAAGTTAGAGCTATTGGCATTGTAAATGGGTGAGAGTGGGGGCAGCCCTAGAGTGATAGATGGTGCAATGAGGTGTGACGACAGCAGGAAGGAAAAAACATATATTGAGGGTGGAAAACAGCCCTGAAGATGGCACCTGGAGAGACATCCCATGTGATAAGAGAGGCAGGTTTAGCCCTGTGCAGACGAGTGAAAAAACGTAACACAGCATAGAGATAAATGTATGCATTTTGACATATTTCTCTGCGGACATCGATTCAAAGGTGTGACGGACCACAAACCCTTGGTTCCTCTTTTCACGGGGTTGGCGAGGAGTTGACCCCGAGGATCGAAAGGTGGGTGGTTCAGAGCCAACACTACAACGTTGAGGTGGTCTATCGCCCAGGGGCCAACAACCCCATGGATTACCTGTTGCGGCACCCGATAACCCCCACCACAAGCCAGCCTATGTTATTTGACGAAGGGCCTGAGTCATTCATTAAGCATGTCACCTGGAGAGTCATGTCCCCGAGCCATATTGCTGGTAGAGATTCGGACAGCTACTGACGAGGACGAATGCTTAGTAGCGGTAAAGGAAACGTTGCGAAGCCATGCATGGAGACCTTTCTTAGACGGAGCGAGCAGGAGGACGGAAGAAGACAGAGAAGCCCGGATGGGGGTATGGAAATGCAGAGACTAGCTTAGCAAGAGTAACAAAGAGATCATCCTCAGAGGAACAAGAATCGTAATGCCAGCAGGGCTGTGGAAGCAAACAATTGACCTGGCTCATCAAGGGGACCAGGGGATTGAGAAAACCAAAGCATGCCTGCGGACTGAAGTGTGGTTCCCAGGAATGGATCGTATGGTCGAGGAGAAAGTAAGAAGCTGTCACGAGTGCCAGATTACCGGAAGTGAAGCGCCCACTCCACCAATAATCACTGAGTAACCTTCAACAAAGCCGTGAGAATCCGTCAATATAGACTTTGGAAGTTTCCTGAACGGGAGATCAACCCTGGTCCTGTTGGACAGCTATTCGAAATTTCTAGTTGTAGAAGTGGTGAGGTCGACAGCCTTTGAAAATGTCAAGCCTGCGCTAGAGAAAACGTTTGCCCTACTGGGGACTCCGAAAGTGGTGCAAACTGACAACAGGCCACCCTTCCATGGACAAGAGTTCAGGGAATACATGGAGCAACATAACATCAGTCACTGGAAAATAACTCTTCAATGACCCCAGGCCAATGGTAATGTAGAGAAACTCATGCGGACAATCAACAAGGCCCTACGAATTGGAGTAGCTAAGTGGGAGAATCTCAAAGCGTGTCTGCATCGGTTTTCCCACGAGCGTACAGGCAAACTCCCCACTGCACCACCAGGTGTGCTCCGAGCGACCTCATAATGAAACTGGCTGTAAGAGACGGAGTACCCATGAGTGGAGACTGGGAGCCGAGCACCATGGATGAGGAAGTGGTGCATGCACAGAGAACAACAGCCAACGATCTTGTCAGTAGCAGAAGAAGAGCTAAGACCGTCAAACTCCAGAGAGGAGACCTGGTGATAGCGAAAGACAGACACCCAGGTTTGAAATTCAGAACTCCGTTCGAGCCGAAGCCCTGGTAGGTGGTGGAAGTACAAGGAACTATAGTGATCTTGCACAGAGGGCATAGGAAAATAGCGCAGAATGTGTTGTGGTTTAAAAAGTTGATACTACCCACCCAGGGTTGCCAGAAGGACTGAGGGTCACTACGAGTGGAAGGTGGACAGAGTGAAGGACCCGAAGGGGAAAACACCATCGTGAAAACCCCAGGGAATGAGCGGGAAGGAGAGGCAACTCAACAGGGAGACAGGGACATTTTGAGGCTAGCAGCCAGTGCATCCCAACACCAAGGACTGTATCTGCTGTGAGAGAATCCCAGACCAAGCCAGAAACTGAGAGACTATTGGTGTTGAACAACCGGAGGTACCTCCGAAGAATTTGGCCATTACAGACTGTTGTTGGACGTGTTTGTGTGGTTGATTTGTTAGTTAATTATTTTAGTTTATTGTTTACAACAAGATGGATAAGGAGGGATGTAGTGAGCCCACCGGACACTATGATTGTAACACATTCACCCTCCTGGGTCTGGCGCGGACCAGGGGGTATAAATAAATGGTGACGTCAGCGCTTGTGGCTGACGGCACGAACAGAGCTCCAGAATGGTTGTCCCATTTAATATATTGATCCCAGTATAGGCCTCCCTGTCGCTAGGCACACCATATACCCCCAAGATAGGCCCCCACAACACCTGGGGCGGGGCTCTTGGAGCACTGAGAGAGAAGGGTCCAAGATGCACCAAAGGAGCAGAAATCAGAGCCTGTGCAGCCTGCAGCCATTAGACCCAAGCAGTTGCACCATGTAAGTCATGAACATGGCTCCGCCCACGTTGTGGCGCTGTCAGAGGTTTGAGTCTGCAGGCTTCTTGCAGCGGCTGTCGGAGGCTTAAGCCTGTAAGCTCTATAAAACAGCAGACATAGCTGTCAGGTATTCACAGGTGTGGTTCACACAGTCACTTGTAACAGTCCTGCAGGAAAGCTACGGTGAACGAAGTTAAATTTACCCAGATTTCAGTTGCTTAGAAGGCCAGTTTTCACTCTAGCTTTGCTTGAGCCTGTAACATCTACATGCACGAGGCACAGATCTGCTGTCTGAAACTCGAGCCTTTACTGCGTAGCCAGACGCGCTGCCATGCTGACTGAGGCTTGAGCCTGTAAGATCTGTGCAGACTTCGGTGTATTTCTGGGGTCCCAGGCTCGACCCTGTCAGGTATGTGTGGATGAGGTGAAACCGCTCTGCTGTTCCAAACTTGCACCTGTGTGTCCTGAGGCACAGCTTTGCTGTTTGACGACTGAGTCAGATCTGTATCATGTCGGCCTCATGACTTATGAAAAATACAAAAAGCGCACAGTGACTCAGAGGTTTTGCATACTTGCTGTATGTACACTGAACACAGAGTCAACTGAAGCCAGGCAGACATTTAAAAGACTCTCAAAGTGTTAAAAAGGGAACCCAGGTAGGCTTTTTACAAGTTCACCGGCTGAGACCACACAGGTAACCCAGACACTCCATGTGAGCAGCAAGAGGAAGCACACATGTAAATAGATACTCAATGAGTGCAGCAAGAGGAAACACGTGTAACACAGACACTCTGTGAACAGCAAGAGGGAACACATGTAAAACAGGCAATCTGTGAACAGCAAGAGGGAACACACATGTAACACAGGCACTCTGTGAACAGCAAGAGGGAACACACATGTAACACAGGCACTCTGTGAACAGCCAGAGGGAACACACATGTAACACAGGCACTCTGTGAACAGCAAGAGGGAACACACATGTAACAGACACTCAATGTGAGCAGCAAAAGAAAAGTGAACCCAGACAAAGCGTTCTACCCGCTCAATGAACAGGGGCGGCTGCTTTGCACAATTCGGCCACCGCGTGCCACAGACATGCCCGCTCTCGCAGCGCTGCTAATGTGTTTTACAGGTAGGTGGCCCAGTCTCGCAGTGTTTACCCGAGCCCAGCCTTGGTCCTCTCCGTCAAGGCCCCTCACGTGCTGCTGACAGCCAGGTGCCCTCACGTCCCCGTGCTCTTTCCACGGCCCGGGGCCTGGGTTTTCTGGTACCTGGTTTCCGGCAGCCAGAGGCTCCACACTTGGGTTAGGAACCAGGGCGTCGCCGCTCACCTGCGCCTCCTGCCTGCTCTGCCTCCAGCCTCGCATTCCTGGGACATGACACACCTCACAGCTTAAAGGGGCATAGTCCGCAAACCGAAAGTGTGCTGTGTTCGTGCTGGCAGCAAGAACCTGCCTCAGAGGCACGGGGCGAGCACGCGCGGCCGCTTCCTGCCGGCTGCGGTGATTGCTAGTCAGCCGAGCCTGTCTATCGGCTGCCTGCCAGGTGAGCTTTATTTACCTGCTGCTGCCTGCGGTGAGATTATGGTGCTGCCTGCCTGAATTGAGGGTAGGTGGTATTTCACTGCTCCTGCATGAGCGGTGAGCTTCCTACACTTCTGCTCCATGAGAAAGTAGCCTCTGCATGTGGGCGTACTTGCACTGCTGCTAGAACAGGTGAATTTGAACTGCTGCAGCTCACCTGCCGACATGGGCGTTTTTTCTCACTCTGTGGGGAGGGGCCGTGGCTATTAAGGGAGGGGCGGCTTAGTGCTGGCCACAGCCCGAAAACGTTTTAAATCTACAGCTCCCCCCTCCCACAATGCCCCCCCCCCTCCTCATCCTCCTACCAAAAAACCAAAATGAAAGCTTTTGAGGCAGCCGCTGAAGTCCTGGGGAGGTTTCACACCTCGTAATGGACATCGGCTGAGCTAAACCTCCAACCAATTAACTGGTGCAAGGAGACCGTACACTGTTGCTGCATGGAGCAGTGACAGTGCACTGCTGCTGCATGGGGCAAGTTGACCGTGCACTGCTGCTGCATGGGGTAAAGTGACCATGCACTCAAGATTTCATGGCCCTGCCTCCACTGAGACCAAAGTCAGCCCAGTCTCCTGGATATCCCAGTGTTTCCCCTCCGAAGCCAAATGAACAGATTAAAAGCACGAGGATAGGCCACCCTTCACCCACAGGGTGTGGAGACCTCCCAAAAGTCCACGCCCTGCCGCAAACATCTGTCAGTCAACTACAGTGTTGGTGACCACCCAAGCTGCACACACACACAGCGTCGCAAAGATCTTAAAATAAAAAAACACACAAAACAAGTCAGGTCCCGGGCCGGCAGCCAATCACAGCGCGGCCCGGGGAATGACGTCGCGGGGTGGCCCGGCCGGCAGATTCGGGGGCGTGTTTTCGTGCTCTCCCCTTCCCATTGGCTGGAAGGTAAAATTCCAGCCAATGGGAAGAGAGGGCGGTACTTAAAAAACACACGGAAAAGCCCCCGAATCGCGTTTTCACGGGGAAAGCGTGATTGACAGCCAATCTCTTCCAATGGCTAGCCTCCATTTATGGAGCTAGCCAATGGAAGACAGAGGCGGAACCAAAGCCAGGACATAAGATTTTGCCCTGGGCGGAGCAACTGCTACGCAGTTGCTACGGCCGGGACGAAAACCTAAAAACCACCCTAGGGCTGACAGGTCTAACAGCCAGCAGCCCACCAAATACCTGGAGAGAACCTGCTTAACACCTCCCAATATATTTTTTATGCCAACCACAGCACTGAGGCCGCCCTGATCTCCTCCACTGATGGCATCCACACTCTCCTCAATAGAGGAGCATCAGCGGCCCTGATCCTCCTTGACCTCTGCAACTTTTGAAACTGTACCCCACCACACACTCGTCAAGAGTCAACACCACATCGGGATCCAGGAAGATGCCCTCCAAAGAATCGCATCGTGACTCACAGGCCAAACTCAGAAAATCAGTCTGCCTCTCTTCGCCTCAGAAACCCAAGAGCACCACCTGCAGCGTCCCTCAAGGTTCATTCCTCCGCCCCACCCTCTTCAACACCTAAATTGTCAGAACTCACAAACTCAACATTGTATCCTGCGCCAGTTACACCAGATCACCCTCTCAGCAGAGCCTACCAACTTCCAAAACTGCATGAAGAATGTTGCTGACTGGATGAAGACCAACTGTCTAAAGTTCAACACTGACAAGACCAAAGTGCTGATTTTTGGCAACAGCGCCTCTCCTTGGAACAACACCTGGTTACCCGCTGTACTCCAACTCACACTGATGGACCATGCCGGCAACCTCTGCATCATCCTGCAAAGCAAGCTCAACATGAAGCAGCTTATCAACGCAGTCTCCTCCGTCTGCTTCCACACCCTCCAAAGAATGTTCAAATGGCTCCCCATCGGCACAAGGAAAACCACTCACGCCCTAGTCACCAGCCGAATGGACCGTGGCAATGAACGTTACGCAAGAACCACCACCAAACTCATGAAGAGACTACAGATGATACAGAACTCAGCTGCCAGACTGCTCCTCAACCTACTCAAACGGACTTACATCACTTCACACCTTAGGAACCTCCACTGGCTCCCTGTCCAGGAAATATGCTAATTTAAGTTCTTGATAAACTCCTACAAAGCCTTCCACGACCTTGGACCAGCATACATCAACCCCCATCCGAAATTTCATCAACCATCTAGAATCTTTGATCTGCCACCCTCGCACAGACGGCACTCATCTGCCGAAGCAGAGGCCGTTCCTTTTCCTACCTTACTCCTAAGTCCAGGAACGTCCTTCCCCCTTATCTGCAGACATCACCCTTGAGGGAAGAATTCAGGAAGAGACTTAAGACCTGTTTTTTTGACTGAGCCCACTACCGAGCGCCTGTATTCCCTTACAGGTGATTAGCAGCGCTATACAAATACTGACTGGTTGATTGACTCACACCCACTCAGACACCCACTCACAAACTCCCAAAATCACTGGCACATCCTCTCACAGACCCACATAACCACTCACAGACCCACTTACGAAACGACTTCGACAAAATCACACGCTCTCCCACAGACCCAGAACACAACACAACTTGTACACCCACTCAGACCCTCACACCCACTCACACACCCATACAGCCACTCAGACATCAAAACATATCCATACAAAGGCAGACACACCCAGCCACTCACACACTGATACAGCCACCCACAGACCCAGAAAACAACTCACACTGACCCACACCAACTCATGTTCACTCTCACATCCATACAACCACTCACACCCATATAGCCAATCATACACCAACTCATAGACCCACAAACTCATCCCTACTCACATATCCATATTTCAACTCACACCCATACAGTCATTCACACACCCTTTCACTGACTCACAAAACCCTTCTCACAGTCACTGACCCACGCAGCCACACACACACAGCCACTTATCCCACTCACCCCCCACTTAGACCCACAAAACCACTTGCACCCACTCAAACCTGCACAGCCACTCATACACTCACAAAACCACTTGGACGGGGGACACACACACACACACACACACTCACACTCACAAAACCACACAGCCACTCCCACACCTATTTACACAACCACTTATACACTCATACAGCCAGTCACAGACCCACATGACTCCCATAGACACACCCGCCCAACCACTCCCACCTGTACAGCCACAGCCACTCTCACTCATACAGCCACTCATACAGCCACTTGCACTCCCACTCAGACTCTCAAAACCACCCACACACCCAATTACCTACCCACTCACATCCACTTACCCGTACAACCACTCACATACCAATTTACACACCCATACAGACACTCGCACACCCATACAGCCACTTACGCAGCTGCTCACACAGCAGATCACACATCCACTTAATTAAAAATTACTTCACGTTAGAAAAAAAGGCCCTAGTAATTCACAGAAAAAAACTAAGGTTACAGGGACATTATAGTTAGGGACCAGATTTTACACACACAAAACCATCAGCAGTTATCTGAGCGAACTATAACTTGGCGCCCCCATAATGCACTGCTTATGACCTCACATATTACATCACTCCTGACCTGGTCAGTGACATCACTGATTACATCATCCAGTGAGTTGAAGTGTTTCGTATATGTTTCTGAGACTTAAAGATATGTATATACTAAGCTACTGCTTAGAATTACTATTCTTTTTGTTTTACTGAGTGATCCTTTTTCTAACATATGTCGTCTGATCTACAATCTCGCAGGTGTACTATATATCAGTAAACTAGCCTCTACACACTGACATGTTCCCTGCTGATGTATGTGTATGGTTGTGCTATGCAACAGTCTAAGCTTTTCATTGAGACTTACCTCCACAGTGATGGCTGCGTATGGTTCTGTTTTTTGACATATTGACCAGTTTTCATAGACCGCTCTCCTTTGTGATGAAAGATTCTAGTAGTAGATTACAATAAATTCATCTGTTCACAAAGACTTTTCTCTACGATGATGGCTTGGTGTGGTAGACCCCAGTATAAAGAATAATAATTTTACCAGTGATTTGTCGCACAGTGGCTTGTCTGCTAACTCCTCCCACAAGATTGTATGTCGTAGTGGTTTGTGTAAATCTGACATTTGCACTAAAGCCTCTTTCCAGGTTTGTGAATGGTGGTGGTGTGGTTTGCAACAGTTTAACATATACAGATAGACGTTTTACCTAGGCCAGTAGTGTTTACTGTAGTAGTTTAGGAAATACAGGAGTATCCCCTGAGAACTGTCTCTTATGTGATAAGGGAGTGTAGTAGTTAAGGTTACTATGAGCTCTGTGCTGTACGTCTCTCACCTGTGTCGTCGTCTTACTTTAAAAAAACTAAATGGTACTTTTTTAAGTATACTGACATTTACTTTGCTTGGTGATGTCATCAGTGATGTCACTTTCCATGTTCTGAGTGTTGTAATATGTGAGGTCATAAGCAGTGCTTTGCGGGGCGTAAGTTATAGTTCGCTCAGATAACCATAACTGCTTAATTCCTTTTATTTTGTGTGTGTAAAACCTGAGTCTAAATATAACACCCATGTAACCTTTGATTTTTTTCAGTGAATGAAAAAATGCATATATATCAGCATCATGATTGTTTTGGCTGTACTATTAGTAATCTCCCCCTAACTATTTTATGCCAAGCCATGTACTATCCCTGCTTACCTCAGAAAGCCGTTAGGCCTGCATTTGGATAGGGATGCTCCGGCACATTCCCATTAGCCTCTAATCTTAGGGTCTGCTTCTCCCAAAAATTGGGCGTCTTTTATATCTTTCACCTCAACGATTCCCTACAGAGGAGGGATAACGAGTTTCTGTGCAACCTCTCATATCTGCACTCTAAAACACAAACCATGCTTCTATCATAGACACATTCAACAGTCAAGCAAGTGTAACCAATTGTGCTTCCATACTTGTAATTGGATTTATATAGCCCTTACCACCCCTGATGAGGTGTCGAAGTGCTTTACGGCGAGTAGCACGCTACTCTGGAATCCGAGGTTAGTGGTTAGTTCAGTGTTTGTTAGTTATTATGGTCAGTAGTGCTCTCAAGAAACTTGCATCCATTTACTCCAGTTACTTTGTGATCTAATAATGCGCGGTAGGCATGATTATTAGTAGTGGCTAGGTGATTTTAGGTGAAAGGTTGGTAAGATAGATAGGCTGGGGGAGATTAGATAATGTTAGTTTGCAGGGATAGCGATTTAAAGAGAAGAGGTTGTGATGTATGAAATGAGGTATCAGCCGATTGCAAAATTACAATAAGAAGGACTATGGTAGACCGGCATGAGACTGAGAGGAGGCTACACTCAGAAATAGAAGCCATGCAGAGGATTGAAGGTACGAGGAGGGTCACTCCAAAGAAAGAAATGAGAGGAATCAATCAAAAATAAACCATAGAGTGAATGTAAAAATAAGGGGGTAAACATATAAACAGAACATATTAAAAATGATAAGGATGAATCACTTAGTAGGGAAGAAATTTTTTGTTCACGAAGGGTGGCGTTTCAGGAGTGCGGAGCCCCCCCTAAGGCGTGTTGACGCCTGACATGATGGGAGGGTTCCTCAGGAGTGGGGGAGAGGGTTACTTGGGAGGGGGGTGAAAATATAAAAATTTCCTTATATGCCATAAGTCTTTATCTTACCAGGCTAGAATGTAAATGCTGGCTACTGGTACGGTTACATCAGACAATGATCTCCGATATGGTAACCAGTAGTAAATTCCTTTCTTGGAATCTTAATGGTATAGGGAGTCGGAAGAAGCAACTAAGGGTATGCGAATTCTTAAAAAATATCGAAGCCTATGTATACCTTTTACAAGAAACCCACTTAGAAGCTGAAGCGTGTTGTCATGTGTTTGCAAAACTCAGCTGGGTACAGGAAGTTCTTTGGTCTAAGCAAACGGGCTCCACTAGGGGGGTAGCTATAATTGTTCGTGCTAACAAGGGGATCAGGGTCCAGAACTGGAGTACTGATAGGTCTGGACGATGGCTGGTGGCAGTCCTCTCTTGGTAGTTTTACTTTTTCGTGTGCTGTTTATTACGGTCCCAATGAAGACAACTCCAGCTTTCTTCGGAAGCTGGAGGAGAGTATGATACAACACACGGCTCCAGTTATATTAGGGGGGGGATTTTAACCTGATACTGGACAGTCAGCGAGATCGTACTTCCAAAGCTAAATATAACCCCCCAAATAAATCCCTTTTAGCTTTGAAGAATATTATGAAGGACTTTACCTTACAAGATGCCTGGAGAGTTAACCCCGGTACGCTCAGGGAGTATTCTTTTTATAGTAAAAAGTACAAACAATACTCCAGAATAGATCTTTTTCTTTTAGACCAAGCGCTCTTGCCTGATATTGATTCAATCTCATATATCCCATCAGGTCTGTCGGACCATTCTGCGGTTGAGCTAAATTAATGTTAAGACTAGCCCTTTAGAGTACAGGTGGACCTTGGACAGAACAATTCTTTTAGACGAAGAGATTAAATTAAAAGTCAAGGGGAGTTTGTCGTAGTTTTTCCTATTTAATAATGGTACAGCTTCAGAACAAATTGTTTGGGAAACACTTACATCTTATTTAAGAGGTATTCTTAGTTCACAGATGGTGTTGAAAAGAAAGTTTAGGAAAGAAAAGGACATTCATGACCTTGATTTAATAAAACAAAAGGAACAACAACTACAGTTAGCGGTTCTGGAGGATAGAGGAATGATCCCTGCACTCGAAAAGGAGCTTTCAGACTTGCAGATAGGCTTCAAAGCACGAGTGGATAAGATAATTAAGGATAAGTGGGAAGTTAGTAAGCTCCGGAATTTTGACTACGGAGAGAAATGTGGTTCCCTTCTTGCCTGGAAAGCTAGGGCTGAGAGGAGAAGGAATAATATCAGCTCATTAATTCAGCGACATTCGGGCTGCTCCTAACAGAAGATGTTGAGATCAGGGGAGAGGCTACAGATTTTTTGGGAGGAGTTCTACCAAGAAGATAGCAGACATGGGGTGGACGAGCTGGAGCAGTGGTGGGCCTTGAGGGATCTACCCCAGTTGAGTGAGTCAGATAAAGCTTCTTTAGTCACCGAGATCACGGAAGGGGAGTTACGGGCTCAGCTGAAAAAGATGTCTAGAAATAAGGCCCCCGGTCCGGACTGATTGCCGACGGAGGTATAAAAGGACAATCTGGAGGAAATCCTAGCTCCACTACTGTTAATTTTTAATAAAATCTTTAGGAAGGGAGAGGACATTCCAGCTTCTTGGTCGGAAGCCACTATCACCCTAATAGCAAAGCCGAACAAAGATCCTAAAAAAATTGAGTCGTATAGACCCATTTCTCTTCTTAATTCAGATTTAAAAATGTACTCCGGTATACTAACATCTAGACTGGCGAAAGTAATTAAGTCTATAATCCATCCTGACCAGAGGGGGTTTATACCAGGCCGTCAGCTTAACGAACTAACATTTCAAGTTGTTGGAGCAATAGATGTAGCTATAGAGAGGGGACTGCCACTTGCCATTGTTGCGATTGATGCAGCAAAGGCATTTGACCAGGTTAACTGGCGATTTTTATGGAAAACTATGACAAAGTTTGGGTTTCCAGCCACATTCATTAAAGGGGTTGAGACACTCTATAGGGGTCCCCGGGCCAAAGTACTGGTCAACGGCAGTTTGACTAAGTGGTTGAATATTTCAAGGGGAACGAGGCAGGGTTGTCCTCTGTCTGCCCTCCTCTTTGATATTTATATCGAGCCCCTTGTCTGCTCCTTGACATCAGATCCAGTAATTAAACCGTTTAAAATGGGGGATTTGGTGCTGAAGACAGCATTATACGCTGACGATTTACTCCTCTACACGACCAACCCTGTTGAGGCTATTCCCAGGTTATTTGAATTGGCTGAAGATTTTGGTATAGTGTCGAGATACAGAATCAATAAAGATAAAACCGACATAATGAGTTGGAACAATCAGGTCCCGATACCAGAAGCCAAATTAAAAATCAGATACCTGGGGATATACCTCACTCATAAATTAGAGGATGTTTCAAAAACTTGTTGGCAAATGGTGGTAAAGGAGGTGAGGAAGCTGTTGACCAGATGGAACACTCTACCTCTTAACATCTATGGTAGAGTGAACCTGGTCAAAAGGATAATTCGGCCCAAAATTACCTTCTTATGCAGCTCCATTCCCCTAAATTTTAATAAGAGGGATATTTCTAACCTTCAAGGAAGGATTGGGTCTTTCATTTGGGCCACCAAGTCCCCCAGGATTGCCTGGAGGAAATTGAGAAGGGAATTGAAACTAGGCGGCCTGGCTCTCCCGGATTTACTTCTATATTGTTATACATTTCAATTAAAATTTCATTTCATTAACATTTCAATTAAAAAATTTCAGCCTTTTGGCAAATAAGTTGGACTCTTCATCGCATGGTCGTCTCTTTCAGGCTATGTTATCAGACCTACCACAAGGGTCAGATTTTTTTTTATATAAATTCGGGGACCAGAGTTTTTTTTAAAAAGGTTTGCCTGAAGCTTTTACAGGCGGCACTTAATGTTTGGCAATCAATACGTAAAATTCAGGAGATCCCCTATTATCACTCTCGGGCCCCAATATGGGACTCTCCGGGTACCCCTGATTGCCTATTAGATCGGCTGGCTCTTCCATTGAGAGCAGCAGGCTTTATGAAATGGGGGGACCTGTGTAATAACTCGGTACTTTTAGACTGGGGTCCTTATCGAATCTAACAGGGGGCTCCATTACAAGATTTAAATTCTATCAGCTGTCTTCTTGGTGGGGGAGGCAGCGCTGGGCAAAAGATGAGGAGACCCAAATATTGGAATCAATCAGCAGGGGGAGAGGATGGAAGGGGGAGATCGCACTTTTGTATAACACACTAACTCACCAAGCTTTGGGACAATCTTTTAATCCAGAACCCCGAAGAGAGGTTGAAGGTTTGGATAGACACATTCACACTTTCACTAAAAATTATAAAACCATCCAACCTCAGAAGAAACCACCTGCTTACGGCATATAGGGTTTACTGGACCCCGCAAAATTATCCAAGATCTCAGCAGAACAGTATTATTGTCCCAGATGCAGGCACCCTGCCGCGGATGACGGGCATATGTTTGTCGACTACACAGAAATTATTAGCTACTGGTCACAGGTGTGTGGGTTCTTAGAGGAGGTAGCATTAACGTCGATCACTTGTACCCCCAGATTCATTCTTTTCGGTCTTCCTCAGGACTATGATATTAATAACAGTACCTCACAGTTTATCTTTTACGTTATTGTTATTGCCAGGAGGGAGATATGCAGGGAATGGAAGTCTGTAACCCCCCCCAGATTCGCAAACTGCCTAAGAAACATCATGGCTGTTAGTCATTTAGACATGTTGTGTGGAGGGGAAAGTGCCATTAAGATCTGGTCTCCATTAAAAGCATGGTCTGAGAGATAACACACAATGAGTCTAATGATTATGCCAGAGGTTTAGTGGTCCTGTCCTCCTGAGGGGCATGGTACATCGATAACGGGAGTTGGATCAGGAGACGACCTACCTCTGGGTGACCTCCGTAGGCTATGCACAGACTCCAGGGCGGAACAAATTTGGTTTGTGCCAGTGGCCCGGAGAAAGCCCATCTAGAGTTGATACTTCCTGGTGGCATATACGAGGACAAAAATAAATAAATAAACCAAGGTCAAATTTGCATGCATAGTTCAGTGGGAGAAGGCCTTTTGAGTTACTACGTAGTAGGAGAATGTAAGCTGCAGAAAGAAACAACATTATACATAGAGCTCCACGTGCGAGCAAGACAGCTTAAACGTGTGATTTCAAGTGTATATGTCATTTAAACTTTAAGAGCCCTAGCGTTTGTGTGCCAAGCCTAGCACAACCCTCTTAAGCATAGTCTGGAGTGTCCTAACCTTTGTACAGGGTCTGTACGCTGCACAAGAGGAGTTGACGCAGAAAAAGAGAAGTCTTAATTAAATGTCTTCCTGCACTATTCGGTAAATAGTTTTTTTCCACTTGCTGAAATTGTGTTATTTATCAGTCTGTGTGTCTCGCCATTGCGCAGATTATAGCCTGCTTTGTCGGCTAATCCTGTCCAAGTGTATGTTGTGTGTGTGACTATTGTAGTATATGCAGTATATGTATTAGTAAAGCAGAGTGATGGGCTCTATTTGGATGTCCCGGACACTTCTGTGCACAGGGTGGGGGTGAAGTTCTTTTCCTAGACAGTGGAAGTGTAGCAGGAGTGAGGAGACGCAGACAGTGAAGTGAGGACAAAGGAGACCAGGCCCCTATAGAAATTAAATTGGGAGCAGGGCCACTTGGTAGATGGTGGAGGTGACGGGGCTGCAGTCAGTTGTTCTAGGTGAGCAAGGACCTTTAGTTAGGACCAGCCTTTTCTCTTTTTCCTGATCACTGTTTTTGTGGCTGTTCATAGCCAGATGAACATGGCTCACACCTCTTAGTGCCTTTGTTGTGGGTGCTCCAGGTTGGAGACTGCCTTGCTGTGAAGAGCATGGCCCACACAAAAGGCTGTCTACAGAGCTGCATGGTGAGGTGCTTGAAAAGGAAGCCGCCTGCAACCAGTTCTCTTGCCTGCTCCTCATGTTTTGATCCTTGACTCAATCACACCTCAGAGCTACAAATAAACGTGTCACTTCCAACCTCCCACAGAAGCCTGAAGACATCAATACTCATTTAAAAAATGTGTATATTTCACATGTTTCATGATATTTTGTATCTACTTGTTTGCCATGTGTGCTTTATATTATCTTCTCATGTAAAGCGCTCTGATGCCCCTGGGTCTAGCCAGCGCTTATAAAACTTTTAAAATTAAAAAAAAAAGTAAATAAAGTCGTATTGAATGCCGACCCCCAAGCTCCATACAAGCTTTTCTCACTTTAGGTGCGCTTTCCCATTTTCACTGCGATTTTCTCATTTTCTCTGCGCTGCATAAAAGGCGCAGATGAAATCTCAGGAATGTTTAAAAATGTGCTATGATTGTCAATGGCAATTAATGTGCGTGTCAGTAACTGAGCAAGCAAAGTTGCGCCAGGCCTAAGTAACTGTTGAAAACTCATGCACTTCTATGCGCCTCATCTAAATGGAAAATAAACGTACAGTCCAAGCAGTTGTGAATAAGACAGTGACTGTTAATAGAAAAAGCAAAAACTTTTAGAAAGCGAATGATATCGCAGTGCAAAGGTGCTTTTTGTACATTTTTTCCTTCTCATTGCAACTATGCCTGCCGTGTGTAAAGTGCGCATCGCATCCTGCCTTCAGTTCTAACTTTGCTATCGGCTGCAGCTGAGGGTTGTCCGTCATCAGTACTTGGGCATCACAGGTTACACTTTCAGAACCTTTCATGGTCTCTTTCTCTTCAACTCTCTTTCTCCGTCTCCCTCTCTATTTCCCTGTCTTCCTCTCTATTTCCCTGTCTTCCTCTCTATTTCCCTGTCTTCCTCTCTCTTTCTCCGTCTCCCTCTCTATTTCCCTGTCTTCCTCTCTCTTTCTCCGTCTCTATTTCCCTGTCTCTCTCTCTCTTTCCCTGTCTTCCTCTCTCTTTCCCTGTCTCCCTCTCTCTTTCCCTGTCTCCCTCTCCCCTTCCCTGTCTCCCTCTCCCCTGCCCCTTAATCCCCCTTTTGTCCCACTTCTCATATAATGTGTTTTAGCAAGATATCCCACCGTGAAGGTCGGGAAATCTGAAGCTCAGGCCCCCCAATCTTATTGTCCAGGCTGTGCTGTTACCTGTCATGCAAATTGTGGAAGGGTTAGCACAAAATTCTTATACCTAGTGGAGGGGAAATGTTGCTGCTTTGCATAGCAATATTGAACTTTCGTACCCAATACTCCAACTTCATATAGGCTTATGAGTAGTCCATCTTATCTTTTACACACCTTTGTTCTTCCTCCCTACTTCTGAGGGATCAGTCGTGGACAAGTCAGGGGGCTTCCAGAGTTTATCATGACAGGCTCACATAGACCAAGAAAAAAATATGTAAAGAGATCCATATGTTAGGATTATTGTTGAGAGCACAATATTACCGTCCAGTTACCCTCCCACAAACCAGGACTGTAGCCGGGCTCAGGCGGCGGATCACTACACTAATTACATGCGCCTGCTAACATGAACCAGGGCTGCAGCTGGGCCTCAAGCGGGGGGACACGCGCCTGCTAACATCAACCAGGGCTGCAGCTGGGCCTCAAGCGGGGGAACACGTGAATGACCGTATCTGAATACACACATTACACACATTCTCGGATAACGTCGGGACGGGCTGCTAGAATATATATAAAAATGAAAATGGAAAAATAGGCGAACAAAAAGAAGAAAACATAACAGTTACAAATTTGTCTGATGTGACATTAAACAAGGCGCAACTGCAATTGTTATCACTTGGCCTATTGTATGCACCGGAAAGCACCTTTGATTATGCCTCTACAAGGATGGATATCTACAGAGGTATTAGAAAACTAAACTTGAAAAAATATCATCTACTAAAGAATAAAACTGGAAAGGATTTCCAAACAGTGGCCCCACTGGAAGAAGAACCACCTACATACCCTGACCTTAACACACAAGAACAAATATTAGTTCAAGATTTGATAGTTGGCCTCAACACAGCCACAAGAAATAGCGGCGTATGGAGTAAATGAAAGTACAAGGAGGCCACAACCAATGGACACATGCACTACCACATTCAAACCCCAATCAAAATTTGTCCCAATCATGCCAAGAGACGGCATCGATGTCTATCACGAACAAATTATCAAGGAACTAAAAGAGTTAAATGTTATGACAAACAAAAAGAAAAAGAAACTGGAAATCAAATATAAGCAACTGATGAGCAAACTGTCCAAAAACCGGGAAATTGTAGTTCGCAATGCTGACAAAGGCGGGAACCTGGTAATCTGGAGGAAAACTGATTACCTCATGGAAGCCCAAGGTCAGCTCACAGACAAAGAATGTTATTGCCGATGTGATCAGAGCATGTTAAAAAACTCATATGCCAAATTTTACACAAAACTGTTAGCCTGGAAAAGTTTGGGTCTTATAAATAAAGAAGAATATCTATTTTTAAAGAATGACACGCCAACAACGCCAGTGCTATACTTTATTCCCAAACTACACAAAAACTCTGAGAGACCACCAGGCCGTCCAATCATTTCGGCAATGAACAGTTTAACTGAACATACCTCTCAATATATAGATCATTTTTTACAAGACTTTGTCCAGGGTTTGCCCTCTTACATGCGAGATACCGGAGACTTCTTGGCGAAAATCAATAAATTCAAATGGCAAAAGGACTATTTATTGATCACAATGGACATTACGTCATTGTATACAAGTATCAGCCATAAAGAAGGTTTGAGGGCAACAGATTTTTACCTGAGGCGAAGGCCTGAAATACATTCCCAACATAGCAAAATGATCTTAGATATGATGGAGTTTTGCTTACATAATAACATCTTTCTCTTCCAGCATATATTTTACCAACAAATACGTGGTGTAGCTATGGGGGCCAGTTTCTCCCCGAGTTAGGCCTGTCTCCATATGGGATGGTGGGAGGAACTGGTCCTACATAGAAAGTTTGAAGAGACAAGCAACACACATGTAAAATGCTGGTGAAGATATATTGATGACTTGTTTGTTATTTGGCAGGGATCAAGAGCAGAAGCAGAAATATTTATTCAGGAATTAAATCAGAATGACATCAATCTTCACTTCACTTCAGAAATCAGTCCCCAAAAAGCAACATTCCTAGATGTAGAAATATACATAGAGGGTGGAAAAATAGAAACAAAAATACATAGAAAAGCCACGGCAGTAAATTCAATTTTACATGCCAGCACTCACCACCCGAAACATCTAATACAAAGCATCCCCTATGGGGAAATGCTTCGAATTAAACGTATATGCAGTACTACATTGGAACTAAAAAGAGCCCAGTCAGAAAGCAGAGCAAGATTTCTACAACGAGGCTACTCGGTAACATGTATTGAGATGGCCATAGAGAAAAGCAATTTGACAGATAGAGAAAGACTCCCAAACACAGCCTTAGCGAAAACCTCAGTTTCCACAAAAATATCAGAGACATCAAACCAATCAAACACTGAATTCAGAATGATTGTGGGATACAACAAACCGCACAAAGAGATCAGACGTATAATACAAAAAAACTGGTCTCTAGTAAAAAATTAATCAGTACTAGGAAAACACCTACCTAACAAACCCACTATCACCAATAGGAGAGCTCCCAATATGAGGGACAGATTGGTTGTAAACAACCCAATAGAAATCCCCCAAAAAGATTGGTTGCATCAAAGAAAGGGGGTTTATAAATGCAAGACCTGCAAGGCTTGTTTAAATGGGGTCAATACCACATGCATTCCATTGGCATTTGGCAAAGGTGAATAGCACATCAACAAAATGCTAAATTGCATGACCGAATATGTGGTCTATATTCTGGAGTGCCCCTGCAAGCTAAAATATGTGGGAAGCACAAAGCTGCAGGGACACAAAAGAATATTACAACACATAAGAGCCATCAAAAACCGAGATCCTACATATCCTGTCGCCCGACATTTTAATGAAAAACATCAAGGAGATTTCAGGCTCCTTAAATATTATCTGATACACAGTATACCACAGAGTAAAAGAGGGGGAGATAGAAAAGACAAGCTCCGCAAATTGGAGACCAGATACATTTTGGACCGGGACTCCAAACACCCTCAGGGGCTGAATACCACGGAAGACCTGTATACATGTCTATTATACAATATAATATCTTAGAACCTGTAGTGCCACACCAGGAAAATCTATCTATGTAGACAAAATCTGAATATTTAGACATAGACATTAGACACAACTGGGCATTCTAAAAAGTTCATAGACTCAAACCTCTCGAATCATGATATGAAAAGTAACAAAGATACACATTCCGAACAAAATGTGGGATATTTTAAGTTAGCTTTTATCTGTCACAAAATTCCCAATATAATCCACCAACACTTTCACTTAAATATTAACACTGTCAACACCGGAGCAACACTGTACCTTCCAACAGAGGCTTCTGGAGGAAGAAACACAGTACCACAATGATATAGGGAGTGCTTAAAATCAGGCCCCATAATAATTAGGACTTGACCCAGGTTCAAAAAGGATTTTTAAGGACTGTAGTATTTAATTGTAATGTATATAGATTTATTTATTAAATGTGTATATATATATATATGATTGGTTTTAAATATACAGGAACAGCGTTACCTCGGCACAAGATAGCATATTTGCACATGTACAATTATGTTCCATCTAGATAGGATGTAACCTTGCGGTATTTAAACCGATATGTAAAGCATAATTGTGCACTATATAGCATTATTTTGCACATGAGATCTGCACTTTAGGCAGAAATTTACACATGTAATGCAATTTGCACTTGTATAAATGCAGTAACAAGAATGCAACAGCAAATGGTATTTAAACCATAACCTGAAGTAACTAAAGTCAGAAAATGCACTGTGGTACTCTGCACTATATGTATGCACTGTCACTTTAACAAAGCATCACAAAAAAGAAAAAAAGTGAAAAAAAGTTGGGCATAAAAGGAGTCAGGTGACATACTCACGTGTCATGTGATCAAGGTACTACGGTACCGAAACGCGCTATGGCCGACTGGTGAGCAGCTGAATAAAGAAGATTTGTTTGCACTGAATTGTGTCTGTGCTCCATGTTCTTTGTGTACGAGGACCGCTAGCAGTCTGCTCGTGGTAGTGGAGTTGCCTGGATATATATATATATATATATATATATATATATATATATATATATATATATATATATATATATATACATATATACTTTAACTTCCAGGGGAGGATTTAATTAGTTTTCATGCAAAGTTGCTGTGCTGTGTTACACGAGAGGGAGAGAGCAGAACAACACTGTTAGAAATGAGGGTCTCTAGTTGGCAGAGGCAGGTACCTTTGTCCAAATAGGTACCCTTGCTTCTAGCCAGGGTAAGTGGTATACACCCTGCTCAACCCAGGGGTAGGTAGCTTGGCACAAGCAGACAGACATCCCAAAGACAATGTGTAAAGTATTTTTGTACTCAAAACACACAGTAATAGAGTGATAACTCCACAAATGGACACCACACCAGTTTAGAAAAATAAACTATCTTTATCGAAACTCAACCAGACCAAAACGACAATAAATCCAACGTACGACTTTTCAAAGGTTTCACGTAACTGAGTCCATAGAAAACTATTGATGCATGATTCTACACAAAGTACCTGTAGATGCGTCAAAATTCACAAGACCAAACAGCTGCAGAGATGGGAAGCATCGAAACAAAGAGATGCGTCAGTTCCTGAGTCCTTAGAGAGGCAATGCAACAGTTCTGCTGCATGCAGGAGAAGTGATGTGTCGAATCCGGATTGTAGGGGGAAGTGATGCGTTGACTCCAAGGCGGTTCTGGTCTTTGGGTGATGCGTCAGGAAAACGTGCCGCACAGGTGCGATGCATGGAAATCTGAGATGTTTTGGCGATCGATGGTTCGACAAGCTGCTCTGCGTCGGTTTATTCAGCCGCAATCCCACAATATGTTCGTTCTTGCAGCCGCAACAGGCGCTGCTTCATCTCGGCAGCGGGGCGGTGATGCTTGGAGATTCTTCTTGCGTGGCGGTGCTTTGTTGGGGAAACAGCTGCTGGAAAGGCGATGCGTTGAGTTCTTCAGGTTTCTTACAGCTCCCACCAGCAGGAACCTCCTCCAGAGGCCCGGAACAGGCACCTCCTGGCAGGTCAGAACTCTCAGTAGCAGAGTTCAGGTGAGCTGGAGGTGAAGTCTTTGTGACCCTGAGACTTCAGAACAGGAGGCCAGCACACACAGGCCCATGGAGATTCTTCTTCAAGCAGGTTCACAGTCTTTCTCCTTTCCTTGGCAGAAATAGCAACTGCAGGCCAACTCCGCACAGCAAAAAGGGGCAGTACTCCTCCTCACAGCTCTTCAGCTCTTCTCCTTGGCAAAGGTTCCTCTTGAGCCCAGAAGTGATCTTCTGGGGTTTAAGGTCTTCTGCGTATACCCCATTTTATCTTTGTTCTCTTTGTGCAAGGGTCTCTGAGGCCAGTCCAAACCAATTCTGTCCTCACTGGTGCAGTAGGACCATGGGGGTGGAGACATTGTGCACGGTAGACGGGCCCTATTCAAGTGCAAGGAAATCTCGTTCCACTTCTCTAAATGCATCCAAGCCCCATTCTGGTCAGCTCTGAGTCATCCAGGAAGGGCCAGGCACACCTCAACCCCCCAATGGTGGTCTCCAGTGAATGCACATCCCCAGCCACTCCAAAACCAGACAGCCAATCCACAAACATGCAGAGGCACTCAGAATGGTTAAACAAGAAAATGCCTACTTTTTAAAAGTGGCATTTTCAAACCAATAATTTAAAAACCATCTTTACTAAAAGATGTTATTTGATTTGGAGTTCAGAGGGCCTAAACGTTATTACTTTATCTTGTCCCAATGGGAAGTTATCCTTGTAAGACGTTACAAAGTATTCCCATACCATCCTATGGGATTGATAGCCTTTCAATAGTGAAAAATGAAATTGGTAACATTTCACTACCAGGACATGTCACACTCGCCAGTACATGTTATACCTTTCCCATACACTGCACCCTGCCCATGGGGGTACCTTGGGCCTACCATAGGGGTGCCTTACATGTAAAAGGGAAGATTAGGGCCTGGCAAGTGGGTGCACTTCCAGGGTGACATGGGGGCTACTAGGGAATTACCAATAAATCAAATATGCCAATCCGGGAGAACCAATTGGTATCCCAATTTACACAAAGAGCACTTGCACTTTGACACTGATCAGCAGTGCCAAAGTGCCCAAAGCATCCAATCCAGCAAAAAAGAAATCCAGCTCAGCATCAAAAATACAGGAGGTAGAGGCAAAAGGTCAGGGGAAACCACTCCAAAGATGCTCAGTCTAACAAACGCCATATCTAATAAGATATGGCACTGTTTCTCCCTCCCACTGTGCCCGAAAAATGTAGGCTGCCTTGTACAATGCATACACACTTGCACCGTCATACAATTGTTTTACAGAGCCAATAACAAATGGTTTGATTATGATATAAGAAATAATAGTTTCATAGTGCAAGTATGTAGTGAGATGAACGTTTGTACACCAAAGGTGGACCTATAAGATGGACTTCTTGATGATAGAATGAAAAAGAAATGTAAGCTTATGAAGAACTGATGAGCAACATAAAGCTTAATTTCATCTACATTCTGGAGCTTGTCTAATTTAGTAAATATACATGGATTAGGGGCGGAGCTTGCTGAGCCCGAGATGGCTGCCACGTAGGTGTGCTCATTCGGCCGTTCATTAATTTGTAAACAATCCTAGTGCCTAGATGTCTTTGCTTCCAGCTGCAATCGGTCCCCTATACTTGCTAAAGACTGGGGCACCCGGAGCCAGTGAGAAACTCCTGAACGAACGACCAGAGGAGGTGGTGGCTCACTAGTGGCCTGTGCAGCAGAAGCACCTCTTAACTCCTAGACGGTGGCCTGCTGGTGGCCCTGCTGCTGGAGGTAGACACTGCCGTGACTCGCCCTGCACTCCGTGTCCTTGGTGCGGCGATCCTGGAGCTGCGGGCTTTGGCGGGCTCGCTGATACGCAGTGAAGTGGCAGGGATCTTGAAGCGATCCCCCGCCCTGAAAGAAGCTGGTAGAGACCTGAGGATCGGACGGACCTATGGTGTGGCTGGCCTAGCAGTTGCTGGCTCCTAGACGACCGCGAGAGCTTGCAACATGCCAGTGGAGAGGATTGGACTACAGCGGTGGTGAGTGCGGCTGAGGCGGTGGTTCCTGCAGATATGTCGGCTCCTCGACCGATAGCGGGTGGAACCCGCTGCGCATCTGTGAAGGAGGGTTTGCTACCCCACGTCCTGCCTCTTGGGAGCAGATGTGGTCCCGAGGCCTTGCTGTGACTCCATTTTCTGCCTGCATGGTCAGAGATGATCCCTGACCTCATCTTAAGCCCATGGTACTGGGCATCTAAGGACAGCCAGGATAATTTCCCCACTCCCTGTCTGACTGCCCTTTGGGACGTGCTTCTCTTGCCAACTAGAGTCTGGAGTGCCTCAGGCGAGGCGCTTTGTGTTTGAAGGTGACGCCCATGGCACACTGAGGGACACAGATAAGCTTGGACCCTGTCCAACGCTATAAACAGTGGAGTGGCTGCAAACCCTACACTTTCCCTCCATTTGAGCTGGACGTCGCCCTTATATTCGGCATAAGTTAATTATCGAAATACGGGCAGAGCGGGGGGGCGTGACTAGCTGCCGAGGAGAATGGCCGTGCTCTAAGGTGGCTCCTCAGCCCGGACGGCCAAATGACCTCCTCTAGTGCTGTTGCCTTGCCCGGGGCCGACCGCTCATCTGTCTGTGCCCCCTCTGGTGCCTCCGGTTGACCGCGAGCGCCCCCTGGCCCACAGATATCGCCACTGGTGACTCCCGACGGACGGGACCCCTCGGCCCAAGATGGCGGCCGCCATTTAACGCTGCCTCCGAGTGCCTTCTACGGAGCTGCTACGAACCGCGTCTGACCTCCGCCGCCCTCACTCCCCCTGATCGAGTGTCGGGGAGGCGTTTCCCCACGGATCCAACCAGCAACAGAGCCGCTGGCTCCCACGGGTGAGGCGTGCGATGATCCCGACCGGCCTCCCCCACCCGCCCGGCACCGACATCTAGGCGAGCCCCCGGCTTGGGCCTAGCGCCGGCAAAATACAGCCCGCAGGCTCGGTTCTCTCTGGTCTCACCCCACGCCATGACAGCTGGTCTTGCTCTGCACCTGACGACCTGCCTATGACCCGGAGCTGTAGGACCACGGCGAGAGCGGATCGCTGAATCGGAGGGACCAGCCGTGACGCTATAAATTGACTCCCCGGGGCCTGGTAAGACACTCAGCTGCCCCCTAACACTTTATCTGCTCCACATCACGGCTTCGGCGCTCAGCCAAGTAGGCTACCGGGGACCCCGAAATTATGTGAGGCTAGGTCCCCTTGAAGTCCCACACCTTAACCCAGCCTGAAGCCTGCTGCTGGCCCACAATCCACGGTGGGAGTAACCTCCTGGCTCCCTACTCCTCACAAACGTCTTGCTCCACGGGGCCACCGCCAATCGGACCTTGGAAGCTGCTGCCCCCTCCCCAATTGCACTCTTGCAGGCGCGGAGCACACTCTCCCCACCTCCCCCAGGATTGTCAGTGGGGGGGTTTCTCTTCCCCCCCCTCTCCTCTATTTCTATCGAGATTGCCTCCGTGCCTCAGGCGTCGCAACCTTTGGCAGAGACCGAGTTGGCAATGGCCTCCAATAAAGGACATAGACCCCCCAACCAACGGCAAATCAATAAACTGTCGTGGGGCTCCAGGGGGGACCCTAGGGATGTGGCTCCAGACGCCACCATCAAGACGACGACCCCCCCCTCCACAGGGGAAGTCCTCCCCTACTCTGGACGATGTCATGGAGGCAATGGCGGGGGTCCGCTCTTCACTCGAAACCCGTATTGACTCAGTGAACGTGGAGGTGACACTGCTCCGGGCCGACCTCCGGAAAATGGATTCCAAGGTGAAAGACATAGAGGTTAAGACTCTGGCTCTCGTCGATGACAACTCCACACTTCAGCAACAGGTGTCCCAACTACAGAAACAACAACACCAGATGCAGGTGCTCCTGGATGACTATGAGGGACGCGCCCGACGCAATAACCTCCGCATCCTTGGTGTTCCCGAGCGCCTCGAGGAGCCGGCCACTGACCTCTTTGTGGAGAAATTGGTCCTCAAACATCTTCAACCAAAGAACCTCTCTAACTATTTCTCCATAGAATGGGCCCACAGAGTTCCGGGGGGTCGACCAAAGGCGGGCGCTCCCCCCCACCCCATCGTGGCCCGAGTCTTTAACTTCCGCGACCGTGACGTCATCCTCCAAACGGCGTGTGCGGGTCCACCGTTGCGAATAGACAATGCGCAAATTATGATCTACCCGGATTTCACCATGAAAGTGCAGGCCCGCCGACGTAGCTTCTTGGAGGCGAAGAAGGCACTCCGCGCACAGTCCATCAAGTACTCTATGTTATTCCCGGCGAAGCTGCGCGTCGAGGCAGAGGGTAAGACCTGGTTTTTTGAATCTCCTGCTGATGTTTGGGACTGGCTCGAGGGGTGGCGACAGTCGAACTCCACCCATAACCGGCGCAGGACATCCACATATCGCTCCAATGAGGGGGTATCACCGGAAAGTCAAGACCTATTCACAGACAATGTGCGGGAAGAATGACGCCGAACGACCCGAGTTGGGTTGAACAGTTCAGCCGCTCCTTAGCGTGCTGATACGCTCTCCACTTGACAGTCCGACTTTGCTACCGGACAGTGAGTGTATGTCGGACCATCTCCCTCAGAGACTCACTAGCTTGAAGTACAATCCACCTCCTATTTCTTCCAGGTGCTGAATCCCATGTATCCTTTACAGTTTTCCTTCCAGGGGGGGTCTACGTACCCGCTGTGCTTGTTCGACCTCTCCATTTCACTGCTGAACTCATCCTGCAGGAGAGGGGTGGCACTCTCTCACTGTCCATGATGGGGGAGGGTGTTCCAGTTGGGGAGTGGATAGTTCTAAGTCCGCGGGCAGGGACGCAGGGAGGGGGGTTGTTGGGAAGGTAACAGTACGGAGGGAGGGATAGGGAGGGGCGGGAAATGTTGGGAAATTGCAGTCGAGACTTCTATGGTCTCTGTTCTCGTTATTGTTTCTTCATTGCAGCGGATTCTGGATCATGGGGCGCGATGCGCAGCGCGCCACAACCTCACATGCTATCTCTAGAGAATTCTTGCCATTAGACCCACCTGTATGCTATTTTACACTATTGTGATATACCTATTGCTCAGGCTTTGCCCCTGTTGAGCCCCAAACAGACTCTAGGGTGCCCCACTCCCCCAGAACCCCTGTTCATGGTCAATATCCTATGCACCACAAATCATTAATCCGTACACAATCTCACTCCTTTCAACCGCCATGACACCCCCTTCAACGACATCCCTGACCATTATGACGTGGAACGTTAATGGTCTTGGCAATAAAATAAAAAGAGGGGGTGGTTATGCAATACCTGAAGCGCCGCTCACCAGACCTGGTTCTCCTCCAAGAGACGCACCTCATGGGTAATGCATGCCAGGCGTTGAACCGGGGTGGTTATAGATTACTTGTACATGCCGGTTTCACTTCCGGATCTAGGGGCACCGGTATTTTGGTGCGTAGGAATGTGGCCCTAACATGCACAAAAACGCGGGCTGATCCCCTCGGTCGATATGCAGTGGTGGAGGCCGCCTGGGAAGGCAAGCCACTGAATGTTATTTCAGTCTACATCCCTCCAGCCCTTGGTACAGCTGCGCTCCAGACCCTACAACACCTAATGCTCGATCTCCCACAGGGACCCCTGCTTATTGGGGGAGACTTCAATATGACAATGAACGATGCCGAAGACAGACACCCCCACCGTCCTTCACACAAATCCGGTTCAGATTTGTCGAACTTTGCACACAAGATGGGGCTCGAAGACCTCTGGCGCCTGTCCCACCCCAACACGTCCTATTATACGCACTACTCCAACGCTCACAATAGCAGCTCTCGTATAGACTATTTCTTCGCACCCACAACTGACCTACAGTTCTTCCGCCATCCGGAGGGGCTCCCCAGAGGGATCTCCGACCACTCCCCCCTCACGGTACAATTCACACATCACCGTCAACAGACACGCGGCCCCATAATAATCGCGCCCTGGCTCTTAAAAATTCCTGACGTACAAGATAGCTTGCTTGAACACACTGAATATTACTTTACCGAAAATGTGGGATCAGTACCTTCGGCCACAACAATATGGGAAGCGTATAAAGTAGTGATTAAGGGTACATCGCTAGCCCTCAAGAACGGCTACCTCCGCAGACAAAGTGAACAATTGTTACAGCTAGAAACCGACCTATCTCACCTCGAATCCCTCCACAACGCACACCCCACTGATGAGATTTCGGCCCGCCTCCAAACGAAACAAATAGAATATAGGGCACTAACTCTTGAAAAGGCACAAGCCAGACTCCTGAAAACCCGCCACCGGGTCTACGAACTAGGGGACAGAGCAGGTAAGATGCTCGCATGGCTCGAGAAACGAGAGCAGGGTTCCCGTTGGATTCCGGAACTGACCCTTCCGGACCAATCTACTGTCACATTTACATTTACATTTACATTTTACGATGCAGATGACTCCAAATCACTCCTAGTCTAAATGGAGCTCCCCACTCTCTCTGAGACCGAGATGCTGGAGCTCGAGGCAGACCTTACAACTGAGGAAGTTCGGAACGCCTTATTCTCTATTCAATCTGGCAAGGCAATGGGCCCCAATGGTGTCCCTATTGAGTTCCTGAAGGGCATGGCGGGTGAGATCCTCCCACATCTTAAAGCGATGTTCGAGGACAGCTGCGAAACAGGCCGGTTGCCACAAGACCAACGGCTGGCTTCGATCGTGGTTATCCGTAAGCCCAACAAGCCATCTGCAGACTGCAGCTCTTATCGACCTATCTCTCTCATTAACGCTGAAGTAAAGGTCCTTGCCAAGCTCCTCGCCACTAGACTCATGACTGTTCTCCCCGCCCTAATACACGAAGACCAGTCGGGCTTCCTTCCGGGTCGCAACACTGCGCTCAATCTCCGCCGTGTTCACAATGTCATGAGTAGGACGCCACACCTCCGTGAAGATGCAGCTATCCTTTCCCTTTGACGCAACACTTGCCTTCGATTCTATCGAATGGTCCTACCTCTTCGAAGTCCTCCTTCGTTTCGGCTTTGGCCCCAGATTTATACGGTGGGTTTGATTACTCTACACCGATCTCGGGGCAGGTCTATGTTAACGGACATACGTCTGGGCGTTTTCCCCTTCATAGGGGTACAAGACAAGGATGCCCGCTGTCCCCTCTGTTATTCATCCTCACTCTGGAGCCCCTGGCCCACTGGATCAGGACCGATAATTCCATTCGGGGCCTCCGATGGAATGCTGACACAGTCGATAAGATTTCGCTGTATGCAGACGACATCCTGGTGTACCTTTCCTCCCCTAAATCCTCCCTTAACAGCCTGCTACACGTGATTACTAACTTTGGCAAATACTCGGGCTTCTCCATTAATTGGTCGAAATCAGTACTATATGTTCTTCATGGTCCACCCCCACCCCTCCCGCGTGGCTACTCAGTCGAAATTGCCCAAGACGGTTTTAAATACTTGGGGATTTTTGTTACCCCGGATCCCCACCTGTTTCATGACCGCAACCTTAAAGGCCCACTACAGAAACTCCACACAGACGTCTCCCATTGGAGATCGCTTCCCCTTTCGCTACCCGGCAGGGCTGCCCTATTTAAAATGCTTGCACTCCCTCGGTTCCTCTATGCCCTACAAAATTGTCCATTCCCCGTTCCAGACTCCTACTTTAACTTAATCGAAGGTGACCTCCGCCTCCTTTTGTGGGATGGCAGCTCCCCCCGCATTGCCCTCATCTCTCTCACGCAAGGTTGGTATGACGGGGGTATCGCCCTCCCGAACATCCGTCTCTATTATTGGGCAACCCAATTGGTCGCCACTAACTCGTGGATTTGCGGCACACCCTCAAACCCTGCCTTCCATTTGGAGAAATACCAGACAGGCCGTGGCGGATACCTCGAAGCTCTCTATGGCAAACACTCCCGTACTCGTTATATTGGTCCAATGTCCCACACACTGTCGATATGGCGCCGCGCAAACAAGAGACTCGGGTGGGCCGACACCCTCACATTGTCCACCCCACTCTGGACCTCGTACAGGCTAGGCACCCTCTCTCACTGTAGTGGCTTCGATAAGTGGGACACAATAGACATATCCACTATTGGCGACTTACTCCACAGGGGCAAACTATTGACATTCACAGAACTCCAAAACACATACAATCTGGCGAATTCCGAGTCCTTCCGATACCTTCAAATTAAACACGCCATACTCACCAACATTCCAGATCTCGCCTCCCTCCCACAGTCCTCGCCCCTCGAGGACAGACTCCTGTCTGAAACCCTTCAAGCTAAAGCGATCTCTTACACATACCGCAAATTGTGCAACAACATGCCAAACTCTTTCCATCTCCTGCGGGATAAATGGCAGACTGACGTTGGTACTATGGAGGATGAAGAATGGCAGTCCGCATTGATGTCCACGCGCGAATCAGCCATCAATCATATGTTTCGGTTGATACAGTTAAAAATATTACACAGGACATACATGTCAGGCCCCCTCTTAGCTAAAATCGGCCGACGTCCATCTGACCTGTGCCTCCGTCAATGTGGCTCAACGGGCACTTTCTTTCATATCCTGTGGGAATGCCCAACAGTCCAAGACTTTTGGAACCGCGCTGCCCTGAAAATGACTGATGCCCTAGGGAAACCGGTCCCCCTGACTCCCAAATGCGCGCTCCTTAGTATTTGGGACCCCACAGACCTCATAGCGATAGAACAGCGCTGGGCGGACCTGAGCTTCCTCCTCGTAAAGCTTAAGATAGCTATGCAATGGGGTTCGCCACACAAACCGCTCCTGATTAGATGGGTGGCTGCAATGGATGTGTGCATGCTGTCTGAAAAATCAGTTTACAAAACTAGGGGCTGTCCTGGGGTCTGGGATAAGAAGTGGGGTCGATGGAATGCCTATAGGGGCGAACTGTGTACTTCCCCCAACGGCTGATCTGACTATGAACAGGCGGGCCGTTCCTCGGTGAGTGTAGATACGACTGCTGTCGTGCCGTGCGCGCTCTATGGCGAAAGATGCTGACTGCGATCGTTTACATGGATGTTTCCTCTGCTTTGATTGGTTATGTTTGTTTAAAATGGAAATACCATAGACCTATAGATTATCCGATACTAAGCTTTGGCTATTCTTTGCACTCCTTGCTACCACACCGCCGAACCCCCGGGATGTCGGCTATATGGCTGTGTTATTCTGAGAAGTACCTATATGTACCGCAGCTGGCCCTCAAGGTTGTAGGCTCTATGCTGTGTCAATTTAATATGTGCATTAAAGGTCTTGGGGAAAAAAAAATACGGGCAGAGCAAGGGGCCTAAACACACTGGGGCAGATTTATGAGGCTCTTGGGCCTCCTTGCGCCGCAATTGTGTCACGTAATGTGACGCAACAGCGGCGCAAACAATGCGCCCTATTTACAACGTGACGCATCTAGGAGATGCGTCACGTTGGAAACCCCTGCGCCATAAGGAGGCGTTCCTGCGCAGGGGGGGGGGCGTTCCTGCGCAGGAACGCCTCCTAAAAGTGGCTGAGTGAAATCTATGAGATTTCACTCAGTCACTTTCTACGTCAATTCCCTACGCCTGCTTGAAGCAGGCGTAAGGGTGACGCACCATACATTGAACAGGTGGGCCCTGTGCATTGCAGGAGTCATGTCGCACTTGCGACATGACTCCTGCAATGCGCCGCCCGTGCGCCGAGAGATGCGTCACGCATCTTCCCTGCCTTGCACCATGGTGCGCCGCATCATAAATGCGGCGCACTATGGGTGGCGGAGCAGTGGCGCACTGTGGCGCATGTTAACTGGCGCATCCCTGGGGATGCGCCAGTTAACATAAATCTGCCCCACTAATTTGCTGTAATCTGCCCTCACCCTGACCATTTCTGGGCTACAGTGACCTAGTGGTGTATGCTGGATCCTTCTGTGTAACAGGTCATGACTACCTGCGTGGCCCCTGGAATCGTGGGGGCTTTAGTGGTCCACAACAACTGGGGCATTTGTTTGTCAGACGTAGCTGGCTCATCTCACCGACATGGACTAGTTAGATAAATCTCAGCCCAAGCTGCAACTCGAACTCCGAAAAAAAAAACAAGAACCGGGAGACTAGCGCTACTGCGTATAGATCCAGGTCTGATAATCCTGAACTAGAGGAAAGCGGGGACCTGAAACCGATACTCCACCCATGCAGCACAGTCTTACAAAGATTGACGGAATGATAGATGCGCTAACATTTAACATGGATCGCATGTCTGAGAAGATAGATAATCATGCAGAGCGACCGGATAAGGTGGAGAGGAGAGTCTCAGAGGTTGAAGATGATTGAGTCACGATATAAGCTTGCCAAAAGAAAATGGACCAACTCCTTCTTGTGTGACAATTTAAGACCAAAGATTTGGAAGCCTGCTCACAAAGGAACAATCTAAGGATAGCGTGCGTTGAGGTGGATACCAATTCTGACCACATGGAGCGCTTCGTTGAACAACTCCTTATTGAGTTGCTTGGCAGAGAGACATTTGTGGATATTTTTGTAGTGGAAAGGGTCCACTGCTCCTTTGTCCAGGGCCTGGTCCCGGGAGCTCAGCCTGACCCTATCATTGCTAGATTGCTCAATTACCGTGATAGGGATGCAGCCCGACGAAGGGCAGACGAGCGGAAGGTGCTCCGTCATGATGGCTCTGAACTCTCCCTGTATCCAGACTTCACTCAACAAGTACAGGAAGTGAGAAACCGCTTACCTGCAAATAAGGGACTGCAAGAGTTGCAGATAGACTACAGCATGCTCGACCTTTCAAGGCTGCGGGTACATGTGGATGGTAATCCTTCAATCTTCACCGACCGAACACAACTCCTATGATTTCTTAAAAACAAAGAGACTACCGGGTGTGACGCCGCTCCCCTGGTTCGGGGTACTGCAGCTGTGGAAGGAACACAAGACTCAGATGATTAATAATCCTATCTGTTAGACTTTAATGCGGTTCCTGTTGTCTCTCTTCGACGATACTTGACATTATTGTGGCAAGGAACACTATTACTATTGATAGAAGTGTTCTCTGCTTTGAGATTTCTCTTTTCATACTACTAGCTTGGTATCCTCTGGAGTGGTGGCTTGAGAATGCCCTTTCTTTCTACCTCATGTGATATTCCGTGGTAAGAATGTTCCAATAATTATATTCTGGTTAGATAGATTACCGGATCTCGGGTTCTCATGTCTGTTCCATAACATATTAATCTGCTCTAAGTCTGAAGCCAGATTTATTTTGGCCACATTGATGATTGCATGTACTACGCACAAACTATATCTTCTAAGCAGCCTCCTTGCGGCATCACACTGTGGGTAGCTATGGGTTAGGCAACATCTGTCCCCATGTGGGATTCACTAGTTTTTGTTCGCGAGTTTCTAAGGGAGGGATTGGGTGAGTCGGGGTGGGACTACTGTGAGAAAGTGGCTGTATATATACTGGACAAAGATAAGGCACAGTGTGTATAGAGTCCACACTCCACAAAGCCAGGGGTGTCCTTACTCTCTAAAGTGGTAGCTTGGTCGAGCAGTAAGGCACTCAGTCAGCAAAAGGTTTCACACATTCAAAAACTGAACTCCAGGCCAATTGTTTTTATATCAAAGATATAGTTGTTTTATTTTTAGAACCAACAGGTATCAAAATATACTGTTCTCAATATGAGAGATCTCAGATGAGTACTTTGCAGAAAGGCAATGAACTTTGTAAACACAATAGGTGCAGGGGTTGCAGTAGGCTACACAATTCTAAACCCAATTTAGCATTGAGATCAATGAGTTTTTCTATGCAGCTGATTACTTTGTAGATTACTCTGGTAGTTCCAGGACTGGATCCTAGATTCGGTCCTGGGATCTAAGCTGAAAACAGTTTAGTTAAAACGTTTTAGTTATTGCAGTGATTTTTAAGGAATATAAAGCTATTTTAAAAGTTCACACTTAGAAACATTTCAATGAAAATCTGGCAATGTTATCCAATGGGAGAAAATTCAGGTTGCAGTTAAAGAACGATCTCGTTACTTTTGTAATCCAGTACTGGGCTCCTAGGTCCAGCACTGGGGTCTCAACTTAAAACAGGTAAGTAATAACGTTTCAGTATTTGGTATGATTTTTAAAGAATATTTAATGTTTTCAAAAGTAGAAATTTCACAGAAAAGCACACAATGGATTCCTATGGAGAAAATTCAAGTTACTAGTAAACCCGGCTAGGATTACTTTTGCCGTTCAGTACTTCACTACAAGATGCAGTACTGGCTTCTCTCCTGATCACAGATGAGTACTTCGGAATTCGGTTGATTTTATGGGAATATTGTAAGTTTTCAAAACTTCACATTTAGATTTTTCGAGTCTAACTAGTCAATGTTATCCAATGGCAGGTAAGTGCGTTACCGGTTTCCAGGTGAGTATTCGACAGGTGAAGTTAGTGTTCTGGGTATAGACTCATGGATCCCCCAGGGTCAGGTAGGTACAGTTGGTTCACCCTCAGCGGCACAGGGGCAACCGGGTGCAGAGGTAGTTAGGCCCAATGTTATCCAATGAAGGGCAGGGGGCCTCCGGTTGGAGGCTGCTGGCTAGCAGGCCACGCGGCTGTGGGAGCTGGGCTCCTGGTCACTTGCTCAGGGCAAAGGGGGAAGTAGGATAGGACAAAGGCTGCATAGCCAGAGGCACTCGGGCGGCTGGGTGCAGGGTGCTTTTGAGCCCTCTGGCGATCAATGTTATTCAACGGGAAAAGTAAAAAGGAAACCAAGGCTGCAGACTCGGGGACGGTGATTCTTCGGCTGTGACCACCACTTCAAAAGGTAAGTTGGGATATTGGAGAAGAGGTAGGTACCCCAAAGGCAGGCACTGGGGGCTGCAGGGAGCCGGGTGCAGGGGTGTCTTTTGGTGTCTGGAATCTTACCCTCAGCTGGTCGCGGTTGAGGGGGTCTCTGTTTCTTGAGGCTGCAGGCGTCGTCTGGTTCGTCGAGGAGGGTCTTTGGGCACTGGACTTCGGGTCCCAGTCACCGGGGGGATGTCCTCGTGGTCTTGGATCACTCGGGCACGGGCCGGGCTTGGCAGCTTCCTGGCTGGCACCAGGGGGTGGTTGTTGAAGCAGAGCCTCTGCTTATGGGAGTCCCAGTCTTTAAGAGGATCAAGGCAGGCTGGTCCTCCTGGTGTCCCAAGGTTTCTGTCTGCAGGATTCACCGGGATTAAGCTGGTGCGGGTTCCAGGATCGACAGGCCAGTAGGGCTGGGGCCAAGTCAGTGGGTGTTGTCCTGTTGTTAGCAGCTGCACGGCGGGTCTTCTTCTGCTTGATCTTCTTTTCTTATCGGGATCTGAGGCAGGAAGGTTCAGGGTGCCCCTAAATACTAAATTTAGGGGTGTTACCGGTAGGACAAGGGCAGGGACCAATTGGTGCCTGTCCTGGGGTGGGTACACCCCCTAGCCTGCTCCTCTCCTGTGGGAGGGGGCAGGAGCCTAGCTGTGATTGGACAGGGCTCCCCATCTTCAAGATGGGTGGAGCCCGGGGTCGTGCTTCACCGCGCCTCTCCCACCTGAAGGGTGGGGTTGGCACAGGCTGGCACACCCCTCTTCCTGACGTAGGTTTTCCCACCAGAGTGGGGGTTAGAACTGGTGGGGGGCAGTTGCTGAGTACAGCAAATGGTCTGGAGAAGCTCACAGAGGCAGCATGCCTTTGAAGCTTCCCCCTGCCCATCCTGGGGGAGGAGACCTAGCACCTCGACTAGGATGTGCATGGTTGTAGGCACAGGAGAGCGGTGGGCTCTCCACCCAGGGGTCCAGCAACATGTTTGCTGTGGGGCAGCCTCTGCAGCCACTCAGACCAGACGTGGATTGTAGGTTAGGTTTTCAGGGGGCATCTCTAAGATGCCCTCTGGTGCATTTTACATTAAATCCCACAAAGGCATCAGTGCGGGTTTAATGTGCTGAGAAGTTTGGTACCAAACTTGTCAGTCTTCAGTGTAGCCAATATGGTGCTGTGGAGTTTGTAAGACAACCTCCCAGCACCATATACTCTTAATGGCATTACTGCACTTACAGTGCCCAGGAATGGCTCTGGGTACTGTAGGGTCACAGGGCTCGTGCACCTGTGCCCACACCACTGGCATAGGGCACCCAGCTAGAGGGGTGACTGAAGTATGCCAGGGCAATGGGGTCTGTGGGCATGGCACACATGGATGTGTGCCATGTCGACTCTTTGTTTAGTTCTGGACTTAGTCACTCAGCCTGCAAAGGCAGTGTGTGGGTGTCAGGGTACAGGGACCCTGACGGTGGCACAATAAGTGCTGCAGCCTTTAGGGGTCTTCTCTGGTCACCAGGCCTAGGGTACCATTTACTAGGGGCTGATAGGTGGCCAGAGATGCCAATTGGGTTTTAGGTTCAATACAGTTTTAGGGAAGGAACACAGGCCCTGGGCACCTGGTTGGCAGGAGCCCAGGGCACACTCAGTCAAAGTACATCGGCAGTTCAGAAAAAAGTGGGGGCATACCAATGCAAGAAAGATGGCATTTTCTCGCAACTACTTTTTGCTGTGCGAGTTGTGGATATTCACCGTGTGGGTGGAGTGCGGGAGGGGCCTCACACTGTTGCTTTGTAGGTACCCGGTTTGGCTGTATGGATTGGGGAAATCTTTGTGGAACATTGCAGAATGCTTGCAGCGCATAGAATCTGACAGATAATACTCAGCATGCAGTGGTGGGACCCTCGGACCCCGTGCTGCTTCACTTCATTACTAGGAAAGTCTGGGGCCTTAATGACAACAGAAAGATCCGAAGAGTTGTGGCTTATCTACAGAGAGACAGGGTGGATGTGGCAATATTACAGGAAACACATTTAGCCCCAGGTAGTGGTGCTCTCACACACCGTAGGATGCAGGGACAATGTGTGGCTGCAGGCTTCATTATGCATGCCACGGGCATCTTGGTTTGGTTACGCAGAGGATCAGGCGTAATGCTGCAAGATTTTTGTATAGACCAAGGGGTGGTGCACTGCCGTAAGGATGACTTAGTGGCTATATTGGTGGGGATATATGGTCCAATTTAGACAATCTGCAGTTCTTCCACACCTTGAATAACCAACTGCTGTTGTGGGGGAACTTGCCCCAAATATGGGGAGGCAACTTCAACTGTGTGCTTTGTCCATCTTGTGACTGTTCCTGAGGGCTGCTTGAGCCGTCCCGGTCCCAGAGATAACTACACCAGAGGGCATGCTAGATATTTGGCAACTCACCCACCTCTATGAGGCAGGGATTTATCCACTACTCATCCGTGCACGATATTCATACCTGTATCGATTTTTGATTACTATTGCGGGGCGGACTTCCCAAGTTAGACTCTGCGAGCCCCTCCCCCACACGTACTCTGACCACCCTCTTGTGATACTGAATTTGGAGTTTCCTCCATACTCTCTGCTGGACTCTGCATTTCACAAGGAGCCTGCTCAAGCCATTGATAAGTTCTTCTGCATTAATATCGGTTCAGTAGATAAGTTTGCAACAATATGGGAAACATTGAAGATCTACATTAGAGGCATCACACAGTCAAACACTTGGGAGTCCTTCGATCGTTGCGCCGTCGTCTTGCAAGACTGGTCAACTGGAAACAGAGTTTGCGGAGATTGAGTGGTGGTATAGGGATACACTGGATCAGAGTCTTTTCGGAGCAATGTATCTGGGTTTGTGGACCCCACTGAACTACTTAAGGTTGTCTATGCTAAAATTAATAGTGGGTGTTGTACATAAAGATTACACCTGTAGAAGTATTTACGCCTTTATTTAACGCTACCACAATTTCCAGTCCGCCGGAAATGACCATAGTACTGATAGTTGGAATCTCCCAGTGACAAAGAGGATTACATCAACAAGGAGGGTGTCGTATCCTGACTCAAGAAAGACCGACTCGTTTCTTTAGGTTTCAAGGATCTTTATTCTCTGCTTCCTTCTCCGTCCCTGTCCCTACTCTATCTACTCACTTCCCGCCTACACTCCTCCTCTTCCCCTGGTCCGCGGCTAACTCCACCCACCCAGCTACTAGACTGCTGACTACATTACATCTCCCCCTTTCTTAACAAGAGAACAAAACAATAGATTGGCTCAGATTTCTTCAATGAGTCTTTTTGGTCGTTGAATGTCTCGGCGGGGTCGCAGAGACATGGTTCCAGTTTCAGTCCCAGAGTCCACCAGAGGATCTCTTGTCTGACTCCCGTTCTCTTGGTCAGATCGATCGTGTCCCTCATTAACCGACATTCCAGTCATCTTTGTGAGGGCTTCTCTCATGTCCGGAGGACATTTCTTAAAGTGTGATACATTCCTGGTGACTCGTCTATGATTGGATTCCGCTGTTATCATGGTGCCCCTCTGCTGGGTGATCAGTAAAGGTTCAGCTCGGACACGGCAATCAGTTTTTCTTTGCTGGTCTTGTTTGACGATGACACAATCTCCTTCATGGAGAGACGGTGACCTCGCTCTCCTCCTTGCATCCGCGTATGACTTCATTTTGTCTTTGTTGCGACTGTCGGTCGCCATCACCTCTTGATGACTGCGGAGAGGCGACACCGCTCGCAGAGCTCCTTCCCAGGTCGGTATGCGAGTCCTTATGGGACGCCCTAGCATCAGCGTTGCAGGACATTTTCCAGTGGTCGCATGAGGGGTTGTTCTGTACGCCCTGAGGACATCGTTCAAAGCCACCTGCAGATCCCTTTTCTCAGTGGTGGCTTGTTGAAAAGTCTTTTTGAGTGTGGCCATAAATCGTTCAATGGTGTCATTGGCCTGTGGCCATAGAGGTGTAACTCTCCTGTGTTTGAAATGCAGGTGCTTTGCAAAGGCACTGAACTCGTGTCCATTCAAAGGGGGTCCGTTATCTGTTTTCAGTTCTTTGGGAACACCCCATGCTGCAAACACTTCATCCAACACGTTGAGAGTGCTGGAGGCACTTGTTGATGACACAAATTGAGCAATGGGGAACCGTGAGTATTCGTCAATTATGGGCAAGACATATTTGCCTGATTGCAGAGGTCCATATAAAATCCATGGCAAGCTCTTGCCACACTCCACTAGGTAGTGTGGTCATTTGCAATGGAGCAGGAGGGTCTCCCTTGTTGACCAGCTGACACTGGGGACAGTCTTCCAGAGTTGACTCCACCATCCGATCGAGGAGGGGAAACCACACACGTTCCCGGAGAGCTCGCTTTGTTGACACCACTCCTCTGTGGCCTTCATGAGCAAGATTGACAACACCCTGTCGTAGTTGTCTGGCGATAACAATCCGCTGACCTCGCAGTACCAACCCATCTGTGGTAGCAGACAGTTCGTCACAGACATGCCGGAAGGCTTGCATCTCCTGCCTGACAGTCGGATCACTGGCATCTTCTTCACTGTCATGTCTCCACCGGTTTGTCTGGAGCCGATGTAGCACCTTCTGTAAAATGATGTCTTGTGCAGTGGCTTCCCGAATGGCTTCCATGGGAACGGCAGGTGGCTGTGCTTGATCAACCACGAAATGGACATACTCCTCTGCAATGGAGGGCTTGGACTCAGACGATGCTCGCGGGTGTCGCGACATGTAGTCCGCTGGGTTCTCCGATTTCCCGGGCTTGTGGATAATTGTGAACGTATATTCTTGTAATCTCAGACCCCATCGTTCAATCCTCGGTGGCATCTTGGACCTTGGGTTACCATAGATCATGACCAGCGCCTGGTGATCGGTGATCATGGTAAAGTGCTTGCCATAGATAAAGGCATGAAATGTTCACACGCCCAAACCACCGCAAGACTCTCCTTCTCGGGTTGAGAATATGCTTTTTCAGTATCCGAAAGACGGCGACTGGCATAGGCAACAATGCATCTCTGATCAGAGTCATTTTCGTACTGCGCCAGAATCGCCCCCAACCCCACAGGGCTGGCATCCACTGTTATCTCCGTTTTCCGGCGAGGGCTAAAGTATGAGAGATTATCTCCACCGCCTGCTTAATGTCTCTGAAAGCCTGTTCACACTGAGGGGACCAAGTAAACGGCTGACCTCGTTTTGTGAGAGCCCGAAGCGGATGGCTAACAGTCGCATAGTCCTTTATGTAGCGGGCACAGTAGCTGGCCATGCACAGGAATGACCTCAATTCTCCAACATCTTGTGGGCTCTTGGTTTCATTCAAAGCAGTTATCTTGTCCGGGTCGGGTTTCATCCCAGCACCAGAGAATATGGGACCGAAGAATTTCAGAGTGAATTGGTGGAACTCACACTTGTCTTTGTTTAGTGTCAAATTGGCTTCCAGCAGTGCATGGCATACCCGATCTAGAGCCTTGTCATGCTCTAGAGTGCTGGATCCATACACGAGTATGTCATCGCTATAATTCAAGGTGTTGGGGATGTGATGAATGATTTGTCGAAATTGCCTCCTGAAAGATTTCTGCAGCCGAGGAAACACCAAAGCTCAGTCTTTTGTAGCTGAATAATCCAAGGTGAGTTGCGAATGTTGTAATGTAGCGAGACTTGGCATGCAACTCCAGCTGGTGGTAGCCCTTGTTTAAGTCAAGCTTTGAGAACACCCTCACTCCATTTAGCGCAGAGATCATGTCGCTGAGATGCGGCCCAGGGTGACGCTCCCTCTCTATGGCTGTGTTGGGGAGTCGCATGTCGACACACAACCTTACTTTGCCAGGGGTACCTTTCTTCGGTACGATGACTACCGGCGACACCCATGGAGTTGGACCGTCAGTCCTTTCAATGATGTCTGCTGATAGGAGTTCCTGGAGTTCATCCTCTACAGCTTGCTGGAGGTGAAATGGCACTCGCCGAGGATGCTGTGCCACTGGCCTGATCTGTTCATTTATGTGAAGACGGATCTGACACCCTTTCATTTTTCCTAATCTGTTGAATAGTTTGGGAAACTTATTGATAATGTCCGGATCATCACTGACCCTGTAAAGATTCTCGACAAGCCGGAGGCGCTCCGCAGTTGGCAAACTGAGGAGGCAGTCTGCTTCCGGACCTTCGATCACGTGTATGAATGCTGGTATGGTTACGGTTTTGTGGCTAAGTGTCGTTGGAAATTTCCCCAGGCAGGGAAGTGGCTCCTTGGCCATCCAGGTGAATACCCGGACGTGTGCAGGAGTCAATGGTGGCTGAGGCTTCATCCTCTCATATTCGGTGACTGGAATGTAATTTAGCGAAGCTCCGCTGTCCAGCACAAATTTGGTCTCGTGGTTCCCCACACTTATGTCTAGACGTGGATATTTCTTGAGCTGGTCAGGATCCGCAATCATGTTCACATATTCCACTGTGTATTCAGAATCTCTGGATGTTGATCTAGAGTCTCGGGATGGTGATCTCCTCTCCCATTGAGACCTTCGTGACTCCCGACTGGAGTGTGACGAGCCTGAGGATAACTTCGGTCTGTCTTGGACTGCTCTTATGTGATGTCTTCTGGCATCAGAGCGAGATGGCCTCGTTGTTCCACTCCGTCTCTCCTTTTGATATTCCCCACACATCGCTTCAAAGTGATTCGTCCGCCCACATCTTCTGCATCGCTGACCCATGGCAGGACATGCATCAACGTGTGGATAATCGTATCCGCATCTATAGCACCTTTTTGTTCTCTCCGGTTTCCTTTCACTTCGACCAGCGTCGCGCCTCTTGTGCTCAGTGCGTCGTTGACAGGATGACGGCCGAGGTCTCCATTGTTTCTCCCTTGAGTTTCGACGGCTGCTGCTGCTGGCCTGTACTCGACACACCTGTTCTTGGCTTACATTCCGTCCAGTTTCAATGCTTCTAGCGTGTTCTTCCGCCTGGTCATAGACGCGAGTCATTTCTTCAATGTCATCTAATTCATGATGCTTCCTCAGTAGCCGCCTTCGGAGCGCTTCAGAGTGGCATCCATCGATGATCTGCGACTTGATGGCAGCGTCTGTTGAAAAAGTGTCAAACTCACAGTGTCTCGATAAGCGCCGCAGTCTGGTAATGAATGTGCTCATTGCTTCTTCTTTACCTTGACATGCCTGATGAAATGCATGTCTTTCATAATCAACATTTCTTTTGTGGAGGAATTTCTTGTTCAGGGCTTCACGCACTTTGTCATAGGTTCCTACTTCCGCAGGAGGAAGGTCTTTGATTATTTTACTAATTTCTCGGCCCGCCAAATTGCGGAGGGCAATCAATTTTTCTTCATCTGCTGTCACCTTCGACCCTTTAATGTAATCTTCAAAATCCTCAAACCACTCCTGCCATCTGGGGCCCATGCTCCCTCCAGTGGTTAGAGTTAGAGGTTCTGGGGGCCGCAGATGCGACACCCCCGTGATGATTGGTTTGACCTTGTTTCGTCGTGGTGAGGTGTTCGGGGTCACCATTGTGGCAGCACGACCTTTACACTCTTTCCTTTAACTTGGGTTAACTTATTATCTCCTCTTATCAGATGCTCGGGCTGATTGGCAGTTTCCTACTTGCTTCGGCTTGTGCTTGTGTATTGTTTCTGTTTTACGGTGACTTGTGCTTGTTTGCAATGCAGCATTTGCTTTTGCCCATGGTTGTTTATTATTTGCCACTCGCATTAACTTGTGCTTGTTTGTTCTCAGTAGTTCATGTGCGCCAGGGCTTGTTTAGCAATGAAGCGCCTGACTTCAAAATGGCCGCTCTCGAATTGCACAGGGATGTCCTTTCAGGCTGCCTGATTCTAAGATGGCCGCTCCCCTGAAGTCCCATTCACCACGAGGTTTGGGGCTGCATTCACTTTCAGACTCCCGGGGCTCACGCGGCACTCACCGGCACCTTTCCTGGCAGGCGGCAGGTCTCCTTCAGTCTCTCTCGTGCCTCTTGTCCTCGTACACCCTCAGGTGTGCTCGGGGTCAGCTCCTGATTACTTGCATGCCGTTCCTCACGCATCGGGGTGAGCTCCGACTTTCGGAAAACACGTTTGGCACTTTTAGACTTCTCCACGGCTCTCCACACTGCTCCAGACGATCTTAGCCACCAGGGCTCTTCAGGAAGTCTGGGGTGGGCTCCCAGCTTCTTCGTCGGCCTCGCACGGCTCCCAAGCTCACTCTCACTTTTGGGCGCGAAACGGCGCCGAGTTTAAAATTTCATTTGGCGCTCGACCGCGCTCCTCGTCTATGGCTCCACACGATCACTGAATCGCGGAGCTGGGTCACTGGCTGCTGGCCTCTTTTTGGGCGGCAGTTTCTTTGGGGCGCATACGTCGCAACCGTGACTGTTCCTCGAACTATGCCCCCGGGACAGGACGCTGTTTCCAGGGTTCAGAGGGAGAGCAGGCTGCTCATCCCACCCTCGTCGCCAGTTGTCGTATCCTGACTCAAGAAAGACAGAGTTGTTTCTTTAGGTTTCAAGGAGCTTTATTCTCTGCTTCCTTCTCCGTCCCTGTCCCTACTCTTCTACTCACTTCCCGCCTACACTCCTCCTCTTCCCCTGGTCCCCGGCTAACTCCACCCACCCAGCTACTAGACTGCTGACTACATTACAGAGGGGAGCGACCAAGAGGTGGATAAAGGAAAGGGGGGACAGAAAGGAGGAAGAATCATTTAAACAATATGTAATATACAACACATCTCCTTACCAAAGGAAAACAAAGATAACTGAGGTAATAGTACATGAGAAATACATAACTATAAAGAGAATAAAAAATTGTTATCTAAAGAAACATTACAATTAGGCTATATACAGTAACTGATAGTTTTGTTAGAAGGAATAAAGTTCACTGTTTAAAAACGTGTATCTGGAGGAATACATTTCACAATGAATAAAAGAAAGAATCCATTCATCATAAACTCCTTTTGCCACGTAGGTGCACAATGTACTCTTCGTAACAGACTTTCTTTTCTTATCTTGTCGTCTGTGACTACAGGAACTTGTACAGGGAGCATGGTGTGGTTTCCAGGAGTATACCTAGCAATCTTATCCATTCCCCATGGTTTTGCGTTTTCTAATTTAATTACGATTTTATCTATTAATTCAATTTTCATAGGATTGGAAAACTTACTACTCTCCACATATTTCTGTTATGGCAATTTCACTTTTACCCCTTGTCTTATCTGAAAATTTGGTGTAACGCAATTCTGTTGATTGTACCTTTTTTTTAAATGTTTGCCCTGCTGGTTACCTCTTCTTTGCATAATGTTCTATCTGTTCACAATGACAAGGTATCTTTTGTAGCCCAAGAGTCCAACATTTTCATCTCTGTCTTCTCTCCTTTCATGAAGTAAAAGGTGATACTCCAGTGATGCTATTAGGAGTTGTTCTATATGCCCAGATAGTTTTGTGCATAGCTTTGGTTATTGAAAAGTGCATGTTCTCCACTCTTAGTTACCAATATTTTAATAAACGAGTAACACGTTCAACCAAACTATTCGCTCTTGGGTTGTATAAGGCTGTCTTAAAATGTTTTTGCACATTTCATGAAGGAATTTTTACATTTGGTGAGAGGTAAACTGCACACTTGTCTGCAATGAGGACTTCTGATATATCTTCATCGCAAAATGTATTTCTTAAAAACATTAAGGTCTCAGTGGTGATGTTGTGGACACACTTGGGGGCATATTACCAACAACTAGCGATAATTATCGCTAAATAGGCTTAGCGACAATTTTTCTATCGCCAAGCATCACCGGATTTTATCGCTGAGATAACGTGCTATTAGCAACGTTTATCTCAAAAGTGATAAAATACCTGGCGATAGCAGCGAAATCCGTGAATATCGCTGAGAATACATCGATATTCACGCATTATCGCTAACAGGGTCTTAGCCATTATATCCACCTCCCATTGGATATAATGGCTAAGAACTGGTCTGAGCAGGCGTTAGTTTTTGGAGATATTCGCGCTTAGCACAAATATTTCCAACGCTACGCCTCTGTTGGTAATAGGCGATAGCGATGTTAGCCACTGCTTTCAGTCGCTAACAGGTTGGGTACGCCCACTTTGCATGTCATTAGAGATAAATATCGCTGACATGCAAAGCGTGCCCCAAACAGCTCAATATCGCCTACAAGCTGTCGCTAACTGCTGTTAGCGACAGCTTGCTAATAGGGCGATAGGCAATTTTCGCTGCTTTATAGCGGCTATAATTCTATCGCCCCCCTTGATAATATGCCCCTTGGTTACTATCCATTGATAATTAACTAAGACGAATATAAAGCATTCTCAAAGGTATTTGAAGTTTAGTGGCCCAATAATATGGATAATAATAATAGTGGAGAAGTGTGGCTCACTGGTTAGAGAAGGCAGACCTGGAAGCAGAGGTCAGCCCGGGACCAGGGTTCAATTCCCGGCTCGGCGGGGTCTTGAGTCCTAAAATGTCCATGGACTCGACAATTCTCGCTCCGGTGCCTACTCGATTCACGGGTTCACACTCTGCGGCTCTGGGGATTAGCTTGCTTAATCTCCACAACGGCCCCTCGCGGCGGGATGCCTGGCTTTCACCTTGCGGATACCCTGCCGGGGTTATCTCACAGGGGAATACCAGGACGGGTTCCCTAAGCAAGCGCTTAGAAACCGCTTGGTGATTTGCGCTATATAAATTCCTGTACATTTACATTTACATTTACATATCTAGTGCTAGTTTTCCCCATGGTTTGCTTGGGACCTCTACGGGTGATAGTGGAGGTATTCTAGTTTTAAGAATGTTGTCATTGTTGACACAGTCTACCCAATTCTTTACCAAAGTCTCAATCATAGTTTCCATGTTTGGCCCCCAGTAGTCGGACTTCTTTGTTAGACTCCACACAAGATGGCCCTCATGAGCGAGATCGATTATTTTTTTGTCTTCTTCGTGACATATAAAGTCTCCAGAATAGTTTAATTTGAGTCTTATTTCCCAATATTTTACTCTAGAATTTGGTCATTCTTTCTTATCAGTAGGCAAACGATTGTGAATGTGCGTGGTAAGCATATTTATTTCATCATCCTCATTCATGTTTTGTTCCCATTCATTGGAATTTATGCTGGTTATTTTAATTTCTAGTACAAACTTCTCAGAAGATTCTTCTAAGTCTCCCTCATCAATATTACATGGGTTGCATGAAAGATAATCTACAACTATATTTAGTGAACCAGGAGCATATTACGTTTTGAAGTTATATCTCTTTAATTCTAGTAACCACTGAGAGATTCTCTGTGTATCCAGACTTCACTCAACAAGTACAGAAAGTGAGAAACCGCTTACCTGCAAATAAGGGACTGCAAGAGTTGCAGATAGACTACAGCATGCTCGACCTTTCAAGGCTGCGGGTACATGTGGATGGTAATCCTTCAATCTTCACAGACCGAACACAACTCCTATGATTTCTTAAAAACAAAGAGACTACCGGGTGTGACGCCGCTCCCCTGGTTCGGGGTACTGCAGCTGTGGAAGGAACACAAGACTCAGATGATTAATAATCCTATCTGTTAGACTTTAATGCGGTTCCTGTTGTCTCTCTTCGACGATACTTGACATTATTGTGGCAAGGAACACTATTACTATTGATAGAAGTGTTCTCTGCTTTGAGATTTCTCTTTTCATACTACTTGCTTGGTATCCTCTGGAGTGGTGGCTTGAGAATGCCCTTTCTTTCTACCTCATGTGATATTCCGTGGTAAGAATGTTCCAATAATTATATTCTGGTTAGATAGATTACCGGATCTCGGGTGCTCATGTCTGTTCTATAACATATTAATCTGCTCTAAATCTGAAGCCAGATTTATTTTGGCCACATTGATGATTGCATGTACTACGCACAAACTATATCTTCTAAGCAGCCTCCTTGCGGCATCACACTGTGGGTAGCTATGGGTTAGGCAACATCTGTCCCCATGTGGGATTCACTAGTTTTTGTTCGCGAGTTTCTAAGGGAGGGATTGGGTGAGTCGGGGTGGGACTACTGTGAGAAAGTGGCTGTATATATACTGGACAAAGATAAGGCACAGTGTGTATAGAGTCCACACTCCACAAAGCCAGGGGAGTCCTTACTCTCTAAAGTGGTAGCTTGGTCGAGCAGTAAGGCACTCAGTCAGCAAAAGGTTTCACACATTCAAAAACTGAACTCCAGGCCAATTGTTTTTATATCAAAGATATAGTTGTTTTATTTTTAGAACCAACAGGTATCAAAATATACTGTTCTCAATATGAGAGATCTCAGATGAGTACTTTGCAGAAAGGCAATGAACTTTGTAAACACAATAGGTACAGGGGTTGCAGTAGGCTACACAATTCTAAACCCAATTTAGCATTGAGATCAATGAGTTTTTCTATGCAGCTGATTACTTTGTAGATTACTCTGGTAGTTCCAGGACTGGATCCTAGATTCGGTCCTGGGATCTAAGCTGAAAACAGTTTAGTTAAAACGTTTTAGTTATTGCAGTGATTTTTAAGGAATATAAAGCTATTTTAAAAGTTCACACTTAGAAACATTTCAATGAAAATCTGGCAATGTTATCCAATGGGAGAAAATTCAGGTTGCAGTTAAAGTACGATCTCGTTACTTTTGTAATCCAGTACTGGGCTCCTAGGTCTAGCACTGGGGTCTCAACTTAAAACAGGTAAGTAATAACGTTTCAGTATTTGGTATGATTTTTAAAGAATATTTAATGTTTTCAAAAGTAGAAATTTCACAGAAAAGCACACAATGGATTCCTATGGAGAAAATTCAAGTTACTAGTAAACCCGGCTAGGATTACTTTTGCCGTTCAGTACTTCGCTACAAGATGCAGTACTGGCTTCTCTCCTGATCACAGATGAGTACTTCGGAATTCGGTTGATTTTATGGGAATATTGTAAGTTTTCAAAACTTCACATTTAGATTTTTCGAGTCAAACTAGTCAATGTTATCCAATGGCAGGTAAGTGCGTTACCGGTTTCCAGGTGAGTATTCGACAGGTGAAGTTAGTGTTCTGGGTATAGACTCAGGGGTCCCCCAGGGTCAGGTAGGTACAGTTGGTTCACCCTCAGCGGTACAGGGGCAACCGGGTGCAGAGGTCCCTTCAAGTTAACAGGACCGTGGCCACCTGCTGGGGTGTGATTAGGACTCTTAATAGAATCCGCGGATATCTTTCTCCCCAGGCACGTAAACAAGTGGCAGTCGCTCTTGTTGGCTCCAGGTTGGATTATTGCAATTCTCTCTATATGGAGTCTAACAAGAGCCACATACATCGACTGCAAATTGTGCAGAATGCGGCTGCACGTTTTGTTTTGGCCCTTCCCAAGGCATCATCTGCCACTAAAGCCAGAAAAGACCTTCATTGGCTTCCAGTGCAGCATAGAATTTCTTTTAAAATCCTATGTATGACCTACAGAGCACTGGCGGAGGGAACAACTAGTGCGATTAGTTCCTTACTCGCCCGTTATGTTCCAACTAGAGGCCTTCGATCTGCTGAACTTCTCCAACTTGTCGTGCCTCGTGTTAGGCTGACTAGATGGGGAGCTAGGGCCTTCTCAGTTGTGGCTCCTCAGCTTTGGAATTCTATTCCAATTGAGATTAAAAGGTTGCCATCAATTGATCTGTTTAAAAAGGAACTTAAAACCTGGTTTTATAGGAGGGCTTACCTATGATTGAACGCTCCATGGGGTGATAAGCTGTTATTTTGATGTTAGGTACCTTGACGCCCATTGGGCATAGTTTTGCGCATAATAAAAACATTTTCATTCATTCATTCAGAGGTAGTTAGGCCCAATGTTATCCAATAAAGGGCAGGGGGCCTACGGTTGGTGGCTGCTGGCTAGCAGGCCACGCGGCTGTGGGAGCTGGGCTCCTGGTCACTTGCTCAGGGCAAAGGGGGAAGTAGGATAGGACAAAGGCTGCATAGCCAGAGGCACTCGGGCGGCTGGGTGCAGGGTGCTTTTGAGCCCTCTGGCGATCAATGTTATTCAATGGGAAAAGTAAAAAGGAAACCAAGGCTGCAGACTCGGGGACGGTGATTCTTCGGCTGTGACCACCACTTCAAAAGGTAAGTTTGGATATTGGAGAAGAGGTAGGTACCCCAAAGGCAGGCACTGGGGGCTGCAGGGAGCCGGGTGCAGGGGTGTCTTTTGGTGTCTGGAATCTTACCCTCAGCTGGTCGCGGTTGAGGGGGTCTCTGTTTCTTGAGGCTGCAGGCGTCGTCTGGTTCGTCGAGGAGGGTCTTTGGGCACTGGACTTCGGGTCCCAGTCACCGGGGGGATGTCCTCGTGGTCTTGGATCACTCGGGCACGGGCCGGGCTTGGCAGCTTCCTGGCTGGTACCAGGGGGTGGTTGTTGAAGCAGAGCCTCTGCTTATGGGAGTCCCAGTCTTTAAGAGGATCAAGGCAGGCTGGTCCTCCAGGTGTCCCAAGGTTTCTGTCTGCAGGATTCACCGGGATTAAGCTGGTGCGGGTTCCAGGATCGACAGGCCAGTAGGGCTGGGGCCAAGTCAGTGGGTGTTGTCCTGTTGTTAGCAGCTGCACGGCGGGTCTTCTTCTACTTGATCTTCTTTTCTTATCGGGATCTGAGGCAGGAAGGTTCAGGGTGCCCCTAAATACTAAATTTAGGGGTGTTACCGGTAGGACAGGGGCAGGGACCAATTGGTGCCTGTCCTGGGGTGGGTACACCCCCTAGCCTGCTCCTCTCCTGTGGGAGGGGGCAGGAGCCTAGCTGTGATTGGACAGGGCTCCCCATCTTCAAGATGGGTGGAGCCCGGGGTCGTGCTTCACCTCGCCTCTCCCACCTGAAGGGTGGGGTTGGCACAGGCTGGCACACCCCTCTTCCTGACGTAGGTTTTCCCACCAGGGTGGGGGTTAGAACTGGTGGGGGGCAGTTGCTGAGTACAGCAAATGGTCTGGAGAAGCTCGCAGAGGCAGCATGCCTTTGAAGCTTCCCCCCGTCCATCCCGGGGGAGGAGGCCTAGCACCTCGACTAGGATGTGCATGGTTGTAGGCACAGGAGAGCGGTGGGCTCTACACCCAGGGGTCCAGCAACATGTTTGCTGTGGGGCAGCCTCTGCAGCCACTCAGACCAGACGTGGATTGTAGGTTAGGTTTTCAGGGGGCATCTCTAAGATGCCCTCTGGTGCATTTTACATTAAATCCCACACTGGCATCAGTGCGGGTTTAATGTGCTGAGAAGTTTGGTACCAAACTTGTCAGTCTTCAGTGTAGCCAATATGGTGCTGTGGAGTTTGTAAGACAACCTCCCAGCACCATATACTCTTAATGGCATCACTGCACTTACAGTGCCCAGGAATGGCTCTGGGTACTGTAGGGTCACAGGGCTCGTGCACCTGTGCCCACACCACTGGCATAGGGCACCCAGCTAGAGGGGTGACTGAAGTATGCCAGGGCAATGGGGTCTGTGGGCATGGCACACATGGATGTGTGCCATGTCGACTCTTTGTTTAGTTCTGGACTTAGTCACTCAGCCTGCAAAGGCAGTGTGTGGGTGTCAGGGTACAGGGACCCTGACGGTGGCACAATACGTGCTGCAGCCTTTAGGGGTCTTCTCTGGTCACCAGGCCTAGGGTACCGTTTACTAGGGGCTGATAGGTGGCCAGAGATGCCAATTGGGTTTTAGGTTCAATACAGTTTTAGGGAAGGAACACAGGCCCTGGGCACCTGGTTGGCAGGAGCCCAGGGCACACTCAGTCAAAGTATATCGGCAGTTCAGAAAAAAGTGGGGGCATACCAATGCAAGAAAGATGGCATTTTCTCACAACTACTTTTTGCTGTGCGAGTTGTGGATATTCACCGTGTGGGTGGAGTGCGGGAGGGGCCTCACACTGTTGCTTTGTAGGTACCCGGTTTGGCTGTATGGATTGGGGAAATCTTTGTGGAACATTGCAGAATGCTTGCAGCGCATAGAATCTGACAGATAATACTCAGCATGCAGTGGTGGGACCCTCGGACCCCGTGCTACTTCACTTCATTACTAGGAAAGTCTGGGGCCTTAATGACAACAGAGAGATCCGAAGAGTTGTGGCTTATCTACAGAGAGACAGGGTGGATGTGGCAATATTACAGGAAACACATTTAGCCCCAGGTAGTGGTGCTCTCATACACCGTAGGATGCAGGGACAATGTGTGGCTGCAGGCTTCATTACGCATGCCAGGGCATCTTGGTTTGGTTACGTAGAGGATCAGGCGTAATGCTGCAAGATTTTTGTATAGACCAAGGGGTGGTGCACTGCCGTAAGGATGACTTAGTGGCTATATTGGTGGGGATATATGGTCCAATTTAGACAATCTGCAGTTCTTCCACACCTTGAATAACCAACTGCTGTTGTGGGGGAACTTGCCCCAAATATGGGGAGGCGACTTCAACTGTGTGCTTTGTCCATCTTGTGACTGTTCCTGAGGGCTGCTTGAGCCGTCCCGGTCCCAGAGATAACTACACCAGAGGGCATGCTAGATATTTGGCAACTCACCCACCTCTATGAGTCAGGGATTTATCCACTACTCATCCGTGCACGATATTCATACCTGTATCGATTTTTGATTACTGTTGCGGGGCGGACTTCCCAAGTTAGACTCTGCGAGCCCCTCCCCCACACGTACTCTGACCACCCTCTTGTGATACTGAATTTGGAGTTTCCTCCATACTCTCTGATGGACTCTGCATTTCACAAGGAGCCTGCTCAAGCCATTGATAAGTTCTTCTGCATTAATATCGGTTCAGTAGATAAGTTTGCAACAATATGGGAAACATTGAAGATCTACATTAGAGGCATCACACAGTCAAACACTTGGGCGTCCTTCGATCGTTGCGCCGTCGTCTTGCAAGACTGGTCGACTGGAAACAGAGTTTGCGGAGCTTGAGTGGTGGTATAGGGATACACTGGATCAGAGTCTTTTCGGAGCAATGTATCTGGGTTTGTGGACCCCACTGAACTACTTAAGGTTGTCTATGCTAAAATTAATAGTGGGTGTTGTACATAAAGATTACACCTGTAGAAGTATTTACGCCTTTATTTAACGCTACCACAATTTCCAGTCCGCCGGAAATGACCATAGTACTGATAGTTGGAATCTCCCAGTGACAAAGAGGATTACATCAACAAGGAGGGTGTCGTATCCTGACTCAAGAAAGACCGACTCGTTTCTTTAGGTTTCAAGGAGCTTTATTCTCTGCTTCCTTCTCCGTCCCTGTCCCTACTCTATCTACTCACTTCCCGCCTACACTCCTCCTCTTCCCCTGGTCCCCGGCTAACTCCACCCACCCAGCTACTAGACTGCTGACTACATTACATCTCCCCCTTTCTTAACAAGAGAACAAAACAATAGATTGGCTCAGATTTCTTCAATGAGTCTTTTTGGTCGTTGAATGTCTCGGCGGGGTCGCAGAGACATGATTCCAGTTTCAGTCCCAGAGTCCACCAGAGGATCTCTTGTCTGACTCCCGCTCTCTTGGTCAGATCGATCGTGTCCCTCATTAACCGACATTCCAGTCATCTTTGTGAGGGCTTCTCTCATGTCCGGAGGACATTTCTTAAAGTGTGATACATTCCTGGTGACTCGTCGATGATTGGATTCCGCTGTTATCATGGTGCCCCTCTGCTGGGTGATCAGTAAAGGTTCAGCTCGGAAACGGCAATCAGTTTTTCTTTGCTGGTCTTGTTTGACGTTGACACAATCTCCTTCTTGTAGAGACGGTGACCTCGCTCTCCTCCTTGCATCCGCGTATGACTTCATTTTGTCTTTGTTGCGACTGTCGGTCGCCATCACCTCTTTATGACTGCGGAGAGGCGACACCGCTCGCAGAGCTCCTTACCAGGTCGGTATGCGAGTCCTTATGGGACGCCCTAGCATCAGCGTTGCAGGACATTTTCCAGTGGTCGCATGAGGGGTTGTTCTGTACGCCCTGAGGACATCGTTCAAAGCCACCTGCAGATCCCTTTTCTCAGTGGTGGCTTGTTGAAAAGTCTTTTTGAGTGTGGCCATAAATCGTTCAATGGTGCCATTGGCCTGTGGCCATAGAGGTGTAACTCTCCTGTGTTTGAAATTCAGGTGCTTTGCAAAGGCACTGAACTCGTGTCCATTGAAAGGGGGTCCGTTATCTGTTTTCAGTTCTTTGGGAACACCCCATGCTGCAAACACTTCATCCAACACGTTGAGAGTGCTGGAGGCACTTGTTGATGACACAAATTGAGCAATGGGGAACCGTGAGTATTCGTCAATTATGGGCAAGACATATTTGCCTGATTGCAGAGGTCCATATAAAATCCATGGCAATCTCTTGCCACACTAGGTAGTGTGGTCATTTGCAATGGAGCAGGAGGGTCTCCTTTGTTGACCAGCTGACACTGGGGACAGTCTTCCAGAGTTGACTCCACCATCCGATCGAGGAGGGGAAACCACACACGTTCCCAGAGAGCTCGCTTTGTTGACACCACTCCTCTGTGGCCTTCATGAGCAAGATTGACAACACCCTGTCGTAGTTGTCTGGGGATAACAATCCGCTGACCTCGCAGTACCAACCCATCTGTGGTAGCAGACAGTTCGTCACAGACATGCCGGAAGGCTTGCATCTCCTGCCTGACAGTCGGATCACTGGCATCTTCTTCACTGTCATGTCTCCACCGGTTTGTCTGGAGTCGATGTAGCACCTTCTGTAAAATGATGTCTTGTGCAGTGGCTTCCCGAATGGCTTCCATGGGAACGGCAGGTGGCTGTGCTTGATCAACCACGAAATGGACATACTCCTCTGCAATGGAGGGCTTGGACTCAGACGATGCTCGCGGGTGTCGCGACATGTAGTCCGCTGGGTTCTCCGATTTCCCGGGCTTGTGGATAATTGTGAACGTATATTCTTGTAATCTCAGACCCCATCGTTCAATCCTCGGTGGCATCTTGGACCTTGGGTTACCATAGATCGTGACCAGCGCCTGGTGATCGGTGATCATGGTAAAGTGCTTGCCATAGATAAAGGCATGAAATGTTCACACGCCCAAACCACCGCAAGACTCTCCTTCTCGGGTTTAGAATATGCTTTTTCAGGATCCGAAAGACGGCGACTGGCATAGGCAACAATGCATCTCTGATCAGAGTCATTTTCGTACTGCGCCAGAATCGCCCCCAACCCCACAGGGCTGGCATCCACTGTTATCTCCGTTTTCCGGCGAGGGCTAAAGTATGAGAGATTATCTCCACCGCCTGATTAATGTCTCTGAAAGCCTGTTCACACTGAGGGGACCAAGTAAACGGCTGACCTCGTTTTGTGAGAGCCCGAAGCGGATGGCTAACAGTCGCATAGTCCTTTATGTAGCGGGCACAGTAGCTGGCCATGCACAGGAATGACCTCAATTCTCCAACATCTTGTGGGCTCTTGGTTTCATTCAAAGCAGTTATCTTGTCCGGGTCGGGTTTCATCCCAGCACCAGAGAATATGTGACCGAAGAATTTCAGAGTGAATTGGTGGAACTCACACTTGTCTTTGTTTAGTGTCAAATTGGCTTCCAGCAGTGCATGGCATACCCGATCTAGAGCCTTGTCATGCTCTAGAGTGCTGGATCCATACACGAGTATGTCATCGCTATAATTCAAGGTGTTGGGGATGTGATGAATGATTTGTCGAATTGCCTCCTGAAAGATTTCTGCAGCCGAGGAAACACCAAAGCTCAGACTTTTGTAGCTGAATAATCCAAGGTGAGTTGCGAATGTTGTAATGTAGCGAGACTTGGCATGCAACTCCAGCTGGTGGTAGCCCTTGTTTAAGTCAAGCTTTGAGAACACCCTCGATCCATTTAGCGCAGAGATCATGTCGCTGAGATGTGGCCCAGGGTGACGCTCCCTCTCTACGGCTGTGTTGGGGAGTCGCATATCGACACACAACCTTACTTTGCCAGGGGTACCTTTCTTCGGTACGATGACTACCGGCAACACCCATGGAGTTGGACCGTCAGTCCTTTCAATGATGTCTGCTGATAGGAGTTCCTGGAGTTCATCCTCTACAGCTTGCTGGAGGTGAAACGGCACTCGCCGAGGATGCTGTGCCACTGGCCTGATCTGTTCATTTATGTGAAGACGGATTTGACACCCTTACATTTTTCCTAATCCGTTGAATAGTTTGGGAAACTTATTGATAATGTCCGGATCATCACTGACCCTGTAAAGAATCTCGACAAGCCGGAGGCGCTCCGCAGTTGGCAAACTGAGGAGGCAGTCTGCTTCCGGACCTTCGATCACGTGTATGAATGCTGGTATGGTTACGGTTTTGTGGCTAAGTGTCGTTGGAAATTTCCCCAGGCAGGGAAGTGGCTCCTTGGCCATCCAGGTGAATACCCGGACGTGTGCAGGAGTCAATGGTGGCTGAGGCTTCATCCTCTCATATTCGGTGACTGGAATGTAATTTAGCGAAGCTCCGCTGTCCAGCACAAATTTGGTCTCGTGGTTCCCCACACTTATGTCTAGACGTGGATATTTCTTGAGCTGGTCAGGATCCGCAATCATGTTCACATATTCCACTGTGTATTCAGAATCTCTGGATGTTGATCTAGAGTCTCGGGATGGTGATCTCCTCTCCCATTGAGACCTTAGTGACTCCCGACTGGAGTGTGACGAGCCTGAGGATAACTTCGGTCTGTCTTGGACTGCTCTTATGTGATGTCTTCTGGCATCAGAGCGAGATGGCCTCGTTGTTCCACTCCGTCTCTCCTTTTGATATTCCCCACACATCGCTTCAAAGTGATTCGTCCGCCCACATCTTCTGCATCGCTGACCCATGGCAGGACATGCATCAACGTGTGGATAATCGTATCCGCATCTATAGCACCTTTTTGTTCTCTCCGGTTTCCTTTCACTTCGACCAGCGTCGCGCCTCTTGTGCTCAGTGCGTCGTTGACGGGATGACGGCCGAGGTCTCCATTGTTTCTCCCTTGAGTTTCGACGGCTGCTGCTGCTGGCCTGTACTCGACACACCTGTTCTCGGCTTACATTCCGTCCAGTTTCAATGCTTCTAGCGTGTTCTTCCGCCTGGTCATAGACACGAGTCATTTCTTCAATGTCATCTAATTCATGATGCTTCCTCAGTAGCCGCCTTCGGAGCGCTTCAGAGTGGCATCCATCGATGATCTGCGACTTGATGGCAGCGTCTGTTGAAAAAGTGTCAAACTCACAGTGTCTCGATAAGCGCCGCAGTCTGGTAATGAATGTGCTCATTGCTTCTTCTTTACCTTGACATGCCTGATGAAATGCATGTCTTTCATAATCAACATTTCTTTTGTGGAGGAATTTCTTGTTCAGGGCTTCACGCACTTTGTCATAGGTTCCTACTTCCGCAGGAGGAAGGTCTTTGATTATTTTACTAATTTCTCGGCCCGCCAAATTGCGGAGGGCAATCAATTTTTCTTCATCTGCTGTCACCTTCGACCCTTTAATGTAATCTTCAAAATCCTCAAACCACTCCTGCCATCTATGGCCCATGCTCCCTCCAGTGGTTAGAGTTAGAGGTTCTGGGGGCCGCAGATGCGACACCCCCGTGATGATTGGTTTGACCTTGTATCGTTGTGGTGAGGTGTTCGGGGTCACCATTGTGGCAGCACGACCTTTACACTCTTTCCTTTAACTTGGGTTAACTTATTATCTCCTCTTATCAGATGCTCGGGGTGATTGGCAGTTTCCTACTTGCTTCGGCTTGTGCTTGTGTATTGTTTCTGTTTTACGGTGACTTGTGCTTGTTTGCAATGCAGCATTTGCTTTTGCCCGTGGTTGTTTATTATTTGCCACTCGCATTAACTTGTGCTTGTTTGTTCTCAGTAGTTCATGTGCGCCAGGGCTTGTTTAGCAATGAAGCGCCTGACTTCAAAATGGCCGCTCTCGAATTGCACAGGGATGTCCTTTCAGGCTGCCTGATTCTAAGATGGCCGCTCCCCTGAAGTCCCATTCACCACGAGGTTTGGGGCTGCATTCACTTTCAGACTCCCGGGGATCACGCGGCACTCACCGGCACCTTTCCTGGCAGGCGGCAGGTCTCCTTCAGTCTCTCTCGTGCCTCTTGTCCTCGTACACCCTCAGGTGTGCTCGGGGTCAGCTCCCGATTACTTGCATGCCGTTCCTCACGCATCGGGGTGAGCTCCGACTTTCGGCAAACACGTTTGGCACTTTTAGACTTCTCCACGGCTCTCCACACCGCTCCAGACGATCTTAGCCACCAGGGCTCTTCAGGAAGTCTGGGGTGGGCTCCCAGCTTCTTCGTCGGCCTCGCACGGCTCACAAGCTCACTCTCACTTTTGGGCGCGAAACGGCGCCGAGTTTAAAATTTCATTTGGCGCTCGACCGCGCTCCTCGTCTATGGCTCCACACGATCACTGAATCGCGGAGCTGGGTCACTGGCTGCTGGCCTCTTTTTGGGCGGCAGTTTCTTTGGGGCGCATACGTCGCAACCGCGACTGTTCCTCGAACTATGCCCCCGGGACAGGATGCTGTTTCCAGGGTTCAGAGGGAGAGCAGGCTGCTCATCCCACCCTCGTCGCCAGTTGTCGTATCCTGACTCAAGAAAGACAGAGTTGTTTCTTTAGGTTTCAAGGAGCTTTATTCTCTGCTTCCTTCTCCGTCCCTGTCCCTACTCTATCTACTCACTTCCCGCCTACACTCCTCCTCTTCCCCTGGTCCCCGGCTAACTCCACCCATCCAGCTACTAGACTGCTGACTACATTACAGAGGGGAGCAACCAAGAGGTGGATAAAGGAAAGGGGGGACAGAAAGGAGGAAGAATCATTTAAACAATATGTAATATACAACACATCTCCTTACCAAAGGAAAAGAAAGATAACTGAGGTAATAGTACATGAGAAATACATAACTATAAAGAGAATAAAAAATTGTTATCTAAAGAAACATTACAATTAGGCTATATACAGTAACTGATAGTTTTGTTAGAAGGAATAAAGTTCACTGTTTAAAAACGTGTATCTGGAGGAATACATTTTACAATGAATAAAAGAAGGAATCATCATAAACTCCTTTTGCCACGTAGGTGCACAATGTACTCTTCGTAACAGACTTTCTTTTCTTATCTTGTCGTCTGTGACTACAGGAACTTGTACAGGGAGCATGGTGTGGTTTCCAGGAGTATACCTAGCAATCTTATCCATTCCCCATGGTTTTGCGTTTTCTAATTTAATTACGATTTTATCTATTCATTCAATTTTCATAGGATTGGAAAACTTACTACCCTCCACATATTTCTGTTATGGCAATTTCACTTTTACCCCTTGTCTTATCTGAAAATTTGGTGTAACGCAATTCTGTTGATTGTACCTTTTTTTTTAAATGTTTGCCCTGCTGGTTACCTCTTCTTTGCATAATGTTCTATCTGTTCACAATGACAAGGTATCTTTTGTAGCCCAAGAGTCCAACATTTTCATCTCTGTCTTCTCTCCTTTCATGAAGTAAAAGGTGATACTCCAGTGATGCTATTAGGAGTTGTTCTATATGCCCAGATAGTTTTGTGCATAGCTTTGGTTATTGAAAAGTGCATGTTCTCCACTCTTAGTAAGCAATATTTTAATAAACGAGTTACACGTTCAACCAAACTATTCGCTCTTGGGTTGTATAAGGCTGTCTTAAAATGTTTTTGGACATTTCATGAAGGAATTTTTACATTTGGTGAGAGGTAAACTGCACACTTGTCTGCAATGAGGACTTCTGATATATCTTCATCGCAAAATGTATTTCTTAAAAACATTAAGGTCTCAGTGGTGATGTTGTGGACACACTTGGGGGCATATTACCAACAACTAGCGATAATTATCGCTAAATAAGCTTAGCGACAATTTTTCTATCGCCAAGCATCACCGGATTTTATCGCTGAGATAACGTGCTATTAGCAACGTTTATCTCAAAGTGATAAAATACCTGGCGATAGCAGCGAAATCCGTGAATATCGCTGAGAATACATCGATATTCACGCATTATCGCTAACAGGGTCTTAGCCATTATATCCACCTCCCATTGGATATAATGGCTAAGAACTGGTCTGAGCAGGCGTTAGTTTTTGTAGATATTCGCGCTTAGCACGAATATTTCCAACGCTACGCCTGTGTTGGTAATAGGCGATAGCGATGTTAGCCACTGCTTTCAGTCGCTAACAGGTTGGGTACGCCCACTTTGGATGTCATTAGAGATAAATATCGCTGACATGCAAAGCGTGCCCCAAACAGCTCAATATCGCCTACAAGCTGTCGCTAACTGCTGTTAGCGACAGCTTGCTAATAGGGTGATAGGCAATTTTCGCTGCTTTATAGCGGCGATAATTTTATCGCCCCCCCTTGATAATATGCCCCTTGGTTACTATCCATTGATAATTAACTAAGACGAATATAAAGCATTCTCAAAGGTATTTGAAGTTTAGTGGCCCAATAATATCTAGTGCTAGTTTTCCCCATGGTTTGCTTGGGACCTCTACGGGTGATAGTGGAGGTATTCTAGTTTTAAGAATGTTGTCATTGTTGACACAGTCTACCCAATTCTTTACCAAAGTCTCAATCATAGTTTCCATGTTTGGCCCCCAGTAGTCGGACTTCTTTGTTAGACTGCACACAAGATGGCCCTCATGAGCGAGATTGATTATTTTTTTGTCTTCTTCGTGACATATAAAGTCTCCAGAATAGTTTAATTCGAGTCTTATTTCCCAATATTTTACTCTAGAATTTGGTCATTCTTTCTTATCAGTAGGCAAACGATTGTGAATGTGCGTGGTAAGCATATTTATTTCATCATCCTCATTCATGTTTTGTTCCCATTCATTGGAATTTATGCTGGTTATTTTAATTTCTAGTACAAACTTCTCAGAAGATTCTTCTAAGTCTTCCTCATCAATATTACATGGGTTGCATGAAAGATAATCTACAACTATATTTAGTGAACCAGGAGCATATTACGTTTTGAAGTTATATCTCTCTAATTCTAGTAACCACTGAGAGATTCTCTGTGTTGTTCTTTCAGATCCTTTAGTGGTGGTTGCAAAAATCAGGAGTTTGTGGTCTGTCCTAATGGTGAACAGGATTCCCCATAAAAACATTTTAAATGCTTGACTGCCCAGTAGCATGTTAGAGCCTTTTTCCCTACTACTGAATATCTGGCTTCTGCTCCCTTCAGGACTCTAGATGCAAAAGTCACAATATGTTCTATTCCATCTATTCTTTGAGTTAGGGTTGCCCCAATTCCTCAGTTACTGGCTTCTGTGGTCAGATGCACGATCTTGTTGGGGTCAGGTTTTCCCTGTGGTGGTGCATTTGCAATGGCACATAAAATATTTTCAAAAGCTTGTTGACAATTTTCTCCCAATATTAATGGAACTTTGACCTTGAGTAGGTTGTGTAAGGACTCAACGCCTGTTGCAAAATTTATGACAAATTTGGAATAGAACTCCAAGTCCTAGAAATTATTTTAATCTTTTATTGGAAGGGGTAGGAGCTTTATTGATTGATTCTACTAAATCACACTTCTGTTTGATTCCTTCTTGGGAAAAGGTGTGCCTGAGGTATTCCACTGCCTTCATCCCAATACAACACTTTTTTTATGGTCAGGCCTGTATCTCTAAGTCTACTCAAAACCTCTCTGAGAGTGACGTTATGTTCTTTGACATCAGTGCCATAAATCAAAATATCATCTTGGAAGCACATGGTGTGCTGAACTTCTTATAGCAGCTGCTGCTTGATTCTTTGAAATGCAGCAGCAGCCGATGCAACACCGAAGGGAATGCGTTTGTGTTGGAATACTCCCAGGGGTGTGCTCAACGATGTAATATGTATCGATGGTGAGCCTACTCTACTTGATGATATGCAGCAGAAAGATCTAGGACACGAAAGAAATAAACATATTTAATCAAGGTGAGTACTTCGTGAATTTGGGGCAGTAGGTGCCTGTCAATAAAAATGTTGGAGTTAAGATCGCTTATATATCAACACAAAGCCTGATTGTCCTTTAGTGGGTTTCTGGGCTATTATTATCGGAGCTAGCCATTCTGAATTCTATATTGGCTCAATTACATCTGAACTCAGTAATTTATCTAATTCTTCTTTGAGGGTTGTATGCAGTAACAAGAGTATGGGTCTTACTTTATGAACCACTGGATTAGCCTTTGGTTTAAGACAAATGTGATGTTGATAATTCTTTAGTCATCCAAGTTATCTTTAAACACATCATAATCCAGTCTTCCAAACATGCATTTGGCTTGGCAGTGCATTTTCCAGGTGCATGGAAGTGGTGTCAGCTTAACTTTGATGTCAGCTGGGGGTGTAGTCAAGGAAGATGGCTGCCAGGATGTCGCTTTTTGAGCTCCTCTCCTGGCCTGTTAAAATCCTACCTTGTTGCCGCCCTGGGAGCCGCTCCATGCATCACTCACGACGCAGGGATCCTGGTATTTGTTTTCCTGGTGGTGACAGATGGCTAGGGGTTCTTTCTGAGCGAACTGGGTAGGGTGCCGGGAGTGGGTATAGTGACAGTCCAGCTCCGGATAAGAGGTCAGTGAGCCCCTAGAGGGGACCCCTTAACCATCTCCCCCACCTGCTGTGGCGGAGAGCCCGCATGGGTTGGGGTGCATGCCGCTGCCATATCTGGCTGGCCGACAGTGCCACGTTGCCTGGAGCCGCGAGGAAAGGGAGACATAAAGGTTTGAAACAGCCCGTCAGCTGACAGTAGGGAGCCTGTGGAGACGGCACTGGGAGCGCTACCACAGTTGACAGGACTTTACCTACAGGGCCAATGAGCCTATAACTATCCAGCGGTCAGCTCTGGGATGCCGCATAATGGGGTGGCCGCTCGGTCTCTAAAACAGGGGCACAACGGATCTGTGTGGCTGGTCGGACTGCGCTAAATCAGGCGGGGTAGCCGGCAGGTTACTGCTGTGGGGCCAGGGAGCCTGGCCCCTGCTCCCAACGTGGACCTTGGGAGATTGGGGGGAGGGTGCAGGCGATCTCCAGTTAGGGAAACACGGTGACCCGGCCCCCTTCAATCGCAACAAAATTGAGGAGCGGGAGGTACTTTGATTCCCTGCCTCAGTTGTTTGGGCATTACCTCTTGGGGGCCAATTGCATCAGAGTGCCAGGTGCGCTGTCCTGCTGTGACGGTGGGGGCCATGGGCCAGAGACTGTTGCATAATTAATCCGCCTACGAGTCTGGATCCAGCCGTGTGGGCCCCTGCGGACATTACTGCTTGCATGGACAACGCGGGCTCCGTGTCTGGAGAAGCTGTGAATTGGGCAGACAGGATCTTCAGTGCAGTTAGTAGACCCTTTGTGCTATTTGTTGATGTACATACCTTAAATACCCCCGGAGACACTGAGTTCAACAGAGGCTGACCCAAGGGGAGGTTTGCGGCTGGGCACTATCGCTGTGTGGACTAGATATTCGGAGCCTGAGACTTGCCAAAGGGCCCCCCTCCGCTAAGAGATTCTTCCCCTTTGAGAGACTAATAAGCCCCGGGTGCATAGAGGTGCAGCACACTGGCAACTGTGGGATCTGGCCCTGGTGCAGTGATGTCGACACCTGGACCCACTACGGGCCTGGAACTGTACCCCCACAAGGGACAAACCTAATCCTGCTACATTGTAAGGAGTTGGGTGGATTGCGCCTTGGCCTGCCCTCAGAGAGCTGGCCCCCTGAGGCTGGAGCATTCGAAATACTCCACCGTGCTACTTAGTAAATTGTGCTCCGACCTTCTGAAATGGTGATCAGACATTAAGTGCTGCAGACAAGTGCACGAGAAACAGCGGACGTTGGACGGAGGTCCAGCCAGCTCACTTGGCTAGATGGAAATCATCATGGGGTAAGACAGGCCATGGGGGTGGGGGGGATCAACAAACCAAAATGGATCGTTTCACGGCGCTGGGGGCAAGCGCGTTGATGAATCCTCTGCCCCTGGAACATGAGGAGCACATGGCAGAACCACAGGGCCCAACAAGTGCCCAGATACTAGCCACAGTTGAGGCCTTGAGTGTGACAGTCCAGGCAAAATTTGAGGCACAGGATGTCTGACTGCTGAGGGTAGACCTCTGTAAGTTGGCAGAACGTTCCCTGGCCAGAAGGAGGTCACTTTTCTGTGGCTGAACTGGGAGCTCTATCTAACCCCGGGTGGAGACCTCCGCTCTGCCTGTGGAGTGTGCGGAGATTTTCCTTCTCCGCATTCTGAGTTGGCCAGCCCCCACCTCCACCCCCCCATTATAACAAGTAATTAAACATTCATAGAAAATTAATTGAAAACCACCTACCTGTACTGCAGCGTCCCCGGGCTGCCCTCTTCCTCTTCGCTGTCTCGCTAATCCTTGTGACAACTTCGCATGCGCGCGCACCCGTGCATTTCTTGCGAGAAATGCACGAGCACGAGCATTACTTGTTATAATAGGGGGGTGGAGGTTGGTGGCACAGCAAAGCGGAGTTCCACAGAGTTTGTTTGCAACTCAGTGGACCTACACGTAGCCCCGCTATGCACACTTTGCCCGGGGCTAGCTCTATCGACCCGTAAGGCCACGTAGGAAGCTAGAGCCGACGATGCAGAGGGATGCTCCTGCCCCGTAAATCTGCACTTCCTCAGCTTTCCAGAAGGCAGCAGAAGCTTAACATGTTTCTTGTACGATGGATAGCGAACATGATGCCGTCGGCTCAGCTATCCCCGTTTTCTGTGGTAGAGAGGGCTCACTGTGCTCTGACGCCAAGGCCCTCAGCTGGAGCACTCCGCGTACTGTTTTAGCAAAAGTGCTCAACTACAGAGACAGGGACACCATTCTGCAGGCGGTTCAGCAGACTGGGGACCCCCAGGTTTGAAAGCCATCCTCGTCTTCCCAGATTACACAAGGCAGCTACACCTCACATTTGGGAGAGTCAAGCAGAAGCTGAAGGCCATGGGACTGCGCTATATGCTCCTCTACCCGGCAAAGCTGAAGGTGATCAACAACGGCCGATCACACTTCTTTACTAACCTTGAGGCTGTGTGAAACTGGCTGGAGATCCGTGGTGAGGGCCCGATCCCAGCACGACCCCTGGACAGTAGAAACTGGATGGGAAGCTTGCACCGCTCTCTGCAGGTATGGAGGCGATAAAGAAATGGGAGGGCCTCCAGATCCTCCCTGTGAGTGGTGGTCAGGGAAGACGTCATATTTGACCTAGAGAAACAGAGATCAGTGTCACAGGTGGCTTAGGCGCTAGTGGAGATGGTGGCTGCCTCCAATTCCTGCGAAAGAGCTGAGGTTAGCTGAGGAAAATCGAAGTCTATGCCAGGAGACGTCAGAATAAACCATCTAATACCAATACTGAAACAGAAACGTCATCATCTGAAGGAGACAATAGACCACCGCAGAAACGCTCTACACAACAACCATCAACCTCCTTTGAGACAACTACTACCACAATGGTTCCTTTTTTAGAATCAGGCCCACCTGCAAACGAATATATTCTTAACCAAGAATCTTGGAAGAAAAATGCATTGGTTTTCCTCAGATATATAGATGGAGAAGTGTGGCTCACTGGTTAGAGGAGGCAGACCTGGAAGCAGAGGTCATCCCGGGACCAGGGTTCAATTCCCAGCTCGGCGGGGTCTTGAGTCCTAAAATGTCCATGGACTCGACAATTCTCGCTCCGGTGCCTACTCGATTCACGGGCTCACACTCTGCGACTCTGGGCAATAGCTTGCTTAATCTCCACAACGGCCCCTCGCGGCGGGGTGCCTGGCTTTCACCTTGCGGATACCCTGCTGGGGTTATTTCACAGGGGAATACCAGGACGGGTTCCCTAAGCAAGCGCTTAGAAACCGCTTGGTGATTTGCGCTATATAAATTCCTGTACATTTACATCTTTGTACTGTGGCAGGGTACACAGCAAGAACTTCAATTAGCCCTCACGAATCTCAATACTATCAATGAACGAATTCAATTCACACATCAGATTGACAACTCAACAATTGCATACTTGGATGTTCTGTTAACACGCAAAACCACCAAAATTGAAACAACTCTATATAAGAAAACAACTTACCGCAATAACCTACTCCATTACAAAAGTTTCCACCAACTTCCACTAAAAAACAATCTACCGGTATCCCAATTGTACAGAGTTAAACGCATTGTATCAGAACCAAGTGAGTTACAAACTCAAACTACTAACATGATTTCCAGATTTGAGGAACGAGGATATCCCAAACGCATTCTAGAACAAGCTGAACAAAGATGTGCTTCTAAAACGAGGAAAGAATTATTACAACAGACACATAAAATTGGAGATTTGAAAACTGTTATTGTGTCTAAATATTCGACCTACAGCCAACAATACAAACGGATTATAAAAGCACACTGGCCGCTACTTACAAATGAACCGGATTTTGCTAAGATAATTGCAAAAGAACCCACATTTGGATATACCAGGAGTAAGAATATTCAAGACATGCTAAAAGCATCTCAAAATAGTGTGAAGAGAGACTTGCCATAATTGTAGCAACTGTCACAATGTCATCAAAGGGAACACCATCACCCATCCCATGAAAGGAACACCGATAAAATTGAAAATATCAGCTACCTGTGACACAGCTAATGTGATCTACTTACTCAAATGTCCTTGTGGACTAGTATATGTTGGCAAGACATCTAGGAAAGTTAAAACGAGAATGTCAGAACATGAAAGCAATATCAGGACACACAAAACAAGTTCAACAATCGCTGCACATTTTAACGAAAGACACCACAACATATCTCAAATTAAATTCACCGTACTGGAAGTGATAGAGAAAATACCCGGAAGGGATATGAACAGAACCTTGTTACAAAGGGAAAACCACTGGATTTATTTTTTAGAATCGATAAAACCTAAAGGGCTCAATGACCGACTAGAATTCGCCTGTTATCTTTAATCACCAAGGATCTATACAGATGATCTGCTGTATATCTTTATTTTTATCTCTTTGATTTTATACATTTCAGTTCTGAATTTCAAATGTTTATTATTATTTATCATTATTTTTCGATTTATCAAGATATACATATTGACTTGCACTTTAGGACTATGCTTTATTGATTTATACTGATTTAAAATGAAAGTTATGAAAGTGTATTGGATTGATTTTGCAAATAATACTCTTCCAAGATGGCACTCACACCTAGCTTCCTATGAGCATTCCCATCTTACTATTTCACCTATTCTACACTTTCGTTTTTTTATCCTTGCGAATGCTCAACTAATAACTCATCTACTAACTATACGATATCTATGCTGGAAATTAACTTACCACACTAATCAGTAGTTATTAACCAGGAACTCGCCGTGTACACTACTTTAAGATGACGACTATACACAACGCTATGAGATAAGTCCCCTCTCTATAAACAAACTTCCCATTAACTTGCGAGTCATACACGCTAACAACTAACTACACGCACGAAGGATGAATATGCACGCGACAAACTGATCGTCAGGTAAGATACGGGGAGAATCCTCTTCTCGTTTTCTTCGCACCGATAACAAACTAATTTCCACAGAGAGCACATATCTCAACGCATTATGAGAAACCCGGTCTTTACTTAACTTTCATTATATATCTGACGAAAACACTTATTACTATTATTTTTTTAACCACTGTTTTGGACACACTTGCGCGTTTTTTTACTTCTACACTTGACCTATAAACTTCCACGATCACCAGAGCACTAACTGCCCGATTAGGATTGAGACATACACCAGCATGAAAGATGCACCCACTAACATAATTATTTAATTAGATTATGTATCCTCATGAGAGCCATTATATTGTTTCTATCTAGATATTCCCCTGAAGAAGTGCACATCTGTGCACGAAATACATTGGGAACGCCGTTTTTGAACTGCATCTAACCTTTGATGAGAATTTAAATGCATCATAAAGAATAAGCAATTTATGATTGACTGCGAAATTAAAAACGTATATTTTGAAACTTACAAAGTATGGAGAAACTTTATTGAATACAAGATTACTATTCAATCGCCGAGCAGCGACTACAGTTGTGCCCAGAGGGTCATCCCCTACATATAGAGGATGCTTGCTTAGTAAAGTGCCATGGCCACCAAAACGAATTTCAGCAAAAATGGGAGATAAGTAGGCACACATGTTTGGGGGAAGACCACCTTAGGGCTGGCAGGTCTAACAGGCACTTTGAAAGTGAAGGATGGCAGTTGTTGGAATGAAAGAAGAGTTGTCAAACCAAGTACAAAAGTGCTTATGAAAGAGCTTTTGATAGTCTGTTTCACATGCAAAGTACTGTTGACAGTGTTTAGCAAGGCGTATCTTTGGCAGAATCCTCAGTTTACCTCTACTGTGGCTCCTGCATGTGCAAATAATTTTGTGTTGACTGGAAGGCGTACTGGAAGTACTAATGTTCATGACAGTAGTGATGTAATCATATCTTTCCTAAGGGAGGTGCTGCTAAGAAATGATGTGTTATGAAGTGAAAGAGCAGGGTGCCACGATATCTGAAGGATTACACCTCATTCTAGTCAACCCTTGCTAAACACACTGGTCATATGCTATGTCTCTATTACAGCATTAGGCTCAGTGTTGCAACCCAACAGGTTTTGAAACGAGGCTCATTCCTCATTAACTCTAGTGGATTGATATTCCTAACTCTTAAAAACATACACCACACAAAACTCTCTAATCACGAGGCGTTCAGGATGTGGAGAACCACAGCAGGGCACTGCACATGAGGATCACAGTAACTTTGGCATGATACAGCTTCGCCTAGATGCATACTGAAAAGCACCTTTAGCAATATTTAATTACTTACATTGTGTTACATGTAGTTAATGCAGATCTAATTGTGACAATCATATGCAGAGTCCAAGACAGCTTGTTTTTAACAATACTAGAATATTAGCACTCCTAACGTTGTCCTACAAAATGTTGCCAAGGTACCAAATGACTGTAGACTGCTCTGACCAAAAGGCTTGTCCTTTGTTTTATTAAATTTGATACTGAGCAAGTTCTTAGATTCTGTGGCACATCTAGAAGCCTTTGCAGTACAAAGGGAGCAGCTAGATCACAAATTTGCAGAAATCCAGAGGAGGTAGAAGGCTCCACAGATTTGAGTAGTGTTATTATATGTTATTTACACTTGTAGAGCGCGCAATTACCCTTGGGTATCCTGGCACTAAGTACTGGTTACCTGAGGAAGTAGTGGATGGAGGTTGCTTAAATAGATGTTGAAAAGAGGCGGGCCAACATGCAGACTTTCCGTCAAACGCTTTAGAGAAGTCCATCAACCTCAATGAAGTGGCATTACAACTACACTAAATGCTTTGCTAACTCTAGGACAGCATGTGCCACTGTATGTCCCATTTCCAAATTGCATACAGGCAAGATGTTTTTTTCACTACATCAATCAATTAAATAGGTCCAATCTAGCTAATGTACAGAACATCCAAAAGATTCTGTCATTGATGATCAACACTTTTCTTCTAAAAAGAAAGGGTCCATACATTTTGAATCCAGTAGAATCCATGTATGATCTGTCAACTTAAATTCCCACCAAAATACTTACTCTGATCTGAGTTTCTTTTAGAAATCCGTATAGTTTCCAGATTTCTTTGTGGACCAATAGTGTGTCTATGGCTAAGTCCAACCATAGCTTACATACAAATATGAACAAGACAAGCAGCCAAGTGCAAGAAAATTACCTGGACCCTAGTGGGAGAATTCTAATTGGAGGACAGGAAAGGTGCAAGAACACATTTCTGCCCACCAAGTACAATGGCTGCTTCAGTTGATTGTCTGTTCAATCTACTTCCCTTCAACCTCCTGGCAGTTTTTACGTTTCACCTGCACAGCTTTTATGAAATCTCTTTTAACAAAAAAAATACAAAATATATTACAATTGGTTTACAACTCATCTACTGTTTACCATTTGTGGGCTTGATAGTCACTGGTTTCCTTGCTTCTTATTGGCGATTGTGTGTCATTTCCTGTAGGTTTCTGGTTTCTGCTAGTCTGCCCTCGTGTCTGACTTTTCTGTAAAGCTTGGACCAAGTACTCCTTCCTGTTGAAGTCTTCATCCACTTTCCCCCACACCCAAAGTTGGCAGTTCTGGCCGTAACACCACAGCCTGGTGCGCCGTCAAGCTCTTTTCTACCCCCTTATTTCTTTTCAACATTATTTTAGTTCATGCAGATGCTGCTCAATAATTATTTTTTTCTATCTGGTTATTCTCTTCCTATCACTTTGCCTTTCCTTTCTCCCCACCTCCGCCCTCTCTTCGCTTCACATGCGTGTTGGCCCCTCCTGACTTCTCTCCCCATCCCTGCCCTGGCACCCTGCAGCCACATAGCTGGATGCTTCACTCACCATGCGTGCCCTCTTCCCCAGGCACGGCCCGTGCAGGGTTATACCGGGGCGGTGACGTCAGGCGGGGCAGGGTCAGGGTGGGGGGTTGTAAAATGCGGGATATGGACCATTACAGGTAAGTACCGAAAAAAAAAAACCACAAATTTTGTTGCCCGCGCTGCATCACATTTGGCGATGCAGCGCAGGTAACGAAATTCTTTTTTTTTTCGGTACTTACCTGTAATGGTCCATATCCCGCATTTTACAACCCCCCACCCTGACCCTCCCCCGCCTGAAGTCACCGCTCCGGTATAACGCCCTGCACGGGCCATGCCTGCTCTTCCCCTCCCCTCCCCTCCAGGGCACAGCTTGGTGCCCTGCATTGGTATGCATGCCAGCATGTGCCTCCCTGGATGATTTCTTTAGAAGTGAACTGCATTAAGCCTCCAGGCTGCTCTCTCTAAGCTGTCACCATCATGACTGAGCAAACATTAATTTTAGCCGTATCAATACTTCCTGGCCGCCGTCGAGTGGATGCCCCCTGTTTTAATCTCTACAGCAACCTGCTCCATTTGGTGGTCAGCCCGGTCCCAGCTCCATGTCTCTTCTAGAGGCTAGAGGGGGGCAAGCCACTGAAAGCTTGAGCCTGAAGCCTGGCTCAGCTTGACGTCCTGATGGAACCCAGCGGTGGCTCCTCCACTAAGGCGGAGGAGCGTCGTCCCAACTGCTCTCTGAGCAGTGTAAAAGGAAAAATAAAATGATAATAACACAACCTAAATAACATTGTATTATTGAGCCTAGTTATTGCCGGGTTGGGCTATGTGATGTCGGAGCAGAGGTAGTGCTGGGCACCGTACGTGCACTTGACGGTTTGGCCCGCTGTCTTGAGCCTGCCAGACCGTCATGCACACTTAGCCTTTCTCCACCTGGCTATGTTGTACAGCTGGGTGGAGAACTGACACAGGCTCCCAGTCCCTGTCTGAGCGTCAAACCAGGGTGCTCCGACCAATTCCTGCGCGACTGTCATGCTAGGAATAGTATTCCCATCAAGAGAGAAGGGCTGGGATTGGCATCTGGAAGCCTGCACAGTGTGCACCAGCTGCCAGAGTTGAGGTTTTACATGATGTTTGTTGTATGCTTTTCACTAAGTATTTTCAAGGCATCGCTCACGCACGGGTTTGAAGATTCCAGCCAGACTCCTGGTTCGCGCTCTGGCTTGGCTCTCCCTGTTCATTTGTTGGCTTTCCCACCCCTACTAGAGGCTGATTTATTTCCATTAATCATTTCTAAGTCTCCAAAAGGCGATGCCTATGTGAGAAAGGTAGGCCTTGACTGGAGCCAGGCATGTCATGCCCCGGGTTGTGGCACAGTCAAAGGTCGTCCATCTGCACTGCTGTCTTACAGAGGTTTAGACCTGTTTGCAAATAGAGAGCTGGCCAACAGACTAAAAACCCAACACCCTACTAGGCTTAGAAAGGCACTAACTCCTGGTTGGAGAATGACTGATATTGTGTATAGTTCTTAAGTGTAACCGATCCGGCTGTCCATTATTCCCCCCCCCCCCAACCCCGCTGCACTCCTCTCGTTGTCCCACCCTCCTCCCTTGTGTTGCTTCAGCTCCCTCCAAACAATCCTGCTCTTGTTTTTTTATGTTGCAAAAGATGCTTTGCAACATGGCTTAAAGTAAAATACAAAACGCTATGATGCTGTGAACGCTAACCGCATTGTGGCTTTTTAAAAAACATTTTTTTATTTTATGCCATGTTGCACAACATGTAAAAAAAAAAAACACTGACAAAGCAAATAGATCTTACATAGGTGAAACCTATTGGCTTTGCCAATGCTTGTTTGTCCTGCAGCACGCTGGCTGAGGGTGAGAGTCCTTATCTAATCAGAAACTCCGGATCCCAAGTTTGAACTCATGAACTTCGGAGAGAAAGGTAGAACCAGAGACTGAAATATGAGATATGAAGAGCTATCCTTGGCTAAGGGTAACTTCTCTGCCAGGAGTCAATATCCCAAGGATGGAAAACAATAAAGACAAACATTGTAAACTAGTGGGAATACACCATTTACACCAGGGACACATCATTTAATTACTTTTATTCAAGACCAAAACTGAACAAGACACAAACCAAATGAAAAGACGCAAATAATGTAACCTTAATCTATCGCCAGTCACACGTATAATCAGACACTTCTGCTTCAGAGTGCAAAATAAGTGTATACTGAGAAAAAAGAAGATGCTGTCTAATGCACGTTAAAACAATACTTTGACACAGTCAAATGCGGTTTCAGACATTGTCTAATGTCCCTTTGTCTACATGATATGTAAAAAGCGCTCGGTGATTACAGCAGCTCCTGGGCCTGAAACTGTTGAAAATATGGCTTACAGTAAATCGGTAGCTGGTCCTGAGCTCTGTTGGTCCTCAGAGAGACCCAGGGGCATATTATCAAGCAGGGCGATAGGCAAATATCGCCGTTTTAGCGGCCGTTTTCGGCCGCTAAGCGGCTATATTCTATCGCCCTATTAACAAGCTGTCGCTAACTGATGTTAGCGACAGCTTTTAGGCGATAGCGAGCGGTTTGGGGCCCGCTTTGCATGTCAGCGATGTTTATCGCTAATGACATGCAAAGTGGGCGTACCCAACCAGTTACCGACTGAAAGCAGTCGCTAACGTCGCTAGCGCCTATTAGCAAGGCAGGCGTAGCGATGGAAATATTTGCGCTAAGCGCGAATATCTCCAAATAGTAACACCTGCCCAGAGCAGTTCTTAGCCATGTTATCCATTGGGAGGTGGATAACATGGCTAAGAGCATTTCGTCGCTAATGCATGAATATCGCTGTATTCTCAGCGATATTCACACATTTCGCCGCAATCGCTGGATATTTTAGCACAATGGAGAAAAACTTTGCTAAAAGCATGTTTTCTCCGCTAACATATCCAGCGATGGGCAGCGATAAAAAAAATGCGCTAAGCGCATTTTGCGATAAATATCGCTATTCCTGTGTGGTTCAGGCTAGACGAGATGAGTGAACAGCACAGTTTATTCATAAAGGCATACATGCCTGGTGCTTGCTAGCACCAGACTACCTGCCTGTGCCTGGGCCCTCGTGTCAGCCTGCATCTGTATGTGATCTATATCCATCCCCCAACAGGGTCAAAGCAAACAACAGCAAATGGGGTAAAAAAAAGATGGGGGTTTCATAATATCTCAGAACGCACTGGGATTCAGATGAAGGAAAGTGGAGAATGCGGTTCACGGAAGCCGTAACGGACAGGAAATCGTCCACTGCCGTAAGGAGAATTTTTATCATGTCATATCCTGCATAATCAAGCAGGAGGTTGGTCTGTTTTGTCATCACCAACAGGATGACCTGTTGCAAAACCATTATTTCCAGTAGTTTTTTTTTTTTTTTTGAAGGAATAGCAGCAGTGATGATGGGTTTAAACCATGGCCTGATGACCCCACCTTTAACCTGTGTCATGGCTCCAGCCTCACTTCAACTGTTGAAGTGGTTCCCTGAGTTTCTTCTTCATGAACTTAGCCCTATCATGACACGACATCCTTGTCGCCGGCTGCTGGATCTTGGGAAGGCCCGAGGAGATTGCGTTATGGTAGTTGAGGCGCGCACAGTGCAGTAGTAAAGATGCTCATATGCACACTGCGTCACACTTTGAACTTCTTGCCAATGGTTTGAAAACTCCAGTTAATTGGTATTAGGGATAACACTTGGCTTGTCGAGTGTCACTGTGTGTGCATGAGTGTGAGACGGTGCAAGACAAATTTACTGCAGGGCCCGCCACCAGCAACATAACAAGCGCCACCATTTTGTGAAAAAGGGAATTCCTCCTTGATCTCACTGCCTCTCTCAAGGCAGCTGGGCTTCAGTGATATACTAATATCTACCAAGACTTACATGAGACCACCTTTGAACTCACAAGTCTCATTACAGTCAATCTGTAAGAAACATCCAAATGGACGCCCTGATTCACAATATGGAGCTGCCAGGAACCCGCTATTGAGTTTTTAATTGAGATCTCAGGCCTCAAAAAGGGGTCCACAGGTGTTTACGTTATAAGGATCTTTAGTTATGAAATAATTGGAGAACATGCTCGAGTTCCCCTCGGTGGAATTGCAGCAGAACTTTCCCGGACATTTGACAGAATATTCAGAAAGCTATTAACAAAGCCCAGGTTTTCCCAGGTATGTTATGGGCTACACACGGATTCCAGAAGTGGTGCTATTCTAATTACAGTGCAAATCTAACATTTATGAACAATCTGAGTCCACCAAAAATGAGCTACAAAACACAGAGGTGTGAGCTGGACTGATGTGATAATATTGGCCTGCACCACTATTTTAATCGTTCTAGTAGAGACTGTTTCGATTGGCCGTCAGCAAGCAATCATGATGGTCCTAACATACAACCCTATTTTTATTGGTTGAAAGGCTTCCTGTGTTTGGACTACTTTAATTGGCAGGTGGCAGCCATTCTGAATGTCCCTGGGCAGACCACACTTCCTGGGACACAGTAGGTTTGTTGTACAGGAATGGATGGTCAGCTTAAACACAGGCCTTTTCTGACTTCAGGAAAGAACTCCACCTCTTTTTTTAGGTCGAGCCTTCTTGTAGGCACTCCAAACTTCCCCGAGACTTCTCCATGAGGGTCTGGCAACTCCCACACTTTCCATTGTCCTTTGTCTGAGGCTTTCAATAATGAAAGCACGCAGTTGGCCAAAGAGGGGTGCATGTCCCGCCTTTTCTCTATACGTTCACTCCCATGGCCTTCGGGTCTCGGAAGCCAGCTCGGCGAGCAGGCTGACAGCTGCATTCCTCCCTTGTTGTGGATCGCATTCCTGGTGGGTCAGGTTACAACGCACCGTGCTTTCGCTTTTGTTAGTTATTTATTAACAATAATCACTCAAGCGCCTCCGTGCTCGACGGGTGAAGCCTCAGCCCACGGGAGGGCTGTCTGTTCGAACATTTCTTTAATGCCCACGTTCTTTAATCATTAAAGAAGATTACATTTTTATGTTGTTGTGAACAACAAATGCTCCTTGCGCCGCCTTGGCCCCTCATGAGCCAGTACTAGGGGTCTCTGCCTGCTGTGTGATGTTTGTTCTGGCTTAGGGCGTTTAATGGAGTCTTGATCCCCGCTTTGTCTGAGGGGTTGTGATGTGTCATCTGAGCTCTGCTCACTGAGTTTTTACTATCTCCTGACTGCGGCGGGGTCTCCCCTTTCCTGAAGGAACCTGTCACTTTTCTATGCTGCTCCACTGAATTCTGACGTGCTGCGGACAATCACGAGGTGTATGCCCTCAAGCCCTTGAACTGAGGCACCTCACCGGGACTGTCTGAGACTGAGTGGAGAAGCAGAGTTAGAGACTGCAGATTTCAGTCTTTTGTGAGTAGACAAAGATGTGCTTTGTAGCCACCCCGGGTAGTACCAGCGCTTTGTACAAAGAATATACCCAATTTAAGGGCTACACGCATCATGTACTGCATTTTACCCTAAGTCATTCTGACAACTGTATACTTCTTTCCCTGACTGTCAACATATTTTTTCTAGCGCTCTGACTTACTATTTTAATGGGGTTTCTTTACTGTAATCCTGTTTTTTCAGAAGATATGGATGGAGAGCTTTCCAGAGGGCACCAGTTCAAGCAGTCATCCTCCTCCCTTTATTTGAGTTTAATTTGTTTTATGCAGGATTGTTGTAAAGCACAACTAACCACTCCACAGGGCACATTTGTCTCTTAGTTTCATCTCTCTCTTCATTTCTCTCCTTTTTGGCTCCTGCCTCGGAGATCTCATAACCGTCCACTTTACATCCTTCCCCTTCATTATTTTCGTGAGCCCACTTACAATACTTTTACCCATTTTATCTGTCTGTTACATCCTTTAATTTACTACGCTATTTATGTATGTATGGTTTTGTATAACACCTACTTGGATTTTATACTTATCAGAGCACTTAACAAAAATTAGCTGATTTGTTGACGTTTTTGAGTAGAGCGTAGACAGTTAAACATACAGTTACAAGTAATCCTTGTGAGAAGTTGGCCTGATATATAGTGCTCACTATTCTAGTGATCACTGTGTATCATACCAAACAACCCTTATTGATGATTGGTTGTAAGTCAACCTTTCAGACCAGCTATCCTAGTAGCATGGACACGAGTAGTCTTCAGGCTAAACTCTAGAGGGCGTGTTAAGCCAGCTGTTTTACCATCACATATACCCCTTGAACACCAAGTGAAAGGACACCACACAAGTTGTTATGAAAATAAAGGATATTTATTTATAACAAGTCTACCGTGAACTCTTTATGAGTCAGGGAGCTAAGCACAATATAAAACTCTTACGAAAATACTTTAAGTTGCACAATTTACACAAATGCCCGAGGGGCACGAAAAACCATATACACAAAAAGTGGAATCCGAAATACTAGCAGGTAAGTAACAAGATCCAGAGGCTTCAGGATCGCTAGGACTACACTACTGAACCTTAAGATTACGAGCAGGAGGCCTAGGGAGATCGGGTGCAGAGTGTGCACTCTCACGCGGGATACGGGAAGAAGTCTATGGATGCTAGCGTTTCTAAAGTTACTGTTTCCGGACGAATCCGACTAGATAGACTGAAAACGACAAAGGATCTGGACACTTAGATAGTGAACCTGTGCTGGAGTACCGAGATACTCAAGTTACCTAGCCCAGGGGCCGCGGCTGCATAGGGTTCAAAAGGCGTCGGGAATCCTAGTTGAAGTCTATGGAGCCTGAAAGAAGAAGTTGCTGGCAGGTGACCAGTGAAGAAGTTCGGTGTGATCCAAGGCTGGATCAGTGAAGGAGACGACCTGAAAGCAGAGGGGACTCAGTTCTTAATCACTAGCCAGTGATTATGTGGGCACCAGGATGGCACCGGATGAAGTCACCTCGACCAGGTGAGTGGGCGACGCTGGACTCTGCAGTCACACGGGCTAGGAGGCGTTGTCGGCGTCCAGGCTGGAGGTGCGAGCTGTCCCACGAGGCTGTCGGCTGTCGGCGATGCTGGACTCAGGATTTGAGCAACAAACCTTGGCAAAGGCAAGCCCACGCGGTGGAGTCAAGATGGCGTCTGGAGTGGACCAGGAGGGTCCAGGGTACTTCTTGTTGGACAGGAAGCAAGGGCCAGTCTAGGGGACCTAGACCAGCGGTGAAAACGTCGTGGTACGTCGTCAAGAGGGTCACTAGCCAACGGGCAAGTGACCGGACAATGTGGCAAGCAGCAAAGAAGAAGAAGGGCCCCACGCAGATCTCGTGGATGCTGGGAGGCTGGACTTCGGTGCTGGAGCTGCTTAGGGTTAGGGCTTCTCAAACCCCAATGCACTTACTCGAGGGTCTCTCTGGGGTCGTGCTGGTGAAGCGTCGTGCAGGTCTTGAAGATGGCCGGTCCCACGGGTCTCGTCACACCCACGAATCTCAGCTGGGCTGGATGATGTAGGTAGAGGTCAGAGATGGCAGGGAATCCGGGTCTCGTCGAGCTGGGCAGTCTTGATCCGGAGGATGGACGTGCAGCAAACCGCAAGAGCTTCGATGGTGCCTGCTGGTGCAGGGTGGCTACTCCTTAGCCACAAGGGAGAGTCTTCAGAGAAAGTCAAGAGTTCCTTTTGTGGAAAGTAGTTCAAGATTCAAGATTATCTAATTTGGGAAGGGGGCCTGCTCCTACCGTTATCCTAAGAAAAGGGGCTGGCACACGACTAAGTCCTGCCCTATGGGTGGGACTAGGAGGGGGGTGGTTACACCCCTCTCCTTTGTCCGGTCTCTCCCTAGCTCAGGGGCTGGTGTGCCCCAGGAACTGGTTTGAGCCGGCATATGCACAGTGAGCACCGGGGTGCCACTTGCAGTCACCTTCCTTTCAGCCCTGCCTACCTGGGATACACAAAATCCTGTCTGGGATGGTGCTAGTACCGCCCCTGGCAGGAAACCCTTTGTCCAGGCCTCCGTTGCTGGAAGGACTCCCAGCAGCAGGAGGGCAGACTGGTGTCTCGGTGGCAGCATCCATTTTGTGGAGCTGAGGCTGTGTCTGACTTTAACCGGGGTTCACAGTTACATACATGTCGTGTCCCTCTAGAAGGGTGGATTGCTAGCCCCGTCGCCAGAATTGGCGAGGGGTTAGTATTCCAATTCGTATGACACCTTACTCGACATGTTTTGATAATGCTATACCCAAGTTAGCATTTAACCGCGAGGATTATAATGCACTTAAGAGTATATGGTATAGAGGAGGAGCTTGGCGGGCATCCGAGATGGCCGCTTGAGCACAGCGCTCTCCGGACCCTCGCCGCTCCCGGCATTTTATCCTGACTGAATCCTGATTTCCTGCAAGAATTCATGTGGAGGACGTTTGGCTGATGACCCTGGCACTTTTCAGAAATCGATTTGGACATTGGATTCCTGAGATATGGTGATCTGAACTTTTGGGCTCCGCCCTTGAGGTGCGCCCGGGACGGGGTGCGGTTCTGTGGCCGTCCTGGAATTGAACAACAGCGGCAGGAGAACGAGCCTTGTGGGTCCCCCTCCTAAGTTTCGGTTTCGATTCTGTTTCGACTTGGGCCGACAGTGTGCGTGTCGTGCAGGGACTGATACTTGGAGGCAGATCGGCTGTTGGGCCTTCCTGTGGACTATTTGCTGGTTTGGCGACCTCTACCCGTGTGGTGCCCTTTTTTGAACCTTTGGTCCTGCGATTTGGTGTCGGGCCCGTTGACCCTGGTGGCTCGCCTTGTGACGCGTCTTCAAGATGGCGGGCAGAGGGGACAGGGAGACGCGCAAGACGAAAACACCTCTGCGCGGAGCTCCGGTTCAATCAAATGTTATGGACCGCTATACCCATTCTAAGGGGTCCCCCGGAGCTGCCCTGCCTGGTCCTATTACAGCGTCCGATCGAGTTTTGGAGGAGTCGGCGGAGCCCTCCCTGCAGGACATTATGGGCGCCATTTCGGGCGTGAGGGAATCCATCGGCCTACAGTACGAGGCCTTGGCCCATAAACTTGACACTGTGGCTATTGAAGTGAATCTGATTCGTGCTGATCTCGGCAAGACGAATGAAAGGGTACAATCATTGGATATTAAATCATCCAGCCTCACGAAGGACGTATCGGAGCTCCAGACGGAGGTTGGGAATCTCCGTCGGGTGAACGACTTCATGACCCGACGCCTGGAGGATTTTGAAAATAGGGCACGTCGCTGCAATGTCCGTCTGGTTGGTGTACCGGAGAACCCAGAACCCCACTCGGTGGATCTCCTGGTTGAAGATCTGGTCTTGAACCACCTTGCCCCTTCTGGTCTTACTAAGTTTTTCACAGTGGAACGTGCACATCGTGTTCCGGGGGGCAAAGGTAAGCCGGGAGCCCCGCCGAGACCTATTGTGGCGAAGCTTTTCCACTACAGAGACCGGGACGCTATCCTGCAGGCTTCGCGGGTGAAGGGCCCGGTGGCCTTTGAAAATGCCACGGTGAACTTTTACCCGGACTTTTCCCAACAAGTTCAGAGACAACGGATGGAATTTCGTGGTGCCAAGAAACGTCTTCGGGACCGGGGCCTACGCTATGCTATGCTCTTTCCCACCAGGCTTCGGGTTGAGTAGAACGAGCGTACCCTTTTCTTTGATCGACCAGATGTTGTTAATGACTGGCTGGACTCCTTGCCTGACCGTCCTCCTGAGACCGAGCCCGCCGCTCACCCTGGTGGTGCCGAAGGTGGTGCGGAGATCTGACTGTTCGGCTCTCATGTCTTACTTTGAACACGTTTTCAGGAGTGTTGGCCGGTGTTCCTCTACAGCATAATTATTTTGTCTTTAGTTTGTTCCTTTTAGTTCTTGGTGTGGTCGGGGGGCGGGTGGAACGGGGGCCTTTCCTCCTCCGGGGTCTTTGTGTAGAATAGGGGTCCTAGGGCGACAGGCACACTGCAGGTTGGGGTGGCTCTTTAGCTTTTTGCAGGGGTGCAGGGTGGGGGGTGTTCCTTTTCAGTTTGGGGGAGGGGGGTTGGGAAGTTCTTTCTTTTCTGTGTGTTGTTTTCAAGGCGGATTGCTCCTGTGTTTGCTGCTGTTTCTGATGTCGTGCTCATGGACGTGGGGTCTTGGATCGGGTGGATGGGATGGGGGATAGAGGGTTAAAATTCGTTTCCTGGAACGTTAACGGTCTGGGAGATCGTATTAAGCGCAGTGTGGTTTTGAAATGTATACGACGTTTATCACCGGACATTGTTTTCCTGCAAGAAACTCATTTGATTGGAAATGTTTGTTATGCAATGAATAGGTGGGGCTACCGCCTTGTGGCACACTCGGGGTTTACCTCTGGTTCCAGGGGTGTGGGTATCCTTGTTCGAACCTCCCTCCCCCTGGCAATTGATGAGGTGATTCAAGATGACCGAGGGAGGTATGCGGTCTTGGTGGGTAGATATGAGGGCCGCACCCTATCTCTCTTCAATGTATATGTCCCCCCGGGTTTGCAGACTTCTACTTTCACTGATTTGGGCCGCGTCTTGTTAGATCTCCCTAATAGTACTCTCTTCCTGGCCGGTGATTTTAATTCGGTGCTTTCCGGCCTTCACGATCGCCATCCCCCTAGGGATACTCCGGCTGCTCAGCAGTGGTTGGGTGGGTTTCTAGATACCTTTGGCCTTGTGGACTGCTGGCGACTGTTGCATCCCACCCAGCTTCAATACACATTCCACTCTGGGGCACATGGCAGTTTGTCTCGGCTGGATTATTTCCTGATGCCCGCGGCCCAGTCGTCGGCGGTCAGTGAGATTTTGCATTTGCCGAGGGGTATCTCTGACCACTCGCCGCTCTGGCTTCGTTTTGAGGTTGGGGTGGAGGCAGCGGGCCGAGTAGCTCCCATTAACCCATGGTACCTTTCCTCCCCTGAGACCCGTAGCCTCTTGCTCAAGTCCATGGATGCGTATTTCCTGGACAACGAGGGGTCGGTCTCTTCGGCTGTGTCCCTGTGGGAAGCTTTTAAAACGGTGATTCGTGGACAGGCCCTTTCCTTGATTGTTGAAGCTAAGAAAGCCGGGAAGAGGGAGGTGGTAGACCTTGAGGGGGAGATTTCGGCTTTGGAGGACGAACTGGACTCTGGTGTCACACCTGAGAAACTTCACGCCCTGGGTTTGAAACAATTTGCCTATAAATCCCTGGTCACGGACGCTGCAAAGGTGATGTTTCGAGAACAACAAGGCAGGTTATATGATGTGGGTGATAAAGCGGGTAAACTCCTAGCGTGGTTGGACAAGAAAGAAAGAGTTAATCGTGTGGTGCCCGTGATTCAGTCTGCGAGTGGTGAGAATGTGACTGACCCGATTGCTATTGTTGACCGTTTTGCCGAATACTTCCGTGTTGTGTATGCTCCCGTGTCTGTGAGGGATGTGGCTGATTCTCGCCTTCTGTTGCGTGATATAACTCTGCCCTGTGTCTCCGACTTGGACCGTATTGCTTTGGACTCCCCTTTTACGGCTGATGAGATAGCTACTGCTATCCGTTCGCTCCGCTCGGGCAAAGCATTGGGCCCGAACGGGTTGCCTATTGAGTTGTACAAGTTACGTCCCGATAAGATGGCGCCGTATCTCCGCGATATGTTTTTAGAATCCCGAGAGCGGAACATCCTTCCCTACGATCAGCGTCTGGCGACGATAGTCGTCATCCCCAAAGATGGTAAACCGCGGGACCTTTGTTCCTCATATAGGCCTATATCCCTGTTAAATGTTGAACCCAAGGTTTTGGCGAAACTTTTGGCGTCCCGTCTTCTGTCGGTTCTTGGTGACCTGGTCCATCCGGATCAATCTGGCTTTATCCCGCATCGCAACACTGCTTTGAATCTACGTCGCCTTCACGGCGTGATAGCGAGGGCGGGGCTGTTGACGGAACCGGCCATTTTGGCGTCTTTGGATGCCTCTATGGCCTTCGATACTGTGGAGTGGCCCTATTTATGGGCGACTCTTGAGAAATTCGGATTCGGGTGCGAGTTTATTAGCTGGATTAAATTGTTGTACGCGGAACCTCTGGCGCAAGTTGTGGTGAATGGTAGGGTGTCGGCTCCCTTCTCCTTGGGCAGGGGCACCCGCCAGGGTTGCCCCTTGTCTCCGCTGCTGTTTGCACTCGCTCTTGAACCATTGGCGGCCTGGCTTCGGTGGGAACCGTCCCTTAAAGGGATTCGTTGGGCCCCGGACTTTGAAGACCGTGTCTCGCTTTATGCGGACGATATCCTCTTGTATCTTACCTCCCCTCGTAAGTCTTTATCCGTTTTATTTGACGTTCTCGCGTCCTTTGGTGCTAACTCGGGCCTTGTAATTAACTGGACCAAGTCCTGTGTATATGTTTTATCTGGTGTCTTGCCTCCGTTGCCGAGTAGACTTCCCATTCAGGTGGCTCAGGATGGCTTCAAATACTTGGGGATTTTTGTTACTTTGGACTCGTCCCTTCGCTTTGATCGTAATCTCCTTCCCCCGTTGCTTAGACTACGTTTGGACGTTGCCCGCTGGCGTAAACTTCCCTTATCTCCTCTGGGTCGGGCGGCCCTGTTTAAAATGATGTCATTGCCGCGATTTCTCTACGCTCTCCAGAACTTTTATGATCCTATCCCTAAGACCTATTTTCGGGAGATTGAGAGTCTTCAGAGACAGCTTATTTGGGATGGGCGTCCGCGCATTGCTCTCGCGAAACTTTCCATCCCGTGGTATGACGGGGGCATGGCGCTCCCCGACATTAAGAGATATTATTGGGCCTCCCACCTGTCTGCTATCAATCACGTTATGTTTTCGCCGGGTCGTAATCCGGCGTTCGAGATGGATAAACTTCAGCTCCCGGGAGGTGATTTTAACAGAGTGCTTTACTCTCGCTCCGCTGGGCGCCATCTTGTGGGACCTACATTGACTGCTTTGACTGTGTGGCGCGCTGCGAATGTGAGCTTGGGCTGGGAAGATCGCTTGACGTTGGCGACACCGCTTTATGCTTCGGAACGTCTGGGCGGTCTCTGGTCTACCAAGGGTTTCGACCGTTGGGATGTGATTGGGATTAGTAAGGTGGGGGATGTGTACTCTAAGGGTTCTGTGCGGTCGTTTCAGGCCCTCCAGGCTGACTATGGCCTGAATGGTCGGGAGTTCTTTCGTTATCTACAGGTCAGACACGCCCTTGCTTCGGTATTTGCTCCTGGTGAGATTCCGCCTGATTCTTCCCCCCTTGAAGACCGTATCCTTGACGGGCATCTTCCTGATAGCACTATCTCCCTGATCTATAAAAAGTTGATTAATAATCGGGCCGACCTACTGGTCCGACTTCGGGAAGCGTGGGTGGGCGATGGGTTGGAACTTGATGATGAGGACTGGCAATCGGCCCTCTCCTCCCGGAAGGAGGTGGCTATTCCGGCTCGTCTCCGTCTGGTTCAACTTAAGATCCTTCATCGGGTGTACGTTACGGGACCGCGTCTGGTGGTGATGGGCTTTTCCTCCGACGGGTTATGCAAGCGTGGCTGTGGTTTGAGTGCAACTTTTTTGCATATTCTTTGGGAGTGCCCGATGGTGGCTGCTTATTGGACGGCTGTGCTTGAAGTGATGGCTGTGGTGACAGGTGTGTCCTTGCGTCCGGAACCTCGTCGCTGTCTTTTGAATGTTTGGGAACCCACCGACTATTCGGTGGCCCAGACCAGATGGGCCACCTTGGGTTATATGGTTGCGAAGCGGGATATCGCGCAACTCTGGGGGGCCTCTAGGCCCCCTGACGTCTCGAAATGGGAGGATAATATGGACTGGTCCATGTTCCGTGAGAAGACTGTCTATGTGGCCAGGGGCAGACCCGGGGCGTGGACGAAGGTTTGGGGTCAATGGAATGACTACCGTGGCGACATTTGTACTCCTCCCCTTGTAGGCACTGCTGAGATTACCCTGTCTCCCTAGGCGAGCGTTCCTGGAACCCTTTATACAGGGGTTGTGCTGGTGTTTCCGGTTCTCCCCTCTGATCTCCTCGCCCCTCCCCACCCCCCCCCCCGATCTCCTTGGAGCTTGGAGCTCCGTTTATGTTCTCCTGCTGCTATACCCCCTTTACGTCCTTTGGGCTGACTGACAGTACTATACTTTCGCCTTGTTGTGTGCTTGTTCTTTCATATAAAATAAAATCTGTATTGTCCTGTATTTCGTGGGGAGTATTGCATTGTTGGTCGATTGTTGCCTCTGCGGGCAGGTATATTGTGTTTCGACTCCTCTTTAGCGGCCAGCCCGTGTGGTTGTAGGCCCATCCTTGTATTTTCTTGCTTACTCCAATAAAGGTTTTTAATAAAAAAAAAAAAAAAAAAGAGTATATGGTATAGCGTTATCATGGAACAGCTATTTGGACTTGGTTCCGCAAGCTGCAAACGGGCTCAGCTCATGCCAGAGCACCATCTCACATAATTCCAAGCACTCTGCCTTCAGGATTGATAAGGCCTGCCATAGGAGTGACTGATAGGAATATATGTGTCCATTTTAGGGTTAGATATAGGAATACTATATCTAAAGCAAAGGGTGTTTACACCACCTTGCCCCAGCTGTCGTGCAGCCAGTTGTGTCTGTTTGGGTGGCCAGCCAGGGGTGGCATAATACATGCTTCAGCCCCTGGTAGGCCCTGGGTACACCTATGCCCTGGATACCTAAGGTATGCTGTACAGGGACTGATAAGGTGGCCCAGTACCAATTGGTAAAATGCACCTAAGGTACATGGTTGTAATTTAGAGAGAGAACAGCTAGACTGTGGGTCTGATTAGCAGGCCCACAGCCAGGGAAAGTCGTAAACCAGTGAAGCAAAAAGCAAAAATCTGGGGTGGCCATGGGATTGCAGACCCCACTCTCCTACATAACCCCCCCCAAACTTAGGGACATTAAACTAACCATGACCAGGTGAGTCTTCTTGCTCTAAGTGGAAGTACCTGGAGAGACCATCTGCATTACCATGGTCAGTTCCTGGGCGGTGCTCCACTGTAAAGTCCATCCCCTGTAGGGAAATGGACCACCTAAGAAGTTTGGGGTTTTCACCCTTCATTTGATTTAGCCATAAGAGGGGCTTATGGTCGGTCTGAACTTTGAAGTGGGTACCAAACAAGTATGGCCTCAACTTCTTCAGGGCCCAAACCACAGCAAAGGCCTCCCTCTCAATAGCTGACCAACGTTTCTCTCTAGGGGTCAGCCTTCTACTTATAAAAGCAATGGGCTGGTCATGACCATCAATATTCAGCTGAGATAGAACAGCTCCCACACCCAACTCAGAAGCATCTGTTTGGACAAGGAAAGGTTTGGAGTAGTCTGGACTCTTGAGAATAGGTGCAGTGCACATGGCCTGCTTTAGGTCATCGAATGCCTTCTGACAGCTAACTGTCCACTGAACTTTCTTTGGCATTTTCTTACTTGTCAGGTCATTAAGTGGAGTCCCAATGGTTCCATAATTTCTGACAAATTTCCTGTAATAACCAGACAGGCCCAAGAAAGCTCTGACCTGTGTCTGGGTGGTTGGAGGAGCCCAGTCCTTTATGGCCTGTATCTTGCTCTCCAGAGGTTGAACTTGGCCTCTACCTACAAGGTGGCCCAAGTATACAACTTGACTCTGCCCTATCTGGCACTTAGTAGCCTTGATAGTGAGGCCTGCCTTTTGCAGGGCCTCTAAAACGTTCCTCAGGTGGATCAGGTGATCCTCCCAGGTGGAGCTAAAGACAGCAATATAATCTAGATATGCTGCACAAAAGTCATCCAACCCAGTGAGAACTTGGTTCACCAACCTTTGAAAAGTGGCAGGGGCATTTTTCAAACCAAAGGGCATCACCACAAATTGGTAATGACCCCCTGGGGTAGAAAATGCTGTCTTGGCCTTGGCATCCTCAGCTAACCGGATTTGCCAATAACCAGCTGTCAGGTCAAATGTACTCAAGAACTTGGCAGAAGCCAATCTGTCAATGAGTTCATCTGCTCTTGGTATTGGATGGGCATCTGTCTTAGTGACAGCATTGAGACCCCTGTAGTCTACGCAAAACCTCATCTCTCTCTTACCATCCTGGGTGTGAGGTTTAGGCACTAGAACTACAGGACTAGCCCAAGGGCTCTCTGAGGGTTCAATGACTCCCAATTCCAACATCTTTTGTACTTCAGTTTTTATGCAGTCCCTGACGTGGTCAGGTTGCCTGTAGATTTTACTCTTTATAGGCAGACTGTCTCCAGTGTCCACCTCATGTGTGCACCAGTTTGTCTGACTGGGGGTCAGAGAAAACATTTGTCTGAAGGATTGAAGGACTTGCCTACAATCCTGTTGCTGATGCTCAGAGAGGCTGTCAGAAAAAACTACACCATCTACTGACCCATCATCAGGGTTCTGAGTGAGCAGGTCTGGGAGAGGGTCACTCTCTTCCTCCTGTCCTTCATCTGTGGCCATGAGCAAGCCCATGTCCTCCCTGTCAACAAATGCTTTGAGCCTATTCACATGAAGTACTCTGTGAGGGCTCCTGGGAGTTACCATGTCCACCAAATAGGTGACTTCTCCCTTTTGTTCAATGATGATGTGGGGTCCAGACCATTTATCTTGGAGAGCTGCTGGGGCCACTGGCTCCAACACCCACACCTTCTGTCCTGCATGGTAAACAGTTAGGACAGCCTTTTGGTCATACAAAGCTTTTTGAAGTTCCTGGCTGGCCTCAAGGTTTTTAGATGCCTTCTCCATGTACTCTGCCATCCTGGAGCGGAGACCAAGTACATAGTCCACTATGTCAAGTTTAGGCTTTTTGAGAGGTAACTCCCATCCTTCCTTCACAAGCCATAGGGATCCTCTTACAGGATGTCCAAACAAAAGCTCAAAAGGGCTGTAACCAACCCCCTTCTGTGGGACCTCTCTGTAAGCAAACAGAAGGCAGGGTAAAAGGATGTCCCATCTTCGCCTAAGCTTTTCTGGTAACCCTTTTATCATCCCTTTGAGGGTCTTGTTGAATCTTTCAACAAGCCCATTGCATTGTGGGTGATAGGGTGTGGTGAATTTGTAATTGACACCACATTCCTTCCACATAGCAGTCAAGTATCCTGACATGAAGTGTGCACCTCTGTCAGAGATCACCTCCTTAGGGAACCCCACTCTGGAGAAAACTCCAACCAGGGCCCTTACCACAACAGGAGCTGTAGTGCTTCTAAGGGGAATAGCTTCTGGATACCTGGTGGCATGATCCACTACCACCAGTATAAATCTGTGCCCAGATGCTGTTGGGGGGTCCATTGGTCCAACAATGTCAATCCCCACTCTTTCAAAGGGGACCCTCACCACAGGTAGTGGTATAAGGGGGGCCTTTGTTGTGCCACCTGATTTGCCACTGGCTTGGCAGGTGATACATGAACGACAAAAGTTCTTGGTGTCCTCAGACATATGGGGCCAGTGAAAGTGTGGGGCAAGCCTGTCCCAAGTCTTATTCTGGCCTAAGTGACCTGCAAGGGGAATTTCATGGGCCAAGGTGAGAAGGAAACCTCTCAGAGACAAGGGGATGACTAGCCTCCTGGTAGCACCAGGCTTGGGGTCTCTTGCCTCAGAGTAAAGGAGTCCATCGTCCCAGTACACTTTATGGGCACCTGTGGCATTCCCTGCAGCCTCAGCAGCAGCCTGCTGTCTGAGGGGTTCAAGAGAGGAACAGTCTAACTGTGCCTGCCTCAAGTCTTCCCTGGAAGGGCCCCCTGTCCCAAGAAACTCAACCTGTTCAGGCTCAAGCTCTTCTAGGACAGTTCCTTCTGGGGTCTTGGGGTCAGTCTCCTGAGAGAGCTGATCCATCACCTGAGGCAGGGGGGAAGAGTCAATCTTACCCCTACTGCTCTTTCTCTTGGGTAGTGTCTGGTCCATTGTTCCAGGATCCAGCACTAGTTCAGCTGGGCATTTCTTGGCCTGTGACCTAGTCACAGCAAGGACATGTGCTGACAAACCTAACATTTCCACATGAGTCCTATACTCCACATCTGACCATAAGGAGGATTCCAAATCATTGCCCAAAAGACAGTCCACAGGGAGGTCTGAACTAACAACAACCCTTTTGAGGCCGTTTACCCCTCCCCAGGAGAAGTTAACAAGTGCCATACTATGGGAGGTAGTGGCATTGCTAGCATTGGTCACCAGGTAGTCTGCTCCCAGTATTACCTGGTCAGGGTCCACAAAGTTAGGTGTCACCATGGTGACACTGGCACAAGTGTCCCTGTAGGCCTGAGCCATTTTTCCATTAATCAAAGGCGTCTGCCTGTACTTGCCCAGAGTACTGGGACTTATTGTAGGGGTCATATCCATGTCCCCAGTACAAACAAGAACAGCCTGAGTAGGTGTTCTGACTAAGTCAGAGCCCGCCTCAGTTCCCAGGGTTAACCCCACTATAGCCTTAGGAGGATTACTACCACTACTAACTGTACTAGGGGGTGCAGGTGCCTTAGGGGCAGCAGTGGTAGGAGTTGGGCTTTTCTTGGTGCACTCATTAAACCAGTGAGTATTACTTTTGCAGTATTGGCACCATGGTTTCTTCTGACCATTCTTCTTCTTTTGGGAATTCTGGGACCCACCCTCTTTAGATTGTTGGGGCCCTGTTGAAGACTTCTGGTCATTTTGCTTATTCTCATTACCCTTGGGATCTGCTTTCTTCTGGCCACCACCCTGGTTCTGGTTCTGCTGCTTGACCCTTGTCCTGACCCATCTGTCTGCCTTCTTTCCCAATTCTTGGGGAGAGGTCAGAGCTGAGTCAATAAGGTGCTGATGCAACAACTGATTTTGACAATTACTTAAGATTTGTTCTCTCATAATTAGATTATACAATCCTGTGTAATCAGTAACTTTACTTCCCATTAACCAGCCTTCAAAAGCCTTAGTGGCACAATCTACAAAGTCAGCCCAATCTTGAGACTGAATTTTCTGGGTGTCTCTGAACAGCAACCTGTACTGTTCAGTGGTTAAGCCAAACCCATCAATCAGTGTATTTTTCAAGACTTGGTAATTGTTAGCATCCTCAGCTCTAGTAGTGAGGAGCTTATCTCTACCTTTACCTTCAAAGGAGAGCCACAAAATAGCTGCCCACTGACTCTGGGGGATGCACTGGACAGTGCAGGCCCTCTCCAAAGCAGTCATCAATTTGTGGATGTCATCCCCTTGTTTAAAGGGGGGCACTATTTTACTCAGGTGTCTAGTATCAACACTCCTTCCTTTATCCTTAGGGATATTGCTGCCACCAGTGGGGACTACCCCACTTAACTGTTGCTCTCTAGCAAAGGCAAGCTTCTCCTTGGCAAGGGCAAGTTCTTCCCTCTGAATCCTCAGATTAGCCTGTTTCATCCTTGCTTCATGTTCTCTTCTCTGAGGGGAAGTCAGTCTCCTCTGGGGAGAGATCATTCTCCTCTGAGCAGAGGCATGAGAGTGCACAGATCTATTGGAGTCCCTAGAATGAGATCTATCTCTTCTAATTCCAAAATTAGGCCTGCTTAGGGTCAGTACTGGGGGTCCCCCAGATCCTTCCCTATGTAGGTCTAAGTTGGCCCTAGTAAGTCTGACTAGCTCAGGACCATTGTCTGCCTCATCCCCAGAGACTTCCTCTTCCTCCTCTTCCTCCTCCTCCTCTTCTACATCTTCTGTTTCAGGGAGGTTGGAGTCTGGGTCACCACGAGTACCTTCTAAGGGGGGCATGCTCCCATCTGTCTGAGAAGCTTTTCTAGCATCATATGTCTCTAAGAGACCTAACAGAAAAGGAGTGGTAGGGTTAGAACCCTGTTTTAGTTTCCTGGAGGTACACAATTGTCTCATCTCCTGGAAGCTAAGGCCTGCATATCTGGAAGTGACCTGTGGAGGGTCATCAGCCACAAGGGGAGTCTCTGAAGACTCTCCATGGGTAGACATGCTTCTAGTGTGGTGTAAGTGATGCACCTACCTACACTATGGGTTTACCTACTGATCCCTTGCTAAGAGTTGTAGTCAGGGTGTGCTAAGCCCTGTTGCACTACAACAGCTGGTTCAGTAGAACTCAGAGTATTCTAAGTTAAGTTATATGTACCTGGGTACTTATGTGATCTTTCAATTGATATTCTTAGGATATGTGCGAGGTAAAACAACAGCAAGCTCAAATCCCAACCGCTGCACACCAATGTGAGAAGTTGGCCTGATATATAGTGCTCACTATTCTAGTGATCACTGTGTATCATACCGAACAACCCTTATTGATGATTGGTTGTAAGTCAACCTTTCAGACCAGCTATCCTAGTAGCATGGACACGAGCAGTCTTCAGGCTAAACTCTAGAGGGCGTGTTAAGCCAGCTGTTTTACCATCACATATACCCCTTGAACACCAAGTGAAAGGACACCACACAAGTTGTTATGAGAATAAAGGATATTTATTTATAACAAGTCTACCCTGAACTCTTTATGAGTCAGGGAGCTAAGCACAATACAAAACTCTTACGAAAATACTTTAAGTTGCACAATTTACACAAATGCCCGAGGGGCACGAAAAACCATATACACAAAAAGTGGAATGCGAAATACTAGCAGGTAAGTAACAAGATCCAGAGGCTTCAGGATCGCTAGGACTACACTACTGAACCTTAAGATTACGAGCAGGAGGCCTAGGGAGATCGGGTGCAGAGTGTGCACTCTCACGTGGGATGCGGGAAGAAGTCTATGGATGCTAGCGTTTCTAAAGTTACTGTTTCCGGACGAATCCGACTAGATAGACTGAAAACGACAAAGGATCTGGACACTTAGATAGTGAACCTGTGCTGGAGTACCGAGATACTCAAGTTACCTAGCCCAGGGGCCGCGGCTGCATAGGGTTCAAAAGACGTCGGGAATCCTCGTTGAAGTCTATGGAGCCTGAAAGAAGAAGTTGCTGGCAACCGACCAGTGAAGAAGTTCGTTGTGATCCAAGGCTGGATCAGTGAAGGAGACGACCTGAAAGCAGAGGGGACTCAGTTCTTAATCACTAGCCAGTGATAATGTGGGCACCAGGATGGCACCGGATGAAGTCACCTCGACCAGGTGAGTGGGCGACGCTGGACTCTGCAGTCACACGGGCTAGAAGGCGTTGTCAGCGTCCAGGCTGGAGGTGCGAGCTGTCCCACGAGGCTGTCGGCGATGCTGGACTCAGGGTTTGAGCAACAAACCTTGGCAAAGGCAAGCCCACGCGGTGGAGTCAAGATGGCGTCTGGAGTGGACCAGGAGGGTCCAGGGTACTTCTTGTTGGACAGGAAGCAAGGGCCAGTCTAGGGGACCTAGACCAGCGGTGAAAACGTCGTGGTACGTCTTCAAGAGGGTCACTAGCCAACGGGCAAGTGACCGGACAACGTGGCAAGCAGCAAAGAAGCAGAAGGGCCCCACGCAGATATCGTGGATGCTGGGAGGCTGGACTTCGGTGCTGGAGCTGCTTAGGGTTAGGGCTTCTCAAACCCCAATGCACTTACTCGAGGGTCTCTCGGGGGTCGTGCTGGTGAAGCATCGTGCAGGTCTTGAAGATGGCCGGTCCCACGGGTCTCGTCACACCCATGAATCTCAGCTGGGCTGGATGATGTAGGTAGAGGTCAGAGATGGCAGGGAATCCGGGTCTCGTCGAGCTGGGCAGTCTTGATCCGGAGGATGGACGTGCAGCAAACCGCAAGAGCTTCGATGGTGCCTGCTGGTGCAGGGTGGCTACTCCTTAGCCACAAGGGAGAGTCTTCAGAGAAAGTCAAGAGTTCCTTTCGTGGAAAGTAGTTCAAGATTCAAGATTATCTAATTTGGGAAGGGGGCCTGCTCCTACCTTTATCCTAAGAAAAGGGGCTGGCACACGACTAAGTCCTGCCCTATGGGTGGGACTAGGAGGGGGGTGGTTACACCCCTCTCCTTTGTCCGGTCTCTCCCCAGCTCAGGGGCTGGTGTGCCCCAGGAACTGGTTTGAGCCGGCATATGCACAGTGAGCACCGGGGTGCCACTTGCAGTCACCTTCCTTTCAGCCCTGCCTACCTGGGATACACAAAATCCTGTCTGGGATGGTGCTAGCACCGCCCCTGGCAGGAAACCCTTTGTCCAGGCCTCCGTTGCTGGAAGGACTCCCAGCAGCAGGAGGGCCGACTGGTGTCTCGGTGGCAGCATCCATTTTGTGGAGCTGAGGCTGTGTCTGACTTTAACCGGGGTTCACAGTTACATACATGTCGTGTCCCTCTAGAAGGGTGGATTGCTAACCCCGTCGCCAGAATTGGCGAGGGGTTAGTATTCCAATTCGTATGACACCTTACTCGACATGTTTTGATAATGCTATACCAAAGTTAGCATTTAACCGCGAGGATTATAATGCACTTAAGAGTATATGGTATAGCGTTATCATGGAACAGCTATTTGGACTTGGTTCCGCAAGCTGCAAACGGGCTCAGCTCATGCCAGAGCACCATCTCACATAATTCCAAGCACTCTGCCTTCAGGATTGATAAGGCCTGCCATAGGAGTGACTGATAGGAATATATGTGTCCATTTTAGGGTTAGATATAGGAATGCTATATCTAAAGCAAAGGGTGTTTACACCACCTTGCCCCAGCTGTCGTGCAGCCAGTTGTGTCTGTTTGGGTGGCCAGCCAGGGGTGGCATAATACATGCTTCAGCCCCTGGTAGGCCCTGGGTACACCTATGCCCTGGATACCTAAGGTATGCTGTACAGGGACTGATAAGGTGGCCCAGTACCAATTGGTAAAATGCACCTAAGGTACATGGTTGTAATTTAGAGAGAGAACAGCTAGGCTGTGGGTCTGATTAGCAGGTCCACAGCCAGGGAAAGTCGTAAACCAGTGAAGCAAAAAGCAAAAATCTGGGGTGGCCATGGGATTGCAGACCCCACTCTCCTACAATCCTGTCCTATGTGGGCATAACCCATCATGCATTGATTCAGTGCACACGATTTACACGTACCCATTTTTTGTCATGGTACACTCTATCCCTGATATTTCACTTATTATTGTTTAGTTGCAGTATATGACATTACATGGTGCATTTATTTATTTGATCATTTTTTTATAGCACGAACATGACCCATGCTGGTATCAGAGTTCTTTACAAATTTACAGAGAGCAGAGAAATAATATCATATATGAGAAAAAAAATAACAGTATGCAACTGGGACTGAGTATGGCCTCCACCCCTTAGTCGGAAGGCCTAGTATTAAAGAATGTTTGTGGTGTGATACCAGCTTGTGTGATAGGAGTAGCCAATAGGTCTTGCTTTTGAGACCATATACATATTTAGTTATGCAGCACAATATCCTTTGTGCAACAACATCAACCGTTGCATGGCTAAACACTTATAAAGGTCCCAAAGGTGAGGCCTCTTGGCTATGCCAATACTTGTTCTACGTGGTAAACAACCTTTACAACGCAACTTTTACATCGCAGAGCCTTTACAACGCAACCATTACAACGCAAACTATTACAACGCATTGCCCTGGGGGGCGCTCTAGGATAGGGAATAGGTTAATTTACTATCCAATAACCTTCCCTAGTGTCCACGGGGACTGGAGTTGGAAAAGTAAATTAAACTATTCACTATCCAGCACCCCAAAGCACTATGCGTTGTAATGGACTGCGTTGTAATACTTGCGTTGTAAAGGCATGCGATGTAAAAGCATGCGTTGTAATGTCATACATCCGTTCTACGTTGCTCATGGAGCAGATTTGACTTTTTGTATGCCAACTTCACTCCACAGATGAAATAAAGAGAGGCAAATTTCTACGCAGTCCCTTTTCAATTAATATTTTCTACCAGCCATACCCATGAGTAATCATCAAGTGAAGGGTATATGTGCACTTGCACATTTCTTTTTCCCTATCAGAAAAATATTTTTCCCTATGGAGAATCCCTTTCCTTACACCCTATTAAATATGCAGCCTTCTTTTTTCACCACTGAAGCAGTTTTGTAGGTGTTTCCTTGGTGGGAACCAACCTGGAAATATTTGTGAATTTACCCACAATGATACATTTGCGGGTGTTCACTGAACTTTAGGAATTAGCACAATCTAAGATATGTTACCAGATATGTCATAATAGTAATTGCAAATTATAAGAGTAAGATTCCACCATTCCTGATTCTCGAAAAGCAGGTTGGGTTCTCTTGCTAACTGTGGGGTTTGCACACAATTATTTGGAACTACGACACACTAATCTTTTGGGAATGACACACTGCATTGGATATTGCAGTAACCTGCAACGGTAGTCAAGAATGTAATGCCCTAAAACAATATGTCGCCCCTCAGCCTATTTTTCCTATTACAGATCTATAACCTGAATATGACTGAAGCTGCACACAAAGAAATGACACAGCGTTCATGCATTTCTTTACACCTTTGGATCAATGTAAACATTTTTATAAATTGCCTTATACAGGCAAATATTTCTTTATATTGTACAGAAATAGACACCATTGAAATTGCAAATTCTATATTTCCAGTAGCAGCAGTGTGGTATTCATAGTGCATGCCACAAAACTGCAATGTTCCTCTTATAATGGACAAGATGTAGGTGTGAAGTTGCTGTTCATGCCACAAAAGTGCAATGTTCCTCTTACGATGGACAAGATATAGGTGTGAAGTTGTTGGTCATGCCACAAAATTGCAATGTTCCATTTACCAAGGACAAAATGTAGTTGTGAAGTTGTTGGTGGCATTCTGCTCCTCTCGGTAGACAGCAGTAGGAAGGTCTTTAGGTCAGGGCAGGGTCAGAATAGACGCACATAATTAAAGTCGCGGTTTCGAATCTGAGTGATACCTAATTTGCCAAAGACCTGCAGAGAAATCAATATACATTTTAGAGAATAGACAACATATGCAGTGCAATTTTCTCAAACACTATAAACAACAGTTTTTCTGCTCAATCATTCACGCTATTTTAAAGACCTTGGGACAAATATTTCATTGCCTTTCAAGCAATAACAGATGGACTAGTTCATTTTCGATTTAGGAATATTGAGTAATAGTATAAAAACCTGTAAATGGGTAATTCAATTTCAGCACAAACCTAAATTAACATTAAAAAAGGTTGTCAGCAGAAAGATGAGCAAAACATATGTGCTTGCATATTTTATTTTCCACTTTGTTTACTTTCCAGATAAGCCATTTACAGTTTCACAATGTAACAATGTATCTCATTTTTTTATTTTTGTAGACTTGCGTCCTTTGTTCGTCTGTGATGTCCTTCTGTTTTATCAAGTGGACAGCTCTTCTGTGGATGTAAAAAGCTGGCTTTCTATGTAGTGTACCAAAACGAAGTATACTAGGCACAAAGTCCAGACGACACTTATTGGCTTACAGGGGCTTGCTTTAACAATCCCAAAGTGCTCGATTTGTGGTATTGTGTTGAGCAGTTTAGGCTTATCAGAAGGGAGTGTTTGAGCATTTGTTGAACACAAAGTCAACAAATGAAACACACACTCAATAAGAAATCTGAGACAAATTTAGAAAAGTAACACAATGTTTTATATAGTATTTAGCCAATAGACCTTCTAGATCAGGTAAGTATTTTAGTTTGTTATTGTTTTTACACAGTAAAACAGTTGAATAACAAAGCTGTCATATTTGAGGCATGAGCCTCTAGCGCAGTAATGTTATTCTATGGAAGGAAATGACATGTACCGCATACTAGTATTTGCAAACGGTTGTAGAGGACTTAGGACTTAAGGTGCTTGGGTCAAGGTTCGAAGTACCATCAGCAGTCTGGGTTTACCTGCCATGGTGTGTTCAGGTGCACAGGTGCTGATCGTGATGGTAGCCTCGAGCGTGGTTAACTATCAAAGTTTAAAGGTACCTGTCAAATCAACTGCAAAAAGGGACTTGGGTACAAATCTGGTGGAACCCAAAAGGGGGCTCAGCTCGTGGGGACTTCTAGGCACAGTCTGAAGACGTGTACTCGGGCTGTGGGGCTTGGGTGCAGAGGTGCTGGCTGGCAGGCCACTTAGTGTTGGAGGCTCTCACGGTTCTCAGTTTACCTGCTGAGGAGGGAAAAGAAACACAGCAGGTCCACTCTCGATGTGGAGCTTATCTTTCCTGAAACCCGTTGACGTGCAGTTATGCTTTGGTGGCGGCCGGACTGGCACCAACAAGCCTTGGTGGGCGCAAGTGCCCCGGTAGTCAGGGTATTGGTGCAGGGGTGCTGCTGGAGGGTCTAGCAGTCTAGCAGCATCTCAAAACTCAACCGAGAGAAGGGGCTGACCTCATAGAGCCTCAGGGGCCTCCTCCTGATGCACTGCTCCTTCGGTGGGCCTCATGGTCAACACCACAGGCTACCATACAGATGCTTTCAGTGCCTGTAGATGCAGAGGGATGGCTCCTCCACCCCAAGGGAGATACTGCTTGGATGTTGAAGTTTCTGGATGGTCCTCCACAGCTCTGGGAGGATGCACAGCTTTTGGATGAGTCGGTCTGTGCAATTGTCGAGGTTCCAGCAGCACAGCAGAGTTTGGCACCAAGTAGTGGTAAAGTTCTCAGTTCTCACAGTGACTGCTCTTTTTTGTGTCCTTCCTTCGGTTCTCAGTAGACAAATCTGAGTCCTGATGTCAGGGGAACCCCAAAATGCTGAATATAGTGTTGCGGGGAGTATGGACTAGTAGTAAATAGGCTACTTACCTCTGGGGTGACTACACCCTCTATATGACCACTTCCCGGGGAGAGTGGGCATACACATGACCCAGAGGTCCTAGTTTCACCAAATCCAAGATTGTGAAAGCCTTCTTTCATTGTTCACTTCGGGTAGCCCATCTTAGGGGTGTGACTAGCCTGTAAGTGAACATGCCTTTTGACTATCTAATTTCTCGCCTGCTCTGGTGATAAATGGGCCCCAGGGCAGAGAGTGGCATTCCCAGATCCAGGGGAAAGCTGGGGTTGTATATCAAAGGCGGCAGAGGCTTTGAAACCTCTGGCTTTGATATCCTAAATTTGCTAGCCATCCTGTTAGAGAAGGTGTAATCACCTTCCTCCGGACAGGCATTGTTTCTGACCTCAGGGAGCGCAAGTTCTCACCTGCAGGGGTCATAAACTCATCTGTGGTGGCAGGCTGGGAGATTCCAGTCAGCCAGTACACTAAGAGACTAGTAGGAGTCAGGGGGCACCTCTAAGGTGCCTCTGAGTCCATCTCATAATAAATCTAGTACCAGCATCAGTACAGATTTATTAAGACGAGGTGTTTGATACCAAACAACATTATTTTCAGTGAAGCCATTATGTAGCTGGGTAATTCATAATGAACAGTGCCCAGTACATGCTTTAGGTGGCTTCCTGATCACTTGCAATGTTGTAGCAATGGAATCAGACATCACAGGTGAAAATCTGCTCATACAGATATGTCCTACCATATAATATAATGCACCCTCCCTTAGGTCCGCTGTAGGGGTGACTTACATATTATATGCAGTGCACAGGGGCATGGCAAACAGTGCGTGTGTCATATCGTGTTTTCAGATTGTTTTGCAACATTTCACGCAGCGTGCAATTGCAGCCTGCATGCAATTTGTGTGTAGGTTCCTTAGGGTGGCATAGTACATGCTGCAGCCCTGGGAGACCCACTTTAGTATCCATGTTCTAGGTACCAGGGGTACCAATTACTAGGGGCTTCCAGGAATGAAAAAGTCCTTGCCAACTGGGTTACAATTAGACATTTACCTTGTTTTATGGGAAAGAGCACTGGCACTGGGGGCCTGGTTAGCAGGGATACAGTGCACTTTTGGTCAAAAAGCATCAGTACTAGGGCAAAAAGTGGGGGTGACCATGTCACAAAGGGGTACTTTCCTACAACAGATGTGAATAAAACAGCTGCTGAATAGTTCCACACATACTGCTATGCTTCTCTGTTACAAGCACTAGCAAAGGTTAGGAGACATAAATACTTAAAGAGCTATTTTAAAGTTCAGGAAGCCATAGCTACAGTTCTAGAGAAGAGCATTTTTGTTGAAGATTACTTAAATAGATTTGTGTCGGGTGGAGCCTTAGCTAACTCTATCATAGGTTTCCTACATGGAACATAACACATTTTAGTAGATTATCTTTGTGCGCAGTGGAGCTTGGCCTTCCTTGCACGGTGTACCGCAGGGCCTGGTCGTGAGGCAAGGCCCTGCAGGCAATCCTTGCTCTCACTTTGTGCACAGCGGTGATTGGGCGCATGCAGAGGGAAACCTGAGGCCAAGTGGCTAAAACCCGCTGTGCACAACCAAAGGCTGTGTACAGCAGGCGTTGGCCAACTGCTGAGAGTTGGGAGCAATAAAACCCCTACTGTGCATGGCCAAAGGTGGTCCCCAGTGGGAGCTGGGTGCCAGTGGAGGGCCGAAAATAAGGCTGGGCTGTGAGGATGGGCTTTGTGGTCAATCTTTGCTGTGCAAAGCCTAAGGCCTTGTTCAGAAGGGGTTGTGCTTGAAGATGGATGGGTGCAGGGACAATTTACAATATGATAAAAAAAAACATAATTCATTTAAATAACGAAAGGTTAAAGGGATGTTAGGTGTTGAAATGAGACAAGAGCTAATATTAAAATCTCAATAACCACTGAAATACACCAGGATAGTTTAGTCAATTAACTATGACTTCCGCCACACCACGCACATATTATGATCTCACATATCACATGGCTTATGACATGTTAAATGACATAATAGATGACATCACCCATTAGATTTAAAGAATATTGTTTACATTTGTTATAATTTGCATATTATAGTGGGTTTTGGGTTATTTAACATTAGTTCTTGTTTCATTTAAACACCTCACTATAGCGTTGTTGTTTTTTCATTGAAGATATGTAAATATATATATATATGTGTGTATAAATGTATATATATATATATCAATGAAAAAACCATAGGTTTCAGGCAGGTTATAGTTAGGAATTATCATTTAAAAAGCCTTAGAAATTCATTGAAAAAACCATAGGTTTCAGGGGTGTTATAGTTAGCTGGACATTTCACTCATTCAAAACCATTGAAATTCCTCCGTTATAGTTAGTTGTACTAACTGTAACTCTCGTGCCCGCAATCCACTGGTGATGATGTCACATATTACATAATTCATGACATGGTCAGTGACATCACTGATGACATCACTGATGACATCTCAAATGACATAACTGATGACATTTCAAAGGTTTTTTTAAATGACAATTCTTATTTATAATGTTGACCACTTCCCCATATTTTCAACAAGAAACCAAATCTGCAATGCTACCTAAAAAATCAGGCAATAGTTTCACTTACCACTAACAAATTAACATCTATATTTAACTAATGTAAGAACGTCGACTATGTACTGCGTGAATTACATCCAACTCACACCCATATTTAAAGAACAATATGTGATGGAGGTTCTAATTATACACTTCCGACACCTAAAAAAAATCACAATACCCAGCGCCACCACCACCACAACCACCCCCCCGGACCCCTCCACACTACTACCTCAGAGGCAGCGCAAAACAGGAAATGGACCTTTCCAAAATAATATATCCCCTCAACAGCACACTAGTACAATGTACAAAGATTTGGCAACCAAGTAGGCATAAGGGAAAGAACTCGAACATCAACAATAATGTACACAACGCTAAGACTACCGGTGAAATACTTTACACAATTCACTATAGAAACCAAAAACTTTTCCGTGTGCAGATATACCATTGATACGTGTAGTGTACTGAATAGAAAACGCAACCATATTATCTCAGACACTGGGGAATATTTCGGTCATGTAGCTGTGCTCACTCCCCCTTTGAAACAGAAGCAGAGTGGGCTAGTCAAACGTAAACAACGTCAATGTAAGACTATAAATAATTAGGCTAGGCCTTGGGCGTGGTACACTTCTGCAAAGAGAAGAGACTGCGCCGAAGCGAAGGTCCGCACCCTGCCACGTGGCTGCCGCCATGACCACGTGCCTCCTCAATACAGGCCCATTGAGAACTCAGCACCACAGCCCCGCAAACTTATGTCTGTATCGACTACTGTCTTCGATCTACACTGCGAACAGCAGGGTTTACAACTTGAATTCAACTTTGGATCTAAATTTCTCGTCGGTATCTGTGCTGAGTACTTCCTTCAATCTACACTGCGGTCAGTAGAATTGACAACTTGATACCATTTGCGCTTCAGTACTACAGAAAACATTGAATTCAGTCTCAATTTATTTAAAGCAGAGACAATTGTACTATGTCCTAAGATTTTGTTAAAGTATGAACAGTAGGAAATTCAGCCTTCATTTATTTAATGCAGAGACAATTCTACAATATGTCTTCAGATTTTGTTTAAATAAGTGACAAAAAGCATTTGTCCATGTCTGTGTCAACAACTGCCTTCATTCTACACTGCGGACAGCAGGGTTCACAACTTGAATTCAGCTTTCCACCTACAGTATGGACAGTAGGGAAATCAGCCTTGATTTATGTAATACAGAGACAATTCTACTGTATTAACAGATCTTTTTTACATAAGTCACAAAAATCATTCGTCGATATCTGTGCTGACAACTGCCTTCGATATACATTGTGAGGGCAAACTTGGAGAAATGGCTACTAATGAAGCATCTTCTGATTCAGAACACTCTGGAAATTAAGAATGTGTGCCTCAACTTCCCCCTCCAGAGAAGTATACATCAATTGTCTGGAAGTTTTTTACTTTTCCTCCGATGCAGAAGAAGGTTAATGCTACCAAAGTCACTTGCAAAATCTGCAAGGTGATGCTGTGCAGGGGTGACCCTACAAAAAAATAGTCTTATGGAACAGCAAATATGAAGAGACATCTTCAGACAAAACATCCGGGAAACTTCGCAAGAGAGAAATGAGGAGACTAAAAGACTTCTGCCTTTGATCTACAGTGCGGTCAGTAGAGTTTACAACTTGATATCAGTGGTGCAGAAGCACTACAGACAACACTGAATCCAGTCTTGACCTCATCTTTTGTTAAACTATGAACAGTAGGAAATTTAGTCTTCATTTATTTAATACAGAGACAACTGTTCTATATGTCTTCACAATTTGTTTAAATAAGTGACAAAAAGCATTCCTCGATGTCTGTCAACTACTGCCTTCAATCCACACTGCATTCAACAGGGTTCACAACTTGAATTCAGCTTTCCATCTACACTACGGACAGCATTCAAGTTAGCCTTGATTTATATAAGGCAAAGACAATTTTGTTAAATGATGCAACAAAAAACATTCCTCAATGACTGTACTGAGTACTGCCTTCAAATATAGACTATGATCAACAGAGTTCACCACTTGATACCAGTTCATGAGTCCTGTATGCAACAGTCAATGTATGGAGTACATTACAGATAATGCAGTTCAACCTAAGATGTACATTGCGAACAGCAGGGTTCACAACTTGAATTCAGCTTTTCATCTACACTACGGACAGCATTCAAGTTATCCTTGATTTATGTAAGGCAGAGACAATTTTGTTAAAGGATGCCACAAAAAACATTCCTCAATGAGTGTACTGAGTACTGTTTTCAAATGTACACTGCGATCAACAGAGTTTACCACTTGACACCTCAAGCGCTGAAGCACTACAGACAACATTGAATTCAGTCTCTATTTATGTAAGGCAGAGACAATTGTACGGTGTCCTCAGATTTTGTTAACTGTGACAAAAAAGCATTCCTCGATGTTTGTGTCAACTACTGCCTTCAATTTACACTCAGCAGGGTTCACAACTTGAAGTCAACTTTGCATGTATACTACAGACAGTAGGGAATTCCACCTTGATTTATTTAATGCAGAAACAATTGTACTCTATGTGTTCTCATTTTGTTAAAATTCACATGAATTATCGCAAAGAAGAGTGAAGAGTTTTATGTCACGGTGAGACATACTATCCCTTTTAAATGTCCCGGAAATATACATAATTTAATAATGTATTCTATATATGTTCTATCTTCCACTTTCACCATGATTGCAGATGATGCAGTCCACCCTAACATCTACATTGTGAACAGCAGGGTTTACAACTTGACTATAATCGGTTAAGAAAACCAAATGCTCCCAATCTGCAACATCGCCACCAGACATACGTCCCCATTTTGAGAAAGTTAGAATGCACTGCGTGAAGTGCAATTGTTTAATTTGTTATGGGAAGCAATCAGTAGACCTAGTTTGCAGAACAATTGATAACCAGCGATGGTAGTTTTTTTCCCCCCTCAAACTACATGCAATCCAGTATGCAACATTCAATGCTTTGAGTGCAGCCCGTTCAGACCACGCATCATCGCAGGGTGAGCACACGCTAAACACCAGACGTACCACTAACTCAGTACACCATAAATAATCGCCCCAGGCTTTATTAAGTTCAGTAGTAAAAAAATATTACCCCCCACTGCGGCCTATCCGGACCACGCATCATCGCAGGTTATGTACACGCTCAGTCCCAAAGGTACTACTAACTCAGTGCACCATAATTCATCGCCACATGGCCGTATTCAGGCAGAATTTAACTGATTCTTCATTCATTATTTATAAAATACGTACCAAACAAAGTAACGTCCCTCAAACCTACACAAAAATCGCCACATGGCCTTAGTAAGCCAGAATTCACAAGACAAAAAACATTACTATCAGTATGGCCTGCCCAGACCACACATCATCGCAGGCTCCACAGAACCTTGTTGTTTAGGGTACCACTAACTGAGTGGAAACCAAACTAAGTATAATGCCTATCAAACCCTACACAATATCCCTTTAGTATGCTTCCTTCAAAAACATTTTTTATATCACTTATAGATTTAGTTGAATAATAAAATACACGCTGCATACATGTTCTATCTTCCACTTCAATCATGATTGCAGATCATGCACTCCAACCTAAGATCTACACTGCGGACAGCAGGGTTTACAACTTGAATTCACCTTTGCATCTACACTACAGACAGTAGAGAATTCAACCTTGATTTATTTAATGCAGAGACAATTATACTGTATGTATTCAGATTTTGTTAAAATAAGTGAAAAAAGCATTGTTCTATAACTGTACTGACTACTAGCTTCGATGTACACTGTGCACAGTAGGGTTCACAACTTGAATTCACCTTTTGATCTACACTACAGACAGCATTAAATTCAGCCTCGATTTATTTAGAGCAGAGAAAAAAATTGTGCTGTTGCACTGCTAGTATGCGCAAGCACCTTCAAACGCTGCATCGTGTGAACTATGGTCACAGAGAATGTAGAAGATTGCGCCAAAATGTACCTCCACCACCGGCAATAAAAAGTACCTCTGGGGTATCACCTTCAACACTGCCACCAGACATACGTCCCCAATTTGTGAAAGTTAGAATGCACTGCGTGAAGTGGAATTGTTTAATTCGTTATGGGGAGCAATCAGTACACCTAGTTTGCACAGCATTGATAACCATTGATGCTAGTTTTTCCCCCCCTCATAGTACATATAGTCCAGTATGCAACAGTGAATGATTTCAGTGCAGCCCGCTCAGATCACGCATCATCGCAGGGTGAGCACACGATAAACACCAGACGTACCACTAACTCAGTACACCGTAAATAATCGCCACGTGCCCTTGTTAAGGCAAAATTCAATAGTCAAACACATTTTTACTAATGCGGTCTGCCTGAACCACGCATCATCGCAGGCTCCACACAAACCTTCCTTACCTTAGTGCACCAAAACTCATGAACTCTTTATGATAGAATCTTCTGTGTATTATTTCACATACAATGCTCCTACCGTTGTAGAGCAGAAGTCATAAACTGTTTATGATTAAATATCTGTGTATGATATCATGATTATTATTCTACTTGTTACCAACAAAAACGTAATAAAATGGAGTCGAGCACACGTGCCCGTACCCACTTCAACTATCTATCTGTGTCTGTGTATTTATTATCTTTGTAAAATGCTGCTCCTACCACATTATATTGTGCTATAAATAGCGTATGCAACCATCTTACCTGTGACAGTAAGTGTGGGCTATTCCTCCTTTAAAATGTTTTTTTTTAGCATATTTATGTAGCGCAAAATCAACCCAAAACTATATCAGCAATTTACATGAGCACCGTATTTACAATACATTTTCAGGCACGCGTACATTACGTCATTACTCTACAATAACAGGATGTGGACGCAACTCCGAGCCTCGAACACTGATTTCCAGCACCAAGTTCTAAAGTGTTCCTGAATAACCACATACGTATATATATTAGCTGCCCTTCATGTGCCAAAAACTGCAACTTAAACCTTTCACAGCCCTGTATTACTACAGCTACAACACTCCACTGAATGTACAACAAACTTTCATAATCACAGAAATGCATCATGTCCACCATCTTTTATGTGTGCAACTATGAATGAATATAGAGTCATTGATACCCCATACCTTCCATGTTTGCCATGTTGTGCAACTTTACAGGTATAATGACACATTTGCGTTTAATACCCAGGTGACGTCAGCACTACAAAACGGACACCCGAATCACTTGATTTCTCATATAGCTCACGATGGAACCACGCCCATAGCTACGGAGTCATCGTTCACAGCCTCGCGCAGCACTGGCATACGTCAGGCCGGCCCACTCTGCATACGCTTCCAGGAAACCGCAACAACGCTACATGGTCCAGAGTTCCATTGTACTGATGTCTTAGTTCCAGGTCTAGTTGTCAGAAAGGCACACACATACACTCCCTCATGGCTGGTATACACCCACACCACACCCATCCAGCACTTGCGTCACTACACACGTGACCGTACCAATGAAAAAGACGGGGTGCATGTGCTCTACGCCATTTTAGAGTTGCTCCCATCGCGAGCGCTGTGATGGCCTGTCCTAGTGGTTCGGACGCCTCATGTAAGTCCGAACCACCGGGTACAAGCATCCACCACTACGTCCTTGGCCTCTTTGGTCACTGAGTTAGTGGTACCGGAAGGACTGAGCGGGTGAGGAACCTGAGATGATGATGGGAGCACGAGTATGTCGTTAGCTATACCGATATCAAGACTCTGCACCATATGTCAGACTTCTTCGTGGCAGAGCGGGACTGCATGATGTAGAAGGTGTCCTGTACACGAAAAGGTGAGCAATGAGGCCTGGGTGCGCAGCAGAGGGAGTCGATGGGGTGCAGCAGACTGGATACAAAAAGCCGACGCAGCGATTTAGGCGTACGCAGTCCTATATACCGAGGGGCAGATTTACAACAAAGTAACACAGCACGGTGCAGCAAGTCATTTTACTGTGCCGTGCTGCGTTAGTTTGGAAAGCACAGAGATGCAACATATTTACAAGAATATGTCGCATCTCTGTGCTTTCCTCTGCCCTGGCACACAAACTGCAGCCATGCGCCGGCGCAGCCACCCTAGGATGCCTGCGTCGTGGGGAGATTGTTTTTGTGCAGGAAGGGACACCTTCCTGCACTAAAACAATCACAAGAGGCTTTTTCCTCTTTCAATGTGTGCTGTAGAATGCAGCACACATTGAAAGTGAAAAAAACGAGGAGAAATGAAAAATTTCTCCTCGTTGGGTCTCGCTATGACACCTCTAGGGTGGCATAGCATTCAGAGGTATCTCCAGATTTACGATTTCTCGTAAATCTGGAGATGTGCTTGTTCCATCGGTGTTGCGTGAGAACACCCACAGCAACACCCATGGAACGCCCCTTCCACGCACTGCTGCGTGTGAAGGGGCCATATTTACAAGGAGAGGAAAAGTCACGCAGGGTGGCTTTTCCTCTCCTAAATATGGAGAAGCCCCCTGCGCCACCAGTACGTCACAAAAAGTGACGTAGTCGTGGCGCAGGGGGCTTGTAAATCTGCCCCCATATCTTATTGCATTTATATATTTTTTTCCAATAGCAGGAACGTTTTTATAATCGGTCAAATGTCCGACACTCGTCAGGATCGAAACCACATGGTTCACTTCGTACCACTTGCTTTCACATTACTACTATACAAAACATTACTACTATAGCAATTTTTAAAAAATCGAACCATATTAAACAAGTTGGAACTGTACAAATAGTTGTTTTTAAATGCGGGAGGGAAGGTGTGTGAAAGGGCGATGTAATTCTACTCCACATTAGGATAGTAACAAATACCAATCATAACATCTTTCTTTTCAGATCTTTTAGATGTAGAGCTTCTGGGTGCATTATGTCCCGGCACGTGGTGAAAAACACACCGGAGACAGAAAAATAAGCTGTGAATATTCTTTGCAGTCACTCTCTCACTTCCCTTCTCCTTTGATAAAGAAATGATGCACAATCTTAACTTCCGTTTTATCTTACAGGTTGTGTTTCACAAATTGGCATCATCCACCTCCCAAACACCTCCAAAGCTCTACGTTCGTGCATTCTGCGATGATGCGTGGCCATCGTAACAACGCCTGAGAAGGCTGCTTCGACATGTGGTGCACCCTCTTTGAATCACGCCAATGACACAAGGTGAGCAAAGAAGCTTGTTTCCGAAACAACGACAAGTCATCTGTGGATGGACAGAGTGGGTAGTGTGCAGCAGCTTCACTGCGTACGAATGTACAAATACCTCCGAGCTGTGAGAATAGATAGGTTACAACAGTCTGAGGGGCAGATTTACAAGCCCCTTGCGCTACTTTTGTGTCACTTTTAACATGGGAAAAGTGGCGCAAGGAGCTTGTACATCTGCCTCTGAGTTTGCAAGAAAAAGCACTCACATCCGGACTCTGCGAATCAATGGGGTGCAACAGTCTAGGTACGCAATATTGAGAACTCACCGCTATGCAGTAGGAGTGCATGGGATATACTACTTTGGAAGAAAAACAGCGCACAGACACCTCCTTACAGTGGAAGTTGATGAAATAAATTCTCCTGCGTGTACAAATAAATAAAGCAAAAATATAAGTGTGCAATTGTATGTACTATGCTATTACTAACTCTATATACTATCTTTCAGATCACTAAACAGGAGGGTGCACTATGAACCAGCACGTGCTTGGACACAAAACGGAGGCAAAAGGTGAGCTACGAGTATTTTCTCCAGTATTACCTGCTCCATCTATAACTTTCTCACAGTTTTAATGTTGTTTTATCTCTCTTTCTCTCTCTCACTCTCTCTCACATCGTTTCTCTTTCTCTTTTAAAGTTATGGACGCTGCTGTCCACTCTGCCGTGTACAACCAAAGCTGAGTTCAAGTTGTGAACTCTGTTGGTCACAGTGTTTACACAAGTTAAGCAAGGCGGCCTAGATATACAATGCCTCCGATTAAATGCATTAGAAATAAAAGAGCTTATTTACAAACCCCTTGCCCCACTTTTGCGTCACATTTAACATGGGACAAGTAACGCAAAAGTGGCGCAACGGGCTTGTAAATAAGCCCCAAAGAATACTGTCCTGCATAATGACTTGATCTCTCACCTAATCCTGTCTCATCTCTGAATCATTTTAAAGACCTGCTGGTCCATACTGTAAGTCTGACGCAGTAGGCCCTTCCGTACAGACACCTCTTGAACACGGGCCTATAAGAAAGTTGGAATGTATCAGGGACACTGCAGACGTGCAAATTAAAAAATATCGCCAAGTATTACCTTAACTTGTCATGTTTGACCTTATTTAGTCACATCGATCTAATTTTGTACACTTATTTTCATTTTTGTTTTGCAGATTACCTACCCTACTTCTATTGGAGTCCATATCACATTTTGTTTAATTGTTTTTTTAAAGTTATGTTTCTAGTTATTTATTACATTGTTATCTTTAAGCTACGTCTCCAGTAATGTATTGTTGTTTTAATAAAAGTTAATTTTAAAAAGTACATACGTCTTCTTTTTCTGACATTTCACTATTATTTAGTGTGATAATAATACAGTTAGAAAACATTTAAAAATAGAAATGATATTTATAACTTGAAGTATAATATTGAGGCTAACTCTTTACCAGAGTCGATAGCTACGACTAACGGTTCCTATGGAAAACTTTTAAAACTCCAGCACTGTAACTGTTTCGATTAGCAACATAGTGTGGTGAACTTTTTACGTCTGTGCTCACTTAAGGGTTCCATTAACTGTTACTATGGTAACAGGCAGTAAGTCATTTGGGGCTAGGGTTGAAAGGTACTGGCTGTACAGAAACCGTTATATTTACCCAGGATCCTCTACATGACAGAAAGGAAAGCAAAGTAAAACAGAACACTGTGTACCAGATTTACAACCCCCTTGCACCACTTTCGCGTACGAGGCCCCCCGGCAGAATTAGAAGTGCGGGGGCCTCAACGACCCCCCTCAAACCCTGGGAACCACCACCCTGGGGATTTGTGTATTGTGGGAGGCAGGCTGCGTGGCCCTCCACCTGGAGCACTCGAGGGCCCTGTGGACGCCACGCCCCAGGGCCGGCTCCTGCAGTGTCCCGGGGTGCATAACCCCGGGACACTGCTGTTTGCTATGAGAGGGCGGGAGTCTCGCGGCTCCCGCCCTCCCATAGCAAACTTAGTTTGGATTTTGAAAGACAGAGCAGTGAAATCTGTTCTCACTTTCAAAATCCAAACCAGATTGTTTTTTAGCTTGCAAGTTAGCATCTCCCCATGTGGAAAAGCAGGGAGCCGGCGGGACCGTGGGGGCATTGTGGCTCCCCCCACGGTCCCCAACATTTTTTATAAGACCCGGGGGATGGGGTCCCCGGGGATATTAGAAATTACTGATAGGGGCTATTTTTTTACGGTAAAATTAGAAGTCGCGCACCCAGCGTGGCACTCAGTGCGGCCCCCTGGTGTGCATGCGCTGAATGCACGACTCATAATCTGTGGAGTGCACGACTCCAGCGCCTTTCGTGCATAACTTCTACGCGTTTGGGACCCGGCATTGCTTTTCCACATGAGGAGCTACTAACATGCAGCTACCCATGTGGAAAAGCAATCTGGTTTAGATTTTGAAAGAGAGAACAGATTTCCTTGCTATGGGAGGCCGGGATGGGCACCCCGGGACACTGCAGGAGCCTGCCCTCCCATAATACATAAAGCCCCGGGGAGGGGTAGTCCCCGGGGATTTGGAGACCTTGCAGCCTCCCCCAACCATTATTTTTTGTAGCCCCGGGGGGTGACGGGCCCTCGAGTGCTCCAGGAGGGGGGCCACGCAGTCCTACTCCCACAATACATAAAGCCCCAGGCAGTGGTGGTCTCCGCGGCTTTTGGGACCTTGGACCCCTCACCCCACCATTTTTTTTTTAGCCCCAGGGGGTGATGACCCCCGGGTCTGGGGAAAATGTAATAATTTTTCCCCCAGTATTTATAAAAAAAGCTCAGTTTTATTTTATTTATTTTTTTTACGGCAGAGTCAGCGCTTTTATTTTTTTACTGCAGAGTCCGCGCACCCTACATGCACCTGCCGAGTCTTTTAAAAAAAAATTATTTTTAATTTTGGGCCCTGGGGGTCCTTCTGGGAGCCCCTAAGCAGGTCTAAATGGTAAAAGTATTTCTACCCTGCCCCCTTTCTACGTTATGCACACATATTCCACTGACTTCTTCAGCCTCGCTTCTACCGAGGCACAAAATGGCTGCCAACAGTTCCTGGTTTCAAATGTTGACAACCACTTGACAGCCAATTAGCATTCAGCACGTGATCGGAAGGGTGAGCTTACAATACTCTCATGGTGCGCTCATAGTACGCAGATCCCCCGCGCCCATAGATATATAAATGCTTTTAACTAATTTTCACAGGAACTACTGAACAGATTGACACCATTTAAGGAAAAAGCACAAGACTACCTCTGTGTAAAATTTGGTGTGATTCCGTTCAGCAGTTCGGGCTGTAGCTGTGGCTAAAGGTCCTATGGGAAATTGCATAGAGAAAACGTGTTTTGGGACCCCCCTTTTTCTCAGCCCCCGCTTGACGAATCACCCCCAAACTTTCAGGGAAGGGACCGGAGCTGACCGTTAGTTTTGAAAATTTTGCGAAGATTCGTCAACCGGCGCCAAAGTTATTCCAAATAGAATGTTGCGGATTTCCTATGGAATATATATATGTGTGTGTGTGTGTGTTCATATTCATGTATTTCACATTCATTTCTATCTAACCCCATATTTCCCAGGTAACTGTCAAATATAGGACATATTTCACAGTTGCCGGTAAAGTACAGATTTCATCATCAAAATGACAGCCCTCCCTACCTCTCTGTAGAGCCTTAAAATTGTCAGGGCTACCTGGATTATGTGGCATAGAGGACCAAATCGTGTGGCATGGTTATCTAAATTATGTAGCAAAAAATGCAAATTATGCAGCACATTCTTTGTCAAAATTATGTGGCAAATGCAGTAAATATTATATTTATGCAGACTTTGCTGCAGCCATTGAATCGCCTAAATCCACTGATCCTTTGGATTGCCCATTATTTTATTAGCAATTTATTCAAGAAGGGTAAACAAAGCCTAATCATTCTACTTCCACTCAATGCCGATTGTTGGCACACTTAGAACAGAACAGCATGTAAAATAAAAAAAATACATAACAGCTACTATGTATAATATGGTACTATACTGCCATCTGGTTCCTGGTTAATGATGTAGCCGAACTCCTCAAAGGCGATATTGAATCATAGTCCATAGTTATGTATTTTCTCTATATATAATGTCCTTCAGCCCCCAATCAGGAAATATATCCAGATACACAAGCATGAAGATGTGACAATTTAAGACAAGACTGATGGCCTGCTCCTGGGCAGTGATTCATTACAGCATGATAGGGGCCAATAGTATCTGCTGTTTGGCTAACTTATAAAATATGTACTTAGAAAAATAAGTACATTTCTTGGTATAATGAAATTTTTTACGGTCAAGAATATTGAGATATGTTATATTAAAAAACGTTTTTATGTGAAAAGACTTGCTTGTGAAGTACAGTTTATCCATTTTCCGTTTTTGCTAAAACTCTCAAAGTTTATGGATGTCCATTTTATCACCTGTTTATCGCTGACATAATATTGACAAAGCAGAACGAAAAATTCAGATTGTCAACAGTACATGTGTGATTATATCAGAGACAAACAGATGTGTTATATAGGTTATATCTGATTTACCTACAATTTTGAAGAATAATCCTGCAGAGAAAGAGAGAGAGAGAGAGAGAGAGAGAGAGAGAGAGAGAGAGAGAGAGTGTATGTGTGTGTGTGTCTGTGTGTATGACTGTTGACGGTGGGGAAAGGACATGACTTGTGAGAGGTGATGCCCCAAGTGAATTATTATTCTTCATGATTGCAGTGAACAGCCACATTAACAAAAACAATCACGAGAGGTATTTTCCTTTCTGTGTGCTGCAGAAAATAAAGTTATTTCTCCTCGTTACAACTCCATTACGCCTCCTCTGGGGAAGCGTAGGAATCTGACACATTCCTAGGTTTACAAAACATTGTAAATCTGGTAATATGTCAGATTCCATGAGTGTTGAGTGGGAACACCCACAGCAACACTGCTGGAACACCCCTTTCACGCAGAGTAATACGCGAAAGGTGGCCATATTTGCAAGGCCATGAAACGCTTGGCTAAAAACGGTCTTATAAACTAGTCTTTTATGCATATTTAAATTAAAACTCACCGCAACGTGTGCGGCTCATTCTTTCCTCTCGGAGAGGTTTTTTGAAATATATATATATATATATATATATATATATGTCACTTCACTGGAAATACCCAACATCTAAAAGACTAGTGATGCAGTTGATTAAGGCTGATGCAATACATTCACAATGAAATCAGACCCCTACAATAGGTCAAATAGTGGTTTCCTCAACTATGTCATTTCTTTCACTTCAAGCTTCCTCTCTGTTATACTACAAGTTTTCTTTAAAAAAATATGGGTTTGGCGGTGACCTCTGTTAAGTACTAAAACATAATGAATGAAAAAAATAACCCCATTACAATGTTAAATTACAGCATGTGTGAGACCAGAAACATATATATATATATATCTCCACCACAAAATTCCAGTAGCTCAGGGCTATGCCTCGCGGCCGTCATTCATGAAAACCTGCGTTTTCAAAACATATAAAACCAACCCTTTCTTCCAGGAAAAAGGTACTCCGGACACTCCAGGATGCTTGTATTATTTATTTAGCAACAAGAAGTCACACACCAAGACTGACAAGGTGTGTGACTTCTTGTTGCTAAATAAATAATACAAGCATATTAATAGGTTCCCTCGATATACTGCACATTCCATCATGGTCATGCATACAAATAAAAATCTGATGCATGCATGGGACCTAGCATGTTACTTTAACCACCAGACTACATCAACCAGTAAAGTTAAAACCGCCCTGTCTTATATCGCAAGGGACATCATGCCTTGTGACCTAGTAACGCATAAATACCTATTTCCACCAGATTAAGGTTTCCCTACCTCCCATCCAAAAAGCAAATCTCTACAGCCATGGCAATACCAGACCCCCATTCAGATACATTTCAGAATAGTAGACATGTTTGATGCACAGATAGACATGTTCTCTGACTCACTTACAGCCTTATTTCATGTTCTCTAGTTACCTGTACACTGATTGCCATGTTATGTGTTACTGCAATCCCACTCTCACAATGATCGCATGTCCTTGTATGGAATGCCAGTATCTCTGACATTTCCTCTAAGTAGATTAAGACACATGACAGACCAATATGGACTCGGCCCCCTAACTTTCTTATACTTTTTCTTATAAATTCACTTCTCTGGTACCTGATTTTCGAGATTCCAGTCTTCCAGGGTCCTCGGTGCTTTTACTTCTGTAAGCGACACAACAATAAAACTGCACACTCTGAATCACTCACTGCCTATAGGTAATTTCAGTCCAGCACTCGAGTTCTTCTCAGGCCTTTTATACAAATATTTCAAATTATAAATGTGCAAAAATACTTTACCGTGAGAACTAGAAGGATCACACTGGTAATGAGCGAGATTGTGGCGTTCTTCTTCCATTTTTCAAATAACTTTCCTGCACAGCCCTGAAAACGCAAAAGATAAGACAAAACATTGAAAGTCCTGACACAGAATACAATTGAGTTGCCACAGGGACTCTGAGCCTGGTTAATTCTGTCTGTCATAAAATTAAAAAGAAAAAACTGTATCGAATGTTGAAAAATATAGGGCCCGATTCACAGAAATAACTTAAGACAACATCCTAAACTTACTACCATTTATTCATTTTGGTATTCACAGAGTAAGTGCCTTTTGTGAATACCAAAATGAGTAAGTGCCTTCTGTGAATACCAAAATGAGTAAGTGCCGTCTGTGAATACCAAAATGAGTAAGTGCCTTCTGTGAATACCAAAATGGTAGTAAGTTTAGGATTTTGTCTTGCGTTAGTACTGTGAATCGAGCCCTTAGAGCTGCCATTCCTTGTTCAAAGAATTGCTCTTCTGCAATCTGCCAATGCAAGTTTCAGAAAAAGTCAGTGGTTTAATTTGAGGTTTATTTTAGTTCACAAGTTTGGGGAAGTCACTGAGAGGTTACAAACACATTTCGATGTATTTTACACAAGCAGAGGTACCTAAGGAGGCGAAACCTCTCAGTTAGTTATGGACTTGGCGGCTTATTTAGGAGACCCCTGCATCGCTTTGTACCATGTAAAGTGTACATGCGTAACACAGGGCTCTGAATCTGAGTTATGCAGCTATGCAAAGCCACCCTGAGTGGCTTTGAGTGGCCTCATAATTCTTGAGTAAGGCTACGAAGCGCAAATCGCTGCGTCGCCTTACTCAGCGCCAGGAGGCGTTACATGGGCGTTTTCAGTGGGTTTTCCCACGCAACACCCATGGAATTTTAACACTGCCCCAGAGGTACAAAATCATGTAAACCTGGGGAAGCACCAAATCCAGTGCTTTAAATGGGCTGGTACTGTCCGGTACTGAGTACCAGCACCTTATATTGTGAGAGGGAGAGTACCTGCACTTCTAAAGGGTGATGCAATGCTTTCAATAGGAGAGTACAGACACTTCTCAGAAATAAGCAGGTACTCTGATACAGGGTACCCGTGCTTCTATTTTTCCATTTCAAGCACTGGCCAAATACGTAAGCCTCCTGCGCTGAAGTGTAACAAGGAGAAATATGTTTATTTCTTCTTGTTTTTTCCTCTTTCTATGTGTGCTCCATTTTGCAGCACATATCGAAAGAGGAAAATGCCTCTGAATTGAATTGTGCAGGAAGGTGTCCCTTTCTGCACAAAAACAATCCTGCATGCAACGCAGGCACCCTTGCATCATAGTGCAAGGGTGCCTACGTTGGCGCAAGGCTGCTGACATGGCACCAGTGTAGGGAAAAAGGACACAAATGCACCATATTGCATAAATACAGTGCATTCCTGCCCTTTCACTTTGGAGTAGAGCAAAGTGCCTTGCTTTGCTGCCCTTCACCAAAATCCCATAAATGAGGGCTCTGGGTTGAAGTCAGAGGCCTCAAAATGGAGCATGAGCCACGCTCTACCTGGTAAATAAATACCTAGCAATTCCACCCACTTTAGTTAATAATAATACTTTACATACAACTGTTTACATTTAGAAGCATTCACAATGTTTATGCAACACAAGTTTTTTATGACTATTTTTAGATGCAAGTGTATATGAAAGTTCTCTGTGTGTCACCGATTTTGGTAAATACCTGCCCATCATTTTACTTCTGACAGTGAAAAGCTGGTGCACTTTCTGCTGAAATTTGTTGGAATGGATAACTACTTATGGGATTTACGACATATTAGGCAGAATTAAAATTATGCTTATGGTTCTGCACTGATTTTAAGATTTGTAGCACATCTTTAGTGGATTTCACAATATAAATACTATTGATCTTGGCTGGGGGAGACGATGCTGAGTTTTTGTGAGAAAACTATTTTCATTCATGATATTTTCATTTGACCTATGAATACTGGCTCAAAAAGATGACATAAAGATACATGATCTCATCCGATTCAGAAAAAAAGGTCTGACACTATATATGCAGCGACACACTAAAGTATACAAAAAAAAGTTTACAGAAAATGATGGATGGAATGCTTGGATTAATCTCAACCACTGGTAAGTACTCTAGGCCACATGCTAATCCATCATTATTTTGCACACCATTTCGCCCCAGTTTGGACCCAGCCATATGCAAATCAAGTTCCTCAAGGCTCGGCAATCAGCCCTATTTTGTTTAATCTTTATTTAAGACCTCTGGTCTCCCTGATTAATTCATATAAGATTAATACGATTAATTATGCGGATGACACTCAACTGATCCTCTCCTTTGAGGGGGAGGATTCAATATCGGTTGAGACCTTCCATGAGTGTTTTCGGGATGTTGCTGGCTGGCTGCAGGTTAATTCCCTGCAATTTAACGCTGGCAAAACTGAACTGCTCCTCTATGCAGGGAGCAAGATTCCACACCCTTTTCCGGTTAATCTCTGGCCCCCTGAAATAGCCACTAAGGTTTCTCCTGTTAAAACAGTGCGTAACCTAGGGGTTATGCTGGACAACAAGTTGTCTTTGGAGGCCCAGGTCGCAAAAACTGTATCCTCCTGCTTTGCCCTGATTAGGTCCCTTCGTAAGATTATGCCACTTCTTCCTTCCTCTGCTCGGGGTCTGGTGGCCAGAGCCACTATCCTGAGTAGACTCGATTATTGTAACGCACTTTTGCTCGAGTCTCCCAGTTCTCTGCTTGATAGGCTTCAAAGAGTCCAGGTAGCGGCGGCCAGAATGGCCCTGGGATGGCCTAGAAGAACGTCAGCCTCCGCTGCCTTGGCCGAACTTCACTGGCTTCCCCTCAGGCAGAGAATACGATTTAAGTCACTCTGCCTTGTTTTTAAGGCCCTTCACGGGCTTGGACCCAGATCGCTGCAGGCTAAATTTACCTGATACTTCCCCGCCAGGGTGCTGCGCTCCTCGTCAGCCCGTCTAGTGAGAGTCCCTAGTTTTAAAAAAGTCAGGGCAGGGGGGAGATCTTTCAGGGTGGCTGCGGCAAAGCTTTGGAACAGCCTACCTTGGGAGATTAGGCAACTAGATGAACTTCTCCCGTTCAGAAAATCTGTGAAGACCTGGCTGTTCCCTAGGGTTTGAGTGTTGTTCTACAGCTGTCCTTTCGGTCATGTTCATGGAGCTCCAGCACCAGGATGCCTGCTAGGCGACAGTGCGCTTTACAAGCTTTATAAATAAATAATAAAAATTAGTCTTCACCCTGCTCCAATCAGAACAGTCCTACCTTATCCAGAATATAAGCAACCCAGCACCGGCTTTACACTAGTTATGGGTGCATCACCCAGGTACAGCTTGGTTTCAGGAACACAGTGTGCACAGGACTCAAGTCTGGGCATACCCGTCACACGTAGGATGACACACTAAAGTATACAAAAAAGTGATGGACGGAATGCTTGATTTAATTTCAGCTACTTGTTAATACTTCAGGCCGCATCCATCGTTATTTTGCACACCATATCACCTCAGTTTGGACACAGCCATATGCAAATCAGTCTTGACTTTGCTCCAATCAATACAGTCCAGCCCGAACTGCCAAGCCAGATCCTCCCAGAACCGGAACACAAGCAACCCAGGCCCGGTTAACCCTAGTTATGGGCTCATCAGCCAACGATGGATTGTGATGCAGCTCGAGTGCTAACCAGTGGCTGAGAACAATTCAAACATTCCACCCCTAACTGTTTTGTATACTATGATGCAGATTTACTAAAATCTCACGCAATGCAGTGGGCAAAAAAGCTGTGCTGCGTTGCGTGTTAAGAAAAGAGCAGGAGAGTACCATATTTACAGAAATATGACACTCTCCTCCCCTCTTTCAAGTGCTGGTGCTGAAATTAGCTGCCTTTCACTACGCACACATCTTTGCACCATAGTGCAAGGATGTGTGCTTGAGTCTAGCACAGGTTTTGTACTGAAAGGATAGCATTCGTTTCCCACTTTGTATGTGTGCCGTACAGTGCAGCACACATACAAAGTTGGAAAAGGAAGGCGAAATGAAAACATTTCTTCTTCATAGCGCCTATTTCAAATGGGCGCTATTTTCTGGCACTAAACCTTGTCTATTTTTTTAAGTAAATAGAACTTAGCGTCAGAAAGCTTGGGTCGTGGCATTGAAGTGCCCATGCATCACCCATGGTACACCCCCTTGGCTCTAAGTAATACAAAGCAGAGCTATGCGCTGCTTTGCGTTACTTTCATGTGATTTTCCAGCGATGCAAACACAGCGTAAAATCTTTGTACATAGAACCCTATATTTGCAGCAACAGCATTTTGTCATTTTGGACATAAGATTTGTCTCAGCTACTGGTTAAATTACACACTTGTGGACGCTGACGAATAGGAGCTTAGCAACAGGCATAGGTGAGTGTGGGATGTTTCCATGTGGTGAAAGGTAGGCCCCATGTATTTGTACTGAGCCTCTGAGTTTCACATAACATGTGTTAGACCTAACATCCTTGGCGTGGTATTCCCCAGACGTTATGTCTTCACTCCATTATTTTTGTTGAATTCGATTTTGTTGGTATTAGGACTCTGTACACTTTTCCACTGCTAACTATGGGCAAAGTGTTTGTGTTATCTCCTTCAAACATGGTAAAATTGCATTACCCCCAATTGATACTTGTAATTTACTTGTAAGTATATGGTACTGCATGTACCCGGGGCCTGTAAAGTAAATGCTACTTATGGGCTCCAGCACACTCATTGAAGTATCGTCTTTTAAAACATAACTTAGGCCTGCCACTTCAAGCTTTAGTGCAGTTTTAGGATGCCAATTCAATCTGGCAAAAAAAGCTTTAGCCAGACCTAAAGCTTCCTTTTTCTAAATAGTTATAAGTCACCTCTAAGGTAGGCCCTAAAGGCTTATAGGGCAGGCTACATTGTATTTTAAAAAAAATAGTACACGTGGGTTGAAGTTTTACATGTATTGAACAGAAAAACTCCTAAAGTCGTTTTTCACTGCTGTAAGGCTATATTTCCCATTGACTAAAACTGGGTTACCTCATTATATTTAATATGTACTAATTTCAGTTTGAGACCAGATAAAGGAATGCTATTTCCACTCAAATGAACTATAATTAACAGTCCCCTTTAATGGTAAAGCCAGATTTTAAGTAACAATTTTTAAAACCCGCTTTACGAAAGGTGGCATTTTTCTGCCTTTCTACCAGTGTCCTGAATCACATGACTGTGAATGGCTCTCCTGTTGTGGGTTGTGCATTGCTTTCAGACATCGAGACAAAAAAGACTTAGGCATGGAGGGAGAGTGTCTTCCTGATAGAATGGCTGGATAGTCGTTGTGCCCGGCCCTGAATACATTTCAAAGGACCTGCCTGCATCACACACAATGAAGCCTGCCAGCAGGCGTGACCCTGCCTTTGTCACCCTATACAAGTTGGAGTGGAGCCAAACTCAGGGCCAGAACCAGGTTTGGGGCTAGGCCTGGGAATTCCCTACACAAAGACTGGCTCTAGGTATAAAAGTGGAACCTTCAGAAACTCTCAGAAGAGCAATTCTGAACCTAAGAAAGATTCAGAAAAAGGACTTCCCTGCTTTTTGAAAAAGGAAGATTTTTTCAAAAATGCCTTGAACCCAAGCTTTCCAGAAGTGATTCAAAGTGTCAGTTGGTTGCCCTCCTGTTTCAGCTACAAGGACACAATAAGCTTTCAGGTGGTTCCCGGCACCTGCCCGGCAGACTAACACCAACTGGCCTGCCTGACCCCTGCTAAGTGCCTCTGCTGGAGTGACTCTTAATCACCAAGACATGCCCCCGCAGGTTCTAGACCCCTGGCTGGCATCAGAGTATTGAAAAGGTGAAGATACAGCAGTGCTGGCCTCCTGGTGAGTAGGAAGTGTCCACTTTGCACTGAGAATTGCCTGCACGTGACAACTACCATCACAAATCTCCAGCAGGACCTGCTCCTCCCTCCGAAAGCAACCATTAGGGCAACCGCCAACACGACGCTCCAGCAAGACTTGATTTGTGCTCTAACAATGACATCCCGCGTCGTCCGCCAATGTGATTCTCAAGCAACAAAGACTCGTCGCGCTACAGCAGCAACTACCCATGCCCTGCTCCGGGACCAAAACCTCCTCCTCACTGCCAACGCGAATGGCACTCTTCGCGCGGACATGAGAGAGTAACTCTTTAGCAGTATGAACCTGGACCTTGTATCCGACCCACGCTCCATGTGGTCAGCCTGTACTTTTTCCTAGCACAGCATGACCACATAACTGCAAGTGGTTCTTTGTTCTTTTTGGTGCGATTTCCACCTGAAACTTTGAAAATTCATACCTACAGTTCTACTTATTGGATTCTTGTCATTTTGGTGTTGTTTTACTTATTACGTTTTGTTCTATATTTCTAAAGTGCTTTGGGATTTTTCTTCACTTTTTTACTGTTTGAGTACTGCATAAATACTTGACACATTGCGTTCAAATTAAGCCTGACTGCTCATGTGCCAAGCTACCAAAGGGTTAAGCATAGGTTTATTAAGTGATATTTGTGGTTCACCCTGACAAGGATTGTGTTTAACCTCTTCAACGCTTATGACAAGCTCAGCTCGTCATGAGGCACAGTGGAGCTGTGCTCATGACGAGCTGAGCTCGTCATAACTGCCGCGGCACGCCCACGAGGGGTTAATTCCCCTCCTGTGCGGGCGTTCCACGGGAGTGGGTGAGCACAGCTCTGCTGTGCAGCATGACGAGCTGTGCTCGCCACGAGCACCGCGGCGCCGCGCGCGGCCCCCCTCCTCCCCGCACCGTGGGAGAATTAACCCCCCAAATGGAAGGGGTTAATATTAGAGTGGGGCTTCCACCCCTCTCAACTGACAACCAAATTTCTCGCAACATGTATTCGTAAAGCATATATTCACCTTGAAGGGCATCTTGGTGCTGAAATAATAGATATGTATTGTTGTCCAACCCAATGGCACTCATTTTGTTGATCTTAGAAAAATGAAAGGCTGAATAGACCTACCAGGATTCGAATTTATGGAGGGTATCTTGGCACTGAAATAACAGATATTCGCCCAATGGTTTTCCTTTGATTGATCTCAGAAGAATGAAAGGGCCCACCAGGATTCTAACCTGTGACTATGATGATAGAAAATAAAACTTTGGCAAAAGCGTGCCTAGCAGCACAAACAAAATTGCAGTCACACCTTCTGTTTGCATAGCACTAAGCAAAACAAAATGGTACCATAATCACGTCAGGAGCAGCGGACTGATTACGTTTAATCAATCAGTGCTTGGTCCCTGCTCCACAGAAAGGAATGGAAATTATGCTTGGCCTGCAGTGACCAATTATAATGTTGTAAAGAAGAGTGCCATGCAAGTCAGCAAATTGTAAGCAAAGGGCGGGCTCCAAGCCCTTTTTCTTTGTTAACAACAGTGTCTCACATGCAAGGCTCATGCGCTAGCACATGCTATCGCAGGCTTGACCAGAAAAATAAATGACTGAGAGCTGTGTGAGGAGGTGGAGAGCACTGAAGAGAAGGGGAGAATGAGAGGGGGAATAAAAGGAGTAGGGGTAGAAGAAAAAGCAAAGGAGAGAGAGCAAGGAAACACTGGCACTCCCTTGGAATTCCAAATGTAAATAAAATGCATATGCAGTGCAAGGCTACAACTCATCCAGTCAGAATGCTGTGAGACAAAATGTCCCCGAATGGAGTGATCGATGTGTGAAAGGTTGGAAGAATAGTGAAATGATCATCAGGTGAAAGAGAAAATGGATGGAAGAACAGAAGAATGGGCAGACCGAGAAGAGTGAATGGATGGTTGGATGAAAGAGGTGCATAGTGGAATATATTGATAAATGATTGGGTGAATGGATGAATGAATGGGTGAAAGGATGGATGGAAAATAGTACGGCCGAATGAGGCAATAATTTAGTGGATGTAAAGTGAAGGGGTGCACAAATGGATCGACAGATAAATAAATAGATAGATGGAATGGTGAATGGATGGATAAATTGTTAGAAGGAAGATTAAATGAACCTGGAAGGTTGGGTTTGCTCGTTTTGTGTGATTGGTGTGATTGCAGTATGTTTCAAGTGGGTGGCATTTTAATTTTCTGGGTAATCCCTTAGTGCACGATCAGTTTGCAGTGCATGTGTATGTGTGTGTGTGTCCCTCTTTATATGTCTGCAAATGTGTCTGTTACCATTGCACAATCCAAACACATACTTTCTGAACAGAGAAGCAGGCGGTGAAAGGCAGGAGAGAATTTAAGAACTCAAATGAGGGGTAAACAATTGAAAAAAATCCCCTACAGTAATAGTACTGACAAAACATGCACAAATGTACTCTAGGCAATCTTTAGAGTAAGTCAAGCATCACATATGGCCAACCTCTGATCCTGCAGCTCACTTGCATAGAAATCCATGGGGGAATGAATAATATTAACACATAGGGAAACATATAAAATACATTTTAATAACACCAAATTTTAAATTTTATTTTATTTAAATGTTAATATACAGTCTTTATAATAAACAATAAAGGTAACTTTTAATATACATAATACTGTTTAATAAAATGGTAATATGGTAAATAATCATTTATTTTCTTTACATGTAACATTAAATAAATATTAAATAATACTAAAGTTGCATCCAAGATGCAGCACGTACAAAACAAATTAAAATATAATTTAATTTTCTTTTAAATTGCAAAAAAACTAAATTAAGTTAATATGTAATAATAAGATACGTTTACGTGCAAGTATATTGTCCCTTTTTATAGTGGTATGCCTGTGAATATATTTTTACATTTTCTTAAAATGTCATTACTTTCTGTAGATAGCTCTCTGCCCGATTGCGGAGATCTCTATAAACAGAATGATAGTCACTAATGGTAACTTTTCACTCAGAAATTCAGTTATAGGTTTTACACCTAAGTACAGGCTTACATGTGCTTGTAAGGAGTTGTACTAAAAGTTTTTTAACAGGACCAGTAGAGTTTAATTATTAGTGTACCTGTGACCAGGCATGCATTTCGGTGGGGAGAGGGGGTTGCCATATCTGTAATTCTGGAGTGAGCACAAAAGTTGCAGTACTCTAGGCTGTCACGCCTGTAAACCTTTAACGGGACTTCCAGTAACACCCAGTTGTGCTGCAATCTTTCAGCGATTGCTTAAGCATTTTATTTTTGTTTTATTATTTCTGCCCCACTTGAAAGAAACTAGATTTCATCTGTTTACATACAATTTGTTAAATACTTCTCTTTAACATTTTCTAGGTGTTTCACAGTCCAGCTGGGCAAGAGTAAAACAGCACATTTTAAGAAGGTATTTTTTGTGTGGGTAAAATTATCTATCTCTCTGAATTACGCTGTGGCTGCCACAATTGTGGAAAGAGCTCATGGTAAAAGACTGGGTAAGGGAGCTACATTCAGATTACATCAAAAGTTCCACTGAAGAGAACCCAGAACTGCTGGGAACACTGAAAGCCCCTTGGATGTACTGGGCAATGATATCTATTATGTTCTATTTTCCTGTCTGGACAATAAAGTTATTCTGTAACATTACTTGTTCTTAATTTGTCAGGTCTTTCCTTGTAAGACCTTGACCTCATAGTACAGTTTACTCCAAATTAATAAGGGAATGACTAAATGAATACTGTTAAAATGTCAAAACAGCCTTGAATAAAATTTCTTTGAAGACCCAATAATGAAGCTAAGTCGATGGGGGATCAATGAGTGTAAGGACGCAGAGGGTGTGTAGGCATAGGGAAGTGAGCAGGAGGAGGCTATTACAGGGGTGAGGAAGCCGGGAAAAGAAGGGGGTTTGTGGTGGGACGAGCAAGAGTGAATCCAGCAGAGGAGAGAGTCAGGTAAGGCATGCATTCCTATGGAGTACTGAAAGTTAAATGTTAATGAAACATGCAAAATACAAAATCTCCCTTTGTCATATTTCACTGACTGTTTCATGAGACAAAAGTAGTGAATTGCTACTAAATCCACTTGGGATACATAGAACCCAATGAACAGATTGTGAGAAAACACAAAAATAATTTCCTCTGTCAGAAAATTTTCCACAATGTCAGTTCGACCTTGGGCGATCTACAAACTACATTTTGCAGGATCACTTGGCGCGGCCATCTTGGGCAGCTCCCTGTATAAAAGGGAGCCGTGCTCAAGTCTCTGTGCTCAGTATTGAGGAAACTCCCTGAAGCAGAGAACATTCCTGGCCTTCGCTGACATCTTGAGTGCATGTGTTTGTGCAACAGAATCCGGAGCTTCACTCAGGGCTGGCGCTAGGCATGGGCGGCTTGTGCAGCTGCCTAGGGCCTCCCACTCAGCCTACCAGCCTACCAGCATGGGACCCACTAGTCCTCATGTACCCCTGCCAATCCAATTGAAAGAAAAGTGTCTCTTTACAGTTGGGCGCATGGGAGGGGGCCCTCTCACTGGGCCTCTCAGGGATGGAGTGGGAAGGTCTAGGGTAGAGGGGACACTTCCTCCTGTCGAAGTTGCAAGGAAACACACTTTGCAGGTTTGTCCTGCAATTCGGCCTCCTGTCAGGCTGCCCATTCAGAGACACTGCAGAGCGCCCTTTGTCCAGCACTTTAGAAGCCCCCAGTTTTAACTCTCAGCCTTACAAGCTATTCTCACACTTCAGCCCGATAAGAGCTGTAACAGAGGTGCTCGTAGTTGGCTGAGAGGAGTAGCTGCGGCACAGGAGGAGTCTCCACAAAGAAGCTTCCGCAGCTCTGAATGTGTCACTTATGTAAATTAAAGCAGCCTCACACATTCCCTTTTGCAGGGGCCCTGAAAATCCAAGAAGTGGTCCTGGCTTCACTGACTGCCTGCACTGGTGAGAAGGCGATTCAGAAGTTCATGGTGGCAATTATCCGAGGCATTGCAAGTCGCAAGTGCCAGGGTCCTGGCCAGACAAGGTAGGAGCGTGTGCTCCCTATTGTTGTGAAATCGGATCGCATGAGAATCCAGAGACCTACTAGAGGGAATGTAATTGCAAAGAACTTTCTGAGCTAAGATCCCTCACAATCGTGGACATTTAGACAACAAAATTCATCCGACGAATGTGAACATTTAAGAAGGGTCTCTTACAATTGCTCAGGAATGAGAACAATGAGAGGAGACTGGATCCTTGGGTACAAACTGAAATGACTTGTTAAAAGCATTAGAAAACTAGCAACTTGGAGGATACTTTATCCTGGTTTTTTTTGGTTTTTTTTGGGGTGAGAACTTTCACCCCAATCCCAGGAACACAGTGACTCTAACTTGGTTATATGGAAGAAACTGGTTGATCGTGAAGGTGAGATAATTTTCAAACAAGGCTATGTGTATGTTTGGTTAATTGTCTAATGATGTTTGCTAATCTCTACACAGTGTCAAGTTTACTTAGAGCACTTCCTGGAAACACACGAGAGCAGCAAGCCTCTGGCCCTAGAAAAACAGGTACTAGGGTTACTCTTTAGAATTGGAATGAGGGCAGGTATTTTCAAGCAATGAAGATGCTAAACCTCCCACCTTGTCAGATTCTTTTCCTTGCTGTACCTTCCCAGCTCTCTTCCCCTCACCTGGCCTCTCCAACACCCTGTTTACCTTGGGGAAGTAATCAGAGATTTGGTACAGCCTGGAGGTGGAACCATTTTGAGCATTGGAAACTATTGAGGCTCAATTTGGCTTTGACACCCTGACATCAGCAGTGAAAGGATACAATTCATCTAAACAGCACACTGTGAGACCAAAATGCTCATGGGTGGGAGAAACACACGAACAGGAAGGAATGCCATCCAATCAAGAGAAGTGAAACAGACAACAAAACCATCCAGTCACGAGCTAGGGGGCAGACCCATAGCCCTCGCTAAGCAAAGGTTACATATTGGAAACAACAGGTCTTGGCAACAGACACTTAAAGCTGCCTGTTGCTAAGACCTAAAAAGAAAGTTTAAATTAAAAAACAGAAAAACATTGGTTTCAGACAATAGCTGTTGAAATGATTGGCTTTTAATAGACTGTATATGTGAAGAGAACTCCAGCTACCATAATGATAAGTAATTATCAAGCTTGAAAGTTATGTTGCCATCACGTGAAACTGTACTGTACCTTACTCATTTTGAAGTAATGCTTCCTTATTTTGCCCAAATGCAAACGCTCACATCTCAGTGTGTTACGAAAATGATCAGTCTCTCTGTCTCACAGGCTAGTTTCTCACAAAGTGCCTTACCTGCTCCTAAAACATTTAAATTAATTTATCCAGACAGAAGGATGCAAGGCACAAATAAAAATATACAAAACACCACGTACCTCGCTGAAGAGATCTTCTGGCTGCTCAAGGCTCCCAGTACAGTTCTGAGGGTGAACACAGCAACTCAGAGGAGCAGAATTATTGGCAGCAGCATCAAACCAAGGAGTGAACTCCCAGTCGAAATAACCTTGGGCTCCACAGCACTGTAACTGCAGATCAAAATAACTTGTTATTGTCTGTAGCAAAGTTCCTCCATCACACCTTGCCATTGTCTATATTAGTTTTAACCCCTTGGCGCGGCCGCGATTCTGCGCCTGTGCGGCTGTTTTGAAGAGTGGGCGGGTTCATGACGGCCCCCAGCCGCCATCAGCACATGCCCACCATGATGCATGACGGCCGGGGGCCGTCAGCAGCATGGAAGGGGTTAATGATATTTGGTGTATAAACTGTGGAGCATCCTTAAAAAAAATATTTTGGAAGTCTTAAGTGGTTTTCTGTTTTTTCTATGTTTTTAAATGCTATTCAAGAATTTTTTGATTTATATCATGAATCACTGTGGCTAGATTTTGCGACTAAGGGCCTCATTATTCTTCTATATCGTTGTGACCCACAACGTTGGTTCATTGTCGGATCTTCTTTCTGGTTAAGCTGGGGGCAAAATACAAAAAGTCAGAAACTATTATCAAATATTTGACCTTCCAGGTAGCCACATTCCTAGCAGACTGACTCTGGAGTCTAGGAGCGGTGTAGAAGATTCTTTGTCCCTCACAGCTCTCGTCCATTCTCGTGGTTGAAAATGGTAAATTATGCAATTTAAGGAGATATGTCAGAAAAAAATAACAGCAGCCCCCTCCAGCAGTGCTGCATGATGTGTTGTAGTGTTGTCAGGGTGGTTGCTGCCAGCTTAACCATTACAACCGCAGAACCTTTCGGTGTCTTATCACCTTGTGCCCTCCACTCACTCACTGCAGAATGCTTTCTAATTAATGTAGTTTGTAATTTAATAATGTTAAAATATAAAGCCCTTTTTATTCTATATAAATTAAGTGGAAGCTTTGTTTTTTTTGTTTCAGATTGGTATCTACAAAGCAATGCTTTACCTGCTGCTGTCCATAATCCAGTGACTGCGACTGTGCATTGTATCCATTATATTTCTGCATTATATCATGTATTTTATCTGCCATGTTACTTAATCCCTGTGGAAAACAAAGCACAAACATAGATATTTTGTACGATTCTGCCTTGGTGAACAGAAACCTTTACCATATTTCAAGACCGTTTAACCTCAGCTCCTGTCCTTATTATGATCTGTATCCAAGAAAATATTAATAAGGACCCAATGGTGCGCATTCCATGTCAGCTCACAGTGTGGAATACACTGATGTGCCGACATCCCACTGATCTTACTGAACACTACAATAATTCTATTAGTAAAGTACTTGATCTAATAGCCCCAACTAAATTAAAACTACAAAAAAATAAACCCTCCAGATCCTGGTTCAATACTGACCTTAATAATGAGAGACGTGCTCTCAGACAGACTGAAAGGCACTTGGAGACAACAGCCTTCCCCCTCTAATCTTATCCTCCTTAGAACTGCAAGGGCTAACTACAAAAAACATATCTTTAATGGGAAAGCTACCTTCTTCCGTTCACAACTTGACCGGGCTAGAAATCGACCCAGGGAACTATTTAACATCGTCAAATCCCAAACTTCCTCAGCCCCCCAAACTACTAGCTAAGGTTGAAAGATGTGAAGAAATTACTAGCTTCTTTTCTGATAAAATTACTAAGATTGATCAAACCTTTGCCCTTACGCCCCCTCTAGATAACCAACCTCCCCTCCTTAACCTCCTCTCCTTGTCTCCTTCCTCTCTCATCAATCCCCCTGATCCTGCCCAACCCCTCCCCCCCCCGCTGTCACCCCCGCAGAACCTTTCCACTCCGTTCCTCAACTTAAAAAAAAGACAGGCTTCCTGGAACTACTTTTGCCCAGTTTCTGAACTTGATGTCCTCAACATCTTCACCAAGCTCAAACCGTCCTCACATACCAAAGATCCCCTCTCGGCCTATCTTGTACAAGAAATAAAACACACCATTGTCCCCTATTGGACTTCTATTATCAACTCCTCCCTTACTAATGGTTGTGTCCCTGCATCCCTCCAATTAGGCCAAATCACCTCCATCATCAAAAAACGTCATGGCCGACCCTAATGACTTAAATAATCTACGTCCTAACTCCAACCTTCCTTTCTTATCTAAGGCCTTGGAAAAATGTGCCCTGCTTCAATTAGACAAACATATCAACACTTTCAACCTCTTGGACGCTTTACAATCAGGCTTTAGAAGGGCTGTAGCACTGAAACTGCAATGCTCAACATTATCGATGACATCGATGGTTCCCTAGAAAAGGGTGAATCTTCCCTTCTCATTCTTCTAGACCTCTCAGCTGCCTTTGATACCGTTAACCACATAGCTGTACTCAATATTCTCAAAAACCGTTTTGGCTTGGATAGTGCCGTGCTCAAGTGGGTCACCTCATACTTCCAACATAGAACCCAACAAATTAAAGTCTGTATTTGCCCTCTAAACCTCAGCCAATCACCACGGGTGTCCCCAAGGGCTCTATTCTCTCTCCCACTCTATTCAACCTCTTCATGGAACCCCTTACTCGTATTCTTAAACAAGCGGAAATCAGTTACCACCTCTATGCTGATGATACACCACTTTATTATAGAATCAAATCCCATGATGACGTCTTACATCTTAATGACACTTTGACTAAGATTCAATTGTGGTTCTATTGCAACCACCTCAAATTAAACCCTAAAAAACTGAAATCATTCTATTCTCTCCTAAAAACAACCCACTCCCTATCCCACACTGGATCTCCGACATTAAAGCTCTCAACTGCCCTCTTACCATCTCTAACTCAGTCAAGTCCCTCGGCATCAGGGTCGACCAGAGCCTCAGTCTTACTCCCCACATAAAAAAACTCAGCCAAAGGTGCTCTCTTCTCGCTGCACCATCTTAAAAAAATCAAACCCTTTATTCCTGCAGATGACTTTAAGTCAGTTGTACGATCATTGGTCCTGTCCAGAATTGGTTACGGTAACGCCATTCTTGCTGGAACTCCTAAAGTCCACCTAGCCCCTAGCAAATCTATCCTTAATCTTGCTGCCAGGCTAATTACTGACTGCAAACGCTTTGTTCACATCTCCCCCCTTCTCAAAAACCTTAAATGGCTTCCGATCGAAGGCAGATCTACCTACAAGACCGCCTGCATCACACACAAAGCCCTCCACCAAAATACACCTTCCTACCTCTCGGACAAACTCCACAAAGCGGGTTGCACTAGAACTATGAGGAGCACTAGTGCACTTGTACTTGTCCCTCCTTTATTCAAAAAGAAATCAACGCAATCTCGCTCTTTCTCTGGAAATGCACCTTCCATCTGGAATGCTCTTCCCAAAGATTTATGTTGCAACCCCTCCTACCCCTGCTTCAAAAAAGACCTCAAGCTGCTCCTTCTCAATCAATACTGGAGTACTTAATTTATTGTTCTGTGACTACTAATTTTCCTTCTCCCTCCATGGTCATTATCGACTCCCTTGTTCATCCTTTTTTTCTCTCTTCCCACCCCCTCACTCCCCCCTTTTTTATCTCTCAGAATTTCGCCCTCCCTCTGCCACCTTCTCTCCCCTTTTTCCCACTTACCACAATCTTACTTCACTCTCTCGCCCTCCCCCCTTCTCACTTACTTTTTAATCTCGGCTCCCATCCAGTTCCTCTTACCTCAATCTGTTACTTTTCTTTGGTCTACCTATCTTATGTACCCTTTCCAAAATCTATCAAAGTGCCCTGCCTCATTACCTAATTGTACTATAACTCTGTTATTACCAAATGTTGAAAAGCGCTCTGATACTCTTGGGTCCAGTCAGCGCTATATAAAACCCTTTAAATAAATAAAATAAAAGTAAACATATCATATTTCAGAAGTCAAGGAGAAAAATACCATGAAGGTAGGTTCATGTAGGTAAGTACAGAGGCACTATTCTTAACACACCTTGGACATACCTACATAAACTTACTTTGACGATTGGCCCTCGGTCTTTAGGCTACAATAATTGGCACATCAATATATTCCATATAATATTCAGGTACTATTCCAGAGGCATAACACAATATTTGTATACCCCTTGCAACATCTGCTTAAGGGACCCTGAGAGTCTTGGCACCTGTGTCATAAGTGGCAAACTGTAAGTGTATAATCTCCCCCCACAAAAACACACCATAGGTTTCAGTGAGAGAGGTGTCCCCGCACTTCGGGGCATATTATCAATGGCCAGCGTTAATTATCGCTGGCCACGCTTAGCGATAGATTTTTTTATCGCAGGAAATTATCGCCATGGCGGTGTTTTCCATGGAACATCGCTGGTTTTCCAGCGATGTTCCATAGAAAACGGCGATAACCTTGCTGATACGACCCTGTGGTCGTCTCAGCATAATCCACCCCCTATGTTGTGAATAGGTAAGTCAGGATTTTAGCAGACGTTAGTTAACGTCTGCTAAAATCCTGAGAGCCACCTTGTAAATATCACGATGTGCATTTTGCGATAATTTACAAGGTAGTCCGTCAGGGGTACGCCCAGTGACGCCCACTCTGCATCTCATTAGAGATGTAAAGTGAGGCATTGGCAAAATGGCTGCTAACATGCGATAATGCATGTTAGCACCGGCTTGCAAATAGGGCGATAAGATTATCTCCGCTTTTTTGGCTTTTAAAGCCAAAAAATCGGAGATAAGGCCCTTGTTAATATGCCCCATAATTTGTACCGCATTAAGGTGAGTTTAAAGACCATTTAAAAATCATTTCCCAAAGGAAGTATTGGGTTTCCCAGTGGGTTTTTGGGAAGGGCAGGAATTGACATCTTCCATAAATAACCCAACTTTCTTTATATTCACAGTGCTCTCATTCATGATGGAACAGGAATTTGGTTTTATTCTGGGAAAATAAGTTACTTACTTGTAACACCAAGGTCCGTGTTAAAGAAGGTGCTCTGGGGGCCCACTGGGCCTGTGTGCCCACATTTTGCACCTCCTGTGCACTTTGGTACTTCAGAAGGGGTTGCAGATGCTTGCACTGCCACCTCTGTAATACAGATTGTGCTGGCTATAAATGTGCACGAAACAATCTCAAGGTGGTGTTTCCTCATTTGCATAGGGGTGTGGCCCATGCAAATGAGGGATGCTGCTGCCTTTGTGCCCATGGCACAATTATAGGCAAAGAGGCAGTCAGACTAATTCTAGAGGCGCTCACACTGTGGGAGCCTCTAGAAAGTAAGGGGAATGGGCTCCATGGATACCTCAGACATCTGGGTCAGGTGAGTGCAAGTCACTCACTGCACCTGCCTGTGGGGGATTTCTGTCCTGCTTTAATTCTGAGCTCAGTTGTTTGCATGCAGACTGACATGGCAGCTTCAAACAGCTGATCCACCATTCACTAATGCACTGTTCCCAAAGCAGGCCCAGTTCACACTTGCACTGGTAACTGCATTTGCTGTGATACGACGCACAATTTAAAAGTGGGCTGTGGCCCAAAGTGAAACAGGCTTGCATACCTATTATGAGGTCCAAGCTACCCAGCAATGGGTATCTGCATTAGATAAACAAGCAAACCTTCCTTAAGAATGGAACAGACTTTAAAGTCTTTCGACTTACTTTACTTGGAATCAACTGCTGCTGTGATGCATGCTGGGAATGTGACGGAATGCAGCTACCTTAAAGTGACAGTGACGTTTCTTCTCTATATGCAAAGACATAGGTATGGGTCCTAGAAGCAGAAATGCTGCTATGTGTATTTTTTATGTCCATTTAGATTTTTGTTTTTTTTAGTATGAAACTGAATGCTTCCATGCTGTTAAAAGATAAAAACCAGAAAGGAAATGTTACCTCTCCATCGGCATTGCTTGTTTAAGGATAGATTTACTTTTCCCACTTCCAAGATGATCCTGAATATATGAGGGGATATTCTAATATGTATGCACATTAATAGAGATGCTGTGACCGAGAACTAGAGGCATACAACTTGAAACTGTGAAAAGAATAGGTATATATTGTATTATCAGTTCACAGTGGTGACGTTGGAATTACCACAGTGGGGAATGCTGTACATTTGTAGTGAAAGACACACAATTGATGGACGGAATGCAGAACAAATGAAAACATTCACCCCCAGTCAAGAGATCTGGGTTAAATCCATCATTCTTTTGCTCACCATGCCACCCCAGTTTAGACCTGGCCATATGCAAATTAGTCTTGACCCTGTGCCTCATGGGAACAGTCCAGACCGAACTGCCAAGCCATGTCTCCCCTGATCCGGAATCAAGCATCCTAGGACCGGTTTCTGGCTATCAGTGGTCATCAGCCAGGATAGCTTGACTCCAGTGGCGTAGTGAGCCCGGGACCCACGTCTGGGCATACCCGGCGCACTTAGGGCGAGAAAGCAAAAGACTCACAATTGACGGGCATTTGTAGTTATCATCATTTGAAGCTGTAGCGGTACCCCAGCACTATTTTCATTTTCCCAAAGTTGTCACATTTCTACCGCTTCAACTAACTCGTGTCATGCAGTTTAATGTAATCCATTTGGAGGAGTAGAGCGCTGGGTTGACCTTGCCCAGAGTCAATCTTATGGCTTGCCAGTCACTGCAGATGTCAGCAGAGAGCGTTTATCTCACCGAACCATCTTCAGATACTAATACAAAAGGCAATACAATACTGTCTGATAGTCTTTATCTGGTACACTCTAAAACGGTGCAACCACTCACCAGTCAAAGTAATTGTTATATTTACACAGGTAGATTGTGCGATTATGTAAATATTCAGCCACCTGGTGCTGATATACGGAATGGGCTCATCATACAAATGCAAATGACGTATTGTCTAAGTTAAATCAAATGGAAGATTAAAAAATATTATAAATACAAATAACTTTTTTTCATTTCAGACAATGCTCTGATCTTACCTTTGTCAGCGTGTACACAGATGCTATGAAGATGCCCAGTTCAACTAAAAAGAAAAACTGGGTAATGTTCTTGAACTGAAATGGAAGAGGAACAAAGCACATATCAAAACACACGAATAACTCATCAGCTGTTTGTCAGAAAACCTGAGAAACTGCTTTCACGGATGGCAACAGTTCATTCCGCTGGATTTACTTTATTTTGTGTTGGTTTGTATAGTGGTGCCAGGCATAAACACAATTCATAGGACTGGAAACATGTAGTTACAAAGGGGTAATTTACAAAGGAGTCTCTGCAAGAATAAAACCAGGTTTCCATTGTTGACCCAGTAGGTCGGTGCAAGTAGTGATTATTAAAATAAATCCCACTGGCAACACACAAAACATTTTTCTATAAATAATGTCTGTAAAACGCATCAGGGGTGTAGTCTTTCCAGTTACTACAAACTGTAAACGGATCACTTATATTTATAAATAAATACTATACATAAGGCAGTGACGTACTACGCAGATTCAACCCTGCACACCTACGGGCCGATTCACAGAACTAATTTAAGACAAAATCCTAAACTTACTACTTTTGGTATTCACAGAAGTTAGGATTTTGTCTTAAATTTGTCTTAAGACAAACTTAAGGCAGACTTAAGACAAACTTAAGACAAAATCCTATCTTAAGTCTGTCTTAAGTCTGTTTTAAGAAAAACTTAAGACAAAATCCTAACTTCTGTGAATACCAAAAGTAGTAAGTTTAGGATTTTGTCTTAATTTAGTTCAGTGAATCGGGCCCCTAGTTTTGTAAGACACTTAGGCACATTCACAGGCATATTTCAGATCCAGAGTATAAAGGAAAAAAGTACCACCTGTGTACAGATACAGTAGCTATAAAAAATGTTTTATCTGTTTATCTGGATATTCTTTATAGCACAACACTTAGCATCTCTTTAGCTCCAGAGCTCTCTATAGTTTATTTTATTTTGATTTTTGTAAGCGCTACAAATCACCTGGTGGTAATCTCTCAGCACTATGCATCTAATGCATAGGTCCTGTGAACAGCTGACGGTAGATACAGTATACTGCTGCTAAGATGGTAAACCCCTTGCTGAGTTCAAAAGACAAAGCCTATTGAGTGATCCAGGTTGAAGCAGGAGCTGGTTTTAGGCGTCCAACTAGCAGGCCTGGGTCAAAACAGGAAGCAGCTGTGGCAAGCGCACAGGGATTGGCTAGCCGCAGGTCTGTCTGAATAGATGGGGATTTAAAGCAAATTTCTGATTCTAAGAAAGTCTAAGGTGCACTAGGACGTAGTTTCACTGACATGAACTTTGTACACCTAGGGCCTTCCTCCAAGCTTCTTTTAGTAGAGTGATCAAATAGGCAATAAATTATTGTTCCACTAGTAAGGATTGAGCAAGTTTGTCAAGATGATCGCTGATTGGGCAGATGATGATTTGTGGATGACATGAAGGGATCTGATGGTTATTACCTTTACAGGGAGCCAATTGGGGAATGTGGGCCAGTGTGATATGATCATAGTTGAGGCAAAACAGAGGACCCGCAGTATGAATCTCGGCTATTTTGCCAATTATTGTGATGAGAAGCCAGTGTTGAGGCAGTATCAACAGTCAAGGCAAGAGATTCCCAGTGAAAGGGTTAATGCCAATTTTTTTTTATAAGAGAGGTCGCAGGATGTGTCAGCGATGGAAACCTGATTCGCCAACATAATTTATTTAGTCCAGAGTATAAATCCAAGAAACTGGGATAACAGAAGTCCAACTGAACACCTGGAAAGACCCCTCCTAGATATGCCTTACTCGCTAAACATATTTAAAAACGGTATGCATTTTGATTTGGTAAAAAGAAGAGGAGTGTTGCCAAACAAGATATGAACAACTAACAGGAGTTTGCTGTATCCCTGAATAGTAATCAGGGCAAATGTTTAGCACGATCTTGGTTATCCAGCCATTTCACATCCGTGGAAAATGTTTTTGGACCCGTGGGTGACGGTAAACTATACTCTTGAGTTTGAATGACAATTTAGGCCTGATTTAGATCTCGGAGGACGGGTTACAGCGTCACAACAGTTACGGATATTCCGTTCGCCAAAATATAAATCCAATAGGATAGAATGGGATTTATATTTCGGCGGATGGGACATCCGTCACCATTGTGATGAAGTAACCCATCCGCTGAGATCTACATCAGGCCCTCAGCCATTTTAGGGAAATGGCGGCAGCAGATTACCCTTTGTAATGACTTGCCTCTAAAATGCAGTTAATGTCTCAAATCTGATTCTAAAATGTACCTATTGTTGGTGAACATATGTTGAAGTCCTTAATAAGGTTGCAAACCTTTCCCTAGATGCATACATAGCTTGAATGGCATCATGAGTATTCCCAATAAATCATTTCGACAAGAAGCAAAAATCCAAACATCTGTTGCAGATTTTCTGCTCAACACTTTTGGGCTTATCGTGTAAAGGCTGACCTCTGGACCACTGCGATTATGTCAAGGTTGACCATAATGCCACCATGATCAAACTCTCATTGAAATGTTGGTTATAGCCTTTGCAGCTCAAAAATTATCAATATAAAAGGCAGGGTTTGACTATAATATATACATTCTGGATTATCAGCCAAAAGTAGGGTTGAGTAGGTACCTCAGGCCTCGTTGGTGCCCCCCCAACTGAAAATTGCAATAATATGGGACCATCATATATTTCCATCCATATCCCTCCATTCCAGGTCTGACATGCAAGGGAGATAACTTCCAGCACATCAGACCAATTTGTTTACTGTTACTGTTGGGGTTTGTTTCTATGAAACTAAAATAAATGCCAAGCAGGCCACGATGATACGGTGGCTCTTTTGCGGACATTCAATTTTTGCTGAAAGTGCATCCGCCATGTCACAATGTTTGACTTTTATCAAAAATCCAATACAGTGTTGAAAGGGGACTCATAATACAGCTACAGCGGGGCTTACAGTCAAAGGGCCTCTGCCCCCTCTTGTTGTCACACACACTATATTCTAAATAAGATACATGTAGGAAGTCCTTCCTTGTTAGATGAGTATTAAAATATTTGCTTTTTACACTGAGGCCTTGACTACTTCATTGATAATAATTAAGCTAAGCCAGTTTTATTGTCTGGTAGTATCCTGTACCACACTATGCTTTGTCTACCATTGATAACCAAAGTAAGTAGTCTTATAGAAATTTGGAAATTAAAAACAACTTGCTACATAACTAAACAGTTGTATGGATCATTCAGATAAGGTATTTATGAAGCTGTTTACTTATGAAGTAAAAACAGTGGAAAAATAATGTCATTGATTGTGGATTTTGTTGTGTCATCTCAGTTGACATCACAACTGGCCATGTTGAAGAGAAAACACCTCCACCACCTGGGCAGAAGGAGGTCTGCCCCATTTGAACATTGCTGAGTGCTTTTCCTCCAAGGTGGCTTATGCAGCCATGGCAGGAGCCACTGGATGGTGATTCCTACATTGCAGGCACTGCATGGGGGAATTGCTGACAAGATAGTTGGAAAGCGATTATGGGCTCCATTACAGGTGTACGTCTCAGGTAACCACATAAAAGGTTTCTGTGACATGCTGATAGCGTAATCTTAGTACATGGACATTGGTCACAATTGCTGTGTGGGTTCCCCCTCCCACAATACTTAATCATTGGACTTTTTGTATGACATGAGAGATACGTTTTCTTACACTCACTGTCCCCTGATTCCTTCTTTCTCTCATCTGGTAGATTGCTATTTTTACTGGTCCTACCTTCCATTAATTGCTACTTTAAGGGTGCCATTTAAGTGGCCATGACGCCGCGCCTGAAGAAGAACCCAAGATTCAACACAGCTAGGATCGATATGCAGAAGTTATCTGTTTCAAACTGTTTGAAATAATTGCAATAATATTTACACTGGTGTAGTAACCTTATTTGTGTGTTTGTACCTTTGATATATTTTTATCTTTTTTGCTGCATATGTGCTTTTCTCTTGGAGTTTTACTGTCATTCAACACTTTTCCTATGCACTGCGCTGTCACTTTTTTTACCTATTTTTCGCACCCTTGATGATTACGTTGTTCACAAAAAATTGCTTATTTAATGTTCAAATAAGCAAATGAATCATGTGCTCTGATTTGTCCCATGGCTATTATTGAGTCAAAAGTTCTTAAATATTAGCTTGACATGAATGCTATGGATAAGACTACCATACACCGTGCCACTCCACAACAAGAACCGTACAGACTTTCTATAGATTACGCATTTACTGATAAGTGATTCCAAATTCCCCACTCCCTTCCTTTATCAATATAAAGATGTTACTCCTAGTAAATCAGAGGCACTTGTCTGCAGCTCTGTGCAAGTCTGTCATGGGATACATGGTGGTCTAGCATGGATGATGTTCTGTTTAAAGTGGTCCATGTCTGTCACCTTGTTTTGTGGCATGTGCATCACAGATGTGGTGTTACCAATTCTTGGAACAGGTAGTGGCTCCACCATTGGTAGTGCTCCCTTGCACATCTCACATAATAGGGCAGGTCAATGCAGAAGAGGTTGCACCTTCATGGTGGAATTACTATCATCATCCTCCTTTAAGGTGGACCGCATGAGCTAACATCACACCAATGTGTCACGTCACACTCATTTAGGAGCACAGGTGCAACAAATCAAATGAACATGTTTTGCTCATCAAAAGCCAAGATTATCAACATGAAGGGCAAATTCCTTGTTGTTAATCCGGGCGTACACGCAAGACCTGAAACATATTAGGTTGCTTGGGGCCAAGAGGCCCATAGAAACTAATATCTATGACACCAGAATGTTATTGGCAGGATCCTGGAGTCAGCATAGTATACAGTTTATGTTGGGTGAGCTGTGCTTTTGAAATGCTTATTAGGTTTATTCGACATTCTGCCTGTGTAGAGCTATGCAAAAAAAGGAGAATACAAACATATGTATAACAATTAACCATGGAAAATTCAACATAGTTTTGTGGTAGCACAGAAAGGATACATTGAATGATAGAAATATGGCCTGGGAAGTGAGGATGTGAGAACATGGAAGATGGAAAATGAAGAAAGGCCTGCAAAATTTAAAGATGAAAAAAGGAAAACTTTGACCAAAAGTTATTTGGGTGAAAAGATTAAACCTGTTATTTATTAAATTGTTTTCACGTGGAGTGTCAAAGAAGACACATACATGATGTATTCTTTGTGATTATTTTTCAAATATTCCAAAGATATTTCTTTCATTTCACTTAAAAGAGTTCTTTAGTTCTTTACTGTTTCTACTGCAAGAAAATGAATGGAAAGAAGGCTAGACAGAGAGATGAGGATGTGTTCGTCTAAGGGTGACTCACTGGGCCATAAGCTTTACTTAATACACCTGAATTTGTATGCAGCTTACTTTTCGCACTGTCCTGAGTAGATACTAAGAAGTAAACCAAGGAGGTTGATGATTCATCAGAAGTTTGATATGATCTTCTTGACCTCCATATTTTGTTTTAGGAATAACATCTGATTTCCTGTGCCACACCTGCAGTCATAGCTGGACGTCCAACTTTAGATTTTCTTCAAGTTTTGGCTCCATGTAAGTTTTAGACTCACTGTCTCTTTTATTCAGTCCAAACCCATTTTCCTTGCATCATGACAGGGTTCTCTTCTATAATTTTATGGGACACTTCTCATCATGCATTTCCTCTTGACTATGTTCTGTATTTCTTGTATTCATATTTAGGCAGTTTTAGACTCCTCAATATTGCCTTCGATCGTCTTGAGGGTTTAGCTCTTAACTTCGTTCACAATCAGTTTTTGTTTTTTATTTATGCTCTTATTGGCTTGTGGCACTATTGTCATCTGGATTTCACATCACTGTTACTGAGTAGAGAGGTTTCAGTTGATGCTCTACTTAGCTGTCCCAAGGAAACGTTCGAGGGGGTTGAATTATCTTTGGCCTGCTTTGTTTCATTGACTAGATTAGAATAATTTGAAGACTTTTGATCTCCTTGGCTTTATAACCTGACCAAGACTTATTAACAAGTATACTCTAGAGACCTTGTATTTCCTTATAACACGGCTCCCTTCTTTTTACGTGTCTCAGTTTGCATCATCAGTTAATCTTGTGCGAGCAGCACTAAATCTCTTGCATTTCCTTATCCTGTTCTTTTTGTTGGATATTCAGTTCTATTGCCGTCTCTGGGTAGCGTGGTAACAGGGTCATCCTTATTTTAATGTTCCACTTGGTGCTTGGTGGTGTCTTCATCCTCTGTGGGTTACCTTCTCTGGCTTTGCTCACCCTCATATTCCCTTAGCTTTTCATGATGTCCTCTGGAATAGGGATTCAGGGATTGATAGTTAGGCTACTTGGGTGATTGTCTTGTTATAGCCATTCTTAGGATTACTACAACCCTGTGATGCTCACCTTGCATAGATCTCCCATTTGTTTCTTCCAGCAAGACGTTGTGCCCTTAGCTTGTACATTACCCTGATATATGATAATGTCAGGTATGTGTTCTGGGGAATCCTACTGCTCTCCCATCTGCTCATCGTCTGGATAGGCTAGCTAATCTGCATCACAGAAGTCTCTTTTGTATTTGGGCAGTGCATTTTTTGGAGTTCTTATTTGCAATATGTGTAGCCTTGGTTTGGCTATGGCCTCTTTGGCCAACAGCAGAAATCTGAATGTAGTTGCATCTATTGAGTTGAGGGATTAATGGATCGAACTGGCAGGGGACCTCCATGGCTCCCAGTTACCGCCAGGCTATTTTCCTTTGTACTAGTTCATTATAAAGTGAGAGAGAAGGCGACGCAGATACTGCTACTAAGGCCTTTCGACTGCATCTTCAAAGCAGCTTGGATAAAGCCTGGATGTATATCTGTGTATGTTTGCGTATGTAAACTAAGCAAATCTGCAAAGCAAATGAACCACTCAATATGAGGAAGTGTGAATATTGGCCATTCAGATTTTTGTATCGCTCTCGACAGCGTGTGACTTTTGCAAAGAAAAAGGATAAAAAACATTTACAATGAGGATGTTCGGGAATAATAGTCACTCTACAATATTATACAATCGAATAGGCAATTTAATGAAGGATTTGACTTCTCAATGTACAGCCATGTGGTGGGTCCTAGCTAAGGTTCAGCTGGGGATTAATCATGTCTCAGCAGGTACTGTACTTGAAGCCGAGCTTAAGGCTCCTAATTCTTCTCAGCAAGCCTGGGAGACTGATCTACCCGCACCAAATTACAGGGGGATCATCTGAAAGGTACCATCTGGTTCTGCATATACTGCATATGCATCTCTACCCTTCCTCATGTCTTATATTATTTTTATTTTATTAATACAGATTGTCCAATTTTTGCACACTTAGCCTTCATGCCATCTTGGTTCACGAAAGAAGCAGAACTAAAGCTATGCCTGGTTCGGCTTAACGTGTGATCGGGAAGTCCAGGGGTGAGCTCCCCAAACGTTGGCAGAATCCACAGCCTCAGGATCATCACTGTCCACCGTTCACACAAACTGTAGTAAACCTACATCTTTAGGGGCAGATGTGCTACTTTTATAATTTATAGAAACATTCTCACACATTTATAGAAACCCCTTACACTATAGGACCACAAGGTCTAGGGGTGGTCCATTCCCCTTCCTATCCAGGAAGGAGGATATACTCCAGCCATTTGTGACAGCAGATCTCTGACCATTTCTAGGTTGGGAAAGAATCTGAGGAGTATTTGTAACTATCCCCACATTCACAAATCTGTGGGTGGTCACAACTCCGAAGGCAATCCATGCTTTCTTCCACCCACTCCCAATTGCTTGCCTGTCATTTACTACTAGCTACTTGTATGTAGCGCTGGTGTATAGTTATGAAGCAGTCAATGCATTTATAGCTGCTATATATTGTTTTGTGGATACCTGAAAGATATAAATGGAGCCATTTTTCAGCCGTAAAGGTATGTTTAGCCAATCGCGCCTCAGACACCACACTATCATGAACTGGCCTTAAAGTGGGAAGTAGAAAAGCACGTATCAGTGATTTGTATGCACATGCATTCACGTTTTATACAGTGCTAATGTGCAACACCTTCTAATACCTGCTCTTTATTGGGTACTTAATTTAAGAGCAAATTAAAGATCAGTACTTAGCATCCATGCTTCTTCTTCCACCATTTGTAAATTACCAGAATTGAAGTGCAGCAATACTTGTTAAAATAAAAGCTGCTCTCTAAAATGCTACACTTTGTGGCAGTGGTTTATCTTTACCAATTAAGATCTTAGGATGTGATGTAGTGTTTGGCGAACGGATTAATGTCCGTCAGGGCAGCGGAGTACTTTTCCCAAGGTGGGAGTTTGTTTTGAAATGTAAAACAAATGAATGAGCCCACACACTGGGAATTTTCTCCAAGGGTGTTGGGATCATTTGAGATTTGGTCTTTCCCTTACCACCAGGTGTTTCCTGGTGGTAATGGACCGGAAAAATGCCTTTGTACTGTCCACCCTAAATAGGAAGGATGGAGTAAAATCCTTCTTTTGAGAACCCTTACTCAACCAGGTCATGGGAGGAAGGATTCCATTGACAGAGCCAATAGCAGCTCCAATGTTGGAATATTTATGGTACACCCAACTCTACATGAGGCAGGCAGACCATCAGACCATCAATTTGGCAGACAGGATACTCTGTCATGTTTGTGATGGAGAACATGGTCCACCAAACTCTAAATCATCCTTTAAATCAAATCAATCTCTTTGCAATTCTATCATATGACCTTGGAAACCAGTGGCATCATAGGCACAAATAAAATGCTCACTAAAAGGGTCACAATAAATATTAAACAAATAAACACCTAAAACTGCCCACAATACACATGCAACCAACAATTGCAGTGAAATAATCATGTCTCCAGATTAGGGGTCACATTTATTAACACTTTTCACTGGGTTAACGATGCAAAATGTTGATTTGGGATTATATGTTTCATGCTGGAAAGTACCCCCCTCACTAATGTAAATCAGGGCTTTGTACCACTTTGCATCAAGCAGGTGTACCAAGTGTGGTCCATGGGCATTTTCTGTTCCGTCTGCATTGATAAGGAACGCGTGGAAAAAGAAACCGTGGTTGTGTCATACTACCCTGTGCAATGCCCAACTTGTGAGGCAAAGGCGGCACAAAAGTGGTGCAAAGTTAGCCACCTGAAAGAGGAAATACGGCTTTTAGAAGTGTGTTTGTAAATGTCACAATTTCTTGGCAGCTGACAAAGCACACCGAGATTCCCCGAAATCATATTGCGAAAGTAGACAGGAAGGCAGACCGCACAGGGATTGGATTTTACCACTCTTAGGGAAGTTCAATGTGTTATGTAACATGCCACAGCCACTGTGTCAATGCTAGAAAGATTTGTCACTTACACACGACATGACAGAACACCCAAAAATAAGCGGAATTGTCATTTTCTTCTTTTTGTCCTGAAAAGAATTAGTCAATTTTCTGCTCTTTTTGTTGTTTCCGACTTGTCTAACTTCTAGGCAGCAGTCCTGGTGTGATACCAATGAGTAAATGTAAGAACTTTAGGGCGAATTGCCAGCTTCCAGAGGGAAATATGGGATTCTGTAGACATTTTGTATTCTAGGTGTCTTCCCGAACACAAATAATGATAGAATGATAGAATGACATATTGCACTGGTTGTCAGTGTAAATGCTGGTGCATCCATGCATTGCACTATCATTGGCATGTAGCCAGGCTACAGGAGTTTGTCTATCCGAGGGGATTTCCTTGTGAGTGCTACATAAACTCAACCTGCCCAATGATTAATGTATGTTCTAGCTATGGGGTCATCAATGTATCTCTTCCTGTCTTAAGTTGGTAGTACACACTCAGTAGAAAACATTGAATTAATACTGCTCCAAAAACCAAATGAGAACGTTTGACTTCCTTCCCGAGAGTGACTATTCAGTGCAATACAAGGTTGATATAAAATATATCAGTCGAAATGTAGAAACCTTCGATGGCTTGTTCCTGTGTGCCAAATATCACCGCCTTACTATAGGTTCCAAACCTTCAGATTTCATTGGTTGATTTGAGAGTATATCTGCATGTTTCCACAACCACTGAAACCCACGATGTGCCTCCGAAATTCAGGTTAGTTGTAGATTTCAAGGCATATCCTTGAGTCCCTACACTTACTTTTCATGATTGTGGACAGCTAAGTGCTGGAGTAAATATCGTAGAGGTGTGCATTTGTACATTTCACTTGTTTCTCCAAGTTGCTTCTAAAAGTCTTCCCTTGACCCTCCTGAAATTGAGGACTTTAGGCCACGTTTTAATCCCATTTGCCCATTTATGGAAACCTTTTTCAAGGCTAACGTTTGAGTGCTAACAGAGCAGATAAAGTCATTGGGAATGTTTGTAAACACCCATACATCTTTAAAGATTTTTCACAACTTCCCCAAAGGCATTTCGTTTAGAAACCATCATTCTTCACTTTTCTTTCCATATTAGATTTACTAGTGAGGAAAAATCATCTTTTGGGATTTTTCGCAGTTGTAAGCAACGTTGCAGTCAGAAAGTTATGTACATCTGGGTTCTTTGAGACAAGACTGGGCATAAGGAACACATATTGCTTTTTTCTGTCATAAACAGTGTCATCTTAAGGATGTTTGAGGCCCTGGGCAAGACGTATCTTGGGGCCTTGAGTTTTGAAAAACTTTGAATTTGATTGGCAATTTTCGGCTACTTCAAACCAGCCTTGTTCCAAAAAATATAGAATTATACATTGAACATTCAGAAACAGGGTCACACGAAAACAGCCAAAGTATGTCTTGGCTTGTGTAGAGAAGCACAGAGCCATTGGAGGAGGTAGGCAGAGAGAGGTTGAGGTAGAGAAACTGACAGAGGTGAGACAGAGCCAGAGAGAGAAAGATCACTCCAATGGGGTTCTTTGGAAGGTGGGAGCCGTGGGCAATCGCCCAATTTGTCCATGCCTTAAAACGTTTCTCACTTTAAAGTTTTATAAATCGAGCCCTCTGAAATTAAACAGAGGGTCATTCTGAGTTGACCTATCTGGTAAACCGGTATGTTTCATTTACATCGATTCTCAGGACGTAGGTGGTGATTAAATGGGCACTCAACATTATATAGAAGAATAGATGTATACAGTCACAGTAGTGTGATTTTGTCATGTGTTCATCGCTTTAAGCCTTGAGCATCCTTGCCTGCCTTCTCTGGGTTTCATTTTTCTAGGATTGTGGTTCAACTGCTAATGTTACACCTTAGGATCATTGAAAGACTTTGCAGTAGCGACACTGCACCCAAAATAACCAACAGAAGATGCTGGATATATAGGGTGGGATGTATTAAGATTTTACGCCGTATTTGCGTCACAAATGAAATGCTTTCATTTCTCCTTCCTTTTCCGAGTTTGTATGTGTGCCGCACTGTACAGCACAAATACAGGAAAAGGGCAGGAATGTGCCATATTTATACAGTGCATTCCAGCCTTTTCCCAGTGCTGGCGCACAATGGGCTGCCTAGTACCAATGCAGGCACCATTGCACCATGGTGCAAGGATGCCTGCGTTGCATGCAGGATTGTTTTTGTGCAGGAAGAGACAACTTCCTGCACAAAAACAATCCCCTGCACCCTGAGGCATATTTCTCTTTCTATATATTCTGCAGGATGCTGCACAGATATAAAGAGGAAATAACCAGGAGAAACAAAGATATTTCTTCTTGTGTCGACTCCCTTGGAAAGGCGTAGCAATTTGACGAATTCCCAGGTCTACTTGTAATGGTAGATTTGGGAATGCGTTAAAATCCATGGGTGTTGCGTGGGAACATGCACACAATGCCCATGGAATGCCTCCCTCGGACTGAGTAACGCAACACAGCGATTAGCGCAGCATTGTGTTACTCTGGGTTTATCAAGCCTCTCATGGCCACGCAATGTTGCCTCGCGTGGTTTGATAAATCACATTTTGGGGATGGATTGCGCATGCACCACGTTACGTGGTGCAAAAGCGACGCAACACCTACATAAATATGGCCCTAACAGACCAAGTATGATCCCCAAATCCTCCATATCTGCATCCAGAGCACAAATATCACGTTAAGAGAAAAAAGCTGAGGTTACAGATTTTGGGGGGGGAGTTTTATATAGCGCGAACTAGACCCGAGAAACCAGGTATCAGAACACTTTATATAGCACCAGTTTTGTTACACAAGGATACTTTAATTTTTTATCGGCACAGGGAGATTAAGTGAATTGTCCAGAATCACAGGATGTTGAGCGTCGTAGCCGAGACTCGAACCCGGTTCCCCAGTTTCAATGTTGACCGCTCTAGCCATAAGGCTACATCCCATCCCCAATTACAATGCCTCTGGCAACTAAAATGACAGCACCCACCCAACAAACAACCAACATACCCTAAGTGACTCACAACCAAAAAGAAATAGAATACCTCAAACGTTGTGAGAAGGAAAGCACTTACAATGAGCAGAGCACACATAAGTACAATATAGGCACAAATGAACATTGCCGAAAACTGGAGTGCACAAGCTAAGGAAGTAAGATGTCCCTAACGGGTACACCTACAATATCGTGAGCCGTATTCAAGCCACTGGGAGAAGCAATCTGCATGCACCAGAATCATCAGAGCCTTCCAAAGGCATCTGTGAGGAGGCAGAGCACAGACCATGTCAATAATTAGTTTACCTCAATGCCATGTGGCATCAACCCACCACTTCTCTGAAATGCATATTGTGTCCACTACAGCACAACAGCTATGTGCACTGTGGTTTTTATGATGCTGGGTTCCTCTTGAGAGTCATTTGAGAAATCATTGGCACACCACAATCCTGTGGTCCTCATTTATGAGGCCTTTTGCGGCACTTTTGCGCCACTGGAACGTTACTTTTTTGATGTTACGGTGACGCAAAGTGCATATTTACAAGGACACGTAAAGCCACTTTACATGGCTTTTCATGGCTGTGTAAATGTGTGCCCCTTTCACACAAGAACACTGCGTGAAAGGAGCGATCCATGGGTGCTGCTGTGGGTATTCCCACTCAACACCCAAGGAATCTGAGGCATTCCCAGATATACGAGAAATTGTAAACCTGGGAATGCCTCAGAATCTAAGGCACCCCAGGGGTGGCGTTAGGGAGGCACCTAATGCCACCCCTGGGGTTTTCCCTTTGCACACATAGAAAGAGGAAATCGCCTGAATTGCTTGATTTTGTGCAGGAAGGTGTACCTTCCTGCATAAAATAAATCAGCCCCGCAACACAGGCACTGGTGCACGGCTGCCCATTGTGCGCCAGAGCAGGTGAAAAAGGCAGGAATGTGACATATCTTATAGGAATAGAATATTTCTGTCATTTTCTTTTGACACAGGGCAGCGCAGCAAGATTCCTTGCAGTGCTGCCCTATGCCAAAACCTCATTAATGAGTCCCTCTGTCTGCAAGGCACTATGGCAAGGCTAAGAGTCCCTCAAGCCACATGCGGCACGCCACGTTATCTGCCAACGTGCACCACTGTAGATAGAATGAGCACAAAGATATTTCTGCTTATGTGGCTTCAACCTCATCATAGAAGCCGATGATTGTGCACGTCTAGCAGTCAAAGTGCCAGAGAAACACTCAATCACTGCAACCACAAAGCATATGATAGCTTCCACACACAGTTGGTACATGATACACAAATGCACTTCACTACTTATACTGAACACTTACTAGGTTTATGGCATGGCTCAGTCATGCTGGGCTGGCAGTACAGCCTCAGCATGAATGCAAAGTTCGAGGAACAGGAAATGTGTTGTACAAGGTCATTTGTGTACACACCATTACACAGCACCGCCCCTCCACCAGCTAGTGCAACCGCTCACTACTCCTCTTTCAATCACTGGGCGGCAGGAGGTACCACTTTCAGACATGGTCTTAGGCACCCTTCTACCCACGGCCAAATCACCAGGAACCACAATAGGGCATGTTTCTGGGCTAAGTGGGCCACTGGGGTGCCTCAAAAAGGTATTCACTGGCCTCCACCAGGGAATCTACTAGACCAAGACCACCCAACTGAATGCTGAGGCCCAGATAAGGGTCTGCCCCATACTGCACAACATATCAGTCAATATATGGCTGCCAGTACCAAATGCTGACTGAAAACCCATTCCAGGGTCAATACCAAACCTCCACCGGCGTGGGTCGGTCATATACCCACTGCTACAGCAACAAACAGAGGCATGTCCCAATAACCAATGGACTGAACTAATAACACAAACACAGGAACCGCCTACATGGGTCTCAGTGAGAGATCAATTAGAAAAGGAAACTCACTGCTGTCTCCTGCCTAGTGCCCCAAGAAGTCATACAAAGGCTGTGCCTGCTCCCTTGCCCCTACAGTCAATGGCCTCTTCACTTGACCCATTCACAGTCACTACCATCAGCAAAGGAATGCGAGAGGGGTCAGGGCATGGGTAAGGGATACAACACCGCATACACCAACACGATCATTAATACCTTGCTCTCGGAGCGCCGGAGTCAACGTTCAAGATCCTGCAACAAGTGCAGAATGCAGCAGCAAGGTTGCTGCTGAACATTCCGGCCAGGCAGTCAGCCAGGCCCGCTTTAAAAGCACTTCACTGGCTCCCTATCCGAGAGAGAGTCACCTTTAAGGCCCTCTGTATTGCCCATAAGAGCATACAGGGGACAGGACCATCCATCCTGAAGGATATGATCCGGCCTTACAAGCCTACAAGAGCCCTACGCTCGGACAACAAACACCTCCTTCAGACGAAGAGAGTTAGGAGAGCTCGTTCAGGCGGCAGGAGCTTTTCCATCCATACAGCGCGGGCCTGGAACTCCCTCCCACTCTCATTACATCTGAACCAAATCTTCTCAGGTTCCGGAAACATTTAAAAACCTATCTATTCCCGTTATAACTTTAGCTCTCTTGCTCTGCATGTGCAGCTCGCTTTAGGTCTCTATAAGCGCTGGGATGCCCCTGGGTAACCGTGCGCGGTACAAAATTCGTTAATAATAATAATAATAATAATAAATGGGTGTGGAATCTCTACACACTGCAGGCCCTGGAGTTGCATCACATTGTGTAGCTATCCCGGATGGACTGACTGACATGGGTCATTGTATTGTTGATGAACTACATCGAATATTTTGTGTAAACTCGTTCAATGCAGCTTTTCCTTTTTTCCAGGTATGATTTGTTTGCAGCCCCATGCTCGACCCACAGCATTCTCACACATTGCACTTACCAGGCCCAGGCTGTAATAATTCCCTGCACAAGTTGCCCACATTCCAAAGATTCCTACAATGAAGAACAGCACCCCGAAGCCTAGGGCGACAAGGGCGAACACCATAGTGTAGCTGTCTTTGAAGAGGTAGTCGTCATGGTATTCAAATGTGCTGATTTTGTAAAAGGAATATCCTCCAAAGCCAATGAACAAGAACGCAACAGCCTGAAACAAAAACAAAGAATGGATGGAATTAGTGTCTAACCAAGCGACAATGACACACACACGTCCATCTCTGTCACTAATGAAGCATATAATTGTCTCCTGTCTGAAATGTGAATTACTCTTGAATTTCCACGCCAGATTCACAACTAATTTTCAATACATGGGTACCAATCCTCCCGCAGCGCGCTGATGACACCTGAAGCAGCCAGTGCATCTTAAAAGATCGGCATCCCGACCAACCAATCACATTGAGAGATCTTTTCTCTCGCCCGAGGATGGATTGACTAGGACAGGTCTCACCCCTTGCTTTGTTCCCAGGTTGCACAGTGAGGGCTCGTGTCTAGGTGGCATCCGGTGGGTACAAACCCCATGAGGCTGCTCTGGTGGAAACCTTCTGCTTTCCCTCAGATATGACCTGGAGACAAAGGCCGATGAGAGATCAAGAAATGCAAGATGGATCTGCTTTTTTTTGTTTCTCTGTGAGCCACAGCCATCCTTTTTCTTGCACTCACCGTTTTATTACTTCCAGGACGGAGGCAGAATGAGTGCAATGGAAGTGCCGCACAGACAGCTGGGAGCTTGCATCCTTACCTGTGTGACGTCATATGCAAGGGCATGACTAGTGTGCTGGGTGAATTATGGCTGCATAAAAACAGTTAAAAAACTTCTAGAAACCCACAAGCACTCATTGGTTGCCCCTGTCTGAAATGAAGATCCATGTTCAGGTTCTTTCAATATTTCAATGCTTAATGTGTACAACCACTGACCACTGGGCGCCTTTAGTGATGCAACAAATACTGTCGCAATCCTGGTGAATGCCGCTCACTCGGTGCACTACACCATGCATGCCATCCAGACACCATCAACTTCTCAAATTCTCATAACCCTTGGTTTATACTGATTCCACATGAATGAATCAATGAAAACTGTACAGTATATACGCTTTATTTGCATTCCTTTGTATTAAAATGAATTCCTTTTTGCCCACCCCTGATACGTTGTTTCCCCAGCCCCCCTGCATTCAAAGCATGCCAGATGCCCTTCTTTAGGGATACTTTATTATTCCCCTAGAGCAAAAAAACAATGCAGTATATGTAACTGCCTGCTACTGCAATCAGCTAAAATGGTTCACACTTGCAGCTGAAATCCTATCTGTATTTCAATTTAGGTTCATAGCGGTGTTTCACTGAGTTTTTCTAGCCTGACAATATTCTTCGAAGGTCATGACACTCAGTATGCATTGGGTCTCCTGATCACATACTATGAGGTCCATCTATGACCATTGCCTTGTGCCCATACCCCCAAAGCCTATTGAGATGGCCTATGTCCATGTCCACCCCGCCCTGTGTGCGGCGTAGACTTCGGTTCCAGCCAGTGTCCAGTCAGCCCATCACAAGTACCAGCTAGGCACGAGCCTCAGATATGAACAGATTTCTACGGATTCAGGGTGTTGCTTTTGACTTGAAAATTTGGGAGTGCTCAGGTGTGATTCAGGTCAGAGTAAACTCACTCATCTATGGGCTTTAAAATCCCTTTATTTATAATTTTCTTTCGTACACCAAAAATGTCCTTGAACTTAAGATTAATCATGGCAATGCCATCTGGACATTATTATTATTATTATTACTGTCAAAGATTTTGTTTAGAATGTATACATTTTGAGCAATGTTAGTGCATGTAGTAATATTTATGTAATGTTTTTATTTTAATGACCGCTCAGCCCTCCACAGGGCTTGGTCGCCCCACTCACTGCTGCCGCTCCTGCCTGCCTTTGCCGCCTCCTGCCTGCAGATTCCTTCGCTCGCTGCCCGCTGCTCCTGGGAATTTCCCGCTGCTCCTGGGAATTTCCCGCTGCCCGCTGCTTCTTGGAATTTCCCGCCGCTGCCTCCCTGCGGCCCCGCCCCCCTGTGATTCTATTCGCCGCCCCGCTCCCGCCACCCAGCTGCTCCTCCCTCCCGGCTCCTTACTTATGACGCCCCCAGAGCGACCGCGCAGCGGATGCGCGCAGCGGGAGCGCCGATTGAGCGCCGAAGGTGCGCCAAAGGTAAGCCCGCCTGCGCCCGTCAGCGCCTGGCCCGCGCCAAGCGCCAGGACCCCTGGCCCTCCCCGCCGAGGCAAGACGACCCGACTGACCTACGACGCCGCCACTCTCAACGCACTCAATGCCAGCCAGACCCACGCCTGCTGCCGAGCCACCCCGAGACGCACCCACGGACCCTTCACCTGCTGCACCTGCAAGTTCACCTGCCTCCGAACCTGCCCCGCACCCGCCAAGACAAACACCAGCAGCAACCACCTCAAGTGCATCCTGATCAACACCCGCTCCGTCCACAGACACGCCGTGGAACTCTGGAACCTCCTCGATGCTACATCACCGGACGTCACCTTCCTCACGGAAACCTGGATGAACGCCTCCTCTGCACCCGACATCGACATCGCCATCCCGGACGGGTACAAGATCATCAGGAGGGACCGCATCAACCAGACCGGAGGTGGCATCGCCATCGTCCACAGGAACACCATCCGCATCACGACCGACGCCAACGACTCCTTCGCCGCAGCCGAACATCTCCACTTCCAGATTCACACCGACCCTAAGACGACCCTCAGAGGCACCCTCGTCTACAGACCCCCGGGACCACGCACACAATTCAGCGAAGACATCACAGACTTCATCAGCCCGCACGCCCTCCCCTCCACTGACTACATCCTCCTCGGGGACCTCAACTTCCACCTGGAGAACAACAAGGACCGCAACACCACCGCCCTGCTGGAAAACCTCGCCAACCTCGGACTCAAGCAACTGGTCAACACCCCCACCCACTACGCCGGCCACACGCTTGATCCCGTCTTCTCTTCCAGCAAGTACATCACCTTCAGCCACGCCACCGGACTCCACTGGACCGACCACAGCTGCGTCCACTTCAGCTTCAAAAGATCCACGACCCACCACCACCCGCAACAGGTACCTCACAGGAATTGGAGCAAGATCACCGCAGACCAGCTCACCACCTCCCTTAGCCAGAGCCCACCCGCCAACACAACGGACCCCAACGAAGCAGCCCGCAACTTCACACAGTGGCTGACCGCCTGCGCCGACGACCTCGCGCCACTAAAGAACCCTCCCAGCAGACCCAGAAGCAAGAAGGCATCCTGGTTCACCGACGACCTCAAGGACTCCAAGAAGACCTGCCGCACCCTCGAGAAAGCCTGGCTCCTCGACCGGACCACCGACAACATGACCGCCCTCAAACACGCTACCCGCAAGCACCCTAGTCCAGCGCCTCAGCAACATCGGTATCCAAGAGAAGGCACTGGAGTGGATCATCTTGTTCCTCGCTGGAAGAACACAAAGAGTCCGCCTCCCCCCGTTTCGCTCCGAGGCCACCGAAGTCATCTGCGGCGTCCCGCAAGGATCTTCACTCAGCCCCACCCTCTTCAACATCTACATGAAACCTCTCGCAGCCATCGCACGCCAGCACAACCTCAACATCATCTCTTACGCCGACGACACCCAGCTGATCCTCTCCCTCACCAGAGACCCCGACACCGCCAGAACCTGCCTACACGAAGGGATGAAAGACGTCGCCGAGTTGATGAAGGACAGCCGCCTGAAACTGAACTCGGACAAGACGGAAGTCCTCATCCTGGGATCTTCGCCCTCCGCCTGGGACAACTCCTGGTGGCCCCCAGCCCTGGGCACCGCACCCAAGCCAACCGACCACGCACGCAACCTGGGCTTCATCCTGGACCCCTCCCTCTCGATGACCAGACAAGTCAACGCCGTCTCCTCATCGTGCTTCAACACCCTGCGTATGCTTCGCAAGATCTTCCGCTGGATCCCGACCGAGACCAGGAAGACTGTCACCCAGGCACTCGTCACCAGCCGACTGGACTACGGAAACGCCCTCTACGCCGGAACCACAGCCAAGCTACAGAAAAGACTCCAGCGCATCCAGAACGCCTCCGCCCGACTCATCCTGGATGTCCCCCGACGCAGCCACATCTCCAGCCACCTGAGGAACCTGCACTGGCTCCCTGTCGACAAGAGGATCACGTTCCGGCTCCTCACCCACGCACACAAGTCTCTCCACGACCTGGGCCCCAAGTACCTCAACGACCGCCTGACCTTCTACACGCCCACCTGCCAGCTACGGTCCACCAGCCTCGCCCTTGCAGCCGTACCACGCATCCGAAGAGCCACCGCCGGAGGAAGATCCTTCTCTTACCTGGCTGCCAAGACTTGGAACTCCCTCCCCATCCACCTTCGGCTGACCCAGGACCATCTCGCCTTCAGGAAACAACTCAAGACCTGGCTGTTCGAGCAGTAGCATACCCCTCCCCCCAAGCGCCTTGAGACCCTCCCGAGTGAGTAGTGCGCTATGCAAATGGCATGATTGATTGATTGAATGATAACTGTCTTTATCATTCAACTGTCATAGAATAATAATGTGGGTGTAATCATAACTGATTCACCTCCTGGAATGTAAATTCATATGCTAAACCGAAGTGTTTTTCTTTGTATTGTCCTTTGGCAACTGTTGAATGATTTTCTTCATATTAATTTGTTTTTGTATTTAGAGAGCACATTTGTATTATATGATTATTTGTTTCACATCAATTTGATATATTGTTTTTGCTATTTAATGATGATGTATGGCTTAATGTGAAGTTGATTTTGTTCCTTCTCTGATCTGTAATGATAAAAAGTTCTAAAACGTGAATGACATAAATTAAGTGTCAGGGCAAACTAATACATTTTGGTTTACCCTTTATGCTCATACGTCTGGCACTGTTGTTTGGCCCCAGGTGGACAGGAGGACATGGGTCGCGTTCACCAGGGCTACTGCCAATTGGTTAGAGCGAGTCAGTACTAATGGGATCTTGTATTTGTGTCGCTGACTCAACAGAACAACAGCCCAGTCCCGGAGAAGTATCTCAAAAGCTCTGCCAAGATCATCTAATACAATTTCCCCAAACTCGCCCCAGCTCAGGGCAATACCATAGAAGATGTAGAAGAGCCGCAGTTGTGCCGCGCTCCCTCCAGCAAGCAGCAGCTGGATCTATTTGGGTCCATTTATTAAATTTCTCCGGAGTCCTGCTCCAGTAAGTTAGGAGCTTACATATGTCTTCACAGATACGGACAAAGATATGCGCTCTGTGATAGAGGCATTCCCAATCCTTACCCAGCCATAACTGTCCCAGTTCTGTTTCCCAGAGGCATTGGCCCGGGGTCTTATCCAGGGAAGGGTGGCTAAATGAGAAATCTGTAGAGGGTAGAGAAAGCAAGCCCGTGGTCATGGTGCCCCTCTATCATCCATTTTATTGACTCGTTGGCTGTCTTGAGGTGCCAGCATTCATCGATGGATGGGGGACCCAATGCCGTTGCATTACTCTGAAAGGGAAACATCCTTTACAACGAAACGTTTACAACGCAGTGCTTTTACAACGCAGGTTTTACAACGAAGACGCTCTAGGATAGGGAATAGATTTAATTTACTATCCAACACCTTCCCTAGTGTCCACGGGGACTGGAGTTGGAATAGTAAATTAAACTATTCACTATCCAGCACCGCAAAGCGCTATGCGTCGTAAAGGTTTGCGTTGTAAAAACTGCGTTGTAACAGCATGTTTTATTTTAATTTTTTTTTATTTTTTTTGGGGAGATTTATAGAGCGCATGGCTGCCCGAGAGCGTCCCAGCGCTAACAGAAATACACTGTGATCTCCAGAGGAGGGGACCGGAGGGGAAGGAAGAGATCAAGGGAACAGCCATGTCTTCAGGGATTTGCGGAATGCTAGGAGATTAGGTTGGGACCGAAGGTCCGGTGGAAGAGTATTCCACATCTTGGAAGCCTGAAATGAGAATTGTCGACCTCCAGAACGTGATTTTTTAATCATGGGTATTTTGGTCAGGTGGGCATTAGTAGAGCGGAGGGTTCTGGTTGTCGTGTGGGGAGTCACGAGGTCTTTCAGGACCGGAGGGGCTTTTCCATGCAGGATTTTGTGGGTTAGGCACATGGCCTTGAAGTGCACCCTTTGTTCCACAGGGAGCCAATGGAGTTCTTTAAGTGCAGGTTTGGCAGAGCAGCGTTTTTTGGTGCCAGTAAGGATTCTGGCAGCCGCATTTTGCACCACCTGAAGCCTGGAGATGACTTTCTTTGGGGATCCAAGATATAAGGCATTGCCATAGTCCAGTCTGGACAGTATGAGGCCCTGCATGACCAGTTTTCTTGACTGGAATGGTAAGAGTGGAAGAATTTTGCGGATGGAGCGGAGCAGGCCAAAGCATATTCCTGCGGTTTTCTTGGCCTGAGTGTTAAGAGTGAGTTTGTCATCCAACCAAATCCCCAGGCTTTTAATATCAGTTTTGGGGATTGGTGGAGGACCCATACTGGGAGGCCATAGGGACTCCGGGCGGAAGAGGGACTGGTTGCCTAGTACCATTAGCTCGGTTTTTTCCCCATTGAGCTTTAAATGGGAGTCGCTCATCCAGCTGACTATATTCTCCAGGCAGGAATACAGATCGATAGTGGGGGGTTCAGACTGACTCAGGGAGACAACCAGCTGTGTGTCGTCCGCGTAGGTCAGAAGTTTAATGCCATACGGGATGACAATTTGTTCAAGGGGTGCCATATATACGTTGAAGAGTGTAGGGCTCAAAGAGGAGCCCTGAGGCACTCCGCAACGTATCGGGGTTTCCCTAGAGATACAGTCTCCATCTGCCACCTGAAAGGAGCGGTTGTGGAGGAAGGATTTTAGCCATTTGAGGGCCGTCCCAGTGATGGCGAGGTTTTCCAGGCGGTGGGCAAGGATGCTATGGTTGACGGTGTCGAATGCTGCGCTTAGGTCCAGGAGGATCACTGCCACCGATCCTCCTGCATCGATGACTTTCCTAGTTTCTTCGACTACCGCCACCATAGCTGTTTCTGTCCCTTGTCCCGGACGGAAGCCTGTTTGGGAGGTTTTTAGCAACTCATTGGACTCTAGATAGTGTGAAAGCTGGGAATTTATGTATTTTTCCGCTAGTTTACTAATCCCTGGGAGGAGAGATATAGGTCTAAAGTTAGCCAGGTTGTCCGGGTCAAGGTTAGGTTTTTTTATGAGTGCCTTCACCACCGCTTTTTTCCAGGTTGTGGGCACTATACCAGCTTCAAAGGAGGTGTTTAGCAAGTTGGTCATAGGAAATAAGATGCTCGGGGCCACCTGTTTAAGATGTCTCACCGGGGCTGGATCATGGGGGCGATCCGCTTTTGAGGGCTTGTAGTAAAACACCAAGAGTTTCTGCGTTGATGGGTTGGAATTTGCTTAGCTCCATGCCTTTGCTCTGATATTGGGAGGTGGGGAGGGGGGAGGGATCTAAGGGGGAGAGAGGCGGAAGTTGTTTGAGTATAGTTTGAATTTTAGAGTCAAAAAAGTTGGCTAACTCATTACAGTGTTCGAATGTAGGATCTCGCACAGCTGGGGGAGTGTGGGGTTTTAGAAGCTTTTTCAGAGTGAGAAACGTCTCTCTCGACGAATTTGCCGCTTTGCTGATTTTCTCGCTGTAAAAGGAGATTTGTGCGTTTTTCAGACCTTTTTTATAATTGAGAATCATCAGTCTATAGTTATTTTTGCTGGTGGGATTAAAGTCTTTTCTCCAGACTCTTTCTGCTCTTTTACAGGTTTTCTTTAGAAGGCGTAATTCTTGGGTAAACCATGGAGAGGTTGCTTTTGTCCTTGGTTTACAATGAGGTTTTTTTGGGAGAGCTAAGTCTAGAGAATTGGTAATCCAGGATGCAAATTCCCTATCAGCAAGGTCGATGGTTGAGCTAAGGGTAGGGACTGTGTCCTCGAGGGCTTGATTCCATTTAACATAGTTTAATTTCGCCCAGGGTCTGGATGGTCTGCCGGGGGCTTGGGTTTGCGGCAGTGTGGGGTAGATGTGCCAACTGAAAGGAATAAGTAGATGGTCGGACCATGGCACAGGAGTGGGGGGCCTGGTCACAAGATCAAGGAAATTACAGAATATGGGGTCGAGCAAATGCCCCCGATTATGAGTAGGGAGGGAGTTCTGTAAATGCAATTGGTGGGAGGCCAAGTCTTGGATCAGTTCTGAGGCCGTGTTGTCTTTGCTGTCTTCAAAGTGGACATTAAAGTCCCCTAAAATGAGGAAGTTGGTCCGAGCGCTAGATCTGGCCAAGGAACATTCTAGGAGGGAGTTAAGGAATTTTCCCATGGAACCAGGGGGACGGTAAATAAGGAGTCCAGAAAGAGAGGAACAAGGGGAGATTTGTAAGGTAAAATGAACGTTTTCACAGTCTATCAGAGGACTGTCAAGGAAACGACATGGTATTGAATCCTTGGAGATGACAGCAATGCCCCCACCTCTACCTTTGGGACGATCAAGATGTTGGATACTGAATCCTGGGGGAAGTGCTTGGACTATGTCGGCGTCTGAGTTGGGTGTCAGCCACGTTTCTGTAAGGAACAGTATTTCAAGATTAAGGTCTTCGATAATCATATTTATTTCAAGGGCGTGTTTGGGTAGTGATCTGCAATTGATCATTGCCATGTTTATAGTCATTTGAGTGGGAGCTTTGATGATAGAGGGGGTGTATTTAAAGGAGCAATGTGGACAGTGAGTAAGGCGGGAGTCTCCCTTTAGTACTTGGGAGCATGAAGATGGAACGGGCCTGTTGAGATGGCATAGAGCATCCCCCGAATAGGTAAACCGTGCCTCAGGCCTCTTGCAAGGCCCCTGGCGTGTCCTGGCGCGGACGGGCGCAGACGGGCTTGCCTTAGGCGCGCCTTCGGCGCGCAAACGGCGCTCCCGCTGCGCTCGTCCGCTGCGCTTGCGTGGAAGGCACATTTGTAGGCGGGCGGGGTGGGCGTGGCCTATTCGGTGGGCGTGGCCTCGCGACTGGCGATGGCGCCGTCCCAAACAACTTCACGAAGCAGCGCTAAATCCGCTGCTTGTGAGATAGCGGTAATCAGAAAACTCAACAAGAGCTCAGGGTAAGTGAGAGAGTTTAAAACAGTGACATAAATCAGAAATAAACAGTTTTAAAAATCGTTATTCAATCCCTCCGGCTTCCGCCTCAGAGGTAGTGTTATCTGCAGGGCGCACTAGTGTTCAGTGCTTTATAGGCGGGCGGGTGGGCGTGGCCTATTCGGTGGGCGTGGCCTCGCGACTGGCGATGGCGCCGTCCCAAACAACTTCACGAAGCAGCGCTAAATCCGCTGCTTGTGAGATAGCGGTAATCAGAAAACTCAACAAGAGCTCAGGGTAAGTGAGAGAGTTTAAAACAGTGACATAAATCAGAAATAAACAGTTTTAAAAATCGTTATTCAATCCCTCCGGCTTCCGCCTCAGAGGTGGTGTTATCTGCAGGGCGCACTAGTGTTCAGTGCTTTATAGGCGGGCGGGTGGGCGTGGCCTATTCGGTGGGCGTGGCCTCACGACTGGCGATGGCGCCGTCCCAAACAACTTCACGAAGCAGCGCTAAATCCGCTGCTTGTGAGATAGCGGTAATCAGAAAACTCAACAAGAGCTCAGGGTAAGTGAGAGAGTTTAAAACAGTGACATAAATCAGAAATAAACAGTTTTAAAAATCGTTATTCAATCCCTCCGGCTTCCGCCTCAGAGGTAGTGTTATCTGCAGGGCGCACTAGTGTTCAGTGCTTTATAGGCGGGCGGGTGGGCGTGGCCTATTCGGTGGGCGTGGCCTCGCGACTGGCGATGGCGCCGTCCCAAACAACTTCACGAAGCAGCGCTAAATCCGCTGCTTGTGAGATAGCGGTAATCAGAAAACTCAACAAGAGCTCAGGGTAAGTGAGAGAGTTTAAAACAGTGACATAAATCAGAAATAAACAGTTTTAAAAATCGTTATTCAATCCCTCCGGCTTCCGCCTCAGAGGTAGTGTTATCTGCAGGGCGCACTAGTGTTCAGTGCTTTATAGGCGGGCGGGTGGGCGTGGCCTATTGGGTGGGGGTGGCCTCGCGACTGGCGATGGCGCCGTCCCAAACAACTTCACGAAGCAGCGCTAAATCCGCTGCTTGTGAGATAGCGGTAATGTGTGGTAAAAGCATGCGTTGTAACGTCATACATCCCTCTGAAATAATACACCCACAGAACAATGATTTGAAATCACTCCTAGCTATGCAATAAAAAAGTAGAAACTGCTGTACCTAATATTCCATTGATCAACTTCACACCACGCAAATCACTTCTACAATACTGCACCTGTACCAAAGCACACTACGCCTAATCCCACAGAAACCATGAGGCTCTGGCCTGCAATGGAATCATTGGAATAGCCTGGATCCCCCTGCAGACAAGACCAGACTAATGGTAGACTGTGTGCTAGGAAAATTGTGATAATGGCATGACATAGCATAATAAACATTTGCGTGGCATGTTATTTATCCTGTGATTTATCTAAGTATATCAGAATTGTACATAAGAGTATCTTTTTAGTCATGAACTATCACACTACAACTGGGCATAGAGTACAAGATTGATCCTGCGAGATAAACACTCCTCACACAATTGTCTGGAGCAAAGTGTCAATGGCTGGGAGGATGCCCCCTGGCATTCCTGAACCAGCTGCTGCTCTGGCAGGAAGTATCACTGGAAATGGCACATCCTTGGTCCTGTTCTCTAGGGGCTGCCTCTTCTTGTTTTCCTGAGAAGGAGCAATGGCTTTGCACCTTGTTGGCATACCCACATAAAACTCTCAGCATTTGAGGACTTGGGAGGAGGCGGGTTTCGACTAGACCTCAACTGGACAAAATGAGGTTACAGTCATTCAGCTGTGCTGGATTACTCAGACAGTAAAATCTATGACTACGCCGATTCCTTATGCCTGCAACTACTACTGCAAGCTCCATCACCTCAAAAAACAGGGGCAAATCCTGCAGTTTGAGTCTACCAAATGGATCTCAGGCTCTGAAAGAATTGGCTTCTAAACCCTGAAACATGCTCCATAATTAGTATGTAAGTATGTAAAAATGAATAAAAGTGCATGATCGCCAAACAGAGTCTTGGCACTAGCGTCCTAACACAACATGAAAAAGGAGACCTAATTGGAGAGGGAAGAGAAAAGGCATGTTTTTGATATTTTTCTGAAATGTTTGGGTTGAGAACTTAAGTAGAGAGGCATGGTATTCCAAAGCTCGCAAGCCGAGAATGCAAAATGTCTGCCCCCCCCATCTTGCTTTGTTGATTTTCGGAATGGCCGCTTATTAGCTGAACTTGGCCTGAGGTTACGACTGTGGATATGCAGAGAAAAAAATCTGAAAATGGAGAGGGCCAGTCTAATGAAGTTCTTTGTGAGCCGGACACAAAGCCTTACGTTTGACCCTCTTGTAGACAAGCAGCCAATGAAGGCGGAAGATGCTCTGTGAGGCAGGACTAAATTTAGAGTTTTCAAAAGCAGGCGAGCTGCCGCATTTTGCACAGATTGAAGCTTCATCTGCAAGCGTTTTTAGATACCCTGGTACAACGCATTCCAATAATTGATTTTGGAAAGGACAAGAGCCACAATAACCAGTTTCTGCAGGTCTAGAGGAATTTAAGGGAATTTTTTTTTCAAGTTCCTGAGCAGATAGAAACAAGAGTAGGTGACCTGATTGATATGCTCGGAGAAGCAGAGCTGTCTATCGAATAGCACCCCTAAATTCTTGACTTTCTGAGCAGATGTTGGAAGAGGGCAAAGATTAGAGGGCCACCAAGTAAATTATTCCAGAAAGTGTGTTATTTCCGAAGAGGAGCACCTCCGTCTTCTCAGAGTTCGATTTGAGAAAGCTTTCCTGCATCCAAGGTACAATGAGTGCCAGACAGTTTTTAAGCTTGTTGGCAACTTCGTCGTCATCAGATGAAATTGACACAATAATTTGTGTGTTGTCGGCGTAACAGACCGCAAACAAAACATGAGGCCGAATAAGTTTAGCCAGAGGGATAACATTGATATTGAAAAGCGTTGGGCTTAAGGATGATCCCTGGGGCACCACAGAAGGAAGAGAAAACAGTGTAGAAGTGAAATCCTTGAAGGCAACTACCTGATCTGTTGGTTAGTAAGGGACGGAGGATGGTGAGGTCTGCTTCTTTTATCCCGATTCTCTCTAGCAGGTTGATAAGCAAAGAGTGGCTAACCGTATCAAATGCGGCCGAGTGATCAGCTCAGCCCTCCTCCCTTACTGACCAGCATTTTAATCTCCTCTGCAGCAGCAACTAAGGCTGACTGTGCAGTGGTCAGGTCTAAAACCATATTGTGATGGATCCAGGAGATTGTCGGCATCAAGAAAGGACATCATGTCCTCATTAAGGGCCTTTTCCAATAGTTTAGCAGGCAATGGTAGGCCGGAAATAGGATGGTAATTCTTGGTATCACCTGGGTCAAGGGAAGGTTTCTTTAAAAGAGAAAGCACAGAGGCCTTTTTCCAAGCCACCAGAAAATTGGCAGAAACCAAAATGTTTTTCAATAGTTCGATAAGGTGAACTGAAACCGTGCTACAGACCAGTTGCAATACATAAGGCGGTCAAGGATCTAAAGGAGAACCTGGCTTAATTGCCTCAATGAATTTCACTACTCTCTCTTCCGTAAAGGGAGTGAAAGTATTGAGGACATTAGCAGCCACGTCTAGAAGGGCTACTGGAGCTAAGAAGTATCCTTGTAGAGTAGCTCGAGGGGCCTCTGCACACTTCTCAGAAAGCTCAAGTGCTGATGATCTGTTAGATAGGTAATCCAAGTTCTGACTTCAAGTCCTCTGATTTTTAAGCAAACAAGTGTCCTAAACTGATGAAACCAGCCTCACAGAGATGCATGCAGGATGCATTTGCCTGTCTATCCTGCAGTTTCAAATGGTCCAGAATGCCACAATTTTAAAAATATTTAAAAAGGTTCCCGCAGTACTGTTTTGAGATTTTGAGGCGGACGCATGGGCTTACCAGTGCTTGATTGCAGATTATTTCCAGTAATGGGTCTCCGACTGCTTCAGACATAGGTTATGTGGCACCAACTAAGTCTCGAGGACTTAGCTACCAATAATGCAGCAGGTTCAGTGGCAGTGGGGCTCCAGGGGCAGCAGGGGCCCATTTTGTCCCAATGAGTTCATTTTTTATTACTATCAAAGCAGGGGGTGTGGAGCACACTTTCCTTGGCTGCATGAGGGGCCCTTGCTGCTCTCTCTGCCTTGTGGACTCTCTCTGTCTCCCTTCCAACATCAGTTCCTCTCTCTCAGGTCTGTCAGTGGCTAACCCCCTTTTCGAGTCCTTTATTACTGGAGGCTGCTCTTGAGGTACCTGCGAGTACTATTTCGTTTTCAGTAAGAGTGAGTACTTCTCCGTTTGGGTTTTTAACTACAATTGAGCAGAAGGGATCCTGCGGCTGCGACAATAGGTCTCCGCAGGATTCCCTTCATTTTCTATTACTGTGTCCTTTTTATTCAATGCCTAGGCGTAGATTCCTGGTAGATATTTTAAAACAAGTTAATTTGAAATCTGCTAGAGCTGCTTTAATTTATTTACAACAAGCGACTGACCCATTTACATTATGCTGTATCATGAATTTTATTAGAGTGGCGGTTAGATTGAGGGCAACTAGAGGGGGGGATTGATTGATAAGATTTATAATGAATTATACTGTTTTTTTCCCTCCTTTTGAAATCAGATTGTATAACAAGTTGGGTTCTGTTAATGATTTAATGAGATTTTTAATTATTTGTATGTATATGTGCTTTTATGGTGATTTTTAATCATCGAATAAAGAACTCTTGACTTGACTTGACTTGAGTACTTCACCGAAAGCCAGTGCTAGGAGGATTAATACATTTGCAGGTGAGCACGGCTGACAACTGCAAAGGATGCTCCCTTGAGTAGGACCTTAAGAGGGTCATTATAAGACTGTGTGTGCACTCAGGGTCTGAAACACACAGAGTAAGGGTTGCACGCACATGTTTCATGTCTGAGGAAAAGCCAAGTAGGTAAACACAAATCAATGCATTTACTGGCCTGACCATAACAGTTTTTTGTCATTCCCTCCTGTGCACACAGATATGCAACAAAGAACGTCAGCTGATCACAAGCGTTGCACCAATCACCAAGCCCTTTGAAGGAGGTCACAGGTTGTTTGCTTTGCCATTTTCAGGGGCATCTGATGTAATGTTGCACTGGTGAGTCAGTGCGAATTCTGGTTAAAAACTGCCTGGCCACCGGGGAAAGTATTTCACCCGGATAGCGCTAAATGTACAAATAAAGCAGCCCAGGTAAAAGGAATAATGGCACCCATACTCACCCAAAAAGCGAGGCTTAGCAGCAGCAGCACCGCCTTAGATACTGCGATCACAAGGTCCATGGTTTCCTCTTCCACTGACAAACCCAGGCAGCTACGGAAATAGACCTTGTTGCAAACTATTCGAATATCCTTCTGAATGCAGAGCCTGTGGGGCCTCCTCACCACAGACTCCAAGGCGTGCGCACAGGCAGAACTCTTTCTTCGTGTGCAAGAAAAATGAGAAACCCGGGGGCACCTGCTCTTATTGCGAAGCGAACCTCCGCCTGTGCGCGCGGGGCATTCCACCCACCAGATCCAGGGCTCGCGTCACGCGGCCTTCCTGCGCGTGCCGGACAAAAGGAGAAGTGAGAAGAAACTCTGGGCATTTCGTGTTGCACAATGAGGCTGGCTCCGGACGTCTTCAGAAGGAGACTTCACGAGAGACAGCCACCAGTGCAGGGAGGGTGTACAACAAGGGTTCAGAAATTCTGGCCGTCGGCTCCGGACAGGGGTGCACACACCCTATGTAAATAAGCGCCAGCTAGAGCACCCATTATTTATTTATGCGTTTTTATATCGCGTGGGCATTACCCTCAGGTGCTAAGTGCTTCACAATAAAACATAGATCTTTACATTAGGTCCAAAACGACAAAATAGCAGCTTATTACATAAGGCACAGAATTACAGTTGTTCGAGGGCCAGGTAGTATAAGATGCTGCAATGAACAGGTTGTAAACAGGTACGGTCTAATAAAATCATGATTGTGCAGTTGATCTCAGGGCAGTGATCAGAGCCTGAGCCATAGGGTAAGAGCACGTTCCCCCATGGAGAGGTTCGCTAGGATGTCATTCAGTATAATGTCTTTACAGGAGAAGGGCTTTCAGCTCCGAGCTGAAGTTCACCAGCGAATTCCCCCAGGAATTAAAGACCCAACCCTCTATCTTGCTGTTCAGGAAATCATTAAAAACATGGCTCTTTGACGAGGCATATCTGTAATCTGGCATTTGGGTCCCTTTTTCCCTTTTTTGTTAGGCGCCTTGATGCCTTCCGGGCTAAGTTGCGCAATATAAGACGGCATTCATTCATTCATTCAGGTGCATAGCTTCGGAGGTAAGGAGTGCCATATTCTGGTTGCATTTCTTGAGAAGGATTGTGCCATGAGTCGTTCCTTTTTAAAGGCCAGCGGTTCCAGCAACAGTGCTTTGGCATTTTGCAATGGTCTAGTACTTCCAAATAGCTGAAGTTTGGCCGCCAGGTAAGAAGGTGTGGATGTGTGACAGAAGCCATCTTGTATATGGTCCAGGCTTTAATGGGCAGCTAGAAGACACTGACCAGCGCAGGTGAGATGTGATCACTCCTCTTGTCCCATTAGATAGAACTTACTGCCAAATGTTGCATTGATATCAGAGGGCTGAGATGGGCCTTGGAGAGTCCAGTCAGGAGAGACTTACAATAGTTGATTATGAAGAGCACCGGGGATGGAACAAGAGACTTCAGATAATGCAGAAACGCATTTCTTGCTATTGTGCTCATTTTTGATTGTAAGTTGAATCTTTTATCTAGGATGACTCCTAGGAACTTGACACTGTCAAACGATAGTGGGTTTCCTGCTAAGAATGTTGAGTTTGTCCATCCAGGATTGCACCTGAAATGATGATTTCTATGAGGAGATGAGGAGGAATTTTGGAATGGGGTTCAGTTTTAAATTATGAGAAGTTATCCATCTTGAACGGAGTTTAGAGTGATGGCGAGATGCAAGATGTCCTTTGAAGAGGAGACCTTTAAATAAAGTTGGGTGACATCTGCATATTCATGATAGAAGATCCCTGCCTTTCTTAGTGGGGCTCAAAGAGGCTCAATGTACAGGTTGATTAAGGTCAGAGCAAGGTTAGGACCCTGAGAGACCCCTTGTTCAGCAGCCCTCAGTGCTGAGAAACTATCACCATAGAGACAACGCATCAATTCCCATTCCATTGTTCAGTGTGGCAAGGAGTGTAAGGCAGTTTACTGTATCGAAGGCTGCTGATAAGTCTAGAACAACCAGGAGGCAGAAGCTGCCAGAGTCTAGGCCAGAAGAGCCTCATTGATAACTTGTAGCAGTGCTGCTTAGGTGCTTTGGAAATGGTTTAGGTCATTCACATCTGCAAAGGGTTTTTTGAGGAGTGGGGTGACTTGTTAGTCTTGAGACAGCTAAGAAATGTTCATTGGCTGAGGGAGAGAGATTCACCTATTTTGTCCAGTAGGGGAGCATGCGTCTGTAAAAGTCTTTGGCAATGCTACCCGGGTTAGGGTCACAAAGTGGTTTGAAGGTTGTGTCTTCATAATCATTTTAAGTAAATCTTCCTCCCTAATTATCTCACATAGTTGCCAAGTGTACTTCGATTTGAAAACTGTCTTAGGGGTGGGACAGTCATCTTAGTAACAAAGTGATTCTACTTTGGAAACAAAGAATATTACAAACTCTTCTGTTTTCACGGATGGGCCGTCAAAATTGATGGCTGTGGACATGGAGGGGCAGTTTGCACTTTTCACCAGCTGAAAGAGCTGTTTAGGTCAGTTCTTGGCTGAGTTAAGGAAGGATCTAAAGTGATTTGGTTTCTCACAGAAGTCATGTCTATTATATAATGATCTTGCGTTTTGGAGGCATGTAAGGGTTGTGGTGGAGGGCGACTCTCCATTTCTTCTCCAGTATTCTCAAGGGTTTTTTCCCTATATTGGGCCTTGTTCAACCACATGCTGGTGGTTTAGGTCTTTTCTGTTTGTTTTGGAGTGCATCTGCCTCATCAAGCAGAACTAAGACATGGTCGAAACATTAAGCATTTGAGTCATTGACATCCGTGACGGGGTTGATGGGCAGTAGTACATTCTGTGCTGTGTTGCTGAGTATGGTGATGTCTATGTTCTCTGAATCAAGAAACCAGAAAATCACTCTTTTTGATCGGCCCATGGTCATGACATGAGAAAGTAGCAACGAGAAAGGAAAAGGACAATGATTGGACCAATCCACCAGTATGGGTTCATCCGCTGGAAGCAGGTCTTCTTTGGAGATTATTCAGTAGAGTACAGAACTTTTCGTTGCGTGTTAGCTTTAGTTTGTGTTGTATCAGATCATTTTTAGATAGAAAGGAGGCATATTGGTTGACTGTACAGTCTACTCTGGTACCCCAATAAAGATTAAAGTGTCCCAGAAGGATTACTCAGTCGCTTTGGATTGATTTATCATTTGTGAGATCCATGTATTCTGCGATTCAGGCTGGGTTATCTCTTGGTGTAGGAGAGTAGGGTCTGCTTCCTATGGTCACCCCCACTTTTTGCTGCGATTCTCTGGTTTTTCGACTTTAATGTGGCTGTGGGCCTGCTCATCAGACCCACAGCCCAGCTGTTCTCTCTCTAAATTGATACCATGTACTTTAGGTACATACCAGATTGGTTACTGGGTCTCTCTTGTGAGCCCCTGTATACTGTACCATGGGTACTCAGGGCATAGGTGTACCCTAGGCCTACCAGGGGCTGCAGCATGTATTGTGCCACCCCTGGTTTGCCTTCCAAACTGACACCACAGGTCTGTTCACACAGCCTGGGTAAGGTGGTGTAATCACCCCTTACTTAGATATAGTATACCTATATCTACCTTTACATATAGACACATAATCACCTATAAGCCACTCCTATGGTAGGCCTCGACAATCCTGGAGGCAGAGTGCTTGGTTTTATGTGAGAGGGTACTCTAGCATGAGCTGAGCCCCTCTGCAGCTTTCGGAACCATCTCCTTATAGCTGTTCTATGATATAGCGATACCATATACTCTTAAGTGCATTATAATCCTCGCGGTTAATGCTAACTTTGGTTTGGCTTTATTAAAACATGTCGTGTAAGGTGTCAAACACTTTGGAATACTACCCCCCGCCAATTCTGGCAGCGGGGGTAGCATTCCACCCTTCTAGAGGGAGAAGACATGTAGTTACTGCTTTACCCGGTTAAAGTTAAACAGAGCCTCAGCATCACAAAATGGATGCTGCTGCCACAGACACAAGTCTAACCTCCTGTTGCTGGACGAAACTCCGGCAGGGGAGGCCTGGACAATAGGTTTCCTGTCCAAGGAGGTGATGGCACCTCCCCAGACAGGGGTTTTGTGTATTGGGGCAGGGAGGGCTGCATTCAGTGAATGCATCTAGACACTGCCTGGGGCACACAAGGTACTCCACGCATAGCCCAGTTCAAACCAGTTGCTGGGGCACTCCAGTCCCAGCTCTGGTGCGAAACTGGACAAAGGGAAAGGGGTGTAACCACCCCCTTCTCAGGTCCACCCATAGGAGGGACGTAGTCAGGTAATCCAGCCCCCTTTCTTAGTATAAGTAAAGGAGCTGTGTCCCTGGGACTTTAGATTATCCTGGAAGAATCTTTGAAAGACATATCTTGGACCTTCGACATTCCATTCTGACTGGAAGACGGAAGACATCTCCTTTGTGTTCAAGGAGTGACCACCGTGTGCAAACAGGCACCAACAGCAACTTTGCCGGTCTGCAGTTTCAAGGCTCCTGTCGGAACCCGAAGACTCTGAGACACAAGGGTAAACAGACATAATATCGACTCAAAAATATAGAATGGACATAATATCGAAGTCATAATATAGAATGGACAAAATATCGAATGGACAGAATATAGTGGTGAAAAATATCGAATTGAAGGTAAGTAATGTAATATCGATTTTTAAAATATAGAAAGTCAAAATATCGAAGTATATAATATAGGTATAAAAATATATAGAATTTTTAATAATATCGAATTTTGTTTGTTATTTAATTTTTGCGTAATTTAATTCTGCGGGTTGTGGGTTTAGAGGGGAATAGGGTGGGAAGTAATTTAATTGTAATTAATTAAATATGTTAATTTATTTATTGGTATTTATTTTGAATTAATTGGTAATTAATTTTTAATTGGTAATTAATTAATTTGTAATTGGTAATTTATTTTTATTAATTGATAATTATGTTTATTTTATTAATTTATTTTCCGTAGCAGGTTGTGGGTTTATAGAGGAATAGGGTGGGAAGTAATTTATTAATAATTAATTAAATATGTTAATTTTTTTATTGATATTTATTTTGAATTAATTGCTAATTGTTAATTAATTAATTTTTAATTGGTAATTAATTTTTATTAATTGATTAATTGATAATTATGTTAATTTAATTAATGTATTTTTTGTAGCGGGTTGTGGGTTTATAGGGGGGAATAGGGTGGGAAGTAATCAAATTGTAATTAATTAAATATGTTAATTTATTTATTGGTACTCAGTTTAAATGAATTGTTAATTAATTATTAATTGTTAATTAATTTTGAATTGGTTATTATTTTTTATTAATTGATTAATTGATAATTATGTTAATTTTGTTAATTTATTTTCTGTAGTGGGTTGTGGGTTTATAGGGGAATAGGGTGGGAAGTAATTTAATTGCAATTAAGTAAATCATTTTCATTTATTTATTGGTATTGGTATTGATTTTTTATTAATTAATTGTTAATTGCTAATTAATTTGTATTAATAGGTAATTCATTTTAATAACTAATAATAATTTGTATTTTTAGTTGATTAATTACTACATAATATTAAATTGGTAATTTATTTTATGTAATTTTTTCTTGGTATTGATATTTAATAAATTTTTATTAATATATTAAATCTTTACTTTTCCTACTGTTGCACTCTCTGGAGTGGGAATAGTAATTTTGAGCCCTACGCTATCCAATGCTTTCCCTACTGTTGCACTCTCTGGAGTGGGAACAGTAATTTTTACCCCTACGCTATCCAACGCTTTCTCTACTGTTGCACTCTGTGGAGTGGGAATAGTAATTTTTACCCCTACGCTATCCAACGCATTCTCTACTGTTGCACTCTCTGGAGTTAGCAGTAGTAATTTTTACCCCTGCGCTATCCAACGCTTTCCCTACTGTTGCACTCTCTGGAGTGGGAATAGTAATTTTTACCCCCCCCCCGCTATCCAATGCTTTCCCTACTTTTGCACTCACTGGAGTGGGACAAGTAGTTTTTACCCCTACGCTATCCAACACTTTCCCTACTGTTGCACTCACTGGAGTGGGAATAGTAATTTTTACCCCTACGCTATCCAACACTTTCCCTACTGTTGCACTCAATGGAGTGGGAATAGTAATTTTTACCCTCCCGCTATCCAACGCTTTCCCTACTGTTGCACTCACTGGAGTGGTAATAGTAATTTTTACCCCTACGCTATCCAATGCTTTCCCTACTGTTGCACTCACTGGAGTGAGAATAGTCATACGCTATCCAACGTTTACCCTAGTGTTGCACTCACTGGAGTGGGAATAGTAAATTTTACCCTCCCGCTATCTTACAGTAAAAATATTTTATATTTTTTATTAATAGTATGTCAATATATATATATATGTGTGTTAAAAAAGAATATTGTATGGTTTTCTTTTTTAACTTAAATTAATTATTTAATAATTTTAAGGTTATTTAAGTATTTTTAAGTATGTTTTAGTTAATGATATTTATTATTTTATTATTTTTAAATTACTTTTAAGATATTTTAAAAAATTCGATATTTTGACTAACTATATTTTTTTAACAATATTTTTGATTCGATATTTTTGTACTTACCTGTTTGTAGATAGGAATTCTATATTTTGTCATCGATATTTTAGGTATTCTATATTAGTGTAATCGATATTTTGTCAGTGATCCGACACAAGAACTGGACTTCCAGAATTCTCTGACCCCGACCCACATCTACAGCAAAGCTGAGACCCGTGGCGGACACGAGAGACGCGGGACCGGACACCTTGGACATCCTGCATTTTGCTACCTGCACTCCTTTCCTGAAGCCTCAGTAAATTGTGCATTGGGGTACGAGAAGCCCCAGCCCAGAGCACCATTTGCACCGAAGCCCAATCCTCCACACTCCGCGAGTGTCCCGTGGGCCCCGCCTTTGCATTTGAGCTTGACGCGTCTTCCCGGTTCCTTGCCCATTGACTTGTGAACCCTCTGAAGACCTTCCTTTGAATTTAACCTGCTTGCCTGGTTGCTTCAGGCTTGCCCCAGCTTCCCTGAAAAGGAGAAGTGCCACAGACTCTGCGGGTCTGTAACAGAGCCAATCTCGACATCCTGCGTGGATTGCGGTTGCCAAGGCTTGTTGGGTCCAATCCGGATACCGACACCGCAATCATCTAGATTCATGTGGGACAGCTCGACTCCAGCTCCTGTTCATCATCGATGCCTCCTGGACCTCGTGGCTGAAGAGACAAACTCACCTTCTTCGCCTTAAAGCACCTGACATCGCCTGGTTCCTTCCTGGTACCTTCCTGGTCACTGGCTAGTGACCCAGACTCTGTCCCCTCTGCTTTCAGGTTCTTCACATCTCCGATCCACCCTTGGGTCAACCGGGACACTTTTCCTCTGGTCACCTGCAGCACTTATTTGCAGCTCTCCATAGAAAACAACGACGAAACCCGACACGAAAAGACACCTATGCACCCGGCTTTCCTGGGTGAGGTAACACGAGTACTCCGGTGCTCCTATTGGTCTTGACTCTCGAAGTGTCCTAGTTTAAAAGGATTCCATCCTAGTCCATCCGGAAGTGTCCTTAAATAGTTTATTTGTAACTTTTACGTTTCCCATAGAAAGTCAATGGTAACCCGCGTCTGTGTTTAGACACTTCACGCGTCTTCCGTGGGCCTCCTACTTCCTAACCCTTGGTTGTTTAATGTAGCCCCAGCGATTCCACAGGCTCCAGGCCTGCTTTCTAACTCTCATGTGGTAATTATACCACTGTCTTAGTATATGGTTTGTGAGGCCCCTAGGGCATAACGTATACTGTGCAACTTATCGTATATTAACTGTGTGACTTGTTTTGTATTTTTTACCTCTGACCTCATAAAGAGTGCAGAGGGTTTGTGTTTAGATTAAATACATATATATTTGGTATACACCTTGTGTGGTGTCCTTTCATTTGGTATTCAAGGTATTGTATATGGTAAAACAACTTGCTTAACTCGCCTACTGAAGTCTTAGCCTGAAGATTGCTGGTTCATGCTACCGCTAGGATAGCTTTCTATAAGGTTGACTTTACAACCACCATCAATAAGGATCGATTAGACTGGTGCAAGGTGCCCACCAGAACTAGTGGACATCATATGCCAGGCTAACTTCTCACATTGGTGTGCAGTTGTTGGGATAAGAGCTTGCAATTTGTTTTACCAAATAATCTTGAGATATCATCTGAGAGATCATATCAAGGTACCTGTAGGTACATATAAATCAAGTCTTATATATACATAAGTTCTACTGAACTTAGTAGTTGTAGGTGGTAAGGGCTTAGCACACCCTGACTACAACTCCTAGGGAGCTTCTAGTAGGAAACCAAATAGTCTAGGTAGGTGCACACACCCCACCTCACTAGAAATGTCCTTGGAAGCAGGACCTAGTGGCCCTCTGCCAGAAAACAACCCAAGGTTGCCTTCTAAATATGACACATTCACTTTTCAAGAACTGAGAAGTTTGTGTTCAGTCAGAAGACTGAGACAAGGACAGAGTCTACCCTTAAACAACCTGGTAGATATCTTAGTGTCTCATGATGTAGAGAATCAGACCAAGGTAACCAAGGTAGTACAGAGGGGGCTATCCCTCAACAGAAGAGAATAATACTGGGGAGGATCCAGTGGTCACTGATGACGAAGTGGATGCTGACCAGGAGGAGGTTGATGAACCTGTCCTGGGCTACACAGGATTATCTGGAGGTGGAGAGGGCCATGGTAGGCCCCCCTCCAACCTTCCAAATAGGCCTAACAGTGGAAACAGAAGGCACAGATCACTTTCCAGTGGTTCTGAGCATTCTGATTCCTCAGTAGGGTCCAGTGCCTCTGCTCTGAGGAGGATGTCTTCCCCTCAGAGAAGAGAGCATAAAGCTAGGATGAGAGAGGCCACGCTTAGGATCAAGAGGCAAGAAGTTGCCCTTGCAAAAGAGACCCTAGCTCTTGAAAGAGAGAATAAATTGAGTGGGCTAGAGCCCACTGGTGGCTGCATAATTCCTAGTGATAGGGAAAGGTCTCATGACCATAGAAACCTGAATAAGATTGTCCCTCCCTATCAGGTTGGGGATGGCATCCACAAATAGATAACTGCTTTGGAAAGGGCCTGCAAAGTACAGAAGGTCCCCAAGGAGCAGTGGGCAGCAATCTTGTGGCTCTACTTTGCAGACTAAGTAGAGATAAGCTCCTCACTGTTAGAGCAGAGGATGCTGACAACTGCAATGTCCTGAAGAGTGCTCTGATAGATGGGTTTGGCCTAACCACTGAGCAGTACAGGTTGCTGTTCAGAGATACCCAAAAGACACAGACTCAGGACTAGACTGATTTTGTAGATTGTGCTACTAAGGCTCTGGAAGGCTGGTTACTGGGCAGTAAAGTAAGTGACTATACAGGATTGTATAATCTGATTATGAGAGAACAAATTCTTAAACAACTGTCAAAACCAGTTATTGCATCAGCACTTGGTTGACTCTGATCTGACCTCTCCCCGAGAATTGGGAAAGACGGCAGACAAATGGGTCAGAACCAGGGTGAAGCAGAAGGTACAGAACCAAGGTGGTGATCAGAAGAAGCAAGACCAAAAGGGGGGGAGAAAGCAAAAGACCAGAAGCCTTCTCAAGGTCCCCAAAAAGCTTCTAATCGTGGGGGTTCCCAACAATCTAAGAAGAAAGAAGGCCCAAAGAAACCTTGGTGCATGATTTGTAAAGTAAATACTCACTGGACCAGTGATTGTGCCAAAAAGGAGACAGCTCCAGCCACCGTTGCCCGTAAGGCAACTGTTCCCCCTAGTTCAGCTCCAAGTGGTGGTTCTCAACAGAAGGGTGTAGTAGGGTTAACCCTGGGTCCTGAGATGGATTCTGGCCTAGTCAGAATACCAACTCAAGCTGTTTTGATCTGTGATGGGGACACAATTATGTCCTCTACTGTGAGTCCCAATAACCTGGGCAAGTACAGACAAACTCCTTTAATTAATGAAAAAGTGGCTCAGGCCTACAGGGACACATGTGCTAGTGTCACAATGGTGACACCTGGCTTTGTGGACCCTGGATAGATCATACTAGGTGAAAATTACATAGTGACCAATGCTAGCAATGTCACTACCACTCACAGTATGGCAATTGTTAATTTCTCCTGGGGAGGGGTAACTGGCCTCAAAAAGGTTGTGGTTAGCTCAGACCTCCCTGTTAAATGTTTGCTTGGAAATGACCTGGAGACTTCAGCTTGGGCTGAAGTGGAGTATAGGACCCATGCAGAAATGTTAGGGATATCAGCACATGTCCTTGCTGTGACTAGGTCACAGGTCAGAAATTGCAACACTGAACAGGCCCTGGATTCTGGAACAATGGACCAGTTGCCTACCAGGAGGAGAAGCAGCAGGGTTAAGGCAGTGCCTTCCCCCCTGACTCAGGAAGAGTATCAGCCTTCTCAGGAAGCTGATTGTGAGACCCAGGAGGAAACTGTCCTAGAAGAGCTTGAGCCTGATCAGGTTGAGTTTCTTGGGACAGGGGAACCCTCCAGGGCAGATCTGAGGCAGGCACAGTTGGACGGCCATTCTCTTAAACCCCTCAGACAGCAAGCGGCTGCTGAGGCTGCTGGGAATGCTAGTGGGACCCACAAAGGTTACTGGGATGATGGGCTCCTGTATTCAGAGGCTAGAGACCCCAAGCCTTGAGCTTCCAGGAGGTTGGTCATACGTTTGGCATTCAGGGGCTTCCTTCTCACACTAGCCCATGATATTCCCCTTGCAGGACATCTTGGCCAGAACAAGACAGGCTTGTCCCTCACTTTCACTGGCCTCACATGTCAGAAGATACCAAGGAGTTTTGTCGCTCCTGTGTCACCTGCCAAGCCAGTGGCAAATCAGGTGGCACCACAAAGGTCCCCCTAATACCACTACCTGTGGTGGGGGTTCCCTTTGAACGTGTAGGGATTGACATTGTTGGACCAATGGATCCCCAAACAACATCTGGGCACAGGTTTATTCTGGTGGTAGTGGATCATGCCACCAGATACCCAGAAACAATTCCCCTAAGGACCACAACAGCACCTGTTGTGGCAAGAGCCCTCCTGGAAGTTTTCTCAAGAGTGGGCTTTCCGAAGGAGGTTGTTTCAGACAGAGGTGCAAACTTTATGTCTGGATATCTGACTGCAATGTGGAAGGAGTGTGGAGTAAACTACAAGTTCACCACACCCTATCATCCACAGTGCAATGGTCTAGTTGAGAGATTTAACAGGACCTTAAAGGTCATGATTATGGGTCTCCTTGAAAAGCTTAGGCGGAGATGGGACATCCTGCTGCCCTGCCTTTTGTTTGCTACAGAGAGGTTCCACAGAAGGGGGTTGGCTACAGCTCTTTTGAACTTCTGTTTGGGCATCCTGTAGGAGGACTCCTTTGACTGGTAAAGGAGGGATGGGAGTTACCTCTCAAACCTCCCAAGCAAGACATTGTGGACTATGTACTTGGTCTCCGCTCCAGGATGGCCGAGTAGATGAAAAAGGCGTTCAAAAACCTTGAGGCTAGTCTGGAATTGCAAAAGGCTTGGCAATACCAAAAGGCTGTGCTCACTGTTTACCAGCCAGGGCAGAAAGTGTGGGTGTTGGAGCCTGTGGCCCCAGCAGCTCTTCAAGACAAGTGGAGTGGACCCCACACTATTGTTGAACAGAAGGGAGAAGTCACCTATTTGGTTGACCTTGAAACTCCCAGGAGCCCCCACAGAGTGCTTCATGTCAACAGATTGAAACCATATGTTGACAGGGCAGACATGGGCTTGCTCATGGCTACAGATGAGGGACAGGAGGAAGAGAGTGACCCTCTCCCAGACCTGCTTTCTCAGAACCCTGATGATGGTTCAGTTGATGGTGTAGCCTTGGCAGGCAGCCTCACTGACCAACAGCAGCAGGACTGCAGACAAGTTCTGCAGTCCTACAGACATATGTTTTCTCTGACTCCAGGTCAGACTACCTGGTGCACCCATGAAGTTGACACTGGGGACAGTCTGCCTGTTAAAAGTAAGATTTACAGGCAACCTGATCATGTCAGGGACTGTATCAGGACAGAGGTCCAAAAGAGGTTGGATTTGGGAGTCATTCAGGCCTCAGAGAGCCCTTGGGCCAGTACAGTAGTCCCGGTGCCTAAACCTCACACCCAAGATGGTAAGAGAGAAATGAGGATTTGCATGGATTACAGGGGCCTCAATGCTGTCACTAGGACAGATGCCCATCCAATACCCAGGGCAGATGAACTCATTGACAGATTGGAAGTTTAGAGTACATTTGACCTGACAGCTGGCTACTGGCAGATCAGACTAGCTGATGATGCAAAGCCAAAGACAGCATTTTCAACCCCTGGTGGGCATTATCAATTTGTGGTGATGCCCTTTGGTCTGAAAAATGCACCTGCCACATTCCAAAGGTTGGTGAACCAAGTCCTGTCATGTCTGGATGACTACTGTGGAGCTTATATAGATGATATTGCTGTCTTTAGCTCCACTTTGGAAGATCACCTGATCTACTTAAAGAATGTTTTGGAGGCCCTGCAGAAGGAAGGCCTAACTATCGAGGCTACCAAGTGCCAGATAGGGCAGAGTCCGGTTGTATACCTGGGCCACCTTGTAGGTGGAGGCCAGGTTCAACCATTGCAGAGCAAGATCCTGACCATAATGGACTGGACTGCTCCAACCACCCAGACTCAGGTCAGAGCTTTCTTGGGCCTGACTGGGTACTACAGGAAATTTGTCAAGGGGTATGGTTCCATAGTGACACCCCTGAATGTCTTAACTTACAAGAGAATGCCAAAGAAAGTTCAGTGGACAGTCAGCTGTCAAAAGGCATTTGATGGCCATGAACACTGCTCCTATTCTGCAAAGTCCAGACTCGTCCAAATAATTCATTGTCCAAACAGATGCTCTGAGTTGGGGGTAGGAGCTGTGCTTTTACAACTGAATAAAGATGGTCAAGACCAGCCAGTAGCTTTTATTAGCAGAAGGCTGACCCCTAGAGAGAAACGTTGGTCAGCTATTGAGAGGGAGGCCTTTCCTGTGGTTTGGCCCCGAAGAAGCTGAGGCCATACTTGTTTGGTACTCACTTCAAGATTCAGACAGACCATAAGCCCCTCTTGTGGCTAAACCAGATGAAGGGTGAAAATCCCAAACTGCTCAGGTGGTCCATTTCCCTACAGGGGATGGACTTTACAGTGGAACATAGACCTGGGACTGACCATACCAATGCAGATGGCCTCTCCAGATATTTCCACTTAGAACATGAAGACTCAACTGGTCAAGATTAGTTTAATGTCCCTGCGTTTGGGGGGGGTGTAGGAGAGTAGGGTCTGATTCCTATGGTCACCCCCACTTTTTGCTGTGATTCTCTGTTTTTTTTTACTTTAATGTGGCTGTGGGCCTGCTAATCAGACCCACAGCCCAGCTGTTCTCTCTCTAAATTGGTACCATATACTTTAGGTACATACCAGATTGGTTACTGGGTCACTCTTGTGAGCCCCTGTATAGTGTACCATATGTACCCAGGGCATAGGTGTACCCTAGACCTACCAGAGGCTGCAGCATGTATTGTGCCACCCCTGGTTTGCCTTCCAAACTGACACCACAGGTCTGTTCACACAGCCTGGGTAAGGTGGTGTAATCACCCCTTACTTAGATATAGTATACCTATATCTACCTTTACATATAGACACATATACACCTATAAGCCACTCCTATGGTTGGCCTCGACAATTCTGGAGGCAGAGTGCTTGGTTTTATGTGAGAGGGTGCCCTGGCATGAGCTGAGACCCTCTGCAGCTTTCAGAACCATATCCTTAGAGCTCTTCTATGATATAGCCATACCATATACTCTTAAGTGCATTATAATGCTCGCGGTTAATGCTAACTCTGATTTGGCTTTATCAAAACATGTCGTGTAAGGTGTCAAACACTTTGGAATACTACCCCCCACCAATTCTGGTGGCGGGGGTAGCATTCCACCCTTCTAGAGGGAGCGGTTAATGCTAACTCTGATTTGGCTTTATCAAAACATGTCGTGTAAGGTGTCAAACACTTTGGAATACTACCCCCACCAATTCTGGTGGCGGGGGTAGCATTCCACCCTTCTAGAGGGAGAAGACATGTAGTTACTGCTTTACCCGGTTAAAGTTAAACAGAGCCTTAGCATCACAAAATGGATGCTGCTGCCACAGACACGAGTTTGACCTCCTGTTGCTGGACGAAACTCCGGCAGGGGAGGCCTGGACAATAGGTTTCCTGTCCAGGGAGGTGCTGGCACCTCCCCAGACAGGGGTTTTGTGTATTGGGGCAGGGAGGGCTGCATTCAGTGAATGCACCTAGACACTGCCTGGGGCACACAAGGTGCTCCATGCATAGCCCGGTTCAACACAGTTGCTGGGGCACTCCAGCCCCAGCTCTGGCACGAAACTGGACAAAGGGAAAGGGGTGTAACCACCCCCTTCTCAGGTCCACCCATAGGAGGGACCTAGTCAGGTAATCCAGACCCCTTTCTTAGTATAAGTATAGGAGCTGTGTCCCTGGGACTTTAGATTATCCTGGACGAATCTTTGAAAGACATATCTTGGACCTTCGACATTCCATTCAGACTAGAAGACGGAAGACATCTCCCTTGTGGTCAAGGATTGACCACCCTGTGCAAACAGGCACCAACTGCAACTTTGCCGATCTGCAGTTTCAAGGCTCCCGTCAGAACCCGAAGACTCTGCGACACAAGAACTAGACTTCTAGACTTCTTTGACCCCGACTCACCTCCACAGCAAAGCTGAGACCCGCGGCAGACATGAGAGACGTGGGGCTGGACACCTTGGACATCCTGCATTTTGCAACCTGCACTACTTTCCTGAAGCCTCAGTAAGATGTGCATTGGGGTACAAGAAACCACAGCCCCAAGCACCATTTGCACTGAAGCCCAGGCCCCCACACTCCGCGAGTGTCCCGTGGGCCCCACCTTTGCATTTGAGCTCGATGCGTCTTCCCAGTTCCTTGCCCATTGGCTTGTGAGCCCCCTGAAGACCTTCCTTTGAATGTAACTTGCTTGCCTGGTTGCTCCAGGCTTGCCCCAGCTTTCCTGAAAAAGAGAAGCGCCAAAGACCTTTCGGGTCTGTAACAGCCAATCTGGCAGCTCTCCATAGAAAACGATGACGAAACCCGACATGAAAAGACACCTATGCACCCGGCTTCCCTTGGTGAGGTAACACACGTACTCCGGTGCTCCCGTGGGTCTTGACTCTCGAAGTGTCATAGTTTAAAAGGGTTCCATCCTATTCCATCCGGAAGTGTCCTTAAATTGTATATTTGTAACTTTTACGTTTCCCATACAAAGTCAATGGTAACCTGCGTCTGTGTTTAGACACTGCACGCGTCTCCCGTGGGCCTCCTACTTCCTAACCCTTGGTTGTTTAGTGTAGCCCCATTGATTCCACAGGTCCCAGGCCTGCTTTCTAACTCTCACGTGGTACGTATACCACTTTCTTAGTATATGGTTTGTGAGGCCCCTAGGGCATAACGTATACTGTGCAACTTATCGTATATTAACTGTGTGACTTGTATTGTATTTTTACCTCTGACCTCATAAAGAGTGCAGAGGGGTTGTGTTTAGATGAAATACATATATATTTGATATATACCTTGTGTGGTGTCCTTTCATTTGGTATTCAAGGGATTATATATGGTAAAACAACTTGCTTAACTCGCCTACTGAAGTCTTAGCCTGAAGACTGATGGTTCATGCTACTACTAGGATAGCTTTCTATAAGGTTGACTTTACAACCACCATCAATAAGGGTCGATTAGACTGGTGCAAGGTGCCCGCTAGAACTAGTGGACATCATATGCCAGGCTACCTTCTCACACTAGGCAGGTCGTAAATGACATTCAGCATGTACAGGAGTTGTGTTGCACATATAGGCCCAGAGTTAGGCACTGGATGCTGTTGGAAATTTGGCCTTTCTTCAGGGTCACCCCAAATTTCTTTTGCCTTTTTGCTAAACCCAATTTTTACTGGCAATAGAACTCTATTATCCCTGCTAACCAGTGGTAAAATGTTTATGCTTATCCTTTTAACATGGTAAATCTTGTATACTCCTAATTGTCATTTTTAACTTACCTATAAGTTCCTAGTACATGGGGTCGAGGGGCCTGTTAGTTAAATGTGACAAGTGGACTGCAGCACCAATTGTGCCATCCACTCAGTGACGATGTAGAAATGACTGGAGGCATGCCACCAGTAGACTGGCTGTGCAGGATTTAAACTGCAAGTTCGACCTGTCAAATTAACACCTTTTGAGAGGCCTAAAACCCTCCTTTTAAATATTTATAAGTCACCTCAAAGTAGGCATTACTGCACATTAAACCAGGGTTCATGACTTTTAAAAGTAGGACAACCATACCAGCTCAGAACCACGACTACACACAATTTCCAGTTTAGTGGCCTATTAAACAGACTATAACCATATTTAATATCATAAAGAGACCAGCAGAGCTGTTCAAGGCTGCCAGCACCCTGAAAACCATAAAACTACATATCTGTCTCACACACACACCTCGTCATCCGCCACACTTCTAAGCGCTGCAACCCATAACACGATAACTTCATCTCGATTGTGCTCACTCATGACATGGAAACATTTCCCACATAGACTCACAAATGTAAGAAAACACCCTCCAACCACACTCCCTACATCACGTAGTTTGCTACACATGTAAGTAAGCGCTTCAGTGCCCCACATCGGCACAGTAAGCTTTATATAAATGCTGCAATAAAGTACAATACAATATTATACATGTAAAGTGTAATTTTAAACGTCTTTACAGTGGCTAGCTCCTCAAACCTATTTTCACTGTAGCAGGGTTTTATAGGAAAGCATTAAGATACAACATTAATAAACATTATCTCTGCCTTGGAAAAATGCCACAAATTTAATTTTTATACTTTTTGAAATAGTTATGACACCCCCCGATGGGTGACCTGACTGAGCCTTTCATTGCTTCCCATTGTTCTTTTTGTGCTATGTTTGTGTTGTTTCCTACAAGTGGGGGTTTCCTGCTGTAAAAACACAGCCCTTAAGTTAGATAGAATGCAAATAGCTAGGGAATTAGTAATAGACACAACAGGTACACAGCAAACCTTGAATAATGTGACTGTCATGAAGTATGGGATAAATTATGTATTTGAAAATTCAACTAGAGGGGGAAATGTTAATATTGTTAAATACGATGTCAATATACACCATGATATATGTGCGTAAAACAAAAAACTCGCATTGCTGTTGTTGAATTCACTCTATATGAGCTCCCCCTCAAACACAAGTCAGAAATACATGGTCAGGCAGGCCCTGCAAACTATGCCTGAAGCAACTGATTGACAGATCACGGGTGGGGAGCACACATAACCCTTAAACAAATGAGTGAGTAGGAAAACCCAGATCGATCCCACAGATAGGCAGTGACACCACAATGGTCTCAGGAGATTGGCCCCCAGTAAAACACATTTGGCCGGAATAACGCACGTTCCCAAAAGACCATAATTTCAGATGTCACACTAAGTAAGGAACACTCAGCCAATCAGAACACAGCACACACACTACAAACAATGATCACGTGCTCCCCCTGTAGGACATCTGGACACGTATCCATGAGTTCCACATCATGTCCACACAGGGTCGAGACCCACCTGCGTTTCTTATAAAGTAAGCAGATGTATAACTCTGTGACTAGGCCCAAATTCCTGTTAAAAAAAGAATGCACAAATCGCTTTATTACACTTTGTAAATTGTATAACAAGATGGCCAAAACCAATGTATTTGGAGACAGTCTTCAGGCCCCGACTCTGTTGCCTGCTCTCCCAGCTGCTGCGTTTAATTAAACTGATTGTTCCTGTTTTGCCAAATGCTTTTTGCCTTTAATTTTTTCAAGGTAAATTCTTATTCAAGCAATACAGGGTTGAGTATGTGATAATGTCCGAAATTTCCAGCTTGTATTTTATTGTTGATCAACAAATATGGAGCAAGGGTCGTAAAGCCAAGGTGACTTGTGTGAGGGGTGTCAAGAGTTTTAGTTATAACAGAAATAATATTTCTAGATTTAAATGGTTATTAAAGGCTATGAGTCTGAGTTATTGGCTTGAGCCACAGTCAAGAGTGTAAACGAGGTAGAGGGCCTTTTACAATCGTTATAGCAAGAGGCAGAAGGCGTATAATTCTATTAAAACATTCTATCCACTGGAGCCACAATGCTTTAAATTAAATAGGAAGAAACAGAAAGACCAACTTTGGAATGTTGGAGCTAACGGTCTGTATCAGCTGTTATTTCTGAGCGACTCCAGGTTCTCACCAAAATATTGAGGACAAATACTGATGGGTCGAAATATTGTGGGGCCAAAATATCAACATTGTAAGTAAATTTATACTTACCTACATGCAATTTTACATATTTTGGTTTTCAATATTCAGGCCTCAATATTTCGGCCCCATTATATTTTTTCCTCAATATTTTGACAGACAATCCCACTCCATTGTCTTTGAATGAGCTTTCAACATTCTAGTGTTCTAATATGAGTTAGAACACAATCTAAAAGGCTGAGGTTTTGCATTACCCTCTGTCATTAGTGTGTTGAATTGCTTGATGTTTATATGTGTGTACTGTTTGTAAAGTTTTCACAACTAATAACACATTTATAACATTCAAATGTGGTCAACAACGGTGTCTGTACTGTGGCAACATAGTCACTAAAAATACATTTTCAAAAATCGGAGACCAAACATAGATCCATCTGCAAAATGCTGGATTGAAGATCTTTAGCTTGTGTTTAAATATGAGCAGGTTATGAATTCAAAATCAATAGGTAAGACTTTATATTATGACATGCACTGCACTTTCTATGAGTCTATTCAATTAATTATAGTATAAGTTTTTTAGACAGTGAAGATTCACTGTTAAACAGTGTTGTACCTGGCCCTTTTGCAGTGTTATTACCAAACATTTTGCCTTCCTCCTCCTACTTTTCTGATGTTCTTTTTGTTGGCGTGTAACTCACATGCTACAAGTGAAAATGCACATACATGAGTAGCCCTTCAAACCTGTCTCAGGTCTGCCACTGCAGAGCCTGTGTGCGCAGTTTTAAGCTGCCATTTCGACCTAGCAAGTTCACCTACTTTTCAGGCCCAAACCTTCCCTTTTATTACATCTAAGGTACCCCTAAGGTAGGCTCTAGGTAGCCCCATATGCAGGGAGCAGTGTATTTAAAAGATAGGACCGGTACTTGTGAGTTTTATATGTCTTGGTAGTGAATAACTTCTAAAGTAATTTTTCACTACAGCAAGGCCTATCTCTCCCATAGGTTAGCATTGGAGCTGCATTATAACATCTTACAAGCATATCTTCAAATAGGGAAATTGGCCTCACAATTTAAAAACACATCTCTTAGGGAAGTTGTTTTGTAAATTGCAGGTCTGAAAATGCCACTTTTAGACCATTCTGTGCCTCTGCCTGTCCTCAGAATACACATCTGGGTTGGATGATAGTTGGGCTTTGTGAATTCACTCTAGGCAGTCACACACAAAGGGCGCTGAGGTGTGCCTTGCATACCCTGATGGCCCATCACCGGGCTGATGGGCCTTCCTCAGCTAGAGTGGTGGGAGGAGTCCACACTGACAGCTGAATTGGGCTGTGCCCGTCCTCACACAAAGAAGTCTCCACCCCCTGTAATGTGCCTGGAGCCAGGGCACAGAAGGGCAGGGTCTTTGGCATCACAAAGACCTTTCTGTGAAGTTTGCTACTTCAAAGGCTGAATTCGGTATAAAGTATCCCACTCATAGACCCTGAAAAACCTAAGACTTGTGCCATGATTTTGCCTTTCTCGGGGGCGCTCCTTCCACTTTTTTGAATTCCTTCAGAAACCTTGGCGCCATCATTTGCTGCTCGCCTTACTTATTATTCTATGGGTTGTAAGGTGTAGACCACTGCACTAAAGCTCTATAATCACTCCACTAGCTCCTTACAAAACAAAGGATTAATTTCAAAACATTGAACCCAATACACCATACAGCACAGGGCTCCTCTCTAACAATGATGCCATATTGCCACAGCAGACTCCTAAGGTCGCCTTCCTGTCACCTTGAAGACTGAAATAGTTTGGAGGGGAAAGTGCTCTTCACAAACATGGCTCATCCGTTTGGGACTCTATTCCGCTGCATTTTTAAAATTCACCCAAAAACTGATCTTTCACATGTAACTGAAGACCCATCTCTACCTCCAACTGTTCAATAATGAATAACTTTATCACGGAAGTTGTCTTTCCCTCCCTTTCTTCATTGATGCTCTTGGTGCTATACGGCATCCAGCGTGTTGCAAAAATATTGACATTAAAATTAAATTAAAATAAAAAACAGTCTATAGCCTCATTTCGACTTTGGCAGACAGGATACACCATCAAAATGTGGTTAATATCCCGTCACCTGTATTGTAAGTTGTAATGCATTTGTAATACAGCAAATAGGATATCCACCACCTCTGTGATGAAGTATCACATTGATCAAACTCCGCACAAGGCCCTGTGTCTGTCTAAACAGAACAGGGCCTTTTTTAAATATAAGTTTATTAGCAGATCAAGACATTTGTGGTGGTCCATCTCCATCTAACATGGACATTTTGTAGAACAATTTAGATTTTTCACAGCCTGCTGGGCAGAAAATCTGGATTTTGTTAAGGACATGGAGGATAATATTATGCAAAACTTCTTTATTGCCACAGCTCAGTAGCAACAATTGAAGAGCATGGAACTTCAATGAACATTCTAAAGAAGTATAAAGTCCCTTGGAGACCATCCATCTTCCTTCTTTGTCAAACTGCGAAGAAAGATCAACGTGGAGAAGAAAACATTAATAAAACTGATGAAAAATTTCCACAATGAGGTCCGTAGTTGAGATAAATTCTTATTCTGAAAGAAAAAAGAAAATAACATATGGTAATATCATTGTTATTGCAGTGAGGGTTTAATTTCAAAAGAGGAGGGATAATATTAGCCTCCATGTCCTTAATAAAATCCAGATTTTCTGCCCAGCAGGCTGTGAAAAATCTAAATTTTATGGCACGACACAGAGGCCATATTATGCAAGTTCAAAGTGCATTAAGAACATTATCAATCACATTAGGGATTGGTCTGAAGTAACAAGCTTTAAACATACTATCATTCGACCAATCTGCAGCTCTAAGGATATCTTGCAATCCACCTCCCAGGAAGAAGGCCTTTGAAGCCGAGGCACCCCTGAGGGAATGGGCACCAAAAATAGATATATCAACACCACTTTCATGCATGACGTTCTTTACCCATCTAGCTAAGGTTGGAGAGGAGACTCCTTTATGTGGGAATCTATATGAAATTAATAATTGAGATTCATTCATTCTTAAATATTTGGTTCTTTTCTCATATTCTTTCAAGCACTTAACCACACAAAGTCTTTCATTCTGAGGAAAAAAGGGATAAAAGATAGGAGAAGACAAAGTCTTTGTTCTTTTCTTGAGGTAAAAACAAACCCCTTCGGGTTGGAAGGCCCTGCTAGAAACATCTAAAGCTCTAACGTCTGAGGTTCTTCTAAAAGATACCAGGCATAGTAAAACGGTAAGTTTAAAAGAAATGCGTTTAAGAGAAAGGGAAGTATTATCTCCCTATGATGAGAGTGTCCGGAGAACAAGGGTAACATCCCATAGAGTGGTATATTTAGGAGAAGGAGAGTTTAAAACTCTCATGCTTCTCATTATCTTTTTAGTTAGAAGAGTTTGGCCAACGGAGATTCCGTTAATTAAAGAATGACCAGCTGAAATAGGAGATCTATAAACATTAACAGTTATGCAAGGTAAATCTAAAGTGAAAAGATCCGAAAGACAGTTAATAACGTTGACTAAATCAGTTGAAATGGGATCATAACATTGTTGAAGGCACCAGCGAACCCATTTGTTCCATGCCAATCGATAAGCCTTTCTTGTACCAGATGCCCATGATTCAGAGATGATTCTGAAAGCATTTGACGAAAGCCCAGGGATTCTCCACTGTCTCCTGAAATTTTCCATGCTGTCAGAGTTAGAAGGTCCTGCTCTACAAGGGGGTGAATGTGTCCCTCTGGATCTAGAAGTATCTCTTTGCAAGAAGGAATCAAAATGGGAAAGTCTACACTCATTTCTAGGATGATTGGGAACCAAGCCTGAGATCTCCAAAGTGGGGTTATTACGACCATGCTCTGTTGGTAACGTCGAGCATGAAGGAGTAGGCGAGGAAGCATTGCAAAAGGCGGGAAAGCATAAGGTGCTAATCCCCTCCAATCTTGAAGGAAAGCATCTACCTTTAGAGCTTGAGGGTCCGGTCTCCAACTGAAGAAATTCTTCAGGTGAGTATTCAGACGGTCTGCAAACAGATCTGTTTTGAAGGGGCCCAATTTGGACTGAATGGCTAGGAATACCTGTCTGTTCAGTCTCCAATTGCTGGAGTCTCTGAAATTCCTCGAGTACCAATCTGCCACCCCGTTCTTCAACCCAGGAATGTGTTCAGCTATAACTGAAATTCCTTTGCTCAAACAATAGTTCCATAGGCCCTTCGCTAAGTCTGTTAGACCTTTGGAATGAGGACCTCCTAGTTTGCTGACATAACGTACTGCGGACACATTGTCCATTCGTAACGTTACACAGTATTTCATCAATTTCTGAGTGAAACAACGAATCGCGAATGAACCTGCTAGTAATTCTAAGTAGTTGATATGCAATTTCTTCTCTTGAGGAGTCCAACGACCCCCTGTTGATGAGTTCACACATCTCGCTCCCCATCCTTCTAAACTCGCGTCTGATTCTATTATCAGGTCTGGTTCCTCCCAAAAATGGCTCTGCCATTTCATGCTTCTACATTCTTCAACCACCAAAGGAGTTCGGTTCTCGATTCTTGATCTAGGGAAATTATTTGGGAGTAAGATTGGTTCGATCTCAAAGATTCCGCTTTCAATCTCTGAAGTGCCTAGTAGTGTAACGGGCCTGGGAAAATTGCCTGAATTGTGGATGAAAGTAGTCCCAGGATGTTTGCCAGGGTTCTTAGGGGAAAGCTCTTTAGTGTTAGTAATTTTCTGAGTTCTTTCCTGACTTTCCTTACTTTGTCGCTCGGAAGTCGTAGTTCTGTCTTCACAGTGTCTACCAAGAAACACAGAAATTGTGTTTGTTGAGATGGAATTACGCACAATTTTTTTATGTTTATAATGAAGCCTAGGTGTTGTAAGAGGTGAGATCTGTATGAAGTGAAACAGTCTTCTTCGATTGAGCCATTAAGAAGATATCGTCGAGGTATATGGAACAATATAAATAGAAAAAGCAAAACCCTGCCAAGGAAGATATCTACGGTCCTCTAGGGATCCTCACATGTTATAGGGGGAGCAGTCTAAACAATGCATCAGAGCCATAGACATCACATATATATGGATCAGTCAATACCTTTTATAAGAAATATATATTTATTTGTCTTTATACAATCTGATATTTCTAAAAAACATTCAATGCATAGATATATATAAATGTACAACATTAAAAAAATAGGGTCAGTGAGATTTTTTTCCTATAACATAAAGAACACTATTGAAAGTTCCATTCACTCCAGGGCAGTTCTAGGGGCTCAACCAACATTCATACCTTCAGGGGATCACTCAACCTCACATGCAGTCAAACAGTTTCTCAGGAGGTAACTAACATAGCCTGCAACTAAGGGATGGAGTTATAGTTGCATGAACGGGGACGTAAAGGTGAGACGGCAGGTTAGATGTTAGAAGTTGTCCACAAGGACTCAAATACTGCCATTCTTGAACTGCCCTGGAGTGAGTAAAAACCCGATCTTGAAAAACTTTTTAAATATCTTTTGGGGATTTTTGTATAGAGCTAAATGTGCCAACCCATCTGGCTATGTCTTTGATAAATTCCTCACCAAAGAAGAAACCCGGAGAGCTTTGACCATCATCATTCTTGGCTAATTCGATCAGTTTGGGAGCGATTTTAAAAAGGACCCCTTTTCTCCTTTCTATAGACAAAGCTGTATTAGCATTGCCAATAAGGCATATGGCCCTTTGGACCCATTCCCTGAGTTCTTCGGGGTCGACTCGGCGGTCTTCCAGGTAAGCTGATTCGACCATTTCTAAGATTTTTGTAAGGGGACCTACCGTGTCAAGGAGGCGGTCCTGACAGGATCTTAGGCCTTTATCTATGCCCTTTCTTAGGTCTCTTGATGTTTTGAATATGAAGGCTACTACTTTGGGGTCAAGCTCAGGTGTTGCAGCTATTTTGTTAGGGAGAGAGGGTCTAGGGCATTCAGAGCGGAGTCTAGTTCTGACGTCTTGTGGTATTTCTCTTCTTAACCAGAAGGAAAGGTAATCTCCCACATGCTGGAAGGGGGTCCATTCTGGGGATAAAGGGTGCTTAATCATTAGGGGGTCAAACATAAGGTTTCCAAATGGGTCCAGGAGTCCCAAGTTTTGTTCTGAGGCCTTGGATGCCTCTTCTGAGCTCCCCGTTCCCCTTGGTCGCGCCTCTTCTTCGTCTGTATTAAAATCAGAGGAGTAAGATAGATTGATTTCTGGGTCTGAGCTATCATCACTAGCAATGTTAATAGGGGGCTCTGGGCCTTGATCTTGCCCGTATGGGGTGCCATAGGCACCGGTTTTGTCACCGCCCTGAGAGCAAGAAGGGGCAGAGGAGGTCTTAGTTTTCTTAGAGTCCTTGCGCTCTTTGCCCCCAAGTGTCCATTTTTTTGGAGCCTTAACTGCTCCTGATTGATAGCTGCTAGTAAAAGGGCGTGGGGATGTCAAAGATTCTAATCTTTTGTTAATGGTCTCATCAATTGACCCAAGAACTTTTTCAAAGGCTTATTGACTAGTTCTTCTAGATGTCCTTCAATATTAATTTGAGGTGCTGACATCTTAAAATTATTAATTAAATAATATAATGAGTTACGCAGAAATAATTTTCACTAATTGAGAGTGTTGTCAGGTAAAATATCAGTAACTGATTAGAATCGGCGTATTGAGCAGTTGATCGAGGTCTTCCGGTGATGTCACGATGAAGAGATGAACAAACTGTCAAATGTGTTCGTGGGACGATAATCTATCCCAGTTTCTTAAAATGGTGGCGTAATTAAGAAGATAAGAAAGAGCCCAAGCTCTCAAGATGGCTGCCCGTCACGCACGTAATGACGTGCGCGGCCTGTCCTTAGGTGAATTCCTCTAATATAACCCGGCCCTCCTAGAGCGCAGGTACGCGCGTTGATGGCGCCGACGAAGCTGCCCAAAGGTTTGTTCCTGGCGTCTCCGTTGTACAGAGTGTTCTCCGAGATGGCTTGGGGGGTCAAAGACGGTGATGGCAGTCTGCGATGGGAAAGAAAGGGTATGTGCACGCGAGCGTGTTTGAAAATACACAGGATGAAAGAGGAGGCCTAGTCTGGTTCAAAATAAAACCGGAGGGGAAAAGGAGAATCTAGAAATAAATTTGAGGGATAATAGAGAAAGTGAAATGTGAAGCATTAGTATTAAGTGGGTAGATGTTAGAAACATTTTTTGACATTGATCTTAAAAAGTCAGTCTGAGAGGTTCAGACGAGATAGGTACTTAATAAAGTTAAAAATATCATGCTTACATACATACAAGTATTATATAAGTAAAGCAGATTAAGTTAAATGATAAAGATATTTAGCAAGCTGCAGCATAGTGAAGACATCAGTGTTCCTCTAGTCTACTGCATTGTATGTATCAGATACCCGCCGGAGGCTAGGGCAATTTCAAGGGATTTCAGCACAGCCTATTGTGGTAATGAGCATGCATGGTAATGTGAGTACCAGAAGCTCTTCTATGTTGAGCCTAGCAATTATGCCATGGATTACCAGCTACTGCAAAACCTAGAACAAATCAGCGAAAGTTTGACTAGTGTCCTCGGGGATACCTATGAAAATGAGTGAAAAATCCTGCTTCACAAGCATTGCATCAAGAAACATGTCACCCAATCAACAGCGACCCTCACTCACAGAATCTCAAAAGCAGAACGTCTTGGGTCACAGCCCTTCTTTCATCTGGGCTGATGAGTATCAGTTGTTCTTGTGCAATTTTTTACATCCAGGAGTTTTACCTTTGCCATAGAGCTAAGTACTCCAAGAGTCCTCTTACATTGCAGGTCATCACACACACACACACACACACACACACACACACACACACACACACACACACACACACACACACACACACACACACACACACACACACACACACACACACACACATACAGACACACACACACACATACACACACTCACTCTCTCTTTCCCTCTCTCTCTCTCTCTCTCTCTCTCTCTCTCTCTCTCTCTCTCTATCTCTCGTTCCCTCTCTTTCACCCTGAATAAACTCAACATATTGAAAATTGTTCTGTTTAAATGTCTGTCTGGGTGAACCTGGTGCCAAGTCCCAAAAACGGTCAGGATCAAGGATGACCTCGGCCAAGGAACTGACCCCTCGTTCTCCCGGCAGTACCAAAAACCCTATCCTGGAAAGCCTTTTTGATGTCTATTTGTAATTTTTGTATGGAGCTAAAAACTCCAACCTCTTTGGCCACGTCCTTGGTGAACTCATCTCCTAAGAGGCCAGGCCCTCTCACGTACCAGCATATTCTCTTTATTGCCAACTCACAGCCTCAACCAGAACTCAACTTTAGAACTTAGAATAAGAATCTTCATAACATTCTAGTCCATTATATAGCCCCTCGAAAGGCAGCCATCTTCCTTCTTTTTTGCTGCAAATAGAAATAACACAGTCCCAAGTCCAAACCTGAACTATTGCTATGGCGGAAAAATCTTTCCAAATTCATCCGATCTTCATTTTTACTTCATGAAATCACCTCCTCATGGAATACAAAAAACATATTATAGAGTGGGCAGAACACAGGGCGGGATAATATCATCCTCCCTGTCATTAATAAAATCATGGTTTTCTTCCCACCCCTGCTGTGGAAAATCTGAATTTTGTGGCAGGGCACGTAGGCCAATATTATGCAAGTTTGAGGCCTTGCCAGAATATTCCTCACAGCACATTCTACTGGTTTAAAATAACAGTTCTTAAACACAGAATCTGATGACTAATCTGCTGCGGCTAAGATACTAGTTAAGCTGCCGCCAGTCAACAAAGCCTCAGAGGACATTGTCCCTCTAGCACAATGAGCTCCAAATCTTATAACATATATTTCTGCCTTTTTCATGACTTCTTTAACCACCTAGCGAGAGTTGGACTACAGACAGGTTTATAAGGATACCTGAATGAAATTAATAACAGTGTTTCCCCTTAGCTCCTTAAATTCTCCGTTCTCCTCTAATACCCACGCAAAAACTTAACCGCACATAATTTCCTGTTGTCAGGGTAAAGAAATTGTCCGAGACATAGTCTTAGTCCTTTTCCTAATATTAAATGAAATTCCCACCGGATCATAACTCCATGATGTTACCTCCAAGACTTATCATCTGATACCCTTTTAAAAGATGTTAAACAAAGTAGCATGACCAATTTGAGTGACAAACATTTTAAATCTAGAAATTAATTCTTAGACCAATTAGCCAACTCCCTTAAAACCATATCTACATCCCACACAGATGAGTATATAGGACATGGTGGTGTTTGCAAATGCACACTCTGCAACAACTTTTTTACCACATCATGTTGTCTCACAGGCAAACCACTCACCAACTCATGTCCTACTGAAATTGCAGACCTACTTATATTCACTAAACTACAAGAATTTCCTCCTAACAAAACCTCTGTCAAACAATTAACCATATTTTCACAGGTGCTGAAAAGGGATCCAAACCCTGTGAAGCACACCAGCATACCCATCTCTTCCATGCCAACCTGAATGCCTTAGTTAGAGCTTCTGACGATAAACCTGGCACTTGCCAAGCTCTGCCAAAATCAACCATCCCATCAATTGCAACTGTCTCTGTAATACTGGTCTGTGACTCTCCCCCTTCGCATTCAATATCAGATTAGAAACTTCTGGCAGAAGAACTGGATCGTCTATCAACAACGCCATGACATCCGGATACCTCACTTGGGATGACCAAAATTGAGCAACCAGCACTATTTCTGCACGCTCTCTTCTCATTTTCAACATTAATCTCTGAATCATCACAAATAATAGAAAAGCATATTGTGGGCTACTACCCAAATCTGCATAAACAATTCCACCGCTCCAGATCTGGTCTCCAGTTGTAATATCTGCGTACCTGAGCATTCACACAGTTCGCAAACAAATCCATCATCAATGGACCCCATCTTCACTCTAATGCCCTGATCACCTCTGTGTTTAACTTCTAGTCACTGGAATCCCTCAACTTCCTGTTAATTCCAATCTGCTGCTGTTCTGCTTAACCCGGGTATGCACTGTGCTTGAACCATAATATCCTTTCCTATACAAAAATACAAAAGTTCCTTCGCTAAATCTGCTAAAGCCTTCGATCATGAGCCCCTAATTTGTTCACATACCTTACTGCTGAAAAATTGTCCATCTTCAGTAATACACAACTTTTCACCTGATTCCTAACAAAACTCTTTATCACAAAAGAACCTGCCAACAACTCAAGATAGTTGATATGCACTTCCTTCTCCTGCAAGGTCCACTTTCTCCCTGTTGCAAGAGAACCATACCTTGCTCCCCAACCCAGAAGACTAGGACTGACTCTATTACTATATCTGGAATCTCGCCAAAAATAGCCCTCCCATTCCAAGCTTCCAAATTTCCTAGCCACCACTCCAACTCCCCTTTAATCTCTACATGCATCTGCACCCTCTGAGAATACTTCATCCCTTTGCAAAGAAACTTGGCCTTCAACATCTGCAAAAATCGATAATGTAATGGGGCTGGAAAAATGGCCTGAATCAATGCTGATAACAAACTTAGCATCCTTGCCATCTGATGTAATGTTATCCATTTGAACAACAACATCCTTTTGATAGCCCTGCAAATTTTCTTCACTTTCTCCAGTGGTAATATCAACACACATTCTGACGTCTGAATCTGAAACCCCAAAAAAACATTTCCTGAGCAAGTTTCAGATAAGATTTTTTTCTGTTCGCTACAAACCCAAGGTCTTCGAGTACCCACACAGCTAATTTTGTTTGCTCCTGAGCCAACTACTTGGTCTAAAATGTCGTCCAAATGCACAACTACATGGACACCTCTCATCCAAAGCCAAGTCACAACCAGCCTCATCACCTTTGTGAAGCACTAAGGAGCTGATGTCAGAGCAAACACAAGACTTTTGAACCTCCACATCACCCCTTGAATGGAATCTCAGAACATCCCTCTGCTCTCGGCAAACCGGGACTGTCAAATACACATCTTTAAAATTTAACTGTGTCAACCAGTCTCCTTTTCTCAACATATCTCTCAGCATATGAAAACCTTCCATCTTGAAGTGATTGTGCTGAACCCAATTGTTCAACTCCCTCAGGTATATAACAGGCCTCATTCCTTTGTCTTTTATTTTCACCAATTACAAATTGCTTAAATAACTAATCAAAATGCATTCTGCCCTCACAATTGCTGTATTTTTCACCAGTTCTTCTACTTCCTGACTTACCATCTTCTCTTCCCCCTTTGAGAATCTTAGGGTTCTCGACCATCCTACCTGCGCTGGTACCTCCACAAAATCTATCTGGTATCTCTGTATTGTCTGCAAAACCAACAGATCTACAGTTACTTTTTTCACCTCTCCAAAAAATGGGCAAGTCTGCCAATCAGTTTTATTGGGGTACACAAACAGTCTTTTTCCATGCATACCTTGTTGTTCTCTTGGCCTTCTGTCTCCCCTAGATCTTCATCTTCCCCTTTGCCTCAGGGTATAAAATCCAGTTGTTTGAAATCCTACGGTTCTGTATCCTGGCGAGAACTATGCTTTTGTGATCCTGAAACCACAGCCGGGAAATCGACCCCACATTCTCCCAGCCCTATTAAAAACCTTTGTGTAATATCCTTCTGCACTTTCTGTACGGAATTAAAAGCACTGGAATACTCTGCCATTTCCTTCACAGACTCATCCCCAAACAGCAAGTCATAGACGTCTTGTCCCGACTCCTTATCTGCAAGCTCAGCTAGCTTCAGGTCTATTTTCATAAGGAGACTCTTCCTCCGTTCTGAACATAGAGCTGTAATATTGTTTTCCAATAAACACACAGTTTGCTGCACCCATTGATGCATCTCTGCGACATTAACAGCAGTCTTCTGTAAATAGGCTGCTTCACAAATGGCAAAGGTCTTTGTCCAGGGCCCTAAAAACATCAAGCACTCTATCTTGACAACCCTTTAAACCCTTGCCCAGACTCCTTTTTAGCTCTCACCCTGACTTGTTTAAAAAAGTCAACATCTTTGGGTCTAACTCGGGAGATTTAGCTAATGAGGGTCTCAGACACTCAGACCGAAGCCTTTTCCTAACTACTGTAGGCATCTCCCACCTAATCCAACATTCAACATATTCCGCCACGTGTTTGGCTGGAATCAACTGGGGTGAAAAGGGATGCTGAATAGTATGTTGGTCAAACATATAGTCTCCTGAGGGATCTTTCACTTGATTATCCTGCGCCTTTCTCTCTAAAGACCTCTTCTTCCTTTTCCTGTCACTCTCCTCATCATCTGTGTCCCCCATATCTGAAGAACATGAAATCATCACGTCACCATTGCTGGATGACCCGTCATAAGCCACCGTTCAGTGATCCCTATGCATGGCCTTTATAGCCTTCTGTTCCAGCTCCTTCGAAATTGCCCTCTCATTTCCTATAGGACCATAATATCCCTTCATCTTAAAACTTTTTTTTTCTGCAGGTGTTTTCTTTTCTGTGACCACCTGCCTTCATAGCTGCCTTCTCAAGAGACCAAAACTGTTCCTCCTCATTCTTATTTTTTACTAAACCTTCCTTTTCGTTTTTCCAAACAATCATCCAATGTTTCCCCCAATTGGTTTGCCAAAGATGAAACAGCCTTATTACCACACTCCTGTTCTACATTCACACTCTGCTCTGGTGGCATGTTATTCTCCATTTTACTTATGTCTAAGTGCCTGAAATAACACTTTCTATTTTTATGAAAAGTATTTAAAATATTCCTCCAAAAAATTAATTATCCAAACCAAATAGCCAACTCTCAAATCTCAAATATTACAACTCATTTCCCTCAGCAAACATTAACAAGCAGCATTCCTCAGCTCTTTCTCCACCAAAAGGCGTTGTTAAAAAGCTGACTGACTGGAAGAAATGATTGTTTTAACACCTTGGCTGTGGCCGGAATTTCTTGGAAAACCAGACTCTTAAGCTGTTAGGGACTTCCCCTTGCTTGGATATTGATTTCTCCAAAAACTCATTTATTATGCATGAACATCTATTCCTTAGAGGTTCATTTATGACGTTCATATGCCCGACTTTATGTCAATGCTGGCATTCCTAAACACCTTCAAGGTATAAATATACCTTCACTTGCTATGGCAAAGCACGGTGTGGTTCGGAGCAGTTCGACTACCTACTTGCATGACTCAGCTCGCCACAGCAAGTCCCAAAGGGAGTCAACTCTCCAGCTGACGCACTGACCAGAAGCTGTCCTCCTCCTGTCTAGAAATCCAGCTCCAGTGTTTCTGACTCCCCTTGCGGGGTGTTGGGAAATCGAGTCCCGAGAAAGAGATACCAATCTCTCTCATTCTAAAGGTATGGAGCTGATTAGAACCTAGAGAAACCTTTGGCAGATTCTTGGCAAAACTAAACTTAAGCTAAACCGCACCTACTTCTTCCCTCGTACTAGACCTAGGTTAGGTACACTGGGGTAGGCATATCTTAGAAGCACCAGTTGCACCAGTTGAGTATTTTAGCCTGTGTTATTTATGTATGTATTTTTATATATGTCATAGCAACAGACAATGCTATTACAGTATTATTTTATATTACTGTTTAGGCTGTACGCATTATACTTCGCATTCTGTCTAACTAATGTAGCAATTCATATCTCTTGCTTGAGAAATAAGTCTGTTCAATAAACCCTTTTATTGAAACGCCTGTCTCTCTATTTCTATGCAACTTTGTAGAGACGAAACATGCACGATTGACTAGGTAAAATAGTTATCTATGGTTTCCACAACTCTGAAGTTATTGTTTCGATTCTAGGGAAAACAAACTTGACATGTTTATGCGGTTGTCAGAGACTGATCCCTTCTTGTTTATTCGACAAAGTTTCTAGTGACCTCTGAGTTAGCTGGCACACACACGATTAAGTTTAATATACTCAATAGAGACATACTGACCTCAGTCCTATGTCAAATCTATAGTGTATATTATTCCAATGCGCAGAGCCTGTTGGGAATATAGGAACCTGATAGACATCAAGACACTAATACACGTTCCTCTCGTACCTTTCAGACTTCATCACCGAAATCTGAAAGAGGAGGACGGTCAGAAAACAAAGAAGAACGTGTGAAGTCCAAAGACGATCAACACGTTCAGAAAAACAAGAAACCTCAATTCACCAAAAAGACGGTAGCAGGTCTAAAAATCAGATATGTCAAGGATCTTGAGGACAGAACTCAAGAATGGAGAATGGGCTCAGACAATGTTGGACAGCGCAGCAGAAGTCACAAGAGCTCGCCAGAACCTGAAGGGTCTTCTGGAGACAGTGGACTTGAATGAATTCATTCAAGTTGAAACTACAGATACCAGGGTTAGTTCTCCACATAAGTTATATGAAATAACACTCTGCATGGAGGGAGACATACCAAGAAAAGTGAGACACTCTTTTGGGAGCGACTTTCTAAGGGTTATGACATTCTTCTAGCTGAACAAGACTGGCCACCAGAATTTGTCAGGGAGTGCCCACATGGCAAAGACATCATTATGCCAGCCTTCTCTACCCATATTCCAATACAGTTAAAGCAAACTTATGCCAGGAAATGGACAGTCGCCCAAGCTCCAGCATTATACAAAAATCATGCAGGATGGGAAGAGGATTCCCCTCACCATAAAATACAGTTACAAAATCAACCAACTGCACAAAGGCAGTACCCAGTTAAGCAAGAAGCTAAAAAACAGGTCAGGGAGACCTTAGATCAACTTGAATACCAGGGGGTGATTGAAACTTGCACCTAATCAATGAACAATCCTTTGTTTCCGGTCTCCAAACCAGCCAATACATATCGTCTAGTATTGGGTTACAGATATCTAAATTCTTGTTGCAAAACATTTGCAGTGCAAACTGCACACAGTACAGCATTAATGAATAATATTGTGCATAAAAAATATAAAACCACATCAGATATTTCTAACGGTTTCTTTTGTCAAAATATTGCACCCGAAAGCAGGTATTTGACCGCTTTCTCAATAATGGGGACACAGTGTCACTTCTGTCGTCTCCCTCAAGGATTCAAGAATAGTCCGGGGTTATTCTCAGCAAGGGTAACAGAGTTACTACAAATTTATGATGACGAGGCATTGTCATATGTCGATGATATTTGTCTGACAGACGATGACCTGGATAGGCACTTGAACAGAGTGAACACCAATATACTTGGATTCGCCTCTGAAGGGTACAGATTCAATTTTAAGAAATCAAGAAGTGCCCATCTCAACGTCCTATTTCTAGGATATGAGTTATCAAGTGAACGGGAAAAGCCTGGCAGCCAACTTTTTAGAAAAGTGTGTGCTGCTCCAACCACCTAAAACGCTGAAAAACTTACAGTCAATTCTAGGATTCCTGAATTTCGGAAGAACTTACATTCTAAATTACGCAGAAAGGGTTAAACCTCTCTACGAATTAATCAAACCTGATTTTAAAACAGTAAATTGGACACAAAAACACAAAGAAATTTTGCGTTCCCTCCAAACTGACATATTAGCAACAAAACATTTGCAAACACGCGTAAACGTACGCAGCTTAGTGATCCGAATAATTCTGGGTCAATGCGGATTTACCTACTTAACTTTTAAGGAAGAAGAAAAAGTGCCAATTGCATACAAATCACACTTGTACACACAAGCAGAAATGAAATTCAGTTCTACAGAAAAAATTCTGACAGCTGTTCAAACTGTTGTAGCAAAAGAAAGAGCCCTCGTACAGGGAAAACGAATTATGGTCGGGACACCTGTACCTGCCTAAGAAGCAATAACAAAAGCGAGCATTCCAAATGCAAAACCTTTACATCCGAGATGGATACAATGGGTTAATTCTCTTGCTGCAACCGATGTTGAATACGTTTTTGATCCATATTTAAAAACACAAGCATTTCTACAATACGAACAAGAATGTCCTCTGCCTACTGAAATTCTGCCTCTAGAACAGTATGAATGTATAATTTATACTGACGGATCAGCTCAACCCGCTATGAGGGGTAAACAAGCTTACAGTGCTGCGTGCGCGATCGTTAAAGGTCGTGTGCGCGATGGCAAATTCAGACCTTTGGTCACAAAAACACAATCTCTAGGAGATTGTACAGCTCAGTGAGCTGAACTACAAGCATTTAAAATGGCACTTGAAAATACGGATCGCGAATTCCCCACACTCATAGTGTGCGAATCTTTCTATTGTGTCCAACCCTACAATGAATATTTACAGAATTGGCTTCAAAACGGTTTCAAAGATGCAAAAGGTGGCACAATCAAGCATAAAATGCTTTGGGAACAAGTAGTTCAGTTACGAGAAGGACTACAAAACACTCACGTGATACACACGCTGAGTCATCAGCGTGATGGTATTCACGTTGAAGGGAATTCATTGGCTGATGAAGCCGCGAAGGCAGCTGTGCAAACGGCTTCCGTAGCTGCAATCACTCGTTCAAAAACAAAAATAGACAGTGAAATAATGCTGGCTATCAATCCTTCAAGCAAAGAGAGTGGTAAAACATTACCAAAAGGGTTTCCACTCAAATACTCGTATATAACTGATGCAAACATGTTCCATTTGCTCGAATCCCTGGAGTGGGGGATAGGGTAATTCCAAACATGGAACATAGATTACGACTAATCCTAGCAGCAGATGAAGGACTCGCCTCTGCTCAAACATGTGTTTCTGCCAAAGTGTCATTGTTAAAACAGCGATACTTGTGGCCACGCATGAGAAAACAAACCAGAAACTATGTTTTGGAATGTGAAGTAAGCCAGAAGATGAAAGTCTCTACTGTGAAACGTCCTGCGCAGACGCCCCTGTTAATTTCAGATAAACCATTAGCTTGCATTTACCTGGATCACTGCGGTCCCTTACAGAGGGATGGTAACTGTAAATATATCATGGTCGCAGTGGATTCATGTTCAAGGTTCATTTGGATGTGGCCTCAGTGCTCGGCTGACGCTCTAACTGTTATAAAAGATTTGCAAGTCTTGATCGGCACATACGCAATCTGCACGCTACATTCTGACCAGGGTCCGGCGTTTAGCTCTCAAGCTTACAAGGAGGCCATGGCCAATTTGGGCGTTGTATTGCGGTATTCTAGTCTATTCCACCCTGAGGGAAATTCAGTTGTGGAGAGAAAAAACTGGAACATAAAGCAATCTATAGCAGCAAGGGGATTAGGTTCGGGTGACGGGTGGGTCAAACATCCACTCCATATGAGATCTTTTTTGGGACAAGAATGTTGATATCGGACCTTGATTTTCAGACATCAGTGGTGGAACAAAAAACATTTGATATCAAAGATCGTTTGGCTGTTTTACAGGACTTAAATAAACTAAGAACTAAACAAAGCAACGTGTTCCTGAAGCCAACCGCCACTGGGGAAAAACCGACCGTCCCAGCAAGGCCTGTCTGGATCCCAAAGCTTGGTGATCTAGTCAGAGAAAAAATTGCAGACAAGAAGGAATTTGGGCCTTCTTACAGACAACCAGTACCTGTCCTAGCAATCCACGGATCAAGAACAGTTTTAGTGCCGCCCCTTGCTGATAAAAAGGAGAACAGGTTCATGTCTATCGACCTGATTAAACCCCACTATGTGGCCGATACTAAGCAGTAGGCCAAGTGGACTCCGACAATGTAGCAGACACACTCCTCTAGCTACAATCCAAGAGGTTCAAACTGAGAGACTCATCACCTTTGAGGAATCTGCAGTGCGAAAAGAAGGACTATGCAACAAAGCTATGGAACTTGTACCTCTTGAGACCCAAATAAGAGTTCGTCAAGAAACAACCGTCTACAACGAAGTAGCACCTGTCTATAATGAAGTAACAAGTGATCAAGTGGTTCCAGCGATTTCAACGAATCCTGATGCAATCCCAACAATTGACAGAACTGCCTCTGGCTATTTCATTAACTTTGATATGTTTTCTGAGGATCCCAGCGAACCTGAAACAACGCCAGCAAAAAGAACTATCAAAGAACAAGCAACAGACCTTTTTCATCACCTGGAAAAGACTTATCTGATTTCACCATGGATTGAACTTTGGATTGTGTTGGGTATATTTTTTCTTCTGCTTTGGCTGACTCCGGTAATAACTCTGGGTATGCTTGTGATAAATGGAAGATATGTCAAAATGGACACAGCACGTAAGAACGTCAACTTACTACCCAAGCCACACAAATCATCCCATTGTGAACAAAGAGACTTGTCATCAGTGAACATCACAGCCGTTCCTATAACAGATGGTATAGCTTGGGACAAAACAGAATATGAAATTTTTGGCCCGTCGGAGCTTTTGAAGATTCCACACTTATTCAAGATTTCATTAAGTGACTTTGTTCATCTAGTACCTTTTCTGATGATTGGGAGTTCGAGACTATTAATAATATGATGTCAGACCTTGAAATGTCTGCAGTATTCATGAATCATGAATATTTAGATGGTTCATCAGACTATGAACAAATGTATTGTTATAATCATTATGGACATCATTTCTTGCACAAATCTGCAAGTCATAGAAATGCATTAATGTATAACAAATGGGAACATTGTCCTACGCCACCAAAGGGTAGCGCAAAAACATTTGCTATGACATTTCCATACTTCTCAGGGTTCAATGTATCAAATGCGGAAATGTTTTACTTTAAAAATGTAAACAAAACAGGAATGAAAAGTATGTTAACAAATACCAAACAGATTTATTCTGCAGCCTTTTATGCCCAGCTGTCTAAACTAGGTTTTGACTTTTTGAAAGACAACATTGAGACAAAAACTGTCTGGGGTACAAAAGATTGGCAGGTACAGGGTGTAGAAGCTATGTTTAGAGCCTGTATCACCCCTGAGCAAATTATGTTTTTGAATGACACTGTCCAACAGATGTCTTGCCTTGGGTTAGCCAAGATCAAAGACATGAACACTCCGTCCACACCTACACCTACACCTGATAGTGATAACACTTCAGAGAGGGAGGTTGACGTACACACTATTTTGCTCCACAACAGAACAGATCCAGATTGGAATAAATGTTGATCTGGCCCACAGACACAAACAACTGTCAAGATAGATTCCTGAACAAAACACAGGGTTTCACATTCAATAGGCCAGACCCAAGATATGTTCAAAGACAGCATCCTGGAATAGTAACAATATACAGTGTAGGGAAGCTCTGCATTGATTGGCTACAAAGATCTACACTTAAGGATGTAAAGCAACACTTATCTTTACTTAAAGATGGCGCTGATCTTAGGGAATTCTTGCTAGGACCAAGAAAACCGCATCAAAAACATTTTATATATGCCGGTATGTATGCTGCTTATAATGAAGCATGGAAGATTACGCAAGCAGAGACTGCAGAACGAATACGAGAAATTGATCGTATTCATTTAGAGAAAACTCTCTCTGTGGTTGACAGTGGGTTAACGCCTCTGTCGTCCAGGATATATTCATTGGACAGCATAGTGTCTTCTGCCATAGACATCATGGAACAGGACTTGGTCATGTTGCAACATGGTCAGTCGCTATTACGTTCTATCATGCTATTAGGCTGGATGGTGCAAAACCTTTGTTCAGTCTATGTGCCTTGGTGTTTAATCAATACTATGTCACTGTTTTCAGAATTCAATCTCACTGATAAACAGATCAAACTGGCACAAAGGGGAGCAGACTATACGGTGCTGAGCATTGAAAAACTGGAAAGATTGCCATTTACGGTAGCAGAGAAACCAGCTACTGAATGGATAATACATGGAACAATCACTCTGCCTGTTACAATTTTCCATTTTCAGTATTGCCTAAAACACATACCAGCAGGCACATATGAAAGGTTGGGTAAAGAATACATCAATACATCCTGGGATTTACCATACACACACAGATGTTGGAGTGGGAAATGTGAAGTGTTTCTTAGCGGTTCAAACTGTGAAAACGCACAAAGCGGTTCTCTCCTTTGTCAGGGTATACATTTACACAGGGCCTGCGATGGTTCCTATAACAATTTATCCTGCCACCTGCAAGGTTCACCAGCTGCAGTGATTGATCCAATATTTCGACAACTTTCGAATGGGAGTTACCTCATGTTGGACGATCACAGCTGCTGTGGCATGTTGCTAGGTATACCATATCTAGTAACTGGGTCAGCCAGGGTCACTTGCTGTATGCAAGTATTGTTTGCAAAAACCAAGTCAGTCAGGGAGTTGCCACGATGGCCTTCACTGAACATCTCTTCCATTCGAATTGATACTCTAAGCAGAATGAAAGCCATTCTTTTGTAAAAAACGGTGTCACTGACCTCAGCCGAAGAAACCTATGATCTACAAGCCGCAAGGACTTCTGCCGAGATACATGCCCTATTAGCTAAAAACTGCCCTATACATTTCTCAGAAATGTTAAGTCGTATCTTAAACATGTCTGATACGAGCGGTATTGTACATGTATTTAAGACCGTATTTTCTGGACTGTTAGCACCTTTTCAAGCAGTCCTAGGAATATTTCCAAACTTTGTGCACTCTTGTTTGGCGGATTGCCCCTCCTTTTGGGACTCGTTACAGGGATACTATTTTTGCTCCTACTGCTACGATATGGCAAGCCAAATCACCAGCGACACCCAGTTCTCCATGGAGACAACTCTACTGGCGATGAAGTGTCGTGAGCGCATCGTCCAAATTCTAGGATTACCTTGTCTACAAAAATTAAATACCAAATGGTTTCTGTCATTAAGACCAATCTGGCAAGATTGCATCTTACCTGTTCTACGCTGCCTGCTATGCGGAGAAGAATGCGTGGTGGACACATGTCTCACACTCCCATCAGTCATGCCAACGTTTGTTGATACTTTCCTTGAACTGGTAACGGCCCATGCTCTGTGTTGTCCCCAGCAGCTACCAATTCTGATGACGGCATTCATTGAGATCTCACAGACGCAAAATGCTGATGCTGAGGTATGAGAGGAAACAGGCACGCAGGTTCCATCCATTACGAACATTGCTAATGCCACCAATGCTAACGGCGATGCTTCACATCTATGTGCTGTTCATCTTCTAAACGAAGTAATCCAACTTTCGCCTACACTGGTAGACGACTTTTTGTCAACAGACATAGAAGACTTCATGTTTTCTCCAAGCCCTAACACTGACTTTTGAGTTTGGCACACAGTATTCTGAGAGACTATGAATTTGACCTTCATTTTTTCAAAACAAGGTACTAAATTTGGTACTCTCTTTTTCCTATGATTAATTTGTTTTCTCCAAATTAGTATGTTTCATTTTTTTGGGCAATTGTAATCTGTTGAAAGTTGAACTATTCATAGAGAACAAGAATTCTTTGAAAAACTTCCAGAACAATATATGACCTTGTCCACATACAAACATTTTTATATAATCTGACATGAAATGGTTTTGCCACTTTTTCTTCTGTATTTAACGAGCCACTTAATTAATGTATACTTTCGTGATTCATTCAGTGAGCATTTAAAAATGTCAACATGTGCTTGGAATGAATACTTGCTTTAATGTGTACAGCACCATTGCAATAGTTTGAATGCATTATTTACAATGCATTTTAAACATGCTTTTAGCACTTCATGTATAGATAGATTTAGATATGTTTATCATGTTTAGAACTTAGTAGTGTCATACATAAGAAAGTGAAGTGGGTATTGTATGTCGAGTTAGATTCCCGATGCATTTCCCGATTCATGCCCTTATATAGGTATAATTCGCATTGCCTTATATAGGCATAGATATCCAGTCCTTATTTAGGCACAGACCATGCTACCCAAATACAGGCATGGCTACTTCCATCTGTTTATCTACGTCACAACGATTTCTTGGAAAACAAGACTCTTAAGCTGTTAGGGAATTCCCCTTCCTTGGATATTGATTTCTCCAAGAACTCATATTATGCATGAACATCTATTCCTTAGGGGTTCATTCATGACGTTCATATGCCCGACTTTACGTCAATGCTGGTATTCCTAAACACCTTCAAGGTATAAATATACCTTCACTTGCTATGGCAAAGCACGATGTGGTTAGGTGCAGTTCGACTACCTACTTGCACGATGCATCTCGCCACAGCAAGTCCCAAAGGAAGCCACTCTCCAGCTGATGCACTGACCAGAAGCTGTCCTCCTCCTGCCGAGAAATCCAGCTACACTGTTTCTGATTCCCCTTGCGGGGTGTTGGGAAATCGAGTCCCGAGAAAGAGTTACCAACCTCTCTCAGTCTAAAGGTATGGAGCTGATTAGAACCTAGAGAGACCTTTGGCAGATTCTTGGCAAAACTAAACTTAAGCTAAACAGCACCTACTTCTTCCCTTGTACTAGACCTAGGTTAGGTACACTGGGGTAGGCGTATTTTAGAAGTACCAGTTGAGTATTTTAGCCTGTGTTATTTATGTATGTATTGTTATATATGTCATAGCAGCAGACAATGCTATTACAGTATTATTTTATATTACTGTTTACGCTGTACGCATTATACTTCGCATTCTGTCTAACGATTGTAGCAGTTCATATCTCTTGCATGAGAAATAAGACTGTTCAATAAACCCTTTTATTGAAAATCCCGTCTCTCTATTTCAATGCAACTCTGTAGAAACAAAGCATGCACGATTGACTAGGTAAAATAGTTATCTATTGTTTCCACAACTCTGAAGATGTTGTTTCGATTCTAGGGGAAACAAAGTTGTCATGTTTATGCGGTTTTTTATTCGAGGAAGTTTTAGGTGACCTCTGAGTTAGCTGGCACACACACAATTAAGTTTAATATAATCGATAGAGACATACTGACCTCAGTCCGATGTCAAATCTATAGTGTATTTTATTGTAATGCGCAGAGTCTATTGGGAATATAGAAACTACACTACATTGGTGTCTTGTGCAATTGTCGCGTCCTAAGGTTGCACAACAAGATATGCTATCTGAGTAAACTTTACTTGAGGCTTTACCATTGTCTAAAAAACCCCGAGCAGACGCCATCTGTTCTTTTGCGCTGACTCTGCATGTATACACAGCCTAAAATGACCCAATCTAGATTCTTTACTCATGTTTATACAGATGCGGTGTCAAGGATAGAGCCGGGCTGGAAGTAGGGCAGGGGTGAAAAACGAATGAGGCATAGCTTAATCAAAAAACAAGAGAATCAGATGTTGCATTTTATCAGTCTTTCCTTTTCAGACTATTCTGAATCCATTTTAAAAGTACATATAGTAATCTCGTATATCGATGTTCATAAGTTCGTAATTTTCAGTGTGCATCATCATTTCTCGATTCAATTCATTAACATTAATCGGTGGAGGTTTAATATTATTACAAGTGGCTATACAAGCTGTACATATCGTAGGAGCACATTGAATGCAGCAACAGCGGGTGATAAAAATGATTCCTATAGTTGCTATTCCCATTAACAATTTCCAGTCCCAAGTAGAAATGATTCCCCATAACCACTCAGACCAAGTCATGTTCCTTGGTCTTGATGTATTTCCGCAGCTATTTTATGCAATTTGGAAATGGCGTCATAAACAGATGGGGGTTGGTCAGGGATAAATATGCAACAGCTACTACTGATAATGTGACATGCTCCACCACAATCAGCTAGTATTACGTCTAGTATCATCCTATTTTGTAATGTTACAATTCACTTAATTTGGAGCTCTTCTGTAATATTTCCAAGAGCCATTGCTGGTTGATTAGTTACTGCTTCGACCATTTGGGTCAGACATCTAAACTTTCTACTATTTAGGGCTGCACCAACAAAGAAAAAGAATCCCAAGTTAAAATCAATGTATTGCTGTAATGCTGTATCAGTTTGATCTACTTCATCATTATTTATAGTTCTTTTAAATCTATTCAAGGAAATGTCATTAAACAGTTTTTGGTCTCTGTGATAAGATGCAGGTGCTAAGAACACAGGAGGAAGCAAAAAGGACACATAACATATTCCGGACCATCCGACTGGTAGATGAAAATAACCTTTGTTTCCACAAATGAAGTTAGTGTTATGGGAAGATAGAAAACTACTATTGTTCGTTCCATTGATATTCAATACTGTAGTACAGTCACTTTTTCCCACAGGAATATTGCCAATACTGTTCACACAAAGATCTGCTTGGGCTCTGGTTACAGCGATAACAGGTGGTCCATTACCTTTGGATGTTCGAGTGTTAGGAAAAACTAATCTTGTGGAGGAATTTCCTCTGCGATACTCCTCCATTTCCCCTACAGTTCCTTTGGCCTGCAGGAACAAACCTTATTTAGCTGGGCATTGAGTCTTCCTACATCAGCTAGAGCAATATTACTAATTTCAGAGGCCCACAAAAGTGCGAACCAGGCTCCACAAGAGCCATTATGTGAAAATGGCAGGGGAATGAGAGGCGTTCCTCCCTTCTTCTGATGGGCTGGCAACATTCCACATACCCCGCAGTTAGTAGTATTCGTAGCATTATGAGAATGATGTAACATTTGTATGAAAGTGTTATTGGGTATGACATTCGATTTTTCTTTTCATTATAGGGAAGAGTGAAGTAATAATGTTCCTTGGGAAAAGGAGTACTAGTGGGCAATAAGTTTCTAGCCGGAATTACTTTCTCCATTGCCCAAAAAACTTCTGGCAATATTATTAATAATATGATGAGAATCACCATACACAGAGTCTTGTCATTGCTTCGGCACTTAGATCCCAATTTCTGCATTTCTTCTTCTTGGTGTCGATACAACCACATGTCGAATAGAGACACAGGCACCACTGAACACGTATCACAACCTACTCTGAACCTATTTCAGCCGATTCTGTGATCCTACCGTGTCACAGCCAAACCGTTCCACTAATTGAAACTGGTCCTCCGGTATCTCTTTCTGCTCCTTCCCTTCCTTGGCCGTAAATCATACCTTGTTGCTGAAGACACAGTTTGATCAGTAAACAAAGTGTCTTCATTCAGAGGATCAATCAATCAATCAATACACTTGTAGAGCGTGCTACTCACCCGTGAGGGTCTCAAGGAGCTGAGGGATGGGGGGAGGAGTGCCGCTACTGCTCGAATGCCAGGTCTCGTGGTGTTTCCTGCATGTGAGGTGGTCCTGGGTAAGACTTGGATGGGCCAGGAGGGAGTTCCATGTCTTGGCCGCCAGGTAGGAGAATGACCTTCCTGTGGCGATGGTTATGCGGGTCCGTGGGACGGTGGCGAGGGCGATGCTGGCAGAGTGGAGTTTGCGTGTTGGAGTGTAGAACGTGAGGCGGTTGTTGAGGTATTCGGGGCCTATGTCGTGGAGCGCTTTGCGTGCGTGTGTGAGGAGTCTGAACGTGATCCTTTTGCTGATGGGGAGCCAGGGCAGGTCTCTCAGGTGGGCTGAAATGTGACTGTGGCGGGGGATGTCGAGAATGAGTCATGTGGATGCGTTCTGTATGTGTTGGAGTCTTTTCTGAAGTTTGATTGTAGTTCCTGCGTATAGGGCATTCCCGTAGTCAAGTTGGCTGGAGACGAGGGCCTGGGTGACCGTCTTTCTAGTTCTGATAGTGATCCAGCGGAAGATCTTACGGAGCATGCACAGGGTGTTGAAACATGAAGATGAGATGGCGTTGACTTGCTTGGTCATCATGAGAGAGGAGTCCAGGATGAATCCCAGGTTGCGTGCGTGGTCAGTGGGTGTCGGTGCGGTGCCTAGTTCTGGGGGCCACCAGGAGTCGTTCCAGGCGGATGGGGATGGTCCGAGGATGAGGACCTCCGTCTTGTCTGAGTTCAGTTTCAGACGGCTGAGTTTCATCCATTCTGCAATGTTTTCATTCCTTCCTGGAGGTTGAGTTTGGCGGTGGCTGGGTATTTGGTGAGGGAGAGTATCAGCTCGGTGTCACCGGCGTATGAGATGATGTTGAGGTTGTGTTTGCGTGCGATGGTGGTGAGGGGGCTCATGTAGATATTGAAGAGGGTTGGGCTGAGTGATGAGCCTTGGGGTACGCCGCAGATGTTCTCGGTGGCCCCGGAGCGGAAGGGAGGGCGGCGGACTCGCTGGGTTCTGTCAGAGAGGAAAGAAGTGATCCAATTACAGGGTTTTGCCTTGGATCCCGGCGTTGTGGAGGCGGGTTATTAGGGTGCGATGGCAGACTGTATCAAAGGCGGCTGAGAGGTCTAGGAGAATGAGGGCGGTGGTTTCCCCTTTGTCGAGTAGGGTCCTGATGTCGTCGGTGGCTGCAATGAGGGCAGTCTCGGTGCTGTGGTTGGCTCAAAATCTGGACTGGGATGGGTCAAGGGACCCATTGGCTTCGAGGAATGTGGTCAGCTGCTTATTGACGATCTTCTCGATCACTTTCGCCGGGAAGGGAAGAAGAGAGAAGGGGCGGAAGTTTTTGAGGTCTTTGGGGTCCGCTGTGGGTTTCTTCAGTAGGGCGTTGATCTCTGCGTGCATCCAGCTCGCTTGGAAGGTGGCGGACGCGAGGGAGTTGTTTATGACGTTCCGTAGGTGGGGAGCGATGATGATGTCGGCTTTGTTGAAGATGTGGTGAGGGCATGGGTCGGAAGGAAAGCCAGAGTGGATGGTGTTCATAGCGTGGGCGGTGTCTTCGGGGCTGATGGAAGTCCAAGCGCTGAGGGTGGTTGTAGGGGCATTGGTTCGGTGGCTGGGGAAGGAGTCTGGGTGCCGAAGCTGTTGTGTATATCGGCGATCTTGCTGTGTAAGAACGTGGCGAAGGAGTTGCAGATTTCTTGTGACTGTGTGATGTCGTTGCTGTTGGCGTTGGGATTGGAGAGCTCTTTTACGATGCTGAAGAGTTCCTTGCTGTTGTGTGTGTTGTTGTCCAGCCGTTCTTTGAAAGATGTGTTTTTGGTGGTGCGGATCAACTGGTGGTGTTTGCGGGTGGCGTTCTTGAGGGCTGTCATGTTTTCTGTCGTCTGTTCGCAGCACCAGGTTTTCTCAAGGGATCTGCAGGATTTCTTTGATTCTTTGAGGTCGTCTGTGAACCATGTTGTTTTCCTGTTGCCGGGCTTGCCTGAAGGGTTCTTCAGTGGTGTAAGGGCGTCGACGCAGTTGACTATCCACTGTGTGAGGTTGCGGGCTGCGTCGTCGGTGTTTGTGGTGGTGATGGGTGGTTCTGGCTCAGTGATGTGGTTAGTTGTTCTGCGGTGATTTTGCTCCAGCAACTACGGGGGATCTGTTGCGGGCGGTGGTGGGATGTGGTCTTCTTAAAGGTGAAGTGGATGCAGCTGTGGTTGGTCCAGTGTTGTCCGGTGGAGTGGCAGAAGGCAACGTGGCTGCTGGCAGAGAAGACGGGTCGAGCGTGTGGCCGGCGTAGTGGGTGGGGGTGTTCACCAATTGCTTGAGTCTGAGGTTGGCGAGGTTGTCGAGCAGGGTGGTGGTGTTGCTGTCATTGTTGTTCTCCAGGTGGAAGTTCAGGTCCCCTAGGAGGATGTAGTCTGATGAGGCGAGGGCGTGTAGGCTGATGAAGTCGGCGATGGCTTCACTGAATTGTGTGCGTGGGCCCGGGGGTCTGTAGACGAGGGTTCTTCTGAGGGTGGTCTTGGGGTCGGTGTGGATCTGGAAGTGTAGGTGTTCGGCGGTGGTGAGGGCACCTTCGGAGTGGGTTGTGACGTCGATGGTGTTCCTGTAGATGATGGCGATTCCTCCTCCGGTTTGGTTGACGTGATCCTTTTGGGTGATCTTGTAGCCGTCCGGGATGGCTATGGCGATTTTGGGGGCTGAGGAGGCGTACATCCAGGTTTCAGTGAGGAAGGCGATGTCTGGTGCTGTTGTGTCGAGGAGGTCCCAGAATTCGACGGCGTGCTTGTGGACGGAGCGGGTGCACTTGAGTTGGTTGTTGTTGTTGCCTGATCTGGGTGGTGGGACGTGGGTTCGGAAACAGGTGAATTTACAAGTTTGGCAGGAGAAGGGTCCGTGGGTACGCTTTGGAGTGGCTTGGTAGCAGGCGGCTGGTCGGCCGGTGTTGAGTGCGTGGAGGGTCGTGGTGTCGTATCTCAGTCGGGTTACTTTGTTTCGGTGGGGGCCAGGGGTTCTGACACTGGGCGCGGTCCAGGCGCGGATAGGCTAAGGGAGGGAGGAGCAGCTGGGAGGCGGGAGCGGGGTGGCGAATGGGGCGCCAGGGGGGGCGGGGCGGCGGGGTGGCAGCGGCGGGAAGTGCGAGGGAGGGGAGCTGGAGGGGGCAAAGGGAGGAGGGCACAGGCACTATGGCCAACGGGGACAAGAAGAGGAGACAGCAACAGGAAGAGCAAAGATGGCAGAAAATGCACAGAAAACAACTGAAAACCAGACTGGGCAATCACAGGTGGCACAGCGGGCAGCGGGGCAGCGGTGGCACAGGGGGACCGTGTGGTGGCTGTGGGGGCGTCCTACCTGGTGACAGGGTTAAAGGTTGCTGCCTTCACCACCGCGCGGCCTCCATAAAAAGGGCTAAGGGAGGGAGGAGCAGCTGGGAGGCGGGAGCGGGGTGGCGAATGGGGCACCAGGGGGGCGGGGCCGCGAGGTGGCAGCGGCGGGAAGTGCGAGGGAGGGGAGCGGTTGGGGGGCAGGGGGTAGGGCACGGCACTAGGGGCGAAGGGAACAAGAAGAGGAGACAGCTACAGGAAGAACAAAGACGTCAGAAAAGGCACAAAAAACAACTGAAAACCAGACTGGGCAATCACAGGTGGCACACCGGGCAGCGGGGCAGCAGCGGCACAGGGTACCGTGTGGCGGCTGAGGGGGCGACCTACCTGGTGACCGGATCAACATCTTTCTGAGTTTGTAAGATGTCTTTCAGATCGTTTCTGCCTTCTGGTTGGAGAAGAGTTGCTCGTATTCGTTTACAGTGTGCAGCGTTGATCCAATTGCGTCTGTTGGTGAAACGGACAGCAGTTCGGGTTGCCAGCAAGACTTGCTTGGCGTTCTTTCAACGAGGTTCCAGATTCTAAGAGCGTTGAAAATTCTTTATCAGGACAATTTCACCGGGTTGGGGGTCATGAGCAGGACCCTATGATTTGTCTGGTATAGCTTCATGTACCTGCTGGTAAATCAGAGACAACTTTTCAGTCAAATTTTTCAGGCAATCACTCAAAATAGGGTACTGTATTTCCTTTATCACATTTGGCCTTGGGGGTCCCCATACATTCATAGGCCTGCCAGAAACTATTTTGTAGGGAGAAAGTCCAATCTTACTATGTGGGATGGAACAAACAGATAACAACACTAGGGGCAAAGCATCTGCCCGATTAAGGCCCGTTGTTGCCTGTATCTTCGCTAGTTCTAACTTCAATGAGTCGCTGTACCTCTCTACTAGACCCGCTGTCGAGGGGTAATTAGTAGCATGAAACCTTTGTTTTACACCTAAGCCCTTCATTAGGTACTCTATTATCTGGCCAATAAACTGGGGGCCATTGTCACTCCATTGGACTCTACAAACCCCAAAAGGGGGGAAGAACTCCTTTAACAGAATTGTAGCTGTTGTCAAGGCTGTGTTGTCTTTGGTTGGATAAGCTTCTACCCACTTACTAAAGGAACAAACCACTACTAATACATACTTCAAATTATTACAGAGCTCTAACTGTATATAATTCATTTGAAGTGCTCCACCAGTAGGGGTTGATACTCCCTTCCAGGATTGTGCTGTAGACATTTCATGCAATGTTTAACCAAATGCTCAGCTGTTTTCCGAATGTGCTGATTATCCCAAACCTGTTCTAGTTGGGAGATGGTGTTGTTGGCACTGATGTGAGCAGGTCCATGAGCCATAGTCACAAAAGGTAATAATAAGTAAGCATAGGGCAACTTCCATTTCAACATTTCTTTTGACCTCCAACATCCCTCTTCATCTAACTCTCCTTCCTTTTTCCATTCTGCCTTTTCTTGTTCCGTAGCTAACTGCTGTATTTCTTTGATCTCTGTATACATATTTTTCCATCTTTCAGCTTGGGATCGTAATACATACATCCTACTTGTGTGTATACTTGCAGTATTTCTTGCAACTTCATCTGCAAAGGCATTTACTTGTCCCACTTTGTCTGTGATTCTCTTGTGGGTATTATATTTGATTATGGCTACACTCTTTGGCAATGTCAAGGCAGTAAGAAGACTATTTACTAATTCACCATGCTGTATTTTAGAACCATGGGAGGTTAGGATCTATTCTTCCCTTAGTTTGTTCTTCTGTCAGAAAAATACAGTTGTGCAAATCATGAGTTTGTTCAGCTAGCAATGGTAACAATTTATGTTCAATGTCAAACATCTCTTGAGTGTTCTGTTCTGAAAAAAAATAAAACATCTCTTGAGTGTGATATGAGGTGCCAAGAGCGTAAGTTTGTATCCTGTGAGTCTAGTGCTAGTCAGGTGTTGTGCCTTGGTCTGATTAAGGAGTGCATCTATGGAATATGGTACCATAACCATAAGTTTGTTACTCAACACTATCCCCTCAGATTGTCGTATAGAGATGTCTGAGATATCGCACTTTGTGTCGCCCCTGTATCCACTAAAAATCTCTGATCCTGCCCAAGTATGGTGGCTATTATATAGGGTCCTGACTGGTTGACAGGTATCTCAACTGATCCTCCTTGTCCTACGCTGTCCTAGGCAAAGTGCGTTCCCACCGTTTCCTTTGATTCCTAATCCTCCAATATTTATTATTTCATTGATCAAAATTATTGTTTGACCTAATTTTGTCTGGAGATTGAGCTTGTTGTAGCTGCTGTTGGGGAACTTGAGTCTTCCGGCTGCCATTCACTTCTCCCCTTCCTCTCCCACCAGCAGCTAAAACAGGACATTCGGAACGCCAATGTCCTTTCTCCGTACAATAAGCACATTGATTCGGCCCTAGTGGAGTTTGTCTACGCGGTGGCCCTACTGGCGGTGTGTGTCTGAAATTATGACCATAGGTTTGACTATGACCTCGACTATGGGGTCCATAAGCCTGGACCATCATTACCTTAGTTTTCAATTCTTTTAGTTTTCCTTCTTTCCGTTCTTGCTCAGTGGTCACCTGATTCTGATAATATTGAGCCATATCTAATTTAGCGTTTGGGGTTACCGAAGCCCAGGTACTCTCAGAATTTTTTAAGCAAACTAATACCTCAGGAAGTAAGTTTTCCACAAATTGATCTACAAATAAATGCATACCCATAGGTGTAGAAGTATCTATCTTGCCCACTAAAATCATGGAACACTTCCTCAAAGCATGTAAACAAAAAAAGGGACGGCCTCTCCCTGTTTTTTGTTTACAAGCAGTGAGAAGTGCCCAATCTATTTTCCTTGCCGGAACCATCGTTTTTATATAAGTAAGTATCAGGAAGAACCAGTATGAGCTGACTAGGTTTCTGACCAGGATTCCTATCCCTGTCGGCTGCTATGATGGCAGTCCAGTCTCCTCCTAAATCAGCAGCATGATCCTGTTTCCGAGTAAGTTGCCACATATCCGGTGGCAGGATAATACCAAAAAACATATCAATATCAGCTAAGGTTATGATACAGGAATAAATGGCTGCCTGTACATCATCATAAAATCCTCTAGGATTTTTCCCGTATGTCTTGTAAGGAGGCTTTTAAAGTGAGTACATCTGTCCTTTTGCAGGGCGTATCTATCCAATTGTACAACAAATTGGCTCTAGCATTGGGACTATTAGGGTCATCATTATCTGCATTACTTCTTCCAGGATTGAACTATGGCGCGGCTTCCCTCATGGGTCTTATTCGAGTAGAAGAAGTAAGTTCATTACGATATCCAATTATTTTTGCTATGGCAGTGTTAACTCTACTTACAGGGAAGGCTCCTATCTGACACTGTCGATTAATAGCTCTAACGTCATCGGGACCATTCTGTCCTGTAGTCATCTCCCATTGAACTATAAGTTGATGAGAAAGCTTACTTACCAGACAAAGAAGCTCACCCTCTGAAAAATCCTGTATCTGATCTATGATTTCTTCTACCTCCCTTTTTAAATTACTTAACCATTTTAATACTATCAACCTTATTGTGTCCTGACGCAACTGAGGTAGAGTAGAATGAAGAATTTGAGGGGCCGAGACAGAAACAGAAACTACGGGATCATCAGTCATTTTAGGTGCAGTGGCCTGGGATGGAGGGGGTAAGGAATGTGGCGGGCAACTAGAGCCAAATTTCGGGGGGTGGCTGAAAAATATCTCAGGGGGTCTACGTAGTATTTTACACTACTTTTTCTTTGTATTGATAGTCTCTGTGCTTTGTTTTCCTCTTCTTTTTTTTATGGCTCCAGCGTGTAAAATTTGACAAAAAGCGCAGCGTTGGTGTTGTTATGTCTGCTTACCAGACCATAGACAGAGTGGCTGTAAGAAGGGGTGAAAACACAACAAAAGCCTAATTTACAAGTAAATGGTCTTTTAAAGACCTGTTAAGTACTCGGGTGCGGCTGCAATTAGATGGTCGCCAGCCCGCAAAGCTGTGTCAACCCGGGCTGACACACACGATGGGGGTGGGGGCTAAAGCCCCGTGAACCCAATGGGTGTTGCGCACCTGCCGGTACTGGTTGGATAATAGGGAGCTGGACAGCCGCGGTCAAAGGGGGTAGAACCGGAGGTACAGGGTGAACAACATTTGGTGGTCCAGGGAGAAGAGGTGTTAAAGGTACATATGGGGGTGGGGGTCATTCAATTAATAATGCATCAATATCTGAATCCACATCTTCTTGGTGGATTTGTGCTTCTACTGTCGGTCTGACTATATATTCCTTAGATATTAACAATCTATGCTCTCGATCTAAACATTCTTTCTTTTCCTGAACTTCCTTATCCTTCAATTCCTTATACTTCTGATACTCTGTCTTCCTTTCTTGTTTCCTTTGTACATTCTCCGCCTTGAGCTGCCGCGCCTTTACTTCTTTCCTCCACATATGCCAACTATCAAACATAGCTGGCCTAACTTTCTTTAAAAACAATTGTTTCTCTAAATACTCGAGTTTGTGAGTGTCCATTGTTCCCTCTAATGGCCATTGCAATTGGGGATACCCTTTTGTATATTTGTTCCTTTACATTTTAACACTTTGGCAAGTGACAGTCTTCAGCTCAGTTTCCTCCCCCCGGCAGTCATGACTGAAACTTATAATACTATTTCACCTTGCAGCCAGTAATTTTCATGGTTGAATGTTAAAGTGGTTACTGTTCTGTGATTGTGCCAGAGGGGCTTCCACTTGCTGTCTTCTGCATCTTAATACCTTCAGCAGTACAGTCTCTGAGAAACAGTGAGTTGGTGGGCACCAGCAATATATCAATGGTTTCTGTGCAAGAAAGGGAAGAGCCACTAGATGAAATAGTCTAGAAGGTGATAGTGCTGGCCATCAATTGGAAAGGGTGTCTGGGAGGTCAGTTACTCGCCAAAAAGCACTTCAACACATCATATAGAGTAGTAAGCACTATGTAAATACAATTACAATTACACTGTAAGCATGGGCTGACACCTATAAGCAGCAATGCCAGACATGCAGTCATCTTTACTTGCTCAACTGATTTTAGCTATGCCAAGTGGCACACATTTGTGTGACAATCTCCTTTCCGGTTATGTGGTGTGTTAGACCTGTCAGCCTTATGGTGGTCTTCAGCCAAACTTTTTTCACTACTGCAAGGCCTACCTCTTACATAGGATAACATTGGGTTACCATAGTACATTTAATAAGTGATAACTTTTGTTTAGGAGCAGGTTGAAATGTCATGTTTCGTGTCTATGGAATTGTGATTTAAAACACTTCAGCTCTTGGACCTGCCTCTATTTTGCCTCTTACGCTTGATCTTGATTTTGCCATTTGTTTCTTGTATCCCTTAGTTCATTCTGCACATTGCTTTTGTTCTTCTGATTTCTGCACTTTCTCTTGTGTCCTGGGCTTTTAACAGACTGGGGTTAAAGACACGTGCATGGACTAATTTCAGTTTTCCAGTATTGGAATATAGTACATTGATTGCCACAAGCTCTTAAAACACAGTCTGTGTATTCCGTTGTTAAAATACCTTTATGCACATTCTGTGATAAACAACTAAGTACATTAGAGAGGCATCCATTTCAATTTTCATTGTAAAAGTCTTCTTTCATAGCTCCATTCCGCTTTTCTTCAGGTCCATCCTTTTTTTGGGATGGTATTTTTGATAATATCTGGCAAGAGTGTCTACAAATGTTCAGTGTTGCAAGAATACAGTATAAAATCCAGAGTTTCAAAGAAGGTCTAATAGGCCCGGATACATGCCAGATTTCCAGCATACCCACTATGTAAATGAATTCTATTTACACTGATTGTAAATGTATCATATTGGGAACTCCCTTATTCTGGCCTGGAACTAGTTCCTGAAGAACACCCTCAACATTCAACTCAACCCACTGTGGACCTACTTTGAACACCACTAATTTGTGGATATTCTAATCTGCAACAGTTAGTGAAAACCTACTGCCCCAGTCGCTCTCTTCGATCTAGCAACCAGAACCTCAGTTAGGTCCCCTGAGTTAAAAAAGCCCGCCAGGGCAGTCGTTCATTTTCTTATCTGGACCCAAGCTCTGAAACACGCTGCCCAATTCACTGAGAAGCTGTCAATCTTCAGTAATCTACCTTCAGTAAAAGTCTTAAAACATGGCTGTTTTCACTTTCGTCTGCTTCTTTCTGGTTGGTGACCTACCTCTGTCTAGCACTGGGAAATCCTTTTGGGTAGCTATGCGCTATATCAGACCTTATAATAATAATAATAATGGTAAACTCAGATTTTAAATCACAGTTCTGAAAATGCCACTTTTAGAAAGTTGGCATTTTCTTGTTCTAACCATTTGGTGCCTGCAGCCTGTTTCCTGGGTTACATGACTAGGTGTAGTTGGCAGATGGCCTTTGTGAATTCTTCCCAGACAGCCACACAATAGAAAGACTAGTATTGGCAGCATGGACCATCCATGGAAGGCTGACAGGGCATACTTGTGCACAACCCTGCTTGCACTTAAAAGACAATGCCTCAGCTCACACACAAAGGAATTCACACTAGCCAATCGTGCCTGAAGACAGACTAGGATCAAGGCAGGGAGGTAGGAATTTTCAGACACTTCTGTAGGGGAAAACTCTAGATGTTTATTTCACTTCAAAGTGGTTCCCGGGTATAAAAATAGTTCTGTCAGACCTACTCTTCAGTTCACTTCTGGACCCACGAAAGGACTCTCAGAGGATTGCTCTGCTGCTTGAGACCTCCTTGAACCCAAGACTTCCAGAGTGAAGTGATGCTAACGGTGCCAACAAAGCCCAAATCTAAAACTTGAGTCTTAGAGCAATTTTCATAGAACTGAGAGGAGACCGGGACCCACCTGCTTGCTGATCCACCCACAGTGCATCACCGGTCGGCCAGATTTTCAATTTGCATAAAATAGACTGGATCCGAACGTAGAAATCTCCATGCAACTTCGTCCAGCAGTCCCTGTCAATGATGCCTCTCCCTCGGATACTACAGAAAAACAATGGTCCTAAACTGTTGTAGCTTAAGTTCAAAACAATATCATTGATTGAGTATAGTCATTTAGGCACATAAGATCATAAGCACACAAAGAAATAGCAAGACTGATAACTTGAATTTATTCCTCGGATACAGCTGGCTGCCTTTCCCTGCTGAACTTTACCTTCTCAGGCATTGTTTTTCAAATTTCTTTTAAACCATAACTTTGCTTTGGTCTTGCGTGACTCAATGTCCGTGCTTGGTGCTCTGATCTTTTAAACACTATTTTACCCTTTAAACTTTAAAAATGAATCACTCCAGGTCCACTGATTGCATTTTTGTTATTTTTGTGTCAAATAATTTATTTAAAAGGTACTCTGTTTTTCTAAATTAGCGAGGGATTTTTTATGTGTTGTGTTTTTAGTTACCCTTTAAACTTTCAAAATTCATTACTCCGGTTCTACTGATTGGAGTTTTGTCATTTTGATGTCAAATAAGTTATTAAAATGTACTCTATTTTTCAAAATTAGTGTGGGATTTTTCTTGTGTTGTGTTTACACTTTATTATGTTTAGGTGCACTGTGTAAATACTTTACATATCACCTCTAAGTAAAGCCTGACTGCTCGTGCCTAGCTACCACAGGGTTAAGCACAGTTTAATTTATTGACTTTTGTAGTTCATCCTAACAAGGATTGTGTCTGTTGCTTGAGTAGGGTTTCACCCCCCCCCTCGACCAACAACCCAATTTCTCACATGGTGACATTACATATATGTGTTAATATTACATGAGATAGGTGGCACTTTCAGGCCTGGATGAAGGATGTGAATGTTTCGAAGTCCATGTTTAAAAACTTAATTTTAGGTTGAGCCTACCAGGCAGCGCAGCTGTGTGGTTGTGAAAGACATATTGTGGGCATACCAAGAACATAAAGGTGTTTGCAACTCGCACATTTCTTACCATTGTTTCGTTTTACTGTCACTCTAATTTGCCTGCTTCTTATTCGATGGTCTGTCTTGTTCCTTTGGTGTCTGTCCCTCCAATGGAGCATGTCCAATTTAATTGTGTCCTTCCACTCTTTTGGGAAATTACTTTTTTCTTTTTCTCACGCACTCAACGGGAGTGCATATATTTTCCAGCTGCCTTCCTAGTGTGCTTCTCATACTATACCTTCATGCACATGTTGTTCTCTCCTCTATGTGCTACTTCACACCCTGCTGTGACTAGGGTTGCCACTCAATCAATCAATCAATCAGGAGTATTTGTAAAGCGCGCTACTCACCCGCTAGGGTCTCAAGGTGCAGGAGGGGGGGGGGCTGCAACTGCTCGAAAAGCCAGGTCTTGAGTTGCTTCCTGAAGGAGAGATGGTCCTGGGTGAGTCGTAGGTGGGTGGGGAGGGTGTTCCAGGTCTTGGCCGCCAGGTAGGTGAAGGATCTTCCTCCGGTGGTGGCTCTGCGGATCCGTGGGACGGTGGCGAGGGCGAGGCTGGCGGAGCGGAGCTGGCGGGTTGGCGTGTAGAACGTGAGGCGGTTGTTGAGGTATTCGGGGCCCAAGTCGTGGAGAGCCTTGTGTGCGTGGGTGAGGAGTCTGAACGTGATCCTCTTGCTGACGGGAAGCCAGTGCAGGTCCCTCAGGTGGGCGGAGATGTGGCTGTGTCTGGGGATGTCCAAGACGAGTCGTGCTGAGGCGTTCAGGATGCGCTGGAGTCTTTTCTGTAGTTTGGCGGTGGTCCCAGCGTAGAGGGCGTTCCCGTAGTCCAGACGGCTGGTGACGAGGGCCTGGGTGACCGTTTTCCTGGTTCCAGTGGGGATCCAGCGGAAGATCTTACGGAGCATGCGGAGTGTGTTGAAGCAGGAGGAGGTAACGGCGTTAACTTGCCTGGCCATCGTGAGGGAGGAGTCAAGGATGAAGCCCAGGTTGCGTGCGTGGTCCGTGGGCTTGGGTGGGGGGCCCAGAGCAGGGGGCCACCAGGAGTCGTCCCAGGCGGAGATGGATGGGCCGAGGATGAGGACTTCCGTCTTGTCTGAGTTCAGTTTCAGGCGGCTGAGCTTCATCCAGTCTGCGATGTCTTTCATTCCGTCCTGGAAGCTGGCTCTGGCGGAGGTGGGGTCGTTGGTGAGGGAGAGGATCAGTTGGGTATCGTCGGCGTAGGAGATGATGTTGAGGTTGTGCTTGCGTGCGATGGCTGCGAGGGGGCTCATGTAGAAGTTGAAGAGGGTGGGGCTGAGCGAGGAGCCTTGAGGTACGCCGCAGATGATCTTGGTGACTTCTGCGAGGAAGGGCGGGAGACGGACTCTTTGGGTTCTGTCGGAGAGGAAGGAGGTGATCCATTCCAGGGCCTTTTCTTGGATCCCAGCATGGCGGAGGCAGGTTGTCAGGGTGCGGTGGCAGACCGCGTCGAACACAGCCTAAAGGTCGAGCAGGATGAGGGCGGCGGTTTCTCTGTTGTCCAGCAGGGTCCGGATGTCGTCGGTGGCCGCGATGAGGGCGGCCTCGGTGCTGTGGTTCGCTCGGAATCCGGACTGTGATGGGTCGAGGGAGCCGTTCGTCTCCAGGAAGGCTGTTAGCTGTTTGTTGACGGTTTTCTCGATGACTTTTGTAGGGAAGGGGAGGAGAGAGATGGGGTTGAAGTTCTTGAGGTCTGAGGGGTCTGCGGTGGGTTTCTTCAGGAGGGCGCTGATCTCTGCGTGCTTCCAGCTCTCCGGGAAGGTGGCGGATATGAAGGAGTTGTTGATGATGTCCCGAAGTTTGGGTGCGATGATGGAGTCGGCTTTGTTGAAGATGTGGTGTGGGCAAGGATCGGCTGGGGAGCCCGAGTGGATGGTGTTCCTCGTGTGGGTGGTATCTTCCGTGCTGACCTGAGTCCAGGCGCACAGGGTGGTTGTGGGGGGTGTAGGTTCGGTGGTGGGGTACGAGTTCTGAGCGCTGAAGCTGTCATGTATGTCGAAGATCTTATGGGGAAAAAAGGTGGCCAGGGAGTTGCAGAGGTCTTGAGAAGGCGTGATGTCGTTGTTGCTGGCATTGGGGTTGGAGAGCTCTTTCACGACGTTGAAGAGTTCCTTGCTGTTGTGGGTGTTGTTGTCCAGTCGTTCTCTGAAGGATGACCTTTTGGTGGTGCGGATCAGCTGGTGGTGTTTGCGGTTGGCGTTCTTGAGGGCTGTCATGTTATCCGTTGACCGAGTGCAGGTGAAGTAGCAGGCGTGGCAGGTGAAGGCTCCGTGGGTGCGTTTCGGGGTGGCTTGGTAGCAGGCTGGATGTCGGCCGGTGTTGAGTGCGTGGAGGGTGGCGTCGTCGTAGCTCAGTCGGGTTAGCTGGCTCTGGCGGGGTCCAGGGGTTCTGGCGCTGGGCGCGGTCCAGGCATGGATGCGCGTAGACGGGCTTGCCTTTGGCGCGCCTTCAGCACGCAATTGGCGCGCCCGCTGCACGTGGCCGCTGCGCGTGGCCGCTGCGCGTACGCACGGTCTGCGCCATTTATGGTGAAGTGGGAGGAGGAGCAGCTGGGAGGCGGGAGCGGGGCGGCGAATGGGGAGCGGGAGACAGGAGAAGGGGCAGGGCCGCAGGAGAGCAGCGACGGGGAGCAGAGGGGGGGTTGGAAAGAGCAGGAAAGCGGAGCGGGGGAGAGCGAGGGCAAGCCTGGAGGGCGAGGGCAAGCCTGGGCAAGCCTGGAGAGTGATGGCAAGACTGGAGAGCAGGGGCCCTAAGGAGAGACGGCAGCAAGAGGGCCAAGCAGGCAGCGGCAGCAGAATCCGGGCACACGGGGGCCGTGCGGTAGTGGAGTGACTGGGTCAAGGGTCACAGCTCACTGCCGCGCGGTCCCCGCCATTTATGGCCAAGTGGGAGGGAGGGGCAGCTGGGAGGAGGGAGCGGGGCAGCGAATGGGGAGCGGGAGACAGGAGAAGGGGGCGGGCCGCAGGAGAGCAGCGACGGGGAGCAGAGGGGGGTTTGGAAAGAGCGGGAAAGCGTAGCGGGGGATAGCGAGGGCAAGCCTGGGCAAGCCTGGAGAGCGAGGGCAAGCCTGGGCAAGCCACCTTTCCAAGAGAAAAATACCGGCTATTTGTTTCTGTTTTAAGAGTCTGCAAAGGCCTGGACATGATACTAAATAGGACTTTAACCAAACTTGAATGCGTTCATTTCTCACATGACTTTTCTGCCTTTGTTTTTTTAATAATTAGTCAGTGATTGTCAACACAGGTCCAAAACACGTTCAAGAGTGTTTTCAACTTATATTTGCTGTTTGAAGTATGGACCGATAAGGGCTAAAAAATACTGGCTTTATGTGATTTCGCTTATATTTGTACCAACAGGATATCGAAATACCGGTGATGCCAGTTGAAAACCGGACAGGTGGCAACCCTATCTGTCAGACTCTCTGTGAGTCTCTCCCCAGCTCCATATTGGGCTCTTGCAAGTTTGCTTCCCCAATCAAGCTCTACGTTGCTCTCTCTCACCTGTTTGCACTTTTCCACCCCCACTCGTGGCCTTCATGTTGCTTTCCACAACCCGTGCCCTCAGTGTTGCTTCCTCCACCTGCAACCCCTCTGTTTCTTCCACCTCCCGGCCTATGATGCTGTTGCCCCCACCATGTTGTTTCTGCTCTCCGTCTCACTTCCCCCATCAACTTTAAAAAGCAAAAACAAACAAAAAACGATTGCACTTCTTTTTTTCATTTGCTGATCAAACAAGGATTGGTAAATTTAAAAAAAAGAGCCCTACATATTGAGGTAGGTGGCTGGACATTTATTTTTTTGTTTAATTTGTATTCTTTTGCCATACTGCACAGCATCAGGGCTTCTATAAAGCATTGCTAAAAACCATTGACATAGCCAATAGGTCCGAATGGCACAAGACCTATTGGCTTTGCCAGCAGTTCAGCAAGTGCCATGCATCAATGGTTAGTGTACCACATTTTAGTGTTGGTCCCTGCATTACTGCACTAAAATGTAGTCAGGCATATGAGAGAGTGTCATGTTATCCTGAAATTCGTAGGGGTGCATCATAATCATGGGTAGTCAGCACCTGCATATTTAGAGGACTGTGTTAACGTGTGATTATTAGAAATGTAGTACAGGGCCGAGAATGTTGCAATATGTAGATGTGTGCTCTTATCATTTGAAGACTAATGTATTGCTTTAACCAAGAATATGCCTTAAGTAATGTAGAAATGAATGCTTCATGTGTAAAATGTTGCATTAGAAATTAACGTGCCATATTAAAGTTGCTCGTGTAGGTTTGCCTATTAATGAAACAAGCGTAATGTTCTAACATGAGAAAATGTAATGCTTTAGAAATGAGATGAAATGATGCTCTTAGAATGATTGTGAATGTAATGCTTATGATGTAGTATTAGAAATGCATTTAAACATGTAAAGGCCTGAGACATGAAATTACCAGTAGAGGCCTAACTTTATTTTTCTTGGCTTAGCAAGCGATGTAGACCTGAAATACGTATTTTTCCTTGGAAAAGGCTCCAATCTCAGTTGAATTTCAAATTGCAATACTGTGTTTGTGCAAGGTTGCTTTCTCACACGTTTCTGTTGCAAGTGTAAGGACGTTTGCTTCGTTAGGTAGAATAATCCATTGTTTAGAAGTTAGGACAATAGGAGCGAGCACAGAGGGAGTGCATCGGAAAGCGAAGATGTTACATTTGGCAGAGAAGGTGCCTGGGACTCAAGGACACAGCAACGGTTTTTGGATGAAGTCGAAGTCTGCTGGAAAAATCTAGGAGCAAGTACCTGCCTCAAGGGGTGTGTTTAAGGCGTGTCTACTGTTTTTGGGATTTTGTATTAGGGACAGTACCCCGAGGGTGGAGAGCAGAGGGAGCAGAATGCCGTCTTAGAGTAGACCTTAGGCAGACTTGGGACTGAGCAGAAATGTAAGCAGACAGGCAGGAGAGGGGTGTAGGAAGGAGCATCTTAGAACGAGCTCTGTAGCTTAGGCTAATTACCTATGGAAAGTGAGTGTACTTCTTAGGAAGTCTTCACTGCTGACACCTTTTTCTCTTGTCTGGGAGGGATGCTAAGTAAGGATGTCACCTTAGAAGTAGTGTAGGGACAGACTAACTTTTCCTTTTCATTTGAGTAAATGCAGTCAAGGCTTCAAGCGGGAACAATCATCGTTTGCCTGATGCTTCTTGAATTTACGCTGATTTACATCCTGAGTCGTCTGAGACTCTTGCGTAGGATTATGTTTGTATTAGGGCCGGTTTATTTCCTGAACCTCTTGTTGAGGTGCCTGTATGTTCAGTTATTTTTGGCTTTGTAATAAATCTTTAAACTTTATTTCGTAGTCGGTGATCCTTTAAATTGATCGAATTTGTTATTTACAAAGTTGTTAAAAGTTATGAAATTGAGACTCTTCCCTTCACACTTCTTAGCAGACAACAAAGGTCCAGTCAACCGAGGATTCTAAAGATTGGTAGGAAAAATCTAGAAAAGAATACAACCGTAACAGTTGGAAGCAACAGAGCATGGTTGTCTCTAGAGTAAGGGGAGATCTAGATTAGGATAAGAATTTCCCAAGACCCATAGATTTAGGTGATGATTGTCCACTGGATTACCGGCGGAAGACGGTGTTTCATGGAAGCTGATGGAGAGTGAGGGTGCAGTGAAAGCAGCAGTTCGTGGGAGAGTGAGAATGAACAAGGGTATATGTTGTTAGATTGCGGTGTTTTGTGTTGTGATGTCTTGCGGAGTTGGAATGCCTGTTGTGTGAAAGGAGATCAGGCTGTGAGCGTGCGCAGACCGAGAAAGTCTTAGGCTCAAGGAGTAGCTTAAGCGGTTAGGGTGTAGCAGACACCCAGAGTAATTGTTGACCATTGTTAAGGGAATCGTGAGGTACCATCGATTGCCCGCAGGCCCGAGATAGGGGGAACGAATGTGGGAGTGCGTAAGTTACTGACGCTGGTCGTGGGTTGCTGAGTGCTTGTAACCTATTAGTTGAGGTGATTGTCCGGTCGTTTCGTGGACAGACAATTGCCAGTTGAGGTAGACAATTACTCGACTGTGGACGTACAGTCAGACTGTGGACATACAGTCAGCAAAGTAATTGCTTGGACGTACAAGCGATTATTTTAGTGTATGAATGGGACGTATGCGTTAGTGAGAGCCGAAACTGTGAAGGAGGGGAACTGCTGCGAGCGGAGGCGAGTGACGTCGGAAGGTGCTGCGCTGTGATAGGGCGGTTGGTGTAAAGGCGCGCTGGGATTGGTGGATTGTCATCAGGAAGTAGAAGAGTGCTGCGAAAAGAGAAACATTGGTTTCATCATGAAATGTTTTAAAGTTTTACGAGATTTGTTCAAAAGGGAAAAGAAATTAGAGCCCCGGAGGGGAAGAAGAGGCTCCGCCCGAGGATACTCAGGCTAATTACATGGCTACGAATGTGGGGTTGCATACCATACTTTGGCTTGAAAATTGGTGTAAAACGACTGAAGGCAAAGAAGAGTTGACCTTTCCTCGCTATGGAACTTTTAGATTGGAATTATTATATCAGTTGAAATCGACTATTGTGGTTCTGAAAATTCTGGATTCGTATAATCGTTCTGGACTCGAGAATCAAAACTTCGTCAAAACATGACGAATTTGGTATCAAAAGACCGAGAATGACGAGCGCACCATGTACATATATTTTCAGCATATTCGAGTGACGATTTCACCTCGAAATCGTCATTTGCGTTCTGATCCCTTGGCGTCCATTTATGTGTTGCCCTTTACATAGGCCTTAATCCAGCTAAATTCAATGCCACAAGGACGCATACTCCTTAATCGACTTTTCCATGACCTGTGCAAGCTGGAACCATTGCCCCAGGCCGAACTCGTTAGGTCAGTTCCCCTCCCAGTGGCCAAACAAGATGGCATCAGGCCATAAAACCATTTCAGCGCGCACACCTGCCGTATCTCGCTCCCATCTGTCTCTACTCTTTTTGCTTCACTTACTTTATGGTGGGGAGGTGCCTGTTTTATTGGGGGTCCACCGATATCTGATGAAATGTTGGGCCTTGCCGGGTGATTTGTTATGGGCAGCACAACGTGAAATATGTACATGTCATCATGACTCTGCTTTTCCTTTGTAACCCAAACCTGTAAATGATATATTGCAAATTCGAAGAATGTTTGCCTGAAGCCGAATATTCTGTATAAAGAGAGAAGCCTGACTTTGTAAATTCGAGCAGTCTCCAGAGAATATACTTCCCCGTGTGTTGTACTTCTAGGACACTTGTTACCTTGGTTGCAGCCAATAAATCGATCTTTGACTTCACCTAGAAGACTCTGAGTTTCTGTGGTCTGGATCAGGAAGAACCCGAGGTCTCTGGGTGTACCCTGACACCGCTGGGTTACCGGTTCTGTGCCGGTTCTTAAAAACCCAGTACCTCAGCTGGCGCCCAATGTTTGGGGCGATTTCAGTGGTACCAGTCAGCCAGAGGTTCGTGAGGAGCTTTGTGTGAAAATTCCGGAGGACGGCCAACCACCTCATCGACCCCTGCATGTCGACGTGGTCCGAAGGTCTTTGCTGCGAGGTTCCCCGCTTCCCGACGGCTACAAAGGACTGCTGCCCTGGCTATCGCCCTGATTTGGACCCTTGAAGTTTGGTAGAGCGAAACACTAAGACGAGTCTTCTGGTGACGTCATCGATATCTCAGTTAAGTATAAGTGGAGCGTCTCCCAGTCCTTAGTTGGTCTTAATCTTGGGTATCCTTTGGAATAATTGTTGGTACTTGCAAGCACCAAAACCAAAGGACTCGTGTTTTCACGAGAAAATATCGTAATCGATAATCCTTTGACGTTTGGAACTAGACTAGAGAGCAGAGATGCCTAGTCTTAGACTTGGAAATTTGTTTTGTCTTGGTTGTAATCATAGGGAATCCCGATTGGAGGACTCATGTCCGGTTCCTCCGGTTGGAACTCCAACTTACGAGTTATATGTGAAACATGGGGTAGGCCCCATCACATACAACGAAGTATGGATCAAATACACCAGGAAAGATGGTGTTTTAAAATGGCCCCAATATGGTAGTTTTGATACCGAAATTTTAGATAACCTTGAAGTTAAACTTTTCAAAAAGAAAGCCCGGCCGGCGATGTTTGACTCTTTCCGCCTATGGCGTAAGGAGGCCAAACAGAAAGAAATCAAATTAGCTAAGAAAAATAAGAGAGAAGGGGGACTTTCAGTAATGCAAGCTGCTATACAGTTTAAAGACAATGAAGAAGAGCAGATGAATGAGCAGTTGCACAGGCAACGTAAAATGGCAATGGATAAATGCTATCCAGTTTTGCCGTCTCTTCAGCAAGAGGCAGCAAAAGAGCGCGAAAAAGATCCATTAATGTCACACTTACTAAGTTCACCGCCCCCCTATGCGCAAAAAGCCACCGCACCCCCGCAGCCTTTAGTTGTGCAACCTACGCCTTCTGTTCCTCCGCAGCACCCACCAGCTGTTCTTCAGCTGACTCCTATCTCTACAGTGCAGCCTCCTCCAGGCTCACCGACCACATTTTCTCCACCTGCTTCTACGATTTTGCCTAATGTACTTTCTACTTCTCCTAATGCTCCCTCTACGATTTTGCCTAGTGCTCCTTCTATTTCCCTTGATGCCCCCTCTGCTATTTTCTCTGCCCCTGCCTTATCTCACCCCGTTCTTCCTTCAGTTTCACCTTCCATTCGGCAGAAAATGGCCAGCACTGTTACTAACCTTTTCTCACCTCTTTTTGGGTCGCCTACCACGACCCCTAACATGGAACGAAAATGGGTTATGGACACCGTAAAGTATGATGTAGAGTCGGTCATGGAAGTCTTCCATCAATGGGAAGCACCGACGCAGAGATACGTTTTTGAACAGATGTGTGTTTTCCTTTGTGAGGATTTGGAAGACAATGATTTAGAATGCATCCCGCAGGAATTGTGTCGTGTACGGTTTAAGTTTGGAGAGGGCATGATTGTAGGTCCCGATGTCGAGAAAGCGATTGAAATATTGTTATCATATCGGAGTAAGGGGAACAGTTCTGGGTCACAATCTGAGCCTAGTGCATCTGGTAGGAAAAAGGCGCGACAATACCCGATGAGAGAAATTCCCCCACAATGGAGAGAGGGCGACACGACTGCTAACCCACCTATTCTGCCACACTTTCAGCGTGTATGGGTACATGTCCCATGGAAGCGAGCTGAAGTTTTAGCCCTTAAACAGACATTACCTGATCCGCATAAAAATCCTGCAGGGTATTACAAAGAGTTGTCACAAACTGCTGGATCATGTATAATGAATTTAGCCGATATCGATATGTTATTTGGGAATGTTGTTCCACAGCCTTTATGGGGTAAAATTCGCCATACAGATCACGATCAAGAATTGGGTGACTCATGGGCTAATATTGCCGCTGCAGATGCCCGACAAGTTGGTGGTGCTAAGCCTGAACCTTTGATAGCAGAACTCCCTGGTAAAATAGTAGATTACATGAAAACGATAATGCCTGCAATACGTGTAAATTGGGATAAGTTGTCTGCATGCAAGCAGAAGAAAGAAGAAACAGTCTCTGATTTCTTCACCAGGTTTGAAGAAACATTTGTCGACCACAGCGGTCAAGATATAACCACAGAAGGTGGTCAGAGATTGTTTGTCGATAAATTCGTGCACAATCTACTTCCAGAATTGTGTAAAAAGTTAAAGGATTCAGAAAGCTCTTGGGCAGTCTCATCTTCAGCGCAGATATTAGCTACTGCACAATATTACGAGAATAGAGACAAGGACGAGAAAGATAGAGTAGAAAAGAAAACCAAGGAATTGAAAACGAAGGTTTTGCTGCAGCAAGCGTATCCGCCACGTGGTGGTGGTAATCAAAATAATAATGGTCCAAATAATTATCAGAATAATTTTCAGCAACCTCAACAGTATCAGAGGAACTCGCAAAGGGTCGAGTATACTCAGCCCCGTGTACCTGTAGGCCCCAACCAGTGTTCGCATTGCAAGGAAGAAGGTCATTTCAAGTATAATTGTCCTATTTTGTTACAGCGTGCCAATGGTGTTTCTGGTGTGAGAGGTCGTGGTGTTCAGCAAGCGCCTAGAGGTAGAGGACGTGGAAACGTCCCCCAGAACACACGTCCCCTTCCAACACCAAATTCTATGAATAGGTTTGATCAACAGAACAACGCATCTGACAGGACAGCTCAATATTATGTTGATGATTACTATACAGAAGATGAGTATTTGGAGGGTAATAATTGCTAGGACAGCCATAGACAAAGAGAGGGAGTTGTTTCAGTTCCAGTAGATCAGAATGGACCCTATGTCGAGGTGATTACATCAGGTGTGTCAGAGCCTTTTCTGTTGGATACTGGTGCTACAAAGAGTTCTATTATGCACTCTAAACTCCCTGGCGCACCTTTGTCTGGCGAAATGAACGTTTCTGTAGGTTTTTCTGGCGCCCCAGTTAGAAATCCGATTTCTGACCCTTTATCTCTTTCTGTTGGTCCTTGCGAATTCGAAGCACCCCTCATTCTGACAACAGGTTGTGGTGAAAACTTGCTAGGATTGGATTTGTTAAAAAGATTGTATGCGACTTTGTACTCTTCTCCTTCAGGAGTACAACTTACTTTAGGTAAGACAGTGGTTTCTCCCATGTATTTGTCAAGGGATACACGTCCAGCAGAATTGTCGTTTCTCCCAGACATTCTTTGGGCCGCTGGTCCTAATGATGTAGGTCTTTTAGAAATTCCACCATATGTTGTAACATTGAAAGCCAACGTTAAAATGCCACGAATTCCCCAATACAAAATCTCGAGTGAAGGTGAAAAAGCTTTGCTAGCGATCGTTTACGAATTGATTGAAAAGGATGTGATTGAAGAAACACGAGGCAACGTTTGCAATAGTCCTGTTCTGCCTGTTTTAAAACGAACTGACCCTTCTCAGCCACCTGTGTACAGATTCGTGATTGATCTTAGGTGAATAAAATAGTTGTGCCACAATTCCCAGTTGTCCCCGACATTACCACATTATTGACTATGATTCCAGCTTCTGCCTCTTGGTTTTCGGTGATTGACCTGAAAAATGCCTTCTTCAGCATTCCGATTGCTGAGGAGAGCAGGGATATGTTTTCCTTTAGTTTAGGAGGTCGCAGCTTCCGCTTTAAACGCGCTCCTCAGGGCTACTGTGAAAGTCCATCAATATACAGTCAAGCTCTAAAAACACAGCTTGATACGATTGTTTTACCTAAAGGTGCTACTCTTGTACAGTATGTGGATGATTTGCTCATTGCTGCAGACACTGAGAAAATTTGTAAAAAGGCCACGCTGTCATTATTGCGTCATCTGTGTGATCTTCATCACAAGGTGTCACTTTCCAAACTGCAATATTGCCGACAAGAAGTGACCTACCTAGGACACCTCTTATCGAAGGAGGGAAGGAAACTGACCCCAGAAAGAATTCAGGCAATAGCGAAATTGAATGTGCCAAGAACACAGAGAGAAGTGCGTGCTTTCTTGGGCATTACATCGTACTGTAGACAGTGGATTCCAAATTTTTCGTTATTAGCCAAACCTTTGGTGGCATTAACATGTAAAAACACACCCAATCCCATTCCTTGGTCTGAAGAGTGTCAGAAAAGTTTTTTCGAATTACGCACAGCATTGTGTTCGGCTCCTGTGTTAGGTACCCCTGACTACAGTAAGCCTTTCACATTGTATGTCCACGAGAAGGAGGGCTGTGCATTGTCTGTGTTGACTCAGTTGTTTGGAGGTAGGCAGCGTCCATGTGCCGACTTTTCGTCGACCTTGGATCTGGTGGTAAAAGCATTACCGAGTTGTTTAAGAGCCACAGCAGCAGCAGCTGTTTCTATTCGACAGTCTGCTGGTCTAGTAATGAATAATACACTAGTCGTGATGGTCCCACATGCAGTAGACACGTTATTAAATAGAAACAAGACATAGCACTTAACTAGTGCTCGACTGTCCAGTTACGAACGGACATTACTAGCGAGTCATGTGCACATAAAAAGGTGCAGCACCTTAAACCTAGCTACGTTGTTGCCAATTGCAGAGGAATCAGATGTTTCAGAACAGCACGATTGTTTTCTTAGAACAGAGGAAGAGACGAAAGGGAGAGTAGATTTATCTGATACTCCTCTTGCTGAATGTGATGGTACATTATGGGTGAATGGTTCATGCTTCAAGCTCCAGAGTGGTGACACGACTGCAGCATATGCCGTTACGACTTTGCATACAGTTGTTGAAGCTGCACGTGTCCCACATAATTCGGCTCAAGCAGCAGAATTAATTGCACTCACAAGAGCATGTGTATTGTCCAAGGGAATGAAAGTGACTAGCCACACTGATAGTCAGTATGCATTTGGAGTGGCTCACAGTTTTGGACGATTGTGGAGAGAACGTGGATTCCTGACTTCGCATGGAGCTAAGATTCAGCATAGTCAGTTGGTGAATGAGCTTCTTGAATCACTGACCTTGCCTCTGCAAATGGCAATTGTGAAATGTAGTGCTCACAAGAAGGTGACTGATGATGCAGGTCGTGGAAATGCATTTGCTGATGAGATTGCGAAGGAAACGGCAAAGAATGTAATGAGCCGAATGTATGTTACAGGCCCTGCAAGATGGACTGGTGATGTTGGAATGTGTGAAGACACAATAGAGAGTGTGAAGTCCATTCAAGCTGAGGCCACAGAGAAAGAATTGAGCACGTGGAGAGAAAGTACGGGTAGAATGGATGCAAAAGGGTGTTGGATTGAATTATCAGAGCATCAGAGATGGTTGTTACCCGATGCATATGTGCTTGCAGTGGTTACAATGGCTCATGGAATGGCTCATATCAGCGTGAAAGGGATTTGCGAGTTGTTGGCCCCAGTATGGAAGAATTCAGGGATTCCCAAGTGTGCAGAGAATGTTGTCAAGAATTGCATGGTATGTCTGAAGCACAATCCTGGTAGGGGAACCCCAACTCCAGCTGGTCATTTTGCGCCTCCTACGTATCCGTTCGAGGTTTTGCAGCTAGATTTCATCCACATGGAGAGGTGCAACAACTTAAAATACGTACTCGTCGTTGTTTGTGCCTTCTCAAGATGGGTAGAAGCCTATCCCCTAAAAGACAATACTGCCTTGTCCACAGCAAAAGCCCTTGTGAAAGAGTACTTCCCCAGGTTTGGAATGCCTAGAATGGTCTGGTCTGACAATGGAAGTGAATTTGTGGGTCGGGTGATGAAGAGAGTGTGTGAAGGGCTAGGTATTCGGCAGAAATTCCACGCTGCAAATCACCCCAATCAGCTGGATTAGTAGAATGCTACAATGGCACTTTAAAACTTAAACTGGCCAAAATCCAAGCGAGCACAGGTCTTAAATGGCCTGTCGCTCTACCCTTAGCACTCCTGTCCACTAGAATGACTGTGCATTCACGAGTGAAACTTAGTCCATACGAGATAGTTTTTGGCCGGCCAGCCAACATATGGGGAGTGCCTAAACCCACTAAGTTCAGCGAGCTTGAACACCCTATTTTGCTTAATTATCTGTATGAATTGATGGCTAAATTGCGTGTTTTGCATCAACAGGTCCACAACACCCTGCCTCCGGTCTCTGAGACTCCGGGTCACGCCATTGACCCCGGTTCCTGGATACTTGTCAGGAACTTCCAAAGAACGAAGAACGACCAGCCCAGGTGGACCGGGCCTCATCTCGTCCTTCTTTCTACAAGATCAGCCGTTCGGGTGGAGGGGAAGGCCAACTGGGTCCACGGGATCCATTGTAAGAAAATCCCCTTCCCTCTGCCCTATGACCAGTGGGTCCAGAAGGGTGTCGCTGACCCAGAACCTGATACCGGGTCACATGCCGTCCCTTTTCATGACTTGCGTGTAAAAAGAACTGACTCTGAACGAGAAAGTGAGAACATTTCGCACAAGGCTGTGCCACCATCCAAGCTATTGAACATTGCAGAGTCTGACCTTTTGTTCCAGGACCAAACAATACCTGGGAAACAACGATATAATTTGAGACCGAGAAAAACGAACTAATAAAACAATTTCTTTTGCAATTTGAGACCCAGACCTATGGACAAATAAATACTATTTTTGAAAGTGCAGCTCTCCCATTTAGGAAACTTGCTTATTTTTGTTTTTCGAACCGCCATCCGGGTTCCGCTGCAAGGGCCGCGGTTGATTAAAGTCTTTGGGGTACAGCTAACGACGTTAGGTCGGTAGTTCTGGTTGGTCCAAGGGAGTTGCCCTAGACTGACAGAAGCATCCCTTAGCAGAGGCAACCTCCCACCGCGGGCAGCACTTTAGAGAGGATGGAGTTTCCCGATGCGGAGAGACCTGCCAAACAAACGACCTTAAAGCGCAGACTATGTAACGTGATGACAGAGAAAAGTTTTATAATATTGTGTATTTTTATGCTATTCAGTGTAATGGTATTTTTAATAAGTTATGTTCTATTCTCTTTTCGTGTAACATTTGCACCCACTGCATCACCCATACCTCCTCCCACTGTTTCCTCTCATTCTTTCCACCCTCTGCCTGACCACGAATCCAATAGGAGATTGGAGTTTATTAATAACTCTTTTGTTCAGTTGTTACACCAACACCAACTTGTAATGAACACAACTAACTGTTGGGTGTGCGGTCTTATGCCTCATACAACGGATAAAGGTATCCCTTATCTGGTCCTACCATTTAGTCACAATGGTTCTGTATGGGCATATATGACAATGTTCATATATGCGCACGAAATCTACCCCCTACGTTCTGTAACAGACAATCCCAGAAAAAGTGCTCTAGTCAAGGGTATAGTAGACATGATCAAGGAAGGTATTTCTTATGAGACTATCCCGAGAGATGAGACACTAGTATACATAGGATGGAACATGACTGGATATGGAGCTACTCTGAGTTACAAACAGCAAGCTAAGAGATCTTCCCCGATTTGGATTGTACCCCATCAGGGTCATCTGTGTCTGCAAGGTAATGGCACGAATCCCAGGGCTCAGTTAGGGAAGAGTGTCTGTACTGAAACGTATGTTTTTGGATCCCAGACTTCCCCTGCGTTTTCAGCAGCTAAGGGTACCTATTTCATCTGCCACGATAGAGCCTATACATGGTTGCCCCCGACTTTTCGGGCTCATGTTTTGTCTCCTTCCTATTGCCTCCCACCTACACAGCAGTGGCAGACTACCACCGGACAAGGATAGTTAGAGGTGTTTTGAGTGAAGAAGACACTGCAGGTCAAGAATTTGGGGACTTTGCAAAAGGTTTTCTGCCGTTCTGGGGATCCATGGCTAACAGCAGGAACATAAGGCAATTGACAAGGGTAGTTGAGTCCACCGTGACTGAAACTGCTGGTGCCCTTAGTAACTTGACTGCTGAGCTGCAGTCGGATCGACTTATGACCCTTCAGAACCGGGTCGCTTTAGATGTTATACTTGCAGACCGAGGTGGGGTATGCAGATTGATCCAATCTAGTTGCTGCATTTTTATCCCAGATAACGCTCCAACAGTGTACCAGGCCATCTCCAAACTACATAAGATTTCCGAATCTATTCATGTGGATAAAGGAGATTGGTCGGTAATGGGATGGTTCTGGGAACTGATATCTGCCTGGGGATGGAAAATTCTAATGGTCATTGGGATGGTCTTAGCCATTCTTTTCCTGTTCTGTCTGTGCATACAGTGTGCTCCTGCAATATGTGGCCTCTGTGTTACATCATGTGTAAGGAAGCCTGTGTCAAGAGATGAACTAAGTACTAGAATGATGTTACAGCAACATCTCAATGACTTTAGGAATATAGATCTGGACTCAGACTAACATGAGGATAGATTAATTGCCTATGTAAGGGCAAAAGGAGGGTTTGTGGTTCTGAAAATTCTGGATTCGTATAATCGTTCTGGACTCGAGAATCAAAACTTCGTCGAAACATGACGAATTTGGTATCAAAAGACCGAGAATGACGAGCGCACCATGTACATATATTTTCAGCATATTCGAGTGACGATTTCACCTCGAAATCGTCATTTGCGTTCTGAACCCTTGGCGTCCATTTATGTGTTGCCCTTTACATAGGCCTTAATCCAGCTAAATTCAATGCCACAAGGACACATACTCCTTAATCGACTTTTCCATGACCTGTGCAAGCTGAAACCATTGCCCCAGGCCGAACTCGTTAGGTCAGTTCCCCTCCCAGTGGCCGAACAAGATAGCATCAGGCCATAAAACCATTTCAGCGCGCACACCTGCCGTATCTCGCTCCCATCTGTCTCTACTCTTTTTGCTTCACTTACTTTATGGTGGGGAGGTGCCTGTTTTATTGGGGGTCCACCGATATCTGATGAAATGTTTGGCCTTGCCGGGTGATTTGTTATGGGCAGCACGACGTGAAATATGTACATGTCATCATGACTCTGCTTTTCCTTTGTAACCCAAACCTGTAAATGATATATTGCAAATTCGAAGAATGTTTGCCTGAACCCGAATATTCTGTATAAAGAGAGAAGCCTGACTTTGTAAATTCGAGCAGTCTCCTGAGAATATACTTCCCCGTGTGTTGTACTTCTAGGACACTTGTTACCTTGGCTGCAGCCAATAAATCGATCTTTGACTTCACCTAGAAGACTCTGAGTTTCTGTGGTCTGGATCAGGAAGAACCCGAGGTCTCTGGGTGTACCCTGACACAGCTGGGTTACCGGTTCTGTGCCGGTTCTTAAAAACCCAGTACCTCACTATGGCTTCTTTGCAACCTCTGGCTAGACCAACACAGTTTGAGGCATTAAACGCATGGATTAGGGCGGCAAACGAGAGAAACAGGGACATAAGACAGGAAAGAGTGAAGAGGTCAGTTAGGGCATTGCATTCCAAGATGCGAGATGGGATGCATTGGAAAAGAGATGAAGAGTACAGATGATTTAGGGGGATACATTGTACCCACTGTTGGTTAAGATGGGGAGTATGCAGAAAAACAATAATGAGGATGATGACAGTGATACTGATGATAGTTTGATAGAAAGGCTGCTATCCTAGAGACCACCTCTAAACAATCCGGAGTAAAGGGGGAGAAATCACCCCGACGGAGGGAGCTAGGAAACCAAGGTAGTGGGAAAACGCTCAATAGGGGAAATGCAGAACGCAGAAAGTGTCAGTCCTCAAGCGTTACCAGATGCTCTTAAGGAGCCAGTTACCATAGGTCCCATAGTGTCAGTGTACCGTCCAGAGCGGGTGAGAAATGGGAACCCACCACAGGCAGGAATGGAAGGGAGTGCAGGCTTTGGAGAGAACAGTGTAGTGAGTGGGTTGGTTCCAGTACCGAGGCCTGTAGAGTCGAGTACACCGATACCCGCTACAGCAGATTCGTCGAGAGGGCTAATGGATCTGAGAGGACCGAGACCAAAATCTTTTGGCGAGTTGAGGTCAGATTTGAGAACATGGGAGTCGGTTGAAGGGACTCAGAGTGACAGGCCAAGGAAGGATTTTGACTGTGGAAGTGCTGAGAACAGAATGGCTTTTAGGGGCCCACCTGAGGCGAACAAGTGCTGGGAAAAGGACAGTGACTGCAGAGAGTCAAGTGGTGCATCTAGTCGAGGTACCCTAAAGTCAGCAATAAGGGCAAAGAGGTTGGATGTAATGCGGTTAAAGGCAGAAGTGGATGAGATAGTTGAGGGAAATTTGCCTTTAGAAAGGGTGGAACTTTATGAACCAGATGAGTTGCTGTTTGCATCTAAGGATGTGACTCGCAAAGCAAGGTCGACACATGAGAAACTAACTGAATTGGCAAACAGATATGAGGTGGATTTGTCTAAAACGAAAATGTTGCAGGGAAATCATAGGTTACACTACACTGACCAGGACTTGGAGGAAAAGAGGGTGATTGGACAAAAGACCCACATTAGAGAGTTGATCATAGGGATACGAGCATGGAATAGGCTTGATAAGTGGGAAGAAAGATGGTCTAGGAAAAAGAGTATCAAGAGGAATGCGGCAGAGACACCTCCTCCAGGAGGGGGAACGCCAGGAATTGGAAATTACCCTTTACGAGAGGTATCTAGTGGAGGGTATGTGCATGTGCCATGGAGTCGAGGGGATTTGGCAGCTTTCACAAATGACTTTCCGAAGTTGAGAGAGAGCCCAGTTGAGTGGTACAAGCAGGTTGAGAGGTTTGTTAAGATCTCGAAGGTGTGTAGGATTGATTTGAACACATTGTTTGACATAGTGGTTCTGGGTGATTTGTGGGTAGCCTGTAAGGTTGCTGTTGAATGGCCCACTTCTGAGCCCAGACAGAGATGCTGACACAAATGGTCCATCCCCATTGTTATGAAGAAACACAAGCAGGTGATCACATGGTTGAAATCCAAGGTATCACCACAGGATATTGATTGGGTGAAGATAGATCGGACAGTTCAGGAACCAAAGGAAACGGTGCATGAGTATTATGAAAGACTGCTACAAGTCTTTAAGCAGTACAGTGGGCTGGATGTAATGGACCCTAAAGATACGGGACAGTTTGTTTCGAAGTTTGTTCTAGGATTGAGACCCGAGATTTGTCTTATGATTCAGCAGCATTTGATTTGTTGGCAGAACAAACCACTGGATGAGATACTGAGGTATGCTAGATATTGCAGTGATGAGGTAGATTCGAAGCATAAGAAGCTTAAGGACAAACTGATGCTGGTCCAGATGCAGGCAGCTGACAAGGGAGGTCAAGTGCAGACAGGCGGAGGAACGCTGGTAAGGAAACAGAATGGTCAGAATAAGGGAAAGGGAAATGTAGAGGATTCCAAACCAAGAGTAGATTTGGCAACTTTGAAAAAGACTACTGAGTGTCACCTTTGTCACCAGGTTGGACACTGCAGATGCGAGTGTCCCTTGAATCCTGCAAATCAGATGCAGCAGGAGGGAGACGTAGTATAGGTACAGGCGCCTGAAGTTATAACGACCGTAATGAAGCAAAGGTCGATGAAAGGGGACTTTAGCTCCACGAGTACAGGTTGCCCAGCCACCGAGGATCCGGTCAGGGACTCGGACATACCAGCAGATGCCTCTTTTTGAGGATGGCGATGACTGTTACTTAGACCCGTTGGCATGACGGTGCCTGAGGGAGGAGGAAGACTGCACTCTTGGGGCAGTCTTGGAGGTAGACCAGAGGGGACCATTTGTGGAAGCAGATGTAGATGGTCACCCTACCACCTTTCTGGTTGATACTGGTGCTACCTGTTCTACTGTGATATCTGCAGTAGTCCCCAACCTACCCTTCTCGGGACAATCAATCCAAGTTGTAGGTGTTGTGAATAAGAAAATGACGAACCCCTTAACTGAACCAATTCCTGTGAAGATAGGAACGTTTTGTGATAGACATCAGTTTGTGGTGTGTGATTCGAGCCCTGTTTGTCTACTAGGGAGGGATCTCCTGTGTAAACTCAATTGCACCATTTATTAAACCCCCAAGGGAGTGGAACTGCAAACCAATGATGATGACGCTGCTTTTAAGGTCACAAATCAGCATTTGTGTATAGAAATGTACCCCGCTGTGACAGTGGAAGAGCTTCGACTTGATTTGAGAGATTCAGTCTCACGGGAGGTGTGGGACTTTACAGGTGAGGACATAGGCTTGATCAAAGGAGTTGAGCCTGTTAAGATTCAGATTAAGCAGAATGTTGAGTTCCCCAGAATGCCTCAATACAATTTGACGCCAGAGACAGTTGCAGGAATAAAGCCTGTGATTGAGTCTATGATCAAGCAAGGGATTCAAAGGAAGTAATGGGCAGTCTATATAACTCGCCTATTATGGGATTGCAGAAACCGAGCGGGAAATTCAGGATTGTGCAGGATTTACGCCGGGTTAACAACATAGTTGTTCCCTGTTGTCCAGTGGTACTGAATCCATCTGTGATACTGTTTCAGATCCCATGCCAAGTTGAGTGGTTCACTGTGATTGACCTCTGTCAGGCTTTCTTCTCGATACCATTGCATGAGGAGAGACAATTTCTTTTTGCTTTTAAGCTGGAAAACCGTATTTTAACGTGGAGGGGTATAAGGAGAGTTCATCTATCTTTAATCAGATCTTGAAAAAGAACCTTGAGAGTCTTGTACTGCCGCAGAACTTAGTTCTCGTCCAGTACATATAAAATCTCCTTGTTGCATCAGAGACTGAGGATGCATGCAGGATTGATACCATCGCCTAGCTGAATCATTTGGCAGAGAATGGACACAAGAAGTCGTCTAATAAGCTACAGTACTGCTTGAATGAGGTGCAGTATTTGGGTCATCGAATCAAAAAAGGCAAGAGGAAGGTGTCACCTGACAGGATTGAGGCAATTATGAGCATGATGGTGCCTTCTACTCAGAGAGAAGTCAGGATGTTCTTAGGGATGGTTGGATACTGTCGTCAGTGGATTGCCAACTTCTCACTAAAGGTGAAGGCTTTGCAGAGACTGACGCACAAGGATGTGAGTGATCCGGTACCATGGGACAATGACTGTAGGAAGGTATTCCTAGAGTTGCGATAGGACCTTTGTCATGCTCCGACACTGAGGATGCCTGATTACAACAAGCCTTTTACATTATTCTGTTGTGAACGAGAAGGTTGTGCATTGTCAGTCCTAGTTCAGGATCATGGAGTTGTCCGTAGACCAGTTGCCTACTTTTCAGCTACTCTAGATCCAGTAGCTTCAGCGTTGCCCAGATGTCTCAAATTCGTCGCTGCAACGGGTGTCAGCATTGAAAGGTATGAGAGCATTGTCATGGGTCACCAGCTAATTGTTCATGTTCCACATTCTGTTGAACTGTTGATGACCAGGACCAAGACACAGCACCTGAACAACAATAGGCTCACACGCTACAGGCAGGTTATACTTGCTGCGGAGAATGTGACCCTTAGGAGGTGTTCTGTTTTGAATCCTGCTACACTGATGCCGTTGCCAAACACGCTTGATGAAGATTGTGCAGATCATGATTGTCTTGATGTGACTGAGCTTTGAACCAAACCGAGACCGGACATTATTGATGAACCATTGCCTGACCCTGATGAAATTTCTTTGTTGATGGTTCATGCTTAAAAGACAGTGTTGCTCAGTTGTGAGCAGCTTTTGCTGTATGTACCATTAGAGGAGTAGTTGAAGCTGCATGCCTGGTAGGAATATACTCCGCTCTGGTAGTTAGGTCATTGGTTTGACTCGTGCCTGCTTGGCAGCAGACCAGATTCGAATTACCATTTACACTGACAGCCAGTACGGACTTGGTGTGGTTCATGATTTCGGACAGTTATGGTTCCAGAGGGGTTACATGACATCGTCTGGATCGCCCATCCGGAATGGGGAGTTTGTGAAGTTGCTTCTAGAGGCCTTACAGCGCCCTAAAGAAATTGCTATTGTTAAGTGCACGGCTCATGGGAAGGGGACAGATTTTGTGTCACTTGGAAACTGCTATGCAGACGAAGTTGCACGTTTCTGTGCCGAGCAGGGTTGCTCATTTACTGAGAGTAATGTAGAAGGGAGCCAAGAAAGAACCGAGTTCAACATGATGTTGGCAATGGCAGATACTTGGGATGCACTCAAGTGCCTGCAGGAACAGGTTTCTGACCAGGAGAAGAATGTGTGGATCAATTCAGGCTGCGTAAAAGGGGATGTGGACATTTGGGTCTCAAGTGATGGGAGAGCGGTGTTGCCGGATGAGTTGTTGAGCCCGATGGCATGACAGATTCATGGTGCGGTACGTCTGGGAAGAGATGCAATGGTGCGGGTGTTCAGACAAACGTGGTGCAATCCGCGATTTCATGCAGTTCCTGAGGCTGTGTGTCAGAGATGTGTTACATGTCAACAAATGAATGCTGGAAAGAAAACTGTGGTTACAATAAGTCACATTGGGAGGTCGGGGGACCTTTCAGCAGGATGCAGTTGGACTTTATTGAGATTACTATGTGCAATAGATTGAGGTATATCTTAGTGGTGGTATGTGTGTTCTCAAGGTGGGTAGAGGCGTACCCGACACGTAGGTGTGATACCCTCACAGTGGCTAATCTGTTGTTGAGGGAACTCATTCCTAGGTTTGGGATTCCGACCTCTTTGGAATCGGACAGAGGAACACTTCTATAGCGAAATCATGAAGATGCTTTGTACAGCTCTGAATGTTGATCAGAGATTCCATTGTAGTTATCGTCCAGAGGCTCCTGGGATAGTGGAGCAGATAAATGGGACTTTTGAAAGCCCGAATGGCAAAAGTGTGTTCATCATGTCTCTGAAGTGGCCTGATGCTTTGCTTTGCCTTTGGTGTTGAGTATGCGCCGTACCCCAGACAGGAGAACAGGTCTTTCACCTCATGAAGTTCTGATGGGGCTATGAGGTTACCAGCGGTGCCATCGACAGCCTTAATATGCATCACAGATGATCTGATTCTCGATTATCGCAAAGGACTCGCTGATGTTGTTCATTCGGTGTCCCATCAGGTGCAGGCTGCTGTGGTTCCGGCTTCAAGTGATCTCTGTCACGACCTGAGTCCGGGGGACTGGGTGCTGGTTCGGAAGCACGTGAGGAAGAGCTGCTTGGATGTTCATTGACGAGGCCCTTACCAGGTCATATTGGTAACGAACACTGCAGTGAAGTGTGGAGGATTGCCGAATTGGGTGCATGCTTCTCACACCCGTCGAGTTTCAGCACCCTTGGAAGAAACATCTCATCTCCCAAATGAAAATCCAGTGATGTGGCAGGGCCACAGGAGGGGACTAGATCAAGCTGAGGAGGGTCACGACGGCAGCAACACAGAAATTGCCTCAGAAAGGGGAAGTGACATGAAGGTGACCCAGAGTCAGACTCAGCTGAGAGAAGTTGTGAGCAGGGTGAGCAAAGAGAAAGCAGGAGAACCAGCAGGGCAGAAGAGCAGTGGTGGAGAGACAGAGGTGGCTGAACTTGAGACTGGTCTCCGAAAGGGATCTTGCTCCTGTGTCTGAAGAGACTGAGTCGGACGAAGGTGAAGAAGGGCAAGCTCGTGGAGGTCTAAGGAGATCAAGACGAATGAGAGTGCATTGCCGAAAGTACGTGACTCCAGAGTGGACATACGTTGTGACTGATGGCCGGAGTACTGAGATCGGGGAGACCGAGGGCAGTGACAGTGATCAGTACCAGTCCTAACGTGAAATTGGACGTGGTGTTGTTGGTACCAGGACTCGAAATCGAAGGACTACTGACCATCACAGTTCCGAATCCCCCAATACTAAGCAGAATTCACAACTTGATTTTGAACAGACTGATATTTCCTACATTTGGAACTGAGATACCATCCCATGAATCTATTGTTCTTCGTCTTGAACTTTTGCAGCATGTTCTAGAAGCTGTTGGAGCAAATCTTATTTTGAATTAAAAAGACTTTGTTGTAAATAAGTTCAATTAGATAACCTAGGTCTGAGTCGAAGAAGAAGAAATTTAGGGGCTTTCCATAGAGGACGGAGAAGGGTTAAGGTTGCCTCTTGCTTGCTGTAAATAAGGAACTTCAATAAGAGGGGACTGCCAGCTTTCTGAGGTGTGGTTCGAGTTGGTTCAAGCAACTGGAGAAGGAGAAGAAGTAACTCTTGAGCGTTGCTGTTGAACAAGAATTGTAAACAGTCCTGAGACCATGGAGGCTGGAAACCCAAATTGTAGGGCTAGATGTATAGTAGGTCCACTTGTAGAAGGAGTGATACTCTTCATATTTCTAGTAGTTGTAGTTTCATATTTAGCACCACATAAGGAGGCAGTGGAGGTAGAGGCAACACCTACACCTACCACTCCTAGCAAGAAAGAGGTCAAAATAGGAGACGAAAAAGCTATGCTACTAGAAAAGAGTCGTAGATTTCATTTAGATCTGTCTAAAGGTGACTTTAAGCTTAATGCATATGCAAAGTTGTTATATGAGTATATTGATGCAATGGATGCAAAGGATTGCTATGTGTGTATGCAATTGCCTGCTTCGGTGGATGAGGGTATTAGATATCATCATCTTCCATTTACATATGGTATTTCATGTAGTTTGTTGCTTAGCATTTTCTATGGACGAAATTATTTCAAATGTTTCTTTTCGAATTATGATGTAGTTCTTCCTGAAGTACCAGCTTATAAGCATTTGAATAAGTATGATTATTACAAATCAGAAGATAGACTTAGAACGTATTTCATTCCGAATTTAGAGTTGGTCATCGCCATAATCTGACATGCATGTTGTCAGATGTAGAGAGGAAATTCATAGATCAAGTAGAAGATAGATACAGGAAACAAAAACAGCTGTGAGATTCAGGACAGGGAAGAGTAGATTGGACAGACGAAAAAAAGTTGCACAAGTCAAAGGGAAGCTGTGGTCCGATAGCTCTAGATGAAGTGCAGAAAGGGAAGTTGTGCATAAGTCGTCCACAGACATATTATGAGAAAGTCAATGTGGGAAAAACCACATGTGATCATTCCTTTACATTAGAATATTCAGCTAAATACTTTTTGCAAGGTGTGGTGCAGGTTATTCCAACTGTGTATTTTGTTTGTGGAAGGAATGCTTACGTGCGATTGCCTGCAAAATGGTATGAGACGTGTTATTTAGCGATCATTTTCACTAAGATTTATCATGCAGAGGATTTGGAGCTCCTAGAAGGAGGACAGCATGTAAGGGTGAAGCGAAGTGAAAGTGCAGCAGCTGTGGTTGTAGATATTTTTGGAGCAATGATACCAGGATTAGGAGTGATTTTGAATGATGTGAAGATTAGGAGATTGGCGACTGTTGTGGATGAATTGTCGATGAATACAGCTAAATCGTTGGTGTTGGTTGAAGTAGAGATGTTATCGATAAGGACGATGGTTTTGCAAAATCGTCTTGCTTTAGACATCGTTCTGGCAAAAGAGGGAGGAGTCTGTAAACTTTTGAAGGTCTAAGAATGCTGTACATATATTACCGACAACAGCAAGGACCTGGGGAGGTACATAAGTAATATTACTGCGATCCATTATGAGATTGAAGATTTGACTGAAGAAACTGTGTGGGAAAAAGTTGGCAAGGGATTTGGCAAGGTAGAAAGTTGGTTTGCGAACCTTGCAAAAGGGTTCCTTGGCTATTTATTTTATTTATTTTGAAAGTTTTATATAGCGCGAACAAGATCTTTGCAGATATCAGAGTGCTTTACAGACGAAAGGAACAACTTGTGAGTAAATAACAATTGGGGAGGGGAAGGTACATGTGGGAGCATAGTCAGCCAGATACATCAATAATGATACAAGTACAAATAATTGATAGCGTAAACACTCAGGCAGGTCAATAACACGAGTCATACAAAAATGCAAAAAAGATCAGTAGAGCTGAATGGTACAACACCTGTAAATATCATCCCCAGTAATAATTCAAGTGTATTTAGCCATGAGGATAGCTTTTACTTCTTTCTTAAAAAGTAGGGTAGAGGAGATGAGCCTGATTTCAGGGGGAAGTGAGTTCCAGATCCTGGGTGCCATTCCTGAGAAGGAGCGTTTATACGTTTTTTCCTTGCGGAATCTTTGGGGCTTTAGCAGGAGATTGTTTGTGCCTCTAGTGTTTCTAGAGCCTCCGGAAATCGTCAGCTTCTGGGCGAGGTATCCGGGTGAGCTCAAGTGGACAGCCTTGTGCGTGATGCAGGCGATTTTCAAATGAATTCCGGCTTCAAAAGGCAGCCAGTTCAGGGCTCTCAGGTCAGGGGAAATGTGTGAGTGTTTTTTTGATCCGGTGATGAGTCTCGCTGCAGCGTTTAGAGAAGCTCTTATGGGTGCTGTGGTAGTTAGGGGGAGACCGCAGAGGGCGATGCTGCCGTAATCTATTCGAGGGATGACTAGAGCTTGTACCGCAGTTTGGAAATCCTTGGCTGGAAGGAAGGGTTTGAGTTTCCTTAAGGTATTGATCTGGTAGTTCGCCCCCTTAGTTGCTTTGTTGATGTGTTCCTGCATGTTGAGGTTGGTGTCAAGTGTTATGCCTAGAGATTTTTCTGAGTCCACGATGGTGGGATGAACATTGAGTGCGGTTAGGTGTTTAAGCCAGATTTCAGTGGTAGTGATCTTCGCGGGAGGTGAGATCAAGAGGAACTCTGTTTTAAGAGCATTGAGCTTGAGATGATTAGCGGCCAACCATGATTGGGTGCTTCTGATCGTTGAATTCAAGAGCATAATGTCTTTGGGTGATTGTACTTTGAGATAAAGTTGGGTGTCATCGGCGTACATGTGGAATTGAACATTGGATGCTTGTAGCAAGGTGGTGAGAGGTTCCATAACTAGGTTAAACAAAGTTGGGAATAGGGAGGATCCTTGTGGGACGCCTAGCGAGACCGGTATTGGAGAAGACATCAAGTTGTTACTCTTGAATTTCTGCGTTCTGTTGTGTAGAAAGGACGTGAACCACTTGAGCACAGTTCCAGATATACCCATTCTTGTGTTTAATAGATCGAGTAAGTTCTCATGTTTGACGGTGTCGAATGCAGAAGAGAGATCAAGAAGGATAAGGAGGCAGGTATCGTTTTGATCTAGGATTTGGAGGGCGTCGTCAATTATGTGAATCATAGCAGTTTCTGTACTGTGGTCCGCTCTGAAGCCTGATTGATGAGGGTTGAGTAGATCAAACTGATTAATGTGTCTAGTCAATTGAGTTTGTGCGCATTTTTCCAGCAATTTGGCAAGAGTCAGAATATTGGTAATGGGACGGTAATTATTTAGATCAGAGGGGTCGGCTGTAGGTTTCATTAGTAAAGGTGTGACTTGTCCAACTTTCAGGGAGTCGGGGATGGTCTCTTGTTGAAGTGAGCTGTTGATAATTTTAGTCCAAAGTGGGAGGAGCGACGGGGTAAGGTCTTTGACAGCGTTGGCAGGAAGGGGGTCCGTGAGGTGATTGGCTGGTTTCACAGTGCTGAGCAGTCTACCAATTTCATCTTCCGAGTAGGTGGCAAAGGATGACCATGTAGCATTGTTTTTTGGTTCAGTGGGTGCTGTGCAGAGGGGTTTGGGGTAGAGACTTACGTCAATGAGGAGATCGTTCTTTATGTTGTCTGTTTTTTGGATAAAGAAAGAAGCGAAGTCTTCACAGGAGGGTGCTTCGCCCAGAGTACTGAGTGGTTGTGGTTGTTCCTTGGATTGTGTTCTGATTAGCTCAAACATCTTTCTCTGACAATTTTTGGCTTGGTCGAGCTGACGGCTGAAGAAATCTGATTTTGAGCGTTTTATTTTCCTGAAGTAGGCATTTCTCTTTTTCTTCAGCGTTTTTAAGTGCAGTGCGGAGGGGGCTGATCTCCAGGTGCGCTCTGCCATTCGCATGGCCCGTCTATCGTCATTGAGACTCCCGTCGTACCAAGGATTGGACATTTTTGTGGATGCTCTTTTTAGCTGCATAGGTGCAGCTTCATTAACTATAGAGGTCATAGCGTTGAGATAGTGATCCGTCAAGGATTGGACATCCGTAACGCCAGTGGGAGGAAGTAATATATTGCAGCTGTTGGGGGGTAGAGAGTTTGGGTTGAGTTTTTTCAGGTCTCTTTTCCAGACTTTGGGCTTGAAGGATTGAACCGGGTTAAATTTGACTTTTTCGTTGATGAAGAACGTGACAATGTGATGATCTGACCAGTCACAGGGTTTGATGGATTCGAGTAGGATAGAGTCCTCTTTGGAGATAAGGTCGATGATAGAGCCTTTCTCGTGGGTCGGGCTGTTGCATATTTGGGTGAGGTCAAGGGCGTCGAGGAAGTTTTTAAGACTATTTACCACCGCGTCATTATGATCGTTCCAGTGGAGGTTGAAGTCACCAAGGTATATTTGTGTGAGTTGTCGCCCTGAATTGGTTGTGATCAAATCCATGATTTGTTGCGAGAAGGTAAAGTTGTCCCCTGGTGGGTGGTAAATGCCGTGAAGAGAGCATATCGGTTTGCCCTCACTGATAATATCGAGGCAAATGTATTCACAGGAGGTTGGGGAGGGTAGGGAGGGAGAGGTTACTTTCATGACAGAGAGGTTTCTCCTGTGTATACATGCGATTCCCCCACCTTTTTGACCAACCCTGTCTAGTCTGGTGATGTGGTAGTTGGGGGGAACCAGTATGTCCAATATGGGTGTAGAAGATTCAGTTAGCCAGGTTTCAGTCATGATGATGAGGTCAAGGTCCAGTGATAAGATGAGATCAGCGATTGCAGAGGAGTGCCTAGAGGCCGATCTGCAGTTGAGGAGGGTGCATTTGAGACGGGGTGTGTCGAGGGTGGAAGGGGGTTCTAGAGAGAGGGGGACTTTTCTCAGGTTACTAAGGATAGAAATTCTGTTGTTTTGCGTGGGGGGTCTAAGGGGATTTGGATGAATCGTTGGAATGGCGCGGAGGGTGGAGGGTATGTTGTTAAGGGGAGCTGGGTCGTAGGAGCGGAGGAGGGTGACTGCGTCGAGGTCCGATAGTCTGTTGCAGGTGCGATGGGGACGGTTTTCCCGATTGCGAACAGGGATTGAGGTCCAGTGCGGGGGGCGTTGAATGCGAGAGTCAGCCGACCAAGTGGAGGTCCTGTTAGGAAGGGTGGTGCTGGTGAAGGCGGGTGAGGGGTGTCTGTGATGTGTGCAGAGTAATTGTTTGATGATGTGAATGTCTTGTTTGAGCTTGAGGAGGGTGGTGGGTGAGGAGTGACTGGAATGCGTGCAGAGTAGTTGTTTGATGATGTGAATGTCTTCTTTGAGCTGGAGGAGGGAGGCCATAACGTAGTCTAGTGTGGGATTTGTGTTGGTGGTGGGTATTGGAGGGTTGGGGGAGGAGGAGGGTATTGGTGGTCGGTGGAGAGTGCATGGTGGAGGATGGGCGTATGTTAGTGGTGATGGGGGCGCATGTAGGGTACTGGGTGGTGAGAATGAGGGGGAAGTGTGATTGTATGTGGTTCTTTTTTGAGGAGGCGGAGTTGAATTGATAGAGGCGTGCTCAGGGTGGTTAGTTAATGGGTGGAAGTGGGTGCTGAGAGTGGGGGGATAAAGGGTGGGGTTTGTCTGTGTGCGTGTTGGTCTGGTGCTGAACTCGGTTAGGCGGATTGTGGGTGGGAGCTGTGGTGTCATGGGTGAAAAGAATGGGAATGTGGGCTGGTGAAAGGGGGGAGGGGGTACGGTTGGTGTATGTGGGTGACAGATCTATGTCTGTGACTGAGGGGTGTGAGGTATCAACCGTAGGTGGGTGTATGACTAAGGTGCCGGTGGTAGAGTAGAGGTGCGTGTCCTTTTGGGGCTGAGGTAGGATAGAGGCGTTGTGGTTGGGGGCTGTGGTGTCAGGGGAGAGAGGAATGGGTGTGGTATGAGGTAGGATAGAGGCGTTGTGGTTGGGGGCTGTGGTGTCAGGGGAGAGAGGAATGGGTGTGGTATAAGTGGAGGTCAGGGTGTTGGTGGGACGGGAGGGGGTGCGGCTGGTGTATGTCGGGGAGAGATCTAAGTCTGTGATTGAGGGGTGTGAAGTGGTTGCAGTAGGTGGGTGGATGACGACGGTGCCAGTGGTGGAGGAGAGGTGCGTGTCGTTTAGGGACTGAGCTGGGTTAGCATCGTTATGGTTGGGGGCTGTGAGGTCAAGGGTGATCGGACTGAGTGGGGTCCACGGATTGGAGAGGTGCTGTAAGAAAGTGGAGAACAGGTTGTCTAGTAGTTCCAGGTTCCTGTCTGTGGATTGGATTAGGACAATCCCGTTGTTATAGATAGTGATGGAGGTTCTGCCTGGGAAGAGTTGGGATGGTGTGATGGAGAGTGTTTGGCCATGAGCGGATTTCCTGGAATTGGATACGGTGAGTAAAGAGAGGAACGCTTTTCTCCATTGAGCTCTGCGTGCGGTGTGGAAGATGATATCAATTTTTACGGCACCATTGACCGGTGAGTAGTAGGTGTCTGCAAAGGGTATTTCAGGGTGGGACCTCAGTAAGTTGTGTTTAAAGCGTTTAGCGGCTTTTTTGGTGAGTGCGGGTGGGTAGTTGATTCTGTATGTGTGCTTGGCGATGAGCTCCATGTTGGGGTGACGGAGTCGGTAGGTGTGGAATGAAAGTGACACTAGTGGGCAGCCAAAGTGTATGCGGTAGTAGCCAATGCAAACAGGGATAAGATCTGTAGTGGGTGCGGGTTGCACAGATGTAGGGTGCACAATAATGATACACTGGAGCAGAATACAAACACATACACTAATACCCACTTGCATGTAACCACAGTGGCATTAATGAGCAGCCAGAGTATATGAGGTAGTAATTGGTGCATAAAGGAATGAACCTTGAAATGGGAGCAGGTTACATACGTGTAACAGGTCAATATATGCAATGAATCGGTGCATTACAGTGAAGTCGTAGTGGGTTACAAACATGTACAGCATAAAATATAGGTATAATACTGATGATATACTAGACTGAAATACTGATGCAGATAGTAAAATACCTGAATCAAAAGTGACAATAGTGAATAGTCAAAAATGGGTGTTTCCAAATAAATGGCGGTACATGAATCAGTAGCAAGATAGAGTTGCAACAAAAGTTATATGCTATATAACAAGGTATGTTACCTTTATAACGCAACTTTTACAACGCACTACCATTACAATGAAATTTTTACAACGCAAAAACCATTACAACGCATGTATTTACAACGCATGTTTTTACAACGCAGGTACCTTTACAACGCATACCATTACAACGTAAGTATTGGTAAGTATATAATTATATTTAAAATGTTATATTTTTAGGTTTTTTTTAGGGGTATTTTTAGGGTTCAGGGTCAGTTTACAATTTTTGGGTAAAAGGGTATTTTTAAGGGTTCAGGGTCAGTTTTCAGTTTTTAGGTAAAGGGGTATTTTTAAGGGTTCAGGGTCAGTTTTCAGTTTTTGAGTAAAGGGGTATTTTTAGAGTTCAGGGTCAGTTTTCAGTTTTTGGGTAAAGGGGTATTTTTAGGGTTCAGGGTCAGTTTTCAGTTTTGGGTAAAGGGGTATTTTTAGGGTTCAGGGTCAGTTTTCAGTTTTTGGGTAAAGGGGTATTTTTAGGGTTCAGGGTCAGTTTTGGGTTTTTGGGTAAAAGGGTATTTTTAGGGTTCAGGGTCAGTTTTGGGTTTTTGGGTAAAGGGGTATTTTTAGGGTTCAGGGTCAATTTTGGGTTTTGGGGAGGAGCCAAGCTCGCGTCCGCGATGGCCGCGTTTTAGCTCGGCTCCGTTCGCTTTCCTTCCTGGAACGTCTATCCTGTGTCTTATCCTGCCCCGGGAAGTATTCTTTGGTAGACTATGGAACTAAGACATTTCGCTGGCACTTACCGTCTGCTCCGTCTGTTCCTAGGTGCCGCGGATCCTGAGCTGCGCCCTTGTTCGCTTCGGGGCCTCCGGAGCGGGCGGGCCTGAAACTCCTCGGCGGCGCCCGGGCGGGGCGGAGCGCTGCAGCCGGCCCTTGGTGGAGGTGTGGGCTCGGTCGGAGAGGCCGATGTGCAATTAGACCGGTGACGGCTCTCCGGGCCTGGACCGGCGATCCTGCGACCTGGTGTTGAGGCGCTGCCTTCCATGGACGGGGGTTAAACGTGTATGTGGCTCGTCTCCCCTTTGTTCTCCTGTCCGGCCATCTTGAGTCCCTCCGCCCGGACTCGGAGAACGGAGCCGGTGGCGTGGGGGAGCCGGCGACCCTCCTTATCCTGGTGGCCCGCCTTCCTCCCTGGAGGTGCCTCTGCTTGTGGTCGGCTGTATCCTGTGTGACCCCGCTTGTGGCCGGATGGGGGTCGGAGATTGCCGCGGCCCCGCCGGGCTTTCAAGATGGCGGCCGGCTCCCTGTCTCTCAACCTGGCCGAGACTGGCGATGCTGGTCCGCCACATGGCTCGTTTGCTGAATACCGTAAAGGTGAGCCTACGCTTGGCGACATTCTCGCCGCCTTGCGCTCCTGGAGTGCTTCCGTGACCGCACCTATCGCTGGACTGGATGATGATCATTTTGCCGGGCCTGCTGGGCCCCCCCCGATGTGTGCGGCTTCATCGCTGCTGGGTGCTGCTGGGCCTTTCCTGGAGGTCGTGGACCCGGCGGCTGCCGCTTGTGTGGGTATACGGATACCCGCTGCTCTCAATCATCATGTGATTTCCCCTGTGCTGGGGGTCCGCCGGCCCGGGTCCCGTCCGGACCGGTCTCGTTGGATCTCCCATTCCTTTTTTGCCTCGAATGGCCGAACGAAGATCCTGTGGTTGCTCCGCCGAAACGGCTTTCCTCCTATTGACGGCGGAACTGTGCCTGCATTACCTGTGGTGGTTACCGTCTTTTCCTGTTCATCTGGGTCGAAATCGATATGACTTGTGTGGATTGACGATTGGACTCCCTGCTATTCGCCTCTGGTTCCTCATGATCTGGTTCCTGGTGCGTTGCATACCTACGGCTTTGGATAGACGAGGACAGGGTTGAGATGAACTTGCCTCGGTGGACTATTATTTTGCGGTATGGTCGGATGATCCGTTTGTGACTGTATGACTATGTTCGATTCTCCTTCATGTTCCTGGAGCTTATCCTCGTAATTACTATCTTCCCGTGGGCACTGAGTGTGTTCGGACGGGGGGGTGGGAGCTGATGGTTTTGATTATGTGGCTCCTCTCCCGTCGTTGTCTCCTTATTTCCCCTTCTTCTTTTTGTCTTTGTGGTTCTTTCTTTACTTTTAACTCTTCTATATTTCGGGTTTCTAGTTAGGGCGACAGGCACGCTGCTGGGGGGTAGGCCATAGCCTTCTGCAGGGGTGCAGGGTGGGGTGTGCGGGGTGGGGGGGGTCTGTCATTTTGTTTTTCCCCCTCTTTTCCTTTTTTGGTTCTATGGCTCTTATGTATCCCTTTTTCGGGACGCGGTGTCTGCATGTGGACCCCCTGGGGTGTTTTTGCTAGCATGGGCCCTCTGGTCTCCCTGCCGTCACGGTTTACTACGCATCTATTACTCCTGTTACCACTGGTTCCCTGTGCCGGTCTATTTTTGAGTGCTTTGTTAGCCATGGGGCGCATGCTGTGATGCCGCGTTCTTTCTTCCCCCCTTTTTCCCGATGTCCTTTTCCTTTTTCCCTTCCCCCCTTTTTTTTCTCTTTCCTCCCCTGGGTTGTGGTAGCAGAGGGCTCTTGTTTTGTAAGCCTATTTCCCGTTCTCTGTATCATTGTGTGTTCTCGTAGTGGTGGGTGGGCGCTGGGCAGCGGTTGCAATTGCTTACTAATGTGGGACTCACGTTCTGCCTTTGTTAAAATGTGACTGTTCTTTTTGAATTTTCCTGTGTTCTGTATTACTGCTTGCTCGCGGCCCGCCACGGCCCTCTGGACTTTAATGATTGCCATCATTCTGCTATACCCCTTCTTCTATTATAAAATCAACCTTCTCTCATCCTGCTCGTGGTGGTTGCTCTGTGGCTTTTCGCCTTTGATTCCCGTTTGGATTATTGTGGTACCCTGCTGGAGCTTCTGTCCTGACCATTGTGCTTCTATAATTGTGGTGGCCGGCCCGATGGGTTGTAGGCCCGTATTTGTGAGCAATTTCTGCACAATAAAGGTTTTCAAAACAAAAACAAAAAAATTGGGTTTTTGGGGTACAGGGGTATTTTTAGGGTTCAGGGTCAGTTTTGGGTTTTTGGGTAAAAGGGTATTTTTAAGGTTCAGGGTCAGTTTTGGGTTTTTGGGTAAAGGGGTATTTTAAGGGTTCAGGGTCAGTTTTGGGTTTTTGGCGTACAGGGTTATTTTTAGAGTTTAGGGTCAGTTTGGGGTTTTTGGGGTACAGGGGTACAGGGTAAGAATAAATTAAATTACATTAAATTAAATTAAATTAAATTATATTCATTTCATTTAATTTAAATTAAAAAAATTAATATATACTTACCAATACTTACGTTGGAATGGTATGTGTTGTAAAGGTACCTGCGTTGTAAAAACATGCGTTGTAAATACATGCGTTGTAATAGTTTTTGCGTTGTAAAAATTTCGTTGTAATGGTATGCGTTGTAAAAGTATGAGTTGTAACGTCATACATCCATATAACAATAGTGAGTAGTCAAAAATAAATGAGGTATATGAATCAGTAGCAAAATACAATTGCAACCATAAATTATATGAGACCTAAAGTGACACTAGTGAGCAACCAAAATATATGAGGTAGCAATTGGTGCATATAGGTGAAGAAAAAGTGGGATGTGCAGTATACCCTTAGGAATATAGACATATAATACCACCGTAAAAGGCAGACACCCTATCATAATCTTGCGTGTAAACATGTGATGTAAATATATGAGGTAGCGTCGGTGCATTACAGTTGAAGAAAAAGTGAGATGTGCAAGATACAACTAGGCATATACATCAAGTACCACTGTAGTAAGGCAGACATTTAATCGAGAGGAATGACTAGTCCATGATGGTCGCCAGGGATAGACAGTCTAAGATGGCCGAACCGCTAGGGGAGATAGAGAAATTAGTCCTCTGTCTGCTGCTATTACTTTGAGCACAGGGAAGGGCAGTTTCACTTTCAATTAGAGCAAGCACTGCTCGTAGCAAGCTGAGAGGGAGGCTTATCTCTACTTCTGGTGGACTTGTGTGGAGGAGTTGAGCTGAAGAGCCTCGCGGTGGGATTTATTGCTACAGTTTTATGGCCCCAGCCATTTTGAACAAAGGAGATAGTTTAAGATGTGAGCAGGCGGGTGGGGTGAAATAAATACCTTATATACCAGCTGCACCGTGTGCATGTCGAGTTTGCCAGCAGAGATTGTCAGGTTGCTGTTGCAATGTTTAATCAAATTGTATACAGGGCTGGAGGGGGGTCTCTCTCTCAGCCCTCCGATGTCTCTGTCTCTCCAGCCTCCGATGGCAGGCTCCACTCATCAGATGTCCCTCCTGTTCCCTCCTGGTCCCGTTAGTGTGCCTCGTCTGAGGTCTGAGGCGTGGGCTGATCGCAGCAATCGGTACACCAGCCCCCTTCTACCGAGGAGCGAGCGAGCGAGGGGGGGGGCCTCTCCCAGCCCTCTACTGCCGCCGCGCTTCCACCGCTGTGGAGCCGTGTGGAGCGGCACTGCTTCACTAGTGATCCCTGCTCAACCAGCGCAACAGCCCGCGTCTCCGCCGCGGAGCGGGCAGGGGGGGGGGAGGCGGCATGGGCCTCCCGGTACTCCGAGGCCGCCGCGATTACTATGCTGTGGTGCGGGCGGCTCCTCTCTGCCAATCCCCGCCGGTCGCAACAACCGGCGCAACAACTCGCGCCTCTGCCATGTAGCGGTCGATCGGGGGGAGGGGGGCCTCCCTCAGCTCCCCAGTGCCGCAGCGAATCCTCTGCTGTGGCGCAGGCCGATCACAGGGCAGTCCACTGTGCAGGCTCAGCAGGTTCCCGGAGCCCCAGCCGCCCAGTCCCGGCGGCGCAACGGGGGAATGTCCAGAAGCAGGTCGCGGGGCTTTTCAGGCACCAACCTCCGCCAAACAGCCTGACTCGTCAACCAGCTCTGGCTCTGCAGTCTCCCGGAGCCCCAGCCGCCCAGTCCCGGCGACGCGATGTGGGTGCCCGAAGCGAGTGTCCAGTGGCAGGTCGCGGTGCTCCCCAGGCTCCAACCTCCGTCAATCCGTCGCTATGTGTTGAAACCCCTTATTATAGCTTTGGCTTGTGTGATTGGACTGTGGGGTTTGTTAAAAGCTTACAAGTGGTATAACTCCAGTAGATTGGAGAGATAACTGAGAGTGCAAGAGAGACGAATGGAGAGACTGCAGGACAGTCAATATAAAAACCTTAAGAACATGGAGTTGTTAAGGAGAGGAAGAGTGGCAACAAGTTCTGTTTAAGTCGGTTCTTTCCCCAAGGACGGTGTACTTTGGTGATGAGACAGGTCATCAAAGGGGGGGACTGATAGAGCGTCATGTTATCCTGAAATTCGTAGGGGTGCATCACAATCATGGGTAGTCAGCACCCGCATATTTAGAGGACTGTGTTAACGTGTGATTATTAGAAATGTAGTACAGGGCCGAGAATGTTGCAATATGTAGATGTGTGCTCTTATCATTTGAAGACTAATGTAGTGCTTTAACCGAGAATATGCCTTAAGTAATATAGAAATTAATGCTTAATGTGTAAAATGTAGCATTCGATATGAATGTGCCATATTAAAGTTGCACGTGTAGGTTTGCCTATTAATGAAGCAAGCGTAATGTTCTAACATGAGAAAATGTAATGCTTTAGAAATTTGATGAAATAATGCTCTCAAAATTATTTTGAATGTAATGCTTATGATGTAGTATTAGAAATGCATTTTAACGTGTAAAGGCCTGAGACATGAAAATGCCAGTAGAGGCCCAACTGTATTTTTCTTAGCTTAGCTAGCGATGTAGACTTGAAATATGTATTTTTCCTTGGGAAAGGCTCCAGTCTCAGTGGAATTTCAAATTGCAATATTGTGTGTGTGCAAGGTTGCTTTCTCACACGTTTCTGTTGCAGGTGCAAGGACGTTTGCTTCTTTAGGTAGAATAATCCATTATTTAGAAGTTAGGATAGTAGGAGCGTGCACAGAGGGAGTGCATCGGAATGCGAAGATGTTACATTTGGCGGCAAAGGTGCCTGGGACCCAAGGACACAGCAATGGTTTTTGGATGAAGTCGAGGTCTTGCTGGAAAAATCCAGGAGCAAGTACCTGCCTCAAGGGGTGTGTTTAAAGCGTGTCTACTATTTTTGGGATTTTGTATTAGGGACAGTACCCCGAGGGTGGAGAGCAGAGGGAGCAGAATGCAGTCTTAGAGTAGACCTTAGGCAGACTTGGGACTGAGCAGAGATGCAAGCAGACTTGGAGCAGACAGGCAGGAGAGGGGTGTAGGAAGGAGCATCTTAGAACGAGCTCTGTAGCTTAGGCTACTTACCTATGGAAAGTGAGTGTACTTCTTTGGAAGTCTTCACTGCTGACACCTTTTTCTCTTGTCTGGGAGGGATGCTAAGTAAGGATGTCACCTTAAAGGTAGTGTAGGGACAGACTAACTTTTCCTTTTTGTTTGAGTTAATGCAGTCAAGGCTTGAAGCGGGAACAATCATTGTTTGCCTGATGCTTCTTCAACTTACGCTGATTTACATCCTGAGTTGTCTGAGACTCTTGCGTAGGATTATGTTTGTATTAGGGCTGGTTTATTTCCTGAACCTCTTGTTGAGGTGCCTGTAGTTCAGTTATTTTTGGCTTTGGAATAAACCTTTAAACTTCATTTCATAGTCCGTGATCCTTTAAATTGATCTAATTGATTATTTACAAAGTTGTCAAAAGTTATGAAATTGAGAATCTTCCCTTCACACTTCTTAGCAGACAACAAAGGTCAGTCGACCGAGGATTCTAAAGATTGGTAGGAAAAATCTAGAGAAGAATCCAGCCGTAACACATATAAAGCTCCTCTCTGTTATGTGCCCCAGGAAAAATGTGAGCTGGGCCCAGAGTCAAAAAGAGGTGACTGGTTACCATGAATACCAGGGATCTCAACCTGGGCCTGGCTTGCTTACCTTGTATCTTTCTCCTTTCTCAGTGACAAACCACAAAGCTCAGGCCGTGCATTAATGTGTGGTGCAAGAGGTGCTCCTTTTCGTACCTTGTTTGTGTTAATGGAGTCTGCTCTGAGCCGCAGCTCAGACAGGTAAACAGGGACCCGGGGTCCTGTCTGTGCGGGGCATCGCTCTGGAGGAAGGAAATGTGATATATGTAGTTAAGGAAGATGGGGTACTCAGCCAGTCGTGGCCACCACAGATAAATGCGGGCGGGTGGAGGGAGCCCAGGGGGAAGAGGGGGCCAGTGGTAAGCATGCAGGGGAGCGCACGGCGCGGGTGCTAATAATTAAAAGAAAAAAACACTAACCTGGTGCTGCCGGCTGCCTTGCACACCTCTGCTGCCAGAGCCTGGTCCCAGCAATCCCTGGGAAGGCATCACACCGCCCAATCCTATCTCAGGTACCCTCCCTTCGCCGACTAACTCAGAATCAGTTCAACAGCATGAAGAAATTGTCTAGCCTGATTGTGGGAAGATGAGATTGAGGGACTTTAATGTGCACTGAAATGTAGATGCTCTAGGCAGTGGCGGCTGACACAGATAAATACCGGCAGGTTGGGAGGAGGGGGGAGAGGGGGACGTCGGGAAGCGCACAGCTGAGGATGTATATAATAGAGAAAAAAAACTGGTGCTGTCGGCCACCTTGCGCTCCTCTGCTGCCAATTCCTGGAACAACATCATGGACTCCCTAGCCAATCATCGCGTTGCTCAACGTGGGTATTGGCCTGAGCAGGCTGGATTAACGCTCGCTCAGGCACAAGGAGTCTCTGCTGTTTCTCCAACCTGGCTGTGCAATACAGCTAGGTTGGAGAAACCTAAGTGAGCTTGGCAGTTTGGACAGCCTTAAAAGAGCATATCTACCACTCTTCCTTCCCTCCCATGGCCTGACCCTGTCCCTCCCTACACATACTGGCTCTGAGCCAGTTGGGCAGCGCTCCTCCCCATGGCAGAGGAGCCGACAGTGCTCTAAGGCCCTTTGTCTGGCACTGTCTATGAGGAAGTTAATACTCTTCTCATTTGGATGTCTGCAGTGCACTTGATTATAGCGCTCAGTGTAGTGTGGTGATGCCCATGTATGCATGCTCAGTTGGAGCATGCATACATGCTTTGATGGGGTTCTTGTAAATATTTTGGGACTGTTCTGTTTTATTTTTATTTATACGAATACAAAAACTGTTAGAATGCAGACAATCCAGACAGTGAGGAACCACATTGTGTAACTCATAGGGAACATTCTTTTCAAAGTGACAGAAGTAGAGGTTTTCCCGATTACAACGGGGAAGGGGGGTCGCACGGACAAACAATTATTTATAGACCACTCCTAGTTCAGGTCCCCAGCTACAACATATAATAAACACAAAGGAACAAAGGGGGTCTGCAAAACCACCTCGTTTGCCTGGCTACCCTAGACTCCGATAGAAGTAAGGAGTAGATACCCTAGTCACCCTGGATAGCCTATTAAATAACATACATTATAGTGAAGGGTATGTGTGCATTGGAAATAAGTACATACAGTGCCAGTTTACTTAATCCAAAAGCTCCGAAGTGGATTACCATCAAATGAACTCAGTGATCAGTCCTATCATTTGGTTTACCCGTATCAAGTGGTTGGTCCTTTGATCATCGAAACCATTTAACCACGAACTCGATATTAGAGCAGGATCAAGTCCACAGGCACTTATGACAGCTGATCATTAATGGTTATAGGGATAGTGAATTCGCAGTGCAACTAAAGAATATAGTGGTGAATTAAAAAAGAGTGGGATGTCCTAAAGAAAGACAATTTTATTAAACTAAGGATATCTCCCCTTGTTAAAACCAGAACAGTGCAAACGACAGTGAAAACAAATGTCTGTCGTGAAAAAAGGCCAACATCTTTCTGCCTAGCGGGGCAAAAAACGTCCCCCGGCTTTCATCAGGGCCTCTGCTCTTCAAGTATTGCTACTGCTGAAAGTGATAAACTAATTATATACAATGGGCAGACAAAGGAAAAAGAAAATGTTTTAACGGTTGGAACGAATACAACCTGCTTGACCGGGGACTGGACCTCTCCTCACCTGGACCATGCTCAGGTTTCTCGAGGCCCCGCTCTGTCCGTCGGTGCCTCTAAGCTCAAGCCGGAGTCTTAGGGGGAGGCCTGACAAATGATGGACAAATGCTGACAATGCAAATATTCTCCCCCAGTCAAAAGATCTGAGTTAAATCCATCGTTCTTTTGCCCACTACGCCACCCCAGTTTGGACCCAGCCATATGCAAATCAGTCTTGACCCTGTGCCCCATGGGAACAGTCCAGACCGAACTGCCAGCATTCCGTCCATCATTTGTTTGCTGTAAGACTTTTCGCCCGTAGTGGGATGGGTATGCCCTTGCTTGCTTTGCCACTGGATTCAAGCTAGCCTGGTTGAAGAAGGGTGACATACTCTGAAACCGTTCCGAGGATGCTTGTTTCCAGTCCAGGGAGGACCTGGCCTGGCAGTTCGGTCTAGACTGTTCCCATGGGGCACAAATGGTCAAGACTGATTTGCATATGGCATATGTATTAACAACTATAGTATAATGAAAGACTGAGAAAAAAATAACATTCTGCACTTGTGTTTTCCCGATTGCATGCAGCTCCTTGATGCCCGTTCATAACTCACTGAGTTATAGTAGATTGATTTTAACTTGTGACCTGCAGATAACTTCACCTCTGTTGAAAAAGCAGTAACCTACTGAGCTTCACAAATTAACTACTATTCACTAACTTGCATGTTATACGTTTCCAGCAGGCACTTTAACCTTCAATTCCATTTCATGATGAGCCAAATCTGTGTCTAGACGGCACAAAGATTTCTCCCATAAGTGCATTCACTATCAAGTAGGTTACTGACCTTTCATTTCAGGGATTTTGCAGCAGTTTCAAAGCCTTATTATTAGAGCTTTTCATTTTTCAAAAGGGGTAATTTCTAATACTTCATGAGTTCAATAGCTTGGTTTTCTTTTACTCCTGACAGTGCCAATCGAAGTGTCACACATTTGGCAGTACAATGTCACTCATAAGAACATTTGAAAGCATGGAAATGCCACACACAGGCAATCTGAACACTTGCAACTATGCACAGCGGGCAATCCAAATAGATTAGTACAATTATAATATGTAGTGAAAACTTGCGCTCTCATTATTTCTTATTCTATCAAGTACTGCATATATTATTCCAATTCCTTGTTCTACTTACAATGGTGCGAACGTCCTTTGGTGTTTGCTTAAGGCATATGATGATCGGGCAGCCTTCGTTCCTAGTTATTCTGTGCCTAGGCACAATTGTAAAACCGAAAACCTCGCAAGCCGTCAACAAGTCAAGAGGACATCAGCTACTGAGACAACCATGAAGCTATTTAGTTTATTAACTAAATCAAAGAAGGTGAGCTACAAGTGGCTACTGATTTAAACGAGAACACTACTTTTTGTCTTTCTCAAACAAAATAACCTTTTGCTATTCATTTGAAAAAACAGTGGAAAAGTACGAAATCGGAATATTTCAAAATGGCCGCCACGTTAGTCAGCAGAGTACCTTGCGTCTGCTTCTCGCGAGATTTGAACCAAAACACAGTTACTATAGGAAATCGGTATTGGCGGCCGGTGTTCCATCGAGTGTTGTACCCCTATCGAGCTCTGTACCCCCTACCTCACAGGGGTGCAGATTTCCACAGGTTCGGCCTATCTGCAGCCGCTCCCCCATCGAGCTTTGTACCCCCCTACGTCACGGGGGAGGAGATGTTCACAGTTTGTTGTAGCTTCTGGGAGACGGTCGCTGTGCTTACACACGCCCGCAATTATTTTACGCCAGCAATTCTTTTCAATTAATTGAATTAATTTTGGTAACATGGCATATGTACGTTCGAAAGGAAGTTATTTTTCACATATTGTCTTAATCGTTGTTTTTTAACTATTTAAAGCTTGTCAAACATGTCTTTTTTCTTCAATATTTATTTTATAATATATAATTTATAATATGATATATATATTATAATATATTATGCAATATATAATAAATGTTATAATATATAATTATATAATATACATGTACATATGATATAATATTAATGATATTTAATTTTTTGGATCGCGTTGATGGGGAGCAGGTAGTATTTCTGGTGGTTTTGTGTACCCCCTTATGTCAAAATGGAGCTTATACAGGCCCATGCTAGCTTGTGAGTGGGTGTTGAGTAAGGTTTGGCTGGCGCTATTGGGAAGCAGGTAGTATTTCTGTTGCCTGTGGTTTTGTGTACCCCCTAGGTCAAAAGGGAGCTTATACAGGCCTGTTGTAGGTTTTTAGTGTGCGTTGACTAGGGTTTGTCTGGCGTGGATGGGGAGCAGGTAGTATTTCGGCTCCCCGTGGTTTTGTGAACCCCCTAAGTCAAAAGGGAGCTTATACAGGCCTGTTCTAGGTTTTTAGTGTGCGTTGACTAGGGTTTGGCTGGTGCTGATGGGGAGCAGGTAGTATTTCTGCTCCCCGCGGTTTTGTGTACCCCCTAGGTCAAAAGGGAGCTTCTACAGGCCTGTTCTAGGTTTTTAGTGTGCGTTGACTAGGGTTTGACTGGCATTGGTGGGAGCAGGTAGTATTTCTGCTTCCCGTGGTTTTGTGTACCCCCTAAGTCAAAAGGGAGCTTATACAGGCCTATTCTAGTTTGCCAGTGTGCGTTGGTTAGGGTTTGGCTGGCACGGATGGTGAGCCGGTAGTATTTCTGCTCCCCGTGGTTTTGTGTACCCCCTAAGTCAAAAGGGAGCTTATACAGGCCTGTTCTAGGTTTTTAGTGTGCGTTGACTAGGGTTTGTCTGGCGTGGATGGGGAGCAGGTAGTATTTCGGCTCCCCGTGGTTTTGTGAACCCCCTAAGTCAAAAGGGAGCTTATACAGGCCTGTTCTAGGTTTTTAGTGTGCGTTGACTAGGGTTTGTCTGGCGTGGATGGGGAGCAGGTAGTATTTCGGCTCCCCGTGGTTTTGTGAACCCCCTAAGTCAAAAGGGAGCTTATACAGGCCTGTTCTAGGTTTTTAGTGTGCGTTGACTAGGGTTTGTCTGGCGTGGATGGGGAGCAGGTAGTATTTCGGCTCCCCGTGGTTTTGTGAACCCCCTAAGTCAAAAGGGAGCTTATACAGGCCTGTTCTAGGTTTTTAGTGTGCGTTGACTAGGGTTTGTCTGGCGTGGATGGGGAGCAGGTAGTATTTCTGCTTCCCGTGGTTTTGTGTACCCCCTAAGTCAAAAGGGAGCTTATACAGGCCTATTCTAGTTTGCCAGTGTGCGTTGGTTAGGGTTTGACTGGCGTTGATGGGGAGCAGGTAGTATTTCTGCTCCCCGTGGTTTTGTGTACCCCCTAAGTCAAAAGGGAGCTTATACAGGTCTATTCTAGTTTGCCAGTGTACGTTGGTTAGGGTTTGGCTGGCGTGGATGGGGAGCAGGTAGTATTTCTGCTACACGTAAATTTGTGTACCCCCTAAGTCAAAAGGGAGCTTATACAGGCCTATTCTACTTTGCCAGTGTGTGTTGGTTAGGGTTTGGCTGGCGCGGATGGGGAGCAGGTAGTATTTCTGCTCCCCGTGGTTTTGTATACCCCCTAAGACAAATGGGAGCTTATACAGGTCTGTTTTAGGTTTTTAGTGTGCGTTGACTAGGGTTTGGCTGGCGTGGATGGGGAGCAGGTAGTATTTCTGCTCTCCGTGGTTTGTGTACCCCCTAAGTCAAAAAGGGAGTTTATACTGGTCTATTCTACTTTGCCAGTGTGCGTTGGTTAGGGTTTGGCTTGCGCAGATAGGGAGCAGGTAGTAATTCTGCTCCCCGTGGTTTTGTGTACCCCCTAAGTCAAAAGGGAGCTTATACAGGCCTGTTTTAGGTTTTTAGTTTGCGTTGACTAGGGTTTGGCTGGCGTGGATGGGGAGCAGGTAGTATTTCTGCTCCCCGTGGTTTTATGTACCCCCCTAAGTCAAAAGGGAGTTTATACTGGCCTATTCTAGTTTGCCAGTGTGCGTTGGTTATGGTTTGTCTGGCGCGGATGGGGAGCAGGTAGTATTTCTGCTCCCCGTGGTTTTGTGTACCCCCTAAGTCAAAAGGGAGCTTATACAGGCCTGTTTTAGGTTTTTAGTGTGCGTTGACTAGGGTTTGGCTGGGGTGGATGGGGAGCAGGTAGTATTTCTGCTCTCCGTGGTTTTGTGTACCCCCTAAGTCAAAAGGGAGTTTATACTGGCCTATTCTACTTTGCCAGTGTGCGTTGGTTAGGGTTTGGCTTGCGCGGATGGGGAGCAGGTAGTATTTCTGCTCCCCGTGGTTTTGTGTACCCCCTAAGTCAAAAGGGATCTTATACAGGCCTGTTTTTATGTTTTTAGTTTGCGTTGACTAGGGTTTGGCTGGCGTGGATGGGGAGCAGGTAGTATTTTTGCTCTCCGTGGATTTGTGTACCGCCTAAGTCAAAAGGGAGTTTATACTGGCCTTTTGTACTTTGCCAGGTCTTAGGTGCCGAGGGCATGATAACGATGCCTCTGGCGCTAGTGCTCTGATGTTATAAGCTCTGATGTTATAGCTGATCTATGCTGCGTGATGAATATGCGCTTTTAAAAAATCGCCGCTTTTAATACTTTACTTTCTTTTATTTGTGCCTTCAGACTTGTATTGTTTGCCTTTTCGCCTCCTTACCTGATTTCCACTCACTCTGCCTAGTGCCCCGGTCCACCACGGGTTTTCCCGTTTGTGTGGAGGGCGTGTCGGCAAACAGCTGGTGTCCCCGCTCTCATTGGCTGGACTAGGTCATGCGGGGCTACAGACGTGGGATCAACCCTATTTAGGTGGGGCGATTAGAATCTTCTGTTGGTCTTAGGTGCCGAGGGCATGATAACGATGCCTCTGGCGCTTGCGCTCTGATGTTATAATCTCTGATGTTAAAGCTGATGTTAATGTTAATGTTAATGTTAGGCTGAATTTATAGAGCGCACTGACACCGGAGGTTTCCTGGCGCTGAGGTTGGAATTGAGGTAGAACTGAGAGCTAATGGGAGTTCGAGAAGAGCCAGGTCTTTAGGCTCTTTCTAAAGCTCAGTAAGGTGTCAGAGGTTTTGATGTGTAGGGGAATGGAGTTCCACAGCTTGGGTGCCAGGAAACTAAATCTCCGACCACCCTGTTTTTTTAACTTGATCGCTGGAACGGTGAGAAGGTGAAGATGGGCAGAGCGGAGATTGCGAATGGGGCAGTGTGGGTTAATGAGGGATTTCAGAAAGGCCGGGCATTTGGTATGCCGGGCTTTATAGATTAGGCATCCAATTTTGAAGGCAGCCCTTTGTTCGATGGGCAGCCAGTGCAGCTTGGCCAGGAGGGGTCTAGCCGATTGCCATTTGGGGACTTTACAAATGAGTCTTGCTGCCTGGTTCTGCACCATCTGAAGGCGGTGCAGCAGGGACCTGGATAGGCCCCAGAAGAGGGAGTTGGAGAAGTCGAGGCGGGAAAGGACGAGGGAAATGACGATTTGAACCAAGGCCTCGTGGGAAAGCAGGTGAGAGATCTTTCGGATTTTACGTAGCTGGAACATGCTAGCAGAGATGATAGCTCCGACGTGGGTTTTGAGAGTGAGGTCCCTGTCAATGGTGACACCTAGGCTTTTTACTGCACTCGACGGAATAGGGGCAGTGCCCAGCTCAGCTGGCCAGAATTGAGGTCCCCAGTGTGCTGAGCTGGTACCAGGCAGGATAAGTTCCGTTTTTTCCGGATTTAATTTAAGCTGGTTAGAAATCATCCATTGTTGGATGTGCAGCATTACTGCCTGGAAGTTAGATGCGGCATCCGGGGTGTCTAAGGGAAAGATGATCTATGCTGCATGATGAATATGCGCTTTTAAAAAATCGCCGCTTTTAATACTTTACTTTCATTTATTTGTGCCTTCAGACTTGTATTGTTTGCCTATTCGCCTCCTTACCTGATTTCCGCTCACTCTGCCTAGTGCCCCGGTCCACCGCGGGTTTTCCCATTTGTGTGGAGGGCGCGTCGGCAAACAGCTGGTGTCCCCGCTCCCATTGGCTGGACTAGGTCAGGCGGGGCTACAGACGTGGGATCAACCCTATTTAGGTGGGATGATTTTCTCCGCGGATAGCGGACGTACGCAGCGTGGACGCGCCGAAGTTGCGCCAAAGTTAAGCCCGTCTGCGCTGAGAATGCGCCAGGGGCCAGACGGGCTGGGCCTCGATACTCCCTGCAGGCAGACCGTGAAATGTATACTTATTCTGCCCTTCTTTCGCTCAGACCTCCCCCTAGGGGATGCCATCATACCTTATCCCCCGATAATCTTCTAAACTTACAATGTTGTAGTGGGGCTCTAAGACCAGCACAGACTCGGCACTGCATAAAAAAAATCGGGCGCTTTCGGGGCGAGCAAAGCCCTTAGAAAACTCGACAAAGGAGGCTGGTCTGCTTATAAATGCTAGGTCACTGGTTCGAAATAATGTGGCCTTTAGCGACTTTGTCATGCAAAGGAAACCTCCTTGGGTTTTTGTAACTGAAACCTGGGGCACCGACTCTTCAGGCCCGGATTTGGTGGAGGCAGTCCCTGAGGGCTATACCCTGACTAGGTTGGACAGGACCGGCCGTAGGGGTGGTGGACTGGGAATTCTATTCAAGGATTCCTTTACCTTCCGCACTGAACCCCTCTCCGTTACCTCTGATAATTTTGAGGCAATGTACTTTTCAATTAATTTCACTCCCACTGCCTCTATTTCAGGCATTCTCTGTTATAGACCCCCTGGTCCCAGAACTACGTTTTCCGAAAACATGCTGAAACTCTTAGAGCCTTTCATTAACAAGCCTAATCTAAGCATCTTGGGCGACTTCAATTTTCATCTAGAGGTCAAAGAAGCTAGAGACACGGTGTCGTTGGTAGAAGGCCTAGCAGCATGTGGTCTGGTCCAACTGGTCGAGGGCCCCACGCACTCAGCCGGCCACACACTGGATGGCATCTTCTCGAATGATGCCAGATTAACGACTGGGACACCTATCCCTTTGACCTGGTCTGACCATCGGGCAGTGCCTTTCTATCTTAAGGTTACTCCCGCCGCTCCTTACCACCCTAAGAGTAACCAATGGGAAACGAGGAGGAACTACAGGGAGATAAATGATATGACCCTTGCACCATTTATGGATGCCTTCAGCTCCCTTTCCCCCTCAGACCCCAATACAGCAGCACTAGGGTTATCTAACGCACTAGCTAATGCGATAGACACCTTAGCTCCTGCGAAACAACACTACTCAGCCCGTAAAAGGTCCTCGCTGCCCTGGTACTCTGACCATCTCAGGTTATTGCGACCGAAGTGTAGACAGAAGGAGAGGTCCTGGCACGCTCATCCTGACTCCCAGGGAAAAATCCAACACAAAGTACTTTTGAAGGATTACAAGAAGGCTATAGTGGAGGAAAAAAAGAGCTACTTCACCAACCTTTTACCACCTCTTTAAAATCACCCAGAGACCTGTTCAAAATTATTGACACACTATCGGTAGCTAAAGCAGCTGACCCAACAGTTGAGACACAGGAGCTCTGCGATAATATCGCGAGTTTTTTTCACTCTAAAATTGCCGATATTCACTGCTCTTTGGAAACTCTCAATCTGGAGCTGGACACTAACTTGGCTCCTCCTCCTCCTTTGTTCTCACCCTCTCAGGAGGAGGCAAATGATGACATTTCCAAACCGTGTCTCACTGGTTTCCCCCATTTGACCTTGGAAGAACTAAATCGCCTTCTTGACAACATCAAGTCTTGCTCACCCCTGGATCCCTGTCCTTTAAAAATCCTAAAGTCTTGTAGAGAGGTGGTTCTTCCATCGCTATTGGAGGGTATGAATGGGGCTATTACTGAGGGGACCTTTCCACTATTGTGGAAAACAGCAGTCGTTAAACCTCTGCTCAAGAAGCCCTCTTTAGATCCGGGAGTTATGAAAAACTATCGTCCCATCTCATTGCTTCCAGCCCCGGCCAAGATACTTGAGGCCCATCTCAATCTCCATTTGTCCACCTTTCTGGAGAGCTCTAATCTGTTGGACATCTCCGAACACGGGTTTCGGGCCGCACATAGTACAGAATCTGCCCTCACGGTCGTGATTAACAACATACGCTCTGAGGTCGATAGGGGACACACTACTCTTTTGGTGCTGCTAGATCTCACGGCAGCCTTCGACACCCTGTCCCCGTCCATCCTGGTTTCCAGGCTTAAGGGGATTGGGGTGGATGGCACTGCTCTCAGTTTACTGTCCTCTTTCCTACATCAAAGAGAGCAGAGAGTCAAGATGGGCAACTTTCTCTCTCCCTCCCAATCGGTGCAATGTGGGGTACCGCAGGGCTCGTCATTAAGTCCACTTTTATTCAACATCTATGTCACCCCACTTGCTAAAGTGGTGAGATCTTTTGGATTTGAAGTACTATTTTATGCCGACGATAACCAGATTATGGTTTCCATCACCCAGTCGGCAAATGACTCAGCCCTCAAATTCAGAGCATGCATGGAGGCAGTATCACAATGGATGGTACGGAACTTCTTAAAGTTAAATGGGGAAAAGACGGAGGTTCTGATTTTTGGTGGAAATCAGGAATTATGGTCGGAGGACTGGTGGCCGTCGTTGTTGGGGGGATTGCCCTCACCCTACCCACTCCACCAGGAATCTTGGAGTATTGATTGACTCGGCACTATCATTTGACACCCAGGTCAACAGAACGGTGTCCACCTGCTGCGCCATCATTAGGACTCTTAGAAAGATCGCCCGTATCTTTCCCATGCAGCTCGGAAACAGGCAACAGTTGCCTTGGTCTCCTCCAGGCTTGATTACTGTAATGCCCTCTACAGCGGCATTAATAAGAGCTCAGTCCATCGCTTGCAGATGGTGCAGAATGCCGCTGCCAGGATGGTCTTGAACCTTCCTAGGTTGGCTTCAGTAACTCAGGCCAGGAAGGACCTTCATTGGCTCCCCATACATTCCAGGATCTCCTTCAAGCTCCTCTGCATGGCACATAAGGCTGTTTTTGGGCTAGGCCCAGAAGGCGTTAGGTCTCTCCTCTGTGCCTACACCCCTGGAAGAACCCTCCGCTCAGCCTCCAAAAATCTACTTTCAGTCCCCAGATTTGCGAAGGCGAGATGGGGTGTAAGAGCCTTTTCCACTCTGGTTCCTAAACTATGGAATTCCCTCCCTCCTGAACTTTCTAGTCAGCCTTCTTTGGTGGTCTTTCGTAGACTTCTAAAGACATGGCTTTTCTCTCAGTCCTACTAGCTGTCATACATCCGGCTCTCTAAGACTGTATGTCTGTCTGTTCCTTGCGCCTTGATGCCCTTTCGGGCTAAGTTTGTGCATTATAAATCTCATATTCATTCATTCATTCATTCATTCAGTGTGCGTTGGTTAGGGTTTGGCTTGCGCGGATGGGGAGCAGGTAGTATTTCTGCTCCCCTTGGTTTTGTGTACCCTCTAAGTCAAAAGGGAGCTTATACAGGCCTGCTTTAGGTTTTTAGTTTGCGTTGACTAGGGTTTGGCTGACGTGGATGGGGAGCAGGTAGTATTTCTGCTCTCCGTGGTTTTGTGTACCCCCTAAGTCAAAAGGGAGCTTATTTTACTTGCCATGTCTTAGGTGCCGAGGGCATGATAACGATGCCTCTGGTGCTATCGCTCTGATGTTATAAGCTCTGATGTTAAAGCTGATCTATGCTGCATGATGAATATGCGCTTTTTAAAAATCGCCGCTTTTAATACTTTACTTTCATTTATTTGTGCCTTCAGACTTGTATTGTTTGCTTATTCGCCTCCTTACCTGATTTCCGCTCACTCTGCCTAGTGACCCGGTCCACCGCGGGTTTTCCCGTTTGTGTGGAGGGCGCGTCGGCAAACAGCTGGTGTCCCCGCTCACATTGGCTGGACTAGGTCAGGCGGGGCTACAGACGTGGGATCAACCCTATTTAGGTGGGATGATTTTCTCCGCGCATAGCGGACGGGCAAAGCGTGGACGCGCCGAAGTTGCGCCAAAGTTAAGCCCGTCTGCGCCCATCCGCGCTGAGAACGCGCCAGGGGCCATATGGGCTGGGCCTCGATACTCCCTGCAGGCAGACCGTGAAATGTATACTTATTCTGCCCTTCTTTCGCTCAGACCTCCCCCTAGGGGATGCCATCATACCTTATCCCCCGATAATCTTCTAAACTTACAATGTTGTAGTGGGGCTCTAAGACCAGCACAGACTCGGCACTGCATAAAAAAATCGGGCGCTTTCGGGGCAGGCAAAGCCCTTAGAAAACTCGACAAAGGAGGCTGGTCTGCTTATAAATGCTAGGTCACTGATTCGAAATAATTTGTCCTTTAGCGACTTTGTCATGCAAAGGAAACCTCCCTGGGTTTTTGTAACTGAAACCTGGGGCACCGACTCTTCAGGCCCGGATTTGGTGGAGGCAGTCCCTGAGGGCTATACCCTGACTAGGTTGGACAGGACCGGCCGTAGGGGTGGTGGACTGGGAATTCTATTCAAAGATTCCTTTACCTGCCGCATTGAACCCCTCTCCGTTACCTCTGATAATTTTGAGGCAATGTACTTTTCAATTAATTTCACTCCCACTGCCTCTTTTTCAGGCATTCTCTGTTATAGACCCCCTGGTCCCAGAACTACTTTTTCCGAAAACATGCTGAAACTCTTAGAGCCTTTCATTAACAAGCCTAATCTAAGCATCTTGGGCGACTTCAATTTTCATCTAGAGGTCAAAGAAGCTAGAGACACGGTGTCGTTGGTAGAAGGCCTAGCAGCGTGTGGTCTGGTCCAACTGGTCGAGGGCCCCATGCACTCAGCCGGCCACACACTGGATGGCATCTTCTCGAATGATGCCAGATTAACGACTGGGACGCCTATCCCTTTGACCTGGTCTGACCATCGAGCAGTGCCTTTCTATCTTAAGGTTACTCCCGCCGCTCCTTACCACCCTAAGAGTAACCAATGGGAAACGAGGAGGAACTACAGGGAGATAAATGATATGACCCTTGCACCATTTATGGATGCCTTCAGCTCCCTTCCCCCCTCAGACCCCAACACTAAATTTATCTAACGCACTAGCTAATGCGATAGACACCTTAGCTCCTGCGAAACAACACTACTCAGCCCGTAAAAGGTCCTCGCTGCCCTGGTACTCTGACCGTCTCAGGTTCTTGCGACAGAAGTGTAGACAGAAGGAGAGGTCCTGGCACGCTCATCCTGACTCCCAGGGAAAAATCCAACACAAAGTACTTTTGAAGGATTACAAGAAGGCTATAGTGGAGGAAAAAAAGAGCTACTTCACCAACCTTACCACCTCTTTAAAATCATCCAGAGACCTGTTCGAAATTATTGACACACTATCGGTAGCTAAAGCAGCTGACCCCACAGTTGAGACACAGGAGCTCTGCGATAATATCGCGAGTTTTTTTTCACTCTAAAATTGCCGATATTCACTGCTCTTTGGAAACTCTCAATCTGGAGCTGGACACTAACTTGGCTCCTCCTCCTCCTTTGTTCTCACCCTCTCAGGAGGAGGCTATTGATGACATTTCCAAACCGTGTCTCACTGGTTTCCCCATTTGACCTTGGAAGAACTAAATCGCCTTCTTGACAACATCAAGTCTTGCTCACCCCTGGATCCCTGTCCTTTAAAAATCCTAAAGTCTTGTAGAGAGGTGGTTCTTCCATCGCTATTGAAGGTTATGAATGGGGCTATTACTGAGGGGACCTTTCCACTATTGTGGAAAACAGCAGTCGTTAAACCTCTGCTCAAGAAGCCCTCTTTAGATCCGGGAGTTATGAAAAACTATCGTCCCATCTCATTGCTTCCATACTTGAGGCCCATCTCAATCTCCATTTGTCCACCTTTCTGGAGAGCTCTAATCTGTTGGACATCTCCCAACATGGGTTTCGGGCCGCACATAGTACAGAATCTGCCCTCACGGTCGTGATTAACAACATACGCTCTGAGGTCGATAGGGGACACACTACTCTTTTGGTGCTGCTAGATCTCACGGCAGCCTTCGACACCCTGTCCCCGTCCATCCTGGTTTCAAGGCTTAAGGGAATTGGGGTGGATGGCACTGCTCTCAGTTTACTGTCCTCTTTCCTACATCAAAGAGAGCAGAGAGTCAAGATGGGCAACTTTCTCTCTCCCTCCCAATCGATGCAATGTGGTGTACCGCAGGGCTCGTCATTAAGTCCACTTTTATTCAACATCTATGTCACCCCACTTGCTAAAGTGGTGAGATCTTTTGGATTTGAAGTACTATTTAATGCCGACGATAACCAGATTATGGTTTCCATCACCCAGTCGGCAAATGACTCAGCCCTCAAATTCAGAGCATGCATGGAGGCAGTATCACAATGGATGGTACGGAACTTCTTAAAGTTAAATGGGGAAAAGACGGAGGTTCTGATTTTTGGTGGAAATCAGGAATTATGGTCGGAGGACTGGTGGCCGTCGTTGTTGGGGGATTGCCCTCACCCTACCCACTCCACCAGGAATCTTGGAGTATTGATTGACTCGGCACTATCATTTGACACCCAGGTCAACAGAACGGTGTCCACCTGCTGCGCCATCATTAGGACTCTTAGAAAGATCGCCCCGTATCTTTCCCATGCAGCTCGGAAACAGGCAACAGTTGCCTTGGTCTCCTCCAGGCTTGATTACTGTAATGCCCTCTACAGCGGCATTAATAAGAGCTCTGTCCATCGCTTGCAGATGGTGCAGAATGCCGCTGCCAGGATGGTCTTGAACCTTCCTAGGTTGGCTTCAGTAACTCAGGCCAGGGAGGCCCTTCATTGGCTCCCCATACATTCCAGGATCTCCTTCAAGCTCCTCTGCATGGCACATAAGGCTGTTTTTGGGCTAGGCCCAGAAGGCGTTAGGTCTCTCCTCTGTGCCTACACCCCTGGAAGAACCCTCCGCTCAGCCTCCAAAAATCTACTTTCAGTCCCCAGATTTGCGAAGGCGAGATGGGGTGGAAGAGCCTTTTCCACTCTGGTTCCTAAACTATGGAATTCCCTCCCTCCTGAACTTTCTAGTCAGCCTTCTTTGGTGGTCTTTCGTAGACTTCTAAAGACATGGCTTTTCTCTCAGTCCTACTAGCTGTCATACATCCGGCTCTCTAAGACTGTATGTCTGTCTGTTCCTTGCGCCTTGATGCCCTTTCGGGCTAAGTTTGTGCATTATAAATCTCATATTCATTCATTCATTCATTCAGTGTGCGTTGGTTAGGGTTTGGCTTGCGCGGATGGGGAGCAGGTAGTATTTCTGCTCCCCTTGGTTTTGTGTACCCTCTAAGTCAAAAGGGAGCTTATACAGGCCTGTTTTAGCTTTTTAGTTTGCGTTGACTAGGGTTTGGCTGGCGTGGATGGGGAGGAGGTAGTATTTCTGCTCCCCGTGGTTTTGTGTACCTCCTAAGTCAAAAGGGAGCTTATACAGGCCTGTTTTAGGTTTTTAGTGTGCGTTGACTAGGGTTTGGCCGGCGTGGATGGGGAGCAGGTAGTATTTCTGCTCTCCATGGTTTTGTGTACCCCCTAAGTCAAAAGGGAGTTTATACTGGCCTATTCTACTTTGCCAGTGTGCGTTGGTTAGGGTTTTGTTTGCGCGGATGGGGAGCAGGTAGTATTTCTGCTCCCCGTGGTTTTGTGTACCCCCTAAGTCAAAAGGGAGCTTATACAGGCCTGTTTTAGGTTTTTAGTTTGCGTTGACTAGGGTTTGGCTGGCGTGGATGGGGAGCAGGTAGTATTTCTGCTCCCCGTGTGTTTGTGTACCCCCTAAGTCAAAAGGGAGTTTATACTGGCCTATTCTAGTTTGCAAGTATGCGTTGGTTAGGGTTTTGCTGGCGCGGATAGGGAGCAGGTAGTATTTCTGCTCCCCGTGGTTTTGTGTACCCCCTAAGTCAAAAGGGAGCTTATACAGGCCTGTTTTAGGTTTTTAGTGTGCGTTGACTAGGGTTTGGCTGGTGTGGATGGGGAGCAGGTAGTATTTCTGCTCCCCGTGGTTTTGTGTACCCCCCCAAGTCAAAAGGGAGTTTATACTGGCCTATTCTAGTTTGCCAGTGTGCGTTGGTTAGGGTTTGTCTGGCGCGGATGGGGTGCAGGTAGTATTTCTGCTCCCCGTGGTTTTGTGTACCCCCTATGTCAAAAGGGAGCTTATACAGGCCTATTCTAGTTTGCCAGTGTGCGTTGGTTAGGGTTTGGCTGGCACGGATGATGAGCAGGTAGTATTTCTGCTCGCCGTGGTTTTGTTAGCCCCTAAGTCAAAAGGGAGCTTACACAGGCCTGTTCTAGGTTTTTATTGTGCGTTGACTAGGGTTTGACTGGCGTTGATGGGGAGCAGGTAGTATTTCTGCTCCCCGTAAATGTGTGTACCCCCTAAGTCAAAAGGGAGCTTATACAGGTCTATTCTACTTTGCCAGTGTGCGTTGGTTAGGGTTTGGCTGGCACGGATGGTGAGCAGGTAGTATTTCTGCTCCCCGTGGTTTTGGGTACCCCTTAAGTCAAAAGGGAGCTTATACAGGCCTATTCTAGTTTGCCAGTGTGCGTTGGTTAGGGTTTGGCTGGCACGGATGGTGAGCAGGTAGTATTTCTGCTCCCCGTGGTTTTGTGTACCCACTAGGTCAAAAGTGAGCTTATACAGGCCTGTTCTAGGTTTTTAGTGTGCGTTGACTAGGGTTTGACTGGTGTTGATGGGGAGCAGGTAGTATTGCTGCTCCCCGTGGTTTTGTGTACCCCTAAGAGAAAAGGGAGCTTATACAGGCCTATTCTAGTTTGCCAGTGTGCGTTGACTAGGGTTTGGCTGGCGCGGATGGTGAGTAGGTAGTATTTCTGCTCCCCATGGTTTTGTGTACCCCCTAAGTCAAAAGGAAGCTTATACAGGCCTGTTTTAGGTTTTTAGTGTGCGTTGACTAGGGTTTGGCTGGCGTGGATGGGGAGTAGGTAGTATTTCTTTTCCCCGTGGTTTTGTGTACCCCCTAAGTCAAAAGGGAGCTTATACAGGCCTATTCTAGATTGCCAGTGTGCGTTGGTTAGGGTTTGGCTGGCGCGGATAGGGAGCAGGTAATATTTCTGCTCCCCGTGGTTTTGTGTACCCCCAAGTCAAAAGGGCGCTTATACAGGCCTGTTCTAGGCTATTAGTGTGCGTTGCATAGGGTTTGGCTGGCGTGGATGGGGAGCAGGTAGTATTTCTGCTCCCTGTGGTTTTGTGTACCCCCTACGTCAAAAGGGAGCTTATACAGGCCTATTCTAGTTTGCCAGAGTGCGTTGGTTAGGGTTTGGCTGGCACGGATGGTGAGCAAGTAGTATTTCTGCTCCCCGTGGTTTTGTGTACCCCTAAGTCAAAAGGGAGCTTATACAGGCCTGTTCTAGGTTTTTAGTGTGCGTTGACTGGGTTTGACTGGCACTGATGGGGAGCAGGTAGTATTTCTGCTGCCCGCGGTTTTGTGTTCCCCCCTATGTCAAATGGGAGTTTATACAGGCTGATGCTAGCTTGCCAGTATGCGTTGACTAGGGTTTGGCTGGCGCTGATGGGGAGCAGGTAGTAGTTCTGCTCCCCGTGGTTTTGTGTACCCCTTATGTCAAAACGGAGCTTATAGAGGCCCATGCTACCTTGCCAGTGTGCGTTGACTCGGGTTTGGCTGGCGCTGATGGGGAGCAGGTAGTATTTCTGCTCCCCGTGGTTTTGTGTACCCCCTAAGTCAAAAGGGAGCTTATACAGGCCTGTTTTAGGTTTTTAGTGTGCGTTGACTAGGGTTTGGCTGGTGTGGATGGGGAGCAGGTAGTATTTCTGCTCCCCGTGGTTTTGTGTACCCCCCCAAGTCAAAAGGGAGTTTATACTGGCCTATTCTAGTTTGCCAGTGTGCGTTGGTTAGGGTTTGTCTGGCGCGGATGGGGTGCAGGTAGTATTTCTGCTCCCCGTGGTTTTGTGTACCCCCTATGTCAAAAGGGAGCTTATACAGGCCTATTCTAGTTTGCCAGTGTGCGTTGGTTAGGGTTTGGCTGGCACGGATGATGAGCAGGTAGTATTTCTGCTCGCCGTGGTTTTGTTAGCCCCTAAGTCAAAAGGGAGCTTACACAGGCCTGTTCTAGGTTTTTATTGTGCGTTGACTAGGGTTTGACTGGCGTTGATGGGGAGCAGGTAGTATTTCTGCTCCCCGTAAATTTGTGTACCCCCTAAGTCAAAAGGGAGCTTATACAGGTCTATTCTACTTTGCCAGTGTGCGTTGGTTAGGGTTTGGCTGGCACGGATGGTGAGCAGGTAGTATTTCTGCTCCCCGTGGTTTTGGGTACCCCTTAAGTCAAAAGGGAGCTTATACAGGCCTATTCTAGTTTGCCAGTGTGCGTTGGTTAGGGTTTGGCTGGCACGGATGGTGAGCAGGTAGTATTTCTGCTCCCCGTGGTTTTGTGTACCCACTAGGTCAAAAGTGAGCTTTTACAGGCCTGTTCTAGGTTTTTAGTGTGCGTTGACTAGGGTTTGACTGGTGTTGATGGGGAGCAGGTAGTATTGCTGCTCCCCGTGGTTTTGTGTACCCCTAAGAGAAAAGGGAGCTTATACAGGCCTATTCTAGTTTGCCAGTGTGCGTTGACTAGGGTTTGGCTGGCGCGGATGGTGAGTAGGTAGTATTTCTGCTCCCCATGGTTTTGTGTACCCCCTAAGTCAAAAGGAAGCTTATACAGGCCTGTTTTAGGTTTTTAGTGTGCGTTGACTAGGGTTTGGCTGGCGTGGATGGGGAGTAGGTAGTATTTCTTTTCCCCGTGGTTTTGTGTACCCCCTAAGTCAAAAGGGAGCTTATACAGGCCTATTCTAGATTGCCAGTGTGCGTTGGTTAGGGTTTGGCTGGCGCGGATAGGGAGCAGGTAATATTTCTGCTCCCCGTGGTTTTGTGTACCCCCTAAGTCAAAAGGGCGCTTATACAGGCCTGTTCTAGGCTATTAGTGTGCGTTGCATAGGGTTTGGCTGGCGTGGATGGGGAGCAGGTAGTATTTCTGCTCCCTGTGGTTTTGTGTACCCCCTACGTCAAAAGGGAGCTTATACAGGCCTATTCTAGTTTGCCAGAGTGTGTTGGTTAGGGTTTGGCTGGCACGGATGGTGAGCAAGTAGTATTTCTGCTCCCCGTGGTTTTGTGTACCCCTAAGTCAAAAGGGAGCTTATACAGGCCTGTTCTAGGTTTTTAGTGTGCGTTGACTGGGTTTGACTGGCATTGATGGGGAGCAGGTAGTATTTCTGCTGCCCGCGGTTTTGTGTTCCCCCCTATGTCAAATGGGAGTTTATACAGGCTGATGCTAGCTTGCCAGTATGCGTTGACTAGGGTTTGGCTGGCGCTGATGGGGAGCAGGTAGTAGTTCTGCTCCCCGTGGTTTTGTGTACCCCTTATGTCAAAACGGAGCTTATAGAGGCCCATGCTACCTTGCCAGTGTGCGTTGACTCGGGTTTGGCTGGCGCTGATGGGGAGCAGGTAGTATTTCTGTTCCCCGTCGTTTTGTGTACCCCTAGGTCAAAATGGAGCTTATAGAGGCATATTCTAGGTTTGTAGTGTGCAATGACTTTTAACAGTGTATATGTACTCTGTAAATTATCACTCTTTACCGACTAATTCATGTGTTCTGCAAAAAGAAAAAAAAGAAAAAAAATCAATGCACTCTAGGCCAGCCTACTCTACTCTGCACTACTCTCTTCTATAACGCAAAAAACACAGTTGATGGACAGAATGTAGAACAATGTCATACATTCACCCCAGTACAAGGATCTGGGCCTAAATCCATTGTTTTTTTGCACTCCACACCACCCAGGGTTAGACACTGGCTATATGCAAATCAGCTCTGACCCTGTGCCTCATGGGAACAGTCCAGTCCGAACTACCAAGCCATGTCTTTCCCAGACCGGAATCAAGCATCCAAGGACCGGTTTCTGGCTATCAGCCTTCATCAGCCTGGATAGCTTGACTCCAGTGGTGTGGAGAGCCTGGGACTCGCGTCTGAGCATACCCAGCCCACTCGGGGTGAAAATTGCAAAAAACACAGTTGATGGACAGAATGTAGAACAATGTCATACATTCACCCCAGTACAAGAATCTGGGCCTAAATCCATCGTTTTTTTGCACTCCACACCACCCTGGGTTAGACACTGGCTATATGCAAATCAGCTCTGACCCTGTGCCTCATGGGAAAGACATGGCTTGGTAGTTCGGGCTGGACTGTTCCCATGAGGCACAGGGTCAAGGCTGATTTGCATATAGCCATTGTCTGACCTAGGGTGGTGTGGAGTGCAAAAAACGATGTATTTAGGCCCAGATCTTTGTACTGGGGTGAATGTAAGACATTGTTCTGCATTCTGTCCATCAACTGTGGTTTTTGCAATTTTCACCCCGAGTGGGCTAGGTATGCTCAGGCGTGAGTCCCAGGCTCTCCACATCACTGGAGTCAAGCTATCCAGGCTGAAGAAGGCTGATAGCCAGAAACTGGTCCTTGGATGCTTGATTCCGGTCTAGGAAAGACATGGCTTGGTAGTTTGGGCTGGACTGTTCCCGTGAGGCACAGGGTCAAGGCTGATTTGCATATAGCCATTGTCTGACCCAGGGTGGTGTGGAGTGCAAAAAACGATGGATTTAGACCCAGATCTTTGTACTGGGGTGAATGTAAGACATTGTTCTGCATTCTGTCCATCAACTGTGGTTTTTGCAATTTTCACCCCGAGTGGGCTGGGTATGCTCAGACGTGAGTCCCAGGCTCTCAACATCACTGGAGTCAAGCTATCCAGGCTGAAGAAGGCTGATAGCCAGAAACTGGTCCTTGGATTCTTGATTCCGGTCTAGGAAAGACATGGCTTGGTAGTTCAGGCTGGACTGTTCCCATGAGGCACAGGGTCAAGGCTGATTTGCATATAGCCATTGTCTGACCTAGGGTGGTGTGGAGTGCAAAAAAACGATGGATTTAGGCCCAGATCTTTGTACTGGGGTGAATGTAAGACATTGTTCTGCATTCTGTCCATCAACTGTGGTTTTTGCAATTTTCACCCCAAGTGGGCTGGGTATGCTCAGACGTGAGTCCCAGGCTCTCCACATCACTGGAGTCAAGCTATCCAGGCTGAAGAAGGCTGATAGCCAGAAACTGGTCCTTGGATGCTTGATTCCGGTCTAGGAAAGACATGGCTTGGTAGTTCGGGCTGGACTGTTCCCATGAGGCACAGGGTCAAGGCTGATTTGCATATAGCCATTGTCTGACCTAGGGTGGTGTGGAGTGCAAAAAAACGATGGATTTAGGCCCAGATCTTTGTACTGGGTTGAATGTAAGACATTGTTCTGCATTCTGTCCATCAACTGTGGTTTTTGCAATTTTCACCCCGAGTGGGCTGGGTATGCTCAGACGCGAGTCCCAGGCTCTCCACATCACTGGAGTCAAGCTATCCAGGCTGAAGAAGGCTGATAGCCAGAAACCGGTCCTTGAATGCTTGATTCCGGTCTAGGAAAGACATGGCTTGGTAGTTCGGGCTGGACTGTTCCCATGAGGCACAGGGTCAAGGCTGATTTGCATATAGCCATTGTCTGACCTAGGGTGGCGTGGAGTGCAAAAAAAACAATGGATATAGGCCCAGATCTTTGTACTGGGGTGAATGTAAGACATTGTTCTGCATTCTGTCCATCAACTGTGGTTTTTGCAATTTTCACCCCGAGTGGGCTGGGTATGCTCAGACGTGAGTCCCAGGCTCTCCACATCACTGGAGTCAAGCTATCCAGGCTGAAGAAGGCTGATAGCCAGAAACTGGTCCTTGGATGCTTGATTCCGGTCTAGGAAAGACATGGCTTGGTAGTTCGGGCTGGACTGTTCCCATGAGGCACAGGGTCAAGGCTGATTTGCATATAGCCATTGTCTGACCTAGGGTGGTGTGGAGTGCAAAAAAACGATGGATTTAGGCCCAGATCTTTGTACTGGGTTGAATGTAAGACATTGTTCTGCATTCTGTCCATCAACTGTGGCTTTTGCAATTCTCACCCCGAGTGGGCTGGGTATGCTCAGACATGAGCCCCAGGCTCTTCACATCACTGGAGTCAAGCTATCCAGGCTGAAGAAGGCTGATAGCCAGAAACTGGTCCTTGGATTCTTGATTCCGGTCTAGGAAAGACATGGCTTGGTAGTTGAGGCTGGACTGTTCCCATGAGGCACAGGGTCAAGGCTGATTTGCATATAGCCATTGTCTGACCTAGGGTGGTGTGGAGTGCAAAACAACGATGGATTTAGGCCCAGATCTTTGTACTGGGGTGAATGTAAGACATGGTTCTGCATTCTGTCCATCAACTGTGGTTTTTGCAATTTTCACCCCAAGTGGGCTGGGTATGCTCAGACGCGAGTCCCAGGCTCTCCACATCACTGGAGTCAAGCTATCCAGGCTGAAGAAGGCTGATAGCCAGAAACCGGTCCTTGGATGCTTGATTCCGGTCTAGGAAAGACATGGCTTGGTAGTTCGGGCTGGACTATTCCCATGAGGCACAGGGTCAAGGCTGATTTGCATATAGCCATTGTCTGACCTAGGGTGGTGTGGAGTGCAAAAAACGATGGATTTAGGCCCAGATCTTAGTACTGGGTTGAATGCAAGACATTGTTCTGCATTCTGTCCATCAACTGTGGTTTTTGCAATTTTCACCCCGAGTGGGCTGGGTATGCTCAGACGCGAGTCCCAGGCTCTCCACATCACTGGAGTCAAGCTATCCAGGCTGAAGAAGGCTGATAGCCAGAAACCGGTCCTTGAATGCTTGATTCCGGTCTAGGAAAGACATGGCTTGGTAGTTCGGGCTGGACTGTTCCCATGAGGCACAGGGTCAAGGCTGATTTGCATATAGCCATTGTCTGACCTAGGGTGGCGTGGAGTGCAAAAAAAACAATGGATATAGGCCCAGATCTTTGTACTGGGGTGAATGTAAGACATTGTTCTGCATTCTGTCCATCAACTGTGGTTTTTGCAATTTTCACCCCGAGTGGGCTGGGTATGCTCAGACGTGAGTCCCAGGCTCTCCACATCACTGGAGTCAAGCTATCCAGGCTGAAGAAGGCTGATAGCCAGAAACTGGTCCTTGGATGCTTGATTCCGGTCTAGGAAAGACATGGCTTGGTAGTTCGGGCTGGACTGTTCCCATGAGGCACAGGGTCAAGGCTGATTTGCATATAGCCATTGTCTGACCTAGGGTGGTGTGGAGTGCAAAAAAACGATGGATTTAGGCCCAGATCTTTGTACTGGGTTGAATGTAAGACATTGTTCTGCATTCTGTCCATCAACTGTGGTTTTTGCAATTTTCACCCCGAGTGGGCTGGGTATGCTCAGACGCGAGTCCCAGGCTCTCCACATCACTGGAGTCAAGCTATCCAGGCTGAAGAAGGCTGATAGCCAGAAACCGGTCCTTGAATGCTTGATTCCGGTCTAGGAAAGACATGGCTTGGTAGTTCGGGCTGGACTGTTCCCATGAGGCACAGGGTCAAGGCTGATTTGCATATAGCCATTGTCTGACCTAGGGTGGCGTGGAGTGCAAAAAAAACAATGGATATAGGCCCAGATCTTTGTACTGGGGTGAATGTAAGACATTGTTCTGCATTCTGTCCATCAACTGTGGTTTTTGCAATTTTCACCCCGAGTGGGCTGGGTATGCTCAGACGTGAGTCCCAGGCTCTCCACATCACTGGAGTCAAGCTATCCAGGCTGAAGAAGGCTGATAGCCAGAAACTGGTCCTTGGATGCTTGATTCCGGTCTAGGAAAGACATGGCTTGGTAGTTCGGGCTGGACTGTTCCCATGAGGCACAGGGTCAAGGCTGATTTGCATATAGCCATTGTCTGACCTAGGGTGGTGTGGAGTGCAAAAAAACGATGGATTTAGGCCCAGATCTTTGTACTGGGTTGAATGTAAGACATTGTTCTGCATTCTGTCCATCAACTGTGGCTTTTGCAATTCTCACCCCGAGTGGGCTGGGTATGCTCAGACATGAGCCCCAGGCTCTTCACATCACTGGAGTCAAGCTATCCAGGCTGAAGAAGGCTGATAGCCAGAAACTGGTCCTTGGATTCTTGATTCCGGTCTAGGAAAGACATGGCTTGGTAGTTGAGGCTGGACTGTTCCCATGAGGCACAGGGTCAAGGCTGATTTGCATATAGCCATTGTCTGACCTAGGGTGGTGTGGAGTGCAAAACAACGATGGATTTAGGCCCAGATCTTTGTACTGGGGTGAATGTAAGACATGGTTCTGCATTCTGTCCATCAACTGTGGTTTTTGCAATTTTCACCCCAAGTGGGCTGGGTATGCTCAGACGCGAGTCCCAGGCTCTCCACATCACTGGAGTCAAGCTATCCAGGCTGAAGAAGGCTGATAGCCAGAAACCGGTCCTTGGATGCTTGATTCCGGTCTAGGAAAGACATGGCTTGGTAGTTCGGGCTGGACTATTCCCATGAGGCACAGGGTCAAGGCTGATTTGCATATAGCCATTGTCTGACCTAGGGTGGTGTGGAGTGCAAAAAACGATGGATTTAGGCCCAGATCTTAGTACTGGGTTGAATGCAAGACATTGTTCTGCATTCTGTCCATCAACTGTGGTTTTTGCAATTTTCACCCCGAGTGGGCTGGGTATGCTCAGACGCGAGTCCCAGGCTCTCCACATCACTGGAGTCAAGCTATCCAGGCTGAAGAAGGCTGATAGCCAGAAACCGGTCCTTGAATGCTTGATTCCGGTCTAGGAAAGACATGGCTTGGTAGTTCGGGCTGGACTGTTCCCATGAGGCACAGGGTCAAGGCTGATTTGCATATAGCCATTGTCTGACCTAGGGTGGCGTGGAGTGCAAAAAAAACAATGGATATAGGCCCAGATCTTTGTACTGGGGTGAATGTAAGACATTGTTCTGCATTCTGTCCATCAACTGTGGTTTTTGCAATTTTCACCCCGAGTGGGCTGGGTATGCTCAGACGTGAGTCCCAGGCTCTCCACATCACTGGAGTCAAGCTATCCAGGCTGAAGAAGGCTGATAGCCAGAAACTGGTCCTTGGATGCTTGATTCCGGTCTAGGAAAGACATGGCTTGGTAGTTCGGGCTGGACTGTTCCCATGAGGCACAGGGTCAAGGCTGATTTGCATATAGCCATTGTCTGACCTAGGGTGGTGTGGAGTGCAAAAAAACGATGGATTTAGGCCCAGATCTTTGTACTGGGTTGAATGTAAGACATTGTTCTGCATTCTGTCCATCAACTGTGGCTTTTGCAATTCTCACCCCGAGTGGGCTGGGTATGCTCAGACGTGAGTCCCAGGCCCTCCACATCACTGGAGTCAAGCTATCCAGGCTGAAGAAGGCTGATAGGCAGAAACCGATGCTTGATTCCGGTCTAGGAAAGACATGGCTTGGTAGTTCAGGCTGGACTGTTCCCATGAGGCACAGGGTCAAGGCTGATTTGCATATAGCAATTGTCTGACCTAGGGTGGTGTGGAGTGCAAAAAAACGATGGATTTAGGCCCAGATCTTTGTACTGGGGTGAATGTAAGACATTGTTCTGCATTCTGTCCATCAACTGTGGTTTTTGCAATTTTCACACCGAGTGGGCTGGGTATGCTCAGACGTGAGTCCCAGGCTCTCCACATCACTGGAGTCAAGCTATCCAGGCTGATAGCCAGAAACCGGTCCTTGGATGCTTGATTCCGGTCTAGGAAAGACATGGCTTGGTAGTTCGGGCTGGACTGTTCCCATGAGGCACAGGGTCAAGGCTGATTTGCATATAGCCATTGTCTGACCTAGGGTGGTGTGGAGTGCAACAAAACGATGGATTTAGGCCCAGATCTTTGTAGTGGGGTGAATGCAAAACATTGTTCTGCATTCTGTCCATCAACTGTGGTTTTTGCAATTTTCACACCGAGTGGGCTGGGTATGCTCAGACGTGAGTCCCAGGCTGTCCACATCACTGGAGTCAAGCTATCCAGGCTGAAGAAGGCTGATAGCCAGAAACCGGTCCTTGGATGGTTGATTTCGGTCTAGGAAAAACATGGCTTGGTAGTTCGGGCTGGACAGTTCCCATGAGGCACAGGGTCAAGGCTGATTTGCATATAGCCATTGTCTGACCTAAGGTGGTGTGGAGTGCAAAAAAACGATGGATTTAGGCCCAGATCTTTGTACTGGGGTGAATGTAAGACATTGTTCTGCATTCTGTCCATCAATTGTGGTTTTTGCACTCTTCTATACCGCAGCATTTTATGCTGCTGCATTGGACGCTGCTGCATTGGCTGCTGCTGCATTCTATGATGCTGCATGGTAGGCCTCAGCATCTGTGCCGCTGCCCTCTACGCCACTGCACTCTATGCCACCTTACTTTACAACACTCTATTCTGCACCACTACACTCTATGTCTGTTCACTCAGTCTACTCAACGCCAGTCCACTCCACTGTATACGCCATTCTACGCAACTCCACACTATGCCACTCCACTACTCAATGCTCTATGCTACTTCACTCTACTCTATGCCACTCCACTCTATTCTACAGCATTTTACTCCATTCTACAAAACTCCACTCTATGCCACTCCACTCTACAACACCCTTGTTCACTCTATGCCACTCCCTCTATGCCACTTATTCTACGCAAGTCCACTACATCTACGACACACTACTCCACTCTAAGCCACGCTACTCTAAAACACAATGCCACTCCACTTTATGACTCTCTACTACCATGGCACTCCACGCTACTCCACGACATTTCATTCCACAAAACGCCATGGCATTCCACTCCACTCTAAGACAAGAAGACAAGGGGAGAAGCGTGCAAGGCAGAGGGAAGAATGGTGCAAGGTAGAAAAGGGTGCAAGGCGGAGAGGAGAAGGGTGCAACGTAGAGAGGAGTAGGGTGCAAGGCAGCAAGGAGGTGGGGGCAAGGCTGGGAGGAGATGGGTGCAAGGCAGGGAGGAGATGGGTGCAAGGCAGGGAGGAGATGGGTGCAAGGCGGAGGGGAGAAGGGTGCAAGGCGGAGGGGAGAAGGGTGCAAGGCGGAGGGGATATAGGTGCAAGGCAGAGGGTAGAAGGGTGCAAGGCAGTGGGGAGAAGGGTGCAAGGCAGAGAGGAGAAGGGTACAAGGGGGAGGGGAGAAGGGTGCAAGGGGGAGGGGAGAAGGGTGCAAGGGGGAGGGGAGAAGGGTGGAAGGGGGAGGGGAGAAGGGTGGAAGGCAGAGGGGAGAAGGGTGCAAGGGGGATGGTGATGAAGTTAAAAATGTGCCGCCCCCGGAAACATTTCTGCGGACGCCCATGGCAACGCACACTACTTTGTGAGAGAGAGTGGGAGAGAGAGAGTGGAGAGAAAGAGTGGAGAGAAAGAGTGGAGAGAAAGAGTGGAGAGAAAGAGTGGAGAGAAAGAGTGGAGAGAAAGAGTGGAGAGAAAGAGTGGAGAGAAAGAGTGGAGAGAAAGAGTGGAGAGAGACAGTGGAGAGAGACAGTGGAGAGAGAGAGTGGAGAGAGGGTGGAGAGAGAGAGAGACACTGGAGACAGTGGAGAGAGAGAGTGGAGAGAGAGTGGAGGGAGAGTAGGGAGAGAGTGTGGAGAGAGTAGAGAGAGAGGGTGGAGAGAGTGAGAGAGTGGAGAGAGACAGTGGAGAGAGACAGTGGAGAGAGAGAGAGAGTAGAGAGAGAGTGGAGAGAGAGAGTAGAGAGAGAGAGAGAGTAGAGAGAGAGAGTAGAGAGAGAGAGAGAGAGAGTGTAGAGTGTGGAGAGAGAGAGACTAGCGAGAGACTAGCGAGTGGGTGGAGAGTGAGAGGGAGTAGAGAGAGAGTGGAGAGAGAGAGTAGAGAGAGAGAGAGAGTAGAGAGAGAGAGTAGAGAGAGAGAGAGAGAGAGTGTAGAGTGTGGAGAGATACAGTGGAGAGAGAGAGTAGGGAGAGAGAGTGGAGAGAGCATGGAGAGAGAGAGTGGAGGAAAAGTAGATTGAGAGTGGAGAGAGGGTGGAGAGAGAGTGAGAGACAGTGGAGAGAGAGAGTGGAGAGAGAGAGAGAGAGTGGAGAGAGAGTGTGGAGAGAGAGCGTGGAGAGAGAGCGTGGAGAGAGAGCGTGGAGAGAGAGGGAGAGAGAGTGAGAGAGTAGAGAGTGGAGAGAGAGTGGAGAGAGAGAGCAGAGAGAGAGTGTGGAGAGAGAGTGTGGAGAGAGAGTGGAGAGAGAGTAGGGAGAGAGTAGGGAGAGAGTAGGGAGAGAGTAGGGAGAGAGTAGGGAGAGAGTAGGGAGAGAGTAGGGAGAGAGTAGGGAGAGAGTAGGGAGAGAGTAGGGAGAGAGTAGGGAGAGAGTAGGGAGAGAGTAGGGAGATACAGTGGAGAGAGAGCGTGGAGAGAGTGGAGTGAGTGAGCGAGAGAGAGTGGTGAGAGTGAGAGTGGAGAGAGAGAGGAGAGAGAAGGGAGAGAATGAGAGAGAGAGAGTGGAGGGAGAGAAGGGAGAGAGAGAGTGGAGAGAGCGTGGAGAGAGAGAGAGTGAGCGAGAGAGAGTAGGCAGAGACAGTGGAGAGAGAGCGTGGAGAGACAGTGGAGTGAGTGAGCGAGAGAGAGTGGTGAGAGTGAGAGTGGAGAGAGAGAGGAGAGAGAAGGGAGAGAGAATGGAGAGAGTGGAGGGAGACAGTGGAGGGAGACTGGAGGGAGAGAGTGGAGGAAAAGTAGATTGAGAGGGTGGAGAGAGCGAGTGCGACAGTGGAGAGAGAGAGTGGAGAGAGGGTGGAGAGAGAGAGAGAGAGTGGAGAGAGAGTGGAGGGAGAGAAAGTGGAGAGACAGTGGAGAGAGTGAGCGAGAGAGAGAGTAGGGAGATACAGTGGAGAGAGAGAGAGTGGAGTGAGCGTGGAGTGAGCAAGCGAGAGAAAGTGGAGAGAGTGAGAGTGGAGTCAAGTCAAGTCAAGTCAGAAAATTTATATAGCGCGCTACATACCCAGAGGGTCTCAAGGCGCTTGAAGAAGGGTGGGGAGTTATTGGTCGAATATCCAAGTTTTAAGTTGTTTTCTGAATGCTGGGTGGTTTTGAGTGAGGCGAAGGTGAGTGGGAAGTGAGTTCCAGGTTTTAGCTGCCAGGTAGGAGAAGGATCTTCCTCCCATGGTGGTTTTGTTGATGCGAGGTACAACAGCAAGGGCTTGGTTGGAGGAGCGTAGCTGGCGAGAGGGGGTGTAGAAGGAAAGTCGTGTGTTGAGGCATTCGGGTCCAAGTTCGTAAAGTGCTTTGTGAGCGTGGGTTAGGAGGCGGAATGTTATCCTCTTATTAACGGGGAGCCAGTGGAGGTTTTTCAGGTGACTAGAAATGTGGTCTTTAATCGGGATGTCTAGTATGAGTCTGGCTGATGCGTTCTGGATGCGTTGGAGTTTTTTCTGATTTTTTGCGGTGGTACCGGCGTAAAGGGTGTTTCCGTAGTCCAGGCGGCTCGTGACCAGTGCGTGGGTGACCGTTTTTCTAGTTTCGGTGGGAATCCAGCGAAATGTTTTTTTGAGCATGCGAAGAATGTTGAAGCAAGATGATGAAACGGCGTTGACTTGTCTGTTCATCGAGTGAGGAGTCCAGGATGACGCCCAGGTTCCGTGCTTGGTCTGTCGGGATGGGTGCTTTTCCGAGGGCATCTGGCCACCAAGAGTCATCCCAGGCGGAGGGGGAGGTACCTAAGATAAGGACTTCTGTTTTGTCTGAGTTCAGTTTCAGACGGCTGTGTTTCATCCACTCGGCTACTTCTTTCATTCCTTCATGTAAGTTGGTTTTGGCGGTGTTCGGGTCATTGGTGAGTGAGAGGATCAGTTGGGTGTCATCAGCGTAGGAGATGATGTTGAGGTTGTGTTGGCGTTCGATGGTCGCGAGGGGGCTCATGTATACGTTGAAGAGGGTGGGGCTGAGTGAAGATCCTTGTGGCACGCCGCAAATGACTTCAGTGGCCTCTGCTTTGAATGGTGGAAGGCGGACTCTCTGAGTTCTTCCGGAAAGGAACGAGGAGATCCATTCCAGTGCTTTTCCTTGGATTCCGATGTTTCTGAGGCGTAGTAGCAGGGTGCTATGACAGACTGTGTCGAAGGCTGCGGAGAGGTCAAGGAGGATGAGGGCGACTGTGTCTCCATTGTCCAGTAGAGTGCGAATGTCGTCTGTAGCTGCGATGAGTGCGGTCTCAGTGCTGTGTTTTGCTCGGAATCCGGACTGTGAGGAGTCGAGGGATTTGTTGGTTTCGAGAAAGGCGGCGAGCTGGTTGTTGATGGCTTTCTCGATGACTTTGGCCGGGAACGGAAGGAGCGAGATGGGGCGGTAGTTTTTGAGTTCGGTGGGGTCAGCTGTGGGTTTTTTCAGAAGGGCGCTGAGTTCGGCGTGTTTCCAGATTTCCCGGAAGGTGGCGGAGTTGAGGGAGCAGTTGATGACGTCTCGGAGGTGTGGTGCAATGATGGAGTCTGCTTTGTTGAAGATGTGGTGTGGGCATGGGTCTCTGGGGGATCCTGAGTGGACGGAGTTCATCAGTCGGATGGTGTCTTCGGTGGAGATTGGGTTCCAGTCATTAAGGATGTTCAAGGGGGGTGAAGGTGCGGCAGAAGGTTGTGTGGGTCGGTCTCCGGGTTGGTTGTTGAAGCTGTTGTGGATGTCTGCGATTTTATTGTGGAAGAACTAAGCTAGGGAATCGCAAAGGGTTTGGGAGGGAGTGATGTCGTTGGAGTTGGCTGAGGGGTTGGTAAATTCTTTGACGATGTTGAATAGTTCCTTGCTGTTGTGGGAGTTGTTGTCTAGTCGGTCTTTGAATGCGGTTTTCTTGGCAGTTCCGATCAGTTGTATGCGGGTGGCGTTTTTGAAGGCGTCCTTGGTGCTGGTGTTTGGGTCTTTTTTCCAGGCCTTCTCAAGGGAGCGACAAAGTTTCTTGGATTTCTTAAGATCCTCGTTGAACCAGGGAGCGTTTTTGCTGCCTAGTTTGATTTGACGTTTTTTCAAAGGTGCTAGGTTGTCGGCGCTGTTAGTTAGCCATTGAGTGAAGTTAATGGCTGCTTGGTTGGGGTTCGAAGAGTGGGCAGGGGGGTTTTGAAGAAGCGATGAGGAGATCTGATCAGTGGTGATTTTGTTCCAGTTTCTTCGCAGAGTAGGTTGAGGATGGTTGTGGGTTGTGATCTTTTTGTAGGAGAAGTGAACGCAGCTGTGGTCCGTCCAATGGAGAACTGTGGTGTGACTGAAGGAGATATGTTTGCTGGAGGTGAAGATGGGATCGATTGTGTGACCTGCGTAGTGAGTGGGGGTATTAACAAGTTGTTTGAGTCCGAGGTTGGCGAGATTGTCCAGAATGGTGGTGGCGTTGCTGTCGTTGCTCTTTTCCAGGTGAAAATTGAGGTCTCCTAATAGAATGTAGTCCTCGGAGGGGAGGGCGTGTGGGGTGATAAAGTCAGTGATGTCTTCACTGAATTGTGCACGGGGTCCAGGTGGCCTGTAGAGGAGGGTGCCTCTGAGTGTGGTCTTGGGGTCGGTGTGGATCTGGAAGTGAAGGTGTTCGGTGTTCGCGAGGTTGATGTCTGAGCTGGTTGAGATGCGGATGGAATTCTTATGGACGATTGCGATGCCTCCTCCTGTTTGTTTGGTGCGGTCCTTACGGATGATCTTGTAGCCGTCCGGGATGGCAATGGTGATGTCTGGGGCTGAGGAGGCGTTCATCCATGTTTCTGTTAGGAAGGCGACGTCCGGAGAGATGGTGTCTAGTAGATTCCACAGGTCGATGGCGTGTCTGTGGACCGAGCGGGTGTTGAGCAGGATGCATTTAAGGTGGTTAGTGTCGAAGCTCTGTTTGGTGTTCGTGGATGAGGAGTTGGTCTTGGTGCCGTCATACTTACAGGAGTTGCAAGTGAAGGGTCCATGGGTGTGTCCAGGAGCGGCTTGGGTGCAGTTAGGGAGTCGGCCGGGGTTTAGGGCAAGGAGGGTAGAGGCGTCGTAAGTAATGCGGGTGGGGAGGGTGGTACGGGGGCCAGGGAGTCTGGTGCTGGGCGCGGGCTTGGCGCGGACGGGCTTAGACGGCCTTACCTTTGGCGCACCTTCGGCGCAACTGGGGCGTGAACGCTGCGTGCAAGTGCTACTGACATAAATGGGTGGAGGGGGAGGGGCGAGGGGAGCTCAGCTGGGAGGCGGGGCGGGCTCTAGAGGACGGGCTTGCAGGGAAAACAACAACAACGAAATGGCGGCGGATGGTAAAGCACTATCAACAAAGCGCCAGAGATGAGTGCAACGAAGGCACAGTGAAAGTAAATGCGCAACAAGTAATTGTATGCTGAAAGAATGAGGCAGACTTCAATAGTTATCGTCACAGCAGTCGCAGTGCAATTATCGCGCTTCAAGTTTATATGCCAGATCTCAAGCGCAGCCCAGTGCAATTATCACGTTACAAGTTTAAAAGCCAGGTCCCAAGCGCAGTGCAACGATACCAGTTCAAGCAGGGAGCCAGGGGAGCGACCGCTCACAGCATCGATGAGACAGTCACGTCATGGAGAGTGAGAGGAGAGAGAGAAGGGAGAGAGAGAGAGAAGGGAGAGAGAGTGGAGGGAGACAGTGGAGGGAGAGGGAGAGAGAGAGGGAGGGGAGTACGAGTGGAGAGAGAGACAGTAGAGAGAGTGTGGAGAGAGAGACAGTGGAGATAGAGTGGACAGTTGAGAGAGAGAATGGAGAGAGAGAGATAGAGTGGAGAGAGAGTAGAAACTGACTGACTCAGAGACTGAATACTGACTGACCGAGAGACTGACTAGCTGAGAGACTGACAGAAAGAGAGATAGAGAGACTGACAGAGAGACAGACTGACTGACAGAGAGAGACTGAAAGACAGAGAGACTGAATGACTGACAGAGAGAGAGACTGACTCACTGAGAGAGAGAGAGAGAGAGAGAAAGAGAGACTGATGGAATTGGGGTCACAGTGTGTATGAAGCTACGCAATGCCTCTTATGATTGCTATTGTCTACTAATAAAAATGTATTAGCAAAATGTGCTCTTTGTAGTTACATCTGCTTTTGAAATACTGCATTGTCGCAATGTCTAATGTTTTAAAATGGAAACGAGAAGGAGCAGTGGATGCACTTTTGCTAAAACTGAACGATGAGTGGGCCCGATATTGTATATCATGACAGGAGTCTGCATCAGGAAACCCACCTAAAATTGGGCAAACTTCCCTGGCGTACTGATGGCAGGGACCCTGTAATGAATGGACCACCACCTATGATAGCCTGCTGGCAGACTAAGCCCAACATTTGACCCCACCATCCAGTGTTACTTATAACGGCTGGATTGGTGACAGTGGCGTAACAATAGCCCCGCATCCCCTGCAGTATGGCGGGTCGCTGGCCTGAGAGCTCTAGACTGGCACGGAGGATGGGAGGGGGGCCCCCTCCATGTAGTTTGCAGGTGGGCCCCCTCAAGTTTCGTTACGCCACTGCTGTGTGGCTGCATTTAAAGGAATAAAAAAACACAGTCAGCTAAAAGATGCAGTCAATCAGTCAGCACCCTGACCTGCTGCCATGCAGCTTTCTAGTAATTATTTTAAAGCAATAATTCTAAGAAATTGATTGGTACCACTTGCTTCAACTGGGGCACAAGGAGAGCGATATTGGAACTCTCGTTGTTTAAATCTAATTACAGAACAGCTAGGATTGAAAAACAATTATTGTGTTGCTTGCTACCGATTGTTTTTCTACCATTGTGAGTAAAGGAATGAATTCCGCAGGCTTGAAAACCGGGGCTGGATAAAAGAGTTGTGGAAAGTGCATTGCATGCATTTGAAGAAACAAAACAAATAATAAGGTGACTGTGTGTAAAGACGTATTTATTGATTTATGTTGTTGCACAGGCACATTTGTTTATTATTGCTCACATGCACAGCATGTAGGGTTGATGATGTATGCTGGTATCACTAGCGTAATTAAGAAAGGGGCTGCCACAAATAAAGCAAAAGGAGATGAGTGATTGGCACAGGTATGTTTAATGGTACTCACAGGTACCATTTCAGAAAGCACACAGGAATGAGTGTAATGAATGTGCATCAAGAGCGAGAGATGTTGTGTGAAGAGGAGTTGGTTGTGCTTTACAGAAGTTGGCTTGTTGTTATGTTTGCAGCACAAACCTACCAGAGGAGCAACAGAACTCTGAACAACAAGCGGGAGCCCTGAAATGCAAATCAAGAGCATTTACAATAAGGCAGAGTATAGCAAGATCTCTATTTGGTAGGGGGGTGGTACTCTTTGGAGAATTGTCTTTAAATTCTTTCTGAATTGAAGGAAAGTTGGAGGCAGTTTGACGCCGATTGAGATGTTGTTCCAAAACCTGGGTCTGTAGCTGAAGATGTCCTGCCTTCTGGTCTCCTAATTTCTTACATTTCTTTGTCTCCAGTCTGACAATGCCCTGGCTCCTTGTACGACATTCATTTTCTGAGGACGTGAGGTTTTTTTTCTGCATCTATGTACCTGTGTGGTTCTGATTGTCTTGTAGGTGGGTTAGACCTAGACTTTAACATTAGTTCTGAAATCGGCTTCCAATAGGAAGGGTTCACATATCTCTGGAAGTAAATAATGTGGGCTAATGACCTGTATTGGGAATCAGCATGAGCCCTAATAGCACTAGTTTGAGGCTTTTCGTTTGTCTGTCATGTATTACAGTGAGGTACTACGTGATTTTAGGTTTTTTACTAGCACTTCTTAAAGTACAACAGTCAAGTGTGCAGTACCACTGGATAAGCATCCTCATTGTCCTTAAAACTTCACTCCCATAAATCAATTCACCCACCAATCCCCACGTAAAATTCCACCCACACCGACTCTACATACTTAGAGGCATAATTATCAAAGAAGAAAGCAGAGCAGCAAACCACCTTGCTCTGCATAAGTTATGGGCAGGAATCCACCATATTTAACATTATACCGCGCATTTGTGTCATTTCACCACACTGGCGCAAATGTGCTGTAAAGAACCAACGCAGGCAGCCGTGCATTGTTAGCAGGATTGTTTTTGTGCAGGAAGGGATACCTTCCTGCATAAAAACAATCCCCCTGAGGCATTTTTCTCTTTCAATGCATGTTGCGTAATGCAGCACTCATAGAAAGAGGAAATAAACAAGAAATAAAAATATGTCTCCTTGTTTGACTCCCCTGGGGATGCATAGCATTTGACACATTTCTAGGTCTACCAGTAATGGTAAATCTGAGAATGCGCGAATAATCCATGGTCTGTGCATGGGAACACCCACGCTCTACCCATGGAACGCCTTCCTTAAGCAGCAATTTGCACTGTGTTGCATTACTCTAAGTTTATCAAGCCACCCAGGGCCACACAAGGTGGACTTGCGTGGCTTGATAAATCTAACTTAAGATTTGTGTCGCTATTGCGCCCCATCGCATGCCACAAGGGCGACACAACCCTTTCATGAGTATACCCCTTTGTGATTTATACAAAAATGTCAAAACTTCTTGCAGGAGCTGGAGATCCAGTGAGGATTTAAAATGTGGGTGGGACCTGGCTCACGGTCTGAGTGTAGTTTCTGATATGACTGACTATTTTGGATTTGTCCAAGAGTGTTAAAGGTTTGCACACTAGGCATAGCGAGCAGTAGATATCTGTGAAGAGAACTTGACCTTTAGTAAGCTACAAGAATTGATTGGAGTAGGTACATTTTCAGTTTGCTGAGCTGCTTCAGTTGCAGTGCAAGTGCTTCTGACATAAGCGACTATTGATAATTGATTATTAACCAGACTTGAATAAAATGTAATGCTATATAATACGTTAAGTTTGTTGTTTCGGGAAAAAGTGGGAAGTTGGTGGAAAGGTATTGTTTATGGAAGTTTTTTTTTTAAATGAAGATGAAGAATTATTTGTAGGTGTTATAGAGAGTTCTATGATGGAACAATGAGTTCCTGTACCCCGCATACCTAAACAACGCAGTTTCCATAACGACTGTGTCTTAACCACGAATTTCTTTACCACTCATGCCATTACCCTGTTTTTGTGGTAATGGCATGCATGGTAAAGGGCTATGCGTGGCTAAGGTTACCACCCCCATTCCCCTAAAAAGGATCCACCCTCCCCTAATCCCTAAAAACTACCCCATCCCCCTCCCTGAGCCCTAAAAACAACCCCTAAAAACGACCCAACCACCCACCCCTGAAAACTACCCCACCCCCAATACCACGAACCCCCACCCCTAAAAACTACCCCGAACCCACCTTACAACTACACGAACCCCCACCACCCCTTAAAAATACCCCGAACTCCCACCACCCCTGAACACTACCCCGAGCCCCCAGCATCCTTGAAAACTACCCTGAAACCCCTCCACCCCTTAAAACTACCTCGAACCCCCACGGACGTCGTCGTTCTGGAAAGTGTGGTTATGCTTGCGGGATTCCAAAACTCGTGGCTCTGGCCTCATTGTTCCGGATGTTGGATGTTTCCGGTTATAGAGACACAATCAGGCGAGACACAATCAGGTGGCAGATACGAATTTCTGAATGCAATTCAAAACAGGTCTGCCATATTTATGTCTGGAGGGCCCTTGATCTGCTGACGGAGCTGCATTTTATTTCAATATTGGATGAGTGTGAAGCCACTCTGGGGAGAGGCGCCGTGACTCGCTCCTCTCCCCCGAGTTGAGTGGTCGCTCCCCTGTGTCCCTCTGAGACATTTGGTATCGTTGTGCCTCTTTGCATCGCATTACTGCATTATTATTTGCTGCCTGCTGTTTGCCTGATCGCCGCCTAGCTCTACTTGCACTTTAATAGCTAAAATTGCCGATTTCACCCTGTTTGCGCACTGTGCCGCTCTGTATTCATATCTGCATTATTATTTCTGCCTGCTGCCTGCCTGATCGCCGCTTAGCTTTACCTGCAATTCTAAGTGTTATTTCCGCTGTTTTTGACTCTGTTTGTGCGTTTGCTGTACCCCCCCCCCTCCGCCTCCATTTTGTTTGTTGTTGTCGTAGTCTGTAGCCCGCCCCGCCTCCCAGCTGAGACGCCCTCGCCCCTTCCCCTCCACTATCCATATATGACAGTTCTTCCCGCGCGCAGCGTTCACGCGCAGCGACCGCGCCCATTTCGCGCCGAAGGTGCGCCAAAGGTAAGCCCGTCTACGCCCGTCCGTGCCTGGACCGCGCCCAGCGCCAGACCGCCTGCCCCTCGCGCTGCCCAGCCCTCCCGCATTACCTACGATGCCGCCACCCTCCTAGCCCTTAACCCCGGTCGCGCCCCCAACTGCGTCCAAGCCGCTCCTGGACACACCCATGGACCTTTCTCTTGCTACTCCTGCAAATTCATCGGCACCGACAACATCTCCGCTACGACCACACCACAGATTCCCGACCCCAACTACCTACAATGCATCTTGCTCAACACCCGATCGGTCCACAGGCACGCAATTGACCTATGGAATCTACTAGACACCACCTCTCCAGACATCGCCTTCCTAACGGAAACATGGATGAACGCTTCCTCCGCCCCAGACATCACCATTGCCATCCCTGAAGACTTTAAGATCACACGCAAGGACCGTACCGGCCACACAGGAGGAGGAATCGCTATCGTCCATAAAAAATCAATCCACATCTCAACCAGCTCTGACGTCAATCTCGCCAACTCTGAACACCTTCACTTCCAGATCCACATCGACCCCAAGACCACACTCAGAGGCACCCTCCTCTACAGACCACCAGGACCCCGCGCAAAATTCAGTGAAGACATCACGGACTTCATCACTCCACACGCGCTCCCCTCCAAAGATTACATCCTTCTGGGAGACCTCAACTTTCACCTTGAAAAGAACAACGACCGCAACACCACCACCCTCTTGGACAACCTCGCCAACCTCGGACTTAAACAACTGGTCACTTCCCCCACCCACATAGCAGGTCATACTCTCGACCCTATCTTCACCTCCAGCAATCACGTCTCCTTCAGCCACACCACAGATCTCCTCTGGACTGACCACAGCTGCGTTCACTTTACCTACAACAAGCCTAAACTCATCAACCACCCCCAACCAACGCTGCAAAGAAACTGGAACAAAATCACCATCGACCAGATCTCCTCATCACTCCTTCTAAACACCCCAGCCCACTCTTCTAACCCAGACCAAGCCGCCGCCAACTTCGCCCTATGGTTATCCAACAGCGCCGACATCCTAGCACCACTGAAAAAACGTCAAAGCAAATCTGGCAACAAGAAGGCCTCATGGTTCAACGATGATCTTAAGAAGTCCAAGAAACTCTGCCGCTCCCTTGAAAAGGCCTGGAAAAAAGACCCAACCACTAGCACCAAGGACGCCTTCAAAAACGCCACCCGCATACACCACCAACTAATCCGAAAGGCCAAGAAGACAGCATTCAAGGATCGACTAGACAACAACGCCCACAACAGCAAGGAACTTTTCAACATCGTCAAGGAATTCACCAATCCCTCGGCCAACTCCAACGACATCACCCCCTCCCAAGCCCTCTGCGACTCCCTGGCTTTATTCTTCCACAACAAAATTGCAGACATCCACAACAGCTTCAACAACCAACCCGAAGACCAACCCACCCAACCATATGCTGAACATTCACCCCCCTTGAACACCCTTAACGACTGGAACCCAATCTCCACGGAGGACACCATCCGCCTGATGAACTCCATCCACTCAGGATCCCCCACAGACCCATGTCCTCACCACATCTTCAACAAAGCAGACTCCATCATAGCACCACACCTCCGAGACGTCATCAACTGCTCCTTCAACTCCGCCACCTTCCCGGAAAGCTGGAAACACGCTGAACTCACCGCCCTTCTGAAAAAACCCACAGCGGACCCCACCGAACTCAAAAATTACCGCCCCATCTCGCTCCTTCCTTTCCCGTCCAAAGTCACCGAGAAAGCTGTCAACAACCAGCTCGCCGCTTTCCTCGAAGCCAACAAATCCCTCGACTCCTCACAGTCTGGCTTCCGAGCTAAACACAGCACTGAGACCGCCCTCATCGCAGCAACAGACGACATTCGAACTCTACTGGACAATGGAGACACAATCGCCCTCATCCTTCTCGACCTCTCTGCAGCCTTCGACACAGTCTGCCACAACACCCTTTTACAACGCCTCAAAAACATCGGAATCCAAGGAAAAGCACTAGAATGGATCACCTCCTTCCTCACCGGAAGAACCCAGAGAGTCCGCCTTCCACCATTCAAGTCCGAGGCCACTGAAGTCATCTGTGGCGTACCACAAGGATCCTCACTCAGTCCCACCCTCTTCAACGTATACATGAGCCCCCTCGCGGCCATCGCCCGCCAACACAACCTCAAAATCATCTCCTACGCGGATGACACTCAACTGATCCTTTCACTCACCAATGACCCTAGCACCGCCAAAACTAACCTACACGAAGGAATGAAAGAAGTTGCCGAATGGATGAAACACAGCCGTCTGAAACTGAACTCAGATAAAACAGAAGTCCTCATATTAGGTACATCCCCCTCTGCATGGGACGACTCCTGGTGGCCGGAAGCCCTTGGAAAAGCACCCATCCCGACGGACCACGCACGGAACCTGGGCGTCATCCTGGACTCCTCACTCTCAATGACCAGACAAGTCAACGCCGTCTCATCATCCTGCTTCAACATCCTTCGCATGCTCAAAAAAACATTTCGCTGGATCCCCACCGAAACCAGAAAAACAGTCACCCACGCTCTGGTCACGAGCCGTCTGGACTACGGAAACACCCTCTACGCAGGTACTACCGCTAAACTCCAGAAAAAACTCCAACGAATCCAAAACGCCTCAGCCAGGATCATATTAGACATCCCGCGTAACGAACACATCTCTGGTCACCTGAAAAACCTCCACTGGCTACCCGTCAATAAGAGGATCACTTTCCGACTTCTGACCCACGCACACAAGGCACTCTACGAAATCGGACCAGAATGCCTCAACTCACGACTGTCCTTCTACACCCCCCCCCGCCAACTACGATCCTCCAACCAAGCCCTCGCCACTGTACCTCGCATCAACAAGACCACCAGGATCTACCTCCCATGGTGGTCTTGTTGATGCGAGGTACATGGTCGCGGTGCTTGTTTTGAGGAATCTCATACCTGGCGGCTAAAACATGGAACTCACTTCCCACTTACCTTCGCCTTACCCAGAACCACCTAGCATTCAGAAAGCAACTTAAAACGTGGATATTTGACAAGTAATCCTCCTCCCCTCCCTAAGCGCCTTGAGACCCTCTGGGTATGTAGTGCGCTATATAAATGTTATGACTTATGACTGACTCTAACTCCAACAGGGTCACTTAGACATGAGTGATAGTGTAAAAAAACGGGATACTAATTTGTGCAAATATAGTTTGTGTGCGAGACTTACAATTTTTGCCACCTAATTAGGGGGAAATATACACTTACTCACCAAAGGATATGCCGGTTGCACCAGGACACTTCTGTACTGAGTTTTACCATTGGTGTCTAAATGGCCCCTTAAGTGTTGAAATGAGGGAAAGAACACTCAACACCCGTAAAAAAATGCATTATAACGTGTCATTGAACTACATAGATAGTGGAAAAAGGTATGAAAAATCCCTTTATATAGGCAGTTCAATAGACCATGGCTCTATAAGATGCGCTGGTTGGAATGTTACTCCTTTAAGTGACAACATTGCAATTGGGTAAATTATCTTGTACCAGCTGTGGTGTGCGCTCTAGTCTATGTGCGCATACGCGATGACGCGGTGACGCACTAGACTAGAGCGGAGAGGCCGCGCATGCGCAGGAGCGAGAGGAGATAGGCGCGAAAGACAAGAGCGGCAGTTGGCGACCGGAGCTGGGGACAGTTAGACGCTCGGCGCCCTTAGCTCTGTGATATATACATAAATGTATGAAAATAAACCTGTGTTAATTACAATACTGGCTCAGAGTGATCAGTGGAGGAAATAACATTACAGTGGCGACGAGGGTGGGACTTGGACACCACCCGGTGCAAGGACGACAGCAGACACCCCCACAGCCATCCTCAAGAGTCAGCAAGGCTAATCACCGGCAAAGAAGAGCTAAAGGGCGTGGCAGCAGCGCAGCATCAAGGCAATAAGCTGAACACCAACCACACAAGACAGGTCAGTGTGGCCCTAGACTTCAGGAGCCCCCAGGCTGCACCCTGGCAACCAAGGGAGACTCCCCAGAGCCAGAGGAAAGGGGGGAGAGTGCACAGTCTGCGCACAAGGCGAGAAGTACAACCCCAGGGAGCCCAAGGGGCCAAAGTGACGCATCAGTGAGCGCAGGAGTGTCAGGTGAACCCACTCAAAGGAGGGTCCAGGAAGGAAGACCCAGAAGTGAGGAAAGAATGGCGAATCAGGCGTCGGCCCTGATGGCTCCAGTTCCGTTTCTACCGAGACCAGGTGAACCCCAACTCAAATGGGAAGACTGGAAAGATTATTTCCTAAATTACATTGAGGCTCTAGGTGATGAAAGCGAAAGTGAGTTCACGCCGGAAAGAAAAAAGAGACTGTTGCTCCACAACTTAGGCCCAGAAGGGGTGAGAGTGTTTAAGAACCTGGTGCCCAAAGAGAGGGGTGCAGCGGAGACGGATGTGTTTGCAAATGCACTAGATGACCTGGACTGCCATTACCGCCCAGCGGTCTGCGTCTCGATAGACCGCTATAACTTCCAACAGCGGAAACAGGAGGCGGGAGAGTCCATTGATGATTACGTGGCAGCCCTTCGCCGTCTGGCAATCACATGTAGGTATGGCAACCTGCAGGATGAGTACATTAAGGACCAGATTGTAATGCACACCACCAGCAGGTCGGTGCAAGACAAGCTGTGGGCAATGAATGAGACAACCCTGAAAGAAGTGGTGGCGATGGTCAAAAAGGCCGAAATGTCGAAGAGAGGCGCAGACGCGGCGAAAAGGGAAAGTGGCCCAAGACAGATGGTCAACAAGATTGAGGAGGCACCACAATCCAGTAAACCCAAAAGTAACTACGGGGACCCGAGGAAAGATATGAGAGGAGCTGGGAAACAGGTGACTCGCTCTGGCCAGGGATCAAAATTCGCATGCTACAGATGTGGTAGTGCAGCACACGCGGCCCAGGACCGGCGTTGTCCCGCGTTCCGCGCCAGGTGCTCGTTCTGTGGGTTGACTGGCCATTTCGAAAAAGTCTGCCGAAAGAAAGGGGCGAAGTCCATGGTTAAGTGCATCGATGCAGCAGCGGCCAACGTAAGTGAGGAAGACGAAGTGGATGATGATGATCTAGTCCTGTGCATAGAGGATCAAGTTTTGGACGTGTCCGGCAAGCGAAGAGACAAGCCCCGCACCGACATGCTCATTGGGGGCGTCAAAGTACACGTGGCCGTGGATTCTGGATCCCCCTGGACCATTGTACAAAGGTCGATATGGGAAGAGGACTTCGTGCCTGCCATAGGTCCTGACTTGATGCCGCCGGACATCAGACCCATCTCGTATACTGAGAATACCATCCCCCTGGTTGGGTGCAGGGACTTGGAGTTCGAATTCCGAGGACGGTCAGCCACGTGCACCCTGTATGTAGCTGAAAAAGGCCCATCGGTACTGGGATGGAGAGATGCAGGTGATCTCGGTATCATCCTCAACCCTGGGGGGAAAGAACAGATCCTGCTAACAGACGAATGGCCCCTTTCGAAGGAGGAGGATTGGAAGGTGGCATACTCCAAAGTATTTGAGGGCACAGTTGGAAAACTGGACAAATTCGTGCACAAGATGGTCATCAAGGAGGGAGCAGTGCCAGTGGTGCATAAAGTACGGAACATACCGATGTCTACGAGCGAGGCGGTGCGCCAAGAACTAATGAGGTTGGAAGAGCAAGACATCATTGAACCAGTGGACAGTGCGGAATGGCTATCGCCCTTGGTGGTAGTTAAGAAGCCGAACGGCAAGGTCAGGCTCTGCGTGGACCTAAGGGAGCTCAACAAAAGCCTTGTAGTGGAGAGATTTCCTCTCCCCAGAATAGATGAGATGCTGGCGAGGACTAAAGGGATCAACCATTTCTCCACCATAGACCTGACGTCTGCGTACTACCAGATAGAATTGCATCCATCGAGCAGGAAGTACACAGCCTTCATAACGCCCTTTGGATGCTACCAATTCAAGAGAATGCCGTTCGGCCTGGCATCCGCTGCGGCCGTGTTCCAGAAACTTATGCATAGGTTGTTCAAGGACATTCCGGGAGTGCAATACTTCCAAGATGACATATTAGTGATGGGCTCCGACAAAAGCGAACACGACAGGAAGCTACACCGAGTGCTGGGAGTGCTGCAAAGCAGGGGATTGACGGCGGAATGGAGCAAGTGTAGAATAGGGTCCCGCTCTGTGACCTACCTGGGGCACGAGATAGGGACGCATGGCATATCACCGAAGGAACAAAATGTGAAAGCAATTAAAGATGCCAAGGCTCCAACTACCAAAGAGGAAGTGCGGTCATTCCTTGGAATGGCCGAGTATTACAGCCGGTTTGTCAGACATTTTGCCACCAGAACGCACCGGATGAGACAACTAATCAGGAACAATGCAAAGTTCGTATGGGATGCGGAGGCCCAATCCGAATTCGAGTCCATTAAAGACTGTATCAGCCACGCCATCCCGCTGCAAGGGTATGTCCCCACCGGAAAAACAGTGGTGACAACTGACGCAAGTGACAAGGGCCTGGGAGCTGTCTTGGCGCAAGAAAGGGAAGATGGTGCCAAGGAAACGATCTGTTTTGCATCCAGGGCGCTGTCCCCGACGGAACAACGGTACAGCGTAATCGAAAAAGAGATGCTGGCGGTCACATGGGCACTGAGCAAGTTTCGTCAGTTCATATGGGGCACAAGATTCAGGCTCCAAACGGATCACAAGCCACTTATCAAGGTGTTGACGTCATCGGGTCATGACACGGCCACCCCGAGGATAGCGAAGATGACCTTAAAGTTGCTGGACTATACATATGATGTAGAATACCTTCCAGGTACACAGAACAAAGTAGCTGATTACCTCAGCCGGGCGGCAGCAATGGAGGAGGCGCCAGGTGAGGCCCAGGACACAGAGGAGATGGTAGCCAGCATGGAGGACCACGAAACGTCAATCAGTGCACAAGAATGGCAGGCAGCTTATGAGCTCGATGAGGAAAAGATGGAAGTAAGGAAACACCTTACCATGGGCTGGCCGGACAAGAAGAAGCTCAAGGAAGGTGTGCGACGATTTTATGAAATGAGGGAGGAACTATCCCTGAGTGACTCAGGAATATTCTTGTACAGAGGAGAGAAAGTGGTGCCCCCAGTGACACTGATACCAAGACTGCTGAATTTGCTCCATGAGGGGCATTTGGGCATCGTAAAAACCAAGGCGTTGGTCAAACAGATGTATTGGTGGCCGGGAATGGATAATCACATAGAGAGGCAAGTGAGGGAGTGTGAACAGTGCCAGGGCGCGGATAAGGTGCTTCGGCCACTCAGACCAGCTCTAGGGAAGTTCGACACCCCACGAGGCCCGTGGGAAGAAGTGGCCATTGACATTCTGGGGCCTGTGCTGGACAGCAGAGGAGTGAATAAGTACATTTGCGTGATAATTGACAAGTACTCCAAGTGGCCGGAAATAGACTTACAAGAGTCGATGGACACGGAGACGATCCTTAAGTTTCTAACCTCGGTGTTCCTCAGAGAAGGAATACCCAAATCCATTCTTAGTGACAATGGACCGCAATTTGTGTCAGACAAGTGGGGAAGATACATGAAGAGGAATGGGATCGAAGTGAAACACACGGCCGTGTACCATCCGGCTTGCAACGGCCAGGTCGAAAGGTTTAACAGGGTGCTCATGGGTTCCATCCAGGCGGCCATTTCGCAAGGAAAAGACTGGGAGATGGAAGTGATGAACATGCTGTGGGCTTACCGGATAACGCCCTCGGTGGTGGGGTACAGTCCGTTCCAAGTGCTTAGGGGACGTCATCCCTTCACTCGGGACAATGTGGCATGGCGGGAGAAGACCATCACCAGCAAGTGGTCCCCGGCGGTGGTGCAACACAACCTGGAGAAGGCCCAGAGGATCTACGCAGCCCACTATGACAAGCGACGAAGCACAAAGGACACGGCATTGGAAAAAGGGGAGTGGGTTAGGATCAAACTTCCCACTCTGCAAAAGAAAGGCGAAAGTAAGTTCAGCCAGCCGCTACAAGTCAAGGAAGTGCGTGGTAGGGCGGCTCTCCTCAGTGATGGAAAGGTCTGGTCGCAAGACCGCATGGCCAGAGTCAACAAAATATTGGTTTGGCCCAAGGTTGAGGTGGAAGAGAGTAGCAGGAATGACCAGGAGGCCAGATCCTTCGCGGAGCAAGGCACGGATAACCATGAAGAAGGCGCAAAGGCCGACAGTGAAATGGAAGCCTGGGGAGCCAGGTTGTCCGAGGGCCGTGATGAACAGGTGAACGCAGACCAGAGAGCAGATGCGAGAGAAGCTGGGGTGTCCCGAGGAGAGACAGAAGTGTCAGAGAGCATACCGGTAAGACACACCCGCAGTGGAAGGGCAGTTATTGTGCCCTCTCGTTATAGAGACTTTGATATGGAAGGACATTAGATGGGCTATGCCCCCCCTGGGTTCCCCACCAAGACTATTCTCAGTTGAGGACACCCAACCTGGTGGGAGGGGGGAACATGCTTCTGTTTTCATTAAAGGAGGGAGATATGTGGTGTGCGCTCTAGTCTATGTGCGCATACGCGATGACGCGGTGACGCACTAGACTAGAGCGGAGAGGCCGCGCATGCGCAGGAGCGAGAGGAGATAGGCGCGAAAGACAAGAGCGGCAGTTGGCGACCGGAGCTGGGGACAGTTAGACGCTCGGCGCCCTTAGCTCTGTGATATATACATAAATGTATGAAAATAAACCTGTGTTAATTACAATACTGGCTCAGAGTGATCAGTGGAGGAAATAACATTACACCAGCATGGACTAATGTATACGGCTTTTTTGGCGATGTGATCTTCTCCATGGGCTCACAGATACATATACACACATACTTTATGGCTAGTCCTGGCCACGTGTAAACTATAGCCTAGTATTTCAACTTAGAAATCCATCTCCACTGCTGTAAAATATCAGATTACACAACACAATTCATGTCCTTTCAACCTTAACTCTGCTTTCTTGTGGTGACTGTCCCCTGCTACCGAGTTCGTTATGATAGGCCAGCACCCTGGCGTTGTGCAGAGTGTGACGTTTGCGTTAATGTGCGCAGTTTAGGGAAAGTGTTAGCCGCCCGGTGTTATAGGCAGTCATGCGAAAGGACGACTTACAGCCGCTTCGGGGAGGTCCTCGGCTCCCGGAAGACTCTCTGGTGAGCCATGCTGATTTAATGCCATGCTTCACAGTACCAACCGCTGGGTCCCATTTCAGCTCTCATTAAGAAGTCCAGGGCTTCATTAAAGTACGGGCAATTACCAGGGGGGAGACTTGCATCTCCGACGGAAAAGAAGCGGCTTTCAATTTAAGTCACTTCTTATAGAGATCCTCAGTTAGGGCCACGGCGTATGCGCTGAGAGCCTGTGACAGGAAATGTCAGCATCAAGGATTATGCGCGGAATGGAAAGAAGCGCATCGTCAGCCAGGGATCCTGGGAGAAGAATGCTTGTTTACATTTCAGCTCAAGTAGAAAGATGCGAGGAGAGCGTGCGCCGCCTCTCACGTTGCAGAGTTTGTAGAGGGCCCCCTGTCCACGCGATGACGAAAGTGTGACGAAGGCGATGATTTAAACATTAGGAGTACACGGACTGATGGTAGGCGTGGTGATGCGTTTTGTGCGCATGCGCACCGTTACTACGCATGCGCAAAGCGAGGGGGTTACAGAGCGCGATAGAACACCGGTTCAAACTTTACAGATGTGAAAAAGATTTTAATGTTGAGGAGAGGGGTTAGAAAGAGGAGGTAAGTGAGAGGAAAAGCGTCGCAAAATGTAAACAAACAAGCGTTGACAAAACCAGTCGATCTCTACCTAGATTGATGGAAAGGCGTGGTTTGCTAGAACTGATAAAGACATGCAATGTGAAGTGATCATGCTGTATGCTATTGTTTATCTTAGAGGCTGACACAAGGCTGTTGTTCTTAACAATCGCGTGGACGTCACTTTTACATAGCATTGTTGTATTTTTGAGCAGTTGTTGCGTTTTTTGAAGCTGCTTATGTTGTAAAGACACATATAAGTAGGAGTAGGGTGAGAGGTAAGACCAACTTTATGTTAAGGTGCTTAAAGATGTTAAGGTAATCACAGCGCCTGGATACCCTCCCGGGTGAATAGCCGCGCTTGATTGACGGTGTGCGTAGCGCATTTATGCCAGCATATGCTTCAGAGCGTGACACTACCATACGATTGAAATGTAACGGACCCATCTCTTTCATGTTTTCGCATATCACCCCAATAAGTCTATGTACGCCGACATTTATTTCAGAACAAGAAATTCGGGGATTTTGACAAAATAATTAGGGAATGGACTTCTGTTGAAGCAGAGACAATTTCAGGCAGGAAATGTCTAAAATAAAGACATTTTTGTTTTAAAAAAATCTGGAGTCTCTCGCCAGAATCGGGTCTGTTTGCATGTATGATAAGTCCCCAGGATAAAGTGGAAACCCCCGCCCACTGCCCCTCACAAGGCTGGACTGGTCCTACTGGGCATGGGGTGTTTCCCTGGGGCGCTGGAAGGGTCGGGGGCTGGTTTTGTTACTGGGGGCCGTTTTTTGTAGTAGTGCAGCTGTTTTAAAAACACCAGCTGCAGAGTTCCTTGTGTATCCAGTAGTTTTCATGCAACAGTAAAAGTATCAGGATAACTCTGATGGTTAATGTACCTGCTTGAGCGGGATCAGAGTTTTATCTAGTGGCAGATTTGACTCTTTTAAGGCACGGCGGATAAAATATGCCCGCTTCAAAGGACATGTACCATGCAGAGCACAGAACAGTATTTTATGTGCATCGCTTAGTGGGTTACTACTTTAGTCACAGAGATGCGTTTCTCACGGTGCAGTTCTTAAGTCACAATCATAATCTAGGACAGTGAGCTATAAACTTTCATCAAAGAGCTACATGCACACCACATGGTACAGGTTAGAAAGTATTTTTTTTTAGTCTTTCATTATCATGTTGCTAAAAAAGGATTTGTTTGGGTAGAAATAAATTCTTATTAGTAAAGCCAACCCTAGCCACTGTGTTAAGTTCTGAATCCTGCGTTTGTGCTTCTCCACATCAAGCAATCTTTAAAAAATGCCTACCAGTATGGATGACGTGAATCCTACACCTTGTATTTTCCTTTGTAACATATTCTATACACTGATTTACACATGTATTATTCACTGTCTCTGTATTTGTGTGTGATGTAAAGTGCTACGATATCCTACACTGGTATGAGAGGTCCTTTAAACATGCAAAATACACATGAGAGAGGGGCTATGGAGAGATGAGAGGCACTGTTGGAGGGTGATAGTGTGGGAATTATTTAAGAGCCCCAACAAAGATTGTTGAATCCTGGTGCACTCTAAGGTCATCATTGACTATGCTTTAAAAGCTTATACAATTGAATATATATAATGAAAATTGTGTTCTAGATTGGCCCATTTTTGCCCACATTTTCTTTGGGGGTGGGGGCAAAACCATCCCTGTAGTGGCCAGGTTAAATTGCTGCACTTCCTATTCACCGTAGGGGGCTGGTCTGACAAAATGTGACAGGGCTGCTTTGGGTTAACAGTACAGCCATGCCTGGTCGACACGCTTCTCCGCTGTCTGTCATAAAATACAAGAGGAATATTAAAACGGGTGCAATCAAATGTGACTTCCTGTAATGCCCAGGATAAGCATGCCACCTCTGCGACAGTGTTGTCTGCCTCCATAGCACATACGCAATATCACAGGCATCCCGATTGAACCCTTTAGCTGACCCTGCATAGTTTGGGTGGAGTTGTAGAAGCGAAACCATATGGAGATTTAAAATGTGGACGCAATCTTTTATTTTTTTTTATTGAACCTTTATTTGTAGCAAATCAGAGTACAGAGATGGGCCTACAACCATCTCGGCCGGCCGCTAGTAAAGTCAAAACATTGCGAGCGAGAAGCATTGTGGCAACAATTCAAGGCACAGGATAATACAGCAACAGTACAGAATTCGGATGCGGCATAGCAGCTCGAGTAAGGATATGAAAGGTTCATCTTACTAAGAAGGAGCAAAAAGAAGCGTCACGCAATCACACGCATTCCCACGATAGTGCGTAAATCAGGATAGATGAAACAGTGTCTATACGATGAGGGGGGCCCCAGGGGACAAAATATACATAACAGGAGAAGCAAAGGCACAGCCCCAGCATACAAAAGGTCCGAACCCACCCTTCAGCGCCATACACACCGCAAGAAACACAGGCAACGACGACAACTGAGAAAAAGAAAGACTAAAGGGCCATAATAACGAACACAAACATACGCCCCGCCCGCAACCCCCACCCTGCACACCCGCAGAAGGTCATGGCCTACCCCCCAGCCGCGTGCCTGTCGCCCTAATAGAACCCGAAATATAGAAAGATAGAAAAGAAGGAAAACAAAAAGAAAAAGAGAGAAATGGAGGAGGACCCCCAATGCGCCGCTCGGCCCCGCCCTGCCCCCCAACACTACGAAAATCCCAAAAAGGAGTCAATACCACAAGGAAGATCAATAGAGCCTGGGGACAGGAACAAAAAATAGCAATCACAGATATCCACGACACCGCCCGTCAATAAGAAAGCAAATAGATGACAGGCCACCTCAGCCCTGACCCTGTCTGATAAGAATACTGCCTGAAGTTCTATCAATAAGCAACGGGAAGCACAGTCTCGAAGGTCCGAGCAGGATAGGTGGGCCCGGACGGAACAAGGCCATAAAAAAGCATAATAATTCAAAGCCACCCAAATACAGACAGTAAAGATAAGGCAACCACAGCGCCGGTCCCATGAACTTCCAAAAGCTGACACAAAAGAACAGCATCAAGGAGGAGAAAGTCAAACAGTCCGGCCATGGCCGCGAACCCCCGGGGCCAGTCCAATAAGGAAAACAGCGCTCCACTCCCAGCCGCCAGTCAAACATGTGCCCCAAGGATAAAGTCATACAGGCGATCAAGACGGCCAGCACGGGCAAAGAAGTCCGGGCCCCAAGCGGCCCGAGGAGCCTCCGAGGAACCAAAACCTTCCCCACAGAAGCAGCAGCATGGTCAACGGCCGAGTCCCGGAGTAGGACCATGGTCATCATAGGTAGCGAAACAGCGATGGCATCCAGTCTTGTACCCAGGACTCGGGCATAGCAATCAACAGTCTCCTGCAAAGCCGTTAAGGCAGCCAACACATCACAGGGTGTGAACTCCGTCGTGCGATGCGGGCATCCCTGTCCCATCTCTGCAACAGCCGCCCGGCCCGGACGTGAGCCGCGAAGAAAGGCGCCAGCCGCCATCTTGAGCCGATCGGCGCCGGTCCCCTGCACAGATCCAGGGAGCGGGACCGCACCATGGGGACACCGCAGGATGCATCTCCAGGACAAACAAATTGTGGGGCAGGGTCCAGAAAGGAGAGCCACCAAAAGGCTAAAGTCCCGCCGGGCCCCGGGAGTCGCCCACCTATATCAGAGCGATCTCCGGTTATGCCTGGACAACAAACGTTGGGGAGGGGGCAGGAGTCAGGCGCCCCCTCCGATCCCACGCCGCCACTCTGTCCCACGAGGGTCCACGTCGATCAGTTCGTGCCGTTACCGCTGGCAGCGGTCGTTCATAACATCTGCCCCCACCGGCGAGGCGCCGCTCCACCCTCGATGGCCGTCGATGCCGAGGCCGGAGGCCCCGCCTAATCAACGCCCCGGTCCCACCATCGCACGGGCCGCAAAGCAGACGGGGAGATTTCCCAGGATCGGCGGCACGTAGATGCTCCGGAAGCAGACGGTAGGTGTTCGCTTTCTCTCCGTAGGCAAAAGAGGGCACTTTGGGTCAGGATATTCGACAGGATAGTCGTGTGGGGCGAAGGGGCTCGCGGAGCCGAGCGACTATGCGGCCATTTCAGATGGCTGCTTGGCTCCTCCTCTCGTGGACGCAATCTTTAATGAGAATGTCTGCTAAAGCTTGCACTCAGGAGGGGTGGTAGTAAGGCTATATTTCATACCCATAGAAGGCAGATTTAGTGAGCTTCTGTGTGACGTTTCTATATTTACATTGTGCCATGATTGAAACTTCTGCACTTCGTATGTGCTGCTTTGGTTGGTCCTTTAATATTAGCTGACATATTTATTTTATTTATTTATTTATGCGTTTGTATATAGCGCGGACTTTACCCGAAGGCGTCAGAGCGCTTCACAATAGAACAGAAAATTACAGGTGAACAACTTACAAAAGCAGACGTAAACATGAGGTAAAAGTGACAATTGTGAGCAAACAATTTATACATACCACAGTTTATAATAACAATATGTTAATAGGAGTACCCCAACTTTTCTAAAGGGGTGGGGAGAGGGTGAGAAATTTCAAAAGGGACCCTAAACGTATTATGATGCATACAAATCATTATCATTATGTTTCAAAATGCCATTGTAGCTCCTTGGAATCTGCTTTCGACAACCCTTTGCGGGCCAACTATAACTGACATAATACTGAACTTGGTTTCTGCATTCATATTCTATCTATGTAAATCACCTTTTTCTGCAATTCAGTTGATACGACATTTGTTGTACTGTATTGTTGTTGCACAGAGATAAAGAGGGCCTTACAACGTTCAACTTGTTTGTAACTCAAACCATTTCTGCTCAAAACTTTACCTCTTTGATTTTAAAAGCTTAAGGAAGCTAGAACCACGAATTGTAAGGTTTCAGCAAGACAAACGGCAGGCTACAACTACGAAAACCAAATAAGAAAGTGCTTAAAGTGAAAAGGAATAACAAAGCACAGTTACTCAAACCACTTCATATTAGACTACTTAATGTGTCTGCTGGTGACAGAAGTGGTTGAGTGACTACAGCTACTTTAAAGCTGCCAGGCATAACTTCCATAATATGACAACAAAGCACTCCCATTTTGTTGGTGTCTCGAAGGGCATGCACTCCTTGGCCTTTCAGCCAATTAGTATTGCTGTAACAGAAAAGGGTTTACATGAGCTGGTCAATCGATAGCCATAAAGTATTCCGTCTTTTAAGTGGTGAGTTTTCAGAATCTGCGAATGTCTCTGATGAGTGGTCACACTTATTCTGGACCTTGTTTGAAATTGACTCTAACTACACTGTCTGAAATGAACGCGTAATGGACTGTAACAAAGGTTATGGACTGAATGGTGAGTGGAGGCAGGGCAGAAAGGTAAAACTTGCTCTTCGTGCGAACGTTATTCTGACAGAGAAAGGGTAGTGACCACTATATAACTTTTATTCTCTGACCCTACCTGTTCCATAGTTCATTAAATAGACACTACATTTCTGTAAGATGAAACACTATATTTTAAAATTATTTGATGAAAACATGGTCTGATGTGTCCACTGAACTTCAAATAATGCAATGGTGTAATACATATAATAGTTATTTTATTCCTTGATAAACACACTGTAGTCATTGCACGCACAATTAGTAATTAATAAATCTTGGTCTGTCTCGTCATTATTATGTTTTTGTAGGTGTTTTAATTTTTTATACAGATCAGTGTCGAGAAGGTCTAATGTAATTGTATACGAGTAGAGACAATATTTCTGTGTAGTATGTCGTTTGTCTTGGACAACAAACCATATAGTATGAGTAAAATCCTCTCCAGATATTTTTAGTGACTTGTGTTTATGAATGTCTGTGCTGAAGGGCTGTAAATTTGTTTGCTCTTGTGAACAGTTGACCACCGCTTGGCCTTCTGAGGCTGTTTTGTTGGGTAGCATTATTAACTGGTTATGTGGCTTCAATGAAATGTTGTGAACTTGTGGGTGTGGTATGTGAAAGCTACTGTGGTTGATATCCGATTATGTGACCATGCACGCATGTTTCCCTTAAAAAGTATAGGAGCTGGAAGCGCTCCAAAATAAGCTACAAACTTCTAAAAAGTAAGTTCGTGCTGGTAGAGCTATATAAGTCTTACTACCTAAGTGCGTAACAGGGCGAACCTTCAAATGGACATACTTAGATTGTTGGTAAGACCCATACAAAGAACATTGGATTCCCATCAAAAGTTTATGTAGATCAAATGTTATCATTTGGTCATCCAAGCAGGGATGGTATGTCTCTTGATCATCGAGACCAGTCCATTACCTTTACTCGATTGGGTCACACCCTCAATCGCTATAGTGACCATGAGAAAAAGATCATGATAGGATCATGTGCAGTGCAAAAAACGAAAAGTGTAGTGAGTATAAAAAAGGGTAAAGGATCAATAATGTGAACTATAGTATAATTTGTCCTTTCCCTTACAAAAACAAGAACCATGCAACAAAGGCAGTCTTAACCATATAACTGCGTATATAAGGCCAACATGTTTCAGCCAGCAGGGACAGGATCCCACGGCTTTCGTCAGGGCCATAGTTCTAAATGTTTGCTACTGCGTAAAAAGTGAAGATTAAATTAATCGTAAAGGATATATGTGTCCAATCCAAAATTCATGTTCCTCTGTGTCAGCTGGTATATCTCATATCTCATATCTATATAAAAAGAAGGAGAAAAAGTAAGTCCTATCTGAAGGGAAACACTGACGCTGGCTTGTCTCAAATAAGCCCATATTTTATAATATTATTACTCACCTGAATTGTACAGAGAGTCAACCTCACCTCTCCTGGAACTCTGCTCAGGAAAAGGGAGGCTCCGCTCTGTAAAAGGCAAGAGAGGGGTGTTGTAGGGAGTGGAGGACAGTAATGGTCTATCCCACTCTCCAAACCAAAATATAACCCCTCTATTACTCAAGCCCCACAAAGCTTTCAAAGAGTCTCAAGTAGAGGAAATGGTCCCATAACCTCACGAGTTCCCCAGCACCCACTAACCGCCATAGCTGTTACAACTAGCTAAGGAACGACTTAAAAAGCCTGGTTTTCCACAATGGTTATATCAAGTCAAATATGTCTAAGATAGATAACCCTGTTTGTATCTTACAGCCTGGCGTAAATCTATGTCTAAGGAAAGAAAAAAACGAACTACTATGTAGCCACTAACCTGTCCGTCGTCGCCTCTTTGCAGGATCTGAGCTGAGGGGGAGGCGACGGTAGCAGAGCCCGGGAGGCTTAAAAAGAGGGAGGAAAACCAGATAAAGGCGGAGTAACCTTTATCTAAATACACCGGAGTGCTCTATAATTTGAGACATGTGGCATTGCTCCTTGGCGCGACGTGGTAATTAGATATAAACCGCTTCTGGAGGAGGCTTACTTTCCTCACTTTCAAGCTGTTTCCAAAATACAGCAGTATTCTCAATAATACGATGAACTATCCCGTTCTATCGCGAGACGTCACTTTGGAACTACAAAATTATGTCATAATACGCTTTCCTGTAGTTTATATGCTTTCCGATTTATAGTTTGCCATATACAAACTCGCTTCAAACCTTGCTTTCATGAAATTAGTGTGAAAGAATCCATAGCAGGAACGTGGAAAAGGGGGGCCTAAAACTCAGAGGAAAATGAACCCGTACCTCTCCAAAGAGACTCGATGTCATAAACTAGTGCAAACAATGTCACTAGTTGAAGACTACCTCATACAGTGTAGTCTATAGAAAAGACCCGCAGCCGGAAAGCTGCTCTAAATAATAAATAACGGGAAAGAAGGGTCTGAGGGAACATTTAAAGACCACCCAGAGTAATATCCCCATACCAGTAATGCTCACCACAAGAAAACCTGGGGTCTGTATAGGAGCTGGAAGCGCTCCAAAATAAGCTACGAACTTCTAAAAAGTAAGTTCGTGCTGGTAGAGCTATATAAGTCTTACTACCTAAATGCGTAACAGGGCGAACCTTCAAATGGACCTACTTAGATTGTTGGTAAGACCCATACAAAGAACATTGGATTCCCATCAAAAGTTTATGTAGATCAAATGTTATCATTTGGTCATCCAAGCAGGGATGGTATGTCTCTTGATCATCGAGACCAGTCCATTACCTTTACTCGATTGGGTCACACCCTCAATCGCTATAGTGACCATGAGAAAAAGATCATGATAGGATCATGTGCAGTGCAAAAAACGAAAAGTGTAGTGAGTATAAAAAAGGGTAAAGGATCAATAATGTGAACTATAGTATAATTTGTCCTTTCCCTTACAAAAACAAGAACCATGCAACAAAGGCAGTCTTAACCATATAACTGCGTATATAAGGCCAACATGTTTCAGCCAGCAGGGACAGGATCCCACGGCTTTCGTCAGGGCCATAGTTCTAAATGTTTGCTACTGCGTAAAAAGTGAAGATTAAATTAATCGTAAAGGATATATGTGTCCAATCCAAAATTCATGTTCCTCTGTGTCAGCTGGTATATCTCATATCTATATAAAAAGAAGGAGAAAAGGTAAGTCCTATCTGAAGGGAAACACTGACGCTGGCTTGTCTCAAATAAGCCCATATTTTATAATATTATTACTCACCTGAATTGTACAGAGAGTCGACCTCACCTCTCCTGGAACTCTGCTCAGGAAAAGGGAGGCTCCGCTCTGTAAAAGGCAAGAGAGGGGTGTTGTAGGGAGTGGAGGACAGTAATGGTCTATCCAACTCTCCAAACCAAAATATAACCCCTCTATTACTCAAGCCCCACAAAGCTTTCAAAGAGTCTCAAGTAGAGGAAATGGTCCCATAACCTCACGAGTTCCCCAGCACCCACTAACCGCCATAGCTGTTACAACTAGCTAAGGAACGACTAACAATCTAAGTAGGTCCATTTGAAGGTTCGCCCTGTTACGCATTTAGGTAGAAAGACTTGTATAGCTCTACCAGCAAGAACTTACTTTTTAGAAGTTCGTAGCTTATTTTGGAGCGCTTCCAGCTCCTATACAGACCCCCAGTTTTTCTTGTGGTGAGCATTACTGGTATGGGGATATTACTCTGGGTGGTCTTTAAATTTTCCCTCAGACCCTTCTTTCCCGTTGTTATTTATTCCTCAAAAAGTAACCTGCAGTGGCATAGACCCAAACTGCTTTTGGAGTCTGGGCGCCCTTTAAAAGTTGTGTAGTGTCTTAGTGTTTGGTTTTAAAGAGCAGTTTCTCCATTGTATAGTTAAGTAGTGATTCATATTCGTTAATGTCATTAACGTGATGTATCTCATAACATCAGCGATCATTGTGGAGAACTTTGTGCGCTGGATTGAGCTGTTACTTTTGTTTCTTAAGGAGTTGATAATGTCCAATTCCAGGTGTGATCGGACCATTATGTTAAGGGGTGTTGTTAGCCAATTATATAGTTTTGAGCTGGTATTGTGCTTGAGTCTGTATCAAGTTTAACCTATCTTTAAGCTAATGCCCTGTGAATTGTACCAATATGTAGTTTAGTGAAAGCATGTGAAAGTGTTATTGAAGTGGCAATTCTTTGCTAGCCGTATGTCTTTGATGTCGTTTGTGCATGATGGTACCAAGGGGCCTGTCTAATGTGTTCTGTTTGTCTGTAGCGGAGCATAAATATATCTGGATATGATTAAGAGGCATTTTTAGAAAGTAAGTGCTGTTGGAAGTTCAGTGGCAGTCGCCCATACTGCATATCGAAATTGTGAGAAGAACAGTTTAATGTGATGTTTTGGTGATTGTGTGGTATATCATGTTGCTATGTGTAGTTGAAAATGTTGTAATAGTTGACTGGGATATATGTGTAGTAATGGATGTTAGTTGTTTCATCAAGAATGTTCTGTTGGATCATGGGTTGTCCTGTTGTGGAAAAGAAAAGTGTGCCACACTTACAATCATAAATATATTGGACCATATACTTAAGATAAAAAACACTTAATGAGTAAGATGGTATATTGCAAGTTCTTGCACATGAGAAAGCAGCAAAAGGGATGATGCTTTGGCATTGTTGTCCCACATCTTGGCAACAACAGGGTGTCAGCATAGCTGTCCTAATGGCTCAGACCCATGTTGTACTGGTTTGGCAAAGGATTCTCAGGGAGAAATGGAGGTGTAATACAGACACCCCCAGCCGACTTGGCCCATCTGCAGTGAGAATCACAGTGCTTGAACTACCTTGGGGTCAGAATATATCACAATCGGACTGACCTCTTTGAAGGAAATGTGGGGCGAGCTCTCAAAGCGCTTAGGACGTCCATCGACTTTTGGAAGTTGTTGCTTCTTTCGTTGGCAGGCAGGATAGCACTCCTGAAGATGATGGCCCTTCCCTGTCTTCTTTATTACTTTGGCACGCTCCCCATATGGATCCTGCATGCATTCTTTCAAGAGTTAGACTCATTGCATTCATCTTGGGGCCGGGACGTAGGCTGGTGGCGTTGGCAACGATGCAGCACCCAGTGACGCCGGGTGGGTTGGCGGTTCATGATTTCGAGACGTATTATAGCCCAACTGTAGTGGCTGATCAGGCGGTTGGCACAGAGGCGAAAACCAGATTGACCTCTGGATCCCTTTGTGCCACCCATGTTGGACCTCCTCCGAGTGTTCCTCCGGGTGAAAAGATCGGCTGGGGCTGACCCGCAGGAATTCAGAGTGCTGGCTAAATGATGGAACAGAGGGCTACAGAAGATACAAGTTAAGACTCCCTACTCACCTGAACTGCCTTTGGAGATGCTGAAGGCACTTCCACATGGCGTCAATTGGTGAAGCCTTGATCACTGGATTGAGGCTGGGACAACGAAAGTAGGAGACCTTTACAGAGAATCCGAGATGCTCCTGTATTAAGAGCTTCGCGCGGAATTCGACTTGCCCCTGTGGCATTTCTTACTGCATAGAGCGCTAACATCTGCGATAAGCAAATATTGACACACAGGAACCACGAAACCGTTGGTGCTATCAGGGGTGTGGAATTTATTAAAATATCTACTTGTCCATGGGGCATTTTGCTTCATAAATCTACTTGTCCTGTAACAAAATCCACTTGTCTCTTTGGTGCCATGTAGTGCGGCGACAAATTATGGCAGCAATCTCATTATATAGGAGCTCTTCTATAGCCTCTCTGATTATGCCAGGGCTCATATCATAGTAGTGTTTTAATACTCGCAATCCCTTTGTTGCCACGTTTCGGCAAATCTACTTACTGGGACTGAAGGTAGTGGTAAGCAATAGTTCCAGGGATTGAATGCCCTTTTGAGTCTGTGAAAACCTACTAACTTGCATGTTTTAAGGGTTTTCAACAACTCTTCTGTAATATTTTCCCATACTGAGAAATGTTGGAAATGTACTCCTGATAATGTCAGACGTAAACCTTCTGCCAGAGTTGGGAAAAAAGTGGTTAGAGGGAAAATTAACTTGCAAATACTCAGGTTTCCGTATGAGCAAATCTACACATGCATATTTGCTCATGCTAAAATGCAGTTCACAAATATTTTCTAGGAGTACAATTTCTTGCCCTACTTCTGTAAATTCTTTTAAATTCACGAAAGCCATATAGCTGCACTTAATGCAAGGAAATATACCAAGGGTGCACTTTTAATTGGGCCCCTAATTTGGTGTGGCGTTAACCATGACCTTTTGGATTTATTAAAATTCTCTCTCTCGCTCTGGATCTGCTAGCTTCACTGCGAGTGACCGCATTCTGCTCTTTCACAAGGAGCATATCGGCACACAAAGTAGTTTTGTTCAATGCCAATAACTAATGTGGCAGTGTGTGCTTTTTGAGACCAAAAACAGTTTTTGCTTTTGCCAATGTTTGTTATAATGGTGAGGGCCAGGCTGCTTTCAATAAGGTTTTACAAAAACCATGGCAAAACAAGTCACGCATTGCTAAAAGTAAAAAGCTGACCACCAACTTCAGACCTACTGGGTTTACCAATGCTTGTTTATTTTTATATTTCCCATAATCTTATGGAAACTGGTTACACTGATTTTCCAATATGAATATTTTTGGGAAATACTAGCATGCATAAACACATTTTACTAAATGATGTTGCATAGAAATCTAACCTGAAATTTTCCAGTAGTTTAGCAATATGTTTTTTCCCTTCTTTCATTTTCTGAGGAACATTTTATATTGAAAGCTAAGAATCATTAATCTTGCTTTCAAGCTTCTCCAAATAGTTGCATCTAATCAGAGAGCACTCTAGGAGCATTATGCATATCCTCATATTGCCAAACTTTGAAACCGTGTGTACACATTTTTATACTGGAACCACTGTCAGTAGTGCAGTCAGAATTTGCATTTACTTAGAGCGCTCACCCTAATAATAAAGGCTTTAAATGAATGAACCATCAATGCAAATTTGAACAGCATTAACATATGCACACAAATATTAACTCCACTGCAGGCAGTGCCCTCCCCTGACCCTTAATGTGGTACTGAAAACTGGCAGCCAAAGGGTTTGTGCTGCAGTGATTAGGCCTACTTGTCCCAAGGACAAAATACACATTAAAACTTGTTGCCCTTGACCCCAAACAATATGTCCTGGGCGTCGGGCTAAAGGAATTCCACATCCCTGTGCTATAAATCTATACTTTACTCTATCTGCAGGCCCATAAAGACAGTTTCTTGCTTGAACAGAGCGCTGTGCACAGATCAACAACAACCGTTGGAAAAACTACACTCCCTGTGGAAGGAGGAGTTGGGTATTCCAATCATGGCGAAGGACTGGGATAAAATCCTGGCTAGAACACTTAAGGTCCAGAGGAATGCACGTTTTAAGCTTATTAACTACTATGTCCTCCATAGATCTTAGCTGACCCCGGAACGCATAGGTAGATATTTCCAGATAGATGACACTGCATGCCCTAGATGCGCGGAGGGGAGGGCACTCATACTACATATGTTCTGGACATGTACCGCACTGCACATGTTCTGGGAAGAGATTCTCCACATGATCGAGAAAGAGGTCTCCTATACCATGGGGCATTGCTTGCTAGAATGGTTCCCCCACACCTCTAACATGAAAGTTACAGGCAAATAGCAAGACTCCGCGTTTGTCCTAGCCAAGCGTAAGATAGAGAGAAATTGGAAAACACCTTGGGGCCCCCCGTATACACACGTGGAGGAACGAGATGATAAAATGGCCATGGTGTGAGGGAAGACTACTGCTGCGAGAGGCTAAGAGAGGGGTGGGGAAAATGTATATAGTCCAAGCTTGGCAGAACATGGCAGATAACTTATCAAACCCAGAGTCGGACACACCTATGGGGTTGCTTGCAGGTTCACAAGAATACAAAAGAAGGGAGGTCCCTTACTCATCCAATCTGGGACAAGGGGAAGTACAAAATAGAAATAGAAGGGTCCCAAGTATACATAAACCGGTTAGGTTTACCTTTCCAAGACCTATATATCCAAAATTACTGGTACACCACTAAGTAAACATAGGCATCACTACCACTAATCGTTCTATTCATGCACTCAGTTATTAACGTGAATTTCGCAAATCTAAGACTAATATCAAGTCACCTTATATAAGACAGTCACAGAGTTTTGCAAGATAAATTCATACAAGTTTATTAAATACAAAGTTGTAGATCAACATTTTATGTTATAATCAGTCTAAAATCACAAAATATATAAAACCAGTTTGACAATACTGTAAATACAAGTAACAAATAAAAGTTAAAAAAGAAACAACTTGTCGACGCAGCGTTTGGGTTTTTTGGAGTTAAAACACCTTCTTCAGGACAGTTTCTTTCGTTTAGCAGCACACTAGGGACCTTTCCATTCTCCCTCATGCGTATAGTTCACGGGCTCTATGTACCACCTTTCTCAGTGTGGGTACTGTATTAGAGTTTACCTTAATTTATCGATGTCAGTCCCCTTAACAAACTACAGCGGAGCCACCGTTTTCAACTGCAGGTGCTCTATCTTGGAGCTGATTTAATGCACAGGCGTGGTTAATATATGACCATCTTCCAAATTTAGTCTTGATTCAACTTTATCATGGATTGCCTTCAAAGTGGAAGCCTCCTGGAAAGGTCTCTTTTCAATTGGGACCAGTCTCCGGGTAAATGGATACGGCCTCCCTGCTCCGTCTGTAGATACAATCACGGCTGACGTCACTCTTCGCCGATTTGAATATCACGAACGATTAGCGGTAGTGATGCCTATGTTTACTTAGTGGTGTACCAATAATTTTGGATATATAGGTCTTGGAAAGGTAAACCTAACCGGTTTATGTATACTTGGGACCCTTCTATTTCTATTTTGTTTCTTGCAGGTTCGCCATGAGTTTCTCTTGATAGGTGAAGCCTTTCATATTTGGGCCTGGTCTGTTGTTCCCCGTGTGCCTATTGAGAAAGAATGATTGTTCATGAATCTTTGACCTATGTCTCTGAAAGCAGAACAAGCAAAATAACATGATTTAAAGACATCTTTATTGCTCACAAAGTGAAAGAGCAATAAAAATGCTCTTAAATCTTGTTATCGTGTCACATTTGCTGGCTTTCGGAGACAGAGGTCAAAAGTCGGTTTGTCTTCATACATTTATTTTTCTTTCTAAGACTTAAGTTACAGGATTTTGTAACATGAACTGTGTGACAATTGAACTGTGCAAAGCATGTTAAATGAAAGGCTGTAAGATGTTAGGCTTTTTTTATAATACCATACTTAAATAGCTACGTGAACTGTTGAAATATTTCAAGTATATTTCTCTAGTTATGAAGACCTATTTTGTAATTTTGTGGTGAAAAAAATATTTTTATAGGATCAAAACAAATTAGAACACTTTACTTGGTGATGTGCAAAATTTAAATATTTATGCTTAAACCCAATTTCCAAACATTGTTTATGCGCTATTACCAGTAAAACTGCATGTTAGTGGGAAAGCTTTGTGGCCATTTCAATGGAAAATATGCTATCTGTAAATGCACTACCACATCATGCTTTGCTAATATATTTATGAAAGGTGAGTTTTTAAACATAAACTGAGAATTATTTCTGCTCTTGCCCAGATGACAATACTATTAGTTAATTAAGAGGCCAGCCCGGTATCATGTGTACCCTATATATGGGCTTGATTCTTGTTATACACTGAGCAAACATTGAGTCTAGTAAATAAAATTAGTTTTTTTGTATAGCAGAAATAGCGAACTTGCATATTTGAAGGTGTTCTCTTATGTGATAATAAAGACAATGACGGCTCCATAAGACAAAATATTTACCAACGGATCACTCAATATGCTACCAGTTCCCCAGGCAAGTACATTACAGTTAGGTCTAGTAGATTATTAAAGTTACTAGACCTGCAGGTCTAGTAACATTTTTATGATTTTTTGAGCCCTGCTACTGTTAACATATACAATGTAACTTCATAGATTCGGATTGAACAACAACGAAAGCAGTGAATGTGGGGTTGAATATCTGAAAATCAATAAATCTGTTTACAAAAAAAAACCAGTGGAAGGTGTATTGTGCCTTCGTGTTATCACCGATATGGAGAGGGGACATCTGAGTATTCCAAAGGGACAGAAGTGACAAGTTGAGACAGAGGCAGATGAGAAACCTTAGAAAAGGTTGCCATGCATGGCTTTTGGGGAGCTGTAGAAGTAACAAAAAGTTATGCAAGGGAGAAGTAATGAACACAATGGCAGAAGGTGTAAAAAAACATAGTGAAAACCTTAGTCATAGTTCTGGCTCAAATGCGACAAACCACTGAAATTCACCAGTTATGGTTAACAAACCACACAACACGTAACTTGCACCGCCCGCTATGTTATGCTTCTGCTAATTATGTTTTAAGCATGGCAGACACCTAGGGGCATATGTACAAGCCCCTATCGCCACCACAACGTCACTTTTTCCGACGTGGTGGCGATAGGGGCTTTGCCTTATTTACAAGGCAGCAGTAAGCCACTTTATGTGGCTTAAAGCTGACTTGTAAGTAAGGCCCCCTTTCACGCTATGGTTAGCGTGAAAGGGGCGGGCAGTGGGTGTTGCGGTGGGCGTTCCACCGCAACACCCATTGATTTTTGGCGCTGCCCCCTACTTACAAGGGCAGCACACATAGGAGGCAGCTCCAAAATTAAGACCAGGCCAAACCTGGTCTTAACTTGGCGAAACGAGGAGAAATGTATTATTTCTCCTCATTTTTGCTTATTTCATGTGTACTGCCTTGTGCAGCACACACGGAAAAAGCAAACTGACATGGATTGTTTATGTACAGGAAGGTCCCCCTTCCTGTACATAAACAATCTGTAAAAAAGTTTTTTTTAAAATCCATTTTGTGTCTTTCATGTGTGCTGCATGATGCAGCACACACAAAAGTTACAAAATGGCACTGCTAAGTGTAACGCCAGCGCAGGGGGAAACGCAAGGCTGCACCATATCCTTGTAAATATGGTGCAGCCTTGCATTTCAGAGGTAGCGGAGTGAGGCGTTAAGCCATGACGGCTAACGTCTCACTCTGCCACTTCCTCTTACATTTGCCCCCATGAGTTTAGGCATGTATTGTGTGCTTTGTTAGCTGTATCCAATGAATTTCAGTGGTTTGTTGCTTTTCAGCCAAACATATAACTCGGTTTTAGGTTTCACCAGCAAATCTATTGTATTTAAAAGGGGCTTTATCCTGCCTTTGCTTTTCACTAGTTCCTGTGCTTGCCACTTACTTTTCCTCCATTTCTATTGGCTTTAGCATACTATTTTCTGTTGTTCCTTGTGTGTTTCTCCTATCAGTGTCCTGTGGACCAATTACTGTTTTAAGCCACTTGGGTAGAACTTCTTTTAAGCATGTCCGCACCCCTGCTGTCACTACAGGATCTACACCCTTGTATAGTCAGCCTTTCAGCTTTGATTAGCTTCTGGTCACATGACTACTCATGTGATTTCTCTCCATGAGCTTAAAAACGGCGTTCATAGGATTAAGGGTGTTACACACCTCTTCATGTCAAGCTGATGCAGTTATCATTCCAGTAGGCTTCTCATTTGTAAGTTTTTTTTAATGAGCTGCGTTTCCATCAATAGCTATATTGCCTGCAAAATAATTATTTACTTGAAATGTAAGTTTTTCGCTTTCAGTTTATTTGCCGCACCAGCGGCTTTGTTGTTCCTCTCCTTAAAATAGCAGCGGGAGCAAATGGGTCTTTGTTTATACTCCTGGTCTGTTATAATATATATTTTGTAATTTAGCTTTATATTCCCTCTTTTTCTTGGACAATAGCGGTTCTGTCTTTTCTTTCTGCATATTAGAAACATTATGACCCCCTCGCTTTGTTTTATCATTGTGTCCCTATGTGGGTGTTTCCCTTATATTGCACAGACAACTTGTTTAAATTCTTAATACACTATAAAACAGTGATTGTACTTTTGTGCTGTTCATGGTCTGTTGAAAACATTGGGTGTTGGCAATAAGCTTTATTGATCGACTTTTTCTTGCCGTAAGAGCGGCTTGGATTTTACTTTCGGTATGTGAGTAACGTTACAAACCGTTCCACTTGTTTCTGCATCCCTATGGATGTCTCACTTACTTTTTATATATATATATGGTTCACTTTCCTGATTTTTGCTCTCTTCTCTTTTGCTTATTATGCTCGACAAGAGTGGTCTCTATGTCATCACCCTTTGGATCACTTTACCTTAATTTTCTTCAGTTTGTGCTTTTGCACAATTTTGATTGTAAAGCTACAATGCAGCCTTTTTAGCTTTCCTCTGCACAGTGCTTGTGATTAGGCTTCACCTGCACAGCCTGTTCTGCTTGTTTCGTGCCCTCTTTTTGCCTTTTATGCTAATATCTTGCCCTCTGTTTTGCTTTTTTCAGCTCGTTTCTTGCCCTTCTCTTGCCGTTCTCTCTCCAGTCACCCAGCACCCCTCCATCCCCTCAGGGCCTACCTAATAGAGGTCCCAATGAGCAGGTCCTCTTGCCAGCTCTCCCTGTGATAGGTCTCCTGTCCAGCTTGCCTGCAGTCCACTACCCTCTTACGGCTTTTTTGCTTGCTGCCCTTTGTGCTTTCTCTGATCGTTTCTCTCTCTGTGTGCTTTCTCTGCTCATTTCTTGCCCTCGGTTTGTGCCTTCTTTGCTCGTTTCCTGCCCTCTGTTGGTGCCTTCTCTGCTCGTTTCTTACCCTCTTTTTGCCTTTTCTGTTAATTGTTTGCCCTCTGGTTTGCTTTTTTCTGCTCTTTTCTTGCCCTCCTTTTTGCTTTTCCTGCTTGTTTCTTGCTCTCTGTTTTGCTTTTTTAGGCTTATTTCTTGCCCTTATTTTTGCGTGTTTCTTGCCCTCTGTTTAGCTTTTCTCCTCGTCTCTGGCCCTCTTTCTGCCGTTTCCCTCCTCCCACCATCCACGCCTCTTCCCAGGACACCCTGCCTGGCGGACTTCAGAAAGAAACTTAAGTCCTGGCTCGCCTGAGACTTTATTTTATGTTATGTTAACAGGGACTTATAAAGCGTATGCTCATCTGCAGGTCTCTTAGCGCTGCGAGAGAGTGACTAAAGGCCAAATGTACAAGCTCACCGCCACCCAAATACTCTTAGGGGTGACAGTGTTGCGCTCCACAAATGATGATTGATTGACTGATTGAAAGTTATATTGATACTAATGTTACTGATAAAAAATGTATGTACACAGTAAAACAATATTGAAATAATAACAGCATCCAGAGAAACTGGTCGAAGCTTTCGGTGTGTGATTGGCAAACTTCTTTGGATAACACCAGACCCCCCATCAACCCGGATCCCACCTCAGCTAATGAAGATTTTAACTTGTGGATTACTAATTCCTTAGATTCGACACTTCCTCTAAGAAAAATGGAGGTGAAATGTAGCTCTAAACCCGCCCCTTGGTACTCCCCGAGCTGCGGCAACTGAAAAGCAAGTGTAGATGTCTTGAAAGGAAATGGAGACTGGATTTCTCCCCTGTCAGTAAAGCCATCTACAGAGATATGATCAGGTCTTACAAAAGGGAGATCAAAGCTGCACAATCAGCCTTTTTCGTAGAGGAAATTAACTTGGCAGCTTCCAAACCGAAAGAAATTTATCGGATTGCTAAGACCCTGCTAAAACTACAAGAACCGCCTCCCAATCCTCTTAACGCACAGGCTCGCTGTGACAAACTGGCTGACTATTTTTCGGAAAAAATACAATCCATATACTCTACTTTTCCCACAGGTTCTGCTCTCTCCCTATCAGCTCCCACACCCCCTCTCCCTCCTTGCATCTCTTTCCTCCTATCACACCAGATATCCTCAATTCCTTGGTCTCACAGGTAAAATCTGGCCCTCCCATCGACCCAGCCCCGCCGCGGACCTTAAAAATGGTGAGTGATTGCATTCTTCCTACTATACTTAACCTTGTTAACTCCTCCCTCATCTCCAGTACAGTCCCGCTTCTCTGGAAACGGGCTATGGTCAGGGCACTATTGAAAAAACCAAACCTGGACCAGGCGGACCCGAAAAACTATCGCCCAATTTCTCTGCTCCCCTGGGTGAGCTAACTGCTCGAAAAACACGTTAACCCCGCTTTAATGAAGTATATCGAATCAAGCCACTTACTTGATAACTTTCCCCAAACACGGGACCGAAACAGCGTTATTGGCAGTGACGGAGGAGGCACGGAAAATCCTGAACCGGGGGGTTCAGCAGCTATAATCCTCCTGGACCTCAGTGCCGCCTTTCGACACTGTCAACCATAGCACGTTACTTCTTCAGCTAGCGAACATCGGGGTGTCGGGAAAAGCTAGATTCTGGCTAGAATCTTTCCTTTCCGACCGCTCCTTCCAAGTGTTCGAGGGTGGCATTACGTCACGGAGCAAACCTCTGATTTGCGGCGTCCCCCAGGGATTGTCTTTGAGCCCAACACTATTTAATGAGCACATGAAGCCACTAACTGAGGTGGTTCGTCCGTACGGAGTAAAAATCATTACGTACGCGGACGACACCCAGCTAGTGGTATCTCTCAGCCAATTGGACTCCAACCCCAGCAATCTCACCACCTGTCTGGAAGAGGCTTCTAGATGGATGACCATGTCTCATCTCAAGCTAAATAGTGATAAAACCGAGCTAATGCTCCTAGGAAATCCCTCACTCTCCGCAATTAAGCTACTCTGGCCTTCCTCACTTGGCCCGCCCCCTGCCTCGAAGGAAAAAATCAAAAGCTTGGGCATTTGGCTTGACAAGGCTCTCAATCTTAATGACCAAGCTGCCAAGTTGTCAGCAACCTGCTTCGGCCTGATCAGGCTTCTACGCAAGATCCTCCCCGTATTGCCCTTGGAAGCCAGGAAGATAATGATTCAGGGACTTATTCTTTCTAGACTGGACTTTGGCAATGCCCTTTATTTGGGCGCCCCCCAGTCCACCCTGAACATGCTACAAACTGTCCAGAATTGTGCAGCCTGTACATTGCTCCAAATTCCACGTCGCATTTCGGCCAAGGCCGGCATTAGAGGCCTTCATTGGCTACCAGTTAGGCGGAGAATCAAATTTAAGTCCTTATGTATTACCCATCGAGATTTTTGGAGGACAGGTCCCCCTATCAATCATTCCCTCGTCACCCCTTATCTTCCCACAAGACAGCTCAGATCATCTACCTTCTTCCTAGCCATGGTTCCCAAGATCAAAAGGGCCAGATGTGGAGGCCGAGCCCTCTCGTATAACGCACCGAGGCTCAGGAACTCCCTCCCCCTCCGCCTTCGGGCAGAATCCAACTTGCTAACTTTTCGTAAGCATTTAAAGACCTTGCTCTTCTCACACCTGGACTAATCCATCAGTCCCCTCTCCTGCTCATGATCTCTGTTAGCGCTAGGACGCCTGGGGGTAACTACCGCGCTTTATAAATCTTCCTTCTATTCTATTCTATTCTAAGTCACTTGCGTTGTGATGTGGCATAGAGCACCAATGCCTGAATTGGCTTAGTATGTTTACGCAGCATATTCTTCCATAGATTGCACCATAACTTACCATTACTTCATTTATTAGCAGCATTAGACCATTTTAATTATGAATACTTTGAATGCATTTGGAGAACCGAGACGAATTATACCGTTACGAACTGTGCTTAATTGGTGCCAGTAGTGGCAGTTCATCGCAACAGCACTAGGGCGACCACCTAACTCCAGGACGCCACACACACTGCCGTCAGTCCTGAACGTTCCACCTGCAAATTGCTCTTTTCAGGTATGTTAGTCTAATTAGATCAATAGAAACGAAGCATTACTTTACCACATAAAATGCATTGGGTGGTCACATAAAAGTCTAGAAGTGTATTATATATACCTGTTATAAATTGCCTTTAATATTGCCACTGTACTGCAGTCTCATGTTTCCAATATGGATTAGCACTTTATTTTTTTATCTCTAAGACTTGCTGCACAACAGCTAGTTCTGCTGTGGAACTTACCTAAAAAACATTGACAAAACCATTGGATTTTGCAGAGGCCGAAAACAATTCATAACACTTTAATGGTGTTTCTTTCACTTATATTGTTCAACTGCTCACCATGCTAAAACTTAAAAAAAAAAGTTATTAATAATCACATAGGTGTAACCTATTGCATTTGTCAATGCTTGTTTAACTGTATTTGTTCCTGTGAATTTCAGTGTTTTTTAATGCTGTACTTAATTTTTAAACCGTGCTGAGCATTGCCGTTCGGTGCCTATAATGTCACAATATTTATACCAATAAATAGCAACACCTAAAACCGCAATGTAATTAAAACCCAACACATACTCAAACCAATACATAATACTACATTCATAATCATCTCTTTCATAGTGCTATGGGCACTGTGTTATGTAATTTCACCGGTACAATTATTTACATTTTTAGGTCGAGCCTATCCCATTCGGTAGGAATGGATAGGGGAGAATTTTAGTGGGCACAATAGGTTCTCAAACCATTGGGAGGATTTAAGACAGTTCACGTGGACACAAGCACGCGCATTTCCCCACATCAAAGACATCAGCCTCCCTCCCACAGGCTTCCCCAGCGTGCGCAGTGCGCGCTGGCTTCACTTCTCCTCCCCCCTAATTGCTTTCACTTTCACGGCCGCCAGGCCGTGAGCTACTTCAAAGGGTTCTGCTGCCCCGCTTCACGGACTCTTCTCAGGCCACCAGCCTTCCCAATACTTGGGTTTCATGGCCCGCTTTGGTTTTCTAAAAAAAAAAACGCGCTTATTCACCGCCTGTTACAGCTATACTTATATTATAGGAATGTTTCCTTTTAATAGTATATTCTCCTCTTTCCGTGTGACATCAAAGAGGAAGCTGCGAGGTTTCATGGCCCGCTTTGGCTTTCTAAAAAACGCGCTTATTCACCGCCTGTTACAGCTCTACCAGCCTGCCCAATACTTTTTTGCAGTTTGTTTTGTGTTTTAGCAGTTTTGATATAGAGAAAATTGAACTCGAAGCTATTGGAATGCTTAACATGGCACCAGTTACATTACACAAGGACACATTCGATTTTTTGTACACACTGGAAGATAACGGGATTTGCCCAGAATCACAGGGTGTCAAGGCAAGCCGACGCCGAGATTAGAACCTGGTTTGCCACACTCAGAAGTCCCAGCCCAGGCCGTGATGTCACATTCTCTCCCCGCGGCCGAAACTTCACAAGCCCGTGTGACATCAAAGAGGAAGCTGCGAGGTTTCATGGCCCGCTTCACCTGTTACAGCTCTACCTATATTATAGGAGTGTTTCCTTTTAATAGTATATTCTCCTCTTTCCGCTTGTTTCACTCTTGATGTAATGCCCTAAATTGCTGCCGCAGCTTTTTCCCCGTCGGTTCCTTTCTTCCCCATTTGTTTCTGGCAGGTTGCTCATCTTTCTTCAACCCTCTGAAACACTTGTCTAAATGTGAACATGATGTGACCACCACAGCATCACTCAGCACCACCACAGCACCACCCCAGCACCACCCCAGCACCACCCCAGCACCACCACAGCACCACTCAGCACCACCACAGCACCACCACAGCGCCACCCCAGCATCACTCAGCGCCACCACATTATCACTCAGCACCACCACATTATCACTCGGCACCACCTCAGGACCACTCAGCACCACCTCAGCACCACTCGGCACCGCCACGCATCACCACAGCACCACTCAGCACCACCACAGCACCACTCAGCGCCACCCCAGCATCACTCGGCGCCACCCCGGCATCACTGAGCGCCACCCCAGCATCACTCGGCGCCACCCCAGCATCACTCGGCGCCACCCCAGCATCACTCGGCGCCACCCCAGCATCACTCGGCGCCACCCCAGCATCACTCAGCACCACCCCATTATCACTCAGCACCACCATATTATAACTCAGCACCACCACAGCACCACTCAGCACCACCACAGTACCACTCAGCACCACTACAGCACCACTCAGCACCACCACAGCACCACTCAGCACCACCACAGCATCACTCAGCACCACCACAGCATCACTCAGCACCACCACAGCACCACCACAGCATCACTCAGCACCACCACAGCACCACTCAGCTCCACCACATTATCACTCGGCACCACCACATTATCACTCAGCACCACCACATTATCACTCAGCACCACCACATAATCACTCAGCACCACCACATAATCACTCAGCACCACCACAGCACCACTCAGCACCACCACATCATAATTCAGCACCACTCAGCACCACCACAGCATCACTCAGCACCACCAGAGCACCACTCAGCACCACCAGTGCACCACTCAGCACCACCACTGCATCACTCAGCACCACCACTGCATCACTCAGCACAGCACCACTCAGCACCACCACAGTACCACCACAGTACCACTCAGCACCACTCAGCAGCACCACTCAGCACCACCACTCAGCACCACCACAGCACCACTCAGCACCACCACAGCACCACTCAGCACCACCACAGCACCACTCAGACCACCACAGCATCACTCAGCGCCACCACAGCATCACTCAGCGCCACCACAGCATCACTCAGCGCCACCACAGCATCACTCAGCGCCACCACAGCATCACTCAGCGCCACCACGGCATCACTCAGCGCCACCACGGCATCACTCAGCGCCACCCCAGAATCACTCGGCACCACCACAGCATCACTCAGCACCACCACAGCATCACTCAGCACCACCACAGCACCACTAAGCACCCCCCCAGCATCACTCAGCGCCACACCAGCATCACTCAGCACCACCACAGCACCACCACATTATGAATCAGCACCACCACATGATCACACAGCACCACCACAGTATCACTCAGCACCACTCAGCACCACAACAGCATCACAACAGCATCACTCAGCACCACCACAGCACCACTCAGCACCACCACAGCCTCACTCAGCATCACCACAGCACCACTCAGCACCACCACATTATGAATCAGCACCACCACATTATCACACAGCACCACCACAGCATCACTCGGCACCACCACATTATCACTCAGCACCACCACTCAGCACCACTCAGACCACCACAGCACCACCACAGCACCACTCAGACCACCACAGCACCACCACAGCACCACCCAGCACCACCACTGCATCACTCGGCACCACCACATTATCACTCGGCGCCACCACATTATCACTCGGCACCACCACATTATCACTCAGCACCACCACTCAGCACCACCACTCAGCACCACCACAGCACCACCACAGCACCACTCGGCACCACCACATTATCACTCAGCACCACCACTCAGCACCACCACAGCACCACCACAGCACCACTCAGCACCATCACAGCACCACTCAGCACCATCACAGCACCACTCAGCACCATCACAGCACCACTCAGCACCACCACAGCACCACTCAGCACCACCACAGCATCACTCAGCGCCACCCCAGCATCACTCAGCACCACCACATCATCACTCAGCACCACCACAGTACCACCACATTATGAATCAGCACCACCACATGATCACACAGCACCACCACACTATCACTCAGCAGCACCACAGCATCACTCAGCACCACTCAGCACCACCACAGCATCACTCAGCACCACCACAGCACCACTCAGCACCACCACATTATGAATCAGCACCACCACATTATCACACAGCACTACCACAGCACCACTCAGCACCACCACAGCACCGCTCAGCACCACCACATTATGAATCACCACCACCACATTATCACACAGCACCACCACAGCACCACTCAGCACCACCACAGCACCACTCAGCACCACCACAGCACCAGCCAGCACCACCACAGCATCACTCAGCACCACCACAGCATCACTCAGCACCACCACAGCACCACTACATCGCCACCCCAGCATCACTCAGCGCCACCACATTATCACTCAGCGCCACCACATTATCACTCAGCACCACCACATTATCACACAGCACCACTCAGCATCACCACAGCACCACTCAGCACCACCACAGCACCACTCAGCACCACCACAGCACCACTCGGCAGCACCACAGCACCACCACATTATCACTCAGCACCACCACATTATCACTCAGCACCACCACATTATCACTCAGCACCACCACATTATCACTCAGCACCACCACATTATCACTCAGCACCACCACAGCATCACTCAGCACCACCACATTACTACTCAGCACCACCACAGCACTACTCAGCACCACCACAGCATCACCACAGCACCACACAGCACCACACAGCACCACTCAGCACCATACAGCACCACTCAGCACCACCACAGCACCACTCAGCACCACCACAGCACCACTCAGCACCACCACAGCACCATCACAGCACCATCACAGCACCACCACAGCACCACCACAGCACCACTCGGCACCACCACATTATCACTCAGCACCACCACTCAGCACCACCACAGCACCACCACAGCACCACTCAGCACCATCACAGCACCACTCAGCACCATCACAGCACCACTCAGCACCACCACAGCACCACTCAGCACCACCACAGCACCACTCAGCACCACCACAGCATCACTCAGCGCCACCCCAGCATCACTCAGCACCACCACATCATCACTCAGCACCACCACAGTACCACCACATTATGAATCAGCACCACCACATGATCACACAGCACCACCACACTATCACTCAGCAGCACCACAGCATCACTCAGCACCACCACAGCATCACTCAGCACCACCACAGCACCACTCAGCACCACCACATTATGAATCAGCACCACCACATTATCACACAGCACCACTCAGCACCACCACAGCACCGCTCAGCACCACCACATTATGAATCACCACCACCACATTATCACACAGCACCACCACAGCACCACTCAGCACCACCACAGCACCACTCAGCACCACCACAGCACCAGCCAGCACCACCACAGCATCACTCAGCACCACCACAGCATCACTCAGCACCACCACAGCACCACTACATCGCCACCCCAGCATCACTCAGCGCCACCACATTATCACTCAGCGCCACCACATTATCACTCAGCACCACCACATTATCACACAGCACCACTCAGCATCACCACAGCACCACTCAGCACCACCACAGCACCACTCAGCACCACCACAGCATCACTCGGCAGCACCACAGCACCACCACATTATCACTCAGCACCACCACATTATCACTCAGCACCACCACATTATCACTCAGCACCACCACATTATCACTCAGCACCACCACATTATCACTCAGCACCACCACATTACTACTCAGCACCACCACAGCACTACTCAGCACCACCACAGCATCACTCAGCACCACTCAGCATCACCACAGCACCACACAGCACCACACAGCACCACTCAGCACCATACAGCACCACTCAGCACCACCACAGCACCACTCAGCACCACCACAGCACCACCACAGCACCATCACAGCACCATCACAGCACCACCACAGCACCACCACAGCACCACTCAGCACCACCACAGCACCACTCAGCACCACCACAGCATCACTCAGCAACACCACAGCACCACTCGGCGCCACCACATTGTCACACAGCGCCACCACATTGTCACTCAGCGCCACCACATTATCACTCAGCACCACCACATTATCACACAGCACCACTCAGCACCACCACAGCATCACCACAGCACCGCTCAGCACCACCACAGCACCACTCAGCACTACCACAGCATCACTCCGCACCACCACAGCATCACTCCGCACCACCACATCATCACTCAGCACCACCACAGCATAACTCAGCGCCACCCCAGCATCACTGAGCGCCACCCCAGCATCACTCGGCGCCACCCCAGCATCACTCGGCGCCACCCCAGCATCACTCGGCGCCACCCCAGCATCACTCGGCGCCACCCCAGCATCACTCGGCGCCACCCCAGCATCACTCGGCGCCACCCCAGCATCACTCGGCGCCACCCCAGCATCACTCGGCGCCACCCCAGCATCACTCGGCGCCACCCCAGCATCACTCGGCGCCACCCCAGCATCACTCGGCGCCACCCCAGCATCACTCGGCACCACCACAGCACCACTCGGCACCACCACAGCACCACTCGGCACCACCACAGCACCACTCAGCACCACCACAGCACCACCACAGCACCACTCGCACCACCACAGCACCACCCAGCACCACCACTGCATCACTCGGCACCACCACATTATCACTCGGCGCCACCACATTATCACTCGGCGCCACCACATTATCACTCGGCACCACCACATTATCACTCGGCACCACCACATTATCACTCGGCACCACCACATTATCACTCGGCACCACCACATTATCACTCGGCACCACCACATTATCACTCGGCACCACCACATTATCACTCGGCACCACCACATTATCACTCGGCACCACCACATTATCACTCGGCACCACCACATTATCACTCGGCACCACCACATTATCACTCGGCACCACCACATTATCACTCGGCACCACCACATTATCACTCGGCACCACCACAGCACCACCACAGCACCACTCAGCACCACCCCAGCACCACTAAGCACCACCCCAGCACCACTCAGCTCCACCCCAGCACCACTCAGCTCCACCCCAGCACCACTCAGCTCCACCCCAGCACCACTCAGCACCACCACAGCACCACTCAGCACCACCACAGCACCACTCAGCACCAGCACATTATGAATCAGCACCACCACATTATCACTCGGCACCACCACATTATCACTCGGCACCCCCACGGCACCACTCCGCACCACTCAGCACAACCACAGCATCACTCAGCACCACCACAGCATCACTCAGCACCACCACAGCACCACCACAGCACCACCACAGCACCACCACAGCACCATCACAGCACCACTCAGCACCACCACAGCACCACTCAGCACCACCACAGAACCACTCAGCACCACCACAGCACCACTCAGCACACCACAGCACCACTCAGCATCACCACAGCACCACTCAGCATCACCACAGCACCACTCAGCATCACCACAGCTTCACTCGGCACCACCCCAGCATCACTCGGCGCAACCCCAGCATCACTCGGCGCCACCCCAGCATCACGCGGCGCCACCCCAGCATCACTCGGCGCCACCCCAGCATCACTCAGCACCACCACATCATCACTCAGCACCACCACATCACCACTCAGCACCACCACAGCATCACTCAGCACCACCACAGCACCACTAAGCACCACCCCAGCATCACTCAGCTCCACCCCAGCATCACTCAGCTCCACCCCAGCATCACTCAGCTCCACCCCAGCACCACTCAGCTCCACCCCAGCACCACTCAGCACCACCACAGCACCACTCAGCACCACCACAGCACCACTCAGCACCACCACAGCACCACTCAGCACCAGCACATTATGAATCAGCACCACCACATTATCACACAGCACCACCACAGTATCATTCAGCACCACACAGCACCACTCAGCAGCACCACCACAGCACCACCACTCACCACCACAGCACCACTCAGCACCACCACCACTCAGCACCACCACTCAGCACCACCACTCAGCACCACCACTCAGCACCACCACTCAGCACCACCACTCAGCACCACCACCACAGCACCAATCAGCACCAATCAGCACCACCCCAGCATCACTCCGCGCCACCCCAGCATCACTCCGCGCCACCCCAGCATCACTCCGCGCCACCCCAGCATCACTCCGCGCCACCCCAGCATCACTCCGCGCCACCCCAGCATCACTCAGCGCCACCCCAGCATCACTCAGCGCCACCCCAGCATCACTCAGCGCCACCCCAGCATCACTCAGCGCCACCCCAGCATCACTCAGCGCCACCCCAGCATCACTCAGCGCCACCACAGCATCACTCAGCGCCACCACAGCATCACTCAGCGCCACCACAGCATCACTCAGCGCCACCACAACATCACTCAGCGCCACCACAACATCACTCAGCGCCACCACAACATCACTCAGCGCCACCACAGCATCACTCAGCGCCACCACAGCATCACTCAGCGCCACCACAGCATCACTCAGCGCCACCACAGCATCACTCAGCGCCACCACAGCATCACTCAGCGCCACCACAGCATCACTCAGCGCCACCACAACATCACTCAGCGCCACCACAACATCACTCAGCGCCACCACAACATCACTCAGCGCCACCACAACATCACTCAGCGCCACCACAACATCACTCAGCGCCACCACAACATCACTCAGCGCCACCACAACATCACTCAGCGCCACCACAACATCACTCCGCGCCATCACTGCATCAATCTGTGCAACCATTCAACAACAACTGGTTCAAATATGTTCTCTCAATGTTTCAAGCTTTATTACAAATGTCACAAAAAGATGTTAATAATTCACTTCTGTTCTTGGATTTTCATCACAATAATATACACTGAACATAATCTTCACAAAAGTTATTTACAAAAGTTTAAGCTATTGCCATTATAAATTACAATCACTTTTATTTAAATATTAATTATTTAAAAAAATTAAAAGCCATTGTTATTTGTAATATCAATACATCTAAGTCACGTAAATACAAAACATGTTGCATTACAAATGCTATAGGTGTCACATATGCGAAAGTTATAACTATTGGCATTGTAAATGACAAAGCTATTAATTTAGCTATTTTCAAAACCAACACATAAATACAAAAAATTGTCATTTACAAGACCAATAGCTCAAACTTTCATAATGCGAGACCTATTGCATTGCAAATGCTTGTTGTAATTGTATCTGTCACATCAAGTGTCAGTCATGAGCAATGCATCTGTTGTGCAAGTTACAATTTGCATAAATGTTGTGCAGGTTATGAATTGTTGTCCTAACCACAATCTTCACATTCCAGTAGCTTTCCTGTTTTAATTGATTATCTTAACTGCGGTTTTCAGTAAATCTATCATTTCTAAAAGTGTTCCGAGATCCTTTGCATGTGTACAACTATTTAATGTTCATGAGCATCTTATAGATATATTGTGTCAATGTTTATAGTTGTGTGGATATTCCTCTACTGTACTACCTGTTGTGGCATGGTTCTACCGATGTATAATTTAGGCCATTCTTGATCCTTATTTACAAAATGTTTTGTGGGACAGTTGCAAACGCTTCTTTAGTTAAGTGATAATCTCTTGCGTTCAATCTTTTATCAGGTATTTTATTGTGCTCCTGTCATTGCTACAAGAGGAAGTCTACAACACCAGCTTTTATACCTTTTACCACTATCCTGTAGAGTTCCTGTATGAGTTAACATGCATAAACCCTCTGTGCTTATTGCCCACTATGCTTATGCATTCTGAACACACCGCCGCAGTGCTTCATTAATCATAAACCTCCAGTTAAGAACCTCATTAATCCCTAATCAATACATCAACATAGGTGCACTCAGACTTCAGTATTTGATTGTGACAGTGGAATCCATGTTTAAAGTCACTAAACTTACAAAACAACTATAAAGCTTCATATTGGTAGAGTGTGTATTATTCATATGCCAGTATTGTTACATTTCATGTGATTGGCTGTCACTTATTAAACCACATTTACATTTAAATGCCATAGGTTCAAAGTAATTAGCTGTTCCTTTCCCAATTTCCTTTGTCATGTTTTACTTAGTTTTGAACAACTAATATGTTTGTGCTGTAGGAGATATGGCATCTGCAGATTTGGAAGATTTATGCTTTCACATCAACAGCAAGATTTCTACGGTCAAGAAGATCCTACAATTAAGAAATATCGGTAAGAAAAGCTCTAACATTGTTCAATACTTTCGAACTTTTGTAATTTTTAATTTAATGTATGGGGCTCTACTTAGTAGCGTCTTAAGTATCTCCTCAACACAAGCTTTGATCTATTTAAAGTATTTCTGCAAAGTTCAGAGACCTTATGTTTTAGAGAGAACCAGGTTCTCTGATCCACGTTGCATTTAATGATTGTCGCCAATGCATATAGGTAAAATAGAACTTTCTATTTTACCGAGATGTTTGGTAGTTCAACCAGGGTCGAGGGCTAGCTATGTTTTATACGCTTTCTCTGTGCAAATGCTGCCAAGAGTATTTTCTATGCATTTCCTTAGACATTCCTGCCATCCACTTTAACCGGGATAATTGCTTGATACCAAACCTGCTAAAGACTTTCATGAGCACTTGGTTGTTTTAGGATCTAATCTTTTTATTTATATATTTATAGGCCTTGACACATGCACTCGCTTAAATCAAGCAGCCAGTGAGGAAGGAAAAATAACGCAAATGGATATCAACTAAAGCTATACCTCCTCCTCCAGGAATTTCAATGCCACAACACATCTAGTTTGAACAAGAACAGGTCCTATCATGGATACTACTCCCTATGTGACTCAATGCCCCATGTATTTCTTGTTAGCTGCTTCTTGGTCTGCTGTCCCGCCAGCAAGCGATTGAGAGCAGTCTGATGGTATGATTCTCAGATATTTAGGGCATGTAGGTTTCATAAATTTGCTGAAAAGCAATTCAAGGAATAGATGTACAAGCCTCTAACTTTTGGGCTAGTGAGAAGACAACTTTTCTTTCTTCAATTAAGACCCATAATCTCTAAAACCCTGACCGTCTGCCAGTTCCACGGTTCAGGTTTTACCCCATATTGTGATTAAACAGTACCCAGTAGCACACAAGGGCAGAGACTTCAATTTCTCCGTCAATGAGAGGCGTGGGCATGTTTACCTTTAAGGATATACGCTGGGAATGGAGGGGCACATTCTTTAAATATAGATTAGTGTGCATCAAGAACAGCTATTCAGAGTCTCGGACAGTGCACAAGAAGGTGCAACAGTGCTTCAATGCTCCCACACAAACTGGAATGGCATGGGGAGCAAAAAAACGATGGATTTAGGCCCAGATCTCTGTACTAGGGTGAATTTATGAAATTGTTCTGCATTCTGCCCATCAACTGTTCTTTTTGCATGTGTCACCCCGAGTGGGACGGGTATGCCCAGACGTTAGTCCCATGCTCTCCATGCCACTGGAAGTCAAGCTATCCTGGCTGATGAGGGTTGAAAACCCGAAACCGGTCCTAGGATGCTTGTTTCCATTCCAGGGAGGACCTGGCCTGGCAGTTCTGGCTGTACTGTTCCCATTGGGCGCAGGGTCAAGAATGATTTGCATATGGGTGGGTTCAAATTAGAATGGCGTCGGGAGCAAAACAAAAAAAAACACAATGGATTTAGGCCCAGATCTCTGTACTGGGGTGAATGTATGACATTGTTCTGCATTCTGTCCATCAACTGTTCTTTTTGCATTTCCCACATATCTGGCAGCACATCTCCTATTTTCGTGAGTCCCACCTGTTTAGCTTAACCAGTGTGTATTTACCAGGGCTTTGTGGTGCATGTGGGTTTATAGACTGGTGCAGAACTAGGGCTCCCTGTATTATGGGATTTATATTTCAGCCATTTTCATCTATATTGATCCATATTTATTTTTAGCGCTTTATACCTGTATATCTTTGGGGTTTGAGAAAATGAATCTGCAATGAGGATATTAACACACTTATTTAGACAATTGCATTTGGATTCCTGATGAATTTTACTACCATAAGAAGCCATGTATAATGCATCTCTTATATGCAATACAATTTTGATGAAAACATTAGCATTGCAGTACAGATACATGAACATCATAGCTGCTTAAAGCTTCATTCGGAAACACCCTGCCTGTCATTCTCCACAGCAATTTGACTGGCAGCCACGAATAAGCCCATTGTGAGTCAAATAAATACAGACAAATACATGGTTTTCTGTCTGTATTTATCTGTTAAATGGAAATCTGGGGCCTTTATGTATGACCCAGTGGCACACCTGACCCCCTCCACCTCTACAAGGTCAACCTCCTCCTTCCATCTTTCAAATGGTTCAATGCACAGTGTACCTCATTGCACCTACACTTTTCCATTCAGTGTTTCAAACAGTACAATGCACGCCTCATCACAGAACTTCCCCATTCTCATGTGCCACTTAGTTTCCCACACACTAAAGGAGCTGTCATCCAAAACTGCAGTGAAATCCGGTTCTTCAGTTACGTATATGAACAGTGAGGGAAACTACATCAGCCCTATATGTGTGGCAACACAATCCTATACCCCTAGTGTAGATGTGGTTATAGGGTAGGAGTAAAGACCCCACACCAATTACTTTCTTTCTAGCAAATTCCCAGTATGGCCCAAAGCACGAAAGGCCACTGCTTCTCAGATTCCACCCTTTCTCATTACCAAGAAATGCAACTGGTCCGACTGATAGTATTTGGTAATGCTGGCCAATCTGTTGTCTGCTTTTCCCAGTGGTAGAGTTAGATCAGTCTGACAATTCTCTCCGACATATTCTCTCATATAAATTTGTTTGTCACCCTCTGTATATTTCTTATCACCTTAGAGTAGGGGCATCGGCAAGGTCTGGAGAAGGTAAAAGAAAGTTTAGGTAGATTGTTCATCTTCACTGTGGTTAGTCTATCCAACCAAGCGAGGATACTCATGCGCCAAAATTGCAGCTCACCTTGTATTGCAGTCACTTGCAGGTCAAAGTGTTTTTACAGTAGCTTTTCTATAGAAACTGTACCGATCCCAATGGGTACATGATATAGACCTTGGTCCAAAAGAATGGGATTTGATTTTGCATCTCTGTCACTTCATCATTTGGGATGTGGATGCTCAGTACTTGTGGCTTTCATGTGTGACCTTAAACCCTAATGTTTTCCCAAATATCTCCCAATTCCTTCAGCAGAAAGGGTGCTGGTCTCAGAACGTTTGTAAGTGAAAGTAGTATGTCATCTGCATTCATTGTTAATTTCTATTAATACGCCTCAAATGTACCTTTTTGGCAGACCTGTCCCTGCAGGCAAACTCCTTAGTTAACATACAAATCAGTGGGGGAGTGTGGGAAACTTTGCCTTATACCGTGTACCATTTTGTATCTCAAATACACACAATGACCTGATGCAGGCAGTCGGTCTGTTATAGCTACAGAGTGTCCAGTCTCTAAATTTAGATCCAACACAAACACAAAAGTCTCCAATGTCACGCTTAGCAATTGCCAATGAACCCTGTTGAACGCTTTCCAAGCCTCTGTTGAAATCAGTGTGGTGTTTTTAGGTTTCGCCTGGCGATCCGCTGCGCAGCAGCGTTCGCACAGGCGAAATCTTTTGAGAACAGTATGTGGCTTTGTCCCGCCTCTCTTTTCCATTGGCTAGCTCCATAAATGGAGGCTAGCCATTGGAAGAGAGAGGTGTGCGTCATTGTCCGAGGCGATTCGTGGGTGTTCCGGCGATTTTTATTTATTTTTTAAAAAAAATTTTTTCTCTCCGCCCCTTGTAGAACGTCATTGCGGCGGTGGGCGGTTCTTTTTTTCTTTTTTTTCTTTTCTCTGCATGTTTTGGCCATTTTGGACGTGTCTTATGCAGGGGTGAGTTGTGCGATTTCCGTGTCCTGTCGTCTCTGTGTACTGTTCTTCGTGTCTGTTGGTTGTCGGGCTGACACTTTGCGCCCCGTACTGTGCGTGGCATCTTGCCGGTACGGTGCGCATCGAAAAGACTGTGCGCTTCAGGAAAACTAACTGTACGCTTGGCAGCTCGCCCGTAACCTGTGCGCACCATTCTGCCCATCTAAACTGCTTTTAAAAAGAATCGTGCGCTCCCACTGTACTCTGCCGGATTATAAACTGTGCGCTTCATATTGCCTGGTGAACTGTACGCTTCCGCTTCCCCCCCCCCCTTTGAAAAGACCCGTACGCTTCGATCCTCATTGCGAAGCTGTACGCCACGTACGGTTGCTCACGCTAGATGCCTGAGCATTGGTAGGGGCTGTCCATTTCTCCCTTTCGGAGCGCACAGGAGCGCTACGAAGCGTACAGCCTGCCCCAAACTTGCTAAAAGTAGCAGAAACGCGGGGAAAAGTATTTTTAAATCCCATGCTTTCTCCAGAAGGGACCTTTTAGTGCACTCTGCGGGTGCAGACAGTGCACTTCCTGGCACCTTGTAGTTTCCATTGTTTGCAGCGGCGGCTACCGATATTTAAGACGACTGCACTTTCATGTCTGCAGACAGTACATACAAAGTACACTTTCCCATTACACATACTGAACAGGGACTGGAACAAAAAGGCTTCGCGTAAGAGTCATTTTTGTTTCATTTATATGCAGCCTGACGCAGTTGCTGGGCTTTCTGTGACTGTATAGTGCACACAATCATATGTTTATTAGGTAGCTCAACTGAAGTGCACCTTGTGCACTTTCACCACATGTGCGAACTTGGTGCCAGTACATACTATTTGTATTTCTCAGTTTTCCTCAAGAAAAGCTACAGAAGTGAGCAAGCCTGGAGAGTTGCCCGAGTGTGAAGGTGAGGTGGTGGCGCTAAGAAAAGGTTCCTGAAATGGCTCTATGTACACACGATGTATGTGTCTGCTGGCACTTTGGAGTTAGGAGTGCAGTTGTTCCTTTTAGGTGTGCATATCAGACACGTAGGTTGCAGTTGATGTTTGTCCTGTACCGTGTATCATTGTGACGGCATACAGCAGAGGTGTGCCAGTGCAGATGATGGGCATCCGCCCCCTGGTTCCCCTTCCCCTGGCTGTGCTTGCTCCCCTGCAACCTGGCTGTGCTTGCTTCCCTGCCACCTGGCTATGCTTGCTTCCCTGCCCCCTCGCTGTGCTTGCCTCCCTGCCCCCTCGCTGTGCTTGCCTCCCTGCCCCCTCGCTGTGCTTGCTTCCCTGCCCCCTCGCTGTGCTTGCTTCCCTGCCCCCTCGCTGTGCTTGCTTCCCTGCCCCTTCGCTGTGCTTGCTCTCCTGGGTGGGTGCGTGTGTGGCTCTGGGTGGGTGCGTGTGTGGCTCTGGGTGGGTGTGTGTGGCTCTGGGTGTGTGTGTGTGTGTGGCTCTGGGTGTGTGTGTGTGTGTGGCTCTGGGTGTGTGTGTGTGTGTGTGTGGCTCTGTGTGTGTGTGTGTGTGTGTGGCTCTGGGTGTGTGTGTGTGTGTGGCTCTGGGTGTGTGTGTGTGTGTGGCTCTGGGTGTGTGTGTGTGTGGCTCTGGGTGTGTGTGTGTGTGGCTCTGGATGTGTGTGTGTGTGGCTGGCTCTGGGTGTGTGTGGCTGGCTCTGGGTGTGTGTGTGTGTGGCTCTGGGTGTGTGTGTGTGTGTGTGTGTGTGGCTCTGGGTGTGTGTGTGTGGTAGTAATTGCTGTCTGCTGAGCTCGTCCGTAGGGTACAATAGGTCTCACATTTGCGAGAGATTAAGCTAATGGCAATGTAAATGACAATGCCATTTATTTATCTGTTTTCAAAACCAACACATAAATACAAATTTTGTCATTTACAATGCCAATAGCTCTAACTTTTCCAAAGGCGAAACCATTGCATTGTAAATGCTTGTTTTGTGTTCAATGAATGTTCTCAACTATATGCTAAATGTTCTTTGATTTGGCAGTTTTAAATTACGGTAAGTAAATCTTGCGCTGAATAATATCATTGTTGTGTGTCTTACCGTCCCATTCTGCAAGGTTTAAGCCAGGAGCATTGTCAGGCTTCCAACGGGTGAGGCAATAGTTTCTTGGAGAGTTTTTAGTTTATTTCTGCCTGTGACTCCAGGTGATGCGAAAGTATATCTGCTGAAATCTTTATTCTCTTTCACTTCTACTAGGCCACAGGTTTCTTGATGGTAGTAATGTAATCAGTGATTGATTTAAACAGATTTTCAATCTGAATCTTTCTTATTTTTACAATTCCACAGGTCAAGATAGCTCATTGGCGACTGTACTAGGTAAAATTGCAGAGGAAAGTCATGCGCTGTATCTTCTGCTCAATAGGTTGGAACGAGAAGTTCAACGCCAGGAAAACTTGTCAAATTCACTGAAGGTATAAAATACACATGCATTTGTTTACAAAACACAGAAACCAGAGTAATAATTTATTTTCTAGTTCTGTGCTCGCTTGCAATATCACAGATTTGGTTCTAGTGTGTGATGACATGCAGTAGGGCTTAGAAATAGAAAATCCTTAAGAAAAGGTAAGAATACATATATGGGATTCTTACTTCAAACTTCAATAAAGAGCAAAGGCCCAATAGTGTTTATTTGTAAATTATAGCTTTGACTGCCTTATGCTAAGAGTTGTTTTCCTGTACATGTGTCATTTGTATGTACGTGCACTTTTAAAGCAGCAAGCACAAAGGGCCTCTTATTTGATAAGTAAAAAAAACTAAGATAGCTCAGGAGCATGAGTGTTCAGGCCATTATCCCATAGGTTGTTGATTTAAGTCTCAATAAGCTGGCTCTGTATTTCATCTTCCAGACCGTAATAACATAAATGCATTTCTCCTGGGTACTAATCAGTTGGATATTGTACCCATGAGCTCTACCAATGAGATTTATAGCTGAGTGTTGTCCAGCCACTTGATCTAAGGTTCATTATACTCTTAAAATGCACTTGATGGAGGTATGTCATTCAATATAATACCAACATATCCATGGGTGTTTTACTGTTGAATTAGGCACTCAAAGATCTGAAGACATAACGGTTGTATTTGTTTTTAGAAGGTGTAGTTTCTAGGTAAGCTGATTCCCCAAGCAGCCTTTGCTCAAAGTGCAGTTTGGGCCCACAATAGCTGTTGTTGTCCTCCATCATCACTTGTTCAAATAATCAAAAGTAATTTACTTATAATATAAATAGTGCATTGTGACATTCTAACAATATTATTATGAAGAGATTAGAATATATATATATCATTACCTTGCTGCACCATTGAGAATTGTTTTGCTGCCTCAAGAATTTTCTGACAATGGAGTGGCAACCCTGCAAAGGACTCCTTGACTATTGGATGGGCTAGTATTTCCTCCATTGCTACCACAGATTGATGGGTCATTTATTGTATCTCTAATTGATTGAGTGACACGATGTAGGGATTACGCTATCAATATGTGTAGAATGGATTTCCCACTTATATTTTTAACATTCTACAGTGATGGTTTCCTTGGTAGTTTGTGAAAACAGACCTCAAAATACATTTAGCAAAAATATTGTCTCCAAAAATGGACTACTGAAATCTTGATATTGCATAAACATATTATCCTATATAAAGTTCTACCTGCACCTTACTCGACTATTCAGCACTCAAGCCTATGTTGCTAGAGTTAGAATTGTTAATTGGCCTAGTCCTAAAATTGGTTCGGGGTTAGTTAGAGAGGACTGGAGAATTCGCTAAAGTTCACAGTTGGGTAACAAAATATTTATGCAATGTCACAATTTTGGCTTTCTTTGTTGGGGAGTGTGTTTTACAATTTGTTTTCACTCTAAACAGTTTGATTTGTCTGTGTTTCTCTCTACTTAGTCTCCCGATACTAACGCCAACCTATTCTTTCAGTCTCAAATTACTCTAAAATGTAGAAGACACATCACATAGGTATAAGATTGGATAACTGGCTGCAAGGTAGTGATGGCTGAGGCTACTCTTTGGTCCTCAGCCTTACATTTCTTTGGTATCTGTAATAGATGTTTACGGTCCTCTCCATATGTTGACCACATATCTAAAAAGTTGATGAATCTACATACACTACCAGAGTTACTGCTTACTAAACTGCCCTGTACCAAGTTCAAAATGCTAAGGTACTCTTGTTTCTTTGTTTATTATTTCTGCAGAGAATTGAGTTTAACAAAATGTCAAATAATACCTTTTTCTTAGGAACTTGAACTCTCCATCAAAGAAGACCACATGGCAGCTACACACCTGAAAGAAAATATTCCCCCACACCTGCCAAAGAAAACCAAAAACTGGTAGGTTAAGTTTTACAGTTGTTGGTAACACGTGTGGTTGGTAGTTTTACCATTGGTTGTGTTTTATAGAGCCTTCTCCTGGATCAATTTGTGTGTATGTTTTGTAGTCTCCCTAGTAGAGGGAGAGTCATTTTAATCTTCAGGCTCTCTATTTTGCCCTCTTTACCCTCTTTTACACTTTTTGTTTTCTCTCCAAACTTCTTTTGCTTCTCTTGAACATTATCTACCTTGTTCGTTCTGTCTCCATGCTCACTTGTCCCAACTCTTTTTCCTTTTTCCCTCATCTCTTTAAGTTTTCCTGCCCCTTCTATTCTTTCCTTTTCACTGTTTCTTCTCCCTCCTTTTCTACCCTTTCTGTCTCTTCTCTCATTCTCTTCCCTAGGTCATCTTCCATATTTGCTACAGGTTGCCTTTTTCTGCATCTCATCTTCCTCCTCAATATGCTTATCCCTTCTATTGTTTTCTTTTCCCACATCACCTTTCCCTCTTTTCTATTACCCTGTTATTACCTTATCTGGTTTTCTCTGTCATTTCCTCTCAAACTCACAAAAATTACACCTCCAGATATTCCATCATTTGAAAGAATATGTTGTAGTTTTTACTGTATGCGATCAATAGATAGCATATTCTCTGTGGAAGTTGAATTTTAATGCTTACTTAGTGTGAGAAGTTTGGCTACTGGTAAAACCTACTTAAGCAGCAACCACAATCCTTGTCCTGGTGATATCACAAGCAAACCCCAAATCAACCTGTGCTTAACCCTCGTGTAGATTGGCTCAGAGGCTTAACTTAGAGGCAAAGTGCTGAGTATTTATGCAGCACTTCAAACCGTAATAAAGTGAAACAAAAGACATGGAAATTCGCACACCACTTTGGAAAAATAGAACAAAATGTATTAAATACTGTAAGACCAAAACAACAAAAATCCAATCAGTAGGACCGGAGATATGCACTTTTAAAGTTTTAAGTGTAAATAGCCCAAAAAGTACAAAGCACCAACTTTGGTTGCCCTGTACCGGGACAGCGTCACAAGTATAGTCCGACCTGCAGTTCTGATGCAGAGTTTGGTAAGATGATGCACCTTGCAGTGGCTCCAATGTGGAGTTTCTGGGATGCTATGGGTTGGGATTAGTTAGTTCTGCTGGCCCAACTGTTGACTAGCAGAGCACCTTCAGGCCCACTTCAGAGGGTCTAGGACAGGGTTGGCACCACTTGGGGGAGTGGGAAGGGGGTGGGTAGGACTCACGGCTGGTAGAGTCCAGTTGCTAGTTTCAATATGGAGGAAGTCTGTTCTGTCCCTGAAGCTTTTGATCAGGATGCCATTCAACTAGCCCTCGGAGGCACTCTGTTGGTCTTGGGTTAAAGATTTGGGTCCAGTCCCTCATACTCAGGCAGGAGGGTAGCAGGGCAGGAGAGTGGCAGTCCTTCTTCTTAGTCTTCCACAGGTTCAGATGTGTACTGAAGAGTCAGGTCTGAGGTTGAATATTTATACCTGGTGCCTACATTGAAGTAGTATACTTGTGGTTTCCACCCCTCAGAGGAGTTAGAATTTTTTGCCTCCCTGCCATGGTCCCAACTGGTCAGAGGTCGCAAAAGATTAGTGACAAACTCTTTGTGATTGTGTACTCAGACAGAGCCTTTGTGGTGTGCAAGTGGGTAGGTGACAGCTCCTCCTCATTAAGTCAGAGTGGCCCACCCAGCCAACACCTATTCCTCCTTTTTAGGTCTCGCGCCTGCGATGCATATGGCGAAGCCATATGCGCATCGCGCAGGCGCGATACTATAGTTGCCGGGTCTGCTTCCCAGGAGACAGGAGACTGGCAAGCGCACGCTCAGGAAAGCGATCGGAGCCCGCCGCGCGCGCGTTCCCAATCTCCTGTCTCTCTGGCGAAGCAGCTGAGCCGGGATCTCATAACCCAAACTCGTTTTAGGACTTGTGCCCTGCTCATACCGTTAAAGCGTGGTGTTCCTCAGTGTTGGACTGCAGGAACGTTTTCATCTTGGATGCGGACACCTGACTCATGTTTAAAAGCGGTTCTACTTGGAAAATAATTCTCTAGTCTGAAGTAGCCTAACCCATGGTGCCACCGTCTTTCGGAAGCTACTACTCTTCACTTCCTGGGTGCAGAGCCTGTGTTTTCAGCAGGAGGAGCCACTTTTAAAGATAAAGCCTTACATTTTTCTTTTATTAATTGCCCGTTTTCCATACAACTTCAACTCAGAAGTGGCTTTTGGTATCGTACACCCGCACGCCTTTTTTTCTCACAGTAGAGGACAAAGGCTGCAACTATTACGTCATTTGACAACGACACTGGGCGCTAGTAGCATCCGCTCAACGTCCCTATCTCCAGTCCCCTTCCCACCCTGGCTGCCCTGCTCTTTACCCGACTCGAGCACCACCTTTTCCATTGCTAGTACCCGTTCTGTTTTTTTTAATCTAATTTAAACCATGTCTCCCTGTCCTGTCGGCTCTGGGGCCGACACCTGTGCCACTGAGTCTTCTCCTGGGGATACCTGCCCCATTTCTAATGTTCCTAAAGATAGCTGTCCCACAGGTAACCCTGACTCCTGTAACTCGGCTGCTTCTGACGCTGCTGCTTTCCCTACTGATACATGCAGTACTGGCAACGCGTGACACTACGATATTCTGCTCTTTAGCCCCATCTGCTAGCATCTATCCTTCATAGGCTCTTCATGCAACCGGGTGTTTACCAGCCGTTAATGCCTAGCTGTCTGTCTGGCTGTCCCTTTTGCTGGATTCATGAAGCATTTTTGCGGGCGCAAACGGTGCGAATCGCAGAATTCAACCGTTTGCGTTCGCAAAAATGGCATTTGAAATTCATCATTGGGACATGTACTCGCAATTTGAGAAATCGAAAAAAAATCAGAATTTTCAAATTGCGATCGCATTTAAGGAATCTCAATTTGAGATTCCTTAAATGCTATTCATGACCCAATAAAAAATTGCGAATTCGCTATTTTTTTACGCAATTTACCGCGAAGTCAGACTTCGTGGTAAATTGCGAAAACTGAGAAAAATGCACTTTTGTGCATTTTTCTCAGTTGTATGTTACACACACACATGTCCTTTGGACATGTGTGTGCGCAACATAAGTCTAATTTACATTTCAGGGGTGCTACAGGGTGTCCTGTGGACACCCCTAGCACCCTTGAAATCGAATCCTTATTTGCCTTTAGGCCCATAGGAATGAATGGGGAGTTATTCCTTATTTGCAATTAGCAATCTGTTAATCGCAAATAAGGAATGTGTAGGAATCGCAATTTATTTTGCGATTCCTACATGAATCCCGTTTTGCGAGTCTGTAATAGCGATTCCTTATTATTCGCTATTACAGACTCGCAAAACATGCCGATGATGAATCGGGCTGATAAAATTCACAAAAGTTATTTACAAAACTTTAAGCTATTGCCATTATAAATTACAAAAACTTTTATTTAAGTATTAATAATTGAAAAAAAATTAAAAGCCACTGTTATTTGTAATATCAATACATGTAAGTCACGTAAATACAATACATATTGCATTACAAATGCTATAGGTGTCACATTTGCGAAAGTTATAACTATTGGCATTGTAAATGACAAAGCTATTAATTTCAATATTTTCAAAAACAAAACATAAATACAAAAATTGTCATTTACAATACCAATAGCTCAAACTTTCCTAATGCGAGACCTATTGCATTGCAAATGCTTGTTCTCACTGTCTGGGAGAAATCCACACATACCAACTGCCAGCTAAACTTAGTCATGTGACTCAAGAATAGGTTGCAGGCACCAAATGGTTAGGACAAGAAAATGCCAAATTTCTAAATCTGGCATTTTCAGAATTGTGACTTAAAATCCGACTTTACCATCAAAGAGTGATTTTAATTACAATTCTCTAGACACCAAAGTCGAACTGTGTACCTGCTCTCCATTGAATGTTATCACGTATTAACTGTAATAAGGTAACCCAATGTTGTTGTATCAGAGAGGTAGGGCTTGCAGTAGTGAAAAAACAAATGTAGGGGTTTTTCAATACCAGGACATATAAAACTTAAAAGTACATGTCTACCTTTGCAAATCCACTGCTCCTTATCCTCTGGGCTGTTCGGGGCCTTCCCTATGGACGATTCATATGTATTAAAAAGGAAGGTTTGGACCTGGCCAGGTCAAAATGGGAGTTCAAAACTGCACTGCAATGGCAGGCCTGAGATGTTTTTAAAGGGCTACTTTTCCCATGATGCACTGGGCCAGGGACAGACTAATTTGCATACAGCCAGGTTCTGAAACTGGGATGGTGCAATGAGCTAAAAAACGGTGTTGGATCTAGCCCTGATCTCTTGACTGGGTGAGAGTACTCTGCTTAATTCAGAGACTCTGTCCATCACCACCCCTTGTTGTAAATTATTTTGTCCACCCTAAGCGTGGAAGGGTATACTCAGATGTGAGTCCCTTGCTCATTGCACCATCAGGATTCAAGCAAGCCGGGCCGAAGACGCCTGAAATGGCAGAAACCGGTCCCCGGAAGCTTGTTTCCTTCCCAGTGTAAGAATTGGCTTTTGTAGTCTGGTCTGCCCTGTTCCCATGATGCACTGGGCCAGGGACAGACTAATTTGCATACAGCCAGGTTCTGAAACTGGGATGGTGCAATGAGCTAAAAAACGGTGTTGGATCTAGCCCTGATCTCTTGACTGGGTGAGAGTACTCTGCTTAATTCAGAGACTCTGTCCATCACCACCCCTTGTTGTAAATTATTTTGTCCACCCTAAGCGTGGAAGGGTATACTCAGATGTGAGTCCCTTGCTCATTGCACCATCAGGATTCAAGCAAGCCGGGCCGAAGACGCCTGAAATGGCAGAAACCGGTCCCCGGAAGCTTGTTTCCTTCCCAGTGTAAGAATTGGCTTTTGTAGTCTGGTCTGCCCTGTTCCCATGATGCACTGGGCCAGGGACAGACTAATTTGCATACAGCCAGGTTCTGAAACTGGGATGGTGCAATGAGCTAAAAAACGGTGTTGGATCTAGCCCTGATCTCTTGACTGGGTGAGAGTACTCTGCTTAATTCAGAGACTCTGTCCATCACCACCCCTTGTTGTAAATTATTTTGTCCACCCTAAGCGTGGAAGGGTATACTCAGATGTGAGTCCCTTGCTCATTGCACCATCAGGATTCAAGCAAGCCGGGCCGAAGACGCCTGAAATGGCAGAAACCGGTCCCCGGAAGCTTGTTTCCTTCCCAGTGTAAGAATTGGCTTTTGTAGTCTGGTCTGCCCTGTTCCCATGATGCACTGGGCCAGGGACAGACTAATTTGCATACAGCCAGGTTCTGAAACAGGGATGGTGCAATGAGCTAAAAAACGGTGTTGGATCTAGCCCTGATCTCTTGACTGGGTGAGAGTACTCTGCTTAATTCAGAGACTCTGTCCATCACCACCCCTTGTTGTAAATTATTTTGTCCACCCTAAGCGTGGAAGGGTATACTCAGATGTGAGTCCCTTGCTCATTGCACCATCAGGATTCAAGCAAGCCGGGCCGAAGACGCCTGAAATGGCAGAAACCGGTCCCCGGAAGCTTGTTTCCTTCCCAGTGTAAGAATTGGCTTTTGTAGTCTGGTCTGCCCTGTTCCCATGATGCACTGGGCCAGGGACAGACTAATTTGCATACAGCCAGGTTCTGAAACTGGGATGGTGCAATGAGCTAAAAAACGGTGTTGGATCTAGCCCTGATCTCTTGACTGGGTGAGAGTACTCTGCTTAATTCAGAGACTCTGTCCATCACCACCCCTTGTTGTAAATTATTTTGTCCACCCTAAGCGTGGAAGGGTATACTCAGATGTGAGTCCCTTGCTCATTGCACCATCAGGATTCAAGCAAGCCGGGCCGAAGACGCCTGAAATGGCAGAAACCGGTCCCCGGAAGCTTGTTTCCTTCCCAGTGTAAGAATTGGCTTTTGTAGTCTGGTCTGCCCTGTTCCCATGATGCACTGGGCCAGGGACAGACTAATTTGCATACAGCCAGGTTCTGAAACTGGGATGGTGCAATGAGCTAAAAAACGGTGTTGGATCTAGCCCTGATCTCTTGACTGGGTGAGAGTACTCTGCTTAATTCAGAGACTCTGTCCATCACCACCCCTTGTTGTAAATTATTTTGTCCACCCTAAGCGTGGAAGGGTATACTCAGATGTGAGTCCCTTGCTCATTGCACCATCAGGATTCAAGCAAGCCGGGCCGAAGACGCCTGAAATGGCAGAAACCGGTCCCCGGAAGCTTGTTTCCTTCCCAGTGTAAGAATTGGCTTTTGTAGTCTGGTCTGCCCTGTTCCCATGATGCACTGGGCCAGGGACAGACTAATTTGCATACAGCCAGGTTCTGAAACTGGGATGGTGCAATGAGCTAAAAAACGGTGTTGGATCTAGCCCTGATCTCTTGACTGGGTGAGAGTACTCTGCTTAATTCAGAGACTCTGTCCATCACCACCCCTTGTTGTAAATTATTTTGTCCACCCTAAGCGTGGAAGGGTATACTCAGATGTGAGTCCCTTGCTCATTGCACCATCAGGATTCAAGCAAGCCGGGCCGAAGACGCCTGAAATGGCAGAAACCGGTCCCCGGAAGCTTGTTTCCTTCCCAGTGTAAGAATTGGCTTTTGTAGTCTGGTCTGCCCTGTTCCCATGATGCACTGGGCCAGGGACAGACTAATTTGCATACAGCCAGGTTCTGAAACTGGGATGGTGCAATGAGCTAAAAAACGGTGTTGGATCTAGCCCTGATCTCTTGACTGGGTGAGAGTACTCTGCTTAATTCAGAGACTCTGTCCATCACCACCCCTTGTTGTAAATTATTTTGTCCACCCTAAGCGTGGAAGGGTATACTCAGATGTGAGTCCCTTGCTCATTGCACCATCAGGATTCAAGCAAGCCGGGCCGAAGACGCCTGAAATGGCAGAAACCGGTCCCCGGAAGCTTGTTTCCTTCCCAGTGTAAGAATTGGCTTTTGTAGTCTGGTCTGCCCTGTTCCCATGATGCACTGGGCCAGGGACAGACTAATTTGCATACAGCCAGGTTCTGAAACTGGGATGGTGCAATGAGCTAAAAAACGGTGTTGGATCTAGCCCTGATCTCTTGACTGGGTGAGAGTACTCTGCTTAATTCAGAGACTCTGTCCATCACCACCCCTTGTTGTAAATTATTTTGTCCACCCTAAGCGTGGAAGGGTATACTCAGATGTGAGTCCCTTGCTCATTGCACCATCAGGATTCAAGCAAGCCGGGCCGAAGACGCCTGAAATGGCAGAAACCGGTCCCCGGAAGCTTGTTTCCTTCCCAGTGTAAGAATTGGCTTTTGTAGTCTGGTCTGCCCTGTTCCCATGATGCACTGGGCCAGGGACAGACTAATTTGCATACAGCCAGGTTCTGAAACTGGGATGGTGCAATGAGCTAAAAAACGGTGTTGGATCTAGCCCTGATCTCTTGACTGGGTGAGAGTACTCTGCTTAATTCAGAGACTCTGTCCATCACCACCCCTTGTTGTAAATTATTTTGTCCACCCTAAGCGTGGAAGGGTATACTCAGATGTGAGTCCCTTGCTCATTGCACCATCAGGATTCAAGCAAGCCGGGCCGAAGACGCCTGAAATGGCAGAAACCGGTCCCCGGAAGCTTGTTTCCTTCCCAGTGTAAGAATTGGCTTTTGTAGTCTGGTCTGCCCTGTTCCCATGATGCACTGGGCCAGGGACAGACTAATTTGCATACAGCCAGGTTCTGAAACTGGGATGGTGCAATGAGCTAAAAAACGGTGTTGGATCTAGCCCTGATCTCTTGACTGGGTGAGAGTACTCTGCTTAATTCAGAGACTCTGTCCATCACCACCCCTTGTTGTAAATTACTTTAGTGGGTGGCACAGTAAGTGCTGAAGGCCCAATCCCTCCAGCTCTTGGGACAAGGCATTCAGGGTGTGCCACGAGGGAATATCTGCATTAATACGTTCCGCTACTGATAACACCCTTTAATATTACAACTCCCAGAGCTAATAACAGTGGCAGGAATTCAAAAGACACTCTGTTAGTGAACTATCATTGTCCGCCTAGTGTTCACAAATTAAATAAATGACTGGACGTATATGTTTTTTCACACTTTTATATGGCATATATGTTTACGTTGTTACTTTATTATTTCTCACTGTGTTGTCTTATGATACGTTTATTTAAGAATGTTTTACAGTGTTTGTCATACACAAAAGTAGATCTCAAATGAGTATTGAACGACAAGATGACATGAAATTAATCTGATAATCTTGTTCTTTCAAAAAGTAAAAAAGATAAGTGAAATAAATCACAACGGGCTTTGGATTTAAGGACTAAGGTTCGTTTTATCCATTAATTGGTTGTAATTGAGCTATCTGGATACTTTGTGTGTTTATAACAATTGAAGTGGTCCAATCCAGGTAGTATATGGACCCAAGCCTCCTTTGCGTGAACAGCAGGCCCAATCATAGCATTTAATTTGCAGACCCTGGGTACATGTAGTACTTTACCAGGGACTAGTGCGGTTCAAACCACAAATGTGCTTTTAACAGGTTGGGCCAAAGCACAAATGCGTCTTTACAACGCATTCCTTTACCACCCAAGTCGTTGCAATGACTTGCTTTAAGGAAAGCGTTGTTGGATTGATGTTGGATTGATGTTGGACTTTAAGTTCAACACTTTTCCTACTGTTACACAGCCTGGAGTTGTAATAGTAAATACTATTTCAACGCCTGCGCTTGCCCTAAAGCAAGTCATTGTAACGACCTACGGGGTAATGGAAGGCGCTGTAAAGATTTGTTGTTTGGACCGCATAATTAAGGCAGGCGTAATCAACGCCTGCTTTGTTCTGACATACAACACTGTTGCACTGGTTAGAAGTAGTAGTAAAGTGCACAGAGTCCTATGGCCAACAAAAACAATATCATCAAAAATAGGAGGGGTGAAGGCAAAAAGTTTGGGAGAAGACCACCATATGGCTGACAGGTCTAACACGTAGGATCTCGTTGGGTGATACATACGCTCCAAACACATTTAATCTATGTCTGTTTGCTTGGACGTGAACATCCTCCTGTCTGGAGAGTGAATATGTTGCTGAAAGGACCAGAATATCATCTTACATGATACAACAGTGTTAGAATTGTGCTATGTAAATCATCACTAATTTGCTGACCTGGCCATATTGCAATGCACATGGAGCATTTGCAGCAGTATCTGACCCTAACATTCCTGCTATAAGGATTACAGGGGTTAATTAGAGTTTGGGGGATGAAGGACAATTGGTGAATGTCCCATTACTGCTGTTTAGAACGTATTCAAGAGTATACAGTCTAAACTAGGTAGATGGGATATCTCCCATTTTTTGTCACATGTCTTGAATCTGTCAAACTCCATTTAATCTCTGTAGTTCTTTAATAGTGTTCCCCAATAAGGAAAGTAAAAGCCACATGCTAATGATTGCATTTTCATTACACTTGCATTCCTTGTCAAGCAGCAGTTCTAACGATCTTGTTCTAAGGCCGACACCGTCCACAAAATTCCGTCCTAAATCAGGTGAAAGATCCCAGAGGAAGACAGTTGCCAGTAAAATTTCTTAAAGTTTCATTAAAAAGTTCTGTTTTACCAGTGGAAAGTTTTTGAGGTTGCCTCAACAATTTAATAGAGTTTTTGCAGAGAAATTTGAGCCTCCATACCTTACTTTTAAAACTATTGGGGCAGGTCGTGATTTATTTATTTAAGTTTTGTATAGCGCTAGCTGGACCAGAGGGTATCAGAGCGCTTTACAGCAAGTACAGTTATGAACCAGAACATTTGGGCGGTAAACAAGAGCAAAGAGCAAAAAAAGGGAAATAATAGTCTGCAGATCACCAACTTGAGAGCAATATGGAATTGCCAAGGTATCTAGAATACCCGCATCTGCCTCGCTAATAAGAAAAATTGACAGCAAAACATAGTAACTCATGCGTCCATATAGGGCTGCTAGAAGCTCATCTGAAAACAGGATCAAAGCGCCATCCTACAAGCATTTTTTTTTTGTTGATGGTCATTTTTATTGGTGGCCCAGCAGCATCAAATACACTTGTAGCAGTGGGCTATATTCTCCAAATATCCTGTTCAATACATAAGCTTCAATAAGGGTCAAAAACTCGCTGATATCCATATAAATTGTCCCATTATTACACTTTTTTACTAATTTATCCTAACAAGAACACAGACAAAAGATTAATTTTATGGTTCTACCATTTACAGTGCGGCTGAGCTAAAAGTGCAGCCAGAAGAGACAACTAAATTTGAAGACAATGTGCCTGATAAGAAACCAGCAAAAGCCAAAAAGCCAATTAAAGAAATGGAGTTGATAACTATCCAGGAGTTTGAAGGCATCCCAGCGTGAGTAGCCTCTTAGCCTTTATAGTATGCATGTATGAATTTGTGAGAAGAGGAACAAGTAGAAATTATATTTTCTCTTCGCTAATGTCTTGAAACATAAGGAATTCGATTTTTATGGAAGACAAGCTGGTGACAAATGCTTGTAAGATTGACTTTTCAGAGGTTTGGTCGTTTTGATCTGATGTATAATGAAGTCTACTATGGACAAGTTTTGGATAGACATTATGAGAAGATGAAATGAACTCTTTCCATTTCCAACTACTGCTATCTAAATCTATGCATTTTTTTGGAGACGTTATTTATATTAACTTTGGATACCTCAAAACAAAAAAACAGGTGCACAGCTCTGCGCTCAGCCAGCGTGTCTCTTTGTGATATGACCCCTGTTTTCAGTAGGAAGAAAGTAGACTATGTTAAAGGCAGTGAGTCCCACAACACAAAATCCAAATATCACACATTAATTTTCTTAACTCTACTTTAATTTCTGTTATTTTGGCCAACTTTAACAACCATTAGTTAACATCTGGCTGTGACTGTCTTTCTCCCACTTTGCCATTCTCTGACACATTTACAGTGGAATAGGGGCATATGTTTCTTTATGTGGATGTATTACCATAAGTGGTCCATATAAAGTAACAAAGTATAATTATTCACGTTGTCACTTAAAATGCATCAAAAAAGGAGGGAGACGGCTATTGTCATCTTGACTCTGTTATCTCTGACGGTATGCAGACATAATATCGAGTTTTGAATATCGATATGCCATAATATCGATGTCTAAATTTCGATATCGACCTGCAAGAATATCATCAACAAGAATATCGACATGCAGGTAAGAAATATCATTTTACTTAATATCGAAGTTAGTTATATCGCAAGTAAAAAAAATTGTTTTATAATATCGATTTTTTTTTTTGGGGTGTTCTGTATGTTAGTATATGTGTTAAAAGTATAGCTTATTTTTCTAATGTATGTTTGAATTTTTTATCGGTAATTAATTTTATGTTAATTTTTGCGTATTTTAGTTCTGTTGTGGGTTTATAGGGGAATAGGGTAGAAACTAATTTAATTATAATATATTCATTAATCATTTTTTAGAAGTTATTAATTTAAAAAATAAATAAATATTGTGTTTTAGTTCCGGAGCGGGTTGTGGGTTTAAAGGGGAATAGGGTGGGAAGTAATTTAATTGAAATTAATTAATTTAATAATGTTGTTATTCCATATTTTTGTATTTAATTTATATTGTTAATTGTGTTTGTGTTAATTTTAATTTGGTTATTTATAATTAATTAGTAAATATGTTAATTGTGTAATTTTTGTAGGAGCGGTTTGTGGTTTTTTATGGGAGTAGGGTGGGAAGTAACTTAATTATAATGAATTTATTAATTAATATTTATGTAGTTAATATTTTATATTGTTAATTGTGTTGAATTGTTTTTATTTAGTTATTAATTGGATATTAATTATCAATCATTAATTGGTAAATATGGTAATTGTGTAATTTTATTTGGAATGGGTTTTTGGGTTGATAGTGGAGTAGGGTGGGAAGTAATTTAATTTTAATAAATTTTTTATTTTGTTTATATAATATTTATTTGATGGTTTTTAAATTGCTTGTTAATTGTTAATTAATTGTTAAATCATTTTGATTGTATATTCTACAATATTGGTGGTGATTATAGGGGAATATGGTGGGAGGTAAATTATTTTTGACCAATTAATTATTTCTTAATTAATGTTAATTATTTTGCAGGAGTGGGAATACTAAAATAATCCCCTACGCTATGCAACACTTTCCCTACTGTTACACTTGGTGGAGTGGAAATAGTAAATTATTCCCACCCGCTATCCAATACTTTCCCTACTGTTGCACTCGCTGGAGTGGGAATAGTAACTTGTACCCACCCGTTATCCAACACTTCCCCTATTGTTGCACTCACTGGAGTGGGAATAGTAATTTTTACCTACCGGCTATCCAACACTTTCTCTACTGTTGCAATTACTGGAGTGGGAATAGTAATTTTTATCCCTCTGCGAACCAACACTTTCCCTACTATTACACTCGTTGGAGTGGGAATAGTAATTTTTATCCACCCGCTATCCAACACTTTCCCTACTGTTACACACGTTGGAGTGGGAATATACATTTTACATCCCCGCTATCCAACACTTTCCCTACTGTTGCACTCACTGGAGTGGGAATAGTAATTTTTACCAACCCGCTATCCAACACTTTTCCTACTGTTGCACTCACTGGAGTAGGACTAGTAAATGTTACCCCTCCACTATGCAACACTTTGCCCACTTTTACACTTTTTGGAGTGGGAATATTAATTTATACCTCTCCGCTATCCAGCACTTTCCCTAATGTTGCACTCACTGGAGTGGAAATAGTAATTTTTACCCACCCGCTATCCAACACTTTCCTTGCTGTTGCATTTGCTGGAGTGGGAATAGTCATTTTTACCCACCCGCTATCCAACACTTTCCCTACTGTTGTACTCATTGGGTAGGAATAGTACATTTTACCCCTCCACTATCCAACACTTTCCCTACTGTTGCACTTGTTGGAATTGGGATTTTTTTTATTTATGCCTCTCCGCTATCCAACTCTGTCTCTACTGTTAAACTCACTGGAGTGGGAATAGCAATTTTTACCCACCTGCTGTCCAACACTTTCCCTACTGTTGCAATTACTGGAGTGGGAATAGTAATTTTAACCTCTCCGCTATCCAACACTTTCCCTATTGTTACACTCCGTGGAGTGGGAATAGTAAATTCTTCCCCTCCGCTATCCAACACTTTACTTTCCCTACTGTTGCACTTGCTGGAGTGGGAATAGTAAATTTGTTCCCTCTGCTATCCAACACTTTCCCTACTGTTGCACTGTCTGAAGAGGGAATAGTAATTTTATTCTCTACTCTATCAAACTTTTTCCCTACTGTTATAGTTAATGTAGTGTAAAATATTTTTTTACAAATACATATTAATTTTAATATTTTAATTCATTATATATATATATATATATATATATATATATATATATTATTTTTATATTTATATTACAGGTTTATGTGTGTGTGTGTGTGTGTGTGTGTGTATATATATATATATATATATATATATATATATATATATATATGTATGTATTTATAATTTTCATTATGTATCTAACATTTTATAATTAAATAAAATAATTATTAATATTAAGTTAATATATATATATTTTTTATATTACATTTATTATTTCTCATTTTAAATAGTTCTAACTATGTTTTTATTAATTATATTTATTATTTAATTAATTTGATATTATTTTTAAGACATTTAAAAAAAAACGATATTTTAAACAATATTTTAAACAACGATATTTTGGTTTTGATATTTTTGTACTTACCTTTGTAGATATCAGATGTCTATGTATTGTGTCCATGGGTTTTCTGTACTCGATATTCTTGTAGGTCGATATTCGGTCCGTCGATATTCTGTCAGTGATCCACCTCTCACATCTTCAAGTTGTAAAAGAAGTGATGGAGGTTGTATGTTTGTATGTGGTATTTGTAGTCAACAGTGATTTGGCAAATAGTTCAGAAAATAAATTAAACCTAGACCTTTGTTTTTTACATTGAAAGTTTCTTCTTTATATTTTATGTCAGTTATATGAAGAATCGCCTCACCTATGACCAAATTAACACTTTTATTGAAGAAATGAACAAGGCTGTTGTTGGCAAATATAAGATTCTGCATCAACCACCCAAGTCGATGAGTGCTAATGTTAGAAAACTGTACTACAGATTTCAGGAAGAAGAAACCAAGGAAACTAAAGGTGAGTGGTGTGTGTGCACAGTCTGAATTCCTTTTTTTTTTCTACTAAGTCCTTTTTAATGTATCCATTGTATTGGTATGTTCAATTATTCTTTGATTTAAGATATTTATAAATAAGCATTGTTTGCCACTGTCATTTCCATGCATTCTCCACCATTGGAAATTTCATAGATCCATGTGAATGAATTCTTTTACAAAGCTGGGATTCCTTGGGAACATGTTAACATACATGAGCATCAGAATAGAAACATTTACCAACATAATTTTGTATAGGTTGTCCATCTCATTATAAGATGTGCATCACAGTTAAAGAGGTGGAGAGTTCCATTCCCCATGAACGTTACTATGTCTTAGATCTTTAGCCACACATTGAGTGGAAGGAAATACCTGAAAGATCTATGCCAAAGTCAGCGTTTTCTATACCATCTACTGACAGGCATAGATAAGATATTTTGTTTTTATACTTGTTTTTATACGCCTTTGACACCTTCTCCTATAGCATTTTAGAACAGCGGCTCTGGGAGATAGGTGTCAGAGGAAAGGCCCTTAAACTGTCCATGAAAAAACATGTCAAAGGCACCTGTTTCGGCGTAATGCACAGTTTGCGGAAGGTTTTTAAATGGATTCCTATGGAGGCGCGGAAAACATTAATACAGGGACTCATTATAAATAGAATGAACTACGGTAATGCACTATTGCTTTCAATAAACTAAAATCTATTAAGCAGGCTTCAGGTTCTGCAAAACACCGCAGCCAGGTTAGTCCTTGACCTCGCGCAAAGATCCTCCTCTGCTCCTTGTTTGAAAGCTCTGCACTGGCTTCCAGTGAAAAAACAAATCCTTTTTAAAACTTTGTGTCTAACACACAAGCATATGTATGGAGATGGCCCAAAATATTGGTCGCATAAACTATGCTGGTATCAGCCACCCAGAACTCTCAGATCCAGCAATGATGCACTGCTTATTCCCTTGAGAGTGCGTACTGTTAGGAAAGGTGGTCGATCTTTCTCCTTTCGTGCTCCGGCATCCTGGAATAAAATGCCTTTATACCTGCGTACCATCTCTAGTCATAGCTGTTTCCGCAAGAAGCTGAAGACATGGCTATTTGACAACAAAGCCCATCTCTATTTCAGAGCCGTCTGCAAGTGCCATGAGACTCTTGGTAGTGATATGTGCGCTATACAAATGTCCCTGACTTGACTTGACATTTCAACTTAGAGCTCCTGGAGGTGTTTCAGAAAAACTAGCTAGGGGAAAAGTTTATTTTATACAGCTTTATTTAAACTCTCATTTATAATCATACCTGAGACTTTAACCAAAATGAAAAGGTCTTTCTTTAAGCCATATCAAACAGATGACCTTTGCATAAAACCCTCATTTTGCATATACAACTGCCTCCATCCTCAATCTCATCTCCAGAACTGCCAAACAAGTCAAGTTCCATCTACGTTAGCATTGAGAGACAGAGAACATTCCTTTTCCCTTTGGAAGAACCTCAATCCTCTGGAGATGATTCTTCCATAATTGTTCCCAAACTCATAATAGGAAACATTTGAAAGTTGCAGTGACCAGGGATGAAAGATTCAACATTCATGAACAGACCTGAGTTTGTCCTAAAAAAAAAAGTGCTATCTGTTCATGTTAAATGACCTGCATTTCTCTCATCTTCATAAAGCATGCATTCTGCCTCTTCAATAATTACTATATAATTGAGACCATTGGTGGAGGGGGTGGGGGCTGGTCTGTGAGCAACTGATCACCTTGTTGACAAACCTCTCATATGAGCACTCAGAAAACAACCCCTGCTTTGACTGAGACCTCCTCGCTGCTATGGCCTTCAACTATAACTCCTTTGTTAATGAAGAGGTCCGCCTAGTTAAAACAGCACTGTCAGGGCCTGCAAGGACCTTGTCATTAACCTCCTAACCTAGAAGCAGAAAATATTCCCTAAACATTTATTTGCTCAGTCATGTCCCATTAACAACACCCTTGCTGATTACTACACAGCTGTATGTGCACACCTTATATACTCTATAATGAGTTCACATATAGTCGTTGACACATTGCTTATGAAGATACCAATGCAGCTCCCTAGTAATGAGATGAGTTTGATGTTCTGCTGCATCTGATATTTTTCATTGTGATCTCTCGAGGCGGGCGGTCCCGTTTCCCGATAGGGTGCCGGGCGGGCAAAGCCCGCACGCCATCCTAATGGCCCCCTTAGTTTCTTTTTCTGACTTACACAGTAATTTTGGTTTATCGAGAAATTACTTTTTTTAATTTCTCGCAGCTTCTTACAGCCTTCATACTCCGTATCCGAACATGCAATGATCAAAATTCCCCTTACAGAATATATGTTGGAAAAGACATCAATTGGCTTATATTATTCCTGCCTGATTCAAGAATTTCTGGATGATCTGGAAAATTGTAAAAGTAAATGGGCAATCAAGCTTGGGATTCCCGAAGTTAATATACTGGAATCTATAGCGCTTGCCAACCGAGTTCTTATAACTGGGAGGATGCGCTCACAATATTTTATGGCCATACATGATTTATACTATACTCCAAGTAGGGTTTCCAAATGGAGTCTGACCTCAGGCACAAAATGTAACAGGTGTGGCCTATATGCTGCGGGTGCGCTCCATATGTTTTTCTTATGTCCTAGACTTTCTGAATTTTTTTCGAACATTGAAAGGTTTTTGGCTGTGATTCTGGGGTGCGCTATCAGTATAACGGGTGAGCTGGTACTGACTGGTTGTGGCTCCGGAATTATTGATCAGCCAAGGCTCAAAGCTACGAAAGGTTTTCTGTTTATCTCTATGGCTGTAATTCGGGCATGTATCACTAAAGATTGGATTAATCCTGAGCCGCCTTCCTTTTTTAACTGGCGGGAAAAACTTTTGTCTATGTATAATTTGGAATTGGCTGTATATAGAACTAAAGGGATTAGGAGGAGGGTTATGGGAGAGAAGATATGGGCTCCTATCACGGAGTGGATTTAGATAAAATCTTTGTAAGCATTGTATCTTTATTTTCATTTTTCTTCTTTTTTTTTCCTTGTCTAAATCTTCTTGCTTTGGTTGACTGCATTTACTCTGTAAATTCTGTAACCCTTGATCTGTTTGTGCTGTTTTTCCTTGCAAATAAAATAAAAAAATAATTATAAAAAAAAAAATAGAACACAATCCTGCTGGAGAAAACAGAGCTCTTGGCCCTCTGCCTAAACCAGTCCAAGAGCAATAATTGTCAGATCCTCAATTTCAATCAATCAATCAATCACAGAATTTGTATAGCGCACTGCTCACCCGGAGGGGTCTCAAGGCGCTGGGGGGTGGAGGGGTACGTCACTGCTCGAAAAGCCAGGTCTTGAGTTGCTTCCTGAAGGAGAGATGGTCCTGGGTCAGCCGTAGGTGGATGGGGAGGGAGTTCCATGTCTTGGCCGCCAGGTAGGAGAAGGATCTTCCTCCGGCGGTGGCTCTGCGAATGCGTGGTACGGCGTCGAGGGCGAGGCTGGTCGATCGTAGCTGGCGGGTGGGCGTGTAGAAAGTCAGGCGGTTGTTGAGGTACTTGGGGCCCAGGTCGTGGAGAGCCTTGTGTGCGTAGGTGAGGAGTCTGAACGTGATCCTCTTGCTGACGGGGAGCCAGTGCAAGTCTCTCAGGTGGACGGAGATGTGGTTGTGTCGGGGGATGTCCAGGATGAGTCGTGCGGAGGCGTTCTGTATGCGCTGGAGTCTTTTCTGTAGTTTGTTGTGGTTCCCGCGTAGAGGGTGTTCCCGTAGTCCAGTCGGCTGGTGACGAGTGCCTGGGTGACCGTCTTCCTGGTTTCGGTGGGGATCCATCGGAAGATCTTGCGGCGAATGCACAGGGTGTTGAAGCACGATGATGAAACGGCGTTGACTTGTCTGGTTATCGAGAGGGAGGAGTCCAGGACGAAGCCCAGGTTGCGTGCGTGGTCCGTTGGTTTGGGAGTGGTGCCCAGGGCAGGGGGCCACCAGGAGTCGCCCCAGGCGGAGGGCGATGATCCCAGGATGAGGACTTCCGTCTTGTCTGATTTCAGTTTCAGGCGGCTGTTCTTCATCCACTCGGCGACGTCTTTCATCCCTTCGTGTAGGCTGGTTCTGGTGGTGGCGGGGTCGTTGGTGAGGGAGAGGATCAGCTGGGTGTCGTCGGCGTAGGAGATGATGTTGAGGTTGTGTTGGCGTGCGATGGCAGCGAGAGGGCTCATGTAGACGTTGAAGAGGGTTGGGCTGAGTGATGATCCTTGTGGTACGCCGCAGATGACTTCGGTGGCCTCGGATCTGAACGGGGGAGGCGGACTCTCTGGGTTCTTCCGGCGAGGAACGAGATGATCCACTCCAGTGCCTCCTCTTGGATTCCGATGTTGCTGAGGCGCTGTACTAGGGTGCGGTGGCAGACCGTATCGAACGCTGCAGAGAGGTCCAGGATGATGAGGGCCGCTGTTCCCCCCTTGTCGAGCAGGGTTCTGATGTCATCGTTGGCTGCGATCAGGTGTCTCTCTGCTGTTGTTGGCTCGGAAACCGGACTGCGAGGGGTCGAGGGATCCGTTCGTCTCGAGGAAGGCGGCGAGCTGTCTTTTGACGATCTTCTCAATGACTTTGGCAGGAAAAGGGAGGAGCGAGATGGGCGGAAGTTCTTGAGGGAGGTGGGGTCCGCTGTCGGTTTCTTCAGGAGGGCGCTGAGCTCGGCATGCTTCCAGCTTTCCGGGAAGGTGTCGGTGTTGAAGGAGATGTTGATGATGTCCCGGAGTTGGGGTGCGATGATGGAGTCGGCCTTGTTGAAGACGTGGTGGGGGCAGGGATCGGTTGGGGATCCGAAGTGGATGGTGTTCAACGTGCGGGTGGTGTCTTCGGTGCTGACCGGGGTCCAGGCGCAGAGGGTGGTGGTGGGGAGTGCTGGTTCGGTAGTTGGGTGCGTGGTGGGTGCACCGAAGCTGTTGTGTATGTCGGCGATCTTGCTGTGGAAGAAGGAGGCGAGTGAGTCGCAGAGGTCTTGCGAGGGGGTGATGTCGTTGTTTCCGGTGCTGGGGTTGGAGAACTCTTTGACGATGCTGAAGAGTTCCTTGCTGATGTGGGTGTTGTTGTCCAGTCGTTCTTTGAGTGTTGTTCTTTTGGTGGTGTGGATCAGCTGGTGGTGTTTGCGGGTGGCGTTCTTGAGGGCAGTCATGTTTTCTGTGGTCTGGTCGTGGCGCCAGGCTTTCTCGAGGGTGCGGCAGTTCTTTTTGGAGTTTTTGAGTTCGTCGGTGAACCAACAGGCTTTCTTGCTGCCGGGTCTGCTGGGAGGGTTCTTCAGTGGTGCGAGGTCATCTGCGCAGTTGGTGAGCCACTGTGTGAAGATGCGGGCTGCTTCGTTGGGGTCCGTTGTGCTGGTGGGAGGGTTCTGGCTGAGGGACGTGGTGAGCTGGTTGGCGGTGATCTTGCTCCAGCTCCTTCGGGGAGCCTGTTGCGGGTGGTGGTGGGTCGTGGTTCTTCTGAAGCTGAAGTGGACGCAGCTGTGATCTCTCCAGTGTAGTCCGATGGACTGGCTGAAGGAGATGTGCTTGCTGGAGGAGAAGACGGGGTCAAGCGTGTGGCCGGCGTAGTGGGTGGGGGTGTCCACCAGTTGCTTGAGTCCGAGGTTGGCGAGGTTGTCCAGGAGGGTGGTGGTGTTGTTCTCCAGGTGGAAGTTGAGGTCCCCTAGGAGGATGTAGTCAGCGGAGGGGAGGGCGTGCGGGCTGATGAAGTCTGCGATGTCTGAATTGTGTACGTGGTCCCGGGGGTCTGTAGATGAGTGCCTCTGAGGGTGGTCTTTGGGTCGGTGTGTATCTGGAAGTGGAGGTGTTCGGTGGCGGTGAAGGTGTCGTCGGAGTTGGTCGTGATGCGGATAGTGTTCCTGTGGACGATGGCGATGCCTCCTCCGGTCTGGTTGGCGCGATCCCTCCGGGTGATCTTGTAGCCTTCCGGGATGGCTATGGCGATGTCGGGGGCTGAGGAGGCGTTCATCCAGGATTCTGTGAGGAAGGCGACGTCTGGTGAGGTTGTGTCGAGCAAGTTCCAGAGTTCGACGGTGTGTCTGTGGACGGAGCGGGTGTTAAGCAGGATGCACTTGAGGTGGTTGTTGCTGGTGTCTGGCTTGGCTGGTGCGGTGCAGGTCCGGCGGCAGGTGAACTTGCAGGCTTGGCAGGTGAAGGGTTCGTGGGTGCGTTTCGGGGTGGCTCGGTAGCAGGCGGGGTTCCTATTGGGTTTGAGTGCGTTGAGGGTGGCGGCGTCGTAGGTCCGTCGTGTCGGCTGGCATCCTCGGGAGCCTGGGGTCCTGACGCTGGGCGCGGTCCAGGCGCAGACGGGCTTGCCTTTGGCGCGCCTTCGGCGCACATTCGGTGCGCCCACTGCGCTCGTCCGCTGCGCGTTCGCTCTGGGGTCGTCATAAGTAAGGAGCCGGGAGGGAGGAGTAGCTGGGTGGCGGGAGCGGGACGGCCAATGGGCTGGCGGGGGGCGGGGCCACATGGAGGCAGCGGCGGGAAGAATCTGGGGCGGGCGGCTCAGCGGCGGCTGGGTCGTCCGAAGCGGCGAAACAGGAAGCGTGGAGGCTACCAGGAAGGTAGCAGGCAGGTAGCAGTGCGTGGGGGCGACCTAACCTGGTGACAGGCTCAGCGGTCGCTCCCTACTCTGGGATCGTGGTCCCCTTAAGTAAGGAGCCGGGAGGGAGGAGCAGCTGGGTGGCAGGAGCGGGGAGGCGAATGGGCTGGCGGGGGGCGGGGACGCAGGGAGGCAGCGGCGGGAAGAATCTGGGGCGGGCGGCTCAGCGGCGGCTGGGTCGTCCGAAGCGGCGAAACAGGAAGCGTGGAGGCTACCAGGAAGGTAGCAGGCAGGCAGCAGTGCGTGGGGGCGACCTGGCCTGGTGACAGGCTCAGCGAGATAGCATCATGAGGGTGTCCAGAATGAATTAATGAATGAGCCTATTCAGTTTCAGAATGCTCAGATCCCTATAATCCCAGACTGTTCTCAAGCAGTCCATGCCAAAAGTAAACCGTTTGGTGCCGTTAAAAAGGAACTGCACGGGAGAGAGATTAAATACATGATGCTGTTGCCAGCCAAACTACACATTATTCTGGGGCGTAAGTCTTGGTTTCTTCACCTTCTTCAAGGAAGTGTTGAACTGGCTACACAGGTGGTGGAAGGTGGGAAAAAGAAGAAACAATTCACCAGCAAACCCGGAGCCTAATTCTCAGCTGTGAAGCAAATCTAGGATGGCTGGGGGTGCTGGGTCACGGTGGGGAAGAGTAAGAGGATATCAGATCCGGAGAGATTGAAGATGCCTCAAAATAGGGCTAATAGAACAAATTCACAAATAATCATATAGGCGGAGACAAACACTTGAAAACAAAGCATTAGAACCCATCTACAGTTGAAACATACACAATGTTGCAGGGTGGGAGTCATGGGACTTCTGTATGGTGACGCCATGTCACATGGCTCTGCAGAATGTGAAGAAATTGGACATGTAGGAAAAAAGGGAGAGAGGTTACGAGAGGTACACATCTCCTTACCACAGTAACAAGTCATCCTCTCAATAGCAAGGGCAAGAATTGTAAGACTATTGGCTACTTTGCAATATCTAAACAAGTTGGTTTGTGTTTATTAGCAAGTTATGAGGGGGTAACACACGTCTTGAGCATTGGATGATAGGTAGTTTTAATCTTGCTGCAAGAAGCTGTGGGCGGACTTTTAAAGAAGGGCTTTTGCATATCAGAATTGGAAACCGAGCTTTATCGGATGTTGAAACGGCTTAGACCACATACAAATTAGAGAAATCTGACTACTTAAAGACAAATATACATGGCTTTAGAGGGTTGTCAAATAATGACCTGGAAACTGGATGATCTGAGCAATAAACTCAAAATAGGTATAGTATTTTTCTTCATCGCTAGATATAACCCAGACATTACATACTTGCTAAAAAAATCTGCAGGTAACAAGTGTGCTTTTATTGAACGAGGTAAATCCAAGGTCCAATACATTCTGTGTACTCACTGCTGGGTCCAAGGTGTTGCAGTTATGGCTTGCCGACCATTTCTGCTGATGATCCTTTACAAGTATACATACTTGCTTGGTTGCTACGCTGCCATTGATGGGACATGGAATGGTGAAAAGATTAAGGTAATTACCATATATCTACGCCCAACTAATACACTGGAGCATTTGGGTAGACTGGTTATGGGGACACACTTGCCAAACATTTTTAGTATTAGAATACAATTTTAATTTAACAATGCATGATAAATGTAGTCAGGCTCACCACCAAAAGGCAACAGGAGTAGGAGCATCACCACTGATTTAACTTCACAAGAGCTATAGGCCTGTTAGATATATGGAGGGATCTCTTTCCGCAAGATAGCTATTACTTTTCTTGCTGGAAAATCCTGCGTTGTGGCTAGACATCTCAAGAGGCTCTCCCCCATGGTGTAATTTTTAGTACTTGCAACCATCTCAACTGTATCCATCACCACAGCCGGCTGCTGACAAGAGCTTCTATCCCCAGTGGCTTCGACACCCCCAGATCACCTGCCACACCACTTAAGTTACATCTCCGATCAGGCGGTCCCCACCCTTGCATTTTTGTTAATTTGCCCCTTAGTGTTGGCCAAAGAGAGTGTGGGGGGTTATGGTAAATCTTACATTAGAAATGCAATCCGCTTTTATCGGGTCTTTTGGCGGCTGTATTCAGTTCTGCAGTGTCTCCACCTATGCCATTGCGACTGTAGTATATAGATCATACCTCGCTTAATAAGATGTTTTTCAGATTCTTATGTAAATGTTCGTGGGCTCCAAATCAAGTTGCTATCTTGCTTCAGCGTCCTGCCAGGCACACCCATTCGAGGATTAAGCATATCCTTATTGATAATGCCCACCTACCTATTGTGAAAATTATTGTTATAGAGCTGATGGTAATGTCCGAACAGGCATGTATTTCGTTATCACATGCAGTTGTAAACATAGATAAATATATGTAGACATGACTGCTCAATGAAGAATTAATACAGAATGCATGCTCCCTCACTCAGATTAAAAAAGATTTTTCTCGGTTCCTGATAGAAAACCAATAACCATAGTATGTGGCATTGCAATTTGGGAGTATGAGTAATACAAATAAAGAATTTAATACTGAACAATTAAATTTCCATTTAAAAGGTAATGCCCCACTAAGAGTGTTTATTGATATTAAATAGGAGTACAGTTGTGTACGCGTCGAACAAACACACTGTTGGGTACATTTCCAAAAAGCTAAGAAGTTACCCTGTCATGATAGAGCGTGAAGAGACCTAGCGATCTTCTACAAATAAAAAAAGAAAAACCACACTGAACATCATGGCGATCAAAGTTAAAGATAACCAAATTCACACGAAGGCAAGCAAGAGTGCCAGAGTCTTTAGAGACTTACATTCCTCTCTACTTCCCGTCCTATACAACCATCTTTGAAGAATGCACAAACATTTCAGAAAGCTTTGACCTAGTAAAGATATCTGAATCAAATAAGAAGCAACTAAAAACCTCCACAGAGACTTTATCCACCCACGTTTAAATTTAGACCCAGACAGTGTTGTCCCATTTCAACTTTAATGTTTCTCTTAGCAATTCAACCCTTAGAAAGGATCATAGATTAGTAGCGATTAACGTAGGGAGAGGCACTTATAGCATAGCTGCCTATGAGGGTTCACTGTGCAGGTTGGTAAAGCGTTTCCCTCGGTTTTTGCCAACATCCTTAACTATGCAGAGGAGTCCGAATTGATCCTAAACAGAGATAAGACAGAAGTTTGGTCTCTGAAGGCTGCGTGGATCCGCAATTAGTTGGGTAGCGCTGAATTCCGCTGACATTACAAATGCTTAAAGTATTTGCGAATTTGGTTTAATTGTGACTTTAGACAATCAACTCTCTACGATGATAAACTTCTGAATTAAATTGCCACCTACTGGTGGACTAGTTACCAAAATACATCTAATGGTGGGGCAGATCGGACACCTTCAGGGTGATGATTACCATGAGGGTGAGCTACTTAACTAGTCAGCTTCCTGCATGATTCTCAAAAGATTTCTTTAGGAGATCAGACCAGATAAATCTCATCCTTCCTGTGGAAATGTAAGAAAGCCAAAATCTCTCTAAAGAAAATTTGCTTTCAAAAACATATAGGAGGATTTAACCTGGCTGGTAGCTATCCGTTCCTATCACAATCTTCTTTCAACCCAATATGGCAACAAATTGACACAGGATAGTGCTGGATAAAAGTAAATCCATCATAACTACCTTCAAAATACAACTACCTCACTCCCATCAGATTTTTGCAGGCACAGTCTTCACTCCCCTACTGATATTGGCTAAACTTGAAAGTAAAATATGTAAATGTATGGAATAATAAAGACTAAGGTCATGGGCTCTTCATGATACCCCAGTCTGATGCACAAATTTAGTTGCTGTTTGATCTGGATAACTTTTATATCTTCTTGAAGTTAAAAGTAGCTCTGTCAAAGATTGGTCGCGATCAACCGAGACCTGCCAGACAACATAAGTAAGAAAAAGAAAAGGCTACATGATCTCCATATGCCATGTCTCTGACCTTAACTTACTCCAGACCAAGACAGATAGGCGAGCATCAAGTACTTACCATTGTATCAAAGATTATTCCAAAAATAGCGGAGACTTGTTTGTTCATTGTACACTTATCATTTTGGACCGATCTAAACTTCACAAAGCATAAATCATCTCAACAAACACTTGCTGGAACTGCAATCTCAGATGTATTCTCCCTCATTGTCAATATGATTGACAACTATAGCCAAATATTCACAAATATATCAACAACATTTTTGATGTCTACATAACACTTGACTCAATTACTGTATGTTTTAGGAATCCAAACAAAGCAAATCTTTTCCCCAGTCAATAACATATATGTAAAGTTAGTGGACCTGCTACTTACACTGGGAGCCAAGATTATCCTCTCTGGCTGGAAATTGGCCAGCGAGTTTTCTGTGCATACCTGGGATGCATGATTATGGTTTCTGGGAAGCGTGAAACATACAGCACACCATCATTCAAAGCACACCAGAATGATAACGCTATCTGGAATAAGTATTTTACCATACGCCAGAAAATAAAAACACCATGAACACTTGACCAATAGGAACAGATTAACTGTAGATACAATGCCTGATTTAGAATAAAGCGAACAGTAACTCAGTCACATACGCAACAGATATCCTGTCTGCTTTATTACAAGTACATTGGAATATAATACACTTGTAATAAGAAGGACAGAACATCCATCACGGTTGTAAAACTTTTAATCCGACCAATAGTCTAAAGATCGAACCATTCTAGACTGGTCTAGAACGACCGCTTGGACTTCCTGAACAATATCTTTAATGAACTCCCCTTTTTAGGTCGAGGACCTAAAGGCTGCGCTTGCGCAGTCTGGGGTCGGAGAATTAATGTTTCTTAGTAGGGCTTTAGAACCCGCCTCCCTACCCCGTCTCTCCTCCATTGGCTGGCTTCCTAAACGGAGGCCAGCCATTGGAGGAGAGATGCATCACTCCGATTTAGCCCCCTTTTTTTCGGATTCGGAGGCGTAAGTTTTGCTGTTCTTTAGACAGTGACGTCATGCGTCACTCAGAAGAGCAAAACCACGCACCCGATTCCGAAAAATTCGGAAGCCTGCAGCCGCCAGTTTCTTTACCCCGCATGGAAGGCGAGCCTGTGCCTCTGCCCCCGTTTGTGCCGTTTTTAGTGCTCCTGCACCCCTGTTTGGGCCGTTGTTCGGTCCCTACTTGTGCTCACAATCAACTTCCATGCCTACAATGTCCGTGCTGAGCCTGGGCGGAGAGCAGACCCGGCGAAGGACCCCCGCCACAACACCGCCTGCCGCATCGCTGTTGCCATTTCTCCAGGTAAAGCGTGCTACCGCGCCCCCTTTCCCCTACATGCAGCAGGTAACAAGACCACCATTATCTCATTTTCTAATAATCCCAGCAGCCCGGAATGGCTCGGGGCCAGTGACTGGGGCGGTGGTGCCGAGGCAGGGTTCTCTGCCTCTCGCGCCTCTGTGTTCTGTCTCGCGCAGCGGTGGCTCGCGACCCTCCCAGCCATGGCCTCACCCTCCGTGATGGTTTCTGTGCCTGACACTGCCTGGGCTGAGTCGTCTCTAGAGCAGAGCCTGACGGCCAGCACCGCCTCCGCAGTGCTGCCCCCAGCCCACTCCCGCATCTCCCAGTGTATTATCTGTCCGGTCCCACGCTCCATGTTCCGCGTTCCTGCACTTTTTCTCCCTTTCTTTCTCCCCTCTCAGTCCTCACTCTGTGTTACTTCGCCCTCTAATTGTGATTCTTACTCGCTTCCCCTCCTCTCTCTTGCCACGTTAGTTTGTCGCGCTTTTGTCCAACATTTCTACAATTCTCGATTTCTCTCCCTCTCTCTAGTTTGTGCCGTTCTTCGTGCCCCTGCCCCCGTTTCTGCCGGTGTTTCTTGCCTCTGACTCCCTGTTTCTGCACCCGCAGCTCTCTGCTCTCGCACCCCTTCCCTCTAGCCACATTTATTTTAACTCCTCCCACGCTCCCTCCCCGCAAACTCTTGCCTCAGGGAATTCAGCAACTCCTGCCTGCCCTGTTTCCTAACCTCACACCTGCACCTTGCCCCTCCACCCGCGGGAGATGTGTTTGCATTCCTCACGAATATACCTGCTCCGGGGCTCCTCTGTTCCCCTTTCCTCTACCTGCTCCATCTCCCTTACTTCATCGTTACTTTTTCCTAGACTCCTATCTGCCTGTTGTCTCGTCCGTCCCTCTGCCACTGCCTGCTCTGCTCCTGTAGCTCCTTGCCTGCTCCGGCTTCCCTCTTCCTACCTCTCAGCCTGCTCCTTCGCGCGTTATCTTTCTGCCTGCTCCGGCTCCTCCTGTCTCTCTTCTTACCTCTCTGGCTGCTCCGGCTCGTGCCTCTCTGCTTGTAAGGTCCCGTTTCTCTGCTTCTGCTTGTCCGCGGCGGGGCTCCAAAGATTGGGTCCAGATGTGCGCCAGCTGCAGGAGGGGTTCGCCTCCCGTCCACCCCCTCACAACCTAGCCAGCCCCCCGCCACAGTCTCTGTCCTCTGGCCCGACCCGCCTCTTCCATCCCTCCCACCCCCCACTGCTGCTCTAGGGGCATTCCTCACGGGACAGTGCATCATATAGGGTGAACCTAGGATAACATCAAGTGACGCAGGATACATCACAGTGCAGAAGCGAATAGAAGGGGTTAGAAGTAACACATCGACGCAGGACAGAGAGGCGCGCAGTATTGTAACATTTACATAGCGCTTACTACCCCTGTGAGGCGCCAAAGTGCTCGCTCGCATTAGTGCAGGCTGCCCTTGTAGGGCGTGTGGTTGGAAGTATGTTAATTTTGTTTTGAACCTATGTAGAAAGTGGTTCCATGTCGATCTTTATGACCACTGAGAGATTTGGTTATCATGTTATGGGACACACCAGGAAGTGTGAGATATAGGTGTGCAGTGTATGGTTGGCAGTAAGGTGGGTGTGCAGTGTATGGTTGGCAGTAAGGTGGGTGCGCAGTTTATGGTTGGCAGTAAGGTGGGTGTGCAGTGTATGGTTGGCAGTAAGGTGGTTGTGCAGTGTATGGTTGGCAGTAAGGTGGGTGTGCAGTGTATGATAGGCAGTAAGGTGAGTGTGCAGTGTATGGTTGGCAGTAAGGTGGGTGTGCAGTGTATGATAGGCAGTAAGGTGAGTGTGCAGTGTATGGTTGGCAGTAAGGTGGGTGCGCAGTTTATGGTTGGCAGTAAGGTGGGTGTGCAGTGTATGATAGGCAGTAAGGTGAGTGTGCAGTGTATGGTTGGCGGTAAGGTGGGTGTGCGGTATATGGCTGGCAGTAAGGTGGGTGTGCAGTGTATGATTGGCAGTAGGGTGTGTGTGCGGTATATGGTTGGCGGTAAGATGGGTGTGCAGTGTATGGTTGGCAGTAAGGTGGTTGTGCAGTGTATGGTTGGCAGTAAGGTGGGTGTGCAGTGTATGATAGGCAGTAAGGTGAGTGTGCAGTGTATGGTTGGCGGTAAGGTGGGTGTGCGGTATATGGCTGGCAGTAAGGTGGGTGTGCAGTGTATGATAGGCAGTAAGGTGAGTGTGCAGTGTATGGTTGGCAGTAAGGTGGGTGTGCGGTATATGGCTGGCAGTAAGGTGGGTGTGCAGTGTATGATTGGCAGTAGGGTGTGTGTGCGGTATATGGTTGGCGGTAATATGGGTGTGCAGTGTATGGTTGGCAGTAAGGTGGGTGTGCAGTGTATGGGTGGCAGTATGACCAGCAATATTTGCGGTTACACTGTATTAATCGCAAGTAGCAGTTCTTTGCTTTGAGCTTCAGAAGGCACGTCTTCACCTTCGAAGCGGTGTAATTAAGAGAGGCAAGCAGACAACCTTTACCCAATATCTGGCGCTACATGTAGCGACCTCAGAAAGAAGGAAGCCTGAGTCTGCCGTTCCAGAATTCGATCTCGGTGCCCGGCAGCATGCGTTCAACTCACTGAGCTGCCCTGCTGGGAATTGAAACATCATCCACTCATAAACCAAATGTGATAGGAAGGCAGTTTCCATAATCTTAAAATGCCACCCCCTTCATCCGCAGCCATATTTTTAATATGCAATTTCGATGCAGGTAAATATTTTCCTTTTTCAGTCACAAGTTGTAGGTTTGTATTTAGGGTTTGGATTGTCATTAATGGTTGTGTGCATCTGTTTGTCATGGTGTGGCGGTCATGCACTCGTCAGTGGGGTTGTTGGTGAAAAGGTTGCTGCTGTGCTAGAAAATAGCACGGCTTAGGATAGCTAAAACTCAGGGACATGAACGTCTGGTATTGCAGTCGTGGTGTAATTAGGGCCTTCGCAGAAATATATATTTTTTTACAGTAGAACGTGATGCAATCCTTTTTTTGTAGTTTGGGGTCACCCGTTCAAAATGCCCGCTTATTGTCTTCATTCCTCAAATGCTGAGGTGGCAAAAGCAAGAAACCTAATATGAACATTCAGACTATCCCAAAACAATTTATAGCACACTAAACTTAACCTGAAAATCAAGATGCGATATTTATTATTATGACATCATTCACTAAATTCCAAGAAATGGAAGAATGGATGTACAGAGGCTTCAATTGAAAGGTTTAACAAAAAAATGCTTTAGTGAGTATTGGAGTATTTCATAAAGAGAAAAAAAGCTTTTTAAATGAGAAGATAACCTTCAAAGGATGTTAAAAGCTCAGAACGCACCAACTCATCCATCTGGGCCCTGGATATCCCCAAAGGAAAATAACCTTTTTATTTTATAATAAAATGGATGAAAATTGTGGTGTCTTTGGAATGCCATTTTTTGCTTGCTCTTTGAAGCTCTCTGGTATTTTTGATCCGGTGTCGCCCCTCTCTGCTTTTGACAGCATGTTAAAAGTCGAGTCGAGTGGTTGTTTTGGTGAACTGTGATCCGGATTTCAGCACTTCAAATCCCAGTCCGGGCCTCTGTTTCCCCTTAAAGCCCCATTAACTAGCTTGGGCCTTGCCTGTTCGCTGTGGTGCCCTGGTCCTTCCTCACCTCCTGTTTGGGGTTTTGGGAATGTGTTTTGAGGAGATCACTTTACAAAAGGCGCTGCAGCCTCTGAGGGATCCCTCTAACCAAAGGCCTGCTCCCAAGTGATAGCAGGCTCTCTCGATAGAGACAGGCCAAAGCGGGCCCTCCAACTTCCAGGGGTGCTCCCCAACTCCCAGGGGTGCTCCCCCTCCCGCTGTCCGTGTCTTTTTCCCGCCCCCTCCCGCTGATGAGGTCGCCGCTCTCGTTTCTCTTGTGCCTGGAGAGTTTGGCGGTGTATCAGGAAACTGTTGCCTTTTATGCCAGGTCCATGATGGGCAGTGGAACGAGCGCTAATGAGCCTGGGATAGATAGTTCTTGTTTCTCCTGACAGCTTATGTGTGCTGATCAGCGGCATGAGAGGTAAGTGCCGGTCTTGGGGTGGGAGGTATTTGTAGCATGTTTGTTTGTTGCTTATTGTTAGCATGCATGCCACATCACTCTCAAACACACTACCTCACAACTTTACTCTCTCTCTATCTCACTAGCTCACTCTCTCTCTATCTCACTACCTCACTCTATTTCTATCTCACACTCTCACTCTCACTACCTCACTACATCACGACTCACTCCCTCAAAAATTCACTACATCACTCTCTCACTAACTCACTCTCTATCTCACTACCTCACAACTTCACTCTCTCTCTAACTCACTACCTCACTCTCTCTCTTTCTCACTACCTCACTCTCTCTCTATCTCACTACCTCACTCTCTCTCTTTCTATCTCACTATCTCACTCTCACTACCTCACTATATCACGACTCACTCCCTCAAAAATTCACTACATCACTCTCTCACTAACTCACTCTCTATCTCACTACCTCACAACTTCACTCTCTCTCTAACTCACTACCTCACTCTCTCTCTTTCTCACTACCTCACTCTCTCTCTATCTCACTACCTCACTCTCTCTTTCTATCTCACTAAGTCACTTTCACTCTCTTTCACTAACTCACTCTCTCTCTATCTCACTACCTCACAAACTCACTCACTGTTTCTATCTCACTACCTCAGAACATCCCTCTCCCTCACTACCTCACTCTTTCACTACCTCACTCTCTATCTACCTCTCTCTCACTACATAATTCTCTCTACCTCACTACTCCACTCTATCTATCTCACTACCTCACTATCTCACAACTTCTCTCTCTCAAAACATCACTACCTCACTCTCTCACTACCTCACTCTCTAGCTCACAACTTCACTCTCTCTCTCTAACTCACTACCTCAATCACTCTCTATCTCACTACCTCACTCTTTCTATCTCACTAACTCACTTTCACTCTTTCACTACCTCTCTCTCTATCTCACTACATCACAACATCACTCTATGCTTATATCTCACTACCTCACAGCATCCCTTTTTTTTTTTTTTAAACCTTTATTTCGTTGCCAAATACGATACAAGGTGTACAGCCTACAACCCAGAGGGCCGGCAGCTGGTATTGAACTAATGCATCCGAACATACTAGCAGGTTCTTACACAGCCTGTTCGCCGACATCCCGGAGGCCCGGCGGCGTTCAAGTATGCCACAGTGAATCAAAGTCCAATGAATCTCAGGTCATCGATGCCGCGATATCTCCTCTGTGGCATCAGTCCTGCAATATGTTACCAGCAATTGTCCAGCCGAACCCCGCAGGCTGCAGACCAACCTACCCTTCGCTGGCAAACAAACACCTATAACCTACCCCAACTAACCCCCCACCCGTGGTTGTCAGTAGTGTGCCTGTCCAATCAACGTCTCGGAATGGTGTTCCCTGAATGTCCTCCCGAACTTATGGCAGAGGGGGGGGGGTGAGGGGATAAGGGGGGTGCGCCCCACCGAACCCTGGTCTGCCACCTAATTCCATACCTCCTCCCGTAACATCCCTCTGTCGTATTTCCCTACATACACTGTGTGTTCCTATAATCCAGTCCCTCCCTCCCAACCTGGGTCTTGTACCTATCTTAGATGCACCTACTCTACGTCCTCCCCTATCCTCGGGCAGACCCCACTTCCTGATTCTCTGCCGCCGCTAACTCGTCCGTGTCCACATCCCGTTCTGTCCCCTCCTCTTCCTCGCAGGTCTCGACATGAGTCCGGTATAAGCTCCAGAAGTTCTTGGGGCGACTCTTAGGGGGGAGCAGTTCACTGTACACTTCAGACTGAGTGCAGCAGTACAACATGTCTCTGGCCCATTTCTTCTTAGTAGGTAACGGTCCCCTCATCCAGCAAGTAGCGACGACGCGCCTGGCCATAAGTAAAGCCATATCAACCAAGTGCCGTAGTTCAGTTATTTCCAAGAACACCTCTCCCCAAAATTTGTGGACACCTGGACAGTTCCACGCCATGTGGAGGAAATCCGCTATCTGTGCATGGCAGCGTTCACATTCCGGGGACCGTCTCAGCCCGTACCTGTGTAGCCTCTCCGGGGTATAATAGACACGGTGCAGATATTTGAAATGCACTAATCTGTGCCTCCCATTCAACAAGAGCTGTTTCGTGCTGACACAGCAATATTTCCACATCTCATCGTCTATCTGTGTCTGTAGGTCATGTTGCCATTCTGCTCTGGCCTTGGAGAGTTGGATTTGTTTGTGTCGGATACCTAATTTATTTAGATTCGTTACTAGCTTACGAGAGGACACCGTCTTAATCACGTAAGTGAGTTCCGGCACCTCGGGTGGCTCCGCCAGGTCCGGGCCCAAGACTTCCTGTAGCGCGCTCCGGATCCTATGATACTGGAAGCGTGTCAAAAGTGATGCCTCTGCCTGCAGGGGAGGTAACTGTTCCCATGTCTTCACCACCCCATCTATGAATAGATCTTCTAATTTTGAGATCCCCAATTCGGTTAACGCTCTCGTGACTCCTTTCTCCATCAGCAGGGGGAGCCAAACTGCCCATTCGATCGGCATGTGCGGTGAATACAGTAGGTCGCAGCCTTGTGCCTGCGCCAGCTCATTCCAAGCATGGTTCGTGGCTTTTATGGAGTCTAGTTGACCAACCCTGCGGTCCACCGGCAGGCAGACCGTGGCCGGTAACGGTAGGGGGTTCGCGAATAGGTGTTCCAGAATAACATGCGGAATGTGTGAGTGCCCGTGTATCCACGAGTGCAGGTGAGCTGCCTGAGCAACCCTGTAATATCTTTCCATATCCGGGGCTCCCAAGCCTCCCATTTCATATGGTAGTGTCAGGACCCTCCATTGGATTCTAGGCTGCCCACCCCCCCACGCAAGTTGTATAAGAACTTGTGTCAGTTGCTTGAAAAAAGCCTTTGAGAGGACCACCGGTAGGTTAGTAAGCAGGAACAGGAACCTCGGTAAAACTACCATTTTCATTATGGCGATCCTGCCCATTAGTGACAAGGGAAGTTTACACAATTTTTCAACGTCGTCTACCAGCTTGGAAAAGGCGGTCCCATAGTTCTCCCGGACCAGAATTTCGGGGTCCGTGTGTAGCTGTATCCCCAAGTATCGAACAGGGTCCGTGGACCACTGCAGTGGGTATTCCATCTCGAATGGCATCGTGACTGGGGTTAGGGGGAACGCTACCGATTTGGCCCAGTTGACTTTCAGGCCCGAGAGGGCCCCAAACCGTACTACCTCTCTGATCACTGACTTGAGGTTGGATTCTGGATCACGAACGTATAGCAGTGTATCGTCCGCATACGTGTATATACCTATTTTATATGTCGGAAAGTTGATGCCTTCTGCGGCGTGATATTCCCTAATTGCACATGCCAAAGGTTCTGCGACCAGAGCGTATAATAGCGGGGAGAGGGGGCAACCCTGTCTTGTTCCTCTAATTATTCCAAGGGATTCAGTGACAAAGTTCCCTATCCGCAGTCTAGCTGTAGGTTTGTGATATAGCGCCCCTAACATTTGCAGGACGGGTTCTCCCAGTCCCAATTTCCTCAGCACTCTCACCATAAAGGGCCATTCAACCGAGTCGAATGCCTTTTCCATATCCAGGAAAATCGCTAGCGCCTTATTTTCTTGCCGGACGTGTTGCATTGTTCCCAATACCTTACGAATGTTATACGTTAGATTACGATCTGGGACAAATCCGGCCTGCTCCGGAGCAACAAGGTCTGGGACAAGTAGGGCCAGTCGCGTGGCCAGTACCTTAGCGTACAGTTTGGCATCCACGTTCAGCTAGGAGAGTGGCCTATAGGATCCGCAAGAGTCGGGGGGGCTTCCCTGGTTTCAAGAGTGTAACCCCCGTCGTGTCCTCAACCCATTGTCGGACCGCGACCTATGCTCTCTCCTACGCTCTTATGGCCCAGGTCCGGTAAAACACATAGCCAACACACACATCCCCATACCCACAATTCTTACAAACCCTCTGAGGCTCCCAACACTCAACAACAGAGGTTCCGTCCCTAACAACCTAAGAAAAGTTCCCCTCACACTAGAAAGCTCGACCACCCTTCTCTCTCCCAAACTCAAATGCATCCTACTCAACTGCAGATCGGCCCAGAGACACTCCTCCGACATCGCTGATCTCGTCTCAGCGATGGATCTGGACCTAGTCATTCTAACGGAAACGTGGCTTACTGAAGCCTCTACCCCGATTATGGACATACTAGTCCCCCCCCAATTATCACATCATTAGGCTGGACAGATCTCCTGGCAAGACGGGCGGGGGAATTGCATGCATTTTTAGGAGCAACCTCTCCGTCACTAAAGTCACCTCCCCCTCCCTTTCCTCCTGTGAACTCCTCTGCCTCGACATCACCAGCGAGGGCAAACAAGTTTGTGCTCTACATCTCATCTATCACCCACCTGGTGACAATCTCATATTCACCCAACAACTCATGGACATGATCACTTCCAATGCCGGTCGGCAGACCACCCAAGTCTACCTGGGTGACTTCAATCTCCACTGGAACGATCAGAAAGACACAGTGGTGAATAGTCTCAAAACTTTCCTTAATGCGCTTGACCTCACCCAAATATGCGATAGACCAACACACGACAAAGGCTCGATACTCGATCTCATCATTGCCAAAGAGAACTCTACACAACTGGAGGCGATTCGACCCTGCGACTGGTCAGATCACCACATTATCACCTTCTTTACCAATGAAAAAGTTAAGCTTAACCCGGCTCAACCAATCAAATACAAAACATGGAAAAGGGACATGAAGAATCTTAACGCCTCTACCCTCCCTCCCCACATCAGCAACCTCCTCCTTCCCCCTTCAGGTGCCTCGGATGTTCAATCACTGACCGACCACTACCTTGACTCTATGAACACAATAGTCAATGAAGTCGCCCCACTGAAACTGAAGAGAGTCTCCACCAAAATTTCTAACCCCTGGTATGATGAGAGACTCAATGACGACAGGCGTACTATGCGAATGGCAGAGCGCACCTGGAGATCGGACCCTTCAGCACTGCACCTCAAAAGGCTCAAGAACAAGAGAAATGCCTACTTCAGGAAAATAAAGCGCACAAAGTCAGACTTCTTTAGCCGCCAGTTGGACCAAGCAAAAAACAGGCCAAGAAAGTTGTTCGAACTAATCAAGACCCAAACAAAGACACAACCCTTACAATCAAACAGCACAACAAGCGACACCCCACACTGTGAAGCCTTCTCTGCTTTCTTCAAGCTAAAGACTGACAACATAAGAAATGACCTCATCATGGATGTAAGCCGATTCCCCAACCACACCAGAATGGCTAACACTCAACCTAAAAACAAGGCATCTTGGCTGCACTTCGAAACCTACTCGGAAGAAGCAGTACACAAACTGCTCTGCACCTTGAAGCCCTCTAATCACCTCACAGACCCTCTACCTGCTAATGCTGTAAAAGACTTCATCCCCTTGCTCCTCCCTCTCTGGACCAAAATCATCAACACCTCCTTGCAACAAGGCCTCATTCCAGACTCCCTCAAGGTGGGGCAAGTCACACCTATACTCAAGAAACCTACAGCTGATCCGTCTGACCTAAACAATTACCGGCCCATCACCAATATCCCCACCCTGGCCAAACTGCTGGAGAAATGTGTCCAACTCCAACTAACAAAACACATTGACCAATTTGACCTCCTCAACCCTCATCAATCAGGCTTCCGAGCGAAACATAGCACGGAAACAGCTATGACTCACATAATTGATGACGCCCTCCAAATTCTTGATCGCAATGAGTCCTGCCTCCTCATCCTTCTTGACCTCTCGTCAGCTTTTGACACGGTCAAACATGAGAACTTGCTGGAGCTGCTAAGCACTAGAATGGGTCTTTTGGGAACTGTTCTCAAATGGTTCTCGTCCTTCCTTCACAACCGGTCTCAGAAGTTCAAGATCGACAATGTGCTATCTACACCTGTGCCTGCAGATCTAGGTGTTCCACAAGGATCCTCCCTCTCCCCCACACTGTTCAACCTCGTCATGGAACCGCTCGCCACCTTGCTCCAAGCCTCCAATGTCCAATTCCATATGTACGCCGACGACACACAACTTTACCTAAAGCTACAATCCCCGGAAGATATCAAACATCTGAATTCCACGCTTATTAACACTCAATCCTGGCTGGCCGATAATCACCTCAAACTAAATGTTCTGAAAACTGAGTTCCTACTCATCTCACCCCCAGCGAAAATTGCCACCACCCAAACCTGGCTCAATAACCTAACAGCACTCAATGTCCAACCTACCATCGTGGATTCTGCGAAATCCCTAGGCATCACACTCGACACCAAGCTCAACATGCAGCAACACGTTAGCAAAGCCACAAAAGCAGCTAATTTCCAAATCAACACACTGAGGAAAATTAAACCCTTCCTCCCTGCCGAAGACTTCCAAACTGCTGTACAAGCTTTAGTCATCCCTCGAATAGACTACGGAATTGTGGCCCTCAGCGGACTCCCGCTATCCACAACAGCACCCTTAAGAGCCTCCCTGAACGCTGCCGCGAGACTCATTACTGGATCAAGAAAACATTCGCATATATCCCCAGACTTAAAATCTCTAAAATGGCTGCCTTTTGAAGCCAGAATACAGCTAAAAATTGCAGTTATGACACACGCGGCCGTGCACCACAATGCACCCAACTACCTCGCTCAAAAGCTGTCTATATCAGGAGGTTCGAGATCCAATAGAAGTACAAAAAATCTACTCCTGAAACCTCGTAGATTCCGGAAAGAGAAAACATACAAGCGCTCCTTCTCAGGGATGGCACCCAGGATCTGGAATGCGCTCCCTCCTGAAACCAGGCTTATCTCCTCCACTGCACTTTTCAAGAAAGAGGTGAAAACCATCCTTCTGGCCAAGATCTCCTGAACCTTATAGGTGCTGAATCAGAGACTCTGCATTGCTTTGTAGCACTGTACACCTAGTCCTTTGGCACTATACTTCTACTTGATGGGGACACTACTACGCTACTCCCTTACTACCGACCAATATATGATACACGTTGGTCTACTGGTTCACTCTCCCGTTGCCCCCACTCAGTGTTCTCTCTATACTAAAACATTGGTATAAGCCATCCACACACCCAATGTGTACCTGAACACCTCTGTAGTGGGTTCAATGACTTGTGCCGTCTTATATTACTTGTCTACCTGATTGTATATTGATATGCTTTATGTATGTTATTATTATCCTACCATGTTAATGACCTTTATACTGCTCCCATTACCTATGTTTCATTCCCCTACCCTGTCTTTGTGAAGCGCTCTGATATCTGTAAGGATCTTGTTCGCGCTATATAAAACCTTGAATAAATAAATAAACTAGCAGCGCCTCACTCATGGTAGGGGACATACTGCCGTCTTCGCAGATGTCGTCGAAGAGGGCTATCCGGTGCGGCATCAGTTTGTCTATGAACACCTTGTAAAAGCCCACTGTAAGGCCGTCCGCCCCAGGTGCACTCCCCGAGCGCATCCCCCCCCAATGCCTCCCGTATCTCCTCTTCCTGTATCGGCGTCATCAAAAATTCCCTCTGCGCGTCAGTCAGAAATGGCATTTTAATGTAGCTGAGGTAGTCCTCGATCTCCTCCTCCATATGAGAGGATTTTGATTTATAGAGATCAGCGTAATAACCTTTCCACTCATCAATTATCTCAGTCTTGTCCGTGAGTTAAGTGCCTGCGGCTGTTGTCAATTCATCTATCACCAGAGGCCTCCTTTCCTGTCTCAGTATTCTGGCCAGCACTGAGCTAGGCCTGTCTCCCTCCCCATACGACCGAGCAGTAGCATACTTGCCCATGTGTTTCACCTCCCTATCTGCCTCCTCGTTATAGTCAGCTAGTAGTGTTTTAAGCTGTTCCGCTACTTCAGTGTCCGGGTCAGTGCGCTGCCTAGCCTCCACGTCCTGCAGTTGTGTTTCAAGGTGTTTCAACCGTTGTCTAATAGCCTTTAGAACACTGGAGTGTTTGGCCATAGACATCCCTCTGATGTAAGCTTTGAATGTGTCCCACAGAATTTGGAAACTATCAATCGATCCTAGATTGGTCTCAAAGAAGGTGTCAATGTCATTCGCCAGCTCCCCTCTGAACACTTTGTCTAATAAAGAGTAGGGGGAAATCGCCACGTGAATGGGGGGATCCTCTTTGTAGGTGTCGCCAGAGTCAACAGCAATGGGGAATGGTCCGACAGCGTTCGTGGTAGCACCGCACATCCCCGGACCCAAGAAAGAACAGGTTGGGAAGCTAGGAAGTAATCAATTCTTGTGTGGATGTTGTGGAAGGCTGAGTAGTGTGTAAAACCCCCCTGTGTGGGGTGTTTGTAGTGCCAAACATCAGCAATTTCAAAGTTAAGAAGTTCTGCCTGCATTAGGAGGGCCGAGGCAGCCGGCCGACGAGGTGGCCCTCTGGATCTGTCCAGGTCAGGGTTAAACACGAAATTGAAATCCCCACCCCACAGCATGTTAGAGGAGGCATAAGATCTGCAATGCTTGGCCAAGTCCGCATAGAACTCGGGGTGGTCGTAATTGGGCCCATATACGTTTACCACTATAAGGTCGTGTCCTTTCCCGACACATCTTGTTATCAAATAGCGACCTTCAGACTCAGCTGCTAGTAGTGTCAGCTTTAAGTGTGATCGAGGATTCACCCACGTAACCACCCCTCTGGAGTGTGTAGTAAATCCCGCTGCCAGGCTGTTACCCCCCATACCTCTAGTGGTGTGCATCTTACTCTGAGGGGGGAGGTGTGTTTCTTGTATGAGGGCAAGATCAATGTGATGCCTATGGAGATAGAGCAGCACCTTCCTGAGTTGGCGGTGGTCATTTAGCCCCCTAACATTCCAGGTTAAGGCCTTCAGCGTTGTAGGACCGCCATCAGCGGTCGCTTCATCTATCTCTGCCATTCCTATGGTAAAAATGTAGTGGTTGTGCACAGTGGACTCCCCCGACTGTCAAACCGTCTCTGCCAGACTACATCGGGAGCAGTCGTTCCTCCATAAGCATAAACAGACAACACTCTGCGTGATTCAAGATTCAGTACCTTTTGTGTACAACAATAACATCCCTCACCCCAGCCTCCCCCCCCCACCCACTGCAGACCACCCCCAACCTGGCCTGACAGAATCCCTTCCCTCCCCACAACTTCAAACTTGAACCCTGTCCCTGAGTACTCCCTGGTAAAGTCCGCTCAGGGGCATGCTGAGCCAAAGGCACTTGGGCAGAGGTCACCATATGGGTCACACAATTGTGTGTCAGCGGCATATCATGGAACTCGAGCCCTAAGCGCCATCTCCCTAGTCTATGTCCCTCAACGGGTAACCAATCCTGGGTGCTCCGAGTTACACAGCAGGACACCTCCCAACCAGTACTCATCACCCTCCCGCTCTTTATTTCTGTAAGTCGTTAGTAGTAGTGTTGGGAACTAAGCATAATACTAACAACAGTGCTCCTCCCAATATCATAAAAGTCCACATAGTGGTCGTTATGGTGTAAACAAAATGAAACAATCTCACCCAGCCACCACATGTCGACTGATCGCAGAGTGCAGCTCTCTCCACGCCCCCGCTATGCATCACATCAGGTAGTCACGTTAAGCGGCAGCATTCTAGCACCGCACCGCTCAGTGCTAGGGGCCTCCAAATGATTGATCGAGCCGCAGGTTTGTAAGGAGTTTATTCCTGTTCGTCGAGGCGGCTACTGTCTGCTTGGTCTTCAGCCTGTCCGCGCGGACTGTTCCGCTGTTCCTTGGTCCACTCCTTCAGCCACTTCTGGAGGGTCTTAGGGTCCGTGAAAAAATGGGAGTGCCCTTGCCTGTTGACCCGCAATTTCGCCGGATACAGCATCGCGTAGTCCAGGCCAAGGTCCCGCAGTTGTTTCTTGTATGGTGCGAAGTGTCGTCTCTCCTCCTGGACTTTCGCCGTGAAGTCTGGGTATAAGGAGACCTCCATACCCTCGAATTGCAGCTTCCCCTTGTCTCTGGCCACCCTCAACGCCGTGTCGCGGTCCCTGTAGTTCAGCAGCTTCGCTATTATCGGCTGCCGCGGCGCTCCCGTGCGCGGACGCGGGCCCAGTGTACGATGCGCTCTCTCTACTATGAACATCGGGGAGAAAACGTTGTCGCCCAGCAGAGTAACCAGGAGCTTCTCCACGAATAGTTCCATCTTCCCGGTCTGTGTCGTCTCCGAAATCCCCGTGATGCGGATGTTCGATCTCCTCGAGCGGGCTTCCAAGTCCTCGGACTTGTCTTGAATGACCTGTAGTAGTCTGGAGAACTGTTTGCGGTCTTTGTCCCATTTAGTCTGCGCCTCCTCAACCTAAGTTATCCGCCTTTCCGACATGTCAAGTCTCTCCGAATGCTTGTCAACACGCTCCGACATGCGGTCCATACGGTAGGTGAGTGTGTCAATCTTCGTCCCGATGGATGCCATGCTTTCTTGTAAACCCTTTTCCATAGACACTAGCATGTCTTTAATGTCGGTATACATAGTGTTCTCGGGTCCGGTGCTCGGTTGGGCGGGGTTAGATGCCGATTCCTCAGGTGTCTTCGTCTTGCGCTGTTCAAACGCTAATTTAGTCTGAGTTCTGTCGCTCTTACCCATATTGCGTCGCCGGGAGTGGTCGATGACTTGCTTCCCCCCACAAGACCTGGGTATCTAGTGCGTTCCCACCAGTGTCGTCGCACCGCAGCGAGCTGCTCTGACTCTCTGCTGCCACAAATTGGGCGCTGTAATTGTCCTCGTCCACCGTGTGATACGGCCCTGCTGCTGCAGTTAACACCCCCCGTCAGCAGGCCGGTTATGCCCCCAGTTCGCCGCTGGCGCAGTAGCTAGTTAGCGGCTCTCAGATGGATGTGCGGTCTCGTGCTTCAAGCGGCGCTGGACTCCTGGTGCCGCTCCGCTCGCCGCACCGCCACGTCGGAGTTCCACTCACCCCACAGTTGGGGCTCCGCTACCAATGCAGTTCTCCACAGGCGGGTATAATCAAAGGGGCACGCCTATTCTGGGGGTACCGTGTCCCCGAGCCGGACGTCGCCGCCCATCAGCGCCGGCAAGCTCCGCCCCCCACCTCACAACATCCCTCTCCCTCACTACCGCACTCTTTCACTACCTCACTCTCTATCTCACTACCTCACTCTCTATCTACCTCACTCTCTCTCACTACCTCACTCTCTCTCTATTTCAATACCTCACTCTCTCTCTCTCTATCTCACTACCTCACTCTCTCTCTGCTAATGCAATAGGTATCACATATGCAAAAAAAAAAGCTAATGCCAATAGATATGACAATGCCATTTATTTGGGGATACAAAAAAGATAAAAAAATAATGAGCAATACCAATAGCTCTACCTATATATTGCCGAGACCATTGCATTGTAAATGCTTGTTTGCTATACTGATGGTCTGATACTCTCCCTCATTCTCCTGTTGCAAACTTCTTTTGATACATTAACCAGTTATGCTATACTCCAGATCCTTTTGCCTACATCTATACTATGTGCTTTTCCACTACTGAATGTATCATGTTTGTGTTTTCGATGCAAAAGGTATTATTCACATTCTTCTTTTTGTCATCACATACTATTATTCATATTACTTTTATTAGTATTTTACAATTTTGCACGTTATGACGCTATGTTTAACGGTATAATTTACTTCATCATTCATTTGGTATTCAGTTCCATTATTTTCTGTGATTCACTCTAAAATCAGGAAAAGAAATTGGTTGCACTGTATGCAGATTTCATCAAACTGCTTTCGCACAAGCTAAATTTGATTATATATGCAAAAAAAGGAGAGCACTCTGGGTAGTTCTCAGGTTTAGGTGGAAAGCAGCTCCTGTTAGAGCACTCTCAACACCAGCGATACTCTAGATCTGCTCACCTCAAATGTCTGTTTTTCTATCAAAGTCTTTAAGCATAGGATTAGCAAAGTGCCATCCACGCCAAGATGGAAAAGGACAAAGTCTTTTGCCATTTCTCCAGCAAAGTCTTTAAGCATAGGACTAGCACAGTGCTATCCTTGCTGAGCTGTAAAATGACAAAAGCCATTTATCACTCCAGGAACAGTATTACAGCTTTGAAATGGTAAAATACCAACTCAAGCCAACCTGAAATGAGTTAAAGCAACCCCTGACATAGTGTTTCGCTCTAATTAGAGCTCTTCAGAGAGGTATAGCTTTGTCCAGACACAAGGGAGCACCCAGTATAAGTCCAAGCAAAACCCTTTCAGGCATAGAGTGACGCATAAATTATGCAAAAAAGGAGGAGAGAACTCTGGGTAGTTCTCAAGTTTAGGTGAAAAGCAGCTCCTGTTAAAGCACTCTCCACACCAGCGACACTCTTTAGATCTGCTCACCTCAAATGTCTGTTTTTCTATCAAAGTCTTTAAGCAAAGGATTAGCAAAGTGCCATCCACGCCGAGATAGAAAAGGACAGTCTTTTGCCATTTCTCCAGCAAAGTCTTTAAGCATATGTATAATCACTGCTCAAGTTGTCCTGCACATAGGGAGCACTGTTACAGTCGGTGCCCGTGTCGAGACCAGGACAGGGTCTCGCAATTATTTCTCACAAGAGTAATTACACGGCACTCCTCTTGGAAAATTCAAGACCGTTTTATTTCACAAACGTGTCTTTCTTCACGAAAGACACTTTTGTGAAATAAAACTATCTTGAATTTACCAAGAGAAGTGCTGTGAAATTACTCTTGTGAGAAATATATTTATATCCGGACATATTTTCCCTCATCTCATTTGCACTACGGGCGCTGAAGAGGCAGGAGCCGAAATGCATACGCCTGGCTATCTGTGCAGTTCTCCTTGGTTCACGCTGAAAATAAAAGACCCCCTTGCATCCTCACTTGGGCCTCATCTCTTTTCTTCGGGAGGAGCTGTTTGTGAATTGTCAGCGCGAGTGACCAGTATCGCGCACATGAGGCCACCACACCACAAGCTGGCCCAGGTACAATTGGTCCCCCACTCCGGTGGATTTGCTACTTTTTCCAGGTAACTGGATGACCTGGGCCCACCTCCTCACACGGGACAAGATTGCCGCGGTGTTGCAGCTATTAGCTGCACGCTGGGCAAAGCACACTGTTGCCGAGCCCCCGCATAGATGGACTCCTGTGGATTTGGAGGTTGGTGCGGGCGTGAGGACTTGGGGGACTTTGTTTGTATGGTGTTGGATTGGAGTTGCTAACCAGCACGCTCACACAGCCCCATCTTCAAGAATGCTGTCAGTATTGCACCTTGGGACATGTAGGCGGCATGACATCGAGGGCGCCACAAATACCGCAGGTGTTGGAACTTTTTCACTTGGGGGCGGAGCGGCTTACCAGTAATGAGAAGAGGGTGGGATATTTATATCCGGACATATTTTCCCTCATCTCATTTGCACTACGGGCGCTGAAGAGGCAGGAGCCGAAATGCATACGCCTGGCTATCTGTGCAGTTCTCCTTGGGTCACGCTTTTCTTCGGGAGGAGCTGTTTGTGATATATATATATATATATATATATATATATATATATAATTATTACAGTCGCCAGTAAGCAGTTATATTTAGGACCTCGATTCTATTGAAAAGGCGTTTTTTGTTTTGCCAATAACTTTGGCACTGTTTGACAAATCTTTGCGAAATTCTCAAAAAAAAAAGGTCTATCCAAGTCCGCTCCTATCCTGAAAGTTTGGGGGGGATTTGGCAAGTGGGGGCTGAGGAAAAAAAGGAGGTTCAAAAAAGTGTTTTCTCCATGTTGATTTCAAAAGGGAAATTTTAGCCAAGGCTACAGCCTGAACTGCTGAACGAAATTACACAAAATTTGGCAAAAAGGTACTGCTTGGCATAGAAAGCGACCTTTTTAAAAATGATGTAAATCCGTTAAGTAGTTGCTGAGAAATTTTAAAAAAACAAATATCGATATCTTGGGGCGCGGTGGATCCGCGAACCCTCCCGACCAATAATTGGCTGCCAACACTCCAAACCAGGAAGTGTTGGCAGCCATCTTGGAAGTGTTGGCAGCCATCTTGTGACTCGGTAGAACTGAGTCACAAGAAAACAAAACCAGCATTTGCAATGCAATAGGTCTCGCATTAGGAAAGTTTGAGCTATTGGTCTTGTAAATAATTTTTTTTTATTAATGTGTTGTTTTTGAAAATAGCTAAATTAATAGCTTTGTCATTTACAATGCCAATAGTTATAACTTTCGCAAATGTGACACTTATAGCATTTGTGATGCAACATGTTTTGTATTTACGTGGCTTAGATGTATTGATATTACAAATAACAATGGCTTTTAATTTTTTTAAATAATTAATACTTAAATAATTTATTTAATTTATAATGGCAATAGCTTAAACTTTTGTAAATAACTTTTGCGAAGATTATGTTCAGTGTATTTTATTGTGATGAAAATCCAAGAACAGAAGTGAAATATTAACATCTTTTTGTGACATTTGTAATAACTGGTGGGTCTAGATTTTCTGTTCTTGCACCCCGGTTTTGGAATTCCCTCCCTCTCTCTATGCGTTCTATTCCTATCTTTTCACACTTCCGTAAAGCGCTCAAAACATTCTTGTTCGCCTTGGCCTACCCCTGTTAATTCTCCCTGGCCTGGTTTGTTCTGCCCCCCAGACCTCTCAGCGCCAGGAAGCCGTTTGGCCATCGTGCGCTCTACAAATAATTTCATTCATTCATTCATTCACATTGAGAGAACATCTTTGAACCAGTGATGCTGTGGTGGTGCTGAGTGGTGCTGGTGTTGCACTGAGTGATGCTTTGGTTGCGCTGAGTGATGCTGTGGTTGCGCTGAGTGATGCTGTGGTTGCGCTGAGTGGTGCTGTAGTTGCGCTGAGTGGTGCTGTGGTTGCGCTGAGTGGTGCTGTGGTTGCGCTGAGTGGTGCTGTGGTTGCGCTGAGTGGCGCTGTGGTTGCGCTGAGTGGTGCTGTGGTTGCGCTGAGTGGTGCTGTGGTTGCGCTGAGTGGTGCTGTGGTTGCGCTGAGTGGTGCTGTGGTTGCGCTGAGTGGTGCTGTGGTTGCGCTGAGTGGTGCTGTGGTTGCGCTGAGTGGTGCTGTGGTTGCGCTGAGTGGTGCTGTGGTTGTGCTGTGGTTGTGCTGTGGTTGTGCTGTGGTGGTGCTGAGTGATGCTGAGTGATGCTGTGGTGGTGCTGAGTGATGCTGTGGTGGTGCTGAGTGATGCTGTGGTGGTGCTGAGTGATGCTGTGGTGGTGCTGAGTGATGCTGTGGTGGTGCTGTGGTGGTGCTGAGTGATGCTGTGGTGGTGCTGAGTGATGCTGTGGTGGTGCTGAGTGATGCTGTGGTGGTGCTGAGTGATGCTGTGGTGGTGCTGAGTGATGCTGTGGTGGTGCTGAGTGATGCTGTGGTGGTGCTGAGTGATGCTGTGGTGGTGCTGAGTGATGCTGTGGTGGTGCTGAGTGATGCTGTGGTGGTGCTGAGTGATGCTGTGGTGGTGCTGAGTGATGCTGTGGTGGTGCTGAGTGATGCTGTGGTGGTGCTGAGCGATGCTGTGGTTGCGCTGAGCGATGCTGTGGTTGCGCTGAGTGGTGCTGTGGTTGCGCTGAGTGGTGCTGTGGTTGCGCTGAGTGGTGCTGTGGTGGTGCTGAGGTGGTGCTGAGTGGTAATGTGGTGGTGCTGAGTGGTAATGTGGTGGTGCTGAGTGGTAATGTGGTGGTGCTGAGTGGTAATGTGGTGGTGCTGAGTGATGCTGGGGTAGCGCTGAGTGATGATGTGGTGATGCAGAGGGCAGAAAGGCACAAAAAACGAGTCTAACAGAGGGCACAAGGGCACAAAAACCGAGTCTAACAGGGGGCAGAAAGGCACAAACAAGGAAGCGGAAGGGGAAAAACAGAGAGAAAAGAAGAACAGAGAAAGAGAAGAGAACGAATAAATGGGAAAAGAAAAGTCACATAGTCAAGTTAAATGTAGTATTGTGGCATATATATATACACACTTATTCTGGATTAAATTCCAACGGAAAAGAAGAACTAGACGGTCTAACTACTTAAGATCCAGAGTAAAAATGTATGCACCCCGTCTCCTGCGAGGATTTAAAAAAACAAAAAACAAAGTGTTCGCTTTTTAGGTGTGCGAGCGTGAAAAACATCTGTAAGGAAGTATGATCGGAAGTTATTATTATTTTTGTTTGTGTGCTGTACTGGCACATATCGGGTGAATTCCGACCCTACCCAGTCTTCTACAAATCCGGTCTGCAAAATAAACCAGCAGGCAAAGAACAACAAGGGAGGAAGGGTGGCGAGACGCATGGGGAGCAGCAGCCTTTGATGTGCCGGCCGGCCGGCCATGCAGTGAATAATTAGGGGAGGAGAAATGATGTCCTGAGGCCGAGCGCAAAGCAACAGATGGCATTTCTCCTCCCCTAATTATTCACTGCATGGCCGGCCGGCACATCAAAGGCTGCTGCTCCCAATGCGGCTCGAGCAGATAGAAGCGCGTTCACGAGACCACATCGAGGTCTCGTGAACTTCTTGAAATCCGCGTGTGTCTATTCCTAAATATCGTACACTCGACCGACATTACGAGGAGTGTTTATTAAGTTTCCATTTGTCTGTAAAACATACAGGTGACGCCGAATTGCAGAGAGGATCGTATTCTTGCTAGGTGTGTGTGCTATTACAAGCTTTCCCTTTTCACACTCTGGAACCGCTGTATGGGAGCAAATTAGACACACAAAGAATTCCAAAGTAAATAAACAGATAACTTCAAATAATGAAATTACCAACAACAAACCAGATTAATAGTGAATAGGAAAACCGCATTCAGAGAGCTGCTGCACTGTGCGTGAGGCATTCACCGATGCGATCAAGCATGATTACTGTATAGTTCACCCTCTCAAGCTACCATATCTTTAGATCAGAACCGTTTGTAGCCAATGTGCTGTAGCAGGGTTTCTGTTCTCCCACAGAACTGTGCACAGAGGATTGGAACCTCAGCGAATTAGGGTGACCCAAAACTCACCTTAGTACCCAACAAACCCCTTACCGAGCTAGCTACAGTGTCTCATTGGTCATAACCAACTCCCAATGTTTAGACAAACCAGAACATGAACTCACCAACCTCAGGTTACGTGGAACACATGAGCACTCTTTCGTTATACAATCATTACAAACCAGAACATGGAGTAAAGAAGAACACGTGAGCATTTGAAATGTTTATTTACTAATGCCGTCTTCTCAGGCGCAGTATCTTAGATAATACAAGTAAACATATTATCAACAACAAAGCTACAAGCATAGTTACTAGTCCATAGAAAGCGAATGGTGACAGCATGTTACCATGCTGTAAATCAATAAGGGTATAACAACACTTATTTATTACCCTCCCTAACTCGCATATTATATTAATAGCTAAGAAGGTCTCTTTGGGTTGAATTAGGGCGGGCCCATACCTCAGTGTCCTAGTATGAAGGGATCACATCAGCATACACCAGCTCTCTCTGCATGCGAACAGCATCAAGTGTCTTTGTGCCTCCAGCAAAGCAATATAAAAACCCGCCTCAAGCCCAAAGTTGGCAGAAGCTGCACTTATGTTATGTCTATAAAGGCGCGAAGATCAGACCTCATAACAATTCTGTATCGTGTTGTTCCTGAGGCTTCAGCACTCTATGTGCAGACATAGTTTATTAAGCAAAGCTGATATCAGAGTAATAACATATTATTCTCATGTAAACCACAACGAACTACTAGGTTGAAAGCTAAATCAACAATTAAGTGTTGTGTGCAGAAGCAGCAAAAGGAAAAATGGCGTTTAAACATTTAATGAGCCTATGCTAACTTAACACATTATAAAGATATACAGTAGCTATATGACACCCCCCCATGATCCGACGACGGATAAGATGAAATAAGATAAGGGCAACTTCATGAAAGCAGAGTTCAAGAACTGTGAGCCATGAATGTACAGTAAAAAATTTCAAAAATTCGCTCAAGTCAATAGGACTGGGAAATTGATTGATGTACGAAAAATCGCAAAAAATGCAAGCTGAAAGTCAAATATCCGGAAAGAAATTATGGAAAAGTATTTAGGACAAGACCGTATAAGCAAAATATGCAGCAACAGCCTCCAGCATGAAATCACCGTCTTCATCAGAAAACAGTTCAGCCATCCAATTCAAAACTTGAAAAGAACAGACGTGCTCCCCAAGTATCGGAGTCTCTATTACCATCAGAGGACAACTCGGTGGGTTCTCCAGAAAGCTCAGTTCCAAGAAATCCTGCGCTGCCGTGAATATATCCCAGGGACCCATTAGTCCATGCACCGCTGCTATGGCCATAATCCTTACGTCAGAACAAACCAACTCGTGAGTAGTGATAGGACTCACCAGCTGATTAAAATCGACGCCAGGAGAAACCGGTCCGCAGAGACACAAATCAATGGCCCAATCAAAATCACAGCTCAGGCAGTGAAACACAGGCTGGACACAGGTGAAGTAGGAAAATCGAAACGATAATCCATATGCCGTGCTTAAAATCGCAAGCGGCAGCGTGCCAAAATATTCAAGCATTCGGTTGCGAAACAGCGGCAGCAGAGGCTGGGCTACTTCTTCCACATGTGGGGCATCCATATTTAAGGAAGCAGAGAACAACTAGGACGCCTGCCGCTAGTGCCAGTAAAACCGGGAATCCACCAAACAGACTCGAGAAAATGGAATGAAAGAAACTAGGGATTACTCCAAATATTTTTTCAAATGAAGTCACAAGGCCGCTGCTAACTGTTTTAAAAAAATGTGCTAGTCCAGATGTCGAGGACGCGTTAAAGATAGAATGTATCATCTCGCCGAAATGCAACGGTAAATCAGTATTTAAAAGGGCCTGAACCTCGGTCCTGGTGTTAGCTATGTGAAGCACGAAAGTTTCTCGAGCCGAACTCAAGGCCACTTCTTTCTGGGACAATAGAGCCCTCAGTCTAGTCATGCCGTTGAACTCTGCCTTCAAGGTTGGTATGCGTGGCCAAATGGAAACCTCCCTATTTTCATGTGTGGGTGGGTACAGGACATTTCTGCAGCAAACTACACGTTCACTCACTGTTACCACATAAGCTACACCTTTAATTAACCCGCAACAATCTTCATTATTCAAAAGTAAATAACTCCCGTTCCCCAACAAAGTAAAAGTCGGGATGATTGCTGGTACAGGAGAGCCCTTCAAAACACAGGCCAAGTTTGGTCGGTCCTGGTTGCAAGAACCATGTAATTGTATGTGTCTACACTTTAATGAATGATCTGGAGTTTCTGTACATTCTTCCCCATTTAGATAAACTTCCTGGCCGTCCTTTAAACATCTATAAGTAAAAGGAAGTGACCATACTTCATGGAGAAAACCACTACCTAAAGGCTCATAGCGACCTATGGCAACATATTTCATACAGTTAGTAAATTTATACAAAGCAAAAGGTAATGTTATCAGCCGTGGATAAGCCACGTTGCAGCTGAGGCTTCTGCCACAGAAAAAGGCAAGGACTCTAATTTCTCAATATGCAACATAGAAAAAGAAGCATCTCGCATAGAAAGCAAGCGTTGTTTGTCAGTCAAATTAAAGGGTGCAAAGAGAGAGGAAACGTTCATGTAGCCCCATGGCACTTTGCCATTTTTAAGCGTTTGCAGGGTCCATGCAAATTGCATGATAGAACGTAATTGATTCTGACCATGGTATAACACAGACACTTCATCATGCACAATATCCACAACAGAAGACACAATGTTATCTAAAGTGTAAATGCGTGAAGAAAGCATGTTAATACTATTGTCCACCACGGCAAGGACTTTCTCTAGATTTGCTTGATCTATAGCCCTAAGTCGTGTCGCAGCTTCAATCTGCGATGTTTTCCAAATTTCATTGTATACAGCATATATCCATCTTTTTGACCTACCACTAGCTGGGCCTTTTATGAAATCATTTAAATCTACATCATCACTCAGTTTTGCAAGATGTAATTTAACTGCAGATAATTTGGAATGTTTCAGCCAGGTTTGACATAACTTACCCACAGAGTAAGTTGTGACAGAATGCTCAGTCTCAAAACGTGAATCAGGTTTAACCTGAGTAAAGCCGTCGGACAAACCCAGAAAACGGCGCTGGCAAGAATCAGCACTCTTGTGCCACACTAGCCAACCTTTAGTGTCTATACTGGATATGTTAAAGGAAGAATTCAGCAATAGGGTCTGTAACTCTCTAATCGAAAATTGAGTAGAATTACTCCAGCCTGAATATTCCTCTAACTCGGGGATAGAAGGATAATTTAGTTTTTTAGCAGTAGCCAATCCAAAGCACGTTGTTTGCGAAATAGTAGAATTCAAAAACAAAATCTGATTAGGGATGAGACATGCACGGTGCAATGCCTCAGCGCCTTGTACCTGCCAGGCCTTAGAACCCCAAACTGATTTTAGGTCAATTATTCCCTTCCATACTTCATAACCGCCAATAGCCAGCTGATCTAGAAAGGACTTCGAATACAATAGTTTGGTATCGGTAAGTCTAACCTTGGACATAGGCTTCTGTGTCATTTTAAAATAAAAGGACTCTGGATTAGACTGATTGAAGTCAGTAAAATAAGTGTACTTTTTCAAAAAAGTACTAGAACTGCCTTGTATAGGAGCTGGGCAATGCTCCCATTGTGTATAATTCACAGTATTCCTTTTGGATGTTGTTTTATGTAAGAAGTGATTGCCAAAATGTTGAAAGCAAAACAAATCACCATAATTAGCAGATTCTAAATATAAATCTTCAGCATCAAAGGCAGCATAGTATTTCAAATCAGAAAATAAAGACTCCACGGCCTGAACATCCCAATCATCAGAACGTATGTTTTGTTTCACCACATCCCCCATGTTAACTCTAAGCACGTTAGGCACATTAACAACTTCCGTAGGGCCATGAATTTGAAATCGAACGGCATCCCACACGATCCTATCAAGGACAGGCCAAGCAGTGATGTTAACAAATGTCAAGTCTCTTTTCAGTCTGTGTGCAGAATGTGATGAGGAAAGGGGAGCCAAAGTTCCATTGAGATGGCGAATGCATGTTCTTTCCTCGACATAGTGTCCATTTACCAAGCGGAAAAAATAAAACACAAAACCAATTGACATAAAAAGATATATAAAAAAAAGCACCAGCCAGATATATGTCCAAGGGGGAACCAAAAAATGTTTTTTATATAAGGTAGCATAAACTGCAAAACGAGAGGGTTTCTTCGAGGCAAGGGAAACAGAGTCAAATGAAAATCTGGATTCCGTGGCTAAATGTGCTTGCAGGTCAGGCATGGACAAATCAGTGGGATATGCATAGTCTATTTCATTTTGATCGGCACCTGGCAAAGTATTCAATAAAGGACTGGAAATTGCAGGTAATTCAATGGCCACTTCTGATTCATGATTAAAAGCAGTGGGCACAACCGAATGTCTCACAATGGAAGGACAGGAAACAGCTGGTGTCATACTAAGAAGAATCGGCCACTCTGTGTATCTTGACATTGTCAATTGGAATAAACCTGTTTTCCTTACGACCAGGAAGCGGTGGTAAAATGACTGTTCTTGTGCCCTTCACACCAAGGACTGGAACTGGAGCTCGATAGGACGGACCAAATTCTTTCTTGTTTTCGATCTTCTCACGAACCAGTTCACCAACTTGGGGCAGCCAGCCGACTACCGGGATCTGCAATGCAACATCCGACGTGGAGGGCAAGTGTTCTCTTGCAAGAATGTCTCTGGACTTTTGTAGATTCTGTAAAACATTGCAATGTTCATCTGCGTCAAAGGAAGTGGCGCGAACCACACAGTCTAGACCGTCAAGGTCAGGGACGTACATCTTGATGCCAAAGAGCATTTCGTATGGGGTCCGCCCACCCAGAGACCTTCTAGGGAGATTATTAAGAGCACGCTGCACGCCATTGAGGTGGGCTAGCCAGTTTCTGCCAGTGCCTATAACTCGAGCTGTCAAAGATTGCTTTAAATCACGGTTCATTCGTTCCACTACACTGTTACCCTCAGGTCTGTAGGGAGACGAAAACTTGACTTGGACCCCCAACGAAGTCATGGCATCCTTATACGCCTTAGAGGCGAAAGCCGGACCCTGATCCGAATGGAAGGTACCACAGGCAAAAATCCCTACAAAGACACGCAAATCTTTAATGACAGTCCGTGAATCAGCGCTGCGATGGGGCCATACCCACACAAAGCGTGTGCATGAGTCAACTGCTACTAAGATGTACTTATACGCAGTATCAGATGAAAAAGGACCGCAGTGATCTAAATAAACACAACCTAGTGGTTTATTAGAAATGTACAACTGTGTCTGTGGCGGACGCGTGGCAGTTGAAGGTTTAATCTGCTGGCAAATGTCACAAAGAAGGACATAATCACGCGTCTGTTTGTACAGTCCCCGCCACCAGAAGCGTTGTTGTAATTGAGTTACAGTGGCCGAGACGCCCGCATGCGCAGACGCCACACCTTCATGTGCCGCTGTAATCAAGTCAGCCCTGCGATCCGAGTTGGGAATCAAACGTTCTCCAACATCAGGAATTTTCACAAAAGGAACCTTTTCGGGACTTAAGTGGTATGTATACTTCGAAGGGAACCCCGTAGGATGTTTACCTCCCTTCTCAGTGGCAGCAACAGCTGCCAAGATGTCACTATCAATCTTACTTTTGGACCGTGTAACTGCTGCAACTAAGTATGTAGACACTGCTGATTTCGCTGCTTCATCAGCGAGTTACCGACAGCGTGGACTCCCACACGCTGATGGCCAAGAGTATGAATTACAAAAACGAGCGGCAACGAAGCCTTAAGCTCTGCCACTCGAACCCAGATCAACTTGTGTTTTATTGTGCTACCCTTGGAATCACGAAACTCATTCTGAATCCAAAAGAACAAGTTTTCATTGTAAGACTGGACACAGTAGTAAGAATCACTTACAATAAGAGTAGTAACACTAGGATCAGCGTACTCCAACGCCAGTAAGAGAGCACGAAGCTCTGCCAATTGTGCTGTGCAATCGCCCAGTGGCATCGTGTGCACTTCCCTGGAAATGAACTCATCGTCCAACATAGCACCGACCACAATGGCGCAAACGGAAACGTAGGCGTGTTTAGAGCCATGCGCAACCTGCGCCGAACCATCAGTGTAAATGATGCAATGGAAGTCCTCCAAAGGTCGCATAGCCAGAGGAGCAGGATGAACGAACTCATACTGCAAGTACTCCTGCGACCGTAATGAGGCGTCAAAAATAAACTTGACATCCGTGGACGTCAAGGACGCAGCCCATTGAATCCACCGAGGGTGCAAAGCTTTTGAATTTGGTACACTGGCTTTCGTGACTGCCTCCAAATGAGGACAGGGTGTTACAACCAACATGCGTTTCCCTTGTGACAGAGCCCGTTCTTTAAGAATAGCCATCTGTACAGCTGTTAAAACCTTTTCCACAGTGGGAAACCGCATCTCAGCCGAAGTGTACAAGTGCGACTTGTAAGCAATAGGTAGTGTGTCTCCTTCATTAAAAGTGAGGTACGTGAAACCCACTGTCCCCGGAATTATTCTTATCACCAGGTTGGTGTGGTTATCACGAGTCAGTAGGAATTTAGAAGCGAGCAGATCAGCCTGCAAGGATTGCAAGATGGCTGAGTGCTCAGGCAGCCAGCATGATTTGGAAAAAGTTGGTTGTATCAAAGCATACAAAGGCTTGATACGCTGGGCATATTCCGTAATGTATGTTCTTCTGAAATTTAAGAAACCCAGCAAGGACTGTAATTTTTTCAGTGTAGTAGGAGCGCGCAACTGTGCGCACTTCTCTAAGAAGTGAGGAGCCAAACCTCTACCTTCATTGTTGAGCTCATAGCCCAAAAACAACACTGTGTGTTCAGCAATGTGCGATTTTGCAAAGTTAAATTTGTAACCCATGTCAGCAAAGTTACAAATAACAGAATTTACACGACACAGATGCTCCCAAATATCGTCGTCTGTGAGATATATGTCATCCACATACGAACAAGCATCTGGGTCGAGTGCCTCCAGAATAGAGACAATGCGAGCGGTAAATATACCAGGACTATTCTTATAGCCCATTGGGAGACGCCGGAATTGTTTTTGGACCCCAGCGCACGTAAAACTGGTCCATTGGGAGCTAAAGCTGTCCAATCGGTGGGCATAAAAACCGTTGGATATGTCAAGCGTTGTCTTGAAACGCTTTCGCACGAGACTATCCACAAGGGCAGAGCCGTGAGTATTCTGTACTGCACAGTTACGGCAATGCGAGTTCAAATGCCGGTAATCCAATACCAAACGATATGATCCGTCAGGCTTGGTCACAGTAAAAAGAGGATTATTCATTGGTGACACACAAGTTTCTATAACTCCCTGATATTCTAATTGTTCAAGGATTTCCGCGACGGAAGTTTTAGCTTCACGCCGAATGGGATATTGAGGTTGAGGCTGCGGCTGAGACCGCAACGGAATTTCCTGGCAAGGCGACAATTTATCCCAACCACATTGGTTACGGTACAGAGCCGGTGCGAGAGCCCGAGCCCACTCTTCTGCAAAATGCTGCGCATGCTCTTTCGAGACAGTGTTCGCGAAACTGGGTAGGATTACCTCCTCCCCTCGCGGCGCCGCGAGCACAAAAGGTGGGGGCCAGTCAGCCTCCGAAAGCAAAATATCATACGTAGAAGACAGATTTTCCCAAAATACCCCTTTAACGGTACGCTGTATGTCACCTTCAATTAACAGGACAATTTCATAAATTTCTTTCAGGGGGAGCAAGTCTCGTATCTGCTGTTTCAATTACAACATAGACATCAGTCGCTGTCACCCTCAGTAGTGGACGCAGCGCCTCTCTGACTATGGTAATCTCCGCCGCGCTGTCCAGCAAGGTCAGAGCCCACGTCAGATTCCGAAGCCGCGTTCTCACTATCTGTGGCATATCTATGCGCTGTTAAGGCCGCGACTTTCTTTTTTGCAAACTGTGGTCTTTTAGGCGTAGAATCCTCCTGCTTCGCCGCGCCGTCTGTCTGGCGGGACTGGCCACGTCCCTGTTGGCCACCACGTCCCCTACCGCCTCCTCCTCCACCGGTTTTCGGGGCCGATGAGTCCTGAAAGGAACGAGGAGAGCGTTGATCAGAAACCTGAAAACGATCAGGCGATTTAATCATCGCGCAATCGCGCAAATCATAAACTTTTTCAGTCGGCGCAGGAACCTGTGTTGCAGGAAAAGAATCCTGAATCTGCTTTTGTTGCTTACCCTGTGTCTGTTTTTTAGGCCAATTTTGTTTTTTGGACTTGGGTTGGACATCCGCCGCAGCAGACTGTCCTTGTGGTTGTTTTTTCTCCTTGACTGGAAAATATTTCAGACCTCTACTTGTGCGGCCAATAGTTTTATATGCAGCCACAACTATCTTCGCTAACTGTCGGGGTTTATCGGCATCGGGCAGAGCAGCCAAAGCATTCGACACCTGAAAGTTCACTGCATCTCCTTTAATATTGGAGAGAATGAGATCGCTTACAATCTCAAAAGAACCGCACAGGCGCATACCCAATTCAACCGCTGCCTCCGGTCCGTGATCATCCTGAACACGCTTAACGATCTCAGGCAGTGCGGACATAGACGGTGTGCCGAAACACCTCGTATAAACGGCCGCAAAAGTCTTTCCCCAGCTTTCACAGTCAACGAGCTCAGGAGTTAAATCCTTTGGTAGAGTGATCGTCAACATTCTATGTTTATCAGCAGGAGTAGAATTCGGAAACACAGCCTCCAGTTGGTCAAATTTCTCGGCAAGCCAGAAAGGGAAGTCATCGTTATCAACAGGACGCTGACCAAAAACCGAATTGACCATAACTGGATTGAGCCTTAAACCGCCACGTTCCGTTTGAACGGCCGCACCCCCCTGGGGACCTCCCGGGAGATGTCGACCTATGTATTGCACTAAGGCACGAATCACGGCAATTGAGACTACGTGTAGCCTTCGAACTTCCGCAAGGGTACAAGCCCCGTGATTCGGGTGCGAGGTAAAGCCACCCAAAGCAGGCCAATTCGTACCTGGAATGGATAAAGGACCTAACCTCGCAGCAGATAAAGAGTGGGGGAGGGCGCCATCAAACCAAACGCGATGCTGCCAATGATCAATAGGTATCTCCAGTGCCCTGTACGGTGTATATTCAGCCGGTACAGGGGAGGGTGTGTAGGAGTGGAACACACCAGAATTTGCGTCCACTGCCGGAAACGTTACCCATGAATAAAACAGTTCAAACGGGTACGCCGGATCTGCACACACCACTAAAATCACAGCCATGCCCTCCAACGGGACCTGGTATGTCTGTAGATGGGTGCGCACCGCAATGCGACTATGCTGCGCAATGGCCACAGCCACAGCCATGATTCCACCGGAACCACTGAAAAACAAAGTCAATTTTGTAGCACAACTGGGTAGTAATTCAAGGAAACCGTTTAGAAAGAATCAAGCTTGAATAAAGACCTATTTCAAAAAACAGGTAGGTTTCACCGACACCACCGTTTACCGGAAACGACAGTGAAGGGGTTAAGGTAGGAATGAAATACTACTCGAGTGTCATGATATAAGACCACCGATAACGTTGGGCACCATGTAGCAGGGTTTCTGTTCTCCCACAGAACTGTGCACAGAGGATTGGAACCTCAGCGAATTAGGGTGACCCAAAACTCACCTTAGTACCCAACAAACCCCTTACCGAGCTAGCTACAGTGTCTCATTGGTCATAACCAACTCCCAATGTTTAGACAAACCAGAACATGAACTCACCAACCTCAGGTTACGTGGAACACATGAGCACTCTTTCGTTATACAATCATTACAAACCAGAACATGGAGTAAAGAAGAACACGTGAGCATTTGAAATGTTTATTTACTAATGCCGTCTTCTCAGGCGCAGTATCTTAGATAATACAAGTAAACATATTATCAACAACAAAGCTACAAGCATAGTTACTAGTCCATAGAAAGCGAATGGTGACAGCATGTTACCATGCTGTAAATCAATAAGGGTATAACAACACTTATTTATCACCCTCCCTAACTCGCATATTATATTAATAGCTAAGAAGGTCTCTTTGGGTTGAATTAGGGCGGGCCCATACCTCAGTGTCCTAGTATGAAGGGATCACATCAGCATACACCAGCTCTCTCTGCATGCGAACAGCATCAAGTGTCTTTGTGCCTCCAGCAAAGCAATATAAAAACCCGCCTCAAGCCCAAAGTTGGCAGAAGCTGCACTTATGTTATGTCTATAAAGGCGCGAAGATCAGACCTCATAACAATTCTGTATCGTGTTGTTCCTGAGGCTTCAGCACTCTATGTGCAGACATAGTTTATTAAGCAAAGCTGATATCAGAGTAATAACATATTATTCTCATGTAAACCACAACGAACTACTAGGTTGAAAGCTAAATCAACAATTAAGTGTCGTGTGCAGAAGCAGCAAAAGGAAAAATGGCGTTTAAACATTTAATGAGCCTATGCTAACTTAACACATTATAAAGATATACAGTAGCTATATGACAGTGCGACAGCTGCTGTCTGCTTGCAAAGTGCTAAGAAAGAATCCAATGTACAAGATGTCGCCCTAGAAAATGTATTTCCGTCTCAGACTTCAGAAATCAAGTTTCTAAATACATCATGCTATAGGAAATGAGACAACACCTTTCCTTTGAACGGCTGGGCACAAAACTGTTCTTACGATAAGTGAGGAGGGGGAGGGGTTGACTTCCTGCTATTCACACTGTGCATGTTGTCTAATGACATTTACAACACACTGTAGGGAAAAGCATAATAGAAATATTTTATAAATAAAAATAAAAAAATCATTGGACTTAAGTTATTTTGAGAGCTGACCACGACAATACTGCAATGCAGATCAAACCGCAAACAGGTGGATGAAAGAGTGCAAATATAGACACACTCATGTTGTGTGTGGGTTGCTGCTATCAGCTCTTGAGGGCTTTTAAATGTGTGTCTCGGCTCTGCGAGGCATTTAAAGCCTGCCGCGCACCCCCGTGAGTGGCACATCGGGGATGAATACATTACAGACTGTGTTTAAAACACCAGTATTACTCAGAGCAAACAGAGGCCGGGAGCGAGCCAGCGCTAATTCGAGAAGCAAACAGAGGCCGGGAGCGAGCCAGCGCTAATTCGAGAAGCAAACAGAGGCCGGGAGCGAGCCAGCGCTAATTCGAGATAAGATAAACCAGTTTGTGGTTGGTGACAAAATGTAAGAAACTATTAATTTGGCTTGGTGTTTAAGTTCACAGTTTTTTGTTCAATTGTGTGAAAATGCTTCACTGAGCACGAACATTAAAACAAGAAAGAACGTAACAACCAAATATATGGGCTTATAAAAAGACGTGGCATTTGTGCATCTTAGAGTGAAAGAGTGAAGCAGGGGGCGGGAGCGGATCTCTTTGAAGTAGCTCTCGGTCTCGAGGCCGTGAAAGTTAAAGCAATTAGGGGGGAGGTAGGAGGGAGGCTGATAGGCAGAAGGCTCGGGCAAGCTCATGCACGAGGTTGATGCTCTCGGCATTGATGGGCGCATTCCTTTGAAGTGTCTGGTCTGATGCAGCTTGTGGTCACGTGATTTCACGTGAACTGTTGAAAATCCGCTTTTTGAGAGCCTTTTGAGAGCCTCTTGGTTTAGCGGTGGTTTAGCGGCATTAGACTCGCATATTCATTCCTGTGGAATGGAATAGGCTAGACCTAAAACACAAACATGAAAAAAAAGAAAAGGGGGCAGGGTAGAAACACCCTGACCCCCTAGGCCTGCTCAGGGGGTCCCACGAGGACCCCCAGGCCCATAAATCGCATTTAAAAAAATAAAATAAAAAATCTGCCGAATTCATGTTGGGGTCGTGAATCCTGCCGAAATATTAATATTTTTTTTTAAATTAAAATTAATTGAGGCCCCTGGGTAGGCCAGGTCCCAGGGGCATTTGCAAAAAATATATGCGGGGACCCCGCAGGCCTGGGGACTGCCACCCCCCGGGGCCTGGTTAAAATGATGTGCGGGAGGGCACTCAGCCCTCCCGGAGCCCAAGGGATCGCCATCCCCCAGGGCTTCTTTTTAAATGTGTGAGGGCCTCCAAGGCCCACCCAAGCCCTGGGGACTGCCACCACCCGGGGCTTTATTAATTATTTGTGGGGGGCACACCGACCCTGGCAGCCCCGGGGACCGCCACCCCCCGCGGCTGTTTTTTTAAATAAAAAATAATCCTGGGGGGGCTTGAGCCCCCCACACACCCCGGGGACCACCACCTCCCCGGGGCACTAAAATGGAAATGCGGGGGTCTGTTATGGACCCCCAGGGACCATCTCCTACCTGGTGCTTTAATCACATAGGGAGGGCGGCCATGCGGCCTCCCTCCTGGAGCCCGTGATGGCCCTGGGGGCCGCCAACCCCCAGGGCCGGCTCCTGCAGTGTCTCAGGGTGCACACCCCTGGGACACTGCTGTTTGCTATGGCAGGGCGGGACCCGTGCGGCTCCCGTTCTGCCATAGCAAACACTGGTTTGGAATTTGGAAGCAAGAGCAGGTTTCCTGCTCTCGCTTCCAAAATCCAACCCAGCTTGCTTTCCCACATGTGGAGCTGCATGTCAGCAGCTCCCCGTGGTGGAAAGGCAATGCTGGTTCCCGCAGAAGGCGGGGAGCCGGCGGGACAGTGGGGGCATTGGGGCTCCCCCCACAGTCTCCAACGGATAGGGCCTGCCCCGGGGGATGGGGTCCCCGGGGCCAGAAGTGGCCCGGGAGGGGGGGCCACGCGTCCCCATCCCCCAAAAAATAAAGGCCGGCCCAGGGGATGGGGTCCCCAGAGCCAATAGAGGCCTCAGGAGGGGGACCTCGTAGCCCCCCTCCTTGAATAAAAAAAAACGTGGCCATGCCCCGGCAGATAGGTTACCGGGGACCGGAATTAGCCACGGGAGGGGGGCCCATACAGCCCCCTTCCCGTTTAGATTTTTAAATTTTTTTAAGGGGTCAGGCCCTGGGGAATGGGGTCCCCAGGGCCCCAAAAAAAGCAAGAAAGGGGGCTACACAGCCCCCCTTCTAAAAACAAAAAATTTCACACAAAAAATCATGCCGGAGGCCCTGCCTCCTCACAGCAACCCTCTGCTAACGCGCCCTGTGGCACGTTTTAAGATGAGGAATTAATTCCCCTTCAATACTGGGGGCCAACTAGCCCACCAGGTATCTTCAGTATGCGCCACAGGGCTGCCTTGCAGAGATGTGGTCCAAGGCCACGCCCTCTTTTTACACCACTCTGCAACGCAGCTCTGTGGTGCTTACTGGAGGTAGCTGGAGGGCTAGTTGGCTCCTAGGGACCCTCAGGACTTAAGGGAACTTAACCCCCCAATTTACAACGCACCAGGGGGTTCGTTTGCACAGTGGTGCAGGGAGCGGGCGTGGCCTGATGTGTCAAGTGTGCAAACGCTCCTTGTGGTGTGTTTTAAGTTTGGGTATTAAGTCCTCTTGAATTCTGAGGGTCCCAGGGGCCGAACTACCCACCAGGTACGTCTTGCGTTGCAGAGAGGTGTAAAAGGGGGCATGGCCTCGGACCACCTCTGCAATGCAGCTCTGTGGCGCTTACTGGAGGTACCTGGTGGTCTAGTTGGCCCCCAGGGACCCTCAGGATTCAAGGGGAATTAATTCCTGAAATTAAAACCCGCCATGGGGCGTGTTTGCATAGTGGGGAAGGGAGGGGGCGGGGCCTGATGTGACGTGTGTACTTATCCAATCACTCCGCCAAAACCCAAGCATTTATAAATTTACCATGCACTATCCTTGCAGCACTTTAATCATCCAGTCACTACCCATGCACTCATGCAATGACCCATGCACTACCTCATGCACTGCTACAATACCCCGAGCAGTACCCATGCAGTCCAGCCATCGCCCTGTCAGTACCCATGTACTTTTTCAATCATGCAGCCAGCACCATGTACTTATCCAATCACTCCACCAAAACCCAAGCACTTATAAATTCACCTTGCACTCCCCTTGCAGTACTCTAAGCTTCCATGATTGCACCCCATCTCCGAGACGTCATCAATTGCTCCCTCAACTCCGCTACCTTCCCGGAAAGCTGGAAACATGCCGAACTTAGCACCCTCCTGAAGAAACCCACAGCAGACCCCACCGAACTTAAGAACTACCGCCCCATTTCGCTCCTCCCATTCCCTGCCAAAGTCATTGAGAAAACAGTCAATAGTCAGCTCGCCGCCTTCCTCGAATCCAACAAATCACTCGACCCATCACAGTCCAGCTTCCGAGCCAAACACAGCACCGAAACCGCCCTCATCGCAGCAACAGACGACATTCGAACTCTACTGGACAACGGAGAAACAGCTGCCCTCATCCTACTTGACCTCTCCGCAGCCTTCAACACAGTCTGTCATAGCACCCTTATACAACGCCTCAGTAACGTCGGAATACAAGGAAAAGCATTGGACTGGATCATATCGTTCCTCGCCGGAAGAACCCAGAGAGTCCGCCTCCCCCCTTTCAAATCGGAAGCCACTGAAGTCATCTGCGGCGTTCCACAAGGATCATCACTCAGTCCCACCCTCTTCAACGTATACATGAGTCCCCTCGCATCCATCGCGCGCCAACACAACCTCAACATCATCTCCTACGCAGACGACACCCAACTGATCCTCTCCCTCACCAAAGACCCAAACACCTCCAAAACCAACCTACACGATGGGATGAAAGAAGTGGCCGAATGGATGAAGAACAGCCGTTTAAAACTGAATTCGGACAAAACGGAAGTCCTCATCTTAGGACCATCCCCCTCCGCCTGGGACGACTCATGGTGGCCACCGGCCCTGGGAAACGCACCCAAACCAACGGACCACGCACGTAACCTGGGCTTCATCCTGGACTCCTCCCTCTCAATGACCAGACAAGTCAACGCCGTCTCATCATCATGCTTTAACATCCTACGTATGCTCAAAAAAATCTTCCGTTGGATCCCCACCGAAACAAGAAAGACGGTCACCCATGCACTGGTCACAAGCCGACTAGACTACGGAAACACCCTTTACGCCGGAACCACAGCCAAACTGCAGAAAAAACTCCAACGCATCCAAAACTCCTCAGCCAGACTCATCCTAGACATCCCCCGCCAAGCTCACATCTCCGGTCACCTGAAAGACCTCCACTGGCTCCCCGTCAACAAGAGAATAACGTTCCGTCTCCTCACCCACGCACACAAAGCCCTCTACGACCTAGGACCCGAATACCTCAACACGCGCCTGTCCTTTTACACCCCCACCCGCCAACTACGATCATCCAACCAAGCCCTCGCCGCAATTCCACGCATCCAAAGATCAACCATGGGAGGACGATCATTCTCCTACCTAGCGGCCAAAACCTGGAATTCTCTCCCCACCCACCTCCGCCTTACACAGAACCACCTCTCCTTCAGAAAACAACTTAAAACCTGGATATTCGATAAGTAATGTACCCCCCTTCCCTCCCTCAAGCGCCTTGAGACCCTCTGGGTGAGTAGTGCGCTATACAAATTTTAAACTTGAACTTGAACTCAATCAGTATCCATGTATACATGGAATGACCCAGGCACTAACACATGCACTGGTACAATCCCCTGTGCACTACCCATGCAGACCTCTACCCACCTACACAGTACTTATTCAGTCCTCCAGTTACCCAGGTTGTACAGATGCAGTCCAGAAATCCATCTGTCACTACCCATGCACTCCTCAAATCACCCATCCAGCATCATGTACTTATCCAATCACTCCTCCAAAACACAAGCAGTTATAAAATCACCATGCACTGTCCTTTCAGTACTCTAATCATCCAGTCACTACCCATGTACTCATGCAATGACCCAGGCACTAACACATGCACTGCGACAATCCCATGAGCACTACTGATGCAGTCCAGCCATCTCCTTGTCACTACCCATGCACTCCTCCAATCACCCAGCCATCACCATATACTTATCCAATCACTCTGCCAAAACCCAAGCACTTATAAATTCACCATGCACTCTCCTTGCAGTACTCTAATCATCCACTCAGTACCCATATACTCATGCAATGACCCAGGCACTAACAAATGGCAAATGCAGTGGAGGTTATGCTAATCACAGGGGTACCCCAACGTATAGTGTTCCCTAGTGTATGCAGCTGTTTTACTGTATTCTAAGTGTATTTTACCATAGCACTGGCTCTGGTCCTGGTTAGTCAGAGTCAGTCACTACAAGTACCCGCCAGTAAAAACTTGGGGGCACAGGAGAACGTTCTGCTCCTCTGTTGGTTCTTTCTGCACATCTCATGCTTCTTCCTGCACTTTTGTTCTTCTTTATGGACTTCTGTTGACTCTTTCAGCATTTGTCCGGCTTCTTTCTGCGCTTTTCTTTCTCTTTCTTCACATGTCCTACCTTTGTAGGCATACTTAGAAATTAGCATTTAAAAAAAACATTGAAATTCACTGAAAAAACCATAGGTTTAAGGCACGTTATAGTTAGAATTTAGCATTTAAAAAACCTTAGAAATTCACTGAAAAACCATATGTTTCAGGGACGTTATAGTTAGTTGGACATTTCACTCGTACAAAACCATAGAAATTGCCCTGTTATAGTTAGTTCAGCTAACTATAACTCGCGCCCCCGCAGTGCACTGCTGATGACGTCACATATTACATCATTCATGACATGGTCAGTAAGATCACTGATGATATCTCAAATTAAATGAATGGTGCAGCCCTGTGGTATAGCAGGAGGTCGCCGGGGCTCGGGTCGCATCCCCGAGCCCCTCTTGGCCCTTTGACAAGGTGCTCCTGTCTAAGGCCGAGGTGATAATGCTACGGCACCGGCAGCTGCTGGCCCTGGCGGCGCCACAGTGGTCGGCGGACCCCCTCGTCCCATCATGGGTCGAGGCTGGCGAGAGACCCCCCGGGCCCCTCTCGTCCCTCCGCGCAGGCGGCCGCCTCGTCGGAGGTTGAGTCGGCCTTGACGGCGCCACAGGGGTCGGCGAACCCCTCTCGTCCCCTCGTGGGCTGAGGCTGGCGGGGGTCTCCCTGTCATTCCCCGGGTCCCTCTTGTCCCTCCGCGCAGCCGGTTGTCTCGCCGGAGGTCGAGTCGGCCTTTGCTCCGCCATGGGGGTCGGCGGACCCCCTCGCCCACTAATGGGTCGAGGCTGGCGGGGGGGCTCCGTCCCACTCCCCGGGTGCCCCCCGTCCCTCCACGTAGGTGGCTGCCTCGTTAGAGGTCGAACCGGCGCCGTCCCTTAGCCGCCTCGGCTCCGGCTCCACCCCGGTCTCCGGTGCTGTGTGATGTGGCGGAGGCCTGTCCGGCTTCTCCGGTGACACTGGACGACGACGACGCCTGCTCTAGGTTGCGGATTCTACGGCACCGGACAGTAGTCAGGTCGTGGATTTGTCTTCAGGCAATTCAGGATTTCTCTTCCCCGGAGGTTGGGCACTTGCTCCGCGTCGTGGCTTTTCCCCTGACGTCATCCAAGGCTGTCTACTCACCATCACCGCGGCCGCAGTTTTCGCCAGAGGAACCACAGGTCCCCCATTCCTCAGCGCCTCTTTCTCCCTTCCAGACCTGGCCTTTTCCCACTCCGATTTGTAGGCATACTTAGAAATTAGCATTTAAAAAAAACATTGAAATTCACTGAAAAAACCATAGGTTTAAGGCACGTTATAGTTAGAATTTAGCATTTAAAAAACCTTAGAAATTCACTGAAAAACCATATGTTTCAGGGACGTTATAGTTAGTTGGACATTTCACTCGTACAAAACCATAGAAATTGCCCTGTTATAGTTAGTTCAGCTAACTATAACTCGCGCCCCCGCAGTGCACTGCTGATGACGTCACATATTACATCATTCATGACATGGTCAGTAAGATCACTGATGATATCTCAAATTAAATGAATGGTGCAGCCCTGTGGTATAGCAGGAGGTCGCCGGGGCTCGGGTCGCATCCCCGAGCCCCTCTTGGCCCTTTGACAAGGTGCTCCTGTCTAAGGCCGAGGTGATAATGCTACGGCACCGGCAGCTGCTGGCCCTGGCGGCGCCACAGTGGTCGGCGGACCCCCTCGTCCCATCATGGGTCGAGGCTGGCGAGAGACCCCCCGGGCCCCTCTCGTCCCTCCGCGCAGGCGGCCGCCTCGTCGGAGGTTGAGTCGGCCTTGACGGCGCCACAGGGGTCGGCGAACCCCTCTCGTCCCCTCGTGGGCTGAGGCTGGCGGGGGTCTCCCTGTCATTCCCCGGGTCCCTCTTGTCCCTCCGCGCAGCCGGTTGTCTCGCCGGAGGTCGAGTCGGCCTTTGCTCCGCCATGGGGGTCGGCGGACCCCCTCGCCCACTAATGGGTCGAGGCTGGCGGGGGGGCTCCGTCCCACTCCCCGGGTGCCCCCCGTCCCTCCACGTAGGTGGCTGCCTCGTTAGAGGTCGAGCCGGCGCCGTCCCTTAGCCGCCTCGGCTCCGGCTCCACCCCGGTCTCCGGTGCTGTGTGATGTGGCGGAGGCCTGTCCGGCTTCTCCGGTGACACTGGACGACGACGACGCCTGCTCTAGGTTGCGGATTCTACGGCACCGGACACTAGTCAGGTCGTGGATTTGTCTTCAGGCAATTCAGGATTTCTCTTCCCCGGAGGTTGGGCACTTGCTCCGCGTCGTGGCTTTTCCCCTGACGTCATCCAAGGCTGTCTACTCACCATCACCGCGGCCGCAGTTTTCGCCAGAGGAACCACAGGTCCCCCATTCCTCAGTGCCTCTTTCTCCCTTCCAGACCTGGCCTTTTCCCACTCCGATTGGCTTAGGCCGCCTTAGCTTGCTGCCGTCGCCGACAGAGGAGCTGCTTTCCCCACCGCAGGGCCCCACTGAGACAGGTGCGGCCTTCGCTCGCGCTGTTTCCACGGCAGTGGGAATTCTGCGCATGGGTGATCCGGCTGCTCATTTCCCCACGGATCATCTTTTGGAGGTTCTTCACCAGAGCTCTGGTGGGAGGGAGCTGCTGCTTCCCTTTGAGGGTTCGCTCTGTTCTTCTCTGATGGGAGCTTGGGGGCGCCGCCCCCCGGGGATCCGGTACCTCAACACCTTCTGCACTGGCACCTTCCAGGACCGCATGACCCGGTGTGCCTTTCTCTCCACCCCTCTGCCAGTTGCCCACTATTGTGGACTTGCTTTCCCTCCCTACCATCGCTGCTGTCTCCACCATCACGGGAGGCCCGTTGGCTGGATTCTTGGGAGCGCAATATGTTCGCCTCGACCAGTGCGGCCCTGCGGGCCTTTAACACTTTATCTGTCTTGGCTAGGGCCACCTCTTGCTTGTGGGACTCGGCGGAGTCCCTGGGATCTGCAGCTTCTCAGGAGGGTGCTGGTGTTGACTTGCGGCACCACGCATTAGATGGCCGGGAGCTGGTGACGTTTATTTTTCGCTCCGCTCTGGACATCTCGGAGGGGCTTGGTCGTGCCATGGCGTCTTCGGTTGCTCTTTGCCGCCATGCTTGGCTTCAGGACAGTGTGTTCCCGAAAAATGTTCGGGAACGGCTGGTGGATCTTCCCTTCGATAGCACTCTTTTGTTCCACGCGCCGGCAGACTCTGCCATCTGGAGGTTCTTGGCGGGGCTTCGGCCTCCTCCTCGTTCTCCTCCCCTTCAGTTATCTGTAGGTTGATCTGGTTCTTGGGAGCTGTTCTTTCGTTGGGGCGGGTCGCCCCAGTTGTGTGATTCGTGTGCCTACGAGTCCTCTTTTATTGGGACTGTGGCTCTGTTGGCTGCTGGCCGACCCTTTTTGCTTTGTGTTTTTGCGTGGAATATCTGCACCAGGTTGGCCCTAAGATTAGGCCTTCTGTTGTTTGCTCTTGGCTGTTTGACAAGCCTTCTGCAGGCTTTTTTCCCCGCAGTTTTTTCTGTTGTCCTCTGCTGCGGAAGTTTCTTCCTAAAGAGGGTTCCCATGTCTTGGGACTAACATACCCCAGGTAGGGTAGCAGTAGCTGTTATATAGCTTGTTCTGTGCTTGGGAGTTGTGGTCGCCTTTGGGTCTCTGCTCTCCCTGGCGTTTAAGTATGTTGCAGGTGCATTTCCCTTCTAGTGGGTCGGTTTGCCTTTGGCGGCGCCCCGGGGAACCCTTCTCTGGGGCCACTGCACTGTTAGCCTGGTCTGCCCTGCCGTCTGTGGCCTGGCGCCATGGCTCCGCTTCCACATCTTTTTGTGTCGTGTGTGCGGACCCCTTCCTGAGGTGTGTCCGGGGCCTTCTTCACCTTTTGGCCCTCTGTCTTGGGGGGCTGTGATGGATTTCTGTTCCTCCCTCTTTCAGGCGCACCTTGCCCGGTCTTCCTGGGTGTCACCGGGCTTCTCTTTCTGCTTCCGACTGCTTTATTGCTGTAGGCGCTGGTCTGTCTGGTCTATTGACTTCTACCTGTGGTAGGATCAGCTTCCCTCTTCGCAGGTTGTGTTCCTGGTGAGGGGGGACTTGCCTTCTTTCTGTCTCGCCTCCTTGGTGCCTCTGGGTGGATCTTCTTCCTCTTCCTTGCCTTGGCCCTGGATGGAGGTTTATTGTTGCCTGATGTAGGCGTGGGTTGCTTCGGCCTCCTCTTGCCTTGCCTTGCCCCTGTTTCCTCTGCGGAGTGTGAACAGGCTTCCTCTCCCTTTCTTCTTTCCGCATCCCCCTTGGGATTGGTGGTGTTCTGACTGTAGGGGTTCCCCTTGCCTGGGGGGACAGGGCTCCTCGACCTGCCCGTCGGACTCTTCCCCTCTGTTGTGTCCAGGCTGGTGGGTTCCTCTCGCAGACCCTCCTCCCCCGTGGGTATGGCTAGGGTATCTATTCTACGTTAAGGAATCTGCGGCTAGCAGTCTCTATCAGATGTAGAAGTTACTTACCTTCTGTAACGATGTATCTAGTAGAGACGATTCTAGCCGCAGATTCCTTCACGACCCACCCTTCCTCCCTGTTCTGCGAGGGCCTTTAGCTTGCTCTTCTGCACTAGACTGCCTCTGGGTACCTTATTCTGCGAGTGCCCTCTTTCACTCCTCCCTAGCGGGATGCTTGTTGGTGGGTTTGCATCCATTCCTCCTTTCTGGTACGTAACTGGTTAGTTCATGGGTGATCCTGCGTCCCTACACTCTGGTGCTTCCAGTGTAGGGCCTTCTCCTATTTCCCCTTCCTTTTACTTTGTTTGGAGTTTCTGACTCATGGGCAGACCTCTGAGTTGGGGTCTCTCGGCTGGGCCTCAGCTTTGGCTCCTTTCAGGGGGTGCAACTCTCCCTAGTGGTATTGTCTTGGGGTGAATTGTCGTTGCACTTCTGTCTTTCACTGTTAATGGACTGTGGTTGCAGGCTTCTTCGTCTGCTGCACAGTTTTTCATATGCTTTTCCTGCCTCCAGGGAGACTGCTGTTTTGTTTGTGGGGTTGTTTTGCAGTGGCTGTGACCGATCTTTCCTTCTATGACTTTCGGTGCCTTGGTTCCTGGCACTTTCCAAAATGGGCTGTTCCCCTCCATTCGCATCTTCCCTTTTTGGTTGTCTGCTGTTTCGCACACTGTTCCCATATTCTCACAGTTTTTGTTTGTGATGGCTACGCGTTGTGGGGCGGAAAAGTTCTCCGAAGAAAACTGATGTCAGCACACCGGGGTGGAGCTTATGTGACCTCGCTGATTTCACGACGTCAGGGCAGAGTCACTCGGTACCACCGCCCCCCTACTCCCATCCCTCCCTACCCCCCCCCCCCCCCCCCCCCTATCCCCGCGCAGAGATGCTGGGAAAAGAAAAAAAATCCTGATCCAGTCTCACACCTGGGAATAATTCTACGTTAAGGAATCTGCGGCTAGTATCGTCTCTACCAGATACATTGTTACCAATGGTAAGTAACTTGTACATAAATAGCAATAAGGCTTAAAGATAGCTCTGTCTAACAACCTTGTTTATTAAAAATATTATGTTTGTTCGCTCCATGGACCATTTTGCACCTATGCTTTATTTTCTTTATATAATTGAAAGATAACATCTGTTTGGGCAGACTTAATCTGCTAATGCACTACTGAGCAGGAACAAACACTTTTTTTTGCGGCACCTGGGCATTTAATTGCGGCTATCAGGCGTTTTGCTTAATTTCGCTGTAAAATCGCGAATAGCTGGGGTGTCTGAACATCAATATATGATAGTTGTCATCAAGAGCAGTCGCCCTACAAGCACCGTGTTATTCTCCATAATCTTTATGAAATATTTAATTATGTTTAAGTCGGTTAATTTAAAATATGTTAGCACAGAATTAGCATACAATTGATTCTTGAATTAAATTGATAAAATACAAAGATGAGAAGTATGACAATCTCCAAACATCCACTACCTCCTTTATTGGCAAGGTCATTGAAAAATAAGTTTATGCACATCTCCAAGATTACATCAACACCAACCATCTCATGCATGACTACCAATCCAGCTTCAGGCCAAGCTGTAGCAGGAAGACAGCTGATTTACGCACCATAGATGACACCCTCTTGACCTTTGGACCTCTACCTACTGATGTTAATGAATCTCCACTTTTGACAAGGTTGATCATCCCACACCCTGATATCCTGTATGGGCTTCACTGACCTTCCCTTGTACACTGTTGTGATGTTTCGCAGTCAAATGAAGTAGAAGACGTAGGCAGAAACATCAAGGTAAGTTTAATGGAGAAAGCAACCTGGCATCCGAGCACTACGACAGTCCAGTGCAACTGTCAACCATCGCGTGCTGTCCGCCCTACATTCGAAACAGGAATACAGAATCCATAGCACATACAGAGATTTCAATGACATGTAAGAACAAACACATCAACACATCCTCCTCCTTAGTAAATAAAATACAAAAAAAATAAAATTAAAAAGTAACATAGTCTTTAAGATACATTGGAGGCCTACAAACCCTATGTTCCACAGTGACACCCTCATCTTCCCTCACACCCCCACCTTGCAAAACACGAGATGCCTGTTGATCAATTTGTTGGAGAGCATTATCCTTGAAGGAAGAATCAGGCATAAACATTGCACCAGAACATCCATCTTCACTAGGAACTTGTTTGACACAATGACCCCCCTTCTGATATAGAGCCACATTCCTCAAATTCCACCTTCTAGAACCACAAAAAATGGACTCATGACACGGAAAGGCCCTTAAATTTATGAGGACCAGATTTGGTTCTACCAGACTTCACTTTGACCCAATCACCCACCACAATTTTGCCATGTACCACATCTGGAACATTCTCCCCATCAGAAAATACCCAATCTTTTAACCAAGATGGAACCAATCTAGAACCTGGAGAACGTCCACGCATGAGTTGAAAAGGAGATTTCTGGGTAACACTATGAATGGTAGAACGAGAAGGCCAGATCATATCATCAAGAAGTCGTTTAACATCAAGATTGTTGGCTAATGCTAGTTGAATAGTACCCTTAATTAATCTGTTGGACCTCCCCACCATTCCATTGCCCATGGGATTATAGAGATGTGCACGAATGTTTAACCCCACACTTCTAAAAAAAAAAAAACATTTCATCTCATTCGAAGTCAAGTGTGTACTATTATCGGTTAAAATCACTTGAGGAAAACCTTCAACAAAAAATAGCCGTTCCAAGACCTCTATGGTAGACCTAGTTGTAATGTCCCTCAAAAATTCAACACACAACCACCTTGAGTGTACATCAATTACCACAGCCACAAAATGCATATTCAACGGTAAATCAGAAAGAGGACCAATAAAATCCAAGCATATATGAAACCAAGGTTTCCCTGAATCTGTAATATGCCCCTTACCACTATGAAGACCGATTTTCAATCTTTTCTCACTTTCTTTACACGAAGTACAACTCTCCACCCAATTCTGGATCTGATAATCCATGCTTGGCCACCAACATTCTTGTTTAACCCTCCTAATAGTCATTCCCTGACCAAGATGACCCAATTTGAAAATGTGAGATCTTAAACCGAAAGGTGGTATGAACCGATCTCCTCTCATTATTACTCATTCACCAGACACAGATAATTCATCTAGTAACTTCCAACAAGCATTTACAATGCAATGGTCTCGGCATTATTAAAGGTAGAGCTATTGGCATTGCTTATGACATTTTTTCATTTTTTTTTTAAACATAAGCAATGCCAATAGCTCTACCTTTAATAATGCAGAGACCATTGCATTGGGGGGTTGAGATGCACTGCTCAGTGCCCCCCAGCGGGCTCCTCTGGCGTAGGGGGCTCCTGCCCCCCCGTAGGTAGGGGCAGGGCAGTGGTGCCGAGTACAAGGGCAGTCGCAAAGGGCAGATGTTTAAGGCAGAGTGCGGAGTCTGCTCCGGAGGAGGGCAGGCATAGCTCCCAGCAGCACCGACAGGCAGGGCGAGGGCATGAAGGGGTTAATTACGAGATGCAGCAAACACTGCCAGCTTTCAGCATGAATGGGGTCAGGCGCTGGGAGTCTGCGGGGGGAGGAGGTATGCAGGGTGTGAGGGTGGGGTGAGACACAGGGAGGGATGAGGAAAGGGGGGCAGGGATGATGCAGAGTGACACTGCGAGGGTGGTGAAATGAGGGTGGAGTGAGGCAGAGGGTGTAAGGGTGGGGTGAAGCAGGGGGCAAGGTGATGCAGGGGTGAGAGGTACGATGGGAAGGAAGTGAGTGGATGGTGAGAGCGTGCAGGCGCGTGACAGGTGAGGGATACGACTGTGAGGTGAGGGAGGGAAGGGGCGACGCGAGGCTGGGAGGTGTGACAGGGTGGGTGACGGAGGAGTGGGAGATGTGAGGTCGGGGGCTGCACATGGTGAGGATGTAAGGGTGGAGAAATGCAGGGAAGGAGGGTCGGTGGGCAGACGGTTCGTGGTGATGCAGGGTTAACACTGTGGGGGGAGGGAGGGCCTGAGAGGAAGAGGGCGTGAGGAGGATGGGAAGAGACACCGCAGAGAGTGAAAGCAGTAGTTTAATGCAGGGGGTGGGGCTGTGAGGGTGCGAGGGGTGGGGCTGTGAGGGTGAGAGGTGACAGAGGGGTGGGGCTGTGAGGGTGCGAGGGGTGGGGCTGTGAGGGTGAGAGGTGACAGAGGGGTGGGACTGTGAGGGTGCGAGGGGTGGGACTGTGAGGGTGAGAGGTGACCGAGGGGTGGGACTGTGAGGGTGCGAGGGGTGGGACTGTGAGGGTGAGAGGTGACAGAGGAGTGGAAGTGATAGAGGGGTGAGGGTGCAAGATGACAGAGGGGAGGGACTGTGAGGGTGAGAGATGACAGAGGGGTGGGACTGTGAGGGTGAGAGGTGACAGAGGGGTGGGACAGTGAGGGTGCGAGGGGTGGGACTGTGAGGGTGAGAAGTGACAGAGGGGTAGGACTGTGAGGGTGCGTGGCAACGGAGGGGAGGAAGTGATGGAGGGATGAGGGTGCAAGATGACAGAGCGGAGGGACTGTGCCCACACTGCGAGGCCCAGGGTAGGCTTAGGCAAGATGTGCTGGAGGGACAGAGGCTGTGAGGGTGGACTGTGAGTCCGTGCAGGGGTTCGTGGTAAGGGGGAAGAGGGGGGATGTGGTGAGGCGGAAGAGGGGGGATATGCAGCGGTGGATAAAAGAGGTCGAACGAAGAGACCAGAAATAGTTTTTGGAGTAGATTTGGAGGGTGTACTCATTGTGCTGGAGACTGGGGGGGACGCAGAGGTGAGGTATTGGAGAGAGTCTGGGGAGGGAGAGGCGATGTGGCGCTCAGATGCAGTCATCAAGAAGGGACAGAGCGTGAGATTTTACAGGAGGTGTGATCTGCGCAGAGAGGGAGCTGCTCTGGGTGTGAGAAGAAGCGGAGAATCGACCTAATAATGAAGTATTATTACCACAAAATGTGCCGCGTCATCACGTTGCAAACTTTGCTTTTTCTGGCCAAATAATTTAGTCTACACTGCCGAATAATTTGATCCTCAATTACTGCATAATTCCAGTTGTCGAGTATTTCAAATTATTTTGCGTGAAAGTGCCGCACCTGGTGGGAAGGCAGCCTAGCCCTCGTTGAAATAGGCATGTCAGGCTGGAACCATTGGATCGAAAAAAACACTCCAGAAGGACAAAGTTTTGTACATAAAGAATTGCACAGCATGTTCCTGAGAGCCCTGCTCTCAGCGTCATAAAATTCACATTGTAAAACTGGGTGAAAGCTTTAATGCAAGACCTGGGGCCAGACCAGCTGCCAGGTGGCGCATCAACTTGAGCCCCTGGACTCGGGCCCAACACCGGAGGTCTGAATTCACCGTCTGGACTGATCCCCTACGTCTGCCTGTACAGTATGTAAGCTGTAGTGTATTGGGGGACCTCCGACATCGCTGCATAAAAGTTGGGAGTCCATACCTGCTCCAGGATGATGGCACGTCTTCCATCGGGGCGAGGATACTCTTTCCCCCCCACTTTGTACGCCGCTTGGGCCACGAATACCAGTGTCATTTCTCCAACATCGAACCATTGCACATCAGTAAAAATAGAATGGCAAGCTTCAGTCGTGCCAGCCTGGGCCACACCGACACCCTCTTCCCTGTCTAGTGGCGGCCCAGTGGAGCTTCTGCTGAGATCAAGCTCGGGGCTCTCTCCACAAAGACTCTGGTGGCTCCACCCTCGGCGGGGGTCTCGCTCGGAGACGGCTGAGTTCCTGTGGCCGTGCGAGGGGTGCCAGGGACTGCTAGACTACCATGCGGCGGCCCGAGGTGAATGATTGAGCCGCAGAGTGCCTGCCTGGCTGATCCCCGTGACTCGCAGCTGCCTCCCCAGACGCTGTGCCGTGCAAGCCTCGGAGCTCGCGTAGCTTTGCACGGCGTGGACCTGAACGGCGCTCACCTGCGCATTTAATTTTGAAGAAGCCAGACGGTGAGAGCGCTGGGCCTCTGAGGGGGGAGAGATGGTGCCAGCCTCGTAGCAGCTCTTGGGGGGCACCCCCCACACTCACAACTGCCGATCAGAGCCCAGCCAGAGGATGAGAAGGGAGGAAAGCAGCGTGAGGCGGCTGGAGTGCGGCGCCGACAATGGATGGGGTGGAGCATGAGGAGCGCTCTGCGCGTGCTGCCTTCAGGGTCGCGGGCTCAAGCGCTGTTTGCAACGGCCGGGGTAGGCAGGAAAACGGCTCACCTTCACTGCGGTGCTGCCTTCAGGCTCGCGGGCGACTCGAGGAGGAGGCTCTCTGCACTTGTAGACTCGGCAGTGGACAGGCAACAATGGCGGCCGCAAGCTTCCGAAAATTTTCGGATTCGGGGCGTGTTTGGCCGTCCCCAAAAGGGGCGGAGCTTAAAAGTGGAAAGAACAACACCAACACGCCCCCGAATCCAAAAGAGACGGAGCTTCTTTCGAGGGACGCCTCTCTCCTCCAATGGCTGGCCTCCGTTTAGTAAGCCAGCCAATGGAGGATAGACCAGGAGAGATGCGGGTTTAAGCTGCCACACTAAGACACATTAATTCTCCGGACTTCCGGCTGGCAAGCCAGCCTACGGTCCCTCGACCTAAAAAGGTCTAACAGAAACAGACAGCATATTTTTTCTGGGAGCTCCTTTATTTATCAACAAAATTACCTCCTTCATAACTAGATCCTTCTGCATCTCATCCAACCATTGAGCTTTGGAAAATGCACCTAAAGAGGATTCACAACATCACTCACCGAAGCTACAGCGTCCTCCTCACTGTCAAGTTTTCCTAAACTCTCATCCACATACTTCCAGTCAACTGACATACGAGATAAACAATCCGCTTGCACATTTTTCCATCCTTGAATAAACTCGATGTCATACAGATACTCTTACAACATAGCTGCAAACCTTGCAAGCCGTGCAGACCCCTTTCCAGCTCCCCCTGCAGACAAAATCTTCAACAAGGGTTTGTGATCAGTTCTCAACACAAACTTCACGCCCCACAAATAAACCCTAAAGTATTCAACACTCCAAGTTGCGGCAAGAGCCTCTCGCTCTATTACAGAATAATTCCTCTCTGCTTGAGTAAGAGTCCTGGACGCAAATGCAACAGTTTTTTCAATTCCACATTCCACTTGCGAAAAAACAACACCAATTTCAGTCAGACTGGCATCCACCGTTAAAAATTACTTGCATCCAGAATCAAAAGTAGCCAAAATACCAGCATTGCAAATCTTAACTTTAATTTCCTGAAACGATCGATCTTGCACACCTTCCCAAACAAATTTGTTTCCTTTCCTCAATAACACTCTTAAAGGCTCAGCCAAATCCGCAAACCCTTTAACAAATTTTGAGTAATACTCGACAAGGCCTAAAAAGGATCGGAGTTGATCCTTATCTTTAGGAGCTGGGGCTTGTTTGATAGCATCCAACAAATTTCTCTTTGGAGCAATACCACCACTCGAAATACTATATCCCAAATATTCAACATTTTCTGTTAAGAAAGTGCACTTGTCCTTATTGACAGTTAAACCAGTTTCCTCCAACTTCCACAACACTTGACGTACAGCGAGATTATGATCATTGACTGTTTTCCCAGACACCAAAATGTAATCCTGAAAATAGACCACACCAGACAACCCCTTCAACATGTTGGACATCATTTGTTGAAAAACACTCGCAGCCGAGGTAAGGCCAAACGGCATACGAGTGAATTGGAATGTCCCCTCCGTTGTGATAAACGCAGTAAGACACTTGGAGTCCGGATGCAGCCTAATCTGGTGGTATGCACTTCTCAAGTCAATTTTTGAGAAAAACCTTCCCTCACCAACAGATTGCAGTAACTCATTAATGTTGGGAAGAGGAAAAGTGTCAATGATATTTTCACGATTTAGTGAACGAAGATCAATGCAGAACCTTAGACGGCCATCAGACTTAAGGGTTAAAACTACGGGTGAAATCCAGGGTGATGCTTCAACTGGTTCAATGACTTTAGAAAGCAATAGATCGTGCAACAAATCTTTCAGACCTTGCCTGACAGATAGAAGTACTCTTCTAAGTTTGTGTTGCACGGGGGTAGCATTTGGCTTTAATATGATCATATGAACATAATTTTTTACACACCCCAGTTTATCCTCAAAAACCTTATGTGAAGCACCCAAGATATCATTAATTTGAATGTCATCCTCAATAACCATAATTAAATCAGGTGATCTTGGATTAATGATGATATTCAAATCAAATTGGTGCATCCAACCCAATATTGGTGGCCCATCCTTAGCAATGTAAACTTTGTCCTCAATGCTCCTCGTTCTAAACGTAATCGTGCCAAACATATATCCTAAAACATCAATGGGCTGGCCTTGGTACCCAACAGGATTGATGTCTTTGTCTGACAACACAACATCTTGCCACAATGATGAAAAAATAGATTGAGGAATTATCGTGAATAATGACCCCGAATCCACCATAAGGGAAACACTTCGCCCACACACAATAAATTCAGCAGAAGGTCTTGTCAACCTCAAAGATTGATCAACCTCCCCCACAACCTTGTGAACATCTTCTTGTACTACTAGTACTCTCTTGACAATTTGAGAAGTCTGTGTAGAACAAACAACATTTACCTTAGATTTGGATTTCTCAGTATTGTCTAGAGGCTTGCTTTTATCAGCAGTCTCACTTTGTTTACACATTCTTGAAAAGGGACCTCTTCGGCCACATTTTCTGCAATTTTGATCTAAGGCATAACATTTTTTTAAATCACCTAAGTGAAATTGACTCCCACAAAGCCTGCATTCTTTTCCTTTACCTTTAGAAGAAAAGTTAGAAGAAATATTTGGCTTGCGAAAACGTTTTGAAACTGCATTGACATCACAATCATCCGCAATGAACTCAACATTGCCTATCTGCGAAACATTTTTGTCCCTGCGTTCTAACGGTAAACAACCTTTACAACGAAACTTTTACAACGCACTACCATTACAACGCGTTCATTACAACGCAAATTATTACAACGCATTGCGCTGGGGGGCGCTCTAGGATAGGGAATAGGTTAATTTACTATCCAATAACCTTCCCTAGTGTCCACGGGGACTTGAGTTGGAATAGTAAATTAAACTATTCACTATCCAACACCCAAAAGCGCTATGCGTTGTAATGGTTTTGCGATGTAAAAACCGCGTTGTAAAGGCATGCGATGTAAAAGCATGCGTTGTAACGTCATACATCCCGTTCTAACTCCTTTATACACTTTTGTGATTCCTCTATCACCGTAGCCATGTCTATAGCATCTTTTAAAGATGGATCTTTGGCTGCCCATAATCTCTCCTGAATTTTCCTGCGACGGCATTGGACAATGAGCTGATCACGAATTAGTTCATCCGTCATGTTACCAAAACGACACTTTAAGGAAAGTTTGCGTAATCTCGACACAAAGTCATCAATACTTTCATTCTCAGCTTGGGGTTGACTATAAAACCGATATCTGGCCATAACTAACTTCACTTCCTTAGCAAACCTAGTCTCTAGTGTTTTGATGGCTTCTTTGTAAGCATCATCCATAGGTTGGCCGTTTGCACCTAAGGCAACAGGTAAATACTTAAATACCCTTTGACCCTCACTACCCAAAGTGTTAAGCAATACCGCTTTCTTCCTTTCAGGATGAAAATTCTTTCCATCTAAAGCCACAATATAATTATTCAACATTTCCAACCAGTCCTCCCAATGAATTGCAGGAGTGCCAGGAGAGGAAAGAAACATGGGTGGAGCAATTACATTAGAAGCCATGTTGAAATAATTTAAAGTTGTATAAAACAATAAAATACTAATAATACCAAAATTCGCCGTGTAAAAGTAAGTCCAGTAAATCCAGGAAATAAACCAATGGTGTTCAAATCGATGCAGAACAGATTTGCCGAAGGAGAGTTGCATTTCTTCAAATGAGACTAGATAGTGTGCAAGTTATTGCCAAATGAGGATTTGCCAGATAAAAAAAAATAAAGTCAGTAAAGTAAACAAAAGAAGAAACAATACTCCTCAAACTAAATCAGATGGTGTGCAAATCACCGAAGAATGAAGGATTTGCAGAAATGAAGAGAAATCGGTAATCACGAAGAAAAACACAATACAGGCATCGGCTTTCAGGCAAACAAAGATGGCAGCACGTTGCGCATTGAAACGTAATGCGTCACAACGTAGTACTTCAAATGCGTGCAAAGACGAGGCTTGTGTTCCAATGATGTGAACTGCGTTGCAATGACGCCGGGAAGACCAACTGTCGGGCAAAATGTTTAGTGGCCAGGAACCCAGTACACACCAATGCCCACGCAAAACAGTACCTTGGGATAGCTGGAAACTCGAGAGATCACAGCGCCAACCAGCAGGAATACACAGAAATAACCCAGGACAAACGTTGGTCGAAGGTGTTTGCCGATGACCAGGTTGCAGTACCGCTCCAAACCAACCACAGCAGACCGGAGTATCGTCGCCAAAAATGTTGTGATGTTTCGCAGTCAAATGAAGTAGAAGACGTAGGCAGAAACATCAAGGTAAGTTTAATGGAGAAAGCAACCTGGCATCCGAGCACTTCGACAGTCCAGTGCAACTGTCAACCATAGAGTGCCGTCCGCCCTACATTCGAAACAGGAATACAGAATCCATAGCACATGCAGAGATTTCAATGACCTGTAAGAACAAACACATAATAACATACCCCTTGCATCTAGCCCAATTAAAACAGCTGTGAATTGGGCATCTTAACGCCCAGAAGCTCCATGTTCCCTTTGAAACCTCATCCGGACCTGAAGCTGAACTGCAAAAACACAAAACCCATGCTGTGTGCAAAACACAAGCAACAGCTAGATAATTACTGGGTGTGGTAAATACCTTCAAACTCAGCCAAGGCATAAACAGGAGTTTACACATGGGTCGGAAAATTGCGAGGAACTCTTAATCAGGCCCTTTGTTCACCCTGGTCATAGTCTTCATCCTTAGGAAACAGATATCAAAAACAACCAAGCCTGCTTGGCACCAGCTCTTGCTCAGAAAAAAAAGTTTCTTCCAGATAGTGACTGCTGTCTGCCTCTGGATGGTAATCATGCCCTGCCTCATGGTTTGCCAGACTCCATGGTGGCTGCTCTTTAGGGTATCCACCACGCCCTGTTGGAGTTTACTGGCTTCCCTTGCTGGTCTGTCGTATCTTCAAAATCAACGGCATCATTTACAGAGTTTTTGCTATCAGCACTGCAAAACTATCTGACTGAGAAGTAGTCATGACCCCATCAGACTGGTGGCAAACATGTGCACTGCTCACTTCTGTTCATAGAACCTAGCTGCATCTCCAGTCATTCATTTACTTGTTTCATTTATTCACTGTATCGTTGCCTTGTGTCTTGAATACTGCTCCTTGTCTTTTGGCTAGGTTTGTGCTATACAAATACCACATCTACAATGCATGAAAAAAGAAAACAAGCCCTTTGGAAATCCAATGCAGAATACTTTAGCACAGGTAGCTATCCGTATAAAAGAAAAAAATCCTCAGACAAAATTGCAACACCATCTTCTAAGATCAGCAGTAGAGTAATTCATTCTCACTTTCCTTAATAAAAACAAATTACACTTGCTGTCCATCTAAATAGAGTTATTAATTGTTGTCCAGTTGGGATGCCATCATTTTCACACTTTTAATATAGTCTTCAAACTCATTCCACATTGAGCGTGAGTGTAGGTTGTGAGGATGGTCAGCAGGAACTTGTATTATAGAGACACACTTCTTGCACAGTCCCCAGCTATTCATTTCATTGCTTTGCAGTTGTGATGTGTCCCAATCTGAATTTCTCAAAAACACTGTTCCTGTTGTTAAACATATCCTTTTCTTTAGTGTTTCTTTACTTTCTGAGATGTTATTAAATTAAATGCCTTGCCTTTTCTCCTAGGTCAATATTTCATCGTCGATCAAGATATCAAAGAGTTCACCCAGCTGAAGGTTGACAAGCGATTTCATGGAATGTTGAACATTTTGCGCCATTGTCAGCGTCTGCGGGAATGCCGTGGAAAAGGAATTGTCCGTTATACTATTTTTTAGGTCCAGATGTACACTTCTTGCTTTGATCCACATGCACTTAGCACAGATTTAGCAGTGAATATTTGACAAAAAATTGCTACTGTTGCTCCATTAACTTAACTGTACGATGCTGACTATTGGAATGCAGTTTTCCTTGTTTATTAAAGTTATTTAATGTCTGTATTAGGATTCACCTTAATGTCTCCTATCCAAGTGCACTCATATTTGCATTATAATCAAACAAGATATATGGTTTAAGTAACTACAGTAAAAGATTTTAGGATAATATTGGCATGTATACCTATCTAGGTCATTATTTTTTAATGCACAGAGAGGGTGATGTATGAAATGTAATTAAGCTCCACATTGAGCAGTATTGGGTGGGTTTTCATTTTTAAAATGTTTACCACAGAGGTTGCTACTCGCGATCCTCCAAGCCCACTGTCACAAAAGGGTTCCCAGCTATCCGCAATTGATGTATTAATGATCAATAAATCTAGATGAGTAATTGAAGTAAATGGATAGCCCGAAAACTGGTGTGATTGCAGCTATGGCGGACCACATTCTGACACTCCTGATGGAGATATTGATGGGGGAGAACTGTATCCAGCATTGCTGATGATGCAAAACTGGTTGGGATTGTAAATGCTAAGTAGCACATGCTTGTATTACTGAGGCATCCAAACACTATCATTGAAAAATAGCAAGATCAGTCATGCATCAGATAGCATGTGGACTACATAATGTCCCACTGTTACTAGTAAAGCACTTGATCTGCAGATAAAGAATATTCTCATATTAATGACGTCTTGTGCCCTGCTAAAATGGTTGGCCTCCAGCTGAAGCCCACCAGGCTTAAATTATAGTATTCAATTACGGGCAGGTACATATCTGTGATGCATGGCTTGGCTAGAAAATAAATTCTTAGCATAAAGTAGACCAAAACGTGAAGTTATGTTCTATATCATCAAGTCATCATTATTTCATCAATGCTGGTGTGGCATCTGCTTGCACCTGTGGCATCTCACTGAAGTCATGGTTACTGAAGAATGTAATGTCACAATGCCTTTGCTGCAGCTTGCTTAGGATGAGTTGGAATGTTACCTTTTGAAATGTAACTGGAGTATAGATTGACCTGTTGCCCTGCCTGGATGGGATCTTCTTACTCCACAATAAACCTGCATCTTTCCACTTCAAACCTGCCTTTCGTGATCCTTCAACTTGAATCACAGGATCTTACATCTGGGTTACTCCTACTGGTTAAGCAAGCTCCTGTAGGAAATGCACCTTTCTGGCAAGTGCCTTGTAGTATTGTGACATAGTATTGTTTATTGTTGTTCATATCTCTTTCATGCATTATATCTTTAAATGATCTTGCTTGTATTTGAAGTACTCCTGTGTTCTATATTCTATGATGCACTCGTGGCATTTGTCTGTTGTCTCATTTCTTCTTGCTGACAACGGATACCTCAGACGTGGTTCTGACTTCAGAATAAAAACTCGTTTATATTCATTTTATTTGGATCAGTTTTCATTTCAACTTCAATACTACAAATTGGTGACGATCGGGGATGCTTGAACCAACATTATTTATCTTCGAAATTGTTTTTCATTCGTTTTTACATTTTTTTAAAAAAGAAACTACATTGCTGGTCACATCGCTACGTGATACTTTGCTCCTAACCGTGAGTAGATTAACAATTTTAATTCACGAATTACCTTTCAATGTCCTTTAATTGACTTCTTGTTGTCACTCGTTTGCAATAAGATTACAACGGATTACGCACGATCTTGACGCGAGCTCCCAATTGCTTGTATGTTGCTTAGCAACCAATGACGTTTAGCGTGCGCTCGCATCCACACGCTGTAGCGTTGCCTAAAAACTGAGGACAATAAATTCAACACGAGGAGTTATACGCTAGAGGTCACGTCACATAAATGTACGTGCCTCCATTTTGAATTTCAGGGAAGTGTTTCTAGACGTTTTCAGGCAGCTTTTCACATCGGAACTTCAATTCCAAAGTTATTGTACTACTCACGCAGCATTTTTCCTTGTCAGCCTTTCAATTTTTCTTCAAATTGTTTTACGTATTCACGCAGCGACCAGCAGTGCAAGTTAATTTATTATTTTCTTGTTTTCTTCTTCTCATGTTCTTAGAGTCATAATTTAAGGCGATATGACCAATGAAAATCGGAATGATAATTCTGCTTCTACTAGTGCTTCTTTGAGCAATTCAATATCTTCTTCATGCATTAATATAAATATTAGTACTCCTAAAGAATTTTTGACTTCTCCTGATGATCCTATAATTAAATGGCCTGAATGGAAAGAGTATTTCCTTAATTATATCGCCACTCTGGAAGATAATGCTGGAACTCTATCACCTGAATGTAAAATGAGAATGCTTTTACATAGTCTTGGTCCTGAAGGATTGAGAGTTTACAACCAAATGCAAAAACCAGAAAGATCTGGCGACTTTGACATTTTCAAAATGGCAATTTCAGATTTGACTGAGCACTACTCGCCCACTGTATGTATTGGCGTCACCAGACGTGCGTTTTTCAAAAGGAAACAGTTGGAAAATGAGTCTGTAGAGGAGTATGTGTCTCAATTGAAACTATTGGCTATGCATTGCAAATTCGGATCTTTGCATGATGAACTCATTCGTGATCAATTGGTTGTTTGTTCTAGGAATAAAAGCATTCAAGACATGCTCTGGATCGAAGGAGAATCTAGTTTGAAAGATGTTATCACCTTGTTGAAGAAAGCTAAACTTTCAGATAGAAGTTCTAAAGCTTTATCAGAACAATCTAAATCCACTACTGCTACTACTACTCCTACAGTCAATAAAGTCTCTGTTAATAAAAGCAGTAAAAATGCTTTTTTTAAAAGAGCAACAGTGATTTTCAAACTAATAAGGATTTTCAGAGAAAAGCGTTTAATCAAAAGCCGTTCTACAAACAGTCTTACAACAAAAATTAATTTTCTTCGTTTGCTTGTTTTCGTTGTGGAGACAAGAATCACAACGCAGGTTTTGATAACCGCCCTGCAAGATCTGTTAAGTGTTCTAATTGTGGTGTTTTGGGACACTATTCCAAGGTGTGCAACAGAAGTTCTTCACAACGACCTAAAGTGACTTGCGTCAACAATACTGATTCTTCTGAGTATGACTCTGACATAAGTAATGCTTCATATGATATTACAAAGAATGTTCAATGTAATATTGTGATGAATGTTGATGAGGATGTTCGTATGATTAAATAACTACTTCCTGATCCACGACTGCCTGAACCACGACCTCCTAAACCACTAAAGTTTAAACAACGATCTTTTCTTTACAACGACATTTTTTCAACGACTTCCTGTACAACGAAATTCCTTTCATTAGTCTTTATTTGTGGGGGGGAAACCCCCCACACCCCCAAATAATCCCTTATTAGCGTGTTTATATGTTAAATTGTTTATACTTCAAATCAAATACAAATGTTAAACATCTCTTTTTTTAAATAACTCTTAAACTTAATTATAAGTATTTTAAAAATCATTTATTCAAACAAATGACCTACCTTTTAATGTTAGAGAATTCCTTGCTTGCTTTTCCTTGATGCCATTTCAAATATGTCAGCCATTGAGTTTTTACTCGCGTCGAGAAGAGAAAGGCTTTACCATAGTGAAATGCTAACCAACAGTGCCATCTACTGGCTTTAAAAGGTAAATTAATTCTGAACATTTTAAATGTTTTAAGTCGTTCCGCAAAGTTGTGGCTCTGGACTTCGTGGTATGTGATTCTTCGTTGTTCAGGTAAGTCGTTTTTTGATCTTCGTTGTTTAGGATGTTTCCCGATGAGGATATCAAAAGCAAACCTTTATGCATTGTTAAATTTGGTGGAATTCCCTTACAGGTTGCAGCGGATTCTGGTTCTCCGTTTACTATTATTAACAAAGATGTATGGGAGAAAGAGTTAGTTTCTGATTTAGGTCCTTACCTTGAACCTAGTGATATTCTACCTGAGAGTTATACTGGAAACAAAATTGAAATGTTAGGTTTTCGTCCTTTAGTTTTTGATTTTAATGATCATACTGCTTTTTGTAAATTATATATTTCTGTTGATGGTCCTTCTGTGTTGGGTTGGAAGGATCAGAGATCTTTACATATCATTCTTGATCCCAACAGTCCTGAACAAGTCATGGTGACTGGCGAGAGTGATGACACCAAAAAGTGGGTTCTGAAAGAATTTCCAAATGTGTTTTCAGGTAAGATCGGAAAATTTAAGGGATTTTCACATCATATTAAATTGAAAAATTGCGCTATTCCTAAGATTCATAAGGTCCGTAATGTTCCGTTGATTGTTAGGGATGAAGTTAAAGAGGAATTGTTAAAACTACAAGAGTCTGGTATTATTCAACCCATTGAAGCTACAGAATGGATTTCTCCATTGGTTGTTGCTAGACGGGCCAATGGAAAAATTTGTTTATGTGTGGACCTTAGGAATTTGAATGACAAAATTATTGTTGACCAGTATCCTTTGCCAAGGATTGATGAAATGTTATCTTTAACTAGAGGAGCTAAGTATTTTTCTACACTGGATTTATCTTCGGCGTACCGCCAAATTTCCTTGCATCATTCTTGTAGAGACTTAACAGCTTTTTGCACCCCTTTTGGTTGCTTCCGTTTCCGTCGAATGCCTCTTGGATTGGCATCCGCGGCGGCGGTATTTCAGAGACTCATGTCACAGCTTTTTGGGGATTTACAAGGTGTAATCTTTTTCCAAGAAGACATTCTCATTATGGGTAACAATTCTAAGCAACATGATTCACGATTAAGGAAAGTTTTGAGTATTCTACATGAAAGGGGTCTCACAGCTGAAATATCTAAATGTAAATTTTCAGAGAATAAAGTAGTATACCTTGGACATGAGATAGAAGACCAGGGTATACGACCTAAAACTAAGTTGATTAGAGCAGTCATGGATGCTCCTTCTCCTAAGTCCAAGGATGACTTAAGGTCATCCTTGGGTTTGGCGGAATTCTATTCCAAATTTGTTTCAAATTTTTCTGAGAAGACCTATCCGATGAGGAATTTACTAAAGAATAAAATTCCTTTTATTTGGTCACAAGAGTGTCAGCAAGCTTTCAATCTTATTAAGAAAGCAGTTTGTTGTGCTCTGAATCTTCAAGGATTTGATCCTTCTGCCACTACGTTCGTTACTACGGACGCTAGCTCTAGAGGGCTAGGTGCTGTTTTGAGTCAGATCTCAGAAGGAAATCAAGAAGTGATAATTGCATTCGCTTCCAGGTCATTAACCCCCACAGAGGAAAAATACTCCGTGATTGAGAGAGAAACATTAGTTGTTGTGTGGGGTTTAGAGCATTTCAGGAAATTTATTTGGGGAACATTTTTTTTGGTAAGATCTGATCACAAACCACTTACAAAATTATTAACTACGGACGGTCTTTATAAAGCTACAGCCAGAATAGCCAGATTGTCTATGCGCTTACAAGATTTTTTATTTGTAGTAAAGTATGTTCCTGGTGCCAAAAATGTGATCGCTGATTTTTTGAGCAGATTTTTATTACCAATTATTGAAGCTGACAGAAATTCTTGGAATGATTTTTCTGTAGTGCATGTATCTTCTAATGACAACATTTTTGATTGCATTTCACTAGATGAATGGCTCAAAGCGGATTCTGATGATAACATTCTTAGTGATGTTAGGTCAAAAGTAGTATCCGGGTGGAATGATTTTTCTAAAAGAAACATGAATGATACTTTTAGAGGTTTTTGGGAGGTCAGAGATGAACTTGCTGTTTCTGATCATTTTCTTATCAGAAGAGATAAAATTATACCTCCGGAGTCTTTGAGATGTAGAATTATACAATTGTCACATGAGGGTCATCCGGGAATTTCACGCACTAAGTCTAGAGTAAGAGATCTGTACTGGTGGCCTGGAATGGATAATTGTATTGAGAAATTTGTCAGAGCTTGTAAAAGTTGTGAATCTTCAGATAAATCTAAGAAAACTTTCAATCCACCATTAGGGAATGTTACTTCTGCAGATCTTCCATGGGAGGATTTAGCTATGGACATCATGGGCCCCATCACCTGGTTTAATCAAACTGTTAAATGTATTATTGTTCTAGTTGATTTGTTCTCCAGATGGTTTGAACTAAAGGTGGTTGACAAAGTGAATTCCGCGAATATAATTGAATTCTTAGAATATGTTTTCGTACAAGAAGGTTGTCCTTCATCCATTCTCACAAACAATGGAGCACAATTTAAATCCAAAGAAATGCAATCATTCCTTCTTTCCAATGGTATTAAGCATAAATTGTCTCCATTGTGTCCTTCTTCTAATGGCGTAGTGGAGAGACTCAATAGAGTTATAAAAAGTACCATACAATTGTGTATCAAACTCCACATCCTTCTATTGGTAAGAGTCCTTTTACTCTTATGAGATGTAGGAAACCATTATCTAAGACTAATCCCAGTTGGATGAGGAAAAATGAATTGTGTTTTTATGATTCTAAGGAAGTTAAATCTAATTTGGCGTTCTCTCAATTGAAGAACAAAACTTACCATGATGTAAAGCGTGGTTCTAAACCAATCAAATTGCATGTTGGTCAATGGGTTTCTATTAAAAATCCTAGAAAAGTTACCAAAGGTCAGAGTAAGTTTAATAGTCCTAAGAAAATTGAAAAGATTCATCAAAATTCTGTTACTTTAGACAATGGCGATAAGTGGCATATGAGTCGCTTGGCTTTAGCACAACCATTAGTTGTTAGTAGTGATTGTGGTATTAGTCAAATTCCTATGGAAAAATCTTGTGGATACTCTTGGTGCTTTGATGAATGTAAAAATGACAATTATAACTCATGCACTCCAGATTTGCCATCTTGCTCATTTGATGAAAATGTATGTGGATGATAATTGTATTCTTAATGATTGTGACAAAAGTGTTATTGTTAATCAAAAATCTTCATTTGGAAGATTTGTTAAACAACCTACGAAATTTAAAGAATTTATTGTTTATAAATAAAATAATTTTTTTTTGTTAGGTTTGGTTTTTATTATTTTGGTTGTTTTAATTGTTCTTTGGAAAGGGGAGGATATGTAGTATTGTGACATAGTATTGTTTATTGTTGTTCATATCTCTTTCATGCATTATATCTTTAAGTGATCTTGCTTGTATTTGAAGTACTCCTGTGTTCTATATTCTATGATGCACTCGTGGCATTTGTCTGTTGTCTCATTTCTTCTTGCTGACAACGGATACCTCAGACGTGGTTCTAACTTCGGAATAAATACTTGTTTATATTCATTTTATTTGGATCAGTTTTCATTTCATCTTCAATACTACATGCCTCCATTTACTTCTCAATAGCTGATATTGGAGTGTGGCTCACTGGTTAGAGGCGGCAGACCCGGAAGCAAAGAACGGCCTGGGACCAGGGTTCAATTCCCGACGCGGCAGGGTCGTGGACCAGGGTCAGCGGACTCGATAATTCTCGCCTCGGTGCCTACTCTAAACAGGGATCACACTCGGCAACTCTGGGCATTAGCTTGCCTCATCTCTACAACGGCCCCCCACATTCGCCGGGGATGCCTGGTTTCACCTTGGAGATACCCAGTAGGAACCATCTCACAGGGATAGCCAGAACAGGCCAGGGCAGCAGTGCGCTTTACAAGACACATATATACATTTACATATATTTTGAGTTTGGACAGTGGGAGAATGATAATTAGCCTCTCAGTGTAGTTGTTCTACCCTTCTAACGAGGAATATAATTGGCAAACATTAATTGACACTTTTTACTGTTGGGTACACCTGTGGTAAAAACTGCATAAGGTGTGCATACCTGTCATAAAGGTTTAATCAGCGTGGGACACAGCTTGGTTGAAACCACCAAAAAAATGCTGATAATCAGTCATGTAACAACACAGGCAATCCTGCAGAGACAAACTATAAGACTAAATAAACCATTTGACCTGTTAAAACATACCTGTCAAATCAGTTCAGTCATCTGCAACGTTTACTTTTCATAATACATTTATATTGAGGTTTTTTCACAAATGTTCACATTACAATAGGGACAACACATTTACGTTCAAAATAAGTCAGTAAGAAGTAGAAAACGCATCACATATAATTAATACCAAGTTGCAACTCCCTTGTCAGCCTGGCATTCCTTTACAAATCCAGGATAATCCATCCATTGGCATAGATGTGTGTGCTTTTGCGGACGGCCTGAGATGTCAATGGGATCATCCAGCGACATGCAATGATCCATATCTCGTGCTCATTCCTTTAAACCAGGTGAGCCTCTATTCTGTCAATTTTTGGCAATTTCTCTTCTTGCGATTACCAATTCTAAGTGTATCAGTGCTATTCTATATTGACTGGTTGGTGTCCAAGTCGAGGGATATATGTATGAGGGGGGACATTGGGTTGCTGATCCATTTGCCAACAGTCCATCTCCTGTCCAGAAGTATCTAGTCCGGGGCACTCCCATGTGGTGTGGCTAAAACTTCCTGAATGTTCCCAACGTTTAAGGCAATCAGATGAGCTTATTCTCCTAACGCGTAATTTACTGGTGGCACACAAGATGTGCTTGGTGTAGTTATTTAAGATGAGTTTTGCTGGTTGCCATTCCTAGTCAGAGTCCTTTTACTTCCCTCACATGTCCCATTATAGGATGCCGATGGTGTCTGGAGTTTGTATTTCAAATGAATGGTACACAGTGTGTGTCTTCTTGTGACCCATTTCTCTCATCAGCGGTTTTTACCTCAAAGGGATTGAAGTTGGGTATTTAATTTGGGTCTTTAATGTAACCCACAGCTGGTAGGTCATGTGGTGCCACATGCCCTGCAAGCCTTAGCCTGTTTTGTGCTGCGTCTCTGCTTTTGCTGCTCATCTGCCATAAAAACATACAATTCTCAGAAAGGGCTTGAAATTCCACATACCCCAAAGGAAGAGAAACCCTGTCAAGCATTAGAGTTAAAGCCCCTCAGTGACTCAGCGCTCGACAGCGGAGGTGCCGCATCACTTAGCTCTGTACAGTCGCTGGGAAAGAATAGAAGAAGCGTGTCTTCCAATGTCGGCGTGACCAGACGCTCTGTCAAATGATATTTGTGCAAACAACAGCACGTGGCGCAGTCCATATACTAGGTGTAGCCATTTTGAGAGATCCTACACAGCCTGTTTCAACCTCGTATATGGTGTGGCCATCTTGGAGTGAGCAACGGACGACGTGACCTGCATACAGGATATGACCATCTCACAATCCGGTGCACTTGACCTATAAAAACAATTGCGAGAAGCAAAAAGCCGTAGCGGGACCCGACTGCAAGGGCACCCCTGCAGATTGTTAATGAGATTAAAAAAAACACAGTGTAAGTAGTACCAATTTATATAACCATCAAGAGTGACATCTCAAAGCCACAACATAATGTCCCTAAAGCATAGGCCAATGTACAATGTGACATCATTCCTGCAGCCCCACTCTCATTTGAGTTGTCCAATTGACATAATACAGGACAATAGTGGGTGAAGTAGCTTGAGGAATTTATTAAGGGTAAAGAGGAGACTAGGTATAAACCGACTGAAAATATATAGAAACTTAGCATGGGAGGTCGTCAAGGACCTCATTGATACACTTTCAGCATAGAAAACAGACCGATCAGGTGGTAAGAAATTTGTTGTATTAATATATTCTTCCTTCAACAAATGTCAGGGATCAACAAGAAAACGGTGGATCGAAGAGTGAGATTATCCATCAGTTAGAGAAACTAATCAAACATTGCAAACTAAACAGGTCCATCTAAGAAGAGGCCATACACTTGCAAATCTGTCTCTAGCAGTCCTTCAGAAGGTGCCTTCTAAAAAAAAAAAAAAAAACAGACTTGCAAATTAGACAACATATTGTAGATAGTGCGAGTGGATGACAGGTTTGAGAGCCAAGTACTGAACATGGAGTCAGCACATTTAAAGTAATAGGTAATGGCACTTGCCAGCAGAAAAGAAGAGGGACAAAAACAAACCTACAAGCAAATGTGAAATCAAAGCCAAAAAGTCCAAAGGCGTGGATGGATTCAAGGAAATCCTTTTGACAGAAAACCAGTAAAAAGAGAGAGAACTTCTGAGTCATTGATGTCAAGACACTCCCCCCCCCAACCTCCACCCGATGGTAGTATTGAGGTCTGAATCATCTGCGACAGACAACGAGGAAGATGTTGACGACAGGTACATGATCTTGGATGGAGACCTACTCTGCCGAACCCTGAAGAATCGGTGAGAAATGAGAGAACGCCAGATATAATTTTTTGCTGGATAGTGGAGCCACTGTCAGTGACTTGTACTGGAGTCAGTTCCTTGGAAGTTGCAGGCACCATGATGCTCTGGGCTACGTTTAAGGTGCTCTCATCTACAGGGAAGTTCTTCACAACCCTACAATGTGGAAACAAAAAACACCAGTTCAAAATAGATGTGGTTGAAGGTAAAATCCCGTCACTATGTCTACTTGGCACCACAAACCAGCCCAGGATGAACACAGTCAACCACACCATCAACAAAATCAGTGAGTGTGAATACCAGACAAAAAACGATGCCCATTGTCAGAATTCCAGGAAGGAGCACACAAAAGGTAGATGGTAGGAAGGTTTATTGTAGGTCCAGTATTTTCCTAGAAGCCCACTTTGTCAACTTTTTGTCTTTCCTCAGTCATTTTCTCTTGAAAAGATTTTATCTGCACCACTGCTGCTTTGTTCCACAAACCCCCATCTTTCAACAAAACAGCAGTGCGTGAAACTTGCACAATATGCACAGATACAGAAACATTGGACTCACCTTTTCAAACATTCTTGGGTTTTTGGATTAAAACCCAACCACCAGCATCAGCTTACTTACACTCAACATTTTTTCTTACACGCTCATCCACACAAGAATGAACTTTCACAGCCTTATCAACAAAACTATCACCAAACGTATTGTTATTTCACTGTGGTGTCAGGTTAGTCCTGGCATCTCTTCCTTTTAAAAGAAATAACGGTAAAAAGCCTGTGAGAGAGTAAGGAGTAGTTTAACACCTCCACACCTTCTCTCTTAAATGTTTCTGCACACCTATGTTAGATACAAAAGCTGTCTGTATGACCTCTTTTAGGAAACTTTTTTAAATGTTCAATGAAGCTATTGGCACCTGGGAAATAAAGAGGTGCCATTTCATGCCTTATGCCAAGCTTATTAAAAAATCTAACTTGTTCTTCGAAGTAAAATGAGTGCTGTTATCAGAAACTAGCACTGGGAGAACACTTCAGATGAAAACACCTTTACTAAAAAAAAAAAATATCACAGTATCTATTGTGGGCGTAGGAAAATAGTCATAGTAGACCCACTTGGAATAATAATCAGTGTGCACAATCGAAAAAACTCGTGTCCCCTTGCAATACTTTGTAAGGTCCTGAAAAGTCAATAGCCAATCTCACCCATTGAGCAGGCAATGGGTTAACCCCAGGTTTGATTTTGCTAACTTTCCAGTGTTTGCCAGACAACAAGCAATCAGGACACTTGTTGGCATGCTGTTCAACACCCACATCCATACCTAGCCACCAATAGCATTTCCTCAACAGTTTTTTAAACATTTAACATACCCAGGAATCCCGAGCGGAATGCTGTACTGGACCACAGTGGATCCCATGGAACCACAGGCACAGAAAGCAAGAACAGGGAATTGAATAAAAACACAAAGCTTCACAATACAACACCCATCCATTGACTTGCAAGTGGAGGAACACACACAGCGGTTCGTCCTAGACAGCGACAACAGGTCGTATGTACAGACACATACAAGAAGATAGCCAGACCACCACCTGCTACAAGCAGCTGCGGTACAAGTCTACACATAGGTCAGCATTTTGGTTGCCTTCTATCTACCATTTTTTTGGAGCAACTCTCCAGTACAAAGAGCATAAAACAAACACTGCAATACATGTACTACATGGGAGCATGGCGGCAGTGTGCCTGCTGAGCTTTTAAACAGCAGACAAAATGGGCCTGATATCTGACAATTACAGTGTGGAGACCAGAAACAACACAACATGCAGTAAGAAAGCATATCCAAGGTTGTTCAATGGACTGGGAAGCTTAGAGGTGTCCAGGTACAACACTACTTAAACGAATCAATACAGCCCATGGCTCAGCCATACAGGAGAACCGCATTTAATTTGAAAAAGGCTGTAGAAAAGGAACTGCAAACACTACGAGTGCTTGACAAATTAAAGCAGTCCAAGTGCCCCACCCCAAGGGTGTCACCTATTGTAGTATTCCTGAAAAGGACACAGTAAAAGTCTGAATCTGCGTCAACCAAACAATGTGATCGAAGAAAAGAGAAACCCTGGGCATGACATCAATGAGATGATTGTGCATCTAAATGGATCCTAGGTCTTCACAAAATTTCACCTCTACAAGGAATACCATCAACTGGAACTAGAGGAAAGCTGAAGGTGCATCATAACTTGCCCATGCAAGTAGGGCTATTTTGGTACTCAAGAGTGAAATTAGATATTTTGTCGGCTGCAGAGATATTTCAGGAAGCCATTTGGAAAAAATTGTCAAGCAATCAACAATCAAAAGGCAGTGACGACTTCCTATGCTTTGGGACTGAAAGGAAATGACATGATGAAGTGCTGCACTAAGTCTGCAAAGCTTTGCAAGAACCTGGTTTAACGACTGCAGGAAAATATGACTTCTGACAGGCATGCGACTGGATGAGATGAAAGTAGAAGCCTTGGTGAAGACCACACCACCAACAGATGTATGCAAGCTATGGTTCTTCCTGGGAATGTCAAGCTACTGCACCAGGTACATAAAAGACTACGCCACGATGAGCACAACATTCTGAGTGATGGTAATGCTAGTATTCCTTGGAGTGTGACAATGCCATTGATGTCATCAATGAAGTGGCCTCAAAAAAAGAAATGTGACCTACTTCGACCTGTCCTGGGACACCAAGCTGTCAGTCCAGGATGCCTGGGCACTGCTGTGACTCAACACTATGGTAGCTAGAATACTAAAGTAACCATAGTGGAGGAATGTTAGGGGGTAAGGGTGGAATGTGGTGGGTGGCAGTTGGAAGGGAGCGCTGTAGCAGGAAGTTGTTTTTCCGCTTCGTCCTGTTGTAATCGGTGCACATAATAAAGAACTTACTTGAGAACTGTTACTTGCGACTCTGTAGGCACAACAAAACCCAGGCATGTCACGGCACAACATATAGCACTCCAGCACAAGCCGTTCTATGGCATGTGAGTGCCACCACCTGTTTCTCTCTGGAAAGTACTTCATAGTTGTTACAGACCACCAGGCATTGTTGACATATTCTGCAACCCAAAAACAAAAATGCCCCTAGAAATTGAACAGTGGAGCATCCAGGTCCTAGAGTGCAGCTGTTTGATCATACACAAACAGGGTTACATATTGAAGAACCCGCTTAGACAAAGAACCCAAACACTCAATGGCAGAAAAATACCTACATGCTATCTTAGGTTAGGAGTCGTCACACCTCCATCACTCTCATTTGACTAGACAACATAGGAAACAGCAAAAGATAACAATCTACAGAAGGTGAAGTACATGATTGATACTCCAGGATGGTGGCATGCCAAAGACCAGTCAGGCAGGGGAAGAAGTGAACCTAGGTGAGCTCATCGAGTTCCAACACATACAGTATGAACTCACAATGTTCACTAATGTGCCATACTGAAAGGCACAAGAAGGAGGCAAAGCCTGGTTGACTTGGTTCATAAGGGACACACATGAGCTGTTACAAAAAAGCGTTGAAGGAGAGAGTCTGTGAACCGTTTTGGATCACTGACCTATGGGAAGTACCTCCTGGTAGCGATTGACCAATACTCTCAATTTCCTTTTGTTAGGCACTTGCTTTGTCAAGTGCAGAAAAGGTAATACTAGTGTTAGAAGACATCTTTTCAACTTTGGGTATCCCGCCCATTATGAAAACTGTCAACGGGCTTCTATTCAAAAGCCATGAGTTTGAGAGATTTGGGTGTATCCCATCCTCTCAGCATCAAAGAAGAATCCCACTGTTGCTTCAAGCCAATGGCATTTTGGAGTGGTTCATGGGCCTTCTCAAGAACACTGTACACAAGGCGGAATCATAAAAAGTATGAACGGATTCCATCCTGTGTCGGGTACTGAGAGTATATCGAACCACTCCGCACACTAGTAAGTGCCCAGCAAATATGATATTTATAAGGAAGATCTACATGAAAATCCATATCTTACTAGTATTTTTACTGCACGAAATTAGACCAATGGCAGCAGAGCACTGTATAGGGTCAAAGACAAGCATAAAGTCAGCGCCTGATACAGAAGATTGCTGGATTGAGGACGGTGAATGAATTGTGATGAAGACTTCTCCTTTAAAGCGGTGAATCTTCAATTTTTCCTAAACTGGAGCAGCATTGTTGACAAAACACAGAAGCACAAAATTAAGGGCCCGATGTAGGTGGCCATTACCGGTCGGTAACGGCCGAATTCGGCCGTTACCGACCGGTAAATGGGTCATTGAGATGTAGGTGACCTTTTTTACAGAATAGGTAAATTTACCGAATCGGTAAATTTACCGATTCTGTAAAATACCGAATCGGTAATTTTACCGATTTGGTAAATCTCACATTTAGGTGGCACTGCAAACAGTACCACAGGACTTTAGGAGTCGGTATTTTACCACCCAATCCAATTGGGTGGTGAAATACCGAATCCAGGTGTGCATGCACACCTGTGCCATGTGGCACACAGACATGCCCTAAGGGCATGTTTGGGGTGCCAGTGGGTGTCAAAGTGACACCCCCTGCACCCTTGCAAAATTCGGTATTTACCGATGTGGTAAATACCGATTCGGTAATGCCCATTGATTCCTATGGGCTTCAATGCCCATAGGAATCAATGGGCATTACCGATTCGGTATTTACCGAATCGGTAAATACCGATTCCTTCCGATTCGGTAATTATGAAAATACAATTACCTACATCTGCCCTCCTCTTTTTTACCACTTCTTAAATACCGATTCGGTATGAATCGGTATTTAAGAAGTGGTAAAAAAGATTTACCTACATCGGGCCCTCAGTCACAAACCCATTTAAAGTGAGTTGCCAAAAAAGGGACCTAAAAAAACATGACTTTGTATTGTTGAGGCAGCAATGGTGGCGAAATACAGACACTTGAAGAGTGACCAGAATTTAAGGTGAAATGATAATACCAACAAGACCAGGAAAGACAACTGTAAGGAATGTGCCTCTCTTCATAAAATACGAAGACATAGAGACTTGAGGGACAACGAAGGCTTGGACTCTGCACCAGGAGAGACAGTAGAAGGTTGCAGAGAAAAGCCATGTGTACCAACAATGCTCCGAAGGTCATCCTGAGACCCCAGGCAACTCACTAAAGAACTGTAAGTAATCATAGCCCGAACCAAAAATGCACGTTTCTCATTTCAAAAGGGGAGGTGGATGAGTGCATGCTTCTGAGAACGGGGGAAATGTCAGATGGTGACAATAAAAAAGGAGCGCAGGACCTCTGGGAAAAGGGAAAGGAACAAGGACCACCCCAAACAAGAGGAGGGCAGGAAAGGGTGTGAAGAAAGGGCTGGAAGGGCAGCTGGACGCAGGGACTGTTAGATGTGGCTTGGCTAGAGCTATTTTGTTAGTGTGAATATATATGCTGTGGGTGATAAAGCAGAATATAATAAAGCATTACTTAGAGTACAACATACCTGCTCCTGCTATATCCTCATTGGCGTGCCTATCTGCTGTCTAAATGCTCCTGTATACATAACACCACACCTTGGGAACCCCACTGGCTCACGATACACAAGCATGCACACTTCAAGGTCCTCGCCCACACTTGTAAAGCGCTCCACAACACAGGCCCTGCCTAGCTGCATTCATTTCCACCAGCCTTCCACACAACTCCACTCTGCTCTACTCTCACTAGCACACACCCCACATATACCCAAAAGCAGAGCATGAGGTTGTGCCTTGTCATACCTTGCTTCTAAAGCTTGGAACTACCTCACACAACAGTCAGAGCCTCCTACTGTCCTCATGACTCCCGCAAAAAGCTAAAGACCTGGCTCATCGAATAAGCCCTCAAGGGCTGTCCTCACACACCGGCTACAAAATGTATGGATACTTTCGCTGATGATAAGCACGCTAAATTAACACTAATAACGTAACACCTTGTACAGTGTTGTCCTGCTTTTCGGCTAGGTGTGTGCAATAAAATGCCACATATATATGCATAATCAGGGCTTTAGGTGAGTATGGTCCCTTCGGGTCTCGGACCAATCAATAATTAAAAACTAGTATACAAAGGGATTCACTTGTCCTTGTAGAGGACGAAAGAGGAAGAAACTTTTTTTCGTGTACTACTCTATCTGTGGGGGACAGTGTGTCCTCATCATAATGCCCTCACACCCCAAAAGATGTCATGCTTCATCATTTGGGCTTTGCTCCTCGTCGGGCTGGCGCTGCAATGTCCTACAGGTCCACCGAAGGGTCTCTTTATCAGAGATCTTTTTGATGAGAAGCCGTTTGGGTGTGTGGGTGTAAGTGCCCATGAAGTGTAAAGTGGTGTGTTAAAAAATGACTGGCGGGAGAGTGGGTACTATTTATTATGGTGATCCCTCTGTCATTGTTAAAACAAAGTGTGTAGTGCTGCTCTCTGGGATATTATGTCCCTCTGTAGCTGCTGTACATAAATAGGTATAAGATCAATGATTAGATTTTGCCAGTGTAGTTCTATATCCATATGTTTACTCTGTCGTTCATACAGTACCCCTAGGTAAAGTACCCAGGTTGATGTGACTCCATAAAAAGACTCATCCATAAGGTGTGTATATCAACCATAGCTGTCTAGGTAGATAATACCGCAAAATAGGCCCCACTATTGATGGCAAACCTCTAGCGACTGTTGTCTTGCTTTTTACAGAATGCATCATGTTTCTCACCCCTTAATATTAGAGTCAGGACCTCATAAGATCAATGTTGTTGCTCATTTATCTGATACTGCTAACAAGCATTGGCAAATCCAGTAGATTTGGTTTGTTTTAGGTGCATGTCCATTACTGTGTGTTATGGCTGGATACAATAATAATAAACCCACAAAGGCACCGTAATACTAGCTGGATTATACGCTATGGGAAGCATTGGATTTTTAGTTTACTCGTTTTTTAAGTCGTGCTCTTAATTATACAAGCTGTGCCCCAGGGCACAAGTCGTAAAAAAAGAAGTGGGGGGGACACGGTCACCGGAAGTGACGTCACGACAGGAAGTGACGTCACGAAAGGTGCTGAGCTCCTCGTCCCAGAGAGGCCAAAGAGTGAAGTCCAGCTGTTTGGCAGTGGGGACGGCGTCCCCCCAGTAAAATAAGTGGGGGGACAACGTCCACCCGCGTGGTAACCTGACTCGAGCCCTGCTGTGCCCCTTGGAAAGGATTCCTAGTTATGTTTCTCAAGCCACCAGCCCCTCCCCCCTTTAGAGACCCCGCCCACACACACTTTTTTTCATCCATTTAAAGCCCTGCGTACAATTTATGCATCAAGATTTTTTTTAATGCATTCTTATAAAGCGCGGACTTTACTTGAAGGTGTCAGAGCACTGTACAATAGAACCAGTTATGTTACATGAGAGAACTCTTAAAGGAATGGAACAAATAAAAATAGCATGCCATAGAATCAAAGCGACGTAAGCATAAGGCACACAATCTCAGGCACAGAAAGTACAGACTACATCCAGCCATTCTAAATAACATATTGGTGTATTTCTTAGAATAGCAGACATATCATGAAAGCGATCTGCAAAAGGTGGGCAAGATTTCAGAAGTTCGCAATTGTATTTCCACTGATTTCAAATATGTTGCTATTGAAAAGACCCCAAATATTGTGTAACAGGTGAAAACCAGGAACTGGCTTGGAGGAGGTGTGAATGTAAATTCATACTGGTTTACTGGCACTGAAAAGAAGCTTCCCTATGTCATATATTTCTGAATGAAATACTTTTTGAGTGACTTAATACGGGATGCTCCGACGATAGTGAACTGTGAATACAGGCTGTGCGAATCTCGTCCAGCAGATGGCGGTACAATCTGTACTCGCGGCTTTCAGGGAAGTATGGGACGGCGATTTGAAAAGAATTGGAAGTTATTGCTGAAAAACATGTTGGTGCACTTCGTCTCCTACACTGTCTAGCATAACATTATATATCATTTGATATAGCTATTTCTTTGCAATAGTTTGATAATGTATATTGATTGAACGATAAAATGTCCAAAAAGTATTTTTAATAAACTCAGAATTAATAGTCTGTTTTTAATTGCGGTTAATTTGATGCATTTAACGCTAGTGTTACTAGAACGTGTGAAAGGCGTGCTGCCTTAGTTACGTTTTGGGTGACGCATTTTTGTGTGTATATGGCCGGGTTATGGGCACCTCACAGGCTATGAAGCTGTATTTCTTTTGCTGTACATCGTCCTGTGTCTCATTGGTGACGTCAGTTTTGGATGAGCGTGTTTTTGAGTCTGGGTGGGTAGTAGATGAAGGGGTACCTGCAGGGATGAAAGGGTGGGTGGACCGTGGAAGGATGGACAGGTGGATAAACGAGAGCGTGGGGATTGATGAATAGCTGGTTGTAAGGAGCCAGGGCACAAGTCCTAAAAAACAGAAGTGGTAGGACGCTGTCGTCACAACAGGAAGTGACGTCACGAAAGGTGGCTTGCACCATCAGACTCATTGTCTCCCCTCGCTCACCCCTTAGATGCGATTGCATCAGAGAAGCCAACACGTGCGCAGCCTTCTGAATGAGCTCCGATGTCGCCCCAGAGAGGCCAAAGAGTGAATGTGTGGCTCCATTTGCTCCAGTTATCAAGCTCCCTGTAAAATAAGTGGGGGGACGTCGTCCACCCGCGTGGTACCCCGACTCGAACCCTGGGAGAGCCCAGCTGAGTATGACTGAATGACCACATCCCTTTGCCGAGGAACGGAGAGTTGGTGAATGTTCTGGTGTGCATGGATAAATGAGAGGGTAGACGCTTGAAGGGGTCCATCAGATTGCGAGGCTAGGTGGATTACTGAGAATACAAGATGGATTGATGGATGCTTTTGTATTAATGAATGATTGTATCAATGGATGAATGGATAAATGTAAGTTTCCGAGTAGATGAATGGCCCGGTGAAACCGAAGATGCATAAATGCTAGCTTGTGGATAGAAGGGTTGGTAGGCGATTGGGTGTAGGTCGGATAGATGGATGGAGAAGGGTGGTCGGTAGATCGGTCTCATGGTGGGCCGGCTTTTGCAACATAAGACTCTCGTGGGTAGATAGTGTGTGTATGGAGGTTTGGCTGAATGAATAGTTTCACTGGAAAGGAACAATTCACAAGCAGTGCTGAAGAAAGAATGGCCCCTAGAGTTTTGTTGGAGCATTCAGTGAGTGGTGGAGGCAGAAGTGTTGTTGCCCCGGATGAGAAATCACTGGGAGACTCCACCAACCTCTCAAGGAAACTAAGGGAAGCCCTGAAAATTGTTGTAATATTGACCGTCCTATTGTGTGTAAAGAAAGCAGGCCCTAATACCTTAAGTGGTGCTTACATGTGTTGGAGGGAGTGGTGTTCACCTTTCCCCTCTCACGAATACCGACCACCACAGATATTTAAAAAGAATACATTGGTCCAAACGTTGCACTTTCCTTTAAAGTCGTGCATTTGTACAGACAGTACTGTAAAGCCACTTGTGAAGAAGTTCAATATGCACAGTACCCAGGAGAGTCAGTTCTCTGCAGCAGTCAGCCAAGATTGTGCGTATAAGAACACTGTGTGTATGAAGTACAGGATGGTTCTCTTCCAAGGGATACTCATCAATAGTCATAAGCACTGAATAATCCCCGCCCATGTGGGGGATCCCGGAGCATATAGAAATATACATATATATGTGTATGTTGGGGACTACAAGTGCCTAGCACTTCCGAGACATACATAAATTCATGTATATAAATACATAAATATTCAGCCTAACATAATTCCAATAGGGCAAAATGCCAAAATTACATAGGTTTTTCTTGTACAAAAAAAATTCTCCCACATACACTCTGTAATAGAGAACATACACTGTAATACTGTCATACAAGAAAACCTTTATTTTAAGAAAGGAACAAGAGGTAATAGAAGGCAGTTGGCCCATAGGCTGCATAGATGAATAAACATCACAGTACAGAAAAAAACTGGCAACTTGCCTTTAAGGCTTCCAAGAACTTAGACACCGTGCCTTTAAGACCTCCAGGAGCCCCTCTGCTCTCATCTTGCACCACAGGTGACAGTTAGGTCAGTTCATTGTTCGGGCTCCTTCTGTGAGGATCCTGGGGCTTGAGCTCGACAGTTTTTGATTATCTTTAGTCAGAAATAGTTTTTTCTCTCATTTTTTGACATTTTTGACTGCTGGTTGATATTTATTAATCTGTTCTGACACTTTACCATATCTTTTTTCTGTCAGAATGCCAGCATTAATCCACAAATGTCCATCATATGGTAAAAAGATGGCAAAATTTGACCCACACTCGGTGTGCATCGTGTGTCTGCCATCTTCACACAAGCCTGATATTTGTAATTATTGTCAGCAATTTTCAAAACTGACTCTTCGGGACAGAGAGAGGATTAGGCTCCATGCCTTTTTGGAGAGAATAAAAGTCATCATAAAAGTAGCCTTGGGAGCGTCCAAGGGTCCTCATCAGGAACACCAAAAACAGCGAAGATCTACGTCTCCAGAGTCCAGAAAGAGACAAATTCTTGACTGCTCGCCGTCGGCGTTGAGATCGCCGTCAAAAAAGCGGGCAAGACACTCCTCAGCGTCGAGGGACAGATCGCCGTCGAGACGACGACAATCTCCGTCGCACAAAAGTAAGTCGAAGTCGAGACATACTTCGGGCTTGAAGTATGCTGGTCCCGAGAGACCTGACAAGCACCTGTCAACATCGAAACATCCGTTGACGGGTGAGAACACTCCCCCGCATTCTCGGAGGTCGGCGTCAAGGGGTTCGCCGGCGAAGACTCTGTCAAGAGCTTACCGACTGACAACATCGAGATCTTCGTCACAGTCGAGGCGCTCGCTGTCGAAAAAGTCATCACTGAAGAAGCCCCAGAGACGTTCGACGTCCAAATCTCCGGTCCGTTCACGTGGACGTTTGACATCGGGGAAGACGAAGATCTTCCAGTATCTCGCCGCCAAAGAGGTCGACGTCGAAGATAGCACAGTAGGTGTCATTGAGGTATCGGTCGACATCGAGAGACAAAAATCCTGTAGTAGTCTCGGAGGAGGCGACGGAGAGGGTAAGGTTGACGTCGAGCTCGCGGTCACGACGTTCGACATCGAGAAGACCTTCATCATCCCCGGGCTTTAACATTGTCCAGATTTCACCGGAGGGCTCTCCGGTTGCGGCCAAAATGTCCCATCCTTTCAATATTTCGCCAAGATGGCTGGAAGGTACTGGACATCCGATAACAGAGGGTGCTGGTCATAGAAGTCCTGATTCAGATTACTCTTGCACCTACTCGCCGTCAAGAGTTTCCAGGGGTCTTCCTCCAACGACATCATCAAGGGTCTCTCCGAAAAGAACCCCGAGATGGTCAAGGTCCCCATTTTCCAGCCATACGAAGTCACGGGAGCGGTCTCGCTCGTATCATGCTTCCTCTTCCAAGAGGAGGAGGAGGCGAAGATCACCAATGTGGTCCACATCCACCAGATCGTCAATCAAGGACTATTCGCCAACTCTGTCTGCAACACCACCATCCAGAGTATCCCCGATTGACAACATCAGAACCTTCAATGATTTTCTCTGCAGGGGGTCAAAAAAGGTCAACATCAGTATGTCGGCCCCGGCGGTCTCCACAGCCATTATCTTTGAGACTCTACACCATCGATCGTCAACCAGGTCTTAGCTACCTCTAGTCCCAGGCCTCATAGAGCCTACCATGCAGACTTTCTTAACTCCTTCCACAGTGGGCGCAGTACCATCTCGTATCGCTAAGAAATACAAAGCACCGGATCAAGACCCGCTATTCCTGCTTTCAGATCCCCCACCGGACTCGGTCATTGTGGCGGCGTCCAGGAAGGCTCACTCTGTGACATCTTCCTCGTCAGTCCCTCCAGAGAAAGACAGCAAGACTATGGATTCACTGGGCAATAGGATGTGTAATACCTCTGCCTCAGTTATGAAGGTGGCCAGCGCCTCAGCTCTCCTAGGGAGGTACAATAGGTCTCTCTGGGACTCCCTTGCCAGATTCACAGACAAACTCCCAAAAGAAGGGGGTGCTAGAGGGCGCCAAGCAAGATGGCCACACTATCGTTAGGCTCTTACTGCTCAGAGACCCATCCGACAATTATCTTGGCCATCCGGACTCGCTGAACACTGAAATGCTAAGTACTGTGCAACAGAACCACTCTGCGCTGACTGAGAGCGAGAAATAAGCTCCTACCTGGCTGCGGACCGCCGATTCACTCAACTGATCCGGGACTGCGGCTCCAACATGGAGGACACGGGAAGGCCGATGGCGTAGGGATGAGACCTGATGCAGAGATTGAGGGCTGGCCACGGATGCGGTGAGGCGGACTGCTGGGCTGTGCCGCGCGAGCCACTCCTTGACATTGTGGGAGCGCGGACTGGCAGCCCCCTACTTAACATCGTGGACCGGCTGTCGGGAAGAGAAGCCGGTGATCTGCGGCGGGCATTGCTGGTGGCGACTTCCGGAGGAGCTGCGAGGGGATGTCGCATCTGAGACCGGAGCGCTGCCGGGGGCTGTTATTGCCGGCTCCGAACGCCTGCGGCACCAGGACAACGACAGGATCGTGTACGCCTGCGGAGGGCGTTTAATGACTGCGGGAGCGGGGGGCCTCAGGCTGTCTGCTCTGGGGCCTCCCGGCTTAGCTGGCGAGGCGGAGGCTTGAGTACCGGCTAGGGGCACTGACACGGTGCCGGATTTGGTGGTTGGACGCAGCGAGGCTCAGAAACACCGTGGGAAGCAGAGCTGGCCCCGGACCTGAAGGGGGATCCAGGACAACTACGGGCGGTGAGTGGAGCCTATTGTGGATTGCTGGGCCTGTTGCTGGGGCTGGGCGGACAGCGCTGGTCTTGCCGTACGAGACCCCTGGGCTGCATTACTGCTGATTGGAGCTCGGGACCGAGAGGGCTTTGAGCCGTGCCTGCCGGCTGGCTGATCTTGAGGTTAACACCTGCAGTGCTGAGGGAAGAGGAAGGTGTCCACAATACGGACAGGGAGACACAGCGATTTGCAGATCCTGGAGAGGGTGGCCTCCCCAATCCAACAGTGGTCACTGAAGTGCACCCAGAGCAATTACTGGGTGCGGGGGCTGGGATCCCGAGATGGCCTGGAAGGTACTGGGAGTGCTATAGGCGAGGTCAAGGGAGGCTTGCTGAGGATGTACTGGGGACAACCCTTTGGCCCCCTTTGGTATACAGAGAGTGGGATCTGGATCTCTTCCCCTCCTGGGATAAACCCGCTGCTAAGTGGCATTGTGTTTAAGAGGGTATGGAAAGCAGACAGGGCCCCTCATTTTCAATTCCTGGCTGGAGAAGAAGACGGGCGCTGAAGGTAGCACTGGGTGGCTGGACACTATGGGGAAGCCCGTCGGCCGCCAGCCGAAGCTGAACTTCGTAGCCCGGAAAAGCACGCAGTCGCACGGGGACCCTGAAGAGGGACATGAGAGACCCAGGCACCCGCGACAGCTGATCTGAAAGACCTGCTCCTGGCCATACAGTCTAGCCTGACCTCTATTGAATCCAAAATGGACTCCATGACTGCGCGGCTAAATGGAGTGTGTCACATAAGGTGGACCAACATGAGGAGCGCCTGGGTGAGACGGAATGATGGATTTCTGACCTGGAGGACGCTTCTGCCACGACTACGTCTCACACAGAGGAATTGGAAAGGATGCTGAGGGTGATTGCGGCCAAAAACGAGGATCTTGAATCCTGTTCTCGAGGAAATAACCTCCATATTTGCGGCGTGTCAGAAACAACTGGGACTGGGAAAATGGAGAACTATGTGGAGCGCCCTCTTATGGCTTCATTCGGCAGGGAAGCTTTCTCCCCGGTGCTGGTGGTGGAACGAGCTCCAAGGTCGCTTGCAGCCTGCCCGGTAGCTGGGGCACCTCCACATCCAATAATCGCCCGCTTGCTCAATTACCGGGACCGGGATGTGGCCCTGCGCCTATCCATAGAAAAGGGGCAGCTTCGACATGAGGGGATGGACGTCTTGATATACCCCGATTTCACCATGGCGGTCCAGGAGCAGAGACCGAAATTCCTACCGGTAAAAAAGAAACTGCAGCAACTAAACATCCCTTACGCAATGCTCTTCTCCGCAAAACTTAAAGTGACTTATCAAAGTAAGCAACACTTCTTTAACACTCCACAGCCTGCACAAGATTTCCTGAAGACCCTGCCAAGGTCGGCGGCGGGTCGGGCCTCGCCGACCCTTCGCCCTGAAGCTGGCGGAAGCACCTTGGATGTAGAATAACACTCGATCTCCTTTACGACGCCCGCGGATGAACATACAATCTCTGGGATCCTAACGTGAATGATATAGGTGAGAGGGGAAACTTTGTAATGTGGGGGGGGACTTTCACCCCCCCCCCCCCCCCCCCCGGAAGGGTAACGGGACCCAGTCGAGTATTCTGCCATGCTGGCAGCTGTCTTGGAAGTATGGACAGAGATATTTGCAATGACACGGTTTGAGATGAGTACCAACCCCCTGCTGCTTGTCCAAACAAGAACAGTTATGCTTTGCCCCTACACCTGTTGGCAAGAGCGGTGGATTCTAGGAAACATGTACTTAAGCTCTGGATGACCGTTATATATTCCCCCGAGAAACCTTGCTATGGCGAGGACGAACCCTGGACTCCCTCTGGTTGTCACCTAGCAGGAGACCCCTTACTGAGATGACTATGGGTTTAGCACCAATAGTTGTGATTCTGGTGCAGATGTTTTCCCCCGTTGGAAACCTAATTTGGTGGGGAGAGGGGAGGGTGGAGGGGAGGGATCCGGGCCACAGGAGGTTTGGGCTGCTGATGTGGTAGGGGGGTGTAGAATTGTTGGTTGGGTGTTTGATTGCTACCCGAAGTCCGGTCATGTCACAGGTCACTGATTTCCGAGCTACTGATACTATGAGTATTGCGTACCGGGATGCCGGGACAAAGCCCTAGGATGTGCAATGGATGAGCGCTCAGGGCCCCCTACCTACAGATTCCTTACCTGGAACATTAGAGGGATGGGGGACGCCCGTAAACTGAGGCACATACTATCGTATTTAGACAGACATAACATACACTGTGCTATGTTACAGGAGACCCATTTTAGTCCTACTGTTCCCCCCAACCTTTGCTGCTCGATGGGCCAATCACACGTGCTTCTCCTACTATTCTACATATGCCAGGGGCACGTGCATACTGGTGAGAAAGTCCTTTCCATATACCTTGTTGGGAAATGTTGCTAATAAGCAGGGGCGATATGCCATCCTTTGGGGACGGATAGCTAACCAAACCTTCACCCTGGTGTCCTGCTATGGCCCTAACGCTGATGATCCCAAATTTTTACGGGTGCTATGGGGGAAGATAGGGGAGATTGGGTCGACACATTTGTTATGGGGGGAGATCTGAATGTGACAATAGCTCCTGGTATGGATCGCTCACACCCGCAACCACACCATTACCGTTCGCAGGCTGTCCCTAAGTCATTACTTGAGGACTGAGTTGGTTGATGTTTGGCGACACTTACATCCGACTAAGCGGGAGGGCACTTGTTACACTACAGCCAGGGCGTCATGGTCAAGGATAGATGTATGGCTTGTTTTGAAGGGCCTTGTCCCATGGGCTACGCATTCTTCCCATTTGCCTCGGACCTATTCGGACCATTCCCCAGTATTGGTCATTGTGACCCTCCCAGGCACGGACTCCCCTTTTCAGTTCTGGCGCTTTAATCCTCTCTCTCTATTAGACCCTGTTTTTAAGCAGGAGTTAGAGCAGGAGATTGCAGACTTCTACCCTAGAAATGAGGGCTCAGTGGCACACTATTCCAACCTATGGGATGCCTTCAAGGCCACGGTGCGGGGAATATGTATTGTGAAGAGTGGCGGAGTCCTGAAGGACATCCGTTCCAACATGCGTCCTCTGGAAACAGAAGTTGGGTACATCGAGACTGCTACACAGTGCCCTTAGTGAATATCACGAAACAGCGGAGAGGGAATGCAAATACAGAGGGAAATATCATAGAGCACGGCAGTATGGGGAGGGAGATAGGCCCAGAAAGATGCTGGTAGTTTTGGTCCGGCCGCCGTGCTTTTCTGACACGGTGCTTGAGATAGAGGGAGAAGATGGACAAATGCATAATGACGCGACTAAGATTGTCCCAGTCCAGGTTTTGAGCCAACCACAGCACCGAGACGGCCCTCATCGCAGCCACCGACGACATCAGGATACTGATGGACAACGGATAAACAACCGCCCTCATCCTCTTGGACCTCTCAGCAGCCTTTGATACCGTATGCCACCGCACCCTAATAACCCCCCTCTTCAACACTGCCATCCAAGGAAATGTCCTGGACTGGATCATCTCGTTCCTCTCCGACAGAACCCAGAGAGTCCGCCTCCCTCCCTTCCGCTCAGCGGCCACCGAGATCATCTGCGGCGTACCCCAAGGCTCCTCGGTCAGCCCAACACTATTCAATATCTACATGAGTCCCCTCGCCGCCATTGTTGGACCCGGCCTCATGGCGTGGTCCTACCCCTCCCGCATGGCGGGCCCAGGACGACATCAGCCCTCCTCCGGACCTCGGGCGGCCCCTTCGGCCCGACCCCGCACGCCCCAACACCACAGATCCGGCTATCATCCCGGATCCCCATCCCCGGCCTGGCTCCAGCGTAGGCCCATCACGACCTAAGCACGAGGCCGTGCCCGACTCCATCTTGGGTCCCCCACGTCACAACCACGTGGCCTCGGCCCAGGCCCAGACCCCAGCGAAGCCCCGACATCGAGGCACCAAGATCCACCCAGGTGGTCGAGTGGCCACTCGACAGATCCCGGAGGGAGAGGGGTTTCGATGGCCCTCCAGCCGTCCCCGGACGCCTGGTATCGATCGCCCTCCGGCCTCCCTGGGCGCTGGCTCCACCCCCCTGCTGGGTGTCTGGACACCATCATCCCGGCCCCTCTGACCCCCAGGCGAGAGGGTCCGGACATCAAAGGACCTCCATCCTATATCTGGGCCAGCCCCGGAGTAGGACGCCAGTTGTATCGTGGACTGGAAGCCCTGCTGACGCTGTCACGGCCGACACCAGACGAACTCCTCTCCGGTAACCTGAACCACCTGAGAGCCTGCTGGCGCTGCCGCGGCCTACCTTGCTGAACCATCCGAGAGCCTGCTGGCGCTGCCGCGGCCTACCTTGCTGAACCATCCGAGAGCCTGCTGGCGCTGCCGCGGCCTACCTTGCTGAACCATCTGAGAGCCTGCTGGCGCTGCCGCGGCCTACCTTGCTGAAACCATTTGTAAGCCTGCTGGCGCTGCCGCGGCTCGAACCTCTCGGAACCCCCCAGCTCGAGGATTGAGAGCTGTGCGCAGGGTATCCCTTCCTCCGCCCAAAAGCTAGACTGTCCCGCTACCTTACCCCCCTTTTCGAGACTTTACGGATCCCTCGATCCGCCTGTATATACTGCCAAGAACCCGCAACCTTTATTACTTATAAAAGCTTGAGAACTTGACCTCCTGTGTGGTGTCCGTTTGTAGTGTTGTGATTACTCTGCTGTACGATCCTAGGAGAGGGCCCTCATCCAGGAGGCCTCTCGGTAACGCTCGGCTACGTCTCGACGGAGAGGTGGACCTAGGGGTGGTCCGTCAGACATCTTCTGCCTCCCCCGGGGTCGCCTTTCTAACATTGGTGGCAAGCGCCGGGATCCGAGCCCACGCAGATCGTACAGAGAGTGATTCACTCGCTACCAAGAAAAACCCACTGCGACCATGAGCACAGAATTCCAGAAAGAGAAAATGGAAGACTACAGTCACAAGGAACTAAAGCATTTCTGCAAAGAACTGGGCATCGCTACCACTGGCTTAAGCACCAAAGAAGACTTTAAATCGGCCCTACAGGCCTGGGTGGATGCCGGCGAGGCGCCACCTCCGAGTGAAGATAACCCGGGCCCGAACGGAGGCCCGGAGGCTGAGGTGAACCCAGCGGGAGGGAGACCCGCAACCCCAAACACGGGCCTCTCCCACGAAGACGCCCGAGAACGAGAGAGGAACCGGCTCCACGAGTTGGATCTGGCTCGACTCCGACAAGAAGGAGAAATCCAACTGGCAGAACGGAAGCTAGCCCTCGAGGAGAAAAAACTCATGCTCGAGCACGAGCGCGTCCTCAAAGAAATGGAACTTAAAGCCAAGGCAAACGAGTCGGCCATCGCCGGGGGTAAGACCTCACCCCCGCCGGTGGACACGAAGGTGCACATACCCAAGGATGTCGTCAAAGAGTACTATAAGAACGACGACATCCAACAGTGGTTCAAAGCCTACGAGGTCGCCATGACCGCTCATAGAGTACCCCTCAAGGACTGGGGCGCCGGCCTGTGGGGGAAGTTTATCAACGAAGGGAGAGACGCCCTGCTGGAACTCCCTGATACCGAGATGACCTCGTACGAGCACATGAAGACCGCCCTCCTCACTCGCTACGGACTCACCCCCGAGATGTACCGGCAGCGATTCCGAGACTGCAAAAAAATCCCCGGTACCACTTGGGTGGAGTACGTGAACTTTTACAGCAGAGCCTTCGAGGGGTGGATCAGAGGCTGCCAGGTCACCACCTACCAGCAGTTGGTCGACCTCATTCTATGGGAACATCTGTCCAATAACTGTTTCGTCGAACTCCGGCAGCACCTCCTCGACAGCAAATTGACTGAGCTACGAAAACTCGCTGTCGAGGCGGATCGATGGGCGAGCACCCGAGTTCCCCGGAGCACGATGGGAGACTACGGCCGGGGATCCCCGGGGAACCACCGACCACGAGGTGGCGGAGTAGGCCAGAGCCGGGGACGGGACGCCCCCCAGGGGTCCTCCCCTACTTCCACGTCGCCATCCCTGGGCCAGAGAGGGGGGCCCCCAGCCAGACCGGGGCCCCGCCCTAACGTTACGTGTCATAGGTGCCAGCGACAAGGACATGATGCGAATGACCCCCTCTGCCCGATGAACCAGCGACCCGGCACCACCGGGCCCCCAGCCCGCCAGATCGCGGCAGCTGCCCTGGGTGAAGAAAGAAGTGAGGAAGAGGACGACGACCAAGAACAGGCCGAGTGGGAGCCGGCCGCCATGACCTTAGCATGCCTGGGTACCCACGACCTGATCCCGCGAGGTCCGATCCCCGGCAACACCCAGAAATACCGCCAGTGGGTCACCATCAATGGTCGCCGGACCGAAGCCCTCCGTGACACCGGAGCCAGCGTGACAGCGGTCCGCTGCCATCTGGTGACCCTAGAACAGATCCTTCCTAACATCCTGTGCCCAGTCCGGTCCGCAGATAACTCAGAGACTTTGTGCCAGATGGCCCGCATCCCCTTCGAGTGGGGAGGAGTGTCGGGCATGCTGAAAGTGACTGTCCGCGACGATGCCCCCGTGGACTGCCTCCTTGGGAACGACCTGGAAAGTTCCCCATGGGCTGGCGTCGAACGAAGAGAGCACCTGGGGATGCTAGGCCTTCCCGAATGGGTCTGTGCGACCACCCGCTCCATGTCGGCCCGAGCCTCCACCCCAGCGGGGGGGGCTCCGACCGAGGAACCAGAGTGGCCCGCACCTCCGCCACCCGTCGTCCCCGAGGACGCCGACCCCGAACACGGCCCCCAAGGGCCCGACCAAGAAGATCTCACCGAGCTCAACCACCTCCCAGAACTCGCTCAATGGCGCCAAGAAGGTGGCCCCACCCGCGAACAGTTCCTGCAGGAACAGAAAACCTGCCCCTCCCTCGAGGGGATTCGACAGCAAGCCGCTACTCAAGCCGCTGGAGACCCCGCGGGGTCCCACTGGGTCTATTGGGACAACGACCTCCTCTACAGTGAGCAGAAGATTGCTGAGCTACGGGCCGGCCGGGTACTGGTCGTACCCCTCCGATTCAGAGACTTCCTCCTGAACTTAGCACATGATGTGCCCCTCGCCGGGCACCTGGGGCAGGACAAAACTTACAGCCGCCTGGTGACCCATTTCTACTGGCCAAGAATGCGCACCGATGTGCATAACCACTGCCGAACCTGCCCGACTTGTCAAGCCAGCGGGAAGAGCGGGGGGAAAGTCAAAGCCCCGCTCCAGCCGTTCCCCGTGGTGACCACCCCCTTCGAGCGAGTAGGAATAGACATCGTAGGGCCCCTGGACCCTCGCACCTCGCAGGGACACCGCTTCATCCTAGTCCTGGTGGACCATGCCACCCGCTATCCGGAGGCCATCCCCCTCCGAACCATCACGGCCCCCGTGGTGGGCCGAGCCCTCATGAGCATCTTCTCCCGAGTCGGCTTCCCCCAAGAAGTCGTGAGTGATCGGGGCTCCAACTTTATCTCGAAGCATATGCGATCCCTATGGCAACAGTGCGGGGTCGCCTACAAGTTCACCACCCCGTATCATCCCCAAGGAAATGGACGAGTGGAACGATTTAACAGAACACTGAAGGGGATGATCAAGGGCCTAGAAGAGCCCCTCCGGCGCAAATGGGATGTCCTGCTGCCCTGCCTCCTGTTCGCCTACCGAGAGGTACCCCAGAAATCCCTGGGGTTCAGCCCTTTTGAACTCTTGTACGGACACCCGGTTCGAGGCCCCCTCAGCCTGGTCAAGGAAGGCTGGGAGACAGCCGTTCGAGATGCCCCACCGGATGTCTACCGGTACCTCCTGACACTCCGCAATCAGACTCGGAAGTTCCGAGAACTTGCCGAGGCCAACCTGGAGGCTAGTCAAGAGGAGATGAAACGCTGGTATGACCAGAACGCCTCGTCCATCGAGTTCGAGCCGGGCCAGCAAGTCTGGGTCATGTCCCCGGTTGAACCGTGTGCCCTCCAGGACAAATGGACGGGGCCCTTCAAAGTGGTGGAGCGCAAGAGCCCCGTCACCTACCTGGTAGACATGGAGTCCCCCAGGAACCCCCTCCGGGTTCTACACGCTAACCGGCTCAAGCCGCACTTTGCACGCACTGAACTGAGTCTGCTGCTGGCGACCGATGACGGAGCTGAAGACGACTCCGAGCCACTACCCGATCTCCTCAGCACCACCGAGAAAGACGGCTCCTTCGAAGGGGTCCGGCTCTCCCCTACCCTGACCCCAGAGCAGCAACAAGACTGCCGGAAGCTGCTGGGGCAGTTTGCGGATCTGTTTTCCCTCACGCCGGGGGTCACCCGGTGGTGTGTCCACGATGTGGATACCGGAGACAGCCCACCTGTAAAATACCGAGCTTTCCGAGTGCCCGACCGGGTTCGGGCCTGCATCCAATCGGAAGTGGCCAAAATGTTGGCCCTGGGGGTAGTCGAGCCCTCCAACAGTCCCTGGGCCAGTCCTGTTGTCCTGGTCCCTAAAGCCGCCTCCCCCGGAACCGCTCCAGAGCTCCGGTTCTGTGTTGACTACAGGGGACTGAATGCAGTCACCAGGACCAACGCCCATCCCATCCCCAGGGCGGATGAACTGATCGATCGCCTAGGGGCCGCCAAATACCTCAGCACCTTCGATCTCACGGCGGGGTATTGGCAGATCGGCCTTACCCCTGGTGCACAAGAGCGATCGGCCTTCTCGACCCCTGATGGCCACTATCACTTCAAAGTGATGCCCTTCGGCATGAAAAATGCGCCGGCCACCTTCCAGAGACTAGTGAACCAGGTGCTGGCCGGACTAGAGGAATACAGCGCCGCCTATCTAGATGACATTGCGGTGTACAGCCTTCAGTGGGATGCGCACCTGACCCACCTCTGGAAGGTCCTGACGGCCCTCCGGCAGGCCGGACTAACCATCAAAGCCAGCAAATGCCAGATAGGCCAAGGGTCAGTGACCTATCTGGGACACCAAGTGGGGAGCAGCCAAGTAGCTCCCCTCCAACCAAAGATAGACGCCATCCGGGCCTGGGAGCCCCCGGTCACCCAGACCGCTGTCCGAGCCTTCCTGGGGCTCACCGGATACTATCGGCGATTTATAAAAGACTACGGGAGCATTGTGGGGCCCCTCACAGAACTGACCTCAAAGAAATTACCCCAGAAGGTGCACTGGACCCCTGCGTGCCAAACAGCCTTTGAGACTTTAAAGACTGCCATGTGCACCGCCCCTGTGCTCCAGGCCCCCGACTACAGCAGAGAGTTTATAGTCCAAACCGACGCCTCGGAGCACGGCATCGGGGCGGTCCTGTCCCAAGTTAACCCCGAAGGAATCGACCGGCCTGTGGCCTTCATCAGCCGACGCCTCCTGGCAAGAGAACAGCGGTGGAGCACCATCGAGAGGGAAGCCTTTGCTGTGGTGTGGGCACTCAAGAAACTCCGGCCCTACCTCTTCGGCACCCACTTCCGAGTCCAGACCGACCACCAGCCCCTGCGTTGGTTGATGCAGATGCGGGGAGAAAACCCGAAACTGCTGCGCTGGTCCATTTCTCTGCAGGGGATGGACTTCACTGTGGAGCATCGCCCCGGCAACGACCACACCAATGCTGACGGCCTGTCCAGATTCTTCCGCCTCGGCGAGGAGAACCCCCAAGAAGATGGGTGACTCTCCCCTGCCTTCAGCTGGGGGGGACGCGTGTTGGACCCGGCCTCATGGCGTGGTCCAACCCCTCCCGCATGGCGGGCCCAGGACGACATCAGCCCTCCTCCGGACCTCGGGCGGCCCCTTCGGCCCGACCCCGCACGCCCCACCACAGATCCGGCTATCATCCCGGATCCCCATCCCCGGCCTGGCTCCAGCGTAGGCCCATCACGACCTAAGCACGAGGCCGTGCCCGACTCCATCTTGGGTCCCCCACGTCACGACCACGTGGCCTCGGCCCAGGCCAGACCCCAGCGATGCCCCGACATCGAGGCACCAAGATCCACCCAGGTGGTCGAGTGGCCACTCGACAGATCCCGGAGGGAGAGGGGTTTCGATGGCCCTCCAGCCGTCCCCGGACGCCTGGTATCGATCGCCCTCCGGCCTCCCTGGGCGCTGGCTCCACCCCCCTGCTGGGTGTCTGGACACCATCATCCCGGCCCCTCTGACCCCCAGGCGAGAGGGTCCGGACATCAAAGGACCTCCATCCTATATCTGGGCCAGCCCCGGAGTAGGACGCCAGTTGTATCCTGGACTGGAAGCCCTGCTGACGCTGTCACGGCCGACACCAGACGAACTCATCTCCGGTAACCTGAACCACCTGAAGCTCAGTCGCCTGAAGCTGAACTCAGACAAGACGGAGGTCCTCATTCTCGGACAATCCCCATCCGCCTGGGACGACTCCTGGTGGCCCACAGCACTGGGCTCCGAGCCGACACCCTCGGACCACGCAAGCAACCTGGGATTCATCCTGGACTCCTCCCTCACGATGACCAAGCAAGTCAACGCCGTCTCGTCCTCTTGCTTCAACACCCTGCGCATGCTCCGGTAAATTTTCAGATGGATACCCACCAAAATGAGAAAGACCGTCACCCAGGCCCTCGTCACCAGCCGACTAGACTACAGAAACGCCCTATAGGCAGGAACCACCACCAAACTTCAGAAACGACTTCAACGCATACAGAACGCCTCTGCACGACTCATCCTCGACATCCCTCGCCACAGCCACATATCCGCCCAACTGAGAAACCTGCACTGGCTCCCTGTCAGCAAGAGGATCACGTTCAGGCTCCTCACCCACGCACACAAAGCGCTCCACGACATGGGCCCCGAATACCTCAACAACCGCCTCTCGTTTTACACTCCCACCCGCCAACTCTGCTCCGCCAGCCTCGCCCTCGCGACCGTCCAGCGGATTCGCAGTACCACCACTGGAGGAAGATCGTTCTCCTACCTGGCAGCCAAAACATGGAACTCCCTCCCCTTGCACCTACGACTGACCCAGGACCATCTAACATTCAGGAAACACCTCAAGACCTGGCTGTTCGAGCAGTAGCAGCACCCCCCCTCCCTTCAGCGCTTTGAGACCCTCACGGGTGCGTAGCGCGCTCTATAAATGGTTTGATTGATTGATTGATTGAAGCGGCCCGGGAGAGTGGCATACTCCCCCCCTCCCCCCACTATGAGGGAGGCGCGTATCATCACTATACCTAAACCTGGCAAATCACCTATTTTGTGCGATTCATATCGGCACAGATAGGGAATTCAGTTTCACATTCTTGGGCAGGGGCGGACATCATCGTGATACTTAAGAAGAACAAACCCCCGTTAGAACCAGGGTCTTACCGGCCAATAACGCTCATGAATGCGGATGCCAAAAAATTTTCTAAGACACTGGCACAAAGGTTAAGTAGGGTTATGGAGCACTTAGTTAGCACATCACAGCACGGGTTTATTCCAGGGAAAGGGACCACTCAGCACACGAGACAGATGATTACTATTCTAGATGCTATGGGGGTTGCAGGGGACCCTGTCGCGGCTGTATTCCTGGACGCGGAGAAGGCCTTCGACAGGGTCTCCTGGAACTACCTGTGGAAAGTGATGGAGTGGTTTGGTATTGGCAAGGGCTATATTAAGGCAATACAGGCGTTATACTCAGACCCCACTGCCAGAGTAAGAATTAACAAAGGCTACACTGAGGCAGTGCAGATAAGGCGCGGGACAAGACAGGGTTGTCCAGCATCGCCGCTTCTGTTCGCCTTGTACATTGACCCTATTCTGCGTAGACTAGAAAGGAACAACAGGATCCCTCCAGTTAAACTGCATGGTAAAAACTACAAAGTTTTCGCGTATGCGGACGATGTGGCCATCATTACAACTAACCCGGAAAGGGCTCTACCGGAGATAGAGAAGGAGGCAACATGTTTTGGAGCAATCTCAGGATACCGGATTAACAAAGAGAAAACGCAAATAGTTCAGAACAGTTTCATGACATATCAAGACACTAGAGTGATCGAGGAATCAACATATTTGGGGATAAGAGTCACTGCCGATTTAGACAGACTGGTAGAGCTTAATATGAGACCCCTATTAAGTAAAGTAAAGGAAAATACCGAAAGGATACACAATCTGCATTTGACTTTGATGGGTCGTATAAACGTGATCAAGATGATTACATTCCCAAAGTTCTTGTATTTGTTCAGAGCCATTCCACTGCTTTTTGACCATGTATGGTTCAATAAAATAGAAGCAATAATAAATACATTTATTTGGGCACAGGGTAAGACCAGGAGAGCCTATCGACACCTTACACTACCAAGGGAAAAGGGGGGATGGGGGGCACCAGATTTTAGGTTCTATTACTAGGCTGTAGCTATGCAGTATTTCCAGGGGCTAATTGGGAGCGGGGGAACCGAGCAAGGGGACGTCACACCTGGCTTCACTAATGTAGATACTGCACTGCTGGGTGATGGGGCTGAGAATGGGTTTCTGAATACAATTGATTTTAGCTACTTCAAACACACAAGGTTCAAGACTTTACGTGCTGCTTACAACATTTGGAAGGCGATCTCAAAAAAATTGGGCCGAGAGGTGACTGCTGTTGCTATTGGCAATACACCTGCCGTCATGGTTTGAAAAAATGTAATCTTCTGGATTCTATGTGTAGTATTATCGTGTAATGAATTAATTTATAAATATTTGTGTCATGGTTGAATTGATATAATTTGTATAAGTGTGCTGTAACATTCATTGGATTTCTTGGGAAAAATTGTTATAAAAAAAAAAAAAAAGGAACACCAAAAACAGCAAAGATCTACGCCTCCAGAGTCCAGAAAGAGACAAATTCTTGACTGCTCGCCGTCGGCGTTGAGATTGCCGTCGAAAAAGCAGGCAAGACACTCATCAGCGTCGAGACGACGACACTCTCCGTCGCACAAAAGTCGAGACATACTTCGGGCTTGAAGTATGCTGGTCCCGAGAGACCTGACAAGCACCCATCAACATCGAAATATCCGTTGACGGGTAAGAACACTCCCCCGCATTCTCAGAGGTCGGCGTCAAGGGGTTCGCCGGCAAAGACTCTGTCAAGAGCTTACCAACTGACGACATCGAGATCTTCGTTACAGTCGAGGCGCTCACTGTCGAAAAAGTCAACACCGAAGAAGCCCCAGAGACGTTCGACGTCCAAATCTCCGGTCCGTCCACGTGGACGTTTGACATCGAGGAAACACAGAGATCGAGAAGACGAAGATCTTCCAGTATCTCGCCGCCAAAGAGGTCGACGTCGAAGATAGCACAGTTGGTGTCATTGAGGCATCGGTCGACATCGAGAGACAAAAATCCTGTAGTCGTCTCGAAGGAGGCGACGGAGAGGGTAAGGTTGACGTCGTCCTCGCGGTCACGACATTCGACATCGAGAAGACCATCATCCCCGGGCTTTAACATTGTCCAGATTTCATTGTCCAGATTTCACGGGAGGGCTCTCCGGTTGCGCCCAAAATGTCCCATCCTTTTAATATTTCGCCAAGATGGCTGGAAGGTACTGGACATCCGATAACAGAGGGTGCTGGTCATAGAAGTCCTGATTCAGATTACTCTTGCACCTACTCGCCGTCAAGAGTTTCCAGGGGTCTTCCTCCAACAACATCATCAAGGGTCTCTCCGAAAAGAACCCCGAGAAGGTCAAGTTTCCCATTTTCCAGCCATACAAAGTCATGGGAGCGGTCTCGCTCGTATCATGCTTCCTCACCCAAGAGGAGGAGGCGAAGATCACCAATGTGGTCCACATCCACCAGATCGTCAATCAAGGACTATTCGCCAACTCTGTCTGCAATACCACCATCCAGAGTATCCCCGATTGACAACATCAGAACCTTCAATGATTTTCTCTGCAGAGGGTCGAAAAAGGTCAACATCAGTATGTCTGCCCCGGCGGTCTCCACAGCCATTATCTTTGAGACTCTACACCATCGATCGTCAACCAGGTCTCTGCTACCTCTAGTCCCAGGCCTCATAGCGCCTACCATGCAGACTTTCTTAACTCCTTCCACAGTGGGCGCAGTACCATCTCGTATCGCTAAGAAATACAAAGCACCGGATCAAGACCCGCTATTCCTGCTTTCAGACCCCCCACCGGACTCGGTCATTGTGGCGGCGTCCAGGAAGGCTCACTCTGTGACATCTTCCTCGTCAGTCCCTCCAGAGAAAGACAGCAAGACTATGGATTCACTGGGCAATAGGATGTGTAATACCTCTGCCTCAGTTATGAAGGTGGCCAGCGCCTCAGCTCTCCTAGTGAGGAACAATAGGTCTCTCTGGGACTCCCTTGCCAGATTCACAGACAAACTCCCAAAAGAAGGGGGTGCTAGAGGGCGCCAAGCAAGATGGCCACACTATCGTTAGGCTCTTACTGCTCGGAGACCCATCCGACAATTATCCTGGCCATCCGGACTCGCTGAACACTGAAATGCTAAGTACTATGCAACAGAACCACGCTGCGCTGACAGAGTGAGAAATAAACTCCTACCTGGCTGCGGAGCGCCGATTCACTTGACTGATCCGGGACTGCGGCTCCAACATGGAGGACACGGGAAGGCCGATGGCGTAGGGGTGAGACCTGATGCGGAGCGTGAGGGCTGGCCACGGGTGCTGTGAGGCAGACTGCTGGGTTGTGCCGCGCGAGCCACCCCTTGACATCGTGGGAGCGTGGACTGGCAGCCCCCTACCTAACAGCGTGGACCGGCTGTGGGGAAGAGAAGCCGGTGATCTGCGGCGGGCATTGCTGGTGGCGACTTCCGGAGGAGCTGCGGGGGACGTCGCATCTGAGACCGGAGCGCTGCCGGGGGCTGTTATTGCCGGCTCCGAACGCCTGCGGCACCAGGACAACGACGGGATCGTGTACGCCTGCGGAGGGCGTTTAATAACTGCGGGAGTGGGGGGCCTCAGGCTGTCTGCTCTGGGGCCTCCCGGCTTGGCTGGCGAGGCGGAGGCTTGAGTACCGGCTAGGGGCACTGACGCGGTGCCGGATTTGGTGGTTGGACGCAGCGAGGCTCAGAAACACCATGGGAAGCAGAGCTGGCCCCAGACCTGAAGGGGGATCCAGGACAACTACGGGCGGTGAGTGGAGCCTATTGTGGATTGCTGGGCCTGCTGCTGGGGCCGGGCGGACAGCGCTGGTCTTGCCGTACGAGACCCCTGGGCTGCATTACTGCTGATTGGAGCTCGGGACCGAGAGGGCTTTGAGCCGTGCCTGCCGGCTGGCTGATCTTGAGGTTAACACCTGCAGTGCTGAGGGAATAGGAAGGTGTCCACAATACGGACAGGGAGACACAGCGATTTGCAGATCCTGGAGGGGGTGGCCTCCCCAATCCAACAGTGGTCACTGAAGTGCACCCGGAGCAATTACTTGGTGCGGGGGCTGGGATCCCGAGATGGACTGGAAGGTACTGGGAGTGCTATAGGCGAAGTCAAGGGAGGCTTGCTGAGGAAGTACTGGGGACAACCCTTTGGCCCCCTTTGGTATACAGAGGGTGGGATCTGGATCTCTTCCCCTCCTGGGATAAACCCGCTGCTGAGTGGCATTGTGTTTAATAGGGTATGGAAAGCAGACAGGGCCCCTCATTTTCAATACCTGGCTGGAGAAGAAGACGGGCGCTGAAGGTAGCACTGGGTGGCTGGACACTATGGGGAAGCCCGTTGGCCGCCAGCCAAAGCTGAACTTCGAAGCCCGGAAAAGCACGCGGTCGCACGCGGACCCTGTAGAGGAACATGAGAGACCCAGGCACCCGCGACAGCTGATCTGAAAGACCTGCTCCTCTCCATGCAGTCTAGCCTGACCTCTATTGAATCCAAAATGGACTGCATGACTGCGCGGCTAGATGGAGTGTGTCACATAAGGTGGACCAACATGAGGAGCGCCTGGGTGAGACGGAATGATGGATTTCTGACCTAGAGGACGCTTCTGCCACGACTACGTCTCACACACAGATATTGGAAAGGGTGCTGAGGGTGATTGCGGCCAAAAACGAGGATCTTGAATCCTGTTCTCGAAGAAATAACCTCCATATTTGCGGTGTGTCAGAAACAACTGGGACTGGGAGAATGGAGAACTATGTGGAGCGCCTTCTTATGGCTTCATTCGGCAGGGAAGCTTTCTCCCCGGTGCTGGTGGTGGAACGAGCTCCAAGATCGCTAGCAGCCTGCCCGGTAGCTGGGGCACCTCCACATCCAATAATCGCCCGCTTGCTCAATTACCGGGACCGGGATGTGGCCCTACGCCTATCCATAGAAAAGGGGCAGCTTCGACATGAGGGGATGGACGTCTCGATATACCCCGATTTCACCGTGGCGGTCCAGGAGCAGAGACCGAAATTCCTACCGGTAAAAAAGAAACTGCAGCAACTAAACATCCCTTACGCAATGCTCTACCCCGCAAAACTTAAAGTGACTTTTTCAAAGTAAGCAACACTTCTTTAACACGCCGCAGCCTGCACAAGATTTCCTGAAGACCCTGCCAAGGTCGGCGGCGGGTCGGGCCTCGTCGACCCTTCGCCCTGAAGCTGGCGGAAGCACCTTGGATGTAGAATGACACTCGATCTCCTTTACGACGCCCGCGGATGAACATACAATCTCTGGGATCCTAACGTGAATGATATAGGTGAGAGGGGAAACTTTGTAATGTGGGGAGGGACTTTCACCCCCCGGAAGGGTAACGGGACCCAGTCGAGTACTCTGCCATGCTGGCAGCTGTCTTGGAAGTATGGACAGAGATATTTGCAATGACACGGTTTGAGATGAGTACCAGCCCCCTGCTGCTTGTCCAAACAAGAACAGTTATGCTTTGCCCCTACACCTGTTGGCAAGAGCGGTGAATTCTAGGAAACATGTACTTAAGCTCTGGATGACCGTTATATATTCCCCCGAGCAACCTTGCTATGGCGAGGACGAACCCTGGACTCCCTCTGGTTGTCACCTAGCAGGAGACCCCTTACTGAGATAACTATGGGTTTAGCACCAATAGTTGTGATTCTGGTGCAGATGTTTTCCCCCGTTGGAAACCTAATTTGGTGGGGAGAGGGGAGGGGAGGGATCCGGGCCACAGTAGGTTTGGGCTGCTGATGTGGTAGGGGGGGGGTGTAGAATTGTTGGTTGGGTGTTTGATTGCTACTAGATGTCAGGTCATGTCACTGGTCACTGATTTCCGAGCTACTGATACTATGAGTATTGCGTACCGGGATGCCGGGACAAAGCCCTAGGATGTGCAATGGATGAGCGCTCCGGGCCCCCTACCTACAGATTCCTTACCTGGAACATTAGAGGGATGGGGGACGCCCGTAAACTGAAGCACATACTATCCTATTTAGACAGACATAACATACACTGTGCTATGTTACAGGAGACCCATTTTAGTCCTACTGTTCCCCCCAACCTTTGCTGCTCGATGGGCCAGTCACACGTGCTTCTCCTACTATTCTACATATGCCAGGGGCACGTGCATACTGGTGAGAAAGTCCCTTCCATATACCCTGTTGGGAAATGTTGCTAATAAGCAGGGGCGATATGCCATCCTTTGGGGACGGATAGCTAACCAAACCTTCACCCTGGTGTCCTGCTATGGCCCTAACGCTGATGATCCCAAATTTTTACGGGTGCTATGGGGGAAGATAGGGGAGATTGGGTCGACACATTTGTTATGGGGGGAGATCTGAATGTGACAATAGCTCCTGGTATGGATCGCTCACACCCGCAACCACACCATTACCGTTCGCAGGCTGTCCCTAAGTCATTACTTGAGGACTGAGTTGGTTGATGTTTGGCGACACTTACATCCGACTAAGCGGGAGGGCACTTGTTACACTACAGCCAGGGCGTCATGGTCAAGGATAGATGTATGGCTTGTTTTGAAGGGCCTTGTCCCATGGGCTACGGAATCTTCCCATTTGCCTCAGACCTATTCGGACCATTCCCCGGTATTGGTCATTGTGACCCTCCCAGGCACGGACTCCCCTTTTCAGTTCTGGCGCTTTAATCCTCTCTCCCTATTAGACCCTGTTTTTAAGCAGGAGTTAGAGCAGGAGATTGCAGACTTCTTCCCTAGAAATGAGGGCTCGGTGGCACCTTATTCCACCCTATGGGATGCCTTCAAGGCTACGGTGCGGGGAATATGTATTGTGAAGAGTGGCGGAGTCCTGAAGGACATCCGTTCCAACATGCGTCCTCTGGAAACAGAAGTTGGGTACATCGAGACTGCTACACAGTGCCCTTAGTGAATATCACGAAACAGCGGAGAGGGAATGCAAATACAGAGGGAAATATCATAGAGCACGGCAGTATGGGGAGGGAGGTAGGCCCGGGAAGATGCTGGTAGTTTTGGTCCGGCCGCCGCGCTTTTCTAACACGGTGCTTGAGATAGAGGGAGAAGATGGACAAATGCATAATGACGCGACTAAGATTGTCCCAGTCCAGGTTTCGAGCCAACCACAGCACCGAGACGGCCCTCATCGCAGCCACCGACGACATCAGGATACTGATGGACAACGGATAAACAACCGCCCTCATCCTCTTGGACCTCTCAGCAGCCTTTGATGCCGTATGCCACCGCACCCTAATAACCCACCTCTTCAACACTGCCATCCAAGGAAATGTCCTGGACTGGATCTTCTCGTTCCTCTCCGACAGAACCCAGAGAGTCCGCCTCCCTCCCTTCCGCTCAGCTGCCACCGAGATCATCTGCGGCGTACCCCAAGGCTCCTCGGTCAGCCCAACACTCTTCAATATCTACATGAGTCCCCTCGCCGCCATCGCACGCACACACAACATCAACATCATCTCCTACGCCGACGACACCCAGCTGATACTCTCCCTCACCAAAGACCCAGCCACCGCCAAAACCAACTTCCAGGAAGGAATGAAAGACGTCGCAGAATGGATGAAGCTCAGTCGCCTGAAGCTGAACTCAGACAAGACGGAGGTCCTCATTCTCGGACAATCCCCATCCACCTGGGACGACTCCTGGTGGCCCACAGCACTGGGCTCCGCGCCGACACCCTCGGACCACGCAAGCAACCTGGGATTCATCCTGGACTCCTCCCTCACGATAACCAAGCAAGTCAACGCCGTCTCGTCCTCTTGCTTCAACACCCTGCGCATGCTCCGGTAAATTTTCAGATGGATCCCCACCAAAACCAGACCGTCACCCAGGCCCTCGTCACCAGCCGACTAGACTACGGAAAGGCCCTATAGGCAGGAACCACCACCAAACTTCAGAAACGACTTCAACGCCCCGAATACCTCAACAACCGCCTCTCGTTCTACACTCCCACCCGCCAACTCCGCTCCGCTAGCCTCGCCCTCGTGACCGTCCCACGGATTCGCAGTACCACCACCGGAGGAAGATCCTTCTCCTACCTGGCAGCCAAAACATGGAACTCCCTCCCCTCGCACCTACGACTGACCCAGGACCATCTAACATTCAGGAAACACCTCAAGACCTGGCTGTTCGAGCAGTAGCAGCACCCCCCCTCCCTTCAGTGCCTTGAGACCCTCACAAGTGCGTAGCGCGCTCTATAAATGGTTTGATTGATTGATTGATTGATTGATTGATTGATTGATTGAAGCGGCCCGGGAGAGTGGCATACTCCCCCCCTCCCCCCACTATGAGGGAGGCGCGTATCATCACTATACCTAAACCTGGCAAATCACCTAGTTTGTGCGATTCATATCGGCCTCTCTCTTTTATAAATGTGAACTCTAAAATCCTGGCCAAACTTATTGCTAATCGTATCAGTCCCCTTATGACTGCGTGGTGCTGCCAGACCAATCGAGCTTCATGCCCACTAGAGGCACATCCCACAACTTACGGACTCTCTTTGCCCTCCTTCAGGACATTGATCCGGATGTCAATGCTGCGGCGATATTTCTGGATGCCACTAAGGCGTTCTACTCCCCGGAGTGGGACTACCATGCTTTTGTCCTTCAGCGCATGGGGATTCCGATGCCCTTCCTGGAGTGGATCAACTTGCTTTACTCTGGGGTGCAGGCCAGGGTGGTGGTGAATGAAATTCAGTTGGTGCCCTTTTCTATCACAGGGGGCACCCGGCAGGGTTTCCCCTTGTCGCTGCTGCTTTTCGCCATTGCTATTGAGCCCTTGGCGGCGAAGGTACGGCAGCACTATCGAGAGCATGCCTTTATATATCCTGAGAGGCAAATTCTAATTTCTCTATACGCAGATGACCTAACACTCTACCAGCGGGACCCCGCGATCGATCTTAACCCCATTCTCTGTCTGCCCATCCTCTTTGGACAGCTCTCCAGAGTAAATGTGAATTGGGGTAAATCCCAAATCTTTCCCCTTACAGACGCTACAGAGGAATTTGCGCATGACTTTCCGCTAAAATGGTGCGGAGACACCATTACCTACCTGGGTGTCCGAATCTCTCGCTGCCGGGACGAACTGATGCGTTCCAACTACGGTCGCTTGCTTGACACCATCACGGGTAAGGTGGATGGATGGGTCTTGATGCCTCTTTCCATGGCGGCTAGAGTGTCATTGATTAAGATGATCATCTTACCGAAACTCCTTTATCTTTTTACTAATATCCCCTACGCTCTGAGCCAATTCTTCTTTAAATGCCTTAAGATGCAACTGATCTGACTAACATGGGGGGGTAAACAACCCAGATTGGCCTGGGGGATTTTGACTGGGCCCTTTGAAGATGGTGGGTTCGGGGTGCCGGAAATGGACCTATACTTTGCTTGCGTCCAAGCGCATTTTGCCGTGTACCGGTTCCACCCACCCTATATACCTCATCTGGCTGTTGAGGGTGGGTATATGGCGCCCACACCGTGCACAGCATATCTTAGCACGGCTGCGGTGCCCAGACACCTAGCGGCCACCACGGTCCAATGCACGACCAGTGTCTGGCGCGACCTAGAGCGTACACTTCGGTGCCCTCTTCTTTACTCGCCTCTAGTGCCCTTGCAGGGGAGGCAGGATGTGCCGGTCGCTATGGAAGGTGGGTTTTGTCGCATGTTGCGGAAACTGTCCTATCTAACCTGGGGCCAATTATATAAAAATGGGAAGTTTAAAACGAGCGAGGAGTTCTTTGACACCTACACCCCTACTCCTTTAGAGCGTTTTTATTATGTGCGCCTTAGGCAGGATATACGATCACTAACCCGGGACTTCCTGTCGGAACTCCCCGTCATGGTCCCTCTACACACTTTATTGCAACAGGACCCCCCCACCCCCCCCAAGCACATGGTGTCGTGGTTATATGGTTCCACTCAAAGAGAATGGGGAAGGGAAGTGGGAGGAGGAGTTGGGTTCTCCCATCTCCGAGGAGCAATGGTCCTTTTGCTGTCGCCAAACAGGAGTCATCTCGGCAAATAGCAGGTTACGTTTGATACACTACAAATACGTGCATCGTTTATATTATACGCCAGCTAGGTTACACCGGTTACACTTGCGCGACACGGACTGCTGCGATGAATACGGGACTGCTGGCGCTGACTTTGGACACCTAGCATGGGACTGCCAAGTTGTTCGGGAGTTCTGGGGGGAGGTACTACAAGCACTGGGAGAAATGACTGCTATACATGTGCTTGATGATCCCCTCATCGTTTTACTGGGATATACGTAGCAAATTCCCGCTAAGGTCCGAAAGTTTACCTCTCTAGCTCTTTTAATGGCAAAACGGCGTATAGCCTGTCGTCGGGGACGCGGTCGGGCTCACAAATTTAAAGAGTGGCTTACTGACCTTGTATACTGCCAAGAACAACTGGATATTTATGCTGACCTTATGCCACCTTCCTCACACCCTAAGGATATTTGGGGCGCTCTCAGAGCATATCTTCTGGCACATTTTGACAATGAGGAGACAGAACTGAGTCCGGAGCAGGATGGGGGTGGGAGAGGGGACCGTGGGAGCTTGTAGAAGCGGGAGCTTGTACGATGTGGGCCCATAAGATTCTAGGGAGGGACACTGGGACGGAGGGCGTGACACAGGGGGTGGGAATCCTTGGCCACACTTATTTGCCTGTGACCTAGTGGTAACCGGACTAAGATATTGTATGGAGATGTGGCTACTGTGACTGTTGACCTTGCAGGGATTCTGTATTAGAAGGGATCTGGTTTTCTGTTACCTTTTAAGAGACCTAAATTGACTGCCGCTTGCTTTATTTGATTACCTAACGCAGCAGGCCCTTTGAGTTGTAGGTGTCTTGCTGTGTACGCATCCCCCCACTATCTTATGCATGGAATGTCGTATATTGCTGTGCCGACCCGAGGGGATGTAGGCATCAGGCTGTGTCACTTCACTGATGTCAATAAAGGTCGAGTTAAAAAAATAAATAAATAAAAACTCCCGAAAGAAGACCAGCAGGACTTTCAGGAGATACTGGAAGAAGGGGGCTTGGTGGCGAACCAGGTGATAAGTGCAGCTGCAGACTCATCTAATCTGGCCGCTCACGGCAATTCACACGGTATCTGCTCCAGACGCTCAGCCTGGCTGCGTCTCACAGGCCTGAAGCCAAATGCCCAACGAATGATGAGATGGCCATAATGAATTGGAAACTGTGAAGGCCGTTGGTGTAGAGAAGCGGAAAGAATTCAGAAAATGCTTCCGCCCATATGACAGACGCTCCTCCCAACAGAGGGTTCAAACCCCTCAGTGGTCATCCCAAAATCAGAGGCAGCAGAAGTCGCAAATCCATCAATAACGACCTGGTAGAGGGAGAGGAAACAGGCAGCAGGCTTCAGCTGCTAAGCAACCAGCCAAGCAATGAGCAGAGGCTTCCTCCGTTCCCGTTAGCCACTCCGGTAGGAGGAAGTATCACTTTTCATCTGGAAGAGTGGAGATGTATAACAAACGACAAATGGGTGCTGAATATTGTTCAACATGGAAACTTGCTGAAGTTCAAAGCCCCACCTCCATCAGGTCCTCCTCAAAGCAGATCCAAACCAACATCATCTACTGTTGCAGAAAGAGGTGGACAGTCTTCTACAAAAAAACGTCATAGAGAATGTTCCAAACGAACAGCAAGGAGAAGGAATTTACTCTTGTTACTTCCTGGTCAAAAAAAGAGGACCGACCAGAGAATACAGACCAATTCTCATTCTGCGGCTCTTGAACAAATTCATCCACAAGGAAAACATTCGGGTGTTGGCCCTGCACCAGATTTTTCCTCATCTACATCAGGGAGACTGGATGTGTGCTATAGACTTGCAAGACGTCTACTTCCATATCCCAGTGTCCAAGAGGCATCGTACGTTTCTCCTCTTTCAAGTAACCCATCAGCATTTTCAATTTTGAGTTCTACCGTTCGGGCTCAAGTCAGCCCCCCCGAACGTTCTCGAAGTGCATGGCGGTGATGGCAGCATTTCTACGCAAGTGCAAAATCTTAATTTACCCCTATCTGGACGATTGGCTCTTGAAGAGTACCACCCCTCCTCTGCTTCAGTCTCACCTCAACTACTGTCTCCAGCTGTTGAACACGCAGGGGCTTCGGGTCAACTTCAAGAAGTCGGTCTTCAACCTGACACAGAGAATCGATTACCTGGGCGCTTCACTGGATACCGCAAAGGCAAGCGTGTGTCCCTCGGAAGAGAGGTTATCATCAATCAGAGGCAAAGGTCGCGATCTCCTCAGTGCAAGTCATTCCACAGTCAGACAGGTTTCGTCACTGTTGGGCTCCATGGCCTTTTGTGTGTTCATCTTCCCCAATGCCAGATTGAACATACGTCCTATGCAGCAGTCTCTGGAGGACCAGTGGATTCAAGTCTCTGGGAAGACTGTGTAACTCTACCTCAATCAGCCCAGGATTCCATCAGATGGTGGATGAAGCGGTCACACCTGCTAAAGGGAGTCCCAATCCATCAAGACATTCCCACTCAGTCTATAGTCATGGATGCTTCCCTGTTGGGGAGCGCACATGGGGTCCCTTCAAGTTCAAGGTCTCTGGTCGGAGACAGAACAAGGGTATCAAATCAACTTCCTCGAGTTAATAGCCATTCACCTGGCTCTCAAGTCGCTGTATCCTTCTCTCCAGTCCAGCTCCATCTTGGTTCAGACAGACAACACCACAATGATGTATTATCTGAACAAGCAGGGGGGCACCAGGTCAAGAACTTTCTCTCTGGAGGCACAGACCATTTGGAAGTGGCTTCTCGCAAGAGGTCTCAGCATTGTGGCCATTCACCTTCCGGGTTTCATGAACGTTCAAGCAGACTCGGCAGGACTCGGGCTCAAAAATTCCACGGACTCGACAATTCTCGCTCCGGTGCCTACTCGACTCACGGGGTCACACTCTGCGACTCTGGGCAATAGCTTGCTTAATCTCCACTACGGCCCCTCGCGGCGGGATGCCTGGCTTTCACCTTGTGGATACCCTGCCAGGGTATCTCACAGGGGAATACCAGGACGGGTTCCCTAAGCAAGCGCCTTGATGCCTTCGGGTGATACGTGCGCTATATAAGTCGCAATACATACATACATACATACTCACTAAGCAGGGACTTCGTTGAAGCGCACGACTGGGTGCTAAACAGCAAAGACGGCTGATAGCCAGAAACCGGTCCTAGGATGCTTGATTCCGGTCCAGGGAAGACACGACTTGGCAGTTCGGGCTGGACTGTTCCCATGAGGCACAGGGTCAAGACTGATTTGCATATGGCCATGTCTGAACTGAGGTGGCTTGGTGAGCAAAATAACAATGGTCAAAACCCAGATCTGTGACTGGGGGTGAATGTTTTGCCATTGTGCAACATTCCGTCCATCATCTTGTGTGTTTTACTGTTCACCCTATGTGGCAAGGGTATGCCCAGACGGGGATCCCTTGCTCACTAAGCCACTGGAGTCAAGCTATCCTGGCTGAAGATGGCTGATAGCCAGAAACCGGTCCTAGGATGCTTGATTACAGTCGAAGGAAGACATGGCTTGGCATTTCGAGCTGGACTGTTCCCATCAGGCACAGGGTCAAGACTGATTTGCATATGGCCATGTCTGAACTGGGGTGGCTTGGTGAGCAAAATAACGATGGATTAAACCCAGATCTGTGACTGGGAGTGAATGTTTTGCCGTTGTGCAACATTCCGTCCATCATCTTGTGCGTTTTTCTGTTTACCCTATGTGGGAAGGGTATGCCCAGACGTTGGTCCCTTGCTTACTAAGCCACTGGAGTCAAGCTATCCTGGCTGCAGACGGCTGATAGCCAGAAACCGGTCCTAGGATGCTTGATTACGGTCCAGGGAAGACATGACTTGGGAGTTCGGGCTGGACTGTTCCCATGAGGCACAGGGTCAAGACTGATTTGCATATGGCCATGTCTGAACTGGGGTGGCTTGGTGAGCGAAATAACAATGGATTAAACCCATATCTGTGACTGGGGGTGAATGTTTTGCCATTGTGCAACATTCCGTCCATCATCTTGTGCGTTTTGCTGTTTATCCTATGTGGGAAGGGTATGCCCAGACGTGGGTCCCTTGCTTACTACGCCACTGGAGTCAAGCTATCCTGGCTGAAGACGGCTGATAGCCAGAAACCGACCGGTCCTATGATGCTTGATTCTGGTCCAAGGAAGACATGGCTTGGCAGTTTTGGCTGGACTGTTCCCATGAGGCACAGGGTCAAGACTGATTTGCATACGGCCATGTCTGAACTGAGTTGGCTTGGTGAGCAAAATAACGATGGATTAAACTCAGATCTGTGACTAGAGGTGAATGTTTTGCCATTGTGCAACATTCCGTCCATCATCTTCTATGTTTTGCTAAACAGCAAAGTCACACAAGACATCTACCGACAATGGGGAGTGCCAGACATCGACCTCTTCGCAGACGCAGCCTACACCAAATGGCCCGGTGTGAGAGGGATGGGCGGAAAACAAAGCTAGGAGGTCTTACGTGAGGGTGAATGGTGATATCATTTATTGAAAATAACAACAACAACAAAAAAAACAAAGATCCACGAATTCGGGTGGATGAGGGCAAGGATAAGGGTGTCTTTGGCTTCTTTGCTGTTGCTGGTGGTTCTTCCTCTTCGCGGTGGCCGCATCTCTCCTGAGCTATGGCGGTGTGCTCGCATCCTCCGGGGGTGTCCACCACTCTTCGGACCACTCCTCCCGTTCAGACGCTGCTTCTCTCAACGTCTGCTAGGCATTAACAAAGTATCATGCATCAAATGAGAGAAGGATCCGTGGTGTCCAAGTTAAATGGGCTTTATTCCAATAACTCGAGTCAAAGGGAGAATCAGTTCCATCACCACAGAGGCTCAGGAAGGGTCATCTAACAATTATTTACTGAACATGGGTTATATACATTTTATCTTGTACATAGGACGTAGGAAGGAACGCTCGAGGCAGAGCAGAGAAAGAAAGAGATAAGAACATGTGGGTGTACACTTTGATGAGTCATAGGTAGGTGATAGGTAGGTGTCATAGGTGGGTGGTACTTAGAGGAGGAGTTTGGATAGCTAGCTGGAACTATGCCCTAATTGTGCAACTTTGAGCATGACGTGCAATTGACGTGTAACTGGGAGGAAGCTGACTTTCAACCTAGTAGAGAGATCTCTTGTGTCAAGGCGACCAGCACATCTAGTACAACTGACATCTAGAGTCAGGGGATGTATTATCTGAATATTCGTTCATTGCATGAGCTTTCTATGGATGCAAGCACTGTAATCCACTTAAACAGAGACAGAATGGCTGGGCCCTATCTATGCAGATGGGTTCTGTGTACCTTCTTCACCAGACTGTAATGTGATTCTGTAAAGCAACAGATAACTGTTATTCATAATACTGTCTTGGCAGGCCTCTTGCTGGGCTTCTTGCGGCTTTCAGTGTGTCAGGAGTCATGAAATGCAAATACATGGGCCTTATGCTACCTTAACGTTTGGGAGACTTTGATGACTGGCATTTCTAATGCAGGACATGAATGCAGAGGCCTAGTGATTCAGGCCACTACAAGGAAATATGCATGGATGACATGCACACACATGTAACATAGGGTATACGTAGGGGGCATCCTGGTCAGGCAAAATTTTATTTTCCTCACTCGTCCCGGTCTCCGGTGGTCCTCCTCGTCTGCTTCTCGTCCCGGTCTCCGGTGGTCCTTCTCGTCTGCTTCTCGTCCTGGTCTCCGGTGGTCCTCGGTCGTCCCTTTGCTGCTCTTCACTTTCTCATTTGACTCTTCCTGTTCCGGACGGGTTCTCATTGGCGTCTTCCGCCTTTTCAGTGAAAGTTCCCGCCTCTCGAAGCCATCCGGCCCCATGGGATTGGTGAGCATCCAAAAAGGGGCGTTCCTGTTCCTGTGAACGAAAAGGGCTGGATGAATTTAACCCTTCCCAGGCTGCTTTCCGAGTCGAAAAAGGTAGCCTTGTTATGTTAGGAGGCGGTAAGGTGGGGGAAAGCGGGGTGATATCCTGTTCCCCTCGCATCCCCCTTCCCTAAGTTTCTTGCTAGCAAGACCAAAGTCAAGAAGATATCTTGAAAGATAGTCAGCGTTGGCTTGGTCCTTGCCTTTTCGATGTTTGGTGGTAAACCGATAAGGCCGTAAGGCCAGGAACCACCGAAGTATTCTGTCGTTATGACCCTTATTCAAAGATAGCCACTCTAACGGGGCGTGATCAGTGAACAAGGTAAATTCCCTCCCTTCTAGATAATATCGTAGGGAGTCAACGGCCCATTTAATGGCGAGTGCCTCCTTTTCAGTGACTTGTATTGTAGCACAGGAGTATAAACCCCGTCAACCGTGTTGGGATTTGGATAGAGAATTATAAATAACACATGGTGTCCGAATGGGTATAATTTTGAAGACAATTAGTAAGGATATGAATACAACATTATCCGAAGTGAGACAAGGAGACTCTATGTGATTGTAGCAAGTGCTCATGGCATTATTTATATCTATGCACAAGTCACTTTGCGCCGTCCACGCTGACCACATTGTCACCTGCGTCTCCTCCATGTTTTTCACTCACACACTTGAGCACCTAGTACAATTTGGGTTGTTTTCAATTTTTGTATACCTGCAGTGCTGATACAACTGCTAATTGTTTTGACCCCTTATCTGAATTGTTTATATAAATGATGCCATGAGCACCTGCTACAATCAAATAGAGTCTCCTTGTCTCACTTTGTCTCCTTTTTGGTTTTGGGGAATGGAATGTTGGAAATGGCAGCTACTTTTTCTGTTTGGGGGTTTTATAAGACCTTCCCCTAAAAAGTATCCCAGATACTTGACAGACTGACCAGCGAATCTGCTTTTAGCGGGATTTACGGTTAAACCTGCGTCTTTCAATGCTTGTACTGTTTTTAAGTGGGTGAGGTGTTCTAGCCAGTTGGAACTGTGAATAACTATATCGTCTAAATAAGCCGCGGAAAACTCAGAATAAGGTCTTAATATGGTATTCATCAAGCGTTGAAAGGTGGCAGGGGCCCCATGGAGACCGAAAGGGAGAACGGTAAAGTGGTACAGCCCATTGAGTGTTACAAAGGCCGTTTTCTCTCGGTCCCCAAGCCGTAGGGGCACCTGCCAATAACCTTTGCAGAGGTCTAGAGTACTGATGTATCTGGCGGTTCCTAGGCGTTCTACCAACTCATAGAACCTCAGAAGCGGATAGTAGTCAAAACAGGAGATCTTATTCACCTCTCGAAAGTCAATACAAAACCAGATGGACCCATCCGGTTTGGGTACCAAAACGATAGGTGAATTCCACTCACTGTTTGAAGGTTCGATTATACCCATCTGTAACATTTGCTGGACTTCGCTCTCTATTGCCTGTCTACGTGACTCTGGAACATGGTAGGGATGTAGCTTCACTTTCTGGTTAGTAGGGGTTGCAATGGCATGTCCTATTAAATGGGTTTAACCAGGCTGTAAAGAGAACACCTCCTGTATGGGTTGTAGGTAGGTTTCCAACTCTCTTTTCTGTCTTTCTGGGAGGTCGTGATCTACACATTGTAGGAACAACGGATCGGTTATTTCTACAAGTCCCATCTGAACGGGGAGGGCCTCTTCCCACCTATTAAGGAGATTGATATGGTATATTTGGGTTTTATCCCTTCTCTGGGGATCCAATTCTAGTCGATATGTCACTGGGGTGACCTTTTCTACGATGCGATAGGGTCCCTGCCACTGTCCCAGTAATTTGTGATCGGAGGAGGGTATCATTAAAAGGACAAGTTCGCCTACTTCAAATGTACGGGTTTTGGCCTTCTTGTCGTACTGTTTTTTCCAGGCTGCCTGGGCTTGTTCGAGGTGGGTTTGAACGATGTTACGGATTTGGCACAGATGGCTTTTTAAGTTAAGCACATATTCCGGGAGAGGCTTCGCCCCTGCTGGTTCTTCTTCCCATTCCTCTTTTCACATATCAAGCAGTGTGCGAGGCTTTTGACCATAGAGTAATTCGAAGGGGGAGTACTCTGTGCTCTTTTGGACCTTACATTGTATTGCAAAGAGAGCCAGAGGGAGCATATCTTCCCATTTCCGAGTTTCAACATCCAACATTTTTTAAGGATTGTCTTGAGAGTGGCATTATAGCGTTCTACCAGCCCGCCGGTTTGCGGGTGTTATGCTGAGGTGCAGATTTGTTTGATACCCATGGAGAGGCATACCTGCTTCATGAGGCGTGACATAAAAGGGGTTCCTTGATCTGTAACCAGTTCCCGGGGGAAACCTACCCTGGAAAAAATGGAAATCATGGCTTTTGCGATCTGTGAAGCGTTAGGTAGACGTAGGGCCACCGCTTCAGGAAAGCGGGTGGCGTAGTCAACCAACACTAACACAAAACGACACCCATTACGTGAGGGTAATAAGGGGCCGATAATGTCCATACCCGCCCGAGAAAAGGGTTCTTGTATAATAGGTAGTGATTGTAGGGGTGCCCGGGGAGGAAGAGCCCAGCTGTTCTTTTGGCAAATGTCACATTCCCTACAGTATTTCCTCACTTGTGAAAATATACCTGGCCAAAAGAACTTTTCCAGTTTTGTTTTCTCCGTTTTCTCTTCCCCAAAGTGCCCTCCTAACAGGTGACTGTGGGCTAAAGAGAGAACCCTTTCTCTTTATGGTTGGGGCACCAATAGCTGAGTAGGTAATCCCCTCCCGCTTTTGCGATACAACAGATTTTTGTGGACAAAAAACTGGGGACATACTTGTTCAGGATCCTCTTCATTGCTGGTCCTGTTCCAGGCTTCTTGTAAGGTTGGGTCATCCCGTTGGGCTTCCTGAAACCCCCGTTCATATTGCCATATCGGGGCCTCCTTACTGTGGGTTAGTGCAAACCTTGTCCAGTCCCTCTTCTCCCTCTTTTTCTGTTTGTCGCTTATCCTCCATTTCCCTAGATTCATCTCTGGGTCTGGCTCTTGGGAAAATGGTGCTGACTTCCTCCATTCCTCCCCTTCTGCCAGGTTTCCCTTATCGTGGAAGGCATATGGGGGTAGTTGTTTCCCAGGACCAAGGGTTAGGTTAGGCGAGGAATAAGACCTACTTGAAAGGCTTTGGCTTCTAGGAACGGATCGTGTTGCACTTTAATCTCTTTGGTGGAATATTACCGGCTGTCCCCATGCACACACTGAAAGGTGACATACCCCGTAGGTTTCGGTGGCCCCCTGGAACGGCTTGGGGTTGCATGACACTTTGTAAACAGCCAGTGTCAATTAAGGCTTGTCTTTTCTCTCCGTTGACCTGCACTGCTCTATGATAGGGACGATTTACTCCAGTGGTACTACAGTAGAAATTACGTGCTATCCCTACCTCCATGGGTTTGTCTTTTCGGGGACAAAAACGGGCTATATGACCTATGTTTCCACAGTTGTAGCATTGGGGCCCAGATGGGGCAAGGGGTTGGGGGGGTTGGTATGGAGGGCCCTATGAGAAGGGTAACTGTTTCAGGTTTACGGGGAGGTTGGGAGTTTTTGCTCAGCTTCAAGGGGGCTCCTGAATGTTTCCAGTGGGGATCCTCTTGCCCTCATTGGGGTTCTTGGGCCCGATAAAAGGCACTAGCGATCTCAATCGCTCTGTCTAAGGTTAGTCCAGTATGTTGTCTGACCCACTTCTGTATATTAGAATACAGGGAAGACAAGTATTTTTCTAAATATATTTTTTCGTAAATTTCATCCTTGGTGGACTGTAGGGGCTTCAGCCATCGATCAGCCATGTCCCTGACTCTATAGGCTAGGGCCCGAGGGGGTCTCATGAGGGCCTTCTTTGAGCTGTCATAGGCGTAAGCGGAAGGTTTCATCATCTATCCCATCCTCTCCAATATGCTTTTCTTTATGTCCTCATAAGGAGTGAGGCTTAATGGGTTAACGGCTTGATATGCCGCCTGGAGATCCCCGGTTAGTAAGGGGCCCGAATATTGTCCCCATTTATCTTGGCCCCATCCGGCAGCTCTTGCCATACGTTCGAAATTAGAGAAAAAAAGTCAGGGTCCTCCCCTTCCACGTACTTTTGAAGGACGGCCGAAGGGAACCCTACATTACTTTTTTGTTGGCTAAGAGTGTTTGCCAATCTCCCTATAACTGTCTCCTGGGTCTGGGTCTGTTCTGCAATTGATGTATGCATCCTCTCCCGGTCCTCCTCAGCTACCGACAGGAACTTCTCCATACAACGTTCCAGTTTTTGTTGACTCTCAGCCATCTTACGTATCACTGCCTCCATTTTCCCATGTCCCACTTCTGACACCAGGTGTGAGAGGGTGAGCGGAAAACAAAGCTAGGAGGTCTTACGTGAGGGTGAATGGTGATATCATTTATTGAAAATAACAACAAAAAAAGAAACAAAGATCCACGAATTCGGGTGGGTCAGGGCGAGGATAAGGGTGTCTTCGGCGTCTTTGCTGTTGCTGGTGGTTCTTCCGCTTCGCGGTGGCCGCAGCTCTCCTGAGCTACGGCGGTGTGCTCGTGTCCTCCGTGGGTGTCCACCACTCTTCGGACCACTCCTCCCGTTCGGCGCTGCTTCTCTCAACCTCTGCTTCTCGTCCCGGTCTCCGGCGGTCCTCCTCGTCTGCTTCTCGTCCCCGTCTCCGGTGGTCCTCCTCGTCTGCTTCTTGTCCTGGTCTCCGGTAGTCCTCGGTCGTCCCTTTGCTGCTCTTCACTTTCTCCTTGACTCTTCCTGTTCCGGACGGGCTCTCATTGGCGTCTTCCGCCTTTTCTTTTTTTAAATTTTATTTATAGTTTCACAGCGAAAAAACACATACACAAAAAGAATGGTATCGATTACAGTTCATAGGCATAAAAAATACACCAAAAAAGAAATAAATAAATCAGCACTGATCGTCATAATAAATATCGATAACCACACATAAGCATAGACAAGCAAAGGGAGAAAAACAAGTACAGAAATATGGAGGTTTTCAATCATATTCTACATAATTCATTCATATCCACAAATATCAATCCTCATAATAATTACGGAAAACACCCCGAATTTTCCGACCCAGTTGTTTCCTCCTAGATCCCTTAACTGAAAAGAGACCCCATTCCAGTTTGTATAAACTATACATTTTAGCTCGCCATTGTTGGAAGACAGGTGGATTTTCCTGTAGCCACTCAGTTGCTATACACAACCGGGCTACCGTCATTGAAAAAAAAACCAAAATGGCGATGTTTATATAATACATCCGCCGCCCTGTCTGTGGGAATTTTCCCCAGTAACATCATAGCCGGTGTAATAACTAAAGGCGTTTTAATAACTAATGACAAAAACTTTTCAATATCCACAATAAAGCTTTGAAGTTTAACACACCCAAAAACAATATGTAAACTATCCGCGTCATCATCCCTACAGCGAAAGCATTTGCCCTCATATCCACCCCCCCATTTTGCCATTCGTGCAGGGGTATAATATAAATCAAATAAGGTCTTAAAAAAATGGGCTTTTAAGTTTGCAGACATTAATGATTCTTTCACCAACATAAACCTATCCTCCAATTCAATTTCAGAATCTCCTAAAGCAGTAACCCACTTCAACCTAACTTTATCAAGGTCATCTGATCTTCCCGAAAGTAATATTTGATATAGGACTCCAATTTTAGCCTGTCTTCTAACCCCTTCTACCACCATATTTGTTTGCATACCCACATTAAGGCGAGCCAGAAAATCGCGAATTTGAAGAAAGTTAAAAAAATAGGTTCTAGGAAAATCAAACTGGGCCATTATTTCCTCGAATGATTTACAACCCCATTTTCAAAATAGAAAACCCCAAAATTCCAACCCCTTTCCTCTGCCACTTGAATGACATTTCATCTGAGAATATACCTGGTAGAAGCCTATAGGTCTTAAGGGGTGTATAGTAAGACATTTTCGCCATTGCAGTTGTTTTGAAAGTCCATTTCCAAACTTTAAATGCGCTAATCAATACTTTAAAACATGTGCGCTTATAATAGCTGCCATCCAACTCAATAAATAAACATTGCTTCGCAATTGGGCCTAATAACATTTCAAAAATAGTAGGGGCAATAGCCCTATTAGCAGCCGTCTCCTCCGTGATCATTACCCTCATTTTTAACAAAAAACAAGTAGCATAATAGAAAAAAAAGTCCGGCACTGACATGCCCCCCCTATCAAGGGGCAGTGTCATGAATTTCATTGCCCGTCTAGGTCTACCTGGGCTCCAGATAAATTTGCCACACATTGATTGTAAATACTGTAGCCTTTTTTTAGAAATTTCCAAAGGTATTGTCCGGAATAAGTACAAAACCTTTGGTAGTATATTCATTTTGACAATGTTACACTGGCCAATAATAGAGAAATATAATCGTTCCCACCTTTCTAATGAACTCTCAATTTTGAAAATAAACGCATTCCAATTAGCATCCACCAATTCAGTCATATTTGCTCTGATCTGGATCCCTAAATAAGTAACTTCTCTTACAACCCTGTTATAATGCCATACTAAGATGTCTGAGCATAAATCCTGCATCTTTGATTCATTAAGTTTATAGCCTGTTACACTACCAAACTCTTTGGCCAGTCGCTCAATTTCTCCAATAGCAAGTGCAGGATTGCCTGTAATTACAGCGATATCAGTCTTCCGCCTTTTCAGTGAAAGTTCCCGCCTCTCGAAGCCATGCAGCCCCGCAGGATTGGTGAGTGTCCAAAAAGGAGCGTTCCTGTTCCTGTGAACGAAAAGGGCTGGATGAATTTAACCCTTCCCAGGCTGCTTTCCGAGTCGAAAAAGGTAGCCTCGTTCTGTTAGGAGGCGGTAAGGTGGGGAATAGCAGGGTGATATCCTGTTCCCCCTCACACCCGTCTTCGCGTCCAGGTTTCCTCAACCAGGATCACGAGGGAATGCCCTTTTGATAAGCTGGTCTCAGACATTACTGCACGCCTTTCCACCGCTTCCGCTGATCCCTGCAGTAATCAACACATTTTACAGGACCAACACCAGAATGATTCTGATAGCTCCAGAGTGGCCACGTCAGTGGTGGTACCTGGACCTTCTACAATTATCCGAGGTGCCACACCAGAGGTTGCCTTGCCATTCAGATCTGTTGTTCAAGAACCAGGGTAGAGTGTTTCATCCCAATATCTCATCCCTCAGATTGACAGCATTGCTCCTGAGGTCCTTCAATATGGACACTTAGACTTACCAGTGGACTGTATGACTATCCTGAAGGAATCCAAGAGATCTTCCACCAGAAAATCCTATGCTTTGAAGTGGAAGCGGTTCTACTTGTGGTGCAGAAACAATGCTCATGATCTGGTCAAGGGTCAAGAGCAGGTACTGTTGCCATACCTACTAAATTTGGCCAAGTCTGGTCTGCATTTCTCTTCGATTAAAGCGCATCTAGCAGCTATCACTGCATACAGGAAGTCTCCTACACAGGTTTCTTTTTTCCAGATGCCAGTGGTTAAAGATTTCCCTGAAAGGATAAAAAAGGTTTGCCCCCCGTGAGATCACCATCTACTCCTTGGGAGCTCAACATAGTCCTTACAAAACTTATGGGTGCTCCTTTTGAGCCGATTCACAAGGCTTCTCTGCAACATTTATCATGGAAAACTGCCTTTTTAGTCGCCATCCCTTCTGCCTGCAGGGTTAGTGCGATCCAGGCCTTGTGTTGAAGAGAACCTTATACTGTTTTTCATGCCAACAGGGTGGTTTCGAGGACCTGTCCGAGTTTCCTGCCTAAGGTGGTCTCGGATTTCCACATCAATCAGACTATCACTCTTCCCACTTGTTTTCCCAATCCCTCCACTTCCCCTGGAGAGGTCCCTCCATTCTTTACACCTCAAGAGGATTTTGAAGTTTTATCTAGACAAAACTAAGTCCTTGAGAAAGATGTTCCAGTTGTTTGTTAACTATGGTGTCATAAATAATGGTTCAGCAGCGTATAAAAGATCCATCTCTAGATGGATAGTTTTGTGCATATTTTTGTCCTACCAACTAGCTAAAAAGGTACTTCAGGGCAAACCCAAAGCACATTCTACCAGGGGGAAAGCCTCTACTACGGCCCTACTGAGAAATGTTCCTATGTCAGAAATGTGTAAAGCAGCGACTTGGCGCTATGTTCATACTTTCACCCGCCATTACTGCTTGGATTCTGATGCACAGGCAGATGCCCAAATTGGGCAAGCCTCACGGAGAAATGTATTTGCTTGATGTCATGTTAAGATGCTCTGTTACCTGTTTGTAAATACAATTTGCTCGTCCGCGAGATAGTGGGTATGGGCTTGCTACTCTATTCTGTGCTTATGACTATTGATGAGAATCCTCTGGAAGAGAAGGATTAGTTACTTACCTGTAATCCTAGTTCTCTTCCAGGGGTATACTCATCAAAGTCATAAGTAACCCTCCCGCCTCCCTGGACAAGCATTTATAGTATATTAATGTGGTGTTTGTATCTTATACTCGGGTTGCTACAAGTTAGTACACTCTAAAAAAGAACTAACCTAACTGTCACCTGTGGTGCATGATGGGAGCAGAGGGGCTCCTGGAGGTCTTAAAGGCAGGGTGTCCAAGTAGTTCTTGGAAGCCTTTAAGGCAAGGTGCCAGTTTTGTACTGTACTGTGATGTTTATTTATCTATGCAGCCTGTGGGCCAACTGCCTGCTATTACGTGTTTTCCTTTCTGAAAATAAAGGTTTTCTTGTATGACAGTATTACAGTGTATGTTCTCTATTACAGAGTATATGTGGGAGATTATTTTTTGTACAAGAAAAACCTATGTAATTTTGGCCCTTTGCCCTATTGAATTATGTTAGGCTGCCTATTTATGTATTTATATACATGTATATATGTTTGTCTCGGAAGTGCTAGGCACTTGTAGTCCCCAACATCCACATATATATGTATATTTCTATATGCTCCGGGATCCCGCACGTGGGCGGGGATCATTCAGTGTTTATGACTTTGATGAGTATACCCCTGGAAGAGAACTAGGATTACAGGTACGTAACTAATCCTTCTGTGATATCAGGATGCTGAGCCAACATCCTATGTGGGGCTCGGTGTGGTGGGACGTCAGTGCTGATGCTCAGAGGTCCTAATTGTTCAGTGTGCTGGTGATGGTGCTCAAACATGTCAGTGGTGCTCACTATACTGCCGGCACTACTCAAACCGACCAGGGCTGGCCAATGTGTCAGAGAGCTACACACTCTCGCAACGCTGCTGCGAGTTAGATATCACCCCTGCATTATGTTTTTTACAAACTCATTCTCCATCAATTTAGATGCTTCCATGGTGCATGTTTTCTGATATAGCTCCTTTATGCTGAGAGGACATGGCCATGCCATTTTCTATAGTGGCTCGGAAGGTAAAAGAGCATTGCCCTGACAGATCTCATACTTTACCAGATTGTAAAGCATCACTGTCATGCCACACTCCGAACAGCCTCAGTGTATAAAGCGTTAGATCCATGCAGATCCCACACTGTTACAATATATAAACCACCATTGCTATATGCCACGTTGCCCAGTTTGCAAAGCAGCACTGCCATCCCAGATTGCACACTGCTCCGATGCATACATCCCCATTGCCATGCCAAGTTACGCACTGCTCTTATGCATACGTCATTGTTGCCATGTCAGATTACTCACTGCTCTGATGTATATGTACCATTGCCATGGCAGATTACGCACTACTCTGATGTATATGTACCATTGCCATGCCAAATTACGCACTGCTCTTATGCATACGTCATTGTTGCCATGTCAGATTACTCACTGCTCTGATGTATATGTACCATTGCTATGCCAGATTACGCACTACTCTGATGTATATGTACCATTGCCATGCCAGATTACGCACTACTCTGATGTATACATCAAAATTGCCATGTCAGATCGCACACTGCTCTGATGTATATGTACCATTGCCATGCCAAATTACGCACTGCTCTGATGCATACGTCACTGTTGTCATGTCAGATTACGCACTGCTCTGATGTATACATACTATTGCCATGCCAAATTACGCACTGCTCTGATGCGTACATATCACTGCCATACCATGTTACGCACTGCTCTGATGCATATGTCACTGTTGTCATGTCAGACTACGCATTGCTCTGATGTAGATGTACCACTGCCATGCCAGATTATGTACTGCTCTGATGCGTACGTCACTGTTGTCATGTCAGATTACGCACTGCTCTGATGTATATATACGATTGCCATGCCAAATTATGCACTGCTCTGATTCGTACGTATCACTGCCATACCATATTAGACTTCTTTGATGCATACGTCAACACTGCCATGCAGATTATGTCCTCCTCTGATACATATGTCACTATTGTCATTCAAGATTCCATACGGCTACCATGTGTAAACTAGTGTTTGCCATTTTACACACAGCCAGAATTAGAGCTGCCACGACTGTTATCTACTGAAAATATAACAAACTGTTCCCTGTAAAGCTCGCAGTTACATTCTCTAAAAAAAACATCAGGACCAAGATCGAAAAAAATGTGGCTTCTACCAAACCTATGCTATGCTGGTGGCCCAGCCAATTTACCAGTAGTTTAAGGCACCATAACATTGCTTTTCCATTGCCGGTCCGTGTTTTTGGCACTTATATGCCACCCTTTACTAACTTTGAAAGTGTAAATGTCTGCGATTAATTTGTAGGAAGAAGATCGCACCAGCTACCTTGAGTGAACCAATAATGACGGTCAGCCCCTCCCCCCCACCATGAAACATTTCTTAGTTGTTTGAGCCAATCTGAGTAATATTACTGGGAGCCTGATGTCTCTCGAATGCCTTGGTTGTTGAATACCAAAGCTGCCTAGCCTCCACCCAACATTTGACCTCTTCCTCCATCCTTCCCTTCCTGTTTCTGTATGCCATTATTGAAGGTTTATTCATCCAGGTTTATTATCCTTTGTAACCTTTTACCGTAAAGTCTCCAAAAATGAGTGGCGCCTGCAACCACCCGCACAAATTAAGCACTGAAGTGAAAGTAGGAAAGGATGTGTTTTCTGTTAGCTTGTACCTGTTCTAGTGTCACAATAAACTACACAAAAAGTGATGGTGGGAATGCTTGAACTAATCTCTTCCACTGATAGTTACTTGGGGCCGCATCCCAGTCCATCATTATTTTGCACACTATGCTACCTCAGTTTGGATCTAGCCATATGCAAATCAGTCTTGACCCTGCTCCAATAGGAACCGTCCAGCCTGAACTACCAAGCAGGTACTCTCAGCCCCGGAACACAAGCAACCCAGAACCGGTTTCACCCTTATTAGGACCCATCAGTCAGGTATAGCTTGATTCTAGTGGCACAGTGTACAGGACCCACTTATGACCAGGCAGTTGGAGCTGGACTGTTTCCATTGGATCAGGGTCAGGAGATAGGGCGGAGTCTAAAATGAGGTGGAATGGTGGGAGAAAAACGATCAATTGGGACGTGGCCCGAGCGAGTGTCATTAATTCGAGCATTCCATCCATCACTTTGTTTTTGATGTTCTATTGTCAAGCAATACAAGACAGTCTCCTTCGGTATCAAAATAATAAAATTCTTATAAAATAAATAAATATTATGACTATGATTTTTTGCAAATTGATTATTTGGTAAAATAATCTGATATCCCTTGAGCGGGGTGTTTTGCCTCCTAAAAGATAGAATGAAGGAAAGAGTGAAATTGTCCGTATAAATACTTTAGAAAAAGAGACCACGCTTTGTGCACACATTGAATGGTGGAAATGTTCCAGATTATGTTTAATCATCACTGTACGGTAAGAGTATAATCTTGTATGTTCATGAAATGGGATCTTACAAAGGATAGAAGCTGAAATCCATTTTTAATTAGCAGTGGTTTTTAAACAGAGGATTTTCAGGTGGTTTGATGGCGTAACCGGAGTACACTGGGCTCATTGTGCAATTAATGAACTCGCAGGTATGCAAGGAGCGTGCTTCGAAATCCATTCCTGCCCCGTAGGCTTGCGTACATTTTTTGAAAGCTTTACTGCACGTCAGCCTACGTCATACAGTTTAACAACACTATTTTTTGTACTGATTGATTTTCTCGGGTTTATTTCAATAAACCTCCCTTTGACGTGGAGCAGTGCCCTAATTTGGTTGTGGAGCCTATGTGCATTGAACTAGGTCATGATATTGTTTCTTTGTTTATTATTAATGTGCCCGAAATGCTCAGTGCCAGGAAAAAGCAGCTTCAAAACGCGGAACAATTAAAAAATATATATGAAAATCGAACTCCAGCTAGTGCTGTTGTGTGGCAAATCACATAGCTGGTAAATTTGTAGAAAAACAGAAAACTAACTACGGGAATGAATAAAAGTGCAATGCAAGATTTAATACCAAGGAAAACTAAAAACTGGTGTCTGGGGTTCTCGAATTACTCTCAGCCATTGGTAATTTCTCTGGCCGCAAACTAGTCCATCGTGTTTTGCCCACCATGCCACCTCAGAAGGTATAAAGCATAAATATAGTTGTAATCCATACCAACTATAAAGCACATAATATATTTGTTATGTAAAAGACCTGTAATTGGCAGCCACATCATGTCACAATCCTATAGCTAGAGCACTAGAAAGAGTGAATATAAGTGATAGTGACCCACTTTACATGTTCAGAGCTGTGGTGCGATGCACTAGGGATTTTTAACTGATCCTTGTGAGAAACTAGGGCACTTGTGCTGTAGTTCACAGAAACCAGTGAAATGTTAGTGGGTTTTTATTGAAAAGCACAAAGCAATGCCCATAATATATCAATTACAAAAACTGCACAAGCCACCGATTCTGTTCAAAGCTAGGAGTGATTCAACGTTGGGAGTGAAGCAAAGCTAGGAGTGATTCAAAGCTAGGAGTGAAGCAAAGCTAGGAGTGAAACAAAGCTAGGAGTGATGCAAAGCTAGGAGTGAAGAAAAGCTAGGAGTGATTCATAGCTAGGAGTGAAGCAAAGCCATGAGTGATTCAAAGCTAGGAGTGATTGACAGCAAAGAGTGAAGCAAAAATTAGGAATGATTCAAAGCGAGGAATGAAGCAAAGCTAGGAGTGGTGCAAATCTATGAGTGATTCAAAGCTAGGAGTGATTCAAAGCTAGGAGTGAAACAAAAATTAGGAATGATTCAAAGCTAGGAGTGATTCAAAGCTAGGAGTGAAGCTAAACTAGGAGTGATGCTAAACTAGGAGTGATTCAAAGCTAGGAGTGATTCAAAGCTAGGTGTGATTCAAAGCTAGGAGTGAAGCAACGCTGGGAGTGAAGCAAAGCTAGGAGTGATTCAAAGTTGAGAGTGAAGCAAAGCTAGAAGTGAAGCAAAGCTAGGAGTGATTCAAAGCTAGGAGTGATTCAAAGCTAGAAGTGAAGCAAAGCTAGGAGTGAAACAAAGCTAGGAGTGATTCAAAGCTAGGAATGAAGCAAAGCTAGGAGTGACGCAAAGCTATGAGTGATTCTAAATTAGGAATGATTCAAAGCTGGGAGTGAAACAAAAATTAGGAATGATTCAAAGCTAGGAGTGATTCAAAGCTAGGAGTGAAGCAAAGCTAGGAGTGATTCAAAGCTAGGAGTGAAGCAGAGTTAGGAGTGAGTCAAAGCTAGATGTCAAGCAAAGATAGGAGTGATTCAAAGCTAGGTGTGATTCAAAGCTAGGAGTGAAGCAAAGCTGGGAGTGAAGCAAAGCTAGGAGTGATTCGAAGTTGAGAGTGAAGCAAAGCTAGAAGTGAAGCAAAGCTAGGAGTGATTCAAAGCTAGGAGTGATTCAAAGCTAGAACGAAGTGAAGCAAAGTTAGGAGTGAAGCAAAGCTAGGAGTGATTCAAAGTTGGGAGTGAAGCAAAGTTAGGAGTGAAGAAAGGAGTGATTCAAAGCTAGGAGTGATTCATAGCTAGGAGTGAAACAAAGCTAGGAGTGAAGCAAAACTATGAGTGATTCAAAGCTAGGAGTCATTCAAAGCTGGGAGTGAAGCAAAAATTAGGAATGATTCAAAGCTAGGAGTGAAGCAAAGCTAAGAGTGAGTCTAATTTAGAAGTGAAGCAAAGCTAGGGGTGATTCAAAGCTAAGAGTGATTCAAAGCCAGGAGTGATTTAAAGCTAGGAGTGAAGCAAAGCTAAGAGTGAGTCCAATTTAGAAGTGAAGCAAAACTAGGAGTGATTCAAAGCTATCAGTGATTCAAAGCTAGGAGTGATTCAAAGCCACGAGTGATTTAAAGTTAGGAGTGAAGCAAAGCTAGGAGATATTCAAAGCTAGAAGTGATTCAAAGGTAGGAGTGAAGCAATGCTAGGAGTGATTCAAAGCTAGAAGTGATTCAAAGCTAGGAGTGGAGCGATGCACTAGGGATTTTTAACTGATCCTTATGAGAAACTAGGGCACTTGTGCTGTAGTTCACAGAAACCAGTGAAATGTTAGTGGGTTTTTATTGAAAAACACAAAGCAATGCCCATAATATATCCATTACAAAAACTGCACAAGCCACCGATTCTCTTCAAAGCTAGGAGTGATTCAACGTTGGGAGTGAAGCAAAGCTAGGAGTGATTCAAAGCTAGGAGTGAAGCAAAGCTAGGAGTGATGCAAAGCTAGGAGTGAAGAAAAGCTAGGAGTGATTCATAGCTAGGAGTGAAGCAAAGCCATGAGTGATTCAAAGCTAGGAGTGATTGACAGCAAAGAGTGAAGCAAAAATTAGGAATGATTCAAAGCGAGGAATGAAGCAAAGCTAGGAGTGGTGCAAATCTATGAGTGATTCAAAGCTATGAGTGATTCAAAGCTAGGAGTGATTCAAAGCTAGGAGTGAAACAAAAATTAGGAATGATTCAAAGCTAAGAGTGATTCAAAGCTAGGAGTGAAGCTAAACTAGGAGTGATTCTAAGCTAGGAGTGATTCAAAGCTAGGAGTGAAGCTAAACTAGGAGTGATTCAAAGCTAGGAGTGATTCAAAGCTAGGTGTGATTCAAAGCTAGGAGTGAAGCAACGCTGGGAGTGAAGCAAAGCTAGGAGTGATTCAAAGTTGAGAGTGAAGCAAAGCTAGAAGTGAAGCAAAGCTAGGATTGATTCAAAGCTAGGAGTGATTCAAAGCTAGAAGTGAAGCAAAGCTAGGAGTGAAACAAAGCTAGGAGTGATTCAAAGCTAGGAATGAAGCAAAGCTAGGAGTGACGCAAAGCTATGAGTGATTCTAAATTAGGAATGATTCAAAGCTGGGAGTGAAACACAAATTAGGAATGATTCAAAGCTAGGAGTGATTCAAAGCTAGGAGTGAAGCAAAGCTAGGAGTGATTCAAAGCTAGGAGTGAAGCAGAGTTAGGAGTGAGTCAAAGCTAGAAGTCAAGCAAAGATAGGAGTGATTCAAAGCTAGGTGTGATTCAAAGCTAGGAGTGAAGCAAAGCTGGGAGTGAAGCAAAGCTAGGAGTGATTCGAAGTTGAGAGTGAAGCAAAGCTAGAAGTGAAGCAAAGCTAGGAGTGATTCAAAGCTAGGAGTGATTCAGAGCTAGAACGAAGTGAAGCAAAGTTAGGAGTGAAGCAAAGCTAGGAGTGATTCAAAGTTGGGAGTGAAGCAAAGTTAGGAGTGAAGAAAGGAGTGATTCAAAGCTAGGAGTGATTCATAGCTAGGAGTGAAACAAAGCTAGGAGTGAAGCAAAACTATGAGTGATTCAAAGCTAGGAGTCATTCAAAGCTGGGAGTGAAGCAAAGCTAAGAGTGAGTCCAATTTAGAAGTGAAGCAAAGCTAGGGGTGATTCAAAGCTAGGAGTGATTCAAAGCCAGGAGTGATTCAAAGCCAGGAGTGATTTAAAGCTAGGAGTGAAGCAAAGCTAAGAGTGAGTCCAATTTAGAAGTGAAGCAAAACTAGGAGTGATTCAAAGCTATCAGTGATTCAAAGCTAGGAGTGATTCAAAGCCACGAGTGATTTAAAGTTAGGAGTGAAGCAAAGCTAGGAGATATTCAAAGCTAGAAGTGATTCAAAGGTAGGAGTGAAGCAATGCTAGGAGTGATTCAAAGCTAGAAGTGATTCAAAGCTAGGAGTGGAGCGATGCACTAGAGATTTCTAACTGATCCTTATGAGAAACTAGGGCACTTGTGCTGTAGTTCACAGAAACCAGTGAAATGTTAGTGGGTTTTTATTGAAAAACACAAAGCAATGCCCATAATATATCCATTACAAAAACTGCACAAGCCACCGATTCTCTTCAAAGCTAGGAGTGATTCAACGTTGGGAGTTAAGCAAAGCTATGAGTGATTCAAAGCTAGGAGTGAAGCAAAGCTAGGAGTGATGCAAAGCTAGGAGTGAAGAAAAGCTAGGAGTGATTCATAGCTAGGTGTGAAGCAAAGCCATGAGTGATTCAAAGCTAGGAGTGATTGACAGCAAAGAGTGAAGCAAAAATTAGGAATGATTCAAAGCGAGGAATGAAGCAAAGCTAGGAGTGGTGCAAATCTATGAGTGATTCAAAGCTATGAGTGATTCAAAGCTAGGAGTGATTCAAAGCTAGGAGTGAAACAAAAATTAGGAATGATTCAAAGCTGGGAGTGAAACAAAAATTAGGAATGATTCAAAGCTAGGAGTGATTCAAAGCTAGGAGTGAAGCAAAGCTAGGAGTGATTCAAAGCTAGGAGTGAAGCAGAGTTAGGAGTGAGTCAAAGCTAGAAGTCAAGCAAAGATAGGAGTGATTCAAAGCTAGGTGTGATTCAAAGCTAGGAGTGAAGCAAAGCTGGGAGTGAAGCAAAGCTAGGAGTGATTCGAAGTTGAGAGTGAAGCAAAGCTAGAAGTGAAGCAAAGTTAGGAGTGATTCAAAGCTAGGAGTGATTCAAAGCTAGAACGAAGTGAAGCAAAGTTAGGAGTGAAGCAAAGCTAGGAGTGATTCAAAGTTGAGAGTGAAGCAAAGTTAGGAGTGAAGAAAGGAGTGATTCAAAGCTAGGAGTGATTCATAGCTAGGAGTGAAACAAAGCTAGGAGTGAAGCAAAACTATGAGTGATTCAAAGCTAGGAGTCATTCAAAGCTGGGAGTGAAGCAAAAATTAGGAATGATTCAAAGCTAGGAGTGAAGCAAAGCTAAGAGTGAGTCCAATTTAGAAGTGAAGCAAAGCTAGGGGTGATTCAAAGCTAGGAGTGATTCAAAGCCAGGAGTGATTCAAAGCCAGGAGTGATTTAAAGCTAGGAGTGAAGCAAAGCTAAGAGTGAGTCCAATTTAGAAGTGAAGCAAAACTAGGAGTGATTCAAAGCTATTAGTGATTCAAAGCTAGGAGTGATTCAAAGCCACGAGTGATTTAAAGTTAGGAGTGAAGCAAAGCTAGGAGATATTCAAAGCTAGAAGTGATTCAAAGGTAGGAGTGAAGCAATGCTAGGAGTGATTCAAAGCTAGAAGTGATTCAAAGCTAGGAGTGGAGCGATACACTAGGGATTTTTAACTGATCCTTATGAGAAACTAGGGCACTTGTGCTGTAGTTCACAGAAACCAGTGAAATGTTAGTGGGTTTTTATTGAAAAACACAAAGCAATGCCCATAATATATCCATTACAAAAACTGCACAAGCCACCGATTCTCTTCAAAGCTAGGAGTGATTCAACGTTGGGAGTGAAGCAAAGCTAGGAGTGATTCAAAGCTAGGAGTGAAGCAAAGCTAGGAGTGATGCAAAGCTAGGAGTGAAGAAAAGCTAGGAGTGATTCATAGCTAGGAGTGAAGCAAAGCCATGAGTGATTCAAAGCTAGGAGTGATTGACAGCAAAGAGTGAAGCAAAAATTAGGAATGATTCAAAGCGAGGAATGAAGCAAAGCTAGGAGTGGTGCAAATCTATGAGTGATTCAAAGCTATGAGTGATTCAAAGCTAGGAGTGATTCAAAGCTAGGAGTGAAACAAAAATTAGGAATGATTCAAAGCTAGGAGTGATTCAAAGCTAGGAGTGAAGCTAATCTAGGAGTGATTCAAAGCTAGGAGTTATTCAAAGCTAGGAGTGAAGCTAAACTAGGAGTGATTCAAAGCTAGGAGTGATTCAAAGCTAGGTGTGATTCAAAGCTAGGAGTGAAGCAACGCTGGGAGTGAAGCAAAGCTAGGAGTGATTCAAAGTTGAGAGTGAAGCAAAGCTAGAAGTGAAGCAAAGCTAGGAGTGCTTCAAAGCTAGGAGTGATTCAAAGCTAGAAGTGAAGCAAAGCTAGGAGTGCTTCAAAGCTAGGAGTGATTCAAAGCTAGAAGTGAAGCAAAGCTAGGAGTGAAACAAAGCTAGGAGTGATTCAAAGCTAGGAATGAAGCAAAGCTAGGAGTGACGCAAAGCTATGAGTGATTCTAAATTAGGAATGATTCAAAGCTGGGAGTGAAACAAAAATTAGGAATGATTCAAAGCTAGGAGTGATTCAAAGCTAGGAGTGAAGCAAAGCTAGGAGTGATTCAAAGCTAGGAGTGAAGCAGAGTTAGGAGTGAGTCAAAGCTAGAAGTCAAGCAAAGATAGGAGTGATTCAAAGCTAGGTGTGATTCAAAGCTAGGAGTGAAGCAAAGCTGGGAGTGAAGCAAAGCTAGGAGTGATTCGAAGTTGAGAGTGAAGCAAAGCTAGAAGTGAAGCAAAGCTAGGAGTGATTCAAAGCTAGGAGTGATTCAAAGCTAGAACGAAGTGAAGCAAAGTTAGGAGTGAAGCAAAGCTAGGAGTGATTCAAAGTTGGGAGTGAAGCAAAGTTAGGAGTGAAGAAAGGAGTGATTCAAGGCTAGGAGTGATTCATAGCTAGGAGTGAAACAAAGCTAGGAGTGAAGCAAAACTATGAGTTATTCAAAGCTAGAAGTGATTCAAAGCTAGGAGTGGAGCGATGCACTAGGGATTTTTAACTGATCCTTATGAGAAACTAGGGCACTTGTGCTGTAGTTCACAGAAACCAGTGAAATGTTAGTGGGTTTTTATTGAAAAACACAAAGCAATGCCCATAATATATCCATTACAAAAACTGCACAAGCCACGATTCTCTTCAAAGCTAGGAGTGATTCAACGTTGGGAGTGAAGCAAAGCTAGGAGTGATTCAAAGCTAGGAGTGAAGCAAAGCTAGGAGTGATGCAAAGCTAGGAGTGAAGAAAAGCTAGGAGTGATTCATAGCTAGGAGTGAAGCAAAGCCATGAGTGATTCAAAGCTAGGAGTGATTGACAGCAAAGAGTGAAGCAAAAATTAGGAATGATTCAAAGCGAGGAATGAAGCAAAGCTAGGAGTGGTGCAAATCTATGAGTGATTCAAAGCTATGAGTGATTCAAAGCTAGGAGTGATTCAAAGCTAGGAGTGAAACAAAAATTAGGAGTGATTCAAAGCTAGGAGTGAAGCTAAACTAGGAGTGATTCAAAGCTAGGAGTGATTCAAAGCTAGGTGTGATTCAAAGCTAGGAGTGAAGCAACGCTGGGAGTGAAGCAAAGCTAGGAGTGATTCAAAGTTGAGAGTGAAGCAAAGCTAGAAGTGAAGCAAAGCTAGGAGTGCTTCCAAGCTAGGAGTGATTCAAAGCTAGAAGTGAAGCAAAGCTAGGAGTGAAACAAAGCTAGGAGTGATTCAAAGCTAGGAATGAAGCAAAGCTAGGAGTGACGCAAAGCTATGAGTGATTCTAAATTAGGAATGATTCAAAGCTGGGAGTGAAAAAAAATTAGGAATGATTCAAAGCTAGGAGTGATTCAAAGCTAGGAGTGAAGCAAAGCTAGGAGTGATTCAAAGCTAGGAGTGAAGCAGAGTTAGGAGTGAGTCAAAGCTAGAAGTCAAGCAAAGATAGGAGTGATTCAAAGCTAGGTGTGATTCAAAGCCAGGAGTGAAGCAAAGCTGGGAGTGAAGCAAAGCTAGGAGTGATTCGAAGTTGAGAGTGAAGCAAAGCTAGAAGTGAAGCAAAGCTATGAGTGATTCAAAGCTAGGAGTGATTCAAAGCTAGAACGAAGTGAAGCAAAGTTAGGAGTGAAGCAAAGCTAGGAGTGATTCAAAGTTGGGAGTGAAGCAAAGTTAGGAGTGAAGAAAGGAGTGATTCAAAGCTAGGAGTGATTCATAGCTAGGAGTGAAACAAAGCTAGGAGTGAAGCAAAACTATGAGTGATTCAAAGCTAGGAGTCATTCAAAGCTGGGAGTGAAGCAAAAATTAGGAATGATTCAAAGCTAGGAGTGAAGCAAAGCTAAGAGTGAGTCCAATTTAGAAGTGAAGCAAAGCTAGGGGTGATTCAAAGCTAGGAGTAATTCAAAGCCAGGAGTGATTCAAAGCCAGGAGTGATTTAAAGCTAGGAGTGAAGCAAAGCTAAGAGTGAGTCCAATTTAGAAGTGAAGCAAAACTAGGAGTGATTCAAAGCTATCAGTGATTCAAAGCTAGGAGTGATTCAAAGCCACGAGTGATTTAAAGTTAGGAGTGAAGCAAAGCTAGGAGATATTCAAAGCTAGAAGTGATTCAAAGGTAGGAGTGAAGCAATGCTAGGAGTGATTCAAAGCTAGAAGTGATTCAAAGCTAGGAGTGATTCAAAGCCAGGAGTGATTTAAAGCTAGGAGTGAAGCAAAGCTAAGAGTGAGTCCAATTTAGAAGTGAAGCAAAACTAGGAGTGATTCAAAGCTATTAGTGATTCAAAGCTAGGAGTGATTCAAAGCCACGAGTGATTTAAAGTTAGGAGTGAAGCAAAGCTAGGAGATATTCAAAGCTAGAAGTGATTCAAAGGTAGGAGTGAAGCAATGCTAGGAGTGATTCAAAGCTAGAAGTGATTCAAAGCTAGGAGTGGAGCGATGCACTAGGGATTTTTAACTGATCCCTATGAGAAACTAGGGCACTTGTGCTGTAGTTCACAGAAACCAGTGAAATGTTAGTGGGTTTTTATTGAAAAACACAAAGCAATGCCCATAATATATCCATTACAAAAACTGCACAAGCCACCGATTCTCTTCAAAGCTAGGAGTGATTCAACGTTGGGAGTGAAGCAAAGCTAGGAGTGATTCAAAGCTAGGAGTGAAGCAAAGCTAGGAGTGATGCAAAGCTAGGAGTGAAGAAAAGCTAGGAGTGATTCATAGCTAGGAGTGAAGCAAAGCCATGAGTGATTCAAAGCTAGGAGTGATTGACAGCAAAGAGTGAAGCAAAAATTAGGAATGATTCAAAGCGAGGAATGAAGCAAAGCTAGGAGTGGTGCAAATCTATGAGTGATTCAAAGCTATGAGTGATTCAAAGCTAGGAGTGATTCAAAGCTAGGAGTGAAACAAAAATTAGGAATGATTCAAAGCTAGGAGTGATTCAAAGCTAGGAGTGAAGCTAATCTAGGAGTGATTCAAAGCTAGGAGTTATTCAAAGCTAGGAGTGAAGCTAAACTAGGAGTGATTCAAAGCTAGGAGTGATTCAAAGCTAGGAGTGAAGCAACGCTGGGAGTGAAGCAAAGCTAGGAGTGATTCAAAGTTGAGAGTGAAGCAAAGCTAGGAGTGCTTCAAAGCTAGGAGTGATTCAAAGCTAGAAGTGAAGCAAAGCTAGGAGTGAAACAAAGCTAGGAGTGATTCAAAGCTAGGAATGAAGCAAAGCTAGGAGTGACGCAAAGCTATGAGTGATTCTAAATTAGGAATGATTCAAAGCTGGGAGTGAAACAAAAATTAGGAATGATTCAAAGCTAGGAGTGATTCAAAGCTAGGAGTGAAGCAAAGCTAGGAGTGATTCAAAGCTAGGAGTGAAGCAGAGTTAGGAGTGAGTCAAAGCTAGAAGTCAAGCAAAGATAGGAGTGATTCAAAGCTAGGTGTGATTCAAAGCTAGGAGTGAAGCAAAGCTGGGAGTGAAGCAAAGCTAGGAGTGATTCGAAGTTGAGAGTGAAGCAAAGCTAGAAGTGAAGCAAAGCTAGGAGTGATTCAAAGCTAGGAGTGATTCAAAGCTAGAACGAAGTGAAGCAAAGTTAGGAGTGAAGCAAAGCTAGGAGTGATTCAAAGTTGGGAGTGAAGCAAAGTTAGGAGTGAAGAAAGGAGTGATTCAAGGCTAGGAGTGATTCATAGCTAGGAGTGAAACAAAGCTAGGAGTGAAGCAAAACTATGAGTTATTCAAAGCTAGAAGTGATTCAAAGCTAGGAGTGGAGCGATGCACTAGGGATTTTTAACTGATCCTTATGAGAAACTAGGGCACTTGTGCTGTAGTTCACAGAAACCAGTGAAATGTTAGTGGGTTTTTATTGAAAAACACAAAGCAATGGCCATAATATATCCATTACAAAAACTGCACAAGCCACGATTCTCTTCAAAGCTAGGAGTGATTCAACGTTGGGAGTGAAGCAAAGCTAGGAGTGATGCAAAGCTAGGAGTGAAGAAAAGCTAGGAGTGATTCATAGCTAGGAGTGAAGCAAAGCCATGAGTGATTCAAAGCTAGGAGTGATTGACAGCAAAGAGTGAAGCAAAAATTAGGAATGATTCAAAGCGAGGAATGAAGCAAAGCTAGGAGTGGTGCAAATCTATGAGTGATTCAAAGCTATGAGTGATTCAAAGCTAGGAGTGATTCAAAGCTAGGAGTGAAACAAAAATTAGGAGTGATTCAAAGCTAGGAGTGAAGCTAAACTAGGAGTGATTCAAAGCTAGGAGTGATTCAAAGCTAGGTGTGATTCAAAGCTAGGAGTGAAGCAACGCTGGGAGTGAAGCAAAGCTAGGAGTGATTCAAAGTTGAGAGTGAAGCAAAGCTAGAAGTGAAGCAAAGCTAGGAGTGCTTCAAAGCTAGGAGTGATTCAAAGCTAGAAGTGAAGCAAAGCTAGGAGTGAAACAAAGCTAGGAGTGATTCAAAGCTAGGAATGAAGCAAAGCTAGGAGTGACGCAAAGCTATGAGTGATTCTAAATTAGGAATGATTCAAAGCTGGGAGTGAAACAAAAATTAGGAATGATTCAAAGCTAGGAGTGATTCAAAGCTAGGAGTGAAGCAAAGCTAGGAGTGATTCAAAGCTAGGAGTGAAGCAGAGTTAGGAGTGAGTCAAAGCTAGAAGTCAAGCAAAGATAGGAGTGATTCAAAGCTAGGTGTGATTCAAAGCTAGGAGTGAAGCAAAGCTGGGAGTGAAGCAAAGCTAGGAGTGATTCGAAGTTGAGAGTGAAGCAAAGCTAGAAGTGAAGCAAAGCTATGAGTGATTCAAAGCTAGGAGTGATTCAAAGCTAGAACGAAGTGAAGCAAAGTTAGGAGTGAAGCAAAGCTAGGAGTGATTCAAAGTTGGGAGTGAAGCAAAGTTAGGAGTGAAGAAAGGAGTGATTTAAAGCTAGGAGTGATTCATAGCTAGGAGTGAAACAAAGCTAGGAGTGAAGCAAAACTATGAGTGATTCAAAGCTAGGAGTCATTCAAAGCTGGGAGTGAAGCAAAAATTAGGAATGATTCAAAGATAGGAGTGAAGCAAAGCTAAGAGTGAGTCCAATTTAGAAGTGAAGCAAAGCTAGGGGTGATTCAAAGCTAGGAGTAATTCAAAGCCAGGAGTGATTCAAAGCCAGGAGTGATTTAAAGCTAGGAGTGAAGCAAAGCTAAGAGTGAGTCCAATTTAGAAGTGAAGCAAAACTAGGAGTGATTCAAAGCTATCAGTGATTCAAAGCTAGGAGTGATTCAAAGCCACGAGTGATTTAAAGTTAGGAGTGAAGCAAAGCTAGGAGATATTCAAAGCTAGAAGTGATTCAAAGGTAGGAGTGAAGCAATGCTAGGAGTGATTCAAAGCTAGAAGTGATTCAAAGCTAGGAGTGATTCAAAGATAGGAGTGATGCAAATCTAGGAGTGATGCAACCATCATATGCACCATCATCCTATATTAGCTTAAGGCCACCATTCAAGAAAAAGCACACAGCTGTTCCCGGGATTTGCAACCCCTTTACTCACTACCATCATCCAATCACCTGAACTAAATATGGTCATTCCCGTCCTCACTGAAAGTTGGGCAAACCCAAAAAAACGAACAAAAAACTCACCCCAACCCTAGCAAACTCCAGTATCACTCTTTCTGATGGATACGTCTAACATCAGATTCCTCACCTTTGGAATATTCCCAGGTGCCATACTAGATCGGTAGATTTTTTCAGCTGCATTCTTGGGCACCACTCTGTGATACTGTTTGGCTCCACGCGGACTTTGTACTGCCCTGGAAGTGGCAGAGCAGAGCTGCATATTATCACCACCCCTGTGTGTTACTGCCCATTCCTTTCTTTCCACACCCTCTGAGGCAGATTTCCAGCTTAACTCCCAACTTGGTCAGTTTTTCTACTAATCCAAACCAAAATGTGTCACTGCCAATGTGCCAGGGAAGATATCTTCCAAGAAAAAAATGATTCAAGCTGTGCAGTGGCTGTAGAAAAACTGATTTCCGTCCCAGCGCCACAAGATGTATACCTTTGGTATTTGGGCTTCGTTGACGATACAGAGTTATGAGATTAGCGCGCCCTCATGCTCCCAAAGGCTGTCATGGAGCTGGAGGCAAATCTTTACCAAGTATATGAACAGGACATGGTAAAAACAGAAGTCCAGCACTCTCTCCAACTTACAGGGCCACTCACAGTCACAAGCTTGGTTCCCACTCAAAGTCAAAGTAGAACATGTGCTATATGTGCTAGAAATACCAAGCGGGACTCGTGTCCATCCCACTATTTGAAATCTGATGAGAAGTTGCTTGCAAGGGCATCATTTGATGTCTGGTGTCTTCTGACTATAAACTGGTCGAGCATTTGGTCCCACCTTGTCCCAAACTTCCCAGACCAATATCCACCACACAACCAATAGAACACTTTAAGGAGTCTGTGCTACAAATTTTCATATTGCTACGGGCTCCCCTTGGCAATCTGTTGGTCCCCACAGGGGCTCCCAGTAGGACTTTCGGCAAGAGGCCTGAGACTGACTGCCCCTTTAGCCTCATTCCCAGACCAGTACCAAAGACGGCCCAGGCTTCCTCTCCAGCCCAAACTCCATGCTATTTCCTTCCATGCCGGTGCAAACGCCAACACTGCAGACATAGGTCCCTGACCCCGAATGCAAGTTGGCCCACGTCACAACTGTGTGGCACTATCAAATAGTTGAGGCACAACAATTAATCATGCAGTCAGACCTTCAGTCTCTCCCTTGAAGCCATAGCTATCATAGGATAGATGCCCGATTTGACTCTGACTCCATTCTGGTCCAGGGCATAGCGTATGTCCCTCATACACTGACGATGGTGAGGAGACAGACAATCTGCTTCCCTCTCATTACACTGATGAAGAACTGTGCTTAGACTTTCAAAATGCCAGTGAGCTACATACCTCACCAGAGACAGAGCAGGATTCGCCACTTAGCTCCACAATGAAAGATACTGTCTCATTTTCTGTAGTAGTCCAAGGAGTAGCAAAAGACTTGCAGATGAAATTCTCTAACCAGGTCTGACTTCATCTGAGTCACTGTCATCATTTAATAAGGCCATACGCTCTCACGGCGACTTAGTCTAAGCCACGCTAAGCCCCTCTGATCAGCCAACCTTTGGCTACACTGCACTGATCATCCTCTGGGAATCCAAATTTTTTGATGAGACACCCAACTCATAAAAAAATTTGAGCACGCATCCACAAGTAAGGTCAACCAGAATACTTTTCCTACTAACCCTACTAATATATTAATGCCTTTGGTAAGGGAATATTTTCCAAAGCTAGTTTGGATTTACCTTTTTGAATATGGTGTGCCATTTGGGCGCGTGCACCCCTGCCTTACAGGATATAGCCAGCGAGGTTTTGTCAGTTATACTGGAGGATTTCGAGAATTTACTTGGCCAAATGATCCGAGGCAGACAGGATGCAGCAAAGTATGTGTTGGGTGCACATAATCGACTGAATAGGCCACTCATGCTGTGTAGTACTTAAACTATTAACAAAAGGAGGGGGTGGCTGGTAATCATGCCACCAACAATGAAATTACAAGGCACTATTTTGGCATCTGTTACAGATCAATCATACGGCATAGTCAACCATTGTGAAAACAAGATGCATACATGACCAGTGCTCCGCGCCAACGGGCGTTAGGAGGTAAGATGTTGGAAAGAAATCTCTTATATACTTGTGGGACTTTCACGAGGACCGACCATTAAGGATTTCCATACCCCTTTTTTCTTTTCTATGAATAGATGGTCACCAGGCGAAGATATTTCATCGTGTGGGTGTTACTGATTAAGAGGCCACATAGGTAAGACTGGAGATGGAGACTTGGTTGAGTTAAGCAGTCACAACTTGAATAATTGTTATGGATGTGATTACATTGGATTTTTTTCTTTCCTTTCTTTATGTTTTTTAGTTCTTCTGTGGGGACAGATAAACGCACTCTTACACCTCGTGGTGTTCAATCAAAGTGGTAAGCTGAAGCTCGAGAATAGTGGTAGTCACTTAATATTGTTGGAAGTAGTGTTGCTCTAAACAGGTAATTACCATATTTCCTTTATCATTTCAGAAATCTATGGTCCTGACGAGAGTCCCTACAAACCTTGGGACTCGAAACGCGTAGACTTCTGGTGCTGCCATAAAAGATCTATATAAAAAAAAACCTGGATTAATAATTGGTTTAGGGATAAATTGTTAAAACATATTAAATGTTTAATTTGTATGTACTGATAAAATATATTGTCGGTAACCTAATATTTGGACAAGTTGATTTGGCAGACCTATCTCACTCCACAGGTTTAGTTAAATTTCTGGAGTGTGTGTATATATTGTTGTATAGTATGGTGGACGGATGGGAATAAATGTGGATTGCTGATGGTATGAATGGTTGATTGCATGAATATTTATTATATCTTTTTGTCCCTTCAATTACCAGTAATGGTACCCCTTGATGCTAAAATTATGTGGTGATCATGTTGTTTGTGATATGAAAATTGAACAAAGCAAATAAAAAGCAATTTAGTAGCTTTCAGATGTTTATAAATTGGACATTCTGAAATAAAATTGATGGTTTGTAATAATTATCAGCACTGGCAATTGTTTTTGTTAAGAAGTGTAGTACTTAAAAGCATACCTGGATGCTGTCAACTGGGTTTTCAAGTGACGTTCAAGTGTCCCTAATGGATATGCCCTTCTATGGATCTAGACGGTTCAGAGAGAAGACTGGCTGAGTGCTCAAGCGATTCAAAGATCCCTACACCTACCGACCATGCACGCAACCTAGGATTCATCCTCGACTCTACCCTTTCCATGACGGAGCAGGTCAACGCAGTCTCCTCCTCCTGTTTCAACACCCTCTGCATGCTTCGCAGTGGCTCCCCACCGAAACGTGAAGGACAGTCACCCAGGCCCTCGTCAGCAGTAGACTGGACCACGGAAACACCCTCTACGCAGGAGCCCCGGGCCAACTACTGAAACGGCTCCAACGCATCCAGAACGCCTCTGCATGCCTGATCCTCGACATCCCTCGCCGCAGCCACATCACACCCCACCTGAGAGACGTGCACTGGCTCCCTATCAACAAGAGGATAACCTTCAAACTCCTCACCCACGCACACAAGGCATTCCACAACACCGGACCAGCGTACCTCAACAGCTGACTCATCCTCTACACCCTCACCCGCCAGCTCTGCTCCGCAGACCGTGACCTCACCACCGTCCCCCGTATCCAAAGAGTGACTGCTGGCGGCAGATCATTTTCCCACCTCGCCGCAAAGACATGGAACACCCTCCGTATCCACCTGCGGCAGACCGAAGACCTCCTAACCTTCAGGAGATTTCTCAAGACCTGGCTCTTCGAACAGTAGCAGCTTCCTCTCCCCCTCCCCCCCAGAGCCTCGAGACCCTCACGGGTATGTAGTGCGCTTTATAAATACTATGATTGATTGATTGATTGAAAGATAGCTCTGCTAAAGTTCGTTTCTTGGGAATATTGTCCCAAGAAAATTCCACCAACAGAATAGAAAGTTCAGGGGCTGTTACAGAAGCCTCTGTTACCAACAGAGTCAACCTTCCCAGTGGGTGCAACCGCAAATTCAGTGTTTTCGGAGCAAAAGGTGTGATGGCAATCAAGGCCATTCACTCCAGTAGGGACAGTATTCCTCCAAGTCTTCCTCCTCTGTGATAGTGGTTCCCAAGCCGCTTTGATTTACTGTCTCTGGCCCACAATCAGACAACACCCTACGTTCAATCTTTTTCCCCCAACACCAGAGGGATTTTTGGCAAACTTCACCTTCTTGATGCAAGAAGTTAATCTCCTGATGACCAAATGTACCACAGAGCAAGTACAGAACTCAGAGAGGTACAAGGAGTGCTATTTTTGCATCTACTTCGTTCTGGGGAAGGGCAAAGCTTCAATGCTGTACTGGACCTCCAGCTATTGAATGGCTTACTGAAAAACAAAGTCAAAATGTTTACTCTGGCTTAGATCCTATCTAGGTTGAGGGGACTTGATGGTGTCCCTAGACTTACTGGATATCGAATTTCAAATACCAGTCCTGTAGTTCTACAGACGCTGTGTGCTGTTTGCAAACAGGTTAGAACACATCTGATGTGCAGTGTTGCCTTTCAGCCTTACCTTGGCATCTCAGGTAATCACAAAAGTGATGGTGGTGGTTGCATCTCATCTTCATTACATTTATACCTGTATCTCAATGACTGGATGCTCAAGACGGGCTCGCTGTTGTTAGTCAGCCACCACCAGACAAGGATGGGCTCTCGGTCTCTTTCTGATTTTCCATCAATGAGCCAAAGCTCGAACTCAGTCATATGCACAGGTTTCTCTTCATTGGGGCAGTCATGGACATATCTGGCATGTGAGATATGGACAGAGTCGGTAAGGCAACCCAAGTGCTGGGCGCACTGAAACTTTAGGTTCTAATGCATTGTCCAGAAGTGCCACAGGTGTCAAGAGCAGGATGCATGAGACCAGGAGGCCAAGAAGCCTCAGACCATTCACCAAGACAAAACATCAAGATCATATTCTTAATATCCCAGACTCAATGCGGTGGTGGAAAGACCTTTAATGTAACTATGTCCAGGACAGCCCATTATTTTAAATGTCTGGGAGGCAGAGACACAAACATAAAAGGGTAGTTAACCTAAAAGGGAATGGGGGCCAGCTTTCGATGCAAGGAAGCAATGTCTTGTTGTGGATGACAAATTCAGCAGGTGCCCTTTAAAAGGATCCTGACACTAATATTCCTACTTCTTCAGCTCATCTAACTCTTCCTGATGTTTGTGCGGCATAATGCTAACTTAGGTAATATCTAACCTGTCACTAATCTGGCAAAGAATACATGTGGCATTTGTCCACGTTATGCAATTGTTGGGCAGCTCGATAGCCTCAGGGAATTGGTCCCATTTGACTTCAAAAATGCACTCTCTGCCTTGCTGGTCACGGGTCCATGGATTCCCATAGCTCGCCATATCTTTTTATTTTTTCTGACAGAACTGGCATCGGGTGGCTTCTTGAAACTTGTTGTTTAGCCTTTAACAGTGCACACAGGTACAATAAGCAGTGTTGTAAGGGTGCAGTACCACAGGCTGTCACTAGGCGTCCCTTAGGACCTCGTTTGGCCACATAAGGTATTGCACCCTGCAACATGGCTAGGCAAAGGGTATGGTGTAAAGGTGAGAGCTGCCGACTGGTGAACTGGGGATCGGTGCTGGAGTCTGCTGTCAGGCTGAACATCCTGTGATAATGGGCTGATTGTTTAATTTCCCTGAGCACATGGCTACGTGCAGCTATATAAATAAAAGTGTTTGTAAAGTAACAACAAAACAAGCAAAACAGCAGTGACCTTGGAGGGGTTGTGGGGGCCTCGAGCAGTGTTATGGGTTGGGTGAGTTGAAGGCACAGGGATATTAAGGGACAGGAGACAACTAAAGTAATGTTGTGGGAGAGGTCAGGGGAGGTATGGGGAGATAAAGCAAATGATGCGACCGAAGTTTCATTCCACAAGTAAACAGAACAGTTAACGAGCAAAGAGGTAAGCCAACTAAAAAAAGAGTTCCCTCTAAGTATAATAAAATCTGAACAGTAAGAATACATGTAAGAGTGGCAGTCCTCATGGAAGGATACAAAATTGCAAAAGGAGGGAATACTAAGTGTATTAACCAATGAAAAGCCAGCATTTCTAAAGGACAGCAAGAGGAACAAATGAAAAAAATGGGTGTTTTTCAAGCCCATGTACTAGATACAGAATGTCTTGAAGAGACAGCGCAAGCGCTGCGTAGGCGAGACGTAAAACCCAAAAGAAAGAATTCAGGGGGGGGGTTGAGGGGATAAATGGATCAGAACCTCATGCTTCACACAACCTCTCTATTGTATCACGGTTCTTACTAGACATTTTAAAGATCAGCTGTGTGTCGTTTTTCTGGGTACAGGACATCACTTGTCAGTCATCTCTCCCATCCCTTACTGAATTTGTGTAAATAGGGCTACTATTGTTCACTATTCAATTTTCTGCCATTTTCACTGTGCTTGTTAATGTTATATGCAGATCACACCGCTGAATCACAGTATCCATTGTCTGTTCCTTAACTTTGAATCCTCTAATTGCAACATTCATTAGTTGTGTTATGTTGCTTCACTTTTCTTTAAAAATGCAGTGAATAAATGTGAAATATTTCATCGTTTGTGGGTTTTTTCTGTCAGTTTCTTATTCTGCACGTCTGTTTTTTAATGAATCTTTTTATTCAATACAAAGTCACCGAAAATAAAGTGCAACATGTGGGGGCTTCACAGTATGCGATCCTTTGCACAGGTAAACTGGTCATCAGTGGCTGAGTGTTGTATTCCAGTGCTAAACTAATACTATTGAGGAGAAACATTTTCCATGATAATATTAATGAATATTATTATATATGTGGAGAAGTGTGGCTCAATGGTTAGAGCGGCAGACCCTGATGCAGAGGTCTAGCCCGGGACCAGGGTTCAATTCCCGCCTCGGCGGGTCTTGGGCCCAATTTCCTCTGACCTGATAATTCTCGCCTCGGTGCCTAGTCTAATCATGGGTCCCACTCTGCAACTCTGGGCAATAACTTGCTTAATCTCCACAACGGCCCCAACAACGCTAGGATGCCTGGCTTCACCTTGGGGGTGCCGAGGGGTGAGCACTTCACAGGGAAAAAGCCAGGAAGGGTTCCACAGCGGTATTCGTACAAGCGCCGAGATACCCCAGCTGGGGTCGATTCGTGCGCTATACAAGAACACTACATTTACATATTCAAATTTGCATGATATAATACTAACAAGGAAAGTCCTGCATTTTTGGCCATTTCCTTGTGAATAAATGTAACGCTGCCACATAATTTAGTCCTCCGTTGACACATAATTCCAGGGACCTTTATCTTAAGTAATGGGTCTAGTCACCTTTCCTTAAGGCAGATGTGAGGAGGAGGCGGGGCAAGAATACTAGACTGGGTGTCTGTAGAAGTCACATTTGCGCAGGTCTGCAAGAATGTAAGAGGTATAGGTCAGAGAGAAACTAGGCATTACGGCCACATAATGTACATATCCATCACCCTAGGACGTGCAGGCTCGGGTACTAGCAGAAACCTGAGGAATGGGACATTCTATACATGTTGCATAAATATTACTTGTTACCCATTACCTGAGGTAAGTAAAAGGAGAGAAAAAATCTGGTTCATTGATTACCTGCTAACAGAAGGGTCCTTTGAAACTATGAAGAGAAGTGTGCAGCAATATACAGTAATAGTTACATTTTTATATTTTATAATACACTGCATTATTATCATTTAACTCCACAGCATTGACAAAATAAACCTGGATTTATTTCGATTTAGCAGTAATTTAGTTACACATCCCCTCTGCTCTCTGTGGTGGGCCCATGAGAGATGTAGATACATTCTGGATCAAATTGGCACAAACTGCCTGAGCTTCTTAGTTCTCAATTGTATGGGCAGAGCTGCTACTCTGCAAAATCTGACGAATATCGTTTGTATATAAAATTTAGAAGCTCGTGCAAGGCACAAGGTTCCTCTATTTTCTTTAGCAACACTCTTCTAAAATGTTCACAGCATATTTCCTATCCATGCAATATAGAGTACCCCGTAAAAGAAATACTGCATTTACTTACGGTTGCATACAAGTTGTATTTGCCGTTCTCCTCTGCTTATTAGCACCGATAGCATATTTTAATTAGCAGTGTTCTAGTTACCGACTTAATTCTACAGTAGGCTCTGTGTCATTGAATACAGAAGTTCCTTCATTTAGCCTATTTATTTTGGAAAAAGGCATAAACCAACATTTATGGGTTACATTTTGTGTACATTACAATTTTCAGGAAGCTGATTTTTGCCATAGTAAACTTTGAAAGCTTGAGCTTACCAGCTTACCCTTCCCAGACGTGCGAGCGGCCACCAGTTCCCTCTCGGCCATCCAACTGCAGCCCCACCCCTTTTAGTGAATAGGCAAAGGGAGCTATAGATGGTGCATAACGGCTGCAGTTTATGCAGCATAATAACACATGGACATGTGATGAGACATCACAACTTAACTACTTCGGTGCTCATGACAACTCCAGGCCGTCATGAGTCACAGTAGACGTGTGCTCATGACGGCCGGGAGCCGTCCGAACGTTGCTGCTCCCCACGCGCGGTTAATTGACCGCCTGTGTGGGATAATTAATCAGTGGGCGGCATTCTGACTGCTCCCAACCGACATAAGCACACGCCCACCGTGATTTATGACGACCAGGAGCCGTCATATGTACCAGAGTGCCACGCCCCACCCTCACCTGCGGCAAAATTCGCGCCGCGGCATAGGGGTTAATGGCCATCAGCATTCCATAGATTCAAATACTCCTCACATCTGTCATATTTTTCAAGTTTCCTACAGCACTTCTGGTCTTGTTGGTCCATATTTATTTACTGACAGCACTTCCGGCACAGTCCTGTCGCCTGCCCCTTTGCAGGTGTCTAGCGTTAGCGGCTTCTATGCTTCCCTTGCTACCATAACCTCTGTGGGTGGCCGTCCGGCCTATCCCGGGCTGCAAGTGCTGTGTCCTCTAGCAGCTGACCCTGGCTGGCTCATCGCCTGCTCTCAGGGCGTCCGCCGTAAGGCATCCCAAGGAAACTGAGCGAGGGTCCCGTGCCTTGGCTTTTGACCTCTCGATTCTCACGCCCAATCCTCCCGGCTTGGGCCATTTAAACCATGCGGCCAATCGCCTGCATGTGTTTTTGCGCGCTTTTCTGTCCCTTACCTGGTGGCCCGCTCTTGGGAATCGTTACTCGCAGGCCCCTGTGGGGTCTGGATTCGTCTCCCCTAGCCCGCGCGGCCGCGCCTATTCTATTTGGTTGCATTCCATGTGGAAAATTATTGTGCGAGGGATATGCATTTGAAACTTGAATATATTTTCATTTCGAGCACGATTATGTTTTTATTCTATTTAAGTTCTGTTTATTAGAAGTAATACCGGCTATGTCAAATAAAGAAAACCACAATTAAATTGAATTAATAAAATACATTACAATAATACATACATTACAATAATACCTACATTTCACAAATACATTACATTTTAAACATGGGGCTGAGAATGGTTTGAAATTTGAGTATTAACTATATACGGATAATGGCAATGAAGATATTACAGAAATAGAAAGGTACTTAGAGAATTGTGACATCGTAAAGCTTGAGGTAAATACGCAACTGGCTCTAGAGGAAACTCCGAATATGGAAGAGGTATTGATCGCAGTCAATAGCCTCCCTAAAGGAAAGGCAACAGGTCTGGACAGTATCCCCTCGGAGTTCTATAGCACATTTATAGACGAAATTAAACACATATTTAGGGACTTGATCATTCATATTTTCTCCGGGGGGGAACCTCCCAGCTCCTGGTCCAGCGCCAAAATTGTGATTTTCGCTAAAAAGGGGAAACCCCCAGAACATTTAGGATCATATCGCCCCATAACCCTTATAAATGCTGATTCTAAAATATATTCCAAAATCTTGGCAAACCGAATTGCCCCTATAATACACAATGTAATCGTCAAAAGCCAGCACGGTTTTGTTCCTGGAAGGTCAACGATAAATCACATCCAGAGGGTAATAACACTTTTTGACGGAACAGAAACTACAGGAGACCCTATGGCCCTGATCCTTTTAGATGCAGAGAAGGCCTTTGATAGGGTCTCCTGGCAGTTTCTCTGGAAAGCAATGGCGATGATGGGATTTCGAATCAAGTTTATTCAGGCGATACAAAAAATGTATAATAATCCTAGGGCTGTTGTATCTATCAATGGAAGTCTAACTAAGGAAATCGCCATATCCAGGGGAACACGCCAGGGGTGCCCTTGCTCGCCATTGCTCTTTGCAATATATATAGATTCTTTTATTCGTTATCTGGAGAAAAATAATCATATAACCCCCATTATATCACAGGGGTATGCAACAAAAACATTGGCATACGCTGATGATATTGCTATAGTTACCGCAGACCCCACAGTAGCAATGCTGATCATTGAGGCCGAGGCCAGGAAATTTGGGCTGGTCTCTGGCTACGCGTTAAATCAAGGAAAGACACAAATTGTTTTAAATCAAAAAATTGTGATGGATGACCCTAGGGTGGTGAAGGGAGCGACATACTTGGGGGTCACAATCTCTTCAAAGCTAGAGGAAGTAGTGGACATAAATCTTAAGCCAATGTTGAACACGATACAAAAGGATCTACGACGGTTAGACAATCTTCACCTGTCCATTATCGGAAGAGCAAATGCAATAAAAATGGTGTACTTTCCTAAAATATTATATTTATTCAGGGCAATTTGCCTAGAGTTCTCTAATCAGTGGTTTACAACAATGGAACGTACCTTTTCTAGATTTATATGGTCATACGCTCAACCACGTCGAGCATATAAATATCTTACCCTTCCTAAGGACAGAGGTGGGTTAGCACTTCCCAATTTAAGGAGATATTACTGGTCATGTGTATTACTTTACAGTAAGGAATTATTGCAAGGGGGGAACAATATAGAGCTACATACTGCTTCATTCTGTAGTAGGGGATCTCTGTGTATAGTCATAATCTAGTGAATAGTCCCGCCCATGTGCGTGGACCCCGGAGCAATCAAAAATAATCTCTTACAGTGTCAAAAAATGCAGAAATGCATAGACACTTAAGAGAGAATTTAAAGACAGATAATGCAGCCAAAAAGGCTACACTGTCCAGTACTTCAACTAGAAATTCCACCACAAAATCCACAAAACAGCAAAGCCTGTACAGATTTCCTTTGCTTAACAGCAAAATCCCTCAGGAATGATAGAGAGAAGAACCTGGACAGACAAGCCCCATAGGCTGCCATTATGTGGCTTAATTAGGATACTGTGCCTTTAAGGAACCTTCCAGAACCTTCTCCCAGTATCCCAGAATGCATAGCAGGTCCAACTTAGTTTCAGTTCTTTTTTCCGGCTCCTGCAAGCAGGACCCTGGAGCATTGAGCTCTCCCTTTTCAAGGGTTTTGTTGGTGTTTTACACTAATTTCGATTTTTTAGTGCTTTAAAAGTACTTTGGTGTCTTCTTTCTTGTGTTTCTGCACTCTTTTTTGTCCATAATGCCTGCATTATTCGACAAGTGCCCGGAGTGCTCAAGGAAGAAGGCCAAGTCAGACCCCCATGAGGTCTGTATTCTCTGCCTTCCCTCTTCCCACATCCCTGAGGACTGTGTGATCTGCAGAGGCTTCTCTGGAAGGACCCTGAAGGAGAGGAAGAAGATCAGACTTCAGGGCCTTGAAGAAAGGAGGTTGAAGGCACGAGGTGGGTCAGGAGGGGCTCCTTCTGCCCATGCTGAGGCCTTTGGGGGGCTCCCCAGGGGCAGGAAGACCAGCCCTCGCCCAGGATCTCCGTCTGGGTCAGTTGCTCTGACCACGACGTCGAGGGGGCGGTCAACGGCCAGTTCCAAGTCTCCCCAGGGCTCTGGGTCGAGAAAACGTCGCCCGTCGACGTCGAGGAACGTGTTCCGGCCGCCGTCGAAGCCGGTGTCGATCTCCTCGTCGTCGATGTCGGCGTCGAGTGGTCGACATCGGAGGGCCCGGCGTCGGCGCTCGCCGTCGAGGCGACACCGCCGTTCGCAGTCGCGGACATCGTCGTCGAGGGGATCCTCGTCGTCGAGGCCGCCGTCGAGACGGAAGAAGTCTCCGGCGCCGAAGAGGTCGACGTCGAAGGGGTCGACGTCGAAGCATTCGAAGAGACCGTCGTCGAGACGCTCGAGGAGGTCGACGTCGAGACGGACCGAGAGGTCGACGTCGAGACGGTCCGAAAAGTCGACGTCGAGACAGGCGAAGAGGTCGAGGTCGCCGTTGAGGCACCATCGCCCGTCGTCGAGGTTCCGTGGCTCGTCGATCTGGTCGGGGTCGACGTCGAGATGCAGACACGGTTCGACGTCGAGGAGTGAGAAACGGTCGACGCCGAAGGGCCGTTCAACGTCGAGGGACCGTCGGTCGTCGTCTGGGCACCGATCTTCGGCGTCTAGAGGTCCTAAGGACAAGCCCAGGACTGTGGGGGGCTCCCCATGCTCCGGACGGGATGGTGGCTCGCCGGGAACGGCGCATTCCGGGGTGGATACTCCGATGAAGCCCTCTACACCTCCTTCGCGGCCGGCTGTGCCGAAGGGTCCGCCGCCGAAGGCTCTGACCCCACCTCTGAAGCCGGCTCCGCAGACCCCGCGTCCGGTTACTCCTCCGCCTCCGGTCCCTCCGAGGGCGGTGTCGATGCCCAAGTTTCCGACGCCACCGAAGAAGACTCCTAAGAAGCCTAGGATTCCTGACCCTGGGAGGCCGAAGGAACGTCCGAGACCCAAGAGGTCGAGGTCTCGCTCGGGGAGACGGGACAGATCGAGGAGTGGACACGGATCTTCCTCACGATCCAGGCATCATCATAAGAGACGTCGGTCCAGGTCACGTTCTGCCTCTGGGACCCGTTCCTACTCGCCCACGTTGTCCGATTCGCCGGAGACTAGAGTTTCTCCTATCGACGATATCGGCACATTTCAGGAGGTTCTCCTGCGTGGAGCGGCGAAGTTGGGCATCAAGGTCGAAGCGCCTACGACTTCTACCTCTGTGATATTTGAGACATTACACAAAAGGCACTTGTCTCGCCCCCTGTTACCTCTGGTGCCGGGGCTCCTTGAGCCCGCCGAACTGCTATTACTGACGCCGGCAGCGGTGAAGTCTGCGCCTTCCAGGATCCTTAAAAAGTACAGGGCTCCGGACTCAGACCCAGCCTTCTTGAGGAAAGACCCGGTACCGGATTCAGTCATCGTGACTGCTGCACGGAAGCTTCATGCCACCTCCCCTGCGTCCACGGTGCCTCCGGACAAGGAGAGCCGCTGGATCGATTCTGCTGGTCGTAAGGCGTGTGGGACGTCCGCCTCGTCGATGAAGGCCGCCAGTGACTCGGCTTTGCTGGGGCGTTACGACCGGTCCCTGTGGGACTCGAGGAGCAGTTTGCGGACCTTGTCCCTCGAGACCGCAAGGAGGACTTCATGGAGATCGTCCAAGAGGGGATGCTGGTCTCTAACCAGGCCATCGGCGCCGCAGCGGACATATCCTTGCTGTCAGCGCACGGATATTGCCACGGGATTCACCAGAGACGCCATGCTTGGCTCAGGTTGACTTCACTGAAACCGGAAGCACAGCAACGCGTGGCGAATCTCCCGTTTTCCGGAGATACCCTCTTCGGGAAACACGCGGATGATGAGATGGCCAGGATGAAGGCCGAGGCGGAGACCCTGACGGCAGTGGGCTTGGAGAAGCCCAAGGAGAAGAAACCCTTCCGACAGTACCAACGTCGGTTTGGGTCGCAGGGTCGTGGAAGGGGACAGTCTGCTGGACAACATCAACAGCAGCAACAGCAGCAACAGTACAGGCGGCCCTTCCAGAAACGCCAAGGTGGTAGAGGTCGACAACAGTCCTCTACCGCGACCAAGGGCCCGGCCGGGTCCCGGCCCTGAGCTGTTACTTCCCCCTCGTCCGTTACCCGCTCCGGTGGGGGGAAGCGTTCAATTTTTTCTGGCAGAGTGGAGAAAAATTACTCAGGACAAGTGGGTGCTGAATATTGTTTGCAATGGATACAGTCTACGTTTCACCAGCCCTCCTCCATCGATTCCTCCCGTCAGCTCGCAGTATCAACTGCGCGAGCTTCAGGCGGAGGCGGACATTCTGCTAAGGAAAAGGGCGATCGAAGACGTACCTCTGTCTCAAAGAGGAAGAGGTCTTTACTCTCGGTTCTTTCTTGTCCACAAGAAGGACAAAAACGAGTTCTGGCCCATTCTGGATTTGCGACAGGCAAACAAGTGGATTCGCAGAGAAAAGTTTCGCATGCTGTCGTTGCATCAGATCTACCCTCAGCTGCAACGAGGAGATTGGATGTGTGCCATAGATCTACAGGACGCATACTTCCACGTGCCCATTGCATGCAAACACAGAAAATTTCTGCGCTTTCAAGTCGGCACCAATCACTATCAGTACACGGTGCTACCCTTCGGGCTGAAGTCTGCACCCAGGACATTCTCAAAATGTATGGCAGTGGTAGCGGCACACCTGAGGAAGAACAAGGTGTTTGTCTACCCGTACCTGGACGATTGGTTGATCAAAGCCTCCTCCTTCTCGGAAGCTCAAGCACACTTCCAGAAGACGTGCGTTCTCTTGAACAAGCTGGGGTTGCACATCAACATGTCCAAGTCGGTCCCGATTCCGGTACAGTGCATCCAGTACTTGGGGGCCTCCATCAATACGCTGTCAGCAAGCGTGTCTCCTTCGGAAGAGCGACGTTTATCACTCGTTCGGAAGGCTCAGGCTCTCATGAAAACTCCGTCTACGACTGTGAGGACGGTGTCTTCTCTACTGGGATCGATGGCCTCTTGCATCTTTCTCACTCCTCACGCACGGCTACAGATGAGACCTCTGCAGGAGTGCTTGGAGGATCAGTGGGACCAGAGGAGAGGTTCTTGGGACGACAGGATACGACTGTCTCTACATGCTCTTCAGTCTCTGAAGTGGTGGTGCTCGAAGGAGAATCTCCTCAGAGGGGTTCCCTTCCACAAGGACATTCCCACACAGACCATCGTGATGGATGCGTCTCTCCAAGGCTGGGGGGCGCACTCCGGAGACCTGCAGATTCAAGGGACGTGGTCCCTGACGGAGTCCACGTACAACATCAATTTCCTGGAACTGAGAGCTGTTCACTTGGCACTGAAGGCCTTTCATCCGTCCTTTCAGACCAACTCTCTGCTTGTTCAGATGGACAACACGACGACGATGTATTACCTCAACAAGCAGGGGGGCTCGAGATCGCGCACTCTGTCGCAGGAGGCGCAGGCGATCTGGCACTGGCTTCTGGCTCGAGGACTGTCGATAACGGCCACCCATCTGCCAGGTGTGCAGAATGTTCAGGCAGACGAACTGAGCAGACTCATGCAGGAAAACCACGAATGGGTCATAAACGACGAAGTACTAGGAGAAGTCTTCGCAAGGTGGGGAACTCCAGATGTAGATCTGTTCGCCACCGCCGAAAACAGCAAATGCCGAGGCTTCGCCTCCAGGTACTACCAGCCGGGGACGCTGGGGAACGCGTTATGGATCAACTGGTCGAACAGCTTTCTGTACGCTTTTCCACCAATTCCCCTGATTCCGGCGGTTCTCATCAAGCTGTCTCAATCCAGGGCGAGAATGATTCTGATTGCCCCGGAATGGCCCAGACAGTGGTGGTTCACGGACCTGCTTCACCGATCTCTCCTTCCTCACATGAAGCTGCCGTGCAGGCCGGACCTTCTCACGAAGTTCGGGGGGCGGATGGTGCACCCCAACCTCTCGTCTTTGAGTTTGGCGGCATGGCTCCTGAAATAGTGCAATATGGCCATCTGAATCTCCCAGAGGATTGTATGGACATACTGAAGGAGGCTAAGCGACCTTCCACTAGGACTTCTTATGCTTACAAGTGGAAGAGGTTTTGCATCTGGTGCAAGTCTAAGAACTATGACCCTACGACATGCAAGGAAGATGTCATCCTTCCATATCTGCTTCATCTGGCGCAGTCGGGCCTTAATGTCCATTCCATTAAGGTTCATCTGGCTGCTTTGACTGCCTACAGGAAAGGCCCTTCACAGACTTCCTTTTTCCAGATCCCTGTGATCAAAGATTTTTTGGAAGGCTTGAAGAAAGTGTTCCCTCCTGTCAGGCTTCCTTCGCCTTCATGGGACCTGAATGTGGTGCTGTCCAGATTGATGAAGGAGCCTTTTGAACCCATTCATAAGGCTTCATTGCAGCACCTGTCCTGGAAGGCGGCGTTCCTCGTGGCCATTACATCGGCCCGCAGGGTGAGTGAGATTCAGGCATTGTGTTGCCAAGAACCCTATACTGTATTTCATAATGCTAAGGTTGTTATGCGTACTCACCCTAAGTTTCTTCCCAAGGTTGTTTCTGATTTTCATATCAATCAGACTATCACTTTGCCTACGTTCTTTCAGAACCCTTCATCTCCAGCGGAAAGGTCTTTACATTCCCTGGATGTGCGGAGGGTGCTGAAGTTTTATCTTGATAAGACTAAAGATATTCGTAGGTCAGACCAATTGTTCATCAATTATGGCTCAGTCAGGACTGGTCTTGCTACCTCTAAACAGTCCATCTCGAGGTGGATTGTGTCCTGCATACAGTTGTGTTACTACAAAGCTAATAAGACCTTAGGGGGCAAACCTAAGGCTCATTCCACCAGGGGCAAGGCTGCTACGACAGCTATGCTCCGTAATGTTCCCATTGCAGAGATCTGCAAGGCGGCCACTTGGAAGTCGGTCCATACCTTTGCTAAGCATTACTGCCTGGACACTGATGCCAGGGCGGACGCTCAGGTTGGGCAGGCTTCGCTGCGGAATCTGTTCGCACAGTAGTGGCGTTATTTTATTCTCCACCGCCGCTTGGTGTGGGGATGGGCTTGCCATTCTATTCACTAGATTATGACTATACACAGAGATCCCCTACTACAGAAGGAGTAGTTTCTGTCCTGTAACTCCAGTTCTGTAGTAGGGGTATCTCTGTTATAGTCATAAGCGCCCTCCCGCCTCCCCGGTGGAGAGTTATTCATGTTCATAATGCTACAGGTCTGGCGTTTTCTACGCCTTCAAAAAGAACTGAAACTAAGTTGGGCCTGCTATGCATTCTGGGATACTGGGAGAAGGTTCTGGAAGGTTCCTTAAAGGCACAGTATCCTAATTAAGCCACATAATGGCAGCCTATGGGGCTTGTCTGTCCAGGTTCTTCTCTCTATCATTCCTGAGGGATTTTGCTGTTAAGCAAAGGAAATCTGTACAGGCTTTGCTGTTTTGTGGATTTTGTGGTGGAATTTCTAGTTGAAGTACTGGACAGTGTAGCCTTTTTGGCTGCATTATCTGTCTTTAAATTCTCTCTTAAGTGTCTATGCATTTCTGCATTTTTTGACACTGTAAGAGATTATTTTTGATTGCTCCGGGGTCCACGCACATGGGCGGGACTATTCACTAGATTATGACTATAACAGAGATACCCCTACTACAGAACTGGAGTTACAGGACAGAAACTACTCCATCTTTCAGCTATTGGTGGGGAATTCCTGCTATGGCTACTTTTGGAGACACATACACAACAGTTACCACAAAAAGGTCAAATTCAAGACTCTTTATAGCTGTTTTAAGGTATGGAAGGCGGTAAAAAAAGTACTAGGCATAGGACGATTCTCATATTACACTCCGGTACTAAACAACCCAACTCTTCCACCAACAATCTTTAAAGATAATTGCGTTAATAAATGGTATAATTTAGGAATTACACAACTTGGGGATTTTTATACTAATCAGGGGATTAAATCATTTGAGGTTATGAAGGGAGAATTTGGTTTAGACTGGCAGGATTTTTTTAAATATCTCCAAATTAGGGACTTCCTAACTCACAAATCTGGAACAAGGACACTCGGGGAACAATCTATTGTAGTGGAGACAATTATACATTCAAGGAAACAGTTAATAGGTGGAGTGTATGTGTCATTGTTGGACAGGTTCCCTGATGATCTAGATAAAACGGCAACGAGGTGGCAAGGTAAACTCGAGAACTCTAAAGAAGGATTTTTGTACTCCTATCAGCTAGCTCAAACCATTTTGATTTCAACCAGACTTCAGGCACAATTTTATAAAACCTGTTTTTTTCTTTATTATACACCCGATAAAATTGCAAAATGGGGAACTAGTAAAGGGACTTGTTGCCTGAGATGCAACCTATTTAAAGCAGACTCCGTTCATATTTTTGCCTCTTGCTCGGTGTTAATACCTTTGATACAAAATATAGAGAGGTTCCTAACTTCAGTTCTTCACAGAAAGGTTGCCTTGTCACCAGAGGTAATGGTACTTGGAGTGGAGGATCCAGATAATCTTGAGAGCGGCCACGATTTTATATTTGTCGCTATGGCCGTTTTGCGGCTATGCCTAGCCTCGGCTTGGCTAGACCCGCTACCACCTACTTTCCAACAGTGGCTAGCCAGGCTCTTAGCTGTGCATAATATCGAGACAGCTATATATAAGCGTAAAGGCGGACGGCGACGCGAAAGGGGTATGAAAATCTGGACTCCTCTCACTCACTGGCGAGCTCTACAAAACTGATTTATTATTGATACTGTAATGTATTCATGTTACCGCTTTAATTGGTTTTTTCGTGATGCTGGGAATATATTTTATTTTGTAAATTCTCTATAATGTATATTTAAATATGACAAACACAACGTAAAGTTCATGATGTTAATGAATAGAAAGTTTGCCTGTCCGGGGGGGGGGGGGGGATAAATATGTAAAAATCAATAAAAACATTTGAAAAAAAAAAATTTAATGAAATTTGAGTATTAACAAAGTGCCTTGACTGGTATTTATACGTACTTTGAATTGTTACATACAACACAGGCCTTTATGTATACTAACCCGCAGTGCTTAATTTGAGCCGGTGGTTGCCAGTGGGTGGTCACCGGCACTCATATTTGAGAACCGGCACTTATGTTTCTTCATCAGGCATTTACCGCAAGCAATATAGTGAAAAACACACAAAGACGAAGGAAGCGAATGCCCCAAAAAAATTTGCAAAGGGAAAAAGCAGGAACCTACACAAGTAAATTAATGGGAGTGACTGATAGTGGTTGGAAGAGCCATGAGGTCGATTCAAGATTACACAGCCTTGGTATTTGGTGCGTGGCATATAAAATCAACATCTGTGGGTTTCTGAGCAGAGCTTTGGGCACTGGCATTGATTCTATTGAAAAATTAGGCACTGCTAACATGGTCAGTACATGTGCATAGCATGTGATGACACTACAGGGTCTAGAGAGCAGGGCTGCTTATTTGTAACACAGAACTGTTCAACATATGTAATTAATAAATGTGAGCTTAATTGCTATGGGTTTCTACAGCTCGCATTATCAGACTGGAGAAAGGATATTTCCATTTTCTGATGCTTTTTTAACCCAGCAGCTGAAACGTGCCTACAAAGAGAGATGACCTTGCATCCTCACATATTTAGAATGTGCTCACTGTAGAAAGTACAATGATTTATATAATGTGTGCTATATTTCATTTAAAATGTTGGTGTTAGCTATACTTTCACATGGGTATTAAAGATTTTACTGTACGCCACATGTAATGTGAATCTAATGTACTGACATTTTATTCATTACTGTTTGAAAGTGCACACGCATATTAAATGTACACCACTGATTTAATATCTTAAAGTTGTCCTGACCAGGCCTGTTTTCCATTCTGCATAAAATTTTGCTTTACCTTACTGCTTGCAGGTGCGTTCACATACATTGTTAGTTTGAGAATAGATACAAAACTGTGGTAGTGATAGAGAGAGAGCCTGAGGAGGAGACCTTGACAAAGGAACATGGAGAGCCATAGCGTAAACTGAAGAATCCTATTTAGCATTATTGCAACATGGCTTGGTTGAACAAGGATGATGTTGTTCCCATGCTCAGCGAGGGACATTTTGTGAATGTTGCAGCTTACAACGGGAGAATGTTAAAGGACAATGGAACCCCTGATGATGCAAACAGGGGGGTGGTACCTGAGAGATTTAGTGCAAATAACTGTGGTCTTTACTGTCTGGAATTGCCATCACTTCTCCTTGCAATTTGAGAGGTTTGGGATTCTTGATTGAGCTTGTGAGAAGCTGACACCTGTCCTTACTTCCCAAAGGTTCCCATATTTTTCCCAGTATTCTGCATTTCCCTGAATTTTGAGATTCTTTAGACAACTGAACCATCCTCTTAGTTTGGTCTTTAAGTTAGATGATTCTAGATTTTACTCATGTATAGAAGAGAGAACCAGAAACTCTTCTCTGAGCGGCAAATTTTGTTATTGATCTTTTGTATTGCTGTGACTGACCTTCTCGTTTGTCTCACACTGATACGCCGAAACATTTTTAGGAGGTTGGGTTTCCCAGTTATTATTCTGCACCTTTATAGCATGGTGCTAAGATTTATGTACCTTAACTTGACTGCTAACTTATAATAAATCTTATTAACTATAGTCAGTGATTCCTGGTCCTTTTTGTGTAGCCAAATTAGTTACACTGTTAATTGAAATTGATTAATGTAATTGATATTTGATTGATGTAATGTTAACTCCCATTACCTCTCAGGTGGGAAAGAAAAGATTAATCTGATGACAAATGATAAGAGGGTTGGCCCAGAGCACTGGATCAACTTGGTAGCAGAGGATGGTTTCCCACTGACATGAGGAAGTTTAGAAATTGTCCAAGCTCAGTCCAAACCCCTAAAGCTTATGGTACAGTTGGAGGATTGATAGAGTTCCAGCGGTTTCAACCCGGTTTGTAGCAGTGGAGGGGTGTGAGTATTAATAGGGTTGTTTTTGCCTACATTGCTGTATTTTTAAGTGACTGTGCGGTGTTCTGTGGCGATGTTTTAAGTTGTTGTGTGAATGTGGCTCCTGATGCAGGGAGGTCGAAGAGGTTATCAGGTCCGTTGTGGCCTAAGATCCAAAGATAGACTAAAGATAAGTCATCAGTATAGAAGATCAGTGTAGAAGACACTGGGTGAAGTTGTCTGCTGTGTTCTGGTGCAGTTCATGCATTATTAAGAGAGGGACTTTATCTTTGTGTGATTGTGAGGTGTGGTTGGTATAGTGAATCTCAGTACACAGGGAAAACCTGTATCAATCCAGGTGAGATCCCGCTGGTCAAGGTTTAATTTGAAGAAAATGTCAGAGTAGGTCTGAAAGTGTTGCTGCGAACTCGTTCTTGTATGAATTAAAATCTTTAATTTCATTAGAGGAGCAGATGTTTGTTGAAATTGCTTGCAATTTGTTTTGTGCATAAATTGCTGAGAGAATGCGCTTGTGAGATATGTAAAGGAGGGTGAGCTGCTGCGAGGTGTGGGATTGACATCACAGTGTGCTGTGTTGGTATTGGTCAGTCAGTGTAGAGCCACACTTGTATTGGTTGGATACGTCATAGAGAGCCGCACTGGAATTAGTTGGGATCGCCGAATAGAGAATTGTGGGTGAAAGATCACTGAAAAAGATGGTCCTTTGACACTTTCTCGGTATTGCGCATTTCATTTGAAAACCATTGAACATTTAAGGAGGATGTTCTATGACATGAAACCGCATCTTAGACCTACACAATACGAAGTACTTATTTCCTTGGAATATACAGTTCATCTTAAACAGATAGAGGGATTTCAAAGAAGGGCCACTTGAAAAGATGCTATATGGGATGCAGAACAGAAAACTTAGAGAACTGATTTGTTTGAGGGAACTAGACTGTATCCTGCATTAACAAATGAGGCAGAAGGTAAAGGTAAACGAAAGGATAAGAAAAAGGAGAAGCAGAAAGCTAATACAGAGAATGCACCTGAGGATAGTGATAGCTATTCAAATGAGTCCGTTATAACTGAACTATTGTTAAACTGCTCACCCCCATACAATGTGACTCAAATTGGAGGAGCAAGTAATGTAGATATTGATGAAATGTTTAATTTGCCAACAGCGCCAGCAAATGTAAATTCTAATCCAATGGGAGGGAGTTCAGGATGACAACCCCTTCAAATTCACTTGATCTAAATGCCCTAGATGCACTGACTGTTCCTGTTACAATTGGTCATGTAGTTACTTTGTATAAACCTGGAGTGGTAGGACATACTGCACATACTTTGGCTGTTCTTACTGGAATGAGCACCTCAGGTTGCAATCCTGTGGGCTTGACAATGAGAACAATTCCTCAAACTTCTTTCTGACACAAGGGAATACCTATGTGCTGCGAGTGCAGACTCTACATTAAATCAGACAGGGTTTGACCAACATGGAAGGTTTTCCCAAAGATCTCTACCCATTTTCATGCCCACCATGAATATGCTTCCAAGTGTTAATAACAGTACCCTAAGGAAAGAGAAATGCCTATGGGTTTGTCAAGTTCTGACATGTCCATTTTGAGCTCACCACCTGATGCAAACAGTGGTTCCTTTAGCGGAGAGATCATTCTTAATGCTCCAGTAGAACGATTAGGTCTTACTGCCCGAAACCTCGATGATTGCTTTAGAGGTGTAGCCACCCCGACTAGTAGTAGAAACCCTGGAACAAGTGGAAGAGGTATCTCCCTTCCACTTGTTCCAGGGTTCCCAGAGAGGGAAATAACAATAGATGTGACTAAACAGAAAATATAATTGAAATAAATGATAATTGCAATTCTTCACATTATTATTATCTTGTAAATCTAACCAAAAAGGGTTTCCCGGCGCCTGGCAAAGATGAGGATGTCTAAATTGACAGCTTAAAAGCGAGGTCTTCAGGCCTTTGTGGAATGCAAGTAGTGAAGTGCAATTTCTCAGGGGCTCTGGGGGGAGACTTCACTACTTGGACCCAGGAATGTAAAGGAGCGCCCTCCCATACGTGCCAAGCGAATCCTAGGCACAGTACACAAGGACTGATTCAGTAATCTCAGCATACGTGTGGGCTGATAAGGTACCACCAGATCCTGAATATATTGGGGACCTACTCCGGCTCTGCAGTGGCGTAATGAAAGTTGAGGGTGTCCCCCTGCAAAACACATAGAGGGGCCCCCTCCTAACTCACTCAGGAGCTCTGAGGCTTGGGTATTGTGCTGAGGTGGCCACATGGAGCTCAGGCCCCACCCTGCACTGCAGGGGCTGCGATGGCCTTTGTTATGCTACTGCGGCTCTGGCTTTGTACATTTAGCACAGAATTTTGAATTGTTTACACTTTGTCACCATAAGCCAATGAAGCTCCCGGAATAGGTGTGAGGCTGAATCCTGTTTCAGAAGCTGATACAGAAGTCTAGCAGCTGAATTCTGAACTATTCGCAATCGGTGGATGGAAGAATTATCTATTACAAAATACAAGATATTGCCATAATCTAATCTAGATAAGATTAGAGCTTGGTTCCCTATCCTTTGGGGTGACTGGGGAAGCATTTGAATGATCTTGTTCACCCACTTGAGCACAGCAAAACAGGTGGAGGTAACCTTGACCATCTGAGGCTTCATGGAAAGATTCTCAACCAGCAAAAAACACCCATTTTTAACCTGGAGGGACAAGCCAGGAAGAGCCCCTAGGGATTACGGAGAGTGTTGTGGTCCCCAGAGTTGAAGATTCTTATCCAGGATCATGAAATTGTTCTTATCACCATTGAGCTTGAGTGAGTTATTATTCATCCATGAAGAGATTCGACTCAAGCCCAGGTTAAGAGTGGCCACTCCATGACCCTGTGCAAATGACAAAGAAAAAATATTTTGTGTGTCATCTAAATAAGAAGATGGATTGTCCAAGATTTGAGAAAGATCAACAAAACCGTAGTCCCTTGTCCTGTGGTACCAAGTCCGCCTGTGCTTTTGTATCATCGTCCATGCGAGATCGAGTGGTTCTCCTTCATGGACTTATGCCACGCTTTCTTTTCCCTACCGTTGCATGAGGATAGCCAATTACTCGTATTTCGGTTCGGCAGTCGTGTTTTAGTATGGTACCGAGTTCCACAAGGGTATAGAGTGAGTCCGTCTATGTTTAACCAGATACTTAAAAATAATCTAGAGTCTTTGGTGATGCCTTATCAATTAATTCTGGTCCAATACATTGATGCCCTATTGGTAGCATCAAATACGCAGGAGACTTGTAAACAAGACACAATTGTTGTGTGGAACCACTTTGCTGAGAATGGACATAACATGTCTCTGACCAAGTTGCAGCACTGTCAGAAATAATTTTTCCATCTAGGACATTAAATTGAGAGTGTCACAAGAAAGAACATCACCAATTCTGAAAATGAATCCGCCAACTACCCAAAAAGAAGTCAGGATGTTTTTTGTAATGGTGGGCTACTGTCAACAGTGGATTCCCAACCTTTCCCTAGTAGTCAAGCCTTTACAGAGTCTGACACACAGATATGTGTCAGAACCGGTACAATTGGATTATAGCTGCATATGTGCCTTCTCAGAGCTGAGAGAATGTCTCTTAAAAGCCAGGTCTTCAGACCACTTTCTGCCTGGTGTCTGATGCCATTTTGACAGAAATGCACTGGGTTACTGCTATCCAGGTCCCCAGTGCCAGATCTCTTTCCCTAAACCTGTACAGTTGTTCCCCCAATTAACAATACCATTAGCAGCTCATGTAAGTCCAGAATAAATGATACCCTTGGTACCTAGGGTAAGGAGGCTAAAGAGGATCTCTGAGAGCTGCAGCATGTATTGTGCCACCCTAAGAGAGATCTTGGCACCAACATGCAGGCTGCCATTGCACCTGCATTCCATGGTGCAAAGAAAAGTGACGACATGACACGGCACTCATCCTGTGTGCCATGCCTTCAGACAATGATTGCAGTATAGGTGAGTCAACCCTACAATAGGCCTAACAGCCTAAGGCAGGGTACACTGTACTGCATGTGCAGACATATCTGCATGAGCAGATATGCCCCTGTGGTGTCTAAGTTGATTCTTAAATATTACACGTGGACAGGGAAGCTATTTTGAGTACATGTGCTGGATACTGGTGTTTACGAGTTCCCTAGATACATGATGGCTTCACTGAAACTAGAGATGTTTGACATCTAACATCTCGTATTAATAAGCCCACGCTGAATCCAGTGATGGATTTAAATAATACATGCACCCAGAGAGCACCTTAGAGGTGCCCCCTGAAAACCTACCGACTACTTGTGCACTAGCTGACTGGTGCAGGCCAGCCTGCACCACAGACAGGTTTCTGACCCCCTGCAGGTGACAGACCACGCTCTCTGAGGGCATAAACAGTGCCTGCTCTGGCTGGAGGTGTTTTCATCTCCTGCAAGCACGATGGCTAAGTAATCAGCATATCAAGGCAGGAGGTTTCAAAGGCTTCTGCCTCCTTTGATATGCAACGCAAGGATTCCCCAGACAGGTAAAATGCTGCCCCCTGCCCCAGGCCCATTTGGTACCAGGACAGACAGGAAAGTTAGCTAGTCAGGGGGCGTGTTCCCCTCTCAGGCTAGTACCACCACTATGGTGGGCTACCTGAAGTGGACATGACTTTTAGAATGCCACCATCTTAATTTTGGCAGAATTAGGCTCTCTGGGCCAGGGTTATGCCCACTTCCCACATGAAGTGGTCATATAGAGGGTATAGAGACCCTAAAGGTAAATAGCCCATTGGCTGCTACCTGTCACTCCCCATCACACCCTTAAATTGAGTATTTAGGTGGTGCCCCAGACACCAGAAACCTAGACTCGATGGATCAAGAAGAGAAGACATAGAAGAGCCGCGAGAAAAAGCGAGAACTGAAGACTGCTGTGGACTTTGGGCACCAAACCATGTCTCCCAGCACCAAGTCTTGACAATCAGGATCAGCGACTCGTCCTGAAGCTGACCAGCTTCCAAGACCTAAGGTAGACTGCCAGCCTTCGCAAATTGCCAAGTAATCTCCGTTGGAGTAGAGGAGCTACTCACCTGCAGTCTGCAGGCATTGAAATGCAAAGTCCGGTCTACCGAGTTGGTGCTCCCCGGCCAGCCCAACACAGCAGCCCCATAGGAAGAGGACCCTGTACTTCTGATGGGCAGATGTATGTCCCCCATCAAGTGAGAGGACACCAGGACCAACCGGAGCCGCACTGGTCCAATACCTGGGGGTACCAGGCCGCGTTCAGCAAACAGTGCCCATTAGAGTCCAATCCGGACTCCTCCTGAACGGAGACCGAGCACCCATCGAGGGACATCAGCACCATAGAGACCCACTTCCACAGTGGCCCAGTTGTCCTGGTTTTCCACCCTCAACTGGCAGAGACCAACAGCCGCAAGGATTTAGGGTGCCCAGAACCCAGCCGACGTTTCTACTCTGCACCCGAGCTCCCCAGCCCAGTTACTGATGAATCGACTGTGCCTCCTTGTTCCCGGGTCCCTTGTGACCCAAGTCTACCTTTGGGAGCTCCCAGACTTGTACCCATGTCCCTCGCTGCAGCCCATTTCTAAGTGGTCCACCTTTTTTCCACCAGGATGGTGCACACAGCTACCAACTGGACCAGCACCTCCAAACCCGGACGCCCCAGGCATGGTAACAAGTAACTGCTGGTGGTACTTTGGGACCTTGGCCTCCTACAACCCTAAGTCCCAAAGGAGACCCACAGAAACTGTTTGCAAATAACTGCAAAATATGCCTTTTCTCCCATAGGGAAGAATTGCTGCGTAAAGACGCATGATTTGTAGAGCCTGGAGTGATAGCAGGCCACTTTCTACCAGATGTGAGCACAGTGCACATTTTAGCTTTATCAGAGCCTGTTTCCTGCAAATGCTGTTGTAGATTCGTTTTGGAGTGACCTTTGTTTATCTCACTCACTTTTTCACTCCATACAAGCAACTCACATGAACTCTGAATATAAGCTCATTAGGTTGTACCCCTATCTGTCCTTCTTCCTTTGGGTCTTGTTTTTTCTTCCCTTCTTTTCATTCTTTAATTCTTTGTTTCTTTCTTTATTCTTTCCTCTCTAATGTTCCTTCATTCATACCTCTTTCTTTCTTTTCTTCATTAATTTCTTTCCTTTTTCTTTCTTTCTTCCATTCCTCTTTCCTTCGTTCATTATTTCTTCCTCTCTTTCATTCTTTCATTCTCTCTTTCCTTCTTCCCTTTTTCTTTTGCCTTCCTCTTTCTTGCCTTCATATTTTTTCTTAGTTATCTTCCTTCTTCTTTCTTGCCTTTATCTTTCATTCTTTCTTCCTTGCTTTCCGTTCTCTTTCAGGTTTTCTTTCTTTCTTCTTTCTCAAAGGCAAGAGACAAACAGCCAATGCCAGACCGATTGACTATTTTAAAGTCTGTGTTAGCCAAGACCTTATGATTTCACTAAAATTAAGTGTATAACATAATTACTTATAGGGGTTTTCAGCTAATATTCATCCATTAGACTCTGGTTATGTGCTTAACATTTTTCTTCCACTCACTTCAGCGTGCACCATGGGAAAATGTGTCAGCCATCTTCAGCCAATGGCTGGCTTCACAATGAGTTAGGGCTTGCTGTCATTTCACAATGAGCATGTTCACACACATGTAGTTGCCTTAGCGCCAGCAAGTACTATGGCAGTGGTTTGTATTGTATTGCAGTTGCATTTATATAGTGCTTACTACCCCTGACGAGGCGTTGAAGTGATTTTTCAGCAAGTAACATGCTACTCCAGTACCCATAAAGGATAAGTGGTGAATTAGTATAGTGAAAATATGAAAGTAATTTGAGTGGTGGATATGTTAGTCAGTTATTTGGATTGAGAAGGATAGTGGAGGGATGTAAGAGGGGGAAAGGTTTGCAGGTATATAGCGCTTGCTACCCTTGATGAGGTGTTGAGCGCTTTTTGGCGAGTGGCATGCTACTTCTGAACCCATAAAGGATTAGTGGTGAATTAGTATAGTGAAAATATGAAAGAAATTTGAGTATGCTTATTTGAGACCAACACAACATCTTTGCCTTTAGTGAATGCATTTTTTAGATTGATTAGGGCCTGGCAGCTTCTGAACAATTAAGTTTTGCAAAAACCTTGCCATAACAAAACAAGAATTGCCAAAAGGCTGTCAGCTAACACCAGACCTATTGGCTTTGCCAGTGCTTGTCCGGTGTGCTACCGCTCATGCTACGTGCCTTCAAACATGTATACACTACATGCGGTGATGTACTCTATCTTTTAGCTTCTTAGTACTACTTTCTCCATAGTAGCCCTTTTCTGCAAAATGATAACAAACGCGGTCCTTCGAAGGCTACGATAGAACAGTTGCCGGGGACAGCAGCAGCTGCTGGGAGCCCAGCAGTCAGCTGCTCAGGGCTGCAGGTGGCCGCTCAGCTGTGACTGACAGCGCAGAGGCCGTGACGCCAGCTGGTGGGCGGGGCCTGCAGGCCTTGCTTCTGATGAGGAGGAGGCTGCAGCCGCGCGCTACAGACATTGTTGCCAGATGCATCACAACACAAGGTAGGCAGCGCTGGCGTCCAATGCGAGCGAGGCAGGAGGAGGCGAGCCAGCCTCCCAAACACACACCTTGGAAACAGACCCGGCAGGAGCCTCAGCAGGGGCGGCTTCCCCCCTGAGACTGGCGCGGCGCCCCCCCACCAGGTGAGTGCTTCTTCATAAGTGATGCTCTGACCCGCAGGTCCCTGGCATGGTTAGGGCAGCTGGCTGGATGGAGCAGGACGTGCAAGCGTGTCCTCGCAGCGCCCACAGAGACGCAGAACAGCATCCCGGTAACAACCCGCTCATTGCCAGCCCATGACAGGGGCAGTGGCGGGCACAGCAGCACCCCGACAGCCCCTGGCATGGACCACTCACGGGGGCGACGGGCATACTCCGCGCTGGGCTCAGCACGACAAGATACCCCTTTATTTATGCGCGCGGCCCTGCCTCCGGTAGACACGTCAGATCTTGCATGATAAACCTGCAGTAGGGTTCCCCCACCTGGAACAAATTCTGCTTCACGCTCTGACCTTTTTCGTTGACTGGCATTTAATTCATCTGCTCTATTTTTTTTTTTTTTTACTTTTAGTTTTTTTTGACATAACGCAATTTGCAGGTTGTAAATGTGCTCAACAAAGACGTATAACCTGCAGCATGGGGAGGGGCTTCCTGGACGACAGCCTAGGTTCCAAATGAGTTAATTTCATGCTCTCATCATTTTTTACTAATTTGACACACGCCCTTGCCCCTGTGCAGTACCGTGCTCCGTAGAAGAACACACTGCAAAACATATAGTGTCTCTCCCCCGCCCCCGATAACTACAAATTTGCTTTGTTGTCACGATCTTTTCTGGGCATCATGCTCACAGCCTCCTGTTTCTGGTACATAAACAAACAGAAAGCTGACAATTCAATATGTTAGTGAGTGTCATGGAAAAGGGGGGGCTCTGGGCGCCTGTTCTCGGGGACGTGTACCTGAAAGCGCGCTCCTGCAAATACTGCTGGCTGTGGAGATGGTGCATTGCACATCAAATTTCCTAGAACCCCGTTCCTAGAATCCCCTTACCTCATCCTCGCGCAACGCATCATAACCAGGAGGCGAATCATGAACAGCTGCGCGGGCTCAGAGCAGAGCTGGGCGCTAGTTTTTATGCGCCTGCACATTTAACGGTATAGTTTCACGATTCTCGGACAGCACAGCTCGGAAAGAGGAGAACCCAGCGCCCTGTTTCCGAGCTGCTGCTCTGTCTGTCGGCTCTGCTGGGACCAGCGCAGCTATTTATGATAGGGCTCCAGAATTAAACTTCTCCTAAACTTAACACAACCAAGGGCGCATTGAAATAAAGCGCTACTTTGAAAGCGCAGCTATTTATGATAGGGCTCCAGAATTAAACTTCTCCTAAACTTAACACAACCAAGGGCGCATTGAAATAAAGCGCTCCTTTGAAATGGTTGCATTGTCCGAGAGATACAAAGCTGAATAGATGAAAATGGGCATTTCGATGGTTACCATGGTGGGCGCCGATTGTTAAATAACACATTTAAAACAAGCATTCGCAATGCAATAGGTCTCGCATTAGGAACGTTTGAGCAATTGGCATTGTAAATGAGAAATGTTTTATTTATGTGTTGGTTTTGAAAATAGATGCATTAATAGCATTGTCATTTACAATGCAAATAGCTTAAACTTTCGCAAATGTGACACCTATTGCATTTGTAATGCAATATGTGTTGAGAGTGAGTGAGTCAGTTAGTGAGAGAGAGTGGGAGAGTCGGTCAGTGAGAGTCTGGACAGTGAGTGAGTGAGTAAGTGATTGGGAGAGTCAGTGAGAGAGAGTGGGCGAGTCGGTCAGTGAGAGTCTGTTAGTGAATGTGAGTGAGAGAGAGAGTGGGAGAGTCAGTGAGAGAGTGAGAGTCAGTGTGAGTGAGAGTAAATTGTAAATTGATACTTGTATAGCGCACTACTCACCCGCAAGGGTCTCAAGGCGCTTGTACGAATACCGCTGTGGAACCCATCCTGGCTTTCCCTGTGAGGTGTCTACTCCTGGGCACCCCCAAGGTGGAGGCCAGGCATCCTTAGCGTTGTGGGGGCCGTTGTGGAGATTAAGCAAGCTATTGCCCAGAGTTGCAGAGTGGGACTCCATGATTGGAATAGGCACCGAGGCGAGAATTATCAGGTCCGTGGAATTTTTGAGCCCAAGACCCGCTGAGGCGGGGAATTGAACCCGGGTCCCGGGCTAGACCTCTGCATCAGGGTCTGCCGCTCTAACCATTAAGCCACACTTCTCCACTCAGTCAGTGTGAGTGAGAGAGTCAGTGTCAGTGAGAGTTAGTGTGAGTGTCAGTGAGAGAGTGAGAGTCTGTGAGAGTGTCAGTGAGAGTGTGAGAGAGTGAGAGTCTGTGAGAGTGTCAGTGAGAGTGTGATAGTCAGTGAGAGTGAGTCAGCCATTAATGCAAGGCATTTGCAGGTAGGGTGAGTACTCTAAAGCTCAACTTTCATTGTGACAATGGTTTAAATATACTGCCATTGCCACTGGGTGTTGTACTCATGTCAACATAATTCTGCATCAAATGGCGTTGGCGTTCAGGGATATTTGTGCAGTTTTAAACGTCCTAAAAGCAGTGCTTACAAGGAGTGTGCGATAAAAAAATGTTTGCAGACTTCTTGTCTTAACTTTAAGTTGCGTAGGTTCCAACATTAGTGCTAGGAGTGCGCAGTGTGCGCGTACCAAACTACTATTCAAGAAATAAATATACTTAATATCCTCCTGTGATTGTTACCTTGGGTGGTTGGGGGAGCTGAGCACATACTTATAACTTTGTTAAAGATCATTAAACCAGTGCTTACAAAGGGTGTGTTCGATAATAAAAAACTTTGCACACTTCTTGTATTACATATATTTGTAGATTGCTTTCATAATATAACTTCCCTTGCAAAGTCACCAAATAATAACTTTTGAAAGCTGAAAGAGGAGCACACCGACATCATGCCAAGAACAGCCTCGAAGTGTGTCTGTTAAAACGCACAACGCGAAAATAACAATAAAAAGCTCACGTTTTCCACCCACGCCGTGCATCAAAAGAGTCACAACAGAGCGTGGCAGACGTTTGTTCGGAACTGGAAATAGAGTTGGAGAACATCTGCGCGAGACCTACTGCATTGCAAATGCTTGTTAAGCTATGCGTGAGTGAAGTAATAAGGTCAGAAAACACACAGGGGTGCAGTGTGTGAGGGTGCAGTATGTGAGGGTGTGTTGGACAGGCCCCATGAAGGGCTCGCTCCCTCCCCGCATGACAGGGCCCTGGCACCGGCCTTCCAGGTACTACCCGCAGAAGCAACCCCCAACCCGTCCCCCATGGGACGTCTGCTCCTGGGAATCCCTGTGTCCCTGGCCTGGGCCACCGTCAGCACCCTTGCCCGGGCCAGCCGCCATCTTAGACACTGCACCACGAGGCCGCGTGGCCTCAGCTCGACCCCAACCCCGGGCCTGGCCAGGCCCCGACATCCCGGCACCACCATCCACCCAGGAGGTGAACGGACCACTTGGCCGGTCAATGGGAGTAAGAAGTGTCGATGGCTCTCTCCCGCCAGGTGCCGATCACCCCCAGCCTCCCCGGGCGCTGGCTCCACACCCCTGCTGGGTGTCTGGACTCCCTCATCCCGGACCTCCCGACCTCCAAGAGCGAGGGTCCGGACATCAAAGAGTGCCAGACCTATAACTGAGGCAGCCCCAGAACAGGAAGGCAGTTGTATCCTGGAGTCAAGAGACACCGCGACGAACTCATCTTTGAAGGACTGCTGGCGCTGCCGCAGCCCTGCCTTGTGAACTATTGTCCTGCCTGCTGGCGCTGCCGCGGCCTTCTGCAACCTTCATCCTCGTGGGACCTGCTGGCGCTGCCGCGGCCCGTTGTAACCTTCATCCTCGTGGGACCTGCTGGCGCTGCCGCGGCCCGTTGCAACCTTCATCCTCGTGGGACCTGCTGGCGCTGCCGCGGCCCGTTGTAACCTTCATCCTCGTGGGAGCTGCTGGCGCTGCCGCGGCCCGTTGCAACCTTCATCCTCGTGGGACCTGCTGGCGCTGCCGCGGCCCGTTGCCACCTACGACCTCTTCGGGACCTGCTGGCGCTGCCGCGGTCTGACCCGTCCGAACACCGAGCTCGAGGATTGTGAGCTATCACCGTTCCACCGCCGTACCTACGGGTACCAAGACTGTCCCGCTACCCCCTTCCCTAATAGAGACTAGAATTGAGAGGATCATCGTGTCCTGATCTCATTGTATCGTACTACCTTACTTCAAGAACTGCCTATAAAAGGTGTTAATCTGATCTTCGTGTGGTGTCCATCTGTGGGGGGGAAGTTACTTGTCTGTACGATCGCTGGGGACGGCCCTCACCGGAGGCCTCTCCCCTTGTGCTCGGCCGACCCTCCAGGTCCCCGTCTAACATTGGTGGCCAGCGGCGCGATCCGAACCAACGCGTACCGTACAGATAGTAACTCACCCTACGACTAAACCACAATGACGACCAAAGAGAGCGGATCGGCAGAGAAGTTCCAGATGGAAAAGCTGGAGGAATACAGCCACCGAGAGCTAAAACAATTTTGCATGGACTTAGGCATTGCTACCACCGGGCTAAGCACAAAAGAAGACTTCAAAAACGCCCTAGAGGCCTGGACAGAGACGAATACCGCCACACCCCGGGACCTCGAAGCCCCGGAAGTCAACACCACCCTGACGGAAGAACGGAGAACAGGTCCCTCACGAGAAGAGATCCAGGAGCGGGAAAAAAATAGACTACACGAGCTAGACTTGGCACGGCTCAAATTAGACGGAGAATTGAAGCTGGCGGAACAGAAAATAAACTTAGAACACTTACGGCTCAGAGAAGAGCGAGAGGAAAAACAGAGACAGAGGGATCTCGAAGAAAAAAGACTGGCATACGAACACGAGTGCAAACTAGCAGAGATAGAAATACGCAAACTGAACCCAAACCTAGGGGTGCCCGAGCCACCGCGCTCCCCGGGTACTACCGAACAGAAGGTCCACATCCCCAAGGATGTGGTCCGAGAATACCACCGGAACGACGACATACAGCAGTGGTTCAAGGCCTACGAGATCGCCATGACGGCCCACCGGATCGCTCGAAGTGACTGGGGAGCTGGGCTATGGGGAAGATTCGTCAATGAGGGCCGTGATGCCCTGCTGCAGCTTCCGGACCATCAAATGACGTCCTATGACCACATGAAGGCCGCCCTCCTCAGCCGATATGGGCTCACGCCCGAAATGTACCGCCAGAGGTTCCGCAACTGCACCCGGATCCCAGGTACAACTTGGTTGGAGTACGTAAACTACTTCAGCCGAGCCTTCGAGGGGTGGATCAAGGGTAACAACGTAACCACCTACGAACAACTCTTCAATCTCATTGTGTGGGAGCACCTCTCCAACAACTGTTTCGTCGAACTCAGGCAGCACCTCCTCGACAGTAAATTGACTGAACCACGGCAGCTCGCCACCGAGGCGGACCGGTGGGAGAGCACCCGAGTGGCCCGGAGTGGGCCGAATGAGCAGAACAGATCCAACCAAGGTCATCATCGTCCCCGAGGAGGAGGAGGAGCACCGGGCCGAGGCAGAGACGCTGTCCCGGTCACTCCCGCCAACACCACCCCACCCCCAGCCGGCCGGGGAAACCCCCCGATGCGCCCGGGGTTCCGAGCCCACGTTACGTGTCACCGATGCCAGCGAGTCGGCCACTACGCCAGTGACCCGACCTGCCTGAAGAACCCGGCGCCCGGGCCCCGCCAGGTGGCGGCCGCCGTCCTAGGAGAAGAACAAGTCTCCGAAGACACTGAAGCATACGAGTCGGAGCAGTTCGAGTGGGAACCTGCCGCCATGACCCTGGCCTGCCTAGGGGGAAGAGACATGGTCCCGCGGACTCCCCTGCCAGCCAACACTCGGAAGTACAGCCAATGGGTGAGCATAAATGGGCGCAAGGCCGAAGCCCTGCGTGACACCGGGGCCAGTGTGACGGCCGTCCGCTGTCACCTGGTGACCCCAGAACAAATCCTGCCAAACGTTCTTTGCCCCGTCCGATCGGCAGACAATTCGGAGAGCCTGTGTCGGATGGCCTGCGTCCCCTTCGAATGGGGAGGAGTGTCCGGCATGCTAAAAGTAATTGTCCGCGACGATGCCCCCGTGGACTGCCTCCTGGGGAACGATCTCGAGAGCTCCCCGTGGGCAGCTGTTGAAAGAAGAGAGCATCTGGGGATGTTGGGTCTCCCGGACTGGGCGTGCGTGACCACCCGGTCCATGGCCACCCGCACCATCCCTAGACCGGAAGAACCCGAATGGTCAGCACCTCCTTCCCCGATCGCTCCCGAAGAAGACTCCATCCATACCGACCACCCGGAACCAACCCCAGAGGGGTCCGCACAGCCCCCCGAACTTCCCGACCTGGCTCAGTGGCGTCAAGAAGGGGGCCCACCCAAGAACAATTCCGGCAGGAGCAAAAGACCTGTCCCTCCCTCGAGGGACTGCGACAGCAAGCGCTCGCCCAGGGCCAAGGAGACACCACCGGGGCCCACTGGGTTTATTGGGACAATGATCTCTTGTACAGCGAGCAGAGAATCGCAGAGCTGGGGGCCGGTCGAGTGCTGGTGGTGCCCCTCCGCTTCAGAGACTTCCTGTTGAACTTGGCCCATGATGTCCCCCTGGCTGGGCACCTGGGGCAAGACAAAACCTACCACCGCCTGGTGACTCACTTTTTTTGGCCCAAAATGAGAAATGACGTCTCCAACCACTGCCGGTCCTGCCCGAACTGCCAGGCCAGCGGGAAGAGCGGCCGCAAACTCAAGGCACCCCTACAACCATTCCCCGTGATGACCACCCCGTTCGAAAGGGTGGGAATAGACATTGTGGGGCCCCTGGACCCCCGAACAGCACAAGGGCATCGCTTCATCCTGGTCCTGGTGGACCACGCCACCCGCTATCCTGAAGCGGTCCCCCTTCGTACTATAACAGCCCCAGTAGTGGGTCGAGCCTTAATGGGGATCTTTTCTCGAGTGGGCTTCCCCCGGGAAGTCGTCAGCGACAGGGGTATGAACTTTATTTCAAAGTATATGAAATCCCTCTGGCAGCAGTGCGGGGTCACTTACCGATTCACAACCCCCTATCACCCCCAGGGAAACGGACTGGTCGAGCGGTTCAACCGCACTCTCAAGGGGATGATCATGGGGCTAGAAGAACCCCTACGCCGCCAGTGGGACGTGCTACTACCGTGCCTCCTCTTCGCCTACCGAGAAGTCCCCCAGAAGTCCCTCGGCTTCAGCCCCTTCGAACTCCTGTACGGACACCCCGTTCGCGGGCCTCTCAGCCTAGTGAAGGAGGAATGGGAAATGGCCCCCCTAAAAACCCCTCCAGACGTCTACAAGTACCTCCTGACCCTCCGCAATCAGACCCGGAAATTCAGGGAGATCGCCAAAGCCAATCTTGAGGCCAGTCAAGAGGACATGAAGAAGTGGTACGATCAACATGCCTCCTCCATCGAGTTTGAACCTGGTCAGCAGGTATGGGTGATGTCCCCCATCGAACCGTGTGCCTTGCAGGACAAATGGACAGGGCCCTTCAAGGTGATCGAGCGCAAGAGTCCCGTCACCTATCTCATCGACCTGGAGTCCCCCCGGAACCCCCTCCGGGTTCTCCACGCCAACAGACTCAAACCCCACTTCGTGCGCTCAGAGCTCAGCCTGCTGATGGCTACCGACAGTGGCGCAGAAGGAGACTCCGAGCCCCTCCCTGACCTACTGAGGACCCGTGAAAGAGATGGCTCGGTGGACGGGGTCCGACTCTCCGAGGCCCTGACCCCAGAGCAGCGTCAAGATTGTCGGGCCCTCCTGATGCCGTTCGCAAACCTGTTCTCCCTCGCACCCGGAGTCACCTCCTGGTGCCTGCACGACGTGGACACTGGGGACAGTCCTCCTGTCCGACACCGGGCGTACCGAGTACCGGATCGGGTACGTACATGCATCCAAGAAGAGGTCTCCAAGATGCTCGCCCTCGGGGTCATCGAACCTTCGGACAGTCCCTGGGCCAGCCCGGTCGTCCTGGTCCCCAAGGCCGCGGCCCCGGGCACCACACCTGAGCTCCGATTCTGCATCGACTATCGGGGTCTGAACGCGGTCACCCGAACCGACGCTCACCCTATCCCCCGAGCAGATGAACTAGTCGACCGCATGGGGGCAGCCCGCTACCTAAGCATCTTCGACCTGACAGCGGGCTACTGGCAGATCGGCCTCACCCCCAGGGCCCAAGAACGTTCCGCTTTCTCCACCCCGGATGGGCACTACCATTTCAGAGTGATGCCATTCGGCATGAAGAACGCTCCAGCCACTTTTCAAAGACTGGTGAACCAGGTATTGGCGGGCCTCGAAGAATTCAGCGCCGCCTACCTGGACGACATCGCGGTATACAGCCGCCACTGGACAGACCACCTCCACCACCTCCGAGAGGTCCTGCAGGCCCTCCAACAGGCCGGCCTCACCATAAAGGCCAGCAAGTGCCAAATCGGCCAGGGGTCCGTGACCTACCGCGGACACCAAGTGGGGAGCGGTCTGGTGGCCCCCCTCCAACTCAAGGTAGCTGCCATTCAGTCTTGGCAACCCCCCGAAACACAAACCGAGGTCCGAGCCTTCCTGGGGCTCACCGGATACTACCGGCGGTTCGTGAAGGACTATGGCAGCATTGTGGGGCCCCTCACGGAACTCACGTCTAAGAATCACCCAAAAAGAGTCAACTGGACTCCCGACTGTCAAGCGGCCTTCGAGAAGCTGAAGGCCGCCATGTGCACCGCTCCTGTGCTCCAGGCCCCCGACTACAGCCGCGAGTTCATCGTTCAGACCGATGCCTCCGACCATGGTATTGGGGCCGTCCTCTCCCAACTGAACCCCGAAGGAGTCGACCAACCAGTGGCCTTCATCAGCAGACGCCTACTGCCCCGAGAACAGCGCTGGAGCACCATTGAGCGAGAGGCCTTCGCAGTAGTATGGGCCCTCAAGAAGCTCCGGCCTTACCTCTTCGGAACCCACTTCCGGGTACAAACAGATCATCGGCCCCTGCAATGGCTCATGCAAATGCAGGGGGAGAACCCCAAACTATTGCGATGGTCCATCTCCCTGCAGGGGATGGACTTCACTGTAGAGCATCGCCCTGGTCAAGACCACGCCAACGCGGACGGCCTGTCCCGCTTTTTCCGCCTCGACGAGGAAAGTCCCCAAGAGGATGGGTGACTCTCCCCGCCTTCAGCTGGGGGGGACGCATGTTGGACAGGCCCCATGAAGGGCTCGCTCCCTCCCCGCATGACAGGGCCCTGGTACCGGCCTTCCAGGTACTACCCGCAGAAGCAACCCCCAACCCGTCCCCCATGGGACGTCTGCTCCTGGGAATCCCTGTGTCCCTGGCCTGGGCCACCGTCAGCACCCTTGCCCGGGCCAGCCGCCATCTTAGACACTGCACCACGAGGCCGCGTGGCCTCAGCTCGACCCCAACCCCGGGCCTGGCCAGGCCCCGACATCCCGGCACCACCATCCACCCAGGAGGTGAACGGACCACTTGGCCGGTCAATGGGAGTAAGAAGTGTCGATGGCTCTCTCCCGCCAGGTGCCGATCACCCCCAGCCTCCCCGGGCGCTGGCTCCACCCCCCTGCTGGGTGTCTGGACTCCCTCATCCCGGACCTCCCGACCTCCAAGAGCGAGGGTCCGGACATCAAAGAGTGCCAGACCTATAACTGAGGCAGCCCCAGAACAGGAAGGCAGTTGTATCCTGGAGTCAAGAGACACCGCGACGAACTCATCCTTGACGGACTGCTGGCGCTGCCGCAGCCCTGCCTTGTGAACTATTGTCCTGCCTGCTGGCGCTGCCGCGGCCTTCTGCAACCTTCATCCTCGTGGGACCTGCTGGCGCTGCCGCGGCCCGTTGTAACCTTCATCCTCGTGGGACCTGCTGGCGCTGCCGCGGCCCGTTGCAACCTTCATCCTCGTGGGACCTGCTGGCGCTGCCGCGGCCCGTTGTAACCTTCATCCTCGTGGGACCTGCTGGCGCTGCCGCGGCCCGTTGCAACCTTCATCCTCGTGGGACCTGCTGGCGCTGCCGCGGCCCGTTGCCACCTACGACCTCTTCGGGACCTGCTGGCGCTGCCGCGGTCTGACCCGTCCGAACACCGAGCTCGAGGATTGTGAGCTATCACCGTTCCACCGCCGTACCTACGGGTACCAAGACTGTCCCGCTACCCCCTTCCCTAATAGAGACTAGAATTGAGAGGATCATCGTGTCCTGATCTCATTGTATCGTACTACCTTACTTCAAGAACTGCCTATAAAAGGTGTTAATCTGATCTTCGTGTGGTGTCCATCTGTGGGGGGGAAGTTACTTGTCTGTACGATCGCTGGGGACGGCCCTCACCGGAGGCCTCTCCCCTTGTGCTCGACCGACCCTCCAGGTCCCCGTCTAACAGGGTGCAGCGTGTGAGGGTGCAGTGTGTGTGAGGGTGCAGTGTGTGTGAGGGTGCAGTGTGTGTGAGGGTGCAGTGTGTGTGAGGATGCAGAGTGTGTGAGGGTGCAGAGTGTGTGAGGGTGCAGTGTGTGTGGCCTAAAGTAGTGTGAGGGCGCAGTGTGTGTGTTGTGGCACAGTTAAATACATGTTTATGCCTGAATGCTCTTTATGTTTTATAAGGAATGTAGCACTTTGTTTCTTTGTTTGGTGATTGTGTTATAGTTCTATTTTATGTCCCTAACAAATACAGGAAATTTTAGTGATAAATAATAGTGAAAAATGCAGAGAGGTGTTTCCAATTGTGTGTCATTTGTTATTGCTTAAAAAACGAGGGATATAATTGAAGTAATAATGAGTGCGGTAAAGAAACATGGTTGCAGTGTGTGATGGTGCAGTGTGTGAGGGTGCAACGTGTATGAGGGTGCAGAGTGTGTGGCCTAAAGTAGTGTGAGGGTGCAGTGTGTGTGTGTTGTGGCACAGCCAAATGCATGTTTATGCCTGAATGTTTTTCTTTAATAAGCAATGTAGCAGTTTGTTTCTTTGTTTGGTGATTGTATTGTGTAATGGTACCATTTTATGTCCATTACAAATACAGGAGATTTTAGTGATAAATAATAGTTAAAACTGCAGAGAGGTGTTTCCAAATGTGTGTAATTTGTTATTGTAAAAAAACGATGGATATGAGTGAAGTAATAATGAGTGCGGTAAACAAACAGGGGTGCAGTGTGGTAGGGTGCAGAGTGTGTGAGGGTGCAGAGTGTGTGAGGGTGCAGAGTGTGTGAGGGTGCAGAGTGTGTGAGGGGGCAGAGTGTGTGAGGGGGCAGAGTGTGTGAGGGGGCAGAGTGTGTGTCCTAAAGTAGCATGAGGGTGCAGTGTGTGGTTGTGTGTGTGGTTGTGTGTGTGAGGGGGCAGAGTGAGGGGGCAGAGTGTGTGTCCTAAAGTAGTGTGAGAGCGCAGTGTGTGGTTGTGTGTGTGCTTGTGTGTGTGCTTGTGGTTGTGTGTGTGTGGTTGGGTGTGTGGTTGTGGTTGAGTGTGTGTGTGCTTGTGTGGGTGGTTGTGTGTGGTTGCGTGTGTGCTTGTGATTGTGTGTGGTTGTGTGTGTGTGTGCTTGTGGGTGTGTGTGGTTGTGTGTGTGGTTGTGTGTGGTTCTGTGTGTGGTTGTGTGTGGTTGTGTGTGTGGTTGTCTGTGTGGTTGTGGTTGTGGTTGTCTGTGTGTGGTTGTGTGTGTGTGTGTAGTTGTGTGTGTGGATGTGGCTGTGTGTGTGGTGTTGTGGTTGCGTGTGTGTGTGTTTGTGTGTGTGGTTGTGTGTGTGGGTGTGTGTGTGGTTGTGGTTTTGTGTATCTCCACAGCGTTTAATCCAGCACTGGGTGCAAAGGGTTCCACCACTAAAGACTCTTCTGTGTTAGCCCCTTTCATGTCATGTTACTCTGGCCCTGAACTTCAGCACTCTTTTTGATTTGAAAAATGAACCGGACAACAATTTTTGATAGACATTTCTTGGTTCATTGTAAGAAACCTGCAAAGTAAACACAAATACAATTGATGTGTGAGCACACAGACTAAATCTGTTACAGTCGCAAGCATTTTTTTATAGAGATGTGTCTTGCTTTTTGCAACAACAAAAACACAACACTTATTTGCCTGTGCGGATTCTAAGGCCTTCTTTCCCCCATTTGCATCCATGATCCTCTGCAAGAAGCACTAACTAGGACTGCCAACCTAACCGATGTTTATTCTTTTTTGCGAAAGATGTACGCAGTGTTTCTAAAACGCACAGCAGTGGCTTGTTAAAGTTATTACTTGAAAAAAAGAAACCTATTTTCAAGTTGTTGTTTAAACGTGCTCACTCCTCGAGAAATATACACAACACAAGAACTAAAACACCTCAAAAAGTAAGAAACGTCATGTCCTGTTGTAAGTGTGCTAGCGGACAAGCTGGTGTCTGTCTGGCAGAGCACGCCTAATTCTCAAAGGGTTCTCCGAGGTACGAACGTTAACAGGATGTTTATAGCCAAAATAATACTAAAATGAATCCTATTTCACTCTGCGTGCTCAGAAAAGTAAAGATTTGCAATTGAGTATCACTTTCGCCAAGCAGCTCATGAACAAGGAAATAGAAGTCAAAAGGGCAAGCAGCGACATTGTAGGTCCTTTATCTGAAACATAAACATTGCTAGAGCTCATTTCGACCAAATTAACTTTCTCAGATCTGGGATGTTAGTATTCCTGTAGGGCATTGAGCAAAGAGCGCTATGGAGCAGGGAGAGGCAAGTCATCCAGTAAGGTGGGGGGGGGGGATTCTTTTAAATACACTGCTACCGTTCTGGTTAAATATTATTCGGCACCACGTTTGCCTGAGTGATACCAGACACAACGAGGGTCCAAGATATGCATGTGCCTAAGCGAGGCGCGTCGGAGAGCGAGGCTGACCAGGATGGGAGGGGTTACAGCAAGCAGAGGAGCCGGATTACGGCCACAGTTTGCAGTGAAATGTAGGCCAACAAATAAGGTAGGGAGAAACCTGTTTTTGCACACTCTGTGCTGGGGGAGGGGAAGGGCCATTAAAGGAAGGGGGCGTAGAGGAGCCTGTGAGTACTCGTGGTCCAATTAATTCAAGGCAAAAAATCCAGAGTTTAAAGAAAATTACCCGAAATGTTGGAAGCTACGATTTTTATGTGTAAGTGTGGCTCACTACTTCAAAACAATTCTGGAAATATGCCACGGGAAAACAAGGACTGGGCGAGGAGGGGGGAATGCCAGCAGGAAGGGAGGGGGTGGTAAAGCAGCTGGGGTGTTGCTTGTAAACAACAAGCTCTCGGCATTGCGTGGTGGGGCGGGGGAGCGGCATTGCGTGGCAGGGGCAGGGGCAGGGGAGCGGCTTCCTTTGAAGTCTGATGCAATGTGCACGTGCCCGGATCACATGCACTGTAGGCAATCCGCCTTTGGGCGCATTTTTTCAGAGCCCTTACTTTATATCTCGCCAAGCATTCTAACGGGGTGGCTTAGGCTCGACCTAAAAAAAGTGCATGTGTTATGGAAAAGGCATGACACTTTTTTGTACACCTGGCCTCCCTTCCACCATTTATTTGAAGATTATTTCTATTTTCTGCGTGCGGTTCTAATCACTCAGTTTTCCCCTAGTTTCTGCTGCTTGCCTAGCTTTAGGTAATCAGGTTTTATTATGAGATTATAGAATTTACTTCTCTCACAGTGAAGGGTGCTTGAGTGAAGTTCTGTAGTGTTTGCTTGAGTGAAGTTAGGTAGTGTTACTGAGTGAGGTCTGATCACTTCTGCTGCGCAGAATTCCTTTGAATTTTGCCATACAAGCTATCTTTGGTTTTATGAGTGCATACGACTAACAGGACCTCAATCAAGATGGATTCGTTTTACTAGAGTGTGACGGGCTGGTTACCTGAAGAGTATCTACAAAGTACCTATCTGTTTAATGTTAATATTTATGTGTGTGTGTGTGTGTATATATATATATATATATATATGTATATATTACCCACTGGCGGTCACCAGTAGGTAGTTATAGTTAGGACCTATTTTCCATAGGAAATCCACAACATTCTATTTCCAAAAACTTTTGCTCCAGTCGAAGAATCTTCACGAAATTTTCAAAACTCATGGGGCGCTCCATTCCGCCCCTATCCTGAAAGTCTCGGGGTGATTCGTCAAGCGAGAACTGAGAAAAAAGGGGGGTCGCAAAACGTGTTTTCCTCATGCAATTTTCCATTGGAACCTTTAGCTGCAGCTACAGCCCGAACTGCTGAATGGAATTACACCAAATTTGCCAAAGAGGTAGTCCTTAGTTCAGACTTGTGCCTTTTTGTTAAATTGTGTAAATCCGTTCAGTAGTTCCTGAGAAAATCAAAATTAAAATCACATATATCTGTGGCTGTGCTGCATCCGCGCACCCTCCCGATGACAAGCTGTATGCTAATTGGCTGTCAACACTCCAAACCAGGAAGTGTTGGCAGCCATCTTGTGCCTCGGTAGAAACACCCTGACCCCCTGGGCCTGCTTAGGGGTTCCCAGAAGGACCCCCAGGGCCCAAAAAAAAATAATATTTTTTTAAAAATCGGCAAAAAAAAAACAAAGCGCAGGATCTTGCGCTTCCTTGGTAATTAGCCCCCGGGGGGGTCAAATCCCGGTGCTTTTTTCAATAATGTGTGGGAGGCTCTCAGGCCACCCAGCCCCGGGGACCGCCACCCCCTGGGCTTCAAAAATGAATGGTTGGGGGGCTCAAAGGCCCCCCCAAGCCCCGGGGACTGCCACCCCTGAGGCTTTTTAAAAATATGTGGGGGTGGCTCACAGCCCCTCCAGCCGACCGTCACACCCCAGGGCTTTAAGAAAAGATTGGCGAGGGCTCACGGCTATTTGTGTGCAGTTTAGAAAGTTGTGCTTTATAGACCTACTTTCACTTAAATTTGTGTTTAACCTGTACTGTAAATAATGCTTCCTCACGATCGATAGGGTCTGAAAGCTGCCTCTGCTCTATTCTGCCCCTGATTCATTGTTAGGTTTCATTGCATGGTACTTACCTGAGCCATTGATGAGCTAGACCTCCATTCTGTGTGCAAGAACACTTCAAATTTCATAATACCTCAGAGACACAACTCAAAAAAGCCAATACACGCTTAAAATGCCCTTAAAACAAAAGAGTGCTTGTTCTTTAACCCTGTTAGTAGCACTGACAGAACATCAGAAACGAAAAGATAGTGTGGACAGGATATTGTGTCAAAAATGTTGAGGGCCAAAACATCGAGAAGGCAAGTGCAAATAGGCATGTATAGATTTACTATTTTTAACTCCACATCTAAGTACCTTAAACTTACTGTCAGAAATAGGGGTATCTAGTTGGCAGAGGTAGGTACCTTTGTCCAAGTAGGGACCCTTGCTTCTAGTCAGGGTAAGGGGGATACACATTCTTGATAACCCCTGTTCACCCCCTTGGTAGCTTGGCACAAGCTTACAGGCTTATCCCAAAGGCAATGTTTAACGTATTTGTACTAAAAATACACAGTAATACAGTGATAACACCACAAATGGACACCACACCAGTTTAGAAAACTAAAGCATCTTTATCTAAACTCAACAAGACCAAAATGACAAAAATCCAACATGCATGTAGTAAAATAGCAATCAAAATAGTAATTTCAAGAATAAAGCTTGTAGAAAACAAATAGCCCCACCTGGGGCTGTTACGACGTTGTGACAGAAATAAATCCAAAGTACGGCGCAGACCGCGAGGTGCATGGCGCCAGGCACGGAGTTACACGGACCTTTAAACAGACAGTACCATTGGATAACGTCGGTGCCGAGGCCAAAGCCGGCTCCCTGGCTGCCACGGGGACGCCAGGCGTCGTATCCGCGAGGAGGCATTGTGTCGAATCCAGGACAGGGGAAGTCGGTTGCATTGGTTGTGAGGTGTCGGTTCTGGTGAGTTGATGCAAAGTCGGCGAGTTCGTGGAGTCACCGTCGGTGATTATCGGTGCTGCGATAACAGGATGCAGATGCTGGCAATGATGGAGTCGGTGCGAGTGCTGGTGTCGGGAAATGCCGATAACTGCAGGCGTCAGCAGGCATTGTGCCCCTGGCCTCATTGCAGGGCACGGTGTTACAGCTGCTTCGCTGACGGCATTGGAGACAGGTTTTCTTGCTTCTTTCATGTTGCCTCAATCTCTCAACAGCAGAAACAACCTCCAGAGGCCCAAAACTGGAATAGGGAGCTCCTGGCAGATCAGAACTCTCAGCAACAGAGTTCAGAGGAGTTGGGGGTGAAGGCTGTGTGTCTCTGAGACTTCAGAACAGGAGCCCAGCACACACATGCCCTTTTTTTCCACAGAGTTTTATATAGCGCAAACTTGACCCAAATCAGGTATCAGAGCGCTTTACAGAGCACCAGTTGCATTACATGAGGACACATTCATTTTTGTTAGGCAGGGGGAGATTAAGTGATTTGCCCAGAATCACAGGATGTTCAGCGTCATTGCAGAGACTCGAACCCAGTTCCCCAGATTCGAGGTCGACCGCCCGAGCCGTTAGGCCAACTCCTCTCCCCTTGGAGATTCTTCTTCAAGCAGGTTCTCAGGAAAGTTTCAGTTTTTGTCCTTTCCTTGGCAGAAGCAGCAACTGTAGGCGAACCTCATACAGCACACAGAAAAAAGTGGCAGTACTCCTCCTCACAGCTCCCCAGCTCTTCACCGTGGCAAAGGTTCCTCTTGAGTTGAGAGTTGATCTATATTTCTGAGGTTTAAGGTCCACTACGTATACCCCATTTTGTCTTTGTTCTTCTTTTTGCAAGGGCCTCTGAGCCCAGTCCAACCAGTTCTGTCCTCACCGGTGGAGTATGACCATAGGGTAGGAGACAGCATAGTGCAAGGGAGACAGGCCCTATTCAGGTGCAAGGAAAACTCCTCCCACCACTCTAGATGAAGCCAAGGTCTATTCAGCTCAGCTCTGAGTCATCCAGGAAGGGCAGGCACACCTCAACCCCCAGTGGCTGTCCACAGTGAATGCTCACTCCAAAACCAGACAGTCAATTCAAAAACAGGCAGAGGCACACAGAAAAGTGCCATTTTCAAACACACAATTTAAAAACCACTTCAGACCTCTCAAAGTGAGGTTTGAGGCGGTTCATGTGCAGGACCCTCAAAGGGTTCCGGGGAGCCTGCAAGTTTACCAAGTAGGTTACTTCACTCTTGAGCTCCACCACCTCAAATGGACCACTCCGGTGAACAACCTTTACAACGAAACTTTTACAACGTACTACCATTAAAACGCGGTCATTACAACGCAAACTTTTACAACGCATTGCGCTGGGGGGGCGCTCTAGGATAGGGAATAAGTTTAATTTCTATCCAACACCTTCCCTAGTGTCCACGGGGACTGGAGTTGGAATAGAAAATGAAACTTTTTACTATCCAGCACCTCTAAGCGCTATGCGTTGTAAAGGTTTGCGATGTAAAAACTGCGTTGTAAAGGCAGGCGTTGTGATAGCCTGCGTTGTAACGTAATACATCCGGACCACTCCTCATGTCTTAGAGCCCAGAGGGTTCCATTTGGTGCCATCACCCACACTTTTGGGCCAGGTTGAAACTCAACCAGAGTGGTATTCTGGTCGTACCATAATTTCATCTCCTCCTGGCTGGCTTCCAGGTTCGCCTGAGTGAGTTTCCTGAAGCGTTGAGTCTGGTTCCTGAAGGCCAGAATGTAGCTGAACACATCTTGGGTGTGTGGGGGGGTCTTACCAGGAGTTTTCTCGCAGCCCTCCTTCACCAGACTCAGAGGTCCTCTCACAGGGTGTCCATACAGTAATTCAAAGGGACTGAACCCCAAGGATTTCTGTGGTACCTTCCTGTAGGCAGACAACACTCAAAAACCAGACAGTCAATCCACAAACAGGCAGAGGCACACAGAATGGTTAAACAAGAGAATGCCTACTTTCTATGAGTGGCATTTTCTAACACACAATTTAAAAACCACCCTTACCAAAAAGATGTGTTATTAAATTCTGAGTTCAGAGAGCCTAAACTTTATTTCTCTATCTTGTCCCAATGGGGAGTTATACTTGTAAGATGTTACAAAGTATCTCTCATGTTATCCCAAGGGGCAGGTTGCCTTTTGATAGAGAAAAACAAAATTCACTGTATTTCACTATCAGGACATGTCACACACACCAATACATGTCCTACCCCTGCCCATGGGGGTACCTTGAGCTTACCATAGGGATGCCTTACATGTAAGAAAAGGGAAGGTTAGGGCATGGCAAGTGGGTGCACTTGCCAGCTCGACATGGCAGTTTAAAACTGCGTGCAGACACTGCAGTGGCAGGTCTTAGTTACCTTTTCAGGGCTACTCATATGGGTGGCACAATCAGTGCTGCAAGCCCACTAGTAGCACTTGATTTACAGGCCCTGCACTTTACTAGGGACTTACCAGTAAATCAAATATACCAATCAGGGAGAACCAATTGTAATAACAATTTGCATAGGGAGCACTTTCACTTCGACACTGATCAGCACTGGAAAAGTGCCCAAAGCAACTGAGCCAGAAAAAATGAAATCCCGCACAGCATCACAAATGCAGGCGGTAGAGGCAAAAGGTTTGTGGAAACTACGCCAAAGATGCCAAGTCTAACCCTTACCGTCTCGAGATGTTTGTCCTTGATAATCTTGATACAATATTTGGTCTAAACACCCCCCCCTGTGATGCAAGACGGATCACTGAAATAATATCGAGGGACAGAATATCGACCAACAAAAATATCGTTGACAAAATATCGAGAGACAAAATATCGAGTTTCTATCTACAAACAGGTAAGTACAAAAATATCGAGTTAAAAATATCGTTTACAAAAATATAGTTGTAAAAAATATCGACTTTAATAAAAACAATGTTTAATTACATTAATATAAAAAATTAATTACTAAAATATACTTAACAATACTTAAAATAACTTTTAATAATTAAATAATTAATGAAAGTAAAAAAATAATATTTTTTTAATCATATTTCTTAAAACATATATATATATAGTAACAAAATTTAATTAAATAATAGCCAATATTATTAACGTACAAATACAAAAGAGTAAAAATTACTATTCCCACTCCAGTGGGTGCAACAGTAGGGAAAGCGTTGGATAGCGTAGGGGTTAAAATTACTATTCCCACTCCAAAGAGTGCAACAGTGGATATATGACGTTACAACGCAACTTTTACAACGCACTACCATTACAACGTAAGTATTGGTAAGTATATAATAATTTTTATAATTTAAATTATTTAAAATTAATTTAATATAATTTAATTTAATTTCATTTCATTAAATTAAATTAATGTAAATTTAATTTTACTTTATTTTTACACTGTACCCCTGTACCCCAAAAACCCAAAACTGACCCTGAACCCTAAAAAAACCCTTTACCCAAAAACCCAAAACTGACCCTGAACCCTAAAAATACCCCTTTACCCAAAAGCTAAAAACTGACCCTTAACCCTAAAAATACCCCTTTACCCAAAAACTAAAAACTGACCCAGAACCCTAAAAATACCCCTTTACCCAAAAACTAAAAACTGACCCTGAACCCTAAAAAATACCCCTTTACCCAAAAACTAAAAACTGACCCTGAACCCTAAAAATACCCTTTTACCCAAAAACCAAAAACTGACCCTGAACCCTAAAAATACCCCTTTAATTTAACATAATTAGCAATTAATCAATTACATTAAATTAATTACCAATTACATTTTAAATAATTAACAAATATTTTTAATTAACAATTAATTAAATATTACTACCAATTATTAAATTTACATATTTAATTAATTATAATTAAATTACTTCCCACCCTATTCCCCTATAAACCCACAACCCGCTACAGGAAATAAATTATTTAAATTTACACAATTAGCAATTGATCAATTAAATTAAATTAATTACCAATTAAATTTTAAATAATTAACAAATATTATTTAATTACCAATTAATTAAATATTACTACCAATTAATACATTTACATATTTAATTAATTATAATTAAATTACTTCCCACCCTATTCCCCTATAAACCCACAACCCGCTACAGGAAATAAATTATTTTAATTTACATAATTAGCAATTAATCAATTAAATTAAATTAATTACCAATTAAATTTTAAATAATTAACAAATATTATTTAATTACCAATTAATTAATTATTACTACCAATTAATAAATTTACATATTTAATTAATTATAATTAAATTACTTCCCACCCTATTCCCCTATAAACCCACAACCCGCTACAGAATAAAATTACACAATAATTAAAAAAAAATCATTAATTAAAAATAATTATAACATAAAATGACACTTTTCACACATATTATAACATAAAAACACTATAAATAATTAAATATTATTTAAAAAACGATATTTTTTACTATCTAGATTATATACTTGGATATTTTCACTTTCTATATTATTTACAGTCGATATTACTTCACTTACCTTAAAAACGATATTTTGGCTGTCGATATTCTGTCCTGTCGATATTTTGTCCAAACGATATTTAAAACTCGATATTCTGTCCAAACGATATTTTGGAGTCGATATTATGTCTGTGCACCATGCAAGTCACAACCCCCAGAAGTAAAATTAAGTTAGAAGAAAAAAATTAAAAGCAACATTCTAGGATAAAGATAGCACCAGCCATAGTGGCATCCTCTGTCATGGTTATGACCCTACTGCACCACACACCACACCATACCATACAATGGTTTCCTATAGATGGGAAACATTAGTTACATTGTTATTGGCAATACAACATAATGTTTAAGTAATCCTAATCTAAATAAAGTATCTAAAAAACGAGCAGTAGCTGGCACTGCAAACTGAAGAGAACAATTTTTGTGAATGTCGTGTAAAACAGACTCGTTTGGGCTGCTCTAATGTAGAAGTGAATGAAAGACTAGTTTGGACTAAACAATTTAATTAAAGGCAATTGTACAGCAAAAGCCAATCACTGCAAAGTCCTTTATTATTAATCCAGAATTCCTCAAGTGAGGTTTTAGTGGAGCAGCATAGTGTACTTTTTTAGCAGCACTTTCTGCCAGGATCTTTCATTTATTGCTACCTGTAATCACTGCTGAACTAATCCCAGCCTCCTCTAGTGTTTCCAAGGGCCTCCTCTTGTGTGTCCAAGGGGTATGAACATGATGCCATAAACATTACTGTTTACCTGTGGATTATTAGTGTTTATTTGTACGGACAGTTTTTTTTATTCTTTTAACCATTAAACAGGATTAAAAATATACAAGCATCCCAGTAAATGTTTCCAAATAAAACCCCAAATGCATTTACATTTAGCTGGATCGCTTTATTTAAGGCTGAACAATTCCTTGAGTAACAAACTCAACAGCATATGCTACTGTTAGCTTGCACTATGATACCTGTGGGCTGCCCATTCGATCTAGGAATATGAAGTTACAGCAGGAGCAAAACCCTGACGCCCTCATGAGTTTACATAGTTTTGACTGTGTGCCCTTTCCCAGCTCCTGGAGGCTGTTGAGGGACTAAGTCTGGAAAAAGGGGTAATTCGACTGATGATGGTTTGGGTCATAAAGCTGCTGTGTCTGGCACTATTTCCTTCCCACCCCCTCTTTTGAGAAGAGGGGTTTTCTTAGGAGTTGGGCGATTTGAGAGCCTAGCATCCTTGGTCTTGATGTTCAGAGCATCAGCAAGATTTGTTTGTGGAATCTCCAGTGCATGGGTCACCAGATGCATGCATTAGAGGCAGTGCCCTACCTGTAAATATGGTATCCAACATCTGCGGAGAGAAGTGAGAACACACATGTAGACGTACACTTGCTCTCAGGGATGGACTGGGAACTAAAAGCAGACTTGGCAAAAATGTTCAAACCAGCCCTACTCCCTCCCCACTTGCTATTTTATCTTTTCAAAGTGTCTCCACCTTGCCGTGCACACTGCATCACTGGAACCAAGCTGTACCTAGCTGATGAGCCTATAAGTAGGGTGGAACCAGTCCTGGGTTGCTTTCAAATTTTGAGGGGACCTGCCTTGGCAGTTTGGGCTGGACTGTTCCTATTGGAGCAGGGTCAAGACTAATTTGCATATAACTGGGTCAAAACTGAGGTGGCATGGTGTGCAGAATAACAATGGATTGGAATGCGATTCAAGCGATTGCCAGTGGCTGAGATTATTTCAAGCATTCCATTCATAGCTGTTTTGTATCAGCCTAAGTTGGATGGGTATGCCCAGACATGGGTCGATTGCACACTGTGTCACTGGAATGAAGCTGTACCCAACTGATGAGCCCATAACTAGAGCAAAACTGATCCTGGGTCGCTTGTTATTTCAGTTCAGGTAGGACCTGGCTTGGCACTTTGGGAAGGGCTATGCCTATTGGAGCAGGATCAATACTGATCTGCATAAAGCTGAGTTCAAACTGAGGTGGCAGGGTGTGCAGAATAAAGGTGGGTTGAGCTGCGGTGCAAGCGATTGGCAGTCAATGAGATTAATTCAAGCATCAATCAATCAGGATTTTATAGAGTGCGCTACTCACCCGTTAGGGTCTCAAGCTGCTGGGGGGTGGGTGTGAGCAGCTCCGTAGGGGTCATTCGAAGAGCCAGGTCTTGATATCCTTCCTCAATTGGTGCAGTGTTGGGCTTCGCCAGAGGTGAAAGGGATGATTGTTCCAGGTCTTGACTGGAAGGTAGGAGAAGGACCTTCCACCTGCTCTGGTCCTGTAAAAGTGTGGGACAGTGGCTAGGGAGAGGTCGTCTGAGCGGAGGTTTCTCTTGGGAGCATGGAAGTAGAAACAGTTGTTGAGGTATTGGGGTCCGGTGTTGTGTAGGCCCTTGTATGCATGCGTGAGCAGCTTTAAAGTTATTCTTCTTTTGACAGGAAGCAAGTGGAGGTCGCAGACGTGTTGGGTGATGTGGTTGTACTGTGGGATATCGAGGATTAGTCTGGCTGCGGCGTTCTGGGTTTTGCACAGGAATTTTTTTTGATTCCGGATGAGAGGGCTTAGCTGTAGTCCATTCTGCTGGGGATGAGTGTGTGAGTGATCGTTTTCCTGACGTCTATATGAGCCCCCTCGCGGCCATCGCACGCCAACACAACCTCAGCATAATCTCCTACGCCGACGACACCCAGCTGATCCTCTCCCTGACCAACGACCCCGCCGCCGCCAGAGCCAACCTGCACGAAGGGATGAAAGAGGTAGCCGAGTGGATGACGACCAGCTGCCTGAAACTGAACTCAGACAAGACGGAGGTCCTCATCCTGGGCTCTTCTCCCTCCGCCTGGGACGACTCCTGGTGGCCTCCCGCCCTGGGCACCGCACCCAAACCGACAGACCACGCACGCAACCTGGGCTTCATCCTGGACTCCTCCCTCTCCATGACCAGGCAAGTCAACAACGTCTCCTCGGCGTGCTTCAACATCCTACGCATGCTACGGAAAATCTTCTGGTGGATCCCCACCGAGACCAGGAAGACCGTCACCCAGGCCCTCGTCACCAGTCGACTGGACTACGGCAACGCCCTCTACGCCGGTACCACCGCCAAGCTCCAGAAGAGACTCCAGCGGATCCAGAACGCCTCAGCCAGGCTCATCCTCGACATCCCACGAACCAGCCACATCTCCGGACATCTGAGAGACCTGCACTGGCTCCCCGTCAACAAAAGAATCACCTTCCGCCTCCTCACCCACGCACACAAAGCCCTACACGACCAAGGCCCGAGCTACCTCAACAACCGAGTCAACTTCTACGCTCCCAAACGCCACCTCCGATCAGCCAACCACGCCCTCGCCGCCGTCCCCCGCATCCGAAGAGCGACTACAGGAGGAAGGTCCTTCTCCTACCTGGCCGCCAAGACCTGGAACTCCCTCCCGACCGACCTGCGCCTGACCCAAGACCACCTCTCCTTCAGGAAGAAGCTGAAGACCTGGCTGTTCGAGCAGTAGCGGCACCCCCCTCCCCCCAGCGCTTGAGACCCTACGGGTAAGTAGTGCGCTCTATAAATGTCTTTGATTGATTGAGTGGGATCCACTTGAATGTCTTGCGTAGTATGCGGAAGGTGTTGAAGCATGCAGAGGAGACGGCGTTTATCTGGCGATTCATGGTGAGTGATGAGTGTAGTATGATGCAATGTTACGTGCATGGTCCATTGGGGGTGGGTGGGTTTCCAAGGGTGGGGGCCACCAGGTATCATCCCATGCAGAGGAGGTGTAGCCGAGGATGAGGACTTCTCCGAGTTGAGTTTCAGGCAGCTGTTCCTCATCCAGGTTGTGACATCCTTCATCCCTTCTTGGAAGTTGTGCCTGGTGATGTTGGGTTCCTTGGTGTGGGAGAGGATGAGCTGGGTATCATGGGTGTAGGAGATGATGTTGAGCCCATGGTTTCTGATGATGGTTGTGAGGGGCGCCATGTAGACGTTGAATAGGGTAGGGCTGAGGGAGGATCCTTGGGGAACTCGCATCTGATCTCTGTCGGTTCTAAGAGGAAGGTCAGGAGTCTTATTCTCTGTGTTCTGCCTGTAAGGAATGATCGTAACCAGTCTAGGGCCTTCCCTTGGATGCCGGTGTCGTGGAGTCTGATGGCTACTGTGTGGTGTGGGTGAGGAGGGTGCGGATGTTGTCTGTGGCAGCAAGGAGGGCGGTGTCGGTGTGGTGGTTGCTGCGGGATCCAAATTGAGAGGTGTCTAGGATGTTGGTGGTTTCGATGAAGTGTGCCAGCTGGGTGTTGCCGGCATTTTCGATGACCTTGGCTGCGAAAGGGAGATTGGCCCTGGCTTGGCAGTTGTTGCTGGACTGTTGCTTTTGGAGCAGGATCAAGACTGATTTGCATATGGCCAGGTCCAAACTTAGGTGGCATTGTGTGAAGAAAAATGATGGGTTGGGATACGGCCCGAGCAATTGCCAGTGGCTGAGATGAATTAATGAATCCAAGCATTCTATCCATGGCTGTTTCATATACTTATTGAGTCCGCTGTCCTACAGGATGCAAAAAAGGGAATGAACGAGGTCACGCCTTACCTTTCTTATGATAATATTTCCACACAAAAATGTCTGCACATCTTGTTGGATCGTGCTATTCCATCTGATTTTTTTAAATGTAAGCTTATTTAAAATCTGTCTCTAGCAAAAATGTACATTTATTTAAAATCTGCCCCAGCTCTCTCTGGTGGGGGGTTTAGTCATTCTGTTGTAATTTTGCATTTTGGTGGTCAGCTCTGAAAACTTTTCACTGAGGTCGCGACAGGATGAAGTACTGTATCTTCTCTATGCATGAGGTTAAAGGTCATTACATCGTGGTGCCATTATACAATTAGAGGTAGGAGAAGACAGAGCTGGTAAAATGAATAAGTGAAAAGTTCTTTGCTCCAATGGGTCAGTCTTTTGCTATTGATCCAAAGTAATCTGTAGATCCAAAGTCAAGACCGGTGGGGGTGTTGTCTTTTCAGACTATTTTTATTTTTATCCTAGTTTTTCTGATAAGCCAGAGTCAATAACAAAGGTAGGACAGGCAACACGTGTTTCACCCCCCTGTGGTGCGCAGGTCTGGTGCTTTTTCAAGGCACAGAAGTAAGATTCTGATTAGTATTGCATTGTGAGGTAGCAACGCTAGAGTATTACAAGTTAAGCTTGTGCACGCCCTAAGAAGAAATGGGTGGGTGCGGTAATACCGAAGTGCCTTATTCACTATAATCTAGCTGTGCAGGACCTACGTCGTGGTCACCGCGGTCAATCATGCAATTAGCATAGAGCCTCCCATTTGTCATTAAATCTCCCATAAACAGACTTTGCCAGTGGAAGTTTCCAGTGCCTAATTTGTAAAAAAAATGAAGTGCCATGGTCTATGTATTTCTCACAAGAGCACTACAGCTTGCACCACCCACTGCCGCTGCCTGTGGTGCCAAATGCCAGTACCAGGGCTATCCACTAACACTTACACTCCTACAAATGTGGCATTTTGGACTATCCAGGTTTTCCCAAAAGGGTAAAAATGGCTTGAATATGCTGATATTTCCTTTAATGTATTCATTTATTAAGTGCTATGTTGATGTGCTCATTAAAAAAATATTCAGACAAAGTAGGAAATAATCAGAGAGCCAGTATCACGAAATAGATGTTGGTGCTGAGCACTGGAAAACACCAGCACAAATTAAGCTCTGATAGTGCGCTACACCTGGCATTAGGACTGCTGTCACAGGTTTTATTTTTTCCTCTCCTCTGTCCCTGATTGAGTAGCTCTTCTCAGGGAATCTTAGCAGAATTAGGACATTCAGAACTTAATGCCACTAAGGGTATTTTCTTCACTGTATCTTCTCCTTCATCCATGTCACTTGTTTCAATCTGAGTTCGGAGATAGTCTCAGCACCTAAATGGGAGTCTGATCATCACTGAGACAACAAAACTGTGTTTTCCTATGTCTTGGCCATGCCAAACCTCCCATTTCTCACAGACCCTGGGAGAGGGGAGAGTCTAGAACTTAGCTATTTCACCAAAAAGCATTGTCATCAATGGAGTTGCGGAACTTTAAAAAATCCTTCTTCGGTCCAGCTGCACTTCCTATGACATTCTTCTAAGGACAATAGAGGTGTTTCCTTCTGTGGGAAACAGAGTTGAATTTCAAACTAGATGAGACAGCCTTGCTTCTCAAATGGGGACTCTGTGGGTTAAAAACTTCTCCTGGTACTAGGGTACCAGGGATGTCCATGGACCACACTCAGTTCCCATTCACTACTCATTAGCCCATCCTCTCAGCAGTTGGAGACCTGTTGCAGGGAACCCCATAGAAGAAGAAGTACCTTGCGGGGTTTTGAGCACTCAGACAAAGGCCTATGACTTTGACGTGCCCCTTTTACCAATGGCGATTTGTTAATTCAGTTATTTACAACAAGGGGTGGTGATGGACAGAGTCTCTGAATTAAGCAGAGTACTCTCACCCAGTCAAGAGATCAGGGCTAGATCCAACACCGTTTTTTAGCTCATTGCACCATCCCAGTTTCAGAACCTGGCTGTATGCAAATTAGTCTGTCCCTGGCCCAGTGCATCATGGGTACAGGGCAGACCAGACTACAAAAGCCAATTCTTACACTGGGAAGGAAACAAGCTTCCGGGGACCGGTTTCTGGCATTTCAGCCGTCTTCGGCCCGGCTTGCTTGAATCCTGATGGTGCAATGAGCAAGGGACTCACATCTGAGTATACCCTTCCACGCTTAGGGTGGACAAAATTATTTACAACAAGGGTTGGTGATGGACAGAGTCTCTGAATTAAGCAGAGTACTCTCACCCAGTCAAGAGATCAGGGCTAGATCCAACACCGTTTTTTAGCTCATTGCACCATCCCAGTTTCAGAACCTGGCTGTATGCAAATTAGTCTGTCCCTGGCCCAGTGCATCATGGGTACAGGGCAGACCAGACTACAAAAGCCAATTCTTACACTGGGAAGGAAACAAGCTTCCGGGGACCGGTTTCTGGCATTTCAGCCGTCTTCGGCCCGGCTTGCTTGAATCCTGATGGTGCAATGAGCAAGGGACTCACATCTGAGTATACCCTTCCACGCTTAGGGTGGACAAAATTATTTACAACAAGGGGTGGTGATGGACAGAGTCTCTGAATTAAGCAGAGTACTCTCACCCAGTCAAGAGATCAGGGCTAGATCCAACACCGTTTTTTTAGCTCATTGCACCCTAAGCGTGGAAGGGTATACTCAGACATGAGTCCCTTGCTCATTGCACCATCAGGATTCAAGCAAGCCGGGCCGAAGACGGCTGTAATGCCAGAAACCGGTCCCCGGAAGCTTGTTTCCTTCCCAGTGTAAGAATTGGCTTTTGTAGTTTGGTTTGCCCTGTTCCCATCATGCACTGGGACAGGAACAGACTAATTTGCATACAGCCAGGTTCTGAAACTGGGATGGTGCAGTGAGCTAAAAAACGGTGTTGGATCTAGCCCTGATCTCTTGACTGGGTGAGAGTATTCTGCTTAATTCAGAGACTCTGTCCCTCACCACCCCTTGTTGTAAATAATTTTGTCCACCCTAAGCGTGGAAGGGTATACTCAGACATGAGTCCCTTGCTCATTGCACCATCAGGATTCAAGCAAGCCGGGCCGAAGACGGCTGTAATGCCAGAAACCGGTCCCCGGAAGCTTGTTTCCTTCCCAGTGTAAGAATTGGCTTTTGTAGTTTGGTTTGCCCTGTTCCCATCATGCACTGGGACAGGAACAGACTAATTTGCATACAGCCAGGTTCTGAAACTGGGATGGTGCAGTGAGCTAAAAAACGGTGTTGGATCTAGCCCTGATCTCTTGACTGGGTGAGAGTATTCTGCTTAATTCAGAGACTCTGTCCCTCACCACCCCTTGTTGTAAATAGATTTGTTAATTCAGGGCGGTGGCCTACCTGGACCGGAAGAGCCTTCAGAAGCCAGAGATCCCTCCAAGGCTAGCCCTGAGACTGGTTCAGGGTAACGCTTTAAGACAAGCCCTAGCCTGGAAGTCATTCTTCTAGGAAGGCCTTCTTCGCGGACTTCTGGCACGACTGCATGTCTTGTCACACTCCCGGCTACTAAAACTCACTCTAGTCTCCCAGCTGTCTCTCAGGGAACTCCTTTTAAACCATCCTGAACATTCCATGTTAGGAGCTGGGACACTGGCTCTTGTGATCACACCGACACTGCAGACACCATCTCACCGATGCAACAGACATAGTAAATGGACCCAGACCTGCACAACCCATAAATTAAAATAAATGACAACCAACTGGTGGTTAGACACACAACCCTCACTATCCTTCTGTGTAAAAAAATATTGAGTCCGAAGTCTTGTCCCATGTTGTGGTGGAGATGATTGGTGTTGTGGTGCTCACCACTAAGGTGAGGCGAAAAGGAAAATTTGGGATTCTAGCTTGTTGAACAGGGGCTGGGCTGGAGTATTGTTGGTCACACCCATATTTTTTTGAGGCCCTGGGAGGTGCAATTTGCAGCCGTGCCACTCCTCCCTACAATGAAATGTGCTTCAGCACACTTGTTATGTTTTTTTAATGTACCTCTTGATGATGGGTACAGTAAATTATACATACACAAAATAGCTGCTGCGTCAATTTGCAGGTGCGTAAACATTGTGATGCATGAGCGCACATGCATCGCGACGACCGTAGCGTCATGGCACATATGCACATGTGTGATTATGCACGAGTGCAACGCTTCATTGTACTTTAAAAATATATATTTTTGCCTGTGCTATTCAGCATTGGCAATATAGCAATAACCATTTTTTGCTAATGCTTAAAAGCCTTGGCAAATAGCACTGTCAAGGCCAATAGGTAGAAAAGGTGAGACGTATTGGCATTGCCAATGCTTGTTTTCAGTTTATTTTGCTAATTTATTCCATACGCTATGATCACCTCCCCACTTAAAACCTTCTGATGTTCATTATCACTAGTGTGACCACAGACGTGGACCTTAATTTTCATGCTTCAGAGAGGGAACCCCAGTGAGACTATGGGGAGGGGACTCATTAACGGTCTCCCCTATTTCGTGGCACTCCATTTATATTCCTACAAAGCACTGTTTTATTTAGTTATTAACAAGTTTTATAAAGAGTGATTTATGTCTATGTTCACCCACTTTAGAGTGCTTCAGAGAGGGCTGAAATAATACAACAGTCTGACATGGCGGTGAGATTAGAGTCAGTTGGACGGGTGCGGGCGACTCATCTCTTCAGGTGGGTCTTAAATCTGGGAGCTTGTGCTGCATCAGATGTTATTTGAAAAGATGAGTCAAAGTCTTTTACCATGTACAGAATTTGATCAAGCAAGGAGAATGCATTCCAACATACTTGCAAAATGGCAACGGTTGAAGCTTTGAGGTGCTTTTATCCTGTTAAAAAGTTGATAATATTGTTTGCGTACCGTGTTGCACGTTTAGGGCCTATGAGAGCTATTGGCTTTGTTAATGTTATGTAGCCATGTTGTACAGCAGCGCACATGCCGGTCCACATGGCTAAAAATAATTTAAACTAGAAGCGCAAAAACGCACCCATCACTGCCCCCATCCTACCACTTTCTTTTTTTTTTAATTGCTCCCCTGACGCAACACAGGGGCGGTTCGAGAAAAGGATCAGAGTATGTGGTTGGGAGAAAAATGAATTAAAGCCATCATCCTGCCCGCGCTGGCCATGTCATAGTGCTTTTTTTATTGTTTCCCCCATGGCAACATGGAACGAGAGAGGGACGTAACATGGAAGGAGGTGAGGCGGCAAGACAGGGTGGGGGAGAGGGGCAAAGCGGAGGAGTGGAGGCAAGGATGGGGGAGTGCACAGAAAATGAGGGTGGTTGAGAAGGGCTGGGAACAAACAGAGGGACAATGGAGGGTTAGCGGGTCGGAGGGACTGGGGAAGGCACGTGGAGGGGGAGAAATAATCGAGGGAGACAGCTGGAAAACACTCTCGTAAGCACTTAAACAAAAATTTAAAAAGTAGTGCCTGAAAAGTGGCAGGACACAAGTAATACGTCCATGCTCTGGTAGAGAGACAAACACATGAAGAGGAAGGCAGCAAACAGAAGCTGGCCAATAAGAAGTAAGCAAATAAGAGTGACAATGAAACCAACCTATGGTAGGTAAAGGGTAATCTCTAAGACCTGTGTAAGGTAACAAAAGGTCCTGCAGCACATGCACTGTTTTAGGCGAGATCTAAAAATACATCATATTCCATTAGTATAGATGATTTATGGAATTTCTTCTAGATTGTGGCAAATTATTTGGACAGTGTATTTTAGCTATGTTTTTTCTTTTTTTCCCATTCTCACTGAGTTTACAATTTTGCGTATGTGCGTCAGGAGTGCTGAGGTTTGTTAGAACAATAAATGCTTCCAATCTGAATATAAACTTTAGTAAAGTACATTAACAGAATCATCTCATATCGCTTCGGATTGCACAGCAGCAGGGACGCACGAGCGCAGAAGTCTGGTATTGGAGAAACAGAGTAGGCAGCCCAAAACCCCGCCTACCAGGGCGATATGTTTTGTCTCATCAGTACTTTTCGGAGGTCTTTTCCACGTGCTGGATTTGCTGATGCTAACGCTCTACTCTGCACGCTACGCTACGTTGGCTTCCTCCCAACAGCATTAACCCCGTGTCTACGTCACCTGCATTGAGAGAGCATTGTGAGTGATCCTGCCTCGCGCCGAGCACAGGATGTCTTTTCAGAGCTGCTAATCTCGCCTGGGCTGGTGATGTAATGAAGGTCCCGGTGACTTTTGCATGTTAATCTCCGATAAACCCTGTCACACCGACACGCGGGGACCCCACGTGGACACGCTTTCGCCCTCTCTCTTTGTTAAACCAGGAAGGGCACAGACTCGATAAACGTGTCATCCATCCATCAATAGGGCGCCACTGGGCATGACATCTACTCAGCGTTTGATAATGCACGGGCTCTGCCTGCTTTAAACAATCTAATGCGGAGCAGACACAGCAGCAAGTTTGGACAGCAGCAAGCAAGTTTAGTTGTGCTGGCAGCCATGTTCTGAGCAGTGAAGGATGTCTAGCATGGCTGTAACAGCAGCAGGCATTTAAATATGGCGGCCACACGAGGATCTTCTTGCAGCTGCCCCATCCTGTTGTGGTAGCTGCAAGGCTATTGTGTTAAAGCAAAGCCTCCTGTCCATACTCATTAGCAGTGGTGGCTGGTGAGATTTGAAAGTGGTAGGGCAAAAATAATGATTGTACTGCATTGCAGCCAGCGAGCGAGCCCGACAACGTACAGAGGGTTCTCCCCTGAGAACATTTTGAAAAAAACAGTGGACAAATGGTGCCTTTTTAAGAAAATTTGAGAAAGCAGGAAGGTTAATATAGCAATTGTTAATTGCCTTGCTATTTCCCAGTCAAGCAGCATCACACGCCTGTACATCTCCCTTCTATGTTTATTGCCTTGCTATGTCCCTGTTAAACACCAGCACAACCTTGTATGTCTCTCTTCTATGTTCATCGCATTGCTATGCCCCTATCAAACAGAAGCAAGGCCCTGCTTATCTCTCTCTGTTCTGTTCACTGCCTTGCTATTTCCCTGGCAAGCAGCAGCACAGCCCTGTACTTCTCTCTTCTATGTTCATCGCCTTGCTGTTCTGCCAGACACGGATACGGGCAGTAAACAATGTAACCTGTGTATCCGCTAAGATCCATTGCAAGTTTAAGTCAATCCATTTGTTCTGATCCCCGGTCACTTGTATCTCCACAATGCAAAAAAGAGGTAGTCTCCCACGGTATGCCCTTCAACGCTGATTGTTAGCCAACTCAATGGCAGTCCTTTTATCACCTTTGGAATAATGTACATTTGGAAGTTGGTGATCTCCTCCACTCAAAACTTTTTTCAAAAAATACTGGAGATGTGTTTTTCCATGAAGCAGGCAACCTTTAAGTAGTTAGGTCCATTTAAAATCTAAATTACCAATTCCAGCAGACTTTGCCTGAAGAAATTTTGTGAAAGGTGACCCAGTAATTGGTTTTTGCCAGGTCCGTGAAATGTCACCTACCTCAAAATTCTGTCCCCTTTGCAAACAGGAGTTCGTGTAGGGCACGAAAAACAGCTTGTTTTCCAACGGGAGGGAGAATTCTTTTTAAGGTAGGGCAATTACCACTCATAAGGAGTGGAAGGTCCAGCTACAGCATATGCCCTTAAAATGTATATGATACATTAGTGGCTGAGCTGTTCCTAAGAACAAAGGAATGTTCTGGTCGTGCCGGTGTGTAGGGATGTCGTAGGATCTCCTTGGGACCTACAGTTGGGCATCCATAGTGTTGGATGAAATGCCCTCACATACCCTTGCAGGTGTCATGCTTCATCATCTGGGCTGCTCCTCGTTGGGTCGGTGGTGCAATACCCAACGGGCGGCACCTCAAAGAGGGGCACTTTGGCGGAGATCTTCTATCCAACTGCCTTATGATGAAGTGGGGGTGTGAGGCCAGAATAGCGTAGACTTGGTCTGTGGGTTAAAAATAGGGCTAGGGGTACCAGGATCAAGTTTTATTCTGGGGGTCCCCTGCTCTAATTAAAAACGAATAACTAACTCATAATGCTCAGTGTGTATACCTGTGTTGCGCGTCATCTAATGGTTAGAGAATCTAGGCAACAACAGTACCTGGCGGTCTTTACATCGGATACAGACTTCCAGTATCTTGGAATTAGTCGTCCGTGTATCAAGCCGTCAGCACCTACCCCACGCCGCCAGATCCCGGACCTGGCGGCGTGGGGTAGGTGCTGACGGCTTGATACACGGACGACTAGATTCCTAGATTCTCTAACCATTAGATGATGCGCAACACAGGTATACACACTGAGCATCTTTTTCTTTAATTGTACAAATAGTCACAAACACTAGATCCTATAATAGATCTTACTGACTTAGACAGTAACTTTTCTAAGATAATTTCTTGATATTCTGGGTCCTGAAGAATCGCCAGTCACTAGACATTGGCGAGAAACATGTCGACCAACCAGAGCACATACTAAACCTAGACTCGAGATAGGAAACATAATATTCCAACGAGTACCGGTTAGTTATTCGTTTTTAATTAGAGCAGGGGACCCCCAGAATAAAACTTGATCCTGGTACCCCTAGCCCTATTTGTAACCCACAGACCAAGTCTACGCTATTCTGGCCCCACACCCCCACTTCATCATAAGGCAGTTGGATAGAAGATCTCCGCCAAAGTGCCCCTCTTTGAGGTGCCGCCCGTTGGGTATTGCACCACCGACCCAACGAGGAGCAGCCCAGATGATGAAGCATGACACCTGCAAGGGTATGTGAGGGCATTACATCCAACACTATGGATGCCCAACTGTAGGTCCCAAGGAGATCCTATGACATCCCTACTCACCGGCACGACCAGTACATTCCTTTGTTCTTCGGAACAGCTCAGCCACTATTGTATCATACACGAAAAACAGCTACCAACTCGAAATCTGAACCTGAGAGTCCTATTTCAGAACTCCTCTTGATTCACTGTATGCCAGGGTGCAAAAAGAACCACTTTGTGCCCACAGTGCTTGTCATCACGCACATCAGCAGACTTCCGGTACAGCCCACCTCAGAGTCCAAACTCCTCCAACCAGGCATGGCCACGGAGTAGCATGGTATCATCCGCAAATGCACCTGGTGTGACGTGCCATATGAATACCACCAATGCACCTATCATAGAATATAAACAATCAGTGCATTTACTACAATGAAAGATAATGCCAACAATAAGAGTGTCAATAATATTAAGACCAAGCTGACCAGTTACCACAAATGAAGTCTTTGAAAAACACCATTACGACATGAAATCTGCCAGGCTGTATCGGAGGTTGCATCTGGCTGTAAATACCTCTGCCGGGTGTCTGCACACACTTGTTCTGAACAGCACTGCATCCCCTTTTAGCGTTACACGTGCATTCATGGCAAGGAAAAGTGCATCAGGCATTTTGTCTTTTTGTTTTTATTCTGGGTGTTGTTTTGTATGTGCAGAGGCATGTCTTTCAAACACGCTCCTATGTTTGAGGACGGGGAGAGGGTCTGTCCCTTTGCACCCAGCCCATCCCAAGGGATTTGTTTATACTGCTTTGTCTGAGTGGAACGTGTGTATTAATTTAATCTTTCTGTCACTTAATAAACTCATTATAAACTAAGTGCCTCTTTCCGCACAGCCCCCTTTTCAAGACCATTACGCCAATCAAAACTTCCGAGACACGCAATGCGCTGCTGTGCAGAACTTGTGAGTGCATATGAGCTATATTTTGGCCCGCAAAAACATAATGTGAAAATTTGACCTACACTCACGCACAAAGAAGGTTGCAGTACTCAAGCTCCTAAGAATATCAGTAAAGTTCCCTGAACTCCTGTTACTTGTAAAGCCCTCTTAATGCTTGTGCTACATAAAACAAAGAAATAACGACTAACTAAACACGCAGCTCGGCCGACTGAGACTCGTTACCCAGTACCCAGCAGCGGCCAGAGAGCAGGGTCCGAGACGACATCCAGTAGGTCAGTCGCTGCCAACATTATGGGCAGGTGGGGGTGGGGGGTGAAATGGAGTTGTCGCGGGGGGCAGGGGGAAGTGGTTTACTTAAATAAAAATATTAAATAAACCTTACTCGGCTTCTGGATGGGTCCGACGACTCCCGACTCCCACCGTCCTGCAGCTCCTCGACCTCGTCATCAGGAAACTGGAAAGGCAGCCTCCCTCCCTCCCCTCCGCCAATCACAACGCTGCAATGGCAGCATTGTGATTGGTGAGGCGCAGGGGATAGCGCCCCAGCCGCGCCATTTTCTCATGCATTGAGAAAAAGGGAGAGTGGTCGGTCGTGCTCGAGGGCAGAGGGGGAGTGGCTTACCCACTGTTGTGGGTACTGGCTGGTCGGTCAGGGGCCGACCAAACAGTCAGTACCCACAACAGTGGGTAAGCCACTCCCCCTCTGCTCTCGAGCACGACCGCCCACCCTCCCGCGCCCAACCAGGCACTTCTGCTTTCTCGCAGTGCGAGAACCAGAAACATAAAATGGTAGCTTTTACCATTTTATCTTTCTGCTTCTCGCACTGCGAGAAAGCAGTGGGGCGACGCCCAAATGACCCTATGGAGCAGCCGCCACTGCTCATTAGAGGCAATGGGATTCCCCCTCAATTTTGGATCTAAACTTCCCCCCCCATATTAATTGATCAATGTTGATAATCTGTCACCACCCACTCTGTGAGCAAGGGATGGTGCACCTCCCGTAAGTGCCAACAGGTCGACACAATTTATTTATTTATAACGTTTTATATAGCGCGAACAACATCCCGAAGGATATCAGAGCGCTTTCCAAAAGGATGGGAGGAAGGAGCTAAATGCAATAACAACATCAAGTAAGAATAAAAAAAAGGAATAATCGCATAATTACAAGACAAATGAGTCAAAATTAAAACAATAAACGGGTATATAGCAGGTTACGAAGGGGGGCATACTATGCGGTAAAGAAGAGCAGCATAAAAATGATGGTACATTGCTTGTAGGATCAATGGCTTCGAGCAGGTATGCCTAGTGTGGAAGTCAAAGTATCATCCCTTATGGCCTTGGAATGCACCAAGCCTATTGGATACCGGGACCAGGATAGCATGTCCCATGTCATGGACTCCCTAGGCTCCAGTAAAAAACCAACAAATGAAAGAGTAAGAAACATCTTTAGTAAGGATCCAGGTCGGCGCCCACCTGTCAGACGAGGAAGGGCCACTACCAGGCGTCAGAGTCCAAGCACTCATCACAGAGAACCATTCCTGGGGCCCGAGGCCTGTCACACACGGCAACAGCCAAGCGTGAGGAGTGTGGCATGCATTACAACTTTTTTTCTCTTTAAATAAAACAGTAACAATTCTCGAGAAAGAACGTGGCAAAAGAGAACATTTAGGACTGAAATTACAAAGGAGAGCAAGAGGTGAAGGGGCTTATTCTAGAGACTTGATGAAAAGTACATTATTTTTCTGATGTATGTAGGGGTGAACAACCTTTACAACGAAACTTTTACAACGCACTACCATTACAACGCGGTCATTACAATGCAAACCATTACAACGCATTGAGCTGGGGGGCGCTCTAGGATAGGGAATAAGTTTAATTTACTATCCAACACCTTCCCTAGTGTCCACGGGGACTGGAGTTGGAATAGTAAATTAAACTATTCACTATCCAGCACCCCAAAGCGCTATGCGTTGTAATGGATTGCGATGTAAAAACCGCGTTGTAAAGGCAGGCGTTGTAATAGCCTGCGTTGTAACGTCATACATCCGTATGTAGGATAGGCAAATACTGCGTGTGGGAGGAGAAGTGCCTCATTTGTTAAAGAGCGCGACGAGGAGACCAGGACTCAGAGTAACAAAGATTACCAACAATTGACTCCCATGTACCCTTAGTAGGACCTGTTTGGAAGCGCTTCCGTATGTCTCTGCAGCGACAGTGAGAGTGGACTCCTGCGGCAGTGGCGCTTCAGCCTTCATTTGTAGGGGAGCTTGTGAACTCCCAAAAGAAGATTCTTAGTGATCTCTGGAGCCCTCTTGCCCCTTTCCAAAGGGCACCTTAAGAGGGGCCCACTAGCTGTGTGTGTCACTCGAAAGCCTCTTTGCCTCTACGCTGGCTTCTGTGGCATGGGGCAAACTCATGGGCAAACTTGTTCCATTCTAGTTGCCTGGCTTTGTGCACATGCAGATGAGAAAGCAACTGTTTTGGATGGCACTGCTGAATGCTTATTAAAGAAGGAACACTGCAAAAGCCCCTTCTGTAATACCAATGGCCTCTGAGAGTGTAAATCCATGCTTGAGCTCAAGAGTGCCTTTGCTAATACAGCACATGGTCTTTCCCCTTTACAGGTGGGAGTGAGATGTTAGTTTAATGGTGCATTTGCAGCAATCCAAGACTTCAAACTCTCAGAGAGTGCCGAATGGTGTTTTAATTAAAGCCCATGGCTGGAAAGAAAAGTGTTGCTTTTCTGACAATGAGAAGTCTTGCAACTGAACACAGAGTCTATGATTGTTAAATATTCTCTCTTTCCTTTAGACGTCTTGCTAGAATTGTCTGTAGTTTTTGTTTATTGTTCCAGGTGTCAATGCACGTCCCTCATCATTTATTTATCCTGGGTGGTGCCATGTCATGCAGCCACATGAAATATTTACATCATCTGTACCACAATGTACTCGATGAAATAAAATAATACATTCATAATAAATACATAATTGAATAAATACAGGCAGTGATGGATTGACTTGCATTTCTCACGCATAGTATTATTTATATGATTGAGCTCATTGATCTGCTGGCTTATAAAATCTAGTCAGATTTTCACAGTGACTTACAAATATGAAAATATTCTCCAATGAAATTCATTCTCCGCTGGGAAGCCAAGAAATGCTGAAGGAATGGTCGCCTCTCTCGAAGCGCCTTGGGACCCTCACGGGTGAGTAGTGCGGCTTTATTCCGAAGATCAGTGAAATCAGATTCTTAGTGGGCCTGGATACTGGCTGTGAAGCCTGCAGGCTCGCGGCATCCGGAGTAGCCTATAGACATGACTGTGTGTGGAGTATGATAATGTTATTGCCACTGGATATTAGTCCATGAGTATATAATGGTACCTGGATTGCCTTGTTGGGGTATTTCAAAGTGTATATTAAATCTCAAGGTAGAACTATTATTGAACATTTTGGGAAGGTTGAGGACAGGATTAATTTTAAAATCCTGTAGAAGTTTGAAAGTAATGGTGGTGAATGAGGATTTGTCAGTGGTTTTATGTAAGCATGCACTGGTGTTTGAAGAGAAGTTAAGAGAATTGAAACATTTGGACCATGTTACCAAGGTTAGGGAGGTGTTCTATCAGTTAAATATAAAAGTAGATATGTTGCATTATCTGTGGAGTGATTCTTGATCACAAGTGCTGAGGGAGTCATTGAGCCCTTTGATTCACGGGTATGGTTGCCTCCTATCCTCATAGCACACAAGAAGAATGGTGAACTGTTAGAACTTTCAAGCTTATGGTGGTCTCCCCGCAAACGTTTGCCTTACCCAGGTCCTGTAAAGTAAATTCTATTTCTGGGCCTGAACTAACATTACTCAAAAAGCTGGGGACTGATGCAACTAAAGAACATAGAGGCTGGAATCTATTAAACGGTGAGCGAAAATAATACCTCTATGACCATAAATTCATTAACTTGATAGATACGTAGGCCTAAATTCTTTGCCTCCGTAAGTTTTCAATAAATGAACTAGATTTCTTGTTGCAACTTGCAAACGTGGATAGACAAGCAACCATAAATCATTCACAATAATGTGAAAATAACATTGTTAGATTGTTTCATCAGTAGAATTTACTTTATATTTTCTCACATTTTTCGTTTTTGAGAAAATATAAAGTAAATTGTACTGATGAAACAATCTAACAATGTCATTGTCCACCATGAACTGGACTCTTTGCGCTAGACTTTTGAAGGTAACTCTTACAACGGGATTAACCTGGTCCCTTTATTTAGCCAGCGCTCTATCGCGGTCGGCCCGAGGAGGTGACTTTTACCTGGTCTTGCACCACAGATAACCGCAAGTGGTGCTTTGTGTTTTTAGGCACTATACTTATCATAAATCTGTAAAATTGCCTTTAACCTTCCTGATTTTTTTGCCAAGCTACCAGAGAGTTAAGCACAGGTTAATTAAGGGTTTGCTTGTGTTTTACCCTGACAAGAAATGTCGTTGCTGCTTGAGTAGGGTTTAAACACCCCCCCAACTAGTGACCACATTTTCAACATGAACTAAGTGTGTGCATTTACTTGCACAGCTGAATGAATGTAATATCGGGGATGTCATAGCAGACACACTTTTCTTTATATTTGAAGTTACCTCTCAGGCAGCCAGCCCCATGTACTGTTACGGTGTGAATTCCTTTTCTGTGATTCGCATCTCCTTGTTTCCCATCAGCAAATACAATTACAGCACTTACTCTTTATAAACAACAGATTTATTTTTTAAATTCTATTTCATTGTGTATCTCATGCTTTCCAACCATTTCATTTGCAGAAAAAAATCTGAGGTCAGGTTTGTTTACATTCATGGTTCCAATTAAAATCTCAATCAGCCATATAATGCAGAAAATACTAACCTCATCATTCATATCTGCACACTCTGCCTATATTGTATCTTTTCATCCATATTGCATAACATCTAACTATAAAGCATCCTACTTTGACTTATGTCCTTCAGATGCATCAGTTGTGAAACTATGGTAAAAGTCAAGTTAGCGTTTAAAGGTTGGCACCCAATAAAGCCACTTTCCTCAGAATGTTTTCCCAAAATCCGAATTCATATTAAATTTCTTCAATATTAGAATTTGTCACTGTATTTTGTGCATATGTTGGAAAATTCAAAGATGAAATTATTGGAACATCAAAGTTCACCCCAGAGAACGATGCTCAAAACTACCACCACTTCACCTATGCAGAATGTCAATATCTGACCACAAAGTACAGTGAATTTAGGGGAATATTATCAAGGGATTTATCTCCGCTTTTTTGGCTTTAAAAGCCAAGAAAGCGGAGATACAATTATCTCCCTATCAGCAACAGGGTGCTAACACACAAATTCGCATGTTAGCACCCTTTTTCTCTACGCTTCCCCTTGCATCTCTAATGAGGCGTTCCAGAGAAAAATAATAGGAGAAATGTTGTTAAGCAACATTTCTCCTATTATCAAGGATTTTGCTAACCCTGTTAGTGATAAAAAAAGAAGCGCTAACCGCGGTTAGCACTGCTTTTTTTACACCTGGTATTTTCCTGACTTAGCCATGATATCCTATGGAAGGTGGATATCATGGCTACGTTTGTGAGCCCCTATCATCAAGCTAACGCCAAACTTTGAGAGATTATCGTTGGTTTTCCAGCGATAATCTCTCATTTGGCAGTTAGCGCGAGGATTTTTATCACTTTTGAGATAAACATTGCTAATAGCAAGTTATCTCTGCGATAATTTCCGGCGATGCTTAGCGTTAAAAAATTAGTTGCTAAGCCTCGTTAGCGATAAATATCGCTAATCGTTGGTAATATGCCCCTAAGTTACATATCACACTGTCAACATAGCGCCAATGCCTTAAATTTATGTTCACAAATCTGTATTTCTCCTCACCTAATTTGCTGGGATTTCTACATTGCCATTCTTCTCAGCAGGACAGCTGTCTTGCCTTTCCCATATGCTGTTAGGCATTTAGAAAGTAGAGAAAACTTTAGCAACATGCTCCTTTTTTCAATATCTTTAAATACATATCAATGCCACACTTCCTTTCGACCAGTTCTACTGGTTCAATCTTCCTTAAATTCCAAAATGCATTGTTTTCCCCTAATACGGTTGACTATCGGAATTATAGACACCCCTTTTAATTCCCATAATTTAACGGACGTTCCTGAGGCATACCAACTTTGGGAGATCTCTGGAATGGTAACAACCTGAAGACTTTATCCCCACTGTGTGGCACATCACTATGCCGTTGAGACTGGCACTGAAAGGTCATTGGTGCCGGTCCCACCCACAGACAGCCCTTTGGGCTGACTGCTGCATTAGGATACAGACAGTCAGACTCTTGTCTCCAGGGGATGGAATGCCACCCCCACCAGCATCTACTGATCCGATGGGGTAGTGGTCGGAATCGTGATCCAGAAAGGAGGCCTTAGGCTGTGGAAGAGAGACTTTGGGGTCCCCAAGCAGGGCCCTCATCTCATGTAGGCCACTGCTAATGGGCCAGGGGGGCACAAGTGGTGCCCCCTCAAACATCCATGCACCTTGTGCAGGGCACCACATGGTGCCTGGCACGTGGTGCATGGTGTTAGAAAAATTCCCTTTTCTACTGCTGCTTGTGCTGCAGCCATTTTCCGGGCCGCAGCATGAACCACAGTAGAAAAAGGTAGTTTCTTACCGCCTACACGGCGGTCAGATCAAAATATTGCGGGTGGGACCACCAACTCCTTCTCAGTCGTCTCAATCTCGCTTTGATGGTGGTCGGACGCTCGTCCAACTGCCATTGTAATGAGCCCCTGTGTTTTTAATATCACCTCACACATTTACAGCACTGGTGATCTAGACAGTAAATGCAAGAGTACACTTGGAACCCTTCTGCTTGGGCAGGATTCCGTGTCCATTTACATGTGCATCATGAAACGGGGAAATTACAAGTGGGTAGTGACAGGCACCTACAACATCCTTTTACCCTGCCTTCCTATTTGTCAGAAATATGAAAACATTTCTACATTATGGATAGCTACACTCTTCAACCTTCAGCGAGGCTCTTACTGATACAGACGGACACTGCAGGAATGTATGACGTTACAATGCATTATTTTACATAATAATAATAATAATAATAATACTGGATTTTATACAGCGCGAACAGCTACCTCACGAGGAGGTGTCCCTGCGCTAGTAGAACACAGATAGCCTGGGGCAGAGATAGGAGAACTAGCGTGGCTGGGTGAAGAGCCAGGTCTTTAGCATCTTCTTAAAGCAGGATTCGGATGGGGCCTGCTGGATTGCTCGTGGTAAGGAGTTCCACAGAGCGGAGACGTTTGCTGAAAAGGTACGACCGCCAAGGCGGGCCTTTTTAGCTCGCGGGACGACCAATTGGACATGGTCATTAGACCGTAGTGCGCGTCTTTGGGAGTATCTTGGAAGGCGTTTTTTTAGGTAAGGTGGGCAGGAGCCATGCAAAGTTCTGAACGCAAGCGTCAGGGCTTTGAATTTTATACGGTTGGCCACTGGCAGCCAGTGCAGGGTTCGAAGATGCGGAGAGACTGACTGCTTGAAAGGGATTCGCAGTAACAGTCTCGCAGCCGCATTTTGAACTACCTGAAGTTTGTGGGTCAGGTATTTTGGAAGGCCCAGGTATAGACCATTGGCATAGTCCAGCCGTGAGGTGACAGTTGCATGGACGACCATTTTTCTGCAGCTCTCCGGTAGAAGTCTAAGAATTTTTCGGAGGTTTCTTAGCTTGCTCAAGCAGCACCCAGCCACTTGTTGGATATGGGAAGTAAAGGACATTTTATCATCCCATCTCACTCCAAGGTTTTTTGCCGAGTGACTGGGCGAAGGGGGGGGGCCCATCTCCAAAGGCCACCAAAGATCTGGGGCGGGGGTGGGACCCTTGCCGAAGAAGATGACTTCGGTTTTATTGGCATTTAGTTTTAATTTATTAGTATTCATCCAGTGAGCAATGTCCTGGAGACAGCCTTTAAAGTTTGAGAAAGAGTCCTGCGTCACCTCAGAGTATGGAAATACCAACTGGGTGTCATCGGCATATGAGATTGCCTTGACACCCCAGTTGGCAATTAGCGTAAAGAGGGGGGCCAGGTAGATGTTGAACAAGAGAGGGCTAAGGGCCGAGCCCTGCGGGACTCCACAGCTGAGGGTTTTGGGTGTGGAAGAAATCGTCCCAAGTGCCACCTTCTGCGTTCTCTGAGATAGGTAGGAGTTTATCCACCCCAACGCTCTGTCTTGAATGCCTATCTCTGCCAGCCGGCTGAGTAATCTGGCGTGGTCCACCGTATCGAAGGCGGCCGACAGATCCAGGAGTACCAGCATTGCTGAATTTCCTGCATCCATCGACCACCTCACTGATTCGGCTACCTCTATGAGCGCTGTTTCTGTGCTAAAGCCGGGCCGAAAGCCAGATTGAGTTTCATGTAGAATGTTGCTGGTTTCCACGAATTTACACAGTTGGCGTTGTATAACTTTTTCCAGCATTTTTCCCGGGGCGGCTAGGAGGGATATTGGGCGGAGATTCGTGAGGTCATCTGGGTCCCCATTTGGTTTTTTCTTTAGGGGAAGGAGAGTAGCATGCTTCCAGACGTCTGGGAAAACTCCTGACGTGATGGAGGAGTTCCAAATACATTGGAGTGTGGGAGCTACCGAGTCCGCTATGGCACTCCATAGTTTAGCTGGACAGGGGTCGTCAGGTGAGCCGGATTTGCAGCGGCTGAGTTCCTGCCTCACCTCATTCAGGGGGATATGCATGAACTGGGAGAGGGTTTCTCCTGGCTTGCCAGTGTTCGCTGTGTCCTGCTTCACTGTATTTATTACTGGGCCAAAAGAGTCGTACACTTTCTTTATTTTGTGATCAAAGTATTCTGAAATTTGCTCGCATAGTCTAGGTGTGGGAACAACCTCTCTTTCAATGCATTTTGGTTTGAAGAAGGACTGTACCGCTTTGAAGACTTGTTTACTGGACTGTTCTGCCTGTAGAATCGAGTCCGCGTAGAAGCGTTTTTTATTATTTCTAATGGCTTTCCGGAATTTTTTGGAAGCTTCCTTATATCTAGTTTTTTCTTCTAAACCGTAGTTTACTCTCCAGAGTCTCTCCAGTTTTTTACATGCCGCTTTCTCCTCCCTAAGTTCCTGCGAGAACCAGGGAGCTGAGGGGGATTCTCTTTTTGATAGAGCCCGAGAGGCTGGGGCAATGGAGGAAACCATCTTTCCTATCCATTCATTGAGTAGTATAGCATCCGTATTGGAATTATTTGTCAAGGAGGGGGGGGTTTGTGCCAAGACCGGGACCATGGTATCAGGGGTCAGTTTTTTCCATTGCCTTTTCATATAGTAGCATTTGCTTGACGCCGGGATGTCATTCAGTACGTTCAAAGTAAATGGGACGAGTGAATGGTCTGACCATGTCAAAGGGAGGGGTGTTTCAGACCGCACATTCTTGATATTAGCAAAGATGAGATCAATAGTATGGCCCCCAGAGTGTGTAGGGCCCTCATTGATCAGTCTGAGGCCGGCAGCATCTAACGTTGTTCGGAGCAGCTCTGCCATGGCGCAGTCTGCTTTATCCATGTGGATATTGAAGTCACCTACCACTAAAAAAAGGGGGTGGAGGAGCGAGCTCTGTACAATCGTGTCTAATAAGGTAGTTACATAGGGGTCCGTGCCGACCGGGGGGCGATATATCACTAGTCCTGCTAGTGAGAGCTGAGGGCTCACTTGGAAGCAGAAGTGGAGACCTTCAATTCCTTGGATAGCAGTGGGGGCTGAGGATGTCAATACTAGAAACTCTTTGAAAATAATAGCTACACCACTGCCTCTTTTTGTCCCAGGGCGGTTGGCGAGGCATATTTTAAATCCCAGAGGGATTGCAAGAGCGATGGAGGTCAGGTTATCCTCCTTGATCCATGTTTCAGTTAAGAACAGGATATCCCAATCCTGCTCTACTAGTAGAAGCCAGACCTCATCTGTGTGTTTGGCGAGGGATCTACAGTTAAGTAAGCCCGCCCTGAGGCTAGTGTGAGGTGGGGGTTTGGGATTGGGGGGTATCGCGGGGGCAGCGCTGCCAAACGCTATCCCGCAATTGCTACAGGTTTGAAGGGGGTCAAAGGTTATAGGGTCTATAGAGTGAGGGCAGCATTTAGATGGGGGATTAAATGCCCTAAGGTCCTCACCTGACCACGCTATCTGTCCACCTTGTGTTCCGCCACCGGCAGCATGTCTGGCCCCGGCCGCGGTCTGTTCGCGGACGGGCGCAGACGGGCTTGCCTTAGGCGCCCCTTCGGCGCGCAAACGGCGCTCCCGCTGCGCTCGTCCGCTGCGCTTCCGGTGGCAACACATAATAAGTAGAGGTGGAGGAAGGGGCGTGGCCTAACGGGTGGTGGGCGTGGCCTGCGTGTCCCCGGGGAAGGCGTCCACACCAGGAGTATCACGTGGCACAGGGGCTCGAGGTACAATTGTATTGCTTCACAAAGTATACACTCAAACAAGGTAAAACTGTATTAAAATCACATCATTTTACACAAAATAATTTTAAAAATCGCTAGGGTGACTCTCCCGGCTTCCGCCTCAAGAGGTCTGAAGTTCTGCCTCGCGCTCCGCTTGGCGCGCTATTTAAATGCGCGTCGCAAGGGGCGTGGCCTAACGGGTGGTGGGCGTGGCCTGCGTGTCCCCGGGGAAGGCGTCCACACCAGGAGTATCACGTGGCACAGGGGCTCGAGGTACAATTGTATTGCTTCACAAAGTATACACTCAAACAAGATAAAACTGTATTAAAATCACATCATTTTACACAAAATAATTTTAAAAATCGCTAGGGTGACTCTCCCGGCTTCCGCCTCAAGAGGTCTGAAGTTCTGCCTCGCGCTCCGCTTGGCGCGCTATTTAAATGCGCGTCGCAAGGGGCGTGGCCTAACGGGTGGTGGGCGTGGCCTGCGTGGCCCCGGGGAAGGCGTCCACACCATTACAACGTATTTTTAGAAACTAAATTTACAACGCATTCCAATACAGCGCATTATACCATTACAACGCACACCATTACAATGCATACCATTACATTGCATTTAAGGTAAGTGTTGGATAGTGAAGGGGGTAAAAATTACTATTCTGACTCCAGTGGGTGCAACAGTAGGGTAAGTGTTGGATAGTGTAGGAGTACTAGGCGTTGTAATGACATGCAATCAGGGCCGGACTGGCAGTAGCGGACACAAGGCAATCCCCCGGTGCGCCGCACAGGTTGGGGACGGTTTTGGGCCGTGGGGGCTGTTTTTATTAGAGGGCCGTTTTTGCAGCATAGCTGCAAAATCGTCCCTGTAACAAAATCAGCAGAAAACCGGCCCTGGCAAAGAGCTCGGCGGCACCCCCAAATCCCCCGCAGGGGGGGGATGGGGGCGGCTGAGCACTTTGCCAGGGCCGGTTTCGGTTGCCAGTCCGGCCCTGCATGCAATGTAATGCCTGGGTTGTAGTGACATGTATTGTAATGACATGTGTTGTCGTGACATGCGATGTAATGGCTGCGCTGTGATGGCATGCAATGTAAAGGATGTTGCGATGCAATGACTGCGTTGTAAATGTAGTGTGATGTAATGACTGCGTTGTAAAGGTTGTTTCTCCTCTCCAGTGACACCAATGCTTAGCCACTCCATGAGCAGTTGTGGAAGTCTGTATTTTGAGATGTTGGGGATCCAGGATGGTCACCCCGATTGTTGAATGGTCCCCTGAATTATACCGCTTAGCCTCATTTGAATGCATTAAATACAGAAAACTGGACTGTCCATCAGCATCTGGACAGGTGTGGGGACCGCTACTAGTTCAGCATATATTTTAATATCCGAATCTAGAGAGTAAGTGTGGTGTGGTCCTGCTGGGGTAATAACTGTATTACTATATGGCTGTCATCTTTGGCTGTCCGCCTGGTTCCAGTGCTCATATTCCAACACTCCATGAACTCATCCTCATTTGTTTTGCACCCTTGGGCTGCAGAATTATCTTTCTATTGAGAGCCTTACACTCCAAGTCCTTCTTTGCTTTCCTGTTTGCCATCCTTGTTCGTTTGTGATTATTACGACTTTCCTGTTCAGATACTAGCCAGTGTCATTGTGCGTACATCTGGTCATTTGTTTTCAGTTTTATTGAGAAGTGTAAGATGCACTATGTTATACTTCTGGTGTGATCAAATTAAACTTCGCTTCATTTTGTAATGATTTATTACAGTTGAGTTGCAACATCACGGTGTCTGCTGCTGAGTGGGAAAGGCAGGTCAATGAGCACATTTCTATGCACCGTCTAAACAAGAGGGAGACCTCGACTGTCAGCTCCTTTTTTTCTGAACTCTTCCCCTCCCCCGCATTTTCAATGACAAAGGAGCATTTACAGTACACCGTTTATGTATTGTACAGCTGCACGTGCACACACATTCGTGCCCTAAGTTCTGACCTACTGCTTCGAGTGTGTTTTTGCAACAAATGAAATGCACTATATTGACACGCTTAGGTTCAAATACATTAAAATATCCCTGCTATGGGAATATGTGTCTTTATGAAAAGAACCCGGTATTTATCCTCATTCCAGTTTTTGGTGGTTGTAAGTAATCCTGTATGTGGGTAACTTTTTCCCGTATTTAGGTACATCGATGTCCAGATTGTAGCACAACAGACGCATATTCGTTTGTAGGAACAGCAGCTTTTATGGAAGGAAGTGTACTAAACGACAGGAAGGGAAATTAATAGCTAGACTTTGATCCTTTTCTAAGGCTCAATATATTAACTCTGACAGTTTTAATAGTACTTCCATAAAAAAATTTAAATCCGCAGAGAAAAGTCCAGACTTCACTATCCAGTTAATACTGCTGCAAAAAATAATAAATAATGAAGAAAACAAAGTTCATTAGGAAAACTCTCCCCTGCATTTGGCACAGCAGCAGAAAAAGATGTATTGAATTGCATCATGGTCTGGGATTTAACTATATGACCTCTAGAAGAACACAATCATTTTTTCTAATTTTTCTAATGTCTAACAATCTATACTAGATTTTCTGCAAAGTTTGCAGCATTTAAAAACAATGAAATCAATCTCCTATCCGGAAGGGCTTTTATTTCGTTGTAAATCGTTTCCCTCAGCCACTTCATCAATGACCTGTAAAACCTAGGGTCGGGGACAATCGATATTTGCCCGGCGGTATTGCCTCTGTAACCCACGAGTTATTAATCAATGAAGAGGCAGGCGCTGGAGACTGGAAAGCAGGAAACAAGGTTTATTCTCTCCGGAGGAGAACACAGCAAAACAGACAGCAGGTATCGTCATGAGGTGCTCTACCCGCATCTCTGAGGCCTGGCCTCTTATACACAAGTTTGTCACTTTATTGCATGTAACACATTCTCGTAAATACTTTGATGTACGGAAAGACATCCCCGGGATCTCCCCCCTCGGGCCCGTTCCCACACACATTTACAGTAGAAGTCCCCACCCCGGTCACAACAGGTGATGGTTATCGCGCAGCTGGATATTCCGCCGATTCATGGAATGTGGGAGGTCCGGTTGGATCTCGAGGGGTGGGGGCTTTGATCAACTCGGGGGTCCTTTGATGAGGGAAGCTTCCTACTGTACGGAGAGGGGCGAGGAATAGTATCGGCAGAGCTAGGTGTTGGCCTGGGAGCAAGGAAGACAAACGGGCACAGGAAAAGGGGGTTTTTGTATCAAAGGGCCGGGGACTATAAAAAGAATGAAGGGAGGGGTCGGGCTGGGAACAGGATGGGGCTTTGAGGCAGAGCTGCGCTGAAGAGGGGTTTATGACTCAAAGCATGTGCGAGCGAGGGGGGGTTGGTCAGCGTGCAGGCTTGGTGAGGGCGAAGGGCTATGTCGGGGGCCAGTGGCCTGCAAAAAGGGATGGCCCTGATCGAGGCACCTAAAATGGCGGGCGCGCACGACAAAAGTGTGGCGTCAGGGGAAAAGGCAAGATGGCGCAGATAATGTTTACCAAACCGTACTAATTTTCCACAGTCCTCCCTTTAACATATTCAAGACATCTTGCTGGTTCATTTTCTATTCGGGTCTATTATGGTGCGCATAAGGAAAGCAGTAGGAACCCAGATGAAGGAGTCGTAAACATTTCATTTAAGATCTCTAGTTTTAGGAGGCGGGCTTATTGATAAACTTTGATAAACTTGTTTGCAGGAAAGTCATAGTAATGTAATACAAAAAATGATTCTGTAGCGAACAGTGAGTACATTGCATACAGGTTATTATATACGGGCTCCATATATATTTGGTTGGAGCATAATCAATACAATGGTGGCTGGGAGAGAAACGAGACGTAGCAGAAACGATGATTGAGGGTGTCAATGTTCGAAGTTAATGAGTCGTCCTTTGTTGGCGCTGTGGAGCACCGGCGGTGGAGCTAAGGGTCCAGCTCTATTCTAGGTCCCGTGTTGCAGGGTACGACCTTTTCCTCGCGTTTCTGGTCGAAAAGGTCTTTTTCACCCTGTGTCTTTTCGGAGTCGATAGTCGAAAAGTTCAGATGGAAGAAGAGTGTACAAATAGTCCATAGGGTAGGTCGGAGAAAAAGGGGGATGGAGCAAAGGCCAGACCGGGAACAGACTAGGGGAACAGAAAATTTCAGGTTGGCGGGCTCATGACCGAGTTTAGGGAGCGGGGACTTTTCGGCACACATTTGAACATTGAGCAGGGGCATCAGGTTTAGCCCTTTCCTCTCACTTTGTCGGAAATAGTGCCTCGTCCTGCAGCTCCTTTCTGTCGCGGTCTCGCCTCGGCCAACGTCGCAGGTGTTCCAAGATCTGTAGTCAGGCCACGCGCTCCCACATCCGGTCCTTCTTTCCTCCGACAGTCGTACCCTTAAATGAGTTCGAAAAGACAGTTTTTAGAGAATTGGTAGAGGAAAGTAATCACATAAGTCTATTTCTCTCCCAGCTCCAGGTAAATGAGAATAGAAACGTCCGTTATATTAGGGTTCACAACTGACATATAAATGATCGATGGTGGGCCTGCTGGATTTACTATGACTTTCCTTCACAACTGGTTATTGTAGTCACGACAGTTCATCTGATGGAGACCCACCTTCGTAATACAAGCCTGACAAAGCTATACCGTTCTCTAGGGGTTTATATTTACAAAGGGTGTTGTGAGCTATCAACATGGTACTAATAGGTATCTCGCTGAGGGACGAACATAGGCTAAACATCTTTCATTTTATCCATGCATCCTGCCTTTTAACTAAACATTTTCACTTTCAACAAGGTTCATTGTAATGGTTTTCTTCGTTTTGGTCTAATCTTTAACTTTGTAAAACATCATTCTGGTTCCTATGTAGCCTCTCACGGCCTGTTTATAAATTTAGAAAGGACAGGGGTCTCATGGGAAAATAATTAAGGACATAGAAAACTGTGATGGGGGGGGGGCATCATCTTACTTTGGGTTATAAGGGTACTATCGGCAGAAGGCCACAGTTCAGTTGGTGAGCGTTCAGTGGCATTTCTTGAATTTCAAACTCTGGAATTTGCCTATCAAAAAAATCACTTCTAGGAACCACAGCTGGCCTGCGTTAGTCGCAAGTCGGCCCCTCTTTTACAATCGGGGGTGAAGGATAGTTAAAAACTCTTATCTGGGGCAACTGAACCCAATACTGGGTGCGTCCTGGGAAGATGGGAAGGTTTCGGTTACCTTTACGGTTTGGGGATTGCGACAATACGGAACGGGGAAGGTCGCGTTATCTGGGGCACTCTATTCCATCAGGGGAGCCGCTGACATGTAGTTCCCTTATTACGGGTCAGATTAGGGAACCTCAGTCGTCTTACCTGTCCTTTCCCTTATGGTCAATTCTCGGTTTCGTCAATTTAGCAGAAAGGAGAGGTAGTGACACGGTCTCATGGTGAGTTTATTACAGCCAAGTTTTGTGCAAATACTGGCGGTATTTGGAGCCAATCGGGTGGTGCGCTAGGGGTGGCAGTCCGCCAATTTCGGAGCTAATCGCTCGGAAGAGTGGGAGTTGTGAGAGAGAGAGAGAGAGAGAGAGAGAGAGAGAGAGAGAGAGAGAGAGAGAGAGAGAGAGAGAGAGAGAGAGAGAGAGAGAGAGAGAGAGAGAGAGAGAGAGAGAGAGAGAGAGAGAGAGAGAGAGAGAGAGAGAGAGAGAGAGAGAGAGAGAGAGAAGCAACAGCAGGCTAAATAGTACACGTGCGACATGGAGAGTGGCAGTGTATTTAAGAAAGGCTATTTAGTGCATTACACAGCGAAGGGCATTTACGGGTCTGCGTTAGAATCGTGAAAGCATGCAGTTTGAGGCGGACGAGCATTAGACAGGGTAGAGGGGACATGCTTTGAGAAAAGGAAAAAGGGTACCACTGTGTCGCACTTTCTTGCATTCTTGGTCCTTTGACCAGTTGAGTCAACGCTTCAGTCACACACACACATTCTCTCAGAGTTTCGAACATACGTAACATGGGTTCATTCGTGCAGCATGGGTTAAGGGTGATCATTTTTCATCAGATCATACTAAATTTATGGGTTCGTTAGCTGCGTGAGTAGTCTGTGGGCGTGCTTAGGCGCCACCTTGCAGCGTTGGTCCGCTTCACGTATCGGACGGGGCGAGGCTTCAGATCCTTGCCATACCTCGGTTGCGGCCCCTGATGTAACCTGTAGAGGGAGGGAAAAGAGGGGAAGGGAGGGGGACAACATTCGCGCATATCAAATACATGTATTCGAGAGTCCTTTACTTACCTCATACCCGTCTTTCCTCTTTGGGGTAGAATCCCTGGGGTACGGTTTCTGGAGTCGGGGGGGGGGGCAGTGTGTCCTTATAGGTCGTGTGCAGGGAAACGTGAAAAAAAGGAAACCAGAGGTACCTAGTGCGAGGTATCTAGTTAGTAGATGTATCTCACTATCGGGGTCCTTAGATCTCCTTCAACGCTGTGACGTTCTAAGGTTCTTCAGTTCTTTGGTCAGCTCTGTTCCCTAATACCTTTGAGTGTCGTACTTTATAACATTTACATCGTTTTATTTTACCCTTCTTTTACATTCCATCATTTATACCGTTTCGTTTTACCCATCCTCAGAAGTCGAGGTCTTTCTCCACGCGAGAGTTCATGAGTCAGTCGCGTACCTTGAAGGCAGAGTATCGTGTCGTAGATCCGATCCTTCCTCCGGGGCTGGGCAACCATCTTCTAATAACCTTAAAGAGAGAGCAGAGTAGGGTGCACAGAAAAGAACTCTCCCGCCGATCCCACATTTTTAAATAAAGCATGCAGTACCCGTTCATAATTTCGAAAACCTTTATTTTGCAAAATCATTTCAGTACGTGGATTTATGAGGGTGCAATCGTATTTGGCCGGACACGGCAATGGCTAAAGTGCGTACAGTGGGGGTGTTGTTTTGCAGCAATAAAAACATTACAAAGTTTTATTCATTCATTTGTAGGAAATTAAAACGTCTATCAATTGACTGGGGGAATCGGGGGCATTTATTTCATAATTTTAGAAGCATAGTCAGACTAGTTGCAATCAGATTTCCTATATGCATACCGTGTGCTTGCGTCATAAGCGAGGTTATACATCGGCTATATAAAAAATATAATACATCGTACATTTGTAATCAACATTTTTAACGGGATCCTTTTACATGTTCGTCGGGTGAACTCTCCTTCTTTCTCGTCAAGTGTACAAAGGATCATATACATGTCTCAGAACATCAAGTTTTTTTTTTTTATTTAGCAAAAAGAAACACCACGAGGTGTTCGTAAGTTCCTATTGATACCGGCGCCATTTTGGGCGGGCCGGGTCAGTCCGGAAGTAGCATCAGGAAAAAGTTTCCTACAACCGGCGGTTGGACCAGAGTCCTTTTCGGCAGTTCTAGAATTCATGCTAACAGAAGGAGTGGCAATGTCATGTTTATTTCGCTGGCGATCAAGGCAGTTGTCCCTTACCGGAAGCCTGCAGGGGCCGAGGGCTCCGCCGGGTACCTTTTCAGACTCTTCAAGGCTGTGGAGATGTTGTCGGAGGTGGGGGCTCGCGCCCCGGCGGGCAAGCGCCCGAGTTACATTGCTGGTCAAAGTTACTCTAGCGGCCGGGGCCCGCCTTCTAGCGGACCCAGACGCCATTTTGAGGCCCTGCAGCAGTCCCCTCTCGTCGAGTCTGCAAGAGTGGAAGAGACCTTTCTGAGGAAAAATAGGGAATGGAACTTTGTGTTGTGGAAGCGGGACGTTCGGCTAGGGTGCAGCTGTGATGCCCCCACCTGGGGGGGCGAGGGAGACTCGTTCGCGCCGTCTCCTTCTCCCAGTGCACTCCAGGCCGCTCTCTTTCATGGGCGTGCACGATGGTCTCTCCACACCCTGTGCTCCGCAAGGCCCATGCCCAGTGCTACGGAGGTATGGTCACCTGTGGCGCACATTCGGTGCTGCGCAAGTATCGGTGCAGTCATTGCATGTTCGGTGCTCCGAAAATATGGGCACCGTTGCACGTTCGGTGCTGCGCAAGTACTGGGGCACCACCATGGTATGTTCGGTGCTACGCAGGTATTGGCACCACCGCCTGGCTGGGGGAGTTCGGCGCTGGGCCGGGGGCTGGGAGACCTCCTATCCGTGGAGGTGGGAGAGGCTCGTCCGCGTCGCCTCTCCCTCCCAGCCCAACTTGGACAAATTTCTGCAGAGGTATGGACAGGACATCCCGCCGCCCAGAGCTGCTGCGGCTGTCACGGAGGGGAAAAGAAAGAGGTGTCTCGTTCTTCTCTGGACCGGGCTTCCTTAGGTTATCGGCTGCAGCCGGACTCAGTTGGCCCCGGTCCCTGGCCATGGGTGGTGGGACCGGGGGGGGGGACATGTGGCGGGACTGCCTGCAACTATCCAGGGCCGTTGTGGCTGGGCCGAGGAGGCATGTGGCGGGACTACCTGCAGCTACCCAGGGCCGCTGTGGCCGGACTCCGCTGGCCCCTGCCTCTCCTCCGGCTCCCCCATATGTTAAGATTTCCTGACCGAGTGTTGGCAGCGGGGCCCGCCTTATATGGGTTGCCGCCGGTTGGGCGTAGCCGTAACCCTGCCCTACTTTGGAAGGTTCCAGAATGTGGGGGGGGGGGGCGAATGTTCTGTTGACTTTCATTTTCTACAGTTTACCGTTCTTGTTTCTAGCGTTATTGTTTCTTGTTTGTTATGTTAAATAAAAGTTCGTGTTCATCAGTGGCTTACTGATTTCGTTTCCCATTCCTTTCTTTCCAGGTTGTTTCAAGCTAAAATTTCTGTTAACAGAGTTTATGTAACACGGAAGCACGTGCAGAGGGATGACGCAGATTCATACATTACGTACACACAAACTCAGACGGGGAGACAGTAAAAGTATGACACACAAGATCCAAAGACAAACATAAAAACAGTTATTGGCCATAATTATCTTTTTCCGTCTGTTAATTTAGAGCTAGGCTGGGTTCCCGTCTTTACATTGTCCGACCTAGGAAAACTCGAACATGTCGCTGAAATTGTTCTGGCGAAATCTGTGCCATCGGGCATAATCAAACGTGGTGGTTCTATCTGGTCTGTCCATGTGAGTCTGATTCTTCTTTGTCTCGCGCCTTTTCCCTTTCTGTCGGCCTGTTATTCCTGTCGGCCCTCTATTCCCACTCTTGCTCAGCAGAGTCGGGCATTGTGCTTTCCAGTGTCCGACACATCTACAAAAAGCGCATTGGTCTTGCCCTAAGTCTGGCCGTCCTGTGCGTAGTGTCGGGGGATAACTTTCGGGTCGTGGTGCCCAGGGGTTGTCCTGTCGATATATTTCTCTACCTGCTCTGTCCTCGTCTTTTTTCTGTCGTTGCATTGCCTCTTTGCGCCACATACCGAGACTGTCGAGCATAATAGGCGTTGTCTTATTATTGCGAAGAGCTATTTCTAACGTTTCTATTTTATCAAGGTCAAAGGATCCTACCAGTGGCCACTGTTTGTCTTGACTTTCTTTGGTATACCTGTGCCACAATTTATTATAGGCTATGGTAACTAATCCATAGTTTATGAACATGTCCTTATTAGGGGTGCCTTCCAGCGGAGCTAGATGATCCACCTCTAATAAACGGTCCGGGCTGAACCAATTATCAATCAGTGGGGAGAAGACAGACATGACGGCTCGCAACGAGGGACAAAAAGTCAGCACTGCCTATCTTATCACTGTGCGCAAAGACTAGACAGAATATTTCTATTCTACGTTGTTTGCAGGCAGTGAATACCTCATGAACCAATAACAAGGAATAACCAATAACAAGGAACAATCAAAAATAAATAAAATAAAATAAAATCAGTGGGGAGAGTAAGTAGGGCGCAAAAGTCTGCGTCCTCTACCCTTTCACTATCCGTAAAGAGGAATCTGTTATTTCCTGTTTGCAGACAGAGAATCTCCAGAAGACAATCCGTGAACAGTAGTTCGGGGTCAAAGAACCCAGTTAATCAGTGTGGGAGAGGGAATCTCCCGAAAACCGTTAATAAATAATAGGATTCAGTGGGGGAGAAAAATAGGCACGACGGCTGCGTTACCTATCCTTCACTGTTTGCAAAAGGGAAAGAGCCTACTGTTTCTCCGTGTGCAGACAGTGAATCTCCAAATAAGTCAAATAAAGAGTAATACTAGTATTTTCTGAACAATCAGTCAATTATTTTGCAGTTTGTCGGGTTTACACGACCTTACCCGGACCGTATGGACAGTTTCTTGTCTTCCGAATCCAGCGCCCGTTCGTCCTCTTTTTTCTCTTATTTCTCACGGCACTCCTAATGGTTCCCAGTCAGGACCGTAGATCACTCGAGAGAGGTCTGTTCGGAACTAGTGAAGTTCGGATGATCGGCTGCCAGACGAGGGTCTATTGGGCAAGAGCTCTCCCGATCGTTGCAGTCGTTCACTCTGTCGTCGGGACCTCTCCCACTGGATCCACGAGTCGCTGATGGGCCCCACGCTTGGGACGCCAATTGTAAAACCTAGGGTCAGGGACAATCGATATTTGCCCGGCGGTATTGCCTCTGTAACCCACGAGTTATTAATCAATGAAGAGGCAGGCGCTGGAGACTGGAAAGCAGGAAACAAGGTTTATTCTCTCCGGAGGAGAACACAGCAAAACAGACAGCAGGTATCGTTCTGAGGTGCTCTAACCGCATCTCTGAGGCCTGGCCTCTTATACACAAGTTTGTCACTTTATTGCATGTAACACATTCTCGTCAATACTTTGATGTACGGAAAGACATCCCCGGGATCTCCCCCCTCGGGCCCGTTCCCACACACATTTACAGTAGAAGTCCCCACCCCGGTCACAACAGGTGATGGTTATCGCGCAGCTGGATATTCCGCCGATTCATGGAATGTGGGAGGTCCGGTTGGATCTCGAGGGGTGGGGGCTTTGATCAACTCGGGGGTCCTTTGATGAGGGAAGCTTCCTACTGTACGGAGAGGGGCGAGGAATAGTATCGGCAGAGCTAGGTGTTGGCCTGGGAGCAAGGAAGACAAACGGGCACAGGAAAAGGGGGTTTTTGTATCAAAGGGCCGGGGACTATAAAAAGAATGAAGGGAGGGGTCGGGCTGGGAACAGGATGGGGCTTTGAGGCAGAGCTGCGCTGAAGAGGGGTTTATGACTCAAAGCATGTGCGAGCGAGGGGGGATTGGTCAGCGTGCAGGCTTGGTGAGGGCGAAGGGCTATGTCGGGGGCCAGTGGCCTGCAAAAAGGGATGGCCCTGATCGAGGCACCTAAAATTGCGGGCGCGCACGACAAAAGTGTGGCGTCAGGGGAAAAGGCAAGATGGCGCAGATAATGTTTACCAAACCGTACTAATTTTCCACAGACCCACACCCGGAAGCCTCACCTGACAGCACGGCTCGTGCTGCCTCGGTCAGCTGACCTGTGCTCAGACTGCACTGTGCAGCACAGCGGCAGTGCCCCGGGGGGCCTGGTTGTGGCTAGAAGCACCCTGCTGTGTTTCAAACCCTCTCTTGTAATTACTGCTGCAGTGATTTCTGTTCACGGCGGAAATATCTAATTCCGAAGCCAGAGACACTGTGATGGAGACGTCCCTCTGCTCCTGACTGTCGGGGGGCGGCGGCACAGTTTAGCATGTCTCCGTCTGTTTTTCAAGCTGGCACAGTCAAATAAACATTGCATTTTCTAGACAAGTCTACTACATACGTTTGTAAGTCTGGGGTTCCACCCAAATTACCTAGGGCCATATGTATCAAGCAAATTCGCATTCGCAAAGGCCGAAAGCGAATACGAATTTGCTTAATGGAATGTATTAAGCAAAATGTGGTGCAAAATAAGGAATCGCAAAATTAGCGATTCTTTATTTTACGATTGCATTTAAGGAATCGCAAATTTTGCGATTCCTTAAATGCAATGTATGCAGCAAAAAAAATAGCAAAATGCCCTTAAGGAATCGCAAATTACCACCAACTTCTAGTTGGTGGTAAATTGCGAATTCTTTGAAAAATGCACATTTTTGCATTTTTCAAAGTGCCATGTGACGCACATACATGCCCTTAGGGCATGTATGTGCGCCACATGTGCACCCATGCATATTTCAGGGGTGCAACTGGGTGTCCTTTGGACACCCCTGCACCCTTGATATTATTCTCAATTTGCGATTAGCAAATTGCGAATCACAAATTGAGAATAACTTCCCATTCATTCCTATGGACCTCCTGGCCCATAGAAATGAATGGGAAAGTATTCCTTAATTGCGATTCGCAATTTGCTAATTGCAATTAAGGAATTTTAAGTAATCGCAAAAAAAATGCGATTTTGTACATACATACCCATTTGCGATTCTCAAATACCGATTTCTTAAAAATCGCTATTTGGGAATCGCAAATGGGTATCTTGATACATATGGCCTTTAGCTCCTTATAAACCTTTGCAGACTAATGCTCGTATTGCGTTAATATGATGCCACGTGGCCTAGGACTGCTCCTGCTCAGGCACGTGAGACTCTTTTCTGAGGCTGGGACTGGAGTCCACACAATTTGCAGGGTCTCTGTTTAGTTGCTGAACCAAAGAGGAGCTCGTAAGAAGACATGAACTCTGGGGAAAGAGCAAACATAGTGTTTGGCGCCACCTGGCGGCGTTGCTGCCTTAGCTCCATCAAGAAGGAACCGGCCAGGGTATCTGTATTATTATTTAAAAATAAGTTGTACCGGAGACCAGGGCTTCAGCGTGCGGGAGGCTTGAGGTGAAGAGCCCGTGTGGCCCTTGTGACGGCCACCCTTGTGGCACTCTCAGTGTGTGTTGTTGTGTGCTTGGTGCATGCTGGGAAGGGATGCTGTATTACAACAAGCATTTTCAATGCAATAGATCTCACATTTATGAGAGTTTGAGCTATTGGCATTGCAAATGACAATGCCTTTCATTTATGTGATGTTTTTAAAACATAAATAAAAGGCATTGTCATTTACAATGCCAATAGCTTAAACTCTTGCGAATGCAAGACCTATTGCATTGCAAATGCGCGTTATAACATTTTTAAAGAGCATTAGGAGAGAGCGTGTCCTGCCTGCAACAGCACTATTTTCTCAAATAGCTTTGTCCTACATCAGCAGGCATGACAAAGCTATATGAGAAAATAGTGCTCGGAGGCTGTAATTAAAGCCTACTGAGCAACAACACACGTAACAGGAGTGTCGCAGTGGGAGGTTACAAAATGAGACAAGGCTGTACTAAGCCTTTTGACCAACAGCCACAGTTTACTGTGGACAATGACACAAGCCAATGAAAAGTATTGGGGGACCTTCAAGTCCCTACTTCAATACAGCATGCCTCGCAGAGCAGCGCATGCGCTGCCCAGGCTCGACCTAAAAACCAGTCATGTCCCTAATGCAAATGACAACTTGTGCCTGTACTGAGGACAGGGCACCATTGGAAGAGGGGCCAGTGGCTTGGAACTCCTGACCTGTCTAGGGGGTGATATGATTTCAGAGGAGCCAGGCAGTGAGCCTCAACATGTGAGAGTAGTGAGTGACTGCAACCACCTTAGAGGGAGACACCTGTGCCCTCTCAAAAGCAACGTTTAAGGGTCCATACCCCTGCGCCACTTCCTAGAGCCTATTTGCCCCACAGCCCTTGTCAGTAATATTGTCCAGATAGGTGTTTCCTCATTTCAAAAGGCCACACACCTATGAAAATGAAGGAATGACCCCTTGACATCACGTTGGTGATGAAAAATGTGTGCCCATGCAGGGACGACTTCAGAGTAGTGAGACTGGTGCAGCCGCACTGAGCGCTGGCCCAGGGAGAGGGACGCTCACCTGGCGGGGGGGAAGGGGAGTTGTTTAGCAAAAACGTATGATTTAAAAACACCTGTGGCAGAGTTCTTGTGGTTACAGTTTTCAGGCAGCATTAGAAATGTCAAGATAACTCTTGTGAATAATGTTGCTGCTAGAAAGAGAGATTGGAGTTTTGTTTAGTGGCAGAAGTGCAGATGGATAGTATGCCTGCAAAGAACACGCTCCATGCAGATCACAGATCTGTATTTTATAAGGATAGCTGGGTGGATTACTGCTTTTGTCACAGAGATCCTTTTGTTACCGCAGGTCATAAAATAAAACCCTAATATAGAACAGTGACTGTTACGAACTGTAATCAAGGAGCTGCATGCAAACTGCATAAAATAGGTTAGAACGTTTTTTTCCTCAGTCTTTCGTTATCTATTCCTAATGTTGCTGAAAAGGGTTTGTTTGGGTAGATATACATTCTTATTAGTAAAGCCAGCCTTTACCAGTGCTTTAAAACAAATATGACTGTATGTGAGAGAATGTTTATGGAGAGATGAGGGGCACTTTTGCCCAGTGAGCATGGGGTGGGATCCGAGGAGGAGGGGGCACTAAATATTAGTTGCACTGGGCGCCAACAGCGCTAAAGCCGACCCTGTGCCTACGTGATTAGTATCTGAAAAAAAGTGGATTCACATGTCTTTGTGCCCCTTTGGCGCTTCCTGTAGCCCAGGTGAGAGAACTGCATAAAGCAGTGGATGATTATACGTGTACACACACATCCATTCACAACACTCACTTCCAAATATTCATGCACGCAACCACCAAACATTAAAAATGATTTGCTTCCTGTCTGCTACATGTGACCCAGCTAATGATGTACATGTTTATGGAAAACTGCAGGATTGATAGTTTTACCAAGTGCACTCGTGCATTCATGGTCTAGTCTTTCGCCACAGCAGACATTCCGCTGGGGTGCGGCCAAATCCGACGCGTGCGCAGATCGGACGGCTCCTGGCTGTCAGACGTCCGGGGGCAATCCGACGCATTGAAAAGGCTAAAATGCATCCTTTGACAATGGAGTGCTATGGTACTTTCTGTTGTGTCCTCTTGTGGGCACCAGCCTGTTAGCCCTGACTCAGAGGTTGCCAGGAAGCACCAGGCCGAGAGAGTAAATATGGTTTTCTGTGGCTCCCACCTTTTGCCTCTTTCCTAACCTGTCAGCAGCAAATATAGATATATGGTGGGACCAGTGCTGGGAATTTAAACCCGTGTCCATCTGCTTCTCTCTCGGAAGCCTCCTATTTGGTACTGAGGTGCCTGGCAATTGGGAAAGTACAGGGACCTTACACCTTTTTAGGTCGAGGACCAAAGGCTGCGCTTGCGCAGTCTCCGGGAGGAGATTTAATGTTTTGGAGTATGGGGGCTTGAACCCGCCTCTCTCCTCTATTGGCTGGCTTCCTAAACGGAGGCCAGCCATTGGAGGAGAGGGTCATCACTCCTTTAAAGCCCCGTCTCTTTCGGATTCGGGGGCGTGTTTTTTTGCGTTCTTTCGACTGCGACGTCATCCGTCACTCAGAACGCAAAAAAAACGCCCTCGAATCCAAAATTTTCAGAGCTTTGCAGCCGCCATTTTGCTGCTGTATACCTTGAGCTAGCAGTCTCCGCATCGGGGGCTTCCATGGCTGCCTCCGCCCTTGCCCCTTTAGCCATGTCGTTTCCTGCCAGATTCCCGGCTGGCACTGTGCCCATTGCCTAATGCTGCAGCGAGATGAGCATCTTGTCCCCAGTGATGCCCTGTGAGCGCCGGTGCGCCTGTGGGCCTTAGTATGTCCTGTATTGGCGGCATCTGCTTCAAAATACATCTCCGCTGCCTGCGAGGATGGGCCCGGCGTCCATTATGGCGATGACGCTGCTTTGCCAGCTGTTCCGTGTCTGCGGCGGCAGCAGTAGCGTCTTTAGTGACACAGCTGCAATCAAAATGGCAGTCCTCGCTTGAGCGGGCTCCTGAGGTCACACGGGAGCCCGCGGTGGAGGCGGGACCCTGACGGTGAGGTGATGGGGCTGCAATGCCACCCCCCTGTGGGGGCTGCGACCCTCGGTGGGCTGGATGCCGAACGGGGAATAAGATAGAAGTGAAATTCGGCCCGCAAACGGTGGAACACTCTAGGAGTACCAGTGACTGCCGCAGAGCTGGGACTGTGGCGGCGGACTAGCTGGAGGCCCATGACCCTGTAGTGGCCTGCGCTGGCAGCGATCTCTGCTCCGTCCTGCCGGAGCTGCGCAGGATCCTCCGTACCAGCGACTGGCCGTGACTATGTTCACTCTGTGTGCGGCCCCTGAGGCCCTTCCGCCGCCATATCGCCAAGGGAGTAGCCGGCTGCTGAGAGGGATTGGTGAGGCTTACAGTGCTCGTGAGGTGAGGGTGCAGCACCTGGGGAGGAGTAGACTTGGGCTCATCTGAGGCAGTCGACCAGCAATCGGCATGACGCCTCGTGAAAATGGACATCTGGTGCGTGCTCTGGGGTATTTAGATGGAGGAGGTTCAAGAGATCTGAGACCTTATGGCGGACCGTCCCCCCCCCCTCGCCCCCCCAGCATTGGGCCCTGTTTCATCTCTCCCCCATCGGCGCTGTCTGAGCGTAACCCGGGCCTAAGATCGGCGACTCTGGGGCCCAAACTGCAGACGCTACCAACGATCCCTGACACTGCAAGAACCGGGACCCTCTGCCTCTTGCTGCCAGTTTGATGCTCCGGGCGGATCTGGGACCCCGAGAGAGCCATCCGAATCAGGCTGAACCACGGGAGCCGCTTCTGGCTCCTGGCTTGCGACCTTTGGGATGGGTTTGCCTGGCTGCTGTGTGGGGAACGTTGAATTGCTAGAAAGGAAGCGCTTGAAATGGCTGGGAGCCCACACTGAGCCCCTGGACCGTGGTCTCATCCAAACCCGGTGCGGGAGACACGTGCTGAGTGGTCCGGTGTTTGCACTGGCGGGTGGACAACACTGGGGAGTGAATGGACGCACAGTGATGACACGCCCGAGATCGGGGGAAACAGCACCTGCTTCCGTAAGGATCTTTGAATGGACCCGAAGTGATCCCTAATTACCTAGTCTACCGAGGATATGAGGTAACCCTTGTTCGGGGGCTTCCATGGCTGCCTCCGCCCCTGCCCCTTTAGCCATGTCCTTTCCTGCCAGATTCCCAGCTGGCACTGTGCCCATTGCCTAATGCTGCAGCGAGATGAGCATCTTGTCCCCAGTGATGCTCTGTGAGCGCCGGTGCTCCTGTGGGCCGTAGTATGTCCTGTATTGGCGGCATCTGCTTCAAAATACATCTCCACTGCCTGCGAGGATGGGCCCGGCGCCCCGTTATGGCGGTGGCGCTGCTTTGCCAGCTCTTCCGTGTCTGCGGCGGCAGCAGGAGCGTCTTTAGTGTTAAGTAGTTGTGGATTCCTGCTGGGAAATTACCACCTATAATCTGCCCACGTCCTCTCTCTCGGAGCAGATAAGCCTGCTTTATGCGGTTTAATGTGTTCACTGTTTGCAGTAACAGTTTACACCAGGGGTGGACTGCGCTCCTGAGCTAGGCCCATGTAAGGCTGGCAGAACGAGCACTCCGAAACCTGCCTGGCACACCGGTGAGCCTCTCTTTACACACCAGGGTAAAGGGACTCATGGTCCTGGGGAACCTACAAGCTACTTTTACACCCCATTATCCTATATACAAGGCACCAGAGCTGTCCATATCTGCGCAATAAACAACAGAGGGCTGCAGGTTCTGTAAGCTGAGGGAGCTTACCATTCAACAGCGCTATCACTGTATGCTCAATAAAGAAGAGAGGGCTACAGGTGCTGCAAGCTAAGAGGTGAGGGTGCTAGTGGGGGGCTCTGTGTGTGTGGGGGGCTCTGTGTGTGTGGGGGGCTCTGTGTGTGTGGGGGCTCTGTGTGTGTGTGGGGGGGGCTCTGTGTGTGTGTGGGGGGGCTCTGTGTGTGTGAGGGGCTCTGTGTGTGGGGGGCTCTGTGTGTGGGTGGCTCTGTGTGTGTGGGGTGCTCTGTGTGTGTGGGGGGCTCTGAGTGTGTGTGGGGCTCTGTGTGTGTGGGGGGCTCTGTGTGTGTGTGTGGGTCTCTGTGTGTGTGTGTTTCTCTGTGTGTGGGGGGCTCTCTGTGTGTGTGTGGGGCTCTGTGTGTGTGGGGCTCTGTGTGTGGCTCTGTGTGTGTGGCTCTGTGTGTGTGTCTGTGGCTCTGTGTGGGTGGCTCTGTATGTGTGTGTGGGTGGCTCTGTATGTGTGTGTGGCTCTGTGTGGGTGTAAATGCAATAGGTCATGCATTTGCGAGCGATTAAGCTATTGGCATTGTAAATGACAATGCCATTTATTTAACGATTAATCTATTGGCAATGTAAATGACAATGCCATTTATTTATGATTAAAATTTTTTTTTTTTTTTTAAATGTCATGAGCAATGCCAATAGCTCTACCTTTAATAATGCCGAGACCATTGCATTGTAAATGCTTGTTTCTACTTCAAATCGAGAGAAAGGGAAAAGTCTGCACATTGGTACAAGGTACTGTGGGTGCCTGAACTTTTACGAGGGAAGGGGCACACATGCACGCATGCACAATCAGACTCATGCATTCTCACATGCACACACACACACACACATACATCCATTCTCAAAACTCACTTCCAAATATTCATGCATGCACGCATTGAACATTAAAAATAAAATCGTAATTACGTGTGCAGCTCTGCCTCCGAGATCCCAGAAGAGTTGGGACTGCTGCCCTCCCTCGCCAATGAGCGAAGGCAGCAGTCCCTCACTCATCACAGAGTGGGATGAGGTCAGTGAGCAGTGGCGGCTGGTGAAGTTTGAGAGTGTTGAGGCTGGACTTGGCCCAAGGTGGGGGGGAGGAGGGGCCACACGCACACACACAACTTGCGTCCACAACTGGTGTGCTTCTCTGCCAACACTGAAAGCGCGCACGGCATCACAAGAAGGTGGTGGCAGGAGACTGTGGTACCTCTAGTTGCTGTCAGCGAAGACAAAAGTAATCTATTTTAAAAGTCAATAAAGAACATCAACCACACAAATCAAAAGTCTTTATAGAAGCCTCATAATTATCCAATCATCAGCTGGGAGAAAATAATGAAACTTTTCTTTTTAATCGGATTTTAGTGCAACATCGAAGTCAGAGAGATAGAAAACAAAATGGGACAAATACTATTGCTCAAAAGCAAACTAAAACCCAAACTTTGCCTCACCCAGGTACATGCAATCCAGTGCACATATTGCTCGGACTCTGAAAGGCACAGCTTTCAGGCCCGGGCTTTAATGCTATTAACACACATTGGCTGCAGGATACAAGAAAATAGATAAATGACAATAACATGTACCCACTCAGAATAACGACTGTTTTTAATAAAAAATATTATTGCCATTTTCAGCATAACAAGAACATACAACTACAAGGGAGCACAGTCACAGTGGCACATTATGTGCAGATGTTACACATTTCCGTTCTTTATGATATATATAGAAATACCCAGAGTATTAATGATATGAAAGCCAGGACAGGCAAATATACGTCGATAGCAGGGGCGGTGGGTGACATTTGAAAGTGGTGGGGCGCAAGTGATTTGCATCCAGCACCGTAGCGAGCGAGCGCAGCGAGCGTGCCCGAACCCCAAAAGGGGGGTTTGGGGGGATAACCCCCCCCACGAAAATTTTGAAAAAAAAGAAGAAAAATCGTGCATTTTCATGCAAATTGGAGAAAGCAGGAAGGTTAATAAAGCAATTGTGAAAGTGCAGTTATTACATTAATAGATGGCATAACATAGGTAGCTGCTTATTCAGTATAACCACAGAGCTTCATACATTCCGTCCTATTACGCTCAGGTGCTGAATTCAGACTATAAGACTTTCATGGAAATCTCAGCTCTAAGAGTAGAAGAAGTTGCACAGCAGTTGGGAAACAGCCTTCACAAAGCATTGGGAACCACAGCCCACACAGCTCTCACAGCCCACACAGCTCTCTCAGCCCACACAGCTCACAGCCCACACAGCTCTCACAGCCCACACAGCTCTCTCAGCCCACACAGCTCTCACAGCCCACACAGCTCTCACAGCCCACACAGCTCTCTCAGCCCACACAGCTCTCTCAGCCCACACAGCTCTCTCAGCCCACACAGCTCTCTCAGCCCACAGAGCTCTCTCAGCCCACACAGCTCTCAGCCCACACAGCCCACACAGCTCTCACAGCCCACACCTCTCACAGCCCACTGCTCTCACAGCCCACACAGCTCTCACAGCCCGCACAGCTCACAGCCCGCACAGCTCTCACAGCCCGCACAGCTCTCACAGCCCACAGCTCTCACAGCCCACAGCCCACACAGCCCACACAGCCCTCACAGCCCACACAGCCCTCACAGCCCACACAGCCCTCACAGCCCTCACAGCCCACACAGCCCTCACAGCTTTCACAGCCCACACAGCTCTCACAGCCCACACAGCTCTCACAGCCCACACAGCCCTCACAGCCCACACTGCCCTCACAGCTCTCTCAGCCCTCACAGCCCACACAGCCCACACAGCTCTCTCAGCCCACACAGCTCTCTCAGCCCACACAGCTCTCTCAGCCCACACAGCTCTCACAGCTCTCACAGCCCACACAGCTCTCACAGCCCACACAGCTCTCAGCCCACACAGCTCTCAGCCCACACAGCTCTCACAGCCTACTGCTCTCACAGCCCACAGCTCACAGCCCACACAGCTCTCACAGCCCACACAGCCCACACAGCCCTCACAGCCCTCACAGCCCACACTGCCCACACTACCCTCACAGCTCTCACAGCTCTCTCAGCCCACACAGCCCTCACAGCCCTCACAGCTCTCACAGCCCACACTGCTCTCACAGCCCACACTGCTCTCACAGCCCACACTGCTCTCACAGCCCACACAGCCCTCTCAGCCTACACAGCTCACACTGCCCACACTGCCCTCACAGCTCTCTCAGCCCACACAGCCCACACAGCCCTCACAGCTCTCACAGCCCACACTGCTCTCACAGCCCACACTGCTCTCACAGCCCACACTGCTCTCACAGCCCACACTGCTCTCACAGCCCACACAGCTCTCTCAGCCCACACAGCTCTCTCAGCCCACACAGCTCTCTCAGCCCACACAGCTCTTTCAGCCCACACAGCTCTCTCAGCCCACACAGCTCTCTCAGCCCACACAGCTCTCTCAGCCCACACAGCTCTCTCAGCCCACACTGCTCTCACAGCCCACACTGCTCTCACAGCCCACACAGCTCTCACAGCCCACACAGCTCTCACAGCCCACACAGCCCACACAGCCCACACTGCCCACACTACCCTCACAGCTCTCACAGCTCACACAGCCCTCACAGCTCTCACAGCCCACACTGCTCTCACAGCCCACACTGCTCTCACAGCCCACACTGCTCTCACAGCCCACACAGCCCTCTCAGCCTACACAGCTCACACTGCCCACACTGCTCTCACAGCTCTCACAGCTCTCTCAGCCCACACAGCCCACACAGCCCTCACAGCCCACACAGCTCTCACAGCCTACTGCTCTCACAGCTCACACTGCTCTCACAGCCCACACTGCTCTCACAGCCCTCACAGCCCACACAGCTCTCTCAGCCCACACAGCTCTCTCAGCCCACACAGCTCTCTAAGCCCACAGAGCTCTCTCAGCCCACACAGCTCTCAGCTCTCACAGCCCACACAGCTCTCACAGCCCACACCTCTCACAGCCCACTGCTCTCACAGCCCACACTGCTCTCACAGCCCACACTGCTCTCACAGCCCACACTGCTCTCACAGCCCACACAGCTCTCACAGCCCACACAGCTCACAGCCCACACAGCCCACACAGCTCTCACAGCCCACACAGCTCTCACAGCCCACACAGCCCTCACAGCTCTCACAGCTCTCACAGCCCACACTGCTCTCTCAGCCCACACAGCTCTCTCAGCCCACACAGCTCTCCCAGCCCACACAGCTCTCTCAGCCCACACAGCTCTCTCAGCCCACACAGCCCTCACAGCTGTCTCGATTTTGAATAGAAGTAATTACAGATTACACAGAAAATCACGATGGGGTGCGTTTAAGAGGCGTCTTTTCTCTCATGCCTTTTATGACACCTAACTAAATTAAGGTATTTTAACTGCATTATATCTGATTTGGGATTTACAATCTGGAGGATAATAAAAATAAGTTAACTATAAAGCCTGAGCCCCTTGTAAAGTAAAGGGATGTTTTGTCACACTCAAATGTGTGTATTTTAATACAGAAAGGTATTCATGTATCTATAGTTTTAAATAGCGCGCAACCAGCATATCGACGTGGTTATAAAACAGTTGCAAAATAGAAATTATGCATAGATAAAATACTATATAAATATATCAAAATGACATTGACTCCACATTATCAGGCTAGAACACGTTGAATCATTAATTGCCCATGATATACTTTTATGTTTCGTGGCGGAATTTGGCAAAAGCAATGACAATTTTTTCAAAAAACGAGAAACATGACAAAAGTATCGCTAACGCCCCACAAGCTCAATCAACTACACACCTGAAAAACACAGAAACTAAATAATGGGTTCATCTATATAGCGCATTCCAAAAATTCTAAATACTTCTGCGTGCAACAATTACATTGGCCTAAAACATTAATTAAAATGCACGGACCTAGCGAAATTCCCACGTAGTACCTAGCCGTACTATTAATGTAACATTCACTGCTTGAACTTCACAAACCTTACAATTAATTACATAAAAGTGACATCGTATCCGTTTGACAGATTCTGCCGGGATTTACCGAGTGAATCTGACCCGGAAGGAAACACGTCCCCGCCGCTGTTGAAACTCACCGAGCAGAGCGGCTTTTTTTTTTACAAAACACACAAACAACACGGTAAAATAAAGTTAAGTAGGCAGAAAGTGAGTACTTCCCGGAGTGTCTGCACTTACCCTGGGATGTAGTGCGGGTCTGGGGTCATCAGCGTGGGGCTGATCTTGGGGGCAAACTCGGTGGCCATGCTGCTGGATGTGGAACACACATCCACCCCCCCACCCAAACACACATCAACCCCCCCACCCAAACACACATCCACCCCTCCACCCCCATCCAAACATACATCCACCCCCCCAAACACACATCCACCCCCCCACATACATCCACCCCCCCTTCCAAACACACATCCACCCCCACTCCCCACATTGTATTTTATTTTCCTTAGGCATGGCAGAGTCAATATATTTCGACACTGGAGTACCTCCTTCACACACTTTCCAGTTATAGTTGACACATATCTGTAAATCAGCAGCGACTAAGAGAAGCAGCCCTTGGTGTCAGCTGGAGATTTCAAAGCTGACTTGTCCAAAACTATTCTGAACTAACCCTTACTAACTTGCACCCCAAGGGGAGTGTCAGTGGGCTGAAAATACCGCTTTCATTTGATCTTAAAATGATTTAGGAGTTTGACTTCTAAGGAGTGAAAGCCAGAATTGTGTAGAATATTAGAGCATGCCTGCGCCTTACACAAAAGTGTCTTTAAGACCGGGTTCTCGCCTTGCACGCCTGTTAAACCACAGTTCCTCGAGGATGCGGCCACAGCTTCAGTGTACCCCCTGATGTCGAGGCATGCCCTGGACCAACAGATGGCCATATCAAACACGGCAGATGAGGACATCCGTCTGCCTGAGCGAACCTGTGAGGCTAGTACAGGCTGTGAAGACAGCTCAGACTTTTTAACAGCGTTTCAAAAACCCATCGGCTCCAGACATTAATCACACCTCCGGGCTGTGAAGCGCCAGCGTTGAGGCTGCGCTGAAACCCACCAACCCTAAACAGCAGCCACCACTTAAAGGCGCCTATTTGCAGCGTTTAACACACTAATGCTCTCCATGGCCCTCCTTGGCCCTGGCTCCTGCTCTGCGGCAGCTGCTGCAAGCTTCTCGCCCAACCCTCTCAGATTCCGCTTCCTGTGTCAGAGTTCAGCATGTCATCCACATGGATTTTCCATTTTTTTTATTATTCTTTGATGCCAGGGTTTTTCTCTTGTTTTTTAATTGCTCAATTCTACATCAGCCTTGACTTCTACTCGATATACAGGAAGAGTAGAAGGATGAAGATCACAAGATAAGTATTTTGTTCAATAATGAAAACTGATGTGGCACCTGAGTTGTGTGCAAGTCGTGAATGAACGTTTACTTAAAATACATCGATAAGTTTGACTAGAAATAGTAAACTGGGCCTACTAAAACTTTGGCTTTGGCTGGTTGTTATAGCACTGAAAGGTATGACTGATGGGTGCACACAACATGTCACGAAACAAGATAAATGGAGTTTCTCGGTTTCCACATCCTGGTTTGAACACATAGCTGAAGCTCTCTGTGTTCTCATTTTTGCTTAGGCAGCAAACCCATCGCTGGCAGAATGGCTCTGTGAGTTAAATGCTTGTCACTGAGATATGCTGCGGTCCGCATGTAACTGGTTTTAAATCCTGGCAAGCTGACTCTCTTCCATCATTCTGAGATAAACAAACTACATACTGTTAAACTGGGTAATGGTAGCACGGAGTCATATTCCCTTTTATTTATAGCAGAGGCCGCCTAATGTCCATCTCTGTGGTGTGCTGTCATGCCATCCTGTCGCTGCCTTGTTTACGCTGCTGCACTCATTCAAGCTAATTTATGCCGGTAGGACAGCGCCATGATTTGCACGATCGCCGCCGAGACGTGCCGTGGTCTGCATGTCACAAGTTCCAGTACCGTCATAGACGGCCCAGTCTTTCTACACTCAGAGGTGGCTAAATCGTGTACCTTTACATTGACTAATAGTAGCGCCTGTCTTTTACAATGCTTAGAAATGGCAGGAATGCGATATAAAGTGCTACATAAAAACCAAGATATTAATGCGCGAATCATATCTAAAAATCATTGCACTGACTCCGTCTACCATGGTATGTATTATTATTCTCTGCTACACACAGAACGCAAAGGGCTACTTGCAAAGGAAGCTGTGAGTGTAAATATCGCTTTATACCGCATTCTTCCAGACGGTGTCACCCTGGGGATACTTCAAGAGTACCTGTAATAAAGGCAGGAACGGGAAGCGTAATAGGAAAAAAAACAGTCACGCTTGTTGCCTCAGCCTTTATATATGACATTTAAATACAAGCACCGCGCGCCAGCCACTGCTTATTAATTATTATTAACTTACCACCAGCTCGAGTGACGGTCTGTCTGACAACGCCGAACTCAGTGTCAGACTCTAGTGCGCAACTACTGGAAACGTCACGGCGCGCACGTCCCCGACGGAGGGGGGCACAAAGACTACTCGCCCTGGCGCCATTTCAAAGGACGGGGCCCAGCAGACACACCCCCTGGTCCCTCTCAGTCAACTTGACTAAGTTGACGCTAAGGCGCATGCGCGGGCAAGTTTCTGCCCGTAATTAAATTGCGCAGCAGAGTCAGTCGACTTGTAACCTAACCCAGCCACACCCCCTGCGCACTCCCTATTCCATCGGGGCTGTCCCGGTCGGAACCCCCGAAGCGCTGCATTTTATTTAGGTGCTCCGTGCTCTCTCTGTTGCAGCCGCAGGTGCGTCCACCAGGCTTAGTGGGGCTACGCCCCTACGCCCCAATGGACGCACCGCGGCTGGTCGATAGGATGCGTTAAGGTGTGGCTTGTGTACTGGCCCACCGTCGGTCCCACAGGAATTCAGTACTACCTCTGCTGTGTTGTTTTTGCACCCGTATGTTAAAATAGTGGCATTATTGCGGCAGCCCTGCTGAGAGGCTAAAAGTATTGTTGAATCCCCGTTTTGTGCAGTGCGAGATCCTGGATATGAGACACCTGTCCCCGACAAAGAGGGATTTTATTGTCATAGAAAAAAAAAAGGAAGGGTTCCCAAATGTCTCTGGGGCGGGACTGCAGGGGCATTTACTCCCAATACTATGTCAATTGTTCCTGACAATACGTGACATCACACAGCCACGCCTAGAATGTAGATCCCGGCTGTCGCCCCCAGTGAATGGCCATCCTTCTTTTTGCTAGTAATAAGAGCATAGCAGTAAGGCGTTGGGACGAAACCGAAGTGTCTGCCAAATACCCCAGGAGTCTCCCACCAGGGGAGAGAAAAGAGGCTACTGACCAGTTATAGAGTGGAGAGCAAGACAAACTTCTTCCCAAAACAATGCCACTTTAGGACATAGCTGTGCCAGGTGTATATATTCTTTTGTTGATTGGGTGATTTATTTACCCTATTTTTTAACAACTCTTTTTTTTAATTATGTAAGGACTTCACATCCTTCTGGTTGAACACATATCCAATGATATTTACATACATTTACAATGTACACCACATTTACCACATTTTACAGTACCAACAGTTTCCACAAACATGAATATAACACCATTTTGCACAAGCAGGAATACAACACGAAACCAATGTATCTTATACAATCAAAGCAACACCACTAAGTTTCCTTTAGGGTTCTAGAAATCCAGTCAATTATTTCCTGAATTTTACATATATCATATATATTTATCATATGATTATGGATGCCATATAATTGCCATCTTAGTTGTAATTGCTGACGCGTTTCAAGCCACACGGATTCTCAAGGGGCTCTCATCAGGGCTTCTTAGTTTTAACACATTGGAATAATCTACAAAGAAATAAATAAAATAATCACTCTTTCACCTACACCTTTCTTTAAGCTTGTTGTATCTCACACTCCTGTTATCATCGTACCTGCCATTGTCTGATTTTGAAAAAAAATTCATAGCTAGGCAGCTCTCTGGATTTGAAGATGGACCAACTGTAACCGAACTTATTTAAACAAAAATTCCATTGAGAAAACCCAAAATCGATTACAACTTTCTGTCTATTAAAGCATTTCTTTAATCCACATACCTCATTCGTTTGGGGAAGTGAAGAGGCAGGTATTAGCATAAACTTGTTTGTCGTCTTATTAATACCCGACCAAATCAACAACCAAAAGCAAAAGACCTTTATCACAAACTGGTCCCTAAACATTCACGCAATTGTCTTGTTAAGTTGTTTCTTATAGGAACCGAGTCAGCCTACCTTGCAATTTTGTAAATTCCTTCCTTTTCGGCATATATATAAGTGGCTTGCGGGAAACCACAGCTGTGGCAATCGGGGTTGGGGACTAACCCCAACTTGAAAAGCTGAACTCGAGTAAGGTAAAAATGGTGTAAAAACTTAAAGTGTATAAGCCTCAGTTTATAGTTGGGGGAAAGAAGTTCCAGCTGGCCACAGCAAAAACCCTGTTAGACGGGGACCTGGAGGGTCGGCCGAGCACAAGGGAGAGGCCTCCAGTGAGGACCGTCTCTAGCGATCGCACAGACAGGTAACTTCCCCCCCACAGATGGACACCACACAAAAATCAGAGTAACACCTTTTATAGGCAATTCTTGGAGGAGGGTGGTACGATACAAGGCAATCAGGACACGATGATCCTCTCAATTCTAGTCTCTAGTAAGGGAAGGGGGTAGCGGGACAGTCTTGGTACCCACAGGTACTGAGGTGTAACGGTGGTAGCTCACAATCCTCGAGCTCGGTGTTCGGACGGGTCAGACCGCGGCAGCGCCAGCAGGCCCCGAAGAGGTCGTAGGTGGCAACGGGCCGCGGCAGCGCCAGCAGGTCCCAACGAGGATGAAGGTTACAACGGGCCGCGGCAGCGCCAGCAGGTCCCACGAGGGTGAAGGTTACAACGGGCCGCGGCAGCGCCAGCAGGTCCCGAAGAGGTCGTAGGTTGCAACGGGCCGCGGCAGCGCCAGCAGGTCCCAACGAGGATGAAGGTTACAACGGGCCGCGGCAGCGCCAGCAGGTCCCACGATGATGAAGGTTGCAGAGGGCCGCGGCAGCGCCAGCAGGTCCCACGAGGATGGAGGTTGCAGAGGGCCGCGGCAGCGCCAGCAGGCAGGACAATAGTTCACAAGGCAGGGCTGTGGCAGCGCCAGCAGTCCGTCAAGGATGAGTTAGTCGCGGTGTCTCTCGACTCCAGGATACAACTGCCTTCCTGTCCTGGGGCTGCCTCAGTTATAGGTCTGGCGCCCTTTGATGTCCGGACCCTCGCTCCTGGAGGTCGGGAGGTCTGGGATGAGGGAGTCCAGACACCCAGCAGGGGGGTGGAGCCAGCGCCCGAGGAGGCTGGGGGTGATCGGCACCTGGCGGGGGAGAGCCATCGACACTTCTTACTCCCATTGACCTGCCAAGTGGTCCGTTCACCTCCTGGGTGGATGGTGGTGCCGGGATGTCGGGGCCTGGCCAGGCCCAGGCCCAGGGTCGGGGTCGGGCGGAGGCCGCGCGGCCGCGTGGTGCCATGTCCGAGATGGCGGCTGGGCCGGGCAATGGTGCTGACGGTGGCCCGGGCCCTGTGCTGCGGGGAGGGAGCGAGCCCTTCATGGGGCCTGTCCAACATGCGTCCCCCCCAGCTGAAGGCGGGGAGAGTCACCCATCTTCTTGGGGACTTTCCTCGTCGAGGCGGAAAAAGCGGGACAGGCCGTCCGCGTTGGCGTGGTCTTGACCAGGGCGATGCTCCACAGTGAAGTCCATCCCCTGCAGGGAGATGGACCATCGCAATAGTTTGGGGTTCTCCCCCCGCATCTGCATGAGCCATTGCAGGGGCCGATGGTCGGTCTGTACCCGGAAATGGGTTCCGAAGAGGTACGGCCGGAGCTTCTTGAGGGCCCATACCACTGCGAAGGCCTCTCGCTCAATGGTGCTCCAGCGCTGTTCTCGGGGCAGTAGGCGTCTGCTGATGAAGGCCACTGGGTGGTCCACTCCTTCGGGGCTCAGTTGGGAGAGGACGGCCCCAATACCATGGTCGGAGGCATCGGTCTGCACGATGAACTCGCGGCTGTAGTCGGGGGCCTGGAGCACAGGAGCGGTGCACATGGCGGCCTTCAGCTTCTCGAAGGCCGCTTGACAGTCGGGAGTCCAGTTGACTCTTTTCGGGTGGTTCTTAGACGTGAGTTCCGTGAGGGGCCCCACAATGCTGCCATAGTCCTTCACGAACCGCCGGTAGTATCCGGTGAGCCCCAGGAAGGCTCGGACCTCGGTTTGTGTTTCGGGGGGTTGCCAGGACTGAATGGCAGCTACCTTGAGTTGGAGGGGGGCCACCAGACCGCTCCCCACTTGGTGTCCGAGGTAGGTCACGGACCCCTGGCCGATTTGGCACTTGCTGGCCTTTATGGTGAGGCCGGCCTGTTGGAGGGCCTGCAGGACCTCTCGGAGGTGGTGGAGGGGGTCTGTCCAGTGGCGGCTGTATACCGCGATGTCGTCCAGGTAGGCGGCGCTGAATTCTTCGAGGCCCGCCAATACCTGGTTCACCAGTCTTTGAAAAGTGGCTGGAGCGTTCTTCATGCCGAAGGGCATCACCCTGAAATGGTAGTGCCCGTCCGGGGTGGAGAAAGCGGAACGTTCTTGGGCCCTGGGGGTGAGGCCGATCTGCCAGTAGCCCGCTGTCAGGTCGAAGATACTTAGGTAGCGGGCTGCCCCCATGCGGTCGACTAGTTCATCTGCTCGGGGGATAGGGTGAGCGTCGGTTCGGGTGACCGCGTTCAGCCCCCGATAGTCGATGCAGAATCGGAGCTCCGGTGTAGTGCCCGGTGCCGCAGCCTTGGGGACCAGGACGACCGGGCTGGCCCAGGGACTGTCCGAAGGTTCGATGACCCCGAGGGCGAGCATCTTGGAGACTTCTTCTTGGATGCATGTACGTACCCGATCCGGTACTCGGTACGCCCGGTGTCGGACGGGAGGACTGTCCCCAGTGTCCACGTCGTGCAGGCACCAGGAGGTGACTCCGGGTGCGAGGGAGAACAGGTTTGCGAACGGCAGCAGGAGGGCCCGGCAATCTTGACGCTGCTCTGGGGTCAGGGCCTCGGAGAGTCGGACCCCGTCCACCGAACCATCTCTTTCCCGGGTCCTCAGTAGGTCAGGGAGGGGCTCAGAGTCTCCTTCTGTGCCACTGTCGGTAGCCATCAGCAGGCTGAGCTCTGAGCGCACGAAGTGGGGTTTGAGTCTGTTGGCGTGGAGGACCCGGAGGGGGTTCCGGGGGGACTCCAGGTCGATGAGATAGGTGACGGGACTCTTGCGCTCGATCACCTTGAAGGGCCCCGTCCATTTGTCCTGTAAGGCACACGGTTCGATGGGGGACATCACCCATACCTGCTGACCCGGTTCAAACTCGATGGAGGAGGCATGTTGGTCGTACCACTTCTTCATGTCCTCTTGACTGGCCTCCAGATTGGCTTTAGCGATCTCCCTGAATTTCCGGGTCTGATTGCGGAGGGTGAGGAGGTATTTGTAGACGTCTGGAGGGGTCTTTAGGGGGGCCATTTCCCATTCCTCCTTCACTAGGCTGAGAGGCCCGCGAACGGGGTGTCCGTACAGGAGTTCGAAGGGGCTGAAGCCGAGGGACTTCTGGGGGACTTCTCGGTAGGCGAAGAGGAGGCACGGTAGTAGCACGTCCCACTGGCGGCGTAGGGGTTCTTCCAGCCCCATGATCATCCCCTTGAGGGTGCGGTTGAACCGCTCGACCAGTCCGTTCCCCTGGGGGTGATAGGGGGTTGTGAATCGGTAAGTGACTCCGCACTGCTGCCAGAGGGATTTCATATACTTTGAAATAAAGTTCGTACCCCTGTCGCTGACGACTTCCCGGGGGAAGCCCACTCGAGAGAAGATCCCCATTAAGGCTCGTCCCACTACTGGGGCTGTTATAGTACGAAGGGGGACCGCCTCAGGATAGCGGGTAGCGTGGTCCACCAGGACCAGGATGAAGCGATGCCCCTGTGCTGTTCGGGGGTCCAGGGGCCCCACAATGTCTATTCCCACCCTTTCGAACGGGGTGGTCACCACGGGGAATGGTTGTAGGGATGCCTTGAGTTTGCGGCCGCTCTTCCCGCTGGCCTGGCAGGTCGGGCAGGAGCGGCAATGGTTGGAGACGTCATTTCTCATTTTGGGCCAAAAAAAGTGAGTCACTAGGCGGTGTTAGGTCTTGTCTTGCCCCAGGTGCCCGGCCAGGGGGACATCATGGGCCAAGTTCAACAGGAAGTCTCTGAAGTGGAGGGGCACCACCAACACTCGCCCGGCCCCCAGTTCTACGATTCTCTGCTCGCTGTACAAGAGATCATTGTCCCAATAAACCCAGTGGGCCCCGGTGGTGTCTCCTTGGCTCTGGGCGAGCGCTTGCTGTCGCAGTCCCTCGAGGGAGGGGCAGGTCTTTTGCTCCTGCCGGAATTGTTCTTGGGTGGGCCCCCCTTCTTGACGCCACTGAGCCAGGTCGGGAAGCTCGGGGGGCTGTGTGGACCCCTCTGTGGTGGGGTCCGGGAGGTCGGTCTGGAGGAAGTCTTCTTCTGGAGCGATCGAGGGCGGAGGTGCTGCCCATTCGGGCTCTTCTGGTCTAGGGATGGTGCGGGTGGCCATGGACCGGGTGGTCACGCACGCCCAGTCCGGGAGACCCAACATCCCCAGATGCTCTCTTCTTTCCACAGCTGCCCACGGGGAGCTCTCGAGATCGTTCCCCAGGAGGCAATCCACGGGGGCATCGTCGCGGACAGTTACTTTCAGCATGCCGGACACTCCTCCCCATTCGAAGGGGACGCAGGCCATCCGACACAGGCTCTCCGAGTTATCTGCCGATCGGGCGGGGCAAAGCACGTTTGGTAGGATTTGTTCTGGGGTCACCAGATGACAACGGACGGCCGTCACACTGGCCCCGGTGTCACGCAGGGCCTCGGCCTTGCGCCCATTTATGCTCACCCATTGGCTGTACTTCCGAGTGTTGGCGGGCAGGGGAGTCCGCGGGACCATGTCTCTTCCTCCTAGGCATGCCAGGGTCATGGCGGCGGGTTCCCACTCGAACTGCTCTGCCTCATAGGCCTCAGTGTCTTCGGAGACTTGTTCTTCTCCTAGGGCGGCGGCCGCCACCTGGCGGGGCCCGGGAACCTGGTTCTTCGGGCAGGTCGGGTCACTGGCATAGTGGCCGACTCGCTGGCATCGATGACACGTCACGTTGGCTCGGAACCCCGGGCGCATCGGGGGGTTTCCCCGGCCTGCTGGGGGCGGGGTGGCGTTAGCGGGAGCGGCCGGGACGGCGTCCCTGCCCCGGCCCGGGCCTCCTCCTCCTCCTCGGGGACGATGATGACCTTGGTTCGTTCTGTTCTGCTCATTCGGCCCACTCCGGGCCACTCGGGTGCTCTCCCACCGGTCAGCCTCGGTGGCGAGCTGCCGGGGTTCAGTCAATTTACTGTCGAGGAGGTGCTGCCTGAGCTCGACGAAGCAGTTGTTGGAGAGGTGCTCCCACACAATGAGATTGAAGAGTTGTTCGTAAGTGGTTACGTTGTTACCCTTGATCCATCCCTCGAAGGCCCGGCTGAAATAGTTCACGTATTCCAACCACGTTGTACCTGGGATCCGGGTGCAGTTGCGGAACCTCTGGCGGTACATTTCGGGTGTAAGCCCATATCGACTGAGGAGGGCGGCCTTCATGTGGTCGTAGGACGTCATTTGATGGTCCGGGAGCTGCAGCAGGGCATCCCGGCCCTCGTTGACGAATCTCCCCCATAGACCGGCTCCCCAGTCACTTCGCGCGATCCGGTAGGCCGTCATGGCGATCTCATAGGCCTTGAACCACTGCTGTATGTCGTCGTTTCGGTGATATTCTCGGACCACATCCTTGGGGATGTGGACCTTCTGCTCGGTCGTACCCGGGGAGTGCGGTTGCTCGGGCACCCCTAGGTTTTTGTTCAGTTTGCGTATTTCTATCTCCGCTAGTTTGCACTCGTGCTCGTATGCCAGTCTTTTTTCTTCGAGATCCCTCTGTCTCTGTTTTTCCTCTCGCTCTTCTCTGAGCCGTAAGTGTTCTAAGTTTATTTTTTGTTCCGCCAGCTTCAATTCTCCGTCTAATCTGAGTCGTGCCAAGTCTAACTCGTGTAATCTATTTTTTTCCCGCTCCTGGATCTCTTCTCGGGAGGGGCCTGTTCTCCGTTCTACCGTCAAGGGGGTGTCGACTTCCGGGGCTACGGGGTCCCGGGGTGTTGCGGTATTCGTCTCTGACCAGGCCTCCAGGGCGTTTTTGAAGTCTTCTTTTGTGCTTAGCCCGGTGGTAGCAATGCCTAAGTCCATGCAAAATTGTTTGAGCTCTCGGTGGTTGTATTCTTCCAGCCTTTCCATCTGGAACTTCTCTGCCGATCCGCTCTCTTTGGTCGTCATTGTGGTTTTAGTCGTAGGGTGAGTTACTGTCTGTACGGTACGCGTTGGTTCGGATCGCGCCGCTGGCCACCAATGTTAGACGGGGACCTGGAGGGTCGGCCGAGCACAAGGGAGAGGCCTCCAGTGAGGACCGTCTCTAGCGATCGCACAGACAGGTAACTTCCCCCCCACAGATGGACACCACACAAAAATCAGAGTAACACCTTTTATAGGCAATTCTTGGAGGAGGGTGGTACGATACAAGGCAATCAGGACACGATGATCCTCTCAATTCTAGTCTCTAGTAAGGGAAGGGGGTAGCGGGACAGTCTTGGTACCCACAGGTACTGAGGTGTAACGGTGGTAGCTCACAATCCTCGAGCTCGGTGTTCGGACGGGTCAGACCGCGGCAGCGCCAGCAGGCCCCGAAGAGGTCGTAGGTGGCAACGGGCCGCGGCAGCGCCAGCAGGTCCCAACGAGGATGAAGGTTACAACGGGCCGCGGCAGCGCCAGCAGGTCCCACGAGGGTGAAGGTTACAACGGGCCGCGGCAGCGCCAGCAGGTCCCGAAGAGGTCGTAGGTTGCAACGGGCCGCGGCAGCGCCAGCAGGTCCCAACGAGGATGAAGGTTACAACGGGCCGCGGCAGCGCCAGCAGGTCCCACGATGATGAAGGTTGCAGAGGGCCGCGGCAGCGCCAGCAGGTCCCACGAGGATGGAGGTTGCAGAGGGCCGCGGCAGCGCCAGCAGGCAGGACAATAGTTCACAAGGCAGGGCTGTGGCAGCGCCAGCAGTCCGTCAAGGATGAGTTCGTCGCGGTGTCTCTCGACTCCAGGATACAACTGCCTTCCTGTCCTGGGGCTGCCTCAGTTATAGGTCTGGCGCCCTTTGATGTCCGGACCCTCGCTCCTGGAGGTCGGGAGGTCTGGGATGAGGGAGTCCAGACACCCAGCAGGGGGGTGGAGCCAGCGCCCGAGGAGGCTGGGGGTGATCGGCACCTGGCGGGGGAGAGCCATCGACACTTCTTACTCCCATTGACCTGCCAAGTGGTCCGTTCACCTCCTGGGTGGATGGTGGTGCCGGGATGTCGGGCCTGGCCAGGCCCAGGGTCGGGGTCGGGCAGAGGCCGCGCGGCCGCGTGGTGCCGTGTCCAAGATGGCGGCTGGGCCGGGCAATGGTGCTGACGGTGGCCCGGGCCCTGTGCTGCGGGGAGGGAGCGAGCCCTTCATGGGGCCTGTCCAACAAACCCCATTGCTTATTTGTCAAGGAAATGGCCAGATCCGCGTCTCAAGCCCTGCACGCGGTTGGAGTAGTAATAGGTGAAGTGGTTTGCATATTATTGTACAGGCGACTGATTAGTTTGCATGGTGATGGGGAGGCATGAATGAGCCCTACAGGCAGGGGGAGGCGGAGAAGTAAATTTGTCACAAATAGCGCGGCAGGCAACTCTAAGTTGATAGTAAAACAGAGTGTCTAGAAAAGTTGGGTCTGGGGTGGACGTTGCTGCAAAGGGGGGGATAAGCGATTCCCGGGGTATAGAATAACGGCTGTTGATGTCACGTTCCGGATCACAGACATCCAAGGACTGCATTTGCATTTAACAAATAAGGCTGAGCAACAAATAGAAATAAACGCAGTTTACTTATTGCATTGCCCCATCAGAGAAAGATGAACGTCAGCCGATATCCTGCTGCTTGGAATGTAATGCTGAAACATTATTTTGCATACATAATGTGTCTTGATGCATAGCCGCTATACGTACCTGCATGTTAAAGCTTGAGCGCCGTCTCTATGTGGAAAATGTTTCAAAAATACGTGTCGTCCCCAGCCTCCCATTTTAACTCCTGGCTGATTAGAGAGTGCAACAGTGCAATACATTATTATGCCTGACGACATAAATACATGTCTTTGAATCACTTGGATAACCATTTGTTATGCTCCAAAAACCTTAATTTAAATATCTGTTGTGCAGTATTAGGATTGCTGAACGGTAGTACTATATTGCACATTCAGTTGCAGGCATCCAAATATTTCTCTTTCCTTTAATGACTAGGAGTGATCATTAGATGTGTAGCTGGTGGTTCACCAGGGCTTATGAATATTTCCAGGTTGGGTACCACTACTACAGCTACCTCTGAAGTTAACTTGCAATACACATCTGCTATTAAGGACCATGATGACCAAGAAGTGAATGTGAACTTCATGAATACATTAGTTAGGCAGTGTTATGTTATGTTATGAGTAAAGTTAGCGAGTGGGCGTAAAACAATGGGCGGCTATGCCATTAGGGGTGCCCAGCTTCAGGTTTCAATCCTTGCGAACAAATTTAGGATGAGTGTTGCTCTCACTTACTTTCCCAGAAGAATAGGACACACTTTTGGGGTTTTAATGTCGCGGTGATGGAATGTACTTCATGGAGAGAGGGAGCTCATAGGAAGATGGTGAGAGACTACACTTATATGTGACTTTCTCTTCCTTATCTGGTTGTATCACATCCTTCTGTGTGAAGATAAGTGGGTATGGTGTTAGGCCTGGTGTAAGGTCCAGAATGATGTTGGCTACACTATCCCACAAAACATGGGTTAATAAGTGTTATTATATGGGTGATCCTTGATGGACAGATGCAGTAACCGAGATGGACTGTACGACTAGATTCAATGCATGGCTGGTATGTGAAGAAGGCTGTCAAGCGTATAAAAACGATTACAGTTTGTTGGGCTCATCCTGTACTCAACTCATGGACTAGGTCGCTTCCTCAGTGCCACATTCTTTTCTTCATATTTTCCACCATTTTTCATGCAGAACTCATCATGAAGCTGTAGGGTAGGAAGCCCAGCTGCCTGCTCCTCTCCATGAGGCCGGACAGGCCTTTAATTCCACCTGGCATTTCCCCGGTGGGCTGGAGCCCTTGGAGGCCGGTTATAAATGCCCTGGGTCCCTCCTGGTGCCTCTGCCACTTCCCCACTCCCAGAGGTTAATTGTAGCAGACAGGGGGAGGCTTCATGAAAGCGAGAAAGGAAGAGAAGGGGAAGGGAGAACAAATGCAATCATAGAGGAGAGAGAGCGGATGGAAAGAGAAAAGGAGCCAGGGTGGGTGGAACATTTTTGCTTTTGGGTCGCCAATGCAAACCCTGCTCTCCACCCCACTTCTCTTCTGCTGATATTTAGGGAGAGCCTGAATTCGAAGATGAAACTGCACTAGTAGTTAGAAAGGTTTATAGGACTGCTACTCTCCAATCATTCATTTTATTTCAAAATATTACCTAAACAACGCACCAAAAATCTGCAGAGTTCATTTGCTGAATGTTGAAAATGGCCCGGACCATCCGTCAGCATATTTGTAAATTAAGAAATTGGAGTCACGCGCCTGCAAAAGTAAATTAACACTTATTAGAGGCGCATTTTATCTGGTAAAGGCGGCTGTTACTTCACAGGATAGAGGTCCTGGGGAGGTATCTATATTTCAAGGTGCAAGGTTGAATTTATGGAAGAAAATGAAACCCGGGCGTGTATGGGTTCTCGTGCAACATAGGAGACCCCTGCCCTCCATTTTACCCCCAGACTTTCTACAATTGATAACATTGCCCCGAGTTTTCTGTAAAACGATAAATCCCTGTCACGCCTCGCCTCTATGTACCCTGAATAGATGCAACGTGTGTTGATGCGAGAATTATGTCTGCACCAGATAAATCGACTAAATTAGGCAGTGACCTCGTGTTCTAGTGTCTCCTTGAAATATGACGGTAGTTTAGGCTGCTTGGTAATATATATCTTCTTTCAGGCAGGTTCTACCTCAGGACAGCATTGGTTCTTCGCAGATGCCATGTTTCTTTAAATGGCGTGCGCCTTGAGCGTTCTAATTTGCCTGTGAGCGCTTCACTTCGCTAATATGCTATTTTTATTTGCTCCATTACTCACCGCATTACGGTAATTTTCCTTTCCCTGCTAGTCTCAAGAAGCCGGATTTACCGCTCTTTCTTGGAAACCATTTCCAATTACACTTAGTCAGAAAGGACATTTTGAGGAGGCAGAGTCGTGCTCTGTAGGTTCTGTCGATACTGCTGTTTCCAAGTGCGCGTGCCGTCACCGACCAATCCCCTCGAAGAGCCTGCAGCAAACAACAATGCGATGCCAATGTTGTCATGCAAGGAAATGACCACATGCAAAGAAACCGAAGGCACTGCTGGATTGGAGCAGGGCTATGAAATAATCCCATCTAAATTTGGCTGTTCTAACAATCGACTTCCAACATTTCTTGAGGCACTTGATGAAAGGTGGCAAGTCAGAAAACAAAAATCTGCACATGTGCAAAGCAGAAACAATCCTAGGATTTCAAGCAAAGTAAAAAAAAACACCTTAAATTACAAATGCGGAGGGCTTTAAGGAAATAAAGAACTACTGCACCTCGATGAGGGAGGCAATCCACTCTCATATGCTGTTCTATAAAGCAAAAATTAAAGCAGAGAAAATGTCTTTCTTATCTGAAAAGATTCATAATCCTACCAACATTTCAAAATAACTCTTCTTTGTTGTCTCTGAACTTCAACTTCCGCCTGTTATAAAATACAAAAAAAAACACAATCACAGGCCCTCTGTAACAATATTGACCCGTTTCCTCAGAGAACATTACTACTCTCTGGCATTCCATCATTAAGCATTGAATTAATTTGCTTGCTTCACCACTAAATCTATTTTGCAGCCAGGAAGCCATCTAGACCCCAACACACAAATTACACAAGAGGAACACCATAGCCTACAACTAACAGCTGATCTTCAGGTTCCTCAAATGATCCTCTTCCAGCACAGCATCTAAACCTTCCTCTTTTAGCTGCAGAGGACTTCCTCCTGACTGTCTTTAACAGGTCCTTAAAGCAGGATATTTTTCCAGACCTCTGGAAGGCAGCATGGTGAGACTCAGTGGAGTAGCCTGCCCTAGGCCTCTACAACATGAACAATCTTAGAGCCGTCTCATTGCTCCCGTACATGGACAAACTTCTGTAAACATTGTCACTATTTTGCAGAATACAACGACCTATTGGACAGATAACAAGGGAGATTTTGTCCAGTGCTATCAGCCCCCAATGATTTTTTCCAGCTCATTATTATTATTATTATTATTATTAAAAAGGATTTGGTACCGCGCACATACACCAATTGGTTTCTTGGCGCTCTAGACCAGGTGGGAGAAGAACATACGAGGGCAGGGCCGCTAGCCGTGCGCCAGACGGAACAGGTAAGTTTTCAAAGAATTGCGGAAGCAGCGATAGTCGTTAGACAGACGAATGGCAAGAGGGAGGGAGTTCCAGGTGGCAGGAGCAAGGAAGGAGAAACAGGCTCCTCCATGTTTCTTGCGGTTGAACCTGGGGGTGATCAAGAGGTTGTGAGCCGAGGATCTGAGGTGGCGGGAAGGGATATAGGCGTGCAAACAAGAAGAAATAAAAGCAGGAGCACATAGGAACAAAGATTTGAAAATAGTACAGGCCATTTTAAAAACACACCGCTGTGCAACGGGGAGCCAGTGTAAAGTTTTCAGCAAAGGAGTGACATGCTGATGTTTGGGCTGCCGAAAGATTAATCTGGCTGCCTGGTTCTGAACCAGTTGGAGTCGGGAAAGATGGCAGGCAGGGACCCCCACGTATAGGCAGTTGGCATAATCTAGACGTGAGGTGATGAGGGCAAGGATTACAAGAATAAGGGCCTCTTGAGATAGAAACCTGCGAATCTTCCCGATTCGGCGGAGGTGGAAAAAGCAAGCCGAAGTGACGGTGTTAATGTGAGGCCGCATTGAGAGGTCACTAGAAATAGTGACCCCCAGGCTCTTCACGGTATTCACAGGGCAAGGAGGGGAACCCAAAGCTGCAGGCCAGAAGTTGGGAGAAGAAGAGACAGCCATGATAGTCCTCCTAGACTTATCGGCCACATTTGATACCACTGGAAATAACATCACGCTAAAGACCCTGGAAGCAGTGAGTATCATCAGTACACTCCTGAAGCAGATAAAATCTTTTATTTCTAGGAGATAATTAGTGGCCGTTCAACCCCAGTACTCTTCGAAGGTATACAACAGTGACTGCAGGGTCCTGCGAGTGTCAATTCTTTTGGCCTTTCTGTTTAACGTACATGCAACCCTTTGCTCAGTTGTTTCCGCAAACAGGGGTACACTTTCACATGTATGCTGATGATACCCAGCTTTTATTTAACCTATGTAGTAAAAGTTTTCCAATCAAATGGGGACTTCTTTCACGGAGGCCCTCACCATAGATAAAGAATGAATGGGCAACAACTTCCTCAAGATAAACCCGACCAAACCCGACACATTAATTACCTTTATTGGTCGCAGAATGTGACACAAGCTTATGGCCAGATATAATGAGCAGCCACCGAAATCCCTCAACAGTGGTGCAGAATTTTGGAGTTCTCTTGGACAGCACCCATTCCCTCGATGTCCAACCCATGAAAGTGGTCAGAACCAGTTTAATTCAATTTCACCTTCTATAAAAGAATCTCCCTTTCCTTGATCCCTCTTTGCACACGTCATAGTGAATACTATCATCTAATCACGTCTTTACTACTTTACTATGCATATTCAATCTACCTTGAATTTCCAGGCAACATCCTGCGATGACTACAAGATGCTTAGAAAGCTGTGTCATGGGTGCTCCCAGAAATAGCCAGAAGACCGGATATGTTGCTGGTACTGCTGTGATCTCTACAGTATTTAGCAATTTGTGGATGAAAACTCAACGAGGAAAGCAAAAGGACCTGCGAGTCGCGCTGTCCTTGTACGAGGTTGGGGTCAGTGTCCGGTGTACTTCAAGTTGCCAGAGTAGCTGGGACGATGTACCAGCGCGACTCGCAGGTCCTTTTGCTTTCCTCGTTGAGTTTTCCCTCACCCGGGACATTCTCTACCCCGGACCAGATCTGACCATTGACGCACCCCGCAGAATTATTGTAAGATACTCCCGCATAATCTACCGAATTTTTGCCCTGAAGAAGCCTGTTGTCTGGACGAAACGCGTTGGCTGGTTTTGTTCCTGTGCATACTTCAAATACATCAAAATAAAAGAAAGATACAGACACAAGAAGAACTTTGTCAATTTGAGTATGTACATGTGATTTGTCAGTTTTATGTTGCCTCTCATCCAGAAATTGCTGTATTTATTTTATGATCTACTGGCAGCAGATCATTTGAGATGGGCAATATTGGCAAATAAGATTGTGACTCAGTTTGGTAGTGCAGTCCTCTAGAACCCAGCTGCCTGCCCCATACGAATATTCTCTACACTATTTACCCACTTGATTTTGGGGAGCCTTTAAGGCATAACACTTCTCCATAAAACTCTACATCTGAGATCATACACCTTTCTGGCTAGTATGTTTTCTTCTATCAACTGTCACGCTCCCTCAGAGCAACAAACTAATGCTAGCTTGATACCACTACGGTCAGAAAAGTTACTTATTGAAACTGTATATTTTTATGGTCGAGGCTGCAAGAGCATGTGCTAGCGCATGCATGTTGCTTGCGAGACACTGTTGTTGACAAGAAGGGCTTGGAGCCCGCCTGGTGTTTATCTTTTGTTGGCTTACCTGGCACACTTGTTTACAGCCTCGTAATTCGCCAAGGCAGGCCTAACATCATTTCCGTTCTTCTCTGTGGAGCAGTGCCTGTCCACTGTTCCCAACGTGATTGAGATACTATTTTGTCCTCTTTAACTTTTATTGCCCTTCAAACAGAAGGCGTGTGACTGGCAAAAATATGCCTAGCAGAACAAACAAAATGACAAAAATGTATATTCAATAGTTAACTTTCTTTTATTTTGCCAAGTCTTCTTTTCTCACGTTGCACTCATGTTTTCTTTTGTTTGTTTGCTTGTATGCGCTGTTCTCAATTGAAGATTATTTTATTACAAAGTGACATTGTTTCTTTCTTATGTGTAATTTCTGAAGCTATGCTTTAACAAATAATCGTGCAGTGCACCCCACTCCATCCCACTCCACTCCACACCAATCCACCCCACCCCACTCCACCTCACCCCACACTAATCTGTCCCACTCAATCCAATCGACCCCAAACCAATCCAACCCATCCCACTCCAAACCACTCAGTCCAATCCAATCCACTCCAATCCACCACACCCAAATCCTCTCAGCCCACCCCACTCCAATCCAAAACAACCTGCTCCACTACAATCTAAAACAATAAGCCCCACTTCAGTCTGCCTCACTCAAAACTGCCGCACTCCAATCCAAAACATTCTGCTCCACGCCAATCACCTCACCCCAATTCACCTCACTCCCTCCCCAATCCATTCCTTTTCAATCCACCCCACCCCAATCCAAAATAATCTGCCCACTACAATCTGCCCCACACCACTCTGCCCCAGTCTAAAACAATATGCCCCACTCAGTCCAAAACAATATGCCCACTACAATCCAAAACAATATGCCCACTCCAATCCAAAACAATCTGCCCCACCTCAATCCAAACCAACTTGCCTCATTCTAATCTGCCCCACTCAATCCAAAATAATATACCCCACTCCAATCTACTGTACCCAAATCCAAAACAATCTGTCCCACTCAATTCAAAACAATCTGCCTCACTCCAATCTAAAACAATCTGTCCCACTCTAATCTGTTTTACTCCAATCCGCTTCACTTCAATCCAAAAAGATCTGCCACACTTCAGTGTGCCTCCCTCTAAGCCACATTACTCCAATCTGGCCCACTCCAATCCAAAACAGTCTTCCCATTTCAATCCACCCAAATCCAATCCAAAGCAATCTTCCCCACTCTAATCCATCTAAATCCAATGTGCCCACTCCAATCTAAAACAACCTGCCCCACTATAATCTGCCCCACTCCAATCTAAAACAATATGCCTCAATCCAATCCTACTCACTCCAATGTGCCCCACTCCAATCTGTCCCACTCCAAGTGCCCCACTCCAATTCAATCCACTTCACCCAATTCAATCTAATCCAATCCACTCATTCCCTCCCCAATCCAATCCAAAACAACCTGCCCCACTTCAATCCAAAACAACCTGTCCCACTCCAATCTGCCCCACTCGAATCCAAATCAATCTGTCCCACTCCATTCCAAAACAATGTGCTCCACTCCAATCAGCCCCACTCCAATCCAAAGCAATCTGTCTCACTCCAAGGTGCCGCACTCAAACCAGCCCCACTCCAATCTAAAACAATCGGCTCCACTCAATCCAAAACAATCTGCCCCCCTATCCAGTCCAAACCAACCTCAACCACTTCTATCCAAAACAATCTGCCCCACTTTAATCCACAACAACCTCCCCCACTACAATGTGCCCCAATCAAATCCAAATTAATCTGTCCCACTCCAGTCCAAAACAATGTGCTCCACTCCAATCCAAAACAATCTGTCCCACTCTAAAGTGCTGCACTTCAATCAGCCCCACTCCAATCCGAAAAAATCTGATCCACTAAATCCAAAACAATCTGCCCTACTCCAGTCCAAACCAATGTGCCCCATTTCAATCCAAAACAATCTGCCCCACTCCAATCCACCCCACCCCATTCCAATCCAATCTACCTCACCCCAATCCAATCTACCCAACTCAAATCCAATCCACCCACCCCAAACCAGCCAAATCCAATCTAACCCACTTCAATCCACCCATCCCCAATCCAATCCACCTCAGTCAAATCTATTCCACCCCATCTAGTCCACCCCACTCCAATCCACCTCAATCCAATCCACCCCTCTCAATCCAACTCACTTCAATCCAATCCACCCCCACTGCAATAAAATCTACTTCACTCCAATTCACCCAAGCCAACCTAATTCACCCCAATCCAATTCACCCCACTCCGTTGAGCCACACTCTAGTCCACCCAACTCCTGCCCACCCCAATTCAGTCCACCCCTTTCCAGTCCAATCCACCCCATTTTAATCTATCCCACTCCTAATCACCCCACACCAGTCCACCCCCCAATCCAATCCAATCCACCCATCCTACCCCATTTCAACCCACCCCACTCCAATCTAATCCACTCCATCCAGTCACCCCACTACAATCCACTGCCACCACTGCTGTCCAAATCCCCCCCACTCCACTCCCATCCACCCCACTCTACTCCAATCCACCCCACTCTACTCCAATCCAATCCACGCAACCCAAATTTAGTCCATGCGGCTCCATCCAATCCATCCAGTCAATCCACCACACTCCAATCCACCTCCTGCCAATCCACACTCCTCTAGTCAAGTCCATTCCACCCACTTCATTTCACTCGAATTCACCCCTCTCCAAATCATCAACTTTAAATCCAATCCACCCCACCCACCCCAAACCGTTCTAATCCACCTCACTCCAATCTACCCTAATGCAATCAACCTCACCCATGTTCAATCCACCCAGCCCGATCCAATCAACCCCATCCAGTTCATCCACTCCAATCCACCCCACTCCACTCAATCCAACCCACTCTACCCCTGTTCAATCCACCGCAATCTACTCCAATCCAATCCACCCCACTACCTCAATCGACTTCAACCCACTCCACCCCTTTCCACCCGACTCCATTCCACTCTACGACACTATACTCTGTGACACTGCACTGCATGACGCTCTCTGCCACTGAACGACTGATCTCTACTCCCCTCTACGACACTCTATTCCTCATACTCTACTCCAACAAATCCAGTTTACAACACTGTACTCCCCCACTTCACTCTTGGACCCTCCACACCACTAACCTTTAGCTATGCTGAACACCAGCCACGCTGGTGGACAACATAGCAAAAACACATTGCCAAAGCTAAGAGCTCTTGTATAGGCAAGACCTATTGGCTTTGCCAATGCTTGTTTTTATAGCAGAAGACACACTGCAGAATTCCCTCCCTTAAATGCCAGTATAATACCTGGCTTTGTAACAGTTAAGCATCTATCGGTCTTTTAACCACATGCGCGTGGCGGGTTTTCCCGGTGCGCGCTGAAGTTTTGTAAAAACCCGCGGTTCATGACGAGCTCAGCTCGTCATGAGCGCACGGCAGGTTAACCTCATGACGAGCTGAGCTCGTCATCAGCGCAGAAGGGGTTAAGGTTGTGTCTTCCTGAATTGCAGTGAAGCATGGGCTTGTATTATGCCTGCAGATTACTCTCTGCGCACTTCAGGTCAATGTAGGTGCATCAAAAAAGCTCTGAGTTTGCTGTTACATCATGTCGTATCCAGACCTGCTTGTTTCACTGTTTATGAAAACGTATGCTCCAGGGTGCAACTATAAGCTTCCCAACACAATGGACAACAAAAGAACATCATTGGGCCTTAGGAAGGGCACAGAGGGGGGACCACGCAGCAGCTCAATGCTGACGGCAGATTCTTGGCATCCAGGGAAGATGCATTACAGCTGATCCTAATGGGATAGTTTCTGATTTGTGATGGCCTTGGTGGTGAATATTGGGGACTAACATGAAAATAGTTTTGGCACCTGTTTTGCCTGTGCCAATACGAGTTGCACATTGTTTTGTACAAACAATGAACACAAGCTATCAATCACCTTTTCGTACAAATAGAGCAAATGACATCTGCAGGGGCTTCTCTTTTTTTATTAAGTTATTACAGAGTCCTTACAAACAGCAACATTAAACCATAATCACATAAACATATAATAAATGTATGCTCACATCTCATCATACAAGTAAATCCATTTTTAAGAACAATTTCAATATTGAGGGGGGTATGAAGGAAAAAGAGACAGGGAGATCAAATTAATAAAAAACAGGCAAACATATATTATTTAAGCTTTCTAGACAGAGAAGTACATTTCTGTCATATTTGCATCCCGAATCCTACATCAATGAAACAGATTCTCCTTGGAAGCTATCTGAACGATGCATTGAATCCAACACATATATATTCTATGTTGATGCGTTTCCAATGGCATTACATTGTTCTTCTATCAGTCATTCAGGCTTTTGTCATCCAGTTCTTTCCAGCTTCTACTGGGAGCAAATGTTGAAACTGGTGGAAATGATATCTGCATTCCTTTTAGCACTTTCCGGGCATCTGTGACCCTATGAATGTCTTTAAAGTGCACCTCACAGGGGCACAGCATTTTATGGCACGTGGTAAACATTTCAAGGACAACAATAAAACACTGATTGCATGAAACGTCCAAGAAAAATATTTTATAGAGAGTAGGGTGAACAGTGAGGTGAACAGCACTGAAGTTCATGCCATATAAACCTGTGTCATGATGGCTATTTAGGAAAGTAAACTTTCTCATTTGATACGACAGGGAGTGCTAGAAACCCAGAAGAGCTAATTTTTAAAGTTCAGAATAATTTTATTGAAGCATAAAAGTACAAAATATGATAAACAAAAAGAATACACAAAGGATAAACTGAATGAAAACAAAAAGCAAAAATCACAGAGATTCAATCAATACAATGGATACAAGAAGGGCTCATCTTTAAGTAAGTACAGGATATGCTTATGTAGACGTAGTAATGCTTATTCACATGTGTTACATATAAAAGGCATAACAGTTTGCTGTTCTACAATGTACCATGCATGTAACGCAGCAGTACTTTATGTGTATTTCTTAATCTTTTAATATATTAAGGGTAGATAGATTGCTCGTTGGCATTCAGACGTTGGAAGAATTAGGTTTTTAATCTCTGGGCAATCTCTAAAAGCAAGTCTAGTCTGATAGGGGCAGCAGTGGAAGTTGTAGAGCAGTGCTTCTTAACCTCGGGTCCAGATTAATAAAGTATACATACATAAAAAACACAATTTAAAATTTAAAATATAAAAACGCTCCGTAAATGTGAAGGATTTTGAAATTGATGGCTAAAAATTCAATTTGTATCCTTAGCATGATTTGCGGGAGCAGTGGAAGCTAGCATGAACAATTGCTGCCCTTAGTTGAAGGACTGGTATGCATGGCCAAGAAGAGAGCATGCATTAAGCTCAAACCATACAGTGATATGTAGGAGTCTTTTATATCACTTTATCTTTCAGAAATAAAAACAAATTAAAAAAAACTAAAACTAAAATTTCTATGCATATTTTTTTTGCTCATTATTTCAATAAAATATTTCACAATTGATATTTGTATTTGATCTGTACTTGTTTTTATATATTTTTTGTATTGTTTTGGGATTCAAATAGTAGACATTGGTAAGATGGGGTCTCCGACTTCAAGTAGTGATTGAGCCAGGGTCCTAGAGGTCTAATAGTTAAGAACTGCTGTTCTAGAGTATGCTAGAGTGTCCTTCAGTGCGAAACAATCTCACCCGAAAGGTTTTTACCTCCCGGGAAAGAGCCTGAATTTGCTTTGGGATACCACTCTCACCTGCTCAATTTGGAAGTTAGTAAAGGGTTTGCTAGAAAATCAGATGATCGGCCAACAAGGGTTGTCTGTAGAGGAGCAGAGGACTCTTGATTCGAGCCGCTTGGTCTTGTTTGAGAGCGATTATAATTGAATCCTTTAGAATACAGTACTATTTTAAGACTGCTGCAGCCAGAATTGCACACTAACACCTTATCTAACACACAGGGTTTGACAGCACACCCCACTATGTACTGTAAACTTTTAATACAATTCGTGGAAAGAATGCTAAAATATTTTGCTTAGGGAAAAGGAGGCTACACATTGTATAAACAGTTTCATCAAGCATAATATGGTATGATAGATGCTTCTGACTTAAATATTAAGAAATTTTATACACATATCAAAATGTTCAATCAGGTGATAGAGCTAGCCTGGCTTCAAGATGGCTGCATTCTTCTGAACTCTGGCATCTGGCTTCTCCACTGCTGCCGCGATACCTTACCCGGGGCTCGGTGATGCAGCTGGTGGGACCGGTAATCCCTGCAGGGACCCGTAGTCAGAAACTAACCGCAGCTGGTTCTCTTTGCCTCCTGCATACAACACCTCTTCCTATGAAACAGAGCTGTTGTGATAGTGGTATGGAACTATTGAGCCAACACAAGCATTCAGGGCTCTTTTGTGCCGCAAACTGAGAATAGATCTAGAGGAAAGTCAGAAGCCTATCACCAGTTGTTAGAGATCGGGGTCTCTAGTTGGCAGAGGTAGGTACCTTTGTCCACATAGGGACCCTTGCTTCTAATCAGGAAAAGGGGGATACACATGTTAGATAACCCCTTCACACCCACTGGGTAGCTTGGCACGAGCAGACAGGCCTATCCCAAAGGTAATGTGTAAAGGATTTATATTCAAAACACACAATAATACAGTGATAGCACCACAAATGGACACCACACCAGTTTAGAAAAATAAAGTATCTTTATCTAAACTCAACAAAACTAAAACGTTAAAAATCCAACATACATGTAATAAGAATATTTCTTTAAAGAGGTTTCAAACAACTTGACCCTTAGAAAACTAAGGATGCATAATGTCTCTCAAAGTACCTGTAGTTGTGACAAATTCACAAGGCTAAACAGCCGCAGTGATGGGTAGCGTCGAAAAACAAAGACATGCGTCAGTTCCTGAGACCATGGGGTGGCGAAGAGACAGTTCTGTTGCACACAGGAAAAGTAATGCGTTGAATCCGGTCTTTAGGGGGAAGTGATACATCCATTCTGAGATTTTTCTGGTCCGCGGGTGGTGCGTCGGGAAAACTTGCCTCACAGGTACGATACGTGGAAATCTGGGATGCGGCAGCAATCGATGCGGTGGTGTCAAACGGCACTGCATCGGTTTCTTCAGCTGCGATCCCTCGATGCGTCAGTTCTTGCAGCGGCGACAGATGCTGCGTCGGTTTCAGCAGCGGTGCGGCGATGCGTGGATATTCTTCTCACACAGAGGTGCTGCGTCAGAAAAACAGCTGCAAGAAGAGCAATGCATCAATTTTCTTGTAGTTGCGTTGCTTTTCCAGCTCCCAACAGCAGGCACACCCTCCAGAGGCCCAACACAGTTCCAGGCACCTCTTGGCAGGTCAGAACTCCCAGCAAGGAAGTTCAGGGGAGCTGGGGGTGAAGTCTTTGTGTCCCTGAGACTTCAGAACAGGAGGCAAGCTCTACTTAATTGCTTGGAGATCTTCCTCAAGCAGGGGGGACACAGCACACAGCAAAGTCCTTCTCCTTTCCTTGGCAGAAACAGCTACTGCAAGCCAACCCCAGCCAGCACACAACAAAGGGGCAGAACTCCTCCTTCAGTTTCTCTAGCTCTTCTCCTTGCAAAGGTTTCGCTTGATTCCACAAGTAGTCTAAAGTTCAGGGGTTTTAGGTCTAATACTTATACCCCAAAATTGCTTTGTTCTCTTTGGGCAAGTGCATCTGAGCCCAGTCCAACCAGTTCTGTCCTCACTGGTGCAGCATGACCCCATGGGGTAGAGACAGCATTGTGCAAGGGAAACAGGCCCTATTCAGGTGCAAGGAAATATCCTCCCACTACTCTAAATTCATCCACGGTCCATTCAGCCCAGCTCTAAGTCACACCTCAGCCCCCATATTTCAATAGTGAGCAATTAAATTTGCAGTATTGCACTATCAGGGCATGTTACACACATCAGTAACTACCTTTCACATACACTGCACCCTGCCCAGGGGGATACCTTGGCCCTACCTGAGGGTGCCTTACATCTACAAAAAGGGAAGGTTGGCGCCTAGCAAGTGGGTGCACTTGCAAAGTCGACATGGCAGTTAACTACTGCGCAAGTACACTGCACTGGCAGGCCTGAGTTACCTTTTCAGAGCTACTCATGTGGGTGGCACAATCAGTGCTGCAGGCCCACTGGTTGCGTTTGATTTACAGGCCCTGACACACTTCAGTGCACTTTACTAGGGGCTGACGAGTAAATCAAATATGCCAATCACAGAGAACCAATTGTAACAACAATTTGCACAGGGAGCCTTTCTCACTTTGACACTGATCAGCAGTGGCAGAGTGCCCAAAGCATCTAAGCCAGCAAAAACGAAATCCAGCACAGCACCAAAAATACAGGAGGTAGAGGCAAAATGTCAGGGGACACCATGCCAAAGATGCCAAGTCTAACACTAGTGATCACAGCTTAAACAGGACTGTGAGGGTGCCCAGCGGCTCTTAGGGTGTGGATGGTGACAAGCCAAAGTCAGAGAAGAGATAAGGGCGATATTGGTGAGTGTGTTCTGTTTTTTCCAGGGATCCACTGAGAGAAAGGAGAATAATGCCACGGAAACCCTAAAAAAGAGGTAGGTAAATCTCTTTTCCATAGCTTGAAATTTCTTTAGTTGGAACAACCTTGAAGAACCTAAGGCTGGTGAGACACCAGGGAAAGATGTTTATTAAAAACACTCAAATCCTTTAACTCCAGTATTTGCACCATAAAGAACAGACTTACATTGCCTAAAACAGCCAGTTGGGTGCCGTAGTCTCCTCTACTCCACTCCTCTGTGAAAGTATTCGTAGCTTCACATAGCTATAAATGCATCTTTTAAATAGATTTGTTCAGTTCTATGTTTGTAAAAAAATAAGTTCCAAGACTCTCGTCTGGAGGTCACTGCATCTTGCACTACACATTTCCCAGCCATGCTGCCAATGATAGTAAAAACACAACTATTAACCATCACACAACTTCAAATGTGAGGATTCTGACTATTTAAAGCTCCCAAGCTATAAGAATAACTTGGGCTGCAGTTAATAGTCACTTTTTATGTATATTAAATTACCGATTAACAGTTTTTGTGGTCAACTCTAAATTAGCCAGACAGCATCACCTTGTGGCAGACTGTCTCAGGCACTGGTGTTGACAATTAAGTGCCAGTGCCGCGCATCGGAAACCAATGGCTCAAATTAAGCACTATATATGTCAAGTAAATCAATATGATGTAATGTAAATATGACGGCACTGGTGTATTTGGTTTGGATGTGATCAAATTTGTAGACTAAGCCATTCAAATTGAACATGCTGTTAAAACTATGGCTATGGCTTCAGTGGTACGGCACTTAGTTTACTTCAGGCCATGCTTCCAATCAGGATTGGCTGCAGTGTACATACTAATAACTTACCTGAGGAACGTTTACCAATGAGGGATGCCTGTACATCAACTGGAGAAGAAACTGACAACATAACTCTACTGTCTGAAACATAAAACATGAAGTCATTTATTCCGTTTTTCAAAATAGTTGTGAAGGTGTGTTTCACATAAGTTGTTAACCCATTTTAATGGCAAAGCACAGCACATCACAAGACACCAGAGTTACAAATGAGGTGTGGCTTTCTGCAGAACTGCAGCCTTTAAAACACAGCAATTAAATAACAACTTCCTGTGTAAATGCTTGTAGTTTAAAAGAGAAAAAAACAGTTTGGTATAAAAGTAGGTCCTGTTTAATATACAGGCAGCACACCTTTACTGATCCACATACTAGTGTTCCAATCGTAAAAGAACCTGCTGGGTTTAGGCACACACTGCAAAATCCTACTTGCAATGGGCTGGTCTCAAGTCTGAATTCTACTAGTAGAGAGTAAACCCGCCACCACTGAAATGAAAAAACCTCTGAAATAAGTAATATCGACGTCAATCACAAAATTGCATTTAGTTTGTTGAGCATGCTACTTAAATGTTCAATGATATTTAAATGTGTGTGTAGTGGAAGCTCACATCTCAGAAGTGACTGCGCTGTATAAGGTTAGGGCACCAGTTTTAGCATCCTTGTCTCATCCGGAGCATAAGGCATGTTTACGCACAGAAAAAAGCTTTGTGAATCTTACTGCTGGAAATTCACGAGTAACACCCAAGTCTGCTATAAAACGTAGCTACTTAAAGAAAATGCTTTGTAAACCTTTCTTTGGCATTCTGAAAAGCAGCAGTTCTTAATGCATGCACCAAGTGTATGCAAATTCTACTACACATCTCTTACCCTTTTTAACCCCTTCGCTGTGGGGTGTTTTCCCCCCGGTGTGAGGGGGAGAGAGGGGCTGCGCGCGGGCCCCTACTGTGCTGGTGACGAGCTCGGCTCGTCATGAGGCACAGCGGAGCTGGACTCATGACGAGCGGAGCTCGTCACGACCACACCCGTTTTGGAACGTTCAGCACAGCGGGGAAATTATCCCCGCGCGTGAACGTTCCAACGGCCGTGACGAGCTGAGTGCAGCTCAACCGTGCCTCATGACGAGCTGAGCTCGTCATAAGCACACAACGGGTTAAATCTATCTCAGAGGGTTGTGATGGTTAGCACCTTTGTGCCTTTTCGCCTGGACTTGCAATCTTGTTGCACTTAAGAAATTAGTACCATTGAGGTGGGTAACAATAAACATTAATGAGCGCCAAGATACCAGTCTAGGTGAACGTGCGCTTTACAGATACACGTTATGTTGGGCCTCCCTTCAAGGGACCCTATTCAGAAAGGCATTTTGGAGTACTTATTATAGTACTCCTGCAGAACCCCTTTACTTACTCTTATACCCATCAAAGCATGTAAAATGGGAGGGTCTAGGCAGTAACTATATACAAATAATACATATAGAAACAACGGTGTCCTCTCCGCACTTTTACTAATAGGGAGTTAGATATTTCAGGACTGATTCACAAAGCAATGTAAAAGTATGCAACAGAGTTACACCTGTTGTACAGTTCTCGCCTCATCCATGCTTTTGTGAATTGTCCATATAGTCTTAAGCCGACAAAAGCATATAAAAAATGCTGCCATCCCTCATTTGTAGTATGAGGGTGTGAATCTGAGTCGGCCTCTACGAAATCTGTAAATAGATTAAGTGGCTTATTGTTGGTGTTAGACCTGACACCATTGTCGTGGGTCTCCCTTTCATTTTTTGCTGTTGCCTCCTGTGTTTTTGCTATGTGGTTTGCTGGTCTAGATGCTTTGGCCACAGTGCTATTCAGTGCCACAGTTCAAGTGCTCCCTCTTGTAAAGTATTGGATTGGATTAGTGACTCCATGATTGGTTCATTAGATTTACTTGCCTGACTCTGCTAGGTTGTGTATTCCTTGTCTGGTTTTTGAGTGACAGGGGCTGGGGGGCTCCAGGAGACAGGGTGAGTCATCACAGCGTTGATTAGACCTATCTGCATGTACAGTGGTAGGCAGAGTTGCACCTGGGCCTGAATAGGGCTGTACCTGACCTCCACAATGCTGGCTCCACCTCCTGTGGTGTGTCTGATGACCCTGGCCCACACTGCCAAAGGAAAGAAGGAGTCCTGTAAACAAAGTGTTCCGGGACTGCACAGAACTGCTTTTGACTAGGTACAGACACTCTCTGCCTTCAGAGACAAAGGATTTTGATGTATAAAAGGGGGGACCCAGACCCCAGGACTTTATATCACTTCTAGGAATCAAGACAAACCTTTGCCAAGGAGAAGAACCAAGGAAGCTGCAAGGAGGAGACTGCCCCTGTGCTGTGCTGTTATGGTTGGCCTTCAGTGGTTACTTTATTTGCCAAGGATAGGAAAAAGGGAACTTTGTGTGTACTTTTGCAATCTTGAAGAAGAATCTCCAAGGGCTTGAACTGAGCCTGCCTCCTGCCTGAATTCTCAGTGATACAAGACTTCACCCCCAGCTCCCCTGAATTCCCTTGTGGAATTCTGCCTGCAGAGCGGTGCCTACGGTAGTTTGGGCCATCTGAGACGACCTCGAGTCTCTGGGAGCTGAAAGCATGATGCAAAGAGAAGTATGTTGCTGCCGCAGCAGTTGCCTTGCATCGCCGAGACAGCATGCCGCCGCTGCAGCTATTCGCCGTCGCATCATCGACGAAGAGCAACGTGTCGCAGGGCCTGTCTCGGCTCAAAAGTTACGGAGTTCGCCGCACGGCCGTCGGGCATGCACTCATCACACCCAATGTTGTTGCATCGCATTGAAACGCCATTTTCTCGCATCGCACTGGATGATCGCATCGCATTGTGGCGCCATCTTGTCGCATCGCACCGAATCACAGTAAGAAACCGACGCATCACCTCCTCTCTGGTAAGGAACCGACGCATCACCTACCCAGCGCTGCAGTAAGGAACCAACGCATCACCTCCCCCGAAGCAAGGAACTGACGCATCACCTTACCTGCGACCCTTTTGTTGTATTGCGTGACACATCCAAGGTAGTTTGAGAATAAAGTGTTGCATTTACCATCTACATTGAACTGAACTATTTTCTACAATTTTAAAGCCTATTTTTTATTACAGTATTGTGGATTTTTGTTGTTTGGTCTTGTGTTAAGTCTAGTAAAGATTACTTATTTTTCTAAACTGGTGTGGTGTCCATTTGTAGTGTTTTCACTGTATTACTGTATGTGTTCACAAATGCTTTACACACTGCCTCTGAGAAAAGCCTGCCTGCTCATGCCAAGCCACCAAGGGGATGAGCAGGGGGTAATTTAAAAGTGTACCCCCTAACCCTGACTAGAAGCAAGGGTCCCTATTTGGTCAAAGGTACCTACCTTTGCCAACTAGAGACCCCCAGTTCTAACAGCTGGCAAACGGATCCCGGTAAAAACAGCTTCTCATACCAGATTTTAACCATAATATTTCCGCCTTACCTACTACACAGGAATGTCTGTTTGCCAGCCTCACTTTATCTATGATTGAATTATTCAATACTTTTTTCTATCTCTATATTTAGACTCACTAGATGGGGAGGAGGATAATTGTGGTCCACGGTTCCACACTGGCCTCAAATGACTCTGTTTGCATAGGGTTGGATGGCAATATACATGATAGTGTAGAGTTATAGCATGTAAAACGAATAAATAATTCCTGTTATACAATTCTGGCTATCAGGAATGTAGTAATGGCGTCTGAAGAATGACATTCATCGCTATTGGGAAATAGAGGTTTTACTATGAACCTTGATACTGCAGAACCAGGGTTCATACTATAGCATTAGCTTAAGGTGCCATAGGGTTATTTTATTAATAGTTTTTAGGGTACTATATGGTTATTTTTATAATGTAAAATTGGCTTTAGATGTCATTACTTCTTCCCCAAAGCCGAAACTGGCGGTCTGTCCAATTTTTATATGTGATCTCAGTGTATATGGCTGATTTTTTTTTTGGAGATGAGCAATGCTGTACATTAATCTCCAGTTTAGGATACATTAGCCCTGATAGATTCCTTCAAATAGACAAAGATGATTTTAGCAAAGGAAACTTTCTAATGGGCAAAAAGGAAACTTTTCAGTCAATCAAAAAAGTGGACAAGAAGCGATTCTGCCTGTGTGTCCTAAAGAGTGGGATAATCCAGAGACATTAAAGGAATTGAGATTTGATAAATCACAAAAGTGGCGTGTTGATCACTTATGTACAGTTGGAGGTGCAATCACCTAATACAGTATTTTTCAAGATGTCGCACAATATCTTTCGTACTTGAAAGACAAATCTCATTTACGCCTCTTTGGTAAACTTTTTACAGGTGGCTATTAAACAAATGTTACTGACGCTGATCCTGCTCAGCCGCCTTACTAGTTCTTTGTGTTGGTGCCAAGAAACCTCCATCCAGATAGAAATGAAAGTGCAGCTGTCCAAAAATGTATACAATGCTTCATGCACACATTTGGTTTGTTGAAACTGCTTCTAATTTTAAAGTCTACAGCGAGTTCTGTCAGGTAACACAATTCTTAGCCAAGAATTGTGAGAGAATTTTGAACAATCAACATCAGTACAGAAGGGTCACGAAACGATCCCTTATATATAATGCTTCTAATTTTTGGCAGATATGGGAACTGAAGCACATGAATGTTTAAATAATTCATACATTATTAAACATTTTCCCCACACACGTTTCACCAGGTAAAACCATGTAGAATGTATTCAAGGAAAATCCCTATCACGCCCTGTTTCGCACCTCAAAATGTGGGAAAACTTGTATTGTTGCTGACTCGAATAGTTAGGTCTACGGGTATCCACACACGGATTTCAACTTGGTTTAAAGTGTACCTTTTTAAAGAGTACAAAAGGACCAATTGATGGACAGAGTTGGACGATGCTCACATATGTAGTGCATGCTGCTTACATGCTTTTTTGTCCAATAAATATGTGGGTAAATTAATATAAGTAGTTATAAGATCTCTCAGTGACAGTGCGTTGTAAGATACGTGTAATTTTTTTATTAAACTTGAAATCTAGAGATTACTTTGGTGAGATTACATTTTTGCCAGAGGGAACCAACACTTTGATTCTGACAGTTCAGTAGTGTAGGCCACGTAGCTGTTTTTGACTCAGATTTAGTTGTGATTTACTCATGAAAGGACATGATTCCTTGCTTGAGTGCCACAGTAGAACTTCACACCTGTCCCTTCCAAGGATGGCCCACTGGCTTCTTAAATGGCCACAAAGGAAATGTTCTGTCTGCACAGGAATAATGGCAGCCATGTTAGCTTCTACCCTAGGATGAGGCCCTCTACTCTGTTCTGACTAATAAACTGCTCACCCTCAAAAGCAGAGGAGAAGGGAGGGCAAAGACAACCAGAGCTCTTGATTCTAAGCACATAACTCTGCTACTTTGTCATTAAAGTAACCACGTTCAGAATTGTGACCTTCTTGAAAAATATTCTCTAAATTTTATTGAAAGGTTCTACCATCTAGCTGAGATTGCCCACATCCACCCAGAGCTGGGCTTTCCTTGGGCACTAAAGATCAAAGAAAGTCCCAAGAGACAGAGGACTGAATCATTTTTCTGAGATTTTGTTTTTCCCGTAGATGGACATTGGCTCTATCCAGTGGGTTTCTATGCACGGGGACAGTTCTCTGGTATCCTTGGGTGATTGAGCTATTTTATGTGCAACAACCCCACAGCGTGGCAATCCAATAAAGCCTCAACAGTGCCATCATGCTCAGCCATAGCCAGGAAGAGGTTGGCAGTCTGCAACTCAATACTATGGGTACACATGCATCGGATGTATGTCAGTACAACCCGATCTAAAAGATCGCGGTACTTGACAACGTGGGCATTACAACGCAAGTCGTTACAACGACTTGCGTTGGAGGGCGCGGATTTTGGAATATTATCATTTTATATTCCTACACCAGTCCACGTACCAGTAGGGAAGGTGTTGGAATATAAAATTACAACATTCCTTGACCAACAGCACCATCCAGCACAAGTCGTAGTAACGACTTGCGTTGTAATGGCATCGTTGTAAAGGCACTGCGGTGTAAACACCGTGTTGTAAACGATGTTTACCACATGGATCACAGGGTGCATGGAGGTCCAGGATCTAAGGATCTTTTGTGAGACACAGGGAATCTTTAGATTACATTGCCACAGTCAATCAGGCTGAGGAAGAGTTTTGCCTCTTCAGGGAGGCCTCTAGGACAGCACTCTCCCTATCATCCTTAATGCAGCATCACGGGGGGAGAAGAAGAAGGTGGCCATGGGATTGTCGTCTTTGTGCAGCACTCATCCTCCATCTTGAAAACTTCCTTCATACCTTAAAGTAAACATTCACAGATATGAGTAACATACAGTAGGTGCACCTGATATATTTGTGAACCCTTACTTCAATTAACTCGAGGAAATATTTGCAAAGTGACCACTTCATATAATGTCCAGAAACATTAAATTTAGTAAAAAAACGTAAACACAAAGAGGACTCAATCTGTCCAAGCCCTTGGACTTAGGTCTATACCGGGATAGCAGTAGGCTCTCTTCTTGGCTGCATTCACTCAGACCAAAACCTTCAGACAAAAGATTCAGCTGTGATCAGCCAGGGTTCAAGCAGAAGGCCACATGAGGGCTTCCAACCTAGAAAAAGATTAGGGGCAAACAGAAATCAGACAAACTTTTTTGGGAGTTTATGGGATAGATGTGAACTACATTAAATAAGTTAGGGACAGGCGGAATGACAAGTTATTATGTTATTTTGTTAAATATTTCATATAGTGCTAAGCACGCATGTTTGCAGTAGCTTCAGAGCGCTTCATGGCTGTTGGTGATAGCCGATAAACCTCACGTTAAGGATCCATTCACTTCTCACAACGAACATTTTCATCATGGGTGTTTCCATATAGGAGCAGAAAGATGTCTGACTTAGTCTCCAATCAGTAAAGAAGTCAATGTGTTAATTTAGAGGAGCATTGCGGTCAATGTGTGGTTAGAGGGGGCAGCAAGCAGCTGCTAGGGGCGACCGGTTGATTATTTTAAATTGTTACCATTGCATAAATGAATATGATCTGCTCAGAATCTACTCACAGACTCTGCTGATGCACACCTCTCAGTTTCTGCTATGCTTTGGTTGGATTTTAATACAAAATAAAGCCTAAATTCTATTCCTATGTTGAACACATCATCTTTATATATGAACACATTATATAAATCCAAATGTACGGATTTCGGATAACAAATTCAAGGGAAAAAAACACCTGATGAGTCTAAAAAGGGGTTGCACGCCCAGAGCTAATATTGCTGCTCCTCTGAAAGCAGAGATAATCCGTGCATCGCTATTGTCTTTTCTGACATCTTCAATTATTGAAACTGCATCCTGTGTTCTGGAGATGCTGAGATGGAAAATCTTAAGTCACTGTATCTCCTTCCGCATAAATGTTGTAGGAGAGAGTCTGTGTATGTTACCCAGTGTGCTTCCTATCAGTGGGCTGCCTTGTGCAGCTATAGGTATTTTGAATACATGGTACAGGTAGGGTGCAAGAGCATACATATTACCATATTTGTTTTACATGTGGAGTAGTCATGCACGGATGTATGTATGAGCAATACTGTGCATGCTTTCTGTGTCTTGGATGTTTCTTATGTGTTAAGTCTCTGTTTGTAGAAGTGGTTGTGGGCAAACGATGTTGCACTTTTGAGGCATGTTTTGGGGAAAGGAAGTTACTATTGATGTCTGTGTAAAAGTGTTAATGTGTGTATGTTTTCTACTGATATTAGGAAACCGTCTGAAAAGCTGAAATGAATCTTGAAGCAAGATTCAACTGGCCAGCTCGCCAATGGGAAGCAATTGGCAAAATGTAACCAGCCAACTCACCAGTGTAGCAGCAATTGACACTAAAATAATTTTCTCATGACCATTATAGACGAATGGGCCTCAGAAGGCAATCTAGTTCCATACATGTCCAAAACCCCACACATCTCCCTACCTTTACAACAAATACTAACTAATTCAATTGTTAAATGGGCTTAGTAGATTGGAAAAAGGATTTAGCGTTTGCAGACCATTTGATTTACTGTATAAGAGGGTTTGCGAATGCTAAACCCTTAGAATCTGAGTCCCAGTTGCCATAGTGACCTGGAGGCAGGTCGTCACCGTAGTCATTGGATAGATTTCTAGGTCTCTAAACCACCATTTTATGAGAATAATTGTCTCAAGGGAACTTTTGACTTAAAGGACGGGGAGAAGTCCGAACAGTCGAGTGAATGTATTCCAGATGTTTTGTGATGACCTGGCTCTTTTCTACCTGTATTTACTGAAAATTTCAAAACAGTTCACCTTAATGTAGCTTACCAATAAGGCAAACAATGGATGCCTATCTAGTATTAGATAATGGAGAATCTCTCCCAATGACAGCCATCCCTCATATTGCAGCTCCAGGCAGACAAGATAAAGAAGCTACAGGAACCCACCACCTTCAATCGGAATTTTAGCCCAAATATATAGTTACCAGAGGCGTCGTGAATGCCCCACTTACCACCCACAGCGGGGGGGGGGGAAGTTCTTTATGGGCCTCTCATGTCTGCAACTTGACAGATAAAAGCTCATATTTGTCGATAAAGAAAGATGGTCTGGTAGAAAAGGGAAATAAATTGGAAGGACTGCGGAAGGGTGGATGGGTGAAAGAATGTGTAGGTGAAAGGATGGGTGAAAGAATGCATGAGTGGGTGAAAGGATGCGTGGGTGGGTGAAAGGATGCATGGCTGGGTGAAAGGATGCATGGATGGGTGAAAGGATGCATGGATGGGTGAAAGGATGCGTGGGTGGGTGAAAGGATGCATGAGTGGGTGAAAGGATGCGTGGGTGGGTGAAAGGATGTGTGGATGGGTGAAAGGCTACATAGGTGGGTGAAAGTATGCATGGGTGAAAGGATGTGTGGGTGAAAGCATGGGAAAAAGGGGTGATTAGTGAAAGGGTGAGTGATGAATGAATGGATGGATGGGATGTAAAAAACTAAATGATGAATGAAAGAATGAATAGATGGCAGAATGTAAAGGTGAAATTGTGGATATCAGCGGGTGGCTGGAAGAGTGAAAGGATGAATGGATAGATGCTTGGACGAAATACACAAGGGAGCGCTTCTGGAGAGGGTCGGGCGGACGTGCTTCCCTTGCTTGGGACATCAGAAATATGGGTCAATGTGGGGGGTGCTTTAATTTTCTACCTGCTTCCTTGATAGTTACAACCCTGCATCAGCCACGGCCGGTAGTGGGAGTACCGGCCGCGGCGGCCTGCATCAATAGTTAAAGCCAGAATAAAATGAGTATCTCCACATGAGCCAATTGATGGAACTATGTAATATCAATTAAAAACCTTACCCTCATTGGAAACTGTTTCTTTACCTAAAGATGCGCACCTTCCATGACCCTACATATGAATCCTGAGGAAGCGCCCTTATTGTCCAAGCACTGAATATACTCTGATAGAAAGTGCGTGAACGACAAATATAAATGCACATGATGGCTCTCTACTAACCTCTCAGTACACCCATCAGAAACTATGTTTATTGATCTATTAATGAACACCCTGCGTGGTCCCGCGTGTGAATCCTTCTTACATGCACAGTTCAATATACACCCTGCTGGAATACACATGGACACAAGTCTGCATGTTCGCGCTTAACTCATATCTCTGTAACTATCATTTCTCATCATAACCATATGATTTTAACAACAGAGCCTTCTCTGCTTAGACCAGGTATCCTAATGTTGCTCTACAGCAGAACGACCTCTAACACACAGAGCAACCTGTGTGTCTGTGTGACACCATACCCAAACTAGCGTGTGAGCTTCTTTGCAACTACTACATGACAGGTCTACTAACAATACACAGTATGTCACTAACAACCACATATATATATATATATGTATGTACAATCGGTCTCTTAGCAATCAGCACTAACATATATAATCTGCATTTAGCGCCACAAACTGCAGTACACTTCCTGAAAACAGGACGACTAAAATCTCCATCACATGAGCTAACTAAACCACTTATAATGGACTCCACTGAGTAGCGTACCACCCACCTGCAAAGCGTTTCAACAGGGGTAGTAAGTACTATACAGATCACAGTGCAATACAGAAAGTGTCTAGAAAGGGTCGTGATGTGAGTTACTTAAATGCTTGGTATCATGGGCATTCTGTAGCATATGCCACCCTCCTGCAGGTTAGCTTTTCTTCAGTGTAATGCCACTGTGGATACAAATGTACATAACTTGGCACCTGCTGTTCTTTCCCTGCCCCCCAAGGCTGATAAAAATGTATTGTTTCACACTGGCTGCCACTTACTCCGAAGCTACCTCTCCTGCCAGAAGAGATGAACGGATGCCCGTGGGGCAGGGGCAATACATGTCAAAAATGCCCTGAAGAAGCTGGCACTCCCCCTACACCTGTGTCCTACCCTCTTCCACCTCTGGCCAACGTGGTCTGCATTTTCGTCTATAGAAAACACATTGCAAGATTGCTGGCCAGCTGAGCACGTGCATCTTAACGCATGCAATTGCATGCAAATGGCAATGGGGAAAAGTATTAACAAGCCCCATTGCAATTGCCAGTGCTTTATTGCGTGTGGATTTAAAATTCAAACGTACAACTCAAAAAATATATACAAACATAAAGGAATTGAGTGTAATGTTTAAACCTTCAGCTGTTGTTGTGAGATTGAAGCCAGCCACTGTCTCTGCAGGCATAATACATTCTATGTGAAATGCCCCATTAGCACATATATTCTTTAGTATCGGGAAAAGAGTTTAAAGGAAAGAACACTGAAAACTGGTAATGCTACAGAAACCCGAGGGAGCCATTGTGGCAGCGGTAGCCTTCACTGCTGTGCCCAGGGTTGCGACACAGACGTGTGTACCCTCAAAATGCCAACATGCAAATTAGGTTTTATGCCATTCCCTGCAGCCTCTTTTTAAAGGAGTTAATGATGTTTTTCTAAATGGTCCAAGTACAAGAAAATTGAATAATCTACCGGGACAGTCACCTTTCGCTTGCATATGCATTAGATAATGGCAGTCTGTCAACAAATTTCCATATAAAATGTGGCGAGATGCCATGCCAACTGTGATATACGACAGCCCCGTAAACCTTTAATGTGTGGAAAATGATACTAAACTGACGTATCTACCTATAAAAGGAGGAATGTTCTAGAACAGCGCTCGCCTTTATATAACCAGCCTGGCGCGCGCTGGCTGGCACAGAACGGTGGCTCCCAGGCCTCCGCGAGCCCCACTCGGCTTAACCTTGAGGAATTTGCATAGCGCGCGCGCGCGCGCGTGTAATAATCTTATCAGCTCACTCAATCTTTCTTTCATTTCTAGGAAAGCCGGAGGGCCGAAGGGATCACCGCCTTCCGTGAACAATGCGGGGAATTCGTCGAACCATAACAGTCTCCAGCGGCTGCAGAGATCAAGGGGCAACCGGCTGTCTGCAGGAATGCAAGCGGAAAAGGACTGAGCTAGGAAATGTACCCAGCTGAGCACCGGGGGCTGGAGGCAGGTGGAAAAGTACTGTGCTGCCCACCCCACCACCTTTCTTTAGTATGGTGACTCGCAGAAGGCCGGGCACAGAGAGGGAGTCTTCAGCCTCATCAGGCAGGAACATGAGGTCTTCCTAAGCCTGGGAGTCGAGGTGTCGCGACACCCTCTGACATTGCAAGATCTTGGACCCTACCAAGGATGATGGTGAAGCTGTTGTAAAAGCAGACATCTGGATTTTGTGCGACAGAGGACTCTCAGGTTGGTTGCAAAGTCTTGGTGGAAGGTAAGACCTTCATAAAAGTGAAGTGTCGTTGCAAGGCAAAATCTCAACGTTGAGTGCTCGTTCTTGAAGTGCAAACAAGGAGGAATGTGACACCGTTGTCGCTGCAGGCAGCACTATAAGAGTAGGTGCCAGTTCTTGAAATCCATGCTGGTGTGTAGATGCAACAGTGATTTTAGGATTTTTTGCTGCCCTTTATTCAGCTTTAATGTTGATGGGGTCTCAATTTGCTCTGATATTGAGAAACCCATGGGAAGGTACCTCGGAGCAAAGGGCGCTGCTGCATCCAGCGACATGAAACTACGCTACAATATTCCATGGGCAAGAGGAAAGGTGGTGTGAGCACGATGGCACATTGAAGTGAAGAAAAGTGAGACACGGACAGGTGCAGAGACTTTGGGAAGGCCGCGCAAATGTTACCATCATATTCTCAGGAACTCGTGCCCGCACCGACCACACCTCCTCCAGCATTGTTGAGCCATTAAACATTGAAATCTATGAGGATTACTCAGGCATCTGCAGTGCCGCTGCCCAAGGACACTCGTGGGATGGTCACAGAGCCGTCAGCGGCCATTGACTCGCTCCTGCTTCCTATAAATGCATGTCATGGTGTATGCAACACACCTTAGGAAGGAATGTAGAGGAAAGGTGGAGGGTGGCCGTACAGCAAAGCCTCCACTCACTGGAAAGCAGCCTGTAATACAACACTTTCATGAAAGCTTTCATGGAAGCTCCATTCCCAAAAGTTTACTTTTAGTGAGTACCTGCTCTAGGTTTTACGGTGCATTGAGGAGAGTACCAGACTTTATCCTCTTTTTATACACTCTTTTCATTAAATAGGGTGATCTTTCTATGTATTTACTGGAAATATTCACATTTCCCACATTTCTTACTGAAAAGAGGATTTTTTAATGAGGAATTACATTTCATGAAAACTGTGTACATATTCTCTATTCCCTGGAGTTTTTGTCTGCAGTTTTTTTTCTCCTTGCTGCACAAGTAGCTGCATGGACAATGGCTGGGAACTGTGACTGCATTGCCAGCATGTATGGCTATGACCTAGGATGTAGGTTCATTGACTTCAAGCCTCTGGGCTTTGGTGCCAATGGGCTTGTCCTCTCTGCCATTGACAGCCTCACCTGCCGGAAAGTGGCAATCAAGAAGCTCTCCATCAATGACGCGCGCAGTACGAAGCATGCCCTGCGCGAGATCAAGATCATCCGCCGGTTGAACCACGACAACATTGTGAAACTGCATGAGGTGCTGGGCCCGAAAGGAACCGAGATCCAGGGGGACTTCTTCAAGATGAGCGTGGTCTACATAGTGCAGGAATTCATGGAAACCGACCTAGCGCGTCTGCTGGAACAGGGAGCGCTCACCGAGGAACACGCCAAGCTCTTTATGTATCAGTTGCTTCGAGGACTGAAGTACATTCACTCTGCCAACGTGCTCCACCGAGACCTGAAACCTGCCAACATCTTCATAAGCACAGAGGACCTTGTGCTGAAGATCGGCGACTTTGGACTGGCGCGCATTGTGGATCAACACTATTCCCATAAGGTAAGTGAGTATGCATGAGCACTTTAATGGCTAATGGCATTGATTTTACAGTTTTTTTCCTGTTTCCCTAACATTGTTGAGTTTGTGCCTCATTTTAAATCTCTCAGCTCGCTTTGGTCCAAGTGGACGCCATGTTCCCAGTTTTGCCCACATCATATGGCTTTTTTTCTGACCAGGTAAACAATTCGCAACCAATCTATTCGCAACCAATCTTTCCAAATTCGTGGTTTGATGTTTGACCTCCACAGCATTATGCTGAATACAGAATTGTCATTACAGGTTGATGCACTGATTGACTTCCCTTTTATGCACAACCTTCTGTAACTTTCATTCAAAATCACAACTGATTGAAGCCAGCTGGCCAAGCCATTTTTTTTAATAAACGGTATCTAATTCCACGCAGAGCATGTTGAATGAACAGCAGGACGATATGTTTTTTACTGTAGCAGGAACATCTCAGGCATAAAGTGCTGTACATAGAAAAGTGTGTCAGAATGAGACTGGATTCCAGAGTCAAGCTTGTGATTGGGAGAGTACATTTGCAAAACTGGCTGGCAGCTTGATGCTGGCTAGGACATGGGTTGGGAAGTAAGGCAGGGTACCTCTGAGGAGAGCAAGAAGCAGATGGTCTGTATCACTGCAATGTTTTTGAATGAGAAGTGTGTTTGCCTACCCTCTAGGCGGTCTGTGGTATTCTATAATTCAGTCTGATCACAGGCGCGGGGAATGCTCTCACAGTGTACTGATGTCCTAAAAGTACCACCAGAGCTTTTAAATTCAAACATCTTTTTTTATGTTTGGCATATAAAAGCTTCCTCCTGTCTGAAAAAACACATTAGCAACAAAAGCAGAGGTACTCAAAGTAATATTTTGTGCTGAAGAGTTTATTACCTTCCAGACAGTCCTTTAAGGACACAGTACATTTTCTATTCTGGTCTCTGTTTCTGTTCGGTCTTCATCTCAGTGCCTGCTGTGCGTGCCTCACCGCTGCAGATAGAGGCCTGTTTTCTGTTGCATTGAGCAGAGATTATTGTTTCCTTTTCAGGGGGCGTATGTGCTTAGATGAAAATATGGTGGTGGTAAACACACGCCAGCTTCCACCCGACAAAAGTGTGAATGGCAGAGGTGATCTATTCTGCAAACTCCAGTAACCAGTCAGAGCCTTCAGGAATACCAGACTATAAATGTGAAATAGTTCGAGAATTGAAGAATCCAGATATAAAAAAAAATGTTGGCTGTCTTGCTAAACGATGTGATCTATATATCATAACATGTAGAGATACTTTTTTGTTAGTTTCCTTTAGTATCCATGCTGAAAAGTTTTATATATATATATATATATATATATATATATATATATATATATATATATATATATATATATATATATATATATCAAAAGCTCCCAACATCCAAAGGTGTGTAACCCATAAAGAAGAAAGCACTCTCAGGGGTCGTTCCACAGAAGATTTAATACGGGAACAGTACAGCAACGACGCGTTTCGCCATAGGGCTTTTTCAAATTGTGCCTATATATATATATATTTAATTTTTATGTATTTATTTATATATTAAAAAAATTGTTCATAGCCATCAGCAGGCATGACAAGAGAGCTTGCAAAGCTGGAACATAAAATACAATAACTAGTTGTGGCCTGACCTTATTGGTATTCGTGCACCCTTTCCTACCCCTTTGCGAGGCCCATAGCATTTTCTAGCAATTATGTGGTTCTTCTTACACCTGCCATCGTGGTTTTGAAGTGCTTTCATTTGCCTTGTGTTGGTGGGCGGCCTTTGGAAAGCACGATCGAAAAGGTGTTTGCTGTAGATTGGTTACATGTTGGGTGGTGTGCATGAGGTTTGAAAAAATCATATAAGCAAGGTACAGCCGCCCTTTCTGCGCATAAGCATGAGGTCATGCATAAAGTGTGCAAATAGACACAGTCGCATAGGCAGGTGCTTACCATCTATCATGAGGAGAAACCACCTTTGATGTGCAACAGAGGGGTTCACCGGGGTATAGACTATAAGGAGTCCACCAACCAGGACTGGTAGACGTTCAACCCACTGGCTGAGTTATGCACTGAGGAGACCAAATGGAGAGAAGCATTGGAAATCCACCAAGGGGGTTCTATATAAAGTCCGCCAAGGAGCTACAGAGTTCCAGCTCGCTGGTAAGCCACTGAGGGAGGGCAACCCATTTGGGCACAGGTAAGCCACCACTGAAGTACGGTATGGAGTCTATCTCGGAGCGGAATAGGCCAATTCCACTGGGGGGTGCTAGTAAGCCACCAAGGGAGTACTAAATGGGGCCCATCCAGGAGCGACAGAGGCCAGACCCATTGGAGCACTGGTAAGCCACCAAGGAAGTACTATATAAACTTCACTCAAGAGTGACAATGACCCAACCTACTAGAGGCACTGATAAGTCACCAAAGGAGTACTATACAAAGCTCACCCAGAATTGACTGTGGCCCAACCCAAAAGGGGCACTGGTAGGCCACCAAGGAGTACTGTAAGAAATGTGGTTATTAGTTTAGAGGTGTGGGGCCCCACTCAAATAATAGTAAGGATTATACAGTAGCACACATGGAACTCATTTATACATTTTCTAAATACTACAACAAAATAACTGTTGTTGCTTGATACAGCGAAAAATCAACACACTTTTAAGGTTTCAGCCATCACAATGGTATTAATTGATCTTCGTAGGACGTAACTAAAAATAATGAAAGGTGTGCACCACACGTGATTTACCATAGCCAAATAAATTCTTGAATCAGTGAACAAGGCCCATGGTATATTGGTTTACCAAATGACCATGTAATACATTCTTCATGGGTAATACAATGGCACAATTGTGAAATTGCGTAGTGCTGTAGGTCATCAATGGTTTACTTGTGAAAATATTGACGCCGTTTCTACCCTTTGAGAAATTAGAGGTTCTCTTCAGGACAGAGAATAACCTGGGGAAACTTGCCCCTAAGGATACTAGGAGTAAAAACTGAAGAGAGCAAACTCCCTCTCTGAAAGTGAAAATTGACACTGTATGCGCTGACCAACAATATTCAAATGTACTTACAGGATAATGGGCGTAATTGATATTCAAGATTACGCACTACTGTGTCTGTTAACAAGCGACTCTGCAATGGGAGTGCAAATAAAAATGATGTGGCCTGATAGACTGTCAATGTCCTCCAGGGAGTTGCTGAGTTTCTTTCGGAAAGGGACTTTGCTCCCTTCGGTTTTTGCTCCCTGTATCCTCCTAAAGGGCAAGTTTCCCCAGGTTATTCTTTGCCCTGAAGATGTCTGCGTTGCTCAGTGTCAGATCTGGTGAGGCTTTCAGCTGCACTTCAAGGCTCTGCGGGTCTTTACATTCGAGCCAGATCTGGTGGACCTTCAGTTAAATGTAAATGCCAGCATTTGTAAAGCGCACAGCTACCTCCAACGGAGGTGTCCCGGCGCTGAGAGGCATCGGGAAGATTAAGCAAGCTATTGCCCAGAATCACATGGTGCTGGGCTAACCTGCCGCCGGAGATCGAACCGTGAACCCTGTGGTCTGGAGTCAGGCACCTTGGCCGCTGCGCCACACCTCTTCCTCTTAAGAGCGGCGCGGCTCTGCGAGGCGTTGCGCCTCTTCATGTTGACTCCGGTGAAGCGTTCTGTCAGGATCTAAGTAGCACGGCTCTGTGCCAGATCCGATGGAGGTTTCAAAGAATACACAGCACACCACAGGAGCGCCGTCACAGTCATGTCACCCTGGACCCTGGCAGAAAGGCACATTTGGTTTAGGCAGAAAAAGGCCAATTTTCTAAAAGTGGCATTTTCAAACTAGTGATTTAAACTAAAACTTTACCATTAAAGAGGATTTTAAATTACAATTCAAATGAGTTGGACGTATTTCTCTATCTGCTCCAAAGCTTAGGTTTTCACTTGTTACGTGTAATAAGGTAAGCCAGTGTTAGACTATGGGAGAGCTAGCTTTGCTACAATAGGACCTTTGTGAGTAGGTTTTTGGGAGTTTTTCACTGCCAAGACATGTGAAACGCAAGCATATATGTACTACCTTTTAGAAGAAATCCACAATCCTGAATTTGATCAATGCATCGATCATCCAACAGGTACGGACCACAAACGTCGAGTATATTTTTAGATCTTCTTTATTTGATGCAGTTTAAAAGTGCAAGTGCAATATCATATTAAAGACATATTAAAGACTTTCAAGATTCTGTCGGAGTTGACAAAAAAACAGACAGATCCCAGTCCCCCATAGACTGTAATACCTTTCAGGGATACTTTCTGGAGAAAGTAAAAACTATTATGCAGGAGATAAAAAGTGGTACATTAAAAGGGCTGGATACACCTATAGCCCCTCTTGAACCAATTGATTGTTCCATCGCACTGTTTCCAGAGATTGACACGCGGAGTCTGGAACAGCTGATGGATAGAATCAAATCTGGATCTCCAGCGGACCCGTGCCCACCGAAAGTCTTTCAGACAGCCCGTCCCTTATTGGAGGAGTGCGTTATCTCCCTCCTAAACAGATCTTTGAAGACAGGGCAAATACCAGCAGAATTTAAAGAGGCGCGTGTAAGACCCCTACTGAAGAAGTCAGGCGCAGATCCTGCTATATTAAAGAACTACAGGCCGATCTCTCAGCTACCATTCCTTTCAAAAGTACTGGAACAGCATGTACTAAAATCCCTGTCCAAGTACTTGGAGTCTCACCATCTACTCCATGAACGACAGGCAGGGTTTCGAGCACATCACAGCACCGAGTTGGTGATGCTCTCGGTGCTGGATGAATTGAGAAGCCTGGCTGACGGTAAGAAACCGAGCGCCCTGATTTTGTTAGATCTGTCAGCGGCGTTCGATACCGTCAGCCATGCTCTGCTCCTAGAAAGATTGAGTGATTTCGGTATCAATGGCCTGGCCTTCAAGTGGTTGCAATCCTTCCTGTCAGGTAGGACCCAAAGAATACAACTTGGGGAAGAAACATCTGTAGTGGGGACGTTAGAATGTGGGGTACCTCAGGGCTCGGCCCTATCCCCACTTCTATTTAACCTATACCTGCAACCTTTGATTGTTTCCCTGGCGCGCATGGGCTGCACTGTATTTAACTATGCGGACGACACTCAGCTGTTGCTGAGTGTCGATAACACAAGTGCCGCACAACTTCATACCCAGAACATCTTGAGGTACACGGTCCAATGGATGACTGGAAATCTTTTAAAAATTAACCCAGACAAGACTGAGGTATTGGTGATTCCATCTGCCACCTCTCCGTGGTCTGACCTCTACTGGCCAGCGGAGCTAGGCCCGGCCCCTAAACCAAGCCCAAATGTAAAGAGCCTGGGGATCAAACTTGACTGTGACCTATCAATGGTCAATCAGATTTCCTCCGTGGTGGGTAGCTGTACCAACCTTATTCGACAGCTACGTAAGCTAGTACCTGTTATCTCCCAATCTATGCTACGTTCCATTGTTGCAGCTACCGTGATCTCGAGGATAGACTACGGTAATGCTCTCTACCTCGGCCTGCCAAAAACCCTGACTAACAGGTTACAGGTCATTATGAATGACGCTGCTCGTCTCATCTTTAGATTGCCAAGACGATCCAAAGCATCTCCCCTGCTACAGAGCCTCCACTGGCTCCCTATTAAGGAGCGAGTGGAATTCAAAAATCTGTGTATAGCTCACAAAGCAATCCACGGGCTGGCGCCTGCTTATATTAAAGACCGTATGGAGGTGTACAGCCCAATGAGAACCCTAAGATCTTCAGACTCTCAATTATTGGTTTGCCCCTGGTACAAACTTGTTACCAAGGGAGGAAGAGCCTTCTCTGTGCTAGTTCCTCAGCTTTGGAATACATTACCTGAGTCGCTGCGCAGGGAAGAGAACCTCCTACGTTTTAGGAAGGGTTTAAAAACGCTATTGTTCAGGAGGTCCATGAATACTATCTAGTTTAGTGGATGCTGCTCTCTGTATTGTCAAGTTGTTGTTTGCATCATCGATTCCCAAGCGCCTAGAGGCCTGCAGGTGATTGGGCGCGCTACAAATCAAAAATAACAATAACAATAAAGCGAGTGACCAGCCAGACGCGTTTCGACTGCCTCTCGGCAGTCTTGATCTCCTTTTAAAAGACCATACTCTCGGCCCTATGAGCCTTTAGGGCCAACCTTAGGGGTGACTTTTAAGTCTTAAAAAGGAACATATAGACCTTAGGGTTATTTTACTATGTCAAAATGGCACTTTAAAATTGCACTACAGGCTGCAGTGGCAGGGCTAAGACATGTTTTACAGTGCTACTTCAGTGGGTTGGACAATGAGTGCTGCAGCCCACTAGTATCGTTTAATTTACACACCCTGGGTACAATTATTACCATTTACTAGGAACTCATAAGTACATAAAATGAACCAGTCTGGTGTATACCAGTTTTACCTTGCTTAAGAGGGAGGGAAACACTTTACAACTGATTAGCCGCAGTAAAGTGCGTAGAGTTCTAAAAGCCAATGAAAACAGGTTCAGCACAGGAAGGCACAAATCTGGTGTGACCTTGCAGAAAGGGCCATGCCCAGTAAGTAGTAAATAGGGTCCACCCAGGAGTGACAGTGGCCCAGCCCACTGGATGCACAGGAAAGCCAGCAAAGAAGTGTATATGGAGTCTACCTAGTGCAACAGAGGTCCAATCCACTTGAGGCACTAGTACGCCACTAAGCGAGAACTATATGGAGCCTGCCAAAGAGTGACAGTGGCCTGGCCCACTGGGGTCACTGGTAAGCTACCAAGGGAGTGCTCACACAGGAGCTACAGAAGCTCAACCCTTTGTAGGCACTGGTAATCCAACAGTGGAGTACTTTATGGCTTCTACTGAGGAATGGCTGGTTGAACATACTGGAGGCATTGTTAAGCCACTAGGGAGAACTATATTGAGGTACCCAGGAGCAACAGAGACTCTAATGCCCTGGGTGCCCACGCATGATTACTATACACAGGTTTAGAGTTTATGTGTCAACATTAAAAGTGCAACCCCTTGTATCAAAAGACACTGCTCTCCATGGAATCCTTCGGTTGTGGAACTTCATGCACTCAATAAGACTGGGAGCTGCCAGTGAATTGTGTTTAGAACTAAATAAATTGGTGGTCTTGTAGGTTGAATGTTGATTACATTTCTAAAAAGAATAAGAAGTATTGGCAGTTCAGGGAGGATGATAAAGGGGAATAATAGAAGAGGTGTTTGCCCATTCCCAGCTGGCATAAACAGGGGAAAACACCACAGAAATACCCCCTTGACCCATTTGCCATATACCTGGACCCTTGGCAGTATGTCTGGGAGGAGAACCAAGTAGGTTGTTGATGATTGTAATTCTTCAGAAGGTGGATAGAATTGTCTGAAAGGATTGGTGGAGTAGTGACATGATGCAGGCAACACATGGGAAGGCCCAATCTCTGCACATTCTACACTAGTTGAATCCTGCAATGAAGGCACGCTCACTGTATGTGTAATCTGGCATCCCAATTTGTGAACAGGTCTTCTGCTGCTTTGGGGTGTCTTCTGTCCCACACATCCGGCATTGCAGATGACCGACACAGAAGAGGTGAATCCCATTGTAAGTGGGTTGGCAGGGCTAAGAAGGTTCTTGTACCAATGCTAGCTACAAATAGAAAAGCCCAGGCCCTGAATCTGTGGTTGGAGGCAGAAAGGGGATAGAAACAGGGAAGCAAACACATGAACACAGGTAAAATCCGCAAATGAAAATACGGAGCAAAATACTGCGTAAACGGGCTCAAAAAGCACTGATTCCTCTGAATTGTGCTACTCTATGAGTGACAATAGCTCAGCCTGGTGAAGGCAATGGCTAGACACCTAACAAATGCTCTAAGGAGTATCCAGGAGTGCAGAAATCTAAGCCGCTGGAGGTACTGGTAAGCCACCAAGGATGTATATGAAGGCCACCCAAAAGTGACAGAGGCCCAAGCCACTGGAGTCAGGGGTAGCTCACCAAGGGGGCATCATAGATAGTCTACCTTGAAGTGGCAATACCAGCCCTCTAGAGACACTGGTAAGCTATCCAGGGGTATCACACAAAGCCCACCCAGGAGGGACAGAAGCCCGACACACTGGTGGGCCACCAAGGAAGTACTATTTAGTGTTCACCATGGAGCGACCGAGGCCCAACCCTCTCTCCAGACTCTTGCTCAGTTAATAATTTGTTAAAATTTTTTTGCTTTCAATTAAATACATGGTAGTGCATGTTTAATGACTAAATACTGTGCGGAAGGTGCACACTTTGTGAAGAAAGCATCTCAGGCCTGATGTGAGGGAGTTTCCTGCTGGTCAGGAATGTCTTCTCGCCTGCACTGGCTTGTAAGTGAAGGAATACATAACAACAGTGAGGACAAAGTTTCTGGGACAACTCAATTTTTGGCATTTCTTATCATCCCATGCAACGAGCCACCCTTGCAAATAGAGGAAGTGAAGAGTAGATGAATGAATGAATGAAGGAATGCATTAATACGCACTTGTATAGCGCATGGCTACCCAGGGGCATCTCAGCGCTTTCATGTGACGCCTCACTCAGCAAGCACATCTCAGGAGAAAAGGAAGGTTTTCAACTGTTTTCTGAAACTAATGTTCTTAGGTTCCAAGCGAATATGCTCAGGAATATGGTTCCATAGCTTGGCTGCATTGTATGAAAACCGCCGACCTCCTGTTCGAACACGCTTAATCATAGGTACTACGAGTAAGCGTTTATGCTTAGATCTGAACAACCTGTTAGGGTGATAGAGTTGAACCTTCGCCTGGATCAGAGGGGAGGCTTTTCCAGAAATGGCTTTGTGAACGATGCACATCGCCTTAAAACTAATTGTGGCCTGAATGGGAAGCCAGTGCAGACCTATAAGGGCAGGTCTGGCTGAACACCGTTTTCCGATGTTAAATAATAGGCGGGCAGCACAGTTCTGAACAATTTGTAATCTGTTGGTAGTTCCCTGGGATGCATCAAGGTACACTGCGTTTGCATAGTCCAGTCGCGAGAGTATCAGGGCCTTGACTAAGACCCGTCAGGCGTCAAAAGGAAGAAGAGAAAGGATCTTCCTTATCATCCTAATCAGTCCATGACAACTAGCTGCAACTTTATGAGCCTGTTCTTTTCAGTCAAGCTTGCAATCGAGCCAGATTCCCAGACTCTTGATCTTCTTTTTTGGGGCAGGTGGAGTGCCCAGACAACTGGGCCATGAAGTATCAATGCTGACAGGGACAGTATGCCCAAGAAGCATTAGTTCTGTTTTAGCTCCATTTAGATTCAAGAATGACTCATCCATCCAATCAGAGATCTTACCCAGGCATGATATTAGACCTGGCTCTGATTTGTCCCCTTGACTAAGGGAAACCACTAGCTGCGTATCGTCGGCGTAAGTGACGATTTGGATCCCCCAGGGATATGCCCATTCAGCTAGTGATCTCATGTAAATATTAAACATGGTGGGACTTAGTGATTATCCCTGGGGGACTCCACACTGCAGAGGGATATCCTCTGATGCAACTTCGCCTTCATAGTCGGAGAAGCAGCGGTTGTCAAGAAAGGTAATTGTTGTTTACCATGATGTCCATATGTGGGACGTTCCAAGCAAATATCAAGCCCCCCATACTGTAACTCAGTGACATGCAAGATCATGGCAGGGGGCCTCTTGGGCTCTGTTGTCAGAGCTGTGACTGATTGTCGAAATCAATCCTGGGGCTGTGATGCGATTACTTTCATAGTTCTGTATCTGTGAAAGTTGAGCATTCTGAGCAGCTGAATAGTGTGAATTAATTTCTTTCTCTCATTGGTGCCTGGACTTGCTTTGCATTCCCATCCGACGCTGAATGATTTTGAGTTCATGGGCAGTATTTATTTATTTACTTATTAAAGTTATTTTTTTGTAGTGCTGATCTAGACACATGGGCAGCGGGGCGCTTCTCCAGTGCTCCAGAGCGGTCTGTGCCATCACATAATAGATGGAAATTTGAGCCTGTATATTGCATCTGTAGACAAATGAATGATACCCTGGGTATGTGTTCTTGTTTACCATAAATATGAGCTCAAAGAATGTCAAAAATAAGGTTGGACATTATTTTGGCAGATCATCTTCTTGGCATCGGATGACAAGCAGTGCAAGCCACTTTTAGGGCCAGATGAATCAAAGGGTATTACCCGTTCTGTGTCTATGAGAAAATGTTTTAGTAATAATTGGCCTTAGTTCTCACCACAAGATTCTTTTTCTGAAACCCAGCTTATGCTAACAGACACATAGGGCCAGATGTAGGTATCCACATACCGGTCGGAAAACGGCCGAAAATACCGATTTTCGGCCGTTTCCGACTGGTATTTGGACATCGGTTTGTAGGGGCATGTAAAATTACAGAATCGGTCATTTCAGATGTAGGTAGCACTGTTTTCAGTGCTACAAGGGTTTAGGAATTCTTAATTTACCACCAACTAGTAGTTGGTGGTAAATTAAGAAAACCATTTAAAAAGCATTTTTTTTGGTTTTTAAACAGTGCCATGTATGTATGTCAGCAACATGTGCACCCATGCACAATTGAGGGGTGCAACAAGGTGTCAAAGTGACACCCTGCCACCCTTCAATTTTTCCCCCAATTACCGAATCGGTATTTACCGATTCGGTAATTGACATTGATTCCTATGGGCCTCAAGGCCCATAGGAAACAATGGCAGTTACAGACTCGGTAAATACCGATTCATTAATTACCGAATCATACCGATTCGGTAATTAATTCGGTAAATATACCTACATCCCGATTGCCAGTTCTTAAATACCGAATCGGTATGATTCGGTATTTAAGAATCGGTAATCGGGGATTACCTACATCTGGCCCTAAATGTGCAGTTTTGCACCACAGTGGGTATTTTTCTGGAGTCTGAACAAATTCTTCATTACCATGTAGTCTTGTTTTAAAATAAAATAAAAATGGGGTATGAACTCAGAGGGCCAGATGTGCGACCATTTGATTTTGCGCATCCCATTTTGCGACAAATTACGAGTTGCAAATTGCGTGGCGGAAAATCAGATGTACAACAGTGTGTTTAGCACTGTTCACGATTCCCAATGTGGTCGCAAATTGCGAGGCTCAATAATATTAATGAGCCTCTCGCAATATGCGAGCCCATTGGGAATGACAGGCTCTCCCAGGGATGGTGGTCTGCTGGGCTCAGCAGACCACCATGTCTGGGGCTGCTTTTAGATAAAGCACTTTTTTTTAAATGCAGCCGTTTTCGTTTCATTTTTTAAGGGCAGGCAGTGGTCCCTGGGACCACTGCCTGCCCCTAAAATATAATTTTGCATGCATTTGCAAAGGGGAAGGGGTCCATTGGGGACCCCTTACCATTTGCGAATGCATTACCACCTACTTGAAGTAGGTGGTAATTGCGAGTGTTTTGCGACCGCAATTGCGGTCGCAAAACATTAGTACAGGAGTTTGAGCGTCGCTATTTGGAAGGGAACGCCCCTTCCCAAATAGCGAGTCTCTAAACACTTTTTTGCGAGTTGCAATTTATTTGCGACTTGCAAAATTGCGTTGGTACATGGCCATGACAATTTTAGCATGCGCAAACGGGTTGCTAACCTGTTCGTGCATGCTAAAATTGTTCGTACATCTGGCCCAAAGTCTTTTTTTATGACTATGAGCGCTTCAGACTGATATAATATGGTTTCATGCTATTTGTATGCTCACATGTATGTGGGATTTGTATTGCAGAAACTAAACCCAATAGCAGAAGAGGGCTGTGCAGGGTCTAAGACAGAAATGCTGTCAGAGAGTGAATCCAGGCCGGTTGTGCTGGGTTCTGAGAGGGAAGGTGGACTGCTCACTCAGTCTTGATGTAACATTCTTTAAATGTGTGTCTTCAGTTCATTCCAAAATCAAATAGGTTTATGAAAGGCCCTGATGGGTACAGGGATGTCGTTCCAGAACCTTGGTGCATAGATGGAGAGGGCTTGTCTATTTGTTTTTCTTTCTTGCACTTCTTCACCCACAGTCTGATAGTGTCTTTGCTGCGGGTGTGCTAAGAGTCACCAGACATGGTGAACTTTTCAACCAGATAGGCAGCGATGCCAGTCAATATGGCTTTAAAGATTTTATTTTATTTTATTTTATTTAAAGTTTTATAGAGCGCAAATGTGACCCGTTAGGGTATCAGAGCGCTTTACAGGGAAACATGTTGCATACAGGTTTGACACAGGCAAAAACATGGATAGGGATTAAGGGAAGTGACTACATTAGGACATAATCAGGGTACATACAATTATCAGGGGGGCAACAAGTCAGCAAAATGCAATGAAAGCCAGCAGTTACATATGTGGGGTGACGCGTCAGCGATGTGCAGAGAGGGTCCACAATTACATATGCAGGAATAATGGACCAGTACAGAGAATAGGAGCAACCAAGCAGACAAGAGATATTTCAGAATAACCAGAGCACTGCCGTGAAGCAGAGTGCACTGTGAAAGAAAATTAAGGGAGGAACTTGCTCATGAGGAATGTTTTAGCTTCCTTCTTGAAAGTTGACAGAGAAAGGATTCTTCTGATGGAGGACGGCAACGAGTTCCATGTTCTGGGTGCTGCCCCAGAGAAGGCACGGTTATAGGTTTTATCTATACTGAAGTAGGGTGGCTGTAGTACAAGGTCTCTGGCGGACCTGGAGCTTCTGAATCCACCGGATACCCAAAGTTTCTTGGCAAGATATGCAGGAGAATTCGTGTATAGTGCTTTGTGCGTGATACAAGCCAGTTTGAGCTCGACTCTGGCTTCAAAGGGGAGCCAGTTCAACGCCTTCGGATGCGGGAAGATGTGGTCAATTTATTTGGAGCCTGTTAAGAGTCTTGCTGCGGCATTGAGGCAGGCTTTCAGGGGGACCGTGGAGATCTTGGGTAGGCCTGATAGGGGTGAGCAGCCGTAGTCAATCCTGGAGATAACTAACGCCTGGACTGCGTTTTTTAGGTCTGCAGCTTCAAGGAAGGGTTTTAGTTTTCTCAAATAGCTAAGGTGGAACCTGGCAGTTTTGGCCATCGAGTTGATGTGGTAATGCATATTCAGTTGGCTGTCCAGTGTTATGCTGAGAGATTTGGCAGATTCCACTATGGTCGGTGTGCAATTAAGTGCTGTGATCGAGTTGGTCCATTTCAAGATGTCAGTAGTGTTTTTAGGGGGGAAAATGAGAAGGTGTGCATTCAGCTTGAGCTGGTTGCTGGCAAGCCATTGAACTGTTAACTTCAGAGGCTCATTCAAACAGATAATCTCCTCTAGGGATGAGATTTTGGTGGAGTTCTGGGTATCGCAATAAGGGGACAGGTGAGGGGCACAGGTGAGGGAGAAAGGCAGCCCTTCAGAAGGGGGTTCGCGGTGGAGGCAAGTAAAAGTTAGACGGGTAGGTGAGGCGAAGAGGCCATGAGGCGTGCACAGAGGGTGGTGCCCATTTAACGGACAAACGCTAAAGGGTGCTGCCTCGGTTAGTGGGGGGCAGAGATCCAGCCTTGTTCCAAGATCGAGGGAGGGGGCTGTATTGACAGCGAAGGCCAGCACCGAATAGGAAACTTTCACTAGGAGCTATCTTGGCTAGTGCGAGGCAAGGATCCAGCCGGGAGCAGCGGGCGGCAGTGAACCAGGCAGGTTTATATAGACTCAGTACTCTGAAACTTCATTCAGAGTGCTAATTGTAGTTGTTGAGATGCAGGCAGAATGTTTATCTCGAGTTTTTTTTATAAATTCAGTACTCTTAAACTTGTTCCATGTGCTAATACAATTGTTGAGGTGGTGAAGACGGCCTTGAAGGGGGACGGTCATAGACTGGGCTGAAACCAGGTCTGGCAACACTGATCACTGAGTCAGCCAGAAGGGGGCAGTAGGAGACATGGAGCAACAGCCAATGCAACAGACTCATTTCGGTGCTGCGATTAAAGAACTGGGTCGTATCAGCCTCAAGATCAACGAGATCGGGGAAAACAGACTAGGCCGCAATCTTCGCCTCAAGTGCGGCGGCTGCTGACCTCGGGGACCTAGGGCCATCCCCAAGATAGATGAAAGGCTGGCAGCGGGTGTAGGAGGCCACCTGCCAGGGCTGCAGGGCATCAAGCGAACCGGTGGCGGGCAGCAGACAAAGGGGAGGGACGCTTTCTCTCCGGTCGACCCCACACTGGGCCATGAGAATCCGGGTTGCTCCAGAGCAGTCGGCCGGCCTCAGGTTGCAGCCAGCCCCTGCAGCAGGCCTGGCACCAGGCGCTGAGGCCGTCACCAGGGGGAGAGCAGGCCGGAGTGAAGATGATGCAGTAAAGGTGGTGCAAGGGGAGATGAATTAGGGCGATGATCATAAAGTCATGTTTGTGTAGGCCCTTGCTTTGTGATGTTTCCTACTTTAATAGACTAAAATTGCTGCCCATAAATGTTTTTTAGGGTAGAGTATTTGTTACTTGTAGTAAACATGAAACTCCCATCTGATTATCCAGTAACACCATCTTTTACAGCAAATAATAGATGTGGTGCAATTGATTTCATTCTTGCCACCAATAATCACTAGACTGCTATTCTAAACTCTTAGGGTCACTGTCGGCATGAGATTCGTGGAATTTGTTTTTACGTAATTACTTGAAATTCTGCAAAATCTCCGCCCAATTACGCTAAATGGAAAACCAGTCTTTGCCTCTATATTTGAGCTCAATATGCATCTGGACGCAAGGACGCATTTTGTGCTAAAAAAGTGCACAGAACACAACTGCAGCGAACAAAAGGCATGCATATTCTGGTTGTTGATTTTGTTTCTGTGCAAAAACGTTGCTATGAACACCGTGTAAATAAGCCACGTGGCATTATTGCAGCTGCTTAGCACTGTGACTCTGGGTCTGAGGGTGAAGAACGCATCTCCAACAGTGGCCTAAACAAGTACATGCATCCTCCTTAACCTTCCTATAGTACAAGCATGAACTTCTATTTTTATAAATTTTATGAGCTATTTATAAGATCAATCACAGAAAATATAGATATTATGGAATGTAAAATTCAAGAGGGTACCTTTTACTTCATTAGCTACAGTTGAAACTTTTGGCGTGTTTGGAGATAAATTCAATACATCTACAAAAAATAAAAAGTTTAGCTAACCCTCAAATTTGGACAAATGTCTTGTTTACTAATGATTGGAGACAGGCAAAAAATGGCTTGTTCAAAGCAACCACGTCCTTCATTATCAATACCAAACTCTCATTCTATTGTTGCACCAATTATATGCAAATTCTTGAACCCAACATTCTTGAACCTTAGTGTTTAACTATGAATACTCTAAGTTGTAGAAGACTGAGTTTGTACACATTTACATTTGTTGAAAACAAATTCTTTTTGAAATGCAGGAGATTGGCTTACCGCTGTCAAATCAGACATGAGAAGACCCTACAGCTGCTGAGATTTACATCTACCTAGAAATAACATAGAATCTGAAGACCTATTTTAGCAAGTTATATGCTCACCTCATTATTGGAATTGCTATAGTTTTTCACTAAAATGGTGCTTACTCATGCCCAGATTGTTTGGCGGATCATCATATTTTGTCACCAGCACAAGATAAGACATTATTTCTCCCATGTCCCTGTACAAGACTTTGGTCTAATCTAAGGTTTACACTGTCCTATCCTGGCTTCCTGAGCTATCCTCACCATAAATCATACTTTTGGTCTTCCACCATGTTGGGCTCCAGCACTCTATAGGGTGTGAAATATACTTGGGGAGAGTGTGCTGGCTTTCTTGACACTGTACTTTGCTTCATATATTTTCAGGGAGAGTGCATTGTTTGCCCCTTCTGTCTGATGACCCCTGGTTCTTGAGGCTTCATTACTCAGAACTAGCTACCCTTGAACCTTCAGGCATCTTTTATACTGCCCCAACCTTCTGAATATTTTAGATAGGAAAGATGAGTGCAGAGTAAGAAGGGCTGGGTTGATTATTTCATTTCTGGCAAGAAACTCCCCAAACAACTTATCTGCTCCCCAGCACCCATCCCTCCTCTTGACCTCTGCGCCCTCCTGACTGGCTGAACTCTCCCTGTTTTTCTATTTATTCCCCCTTCCATTGCCTGCCCCTTCTTATTTGCTCCTAAATTGATTATAATATTTCTTAAACACAATGAATCTGTTAGATTTGGGGGTCTCTAGTTGGCAGTGGTAGCTACCTTTGACCAAATAGGGACCCTTGCGTCTAGTCAGGGTAAGGGAGTACACTCCTAAAATAACCCCTGCTCACCCCCTTGGTAGCTTGGTACGAGCAGACAGGCTTATCTCAGAGGCAGTGTGTAAAGCATTTGTGAACACATACAGTAACCCAGTGACAACACTGTAGATGGACACCACACAAGTTGAAGTATAAAAATAAGTATTTTTATATAGACTTAACACATGACCACAAACGACAAACATCCACAATGCTGTACTTTAAAAATGGTAGAAATAACTTAGTTCTCATTAGATGGTAAATTGTGACACTTTGAGTTCAATGTACCTTTGGATGCGTAACGCTATACAATGAAAGTGTTGCAGGGAAGGTGATGTGTCAGTTCCTTACACGCAAGAACTATGATGCATCATGTCCCTACTGATGCGTCCGTTCTTCTCAGCGTGCGGAGGTGATACATCGGTTTCTTAATGTGCTACCATGGTGATGGGACTAGCAGCGCCGTGATGCGATGAAGATCCGGTGCAATGAACAAAATGGCATCTTCTTCTTGATGCGAAACGATGCGTGTATGCCCTATGGCCGTGCGGCGACTCAACGATTCTTCTGAGCTGCGACAGGCCCTGCGACACGCTTCCCATTGATGAGGCGGCATCTGATGCGATGCCGATCCTCTTCTCCGGCGATGCAAAGCGCTACGGCAACGATGCGACAGCTGCATCGGCGACGTGCTTTCCCAGCAATGTGACGACAGCGACTGCGGCGGCGACACGCTTCTCCGATGATGCGGCGGCGTCTGGTGCGACGCCGATCCTCTTCTCTGGCGTTGCGGAGGGGCAGCAGCGGTGACACGCTTCTTATTCGTGAGTCGCCCTTCCAGCTCCTTGCCACACGCAGTCCTCAGAAAGCCTAACACAACTGCCGACCCTTCCAAAGAACTCTTGGGGAGCTGGTGGGTGAAATCTGTTGTCCCTGAGACTTCAGAAGGAGGCAAGCTCTATCTCAAGCCCTTGGAGATAATTCACAAGTTGAATGAAAATAGCACAAAGTCCTTTCTCCTCTCTTTGGCAGTCAGGCAACCAAGGCAGGCCAATCCCTCACGCTTACGGATAGTCTCTCCTCAGTCTGTCTGGTTCCGCTCCTCAGCAAAGGTTTCTTCTTGTTTCCCAAAAGTGATCTACATTTCTGGGGGTCTTTTATACTCATTTTCCCTTTGTTCTCCGAAGGCAGAGAGGCCTTTGCCTAGTCCAAACCAGTTCTTGTCAGTCCTGGAGCACTTTGTTGACAAGATTCCTTCTTTCCTTTCACAGTGTAGGCCAGGGACATCAGACGCACCACAGGAGGTGGAGCCAGCATTGTGGAGGGAAGGCACAGCCCTGTTCAGGTCCCAGGTGGAACTCCTCCCACCCATCTACATGCAGATCTTTCTGTTCAGCCCTCTGCTGACTCACCCTGTCTCCTGAAATCCCCCTGCCCCTGTCACTGAAACAACAGACAAGGAATACACAAACTAGCAGAGGCAGGCTTGGGTGGTTAGACAAGAAAACACCTACATTCTAAAAGTGGTATTTAGAAACACAGAATGTAAAACCAACTTCACTGAACTATCCCCCAGATTCATCAATATCCCGATTTGCGAGTCCTTAATAGCGATTATTAAGGAATCGCTATTAAAGACTCGCAAAACGGGATTCATGTAGAAATCCCAAAATTAAATGCGATTTCTACTGCTTCCTTATTTGCGATTTGCTAATTGCTAATCGCAAATAAGGAATGACTCCCCATTCTGGCCCATAGGAATGAATGGGGAGTCATTCCTTATTTGCGATTAGCAATTAGCGAATCGCAAATAAGGAAGCGATTTCAAGGGTGCCAGGGTGTCCAAAGGACACCCTGTAGCACCCATGAAATGCAAATGTACACAGGTGTTGCGCACACACATGTCCAAAGGACATGTGTGTGTGTAACATACAACTTAGAAAAATGCACTAAAGCACATTTTTCTAAGTTTTCGCTATTTACCACGAAGTTACACTTCGCGGTAAATAGCGGCCCCATATTGCGAATTCGCAATTTTAAAAAGGTTCATGAATAGCATTTAAGGAATCTCTAATTGAGATTCCTTAAATGCGAATCTTCGCAATTAAGCGATTTCTGTAATTGCGATTTTTGCATTTGGGATGATGAATCCCAAATGCAAAAATAGCACTCGCAAAGGGCCGGATTCTCAGAATCTGGCCCTTTGTGCGCCGATTCTACAATGATGAATCTGGCCGTATGTATTTTATCATTCTGAGTTCAGGCATAATAAACTCGAATTTCTACCTACTTCCCTGAGTCAGTTAGGATTATAAGATGTAATAATCAAACTGACCATTCTGGCATATGGGGAACAGGTAGCCTTGCAATAGTGAAATGAAAATGGCTGTAATTCACTATTAAGACATGCCACTCACACCAGGGTATGTCCTATATTTTACCTACAATGCGCCCTGCCCTTGGGCCTACCATAGGGGTGACTAATATGCAGAAAAGGGAAGGTTTAGGGACTGGCTAGTGGTTGCATGAACCCAGTCAACATGGCAGTACCAGACTGCACACAGGGTTTGCAATGGCAGACCTTAGACACACTTTAGAGGCTGCTTCTGTGGGTGGCACAACCAGTGCTGCAAGTCCACCAGCAGCATTTGATTTACAAGCCATGGGCACACGCATTGCACTGCACTAGGGTCTGACAAGTAAACCAAACCAGCCAATCATGGAGTCACTAATCCATACATCAATTTACAATAGGGAGAGCATATGCACTTTAGCACTGATCAGCAGTGGTAAAGTGCCCAGAGTCATAAAACCAACAAAAACAGATCAGACAAAATACAGGAGGAAGGCAAAAAGTTCAGGGATGACCCTGCAAAAAGGGCCAAGTCCAACAGAACCCTATTCACAAAGGTAAATAGAGTCATAAACATACAGTTATGACTAAATCTAGAGTTTCTAATGTCTTCAAGGAATTCACAAAGGTATTCCTGGCAGCCCTTAGGTCATTTATGTGTGTAGAGATTTCTATTGATCAGCACCCATAAATCTCACTCAAGAGGTGAGAAAGATGGGCATTCCAAGACTTGTTTCACATTGGAAGTTGTGAACTCCCACAAACAATTCTGCTTGTCTGCATTCTCAAAGTCTTCTTGTTCCCCATTTCTAAATGGAAACAGTGCCAGCTCACCCTTATGGACATCTGGGTTCTGCCCTCCTGGTTTCTGCCTCCTTTTATTATACCAGTAGTGAATAATAGCTTATTATTTACTACATGTGAACTAATAAAAAAATACACACCCTTGCTGCAGTGTGAGGCAGTAAATCTGTCTGATGGCTGGTGCAGGCATGGGCATTACCTGAATCAGTTATCAGACATATTTTCAAACATTTGGCAAAGCCTAAACTCTGTCCTTAAGGACCTGTCACTTCTAAGGCCCTCCCCATTAGTAAAGCGATGTAGCATCACTGGTATAGGTAGCCGAGAATGCTTTAGACATAAGCCTAGCAGTGCCTGGGGTTACCCGTCAATCGCTTTGTCTCCTCACCCTCTCCCATTTCGTCACTGGGTGGGGTTGGGATCAAGAGCCTCTCAGACCCCACTCCACCTTGTTATGAATAGATGTGAAAATTTCTGTGAAATTTCTGTGTTTCAATTACTGTGTAAGAATATTGTCAATTTTTTCTTTCCACCGAGTGGAATCAGGACCGATCCACTCCTTCATAGGCAGGAAAAAATAGAACAAGCATTTGCAATGCAATAGGTCTCGCAGTTGCGAGAGTTTCAGCTATTGGCATTGTAAATGACAATGCTTTTTATTTATGGGTTTGAAAACCTGCAAGCTGTGCGTAAACAAGCACTTTGTACTTATAGTCCTTGCTTACGAGAAGCAAGGCTGGCAGTCTCTTTTACTGCCAGCCATACTTCTTGTAAGTAAGGATCATAGGCGCAACAAGAGCCAAATTTCGGGGGGGGGCTAAGAAACAATTTCGGGGGGGGGACGGGACGCTGAAGCTTTAAGCAATACTCAAAGTGGAGCTGCAGGGGCTCATAGAAGGGGTGAAACAACAACAATGCCTCATTAATATGCAAATGGTCTTTTAAAGACCCGTGAAGTGCTTGGGTGCGGCTGTGTGTGTGCCCGGGAATCTGTCTCATCCCGGGCTGCCACGCACAACGGGGGGGGGGGGGGGGGGCTGAAGCCCTATGAGTCCAATGGGCGTTGCACGCCTGGTAAGGACTATACGTACAAAGTGCGTGTTTATGCCTCGCTATTTGTGGCGAAGTGGCTTGTCAGAGACAGGCTGTGACCCCACTGTGACCCCACTGCCTTGGTACATGGTCTATGGGGTCTGTCAGCTGCTTTCACTTTAAAAATGATGCATCAGAGGCTGCTTGTGGAGACGAGCAGAGAAGTGTAACACAAAATCCACACTGCTGCACTTTAAACAGGTCATGAGTCACCTGAACCAACACTAGGAGCCACTAACCTGTGGAAAAGTAAATTTTGCCATGTTCTGTGTCCCTACGTGTTCCCCATCTTATGTTATATGTGCATGATTAATATACATATGTATTCCCTTATGATCGATTAAAGACGCAATTACAGTTGTGTCCATCTCTAGTATGCCAGTTTCCAGTTCTCGTGAAAGCTACGAGTATTAGGCCTATGTAAAGTTATGTTGCCACGTTTCACAGTGTGCACGTTAATTCAGTAAAAATCCCCGTTTCTAGGCCTCAAAAGGGCCCGGACTCAGATTCAGCTCCTGTCTCCTGAACCCTCGCTGAGGAGCGATACAGCCCCCACCTGTATTCCTGACCCTTCACTTACTTCCTGCCTCACAGTGCCCGGCTCGGCCTGGCTCTGCCTGCTGGTCTGCCAAGAGTATGTTATGATTCTAGTTATCAGTCCAGCCCTCCTTCTCTGCATTCCTAAGCCACTGAATCGCATTAATAGTTTCAGTCATCGTCTAGCCTTTTCGTCTCCATGTAAGAGAAATACTGTATTAATGGTAATTTAATATTCCTCAAACACGCACTATATGTAGAATGATGCATGCACCAGTCTTAGAGTCTGTTAGCCTTTGCCCTGATAACTTTTGGATTCTATCAACATGTTCTCCAAACATCAGATACTAGATAGTGTTTAGGTACATGTCGCTCTGACACTCCAGACTTTCGTCTCCTCTTCTAGCGCAGAAGTCATAGCCCCCAGCTTCTCCTAGTAACACGTCATTGCCAGTTTGCGCGCACCACTAGGTCAGAGGTCCCGGCTCCTTAGGTAGCCCCCTCCATGTTTCCGCCCCATTTATGACATATTCTGTTACGTTTACATCACATGTCCATGTATACGCCTCTTGTTACACCCACTTTATGCCTTATCTTTCGCGACTGCTATGAACTCCACCCACTGCTACGCCCTCTACACTGAATGTAATGCAATTGTTTTAGTATATATATGTTGTGTACTGTTATTAAAGTTAGCGCGCTCATCCCAGATCCAGCCCCGGCAGCTGCCGGGCTCTGCCATCCTATTCCCGTGCAGGTTGTCCTGTTCCTGTCCTTTATGCTGTATTAAAACCTGCAAACTCCGGCTACCTCGAATCTTGACTCTTATTTATTGAGCTATCTATTTGTATGAGTATCCTGAAAAATAGTACCGGTATTTAATTATTTATTTACCACATAATGGCGCCCGAATAGGGACTTGCCCTTTCCCCACGCGCCGGTGAAGCCACGCAAGCCCCCTGATCCTCTGCAGCCGTGACGGAACCATACCGGCCACGTGCAGATATTTCTGCTTCAAGTATCCCTCAGGCCCACGGAGGAGACGGAGGTTGCGGTCCAGCATCCAGACGAGGCGGTGGAGGAACGCGGCGAGTCCCAACCAGAGCCCAAGCCGAGAGTCCAAGGTCCGAGGTATCCGGAGGCCCACCCGTAACTGAAGTCCGAAGTTCGTAGTCCGTCGGCGTAGCAGTCCAGTCCAGTCCGAGGCTTTCCGTTCTTGCTGCCCGGTGAGTACCGTTGCTGGGGTAGTATCTAGACAGGGTCAATTGATTTGTCTCTGGTCCGTGGGTTTGGGTACGCAAATCCAACACGAAGTGTTCACCTAGGTGGATGCGGGTCCTGACGTGTCTCTTTATGAGACCGGTATGTTTCGTACTGTTTCAGCAGTGCATCTAGTAATTCTAGTCAGTTCTGTTCTCGAGAAATTCATGTATTTCTGTTCTCAAGTATTCCAGGTAATATTTCTGTCCGAACTGTTATTTTAAAATGTCATTTCAATGTGTTTTCAATGTCGTGGTATGAATGTGTTGTTTTCCAGTAATCATCGTGTTTATTGTGTATTGTATTGTGTCTAGACTCTAGTTCAGCCATGCCTCTGTTCTCAAAATTACGTCAGTTAAGAACCAGAAAATGTCTGTTAGAAGAAGCAGTTCCTGTCCCGCCTAGGGACAGTCCAGGTCATTTTATGTATCATAAGCATGGCATAAGTGCCATATTATATCTAGATTTATGGGTGGAGTACACCAAGGAATTAGAAGAAAAGTATAGATGGCCCGTATCAGGTACGTGGGATGCCGAGTGCATCATGCGAGTAGAAGAAGCATTATGGAAAAAGAAAGCCAGACAGTCCCAGAAAGATGCCATCGAGTTGTGGCGCAAAGAATCTCATAAAAGAAGCGAAAAAGAAATCAGAAAAGCGGAATTAGGTAGAGAATCCTCAGAAAGAGCCCAGGAAAGGGAATTAATCGAAATAGGTGAACGAGTTAAAACCGAACAGTCAGACAGACAGAGGAATGCCCTTATTAAGGGTATGTACCCTCTTCTTGCCGAGGGCTTGCCAAAAGCAACCCCGGAGGCATCCAGTAATTTTCCGCCGCCATTAGTTCCGTCCAAGCTACGTCACAAACCGACCGTAGCTGAGATTTTTCTCTCGTCCTATTTGGACGACACAGTCCCAGAATATGCAAATCCTGTTCCGTCAGCTCCTGTAAATAATGTAATTTCTGCTCCTCCAGCCACCGGGGCACCTGTTATGGTACCCCCGGTCCAGCCTACAGTACAAGTACCCGCTACATCGGTCACTCTGCCAGCACGAAGAGTATCAGTCGACGATTCCAGTTTAGGGGCCGCGGGAGGAGGTCCTCCTGGAACCCCGCCGCCACACAAACGTGTAACGGCAGTCGAGTTACATGAACGTGCGTTACAGCGTACGCCCAAATATCAGTCCGTTGCAGATATCAGGCGAGCTCTTACTGAATGCCGTTATGATCCAGTCCCAGGCGATGATAGTATGCTCATATATTCATTGCGTGTAAGACGGGTGACCGAGTATTTGGACACCCTACCAAATATGAAAGAAGATCTAGACAGAATATATCGTTTCATCCGTACAGGAACAGACCCAGAAAGTATTGGCGAAGCCATGTCTTTAAGGAAAGCCGAGATTCAGCTTATGCTATTAAAGTTTCTAATCAATTGTTTAATAAGGGAACAAGATTCCCCGACTAAAGATCCGACCGAAATGAAAGTTCTGACAAGGTGGAGTGATAATATAGCCGAGGGTAAACACAGGACCATCAGTAGTATAGAGAGTATGTACAAGAAGATACGTAAAGAAATAATAAGGTTACACGAACAACGCAAAGAAGCACTAGTAAGCGAGAAAGAAAGTAACTCTGATACTGAGGAAGCAGAAGACGAGAATACCGCCAGAATAGCGTATGTAGGTAAACCTAGATTCCCAGACCGACATTCACGTCTAGAACACAAGAAAGTTTTCTCTCTTCCAGCACCAGAACAAGAGAATCTTGAACAAGTATTTCAAGCTACCGATCACATTCTGAAATCACGAATCGGTTATAGTGAACTTAGTACCATGCATGAACAAGAACTAGCCCGATCAGCAGTCCGATGGGCTACTGATTCTACCACTTTTCCAGACGAAATAGTGGCACAGATGTTTCTGAAACTGCCCCCAGCCGAGCAGCGACTGGTGGGTATGTATATGATCCAGCACCTCATTACATTGTATGAGGGTCAGCATTCCGATCCAGGTCCGTTACATGATGTTCTGAACGAGTTACTCCAGTATAGATGGAAAGGTCTAGGTACCGATTTAATTAGTATTATTCTAGAACAGCGCCACAAATACAGAACGTTTCTGAATCCGCACTTTGTTCATGTCTCACCCCCAGAAAATAAACCATTCTACATAGACAGACAGAACCCGTTACGAGAAGTACACCCAGTTAGGGCAGCGGGTGGTGAAATGCAACGAGTATTTGTTTACACCCCGATTACAAAGATGGAACTCTTAGAGATGAAGAAGTTAATTCCCTGTCACGACAAAGATCCAGCAGGGTTCCACCGTGAATTAAAAGACATGCTCCGTATGGGAGAATACACGTATCCAGATATCATTAAAATGTTAAAGGTCCTGTTGGCCGCAGGGGTATATGAAAAACTCAAGGAAAAAGAATGGGAGGTGGGAGAGAAAAAGATAGATTGGGCAGCTCTAGAAGCTGAAGATAAAATACGAGTACCAGGTACCGGTCTAGGAGACAAATGTAAAGAATTGCCCGAACTGTTAATACAAGTTTTGCCAAGATTACTAGCCACTAAAAAGGAAGACTGGGATGCAATCTCAGCCTGTAAACAGAAACCAGACGAAGATACTAGTGATTTTTATTCTAGATTCGAGAAATGCTTTAGCATTAACAGTGGTCTCAAGACGAGTAGTGAGTCATACCCTCATCTTTTTGTTACTAAACTAGTCGAGAATTCAAGTCCACAAGTTAAAAATCGAGTTTTGAAAGTCGAAAGTACCTGGCAAGCTAATACTCCGTCCCAAATGCTTCAGATGCTTCAGTATCACCAGAATAGAATCAGAGAAGAGCAAGATCATGAAAGGAAACGTATGAAAGATACGAAAATGAAAGTATTAGTTGCACAATCTGTTCCTCAAGACAGTCAGAAGAGGGGTCCGAATCAAGCCAGTCATCCTGCAGTTCCTGTTAAAGGGACCTGCAATTATTGTAAACAGCCAGGTCATTTTATAAACGAGTGTGCAGTTCTGAAACACAACATAGCTACCGGTAAGACTAAAGAAAGACCACGTCCGCCTAGACAAGAACAAGTTTCACAGACTTCTCAGTTACCACAGAATGCACCACAGACAGTTCCAGCACCGCAGCCTATAGCTGCAACACAGCATGTTACACAGCAGATGTACCAGTATGCACAGTCCGAGTACCCAGAGTATCAAGCGTATTCATGAAACAGCCTAGAGAGGGAGGTAGGCTTGCCTCTCATCGAGATACCTGTAGATCAAGAGGGTCCCTATGTTCATAGTCAAGTATTAGGGAAAGACAGAAAGTTTTTGATTGATACAGGGGCAAGTAGGACTACTATCAGTCATGACGAGGTTCCAGGGGCTCCGCTCTCAGGCTCTAGAAATGTTTCCCTTGGATTTTCAGGAAAGCCAATAGTTAACGAGATATCAAAGCCAGTTACTCTAGAAGTAGGTCCATTGTCCCGAACTACTGACCTGTTACTTACGAAATCATGTCCAGAAAATTTGTTAGGTATTAAGACATTAAAAGAATTAGGTGCAGTCATATGTTGTTCCCCAGAGGGAATACGTTTGTGTTTGCGTGACTTCAAGGGTCACTATGTTTTACGAGATTTTGATCCGAGATTGTCTAATGTTCCGCAGCATCTATGGGCGCAAGGTCCAACTGATGTTGGTTTTATGCAAATCACACCCCATCGTGTGACTCTGAAACCAGGTGTAGTGTTACCACGAATCAGACAGTACAGATTGCCACCCGAGGCTGTAGCAGCCTTATCCAAGATTATTGACGAGCTTATTGCTCAAGGAGTGGTTGTGGAAACTGACTCCAATGTATGTAATTCTCCTATCATTCCAGTCATGAAACGTACTGATCCAAATGCACCTCCAGTATATCGATTAGTGATTGACCTTCGAGAACTTAATAAATGTATCATTCCCCAGTACCCAGTTGTTCCAGATATTTCTTCCCTATTAACAGCCATTGATTCTAAAGCTACATTTTTCACAGTCATAGACCTCAAGAACGCATTTTTCAGTGTTCCCATTCATCCAGACAGCCAGTTCCTTTTCAGATTCTGTTTAAATGGAAGGAGCTATAAATTCACACGAGCTCCTCAAGGTTTCACAGAAAGTCCTAGTATTTACAGTCAAGCACTTAAGAGACAACTAGACAATATTCACATGCCAACTGACACTGCCCTGCTCCAGTATGTCGATGATCTACTGATCACAGCCCGTTCTGAACGTGACTGCGAGCGAGCGTCACTTACAGTTCTGTATTTCCTAGCCGAGATGGGGCACAAGGTGTCCCCTTCGAAGCTTCAATTCTGTGTCCAGCAAGTGATCTATTTAGGCCACTTACTGTCCAAGAGGGGTAGGCAGTTGACACCTGACCGTATCCAGTTAATAGCGAGTCTTCCTCAGCCCAAGACCCAGAAGGAGGTACGAGCTTTTATCGGCCTCACTTCTTATTGCCGACAATGGATTCCTCAGTATGCATTTCTAGCCAAACCACTGATACAGTTAACGACACAGGAGGCAGCCGTATCGACTGTCCTCCCTTGGACATCTGAACATACACTTGCTTTTAATGAATTAAAGAAAGCTTTATGCCAAGCTCCTGTTCTAGCTACACCGAACTACAGTAAGCCTTTTACACTTTTTGTCACAGAACGCGAAGGTACAGCATTATCTGTTCTCACACAAGATCAAGCAGGACAATACAAGCCCTGTGCTTATTTTTCGAGCACCTTAGATCCAGTAGCCCAGGCTCTGCCTGCGTGCCTCAAGTCAGTTGCAGCCACAGCACTAGCTATCAGACAAAGTGATTCCATAGTATTAGGACACTCCCTGACAGTACAAGTTCCACACTCCGTGGAAGTTCTTTTAAACCGAACACAGACTCAACACTTGACAATTGCACGTTTAACAGGTTATGAATTGACACTGTTCCAGCCACACATAGAAATCAGACGCTGCAACATTCTAAATCCTGCTACACTGTTACCGTCAGTTACTTCAAATCCTGCCACACATGACTGTGTGGAAGTTGTTAACACCATGACAAAGCCAAGACAAGACCTGACAGATATTCCATTACCAAATCCCGACCTGACACTTTATGTGGATGGTTCATGTATGAGAACAAGTACAGGAGAACTAGTAGCCGCGTATGCAGTGACTACTGACACTGAAGTTTTAGAGACACACCGTATTGATATCCTGTCCGCTCAAGCAGCAGAGCTAGTCGCTCTGACCCAAGCCTGCATACGTGCCAAGAACCTGAAAGTTAATATTTACACAGATTCACGTTATGCATTCGGAGTCGTACACGACTTTGGAGTGCTCTGGCAAGAGAGAGGTTTCATGACTTCTCATGGAACCAAGATTCAGCATGGTCTCCTTATCCAAGCTCTGTTAGATGCAATACATTTACCGACAGCTATCGCTATCATGAAGTGCAAAGCACATACGAAAGTCACTGACATTATTTCCCAAGGTAACGATCTAGCAGACCGAACAGCCAAGCTCACAGCCCAGACTCCAGACATTCCAGTTAACATGACACAGACATCCACTCCAGATCCGACTACATGTATGACAGTTAAGGACCCCACCCAAGATGTCATAGATATCCAGTCACATGCTACTCCCGAAGAAATCAAGAAATGGTCCGAACAAGGAGGGGTCCAGACAGATCAGGGATGGTTGACGAAGGGAAAAGCCACATGGTTTCTCCCCGACTCAATGGTTCAAGCCATTAATAATACCGCACATAGTCCTGCACATTTAGGAGAAAAAGCCATGTTAGACAGTATCCAGAACATTTGGTTCAACAAGCATTTACGAGCTGCAGCCAAGCAGAAAGTCCGTACCTGTATGATATGTTGCCAGTTCAATCCAGGTAAAAGTGTCCCGGTGGAACACGGTGGATTCCAGCCTCCTGACCACCCTTTTGAGGTCCTCCAGATGGATTACATTCAGATGGAGCGATGTCGAGGTTTCAAGTATGTCCTTGTAGTTGTATGCGCTTTGTCCAGGTGGACAGAGGCATATCCAGTCCCAGATTACACAGCCGCGACCACTGCCAAGCAGCTGGTTCGTGAATTTTTCCCCCGCTATGGACTCCCTAGGGTCGTGTATTCAGACAACGGCCAGCCATTCTCATCAGAGTTAATGAAGCATGTTTCCCTTTTTGTTAGGGTACCAGTGGAAGTTCCATTGTGTACGCCATCCTGAAGCAGCAGGTCTCGTAGAGAGACATAACCAGACCCTGAAAAACCGTATTGCCAAGATCTGTCAAGAAAAAGGTGTAGACTGGTTAGTTGCCCTGCCAGTTGCTTTGTTTTATATGCGCATGGTCGCACATTCCAGATCAGGTCTGTCCCCTTATGAGGTCGTATTCGGCCGCCCCCCGAACATGTGGGGTACACCTAGACCGCGAAGTATTACAGATGTTTCCAGTAATATGCTGACAGATTACCTAGCTTCCTTGATGTCTGCCCTACACTCTTGTCGTTCACAGGTTGCCGCTGCATTTCCTGACAATACTGAAGTCAAGCCACACGAGGTCCTTCCCGGCACTCTGGTTTTAATCAGGAACTTTGATCGTTCAAGTCCGCTGGAACCTCGCTGGAAGGAGCCGAAGTTAGTCCTTCTGACCACCCGTACAGCCGTGAAGTTGGAGGGCCGAAAAGGCTGGGTGCACCTGTCTCACGTCAAGAAATTTCATGGACTAAGAACTAAAACGTTCAATGACACTTCTACAGACACTTCCGAGTCTAAACATTGCCCTATTCTCAAGGACTGTCCCGCTATTGACTTTGACTCAAAGCCCTCCCTGTTAGAGAAAACTCCGCAGCAGGAGTATAAACAGAAGCTCCGGTCTAGTAAAATAAGTCAGCCAGTTTAATTGTCTAAGTCCCCCTCGGGTGAAACGGTTAGACAGGTATCTGACATGTATGAGATAGACCCCCATAGTGAGAGAGTTAGTCAAAACTCTATCAGATGTATCGTTATTTTATGTTTTCTTCTATTTTTGAGTTTGATGGTTACCTGCACAAGTTATGCATTTCATTTATGTTTTCCGATTTCTCATGTCAATATGTTTTCTAATGCTACAGTAGAGCACACGTTTAGTGATCTGCCTCCTCACGAGCTATCCTATCGTCTTGCTATGCGAAACAATACATTTATCAGAATGCTGCATTATTCACACCAGACCAGCAATGCCACTAATTGTTGGGTGTGTGGTCGACTCCCCCCTTTCCAGACACCGAAGGGAGTTCTGCCACTCTTTCCTTATCCGTTTTCACATAATGGTTCGTGTGGAGCATGGTCCACGTTAACGTCATCCTCAACAGATATGTCCCTTCTGAATAGTACATGTTTTCCAGACAAGCAAGGTCTTCCCCACAGAACAGGGTTAGATCTAGAAAATGAAGTTTATAATTTAGGTAATTATTCTTCGAATTTTATGGTCCTGAATGTTCAGTCTGATACTACTCCAGATCTGCCTGCAATTTCAGTACTACCAGTCAAAGGCGAATTATGTGTCCGAAAGAATGGTTCCGCACATGTAGGACATAGTGATTGTACTACTATTGTCAAGTATAGTGACAGTGGGAAATCTATTTTCAAAGCCTCACGTCATTCATATTTTGTTTGTGGTCAGACCGCATATGTTCGTCTGCCCCTCGATTGGGATGGAACCTGTTACATTGCCTTCCTACTGCCACCAGTTTTCCTAGCCCCATCCGATTATCACAGAAACACACATCTAGTACACATTAGACATAGAAGGGAGATCGAGTCCCCGATTGTCGATCAAACTGAAACTACTCTAGAACAGTATACAGACTTTAATAAAGGATTCTTCTTCTTTATAGGCCCCATCCAGAATAGTAAGCTAATCCTTAGGTTAACCAGAACCCTTGAAGCAGTAGTGAATGAGACTACTTCTGCTCTAGGCAACTTAACCGAAGAGCAATCTGCTATGAGATTTGTCGTGCTCCAAAATCGTCTCGTTCTTGACGTCATACTGGCCGATAGAGGAGGAGCATGTAGAGTCATCGGATCTAGTTGCTGCATTTTCATTCCTAATAACGCGCCGTCTGTTTATTCAGCTATAACCAGACTTCATAAAATTGCCCATCAGTTACACCAGAATCCAGGCACCTGGACATGGTCCGGTTGGCTCTGGAGTATAATTTCTGCCTGGGGATGGAAAGTACTGTCATTCCTAGGTATAGCAGTAATGATCATTTTCAGTTGCTGCCTCTGTTTACAATGTGGCCCTGCGATTTGCGGCATTTGTGCTACATCCTGTATTCCTAGTCCTAAGTCCCGTTCTAAGCCAATTCGAGACGAGCAAATGATACTGTATGAAATGATAGATGGTATCATGAATATTGATGTTTCCTGATGGAAACGTAGTGACAAGGAGGGAATGTGGAAAAGTAAATTTTGCCATGTTCTGTGTCCCTACGTGTTCCCCATCTTATGTTATATGTGCATGATTAATATACATATGTATTCCCTTATGATCGATTAAAGACGCAATTACAGTTGTGTCCATCTCTAGTATGCCAGTTTCCAGTTCTCGTGAAAGCTACGAGTATTAGGCCTATGTAAAGTTATGTTGCCACGTTTCACAGTGTGCACGTTAATTCAGTAAAAATCCCCGTTTCTAGGCCTCAAAAGGGCCCGGACTCGGATTCAGCTCCTGTCTCCTGAACCCTCGCTGAGGAGCGATACAGCCCCCACCTGTATTCCTGACCCTTCACTTACTTCCTGCCTCACAGTGCCCGGCTCGGCCTGGCTCTGCCTGCTGGTCTGCCAAGAGTATGTTATGATTCTAGTTATCAGTCCAGCCCTCCTTCTCTGCATTCCTAAGCCACTGAATCGCATCAATAGTTTCAGTCATCGTCTAGCCTTTTCGTCTCCATGTAAGAGAAATACTGTATTAATGGTCATTTAATATTCCTCAAACACGCACTATATGTAGAATGATGCATGCACCAGTCTTAGAGTCTGTTAGACTTTGCCCTGATAACTTTTGGATTCTATCAACATGTTCTCCAAACATCAGATACTAGATAGTGTTTAGGTACATGTCGCTCTGACACTCCAGACTTTCGTCTCCTCTTCTAGCGCAGAAGTCATAGCCCCCAGCTTCTCCTAGTAACACGTCATTGCCAGTTTGCGCGCAGCACTAGGTCAGAGGTCCCGGCTCCTTAGGTAGCCCCCTCCATGTTTCCGCCCCATTTATGACATATTCTGTTACGTTTACATCACATGTCCATGTATACGCCTCTTGTTACACCCACTTTATGCCTTATCTTTCGCGACTGCTATGAACTCCACCCACTGCTACGCCCTCTACACTGAATGTAATGCAATTGTTTTAGTATATATATGTTGTGTACTGTTATTAAAGTTAGCGCGCTCATCCCAGATCCAGCCCCGGCAGCTGCCGGGCTCTGCCATCCTATTCCCGTGCAGGTTGTCCTGTTCCTGTCCTTTATGCTGTATTAAAACCTGCAAACTCCGGCTACCTCGAATCTTGACTCTTATTTATTGAGCTATCTATTTGTATGAGTATCCTGAAAAATAGTACCGGTATTTAATTATTTATTTACCACAAACCGCTGGGGTCACGGACAGGAAATAGAGCTTAACATTACCTTGCTCTCTCTTCAAAGCACTCCTGCTGCTCTGTAATTACGTGCGCTCGTTGTGCTGAAACGCCACAAGCAAAAGACACGCCGTATGCGTGCACATCTCCGGACACAAAAAAAGTGAAAGCGCGCCATGCGCGCGTTGTGCTGAAAAGCTGCGAGCAAAAGACACGCCGTACGCGTGCACATCTCCTGTCCGGGCAGGTACAGCAAACAGGAGACAGGGAGGGAACAAACATGCCTCCCTTGCAATGAAAAGCGCACATTTTTGACGGGCACCAATGAAACGCCTGGTTGGAGCTTCCACCCCGCTTCCGAAGCAAAACCGACAACAATAGATCTCGCAAGCGAGCAGCGCATGCGCTGCATTGCTAGGCGAGACCTAAAAAGCACAATTGCTTGTAGAAGCACTCTTAGAGGCCAGGAATGTATTTTACCTTAATGCTAAGTGCATTACGGAAAATACATTGTCTGGAGATCTAACAGTGCACTTCAAAGCACCTCCCCGAGCAGGGAAATCTGATTGCAAACCCTTCCAATGGGAGCCTCTTCGTAGACAGGCGCCACTCAAGAACTCCTCTGCTGGGCAAGTTGCTTTGAAGAGCACTGCCCGGAGCTGGCCATTGTAATTATGTTTAAGTAATTGCAGTTAAGCTAAAGACAATATCTGCCCCCTGCCAGTCCTTGGTGGCAGAAGTATTCCTCGTTCCATGCATTCCTCAGTGTGTAGAAAGATGAATTATTGTTTTATGGGGATTTTTGCTTGCATTCCTTCCTCTTTTCGTTCTGGGACGGGCAGATGCAGTATGTTATGTAGATTTTGAGAGCGCACCTCACCCAGGAGGGTATCCTGGTGCTGAGCAGGTGTGAGTCTAGTCACACCAAGGTCCGAGTGGGACTACTTGAAAAGTCAAGTCTTCAGTTCTTGCAGAATTCAAGAAGTGAAGAGGAGGCTCTAATGTGTAGTGGCAGGTCATTCAATGCTTTAAGAGTGATGTAGGCGAAGGCTCGACTGCCAGATCTGGTTTTCTGTATGCGTGCGATGTGTGCAAGTAGGAGTCCAGATGCTGTCTGAAAGGTTATGAAAGAAGATGCGATAGTTGAGGTATACTGGCCATCCACTTACCAAGAAATGAAAAAGTAGAATTTCAGCTAACTCTAGTTATGATTTGGGAGGCAGTGAGGGGAAAAAGCAAGACACTGAAAGCTGAAACCTGTGTTTTAGTGTGCAGACTCCAAATTGAAGTTTCCTGCTTCAGTGCCCAAGGAGGGAGGGAGCTGTATTCTTGCCCCCTTGTGCTATACAATACCAGAAGCTGAAGCGGAACCGTGCAGGTAGCTGAAGGTAAGTAAAATCAATTTCTGAGATGTTGTGTACATGCATTTGTATGTGTGTGTGTGTGTGTGTGTGTGTAAAAGAGAAAGAAGGTGTGTATGTGTGAGCATGCGTACATATGAATGAGAGTGAGGGATGAAAGCATGAGGGACAGTCTTGCAGTGAGTGACAATGAGTGAGTCACAGTGAATGAGCCTATTTGAGACTAATACTGAAGATGTTAGAGTCAAAGTGAGTGCAAGTGGGTGTAAGTGAGAGTGCCTGAGTGAGAATGAATGTGTGGAGTGTGAGACAGTGAGTGAGAATGTGTGAGTGAGTGAATGTAAGTAAGCATAAGTGATTGTGTGTATGTGAAAGGGAGATCATGTGCACGTGTGTGAATAAAATTGAGTAAGAGTAAGTGATGTAGAACCAGTGAGAATAGGTCGGAGTGAGTGTGATTATGTGTGAAAATAAGTGATTGAAAATAAGCACCACTAAGTGATGAAAGAGTGAGACTGAAAAAGTGACAGGGTGAGTGAGAATGAGTGTGAGAGTGTGAAAGAGTATGAAGGAATGAGAGTGAGGGGGTGTGGGTGAGTGCGAATGAGTAATTGTGGGTGAGTATGAGCTGGAGACCAGTGTTATAATTATGAGGGTACCGCTGGTGCTGTCATACTGTCCCTGGCATAATTGCTGTTTTTATAGATGCACTAATGTTAAAATGCTGGCATATTGGGGGTAATTCTTGGCATTAGCGATAGTCAATGAGAGAAGCTGTTGTTGGCGCATTAAAGATAAATAGTGACATATGGATCATCCGTGGAAAATGCTGGCACAAGCATACTGGATTTAATTCTTGGCATTAGGGGCGTCACCGTCAAAATGCTGGCACAGCCATATTGGAGGTAATTCTTACAAAAGGGGCACCTACGGCAAAATGCTGGTGCTGGCATATTGGAGGTACTTTTTGGTATAAGAGGTACTACACATGCCAGAATGCTGAAGCTGGCATGCTTGACATAATTCCTGGCATAAGGGGCACCCAAGGCATACTAGAGGTAATTATTGGCACAAGGGACATCCTGGAAAATGCAGATATTTCATGGCATTAGGGAGGACAATCATGGCACATTTGAGAGAAATGCAACTATGACAAAATGCTGGCCTTGACATACTAGAGGTAGTTTGTGACATGTGGGTCACTCATGAGTGTAATCAAAGTCAAAATTCTGGCGCTGACTGTTGGGGTACCAATGACAAAATGCTGCCTCTAATGTACAGGAGATATGTTTTGACAAATGGGTCACCAATGGTGTATGGATGCAGTCAGTGGCAGCATTCTGGCACTTAAATTTGTAATTCTTGACATTTAGGGGCATCCATGGTATATGGGGACAACCATAACAAATGGTGGTCTGGGCGTAATGGAAGTAATGATTGACACACAGGGTGAACACACTGCACATTTAGAAAAAAATTCTGGTAAGTTCCTGTGGAGTGTCTAATTAAATGACTCAAGCTAGTATTGGATGCTTCAGATGGCACTTTAAAGTTGTTACTCTGCAGCATGTGCAAGTTCAAATGAAGCACGTTGTATGTTCAGTTATAGGGACATTCAAACCTCAGATATTTCTTTGCATCTATCCAGATATTCTTATAAGATGTACTTGTATTATTGGAAAAGAAAATACAGGCAATCTTAGTTACCTGGATGACATTCACAAGTTTTTATAGCTTGATGGCATTGAAGAGCAGAACTCAAAGATGCTGAAGGACCGTTTTGTATAGCAATATAACCTTGGATGGAAGCCATCTGGCTGGCTCTAAACCCTAATAAAGCTGAGATATTTCTGGTAGCAGCAAAATGTTTAATTGCCGGCGTAGTCTGAAAAATAAAGAATAAAGAATGTAGACCTGAAGACATTACGATCCTCTGGGAGCTAGACCTAAAGCCATTACATATCATATTCGATTGTGTTAAACTGTGGAGACTCGGGGGAGGAGGAGCTTCGCGCGATTCCAAGATGGACGCGTGAGCTAAGGGCTCCCGAGACCCCTTCCGCCTCCCGCGACTATCCTGTACTTTATCCTGCTTACGACGATGGGTACTTTTCATTGATGCCCTGCTGATGCCAGCGTCCTTTTCAAAATTTGTTTTGGCCGCCGGACACTGGACTTGCTGCGCCCAGAACTTTGAGGCCTACATCGTATGCCAGCCGGGGGCTTGAGTCCCTGAGGTACCCAGGTGGCAATCGAACAACAACGGCTGATACGCCACGCCCACTGCCCCTGGTGTACTTTCGGTTTCGTTTCTGCATCTTGAGTGACCGCCCAATTCCCGATCGGAGTTCCGATTCTGCTACCGCCAGCCTGGTGCTAGCGCTGTGCCCCTATTCACTCGCAGTTCCGCGCCTGCCACGACGAAGATCGTTTTGCCTGGTCTCCGCAATTCCTGTTGGAGCATCTCCCCCGTCATGACGGGCAGAACAGTTGTCGAGAGACGCAGCACTAGAGGTTCGTCCCGAGGGGGGGTCACCCAATCTCCGACCATTGATCGATTTACTCGACCAAGGGGCTCCCCGGGCGGATCGAGTGGTGCCCTGGAGGAAGCTGGAGATGGTACTCCTGATGACGAGGAGCCAACATTGAAAGACGTTATGGGCGCTATTGCGAGTGTCCAATCCAACATGGGCCAGCAATATGAAACCCTGGCTGCAAAGATAGACACGGTGGCGGTTGATGTTACCCTCATCAGAGCGGACCTTGGGAAGACAAACGAGCGTGTCAAATCTCTTGACCTCAAGACCACAAGTTTGACCACGGATGTCTCGGACCTCCAGACCACGGTCCGTAATCTTCGGACTACTTGTGACCTGTTTGCCAATCGGTTGGAAGATTTTGAGGGCCGGGCCAGGCGCAATAACGTCCGCATCGTTGGTGTCCCGGAGAATTCTGCCGACACGCCTGTCGATATCCTAGTGGAGGACCTCGTGTTGAAGCATCTGGTACCGAAAGGCCTAAGTAAATTCTTTGCGGTGGAAAGGGCCCATCGTGTCCCGGGTGGCAAGCCAAAGTCGGGAGCCGCTCCACGGCCTATAATCGCTAGACTTTTCAATTTTCGCGATAGAGACGCTATCCTGCAAGCATCGCGAACGAATGGGCCCACTAAATTTGAGAACGTTTCAATAAGTTTTTATCCGGACTTCACACAGGCAGTACAGAGACAAAGGATGGGCTTTACGGGTGTGAAAAGGCGCCTCAGAGGACTGGGACTGAAATATGCTATGCTTTTCCCGGCCCGCCTGAGAATTGAACATGCTGATCGTGCGTTTTTCTTTGACCGCCCTGAGGTGGTGAGTGACTGGTTGGACACTTTACCGACGCGAAATGAGGGCCCGGAAGATTCGAGAGGCGCTGAGGGAGGCGTAGAGGACCAGGAGCAGTGAGTCTACATCGACGAGCCAGAATCCATCGCAGTGGCTAAGAGACTATGTTTCAAGCATGATGTGCATGCCCGGGGGCGGGGGGGGGGTTTAGGGGATCTTCCTCCTCTGGGGACTTTTATCTCTTTCTGTAGGTTAGTTTAATGGGGCGACAGGCACACTGCAAGTTGGGGTGGCTTCTAGGTCTACCGCAGGGGTGCAGGGAGGGGGGTTTGACTCTGTTGGGTTCCTTGGGGGTGGTGGGGGGGTTCTTTTTTCTTTGTTTGTTCCGAGGCTGTGTTCTGCTTTACAATTGCTTTCATGTGGCTGTTTCGAGGTGGGGTGAGCGGTCAGTCTCCTTCCGGGATGGGGGGTAGGGGACTTAGGGTGTTGAGCTGGAATGTTAACGGTCTTGGGGACAGGATAAAACGTGGGATTGTGCTGCAATACTTTAAGAGGTGTTCCCCGGATGTGGTCTTGCTCCAGGAAACTCATCTGGTGGGCAATACATGTCATGCATTGAATAGGAGAGGCTATCGTTTGGTGGCGCATTCCGGCTTTACCTCGGGATCGAGAGGGACTGGTATCCTGGTCAGGAATTCCCTTCCCCTGGAGATAGATACCACACTGCTAGATGACAGAGGCCGCTATGCTGGCATTACGGGGAGGTGGGAGGGGAAATTGATTTCCATACTGTCTATTTATGTTCCGCCTGGGCTGCAATCTACCACATTCGCCGATTTGGGCGAGGTCATTCTGGGCTTGCCCGATGGCTTGCTTGTGTTGGGTGGGGACTTCAATTCTGTGGCGAATGGAGAGTGTGATCGTAGCCCCCCCAGGCTCCTCCCTACATCGCAGTTGTGGCTGGGGAGGTTCCTAGATGCCTTTGGGTTGGCCGATTGTTGGAGGCAGCTGCACCCAGGCCAACTACAGTACACTTTTCATTCGGGGGCCCATGGCAGTCTCTCGAGACTTGATTATATCCTCGTGCCGATGGTGCAGTTGATCTCTGTGTGTGAAATCAAACACTTGGCTAGAGGGATCTCAGACCATTCCCCGATGTGGCTCCACTTAGATATCCGTTTGGGGACTGGGGGCCGAATTGCCCCGATCAATCCATGGCATTTTCATAACCCCAAAATCAGATCTGAGGTGGTCAAGTGTATGAACTACTATTTTTCCGAAAATGAGGGGTCGGGGTCTTCCCCAGTTTCACTGTGGGAGACCTATAAAACTGTGATCCGTGGTCAGGCGCTGTCCCTGGTTGCCGATGAGAAACGGCGTAACCAAGAAGAGGTGGTGAGTCAGGAGTCTGAGATTGCGGTGTTGGAGGAACGATTGGAAGCTGGGGCTACGCCTGAGATATTGCATGTCTTGGCTCTTAAGAAAACTGAGTACAGGGCCCTGGTGACTGCCTCGGCTGAGGCCATGCATCGTATGCAGCAGGGGCGACTCTATGATGTGGGTGATAAGGCCGAAAAGTTGATTGCTTGGCTGGACAGACGAGACAGATTGAATCGTGTGGTGCCTGTGGTTGAGGGAGATGATGGAGTGCGAGTCGTGGACCCGGTTGAGATAGTTGAGGTGTTTGCACAGCACTTTCGGGTCGTGTATGCGCCGGTTTCGGGCCTGCCGGAGGAGGACTCGTGCCTGTTACTTCGCGATCTTGACCTGCCCAGTCTCTCGGAGTCAGACGGGGTGTTAATGGAGGCTGATTTTTCCATCGATGAGGTTGCGCTCGCTATTCGCTCTCTTCGTTCGGGGAAGGCTCCGGGCCCTAATGGTATACCGGTTGAGCTGTATAAGTTATGCCCAGACAAAATGGCGCCGTATCTGCTGCGTATGTTTGCGGCTTCGCGAGATCTTGGCTTTCTTCCCGGGGACCAGAGGCTGGCCTCCATTGTGGTCATTCATAAAGACGGCAAGCCCCGCGAGCGTTGCTCATCGTATCGTCCGATTTCACTTTTAAACGCTGAACCCAAGATATTGGCAAAAATACTGGCAAACCGACTGGTCACGGTGATTAGCGGACTGGTCCACCCGGATCAGTCCGGTTTTATCCCCCAGCGCAATACTGCACTCAATCTTCGTCGTCTCCATGGCGTCGTCGCGAGGGCGGGATCTCTTAGTGAGCCGGCCATCTTGGTTTCTCTTGATGCTTCGATGGCCTTTGATACGGTCGAATGGCCATATTTGTGGGCCACCCTCGCCAAGTTTGGCTTTGGTCCGAACTTCATTGCATGGGTTAAACTCCTGTATGAGCAGCCACTGGCACAGGTGGTGGTTAATGGTAGAGCCTCGGAGCCCTTCGCTCTCGGGCGGGGCACGAGGCAGGGATGTCCTTTGTCGCCGCTGTTGTTTGCGCTTGCACTTGAACCGCTGGCCGCCTGGCTCCGATGGGAACCCTCCCTAAGGGGTATTCGGTGGTCTCCAGATTTTGAAGACCGTGTCTCACTATATGCCGATGACATCCTGCTGTATCGGACGTCCCCCCGTAAGTCACTGGGAGTTCTCATTGATGTTCTGCGCTCCTTCGGCCGTAACTCCGGGTTGGTTATCAACTGGTCCAAATCCTGTATCTTTCCGCTCACCAATGACCCTCTTTCTTTGCCCCGAGTATGTCCGATCCCGGTTCGCACTGATGGTTTTAAGTATTTGGGGATTTATATTTCGCTTGACCCTGTGCTGCATTATGATCAGAATTTGTTGCCTCCGCTCGCTCGGCTTCGGTCGGACGTCGCGGCGTGGTGTAATCTGCCCCTATCCCCCTTGGGACGGGCAGCATTGTTTAAAATGATGTCCCTTCCCCGGTTCTTGTATGCCGTACAAAACACACTCGATCTGGTGCCGGCTAGCTACTTTCGCGAAATTGAGTGCCTCCAGAGGAAACTGGTGTGGGCTGGTCGACCCCGTATTGCATTGGCTAAACTCACGCTACCCTGGTATGACGGGGGCATCGCATTACCCGATATCAGACGATATTATTGGGCATCTCAATTGAGTGCTGTGAACCATGCTATGTATGGTCCAGTTCCGAATCCTGCTTTTGAAATGGACCGATGGCTCTTACCCGGGGGGGACTACTACAGGGCATTCTATTCTAGAGGTGCTAGGAAGACCTTGACGGGTCCCACGGCAGTGGCGGTGCGAGTATGGGGCAGCGCGACCGCGGCTACTGGGTGGATGGATAGGCTTACCAGAGCGACCCCTTTATTTGCTGTGGAGAGACTGGGTGAACTATGGACTTCAAAAGGGTTTGATAGGTGGGACCTCATCGGGATCAGTAAGGTGGATGACCTCTGGGTCAAAGATAGAGTTAAGACCTTTGCTGAACTACAGCAGGAGTATGGTTTGAAGGATTCGGAATCTTTTCGATATCTCCAGGTCCGCCATGCCATTGGGTCGGTTTTTCCGGCCGGTTCTGACATCCCGGAGAGCTCCCCCCTGGAGGATAGGGTGCTGGACGGACATGTTCCGGACAGCACTATCTCTCTTATTTATAAGAAACTTATCAATACTTGATCGGACTTGCTTGTTCACTTGCGTAGTGCCTGGACTACGGATGGGCTGGAACTGGATGATGAAGATTGGCAGGCCGCGATATCCTCTCCTAGGGAGGTCGCATTTCCGGCGCGTTTGCGACTGATTCAGCTGAAAATTCTGCACCGTGTCTATGTCACGGGTCCCCGATTGATGCATATGGGTTTCTCTGAGGATGGACTGTGTCGGCGGGGATGTGGTATACTTGCTACTTTCCTCCATATTGTATGGGAGTGTCCGGTGGTTGTGTCCTTTTGGAAGGGAATACATGAGGTGATGAGTGAAGTCACGAATGTTCAGCTGCTACCTGAAGCCAGGCGCTGTCTATTGAATGTATGGGAACCGAATGATTGTAATGTTGCCCAGACTCAGTGGGTGACACTGGGGAACGTGGTTGCGAAGAGGGACATTGCACAATTGTGGGGGTCTCAGAGGGCTCCATCGGTCTCCGGGTGGGAAGACAATATGGACTGGTGCATGTTCAGGGAGAAGATCGTTTATATATCCCGTGGCAGGCCCAAAAAATGGTGTAGGATATGGAACCAGTGGAACGCGTTCCGAGGGGATATATGTGAACCCCCTTTCATTGATCCCCCTGATATTCCTTGTTCCCCTTGACTGTACGTTTTGGCTCCTTCCTGTACTGTATCACCGATAGATCATTGGCTCTGGGTCCCCGTTCTGCCCCCCCTTTTTTTTCTCATCTCCTGAAGAATCTCCTGTTTTTCATACTGTTATCTGACTGCTTCTCCCTGCATCATATGGAACGGATATAATAACTGGAATATAGCCTTGTTTTTTCTTCATTGTTTTTCGTCGTTTAGATGTTATAAAAATGAAACCTTTCTATATCCTGTCATTCTGGAACTTACCGATTTTAACTGCTATGGCTGCCGGACCCCTGGTTGTCGGCTGATGAGCTGTGTATCACACTGTTGATTTGCGGTATTGCACTAGCCGGCCCAATGGGTTGTAGGCATATCTCTGTATTTTATTTCTTGCAAATAAAGGTTTTTACAAAAAAAAAAAAAAAAACTGTGGAGACTCAAAAAAAAAAGAAAAAAAAAATATATATATATATAAATATATAAATATATATATATTTATACATTGTGAGCAAGGCGGTTGTTCCGCCGAAACGCGTAAGCAGTTGTCGTTGAGGTGAATAAATTCCTCTTTGTTGAATCCCACGGAGTCAGCGCCTTTTTCGTTACAGTAACGAAGGTTTGGATATCAGATATATATATATATATATATATATATATATATATATATATATATATATATATATATATATATATATCCAACACGACAGTTTCAAGTATTGATGGCACTCCACTCAGAGATAGTTTTTCAAGTTGATTTAATGGTAACAATTGAGATCGCCTACGCGTTTCGAACTCCAGCGGTCTAAAATTATGCCGTGATCAAGAACGCTGGAGTTCGAAACGCGTAGGCGATCTCAATTGTTACCATTAAATCAACTTGAAAAACTATCTCTGAGTGGAGTGCCATCAATACTTGAAACTGTCGTGTTGGATACAAACGGGAGACTGCCTCGATCCCGGTGATGGCACCAGCGCAAACGAGCTCCCCCTGCGACGAGGCATAGTGCGAGTGAATATATATATATATATATATATATATATATATATATATATATATATATATATATATATATCCGCAAGTTGCCCTGAAGCATTCGGGAGAGAACTCGACCATGCTCCGCCCTCCGGCTTTACCATGCAGCCTGCTTGTTTCCTTCGTGTTAAGGTTATCAGTGCAAACGTGTTTCAGGGCTCACACCCCTTCTTCTTGGGCAAACAAAAATCCCGCCTGAAACCTGCATTGATTGTTCTCCAACTTTATTAAGTGCCATCCCCTCCTCCATTGGGCGTGTCTTCATTGCACTATCCCTCGCTGCATTATGGGTAATGGAGTTCGTAATGCAGGTAAAATCCCCTTTGAGTAAGTTATAGCGTGATTTTCCAATTAATTTTAAATTATTCCTCTAAGTGAGTCACGATAAAATGCAGGAAGGCTTAATCTGCATATGGAACATGGTACTGTACATGTCCTCACCAGTGTTGAACAACAGTCTCAGATAGCTGGCGATTAGCGTCTTCTCCAACTACCAATGGTTCTCATCCCCACGGCCGGGCAGCCGTGTGTGAATATAAATCCGCAAGTTGCCCTGAAGCACTCGGGAGAGAACTCGACCATGCTCCGCACAATTCTCTCCTTAAGCCCAACGCGTTTCGTGGTAAACACTTCTTCAGGAGCTGGAAGTTCAGAAGTCAATGCTGTGGCACTTTCGGGCGGCACCATAAGTATTCCAATTACCCCGCCCCAGTGGGCGTGGCCGACACTGCGGCATCCTGGTAAATGTAGTGCACGTCGTGTTTCTTCAGTAAGCAGCCTCACGTATTGCTTCCAGTGTTAAAAGTATAATACAAGTGGATTGCGGCCAGGAACAGTCATTCATGCTGCTTGTTGTCCTGAAATAATGGCACTCGAGCCAATTGCAAGTTTGCCGTCTGACGGTCCTGCTGGGGTGCTTCAGCAGCACCTGGGCAGTCTTCGTTGGCACTGATAACCTTAACACGGAGCAAGCAAGCAGGATGCATGGTAAAGCCGGAGGGCGGAGCATGGTCGAGTTCTCTCCCGAATGCCTCAGGCCAACTTGCGGATATATATATATATATATATATATATATATATATATATATATATATATATATATATATATATATATATATATATATATATATATATATATATATATATATATCAAACACAACACGAAAAAGCGGCGTGCTTCTGCCGCTTGCACGGCGGGCGCTCAACAGGATCGCCGATCCTTTAAATAAGTAAAAAACTGGTATTATCCTTTTTGAAGAAACCAGAGTCGAGGCCCAAATATATTCTCAGTGCTCAAGGTTTATTTGGCAGAAAGATTCAACAGCCCCAACGCGTTTCGAGGTACGCCTACCTCTTGGTCACGGGTACCAAGAGGTAGGCGTACCTCGAAACGCGTTGGGGCTGTTGAATCTTTCTGCCAAATAAACCTTGAGCACTGAGAATATATTTGGGCCTCGACTCTGGTTTCTTCAAAAAGGATAATACCAGTTTTTGACTTATATATATATATATTCACTGAAAAAACCATAGGTTATAGACCATATATAGTTAGGAATTAGCATTTAAAAAACCTTATTTTACTCACACAAAACCATTGAAATTCCATATATAGTTAGTTGCACTAACTATATATCGCGCACCCGCAATCCACTGCTGATGATGTCACATATTACATCATTCATGACATGGTCAGTGACATCACTGATGACATCACTGATGACAACATCCAGTGATTATGTGTTTCTGTAAAGTTTAAATATGTTTTACATATTGAAGAATGAGTGGATGTATAAGTGTCTGAATGAAGGTTTTAGTAGGTGCGTGATTGACTGTATGAGTGAGTGATTAAATGCGTCTTACTGAATGCACGGGTTAGTGACTAAACTGTCTGAAAGTGTGCATCAGTATCTCTGTTGTTGTGCAAGCTGCTGCATGTGTTGATCAGTAGCTATATAAGTAGCTATATGGGTTATTGATTGGTTGCACAAGTATTTGTATGGGAGACTGAGTGTGTGTATGGCTGGCTGGGAGGTGTGTGACTCTGTGCAGATCAATGTGTACTTGTATCAGTGATTCTATAAGAGAGTAACTATGTGTTAGTATATGTTTCAAAAATGTAAGGTGTTCTGTGTTTAACTGTATAGATGAGAAAATGGAAGTGTGATTGATTCTTTTCAGGACTGACTAGGTGTGTGAGTAACTCCATGAATGAGTGGCAGAGTGTGAGTGTCTGTATAAGTGTATGAGTGCATATGATAGTGTTGTAAAGATGAGTGATTGTATGTATGAATGATTGTATAAGTGAATGTGTGTGTAGACATAGGAATCAGTGAGTGCGTATGTAGTAACTAGTATTGGTGTGTCAATGGTTTCAAAAATGATACTCTCTATTTAACACTGGGTGTAACGGAGGTTATATTACAGTGTGAGGAGATGCATTGTATTATCACATGAATGATATCATCAGTGATGTGATCATTGATGTCAAGTGTGATGTCATCAGTGATGTCATTTAAGATGTCATCAGTGATGTCATCAGTGATGTCACTGACCATGTCATGAATGATGTAATATGTGACATCATCAGCAGTGGATTGCGGGTGCGCGATATATAGTTAGTGCAACTAACTATATATGGAATTTCAATGGTTTTGTGTGAGTAAAATAAGGTTTTTTAAATGCTAATTCCTAACTATATATGGTCTATAACCTATGGTTTTTTCAGTGAATTTTCAAGGTTTTGTAAATGCTAATTCCTAACTATATATGGTCTATAACCTATGGTTTTTTCAGTGAATTTCAATGGTTTTTTAATAGCAAATATCATAAGCTGTCGAATGTCAAGTACGTGGTAAGTAAAAACATTTTCGTGTTTATGCACACTGATCTGCTTTGAATGCTGCCCCCCACCCCTCATTTCTATTAGGAGTACTCTCTCTTTGCAGATAGTGAAGGGTAGTTAACGCAGCCCTTTGCCCCCTTTGTAATCCGTCGTGCCTGCTTCTCTCTCCATTTGATTGATTGTTCTCTTTGGTTCATTCTCTATTTACAAACAAGCACAGAGTCAAAATACTCTGTTTAGTCTTTGCAGATAGCGAAAAACCGTGTAAAAAAACAAAAGGAATCGAGCAAAATCAGTAGGCCACTAATGGGATCTCTTTTTGACCTCGCTAAAATAGAAACATTAGGAACAACCTGTTGAAAATAGCAATGCGTATGTACATAAGCGGCGTTCATTTGTGTTCACAGTACCCCTTGTTGATTGTTTGAATCGAGCATTGAATTGTTCGAAGTTGGTTCTCTTAAGGATCTTCTCTGCCTGCAAACGAGGAAGAATAGGAATATTCTCTCTCCCTTTGCAGATAGTGAAGGGTAGGTAACGCAAGCCTTTAACACGTCGTACCTATTTCATTCCTCATTGATTGATTGATTGTCCGAACATTGACTGTTTGGGAATTAGTTCTTTTTGGAGGTATTCCCTGTTTGCAAATAAACGTAGGAAAATCTTTGCAAGTAGTGAAAGGGTACGTAATGCGGACCTTTCTCCCCCGTTGTAATCTGTCATGCCTATCTACTCCCCACTGATTGATGCACCTGTTTCACCCGGACCATTTACTAGACATACGTCATCTGGCCCGACCAGAGAGCACCCCTAGTGAAAAGGACATATGCAATAATAACGAAGTGATCACTGTATCCTGTTAACAGAAACTTTAGCATGAAACAACCTGGAAAGAAAAGAATAGGAAATCGAAAATCAGTAGGCCACTGATGAACATGAACTTTTATTAAACAACGAACAAAGAAACGATAACATAACGTAATGATAAAACCTATTAATGTCCTAGAAACAAGAAAACGTTCGAAATATGCCAGTGGTGAGAGACCAGAAAAACAGTAAGAGAAACCAAATCACCCCTCGCTGTCCCACCGCCTGCCACGCCAAAAAAATCGATAGACTAGGGAAAATGCAAGTCAGTAGAACATCCGCCCCCACTCTGGAAACTTCCAAGGTGGGGCAGGGTTCCGGCTACGCCCAGCCGGGAGCAGCCCATATAAGGCAGGTCCTGCTGCCACGCCTCGGCCAGGAGATCCTAACGTAGGGCGTAGCCGGAGGAGAGGCCGAGACCAGCGGGACCCGGCCAGGGGATTGCCTTTACAACGCTGAACAGTTGCAGGGGGGGGGGAATGTCTCCTCGACCCTCCCCTCTCTCTCCCAGTCCGGCCGCGGTGGCCCTTGAGAGTTGCAGGTAGTCCCGCCACATGCTCTTCCGGTCCGGCCACCAACGGTCGGGGGGCCGAGGCCGACGGGATCCGGCTGCAGCCAATAAACCAAGAAACCCGTTCATGGGGCCAGAGCCAGGGGCGTCCGGCCGACATCTACCGGAAGCCCGGCCCGAAGACGGACGGGACACTTCTTCTTTCTTGTATAATTGCTGCAACAACCCTGGGGGGGGATGTCTTGCACATGCCTCCGACCCCCCCCCCCCTCGTCCTCATCGCCTGGTCCGGCCATAACAAATCTCAAGCGAGACGCCGTGGGGTGCACTGGGAGGGAGAGACGGTGCGAACAGGCCTCTCCCGCCTCCCCAGGTGGAGGCTTCCCAGCTGCACCCTCAGCGCTCCAGGCGCCCGGAAAAGGGTTCTTCCACTGTGGCCATGCTGCAACGTCTCGCCCGGCAGGGTGGAGCCCGTCCGCTCATTTGACCCCGCGATCGCCAGTAGCTACCGAACTCTCAAAATGGCGGTCGACCTGGCAAGAGCGGGCCCAGCATAAAGAAATGGCCCGGTCACTGGTTGACTCCACCACCGTAGTCCTCCACGACCTTGAAGATTCTAGAGGAGCCGCGGGAGTCTCCGACCCCCGATGGGGAATGACTGCCATGATCGCCCGTGGAGTGACGAAACTGTATCCGCGGGACGTCGGCGCTCCCATGCTGGCGCCAGCCTCACTTTGAATTACTAGAATCCTGCAGACCTCACTTCCGGTGAAAGCACAGTGTGACCCGGTAGGAAAAATTATTGCACCCCCTCCCCTTTTTGACTGATAGTTCAAACCACCGATCCTTTCCTTTGCCCTTTTAACGGAACTTTGGACTGCCTCCCCCTCTTTTACATTTTCTAGAGAAAACAAAACATTAACCACTACATTAGCATAGCAGTTGACACCAGAACTGTTTTCAAATTGAAAACCAACAACATCTTCAACAGAATCCTTTTTGTTTCTGCTGTGACCCTGCTACAGCACAGGCATTGTCCCCAGCAGTAATTCTGCAATGCCGGTAAGAATAGCTGTGGTGCCTACTGGACTCACTCACCCCCGCGGCGCCCCACGCCGTTTTTTGCTGGGCGGCAACTTACTAGACATCACTTTCGTGCCATCTAGATTTCAGCGCGTTCTGCTGCCTTGGAACTATTCGCACAACAGACCGCTACTGACAAGAATATTTCATTATTGGTGCTGTCAATTTCAATAAATCTATTGGATAATTAAAAAGAAATTGCCACGGTCTCTTCGTTGTTTAAATGTTTTTACTGTTTTTGTTTTGTTGTATATATTTATATGTTATTAAAGTTTTATATTCCTACTACTTTGTTGGAGTGCTATATATTTTTAATGTGACACATAATTGTAAAAACTTTGATGTACAAAGAGTCATTCCTGGAATCTTCCGCTTCAGGCTCGGTCCCCTCCCCAATCACAATACAGGATGGTTTTCAGATAGTAGGAACACGTGTGGTGTGACGGATCTCATCGAGTGTGGGCCTTGATCTACTATAACTCCTTTGAAGAGGGGTGATTCTTTACAGCTGGGGCCATAAACTACATCTGCAGGGCTAGCTGATAGCCTGGACAATCGGACACAGAGAAAGAGGAGTGTCAGAGGGTGCGGTAGTGAATAGGGCGAAAGGGAGGTGTCGGGCGGGCACAGAGTGTGATTCTCAGGGAAGAGCAGCGCAGATGGGGGGAGGTTTATTGCCCATGCATAAGACAGAGAGCGGTGGTGACCAGTGCCTAGGGAAGATGCTTGCGTGGGTGAGGAGCCATGCTACGAATCGACAGCGTGCAGAGAGTGGGTCTGGTCAAGACACCTAAAATGGCTGCCGTGCACGACAAAAGTGTGGCATTTCAAAAAAGGCAAGATGGCGCAGACAATGTTTTTCAACACTTCCTCATTTCCTTCGAATCGAACGTTAACAGACGTTGGGGCATATTACCAAAGTTAAGCGATATTTATCGCTAACGATGCTTACCAACCAATTTTTTACCACTAAGCATCGTCAGAAATTATCGAAGATAAACCTTACTATTATCAAGGTTTATCGCAAATGCGATAATAAACGGCCGCAATGCATGAATATCGCTAAAAACTCTGCGATATTCATGCATTACCGAGCTAATGCTCTTAGCCATGTTATCCACCTCCCATTGGATAACATGGCTAAGAACTGCTCAGGGCAGGTGTTACTTTTTGGAGATATTCGCGCTTAGCGCGAATATCTCCAAAAGTTGGTAATAGGAGATAGATATCTTGCATGTTGTAATGCAAGTTATTGTGGTATATGGAACTCATACCATAATCTCTCAGGAAAGCAGAAACTGATCCTTTTGGGACCGCCTAAAAAGGCCTAGGGGGTGAGGAGTACTCTACTTTGCCCCCTTTTCACGTTCCGAACTATTTTATTTTACTCTCTTCTGTAATTACACAAAATACCAGCGATAAGATGCATCGGAGACACACAGTGAGAGAAAGGAGGCCGGAGATGAAGAAGACATGTCAAATACACATTGGAGATAATATAGTGGCAGAAGGGAAGTAAATATGAGTAAACTTACCATGTAACATAAAAATGTTGCACTCTATACTATAAGTCTCATTTTATACTACAATCACTTCGCTACAACCTCATAAATTAAAAATAAAAATGAATAATGTCTCAAACAATTTTTGATTTCTAAATATAAATTTATTCTTCAGAATTTTCTAAATTTGAAAGAACTAGTAACATGTCCTCATCAGCAATGTCCTCATTAAAAGTCTCCAATGATGATTCTTGTAACTCTATGGTCTCCAAACACTCGATAAATTCGCCATCAAGAGATTGATCAAAAAAATCATTCAAGTCATCTCCTCCTTGTGACAATATTTCATTATTGGTGCTGTCAATTTCAATCAATGTAGTGGAATCATTCAAGTCATCTCCTCGTGACAATATTTCATTATTGGTGCTCTCAATTTCAATCAATGTAGTGGAATCATTCAAGTCATCTCCTCCTTGTGACAATATTTCATTATTGGTGCTGTCCATTTCAATCAATCTAATGGAATCATACAAGCCATCTCCTCCTTGTGACAATATTTCATTATTGGTGCTCTCAATTTCAATCAATGTAGTGGAATCATTCAAGTCATCTCCTTGTGACAATATTTCATTCTTGGTGCTGTCCATTTCAATCAATCTAATGGAATCATACAAGTCATGTCCTCCTTGTGACAATGTTTCATTATTGGTGCTCTCAATTTCAATCAATGTGTTGGACAATTCAAAAGAAATTGCCACGGTCTCTTCATTGTGAGCCATTTTATTTTGAAATTGCTTGCTGTAAATTGCAGAAAAAAATAATCACTTTCATTTATCGTTTTTAGTAATACATAATATAAAACTAACTTTATCAAGTATTTAGTATAACAGAAGGACTGCAAATAAATAACAGAAAACATTTTTCAAATTATCTTCAAGTGTACAACATAGTTCCCCTTACAAATTAACAACTCACCTTTTTAAAAGTAGCAGAAGTGTTAGTACTGTGTAAATCAAACACCAGAAATTCACCACCAAAAATTCCTCACAAATGTACCTCAGACAGTAGTATCACAAAATGGCTGTGGTTTCCTCTCATTTGACATATATACATAACCAATTAACTTTCATCACACACAAATACAAAACCAAAGTAACATTTTAATTGGTTCTAAATTTCAACACTTTCAAATGTGTTTTCCCCATGCAATTTTCCATAGGACATTTACATACGTCTACAGCCTGAATGGCTGAACGGAATTACACCAAACTTGGCAAAATGGTACATCAAACCTAAGAGGTCAGGAAGGATCTACTATGCCCCCTTATGGTCATTTCCCCCTTCGCTTTGGCCTCCTCTTGTCTCTCAATCCTACCGAGGGACAAGATGGCGGCCGCTACGGACTGTTTGGAATGTTGACAGACGCCGGAGAACCAATCAGCTTCGCAAAGCTCCGTAACGCGAAAAGTACGCGAAGCGGAGCGCTGTTACAGATATATATCTTTTTTTGAACGTTAATTTCTCAAAATCCACTGGAGCACATATATTGAGACCTAGCAAAGGCACATCGGGCTACCAGTCCCTAATATTTTGCCAAGTTTCGTGCAAATCCATTCAGCCGTTCGATTATTATTATTTTGTTTTTTTTTTGCCCCGCGGGGCCCTTTTAAAACCTCCACATCAAAACTAGGGGGTCAGCGAGGATCTACTATGCCCCCTTATAGTTATTTCCCCCTTTGTTTTGACCTCCTCTTGTCTCTCGATCCTACCGAGAGACAAGATGGCGGCCGCTACGGACTGTTTGGAATGTTGACAGACGCCGGAGAACCAATCAGCTTCGCTTCACAAAGCTCCGTTGCGCGAAAAGTCCGCGAACCAGTGCGCTGCCCGGTCCGCTGTTACAGATATATATCTTTTTTTAAACGTTAATTTCTCAAAATCCACTGGAGCACATATATTGAGACCTACAAAAGGCACATCGGGCTACCAGTCCCTACAATTTTGCCAAGTTTCGTGCAAATCCATTCAGCCGTTCGGGCTAAAAGTGAGGCCAACCGCCCTATGGAAAACTCAATGTTAAAAACACGTTTTGGGACCCCCCTTTTTTCTCGGCCCCCCCTTGACGAACCCCCCCCAAATTTTCAAGGGCTGCTCAGAAACAAAATGTGCCATTTTCCTGAAAATTTCAGCCAATTCCGTCCACAAACGCCAAAGTTATTAGACATAGAATTTTCAAAAAACCCATAGAGAAAAAATCCTAACTATATATACCTACTGGCGACCGCCAGTAGGTAATATATATATATATATATATATATATATATATCTATATATATATATATATATAGATATATATATATATATATATATATATATATATATAATTTCTTTTTACAGTGTACTGTCTAACATGCCCCTGCCAAGATGCCAGGAAAGATACATTGGCAGCACGATTAATCAAACAAAGAAGCGCATTTTAGAACATATGCGCACCATTGCGAACAAGTATGCTGCACACCCAGTTGCTAGCGGGAACTATTGAAATTTTATTGTATGGACAGGGTGAAAAGGCATGAAAGAGGTGGGGATAGAGAGAGAAAACTTTGAGCTCTGGAGTCACGATATGTCATCGACCTCCAGAGCAAAGCCACTAAAGGACCGAACAATGACGAGGAACTATGGACCCACTTAGAGTAAAATTGATAGTTTGTGGGCACAGTTACACGTGAGACCGTATATCTATATATACATACTGAGAGGAGAAAGGGCGATCAACATCACAAATTAGCATGACATGGGTATTCTAATGAAAATGCTATGCCCTCTTTTGATATTCCTCCTCCTTTCCTCGATTCATCCCTACATTAAATCAGATACAACACATAGGGAGTTTGACAATGTGATGGCCCATTCAGGGCACAATTATGGAGGACTTTAGGGTGAAAAGGAACTGATATTAATTTGAAATGTTGATAAAATAATGAAATTCACCCAAAAGCTATCTTGAAACCAGTGGCAAAGTGAGCAAATTTCGCCCTAAGATGGCAGGGTATGTCCAGACGTGGGCCCCTTGGTCACTTGGCCACTGGATTCAAAATAGCCTGGCTGATGAGGGTTATGAACGTGAAACCGGTCCCAGGATGCTTGTTTCCAGTCCAGGGAAAACTTGGCTTGGCAGTTCGGGCTGGACTGTTCCCATGAGGCACAGGGTCAGACGAATTTGCATATGGCCATGTCTATACTGTGGTGGTGGAGTGAGCTTAAGAATGATGATGGATTAAACCCAGATCAGTTCACTGGGGGTGAGTGCTTGCAATGTTCAACACTCCGTCCATCATCCCCTTTGGTTTTCCTATATATATTTCTCACCCACTATCACAGTCTCACTCTCTCATTATCACTTAGTCGCACTTATATTCAATCACTTATTTTCACACATAATCACACTCACTCGGACTCATTCTCACTCATTACCCATCACTTACTCTTACTCAATTATATTCACGTATATATGCACCTTCCATCTGGAAAAGGGCATCGATTTTGCCTCTTTTCAAAAAATCAAATCTTGATGAAGCTGATCCTAATAATTACAGGCACTTTTCACATCTCCCAGTTCCAGCCAAACTGGTGGAAAAGGTTATGAATATTCAACTCACATGATATTTACATGAATACAACTTTTTGGCTGAATCCCAATTCGGTTTCAGGGCAGAGCACAGCACTGAGACTGCCCTGATAAAAGCCACTGATGAAATCAGAGCAGTCTTAGATGCAGGTGGTGCTGCAGCCCTAAATTTGCTCAACCTGTCGGCAGCGTTTGACACGGTCGACCATAAACTGTTACTTAGCCGTCTAAACTCATTGGACATTACGGATAACGCGTTAGCTTTGATCTCCTCTTTTCTTTCCGACAGGATACAATCAGTTGCCTTGGGCAATTCTGATTCCCCCTCTTTCACTCTCCCATGTGGGGTCCATCAGGGCCCTTCAATGACCCCTACACTTTTCAATGTATTTGTATCTGAACTGGCCGCTTTAATCAGATCCTTCGGGATGGACTTAACATCTTACGCGGACGAAACGCAAATGGTCTTGTCCATCTGTAAAAATGTCATGCCGCCAGTAAAAAGATTTCGAGATTGCATGCTGGCAGTCGACTCATGGATGAGTTCGCAATTCCTCATGCTTAATTCAGGAAAAACTGAGGTTATTCTGTTCGGGAATTACTCCCCTAGCTAGTCACATATTTGGTGGCCGGACGAATTGGGAGCAGTACCCATCCCGGTCACCAGGGCTAAAAATCTGGGAGTGATTATAGATGAGAAACTAAACTTTGAAGCTCAAGGCAAAGCAGTCTCATCAGCTAGTTTTTTTTCTACTCAAGGTGATCAAGAAAATTCTACCTTTGTTCCCAGTAGACAGCAGGAAAATAGTGGTTACTTCCTTAGTGATGGCTAAACTGGACTATTGCAATGGGCTCTATCTTGGAATGCCCGAGGAGCAGTTACATAGATTGAAGATGATCCAGTATGCTGCTGCAAGGCTCTTGCTGCCGATCCTCAAGTTTCAATCACTGGGTAAGCATCTTCGGAGACTGCATTGGCTTCCAGTCAAGTGTCGCATTACGTTTAAGGCCTTATGTGTCACATATAAGGCACTTCACGGTACCTGTCCTCGGTTTTTGAGATGATCATTAAATTGGTATTCCCCAAATAGATGTCTTAGGTCCGAAGGGGCAAAACAAATGCTCTCTCAGGGATTCTGCAAGGCTAATTGGGGCAGCAGAAGCTTCACTGTGGGCGCTACCGAACTCTGGAACACCCTCCCTTTCTCCATCAGAAATCTTCTATCCTTAACATCCTTTCGTAAAGCCCTTAAGACCTGGCTATCTAACGAATAGTGTACTAGCCTGCTTCCGGACTGTTAGCGCCAAAACACAGTTTGGTATTCGTGCGCTGTAATACATTTTAATAACATAACATGATCTCTCTTTCACGTATGATTGTGTAGCCATATGTTGTGGATATATATATATATATATATATATATATATATATATATATATATCCTGTCAGCTTCTCCCTCCTTGCGGTGAAAAGAAATCAAAGGACACTGCGGTATTTTCAGAGGCTGCTCTATTTGGGTTAAACACAACCGGTTTCGGCATTTGCCTTCCTCAGGTGCTTGTGTCCCAATGCGTGCTCCCCATTTCCTGTTGTTTTCAGGGCTCCTCCTCCAAGTGGTTAAGAAGCCCCACCTGCATCTGGTTCCATTTGCTTGCGCCGATTCCGGGGACTACCAGTCCCACAATGCTGCATGCATGTAGTCCAGTGCTTAGGGGAGTCGCTGTGTTATTCCGACAGTATCCACCTCTGACCCCATGCTCTCTTAGCCACGAGCTTCCCCGGCACACAATTGGGAGATACTGGAATGTGCCAGCGTCACACCTTGCTCTCTAGGTCCGCCGCGTTGCAGCAGCTTTAGGGCACCAGGTAAGAAATCGTGGCGGGTCACGTTTCATCCAATACTTGGGTTAACTTCAGAAATTGCCTGTGTTCACCGTGTCCACTTGTCTCGAGAGGGTCCTTTGTACGGTCCCCAGGTAGAGCGTGAAATATCCTGTCAGCTTCTCCCTCCTTGCAGTGAAAAGAAATCAAAGGACACTGCGGGATTTTCAGAGGCTGCTTTATTTGGGTTAAACGCAACCGGTTTCGGTGTTTGCCTTCCTCAGGTGCTTGTGTCCCAATGCGTGCTCCCCATTTCCTGTTGTTTTCAGGGCTCTTCCTCCAAGTGGTTAAGAAGCCCCACCTGCATCTGGTTCCATTTGCTTGCGCCGATTCCGGGGATTACCAGTCCCACAATGCTGCATGCATGTAGTCCAGTGCTTAGGGGAGTCGCTGTGTTATTCCGACAGTATCCACCTCTGTATATATATTTATATATATATATATATATATATATATATATATATATATATATATATATATCCCCAAACAATGTGATCCAGCAGAAAATGAGAGCGCTCCACAGCGTGTGCTAGCTCAGGGGTCGGATCCAGACCCAAGTATTATTTTTGAACAAAAGGAGCAGCACATCCAGGATATTTTCAAAGCTACTTTATTAGAGCTTCACCCCACCAACGCGTTTCAGCCTCAACAGGCTTTGCTCACGGTCAGTTAGTCCTTCAACTCTTTTTACATTTATACTGGCCCATTTTAGCCATTATGAGGCATTATGGGATACGTAGTTTTTACTCAATTTCAAAAAATTATTTACAAAAAGAAAGACTGGTGTTTTTCACAATTTTAGTTTTTTGGGTGTCAAATGCTTCATATTCAGTTCATATGGGCAATTTGAGTTCTCACAGTTCATACCTCTTGGCATTTTGGTACGAAAACGGATGATTAGGCGGGACTCCATCTGTCTCAGTTTCCTAACTGTGTCACCACCTCTTTCCGTTTTCGTTAGCATTTTGAGTCCGTAAAATCTCATGGTTTTCCAATCACCGTTTTGGCAAGTGTTGACATGCTTTGCTGTAGCGTAGAGCATATTTTTGTTTTTCACCGCTCTAATATGTTCCAAGATTCTTTTTTTCAACATGCAGGTCGTGCTGCCTATATATTTGCTACCACATTTGCACTCGATCACATATACAACATTTTTAGAAGTACATGTGATCTGTTGGTCAATCTGCATCGTCTTGCCGTTGGGTTCTTCAATCGATTTCTTACTCATGCCAATTTTACAAGCACTGGGACAGGAACAGACTAATTTGCATATAGCCAGGTTCTGAGCTGGGATGGTGCAGTGAGCTAAAAAACAGTGATGGATTAAAACCATGATCTATTGACTTGGTAAGAGTATTCTGCATCATTCAGAAACTCTGTCCATCACCTTTTCCAAAATTGAATTTATCCACACTATGTGTGGGAGGGTATACTCAGACGTGAGTCCCTTGCTCATTGCACCATCAGGATTCAAGCAAGCCGGGCCGAAGAAGGCTGTGATGCCAGAAACCGGTCCCCGGAAGCTTGTTTCCTTCCCAGTATAAGAATTGGCTTGGTAGTTTGGTTTGCCCTGTTCCCATCATGCACTGGGACAGGAACAGACTAATTTGCATATAGCCAGGTTCTGAGCTGGGATGGTGCAGTGAGCTAAAAAACAGTGATGGATTAAAACCATGATCTATTGACTTGGTAAGAGTATTCTGCATCATTCAGAAACTCTGTCCATCACCTTTTCCAAAATTGAATTTATCCACACTATGTGTGGGAGGGTATACTCAGACGTGAGTCCCTTGCTCATTGCACCATCAGGATTCAAGCAAGCCGGGCCGAAGAAGGCTGTGATGCCAGAAACCGGTCCCCGGAAGCTTGTTTCCTTCCCAGTATAAGAATTGGCTTGGTAGTTTGGTTTGCCCTGTTCCCATCATGCACTGGGACAGGAACAGACTAATTTGCATATAGCCAGGTTCTGAGCTGGGATGGTGCAGTGAGCTAAAAAACAGTGATGGATTAAAACCATGATCTATTGACTTGGTAAGAGTATTCTGCATCATTCAGAAACTCTGTCCATCACCTTTTCCAAAATTGAATTTATCCACACTATGTGTGGGAGGGTATACTCAGACGTGAGTCCCTTGCTCATTGCACCATCAGGATTCAAGCAAGCCGGGCCGAAGAAGGCTGTGATGCCAGAAACCGGTCCCCGGAAGCTTGTTTCCTTCCCAGTATAAGAATTGGCTTGGTAGTTTGGTTTGCCCTGTTCCCATCATGCACTGGGACAGGAACAGACTAATTTGCATATAGCCAGGTTCTGAGCTGGGATGGTGCAGTGAGCTAAAAAACAGTGATGGATTAAAACCATGATCTATTGACTTGGTAAGAGTATTCTGCATCATTCAGAAACTCTGTCCATCACCTTTTCCAAAATTGAATTTATCCACACTATGTGTGGGAGGGTATACTCAGACGTGAGTCCCTTGCTCATTGCACCATCAGGATTCAAGCAAGCCGGGCCGAAGAAGGCTGTGATGCCAGAAACCGGTCCCCGGAAGCTTGTTTCCTTCCCAGTATAAGAATTGGCTTGGTAGTTTGGTTTGCCCTGTTCCCATCATGCACTGGGACAGGAACAGACTAATTTGCATATAGCCAGGTTCTGAGCTGGGATGGTGCAGTGAGCTAAAAAACAGTGATGGATTAAAACCATGATCTATTGACTTGGTAAGAGTATTCTGCATCATTCAGAAACTCTGTCCATCACCTTTTCCAAAATTGAATTTATCCACACTATGTGTGGGAGGGTATACTCAGACGTGAGTCCCTTGCTCATTGCACCATCAGGATTCAAGCAAGCCGGGCCGAAGAAGGCTGTGATGCCAGAAACCGGTCCCCGGAAGCTTGTTTCCTTCCCAGTATAAGAATTGGCTTGGTAGTTTGGTTTGCCCTGTTCCCATCATGCACTGGGACAGGAACAGACTAATTTGCATATAGCCAGGTTCTGAGCTGGGATGGTGCAGTGAGCTAAAAAACAGTGATGGATTAAAACCATGATCTATTGACTTGGTAAGAGTATTCTGCATCATTCAGAAACTCTGTCCATCACCTTTTCCAAAATTGAATTTATCCACACTATGTGTGGGAGGGTATACTCAGACGTGAGTCCCTTGCTCATTGCACCATCAGGATTCAAGCAAGCCGGGCCGAAGAAGGCTGTGATGCCAGAAACCGGTCCCCGGAAGCTTGTTTCCTTCCCAGTATAAGAATTGGCTTGGTAGTTTGGTTTGCCCTGTTCCCATCATGCACTGGGACAGGAACAGACTAATTTGCATATAGCCAGGTTCTGAGCTGGGATGGTGCAGTGAGCTAAAAAACAGTGATGGATTAAAACCATGATCTATTGACTTGGTAAGAGTATTCTGCATCATTCAGAAACTCTGTCCATCACCTTTTCCAAAATTGAATTTATCCACACTATGTGTGGGAGGGTATACTCAGACGTGAGTCCCTTGCTCATTGCACCATCAGGATTCAAGCAAGCCGGGCCGAAGAAGGCTGTGATGCCAGAAACCGGTCCCCGGAAGCTTGTTTCCTTCCCAGTATAAGAATTGGCTTGGTAGTTTGGTTTGCCCTGTTCCCATCATGCACTGGGACAGGAACAGACTAATTTGCATATAGCCAGGTTCTGAGCTGGGATGGTGCAGTGAGCTAAAAAACAGTGATGGATTAAAACCATGATCTATTGACTTGGTAAGAGTATTCTGCATCATTCAGAAACTCTGTCCATCACCTTTTCCAAAATTGAATGTATCCACACTATGTGTGGGAGGGTATACTCAGACGTGAGTCCCTTGCTCATTGCACCATCAGGATTCAAGCAAGCCGGGCCGAAGAAGGCTGTGATGCCAGAAACCGGTCCCCGGAAGCTTGTTTCCTTCCCAGTATAAGAATTGGCTTGGTAGTTTGGTTTGCCCTGTTCCCATCATGCACTGGGACAGGAACAGACTAATTTGCATATAGCCAGGTTCTGAGCTGGGATGGTGCAGTGAGCTAAAAAACAGTGATGGATTAAAACCATGATCTATTGACTTGGTAAGAGTATTCTGCATCATTCAGAAACTCTGTCCATCACCTTTTCCAAAATTTAACTTCAGAAATTGCCTGTGTTCACCGTGTCCACTTGTCTCGAGAGGGTCCTTTGTACGGTCAACCAGTCTGTTTGCATCTTGGCTTGAAAGTAGCTGTTTACCAAACAATCTTGAAGAGATTTGTTTTTTTTGTAGGTTATTTGTGGTTGTTTTCCTACTAGCTGTCCTATATCCGGATCCCCGGATATGAGATGCCAGTACTTCTTCATTTTGTTGGCGATTATTCCACTTTCCTTATTATATGTGGTTATAAGTCTCGGCGGGTCTTTTTCCACTGCTTTCTTTGGTTTTTCCACCAGTAGTTCTGTTCTTGTTTTTTGATCAACCTTCTTTTTACAGTTCTCCAGGACTCGATCATGATATCCTCGTGATTTGAATCTCATCTTGCTTTCATTTATTTTTGTTTCTGCATCATCAGGTTTCGAGCAGTTTCTTTTTAGTCTGATATATTCCCCGTATGGGATGCTTTTAATCAGTGCTTGTGGGTGAAAGCTTGTGCCATGTAGCACGCTGTTAGTTGCTGTCTTCTTGCGGAACAAAGTGGACTCTAGTTTGCCATCTAAGATGTAAATTTCAGTGTCCAAAAATGCAATTTTTTTTGTGCTTGTGGTGCACGTGAATTGTAGTCCTACTGTGTTTTGATTAAGTTTGGAAAAATAATTGCGGAAGTCAGAGTCAGATCCATGCCAAATTATGAACAGGTCATCTATGTACCGGACCCACAATATGATCCGATTCAGGTCTGATTGATTGTTTGTGTTCCAAGCAATGGTTTTCTCCCACCATCCCATGGTGATATTGGCATAGTTGGGAGAAAATGAAATGCCCATGGCAGTTCCACACTCTTGTTTGTATAGCTCTTGATTAAATAAGAAAACATTATTTGATAAGCAGATGTTAATCATTTTCAAGAGCATGTTTGTGTGCTCCAAGGTTGAAATGCTTCGCTGTTTTAAGAAATACTGGCATGCTTCAATGCCTACATCATGTCTAATCGAGGTATAAAGGGAAACAACATCTATTGTTGCTAATAGATATTGTTCGTTCCATGTTATGTCCTGAATTATTCGGAGAAATTGTCCAGTATCCTTGATGTAGGAGGGCATGCTTTGGGCAATTGGAGCCAGAAAAGTATCCACATACCTCGATAGGTTTTCATAAATGGAGCTGCAAGAAGACACAATTGGTCTGCCTGGAGGGTCTATTAATGTCTTATGTATTTTCGGCAGAAAATATATGCAGGGCATTGTCGGAAAGTCTATATTTAAAAATTTCTTCTCTTCATCGTTTAATAATCCTTTTTGATGCCACTCATTCAGATGCTCTTTTAGTTCCTTTAACATCCTAGCGCTAGGATTATTGGAGAGTTTAGAATAATTTTGTTGTTGATTTAATTGTCTCATGGCTTCTTTCTTATAGTCGATGGTGTCCATTATTACAATGTTGCCCCCTTTGTCAGCGGGTTTGATTGTAATTGAGCCGTTGTCCATGAGTGATTTAAGTGCTTTCCTTTCTTCGGTTGTTAGATTTTCCCTGCTGTTGTTTCTTGTCTTTTGTAGTTTGTCCAGCTCCTCGTTGACAGCATCCGAAAATAGGTCAATTTTATTTCCAGGTGACAAAATAGGATAAAATCGGGACTTCCTTCTTAACCCCGTTTCAGGTCTCTCATTTGTTCTTATATCCATTCGCTCCAACATTTGAGTATCCGAGAGGTCTTGATTCTCTTGATCAAACATCCTTTCAAAGGTTTCTCTAATATCAGGTAGTTGTTCTATTGTGGTTGGTCTTTCTATCTCCTCACTGATATCGCCTGGATTTTCACCAATTTGAGTAGGAGATTTATTCGCATGTATTTTAGCCAATTTTAATTTTCGAACGAATTTGTAGAGGTCGATTTTAGTCTGCGTGTAATCAAAATGAGATTCAGGGCAGAATGATAAGCCTTTATTTAGCACTTTTCTTTCATTGTCCGATAGTTGATAGTTGGACAGATTGACAATTAGATTCACTACTTCCGGTTGCGGAGGGTGTATTGCCTTCTTGCGTTGCTTGGATCTGCGGGTTTTTCTGGTGCTGGTACGGGGGGTTGTTGTACTGGTGCTGCTCTTCCCCGGCCTCTTCTTTGGAATGGTCTTCTTCCCCTTCCTCCGCCACGTGAGATACTCTTTTCCAGATTCACTAGCGTTACTTCTTCTAAAACAGACAAGTTTTTTGTCTGGGGTGTCTGACGTGTGGTTCCATCTTCACTTACGTCTGACTCGCTTGCACTTGATGGTGCTTTATATGCTGGGTAGAAAAAGACCCGCCGAGACTTATAACCACATATAATAAGGAAAGTGGAATAATCGCCAACAAAATGAAGAAGTACTGGCATCTCATATCCGGGGATCCGGATATAGGACAGCTAGTAGGAAAACAACCACAAATAACCTACAAAAAAAACAAATCTCTTCAAGATTGTTTGGTAAACAGCTAATTTCAAGCCAAGATGCAAACAGACTGGTTGACAAATCAACGAAAAGGATTCAAACCTTGCTCCAGCTGCAAGGCTTGTAATATTGGCATGAGTAAGAAATCGATTGAAGAACCCAACGGCAAGACGATGCAGATTGACCAACAGATCACATGTACTTCTAAAAATGTTGTATATGTGATCGAGTGCAAATGTGGTAGCAAATATATAGGCAGCACGACCTGCATGTTGAAAAAAAGAATCTTGGAACATATTAGAGCGGTGAAAAACAAAAATATGCTCTGCGCTACAGCAAAGCATGTCAACACTTGCCAAAACGGTGATTGGAAAACCATGAGATTTTACGGACTCAAAATGCTAACGAAAACGGAAAGAGGTGGTGACACAGTTAGGAAACTGAGACAGATGGAGTCCCGCCTAATCATCCGTTTTCGTACCAAAATGCCAAGAGGTATGAACTTTGGGGAAGACCTTCACATACACTTGGAGTGACTGTTACTTAAGGCCAGCTTAATCTATCCAAACACAACAGGGTACTATACCCAATGAACTGTGAAAACTGATCTGGGAACTAATCCCTTATGAACTGTGAGAACTCAAATTGCCCATATGAACTGAATATGAAGCATTTGACACCCAAAAAACTAAAATTGTGAAAAACACCAGTCTTTCTTTTTGTAAATAATTTTTTGAAATTGAGTAAAAACTACGTATCCCATAATGCCTCATAATGGCTAAAATGGGCCAGTATAAATGTAAAAAGAGTTGAAGGACTAACTGACCGTGAGCAAAGCCTGTTGAGGCTGAAACGCGTTGGTGGGGTGAAGCTCTGATAAAGTAGCTTTGAAAATATCCTGGATGTGCTGCTCCTTTTGTTAAAAAAAAAAAAAAAATATATATATATATATATATATATATATATATATATATATATATATATATATATATATGTGTGTGTGTCTGTGTGAAATAGAGATCATGTGCATATGTGTGTGAATATAATTGAGTAAAAGTTAGTGATGGGTAATGAGTGAGAATAAGTCGGAGTGAGTGTGATTTTGTGTGAAAATAAGTGATTGAAAATAAGTGATTGAAAATAAGTACGACTAAGTGATTATGAGAGAGTGAGATTATGACAGTGAGTGAGAGTAACAGCAAAATATATAAATATATATGTATGGGATAAACCACCCCATATTGTACATTATGAGGCTATTCCAAGTCACTGGGGATATGACCATATAGAGGAATAAGGCCAAATGTTAAATTCCTCTGTAAGGTCTCGGAACTCCGAGGTGACTAGAAGTATCCTTATAATTATGGCACAGAGTACTTAATTTCTTATAAAACATGGTCTTACTATGACCCTTTCTACAAATTGTTTAAATACTTGGTGTCTTGCTCTTTCATGTTCATTACAGGGCAAGAATAATGAAAGCACTAACTTTACTGTAATAATAACACACCAAAAAGCAATTAATAATTGTTTGCATAAACAATATTTGAAACTGTTTAATGTAAGTCAAGTTAAGAATGTTATGGCTCAGATTGTGTAGAAACATGCACATTATATCTTTCCTGCAATGACCTAGCGTGGAAAGCATAATCATGTTGCCATAAATATCTACTTTCTATTGATCACTTTTACAATACATCAGAAGAACCAAAAGACAGTTCGTGTTTTCCTTGTTTAAATGCGACTGTAATTATGCTCTTTAACCTGCTTTTCACCTTGGCTGATATCTCTGGCAGTAGACATTGTAAAATTAGAATGTATTACAGTTGAGAAGCTAAGCCAGTTTTTTACTACAGGCGAGTAGAGATGTCACATATAATAAGGAAATTAGAGAGAGGCTTTTATACAGGGATAGTAGGCACCCATATTTTATTACATAATTACACGAAATAATTTTTATTGCATTTCTCAAAAGACTGGCACAGGCATACTAAAAAATAGCCAAATAACAAAAGAGATTTGGCACCAACTTTTCTTAAACACCAAAACAATCTGAATACGACACTTTACAACGCGTGTCATTACAACACATTTTTTGCATCGCAAAATCCATTATAAGGCATGTTGTTACAACACATGATCCATTACAACGCAATGACTATTCTAACTCCGCTGGGGCGTTACTTTGGGGAATGCGTTGTAATGGATTATGCGATGTAATGACATGAGTTTTAATGGATTTTGCGATTCAGAAAATGCATTGTAATGACACACGTTGTAACACGTGCGTTGTAAATGATGTTTCCCAAACAATCTATATCTAAACAAAGCTTAATCTAAAAATACACTTAGAAAATTATATGAAAATGTGAAACAATTCAGTTGCCTCCTCCTGCTCCCTCCAGAGAGAATATCCAACATTATAAAGAGAGGTCTGCTGAGTTCTCTGCACTCTTTGTTGAGATGGAGAAAACGTTAGAAATCTCCATCAAACACCCTTAGAAAGTTCAGGACAGTAGTGACACAATCCTGAAATGTATGGTCACATGGTCTTCCTACAGAGTTATAAGAAAACCCTTCCCCGGGAAGGGTAGAAACCTGAAATCTGAAGCACTCCTGGAACGATGGATATCGCTTTTCAGGAAATTCAATAAAAACAAGTGTAGTCTTTCAAAAAATCCAAGATTTATTCGTGAATTACTTTGTTCATATTACTTCATATGAAATTTGCGAAATGTAGTTATTCAATCCATGTTAATCCAGTCCGATTAAATGGTTAGATAGAGCTTAACATATGTTAAATGTGGTTAGCAGGTCAACACATTAAAAATATAGCCCTGATGCATTTCGAGCGAATGCTCTTCTTCAGGCGGGAATTTCTGAGAAATGAAAAGAAAAAGAAAATATATGTCGAAATCCAAACAAACAGAATGCTCAACTGTAGCAGCAAAAAAACTGCTATATCTAGGGGTGACAGAGACACTCTGCAATACAGCCTGTGGGACTGAATTTTGTCTGGAAAACCTCATTCCAGAGCAGAGCCCAAATATCCAGAGTTTCAAATCCTAAAGCACAGAGGGGAAGCACACAAAAAAGTAGATGGATTACCTCAAGTTCTGTGTACGGCCTTATTTGTCCTTTTTTCAAAAGAAAAGTAACAAAACCAAGAAGGAGGGAAATGACAAAGAACATTACTAGAGTGGGAGTAAAGCACTGCAAACAATGGTAAAGGAAAACCAAAGGATAAAGTGAAAAAAAACAGGAACCAGAGAGAGTACTGGAGGCGGCTATTTGTGTCTTAATTCACAAGATTTTGTACATGTGGCACAGACAAATGCGCTGTCTTGCAAAGCTGGTAATATGCAATCGTTATGTTTTATAATTGGGGTTGAAAAGAACACAGCCTAATTAGATTAATACTGTAGCACACAAAATGGCATGCATAGCCCAGGAAAATATAAACCCTGTTATCAAGTAATCAAGGATTTAGGGTCAAGAATAGTCATTGATTGATCATCCCCAGTTATTAAACTTTGTTTGTTTATTTGGACACATTCATGCTTGTCTTTCTATTCCATTCAACGAGTGAGATCATGAGAGAAAGTGGATGAATCTTAACTTTTCCAAATGATGACGTCATCAGGAATGGACAGGTCTGCCTCTGCATACTTCATAAGGAAGGGCACTTTCCATGGTGATGATGTGTGATTACTTAGGAAAGATGCTACAGTGTAGAAACTACTTGTTGCACTAACATTGTTCTACCCATCTCCTGATTTCATCACATCAGTCAGACTCGGAAGGCTTTCTTGCTCCCGGGACCCAGGTGTAGGGTGCCATGAGGGGTATTCTTCATTCTGCTCAGGGTGAGTGATCACACCGTCTATGGTTACTTTTATCATGTGGGACTACTCTTCATATGACCAGGCCACAATACAACTGGTGGTTAGCAGTAGCTGATTATGGGCTGTAACCCTGTCAAAGAGGATTATTGGTGGTAAAATCTTCTTAGTTTGTCATAAAAAGGAAGTATTCACAGTTCCCAAGTATGAGATGTGCATTTTATACATATTCTATGTAAAGTAAGGATTGCGATGTACTTCTGCAACACTCAAACAGTACCACCAGTACCACCAGAAGCGACGCATCACAGCCCAGACACTCCCCTTACTACATGATGTGCTTTTTAAATAGCAGGGCAGCACGTCCATACTGCGGGCACGCCGCTGGCGCACCAAAGGCCATCCCGACTTCACCAGTCCATGCCTGGACTGTGCCTTGCACCCGAACCCCTGGACCCTTCTTACCCTCACAAGGACCTCAAATCACTCATAAGTGAGAGGAGCTGCTCTACCCTAAGGTAAGGTGCTTGGGATATGTATGCCCCCTTTCAGACTTGAGACCCTAGCCGCGTGATACGTTGTGATGGATGTTATTACTCTCTATGCCCTTACCTGTTTTCTACTGAGAGCCCACAAGTCACTAATGCTGAGGTCTCTTGCACATTGCCTATTAAACATGGTACTAAACAGCCATCATGCGACTTATTAAATGTGCGCTCTGTTTTCAAGAAATCGAATTTCGAGAATGTATTCACTCTCATAATCCGGACTGTCCCTTTGTTACAGAGCCTTAGGTGTCTGATAATTCTGATCCAGAAATTGCAGATACAATTCCTGATGGATACTTAATTTTGCGTCTAGATCATAAACAGAAGCATGGCAGTAGGCTAGTTGTTGTTTTTCGCAACATATATTGGTGCTCTACTTCCTCCATTTCTTCCCCTACCTGTGAGGCTCTTCTGTATACTTTGAGGGTTCTTAATACCTTTACACTATCAGGCCTACTTATTTACCACCCACCTGGCCCTAGGGCGGATTTTGTCTCCTCTCTGGGCACTCCGGTGGAACCCCTTGTTCACAAACTCAATTTTACTATTTTGGGAGATTTTAATTTCCATCTTGAAAAGCAGTCCAGTGTCCACTCCAGATCTCTGATAGATAGTTTGTTAGTTTGATAACTTAGGGTATTTTCAAATTGTACATTCTCTCACTCACTCAGCGGGACATACTCTGGATGGGATTTTTACTAAAAGCCTCTTGTTTAAGTTTGATTCATAACTCCCTTTATTTTGGTCTGGTCATAGTACTATTGGTTTTTCCTTCAATTTGCATGGTCTGAAAAACATAGGTATTACTCCTTTAGTTAAAGTTCAGTTCTCTGTATGAAAACAGCTACATATTGATAGACTTAACTATGTTTTAAAAATCGACTCGGTTCGAGACCCACTCTGCTGAGCAGGCTGCTCGATTGCAGCAACATTGTTTCTCCACTCAAAATTTCTACACAGCGCTGGGAGAAACCTTCTGCCCCGTGGTTTTCTGAGAGACTTAAATTATTGTGACAAAGGTCTAGTAGGGAAGAGCGCTAACGGTGCTTAGTATACAACCACTGCGAAAAAAATACCTTGGTTCTTTAATTCATGAGTATTAATGGGCCTTTTTCATGAAAAAAGTCTAAATTCTGCAAATTTAATATATGCAATATCCTTTTGGGGATTCCTAACTCCTTGAATTCCACTTCGTCAATTCTAACTCATACCTACACTGAGCTGGTTAGTGGGAATTTTTCTGCTTATCCTGCATCTTTGTTTATTTCATGATACTTGGACAGTTTAACTGATGATGCAACCTATTAATCTAATGACACAGCTTTGCTATCCTCCTTCTCTCTGTCTCTCAAGTGGTGGTTCTTATGTTAAAAATTAGGTCAGGACCCCTTTTCAACCCATGTGCATCGCAGATCTTACACTCAGTTGTGGAGGCAGTGACTTCCCAGCGTATTCCTTTACTTAATGCCACAATTATCCCTGTTGCTTCCTCAAGTTTGGAAGGAAGCGAAAAAAAAAAACCTTAATGTGAAAAAGCAAAAAACTATCGTCCGATCTCAATTTTGCCTTTCCCGGCGAAAGTTCTTGAAAAACATCTGAACCAAGAATTTATCGTTGACCATCATCACCATTTAGATCAGTCACAAATGGTTTCAGGAGAGGGCACAGCTCCGAGTGTGAGTTAGTGGCAGCGGACTATACCATCAGAATCATTGTGGACACCAGAGAGGCTGCAGTATTCATTATTTTAGATCTATCCAAAGCTTTTAAAACAGTGTCCCCTGACTACTAATTTCACATCTCTCTCAGATAGGGATAAATAGCTGGGCAATGACTTTCATTAGCTCTTCTGTTTCTGAAAGAACTCTGAGGGTTAGATGTGGACATTTCATCTCTGATTTCATTAAAAGACCGGAGGCTACCATTATGCAATAACTTTTATTGCTGCCCACACATGCAGCCCTTTAAAGAACATATTACATTATAAACTAAACATTTAATAGAACATAATAAAATGTTGTGGTAACCAGGCATCGTCCTCTTTTATTCGCTGCTCCTGGACAGTTAAGTACATGTTTATTTGTCTCTGCAGTCTTTCCTATTACCTTTAATATAAGGGGTTCTTTTGTTATTAACTTTAGTATAAGATGTATGGTTTGCCTATCTAAACAAATTAAGGAAGGTTTTATTGCCTTAATTTTAGTGCCCTTTACTGAATGTATTGCCCTTCTTGGTTGTTTTGATTCTTATACAGTGGAGTGGTGTGGCTCACTGGTTAGAGGCGGCAGACCCGTAAGCAGAGGACGGCCCGGGACCAGGGTTCGATTCCCGACGCGGCAGGGTCGTGGACCAGGGTCAGCGGGCTCGATAATTCTCGCCTCGGTGCCTACTCTAGTCAGGGACCACACTCGGCAACTCTGGGCATTAGCTTGCCTCATCTTCACAACGGCCCCCCAGACCGCCGGGGATGCTTGGTCGCACCTTAGAGATACCCATTAGGGACCATCTCTCAGGGTGAGCCAGGACGGGTTCCCCAGCGGTCGAAGCGCGGAGATACTCCTCCGGGAGTTGATTCTAGCGCTATATAAACCCACAATTAATAAAAAACATTTTTTTTAAAAGAGAAGAGAATAACCGAATTTATGTGGAAGGTAAGTAAGCTTTACCCTTTGCTTTGGTACCCTTCCAACTTATGGTAGGGTTTTATTTTCCACCTTATTTTTTTCAAGACACTTTTGCAATCTCTGAGGGAAAATGCTCTTATATAGTTAAAAAGCCCTCTGACCTTGACGCGATAGTCAGCGGTCAGCGGAGTGGAGCAGAGCCAGCAGTCTTCGGAGGTCGAAGTCAGCTGTCCGCCGCCAGAGCGGCGAGAGGCTCCCCTCGTACAGCGATCTTTGGCCTCAGCTGACTGCCCGCTCCTCCTGGCTCAGCCGACACAGGCCTGCTCGCTTCCTTCCTGCTTGCCTCCCCTACTCTACACGAGTCACAGGGGTGGGGCTAACTGTTTTCGCTCAAGTGGGCTTCCCCCTTTGGGACCCGCCAAGTGAAAGTTACAGAAGCAGGGAAGGCTGCCCTGGCTCACGCAGAGCTCAATGGCAATGCATCTTGGAGCCGTTAAGCAGGATAAATCTTTACCAGTTGGGACGGTAAGACAGCATATTACTTAACAATTTGCCTCTAATACCAGAATATATATATTTTAACTTGGAAATATCCCCTAAACAACTTTTATTCGAGAGGCTAGTTGCTAAGCACTGCCTTATATCCATTGGAAATAGTATATACATAAAAAAAATCTTTAAGTACGTTCTTGACACAGAAGTACTTTCTTTTAAAAATAACCATATCCTAAGATGTCAGAGAACTAAACACAATTTAACGAGGGCATCCCTCTTACCGAGAATACACTAATTAATTTATTTGAGAAACAGCCTTAAGTCCTCATTGAAAGAGGCAATGGAGGCAGCCTTTAATAAAAGGAAAAGAGACCACGTTGCTAAGGAAGACTCAGCTAACATCTCTAAAGAGGAAAACCCTCTATCTAAGGAAGGAGGTAAGGCTTTGAAAAAGACAAAGCATCCTGAACCGCATGGTAGCCTTCGGGCTACAAAAGACCAGGTACTATCCCTTGGTAGCCTGTGTGCTACAGATGATATAGGTGCCCCTAGCGGCACAATGAGAAAAAGCAACCTTTTTGGCACAATAAGTGCAGGTGTCTCTTGTGGCACAAGAAGACCAGGTGACCTTCACGGCCCAAAAGACCTCAGTTCACCACCTGATGATGAAGAATATTTATTGCCAATTAATATTGATGATGAGGTAGATGAATATATATTTGATCCCCTTGAGACATTTGAGGATGACCTCCTTGATGAGGATCTAGACCTACCCAGTAATTCCAATTCCATTAAAGACCCAGTGGGGATGGAGATGTTTAATCCCTCTTGCATCACTCTCCTTAAGGGGGTCTGACTGGTGGCCTTTGGACCACATAGCAAAATGTAGCAACATTTGGATAAGAAATACCCTTGAGAAAGACACATGGAATCTAATGAGGGATACCCTTTTTGTATAACAAATCAGGAATGACACCAAACTTAAATCCCGATTTAATTACCTTCCTGTTTAAAACAGGAAGAGACCCTAGGAAGGGACTGGAACGTTGCCTCAAGGAGTGCCAAGACAAACTGCTGGACACTCTAGGATCACTGTCTAGAATCCTACTAAAGGCACTCGAGTGGATGTAGAACTCCTCCGAGGATGGAGCCTTCTCGGTAATGTTATGTTATGTTATGTTAATTTCGATTTATATAGCGCCAGATCACCGACAGGTCTCTTAGCGCTTGCTTTGGGAACCCGTCCTGGCTTTCCCTGCGAGATAACCCTTACTGGGAATCCCCAAGGTGAAGACCAGGCATCCCATCACAGTAGGGCCGTAGTGGAGATTAAGCAAGCTATTGCCCAGAGTTGCAGAGTGTGAACCCATGATTCGAGTAGGCACCGAGGCGAGAATTGTCGAGTCCATGGACATTTTGAGCTCAAGACCCTGACCTCTGCATCAGGGTCTGCCTCCTCTAACCAGTGAGCCAAACGTCTTCACAATGCAATGCAGGGGCTACCTCAGAAAGGAAAAGGGCTGTACTGATGTGGATGAACCCCAAATTGGGAGACCTGGTGAACAAAGATGTCCAGGGTGACCCGAATGGCTTACTCTTCGGGGAACATTTTGGTAAAACATTGGGGAAATATGTTTCAATCTTCTCCACCTTCAGTAAGGCCCAGTCAAACATCAGACCATGTTTGGAGGTAGAATTTCTGGAAGGGCTGACAGGATGGGACTGGCTGTCAGCCACATACACTATAGGTCCCCCTTCTACCAGCAGAATCTACGTGGTTATGGAAGATAAGGGCGTGGAAACAACTCCTTTTTTCCGCAAAGAGGCCGCAACACCTGTGCACAAGGCGGAGGTAGAGGCAGATTCCAAGGCCCAGGACAGCAAGATAAGGGTTCTCCCCTCTGGTTCTTTCCACCCAAAGGTAGGGGGAAGCCTACGCTTCTTCAACCATCGTTGGTCCTTATTAACAAGCAACTGTTGGGTAATAGATACTATAAAAGGATTCAAAATTGATTTTATCACAACTCCTTACCAGACTCTCCAACCCAGAGAGCTTACCCTAGACCAGGAACAATCAACTCCGGTAGACACAGAGGTGAGTAGGATGCTATCAAAGGGGGCTATATGTAAGGTAAGAAAAACTGGTCAGAGATTTGTGAGCACAATATTTCTAGTAAAGAAAAAAGACAAAGGCTGGCGCCCTGTAAAAAATTTGAGGGAACTAAATACTTTCCTTGTGTACAGGCACTTCAAGATGGAAGGTATCCACCTTTTAAGGGACATCCTACAAGAGAAAGACCGGCTCGTGAAGCTGGACATCAAAGAGACTTACTTCACAATCCCTATGGACAAAGAGTCACAGAATTACCTAATATTTGTTTGGAAAGGAGTGACCTACTAATTTTGTTGCCTCCCCTTCGGCCTCTCCTCAGCACCTTGGTCTTTTACTAAGGTTCTGAGACCATTGGTTACCTCCCTGAGGAGAAGAGGAGTTTGGCTAGTAATCTATCTAGACAACATATTACTGATGTCCCAAAGTCTGGAAGTGCTACTAATACACATGAAATGGTCAGTAGACCTTTTGGAAGGATTAGGATTTATTATCAACATTGAGAAATCCATTATGACCCCAACACAAAACCTAGAATTCCTAGGATTCCAGGTAAACACCATTTCGGCCCAGTTACAACTCCCCCTAAAGAAGTTGTCCAAAATAAAAAAGGAAGTAACTTATGTTTTATCCAAAAGTATAGTCAGCTTACGGGAACTAGCAAGAGTAGTTGATCTCTTATCCTCTTCCATTCAGGCAATCTCCCCAGGCCCACTCTACTACAGGGCCTTACAAAGACTGAAATCTTCCGGCCTGAAGAAGGGCCTTTAGTATTCAGACAGAGTTCCACTGTCATTGGAGGCACGAGAGGACCTCCTATGGTGGTGGAACAATCTAGACAGTTGGAATGGGAAAGCGATTTTTAGGAACAGCCCGGATCACACTCTGGAATCAGATGCAAGCAATCTAACTTGGCATGCACAATTAGGGGAAATGGAAACAGGGGGGAAATGGTCCCAAGAGGAACTCCCACTCCACATAAATTGCTTAGAAATGTTGGCAAATTTGAATGCTTGAATGAGCTTCAAGTCAGTACTAAAAAACTGCGTAGTTATGATCAAACTAGACAACTTTACATCTGTCTCCTATATCAACCGCTCAGGAGGAGCAATGTCAAAGTTACTTGCAGATTGAGCCAAGAGGATTTGGTACTTCTGTTGGAGTAAAAATATTGTTCTGAAAGCAGGATTTATCCCTGGCTGTCTAAACCCAAGGGCAGATTGGAATTCAAGGTTTACAAGGGTTTCAAGCGACTGGAAGCTGAATCCAAAAATCTTCCAGAAAGTTCAGGACCTGTGGGCCCTTTCCAGGTGTACCTGTTTGCCAGCAGACTAACACTTCAAATAGATCAGTATTACAGCTGGATGCCAGACCCCCAATCTTCTGTATTGGACACTCTGGTCCAATCTTGAAACAAACAGAGATCCTACACCTTCCCTCCCTTCGCACTAATTCAGATGGTTCTACTGAAAGTTTGAACGGAGCATTGCAGCATCGTTCTAGTTACACCCTTTTGGAATACTCAAATTTGGTTCCCTGGGGTGATGGAATTGGCAATTGAGGTCCCACGCCTTATTCCAGGGAGTTGTAGACCTTTTCCAGGGACAAGAAGGAGAAGTACACCCTCTTCTTCTAGAAGGAAACATGAACCATCTCATGGCGCAATGGCCAGTAAAGTGTTCTGGGGCCAGGATCCCTTTCTGATATTCTAAAAGTAGCAGACTGGCCAAATGCTTCCACCTTTGTTAAATTTTTACCTTAAACCCGTGGAAAGCATAAGCAATGTAGCATTAAAAAGCTTGAAACTTGCATGATAGTAGCATAATGGTAGTCTCCAGTCTTGCAATGAAATGACGATTCTCCAATTGCCATACAGAGAGAATCTTGAGTTCATTAAAGACAACGGAGGCTAACATTATCCCATCCACCACTCCCTGGTGGATCTTAAAGAAAATATGTGTATATGTTGTCGTTACATAAACGTAATTGTTAAGAGTTTTAGATTAAACACTGTCAAATGGTTTTTTGATTCCTTAGCAATTGTTATTACCTGCTTTCTTTCTATTCCCTCCAGACTCTGCGTCCCTGTGACTCAAATGCAATTAGCGAGGAGGAAGTCAAATAAACAGATACTTTACCTTATTGCAGCTTTAAGAGGACGATGCCTGGTTACCACGACATTTAATTATGTTCAGTGGAATGTTTAGTTTATGATGTAATATGTTCTTTAAAGGGCTGCACGTGTGGGCAGCAATAAAAGTTATTGCATATTGTTAGCCTCCATTGTCTTTAATGAAATTGAGATTCTCTCTGTATGTGAATTGGAGAATAGTCATTCTTTTTGATTACTGTGTGGGGTACCTCTGGGCTCAGCGCGGGCCGCTGTAGGTAAGAGCGGTGGGGCGGTAGGGGGGATTTCGACAGAAGACGAGGGAAAAGTAATTATTTATTTAATTTTTCCTCTTCATCGTCTGTCGAAATCCCCTCCACCGCCCACCGGTCTTACCTGTAGTGGCTGCGGCTGTCTGGGCTCATCCTTTAGACCTACTTTATTCAATCTATATGTCACCCCTTTGGCTAAACTCATTCAATCTTTTGGGCTTAAGGTTCTATTCTATGGTGTTGACACTCAGATCATTGCCACAGTTACAGAAGACACAATCTTGGTTGCTCAGAATTGTAATGACTGTATGTACAAATATCAGTTTGTGGATGAAGTTCAACTCGTTGCAACTCAACGCTGAGGAAACCGAGATCTTTTATGATTTTCATTCCCCAGTCTGGTCCCACAACCGTGCCCACCCTCCACCCCCCACCAGCTTTAGGTTCACTCCCGGGAAATACAAAGGTAGCCAAGAACTTGGGAGTGTTATGTCAACTGTACGATCTCTTCTTGTTTAAACATCATATGGTCTCTGAAGATTTTTTTAGATTTCATTGTGAAATCTGAGTAGAAAACTGTAATTGTTGCCTTCATCTCTTCCAGGTTGGATTATTGCAATGTTCTATTTTGGACATTAAGCAGTGAAGCTTAGTTAAACTACAAACCGTACAAAAGGCCACTGCTCACCTCATCCTGAACATCCCTAAATTTAAAGGAAATTTTTAGGAGCTTAAAAATTACACTGGCTACCCGTTAAGCAACGTATTACTTTTAAAGCTCTTTGCATTGTTCATCCCACTGTACACAGACAAAAACCTTACCTGTTTGGGTCCAATTTTCAACGGTACCATCCAGCCAGACCTTTTTGTTCTTCTCAGAGGAAACAGCTCATCATCCCTAGGTTTCACAAAGCTAGGTGGATGGGTAAATTGTTCATTCTTCAATCGGCTCACCTTTGGAATTCGCCTCCTTGCTTTATGTCATACACAGACAACCATTTATTATTTAGGGTGAACCTTAAAACCTGCATTTTGCCTCACTAATTTCTGATATTCCTTTTTCTTCAACCTGTCTCGGTCTCTGGGTGAACTTGGTCTGGGTCTCTAGCGCCTTAACACCTGAGGGTATTTGTGCGATTTATACATTTAATTTAATTTCATAAAGTAAAAACACAACACAAGAAAAATTACAAAACAATATAGATAAAAAGAGAGTATTTTAGTAAATAATCAACACAAATCCATTAAGTAGAACCGGTGATATGAATTTTTTAAAGTTTGAAATAAAATAGTACAAAAAAGCTCAAAGCGCTAACCGTGGTGATCTGGGTGTGCTAGACCAGTTCAAAAACAAATGTTAAGGCTGACTGTGATTGAGCATTGGTCTGAAACAGGGACCAGGTTTGTCCCAGTAGAAAGTTTACCTTCTCACTTAGAAACGTTTATGGAGAAAAAGAAGTCCTTGACAAGACTTTGGCGGGGAAAGCTGGATTCAAAGGGGACTCAACTATAGCGGGTTGCTGAAGAGTGAGGTTCTTATGCAGTCATCAACCAAGGCTGAAAAGCTCTGAGCTGGCAAACTCCAAAGTCCACGCCCAGGAAGGCCTCAACATCAATTGCTCGGCATCGATCCTGATGAAGCCTTTTACTTCAGACTTAGAAACTTTTCTTGAAGACGGATCTCCTTCAGTGGAACAAATGGGCAAGTTGAGGCCACCGGTGATTCAACCATTGATGGTTGCGTCTTCGATGGTGAGCCTGTCTCGGTCTTTTTTCCAGGCAGAAGGTTGGCAAAATGTTTTAAAGTCCTACTTCTTACAATATGGGGACTGGAGGAATTCACTTTAACACAATCCAACGGTCCAGGACTTGAGAGGCACAACTTGGGAGTCAGGACTCACTCCAACAAAGGCCAGCCGCAGGGTCCCGGGCAGGTCCGGTTAGAACTGGTCAGCTGGGCAATTGCAGGGAGAGAAGCCTCTGGAAGTTTCTAGTGCATCTTTTGCTCAAAAAGTAGGTTGGCCGACTAACCCTTGGAGTCACTTATGGGGTCTGGGGTTCAAGGCAAGCAACTCCAGTTTTCATTCAGTTTCTCAGAAAGCAAGGCAGTCCTTCTTCTGATTCTTCACAGGTCCAGAAGTGTTCTGTGAATAGGTCTGTGGGATTCACATTTATGCCCAGTGCCAGCCGGTGAGTAGAGGGCAAGCCTGTCTTTGTCCATCCCCTAAACCAGTTTTGGTCAGTTCATACCATCCCACAGGGTTTGGAGGCAGCCTGACTGGAAAGAAAAAAGGGAGGCAGGCCAAGGTGTGAGCCTCATCTGCCAGTGGCAAGGTAGGCATCCTTTGAATCTCAGGAAGGGGCTGCGTACAGCCCCCAGGCCATCCTGTCAGGGATGGAGAGCCTTTCCCACACCTAGAACCTTTTGTCCAGTGTGTGGGATCAAAACACATCTCACTACAGGGAAATAATCAGGGGCCAGATGACAGCTGGACATTGGCTGGCAAGTCTTTTGGTTTTAGGATGGAAAATGACAATTTTCTAAAAGTATAATGTCCAAAATAGTAATATAAAATCCAATATGACCATTAATTTGGATTTTAAGTTACTATTAAAATAAGTCCTTGATCCAATTTCTTAGCTACTCCCAAACGCAATTTAGCACTTGTTAAATGCAAAAGCGTAAACCCTCTGTAACATTTGAGAGACAGCCTTGTCACTGTGAAAAACGACTTTGGGGGGGTTTCACTGCCAGGTCATGTAAATCATTAAAAATACCCTGTGCCACACCTTGCAGGCTTCTAAGGCCTACATTAGGGGTGACTTATAATCATTAAAAAGGAAGGATTAGGCTTGCTAAAAGGTGCAATTTACCAGTGCAAAATGGCGGGATGAAGTAGCAGCTTGGAGACAAGTTCTTTTCTGCTACTGTGGTGAGTGGCACAATGAGTGCTGTAGCATTTAATGTACAGGCCCTGGGTACATGTAGTACCATATACTAGGGACTTATACAGAAATGAAATGGGCCAATCAGGTGTATATAATTTTAACATGTTTAACAGGTAGAGCAGAAACACTTTACTGCTGATTAGCAGTGGTAAAGTGCACTAAGTTCTACAGCCAGCAAAATAGGGTTCAATAAAAAGACAAAAAATCCTGCAGAAAGGGCAATTTTCCAGCAGCTGGTAACTGAAGTTATCTTTATCATTGGAAATTAGACATACCTTGTATTCGAGTGGCCCTTATCATGTTACACTTTCAGCCGGCCTTGGCATTAGAGTCATTAGCAATTTGCGGATCTTTTGAACCAATACCTGCAATGTTAGAATGACATACTGGAATAGTGTATAAAATACATGAATACCTTCAACTGCATTGAACCACTGTATTTAGTGTGTGATCATGCATATTTCTAAAACTCAAAACATTTATCATGAAATGTGGTAGGAAATCAGTGACACAATAGGTACGTGTTGTAAACAAAATATGGTATTTTAGGCAAACAACCCATTCCAGCAAGAAGACTGAAATATGCAGATTATGTCTGTAGTTGAATCACTCAGACTTTTTAAACAGATCAAAAATAGACAGTTTGTAGGTAAACGTGAGCAAAATATTGATAATATGTGGAATAAAGATAATATGCATTGGTAAATTTCAGTTGGCATGAGTGATTAGTAGGAAGGATCAATCAATTAAATACAGCCGTAAATAAATATTTAAAATATTTATTGAAGTGAATCAGTATTAGTATCAACATCATTTTTTTTAAACTCTTTTTTTAAGCTGTCGCTTGTCACACCAAAACCATGTGAGACTGATACAGTGGTATAAAATGCTAATATAGTATCAACATAATTAAACTGTTAATTTAAAAGCATCCTTCACGTTCTCCAATGAAAGGCGATGTAATGTCCAACAATAATATAAAATGCAAATAAATCCTCAATCAACAGAATTGCTGCAGCCATATTGCAGCATGGCATTGATAATACAGCCCACAATAATACATCCACATTTGCCAGGTATTAGCAGAGGTTGTAAGTCAGTATATCATATACAGAAATATCATCTGACATAAATATTGTGCCCTGAATATATCCCTATTGCTTGCAGATCTACTAATATCAATTCCAGTGGGGAAGATTTTTGTAAACAATTTTTTGGGCCATAATATTTATGTCAGGCAAGATTCTGGTACCATCTCATTAGTAGATAGTACATTAGAGTAATTAAAAGCGGGTCCAAAGCTTTACAATGAAAGTTAAAAGAAGTAATCTGTGTGGAAATCTTAAACATAAGAAAGATTTGTATACTCATACGTTTTCATCTTTTTTAACTATGTACGTTTTAATTTGTGCTTTTATGATTGTATGAAATAGCAATCTAATAAAGCTGTACATGACTTGACTTGAACATAAGAAAGGTTTGTATACTCATAAGCAACACCCCATCCACTGCCAGGCTCCATCAACTGCAACCGATTCTCCAGGACAGGCTTGGCATAGAATGTCCATAAAGAATTGTCGCAGTAATCATTCTATCTTAACCATCTACTATGTCACACATTCACCCTTTTATACAATTAACAAAAAATAAAATGAGCTAAACACCACGACAGTTAGCAGAAAATGAAGAAATAAACCAAGATATATACCCAAGAAGAAGTAACACATGTGGCCTCCTTATATAACATAATGCTTTAAATAGGCTGATTTAAATAGGTATTTTCTTGCTTCTATCCAAAGAGGTTCTGTGAACTATTCCTTCCTGAAGATCTTTTTTATCTGGCCTCTCAAGGTTTTGTTGCTCTGGGAACCTCCCATCCCCAAACTCTTGAGTCACTCTTACATCTAATTACTCTGTTTTAAATTCAGATGCAATAATCGTCTGTCTTCAATTCATCATAGGCCATCATAGTCTCAAATATTTAGACCACTCTTTCTCACAAGTAGCTTAATCATTTCCAAATCGGCCACCATAATACTATTTGTCTCATCACTTTCCTTGCATCGTACTTCTCTTTTCTGTCTTTCTCCTTGATCAGCTCTTTGTTTCTGTATTCACTTTCTTAATTCATACTGACAATGTCTTTGTTCAATCTCAATCTTGAACAATTTGCAAGCAGCTTTCCCCTTCATGGCATGAGGTTTGATTCTATATGGCATTACTATCTCTTGGAAATCCTCCTCCACTTTCCCCTACAACTCCTTTTCCTTTGAATGCACTGTTTAATAGTCTTGTTAAATCTTTTAGAGTGATAACATTTATGTTTCTTATTGACACTGGCTCATAAGGTGAATTGAACACCAAATGGTAGCAAGAAAACTTTTTCTTTTAAGAACCTGATAATGCTCATAATATGAGTTTCATTTTCATAAGCAGTTTCAGGCCATCTAGAAAATAAACCAGGAAAATCAAAATGCACTGCATGGTGTTCTATCCTTCTATGAGACGAAATGTGAGAATAGCAACTTCTTCTCAAGGTGCTGAGGGTAAAGTCCTACAAATCGTGTGTGGAGTCCTCTTCGCACCTACGTTGTCACTATTTGAACACTCCACACAACCAGGAACCAGTCTTGCCACATCCAAAAAAGAATTGAACCACCAAAAATTGCACTTTATTTAGTACTTTACCTTATTGACGCCCAGATGTCCCACACAATCCAACCCTAACATTTTACCTTAGACACTATTGAGAGGTACTAGGTGTTTTCCTCTTACATACCACCCACATTGGACACCTCCTTTCTAACTGTTCGAAACAGTCCAGCTAATCCTTTGCTGCTTCCTCCTTCCATCCTACCTCTAGATCTGCTCTCTCTGTGGCCAGACATATTTTATGTAATTTCTGGGGGTCAATAAATGTCTCTTCTTGTAGGTTTATGATCCATTTATATGCACTACTTTTCTTTCTAACCAATTTCCCTGAATGCTTTTTCATACGTCTGTGTATACCACAGCTAGTGCTTTCCTTTCAATGACAGAATACTTTTTTCTTCATGTTCCTCAGTGCTCTTGAGGAAAATGCTCTCCATCATCTTTATCTTTGTACTAATCCCACACCTAAACCCTTATTAGTTGCTTTTATAGTGAAAAAACGTTCACGTTCAGCATCAAAACTATAAATTAAGTGTGTTACACAATCATCTTTCATTTCCTTAAGTTGCTTGTTTCATCCTTCACTATTTAGTTGCTTACTCAAAAGATTTATCAAATGAGTTAATCTGCACTATTGGAGTATTATACAGTCTTTGGACCATATGGAGGAAATTCTGACCAATACCGAATCGACCAGAGTAGGAAAATGATAAGGCCATTTGACATGCTTGAACACCTTTTTAGCATCCAGGGAGAGAAGCAATTTGTCATTTGGTCTCCTAAAGGATGTAGGCCCGTGTTCTCATATGGAAGATTGGTGTGGCACAAACCCCACTTGTATATCATTCACTAGGAAGAAGATCACTTTGCTCAGTTTGGTAGCAAGTATGTTTGCTAAATTCTTCATATCCAATTTCATGAGTAAATGCGATGATAATTGGTACATGAAAGAGCATCCTTATTTGGCTCAGTTGAATTCCAGATGTAAGAGTCCAGTGGACATAGGTTCCCAAAAAATGGAAGCAATTACTGCGGGCTATGTGGCTCTGTAAAATTCAAGAGGGAAGCCGTCTTCCGCTGGGCCTTTCCCTGTTGCCATGGACTTAATGGCCTCTAAGAATTCTTCCTCTGAAATTTCTTCTTCCTGCTCATCCTGAAATTGTACAGAAAGGGTGGGTAAGCGGATTCATGTCCATGAATATTTCCCACTAGTCCTACTTGCCGTATACTCAGATGTGCAGAATAGAAGGAGGCAAATTCACAGACTATAGTGGCAGAATGGGTAAGGATCTCCCCTGTGGTGTTGGGAACAGCCGGTATGGCACATTGGGCTTTCCTCTGCTTCACTTTAAATGTTAGCAGTCTGCTTGCCTTCTCGCGGTGTTCTTCGTTTGTCCGCTTGATACATGTTAGTGCTTTTTCTACAACCAAAGTATAGAGGCAGTTGAGTTTGAATGTTTTCACTGTTAAGGACCTGAAGCATTCCTGGATGACTCCAAATATTTGGTCTCTTAATGACTTAACTTCTGCTCCCAGAGATAGTGTCTTGCTCTCTGCAGCAGATCTCAAGACGCAGAATTCTCCCATACTGATCCACCATACATAGGCCTCACCTGCCGCCTTGAGCAGTTTTTGGAGTCAGTGGTGGGTTCATTGAGCGCAAGGTAGTCATTAGAAAGGGACATAAGTCTCTTCTTTTCCTCCAACAGTTTAAATTTTAAGGTATTTAACCACCCAAGTACAGGCTTTCAAGGCAACCATCTGGCATACACTGTGATGACAACTGGTGCAGCATCAGAAATGGCACTAACCCCAATTTCACACTTCGAACAACTTTGCAGGAGTAGTCATATTTGTTCAAAAGAAGTTGAGTCTAGATTCCGAGCTGTGTGCTGGTGATAATTAGGCATATTGCGCGTCGAAAGGGTGCAACAGGCGCCAGATGTTATTGAGGGAGTGATCAAGCATATATCATTGTCATTATCACATCTGGTGTTGGGTTGGATTGTTTAGTCTTGAATAGGGTTGGTGTCCATGTTCCAGTCACCGACAGAGATCAATGAATGAGACCCAGATTCAGCCAGTTAACGGTTGAGAGTAGAGAGCCAGGCTCTCTAACGTCCTGTTGGGTCATAGATGGAGACAAAGATTAATGTCTGACCCAATATTTTGATGCAGGCAAAGACCTCATCCCACGCCATGTTTTTTGTATTCGCATTTGCACCGACAGTTGTTTATCAGTAGTACATGACTCTTCCTGGAAGAATGCACAGTCGTTAACTTTCAAGCAGGCGATTCATCAAAGCCTGAGGAAACGATAGCTCTACCCACACAGTCTTGTTTGAGTTTGGCTGATTCAACAGCATCAAGGTGAGTCTCCTGTATCAAGATGACATCAGTTTATTTAGAACCCAGGAAGGTCAGAGTCTTTTTACATTTAATGAAGTGGGTCATACCGCTCATGTTAAGGGACCAGATCCACAGATCAGCAGGCAGTATTGGGCCAAGTCTCTGCAGTGTCAGCATGCAGGTCTCGGCGATGGGTAGCAGGGGTGGGGGACAGAAATTATAATAAAATTGACAAGTCTGTACTGAGTCGCTAAGTACTGTTTGGTGAGCACTTCCAGCACCCAAGGTAGGTCAGACAGATATATTTTGTTTGGGTAGTATCATAGCTGACAGGGGTGCGTCCATCCAACATAGGAGTTGTGTTACAAGAATCCACCAAGTCATTGAAGGGTCAAATGAAGGGATAACCCCTGGAGTGAGAGTTGTAAAGTAGGCAAAAGAGCTCGCTCGGTGGAACTTTCCGTTTAGAAAGAAGAGCGATATTTCATCCTGGTCTATGGGATGGCAATCCTGTCTGCCATCTTAGTAGCGTTCCTTTTGCTTCTGAGTGTATCATATCAAAAACAGGGGTTATTTCCAGGACAGCCAAGGTTGGGATGTACCACAGCCGGGTGTTGGTTCTCCTTACCTACTAGTCAAAGCTCCTGGTGTGCCGGATTTCAAAATTCTTTAGTTTTGTCGCTGACAGTGACAATCCCAATCGCTGGTTCCAAGAGCCCAAATCTGAGATCTTATTTTCTACATGTGAGAGTTTGGGCCAGGAACTTCTTTTGAAGAACATGGGTTTTATAAGAGAAATCAAAAGAACTTACTGTCTTTTTGAAGAGGTAGGGACTGTGTTTTCTGACCTCGGAAAGGATTGACCTCACTTGTGGAAACCGAAGGAGGCTGGCAATGATGATGCAATTTAGTGTGATGTGCCATGGTCCTGTGGGCACATTGGAATCCAAGTGCAAGGCAAACAGCAGATCCATAACTATGATAATGAAAGTTTGCAAGAAATGTGGAACATCCAGGTTCTCCTCTTTATTAGGGTTGCCAAAAATCTGTATATTGTTCCTACAGCTACAATCTTTGTAATTCACTAAGTAAGTCACTTATGGCTGTTCCACAGTTCAGCCCGCCAGGCCACAGGCACTTATACTTTCGGGTTTGTCCACTCCACGGTCTGTCCTGTCCATCTAATCCCCCATCAGGGCAAGTTTATCCTTTAAGACCTTAAGGTCCCTATTTGTTTTTGTAGTGGACCTCTCCACTAAAGCTATTGTGGTGTGCATGTTTTTAAATTCTGCCATGATAGAATCAAAAGTCACATCCGATAACGTCATGGTGGAGGCAGTTTGTGTAGCTGGCTTGTGCTGTGTGGTCTGTAACAGTTAGTTTCTGGGAGATTTTGTTCCAGGCATATAGTCAAAAATCTAGACTAAGGATCCGAGGTCCTTTACCAACACCTGTGCTGGGCAGAGTAAATGACTAAGCGCTCTTAGGCATACCGTTTGGTAGAGCAGGGTGGGTCTAGAAAGGCAACATTGTGAGTTGTTAATATAGTGGCATAAGGCATGAGAAGAAAAAGTGAGGGAGGTCTCGGCTGCCAATCACGTAGCAGTCCAATCCATAATGGCATAGAGTTCACTCTAGGAGATCAGTAGAGTCGCCCACCACTGCACGGAAGCAGGCCAGGTGAACAAACCATGGAGCTCAGGTCTCTGGAGGACCATCTGCAGGACTATGCACTGCTGTTCAGCCAATGAGTCAACCTCATGAAGCAGAAAATGAGTGGACTTGGGAGGCGGCTTGCCAACAATGTTGTGGATGGCAGCACCAGCACCTCTGGGGATGCAGGTAAAGAACCATGAGCAAAGGAGGGGGTAAACTCGGTTTGTGAGGCCCTCTGTCAGCATGTCGTCTGCGCAGCTGGGTGAACCGCAGGCCGGGCACTCAGGCTCCAGGGAATTGTGACAGAGCATTGCACGGCAGTGCCATGAGGTCTTGTAGCCTGTTTCATTCATCTGCATGCTTTTCAAAACGCCCTTATTTATTGCAGGTGTATCACAGCAGCCAAAAACACAACTTGGTTTTTAGTTATTTAATGTAATCCTGAGACTGAAGTCTGCCGCCTTCATTCCATGTAAAAATAAAATATTACAATTCCAAAACCCTGTTCACAACAGTGAACACATTTCGAACCCATTTACAATATACAATTGTTGATGGATGACTGTGAACAAAAGGGATCTTTCTCTCCTTGAAGTTCTGGGTGACCTTGTAGTCAACATGAGCTTCTTTCCCATTATTATCATGCCACCCATAACTCTTTAGTGAAAAGCATCCCTGTTATCCAGTTACCGTCTATGATCTAGATACTCCGCAGAATGGACATAAAGAATCACCACAGCCAACATTCTATTTTAGCTATTGATTATGTCACAAAGTTCCAGCACAAACGTAAATACATGTAGCAAAAATAGTTCTTGCAGCAGTATCAATGTATTTTTAATGAGTATGTTTGAGGGAAGGCAGACACGACTGGCGCAGTCATCACAACGCTGTAAAGTATTTAATAATTTGGATAGAGCATAACAAGTGTGCATCAGGAAGGAGATTCATGCATGAGAAAAATATTACCATGGTACATTTATATTCAGATGCATATGTAGATTAACCTCTACTATCACCAATACCACCACCACCAATACCAACACCAACACCAATACCACCACCACCAATACCATCACCAATACCACCACCAATGCCACCAATACCACCACCAGTACCAATACCACCACCAATACCACCACCACCACCAATACCACCACCACCAATACCACCACCAACAATACGGCCATCACCACCAATACCATCACCACCAATACCACCAACACCACCAATGCCACCACCAATATCACCACCACCAATACCACCACCACCAATACCACTACCATCACAACTACCATCACCAATACCACCACCACCACCACTAATACCACCACCAATATCTCCACCACCAAGTCCACCACCACAAGCAATACCACCACCAATACCACCATCACCACCAATACCACCACCAATACCCCCACCACAAGTACCAATATCACCAGTACCAATACAACCACCAATACCACCACCAATACCACCACCACCAATACCACCACCACCAATACCAATACCACCACCAATTCCAATACCACCACCAATACCAATACCACCACCACCAATACCAATACCAATACCGCCACCACCAATACCACCACCAATGCCACCACCACCAATACCACCACCACCAATACCAATACTACCAATACCAATAGCACTACCTCAGCGCCTCTAGCTCACTAGTAATAGCAGGGGCACTGTACGAGGCCGGAGCTGCAGCAGAGACCATCCCTCCACGCCTGCCATAAAGCACAGCCCGCCCTGTACCAGGAGGTGAAGCCAGGGCCCTACAGCTTAAGTGTTTTTTATTAGGCCAAAGATGGCAATGACATTACGCAATGCCACACTGCAAATTCAAATCATGGAGAGGGCAGGAAATAGCCCCTCCTCCCCCGCTCTTCCTCCTGGGCTGGGACGGTGTAATTACAGAGCAAAAGGTGTTGGAGCGCTTTGTTAGTGTTTATAGCTCGGATCATATGTAGCTCTCACTTCACACTTTGTGTCTGTGTAATTTACAACACCTACACATCTTCTTCACTGCACTATTTATCACTACTTTGAAGATGTCGCAGACCGGTCTCCTCATCTGATATTGACAATCTAACAAGCGGTCAAGAAGGCTCTTTAAAGCTTAAGCTATTAGTATTAGTATTGTAAATGACAATGGCTTTTATTTATGTTTTAAAATGCAAAACATAAAAGGCATTGTCATTTACAATGCCAATAGCTCAAACCCGCGTGAATGCGAGACCTATTGCATTGCAAATGCTTGTTAATACTTATACGTCATCACTAAGTTAGGTCCTACACACTCATAGGGCAGAGTGCCTGGTATTTAAAGAGTAGGGCATGTGTGTTTACTTTTCACATGTCCTGGCAGTGAAAAACTCCTGAAGTCCTTTTTCACTGTTGTAAAGCTATCTCTCCCAGAGACTAACATTGTATTACCTTATTACACTCAATATGCACTAACTTCAGATGGAGACCAGATAGAGAAATGTTGTTTACACTCAAATTAAATTAAATGTATTATCCCCTTTATTGTTAAAGTCAGATTTTAAGTAACTATTCTGAAAATGCCACTTCAGAAAGTTGGTATCTTGCTGGCCAAACCAAGCCTAGACAGTTTGGAGCCAGGACTAAGAGAAGGGGAACTTATCCGAACCAGTTTTGAAGGTAGGCCATGGAATTCCCCCACACAAAGGCTGGCAACCGGTATAAACCTTCAGAACATCTCATCAGACCATTCCTGGCCCTGTGGAAGATTCGGAAGAGAACTGCCCTGCAGTCTGAAGAAGGAATATTGGACCTGTGTGCCTTGAAACCAAACTCCCCAGAAGAGACACAAGGGTCAGTTGGCTGACTTCCTGTTTGAGCTACAGGAGAAAAAAACAAGCTTGCAGAGGCCTCTCTGCAACAACCCAGCTGACAAGCACCAACTTAACCTACCTGAGCCCTTGTTCTAGCCTCTGCTGGAGTGAGTCCTGGTCAACAAGAGATGCCCCCCAGGTCCTAGACCTTTGACTGGCATCAGAGTGTACTTATCCTGAAGAAAAAGGGAAGATACAGACGCTCTTTGTGGCAGGAACTGACCGCCCGCAACTACCTCCACCTCAAAGCTTCAGCTTGACCTGCTCTTCGCATCATTAGTGACCGACGCGACGACCAACAATGCAAGACTTGCACTTCGTGGCAACAGCCCGCAACAATGTCCAGTGCAAATCACAAGCGACGGGATCGTCTGTAACCCAACCTGCTCCTTGTGCTAGGAATGACCTCCTTGCAGCCCCTGCAAAAGCGAACAGCACTCTTCTCACTGTACTTGAGAAGGTATTTCTTCTGCAAGATTAATCTGGTCCCTGTATCCTACAAGCACTCCATCACAGTTGACTTGAACTTGTGACTTTGCCCTTATCCGGTGCAACCAGATAACTGCAAGTGGCGCTTTTTTCTTCTTGGAGCTATTTTCACCTAAAACTGCTTCTTCTGCTATTTTCATCTCAAACTGTAAAAACTCATATCTCCAGTTCTACTGACTATATTATTGTCATTTTGGGGTGGTTTTATGTACTACAGTTAGTTCTATTTTCCTAAATTGGTTTGAGAGTTTTCTTGTTGTGGGTTTTCATTTTGTTACTGTTTGAGTGCTGAATAGATATCTTACATATTGCCTCCAAGTTAAGCCTGACTGCTTTTGTGCAAAGCTACCTGAGGGATAAGCACAGGTTTATTTAGTGACTTTTGTGGTTAACCCTGGCAAGGATTGTGTTTAATATTTAAGTGGGACTTTCAGCCCTCTCAAGTAATAGGCCATTTTTTACAGTTATATGTTAGAGTATTTGCAAATGGCTGTTGCCCCAAGAGGGTCCTGATGCTAAGGAACACTTGTATGAGAAGAGAAAGAGTATGTCAAATCTTTTTAAAGAGTGAGTTGCCTCCTAGTAAGGAGTAAAGTCTTTAGTGATTCCTGTAGGCCAGATGATTAGTTATTAGTTTCTTGTCCCATACCCAAAGGAAGAGCGCTTCATTCTTTAGCTGCCCCAAACAAGAAAGTGTGGACACCAGCCTGTTCCCTCTGAGGAACCACAAGCCTTGCTGTTGACTTAGAACCAAGCACACTTTCTTTAAAATATATGGTTGAAATTTGGCATGAATATAGGCTGGCCCTCTTCATGGAATGCCGGTGGGGTAAACAAAGGGTTTTAAATAAAGCTGCTTTCTCTATCATCATCCACTGTAATTTGGTCAAGAAAAATAACAATTAAGAAAGGGTGAACCCCTGCATACATAGGAGCACACATATTGCCAAGTGCAGTTTTACAGTGGCATTTCGATCTGGGAAGATAAACTTTTGCCATTCCTGACCCTTATTTCTTACTTAGTTTTACATGTCCTGGTAGTGAAAAACTCTCACATATTTCTTTTACTATTGCATGGCCTACCTCACCAATGGGATAACATGTGGTTATCTTACTACATTTGATTTAGTAAGAGATAAGTTTTGATTGGGAGCAGGTAGAAAAGTCATGTGTGGAATCTGAGGAAATTACATTTAAAACCATCTCTAATGGTAAAGTTGGATATTAAATCACAATTCTGAAAATACCACTTTTAGAAAGTTTACATTTTCTTGTCCTAAACATTTGGTGCCTGCTGCCTTTTCCTAGGTCACATGAGTAGGTGTAGGTAACAGATGGCCTTTGTGTATTCTGCCCAGACATCACTACAAATTGAGGGTGTGGGTGTTGTAAAGATGGGCCATTTCTGACTTGATACCACACTTGCCCTTCAAATGCACTGGCTCAGCTCACACACAAAAGACCTCATATTAGCCTAATGCTCCCCAGACAGACTGAGACCAGGGCAGGGAGGAAGGAAATTCCAGACACCTCTGTAGGGCGAAACTCCAGAAGCGTTCTCCCATTTCAAAGCAGCTATCTGGTATAAAAGTGATAGCCTCAGACTGAACTCTTCAGGATACTCCTGGACCTGTGGATACTGCAGTAGAAGGGTGCCCTGCTGCTTGAGAACTGTCCTGCTTAAAGAGAAGGAAGATTGGACCTACACCTTTCATATCAGGCTGAAGTTACTCCAATTCAGCTGACTGACCTGTTCTGAGCTATATGAATATAATAAGCTCCAAAGGCCTCTCTGTAACTGCCCAGTTTACCTGCTGCAACTGGACCTCCTTGGACCTGCAACTGAACCTGCCTGAGCCCTGCTGACCACTGCTGGACTGAGTCCCTGAGAGCCGTACCTCCCCGGTTCTAGACCCTTGGAGTGGCATCGATTAAGCACCTCCTTGAAGAAAAGGAGAAATCTTGAAGTTTTGGACTATTTGAGACTGCGAACAGGCTAGTTTGTGGTAAGATCATTCTGCCCATGTCAACTCCAGAATGCATCTGCACTTCATGCTACAGCATCAACAGCGTACGGTGATCGCCACCCCAAATCTTCACCAATGACTGCCTATGACCCCAACATGATCTTTGCGCTAAAGCAACGACCGTCTGCAAAGCCTGGGCTGCTCTTCGTGCTACAGCAATGAACATTCAGGATGCTCTCCCTGCTCATTGTGGCCTCCTCCACTGTGAACGCAATTCTTCTCGCTGGACTTTAGAAGGTAACTTTTTCAGTGGGACTAACCTGGTTCCTGCATCTGGCCTTTGCTCCATCAAGGTCAGCCTGAAATTGTGACTTTCACCCAGTCTCGCACAACCCCCTAACCAACAACCCAATTTCTCACCCACTCATATGACATTCGATCTCTTTTGGGTCCGTAACACTGCAATCAGAATATCCACCACCTATATAGGATGCAAAAGAATAATATAAGGGGATATCATTATCAATAAGGCAGGCTAACTGGCTTTGTTAGAATATCACCACATCAGTAAAAGTACCAACATGTTATATTTGACCTTTGCAGTTCATGGTAAACATTAACAATATACATTCCATGTTATAACTAATCATGAAAGTCAATGGGGATAGTATCAAAATTAAAACAACACTCATTATTCTCTAAAACTCTGCACTGTCAGCATCAACAGCATCAATAAATTCAATACATGTGTTCAGTCTTTTTTTGTACATATTAGGCCACAATATGCAGTTTTAGGACCAACCACTGGACATCCCTGCCCTACAAAGACTATGTGCAAAAGCACAGGCTCAGGGAGAGCTTGAAAATGGAAACCAATTTCCACAAGTCATATATCCTATGACCTGGGATACATAGGTTGACTTCTTTTTAAAACATTTGTGGGAGCTGCTGCCCCTCTGACGCCCAGAAAACATGCATATATTTGTTGGTATGCCTCTTTCCCTCCTTGGAACACCATAAAGAAATTATGCAAATTTGAATCCCTCCGTAGGGAACTGTGGGCTGCTACATGCCCTCCAGCATGAATACTTGATGAGCGACTTCCCTCTTGCCCAAGGAAGGAGCCGCAACCATTTTCTTTTTTTGATTTTTTTGAGTATTGGGTGCACCAGTCGCACCTTAGGCATGACAGCCTTAGGTATTGTTAAGGTCAGTGGGGCTCCCCTCACTGCCTCTGTGTTCTCTGTCAGTTCCCCACACTGTCTAGGAGCCAACATCCTCTTTGTGTTCTCGCCCATTCTGTTTTCCAGTGGGTGAGAGCAAAAAACAGTTTTGCTCCCACTACAAAGATTCTGTGAGGGAGGTTTAGAGGGGGTACGCCAGCCCCCAAGACACGTGGGGTGTGTGAGCACCACACAGTCCCTTTTCTTCTTCTTTGCCGTTTTTGTCATGGGGAGTGGGGGTCCCAGGTACCTCTTTACTCATGCTGATTGTCATGGGATGGGGCCAAAAAGTTGACCTGGGGAGGGGGCCTCGCATGTACCTCCTCCCCATCACACTCAATAAATAATGTTATGCCAGTCCTTGGGAGGTTGTCCCTTCCCTTTAGAATTTCAAGATCCTGTAATGAATCGCCCACGGGGATGAGGCTGAATCTCAGGCCCCATGGGACTGATTTTAATGAATTTGGGCTTGGTTTGCTCCTGGTGGTCAGCCCATTCACCATGACCATTGCTTCAGGTCTCCTGGACTATAAAGGGCACTTCTATGTTTTCTGGCTCCCTTGGCCAGACCTTTCCTCTGCCTGTGTGCCTGAGGCTCTCTTCTGCTTGGTGGGAGGGCATGTTCCACAGCACCTCTACAACCAGAAATCAGAACACCCTACTTGCCACACTATGCAGGCCCCCTGGCCTGCTGCTTGTCTTGCATGGCACCTGTGTGATCAGTGGAGTCAAGTGTCAGTCCATAGTCCATTCATAGTACCCCAGCAGGTCTAACCCTTCAACTGTACTTCAGGCCATATGGGGGCCAGCACCAATGGCTGTGGAGAGACCCTTCCTTATCCTGGGGTCAGCTGGAGTCAAAATCCCACAGTCCATCCTTGCACGGCATCAGATGACTTCTGCTTCTCACTGGGCATTCTTTCACCATTGTCACTCCCAGGTCCAGAGTCTTATCTGTCTCTCGCTTGTGCATGATTTTTAAATGGGAATGGAACGTTCAAGAAGGCTTGTACTCCTGGCCAGTTCTAGTTTGCCTCCACCCTTGTCGAAACCCTCCTGCACAACATTATGGGGCAATACGATATGGGGATTTCAAGTTGTCTGTGGAAAGGGCTTCCCTGAGAGCCTCGACTCCAACCATAGCTTCCTTATCCCTTTCCACCAAAACTTTGAAGGCGAGCCCCTCTTCTGTTGGCTCCAGAGGTCTGGTCCTCTTCTTTTGTATCTGTGGGCAAGTGCTGTCCCAGCCCAGGAACAGTGTGACAAGCTCATTAAGAAGATCCACATTTCCTCCATACCTCTGCCTTTCCAAGGAACTGTGTCAAGCACTGCTAATAGCTCGGTTGTATGGTCTTTGATCATCTACTAGGGAGCACTTAACTTGTCCCTGTAGAGTGGACAAGTCCTAGAATCTGATTACAAGCTGGATTAGGAAAATATGACAAATCTTAAAGTCCTATACAGAGTGTAGTATGATGTTAGGAACTGTAAATCTATACTTGGTGTGCATGTTTACCCCTAGATTGACACCTCTTCTGGTCCTGTAAGTCTAACTGGGATCCCATAGGTATCTAAGTGGGACAAAACTTTAGTTCACTTTACTGTAGTCCAGATTTGGCCTATCAATCAATCAGGATTTTTAGAGCGCTGCTAATCACCCGCAAGGGTATCCAGGCGTTTGATTCTTGCTGGGCTTAGTCGAAAAGCCAGGTCTTGAGTACCTTCTGAATTTCGGGAGCAGGGATGATTCTCGGAGATGGGTGAGAAGGTCATTCCAGGTCTTAGTAAAGAGTTAGGAGAAGGGGTGTCTTCCACTGTGGCTTCGACGGATGCAGGGAGTGTGTGAGAGGGCGAGAGAGGCGGCATGCTGGTGTCTGGAGGGTTGGTGGAAGTTCAGGCGGTGGTTGATGTATGATGGTCCTTGGTTCTGGAGGGCCTTAAAGGCATGTGTCAGCATCTTGAATTGGCATATTTTCTGGATGGAGCGCCAGTGAGGTTCCAGAGGTGAGGGAGGATGTGGCCTCATTTGGGGAGGTCGAGGATGAGTACTGTATTGTCTAGATACCTTCAGGAGTTGAGGGGTGATTCCTGCATAGAGAGTGTTGCTGTAGTCCAGCCTGCTTGTGACTATGGCATGATTGACGGTTTTCCTGATGTTGGTGGGAAGCCATCTGAAGATCTTTCAAAGCATGGGGAGGGTGTGGAAGCAGTTCGGGCTGGACTGTTCCCATGAGGCACAGGGTCAGACTGATTTGCATATGGCCATGTCTGAACTGGGGTGGCAGAGTGGGCTAAAGAATGGTGATGGATTAAACCCAGATCAGTTGACTGGGGGTGAGTGTTTGTATTGTCAATGCTCCGTCCATCATTTCTTTTGGTTTTGCTCCGAGGGTGTGGAAGCAGGCAGAGGAGTCTGCATTGATCTGGTATTTCATGGTGAATTTGCTGTCCAGGATGATGCTGAGGTTGCTAGCCTGATCTGTTGGTGTTGGTGTGAGTCCACGTTTGGAGGACCACCAGGTGTCAATCCACAGGGGATGTTCTTCCCAAAAATCAGTACCTCTGTCTTGTCCGTGTTGAGCTTCAGACAGTTGGTCAGCGACACTTGTCATGCAGTTGTGGAAGTTTGTCCTGGTGGTGGAGGGGTCTTCTTAGAGCAAGAAGATGACCTAGGTGTTGTCTGCATAGGAAACGAGGCTAATGCTCTGGGTTCTGACGATATTGGCCAGGGGTGTCATGTACGTGTTGAACAGGGTGGGACTAACGGGTGAACCTTGAGGTACGCCGCAGATGATGCTCTTGGGTTCTGAGGTGAAGGGTGGTAGGCAGATTCTCTGGGTTTGTCCTGTGAGGAAGGATGAGATACATGTGATCCCTGGATCGCAATGTGATGGAGTCACTTGATGAGGGTGTGGTAGGATACGTTGTTAAAAACTGCTGAGAGGTTGAGGAGGATCAAGGCTGCTGTTTCTCCCTGGATGAGAAGGGTTCTGATGTTGTCTGTGGCAGCGATCAGTGCAGTCAGGGTGTTGCTGTTGGTGCAGAACCCTGATTGGGAGGTATCCAGCAGGTTTTTTCTCTTTAAGTGTTTGGTGAGTTGGGGGTTGACAGCCTTCTCTATAACTTTGGTGGGGAAGGGGAGCAGTCGGACGTGGCGGTAGCTTTTGAGTTTGCTGGAGTCGGCAGAGGGTTTCTTGAGGAGGGGTCTGACCTCTGCTTGTTTCCATCCATCTGGGAAGGTGACTGTCGATGATAATGGAGGTGGATTTGCAGCTGATTTCCTTGCTCCCGAGGTTGAAGAGGTTGTGGGCTCTATAATGTGTAATACAGTGTAACCACCAAAGACCTTCAGTAAGTACTACAACCTACACTATGAATGCCAACTCACAATATAAAGCCTAACCCAGGTAAGTATCAATCCATGAAGATTCCCCTCTGTGACATGCTACCTATGTGCAGATATCAGGCTATACAAGATGGTAGTCTTGCACGCACAGCCAGCCCAAGTGCACATAAGCTTTTGCTTTCTTGTTCATGTATAACCAGCCCAGAGCCTCTTACCCTAGATAAACATTAACAGCCATATTTTAAAAGGAGGACCTTGGTGCTTAGCACTTTCAGTCCAAAAACTGTTAATTTACTGTGAGTAAAAGTCCAAAAAACCCGGTAGTCAAATGCAACAACATCCATGGTAACTAAATGGGCGGAACCCATTTGCTACACTTGTATATTTGATTACCAAACCACAATAAGTGGCAATTACTTTGAGATCATGGCTTTCACGATCTGCACTGGACAAAGGATGTGATTTGTTAGTTTCTCTAATACCATTAGTGTAGAACTTCATCGTTTTTCTAATTGTTTATGTTACAGTATGTGTGGCAAAATGGTGGACTACGGAGGGTGAGGGTGGTGGGTGGGGTTTTACAGGAGAATCATCAAAAGTAAGGCCACCTGCTGAGCTCATGTCATCATGGACACTACATCCATGACCTGGGCCGTCATTTAAGAAACCAATATATTTTGGGTGTAGTGGTGCTGGATCACTTCAATTGAACCAATTGTATTAAAGTTGTAGACTACGATTGTTTGTACGCTACAGACCCCCATATCTTAAAGCAGCATTTGTCCTTGTGTAACCTCCCAGTTACAGGGCTTCTTCTGAAAATTGGCCACTTCTCCCACTTTTTCATACTTTCTACCTCTCAATATCGCCTTAGCTTCACCCACCCCTTCTTCCTCCCATTACCTCAGATTAGTGTTATGCAGCACTCACTATTTTACACCTTTTGTACAGCGCTCTACTGCTATGTATCTGGGTGAGCCCTCTAAGTTCCACGCATGCATAGCATCACTTACGTCATGGGTCCATCAGGCAAGTGTATTCAAATGTGCCAGCATCATCGCTATCATTAGGCCTACAGATGCTGTGAAAAAGTAGCCCAAGAGTGAGTGGCCTGCTGCACCCAATTTCTGGCAGTTTTACTTTCTCACTAGGGAATAGGAGGGACATTTTCCTTACTTGCAGTGTCGAAAAGCAAATACTTACTGTTTGGGCTCTCTGCTCACTCTAAAATCTCAAGTATATTCTTTATTGCTTTTTATTTTTCTCTGCAGAAGCCTGCTGATGCTGTAAATATAATTATAAACAGGAACCATTTGCTCCTCATAACGATAACACAATCAAATACATGAGTATAATAAATAATTTTAGGAGACCAGGGGCCGGATGTAGGTCGGTAGGTAACGGCCGAAAATCGGTAATTTCGGCCGTTACCGACTGGTATTTACAAAATGGTATGTAGGGCCACATATTTTACAGATTCGGTAAATTTACCGATCGGTAAATTTACCGAATCTGTAAAATACCGAATCGGTATTTTTACCTATTCGATAATTTTGATATGTAGGTGGGACTCTTCTGAGTCCCACAACCCTTACCGAATCTGTATTTTACCATCAAATATATTTGATGGTAAAATACCGATTCCGGTGTGCATGCACATGTGTGCATGCACACCTGTGCCATATGACAGGCAGACCTGCCCTTAGGGCAGGTATGCCTGCCACATGGCACCCGAGGCTCTTTTGGGGGTGCCAGAGGGTGTCAAAGTGACACCCCCTGCACCCTTGTGGAATTCGGTATTTACCGATTCGGTAAATACCGAATCGGTAATGCCCATTCATTCCTATGGGCTTTGCAGCCCATAGGAATGAATGGGCATTACCGGTCGGTATTTACCGAATCGGTAAATACAGATTTTTACCGATTCGGTAAAAGGAACATCTGGATATTCCTACATATCCACCCCTTAGATTTACCGATTGTTAATTACCGAATCGGTAAAATTTGGTAATTAAAAATCGGTAAATCTATTTTACCTACATCTGGGCCCAAGTTCCCTACCGGAATATTGTACATACTCTTTCAAGAAAAATAGTTTTTGTTTCAGTGCCTTTGTACGAAATTGCGTTATTAATTGAGAAGGGTGAAGCCACACTCAAAGACTAAACACAATCATTGCCAGGGTGAACCACAAAAGTTGCTAAATAAACCTGTGCTTAACCCTCAAGTAGTTTGTCAAAAAAGCAGCCACGCGTAACTTTAGAGGCAATCGGTAAAGTATTTATAAAACACTCAAAGAGTAATGAAGTGAGAACAAAGCACAAGAAGAACCCTAAACCAACTTAGAAAATTAGAGAACTATGTCATAAAGTGACATTAAAGTGGCAAAAATACAATGAGTAGAACTGGAGTTATGAGGTTTTTAAAGTTTCAGGTGTAAATAGCTCCAAAAGGCTTGAACCGCCATTGCACAGGTATCTGGTTAAGCTGGACCAGGCCAAAGTCACAAATTCAGGGTAACAGCAATGAAACGCGGGTCGGATACAGGGACCAGGTTTATCCAGGTGAAGAGTTTATCTTCTCAATGTCCAAGTTGCGCAAGGAGTTTCAGCTAGAGTTATGTATTACTGAGAACTCGAGGAGGTTGTTTTCGGTGCGATGAGCAATCATTGCTAGAACTTCTCGTTAGCGGGCAGCACAGGCAGTTACTGTTTGGTGTGAAGACCAGGTCAGCATTGGAACTTCACATTGGTAGGAGCAGCAGTGACCAATGCCAGCCTTTGTGTGGAGGCAATCTTTGGCCTACTCCCAAACTGGTTCTGGTCAGTCCTTTTCTTTCCCCTCAGTTTGGCTCAAAACTGTTTATGGTGAGAAAGGCAAGGCCAGGCCTGGTGCCAGGTTCCTCTGTGTGTGCCACGGGCAATGGTCCTTTGAAGTGATGTAATTAGGGCAGGGCACAACTCCTCCCCAGCCATCCTGTCAGGGAGGTGCACTCCTTCTACCATTAGACCCCTTTTGCCCCCTTGTCTGGGAGGAATACACAACACCAAAAGAAAGACATTATACAGTATTACTTTAGTGGGTGGCAAAATGAGTGCTGCAGCCCATTTTAGTATTTAATTTACAGGTCCTGGGTACATGTCGAGCCATTTACAGAGTATTAAAGTAAATTAATTGTGCTAATTAGGTGTATGCCAATTTTTTATTGGGGAAAAACAAGCACATTGCCACTGGTTAGCAAGGGGAAGGCACACAGACCTTAGGCCAACAAACGCAAGTTAATCAAAAATAGGAGAGTGAAGCCAAATTTTCTGGGGGGAGGGGGGATATCAGGCCAAAAATGTCAGGTCAAAAAGCCTTCCAATCACCTAACGTGAAATTAGAAAGTTTAATCACATTTAAAATGTTAATGATAAACAAAAAAAATGAAAAGTAAATGGGGAGATTGTTGAAAAAAAAATAAAAGGAACGAAGAAACCATCTGCCTGCGACGAAATACTAAGGTACTTTTCAACGCTAAGTGTGAGCTAAATTCGAAAACTCAGCTTTAAGGTAAAATCCTGTTGTATCCACAGGGTCATCTTTCTTAATATTTTCCAACATTCTTCTAATGTAGCGTGAGCTGCCCACGACTCTCTGAAAATTGCCCCTGGCAGTAGGAGGACACTACTCGCACAATTGGAAACTCATAAGATGAAAAATGTGCTGCTAGGTCTTCCGGGATCTCATATCCAGCATGAAATATATCAGCAGAGCTTCAGGCTTCAAAATGAGAAAATGAGGCATTCTTCGCGGCACCCAAAGCAGCCACCGGCTGATTCTTAATACAGAACATCCATTTTGCAGACAGTTCGCTTCACATTGGGTATTTTTAATCTCTCCAGATGGTATTGCTGTTAGCGATGGTTCTTTGCTCACATATAGTACGGACCGCCATGACTGTAGCCAGTACTGAAGGCTCCTGTCGTGGAAAGATGGCCGCTGGTGGTCGTTCCAAATGCAGAACTTTTTGTTAAAATGTGTTTGTGTTATAATGTATGATGAATGTCATTAGTGCCGAATTACTGCTAACGACTGAACTCAGAAAAGCTTGAGTTTCCAAACTGCTGCACTGTAAGGTGTTGTTTGGAGGTGAAGGAGGTAAGAGTTGCAAAGTGTGTGATGCGCCACATACCTCTGCCTGAAAGGCAGAGAGGTGGTTATAGGCACTACTTTGATGTTAAATGTGAATTTCTGCAACGCTCTTTATGGAGGTCTTTCAGGATTTCTGCTGCAATGGGTTTTGCGGGAGTTAGGTAGGGATGCACGTTGTTACACCGCATGCTTTTACCACGCATGCTGTTACAACGCAAGTTTTACAACGCAAGCCTTTACAACGCATTGCTTTGGGGGGTGCTGGATAGTGAATAGTTTAATTTACTATTCCAACTTCAGTCCCCGTGGATAGTAGGGAAGGTGTTGGATAGTAAATTAAACTATTCCCTATCCTATAGCGCCCCCCAGTGCAATGCGTTGTTATGGTTTTCGTTGTAAAACCTGCGTTGTAAAGGCACTGCGTGGTAAAAGTTGCGTGATAAAGGATGTTTCCCGTTAGGCAGGGGTAGTATGACAGAGACAGTTCATGGAGTTTGTTGTGGTTAGGTGGGGTAGTAGTATGGGCTATGTTCATGGAGTTTGTGGTGGGTAGGTGGGGTAGTGGTATGAGCTCTGTTCATGGAGTTTGTTGTGGTTAGGTGGGGTAGAAGTATGGGCTCTGTTCATGGGCCCATTGGGTTTAGGGAGAGGAAAGGTGGTGGTGACTGTTCATGGAGTTTGTTGTGGTTAGGTGGGGTAGTAGTATGAGCTCTGCTCGTGGAATTTGTTGTGGTTAGGTGGGGTAGTAGTATGAGCTCTGCTCATGGAGTTTGTTGTGGTTAGGTGGGGGAGTAGTATGGGCTCTGTTCATGGAGTTTGTTGTGGTTAGGTGGGGTAGTAGTATGAGCTTTGCTGATGGAGTTTGTTGTGGTTAGGTGGGGTAGTAGTATGGACTCTATTCATGGCTTTTGTTGGGGTTAGGTGGTTAGTAATAGTATGGGCTCTGTTCATGGGCCTGATGAATTTGGGGAGAGGAAACTTGGTGGTGACTGTTCATTGCATTTGTTAGGGTTATGTGTGGTAGTAGTTGTAGTATTGACTCTTAGAAATGGGGGTCTCTAGTTGGCAGAGGTAGGAACCTTTGTCCAAATAGGGACCCTTTGGTAAGGAGGATACACTTCTAAAATAACCCCTGCTCACTCCTTGGTAGCTTAGCAAGAGCAGATAGGCTTATCTCAGAGGCAGTGTTTGAAGCATTTGTGAACACATACAGTAATACTGTGAAAACCCTACAAATGGACACCACACCAGTTTAGAAAAATAAGTGATCTTTATCGAAACCAAACAAGACCAAACGACAAAAATCCACAATACAGTAATACAAATATGACTTTCAAATGGTAGAAATTGTTCTGTTCATAGCAAATTGCAGATGCAACACTTTTCACACAAAGTACCTTGGATGCGTCACGCATACAAATGAAAAGGGCCGCAGGGAAGGTGATGTGTTGGTTCCTTACACTCAGGGAAGGTGATGCATTGGTTCTTTGCTCCGTGGGAGGTGATGCGTCGGTTCCTTACTGCTGCGCAGGGAAGGTGATTTGTCGGTTCCTTACCGAAGAGTAGGTGATGCGTCGGTTTCTTACTGCGTGGGGAGGTGATGCGTTTGTTTCTTACTGCATCCGCCAACGATGCGACAGACTTGGCGTCTCGATGCGATGCAACGATCCAGTCTGCGTGGATCCTTGCAGCCGCACAGTAGGGCTTGCATCGGAATCGGTGTGGTGATCTCGGACTTCGGAGATCGTTGCACTCGATGCGGCGTGCAACGATTTCTCGAGCCGCTGCAGGCGCTGCAATGGTTTCTTTGGCTATGCGTCTGAAACAGGCATGGATGCATCATGCTTCTCCGTGTTGCGTTGATTTTCCAGCTCCCAGTGGAAAACAGAGGTCCAAAACAACAGCAGGCACCTCTTTGCAGGTCAGAACTCCCAGCAAGGAAGTTCAGGGGAGCTGGTGGTGGTCTTTGTGTCCCTGAGGCTTCAGAACAGAAGGCAAACTCAGTTTCAAGCCCTTGGAGATCATCCTCAAGCAGGGGACGCAGCAAACAGCAAAGTAATTTCTCCTTTCCTTGGGAGCAAGTAGCTACTGCAGGCCCACTTCAGACAGCAAACAGCACAGGGGCAGTATTCCTCCTCAGCTTCTCTGGCTCTTCTCTGCAAAGGTTCCTCTTGATTTCCCAGAAGTGATCTAACGTTCTGGGGTCTGGGCCCCAATATTTATACTACAAAATCCTTTGTTCTCTGGTGGCAGAGAAGCCATGTGCTTGCTCAAACCCAGTACTGTCCTCTCTAGTGCATATTCCTGGCAGGAGCTAGAGACTGCATTGTGGAAGGCAGACCAGGCCCATCCAGGTGAAAGTAAACCTCCTCCCGCTAATCTAAATGCCACCCAGGTCTATTCAGCCCAGCCCTGACTCATCAGACTCTCCGGAGCCACTGCCCTTCCTCAGCCCCTGACTCTCCAAACCCATACAGCCAATCCACATCCTAGCAGAGGCACACTAGACGGCTAGGCAAGAAAATACCTACTTTCTAAAAGTGGTATTTTCAAACACAGAATGTAAAAATCACCCTCACTAAAAGATGCATTTTAACATTCTGAGTTCAGGCATACAAAACTTTACTTTCCTATCTTGTTCCCAGGGGTAGTTATGTTTATAAGATGTTATAAGCAAACTACCCATTCTATCCTATGGGAACAGGTATCCTAGCAATAGTGATTAACAAAATTGGCAGTTATTCACTATGGGAACATGCCACACACATCAGGGCATGCCCTACCTTTTACATACATTGCACCCTGCCCACAGGGGTGCCCTGGGCCTACCTTAGGGGTGACTAACATGTAAGAAAAGAGAAGGTTAAGGCCTGGCAAGTGGGTGCATTTGGCTGGTCGACATGGCAGTACCGGACTGCACACAGGCTCTGCAATGGCAGGCCTGAGTTACAATTACAGTCTACTTATGTGGGTGGCACAATCAGTGCTGCAGCCCACTAGCAGCATTTGATTTACAGGCTCTGGGAACACACAGTGCACTGTACTAGAGACTGACTAGTAAATCAAATATGCCAATCATGGAATCACCAATTCATAACAATAATTTACAAAGGGAGCTCTAGCACTTTGGCACTGAACAGCAGTGTCAAAGTGCCCAAAGCATCTAGACCAGCATAGCAGAGTCCAACACACAGCAAAACAAAGGAGGCCAAGGCAAAAAATACAGGGGAAAGCCACGCCAATGATGTCAGGTCCAACAACTCTGTTCATGGGTCTGTTGGGTTTACGGAGAGGAGAGGTGATGGCAACTGTTTAAGGAGTGTTCTGGGGTTAGGTAGTGATAGTATGCTGTGAAACTTTCAGTGGCTTTACTGGAGTTTGTTTGAAATTGTGATTTGACAAAGGCTGTTGTTCTTGGGGTGGGGTTGAGGTGATGGAGGTTTTCAAGCAAGGTTGTGAAGAGTTAGGATGATGTGTATGAAGTATAGATTGTTACACAATTTCAGAATGACTTGCTCTTTGACCTTGTAACGTCCAGGTGTGTAGGAGAGCTTATGGAGATGGCTGCTGTCGGGATTATCTTGTTCTTGATCAGCCATCTGTACAGAGCATCTGATGTCCAGATTGGGCAGCATGCACACATCACCTCGCTTTTAAACATCTTCTCACTAGAAAACATAAGCACATCACCACTGGCGTGGCTGTACCAGAATCTAGATTTCAGTAGCCGAGTAGGTGAGTTTGTATTGCATGAGTGAATGACTACTTTATTGTATCAAGTCTCTTGTATTGCGGCATGGTGGCATCTGGTAGCTAGTAAACAGACCTACAATGTGTATCTAGAACCGCCTGTAAGGATAAAACATGGATTCACTCACCTTCCACACAACAGCCTTACTTTTTCATATATAATTTTTTATTCGTTTTATGATTGTCATACAGTAAACCTGTAAAAAAATGAAAGTGTGATACAAGCATTAGTCAATATGGCCACATCAAGAATACACATCATATATCATAAAGTATAAGGAATTGGAATTTCTAGAGAAGAACAAATACTCGTAACAGGACCAAAACCGACTGTTAAAATCAGAGTATGAAACTGAATTATAACGTGAGAGCCTTGGTAATAAGTAGAAACGCTGAGAGTGTTGTGTCCCTGAAGTACTACACGCAGAAACCGGTAAGTGGTTGCTTTGATTCTTTATTTCTTTTCTTTTTGCCCGTGCCCACAGACAAGTCCGCCCCCTGTGCCCTCGTGTCCAGACTGCCCCTGCCCACTCCCTGACCGGAAGTGGTTTCTGGTTCCTGTCCCCTCCCCACCAGTCGTGTTCAGGGTCCTAGTGCCCCTTTTCCCCAGGTCACTACAGTGTGTAAGTATCGCAGTTCAAATATAAGGGGGGAAGGAGAGCGACAGGAAAAAGAGGGGGGGGGAGGGGATACTAGAAGCCACAGTAAAAGACAGTGGTCAGAGACAACTGGATTGTCAGAGAAGGCATTGTGTTATATTCACATCTAGAGCAATGTATTTGTCCAATGAGCGCCCAATCACCTTGGAAATTTGGGGGTGGACCAGACGGGTAGATCCGGAGCTGTGTGCACTTCTGAGGAAAGAAACCCACGCCCACTAGGTATGGTGGGTGAGATGATTAAAGGATTTCCACTCTGAGAGAATAACTTTCACTGCAATCTTCAATAAATGATCAAGTAGGGCCAAACCATTGGGGTTTAGGTTTAAAGTGTGGATGTAGGTCCAGGGACCTAGAACTAGAACTACCATGGGAAAGTTAGGGACAATGGGTATCCTAAAAATATCAGAGAGTTACTTCTGAATTGGGCCTCAATTAGGGACCAAGAGTGAGCACTGGAAGGACATTTGCTGGTGTTAACCAGTCCCCTGATTACAGTCCCAATAGATGCTGGTATCTCGCAGACTTAGCTGGTGAAGTCTGGCTAGAGAAGCCTTACATTTTAACGGGAGGCCCCTTAGCCAGACGTTCCTGACCTGGGAGCCTGTCATTGAAACTGAACTGCAGCCCAGGCTTCTCCAGTCCTCCAAATTATAAAAGTGTTCAGCCCTGACAAATGTTTTCTACAGTAAAATCGGCCAGATGTCTTCTGTTTGTAGTGATGGATGTGTGCCCATCGGTTGAGGTCAAACGAACCCAAATCATATTGCAGTCCTTCTTTTACCTGTAGCCTATCTTAGTAATTTCATATTGTTAGCTCTTATAGATGAACATTCACTGGTCCATTGCATAATGAATACATCAGAAAACCCACTTCTTCTTGGCAAAGGTAATGCATTTCTTAACCCCTTCCATGCTGATGACGGCCCCCGGCCGTCATGCATCACGGTGGGCGTGTGCTGATGACGGCTGGGGGCCGTCATGATCCCGCCCACTCTTCAGAACGGCCGCACAGGCGCAGAATCGCGGCCGCGCCCAAGGGGTTAATGAACAATGGCTGCCTAAGATAGGGCACTCCCTAGAGGTCTTTAGTGCGCTTTTGACTACTTCCTCCAGGCCCCGTCGATCCTGTAGATTATGAAGATTGTAAAGAATGTGCAAGGCTGCGAGGCCTCTGAAGAGTTGTGTTTAGGTCACACACTATTAGGGTCACTAGTGATAGTTTCATGCTTGTATCTGAATCATTTTGGTCATCTCAACCAGGTTCTCAGTTTGTATGACTGACATACATACTGAGTACATTCTCATATGAAACCATCATCATCAAAATTGATTTCTTTGGTCTCAGTTACTCGGGTGAGGAGTATTGGTGTAGGGTGGAATGAACCATTATCCTTGTAAGGGGGTCTGTTTATTCTAGGATCCCTGAAGAGACCAGAATGTACCATGCGTGTGGATAAGGCCTTTGTCATTGTCAACATAACTATAGCGTTGCCGTTGTCACAGTCTAGTGCTCCACCAAAACATAATTTCACACACCATCACTTCCTGAACAAAGCAAATCCATTCTGTTTTCCTCTTCATTTCAAAAAAAGCATTTTAGCGGTATTGACATTTATGCATTCATAAAGAAGACCGACACTCTTTGCGGTTGGAGAAAAATTTGTACAGGATTTTAAAGTGCATGAGTCAGACAAAGGGTCGTAGTGGAAGCGTAAAAGCAAAGAAAAAGGGAGACCAGACCCTTATTTAGAGTTATCAACATTTTCCTGAAATCATAGCTAACAAGAGTACTGCCTGAAATATCGGATGCTCACATTTTAAGGTTTGTGCCAGCAACTCACGCCGTATTTGTACAGTCACAAATTCTTCATACATAAGTACTAATTGCACTGTTTCTCAGTTGTCCCTGGAACTACAGAAACCAAAAATGCAAGGCACTGAATCGCCAAGTACCTGCTTTTAAGGTCGCGTCTGCGACAGCGCATGTGCTCTCATTTGCCAGATGTATCGTTTACCATAAATGGTTTGGAGCCCGCCAATTGCTTACCATTTGTTGCCTCCATTGTCACTCTTTTTTGCTACCTCCTAATTGGCCAGCGCATGCCAAGTGCCACTTCCTTTAGTTTCTGTGGCAAATGGACTTAGCTCAGATTGATTCAACTTAATTAGTGCCCTCCACTGCTAACGCTGTGAAGAACTAATTTTTCTTCCTCCCTCCTACTCCCACTTGTGTGTGGTGCTTCTTTCCTCTCCCACAACCCCTTTTGCTTGTTGCTGCCTTCCTTATGGTTTTCCCTCCTTCCTCCCCCTCACCTCCTTCATATGTCTTGCCCCCCACCCTTTTCAAACATTCTGCACAGCAGCCTGCTTTAGTGCCTCCGGGTAGAAACCATACTCCATGTGGGGGGGTCACAGCATGCCAAGATGAAGGAGGACACTACATAAGAAAGGACTGCAGCATGACGGAATCTCATGTTGCCTGCATCTGCTGCCAGTGCCAGAGAAAGCAAACACACAGAGAAAAAAACTCACATAGAATGTGTATTTCTTTTATCTCCAGTTCTGTATTCAGACATCATTTGCTTGGCAGGAATGACGAGCCCAGGAGAAATATGTTTTTTCTCAGGTCTCAGCCCCTCACGCAGCCGGCACCTGTGCTGAGAAGCGAAGGCCCCCCCCCCCTCCCCCCTTGAACTTGCTCGGGAAGATGGGGTGATCTTTGCCCTCGCTGCGCGGGACTTCACGCGTAAGGAGTGAGAATGATGGACTATCCTACCCCTATGTACCTAGCACTCATGATACCCACCATTCACGTGAGGGGCAACGAGATGCCCACACATGGCAGTCTGATAACACTGTGCATAAGGAGGCAGTGAAAACCACATTGTGCAGCCCAAATGTCTACTATACTTGTTATCTTTGATGTGAACATTTACTGTTGTAAAGCGCTCTGATACCTTTGAGTCTAGCTAGCGCTATATGGAACGCTCAAATAAATAAATAAATACAGATTTTAGCAGCAAAATGCAGTCGGCAATATCCACAACTTGAGGTGTAGATTTAAAGGAGTTAAACGCTACAACTAACTAATTACCAGAGACCAGTCATTAGTTGAGTTATGGCCTGAACATGTGGACAATTTTCACTCTTGTTAAAAGTAGTGCCATTTAAAGCGCGCACCTTTATAAAGAATAGAGTCTAGAACTTTGATGAGGGGCAACACAACAACCATGTACCATGTACCTTGCAGGGGACTCATGACGTGGGCCACCAGTGCAGAAACAAATTGCAGGTCTGTCAGAAGTTGAAATGTAGAGCTCACTAGGGACACCCCCACCAGAATGTGAAATAACACATACATTATTAGAAGACGATGGTACGTCACAAAATACACCTGCAATAGACATATTTAGACCTAAAAGACTCCTGAACACTAAAAGTGCTAATCCCCGGTTCAGTCCTGTGACATGCAGATAAAGCCTCTTAACTCACAAAGCACTATGTAATTGGAAAGTTCTTTTTATACTGCTGAAATGTGGGAACATCTTGTTAAGGGGTGTTTATCGTCGGTCCCCAAAGACCACAGCTATGCAAAAACTTGAGGATAGCCATGTGATATTATTGTGCGTAAAACTAATCTAAATTTTTATAATATATTTACTCAGCTGATATCCTGAAAATCTCCTATTCCCTTGACCTAATTTAGGAGTTCCTCTTCTAATTATTCTTGTGTGACCAAATGAGGAATGGCAACATGTCAGCACATTGCATGTGCGATTGCCACAGCGGCGTACGTAGGGTGATTTGTGGTTGCCAACTTGCACTTGACAGACTGAAAATTAGCAGCTTACATACCAGGTACCGAATCATATTCAAATACCCATCCAACAGCAAGAGGAGGAGGAGGATGCACAACAACAAAGGGCCATAATACAAAGAAGGGGAACCAAGGTCAACTAGACATGGTTTACTCTTGTGAGCATGTTATTCAATCATATACCTAGATGTGTACCGCTTACATACAATGCTAGGCGTTATTGAGATTACTGTGCGCATGGCTCATTCCAAAATGGGGTTTCCTTGGCTAATGTGATGTCCTAAGTTGCTCCAAATGCTGACCCAAGCTGTGGTAAGGCAGTTATTTAAACGTGTGTTGGGTAAGCGCAGGGATGGTACTGCAGTGGGTACCAGGATTCTGATGTGTTGCTTCCTGGAAACTTATGGTGCCCGTTTTCAGACTAATCTACACATGCACAGCTTGAACACACGCATTAAAACCAAATGTCGATAGATGGGCACCATTTGCCTTGTTCAATACAATTTCTAGTTCTTCGATGCACTCATGTGTTTCGATATATATATGTTTTTTTCTCTGTTTCTAGGTGTGCTACTTCATCCACGTGCTTTGTATGGAAGCGCTGGTAAAAATGAAAACTAGTTGGGGCAGATGATTCTGTCACATAGGATGTGTGCAGTCAGATATAAGCAAGAATGAAACTTTATAGTTCTTGAAAATAGTGCACACATCCTATGTGACAGAATCATCTGCCCCAACTAGTTTTCCCCATTTGCCTGGCACATATGAAATCTAAATCCTGCAATTTTACCTCTAGTCAGAAATGGGTGGGGGTAAAACTTGAGCTTCTTCAATAAAAGAGGGCCTAGGCTTGTTGCAGCTTTCAGGGACAATAGAAGAATACGCACACTCTGTGGTTCTTACCTGTCCGAATGTGTATTTAATAATAAAATGTGGTGCGTGGTAGGCAGTAATGTAGCTGTGAATCGTGCAGCAGGTGCGCTGTGAATAGTGCAGCAGGTGCAGTAGTACTGGAGCACAATGGTCTAAAGGGTCGACCTCACCCTAATTCTAGTTGGTTTTTTTCTACCGAACCAGGGGATGGACTCCTCATTTGCATTGCTTGCATTAGGGCCCTGGGCACCCCTGCAACGCCATTGGTGATGGGGGATACAACTAGAGACCTGGGGGAGTCAAAGAAGCAGCATTCATTGTGCCTTTTAACAGGAGAGCAGCTCTTCTGTGGTGGGGAGAAGCTAAGAGCACTAGTGAGTGTGTTCACCTCCACAAGTAAATATCACGAGGCATAACTACCATGCAGGTTTAAGTTTGCTTTACGAAGGTGATGCTTTTGCACTGAATGGAGAGGTGTGGTGCAGCGGCCAGGGCAACTGACTTCGGAGCACGGGGTTCACGGTTCAATCCCCAGCTCGGGGGCAGCTCAGCTCAGCACCATGGGACTCTGGGCAATAGCTCACTTAATTTCCACGACGGCCCCCAGCGCCTTGAGTCCCGTGAGGGTGAATAGTTCGCACTTTACAAATACGGATTTATATATATTTTATAATGTGACTGGGCATGATGAACACACACTAAGAGTTTGGCTAAAGTGCACCCCTGAGTTTGGCCACTTAAGGAGAGTGCCTGCTTGGGATTCTTGAGAATGATGAAAGGCGGGACAGTCCCTTACCAGAAAACATCCTGTGTGAATAAATAATTTACCTTGAGTTTCATCTCTGAATGCCTTTCTGCGAAACATCTGCGATGGCGCTAGAGCTCAGCACACTGGGGTCTGGGGCATACGTTGAAGGGTGGTACAAGAGAGAAAGTGCTCCTGTGAAGCCGTCTGGGCAAGGGGTGCCTCGCGGGAGTAAATGAAGCTGGCTGAGTCTTGAATTTCCAGCTGTTCAGTAGAGGGCACTTCTTCTTTTTTGGGAATTCTCCTCCAGGCGTATAAATTGTCCAGGCAAATTCCAAGGTTAGGCTTTTCCCTACATAAAATATATGCCAGGAAACCCCGCCTTTGGGTTCTGTCAAATTAGAGTGAAAACCAGCAGGGCTCTCTCAGAGCTACTAATGGCATTACCATGTGTAGTTGGCCACATGTCATGGCGACCACCCTTTGATCAGCCCGGGATCGTGGTAATTTTTGTCCACTTTCTGTCTCCGCCTGCTCCTTAATTCGCAAATATTTTATCAAATTATGATATTTTTTAGCCGCTGTGGTCAAGGCCAAGAGCTTTCTACCAACCACTGCTTTCCATGCATGGGCAAGGGATGACTGAGTCAGTTTTTCTCTATGTTGTCCCCTATGGCCTTAGAGACTTCAGCTTGCAATATTCTGCAGCAAATGTCTTCACAGTATCCACCTCTGGTATCTGGGTACCAGATGTATAACCCTGACGGTAACTATCACTGGGGCGCCTGCTGAGACTGTTACAGCCAATATACGAGCCTGTCATTGATCCCATGTGATCATCAAACAGAAGCTGATTTCTGTCCTAGTATATGTGCAGTGCACGGCTGAATAAAACACGTAACCCCTGTCGTTTGGGTGTAGTCTCCTCCACATATAGGTTAAGCCCAGATCCTTCAGGGCCATTAACCAGGCCACTGATTTTACCTTAGAGGAGCCCTGAGGCCAGACCTGTCACATTCCTGGGGCATTAGGAGGGTAAGGTCACCCTTAGGTGTCAGGAGACCCCTAGAGACCACATCATCTGTTCTGTGCCCACCACACCAATCACCAGCACAAACCTCTCCTTCCTATCCATGATGGACTTCATGATTATTTACTTGAGGACTGCGGGCCTCATTTATAAAGAATTGGAGTAGGGCAACGCTGCAAGTCTTCTTGCCTCACTACCCTCCCCAATGTGAAAGGGGAGGAATGCACCATATTTATGAAATACAGTGCATTCCTTTCCTTTACCCTGTGCTGGCGCACAATTTTCTGGAACTAAGAACTATGGTGCAAGGATGCCTCTGTTGCAGGCAGGATTGTTTTGTATGCAGGAAGGGTCCCCTTCTGGCACAAAAACAACCTTGAGAGGCATTCTCCTCTTTCTATGTGTGCTGCATTCTGCAGCACACATAGAAAGAGGAAAAAACGAAGAGAAATCAACATATTTCTCCTTATTACGCCTGCTTTGGGGAGGCTTAAGATTTTGGTGCTGCCCCAGGTTTATGTGATTAAGTAAATCTGGGGCAGCGTCAAAGTCCATGGGTGTTGAGTGGGAACACCCACCGCAACGCCCATGGAACGCCCCCCTGACGCAGAATAAGGTTAGGCAGCAATTTGCACCGCTTTGTCTTACTCCATATCGATGAGGCCATACAAAGCCACGCAGGGTGGATGTGCGTCGCCTCATAGATAAGATTGAGAGGCTTGCACCACCGGAGCGTCATAAAAAAAGACGCTCCGGTGGGAAAGCTTCTCATAACTAAACCCCACAGAGTATAGAAGAAACATCTGGCTTCAGGTTATGGTTGCACATGAAAGAGTATTAAAAATGTCTGTGAATCACTGTGTCACAAAGCCAGCAGTGGCGGCTCCTCTGCTAAGGCAGAGGAGCGTTGCCCCACTACTCTTAGGGCAGTGAAAAAGAGAAAAATAAAATGATAAGAACTATGTTATTATCATTTTATTTTTGCTACTGCGGGCGGGACTGGTGGCTCGGGGAGGAGGAGTGGTTTGGGCTCACTTAAGTGCGTATGACAGCTTGGCCAGCCGTCTTGGCCCGGCCAAACATTCATGCGCACTTTAAATATTCCCCACCAAGCTGTACTGCACAGCCTGGTGGCAGTGGCGTAATACCTACAGCCCCCACGGTTCCAGAGGGCCCCCTCAGCACAGTACTTGGCCCAGAGAGTGCCTTAAAGGGTCCGAAGGGGGGCCCTCCATGTACCTTGCAGGCGCCCTCCCAGGTTTCGTTATGCAAAACGCTGCATTGCAGCATTGTGATTGGCTCAGGGGAGCCTGTGTGCCTGGGTGCTTCCTGCAGCTTCTTCTGGACTGGAGTTAGAAAGAGAAGTAAAGCGGAGACGAGGAGCAGTGGCGGAAAAGGTGAGAACATTTTAATTTTATATTTTTCAACACCCCATCCCCCTGCCATCCCCGTTCCCTTCAAGGCACCACTGATCGCCAGGGGATTCTCCTAGCGTCAATGGTTGAGCCAGGTTGAACATTCATTCTTGGCTTAATAAAGAGGCTTCTGGTATCGGCCACGTGCCTGCTGAATTTTACTGCCATACATTCAGATGCAGGGGCAGGATCATGAGAGCGGATGCAGATGACCTTCAGAAAATATCAACATGGGAACATATTTCCAAATTAAGAGCTGATCTGAAGAACTGTAAAGAACAGAACCAGCTTTACAGCAAAAGCCTCTTGTGCATCAGGAACATTGTTGACCTGAGAGTAGCGCAATGTGATTTACTGAAGTGTTTGCAGCCAGAAGTCGCTCCCGACCAATCCAGCTGAACGTGTTAGGATGAGCAGAAGAGTAATTACCCTTCCTGGGCCTCCAAGCGAGGTTCCCATACCTGTGGCTGGAGCGTCGCTTGGGGACCACCGAAGATAACGCGTGCTGTGAAGAAAGCACGTAGTGTAACATTGACCCTCTGACCTGCATCTCTGTGGCCCTCGCCAAAGCACCGGAGAGCGCTCCTAATGAACTGCAAAGAGGAGGCATGATGGATTGTTACCTGCTAGAAGATTGGGTAATAATTAAAGCTGGGAGATGCAAGAGCGAGGAGAAGTCTCCTTACTGATGCAAATGAAGTGTTCTTCACATGCAGCCGTTCATCAGTCAGTAAAGGTTCTCCTCAGGCACTTACTGCAAGTAATGAGGTTTATGTTGAACTAATTACAAAGTTCTGTCCTAACATTCTCGAGCGAGCTCATTGATTTTTAAGTGCATTATAAACCTCCTCGTTTCTGTGCTTGCCCAATCAGTCTTGGAAGACCTGCAGTTTAGAAGATATTATTGCGCACCTGAGTGAATGTCGACTGCACATTAGGGTCTTAGTTATACGTTACTCAGCTCGGGTGAGGCAGGTCTGTTTCATTGTGTATATATTGATATTTGACGGTTGGGACTGCCAAAGAAATCGGTAGTCCGGTTTGCTGAATGCAGCAGGTCCTCGTGGAGGGGTCTGTGAAGGGGAGCCAGCCACTCCACTGTAAATTGTATCAAACGATTAAACAATTCTTACGTGGGCATATTAGAATGCCGAATTGAACACAGTTCACAAATGCTTTTTCACGGTTTATTCAACTTGCTTAGTCACTGTTAAGCGTTTCGGTCGCAGCGCAACCTTAACACATACGGCCAGATTCATGAAACGAAAATCGGCTCGCAAAGGGCCAGATTCTGAGAATCTGGCCCTTTGCAAGCGCAATTATTGCATTTGGGATTCATCATCCCAAATGCAACAATAGCTTTTATAGAATTCACAATTGTGCGAGGTATTGCATTTAAGGAATCTCTATTTGAGATTCCTTAAATGCAATTCATTAACCAATTTTAAATTGCGAATTCGCAATATTTGGCCGCTATTTACCACGAAGTCTGACTTCGTGGTAAATAGCGAAAAAATAGAAAAAAGCACTTTAGTGCATTTTTCTCAGTTGCATGTTACACACACACATGTCCTTTGGACATGTGTGTGCGCAACACCTGTGTAAATTTTCATTTCAGGGGTGCTACAGGGTGTCCTTTGGACACCCCTGGCACCCTTGAAATCGCATCCTTATTTGCGATTAGCAATTTGCTAATCGCAAATAAGGAAGATGTAGGAATCGCAATATTTTTTGCAATTCCTACATGAATCCCGTTTTGCAAGTCCTTAATAGCGATTCCTTATGAATCGCTATTACAGACTCGCAAAGCGGGACTATGATTAATCTAGCTGTTAAACTCAACAACCAAAATAAACAGCATGAAAAAGCATTTGGGGTCTGTGTTTAATTTGACCTTCTAATACGCCCATGTAAGGATTGTTTCATTGAGATATATATATATATATATTTTGGATTGATGCAATGACGGTAAAACCTGGAGCGCTCAGCAGCGGGTGCATGCGAGGGATCAACCGCAGATCCAAACTTTTTTTTAGACAAAAAAATAATTCGCAGCACTCAGGAATCAAAGATGACTGATTTATTTAGCAAACTCCCACAATCAGTCTGTCACACCGACGCGTTTCGGGCATGCGCCCTTTCTCACGGTGGGTGGCACTACTTTTGCCTCTGTTTTTAAAGGGCTATGCAATTCAAATGTTATCCCATGGAATTCTGGGATACATAGTTTTTAAACCGTATATCTTTACAGTGACACCTTACGTGACAGAAAACACATTGTTATTAAATATAATTCAGACACAGAGTTGCAAGTGTACTGCTAATTCACTCCATTGCATTTCAAAACATAAATTCTAGGTATAGTACCTTATGCATTTTCTAACTTATAATTATAAAGCAGAAACTTGCAAACATTTGGCCTTTGTCACCTCCACTTGGCATTTCAAGAATCATAACAATTATTAATTACTATAGGTATAGTACCAATATATTTATAACCTATATGTGTATTTTTGATCGAACTTAAACATAAATCCCAACAGTACTTTGTGTATATGTCCATTAACATTGTTGTCACTTAAGACACAGAGAGAAAAAAAGAAGAAAAAAAATGAGAAAAACATAGTGTTCTGATTTCCGATTTCAATTTATAGGTGTACAAAAAGTTCTTCATCCAGGTTCATCCCTTTCGGCGTCTTGGTTTTCATACGGATAATGTACCTAGACTCTAACTGACGTAATTTTAGTTTTCGGTCGCCCAGTCTTTCATTAGCTTCCATGTTATCAATTCCAAAAAAGCACATCTTTCTCCAGTCTCCTCCTTGGCAGTCAAGCATGTGCTTTGCTGTGGCGTATGTCAGGTCTCTGTTTTTCACCGCTCTTATATGCTCAAGCATCCTTTTCTTTAGGGTACAAATTGTGCTCCCTATATACATGTGTCCGCAATCACATTGAATTGCATATACAACATATTGCGTAGTGCAAGTTATTTTTGTCTTTATCTCTACCAATCGTCCTTCCGGGTCTCTGAAGGATTTGACATTTTTGCCGATTTTGCAAGCTTTACATCGTCCGCATTTGTTAAAACCCTTTTGTTGTTTTTCAAGCCAGTTGTTAGTTTTGTTACTTGGGCTTTCAAAATGGCTTCTCACAAGCATGTCTTTCAAAGAGGGTACTCTCCTGAATGTTAATTTTGGTTCCTTTCCTAATACTCTCTTCAAATCTGCATCCTGATTTAGTAGCGGCCAGTATTTTTGTATACACCCTCGTATTTTGTGTGCCTCTTTGCTATAGTTCAAAATCAACCTTGGTATTTCAGTTTTGTTGGTATTAATGGCTTGAGGTTTCTGTATTAAGATTTCCGACCTAGTTTTTTGCTTGATTTTTTCCATATTTCTCTGCAAAATTCCTTTTTTTGTACCCCCTGGCCTCCAATCTGGATGCACATTTGGTGATCTGAGAATTGGTTTCCTCTTCCTTGGAGCAATTTCTCTTCATCCTAACAAATTCTCCAAAATATTATTTATTACAGATTTTGGGTGAAAGCTACCGGCATGTAAGATGCTGTTTGTTGCCGTGCTTTTTCTAAAGAGTGTCGTATTGATCTGGTTGTTTTCAATATACACTGTAATATCCAAGTAGTCAATCCTACTTCTACTCGTGTTACAAGTAAAGGATAACCCTACATCATTTTTGTTCAATTTATTGAAGAATTTCTTGAAATCTGCTTTTGTTCCATTCCATATCAGGAAGAGGTCGTCGATGTACCTTGCCCAAAGCATTATTTTTTCCAACTCTCCTTGGTTCTCTGGTCCCCACGCTATCTCCTTCTCCCACCAACCCATGGTAAGGTTTGCATAGTTTGGGGAGAAGGAGACGCCCATTGCACATCCACATAGTTGTTGATAAATGTGATGATCGAAAAAGAAGATGTTATTGTTCAGACATGTTTTGATCAGGGTTAGTAACATGGCAGAATGTTGTAGTTGCGAGATATTCCTCTGTTTCAGGAAATAGGCACAGGCATTTAGTCCTATTGTGTGTTGAATCGATGTGTATAATGACACAACATCTATTGTCACTAATAGGAAGTCTGAGTGCTGCGAATTATTTTTTTGTCTAAAAAAAAATATATATATATATATATATATACATATACACATAGTCGCTTCACTCTCCTGAAGTTCGTACCAAGAAAGAAGCACTCCTGGGGGTTCCTTTACAAAACAAAAATCTGTTTATGTTTATTTAGGGTGTAAACATGACGAATTTTCGGCATCCGCCTTACTCAGAGTAAGGCGGATGCCAAAACGCGTCATGTTTGCTCCCTAAATAAACATAAACGATTTTTTGTAAAGGAACCCCCGGGAGTGCTTCTTTCTTGGTACGAACTTCAGGAGAGTGAAGTGACTATTTATTTTCGCGGATGCTCCTCCGCGATCAAAGCACCCGTCTGAGAGTGCGCTGGCAAGGTGAAATAGAGCGGATATATATATATATATATATATATATATATATATATATATATATATATATATATATATGAGGTATGTTGGATTCCCAACACCAGCAAACGCAGCAAGGCAGCCACGTACGCAAGCAGGAACCAGCGAGACCCTTGAAGGTGCAAAATTTTCTTTATTTAAATATAGCCCAGCACCAGTCCACCATAAAATATATATATAAAAAAATTTAACCCCCACTTCATCTTGACACCTGCTTGACAGACCACCCCGAAACTTTCCAAGCGCAACAAGAATCACTGGCACACAATTGTATTGGAACATTTTGTGAAGATTCGTCAACTGACATCAATCAAAGATATGGTGAAGTTAAAAAACGCTTTTTCAATGGAAACTAGGCCCTAACTATAGCTACCTACTGGTGACCCCAGTAGGTAATATATATATATATATAGATTGATAAAGGCTGCTGAGTCAGCCGAAACGCGTCTCGTTAGTCGCTGGGTCGGGGGAAACCCTTTTAAATAAAGAAGCTTTATCCTGCAGTCTTCGTGTGCGTGCCTTCTTCTTGTGGAGTAAGGATTACCTTGGATATATATATATATATATGTATATCACCAATGCTGATTCCCTTGTGAACATACCAGTTAGACCTGTCAGCCCTAGGGTTGTCTTACCCCGTTTTTTTTTTGCCCTTTCGCCCCATTTTTGCCACCATCTTTTTGTTTGACCTAGGTCTCTGGGCGCCTTACCACTGCTAAACAGTGCTGAGGTGCAGGTGCTTTCTCCCAATAACATGGCTGCCACAGGCCCCTGTCACTGCGGAGTGGCCATTGAATACACGCACTAGTAGTTAGGAACAGGCTGGGACATCCTGATACTGTATCTCTGCCGTCCCGCCTTTTTGTGTCATAGACCAACATGTGGAAGCTCCTGGAACCTTCCAGCCCTGGGAGGGTTATGCTTTGCCGCCTTTACAGGAGGGTCACCTGACCTAGCGGCATAAGAGGAAAGGAGGGAAAAATGACTGTCAGATGGGGCACCACTGGACCTGGGGGAACCTCTGCCGGAGAATAGGCGGTTGGGCCTAGGTGAGAAACCTACACTACTGGGACTGACTGAGCTTAGGCCCTGCTGTACCCAAGTTAGATGAGGGACTCTGCCAGCCTTCTGATCTTGCCCAGTGAGGGGTAACCCAGGGGACCTACTCCAGTGTGCTGCAGGGAACCATCCTGCCTTTTATGCCTGCCAACTCAACCCCCCCTTCTTCCCCTCAAAAACCTGAAACTGAGACCTGCCATTCAACCCCCAAGAGAGGCGCTGTGCCCATCAAGTGCTGTAAGGAAGAAGTGGACTGCCTGCGGTGAGCACTGCTGGGGGATCAACCAGGTACAGCGCTGTGACCACCTATTGCCATACTGTAAGAACTGTGCCCACCCAGCGCTACGGAGAAGGGATCTGCTGTCCCCCCAGCGCTGTGCTACTGAAGCGCTGTGCAGCCTCAAAGCGCAATTTGCCACATCACCGCCGCAGCCCAGGACTTGAGTGAACTGCCTTCTGTCCCTCCCAGCGCTGTGCTGCTGAAGTGTTGTGTGCCTCTCCACTTGCCAGAGCTCCCCCGCGCCGAATCTGCGAAAGGCTGTGTGTCTAAGATCACCGCCACGGCCCCCGGCGCCGCTGAGGGAGAAGCGCTGCAGCTGACAAATCATCGCCGCAGCCCCTGCGCCCTGAACTGAGGAGCGCTATTGACCCTGCCGATCACCGCCGCAGCCCGGTACCTGCGGGATACCGCTGTCCTGGTGTGCACTGTTGTCGAAGATCCCTGTGAGGTCTGGGGTGCTGAGGGCCCACAAGTCACCGCCGCGGCCCCCGAAGCCAGGGGAGGGCTGCCGCAGTATTGGAAGGACCCGCACTGGGCCGGAGAAGCCAGCGCGACCGTCATCACGTGATGGGGGCGCCGACCGCATCATCGGCCGCGCCCCCTTTGATGCCGCACAGCCATTGGCTGAGGCTGCCGCGCCCCCAGTGAGCCGCGCTGTGGTTGGCGGTTGCGGGCACGCCTCCTTGGAGCCGTGCCCTGATTGGCCCTGAGAAGCGGAAGAAGCCTGAAACCCCGAGGCCGGTCCAGGCCTCAGTGTGGGGGCTCCGAGAGGAGCGGGAGCTCCCCTGTCTCTCCCAGCTCGGCCGACCGTGTGAGGAGCCCGGAGGGGGAATAAATGAGCTGCTGGGGGCCCGCTTAGCCTGCACGGGCTCCCAAATAAAGATAGAAGCCTGCAACACAGGTAAACCCCCTGGGGGAGGGCCCCAATTAACCCCTTCTTCTCCTGGAACTGATAGGGCTGGGCCTACAGTGAATACAGAACTGCATTAGCAAGCGCTGGTATTAGCCCTAAGCCACAGGGGACCGGTGGTTGATGCTGTTCATCTGTTGCCCACCAAAGTTGTGTCAACCGTTCACCTAATGATCTTTGTGCTACGCTGAGGTTATATGAGAAAAGTTACCTCTGATATTCACAGGCTCAGGAAATGTTTTGATGTTATATGCATTCCCCTATAGTGTTACTTGATGACCCCGCTATAGGAAATGCTGTTGCCTAGACTGCCCCTAAACAGAGTTTTATTTTCATTGAATTAAGGTCGGAGAGATGCTAACCTCATTTGCCTGATTTATGGGAAGAGTTACTTACCTGAACCAATGAAATTAGATAAAGAGTCTTGATTTAAACTGCAACCTGGTGTGGTGTCATTTTATTGCGTGTGCATTCTTGAATCAGTGTGAGTGTGTGCTGCACCACTGCTTTGCACATTGCCTTCGGCTGCCTTCCTGCCTTGCGCCAAGCTAACGTGTCAGAAATGGTGACCCCAGTTCTAACAATACCTAAAGATTCTATGGGGGAGACAGAACAAGACCTGAGACGGGACCAGTGACATCATCACATAGGAAAATTGGAGGTCTCGGCACATCAATACCGTCAGTATTAGGTGAAGGCTTGTAGACAAGGTGATGGAAGATTAGATGGTGAGGGATAGAACAGTGCCTGGATAGATGGAGTTGACCTGGGAGGGGACAAAGATCAGATGAGGGAAGCAAGGGGGAGAGATTGTCAGACTGAGGTGCACATAGGGTTCTGGTGGCAAATGTTGACAGGAGCATGCTGAACAGAGCAAGCACCCAGACCAGGGATAGCAATGGAGCACTAATGGGGGGTTGCAGCAGGGAAGGGGTTAGAGATTTGCAGAAGGTCTAGAGGAGCTGAGTGTCACAGAGGGACGGCGACCATGAAGTGGGAATAAAGACCCAGAGACAGAGAGCAGGTGCGAAGAGCCAAATGCTACGCAGAAGAGGAGGACGGAAAGGTGAATGGACTGAGAGTAGGGACAATAGGTAGGAAGAAGGCAACCAATAGGATAGTGGATGGACGAGATAACTCACTGGACGCCTTCTTCATGAACATATGTGCTTCTATAAATGAGGCCTGCATTTAATGTGCAATTTTGGAACCTGCTGGTAACACCGCTAATTAGATCCCTCCAAAGGAATATCATCCCCACCCATAACCGCAGACAATCATTGCAGCAAAGTGCAAATAGATTATTTAATTGGTGAGGGTCATCCAAACAAAAAACAAGTAACATAACTTGGCAATACCTTGCTGCAGGTAGAGTAGTTTGATGGTCAATCGAGTTTAACTACAGTAATAAGCCCCTGGAGGGCCCGAAAGCCCCCTGGATACGTGCAGTGTTGCATTTCTATTGGGATTTGGCACCTGCTTACCCTGAAAATAGCCAGGGCCATTGGAATTATGCGATTTTGAGGCTCTGGCATTTGTGCATAGTTATGAATTTGCCGCATTTGCCTTATAATACATCATCTGCTGCATAAATTGTAGATTTTAACAAAGAAAGTTGTTTCTAGCTCTTACAGATCACAAGTTCCTAAAAATGCAGTGAAAGGTGTTGCCATGTAATGAAGGGCTGGTCACAAAGGTTGACTGATCATCTCTCAGTTGCTTATTGTGTATTTGTAAGTTAAACTGTAACTAATTAGCTGGAACCTCTACCCAGAGAGTGTTAACATGTGCAAAAGGTGCAAAAGAATGATGTAAACTCTATCATAAAATGGGTTGAATTACACTGTATAATTTCCTTTTTCTTGCCGCATAATTTAGTGAACCCTGCTGCATAATTTGGTCCTCCCCAGCCGCATAATTTCAGTAGCCTTGACTATAGCTAATGGCACTACGCATTCTGAAGAGATGCTTTCACAAGTGTCATGCAAATGGGATTAAAGTGAACATGGTGCTCTGTTTCAGAAGACATGCACTTTCGAGAGAAGCTTTTAAACAATAATGGGAAAAGAATATAAAGAAACTCAAATATTACTGTCCAAAATTACTTTCGGTTTACCGCATCGTTTGGGTTTTGGAGGGTACTTCAATAAGTTGTAGCGACTGGCACCTTTGTAGCAGCAAAGTCGTTGATGCTGTAGGGCACGTTATTTAGGGCGAGGAAGGCCTGTGTGTGCCCTTGTGAGGTGTCTGCGTGTTTTTGCTAAAACATCTACAGAATGCGGTTTTCTGGATTTTACAGCTCTTTATAAATTGAAATGTTATCGTGACTAGTGTGAATGTCTACAGACTAGCATAAAACATAATGCAAATAAAGTATGTCCTTAAATAACGTGGCAGCATAGGGGAAACAATGGACGGCAAGGCTTCCTTTGGGTTCCACTTTCGCAATCAAATTACCAAGATTTCGGCTTTTTACAAAGAAGACGAGGTCTCTACTACTGGGGCACTCTCCAAAGGGTGCCAGGGCTCCCCGACACTTACAGAATTAAGAATGTGCCGATTCTGTTAAAACTGGAAACATCTAGACTTGATTCACATCAGAGGCAGATTATAAATGAAACCAAAGTGATGGTTGTAAAATCAACTATAGAGTGAAAACTGGTGCTTGTTATTATCTTGCACTCTAAACCTTGATGCAGGGGTCTAATGCTTTGCATCCGATATATTATGATGGTAGCATGCAATACACTGATAATGGCAGCAAAAGCGGCCGCGTGGCGTGCCCTGCCCCGTGTGTATGCGTGCAACGCTTCAGCGATGACAAGTGAGCACGCTTCAAAGGCGACAGGCACACAATACACTTTAATGACATCAGGCGCATAATGTTCCAACATTGTCAAGCGTGCAGCGGTCCAAGGCTGACAGGCACGGCACAGACTGTCCTCTGAGGGCACGTGCGCTTCTCTCACATGGAGCCCTGCGCTGCACAGCGTCCAACATGGCCTCCCCAGGCTGCCTGTGTGTTTGCATTTTGTAACACTGAAGAACTGTCAAGTCTTTAGCCCGATCTTTTGTTCTAGCACTACTTTTAGCTCCGAATTTCATCATGGGCATTTTAAGGTCTGGTTGACAGTGCAGCTATCTGTTTACCTACTATTACCAGTTCTTTAAAATGCATACAGGGCAGGCTTTGGCTCCCCCTAGATGACTAGTCCCCTCTCACCTTAGGCTATTGGCTGTTTGGTGTGTCATTCTGGCTTCTAGCAAGGTCTTCCATTCAACATGGCAAGTGGCAACATAGCCTTAAGCTCTGCCACTCGAACCCAGATCATTTTATGTTTTATTGTGCTACCCTTGGAATCATGAAAATCATTTTGAATCCAAAAGAACAAGTTTTCATTGTAAGACTGGACACAGTAGTAAGAATCACTTACAATTAGAGTAGTAACACTTGGATCTGCGTACTCCAAAGCTAGTAAGAGAGCACGAAGCTCTGCCAATTGTGCGGTGCAATCGCCCAGGGGCAACGTGTGTACCTCCCTGGAAATGAACTCATCATTCAACATAGCACCGACCACAATGGCGCATGCGGAAACGTAGGCATGTTTAGAGCCATGCGCAACCTGCGCCGACCCATCAGTGTAAATGATGCAATGGAAGTCCTCCAAAGGTCGCATCGCCAGAGGAGCAGGATGAACGAATTCATACTGCAAGTACTCCTGCGACCGTAAGGAAGCGTCAAAAATAAACATGACATCCGAGGATGACAATGACGCAGCCCACTGAATCCACCGAGGGTGCAAAGCCTTTGAATTTGGTACACTGGCTTTCGTGACTGCCTCCAAATGAGGACAGGGTGTTACCACTAGCATGCGTTTCCCCTGTGACAGAGCTCGTTCCTTTAGAATAGCCATCTGTACAGCAGTTAAAACCTTTTCTACGGTGGGAAACCGCATCTCAGCCGAGGTGTACAAGTGTGACTTGTAAGCAATAGGTACTGTGTCACCTTCATTAAAAGTGAGGTATGTGAAACCCACCGTCCCAGGAATTATTCTTATTACCAGGTTGGTGTGGTTATCACGAGTCAGTAAATATTTAGAAGCGAGCAGATCAGCCTGCAAGGATTGCAAAATGGCTGAATGCTCAGGCAGCCAGCATGATTTTGAGAAAGTTGGTTGTATCAAAGCATACAGAGGCTTGATACGCTGGGCATATTCCGGAATGTAAGTCCTACCGAAATTCAAAAAGCCCAGTAAAGACTGTAATTTTTTCAGTGTTGTTGGAGCGCGCAATTGTGCGCACTTCTCTAAGAAGTGAGGAGCCAAACCTCTACCTTCATTGTTGAGCTCATAGCCCAAAAACAACACTGTGTGTTCTGCAATGTGCGATTTTGCAAAGTTGAATTTGTAACCCATGTCTGCGAAGTTGCAAACAAGAGAATTTACACGACACAGATGCTCCCAAATATCGTCGTCTGTGAGATATATGTCATCCACATACGAAAAAGCATCAGGGTCGAGTGCCTCCAGAATAGAGACAATTCGAGCGGTAAATATACCAGGACTATTCTTGTAGCCCATTGGAAGACGCCGGAATTGTTTTTGGACTCCAGCGCTCGTAAAACTGGTCCATTGGGAGCTAAAGCTGTCCAATCTGTGGGCATAAAAACCATTGGATATGTCAAGCGTTGTCTTGAAACGCTTACGCACGAGACTATCCACTAGGGCAGAGCCGTGAGTATTCTGTACTGCACAGTTACGGCAATGCGAGTTTAAATGCCGGTAATCCAAAACCAAACGATATGATCCGTCAGGTTTGTTCACAGTAAAAAGGGGATTATTCATCGGTGACACACACGTTTCAATAACTCCCTGATATTCCAATTGTTCAAGGATTTCCGCGACGGAAGATTTTGCTTCACGCCGTATGGGATATTGAGGTTGAGGCTGCGGCTGAGACCGCAACGGAATTTCGTGGCAAGGCGACAATTTATCCCAACCACATTGGTTACGGTACAGAGCCGGCGCGAGAGCCCGAGCCCACTCTTCTGCAAAATGCTGCGCATGCTCTTTCGAGACAGTGTTCGCGAAACTGGGTAGGATCACCTCCTCCCCTCGCGGCGCCGCGAGCACAAAAGGTGGGGGCCAGTCAGCCTCCGAAAGTAAAATATCATATGTAGAAGACAGATTCTCCCAAAATACACCTTTAACGGTACGCTGTATGTCACCTTCAATTAACAGGACAATTTCATATAGTCTTTCAGGGGGAGCAAGTCTCGTATCCGCTGTTTCTATCACAACGTAGACATCAGTCGCTGTCACCCTCAGTAGTGGACGCAGCGCCTCTCTGACTATGGTTATCTCCGCCGCGCTGTCCAGCAAGGTCAGAGCCCACGTCAGATTCCGAAGCCGCGTTCTCACTATCTGTGGCATATCGATGCGCTGTTAAGGCTGCGACTTTCTTTTTCGCAAACTGCGGACGCCTAGGCGTAGAATCCTCCTGCTTCACTGCGCCGTCCGTCTGGCGGGACTGACCACGTCCTTGTTGGCCACCACGTCCACGTCCACCCCCTCCTCCTCCACCGGTCTTCGGGGCCGATGTGTCCTGAAAGGAACGAGGAGAGCGTTGATCAGAACCCTGAAAAGGATCAGGCGATTTAATCATCGCGCGGTCGCGCAAATCATAAACTTTTTCGGGTGGCGCAGGAGATTGTATCGCAGGAAAAGTACCCTGAGTCTGCATTGTCTGCTTCCCCTGTGTCTGTTTTTTAGGCCAATTTTGTTTCTTGGACTTGGGCTGGGCATCTGTCACTGCAGATTGTCCCTGTGGTTGTTTTTTCTCTTTAACTGGAAAATATTTTAGACCTCTACTTGTGCGGCCAATTGTTTTATAAGCGGCCACCACAATCTTTGCTAACTGGCGGGGTTTGTCGGCATCGGGTAGAGCAGCCAAAGCATTCGACACCTGAAAGTTAACTGCATCTCCTTTAACATTGGAGAGAATGAGATCACTTACAATCTCAAAAGAACCACACAGGCGCATACCCAATTCAACCGCTGCCTCTGGACCGTGATCATTCTGAACACGTCTAACGATTTCAGGCAGGGCAGTCATAGACGGGGTGCCGAAGCACCTTGTATAAACTGCCGCAAATGTTTTTCCCCAGCTGTCACAGTCAGCAAGTTCAGGAGTAATATCCTTCGGTAGAGTAATCGTTAACATTCTATGTTTATCAGCAGGAGTAGAATTCGGAAAAACCGCCTCCAGTTGATCAAACTTCTCTGCTAGCCAGAATGGGAAGTCATCGTTGTCAACAGGACGCGCACCAAAAACCGAATTTACCATCACTGGATTGAGACGCATTCCGCCTCGTTCCATGGGAGCGGCCGCACCCCCCTGGGGACCACCAGGAAGATGTCGACCGATGTATTGCACTAAAGCACGAATCACGGAAATGGAAACTACATGCAGCCTGCGAATTTCTGCCAGGGTGCAAGCCCCGTGATTCGGGTGCGGGGTAAAGCCACCCAACGCAGGCCAATTAGTACCTGGAATTGAGAGTGGACCTAACCTCGCACGGGACAAAGAGTGGGGGAGGGCGCCATCAAACCAAACTCGATGCTGCCAATGATCAATAGGTATTTCCAATGCCCTGTATGGCGTATATTCAGCCGGGACATCCGAGGCGGTGTAGGAGTGGAACAAACCAGAATTAGCGTCCACAGCCGGAAACGTAACCCAAGAGTAAAACAACTCGTAAGGAAACGCCGGATCTGCACTTACCACGAAAATCACAGCCATCCCATCTACTGGGACTTGGTACGTCTGAAGATGGTTGCGTACCGCTACGCGACTATGCTGCGCAATAGCCACCGCTGCCGCCATTACAGAATTGGAAACAAGAAAACACAAAGAATACTTTGTAGCACAACTGGGAAGTAAGTCAAAGAAACCGTTTAAGTAAGAATCAAGCTTGAATAAAGACCTATTTCAAAAAATAGGTAGGTTTCACCAACACCCCGTTTTCCGGAAACGGACGTGAAGGGGTTAAGGCATGAACGATAAACTACTCGAGTGTCATGATATAAGACCACCGAAACCGTTGGGCGCCATGTTGCAGGGTTTCTGTACTCACACAGAACTGTGCACAGAGGAGTGGAACCTCGGCAAATTAGGATGTCCCAAAACTTACCTTAGCAACCAACTCACCCCTTACCGAGCTAGCTACAGTGTCTCATTGGACATATCAAACTCCCAATGTTTAGACAAACCAGAACATGAACTTACAGTACCTCAGGGTACGGGGGACTCATGAACACTCTTTCGTTATATTATCATTACAAACCAGAACATGGAGTAAAGAAGACACATGTGCATTTGAAATGTTTATTTACTAATGCCGTCTTCTCAGGCGCAGTATCTTTGATAATACAAGTATACTTATTATCAGTAGCAAAATTATCAGCATAGTTACTAAGACATAAAAAGCGAATGGGGACAGCATGTTAACATGCTGTAATGAATAAGAGTTAACAACACTTATATCTCACCCTCCCTAACACATATATTATATTATTAGCTAAGAAGGTCTCTTTGGGTTGTTTTAGGGCGGGCCCATACCTTAGTGTCCTAGCATGAAGGAATCACATCAGCATACACCAGCTCTCTCTGCATGTGCACCGCATCAAGTGTGTTAACAATTCTCGTGCAAAGCAATATCAATCCCGCCTCAAGCCCAAGTTGGCAAAGGCTGCACTTGTGTTATGACTATGAAGGCGTGGAGATCAGACCTCATAACAATTCCATATCGAGTTGCTCCTGAAACTTCAGCACTCTCCGTGCAGACATGTTTTATTAAACAAAGCAGATATCAGAGCAATAACATATTATTCTCACATTCACCACGGCAAACTACTAGGTTGAAAGCTAAGTCAACAAATAAGGGTCGTGTGCAGAAGTTGCAAGAAAGGAAAAAATGGCGTTTAAATCTCAAACGTACCTATGCTAACTTAACACGATATAGGGATATATAGGAGCTATACAACAGTAGGCGGGACAGTTTTAAATTTGAAAAGTACACTTAGTTATCACAGTGTTGGTATTTTAAAGTCTTTTAACTCCAATATGAATTCTGTGCCAAAGGTGATTCTGGTTTGCTACTTTTTGCCTCACGTTCCCAAACCCAAGAGCCTCACATTGCCAAACCCAAGATCCTCACGCACGCTTACAAAGCCCTGCACGAACTCAGACCTCCCTACATCAACCATCTACTGAACTTCCAACAACCAGCTAGACACCTGCGCTCCTCTTCACTGGCCCTCCAAACTCCCCAGCATCCATTGCAGCCGCAGCTGTGGCCGCTCCTTCTCCTACATCGCTGCCAAGACCTGGAATGACCTTCCCCTTTCAGCCCCGTACTGCATCCTCGCTGGCAGACTTCAGAAAGGGACTCAAGGCCTGGCTCTTCGACGGAGACACAGCGCCCAGCTATCCCTAGGGGTGACAGTGTTGCGCTCTACGAATGCTGTTTGATTTATTGATAGAAACCTAGGAGCCTGATTTAATCGGGTAAACATAATTTGTGTATGCAACAAATGTAAACAGCATTTCTGACTGCATATGTTTATATTCAGTGGCCCATTAAAGCCAAACCTGCTCACTGCCTTTGCCAATGTTTTTTGTATTTACTGATACTGTCCCTATCTCCATGAGTTTCTGTGCATTTACTGTGCTTACGTGATGGAAAATTTCCAATGCACTAAGCAAATCACCTTTGCCTACCCACATCTCTGACAAGAAAATGTATATTCCTGGGACCGGAGTCCATTAAGACTAACACCCACCATGGCGAGAGTTGCGAGACCCTAATTCTGGCTTTGTCAGGAATGGCCCACAGGCACAGTTTGTAGTCGAGGGATGGAGGGGCGAGGATGTAAATTGGTGGGGAGCACAGGGATGAACATGCCTGTCTGCATGTCACATCTTCAGTACTATAGCCGCCTGTGCAGCCGTCAACTTTGGTAAATTTGATAACCTGCATAAGACTCTATAGCTCACTTAGTCCCTTTTTCTCACGTTGAGAAAAGAGAGGCCCAGGAGGAGATAATCTCTTCCTAATCACATCAACAGGAGAAGGGAACTTTTGTTTTTTTGAGTCCATATACCCATCCCTTTTCCAAAGAAGGGTACCTCCCACATTACCTTAAGATTATCTAAACCTATGCCATAAGGCAGGCATGCCTAAAGTAGATCTAGGAAGGCAAGATTCAACCCATATTTTCAAAATATCCTTTTAAGATGAAATAACAAAAAAAAGAGCCCCTCCGAGCACACAATAGTCAAAATCGAGTGTCCAATAAATCCGTCTTCTTAATATGTGGAGGTTCAGTCAGAATATTCAGGGATGTAGTCTTCCAAATTGTTTATTTCAAATCCAATGAAAACAGCTCCAAAATAAACAGCCAACACGTGTTTCGTCTCGCTAAATATAGCAATCGACTTCTTCAGGGCTGCAACCCAAATAACAGTATATGAGTATAACTAAGATGTTAATTGCAACACAATTTACCCCAACTATTATAAATCATAATTCCATAAAAGTTATACATCCACAAGCCAATGCCAGTCTCAGAGGGAAGAGTAGAGGGGCAGTACCAAGTTCCAAGAAATTTGTCACCCAAAGTATGTGCTCACAGTATATGTAATCTATAATTCCTCATATAACAAGAGCTACCAACCTTATATTCCATATAATCTTCAATGTAATGTTCCTAAACGACATATAATCCACCACACTAGAATATGTTCTCACTCAAAATCAATCTGTCAAGTCCCTATAACAAATCAAACAACAACAATCGTTTTCCAAAATAAGTGATAATTCACTCATACCTGCTAACGTAAAACGATCCAACGTAATATAGTATCCACCCACCATCTAGTTGACACTCCATCCAATATGTACAAGTACCTCCATACTAACAAGTACACTCCCAGGTCCCACCAAGCTACTATCTCCCTTGTTCAGATTATCCTGTTTAAGACACATATCGTCAAATTGCTCACCTTAGTAAATCTTCCCATTCCCAAACTCGAGAAGTGCGCAATCACACCCCTCGTCTAGTCTCCAAAATCATAATACCTAAAATAAACCAAATGCGCAATAATATAGTTACCACGTCATGCTCCCACCTAGCCTGTACGCCTGTAACAGCATGACTACCGATCCCAGCTCACCTTCAAAATAGTCAGTTTCTTGACAGAAATACAATATCCTCGAGTATTCAAATCCGAATGTATCCACAATAATCGCTTCACGAGTACGTGTTCTGCAAGTTACAAGAGCCCGGTTAAATTAAATCAATCCATCACGGATACTCCCAATTCCATCATAGTATCGCACAGCACTCGTAACTCACCGAGAGTGTTCAGCAGCTCCCCCGCAAAGTGACGCCGGTGTGCTACTCAGGCGCCATCTTAGATTGGTATTAAATACTATTCCTTTGTATGCGCCATCTTAGACTAGTGTTTCAACACATGCTTCTAAAAATAGCAAAATTTGTCTCTACTGGACCTATTATACATTTCACATCATCTAAATCCCTCAGATTAACGCGTACACAGCCACAATAACCAAACATCTCACAAGTCCCCTGAGTATGATCAACTCGCGTAATATCGCGATACTTGTTAATTTCCCATGTAAGAATCTCATCCCGTAGTTTGCACGCTAGATTCATTAGTAGTCCTCTTCCTAGAATAACAAACACATGCACGCGTCACTTTCCGTTAGCAAAAATGCCGTCATATCTAAGTTACTAAGGTACGGTATCCAACTACACAAAAGAGTCAAAATGTAAGATAAAAGTAGATGAAAATATAAATAGTTAAATACAAGTATGTGAGCTGGGAAATCCCTATATTGTATCCAACAATTCGAAATTAATAAACCAATCATTTTAACGAGTACAACCACTCATATCCAAAGCATGCAATCCGTCTATATTACTAATACAGCTCGGAAAACTTGCATCCTTAAATAATACATAGTCTTGTAGGACTTGGTGGAGGTCGATGCTTATAACTATAATCAGACCCTGTCCTCACATCCAATCAGGTATAGGAGACCATGTTCTATGTAATAAAAATAAAAAGGAGAAAAATAATACGATAGGGGATTACAAAAGAGAAGTAAAAGAAAAACAAGAGTGCCAACCAAAGAGAGAACAAACGTGAGGCACCATAAAGTAAAGATGATACAATCTCATCAATCATACAAGCTTCCGAGGACCGGTTTCTGGCATTCCAGCCGTCTTCAGCCTGGCTTGCTTGAATCCAGTGGCAAAGTGAGCAAGGGACTCATGTCTGAGGGTATGCTTTATTCCGGTCCAGGGAAGACATGGCTTGGCAGTTCGGGCTGGACTGTTCCCATGAGGCACAGGGTCAGACTGATTTGCATATAGCCATGTCTGAACTGGGGTGGCAGAGTGGGCTAAAGAACGGTGATGGATTAAACCCAGATCTTTTGACTGGGTGTGAGTGTTTGATTGATTCAGATGCTCCGTCCATCACCACCCCCTTTTGTACCGCTTTTGGCCACCATATGTGTGGCAGGGTATGCTCAGACGTGAGTCCCTTGTTCACTTTGCCACTGGATTCAAGCAAGCCGGGCTGAAGACGGCTGGAATGCCAGAAACCGGTCCTCGGAAGCTTGTTTCCGGTCCAGGGAAGACCTGGCTTGGCAGTTCGGGCTGGACTGTTCCCAAGAGGCACAGGGTCAGACTGATTTGCATATAGCCATGTCTGAACTGGGGTGGCAGAGTGGGCTAAAGAACGGTGATGGATTAAACCCAGATCTTTTGACTGGGTGTGAGTGTTTGATTGATTCAGATGCTCCGTCCATCACCACCCCCTTTTGTACCGCTTTTGGCCGCCATAAGTGTGGCAGGGTATGCTCAGACGTGAGTCCCTTGCTCACTTTGCCACTGGATTCAAGCAAGCCGGGCTGAAGACGGCTGGAATGCCAGAAACCGGTCCCCGGAAGCTTGTTTCCGGTCCAGGGAAGACATGGCTTGGCAGTTCGGGCTGGACTGTTCCCATGAGGCACAGGGTCAGACTGATTTGCATATAGCCATGTCTGAACTGGGGTGACAGAGTGGGCTAAAGAACGGTGATGGATTAAACCCAGATCTTTTGACTGGGTGTGAGTGTTTGATTGATTCAGATGCTCCGTCCATCACCACCCCCTTTTGTACCGCTTTTGGCCGCCATAAGTGTGGCAGGGTATGCTCAGACGTGAGTCCCTTGCTCACTTTGCCACTGGATTCAAGCAAGCCGGGCTGAAGACGGCTGGAATGCCAGAAACCGGTCCTCGGAAGCTTGTTTCCGGTCCAGGGAAGACATGGCTTGGCAGTTCGGGCTGGACTGTCCCCATGAGGCACAGGGTCAGACTGATATGCATATAGCCATGTCTGAACTGGGGTGGCAGAGTGGGCTAAAGAACGGTGATGGATTAAACCCAGATCTTTTGACTGGGTGTGAGTGTTTGATTGTTTCAGATGCTCCGTCCATCACCACCCCCTTTTGTACCGCTTTTGGCCACCATATGTGTGGCAGGGTATGCTCAGACATGAGTCCCTTGTTCACTTTGCCACTGGATTCAAGCAAGCCGGGCTGAAGACGGCTGGAATGCCAAAAACCGGTCCTCGGAAGCTTGTTTCCGGTCCAGGGAAGACATGGCTTGGCAGTTCGGGCTGGACTGTTCCCAAGAGGCACAGGGTCAGACTGATTTGCATATAGCCATGTCTGAACTGGGGTGGCAGAGTGGGCTAAAGAACGGTGATGGATTAAACCCAGATCTTTTGACTGGGTGTGAGTGTTTGATTGATTCAGATGCTCCGTCCATCACCACCCCCTTTAGTACCGCTTTTGGTCGCCATAAGTGTGGCAGGGTGTGCTCAGACGTGAGTCCCTTGCTCACTTTGCCACTGGATTCAAGCAAGCCGGGCTGAAGACGGCTGGAATGCCAAAAACCGGTCCTCGGAAGCTTGTTTCCGGTCCAGGGAAGACATGGCTTGGCAGTTCGGGCTGGACTGTTCCCAAGAGGCACAGGGTCAGACTGATTTGCATATAGCCATGTCTGAACTGGGGTGGCAGAGTGGGCTAAAGAACGGTGATGGATTAAACCCAGATCTTTTGACTGGGTGTGAGTGTTTGATTGATTCAGATGCTCCGTCCATCACCACCCCCTTTAGTACCGCTTTTGGTCGCCATAAGTGTGGCAGGGTGTGCTCAGACGTGAGTCCCTTGCTCACTTGGCCACTGGATTCAAGCAAGCCGGGCTGAAGACGGCTGGAATGCCAGAAACCGGTCCTCGGAAGCTTGTTTCCGGTCCAGGGAAGACATGGCTTGGCAGTTCGGGCTGGACTGTTCCCATGAGGCACAGGGTCAGACTGATTTGCATATAGACATGTCTGAACTGGGGTGGCAGAGTGGGCTAAAGAACGGTGATGGATTAAACCCAGATCTTTTGACTGGGTGTGAGTGTTTGATTGATTCAGATGCTCCGTCCATCACCACCCCCTTTTGTACCGCTTTTGGCCGCCATAAGTGTGGCAGGGTATGCTCAGACGTGAGTCCCTTGCTCACTTTGCCACTGGATTCAAGCAAGCCGGGCTGAAGACGGCTGGAATGCCAGAAACCGGTCCTCGGAAGCTTGTTTCCGGTCCAGGGAAGACATGGCTTGGCAGTTCGGGCTGGACTGTTCCCATGAGGCACAGGGTCAGACTGATTTGCATATAGCCATGTCTGAACTGGGGTGGCAGAGTGGGCTAAAGAACGGTGATGGATTAAACCCAGATCTTTTGACTGGGTGTGAGTGTTTGATTGATTCAGATGCTCAGTCCATCACCACCCCCTTTTGTACCGCTTTTGGCCGCCATAAGTGTGGCAGGGTATGCTCAAACGTGAGTCCCTTGCTCACTTTGCCACTGGATTCAAGCAAGCCGGGCTGAAGACGGCTGGAATGCCAGAAACCGGTCCCCGGAAGCTTGTTTCCGGTCCAAGGAAGACATGGCTTGGCAGTTCGGGCTGGACTGTTCCCAAGAGGCACAGGGTCAGACTGATTTGCATATAGCCATGTCTGAACTGGGGTGGCAGAGTGGGCTAAAGAACGGTGATGGATTAAACCCAGATCTTTTGACTGGGTGTGAGTGTTTGATTGATTCAGATGCTCCGTCCATCACCACCCCCTTTTGTACCGCTTTTGGCCGCCATAAGTGTGGCAGGGTATGCTCAGACGTGAGTCCCTTGCTCACTTTGCCACTGGATTCAAGCAAGCCGGGCTGAAGACGGCTGGAATGCCAGAAACCGGTCCTCGGAAGCTTGTTTCCGGTCCAGGAAGACATGGCTTGGCAGTTCGGGCTGGACTGTTCCCATGAGGCACAGGGTCAGACTGATTTGCATATAGCCATGTCTGAACTGGGGTGGCAGAGTGGGCTAAAGAACGGTGATGGATTAAACCCAGATCTTTTGACTGGGTGTGAGTGTTTGATTGATTCAGATGCTCAGTCCATCACCACCCCCTTTTGTACCGCTTTTGGCCGCCATAAGTGTGGCAGGGTATGCTCAGACGTGAGTCCCTTGCTCACTTTGCCACTGGATTCAAGCAAGCCGGGCTGAAGACGGCTGGAATGCCAGAAACCGGTCCCCGGAAGCTTGTTTCCGGTCCAGGGAAGACATGGCTTGGCAGTTCGGGCTGGACTGTTCCCAAGAGGCACAGGGTCAGACTGATTTGCATATAGCCATGTCTGAACTGGGGTGGCAGAGTGGGCTAAAGAACGGTGATGGATTAAACCCAGATCTTTTGACTGGGTGTGAGTGTTTGATTGATTCAGATGCTCCGTCCATCACCACCCCCTTTAGTACCGCTTTTGGCCGCCATAAGTGTGGCAGGGTATGCTCAGACGTGAGTCCCTTGCTCACTTTGCCACTGGATTCAAGCAAGCCGGGCTGAAGACGGCTGGAATGCCAGAAACCGGTCCTCGGAAGCTTGTTTCCGGTCCAGGGAAGACATGGCTTGGCAGTTCGGGCTGGACTGTTCCCATGAGGCACAGGGTCAGACTGATTTGCATATAGACATGTCTGAACTGGGGTGGCAGAGTGGGCTAAAGAACGGTGATGGATTAAACCCAGATCTTTTGACTGGGTGTGAGTGTTTGATTGATTCAGATGCTCCGTCCATCACCACCCCCTTTTGTACCGCTTTTGGCCGCCATAAGTGTGGCAGGGTATGCTCAGACGTGAGTCCCTTGCTCACTTTGCCACTGGATTCAAGCAAGCCGGGCTGAAGACGGCTGGAATGCCAGAAACCGGTCCTCGGAAGCTTGTTTCCGGTCCAGGGAAGACATGGCTTGGCAGTTCGGGTTGGACTGTTCCCATGAGGCACAGGGTCAGACTGATTTGCATATAGCCATGTCTGAACTGGGGTGGCAGAGTGGGCTAAAGAACGGTGATGGATTAAACCCAGATCTTTTGACTGGGTGTGAGTGTTTGATTGATTCAGATGCTCAGTCCATCACCACCCCCTTTTGTACCGCTTTTGGCCGCCATAAGTGTGGCAGGGTATGCTCAGACGTGAGTCCCTTGCTCACTTTGCCACTGGATTCAAGCAAGCCGGGCTGAAGACGGCTGGAATGCCAGAAACCGGTCCCCGGAAGCTTGTTTCCGGTCCAGGGAAGACATGGCTTGGCAGTTCGGGCTGGACTGTTCCCATGAGGCACAGGGTCAGACTGATTTGCATATAGCCATGTCTGAACTGGGGTGACAGAGTGGACTAAAGAACGGTGATGGATTAAACCCAGATCTTTTGACTGGGTGTGAGTGTTTGATTGATTCAGATGCTCCGTCCATCACCACCCCCTTTTGTACCGCTTTTGGCCGCCATAAGTGTGGCGGGATATGCTCAGACGTGAGTCCCTTGCTCACTTTGCCACTGGAATCAAGCAAGCCGGGCTGAAGACGGCTGGAATGCCAGAAACCGGTCCTCGGAAGCTTGTTTCCGGTCGGTCCAGGGAAGACATGGCTTGGCAGTTCAGGCTGGACTGTTCCCATGAGGCACAGGGTCAGACTGATTTGCATATAGCCATGTCTGAACTGGGGTGGCAGAGTGGGCTAAAGAACGGTAATGGATTAAACCCAGATCTTTTGACTGGGTGTGAGTGTTTGATTGATTCAGATGCTCCGTCCATCACCACCCCCTTTTGTACCGCTTTTGTTTGTAGAGCCTGATCTGATAGCAGGTTGCTTTCTAAGAGATAAGAGCACCAGGCGCATTACAGCTTTATCAGTTCCCCTCTCCTGCCAATGCTGTTCTAAATTCCTTATGAAGTGGCCTTTGTTTATCAGACAGCAGCTCACATGAGCTCTGAATATAAGCTCATGGGGATGATCCATCTTTGTAACCCTAGCTCTCCATTGCTCCTTCTTTCTGTCCTGCCTTTCTTCTTTACCTTCTTTTCTCCTTTGTTTCTTTGTTTGTTTGTTTCTTTCTTTCTTTCTTTTCTTTCTCTCTTTTTCTTTGTCTTTTTTCTTTCGTTCCCAGTTTCAAGAGGTGGGCAATAAGTAGGAGCTGACTGCTAGCTCATTCATCGGATCCTCCCCTGCCTTCCGCGGGAGCCCTGGCTGAAGCCCTAACAATTTTAAAACTTTAGTGTTTAACTTGTGTTCTTATTTTAATTAAAGACCTACATTCTCCATCCTCGCAGGGACCTTTCCTTGCTTAGTTTCTTCTGCGCAGCCAAGGCAGTCGCTGCAGCGGGTTGAGGCTCTGTCGCTCGCCGTCATCGGCGACCCGCCCCCCGAGCCACGCCCACTCCCACCTGGCCACGCCCACCTTGGGTTCAAAAGTAGGAGCTGACTGCTAGCTCGTTCATCGGATCCTCCCCTGCCTTCCGCGGGAGCCCTTGCTGAAGCCCTAACAATTTTAAAACTTTAGTGTTTAACTTGTGTTCTTATTTTATTTAAAGACCTACCATCCTCCATCCTCGCAGGGACCTTTCCTTGCTTAGTTTCTTCCGCGCAGCCGAGGCAGTCGCTGCAGCGGGTTGAGGCTCTGTCGCTCGCCGTCATCGGCGACCCGCCCCCCGAGCCACGCCCACTCCCACCTGGCCACGCCCTGAACGGCCCTATAAATCATGTGCTTCCCCCGTACGCGCAGCAGACGGGCGCAGCAGGCGCGCCGTTTGCGCGCCAAAGGCGCGCCTAAGGCAAGCCCGTCTGCGCCCGTCTGCGCCCGTCCGCGACGGGCCGGGACCAGGGCCCAGAGATGCTGCCCCTTCTATCATCTATTCCCCTGCTTCGCTCAGAAGCCTCCAGTGTCCCCCTTGTGCCCTCCCATCCACAACCTGGGATCGTCTGGTGTCCCTTGGCATCTCGGCCGACCTGCCTTCTCCTAGACTCCTCCGGGCACCCATGTCGGCCCCTATCCCGCCCGAGACCTGTATTCGTATTCTTTATCTTAATACACGGTCCCTTCCACAACATCATGCTGATATCTTTCTTTTGCTGACGGCTGAGAACCCAGACATCCTGCTGCTCACGGAGACCTGGCTATCTGATCTCTCCCTTCCCGACACTCTGTCTGCTCTACCCCCTAACTATTACATGCTGAACGCCAACCGGCCTAACGGCCGTCGTGGCGGTGGGGTGGCGGCAGTCATACGCAAAGATCTGCCTTTCATCACGTCTTCCTCACTATGCCTCCCTGATGCCGAGAATCTCGTCATCAGCCTGGCAACCGAAGCTGGCGCCCTGACCCTTATTGTTCTATACCGCCCCCCTACCCCTATGCCCCTGTTTCCCGCCGTCCTCTGCGAGCAGCTTTCTGCCTTGATGACTTCTTCAGGTCGCATTGCTATGTTCGGAGATTTTAACTATTGGTTTAACGATGCTAACGCGGGCCCCCACGCCACCGAACTGTTTCAGACACTCCTCAGCCTCAACTTGACTCAGCATGTCACCTCCCCCACTCATATCGGGGGTCATATCCTTGACCACATCTGGACACAGGGGGTGTCGCTCTCTTGTCCGATCATCTCCCCCTGTGTCTGGTCCGATCACCTATTGATCGAGTCTTCCATCTCCGTAAAGGTCTGGTCAGGTCTCCTTCTTTTGTGGGAGGGACTGCTCGGAAATGGAAGCTCCTTGATTCATCTGCCTTCCTTTCCTCTCTTGCTGAAACCCAGCCTCCAACCACTGACACCTCAGATGTTAACATCCTTGATGCTAACATCTCCCATTGGCTCACGATGGCTAGTGACTTATTTTCACCTCTGTCCTGCTTCCCTCGAACACGCCTTAATAACTCTCATAAATGGTACAATTCTGCCCTAAAACAACAACATCTTGAGCTACGCCAACTGGAGCGTAGATGGAGGCGCAACTATCTTAGCGCCGACAGGGAGGCGTATGTGGTCGCACGGAAAATCTATAACAAAAACATCATAACAACCAAGTCCGCTTTCATCTCTGAGAGAATTTTAACAGCCCCCAACAAATCCAAAGAGATTTTTAAGGTCCTCGGCGAACTAACATCAGACACCAGGACACTCCCCAACCTGCCTCCCTCTGCTGAGTCATGCAATGCTCTCAATTCCTTTTTCATTGATAAGATCACCACAATTAAAAATTCTATTCCCCATTCCTTCCCTCTAATTACAGCAGTATCCCCCCCTATTAATTCTTCTACTCTGTCTCGATTCCCTATACTTGACCCGGACTCTCTCGCCAAGCTATCTACACGGGTGAAATCTGGTTCCCCGAAGGACTGCTGTCCCCCGTCTGTGCTTCGTGACATTTGTCACACCCTTCCACAATGTATCCTTCCCTTACTCAATTCTTCCCTCAGTTCTGGCACAGTCCCTAGGTCATTCAAGGAGGCCGTACTGGTGCCCCTGCTAAAGAAACCTGGCGCAGACCCAGCGGTTCTTGCGAACTACCGGCCCATCTCCCTCTTGCCTTTTTTGTCCAAAATCTTGGAGGCACATGTCACCACCTGCCTCTCGCAATTTATCGAGGAGTCCAACTTCCTGCCTAACAACCAGGCCGGCTTCAGACCAGCCCACTCCACAGAGGCTGTGATTCTCGCCGTGCTGGACAACCTTAGAAGTAAGGCCGACAGAGGATTACCCCAGGCATTAGTCCTACTTGACTTATCGGCGGCATTCGACACGGTGGACCACAACATCTTACTCCACCGTGTTGAGTCCGCCGGAGTCCGTGGGCCTGCCTTGTCCTGGGTTAAATCCTTCTTAGAGGGGAGCTCTCAGGCAGTCAGGTTGGGCCCTTTCAGCGCCACCAGTGTTCCGTCATCCTGCGGGGTCCCTCAGGGCTCTTCCCTGTCCCCCCTTCTTTTTAATTTGTACCTTTTACCCCTCCTTCACTCTTTAGGCAGGTGGGACGTCACCGTGTTTAATTACGCGGATGATTTGCAAATTATTTTCCCCCTCACCTCCCCTGACGCTGTCTCCAACTTCCAGTCGGCCATGACACACATTCAGCACTGGATGTACCAAAACCAACTAAAGCTCAATCCGGGCAAGACTGAGCTCCTCCTTCCTGGGAGAAGCGCCTCTTATTGGGGCCCTCAGTACTGGCCTATCGAGCTTGGTACACCTCCTTCCCCTGCTGACTGTGTAAAGAGCCTCGGGGTCATTATTGACTCCGGCCTCACTCTCAAGGCCCAGGTGAGTGCAGTAACATCTTCCTGTATGTTCCAGCTATACAGGATACGGAAGGTTGCCCACTTCCTGACTCCCGAAGCCCTGCTACAAGTTATCATAGCCTTGGTGATGTCCCGTCTGGACTTCTCAAACTCGATTTACCACGGCCTTCCCAAATCCCTGTTGTCCAGGCTACAAATCATTCAGAACCAGGCTGCCAGACTTGCACTCAAACTTTCCAGATGGCAGTCGGCCCGACCTCTATTGTATCAACTTCACTGGCTTCCAGTCAGTGAAAGAATAGCTTTTAAGGTCCATTGCCTGGTCTTCAAAGCCCTCACCGGTCCATCTCCTGCCTTCCTGAAGTCCCTGATTACTCCATACTGTCCCTCTCGAGCCCTAAGGTCTACCCATCTTCATCTCCTAGTTGTTCGCCGCGTTAAACTTACTCGATCCGGTGGCCGTAGTTTTTCTCACTTGGCCCCTAAGCTGTGGAACTCCCTCCCACTTCCACTTAAGACCTCTTGTTGCCTCCTTGCTTTTAGGAAATCCTTAAAAACTTTGCTCTTTTCCCATTGCCACTAAATTCCTTCTGTTTAACTTCAGGATCCTTTGTAGCGCCAGGAAACTCACGGTGACAGTGCACTCAACAAATACCTCTTAACAATAACAATAACAATAACAATACATGCCAGACCAATTGACTTTTTTTTAAGTCTGTGTTAGCCAGGACCTTTTAATCTTACTAAAAATTATGTGTATAACCTTGTTACCTATAGGGGTTGTCAGGCAGACTATGTCCATTAGTCTGTGGTTCTGTCATTAACATTTTTGTTCCACCCACTCCAGCATGCATCAGGGGGCAGTGTATCAGCCCACTTCAGCCATTGGCTGGCTTCATAATGAGTTTTGGCTTGTTGACCAATCAGAAAGAGCACGTCAACATACAAAGTAGTTCCCTTCATTGCCAGGGATACTATGGCATTATGTGCTTTTTTTAGACCAAGACAACATTTTTGCCTTTAACTAATGTTTTTGTTTAGATTGTTTTGTTTAGATTGATGAGGGTTCACAGCTTCCCGATAAATAAAGTTTCACAAAAACCAGTAAAAACCAAAAACCGAATGTTCTCAAAAGGCTGGTACACAAGGCCAGACCTCTTGGCTTTGCCACAGCTTGTTATGTGTTTGTATACGCTCTCTAAAGCCAGCGCCAGGACACCTTTCCCAATATTTGATTTGCTGTACAAAACGAACTAATCAATCCTTTGACGGCACGGCCTGTGACATCATTCTTTGTGACTGATGTCACTTCCTGTGACTCAGCTTAATGCAATGTTGTCCAGAGGTCAGGTGACGTCCCTTTTGTGCCTCTAATAATTTTGGTCAATTGAAGCAGGTATCATCACTGTTTCAGTTACCCAGGTAAAATTCGAGGACTGATCATTGATTTTCCAGACATTTGCTGGAAAAGGAAATAGTTGAACTCGACTTAAAAGATCTTCCACATTCAGCTTTGGTCCAGCTTTTGGAATATGAAGGCGTCTGTTTCTATTTCTAAAAAGTGCTATGCAAACATTTAAGCTCAGAGTGATTCTTGCATATTGTTAGGAGAATAATCACGACTTTCCAAATTTCTAAGAAAGAAGTAAAGTTTTAGGTCCGCCCACTCTAGGGATTGCTTGATAATGGCAGCGAGTTGGGCCTATCTGTCCCAGTTCATCGCTTTCTTAATTCCCAGGGGGCCAATCAAGACAGAAGAGAGGGGGGCTTTAAAAATGGAAGCAATTGCGCTTGCTGCAGCAATTGTTAAACTGCTGTGCTGTGAAAACCTGAGCTCATTAGAGGCTCGTAAGAGTGTGAGGCAAGGAAACATGGGCACTGCATTATTAATAATTGTACTCTCTGGCTTATGCGCTTACCTCATGCTGTTTAATATTCCAAAGATGTCTGCTGATGGAATGTATTCAGTGTTGATGCGTCCAACCGCGCTGAACAATCTCTGCAGAGCAGATAGCAACGAAATGGCTACTGTTTGGTGTCTCAGAAGCTAGGGAGGTGCTGTCCTATAATGCATGTTCCAAATGTGCACCCCACTAGCGTTTGAAAGTATTCTTAAGGCAGAAACCCCTTTATTTACGCCACCACCTAGTCTGAACAAACGGGGATCTTTTGCTTCAAAATGGTGGAAATAGGCTTTTTAAATGTGGCGGGTTCATCATCTCCTGCCTGCTGCCGTGTTTGCAGGTGTCATCAGTGCTTTAAATAGGCCGGTACTGTACTGTAGTGAGTACCAGCACTTTTAAGGTCAAGCCTGAGCAACACATGCGCTGCTCTGCGAGGCATGCTGTATTGAGGTAGGGACTTAAAGCTCCGCCCACATTTTTCATTGGCTTATGTCATTGTCCACTGTAAACTGTGGCTGTTCATTGGTCAAAACGCTTCGTAGTCCCTCCTTAGTACAGTCTTGTCTCATTTTTTAACCTCCCATGGCGACGCCCCCTGTTACGTGTGTTGTTTCTCGGTAGGATTTAGTTACAGTCTCCGAGCACTATAGGACATGCCCTCTCCGAGCTTTTTAAAATATTTATAGCACGCATTTGCAATGCAGTAGGTCTAGCATTTGCAAGAGTTTAAGCTATTGGCATTGTATATGACAATGCCTTTTTATTTATCTGTTTTAAAAAAAACATAAATAAAAGGCATTGTCATTTACAATGCCAATAGCTCAAACTCTCAAAAATATGAGACCTATTGCATTGCAAATGCTTGCTTTATATTGAGAGCAAAAGTATTTGCACTTCTCAAAATTGATGTAATACTTTTAATTGGAAAGTACCGGCACTTCTCAGAAACAAGCAGGTACTCTGGTACAGGGTCCCGGCATTTATAATTTTTCAATTTCAAGCACTGGATGTAATCACTAACCCAATTCGCTAGTGCTGTCCCGTACCTAGTCTTGAGATCTTGTAATGCAGAGCTTACCAGCATTGTCCAACCTTGTTCCATTATACTGTCCCTTCCCCTACCCCAGCTCTCTCCCCTCCTCTTGTTTCTTCGCGTTTTTAGGTCCAGCTGGAAAAGCATCCGAAGCATGCGTCCAAGCTCGACAACTTATGTTGCCGACTTCTGGGAATGTGAGACACGAGTCGGCCACGCGCTTTTTGTGTCTCATATTTGTCCTTGTGAGCGCGCTTTTGCTGCTGGCTGCTTGCTGTGTGGGCGCGCTTTCGCTTTCGGTTAACACGCTCAATTAGAAATGAAATGCTTACACTTTAGAGTCATCCAAGGGGGGAAGTTTGCAAGATGCTTTTTTAGTTATTTACAGCAAGTGTAGTGATCTTAATTTGTCTTTAAGCAGCCAGGTCTTGTAAAAGGCTTTCTCATTATTATTACGTGAAAAGGCTTTCCCATTATTATTACACCCGCACACACACACACACACACGCATACACAGACGCACTCGCACACACACAGACACGCGTGCACACACACACACACGCACACATCTTTCCCCCCCACTCACCGGGCTCTTTCGACGTGTCCCTCTCTCCCTCGGCAGCAGGCGGGGCTCTCCACGAGCACGGGAGCCCCGCTAGCTCACAGGCAAATCTTCCGGCTGGCTTCACAAACAGGAGCGCTGGGGTAGGCTCCAGTCTACTTCCTGTTTGCGGCCGCGCCCCCGTCCCAACATAGGTTGCCTGGCTTCCTGTCTGCCATGGAAAACATTCGGATGGTATTCGACATAAAAGAGCAGTGAGTGATATTGTACTGAACACTTAGTTTATTCTCTAAATGGAATATGCAATCGTTCTTGACTCTGTTTTCTTTCAACTCTGCGTTACTTTCTATCTCATTTTGGTTCGAGCTTTAATGCACATCCGGTCGGAAGCATGCACAGTGGATCCTTTTATTGCTTTCTTTATTTTTTAAAGGGATTCACTCTTTAAAATTCAGATCGTTTTTCATTTAAGACGTTTATTTACGCAAGCTTTCTAAAATGACGACTCAGCCCTTGATTCTAACTTGCTGCCTTTAGTGGGGACATTGCATGTGACATAATCCATTCTACCAAGCATTTAAATATCAGAATACGTAATGTGTGTGGGATCATGTACAACGGGCCTCTGCAGAGTATTGGAAGATATTGGGACTGAATGAACTACCTTGCCGTGTTTTTCAGGTACACATTTTCAATGTGAGCTGACCTTCCCTCCACCAAACTCTAGGTCCACAACTTCAAAGCGAGCGCTGAATTAAAACCATCAAGTAATATTTTAGCTAGTGTGTGTCTGCAGCTGGATGAAATGCTGAGTTGGAGGTACTTTGTTTCTCTTATGCAAATAACACCACCCTTCCCTCTATGCATCCGGAATTACTGGTTTGTAGCCAGCGGTTATTATTAAACTCGTGCTGGGACAAAGCCATTCGCCGGTCATGCATTTTCAGTTTCAGGTTTCTATAAATGTATGCTAAGTTCACTTTTCTAGTTGAAAGAGTGTAAAGTGATCTCCAGCTAACTGTGCTATTTATAGCCTTAGCATAGGAAAAAAAATGCTCACATAGCCTTACACTGTTCACGGAAATGTGATACCAATGGAGAACCTGCCGTTTGCAATTGAGTATTGTAATACTAATACATGTAAGTCACGTAAATACAACACATATTGCATTACAAATGCTATAGGTGTCACATTTGCAAAAGTTATAACTATTGGTATTGTAAATGACAAAACTATTAATTTCGCTATTTTCAAAAACAAAACATAAATAAAAAAAAGTGTCAATTACAATACCAATAGCTCAAACCTTTCTAATGCGAGACCTATTGCATTACAAATGCTTGTTTGACATGCTCGTGTAAACTGTTTAGCTCTATGTAAAGCACCTTAATACCTTTCCAGTGACAAGGCACTATATTGTGAACTTGCAGAAAATTAACTGCTCTGATGTTTACAGTGCCTTTCTAGAGTTATTCGTATCTATTTTATCTATTGTAGTGTTACATCTGGTGTTGGTAATTTGCTGTGTCTGTCTCATTGTTTCTTCATCCGCTTACACCTGACCAGCGCAGATATGATGACATTCTTGACATATTTAATTCCTTCCTTGCAATTTCCTTGCTTTTTGTTTTTGTGGCAAATTTTGCAACCCCTCCAACAGCAGATCTGGTGCTGCTCAAGGCACCATTAGTGATATCTGCCAATGGTAATCTCCATTCATCTCTGTGCTTTGTCGTCCCAAGGGATTCTGACCCTCTGCCCCAGCCTTGCTGATAGCGCCTATTATCATTTTTGGGGTGCCTGGATGCATCCAGCGCAGTGGACCATTGGCCTCCCAGTGAATGAATACATTTATTGTTTGATTACTTAAAATAATTACAATATAAAGTTAAAAACATATATCATGAATTAAAACTGAATCGAACTTTAAAACGTTGTAGCAAGAGGGTGTGTACGCATCCGATGCTGACTGAATGGTTATCAAAGAAGGATAAAATATCACTATACTTCATTTGATGTGTCCCAGAGAAAAAGTGGTCCTTGCAGAGTGGAGTTCTGTTATAGTGGGGCGCGTAAAACTATTAGTCACTCTCTCTGTGCGCCATTTTTTCTTTCAACGTGCTTGTTAAATGAATTTTCAGAAAATAGCCATATTCTTCACTGTATCTAAGGTGTAGAGCTGGCAGATGGCATCCTTTGCGAGTGCCAAGTAGGAGGAGTGTGGGTCTGAGATAGATTCGGAGTGCTTGCCGCAGAGCCGGGCAATATAGGAGTATATGTGCCAAGGACTCCCTTCTATAGTTGCATAGACGACACTCTGTGATATCTGTAAGCACTTTCCAGGTTGGATATATTCTGCGTGAGGTGGCGCTTGGTTGTTTGTACGACTTGTGGAAGGAACAGATTTTTGTTGAAGTCCCTGGCAAGAAGGGGTCCCATGTCCAGTTTGCAGGAGCAGAAACGCAGTTGCTTTTTATAGTTAATTTGATGGTGGCATTGTCGATTATACTCGGGTCCCAATTCTCAGTGACTAGCTGCAATAGCTCTTTGCTGCTGAAAGTTTACGGACCAGGGATTGTTTGGTCTTGTGAAAAAGGTGTTTATGATGGCCTTAATGGAGTTAGCTGGAGCCATAGTTGCCAGGTGGTAGTATATTGCTAAGGTGGCCAGCTCTTTTAATTTTTGTTGGATGAGATCAAACTCAAGGTGGATCAACGTGTTTCTTGTGGATGTGGGCAAGCAATATATTTTTTTATACTCAGCGCATTGAATTTTCTCCAGGGCCGCCGCAAGCATTCCCGGAAACGCCTGTTGCACGTAGTTAAGTGATGGTAGCAGTCTGGCCCGCAATACTCTTTGGATAGCCGTAGTTGTTGGGATGTCTGGAGTGGCATGCAGCTTGCAAAGGGAGTGCGTGACCATCTTTTCTTTCAGCCACAGTTTTTGTCGATAGAACGGAACGAGGGGTGGCCAGTCTCGCTTAGCCAGACGCCTAGGTAATTGTAGCTTTGCACACAGTCCAGGCTCAATGTACCCCAAGCAACAATTAATGAACTTTTTCTTTAGATAGCTTCCGAAGATCAGTTTTAGATTTGCTTGCATTAGCTGTTAGCATGTTTTTGGGTGTTGTATTCAGCTAGGGCATTGAGAGCCTTTTGGAGGCCTGTTCTTGTGTGGTTCAGAAGAACTAGGTTGTCGGCGTACTGCGTGGAATGGATTTGTTTGTGCCCAGTTTTTGGGGTGGTGAGGGAGGCTCCCTGCAGTGCTGGGCCCAGATCGGCAGTGTACAAGTTGAATAGTAGTTGTGCCAAAACACAGCCCTGCTTTAGCCTCCGATCAGTGGCAATTTCTTTTGTAGCCGACTCTGTGGTAAGTTTTATCCTTACCCAGGTTCCCGAGTACAATGATGTAATAGCTCGCAGCAGGCTTGGGCAGATGTTCCAACACACCAGTTTCCACCAGATGATATTTCTATCCATCCCATCGAAGGCTGCTGAGTAATCAATGAAGCATGCGAAGACTGAGGGGAAGGACGGGCAACTGCTTGTTGGGATAGATATGACAGGACTGTGATATTGTCAACAGTAGACCCCCTGGTCTGGCAAAATGGTAGTATGCCTTCTGAGTCAACCCAGTCTGCTAGTTCCTGCAAAAGGGTGCTTGCATATGCCTACCCTCAATATCTAGCAGAGCTATCATCCGATAGTTCTTGGGGTCAGTGTTTGCACCTTTTTTGAAAATAGTTTGCAGCAGTGAGCCCCTCCAAGAGTCTGGGACCTCCTCTAAGAACCAGCTTTGGCACCGGCTCAAATTAAGCACTGAGTCTTATCAGTGGCAGACACCTTTATCAATGTATATTTTGTCAGCAAGAAATCGTAGTTTTTTCTTATCATTTATTGCCTCGCAGTGTGGTAATCCTCGACTAAATCTTGTCTGACAAATGCTTTGCGGCAGATTTATCAAGACTTAGCACCCCTGCAGAGTTGTGCATTGTGACGTAAATGGTGATGCCTGATAAATAATAAAATTTCTAGCGCAAATCATTTTTTGTGCTGGAAGGTAGCCTTTAAAGTAACACAAATAGCGTCATGGGACATCCTATGAGTGTTACATGGGCGTTCCAATGCTTCCACCTATGGTTTTGATACAAAGCTTGAGGAAAAATGTTTTAATTTCTATTAACGTTCACACATGGCTTGAGTGATGCACTACATAACACACATCCAATGTGGGAAACTTTTGAAAGTTTGTCTAGGTGCAATATTTTGTACTGGAAGGGCACTAGTCAGCCTGTTCCTGTGCCAGCGCTGGGGAAGAAAGCAGTGGTACCATATCTTATTAAATATGGCTCTGTGTTGTGCTTTAAAAAAAATGTACATACCCCTTCGTGTCCGAAATATCATTTATAAAAATATCCTTTTCACCCAATGGGACGAAATGTTTGTAAAAGATATCTAGAACTCAATATTCATGCCTGGCAATAATTTTGTCAACAATATTCTGACATGCTACTCGCATCACACAGATGAAGGTCAGTTTAGAGACTGATGTATATGCAGTTAACCGTTGATCATAACATGATATAGTTTATGTTGCAGATGATGGACGCGTTGTGCACTGCACTATAGCTTGTGCTTGATTGTGTATTAGAAAAGTGTTAGCTAACATGTTGAACCTGATGTACACAGTAACTAGTACACTTACCAATCATAGACACACATATATGATTTTCCTATGGTACCTATTTTTTTTACAGATTCGCCAAAAGCTTTTTCCTTAAGTATGGAAAGCTATGATCTCATAGTTTTTCTTGTATTTATCTGACGCTAAAATGGTTGGTTTGCCACAAGAGATTCCACCAGTTTACAGTGAATGCACAAAATGTACATTTTTCTATTTTTTCCTGATATGGAAACTAATTTTGTATAAGAAGAAATCTTTTCCCCAACATTAGCCGAAAATATCTCAGTACTTTCACATCTAATTGGCACACTTAACCAGTGCCTAATTTGTGTCAGTGGCTGCAGGTGGTGACATTGGCACTCATTTTTTTTGGGAACCTGGAGTTATTTTCATCATCAGACTTTGATCCAGAGCGAAAGAGTAAAAGGTTTAAAAGAAAGAAAGAAATAGAAAAAGAAAGATAGGAAACTGTGACAGAGGGAGAAAGCAGGGTTGGAAAAGAACACATGGCAGTGTGATAAAGAGTCAGAAAATATAGGGCCGGATGTGAATAGACCAGGGCTAGCGATTTCCAAATAGAGATTCCATCCGAATCACTAATTGGAAATTGCTATTCCTTTTATATTCATACTTGCGATTTCTAATGGGTCGCAAATCGACCTACCTCATAAATATTAAAAGGTCACCGTTTTCAGTCCATTAGGAATCCCAGCCATCACAGGTATGGTGGCTCGCGAGGTCAGCAGACAACAATGTCTGTGATTGCGTTTTAATAAAGATTTTTTTTGTTGAAATGCAACTCATTTTCCTTAATGGACAATGACATGTTTTGTTCCATTTTTTTAGGAGCAGGCAGTGGTCCATGGTACCACTGCCAGCTCTTAAAAAATGTTTTCCCAACATTCACAAAGGGGAAAGAGTCCCATGAGGACCCCTTTCAATTTTGAGTTGGTGGTGAAGTGCTAATGTTTTGCAACTGTATTTCGGTCACAAAACATTCAACATTCTATTGCAGTTCGGTATTTAGAAGTTATGCCCTAAACACGCCCCTTAAAAAAATACCCAATCGCAAATCCCAAGTTGCTTATCAGTTACAAGTTACTGATCCGTAACTTGGGCTTTGTACATTCTCAAAATATTTTTCTGGTCGCAAACGGACTGATTTTGCGATTCGGCCCATTTGCGACCAGAAAATTGCTCTGTACATATGGCCCATAGGCTGGTGGAAGAAAGAGGCATGAGGTGAAATCAAGATTAGGCATATTTGGCACTCCCTACCCCAATTCCTCTACTTACAGATTTCCAAAGTCAGTGGCCTGGAGATTTTGAAAATCCATTAAATCTTGATTCACCAAGCCTCAATGTGATATTGCGATACTAAGGAGCAGATTGCGAGTCTGAACCTTTACTGCCTACCCCTCCCACACCATCTGAGGTGCCGCTACCAAGGGTATTGGCGATTCAACTGGGGGAATAAATTACTCGTAGAACGAGCCCATCCTTCAGTGTCCCCTCAGACATAAGGAATTATTGGGGGAATTGGTAATCCTGCTCCAGATTCCGATGATGATTCCTAATTTCCCTCTGATATCCACCCTGGATTTTTTGCAAGCAAACTCCCTGGGTGAAGAATCACAGATATGTGAATTTACTGCAAAACCTAGAGTCCCAATGGAGCCGGTAACCTTCATTACCAGCCCCACTGGTATTATCTATTCACTTATAATTAGCAAGTTGATCTAATTTATTGCGGTCATTCTTCTAATTTACAAAAGTAAAATGTCTTAACGTGAATAAGGCCATTGAGTGAACTGTAGTTTTTAAAGCTCTTGCTAACAACTATGTAGTTGTTAAAGCTCTTGCTAGCAACTGTGCTAGGAAAGTGTAAAATTGTGAAATAGGCTTTTTCATGAGCATTCTTGAGAAAACCCCTGCTTCGCTTGCTTCCAGATGAATTTTCAAGCTGGGATGTATGTGTTGTGCTGACCTCCTCCCAGATAATGGAGGAATCACCTTGTCCACAGGCTTCCTCTTGACCTTGCCTTGCCTTTAGATCGACCTTGGGCTTTATAGGATAAAGAATAAAACGCCTTTTTCACTTGAGTGGTTTGGCAGGCGGCCAATCACACTTTACCAATTGCTTTTCATCACTTCCAAGGTAATGGCAGAGTGGCACACTCTCCTCTGAGCCACACAACAAAAGGATACACCTTGCTTTTGTCTGAAACGAGGAAGGCTTACGAAGGAATAGCTGCTCATCACCACCTGTTGAAATATAAATGCAGGTGGGGTTAAATGTGATAATGCATAACCTTTTATGCTTAAGCCTCGATCATGACTATCCCGTAGTTAAAAACTGCTTTGTAGGTAGGGCTGGCTTTAGCGCTGGTGGCGCCTAGTGCGACAGTATTAGTTGGCGCCCCCCAGTGACCACCTCAGACATGGATTCCCTCACCACCACCCTTTGACAGTGCTCCTCAAGTCTCCATAACCACTCTCTCGCTCAGATTTGCATTATAGTGCCGCTCATACCATTGTAGGGTGTCAGGGCACCTTACATCACACACACTACACAGAGACAATAATCATATGTGTGTAAATCATTGTATAGGAAATGTTATGAGACAGAACACTACAAGGTGTAGGAGTCATATGTCCTCCATACCGGTAGACAGTATGGTTTAAGAGTGCTTGGTCTGGAGGAGCACAAACTTGATTTCTATTAAATTGAACCCTTTATCCAACATTAGGATAATAAAAGACTGGGGAAAAAATCATAACGCTGTGATCTATACTTTGTATGCAGCTATTTGATGACGGTTAATAGCTCTCTGTTCTATGTTAGGATTTTAATTTATAAACTGCAAGTAACAAAGGGATCTCTCAGACAAAAGCAGTAACCCACTGACCTATTTATATGCACTTTGTGATCTGCATGGTACATGTTCTCTGCAGCTGGCACATTAACCCTCTGCACTACCTTACATGAGTCAAAACGTCCCCTAGACACACTTCCAACCTCTCTCTAGGAAATACATAAATCACCGGAGTTATCTTGACATTTTTATTGTTGCCTGAAAATTGGTGGTGGTCAGGAACACAGCAGCAGGTGCTTTTCAAACCATAATATATTTACAAAGATGACACCCCCATTCTAAATCAGGGCCTGGTGCGGCCGCACCCGTCCCACTGCCCTGGAGCTGGATCTGTTTGTAGAGCTCACAGTTACAAGTAGGTCAGAGTTAATTGCACTAGGCAATTACTGGGTGCAAAAACTGCTACATACTCTAGATACATTTGGGCAAATCTTCCATGTTGCTATTTACTGTCAGAAAAGCCTGACAAACACCAGACATACGAATTTTGGTGCTGAAAGCACCACAAATTTGCAATCTATGCCGTATTATTTAGGGCTAATCTTTTAACAGGTGATATTTATTGCATTTATTAAATTCCAAACAACATGGCATCACATTTTAATGGGTTCAATAAATATTGTATTCTGCAATGGTGCACCTATAATCGTAGCCAAAGAGCAATGAAAGGCAACTTACTGTTGTAGCACCAAGTTTGGTGGTTACTGTGTGAATGCAGCCAGTCCACAACCTTTAGTACAGAGTCAAAAAGCAGCCAGTATATTGTGTTTCATTCTCTTTTATTCTTCATTAAGTATTCATAATTGGACAACAGCCAACGCGTTTCGTTCCAAACATGGGAACTTCATCAGGGCTGCAAGCAATACAAATATACATATAAATAAACATATGTAATATACAAAACGTACAAAATGCAACAAATATACATTTATATATATATACAAAAAACACACCAAAACATAAAATCCATAACGTAACAAACAAGAACATAGCCTAGAAAAAACACTAAAGAAATGGCACAAAAGTATAACATACATATACCCTATTATTTAAAAATACATCTTTTGAATTGATTTCAGTCAATGTTACAATTGACAGCACAGATTAGTCCCTACATTTAAAGAGGAGGGACCACAAGTTAAAACCAGTTAATATTATACCAATTCCAATTATGACTGGGAAGGGATTGGGAACAAATACAATATTAAATTAAACTGAACTAGGTAAAAGGAAAAGGGAGTAAAAAAGAAGAAGAAAGAAAATATAGAGAGAGAAGAAAAGAAAAGAAGAAGAAAGAAACATCAAGAGAGGCAGGTAATCAATGGACAAACTTCACATGTAAGGGTACACATTAGAAACCTCCCAGAGTAGAGTCATTAATTAGAACCAACGCATCCAATGTTGCGGGGATCTTGATTGGTGTAGGCAATTGACAAATGTAGTTTCAAAGATGGCAAATCAAGGTATAATCTCGTACCAGACTCAGTGACATAATCTGTAGGTATAAACTAAAAAATAATTTATTGGTTGACATCATATTAGCCTATTCCATGTTTGCGAGTCGAGTTCAGGTTTTTGCCAAAGACAAAAAGATTAAAAATAATTGATATTGAAACCTGCACAAAAAGTTACATAGTACACTTATATTCAAAGTTGTCACAGAATAACAAACCTGAGTCATCGCAGTTGGGGCTAAGTTTTATTTGGAGCAATAACATGCAACTCTTGATAAAGTTTCACTATTTCAAAGCTAAGCAAACACTGATCAGAACTAGATAAAATGACCCCACATGCCAATTAAGTGGCACCCATTTACTCGGATAGTTGAATGGTCTACACACCAAGAATTAATTGGAATTGGTATAATATTAACTGGTTTTAACTTGTGGTCCCTCCTCTTTAAATGTAGGGACAAATCTGTGCTGTCAATTGTAACATTGACTGAAATCAATTCAAAAGATGTATTTTTAAATAATAGGGTATATGTATGTTATATTTTTGTGCCATTTCTTTAGTGTTTTTTCTAGGCTATGTTCTTGTTTGTTACGTTATGGATTTTATGTTATAGTGTGTTTTTTGTATATATATATATATATATATATATATATATATATATATATATATATATATATATTTGTCGCATTTTGTACGTTTTGTATATTATATATGTTTATTTATATGCATATTTGTATTGCTTGCAGCCCTGATGAAGTTCCCATGTTTGGAACGAAACGCGTTGGCTATTGTCCAATTATGAATACTTAATGAAGAATAAAAGAGAATGAAACACAATATACTGGCTGCTTTTTGACTCCCTTCCTGGTGCTGCCTCCACGCATGTTTTTGAAGCTTTGTCTCTGGATTTCCAGTGAGACCCAACCACAGCAGGTCTCGCTGCTGTTGGCACAGGACTTGATACTTTGTTGGGACTGAATGATTGAGGTGCTCGACATCTAGTCAGCTGTGGTGTCATGTTTTTCACCTTTAGTAGAGAGTTGAAAGACCTCTTCAATATTTTTTCAAACGGAGCCCAAGCATTGCATTTTTAAATGTATGTATGCTTGGGGTGTACTCATTCGGTAATCAAATATGGTGGCAGGGCTTCAGTTTGCAGGGACTCTCAAACCTTCTGCAAGGCAGACATCATTAACCTAGCATGAGCATGTACGTCTGCAGTGACTTTAATTACATAGGAGCAGTATATATTTCACCCTAGGCTATTGGATAGTCACCTATAGGGCAATGCTGCATTTTTACAATATAAGTTCTATGTAACTAGCTTACCTTCTTTTTTAAGAGATACCATGGATTTTTTGCAGAGAATATCCACAGTTGTATGGAAATCAACTTATCGAATGGCAACTATCGATGTCACTTCACTTTACACCTCAATACGTCATGAAGATGGTATTGAGGCTGTTAAAGAATCCTTAATGACACGGTCTGTTAATTTTCTAGAACACTCTCAAATGTTACTGGAGATGCTCAAATACTGCCTGACCCATAATGCATTTCTGTTCCTAGGGGAGACGTATCTCCAGAAACAGGGGACAGCGATGGGGACATCTTTTGCGCCCACGTATGCGAACATCCTGATGGGGCAATGGGAAAGTGAGGTGCTGAAGAGAGATGAGGAGAACCCGGATGGACCAAAAATTAAATTTTGGTGTCGTTTCATAGACGACTTGTTCGTCATATGGGACGGAGATGAGAACTCATTGAAATCCTTTACTGGATCTCTGAACCACAACCGATTCAGCTTAAATTTTACATCGACAATCAACCCTCATTCTCTAATATTCCTCGATGTAGAAATTTTTGTCAAGAACAACAAACTCTGCTCGAAAATCCACAGAAAACCAACAGCATGCAATAGCATTTTGCATGCCAACAGTGGACATCCGACAAGACTGAAGTGGAGCATCCCTTATGGCCAGATGCTAAGGGCAAAAAGAAATTGCTCCGAGGGAGATGATTTGAATACAGAAATAGAGAACATGGGTTTCAGATTCCTTGAGAGAGGATACCCAATGGAAGTCATTACCACTGCAAAAAGCCGGATGCACATGAAGAAAAGAGAAGACCTCTTGTCCCCAAAGAATAAGAAACTAAAAAGAAACCAAGACCAAGAAATTGATCAGGGCAGAGAGACAACCAGACTAATAATTGACTTTGATAATCAAAGTCCACAAATGAGAAAAGCCTACAACAAACATTGGCAAGTTCTTCGTCTGGATGACACTCTAAATGAGAGCTTGACAAAACATCCCAGCATAACATATAGGAAAACCTCCTCCTTGAGAGACATACTAACACAAAGCCATTTAGTAGTGCGGGAGGAGAAAAAACAGAGATGGCTTACAACACCTGGCTTCTGGAAATGCCATAAATGTAAGGCCTGTGAACATGGGGTGAACATCAAATCTTATTCCCTACAAGATGGCAGAAAAGAAACCATTTATGACCATATCACATGTGACTCAAAGTGTGTGATTTACAGGCTTCAATGCCCTTGTGGCAAATACTACATTGGGAGCACTGTAAATAAACTTAAGTTGAGAATACTACAACATTTGAGGGCGATAAAAAACAAGGACCCGTGTTACCCAATGGCCACACACTTTGCCCAACATCACCAGAGTGACACCACCCTCTTGAAATATTCTGGAATAAAATTGTGTAAACTTCCAGAACGAGGTGGTGATCAGTTACAACTACTGAGACGCTTAGAATCGAGAATGATACTAAATATGGGAACTGAAGCACCGTTTGGTCATAATTTGGATGCCGAACTATATGTACATTTGTGATTTGATTTTTCAATGAGACTTTGATTTCAAACCTGTGGAACTTCACAGAATGTGGAGAATGTTATCCCTTTGATACTGGAATGAGTACATGTTATGAATAATTGATTTTGAACTGATGAATCATTTAAGATCCCTAATATCCCTTCCTGAGTAGTTAATGAATGAAGGACATGATGGTTTATAGTTTATTAATAGTTTGATGTTTAGAAGAAAAGGAGCTGACAACATAAGTACCTCATACAAATTATGGTTGTTTGCATAAGAAGGCTGGTCAAGATGGTATATAGAACTATACACGATAGGTCATGTAGTACCTTGATAATGACATTGTATACTGTTTTGGATTTAACACCTTGGACATATTGTATATACTTTATTTTGAATCATGCAACAACTTATTTAGATTAATGACCACAGTATTCTTTTCGTAAAAACTTAGAAACTGACCGTTTCTCTACAAGGTATAACCATCTCAAATTAATTAATCCTCAAACTTTAATAATCTTTAGGGGGTGATTGGAAATGTAGATAATGATCCTTTGTACATACTTTAAAATTATATAAAGAATCTTCGGTTCCATATAGGGGTATTGCACATTCCAATTGCGCATTTTGAAGTGGAATAAGAGACCATGAAACCTGATAGTACTTCACTCTGAGTGTATGGTCACAGAACTTTACTTTTTGGTACTTTACAATGATTGAACATAATTATGTATAGACTATGAGACTTGATAATACTTTATTTTGAATGTATTGTCATAGAATTTTGCTTAAGGTACTTTACGTTGATTATACATATTTATGTACATACCTTTACATTAATCTGCGCATTGATATGTAAAATAGACCATGAAACCCTATAATACTTTATTGTGTATGGTCATGGAAATTGACTAATGTACTTTACATCGATTATTCTTATTTATGTATATACCTTTTAACATGTACTGGCCATGTATATAAACTTTGCTGGGTTGGGTTGGTCTAGATGACCATGGAAATGGTAGAGGGTACTTACACGAAATGCACTATATAAGTAAGGTCTAGACCCAGGGACTCTATGGTCCAGTGGAAGGCAGGAGCCGAAACGCGTAGACCGTCCATTTGATGCACGTTATTCTTTGCACTGGTGTGTAAATAAACGCTGAAACTCATCTGTTGCTGTGCCGTGGTCTTTACTCTACTTAACGTGGGAAGAAGAAAGCTGTGGCTATATTGAACGCGTTAGCTGGAACGCGCAACACAGGCACTCCAAGACGAGGTGAAGCAGCCGTGACCGTTCGTTGAACAGAATCCAGCTGATTGCAATCTAAGCTTAGAACGGCTGACGCCTCTACTGCAGATCCAGGCAGCCCTTGAAGAACCGCCGTGGAGAGATTCAAGGCGGGAGAGACGTTAATGGGACAGTACGGAGGCAACCAGCGCCGGGGTAAGTGATCCGTCGTGGAGTTTGTCGTATTACCTAACTTGTTAGCGCAGCGGAGGCTGCGTTCGGGTGGGGTGAGAGGCACTCGCCCGCCGGTTCAACGAGCTCTGGCGCGGGAAGCCCTGGTGCGGTGTAATGAATGTGTGATAACCTAATATCAGAACACATCCTTGAACACAAAAGGAAATTCACTCACCAGCTTCTTGTAAAGCGTACAGCCTGATCATAATCCCGAGCGGAAGGGAGAACGTCAACAACTCCCCCTGCGAGGAAAACTGAGACATCGCGTCATCGGAGAGATTGACTAATCCTTAAAGGGGCAGAGCAGTATTTTTGGATTTAACGTGGGAGCATACAGCGACTCACAAGAAGCAACAGAAAGCGTGTTTGGGTCCAACAAACCTTTGGGATCAGAGGAGTGGATTACCCCAATTAAATACGAGCAAATAAAACACCAAAGCAAATTAGCAACAGTGTATCAAAAAGAAAAAATAAACAAACCAACCCAGCAAAAACGAACAAAAACATATAACAACATGGCTGAGAGAACAAGAAATCGCCAGCAGAGGGCAAGCGAGCTTCTGAATGACGACAATGCACCAACAGTAATCACAGATGCCAAAGGGGATGGGGGAGAGAAAAATAAGGAGAGAACATTTGCTAACATTGTCAAAGAACTTCAGAACCTACGTATTCAGGAAATAAATAAATGGTGGGAAAAGACCTCACTAGAGAAATATATTGAATTTAAAAGAGTTCCTCGAGGTCTGAGGATCCTGATTATGCCGACCTTGAATGACCTGGATACGGATCTTATAAAGCTATGGCAAACGGATACAAATGAATGCTCATATAAACTTATGAGGACCCTCATCATCCATGCGGAGAGAAAACTTGAGAAAATACTGAGCATGATAGCAAGTATAGAAGCAGAACTCGCAGATATCCCCGCATCTGAGGAGATCAAGGAAGCATTAGATAACATGGAAAAGAAAATAGCTAAACATGAGATGGAGGTGGAAAAAAGGAAGGCCAACAAGTTCATGAGAGACAGATTGGACTATATGAATGGCCGAATTTATACTTTCGCAAGAAAATACGACACTCTAAGGAGCCATGTGGCCATGGACAAAAACATGGACAGATCCACTGATCCAACTGAAGAAGTAGACAGCTCCGAAGTAAGCTCAGTTGAGGGGGAACAGAGTACAGCGCCTTTGGATTTTCAGGGGGAGATCAAGCTGGCACATATGATAACGCGACAAAGAGGAAGAGGAAGATCCAATGCCTGGGGGAGGGAACAACGTCCACCAAAGAAACCCCCGACAAACCAAAAACCAGAAGGGGTGGTAAAAGAAGTAAAAGCAAAGCGAGGCAAAGGAAAGCCAAAATAAAACTCAAGAAACAACTGTCCGCACCCAACATAGTGGTAAACCTATCAAATAAACAACTTTCGGACATTCATCTAAAACTTTTAAATAAAGGTCTCTCCTTTTGCCCGACAAAATCCATGAACGTACCAAACGCACGCATTGACCTCTACAAATTCTGCAGAAAGGTGAAATTAAAGAAACACTTTGCTGAAAGAAATCGGAATATCAAAAAAGCCCGGGCATCTCAAATAAAAACAATATCAACAATTACACAGAAGGACTTAACTGCCATGATAACCCTGACATCGATCAAGGAAAACCCCTCCTGTAGCCAAGAGGACAACACAATTACACCGGAAATGGAAATTAACTTTTGTGAAGACATTGGTCTACCGACCAACATGAGTGGAAACAGCGGTCTAAAAAGGAATTCCAAATTTTGCCCACAACTACCACCTGGCAATAAAGTTGACTTGTTTCAAGAGCTTATGGTTGAGGAAATAATGAAAATCTCAAACAAAACCAGAAAGAACGGACGAACTAAAAAACACAACCTCTCCATGGAAGAACAAAAGGCAATGATGGATTTAAAAAATGATGTGTCCATAATTATAAAATCTTCCGACAAGGGGGGCAACCTCGTAATCCAAAATGTCAAGGACTACACTGAGGAGGCAAATCGACAACTTCTTAACCAGGAACATTATGAAAAATTGACCATTAATCCAATGGAGGAGTGGACCAATGAATATCACTCGATGTTGTTAACCTGGAAGGATAGGGGTCTACTGGATTTTGACGAATATAGTTACCTGAAGACCAACAACCCGATAATGGCAACTATATATTTCCTCCCAAAAATTCACAAGTCACTAGAGCGTCCACCAGGGAGACCCATTGTGAGTTCAATAGGGTCCCTTTTGGAATCCACCTCTAGATTTATTGACATATTCTTGATGACCTATGTAACTAGCTTACCTTCTTTTTTAAGAGATACCATGGATTTTTTGCAGAGAATATCCACAGTTGTATGGAAATCAACTTATCGAATGGCAACTATCGATGTCACTTCACTTTACACCTCAATACGTCATGAAGATGGTATTGAGGCTGTTAAAGAATCCTTAATGACACGGTCTGTTAATTTTCTAGAACACTCTCAAATGTTACTGGAGATGCTCAAATACTGCCTGACCCATAATGCATTTCTGTTCCTAGGGGAGACGTATCTCCAGAAACAGGGGACAGCGATGGGGACATCTTTTGCGCCCACGTATGCGAACATCCTGATGGGGCAATGGGAAAGTGAGGTGCTGAAGAGAGATGAGGAGAACCCGGATGGACCAAAAATTAAATTTTGGTGTCGTTTCATAGACGACTTGTTCGTCATATGGGACGGAGATGAGAACTCATTGAAATCCTTTACTGGATCTCTGAACCACAACCGATTCAGCTTAAATTTTACATCGACAATCAACCCTCATTCTCTAATATTCCTCGATGTAGAAATTTTTGTCAAGAACAACAAACTCTGCTCGAAAATCCACAGAAAACCAACAGCATGCAATAGCATTTTGCATGCCAACAGTGGACATCCGACAAGACTGAAGTGGAGCATCCCTTATGGCCAGATGCTAAGGGCAAAAAGAAATTGCTCCGAGGGAGATGATTTGAATACAGAAATAGAGAACATGGGTTTCAGATTCCTTGAGAGAGGATACCCAATGGAAGTCATTACCACTGCAAAAAGCCGGATGCACATGAAGAAAAGAGAAGACCTCTTGTCCCCAAAGAATAAGAAACTAAAAAGAAACCAAGACCAAGAAATTGATCAGGGCAGAGAGACAACCAGACTAATAATTGACTTTGATAATCAAAGTCCACAAATGAGAAAAGCCTACAACAAACATTGGCAAGTTCTTCGTCTGGATGACACTCTAAATGAGAGCTTGACAAAACATCCCAGCATAACATATAGGAAAACCTCCTCCTTGAGAGACATACTAACACAAAGCCATTTAGTAGTGCGGGAGGAGAAAAAACAGAGATGGCTTACAACACCTGGCTTCTGGAAATGCCATAAATGTAAGGCCTGTGAACATGGGGTGAACATCAAATCTTATTCCCTACAAGATGGCAGAAAAGAAACCATTTATGACCATATCACATGTGACTCAAAGTGTGTGATTTACAGGCTTCAATGCCCTTGTGGCAAATACTACATTGGGAGCACTGTAAATAAACTTAAGTTGAGAATACTACAACATTTGAGGGCGATAAAAAACAAGGACCCGTGTTACCCAATGGCCACACACTTTGCCCAACATCACCAGAGTGACACCACCCTCTTGAAATATTCTGGAATAAAATTGTGTAAACTTCCAGAACGAGGTGGTGATCAGTTACAACTACTGAGACGCTTAGAATCGAGAATGATACTAAATATGGGAACTGAAGCACCGTTTGGTCATAATTTGGATGCCGAACTATATGTACATTTGTGATTTGATTTTTCAATGAGACTTTGATTTCAAACCTGTGGAACTTCACAGAATGTGGAGAATGTTATCCCTTTGATACTGGAATGAGTACATGTTATGAATAATTGATTTTGAACTGATGAATCATTTAAGATCCCTAATATCCCTTCCTGAGTAGTTAATGAATGAAGGACATGATGGTTTATAGTTTATTAATAGTTTGATGTTTAGAAGAAAAGGAGCTGACAACATAAGTACCTCATACAAATTATGGTTGTTTGCATAAGAAGGCTGGTCAAGATGGTATATAGAACTATACACGATAGGTCATGTAGTACCTTGATAATGACATTGTATACTGTTTTGGATTTAACACCTTGGACATATTGTATATACTTTATTTTGAATCATGCAACAACTTATTTAGATTAATGACCACAGTATTCTTTTCGTAAAAACTTAGAAACTGACCGTTTCTCTACAAGGTATAACCATCTCAAATTAATTAATCCTCAAACTTTAATAATCTTTAGGGGGTGATTGGAAATGTAGATAATGATCCTTTGTACATACTTTAAAATTATATAAAGAATCTTCGGTTCCATATAGGGGTATTGCACATTCCAATTGCGCATTTTGAAGTGGAATAAGAGACCATGAAACCTGATAGTACTTCACTCTGAGTGTATGGTCACAGAACTTTACTTTTTGGTACTTTACAATGATTGAACATAATTATGTATAGACTATGAGACTTGATAATACTTTATTTTGAATGTATTGTCATAGAATTTTGCTTAAGGTACTTTACGTTGATTATACATATTTATGTACATACCTTTACATTAATCTGCGCATTGATATGTAAAATAGACCATGAAACCCTATAATACTTTATTGTGTATGGTCATGGAAATTGACTAATGTACTTTACATCGATTATTCTTATTTATGTATATACCTTTTAACATGTACTGGCCATGTATATAAACTTTGCTGGGTTGGGTTGGTCTAGATGACCATGGAAATGGTAGAGGGTACTTACACGAAATGCACTATATAAGTAAGGTCTAGACCCAGGGACTCTATGGTCCAGTGGAAGGCAGGAGCCGAAACGCGTAGACCGTCCATTTGATGCACGTTATTCTTTGCACTGGTGTGTAAATAAACGCTGAAACTCATCTGTTGCTGTGCCGTGGTCTTTACTCTACTTAACGTGGGAAGAAGAAAGCTGTGGCTATATATATATATATATATATATATATATATTTGTCGCATTTTGTACGTTTTGTATATTATATATGTTTATTTATATGCATATTTGTATTGCTTGCAGCCCTGATGAAGTTCCCATGTTTGGAACGAAACGCGTTGGCTATTGTCCAATTATGAATACTTAATGAAGAATAAAAGAGAATGAAACACAATATACTGGCTGCTTTTTGACTCCCTTCCTGGTGCTGCCTCCACGCATGTTTTTGAAGCTTTGTCTCTGGATTTCCAGTGAGACCCAACCACAGCAGGTCTCGCTGCTGTTGGCACAGGACTTGATACTTTGTTGGGACTGAATGATTGAGGTGCTCGACATCTAGTCAGCTGTGGTGTCATGTTTTTCACCTTTAGTAGAGAGTTGAAAGACCTCTTCAATATTTTTTCAAACGGAGCCCAAGCATTGCATTTTTAAATGTATGTATGCTTGGGGTGTACTCATTCGGTAATCAAATATGGTGGCAGGGCTTCAGTTTGCAGGGACTCTCAAACCTTCTGCAAGGCAGACATCATTAACCTAGCATGAGCATGTACGTCTGCAGTGACTTTAATTACATAGGAGCAGTATATATTTCACCCTAGGCTATTGGATAGTCACCTATAGGGCAATGCTGCATTTTTACAATATAAGTTCTGTTTTAGTAGGCATAATGCCACATTTAAGGGGCTTTAAAAGGTCTGGGAGAAATTTTCAGCAGGTACTCATTCAATGTTCTTATGCGTTAATTAAAAATTACGCATCATTAATGTTTTTAGGATATAGGCATGGTAGTTAGCTCATGCTTAAACAAGTATTGACGTAGTAAAGCACAACTAATTTAAAACATACGATGACATGACAAGCAACAGTTTAATTTACAGACATCAAATCTAGGTAAAGCCATGCGAGCAAAATAGCTTATTTATTTGTAGCGAACATTTTGTTCCTAAAGCATGCATGACAGGTATGACAAAATATAACAGAACATATCTAACATTGATTCTTAGGATATTAATAATATCAAAACGTATTTTAAAAGATGGAAGTCCAGAAAATCTATGATTGTTATGATCTATCATGCTTGTTATAATTGCATTACATTTTATGTTGGCCTTCCTAGGTTAAAACTAAGCTCTCATCTTGCAGTACACAGAATAATTGTACATATCCTTATTAGGTATTATCAACCTTTTATGTTATCCTTCACAATGTAACACTGAAAAGAACACAACTGTCCTCTTGGATAGCGTCTGCCCTGTAGAAAACCTCAAATAATAATAAATAAAAAAGTAAGATCTCCTCCTTTCATCAGGATTGGGTACTTACATGATGTATGCATTGGTATGTTTAGGTATGAAAAGTTTGTGGTCCGGGCCACTACTTTATTACACTTAGCATTATGTTATCAACTGATGACGTTTCTTAAGGTTTTTTGACCTGATATTTACATTTGAGGTCGTCGTTTATTTTTTGTCTTATATTCAGCGCAAACTCGGCCTGAGGGCTCTGGAGCGGCTTATATGAGCATCAGATTACTTTACACAAGGTCACATCATTTTTTGAAGGGACAGAGGGATTTAGGGATTTTCCCAGAATCACACAATATTAAGCTGATGCCCGGAATTTATCCTGATTCCCTTGTCCAAAGTCAGCAGTTCTGGCCATTAGGTCACATCTTCTCCCAGTAGTGTGTGAGTGTGTGTTGTTCCAGATTGTGTGCAGTTTGAATCTACACGAACAGCAAAATCTCCTTAGCCTAAATGCACTAGCTGCACTGCATTGTGTCTTGAGTTATGCCTAGGTTCATATTCCAATCACAATCAGCATTTATCATGGAGGTGACCACCGTCTATGAGTTAATAGAGACGTTCTAGTAGAGATGGTTACAGGCAGCCCAATCATTGTTACTACTAAGAGGATACCTGACATAGCAAGACTTACTCATATGTATGTATCTTTGTATCTTCCAGGGGTATCTTTCCGAAGGACTAGTCACCAAATGGTATCGATCACCACGTCTTCTTCTCTCGCCGAACAACTACACCAAAGCTATAGATATGTGGGCCACAGGATGCATCTTGGCAGAAATGCTCACCGGAAGGATGCTCTTTGCTGGTAGGTGAAGGCGTTGTTCTCATCTCATAATATCAAGAGAGCATTGAATTGTGTATTTGATGTAGACTGCTCAGTGTCTGGATTCTCCCAATGCATCAGTTTTATCTTTGCAAAACCTCTGCTTTAGATGTGTAAAAGCTCTACCAGCTACTTCGGAATGTGCAGATGTACTAACAAGCACACTCCGTTCTGATTGGGGTAAGTCATGCCGCACGCCTGTACACCAGTGGATAACATTTGTAATTTACGTGGCTTACAGGTCATTGGAAGCTATCGGCATCTCAGTAGCTGTCCTATGAGGGCAATCTTAAGGGTGGCAACTCAAGTGTAGACACACAAATGTGGCTTGGAAATCCACAGTATTGCGACAATCAAGCTACAGTGAATTCAAGTCTAGGGAGCTGTAAACCAATGGGATCCCCAATCCGCCGGTATCCCTTTGAGATTCCTCACTGAAGTGATATGTGATCCCCATCATAGATTTTTGGGAAATTGGGGATTCCCCTAGAACCAGTTATCAGGGTTCAAGTGGGCATCCAAGGAGTTTAAACCAAGGCATTGCTTCGTCCCCATGGACTTAGAGAATTAAATATTTCAGGTAACACATTTGTGTTACCTGAGGGGTAGAGGGTGAAATATAAAGGGCTACCGTCAGCACCACTCTGCCACATTTTAGCGTTAGAATCAGACAGCAACAGCCATAGTCAAGTCCTAATGGAGCCTTATGCTGGCTGTGCCAGAGGTGGAGCCGAGGTGAAGATCACAGGCTTGGTGGGACTTCTTCAGTGACAGGAATGATATTTTTGTGGAAGAAGACAGTAGATGTCTACCACCAAGGTCTATATCAATTTATAACTTCTCTACCCTGCCTAATAAAATGGTAGCAGCCAACTGGAAAATGAAACCCTTTTAAGAAGCAACATCAACCCTCTCTATTGAAAAGGATGGCATGGTGGTGATCTGGAGAATAGATGTGGCTTTTGAAACCACGTTGCATATGTCTTGAATTATTACTGTTACTGTTACCATTACTGTTGATAACTTATATTAGTTGCTAGTTCTCACTCTTACACTCATACATGCCCAAATGGCTCTGCTTGCTAAGCATTTGTTCTGTGTTCATGGTAGAAATCAGTTTACAGACAGTGAAAATGTTTAGAGAAGAGATAGAATAGAGACCAGCAAACCAAATAAATATATGAAAGACAGAGACAGACGAAAGAAAACCACATCATATGGCTGACCTTTTGTTCACTAAATGGAGTTTCACCCATCTCAGTGAACTATGCATATTGTGATCCAATAGGAATAGTCATTGATAATATATTTTAGGATTTACTTAAATAATAGGTATATGCAATGATTGTATGTTATGTTATGCTATGTTAAGTTATGTTATAAAATTTTATAGAGCGCGACAGATGCCCCAGCGTCCCGGCGCTAACAGCAGAAAGAACCAAACAGAGCAGAAACAGAGAGGTCCACAACAGCGGAAATAGGTGTGTCTTGACTGACTTCCTGAAAGCTAGGTAGTTGTTCAAACTGCGGATCTGTACCGGAAGCGAGTTCCAGAGTTAGGCCGCCATAGTACGAAACAAGCATCCCCCCAGGTGTACCCTCCTTACCCGGGGAACCACTATATGTTTGCAGTTATTACTGGTAAGAACAAAATAGTTGAGGAGGAATGGATTTAAAGTGATCACACCAGATAAAGGGCTTTACAATACAATTCTAAATAGAAATACAAATTATTAAAAGCTGGTGATTTATTGAAAAGATTGAGCTGGAAAGCGAAGTATTATGTGCTAGTCTTCTTAGATAGTGTCAAATTACAATTGCCAAAGACCCCTTTATTCAGAAATCTGATTGTCCACAATGTATACGGTTACAGATTGACAGTAGATTTTATATCTGATATTATGTCAGAATCCATCTCTGGAAATAATGCGTTAACAAAATATTCAACTTCAGTGTCTTTAAAACAATATTCTTTCTTCTCAAAATATTTAATACAAGACCTTTTCCATCCAGGGGGCCTGATTAAATAAGTCAGTTTCATATGTGACTTAATCATTCAAGTGAGAATGGCACGAGTTGTAAGGACAGACTCCTGGGGCTGCCAGGGCAACAATGTCACCCAGTTGAGAGGGGGCAGATTGTGTTTGTGTACTCGTGAAAGTCTGCCGAGAGCCAGTGGGTTAGCAATTGTAACTGGGCCGAAAAGTTTGCACCTAGGAACCCCTGATCAGGAGGGAGCTGCAATTTAGATTGGGTCACTCGATAGCAGCAGTTATGCCAGGCAAGCTTGCATAGCAATTCGATGAGGTCTCAAAAGAATATCCTAGAGATTACAGTCTAGCGGTTGGCAAAATGGTATAGAAGACAATGAAGCATCACCATCTTACGATGCGGCACAGATAAAGGGAGAGAAGATAATTGGAGCCTGAAGAGATGTCATCACAGCATTAAGATGGCCGTCAATATGGCATCCGGGCTTAAGAACGGTTTGTACAACTTGATTAGTTTTGTTGCGAGGGACCTTGTAGAGGTTTCATAAAATTCTGCTGGGAGGCCATGCATCCCGGGGCACCTTTTCCATGGCCAATTCAGTAATCTCCTCTTTAATGTCTTAGATGGTAATAGGCGCCTCCATTTCCTCTCGTTCCTGGGAAGGGGAATGCCAGGATATCCATTTGTGGAACCTCAGGGAGAGGACGATATAGATATATGCCTTCTGAATGTGCTCGGGCTACGTATGATGCTTAGTCAACTCAACACATTTATTCCACCAACATGGCCTCCTCCTAGTGCAGCTGAAGGAGTCAGGACCGGAGCATTTAATATTCAACAGCCTTTCTCTCAGTCTCAGCCTTTCTCTTGAGATAGGTTTTTTCAACCGCATCCAGTTATAGAGTAAGGTTTGTCCGTTCACCTAGGGTGGTGTGAATATATGCCCTCCTGCTAACTATTTTAAAGGCCTACCATTCCACAGCTGGATATTAGACTGGCCTGTCATTGTGCTAACAACATTTAGAAATTTGAGCTGGTAAAGTTCCCCTAAATGCCAGGTCCTCCAATTCTGAGGGCTGCATGCGCCAGGTGGGGATTAGGGAAAGTGTTCTGCCTCAAGCCAAGTAAAAGGGGATTATGGTCTGTCCATTCCCCACATAGATAATCCAGGGACGAGACTAAAGGGCAGAGTGTGGTAACGCAAACATTTCTATCCAAGCTGACATATAAGTCATGGACGAGGGAGTATAAAGAATAGATTTTGATCTCAGGATTGTGGTGTTGCGATACATCTTGCAGTGACCATTGATTTCGCCATGAGACAAGGTTTCAAGCATTAGGCAGGGTGGGAGTGCCATGGAGAGGGGGTGTGAACAGTTCAGTGAAATGTCCATGACACAAATGAAGTTCCAAATTCTACTGTAACTCTTTAGTTGATAGTGCAAATTGCTTAACTTCTTCATTTATACAGATGATATAAAGATATTTTTTTAGCTACAGACACACTGATCCTGGTCTACTGCAGTAGTCAAATAGATACAACATATTTGGCTCAAAATGTCACAGTTCAGGAGCTGCCCCTGCACAGTTCCAGTCACTTAAGCTGTTGTCAGGAGTCCTTCTCTGTGAGACCTGAGCTCTGAAACAAAGCTGCATTTGAGTTGTGTGACTCATGGCAAGGAGACCGCTTAAATGAAGACAGAATGGCTGCATGGAAAGTGGTACAGTGTTGTGCTCCTCATGGGATCTTTTTTTCTATGGTTGGTCCTGTAGGCGATGAGTGGAGACACAGTTTGGTGGCGTTCCCTGGGATCCCATTGGAGGAACTTGGAAGGGATTAACAGCGCCTCGGTTTGTCAGACAAGTACAGGCACTATCAGGATTCCAAATATCACAGCCTAACCAAGATAGTACCTTTCTCTTGAGGTTACAGTGCTGAGTTCCCAATCTAAGGTGGTGGAAGCTGGACTTCCAGACCTGCTTACATTTCCGGGGCAGTATGTGGTATATAAAGAGAAATGTTACTCTGTAGCTTTGTTATGCAATAGTCTAGCTACTTCCTAGTCCTAAATTGGCTATTTTTTCCAGGTGTTACCTGCTGTTTTCTTGTTGTTTAATCAATTACTAATCCTTATGCGTACAGGGTATTTTCTACCCGGCTGCACCTGAACCTTGCTCCTCTCTGTTGTTCTACTTGCTGGGTCATCATATGGAGGTTTCTTAATGTAATAGGTTTTTCCTCCTTCGTCGGTGGTTTCTTTCCTAAGATACTTACCAGCTGATGTTGTTCTTCTGCAGCTGATACAGTGGCTGCAGAAAGGAATTTCTCCTACCTTAGGGTCAAACCCTCCAGGATAAAAGAATAACCAGAATGGCTTTCTATTGACAGGTGTAGCTAGTAGCCCCATTAAACAGTGCACTGGTTTCAAAGTGAATGCCCATCACCCATGAACAGTTTGTCTTTTTTTGGCAGAAGAGCACTCAGTTGTAAAGACACAACTCAGGAGCACATAGAGACCCCCATGTTTCTGGCATGGAGCTCTTTCCATGTGTTTATGACTGGCCGTCTTATAATAGTGCTCCCGCTGATCGGCAGCCCACAACCAACCCCCTTAAATCATGGGGACTGGCTGCACGTTTTAACTTTGCATTATCAGTGGTGCAATCTGCATCAATGCAGGGCCTCAGCAGCCAGATAGAGATTGAGGGAGCCAGTCTGCATCCCTCCCACTTGGTCAGTAGCCATTCTTCTAAATCTTGCATTACAGATAATACTTGTGCATGGACAGCGCTTACAGTAATGCTGTTCTGGCAAAGATGGAGGCTGCAGTTGCTTGTACTGTACCTGTTCTGAAGGTGGGGGAGGATTGCACTGCTCCTGTCTGTACTATGCATGTCTTGGCAGGAGGAATTCCTGATACATTAATTTCCATGCTGTTTCTGCTGTAAATAAGGTGGACACCTCCACAGCTACTGTACATGCTGTATTTGAGGTTGAAGGATGCTTGCACTGTTCCTGTCGATGCTGCACCTGTTCTGAAAGGGGTCATTGTACTTCTGTTCTCTGTGCTGTCATGGTCTTTGGGTGAAGCGTTCTTACCATGCTATGTTTCATACACAGCCTGTTCTGAGGATAAGGAACCCTTGTGTTGCTGCTTTCACTGCCTCAACTTTTCTCTGATCCTCGCAATTCTCCTGTCAGTTCTGCACATGTTTTGTGTGAGGGGCATGTGCACCTCCAATCCTTTTAAGGAGAGATGAAAATCCCTCAGTTCAATCTAAGGTGCTATTAGATAGGGATTTAAGTTGCAAGTTTGAAAACTCAGATTGCACATTCTTAAGGCCTTCAGTGATGGACCCATGAACAAAGCGCTAGTGATTAATCAAAACACAGTGTAGCTTTCTGCCATTTTGTCAGGTGCCATGATAGAATAGATATATACTTTACTGACAAGAAATGAACCCTAAAGACCTGGAAATGTGCTCAGCATTCCAAGGGACAAATATATCTCCAAAATGTATTCATGAGTGCAGAGCTGTAGCATGGCCAGTTGTCAGACTATCCTTCGGTAATGCATAGATAAGATATCATACATTATGCATTGACTGCTCTTTTCAGTGCTGTGAAAATGTTCCATCTCAGTCTGTCCAGACCGCTTTCCTCCAGAGCTCTTCAGTTGAGGGATGATGTGTCTGACCTGTCATTGGCAAGAAATCACGTATTTTAGTAAATAAATAGGCACACTTCTCAGTAACTTGATGCTTTTTTCAAAGGACTTTCGTATCTTTGTGATTTTAGGTCGGTTCATCTTCAGTTCTTATTTAGTTCTCTTTTGGTTACATACCAAAAACTGGTCAGTGATATTGTTCCTTGCCAGTGTATACTTTGTTGTGTTAGTTGGTGTAATTGGCAGTATCAATCAATCAATCAAGGCACTTGTAAAGCGCACTACATACCCGTGAGGGTCTCAAGGTGCTGAGGGGGTGCTGTTACTGCTCGAAGAGCCAGGTCTTGAGGAGTCTTCTGAAGGCCAGTAGGTCTTGGGTCTGCCGTAGGTGGATGGGGAGGGTGTTCCAGGTCTTGGCGGAGAGGTGGGAGAAAGATCTGCCGCGGGCGGTCGTTCTTCGGATGCGGGGGACTGTGGCAAGGGCGAGGCAAGCGGAGCGGAGCTGGCGGGTGGGGGTGTAGAAGCTGAGTCGTTTGTTGAGGTATGCTGGGCCAGTGTTGTGGAGTGCCTTGTGTGCGTGGGTGAGGAGCTTGAAGGTTATCCTCTTGTTGACGGGGAGCCAGTGCAGGTCTCTCAAGTGAGGTGTGATGTGGCAGCGGCGGGGGATGTCGAGGATCAGAGGTAGCGAGGCATTCTGGATGCGTTACAGTCGTCTCAGGAGTTTGGCCGATGTTCCTGCATAGAGGGCGTTTCAGTAGTCCAGCCTGCTGGTGACAAGGGCCTGGGTGACTGTTTTTTAGAGAAAGAGAGGAGTTAAATGGTTTTGCGTAGTAGTTTCAGATGAGCAGATCCTCAGCACTTCTTTAATTTGTTCTGACATGGTGAGCTTGGCATCAAATTTGACTCTGAGATTTACTACACATTGTGCTTGAATTGTCTAGGGGCAAAGTCATTGTGTCCAAAAGGGTAACTCATTCCGAGGAGAGCACTTCAATCGTAGTAAGATTTCTGTTTTGATTTGTTTTAATTTGTTATTCCTTATCCAAGTGCAGAGAAGCAGCAGTCCCTGATGGAGATTTCCGTCGAGGCATTTGCCTGCACTTCTCTTAATTCCTTGAAGGGTCCAAATATTGCTTCAGAAGTTTTGGGGGAGGAGACAGCCCTATTTGCATGAAAAACAGCTTTTGCCACTTTAAGTGGTTTAAAAAAAAAATATTTAATTAACAGTTTGCCATTCTTGTGTGACTTCTTGCGTGAAATCACGCCACCAATCTCTTTTTGTTTATGAAGCGTCATTTTCAGTATTATAAGCTTGAAGTGTAACATGCTTTATGCTTTATTTTAACAAGTTGTGGTGCCATTTCATTAGCAACCGCTTAAAAGGCATTCTTTGAAATTCACTAACAAATCATTTACATCATTAGAGCTAGATGGGGCCAATTGTCAAGGCTGGTTATAGCTGAATCTATGTTCAGATGTTTCCAATGTCGTACCTGCTTCATTGCTGTTGCAGGGGGTTTAGTATGGCATTTGCCTTGCCACAGCCAACGAAAGGGTAAAAAGTAGTGATCTGACCAAGGAAGGGGGCTGAACTGCACAGCCCTCTTGGTCACTACAAATTATGTCAAGGCACTATCCTATCGTATGTGTTGAGGTTGTAGCAAACACATTACAATCCAGTATTGTCAACAACTCTCTGCATATCAACAAACAGGGGGCATACTTACAATGCCCCTGCGGCACTTTTAATCAGCCGGAGCATCACTTTTGTGATGCTCCGGAGGCACAGTCAAAGCGTAGCTTTCATGGCCTTGTAAATATGGAGTAAGGCAATGCATTACTCGGTGTGAAAGAGGCATTCCATGGGTGTTGCTATGGGTGTTCCCACGCAACACCCATGGTGTTTGACACTGCTCAGATTTACAACATAGCATAAATCTGGGGCAGCGCAAGACTAACACCTTCTCAAAACAGGCATAACGAGGAGAAATGTTTACATTACTCATTGCTTTTTCTTCTTTCCACGTGTGCTGCATTCTATAGCACACATAGAATGAGAAAAACGCCTCCTGTGATTGTTTTTGTGCAGGAAGAGATACACAAAAACAATCATGCCAACAAGACAGACACAATTGCACCATGGTGCAACGGTGCCTGCATTGACACTCGGCTGTAGTTTGTGCGCCAGCAGAAAGGACCGAATGTCTAGTAGATACGTCACATTCCTGCCCTTTTCTTTTGACATAGGGCAGTACAGCTAGAAGGCTTGTGGCATTGCTCTGCACCAAAATATTGTAAATAAGCCCCAGGGTTTCATATATTAGTGTTTTCGTAAAAATTATCGATATTCCCCCTCCACGCCCTATCGGTCTAAAAGCTGAAAGGATGGCATAGTGTTGAGCACCTAATTTATTGCATACCACACTATAGTCCTCTTGCAGACATGTAGCAATGTTCTGATCATTATTCATGTCATGTATTTCATGTTGATGTTTTTGTGGCTGACTTAATGTTTGCCAACAAATCTTTAAAGGAGGCGGGAGACCCAGTCCTCACCTCAAGGCCCCTTAGCTCTTGTGGCCTCGTAGTATTTACCCTAGACTGCGTAGCATGGGTGGAAGCGTGTCTCATATATTTGGTATCTAGATTAAAAAAATGCTAATGACTCATCATTTCCATATTGAGCCTAAACTGTGGACTGGGTAATGCATATCACACACTGTTCAGGCTGAGTAAAGTATGCAGGATCACTTACAGCAGGAACATTATCCTGGCAGAAGTTATAGCTGTCGACCACAGTCTGGTTGTGGACGGGCACAGACGAGCTTGCCTTTGGTATGCCACCATACGCACCTGCTGTGCGCCTGCTGCACAGAGGTGTGGCAACCCCACATTTATCCCTATACGGCAACCAACCCGGCAACGCTTAAGCATTTAACTGAGTAAGAAAAGTACACTTCCTGGGAGAAAACCCCAATATAAAGTGCCATGGTGCTGTAGTTTTGGTTCATGACTCAGCAGAACTCTTCGCTAAGGCTAAACGGATGCCCAGCAGCCCTATTTTTATCCTACAGATTCAAAATGCAAACCAACTAAACCACTGTTCAAAATGGCAGCCAACCTGGAACTGCAGAAATATTTAACCGAGTGGGAAGAGTACCACCTCCTTAGTGAGAAAAAGCCCAATATAAAATTCAACAGTGCTGTAGTATGGAGAAAACAAGACGACCCAAAAATGCCAAATAATTAACCAGCCAGTCAGTAATCAAGACAACCTGTATCTCTGTGACAGCATATACAATACAGAAACATAGTTAAAAACAAGGAACAAGTATTACTAAAATGATTTTTCACATATAATAAAAATGCCACACAGGAAAAAAATATAGAACACAGAACAAAACCTCCATTGTCCGTGTGCTCTGCCAGCACCTCCCGCCCACCCTCCGTTGCCCATGTGCTTCCCCTTTGTCCTCTCACCTATCCTCTCCCCCATCCATGTCCTTCTATCCTACATTTCTTGTTCTGTGTTGCCTCATCTCATTGGGGTCCAGGCAACATGGACAGAGAAGTATGCAAGTAGGGAGCACATGGGTAAAAGTAATTAAAAAACACATATTTGCTTTCTCTAACAAACACAAAATTACATTAACACTGACTGTCATAGCACTTTAAAAAAAAAAGTTTTAGCCACTCTGCTGTACAGGATGGCTACAAATCCTTGGCATAGCCAATATCGCTCATAGGTGAGGCCTACTGTCTTTGCCAATTAATACATTAATCTGATGGATGGCTCCTTCCAGGTACTGTCCCCAATGTGTGAAGGCTTCCTTTACTGTCAAGAGTTCTCTGTTGTAGATGGAGTCGTTTATATCTGCCTCAGAGAGAGTATGTGAAAAATATGCCATCAGCACAGGGTTTGGGTCTTAGAATCACCTTGAGAGACTACTGCTGTGATTGCCCAGGACGATGCATTAGATTTGACTACAAAGAGTAGATACATAGTGTGTCTTAATGATGGTGCCAAAGTGTATGCTGTTTTTTATTTCTGAAAAGCCTGTTTTCTTTTCAGTAGAAAGCTGAAGACTTTCGTGGTAAGTTGAATGATAGAGGAAAATTCTTGTATGAAGTGCCATTAGAAATTGACTAATCCAATCATTGTACTACTTTCTCCTTTTGGGGAACCATCTATTCCAATATTGCTTTGACTTTGCTTGAATGCATACTAATGCCTTGTCTGGAGGCTTCAAAGCCCGAAATGATACTCTGTATACCTTAATTTTGGTAAATAATGAATGATTTCTCAGTCTAGATAGAATTTCCCAAATGTGTGCACAATGCTAGTCCAAGGATTCAGAGTATATCAAGTCTCATTCTTGTAAACAACCACATGCACATCCATAAAATTAAAGTATTTGTAAAATGATGCTGCTGTGGCGTTTGAAAGACCAAACAACATCAGCAAACATTGAAAGGGGACATATGATGAGTTAGAAAGCCATGTTCTATTAACCCCCTGAATCAGATCAGATTGTAAGGTCCTTGCAGACCAAATTTGGGGGAAATTTTAGCGGGCTTGACCTCATTCATCACAACTCAAATTAGAGTGTTATCCTTATTGATAATCAGAACCGCTTAATTTAAATTGAACAAGAGGAAGTGGACAGCAGATCCTTATTGTAATGACATTTATTTTTCTGTAGTCGGTGCATTGCTTGTACTCCCCATTCCCTTTTAATACAAAAAAGATGGTGGCACCAACAGGTGACGTAGAGTGCCTATAAATGCCTTTCTCTTGGTTTTCATATAGGTATTGTCACAGGATCCCATCTTCCTTGATTGTTAAAGAATATATTCTTCCATGAGGGATGGATTCCCCAGGCATTAACTCAATGACAGAGTAGTATTCCATGATGTGAATGAAGGACGTCTGCACCTTTTTTGCTGAAGACATCTTTAACCTTTCCATAAGACACTGAAATCAAATTGTCTTCTTCTCTACTTTTCACCATGAGTTTTGGTAATAGGTCTTTGCAAATCAAAACAGGATAATGAATGAGTACTGTCCTTGGGTAGAGCTTGAAAGCAATGTTCCAATCAGTATGTTGAGGAAAACATAACCGTCAGACTTTTCGTGTCTTTGTCAGGATTAGGATGTAAGAGTCAGGTCATTCTGAGGACAAGGAATGCTGGAGCATTCATTTGAGTTGTAATAAAGAGCAGTTTTGTTTCAGTGCAAACAGCTCAGGAGGACAGTGGAGTTACGTAAGTGCCTTGAATCTCCTGTTAAGTGTCTTTGTTAACAGAAATCTGTATTTCTGCCCGGAAGCTGTGATTTATGAAGCATCCTGAAGCTCCTGAATCTACTTACACCACGACAGCGACTGGACTTCCAGGGATTGTCAACAAGACTTTGTTCAAATTAATGAGCCTTATGTACCAAACAGTTCAATAATCACACTGCTCATCTCTAGTCTGTTAGTCAGAGATGAGGTGATTCATTTTGTGACAACTGTGGCCAAGACAGGCAAAGTGGCTGGATTTTTACACTAGAGGCAGAGATCTGCTTGAGACATTATCAGTCGTGGCTTGGCTCAGCCAGTGGAGTATTCATTTCTCACCTAATACTATTGGCTGTTTGGGTGTATCCTTCCACCCCCCTCCTCAAGTGCTTGTTCTGAACTACATGAGTAACTACTTTAGTACCCTAGAATCAATGTCTGTTCCTGCTGACTGTCTTTTGACTGTCTTGTTGTAATGTGATAACTTTGAATGCGTTAACACATTAAACCCCTACCTATGGACTTTGCCAATGCTAATTGTGAATTCATTTAAAGCCTCATTGTTATTCGCAAACAACTTCACAGTTTACATACTGGCTTCAGCAGGTTCTGAAATGTGTATTGACACTGACTTATAGTACCTTTTCACGTCATTTATAGGAAGCAATTTATTTTGAACAATATGAGGAAGACGTAAGACTGTAAAATATACTGTAAAGATGGTGATATTTTAGAGACTAGTCATGTATCAGATATATCATAAACTTTAACTGCAATATCAGTGCTGACAACGCCTACATCTTTTCTAAATGTTTTGTAGTCTTCTTGTCTGAGATGCATTGCAGAACTGATAATTTGGTTATCGATTTGGGATGAAATTAATCCCCCGGTCTAGTGCTGCAAAGCTTTCAATCCTACCATACATGTCTAATACCATTAAATCTGTTTCTTGAAATATATTTCTTTGCATCAGGGATTCCTAATGCTAATTAGATAACGCTGGACTAAAACAAATGGGAATGAGGGGTTTCTAAACCAGGCAGCAAAAACATTCTGCTGATTCGGAAACATTAACCCAAGCTTCTTGTATAAATATGTTGCTTTGCATTTTTGGACATATGTCAGAATCTAATAAAATGCAGAACACGTTTAAGTGGAAAACAAATCACTAAAAATCAATAATGGAGCTAGTCTGGCTGCTGTGAGACGTTTCCACTTTTTCCCCATGTGTATTCCATTCAATTCAGCAAGAAAATAAGACCTGCATTCACTTTCAGCCCTGAGGTACATTGATTACAGTAAAGTAAGGATGAGGCAGGCTGTTTCTAAGGCAGTGTGGTCTTGTAAGGAAGACTTCTGTTGCAGTAGCGGCCTGTCCCCTGCCAAAGTGGGGGGGTGGGCTGGAGGCGGGAGGAGGGAGGTGTGGAGGATGGATGAGGGAGGTAGGGAGGGTTCCAGGACAAAAAAAAAGAAATAATAAACTTACCTTAACACTGTCACCGTCTCCCGTGCATCAGCTCTATCTGCTTCTGTCGCCGGGCACAGGCTCCCAGCCTGCCCTGCGGCCAATCCTGAAGTGACTCTCGCATAAGAGCAGCTTCAGCATTGGCCTGAGCGCCAGCAATGTGTGCTCCTAGGCAGACTGGGGGCCTGTACCTGCTCTCTCGAGTCCCAACAGCGCAGCTGGGGATGGAGAGAGCTTCACTGCAAATGAGGTGTTAGGTGTTTGGCAGGCCTGAGATGGCCGGCCAAACACCTCATGCGCAGTGAAGGGAATGCTCACCAATCCCCCACCAGCAGTATCATCCCCTGGAACTGCCCGAAGGCTTGTCAGAGTTCTGGGGACGGGTCTAGGGGATTAAAATAAAACAATACTAAAACGGGTTTAAAACCTGTTTTATTGTTGTTTATTTTGCTGGTGGTGACAGGGGGGCGGCCCTCCTTCGCTCTAGTGGAGTGGCCGCCACTGTTCTGTTCTGCCATACATAGGGTTATCATTTATTTATAGCTGGGTATCTTTTGTTTTTCTATAGAATTCTCTATGTTCTAGTAACTTTTACATGACTACTAAACACGCATGAAATCAAGAGCACACAATTAATGCACAAGAACCCCCCTGCCTCCCTCCCCAAAAATCTTTTTTACTAACCTACTAACTACTAAGTCTTTCCGGAGTAGGGTGCTACTCGTTAGAAAAGCTTTTCAATGCATCTTAAAGGGTCGTAAGCACTACATAAATACATTTACAATTACAATGTCTCTTTTGTTCACAAATAGAGGGTTTTTAGTGACATATTTTGAAGACCGACACGCTAACATGTTTCCTTTCTACAATGACATCTACGCTTTTGAAGTCCCTGAATCTTTTGAGTTAAGGGGGACTTATGCGAGTACCACAGAATTCTTAAGGCTCAACTCATTGGCCCAGCTACAAATTAGAGTGGGACTCGCCTCTTCCCCTGAGTCACATGACACTGTCATATGACTTAAACCAATCCGCGCCCTGGCAACAATCTTCAGTGAGCAGTGAACAACCTTCCTCAGCAGCCAAAGAATGGCCTCATTCAGAGCACTGTTTTAAGCTTGAAATCAGGCTCAACTGTATTTGCGCACTTAGCACACATCAGGCACTTTGCGTAAATTACGCTAAGTCCCAGGGTATTTTATCTCAACATTTCAGGTCCTACCTGAAGGTTATTGCTCTTGCAAAACACTTTAGTTTTCCCCTTTGCAGGGAACAAAAGTTGGAATGGGGAAAAAGAGCACCCTAATACAGCATTTTGTTGTATTTATGTCATTGACTCAGTTCAAACATGGCTAAGTGACATAAACCTGGATGAATTTGAGTCCCAACTTTTGGGCAACATTACTTCCCTTGAATATACTGTGAATACTGACCACACACACTACTAAGGAAACCAAGACAGCCTTGTATCAGCTCTCTAACAAAGAAGGTGAAAATGATCTTCCCAGGAAACAACTTCAGAGCTGCTTGTCATACCCTTGTACTTTCGTATTTGGAGAGTGGCATCACCGTGCCTAAGACCTTTCTGACTCCACATTGGCCTCTGCTAAAGGTATCCTACACGCTACAGCATGTCTCACTAAAGGTCTAAAGAAATAGAACCATATTACCCTTACCCCCATTGAGAGAGCACAAATCTGAAAAAAATGTATAAGTGCACCATATTTACAAGCATGTAGTTAGTTAACATATGCCTTGCACCAGAGTGTCTTATATTTAGTAATGAAACGTATAGAGTGTTTAAGTAGAGTAACAATAGTCATAACAGTGTGAGATTAATGTAGAAATGTTGGAATGAAAATGAAAACCTCATGTTCTCATGTTAAAAGGAATCATGTCAGAGTTGAACGGAACTTTGAAATCCAGTTACATTGTGTAGGCCTTAGGGCAATTCACAGCAAATCTAAACGTGCTGCTAAAATAATGTGAGAGGGGGTTAACGTGGTTCTTCCAAAATGTATTATCGAATTTAGTATTGAAATATATGCTTTATAGATGTGTTGCTTTTAGAAATATGTGTTAGTTAAGAATACTGTTTAAATGCAAGTTAAATGTTTAGAGTGCAGGGATTCGTTTCATGTAAATCAAGTAGGCCTGAACTGATAATGTCATCTCTTTTGATCTGCCATATGCTCGTTAGAGAAGGAGTCGAGAGGTGCCAAGTACTGAGAGCTACGTATGCTTTATAGCCTATAGATATGGTAAAGTCTGGAATTTGAGGCCCACTGCAGGACGAACTGTATGCAGGTGCGAGGGTCCTAATCAGTTAGAATGAAAGGGGCCTTGTTCAGTGGCGCTTGGCGCAGGCCTGTAGGAGTCTCCAGGAATTTCAGGAGGTACCGGCGCTCTGGAGAAGAAGTCTGGGAACCAAGGTCAACTTTAACGAGGGTCTTGAAGAGTACCATCATGGAGTTTACCGCGCAAAGATGTACCACGTGAGGGGCGTTCCAAGGGGCGTTCCTATTGGAAACGTGATTTGGTATTAGGGAAAGCGACCCGGGAGGAGAGCAGAGCAGATGATTTTGGGAGCCTAAGGAAGCGGATGGGTAGGCAGATAGGCTGATCAGGAGAGACCCATTATCAGAGAAGAGACAAAGAGAAGTGCGTGATCTTCTTAGTAAGTCAGCACGGCTGACACCTAGAGGGGTAAAGATCTTGTTAAGTAGGGATGTCATTTAGTCTAGTGTAGGGACAGACTAACCTGAATTTTCTTTTCTGTAATGACTTTGAGGTTGCAACTTGTATCCATTTTGGCAACGCTTATGATATTCGAAATTGTACTCATTATTCTGTTCTGTAGACTTAGACTATTCAAAGAATTCATGTTCATAGTGATACCAGTTTATCTTTTGAATCTCATCTTGAGAAGTTTGTATCTTCAGTTATCTTTGACTTTATATTAAATCTTTGAAACTTAATTTTGGTCAGTGGTTATTTAGAGTGGTGTAAGTTCTTAATTGATTGACCTATTGTTAGATTGCCTTTTACTCAATGACAGGTACCAACGATCCAGTCGACTTGGTTTGGGATCTGGTAAGGTAACTAGTAACCAGTAATCCCGCGTTAACAGTTGGTAGCAGAGGATGGTTATCTTCTTGAGGAAGGTAATCTAGAGAGGTTAGTTTACCCCAAGGCCCCTAGACGTCGAGAGACGAGCAGCGGAAGAATCATGCGCCGAAGGTGCAGACGGTGCGAGAAAAGCAGCAGTATCGGAGGAGAGTGAGTATAACAAGGGTCATGCGTGAACAGATTGCTGTGTTGTATTTGTATTGTAATGTCTTGCGGAGTTGAATGCCTGTAGTGTGAATGAGGGAAGGTTGTGAGCGCGTGCAACCTGGTGAACCGGTAAACCTGGTAAACGGGTGAACTGGCAAATCTTAAGTTCAGGCCAGAGCTTAAGTGGTTTTGGGTGTATCGAACATCCAGGGTAGTTGTCGACCATAGTACGGAGGTCACGAGGTACCATTGACCGCCGTGGGACCGAGATAGGGGGAGTGTTAGAGCGAGTGTATGAGTAACGGACGCTGGTCGAAAGTTACTGTGTGTAAGTAACCTATCAGAGAAGGCGATTGTCTGGACGTAAACGGAAAGACATTTCGTCAAGTTAAGGTGACAACTACAGAAAAGACTGTGGGCGTACAGTCAAGAAAGGTGATCGCTTGGACGGAAGTAATCATTTTTCAGAGTATGAATGGGACGCATGCATGACCGAGGAGACGAGCTGAGAAAGGAGGGGAACTGCTGCGAAGGGGGACGAGTGACGTCGGCTAGAGCCGCGCTGTGATTGAGCGGTTGGTGTGACGTTAGCTAAAGTCGCGCTCTGGTTGGGCGACTAGAGTGACGTCGGAGGAAAGCCGCGCACAGATAGGCCAGTTAGTGAGAACCGCGCTGAGATTGGTGGATTGTCATCAGGAAGTAAACAAACGCGGAGAAAAGAGAAATCATGAAGTGTTTTAAGTGTTTGAAAGGGATTTTTAAAAGAAAAAGAAGTGAACATTATTACGGGGAAGAGGCTCCGCCGGAGGGTACACCAGCTCATTATATGGGAACGAATGTGGGGCTGCATACCATATTATGGATTGGGGCTTGGAATAAGCTTACGGAAGGGAATGAGGAAATGCAGTTCCCGAGGTATGGGACGTTTAAGTTAGAGGTGTTACATCGGTTGAAAGCAACCATGTCCTCATTGAAACCTTCACCTAGACCAACCCAGTTTGAAGCCCTTAATGCATGGATTAGGGCAGCGCACGACAGAAACTTGAACAGGCGTCAACTAAGACTGACGCGATCGGTAAGAGCAGTGCGAGATTCTAAATGGGATGAGGAGGCAAAGCGGTGGAGGGTACAGGCTATTGAGGTGGAAAAAATGTATCCGATGAGGGAGGTGGTAGGAGGAGGAAACCTCATGGAAGAGGACGAAGAAAGTGAATCGGAAGACAACCTGATAAACAGGTTGTAGTTAGATAGACCACCTCCGAGAGTTGGGGAGATCGCAGATAGGGGACTCGCAAGGGAAGATGGGACTGTGATAGAGGGGTATACACCACTCCCAGTATCAGAATGGACGCCTATCAAAGGCGAGGAGACACCTTATAACAACAATGTACAGAGTGTAGTGGGAAGGTTTGTGGTGCAGAAAACGCCAACCACCGAAAGGGTCGAGTCTGTGGGGCTGCCAGATGCTCTCCAAGTGCCTGTCACCATAGGACCTATAGTATCGATCTATAACTCTGAGAGAGATAAAGAGGAAGAACAGAGGCAATTGGATAGAGAAAGGACTGAGATGGAAAGGAGGAACAATGTGACAAATGCATGGAAACAATTGCCAGGATCGGTAACATGGAACACCCCATTAGATACAACAGTAGGTCCCAATCCAGGACAGGGAGGTCCGAGAGGACCAATGGATCTAAGGGGACCGCGGCCAAAGTCCTATACGGAATTAAGAGCTGACTTGCGAGAATGGGATGGGTCCGCAGTAACTCAGAGTAACAGGTCAAGAACAGAACCAGAGTGGGAAAGCAGAGGGAGCGGGACTGTATCTCATTGTGGGGCCAGCGAAAGCAGTCAGGGCCGAGAAGGTCAAAGTCAGGAGAGCAGAGGAGTTACCTGTCCGATGAATGGGAGGGAACAGCAGGAGCAGAATGGTAGGAGTATGGAGTGTGAGGAGGTGTCTCGCCTCATGCAAACCGAGGGAGACCAAAGAACGCAAGAGTACAGGGATAGGTTTAGGTGCACTCATCACTCACACGCACCTGGGGAAAATGTACATCACTGGCAAAGAGGAAACAGTGAACGGTCACGTCATACATCGAGTGATCGGAGGTCACAGATGCATGAAGAAGAAAAAGGGAGTAACGGAATATCTTACCAGGCATCCCGTGAAACTAGACAGGATGGGGAACGCGGGGCTATGAGGCGCGAAGGAGTGTTTCACTATCCACCCCGAGAAGATGGGAAGGCATGGGACCTGGAGAGATGGGAGCGAGGGAGGACTCCTTTTAATTCACCAGTGCCTAGACGCAGGACTAGGAGCTGGGACGGGAAGGATGTGGAAGGAGCATCTGGAGCTGAGGTACTAAAGGCTGCGATAAAGGTCAAAAGGCTCGATGTCTCCAGTCTAAAATCCGATTTAGACGAGATTATAGAAGGGACGGTGCCTTTAGAAAGGATCGATTTGTACGAACAAGATGAGCTGCTGTTCATAGCAAAGGATATTACTAGGAAAGCTAGAGCGTTTCATGAGAAACTGACTAGTTTGGCTGACAGGTATGCCGTAGATTTATCTAGAACAAGGGCATTGCAGAGTAACCACAGATTACAGTACTCGGACCAAGACTTAGATGAGAAGAGGACTACCGGATTGAAAACACACATAAGAGAGTTCGTATCAGGAATATGGGTGTGGATAGAACTGGACAAATGGGAGGAGAGGTGGTCGAAAAAGGGCACTGCTAGGCGGAGTACAATTGTGATGACCCCCGAGGGAAGGGTGATGCAGATGGAGGCATTCCCTTTGCGAGAAGTATCAAATGGAAATTATGTACATGTGCCCTGGAGTAGAGGAGATTTAGCTGCATTTACCAACTCATTTCCGAAGTTGAGGGAGAATCCAGTAGAGTGGTATAAGCAGGTAGAGAGGTTCGTAAAGATTTCCAAGGTGCTGTGGATTGATTTGAACACATTGTTCGACATTGTGGTTCCAGGGGATTTGTGGGTAACATGTAAGATTAGTGTCCAGTGGCCAAATGAAGAGCCCGAGAGGAATGCTAGAACTAATGGACCAGCGGACAGTGTAATGGAAAAGTACGAAAGAGTAATAGCCTGGTTAAAGGATAAAGTGCCTCCACAAGATATAGATTGGGTAAAAATAGACAGAACAAGGCAGGAGCCCAAGGAGACAGTCCACAAGTTTTATGAGAGGTTACTGAAAATATTCAAACAGTACAGTGGGCTAGATGTAATGGATCCCAAGGACATAGGGCAGTTTGTGTCAAAGTTCGTTTTGGGGCTGAGACCAGATATTTGTTTGATGATCCAACAACATTTAATTTGCTGGCAAAACAAACCATTAGATGAGATCCTGCGTTATGCGAGATACTGCAGTGACGAGATAGATTCTAAAGCCAAGAATCTAAAGGAGAAATTGATGGTGGTGCAAATGCAGTCAGCCGGAAAGGGTGGACAGCAGAAGCAGGGGATGGGACGAAAGCCCAACGGGCAGAACAGAGACACAGAAGAAGGGCAGAGACCTAGGGTAGACTTTGCCACTCTAAAGAAAACGACCAAGTGCCATTTGTGTCATCAGGTGGGACATTGGCGACGCGAGTGTCCCTTTAACCCTGAAAATGGAGAGCTAGAAGTCGAAGAGCAGGTTCAGGAGGTTCCAGCTCCAAAGGGGACAGTTACGGGAAGCAAGGGGGTCAAAGGAGGGACTTCGGCTCCACGAGCCCAGTTCCCACAGCCACCGAAAATATCGACAGGGGGAAAGGTCTTTAAGCAAATGCCTCTCTTTATCGAGGAAGAAAAGTGTTATTACATTGATCCACTGACAGGACAACGTGTGAGTAGTGAAGAGGACTGTACCCTCGGGGCAGTCCTAGAGGTGGATCAGAGAGGGCCGTTTGTTGAGGCAGAGGTGGCAGGGTGTCCTACAACGTTCTTAGTGGATACTGGGGCTACTCGATCAACTCTGAGATCAGCGGTGGTTCCAGGTTTGCCGATGTCAGGGGAAACGATTCAGGTGGTAGGAGTTGCAAACAAAAGAATGACTAGTCCCTTGACAGAACCGGTGTCTGTGAAAATAGGAAACCATATGAACGAGCATCAGTTTGTGGTTTGTGATTCGAGTCCTGTATGTCTGTTGGGAAGGGATTTGTTGTGTAAACTGACCTGCACAATATACTGCACCCCGCAAGGAGTGGAGGTACAGACTACAGACGATGATGCTACTTTCAAGGTAGCCAATTCAAAATCCTGTGTAGAACTATATCCTACTCTGACAGTAGAAGATCTTCCCCAAGACTTACGAGATACAGTAGCGTCAGAGGTATGGGATTTCACAGGAGAAGAAATAGGATTGATTAAAGGGGTAGAACCAGTAAAAATACTGGTAAAACCAAATGCCGAGTTTCCAAGAACGCCTCAATACAAATTGTCCCAGGAAACGATTGCAGGAATAAAACCTGTGATCGAGTCAATGATTCAACAGGGTATACTGAAGGAAATCGTGGGTAGTCCTTGTAACTCCCCGATTATGGGTTTGCAGAAACCTAGTGGGAAATTCAGGATAGTGCAGGATTTACGAAAAATTAACAACATAGTCGTTTCATGTTGTCCCGTGGTACCGAATCCATCAGTGATACTGTTTCAAATACCATGTCAAGCAGAATGGTTCACAGTGATAGATCTTTGTCAGGCTTTCTTTTCAATCCCATTGGATGAAGAGAGCAGGTATCTTTTCGCTTTTAAAATGGAAGATCGCGTTTTAACATGGTGTCGAATCCCACAAGGGTTCACAGATAGCCCATCTATCTTCAACCAGTTGTTGAAAAAGAATCTCGAAAATCTAGTACTGCCCCAGAACTCGGTTCTGGTCCAGTACATAGATGACCTACTTGTTGCGTCAGAGACAGAGGAAGCCTGTAAAGCAGACTCAATTGCCTTACTGAACCATTTAGCTGAAAATGGACATAAGGTATCTCCGAGCAAGTTACAGTATTGTCTGACTGAAGTGCAGTATTTGGGACACCGGTTAGAAAAAGGAAAACGCAAGGTGTCCCCAGAGAGGATTGAGGCGATAAAGAAGATGAATGCGCCTACAACACAGAGAGAAGTTAGAATGTTCTTAGGAATGGTGGGGTACTGCCGACAGTGGATAGTTAACTTTTCACTGAAAGCAAAGCCCTTACAGAAACTGACGCACAAGGAGGTGAGTGATCCGGTACCATGGGACGAAGAATGTCTGGTGGCGTTCTTGCAGCTGAGAGACGATTTATGTCGTGCTCCGGCTCTGGGAATGCCCGATTACGAGAAATCATTTTCACTCTATTGCTGTGAGAGAGAGGGATGTGCTTTGTCAGTCTTGGCACAGACCCACGGAAATGGCCGTAGACCAGTTGCATATTTTTCGGCTACGTTAGATCCAGTAGCCGCAGCGTTGCCCGGATGTCTCAAATCCGTTGCTGCAACGGGTGTCAGCATTGAAAGAAGCGAGAGTATTGTGATGGGACATCCATTGGTGGTGTATGTACCGCATTCAGTTGAATTGTTAATGACCAGGACGAAGACGCAGCATCTGACCAATAGTAGGCTCACGCGCTACGAGCAAGTTATCCTTGCTGCGGAGAACGTGACCCTTAGGAGATGCTCTGTCTTGAATCCTGCTACTTTGATGCCATTACCTACTGTAATAGAAGGCGAAGGATGTGAAGACCACGATTGCCTTGATGTGACTGAACTATGCACGAAACCCAAACCAGATATTGTGGATGAGCCATTGTCTGACCCTGATGAGATTTATTTTGTTGATGGCTCATGTTTAAGAGACGATACTGGTCGGTTGAGAGCAGCTTATGTTGTTTGTACCATTACTGGAGTTGTGGAAGCCGCTTGCCTGGATGGAGTACATTCCGCACAGGTAGCTGAAATTATTGCCCTAACTCGTGCCTGCATAGCAGGAAACGGAAAGAAAGTCACCATATACACTGACAGTCAATATGGGTTCGGTGTGGTTCATGATTTCGGGCAGTTGTGGTCTCAGAGAGGTTACATGACCTCCTCTGGTTCGCCCATTCGAAATGGAGAATTTGTGCGATTGTTGTTAGAAGCATTACAAGGTCCAGTTGCCATTGCCATAGTAAAATGTGTGGCGCATACTAAGAATACAGATTTTGTGTCACAAGGCAACAGGTACGCTGATGAGGTCGCACGCTATTGTGCAGAACAAAATTATTCTTTCTCAAAAGTGGAAATTGATGGTGTTGAGGAAAAAACAGAATTGAGCATGATGTTAGAGACCGTGGATACCTGGGAAGATTTAAGGGTAATGCAGGAGAACGCACCAGAAACTGAGAAAAAGGCATGGGAAACAGCAGGTTGTGTGCGAAGTGAAATGGATTTTTGGGTTTCAGCAGATGGGAGGGCTGTGTTACCTGAAGAATTAGCTAATCCCATGGCGAGAGAAATACATGGTCCAGTACACCTAGGAAGAGATGCTATGATGAGAGTGTTTAGGCAAACTTGGTATTGCCCTAAATTTAGAATAGCAGCAGAATCAGTATGCAAACGATGTGTTACCTGCCAACAACTGAATGTAGGCAAACGGACACCAGTCACACTGAGTCACATTGGGAGGTCGGGGGGGCCTTTCAATAGAATGCAATTAGATTTCATTGAAATGCCAAGAGTTAACCGCCTTAGGTATGTGTTGGTGATTGTATGCGTATTTTCCAGATGGGTTGAAGCGTACCCTACACGTAGGTGCGATACACTCACAGTGGCTAAATTGTTGCTCAGGGAGTTGATACCGCGCTTCGGGGTGCCTGCCTCTCTGGAATCGGACAGAGGAAAACATTTTAACAGCGAAATAGTGAAGATGTTGTGCTCCACACTAAAGATTGATCAGAAACTGCATTGTAGTTATCGACCAGAAGCTTCAGGAATTGTGGAACAAGTGAACGGCACTTTGAAGAATAGACTGGCTAAAGTAGTGGCATCCACATCTTTGAGTTGGCCAGATGCTCTTCCTTTAGTGCTTATGAGTATGCGCAGCACTCCTGACAGGAGGACAGGTCTCTCCCCCCACGAGATTCTGATGGGGAGGGCCATGAGACTTCCCACAGTTCCAACTGCTGCCCTATTGAATATTACAGATGATCTGATCTTGGATTATTGTAAGGGACTGTCTGACGCCATCCATTCTGTGTCCCTTCAGGTGCATGCGGTTGAAGTTCCAGCATCAAGGAATCTGTGTCACAACCTGAACCCAGGGGATTGGGTGCTGGTCAAGAAGCACGTCCGGAAGAACTGCCTAGATGTTCGCTGGCGTGGGCCCTTTCAGGTAATCCTGATCACGAACACCGCGGTAAAGTGCGGGGGGCTGCCAAATTGGATCCATGCATCCCATACTCGAAGAGTTCCAGCACCTCTAGAAGAAACCGCTCCAATCCCAGACGAAAGCCCTGAAGTGGAAGAAGAGTCACAAGAGGGGATCGGATCGGCTGAGGGGGTGTCGGAAGAAGTTGGGAACGCATCGGATCCAGACGAAGAGCGAAGACAGAACGGCAGTGAGACTGAGGACGCAACTGAAGGAGAGAGCAGTAGTGAATACGACTCAGACACAGATCAGTATCAGAGCGATAAAGATCCAAGTGAGAGGACGAGGAATAGGAGAATAAAGTTTGGAGCTGCCACTTGGCCGGAAAGGAGGAGGAGGCTAAGCTTAAGGTCAGCTCAGGAAGAAACGCTTGCTCCTATATCCGAAGACTCAGATCCAGAAGAAGATACCCAGGATCGAGCCGAGGAAGGTCTTAGAAGATCAAGGAGGGTGCGAGTGCCTAGCAGAAGATACTCTACTCCCGATTGGACCTACCTCGTTGCAGATGTCCGGGGGACACAGAACCGGGAGGATCAGGGAAGTGGACCTGGTCAGAACTGACCCGATCATCACAGTGCAAATAAGGTTCCTACTGCCAGGAGCGGAGACCGAAAGGTTGCTGACACTCAACATCGTTCATCCTCCTCTCCTGAGCGGAATAAGAAAATTGATTTTAGAGACAGTTGAGTTCCCAGTTTGCTGTTCACGATATCCAATATTGGAGGGAACTCTTCTTCGTTTGGAAATGCTTGAGCGAGTAGTAGAAGTTCTTGGAATGCTCATTGTTGTGGATTAATACCTTATTGTAAATGTCTTCAAAGGGGCGCAGAACTGGGAAAGTGAAGAAAGTGATTTTGGTTAGAACAGACCCCTTTGTAACTGTGGATGTAGAACTGATAGTACCAGGAGTGGAAATTGAAAAAACGTTAACTCTCAATTTCGTCCGTCCACTTGTCCAGAGCGAAATAAGGAGAATAATCCTAGAGACAGTTGACTTTCCATGTTGTTGTAAGAACTGCCCAGAACTTGAAGGAATGTTTCTTCGGATGGACATTTATGAAGACGTAGTGTCACTCCTTACAACATTCATAGATTCAGATCGATAAAAGCCTTTTGAAAAGAACTCTGAAAAATTGATGCGAAGATAACCTAGCGCCGAGTGGAAGAAGAAAACTGGTAGGGTCTTCCTTTTAGAGGACGGAGAAGGGCTAGGGTTGTCTATATTTTACAGGACTTTAAACTGTTTTTGCGGAGTAAATTGTCAGCTTCCAAGAGTTCAAAAGAGAGACATTGTGTGAAAGAAAGACTTTGTTCGAAAAGAAGAAGAAGTTAATGCTGGAAGAACATCCAAAGCTACACTGTTTGAGAACATGGAGGCCGGCAACCCGAACCGCAGGGCAAAATGTATAGTTGGCACACTTTTAGGAGTAGTGATTTCTCTGATAGTTTTAGTGGTTACTGTCTCATACATAGTGGGACACGAGAGGGATGCAACTGCAGTCCAAGAAGTCAAGGGAGTGTCAACACCGAGAACTATTACTGTTGATTATAAGGGAAACATCAATGATAAAGACAAAACGTTGTTAGATGCAGAAATAAAAAGGTTACACACAGATGAGTCACAGGGAAATTTCAGGTCAAATGCTTATGCCAAATTACTTTATGAGTACATTGATGTCATGGAGGCGAAGAATTGCTACGTTTGTATGCAATTACCAGCCTCTGTGGATGAGGGTATCAGATACCATCATCTTCCATTGACATATGGAATCACATGCAGTTTGTTGTTGAGCATATTCTATGGACGAGAAGGATTCGAGTATTATTTCTCGAACTTCGACTCGACATTACCAGAGGTTCCAAATTACAAGCATTTAAACAAGTGGGACTATTACAAGAGTGAAGACAGATTACAGAAATGGTTTCTTCCATGGAGAACCATAGACACATCACATGCCCGAAGAAATAATCTGACTTGTCAAGTATCAGAAATTGAGAAGAAATTTATAGGGCAGGTGGATACTCGATACAGAAGGCAGAATATTCAGAAAGCTTCAGGACATTGGGAGACAGATTGGACCAAAGAGGAAAGGGAACACCAAAGGAAGGGTAGCAAGGGTCCAATTGCTCTAGACAAAGAGAAAAGGGGGAAACTATGTATTCACAGAAGTTCTTCCTATTATGAAAATTTGTTTGTAGGGGAAGTCAGTTGTGAACATGCTTTCCAATTAGAGTATTACTCAAAAGATTTTCTGAAAGAGATGCAAGCCATACCAAATGTATATTTTGTGTGTGGAAGGAATGCCTATGTGAGGTTACCAGATAATTGGTACGGTTCATGCTATTTAGCGATTGTCTTTCCCAAAATATACCATGCTGAGGATTTAGAGTCAACCAAGAGAGGAAAACAACCTAGGGGAAGAAGAGACCTTGCCGCTGAAGAAGTGGTTGGAGATGTATTTGGGGTGGTATTTCCATTTTTGGGATTGATACTGAATGACATTAAGATCAGAAGATTAGCTACAGTTGTAGATAGGCTATCTGCCAGTACTGCTAGATCATTAATGCTGGTGGAAGGTGAGATGCAATCGATTAGGGCAATGGTTCTTCAGAACCGACTTGCTTTAGACGTTCTGTTAGCCAAAGAGGGAGGAGTCTGTAAGGCTTTGAAGGTCCAGGAATGTTGCACTTACATTCCGGACAATTCAAAACCTCTAGAGAAGTACATACGAAACATCACTGCAATTCACTATGAAATTGAGGATCTGGCAAAGGTGAATGTGTGGGAAAGGGTAGGTCAGGGAATGGGTAAAGTTGGAGGTTGGTTTGCCAACCTAGGAAAGGGTATCGTCTGGTACATACTGAAACCCATCATCATAATTGTGATTTGTGTAATCACTTTGTGGGGATTGGTGCGTTTGTATCAATGGTATAGAGCAAACAGGTTGCAGAGATCTATGAGAAAACAGGAGAGAAAATTGACAGCGATGCAGGATACTCAATATAGGAGTCTGAAGGCATTAGAGACAATGAAAAGAGGTGGTACTGCAACGACTTCACTTTGAAGGGTTCTACATTTTTGTGTTGGTGTTTTGATGGTGATGACTCCTAAAAGTCATCAAAGGGGGGACTGAGAGAGCACAAATCTGAAAAAAATGTATAAGTGCACCATATTTACAAGCACGTAGTTAGTTAACATATGCCTTGCACCAGAGTGTCTTATATTTAGTAATGAAACGTATAGAGTGTTTAAGTAGAGTAACAATAGTCATAACAGTGTGAGATTAATGTAGAAATGTTGGAATGAAAATGAAAACCTCATGTTCTCATGTTAAAAGGAATCATGTCAGAGTTGAACGGAACTTTGAAATCCAGTTACATTGTGTAGGCCTTAGGGCAATTCACAGCAAATCTAAACGTGCTGCTAAAATAATGTGAGAGGGGGTTAACGTGGTTCTTCCAAAATGTATTATCGAATTTAGTATTGAAATATATGCTTTATAGATGTGTTGCTTTTAGAAATATGTGTTAGTTAAGAATACTGTTTAAATGCAAGTTAAATGTTTAGAGTGCAGGGATTCGTTTCATGTAAATCAAGTAGGCCTGAACTGATAATGTCATCTCTTTTGATCTGCCATATGCTCGTTAGAGAAGGAGTCGAGAGGTGCCAAGTACTGAGAGCTACGTATGCTTTATAGCCTATAGATATGGTAAAGTCTGGAATTTGAGGCCCACTGCAGGACGAACTGTATGCAGGTGCGAGGGTCCTAATCAGTTAGAATGAAAGGGGCCTTGTTCAGTGGCGCTTGGCGCAGGCCTGTAGGAGTCTCCAGGAATTTCAGGAGGTACCGGCGCTCTGGAGAAGAAGTCTGGGAACCAAGGTCAACTTTAACGAGGGTCTTGAAGAGTACCATCATGGAGTTTACCGCGCAAAGATGTACCACGTGAGGGGCGTTCCAAGGGGCGTTCCTATTGGAAACGTGATTTGGTATTAGGGAAAGCGACCCGGGAGGAGAGCAGAGCAGATGATTTTGGGAGCCTAAGGAAGCGGATGGGTAGGCAGATAGGCTGATCAGGAGAGACCCGTTATCAGAGAAGAGACAAAGAGAAGTGCGTGATCTTCTTAGGAAGTCACCACGGCTGACACCTAGAGGGGTAAAGATCTTGTTAAGTAGGGATGTCATTTAGTCTAGTGTAGGGACAGACTAACCTGAATTTTCTTTTCTGTAATGACTTTGAGGTTGCAACTTGTATCCATTTTGGCAACGCTTATGATATTCGAAATTGTACTCATTATTCTGTTCTGTAGACTTAGACTATTCAAAGAATTCATGTTCATAGTGATACCAGTTTATCTTTTGAATCTCATCTTGAGAAGTTTGTATCTTCAGTTATCTTTGACTTTATATTAAATCTTTGAAACTTAATTTTGGTCAGTGGTTATTTAGAGTGGTGTAAGTTCTTAATTGATTGACCTATTGTTAGATTGCCTTTTACTCAATGACAGGTACCAACGATCCAGTCGACTTGGTTTGGGATCTGGTAAGGTAACTAGTAACCAGTAATCCCGCGTTAACACCATGAACCTCTAATGGCTCTGTTTTCTGTCTTGAGCCATCTTCAAAACCACCTGCCTCATCCACGAAGCTCCCAAATATGTGGCTAAGAAGCTCACTATCACCAGTGGCTCTAGGCACACCCGTAGCTAGCATGCCATTTGATTGAAGAAGAAGCAGTGCAAAAAAACATAAAACACAGCAACAGTACCTATCCCTATATGAATCCAAGCTATGGAACAACATCTCTATATCCACCACAACCCTGCTCCAATTTAGGAACGAGCTAAAAACGCATCTGTAGATATGAACACTAAGTCAAGATACATAATCCAGCTGCACCTGTTGACATCCGTAGCTTCATCACCCTTTGACACACCCCATGTACCCTAGTTTCGTGCTAAATGTGAACAATGGAACTCTGCTGAGCACACTGAGGTGAGACTACTCACAGCAGGCTGAGTGGCAGGTGTCCTGAGTTAAAGCAAACTTCTCATTTAAAATAAATCACCGGCAAACACAGTGTTAGCAGTCAGGAAGAAAAGTTTATTTGCTATAGCTCGAGTGAGAACAGACAGCGACCAACTGCACTGCTCTGCTGGGGGTCACAATCAGCAGCCTTTTATACATTTTGAGCCACGTAGGAGAACGTTACTCTGAAAACAGTTGGCAAACAATAAATCATTGTGGTCAGGTAATAATCTGGAGGCTAATTCAGGAGGGGCATCCAAGGTGCACCTAAACTGCTTGCAAACACATTCCGAGAAAACGCACTAGCTAAAATCATCCTGCACCTGGTATGTATCAACAGCACATACATGGTCTCAGTCTGTCCACAGAAGAAGAGCAAAAAAGCGGTGTAATAGCATGAACTGCAAAATGACGTACAACTTATAAAATGGATTAATAGTTTTTCATGAAATAAATCTGCTTCCACCATCCACCCTTTGAAGAATTGTTCAACATTCGTATCAGAATCAATCAATATCTATATGCATCAATTCCATTACTGCTTGGTCTTGCTGTATCATGGTAACCGAAACATGAATGTTGCTCGGGTGGGCGTACACAGCCAAAATGCAGGCTTGACAATAAACAGGGAGCATATTCACAGACAGGCAGACAACCAATATTGTAATGACGGTAATCAATATTATTTTCAGTAAAGTCCAACCGAATGTACCAAACAGTGAAGAAATGTCATCCCATAATGTACGTTCAGCAACATTTTATGATACATTTAATTCCTTGAGATAAGCATTCATCATTTGTACGGCAATGTTCTCATGATATTCTTTACTAGAATGAGAACAAATGGTATGCAGATAATTCTCTTTAACATTATGTTTATGCATCCTTGTCGTTTGTCCTCAGTGCTTCTCCCCCTCTGTTCCTTATTGTTCACCATCACTAGGCCATGAGAGGTCACCAGTATGTCGCGACTATGGACTCAATAGAAAGTCGACCATTGATTGAGTTTAAAAGATGGACTTGCACATTTTTTGTGTGACTCTGATGAAGGGGTAGAAGATGCCAAGTAAACTGGTCAGCAGTCTTTCTGGGGCGGTGATGACTCCATGGTCTCTGCAGTGTCAAAGGTTCAGGAACGGGAATACCCCTGTCCAGTTTGTCGGTGGTGGATGTAGATGCTAGTTAAAAAGTACAAACCACCTCCAGAATATACTGGAATTTGTTAATAGGGGTAATTTCAATGTAATCCACTTGGAGCTCCTCGAAGGGCATCTGTGGAGGGGCAAAATGTCCTATTGGAACCTTTGTTCCCTTCCCTACATTGTACTGAGCTCAGGCCATACAGCATTGGCATATCTGCTCAGTCATTCTCTGTATCTTGGCATTTGCCCAAAAACTGTAGTGTACTATTGGTCAACCCATCCCGACCCAAATTAGCGGTGTCATGCATCACAGTATAGAAATAAACGAGGGAGAAAAGTTGAATAAATTAGTTATTCTAAAGACCTACCCGTTTTTGTGTGTTGATCTCTCGAGGAGCAAGACTACTCTGGATGCCTGAGAAATGGCAAACACAGTTTGGTCTCAGTTACCAGGAAATCTGCAAGAGAATAGAAAAGGTTTTTTTTTTGGAAACTGAACTATAACTATGAGAGAACCTTGTGAACTCTAGTATAAATAAATTGATTCACACCAGATAAAATGTGAAGGTGCCCTCTATTCACTCAAATGACCATTGAAATACAATGAAAAGAGTTACTAAATGTGTTAAACTGCAATCCCGTGGGTGCAAGACTCGAAGAGATAACAGGATACAAGAACTCCATTGGAGGAGACACCAATCCTACTGAATAACAGAGCAGATTGTTATGCCCAGGACTCTGACAACTAACAAACTGGAACAAGGGGTGAAATCTGGACACAAATCGGGTTTCAGTTTGAGGCACTGGCACCTCATGTATAAGAAAAATGGGACAGGAAGTGAATTGGAACACTACCTTAAAATGCCCTGTGACCATCTCTATTCAATTCCAACATGGTCCCGGTGACTGACTCTTACAAGATTAAATGTCACATGAATGAAGATGGCACACAGTTCCATCTCAAGCTACAAGATGAGCCTTTCCAACATTCTACACTTAAATCACTGCTTTTTACAAAATCATTTGTGAATGTAGAAGAATGTTGTTCTGCCTAAATGGTAAAAAGACCATATCAATGCATCACCTTAGTTCTACATTTGCCAGAAGAACTGGACCATCCAGCAGCCCCTGTGCAAAAAGCCTACAATTAGTAATGCACTTTGATAGTAAATGACCATTTATTCACCAAATCAACCTGGACTTCAAAGCATGATTCCACCATCCGTGTCTGCAAAAAGAGGTTCTGCTGCTGCTCGAGTCAGAAAATTACCTCAATCCTCCCTGTGGTCATATCTTGCTTGAATTAATACACCAGCATACCTCATCCTCTTCCTAGTAAATCTGTCTGAAATTTCCAGAGAATTCAAAACAAAACAGTCACATAATAATAATAAAAAAATTATAAAAAAATGTATAAAGCGCCTGGTTACACTGAAGCCAGTGTGTCCCCGCGCTGTGGCGTGGCTAGCAACAGTTGAACGGGCAAGTCTTCCCCCCAGCTCCTCAGATGCGAAACCTCCTCACTCTCTAACCAGAGGGAAGAGGTAGGTTTTCAGTTGTTTCCGGAATATGCGTTCCGAGGTCTCTGATCGCATTTCGGGTGGGAGTCTATCCAGTGTTGAGCAGCCTGAACTCGGAAGGAGCGCCCATCCATCCGAGCTCTTCTAAAGTTAGGGGCCTTAATCAGCCCTGTCCCGGAAGATCTCAAATGGCGCACAGGGGTATACGGGGTCAGCAGGTCCCCTGCATGATGCAGTGACTAATCAGCAGGGTTTTATAGAGCACCCGTTCTTTAATAGGCAGCCATTGAAGGGATTCAAGGGCTTTCTTAGATGACGCTCTTTTGGGCAGCATCAGGATCATAAGGGCAGCCGCATTTTGTATACGCTGTAGCCGAGTAATACACCAGATATTGGCTCCCAGGTACAGGACGTTCCCATAGTCCAGCCTAGATGTGACAAGAGCATGGACAAGGGTTTTCCTGGCCGAAGTAGGGAGTAGATCAAGTGTCTTACGCATACTTCTCAGAATACCAAAGCACTGTCCTGCCATGCGTCTGGTATGGTGTTCGAAAGAGATTTTATTGTCTAGCCAGATACCCAAATGTCTAACTTGTTTGCTGGGAGAGGGTTGAGGCCCCAGCACCTGCGGACACCATGCCGATGTCCGCACAGACGGTGCGTTCCCCACCACCATCACTTCCGTCTTACTTCCGTTTAATTTCAGGCAATTATTGGCCATCCAGGCCGCTATTTCTTGTAGGCACATCGAGAAGTTTGGTCGAGAGACACCACAAGTTGGGTGTCATCAGTGTAGGTTACCACTTGCACCCCAAACCTTTCAGTGATCTCTGCTATCGGAGTTACGTAGAGATTAAAATGGGTGGGGCTCAAGCTGGACCCTTGAGGCACCCCCTGATTCAGCCTGGTAGTCTTCGACCGGTAAGGTCCCTGGGCTACTTGGAAGCTGCGATTCTGGAGGAACGATTCCAGCCACTCCAAAGCTCTGCCTGCCACTCCCCCTTTTTTTAGACACTGCAGCAAGATGTGGTGTGCTACAGTGTCGAAAGCAGCGCTTAAATCCAAAAGGATAAGCGCTGTTGTCTGCCCTTCATCCACAAACTTACGTATTAAGGAATAGTTCAGTCTGTGGGAGGCATCGCTATTTTCATAATCGTCCCCACATCACAGAAAGAAGAAAAGAAATCACACATCGGACTTCTTTGTTCCCCGAATATACTCGGTTTAAGTGGAAAGGTGACATCATGGTGACATCATGGTTAATTTAGGACCACGCGAAGAAATTTCACAAGTGCTTCCAAATACAGTTTATAATGATGAATTGAAAGTCACTTTGGTTAAGTAGTGCTTCTCTAACATGGAGATCTGTTTCTCTCAGTCTGAATATACCTGAAGGGTGGGAGAAGTCACGCGTGTTAGTGTGCATGGGTGTAACTGTTAACCCCTGAGCAGCCAGAGATCTAAGAGCGAAGAGCTGCCCCATAATTAGTTCCCACTTTTTCGCAGAGCTCCAAAAAAGGGCACACATGCGGGACAGCGAGAACTCGTACTGAAATGTCTGGCCTCCGAATCATTTCATGCCAATGATTAATTAAACTGTTCTAATGCCAGCATTAAGAAACTATTCCGCCTTCCCTTGGAGTCTGCCTTATGAACCTCATTGCCAGGACAGTCATGTCCTTGGGGGCCTGAAGATTTGCAGAGTAATTTATTTACACAAGCTTCAAAACACTAAGGGTTGGGTTACTTTGCAATATGCCTGCAATCCGGGAAGACAAGCACTCGCCAGGCAGCCACGGTTTATTTTTGCATCTCGCTTTCACTTTAAAGTGAAAGCCAGATGCAAAACTAAACACGCCTGTGGAGATAGCAAAGCTTCTGCAACCGGAGGAAGTCAGACGAGCCCATCCAAGTGGGCCGTCAGACAAAGAGAAAAGTCCACGTCACAGAAAGCATTTTCCCAATGGCTGACCACCGTTTAGCATAAACTCTGACACCGGCCAATGGGAAAGAGGGGCGGGCTTAAAGCCTGATACATGAAAGCCCTAAAAAACATAAAATCTCGCCAGCGAGAATGCGCATGTGCGCAGCCCTCGCAGGCGAGACCTAAAAATAAAGTGGCTGCGTCATTCTGTAGGCATGTGCATGAATGTTGCGCACACCTACAAAACAACTTGAGCCATTTTTTAAAACTTTTTAAATTATTTTTTAGCCATGCGGCCTAGCTAACACCATTGGCAACCCCAGTATATCAGAAATGCATAGTCTATTTGCTTTGACAATGCTTGGTAGAATTTTCGGTACCTTCCCATCACCCTTGCCACTTTCAAAGTTAACATTCCTGCAACTCTACCGTGCCAAGGTGTTGTAGGACAGTTCCAAACATTGGAGGCTCGTTTAGCAGTCTCAGGACATTCATTCAACTCTTACAGAGCCAGTTGTGGTACTTCTATGACTAGCCATTTACAGTGCTTTCTGGCTGCTATTTATTCTTCAAAAAGCAGTGTTAATCATCATTAGAAATCATTGTCATGTACGAAATATATTTATTTTAATATGTATAAAAAATATTCTAAAGTGTATACCATATATGGTCCTAAAATATTTTGATGCTGCAGTGAAGTGGAATATTGTCAGTACAGAACCTCTGAACTACAGGCCTCAAAATAGTTTGTGGGAATAGCCAAGTCTACAGACTACAACTAAATGTTCCACAGTTGTACTGATGAGACTTGACAAGACAGAAGTGGTCTAGTTATGAAATAATGGTGGACCAGTGGAATATTAGAACATAAAAGCCTGCGTTCCACATTAGCAACTCAGTTTACTCACATGGGATCAGAATAAAATAATTAGTTTGCATAATGACAAAATGGTCCAATAGGTCAGTAGTCTAACTATATACAGTATTACTCAGCGTCACTTTTGGAGCACGCTGGTGATGCCATGCTTTGCGGATCTTTAAGGAGACATCCATGTCTGATTGAAGGTTGGGTAGGATTCCTGGCGGTGGGACTGAATAGAGATGCTGCGTACATATTAATCAAACTCTTTAGGGACACTTCAGAGCAGGTTCAAATATCAAATTAGACAAATAGGGTAAAGTAATTTTTAACAAAACCAGTCTAAGCGTGCCTCTCAAGGTGGCCCGTATGGCCGGAAAGAGTATGTTAGAAATGGGGTTTACAAGAGAGAGCACATGCCCTTTAGCACTGAGTAGCAGTGGTAAAGTGCCCGGAGTCATAAAGCCAACAAAAACAGGTCAGAAAATTACAGTTTGGGAACAACCCTGCAAAAAGACCGGGCCCAACACAGTAGATGGCAAGAAATTCACCATTGATTGGTCTTCCTTGCAGAAGTGGAATAACTCAACTTACATCTCAATGGTGGGTGATGCCTGTCCGTGATGTATAGAGCCCACTGGTGCTTGGTGTGTGCTGCTTAAGAGGACTTAAATGGAGCCCAGTGATTTTAAGCAGAGGGAGTGGGAAATGCTTTGCTGTTTCCTCAAGGAATTCAATTTTACTAGTACATCCCTCTGATTGTCGTTGAGTTGGAGCGCAGTGGGCAGAGTAGAGTCTTTTCAGACCTACTCCATTCCAATGATGCTGGTGCTCTCCTGCATGCTCTCTTGGCTTTAAACATGCAGTCGGATAAGTCCTGACTCCCATCGGCCTGCCCAGCTGACGACAAATATGTGGAAAGGGCAGGAACTTCGGATGTAATTTCCCGTAAATTATCTCAGTTGAGCTCCCATCTCCTCTTCCAAGGCTACCCAGCTGCTTGAGAATCATTGTTGTGACGCAAAGTACCCTGACACCTGGGAGCCAATCAATAACATGCACTCCACCCTTCATTCCATTCTGTAGGTAGTCCTAGATTAGACCTGTACTTCCTGGATTCTATGCAGGTAAAGAATCATGATGGAACTTTGAACTGAATGAGGAACTACCTCTCATCCAGGTGTCACCTCGGGTCAGAGAGCACAAGGACTCCGACCAAGTGTGTAAATAGAATTTATGCCTCCTAAATCTATGATTGGGAATGTCCTCACCACTCTCATGCCTCCTCCTTTGTTGCCCAGCTTTCTCCCACACTGGAGTCCAGACACTGCATTGTCCCCATCTGCCAGACAAGAATGGTTCTGATTTGCCTGAATTGAGACACCTTTGAACCTCTCTCTTGAAACCAAGTTTTATCGCTGAAACTGGTAGTCGCTTTGCATTTGCTCTGTTAGTATCATGCATAGAAACCACATCAACACTAAAGTGAAATCCCAACCAAGTTTAATGGAACTCATCATCCAGCAATTTTTTCTTACTGTCCCTTGTCAGAGTGCTGACTTCCTCTAAGGCAGGTATCTGTCTGTAGTGACGTGGCATGACTGGGTTGTATTCAATGTAAGAAGGGTGGTTGTACTGCCTTGCCACACCTGTGGCCATACCTGTGCTTGTGGATGAGGCTGTGAAATGTAAATGTAAATGTGTTGTATTTGTAAAGCGCACTGCTGCCCAAGCGACGGGGCGTCCCGGCGCTGCACTCATACCACTCTGGAACCCTTCCTGGCTTTTCCATGTGAAATGTCTACTCCTGGGCACCCCCAAGGTGAAGCCAGGCATCCAAGCGCTGCTGGGGCCGATGTGGAGAATTAGCAAGCTATTGCCCAGAGTCACACCCATGATTAGACTAGGCACCAAGGCGAGAATTATCAGGTCCGGGGAAATTGAGTCCAAGAGCCGCCGAGGCAGGAATTGAACCCTGGTCCCGGGCCAGACCTCTGCATCAGGGTCTGCTGCTCTAACCATTGAGCCACGATTCTCCACAAATGTTGAGTGTGCCTGCTAAGATATGTGATGATGCATGGGTGGTTGGCGTCTTTGTGCTAAGGCTAACCTGGCAGGTAATTAGAGTTGGAGGCAGGATGAAGTTTGAAGGCCCAGGGAAAGGCGGGGAAATCACCATGATTCCATTGCAGAGCATCAGCTGACTCCCGGTGGGCCGCAGGGCCCAGGACAACCGGGTCTCACTGGGGGAAGAGTAACAGTGTTGGATTCCCAACCCAATTAAGGATGGTATTTTGCTGCTAATGTTTTCTGTCCAGTGGACTCCAGCATGAAAATAGATCACGCACTAGCAAAGCCAAAAGGTTTCACTTATGCAAGACCTATTGACGTTGTCAATGTTTTTAGACATGTTGCACAGCAGCGCAGGCTGAAAGTAAATTAAAACAAAGCGCATTCACACGGCCAGCATTGACCGTGTTATAAATATGTATATATATATTTTTTTTCTTTACTTTAAGCATGTTGCACAGCAGCCCACGCTACTGTGCATCATGCACCTGACGGTTTTCTCCCTCTGCTTACAGTAATGACAAGATCCATGACCATTTTGATGTTTCCTGCTGGAAGAAAGTTGGTGAAAGTGTAGACCGTATTGTAACAAGATACTTCGGTGTAGTTGCCAACTTCTTAAAACAAGCATTTACAATGCAACGGTTTCGCCTTCGGAAAAGTTTGAGCTATTGGCATTGTAAATGACAAACTTTTTATTTATGTGTTGGTTTTGAAAACAGATAAATAAATGGCACTGTCATTTACAATGCCAATAGCTTACTCTGTCGCAAATGCAAGACGTATTGCATTTGCACACACACACCCACACACAAGAGCCCCCCACACACACCACACAAGAGCCCCCCACACACACACGCAAGAGCCCCCACACACGCAAGAGCCCCCCACACACGCAAGAGCCCCCCACACACGCAAGAGTGTAGTATTCCTTGGAAGATGCAACAGTAATAGATTACCAAGAGTCCTGATGGGATGATTTTGGGAAATGTGATTTAAACCCTGTCCAAAGCGTTTTGGCTTCGAAAATCTGGACATTATTTGTTCTCAGATTGTGATCAAAACCTACTGCTGTAATTCAACTTCTAAACGTTATTTTTCTCTTTTTCCCATATGGTGCAAATATTTTTTTACGTTGCGAAACTTCTACTGCCTCTCACAAGGGGTCTTACATTCTAACCCTGGACATATATGTACTGCGACCCCTGAGATTAATAATATCCTCACACTTCTGAGGTGTTAATGTGTTGTGGAAATGATTTGCGAACGCCCACAAGATGGCCGTGGCCAACAAACCCTTCACCCCACCCAGCATATTGAATCGTAATTGCATTTATATCGCACTTACAATCACTGGCGTCGCGTTGAAGCGCTTTTCGTTGGGCCCCTGGCTGCTCTGGAAGGCAAGGTTAGTCCAGTGTTAAGGGTATCAGTCTTGTGTGCTCAACCAATCCCATGCATTCACGCGAATCTCTTCTTGTTAGATTAATAATAGGAGCTAGGTGTGTTCGTTCTGTTTTTCATGTGTAAATCCACGTTTTTAGCCTCCGGAAGTTGGAATTGCACCTATAAACAAACCTCTCTCGCACCCACTGTGAATTTCCGGTGGGAAATGATTTTGAGAATCGTTTGTAGCAGCCTCCTGATTGGTATTGGAATCGTTAATGGCGAATCTTTTCTTTTGGAGCCCTTTATGCTTTGTTTTTCTGTGTGTTGTTTGCGCCGCTTACTTTGTAAAGAAACCCCAAGTTCAGGAAAGGCGTGCGAAGCCAGTGTGCGCCGCCTGCCTTACGCACTAAAGACAGCTCTTTAGTTTTGAACGTTGATGGGCACCAGCAATATTAAATTGACATGATAAATGAAGTATTGGCAGCGGGGCGCCCCCGAGACTGCGCTCCGCCAGGGCCCAGGCAGACCGCGCGATGCGTGCTGCGCGCACGAGGTGCCCGGGCAGCGAGACCCGGAGAGCGCGGCGCGAGCCACGGGCCCAGGCCATCGCCATCTTTGGAAGCCGCCGAGTGCCACGCTGGCAGCTGCCGGGCACACTGACAGCTGTGCCTCACTCTCCGAAGGAATTTGCCAAATCTCCTGTTGTGTGGGAGGAGTGATGCGAGGAGATAAATCTCCCCGCAAACGGCGACGGGCAGGTTAGTCGCGCAGAGATATCACATGCAAGCCGCACAGCACGGCGGGAACATGATGCGGTGCGAAGGGAGCGGGGCGGTGGAGTCTTGGGGCGCTGCTGAGAGTCTGAGTTTGTCTCAGAGGGGACCAATCGGCGCAGTCTGCCCCGCTGTGCACGTCGAAAATTAGGACACCTACCCAGGGAGGGGGAGACTGCTTTCAATATGCATGTAAAATAATATTTGGAATGGGATTTATGAGGTGATCTTGGAAGGCAGGGTGTGCAGCCAGGATTCGGGGGCGTGTTTTTCGTGCTCTCCCCTTCCCGTTGGCTGGAAGGTAAAATTCCAGCCAATGGGAAGAGGAGAGGGCGGGGCTTAAAAAAGATCCAGAAACGCCCCCGAATCGCGTTCTGACTGGGAAAGACTGATTGACAACGATGTCTTCCAATGGCTAGCCTCCACTTATGGAGCTAGCCAATGGAAGAAGGGGCGGATTCAAGTCCCCCATACTGTAAACAAAAGTTTTCGCCTGGGCGGAGCACTGCTTCGCAGTGCTACGGCCAGGCCGAAACCTAAAAAATTAAGTAGTGCCTCTGCTTTCTTTCAAAGGTGTGACCTGTATTCTTTTGCTTAAACACTAGAACCTTTAAAGTTCCATCAAAGCACTCAGGCATCCTGTTGTGACAGAGAAACATTTTGTCTCTGTGTCCCACCATGAGCGAGCTTGTGAACCATTTGTGATTAGATGCCGTTATGTAGGGGGCTCTTTCTTCCATCAAGCTTTAGGGGCCGATTACGATGTCGTTTGGAATAGGCTCCGAATGGGATTCGGTATCTCAGAATCGGGGGCTGCCCCTTAACTCTACATCTTTTCCAGTGCTTAATTTGTAAAACAATAAGTGCCAGGGCCTCGTCAGGAGGGTACCGCAGCTCGCATTGCCCATTGCCTCTTCCAATACAGTCAAGGACGATACCGACCCAACTACTAACCATCACACTTCTACAAGTGTGACGATTCAGACTATTCAAGGCCCCAAAGCTATGAGAATGGCATGGGCGCAAGGTATTAGTAATTTTTAATGTATTTAGAATTAATAAACCACTGTTGCTGTTTTAATCCCAAAATCAGACAAACAGCTCCACCATGTAGCAGACTGCCATAAGTGCCAGTGCTGAGCAACGGAGACAACCAGCACAAATTAAGCACTTTCTTTCTTCCATATCCTCATTCATTATTTCCCTTGAGCTTGTGTTTCCAAAAAAAAACATACTTTGCCACACTACATTGCTGAAGTGGAATTGTTAAACCGAGATTAGGATGAGACCTCTCTTGAAACACACGGGTCGGCTTTGGAGTGCAGAGTGTCTCTCACGTGGACCCATTGGATGGAGAAGGAGGAGAAAGAGCATTGGTTCCTTCAGCAGACTGGACAGAGGCAGTCGTGTACAAGAAGACAGGAAAAGTCAAGACTGTAGAAGGGATCATAACTGTCGATATGAGAGGAACTTTCAGCCTGCTAGTAGATATGAGAGGGACTTTCAGCCTGCGAGTAGATATGAGAGGGACTTTCAGCCTGCTAGTAGATATGAGACGGACTGTCTGCCTGCGAGTAGATATGAGAGGGACTTTCAGCCTGCTAGTATATATGAGAGGGAGTTTCAACCTGCTGCTGTAGATATGAGACTGACTTTCTGCCTGCTAGTAGATATGAGAGGGACTTTAAGCCTGCGAGTAGATATGAGACGGACTTTCAGCCTGCTAGTAGATATGAGACGGACTGTCTGCCTGCGAGTAGATATGAGACGGACTTTCTGCCTGCTAGTAGATATGAGACGGACTGTCTGCCTGCGAGTAGATATGAGAGGGACTTTCAGCCTGCTAGTATATATGAGAGGGAGTTTCAACCTGCTGCTGTAGATATGAGACTGACTTTCTGCCTGCTAGTAGATATGAGAGGGACTTTCAGCCTGCGAGTAGATATGAGACGGACTTTCAGCCTGCTAGTAGATATGTGACGGACTGTCTGCCTGCGAGTAGATATGAGAGGGACTTTCAGCCTGCTAGTATATATGAGAGGGAGTTTCAACCTGCTGCTGTAGATATGAGACTGACTTTCTGCCTGCTAGTAGATATGAGAGGGACTTTAAGCCTGCTAGTAGATATGAGACAGACTTTCAGCCTGCGAGTATATATGAGCGTGACTTTCAGCCTGCGAGTATATATGAGCGTGACTTTCAGCCTGCTAGTAGATATGAGAGTGGCTTTCAGCCTGCTAGTAGATATGAGACGGACTTTCTGCCTACGAGTAGATCTGAGAGTGACTTTCAGCCTGCTAGTAGATACGAGAGTAACTGCCAGGCAGTCCTAGATTTCACCGCCCGCCTAATCATGTTCTTGACTTGTGAGCCAGTACTTATAATTGGAGCATTATACAAGTCTCTTTGCTTAAAATCACTCATTTTATAGGGCCACATTGGACAGCTTTGCGGAAGGAGACGAAAGAAGCCATCGAAGGTGGTGAAGAAATTGGCAAAATATTTTGAAACCAATTAGCATCAGTCACATTTCGAAGTCTGGCCTTCAGTTATTCATCCGCAGCAGCACAATCAGCCACTGAGTTATCCACAGTTGTGTTTGATCATACACTATAATTATTTTTCAGCTGTGGAATGCGTGCTAGCAAGGCAGGGGGGAATGGATCTGGCTTTTGTCGAAGTGCAGTCACGCAGAGATAACCGAAGTGGCCAATATGACAATGTGACCTTCAGAAGGGGAGAGGCGCTTTCGAAAGAGCATTTCAGACTAAACAAGATGGAGCGAATCCAGAGCCCCACTGTGGCATTAAATCCGCGGCGTGGACACAAGTAAACATCGGTCATTGATACAGAGAGGACACAATTTAAAAACTAACCGCGGTAGATATTGTTCTGCTCTCAAAGACTGAAACTTCTATTGCCATGGCAGCCGATTCATTCAGACAACGTACCACAAACAGTTATAATGAGTGCCCTATGTGTCCTACACTTCCGCAATCCAATGTTCCAGAACACAGGTGTGTCGAACAACCAATCAACAATAATACAACTCACTTTTCACTTAATAATTAACTTACCATACTAAATGTAAGTGGAGAATACTATTTTATGGACCAGTACTTCAAGGGAAAACGTATTGTTGTATGGGCCCCTCGGCGCAAATTCGAGTAGGACCACACTTTCTAGAAAGCACACAAGGTCTTCAAAACGTAAGAAAATTGCCTAAAAAAGTGAACATAATATACTTCTACATTCATTATGATTCATAAAAAGCCACTCATATTTAAAAAGAAAAAGAAAACTCGTAATAATTTAACATAATATAAAAATATTTATTGTAGAATGTAACACCCTACAAAAAACTTTAGATTTCACTTCTTAAAGTCATTAATTACATTGTAAGGCAACCTTACTCTTTGTTTTAACTGATCTGATTTTATCACCCCATCCAGAAATCTAAGATCAGCCTCCCAAGGCAGTTTTGTGGTCCCTAAATACAAACTGGCACGGATGGGAGGAAAATCCGTCACCTATTTAGGGCCTTCTTATTGGAATTCCCTCCCAGTCTCACTCAGAAATGAAACAAACTACTCCAATTTCCGTAAGCTGCTTAAAACCTGGCTATTCGACAAATAAGATGCCCAGGCGTTGCTTTGTCATGGCTTTTCTGTCTGCGCCGGGAAACCCTTTCTGGATAGCTGATGCGCAATATAAAATAAAATAAATAAAATTAAAATAAATGTATTTACAGTCCGTGTCTCTAGGTTACAGAACATATAGCTTACAGTGAGTCGAGTAGAGCATTGCGATTAATTTGCTAAGAGTGATTTTTTAACAGATTTCAACATTAAGTTTATGTTTTATTTCTGAAAGTAGGGATCCATAAAACAATTAAGGAGAACTGGCCTTCCCATTCCAGTATTGACAAATTTTTGGCCCCATCACTAATCCCAGGTAGGTCAATATAGGGGTTCTGCCAAGGCACGACATATTTTTTTTAAAGCATTTTGGTATTGTATCATTTATCCATTTGTACACCTTGTGCATCACTATGGCGGTAATTAGGGTAGATACTTGTAGCCTACACATTATCTGTTTTCAGTTTTAAATTAATGAATAATTGTACAATCATTTTATGGTGCTCTTTTTCAATACATAGAATACTTGTTTGTCTCAATCAGTGAAATATTGACTTAAACACTGAGCCATTGTCAGTTTTAGTTAATTAGGGATTAATTTCGCATGCCAGACAATGCCCAAGTTTCACCCCATTCCGCCTCATAAACGACAGTTTTCTCTTTAACGCTCGCTCAATAATGCTTGCCTAAGTAAGTTGTCACCCAGCTATACCCTCTCCTAACTTACAGTGGTAAATCTGTATAAATCTGATACACACTCCTGTAGGAGTTAAATCAAATAATGGATTAAAATGAAAGACGTTTTCTTACGCAGAGAGATTTGAGGGGAACATAACTTTTATTTCCAATAATATTTGTACATCCTTTGCTCAACAGAACTTTTAATTTTATGAAAAGGATACTTCTTGGGGTTTTTCAATACCCCTTCGTCAGGAGATAAAATAAACAATTCTGTAGGTATAAAGTAGCAAAGAAAATATATTTTAGCATCCAAATTTTGATGTCTAAACTTCGTTCTGAGCAAAACATATATCCAATTGATAAAGGTTTTACGTACCAAATAGTAATCTTTAGGTGGTTGGCAGCACAAGTAGTTTCATGGGCTCTGGGCCATCTCTCCCAGGGCACGCGTCTTTACATTCTCTGTCATTGAGAGTCCTTCAGTCCGTCTTTGCTCTCTTGAGTTTTCACACACTGTAGTTCATCCAGTTGACTCCCTCTTGTGCTTCCTCCTTCAAAGTCAAACTTGCAAAGTCAAGAGAACGGTGCATTCATGATTAATGAGAAATGCTTTGAAGCAGGTTGACCAAGATGAAAGGCAGAGGTGAGCTGAACCCACCAAAAACAAATGGTGAGGATCAGAGACAGAAATCTCAGAGTTAGTGGTGAGCACTGTTGTTGAAGAACAGTTTACCAAGATGGGCAGTGCCTGCTAAGTAGTTTAAGGGGCCTTCTTTGACTTATAGTTTGGTAAAATCTCCAATGATTTCTAAAGCCCATTCACAGCCATTCCGCTTATAGATGTGCCTTTGAGACCCGGTTGGACAGCACATTCAAGTGTCTACAAGCAGGTCCATGGTTTGTGGTCTTGAGCCTTTCCAGTCTGCATAGCGCCTGCCTTACCAATCTGATAGGTGCCTATTTCAGCAGCTGTTTGTATGGCCATGGCGCACTTGAGCAGATCCAGCGAAATCACACTCCCCTCTGATACTCCTGATTTCAAGTCCTGCTCTGAGCTATTCATTACTACCTTTATAGATAATGCTTCGTGTTTTGCCCACTGCAGTATGTTTATTTATCGTTACATTAGCTTGCAACCAAGTATTAAAGTGTAGAACCACATATGTGTTTGTTTCTTTACAATTATTGGTTCTAAAATATGTTACTTGCTAACATAACCAAGTCATAGATTAAACACAGTAAGTAAAAGCGAAGCAAACACTAATTTTGTCATGTTGACGAAAATCCAATTGCACAAAACCAATGATTCACCTAATAGAATAATAATCCTGGTAGACATTCTAGTTTATTAGTTTCAAAAGGTTTCTGCTGATCCAGCTGCTGAGATAGGGGTTTTTGGAGATACAACTTCTTTTAACTTTTAACTTGGATACTGGTATTTTATTTTCCTGCCTGTGTACAGAGTCAAGTGTCCAAAACTATCCAAGACACACTGTGTCACAATGTAATCCACTGAAAAACATTTTTAACTTTATTAACAGATAGAATGAAATGTTTCCAGATGATTCTATTTCTCATTTTATTTTATTTCTGTATTGGCCATGCAGTGTAGCAGAATTTTGTTGCAGCAATCCTGGGTCAACGTTACCAGAACTCTCCATATTATCAGACACACCAAGTTCCAAAGCCTGTGCATTTATGAAATCTCTGATGGTATAGAGTGATCTTGAGAGCTTAATGAGAGTACTGTGGAATGCACTGGTGACACTATTTAAAGTGCTTCATGTAAAGGTTTCATGTGATCCACTTGCATAGAGGGAATAAGAATATCGTTGTCCAGTGACATCAAAGTAATTTGCTCTAAAGCGAAGATTTTAAGAGATGATTTTAATATGTTTCTGAGAAGCTCAATCTCATGGGGATTGTTTCTTTTATTCTGCATAGGAAATACCATATTCACAAGGCACTAATATAACTATGACATCTCTAATTATTTGTGCTTTCTTCCATAGGTGGTCATGAACTGGAACAAATGCAGTTGATTTTAGAGACGATCCCTGTTGTCCGTCAAGAGGACAAAGAAGAACTTTGCAAAGTCATGCCAGCATTCATCAGCACATCATGGGCAGTGAAGAAGCCTTTGAGGAAGTTGCTCCCCGAAGTAAATGGAGAAGGTACATGAGCATTCAATATCATGATATTAGAGGATGTAATACTTCTACACCTTGGCAAGGTGTTTTGGGCCCCGACACAATACATGATGAAGTGTCTCGGCTGTTTGGTTTTAGAAGAGAAATGAAACATGCATGCATACATGTATGTGTGTGGCATTTACGTAGTGCAAACCTAGCAGAAAGGCAACAAAGCACTGTACATGGGTGAAGATATAGTTAACAAGCATCTGGAGAGTTAGCTGGCTCTGTAAGGTGAAGTAGATTGTTACTGCATCATGATTTAGTGTACTTTCTGTAGGTGTGTCTTCAACTCTTTCTGAAATTGAGGCACACAGTTGCTGAAAGTGTTATGGTGCTAATTAACTCAGAAGAAAGATAAATATGGATGGGAATTTCCCACGTGAGGAATGCTACATCTTTAAATCTTGTTTAAATTTAAGAGGGTTCTCTATAGGATGGAATTAAAGTGGCATTTGCCGTCAAGTTATAGTAACGATGTATGAGAACAATAGGCAGTCCTTATGTACCTGTTTGACCCAAGTAGTTTCAATTAGTATTGCTCAACTCATTGCAGCTGAAGATTAGATTAGTGAGGATTAAGTCTCATTCTCAGGATTTTACATCCTTCTTAACAACACTACGAGCTACTCACATAGGGCCATATGCATGAACACATTTTCCCATAGACACAGAATGGGCCAAACCCTTTGATTCATCTGGCCCATAGCCTTGAAATGAATTCTGCACTTCACTGGAAACCAGTAAGTTTGTCAGAGAAGTGTACCTATTTCAGAAAGTTGCAATCAAAAAGCAGTAAAGAATTTGATGACAAAGCTCTTGTTGAAGGAACGCCTCTGTGTGGCTTTACACATTGAAATCTTGGTTAGGGAAATTTTACATTTGTAGCTGTGGTAATTTCAGTCTACTGATTATTATGTTACATTTTTTGTTTGTTCTAAACAAAAATTAATAAATTAAAATAGAGTTTATGGCAGTAATAGGCATTTGGTATATCCAAAGATTGCCTGTTTCACTTGATCCAGCAAAGGATCTTCTCTCCTGCTAAGAATATCTCCCCTTCATTTCTGTGCACAATATGAGGTTCACTAGGAAACTAGGGGCCAGATGTAGGTCGCCAATTACCGGTCGGTAACGGCCGATTTCGGCCGTTACCAACCGGTAATTGATTTTTGAGATGTAGGTGGCTCGGAATTTACAGAATCGGTATATTTACAGATTCGGTAAATTTACCGCTTCGGTATTTTTCCGAATCGGTAAATATACCGAATCTGTAAATCCATATGTAGGTGGCACAGTTTGCAGTGCCACAGGCCCTTAGGAATTCTTAATTTACCACCCAATCCTATTGGGTGGTAAAATACCGAATTCCAGTGTACATGCACATCTGTGCATGTACACCTATGCCATGTGACACACAGACATGCCCTTAGGGCATGTCTGTGTGCCACATGGCACACAAGCCTGCAATTGGGGTGCTACAGGGTGTCAAAGTGACACCCTGTCCCCCGTGCCAGGATTCGGTATTTACCGATTCTGTAAATACAGAATCGGTATTTCCCATTGATTCCTATGGGCTTCAAGGCCCATAGCAATCAATGGGAAATACTGATTCGGTATTTACAGAATCGGTAAATACCGAATCTTACAGAATCGCTATTTGTGAAATTAAAATTACCTACATCTGCCCACTTCCAATTTACCTACTCTTAAATACCGAATCGGTATGATTCGGTATTTAAGAGTAGGTAAATCGGAATTACCTACATCTGGCCCCTACTGTTTCGGTCTGTTATAGTAATAAGAAATCCCCCTTCAATGTATTCTCTGTGCAGATTAAGATCCCAATTTAAATGTTGATGGTAAGCATACTTCGTTACAATGGCATGATTGTCTGCTGGCCAAATTAGGTAGTAGACTGTCTTCTTACCAAACTACATAGGTATAGAAATCTCTCCTTGAATTCAGGGGTGGATCTTAGTTTTACCACAGGGGGCTAATTCGACTCGACAGTGGCCAAACTTCTTAGTAGGTGCGATGGATTAAGAGCCATCGTAGAATTGGCAATATGTCTGTCTGCCCAAATAGGATGGCCGTTTTGTACTGCCCATCACTGGTTGTGAGGGGTGTAAAGAAACAAACCCTGTTTTTTTGTATTTGAAAAAAATAAAGCCTTTAGATGGACTTGACGTTGGTTCAGGTGAACGCTGGAAATGTCCGTCCGCCTGACGCCAGGGCAAAGAAGTATTTTATTCTGTTGTTCTGGCGGAAACGGCCTGAACACCAAGAATTAAACCGGGCCTACATTTTTTGTTATTCTACTTTGGCCAGTGATATTTCAGTTCTGTGTGCCACACATACGTCTGTCAGTGGAATGCAGTATGTTTGGAGGTAAGGGAAAGAATACATAATACCGCCACCTTACCCTTCTATCTGACAGCCTTTAGAAACTTCATAAAGATGAATCGTAATATGTCAATACCGGTAGACTGAAACATTATGACCTTAATAAATGGCAAACTGAATATCGCTATCACCATTAATCTCAAATACTCATGCAAAGACCAGCCGCGGCCCGTGCAGGTAAGAGTGGTGGGGCCGGGTTGGGGAGAAGGCAACAGACGACCACAAGGGAAAATTAAATAAATAATTAATTTTCCCTCGTTGTCGTCTGTCGAAATCCGCCCCCTCCCCCCCACCCCCGTCTCCCCTACCCCCGGCTCCACCAGCCCACCGCTCTTACCTACACAGGTTGCGGATGGCAAAAACCCTTGGCAGTCCCCTTGAAATAAAGTCCTCAAATGGCTGATGGATAAACTTTAACCAGAGACTGGCATCATGACTTAAACAGCACACAACAAGTTTGTATCCCATAACTGGCTATGTAGCAGGTAATTTACCTGTATATTTATGAATAATTAAAACTAGCAAAAAATGCCCTCCATGTTGAAACTCATCATATGACCTGTTCCTACTGTATAACCAGTGTCCTTGTAGTCACAAATAAAGATGGACCTAAGAGCAAGACATGCCTTCTACTTTCCTTATTGATTCTTTCTTCTAAGTTTGAATGATATCGTATATGGATGTATGATTCTAAATTCTATTTATTTCAAATACATGTTCCATCCATCTCATCTTGTACTGCTACGCTTCCAAAAGACAAGCATACTGTTCATTAAAATGTATAAACCACCAACTTTTTATGTATTCTCTTGCTTCTGTTTGTTCTTTGGTTGCCATCCTTTGCCAAATGTTTATTTCATGTTCCTGTCTGCGTTTAAGGATTTATATGTATATTTTGCACAAAAACTCATGCAGCCAAAATGTTAAATAATGTTGCAATTGAACTCTGCTACTGAAAAATATTCACTGTAGTCCTTAGATGATGACTAGGGTAAACCAGATGTTCAATTTTGTTTAACAGTTTGTCTAAGTGGAAAATCTTCCTGGAGGACACTTGATGCTGAATCATGCACAAAAAAGCAAAACATGTAACATCCAATGGAAATCATACATCCCCATCATGTTGATAAACTGCACGTTCTGAAGCGTTCCTTTACTTTAACTTCAATAGCAGATTGCAGTTCTAGAAGACAGTGTTTGGCTCTGTGGTAGTGGTTTCTTCTCTCATATGCAGAATGAATATAGGGAGAATTAATCCCCAAAAGGTTTCCTCACACAATCAATGTTCCGCATTTTCTCATATCACAAGTAACACTGCAAATTTCATCCTATTTGAAAGGAAGTTGTAGAGACTAAAAAATAAATGAGTAATTTTTTAACTAATAGGCTCCTGCCTGGAGTATTTAACAAAAAACACTCCAGTTTTTTAGGGGTTAACAACAATCTGAAAGCATAAGCACATCAATCTTCGAAACTCTGCATTTCATTGTGCATTGTCTATCTCTAAACAGATGGATTTCCCACAAACTGCCACTCTGATTAGGATCAGGATCAAACACTGTGGGGCATACTTACAAGGAAACTGTTAGAGCGTGGCGTTAAGCCAAGATTGCTAATGCCCTGCTCCAACTGTTCGCTAATGAAGGGCTGTGCCATATTTATAAGAATGCAGCGCACCCCTGCTTTTCCCGTAGGGCTGGGGCAAAATGTAGCTGCCTAGCGCTAACACTGACACCCTCGCACAATAGTGCGAGGGTGCCTGGGTTGCGGGGAATGATTGTTCATGTGTAGGAATGTGTCCCTTCCTGTACATAAACAATCCGTAATGACGATTTGTAACTTCAATGTGTGCTGCTTTATGCAGTTAATGAAGTTGCAACTAGTCGTTTTTCAGTGATTATTTATGTACAGGAAGTGACACCTTACCACACATGAACAATTGCTAGTGGCGATTTGCTGTTTCTATGTAAAAACAGAAAAATCGAAGAGAAATTAAACATTTCTCCTCATTTTGGCAGGTTAAGACCAGGTTTTTCCTGGTCATAGTTTTGACGCTGCCCCATATTTACGCCACCCTTGTAAATAGGGGGCAGAGTCAAAAAGCAATGGATGTTAAGGCGGAACGTCCAACACACCACCCATTGCCCGTCCCTTTCACACTAAGTGCTGCATGAAAGGTGTCCTTATTCACAAGGCGGTGTCAAGCGACATTAAGTAGCTAATGTCACCTTGTAAATAAGGCAAAGGGCTTATCACCACCAGAATGTCACAAAAAGTGACGTTCTGGTGTCGATAAGCTCATGTGCAAGAGAACGGAACGCTCCTGGAGGAAAGACAAATCGGAAATAAACAAAGACGTTTATTCTACTTCTCTCTCAAATTATAAAACTGCCATTCGAAAAACTAAAAGCGCTTTCTTCCAGGAAAGAATAGAGAAAGCAGTATGCTCCAGCAAGGAATCCTACGCCATCTTAAAAGATCTTCTGAAAACCCCAGTACATGGACTGAGACACCACACAGACCCCAAAGCTGAACAGATAAAATGCCAACAACTGGCGGACTTTTTCCATGAAAAAATTCGAAAAATTCTCGACTCAATTCCCTCCTTGATTCTGTGTGAAGAAAACGACCTCCTGCACCCCCTTACAACCAGTTGTCTCTCCTCCTGGGGTCAAGTTACGACCGAAGAAGTGGGAAACACGCTAAAATCCATAAAAAGCGGCTCTCCCAGGGATTCCGCCCCGCTTCGAATCCTTAAGGAGGTAGCCCCCACGATTATTCCCCCCTTGACTCACCTGATCAACACCTCACTTCAACAGGGAGTTGTACCCCCGAGCTGGAAGGCGGCAGTCGTGAAAGCTCTGCTAAAGAAACCCTCCCTCGATCCCGGAAACTTGGCTAACTATAGGCCCATTTCCCTACTCCCAGGAATCACCAAGATTGCTGAAAAACTGGTTAATAAAAAACTCTCCCAGTTCCTGGAGGCCAACAACATACTAAAAAATTCCCAGACGGGCTTTCGTCCAGGGCAGGGCACGGACATCGCCCTCCTAGCAGCGGTAGAGGAGGCCAGAGCACTATTGGACGGAGGAGGATCAGTGGCAGTGATCCTCCTCGACCTAAGTGCGGCCTTTGATACCGTCAACCACCAACTCCTCATTAAAAGACTCAAGGGAGCTGGTGTAGAGGGCTCTGCCCTAGCCTGGCTTTCATCTTTCCTGGCTCAACGGACCTACCAGATCTGGGAGAATAACGCCTGCTCCTCCGAAATTCCCCTCCAATGTGGCGTGCCCCAGGGCTCCTCCCTGAGCCCCACATTATTTAATATCTATATGTCCACATTGGAGGAGGTCATCACCCCATTCGGAGTGAGCGTCGTCAGTTACGCTGACGATACACAATTAGTTGTATCATTATCTCACCCCAGACAACAACCAGCAGACTTATATAACTGTCTGTCGCAGGTCCAATGCTGGATGAACACCTCAGCCCTAAAACTAAATGGTTCGAAAACGGAGGTTTTGCTCTTCGGCCCGAAAGGACTCACACTCTCCTCGAATATCTGGCCAGCGTGTCTGGGCCCTCCCCCTGAACCTAAAGAAGAAGTAAAAAGTCTGGGTGTGTGGCTCGACACAGACCTCTCGTTCACCGTGCAGGCAAAGAAAGTAGCCGGGACTTGTTTCGGGCTCCTGAAATCGTTAAGGAAAGTTTTGCCCCTCTTGCCCACCAACTCCCAAAGGCTGCTAATTCAAGGCCTAATACTTTCGAGGCTTGATTACAGCAATGTGATCTACCTGGGCGCCCCCGAAGCGACGCTGAACAAGCTCCAGAGAATCCAGAACACTGCGGCCCGGATTCTCACAAAGACCCCTGCCAGAGCTTCGGCCAAACCGGCCCTTAAACTCCTCCACTGGCTTCCCATAAGGGAGCGGGTCAAATTCAAGGCCCTGTGTCTAGCTCACAAATTACTACAAAATCAAGGCCCCCCTGTTCTTAGGAAACTCATCACATCCTACAAATCCTCAAGAACCCTCCGATCGGACACGGAAAACTTCATCACTATCCCCAGATTCAAGAAAGCCCGGTCAGGAGGAAGACGTTTCTCAGTCCATACTGCACGACTCTGGAACTCACTCCCCCGCGACCTGCGACTCGAACCACAATATCTCCGCTTCAGGAAGCGGCTCAAAACTCACCTTTTTCCTCAGTGAATCTGGCATGTCCTTAACCCTGATCTTCTTTGCCCCCCCTCCCCTTCCTCTTCTTCTCCCTTGTTCCTCCCAACTTAGGAGATAGGATCTTTTAGCGCTGGGATACCTCTGGGTGACTACGCGCTCTACAAAAATAAATAATAATAATAATAATAATAATGTAAATATGCCCATAGATGTCTTATCTAGGTACTTTATTGTGGTAACAATTGATGAAGTAGTGTCTGGGTTCTACATATACCCTAACATCTCATATCTCTTGTTGCCCACCAAATATTGATACTTCCATTTCTTGGGTATCGACCAAACTTGCCATATCTTCATATGTCAATGCACCTAGAGAATTGTGGTAGCTAGGATTATTGACTGACTATCTCATGGATAAAGGGCTGTATCAAACTAACCACTCCTACTGCCAACTGAATCTCTCTCTATGTCCCCACGTGGGGAAGGCTTTAAGGGCCAGATGTAGGAGAGGAAATACCGGTCGGTAACGGCCGAATTTGGCCGTTACCGACTGGTATTTAGGAATCGGCATGTAGGGGCCAGCATTTTACAGAATCAGTAAATTTACCGATTCGGTAAATTTACCGATTCTGTAAAATACTGAATCGGTAATTTTACCGATTCGGTAATTTCCACATGTAGGTGACACTACTGAGAGTGCCACAGGCCCTTAAGAGTCGGTATTTAACCACCCAATCCTATTGGGTGGTAAAATACCGAATTCAGGTGTGCATGCACATCTGTGCATGCACACCTGTGCCATGTGACACACAGACATACCCTTAGGGCATGTCTGTGTGCCACATGGCACACATGCCTGTATTTGGGGTGCTAGAGGGTGTCAAAGTGACACCCCCTGCACCCTTGCAGGATTCGGTATTTACCGATTCGGTAAATACCGAATCGGTATTGCCCATTGATTCCTATGGGCTTCAAGGCCCATAGGAATCAATGGGCAATACCGATTCGGTATTTACCGAATCGGTAAATACCGAATCTTACCGATTCGGTAAATATAAAAAGAAGTTTACCTACATCTCACTACTTCTATTTTACCGATTCCTAAATACCGAATCGGTAAAATTCGGTATTTATGAATCGGTAAAATAGAATTACCTACATCTGGCCCTTAGTTGTTTGAATGGCTATTGGACCTGCAGTACTAATATCACATTTCTATATCACTTGAGTGTCACTCAGTTGCCCCACTTTTTCGCCCCATGTACCATATCGAAGATGGTTGATGGGGATGAACGCTGAATGAAGTTCATGTTTGTCCTTTCTTGCCCTAGCAGGCTTCTCTTCATTTTCGATGCCCAGCCTCCTTCTCCTCCTTTGGCTTCTCTCAAAGATTGACAGAACTGACTGTGGGTCCTCAGCTTCCAGTAGTGTGGAAGTTTCATGTAACCCACTGTTCTTTGCATTTGGCTCTCTGCTCAAGTGGGACAGGGACAGTGCTTGTTTTCCGAATCATGCACATGCTCTTCTAGTTTCAGGCTGTGCTGCATTAATTATCTCATGCAAGAGATTTCTGCATATGTAAATATACATCAAGTTCAATTGTAATACCTTAGAAGACAAGGACAAAGGAAGTTTTCAGGAAGCCTCATTGGCAGTGAAGACGATGAACCCTTGATTTTTCATGTCAAGAGTGGCGCTAAGGAAGCAGGCCCGGACTGGCCGTTGTGGGCACCGGGCAATCCCCCGGTCGGCCGCAAGGGTGGGGGCTGGTTTTGGGCCCTGGGGGCCGTTTTTGTTGCAGAGCCGTTTTTGCAGCATAGCTGCAAAATCGGCCCTGTAACAAAATCGGCTGAAAAGCGGCCCTGGCAAAGCGCTTGCCCCCCTCCCGCCCGGGGGGCGGGGGGCCGGCCGAGCACTTTGCCAGGGCCGGTTTTGGTTCCCAGTCCGGCCCTGTAAGGAAGTGCATATCACATTATTTCAGCTTGCTCCTGTACTACCTACACCTGTCCATTTTCTCCAAAATCGAAAAACCAGCACCAACAACCCTCGCCACAGTTGCATCCCGCCCTCAGGATAAGCAAACTCAGCATAACTCCACTAAAACATTTGCCTTTGGCTGTATAATGAGGCTCTCCTCCCCGCTTTGGTACGTCTTTAAACTTAAGCCAAATGAGACCCATATTGCAGACTAGACATGCAGACCTCTGTGTTGTGGAAAGCCAGGTAAACATACGGTACAGGGGCCGGTTGGCTAATATGACAAACCACCAACCAATTCTGTTGAAACATCATCTAAAAAGATGGCTTTGATGAGAGAGAAGAATGTGAACAATTATAAAGCACATTGCTGCCCTAAGGCTTCCCAGCGCTGCGCGGTCAGGTGCTGAATACGGGCCAAACCATGTCTTAAATGTATTGCTTAAACAGCCAAGTCTTGATCTCTCTGCGAAACTCTAGTTCTTTGTCTATCAGTCTGTGTTCTAACGGCAAAGAGTTCCAGAGTTTGGGGGCTAGGTGGGAGAAAGACCTTCCTCCCCATTTCACCCTCCTGACCTTTGCCTGTTTTAGGCGTTCTTCAGTACTGGATCTCAACTGCCTCTTCACAATGTAGGGAGAGACTAGCCTCCCAACTTTTTTTGGGCCTCTATTGTGCCGTGCTCTACGAATAATAAACAGTGCCTTGAATTTTATTCTGGCTTCTACCGGAAACCAGTGGAGTCTAAATAAATGCTTTTTTTACTGACTCTTGTATCGGGATGTTACACAGCAGTCTTGTTGCTGCATTCGGGGCCAATTGCAGTCTCTGGGTGACATCTTTAGGTGACCCCAAAAATAATGAGTTTCCATAGTCCAGTCATGAGGTGACTAGAGAATGGACCACTGTCTTCCTTAGTTGTATAGGGATTTTATATAGGATTTTCTGCAGGGTTCTGAGAAGTCCGAAGCAAGTTGCTGTGACCTTCTTGGCCTGTGTCATAATGGAGAGATCAGTTTCTAGCTAAAATCCTTGGTTTTTGTACTGTTTCTAAAGAAGTGGGTGGATTACCTAGGGATGCAGGCCTATCTATGATGGGCCTGGGTATTGCTTTATTTCCAAGGAGTAGTAGTTCAGTGTTGTCACCATTTAACTTTAGGCAACCTGTCGTCGTCCACTCTTTAACTTTTACCAGACATGAGGATAGTCTCTCGCCATCCCTGCAATTTTTTTGATCCAGAGAAATAACTAGCTGCATCGGCATATTAAGTAATGGATATATCAAATTCCAGCCCAATCTCGGCAAGTGGCTTAACATAGACATTAAAAAGTGTTGGGCTCAATGATGAGCCCTGTGGAACACCACACTTTAGAGACATGGTTTTGGAAAGAGTGGTATGTTCCTGTACCTGAAATGTCCGATCACTCAGGAACGATATCAACCATTTGAGCGCCATGTCTCTGATCCCAATGTCTGCAAGCCTTCTGTGTAATATACGGTGATCCAACCTATCAAAAGCAGCGCTCAGATCTAATAAGAGCAAAGCAGCTGGTTTTCCCTGGTCTTAGCTCCTCCACTACAACCAACAGTGCAGTTTCTGTACTGTGTTGTGCCCTGAAACCCATCTGTGTGAGGTGAAGGCATTGGTTTGCTTCTAGAAAGTCTGACGGATTTTTATTGACATGTATTTTCCCAACAAGTGGTAGCAAGGAGATGGGGCGAAAGTTTGCTGGTTGTGATTGATCTACATTGGCTTCCTTCAATAAAGACTTTATCACAGCATGTTTCCAAACCACTGGGACTATACCTATTTGTAGTGACTGGTTCATAATCTTCATTAAAATCGGTGCAATAATGGGTGTTACAATTTTAAGAATTATGTGGTGGTGCTGGGTCCAAGGGGGAACCAGACTTCACCGTCTCCAGTAAAACGTCTAGATCCCTCTGCCCCGTATTGGGAAAATTGGTGATAACCTGTTGTGACGGAGCTAGGTCGTGGTCTTTTTCCCACTCTATTGTGTGGTCTCCATCCGTTTTAAAGCAACTATAAATATCCGTTCCTTTAGAGAGGAAATATGAGGCTAGGTTATTACACCTCTCCTCTGACGATTCGGATGGACCACTATTAGTGGGAGGGTTAGTCAAGGTCTTGATTACCGTGAATAAATCCCCTGTTGAATTCTGTTCCTACGTAATTTTTTCCTCAAAAAAACTTTGCTTGGCTCAGTTTAATATTGTTGTAATAGTTTCTAATGGCTACTTTGTACTTTTTGATTTGGGGATCATAACTTTTCCTCCACTCTCTTTCAATTTGTTTACAATTTTTTCTTTAACGCCACTAACTGAGAGTTAAACCATCCTTCTACGTTAGTTCTGGTTTTGGGCTTGTGGGCAACCTTAGGGGCTACTGCATCTAGGGATTGTGTGATCCATGATTCCCATCTCGAGTATCCTTCTTCGGCTGACCCTAGAATCTCTGAAAACGGGCTTGCGGTGTCTGTTAAGATGTCCCCCCAAATACCCTGATTGATCTTATCCCAACACCTTTTCATTATTGTAGCCTTAGAAGTGGCTTCTCTGTCCTCATTTCCTAACTTTTATACCTTGAATGGGATAAAGTGGTGGTCTGACCAAGGTACTGGAACAGGAATAGCTGCTGTAAGGTTGGGATCATTGGAGATTACCACATCTAAAGTGTGCCGTGTGGCTGTTGCTACCAGTTGAGTCAGTTGTAGGCTTTCTAGGTTTGAGGTTAGTCTCTTTACACCTCGATTGTTTTAAATCTCCGAGTATAAGGATATGATATTTCTCAAGTAAGAGGCTAGCCATCCTTTCGAGTAATTCTTCTAGGAGTTCCCCATATGACCCTGGTGGTCGATAGATTAAAAGGCCTGATGTGCTGAAGGTGGGAGATAACAGAATTGAAAAGAGCAGACATTCATATCCTTTCAGAGCTAATGGTTCTGTTGTACATTTGTACTCCGTTTTTAGGAGAACAGCTAATCCCCCTCCTATCTGGCCCAACCTGTCCTGCCTGTATATCTCATAGTCTGGCAACATTGCCATAACTATGTCAGGGGACGAGTGTTAATTGAGCCAACTTTCTGTTAAAAACAGGACATCTAAAGTATTGTCCTCTATCAGTAATCGAAGTTTAGTAGTGTGTTTGGGCAGATATCTACTGTTAATCAGTCCAAGATTCCAGTCCTTTGGGATTTCTAACCTGCTTGGTCTCGTATTTTTCCTCTCTGTGATGTGAGGTATAATCCATCTTTGTTAGCAGAGCCGTCGGTCCCTTACTCTTGGAGTGCCCCTTGCACAGTCCCATCCCTTTTCACAGTCCTTTCCTCTAAAAATGTCATAGCTAAACAGTTCCTCTTTTGTATATTTGATTCTGATAATTTGTGCTGGGGTCCTGGCCCCGGATGGGCGTGGGCGGGTTTGCCTTAGGCCCGCCAGCACCGCGTCCAGGCCATCATTGCGCTTTACCAGGTTGCCCCGGAAGTGGTGAGCAACTTAAGCGCAAAGCCTCCACCTCCAAGATGGCGACTGCCCCGATGCCAAAAATCTTGCCCAGACCTCCCTCCGCACAATCGGGAGCTCCTGCGGCGGACCAGGAAGAAGGGACAGGTGAGGATTTCAACAGTAGTGCAAAATAGAAGTATTTAAAATAGTGCGACCAACTTGGTCCTAAAAGTATTTCTTTACAACAGACTGTGCAAATTACAATGTTTGTTGGAGAGGGATTCGTAGAATTTGTGGCAGCCTCTTCCCCAAAATGGAAGGTTCTAATCCAGACCTGTTTTTCAACTGTCAGCGTGCCACAGCCGCACCATCAAATGCCCAGATGGATTGGTGACGCACTGAAGGAGAGTGCTGTGCAGTTTATTCATTTCACTATACACATGTGGACCAGTTGTCATGCTAGAAACTACATGTGCATCACTGCACTCTGCAGGCTTGATTCAGAAACTTCACTTTTGAGTATGTTTACACTTTTTAGTACATGTAACTACTATTTTGTATTCACAAACTACACGTTTGTAAAAAATTTACCCTTTTGTAGCAACTTACAGTTATGGGAATGTAAAAAAGACTAAAATCATGGCAATAGGAATCTTATAACGTCTCAGAATTGATGATAAAGAAATAGAGATCATCAAATCCTTCCTTTTTTTAGGATTGCAGCTAAGCCAAGATGGCAATTGCAGCCATGAAGTCATAAGCTACTACCGGGGAAAAAAGCAATGGCGCACCTAGACAAAGTGACAAAGAGCAAAGACATCTTGCTGATGACAATGATGTGAATCTTCAAAGCACTGGTCTTTCCTGTGAGAAAGCATGGATGTGAAAGCTGGACTAGTAATTAAAATGATCATCGAAAAATTGACTCCTTCAAACTCTGGTGTTGCCAAAGACTTTTGCGTATCCATGGACTGCTTGAAGCATGAATCAATCAATTCTTGAACAGATCAAGCCAAAACTTTCAATAGAACCATTTATGATAGAAAGTATATTTGGCTACATAATGAGAAGAGAAGACTTCTTGTATAAAAACATTATGTTGGGAAATAACCTCAGTTTTGGGTTTACTGCTGACTCTCTCATCTTTCATATTGCAGCATCATTTTTGCGTATTAACGTACTCACTCAAAATAAAAAAAAACTCATTTCTAGTAGCGTATTCCCCGTTTAGGCCTTTTAGGGTTGTCAGCAGTTATGCCAATGGGCAAAAGGCCTGCATGAATAACTCCTCACATGGGAGTTGAGTTGATTGCCATCCATACCGGTGAAGAAGGAAAGGTTTGAGTTCAGTGGCATGGTTGCAATGTGGCATCTAATTCTATGCTTCCAGAAGGGAAGGCCCCAGACATTACTAAAGAAAGGGGGCTCAAACTTACATCAAGTTACAAATAGGTTTGCTGGAAGGGATATGCCCGTATTGGGGGTTGCTTGGCCAGACACTTCGTGTAGAGAGTTAGAGGACAATGAATTGTCTTTGTTCTTTATGATGGGCTAAGTTTCATCTGCTGTCAATAAATAGTTAGGTGGACCCTCCCTGGTTTATATTGTATAAAAGAAATATGCAACAGATCATTCAAACCCCAGATAACAACACACTGTTCTACCCCTTCCTCAACAGACCCACCTTCGCCTTCACCTTCACCCTAACCCACAAACAACACAACATTATACTACCCCTTCCCCGGCTGATCCCACTCACAGCACCCACAACATTCACACTCCCACCCTAATGTCCATACCGCTCTATAATGCCCAAACATTTTTTATTTCTTCATGTGCCCTCCTAATGTCCTCCTGGAACACCTCCTGCCCCCACAATCTCTAGGCCCATCGAACACCTTGTGGAGAGAAGACCTTGTGGAAAGTCTCTTCACCTGGAAGAAAAATGACCTGTCCCCGGACAAAGCGAAAAGCTGACTTTCTGCTGTTTTTAAATTATCTTGCACTGGCACAGCTGAAGTGCAACGAGGACAAGTCGGAGGTACTTCTGTACAGATCCTTTCCCCCACATTTTAGGGAGGCTCTTTGGCCCACTGAATACCCCCCCACCCCACCCAATTCTGTTGCAAACCCTTCTAGGAACTTGGGAGTCTGTTTCAGTGAAGACCTCAGGTTCTCCATGCAGATATAGAAACTTGCGGGAGTGTTTGGCACGCTGAAATCACCCAGAAAGGTTTTTCCCTTATTACCTCGGCCAGCTAAGGAAATGGTGACTCGTGCTCTAATCCTGTCACGCATTGACTATGCCAATGGGGAAACATCCATTACAACGAAACTTTTACAACGCACTACCATTACGACGCAACTTTTACAACGCAAACCATTACAACGCATAGCGCTGGGGGGCGCTCTAGGATAGGGAATGTATTTAATATACTATCCAACACCTTCCCTACTATCCACGGGGACTGGAGTTGGAATAGTAAATTAAATAAATCACTATCCAGCGCCTAAAAGCATTATGCGTTGTAATGGTATGCGATGTAAAAACCGCGTTGTAAAGGCATGCGATGTAAAAGTATGCGTTGTAACGTCATACATCCCATGCTTTGTACATTGGTTTGCCTGGCTACATTCTAAAAAAATTGCAAACAATACAGAATGCGGCTCCTAGGGTTCTCCCAGGGTTGATTCATACTTGATCCCAGGAAGATCAAGCATGAATCAACACATACACGTTCTCCATTGGCTTCCCGTGGCCCGCCGTGTACAGTTTAAACCCCTTACTTTGGCGCATGGAGCTCTACACGGATTGGGGCCACTTTACCTTAGGAGACGCTTCGCCTTCTATGTTCCTTGAAGGCGTCTGCGTTCCGCTTCGCAGCGTCTGGCAGGCATCCCCGCTTCTGCCTTACTCGTATACGGGGCAGCTCTCTGTCTTATAAGGCGGCTGAAGCTTGGAATTCTCTTCCGCTGGAACTGCGCAACATCCAAGATACTAGGCTGTACAAGAAGCATCTCAAAACCCTGCTTTTTGATTAGGCTTCCGACAATATCACTCTGCGCTGGGACACTCCTGAGTATCTGTGCGCGCTATAAATGCATCATAACATAACAAAGTAGGGAATTTTATCCACTGCGACTTGTCACACAATGTTGCACATTCTCTATGGGCACTGCAAGTTCACATTATGTGATTCTGCATTGCTTGTACTTTTTATACACATTATTACTATGTTCAGTTCTTGCCATTAATTTACTCACTACCATTTGCATAATTATTAATAAAAAAGTTTGTTTTTTGCTCAAACTGAAGGAAAGAGTTTAGAAAAGTGACCAAACAGCAAAATTAACCAACGACAGAAAGATGTGGCATATTAATTTATGGAGCACAATGTATTGAACATTTTATGCAACATAATTAAATAACTTTTTAAGTTCAAGAAAAGTGTATTCATGCAAATAAGATAAAAACATACAGAGTAAAGTAATAATGAGTATAAGATAAACATACAGCTTAGCTATTAAAATTGTCAGTAAAGGAATCAATAAAGGATAACAAAATAATATGCAAAAATAACCGGTGAGTGATAAATACATATCAATTAAATACATAAGAAACAGTTGAATAGAATAAAAAAGAAATAAACTCACAAAGAAAGATATCAACCTAAAGGAAGTTATGGAGGTTTAGCAACTTCTTGCTGTAAAGGGGTTTGAGACAAAGAACGCCTAGTACTCATATCAATAAATGATGTAACTGGATCCCAGAGTTCTCTCCTCTTTGGAGCTAAACTCATCGGGTAAACAAATGTTGTATCTAACCTATGATTGTAGCAGACAGCATAGCACCATGCCTGATAGGATAATTTGGTAAAGTCCTTCCAATGCTTGGTTATTTGCTGAAAAGCTACTGCTAATAGCAGGTCAATTATTCTTATGTTAAAAGTACAATGATCCCAAATGGGAGAAACGCTACCTAAGAAAATATGAGAAATAGAAAAAGGGTGATTAGAGGAAAAGATAGTGTTGATTTGAGACCATACTTTAACCCAAAATGTGTGGACTGGGGTACAATTAAAAAGCAAGTGGAATAAGTCCGCACATGGTGAAGAGCAAGTACAACAATTATCTGAGATGTCAGAATGTCTTTTGCTAAGAACAAGTGGTGACAGTAAAAGTCTGTTATGAACAAAAAAGAGTGTCTGAGTGATATTCGCAGCCCTTGATGATTTGCGTAGTTTTATCCATAATTTATCCCATAGCTCTATAGACCAGGAAACACCTAACGCGTCTTCCCAGGCTTTTTCTGCATTCGTTTTAGCACGTGGTTTTGATGGAGCATGGAGAAGTGTGTAAATCCTGGAGGCTCTGGTACCATGAAGTAATAAGGGTCGTAGTGTGGATATGTTACAAAGTTCCAGACATGAAGGAGGAGGAGAATTAGTGTGAGTATTATAAGCGAGTTGAAGTGCATGTGTTAGCAAAGAATATTTAGAGCGAAAGGTAGAAGGAAAATGAAACGAGGCAGCAGCTAGTGAGTAAGAAATAATCTGACCTTGGTGAAACAATTGGTGCACCCAAATAAGGTAACACGAGTGAGCGCTGGAATGGTCCAGACGCCAGGAGGGTAGGAGAGGTAATAACTGGAGTATGTCCTCCCAAAGAAGCTAAACATGAAAAAATACTCCAATTGACCGCGTAATGGTCAGTTGAGTGGGAAGTAAAAACTGTACCCGAGGTCTAGAAACGGGGGGAGTAAGAGGGGGGAATACCTAATATAAGGTTGTGTCTAATCCAACCATGCATGTGGGGGAAGAAACTCGTTTTTTTATATTACCCTCACACACCCTAGTGGTGTCATGCTTCATCATCGAGTCACCCCGACCCCTACAAGTCGGGGTGGGCTCGACCACAGTGTTGGGAAGCTCTTCTGATATGTACACAGGGAGAGGGGGCTCTAATTAAAAACACCCAGATAGATCCCCGGTATCCCTTTATTTTTGGTGTCTGTCTGAGAAATTAAAATAATGTATAGAAATTATTTATACAAGTGGGTCTTATCAGGATATTATGGTCCTATGACCCTAGTGCCGACATGTTTCAGTCCACAGTGGCCATAAAGGTCTGGGACTTTCTTCAGGGCTAGCAAGCCCCCTATTACCGGGAAGAAGGATGGGATTCCCTAACCTAACGGTGTTATGAGGGCAGAGTAGCTACTCCTCAATAGTGTAAAATGCAGTGTGTGTCAACTGCCAGGCTCCGTCCAATTAGGGAAGTCGGCTTGCTTCACACAGGACCGGACGATTCGATCGGTTCCGGTCCTCGGCTTTGTGCACAAAGCCGAGGACCGGAACCGATCTAGGTTACTTTGCGGGGTGAGACCTCAATTGAAGACCACCCACATATTCGTCCGGTCCTGTGTGAAGCAAGTCAATTTCCCTAATTGGACGGAGCCTGGCAGTTGACACACACTGCATTTTACACTATTGAGGAGTAGCTACTCTGCCCTCATAACACCGTTAGGATAGGGAATCCCATCCTTCTTCCCGTAAATAGGGGGCTTGCTAGCCTTGAAGAAAGTCCCGGACCTTTATGGCCACTGTGGACTGAAACAAGTCGGCACTCGAGTTATAGGACCATAATATCCTGATAAGACCCACTTGTATAAATAATTTCTATACATTATTTTAATTTCTCAGATAGACACCAAAAATAAAGGGATACTGGGGATCTATCTGGGTGTTTTTAATTAGAGCCCCCTCTCTCTGTGTACATATCAGAAGAGCTTCCCAACACTGTGGTCGAGCCCACCCCGACTTGTAGGGGTCGGGGTGACCCGATGATGAAGCATGACACCACTAGGGTGTGTGAGGGTAATATAAAAAAAACTAGTTTCTTCCCCCACATGCATGGTTGGGTTAGACACAACCTTGTATTAGGTATTTCCCCCCCTTACTCCCCCCATTTCTAGACCTCGGGTACAGTTTTTACTTCCCACTCAACTGACCATTACGCAGTCAATTGGAGTATTTTTTCGTGTTTAGCACCCAAATAAGGCCTCGTTGTCTCCAAGATTTCCAGAAAATCGATTTATTATTTATTAAAATAGAAGTGTTATGCCAAAGAGGTTGCTCGAGAAAAGAAGACATAAGAGGAGGGGGGAGAGTCTTGGAAGTGTATTTGAGAATAGGAGTATATATGGATTGTGGTTTGCAGGAGAAAGAAAGATATTCTTTGAAAGAAAAAGGAGAAATAAAAGATTGTTCCAGGGTAGTCCAAAGAGGAGAAGGTATAGAGGGGTCAGATAACCATTTTGATGCTTGGTTTAATAAAAAGGATTTATGATACAGGGGAAATTCTGGAAAATTCACCCCTCCCTCTGCTTTTGGGCGAATCAATTTAGAGATAGACATGCGTGATTTTTTGTGACCCCATAGGAAAACAGATAAGATGGAATTCATTTTCTTGAAGTATTTTAAAGGAATAGAAAGTGGGATATTAGAAACTGTATACAAAACTATGGGTGAAAGCATAATTTTAATTGTATCTAGTCTACCCCACCAAGATAGATATAAGGGATGCCATTTTAAGGTTAGAGTAGTAATTTTGTGTATACAATCTTCCATACAACGGGTAACTGTGCCCAAAAGGGAGGAAGTAAAATGGAGACCTAGTATTTATTAGAATTAGGATTCCATGTAAAACCCGAATCAGTGAAGTCAGCTTTATAGGTAAATTTAGTGAGGGGTAAAATTTCGCATTTAACTTTATTTAATTTGTAACCAGAGACTTGCGCAAAAGAATTAACCTCATCTAGGAAAGCAGGAAGGGATAATTTGGGTTGAGATAAAAACATTAAAACATCATCAGCATATGCCGCCATTTTGACAGTGGTCTGCTGAAAGTTAAACCCATATGAATTTTATCGTTTTGGCGGATCCGCAATAAAAAAAGGTTCTAGGGCTAGATTAAACAAACAATGAGATAGTGGGCAACTTCTCTTACCCCTCTACCAAGGGAGAAATACGAAGAGATGCCCCCATTCGCCGATACCACTGCCCTCGGGTGGGAATATAAGAGAGAGATCAAGGTAGAAATGTTTGGACCAAAGCCAAACCATTTCAACGTGTGGAAAAGAGAATGCCATTCAACCCTATCAAATGCTTTTTCTGCATCCAAAGCTATGGCTGCAAGAGAATGAGAGGAATGCGAAGTCTTAGAAAGAATGTCAAAAAATAGTCTAGTATTATCTGTAAGCAATCTGTCTTTAACAAAGCCAGACTATTCCTTTCCTAAAAGGTCAGGTAAGTGGGATTCCAAACGGAGGGCCAAATGGGTCGATAATGTTTGCAGAATTGTGGATCTTTACCTGGTTTAGGGATAATACAAATAAGAGCGTCTGAGAAGGAGCCAGAAGAAGTACCAGATTTCAGAAACGTGGATAAAAGAGTATGTAATTTGGGAATAAGTAAGTTTGAGAAATGAGAAACAAATTCTACCGTGAAGCCATCTGGGCCTGGAGCTTTTTCCTTTTTAAGAGTCTTTAGTGCAAGAAGGAGTTCTTTTTGTGTAAGATCTGTCTCCAGTGAGGAAAGATCGGGAGGGCTATCAGAAGGAGGCTGGATTTTAGACAAAAACTGGGAGATGGAATGATCCGAAGAAGAAGTTTCAGAGGAATACAATGAATTGTAGAATTTAAGAAATTCTGCCAGAATCTCATCATCTTTGTGTTTCAGTAAACGGTCCTGGCCATCAATAGAATCTATGTTGATTTTGTTTTATTTCACCTTTAAGTAATTAGCCAGTAATCTTCCAGCTTTGTTCAGGCCACCATAGAATTTAGCACTGGATCTTAATAAGAAATTTGAGGCATTGTTTGTAGTGTTTTTATTGAATTGAAATTTAGCGCCAATGAGTGCAGTTAAACATTCCTTTGATTTAGAAGTGTAATAAGAGTATTCTAGTTGTTTAATTTTAGACAATTGGTCATTGGTTATTTGTTGTGCTTTTTTCTTTTCCGAGAAACGAATCTAAGGATGAAATCTCTAGCAGATGCTTTATATGCATCCCAACCTACAGGAAAGGAGATATGGTCAGATTGATTCAACAGGAAGTACTCCTGAAAAAAAAGAAGTGAAAAAAGAGACAAAGTCCGAGTCTAGAAGGAGGGAATTATTAAAACGCCGTTTCCGAGTGAGGGAGGGTTTTTGTAATATGTCCAAATGTATGGTAACTGGGGCATGGTCAGATATCAGAATAGAGCCAATACCCGCTGCAGTGAGGGATTGGGAAAGGTGGTGTGAAATGAAAAAATAGTCTAATCGTGATTGGGTTTGATGAGGGGGTGAGTAAAATGAATATTCCCGTAGAGTAGGATTGGAGAGTCTCCATGCATCAATGAGTTTATATTGAGCAATAAGTTGTGTAAAAGATTTGTGAGATTTATGAGGAAGATATGCACTAGAGGAATGTCTGTCCAAAAAAGGGTTGAAAACGTAATTACAGTCGCCTGCTAGGATAAAGTTATCGTCATAATGCCGTGTGATGTGAGGGGCTAAGGAGGTCCAGAAGGAGGCGTCACCAGTCGTAGGGGCATAGATATTCAAAAGGGAAATGGGAACACTATCACACTATCTACCACGAATTTAACCAAAACCCACCTTCCTAATTGATCCATGCAATTCGTTAATATTTTGACAGAAAGGGATTTCCGAAATAAAATACGGACACCATTACGTTTGCCATTGCCTGGGGAGAAGAAAACTGCACCCACCCAACCCCTTTTCAACTTAGCGGACTCCTCAGTTGACAAATGAGATTCCTGTAAACAAGCAATATCTGCGTTGACTTTAGCTAAGTGGGTTAAAACTCTTTGGGCTAGATGTAGGTAAATTAGATTTACAGATTCATAAATACCGAATTTTACCGATTCGGTATTAATGAATCGGTAAATCTAATGTAGGTAATTATTCGGAAAAAATACTGAATCGGTAGGATTCCCTATTTACCGATACGGTGATTACTGAATCAGTATTTGTCATTGATTCCTATGGGCCTTGAAGCCCATAGGAATCAATGGCAAATACCGATTCGGTAATTACCAATTCGGTAAAATTACCGCATTGCCAAGGGGGACAACAGGGTGTCACTTTGACACCCTGTTGCACCCCTGTTTCTGGCTTGTGTGCCCTAAGGGCATGTATGTGTGTCACATGGCACAGGTGTACATGCACAGATGTGCATGTACACTGGTATTCGTTATTTACCATGCAATAGTATTACATGGTAAATAACGAATCGGTAATGGCCTGTGGCACTGTTTGAAGTGCCACCTACATCTGTATTTACCGATTCGGTAAATTTACCGATTCTGTATTTTACAGAATCGGTGAATTTACTGAATCGGTAAATATACCGATTCTGTAAATATAAGCCCCCTACATGTCAAACACCAAATACCGGTCTCTTAATAGGTGAATGCAAACCTCTAACATTCCAAGATACAATTTTTAAAGGCATATGAAAAAGTCATTAAATACATCAAAAGCCAATCAAAGCACATACATAAAGAGCGAGAAGATAATTTTACAACCAACCAGCTGAATGAAATTAGAGAAAGCTGAAATTGAGGAAAAGAGAACAAGAGAAAAAGGAGAGAAGAAGAACAGGAAAGCAGCAAGGAAAGGATATAAAGATCAGATAAAACACGAAACATAACTGAATTGGAAAGAGGGTTAAGGAGAAGATATTAATAAAAAAGAAGGAAAAGAAGGAAGAAGATGACAACAAACAGGAAGATAAAGTGGAGAGTAATTAACTGACATAACATCCGGAACATACAAGGGGTGTGAGGGTGGAGGCCACATGGAACAATGACTCGTCCAAAGCTCAGAGGGGAGGACGGAAGGGAAGGGCGGACCCAACGGACTTCAAAGACATAAGGGAGGAACGAAACGTGCAGGAGGAGATCTGTGTGGAGAAAAAAGATTGTGAGATTCAACAAAATAGGTAAGTAACAAAATAGATAATGTATGCAATACATCATGTAACACATGGACATCAATCAAGAACAGTAACTACAAAACTTTTGAACTGAGCACTTTCAATAAAAGGAGATTACTTAGAGCTTGATGCAGGAGCGGTATCCATTTTGTCAACATTGTGAGAATAAAGAAAACTCTTTAACTTCATCGGGTCATCGTAAGTAGTGGTCTTATTGTTGAAAGTCACTTTAAAAAGGCAGGGATGAAAAAGCCCAAAGCGTGCTCCCATAGAGTGTAACTGTGGTCGAAAGGACAAGAACTCCTTACGTCGATCTGCTGTTGATTTAGCGTAATCCTGTGAAAAATAAAGAGGGTTCCCTGACCAAGTGATGCGATTCATTGCTCTTGCCGCAGATAGAACTATAAGTAAGTCAGTGTATTCAAGGAAATACAGGATAACGCCCCTTGGTCTCTTTGTTGCTGAGACAGACGTCAAGCCAGGGAGTGAGCCCAAACAATGTGCTCCCTGTATGTTGAGATTAGTACCTTCTGGTAGTTGAAGAATGTTTGGCAGAAAGGATTTGAAAACGGCAATAGGGTCAGATCCTTCTGATCCCTCTACAAGACCATAAATGCGAAGATTATTCCTTCTGCTTCTGTTCTCTAAATTTTCAAGTGAAGCAACATTTTGTTCCAGCACAGTAACCCGTTCATCAACAGTGGACCATTTGTCTGAAAGCATTTGGAGTGTAGATTTGGTCTCCCCAATGAAAAGACGCAGGGCCCTTTTGTCGTCTAGCAAAATATCCATTGTGGTTGAAGAAGACTGTTTAGGGGGAGAAGGAGGGTCTTTCTTTAGTCTTTTAATGGAACCTTTTTTAGTACCAGATGTTGATGGAGTAGAGGATGTTGATGAACCTTTAGAGGATGGAGTATCAAGTGAGTCTTCGATTGTTAAACACTGATAGCGAGAATTCGTATGAACCAAAACATTTCGTGCAGAGGGAGAAGGTTTGTGTAGGTCTTTAGAAAGTCTCCCCATACAGAAGGTAAATACTTCAAAAATAATTAAAATTTAGGAGCAAGAAGAATATAAACCCTGAAGATTAAATAACAATTCCATTGTGGAAGAGAGCAACAACGTGAAAATGCGATAACTGAGAGAGCATAGTAGGTATTTATGACAATGAAACCAACAATATCGAAGGCAGAATGGTTTATAAATCAACACTGTATCAAAAAGGTGCTAGAAGTAAATATAAGAAGTTAAAATAATAGTACATACAAATGACATTGGAACTGAAGGCTCAAAAACACAATGACCCCATGAAGTATTATATAAAGAAATATAATACATGAAGAAGCAAACCAGTGATAATTAGGTAAGTAGATAAAGCTTTTCCATAAAATAATAACAGCAGCTCAGCATAATAATGATGCAAGCAACAAGTATAGTTGGGTGAGGAAACATACAGGCATTGAATTTGCAGTTAGTCAGTAGAATGTAAAGTCATGATCCTTAAAGCAAGTTGAAAGCACATAATGGTGAATTATCGCTAACAAAAAGCTGTTTGAGCGTTAAGGGGAATGGTACACAACAGGCAGCAGTATGTGAGATATAACAGGGAGTCACTGCATTATATAAGTAGTATGTAATGGAAGGTTGAGCAATAAAGTCCACCAAAGAATTCCAAAAGAGAATATAGTCTAGTAGGTAATAGAAGTGGAGAAGGCATTAGCGCTGTATAAATATGGGTTAATTACCGCGATGGAGCAGAGTTACTATCACCTGCTCTAAGTGGACAAAATGGCGTGTGAGGAGCAGCGACTACAGCAAGCAGATAAAGTTGAACGCTGCCCCACGAAGGAAAGATGTAATGGGGCTTGAAGTCAATTAAAGTGAGGCATTTGAGAAGAATGGAGTGCGGCAGAAGTTCGAAGCAAAGGACCGCTAGGAGCAGCGCTCCATCAGCGGTATCACAAAATGGCGGCCGTCATCTCGGCAGCTTCGCGCAGCACTCACTTGTCAAAATTCTGAGAGATATGCCCAGCAAGAGCTCTCAATGTGAATTCAAAAGCAGCAGGATACCTTCCCACGGCATGTCCTTCAATTTAGGCGCCGTTCATGGAGGTAGGAGTCGCGTCGGGCCGGCCTCCGTCTCCGCCTCACCGAAGAGCTAGGGAAACACCGCCATCTCCTTCGGGCATAAGCCATGCCCCCAACATAATTAAATAACTTAATAAGGCTGCATGGTTGGACTACTATTTGTACATAATAAAAGTAAAGTGATGGTATAAAAGAAGAAACCGTGTATGAAAGTGTGGGAGAAATAATGCACTTGCCAGGACAGGACGGGCATGAGACAGGAGGTCGTAGGTATCGATAGGCAGTAGAGCTCTCTTTAGAGTGGATGTGGACCTTTACGCAGGCGTCACAGCTCTGACTTTAATGAACCGTTGTGTCTCAATGCTCTAACCAGTTGACTGGAGGGTCTTAGAATGTAGGAAGTTCATCCGGTTGTGGGGTTTAGGAGCTGAGTGCCTGGTAATCCATAGGCTGAGCTTAAGCATCTGAGTAGAACCTGAAGTGGGCACTCTCAACCTGTAAGGTTGCCTTGTAATATGGTTGGTGTGTGTGCATGTATGCATGTGTGTGTGAAAGAGAGGACAAAGAGAGACTGAGCAAGTGAGTGGCTCATAGAGTGAAAGGGTGAGTAAATTACAGAGTTAATGAGTCACTGTAAGAGTGAGTTCCCGGGAGAATGAGTGACAGAGTTGCTATGAGAGTGAGTGTCTATGACATTGAGAAAGGTGAGTGAGTGAGTGAGTCACTGGGAGTAAGTAAGAAATAATGGGTGTGCATGATAGAGAATGCCTGTGAAAGGCTGAAATTGAGTGAAAGTGAATGAGATAGAGTGTGAGTAAAAATAAGTGGCAGAGAATGACTGAGAAAATGAGTGACAGACTAAGTGAATTTGAGAGTGAGTGAGTAACCAAGAGTTAGTAAATTAGAGTGTGAGAGTGACTAAGACTAACTAACAGAGTTGAGTGACAAAGTGAGTGACTGAGAGTGGGCGAACAAGAACGAATGACAGTGAGACTGAAAGAGGGACTGAGAAGGTGAGAGTGAGAGTGAATGGGTAAGATAGAGTGAGTAATAGAAGGTGACTGAAACATTGTGTGACTGAAAATGAGTAATAGTGAGTGAGAATGAGTTACAGAGGGTAACTGAGAAAGTGAGTGGCTGAGTGAATGAGAGTGAGTCAGAGTGACTGAGTGTGAAAGTATGCAAGAGTGAGTGATTGAGAATTAGTGAGTGAGAGTAGCTAAATGAGAGTGAGTGACTGAGAGACTGAGTGTGTGAAGGTGAGTGACTAAGAGTGAATGAAAGGGTGTGGGACTTTGTGAGAGTGAGCGACTGTACCAGTGAGAGAGTGAATGAGGAAGTTGAGTGACAGTGAGTGATACTGACTGACTTGAAGTGAGAGAGTGAGTGAATGAGTGACTGATAGACTGATTGATTTACTCAGATGAACAAAATCTTGACCTTTTTTATCCAATTAGCTCACTCACTTCGCTCGCTCATTGAAATTTGTGGAGAAGGTCTATGATCCACCACTTTTAAAGATCACCGGGTGCCACTTGGTAACATTATCAATATAACTTGTATTTTCTGTCCTCAAGTGTACATTCAACTTTTTTCATGTTCAAACTACTGCTAGAGACATGTTTTGAAAATTCTTGCCCTTATAATACACCTTTCCTGTATTTTTGGTTTCTTTTGGGGAAGGGAGCAGGATGCAGTATTTGTCTGAGCGTGTTAACTATTTGTTAACACCTGCAACAAATAAGCTGATAAAAATGATAAATCAAAGCAGCATCTTTATGTGTATTGGAATAAAACTATTTTTTGATTCTGGAATTGTTATACACAGCTATTGATTTCCTGGAAAGAATTTTGACGTTTAACCCCATGGATCGGCTAACAGCAGAAGAAGCTCTGAAGCATCCCTATATGACCCCTTATTCCTGTCCTGAGGACGAACCAACCTCTCAGCATCCATTTCGGATAGAAGACGAGATTGATGATATTTTGCTGATGGAGGCTAACCAAAGCCAGATTTCAAACTGGGACAGGTAAAGATACAATTTGGAATCTTTTTCTATATAATATTATCAATTTTGCAACTTAGCATTTAGAAATGCACGTCAATTGTCATTTCATGTTCTTAAAATTTCTGATGAATACTTCTAACTGTAGATTCCTCACCTTGTAAATCCTCCCAGGCACCATACTGTATCTGGTAACTCTTGAAATAGCTCCTGCATGTCAGTAGGTGGTGCCACCATCCTCCGCCATGACTCCATCCCAGCTATGGGCATGAAGACAAGGAGCTGTATATAGGCACCACTGCTAATCCAGGTACTTTTTGGTCCTTAAGAAGGACTGGGCATGAGACCATCTTGGGCCTCTCTGTTTTGAACTCATTACTCAAGCAGAAAAATTCAAAATGATGATACACATTCAGGGTCTGTTGGCCTTTAACCCCGATGACTGGATGGTGTCCCTAGACCAGCAAGACACCTAGGTTCATGTGCCAAACCAGCAGACCCAGAACAAGTATTTCCACTTTGTGAGGCTGTACCACTCCCAATGCATCACTCCCTTTTGCCTGAAATAAGCCCTCTTTATGAAGGTGACTTTGGTGGTGGCAGCCCCACTTTGCATGTTGGGGATCCACATATTTCTGTACCTCAGTGACTGGCTGTTGAAGGCTGACTACCCTCACATAGTCTTGGACTATCTTTAGGCAATGGTATCAGTACTTTCTACTCTGGGATGTTCCATTAACAAGTCTATGGCCTACTTTTGACCTTCTCAGAGTCTTCCATTTATTTGGCCATTCTGGATACGGTTGAACATAAGGGCACTCCCAATACTGCATAGAATCCAGGACATTCTAGGTGTGATCCTAATGTTTCAGTTTAGAGTTATTGTCCCAGTCTTGACAGTTTTGAGGCTGCTTGGTCTCGTGGCTTCTTGCATCCTCATGTTGCCTCATGCTTGCTGTCACATGCGGGCCCTTCAGTGGAATATTCATCTGCAGTTGGCCCGACATTGGGATTGTTTTAATGACAGGATCTGGCTCCCCAATGAGGCAGCCCAGGATCGTCTGTGTCGGATGGCAATCTGACAGGTGACAACTTGTTCTCCATTCTTTCCCCATAGGTATTGGTGGTGATGGATGCATCCACATTCGGTTGCTGTGGTCAACTGGAAGACGTGGAGGTCAAAAGTTTCTAGCCACCCATTTTGCAGGGCCAGTGCAACAGTCTTTTGGAGCAGCTCAATACCCACCTTTCCTTCTGTTATGGGCACATTGAGCCAGGTGCAGAAAGACAACACTACCGCCAAGTGGTAATGCAACAAGCTGGGCGGAGTGGGTTCTTATGTCAAGAACACCCTGTCAGGGGCTCATTTAATGGAATCCCTCAACATCATTGCGGAAGAGTTCAGGAGGTGTCATCTTGATGATTCACGAGAGGCGTCAGCACTTGGAGATGGCACGGGGTATATTCGCCTGGTGGGGTGTGCACTTTTTAGACCTTTGTGTTGCCTATATAATTTTAGGGCTGCGATTTACCTAGATTTTGCTAAGTCCGTTTTTGGCAATTACTAAGCTATGCAAAGTAATTTGAGTGGTTTAGTAAATACAAAGTGATTGCATTACTTTGCAACAGGAAGGCATTACATGGGTGGAGCATGGGCATTCCCAAGTATTTTGACGTAAACCCAGATATACAAAGACTTGTAAACCTGGGTTTGCTCCAAAATGGTGCACCTCCCCAGCTAAGGCGTAACAAGGAGAAATATCTTCATTTTTCCTCATTACTTCCACTTTCCAAGTGTGCTGCATTCTGCAGCACACATGGAAAGAAGAATGTGCCTCTACAGATTGTTATTGGTCAGAAAGGTGTCCCTCCTTGCATAAAACCAATACTGCCCGTAACGGAGGCTCCCTTGCCTGTGCTGGCGCGAGGCAGCACATATTGCACAAGTGCTGGGAGAGCACCTTATCTTAGCATATATTACACACTTCTGTTCTTTGTTTCTTATGCAACGCAGAACAGCATGTTGCCTTGCTGCTTTGCGTTGGGTAAAAGACAAGTAAATCTGGCCCTAAATGCTCTACCTTTTGTGGTCTAGAATTCCCTCCTTGAGGGTCTCTAGGAGACATGTTCCTTTTTCAATGGGATTGAGGCCTCCTATGTGCATATCTGCATCTGTCACTGATACCGCAGGCCCTGGAGAAAGTCAGCCAGGGCAGAGCACGGCTGACTGCTGGTTACAGATTGGGCCACAACTGTCTGGTACTCAGAATTACTAATGCTAAGCATCTGCCCTCCTCTTTGGCTTTGTCCTAAGAAGGAACTGCTGTCTCAACAACATGACATGGTGTTATCCTCAAATCTTTCAAATCTACACCTAAGTGTATGGAGATTGAGTGGAACCAGCTGAGAGGTTCTGATTTTCCATCTGAGTGGACGGATGTCATTTTGGCTGCTAGGCTACCCTCCTACAAAATTGATTCACTCAGGCTCTTGTCTACGTTTAGCCCAGATTTGTGGAGATGCTGGTTGACCCGTTCAAGTTAAGTTTTCTGATGTCCTTTTGTGTTGTCTTTGACCTGGCAAGCTTTTATTGTGGACACTGTTAAAGATTACTTGTCCATTCTTTTGTCCCTTTTTTCATTTGCCTTTTCACACTTGCCTCATCATTCCTCTGTATTCAACTCACTCATTGTGAAGTGTTTCTTAAAAGGACTTTCACAAGTTTCCCCCATCCCCTTCATTTTGCCACAGTGGGTCCTCAATTTAGTTTTGGCTTTCATGATGCCTGCCCTGCTCCTTTCGGGCCTCTTCATTGTTGTACTCAATGGCTTCTAACTCTGAAGATTGTCAGCTAGATTCATCATCATCCAGTTTTGCGAGTCCTTAATAGCGATTCATAAGGAATCGCTATTAAGGACTTGCAAAACGGGATTCATGTAGGAATTGCAAAAATTATTGCGATTCCTACATCTTCCTTATTTGCGATTAGCAAATTGCTAATCGCAAATACAGGCCTACAGGCCCATAGGAATGAATGGGGAGTTATTCCTTATTTGCGATTAGCAATTTGCTAATCGCAAATAAGGATGCGATTTCAAGGGTGCCAGGGGTGTCCAAAGGACACCCTGTAGCACCCCTGAAAAGCAAATGTACACAGGTGTTGCGCACACACATGTCCAAAGGACATGTGTGTGTGTAACATGCAACTGAGAAAAATGCACTAAAGTGCTTTTTTCTATTTTTTCGCTATTTACCACGAAGTCAGACTTCGTGGTAAATAGCGGCCAAAAATTGCGAATTCGCAATTTAAAATTGGTTAATGAATTGCATTTAAGGAATCTCAAATAGAGATTCCTTAAATGCTATTCCTCGCAAATATGCGAATTAGCAAATAGCGATTTTTGCATTTGGGATGATGAATCCCAAATGCAAAAATTGCGCTCGCAAAGGGCCAGATTCTGAGAATCTGGCCCTTGGCGAGTCGGATTTCCCTTCATGAAACTAGCTGTGTGTTTCTCAAGGGAATCACTTTGGCTCATTGCATCAGTATGCTGCAAGCATAGTCAGTCTAGCCTCCACGCACTACTTTCTTCTCTGGCAAACTGGTTTTTAGGACTTGTGCCTCCTTTTTTCTAAAACTAGTGGCAGCCTTTCGTGTGCACCTCCTGCAGTCTTCTCTCCAACACATCCCTCAAACGAGTAGAAGAGGCTAAACCGGTTGGATGCACTATGGTCCCTTAAGTTTTACACAGTGGATTACTGGGTAGTTGATTAGTTCTTTCTTGTACAACGGTGGCGCCTCTGCTAGGGCAGAGGAGCGTCGCCCCATAGGAAGAATCAAATGATAATAAAAATGCTATTATCATTAAAATTTTCACTATTGGCTCTGTGAAGGTGCAGGCGGGGTGGCGGGGCTGTGCTGCCCACAGAGGAGGGGAGGAGTGGTGGGCACTCTCTTAAGTGCGCATAACGGTTTGGTTGGCCTTCTTGGGCTAGTCAAACTGTCATGCACACTTTGTATGTCCTCCAACGGCTGTATTGCACAGCCTGGGTGGAGAACATACACAGTCTCCTAGTCCCTGTCTGAGCGCCGAACCACGGCCCTCAGACCAATCACAACGCTGCTGTAACGCAGAGTTGTGATTGGCTCGGTGAACATGGGTGCTTTCTGCTTCGTCGGCCTTAGAGGACGTAGGAGAGGCACCCACCGGGAGGTAAGTGAAATGTTCTTTCTTTTGTTTTCCCTTTTATTTTTATATATATATATTTTTTAAACCTCCACCACCACTACTGCCCGGTAGCAGCCACTACTGTCCTTGTATTCACTGGTTCGAAGTAACAAAAGGTGGTTAAAAAATAGGCTGTATTACGATGGTTTGTCCTTCGCATCAAACTATGTTATGTCTTTGCCAAAAAGGATCTTCCTGAGGCCCTCCGGTCTCATTGGACCGGGGCAAAGACAGCGATCGCAGCCCTGGCTCAAGTTGTTCCTGATTTTGATATTTGTCGGTAACCACATGGGCATCCGTGGACATACACCATTACTACCATATTGATTCTGAAGTCCACAGGGAGGGTTTTTTTTCTCGCTTGGTCAGGACATGCTGGTGTGACGTCCACTCATCAGACACATCTCCTTGGAGGGACATTGCCTTAGTATTGATTCATAAGTTGAGGAATCTGAGGTTAGAAGTTTCTTACCTTTGGTAACGTTCTTTCTGGTGGGTGTAATATTTACCCCCAAATTCCTCACTGTCCGATCTCCTTCCCATTCTATACCGTGGATGTGTAGGAGTTAGTAAGACACCAAGTAGATTTTGCACACTGCCCATGTTTCAGTCTGTCAGTGAGACTCCACGTCTGTAAAGACCAATGAATAAACCGACATCGGTGCATAGGGGTGGCGTTTGTATGCAGGTCTGTGCTGTCCTGTCTGTAGGTGGTGCAGCCATGATAGATGCCAATGGCGCCACCTGCTGACTAAGAGGAGCTTTTGCAAGAGTTTCTGGATCTGGCGCCTGGGGAGATTCACAAAGTGAGAAATCGGAAATTAGAACAAGTGTTCCCAAATGTAAGTAACTTATTTATCACATTCATTTAAGCATGTATCTAATTATGTTTTTTATTGCAGTGCTTTGAATTTTAAAACACTTACTAATCATTATTTGTGACTTCTTATTACGTTTTCAAAAGCTTCCACATACATTCAAGGAACAAGGGTCTGTTAGAAAATACCGTTTGTTAAAATATTTTCTGTGAAGCACATACCGTGTATTAAAAATTTGTATACAAGCCTCTGGACCCTGTGCCTCGGGTTTGCATGATACATTTACTATTTTCCATTTGTAATCGGCCATTATGACTTCTGATTTTCAGAGACCATGTTTTTTATACTGGCCCTTTCAGATATTTTATATTTTATATTTTTACATTGCTGAATACTAGGAGGGCATGTGTCCCTGTTTTAAACAGCTGGAAGACACGAGCTAACCCAGTTACAAGCCATTCAGGCCATGGGCTCTTTCTACCTTACTCTCTCATTACATGGTTGCAATATGTGGGACTCTCCTGAGAAAAACAGACTTCTAACATGATGCAGTCACTGTAAAAATGGCTGATTGGGTCAGCACAATCTTTTGAAAACGTTCCTTTCGCGATCACTACACTACCACTATCACAGGGCTGTAAATTGAAAGGTCGCAGTCCTTGCACCGAAATCTTGTTATCTTGTAACAGGTTTCCATACCTTTACAATTCGTTATCCTAGGTGTTGTGAACTCTGAAAACTGGTTAAACAAAAGCCATACAATGGCACGCTGTTAAATAGCAGTACAGTTTATTTATTATTATTTTTGTAATTTTATATAGCACGGATATGGCCCGGAGGCATCAGAGCTCTTTACAACAATAGCATAATATAAGGGTACCACAAGTTACAGTAAATTGAATTCGGACATTTGCATCGGTAGCTGTGACCAGGACAAATGCAGCAGTTGGACAAAGGTCTTAGAGGTGTGGCGCATCGGCCAGAGCAACTAACTCCAGAGCGCGGGGGCTCACCGTTGGATCACCGGCGGTACCTCGGCATCTTGTGACTCTGGGCAGTAGCTGACTTAATCTTCCCAGCGCCTGGATACCCTTGGTGGTGATAAGTTTGTGCTTAACAAATGTAGAGTTATTATTATTATTACAAGGTTCAAACTACGATTGAGATGGTGAGGTCGCACAATGAAGGTAGTTCGATTGAGATGGTGAGGTCACACAATGAAGGTAGTTGAATTGAAATGGTGAGGTCATACAAATGAAGGAAGTTTGAGTGAGATGGTGAGGTCTCACAATGAAGGTAGTACGATTGAGATGGTGAGGTCACACAATGAAGGTAGTGTGATTGAGATGGTGAGGTCACACAATGAAGGAAGTGTGATTGAGATGGTGAGGTCACACAATGAAGGTAGTTGGATTGAGATGGTGAGGTCACACAATGAAGGTAGTTGGATTGAGATGGTGAGGTCACACAATGAAGGTAGTACGATTGAGATGGTGAGGTCAGACAATGAAGGTAGTACGATTGAGATGGTGAGGTCACACAATGAAGGTAGTATGATTGAGATGGTGAGGTCACACAATGAAGGTAGTTCGATTGAGATGGTGAGGTCACACAATGAAGGTAGTATGATTGAGATGGTGAGGTCACACAATGAAGGTAGTTCGATTGAGATGGTGAGGTCACACAATGAAGGTAGTATGATTGAGATGGTGAGGTCACACAATGAAGGAAGTTTGATTGAGATGGTGTGGTCACACAATGAAGGTAGTACGATTGAGATGGTGAGGTCACACAATTAAGGTAGTTCAATTGAGATGGTGAGGTCACACAATGAAGGTAGTTCGATTAAGATGGTGAGGTCACACAATGAAGGTAGTTCATATCCTGGTGGAGAGAGTTCTTGGGCAACTCTGAAAATGCAAAGACAAATCTTTTCCCACTTTTGAGAAGAATCACGGCACATGGAGCAAGCTACTGATCTTCTAGTCTGGGGATAGGGATTTACAGGCCCTTAAAATCTTGAGATCTGAGTGCGTGTGATTCTTGGTCGGTGGGACTGGTTCCACACTAAAGGAGGGCGACCCTCTGTGATGAAGGGTGGCAAAAAGCTGCCCTACCCACTGAGCAAAGGATGTGAGTCCAGGTACATCCTAGGCTTTTGGTGAGTGACAAGCACACAGGCCAACTAGATGTGAAACCTCAGCATGAATGGTAGCATCATATATTAAGAAAGGAATATAGAGTGGTGTGTGAAGGGAGTGGAGCAGCCAGAAAGAGTCCATACTCAACTCACCGGCACTTCCTGATGTTAAGTATTGATGCAGCCATCTTCTAGTCTTTCACACAAGCAAGTCATTAGTGATATTTCAAGTCAGCTGGTTGTCTAGCTTGTTGCTAGTCACAAACAAATGGGATGCACTGGGCTCCATGTCGCAGAAACACCCCGGCATGGTCCATGTTGTTTGTTGCTCTTCCCCGGCTTGGAGTGGAGTGGAGCGGCAGTTTACGTGTCCGGTCCTTGCAGTGTGGCAGCAGCCCACTGCCACAGTCAGTGCATCCTTCCAGTTTGAAAATCCAAGCGACCAGGCGGGGATGGAGGTTCCCTCATCAGAAAGTTCTCTGTGAAGGACACTTCATGTTGTTTTCCCAGGATACATTGTGATTACTAATACTATATTCAACTGGCCACTGACGATTATTGGGGGCTTGATCTGGCAAGAAACCTTCTGACATTTCCCTCTGACGTATCCTGGAGACAAAGGAAGCAGGGTAGGACGTGTTTAGGGATGAGGCTTTGCTTGTTGTTTTAACCAATAACTTGTTTAGGAAAAAAATAAGATTGATCAAGAAATTTGATAAGATTGCTGAATAAAGGAATTAATGTGAACATTAAAAACTGAAATTGACTGCCTCTGATATTATCCACTACTTCTTTGTAAAATTACAAATACAATACGATTATAAAAAAGCAGATAGTTGTTTATATCAACTAATAGATTATGATACGGAGTCTGTCTAAATTGTTCAAGGTAAAAGTAGGTTTGATCAGGCAATATAAAGGAATAGCTGTAAGCATTAAAGCTAAAATTGACTGCCTCTTCTATTGTCCTCATGTTAAATTTTCTAAAATATTTCCATAGATACTCCTTCCGAATGGCCAAGAGCTGTGGCACAGGCAGATAAATGTAGTATTGACTCATTCTTATAGCCACACAGCCTGTATCCCAATAAACCGGGGCAGGGAATATTGCAATTCCTTCAAATTGGGATATGTATTGATCTGAATCTATAAAATGTCGTTTTTACATGACCTTCCAAATCCGAGGTAATATATGGTTGTCTTGCAGTGGTACAGGAATCTAAAACCAAATGTACATCTTTGTATCTCAGTGATGCTAGAAAGTCTTCCTCCCAGCTGCTGGCCAATAGAAAGTGTTTTGTGGCCTCTTTCGAAAGCCCTTGATCATTCCACTAAGAATAGTTAGCTGGGGCAGTGTTTGTGCCTCCATTGAGGTCTTTAATGGAAAAGCATTGGCAACAGCTCAGTTTCTGAAACCTAGGCAAGCACATGTTAATAGCAGTGTTCTTACTAACCTGCTGCATTGTAAATCTACAGTCGAAGTGGCCCACTTTGTGTAAGAAATGCCGTGATTTCATGAGTCAATCAGAGACTTTCCAGCCATCTGTATCATCAGTAAAAATATATTGCAATTATTTTGCATTGTAGGTGCATGTACAGATCATTTCCTTCATACCGCAGAACACTTAGCGTATGGTAGCGCATTACTCCCCTGATGGTGCTTAGTGGAAGGGTGCAGGTGAGTAATGTAGCCTATGTGGAGGTATTTCCGTGTTGTGCGTGATTACCATACACATTATGCTTCTTTTCCCAAAGCAGAAAAATGGTCTGGATCAATGCCCCTGAGAAACCTTCCTCCCCCTCCCGGGCACCAAAAACCTGCCCCCATCCACCACTGCTTTTCGTACAAATATCATTTACAGTCAGCTGAGGGCAAACAGCCTTCAGTATGCGCAGAATCTAATGTTTACATTTATGATTTCAAAATTCATGCAAATAATGTTTGCACAAATTCATATTAAAAAGTAATAAGCAAGAAGGCGCTCCATTTACTGGAGTTAATTCAAGGCAAAGATAGTAGGCATTCCATAGGGTGAAGTCCGAGGAAACTCAGGACAAAAGAAAACATTGCAAGAATGCAACAGCTGTAAGGATAGCGTTCGGTTCTACGTCACTATTACTGCGAGTATTGTAAGTTTTATCGTGGTTTACTTTTGAAAATCAATAACATAGGTTTTATTTAAAAAAAATCTTACTTTTATTTCACCAGCTTTCTGCACAGAACTGCTGCTTGGCAAATCATTGATTATGGCTCACGAGGCGCTTTTTGATATGTCTGTGCGCTGTACGCCATTAACAGCAGTGATGGAATATGAGCCCTTCTGTTTCAGGAGTCCGACCTGTGGCTGCCCCACTGCAGTTCACAGAGTTGATGTCTCCCTTTTGGCTCATTCCTCTAAGCCAACAATGAACGGATGCTCTGGGGGCCCTTCTCTCTCTCTCTCACTCTCACTCTCACTCTCACACTCTCTCTCTCTCTCTCTCTCGCTCTCTCTCTCTCTCTCTCTTTCTCTCTCTCTCTCTCCCTCTCTTTCTTCTCTTTCTCTCTCTCTCTCTCTCTCTCTCCTCTCTCGCCCTCTCTCTCTCTCTCTCTCTCTTTCTCTCTCTCTCTTTCTCTCTCTCCTGGATTCCACGGGTCTCATGTACAAGCCCCTTGTGCTGCCACTGAGTCACTACTTTTTACGCAGCGGTGGCGCAATCAGTGCACCACACTGCACCATTTCTGCAAACTGACGCATTGGATCCAGTGCTTCAGTTTGTACAGGCCTGCATCACAGTATGCCTGCCACGTGAAACTGGCGCAGTCAAATTTACATTTCACTGCATCACTCTACGACTTCACTGTGTCAAAATCCTTACGCCTGCTCAGACCAGGAGTAAGGAATGAAGTAGGGCTTTTACAATTGGACTCGTCTGTGTGCTCTGATGCATTGCTGGAGTTGCGTCAGTTATAATACCTACTCCTGCAATGCATCACTCTTGCTCCAACAGATGTGTCTTAATATCTGACACATCTGTTAATCCTTGCACCATGTACCCTGTATTGTAAATACAGAGCATTCATGGTGTTGCAAGGACATTTAGTGCGGGCACAAGGAAACTGACACATCAATGCCGATGCGTCCGGTTCTTGTAAATGAGGCCCGGTGTGTGGAGGAGAGCATCTACTGCCCACCACAAATCATAGCAGGCTGCTCACTAGGCACCTTAGTAGCAGGTCTTGTCCTTTTCTATTAACAGTATCTTTATCCGGCAATGATCCCTTACCAGAGGCGCAGCCTTCACCCCAGCATACTGCTCTTTCATGGCCTCAGCTCTCCGCAGCCTCACCCAATGAAATCAGCCCACCGTCCGATGCCACTACTAGCCAATCGCCCTTCCGCTATAAAATCGGTGTTTATTTCAGGCTTATATAGAGACAAAGTACCCCGGCGACCTCAAATTTCACACTAAAGTACATACAGACATAATATATGTATGTCGGTATATGGCCCAGAGTTTAAAACATTGTTTGCATATATCTGTTTATTATAAATCAATATATACATTGAAATTCCAGCATCCTGTCATTCCTCTTATCTAAACAGGCAATATGACCTGGGCATCACATTTCAGGTCATTAAAAACAATACAATTTAAATCTAAAACATCATTCACGTGTACAGACATACCAGATCTCTCACTCATTCATCACCCTTCCACACATTCATGCAGATAATGAAACAGTGTTTATATAACAATGTCAATCTCCAACTCGGAATGAGAAAAATACGCAAGAGCGAGCTGGAGATTGACATTTCGGCAGACATACATTTGTGACCAGCTGTGTCCCCACTTAGAGAACCTTGTACCAGTCGTAGTAGTGCCACCATTGCATTACTTACAACCCCTAATCCTATTACTGCAATTTTAGATTTAAACCAAGAACAAGATGTGTTAGTTTCTGACTGACACATTAAAAAATGCCGAGTTCACAATCTTCATACTAGGACTGACAGACATCTATGCAAGTGGTTTGATAACATTTTCATAGCGTAAAACAACTTCAATATGACTGTCCACACTCCCAACAAACTCCAATCGAGGGTCCATAACTTTGTTACTGAACATTGGGCGTCTTTTCAGTCTGTCTAGCGGATTGTCTCATATCACCGATCCGATTGATTGCATGTTTTTCATAGTTCAAACACAGTTAACCATCATAATAGGCTATGTAATAAAAACGCATTATTTACAAACCGCTTCAAACTTTCCGGGCAAAATATATTACACGTTTTATTACCGCTCAACGTTGTGTCATTGCCCTTGCACGGTCAAATATGGACTTTCCTTTGCTGGGATAGTAATTTGTGACCTGCAGCTACCAATAGATGGCAGCAGAGAACCTCCTTCCACTTAATGAGCCATCTCGCCAGCTAATACAGCAGTTTAATACATATTTATGATTGAGAGGTATTTATAGATGTTAGTCCAAGAGCCTTAGTGATAAGGAACAAATAGGTGACTGGGTATAACTTGATGTATGTTTTGGGAATGCCTAATAGTGCCCTCCGATTTGAGAGTATAATTTGAATCTGTCATATAGTTTTGTATCTGGTATATTTATATATATATATATATATATATATATATATATATATATATATATATATATATATATATATATATATATATATATATATATATATTCACTTAAAAAACCATAGGTATTGCTCCTATATAGTTAGTTGTACTAGCTATATTTCGCGCACCCGCAATCCACTGCTGATGATGTCACATATTACATCATTCATGACATGGTCAGTGACATCACTGATGACATCACTGATGACATCTCAAATGACATCGCTGATGACATCACTGATGACATCTCATTTGACATCACTGATGACATCATCCAGTGACTGTGTGTTTCTGTAAAGTTTAAATATGTTTTACATATTGAAGAATGAGTGGATGTATAAGTGTCTGGATGAAGGATTTAGTAGGTGCGTGACTGACTGTATGAGCGAGTGATTAAATTCATGGGTTAGTGACTAAACTGTCTGAATGTGTGCATCAGTGTGTCTGTTGTTGTGTAAGCTGCTGCATGTGTTGATCAGTAGCTATATGAGTGGCTATATGGGTTATTGATTGGTTGCCCAAGTATTTGAATGGGAGACTGAGTGTGTGTGTGGGTGGCTGGGAGGTGTGTGACTCTGTGCATAGATGTGTGAGCAGTTGATTCACTAGGTGTATGAGTTCAAGAGTGCATGTGGAAACAGCTATATGGGCGGTTGACTGTGTGCATGGGTGTGTTGGTGAGTGAATGGATATCTCAGTGCTACATGTCCAAGTAAGTACATATGTAAAACACAGTGCATGTGAGAGTTGGCATATATAAATGAGTATACATGAGAGCCAGTGAATGTGCGAGTGCCTGTATGGATCATTGTGTACTTGTATCAGTGATTGTATAAGAGAGTAAGTATGTGTTAGTATATGTTTGAATAAGTAAGGTGTTGTGTGTATAACTGTATAGTTGAGGAAATGGAAGTGTGATGGATTCTTTGCATGACTGACTAGGTGTGTGAGTAACTCCATGGATGAGTGGCAGTGTGTGAGTGTCTGTATAGGTGTATGAGTGCATATGATAGTGTTGTATTGATGAGTGACTGTATGGGGACACTCGTGGCATACCTGGATTGTGCTGCTGTTTGCTGCTTGGGAAGGCTCCCTGTCGACGGCTCGCGGTACCCGCTCCGCGGGTCCCGCTTCGGACTTCTCTCGCTGTTTGGCGCTTCGGTGGGGGTCTGAAAGGCTGCAGGGCTGCGAGCGGAACCCGGGACTCACACTCCCAAGAGTCCCGGTGTAAGCGGCCGCACCACCTGGCCCCGCTCTCCCTGACCGCCCCGCCCCACCTCCTCCAACAGAAAAGAGGGAAGGACCCTGCACTGCGTGGGACACTCGTGGCATACCTGGATTGTGCTGCTGTTTGCTGCTTGGGAAGGCTCCCTGTCGACGGCTCGCGGTACCCGCTCCGCGGGTCCCGCTTCGGACTTCTCTCGCTGTTTGGCGCTTCGGTGGGGGTCTGAAAGGCTGCAGGGCTGCGAGCGGAACCCGGGACTCACACTCCCAAGAGTCCCGGTGTAAGCGGCCGCACCACCTGGCCCCGCTCTCCCTGACCGCCCCGCCCCACCTCCTCCAACAGAAAAGAGGGAAGGACCCTGCACTGCGTGGGACACTCGTGGCATACCTGGATTGTGCTGCTGTTTGCTGCTTGGGAAGGCTCCCTGTCGACGGCTCGCGGTACCCGCTCCGCGGGTCCCGCTTCGGACTTCTCTCGCTGTTTGGCGCTTCGGTGGGGGTCTGAAAGGCTGCAGGGCTGCGAGCGGAACCCGGGACTCACACTCCCAAGAGTCCCGGTGTAAGCGGCCGCACCACCTGGCCCCGCTCTCCCTGACCGCCCCGCCCCACCTCCTCCAACAGAAAAGAGGGAAGGACCCTGCACTGCGTGGGACACTCGTGGCATACCTGGATTGTGCTGCTGTTTGCTGCTTGGGAAGGCTCCCTGTCGACGGCTCGCGGTACCCGCTCCGCGGGTCCCGCTTCGGACTTCTCTCGCTGTTTGGCGCTTCGGTGGGGGTCTGAAAGGCTGCAGGGCTGCGAGCGGAACCCGGGACTCACACTCCCAAGAGTCCCGGTGTAAGCGGCCGCACCACCTGGCCCCGCTCTCCCTGACCGCCCCGCCCCACCTCCACCAACCCCGCCCATTGACTTAGGATATACAAATACGGACACCAAACGCTGCGCGGGAGCGCGCGCGGGAGCGACCGGGGCGAAGACCGGGCAAAGAGCGGGCCGTTTGAGGCCGTTCGAGGACGGCAGCGGACGGCCCCGGCCCAAAAGCTCTGGTCCGCTGTGTGATTATAGTAAGATTTGTTGAAGTGTGCCAGGAGGGGGTTTTGGGTTCCTGTATATTGGTACCGTCCATCAGGGTGGCCTATCCAGTTTTTTATTACACCTGCATAAAGATAAAGATTGTTATTAGGTTCTATTATAGAAGCTGGGACGAATTCCGAAATCATGGTTTTGAGATCCGGTAAAACTCGCAATGTCCAAATCCAAACCCCAACTGGTGTGGTTTCAGGCCCACTAGACGCTTTTATTACGCGAGCCTCGGGCATCCTGGAAAAGGAAATTGCAATGGTGGAAAAGCGTCTTTCCTTAGACTTAGTTAGTGGAAAACGCTCTTCTATAGGTAGATTGGCCAAGGTTCCTAGCCCCGTACCACCAGCTCACACACACGCAGCTTTTAATTGCATGCACTTAGACACCACGGAAGCTATTGTCCATATGGATAGCGAGGAACTTAATCCTCCTGCTCACACCACACTTTTCCCCAAACATCCCCTGGACGACCCTGAAGTAACAGGAGAAAATGATACTCAGGATAGCTATTCCACTAATTTAAGTTTTGACTCGGTTGATTCAATCCCTGATACACCCAAAGCAGATTCTAATACACCAGTCCACACAGATTCTATAGATATAAACAAGGGTTCTAGGAAAAGAAAACAAGACTCCAGTTACAAGGGAGGGAGAGAATGCAAGATGCCGAAATTAAAAGATCCCGTTGGTATTCATATACCAGGCACAGGGCATCCAAGCGGAATTCAATGCACAAATGCACTGCCTAACACTCTATGCCCCTCCCTTATTTCTTTAGGTTCCTCAAACCCCTGTCCAACATGTCTGAGCAGCGATGAATCCCTGCTGGCAAAGATGGAGGTCTTAATGAAAAACCTCCTATCACCTGTTTTGGAGAGGACTAGATTAATGTTATTGCAAATAAACTCTTTAGAGGCCGTAGTTAATGCAAACTCTGCAATACTATTGTCCTTATCGGACATAGATTCTGGGTTGGCCAAACATACCCATCCATCTCTGGCCCCAAAAACAACTTTAATTCCACCGAGCCTAGCTAATAACAATCATAATCCATCAGGACCAGCAACGGACAACCCTAACTTAAACAAAGGGAGTGCCTATAAATATTCTCCAAATAAGGTACCAAAGGCTGCTCCCCAACACCCTCAAAAGCCAAAGTCTATGAACAAAACACCCACTAGACGTCAACCAACTAAATTACCCGCTCAGGTAAAACCCAATCCCACCACCCAGAGTTTCCCACCCCACAGGCCCCGTATAAATCCCAAAAATGCCCCTAATCCCCTGGCAAGGAAGCAATCCAGACATCCCACGCCGCGGGTCGACATCCCCATAGAGGCAGCACCTTATACCATGGTGCTGACTGGTGTTGCCCCATTGCCATCGGGTAACAGGGAGACCCACGAAGACCTACGAAATAAGGTTACTTTTTGGCTGAACAAAAATAGACCCTTGCCCCCATCCTCGCCAACAGAAATCTTATTTGTAAGGAGGGTCGACTGGGTGGGCCAGAGTCCCAAGGATTTGGAGGGTGATTGTATCTTAATATCATTTAGGGACCCATGGGTGGTGGACACAATCTGCCGTGAAGCCAGGTTTGCCAGACAGGGGGACGTCCAAACCCTAGACCTTTCTTATTTCTATCCCCAAAGACAGGCTCTCTCCCAAAAAGCCCCGAGACAGGGACGATCAATTGTTATGAATAACCCCAGGACACTACATCTACCAATTTTTCCACCCTTATTAAACCGCTTTGGTCCCCTGTCCGATCTGGAGGCAATTGATTGACTCTGTAAACCACCCCAAACTTCGGAATCTGTAGAAAATGCCGACTCTGGGGTAGGGGGTAAGAGGCAGGGCCAGGTGCCTACCCAATTTACAGTCATGGTAGAGGAGGGGGAAAGGGTCCCACCTTCATCAGGGAAAAATTCACCACCTTTAAGGGAAGGGGGAATCTCTCTGTTGTTGGCTGATCATGGCCTCATGGGGGGGTTAGAAAATGGGTTGAAAGCTGGGACGGGTCAGGATTCGCATGTAGTCTCCGCAGTGGTGGCCCCTTCTGTACCCACATCAGAAACTCTGGCCATAGCGTCCTGGAACATTGCTGGGATTAAAAACCGCGTCCACTCTAGTGATTGGCTTGAGTTCATGGATAAATATGATGTCATACTACTCCAGGAAACCTGGTCTGTGGACCCAGTCTATAAGCAGGGCTATGTAAACTTTTATAAAGCAGCTACCCAAAGTGCTACTGGGAATACCAAAGGGCGAGCCTGCGGGGGGTTACTGATCTGGGTGCGACAATCCTTGGGCTATTGCATCACGGAGATAAGTGTACCTAATCCGGACATCCTGATCGTTAGATTGCGAAGGAATGGTCACCAGGACCTGATATTGGTAAATATATATGCACGAGGCCTGCCAGGCGGACGTACGCCACCATTGTTGGGGGTACTAGAATCTGCTTTGGCAGCCCTCGATTGTTCCAATGTCATCTTGCTTGCAGGGGACCTAAACTGTTGCTTTGAACCTCTACTAGACCCTGGGGACTGTTGGGGCTCTGTGGAGGACACAGTATGGGGTATACCTGAGCTGACGTCTGTAAAATCAGTACCCGCCACAGAGGCTGCGGTAAATTGGACGGCCTTTTGTCTTAACAGTGGCTTCAGGGCCTGTAATGGCCGAACTAAATCAGACCAGGGAGCCAGCTGTACTTTTGACAACGGGCTGAGAAGAAGCCGCATTGATTACATTCTGCTAAAAGTAGCAGATTGGTCTCTGATGCTGGACATGGAGGTAATTCCCCGCCCTGAAAGTGACCACAATCCCCTGATTCTGCAATTAAAGGTGCCAGGTCTAGTAAGATTAGAGGAACCTGGTATCTCACAGACGGGGGACGCCTACTTAACGAATGATAGGAAGAGGGTAAAATGGTCCAAAATTGAGGGGGACGACCTATTGAGAAACAAGATTACTAGTGTGGTTAACATTACTCTTAATGAAATGCTGACTCACGTTGAGTTGGGGGACATAACCAGAGCAGCTGATCATATTTTAAGTCTCCATAATCGTTGTTTTGAGGATTTAAAAATTCTGCTTTCACAACCCCGCCGACAGGGAAAAAACCTGGTACCCACTCGCCCCCGCAAATGGTATAATAAAAAATGCAGGGAAGCACATACAGCCCTAGTTAATGCTGTTAAGTCCCGGAATGCCGGGTTGGTGAAAGCCGCCAGGTCATCCTATAGGAAAGCACAAGGGGAGGCTAAAAGGGAGTGGGAGGATAAACACTGGTCCGACCTCCTGATAGCCTCCATGTCTAGCAATCCCATCAAATTTTGGGAGATAGTTAAGTGGGGGAAGGATCCGGATGGTCGCATCCCAACAAACCATGTGCCCCCTAATGAATGGGTTACCTTTTATGCAACTCAGTTCCGTGCTGTTAACCCTACGCCATCCAGCACAATTGAAAAGATTCCCCACCCTAATACTCAGAGCGAGACCATCACTTTTACAGAAGGTGAGGTCGAGCTTGCATTACATTGTACCACGCGAGGGAAAGCGCCAGGTATGGATCTTATACCCGCTGACCTCTTCAAAGCTAATCCTGCCCTGTGGGTACCATATATTGCCATGGTGGCAAATTCTATTGCTGCAGGTGCAGGCATACCTAAATCTTGGAAGGGGGCGGAGATCCTGCCGATCTATAAAAAGGGCAATAGGTCTAGTCCGGGTAATTATCGCCCGATTAGTCTTATTGACTGTATACAAAAACTTATCGCTCGCATGGTCCTGGGTAGGGTCCAAGGATGGATTGAGATGGAGGACATCCTATCCCCAATGCAGGCGGGCTTCAGATCGGGAACCAGCACCATCGACCAGGTGTTCAGATTTTGTTTGATCTACTGGAAGGTGGTGCTGCTTGGCGGCGGTACCATCTTTGCTGCGTTCATCGATCTGAAGTCCGCATTCGATCTTGTACCGAGGGAGAAAATGTGGGGAGTCCTGAAGTCTCTAGGGATGCCAACGGAATTGCTTGATTTGATAATTAAAATGCATAAGGACAACTTTGCTAGGGTAAGATGGGGTGCCCAGGGCCAGGTGACAGAACTCTTCCCAGTCACCCGTGGTGTCCGCCAGGGCTGTGTTTTGGCCCCAACCCTCTTCCTTTTGTTTATTGACCAAGTTGTAAAATTCTTCGAATCGACCCCAACCGATGCTCCCATGCTGGCAGGACAGCGATTCCCAATGCTCATCTTTGCTGATGACACCTTACTCCTCTCCAGAACACGTAGCGGCCTACAGCGGGCTCTGGACCGCTTTGAGGAGTTCTGTGTCATCAGCGACCTCAAGGTGAACGTTGGGAAAACCAAATTTATGGTCTTAAGTAAAAACCGCACCGTCCGAAGTACAGTTAGTATGGGAGGGGTCAAGTTGGACCAAGTTGAGAATATGACATACTTGGGGGTTATGCTAGACAGTCGCCTGAAATGGAAAACACAAGTTGATGCCCAAAATCTTAAACTTGCACGACTTACAGGCTGTCTACTGAGTGAGCAAAGGAAAACTATAACCAAGCGGGTCACACCAGCCCTCAAAATTTACGATGCCAAAATCAACCCTGCAATCCTATATGGTGCGGATTTGTGGGGGCATATGGATTTGCAGGGCTTGTTTAAAATACAGTGCAAGTTTCTCCGCAATCTGGTTGGTTTGCCACAGTCGACCCCCTCAATCCCCCTCTGTTTGGATATGGGATGCCCCCCAATTAACGAGTTGGCCAGATTCAGACTGGTTGCCTTCTGGAGGCGTCTATGGACCTCGCCCGACCTCACCTTATTTGCAAACGGGGTAGTAGAAGTAAGGGCAATCAGTGGATCGGAAAAAATCCCCTGGTTTCAAACGGTCAAATCAATCCTGACGGACATGGGCTTAGAGCACCTTTGGTTTTCCCCAGCAGTTAGCATCTTCCCAACTAAACAGGCATTTAAAGAATTGTACTGGTCCACTCTTCGCCTGAACAGAATAAATGCATCATGCTCTGCTAGCCTTACTGGTAGGTTTCTTTGTTTTAAGTTGGACCCCACACGTGAACACTACTGGGACACGGTCTCTAAATCCTTAGACAGGAAACTCTTCCACCAGTTTCGGGTGGGCACTTTGCCATTGAATACCTTCACGAAAAATTGGTCCTCTAGTATCACGGATCAATGTAAATGGTGTCCAGGCCAGAAAGAAACAGAGGGACATTTTTTGTTTGCTTGCCCCAAATACCACGCACCAAGGACCAAATGGCTAAAACCACTTTTTCAGAGTCTGCCCATAAGAAAGTCAGAAGAGGCAATCTATGTATTAAAAAGTAACACTCAGGAAATCATCACAGTGTGTATTGCCAAATATTTGGGTTGGGCGTGGATACTCAGAACAAAACAGTAGCCTAAATTTGGATAGCAAAAATTTATCTGTAATCCCATTTTATCTGGGGAAATTTGTCTTAGGGAACTTAACTCAGGATTGTCTATAAATTGTTTAATTCATTTTTAATGCTAAATTGCCTTTTTAATGTATGTGTATCTAAAATGTTAATTAATTATTGCTTGTAAAATTGTCTTTTATGATTCTTTTAACAATCGAAATAAAGACTTTAAAACCTGAAACCTGACTGTATGTATGAGTGATTCTATGGGTGAATGAGTGAATGTGTGTGTAGACCTAGGAATCAGTGAGTGCGTATGTAGTAACTGGTATTGGTGTGTCAATGGTTTCAAGAATGGTAGTCTGTATTTAACACTGGGTGTATCAAAGGTTATATTAGAGTGTGAGGAGGTGCATTGTATTAGCACATGAATGATATCATCAGTGATGTGATCAGTGATGTCAAATGAGATGTCATCAGTGATGTCATCAGTGATGTCATTTGAGATGTCATCAGTGATGTCATCAGTGATGTCACTGACCATGTCATGAATGATGTAATATGTGACATCATCAGCAGTGGATTGCGGGTGCGCGAAATATAGTTAGTACAACTAACTATATAGGAGCAATTTCAATGGTTTTTTAAATGCTAATTCCTAACTATATAAGGCCTGAAACCTATGGTTTTTTAAGTGAATTTGCAAGGTTTTTAAAATTCTAATTCCTAACTATATAAGGCCTGAAACCTATGTTTTTTTAAGTGAATTTGCAAGGTTTTTTAAATGCTAATTCCTAACTATATAAGGCCTGAAACCTATGGTTTTTTAAGTGAATTTGCAAGGTTTTTTAAATGCTAATTCCTAACTATATAAGGCTTGAAACCTATGGTTTTTTCAGTGAATTTGCAAGGTTTTTTAAATGCTAATTCCTAACTATATCAGGCGTGAAACCTATATTTTTTTTCAATAAATTTCAAAGGTTTTGTAAATGCTAATTCTATTAGCGGATAGCGTTTATATATGTTATTATCCTTCTGGGACCACCTGAGCAGCCATCTTGTTTCTCAGGACAAGTGAGGCACAAGAGAGTACAAAACAAGAGTGGAAAATTCCTTTGGGGGTCCTTTTGGGACCCCCTGAGAAGGGCTAGAGGGTTGGGGGGGTCTCTACCCTGCCCCCTTTTTGTGTTTTCCACTCTTGTTTTGGGCTCTCTTATGCCTCAGTTCTCCTGAAAAACAAGATGGTGGCCAACACTTCCTGGTTTGGACAGTTTGGAATGTTGACAGGCGACTGCCAGCCAATCAGAAACTCGCTCGCGCACGTAAGGGTACGCGCGCGTACGCGTACGGTATGCGTACCGTACGCGTACGGTGCGCGTACGGTGAGCGCATATAGATATATAATTTGCTCAAATTCAATTTTCTCAACAACTACTAGAGGGATTTTTACCAAATATAGAAAAGGCACTACTGCATACCTGTCCCTACCATTTTGCCAAGTTTGGTGTAATTCCGTTCAGCCGTTCGGGCTGTAGCCGTGTTTAAAGGTCCCATAGAAAATGCCATTTGAAAAATTTCAAATTCAATTTTCTCAAGAACTACTGGAGGGATTTTCACCAAACATAGCAAAAGCACATCTGCATACCAGGCTCTACCATTTTGCCAAGTTTGGTGTAATTCCATTCAGCCGTTCGGGCTGTAGCCGTGTCTAATGGTCCCTATGGAAATTAACATGGGGAAAACACGTTTTGGGACTCCCCTTTCGGCCCCCGCTTGACAAATCCCCCCGAAACTTTCAGGGAAGGAGCGGAGCGGAGCTGGCCAAAATTCTGGAAAATTACACACATATTCCTCAATCGGCGCCAAAGTTATTCCCAATAGAATGTTGAGCGCATATAGATATATAATTTGCTCAAATTCAAATTCTCAACAACTACTGGAGGGATTTTCACCAAATATAGAAAAGGCACTACTGCATACCTGTCCCTACCATTTTGCCAAGTTTGGTGTAATTCCGATCAGCCGTTCGGGCTGTAGCCGTGTCTAAAGATCCCATAGAAAATGCCATTTGAAAAATTTCAAATTTAATTTTCTCAAACTACTGGAGGGATTTACACCAAACATACAAAAGGCACTGCTGCATACCAGTCCCTACCATTTTGCCAAATATGGTGTAATTCCGTTCAGCCGTTCGAGCTGTAGCCTTGTCAGAATGTCCCTATGGAAATTAACATGGGGAAAACACGTTTTGGGACCCCCCCTTTTTTCTTGGTCCCCGCTTGATGAATCACCCCGAAACTTTCAGGGAAGAGGCGGAGCGCAGCGAGGCAAATTTAAGAAAAATTACAGGCAGATCCCTCAATCGGCGCCAAAGTTATTCTCAATAGAATGTTGGGGATTTCCTATGGTAACTAGGTCCTAACTATATGCCAGTAGGTAATATATATATATATATATCTATTAAAAATATTTTTTTAGATGAGGTGTTTTATTACAGACGTGTTCATTAAAAGATAAAAGAAAGGCTGTTTTTTATTTTGGATGTTCTTGTATCTGATGCGTATAATTTAATATACTACCTTCTGGGAATTATTGAATGGGTTTTCCTGTGGCCTATATTGTACTTTTCCTATTGATTTGTACATTGCGGCAACATGGTCAAATTGTCCTGCTCCATAAGACGAAAAATAGTGAAATCCCCTCTTTCTGTGACAGACTGCTAACTTTATTTGCAGTCACTTTCAGTATTTATGTGAAAAAAAGAATATGTGCGCGTTTTGTTTATGAAGTAACGTATTTGCTCCATGATGACCACTTTTGAAATTCTCACAAAATGATTTAGTATAAGAAATATTTTTGTGTCAGTAAATGTACTCAGAGGTACGCAAAATGGGTAGGTCGTGAATGTTCCAGTGCTGGAATGGGGGTGCACAATCCCAGCACCCACACATTTACACATTTGTGGATATTCACAAACTTTCCCACACTTTTAAATAGCAGAAGTTTATTTGTTTAAGAATATTTTTAATGTTTTTTTCTTTCTTTCGGCACTCAACAATGCACACACTGTCAGCACTTAAGGATACAAATGTTGCCGCTGTGAATCTCTCTGCCTGCCCCCTTTGTCCCTTTTTAGGTCTCGCCTGAGCCAGTGCATGCGGTGCTCTGGCAAGACATTTAGTGAGTGGGCTTTAAAAAGCCTACCACAGCTTTTTGTGTGGCATACTGCGTGCGGTTACGCGTACAGGCACGAGCAGAGGCGCCATCTGGCTTTCCTCGCTCTCCCAAGCACGCGCGCCTCTCTCCACCTCTCTGTCTTGCTAGTCCCTCCCCCTCCCACTTATTTACTTCTTCAAGCCTCAAACATTCTTCTCTGAAAGGGTGTGTGTTTCCTGCAATTGAAGGCTTTTCAATTATCAAGCGTGACCCTCTGTCCTGTGTTCTTCAATCTGCTTGCAACTGTTATTGTGCATGTTATTGTCTCTGTGTGAATTTGTTCGTGTTTGCCTGTCCCTGTGTGCATTCCTCTATGCACTGGTCCTTTTTTATTTTCTTTACTCTGTGTGATTCTGTCCCTGGGTGTTACTGAGTGCATCCTCCTGTGCAAATGTTACTGTGTGTGTTCTTGTCGTACGTGTCTTTTTTTACTTTTAGCGGGCACGCGCGTGCACTCCCCCACCCCGCCCACTTGTTTACTTCTTCAAGCCTCAAACATTCTTCTCTGAAAGGGTGTGTGTATCCTGCAATTGAAAGCTGTTCAATTTTCAAGCATGACCCTATGTCCTTCTGTGTTCTTCACTCTGCGTGTGACTGTCATTGTGCGTGCTATTGTCTCTGTGTGAATTTGTTTGTGTTTGCGTGTCCCTGTGAGCATTCCTCTGTGCACTGGTCCTTTTGCATTTTCTTTACTCTGTGTGCATCTGTCCCTGGCTGTTACTGAGTGCATCCTCCTGTGCGACTGTTACTGTGTGTGTTCTTGTCCCTGTGTGCAGTTTTTTCCTGTTTGCAAGTCCGTGCGTGCCTTTCTATATGTACTGATCCTTATGTATTTTCTTTCTGTGCACAAGCCTGTCCCTGTGTGTGCATGTGTGCATCCCTCTGTGTCGCTCTTATTGTGTGTTCTTGTCTCTGTGTGCATTCATTGCGTGTCTCCTTCGATGCACCTGTCTCTGTCTGTGCCATTGTCTGATTTCCTGTTTGCTGGTACCCTTATTTGTCTGTGTCCATCCTGTGTGTGGCTGTTTCTTTTTTGTCCATCCCTATTTGCCTTCCGTGTGTTTTTGTATGTACTGATCCCCCAAGGTGGAGGCCAGGCATCCTTAGCATTGCGGGGGCCGTTGTGGAGATTAAGCAAGCTATTGCCCAGAGTTGCAGAGTGGGACTCCATGATTGGAATAGGCACCGAGGCGAGAATTATCAGGTCCGTGGAATTTTGAGCCCAAGACCCGCCGAGGCGGGGAATTGAACCCTGGTCCCGGGCTAGACCTCTGCATCAGGGTCTGCCGCTCTAACCATTGAGCCACACTTCTCCACAGTCTCCACACTCCGCAGTCTGTGACAATCACACATTTACTGGGTGTGTGCATGGGGATTCTGGATAGAGTGTAAGGAGGGGGACATCTGCATAAGTTGCAAACGTGTGACTAGGTCTGCGGAGGCTTCAGACACTGCTGTGATGCTCAAGCTATCACACTGGCACCCCTCCTATATGACTCCCGGTGGCTCACAACCGCACAAAGGAAACCATCAGACTAGAGACGAACAAGTGTAACAAAAACAAGCATTGGCATAGCCAATAGGTCTCACCTTTGGGACCTTATAGTTTAGCCATGCAACAGTTGATGTTGTTTCACCAAAGATATTGTGCTGCATAACTAAATATGTATAAAGTCCGAAAAGCGAGACCTATTGGCTATGCCAATGCTTGTTGGTTATCCCATGTAGTATGTGTGCCTCAAGTCTCTCTTCCGACTAGGCCCAGCTCCTGGATTTTTTCTCTGGGTAGTCCATAGAGAAGTATGGGTGGGCCATGAAGATGATTGAGTATCTGTAAGTATTTCAGAAATTTGATATTTTAAGGGTTGGTATCTGTTATCTTTTGACACCCAAAGAGCTACTTTGGGAAAGGGGAAGGACATTTCTAAATGGAGAGGGACGTTTCTTGTCAGAACTTTAACGAGCAGATGCAGAACATTAAGACCGAAGAATGCTCCTGGTCATATGCAGCAACAGAAACGTGTCTGCTGCCACACAGGGCTACTTTACAGCTTTACATTAATAAAAAAGCTTTGGAATTTTTGGAGTTTAAAATACGATACAATAACCCCAGAAACATAACAAGGGAAAAGAGAGGAGAGAAGAAAAGGAGAGAGAAATTTTGCACATTGTGGCAAATCCAATAAATCTAAAATATGTTGTAGACACTTCAGCCAGATGATTGCCTAAATCCACTGACCCTCACCATTGCAGTTTCTGTTGTTTTTTAATTAACCTTTTATTCAAGAAATGTGGAAAAAAACTAAACATTCTAATTCCCTTCGGTGTCAATATTAGCTGCACTTAGAAGTAAACAGCCCTTTCAAGCTAGCTACGCAAAAATAAACAAGTAATATAAACAATAAATAGCAGTTCTAGATTAAACCCCTTCCGTGCTCCCGTCGGCCATTGGCCGACAGGAGCACTACCTCGCGGGTGCTGCCGTAGGCCAACGGCCGACAGAGCCCCGCCCACTCTTTAGAACTCCCGCACCGCGGCGGAATAACCGCCGCGGTTAAGGCGTTAACATGGCCCATTATTGACATCCTATGGTTCTAATGACATTTACAACCCACTCGGTCTTCGGTTCGTAGTTTATGATGTCACCGGAAAAACTAAATGGCAATATTGGACTATATTACATAGTTACCTAATATGTATCCTATGTAGATATTATATATAATCTATTTTGGGCCAGACATTTTAAATGTTTTAATATAGTTTACCAAATTTCGGCTACCATCCAGGAATGTATATTTGGTTACATACACAAAGGTAGCTGAACATTAATTAAGGATTTCATAGTTTATAGGATGAAGACAGTTTTCTAAAATATTTACATTGTATTGAGTTTTTTTTAATTTGTATGTTCATTCAAGCAATCGGTGACCTTTTCATGACATTACAAAAGGAATATATGGAGTCTCTACAAGATGTCCATATTGCAGTAATGATCAAATACGGAAATGATGCAGGCAAAATGGCACCATAATCCACATGTACAGTTTTAAGCAATTTCATCTATGAAATATTACATGCAGGATAAAATCTTTAGTTCTCGCAAAGACTAAGTATTTAGCTAACAGCACTATGGTACATAACTTCCACTTCATTTGACGTACTCTTTTCACTTAGTCAAGTCCATTACATTCCTCCCACAGTCCCCAAGATTTTTTTCAAATTTCTTAGAACATCCTCTACCTTTATACACCACCCTGGCCTCTGCCATACACTGTTCCATATTGTGAAGCACATTCCTTAAGGTCTAGCGGCGGTGGGCTGCCCATCATTGTGCTATCTCTCTCTTTGCTCGTGTAACTTCCAGCTTCTTTTTAACTTACACTCAGTATTTCTTTATAATCGAGCAACTCCCCAGTGTGTGGGCAAAAGTACCCACTCAGTCACAACTTCATTGACACATTTTGTTTTTAGTTCACCCAACTGTGCACAGCTGAAGCCTTGTTTAGTGCACTCTGAAAAATGTTCATTTTGGCAGATCTTGCTGGTAACTCTCTGGGTTGTAAATAAATACTTACTCCTGTAATGCATTTTGTATTGGGCCTCTCTTTCTCCTATTTGACTTTGAGTCTGTCTGTGTCTTTTTGTCTAAGATGTTGCTCCTTTTGGACATTCCATTCTCTGGTAGCCTTAACAATAGTTGTGATCACTTGTAGCAATCCGTTCACCACCTTAATATTTTGTTGTTTGGGTGTTTTGTTAACCTGTATTTGGCATGCAATTGTGCAAATGGTGCTTAGCATGCATCAAGTGAACTGACTATAAAAGGAGCTGTATTCATTCAGGAAAAGAATACTGCTGTGCCTATTACTAAACAAACATAGAAAGCATGTATGCTCAGACTAGACAACACTATACTGAGCACTACATAGCTCTGCTTAGACACTAATTCAATCTAAAGTTTTCAGCACGAGTTTAGGACACAATGGGTGCACACTATAAACTTTAAAACTCATAGCTCAAATGTTCAGAAATACATCAGATAAGGTACTTTTAAAAAACATAACAGTGCTAAAAAAATGCTTAACTAATTCTGAATGTTCTTCAGTGTCACACAATACAAGTTACTGTATAGTTTAGTAATAACTGATGTATTAATGATAGTATTATAATGTGTTTTCTTTTTAAAAAAACACTACAACTATGTTTCAGTACTGGTTAGATTTTGTTCCTTAAATTTCAGTTGTCCTTATGTGCTGTAGCCTGAGGCAGCTATAGCTTTAAAGTCTGTTGAAAGCAACTTGCTTTTTGTGTGGAATCTGGAACCTCATACTTTGCCACAAGTGTTCCTATTAACAGACCTTGATACACCCATTTTATCAGCCTCATAAGAATACAATCCTGAGATGACCATGGAGAGAATCACTAAAGTGTCTAACACATTACACACAGGCATGGCCACTGAAATTATGCATCAGGGGAAGGCTAAACTATGGGTCAGGGTTGACTAAATTATCCGGCAAGAAAAGGCAAAATATGTGGCGTGGTGCAGCATATCTTGTGATAGAATTATTCAATTATTTTTACTCTTGTTAACATTGTCTGGGCATAGAATGCATCTCACTGGTACCAGTTTAACACCTATATATAGCAATGAGCAACATAAAGGTGATCATTAAACATTTGGAAAGGACCTTCCACTGTGCATCAACACATGTTACTGTCTTTTTATAAGCGTTTGAGCTAGAAACTTTTTTTTTTAATCTGCAGATTATGGAGAAAATAATGGATTATTTGGGAAATCCATAACTATGAGAAAAACACAGCATCTGCACAATTAGATAATCAATTTTCATAATGGGCATTAATTTCTCAGTCAACGTCTGGTTTTGGTTTGTGTACCAGGAGATAACTCTTCTAAACAGTTCTACATAGGAACTAGAGGTGGATGAGCCACTGAAAGCTCGAGTCAGGCTCGAGCCAGAAGCATGGCTCTGTCTGAGCTCGAGGTCCTCATGGAACCATGAGCCCAAAACGGGCTGAGCTTTCACACTAGGCAAAGTGACCAGGTCCGAATACTGGCCTTGGCTTAGCAAAATGGGAATCCTGGCAAATCTCTCTGAGCCCAAAAAAAGGTGTAACATAGAGTCTTATGCCCCTGTGCAAGATCTGTGCTATGTAAAACTGCCAAAGAAAAGACGTGGAATATGCATGTCAGTCACACTCTAATCCTATTCCTTAAGGATTAAAGACCAAGCACTAATCTTTGATGTCAGGAAGAGATATGCATGTAATTGCTAAATTACACGGAGTTAAACTGGAACAGTGGGCTTAATCCTGGCTTCCCGGCTTGACCAAATTGTGTGATACTATGCAACTACTTCATTTCACCTAGCCTCTTTATTATTTGTATGAGAGCACCCTCAAATATGTGATTGCAGGATGTGCGCTGAACAAAAACCTCTCTTGTATTTGATTTTGTATTAGCCTATAATATTACTCCATTCATAACAAGAATCTAGGCCACATATAGAGTAGACATGACAACTGACTTGCTTCTTAGTTTAATAAAATCATGGTCATCAGGGTTTGTTTAAAAACTCTTACTTTTAATAAATGCTTTTTAATATAATCTGATGTACTAAGGTGAAATATTTCAATGTGTTAAAGAAATGCACTTTTCGCGAATCTTGAAGACGCCTTATCATATTCTAACATGATGTTTTTTGCACAATTTATATGCCAAGTATTTTTGTACACAGGCTCCTAGAACCAGATCCAACCCTTTGCTCAGCTCTGACTCTGCTCACCCTGTTAATTTGTTGATTCGCCACCTCTAAGTGGAACATTTCTTAAGTTTCTCTTTCGTTGTATGGTTTGGGCTACGTACCGTTGCTAGCTATTCTTCGTTGTCTTTTATCAAAATAATGCTTCTGTTTCTCTTTCACTGTATGGTTTATGGTTCTGTGCCATTTGTAAACCTTTTTTGTTGCAGCCTTTTAAATATAAAATTTTTCAGTACTTGTTCTGTATTTCAGATGATCATTCTTCCATGTTTTCTCTTCTAGGAGTTATGATTCAGTTTTTCTGAGAGTGTTTGGTATGTGCCTGGGTGAGAAATAATCACTGGTCCACACTGTATATTACAGCAATTGTGCTGCAGTTTCAATGCTTGTTTTCTGGCTGTAGGTCAGATGATAACTCTTCTGTGCTGTTTTTTATAGGTATCAAGTCAGCCTTTCTTCTGATTTGGAGTGGCGACAAGATGCCCACCTTGGGGCAAGCGAAGTGCAGCGAGACCCTCGAGCAGACTCTGAATCCATTGCTGAAGAAGCGCAGGTCGATCCGCGCAAGTATTCCCAGAGCAGCTCTGAAAGGTACTTGGAGCAATCCCATTCTTCCATGGACCGGATGTTTGAAGCTGATTGCGGGAGATCATGCGACTACAAAGTGGGGTCACCGTCCTACCTGGACAAGCTGCTTTGGAGGGACAATAAACCCCATCACTACTCAGAGCCCAAACTTATTTTAGACTTATCGAACTGGAAACAATCTGCTATTGAACCCGCTGGTAAGATCTCTCTGGACGAGGAGCCGTCCAATCTTTTCATTGAGATTGCTCAGTGGGTTAAAAACACTCAACCCATGCTGGAGTGTCTCCCCGGCTCTCTTCCACATGGCCAGGAGCACAACCAGCCGTCTCCGCCTCATCCAGTTGAGCCTGAGGACATCAACAGTGGATCAAAGTCTCAGTTTGACTTGGATGTCTTCATCACAAGAGCCTTAAGACTCTGCTCAAATCCCGAAGACATAGCAGAGAGCAAGCTTCATGATATGAACGGGGCGTGTATTAACGAGCACCCCAATGAGACTGCGCAGATAGAGGTATATCAGAAAGAGAGGTGGTGAGGATCATTTCCTGGAAATGAGAGATGCATCAACAACCTACTAACAATTACACAGCTGTCAGCAATGTATCAATATTGTAAACCTGAACGTGTGATGGATGCAGCCATATGTGGGACTGGTCACCTAGTTTTACACTGGAGGGTTGTCTTTTCAGGGCAAGCACAATTCCAGCTTCCCCCCTTTTTATGCCTTAATGCAATTAAGGGTTGAGAATGAAAGTGAACCTACTTTGCTGCCTTAATATCCTATCCTTCCGCTTCTGGCACCTCTCGTAACCTTGAGCTTCATGTGTAGCATCTACAAAGCAAAGGCATTTTGTATATATACATATTTCAGAATTATGACATGACTTTCTTAGGAGGACCTCAGATGTTCAAGGTCAACAACACAATGGTGGCTGGATGTCTAATCGCATCCGTAGAAGTTCTTAAGCAAAGACTCAGATTGTCAATTGCCCTTGGCATTGTTTTTGTAAAATATTTCTATAACAAAAGCCAATACTATTTTAACTATTGTCAAACAGGAATAAAGTTTTGAGGATTTATTCATATTTTCTCAGTTAAAGAGCCACACGCCAGGGCGTATATGTACTTAGCGAATAAACCAACATAGTGGTGTGATTGTGTTCTAGAGTCCATGGACACCACACACGGTGCTAAGAAGTAAACACACATGATGTGGTTTGAACTGGGATAAAAGGCTCATGGTGCTAAAATATAAGACAGCATAGCAGGCATGTCCAATTATCGATCTCTTTAGTGAGACCATGAGTTAGTTGTTTTGTCTTGGTCGAGAGGGCCCTCGTCTGCTGGAGCAGGTGGAAACATGGGCCCTTCGAGTCGTGTTTCCTCCTCTGCAGGTGAATTGTTGCTTGGTTCGGGTCCGGTGTGGACCCTCCTGCAGGTTTGGAGTTAAACATTATCATGATGGCAGAGGCTTTAAGCCATCAACACCCAACATGCAGGATGGTCCTCTGGGAGTCTGGTCAGTTCACCTAGGCAGCACCAATCACAATGCGAACCGCGGATTGCACTGCTGCCGGAAACTGTCGGCAGACCTCAGTTGATGTGGACATGCCCCCATTGAAATGAAACCTGTGGGCAACAAACAATACTGCACCAGTGTGGCAGGAGTAGGAGCACCTACCATAAGTTGCCCTCATGCCTTTCCATGGCGTGTGGCCCTGTTCTGCAGGTGGAAGCCTTTCACTTCCTCCTTTGGGACTATACCACACTTTATGTAACAGTGGCCCATATGTTTTAACTTTCTTGGACTAAACAGATGTCTTTTCCCCAATCAAAAATATGCAAAATTAAATGCTTCTTCACATGCCGCGACCTAAGAGACACACAGTTCTGGCATGCCCTACTCCTTAGCTAAAGCCTCAGCGAAAAGCCTTTCACTCTCAGTGGCCCACCTCATAGATGTGCCTTACAGCACCAGAAATGTGCCCTAAGTTTTGAAGACACCTGGGCTACCACATCTAATGTTAAGTTCCTTAATACCTTTACACTGGACAGACACTGCTCCATCGCCGAGATGTTGCGTTCTCTTATGGATATTTTTAAAGTGCAATGTATGCCGAAGCTCCTCGGTGCTAGACAACTTAACAACTAAAAGTTGGAAAACAAGGGGGATACTCGGGAGCAGAGAGAATATGACAAAGCCACATCTTAAACAGACGTATGACTTGGACACGGTCAGGTGCCAAGCGTGAAGCTGGTGGGAGTCAATCCCACTGCTTCACAGCAGAAACAGAGAAAACCCAGTCCCTCAAGGAGGAAGTGGACACTTTAACAACATTAAGACACAGAGAATGACAGGCCTCAAATTTCTCCCTGGTGGTGTATTGGAAAAGTTTTGCAGAAAAAGGGCAACAAATAAAAAAAAGAATTTTGCGGAAAATGGTCATGGCTTTGCACATGATCCTAGCTTGAACTGTCAGTCAATGCAGAGAGCTTAACACAGGCTTAATGTGGATGCTTCTAGGGATGTTAAGGGTCAAATGCACCACTGCATTCTGAACAAGCTGCAGGGAGTTCAGCATCTTCTCAGCGACTGCCAGGAAGACAGCTTTGCAAACTCCAATGTGGACCGCACCAGAGCATTTACGACCTGGATGTGAAGGGTAGTAGCAATGAGGGGTAAAATCCCTTTTGGAATTTGATAGTGAAGAGAACCAGCTGCATAAACACCTAGATGGCGAACAACTTTAGGGAAATCATGCAGAAATTGCAAAAATTGTTGGGGCCCAGAGACAAACTTTTTATAAACAGGTTTTACAATTGCTGGCTTCCAGCTGAAAGAAAAATAGCCTCTGAAAGGGAACAGTTAAGAGGCCCCAGAAATAGCACAGTCCAAGAGCAGAGGTTTTCGTTACTCAGGAGATGTGGTGTCCAGGGAGGAACCTGACAGACAGGCGATTTTGACCCAAGATACTTGCTGTTCTTGGTTAATAAAGGAGAATGAGTCATCGAAGCGGTAGCTCCCAGGTCGAGGCTACTCCAGATAGACAGATTTAGTACAGAGGTAGCTCCCATATTAATAAACTCCCGCAATTTCACGTAATTTTTGAAATAGGAAAATCTTCCATGTTATTACCAAGTTTAGGGGGATGGCTTATCGCATCTGGAGGTTGCACCTCTATAACTTTATGATATAGTTCTTTTCATAGGTTGGAGGCTAATTAATGGTGCGCTGAATAGGAGGCCCATTTGGCTTCTTTGATTTTCTGTTTATAAATTGCGAAGGATCTTCTTTTAATTCAGTATTATAATCTTTGCAGCACTGTCTTTGAGCTCCGTGGCTTCCAATTTGAGATCTATAAGTTAGGCAGAGAAGCAAGGGTTTCGTACATTTTTGGAAGTCAAGTGTCTTAGTTTCTGGTGTGGGGGGATTTCAGCTAAGACCAGCGTACATACTGAGTTTATCTTGGATAGCAATCCATTAGGGTCAATAAATGATGACGGCATTATAGTGAAAGAAAGATGATTGAGAATCACACAATCAACTTGTCTGAATTAAACGTTTCCCGCTCCCACATTGACAAATTAGGAAGGTTTTTTTTGCATTGAAATATTTGTACGGAGAACGGTATGACCGTTTGGTCTCATCAGGGTTGTATGTCAATACAACGCGGTTGTTACACCGCACTAACATTACAACGCGGGCTTTACAACGCAAGTCGTTACCACAACTTGTGCTGTAGGGTGCTGGACTTAGTAATAGTAAAATTTACTATTCCAACACCAGCCTACGTACGTAGGGAAGGTGTTGGAATAGTACATCTACTATTCTTTAGCCTGGAGCGCCCTCCAGCGCAAGTCGTGGTAACGACTTGCGTTGTATTGCCCGCGTTGTAATGGTAGCGCGGTGTAATAACCGCGTCGTAATGGATGTTCCCCCTTATCAGGGTAGCAGAAAAGGTTTGTGGGCCTGAATAAGGTTGTGGGTATAAAATATTGGGTCTAAGAGATGACACGCTCTGTGACTAGAACCTGAGCGCTGTAATTTATATTAGCAAGGCAAGGTCTTTGACCAGAGTCTAGAAAGAGCAAGAGGGCTCTTCTATGTGTAAATTTAAATCTCCTCGTAGCAAAATCTTCTCTTTCTGACAAGCAAATGAAGTAAGTTCTACCGTGTAGGGGGAATAAAACTGAGAGGAGAGTCTGTAAATTAAGATAAAGAAAATTATCAATTAATTTACTTTTACGGAGCCCATATTGGGGCTAATTGGGTGAACTTGAATGAAAGCTCCTATCTCCTTCCTATTCAGTTTATCCCAGTGGAAGACTGAGAAACCATCAGGAGCAAGCTCCTTAATGTAAGGCCCCTGTTCTGGGATGACCAAATCTCAGTAAAAATAGTAGGTGGAGATTGAGGTGGGATTTAGGGTCTACAACCTTGAACCAGTGTTTTGGAGCAAACCGAACATTACAAAGCATCGCAATTAGAATGTCACCCTTGCCCTGTTTGGAATCTTGATTGACCGAGACAGTGGAGTTGCTATTGTGCTAAAATACGTTCTCCGATTTCAGCATTTGATTGATATCATTCGGCAACAAGATGGAAGTGGGTCTTTGTGTTTTCTCCCAAATAGGTGCATTGAGAATGTGAGCACTCTTCCAGATAGGATGACTCAGAATGGGCTTCCTGCACTTCCGCTCTGAGATCTCCTACACCATAGTAAGCATAGCATTAGGTGACACCAGACCTCCTATGACTCACAACCATAATAACAAATAGACTGCCCCCCATAAGTCTAGTTTGTGTCTTCCAGGGTCATCACTGACCCACATCTATGGGAAAATCAGTGTGTAGCGCATATAGAGACCTCTACTGGTGTCACATATGCTGTCTAATGCATAATTATTAGCTTTTTGTATAAAAACCTATCGAGGTAAATTTCCCTACTTCAGCAAAATTATCTTTCCCTACATACCTCTTTCAATCCCCTTTCATAAAGTAGATGGATATGTACTCAAAATATGCAGGATTAGGTATTAGGGCGTCTCTCATTTGACTCCGCCACTATGTACAAACCTGCCATGTAACTTGAGAAACTTGACTAGACTAGTCTTCAGAAAGGTCCTCCATGATTCCTTCTTGTTCTATGACTTGATAAGATTAAAATGTAAAACAAGAAGAAGAAAATGCTAATCTGAAATTCCAAATAATATCACCACACTTTATTATAAATATAATGACGATTTATATAATATGCTCACACGGTCAAAAGATGCTCAAATAATAGCTGCTATTATTGCCCTCTTCAGTTTTCTGTTTTCCAATCGCCGAAGTGCCCCACCAGATTTCAAACTAGCGACCTGTATTGCGTAAGTCTTCCCAGACCCTACTGGCTCTTTCTAACATGTTCCTTGTGTTTATACCAACTCTAGCAATGGGGAATTAAATATGAATGACACTACATCAATGGCACACTTGTTTGAAGAATTCTTAAACCGATATGCCCTCTCACCTGTTAAATGCTCTCCATCTCCAAGGTGAGGATAGGGGTGTTACATTAAATTTACACTTTTAGAGATATGGTCCTAAGTACTGTTCTGCCCTATTGACATGGCTGGACAGATGGCCAGTCTCTGAGGACAAGAGCATGCTTCACTGGCCTAGCCATCCCTATGGGGACACCAAGGCCCTAATTATCAGTTCCACAGTACATGGAGGAGATGGGGGAGTTACCACAAAGTGAATGTGCATGCAAATTTACCATAACTGTGTGTTAAACTAGACCCACTACTGTGCAATTAAAAGTTAACAGCTTGGCTGCGGCGCAAATTCCGCCGCGGTGCTGGACATTCCATTCTTGGGCATGGTTCGGACGGCACCAGGCCATTGTGCGCACACGCCCAACGTGACTCTTGACGGCCAGGGGCCATAATGAGCATGGAAGGGGTTAAACCCCATGGAAGGGGAAATCTGAGCAGGTGGTAAATCAATGTGGAGATTGCAAGGGGGTGTGGAAGGTGATGGAGGAGGGTAGGGGGAGTAGGCAAGGCAAGGGAAAAGTGTTTTGCTCCCCAAACCATCAGAGAAAACAGGGAATGAGGCCTGGATGCTAGTGCAGTCGAAGGCTCTGCACCTTTACTGTTCGGAATTAGTGCTTGGTGAAGTAGGGTCTGGTTCTCCTCGCCTGTAAAAACCAGATAGAGCAGAAATCTACGAGGTAATTCCACTCTGTCTCACTTCTTAATGAAGGCCTTAGAGGGACTCCAGTATCCGAGGGAAACATATAACTATTAAAGAGATAATTTCAAAAGCAAAATACAATGAGCTAATATATTCAAATTATCATTTAAACCAAAGCTATGATGTACAAAACATTGGTTCACTATACAACACTGAAGTTCAGAAACACCACACATGTTACTGGTAATTAACAGGTTTTTAAAAAAAAATAGTTTGTAAAAATATATGAAAGCATATTTATATAAAAAAAAGATCAAATAGGAGTTCAGTATGCGTTTAATATTTAAAAAAAAAGGGCACTTCGGACTGGAGAGAACTACACCACACTTTACAACTTCTGTTGTGCTCTGGTCAAAAACGTCACCAAAACGGTTTGAAGTCCAGTTCGAAGACTGGGAGCGCTCAAGCAATTAGGAATGCAAGAGGACACCCCGCCTATATTCATGACGAGTACATATAGTGATTGAAGGAACTTGCCCAATTGGCCTCTGGGAAGATTTTGACATACATAGATTAAACCAAATACGTTTTTGTGCGCCACGTTTTCCAGTGGCTGTTGACTCAGCGCGGCCAAGCGCCCGCCCCATTTGTACACAAGACCAGAATCCATCTAGAGCTACTTCAATGGTGCCCGCTCTGGTTTGTACAAAGCAACAACTATGGTGCAAAGTTAAATTGTTGTATTTTTGTCCATTAAAGCATCACATTGAGTACTGGACTGTTGATTGTACGCTATTGCGACTCTTAAGCCGCATCTAACTTCCTTTCTTCCCATATCTCAGCCTACTGGGACCATTTAAATATTTGTGAGTGATGGGTCTCCTGAGACCTTTGAAGACACCTGTGGTGAAAATGTCATTAAATGTGCACATTGTCAGTTGAGTAGTCTTTTCTGATTCATCCTTCATCAACAAAACTTTGTAAACTGTTTTCCCAAAGTAAATCTACATTTGGTCTCATAATTTGGATCATATACATCTTAATTGGAATTTGCTCTGATATATGAATTCTGTCCAGCAGTTCATCAGACTTCCCACCTAAAGTCACGTAATCACCCCCAAAGTTGAATAATAATCCATTGGGTCTAGTATTTTTGTCAAAACAGAACAATCTTCTGTGTTGCTTTTCAGCTGGAAAAAAAAAATGAACTGGTCGTTAAATGGGAGTTCTTTCATGTGTTTCGTTTCCGCATTTGATTGTATATTACTTTAATAAAGAGACACTGAAATTGATTTTATCAGTCTTTGTCCTTTAGGGTTTTAATGTTTTATATTGTGTCTGTACTGCCGCAGGTGAATTGAACATGCATTCGGATGGCCCCTCCAATTCGCGTCTGCATCTAGACCGACATTGGGCAGCTTCGCCCTGGATGATTAGCAGGTCTTACTAGTAAGCTGTTTGTGGATGCTTTGGATGTGGCAACTCCAAGTCCACCTGCCAACTAGAAGTTAAGGTGCCACATTTACAAACAAGCAGTGTCAAAGACAATAGGTCCCACTTATGAGACCTGTTTGCTAAGCCAATTTTTTTTAGTGATGCTGCTATGCAGCATAGCTAAAAAAAAAAAAAAGAAAATACAATGACGTGGCCACTGTATCACTTTTTAGGCACATGTATGCATTTCAATACTTATGTGAGCACCTTTAAAAAGACATGGTATTTCTTTCTTTTTCTTTTCCCATCCAAGATGGATCAGTACATTTTTTTAAAGTTGCATGAAAGCACTTTTCAGAAATGAAGTTTGATGAGCAGGCACAAGAGAGATAGAACATGGGGTCAAGGGAGAACATATAGGTGATAGAGAGCAATGTGGAGTGCAGTGGGGGTGAAGCACAAAGGTGAGAAAGAGCAACATAAGTACAGATGGGGATAGAAACACACGGGTGAGAGAGACCAACTTGGATGGGAAGAAAAGCACACAAAGGAGACAGGTGGAAACACATGCAATCTCATGGAGTGCTTAAACAAAAAGATGAAAGTAGTTCCCTAAAAGCGACCAGAGGAAGCATTGTAGCCAGTCAATCAAAGAGACTGTTAAGGGGCTATGCTCCATGGGAGGGACAACTTTAAGATGGATAGGCTGAATAAGGAAAGTCATGCAATAGAAAGTAAGCAAATAAGAGTGACAGTAAAGCCAGCCAATTGTAAGCAAATGCTGTATGTTCCGGATAAGCCCACAATGTCTCTTTCGCAATCAGACAGCTTGCTCTGTCTGGTAGATTTGACCTACAAAGTAGTGCAGTGCAGTGCAGTGCAGCACAGCAATCAAAGATGCTGCTCTGCTGCTGTGTTGTGCTAGGGGAAGATAACAGAACAGAGCCATATCATTCTAAAACATGGTACTGCTGCTCTGGCATTTTTTAGCACCACACACACACACACACCTTTGTGCAAACTACAACTGTGTGTGCATGATGTCTGGAAAGCGTTTTTCATTGGAAGTTTACCTTTGAAGGACAAAATACTATGCCTAGATACATTTTAAATCTTTTCACATAGTGGATGTGCGATGTACAGTGGAGTACACATGCAATGTTTAAAAAGGTGGGAGAAAACTAAATTACCTAGCTGAGTGCCTGCACAACTATTAAAATCCACACGTGCTGCATTTACTGAGATTGAACTCCATGATTGAGTGAGACGGCATTATAAAGATTTTGTTTAATGAAAGTTAAAGTATCTCCATTCCTAAATTGAGGTCTGATGTTAGGGAGATATGGTTTGAATGCCTGGATGTGGAATCCTATACTTATATTAAAATTAGCAACTTGGACTTCAGCTTCTAACCTCTTCCTTTAGATTCCAGAGGCCAACTACTTTTAATGTATCCCAAAAGACTGGTAACCTCACTGCCATTGCAGATTATACTATATACAGTCAGCAGGTAAACTACCAGTGGGCAGCTTAAGTTACAGAAAAGTGACTAAGCACTTTGGTATACTAACAGCTGAATACGGATCTAGAGTGTGCTGTGTGTCCATCTATTCACAAAAATAATACATTGACAATCCTGACATGAGTACCATATTCAGTTTGCCTAGCAAAACACTGGTAGAGAGGCTCAGAGATCCAGATGAAATCTGATAAATACAGAATCGTATACATTTCCTCCTCCAGATATAAAGGGTGAGAAATTGAGCTACTAGTTGAGAGGGGTGGAAGCCCCACTCAAATAATGAACACAATTTTTGCCAGGGTGAACCACAAAAGTTGCTAAATAAACCTGCGCTCAACCCTCTGGTCGCTTGGCACAAAGCAGTTGGGCTTAACTTGGAGGCAGTAGGTAAAATATTTAGACAGCCCTCAAACAGTAATAAAGCAAAAACACATCATAATGAAAATCCCAAATCTATTTAAGAAAATAGGACACGTTTTAATAAATAAAATGGCAAAAATCCAATAGGTAGACCCAGAGTTATCAGTTTTATAATATTTTAGGTGAAGTAGTGCCAAAAAGCACAAACCGCCAATTGCTTCTATCTGATCACACTTAACCGGGGGAATGTCACAAGTTCAGGCCTATCCTAATGGAGCGTGGGTTGAATACAGCGATCAAGTACATTCTGTTGAAGAGTTTACCTTCTTGCATCCAAGTCCATGTGAGGAAATGCAGGTGGAGGTTTGCCTTTCGCAGGGGCCATGAGGAGTCCATTGCTGGCTTGAGGAGCAAGTTGGTTTTCGCAGACGGTCTCTGTTTGGTGCGAAGAGTCATTGACGCTGGCGCTTCACACTGGTGGTCACCGCAGACTGTTACCATTGGAGCGGGATCTTGGAACGGATGCCAATTGCAGGTCGTTGCTCGAGATTTGCATTGGTGTTGAAGAACTGAAATCTTAATTCTCAGGGGTCTCACTAATACAAAAGAACTTGGCACAGAAGCTGAAATATTAAAAGACATCTTTATTAAACTTAATAAGTGAGACTACTTCACACAGGAGCCTTTAGCACCTGAATGAGGCAGTCTAAAGAATACAGAACACAGAGTTCTTTTATATGCTTAGGATTACAAACTCAGCATAAAAGAAAGGGGCAGTCCTAGCTTCTGCAAGCATACACAATACCTAATATGGACATACAAGATCTGCAAAATATTAGCCAATAGAAAAACATCATGTAACCAGAATGTCCCCCTTACGTCGTGTTTCTGACCAACCCATAAGTCAATCAATTACAGCACTTATAGGTCAATCAGTAATGGCAGAACATGTCTGTATGCAGTTAGGCCAGCTAGTGTCTGAGATTGCTTTCAAAGCAAGGACAGAGGGGGTTTTTCTACACGTTGCAGTCCAAAGGGCAGAAACCCTTCATGAATAGAGCAGTCTGTGTAAAGGCAACACAAATTGAAGACAAATGTAAGATGGAGTCAAAATTAAAGAACATCAGTGTGTGTCTGGAAGCTTGCTGTGTCCCTCTAGCTCAAACAGACACTTGCAGTCACTTCTGAGAAGCCTGGGTTCAAGACAAGCTGTTCCAGTGTTCCTTCTTCAGAAAGCAGGGTAGTCCTTCTTTTGAATCTTCCACAGGACCAGGAGAGTTCTAATAAGGTTCTCAAGGTGCTGCTTTTATCCCCAGTGCCAGCCTGTGGGTAGGGGGTTCCTCTTTGGTGTAACCTTCCTCCATTTTCATGTTTGGCTCTAAACTGTTTAGGGTAACGAAGGGTAGGCAGGCCTAAATGTGCCCTGCATTTGTCAGAAAGAGAATGGGCACACCCTGCGCATATCCCTTTGAAATTCAGGAAGTTTAAGTACAACCCCTAAGACCGTGGTTCTTAACTTGTGGACCAAGGAACCCCTAGGGTATGTGAAGGATACTGCCTCGATCAGCAGTAATAGCGCCGATCCACACCCAAGATCGGTATTCTGGTGACTCAACGCTGTGCAAAAGCTCATGTTGTGAAAGGACGGTTATGGTGGGGCTGTGCAGCCTTAAACTGTTCCAAGTTGGCTGCCGTGATAAACAAGAGCAGGAAGTGCAAATTTAATCAAGGACGCCTGTGGCATCCTGATGCTGTTGCTAGGAGCCTTAGAATGTTATGTGCACCAGCTGAGAATGTTATGTTTAGAAAGGATTCAGTTTGAGCCTGCTGGATGTACTGTTGACAGCTTGCCTGTGGATGGGATCCTTTTACCAGAATAAACTCATCTTATCTTCACTACCTTGTCCTGCACTTCTTTACATTTGGCGACGAGGATGGGATTTGCATAGCTAAACTCGACAAACATTATCTCCCGAAGGTTAGCACCATATTAGAAAGGTACCATTTTGGTAGCAGAGCCCAATTGGAAGAAGAAAGTATGGAAAATTACATTACATCTCTAAGGAAACTTGCTTCTACGTGTAAATTTTGGTGCTTCTGTTGATGAACGAATAAGGGATCAGTTTATGCTTGGCTGTAACATTGAACGGGTTAGGGAGGAATTATGGCAAAAAGATGAACCTTGTTTAGATGATGTTATCACTATTGCAAAGAGAATAGAGCACTCAAATGTGTTGAGGTTATTAAGAAAAATGGGGAAGTAAAGGAAAAGACTCAGTTCATGCTGTTAAGACAACGCTTAAAGGTGAGAGTTCTCAAAAAGACGTAAAAGGTGAAACATCATCTAACAAAGTCGTAAACAGAAAACTGCAAAGTAAATTTGATTTCTCACAGGTGAAATGTTTTCGGTGTGGAAAGATGGGACACTTCGCTAATGACAGACAGTGTCCAGGTTGGAAAGCAACTTGTAGCAAGTGTAAAAGGAAGGGACATTTTTCTCTTGCTTGTAAGGGGAAAAATTATAAGGGAAAGGTTAATGAGATAATTTATGAATTTGATGAGCAAACCGATAGTGTTGATGAAGTTGATTGTGGTCAGATTTTAGTACAAGCCGTACACAATCAACAAAGTGGAAGCTGCATTTCTGATGAAATTCTAGTAGACGGTCATCCGTCTAAGGTATTGTTTGATTCAGGTGCGAAAATCACCATTGTTGTGAAAGAATTTTACCTTAAAAAATTAAAAGATAAAACTAAATTATTTCGCCCTTATATCAAACCGTTTGTGTATGGGGGGGAGCCCATCAAGCTACTTGGCTATTTTGTGGGGCTTATCAACTACAAAGAGAGATTGACCAGCACTAAAATGTATGTGTCACAAAAGGGGGACAGCATTATAAGCTGGTTTGCTCAAAGAGATCTAGGAGTAATGCTTGACCCAAATTCGTCTCCTCCTATAATTTTGAAAGAACCTTTCGTGTCTGAATATAAAGCTGTTTCTAATGTATGTCAAGACTTTAGCAGTAGTTTGAAAGTGAAATTTCCAAAAGTTTTTTCTGAGAAATTAGGGTGTTTGAAGAATTACTGTCATCATATAAGATTGAAAGAAGATGCGGTGCCTGTTTGTTGCAAGGTACGGAATGTGCCTGTTGCTGTTAGGGACCAGGTAAAAAGTGAGCTAGAAAAACTTGTTAAAGATGGTATTATAGAAGCAGTCGAAGGTACTGAATGGGTCGCTCCGATTGTCGCAGCAAAGAAATCGGATGGTTCTCTTCGTCTCTGTGTTGATCTAAGAGAATTAAACAAAAGTGTAGTGATGGACCGCTATCCTCTGCCCAAAATCGCAGACATGTTAATGTTGTTGAAGGGGGCTAGTGTTTTTAGCACGGTCGATTTGAGATCTGCTTACCACCAGATCAGACTTGATGAAATGTTGAAAGATTTGACGGCTTTTGTAACTCCATGTGGCACTTTTTGTTTTGTGAGGCTACCATTTGGTTTGGTGTCAGCCGCTTCTGTTTTTCAAAGGGCTTTGGAAAATGTTCTGAAGGGTTTAGAAGGAGTCCGGGTGTACCAAGATGACATTCTAATTTTTGGGTCTGATGATGAACAGCATGATAATAGACTGTCAGACGTCTTAAAACGGTTAAGTGAGTAAGGACTAACAGTTAAAATTGAGAAGTGCAAGTTTAAGACGAATTCCATTGATTACCTTGGTCACACTATTTCAAAAGGGGAATCTTACCAAAGGAGAGTCTAATCACTACAATTTCAAGAATGTCTTCTCCAACTAATAAGGAGGAGTTAATGAGTTTTTGGGGAATGGCCGAATACTATAGTAAGTTCATAAATGGATTTGCTTCCATGTGTGTGAATATGAGGTCTTTATTGGAGAAAGGATGTGAATTTATTTGGAATGACGAGTGCGAAGAAGAATTTTGTCTTGTAAAAGAGAAGTTGAATTGTGCCCCAAAATTAAATAGTTTTGATGCTGGTGAAAAGTCGATCTCAATAACTGACGCAAGCCTGAAAGTTTTAGGCGTGGTACTTGTTCAAAAAGTTGGTGGTCATGAAGAGGTAATACTTTTCTTGTCAAGGAGTTTAAGAGGCGCAGAGACGCGCTACTCTGTGGTGGAAAGAGAAGCTCTGGCTGTGTATTGGTCGGTAAGGAAACTTACAAATTTGCTATGGGTCAGGCAGAATCACAAGGTGGGTCGTAGGATTACAAGACTACAACTTTGAGGTGAAGTATCTCCCGGGAATTGAAAATAAGGTCACTGACGCGTTGTCTCGTCTTGTTCCGAATGATGAGTCTTGCATGAAGGATGATTTTGAAGAGGAAGACAAATTGGTTTGTGCCATAGAAGAGAGTGTGGTTAACAGAGATAAATAGGAAGACTCAGTTCTTGAGGAAGTTTTGAGGCACATAAATGCAGGATGGAGAATTAAACCTAAGAATAATGAAAATCTTTAAAAATTTTGGCATATTAGGGACCAACTTTCAGAACAAGATGGCTTACTTTTTAGAGGTACAAGATTGGTTCCACCACTGTCAGTTAGAGATGAACTTATGTCATTGGCACACATTGGTCACCTAGGAATTTCAAAAACTAAAGAAAGTTTAAGGAGATCTTATTGGTGGCCAAGCATGGATTTGGAGGTTGAGCGCAAAATTAGGGATTGCATGGAATGTGCCAGGTTCCTCCGTGATAGTCCCCAGAGTTGTATTGATGCTGTAAGGGGGCCCACCTCTAGATAACCCCAAATCTGGCTAGGACACAACACAGACTATTGGGGAGATCAAGGGGGGAAAGGTAAGGATGGGGACAGCGGGGAGGGAGATCTGAGGAAGAGACAAAATACAGGGTAAGCACAACTCATATACTATAAGTGACCTAGCAATAGAATCCCCGTCGATACCGTCTCCTATCCCTCACCTGAAAAAGAAGATAAGTTGAGCCTAATCAGAGAAGAGGGTAGAAGGTAATGGCACGCCCACATCCACATGTTCTAGTTAGCAAAACAAAAGGCATTGACAATAGTATGTATTAAATCATTGGTGACACATAACATCATACATTCAAAGACTACTTCTCAGTGGCACCTACCCATGAGATTACAGGAGGAATTGGCACCTAGCCCACCTTGGCTAAATACCCTCTAGACCTCCTAAGGTAAGATAAACAACAGAAAGGCGGTATCTTAATACAAGGAAACCAAGAACAATAACTCTCTTGTTCTTAGATCAGTTTCATAGTAGAACAGCATGTAACTCAAGGATGACCAATCCAAAGGTCAGCTTTCTTAGAAGAACTTGTGATAGGCAACGAAGCAAAATTACGTAACAAAAGGTACTCCAATCTGGGTACCACCAGAGTAGTCACTTTGCCCCAATGTACAAAAGGAACCCAAAAGTACTGAATAAAGTGACCGTGTATCCTGGTCACATCCAGCAAATCAAAGAATCAATAACTCACTCCTCTGCAAGAGATTCGGAGTGCTCTCAGCCAACAGAGAAGCGAACCAACAGTAAATACTGTCTGGGCAAAGTACCTCCGTGGAATACCGGAGGAAACAAACAGGTATCCTTGAAACAACACCAAGGATCGTAGGGACGATATTTGGCTCGTCCTAGCCAACAACAGGATCTCCAGGGAGACAGTGCTATATTGCACTCTTACCGCAATACCCAGGGAACGAAGATACACCAAGGTAGCCAGCCGATCACAGGATCCAGAATTATCGGCACCGCGGCTCCTCTGCAGCCGTCTCTTATCCTGTTTCCGGGTCGCGTAGCGTCACGCGCTGTGCGACCCGCAAGTATCACTGGGAATTGTAGTTCTGCTCTCGGGACTCCCGAACCGCTTTTCTCAGCCAGGCAGACAGTGATCTACCAGCGGCCGGGGAGCCCGTGACAGAACACCCCACCTCCAAGATTCACTGACTGCCATGGGGCTTGCCAGGATCCAAACGATGAAACTTAGCTATCAGTCTGGGGGCATGTACGGCCGTGGCAGGCTCCCAGGAGTCCTCCACCCGACCATACCCTTTCCAGGATACCAAGTAATGCAACCTACCCCATACCCTCTTGGCGTCCAGAATGCTCCTCACCTCATACTCCAGGTCCTGTTAACCCAAATAGGCCTTGGAGGCTTCCGCACCGGACGAACAGAGGGTTTTAGGAGGGACACATGGAACACAGGATGTATCCGGAAATGAGCAGGGAGACGCAGCTTGACTGCTACAGGGTTGACATGCCTCACCACCCGATAAGGACCAATGTATCTAGGATTGAAGACGCTGTACTTGCAAAACCTGATATTCCTAGTAGACAACCACACCCAGTCCCCTTGCTTAAATAATGGACCAGGTCTGCGGTGCTTGTCTGCCTGTCGCTTGTACCTCATCTTGGCCTGCACCAGATTATTCCTAGCCCCCAACAGAGTCCTACGCATCTGTACTAGCCGTGAGTGCAACTCAGGAATTTTGGCCTGATTGGAGGGCAAACACAAGGGGCTAAACCGTGGATGAAACCCATAAGTACAGAAAAAAGGGGTGAATTTAGTCGAGGAGTGTATGGCATTGTTGTATGCTACCTCAGCTGCCCATAACCAATCAACCCAAGCATCAGTAGTGGTATCAACAAAGCACCTCAGGTATTGTTTGAGCGTCTGATTTAAACGCTCCGTCTGGCCATCAGTTTGGGGATGGAAGCTTGTGGAGAGAGAAGAGGAAATGTGGAGCTTCTCACACCAAGCTTTCCAAAACCTTGCCGTAAACTGAGCCTCCCTATCAGACACTATGACTTGAGGAAGACCATGTAAACGGACTATGTGGGTAAGCAAAAGATGAGCCAGTTGGCTAGCGGTGGCTACTTGCTTGCAGGCGATAAAATGGCCCATTTTGGTCAAGTAGTCTATAACCACTATGATAGCTGTTTTTCCCTGGTCTTTAGGCAGCCCTACCACAAAGTCAACTGAAAACCTCTCCCATGGTTTCTCAGGAGTGGGCATGATTTGGAGCAACCCCTGTGCTCAGCGATGATCAGTCTTTGATTGAACACAAGTACTACAGTTCCGTACCCATAAAAGAACCTGAGGTCGAATAGTAGGCCACCAGAATTGCCGAAGCATCTTCTCCAGGGTCTTTGCTCCTCTGTTATGACCTGCCCATGGAAGGTCATGACACCACCTGAAGGCCCTTTTCTGCAAGGTAATGTTGAGTAGCAGAACCTGTTGTCCTTTCATGGGAAGGCCTTGACGTAACTTCCACTCAGGGTGTCTTTTGAGCCAGGTCTTCCATTCAAAGGTTTGTATTCCTTTTCTGATTTTTTGTAGAAAGTTATCGGTCTGCAAGACACACAGCACCTTACTTGGCTCGATGATGGCTCGTTCTGTCTGGAGTCTCTTTGGACTGCAGGGCGTGTTCTTGGCGTGTAAGAGCGTCAGCCTTCTTATTCTCAATGCCTGGACGGAAGGTAACTGTGAACCGAAACTCAGCAAAAAACAACATCCACCGCAGTTGTCTGGGAGTGAGGTGTCTTGCTGCTCGCATGAACTGAAGGTTACGGTGATCAGTAAACACAGTAACCTGATGTGATGCCCCCATGAGCCAGTGTCTCCATTCTAGAAAGGCGTCTCGGATGGCCAAAAGCTCTTTCTCAACAATCGTGTAATGTTGCTCAGCCGTGTTCAGTTTACGGGACATGAATGCAATGGGGTGAAGATATCCTATCATCTCATTTCTCTGCGAGAAGACAGCTCCAATTGCGACTTCTGATGCATCTGCCTCCACGATAAATGGTAACTCCGGATTAGCATGGGTAAGAACAGGCGCCGTGGTAAATGCCTCTTTTAGAAGATCAAATGCCTTTTGTACTTCTGCTGTCCACTCAAAGGGGGTATTCTTCCTGGTTAAACGTGTTAGTGGTGTCACCAGTTCCGAGAAATGACCAATAAATATTCTATAGAAATTTGCGAATCCCAGCAGACTCTGAATATCCTTGATGTTCTTAGGACGCGGCCATTCCACTATGGCCTTCACCTTCCTTTCTGCCATGACTTGACCCGAAGGGGTGAGCATTACACCTAGAAACTCCACGGTGGTCACATGGAACTCACATTTTGTGAGTTTACAAAACAAATGGTTCGCTTGTAATGCTCGCAGAACTTTACACACATGACAAATGTGTTCTTCTTTGGTGTTGGAGTAGATAAGGATGTCGTCGATGTATACGACTACAAAAACATCAAGAAATTCTCTCAAAACCTCATTGAGGAAAAATTGGAACGCTGCCGGGGCATTACATAGCTCGAAGGGCATTGCAAGGTATTCAAAAAGCCCATACCGTGTTTTAAAAGCAGTCTTCCACTCCTCACCTTGTCGCATGCGTACAAGGTGGTATGACCCTCTCAGATCAAGTTTTGTATAGATGCTGGCTGCCCTTACTTGTTCCAGCAACACAGGAATCAATGGGAGCGGGTATTGATTTTTCACGGTGATGGCGTTTAACACCCTGAAGTCAATACAACACCTTAACTCACCATGGGCCTTTGGTATAAAAAACAAGGGAGAGGCAGCCGGGGACCGAGAAGGTCAGATGAAACCAAGACTCAGGAGTTTGTCCAAATAACTCCGTAGGTGATGATTCTTGGGCTGTGTAAGGGTGTAAATTCTACCACAAGGAATCGCTGCCCAGGGACCAAATCAATACAACAATCGTACTCCCTATGTGGGGGGAGTTCTTCTGCCTTGGCTTCACTGAAAATTTCAACATAAGTTTGATAGCAACTTGGAAGAACCACCTCTTTCTCTGCCGCCGTAGTGATGTGATGCAACGTGGCTAATACTGTAGAAGGTCGGGTGAACACCGTATTGCAATGTTCCTGGCAATATTTGGATTGTAGCTGTAACGACTTATTGGCCCAATTGATAACAAGCTCATGTTTTTTCAACCATGGGAGCCCCAGAATCACTCCGTAATGGGGGGCCTGGATTATATTAAAGGAAATAACTTCCCTATGATACCCTCCATAGGTGAGCTCATACTCCTGAGTATGGTGGCTAATAGGACCGGATTTAAGTTCTTGTCCATCAACTGCGTATACCACTTCTGGTATGGTTTTGCACATGAGGGCTACCCCTAGCCGAATGGCTTCCTCTCCATCCATAAAACAGCCGGTAGCTCCTGATTCCACCATAGCTCTAACATTTTTGATTTCCTGGTTGATGCAGATGTCCATATCAATAAAGAAGTGTTCAGAGTCGCTAAACATATCAAGGTGGACTGAAGGGATGGTAAATTCGCTTGAGTGTATCCCTTCTGATGTACTCAAGCACTGTAGTTTTCCGCCCCCTTATCTGCCTATACGGTAGCCAATTGTCCTGGGCGAAACCGACCAGCCTTGGGCTTCACAGGACATTCTCGGAGGAAATGACCCTTTTTGCCGCAATAGAGACATAAGCCTTGCTTGCAACGATGATCCCTCTCACTCAGCGTTAGAGAAGCCCTCACTGTTCCAATCTCCATCAGTTCGGGTCCTCCTTCCGGTTTTCCCGCAAAATACTGTCTTTCACCGATGGGGAAAGATTTTTCCTTTCTCTTGTGATCCCCTTTCCGTTCCCGTAACCTATGATCCAACCTCAAGGTCAATTCAATAAGGGCTGCACAGGTATTGGGTTGTGGTTCAACCTGTGCCAGGACGTCTTTCAGTTCATCGGTGAGGCCTTGATAGAAGATTACTGATTGTTTGGCTTCTGACCAGTCAGTTTCCGCAACAAGTCTCCGGAAATGGTTTAGATAACGGACCAGATCAGAAGATCCTTGCTTAAGCTCAAGCAGTTCTTTGTCGGCTGAAAACGTTTCTGCCCTTCGATCGAATGTTTTCTCAAATTCGGTTCGAAAACTGTCCCAATCGTAGAGCAAGGGATCATTTCCCCTGACTATAGGAACCGCCCACTGTGCTGCTTCCCCACCTAAATAGGAGATTAAGAAGGCTGCTCTCGACTGATTAGTTAAGAAGGATTTGGGTTTACACGTAAAATGTAACATCAGTTGGGTCATGAATACCAGAACCTTTTTTCTATCCCCATGAAATCTCTCGGGTGGGGCCAGAGGGACCTGGGAGGGCATTTCTACCACCACTGATTTTGGTTGAGGGGCACCTACATCGAATGGGTTTCTCTAAAGCAAATCCACCGTGTTTGTAAAGCTGCGGTTTCTTGACGTGAGGCAGCCAGGTCTGTCTGTACTAATACCAAGGCTGCCATCACATCGTCTAAGGAGGCCATCCCTATAATCAATACAACCAGGAGGAATAAAATTCGTGGGCCGATAATTCTGTCAGGTTCCTCCGTGATAGTCCCCAGGGTTGTATTGATGCTGTAAGGGGGCCCACCCCAAGTTTGGCCAGGACACAACACAGACTATTGAGGGAGATCAAGCGGGGGAAAGGTAAGGATGGGGACAGCGGGGAGGGAGATCTGAGGAAGAGACAAAACACAGGGTAAGCACAACAACTCATATACTATAAGTGACCTAGCAATAGAATCCCCTTCGATACCGTCTCCTATCCCTCACCTGAAAAAGAAGATCAGTTGAGCCTATATCAGAGAAGAGGGTAGAGGGTAATGGCACGCCCACATACACATGTTCTAGTTAGCAAAACAAAAGGCATTGACAATAGTATGTATTAAATCATTGGTGACACATAACATCATACATTCAAAGACTATTTCTCAGTGGCACCTACCCATGAGATGACAGGAGGAATTGGCGCCTAACCCACCTTGGCTAAATACCCTCTAGACCTCTCTCCTAAGGTAAGATAAACAACAGAAAGGCGGTATCTTAATACGAGGAAACCAAGAACAATAACTCTCTTGTTCTTAGATCAGTTTCATAGTAGAACAGCAAGTAACTCAAGGATGACCAATCCAAAGGTCAGCTTTCCTTAGAAGAACTCGTGATAGGCAACGAAGCAAAATTACGTAACAAAAGGTACTCCAATCTGGATACCACCAGAGTAGTCACGTTGCCCCAATGTACAAAAGGAACCCAAAAGTACTGAGTAAAGTGACCGTGTATCCTGGTCACATCCAGCAAATCAAAGAATCAATAACTCACTCCTCAGCCAACAGAGAAGCGAACCAACAGTAAATACTGTCTGGGCAAAGTACCTCCATGGAATACCAGAGGAAACAAACAGGTATCCTTGAAACAACACCAAGGATCGTAGGGACGATATTTGGCTCGTCCTAACCAACAACAGGATCTCCAGGGAGACAGTGCTATATAGCACTCTTACCGCAATACCCAGGGAACGAAGATACACCAAGGTAGCCAGCCGATCACAGGATCCAGAATTATCGGCACCGCGGCTCCTCTGCAGCCGTCTCTTATCCTGTTTCCGGGTCGCGTAGCGTCACGCGCTGTGCGACCCGCAAGTATCGCTGGGAATTGTAGTTCTGCTCTCCGGACTCCCGAACCGCTTATCTCAGCCAGGCAGACAGTGATCTACCAGCGGCCAGGGAGCCCGTGACAGAATGTGCGTTAAGTGAAAGAGTAGCAAAACCAATGGTTATTAGAGATCGTCAGGATGGACCTTGGAAAGAAGTAGGTTTAGACATTTTAGGGCCAATTTTCTCTTCTGGTTGTGAGTGGTATGTCCTTGTTTTGGTAGACTTCTTTTCAAGATGGCCGGAGATTGCTATCACTCGTGGTATAGAAACAAAACATGTGATAGCGTTCCTGGAAAAACTTTTTGCTAGGGAAGGTATTCCTAATACAATTCTAATGGACAATGGTTGTCAGCTAGTTTCCAGAGAAATGGAGACATTTTTATCCAAACATGGTGTGAGACATAAAAAGTTATCATTGTACCACCCAGAAACCAATGGCATGGTTGAGAGGTTCAACCGGGTACTCAAGGAGACCATTAGGATGGCAAAATGTTCAGGGTCTGTTTGGAGAAGTGAAATTTTTAAAAAGGTTACGGTGTATAGACTATCGCCACATGCCATCACAAGTAAAACACCCTTTGAACTTTTCAGATCAAGGAATGCTAATACCTTGGTAGCACCAACTTGGGTTAATGACTTACAGCCTAGGTTGGTTTCTGCCAATGAGGGTTGTGATTGGAGATTACGTGAATCTCTGAAAATTGAGAATAAGAAAAGATTTCATGATTTGAGAAAGAATGTAAAAAAAAGTGTGTGAAATTGGGTGATTGGGTACTTATAAAAAATCTGTGTAAGAAAAACAAAATGCTTTTTGCGATGTTTTTGAAGCTTATTCAAGTCATCAAGGTCTTCAATAATACTATCAAGACAGCAGACCATCGGATTTGGAACATGAACAGAGTTGTGGTGGTCAGGGAAGACTTTGTATCTAAATCTCGAGGTTCTGATGATCCAAATTCGTTTCCTCAAGCTCGAGGTTCGGATGATTCAAATTCGTCAAAGTTTTCTCCCCAAGGAGTGCCAATCCTTAATGTTTGAAAATCATCAAGAGTTTCTCGTACCCTGGGGACCCTGAGAAGGTACAAACCTGTTTGACCCAGGTGCAACAGACACATTTTATGGTCCGGCCACAGTCGTTTCCAGATGCACAATCCTGGGTAGCTTTCTTAATTTCGTACCTTGGTGGTGATGCCGTGGTTTGGGCCACACCATTGGTGAATACGGACAATACCTTGTTGTATCATTGGGCAAGGTTGAAAACAGAATTCAAGCAAGTTTTTGATTGGAATACTATTGCCAGGTCTGCACCGTGAATTATTAGAGTTGCGTCAAGACAACAAAGATTATGGGGCAGATTTACAAGAAACTAATGCATCTGTAGCGATAGGTCAGTTTCCCTGTGCTATCTTGCGATACCCTTGCCCCACCATGGACTGTTCTGAAAGCGGCACGTTAGAGGAGTAGCACTCAATCTTGTGTCTGACCCTCGCAGGCATATTTGACCATGGTCTCGCTCATTTTCTCCCACAGACGCGGACTGTATTCACAGTTGACTGTCAGAGGAGTTGCGCTTTATTTTGAATTTGCTTGAAATAGTTCTTCATCAGCTCTTTCTCGGTACAATTAACCAAGAAGATTTTACCTACATAACAATTTCAGTCATGTTTAGACATTCCCCAAGGATTGTTCAAAAGGGTCATACAACAGTTCAATTGATGGTCTTACGGATGCAAACACCAACAAGACCGAAACGTTGACAACTGCATCTATTTCCTTGTTGATTGGTTTTCTTTAGAAAGTTTTTCTGTTTTGTGCAGATTCACTGCTCTATTAATGTATTTATGTTTGGAATAAATGTTCGCATCAATGACTGTGTTGACAGTACAGAATCCTTTTGTAAACCTCGGTTATTTTTGTGCTGTTCTAATTCCTTGTACCCTTATCATTTACATCACATAAAATTGTTTTTGGAAACATTTACAGCCGTTTCATTAGCATCTTTTACAAAATCTTTTAGGAAGTAATCAAAAATTGAATTGTAGATTGTTTAACTGCAGGTTACCTGTTGGAACCTTGATATATTACTATATGAACTGTCTAACTAAGTACACCTAAACAAATCTCTTGTAGGCACATTTACCTGTTAATAGTTTGTTTTCCCATGCCTCCAAGGGTTAATTGGGTTCCCCACTTTCCTTTGTAGTATTTATAATGCAGCACACTATGGCACAAGGATTGACAGATGCATAAAAAATTCTGACGCATCTGTAGGCCCAAAAGTCATTCATTGCTGGAGTCGTGTCGCAAGCACGACGCAACTCCAGCAATGCATGTTGAGGCCTATACTTATTGTCCTTCATCTCTCCTTACACCTGCTTCAAGCAGGTGTACGGTTTTCACTCTGTGGTGTCCTAGAAGTGGCGCAGTGAAATCTTCTAGATTTCACTGCATCACTTTTACGAGGCTTTCCTGCATGTATACGCCTACCCTGCATACATTATACCTGACGCAGGTATAATGTGATGCAGGACTTTACAACGTGACACATGTTCCTAGATGCATCACGTTGTAAATTGGCCGCATTGTTTACGCCACCGCTGCGTCACAAAAGGTGTGCAGGGCTTGTAAATCTGCCCTATCGTCTCCTATCGCACACAGTTCAACAAACTTGTGGCATAAACAGGATGGCCTGAAGAGAAAAGAGCAGTTTTATACCATAGAGGGCTTAAAGAAGAGCTGAAGGATATTATAGCACAAATAGAACCACAACCCGTTACTTGTCCTGAGTTGATTAACATGTCCCTGAGATTAGACAACAGACTCTCCGTACGGAAGGGCGAAAGAAGACGGGTAGAAGCAAAGACCTTTTATTGGTCTCGTCCTACTCCTTCCACAGACTCACCAGAACTTATAGACATAGGCGGGGTGAGGGGTCCTCTGACCAAAGAAGAGAGAGATAATCGTCGGAAGAATGGGTTGTCCCTGAGTTGCGGAAAATGGGGCCATTTTATCAAAGAATGTCCTACCTATCCCAAATCTAGCAAAAACCTGTGGGGCAGAAAACTAGTTCTCCTGTTACACAGGCAGGCGGGTGTAGCGGGAGTATTGGGTGAAGCTCCTTACATGAGTGTAGCAAATACACTACAAAGTGCAGTTCCCCACCTTATTTTGAATGCAGTTATAGAAACACATAGCTGTGGAAACTATGGTGGATTCCGTTCACAGGTAACTTTACTGATGGTAAATATCTCTTAAAACTCGGCATTGACACCTATGATAAAACACAACCAGAAATGGTTTGTGCAGTGATGGCACCATGTTATCATCAAGCCCTATTATGCTACACACAGCTTTAGTGACACGAGCAGCATGAAAAGAAAATTCAATTTGATGATATTGATTTCCCTCAATTAAGACTCATGTTGGGAATGCCACGGCTCACGTTGTATAACCCCACTATAGATTGGGATTGTAGAACTCATGAGCTCAAATCCACGTTTTGTATGAAAGTTTGTGTGCAACATACTCTGAATATTCCAGTCCAAACGCATCTTCACCATATAGTTGCAACAGCTGCCAAAAAGAACATCATCCTTCCTAGCCGACGTGAAGAATTCCAAGATGTGTCTAGCCAAGCATGTGCAGACTTTACCTCCTCATCAGTCTACTGTCGAATCAATCTAATTCCAGGGGCTTAAATACCCAGCAGTCGCATCTATGCCTTAACTGAAAAAGAAAATGAACACCTCAAAGAATATCTTGACCAGTATTTAGCAAATGGTTTTATTTGCCCTTCAAAAACTCCAGCGGCGTAACCCCTATTTTTCATATCCAAAGCAAATGGTGAGTTGCGCTCTTGTATCGATTACTGAGCCTTGACTGCAATTACTATTAAAAACCGGTACCCGCTTCCGCTCATCTAAGTACTCTTGAATCAGGTGTGGTCTGCTACTATCTACACCCATCTGGACCTAAGACAGGCCTATCACTTGGTACATATTCAGGAAGGGGATGAGTTGAAAATGGCATTCCGAACCCGATATGGTTTGCATGAATATTGGGTGATGCCGTTTGAACTTTGCAGCACCACTGCGTTTTTCCAATTTTTGCAGAACGAGGTGTTGCACCCTTATCTAGACTAATTTGTCTTTGTCTACATAGACGATATTCTGATTTCCTCACAATCTGAAAAGAACATGTTGTACATGTCCATACAATCTTGACAGCCTTAAGAACACATGGTCTCTTTTGTAAATTACCAAATGTAAATTACATGTTACTGAGGTAGAGGTTTTTGGGTTTATCTTAACACCAAAGGGCTGCAAATGTGTGACAAAAAAGTAAGAGCAGTTAAAGTATGGCCTGTTCCAGAGAATGTCAAAGACACCTAAAAATGTGGGGGGTTCACCAATTTTTGTAGGTCTGATTGTCCCCGTTTCCAAGTTATTACACAAAAACACGCCTTTTTTATGGTCCTCCAAATACCAGGAAGCATTTTTACAGTTAAAAACAGCTTTCACAACAGCTACTGCCTTAGCCCATCCTGATTTGACAAAACCATTTGCAGTGATGCTTGTAACAAAGCCATGGGAGTTCAACTACTAACCTGTGAGGGTCTCAAGGTGCTAGGGCGGGGAGAGGAGGGCGGCTTAGTTGAGTGGTGGGGTCACCCGAAAAGCCAGGTCTTGAGGTTCTTCCTGAACTGGGGCAACGTGGGAGATTGCCGAAGGTGGAAGAGGAGGGTGTTCCAGGCTTTGGCTGCAAGGTAGGACTTTACTCCCATTCTAGTCTTGCTGATACGTGAGATGGTGACCAGTGTGAGCTGGGCTGTTCGGATGTGTATTTTGGGTGCTTGGAAGGAGAGGCGACTGTTTGGATATGCAGGTCCGGTGTTGTGAAGGGCCTTGTATGCGTGAGTGAGGAGTTTGAAAGTTATTCTTCTTCCGACTTGAAGCCAGTGGAGATTGTGGAGGTGTTGGGTGCCGTGACTGTGATGAGAGAGGTCGAGGATCAGTCTGGCTGAGGCGCACTGGACAGTCTGGGGTTTGCAAAGGAGTTTCTTGTTGATTCCGGTGCAGAGAGCATTGCCATAGTCCAGTCTGCTGCTGATGAGTGCGTGCGTGACAGTCTTTCTGGCTTCATTTTGGATCCGACTGAAGGTCTTTTGGAGGGTGTTCAAGCCAGTTGAGGACACGGCGTTGATCTGGTGGGTCATTGTGAGGAATGACTCTAGTATGATGCCAAGGTTTCATGAATGGTCTGTCGGGGTGGGGGGATTTTTGAATGCAGAGGGTCACGAGGAGTCCTTCCATGCAGAGGGGGTGGGGCCAAAGATGAGGGCTTCTGTCTTTTCTGAGTTGAGTTTCAGGCAGTTTTTCTTCATCCAGGTGGCGGCGGCTTTCATCCCTTCTTGGAAATTGTGTCTGGTGATGTTGGGTTCGTTGGAGAGACAGAGGATCAGGTGGGTGTCGTTGGCCTTTCCGACATTCTGACACAGGCCAGCTGCATCCTGTGGCATACCTGTCCAAAAAGTTCAGTACAGCGGAGGTCAATTATACCATTACAGAGAAGGAGCTATTGGCAATTAAAATGGCTTTTGTGGAATGGAGGCATTATTTGTTTCGAGCAAAATATCCAGTTACGGTCTCTACGGATTATCGGAGCTCACATTTCTTAAAATCGGCTAAGGCTTTAACACCTCACCACTTACGTTGGTCGCTCTTCTTTCTAAATATGATTTTGTAGTAACATTCAGACTAGGGGCCGAAAACAGAAAAGCAGATACTTTGTTGTTGTATTATGAGAAAGAAACACTGCAGGTTCTGAAGCCATCGCTTCCTATTATTGCACCACACCACATTGTAGGAGCAGTCACGATGCAGACCTTATTGAGGATATAAGACAGTCCTTTATGGTAGTGGAAAAATTCAGATGGGCAGCATAAGATCCCACAAGGCAGATTAAGGGGGGTTACCCTTTCAAGGATTCAGGCTATATGTCCTTATACAAGCCTTAAGAGCCAAAGCAATCCAGTGGGTCATGATAGGCCTATGTTGGGACATCTAAGTGCTACAAAGACATTTAACATCTGTCACAGACATTATTGGTGGCCTGAGCAAAGAAAAGATGTAAAAACATATGTTGATGACTGTGACGTTTGTGTGCAGGCCAAAGCTGATTGTTCCAAGCCAAAGAGCCTATTATTGCCCCTGAAAACCCCAGAAAGAATGTGGAAGGACATATCAGTGGATTTCATGGTGGGATTAATTTACCAGCATACAAAAGTTTGATTCTATTCTAGTAGTGGTGGATAGGCTTTCTAAGATGGTGCATTTTATTGCTTTATTTTGTCGATAAAATCACGACAATCAAATCCAACATCCCTCCCCCTTCTCCCTCTTTTGTTGACCCAGTCCTTCACCCGTCCCCAGCTACGTTTAATTCCTTTCCTCCACTTTCTGAAGAACTTTTTTTGTCCCTTCTCCCTAAAATCAAGTCCGGTTCCCCATCTGATATATGCCCGGCTCATATTCTACGGCAGATTTACACTGTCTGCTCATCGCCCCCTCTGGGCTTCCTTAACGATTCACTAGCCCGAGGGGTTGTCACCCCATCGTTAAAAGCCGCTTCCATCGTTCCCATCTTGAAGAAGCCGGGAGCCGACCCCTCTGTGATGGCTAATTATCGCCCCATCTCCCTTCTCCCTTTTCTGGCGAAGGTGCTGGAGCGGCATGTGACATCTGCACTCAGCGCCTTCGCCGAGGAGAACGGGAGGTTGGCCCCTTGCCAGGCGGGATTCCGGCCAAGGCACTCAACCGAGTCAGTGGTAGTGTCAGTATCCGACACCCTCAGAGAGGGTATGGATGCCGGTAGATCTCAGGCGCTGGTCCTTCTCGATTTGTCCGCCGCCTTTGACACGGTGGATCATTCCATCTTGCTTTCCCGTGTCAAGGCGGCGGGCATAGGAGGATCAGCCCTCATCTGGCTCTCGTCCTTTCTGAGGGACCGGACCCAGGCGGTTCATCTTGGGGAGTTTTCAGCTACCCCCTGCCAGGTCCAGTGCGGTGTTCCCCAGGGTTCTTCTCTTTCTCCTTTACTCTTTAATCTTTACATCGCTCCGCTCATCTTTTCTCTACAGCACCTGGAGGTCTCGGTATTTAATTATGCCGACGACCTCCAGCTCATCTTTAATCTTTCCTCTACTTCTGACTCTATTTCTAATTTCCAATCTACTCTATCTTTCATCAGGGACTGGATGAACCTCAACCACCTGAAACTCAATCCCGATAAAACGGAACTTGTGGTGACGGGTGGTTGCTCCAGTCCCTGGAATTCTCTCTTCTGGCCCCCCTCTTTTGGTTCTCCTCCTACTCCGGTCCCCTCTGTTAAGACTCTCGGTATTAAGCTCAACAATCAACTCACTATGCACTCCCAGATTGGTTCTGTGGTTTCTTCTTGCTTTCTTACTCTCCGCACCATTCGCTCTATCTCCCGTTTCTTTTCCTTCCCTGCACTTAAGCTAATTATGTCCGCACTGGTCCTGTCCCGCCTGGACTACGGGAACATTCTGTATAATGGCATCCCTCAGTACAGCCTCCGTAAATTGCAATTAGTGCAAAACCAGGCTGCTCGTCTTGCCTTTGGTCTCCCTAAATTCCACCACTCCTCTCCCCTCCTGAAAACTCTTCACTGGCTCCCGGTGCGGGAACGTGCCTTGTTTTAACTAGGCTGCATGGTGTTCCAGGCCAGGTCTGGCCTGGCCCCCCTATTCATATCATCGGCCATCAAGGCTTATGTCCCTGGCAGAGACCTCCGTTCCTCGGCCCAACTCCTCTTAGCTGTGCCCCGTTACCGGAAAAAAAAACAGGGCGGCTCTAAATTTTCCATTCTTGCCCCCATGTTTTGGAACTCTCTCCCTTTTTATCTTAGGTCCCTCACTGATTATTCTGCCTTCCGTAAAGCTTTGAAGACCTTTTTATTCCCTCAAGCTCTTCCCTAGTTTTTTTGCTTATTTTTCAGCCGCTGTTTCAGTGACTGTCCCCGCTCAGTGGGCTGTCTTCTACTTTAGCGCCAAGAAACCGTTTAGGTGTATGTTGCGCTCAATAAATATTTTAAACTTAAACTTAAACTTGTATGGGAATACCTACAGCCCTGAGTTTGGCTCAATTGATACTAGGACACATTGATTGCTTACACGGATTTCTGAGAACTATCACCTCACCCCCAAAGCAAAGGACAAACAGAGACAGTGAACCAATGTGTAAAACAATATTTCCACTGTTTTGTTACGGATAACCCTCAGGCCTGGAAAGAAATGCGTTCGCTTGCAGATTTTGCATATAATGCAGTCTCGCATTCCTCTACGGAGTATTCGCCTTTTTTTTGTCACTAGCGGGTTTCATCTACACTATCTACTGTTGTTGATAGCTTATCTGCAAGAGGGAGTGCCACACGTAGCACAGCATATTAACCAACTGTATAGTATAGCAAAGAATAGTCAGAAACATGTCATTGCTGCAAAAGAACGATACAAGAAGGATACTGATAAGAAGAGACAACCAGGACCCATATATAAAGGTGACAAGGTGTGGTTGTCCACCTGAAACTTCAAGCATTCCCACAAGTTTCAACACAAGTTTGTAGGACAGTTTAAGGTTGTGTAACAAATTAATCCTGTCAGTTAATGATTACAGTTACCTGTGACTATGAGAGTACAACCGGTGTTTCACACCTCTCTACTTAAGCCTGCTCACGATAAAGCTAGACCGCGTCCCCCTTCCATTTTTCTCAATGGTACCCCCTAATACCAGGTGAAGGCATGAGAAAAAGAAATGGACGCATATGTAATCTGGTTTCATGGACTGGATACAGTCTGGAGAACGATTCCTGAAAACTGGCTCATACCATTTAAGCAAATCATTTGGTTCATCACTTTGGCCAGGTATATGAACGTCCAAGAAAAGCGGGCGGATGTCTGCTATTGTGGATTCCAGGATCTTTCACGTCTTCGGTGGCTCTGTGTTCCTTGCTCCTGGCAGGCCTGGAATAACATGCGCTCGGTGGCAACCCTGTTTGGCCAGACTCAGCAAAATGTTCACTCGGGGTTCCATAGGCTGCAGCCTCATGGCTTTCATGTGTACCATCCTCTCATGTGAGTGCGCATTTTTCATGAATTGTGGGCACAATTAGGAGTCAGTGCTCTTCTATGTTCTCGATTTGGCATCCGTGCTGCACGCTCTTATGTCTTGGCAAGACTGTGTTGAACTTCGTTGGATTTCTGTTTGGTGGATTGACCACTTAAATTTGGGAGACATGGTTTTTCTTTAGTTCAGCTACTATTTCTTGGTCAAACTTATCCTTGATGATAACTCACTCCATTTACACCGGATGCTTAAGTCATTCCACTTTCTCAGAGGAGGAATGTTTATTGTTTTATTTTTGAGTCATTATAATTATCATTTCACTCAACAAGGCACTGGTATGTATGGCTATGTTCATTTGCATATAGAACAACAGAGGTTATGATTGTTCAAGTTATACATGCATTGACCTGTGCTTTAAAGTTCACTTTTGTACTAACCAATCATTTGAGTATCTAGTGTGTTTGTATATGTGTTGGCTCATTGGCCTTGCCTAATTATTGTTTGAGCCATATCATTTGTATGCTTGGATGCCTAGTGGGCATCGACTTAGTTAGCCATATTAATCTATGCTATTGCTGTGCCTTATTTGTTGAAGCTATATTTCTCACTCAGGTCTCCCTCCCAGGCGTACCTTCCCTACTTCCCTTCCCCACATTAGCCATTTGGCCTCTCTGCTCCGCCAAAAGGTGGGTCTCTCAGGGTACTGTTCCTGAGGATCTTGCGCCTGACACAAACTTAGGGGGTCCACGACTGCTTAGAAAGTGAAATAATATTATCAGATTAGTGTATATAAACACAATAAAATGTACAATTGAAAAACGTAAAACGTTCTGTAAATGTGAGGGAATTTGAAATTTGAGATAGATTTATAGGAGCAGTGCAAGTGCAACAAACAGATATTCTGTTTGTTGCACTAGCACTGCTCCTAGTATGGCTGATGAGTATCCTCAAGTAAATTTAGAAACACTCCAACGTATATATTGTAATTAAATATGTGATTCATTTTATATTTCTATGTGGTGTAAAAAAAAGGTTTCCTCCTTTATTTATATGTTTTAGGAATGCTTGTTTCTGTATTTTTTGTGAATTGTTTTATTGTTCAAATCATCGAAAATGATTAGACAGGATCCCTGGCTGCTAGTAATGACTTATTGGTGGTCCCCGGATTCCAATAATGATTCAGAGGGGGTCCCTTGTTTCCAGTAATAATTAAGTGAGAGTCCTTGGAATTCAAATGATTAACCACTGCCATCGGACATCCTCCTCAAGAGGTGAACAACTTGTCCCACACCCTTTTGTCCTCATGTCTGAAAGGAATACACAAAACACCACAGGAGAGCCATTCACAGACATGACTCTGTACACTGCCAGAAAGGCACATTTCGTTTATGCAGAAAAAAAATCAATTTTCTAAACGTGATGTTTTCAGAATTGTACAGGGGTGGTGCGTCCATTAGGGCGCTGGGGCGTTGCCACACCCAAGACAAAAGGGTCTTGGGTGTGGGACAAGACGCCGAGCGAGAACTGACAAACATGTCAGTCAGCATGACGTCAGACCGCCCCCCCCCCCCCTTTAGAGTCTGAAGGCGGTCCAACGTCATGTTGGCTGACATGATTGTCAGACCAGGGACAGCAGGCAGCACCACAAGTGCGCATGACTGTGGAAGTGTCTGCACAGGCTGGCGCATGCCCATTAGGAGAGCGAGAGTTGAGCAAAGGTTCAAACCTCGGTCTCCTAATGGGCAGGCGGGTGGAGAGTAACCGTGCCCTAAATCAATCCTGGTGCTGCTGGCATCGCCAGGATTGGCTGAGAGGGGTTGCAACCCACTTGCCAGCAGTGATGGCTGTTCCGTTTCTGTAGGTGCCAACGGACCTGCTCAGGTAGGATTTTCTAAATTTATTTTAAACCCCGGCCCCACCCTTGCATGATCCTCTCCCCCCACACCCCCGCGAGCCTCGGCTGGCTTTTAAGGCTAAATAGCGAAATGTGTAGCATGGCCTGCAAGTGTGAGTCTTTCTGCACTGCCATGTGCTTTGTTGGGGTACAGCAGGATGTGCGTTAGTTCTCAGTGTTAATTATAGGATGCAATTTTCATTTTAAAGTTGAAGCTCCTACCCTAGCTGGTTATTAATAAAGTGTGGGTAATACTTAGCAGCAGGTGAATAAAGTGTGCTTTTTCGTGACATAGCTCTGCAGCGTGACAGACCGCAGGCCTATTTGTAGCTGCGGTAAGGGCTTTCAAGCTGCCATTAACTGCTGGAGAGTTTTAATGTCTGCTAGTGCTCCGTGTAAAATGGTCTGCCTTTGCTCACTCACTGTGAGGTCGCAAGCACCTCTTTGGACATGGGCGACTGCACGCAAGGCTGGAACAGAGTGGGGTCCAGCTTCGTCCCGCAATGGCTGTTACTCGTGAACCGTAATCGGAATCCTGGCAGGACCCAGCAATTCTACACATCCGTGAATTGTTGGAGTGCGCAGAGTGCAGACAAACGTGGGGTCACAGCATGGGTTCTGTATACACTCGTATTCATAACATTTAACGGGCGTGGGAATACAGCCACGTTATACACACTATAACAAAGTAGGGGCCACGCTTGGTCATGACAAGTGCTTTAAATGGGCCGGTACTTTCCGGTACTGAGTACCGGCACTTCTACATTGGTGCTTAAGTGCCGGAACTTCTCTTTGTCCTAAGAGAGTACTGGTACCCATGGGGATATGAGCCAAGCTCAGTGAAATTGCCATTTTCAAAGAGAAGTGCAACACTGACAAGAAGTGAATCCGTTTACATGAAACACTCTGATCGAGTGCTAATCTTGCTTTACAAAGTGCTAATGTTGCGGCCTTCAGAAGGCATTCATTCAGTGCTGGCAGGAAGTTTGGGAGGGGGCCAACTCACACTGTGATTACTGACACAGTGTCAGAGGCGCAACTAGAGCCAGATCTGGGGGCGAGGGGGACGAGGGTTGGCTAGTTCTCCCAGCAATAGTCAGAGTGAGAGTGGAGATGCAGGGGCTCTAAGAAAGGGGTGAGAAAAAGAACAAAGCCTTGTTAGCAAGCAAATGGTCTTCTAAAGACCTGTGAAGTACTCGGGTGCGTGCGGCTGTCTGTGTGCCCAGGAGCTGTCTCAGCCCGGGCTCGAAAACTCGAACTTTCTGAGCCTGCCTTTCTTTGGTGAATGAAGTAAAGGGATGAAACCTGGGGAAGGATCGCAATGAATACCTTAGCGCCTACATCCGTTGACTTGTTTCATTGCGCTGTAAACAACAGGACAGGTCGCCAGGGATTGAAGGCTGTGCGCACACGAGCAGCGGGCGCTTAATCCGTTGAGCTGCTGTCACAGTGAGCCAGTCCTCAGGCAGAGCACGGAAGCGTTGAGTGGATTGAGGGAGAGGGCAGGGATTAGCAGGTAGGGAGAGAGGGAGATACAGGTGGGGAGAGAGGGAGATACGGGTGGGGAGAGAGGGAGATACGGGTGTGCGCGAGGCAGAGCCGCCAGGCTTTGATTCATCGGGGATTCATGGCATGCTCTGTCTAGCCAGTGAATGACAGATCTGCAGTTTTTAATTCATTCTTCCTGAGGGTGTGCCCGGGAAGCTGTTTAGCCCGGGCTGCCACACCTGAGGGGCGGGGGGTGAAGCCCTTTGAGCTCAATGGGCGCCTGCACAGTGTCCACTAAGGCTCTGTGGAGTGCATAGAACTGTACGTGTGTGAGCAGGGCCTGCTAACAGACATATTTTGTTACTCTCGTGAAATCGAAGAGAAGGCTTCCTGCTGGCATAGCAGAGTACAGCAGCAATTGTTTGCAACCAGACAGAGGGGGAAGGTGGCGATAGTAATGCTGTAGCACAGCAGGTGGGAATCAATGTTCATGAATCTGGGCACCAGCGAATGTAAGCGTTTCTACAATACATGCACTGAATGCCCTGTCTGCGTGCATCTATGCTTAAATGGGCCCCTGGCCGGATCCCTTTGCGCTGCCCATAGCTCCGCCCCTAGCCTCACCCCCAAGCCCCGCCCTCTAGTCCACATCTCAATTTGGAGAGTACCTGCACTTATGTTTTTTCCATTTAAAGCACTGGTCATGACTCCAGACAATCTATATTTTACTTGTCCAAAAGAGCCCTGTCACCAGTTTAAAGAATCCTCTGATAATGAATCCAAGAAACGTTTTTAGATTCATTCTTGAAGAAAGCCCTGTTGTTCACAGGGAACGCAAGTATGTTCTAATGCGAACAGGCAAGCGGTTTTGTGAATAATTGTGATTGTTATGGGCAAGTAATTTACAACAAAGTCAGTTGTTAGACAGTTTTAAACATCTCCTAAGAAACCTGCTGTTTGTTATTATTTTCTGGTCTGCCCCAGTTTCAATTAATTATTTAATTTAAAAGAGTAAATTGAGCGGGAACAGCTGCCACAGCACAACCCCAAAGCGGGCAGTCTCATCTATACGCTGCAAACATGCCATCTTAACCTCTTGGGCGCGGCCGCGATTCTGCGCCTGTGCGGCCGTTTTAATGAGTGGGCAGGTTCATGACGGCCCCCAGCTGTCATCAGCACATGCCCACCGTGATGCATGACGGACGGGGGCCGTCATCAGCATCGAAGGGGTTAAACACAGCTATACATGTACACAGACAGCCATTATTACGCAGGCATAAAAAAGTGCTTGCATGAAAACAACGCCATGTTAGTTCAAATGCACATTGCTGCGGATGTGCCACAAATGCAGGTCCGCTGCATTGCACAAATGGCAATGCCTCGATGTGTGGAGGTTGCTCTTCGTCCCTGAGGATGTCTTTGACACATGAATCCCGGTAGCCAGGTTGCAGCAATGTACAGGCTCAGCTCCATTATCCCCTGGCCTCGCTGGCTCCCACCTCTTCCTGCTGATGGTGAGACAAGGTCCCCTATTAAGGCAGCTCACATTACAGCTGAGCTTTTCCATTGCTCGTAGCACAGGTGATGCCTTAGGGAACATATTAGTGAGGCCTTTTGTGTTCATGATGATGACGCATGTAGGGATTCTCCTACTAACTGCATGGAGCATCTCCAGCCCTAATGACTGCAGAATCTAAATAAATCTATGTACAACGTTTAGATCCATAGAGAATGGCTTCTAAATGGTTTTAACTGGATCCAGTTGTGGCGGGTGACTTTAGAATAGGGAACGAAAATCTCCTGTGAAAAACCCCAGAATGGCAGTCCAAGAGGTAAAGGAAAAATCCTTGCAGCAGCCAGTAAGCACCTCCAGCCAATTCCAAGAGGCAAATAGATTCTTCACATAGCAGTTTAATACCTGGAGCAGTCCTGCATGCCATCAGCACGGTCCAGGGGAAACATGTGTAAATGGTGAACTGAAATACTGGAAGCCATATTAGCCCTGGCCAAATGGTTTAAACCTTTCTCACATTAGCTTGAAAATGCACTGCTTGCCCAAAAAATTAAAAATGTTATAGAGATGAGAACCCTCTCTACACTCGCTTGCCACAGGGCAGTCATCCAGAACGTTTACGCCCCACTGCTTTCAAATGTCACCAGCCACCACTGGAATTGTAACCTAAAATCTGGCTTTAGCAGTAAAGCAGATTTTACATTACAATTAATTTGTGTGGAAACAGCATTTCTCTATCAAGTCCCAAACTGAAGTTGGGGGCGTGGCTTGGCGCGCAAACGGAATGGCCGCCTAACTGAACGGCTCCCGTTTCCTACACCATTAATCCTGCATTAATCCTCACTGGCTGGAGGGCTGGCTCTCCCTACCTCGGCGGCATCGACGGAACACAGTCTCGGCTACTCTCGACCCTGATTACGGATCGCTAGGAGATAACTCCGGTCGGCTGTCGGCACTGGAAGTTTTGCCGGCGTTGACCCTGGAACTGCAGCGACAGGGACCTCGGCTGCGGGCGATCACGCGAGGCCGGTGCGGACCACGAGGAGGAAGGCCCTGGACAGAGGCCTTGCCGAGAGAAATCGCCGAGGCCCACGGGACGGGTGAGGCTTCGGATCCTGCCCTGCACAACGGCGGAACCTACCGGGGGGTCAGGAGCCGCTGATCCCCTGAGCGTGGTGGCATCGAGAGACCTGGCCGAGAGGGTGACTGCGCCGCCGGCGCACAGTGAACTTGATCGCCCCCTGACAGCGGCTGCAGAACACGGCGGGAGAGGAGCGGGCTGCTCCATCGACTGGGGGACCGTCGCCGCGGCGCAGTGAGTACCCGGCCATTTTGCAGTGACCCACCATTGGGCTCGGACTGCTTTATCACACGCCGGCATACCTGTGGCGGTGGTGCCTGCGCTCCGTGGTGGGGGTGCAGTCTCGTCCCTGCCGCAGCTCGCCGGGGCCTGGCCCCCACCTTGAGACTCACTACCTGCCCGCATAATCCTGATTGATTTGGAGCCTCATGGCACGGGGGTCCCGGTGTGCTGCCATTAGCTAGAAGGAACGCTGAGACGGTGCTAAAGAGTTCCGATCAGTAAGTGACGAGTGGGTGCTTCGGCTGCCCCTAATCCTTGCTTCCTCTGTATAACGCATGACTAGTTGCCCTCGTCTGGTCATCCGGCCCTGGGCACTGCACGCATCTTAGCTGTAACGGGCTGTGAGAGGACTGAGAGGAGAGGGGCCGGTCACCTTGCCTACTCCCGCACCAGATCTTAACCACCTAGGCAGACTCCGCGAAGGTGGCCCAGGAGCGACGTAGGGGCACCATGGTGCGCCCGGAAAACCGACAATCAAAGCTCAGCTTCGAGGGCTCCAAGAAGGGAACGAAGCCGGGGATAGTGGAACCTGGGCCTAGCGGCACGGACCCGGCCGTTATACCCTCCCCCACGGCCACTTTGGATCTACACGGCCTGTTTCAGGAAATGCGTCAGGGCTTTGCCACGGTGGTGGAGAAGGTGGATAGAATGACGTCCAGATTGGATGCATTAGTGCACAAAGTCGATCAACATGAGGAGAGGATAACCGCGACAGAACAGCGAATCTCAGACAACGACGACCTCACGGCTACTCACACCTCCCAGCTTGCTCGCATGGATGGTCTTCTGAGAGTCATAGCAGCCAAGAATGAGGATTTGGAAGCCCGCAGTAGACGCAACAACATCCGCGTCACGGGTATTCCGGAATCCACAGACACTGGTCGAATGGAGATTTACATTGAGGCGCTCCTCCGGGCGTCCATAGGGGATGACGCCTTCTCACCTCAATTCATTGTGGAGAGAGCTCACAGATCCTTGGCTCCTGTTCCGAAGCCCGGATTGCCACCTAGACCAATTATTGCTCGGTTATTGAATTACCGCGACCGAGATGTTGCCTTGAGAACTGCTAGAGCCAAACGCACCCTGCATTACAATGGAGTTGCTTTTACCCTGTATCCTGATTTTACCCCCCTGGTGCAGGAGGAACGGCGGAAATTCTTGACCGTCAAAAAGAAGCTGAGAGAGGCCCAGATGGATTATGCACTGTTGTACCCGGCAAGATTGAGGGTGACACATCAGGGCAAACAACGCTTTTTCACGGAGCCGAGTAAAGTGGAGGACTATTTGAGACAACAGCGCAAGGCACAGAGAGGCAGGCGGGATGAACATGCGGAATCGGATGTGGAGTTGCCCCCGGCGGACAATAATTAATAATGTACCCTGCTTTCCCTGGATGACTCTACCCTGGGGCTGCATTGCTATTTCTGTCTCACATCTGTTGCCTCTGAAAGCATTCTTGCATTTATTGGGAGTTGCCATCGCCTGAATCCACTAGCTGTACCTAATATCTAGGAACTGCCCCCTCTACCCCCGCCTCTACAGTGGACGGTACCGAATGAGAGGCTATCGGGTGAGGGGGTGGCTGTGCGCTATTGCTGATGTTCCCCCTACGGGAGTACCCCGACATTGACTACCGGTTGTGGGAGTACTGGGGGTGGGGGAGGTGGGTGGGCGTGGGACTGCGTGGCTGCTGGCATGATTGGGATGCAGTAGTGGGAGGGGGATGGGATCTGTTACAGGGGAGGTTGTTTGGCTGGTGCCAGCAGTTGACTGGAAGTACAATGTGTTCCGTGATGTGGTGCATGAGCTGCTGCAACTTTTGAACTCGCAGCGGCACGATGTTTATATCCGAATGTATCAGGAGCATGGCTAATTCTGCAGCTGATGCGCAATTGAAATGTTTGTCTTGGAACGTCCGAGGGCTCAACGATGCTAAGAAGTGCAGGAATGTCATAGCGTATCTGGATCGCCACCAGGTGCAGCTTGCAATGTTACAAGAAACACACTTAGCTCCCCGAGGTCGCATGACTTTTGGCAGTAGATGGGCCACTACCCGGTCCTTCTCCTCTTATTCCTCGTATGCGAGAGGAGTGGTTATCCTGATTAAACGTACAGTTCCCTTTCAGGTGTGTGGTGAGTTGACGGACGTGGAGGGCCGATATGTATTACTATGGGGGCGGCTCGGCCGCGACACCTTCACCTTGGTTAACTGCTATGCTCCGAACCTTGATGTACCTTGCTTTTTCACCACACTATGGGGTAAAATTCTGGACATAGGGTCCCGCCACATCATCTGGGGGGGAGACTTCAATATAGCGTTGGAGCCTCACTTGGACAGGGCAGATAGGGAGACACACTACAAACCCAGATCAAGAGAAGCGTTGGAGGGTGTGCTCTCTGAGGGTAACCTAGTTGATGCCTGGCGTCAGCTACACCCTGGCTGTATGGAGGGTACCCATTTCACATCACAGACTGGGACATGGGCACGACTTGATTACTTCCTCTTGACTAGAGAAGCGATAACGGGGGTGACTAATGTCACACATCTTCCAAGATCGTACTCGGACCACAGTCCGGTACTGCTGACTTTGATAGTCCCTGACTGGGATAACCCCAGGCCGCGCTGGCGTCTACAGCCAACAGCGTTGCTGGATGAGGTATTCCGTGCCGAACTGGGGGAGGAGATCACTGCTTTTTTCCCGAGAAACAAGGGAACTGTTGATTCTGTTGATACTATCTGGGAGGCTTTCAAGGTTACTATTAGGGGACACTGCATGTCAAAGAGTTTTGGGGTGCTGCGCGACATACAACGCACAATCCGGAAACTAGAGGGTGAGATGAAGATATTGGAGGCGCAAATGGTGGAGGGCGATGCCTTAGCCGCACACGCAGCATTCAGAGCTAAGCTCACGCAGTATGAGGAAGAGGCACACAGAGAGACTAGGTTTAGGGGCAAACACTGGCAGGCGAGGAAATACTGCGAGGGTGACAGGCCTGGCAAGGCGTTAGCCATATTGACGGGGATGCAGCGCGCTGACAATACTGTCCTTGAAGTGGTCGATAGCCGGGGACACACTGTCAGGGACTCGGAGGACTTGTTAACGGCATTCGTCTCCCATTATCACACACTATACACCACGGTCACCACCCCGACATACAGTATGATGACTTTCTAGGTGACCTAGCTTTATGCTGGCTTAGCGATGTTGACAGACAATTCCTTGCTGCCCCTTTTGAATTGGATGAAGTTAGGGATGCGATCATGTCTCTCCAAAACGGGAAGTCGCCTGGATTGGACGGACTTCCCGCGGAATTCTACAAGGCCTATGTAGACACCATGGCTCCGGTCCTCAGAGAGGTCTTTGTGGAGTCACTTGCGGACGGCATCCTTCCTAGATCCATGCGCGAAGTCGTCATCACCTCCTTATTGAAACCAGGCAAAAAACCCACTTCCTGTGATTCATATCGTCCCCTTTCACTTCTCAATTGTGATGTAAAAATACTGGCTAAAGTCCTAGCCACCAGGTTGTCTCTCCTTATGACCCGGATAGTGTTGCCGGATCAGTCTGGCTTTGTCCCGAGCCGCTCCACATCAAATAACCTGCGCACGCTTTTCTCCCTGCTCCATACGGTCCATCCGGACCTCCCTGTCGCGGCGATCTTTTTAGACGCCACAAAAGCGTTCGACTCAGTAGAATGGCCTTATTTGTTCTCTGTCTTGACCCGCATGGGATTCCCCACTATTTTCATATCCTGGATCCACTTACTGTATACGCACCCCACGGCTCGAGTCCTGATTAATGGTCGTCTTTCTGCACCACTCGACATCTCAAGGGGTACCCGACAGGGATGCCCCCTGTCTCCCCTGTTGTTCGCGATAGCCATTGAACCTCTTGCGTGCCGACTACGACAGCTTCATGGTGAAGGAGCGATTCGCTGTCTCCAACACCAGATTGATGTGTCGTTATACGCGGATGATATAACGTTGTTTGTTAAGGATCCGGTTCACAACTTAAATCCCCTGCTCAGGGAATTTGTGGTTTTCGGGCGACTGTCGGGGGTACAGATCAATTGCATTATACTCTCCCCTGCTACCGTTGACATATCATCCCCTGGCTCACATTACTACAAGAGACGGGCTTCCAGAGACTCTGTGCGGCACTGAAGATTGCTTGTTGGGGTGACCTCTTCACGGCAGGGCGCTTTAAAACTGCGGATGAGTTCTTTACGACACATACTCGCACCCCCCTTGAGGTCTTCTATTACTTGCGGCTCCAACAGGGTATGCGCGCCATACTTCCTGACTTTCCTACAGAACCTGGTGTTCTGCCCCCGCTTCACTTCCTACTGAGCTCGCAGGATGGCTCACATTTGGTCTCGGGTATGTACCGCAAAGTTAGAACGAGCGGCCCGTCACCGGAGGTCTCAGCGAGGACACGATGGGCTACCGAATTGGCTGTGACCAATGGTTGTACTGCTGTACGCTTACGGCTAGAGTGTCGGCAAGCTGCAGACTTAAAATAATTCATTATAAATTTTTACAGCGCTTGTATTATACTCCTGTGAAAAAATATAGGTTTCAATTGGCTGACACAGACCGATGCGACCGCTGCCGCGCGGACCATGCCGACTTCTTGCACCTTGCCTGGGACTGCCCATCTATACAGGTATACTGGCAACAAGTACACGCCGCCCTAGAATCCATGATAGGGTCCACCATATCACCAGACCCACTCACCATGCTGCTGAGACATACACCACACATCCCCTCACAGCATAGGAAATTTGTGGATACTGCGCTCCTCCTGGCAAAGAGGCGTGTGGCATGCAGATGGGGTCGCGGCCGGGCCCCGAAATTCAAAGAGTGGCTTACTGACATGACATATAGTCAGGACCAACACGCGACTTTCGTTGAGTTGCTACCAATGCCCACCAGGCCGAAAGACATATGGGGACCTCTAGTTACCTACCTTCAGGCTCAGATAGCCCGAGATGATAGCCCGGAGAGGGACACCAATGGGGCTGGCGGTCTTACCCTGACATGATCTGTTTCAGTCATTTAAAGATGTTGAATTGATTACGCTATTGTTGCTATTGAATTGCACTAGGCATATTTATTCCCCTTTGTTCTCATATTGCGTCGATATTGCTTAATGTTATATTACTCATTTCAGTTGCATGCATAGCCTGATCCCTCTACAAAATGCCACCCACCCTGTCCACTACCCCTTCTGTGTTTACATCATTACCCTATCGCTGATTTTTGTATGGACCCCACCTCCTGCTACACTGTTGACACCCTGAACGGACCATTGTGCACTACTCCGTTATAACTGCTATGTATGTTAGCCGCTACTCCATGGACCTTGTATTCCAGTCACTGTAATGTCACACTGCACGTTTTGTGTTGTTGTTTTTACTCTGTTTTGGAAAATGCCAATAAACAAAGTTTAAAAAAAAAAAAAAAAATCCCAAACTGAAGTTATCACTTGTTAAGTGTAATAAGGTAACCAAGTGTTAGCCTTTTGGTGTTTTTCACTGCCAGGACATGTAAAGATTATATACACTTGTCCTATTTTTCAAATACCATGCACCTTGCCTTATTAGTGGTTAGGGCCTACCTTAGGGTTGACCAACAAGTCCTAAAAAATTAAGGTTTAGGCCTGGCAAAAGGTTTATTTGGCCAGGTTGAAATGGTAGTTTAAAACTGCACTACAGGCTGCAGTGGCAGGCCTGAGACATTTCTTCCAGGCTCCTTTAGTGGAAGGCATAATGGTTGCTGCTGCCCACTAGTAGCATTTGGGGTGAGATTTATCATAGTGTTGCGTCACCCTTGGGCCATGCAAGGGGTCGCAAAGGCGACACAACACTAAAGCCAGATTAATCAAGCCTCGCAAGACCACCTTGAGTGGCTGGATAAATCTGGAGCAACGCAAGGCAGCGCAAATCACTGCTTTGCATTACTCTTCAACAGTTAGACATTCCATGTGTGGAGCGTGGGTTTTCCCACGCATCAACCAATGGATTTTGGCTCATTCCTAGATTTACCACCAGTGCCCACCTCCCCAGGGAAGGCATAACAAAGAGATATATTTATTTCATGTTTTTTTATAATCTATGCGTGTGTAAAATACCTCTCTTGATTGGTTTTGTGCAGGAAGGTTGCCCCTCCTGCACAAAAACAATCCTGCTTACAACGCATGCACCATTGCACCATGGTGCAAGGCAGCCACATGTAGGCCAGCGCAAGGAAATGACAGGAATGTGCCGCATGATGTTAAGTATGGCACATTCCTCGTGTATCTTGGTGAAGCCTTCAGTCAACAAAAGTGACTTAATGAGTCAATCGGAGTGTATACGTGCTGTTCTGATGCCAATTGGGGGGGGGGGGGAGTTTTGTGACTGTAACAATATAAAACTGAAAAATAAAGTTACAAAAAAAAGTATGGCACATTCCTGCCCTTTCATGCAGCACACCAAGGTGGCTTTCTGCATAACATTTTGATAAATGTGCTCCTTAATTTACAGGCCCTGGGTACGTGTACCACTATTCTACTACGAACCTATAAGTAAATTACATGTGCGAATTAGGTGTAGGGCAGTTTTACCGTGTTTTAGGGAGAGAGTACACACCTCACCAATGGTTAGCAAGAGTAAAGTGCACAGAGTCCTAATGTCAACAAAAACACGTCTGGCAAAACAGGGGAGTGAAGAAAAAGTCTGGACTAATACCGCGCCAAGGATGTCAGGTCTAACATAAAGTATCAAATGCTGGAGAGACAAGTGCACTGTTACCACTGGAGTTCAACACTCTACAGAAAATACCACAACAGCTCAGCAGCACAGACATACCACCTGAGAGACCCAAGTGGAGCTCCTGGTTCAAAGATTGTCGCAGAGCATTTTGTAGAAAAAGTGAACTGGAGGTAAACAGTGAAAACTATACCAGGATTTTGAGAGTGAAGCCGCTCAGCTTTCTCCTCAGCACAGAGAAACTGCAAATGCACTATGATTGTTCCATTTTGTTGGGCCGAAACATATTGCTACGAAAAAGTGAAAAGTAGAAAATAATCTTTATTGTGTCACAGCAGAAGGATTAAACCAATTAGGAAAATCAGGGACTTTCAATTAGCCTGTAGAGTTCTTGCCTGCAACTTTTGACAACAATTACCTCTTGGTTGAATATTTTTTACCGTATTTATTTATTTATAAGTTATATATAGCGCTTCCTAGACCTGAAGGAATCAGAGCGCTTTACAAAATCATGACCAGAAAATACAGTAAAACAGACATGAGAAAACAAACGAGGAATAGAAAATAGTAAACATCCAAGAAATAAAAGCAGTACCAAAAACAAGAGAAGCAATTCGAGAGGATCTAATAGACAGCATAAAATAGATAAATAGTCTATGGTCTACTGGACTAGATCAGTACACGCGATAATTAATCCAGGTTAATAATCTAGGTGTTAAAGTATTTGTTGAGGAGGAGTTGTTTCAGGTTTCTTTTGAAGTCTGGAAAGGAGGTTTTGCATCGAAGGTCACAAGGTAAAGAGTTCCAAATGTTTGGAGCATTTCCGGAAAAAGAGCGAGACTTGGTTGTTGATTTTTTTTAGATTTGGAGGTATGAGTAACAGAGTGTTAGAGCTTCTCAAAGATCTGGTAGACCCGGTTTTCATTAGCTTGTTTTCAAGGTAGTTGGGAGTGTGTGAGAGAAGTGCTTTGTGGATGATGCAGGCAGACTTGTAAGTACATCTTCCTTCGATGGGAAGCCAGTATAGGCTCCTGAGGGCAGGAGTGATGTGTTTGTCTGAAATTAGCTCGGTTACTAACATAGAGAAACTTCTCTTGTTGATTATGGCCTTTTAAAATTCATAACATGATATTCCGTCCCTTCCCAAGCTCACGGTGAAGAATATTAATAATCAGCATTATATTATTAATTTGTTTGCTTTTATGCTAAACCCTCCAAAGTGTCAAATAGTTTTTGCCCTTCTCCAGTCTGACTCAGGGTTTTTCAGTAGTTTTACTTCAAATTTCGATTAGTAACCCAAGCAGTAAATTGTCATCAATGCTCCATGAATTAGAACCATCAGTGCAAAATAGCACTACATTTGCCTTTCTCCTCATATCTCCTCAGCTCTCCAGGATTACACCTAGACAGCAAGATAATTATCTATTACTGCATGTGACACAAGCCAATGACAAATATAGGCGGAGAGTGGGAGAGGCTTCTATTTCATACTCCAATACAGCATGGCTCGCAGATCAGCGTATGCACTGCCGAGGCTCGACCTAAAAATGACAAGTTAAAACTGAAACACCTTTGCTCCAATTTTTATTCATCTCGCTTGCAGCTTTTAAAGTTTAAAAATAATTTTCCAATCCACTGGCCACTCGAAATTGCTGATTATTTTGTATCCAAGATTGAAACACTTTATTGATCTTTCTCTTCTATAGACAGGCTTTCTAAGCATCTTTTTCGGAGGGTTTTTTGAGGGTCAGCTTGCTTATTCTGAATTGGTCATTCCTAATTGGATTACTAAAGTGATGCTAGTAATCAAGTCGGGAATTCTTAATTCCCCTTCTCCAGCCCGTATTTTCCATCTTGTTGCTCCTTTCCTAAGTCCTACAATTTAATTAATATTTCTTTCCAATTAGAAGAGGATTGTCTGTTGAAAAAGGTACACTGGACACACTTGCGCTGAACAGATATAGTCCTATTGTACTGCTGCCTTTTTGGACAAAAATTGATGAGAGGCTAGTTCACAAGTGTGTCATTAACACCCTTATTTAGCATGGGTACCACTGGGCTACTCTACATAGCATAATGTACAAACATTGTTGTCTATGGTTCCTTTGACTTTTCCTAGAGAGTCTAGTGAGTGGAGAAGAGGATGAATACAAGGATAACAGAAAGAAGGAAAGGAGGATGGATGAATGACAGAAAGGTGAATAGATGGGGGAAAGAAGGATAGTTTAGTGGATGGAGGGACCAATGGATGGGTGAAAGGATGCAGAGAACAGAAAGGATAGGGGAGACAAACAGAAGACTGGATAAACGGAGCAAGGGATGGAGGGATGAATGAAAACAAATATAGTGGAAATGAGTAAGGATACATTGATGGATTAATAAAGGAGAGGAGGAAGGATGGATAATAACTAGAAGGATGTGATAGTGAAGGCAGGAAAGATGGATGGATGATAGAAGAAGGATGGCATAGTGTATGAAGATGGGATGGACAGATAAAGAAAGGAGGAGAAGAAGGAGACAGTTGAAGGGTCGAAGCATAGGTAGATGGATGAAAGAAAAATACATGAAAGGGATACAGAGTAGGGATGGCTGTAAACAGTGTAGAATACATCATTTGGTGAGATTATTTTCAGAATTCCCTCAGGCAGCAACCATTCAAAAGTTACAGGCTTGCTTGCCTTACTTCCTCGCTCAATGTCGTTTGAAATATGGATCAAAGTGTGGGTTATTTTAATTTTCTGGCTACTTCCCTGCTAGTTAACACCCGACTGATTGAATTATATTACAGCAGACTCAATTCTAAATTCACTCCAAGCGGGCTTTTGTCCTTATCACAGCATTGATTGTAGTACTGAATGAGATAAGAATGACTCTGGATGAAGGAGGCACTGCCACTTTGATCATCTTGGACCTATCTGCAGCTTTTTTAACACTGTGCATTAAGAAGCCACTATCTAAACTTGCTGGACTGGGCATTGCTAAGCAGACTTTTCCCTGGCTGCAATCCTTTTCACCATATCATAGTCAATCAGTATTATTGTATCCTTTCTATTCTTCATCCCATCAAATTCATTGTGGAGCTCCTCAAGGTTCCTCGCTAAGTCCGGCTCTGTTTATTCTTGGGTCGAATCTGTTATTATAAGGGAAAAATTGAAGACCTGGCCATGTAGGCTAGTTAGGCAATACGTTAGCCTACCTCAATCTTTAACTGGTAGCAGTGTTTTTTAATATCTGGTCCGTATTAGCACCAGGATGACATTTCGGCAATTTCGAGCTCAAGAAAACGTCTAAATAAATAAATAAAAGCACTAGGCACAATTGCCAACACTCTCCATGTTATTTGCCATGTCATTTAGCCACCGATTATCATTTGAGCCTGATACCCAAATGTTCTATTACAGATAGACTTGTAAAGATGCTTTTGAAATATAGATAATGTCACCCTGTGCACCACAGAAAAATCTATTGATGAAGCTTTAATAATTATATTTCAGTTACAAATTAAAATTTAGGAAAAATACTCTTTTATTTGCATTCCCCTTAAGCATTTGTCCATAACCGCATTTGATGGATATTTTGACCCCCAAACCAGTACGTCAGTATTTGGGTAAACAACAACAATGATGACTTGTTTAAGTTTAACTACGGACCACATGAAAAGGAGATTATAACCCATTTATGGGCTTGTGGTGCCATTCCATTATCTTTACTAGTCAAACTAAATGTATGAAGAATAATATCTAGTAATTCCCTGCACATTAACTCATTCCTTTTTAGAGCTTTCTTTAAAGGGGAGTGAGTATGCTTTAGCAAAATGTCCAATTACTTACTGGTTGTATGTCAAAATATTGGCAACAAAAATATTGTGCTATCAAAATATCGAGAAGGTAAGTGCATATAGGTAAACATAGATTTACTATTTTTAACTCCATATGTATGTACCTTGAAGATATATTTATCATAAAGGCCCCTGTATGTGGTGTTAAGTAAAGCAAACCTGTGCTCATATATTATTGTGTCTCTCTATGATTTTGCCATGATATTCTGGTAGCAAGAGATTCTGCAGTCGATATTAAGATGAAATACCTTCCTTAATGGTCAGCGCTGGGTGATTCAAACTTCAAGTAGACCAAAGTATTACTTGACTACTGTTTTTTGTTAGCTTAAGTGTCTTACGGGCACATGCATCAACGTTTCCGTTTGCGATTCCTAAATTGCGAAAATTAAGGAATCGCAATTTAGAAATCGCAAACGGCAATGCATGAAAAAATCGCACCTTTTTTGCGATTCCTTATTTTTCCTAAATTGCGATTCACAATTTGCGAATCGCAATTAAGGAAAAGCTTCCCATTGATTCCTATGGGCCAAAAGGCCGATAGGAATGAATGGGAAGGCATTCACATTTTGCGATTTTCAATTTGCGAATTCGCAAAATGTGAATGCAATTTCAAGGGTGCAGGGGGGGTCCAAAGAACCCCTCCCTGCACCCCTGAAATTTAACTTTAAATGCAATTTACACACACACATGCCCCAAGGGCATGTGTGTGTGCAAATTAAAACTTTCAAATATGTAACTTGTGCATGTTTGAAAGTTTTCGGTAAATTGGCATGAAGTTCAACTTCATGCTAATTTACCCCTTCCAATTTGCAAATTCGCAATTTAAAAATTATCATGCATTGCATTTCAGAAATCTCAAATTGCGATTTCTTAAATGCAAACGCAATTTTAGAAATCGCAACATGGTTGCGATTCCTAATATTGCGAAAAGCATAATGCATCCAAAATTTGAGAATTGCATTCGCAAACGGCCGAAAATTGTGATTCGCACCGTTTGAGAATGCAATTCTCAATTTTTTTATTTTTATTTATTTTAGCGATTTCTACAGCGCCTGGTGACCCAAGGGTATCCCCGCGCTATGTAACTTGAACCTATTGAGACGAGAGGTAGTCGAAGGGTGTTACTTGGGAAACAAGTGGGTCTTAAGTTTTTTTCGGAACGCAAGGAAATTGGATTCCAATCTGAGGGCCAGGGGGAGTGCGTTCCAGCCTTTGGCCGCCTGAACGGAGAATTGGCGGCCTCCCGTGCGGACTTTTTTGAATCTGGGAACATGGACTCGATTCTCATTTTGCGATCGTAGCACTCTGGTTGCTGTATAGGGTGTAATCATGTTGCTGAGGATCGCCGGGCCGGAACCGTTGTAGAGCTTGTGTGTGATACACATTGCTTTAAAGTGCACCCTTTGGCGAACCGGGAGCCAGTGCAGGGTTTTAAGGGCTGGCTTGGCAGATGTTCTGGAGGAGGTGTTGGTGATCATACGTGCTGCCGCGTTCTGTGTCCGCTGGAGTTTCGAGATGGTAGCCTCGGGGGCACCCAGATAGACTAGATTGCTGTAGTCTAAGCGGGACAGCACTAGGCCCTGGATAAGGAGCTTTCTGGACATGGGAGGGAGTAGGGGCAGGATTTTACGAGTCTTACGCATGAGCCCAAAACATGTGCCCGAGGTTTTGGTAGCCTGGGTCTTCATTGTGAGTTGTGGCTCTAGCCACACCCCGAGTGTTTTGATTTCAGAGTTGGGGGGGGGGATTTCACCGAACACATCGGGCCATATCGTGGGGGGGATAGATGTCCATTGATTACCGAGTAACATTACCTCTGTCTTTGTCCCATTCAATTTCAAAGATGATTCGTTCATCCAGTTGTGGATGTTTATGAGGCAGTTAGTCAAGTTTTCCGGATGGTCAATCAGCTGGGACAGGGAGACGACCAGTTGGGTGTCATCGGCGTAACTCACCATTTTGATGTTAAATGGTGTTACCACGTCCTCGAGGGGGGCCATATAGACATTAAAAAGCGTGGGGCTCAGGGAGGAGCCCTGAGGCACGCCGCTGGTGAGTGGGAGGGTGGATGAGTGGTGACTGTCATCCCAGACTTGAAAGGTGCGTCCTGTAAGATAGGATTCGATCCATCCGATAGCTGTCCCGGTAAGTCCTGCTTTCGCCAGTCTGCTCAGAAGGACACGGTGGTTGACCGTATCGAAGGCTGCACTTAGATCCAGGAGGATCACTGCCACTGATCCTCCTGAGTCTAGTAAGCCCCTTGCCTCTTCAATCACTGCAAGCAGTGCGGTGTCCGTTCCGTGGCCTGGGCGAAATCCGGTCTGGGATTGTTTGAGCAGTTTGTTTGTCTCAAGGAACTGGGATAATTGGATATTTACCAATTTCTCGGTGACTTTACTAATGCAAGGGAGTAGGGATATTGGCCTATAGTTGGTCAGGTCTGCTGGATCCAGCTGGGTTTTTTTTATGAGTGCTTTGACCACCGCGCTTTTCCAGCTGTCGGGGACGATGCCATGAAAAAACGAACAGTTGATGAGGTCCGTAATGGTGGGAACTATTACTGGGGCTACTGTCTTAAGGAACCTAATAGGCGCTGGGTCCAGGGGCGATCCACTTTTCATTTTTACAAGGGTTCGCTCAACCTCTGCGGGGGTGACAGGTCGGAAAGTCTTAAGCGAAGGACGACAGCTGCTTTCAGACAATTTGGGGACAGGACTGCTTTCCGTAAGGCTGGGAGGGCTGGAGGGAGGGAGGGAAGCCAGGATACGGGTAATTTTCTCGTTGAAAAAAAGGGCTAATTCGTTGCTTCTGTCAACTTTGGGTGTTAGAGGAGGAGGTGGTGGGGACCTTGGTCAGCTCTTTGACGATTAAAAAAGATTCTCGGGCTGAATTGGATGCTTCTTGTATACGTGTGGTATAGTAGGAAGCTTTGGCTGATTTGATAGCCTCTTTGTAAATTTTGACCGCATCCTGGTAGTCTTCTTTGTTGGCATTTTGCCAGGACTTTCTCCAGAGACGTTCGGCCTTTTTACAGTTTTTGCGGAGTGCTCTTAGCTCTGTGGAGTACCATGGAGCTGAGCCACGTTTGCCGATTTTATTTTCCCTATTTCTGAGTGGAAGTATAAGGTCTAGGGAGGCGGTAATCCAATCTCTGAATCTTTTGTCTGCGGTATTTGGGTCTTCTGCCTGAGCAGGGATGTTTTTTTCCAGGGTCTGAGTCCATTCGTCCGTGGAGAGTCTGGGCCAGGTCCTATCCTTGCTAAAAGTGGGGGGTGTGCAGTTTTTCTTGGAGGTTACAGGTAATTGGAAAGAGACCATAAAGTGGTCTGTCCAGGGGAGGGGCAAGGCCTCTTTGGCTGACATTGAAGGCGAGTTTGTAAGTATAGGGTCTAAGAGGTGGCCCTTGGTGTGGGTGGCTCCGGAGTTTAGTAACCGGATGTCAAGAGACGCTAGATCTTGAATCAAATCAAGGGCTACCGCGTTGGCCGGGTCTTCAAGGTGGATGTTCAGGTCTCCAACTATCATGTAGTTCGAGAAGGCGTGGGCTTGGGTTGTAATTAGGTCCAGAAGCGAGCAGATGAATGATGCATGTGGGCCTTATTGTCCCCAGCTAGGAACTGCTTTTGATGTGGCAATTCTTGAATTAGTAGTTGCCACTCATCTTTTCAAAACATGTGTATTTAAATCCCCCAACTTTAAAAAAAAAATCTTGCTACAAAGTTTTGTGGAGAATCTAAAAATGCCACAGTTTAATTCAAACATATATAATAGAACCCGACATTTGTTTATCTACGAGGGATATGATTGCTTTCCTATGCCCTCATTACAATGATAAAGAGATAAGAAGTATCAGAGCAAAAAAAAAACCTTCTTAACTCACTGATAAGCTCGAACTCCTCAACGAGGCCAGCTTCCTGCATAAAAATACATTATTCTATGGGGTTCGGGTGAATATGCATCAATGAGCAACTATTTCTTCCTGAAGGCCCCACTATAAACTTTAGAAAAGCCTCAGGCTCATCCCTTGCCTTTCCATCCCAGAAATGGCGCGATCTCCCAGGCCAGCATACCGTTCTTTACTTTGTTCCTGGTAATGCATCCAACCACACACCAGTGACTTTACCTGGTGGATTAACTCTTCAACCGGTCTTACGTGCCAGGTACAGTATGGTCCCATATTACTCTCATCTTCCTCGTATGTTTGGTCCTTATTTTCTCTTACCTCCTTGCTGCTATGTAATCTTTTGAGTATCCAGCAAAACATTTTTGAATCCTTCCAGTCTTAACTCTTTCTATCACCAACTCCCTTGTTTGACAATCATCACAGTCATGCTTAGCTCACTCATCAAACCTATCAAAGAGTGACATGACTTCGGGTGAATATCCCAACAACCTTTGAGAACACCCTTTTTATCAACATGGCCGGCACACCCAACAAAAAAACTACTGTCTCACTAAGAATCCCAAACTGGAGCACAAGTCAGCACTGGGTGGAAATGAAGCTCCTTTCTATGTCAGAATATAGAGCGAGTAGGGAAGGCGACACCCAGATATTCACTTCACTTAAGTCCTTTCTCCTTGCTTGCAACATTTATTCCTTGGTCTTCCATTTGCAGTTGGGCTGGCCATCATCTTGGTAAAGTTGATTTAGGATGCTTTATTTTGGCAAACAGGGGAAGAACAGCAGTCTCTTCAACCTCTTAACTATCTCAACGATACTAAAAGTTCCCAAAGATCTCTTCATGAAACAAGCTCAGCAATCCACTGATTGTCCTCAGTGGTTTCAGCAGGAATCTCAGAGGCAACAGAGAATTGACAAAGACTACCAAAGTGATGTATTGTACATCCCTTGCAGAGATTTTCAAGATTAAGGGCTGTATTTTACTGATACTTTAGCGCGGGGACACACTGATTAGTGTAACAAGGCGCTTTACAAGTTCAGTTACATACATACATACATACATACAGACATATTGGTGTCATGATTCCTCTCTAGTTGTTCATCTGGGTAATCGAATGTTGCAAGAACCAGTTAGTTGTCAGTTTTTACGGCTAGGTTTGACTCACAGAGTCATGAAAAGTCTTCAACAGTGCTCAAGCTATGGCATCTAACAAAAGACCAACAGGGCAACCACTGCCTACACCACAACTCCGGCGAAACATTTTAATGGATTTTATTGTCAAATTACCAAACTCACAAGGATTTTCTACTTTTTTGGCTGTCATAGATTATTTTTTAAACTACCATATTTATTTATCCTCTAAAGAAACTCCATGCAGTAATAGAATTAGCCCATCTTTTAATTGATCATGTTTCAACTTCAAGGCCTTCAAGATTCCATTAGTAGTGACAGAGAATCTCAAATTCACAGAACAATTGTGAACTGAGGAAATGAAAAAGATAGGTATTGTCCATTTTAATTTTGAACAGCAGGACAGTTTTCGTGGCTATCGCTGGCAGGATTCGGTTACAAAAACACATTGTGCTGCTTTAGGAACATCCCTTTTTTACTGCCCTTAGGTGTTTATTCTTATATGTCACCTCTCTCCGTTTCTGCTTTGACTGTACCCAACATTATGCTGATTTACACCGTCAGGTTACTTTTTGCCCTGGTGGATAAAAAGTAGCTATCCACTGAATTACTTTTTAAACATGGGTAATCTCCAAATTTTCATCCAGATCTTAGTATTAGTGGAGAAGGCAGCTGTCAAAGTATTACAGGAGAGTAAATGGCAAATATGCTATTTTGTAGGCCTGGGCGAAAATGTCATTCTACTAGCGGAATATGGCAACTCCGCTTTACTCTTGTAACGCGGAGTTCCTGCAAACGTCCGCCTATCACCACGTGGCAGAATGTTTCCTCCTGCTAGGCTCCAGAAAAGTGAACTGGCAAGCTCAAGCAAGTGCATCCCCTATTGTGATATACAGTCTCTAGAAGGACTTCTGTTGAGACTTTGTAACACAGGTGGTTGCGAGTGGTTGCAGTCAAAGAGTTGCTTCTCAGGTAAATGTTCTACTTGAATGGCAGCAAAACCAACTTGAATGGCTGCATGCTCTTGCGCACCATGTAGTGCCATTCACATAGATTTTTCAGAGTGGAATGCACTACTGGTGCTAAAATGCAGCGCAACATGCATATTTCCACCCATTGGCAGAATTCCGGAAGTCTTGTGGACTTCTTATGTAACTCTGCAAAATTCCATGGAGTGAAATACCACAAGTTCCACCCACCTCTCAATTTTGCACATATCTCCCAGGTCAAAATTGCTAATTCTCAGACGGAACTTCTTTCAGCTGCTAATTTGATAGACTGGATACCTGAGTATACAGTCGAGTCCATTATAGATTCCTAGCTACGTCACAGGAAGATGTAATATCAAGTTGCTGGGGGGGGATCCTTTTTTAAAGATCCTGGGACCCCACTCTATTTGTGCGTGCACATTTTTTGGTCCAACGGTTTCACAAACTTTTCCCTAATAACAGTGGTGGCTGCCACAAACAAAGGGGGTTGGGGTGAGTGGAGGGGGCAGGAGGCAGGGTCGGACTGGGAACCCAAAATTGGCCTCGGCAAACTGCTTGTCTGGCCCCCCTGGGGGTCAGGGAGTCTGCAGCTGAGCTGTTTGCAAGGGCCGGTTTTGGACGATTTTGTTACAGGGGGACAATATTACCAGCCCGCGGTAACAAAACGGCCCCCACCCCGGCAGCCCACTGGGGAAACGCCCAGTGCCCGCTACGGCCAGTCTGGCCCTGGCAGGAGGAGGTAGTGTAGGGGGATGGGTGTGTTAGGAATAAAATATTAAAATAAGCAGAACCTAACTGAAGCCGCCTGCAGCCTCCAGCATTGGGTCACGCCTCCTCTCCTCTTCCTGGTCCCAGCAGCCCCTGGGAAAGACTCCCATCTGACCCTTGTGCTGCTGAGTCATCCTCATTGTCCTCTACCTTCCGTTGCAGGTAAGTAATTTTCACCCGCATCTCCTGTAGTTGAGATTGCAACTCCTGCAGTGTGGTGTGCATCTAGGTCAAAATGGACTCTGCATCATCTACCCTCTTCACAGGTTTCTGAGGTTTGTCTGGAGCAAGCCAACATCAATGGACACAGCACTGATCTTTGATTCAGGGTGCATTTATTGTCCAGGATGGCATGCATTATCTTTTCAAACTGGCCTGAGTGTTTGTCCAGGCTGACTTCCAAGTGGTGCAATTCACCGGGTCCTGGTGTTGCTCCCCCATCTCGGGAAGCAGGATCTGCCACAGACAGAGAAGGGGACACCTTGGAAAGTTTAGGCTTCGCCATCATCGCAGGTCACTGGCTCCATGGTACCCGGATGTCGCCGTCAGGTCTGGGCCAGTTGTGGTGTCTGATAGGCCACAAGGAAGCAGAAAGAGTGTGCCGCCAATGGTCGATGGCCATCCACCTCAATTCAATATGTACCCGAACACCCTGGGACTCCAGGGTTACAGGTGCCTCTGGTAAAGTTACTACCACCCGTTTAGAGGTGCCAAATGTCGAGTCGAGTGAGGATGTAGCAGGATGTCCTGAATGGCCGACCACAGCTCGCAATCAAAGGACTGCTCCAGTAGCCATCTTGGCCATGCACCCCAAGCTCTTCAAATCTTAATGAGTCATGGCCAGTGGCTGCCAGAATGCAATGGGATGGATAGGACATAGTGGCTCAACAGGTAAACAGGTGTGAACAGGGGAGTGGCTTCAGAAGAAGTATTTGGGGTGTGACACTCCCCCAATTAAATGCATTCTTGAATTGAGTGTTGGGTCTTGGGGCCCAGAGACCAGTCTCCTTTGTTGATTTTTCTCATCATCCTAGTTTAATTAAACGGTTTTAACCTGTTGCTTTTTGTTTTTAAAGGAACTTAGATGGAGGCGCACCTAAAGCAAATAAGTATTGAACCTGGTCCTCATGGGAACACTGCATACCAGACCTTGTTTATCCAGCCACCCTGCGGCATACTGATTTTTAGTTGGGAAATTTGTAATTCACCCTCTTTAATTCTCACTGAATAAGCTATGCCCCTGGGGGGGAATATATACTTTCCGTCCTTCCTCCCCGGCATGAACTGTCAGTTGCTGGCAGACTACCTTTTCCATTTACCCTGGTGCTGTACCAGGCATCCTCCTTCCAATGTTATGAACTTCAAGTGACCTAAACCCTATTCCCTCCACGTGATTGAGGATAAGAGAGGATACAATGGAAATTGAAACATCTGATGTTTTGGGTAAGAGAAGTCCTGGCCTTCTTCTCCACACCCATTATGGGAAACATATGTGCAGCAGGTATTTGTAGAATTTTTAAAAGTGCACTCAAAAACACAAGGAGTAAGCTCCTTCTGGAAGAGGATAGCTTTGAAATAGAATGAATAGCGATTGTCAAATGGAGATTGAAAGAATCTAAAAATATAGTTTCACCATAACAATGGCAGGCTATACAAAATAGGCATTAGGAAACATCTAAACCTCGGAAAGGATCTCAGGGTACAGACCTTGAAATAATACCCAAGAAAAATAAACTACCAGATTTGCTGCACAAAAAATAGGATCATGGCTTCTTCCACTATTTCACTAACTACCTCTTTCCTTTTTACCCAGATTACAGAAGAGGAGGAGGATCTCTTAGATTTTGTAATCTTCTCTAACCCAATGAATGGAGCCAATGACCTAGAAAGTGTGCCTGCTTTGTGTCAGAAGGAGAAGCATCTCCACCCAGTGGCTTGGCAGATATAAACCAAACTGGGCTGATATCAGTCATTTTCTGATATTTACAATACATGGTATGGTGAGGTTCTGTAATTCTCAAACCTGACTCCATTTTGTTTGTGACTCCATTTTAGTCTTGCCCTCACGCAGGCCTGTGAAGTAGACCCAACGAACAAGTGGCCTGGCCTTCTGAGTTCGTGCATATATTAACTTGGGTTTTTCTGACTCTGAATGAACTGCAGAGAGACTGACCTTTTCACCTGAAACCAACCTTTTGCAAAACCAGTTTCACTAGCTGATCGTTGTCTGAAATTGGCAATCAATGTTCAGGAGATTGTTAACTTTTAGTTTCCTTGCACATGTCTTATCTCACTCAGCATCTAAATTGTTTCTTTTCTTACGACTTTTCATTTCATGGGGAATGCTTTTAATTATGGGTTTTGTCCGCCTTGCAAAGATCGAATTTGGGATAGTCCTAATAATTGACCTGTGGGTTGAAACGATGTAAAGTGAGCTTTTTGGAATGTGATGATGTATGTAAAATGTATTCTATTGGTCAGAATTTTTCGCAGTGGGTGTGCATTTATAATGAGTAAAATGTGTATAAATAATTATGTCTTGCTCTATGAAAATTGAGCAGTTTCTTGAGTTGTACACCGCGTTGTATTGCTGGGATTTCTGCTACTAGCTGCAGCTAATAAGTTTGATCTCTGACGCCACCTAGAAGTATTCTGTGTCTCTGTATACCAAGACAAGGGAACCCAGAGGACTTCGGTCGTGTCCCTGGCGCCGCTGGGTACTTGAAATCCCAGTTCTTCAGTTGGCGCGGCCAACGTGGGGCGACTTCAGTGGTACCGGTCCAAGCCCGAAGATTGCGAGGAGCCACGTGAGGAAACTCTGGAGGAGGGCCCCCACTTCATCGACCCCTGCATGTCGACGTGGACCGAAGGTCTTTTCTGCGAGGCATCCCGCTTTCCAACGGCTACGAAGGACGGCTGCCCTGACTGTCGCCTTGTCTTGGACCCTCCGATTGATGTTTGTAAAGCGAGACGATAGACGGTCTTCTGGTGGCATGACAGATATTTGGTTAAGTATAAGGGGGTCGCTCCCACGACTTTGTTTGGTTCCTTGGTTTTGAGTTGGTTGCTGCAGTACCCAAAGCCAAAGGGCTTGTATATTTACGAGTGTATCATTTTTTGATTCCCTTTGAAGTTTGAAACCAGACTAGTGAGCAAGATGCCTGGTCTTGGTAAATTTGGTAATTGGTTTGTTTGTGGTTGTAACAGGGATTTCCGATTGGAGGATTCGTGTCCGATACCTCCGGTTGGAACTCCAACTTATGAGCTCTATTCAAAACACGGAGTGGGTCCCATTACTTATAATGAAGTATGGGTCCGCTACACAAAAAAAGATGGTGTTTTGCAACGGCCCCCACATGGTAGTTTTGAAACAGAGATTTTAGACAATCTAGAAGTTAGGCTATTTAGGAAGAAAGCCCGGCCGGCAATGTTTGACTCTTTCCGCCTTTGGCGTAAGGAAGCCAAACAGCGAGAAATTAAGCAAGCAAAGAGAGATAGGAAAGATAATGATATGTCAGTACTACAAGCTGCTAGGCAGTTTAAGTCAGATGAGGAAGAGCGTGCGAGTGAAGTCTTAGATAGACAGCGTTGCATGGCCATCGATAAATGTTATCCGGCCTTGCCACTTTCTCCTCCAAAAGTGACTGAAGATCTTGAAAAAGATCCTTTGATCTCTCATTTACTGAGATTGCCACCCCCTTATGTGCAGGGTGCTACTGCATCTCCATTACCTCCGGTTGTTGCACCCCTTGTTGTTCAACCTCCTGCTGTTGTTCAGCCACCCGGTGCTCCACAGATGGTTTTGTCTCCTACTGCGCAACCCACTCTAGGGTCGCAAGATTTGCTTCCAGCTGTGCCTCAAACTCCTTTGCCTTCTACTTCTGCATCTTCGACTCCTACTGCTCTTGTTCCTACACCTCTTTTGCCTCAAAATACTTATTCTCCTGTTCTTATGTCTGCTTCTTCTCCTACTGCTCGAAAACGAATGACTGAGACTGTTGCTAATCTGTTGTCTCCATTGTTTGGCCACTGAGTATGACCCCTGTTTCGGAACGTAAGCAGAGTCGTAGTCAGCTTCCTAGTTCCGAAGAGCGAGCAGTGTTGGATCTGTTGGCTCGTAGATGGATTTTAAATGCTTCCAGGTATAACTTGCCAGCAGTTATGGATGTTTTCTTTCAGTGGGAGCCGCCTAAGCTAAGGTATGTTTTTGATGTGATGTGTGCTTTTCTGAGGCAGGAATGGGAAGATAATGAGTTGGGTCCGATTCCGCAGGAAGTGCTTGATGTTCAGTCAGAATTTGCTACAGGGGTGATAGTGGAATCTGATGTTACTGATGCTGTAGAGACGATACTTGCCTTCAGAACTAGACTCCCGTCTCAGCCATTGTACGAACCTGATCCTTCTGTTAGGAGGAAAGTGAAGCAGTATCCTATGAGAGAGGTTCCCCCTGTATGGAGAGACGCAGTTCAGGCTGATGCCGTTTTGGGTATTGTGGCCGCACCGGCCCATTTTCAGCGAGTGTGGGTACATGTTCCTTGGAAGCGAGCAGAGGTCTTAGCTCTTAAGCAGACCTTACCTGACCCCCGTAAGAATCCTGCTGGTTATTACAAGGAGTTGTCTCAGACAGTTGAAGCATGTATTATGAATTTAGCTGACATCGATATGTTGATGGGTAATGTAGTCCCTCAACCTTTGTGGGCGAAGATTCATCATGAGAACCATGCGGCAGAATTAGGAGATACATGGGCTAATATTGTTGCTGCAGATGGTCGGCAGGTAGGTGGTGCTAAACCTGAACCTTTAGTTGCAGAATTACCAGGTAGGATTATTAATTTTATGAAAACTATAATGCCTCCTCTACGAGTGAATTGGGATAAGTTGGCAGCATGCAAACAAAAGAAAGATGAGAGTATGTCTGATTTCTTCACTAGGTTTGAGGAGACGTTTATCGATCATAGTGGTCAGGACATGAGTACAGAAGGTGGTCAAAGGTTGTTCGTGGACAAATTTGTTTTTAACTTGCTACCCGAACTTTGTAATAAGTTAAAAGGCTCTGAGAGTTCATGGGCTGTTTCTTCTTCGGCCCAGATATTGGCTACTGCACAATATTATGAGAATAGAGATAAATATGAGAAGGATAAAGTAGAGAAGAAAACTAAAGATCTAAAGACGAAAGTTCTTTTGCAGCAAGCTTATCCGCCTCGTACGAATCAGCCTCAGTTTCAGCAACCTCCACAGTTTCAGAGATTGTTACAGAGGCCTGAGCCTTATGCTCCGCGATTCTTTCCTGGTCCTAATCAGTGTGCCTATTGCAGAGAGGAAGGTAATTTCAAGAATAGTTGCCCGGCTTTGTTGCAGCGTGCGAATGGCACATTTGGTCAGAGAAGTCGTGGTTGTTTCCAGCAAGCTCCTAGGGGTAGGGGACGTGGTGTGTTACCCCAGAATGAGCGTTCCTCTTCCCTTCAGAATTCTGCGAATTATTTTGACAGACAGAATGTTCCGAGTGGTCAGTCTGCCCAGTACTATGTTGAGGATTACTGTGTTGAAGGTGAGAGTGCTGGTTATAATGATAGTTAGGACAGCCATGGGCAAAGAGAGGGAGAAGTGTCAGTTCCAGTAGACCAGAGTGGACCTTATGTTGAAGTGATTACATCAGGTGTGGCAGAACCTTTTCTTTTGGATACTGGTGCGACGAAGAGTTCTATCATGCACTCTAAACTTCCTGGCGCACCTTTGTCTGGCTTGACCAATGTTTCCGTAGGATTTTCAGGCGCCCCAGTTTGTAACCCGGTTTCTAATCCTTTGCCTCTTTCTATTTCTCCTTGTGAATTGGAAGCCCCCCTTATTCTAACGACTGGTTGTGGTGAGAATCTGTTGGGTTTGGACTTGCTGAAAAGATTGTAAGCGACATTACATTGTTCTCCTTCGGGAGTACATCTTACCTTGGGTAAGAAAGTGACTTCTCCGATGTATTTGTCTAAAGATTGCCTTCCACTGGAATTGCGTTCTCTTCCTGATACGCTTTGGGCTACGGGTCCCAATGATGTTGGTCTTTTGCAGATTCCACCTTATGTTGTTACCCTTAAGTCAAATGCTAGGCTACCTCGTATTCCCCAATATAAAATCTCAAGTGATGGCGAGAGAGCTCTTTTGGCGATCATTTATGATTTGATTGAGAAGGGTGTAATTGAAGAAACGAGAGGTAATGTGTGTAACAGTCCTGTTTTGCCTGTCCTTAAGCGTACTGATGCTTCTCAGCCACCTGTGTATCGGTTTGTGATCGATCTTTGAGAAGTGAATAAGATTGTTGTGCCACAGTTTCCTGTTGTCCCTGATATCACTGCTTTGTTGACTCTGATTCCCGCTTCGGCAGCCTGGTTTTCTGTCATCGACTTGAAGAATGCTTTCTTCAGTATTCCTATCGCTGAGGAGAGTAGAGATATTTTTGGATTCTATTTAGGAGGACGAAGTCTTCCGGTTTAAGAGAGCTCCTCAAGGTTATTGTGAAAGTCCCTCCATCTATAGTCAGGCGTTGAAAACTCAACGTGATGGTTTTGTATTGCCTTCTGGTGCTACTCTTATTCAGTATGTTGATGATCTACTGATTACTGCTGATGACGAAGAGATCTGTAAACAGGCTACTCTTTCTTTGTTACGATATTTGTCTGACCTTCATCATAAAGTGTCACCTTCAAAGTTACAGTATTGTCGCCAAGAAGTAACCTACTTAGGTCATCTCTTGTCGAAGGAGGGAAGAAGGTTGACCCTAGAACGAATTCAAGCGATTGCTCAAATGACTGTACCATCTACACAGAGAGAAGTGCGTGCTTTCTTGGGTATCACTTCGTATTGTCGGCAGTGGATTCTTAATTTTTCCCTGCTAGCGAAACCTCTTTTGGCACTGACTCTTAAAGATACTCCGCATCCTCTTCCTTGGTCTGATGAATGTCAGAAAAGTTTTTCTGAATTACGTGATGCATTGTGTTCGGCTCCGGTATTGGGTACCACGGACTACAGTAAGCCTTTCACGTTGTATGTCCACGAGAGAGAAGGTTTGCGTTGTCAGTTTTGACACAACCATTCGGAGATAAGCAGTGTCCATGTGCGTATTTCTCAGCGACGTTAGATCCGGTAGCTAGGGCGTTGCCGAGTTGTCTGAGAGCTACAGCGGCAGCGGTTGTTTCTATCCGACAGTCTGCTGGTTTGGTATTAGATAACACGTTGATTGTGATGTTCCCACATGCAGTGGATACCTTATTGAACAGGACCAAGACTCAGCACCTTACTAGTGCACGTCTGTCAGGTTATGAGTTGACTCTTTTGGCTAGCCATGTTCACATCAAAAGATGTAATGTGTTGAATCCAGCTACGTTGTTGCCGATCTCCACAGAGACGGATGCTCAAGAACAGCATCATTGCTTCCTTCGGACAGAGGAAGAAACGAAGGCTAGGATTGATCTTAAAGATACTCCTCTTGAGAATGTTGATGGTACTTTATGGGTAGATGGTTCGTGTTTTAAGTTTCCGAATGGTGAAACGACTGCGGCATATGCTGTCACGACTTTACATACAGTTGTTGAGACAGCACGCATAGCACAGAATTCTGCGCAAGCAGCAGAGTTGATTGCATTGACACGAGCGTGTGTATTGTCAGAGGGAAAGTGAGTGAATGTTTATACTGATAGCCAGTACGCATTTGGTAATGCTCACAGTTTTGGGCGTTTGTGGAGAGAACGAGGGTTCCTTACTTCCCATGGCACAAAAATTCAGCATGGGCAGTTAGTGAATGAACTTTTGGAATCTCTTACTCTCCCAAAGCAGATTGCAATTGTGAAGTGTAGTGCGCATAAGAAAGTTGTGGATGATGTAAGTTGAGGGAATGCGTTTGCGGATGACGTGGCGAAGGAAACGGCGAAAGACATGATGAGCCGTATGTATGTTGCAGGCCCTGCTAATTGGGTTATGGCTGGAGGAATGTGTGAAGACACATTGGAAAGTGTGAAGTTGATTCAGGCTGAAGCTACGGAGAAAGAATTAAGTACATGGATTGAGTTGTCGGAGCACCAGCGATGGTTGTTGCTTGATGCGTATGTGCTCCCAGTGGTTAGTATGGCTCATGGAATGGCTCACATTAGCTCAAAAGGAATATGCAAGTTGTTGGCTCCAGTATGGCAGAATGCTGGAATTCCTAAATGTGCTGAGAATGTGGTGAAGCACTGTATGATTTGCTTGATGCATAATCCTGGAAAGGGAACTCCAACTCCAGCTGGTCATTTTGCTCCTCCAAAGTATCAGTTTGAGGTGATACAGCTAGATTACATTCACATGGAGAGATGTAATAACTTGAAGTATGTCCTTGTGGTTGTTTGTGCCTTTTCCAGATGGATAGAGGCCTACCCCCTAAAGGATAATACTGCCTTATCTACAGCCAAGGTTTTGCTCAAAGAGTATTTCCCTAGATTTGGTTTGCCGAGAATTGTATGGTCGGACAATGGGAGTGAATTTGTGGGCCGAGTCATGAAGAAAGTGTGTGCGGGATTGGGTATCAATCAGAAGTTCCACGCAGCGAATCACCCCCAGTCTGCTGGACTTGTTGAATGTTACAATGGTACCTTGAAGCTGAAATTAGCTAAGGTACAAGCGAGCACTGGTCTTACATGGCCGGATGCCTTGCCGTTGGCTCTTTTGTCAACAAGGACGACAGTGCATTCTTGTGTGGGACTTAGCCCATACGAGCTACTACAGCTACTACAGATCCCGGACACTCCATCGAACCTGGCCAATATATTTTGATCAAGAATTTTCAGCGCACCAAGAACTTGGAACCGAGATGGACTGGTCCCTATTTGGTATTGCTGGTCACTAGAATTGCTGTTAGAGTAGCTGGTAAAAAGAATTGGGTGCATGCCACCCATACAAAAAAAGTTCCTTTGCCTTTACCGTATGATCAGTGGGTGAGGGATGGTATAGCTGACACAGATTGTGAGCGAGTCCCTAGATTCGTTCCATTTAGTGAAGCTCATTTGACATGGACTCGGTCAGAACGCGAGGATGATGATGCTCTGCAAGCTGCTGTGCCTCCTCATCTGAAGATTGATACCACCAATCCGGAACTCCTCTTTAAAGACCAGACTGTGCCTGATAAAGAGCGCTACGATTTTAGACCAAGAAAGCTTGCACATATGGACAAATAAATGTGAAGTTGGAATTTTTTAAAATAGCTAATTTACACCTTGTCAGATCAAGAAACTTTATTGCTTTTTCCTTTTTCGAGTCACCATCCGGACTCCGCTGCAGGGTCACGGTAAGAAGTTCTTAAGGGGTGAACCACGTATTGACACAAGGTCTGTGGTCCAGGGTCGTTAGTGCGATCTTGGCGCACACTTAAGTGAAGAAGGTAACGACCATGAGCAGCACGTTAGAGGATGGAGTTTTCTGAGTCTGACCAGAGTGTTAGGAAAGTGGATTCTAAAGTCCGAATGTGTATATTGGTTCGTAGCAAATGTTTTTTAATAATGTGTTTTCTAATGCTTTTGAATATTACGGTAGCTTGTGTGGGTTGGGTTTTCTATGTCACACAACAGACGCTTGCATCTACCTCCCAACCTACCCTTTCTTTTCCTACTGTTTTCCCACATGTGTTTCATACGTTGCCTGAACATGAACAGACACGAAGATTAGAATTTGTGAACAATTCGTTTATACAGATGTTACATCAGCATCAGCTAGTTATAAATACCACGAATTGTTGGGTGTGTTGGCTTATTCCACATACGACTGATAAGGGAATGCCATATTTGGTTTTGCCTTTTTCTTTTAATGGGTCTGTGTGTGCTTTACAGACTATGTTTATTTATGCGAATGAAGCATCTCCTATACGTTCCATCAAAGACAATGCGAGCAATAATGCCTTGATAAAGGGAATAGTAGATATGATCAGAGATATCGATACATATAATGCTATCCCTAAGGATGAAATGCAGCCTTATGTTGGTTGGAATTTGACCGGATATAGTACCAGCTTGGCTGAGAAGGAGAGACGAAAAAGGTCTCCCCCGATTTGGATCGTTCCCCACCGAGGTTATTTTTGTTTGCAAGGTACTGGTCGAAATCCGAAAGCTCAACTAGGGAAGAGTGTGTGTGATCACACCTATGTCTATACGTCCCAGAAATCTCCACCGTTCGTGCCAGCCAAAGGCACGTATTTTGTATGTTACGACAGAGCATATACATGGTTGCCTCCTGATTTCTCAGGTACATGTTATGTGGCGTTTTTGCTTCCCCCTACATATACTACGGTTCCGAATTACCACAAGACTAGATATGGTAGAGGTGTCTTCGATAAGGAAGATACTGCTGGTCAAGAAGCAGGAGATTTCTTCAAGGGTTTCCTGCCCTTTTGGGGTCCAATGATCAATAGTGGGCATATTCGACAGCTTGTCCGTGTTGTTGAAGCTACTATTAATGAGACAGCAGGTGCTATTAGTAATGTTACAGCTGAGCTTCAAGCGGACCGCCTTATGACGTTGCAGAACCGTGTAGTTCTAGATGTCATACTTGCAGATAGAGGTGGAGTATGCAAATTGGTCGGATCTAGTTGTTGTATTTACGTGCCAGATAATGCCCCTACAGTGTACCAAGCCATCTCTAGGTTACATAAGATCCCTGAGTCTATTCATGTGGACGAAGGAGATTGGTCATTGACGGGATGGTTTTGGGAAGTACTGTCTAAATGGGGATGGAAGATTTTGACATTCCTTGGCATGGTTTTGGCTATCCTCTTCTCTTGTTGTCTTTGTATCCAGTGTGGTCCCGCCATTTGTAGTCTTTGTGCTACAATGTGTGTGAGGAGACCCGTCCGGAGAGAAGTAGAGGATAATAGGATGATGTTACAGCTACACCTTGATGACCTGATGAGAATAGATATAGACCTGGATTCAGATTGACATGAGTTTAGGTCATTGCCTACGTAATGGCAAAAGGAAGGCCTGAGGTTCTGTAATTCTCAAACCTGACTCCATTTTGTTCGTGACTCCATTTTAGTCTTGCCCTCACGTAGGCCTGTGAAGTAGACCCAACAAACAAGTGGCCTGGCCTTCTGAGTTCGTGCATATATTAACTTGGGTTTTTCTGACTCTGAATGAACTGCAGAGAGACTGACCTTTTCACCTGAAACCGACCTTTTGCAAAACCAGTTTCACTAGCTGATCGTTGTCTGAAATTGGCAATCAATGTTCAGGAGATCGTTAACTTTTAATTTCCTTGCAGATGTCTTATCTCACTCAGCATCTAAATTGTTTCTTTTCTTACGACTTTTCATTTCATGGGGAATGCTTTTAATTATGGGTTTTGTCCGGCTTGCAAAGATCGAATTTGGGATAGTCCTAATAATTAACCTGTGGGTTGGAACGATGTAAAGTGAGCTTTTTGGAATGTGATGATGTATGTAAAATGTATTCTATTGGTCAGAATTTGTCGCAGTGGGTGTGCATTTATAATGAGTAAAATGTGTAAATAATGATGTCTTGCTCTATGAAAATTGAGCAGTTTCTTGAGTTGTACACCGTGTTGTATTGCTGGGATTTCTGCTACTAGCTGCAGCTAATAAATTTGATCTCTGACGCCACCTAGAAGTATTCCGTGTCTCTGTATACCAAGGCAAGGGAACCCAGAAGACTTCGGGCGTGTCCCTGGCGCCGCTGGGTACTTGAAATACCAGTTCTTCAGTGGTCCGTGGCTAATTAACAATGAGAGATGATTGGTCACAGCCAGGGCACAAGTCCTATAAAAAGAAGTGGGGGGACTGACAATATGCAAATGACCTCATGAGGTCAAGTGCTGAACGTGTCCCGGTGTCTGAAATTTACACCGGGACACGTTCAGCATATTTCTGTGGGGCCCAGCTTCTTGGTAAGGGGACGGCGTCCTCCCTGTGAAAAGAGTGGGGGGATGCTGTGTACCTGCATGTACCCCCGACTCGAGCCCTGGTCACAGCGGACTCTTAAGGATGATGCCACATTGGTAACTGTTAGGTATGTGCCACTTAATGCAATAACAGAGGTGTGCCCCACTAAAATAGACTGGACAACGATTAACAACCGTAAAAAAATAATAATAATTTCAAGCCAAATAAATAGGTTGATTTAAAGACGTATTTGGTCGCCATTCTGGTATCATAAATGCTCCTGAAACGATGTGTGAATAATTAGTTGCAGGGGTTAACAGTTGTTCAGATGTCTGGAATAGAATTTAAAAATCAACAGAACTTAAAATAAAGACATATTCAATCATTTCAGCAGGCTGCAAGAGGGAGTGGCATATAAGTAGAAAGAGGTGGAAGATTCAGGCGGTGGATGACGTGGGGAAGTGGAGTGTTTCCTCCACGAGGAAATGCCTGTTTGAACAGTGTCCAGGTGGGCATTGGAAGAGGGGCTACTGAACCATCCCCAGGTGGCCCATGAACAGCACAAACAGCCCAGTTTCCAACATTTGCCTCAAATCGTATACCTATGGAGAGCCTGAGAGGTGTTGATTGCCTTGTGTATACCTAGATTACAGTATTACAGTAGATAATAATAGCACACACATTCAATTTGTAATTAATCTTCTGCTCTATATTCTGTCACTGGTGGGTTGCATTCATGTTTGTATGTGGTAGCAGCTGCTGCTAACCTAGTTCAAGTCTCATTGAAAAACCATTGTAGTGGGATCACCTCTTAAGGTTGCTGATCCACATTCTCTTGTTAAACTTTTGGTGAGCTCAAACCGCAGCCTTTGTTAATATTCATAGTGTCAAACTCTGAATTCCAATTGTTGCCTGCTTCTCACGTTACACTCCCGAGATGAAAACACAAATTGGAGGATGAACACTCTATGTATCAATATAAGAAATGCAAGTTCTGCATTGTCCCTATTTGCTCATAGTAGACATGTTTCACTGAGGCGATGAGAGCTCACACTCAACTCTACATTTCTTGTCTAGGTGAAAGCATTTATAAAAACGTAGCATGTGCAACCAATGTGTTTTGTTCCTTTTCTTGGAACGTCCTCAGGGTATATATACAACCTATAAAAAAACATATATAGTTGCATATAAATCCTAGTAACTATCACCCAAGTTTCCATTTACAGATATATAAGTATCAAATATAATTGTAAGTTAGCAATTCATTCATGGAAGCTGAGAACACAGTACAATCAGTTTAAGGGCCCAATTACGAATTTGGCGGGGTAAGAGAGGGCCGCCCCACTCCCGCACCCCCAAACAGGGGTGCCACTCGCCCACCAAATTATGAGTATTATCGCAGTCTGGCGGGCGGGTGGCGTGGCGGTCCTAGCAGTAGGCAGCACGCAGACGAGAAGCTCATAGCAAAGACCCCATTCCACTACTCTGACCTAAAGAGCCAAGTCTTAACCGCTTTCCTAAAAAGAGGCTCTGAATCAATGTGGCAAAAGTTGCTTGGCAAGGAGTTCCACACTTAGGTGCACTCACATAAGCCAAAAATACACACTGACTAAAGGAAATAATATAGGCGCTCACACATAGAAGGCCATAAATGCATACATACAAAGAGATGAATATGCGCAGATTGTTTTGCAAAGGTGAAAAAGGCATGCAAACGGAGGGATGGAGAAGAAGTGGCGAAAGACGCTCTAGGAAGCCAGGCGATTGTATACTTTAGAAGATATAATCTTTTTATGAGCATTGCAGGAAGAATGTCACAATGTGAGGGAAGCAGGGGGTTAGCAGATGAGTGGATGAGGAGGGGCTGCGATGAGCGGAGGAGGTATGGATAGTTGAGTAATAAAGATCAAACTTTGGGACCCATAACCTTAACTAAGAAATTCCTACTAAAATAGAAATTTAGAAAGCCTATTAGTAATCCCTTTGCTCCCAGAGACTTCTAAGCTTTTCTTATTTGCCTTCTGGTGCCCTACATGCTGAGCAGCACACACTGCAGCCGCCTCCTCTGCAGTCCCCTAAGCCGAGGAGGAAGCATCGTGGCAGCTCACGTCTCAGAGGTGTGCCGCTGATTACTGAAACTGAGAATGGCAAATAAAGGCCTGCAGCCGCTATTGCTGGTACTCAGATAAAAAGAAAGTCATGGTAGGCACACAGCCGCTATAGTTAAAGCATGCCGCGCTGCAAAAAAAAAAGAAAGGATGGTGTGTGGCTGCTATAGTGAATGTGTGCCGCACTGCCAAAAATAAATAAAAATGTTAATTAAAAGATGCAAGTTGGGCGAGCAGCACATTTGTAACATATAGGGCATGGCTGCCATTACTAAAAAAAATATGAAACCGGCTGCTGTGCCAAAACCTAAAGCGCGGCACCCAGAGGGCGATAATGAGCAGACAGTCAGCAGAGGAAAAGCGGCACCACGACAGGAAAGCTTGTTATACCTGCATTAGTAGAAAGTCATTCCACAAAATAGTGCTCACAGACTGTAAATAAAACAGATGGAGTAACAACACAAGCAAAAGGGCCAGTCCTCATGGGATGTAACAAAAGTAGAAAAGGCGGTACTACGGAGGGACTACTAAGCCTATTGACAAATCAAAAGCAACCATTTGGAAAGGACAGTAACAGGAGCCAATTGAGATGATGGGCAGAAAATGGGTGGGGCTTCAAGTCCATACCTGAGGGCAAGACCTAAAAAAGAGCTTGTGGTCAAGGCTTGAATGTGATTTACTCCTTTTTCATGAAGTAATGGATGGACACCTAATGCCAAAGGCTATTCTGGACAAATTCGAGACTCCCGCAGAACAAGAGTTTGCGCAAATAGCCCTCAACATAACATCTGGATCCCCATTGGACCCTCTACCCCATAAAGTAGTAAAGGAGTTTGGGGCTGAATTCTTTCCTGTACTCCGTCAGCTATGCAATCAATCCCTCGGCACAGGTATTGTACCGAGAGAATGGAAACAGGCAGTTGTCACACCCCTGCTGAAAAAATCGAATTTGGACCCCAGCTGCCATAAGAATTACCGACCCATCTCGCTCCTGCCGTATCCAATTAAGATCATAGAACGGCTGGTCAGCAGGTCGTTGTCCCTCTTCCTGGAAAGTAATAACATCCTTGAAGAGGAGCAATTTGGGTTTAGACCAGCCCATGGGACCGAGTCAGCTTTTCTGATGGTCCTGGACAACCTGCGAATGAGGACGGACAAGGGAGAATCAGCAATTCTAATTTTGCTGAACCTGTCCGCCGCATTCGATACGGTGAGTCATGACATCCTGCTGACAAGGCTGAAAACTTTTGGAGTAGAGGGAGCGGCGCTCGACTGGCTTCGCTCTTACCTGACAGATAGATGGCAGGCAGTGACACTCCCTCCATACCAGTCTGAGTTTGCTATAGTTCCACATGGGGTCGCACAGGGGTCTGCGATCAGTCCGATTCTTTTTAATGTCTACATGCAACCCCTGATGGGCATCATCAAGGCTCACGGCATTAGCGTGATCAACTATGCAGATGACACGCAGCTGATGATCTCTCTTGATGGTGTCCATGCAGAATCACTTGAGACATTCCACACCTGCATGCTGGAAATGGCAACTTGGCTAAAAAGTAATTCACTACAGTTTAACAGTGGTAAAACTGAGATAATGCAATACAAAGTGGGAAGAATCGCCAGAAACCTGCCGGTTGACTTTTGGCCTCTGGATTCAGGTGAGTTACTGACACCAGTAAAAACAGTGCGGAATTTGGGGGTCAGATTTAATGACAAACTGAGTCTAGAGACCAACGTCAACAAACAGGTGAGCAGCTGCTTCGCCTTAATGCGAGGCCTTCGAAAGCTGCTGCCTCTCCTCCCAGCACAGACTAGAGCTACCGTAGTTAGGAGCACTATTCTCAGCCGCCTGGATTACTGTAACGCTCTGCTACTGGAATCTCCTGCATATTTGATTTCCAGACTCCAGAGCCTCCAGGCGGCGGCAGCAAAAATGGCACTCTCTCGAGGACGACGATCCTCCACCACCCTAGCACTGGCCGAACTACACTGGCTGCCCGTGCATCAGAGGATCTTTTTCAAATCTCTATGCACTGTCTTCAAGGCAGTACATGGACTGGGTCCTAAACCGCTACAAAACAAATTCAAATGGTGAGCCCACACGGACCCTTCGTTCCTCTTCCACTAATCTCATTAGCATACCTAGGATCAGGAAAGCTACTCATGGTGGCAGAGCCTTTAGCATAGCGGCAGCCCATATCTGGAATAGCCTTCCTATTGCAATCAGGAAAACAAGCGAACTGATGCCTTTCCGAAAAAAGGTAAAGACATGGCTCTTCCCCAAAGTCTAACTGCCCCAGGAGTAAATTGCTCACTTCCCCCATTCTGCCCCATGATGCTCACTTCTTAGTTGCACTTTCACAGCGCCAGGATGCCCGTAGGGTTGCAGCGCGCTTTAGAAATGGCTTAAAAAAATAAATAAATAAAGCTACAGCCTTCAAACAATAAGCAATCATGTCGCCCACTGTGCAATAATTGTGCTTCACCAGGAGACTGCATTATCAGAACCAATATATGGTGTAACAGTGTCAACAAATGAGTTGGGGACTCTCCGATTTGTGCCGTGTTGTGGACCTTCCTGCTGGGCTAATCTGTGCACTCTCTGGACCCTTTGCACCCCTTGGAACTACGACTCGCGGGTCCCGCATCGCGTAGGTAGCACTGCTGAGGCTTGTGGACTTGCTAGGGTGATTGGGGTCAGTGCAGGGCTGCTAGCAACAGCGCGGGGACTCCATTTCCCAGGAGTCCCTGCAGTGGCCAATTTGAAACACCTGGCCTGCTCTCCCTGCTGGCCCCGCCCCCAGAGCACCGGACCTCAGAAAAGCCCACCTTCAAGAACGACCGGCGGGACTCTCCGATTTGTGCCGTGTTGTGGACCTTCCTGCTGGGCTAATCTGTGCACCCTCTGGACCCTTTGCACCCCTTGGAACTACGACTCGTGGTACCCGCTTCGCGGGTCCCGCATCGCGGAGGTAGCTCTGCTGAGGCTTGTGGACTTGCTAGGGTGATTGGGGTCAGTGCAGGGCTGCGAGCAACAGCGCGGGGACTCCATTTCCCAGGAGTCCCTGCAGTGGCTAATTTGAAACACCTGGCCTGCTCTCCCTGCTGGCCCCGCCCCCAGAGCACCCGACCTCAGAAAAGCCCACCTTCAAGAACGACCGGCGGGACTCTCCGATTTGTGCCGTGTTGTGGACCTTCCTGCTGGGCTAATCTGTGCACCCTCTGGACCATTTGCACCCCTTGGAACTACGACTCGCGGTACACGCTTCGTGGGTCCCGCATCGCGGAGGTAGCTCTGCTGAGGCTTGTGGACTTGCTAGGGTGATTGGGGTCAGTGCAGGGCTGCGAGCAACAGCGCGGGGACTCCATTTCCCAGGAGTCCCTGCAGTGGCCAATTTGAAACACCTGGCCTGCTCTCCCTGCTGGCCCCGCCCCCAGAGCACCGGACCTCAGAAAAGCCCACCTTCAAGAACGACCGGCGGGACTCTCCGATTTGTGCCGTGTTGTGGACCTTCCTGCTGGGCTAATCTGTGCACCCTCTGGACCCTTTGCACCCCTTGGAACTACGACTCGCGGTACCCGCTTCGCGGGTCCCGCATCGCGGAGGTAGCTCTGCTGAGGCTTGTGGACTTGCTAGGGTGATTGGGGTCAGTGCAGGGCTGCGAGCAACAGCGCGGGGACTCCATTTCCCAGGAGTCCCTGCAGTGGCCAATTTGAAACACCTGGCCTGCTCTCCCTGCTGGACCCGCCCCCAGAGCATACCCCCTTTTTCTACTATTGAAATTAATGATGACAATAACATCAATGGGACATCAAACTGTTTAATAGACCTGAATTCCCCAATAGGGCTAGATGCACTCCCCAAACCTTCAATAAATACCTCATCTTCTGTACCCAGTTTTGGGGCGGAGGTGGGGGTATCTATGGAGACACAGCTACCGATAGTAGTTAGTGTACCCAAAGATAAGGCAACACCTAAAAAACACCAGGGACTATACCGTTCTCCACCTAGAAAAAGAAGGAGAAAGGCAGGGGCTAGAAAAGGGGGAAAAATCCTAAACACACCCTCGACATCATTGACTATAACACATAACACACCCAAAGTGGTTGAGAAAGATGCACTGAGAGGGCCCAAAACACAAAGTAGCATGTTTCCAGCAGTCCCGCCGCCTAAAGGGTTATTGGAGGATATTGAACACTTATAAAATCGCTCCTGTCGACACTCTTAGAGAGAGTAAAAAGGTTGGGAGAAAACATGGACCGTATCTCAAAAGCCTTAGATGCAATTAAAGCCCCAAAAGAAAACACCTCGCGAGAAATTTCCCCGACTATTAAACTCCCAAAACAGAAGACACCTAACCTACAAGCGTGTAACCCCACATCAGCAAAAAAGGCCCTACACAATCACCAGACCAGACCGGTGGCCACCTTAGATCCGCATAAAGAGAATGCTAAACCAGGCCCTACGAAACCCCAGGCTACTAATCCTTCTTTAATGAAGGTCCCAACTAAGAACTTGGATAAACCAAACTCCAGAAAGAACGTACAATTACCACCAGATTCATCAAACTATGTTATTATTCTGACTGGAGTTCCCCTAGTCCCAGTTGGAACTATTGAATCCAATATCAGTCTTAAAAATAAAACAATCCACTGGTTAAGGAAAAATAGACCCTTGCCACCACACCTTAATGGTGACATTATATCTGTAAGAAGGTGTAGCTGGGTGGGTATACGACCAAAGGATATTGAGGGGGAGGTGGTGATAGTAAATTTCAGGGACCACAGAGTTGTTACGTATATCAGTGATTGGTATCCAGGAAGCAAGGAGGGAACGGTATCCACCCGCAACCTGAGTTACTTTTACCCTGAGACACTGATGAAGCCTTCCGCCAACCCACCAACATCGGGCCTCTCTGATCCCCTGCAATTTTCCTATGGAAATCAGCATTATATTGCTCTAAAACACCATATGAGGAATTACGATACTTTGCAATTCCCATATGGAAACCACCATCATATCGCCCCTAGACAGCATACAAGTAATCCTGACCCCCTGCTATTCTCTTATGGAAACCAGCAGCATATTACACCTAGACAGTACACCAGCAACTTTATGTCTCTGCCCCCACAACAGTGCCCAGATAGGTTCTTCCGTCACATGGGCAGTGGTTACCATCCCACAAACCCAAATGAGTTATGGAACATTCCTTTACATAACCTATTTGAACCTCTTCGAGGCCTAGAAGCCAACGACTGACTCATTCTAACTAATTCCCAAAAAAGGAAAAAAGGAAGCATGCGCCACACCTCGAAAAATTGCGGGATAGCAGAAGAACTACTTCTTATCCCTTCTATTCCTCTGAGTAGATTACCTGAGCACCCACTAGACAAAGGGGGGGATTTCAGTGTACCCATACTAGAAGAGGGACATGCAATTACTGAGGTTAAACTAAATCATAATGAAGAAGTGAAGTTGATGGGTGGAAAAACTAAAGGAAAACACCCCACTATCCCTAAACGCACCAGCACACAAGATCATCAAGTAAGCGTAGTGTCCTGGAACGTGTGCAGATTAGTAAATAAGGTACAAGAAACAGTGTGAGCGAGTTTATTAAAAATATCGATATATTGTGCTTACAGGAAACTTGGGTCTTAACCGAATTACATTTAGATGGTTTCAGGACTTTCCATGTCCAAGCGGTATGTTCTAGTCATGGTAGGCATAAGGGTGGTTTATGTGTTTATGTTTCGAATCTCTTGAACGCTAGCATTGTCACCGGTAGCACAAATCCGCATTACTTCCAATTGGTCACTATATCACTAAACCCATTGAACATGCTTGTAGTGGTGAACTTTTATAATAATATTAAGAGTTCGGATTTCCAGGAAGTAATAACAAATTTGATATGTGCACTAAGGCCCACAAAAAGTGTAAAAGGAAAAGATCTAATATGGATCTGGGTAGGTGATTTTAATTTAAAGCTATGTGACAGTGAAACATGTGGGTTACAGGAATATGGGGAGGGGGAAACTGTGGACAGGAGTCATTTTCAACACAACGAGAAAGGGGAAATATTAAATAGTATTATGGCCAACCTCGACCTCGGTTTTGCAAACAGGCTGAGCTCCCCCAAGATGGAGTTCACCTCCACCCTTTTAGCAAGGGGGCTCCATTCGGTTATCGACTACATCATTATGCCAAATAGGTTTGCAGGCCGGGTGGTTGACTTTGAAATCCCTAATCCCTGGTAGCCGTGTTAGACAATCTTCGTGCGCGGGTCGACACAGGTCGGACAGCCTTTCTAGTGCTGCTCGACATGTTGGCCGCGTTCGACACGGTGTGCCACTCCACCCTTATCAGGAGACTGGAGGAGAGCGGTGTTACGGGGTTGGCCAGGGATTGGTTAGTTTCCTATCTTGATAACAGACAGCAGGTAGTGGCTCTGACGCCTTTTAAGTCGGATGTGAGGAAAGTTGGGCAGGGGGTACCACAGGGCTCGGCCATCAGCCCCATACTTTTCAACCTGTATCTCCGCCCTCTGATCCAACTGATAAAATCTTTCGGCATATCGGTGTTTAACTACGCCGACGACACTCAGTTGGTTTTCTCATTGGAGGGCAAAGATGCCGTCTCTTTAGAGACTTTCCACCGCTGCTTGACTGCCACTTCGAACTGGCTGCGTTCCAACTCCCTCCAGTTCATCGGATCTAAGACGGAGGTTCTCTACTGTTCCAATGATCGTGTACCACGCGCTCTACCGGATGAGTTCTGGCCTCCTTCTTTCTCTGGGACGGTGACGGCCGCAGAGTCTGCCCGCAATCTGGGGGTCATGTTTGGCCCCAACCTTCAACTGGATCTTTTTGTAAATAAGTCCGTGGCCACTTGCATGATGCTGCTTCGGATGCTGCGGAAGGTCCTACCACTTCTTCCAGCGCAGGCTAGGCCAGAGGTAGTGCGGGGTCTGATCCTAAGCAGATTGGACTATTGCAACGCACTACTTCTGGAGGCGCCTAAAATGCTGGTGGGCAGGTTGCAGCGGGTCCAGAACATGGCAGCCAAGCTGGCACTATCTCGACCACGCGCTGCCTCTTCTACTCTGGCATTACAAGATCTACATTGGCTGCCGGTTCACCAGCGGATCCTTTTCAAAGCATCCTGTCTTGTTTTTAGAGCTTTACATAGACAGGGCCCAGTGCTGTTACAGAACCTTTTCTCCTGGTATACCACATCTCGGAGCCTGCGCTCCTCGTCGGCGTACTTGGTGTTGTAGTGTAGTTCCTATTATCCCAATAGGCTCTGCGCATTGGAATAATACCTTCAATAGTATAGGCCTAGACCAGACGTTAACTAGGTCTTCTATTGTCGATATTAGACTTAAAGTTTTGGGTTTGCCAGCTAGCTCAGAGTTCACTAGAAACTTTCTCGAATAGGCAAGGAGGAGTTGAACCTCCCTGGATAGACAAGAAGGGATTTAGTTTCTGACAACCATAGAACATGACAACTTTGCTCTCCCCTAATCAAGAGTGTATCTCTAGAGTCGTGTGAAAACAAAAGACAACTTATTTTACTCAGTCAGTACGTGCATTCTTAGTCTCACCAGATTGTAGAGAAAAGGAAGAGACGGGCGTGTTCAATAAAAGATGTTATTTATTGATCAGTCTCTTTTCTCATACAAGAGAAATGGATCGATATTATCGCAATACTTATGGTTAAGAAAAAGTGCATACAATAAAAGCAGAAGTATAAAATAATACTGTAAAAACATTTATATGGTTTCTAAGCCATAAGGTGGTTTAAAATGGATAAAATAGATACATACACATATACATTTGACTAATCGTACTCAACTGGTGTTTCTAACTACGCCTACCACGGTGTACCTGACCTAAGCCTAATACGTGGGCGGGAATAGAAAGTAGCAGTTTAAGTTAAGTTTGTTTTGCCAAGTGACTGACTCAAGAATTCTCTGCAAGGGGTTATTCAGTTCTGTACCTTGAATCTAGGATGAATGAGGGATGGTATCTCTCGTCTCTGGTCTCGATATTCCAGGCTGCCTGCGAGGGCTACCCGGAAGCGCCAGAGCTGGATTTCTCGGCAGGAGAAAGCAGCATCTCGTTCTCAGCGCGTCAGGAAGGCGGGGCTGCGCTAGCGGGGTCTGCTCTGCTCTGGGCTTCGGCAAGTCTGGCTGCTCCGATCTCGTTACCACCGCGTGTGTTTGCTTAAGGCAATACCGGTAATATTTATACCTGTAAGGTGCCGAGATTGACGTAAGGATGGACATAGATACGTCAATAAGGATGTCATACGACTTGGTCGTTAGCACATTCTTTTGCTGAAGTTCTCGATGAAATCAAAACAATGGCCGCAGGGTTTTTCCCAGGTTGTCATAGGTTTGATTTGTTTTGAGAACTCCGTATGCCTTATCAGGGGCTGGAGGAATATCGCTTGTCTAATTAGATGGCAAGCGTTATGACCTAATCAGATAACACGTTCCTGTGCCGTAGTGTGGCTTAATCAGATAACGGTTTCTGCATCATGGGATGGCTGCTAGTTAACTTGTTAACCAGAACAGGGTCAGGAATAGGGGGATCGATACAGAACCTATAAGAATACATCACACCCACTCCACGCTAACTATGGCCATGTTTACGAATCTAGGCATAGTAAAACATACTGTAGAGTATCGTGTATACCTTACCACCCCAAAATACATATAATGCATTTCGAATAATGTAATGTAATAATGTAATATACGGAAAAAAATATTCACATGTACTATATGCACTCAAGCTGTAGAATAATGCTAAAGTAATCACGCATATGTATACATTATTGCTAATTGGTATATGAGAATTTACACATGAAATGGCTCTTAATACAGAAGAAAAAGGTTCGAGACCATTTCATCACAGAATAAAAATAATTATGAACATACCAGCGGGCAGCTAATGTCTATAAAGTTTCTAAAAATAGAAATTTTAGTTCTCTAAGAATAGTTCTTACTTTAAGCAGAAGGTAAGTGTCCCGAAAAATCGTAAAAATATTTTGGGGCTGCTGAAAAAATCGCTGTCCGTGAACTGGAGGGAAAATTGTTCATGTTATTTTGCTATTAAGTTGAAGGCCAAATTCAGGGTGTTGGGAACGCCGTGTGCTAGCTTGCTAAAAAGTCTCTATTTCTGCTCTGGTGAGAACATCATATCATTTAGACTGTCGAAAAAGCTGTCAACAGCTTCCTGGGAGAGTTCCACTAACTCGGAAAAAGGTGTAACCATGCATTCGTGCGCATGATTGTCTCCATTGACGTTTTAATTAGTATTGCTGACAGAAGGTCGTACCTGATCGATGCTGCTTTCATCTTGAACTCCACTACCCCTTAATCGTAGTGGTGAAGTTTCCACGAATGCCGTCATCAGGATTGGCAGCCGTTGAGGGCAGCACAAAGCATGAGCCTTTATCGGACCCAACAATGTTTCTGCATCCATAGGCGCATCCGATTGTAGCGTCAGACAGGTGTCCAACACGCATTCTTCTCCGCACAGCAGGCACCTTAATACAGGTAAAACACATCGATGCCACATTGGTCGAAATGAAAGAAACCAAGTCATGTTCAGGTCTCTAAGCCGGGATAGTCCCAGGATTTTTGATATCCGGTCCCGGTATCCAATGGCTCGGATTGTTTCTTCCCTTGTCGCAGGTGTTTTGTCTGTGACATGGTTTGCCATAACGAAATATTAGGACCAGGAATAGGATTTCTGCAATTAGTCCCAAAATGAGGGGAAGTCCGCCAAAAATCGAATGGACGAAATCTGGAAAAATACCCAGTATGGCTTTGAATGGTGTTAATGCCATCGAAAATACTGTCTTAAATACCTTTGAGACTCCACTGGTATCAGAAATATTTAAGATTTTATTCAGGATTTCCGCGAAATGTATGGGGGAATTAGTTGATAACAATGAGTGAATCTCTGCAGTCGTCCTTGCGACTAGGAGATCATACGTTTCTTTTGATGACGTGAGTCTGGTCGGCGTCTGAAGAAGCACTGTTTTCATTCTGCTTAAAGTATCTATTCGAATAGAAGTAATTTTCAAGTTAGGCCATGCCCTTGCCTCCCTGTCTGGAAAGGAGCTGGGGAACAATGAGTGTCCACAGCACATGACCTTCGCAGTCGTAGTTACGAGATAAGGAGTCCCGGGCATAAGACTACAACATCTGCGATCCACAATTAGAATGTAACTCCCGTTATAGAGTCTTTTAAGGAATCGTTCTATCTCTGTTGCAGGTGCGCCTAGCTGGTGACATGAAAGGTTATTTGAGTTCCCTTCACAGGCTCCATGCAAACTAATTCCATTACACAGAAGTGTACCGCTTAGTGACATCGCACAATTATTGCCCCTAAGAAACATTTTCTGTCCTTTATTACTGACACATGCATGTGAATAGGGCAAGTTCCATGTTGTCTTAATGTACCCTTTTCCCAATTTTTCGTACATGCCAGCCTGTATATATTTTTGGCAGTATTGAAACCTGAAGGTTGATATTGGAATATTAATTATCCCATGTATTATCTATTCACTGACAGGTCGTTCTGACATTGTCATTGGTAATCTCTCTAGTTTCTCAATGCTCAGGATTGTATAATCAGCACCCTTCTGTGCCATACTGATTTTTTTATCAGTAAGGTTAAAGATATTGAATAGTGACGTTGTGTTGATTAAACACCAAGGCACATAGCCTGAACGTAGATTTTGTAACGTACAGCCAAGCTGTACAATAGAACGCAATTGAGACTGACCGTGTTGTAACAACAGTAAGTCTTGCGATATTATGTCGATTGCTGAAGACACAATGCTGTCCAAAGAAAAAATTCTGGAGGACAGAGTCATTAACCCATTGTCCACTACAGAAAGTGATTTATCCAAATTAATACGGTCAATTTCCTGTATACTTTCTGCTGTCTCAATTTGAGTTACCTTCCAGGCCTCATTGTAAGCTGCATATACAGAGGCTGCTATGAAGCGTTTTTGACGCTGTTTGCGCGGTCCCATAATGAAATCACGCAAGTCAGCACCATCAGTAAGTAAAGTTAGGTGTTGCTTAATTTCTGTCAGTGTGGAAGTTTGTAGCCATTGAAGGCATAATTTGCCCACACTGTAGGTGGTTATTATCCCTGGGTGTTGTCTTTGGGAATATCTAGGGTCTGGCCTGGTCAATTTGAACCCCTGTTTTTTGTTCAGGAATCTGTCTTGACAGTTATTAGTATCTTTGGGCCAGATCAACCACTGTTTCCAATCAGGATATGTTCTGTTTTGGTTTAATATATAGTTTACGTCTATCTCTTCATCTGTAGAGCTATTGCTGTCCATTGTTGGCTTAGGAATAGACGGTTTATTTAAGTCTTTGATTTTGGCTAAGCCAAGACAGGTGGTTTGTTGAACAGTGTCATTTAAAAATATAATTTGTTCTGGGATCATGCAGGCTCTAAACAATGATTCTATACCTTGTACTTGCCATTCTTTTGTACCCCAAACACTTTTAACTTCAACATTTTTGTCCCAATAATCAAAACCAAAAGTATTCATTTGTTCAAAAAATGAGTCTGAATATATCAATTTCGTGTTTGTTAGCATGGTCTTTGTGCCTGTCTTATTTGACAATTTGAAATAAAATGTTTCAGCATTACTTGTGTTGAACCCTGAAAAGTATGAATATTTGTCGTAAAAGGTTCTTGAGCTTCCTTTTGGAGGGGTTGCACAATGTTCCCATTGATTATAATTTAAAACATTTCTAGGTTGTACAGATTTATGTAGAAAATGGTTACCATAATGGTTGTAACAGTACATACTATCATAATTAGTCGAACCCTGCAAATAATCATGTTTGGTAAATTTAGCAGACATCACTAAGTCAGACATCATATTATTTATACTTTCAAAGTCCCAATCATCAGCAAATGAGCTTGGTTTTACAAAGTCACTCAACGAGATCTTAATCTGGTGTGGATATTTCAGGATCTCAACCGGACCATAAATTTCGTAGTCAGTATTGTCCCATGCTACCCCACCCGGTATAGGATTGGCTGTGAAGTTGACTGAAGAAAGTTCTCTTTTCTCGACGTGTGAAGATGTGTGTGGCTTGAGGATCAAGTTGATTTTCTGACTTGCTGTGTCCATTTTAGCATATTTTCCCTCAATGGAGCATCCCAAAGTTAGTACCATGATGAGCCAAAGTATGAGGATAAATGCACCAAAGCCCACCCAAAATTCAATCCATGGAAAAATCAGATAGGTTTCTTTCAGTTGTTTCAAAAGTTCTTTAGCTTTATCTTTAAAGGTTTTTGTTGATGGCTGTGTTTTTGATTCACTTAGGTCTTCAGAGGAATCATCGAAGTTTATGAAGTAGCCGGATGCAGTTCTGTCAATTGTTCCAATTGCTTCAGGATTACTGTTTCTTGCATATTCGTTTGTTACTTCATTGTAGGTTGGTGTGTCTCTACTAAATGTTTTTATTTGGGTTTTCAGAGGTTTAAGTTCCAATGCATTGTTGCATAGTCCTTGTTGTTCTTCTGTAGGCGTTTCGAATGTGATTAGCCTCTTAGTTTGGACCTCTGTATTAGTAGCAAATCTTGGTGTTCTACTACTTATCGGGAGTCCACTTGGCCTACTGTTTGTTATCGGCCACATGATTGTGGTTTTACCAGGTCGATGGATACAACTCGGTTCTCCTTTTTACCAGCAAGCGGCGGTAGTACAACTGATCTTGTCCCGTTGATAGACAAGACAGGAACTGCTTTTCTGTAAGAAGGCCCAAATTCCTTCTTTACCGCGAACTTTTCTCTGACTAGATCCCCGACTTTTGGAATCCAGACAGGTCTTGCTGGGACAGGTGGTGGTTCTTCAGTGGTTGTTGGCTGCTGTTTCAACTTTATGTTGCTCAGGTCTTTTCTTGTTTTGTTTAAGTCCTGCAAAATAGCCAAACGATCTTTGATATCAAAGCTTTTTTCCTTTACCACTGAAGTCTGACTGTCAAGATCTAAGATTAACATCCTAGTTCCAAACAATAATTCGTACGGACTGAATCCCTTCAGAGAATTTCTTGGCAGGTTATTTACACTACGTTGGACACTTATTAGATGTTTGACCCACCCAGCTCCCGAACCTAATATCCTTTCTGTTATAGATAGCTTTATGCCTTGGTTTTTTCTTTACACCATCCCGTATCCCTCAGGAAGGAAGTGAGAAGAATCCCGCATCGCTATGCTCATTTGGCCGTGCTTCCCCACAAGCCTGAGGGCTAAAGTGAAAACATTGGTCAAACGTAGCATGCTCCTAGCGTATATGCCATTTAGACTCGCAAATCTTTGTATAACAGTCCAGACGTCAGCCGAATGCTGGGGATCTACATTATAAGTGGAAACTAGCCTGTATATGTTAATCGGACGCTTTGCTTTTTACTGTTGATCCTTTCTGGAGTGAAACGCCACGGTAGTATACCGTTTCTCTCGCCACTGCGATCTCTGTTGCAGTCCGGGCATTTTTTTACAAAAATGTGATGCTGCAGGCTTATGCCTGGCCACCAGTACACTGATTGTAGTTCTTCCAGAGAATCTTTTAGTTTGAGGTGTCTGAGACCCTCGCCCATATGTGCGTCTGCAATTAACAAAGTTTTCCTGTCCATGTTTGGAATTACTCTATCCCCCACTCCAGGGATTCGAGCAAAAGGGACGGAGTTTGCATCGATTATGTATGTATACTTGAGTGGATAGTTGATCGGTAGCGCTGAGCAGTCGCCTTTTGATGACGTTTTCACCGCCAGCACTGTTTCACCGTCAATGTATTTCATTGTACGCTTTTTTCTAGCTACGGAAGCCGATTTAGTTGCTACCGCTGTGGCTGTCTTAGCCAATGAATTCCCTGCAACGTGAACGCCATCACGCTGATGACTCAGTGAGTGTGTCACGTGAGTCTTTGGTAGTTCTTTTTGTAACAGAACTATTTGTTCCCAAAGCAGTTTTTGCTTTATTGTTGCACCTGTGTCATCTTTGTAACCGTTTTGAATCCATTTCTGCAAATCGTTGTTATATGATTTGACGCAGTAATATGAATCGGACACTATAAGTGTCGGGAATTCGCGATCTGCATTATCTAGCGCCATTTTCAATGCTATTATTTCAGTCTGTTGTTCTGAATTAGTTTCTACTGAGTGTGTTTTTGTTAATAGAGGTCTTAGTTTACCTCCGCGCCACACTTCTTTTGTAATCTCACATGTGGGGTTGTATGCTTGTTCTCCCCAAACGGAGGGTTGAGCATGTCCGTCTGTATAGATTACACAAGCGTACTGTCGTAAGGGCAGAATGTCGATTGGCAGAGGGAATGTTCTTTCATATCCTAGATTTTTCAATTCTTTTAATTCTGGATCAAAGTAGTATTTTACTTTGTCCGTTGTAATTGAATTCACCCATTGTATCCATTCCGGATTCAATGCTGTTGTTGGTAAATTACACGGTGTTGTTAATGCCTCAAAGGCTGATTCTGCTGTTCTGACTGTGATGTGTCTACCGTCAGCTTTATCTTTTTCTCTAGCTATTGCGGTTTGAACTGCATGAACAATGTTTTCTTTAATGCTGAATTTCTTTTCAGCTTCTGTGTACAAGTGTGATTTGAATGCAATTGGTACCTTTTCTCCCTCGTTAGAGGTCAGGTATGTGAATCCGCATCTTCCTGGGATGACTCGAATCACAAGATTGCGTGTGTTATCACATGTTTCTAATTTTGTTTTAATTAACATGTCTGTTTGTAAGGATCTCAAAATTTCTGTGTGTTTTTGAGTCCAATTTGTTCTTTTAAAATCTGGTTTTATTAGATCATAAAGGGGCTTGACCCTTTCTGCGTAATTTGCAATGTATGTTCTTCCAAAATTTAGGAAGCCTAGAATTGACTGTAAGTTTTTTAGTGTTCTAGGTGCTTGGAGTACGGCACATTTCTCTAGGAAATTGTCAGCCAGGCTTTTGCCTTCACTTGATAATTCATATCCTAAGAACAGGACTGTTAGATGGGCAATTCTAGATTTTTTAAAGTTGAATTTGTAACCCTCTGCTGCGAACCCAAGTATTATGGTGTTCACTCTCTTCAAATGAGTATCCAAGTCATCATCTGTTAGGTATATGTCGTCGACATACGATAATGCTTCGTCATCATATGTTTGTAGTAACTCTGTTACTCTTGCTGAGAATAATCCTGGGCTGTTCTTGAACCCTTGGGGTAACCGACAGAATTGTTTTTGAGCGCCATTTATTGAGAACGCGGACAAATATCTGCTCTCTGGTGCTATATTTTGACAAAAGAATCCATTAGAGATGTCTAATGTTGTTTTGTATTTTTTGCGCACTATGTTATTCATTAGCGCTGCATTATGCGAGTTTTGCACTGCAAAGGTTTTGCAACATGAGTTAAGGTGTCTGTAATCCAAAACTAGACGATATGAATTGTCTGGTTTGGAGACAGGAAACAAAGGGTTGTTCATTTGTGAGGTGCAAGTTTCAATCACCCCCTGGTATTCTAATTGGTCTAGTATTTCTTTTACCTGTTTTTTAGCTTCTTGCTTAATTGGGTACTGTCTTTGTGCAGTAGGTTGTGATTTTAACTGGATTTTGTGAGGAGGAAAGTCCTCATCCCATCCTACGTGATTTTTATATAAAGCAGGAGCTTGAGCTACTGCCCACTTTCTGGCAAGTGTGTATTTTTTATGAATTGGGATATGATTTGAGAAGGCAGGCATAATTATTTCTTCGCCATGAGGGCAGTCCCTGACAAACTCTGGTGGCCAGTCTTTTTCAGCTAGAAGGATGTCATAGCCCTTGGAGAGATTATCCCAAAATAGTCCCCTTATTTTTCTAGTCTTATCCCCTTCTATACGTAAAGTTATTTCATATATTTTGTGAGGTTTGCTAACTCTGGTGTCTGCAGTTTCCACTTGAAGATATTCATTCGTGTCCACTGTCTCCAGATGATTCATAAGGACTTTGCGAGCTATGCTCACTTCTGCTGCGCTGTCTAGCATTGTCTGAGCCCATTCTCCGTTTTTCAGTTGTGTCCTCAGTATTCTCGGCATTGTTAACTACTTTAATACTGGCTACCTTCTTTTTTGGAAATTGTAATTTCTTATTTGGATGAGCAGGTTCCTTGTCTTTGGACTTGACGTACCCTTCCCTGGGTTCCGATCGTCCTCTTCCTTCCGATTTCTGCGAGGAAGTCTGAAAAGATTGAGAGGGACGTGTATCAAAATCTTGATATCTATCCGGTTTCTTTATATTATCCCTATTTCTAAGGTTGTATTTTTTCACAGAGGGCTCACTTTGGGGAGACTTGGGTCCTTGGTCCGGAGATCTTTCTCTCCGCCGAGGAGACCTTCCTCTGGACTGGAATCTCTTTTCTTTTGGATTGGATTGTTTGTTTCCATCCCAGTTCTTCTTTTGACTGTTTAGATGATTTTTAATAAATATTTTTTCAGGACTTTCAATCAGTTGGGGTTTTACTGGTATTCCACCTAAACTATCTCTACCTAGTTCCTCATAGGATTTTTCTATAATTCTGGCAATTTCAGCTGGTTGGTCTGCTATATCTGTTTCTTTTAACCTTTTGCTTCTCCCTTTATATTGGCTAGTAATATAGCCGAGACCTGCTTGAAGTCTTTCAGTAATTTCATACCAAGAGTTAAAGCGGGTTCTGGACCGTATTCGTCTTGAATTTGTTTTAGCACATCTGGTATTACCGAAATGGATGGAACACCATGCGTTTTTGTGTAGATGGAAGCAAAGACTGTACCCCAAGTGTCACAGTCCTCCACGTGTGGTGCGATTCCCATTGGAAGACAGATAGTCAGAATCCTGTGTTTATCCACAGGGGTGGTGTCTGGAAACACCGCCTCCATTTGGGTGATTTTTTGTGCTAACCAGAATGGTATTTGTTCCCTTTTAGCTGGTACTTTACCTAGGCAGGACTGTATGTTCTGTGGTGTAATTTTATTTGTGTTCCCCTGATGAGGGGTCAGCTGTGGAATTTTAATTGCTGGTTGGATTGTTGAAGTCCGCATTACATATTGGACTAATTGTCTATGTACTTTTATTAATTGTTTTAGTTGTATTAGAAGATCTGCTGCAGACATTCTTTCGATGTCTGGATGTGGTGTGTATCCGGCTAGGACCGGCCACGTTGCTCCTGGTCTACCTAATGGACCGAGCCTGGTGATGTGATTGTTGTGTTTTAGGGCGCCATTAAACAAGAGCAGGTGCTCTTGAAATTTAAGTGGTACTTCCACCTCCTCGAAAGGAGTGTACTCTTCAGGAGGTTCCTCTGTTTTGTAATGGTGGAAGTGCTTTGTTACAGCGTTTGCTGCTGGAAAGTTTATCCATGAATAGAATACCTCTGTCTGCCGATATTCGTGTGCCTCTATTACGAATATGACTGTGCCACCTCTAGGTGTCAGTCCATTTTCTATAAGTTTTAAAGTTATAGATTTCCTTATGTTGACCGGGATGAGTATTAAATCCGGGTCTGCTTCTTGCATAGTATTATCAGCTGCTACGAGTTCAGCTGCTACTCTAGCTATCTCTCTTTCTTCTTCAGTGTCTGACATTCTACTGTCAGGAAGGTTATTTTGTTTGTTTGCCGATCAGGTTTCTTATGGGAACAAAGATTAGTTGCACAATATTTTGGAACAGTGTATCCTTCAACGTTGACTATACCAAGAACCATACATAGGAGATTCCTCCTGCGAGGTTTGGTGGATATGACCTTTCACCCACTCCAGACGTCTTTGGAGTATTATGGGAAAAAAGGGGTCTGAGTGAAAAAGCACGACTGAGTTACTCTAATGTCTTGCGTTAGTTTTATCGCCTTTCCAAACGTTGGGCGCCATGTAGTGTAGTTCCTATTATCCCAATAGGCTCTGCGCATTGGAATAATACCTTCAATAGTATAGGCCTAGACCAGACGTTAACTAGGTCTTCTATTGTCGATATTAGACTTAAAGTTTTGGGTTTGCCAGCTAGCTCAGAGTTCACTAGAAACTTTCTCGAATAGGCAAGGAGGAGTTGAACCTCCCTGGATAGACAAGAAGGGATTTAGTTTCTGACAACCATAGAACATGACAACTTTGCTCTCCCCTAATCAAGAGTGTATCTCTAGAGTCGTGTGAAAACAAAAGACAACTTATTTTACTCAGTCAGTACGTGCATTCTTAGTCTCACCAGATTGTAGAGAAAAGGAAGAGACGGGCGTGTTCAATAAAAGATGTTATTTATTGATCAGTCTCTTTTCTCATACAAGAGAAATGGATCGATATTATCGCAATACTTATGGTTAAGTAAAGTGCATACAATAAAAGCAGAAGTATAAAATAATACTGTAAAAACATTTATATGGTTTCTAAGCCATAAGGTGGTTTAAAATGGATAAAATAGATACATACACATATACATTTGACTAATCGTACTCAACTGGTGTTTCTAACTACGCCTACCCCGGTGTACCTGACCTAAGCCTAATACGTGGGCGGGAATAGAAAGTAGCAGTTTAAGTTAAGTTTGTTTTGCCAAGTGACTGACTCAAGAATTCTCTGCAAGGGGTTATTCAGTTCTGTACCTTGAATCTAGGATGAATGAGGGATGGTATCTCTCGTCTCTGGTCTCGATATTCCAGGCTGCCTGCGAGGGCTACCCGGAAGCGCCGGAGCTGGATTTCTCGGCAGGAGAAAGCAGCGTCTCGTTCTCAGCGCGTCAGGAAGGCGGGGCTGCGCCAGCGGGGTCTGCTCTGCTCTGGGCTTCGGCAAGTCTGGCTGCTCCGATCTCGTCACCACCGCGTGTGTTTGCTTAAGGCAATACCGGTAATATTTATACCTGTAAGGTGCCGAGATTGACGTAAGGATGGACATAGATACGTCAATAAGGATGTCATACGACTTGGTCGTTAGCACATTCTTTTGCTGAAGTCTCGATGAAATCAAAACAATGGCCGCAGGGTTTTTCCCAGGTTGTCATAGGTTTGATTTGTTTTGAGAACTCCGTATGCCTTATCAGGGGCTGGAGGAATATCGCTTGTCTAATTAGATGGCAAGCGTTATGACCTAATCAGATAACACGTTCCTGTGCCGTAGTGTGGCTTAATCAGATAACGGTTTCTGCATCATGGGATGGCTGCTAGTTAACTTGTTAACCAGAACAGGGTCAGGAATAGGGGGATCGATACAGAACCTATAAGAATACATCACAGTTTCAGTTCCTAGAGTGCAGAGAGTAAGGATGGGTGGACGGTCGTTTAGTTTTGCGGCCGCCAGACTCTGGAACTCTCTCCCGCTCTCGTTAAGAAGCCAGGGTGAATTCCTAGCCTTTAAAAAAGGGCTGAAAACCCATCTGTTTCCCAGAATAGCCTAACTTTGCATCTGTTTTTTAGAGCAGCCTACTTCCGCTTCGATAGTTGTGGCTTATCTAGTCAAAGCGCCAGGATGCCCTTTGGGTGACAGATTAGCGCTATATAAGTATGCCAAATAAATAATAATAAATAAATAAAATAATATTGGTCTGAGTGACCACCTACCCCTGAAGGTGGTTGTTAGCGCCCTGGGAAGAAAAAACTCCCTCAATATTGAGACCCTGGCATGGTCACAAGATCTTGTAATTGCACGGCAGAATGGTATTGCCTTGAAATGGAGCTCGGCAGACCCAATGAAAATTATTAAGAAAATAGTGGAAAAAGCCTCGCAGCCAATTATATTATGTTTAGAGGAAAAGTCATCAAATGGCGAAATTTTGGAGGCTTTTAATAATATCACCACTATCACACAGAGTCTGTTAACCCGGACCCTCCCTAAAAAAAGTAACAAAGCTAAGGGATGGTTCGATTCGGAATGTACTAAGACTCATAAGGCCCTTAAATGAGCTCTGAGTAACAAACCACGGGACCACGAGGCAATAAGGGTATATAGGAAGGCATATAATTTAGCTAGGCTCCAACGTAAGAAAACAATTAAAGACAAAGCCTGGCAGGATTTAATGAAGGCAGCAGAGAGCAAAGATGTTAAATTATTTTGGCAGGTGGTTAATACTCCTTTCCTTAATAATAAAGACACGGCCAGGATGGAAATAGCTATTGGCCAAAAAGCCTGGATAGAATTCTTCTCAAATGTTTATAGTAGTAGCCAAGAAGAGCCGCAAGCAGTGAGTAATTTTGTTCCCATACCTATTGAGTTCACCCTTGAAGAGGTACAAATAGCTATAAGCCAAACTCAGAATAATAACGCCCCTGGACCAGATGGGATCCCTAGCGATCTGTATAAGATGAACACAGACTTATGGGCCCCACTGTGCTCGCGTGTCTTGGGCGCTTGTTGTGCCGAAGGCTTAATTAAAACGTGGGCAGAATCAGTGATAATTCCCATTTATAAAAAGGGCGATAGGGAAAGCCCAACAAACTATAGACCTATATCTCTCTTAGATTCATTAATGAAAATCGCAGGGAGAGTGGTCTTGTCTAAAATACAGACGTGGGCCGAGGAACATGACATTTTAACTCCCGTACAATATGGGTTTCGCCCAGGGATGGGTACGGTCGAGCAGATTTTAAACTTTGTATTACTACAGGGGAAGTACACCAGGGCCAAAGATGGTTGTTTATATGCAATATTCGTCGACCTCTCCTCGGCCTTTGATTGTGTAATACATACAAAAGTGTGGGAAACACTGGAGGAGATGAAGCTTGACCCAGCTATAGTTCTCTTTTTAAGACAACTATACTCCAATTCAACTGCCAAAGTAAGACTTGGATCGGGAGGGGAGTGCACAGGGTCTTTTCGTATACAGAAGGGGGTGAGACACGGCTGTGTGCTGGCCCCACTCCTCTTCTCACTATATACGAATAGTCTGGAGAAAGAACTGAGGGCAAACGATATAGATTCTCCGAGGTACGGCAATAGGGAGATAGTTTCCCTATTGTACGCGGACGACGCAGTCCTAATGGCTAGGACTAAGGTGGGTGCACAAAAGGCCTTAACCAAATATGTAGAATTTATGGAGGCCAGAGGACTTAGAGTTAACGCCAAAAAGTCCTTTGTGATGTGCAGTGGCAAAGGGAGTGCCAGGTGTAAACAGCTTACAGTGGCAGGCCTCCAAGTCGAACACACTAACACATTCCCATATTTGGGGGTTGTAATCGAAAGATCTGGCACCTGGGGGCCAGAAGTGAAAAATAGGACCGTAGCCTTCAAGCGATCAGTCGCGGCTGTACTAAATTTCTCAAGTAAACTGGGTAAGCGACAGCCCGAAATCATGCTCAGTATCTACATAGCAAAATGCAGAAGCATTGCTCTGTATGGTGCAGGGGTTTGGGGGTATCATGATGTAACATCACTTCAAATTGTAGAAAATAATTTTTTTAGATCCCTTCTGTCCCTCCCGAAGGGTATATCTGTCTACAATTGCCACGCGGAATTAGGTATGGACCATTTAACCGACCTGATTAGAATTCAACCAATTTTGCTATGGCGCAGAGTTTAGGCGACACAAGAACTCGCCCTAAACCAAGAAATTATTAGAGACGTTATGGCCCTTGAAAATGCAAAGCGTATTAAATGCCTTGAGTATGTCAGGAGGGTTTTAAATGACATACAAAGGCCAGAATGGTATAGCAACCCTAAATTAATCGGGGAAATCCCAAAGAAAGTTCTAAAACAATTGTGTCTGGAGCACTTTAACATAAAAAGATTGGGAGGGGAGGTCACAAAGAAAACCGTGCTGGAGCATCAATCGTTGTTGATCTCCCACAAAATACAACCTTACCTAAACCTTGTGACTCTAGGGTTTGATCGTTTTATTTTGACCAGATTTAGGTTTAACCTGTTCCACCACTTAGTGACTTTTCCAGCTAAGAATGACTTGACTGGCACAGAATTCTGTCTGTATGCCCATGTGACAATATGTCACCTCAAACCACATTCCATCTGGTCTTGTTTTGCAAGCTGTACAAAAAAGAACGCTGTAGATGGATCAAACAATACTTGAGAGATGGTGCCTGGCGGCAATGCAGGCCTGCGTATTTGAATCTGCAGCAATTGGGGAATCCTTTATGTATAATGACTATGACCATGTTTCTAAAAAGTGTTTTAAAATCACGGAACTTATTATGAATCTCAATTTATTCGATAGTGTCACTGTAATGGTTTAATACATTTTTAAACTAAAATGTTATTTATTGTTGTTTAATTGTATGGATGTAGTTTTGTATGTACTTGCTTTTATGATTTTTCTAAATGGTGAAAATCGAATAAAGCTTATTGAAACTGAAACTGAGTTGGTAGGACTTAGCAGAGGGGTGCTTCCCAGCATGTACAGATATCTCCGTCAATGGGTTGCTTTACCCTTCCTCTCTACTCCACTCGTAAAGCAGCAATCATCTTTGTTATTAATAGTAGGTTTCAACTCCATCTTAAACTCACCCAAATGTTATTGTAAAAACCCTAATTTAGGGGATTTACACGTTGTGATGTTGGACAAAGGTTTGTGTACATATACCTGGAAGGCTCCTGCTAGGTATGCAGCCATGATACACCTTGAAAGGTTGAAGGAGGTGGTGGAGATCTCCAAACCCCATTTCTGAAATGATCTCAGATCATTTTTCACTGGTGAAATTGATTCATTGTGCTTTGTTTTGCACTATTGCGCACTCTTTGCAGACATTTCCAAAGGGGTTCATCCCATCTACCTTGTAACGTGAACTACGAACCCGGTTTTTACCAAAGTTATTGATCTTTTTTGCTTAGAAATGCACCAATGTTTCAAAACTTCAATTGTGCGAACAATCTTGCATATTATCCATGCCACGACAGGGCACATATGGTGATGTTCGAATATCACCATTATCTTTTACTTGAAAATCTGAGACATATGGCGATATTGCACAATATAAAGATAGGTAACATGATATTATTTCCACTGAACTGATCAACATGCAAATAAGAGGCTAAGAACTGTGAAACATGCTCTCCATTTGGTCACACAATGTTGACAACTGAACTGAATCCTTCTGAGAAGCACAGGTGCCAAAATACATGCCAGTGTCGCGTCACCGGCAGTGACCTTCCGCGCCCCATTTGTAGGAAGTCTGGAGATGACACAGCCTCTTCTAATCGCCGCTTCTGTCTGGCAGAATACCAGCAGGGGGTGCGCAGCCATAGTCTCCAGGTGATTTATGCCCGGGGCGCTGTCTCCAGCCTTCGTGACCCGCGAGAGCTCCGTCATTGGCCGCGAGTAACCCCGCCCATCCCCTGGCTCCTCCCACAGCTCGCTCAGGCCACGCCCCTCCGTGCTCTGTCGCTCGAGAGCGGAGGAGGCAGCGCGGGCCAGGCTCTGTCAGCGCCAGCAGCGGGACCGCCACAGCTGCACGCGCCTCCCCCCCACCAAGCTCCGGCGTCATCCCGGGCCCCCAGGTACATCCACCCGATCCCCGGTAGCCCTGTGTGCGCCGCGTTCTCCCCAGTACTATGAGGATAAGTCGTCATGAGGCTGTGCACAGCGCGCCGCTTCTTCTGGCTGTAGCCGCTGTTGCTTTATTTTGTTGTGTGTTCCCGGGGGCAGGGCAGCTCGTTTCCACTGTACTTTTGTTGGTCTCCCAGTCACTAAATGGCTGAGACACTCTTTGACTCTGGAAATGGGGAGAGTCTCCAGCGTGGCAGGGGCAGAGCATGATGGCTGCAGTGCCCTGTAATTACTACTCCAGTAGCAGGCAGAGGCGCAACTAGAGCCACATTCCGGGAAGCTGCCTCATCCCGGGCTGACACACACGGAGGGGGGGGGGGGGGGGGGTTGCGCGCCTGGCCAGAGGTGTCGTGTTCTTTGCTTGCTCCGGGGTCATAGCTGCCCTGCTGAGCCGTGGCTTCCGACACGGAGACCCGTCATGTGTTGTCAGTGGCTCTGTCCAGATGGACCCCAGCCACTGCCAGCCCCTCCTACTATTGCAACACTCCCCCGTCTGCCGTCCGCGAGCCCGGGCTGCACCGGGGCTGCAGGGAGGAGGCGCGCGTGCAGGGCAGGATGCGTCCGGCGTCTCTCTGGTGTGTTCAAGTCGGTAGTAAAGAACTGTGTTGTAAACTAAGAACCCCGTTAGGTATTAGCAGGTTTGCCACTGATGCTCGCTGTTTACTGGGCTCTGACTGGTCTGATAGTTCTATTTTTTGGATGGTGTGTGACCTCACAGACGCAGGATGCCACATTGTTACTCTATCGATTCAGCTTTCTAGTAACACTCTGTGTCCGTTTTCAGTTCACAGCTACTACTGTTTAAATCCAGGAATAGATATTTTGAAACCACTCCCCAGAGAGCGGCCTCCACGTATTCGTGTAAAAAGCATTTTATGGAGATACGAACTATAGTGCACTGTGCTCAGCAGGGTGGCAATGCACCCCGATGTGCTACTTATCCTTGGGGTGGGCAGTGGGCCCAGGCACCTGCAAGGGCGGGAGGTAGTTGGGCTTCTGAAGAGTAGAGGTTGGCGAGTCAAAAATTTAGAAGGATAGCAGATCCGAGCCAAGGATCTATCTTGCCCTTAGAACCTATGCACGAGCCAAGCCTTACAAATATTTAGGATCTACATCATACAACAAACATCGTGTGAAAATATGATAGTCTTTAACTTTAAAAATATATATATATTTCTGTAACACGCAGAAACATTTGACTTTAATACATAATATTATTTTTGTTCTGCGCACTCCATGAACTCGTGTATTAGAGGGTGCTCTCATATGCGATAACGTAGAAAAAGGAGGCTCTATAACATTAAATATTTGCTTAGGATTACACAATTTGGTCAGGTGGTGAAGCCAGGATTGGTCCCAATTTTTCTGGTTTCACATTTTTCAATTTACCCACTAGATGGTTACCTCTTGTCTCCTTTTAACACCAAAGGGTAATGCTTTGTTGTTTAATTCTATGCACATGATGGTAGAGCACAGGCAGCAGACAGAGGCCACACCATAGATAGTCTCGTTTCGGGGTCGAGGGTCAAGGAGGACCTCGTGCTGAGCCAGACCTCTGGCAAAAGCCTGCCTTAAGCGTCTCTCTCCTATCTATCAGAGAGTTCAGCAGATAGCATCCGCTCCCATGTATGAGGCCTGCTTCTGTGTGACCTGACTCTTCTGTTCTTGGCAGGGTCTGGAATCTGGATGGTAAAGTGTAAGGACACCTAACTCAGCCAAGGTGGTCCTCCCCACTATCTCCAGGCTCACTATTGGCAGGGATGTCAGATCCTGTGCCTGATATTAAGGGACTGAGGAATAATATGCTAAGGTTGAGTGTGTTTCTGTCTCGTGTCTCTCTCCTCTTCTCACTCTTACAATTGTTTCGGGCTGGCTGAGATCTTGGGTCTGGCTGGAGCCACTACCCAAGATGGCAATATACGACCATGTTACACATATTACGTGTTACGTATTTTGGGGTTAGTTGAATTGAAAAGGGGGTTTGTTGAAGCTGTTATTGTAAAGGTGCCAGTAGAAATATATGATCCAGTGTCTGCGACATTTAACACATACTTATGGATCGCCGCACAATAAGCAGCATCATTTCCAGATATACATATAATTATATAAATTCAATATAAAAGTTGTTTCTAGCTCAGTACATCAAAGTAATACTTAGAATGTGCCAAGTAATACCACAGAATTAGATTTTTCTTGCCATTCATTATATTTCTCCCATGCCACATAATCCTAGTGGCCGTGACAATGGCTGTCATTATGACGACACCCTATGTGGAGTTTTATAACTCTACATTTTATGTAATAAATGCAAATGCATTACTCGCAACCCTTTTGTTGGAGATCTTTGTTTATTTTCCAAAACTGACCTGCGAGGGGAAAATTTTTCTTCAAGGTCAGTACTGAAATCCTTTGGAATCTTGGGAAGGGGGAAATATTCAGGTATGGTGTGCTAGAACCAAACCACTGGTACAGCCTACACCCTTTCCCATCTGATTTTGATCACCAGTTGGAAGACAAGTTTATGTTTTTTTTTGTAAAGCGCATGGCTACCTGAAGGCTTCCCCGCCTGGTGAGTACTGTGCTGAGAGTAGGGCCTCTGGCACATGAACAGGGAAACAGCCCTGTCTTATTTCTTCCTGAAGGAAAGTTCATTTTCTAGTGCTCTGAGACTGGGTGAAAGATCGTTCAACAACTTCAGTACTGCGTGTGCAAACTATCTTCCTGCCCATCTCATCCTTTTTACCCTGGTTGTCCTGAGCAAATGAAGATTCGAGGATCTCTGGTGTCTTGTTGGAACATAAATAGTTACCAACTCTCTCAGCTTTACTGGGCCCTTGTTATTTATGGCCCTATGAGTAATACAGAGGGATTTAAACTTAATCCTTGCCTCAATTGGGAGCCAATGCAGCTGTTTGAGTGGTTCTCTTGTGGAGACATAGCTAGGAACCTTTAGAAGAAGCCTTGCTGCTGCATTTTGCACAGTCTGAAGCTCTTTATTACGTATTTGGGTGCACCCACATAAAGTGAGTTACCATAATCCAGATGGTAACTATGAGGGATTGAATGACCATTTTCCTTAGAGGCTTTGGGATAAAAAACAGTATCTTCTTGAGCATTCGAAGTAAAGAGAAACAGATGCTAGACAATTTATTTGCTTGGTGGTCCATTGCTAGCAAATTGTCCAACCAGACTCCCAAGTTTTTTATCACCCTTTGGGAACTGTGTGGGGAGGAACATGTCAACAGACCAGCTGATCAGAGGTCTGTGTATGGCCTGGTTTCCATGGATCATTAATTCTGTCTTATCACCATTCAGCTTTAGGCCGCAGCTTGTGATCCAGCAGCGCAGTTTATCCAAACAGTGTGCCAAATGTTTCTTTCCTGGATTATGGCCTTCTGTAAGAGAAACAACCAGCTGGGTGTCATCCACATAGGAGACTGCTGACCGGTTTGAGTCCTGCACTAAGGTGGCAAGCTGTCGCACATATATATTGAACAACGTGGGGCTGAGAGACGATCCCTGAGGGACACCACAAATCATTGGAAGCTGTCAGAGGCAGTCTTTGTCCATGACTTGTTAGGATCTGTTTTCTAGATAAAAGGTGATCCAATCTAATGCTTTTCCCTGAATTCCCACCTCGCAAAGTCTATCTCTTAGGATCTTGTGATCCACTGTGTCTAATGCCGCACTTAGAATGTGAGAAAAAGAAACAAACACAGGCCCTTCGGAAGCCTCTTTCGAAGCTACAGAATTCCATCCAGATACTTTAGCAGCAAATAATAATAATATAGAGTGCTTTAGATCAAATTTTAGTTAACTCAAGCTTTTCAGGTGGTGGGTGGGTGTGGAAGGCTGAAAACTACTAAATGCACAGTATTTTCCTGCCTAACTTGCTCTTTTTAACCACAGACCTCGTCTTTGATGTAAAGCAGGTTTCAGTTCTGTAATTTAGTCTATTTCGTAAGTCAAGCCATGTGATTCTCTGTAGATAAAATACAGATCTGTGAAATTACTACACGTTTTAACAGACATTTATTAACGCTTGTTTGATATAGGCCCATAAAATGTCTTTCTTACCTAAAAATACTAGAATTGTGTAACAGCCCGTGTAAGAGTAGACAAAGGCAGACTTTTTAAATGTACACCGTCTTTTCTACACTAAATCAAACATTTCAGCATGTGACTCACATTAAGTACAGCAAATGTGAACATTATGTAATACTGAAGCCCTTGCCCCAGGAACTCCTTTGATGTTGTGTTTTTTTAAACTGCTTCGAAAGAATTATTGTGTACCTTAAGTCTGTGTCTGTGATAGGCCTCCAGAGATTAACCAGAAGTGTATCCCTTTTCTTTTGCATTTGATATCTCCCTTCAAACGCAATTGTTGCATTTACACCTCCATATTGACTACAGTGATGTAATCCATATAGCAGCCATGTTGAGTATGGGCTGAAAGATTCAAGTTTGTGCGCCCTAATGCACAGACATGATGATCACAACCTTTACTTACTTTACAGAGCAAAAAGATCAAGTTGCTTCTGACTATTACTTGATGTTTATTTTATGACTTTGCTATAGCTCTCACTTAGCTCCAAGGGGAATTCAAGAGCTTCTAGAGAGCATTTCTGTTGTGTCAAGATTAACACCAGTTGTTATTAATTAAACCAGGATGTGTGTCTGTGGGTTTTTCTTCTGACTAGATTACAGACATTCAGAATGTGAGTGGCAGGTGAATGGAAAATGTTATTACACAATATTTCACAGCTTCAGAGGTGGGCGTCTTGGATGTTCTTGCAACCGTAGTTGCCATACTTAAGCACTTTAAAAAAAAAATTAAATTCTGTTTGAAGAATTCTACTGTGAATGCATGCACATCCACACTGGCCATCTTTGCACTGGATTTGTACACCTAAAATAAATGCATTTAAAGATCCCGAATATGAATGTTTCAGCGGGCGGCCATCTTGAAATGGTAAAAAAAGTGATTTTTTTTTTTGCGATGGTAAGCCACCAATAGTGTGGGGGTTAACTGAAAACTAGGTGGGGCGGGGCAGGTAAAGAGGAAGCATAGTGAACAAGGAGAGGGAATATTAAAAAATAAATGCAGGCACTGATGCTAAGTAGAGCAGAGAGCGAGATGGAGGGAGTCAAAATGGACCATATTGTGCACTGCAATAAAATGTTTGATGTCAGTAGTGGAACACTTCAACCAAACAAAACACTGTGAGACTGAATGTTTGCAGGTAGGACAAACAGAAGACCAGACATAAACTACTGAAGCAAGTGCAAAGAAGTGAGATCGAAAACAAAAACTTCCAGTCATGAGCAAGGGGCTGGCCCAAACTTTACCCTGTCTATAGAATGTATAGGGGACAGACTCCAAAGGAGCCCGTAGGAAGCTTAAAACTATTGAATCCTAACAAGTATTAGTAAAGTTACAATTGAAATTAAAGTCCCACAGCCTTGAAGTATTGCTGATCAATCTGAGCTGATTAATAATTCTTGCCACATTGCAGGACTCTCTTAGAATGCTAAACCTCCAGAAAAAAAGAATTCTTGCACAACTTCAAGACCATAAATCCTAAACACAAGCCAATCTGACTTTCGCTTCAAAAAAAGAATACTACATTGATCAAAGTAGGGGACAACCTACTGGAAGAAGCAGACCTGAGCCCAGTATGCTCACCCTCCTCCCGCCCCCACCTCTCCTACACCTTCAACACTGTGACCACAAAATTCTCATCTACTGACGCCAATCAGTAGCTTTTGCCACCAAGTGTTTCAAGTCATTAATCTCAGACTGCAGCCAACACGTGGGAGATATCTCCCACCTCCAGCTCACATACATATGAAGTTCCTCGACACCCCTTCTAAATTAACATAATGCATCTCACAGACCAAACTTTCTCTCACATCTTTATCAGAGACTTAGAGTAAGGAAACTTAGTGCTGTATGGGATACATACCACTTTTTCCAAAGTGGAGCTTTAGTGATATGAATCTCGTTAATGGAATCTCATGAAAAAATCTTTCCTTGCATCCCTTCATAAAATCATCGCGTGGTATAGGGCGCTAGTCAACTACTGAATGAACAAAGGCTGCACTAAGCTGGCCTACTTGTATACCAAGTGAACAGAATCTCCATCCAAGAAGCCTTCATTGGATGCCCATGCAATAGAACATTTCTTTCAAGAGCGTATATCTTACTTGCAAGTGCCCAGAGGACTTTGCACCAACTTTCCTTTGAAAAAATATCCAGCATTACAATTTTAATGCCTGCTCTTCTCTAATCAAACAAACATACTAGCAGCCCCAGAATGCTAAGAAAAAGAAGCGGAGACAGGTTCTTCTATGCCAGTGACCCTGCGTATCAGAAGTACTTATGCAGGATCGCTACAAATGCCCCAAACGTTTGTTCTTTAGGACAAAAGTAGGTACCTCCCTAGACTGACTTCTGGCCAGGATTAAACCTGCATATTGCCTCAGGTTTATGTCTGATATAAGATGGCTATAAAGTGTTGTGATGCAACTCACATTTTATGGGATGACTTCTTATTCTCTATCTACGGCATGGAAAGTTGCATGCTGGTTATGCAACTATACAGCTTTTAAGGGAGGGAGATACAACTGTCCCACTTTGCATGCAAGTGTGTTGCCTCTCTCTCAGCATGAGAAGCGATTACGTTATGCAGCATTCTCAATATAATCAAAGAAGTCATTTTGATGCATCAATTGCGGTCTTGCAAATTGTTTATAATCGTCACTTAATAAAGATCAGTCACTTTCCATCAAGAGTTCCGTTCCAAATATTAAAAGCTGATTTTAAAAATATCTGTATTCTATCCCAAAAAAATGAAACTAGGCAGCATTATATGCACAGGAGCCTCCGCAGTAAGGAAATAAAGCATGTTTTTTATGCTCCCTGGCTGAGCTGTTCGGTCACTGCTTGACATTGAGAATAGGCGTCTCACATATCTAGTATATTCGTTACACAAAACTATTTTTAGCGCCTGTGTTTTATTATAGTACCTGTTCTAAAAGAGGGCTTATCAAACCGCCGCTGGCAATCAAAGAGTCTCTAGATAAGAATGACATCCATTCCTATGAAAACCTACATTTCTGAACGCTCTATGCCTCAGAAGTACTGCCCAATGCCTTCAGTTTAGAAACAGTCTGAAGGCATTTCTTTAGCACCAGCCCTTCAGTTCATAAAACGGATTCTCTTCCCATGCTTCTGTTTACTGTTCCTTTTACCAAGTACCTTAATCATCATAGCGTGGTGCAAGTAGAGTGGCCATGAGTGGACTGTTTCCCAACGCAATATTAACCCCTTCTATGCGTCGGACGACCCCCGGCCAGGGGCCGTCCAAATCACGCATGCGTCTTTTTTTTTTTCCAGCATCTCAGCAGAATGTCCGCCACGGCAAAGGAGTTAAGTGCTGGCACTGGTTAAAGGAGTAGTGGTGGAGGCCAATGAGACGACTCTTGCAATATTCACCAATGCTCAGGACCAGAGCACTAATCTGGGTCTCTGCAGAGTGGACAGTAAGGTACAAGATAAACTAATAAATTGCTCTCTGATGATGTGATAACCTGGATTATTATTTGGGGAGAATGGTAGACCACCACAAGTAAGATTGACACTATTCTCGTTTGGTCAGGTAAAGGTTTCAGTCATTTAAACATGAGTCCAATCCCTAGAGCTATTGCATGTAGCAAACATGCTTACTGGAAGAACATGTGTAAAGCATTTAGTATTTCTAAAAGAGTTAAGTGGAAAACTCAATACAATAAAACCCACTCCAATTTATAACAATATAGAATATTTTACATAATAAAATGACAAAAATCCAATAAGGGTGACCAGAGAGATGAATTTTTAAAGATTTAACCGCATGCGCGCTAGCGAAATTCTGCTCCTGTGCTGAGATTTTTAAAACCGCATGTTTCATGAGCGTCGAAGGGGTTAAATAAAAATGGTGCTGCAAAGTGCCAACGGTAGGCAACTGGTCATGCTAGACTGGGACAAGTGTAAGGTTAGGGCTGACTGTCATGGGTCGTGAGTCAGATACTGAGATGTGATTGATCCTGTTTGTAAAGTTACCGTCACAGTTAGAACATTTCTGATAAGGGAGAGTCGTAAGTCGGCCAAGGCTGCAGACTTGATCCGAAGACTGGCTCTTTGACAATGGGTTGATGAAGGGTAAGGTCTCAGTGAATCAGTCGACGTAGGAAGGAAATGTGTCTGGAGTTTGCTTCCAGGAAGTTGTCACCGTCAGTCTGATGCTGCTCATCGTTGGACCCAGTGAAGCTTTCTACATTAGGAGTGAGACATTTTTCTGAAATTCGGTTTCCTAAGCGGGGCATGTCTATAGCTGAAGAGGGTTGACGTTGTTGGGTGCCAGATGGCATTGAGTCAGCTGAAACGCATTTGCTGCTGAGGAGAAGAAGTGAGGTCAGGGAAATGATCAGCCTCTCATCTTTGGTAACCCAAAACCGATTCTTGTGCAGTTCGTCTCCCACTGGCATTAATCCCTAGCTGGCTAGAATGACAAAAGAAGGGTCAGGTTCAGATGTTAGCTTAATCTGCCTGTGACAGGGTAAGTCTCTTTGAAGATAATACATTTTCTAGCTGTTGCATCAAGAATTTTCTAATCTATTTAGGCCACAGAGCCGAGGGTAGTGCTTTTTTTTTCTTTTACTGATTTTTACATCAGCCAATGAAAGTGTAATAAATTAAAAACTCTACACTTCCCATGAAATATATTGCATGATAATGGCTCACCAAACACCATATACATAACCCCTTCAAATATGATCAGCAGCATCTTGACTGCCCCTGCTCATTCTCTTTCGGCAACAGCCGAAAAACAATGTTTGTAGCCGAACACTCTTTGGCCACAGGACCAACAGCAAACTGATCATTTTCCTTCCAATGGGAACATCCTCTTTGGGTTTATGCACATATCTGCACCACTTAAATCTCAGGAAAGAATCTGCAGAACACAAATCTACTCCTGTCTTTGCTCTCTACCCAAGAGTAAAGAAACAAATCATATTCCAAGTATCCAGACGTATAAAAAGAAAACAGTTCACATGACAAATAAGAGGCACAATATAGTAAAAAAGAATTCATTTACATGTTTGTTTAATTTAGCGTGATTTATTTTGAGAATTTCTATTGATTTTATTTTTACATTGAGTCTCATACATGCAATGCTTAAAACTCCTATAAAAAACAATACTGTAATAAATACAAAATCACTTCAACATAGTACATAACATTATATTAGATCACCACACTCAGCAATCACTACCTCTCACTCATAAGCCACTCCCATGCTCTCCATATACACAAATCCCTCAAATCCATAGAACAAATATCTTTAGCAAACAGCAAATGATGTCTTGAACAGTTTGTCCATTTCTTCAGTATGCACCCATTTACCGGCCTTGCTACGGACACTAGCATGTTCTTGATCTGAGGTACCCCTTCTCCGTCCACTAGATGGCCCTGGTTTTTTTCTTCACTGTGAGACTGCTCACAATGCTTGAACTGGGTGGAAATAGGTCAAAGAGTCTTAGCCAAGGCCCGATCCACCGACTGTTGGACTGATTGGTACAGTGCCTCTACGAGATTCTCCACAAAACCCGATTGGTGTCCTTATCAAAGTAATACTGGTAATCCAGGCCAAAAGGTGGAGAGTCAGCCATAATATGAAGATGGGTTACGTGTCCAGAGGCAGTATGGGCTGAGAAGTCGCAATGAAGGTAGTAATGTCTTAACTAAGGCACGTAGGGGAGCATTCGGATGAAAGGAAAACCAGAATCTAGATTATTGCAACCATTAACAACCAACTGTGTTAATGGGGCTAAATGGGCCAGATATATAGACATTGGGCACAATTAGTTAGTTTTCAGAGGTTCTGCTCCTCAAGGCATGTGTTATTGCAGTCTTGGCATGAAATCTGTTCAAAGTACAGAGCCGCAGTGGGTATGCTCACGTCAGCAGGAAACAGGGTGGCCAAGAAAATAGGACTACAGTCAGCAGGGTAGCCTGCCGGTGCATAGTCCTACCCTGGGCTTCTGCTATAAGAAATAAACTGACATGTAGTCCTTGGGGATTGAAAATTAAAGGAATCTTCCAAGAATACAAGGTTAACCAATATTATTAATGCTACAAATATTGTTTGTCAAAGTGAACAGCGTCCTTGGGTAGCGTGCTCATTCGGCTAACACAAAGCATGTGTATGAGAGAGCGCTAGACCTTACAACTAGGACAAAAACAGCATGAAACCTCCAGTAACATAAGCAATAGTTACCAAATAATTGTGAGTTGAATCAAATACGACAGTACTTATCTTGACTGCAGAGCAGCAAGAAAGCCAATTCAAGATGTCATTGATCCTGTTTCAAGAGGTTATAAGTATTGCGATTGGTGATTGAATATGATGTAATATGGTTCAAGTGAAGTGCAGTTTTTACTTTATCATAAATCAATAGAAGAAAAAAAAAATTTGGAGCCTCGGGTCCTGACATAGAATTACGTTCCTGGGTAGTGTCCATATGGTTATCCTGTCAGCCTGTCAGAGAAACAGAACATATCCCCATACCCAAGGCCTTTGTCTCCGCTCTGCGAGCAAGTTCACATCTCATTGAGCTCCTGGGTGACAGCTGGAAGCTCATGGAAATCGGCTTCTAGGGGCTTCAGGCAGGAAAAGGCAACTTTACAAAAAAGTAAAATTTTCAGAAAATTAAGAACAAATCCTGCTTTACCAATGAATTTAATTTGTAATAAATATTTTAACTCCGCCCAAGAATGAACTTTTTGTCTTGTGGAAATAACATTATTTAATTTAAATATTAAATCCCAGTGCTTTCCTGTGAACAGCTAACCCTGCTACAGTGAAAATAGCTTTTGGGGCCTTGTCAATTTAAGCACGTATTTTACATTATACTTTTAAATATCATACTTTTAGATACCATGCACCCTGACTTATTGGGCATTAAGGCTTACTATAGGGGTGACTTATTAATATGTAAAAGGAGCGGTTAGACCTGTCAAAAGGGTTTAATATTAAGGCAGGTTGAATTTGCATTTCAAACCTGCACAACCATGTTACCAGGGGCAGGCCCTTAGTCAAGTATTGCACTGTCACTCTAGTGGTGGGACACTGTGCTGTAGTCTATTAGTGTCATATAATTTACAGGCTTTGTACACTTCGTACCGTACTCTAGGGACATATAGATAAGTTAAAAATGGCAATTAAGATATAGCTAGTTTCAAAATTTTTAGGGGTCAGAGCACATGCACTGAGGCCTGGTTAGCAGAGTCCCTGTGCACAGAGTTTGAAAACAGTTCTCCACCTTCAGAGTGCAACCAGTCATTTGTGCAACTATTGCCCGTGCTTCTGACAATCTATGGATCTTGAGATTCTTGTACAAGAAGAATTTTTTAAGGTCCGGTCTATCCAGGGCGGGCAGCTGGGACACACCCTTTCTTTGTCACCAGAAAGTAGTAAGAATAGAAGGCCCCTCTGCTTTCTACAGAAGAGACTTGTTCTGAAACTTCTAAATGGAGTAGGATTCACAGTCCGTAGATCAACAGATTGTGACTGAGGCAGTGTGTATCTTGTCTTCAGTAGCCAATCCAGAGTATGCTATATTCTTAGTACATGAGTGGTCCTGATAGGTTTGGGTTCTCCCACCAACTAAATGTGGAAAAAAGTGGAGCGTAACAATTCATTTGACAGCACAACTTTCCCAAAAATAATTGACTAAAATCCATGATCATAATTAAAACCGTCGGCTGCAGCCAAAGTTTTCCATGCTTTCACTGGAGCAATTTCTCCTGATCTCTCACCCCTCCACCCTGTTGTCCACCGCTTTGTTCGATGGAATGTTTGACATTTCACACCCCCATAATCTCACTAAGATATGCCCCTGCATAGACCAAGCAAACTGGCTTATTTAAACTTTATAACAAGGTCTCCCGTGGTGGGGATGGGCTATATGAATATTTCGAATTGCAACATAATAGAATATACCGAATTGAAGCACCTATTTTAAAGGAACAAACCTTTATCAAATTTTGACATAACCTTTGTTGCTTGGTTGAAGGCACATTTTTTGATGGCTTTGACTGCTGCTGTAGCTCTTTGGACCAAGTCAGAACGTGGACTTAACTTTGCCTGGTGTCTCCTTGTGGATTTGCTGGTTTATTCTGTTTAATGGATACCAGCCTGTCTGGAGGTCTTTTTCACAGTATTGTCCTCCTAAAACATATGGTACAGAATTTATGCTAATACAGTATCGCAAGAGTACATTTAGATTTGCCGGTCTTAACTACACATCTTTGTACCTACGAGATCGTCCTGCAGTGGACTTATTAGAGGGAGGGTACCCGGCTATGTAAAATATTTGCATAAATCCCTGGTATGGGTCAAAAAGGACTCCATTGTAACCTCGAACAAGGATTTTCCTTGTCTTGCCACTAGTAGGCAGATTACCCACTGATAGGTGGGAATTTAGGAGTATGTCAGATTTTGAAAAGTTGTGATGTGCAGGGACAGGTGGATATTTATGTTAATGTATTGCAGGCCGTTTATTGCCATTCTGCAATACCTCGGTAGTCAAAAGTTCCTCTGGCCATCCTTCTGTTTCTTTGAGATGCCAAGTTATATTAGCCCAGAACTGACCAGTTGCGTGACATGCATTCTGCTTATGTCACATCTGATGATCTGCACCTCTACCTGCATAAATGTTTTCCCTTTTTTTTGTGCTAAACAAATGTATGACTTTCATATTTATTTTTTAACATTACTGCTATTTCTTTCCAGCCTTCTACAGAAAAATGTTGTCACGACTAAGAGCCGTCGTTGCCCCTTGTGCACTGGCATGTCGCAGAGTACACACCAAAGAGAAAGGCAGGGCTCTTATGTTAAATCCAAGAACAAACAAGGTAAGCAAAATATTTCTTATACTCTAGATTTTTGTCACAAAAGTAATGCTCATACCAGACTGAACCCTAAGATATCTTCTAAGTTTACTGTTTACAAGTAAATAGCATGTGCAAAGCAAGAATAATGCCTCACCAGGTACTGCAGACCTTGACGGACACACAAACCTACACCAACATGAAGGTGATCACCCCCACGCCATTGGTTGGTTCTGTATACACACCTAATGGGACCTAGCCAAAATTTCTCAACCATGATTAGCCTCCTAATAATCTTTGTCCCTCAACTGGATCCGATCCTTCCTCTCCGGCAGAACACAGATTTATTTATTTGATTTGTAAAGTGCTACAGCTACCCAAGAAGGGTTTCCCGTCGCTGGTAGAGAGATTGAGTGCAGGAAAGGAGGGGAGAGAGATGATAGCCAGGCCAGTTTTACTGGTTGAACAGCCAGGTTTTCAGGGATCTACGGAAAGTAACAAGATTAGTTTCAGTGCGCATTTTTAGGGGGAGGGAATTCCATAACTTAGGACCTAGGTAGGAAAAGGACCTGCCTTCCATTCTGGAAAGCCGGACCTTAGGCACGTTAAAAAGGCCCTGAGAAAAGGATCTGAGATGCCGAGTGGGAAGATAGACATGAACTAGGGATTTTAGGTATCTTGGGGCAGAACCAAATTTTATCTTATGCATGAAACAGAGTCTTAAATTTTACTCTGCTCTCAATTTGAAGCCAATGCAAATTTTTTAGGTGTTCCGACATGTGTTCTCTTCTATGGCACTTGCGCAATAGACGGGCCGCGGCATATTGTACACGCTGCAGTCGTTTCATTACAGCTTGGGTTGCCCCTAGGTAAAGGACATTCCCGTAGTCAAGCCTAGAGGTAATTAGGGCATTGACTACAGATTTCTTGGTGTCTTCCGGGAGCATCCATATAATCTTACGGAGCCATCTCAGGATTATGGTCATGCTCCCTCCCCCCCCCCTCTTCTCCGAACCCACCGACATCATCTGCGGAGTTCCCCCAAGGATCTTCTCTGAGCCCGACTCTATTCAACATCTACATGGCCCCCATCACTGCCATCGTCAGGCAGCAAGGACTCAGCATCGTGTCCTACCCTGACGACACCCAGCTCATCCTCTCCCTCACCAACAACCCAAAAGACACTAGACTCAGCTTCCAGGAAGGAATGAGAAACGTGGCCGCCTGGATGAAGGACAGCTGCCTAAAACTCAACTCCGAAAAGACCGAGGTTCTCATCTTCGGACCACGTCTTCTGGTGGCCTCCCACCCTCGGGCATCCACCCACCCAACGGACCACGCTCGGAACCTCTGCATAATCCTAGACTCCTCCCTCTCCATGAACCGCCAAATCAACGCCATCTCCTCCACCAGTTTCAACTGCATCAGAGTCCTACGAAAGACCTTCAAGTGGATCCTCCAGACTGAAAAAAGACAGTCACCCACGCACTGCAACTGAATTAGCACCGACCCTGCATGCTCACTCCTACAGCCGTATATCCGTGGTTGGCCCTCTGCACCTGAATATGTGCCCTCGCCTGCATCCTTGAATCTGCGCATACTACTACACACTGAACTGCCTGCATCTTCTCGCCTTGGTACTCAAAGTGTCACCACTGTACCCGGGCCCCCTCTTCTACATCCCTGAACCTGTGCTGTGCGCTCTCTGCCAAGCAGTGTCCACGGCCTTCCACTCCCACTACCCGAATCCTACCCCTCATGCACTCCCAAAGCTCTGCGCCCTCTTTCAGCACGCCTGGATGTATGCCCTCCTGTGCACCCCTCTGCACGACTGAACCTGTGCTCTCCCCGTATTCAGCCAGTGCCCTCCCTGCCCCTCTCAAACTGCACCAGCTCCCCCGGACACCACAGGTATCTATTCTGGGTACTCGCTTCAAACTGAGGGCGGCAGGAATGTTAGGACAGATAATGCCATGTAGCTGATTCAGGCTTATTTGGGAACAAAGTAACCCCGTGGTAAGACAGTTAAGACAGCAGCAATGCGAGTTAATGCACCTGCAATAAAGATCAGAATATAACAATAAGGCGCTACAAGCCCCCTTCAATTTCCCGATGTTAAAGAAATAAATACCGATTCATGGAGTAACGGTAACCTATTGCATCTGACACTAAGAGCTCTACCCAAATATTAAAGTATCAATGAGCTCATTAAAACTGTTGTAAACAACACCTCGGATTACCTCGTCCGACCGCCTTCCCCTCCCCAGGGCAATGAACTCACCCACACTGTGCCCTGCCTCTCAAACCCTGACCTCTAAACTAAAATTTATTTTCGTACACACGAGGAGAGAGAGGAGGGTAACTGCAATAGGCTCAGTCCAATGAGTCCGGCACTTTCTCTACAAAGCCATGAAATCACTGTTGGTAATGCCTTGTAAACAAATCCCTAGATGTCCCCTTGCAAATCTGATTCCAGAGCCTCATTTATAAGTCAGATGGTTGTTTTTAAAATGGTACAGCACGGCAGCAAACAGTAATATTACGATCCATGCATTTTCTTGGCCACTCGCCTTGATATGATTTAGGTAAGCAAAGTCAATGCCACCTGGCTTATGTTATAGAATGCTTCGCGCTAGGTCGGAGGCAGCACTGAGTAATGGGCAGTCGCGGCCGGCATTACCAGCGGGTGGGGTGAAAATGGGGTAGTCGCACCGCGGAGGGGATGGGAGGGGGAGGCGTTTAAGGAAAAAATAAAAGTAAAACTTACCGCCCGCATTTAGTGAAGTCCCGGAGACTCCCACCGCCGCTGCGTTTGAATTCATCAGGGCTGAGCTCGTCATCAGGAAGGCTGCAGGCAGCCTCCCTCCCCTCCACCGCCGCGTTGTTGATTGGTGCGGCTGCTGCCTCACCCGGGTCCTTTTCTCTCTGTATGCTGCAGCAGAGGGGAGTGGATTGCCCACTGTTGTTAATACTGACTGTTTGGGTGGCCTCAGGCTGCCCAAACAGTCAGTTTTAACAACAGTGGGCAAGCCTCTCCCCTCTGCCCTCGAGCAGGACCGCCCACCCCCAACCAGGAACTTCTGCTTTCTCACTGTGCGAGAAGGCAGAAACAAATGGTAGTTATTACGGTAATAACTAACATTTGTTTCTGCCTTCTCACATGGTGAGAAAGCAGGGGGGCGGCGCCCAACCACCCCTATAGAGGAGCCGCCACTGGCTGCCACTTACTAGGGCTCGGCAATGCTGGATTTGCACACACCAAACTAAGGGCCAGATGTCCGACCATTCCATTTTGAGAGTTGCAATTTTTTATGTTTTGCAACTCTCAATTTGGGACTCGCAGAATGTCTGAGACACTGTATGCCTGTGGTTCCCAAACTGTGCGCCGCGGCGCCCTAGTGCGCCGTTATCAGGAGCCTGGGGCGCCGCACACGAAGTGTGAAAGTCACACTAAGAATGTGTCACTTTCGCCCCCCCTCGCCTCCGTGATGAATAGGTTGCTCTGCCCCTAGTCTCTGCCTTTCTGAAGCAGAGCATCACGGCGGAGGGGGGTGCACAAACAGCGCGTACAGGACTCGGCTACAGACATAGCTGTGAGGCCCGCCTGTCACTGAAGATCCAGGCACGTCTTACTCAAAGGCAAAAGATGATGCCCATAATCCCGCATTTTGGCGCCTGGCAGTTGTAACCATTTTAAAAGGCAATCAACTCTTTCAGCTGCTGATGAGCTGTGAAAGAGATGATGGTCAGTGGCAGAAAGGAAGGTGTTGCAGCACAGGAGGAGGTCATGCTCCTTGTGGAGTCACGAGCACCTTTGGTTATTTAGATGCAAATAGCATTGAAAGAGTAAATGAAACTAATTTTTAATTTTTTTTTCCCCTCAATTTTTAAATAGAGCAAACCCAAACATATTGGAGTGCTTTACATGAGCACCAATGACATTTCATAAGGACATGTTCCTTTTTTATTTACGGAAAGATTTTGGGGTAGATGTATTAAGCCTTTTGCGATTCGCAAAGGCCGAAATTGCGAATCGCAAAAGGCTTTTTGCATTTGGTGGGTGCAGGGTCAGGGGCCTGGTAGAGAGCGCTGGGTGGGAGCAGGGTCAGGGGCCTGGTGGAGAGCGTTGGGTGGGTGGGTGCGGGGTCAGGAGCCTGGTGGAGAGCGTTGGGTGGGTGGGTGCAGGGCCTGGTGGAGAGCGTTGGGTGGGTGGGTGGGTGGGTGAGGGGCAGGGGCCTGGTGGAGAGCGTTGGGTGGGTGGGTGCAGGGTGGGGGGCCTGATGGAGAGCGTTGGGTGGGTGCAGGTTCAGGGGCCTGGTGGAGAGCGTTGGGTGGGTGCCTTATGCCTTGATGCAGCCGCACTCTGCCAGCTTCTGTCTTTGCCTCACTCCTCATTGAGGGGTTGTCACTCGTGACTGCTGCATGTTGGAGAGTGTGAGGGGAGAAGGGTGCAAGGCAAAGGGGAGAAGGGTGCAAGGCTGAGGGGAGAAGGGTGCAAGGTAGAGAAGGGTGCAAGGAGGAGGGGAGAAGGGTGCAACGGGGAGGGGAGAAGGATGCAAGGTAGAGGGGAGAAGGGTGCTAGGCAGAGAGAAGGGTGCAAGGCAGAGGGGAGAAGGGTGCAAGGCAGAGGGGAGAAGGGTGCAAGGCTGAGGTGAAGTAGGTTACAAGGGGAAGGGGGAGAAGGGTGCAAGGTGGAGGGGGAGAAGGGTGCAAGGTGGAGGGGGAAAGAGTGCAAGGGAGATGGTGATGAAGTTAAAAATGTGCCCCCCACCCCCCCGAAAACATTTCTGCGGATACCCATGCTCAGAGCCCACCTCACGTAAACTTCTTGTAACGCCACAGAGCTCCTTGAGCCTTACTCTAGCCTGGTTACTTTTAGTGTGAGTGCTTTATACTACTCTATGTATGCATTGAGATGTACTTTATAAGATCTTTGTAATTGCAAATAAAGTTTTATGACAGTGATGGCTACTCTCTGAATCCTTCATCACGTCCAGGCTTGATTCTTCATGTAGACCAGTGGTTCCCAAAGGGTGCGCCGCGGCACCCCGGTGCGCGGGTAAAAAAATGGTGGGGAGCCACGGCCAACTGGCAATTAGGTCAAGGGAGCTACGGGTCAAAAAAGTTTGGGAGCCACTGCTGTATGCGATTCCTAATAGGCTCGCAAATTACCTATCTCATTCATATTCATGCGGCAGGTCGCAATTTGCGACCCCATGAGGAATGGACTACAAACACATAGATGATGGCCTGCTGGGGGACAGCAGACCCCCATGTCTGTCTTCGATTTTTAAATAAAGCAACTTTTTTTTCCAAATGCAGCCCGTTTTCCGTAAAGTAAAATGGGATGCATTTAAAAGAATAAAATTAAAAGTATTCTTCTAATTTTTTAAGGGCAGGCCAGGCAGTGGTCCTCCGGACCACTGCCTGCTCTTAAAAATAATTTACGCACCCATTCACAAAGGGGAAGGGGTCCTCTAGAGACCCCTTCCTGTATGCGTGTGGCTTACCACCTACTTAAAGTGGGTGGTAAACTGCAAGTGTTTTGCGGCCACAAATGCGGTCCCAATACTATGGTACACACCATTGTGACGTGCTATTAGGAAGGGACACTTTTCCTAATAGCAACTCACAAACACTATTTTGTAAGTCACCGACTCCCAAAATGGTGTTTGTACATTGCACTTCCACTTTTTGCAGTCGCAAATGGCCCGATTTCCCGTTTGCGACCACAAAAAATGATTGTACATCTGGCCCTAGGTTAGCAAACTTTATTATCGCTCTGCTTCATGCACAAACACTTTTAACATGTGCTGCCTGCATTTGGGGCCACTGGAAGTATGTTGCACAGGGGTTGTTGACTAAATTATGCAGCAAAAATAAAAGGCTGCAGCATAATGTGCCACATTTTCTTATACTTTATTACTTTGATATTTGTATACATACTAACAGTATCTGCAAAGATTTTGCCTTATTTGTAGCAGTGTAATGGAGCAGTGAGAAAGGTGATCAGTCAACCTATACAAAGGGCCCTCCACTTTGCAACACAAATCACATTATTTAGTAACTTTTGAGCCGTTTGAGCTACAATCATTTTTTTTGTTAAAATTGTCAGATTATGCAGCAGGTGATATATTATGTGGCAAATATGGCAGCGCCATACTATGTGGAAATAGTTTGTAAAAGTAGGATATTTTGCCATTCATGTTTGAACCGCTCTTTTGGAAGGGAGGGGAGGTGCTGATGACCGAAACTGCGTGGCTCCAAAACAAAGTTCTTGTGATTCCATTTAAAGCATGTTTGGGACATTTTGTGATTTGAAACTTGCACCACCAAAGCATCACTCAGTCAAGTAGTGCTGTGATGCTGAGGTGATACTATCACTCAACACCACCTGAGCACCATCTCTGCAAAAGCACACCACCCCAGTATCGCTCAGCACCAACTCAGTATCACTCCGGACCACCTCAGCACCATCTAAGCATCAGCACAGCACCACTGCCTCATAAGTGCACCGCCACCAGTGCAGCACCACCTCATCATCAGCACAACACCACCTCATCAGTGCACCGTACAAACTCAACATCGGCACAGCACCACCTCCGCATCAGTACACCACCACCACCACTGCCCCATCTCAACACCAGTGCAACCCCACCTCAGCAGCAATTCAGCACCAATGCAGCTCCACTACTGCATCAGCACAGCACCAACTAAGCATCACTCAGCACCACCTGAGTACCAGCGCAGCACCACCACCTCAGCATCAATCCGTACCACCTCAATATCCCTTAAAATAAGCTAAGCACCACGTCAACATCAGCGCAGCACCATTGCTGGATCAGCACAGCACCACCTCCTCATCAGTGCACCACCACCACCAGCGCAGCACTCTGCATCAGAGCAGCACCACTTAGGCGCCACCTCAGCATTACTCCACATCACCGCCGTATCATTCAGCACCACCTCAGTCTGGTCTCTGAATCTGTCATCCTTTGATTCTCCCCTAGTGTCTGTCCACTGCTCATGTTGTAATTCATGTACTATTTCCCACCCTCCCATTGTTTGTGCCCTTCGCCCATAACAAAACAATTAAATAAGGTATAACATACCACATTAGAACAGGCAGGAAGAAGGTGCAAGCATTGAAAGGACAAAAAAACAAGAAGACTTTTTTTTATGTTAATTCATTTTTCAATCGTCTGTTCAGTTGTACAAAACATCTTCTTGGTTATATACAGGGTAACAAAAACGCTTCACCCCTTCGCTACTTCTGTCGGCCAACGGCCATCGTGAGCACCACCTCCGTAGTGCTATGCGGGTCCGTTGGCTGACACGGACCCGCCCACTTGATCAAAGTGCTGCACCGCGGCAGAATTTTCCCGCGGTTAACACTTTTTTACATAACTTTATAATGTGTTGCAAAGTAGCCACAGTGCTCTTCAACATAGTTTAAAGACCTAAGCAAAGCCAATAGCTCTGGCTAAACACTTATAAATTCCCAAAGACAAAACCTATTGGCTATGCCAATGCTTGTTTTGAATTAGGCGTCCCGCTTTTCATTTCCTTTATCTACCAATGGCTGTGCATGATGAAGGGTAGGGCTTTCTTCCATAATGCTAGCATGCTGTCTGAGGTATTGGGCTGCTGTAAATTTGCACAAATTCACGCTATGTGAAGCCCATGCCGGGACTCAAATCTGCATTTCTACAGCCATGCTTTGTGGGGTTTTTTTCCCCACCTACCTCGAGTTGTGCTGTTCCTGTACTTTTAAATTTCATTTCCAGGGTGGCACGAGGCAATGTAGCCCTTCATACTCCTCTCTTCCTAAGCAAGGTGGCCGGAATTAGGGCCTCGGGAGGAGGCAGGGGGGGTTACCCCCCCCACCGAGAATAAAAAAGGCAAGGTCCGGTGGAAGGACGTTCACCCATAATGCAGCCAAAACCTGGAATTCACTTCCTCTTCATCTCAGATCCAACCCCAATCTTTCCTTATTTCTAAAACAACTAAAGAGGTTTCTGTTTAATTCCCCTCAGTAACTTAGCCAGCTACTCCGGCACGCTACTTCTATTCTGGTTCCTAGCGCTTGGACGCCCCCGGGCAGCAACCGCGCTGTTATAAATCTACCTTTCATTTCATTCATTTCATTTCACCTTTCTTATTTTCTAAATGAGCGGATTTCATCATGCTCCCCTGCCCGCCCCTGTTGCTTCCATGTGTCCTCGCTGCGTGTTTGTGTGTCCTCACTGCGTGTTTGTGTTGGTTAATAATTCTTCATATAGTGCAGCCCTGCTCCCTGTCCCACTCCATACCGTCACCAGGGGAGTATGTTATGCTTCCCCCACCTAGCAGCTTCCTTCCCTTGCTTATCTAGTCTTGCCAGGTGCCCTTCCCGGACCCGCCCCCATGCCATCGGTCACATTTACCTCCTACCATTAATCCCCATTAAAAAAGGAAAATACTGTGTGGAAGTCCATTCGATAAAAAAAATGGATCTGCACAGTTATTCCCCATTCTGCAGGAATTAACTTGGAACTGCATTTACTTGTGAAGTATTAAGGCATTATACCAGTGTTTACAGATGCAGAGTCGCTAACCCACCTGCTCCCTCACCTTGTAAAGGGGGCCTTAATGGGGAGGAAGGAAGTGCTCTTCTGCCGCGCCATGATAGGAGTAACAGGAGCGTGTTCTTGTTCAATCAGATCAAGAGAACTTGTAAGTGTGTGAGAGAAAAACACAAGTGGAGCAGCATCACAGAATGACTGCTCCAGCGACTTCTTCTTGGGTGCATGGCGATTGTGAATAAAATGATCCGCTTAACTGCATTTGCATGCTTGAAAAACTGTTAATAAGCCATGGCGCGCACCTTCCAGAGCCCTGCGCTACTGTGGTGGTCCACAAAAGCCTCTACACACTTCATTTCCCTACCATCGCTGCGCTCTCCGGCCTCTTTCCATTTTTCAGCAGCAGGCAGAGAAAATGTCAAAACAATGCAGGCTGTGGGCTCCTACTGCTCATCTAACCATGCAGAGGCCATTTGGCAGCTTGCGTGATAAAGTGCAGGAGTCCTCGAGAAAAATAGAACAAGCATTTGCAACGCAATAGGTCTTGCATTTGCGAGAGTTTGAGCTGTTGGCATTGTAAGTTACAATTCCTTTTATTTAAGTGTTGGTTTTGAAAACAAATACATAAAAGGCATTATCTATGAGTCTGTTTGTCCCCCTTGATCAAAGTGGGTTCATTACCCAAGCAAATATTCTGGTGCTTTTCTCTTTTACATTGTTTAGATGAGTTTACCTTCTCTATAGCTCATAATGTTGCCATGTGGATTCTAGTTTTGTTTTATTGCTCCCACATACATGATGGGGTGGTTGGAGATGTTGGTTTTGTTAGGATACTTGCCTTCATGGTCCTCATAGAGTAACCCCTATACCATTAAAGCAGAGGATAGGATACCTTCCTGACTGCAGGACCCTATTATCTTAGAACTGTATTGAAGAAGTGATTGTTTGTTAGTTATCTTTTTATATTTCTTTATCAACACATTATCTAATCCTGCTTCTTTGATGGTGTCTCTGACCAACATCATTTTCTATTTTCTTTTCTTTTGTAAATATCTGGTGTTGTAACTGGTGCTGTTCCTTGATACTCTGTATCAACTAACTCTATCATAATTTGCTGTTATTGCATTTCTTTTATTTCATCTTAATGAATAAATAGACTTAAAAAAAATTCTATTCATCAGTGCACACAGGTCCTATACTTTCCCATAGTTATCCTAGATAGAGATTGTGTAAATGCAGCTGTACTGTCATCAACCTTGTATAAAACCCCCTAAATAAAGCAGTAAGCCATTTCCATGCCATTCTAATATATCTGTAGGGCATTAGAATGCCCTAGTTACTTAATGTCAGTGGCATTAATAGATGCACTGTGAGTATTTGCTACAGAATGATCCCAGATCCATAGCACGTTTGCTTATTTTTGCAAGAGATGAGGTGAGAAGTGGGTGGAGGAGGGAGGTAACTTTCAAAACTTGGCACCCTTTCATTTTTATGCTGCTGGACAAACATGTTATCAATGTTATTCCAATGTCAACACCGTTGTGACATGGTCATTAACCTCACTTCACTCGTCGTTCCAGCTTAATCTCCACTTCCCCTTTCATTCAGAAGTAAACGTACTATTCTATTAAAATGATGTCAAATGGTAACAAAAAAAATACATGGTTATCGCAATCGTATGGCTGCCATATTTAGGTGGCAGCATGTTTTTATTTTTGTGTTCTTTCAATTTTGTAACATATGCTTGAGATAAAACCAAACGTGACCATCACACTAGTGTTTCAAGGACAGACCTATTTGTTTTGTCAGTGCCTGTTGCGAGAGGATTCTCATCTTATCGGTGATGAGGACACATTGAAAGTAAAGATTAGAGGTGAACGAGGACATGGTGGAAGCCTGAATCTAGAGAGGTAGCAGTTATCGGAGTGCAAGGGCCTTCCTGAGCTCTATGAATGGTTTCCACCAAGATCTAGTTTTGGTCTGAACATCGGTATCTAGACTGGATGGTGGTCAACACAACCAGGTTGATAATTTGTGAATATCTGAAGCTTTTATGTGATTATAATCCATGATGTCCGACATGCATAGTGCAAAACTGCAGCCAGTAAGGAATAAAGATGGCTGAGATTGAAGTATTTGCATTGTATGTGAGGTATTCAAGATCTTTGCCTTCTAAGGCGCTTTTCCAATATTGAATTGAGGCACTGGTTCTGATGGTTGTAAGACATGCGTTTCAGTGACGGATGCCAAGAAAGAAGGAGACCTGGATGTAGCTGAAGAAGAGAGCGGCCTGGATGAAACCACAGTGTTCCTGGAGTCAGAGTATAGCATAAGGCCAGGTGATAGCGCATGAATGTCATGGAAAGACCGATGGGTTGTGGAGCGATTTCAAAACAAATATTAAAGACTCGTAAAGGGCCTTGAATTTTGCCAAACTCTGAGAGATTGTAGGGCCTTTACCACGCGGCAAAGGAGTGCTGAGGGAGGGCCACTAACTGCCTATAGCAGTAATTCCGTTTAATGAATTGACTGCATTTATATGACCTATAAATAAGTGGGAAATGATTGAGAGGGTGTAAAGTGCATATATATACAAATTTTAATGCCAAGTTATAGTGGCAGTAGTAGTGATGCAAAGCACCATTCACTTGTTAGAATTCTGGGGATTTTAGTTTGTAATTATAGCGCCGTGCAGTGGCACAGAGCAGTGAGATAAACATGTGCGTGACTGGATGAAGGATGACAAACTGCAGAAGGAGAAAGAGATGTGTTTGTCATTGGTATAGAGGCGGTAGATGAATCCAAAAGAAGAAACCAGGTCACCAAGGCTAGTGGTATGTGCAAGGTAAGTATGGCAAAACAGAGGAACTAAGGCTTGGCCATACAGAGACACCAACTAGTAAGTCAGTGAGTGAGGCTAGGTCGAAGTTTAAGCTGAATTAGACGTGCAGCTGGAGAGATAAGAGTGAACCATATCAAGGTTGAGCTGAGGATAACTTTAGAGCTGATGGACTTTGGTAGAGTGTGGTTGTCACCTGTGTCAAACGTGGCCGATAGATCAAGAAAACAAATAAGGATATAGCTAATACTGATAATGCACAAATAGAAGGAGCCGAAAAGGTATTTTGGAAATACGCACACCACTGAAATACACTGAACTCCTGTGTGATGCGTGATGGTGGCACACAGAAATGTAGCCAAATTGAGGCAGCTGTAAAGTCCAGACAGTGATGGATTGCATGTCTGGTAGATACTGGTATATGATCATAGAGCAATGTATATATGAAGGTCGGTGGGGATGCTGCCAAAAATATAAGAAAATATGGGGACCTTGGAGAAAATATCAAAGGGCGCTGTAAAACAAAGACACTGTAGACGTGGGCATCAAACTAAGGGGGTGAAGTAAAGGAAATCACCAGAATGGTCGTGATTGTTAGTAAAAAGCAAATGTGTGTCTTGAAAAGCCTCAACTCTTGCCATTTACATCATGGTTTAAGTCTAAATATTGTGCTGATAAGCTGTTTGGAACAAAAACAATAAAAGAAAAAGTTTTTTTTTTTTTAAAGAAAAAAAAGGATAGATGGTGGCTGATTATGATGAGCTGAGGTGGTGAGGCTGATTGCATGTGTGAGATTTTAAGGCGTGGAGCCCTCACTGGAGAAGGAAAAGGCATAAGTATTGCAGCTTTTAGTTTTCTTGTGTGTGTGTGTGTGTGTGTGACCTGAAGGAGTGACTCAGAAGTGAGCTATGGCAAAAGAGAACCTAAGAGGAGCGAGCAAGAGGCTTAATCATTCATGAACTAAACACAACAAAAGGATCATGTGCAAGCCAGTATTTTTGATTTATTGAGGATGCTCTGCTAGTGATATGGTGATTTATTCTGACAGCACGGAAGTAGGAGTCTGAGGAATTGATGAGAGTAGGTGGATGACTGTGCAGGGTGTTTGGATGGTGCTGATTTTCGACGAGAAGCATGATGCAAAGTCATTTATCAATAGCGGTGATTGTGTGATTGTTGTACATGCTGGAGAGAGTAAGCGGTTGGAGATGCATTCAAGTCATTGAGGGTTGAGTCAAAATGAGCTGCAGATGCTCTAGAAGTACTTTCTACCTAAACTCTGTTAAATTGGGGTCTTATACCATATGTCAAGAGGCTTGCGGAACGTTTTGGCAAACTGTTGTGCAGATAACCTGGTGTTGTTTAGCAGAGGGTGGACTACATAGGCCTTGACTGCAGCTTCAGAACTTTGCCTGAAAATAAAAAAATCTGTGTGTGCCTTCAAAATGCCATTGACCAGAAGTGGCAAACTTTGTACTTCATATTCGCTAAATTCTAGCTCTACAGTTTTTTCCATGTTGGGCAGCAAGATTTGTTATTGCCCAACCATGTTTGAAAATATACACCTTTTTACACTCTGATCAGTGTCTTTTATTTCTATTTCCAGGGCATGGCATTTACTTTGCAGGAGCGACAGATCCTTGGACTTCAGGGTCTGCAGCCTCCAAAAATAGAAACACAAGACATCCAAGCTCTGCGGTTCCATAAGAATTTGGAGAAGATGGATGACCCTTTGGAAACGTTCGTAAATGTAGCACACATCTGTAGCATGTTTAAAATGAATGTTATGTAATGAAAGTTATTAACCTAGTATAAGGGGCACATCTAATGGGACATAGTTAGGTGTGCTCTCATACCTGAAAGATGTTTGGGACATACTGCTGCCATACCGTTGGTGTAGAAATCTGACAGCGACTATTCTAAACAATCAGGATGGAAAAATTCAGAAGGATGATGGATGATCATGAAGATAGCTGCTGGTTGTCCTGATTTATGATGTTCCCAGAATGGCCCCTAGAAACAGTGGACTCTGGTCCTTTTTTCCCTGTTTAAATATGAGTTTAATGTGGAATTATCAGCTCATTCATCTACTAAGTGAAACTAAAATCTAGTACGGTTGTTCGCATCTTTGACAACAGAAAATCCTACTTAAATATATATTCTGACCTTTTGTTGGCCAAAAGTAGCGATAAACACAAGTCAGTCTGCCCTGAGGACAGTTTGCACTCTGCTCCATTCCTAAACAGATGAGCATTAAGGAGCTGTGCAATTTGGTCGTTTTATACCTTTCTTTATTGGAAATTTCAAACAAAACACTCTGTTACCCATGCCCTTGTATACAGAATAGCATCGTACGATGCAGCAGTATCATCACCAGCACAATCAACATAATATTAATAATATATTAATAACAAGAACGTGACAGTCAGTGCAGTAGGATGTTTTCAACTAGTGAGGTGCTTGCCAACTTGGGCAGAGGAGGAAAACATAAGGTTAATGGGTGGAAATCTTGAAATAATCTTAGCTACTGATAATTGCTTGGGCTGCTTTCCAGTCCAGTCGTTTTTTGCCTGTGTACCACTCCAGATCAGAATCACCCTCATGCAAATCAGGCCTGATCCCTGTCCAACAGCAACAGTCCAGCTCGAACTGTCAGGTCAGGTCCCCTCTGAATGGGAAACCAGCAACAACCGGACCATAATGGCGTTGGTCTGATTAGGTCTTATCTGTGAGGTTCTGCTTGGGTCCAATGGCACAGTGATTATGCAGTCCACATCTGGACATGCCCGTTGCACCTTGGGCATCATACTGAAGAATATAAAAAGGCAAAGTGCGGACTGCTTGAATCAATCTCAGACTCCGATAATTATTTTGGGACACATTCCAGTCCTTTGTTCTTTGCCCACTGTAACACTCTAGACAAGAATCGCTCACACGCAAGTAGGGTTTGGTTAAATTGATACTTGTATAGCGCACTACTCACCCGCAAGGGTCTCAAGGCGCTTGTACGAATACCGCTGTGGAACCCATCCTGGCTTTCCCTGTGAGGTGTCCACTCCTGGGCACCCCCAAGGTGGAGGTCAGGCATCCTTAGCGTTGTGGGGGCCGTTGTGGAGATTAAGCAAGCTATTGCCAGAGTGGCAGAGTGGGACTCCATGATTGGAATAGGCACCGAGGTGAGAATTATCAGGTCCGTGGAATTTTGAGCCCAAGACCCGCCGAGGCGGGGAATTGAACCCTGGTCCCGGGCCAGACCTCTGCATCAGGGTCTGCCGCTCTAACCATTGAGCCACACTTCTTCTTGTTGTGCTCCACTTTGGGAAATGGGCTACTATCCATGAAAAGTTACCATTGTGAAGAGTGATCAGTGATCCTTCCTCCCTCTTGTCTAACTTAGTAAGTGGCAATACCTCCCCCCCCCCCCCCTGGCTCCCCCCCCCCATTCTCTTAATACAGTTGGGGATCCTGTATCAGTCTGTGGCAAACACAGCAGAAAATAAAGCAAACATATCTACAGAGATGATATAAAAAACCCCATGAATTTAAAGTCGTCCGTACATTTTTTATTTCATCAACAGGTTGACCACATTTTTATAATGAGTACATTCAAAAGGATATTTAAAAAAGACGATCAGTGTGATCCTTCTTACTAAGGTGCTTCGAATACTTGCTTTATTGAAATGTATTTCGTTCAACTGATTTGATGATTAACCTGCTTCATTGTCTTTCCTCTCTTGCCCCAAACAATGTGAGATCTGCCACCTAATTGCAGAAACAGAAATGTTTCATGATGCTGTTACACAAAAGCTGTGTGGATTTTTGCATAACATAATGAGTTTTTCACAACATATTTATTTAGTGCTTATATAGCGCACAAATCACCCCTGAAGGGGGTCTCAAGGCGCTGTACACATACTGCTGTGGAACCCTTCCTGGCCTTTCCCTGTGAAGTGCCCACTCCTGGACACCCGCAAGGTGAAGCCAGGCATCCTAGCGCTGTTGGGGCCGTTGTGGAGATTAAGCAAGCTATTGCCCAGAGTTGCAGAGTGGGACCCAAGATTAGAATAGGCACCGAGGCGAGAATGAGCAGGTCCGGGGAAATTGAGCCCAAGACCCGCCGAGGCGGGAATTGAACCCTGGTCCGGACCAGACCTCTGCATCAGGGTCTGCCGCTCTAACCATTGAGCCACGCTTCTCCACTATTATATTGACTCCAGAATGTTGACTAACACTATATCATAAGCAGAGATTTCTATTTTTGATGCCACCTCAATCTATCTATCTCAGGGATACTCAAAGTATGGCCCGGGGGCTGCATGCGGCCCACCTGACCTCTAATTGCAGCCCCCTGGTGGACAGCAGCACTGGACTGCTGCTCGTATAAAAGAGCACAAACAGTCAGAAATCTGTGAAAGAAATGTGTTTCCTTTATTTACACGTTAACTGAAGTAACAGAAAAGAAGGTGTCCTGGACAACTTATCTTTAGAAATACCTTTAGTTTTAAATACATCTTTCACTAAACATGCAAAAACATAACGAATCCTCTACAAACTTCAAAAAAGTGTATTTTATTAACATGCATGTGCGTTGCTTTGCCTTTAATACTGGGTACATGAGAATAGAGTGTCGGTGGCAGACAGAAGTCTCGGGTTGTTGTCCAGCCACCATGCATCTGTTTTAAGCCCCTCTACACCCACCTTTCACCGCACCGATCCTTGCCTTGCAGGCATAAGTGCGACCATCGGGCACGCCACAGACAGTACTTTGCGGCCCCCGGAGGTATGTTTGCGAGTATCCAGGATCTATCTAATCTATCTGTCTGTTATTGAATGTATATGAGGAGTTAAGAATAGTAAATCTGAATAGTAAATCTGTAATTACCTGGATTTACATAACTTGACCGTAGAGTAGTTGTCGATATTCTGGATGCAATGTTTTCTTGGTATGATGTGAAAAACATGGTAATGTGTTAGAGCAGCGCATTGTCTCCTCAGATGTATAACCTTTCCAGTTATCGTTATACCCAAGTTCATATCCACTTGAAGCTGGTTCTCTCATGCTCAGTATTTCATTCTAGGAAGGCCTTTATGCAGAGAAGTGCTGAACGTCACCATGAAATGTGCATATTTTTTAAATTAACTCATTTTGTTGATGTCATCCTGAAAGCTGTCCCTTCATATCAAGCAACAAGTAAACTGCAACAATGCATCCTTTGATAATCTCCGTTCTAAACCCACTCTTTCAAAGACTGTTTGTATCAAGAGTAGTGTCACTTGAAATAAGTTTTTGTCACGGGTAAATCTGCTCTTTGCCTCTTTTGGGTAATGTTGGACAGGCCGCATGGTCGGGCTGTCCCCCCTCCCCGCAACGGGACCCGGACCCTGGCTCTCCCTGAATCCCCAACCAGAGTCCCCGGCGACCACCCGAAGTAACCTGCAATCCCTCCACCACAAGACACCAGCTCCGGACCCAGCTGGCCCGGGTCATCATCCGCACCCCGGCCTCGGCCCAGCCGCCATTTTGGGGTACTACAGCACGAGGCCGCGTGGCCTCAACTCGACCCTAACCCTGGGCCCGGCCGGCCCCGACATCGAGGCACCAACCTCCTCCCAGGAGGCAGAGTGACCACTTGGCGAGTCAATGGGAGAAGGAATCGTCAACGGCTCTCCTCCGCCAGGTGTCGATCACCCCAGGCCGCCCTGGGCGCTGGCTCCACCCCCCTGCTGGGTGTCTGGACTCCCTCATCCCGGACCTCCCGGCCCCCAGGCGCGAGGGTCCGGACATCAAAGGGGACCAGACCTATAACTGGGGCAGGGCCAGACCAGGAAGGCAGTTGTATCCTGGAGTCGAGAGACCCGAGAAGAACTCATCCGCCTCGTGAAACCATCGTCTTGGCCTGCTGGCGCTGCCGCGGCCCTCTGCCTCGTGAAACCATCGTCTTGGCCTGCTGGCGCTGCCGCGGCCCTCTGCCTCGTGAAACCATCGTCTTGGCCTGCTGGCGCTGCCGCGGCCCTCTGCCTCGTGAAACCATCGTCTTGGCCTGCTGGCGCTGCCGCGGCCCTCTGCCTCGTGAAACCATCGTCTTGGCCTGCTGGCGCTGCCGCGGCCCGACTTGCAGACTCGCCAGCTCGAGGATTGTGAGCTCACCTCTTGCCACCTCCTGTACCGACCCGGTACCAAGACTGTCCCGCTACCCCCTTTTCCCTACAGAGACTAGAAGTGAGAGGACCCTCGGGTCCGAGATATCCTGTATCGCCAATATCCGTGCCCTACAAACCTTATATAAAAGTATTGAACTCAACCTGGTGTGGTGGCTGTTTGTGGGGAGGGAGGTGACATATCTGTACAATCGCCGGAGGTGGTCCTCATCGGGGACCTCTCCCTCAGTAGACGGCCGACCCTCAGGGTCCCCGTCTAACATTGGTGGCCAGCGGCGCGATCCGAACCTACGCATAATAGTACAGAGAGTCACTCTCCCCACGACACACAACCACCATGACAACAGAGAGCGGAACAACGGAAAAATTCCAGATGGAAAAATTGGAAGACTACAACCACCGGGAACTGAAGCAATATTGCATAGAACTTGGCCTTCCAACCACAGGTCTGAGCACAAAGGAAGACTTCAAACGAGCCCTAGAAGCTTGGGCAGAAACGGGTACGGCCGTACCCCGAACACGAACAACCGAGACGGGCCCCGCACCAATTGAAGAAAGAAGAGCGGGTCTCTCCCTGGAAGAGATCCAAGAAAGAGAAAAAAGCAGACTCCACGAATTAGAACTGGCCCGACTTCGCTTGGATGGAGAACTCAAACTGGCGGAACAAAAAATAACTCTGGAACACTTACGGCTCCGAGAGGAGCGAGAAGAGAAGCAAAAAGAGAGAGCTAGAGGAAAAGAAACTAGCGTACGAACATGAGCGCAATCTCAAGGAACTGGAAATCCAGAAACAGAATAAAGAACTCGGGTTCCCCGAACGACCGACCCTGCCTGCCTCTACCGAGCCCAAGGTTCACATCCCCAAAGATGTCATCCGGGAATACCACAAGAACGATGATATACAGCAGTGGTTTAAAGCCTATGAGGTGGCCATGACCTCCCACCGGATTCCACGGAGCGACTGGGGAGCCGGGTTATGGGGGAGGTTTGTCAACGAAGGGCGGGACGCCCTGCTGCAACTCCCGGACCATCTGATGACATCCTACGACCACATGAAGGCCGCCCTCCTCACTCGATACGGGCTCACACCCGAGATGTACCGCCAGCGGTTCCGCGACTGCAAACGGATTCCGGGTACGACTTGGGTGGAGTACGTGAACTTCGTTAGTCGAGCCTTCGAAGGGTGGATCAAGGGCAACAAAGTGACCACCTACGAACAACTTTTTGACCTTATCGTATGGGAGCACCTGTCTAACAACTGCTTCGTGGAACTCCGGCAACACCTCTTGGACAGTAAACTAACCGAACCTCGACAACTCGCCGCCGAAGCCGACCGGTGGGAAAGCACCCGAGTTGGCCGGAACGGACCCAGCGAATCATCCAGACCGTACCCAGGGCCCCATCGCCCCCGGGGAGGAGGAGGAGGGGGCCAGGGTCGGGGGAGAGACCCCGGCCCCTTGTCGCCCACAAGCAGCCCCTCGACCCCGGCCGGCCGAGGGAGCCCGGCCATCCGGGCCGGTTTCCGGGCCAACGTTATGTGCCACAGATGCCAGCGACCCGGCCACTACGCCAGTGATCCCAACTGCCCAAAGAATCCGAACACTACCCCCCGCCAGGTCGCAGCGGCCGCCCTAGGGGAAGAACTAATCCCGGACGACCAAGAAGAGTACGAGACCGACCCCTCTGAGTGGGCACCAGCCGCCATGGCGCTGGTCTGCTTGGGGGAGAGAGAGATGATTCCGCGGGCCCCCCTTCCCGCCAACACGCAGAAGTACAGCCAGTGGGTCAACATTAATGGCCGCCGGGCGGAAGCCCTCCGCGACACCGGGGCCAGTGTAACGGCGGTCCGACGCCACCTTGTCACTCCAGACCAAATCCTGCCGAACATTCTTTGCCCTGTCCAATCAGCAGACAACTCCGAAAGTCTGTGTCGCATGGCCTGCGTCCCCTTCGAGTGGGGAGGAGTAACAGGGATGTTAAAGGTAACTGTCCGCGATGATGCCCCCGTGGATTGCCTCCTAGGAAACGACCTCGAAAGCTCTCCCTGGGCAGCCGTCGAACGGAGAGAACACCTGGGGATGCTCGGCCTCCCCGAATGGGTCTGCGTCACGACCCGGTCCATGACCGCCCGCGCGGTCCCCAGTCTAGAAGAGCCCGAGTGGCCGGAACCTCCTCCCGCGCTCGTCCCAGAGGAGGCCGCCCCAGAAGCCAGTCCCTCGACCCAAACAGAAGAAGGATCCGACCAGCTTCGGGATGTCCCTGACCTGGCACAATGGCGTCAGGAGGGAGGCCCCACTCAGGAACAATTCCGGGCCGAACAGAAAACATGTCCCTCTCTCGAAGGACTCCGGCAGCAAGCCCTGGCCCAGAGCACAGGGGATACCTCGGGGGCCCACTGGATCTACTGGGACCAAGATCTGCTCTACAGCGAGCAGAAAATTGCAGAACTAGGAGCCAGTCGGGTGCTGGTGGTGCCCCTTCGCTTCCGAGACTTTCTCCTGAACTTAGCCCACGATGTCCCCCTTGCCGGACACCTGGGACAGGATAAAACCTACGACCGCCTGGTGACCCATTTTTTCTGGCCCCAATTGCGAAAGGATGTCACCAACCACTGCAGGGCCTGCCCCACCTGCCAGGCCAGCGGAAAAAGTGGCCGAAAAATCAAAGCACCTTTACAACCCTTTCCTGTCGTCACCACCCCGTTCGAACGAGTGGGAATAGACATTGTGGGGCCCCTCGACCCCCGAACAGCCCAAGGACACCGGTTCATCCTGGTCCTAGTAGACCACGCCACCCGCTATCCCGAGGCCATCCCTCTTCGGACTGTGACGGCCCCCGTGGTGGGCCGAGCCCTGATGGGGATCTTCTCCCGGGTGGGGTTCCCCCGGGAGGTAGTCAGCGACAGGGGCACGAACTTTATCTCCAGATATATGAAGTCTCTCTGGCAACAATGCGGGGTCACCTACAAATTCACGACCCCCTATCACCCACAAGGAAACGGACTGGTCGAGAGGTTCAACCGCACCCTCAAGGGAATGATTATGGGCCTAGAGGAACCCCTTCGACGCCAGTGGGACGTGCTACTTCCATGCCTCCTGTTTGCCTATCGGGAGGTCCCGCAGAAATCCCTCGGCTTCAGCCCATTTGAACTCCTGTACGGGCACCCCGTCCGGGGCCCCCTCAGCCTAGTCAAGGAAGGTTGGGAGCAGCCTCCCCAGAAAACTCCCCCAGACATTTACAGGTATCTCCTGGCTCTTCGCAACCAGACCCGGCGGTTCCGAGAAACCGCCAAAGCCAATCTCGAGGCCAGTCAGGAGGACATGAAGAGATGGTACGATCAGCACGCATCCTCCATTGAGTTCGAACCGGGACAACGGGTCTGGGTGATGTCCCCGGTTGAACCCTGTGCACTCCAAGACAAATGGTCCGGACCCTTCAAGGTGATCGAACGCAAGGGGCCCGTCACCTATTTAATCGACATGGAGACTACCCGGAACCCTCTACGGGTCCTCCATGCCAACAGGCTCAAACCCCATTTTGTGCGATCCGAACTCAGCCTCCTGATGGCTACCGATAACGGGACGGAAGAAGACTCCGAACCCCTTCCGGACTTACTGAGGACCCTCGAGCGGGATGGCTCAGTGGAAGGGGTCCAGCTCTCCGAGGCCCTGTCCCCGGAGCAACGCCAAGACTGTCAAGCCCTCCTGAGGCGGTTCGCCTCCCTGTTCTCCCTCACACCCGGAGTCACCCCCTGGTGCCTTCACGATGTGGACACCGGGGACAGCCCTCCTATTCGACACTGGGCGTACCGCGTACCAGACCGGGTGCGCGCCTGCATCCAGACCGAGGTGTCCAAAATGCTGGCCCTAGGAGTGATCGAACCCTCAGACAGCCCCTGGGCAAGCCCAGTCGTCCTGGTTCCCAAGGCGGCCGCCCCGGGCGTTGCCCCTGAGCTCCGGTTCTGCGTGGACTATCGGGGGCTGAATGCAGTTACCAGGACCGACGCTCACCCCATCCCCCGGGCAGATGAGCTAATTGACCGGATGGGGGCCGCCCGCTACCTGAGCATCTTCGACCTAACGGCGGGCTACTGGCAGATCGCCCTCACCCCTAGGGCCCAAGAACGTTCCGCCTTCTCTACCCCGGACGGGCACTACCACTTTAAAGTAATGCCCTTCGGCATGAAAAACGCTCCGGCAACGTTCCAACGGCTGGTGAACCAGGTACTGGCGGGCCTGGAAGACTTCAGCGCCGCCTACCTGGACGACATTGCTGTGTACAGCCATCATTGGACCGACCACCTCCGCCACCTGCGGGAGGTTCTACACGCCCTCCAGCAAGCCGGGCTCACCATCAAGGCCAGCAAGTGCCAGGTTGGCCAAGGGTCCGTGACCTACCTGGGACACCAAGTGGGAAGCGGGCTGGTGGCCCCCCTCCAGCTCAAGATTGCTGCCATCCAGGCCTGGCAACCCCCTACGACCCAAACGGAGGTCCGGGCCTTCCTGGGGCTCACCGGATACTACCGGCGGTTCGTGAAGGACTATGGCAGCATCGTGGGGCCCCTCACAGAGCTCACCTCCAAGAAGAGCCCCAAAACAGTCAACTGGACCCCGGACTGCCAATCGGCCTTCGAGAAATTGAAGACCGCCATGTGCACGGCCCCCGTGCTCCAGGCTCCCGACTACAGCCGGGAATTCATTGTGCAGACGGACGCCTCCGATCATGGTGTGGGGGCCGTCCTCTCCCAACTCAACCCCGAAGGGGTCGACCAACCAGTGGCCTTCATCAGCAGACGCCTACTGCCCCGAGAACAGCGCTGGAGCACCATTGAGAGGGAGGCCTTCGCCGTAGTCTGGGCACTCAAGAAGCTCCGGCCCTACCTCTTCGGCACCCACTTCCGGGTGCAAACAGACCACCGACCCCTGCAATGGCTGATGCAAATGCGGGGGGAGAACCCGAAGCTGTTGCGCTGGTCCATCTCCCTACAGGGGATGGACTTCACGGTGGAACTTCGTCCAGGCCAGGACCACGCCAACGCAGACGGCCTGTCACGCTTTTTCCGCCTCAGCGAGGAGAGTCCCCAGGAAGATGGCTGACTCTCCCCGCCTTCAGCTGGGGGGGACGCATGTTGGACAGGCCGCATGGTCGGGCTGTCCCCCCTCCCCGCAACGGGACCCGGACCCTGGCTCTCCCTGAATCCCCAACCAGAGTCCCCGGCGACCACCCGAAGTAACCTGCAATCCCTCCACCACAAGACACCAGCTCCGGACCCAGCTGGCCCGGGTCATCATCCGCACCCCGGCCTCGGCCCAGCCGCCATTTTGGGGTACTACAGCACGAGGCCGCGTGGCCTCAACTCGACCCTAACCCCGGGCCCGGCCGGCCCCGACATCGAGGCACCAACCTCCTCCCAGGAGGCAGAGTGACCACTTGGCGAGTCAATGGGAGAAGGAATCGTCAACGGCTCTCCTCCGCCAGGTGTCGATCACCCCAGGCCGCCCTGGGCGCTGGCTCCACCCCCCTGCTGGGTGTCTGGACTCCCTCATCCCGGACCTCCCGGCCCCCAGGCGCGAGGGTCCGGACATCAAAGGGGACCAGACCTATAACTGGGGCAGGGCCAGACCAGGAAGGCAGTTGTATCCTGGAGTCGAGAGACCCGAGAAGAACTCATCCGCGACTGGCCGGCTGGCGCTGCCGCGGCCCTCTGCCTCGTGAAACCATCGTCTTGGCCTGCTGGCGCTGCCGCGGCCCTCTGCCTCGTGAAACCATCGTCTTGGCCTGCTGGCGCTGCCGCGGCCCTCTGCCTCGTGAAACCATCGTCTTGGCCTGCTGGCGCTGCCGCGGCCCTCTGCCTCGTGAAACCATCGTCTTGGCCTGCTGGCGCTGCCGCGGCCCGACTTGCAGACTCGCCAGCTCGAGGATTGTGAGCTCACCTCTTGCCACCTCCTGTACCGACCCGGTACCAAGACTGTCCCGCTACCCCCTTTTCCCTACAGAGACTAGAAGTGAGAGGACCCTCGGGTCCGAGATATCCTGTATCGCCAATATCCGTGCCCTACAAACCTTATATAAAAGTATTGAACTCAACCTGGTGTGGTGGCTGTTTGTGGGGAGGGAGGTGACATATCTGTACAATCGCCGGAGGTGGTCCTCATCGGGGACCTCTCCCTCAGTAGACGGCCGACCCTCAGGGTCCCAGTCTAACAGGTAAAAACCTCTGGGCTTAAAGGCATTACTTAATTTGCTCAAATGTAGATTCGGGATTCTAGATCTGGCATAGTGCATATTGCCCTTGGGCCTTTTTATTTTCCAAAAACCATTGTTCTGCCATCCAACCTCAAACAAGCTAGCTCACTCCATCATACGAGGCGATATTGCATAGTATTAGGCTGGTTTGGTCACCACTGTTACATAATGTGATGCACACAGCACACATCCCACAAAAAAGTCTTATCAATCGACAAAAAACCTATAATTCATTCTGCCTTTTTGCCTGAAGGTCCAACATTTACTACCTCTACTTACCAGACAAAGACTGGATCCATATGTGAAAAAAACTGGCATGCAACTTTATCCCTTGAAGACCTCCCACTTCAAAAGCACTCACTTCTAGATATAGTCTAGGAAATTTAGGATAAAGCAGTCCGGCTCATTTTTTTTTCTTCTTTTAATACATTGTATTTATGGGCTATTATTTGCTTTGCTTTTGGTATTGCTGTTTCCATTTTATTATTAGTTTATGTGCAATGTACAAATATATTTATCGTCACAGAAATTTACTGAGAACCTTTTGTAAGTAATATTAAAAAATGGAACCTTCAAAGGGGATTTGGGCTATTCATTCCATACATGCTTTTATTGGCTATTTTATATGTATTGAGTATTGAGCTTTATTGTTCAATTATTTAAAATCGTTACAATATACTACTGATGAGCTATTTTCTAGAAAGTCTGCAACCTAAGAGTGCTGTTTTTCTAAATCGTAATCCAAGGAGGGAATGGGGCAACTGAAGAAGCCCTTTCATCTCAGTAGTTGACTGAATCAACCTTTGAATGCAATACAAAATTAACAAATTACTCTGTCCACCACACACCTATGATACAAACGTCTCTATTGGTAAAATAGTTTGTATCCCATATTTGCTCAAAAATCTTCTCTGTACTACTCACTTCTATCATCCTATGCCCTTTTAACTCCTGATCTCACTCTGAACAGCTCTTATATTTTACTTCCAGCCACCATCAGAGTTCATTGCCACACTCAAATTTGCTCATTTTAGTCCTCAACCCTGTTGTTCAATTACTTGCTCAAATTTGGCATCTACCCACCCTTCAAATCTGCTGTGTTCTTACTTTATTAAAACAAACTTCCAGCTAATCTCGTGTCCCCATCTGACTGCTCAATACACTAACATTTTGCTCAATACCGAACAATCTTGTTTCTTGATTTCCATTCCACTGACACAGCACTTTCACTCATAACTAACATTAACAGAGTCACCATTTCATCCAGCCACTACTCCTGGATATCACTAACTGATGACTCTATCGTAAGCTCTGCCTTGTGTCCACTCCTTTTCTCTTTCTACACCATCTCCCTCGAAGACATCATTACCTTATTTGGTTTCTCATACCATCGATCCATAGATGACACTCCTCTTTAGCTCCTTTCTAATTTTGTTTTTTTTTACCTCTCATTATGAACTGGTTGAGTCTACATCCGTTAATCTTGTACTCATTCAGGATGCGGACCTACAATTTTCCCTCTTGCTCTGCGCCTAAGTTACCTGACTTTCTCTCCCACTAGAAACCATGATGTTTTATTAATTCCCTCTGCATGAATGGAATGTTTCTTCACAATCCCAGCTACTGTAGTGAAATAACAAGCATTAAATATACAAAGGATCTCCCGCTTATAGTTGGTGAATTAGTATCAAGCACGGGAGAGGTCCTCACCGACGAAGAGACGATAATTGAAGAGTTTTGACACTACTACTCCACTCTTTACGAATCCGAGTCTACGGGAATGGAAGGGGCGATCGATGATTATTTAGGTTTTATCAAAATGCCACAGCTGTCAAATGCGCAGAGAGAATTCCTGATGATGCCTATTCAGAAGGAAGAAATAGTGGAAGCGCTAGATAGCATGAGATCTGGAAGCGCCCCGGGGGCTGACGGGCTCACTGTTGGCTTCTACAAGGCCTTCAAAGACCAGTTGATACCATTCCTCTCGACACTGTTTGACGATATATGCCTGGAAGGTAGTATGCCCCCGTCCATGCGGGAGGCGCTCATTGTCACTCTCCTAAAACCAGGGAAACCCTCGAATGAACGGGGATCATACAGACCCCTTTCATTGATAAATGTCGATGCGAAACTATATGCGAAGGTGCTGGCGACGCGCCTCGCTCTTCTGGCCCCGGAACTGGTTGCGCCAGAACAGGCCGGCTTCATTCCTACTAGGAATCTCACATATAACATACGTACGGTGCTGGGGACAATGCAGCACGTGAAGCCAGAGAATAAGGCGTTGGTGGTATTTTTAGACATGGAGAAGGCGTTCGATTCTGTCGAGTGGCCCTTCATGTCGAGAGTGCTGCGGAAGCTAGGCTTGGGTGAACCCTTCTTACAAATGATAGGTGCATTGCACTATAAACCATCGGCCAGAATTCGACTGGGCAACAGAGTAACAGATGCGTTTGCAATACGCAGAGGCACCAGACAGGGCTGCCCCCTCTCTCCATTGCTATACGCACTAGTAGCGGAACCTCTGGCGTGTGCTCTGTGAGAATACCATAGCCATGAGGGCATCAGCTTCCCTACTTACAAGATCTGCATCTCCACGTATGCAGACGACACCCTCTTATACATCAGAGACCCGGAGCTCAATCTTTCCCCGGTACTACGGGAAGTGGTACAGTTTGGAGCATTGCCGGGACTAACAGTGAACTGGAAGAAATCAGTGGCATTCCCGCTGACCCCAGTGACGAGCAAGTTTGCGATGGATTATCCGCTACAGTGGTCAGAGGACCCGGTTCGATACTTGGGTATACAATTGCACCCGGACCCGGACATTCTGGTAAGGGAAAATTATGGAGTGGCATATTCAAAATTGTCGGATGATGTGGAAAGATGGTGCAAATTACCGTTGTCCCTGTCGGGCCGCATCGCCCTGATTAAAAATGATTGTCCTCCCGCGGTTTCTATTCCTGTTTAATAACATCCCGGTGACCCTCTCGAAGGCATTCTTCAAGACACTGACACAGATCCTCACACGGTTGGCGTGGGAGGGCAAGCAACCGAGAGTACAGTGGCAGGTGCTTATGCTCCCGTATGAACAAGGAGGTTTGGGGGCCCCGGACCTAGAAAGGTACTATAGGGTCGCCCAGGCAACACATTTGCATACTTGGACGCACGGGGATCGCAATATCCCGCATGTGATTCTGGAGACCCTATTCACTGACCCCCTCCCCCCGCCGGCTACAGTGTTTGCACCGGCTCCATGTCGGATAGGCACGTTGGACTCCATCACTGCGACAAACCACGCCTGGCACTCACTAGCCAGGGGGCGAGGACACGAAATACTGTACTCCCCGCTCGTCCCGATAGACTGGGCAGTTTGGCTCTTGCCACTGAGAGAGAAGGGGGTCATACGTGCGCTTCAACACTTAGGCATATTCAAGCAGGGAGATCTGTTCAGGGACGGGACGGCAATTACCTGGATCCAGTTGGTTCCTCCCCAGGCACCAGCCTCGCTGCTGCAGCGCTTCCACTTTCACAGGGTGCGTGCGGCGTTACAGGCCTTGCTGGGCTCGACCATGCAGGAGCCTCCTGAACTGCCAGAACTAACATACGTTATTAAAACCCAGTCCTCCAGCCACCTCATCTCCCGAATGTATAGGGCGGGCCAACTCGGCGGGGACCGACCTTCCTCCAAAGCCCGATCGGCATGGCAGCGAGACCTGCAGGCGGAAATAAGCGACTCAATGTGGGAGTACTGCTGTCGCAACACTAAAAAAGTGTCACTTAATGCTCGACATAGACTCATCCACTTCAAATTTTTGCAAAGAGTGTATTACACTCCTGAACGTCTGCATAGATATGGCCTCCGACAATCATCGGAATGCGAGCGCTGTCATGCCCCGGTGGCGGACTTCATGCATCTAGCGTGGTCCTGCCCGGGCATCAACAAATTCTGGGCAGATGTTTTTGAGGAGCTAGGTCGCATACTGGAGACTGAGCTCCCAGTTGATCCTGCGTTGGCATTTCTGGGATATTCTAGGATTCTCCCGCCGGCGATGCGTCGCCTGGCAGATATGGGGCTAATTGTGGCCCGACGTGCAGTGGCGCGTTGCTGGATGCGGGGACCGCTCCCGACAAAAGGAGGGTGGTCCAGAGACATGCTGTACGGTTGCACCCAGACACAGCTCTATAGCGAGCTCCTGCCCCCGGTCAGTAGACCCAAAAATTTCTGGGACCTGTATCTGACTTATGTTACCAATAACGATACCACGGAGCCGGAACAGGAGGAGACGGAGGAGAGGCAGGAAGGGGAGGAGGGCACTGAGGATCAGGGGTACAATACAGTCGGATTGAGTGATTCGTGAGGGCCTGAGTGGGATGGATGGCGAGCCTCCGAGGGCTATGAGGGGACTAGTGGACACGTTACATTTGAGAACACTTACCAATAGGCCATATGCAGAGCGGGGTGATCAGACAGGGGAAGGATACAGTGGAGAGGGGCGGGCGGTGGGGGAGATGTTCATTGGGTGGGCGGGGAGGTGAGGCGCTATGACAATAGGTGTGAGGTAGAGGCAAGCATAAGGGCAGTTGAAGGGGGAGGGGTGGGGTTGTGGGGGGTTATTGTAAGAGTGGTTATAGAACTGGGCTTAGTTGCGGACAGGCACACTACACTAAATCCCCTGTCCACATAGTGACGTTGAGAGCGCTCCAACTGAGGGAAGTAGGGACGGGGAAGGAAGGCTACGATACCTTTGGAACGTTAGTAAAGTAGTGTTATAACAGGACTGCTGCTACCGAACTTTGAGATGATGATGTACTGCTTGATTACATGGTCCAATGTGATAGGTATTGATGTTCATTTACATTGCTGCCGGCCTCAGGGTTGTAGGCGCAGAGCTGTGTGTGTGCACTGAAGGCGAATAAAAGTTTATAACCCCAAAAAAAATAATATATATATACAAAGGATCTACCAATTCATCCTTTTCCACACAGTCATAGCACTGATCAATTCAATGGTACTCCGCAAACTGGATTATTGCAATAGTCTACCAAGGACCCTCCACCCTACATTCCTCCCTCATCCCCAATTGAGCAATGTTTTAAACTCTTCCTGAAGGACCTTTTTTTATATCATTATTTTATCAAATCACTTGCTCACATTAACGCAACAATGCTGGCTTTAAGATATTATTATTATTATTATTATTATTATGCATTCTCATATAGCGCTCGATTACCCGTAGGCATCTCGGCGCTTGCCTTGGGAACCCGTCCTGGGTTCCCCAAGGTGAAAGCCAGGCATCCCGCCGCGGGGGGGCCGTAGTGGAGATTAAGCAGGCTAATGCCCAGAGCTGCAGAGTGTGAACCCGTGATTCAAGTAGGCACCGAAACGAGAATTATCGAGTCCGTGGATATTTGGGCTCAAGACCCTGCCGCGTCGGGAATTGAACCCTGGTCCCGGGTCTGACCTCTGCTTCAGGGTCTGCCTCCTCTAACCAGTGAGCCACACTTCTCCACTTATGCACAGTGGCCCAATAGAATTCTAACACAGACTTTTCCCCAGGAATATTTGAACCCATGTAGACCTGTAGGAATCAAAGGGTCTACAATACATTTCCAATTTAATGAGCAAGACAAATTGTAAAAGTTTGAAGATGTACACTAACAAATTGGTACACCTCACAAACCTTTCCATGCATATCTGCAAACGAGGCACTATGTTCAGCCAAAAACATTCAGCAATGAGGAATGTTACTAGATCTTTAAATCCAGTGTTTGGATCCAACCACAAATAATTATGATGTAGCCCTCTCTGTGGAAATGTCAATAGAAATGTATAATCGGGTTTATTTATATAAATCTAATTTATAAAATTCCTGAAAAATAAAGCATGGAAATCCTACTGGAAGGAGCTGTTGGAGAGGGTGTCATATAAAAATGTGTAAGCACTGCCATATAGTTTGATCTTACTCTAAGATAATTAACGAGAACAAGAAGTCTACACCCTGAAATTAGCCACATCATGGACAGTCGCCATGTGCATGGTCTTTTCCCTTTGGGTCACAGGCAACTGCAAACTTGAATACCTATGAGAAACACCTCTGGAGATTTCTGGTAGCCACAGCTAAGAAATCCACAACATAAAAGTGGAGGCCTGTGCGAAAGCCCTAAAATCTCAAGATCATAGAAACAAAAATGTAAAGAGTACTTGTGATACGCTTAAGCAAACTGTTGTTCAGGGAGATTGCTTCATTATGACTTCTATGACAGTCCACAGTTTAAAGTTTACATTCGGTTGTTTTTATTCTTCATTTATTAACCGTTCTTTCTTTACAGATTGTTGGTCTCAAGCTTAGCTGTTTTATACTAGGACCATGCCCACTTCAGTTATTTCCCCCATTTTTACATCTCCACTGCTCTTATAGCTCTTCCACATTCTCCTTCCCTGGACCTTTCCTTCAAGGAGCAAATTAACAAAGTGGTGACCTCTTGCTTCATTTGACTTAGATCATCGAGGAAGGGGTTGCCTTTTTATCTCTTAATCTCTAAAAACTGTAGTCATCGCCCTCGTCCTTGCCAGGATTGACTACAGACACTGCAGAATGCACCTGCTCTCATTTTGATGATGCTTCCTAAATTCATGTCCATCTGAAATACTCTAAAAGAACTTTATTGGCTTCCTGTGAAGAAAAGAGTGTTTTTTAAAGCGCTTTGTATAGCTCATGAGTCACTGTATGGTACCAGATCTAATGGTCTTGGAGAAAACTTTAGGTGGTATCAACATATTAGAAATCTCACTTCTGCTGCATCTTGTTCAGCATTTGTCCATAGGATATATAAAGCTTCCTGTGGTGTCCGTAGCTGTGTGTATAACACCTGTCAGTTCTGGAACTAAATGCCATTGTACCTTAAAAATCAATCGAATCTTTTACGTTTTTGGAAACAGCTGAAAGCTTGAATGCTTTCTTTATCCTTAACCAGGGGCACAGCCCATTAAGAAGATGTTTGTCCTAGATGTCTATTTTGATTCCTAGCGCCAAGACACCCATGGGTATTTGCAGACTTTAGAAATTACAATGACATTACCACTCCAGAACCCACACCACTCATCTTTCCCTAAGTTAACATTATAGTCAAATGTGTTGATTTCAGATTTAAACTGACTGTCAAGTTAAAGTTGTCGGTGACCTGGGGGAGTAATTAAATATTAATATTGTTGAAGCCCTCTACATTGGTATACTCACTCTTTCTAGTCTTCTGTAAAAGAGGAGACGATGGGATTGAAAAAGAATAATGGATGTGCAAGAACAGTAAATCCAATTGTTGAAGTTATATCTTTATGTATGCCTTTTGTTAAGGAGGTTGGTGGGATACAAACACACCTTTCAGGTTACCTACAACACACCGAGGAGGCCATGCGGTGACTTTTCAAAACATGGGTCCCATCTTACCTATTTGGATCATAGAATTCGCAGCTTTGGGTTGGGAGTTAGATGTCCGAAAAATAGGACTTTTTCCTCAAAATATAACCACGCAGATTCACTGAAAAGCTGCTTGTCCTGTTTGATGTGTGTAAGGCAAGCGACTGAGGTGCAACATGTGCTGTTTGTTTCTCTGCTCTTCATGCTAAGAAAGGCTGTGTTCTTTATAAGGTTGTTGATAGTGAATGTCACGTTATGGACAAAAGAACAGTACATTTTGTTTGTAGTGATGTTTACATAATGGTCTTTAGTTAAATATGCAACTAACTATTTTGCATTAATATAGTTACCTCATGTCTTGGGCAAAAGCGAAAGAACTTTTATTGTTAAAATTCTTAAAACTGATTTTAATTTTGGAAGTAAAAACTGAATTGTACCTAGCAATGACTGGAATATGAAAGGCACAATATGAAATCAAGCAATACAGATGTCAAAATTGTTTTGAAAATAGTTTTCCACTACATTTGTGTGTTAGTTTAAACTGGACAATCCACATGAAAATGCACAGAAAAATCCTTCTCTGCCGCTCCTCCTTGCTGGAAAATTCTTTTGAAGTTGTAAATTCCTGTAGAGGAAGTGAATGCTTAAATGTTGATTCCCAGTATACATGAATGTCCATGTGGTAGTTCCAAGGGTGGGTCACTGCAGAAATGCTACTAGTGAGCAATACTGGAAGTCCAATCCTTCATTCTAACTGTGCTTCAAGTGTGTGGTGAATTAAACATCCAAGATACTGAACACTTTAATGTTATTTGTTATTTCGTCTTTGTGCAAAGTCTGCATAGAGGGCCAAGGTACAAATCTACTATACAATAATGATTAGATGTTTGAATCCATATGACTGATTCTATGCAACAGTATTGCTCTTCTATCCCTCCCTCCAATCTGAAAAGCTGGCTTTGACTCTGTGTTTCCGACAGCAGAAAAAATTAATGCATATCCATCAGTAAGGATCACTGAACAAACCGAAGAGAATTCAACTCTGACATTTTTCATGACTGCTGAAAAGTTCACTGTGTTTAAGATTTATCAAAGATACCATTAGATAGATGTTAACCTGCTTTTTATTTCAGGGAAATCAATGAGTAGTAAGTGCCTTGAAATACTTTGTTGACTTCTATGAAGCTTGTGCATCTGTTTCGTTACAATCTGGTTATTTTGTGGACTTGAGGAAGACGTTTCATATGAGTGCAAATGCTTTGGGGGGGCGTGGCTTGGCAGCCTAAGATGGCGGACGCACCTTTCTGAGCTCCGTCCTGGCTGCCCGCTGAAAATCGCGCCAAATGTCATGGGGACTCTCTTAACTTCCCAAACTTCAGAAACCCTAGCTATATGTACCGGGAAGCCCTCTACGCCCTGCCGGCGTGAAATGACCCCGGGATCCTGCAAAAACGCAGTGTCCGATCTACGGCCGGGAGGAGCCTGAAAATGGCGGCGCCCTGATGAGAGGCCCACAGCGGAGCCCAGCAGCGGCGGTGAATCCGGCAACCCCCCCCGCCCCCATCCGGGGCGCGGAGTGACGCTGATCTCTGATGTGCCCCGAGCGGTGGAGGCGGCGAAGTGGCGGCGACCACCCCCGATCATCCTCACACCTGGAGGTGAGAGTGTCTATGCTGGTGGCGCGATGGGCCCTGCTAGCGGTGCGGGGCCTACACAGGAACGCCACACTCCCGAGCGGCACGCCCAGACCAGCAACGGGAAGCTGTCCAGCTACCCTGCGGAGCTCCCCTGCCCACCTGCATGCACCAGAGGGCGCCCGCTTACAAATTGAAGTCCGGGCCACACGTCGGTGGTCGTGAAGGCAGACACATCACACGGCCTGCCACCCCCTGCGCTCCATTGCCGCCAGAGCCCACATTGAGAACCCATCTGCTTGCACCAGAAGGCACCCGCTTACAAATTGAAGTCAGGGCCACAGGTCGGTGGTCGCGAAGGCGGACGCGTCACGCGACCTGCCGCCTCCTGCGCTCCTTTGCCGCCAGAGCCCCTGTTGAGGACCCCCACTGCGACCCGTCACCCAGCGCGATTCCGGCGCGCGCCTCCCCCCCCCGGGGTGCGGAGTGACGCCGACCATCAAAGCGCCCCGAACAGTAGAGGCGGCGAAGTGACTTCGACCCTCCTGACCATCCTCAGACCTGGAGGTAAGAGCGTATATGCCAGCAACGCGGCGAGCTCGGCTAGCGTGACAGGGCCTACACAGGAAAGTCACACTCCCGAGTGGCACGCCCAGACCAGGAACGGGAAGCTGTCCAGCTACCCTGCGGAGCTCTCCTGCCCACCTGCATGCACCAGAAGGCGCCAGCTTGCGAATTGAACTTCGAGCCACGGATCGGTGGTCGTGAAGGCCTGCCACCCCCTGCGCTCCATTGCCGCCAGAGCCCACATTGAGAACCCACACTGAGACTCGGCACCCTGCGCCGCGACAAGACTACAGGCCATACGAAGCCAGCACCTCTCCGTGGCGTTGAGAGGATACCCCCGGTCCAACACCGCCCCCCCGCTGTCATTAGGAGCAGGGGGGTGGAGAGACGGAGCATAACGGGACGAGAACAAGCCGCGCCTTGTGCCGCCTATGTGCATAACGGAACCCCCTACACTGGCTGCACCCTAGTACACGGAGACCTCAAGATCGGCCAGCCGTTTTCACGCTTCGACCCTCAGGCGCAGGGGGGAGCAGATCGTGGCACGCGTCTGTCACGCGACCCGGGGCTCTGGCATACCCCGCGGCATTGTGCTGGCAAGGAATAGCCCCCCCCGTCTCTCCGCCCCCCCCTCCGGCCTTTGGGACCGGGGTATGTGGAGGTCAGTCGTGGACTTACGACGATCGTTAACAACCAGAGATTGACGCACACTGGCCCCGAAACGCAGTGCTGGGCGACACAGGCAACGGATCCTGACGCAATAGCCGCAACGCCCCAACAACCACCCGTGACTGCTCTCCCTACATGGGCCATACAACCTCCCCCCCTGCATCTGACGTCAGGACCCGAGCACCAAGGCAGGGCTCCAGATCGGAACTCTCACCTACGGCATCATGGGACGCCAACGCAATACGGAAGTTCCACAGGCACGGAACCGCAGGCAGGACTCCCTGAAACCCACCAACTCCTCGGCGGGTGAGGGACCCTCTCACGAGCCATCCATGTCGGATAAACTGGACCAAGTCCTCGCCGCCATTGAACACTCCAGAGTCACGATGGAGACGAAGTTTGGCGAGCTGGCCGCAGACATTAGCATACTACGAGATGACCACCGGAAATTGGCAGACAAAGTCAAGCAGGCCGGAACAACGCTCCAAGCTATGACACCCGAGGTGCGAGCGCACCAGGTCGCGATGACAGATATGCAGCGTAGACTACAACTCCTTGAGAGTAAAACAGATGATTTGGAAGGCCGCTCTCGGAGAAGCAACATCCGCATCCTAAACCTGCCGGAGGGCTCAGAAGGCTCCCACCCTATCACACACGTGGAGGCCTGGATAAAGACATTTACCCGCCCGGAAGACCTGACACCATTTTTCTCCATCGAAAGGGCGCTTCGGGTCCCGGCTCGTAAGCTCAAACCAGGCTTACCTCCCAGACCATTCCTCCTAAAGCTGCTCTACTTCCAAGATTGGGACGCCATCCTTAGAGCGGCCCGGGAGAAGGGTGCGCTGCTCGTGGAGGATAATGTCATGTTATTCCCGGACTATTCAAGGGCAGTTCAGCAACGGAGAGCCACCTTCCAAGCGGTTAAGCGAGCTCTACAACTGAAACGGGTGCAATACGCTCTCCTCTTTCCAGCCAGGTTAAAAATCATCTATAAAGGCTCCACACATTTCTTCACTGACCCTGCGGAAGCAAATTCTTGGATAGAACAGCACCTACCAGGCCCGAGGCTGAGGAGAATTCACCACGCCGCCAGCGCTCTGACTGCCCCAGGCGCCAGCAGAAGAAGGTCACCCTCACGCAACTTACCTCCAACTCGAGATCGCCCACACACCGGGCCCCCGATCTGGAACAAATCATAGGAGAACGCAGGAAGGCCATACAGGCTGCGGCAGCAAGGAGTGAAGTTAGAAACAACTCAGACCTAGAAGAAGCTCCTCACATCTTCTCGTCAGACGAAGAAGCCAGCGATACCCACACATCTCATGACTGGTCGGGCACGCCGCCCCAGGTCACCCCACAAACGGCAGACACGCTCATTTAGTTCACGATAGGGAAAAACGGATTATACTGCAAATCGCTCCGTTACCAGTATTCATGCAACAAATATGGTAGACAAAACAAGCCAACCAAGTGACCAACCAGCCAAGGCTAACTACACCACGAACTGTTGCATGCGCATCGCCAAGAGAAACTGTTCCCCAAGCGACATGTTCTGACCATCCTACAGCGGGCAGCCGGATGGCTGGAGACACCCGCAACCGAACAACCACCCCCCTCCACAAAATGACTACAATACTGTACATGAAGTACAGTTTGGACATCCCGTTTTTGACGCTATGTCCCTCTAGTTGGGAAGTTTCCCGAACATCCAAGTTTCACTTCCCCGTTACAAAGGCTCAGCCTAAACCCTCTGCGGATCAACCTGATGGGAGAACATGCAACCAACGAACTATGGATGAATGAGGGTGTGGGTTGCGGGGGGGGAGGGGGCATAGGGAAGAGGTGGACCCGAGCTCATTACATACCATGGCATACAGAACCCCGAGTACAGATGTTAAGATCATTACCATAAATGTCAGGGGTATGCACACGGCTAGCAAACGATATGCTGTCTACGCCTACATCAAACGACAACAGGCGCAGATAGCGCTCTTACAAGAGACCTACCTGTCCATACAAGAAGTGACCAGGCTGCAAAGGAAATGGCGGGGTATAATATGTGCCACTACCTACTCGGCATATGCCAGAGGTGCCCTTATTTGGATCAGACCGGGAGTCCCGTTCAAAGAGCACACTCTAATCATAGATAAAGAAGGCCGCTATGCCCTCTTGGAGGGCTTGCTAGAAGGTCAGGCACTCTTGTTGGGCAGCGTATATGCCCCTAACGTGGACCAGGACCACTACTGGACGCGCCTTACAGGAGTGCTTACCCAATACATCTCAATCCCCTGGCTCCTCGGAGGGGACTATAACTGCGCCCTGAACCTCCAGCTTGATAGATCCCACCCCCCGATTCACTCACTGGCACATAAACAGACTACCCAATATCAAGCGAGGGTACAGCACTGGAGCCTGATAGACCCATGGCGCGAACACAACCCGGACACACGCCTGTATTCCTTTCACTCCATACCCCATAATCTGCGTGTCCGACTTGATCGGTTCCTCTGCTCTACGACAGTGTTCCCGCTCGTACAACACTCTGACTATCTCGGCAGAGTCCTATCAGATCACGATGCACATGTCCTGACGCTTAGATGGCGACCCCCGTACCCTCCTATACCCACCTGAAAATTACCAAGTGAATGCCTTTCCGACCAGGTTTTTAGACCCACACACGGCTCCTATATCAGCGAACACTTCACGATCAACGCAGGCTCGGCAGGGTCTAGCCTAATAGAATGGGATGCATTCAAAGTCACAGCCAGAGGCCACTGCATCCAACAGATACTTGGAGTCCGCAAAACACTAGACGGAACGCTGCAAGCTGCAGAACAGGTCCTAGCGACACTCACGAGGCAACCTGACACCACCGACACCACTGTCGAACAAATAGCGGAAGCCAGAACCACATACGCAGAGGCGTTGTGAGATCTGCGTAAATATAACTTTGGAGCCTATGGGGCCAGGACACACAGGGAGGGCAACAGGGCGGGCGCACTCTTGGCATGGCTAGCCAGACAGGAAGGGACCACGAGCCCGATCACGGAATTGCTTGACCACACAGGTCAAGACACTCACAAATAGATATCTTACACATCTTTAGAAATTACTATGAGGCGATCTACCAAGTCCCGACACAAGCAGACCACCAACGGGAAATAACACTATTCCTCCGCCCCCTACGCACCCCCCATATCCCACGAACCGCCAGGAAAGAGCTGGACTCGAGGATTAAGGCCCCAGAGGTCACCGAAGCCCTTAGACAACTGGCACAACATAAGGCCCCGTGTATGGACGGATTCCCTCTTGAATACTACAGTACCTTCTCAGTGCACCTTGTTCCAAAAATAGTGATGGTGTTGGACGAGGCGCTGGTCCGAGGAGAACTCCCGAAGTCACTCCGAGAGTCTATCATTGTAACCTTTCTTAAGCCGCATAGAGACCCAGTCCTCCCGGCCTCATATAGGCCAATAACGCTCCTAAACACGGACTGTTAGGGAAGGTCTTAGCAAACAGATACACCCAAATCCTCCCACCCCTGGTGCACTCCGACCAAAACGGTTTTGTCCCGGGACGAAACACCTCACAGAACATACGTCGGTTATTTAACGTCCAAGATAATGCGAAAACACGATTCCCCAATGCCGCCTGCTTGATCCTAGATCTTGAAAAGGCATTTGATACCTTACTCTGGCCATACTTATTCGCGGTACTACGCAGAGCCTGTATTGGACCGGTTCTGTTGAAGTACACCAAACTCTTCTACCAGGGCCTTACATCTCGGGTCAGGTAAACCGAGGGACCAGACAGGGATGTCCCCTATCCCCCCTCCTGTTTGCCCTAGCAGTCGAACCACTTGCAATTAAATTATGTCACGAAGGGCAGACGTGGGGAATACCGACAGCGGACATCACACACTGCGTGTCACTTTATGCGGATGATCTCTTGATATACGTCAGAGACATCACAAGCGACTTATCTATGATCTGGTTGACTCTCCAGAACTTTGGGGCGGCCTCCGGTCTTAAGGTCAACTGGACGAAATCCACCATATTCCCCCTAAGTCCACATTTAGCACCGCACGACCTCCTGATGGGCCCCCATACACTCGCCTGGTGTACAGCGGCACCTCGATACCTAGGGGTACAGCTGTATATCACCCCCACGGATCTATATAAGGGCAATCACCGTACGGTCTTGGCTGGACTGCGAACATCGGTGCGCTTTTGGAAAACGCTGCCACTAGCCCCCATAGGTCGCATCGCACTTGCAAAGATGATAATGGTTCCACGACTCCTATATCATTTTGCCAATCTTCCGGTGATACCGCCACGCTCCTTCTTTAAGGAACTTAACACGCTCCTCACAACACTGATCTGGGGCTGGGGGGGAGACACCGGGTGGCCCTATCCATGCTTTACCTTCCTACCACCCAGGGTGGACTCGGAGCTCCATCCTTCGAATCCTACTTTTTGGCGGCGTAACTCCAGTGGCTGTCCTATTGGACGGCGGGACGCCATGTCGGGGAAACACACACTGAGCGCGGTCAAATCCCCTTTCCGGCGATACACCGACTATTGCTCCCAGGCACAAAGCCACTGCGCACCTACCCCTTGCATCATACTCACCGCTACTCCCGCTGGTAGGCCTTCCCCGCAATGATGGTTATTACACATCCCGCAATCTCCAGGTCTGGACGGACCACTCCATAACAGACTTGGCGGCCCTTTTCGATGAAGGACAATTAATACCGTACGCCCAATTGATGGATCTCTATGATCTCCCACCTGGCCAATTGCTCCTACACTGACAGCTCATAGACAGTTGCCGCCCGTTCTGGAATGCACGGGAGGGTGTACCCCCGACACCCGGTAATTCACACTATCATACATATGGGGGTGGGTAGGCACCTGGTCACATGGTTATACAAGGCCATCCGAGAGCTTCTTCTGCGACCCTTGGACTCACTACGACGGACGTGGGAGGACGAAGTCGGTCGGGTATTCAATGTTGAGGAGTGGGAAAAAGTCTTAGAGTATCCCAAAAAAACTCTCGAAATGCCCGCTTTCAGAACATCCAATTTAATATGCTTCATAGGGCATACCTCACCCCGCAGCGACCTCACCGGTTCTATCCTGACACACATTTTGCCTGCCCCCGATGCCAGACCCCCGAAGCTGACTTCAAACACATGTTCTGGGATTGCCCCGTCATTACACAATACTGAAATCAGGTACACCGTATCCTTGTAGAAGTAACTGGTAATGCAACCCTGCCCACGTGGGAAGCTAGCGCCTTGGGATTGTTCCACAAACGGAAAACTGAGAAAGTAACAGGCCGTTTCGCCTCATTAGCCATCCTCCTAGCAAAAAGGGGTATAGCCATGCACTGACGAGCGTCGGAGGGACCCCCGGAGGCAGCATGGTTGGGAGCAGTGAAGAAATGGGGGGCGGCGGAGGAGGAAGTATTATGAGACGAGGAGGTAAAAGGCATGAGTAAACACCCCATCTCCCTTGAATGGGCGCAGCTGATGCATCTTTTCACCCATGTTACAACACAACCACCCTCCCTACCCACCTCTCAAATGCACCTCCCGCCGAGCTCCCCACAGGGCCAGTCTGGAGAAACCTCACGAATGCATGCTGGCCCCTAGAATGCGGGGTCGCCTGACGCTGGCCTCGTCACTCCCACGAGATGCACCATTCCCGCCTTCGGCCCCGATCACCCGCCCTGCACCAACCACCGCCCACACCACTTACCTACTTCAACATTTCTCCCCATAATGGGATATCCGCAGCATTAATCCCCAGTTCATTCCCCCCAACAGTTACTTGTTCCCCTCACTATTCGGAAGTTTCGACTTCGATACGCAGCTCCTAGGAATGCATACACCAACACCTCAGACAGAGCCACAACAGATATACATGAGAAACACGCACAGAGTCCCTGGGCATTCCAACCAATCTCACCGTAGGACCCATGCCCTGCATAGTGGTGCACTGATGGGTAGACTTAGATTCTTTCCCCACTGAACGAGGGTCGTGGATATGCACAGGGACTATGCCTGAGATGATAACCTCAACGATCGATAGACATGTCACCACTGCTAGATGTATGGCTATTAGCTCTGAATTACTGTATTTGTCTGTATCATATCTCAAAAACTGTATACACTTGTTAGGATAATGGTTGTAATGCAATATAAACCTTCAATAAAAACAAAAAAAAAAATGACTGCAAATGATTTGTTAATTTACTTATGCAAATACTGAATCAGTGTACCTGTGGTATTCTCACCTACCTTAATTTCATTGTGCATGTTTTTAGGTACATCTATGTAATGGGAATCCAGGAAAGAAATGAGAAGTTGTTTTATAGGGTACTACAGGACGACATTGAGCGTTTGATGCCTATAGTGTACACTCCAACGGTTGGCCTAGCCTGCTCACAGTACGGACACATCTTCAGAAGACCAAAGTAAGTGCTAACCATTGCCATTGAAAGTTTTAATAATGTAGTTGCAAAATTGCATTAAAAAAACCTTAGAAGACTTATACCCGTTCTTGATAAAACAGGTTTTGCCTGCTGCAAAAATAGCAGCAACCTGTGCCAAGAATCCTGGAGTTTTGACCTAACATATGCTTATATTTGGAGACTCTTAGGAGCCCATTAGGATCGCGGACGGACTTGAGTCCGTCCGCGACCCTTGAGGAGGAGGGAACGTCTGCATGGGCTGCGGCGTTCCCTCCTCTGCAATTAGGATGTGACCGCCACCCTGGCGGTCACATCCTCTATTTTGAACATTGCGGCGGGTGCGGCTTCAAGCTGCGCCCGCTGCAATGGTAAAAAAGCACGCATTTCATTTACATGCAGAAAGCTGCACCCCCCCCCCTTCAACCTGGGGACACGCAACGGGCCCCCGAAGTGCACATCCGTATGCTTTTCCACGGCGGAGAACCTGCCGCGGAAAAGCATATCAGATACGCAATCCTAATATGGCTGGCGGTGTCTGAGAGACAACACCACCATATAAGAGCTTTTCCGCCGCGGTTGTAAGCCGACCGCGGCGGAAAAGCGGCGGACATAAACCAAGACCCACCAGCCATCCTAATTTGGCGGTGGGTCTTTGGAGGCTCCGCGGTGGTTTTCCCGCATCCTCTGGGCCGGCGGTGGCTTCCGCCGGCCCGGAGGATGCGGGAAAACCGCGACCTTAATGAGCCCCTTAATTTGCAGCTGTATAAATCGACCACCATTGCGGTACATGAGCAGTATAGTCCAATATCTCAACCATTTCAAAATTTTTAACAATACAAATTTGTTCAGCCGTATTTAGGCATATTTTGCGTGTTATCTCTTGCTGGGTATGGACACAGATCAGATGGTGAAAACTACCTCATTGCAAGCATTTATTTATGGGTTGCTTTGCTAGTGTTTTATCTCCACTTTAACATTGAAATGAACATGCTGCATCCACTTAAAGTGTCCATATAAAAGAATCAGGAGGCCATAATCAATGGTAGTATGTAGGGAGTGGATAACCGAGTCCCATACACCTTTTTAGGCTGACCACAGTGGAACGCTTGTTGCATAAACTATTGTGGTTCACCCACATCCGTTTCATCTTCCCACCTTTTTTGATGAGATAAAAGTCTATCCGGGCAAAGTAGCATGCTGGGGTTGCAGAGGACTCCACAAAGTTGAATAACTTTATGTGGAGCTTGATTGACACACTGAGTTTGTCCGAAGATCCGAGTTGGGCAAACTTGAACACTCTAGCCACCGATATCCTCTCGCCTCTGGGTTCTCCTTACCAACTTATTTCACTGTCATGTTCTATGTTTCGACTTAATCACTGCTATGGAGCTTGAATTTCTTCAGGGGTAAAGGATGGAAGCTACAGTCAAACAGGGCTCCATGATGTTGTATAACTTCTGCATGATGTCCAGTGGAAGTTTTGTTTCCCGCAGCAAAAATCTCTGACTAAGATAAACCAGGGAATTGGGCCTGCTTAGGTTGTATGTTTGAAGAACCGGGTATTTCAGAACCCAGCGGCGCCATAGACACGCCCAAAGTCTTCGGATTCACCTGTCTTGGCATACAGAGACACGGAATACTTCTAGGTGGCGTCAGATCAAATTTATTAGCTGCAGCTAGTAACAGTAAACCAAGCAAACCAACACGGTGTACAACTCAGGAGACTGCTCAATTTTCGTAGAGCAAGACATCACTTTTTATGCACAATTTGCTTCATTACAAATGCACACCCACTGCGGCAAATTCTGACGAATGAAATACATTTTCCCACACATTATTACATTCCAAAAGCTCGATTTACATTGTACCAACCCACTAGTTAAATATTAGGAATGTCCCAAATTCGATTACCACAAGCCGGACAAACCCATAATTGAAAGCACCACCCATGTAATGAAAAGACATAAGGAAAGAAACAATTCAGATGCTGAGTAGGATAAGATATGTGCAAGAAACTAAAAGTTAAAGATATCCTGAACATTGATTGGCAATTTCAGACAACGATCAGCTAGAGAAATTGGCCTCGCAAAAGGGTCAGTTTCAGGTGACGGGGTCAGCATCTTGCAGTTCACTCGCAAGTCAGAAAAGGCTTAGTTAATACGTACATGAACAACGAAGCCCATGCAACTTTGTTCGTTCGGTTACCTCCATGGCCTACGTGAGGGCAACACAAAATAGCATCACGAACAACTCAAACAAAATGGAGTCTGGTCCCAAAAACCACGGAACCTCAGACCCTCCTTTTGCCATTACGTAGGCAATGACCTAAACTCACGTCAATCTGAATCCAGGTCTATGTCTATTCTCATCAGGTCATCAAGGTGTTGCTGTAACATCATCTTATCCTTCACTTCTCTCGGGACGGGTCTTCTCACACAGATTGTAGCACAAAGACTACAAATAGCAGGACCACACTGGATGCATAAACAACACGAGAAAAGGATAGCTAAAGCCATACCAAGGAACATCAGAATCTTCCATCCCCATTTAGATAACAGTCCCCAAATCCATCCCATCAATGACCAGTTCCCTTCGTCTACATGTATAGACTCAGCGGACTTATGTAAGTTCAAGATGGATTGGTACACAGTCGGGGCGTTATCTGGTATTAAAACACAGCAACTAGACCCGATCAATTTACATACTCCACCTCCATCTGCAAGTATAATATTTAAAACAATGCGGTTCTGTAACGTCATAAGACGATCCGCTTGAAGCTCAGCCGTAATATTACTAAGGGCACCTGCAGTCTCATTTATAGTGGCCTCAACCACTCTCGTAAGCTGACGAATATTCCTACTATTAGCTATAGGACCCCTAAAGGGCACGAAACCCTTAAAGAAGTCTCCAACTTCTTGTGCGACAGTATCTTTCGCATCGATAACACCTCTACCATATCTTGTCTTATGGTAATTGAAAGCAGCTGTGTATGTAGGGGGAAGCAAAAATACCACATAAATGCCTGAGAAATCAGATGGCAACCATGTATATGCTCTGTCGTGACAAACAAAATACGTGCCTTTAGCTGGCACGAACGGTGGAGATTTCTGGGACGTATAGACATATGTGTGAACACACACACTCTTACCAAGCTGAGCTCTCGGATTCTGACCATTACCTTGCAGACAAAAATGACCTCGGTGGGGTACAATCCAAATAGGGGGAGACCTTTTTCGTCTCTCCTTCTCTGTCAGACTAATGCTATATTCAGTCTTGTTCCAACCAATATATGCTCGTACCTCATCCTTAGGGATAGCATTATACGCATCAATATCTCTGATCATATCTACTATTCCCTGTATCAAGGCATTATTACTCGCATTATCTTTAACGGAACGTACAGGAAATGCTTCATTCGCATAGATAAACATTGCTTGGAGTGCCCATACTCACCCATTAGGCGAAAAAGGCAAAACCAAATATGGCATTCCCTTATCTGTCGTATGCGGCATAAGACCACATACCCAGCAATTCGTGGTATTTACGACTAACTGATGCTGATGCAACATCTGTATAAACGAATTGTTCACAAATTCTGATCTTCGTGTCTGTTCATGTTCAGGCAATGTATGAAACTCATGTGGGGAAACAGTAGAAAAAGAAAGAGTAGGTTGGGATGTAGATGCAAGCGTCTGTTGTGTAATATAGACAATCCAACCCACACAAGCCAACGTAATATTCAAAAGCATTAAAGAACACAATATTTAAAAACATTTGCTACAAACCAATGTACACATTTTCGCTTTAGGATCAATTCTCTTAACAACCTTATCAGACTCAAAAAACTCCATCCTCTAACGTGCTGCTCACGGCTATTACCTTCTTCACTTAGTGTGCGTCAAGATCGTACTAACGACCATGAACCACAGACCTTTCGTCAATTCGCGGCTCACCCCTTAAGGCTGTACCGCGACCCTGCAGCTGAGTCCGGATGGTGACTCGAAAAAGGTAAAAAAAAGTCTCTTGATCTGAAAAGGTGTAATTCATAACATAAAAATTCAAGTTTTATTTGTCCATTGATTCGCTTTTTCTCGGTCTTGGATTGTAGCGCTCTTTGCCAGGCACCGTTTGATCTTGAAAAAGTGTTTCCGGATTCTTTGTGTCGAGTTTCAATTGCGAAGGCACAGCAGCTTTCAGAATTTCATCGTCCTCTCGTTCTGACTGAGTCCATATTAATTGTGCATCACTAAAAGGTACAAATCTAGGAATTCTCTCACATTCAGAATCAGCTATACCATCCCTCACCCACTTGTCATACGGTAAGGGCAAATGGACCTTTTTACAATGGGTAGCATGTACCCAATTCTTTTTACCAGCTACTCTAACAGCAGTTCTAGTAACCAATAACACTAAGTGCGGTCCAGTCCATCTCGGCTCCAAGTTCTTAGTTCGATGAAAATTCTTGGTCAAAATGTACTCTCCAGGTTGGATCGTGTGGCCTGGATCCGCAGTAACTGTCGGCAAACTGTCATAGACCTGTTGGTGGAGAACACACAATTTAGCAGTCAAGTCATGTAAGTAATCCACCAACATAGGGTACTCGATGTCACTAAATTTCTTGGGCCGTGGCACACCCCAAACATTAGCCGGACGTCCAAAAACTATTTCGTATGGGCTAACTCCCACACGAGAATGCACTGTCGTCCTTGTTGACAAAAGAGCCAAGGGCAAGGCATCTGGCTATGTAAGACCAGTGCTCGCTTGTATCTTAGCTAGCTTCAACTTCAAAGTGCCTTTATAGCACTCGACAAGTCCAGAAGACTGGGGGTGATTCGCAGCATGGAATTTCTGATTGATACCCAAACCTGCACACACTTTCTTCATGATTTGGCCCACAAATTCACTCCCATTGTCGCTCCATACAATTCTCGGCAAACCATATCTGGTGAAATACTCTGAGTAAAACCTTGGCTGTAGACAAGGCAGTATTATCCTTTGGGGGTAGGCCTCTATCCATCTGGAAAAGGCACAAACAACCACAAGAACATACTTCAAATTGTTGCATCTCTCCATGTGAATATAATCTAGCTGTATCACTTCAAACGGATACGTTGGAGGAGCAAAATTACCAGCTGGAGTTGGAGTTCCCTTTCCAGGATTATACTTCAGACAAATCATACAATGCTTCACCATATTCTCAGCACATATAGGAATTCTAGCATTCTGCCATACTGGAGCCAACAACTTACATATTCCTTTCGAACTAATGTGAGCCATTCCATGAGCCATAGTAACCACTGGGAGCACATACGCATCAGGCAACAACCATCGCTGGTGTTCTGACAACTCAACCCAGCAACCTGTCGAATCCAACATACCCGTAGTTTCTCTCCACACACTCACTTCTTTTTCCGTAGCTTCAGCCTGAATCATCTTCACACTTTCTATTGTGTCTTCACACATTCCACCAGCCATAACCCAATTAGCAGGGCCTGCAACATACATTCGGCTCATCATGTCTTTCGACGTTTCTTCGCAACTTTATCCGCAAACGCATTTCCTCGGCCCATATCATCCACAACTTTCTTATGCGCACTACACTTCACAATTGCAATCTGCTTTGGAAGAGTAAGTGATTCAGGAAGTTCATTCACTAACTGCCCATGCTGAATTTTCCTACCATGGGAAGTAAGAAATCCTCTCTCTCTCTCCACCAACGTCCGAAACTATGGGCAACACCAAACGCATACTGGCTATCAGTATAAACATTCACTCGCTTTCCTTCTGACAATACACACGCTCTAGTCAATGCAATCAACTCTGCTGCTTGCGCAGAATTCTGTGCTATACATGCTGTTTCAACAACTGTGTGTAAAGTTGTGACAGCATATGCTGCAGTCGTCTTACCATTCGGAAGCTTGAAACATGAACCATCTACCCATAGGGTACCATCAACATTCGTAAGAGGAGTATCTTTTAAATCAACTCTAGCCTTCGTTTCCTCCTCTGTCCGGAGAAAGCAATCATGCTGTTCTTGAACATCTGTCTCTACAGAAATCAGCAACAACGTAGCTGGATTCAACACATTGCATCTTTTGATGTGCACATGGCTAGCCAACAATGTCAACTCATAACCTGACAAACGTGCACTAGTAAGGTGCTGTGTCTTGGTGCTGTTCAATAAGGTATCCACTGAATGTGGGACCATTACAATCAACGTATTATCCAATACCAAACCAGCAGACTGTCGGATAGAAACTGCCGCTGCCGCTGTAGCTCTCAAACAACTCGGCAACGCTCTAGCTACCGGATCTAACGTAGCTGAAAAATACGCACATGGACGCTGCTTATCTCCAAATTGTTGCGTCAACACTGACAATGCACAACCTTCTCTCTCGTGTACATACAATGTAAAAGGCTTACTGTAGTCCGGGGTACCCAACACCGGAGCAGAACACAATGCATCACGTAATTCAGAAAAACTTTTCTGACATTCGTCAGACCAAGGGAGAGGATGCGGAGTATCTTTAAGAGTCGGCGCTAACAGAGGTTTCGCTAACAGGGAAAAATTCAGAATCAACTCTCTACAATACGACGTGATACCTAAAAAAGGCACGCACTTCTCTCTGTGTGGATGGCACACTCATTTGGGCAATCGCTTGAATTCGCTCTGGGGTCAATCGTCTTCCCTCCTTCGACAAGAGATGACCTAAGTAGGTTACTTCTTGGCGGCAATACTGTAACTTTGAAAGTGACACTTTATGATGAAGGTCAGACAAATGTCGTAACAAAGAAAGAGTAGCTTCTTTACAAATCTGTTCGTCATCAGCAGCAATCGGCAGATCATCAACATACTGGATAAGAGTAGCACCAGAAGGCAACACAAAACCATCAAGCTGAGTTTTCAACGCCTGACTATAGATGGAGGGACTTTCACAATAACCTTGAGGTGCACGCTTAAACCGGAAGCTTCGGCCTCCTAAAGAGAAGCCGAAAATATCTCTACTCTCCTCAGCAATCGGAATACTGAAGAAAGCATTCTTCAAGTCGATAACTGAAAACCAGGCAGCCGAAGCAGGAATCAGTGATATCAGGAACAACAGGAAACTGTGGCACGACAATTTTGTTGACCTCTCGAAGGTCGATCACAAACCGATAAACAGGTGGCTGAGAAACATCAGTACGTTTAAGGACAGGCAAAACGGGACTGTTACACACATTACCTCTCGTTTCTTCAATTACACCCTTCTCAACCAGATCATAGATAATCGCCAAAAGAGCTCTCTTACCATCGCTAGATATCTTATATTGCGGAATACGAGGTAGCCTAGCATTTGACTTAAGGGTAACAACATAGGGTGGAATCTGCAAAAGACCAACATCATTGGGGCCTGTAGCCCAAAGCGTATCAGGAAGCGAACGCAATTCCAGTGGAAGACAATCTTTAGACAAATACATTGAAGAAATCACTTTCTTACCCACGGCAAGATGTACTCCCGAAGGAGAACAATGCAATGTCGCATACAATCTTTTCAGCAAGCCCAAACACAACAGATTCTCACCACAACCAGTCGTTAGAATAAGGGGTGCTTCCAATTCACAAGGGCCAAAAGAAAGGGACAAAGGACTAGAAACCGGATTACAAACTGGGGCGCCTGAAAATCCTACTGAAACATTGGTCAAGCCAGACAAAGGTGCGCCAGGAAGTTTAGAGTGCATAATAGAACTCTTCGTCGCACCAGTATCCAAAAGAAAAGGTTCTACCACACCTGATGTAATCACTTCAACATAAGGTCCACTCTGGTCTACTCCCTCACTTTGTCCATGGCTGTCCTAGCTATCATTATAACCAGCACTCTCACCTTCAACACAGTAGTCCTCAGCGTAGTACTGGGCAGACTGAACAGTCGGAACATTCTGTCTGTCGAAATAATTCGCAGAATTCTGAGGGGGAAAGGAACGTTCATTCTGGGGAAACACACCACGTCCCCTACCCCTAGGAACTTGCTGGAAACCACCACGACCTCTCTGACCAGATACACCATTCGCATGCTGTAGCAAAGCCGGACAACTGTTCTTAAAATGACCTTCCTCTCTACAGTAAGCACACTGATTAGGACCTTGAAAGAATCGTGGAGCGTAAGGCTCGGGCTTCTGTAACAATCTCTGAAACTGTGGAGGTTGCGGAAACTGAGGCTGATTCAGAAGAGGCAGATAAGCTTGCTGCAAAAGAACTTTCGTCTTTAAATCTCTAGTTTTCTTCTCTACTTTATCCTTCTCATCTTTATCCCTATTCTCGTAATATTGTGCAGTAGCCAATATCTGGGCAGACGAAGAAACAGCCCATGAACTCTCAGAATCCTTTAACTTATTAGAAAGTTCAGGAAGCAAATTAAAGACAAATTTGTCCACGAACAACCTTTGACCACCTTCCGTACTCATATCCTGACCACTATGATCGATAAGCGTCTCTTCAAACCTAGTAAAGAAATCGGACACACTTTCGTCTTTCATTTGTTTGCATGCTACTAACTTATCCCAATTCACTCGTAAAGGAGGCATCATCGTTTTCATCCGATTAATAATCCTACCTGGTAATTCTGCAACTAAGGGTTCAGGTTTAGCACCTCCTACCTACCTGCCGACCATCCGCAGCAGTAATATTCGCCCACGTATCTCCCAATTCTGGCGCATGATCCTCATGACGAATCTTCGCCCACAAAGGTTGCGGAACTACATTACCCATCAACATATCTATGTCAGCTAGACTCATAATACATGCATCAACTGTCTGGGACAACTCCTTGTAATAACCAGCAGGATTCTTACGGGGGTCAGGTAAGGTCTGCTTAAGAGCCAAGACCTCTGCTCTCTTCCAAGGAACATGTACCCACACTCACTGAAAATGAGCCGGTACACCCTGAATACCCTGATTAACATTAGCAACAACTTCCTCTCTCCATACAGGGGAAAACTCTCTCATAGGATACTGCTTCACTTTCCTCCTAACAGAGGAATCGGGTTCGTGCAATGTCTGAGGCGGAAGCCTAGATCTGAAAGCAAATATCGTCTCTACGGCATCTGCAACATCAGACTCCACTATCGTCCCTTTAGCAAATTCTGACTGGACATCAAGCACTTCCTGCGGAATTGGACCCAACTCATTATCTTCCCATTCCTGATGCAAAAAAGTACACATAACATCAAAAACATACCTTTGTTTGGGTGGATCAGACTGAAAGAAAACATCCATAACCGCTGGCAAATCATACCTAGAAACATTTAAAATCCATCTACGAGCCAGCAAATCCAACACTGTCCGCTCCTCAGAACTAGGAAGCTGACTACGACTTTGCTTATGTTCCGACACAGGGGTCATATTCAGTGACCCAAACAATGGAGACAAAAGATTAGCAACAGTCTCAGTCATTCGTTTTTGTGCAGAAGGAGAAGAAGCAGACCTAAGAACAGGAGAATAAGTATTTTGAGGAAAAAGAGGTGTAGGGACAAAAATAGCAGGAGTCGGAGACACAGGAATAGAAGACAAAGGAGTTTGAGGCAAGGCTGGTAGCAAAGCTGGCGACCCAAGAGGGGGTTGCGCAGTAGGAGGGAGAACCATCTTTGGAGCACCGGGTGGTTGAACAACAGCAGGAGGCTGAACAACAAAGGGTGGAACAACCGGGGGTAATGGAGGCGCAGTAGCACCCTGCACATAAGGGGGGTGGCAATCTCAGTAAATGAGAGATCAAAGGATCTTTTTCAGGATCTTCAATCACTTTTGGAGGAGAAGGCGGCAAGGCCGGATAACATTTATCTATAGCCATACAACTTTGTCTATCTGAGACTTCACTCTCACGCTTTTCTCCATCTTCCTTGAACTGCCTAGCAGCTTGTAGTACTGACATATTCTTATCTTTCCTATCTCTCTTTGCTTGCTTAATTTCTCGCTGTTTGGCTTCCTTTTGCCAAAGGCGGAAAGAGTCAAACATCGCCGGCCGGGCTTTCTTCCTAAATAGCGCAACTTCCAGATTATCTAGAATATTTCATTCGAAACTACCATGTTGGGGCCATCGTAAAATACCATCTTTCGTCGTATAGCGGATCCACACTTCGGTATAAGTAATAGGACCCACTCTATGTTTTGAATAGAGCTCATAAGTTGGAGTTCCAACCGGAGGTATCGGACACGAATCCTCCAATCGGGAATCCCTGTTGCAACCACAACTAAACCATTTCCTAATTTTGCTAAGACCAGGCATCTTATAGCTCACTAATCTAGCTTCAAACATCAAGGGGTTATCAACTATCGATACGTTAGTATATATATGTATCGATACATTAGTAAATCAAATCAAAACCAAGAACCAAAGCAAAGTTGTGGGAGCGACCCACTTATACTTAACCAAAGTATCTGTCACGCCACCAGAAGACCGCTCATCGTCTCGCTCTACAAAGGATCAATCGAGGGTCCAAGACAGGGCGACAGTCAGGGCTGCAATCCTTCGTAGCCGTCGGAAAGCGGGAAGTCTCGCAGAAAACACCTTCGGTCCACGTCGACATGCAGGGGTCGATGAAGTGGCGGCCTTCCTCCAGAATTTCCTCGGGTGGCTCCTCACGATCCTCAGGCTTGGACAGGTACCGCTGAAGTCGCCCAACATTGGGCGCCAACTGAAGAACCGGGTTTTTCAGAACCCAGCGGCGCCAGGGACACGCCCAAAGTCTTCGGATTCACCTGTCTTGGCATACAGAGACACGGAATACTTCTAGGTGGCGTCAGAGATCAAATTTATTAGCTGCAGCTAGTAACAGTAAACCAAGCAATACAACACGGTGTACAACTCAGGAGACTGCTCAATTTTCGTAGAGCAAGAGATCACTTTTTATGCACAATTTGCTTCATTACAAATGCACACCAACTGCGGCAAATTCTGACGAAGGAAATACATTTTCCCACACATTATTACATTCCAAAAGCTCAATTTACATTGTATCAACCCACAAGTTAATTATTAGGAATGTCCCAAATTCGATTACCACAAGCAGGACAATTGAAAGAACCACCCATGTAATGAAAAGACATAAGGAAAGAAACAATTCAGATGCTGAGTAGGATAAGATATGTGCAAGAAACTAAAAGTTAACGATATCCTGAACATTGATTGGCAATTTCAGACAACGATCAGCTATAGAAATTGGCCTCGCAAAAGGGTCAGTTTCAGGTGACGGGGTCAGCATCTTGCAGTTCACTCGCAAGTCAGAAAAGGCCTAGTTAATACGTACATGAACAACGAAGCCCATGCAACTTTGTTCGTTCGGTTACCTCCACGGCCTACGTGAGGGCAACACAAAATGGCATCACGAACAACAATGGAGTCTGGTCCTGAAAACCACGGAACCTAACTTTAGTAACTTGTCTGTAGAGGTTGGAAATGTTTCTTGGAGTTGCCACAGATGCATATTGGTTCCTTCTACCAAGGTGTCTTACTGTCCATGATTTCCTCGTGTACTAGACAAGGACAGCTTCCCTCAACCTTTGAGAATTACACCACAAGTTTGGTTACAGAGAGAGGAGAGCGGGATACAAGACTCCACTCCTCTCCAAGGCCGAAAGTAAGCAGACTTGCGGTCTTTCTTCTTGCCCCTTTAATGTCTAATAGTGTTTGGAGTTCTAGGTGGTACGAGCCCCCAGACTAGTCAGTGGTTGGTCCTTAGCAACTTCCCACACTGATCCCTTCCTAACCTTTCAACAGTCTTTCTGAATTACTGCTTAAGCAATCCGAAAAAACTGTATTCCAAACTTTTCCAAGATGCCAGCGCCGTTTCAGTCCTGCCATGAGATTGCCAGTTATGAGTTGCCTCTTTCTCCACCAATAAAAAAAATACTCTGGCATTTTAATTCCCTTGCCATCACTCTGTTGAGAGGGTGACTGTGAACAGACCCATACCATTTACTTGCTTTCACCTGAGCTTTGTGTACCCATCGAGCATTATCATCATCCGCGTAATAACCTTCAGATAAAAATAGGCCGACGTTCTTATATTTAATCTGCCCTGCCTTCTCGCCAAGTATCCTTCAGCAGGGCAGCTGCCACATGAGTAATGTTTTTTTTTCCTCCAGGAAGGCTCCGATGAAGGATGCATACACTTAATCCAGGTTAGCTCTGGACTTGAGAATCACTGTAAATTAACTGTCGCTGCATGAGGGGAAGCCTCATGGAGACAGTTTATGAACCTACAGTGGCATTTATACTACTACTTTAAGTTTAACAATAAAATAATGTAACTTTCCATTAACTAAAAAATGCATTGAAGATGGATGTTCTAGATTTTTCGCAAGCAAAGACGCAAAAATATTAATGTTGTAGTTAAAACTGGCCTTGCAAATGAAAAGGCTATGCAATAAACAGTACTTTTGAATTATGTCACTGCAGAGATATGCCATCTACATATTTGGTTTGTCTCATTTCACAAATTATGCCTTTAAACTGTGTGTACCCCAAGGCACATTTTTAAATATATCAAAAATATTTACTCTTCTTGCTTCAGAGTGACGTGCAGCTGCCAGGGCTGCTACGATAGCACTGTGCCATGTTTAAATGTCTCTTGTGAGTGATCGAAAGCCACACTGAAGCTCACATGCTATATTTAACTTCTAAGCCACTTTTGTGATTTGTAATTTTCACATATTTGTACTGTGGCCTTACCAAAAATGTAACTAAACCAGTTGGTATTAGTCTACCTATTATCTTATTTCATTGGTCAAAGCAAATTCACTCAGTGTGTTTACTGGCTTCCAAGTGTCTACAGTAACAATATACCAGTAAAAAAACTAAATTGGGGCCTAATCAAAAAGAAGCATTTTTCTACAATATTCAAATAGATGTTCATGAATTCTGGTAACACTTTATAAAAATTAAGAAACATTCTCATGGTCACAATGTACTTCATTGTACAGAAACTGCATAACCTAATTGGATGGCTGCAGTCCCTCAGTGTCAAGAGCTCTTGCCTCTTTCTTTCTCTCTCATTTGATTACAGATACAAATATGTCAAAGAAATCTATAGAAATGGGATGTGTAACCCTAAACATGCTACTACTGGTATAAGGAGGTAGGAAATACAGAGCCGTAAGCTGGAATGGTGACCTCCATGGCAAGGTGGCTTTGAACAGGCGGGTAGGAGGTCACCGTGAGTTAGAATTTACATTTAGATGCTGGGTACAAAAGTGAATACACAAAATGCAGAAACAGCAAGTGGTCATAGCAAAGATGACTTTACTACCCGTGGTGCATGGGGATGTTTTATCCACGACAGCAGCAAACACCAAGGATGCCATAACTGATCTGGGAGGAGGAGTTGGGAGGTGTAGTTTTAATGGGGACATGGATGTAGGAAAGAGGAACCAATGCAGGAGGTGGGAGGAGTAATCAAGGGGGCTTTTGGAAAAAACACTACCAATACATGAACAGGAGGTGGGTCTGGAGAAGAGAAAAGATGGGATTAATTACTTTAAAAGCTAGAGCTTCTCCAGTAGAGATGTATACAAGCTGTCGGGCAACATCTTACCTGAAGTCACTTTTTCTTCCAAGTGCAAGGACTTGCACCCCAGCAAGATTTAGGAAAATTTCAGAACTGACCTGGGAGAAAAAATATTACCCCAAAATGGAACTTATGCATCTCCTGGCATGGACGGCCCTTGATCAAGAGGACTGACTTTGGTTGTCTGCAGTAAATAAAACCGGCCCAGTTGCAAAGATTGATACTGTAAAGCTGGGACTGGAAACTGCAGTCAAGGAAATATTTATATCTTGGCAAGTAGTAACTAAGTAAATTGTAAAATAACTTGTATAAACTGATAATAAATGTGGTTGACTGTAATTCAGCAATCTAACACCTGCCAAAAATGATGAGAACACTGATGTAGCATTTGTTGGAAACAAAACTCAGAATCTTTGCAAATTGGGATTTTAAAGAATTAAACCACTCCTTCGGGACTGAAAATTAAAGGTCCTCCACCCTCAGCCTTTGACTTCCACCCTCTAGTCTGGCAATAGCTGGAGGGTTGGTGTGCTGGAGGTTCCAAACACACACTAGACTTGTCAAAGGCCCTTTTCATGTCCAGCCACTGCTAAACAGCAAGGGGCACTGTTAATAGGTCAGCTTTTATTTGCCCCTGTCCACACAAGTTGTTTCAGCCTTTAAACCCAGCGACACTAGAAGAAGGTTAGCTGAGATGCGATTGGAGAAATTAGACTGCATAAATTATCGGCCATGGAGAGCAAGTGCAACACCATGCATTTCCACTCTTAAGGCTGAGGAGCATGCATGGCGTGTACGTCTGCTACACTGCCCCACTATAGTAAAACTGGTGACATTCAGAGTGCACATTATACTGTAATCTTTGGTTTCCTGATGATGCCTTTCAGAAATTAGAGCAAACGCAAGGGGATAATGGACGGAGCGCTGAAACTTTTCAGACACTCGCCCCCAGTCACAAGTTTGCTAAAGAATGATGATGGATTCAACCCAGATTTGTGGCTGGGAGTGAGTGTCTAAAACCTTTCAACGCTCCGTCCATCATCTCTTTGTGTTTTCTTTGTTTGCCCTACGTTGGCAGGGTATCCCCAGACGTGGGTCCCTTGCTCACTTTGCCACTGGGTTCAAGCAGCCTGGCTGAAAAGGGGTGCTACCCCGAAACCGGTCGCAGGATGCTCGTTTCCGTTTCAAGGAAGACATGACTTGGCAGTTCGGGCTGGACTGTTCCCATGAGACACAGGGCAAAGACGGATTTGCATATAGCTGTGTCTGAACTGGGGTGGCAAAGTGAGCTAAAGAATGATGATGGATTCAGCCCAGATCTGTGACTGGGGGCGAGTGTCTGAAAAGATTCAGTGCTCCGTCCATCATCTCCTTGTGTTTGCTTTCAGAAATTAGAACAACATGTAAGGGGGTATCCCTAACAAAATGTTTTCAGTACGGGAAAAAGCTCTGAGGAAAATTTTAGTTCAGTCTCTTCCTTGTCATTAGCAGGTTGGATTATTGTAATTCTATCTTAGGAGAACTTCTGCCTTTTCTTTTTCATAAATTGAAGTTCACTGCTCGACTTATCCTAGGCCCTAGCAGAAATACCAGTATTTCTTCTCACCTTCCCTCCTTTCGCTGTACAAGCTAAAGCTTTATGCTTTTGTCACAATTCCTTATATGGCTCTTCTCTCCCTATCTGCCTTCTAGACCTCATTGTTTTTGTACGCTACATCTGATGAACATCCCAAAATTTATTAGGTATGTTCATGGTATGCAATGTCTTTTATGTGCTAACCTCACAGGCTTGGAATGACCTCCAGGTTGTAGTAATTCCTTTCAGCACCAGGGCACAGTTTGGATAGTTGTGTCCTTTACAAATTTTAAAATCTACTGAAATCAAATCGATGAGAATTACCTAAAACCTTACTTACTGAGGATGATTGTCCAGGGAGAAACATAGCACCTGCACTGGCTCTCTGGAGGTCGAAAAATTACCAGGTGGCAAGTTGATAGCAGGAAAGTCACGTCTGGTCTCTTATACAGTCCTGGACCTCAGGGCAGGCTTCTTGGCACCAGGTCTCTCTCTAGACCGGTCTACTGCAGTCCATCCACTCACAATTAATCTGATGGATCTTCTTAAGAGCATGGAGTTCTTTTTCCTTGTATCTGTACTGGAGAAATCATATACTCCATTGTGGCAACTAACTCATGGAAATCCACTCTTCTTTTACAGTACTTCGAGCCTCCTTTGTATTGCAGACCTTTGCAGAGTCCCTACTCAAGAAGACTCTTGCATTCTTCTCCTTTCATGAGTCTAATATTCCCTTTTAAGCACATCTCTGTGGAAATGAAGGAACACCCCCACTTCCTGTGTTGAAACTAGTTTTCCCTTTTATGGTGGACAAAGACTAATGTCTGAACAAATTCTGAGGTTCACTAGGTTCTGTTCCTGGCATCCCCATTTGTTATTTCCACTTAAAAGTAAGGACCTTTTATGGCAGATGCTTTTCCATTCACCCCTCCTTGTACCCACCAAGTTGGTATCCTCATGATGAGTGGCATTGCTTACACCGCTTCAGCCTTCCTGCTCCCAGAGACAGATGTGTTTCATTCCATAAAGTTGTAACTTCTGTGGCTCACCAACAATCTGAGAGTTTGGATGAAATGGTTCAAAAATTCCTGCGCAACAGATCAAGTGGAAAACCAAGTGAATCCTAGTGTACTAATCTGGTAATTGGACTTGATTCATTACTCGCTTTAAAGTATACATATCTGAGTGCTGAGATTTGCTGTACGTCCAGGGGTGTCAGTAGGTATCATTGCATTTGTCTGATGAAAGCAATGCTTTCCTTGAAGTGAGATTTGAGGGCTTGCACCCTTGAATAGCAAAGGGCATACATTTACAATGAGTCGATAAACAATTGTAAAGGTATCATGTTGTATCTTTAGGAAGATAAAGTACCATTTAGATGTTTAACTAAAGTGTGGTCACAAAATGTAATGTTTTACTCTTTAAAGTAAAAAAAAAAAAAAAAAAGAATCCTCTGGCTCTGAATGGCCTGTTGTCTCTTACATAAAAGAGAAATATGAAGACATTCCAAGCCTCTGCATGGGATCTGCCATGATAATTAAAATCTAAATATATCCTTCATTTGGCCTTCAAACAAAGTAGTTGTTGTTGAAACTAAGAGAGTAAAACGAAGAACCAAGAATTTTTAAAATAAGAACTTTGACCCAGCAACCAAGATTGTCTGCTATCTGATGCTGTTCATTTAAAGAAATTTTTCTTCAACAATATAAATATATCAGATGGTGAGAAATTAAAGTCTAGGCTGGTCCGTTTAGAATTGTGCAATTTCATTAAGGTGAGTGGTCAGTAGTTTGAACGTTTCGATTAAAGAACCCTTGATCCTGACAAAAGAGCTCTGCTGAATGATTATAAAGTAGAAAAATGCTTTTATTTCAAAGGCTCCAGAAATTTTTGTTATTCTTTTAATGATATTGAATACAATTACACACTGGTAGTCTGTTCTTCCTTAAAAGCCACCTTCTATTTCCTGTCTAATTTGCTCTGGTTGATTTTTGGCTAACTGCACTACAATGTTTTTATTTGTATTTTTCCACTATTATCCAGTGAATTCCTTCAGGTGAAGCCTCATCATTATTTGTGAATCTTTAATTTAAGTAAAATGACCTTAACTTTTGTAAATAAGAATAGATTTCCATTTTGTTACTTAACCACTCAAAACACAGTATTTGATCTCTAGACCTTCCTGTCATGTACTTTTAACTTTAATAGTCTATGGATTGTTAGGAGACCAACCATCAAAGCCTGGTTAACTATATCTTGACTGAATTACCTTTGAGAACGTCATCTGTTTAACCAGACAATTGTCTGCAGTTCACAATGGACATTTCTAATGTGAATGCATAAAGCTAATTTAAAGTTAATCGTATTGAAACACTGATTAAAATTTCCTTGTGTGATTTAAATTTCCATGCTTCCAAACTCTGCATAAGTTTAAATCACTTACTATAATAATAATAATAATAAGAAGAAGAAGAAAAAGCAGAATTATCATGTTTTTATATAGCACTTCACATTATTGTCTGAGCATAGTAGATTAAAGGCGCTCAGCAGTTCTTCAAAGAGCTCCACCCATATTCGTTCTTGACCATCGTTACCCATGATTGTCTTCCCTGCTTTGTCTTTAACACTTTAACAGGTCTTTCTGGCCTGCTGTATCTGCCGTAGAGTTTCCTTGTTATGTAGTACAATTCTTTCAAGATTCTATGGCTTGCTGATTCCTGGGCTTCTGTGGCAAGACAATTGATGAATCTTTGTTTGTCATTGAATGCCTGTGTTTAAATTAGGAAAGCACATTGCACATTCAGTAATAAAGCCAAAACGTTTTTAAAATTAAAAAAAATAAACCGTGTGTTGCAAAAAGATGAGGAAGAATGCAGGTACTTGTTCCATGCTCCAGGGAGGAGCTAACACAGGAAAGGAAGGGAAGCCTACAAGAGCAAAGCAATTGAAAGTCTGGAAATGAGCGATAACGAAAACAAATAGTGGTATTCTGTGTGTGGGTTGTAAGCCCATTGAATTGTAAACAATATGTGCTGCAACACAGCACATGCTGTTTAGGCACGACCTAAAAAGGAATTGAACAGCGTCTGAGTGCAACTATTCTTTGGTGGTTCAAAGTCTCCCACCCAGAATACAAAAGCAGGCAATAATTCTTGACCATTTCATTCCTCAATATGTACCTTTTTATGTTGCTTTATCCTCTGCCTCTAATAAAAGGTGTTCACATATTACCTCTTCAGTATGATGAAGGTTGATACAAACATGTGTTAAGATCAGGTATAAGCAGTTAAAATGTTGAAGAACTTCTATACCTTTCCAGTATGGCATCACTGCTGAGAGGTGCTGCCATATGCTCGCTCTGCCTATCAAGGTGCATTAGATCTGCTCAGTAGGTTAGTGAGTTCAGACTCCACTACAACAAATCCTTGCCCTTTCTTTAAAGACTGCTTAATTTGAGCAGGTGGTTGCTGGTGGGGGCCACCGGCACTTATTCTCCCACTCCAAACATTAACCAAAAAAGAGCAAGACGGGGGAAAAATACATATTGGAAAGGCGGAGGAAGAATAAGATCGAAAAGCAATCATAAAGAGGGAAAGCAGGGACCAGCAAGAGTTTGATAAATGGGCAGGGAGTGTCTGGTAGTAACTTAAAGAGGTATGAGGTGTTCCACATCTATGCAGCCTTGGCATTCCGTGCGGCAACATTTAACTTCCCCGGCTGCAGGGTTCTGAGAAGAGCTTTGAGCACTGGCATTCATTCTTTTACAAATTAAGTACTGCTAATAACATGTGAAATGCTCCTTCACACACTCAAACCCACCCACACACAAACCTCTTTTTGAAAATAAATTTTACACACTAAAGTTGTCATTAAGTAAACAGTCCTCTCCACCCCCATCCCCAGAACAAACAATTTTGATTCATGCTGTCCTATTTTAAGTGTATGGCAGTGTTTAAAAAATATATATTGCCTAATTGGAGATTACTTTTATTTTATAGGCATGGCATGTACAAATCATTTTCATTTCTTTGTGTTTCAGAGGATTATTCATTTCAATTTTAGACAGAGGTCATATCAGATCAATTTTGGACAACTGGCCAGAAACTGATATTAAGGTACAAATTCCAGTCCTGTGTTGCTGTCAGTTTGTCGTGTCTATATGTTTCAAAATCATAACACAGTTGGCCTGGAGTCTTCTGCCGGCATATGCAGAGCTTCACCACAGTTAAGGCACTGTTAATCTGAGTCTTTGGCTGGGATGTTAGGGGATTGTAAACTCAGCGTATGATAGCAAAATGGGGAATAACACCATAAACAGTGCATGGTTTTCATATTAACATGGAGATTATGAAACTCTGACAGTTTCATTTTGTAAAAATGTCACCCTTTTGGTGAATGCAGCTCAGGGAATTATCATAGGGTCATTTTCAACCTCTCCAAATCAATATTCTAATTCATAAACAAAACCAGGTTCTAGCGCCATACAAGGAACTGAGCTCTGATCAGACTGGTATGTTTATAAGTTCTAAACTCAGGTTAGTGTTTATGTGGGAAGAAAACCTTTGGCATACAGATTCTTGTCACCTGAAATTTGTGTTGAGGTTAGACCCATCTCACAATTTTTTGAAGACATCAACAAAGTAAAAAATTTTTGTTCAGCCTTCACCATCCCCAACTTGCCCTCAGACTCTCTTCAGCTTCATATACCAAGAGAACTAACAGCTCACCTCACCAACAACTTGGTACAAAACAATGCAGCAGTGTTAGAAATCGGGTTGCTGGTTGATTGGTGGAGTTAGCCCTGGTCAAGTAGCAATCACAATCCTAGTCGGGGTAGGACACAAGCATACCCAAATTATTCTGTGCTCAACCCCCTGGTAGCTTGGCACAGAGCAGTCAGGCTAAACTTTGAGACAATTATAAGGTATGCGTGCAACACTTCAAACAATGAAAACACCACACAAAAAGATCCCACACCAGGGAACAATAGGGCTACATTTAATAAATAAAAAGCCACTTAGTAGAACCGAAGTTATGAATGTTTAAAGAATAAACTGCAATATAGAACCTAAAAGCATAAAGCCCCAACCGCGGCTATCTGGTCCCACTGGACCAGGTCAAAGTCAAATGTTCAGGCTGACTGTGTTGGAGTCCAGGTCTGATACAGTCCCAGATTAGTTCCGCTGAAGTAGTGCCTTCTCAAGTTGTGTGCCAAGAGTCCCGTTCATGTTGGAGAGGATCGCCGGTAGCGAAGAATATCGTGGGTGGCCGTCAGCATGGCACGAAGAGCAGGCTGGGTGTCGTGGGTGGGCGTCAGCTTCGCGCTGGCAGTCTGTTGCTGGGGGACAATGCTGCTGCATGAAGAGACAGGTTTGCGGCAGATCACGCTGATTTTCGGTATGAATGGTGTGGTCCTAGTGCAAACTGGCCCATAGTGGTCACAAAGACACCAAAAGCTTGAATTTAAGAGTTAAAGAGCCACGCCAATGGTCCAGGACCTGAGGGGCACTCTGTGGGGTCAGGGCCTTGCTGAAGACCGGTCCAGGAGCTGTTGGGGAGCATGTTATGTACTTAAGGCTCAGATCAGGAGGCCAGTTCCTTGAAGAGCAATAGGCCAGCAGAGTGGCAGTCCTTGTAGTAGCACAGCAGTCCTTGTTCCTGGCTTGGTGTCCACATGTCCTAAAGTTTCCTGAAGAGTTGGTGTCTGAGGTCCCCCTTTTATACCCTGGTGCCCTGGACCTGGAAGGTAGGAGAAGCTTCTAGACAGTGTCTTTGAAGTGCATGGAATTCCTTACCTCACCTGCCCTGGTTCCAAGCTAGCTGAAGTGACAATGCAGGGTCATTAAGCCCTTTATGTGGAGACAGAACGCAGCCTATTCAGATGTAAGTGGAGCTGGGCTTGGCTCCTCCCTCCAGTCCTACCAGTCATGGCCCATTCAGTCACACCTAAGCTCCCACTGAGTGTGGCTTTCTAGGGGGAATACACAGAGCCCAATTGCCAACTACACCCAGTCATAGGACCAGAGACGAGCTGCAGGCACCAAATGGCTACGGTAAGAAACGCCAACTTTCTAAAAGCGCTAAGGCAATAAATGATGGATGGAATGCTGAATAAATCAAATATTCTCCCCCAGTCCAGAGATCTGGATTAAATCTATTATTCTTTTGTTCTCTACACCATCCCAGATTGGACCCAGCCATATGCAAATCAGTCTTGACCCTGCTCCTCTTGGGAACAGTCCATCCTGAACCGCCAAGCCTGGTCTTCCCTGGACCGGAAACAATCATCCTGGGACTGGTTTCAGGGTATATCACCCTTCCTCAGCCAGGCTAGCTTGAGGACAAGGGAAAGTCCAGTTGCACAGCAAGCTAGGGACCCACGTCTGTGCATGCCCATCCCACTTAGGACTAAAAGTGTTGTGGCAACAAATGATGGGCGGAATGCTGAATAAATCAAACATTCTCCCCCAGTCTAGAGATCTGGGTTAAATTAGGGGTGGCATGGTGAGCAAAAGAACAATGGATTTAACCCAGATCTCTTGACTGGGGGTGAATGTTTAGTTTGTTCTGCATTCCAACAATCATTTGGGTGTCTTTTGCTTTCTCTCCATAAGTGTGCCAGGTACAGCCAAATGTGGGTCCCGGGCTCACTGTGCCACTGGATTCAAGCGAGCCTGGCAGATGATGGCTGATGCTCCGAACCCTGTCCTAGGATGCTTGTTTCTGGTCCAGGGTGGACCTGGCTAGGCAGTTCGGGCTGGATTGTTCCAATGAGGAGCAGGGTCAAGACTAGTTTGTTTATGGCTGAGTCTGAACTGGGGTGGCATGGTGAAGAAAAGAACCATGAATTTTAACCCGGATCTCTTGACTGGGGGTTAATGTTTGATTTGTTATTCATTCCGTCCATCATTCGTGTGTCTTTTGCTTTCTGAAAGTGGCTTTTTTCAGAACTGTAATTTACAATCCGACTTCACCTTAAATTAGGATTTTAAATTAGGATTCCAGCACACCAAACACGAACCAGTTCTTTCTTCCCATTTAGAAATTACACTTATTAAATTTAATTAGCCTACTCCAATATTATCCTATGTGAGAGATAGGCTTTGCAGTAGTGAAAAACGAATGTAAAGAGTTTTTACTACCAGGACTTGTGGAACTTATAAATACATGTCCTACTTTTTAAATATATAGTACCCTGCCATCTGAGCTGTCAAGGGCCTATTCTATGGATGACTTCTATATTAAACCGGTTTGGGTCTGGCAAAAGGTATATTTTGCCAGTAAGAAATGGCTGTTTAAAACTGGACACACAGTCTGGAATGGCAGGCCTGAGATGTTCAAAGGGCTACTAGTAGCATTTAATTTACAGGTCCTGGGTATATGTAGTATGACTTTACGAGGGACCCATGAGTAAACATGGCAACTGGGTATTGTAGGAAGATGGCTCTTTATATAGTGTACCAAAATGACGTACACTGTATAAAGTCCAGGCAAACTCGTTTAGTTTAAAATCTTTATTCAATCTGTTTACAAATAGATCATAAAAGCACAATTTCATCATATGAAACAAATATTGTAAAAAACCATGAAAAACAGTTTAAAATCATATCTGAATTTAAATGTCCCTTACGATACTTTAAGACCACGCACCCATAGACTTTCTTTTTCTCATGCAGACCCACAGAATTGATGCAACTAGAAGCAGACTTAGGGATTAGGTAAGGACTTTAAAAAATACAATGCCACCCTGCATTGGTTAAAATTATGGCACCTTAAAATATGGAGGATAAGCGTTTCTCTTTCACTTTGGTAGAACCAGGTGTAAATTAGACTGGGGCGAAAAATTGTCACAGGGACATAGACTTAGGTCAGCATGCTTGAACTTCCTCTCTGGAAACCAAAGCATCAAAGTAAGTTCAAGCGGAAACGTAACAAAATAAATCTATGCTGGGCTATAGTAATACGTGAAAGGTAAGAATAATCTTCTCCAGATCTTGGCGAACGAGGACATAGGCAGTAAGCGCTTTTTGCTGACCATTCTTTTCCTTGCGAGCAAAGCTGGGCCTCTGCATATATACCTCAATTATTTTCTGTTTGAGAGGCCTTTCTACAAGAGGCAGGGTCCCTGAACAGATCTTCCTGCCCATTAGCAGTTAGTTCTGCTTCAACGTATCTGAGCCATCCAATCCTGCTACAACCTTCCAACTTCAGACAGTCCCCAATTATACGTTGGGTTAAATTAACCATCGACTTTCGCCAAATAGAGAGCCACAGCAGGATCGGCACCAGTCTATTATTATAGAGTCAAACAAATAAGGAAGCCCTAGCTCAAGATGTAAAATGTAATTGGAGGATGAGATGGTAATGAAACCCTGGACTTAAAAAAGGTATCTTCCATTCTCTGGCGTTGTTCAATCTGGGCCCTCTCCCAGCCGCCTGCCCCGTAGGTTACTGCCGCCTTTGTTTTCAATCAATCAATCCGAACATTTGTAAAGCGCACTACTCACCTGTGAGGGTCTAAAGTTGCAGGGGGGGGGTTAGTAGGTCCTGGGTCTGCCGTAGGAGGATGAGGAGGGTGTTCCAGGTTTTAGTGGCTAGGTGGGAGAACAGTCTGCAGCCAGAGGTCGCTCTTCGGATGCGGGGGATGGTGGTGAGGGCGAGGTCCGCAAGGCGGAGCTGGCGGTTCGGGTTGTAGAAGATGAGGCGTCTGTGAGGTATGCCGGTCCAGTGTGGTGGAGTGCTTTGTGAGCGTGGGTGAGGAGCTTGAAGGTAATTCTCTTGTTGACGGGAAGCCAGTGCAGGTGGGGTGTGATGTGGATGTTTCAGGAGTTTGGCCGAGGCTCCTGCTTAGATGGCGTTTCCATAGTCCAGTCTGCTGCTGATGAGGGCCTGGGTGACCGTTCTTCTCGTATCGGTGGGGATCCACCTGTAGATCTTGCGGAGGGTGTTGAAGCAGGAGGATGAGAAGGTATTGACTTGCTTGGTCATGGATAGTGTTGAATCAAGGATGAACCCCAGATTGTGTGTGTGGTTGGTGGGTGTTGGTGTTGCTCCCAGTGCGGTCGGCCACCAGGAGTCGTCCCAGGCTGATGGGGTGGAGCCGAGGATGAGGCCCTTTGTCTTGTCCGAGTTCAACTTCAGATGGCTGTTCTTCATCAACTCGGCAACGGCCTTCATTCCTTCGTGGAGGTTGGTTTTGGTGGTGAGTGGGTCCTTGGCGAGGGAGAGGATCAGCTGGGTGACATGGGCGAGCGGTGCCATGTAGACGTTGAACAATTTTGGGCCGAGGGATGATCCTTGGGGTACGCCGCAGATGATCTCGGAGGCTACGGACCGGAAAGGGGGAGGCGGACTCTCTGGGTTCTGCCGGAGAGGAAGGAGGTGGTCCAGTCCAGAGCCTTGTCTTGGATCCCTGCGTTGTGGAGGCGTGTGCGTATGGTGTGGTGGCAGACTGTGTCGAAGGCGGCTGATAGGTCTGGGAGGATTAGGACCGCGGTTTCGCCGTTATCCAGCAGGGTCCGATTTCATCAGTGGCGGCGATGAGGACAGTTTCAGTACTGTGGTTGCTGCGGAACCCGGACTGGGACGGGTCCAGGATGTTGTTCTCCTCGAGGTAGGTTGGCAGTTCGGGCTGGACTGTTCCAATGAGGAGCAGGGTCAAGACTGATTTGTTTATGGCTGAGTCTGAACTGGGGTGGCATGGTGAGCAAAAGAACAATGAATTTAACCCGGATCTCTTGACTGGGGGTTAATGTTTGGTTTGTTCTTCATTCTGTCCATCATTTGTGTATCTTTTGCTTTCTAAAAGTGGCTTTTTCCGAACTGTAATTTAAAATCCGACTTCATCTTAAGTTAGGATTTTAAATTGGGATTCCAGGACACCAAACACGAACCAGTTATTTCTTCCCATTTGGAAATAACTCTTATATAATTTAATTAGCCTACTCCAATATTATCCTATGTGAGAGATAGGCTCGCAGTAGTGAAAAACGAATGTAAAGAGTTTTTTTACTACCAGGACTTCTGAAACTTATAAATACATGTCCTACTTTTTAAATACATAGTACCCTGCCCTCTGGGCTGTCCAAGGCCTATTCTGTGGATGAATTCTATATTAAATAGGTTTGGGTCTGGCAAAAGGTATATTTTGCCAGTAAGAAATGGCTGTTTAAAACTGCACACACACACACACACACACACAGTCTGCAATGGCAGGCCTGAGATGTTCAAAGGACTACTGAAGTGGGTGGCACAATTCAAGCTGCAGGCCCACTAGTGGCATTTAATTTACAAGTCCTGGGTACATGTAGTACAACTTTACTAGGGACCCATGAGTAAACATGGCAATTGGGGATTGTAGTAAGATGGCTCTTGCTATAGTGGACCATAATTAGGTACAGTGTGTAAAGTCCAGGCAAACTCCAATTGACTGACCAAGACTGAAATTATAACCCAAATACATTCTCTAGTGGTAGTGTGGGCGTTCAGTTAGGCTTATCAGAGGGTAGTGCTAAACATTTATTGCGCACACAAAAGCAGTAAGTGAGGCATACACTCAATAAAAAAATCCAAAACCAAATAATAAAAATAGCACTGCTTTTTTTTTTTTTATTTAGACACCAAGATCATCAGAATCAGATTAGTACTTTTCGAGTTATGAATTTTTATGCTTTCAAAAGTTTACACTGTAGTTTCTGCAGCGGGAATGTTATCCTATGGTGGGGGGGGTGGACATGTATTGCATTCGGGCACTTGTCAGGGACTTATGGGACCCTACACCAACAGTTCACCTTGGGAAGCATTGGGGCATCCGGGTGCATCTTGGTTCAGAGGTGTGCTACAGTGTCAGGTGCCCCGTTCACTTCAATGGAGATCGGTTTGGTTAGAAAGAGGCTGCAAGCAGGGACTTGAGGGCCAGTCTGGGTGAACCCACAGAGGGACTTGAATCTTGAGATGCTCAGACATGTGTGGGCAAAAATGGTCCATTTCTACTCTGGCTGTGTTGCTCGCGTGTAGTGGAGTCTCTGATTCGGGGCACCTGATGGGGCCGCAGTTGGAGGGGGCATGCACACAGAGGCTGCAGGCGGTGATTGAGAGTCCAGCCTTGGCAAACCCAATGGTGCAGCCTTTGAGGATCTCGGAACTCATTTGGCATGGTCACCTCCCTCGGATTCGGGCAGTGGGGTGTGGGTGCAGAGGCACTTTGAGGTGTCGGGTGGCGGTGGTCAGAGGCTTGCTCTTAGTGTTGTTTTTTGCTGAAGAGGGGCAACCTGACATCTGGGCCACTGATAATGTGGATTGCCCATCCCTGAGGTCCCGCGACTTGCAGCTTGATTTTCCTCAGCGTTGGTGTCTGGACAGGAAACAACAAGCCTTGGCTACTGCAAGAGGTCTGGTGCCTAGTTATTGGTACAGTGCGGCTCCGGTCTGCCAAGGCATCCCCACACTTGGTGGGAGGATGGATCTGACCTGTGGGAGCACTGCTACTTCTTCCTAGTTTGCTACAGTGTTGCTAGTCCCATGGAGCAGCAGGATAATGAACTGGATCATTCTTAATTAGTGCCTGCGGCTGCAGGGGAGTAACTCCTCTACTCCAAGGAAGTTTTCTGGCACTTTACGAAGCAGTGGCAGCCCTCTGAGTTTCTTGGAGGCTGTACAGTGGCAGGATGAGTCAGTTTCTCTACGAGGGTCAGGTGCAGGCTGGAAAGGTTGCCGCCAAGTCAGTTGTTGCTCCTCTGTTCTCGGATCAGCAAACTTCTCAGTCCACTTCTTTTTTGTGTCTGTTGAATCTGAAGTCCTGGTTTCAGGTTTGCCACTAAATAATGTATTTATTTGCGTTGCCGGTAGTGTCAGGTAGTATCCAATGGGCTACCTACCTTTGGGGTGACTACACCCTGTATATGACCTCTTCCTGTGGGAAGTGGGTATTACCCTGGCCCAGAGGACCTAATTCCACCTGGGTAGCGGGTGGCGTTTCCCCTGTCTGGGGGAAGCCATTTTTGCATATCACAGATGCTAGTGGCCTTTGAAGTCTCCGGCCTTGATATGCAGATTACTAGTCATCCTGTTTGGAGGAGCCGACCACACCACCTGCCAGAGCAGGCTTTTTTTCGAACCTCCAAGAGCATGGGCTCTCACTTGCAGGGTGTCAGAAACGAATAGTGGCAGGCTGGACTGGATCAGTCAGCCAACACACTAGAGGTCAGTAGATTTTCAGGGGGTGCCTCTAAGATACCCTCTAGGCGTATGTCTTCATAAATCCATCACAGTGTGGTTTTTTTAATATGAAGTGTTTTATACCAAACACCATAGGTTTCAGTAAAGGCATTATGTAGCTGGGAAACTCATTTTGCACAGTTCTCAGTACATACCTTAAGTTGACGTCCCTGTTCACTTGTATTGTCAGTCATTAAACTGGCCAGTACAGAGGCATATCTGCTCATGCAGATATGTCCTCACATGTAATATAATGCACTCTACCATAGGGCTGTGAGGTCTGCTGTAGGGGTGGCTTGCAAATAATGCATGCAGTGTTAGGAGAAATGGCACACAGGGTGTGTGCCATGTGGTGTTTTAGAGCACCTTGTCATGCAGCCTGCAGTGACCGTCTGTATGGGTTTGGTGCTGGGTACCTTAGAGTGGCAGAATATATGCTGCGGCTTTTAGGTACCCTATTTAGTACCTATGCCATAGGTACCAGGGGTGCCACTTACTGGGGACAGAGGTGCTAAAGGCCAGGTCAATTGGTATTAATTGACCAGTCAACTTGTTGTAGAGAACGAACACGGTCACTGGGGACCTGTTTAACAAGAACACAGTAATCTTCAGTTACAATTGCATCAAATACCAGGCAGATAGTGGGGGGAGGACTACTGCAACAAAACCTCTGCTTCTTACAGGGATAAGCCAATGTTACCATTCTTAAGGAGGGAGCACATGTACTTTAGCACTGGTTGGCAGTGGTAATGTGTGCCGAGTACTAATACCAGCAAAAACGAGATCAGAAAAGATGGAAGAGGAAGGCAAAAAGTTGGGGTGGTGGGGGATCACCCTAAAGCTGACCGGTCTCATAGATAGCACACATTGAAGGTGTCTATTGCATGTCAAAGCACCATGGCTAAGTGATAAGAATAAATAGCATACAAAATGAAATATGCCCAGATTTATGCATCAAGGTGACTGGGGTATTTGCATTGTTGACTTATAGTGGCAATTTAAAGAAAAAAACTCTATTGTCTGTAATGCAAAATGCTCAGTTAGCTTTAATGATCTCTCTGCTGCTTTCAGCACATTTTACACCTGAAGACTCGGTCTCCCTTTGCAACCAGATGAAGGACCCTCTTGCCCACTTTAGCTCATAGGAAGAAAGATCTTGTGTCCTGCTCGTTAATGGTGTTCATCCTGTCTGTAGTGAAGCGGTCTAAAGAGCCTTTGCCTTTAACCACTTTAACACCATCTCTGCACCGAAGAGTTGTTACTTCATCTCCAAGCCAAACTCTGCAAGCTGGCTTCAGTCAGCCTGACTCTACTTATGACTCAATATTCTCCTATTTGCGTTTCCAAGTTTAGTCCTTGTAACCAAGACAAACTTGTTAACTACCAAATGAAAAACAAACTGATTTTGCTGGTGTGTTTTCGTTAAACCTTTCTAAAAATATATAATTCTTAAAACTGATGATAGGAGGACGGTTTCAACTGGGCACTTGTACAGTCCGGTCTAGTCAGAACACATGTGCCTCGAAGAAATACAGAGAAGTTCGGAGAGCGAGACTCTGTGTTTACATGCGTCTATGTGTTTAGAATGTCAAGATAGCCTCTTATCATACACTTGTGGATACCACAGTGCCCTCATCATAAGTACCCAGATACCAGTTCTTCGCTCATCGCCTGTGTAAAGGTGTTCGCACAGCTCAGATTTTCATCTGCATCGGTCTGTATTGTGAAACTTAACATTGACACTTCTAATGTCACATGTACTCCTAATGTTTAGAAAAAAGCAAACAATTGCTGACCACTATACCTATAAGTGCCGGATTCGTCATTAATGGGAGGACCCGTGCTCCTGCTGATCCTGGCAACGAGGTTGTAGATTCTATTAAACTAGACATGGGATTATGACAAACAGAAAGAATGATACCCTGTTTGGTCCACATTTAAACCTAGACCCCCGACCTGGCCCGGTTTGAAATTACAAATAGGAAGGATCCAGTCGGTACCCACTAAGAGCCCACAGAGAGCTCCCCTGACTGTTTAGGTAACCACAAACCATTGTTTTGCCCAGGCCCCCCTCTACTGACTTGCTAAAGATCCAATGTCTGTTGCTAGATCACTTTGTGGTGAGCACATGCCAAGTGTTGAAATAGTATACAGGTAAAGTTCTATTAATATTGTATAACATTTTAAAAAACAAATGCAGTGTACATATTATGTTGGCTGCTTTTGTGTAAGGTACTGAGTAAGATTATGGCCTGCTTTACGTATTTCAATCTATTCTTAGAGGCTTCAAAACAATTGGGTAGAGTGGGGGACACGCCACTAAAAATGCTTCTTGTAATGCATGAGTTACAAAGTGGCCTCTGCCATTTTTTCCGTAGATTCTGTTTAAGGAATCTTTATGGACCAGCCTTTTTCTGCTGTCTTTTTGTTTTGTAAATGTACAACTCTGTCTGTGTATTACTTGATTACTTGTTCCACGTGTTTGGTCTGCTGTATTTGAGACTTCCTTTATCCTTCTGCCAGCATGCACAACTAAGCGAATCACAAACATCTTGTTCATCTGATTGGAATATAAACAAAATCTTGTTTTCTTTCAGGCTGTTGTGGTAACTGATGGCGAAAGAATATTGGGTCTTGGAGACCTTGGAGTGTATGGAATGGGAATTCCTGTAGGCAAACTCTGCCTATATACAGCGTGTGCTGGCATACGCCCACAGAAGTGCCTCCCTGTGTGTATCGATGTGGGAACTGACAATCTAGTGAGTATTCATTTTTACTCTACCAGTCTGTCAACCCAGTCTTTTAGATCTTTGACGGTAGATTCTTTGTACTCTGCACAGATGTTGGATTTTCCTATTTGCAAAACGACAAGAATAAACTCTGCTGGCCTCAATTATTACACTTGTCTTTCTAATAGTCTTGGCCCCAACACAAGAACATTAGGTAGATGTTTCAGTGCTTGCTTCCTTATTACACCCTTGTTAGTCTAGACAATCTTCTTGAGGTGTCCAGAGACTCAATTGAAGATTCTCCCAGCTCCTTAAACTCACCCTTCTCCCCTCATTCATCACTCCCTCCCTTTGTGATGGGGAGAAGGACCTCCCTCCCCTTTTGCAGGAACTACCAAGGAACTGCTGGACAGTTATTGTGTGCACAGCAACTAAGATGTCATGACAGAGCAACCTGGGTTTTGAATTGAGACTGCCATGCTTCCAACTTTAAACTATTTGAAAATAGGAGTAAAATCCGGTGCATCTGGATGCTGTTTTATAATGAATTTGTTCAAAACAGGAGGATTCTACGGCCTTAAAGTACCTCTCAGCCTTTCAGAGACCTCTTATTAGAGTGTACAGAATCCACAAGAATTGTCATTATCGCTTACTAAGCCTGTTCTGAATAGTTTCCAATTTACGTATCACTCGGGCCTCCAGATTTCACTGTTGTTCTTTGTGCTGAAGCTGCTTTGGTATTACCCCCTTCTCTTAATTGTGCATGTAAGCTACATCTCTGACAACCATTCATACCCATCTCCTAAGGTATATCACGTGCCTAAAAAATGTATACTGTTCATTCTTTAAGTCATAGTAGCACCTGTCACTTGCAGCACTTGCAAAGAGCAAATGTAAGCGCAATGTAAATCAAAGTAAAGCGCTCTGATACCCCCTGGGGTCTAGTTTGCACTGTATAAAACTTTATAAATAAAATAAATAAGATTGTTAAAATTCAGCTAACCGCTACCATAGTTTGCCATATAGTAACTAGTATCAGCATAAGTCAGGAGGTCATCATTGATCCTTTCACAGAGCTACAAATGAGCTATTCCAGAATAAAGCAAATAATTATCTTTATTTCACTACATTATGCCTTCTTTCTGAAAGAAAAGTTATATATATTACTGTTGAAATATAGAAATTTTAAATCAACAAGCATCAAGAATTCTTTGTCCAGTCATTCATTGTTCAAACAATTACAATATGGACCCTTGAGAAATAGGTGCCTAAATATCTCTTCCCCTTAAATGTGCATTTCAAGTAAGCCCGCAGACTCATGTCATAGATTTATCATTAAAATTTGTATACATATGCAACTTCTTAAGGATTCACACAAATACTTCGGTTTATATACTTACATATATGAAAAGTGCAGTTTTCTGGGCATATACATAACCATGGACATCAAACTATGGTAGCATCTTCTTCTGGTTGCTTCTCTATTGGTACCACTAGTACGTCACCTGCAACCCCCATACCCTGGTTCATGAAGAGATATGTTGACCTTCACTGGTGTCCAGCAACAAACAGATGTCACTTTAAATGATGATATTCAGTGCGCTTTACATTGCTCCCCTGAGGCAGAAAGCCGGGGGTTAGGTCTGATCTTTTAAATTGTTTAGACTGTATTTTTTGCGTCGCTAATTTCGGGGAAGATTTAATTTCCCTTTTAACGTACCTCTCCCTGCCCTCACAGCACCTCGAACCCTGGTCCACGCGCAGCGATTAACAGCTGACGCCACTGGACACAGGGACGGCCGCCATCTTGGGTCGGAATCAAGGGGAGCGCTCCAGTCTTGCGACGCCTCCCACCCTCCTCCGCCAGTATATGAACAGTAACAGGTTCTGTCCGCGCAGCGGGCGGGCGCGCCACGTTACACTTTAAAGGGGGACTAATAAACGCCCGCTCTATGGGCTGCCACAGTCCAGACTTAAACGACCTTATTGTAGACTCACATTTAGATTGTCTTTTTATAACGGAGACTTGGCTGACTGAGTCCAGCAACCCTGATGTAGCAGCTGCCCTCCCACCGGGATACACTATCTTTCGACAGGACAGAATGAAAGGAAAAGGAGGAGGAGTGGCGGTAGTGCTTAAATCCATATGAAATGCCATACCTTCTCTTTAGCTCCCCTAAAAGGGGCTGAAGGACTCGGCTTTTCTATCAAGCTAAATGACTCATTGTCTTTTTCAGGCGGCTTGATTTATCGCCCTCCTGGTAGTACCCTGTCATTTTTAGATTCATTAAGTGACTCTTTGGGCCAACTTTTGGTTCGCTACTCACACTTCACACTGTTGGGTGATTTTAATTTACATTTGGATTCCACATCAGACACACAGGCATTGAATTTCCTTCAAACCTTGGAGATCTTCGATCTCCAACAAATAGTCTCACAGCCCACCCATCAAGCCGGCCATACTTTGGACGGAATATGCACTAATTTCACCCTCTTAGAGACTCAGTCCCCAGTCCCGCAGATCTGGACAGACCATTCTGTGGTCCCCTTCCACATCAAGCTCTCACAGCCCCAACGCCCAGTCAAACTCACTCATAATTCAGGGAACCAAGTTAACTGGACACGAGTGGAGGCTAATTTAAAGCTGAACCCTATCGCTGTCCCACTTATTTCCATTATGCCTGGCGATGCTGCCCAGGGTTAGAAATGTTTTCATAAGTGGATGCGACAGGAGATTAAGGACAGAATCCCACAGAATCGCCTGCAAGGAAAAGGGAAAAATGGAAAGATTAATGCCCCTTGGTTCTCATCTGAGCTAGCAAAACTTCATCTATTATGCAGGAAAAAAGAAAGTAACTGGCGGAAAAATTATGACCTGACAGACAGAAGCCTGTATACTCAGCAGAGAAAAATTTACCTCACGGCGATCAAAACAGCTAAGAAAAATGTCTATATTAATGCCATTGACACAGCTAAACAAAAGCAAAAAAAGCTATTCTCCATAGTCAAATCTTTCACTCATCCAAGGGCCTTACAACCAGAAATTCCTCCTTCTTTAGAATTCTGCAATCAGATTGCGGACTTCTTTGAAGAAAATTTTTTACAAATACAAAAGGATTTCCCAGTTCCCTCTCAAGTCCTCCTTGCCACTCTACCGGATAGTGCAAAGAATCTGAAGGGCTGCGTCAAAACCTTCACTCCGGTTACTCTTCTCCAGACCCGTGAGGCAATCATGTCATGTAAATCAGGCGCTCCCTCAGATTCATGTCCACCCAGAATCCTCCATCAAGCAATTGAGGCTGTTAACCCCATCATAAATGAGATTGTTAATGCATCCCTGAGCACAGGTGTTGTGCCTAGTGAGTGGAAGCACGCAATCGTACGTCCCCTCATGAAAAAAGCAAATAAATCTCCTACAGACCTTGCTAACTTGCGCCCGATCTCACTCCTCCCTGTTCTGGGAAAGATCACCGAACGAATGGTCCATAAAGAATTAAAAAATTATGTAGATACCCATCAAATCCTTCACCCTCAGCAGTCGGGTTTCCGTTCACACCATTCTACTGAATCTGCCCTGATTGAACTCACGGACTCAATAAAGCTATTGCAAGATCAGGGGAAGAACGCCGTCCTGATCTTATTGGATCTCACGACGGCGTTCGATACCATCTCCCACTCCCTATTGATCAATAGGCTTAGGGACATAGGAATCACGGATGTTGCATTGAAATGGATAACCTCCTTCCTGGCGGATAGGTCCCAGACCATCTCTCTGGGCCCCTTTCTCTCTAAGGAGAAGAAGGTACACTCTGGAATTCCTCAGGGCTCAATATTGAGCCCTTTATTGTTTAATATATATATGGTCCCTCTCATCACCCTAATTGAGTCAAACGGCATATTAGTAACATCATATGCCGATGACACTCAGCTGATTGTCCCTTTGGAGAACAATTCCATAGACGCTGAGTTGAATTTTAAGAAGTGTTTGAGAGACGTCTTTTGCTGGATGAGTCAAAACCATCTTAGATGCAAACCAGTAAGACGGAAATTTTGCCCATCGGTAAAAATCTCCAATTCTGTCCCAGCAAATGGTGGCCGGATGACATCCCGGCGCCACCGCAAGTAGTTGCATCAGCAAGAAATCTTGGAGTGTTATTTGACGCCGATTTATCCTACGACCAACATGTCAGGAATGTTGCAGGAAGCTGTTTTAATATCATTAAGTCACTAAAAAAGTTCTTTGACTTTCTTCCCATCGACTCAAGAAAGGCAGTGGCAGTGGCCTTAATACTTGCACGTCTTGATTACTGCAACGGCCTGATGGCAGGCGTCAAAAAGAAAAACACCCTTAAAAAACTCCAAGGTGTGCAGCATGCAGCGGCTAGATTGGTTCTGAGGTTACCGAGGAGATCGTCTGCCTCGGCCGCACTTAAAACTTTGCATTGGTTGCCGCTCCCTAAAAGAATATTGTTTAAAATCTTAATCATAGCATTCCGGGCATTCAATGGCATTGGCCCGACCTACCTCATTAAACGGTTTCCACACTACAGTCCCGTTAGGACCTTAAGATCCTCAGGTCAGAATTTAATCAAGCTGTCAAAATTTAAACTCAAGACGTAAGGAGGCAAGTCCTTATCCTTCTTATCTGGTAAAGCTTGGAATTCTATTCCCAACCATCTTAGAACTCTAACTCAAGAAAACCAATTTAGAAAACAACTCAAAACATGGATTTATTCTCTTTCTGACGACTATGTAATGTCCCTTATGTAGCTTTTCTCTGTTTATCCTTTTGCAATCGTTTTAGTTGGCGCTAGGATCTCTGTTGTTTATCCTCTTGCACACTGTTTAATTAGCGCCAAGATGCTCCTTTCGGAGCGATGGTTTGCACTTTAGAAATACACAAAAAATATACAAAAAAAATAAGATTGTACCACTTTTTGAATAAAAAGTCTCTTGGGGTGAATATGCGTTAGACAAGGGATAAGCCCTTTGATTTCATTGAGAATAGTGGATGCGTGACTTCATGGGCACTACCTCTACAATTTGAGTAAGCCGACATCCGTATGACTAACCACAAACCAGCAGACTTTCCACTGGTGAAAATTCTACCTACCTTCTTACAGTTGAAGTTAAACTGCAAATGTGTTCAAGTGGAATTTTGTACTCCGTTTCCTCCTTTTGCCAATAATTTTTAGGTACCAAAAATTAGATGTCAAAATACCTACAAGATGATGGTTTTGCACTTGCCAGCTTTTTCCCCAAAGGATGTCTGCTCTAGCCCTAAAATTATGTAATTGCCATCTGAAGGAGTAAGTGTACTAGGATTCTGGAAATCAGAATCCATCAGTTAAGCCATCCTCTGACACTGTTTGTGTGAGAAAATGATAATGTTAATTGGATCCAATTACGCTGTCACTTGAAGAAATGGATAGGCGATTGATTCTGATTGTGCCATAGTTCTGTATGGGTTAGATTAATGTGTTTTGCTCAATGTAGAGTCAGAAACAACATTTTCAGTAATCTAGAGTCCTAAAGAATGCTTATATTTTGGTGAGATCTTAAATGTCATGCAAATGCCAAAGCGTGTTTTCTTTCTCCTTGTAAACCAAAATTCCAGCTTCTACCACATGGGCTTAGTTGCATAGAGCAATGCCCTTAGTGTCAAAGTTCACAAAACAAACCCCAGACTGTAGACCACTCGAGTGTCTCACAGTATTCATAGTGAGGTTAAAACTTTGTGAGCTGTTTAGATTAGCTCTGGGTTGTCCACTTCAATTTGCAGCCAGTCCAATTTGACCAACAAATTGCATTTCAATCTACATATCGGAATTGTCTTGAGCCATCTTTGTGTTTAATTATCCTGTTACATAAGGTGGTAAGGGTATGCTCAGACATGGGTCCTGTGTTCACTGTCCCACTGGAAGCAAGCTATACCTGGCTAATGAGCCCTTATCAGGGCGACACTTGCTCTAGATTGCTTGGGTTCGGTGAGGGCCTGACCTGTCCGTTCGGGCTGGACTGTTACCATGAGGAGCAGGATGAAGGCTGATTTGCAAATGGCTGGGTCCTAACTGAGGTGGTATGGTAAGGAAAATAATGATGGGTTGAGATGCTACACCGAGCGTTTGCCACTTATTAGACAAGTTGCAAGCTTTCCTTCCATCTTCTTTTGTGTGTCAGATGAAGGTTTGCCACAAGTATATGATTTAAGCATGTGGCATTTGTGTTTGAAGATGAACCAGATATAATCCCAGTACCCACTGTGAATAGCCTAATCCAGTCATTGGTTTAAAAGTCTATTGTGATCCTATTTCTCCAACTTGGGAACTGATGGATCATTTTGAGACTAAAAGATACATAGGCGAATGGGGATCACAGTAACTGAACTGAGTTTGACATTTTGGGTACCCCTTTTAAGAAGCTGTTAGATGGGAACTGATTGGCAGTTTGAGCATGCTGCTCCTCCTTTGTCTGTAACAGAATTCCAAGGAACTTAAGTTGAGTACACAGAATATCTGGGGATTTTAAGCAGACTGTCCCTAAACTGCCTAGCTGGTCATTCAGTGGCCACATCTGTAAACAGATTGCATCCATAGAAATCCTAGCTAAGGCCGGGTGTGTCACCTTCAGTCTCTTTTTGTGTTGGCCTCAACGAGTACCTTGGTCTAAGCAGTGACCTGCTTGATCCGGTATCCAGCTCTCTGCAGCCTACTAAAACCCCCATACTTCAGCACCAGTGTTGAATCTCCGCACCTCCTCACCCTTTGCTTCTTGTTACTTCTTATTTCGCTGGACCTTTGCCTCACAGCTTCAGCTGTGTTTCTCTTTCTTTGTCCCCAGGTCAACTTATATACATAGGCGAATAGCTAGATAGGGAGCATATTAAGTACAAGTATGTTCAGGCTTTTTTTGTAATAAATCTTGTATATTTCCCTCCTCCACTCATCCTCACTCCTGACCCTACCATACTTCTTCTGTGCCCTTATTGTACCCTTCTACCTACTAATCACTCAAGCAAGTAAGTGGGTTAAGGGGTGGCCCCTGAGCATAAGGGATTTGTACAAATTCGGGTCAGTTTTCCACGTGTGTGGACAAAAGACTGAGATCCCTCCCCTAAGCGAAGCAGGGTTTCAGACCAGAAGGAAGGAGCATCCAAAGGACCTCAAGTAGCCTGATAAGTAACATGCATTCTTTTTAGTTTCGTATTGTGAGTATTGAACAGAGTAAGTGCAACCACGGCTCAGTAGGGACACGGCAATAATGACAGTAATGTAAATCATTGCTGGCAGAACTAATTTAAAGTTGTAGATTTTCATCCTTAAGGGATGGGACACTGGAGGAGTAACCAGCATACACATCAAAACTGGGCCAAGGATATACAGTTGGAAACAAACAACATTCAGAAGAATGTTTTACATTTAAATACCCTTTTGCAGAGACTCCAATTGTTGGTTGAGCTCACCATAGCATAGTTGTTCATATTATGGGAAACTGGATGGTGGTCACCCAGTGAAGTTTCAAAATCAGACAACATTAAAAGTAGCTACTACAATTCAGATAAAGAACTGCAATGAAATAAACATGATTCTGTGGTTCCCTTTTATCATGCCTAGGTTCCATGATGATGTTGGTTCACTTTGCAGGCATTATTAAAAGATCCATTTTATATGGGTCTGTACCAGAAGAGGGATCGCACCCAGCAGTATGATGACCTCATTGATGAGTTTATGGATGCCATTACTGACAGGTAAAAGAATAGTCAAATTACGGTAACTTTATGACTTGGTTATATTTTCCGTCATCCGCCATGATGAGATTTTATTGCTTGAAGAGTGTCAAAACAAAATATATTCTGATGCTTTTATAGTAAAGCCTGTCATGATAACAAGTAGTATATTTTGATCAGAGTGAAAAGAGCCCGGACGGGCGGTAGAAGATTCTCTGTGAACGCAGCCAATTTATGGAATGCGCTGCCTTTGAACTTACGGACTGAGACTTGTACTATTCGGTTCCGGAAGCTACTCAAGACCCACCTGTTCCCTGCTTAATGCTGTCCACCTAGCTTTACACCCTTCAGCCATGAACTAGCGCTGGGATGCCTTAGGGTAACCGCGCGCTATACAAGATTCCAAATAATAATAATAATAATATATATTCAGTCTTATTGCATGAAGTTCTTTATTTAATAGACGCCAAAGGAGACTGTTAGCCTGTGAAGGGGAGAGAGTACTTGTAAGACATGTTTGGGTCTTTAGCCAGCAATTAGTTTAGCTAGAAAGGTTATTGAACAACTGACTCTATTTTAAGTAAAATAATATTTAAATAATTAATTTTTAACGAGGCACATAAAGTGCATATTGCACACTTAAAGCATTTACCAGCATACCTTATTGTGGTTCTACTGTAGATAGCTAAGAGAAATTGACGTAAATTCACAAATGTCAGAGGTAACAAAGGTGACATGACACAGGCTTGTACTAAATGATGGTATCACATAATTGACCCCTTGTTTCCTCATTGTCCCCTCAATAGCCTCCTGTTTGCTACAGAGAGAGGTTGGTGGAATGACAAGTAGGGTAAACTACATAGAATAGAAAATATATTTATATTCATGTTGGCTTTCAGCTCCTGCTTTTGCTTTCAGGCTCCAAAGACACCAGTAACCAGGGCAGTACCAGGGGAAGCAAAGATTGACATAAGGCAACAGGTTCTACCCCTGGTCCATGCTGAGAACCACCTCAAGAAGTTTCAAGAATTCTGGTTAGATCAGGTTTAGTGCTCAGTTTGGTGTTGGATGTTCGGCCTATGTTCCGTGATGGAAGGACTGTGACGCAGTTCAACGCTTTATTGTAATTTTTTGTGCTTTACAACATTGTGACTTTAGTCACCATTTTTAGTCGATGGCTTGTCAAAACAGTCCTTTTTCAGGCGTTTTCTGAATGGGGTGTTCTGTATTCAGGATTGATATGAGAGTGCTCCAGAGTCTCATTACTTGTAGCCTGTGGCTCCTGCCCCCCTTGCATGTAATGCTTAATCTGTACTTGATAGGGTGTAAAAGGGCTCCTTCACTGAGCAGTGGTTCTTGGTTGGTCAGTTGTGGGGGACCAGCTTCCAAAGATAGCTCAACTATTTGTTGTTGTGCAGAGGGCTTCAGTGTAATACTAGTGTTCACTGGTACCAAATTCATAGATTTCAGCCAGACCATGTGGGATCTGAACTTTTTAGTTGTAGGTTTAGACTGCCGGCTTTCGATTTGTACTTCACGTTTGCCTAAGAGCTTTGGGGATACTTTGTTGACTACATTAAGTCCAGTCTCTGCATTATCTCAGTTCCGTCACTTCTACTAGACGGCTGGTCTGTAGGATGAGTGGTATCTTATGAAGTATCCAGAGTTGTAAAGGTGTGTGCTCGATCACTTAGTTTATAAGGTGAATGTGAGGTGTAAGTCAAAAAGATATATATAAAAAAAGAAAATCTTGCCTGTTTTGCTTTTCTTCATATCTGATCCGTTTTGCTTGTCGACACACTGGCCTATAGTTTGATTGTAGCTTCGCGACTGTACTGGACTGTTCTGTCTGATTCTGGTTCTGCTTTTAATCATGTTGATATCAAGGTATGTTTTTTTTTTGTTTTTTTAAACTGATACCTGCTGTTATGTTGAAACTGAAACCGCGTTGTTTCTTACAGCTTTTTAATAGTAAGGAAAATCATGTTCAAAAGTATAAAATAACAAATAGACATTTGAGGACAGGTAATGACGGCTGGAAGGAGCTGTTGCAGTCTGATCTGGCAATGGGTTGAAGCTCTCAGGTTGGTCAGTGCCAGGACTACAAGTGTCAGAATGCAAAGGTTCGAGGTATGTGGGCTGCTAAATTCATATCTTAGCATTAGATCGCCGCCTAGTGTTGGGCTCGGATGATTGCACATTGTTGTCCTGGAAGAGTCTTCGAAGTATCCTGAGATAGGTGGCTCCTCCCCTGGACTACAGTGCGCATGGGCATCGGCTCCATCCCCAGATTGTTTTTTTCCGCCATTGGGTTCGGATGTGGTCTCGACGTCTTACTGTCGGAACCAAGTAAAACTACCTTTTAGCGGCCAAAAGGCCTCGATTTTCTTGCGTCGGTATTGTCTGCGCACGGTCTCGAGTCTTCCGTCTCTTGGAGCCGGAATAAGCGGAGTTTTCTTCGCTCTCTGAACTTTGAGGCCTTCTCATCGCGACACGACTGCAAGCCTTTACGGACATGGAGCGGAGCCCGTTTAAGTACTGCCCGCTCTGTGGGTCCAAGTACCCACACATCGATCTACACCCCGTGTGTAACAAGTGCCTTTCGCCGGACCACGACGACGGCAAGTGCAAGGCCTGTGCACAGTTCCGCTCCAAGAAAACTCTCAAGCTTCGGCGCGCGGTGCGCTTGGAAGCTAGGCAAGCGGCCCCGGATCCGGAGAACATCTTCGGCGACCAGGAAGAAGAGGTCCAGGGTCACCATCTACAAATCTCCCCATCACAGACGGAGGTCGAGGCGGATCCGGGAGACGACGACGGAGTCGCGGGTCAAGTCCTCGAATACGTCGAAGAGGTAGGAGACGACGATGAGATTTATGGGGCCGCGGCAGACAGCTCGGGGGACGAGCTCTGCCCTGAAGGTTACGAAGATACCGACCGGGACACGGGATCGCCTGTCGGCCTTACCCAGGACCCGTTGCCGCAAGCCACAGCCCCGCCTTCAGGCCCGGCTACGGACTCACTTGCTGGGCACGCTGTTTCGAAACCGAAACTGAAACCATCGGGGTCGTCGACACCTAAAATGGCCGACCCGAAATCGAAACTGAAACCTAAGGACTCGAGTGTCCCTAAGATGGCTGCCGTGCCAGTGAAGAAATCGGTGCCCGTCGCCCCATCGGCTCCGTCGACCTCCGGTCCGCAGAAGCCGAGGAAGTCTGTCGATTCCGATGCTCCAAAATCGAAACCGACGCCCGAGGAAGGGGCCTCCAAGAAAGATGGTCGGCACGGATCAGCGGCTACGGCGCCGTCCAAGCCCGCCAAGGTCGGCTCCAAAGAGGCTACGCACAAGAAGTCTGCGCCCCGGCCTCAGGAATCGGAGGTGCCGAAGACGGTTTCCGCGCCCAAAACGCACAAGGCCCACGAAGAAGTCGGATCCGAGGGACCGCTCAAAGCATCCTTGTCGGCGACGAAACCTACTGGCAGTGTACCGTCCCCCATTGCGGAGTCACTGCAGTGGATCAGGGAGAAAGCCTTTGCTCCATCGGCTCCGATGCCATCACCGCAGCCGCAAAAGGACACTCCGGCAAAGCCTTCTGGAAAACTCCTCTTTCTCTTGCCACCTAAGGAGGCGCCGAAAGCGTTTTCGACGAAATCGGCTCCGAAACAGGGTTCCTCGCTGGCTGACCCTCTTCCACGTCGTGTACTCGAATCGGAAGACGATTCAGAGCGTTTCATCGATGCTGCCACCGGCAAGCTGACACTCTATAAAAGGAAGATCACTTCTGAGCCGGTGGACTCCTACATCATCCCACTGAAGAAAAAGAGGGTGCCCCTTGACGCCTCAGGCCTCACGGAACCGATCCAGCCTCCTCCAAGACGGAGCCCCACTCCCTCCCCAGAACACTCTGTGGGTGAGGGGTATGATGAGGATGAGCAGTACAATTTCCCTATCGATGAACCTGATGTACAACCGGATTCATACGATGACACTGGTGACCAGAACACCCAAGGTGTGGGCCAAGACCCGCAGACCTTTAATGCACGTGCATCCCCGACTGAGGACTCAGCAGGATTTCATGCACTAATTGAAAGGGCGGCGGCCAATCATGATGTGGACATGCATGCCGACCCGGTTGAGGAAGACTTCCTTTTCGACACCTTTGCAATATCTGAAAGGACAGTAAAAACACTTCCTATGCTGAAAGGTGTCCTCAAACATGCTGGGGACATCTTTAAGGAGCCTACGAGGGCGAGAGTGGTCAACCCTCGCATTGAAAAGAAGTACAGGCCTGCACCTGCGGACCCCGCCTACATCCGGGGACAATTGCCACTGGACTCTCTTGTGGTTGCCAATGCCAGGAAACGTGCCAACTCCCAGACAACGGGTGAAGCTCCTCCCCCGGATAAGGAGTCCAAAGTGCTAGAGGCAGGAGGCAAAAGAGTGGCTGCACAGGCAGCAAACTTTTGGCGCATCGCCAATACACAAGCGCTCCTGGCGCGTTACGATAGGGCGCACTACGACACCCTAGAATAGGTTATACAACACCTGCCCCCACAGTTCCAAGAAGGCACCAAAATGCTTATTGAGGAAGGAAAGCTAATATCAAACGCAGCCATCAAGTGTGCACTTGACGCTGCGGACACGGCTGCTAGGGCTATCAACACTAGCGTTATGCTGAGAAGACAAGCGTGGCTCCGCATCTCAGGGTTTAAGCAGGATATTCAGACAACAATTCTTAATCAGCCAGTCAATCCTGATAGTCTGTTTGGTCCGGATGTTGACACCACCCTAGAGAAAATAAAGAAAGACACAGAAACTGCTAAGTCTATGGGGGCCCTACAGTCCCAACAGTTTCGTGGCAGCAATTTTCGTCGCTCAGGTGCACGTGGCGTCACCAGAGGACAGATGGGTCAACAATCCCAGTTCTCCAAAGGTGGGGCGCAATCCTCGTTCACTAAACAGAACAAGGGAGGTTACAGGAATAACAGCAACAGAGGTCGCGGCAGAGGAAACAACAGCTCCCGCACCTCTACTCCAAGCAAACAGTGACTCTCTGTCACTGCCCCCCGACCACCTAACACCTGTCGGGGGGAGACTGCAGCAGTTCCTGCCCGTCTGGAGAAACATCACCACAGACAGGTGGGTGCGACAACTAGTCCAGTATGGTTATTGCCTAGAGTTGAAATCCACTCCACCCAACATCCCACCAAGGCAAAGGCCTATGTCCGCAGAGCACTTGTACTTATTGCAGCAGGAAGTGGTGGCGATGCTGCAAAAAGGCGCAATCGAGCTCGTGCCGGTGGGGGAGGAAGGCACAGGGGTATATTCCCTGTACTTCCTTATTCCAAAGAAGGACGGTTCTCTCAGGCCCATTCTCGATCTACGTCCCCTCAACCTGTACATACTATCGGAACATTTCCACATGCTTACACTGCAGCAGATTCTTCCCTTGCTAAACCAGGGAGACTTCTTAGCAACCTTAGATCTCAAGGATGCTTATTTCCACATTCCACTACACCCGTCACACAGGAAATACCTCAGGTTCACTATTCAAGGCAGGCACTACCAGTTCAAAGTCCTACCCTTCGGAGTCACAACAGCCCCGAGGGTGTTCACCAAGTGTCTAGCGACAGTGGCGGCGCACCTCAGGAGGCAGAATATCCATGTCTACCCCTACCTAGACGACTGGCTCGTACAAGCCAAGTCAGAGCAACAGTGCGCCGCAGACATGTCGACTACAATTCGCCTGCTTCACGATCTGGGTTTCTCCCTGAACTACCCAAAATCGCATCTTCAGCCGGCACATGTCCGGCAGTTCCTGGGTGCTACGATCAACACCCTGACAGCCATGGCTCAGCCAAACCAAGTCAGAATCGACAGCATTCAGTCGCTGATCCAAAGATTCAGACCACGACACTCCCTGCCAGCGAGAGTGTTCATGCAGTTGATAGGCATGATGGCCTCCTGCATCTTCATAGTCCCTCACGCACGGTTGCATATGCGCCCGCTTCAGGAGTGCTTAGCGAATCAGTGGACACAGGCTCGTGGGCAATTGACAGACCTAGTGTTGGTTACCAGTCGGGCATACGACTCTCTGCATTGGTGGACTCCACACAACCTTTGCAAGGGCCGACTGTTCCAAGAGCCTGTGCCGCAGATTATCCTGACAACGGACGCATCTCTCCAGGGATGGGGAGCTCATGTGCTCACTTACACAGTGCAGGGACTATGGACGACGCAGCAACAAAAGATGCACATCAACTATCTGGAACTGATGGCAATCTTCATGGCGCTCAAGTCCTTCATTGTACATCTGAGCAACAAGGTCGTGCTAGTCCGGACGGACAACATGACCGCGATGTACTACATTCAAAAGCAGGGAGGCACCCACTCGCCACAGCTGTCTCATCTGGCTCAGAGCATGTGGAAGTGGGCCATTCAGAGGAACATTTTCCTCATGGCAGAACACCTCCCAGGAAAGGACAATCAGATGGCGGATCTGCTCAGCAGATACAGCCATCAGATGCACGAGTGGGAGATACACCCTTCTGTTCTCCACCCGTACTTCCAGCAGTGGGGTCATCCGGAGATAGACCTGTTTGCCACAAAGGAGAACGCAAAATGCCGACTCTTTGCCGCCAGGTTCCCTCACCCACAGTCGCAGGGGAATGCGATATGGATGAACTGGTCAGGCAAATTTGCGTACGCTTTTCCGCCAGCCCCTCTAATACCGCTGGTCGCAAGAAAGCTAAGGCAGCACTCCATGACTCTCATCCTGGTTGCTCCAACGTGGGCACGCCAGGCTTGGTACACCACGTTCCTCGAACTCTCAGTGGTGCCGCATCAAAGACTGCGCCTCACGCCCAGTCTTTTGACGCAGAACCATGGAGACATTCAGCATCCAGATCCACGACAGCTCAACCTGGCGATCTGGCTCCTGAAGTCCTAGAGTTTGGATACCTTAACCTACCTCCAGAATGCATGAGTATCATCAAGGAGGCGAGGAAACCAACTACTAGAGCATGCTATGCTGCTAAGTGGAAGCGTTTTGTCATCTACTGTACGTCCAATGACATCAACCCACTAGATGCATCTATCCCCAACATCATTTGCTATCTGCTACATCTCTACAAGTGCAATCTGGCGTACACTTCCATTAGGATACCTCTATCAGCCATAGCGGCTTATCTTCAGAACAGGCAGCACCTCTCTGTCTTCAGAGTGCCCGCCATTAAGGCCTTCCTTGAAGGTCTGAAGAGAGTCATTCCCCCAAGGACGCCACCAGCTCCGGTGTGGAACCTCAACGTCGTTCTCACCAGACTGATGGGACCACCATTTGAGCCACTGCACTCGTGTGAGCTCCAATTCCTTACGTGGAAAGTGGCCTTTCTTATAGCTATTACGTCTCTGAGGCGTGTCAGTGAGCTGCAAGCGCTCACAATACAAGAGCCATTCATTCAAATTCACCCACATAGGGTAGTGCTACGCACTAACCCTAAATTCCTTCCTAAGGTGGTGTCACAGTTTCATCTAAATCAGACCATTGACTTACCAGCATTCTTTCAAAACCCGCAAACGGTGGCGGAAAGGATGCTCCATACCTTAGATGTACGAAGGGCGTTGATGTACTACATAGACAGGACACAACACTTTCGGAAGACAAAGCAACTCTTTGTTGCCTTCGCACCACAACACAAAGGCAACCCAATCTCCAAGGCAGGGATAGCCAGGTGGATTGTTAAGTGCATCCAGATATGTTATCAGAAAGCGAAGCGCACTTTAACAATACCCCCCAGGGCGCACTCCACGCGCAAACTGGGGGCATCCATGGCTTTCTTGGGGAACATTCCTTTGGAGGACATTTGCAGAGCAGCCACGTGGGTCACACCACACACCTTCACAAAACACTACTGTGTTGATGTGCATTCCAAACAGCAAGCTGCTGTAGGACAGGCTGTTCTCAAAACACTTTTTCAGGTTTCTGCAGCTGGCACGGGCAACCGCCGCTGATGGAGGGACTGCTATGTATTCTATGCTAAGATATGAATTTAGCAGCCCACATGCCTCGAACTGAATATGCTACTTACCAGTATGCATCTGTTCTTGGCATGTAGGGCTGCTAACATTCATATCGCCCGCCCTCCTCCCCGGTGCCTGTCGCAGCTGCAGATATACTATTGTATTTATTCATTAGCATGGACATCCTTTACACTTTCACTCCATCTTCTGCCACAATGGCGAAAAACAATCTGGGGATGGAGCCGATGCCCATGCGCACTGTAGTCCAGGGGAGGAGCCACCTATCTCAGGATACTTCGAAGACTCTTCCAGGACAACAATGTGCAATCATCCGAGCCCAACACTAGGCGGCGATCTAATGCTAAGATATGAATGTTAGCAGCCCTACATGCCAAGAACAGATGCATACTGGTAAGTAGCATATTCAAAATAAAGGCTGGATGAGCTGCTCATGATTGGCATCAGAAAATATGGGATCTGTCTTTTCACGGTTTCTGTCTACATCCCAATGACTACCTGAGTTTTAAAAGCGAGTTTAAGTATAAATAGGTAAAAGGAAAGGTACTGCCTATTCAATATTTATAAAACATGAAGACTCGTCCAATACTGTATTTTCTCAACAAAAGTTTAGTAGAAAACTATCTGTTCAAATAGGGACAAATTTGTATGTGTCCTCTTTAGGTTTTGTGCATGTGTCCTCATTTAGCTTTTTGGGGGTTTCATACATAGTGTTTCCTTTGTTTTATAGGTATGGCCAAAACACTCTGATCCAGTTTGAAGACTTTGGAAACCATAATGCTTTCAGGTTTTTAAGAAAGTACAGAGAGAAATATTGCACCTTCAATGATGATATTCAAGGTCAAATTATATTTTTTTTTAATTAACAGTTATTGCAGATGAAACTCCGGGTCTGTTAAAATAAACTCAGAATTTACAGTTTATGCTTTCATTTACAGGAACGGCATCTGTGGCTTTAGCAGGTCTTCTTGCAGCTCAGAAGGTTATTGGGAAACCTATCACAGAACATAATGTCCTGTTTTTTGGAGCAGGGGAGGTGAGTGTTCTAGGGTTCAAGTACAGAACCTGCTGTTAAAACTGACTGCCAATGTATCTACCTTACATAAATCTGGCTCTACCCCTTGACCTTGCCACCGCCTGCTTTATACCATGTTTTAGTCTGATGTGGCCTGTAGGAATACACCTCAAATCAAGAAATCAACCTAATCTGTTAAAGTTTAGGAAGGACCTTAAAACCTGGATTTTCCCAAATTAATAGTACTTAGCTTTGATATCTGTTGAATCCTATCCCCAGGGATACATTTCAGTAATTGCTATGTAATGCTTTTCAGAATACTAGCACCAAGACACCTTTGGGTATAAGCGTGCTCTATAAACCAGATAAAACATAAAGACTTTCTCAAACATGAATTAATCAAGTAGTAATTTGTTATTACTATAATTGATGGTTAGAAGCAGAGTTAACAAGAAAGGATTTCTCTTGACTCGCCCATCAGCATTCCTTTCCTCCGTAAAAAATGTTGTTGAATGATTTCAAAATAGAAAATATATATATTTTACTTGGCAAAAACTTTGCCCACAAAATATACTTACACGCTTTGTCTTTCTCTGGGCAAATTCAAAGCCCACAAAATGTGTAGAGCAGCACTTAAACAGCTATGAAAACTATAGTAGGAATAATGACAGGTTGACTTTAATATTAACTGGGGCTACCTTAAAAACTGGCCATGTTAACAGCTGTACTGGAAACCGCTGCATTAAGTGTCCACCGTGTGCATGTTTTTATGTCTCTTAATGTTATATAAACTTTAAATTCTGTAAGATCCCTATTGGGTCCATTGAAGGAGCAGCAGACCGAGCGCTATACGATTAAAAGGCTTGTCTCCTTTGAAAATGATTCAAAACATGTGGTCCTAACAATCTAGGAGATTTTCTTACAAATGTTCCTGAAAAACTTTTTTAGAAGAGGAATTATGGACAAGAAAGGAGATGCTGTCCCTTTTACATCACTTGAATAATGCATGATTTGCATTTAAATATTTTGAAAGGTTTCGGCAAAATATAAGATGTGATGTGCACGTTATTGGATTTTGTTTACATTTCGAAGAAACCTTTTAAAGAAATAAAATCTCACTGGAAGCACAAGGTAGAGGGTTGCCTGGCAGTGGATAACGAATCCAGGGTCATAAAATGAGTGAGTCAATGAATGTGATCTTTAGAGTAATTCTAGTTTTAGAGTAGTCTGGTGTTTGTGCATTGTGGTACTTTTAAATCGGAGTTTAAATGGGTGGTACATTTTAAAAATTGCAGCACAGCAGATAAATAAGTTTTTCGGAAAGGTATCTCTAATTTTTGTAGTGTTCTTGCTGCAGCCTCACAAAAAAATTCAATGTCTTTTTTTCATCACAGGCTGCTCTTGGAATCGCAAACCTTATAGTCATGTCGATGATGGAAAAAGGTTTGTCTGCAGAAGAGGCACGCAAGAAGATCTGGATGTTTGATAAATATGGCTTGTTGGTTCAGGTAATATTTCATGAGCTACTCTAGAATAGTGCATGTTATTATTTTAATTGATGCTAAATGCTGTTGATATTTGCTAATTATCAAATGTCTTTAAAGAAAAAGTCGGGAGTCTTCTTCACAGCTTCTTTATCCCCAAAGTCTAGTGACATCACTTTGTCTGTACAATGTTCTAAAGTCAGTGGTAATTTCACACAAAATAACATGTACTATTCAAACAACTGCTCTCATCAAATGCTCTAACCTGCATCCTACATACATCTCTCGCCCTGCCTGGCACAACCTGGATTTGTTGTTTTATCTTGTGACCGAGTCAGATTATCAGAGAGCTGCTGTCATGTTTTTCCTTGGAGTGCCACATCGTGAACACCTTTAATGTTGTTTTTAAGTCTACACTGGATCTGTTTTCATAGTCCACTTCCGCACACTCTTTGCATTTCTGTGAATTATCTTTATTGTTGGCTTATAGCACTAAAGTTTGGATTCAAAACGTGCACTTGTGGGGTTGTATTTTTGGCACATCCTTCCAATTAAAGCTACATGTAAAATTCAGGCATTTATTCACTCAGGGACTAGAGTGGTCCATCTTAAGAAATCCAGTGGTGCAGGATCCATGGTGGACTAGCATAGTAGAAACAGGGATGCTTTACTTCGATGAAGAGGATGTGTTGGTATGCCTTGCCTTCTCAATAATCTGGTATCATGGCCAGTTCTTAGTCTGTGGCATCCACCCCCATGTTCCCCCTCAGCCTGCTAGCAGTTGGTGGCATCTGGTTTGCAACACAGGCTCTGTGTTCACTGCCTTTTCTATGTCGGCAAGCCTGCCCTTAAGCTGTAACCGTCGTACCTAGTTACCAGCTCAGCTCCGAGTCTGTACTTGCCTCCTCCAGGCTTGGTTGTAGTGCTCCCTTCTGTCTCCGTATGACATGGAGCACCTTGGTTGTACCATCTTTCCTCACTTCCTCTGCAGCGGCATTGGCTTACCTGTTCCAGATGCCTCCACCTATGCACCAGCCCCTTCCTTTCCCCTCCACTGAAGGGCTTTGACGTTGGGGGCAGTTGACTCTTTGGTTCTCCCGCACAGTTTCCTTCCCCGTCAGGCAGTCGCACTGCCACACTGCTGCTCCTAGGCTGGCTGGCGGATCCTACTCTGCTTCCTACCTGATGTCCATCCACTGGATCCTCACTCGCTCTGCTTTTTTTTCCCCTTACGGACCCAGTGAGGTAGGCCAGAAGGAGGGGTACATTGTATCTTGGTTTAACTCTTTCTGATAGTTTGCAAAGAGTGAAAATCTTTTTGTTGCATGTGCCAGAAGCTTTCAGAAATAGTTCATCAGACAAGTGGGTGGGGCAGGTGGAGTCTCATAATCAATCGCAATGAGTTACTCAGTCCATTTCAGGCCTTTTTTCAAAGGTTTGCTTAACCTCATCACTGCGGCGTGAATTCCGCCGCAGTGCTGAGCATTAAAATCGCGGGCGTGGTCATGACTGCTCCTGTCCATCATCAGGACACGCCCACCGTGACTCATGACGGCCGGGAGCCGTCATCAGCGTCGAAGAGGTTAAACAGTTGGATGTGTGTTCATTTATCGGAAAATCTGGTGGATTGGTTCTACTATTAAGGTTGAGTGGTAGCATCACAGTCTAATGGCCAGTTCATTTGCTACTCGAAGGGTGGTTAAATAATAATGTATTTGACTAACCTATGATTTTTAGATTACAGTTGGCGGAGACCATTTCCGCATGCAAATGAGTCGGAGCACATGTAGTCTTGTGTATAGTAGAAAGGACATCGAATTTAATCCTAGATTCCACTGAGAGTGACAAGAGAACATTTAAGGCTGGGTTAGCATGCTGGGCTGTTTTAGGCGCAGTCTGGCTACATAGGTGTGACATTGCTTTCAGCCCTGTGTTTTGGGAATACTGTGTGAGTTTTATAGCAGTAGCCTAGTAGACTTCGAGTATTGCCATGGGTTTCAATTCAAGATCTCAACTCGATGATTGAAAGCTAGGGCTTCAGACTACTTTGTGAGGGGGGAATGTATGGTCTCCTCCATACACAATTACAAATGATTTTCTTACTGTGTTTAGACAGTGGCTCAGATAAATAGGGTCATTTCTGCAGTAATGCTACTCAAAAGCTTTGTCTCCATTTTAGCAAAATTAAGACTGTTCTCCATTACTCCTAATTAGAAATGGTTCATGATTTTGGTGTGTCCTTTGTACATGCAGGACCCAGGACAAGTATTTGCTATGTATTTTCTCTTTAAGCTGTTTAATAACTATTTCTACTATAACTCTTCAAGCTCCAAAATCTTTTATTGGTTTAGTCCTCATCTGACAGCATCAGAATCCATGTCCACGATGGTTAAAGCACAACATGTTAATACAGCGTCACAAAACATTCTACAAAAATATCAAAAATACCGTACCAAACATCTTCATTTGTAGAGGCCTGCATAAAAGTTAAAACCATCATGCTAGAAGATTTGTGTTTATTTCCTAAGATCAGGAGGTGTGAAAAGTCCTTTTGCAGTGTTTTAAGGCTTGACAAGTAAAAACCACATGGCAAAAATCTTGAATTACTCTCATACAAAGAGGGCTGGTATGTTTAACTAAGGTACTCTAAGAAGTGCCTTCCCAGCATTGGTGCAAATAAAAGGCCATTAAATCTCAGCAGCATAATTACACTTCGAGCCCTAAGACTAATTGATAATTAATTTGATGACTACTGGTTGATGACTACTGGTTGGTCAGTGTTCGTTATGGATTTACTGAGTAGTATAATTTCTCTGGAGAAGTCCCTGAAAAGATTTGTTGTGAGGGGCTGCCATATGCAGCAACGCGTGAGGGGCTGGCATGTGCAACAACTCTAGCATCCAGCTGAGCGGATCGGATCTGGTATATTTTTAGAAAGCAAGCTTTAAGAACAAGTGTGGATTATTTTTTTTTTAGATTTTTCTTTTTTTTTAATTGTATTTCCTTTTGTCTTTAGCCATTTGTTATTACTGTACTTTAACACTTTCTGATTGCTAAACCTGACAATAGTTAAGGTAGCGCGCACGTAATTACTCTGTACGTCTCCCCTACTATGATGGGAAGAAGCCAGTTTAGCCCCCTACATCAAGGCACACTGGAAACAATAAAGTAATTGCAACAAAGAGTTTGTGACTTTTTAAATAGTTTGTTGTATGAAAGAAGCATGGTTTCTTCAACAGGAATGATCTCCAGATTTCCATCTGGAAGAATTAACCCTTCAAATAAATTTGCGATGTAGCCAATGGAGAACTGTTTGATGTGGAAGAAGTAAAGTGTGCCAATGTCACAGTCTCACATGACATTCTGGTCCAAACACGTCAACATTGCAGCAGATCATACCTATACATTTATTTAATGTTTTTGGTGTTATACCCATGTGAGGTGTTAGTGCACTTCAGAAAGCAACCACCCCAGCGAAGCTACTTCTCTTTGCAATTAAACTGTGGAGCTGAATGCCGGGAGAATAACAAATGAGGTATTAGAAGAGAGAACATAGGAAAATAGTAGGCGAGATAGGTAGTCTTGCAAAGGCGAGTTAGAAGCAGAGTTCATGTAAATCTAGGGACTTTTTAGAATTGTAATAAAATGCTATTGTGCCAGAGGGTTTTCAGTTTTATACGAAGTTGAAGGAGATCACTGAGGTGCCGAAGGTCTCTAGTTCTGCACCCTGTTATTTATGCTAAAGCAACATTCTTAAAGTAATGAAGCTAAAGGTTAGGAATCTGACCCATGTGCTCTGAAAACTTAAAATAGTAAATAGCCAATAAGCAATTGAAATATCTACATTTCTTAAATTAATATGTATGGCAGGTGATGATGGACTAAATTATTGGTGCCAAAGCACCATTCATTAAAACAATGTAAGTGAGTCATATCATTTTGCAAAAAAATCTGAAACATTAAACTTATCTTGCTATTGAACAGCAAATGAAGTGGATGCTTGTGGAGCACAGATTGTTTCAAATTACACCCTGCATTAAGTAACTTCATCAAACACGAAGCTAGGTGGGAACATGCCTTAAGTGCAAATATCAGCTCTAGAAATAATTCAAGTCCAATCCCCTCTGATGGTATATGACAAATTATATTATAAATTTGATTCTGTACACATGGCCAAATTAACCTGTTCTGTAATAACTGACCCGAATCTGAAGTGTGTTGGTGTCAGCACATTTTCACTGTATTATATTAATTGGTCAACCATTGTTGGGACTTTCCCCTACTCGGGCTGTCCAGGGGTGGCTTGAATGTTTTAGACGTGTCTCCCCATTTCAATGGGCATGTGCACAGCTCTGTATGGCCTGGTTATGCTACAGGTCCTGTGCAGCATGGGGCAGAGGTGGAAGAGTGTCGACTGGCCATTGTTTGCGGCATTGCAACTGGTGGCGTGTGCACCGCTCCCTTGCGGGGAAAACCATTCCCTGCCTTCCCCTCATATGAGGCTTTGTTGCTTATAGATAACTAATTTTTATTATCATTGTCACTTGTTGACTGTCATGTCAATCTTGGAATTGGGACAACATATGTAATGTTTCTCCATCATAAACCGTTGCTCGCCATCTACAGATTTCCTGAAATTGCAGTTGGCGGCTCATGCTTGAGTGCAACTTCTGGCATTCTGGTGGGATTCGAGGGCTATAATTTTGCTGTCTGGTAGGAGCATTCCAGGCACACGTATTGCAGAGGCCTTGTTCAGCAGGTGCAACACTGCGAGCTTATGTTCAAGCAAGTGAATCTTTGAGCCTTGCTCTAGTGACCTACTGAAACTTCAGCAAAACACTCGCTTGTGCCGCCATACTGTTGCATGTTGTGACTACTTGCCTGTTTTTGCCAAGAAGCTTTTGTTATGCAGGTTACGGTCTAAAGATCTGTATACGATCTTGGTGGTAGAGTCGTTAATGGTTGTTGTCCAGTTATTCACCTTGCTTGTCTTCTGTTTCCCTATATCCACAAATTCTACTCCAGTTAGTCCCTTCTTAATGCTTTTCCGTGGTCTAATCATGACCCATCATTGCTTCTACGGATAAATGGATTCTGTACTGCTTAAGCATGTGATCAATCTCCAGCAGTTCTGTCAGTGATGAATCCCCCCCAAGTTCCCTCTTCACAGCCATCAAGAGTAATCTGAACAACAAAAACAATAAAAAAAAGTTTTTAGTCATGATTAACTTAAAACGGCGCAACACAAACAGGTCTTTTTCCACATATTAAAATAATTGTTGGTGAAGTATGTTTGTTATTTGCTTCTGCTGAGGCATAAATGAACATAATGCTTGCAGGGAATCTATAGTCATATAAAATGTTTGAGTGCCAGTTACCAACTGGGAGAATGCATCCGAACTTGATCGTGGAAAATAGAATCTCAAGGTAGCTCATACGTTATGGAGTGTTCCGCGCTTACAATCAATTTCATCATAAGCCACATAGTCGAAGAATATAGTAGATCCAACAAAAATATTTTTCAAACCGCTATCACTAAGTGGCAGAATTAGGTGCATTGGGCTATAAATATTCATCATCTTTATCTGAAAACTATGGCAATAACATTATTTCAGTAGTTTGTATGCAACCTATAATGGTTCAAAGCATTTGTGTTATTGATTTCCATTGTTTTGCTGCTTTTGCCTACAGGGTCGTAAAGAAGGTATTGATGTCAACCAGGAGTCATTTGCTCACCAGGGCCCCGGACAGACCGTTACAAACTTTCTAGATGCTGTTAATGTCATTAGACCCTCAGCGATTATTGGTGAGTGAAGGACCAAGTACGGACAAGTGCAGGCAGACTAGGTTTTTTTGTTGCCAGAGGAATAACAGAAATAACTGAAGGAGCAGCTTCAGCTGATGCTCTTGACATCAAGAAAAATAATGAAAATATGTGCTTACTTACATGGACCAAAATGATGAAAGTAACCCTCATTCTCCTGAAGTTTAATTTCGGACTTAAAGAACTTTGCACTTGTTACTAGCATTAAAATTATTTTTTAATCTGTGATTATTAATTTAGGTGTTGCAGGTGCCGGAAGATTTTTCACTCCAGATGTTCTCAAAGCTATGGGCTCCATAAATGAAAGACCTGTCATTTTTGCACTTAGTAATCCTACAGCGAAAGCTGAATGCACCGCTGAAGAGGCTTACACATTAACGGAGGTAAGTAATGACAGTAACCTTTATTAGTTCAACAAATGGCAATACTTAATCCGATCTCATAAGTTTCTGTAGCATTTAGATGCATGAAATATATAAAAAACATGGTTATATTTTTATAGAAATAATATCTGCCCTAGTTATTAGAATTGGATTTATTGTTGACCTCTGTTTAAATTGACAAAGCAAAATGAGGTTCAATGGTAATGCGCTAGATATATACCAGGTGAAGAAAGGTATCTGTAATAAATCATTATTAGGTGTGTCAGGAAGTTCATTTATTCGAAGCCAACCTTTGCTGGAGCTGCTAAACTTCCTTTTTCAACGAGTAGCTCGTGAGCTACTGGTAGCTTTCCTGTAAGTAGCTCTCCTGTATGCATCCCAGTTTACTAAATTAGAATGTTTTGCTTGGCTGAATTGCTGAACTTATGCAAAACTTGAGTATTCAACACATAAATGTCTGTATTTTCAGAACTGATAAGCTTGGAGAAAAAATGCTTAATTACCAAAATGTATTTAAAGCTAATTTTTAAGTGATCAATCATGTGGAGAGATGTGTCAGTTATAGTATTACTTTTGAGCTGGGGGCATTGCAATTGTGATTGTTATGTATTATCAGATAGAGGCATTCCAAATGGACTAAGCCTCTTTTTTACCTAACTGCTGGCAACCCTGCCTGATGCACTGAGGTGATCACTGCTAGTAATCGTACAAATGATGGCCATAGTGTAATCTTGTCTGATGTGGTCATTATTACAACACTAACAATACTAGTAGATCACAATTATTTTCACTGAACATAAGTAGCTCTTTTTACACAAACAATTGGCGACCCTTGAGGCTAGACCATGTAATGTCAGTTAAAGCCCAGGACTGTAAACATGGTATCCCGATGACACGCGCTAGGAAGCAGTCTTCGGTTGGGTGTTTGAAAGTGTGCAATTATGAGTCTCAGGAGAAATATTTCATGCTGCTTTTTATCTTGTCGTACAAAAGGGGGTGGTAATGGACTGAGCATCTGAATCAATCAAACACTCACACCCAGTCAAAAGATCTGGGTTTAATCCATCACCGTTCTTTAGCCCACTCTGCCACCCCAGTTCAGACATGGCTATATGCAAATCAGTCTGACCCTGTGCCTCATGGGAACAGTCCAGCCCGAACTGCCAAGCCATGTCTTCCATGGACCGGAAACAAGCTTCCGAGGACCGGTTTCTGGCATTCCAGCCATCTTCAGCCCGGCTTGCTTGAATCCAGTGGCAAAGTGAGCAAGGGACTCACGTCTGAGCATACCCTGCCACACTTATGGCGGCCAAAAGCAGTACAAAAGGAGGCACAGGGATGCTTGTTTCCGGTCCATAGAAGACATGGCTTGGCAGTTCGGGCTGTACTGTTCCCATGAGGCACAGGGTCAGACTGATTTGCATATAGCCATGTTTGAAATGGGGTGGCTGAGTGGGCTAAAGAATGGTGATGGATTAAACCCAGATCAGTTGACTGGGGGTGAGTGTTTGATTTGCTCAAACGCTCCGTCCATCATCCCCTTTTGTAGCACTTTGTTTGCCCTAAGTGTGGCAGGGTATGCTCAGACGCGAGTCCCTTGCTCACTTGGCCACTGGATTCAAGATAGCCTGACTGATGAGGATTATGAATCCGAAACCGGTCCCAGGATGCTTGTTTCCGGTCCATGGAAGACATGGCTTGGCAGTTCGGGCTGTACTGTTCCCATGAGGCACAGGGTCAGACTGATTTGCATATAGCCATGTTTGAAATGGGGTGGCTGAGTGGGCTAAAGAATGGTGATGGATTAAACCCAGATCAGTTGACTGGGGGTGAGTGTTTGATTTGCTCAAACGCTCCGTCCTCATCCCCTTTTGTATCGCTTTGTTTGCCCTAAGTGTGGCAGGGTATGCTCAGACGTGAGTCCCTTGCTCACTTGGCCACTGGATTCAAGATAGCCTGGCTGATGAGGATTATGAATCCGAAACCGGTCCCAGGATGCTTGTTTCCGGTCCATGGAAGACATGGCTTGGCAGTTCGGGCTGTACTGTTCCCATGAGGCACAGGGTCAGACTGATTTGCATATAGCCATGTTTGAAATGTGGTGGCTGAGTGGGCTAAAGAATGGTGATGGATTAAACCCAGATCAGTTGACTGGGGGGTGAGTGTTTGATTTGCTCAAACGCTCCGTCCATCATCCCCTTTTGTATCGCTTTTTATCTTGTCAGCATGCCTTGCAGATTCAGTTTTCAGTCGTGTTACTGCTGGGAACTGTGTCTTTCTAGGGGATTCTTGTAGATGTTCCCATGTGTACGTCCTGTTTAATGACTATCGGCCACATGCATCATTGTAGGATTTTGCATTTCCTAAATTGTGAAAATTAAGGAATCTCAATTTAGGAATTGCAAAATCCTATGCATCAACAAATCCTAAATTGTTTTAGGATTTCTTAATTTTCGGAATTTGCGATTCCTTAATTGCGAATCGCAATTAAGGAATGGCATTACATTGATTCCTATGGGCCTAGAGGCCTTGCAATGAATCAACAAATTGCGAAGTGCAAAAAAAAAAATGCAAAACGGCATTGATTCCTATGGGCCTAGAGGCCCATAGGAATCAATGCCGTTTTGCATTTTTTTTTTTGCAATTCGCAATTTGTTGATGCATTGCAAGGGTGCAGAGGGGGGTCCAAAGGACCCCCCCCCTGCACCCCGGAAATGTATTTTAAAGTGCATGTTTCACACACACATGTCCTAAGGACATGTGTGTCTGTAACATGAAAGTTTAAAAAATGCATTTTTGAGCATTTCCATAACTTTTCGCAAATTACCACGAGGTTCAACCTCGTGGTAATTTGCACCCCCTAATTGCTAATTCGCAAGTTGAAAAACAATCCTCCATTGCTTTTAAGGAATCGCAAATTTGCGATTCCTTAAAAGCAATCGCATTTTTGGAAATCGTTAAAAATAGCGATTTTCACAAAAATGTATGATGCATCCCATAAACTTATTTAGGAATCGCAAATGGCCGAATTTACAGATTCGCACCGTTTGCACTTCCTAAATAGGTTGATGCATGTGGCCGTATGTGTTTTAAGCAAATGATTGCATTGGTGGAATGTTAAAAGTGTGACCTTTACGAAAGGGGAACATTTCTTAATCTCTACAGGAAGCTGCTCTACTGTGGCATGTGTGCAAGTCCAAAAAATGGTACATCGACAGTGCATAAACCATGTAGGCAAGTGGTTTATGTTGCAGGTTCTGAAACTCCTGGAACCATCTGAGTTGAATGGCAGTACCACTGACCTGCAAAAGGTGGATGTCACTGAAAGTGAAATTTTGTGTGAACGTTTATTCATTGAGGTTTTTTGGTTATAGTATGCAGCACTTCACTCCTGATTTAACCCCTTCGATGCGGATGACAAAGCCAGCTCGTCATGGGCGTTACCTGCGCTACGCGCATGACGAGCTGGCTTTGTCACAAACAGCGTTTTTTTAAATTTCAGCGCACAGCGGGAAAACCCGCTAGCGCGCATGCGGTTAAGGCTCCCAGTTTTCTGTTTTTACTGTTTTTTACTGAAAAATACAGACCGAAAACAATGTGTTTCTTGCATGTATTTATTTTTGAAAGCGGGAAAATACAGAACATTGTGCTTCTTGTGAGTGACTCTCCATGCTGTCCTTAATGAATTGCTGGCCAGCAAGCAGCTTAACAGATAGACAGCATGGTGAGTTAAAAGAGAGTATGAGATATTCCTAAATACAGGAATATGTTTACATCCATTTGGATATAATGCTAATATTGACCTGTGGCTTTAGTGCATGTTATATTTGGCTGCTTAAATTGCTCGAATCAACGTATGAGTGCATGTTTTTCTGTTAAATATATGAGGAAATATATCATTATACAATTCCGCTTCTTCTCAAAATACAAAATGAAAATGGATAAATACAGCAAGATGGCAAAAAAGAAATATGGATAAATACAGAAAAATCTAAAAAAAAAAAAAACATTAACCAGAGTCCGACTCATGATAGTTGTTTTCTGTGGGATTATCTGACATGTTCATGGTAGATGTTGGACTGACGCCATTAAGGCAAAGATATCTAGGGATGGTACTTGTCCAATTTGTTGTAGCTTGAAATGGAAGTGAGTTGTATTTTTGATCAAGTCTGTGGTCTTTGCAACCGGAGCTTTTAAAGTGGTTTCAACTAAATCAGCGGTATGTTCTGTGAGGGTTTGATGGCACATGCCTTCCAACAAGTCCCTACGGGGTTGACTCACAAAGGGCCTTCACACTCATGGCAGAGGCCCTACACTCGTGGTGGGGGCTCGAGAATGGACCTTTGCAATCGGTAATTGCAGTACAGAGGTCCCGCCACGACTGCGGGGCCACCGCCAAAAAATGCAGAGTCTCTTTGTGAATTGGGCCCTGAGGGTGTTTGAGCTCAAAATGGGCTGAGACAAGACAGACCTGTAATCGTACTGCAATTGTTAAAAACAAGCTACTCGCATGCGGAAACCGCTGCAGACCAGCTGTGAAATTACTGTAGTCACCAGTGTGATGCCTTTATTTTATTTTGTTCTACAGGGCCGTTGTCTTTTTGCCAGTGGTAGTCCCTTTGGGACTGTCACTCTAAGTGATGGGCGAACCTTCATACCAGGCCAGGGAAACAATGCATATATTTTTCCAGGTGAAGTATAACTTATTGTTCATAGGCCTTTCTGAAAAGGTTCCGACTTGAACTAATTCTCTGAAGCACTTCATTGCTTTTGAAAGAACTTGTGCTTTTGGTAATGCTATATTTATCTGTTAAGCTCTTAAACTTCACTTACTTGGACATTAAGCCCCTGTATACCCTATCGGGTGATTAACCGCACTTTATAAATCTTGATTGATCAATTGATTAACATCAAATGAATAACTAGAAATTTCACTAAGTCATGCATCAGCCTACGGAATGAAAATCCACAAAAACGTGATAAATGTCTTTCAAATGCACATCATTAAAGTACTTGACTAATGCTTTAAAAAAATATGTATTTAAGATTGTATTCTCTAAACTGATGGGCCTTGATGTTTGCTTTTGCTTTGCTTGAGTTTTTTATATTAATTCTGATGTACCTGAGCTAGACTTTAGTTTACCTTTTGAAAATTGACTTTGGGGTGTCGGTAATCTGAATAGGCCTATGCCTATATTACATATCCGTTACAATGCCCATGACACGCCGTTAACTGAGTGTGTCCATTGCAGACCGAAACAGTGCCCCCTAGGTCAGTAAATACACTGACCCCAGCACAGCAGCTAACTAATGTGACATCCCCACTTCAGGCATGAGTTAAAGGCAGACCGGCTGTCTGAAGCAGCAAATGTGCAGCAGCCAGTTTACGTTTCACTATGCAGGCGGCATCCTGACTTGCATACGAAGTGAGCAGAGGCCCCCCTCTACATACTTGTGCCATACACTAGACCAGGAGCATAGACGTTCGCATAGCTCAGAGAGCTTGCAATTAACATCCCCTGCCAGACGCTGGGCCTCCATATGAATACAGAACCCATAGAACAATGTCACACCGCTCTTCATATTCTTTAACAGCAAAACCGTCTTACATTAATAAGCATGATGCCTCTGTTACAACTTAACACTTAACACCTGCCAAAAGAGTATCGCAGATTCTACACATCCACTCCCAAAGCACACGTCTCTGCCAATGAACTTCCATCTACCCTGCAATAGCCTCCCGCTAACATCCAACACAGACAAAACTGTGCCAACCAGCTTATGAAGTTTAAAATTGATTACCTACAAATTGTAGAAAATTTAGGTATTTCCAAAAAAACAAAAAACTGCTGGAATTGCTTGACATCTTTGTTTCTGGTTTCCTGACATGAACGGCTAGGGCTGTCGCCTTCGAATCTGGGGACCTGGGTTCGAGTCTTGGCAATGATGCTGAACATCCTGTGATTCTGGGTAAATCACTTAATCTCCCTAACAAAAATGAATGTGTCCTCATGTAATGCAACTGGTGCTATGTGAAGCGCTTTGATATCCCATTCGGGTCAAGTTCGCACTATAATAAACTCTGTAAAAAAAAAAAAAAAAAAAAAGTCCTATTTCATGAACTTACTACTATAACTAGTTTTGGACTTACGTAATCGTGTATGAAGACTTGCACATTCTTCAGAATAAAAAGGGTATTATTTTACTTTCTGGCAGAAGTCTGACTCTCTGTGGCACACTGTGAGAGACAAGTAAGGTTATAAATTGATATGAGCTCAGACTTAAACATTCTACTTTAAAAAATAAAGTGTAGGTGTATTAAATGAATTCATACTTGCACTCCCAGACAGATAGGTCAGGTTCCTCTGGTTAATGCCTGCTAAATGATCCTCCTCGTTGGCATGCAAAGATCTTGTTTCCGTGCCCCACCTTCTCTCCTAAAATAATTTCTAATCTTCCCCTTTGTTTTATAACTATGGATTTGTGTTTTGTTGGCCTGTGATGCAGAGAGAAGAGATTTACCCGAGATGACTGCTTCGGAGCCCAGGAGAGAAGCCGAAGTAGCACAGAAAGAAGTGTAATGAGTTAGACTGGGCATATGAAGGCAGGCTGGAAGCAGATTTAGAAGATTATTGATGGGTAATATCTAGTGTAAGGTGGAGAGTGAAGACGAGCCACCACCACAACCGGAAATGCAAGGGTGTGGTTAGCTTTATTACCCTACTGGTACATGTATTATCAGCTTTTTTAATGAATCAAAAATTACTTTGTTCGTTTTAATCATAAAAGTACATAAAATATAACATTCATCATAAAAATCGTCCTAAAATATCACCAAACTGGTCTCCTCTCACAATGAAAAACACTAGCTTAAAACCATGATATATAAAAGCAATCCTTGACATTAGATAATAGTTGCCAATACAACAAAACTAACTGAACTTGTTTAAAATCCTTATTTATAAAAGAGGGTGGATATGCTTGTGTCATAGAGATGCATACTTATGGCATAAAAAAACGACCTGGATTATCAGCTTTTAAATTCACCCCACTGTCACATTCAGCTTTGACCCCTGTTTTGGGAGTGGGCAATTAATATTCAGTAATCCTAACACTAGTAATCCGTGATTCTGGAATAATGTGTTCCCTACGCTCTTGTTCGAGTTGTGTTGGCATTTCTATATCGCAGAACAGTGAAAGAGTGAACCGTAACATGTTTTTTAATACAAACCTTTTTTTTCATTGCAGGTGTGGCTCTTGCTGTAATACTTAGTGGTGTGAGGCACATCAGTGACCAGGTGTTCCTAGAAGCTGCAAAGGTGGGCATTGAAGAGCAATGAATTATGTATTTTAATAACTGTCAATTTTAAAAAGATCTCTTTACTTTAAGTGTACCCATAGTTTGGTGAATTATGTTTACAAAGAAGAAACCGGTTTTCCCTAATGAAGGATAAAGAGGATAAATGGTTATTTTAAGCATACAACAGTTCTATTATTGATTGCTCTTCTGCCTGGGAGAGTTACGCATGTAGAAACATCTTCAGGATTCAAGAACATTAGGCAGGAAACATTTGGGTTCCTGTGCCAGGGGTTTCTTTTAGTCCGGTGAAGGGAAAGCGGGCCTACCCCAACACCATTGGGCACAAAGATAGAAAGAGTGGAAAAAGTACATACGTGCATAAGGGAGGCAAAAGAAGGAAAGAGAAAAATAGTTGAATGTAAAAGAAGAAAGAAAGGTTATCAAAGAATGGGTGGGATAAAGTGATTGGAAAATCTTGAACAGAGAGAAAAAGAATGGCGGGAATAGGCTGAGGAAACATACCCCCAGGCCTTCTTTGCAGTACAGCAACATGCAGCCACCAAAGAAACGAACGTATGCAGAGTTTTAGGCCTGACGCTTCCCTACAGATCTCTGCTAGTCCGAAACAATGAGCTTTAGAATTTCATAACCCAAGCTCCAGCCAGTATGCAAATGGCTCATCACAGAAACAATCCTGGCTTCGCCATTTTGGAAATCTGTATAGTTGAGGAATTCCAAAATATGTATTCTGTTCCTTTTTGATAAAACTAGAGCAATCAAAGTAAAATATCTGTCTTCAATACTCCAATAGAAAAAACCTGATTATTGCTAGTATAACGAGACTCTAACTTCAATACAGGTACTTTGTGAAGGAGAGAAGGAACATATTAATTATTGGTAGTTGAGCTTTCTAAACTCTTCTGCCAGTGAACTGTGAGTTAGAACTACCCATTGAGATAGCTAAAAAGCTGCCCCCTATGTTGAAAGTATTCTCTGACCCTCACAGCATTATATTTGAAGAATAACTCTGTAGGAATCATTGGGCTATGAAGACTGATCGGCATCAGGATACTTTATCAGACACTTGCAGCATCAGCTTTAATTGTATTGTTTGATTTAGGGTTTTTGTGTTTCTAAACAATCCATCAACGCTGATAAATTGACATGGTTGACTTTCCTTTTCAGTAAATGTCTATGTAACCAGCCAGTTAATAGTTACTGTTCAATGCATTCTTCCATCTGCTTCTCAACCCTATTTCTGTCTCTGAATTTGAATTAACGCACATTGTCTAAGCGTTGCACCATTTCTTGTTGTATATCAACTCTTATCTGAGAATTGCAGTGTTTTCATAAGAGCCTTTGTTTCATGCAGACCTTGACGGAGCAGTTAACCGATGAAGAATTAGCTCAAGGTCGGCTTTATCCACCATTGTCCAATATCAGAGAAGTCTCTATCTGTATTGCTGTGAGAGTAAGTAAATACTGTAGAGTCTGTGCCTATGAAAGTTGCCTGATATTAAGTATAACAGAATGCACACTGACAACGTTATTATATGTGGTTGACTAGATGTGTAGAGGGAGTAACTGTCTTTTTAACATATAGTTTGAGGTTCTTGAATCTTTAACTGTGATTAAAATTGCTAACCCCTGGCTTCTTCGCCTCCACGCATCCAGTCCCCTTACCTCTGACCCCAGACTCCATTTACATTCTGACAACCATGTATCATGTTCTGAAACAGAGGACACTTTTCTTACAGCTGGCTCTGATCAGATTGCACAAGAGATGTGGCACTTGGCTACCAAATACAACATTTGTCTCCTGGCAGAGCACCATCCAAGGACAGCCAAGGACTTTTTAGAGCAAGTCAGCAGTCACAATCAAGGCACATATGAGTCGGAACTGAATCCCAAGCTTCTTAACTTATATTTCCAAAGCCAGCAGCAGCCGGCATGACTCACGGGTGTGGCAGAGTGGGATGGGGTAGCATGGGGGCGAACAATGGGGGGGATGTATTCACTTACCTTGATGCCAGCGCCAATCCCACATCTCGCTCTCCTCCTATTCTCATGGTGGGACAGGAAGCAGAGGAGAAGAGCCAGTCTCCCCAGACCAATCAGCGTTGTGATTGGTTTTGAACATCTTGGTTCGGCGCTAAACCAGGGAAGGGGAGCCTGGGTTTGTTCTCCATGCAGGCTGTAATGAGAATGAGGAAAGTGCGCATGGCTGGTTTGGGCGGCCTGAGAGGGCTGACCAGTCATTGCACACTTTAAGAGTGGGTAAACCACTCCTCCCCTGCTCCGAGAGCAGAGCATCCCCACCCGCCCGGAAAGGAAATATAAAATGATGATAACTTAAGGTTATTATCATTTTATATTTGCTTTACTGTGTGCTGCCCCAAAGCAGTGGGGTGACGCTCCTCCACCATAGCGGAAGAACTGCCACTGACGCTCACAACCTCTAGATCTGTTTGCTACAGTCCAAAACAAACAATACCCATGCTATGCATCCAGGTTTCCTCACCCCAAATTGAGTCCAACTGGTAGTACTGTAGGTTACTTACTGGCGCCTCTCCTTGACAAATATGTGACTACAGGAGTTGAAACCACTGTGCTTGACCATGAAGCCATAGTCTGTCCCAATTTGGGTTGACGGAGAAAACAGTGAAGGTAGGGTTTCTTGTCTCACCAATTTTTGCATGTGTGTACTCTTAATGGGTAGGGATCCTAGTATATCCCTGATGAATGCCTTTGACCCATTTTTAGGCACACGAGTGGCAGAAACATGTTTATTAAATAAAGGGATGAAGGGGGCATTGTACCCAGATATATAGATCGGATCTTTTTAATCATACCTGGGGTAAGCTATAAAGGTAATTCTTCTGGTATACTGTAAGGTATTTTAACACTGTCTGGATCTCTGTCCTATCAAGGCATATATTTACCAAGCACTCCCTCAGAGAAGATGCCCTGCTAGTATCATATTACAAGGTTGGCATGATGTTGCTGATTATGAAGCATTTAACTTGATGTGGGTGAGGCTTCCTCATCCAGAAACAAATGGTTTCCCTATTTCCTAGGGTTCGTATAGGATAGGAATCCGCCAATCTTAAGGTAATGCTCTGTGGATAACTGGCCAGAGATATTTGCATATGTTATTTCACTAATCCCAGCAGTGGTTGAAAAATACACCAAGCACTCCACATGATGTTAATCTTAGTTGCACCAACATGGGTCGAGTATGTTTGGTACTCCCAGTTGCTCAAAATGTCACTGGAGCTGCACTGCAAGCTCATAGGTTTGGCCCAGTTTGCAGACACTACAAAACCGGCAGATTGGCCATCCCAGCCCTGAGATCAGAGAATTTGGTTACCTTAACTTAGCTTAAGAGTTTAAGTATTCTTAAGGAAGCATGATGCTGCCCAACATGGGTGTGCTATGCGGCAAAGTGGAAGTACTTAGTTCATTGCTGTGAGTGAACAACTGTTCTACTGGGTGTACCGCCACCATACATAATGTGAAACGTTTATTCCCTTAAGGAAGTCCTTGCTAATGCTCCTATTCAAGTGCATTGGTCGATATCACCAGCCTATTAACATAACAGGCAATACATTTCCCATTTCCTGACATTTAAGCCTTCTTTGGAGAATGAGGAAGGGATACCCTTGCTAGAGCACTCAGTGTGCCGACATGAAATCTCAGTATTATCCCTACAATACTTACATGTCTGCCTTTTGAACCATTTCACTCCTACTCAATACAGGCTTTGCCCTTAACATGAAATTTTATTTCTGGTAGTGTCGCCTCCTAGCCATAATATGCAAACTCCAAGCACTGTCAGTGAAGAACCTTTCCTTTAAGTCAGTCATGAAAATGTAGTCTTGTATTTACATACACAATTCCTTCCAACGGTTGTCAACTTTTCATCTTCGTAAAACAGTTGAACATTGCTTCAAAGTCCTTCAAACAAGAACAGTCGAAAGGGCACTGGGTTCACTAGATGTCATACAAGCTTTATGTGCTACATATACTGATCCAATCCTTTATGCAAAACAAAATAGTTACTGGTCTCATTGACCCCCCTCCCCCCACCCTGACCCCTTTGGAAATACATTTCTAAATGGGTGTAGTCGGGTGAATTGTGTAACACATTCAGATTTGCAAATACGTGACACTAACCGACATCACACAATCCACGCATTAAATAGTTGGCTTTTCTTGCCAACTTCCGCATGTAGATTTTTTTTTTTAAAGCAACAAAATGGCCATCTGCTCACACATTCACAAAACATCACTGTGAGGACATGCATGCCAAAAATGTAACTGAAGTAGACCAAACAGTTTAAAACATGTTGTCTACTAAACTACTGCCTCTACTTCCCATCTGCTTCTTTCCTAGGGTTTTGGAAACTGCTTTTTAGTTGGTGCAAAGCTTGTGAGCTACGACTGTATGTGCTGCAAACAGAAAATGGCACTTGTATGTAAACTAGTGTTTGCGGCATGTCATGTTGTAGACAGGCAACACCAGCCTCCTCTTGAGATTAAAAGTAAAGGAGTTGCTAGTATGCTTTACATAGTATTATATACTTCATATGAGCACTCGTACACACCTATTTAAATGGGGAACAAATCTAATATCTAAAGTGGAGCCTGCATGCCATCGCATTGTTGGTTTTGGCCTTGTTAGGAGTTATTTTCAAAACTGTCACGTCACTTAAAATCTTAACAACTTGTAATATTCGACACCAGCCGCAGCCTGTGCAGGTAAGAGTGGTGTGGCGGTGTGGCCAGGTGGAAGGGGATTTCGACAGACTATGAGGGAAAATTAATTATTTCATTTTCCCTCTTAATCATTTGTCGAAATCCCCCCCACCCCGCCTCATCAGTCTTAGCTGCATGGGCCGCGGCTGTTCGGCACCCAACACTAGATGGTAAGATAGTGCAAAGCATGTGATCTACAAAAGGACAAGCTATAAGTATGTTACAGAAAAAAAAAGAAATGCTATAAATGTTTTACAGTAACATTTTACTACTTTAATCTGAATGGCTTTTGAACTACAGGGCTGGCTTTAGCGCTGGTGGCACCCTGTGCAACAATGTTCGTTGCCCCCCCCCCTCTCATGGTGGAGGTGGTGACCACCTCCACCACGGATTCCCTCACCACCACCTTTTAACAGTCCTCCTCAAGTCTCCATAAACCCTCTCTTTCAGATGCATTTACTTCGTTATATAGCACCAATCATACCAGTGTAGGGTGTCGTAGGACTTTGCATCACATACATATTACACAGAGACAATCAATCATACATGTGTAAATCAGCATATAGGAAATGTTACAAAAGCCAGAGGACTACAAGGTGTAGGAGTGACATGCTATCCATACTGTTAGGCAGTATAGCTTGTGTGCTTGGTTTGGAGAAGCACAAACTCAGAATTGAAAACGGAACACCGTAATTGGGGGTTCTGTTCCATAATAAGACGCGATTTCTACCTAAATGAACCCTTTGCTCTAATCTATACTTTGCAGTGTACATGCTAGTTCTTTGGTGACAGTTAATAATTCACTGTTCTATATTAGGATTTTTACTTCTAAACTGCAAGTAACAAAAAGAGGTCTCTTAGAAAAGCAGTAACCTACTGACCTGCCTACTTAAATTCCATGCACTTTGTGATCTGCCTGGTACACTTTCTTTGCATCAGGCATAAGTATCCTCTGTGCTATTTTATGATCAGTCAAAACATCAACTAGACAAAACTCCGATCTCTCTTCAGGAAGAACATTAATCACCAGAGTTATCTTGACATTTTTATTCTTGCCTCGAAATTTCTAGAGCCAAAGAACGCGGCAGGAGGTGCTTTAAAAAACCAAAATAAACTTGCAAAAACAGCACCCCTGAAGTCAGCGCCCAGTGCAGTGGCACCAGTCGCTCCGCCCTAGAGCCGGCCCTGACCTTCGGCTTCCCATAGCTGCGACCTTGGTCGGAGTGAGCTCTGAGAAATCTGAGATGCTCCAACCATTTCTTCATCATGGTAGCCTTGTGGAAGGATTTCTGCTCGTGAATATCTGTCCTACTACGATTACCCCAGCAGGAGTACTTTTGGTAGAGGCACTGATGGAAAAGGAAGCATTTGCCTATTCTGATGTGGTTGGCAATTCATTTGTGAATGTAGCCTTAGCCAGCATATCTAGGTGATGCCCAAACAAGCCTATTTATGTCAAACTGGTTTGTTAAAAGACAACAGTACAACTAGTACTGGTTAGTATGTCATACTTCAGGATGGTATACTATTCTGCGTCAAATGTTGCTTCGAATGTGTTAAGGAAAGCCTAACACTAGATTGCCAACTGGCTGGCCCCTGATTAAGCAAGATGGCTTGATGCCAGATATAGAGAAAATGTAAAAGAGAGAGTTTCTTACCAGGAAAATGGTCAGAGATCCTTAACAGGACTGCTAGTGGCTAAGAGAAGGTGGTTCCTAGCATCACGAGAGAAGAATACATAAGCTTCGGAGAAAAAAGGTAACCATTCATGAATTAGAATTTACAATATTGAGAAATTACTACAGGAACATGGGCTAAAATGTATGTTCGGTCGCTTCCTAGTTTCAGTTCATTTCTTTGCAGCAGGGTATAATAAACGTGAACTTCACTTAAAAGTTTTGGAAAGTTAGGGCCAGATGTACGACGCTCAGTGTTTGCGACATGCAATTTTATTTTTTTTGCGAGTCGCAAACACTGATGTACATCAGTGTCTGAGACTCTGTTTGCAATTCCCTAATGGGTTGCAAAGGACCTGCCTCGTTAACACCTTGGCTGCTAAGGCAATTCCCGCTGGGTGCTGATTATCGTGGATTTCCATTGTTCATGACAAGGTCAGCTCGTCATTAGCACAGCTCCAGTGTACTGCATGACGAGCTGACCTTGTCATGAGCATCCAAGAGGTTAACATTCTTGAGTCAGGTCACAAATTTAGGACCCATTGGGAAAGGCCAGCACTCACAGTGATGGTGGCCTGCTAAAGTCAGCAGACCACCATTTCTCTGACTGTTATTCTAATAAAGCAGATTTTTTTTAATGCTGCCCATTTTCGTTAAAGGAAAACAGGATGCATTTAAAAAAGAAAAATGAAACGTTTGTTTCATTTTTTAAGAGCAGGCTGTGGTCCGTGGGACCACTGCCTGCTATTAAAGAACAGTTCCGCTGCCAATCACAAAGGGGATGGGGTCCCATGGGACCCCTTTCAGTTTCTGACTGGCTTACCACAAATCTGAAATTGGTGGTAAATGCGATTGTTTTGCAGCCACATTTGCGCTCGCAAAACAATCATACCACTCTGCGACTCGCTATTAAGAAGGGACGCCCTTTGCACACCCCTTTTTTTTTGTTTTTCTTTTCATCAAGAAAAGGCAGATTATGTGCGAGATCACTTGTATGCCAATACCATCGGCAGTGCATGATGTGATGCATGTAATAATCACAAATGCCAATGTAAATGTTTTACAAAAAAAGGCAGATTATGAGGCGGAATGCATCACAATCTGTGACAGTACTGTTTCTTTATTTTGTCTTTTAAACATTCTTTATACTGCTTGAGCAAAAGTGCACCTCAATAGTACCAGTTAACGAGCAGAATGCAGCAATCAATCACAATACCTGAAAAGTCATCGGTTAACCTTTGCAAAGGGTCTGCATTAAGCGAAACCATGTTTGCACATTTTTTGTAGCAACTTAAATAAAAAAGTTGTATTACTGTTTGCATCAAATCACCGCTAATTACAATCGGGTGCATCATGTGTCTCATGGCACCCCCCCTTCTTAATAGCGACTCCCAAAATAGGTTTGGTACATGCTACAATCCTTTTTAGCAGTCGCAAACGGGTCGTTTTCCAGTTGGCGATTGCTAAAGATGGTCGTACGTCTGGCCTATATTGTCCTATGTATTTGTACAGGAAGGAAAGTTGCATTTTCATAGCTTTCCACTATATTGGATAAAGGAACAAAATACATTTTGAGTGCCTGTGTCATTTCCAGAACTGAACCTTTACCTGTCCTATAGTAGCCTATCACACCTAGTTTAATTCTTTTTAAGCAAAAAAAGCAAAATGAACACTTTACGTATAATCCAGGTTACTGTTTTCATAAATTGGGTGTAGTTCACATATATAGAGTGGGTACTGACCTGTCAAGGTCACCCCCTTCTCAACGATTGTGACATTTACCATCTCAGCTGTCATTTTTATGTGAGGACGAACACCGTCACATAGTTCATTCAGTGATTTGGGGGATAAAAGAAATTCAGGAGCATGCCTACATCATTCTGCAGAGGACCTCCCATCCGTCTCCCTGGTGAGTGAGGTATCCTTTAAGGTAAGAGGATGTCTGGTGTTTCCCTCCTAAGGCAAGAGGAGAACCAAGGAAAACTCAAAAATTCGTTGGAATATTATGGCGAGATGTTTTAATGGGTAAAATTGCAGGCATGCTCTCAGATCTGCTGTTAAGATGAAAGGAGTGGTCCACCGTCACTACACTCCTTTGATCAGAAAGATCCCAGTTGCCTTTGCTCTCACTGCACCACAGCCAGCTCAACCATCACAACCAGTCATTTCTCATTTGCGGTCTTCTGCAGAAGCTTCAGCCCGTTGCTCCATAGGCAGATTAATTGCACGCAATAATTATGTGCTTTTCCCATCAGTTCTGTAGGACTGCTGAGGGAAAAAATCAGTAACCGATTCTAAAAGGTCTGCAAAAGTAGGCATGTCCACTCGCACAATGCCACCATGTGACACACAGTTTTATTCCTCATCACAGAGACACTCAGTGAAAGGCCACTATCATATGGTGAGCTGGAAGTTATTGCACCCAATTGGTTTCCAGCTCAAGTGGGTACGCTCTCCACAATTGGGCTGCATTTAAAACCGCCTTAGGACTTAGTTGATTTCCTATTTGCTGTGGAAGAGGAAAGGTGTTGCTTTTAGGCCCAACTAGTCAATGGCACTGCCCCATTTACCAAGGCCAAGCCCCCACCTTCCTATACAATGGCAACACTGTCAAAATGATTTAAAGTTTGGCAGGTATGGGAAAGGCATTATGAAATGCTTGTAATGTACGAGGAATGACTGGGTCTGACCACCTGGGCTTGCCCCGAAGCGGTCGCTCCCCCACGCTCCATCTCTTCCTGCCTGACCGTGTGCCTCATTGCTGCCTGCTTCCCTGCTGCCTGGACCCGTGACCGCGCGCATTGACATAGCGCTTGGTATCGTAGCCTGCACAGAGATAATAGTGCCCATTTGCGCAGCATTGCCGATTGAAAACTAACATAGCCTGCTCATTATAAAACTGAAAGTGCATCTGCTGATTAATTATTGTGCACGTTAGCGCTTCATTGTTGAGAATTAAATTGTTCATTTGTTCATTGCCGGTACTCAGCTGTGCCCCGTTTCAATTTTCAGCCTAAGTAGCCATTTTGTTGTTGTTTGTCCACCCCTGACCCGTGTCTCCTCCCCGCTCCCGCCTCCCAGCTGACCCTCCCTCCCACAGACAGAGTAAGCTCGTCCCTTCCTTCCTAACGCTGTGACCACCTGGGCTTGCCCCGAAGCGGTCGCTCCCCCACGCTCCATCTCTTCCTGCCTGACCGTGTGCCTCATTGCTGCCTGCTTCCCTGCTGCCTGGACCCGTGACCGCGCGCATTGACATAGCGCTTGGTATTGTAGCCTGCACAGAGATAATAGTGCCCATTTGCGCAGCATTGCCGATTGAAAACTAACATAGCCTGCTCATTATAAAACTGAAAGTGCATCTGCTGATTAATTATTGTGCACGTTAGCGCTTCATTGTTGAGAATTAAATTGTTCATTTGTTCATTGCCGGTACTCGGCTGTGCCCCGTTTCAATTTTCAGCCTAAGTAGCCATTTTGTTGTTGTTTGTCCACCCCTGACCCGTGTCTCCTCCCCGCTCCCGCCTCCCAGCTGACCCTCCCTCGCCCCCGCCCCCTCCACCATCCATATATGACAGATGCATTCTCGCGCAGCGTTCACCCGCAGCGGTCGCGCCCCAGTTGTGCCGAAGGTGCGCCAAAGGTAAGCCCGTCTACGCCCGGACCGCGCCCAGTGCCAGACCCCCTGGCCCCCTTACCACCCACCCCACCCACATTACATACGACCCCTCCACCCTCTTAGCCCTAAACACAGGTCGACTCCCCAACTGCGCCCAAGCCGCCCCTGGACACACCCATGGACCATTTACATGCAACTCCTGCAAGTATGACGGCACCAAGACCAACTCCCCATCTACTAACACCAAACAGAGATCTGACACCAACCACCTAAAATGCATCCTACTCAACACCCGCTCGGTCCACAGACACGCCATCGACCTTTGGAATCTACTAGACACCTTCTCTCCGGACGTCGCCTTCCTAACAGAAAAATGGATGAACGCCTCCTCAGCCCCAGACATCACCATCGCCATCCCGGAAGGCTACAAGGTAATCCGAAATGACCGCACCAACCAAACAGGAGGAGGCATCGCTATCGTCCATAAGAATTCCATCCGCATCTCAACCAGCTCAGACGTCAACCTCGCTAGCGCCGAACGCCTTCACTTCCAGATCCACACCGACCCCAAGACCACACTCAGAGGCACCCTCCTCTACAGGCCTCCAGGACCCCGTGCACAATTCAGTGAAGACATCACTGACTTTATCACCCCACACGCCCTCCCTTCCGAGGACTACATTCTATTGGGAGACCTCAATTTTCACCTGGAGAAAAGCAACGACAACAACACCACCACCCTTCTGGAAAATCTCGCCAACCTCGGACTCAAACAACTTGTTAATACCCCCACTCACTACGCAGGTCACACACTCGACCCTATCTTCACCTCCAGCAAACATATCTCCTTCAGTCACACCACAGCTCTCCATTGGACGGACCACAGCTGCGTTCACTTTATCTACAAAAAGACCACAACCCACAACAACCCTCAACCCACTCTGCGAAGAAACTGGAACAAAATCACCATCGACCAAATCTCCTCATCGCTTCTTCAAAAGCCCCCTGCCCACTCTTCAAACACCAACGAAGCAGCCATTAACCTCACTCATTGGCTAACCAACAGCGCCGACAACCTAGCACCCCTGAAAAAACGTCAAATCAAACTAGGCAGCAAAAACGCCCCTTGGTTCAACGATGATCTTAAGAAATCCAAGAAACTCTGCCGCTCCCTTGAGAAGGCCTGGAAAAAAGACCCAAACACCAGCACCAGGGACGCCTTCAAAAACGCCACACGCAGGCACCACCAACTGATCCGGACTGCCAAGAAAGCCGCTTTCAAAGACCGACTTGACAACAACGCCCACAACAGCAAGGAACTACTCAACATCGTCAAAGAGTTTACCAACCCCACTGCCAACTCCAACGATATCACTCCCTCTCAAGCCCTCTGCGACTCCCTAGCCTCGTTCTTCCACGACAAAATAGCAGACATCCACAACAGCTTTGACAACCAATCCGGAGACCAACCCACCCAACCTTCTGCAGTACCTTCACCCCCCTTGAACATCCTTAAGGACTGGAACCCAATCTCCACTGAGGACACCATCCGCCTGATGAACTCCATCCACTCAGGTTCCCCCACAGACCCATGCCCTCACCACATCTTCAACAAAGCAGATTCCATCATAGCACCACACCTCCAAGACGTCATCAACTGCTCCCTCACCTCCGCCACATTCCCGGATAGCTGGAAACACGCCGAACTCAGCGCCCTTCTGAAAAAACCCACAGCTGACCCCACCGAACTCAAAAACTACCGCCCCATCTCGCTCCTTCCATTCCCGGCCAAAGTCATCGAGAAAGCTATCAACAACCAGCTCGCCGCCTTCCTCGAAACCAACAAATCCCTCGACTCCTCACAGTCCGGCTTCCGGGCCAAACACAGCACTGAGACCGCACTCATCGCAGCAACAGACGACATTCGAACTCTACTGGACAATGGTGACACAGTCACCCTCATCCTCCTCGACCTCTCCGCAGCCTTCAACACAGTCTGTCATAGCACCCTGTTACAACGCCTCAGAAACATCGGAATCCAAGGAAAAGCACTGGAATGGATCACCTCGTTCCTTGCCGGAAGAACTCAGAGAGTCCGCCTCCCACCATTCAAGTCTGAGGTCACTGAAGTCATTTGCGGCGTACCACAAGGATCTTCACTCAGCCCCACCCTCTTCAACGTATACATGAGCCCCTCGCGGCCATCGCACGCCAACACAACCTCAACATCATCTCCTACGCGGATGACACTCAACTGATCCTCTCACTCACCAAAGACCCTAACACCGCCAAAACCAACCTACATGAAGGAATGAAGAAGTAGCCGAGTGGATGAAGCACAGCCGCCTGAAACTGAATTCAGACAAAACAGAAGTCCTTATCTTAGGTACCTCCCCCTCCGCCTGGGACGACTCTTGGTGGCCAGAGGCCCTTGGGAAAGCACCCATCCCGACGGACCACGCACGGAACCTGGGCGTCATCCTGGACTCCTCACTCTCGATGACCAGACAAGTCAACGCCGTATCTTCTTCTTGCTTCAACATTCTTCGCATGCTCAAAGAAACATTTCGCTGGATCCCCACCGAAACTAGAAAAACGGTCACCCACGCACTGGTTACAAGCCGCCTGGACTACGGAAACACCCTATACGCCGGTACCACCGCAAAACTTCAGAAAAAACTCCAACGCATCCAGAACGCATCAGCCAGACTCATACTAGACATCCCGCGTAAAGACCACATTTCTGGCCACCTGAAAAACCTCCACTGGCTCCCCGTCAATAAGAGGATAACATTCCGCCTCCTAACCCACGCACACAAAGCACTTTACGAACTTGGACCCGAATGCCTCAACACACGACTTTCCTTCTACACCCCCTCCCGCCAGCTACGCTCCTCCAACCAAGCCCTTGCTGCTGTACCTCGCATCAACAAAACCACCATGGGAGGAAGATCCTTCTCCTACCTGGCAGCTAAAACCTGGAACTCACTTCCCACTCACCTTCGCCTCACTCAGAACCACCTAGCATTCAGAAAGCAACTTAAAACCTGGATATTCGACAAGTAATCCCCCACCCTTCTTCAAGCGCCTTGAGACCCTCTGGGTATGTAGCGCGCTATATAAATTATTTGAATTGAATTGAATGGTCTGTAGGTTCATAAGAGAACAGTAATCGGCAGGACTAGACTTGTCCCTGGCAGCCATCATCTATTACGTCTTGGGAATATGGTGCATATATGGTCATGGAGTGCGTCCAGGTATTAGGGTTGCCCGATCATACTAGTTGGCTGGGCGCCATGTTTCCAGTTCTAAGTTTTTATTTGACAACATATGAAATTTTGGGACCTGTACTCCTGATTTGCTTCTATTGAACCAATTGGACAAAGGAAGCGATTTTTGTTAAATAAAAAAAAACAACAACAAAAAACATTAAAAAAAACATTAAGGTCAGGACCAGAAATATTGCAGCCCACATTCATGGAACGGTCCCTCAAACATAACAGGTATAAAAGGGTCCTACAAATAAAGTCCTTACATTTTTATGATCATAGCTATCACATATTGCTTGGATTGCTAATTCAAAACATGTATCTTTGACCATAGTATAACTTTTTCAAATAACCCGTTTCTTTTTTCAGGTCATGGAATTTGTGTATGCAAATGGCATGGCATTCCACTACCCAGAAGCCCTGGACAAGAATGAATACGTGAGGTCAAAGGTTTGGTGCACTGAATATGACTCCTTCCTGCCTGACACTTATGACTGGCCTGAATCTGCATCGAAGCCGCACACCGTGAAATAACATTCCAGGGTGGTTGTAGGTTTTATCCCCATTAGGGTTTCATTTCCAGATAAATATGCAATCATGTGTATGAGATTTTCAAGCACTTTTTTTTACTTATTTCTTTATTCTGATGAAGAATTCTTGTCAAAAATGGAAAAAGCACATTGAAACATAGTATACTGGAACATATATGTTATTCATCATGGCATAACAACTGAATTCCGCAAAATACTAATTTGAAGATCTGTACAGTTTTATTCTGTGTAGCAGCCAAATAAACTATTTGATACCACTGTAAAAACAGCAGTCTACTTTACTCTGTCTTCAGTGCATTCTTTTGCACAATCATCATGCACAATCCTTACAAACTAAAATTTTTAAAATAATGTTGTTCTTAAAATGACACTGCCGGTCTCCTTCATTAACATATTGTGGCTTGCTCAAGTTTAAATATCTATCCTCATTGTTAAATGATAAAAATTAAATTATTCTTACCGCCTATGTGGGCATCAGAAATGAAAAACTACATATGGAAAGAAAATGAAGACTAGTGTATTTCTGACCAAAATAATAATGAGGAATAAACCTTTATTTATTTTCAGTGGGTGGAAGGGAGGGATTTGGTGTGGGTCGCTCCTCGGGGCTGATCATTTCTATGCAGGAAGATGATAGTAGCATCCAATATTCGGGAGAGAAGTTGGCCTAATGGCTAGGGCGGTCGACCTTGGATCAGGGGAACTGGGTTCAAGTCTTGGAAATGACGCTGAACATCCTGTGATTCTGGGAAAATCACTTAATCTCACCGTGCCTAACAAAAATCAATGTGTGTCCTCATGTAACGTAACCGGTGCTATGTAAAGTGCTCTGATACCTGATTCGGGTCAAGTTTGCACTATATAAAACTCTGTAGTAAAAAAAATATATATATATATATTGTGTATATATATATATATATATATATATATATATATATATATCCTTCTGTATAATATCCTTCTGTATAATTTTTTGTGATTAAGGTTCCTTCAGCCATATTTGTTTTCTGTGCAGATGGTTTGAAGAAAGCTCTATGCTTTCGTGGCAGGCCGGCAGGACCCTCACTGAAGTAGTTCAATTGTAAACACAAGGAGATTATGGACAGAGCCCTGAAACTTTTCAGACACCCACCCCCGGTCACAGATCTGGGTTGAATCTATCATCGTTCTTTAGCTCACTTCGCCATCCCAGTTCAGACACAGCTATATGCAAATCAGTCTTGACCCTGCGCGTCATAGGTTCAGTCCAGCCCAAACTGTCAAGCCATGTCTTCCCTGGACTGGAAACAAGCATCCTGGGACCAGTTTCGGGCTAACAGCCCTCATCGGGCAGTTCGGGCTGTACTGTTTCCATGAGGCACAGGGTCAAGACTGATTTGCATATAGTTGTGTCTGAACTGGGGTGGCGAAGTGAGCTAAAGAACGATGATGGATTCAACCCAGATCTGTGACTGGGGGTGAGTGTCTGAAAAGTTTCAGCGCTCCTTCCATCATCTCCTTGTGTTTGCTTTGGTCGCCGTAAGTTGGCAGGGTATGCCCAGACGTGGGTCCCTTGCTCACTTTGCCACTGGATTCAAGCTAGCCTGGCTGATGAAGGGTGTTACCCAGAAACCTGTCCCAGGATGCTTGTGACCTGGCTTGGCAGTTCGGGCTGGACTGTTTCCATGAGACACAAGGTTAAAACTGATATGCATATAGCCGAGTCTGAACTGAGGTGGCGAAGTGAGCTAAAGAATGATGATGGATTTAACCCAGATCTGTGACTGGGGGTGAGTGTCTGAAAAGTTTCAGCGCTCCGTCCATTATCTCCTTGTGTTTGCGAAGTTCAATTGTAGACAAATGATTAAGTAGATTTACTCTCAAGATGGAACTCTGCACCAACTGGGCTAGAAGAGGTGCAAAGCTTTGGAGTCTCTTCTCGGGTTTTAGATTATTGTTGGACAATGCGGCCAGAAGTCAAAGTCTAGCACAGGATTCATGGTAGCATGATGCAAACCTTAGTCTACCACTCTTCTTCAGCATAGTGCCTGGGGGAAACGGTTCTTCTGGTACCTTCTTTACTGGTCTCCCAAGAGACTTTTAACTTCAGATCGCAATATCTTTCTTTCTCGTCACTTAAGGGGCTGAGTGCACAGGTACAAAATACTACTCTTTAACACTTACACGCATTTGGGCCCCAACAACAGACCTGTGCCCCAACTCGGATGACCTACTCAGGATATAAGGACAGGAACAGGCTTACTTGTACAGGAATTAAGCTCTTAAGCAGCACATGGGGCTGCTGTGCCCGTGTCGGGTGGGATGATCCACAGTTTGGCAGTAAATAGAGGAAACATTCACCTTTTATAGTAATAATTCAAGCCCTCAAGATATTGAATTGAACCTTCCCTAAACTGGACCAATCTCCCACTTTCGTTGCATGGACAACAGAAAGAAAGGTCTTTGAATTCACAGGGGCAATAAGTCGAACTATATTACAGGTTTCCAGCCTAGAAAACATGGACACTTCAAAGGCAGGACGCAGAAAGTGTTTCGAATGATGGCCTTGTTGGATCAATAGAATGATTGCCACCAAAGTGCCAGATGAGTGTCCCCCCACAGATACTGAATTGCTTATATCTATTGATGGGTCCATTAGATGGATCTAAAAAGAATATCTGATGCCTGGAGGGCAGATGATCACTGCACACTCTTTTTTTTCTAAGCATTAAGTAGTTTAACCTTTTAGATTAGGTTTCAGTATAGCACTGGCTCCATTTGCCAGTCCACTTTATCAGAGGTTTAACATACTCTAGCCTATCTGGTAAGTGCCTGATTATCCATTTGTTCTTTCATATCTCTTCTTTGATTCTGGTACTAGGGTTTCCACCAGATTACTCTTCTCTTCATTTAACCTCCACTGGTTCTGCCAGCAGTTCTGGTCCTGCAGCATCCCATCATATGTGCATGCTCTGAAATTCTCTTTGAGTTTATCCCTTATTTGTTGTACCCACTGGTGAACAGTGATGCATTACATTGGTTACCACAACCTCATGAATTCCACATAAGCACTTTTTAATAGTTATGTAATCTACTCTCTCTGAACTAGTGGATCTCCAACCAAGCTGTCACACAGCCTTGCATTGGATATTGTTCTGACGTGTCTTGTGGCCTATGAGAATTTTCAGTCGAGTTTCTAAAGGTGTCGAAGCAAATGGCCGCATGTTCTCCGGTGCAGAGTAGGCCTAAACTACCAAGGTATCCGAGGTAATGCATAATTCGAAACACACTAAAGGTACCACGCTTAGGATTAGGGATAACACATGGAATCACCCACAATGTCTTTGGTACCTCATCACGGTTGATCCAATGGGCTCAAGAAATTTGACCAGACGAATCTCTGCGGTGCCCCAGAGGGTAATGGATTCTGGGACCCACTCAATGGAATGGCTCAAACCAGCTACGGAACACACTCTGGGGGAGCTCAAGCAGCATAAACATAAGCACTGATGCATCATATTATTGGACTTACTATTTCTGAAGCCCCCATCATCTGTGTTGCCCCCTCTGACTTCAGAGAAATGGGAACATGATGTTTGCCAAGGAATGCAAACCGTAAGCTTTGGGAAGAGATTGCAGATTTCTATGCTGCCTATAAAATTGAAATCATAAGGAGTTTACTCAGTTATTGGCTATTGTAACAGACTACCTGTTTTAATAGTGCAGTCCTCAATCATGCTGACTGGTCCACTGGGCGCGTGAAAGCGGAAGCGCACACCGAATGTACGCAAGTACAAAAGAAATGTTATTAGTCCAGATGTGAGCCAGTTGTGCCTGCCTCAGCCTTAGTGTCTGTCCCCGCAGCCCTGTGCAAACCACTATGGTACCTCAGACCATCACCGTTATAACATTCTACAATAGAGCCGCTGGGAATAAGGCTGGGCAGAGGGAGCAAGAAAGTAAAACGCGTCTAAGAACAACTTACCAATACACAGTTGTTAATAATGGGGTTCTCTAGTTGGTTGAGGTAGGTACCTTAGTCCAAATAGGGACCCTTGCTTCTAGTCGGGGAAAGGAGGGAAAAACTCTTAGATAACCCCTGCTCACCTTCGGTAGCTTGGCACAAGCACCCAGGCTTATCTCCAAGGCAATGTGTAAAGTATTTGCAACCACACTCCCAGTAACACCGTGATAACACCACAAATGGACACCACACTGATTTAGAAAAATAGTGGTATCTTTATCAGGAAGAAATACGATGATACCAAACGATAAAAAAAATATCCAGCATATGCGTAATGGTAATATTTCACTGGGCCGGTTTTGGGGCCAACAATCACTTGTAGGTTCTTGCGGTACTAATAAGCAGTTCACGATGATCGAATGCAGTCCTAATGCAATGCTATGCAGTTCGTAATGCATTTCGTAATGTAGAAATAAGACAGTTCGTAAAGCAAGTACTAATGCGGATCGTAAAAGCAAGTAATAATGCCGTTCGTAATGCAAATCGGCGCTGATCGCGGTGCGAGTGAAGGTCTCTGTGCCACTCTTGGCTGTCTCGTGGTCAGCGACTGCCAAAATATGCCCCCAATAATTTTACGAAGTAAACAAAGTGCAGCTCCATAATCCAATCCCGGTACTGCCACTCGTCGGTGAGTACGTGCCGCGATACTAACTTGAATGAATGAATGATTACGCATTTGTATAGCACATGCCTACCCTTAGGCATCCCAGCACATTAAGTACCTAGTCATTCCTCCAGCTCAAGGAAACAGGAAGGTTTTAAGCAGTTTCCTGAATGTAAGGTGATTAGATTCCCGTCGGATGGTATCGGGAAGCTGATTCCAAAATTTTGCAGCGTGAAGGGAGAAGAAACGGCCACCCATCCTTGTCCTTTTAATCCTGGGGATTGTTAGCAGCTTCTTATGGTTTGATCTGAGGGTCCGTGGGATATAATGGAGCTGAAACATGGGTTGGCGCAAGGCAGGTCCAGAGTCAGAAATGGACTTATGGACATGCACATAGCTTTGAACCAAATCCTTTGCTGCACTGGAAGCCAGTGCAACTGATGTAGTGCAGATTTGGCCGAACTAAGTTTAGGCACATCCATAAGCAAGTGAGCAGCACAGTTTTGTACTGTTTGCAGGACTTTGATAGTACCCAGAGGCGCACCCAGGTACACTGCATTCGCGTAGTCAAGACGTGACAAGATGAGTGACTGGACCAACAAACGCCTAGCTACAAAAGGGAGAAGATTTAAAAAAATTCTGAGAAGTCTAATAAGACCTTAGTAAGTTGCCGCAACCTTGCGTGCATGTATCAAGAAATTAAGGTTGGGGTCTAACCAGACACCCAAACTCTTAATTTGCCTCTTAGGGGGGGGAGGCAGCCCAAGACAGCTCAGCCACCAAGGATCTAAATTGTTGGGTGCCATATGCCCCAGTATCATTATTTCGGTCTTTGAACCATTAAGCTTCAAAAACGATGCATCCATCCATTCAAGGACTTTGCCAAGGCATGCGGAGAGGTTGGTACCAGAGGTGTCATGTCTGGAAAGGGCGACTACCAATTGAGTATCGTCGGCGTAGGTGACCAACTGAACCCCCCAGGGAAGGACCATCTTGGCCTCATGTAGATGTTGAACATGGTAGGACTTAATGAGGATCCCTGGGGGACACCGTACTGCAGGGGAATCTGCTTTGAGGTTGCCTCATCCTCAAAGGCAGCAAAAGTTCTGTCCGTGAGAAAGGACTGAAGCCAGTTAAGGGCCAGCCCTGATACCCCAACGTCACTCAACCTCTGCATCATTATCGAGTGATTGACAGTATCGAAAGCCGCGCTTAAGTCCAATAAAATAATAGCAGCGCAGCTTCCGGAATCCACTATTTTCCTCACCTCTTCGACTACGGCAATAAGAGCTGTCTCCGTGCCTTGCTTACATCTAAAACCCGTCTGGGTGGGGTGAAGGGCATTATTATTTTCCAGAAAGGTGGATAATAGGGAGTTAACATGCTTTTTGGGCAATTTACCTATGCCAGGTAACAAAGAGATGGGACGATAGTTAGCCCAGTCTACTGGATCTAGATTGGGTTTCTTTAGGAGTGCCTTCACTCTTGCCTGTTTCCAGGGGGGAGTTACCAGCCCTGCCACAAGGGAACAGTTAATTACGTCTCGTAAAACTGGCGAGATAGTTTCCGAGGCTTTCTTAAGAATGGTGGGGGGTGCATTATCGGCCGGTGATCCAGACTTAAGGTTCCCCAGTAGACGCTGGAGAGTGGGTAAGTCAAGGGGGATAAATTCCTCCAATCTCACCAGTCCTTCCGGGGGAGCACGGGGTACTATGGGTTCCACCTGATGAAACCGCGAGTAAATATTGGAAACTTTCACAGCAAAAAAGGTTGCTAGCTCATCACAGCGCTTCTGTGCGTTAGATGGTCCTATAAGAGGACCCGCAGGAGAAACTAATGATTTAAAAATTTAAAAAAATTCCCTAGGGGAATTAGAGGCAGAGGTAATCTTATCTATTTTATTTTTGTAGGACCGAAGGGCTGCTCTATAATTACTTTTGCCAACTTCTGAGAAGTCCTTCCTCCACTTCCTTTCTAACTGTTTGCAGGATTGCTTGAGTGTTTTTAATTCCGGGGTGTACCATGCTTTTTTATTGCAGCCAATGAGGTGACAGATTTCTGTTTTCGGGAGAGTAAGGTCCAGAGAGGATTCCAGCCAATCATCAAAAGCTGCATTTGCCATTATAGGATTAGTGCTAATAGCTGGAACAGCCTACTAAGGTTCGTAACCCATTCGTCCAATGGCAACTTGGACCAGACACGACTCAGTTTTTTTGTTCTTATAGCCGGGGGTACCAGATCAGGGGGGGACCAAGAGAAAGACAGGAGAGCATGATCTGACCAAGGAACCACAGTGGACTCCCTCAGGCTGATGTTATCAAGGTTAGTAAAAAAAAAATGGTCTAACAGATGACCTGCTCTGTGGGTGGATCCCGTGACGATTTGTTTCAGTTGGAGCACGTCTAATCCTGCCATAAGACTTTGGGAGGCAGGGGCGTCGGGTTCATCAAGATGGATATTAAAATCCCCCACAATGGGAAATGTTGGGGGTGGTGCTTGCGAGATTAATAGCACTATTAGGAAGATCATTACAAAAATTGGCATGTGCTCCTTGGGGCCGATATAGAAGAATCCCTGATAAAGTGCATGTGGAAGAAAACTTAATAGAAAACAAAAAACTCTCACAATCGGACATGGTGCAGCAGGTTGATCTACAACAATAGGTATTCTTATAAATAATTGCAATTCCCCCGCCCTGGCCTTTGTCTCGGTCCTGTCTCATAATGACATCATTTGGGGGTAGAGCCCTGACCACATCAGGATCAGAAGAGGCATTCGTCCAGGTTTCTGTTAAGAAAAGAACATCGGGCATCTCTCTTCTAATAACATGCATAGTTCATTTGCATGTTTGGGAAGGAAGCAGCAGTTGAGTAATGCTAGGGAGTATACCATAGTGGTACCATTAGATGACATGGGGGGGTTCAAAGAAAGAAAGGTCATATTTACAACCGGGACAAAAGCTGTGTCTCTTTCCGTGTAATATGATGTTTGCACATTTAGAATTTCTCTTTCCCCTGAGAGCCAGAAGCTGTTCCTTATTGTACCTCAGTATCCCTGTCCCTGTAGGGGTTTGTTCATGGGTGCTGGCCCCTGGGCCTGTCCTGGCGCGGACGATGGCAGACGGGCTCTCCTTTGACGCTCCTTCGGTGCGGTAATGGCGCATCCGCTGCTCGCGTCCGCTGCGCGGAGGTATGACCGTCTTTTTTATAGCAATGCAGGTCGCGTCCCAACCACTAGCCGGCTACCCTGATTCCCTCCAAGATGGCCGCTCGATAGTCCGGCAGCCTCCGAGGCGTGAAAACACTCAGCACCTACTCGGCTGAGTGAGGGTGGATGTGGGGTAAGGATTATTAAAACCGTAGCAAAATGCCAAAGTAAATGGTAGTTAAAATTACAGGAACGCACAGCAACTCAAACTCCCGGCTTCTTCCGCCTCAGGAGTAACTAGGTCTCGCGCCGTGCAAGGAAACCCCTTTTTTATAGCAATGCAGGTCATGTCCCAACCACTAGCCCGCAACCCTGATTCCCTCTAAGATGGGCGCTCGATAGTCCAGCAGCCTCCGTGGCGTGAAAACACTCAGCACCTACTCGACTGAGTGAGGGTGGATGTGGGGTAAGGATTATTAAAACAGTAGCAAAATGCCAAAGTAAATCGTAGTTAAAATTACAAGAATGCACAGCTACTCAAACTCCCGGCTTCCGCCTCAGGAGTAACTTGAGCGGAGGCTCGCTCTGCAAAGAAGGGAAAGGCTGAGAGCGGTCTCTCGTACCACTCACTCCGCCCCAGGTGGCGACACATGCATGCTCGCTGAGCGTTACCTTGGCGGGTACAGTCTCTCCTCGTGGCTCGGGCGTCACGCTGTGCGGCTTCGGGTTGGCGGCGGCTGCTCCTCGCACTGAGAGCCAGGCTACCAGGCGACGGCCTTGCAGCTGATCAGCTCTCGGCGCGACTCCCAGGCCCAGACTGGCCATTGCGTGCACTGGGCAATCCCCCGGTGCGCCGCAAGGGTGGGGGGCGGTTTTGTTACAGGGCCGTTTTTGCAGCATAGCGGCTCTGTAACAAAATCGGCCGAAAACTGGCCTTGGCAAAGAGCTCGGTCGCACCCCCAGGGGGCCTGCCGAGCACTTTGCCAGGGCCGGTTTTGGTTCTCAGTCCGGCCCTGATGACGCCATTGATCTTGGGCAAAGGACCTCATACCTACAATGGTGAAGATTCACAGGTCTCTCCTTGGCAAAGGCAGGCTCAGGCCAGCCGCAGTGATTTCTCAGGGCTCCCCCTTGGGACGATGGTCCGGGCCGATGGCAATAACGATCACAGCACTTCTGGTCACGCTGTCGATCGAAGCAGAGCGCAAGACTGTCACGGGGCAATTCTAATGAAGGTCTCAGGCTGCAAAAAGCACACGCACACAGCGTCGCTGAGACACACTTGGAAACTTTGATGTTCCTGAGTTTTCACAACAGGGAGACAGCTCCTCTTGGGCCCTTGGAGACAAGTTACTTCAGGACCCAGGACACAGCAAAGCCCTTTCAAGCAGGGGAACACAGCACACAGCAAAGTCCCTTGTCCTCTCCTTAGTCAAATCAGCAAACTGCAGGCCAGCCCCAGAACACACAACAAGGGAAGTCCTTCTCTTCAGCTGTTCTTTGGCAGAGGTTCCTCTTGATCCCAAAGTAGTTTCAATCCTTTTTCAGGCTTGAGTTCAGTCTTGGGTTCAGGGGTTTCAGCTCTCACATTTATACCCCTAAATGCCTTTGAAGTCTTTGAGTTCAGGGGGCTATGAGCGTTTCTTCCTGCCAGTGCACATCTTCTTTCTTTGATAGTGAGGGTCTGGGCCTCAGACACTCTGCAGGAGGTGGAGCCATTCTTTTGTGGCAGCAGCACAGCCCTCTTAACATCAAAGGGGCTTCTCCTCCCATCACACCAAATGCAGGCCAGCCTGTTGCTGTCTCACCTACTCCTCCCTGGTGTCAGGACACCTCCCCAAACCCTGTAACATTCAAACCCAGACAGTCAATACACAACCAGACAGAGGCACACAAGATGGTTAGGACCAGAAACCAGCCACTTCTAAAAGCGTGGTTTCTAAACACACAATTTAAAAACCATCTTCACAAAAAGATGTGTTATTAAATTCTGAGTTCAGGCACACTAAACTCCATCTCAAGCCTATGGGAAGATATGCTGGAAACATGTGACACCGCATTCCCCATTCTGTCCTTTGCAACAGTGAAAAATGAATTTGGCAGTATTTCACTGTCCGGGCATGGTACACACCTCAGTACATGTCCTACCTTTCACATACACTGCATCCTGCCCAGGTGGGTACCTGGGCCTACTATAAGGGTGTCTGATGTGCATAAAAAGGGAAGGGTAAGGCCTGGCAAGGGGGTGCACTTGTCAGGACAACAAGGCAGTTAACAAACTGCGCGCAGGTACTGCACTGGCAGGCCTGAGATCTCTTTTAGGGCTACTTGTGTGGGTGATACTTTTAGTGCTGCAGGCCCACTAGCAGCATTTGCATTACCAGCCCTGGCACACATAGTGCACATTACTAGGGACTTTACTAGTAAGACAAACATGCCAATTATGGACAACCAATTACCATACCACTTTATACAAGGAGCACTTGCACTTTGACGCTTATCAGCAGTGGCAAAGTGCCCAAAGCTTCTAAGCCAGCAAAACGAAATCCATCACAGCATCAAAAATAGAGGTAGAGGCAAAAAGTCTGGGGTAACCACGCCAAGAAATGCCAGGTCTAACAACGGTAAATTAACAACTACACAATATAGCATGGCATTGGAGGTATCTTCCTGGAGTGGTGGTTTACTTTCAGTTTGTGGGTCCCGTCTATGGTTGGAACCTCTTTGCCAATTGATAGTTTCTCCACTTGTGTTGCCACTTGTCTGCTATCATAGTTCATTAGCTCAGAACACTGCTTACTAGGACCTTATCCTGACTGATTTGCAGAAAGCAGGTCTGTGCGTTTTGTGACAAGCTTTACTCATTACATTTAAAAGGCCAGCTAATGTATTCCTTGCCACTTGTTTAGTCATTATTTGTTGAAGATTACCATTTGTTCCCGGTGCTGCTATAACTACTGATTTTTTTTGGCTACCGGTCAAGTGTATTTTGCTATTTTAGGATGATATTTGTATGTCTCCAGAATAAGTGTCATTATTTTCTTGAGCTGGAAAGAACAAATGGCCCTCGAGTCTGATGTCAATTGTGTTCTCTTTTTTTTATTACATTTGGGAAATTACTGTCTCATTTTATGAGCTGGTGTTGATATGCCGGTAGCAGCATGCATTCTGAGTAGTTGTATAATTGAGCAAATATGAATTATGTTGTTTTTATAGTTACTCCACTGCCCTCATCCAGTGACTAGGCCTCCTCCTTCCAGCTGCAGTAATGATCGCATTACATTTCCACTGTTAGGGAGCAAAGTCCTCACCATCCATCTTGTGCAAGGCCATGAAAGTGGCATCCCAAATGGATCCCACTGGCTTGCATTACTTCCTTTACTTTGGTCCACTCACATATCAACACGCTTAGCATGTGTGTGGACTGTTGAACAAATTACTTGGTAAGGGCACAGAAGTGAAACTGTGAACAAGAGTGAGTCAGTAGGTCTCTACTCTATTGATCCAGATGAAAAGACCTGGTCACATTACTGATCGTTAAAATACGGTGTGCTGCCACCACCACTCAATGTACTAAACCCACTGAGAGGAAGAGTAGTCCTCTGTCACAAATGAGGGTACGCCTTGGTGCACCCCTCCAGGTCACAGGGCAAATCCAAGACCTTAGCACACACTCTAAGATTAAGCACCATGCCAGAGACCAAATAAAACATCAGGATACCAGACAATTGCAGCTGGGTACAAACACGATTACCATGAAGGGAACATGACCGTCCCAACACCCCATTCTCAGTAATTCTGACGTTTTTACTGTCTGCCAGTGACTTTACCAATTCTTGCTTGTGTACTGCGGAGTAAGCAAAGGTAAAACTATCTGAAAAATGTATGCCACAGAAAAGTATTGCTTTCTTTCTGTAGCATTAATTTTTCTGATTCTTTTATCAGGACCAGTGAACCAGACTGTTTGCTGATTGTAAAATAACCCCTCATGCATGCTGATGGACACCCCAGCAGCCAATAGAAACAAGCATTGGCATAACCATTAGGTTTCGCCTTTGAGCCCTTATAAGTGTTTAGCCAGAGCTATTAGCTATGTCAATGTGTTTAAGCTATGTTGTAGAGCACTTGTGACTGCCTGTTTAGTAGTCAAATATTGCAATAGTTGGTGGTTAGAGGGGCTCCTAGAGCTTTGGGCCCGAGTGCCACTACACCTGCTGCACCATGTACATCAAGTCTCTTTCAACTGCAAGGTAACTGCAATTTGACTGCCCGTTTAGTAGTAAAATATAGCAGTATTAGGTGTTTAGAGGAGTTCTGACAACTTTTTGGCCTGGTGCCAATGCACCTGCTGCACCATTCAAATATATATATAAAAACAAGTGTGATTATTACCCTGTTTAACAGTACACAATTTATTAACCTGAGAAAGACGAAAGGTGGAGATGGCCCACGAGATTTTGAACTTGCTTTCTGAATGAGGAAGAGGGAGGAAGAGGAAGGGACATGCCATTGAAAGAGAAGGAGAAAAAAAATGGAGTATGCTTCAGTAGAGAATTCTAGAATTTGCAAGAATTAATAATAATCAGCAGAGGCAAAAGACACCAAAATAACATTCTGAAGTATGAACTTGATCTTGACAATCACTCAACTTTTCATCACTCAGGATCCCTTTCAGTACCTGTGAATACATGATTGCTGAAAACATATTTTAATCAAGGATGCCCCGCATTTCTACACTCATGTGGAGAATCGCATTAGACGCACAATGATTTAGCAGTTACTGTAGGCTCACCTGAGGAATCCCACTCCTGGCGCTGAGTGATTGCAGTCCGCAACAAATTGCAAAATATTTGTTATTCTTCTGCCAAATGAGAAAGGGCTGCTGCGGAGCCGACACGAAGAATGCACGAACAGCAGGCAAAGATGTCTGGGTGATATTACATTGATTGGTGTGACAGGACTTTGGACTGCGCTGGCTGGTATTTTATCCTTTGTCATCCAAATTCACTCTTTTGAGCATAATAAAAGTGGCAGCGGAATGATGTGCCACAGCACCAGTGTAACCTACCTCCTTTACAACTCTGCTATAAAGAAAAGCATCACCAAGGCTTGGTAAAGGTTTGCACAACAGGCAAAGACAAATGACATACCGCAACGGAGCTCGAAGTGGAGCGACAAAGAAACAAGCACAGCACGAAAGTGAAAGCGACTGTGAGACAGGCAAATGTAAACAAGCACGGCCATGCTAATTAGAAACAGGTGGCCCCTGCATGTCACTGCACGCTCCCGCAAGGTGGATGCCGTGGGAGTCAACATTTTAAGAAAAAGGTGGGACATGCACCAGCTCTTGGCCAATTGTATGCTTTCTTTTCTGAAAGACAAATGCAAAATCCAATAAAATTACTGCAAAAAAAAACACACACACAAGTTTAAGAAAAGTGCAGACCGATTCCAGGAGGTCATCTCCTAGAGCTCTTGGCTCAACCTAAAAAGGAGTCTAAAATACTCTTGTAGGTTGATCCACAATGTGATTAACAATGTCTCAAGCCAGTGGCGAAGGTTGTGGAACAAAACAAACCAGAGGCTGAAGGAGACTATGCCAAAGTCACAGTGTGGAAGACAACATGTCTGACATGAATTACGCAAGTGTCATCCGTGTCAAACCTAAGAAACAGGTAAAATAACATACTATAGCTGGGCTTTCACTAGAATATGATCCTTTCTGACCAGCCACAACAGAAACAAGCCAAACACTGTCTCCATTACAGTCATACCTCTATACAGCTCTCTATTACATATATAATCCTAATGGGCCTACATCGCTTGCATAATCTTTACTGTCCTTGCACAACAATAATCTTCTTATGGCAACATTGCAGACTTGACAGGGCCTCTATCTCAGACACAGTTGTATCTCTGACTCTGCGGCCCCCACTGGGAAAATCGGGTGTCACTGTAAATCTGTTCCTATATGGGCCTTTGGAGGCGCCCACGCCCTCCACAGCAAACCAGATTCTATTAGGCCTTTGATTAAGCTGTGATTTCTGGTCCTTGATTATGAACACAATCGTATCGGGGGTGACTGGCCTCCACTGCAGACATGTATTACATTTGGTTCCTATTGTTGATGCGATACTATCTGAGCCTCCACTATAGTTGTTTCTACACAGGCCTCTATCACAGACGAGCCTTTAACAGGTCTCCATTGCAAACATGATCCTAAGTTGTATTTCAGTCCAGACAAGTTACTAAGTGAGCCGACATTGCAGATGCAAACTTAACTGGATTTCCACTGTATATATGATCACATCTGGGCCTTCAATGGAAACGCATTCATGTAGAACGCAGCCAATTCAGGCATGATCTAAACTTGACCTCCATTTCAAACCAAACCAGACGCTATCTGGTTTAAAAAAAAAAGTACCATAAGTTTGATTTGGTGGGATAAAACTCAGCAACAGGAATCCAGAAAAGTGTGGGGAGCGCTGTTGAGGGCACATTTATGTGTCTTATTCAAATTTGCTTTATTAATAGTGTACAAATGTATTTGCTATGACTTTCTGAAGTATGTATGCCTGGCTTATGCTAACGGGGTCTCAGTTAGGTCTCAACACCATCTTGTACAAAATGGATGCTACACCATGTTTATTCTTTGTTTGTGTTTCTGCTGCACATGGTCAAGGAATTGTAGATGTATTTATTTCCAGCTGATACTGCTCTTGAAGAAGGCTGTCTGCTCTCAAAAAAGGCTGGGCCTCCACATCATCTTGCTCAAAATGGATGCTACATCATGTTTATTCTTTGTGTTTCTGCTGTACATGATGAAGCAATTGTATATTTGTTTATTTCCGAATTATACTGCTCTCGAAAAAGGCTTAGGTTAGTGCTAAGATTATATTATTTTATGTTCTAAAATAATGACAAGTTGGAGTCCATTGGTGAGGTGTTCTTGCAGAAGAACACTTTTTCTGTCTTGTCGTTGCTGAGCTTGAGGCAGTTGGTTTTCCTCCACTTAGCAGTGAACTTGTTTCTTGTATTGGGGGCTTTGTCTGAGAGGGGGAGTATGAGCAGCATGTTGTCCGTATAGAGAGAATGTTGATGTTGTATGCACGGTTTATGTTGGGCACAGGGATCACATATGTGTTGACGATGGTAGGGCTGAGCAATTATCTTTGAGGCCCTCTGCAGATGAGTTTGCAGCCTTCAGAGGAGAAATGTGCCAGGCTGACGACTTGTGTTCTATCCGATAAGACGGAGAAGATGCAGCTGAGAGCAGGTCCTTGGATGACAATCGTGCAGGCACCTGATAAGGATGGGGTGAGAGACCGTATAAAATGCTGCAGAGAGATCCAGAAATATGAGGGCTGCCATGTCTGCTCTATCAAGCATAATGTGCATGTCATCTGTGGTGGTGAGTGCTGTTTCTGTACTGTGGTTGGGCCTGAATCCAGACTGCGTAGTACCTAGGAGCTGGTGGTTGCTTAGGTGGTCGGTGAGGTGCCAGTTGATTAGTATCTCTAATAACTTTGTTGGGTTTTGTAGGTATTTGAACCTGTAGTTTGAAAGCAAGGCTCAGTCAACTGAAGGTTTCTTGAGCAGGGGCATGACCGTGGCATGTTTTCTGGTGTCTGGAAATGCGTCTGAGTCAATGGAAGCATTGAGGAAGGGTGTTGGTGCTTTGCTGATCAGTAGGAGTCCTTTGTTGAAGGCACGATGAGGGCAGGGGTCAGATGGGGCCCATAGTGGATGGTCTTCGTGGTCGCAGGAATTTTGACAGTGGTGACAGTGGGCCATGATGTAGGGGTTCATTCTTCGGCTGTGAAGGGAAGTTTAGTTGAGTCCAGTTGAGGGTTGAAGTGGCTGTATTTGGAGGTGCTCTTGTTGCAGAGAATTCAGAGTGCTTGCTGCAAAGGTCTTTTGAGGGGGTGATGTTGCTAGAGACGGCAAGAGGCTCAGCGAAATCTTTGATTTCCTTGCTGCTGTTGGTGCTGGCGTCACTGCAATTTGGAAGAGCTATGCTCTTGGTGTGCCGTATCTGCTGGTGGTTGCATCTTAGAGCTGATTTGATGTTTTTATCTGTGGTGTCTTGACATGTTATCCATTCGTGCTCTGTTAGATTTGGGGTATCTAGTTGGCACAGGTAAGTGCTTGTGATAAATAGGGACCCTTGCCTCTAGTCAGGATAAGGGGCTTACACTCCTAAAATAACCCCTGCTCACCCCCTTGGTAGCTTGGCAGAAGCAAAGAGGCAGTGTGTAAAGCACTTGTGACCACATACAGTAACCCAGTGACAACACTACAGATGGACACCACACAAGGTTTTATATAAAAAATAAGTATTCTTTATATAGAGTTACAACAAGACCATAAACAACAAAAATACACAATACTATTACTTTAAGATGGTAGATTTGGCTTAGTTAAGTTCAGTTCTTAAGATGCAACACTTTGCGTCAATGTACCTTACGATGCGTTGCGCTTCCACGACAAGCAATGTCGCAGCGAGCGAAATGCGGCAAAGTTCAGGTGCAAAGAAAATAAAGACGTGAAGATCTTCCAGATGCGGCACACTACTCCGGGGATGCGAGAAGTTCTCGGTTCGATGCGTGGACTGCAGCGGCGATACCCTTGTTCAGAAGTGCGACGGCAACAGCTCCAACTGCGACACTCCTCTCCCCCGATGCATGAAGCTTCCCTGCAATGCGACAACTACAGCGGCGACATCCTTGTTCAGAAATGCGACGGCAGCAGCTCCAACGGCGGCGCGCTTCTCAGGGATGCAAGGCGCTTTTCTCGATGTGGTGCGATGCAACAGTTCCAGCCTCCACACAGGCTCTGCAATGGCAGACCATAGACACATTTTACAAGGCTGCTTCTGTAAGTGGAACAACCAGTGCTGCAAGTCCACCAGCAGCGTTTGGATTTACACACCCTGGGTACATTCAGTGCACTAGATTAGGGTCTGACAAGTAAACCAAATAGCCAAACATGGAACCACTGATTAGTGCATCAGTTTCAATAGGGAGCACTTGCACTGTGGCACTGGAAAACAGTGGCACAGTGCCCAAAGCGTCTAACACTAGCCAAAAATACATGAGGCAACAGCAAAAAATGGAAGGGAGACCCATGCAAATGGTGCCAGGTCTAGCACGCTCCAGTTGCTTGCAGTGGTGTTTCATCATCCTGAGTTCCTCTGTGTACTAACTGGCATGAGGTCGGGCTCTTGCCTTGGTTTGCACTTGAGAGGAGGCAGGATGTCCACTCACGCGATGATCCAGCTGTTAGGGTTCTTGATGGCTTATGGCTAGTTGCAGATGCACTTCAGCTGGTGCACGGAGATGGTGGAGGCTGCTCTTCTGTGATGCTTTTCCAGCTGTGGCGAGCATTTCTGGCGGTGCTAGGTCTGTGGCGATTCGGGATGAGTATGCTGAAACTAAAGAGGGGGTGGTGTGGCCAGGTCATAGTTGCTAGCTTGTCAACTGTGATGCTGCCGATTGAGGAAGAAATTGAGTTCAGTAGTTGTCCGGCAATGTGGGTGTGTTGGGTAATGTGCTGGGTGAGGCCAATATTTGTGAGGTTTTCTAGAAGGGCCGTAGAGTTTGGGTTGGTGCATTCTTCTAAGTGAACGGTAAGGTCTCTGAAGAGAATGAAGGTGTTGGCATTGATGAGTGGTGCTACAAAGTCTGTGTTGTCGCTGGCAAAATTAGTGCAGGGTCCTGGTGGTCTGTATACGAGGGTCCGATCCAGGGAGAAGCTGTCTGTGATGCGTATCTTGAACAAGAGGTTTTCCATGTAGCTGGTGAGGATGCCTGTGTTGGGGGTGCAGCTGATATCTTTGAATATGGTGATGACTCCACCTGGGCTTGTGTTGATGGGCTTGTCTGATGATCTTTAGCTGGTAAGGATAGCTGTGGACTGGTGCAGAAGCTAGGGTTAGCCATTTTTCCATGAGGAAGAGCCGGTCCAGAGCATGGGCGAGCAGTTGGTCCTAAATCTCTGTGGCGTGTTTGGTGACTGAGCTGGTTTTGAGAAGCATGTGGTGTGGAACTTGGTCTGTATGAGTGGGAGGCTGGTTTGTGTGAGTGGGTAGCATGCTGTTGGTGAAGGAGTGGTGGGTATTGGGTCTGGGAGAGTGAATGAGAACTTACAGCAGGTGCACGTGAACACTCCTTCCGTATTGTGTGGCAGCAGTGCGGCGAACAGCGGCCGGGGTTGAAAGCATGGAGGATCGCAGCAGGGAAGCAGTGAGTAGGTGACAGCTAGGATTCCTGGCACTAGTCACGATCCAGGTGCAGAAAGGTGCTGATGGGCTTGCCTTTGATGTGCCAGTGGCACAACTACACAGCAGCCACCATTCGGTAGGTCCTGGGAAGGGGAAGGAAGGAGCACAGAGTGCCATGAGTGGGGATCCAGTGATATCACTTCTGTGCAGCGGGATGATTGAAATCTAGTGATGTCGCTACCTGTGCATATGGGTGATGGGAAACAAAGTGCTCTTGCTTGGCTTCTTTTGAAGATGTTTTTTTTTGCAGGAAACCACTGTTGTCACTTCCTGTGCAGGTGGGTGGATGGGTGGTGGCACTGTATGGCGTCTTTAAAGTCTGTATTCTGATTTTTTTTTAAATTATTTTTTGTCTACACCACAATAACTACTTCTATGAAGAAAATGGCTATATAAACCCATTATTATGGGGGTGAGCCAGGTCTCTTACTGATATTGCTGCACACTTGGGAGCGAGCATGCTTCTGATGTCACTATTTTGTATTCTTCTGTACTGATGGATTGTACGGCATCTGACTTCTGTGTAACCCAGCAGCTTCTGCATTCCTTTGTTCTGTGTTGTACTTTTGAATGTTTATAATAAACCTTCATGGGTTTTTAAAATGTAGCTCTAAAACTCACTTTTTGAGTGTGTCCTTTCTTATTTGACAGTATTTTTGGAATTACTTCTGTGTACCTTATCTCTGGCACTCAATGCCTCATGAAATTGAGGTTAACACTCTCACCAATCCATCCCACTCTGGGCGTGCCGCCAAACTGTACGATTTAGGGGTACAGCGCATCCACGCCGGTATAAAGAACAATGGACAAAAAAGATGATGAGGCTTTGAACCCTGTGGCACTGAGAGTCCAACACAGAGTGCCAGCAGAATTTAAGATGGAGGAAAACGAGAGACCATTTGAGATCCACAGCTAAATGCATTGATCAGGGAGTGAAATCAGTTTTGGCGGCCTTCAGTAAATTGTTGACTTTACAAGATTGTCAGCAAGCGTTGTTTGCCAAAATGGTCAGAGTGGTGTGGAGCTCTCCATCAGTTTAATGAGAAGTACCGATCAGGTTGGGAAGTGTGCAACAATTGATCAAGGTAATGAAGATTGATTATGGAACTGAACGGCCTTAAATGAAGTTTGTTGATTGAGGGTATTGGCACAATTCAAGAGTGAGGATTACAGCTGAAAGGCCATTGCCAAGCTATGATGACTGACAACTGGACCACATTTAGAGGAGACAGTTGTCCATCAGACCTGACCACATGTCACATACCCCGGTATGGGTTTGTAACGATGAATGGAATGATTCCAAACACCATCAGTTCCCCTAGATGAGTGAGTATTATATCTCAGCATGTATATATGATGTCCAATATCCCCAACCAAGCTAGACAGCGCTCCAATTTGCATCAGTTTTCTGGGCTTCACCCAGACTATATAGAAGATAGAAGTGGTGGTCCTAGACTGGTCGTTATGGGAAGTGTCTAGGAAGATGGGTAAATGTCATGCCATAGTGTGCCAAACAAGGAGCCGAGCTTAAACATGCGGTAATGTAGAGAGTACACGAGTAGATGCAATCACACATCCAAGTAATCTACAGTTACACTGAATGGCACCTCACAGAACCAAAATACTATTCAAATCACTAGTTGACTGTATCTTTGCCTTTGACTCTACACTGCTCTGCAGTAATTTAGCTACAGGTGTGCTATAAAAATAGCAAGTATGTACCATGTTTTTAGAAGTGTCATATGTATATATATATATATTTTGTCCGAAAAGCAATTTTGACTTTATAAGAACTCATATAGATGTTTATCAATTTATTCGTAAACTGAAACTTAAAAAATATAATTTGACTAACCACAATGTGATTGATGAAACCATGACAACACAAGCTGAGACCAATAATCAAGAACCTGGCTGTACATTGACTGCAGCTGACGCAGATCTACTGGCAAACCTACGCGAATTGGAGCAAGAAGCACAGCTAAAGATGTGGGAAGTCCCAATGGAAATATTTATGGTACGGTCCAAACTAATTTTAATCTAAAGTCAAAATTCCAACCTATAGCAGCGACACATTCCCTTGACATCTTTGGTGAATTGGTAACTGCTGAAATTAAAAGTTTAAAATTGAAAACTGCAAAGTCACAAAGTAAATAAAGGTATCAACGAAATGCATATAACCGATTGATGGAAAAACTGCAAAAGAATGATCAAATTATTGTTCGAAATTCCGACATGGGAGAGAACATTGTTATTTGGTCTCGCCAAGAATACATGAAGGAGGCATTATTACAATTGGAGGACATAAACTGCTATAAAAGGTGTAACATGCAGATTGTTCGAACATCATGGAATGAATATTATTCCAAACTAAATGCATGGCGCAGTGCAGGTTTGCTAAGAATGTATGATATTACTACGCATACATTTACAACGCGGTACTTTACATTGCGTTTGTTACAACGCAAGCCGTTACAACGACTTGCGTTGGAGGGCGCATGACTTAGGAATAGTATGATTTACTATTCCAACTCCAGTCTACATCAGTACGGAAGGTGTTGGAATTGTAAATAAAACTATTCGTTAGGTTAGAGCGCCATCCAGCGCAAGTCGTTGTGTAACGACATGCGTTGTAATGCCCGCAATGTAAAGGCATTGCGATGCAATGCCCGTGTTGTGAAGGATGTTTCCCGCTTGCTAAGCATGGATGAACTAAAATTCTTGAAAAATGAACATCCTGTAATGCCTGTCATTTACCTCATTCCTAAATTACATAAAAATGTTACTACACCACCTGGCAGACCAATAATCTCTGTAAAAGGAGGTCTGTTAGAGAACGCCTCGAAATATATAAACTTCTTGCAAGAGTATGTTAGAGATTTACCTTCCAGTGTACAGGTTTCGCAAGAGTATTTTAGAGATTTACCTTCCAGTGTACATGTTTCGAGTGATTTTTTGAGATTGTTGAAGACTTTTAAATGTGACTTGAGCGATCTAGTAATGTGTCTTGATGTAACGTCCCTTTACACGAGCATCCACCATAAGGATGGGATCAGAGCGATAGAACATTACCTAAATGTAGGACCACTACATTTAATTCATCATAACAGAATGTTGATTGCAATGATTGTATACTGCTTTAATAACAACTATTTCCTGTTTGCAAACCAGATTTTTCAACAAATAAGAGGAGTAGCTATGAGGGCATGTTTTCCCCCCAGCTACTCCTGCCTCCACATGAGCTGGTGGGAGGAGATGATTTTTAACAGAGAGCACAAGGCAACTGTAGATGGTCATGTAAAAATGTGGTTACTTTACATTGACGACTTAGTTGTAGTCTGGCAAGGCACAGAAGAATCAGGCCAAGAATTCGTAAATAACATCAATCAAAATAATGTTAACCTTCACTTTACTGCCACCATCAGCAGCACAAGTGTATATTTTCTTGATGTGGAGGTTTACATTAAAAATCAAAAAAATGAAATGAAACTATACCGTAGACCAACTGCAACTAACAGATTACTGCATGCAACAAGTCACCATCCACGGCATCTCATCCATAGCATACCTTATGGAGAGATGCTTAGGATACGCCGCATGTGCAGTACTGTTTCTGATCTTGCCAAGGCCCAACAACTAAGTAAAATAAGATTTCTGGAACGTGGCTATGATGGAAAAACTGTAAACATAGCCATTACAAAAGCTAACATGTTGGACAGGAGTGAATTACTTGACAAAAAAATCCCTACAAGGGGGCGTGGCTTGGACGGCAGGAGGAATGGCCGCCTGAACCGAGTGCTCCGCAGAACGGGAGAGCGATACCTCAGCCATCCCTGATTCCGGAACCGAAACTCATCCCAAATCTGAGAAGCCGGCATTGTGAACCATGCTGAACCCTCCGGTGGGCTGAAATCTGCCTGCAACCGTCATTTGCGGTCTCTTTTAGACGTTGTCGGCTGTGCGCTCTCCGACCCGGGCTATACTCAAAATGGCGGCGCCCGGTCGCGGCTGCACCGCCTGACCCCGCGAGCTTAATCAATGCTCTTACTCTCAGCAGACGACCACCACAGGTTGGGGAAGCGCCACAAAACTACGAAAATCAACCCCTAAGTGTCGCTTGTGATGGATGTTGGCAGGTAGACGACTCGACAGCGGCCGATCGGCTCGACGTGCCTGACCCCAAAATGGCGGCGGCGATCCCCGCGATAAATCACTGCCTGGGCGCACGGTGAGCCTTTATGCATTTCTTAAACCCATATAAAGCCCATCTAAAGCCCAACCTCACCATCCCAGTGAGTCTCTTCAGCATCTGTGCGGCTCCACTCTGCCATACCATCCTTGGAAGCAACTACTCGTGCCACGTGCCCGGTGCTGCCTCCCAAGTGGCCATCAAGTCCTGCCTCACTGCCAAACGTCTCCTATTGATCGGGGAAACACACCCCTAGCCTAATCTGAGCAGCGTAATCCATCTACTGCAGTAGCGCTCAGTCACAGCGCTTACGTACCTCTCTGCGCGCTCTCTGCTCTGCCATAAGACTGTAGCCACTGTCCTTCTACCCCTGGATCCTGGTCCTGAACCACTCACGAGATCCCAAGCACAACAGTAGTTCTGCAGCCGATCCTACTTTCGTGGGTGCCCAGCCTTGCCAGCCCACAGTGTCTTCCTACAGGCGCTACAAGGACCACCCAGTTCCCTGCAGGCATTAACGCACATCACGCAGCAATGGCGAACAGGGAGGACAGAAACACCAAAAAGGTGAAACCGGACTCACTCTTGGACTCGCCCATTAAAAGTAAGTCGGATATGGCAGCCAATATAGATATGATTCTCAGAAAACTGGCAGACCTACACGATCTCTCAAAATCCACCAAATCCAATACCGACTCTATGCAACTTGAACTCACTGCGATCAGACCCAATATAAGTGCAATAAACACAGGTTTGGGTGCGGCCGAACAACGTATTAGTGACGTGGAGGACCTGACAAGACAATCAGCTTCCAAGATCCAACATCTATAAAGAACCACGGACGAACTTAAACGCCGTAACGCGGAGTTGGAAGATAGGAACAGAAGAGGTAACATCAGGATCTTTGGCGTACCAGAGAATTCTGAAAAAGATGCTGACTCCTGCGTGGCCTTCCTTGAATCGTGGATTCCCATGATCACCAAATTAGAATTTCCACACGGCCTTGAATTGGACAGGGCGCACAGAATCCCCACCTTCGCTTCCAGGAGCTCCAATGGCCCCAGACCATTGATCTGCAAACCGCTCAGATTTCAGCACGTTGAGATGATCCTTCACTTCGCAAGGAGAAACCACTCCATCTCATGGGAAGGCCATAGAATCATCTTCACGCAAGACTGCTCAAAAGACACGGTGGCAATCCGCAAAGGTTTCCTGGAGCTCAGAGACAGACTCAGATCCAAAAATATTACATTCTCCTTTGCTGGTCCGGCGAAATTCAGGATTGTAGTCAATGGCCATCCAAAATACTTCACGGACCCCAGAGCCCTTGCTGATCTACTTGAAGATCGTCGCGAACAAGAAATGGACCTAGTGTCCGGCCTCTTGAACAAAAGGAAAACGTGAACTCACCCTCCGCTTAGCTCGCCACACCGTATGCTGTTATGATCCTAGCATCATGCCCTGTGATCGGACAACGTCCGCTTCAATACTGAAGCCATTCATCTCAATGTTCACTCTCCTGTATAGTGAGTTTATTGTTCTTAACAGTGTGCCATTGTTTCCTCTACAGTTTGCTTCTCTGCGGGTGCAGGTATCCACAACTTTAATGCAAGCGGGCCTCGTGCCTCAATTTAATGTCGCACTATTGTTATTCATTAATGCTCGTCAATACTAGTATTTTCTAATGCTATCGTTAAACTCATTTCGCCTTAACGTGAAATGCTTACGTTCTCACGCCTAGACCAATGTTTACCGCTATAGTTAATAGACTTTTTCAGCCGCTAAGCACCTTGAAGTGTAAAGCGAGTTTCGAGTTCATTAATACCATATTATTCTCAATGCCTAGGGAATTTACTTGTTACCAACTATGTATCCCTGACTCTGCCTTGCACGGGGCTGCCGTCACACTCCGATGTACGTATTTGGGGGGGGGGGGGGGGGGGGGGGGGGGGGGGAGAGGGAGGGGGTTGGAGGAGGGTGGGGACAGGGGAGGGAGAAAATGGAGCTAAAAGAGTTCAAAGATTCTTAATCTTTCTTTCTGTTTTGTACTGTATATTGTTTATTTACTACACATTTGACACATGTATCTCGTTGCAATCCAATATATCTCCACACAATGACCCGCATGATGACCAGATCACGGCAATACCCATTGATATCCTTGATTTACCGCGCAACTTCCCAGCGATGATACCCATCTCCAATGGCTAATGCAAAATCACTAGCCGATGATCTCACAATAGTCTCTCTTAATGTTAAGGGCCTTAACCATCCGGTAAAAAGGAGGAAAATCTTCGAGTATCTCACCAAATCTAAGGGGGACATTATATTACTCCAAGAAACCAAATTGTCTGAGGATGACCTACCCTTTCTGAACATCCATTGGACGTCACACATACTGACCTCACCAGCAACTCATAAGAAGGGAGGGGTTATCACCTTATTAGCGAAAAAAGCTAACCTAACACTAGTCTCGCACTCTCACGACGAAGTGGGTAGACTTTCCATTACACACCTGCTAAGGGAGGACGACCCCATTCATGTAGTAAATATCTACGGCCCAAATGCTGACGACCCGGAATTCTGGGACTCAGTCTCCCGCTCATTAGAACCCATCCCCTCAGAAGACCTGATGATAGTGGGAGGAGACTTTAATCTCCCCCTTGACCCGATTCTTGATAGGCAATCTAAATGTTCCTTCCACCCATCCCGCTCGCATGACTCCCTCCTTCGCCTCTGTGATAGATATAATCTGAAAGATTCCTGGCGCCTCCAAAATCCGGACAGTAGGGACTATACTTTTTACTCTGCACCACACAAATCTTATTCACGCATCGACTTCATCTTGATCTCAAGCCCCTTCACACATCTTATAGAAGAAACAGAAATAGCCCCTAAATTGGTCTCTGACAACGGCTGTATTCGCACCAAGCTGGCTGGCTCCAAATCGATTCTCCCACCCAAGAGGTGGCGTTTTAACGATGAAACACTTTCAGATCCCACAAACAAACTACTAATAGCTACCGCCATTGAGGATTACCTAACCATAAATTACACCCCCGACACTACGCCCAACACCCTGTGGGATGCTCTGAAAGCCACGATCCGAGGGGTCATCATCAACATCAGAGCCAAGGCAAACAAGGCACTAAATAAAGAACTAGAATCTTTGGAACACCAGATTGGTGCACTAGAAGCCCAACACAAGTCCAACCCGTTAGACACTATATTGCTAGATACACTAACCAAAAAAAAGTATGAATACAACACCATCACCAGCAAGCGAGCGGGGGTATGGATCAATCGCTTCAAGGCCCTAAAACTCTGCGAGGGCAACAAAGCAGGGAAGCTGCTAGCCTCCAATCTCAAGCATAAACAGAAACTGTCCACCATATCGTCCATTAAAGATTCCAGAAACAACACACACACTAAACAATCTAATATCCTTGACACATTCAAAGCATTCTACGAAGACCTATATAAAAGCGACAAACCACTAGATGAATCAGCCTGCACTGACTACCTCAATTCACTCCACCTTCCCAAACTTTCAGAAACAGATAAGACTCACCTAGGCTCCCCAATCTCTAGCACAGAAATCAGAGCAGCAATCAACACTCTGAAGAATAATAAGGCCCCTGGTCCGGACGGCTTCACAGCGTCCTTCTATAAGGCCTTTACAGACCAACTTAGCCCTCCGCTCCTCAACCTTTATAACTCTACAGTGTCCAGCGGCGGTGTTTCCCCATCGATGAGTGAAGCAACGATCATAGTAATACCCAAAGAAGGGAAAGACCCCCTCCTCACTAAAAATTACCGCCCCATTTCTTTGATAAACCTTGATTGCAAAAATATTGGCGACCAGACTAAATTCCATTCTCCACAAACTGATTAGCCCCTCGCAGGTTGGCTTCCTAAAACACCGGATGTCAAACGACAACACGAGACTGCTGTGTCACCTTCTAGAAAAAGCAAAGACCTCTTCCTCCCCAATGGTAGCGATAACCTTGGACGCGGAAAAGGCCTTTGACAAGGTCTCGTGGTCCTTCCTACGGCAGTGCATGCACTCTTTCAACCTTGGCGACTCCTTTACCAAAATGGTGATGGCCCTATACTCTGCCCCATCTGCCAGGATAGCTATAAACGGCACCCTATCCGACCCGTTCCAACTGCACCAGGGTACCAGACAAGGCTGCCCTCTCTCCCCAGCTCTTTTTCTCTTAGCCCTTGAACCCCTCCTTACAGACATCAAAAATAGTGACATTGCGGGTATCTCCTTCGGTGACACACGAGTCAAGTTTGCAGCGTATGCTGACGACATCCTAATCACTACGGAAGACCCTACTAACTCCATCGCTGGGCTTATGTCCTCAATTGACAAATACTCCTCCCTATCCGGCTACAAATTAAATAGAGATAAATCTGAGGTAAAACCCCTAAATGTCCACACCTCTAGAGAAGTGCTGGGCGACTCAGGCCTAATTTGGCAAACTGACGTGATTAAATATTTGGGGATAGAATTTACTGATGACCTTCTAAGTACCCTTAAACATAATGAAAACACAACCCTGGCCAAAATCAAACGACTGCTTGACGGTTGGTCACCCCGTTTCATTACCTGGTGGGGTCGTATAGAAACCATAAAAATGATGTTATCCCCCCTGGTCAACTACCTCCTCACAATGCTTCCACTCATGCTTTCCAAAGAGTTTCATTGTAAATTAGATAAACTGATCTCGTCCTTTCTATGGCAGGGTAAGAAAGCCAGAATCAGTTTAAAGAAACTACGTTTAGACAAGAAATTAGGAGGAGTCAACCTGGCAGACTTCAAAATTTACCAAATTGCCTTTTTAGCTAAACAGGGTTCGTACTGGCTAACCTCACAGACTGAATATACCCCTGTGTGGCTCTCTGTGGAAAGGTCAATATTAAAAGGTCTCAACCCCTGTGCCCTACTCACCATTAAACTCCTTCCCACCTTAGGCTCGGGCCCTATCTTCAAGAATACCAAAATGGCTCTTCTCCAAGTTAGTAAACACCTACCACATCAATTCCGGCACTCAAACTGGGAGTCGCTCTGGCACAATGCCGCCTTAACATACAAAGGGAAAACTCTAAATTACTCCACTTGGATAGAAAGAGGTATACTATTCCCCCACCAACTCACCGAAAATTCGCTACCACTCACCTTTAGTGACCTTCAGAATAGATTCCTCCTACACCACATTGAATTCTATAACTTCTTACACATTAAAGTTGCATTAACCAAAGTGTTAGGACACAACGCGGTGGCAAACAGACAGACAAAGCGGCCTCTTCGATCTTCGGACTACAACCCCCATACAAACCCCGGCGGGAACTACGTTACCCATCATGCTGTGCGCGAGGCATGCACGCGGAAGTGCCGGCATAAAACGGACCGGGATGCAGAGACAGTCGTCGGATATTTTCGGGACCACAGTCGGAATCTGTGCCACTACCAGGTGAGCCGTACCTCTGGAGAGACGTTCACTCGACTCTTGTTCCTTGCGCTGAGAAGCGCCTCAGCCCCTGTCCCCGCTCGAGGGTTCGAGCATTGACTTCGCGCATTGAAGCGCCTCAAACTCCCTGTCCCCGCTCGAGGGTATCGAGCAACAGAACCAGCGCATTGAAGCGCGGCGGCTCCCTGTCCCCGCTCGAGGGTTCGAGCGGACAGTAAGAGCGAATCCGCCAAACTCACCGCAGTCCCCGCTCGAGGGTATCGAGTGACTATTGAACTCGTCCCAAGAGTATTAAGAACCTCAATCCCCGTTCGAGGGTTATCGAACGCGTGGGCAAACCCCTTGATTTCACGGAAACCTTTCCAATTGCCCTCTGTTGGATGATATCGGGACCGGCATCGCTGCAGAGGACGAACTAGGGATTAATCTGTCCTTACCATCACAAACCCTCTTCGAGTGGCATTGCCGGCCACTACTTAGCACGGTGTCCTCTGTTGGGTGGCTGTCGGGACCGGCAGTCGTGCAGAGGACGGTTGGACGCCCATAGCATCAGCTTCTACCCCGCCTGCTCTGTATCAACGGCTTTGTGGGGTTTCATGTACTCACTTGTTTGATTAAACCCTGGTTAATCTCCGCATTATACGTCTCTGTAAATCTGTACGAAAAGCAAGGCCATAAGGCTGCACACCACTCAACCCCGAGGTACTCAGGGGGTTACACAAAGCTAACCTGAAGGACGTCACCCCCTCCCTCCCCGGCTTGCTCACCTCACTTAACAAACTGGGCCACCAAGTCTCTAGACTATATAAACTTATTCGCCCACAATCGTCCTCCCTAACCGAGCCTCTCCAACGTTACTGGGACTCGTTCTCATCAACACCTACCTCAGAGGCAGACTGGGCCAGAACTTGGGAGTCCACCACTCGCCACAAAATAAGCCCTACACTCTCACAAACCAAGTTCTGGTTACTTCATAAGGCTTTCTGGACACCTAGGAGGCTGTTTCTGCACAAAATCAAGGTCGATGACACGTGCTGGAACTGTACAGGTGAGGGAGGGGACCGTGAACACTTAATTTTCAGATGCCCCTGTGTAACCTCCTATTGGGACAGAATCCTTGGTTTTATATCAAAAGTCCTTCATATCACCCTCCCAAGGGAATTCTCAACGCTCGTCCTAGGTTTTGCCAAAGCTGTCTCACTCAATGATAATGACAAAGCCCTACTCGACCTATTGCTGACGGCTGCGGTTAAAATCATACTTAATAACTGGAAAAGCAGGAGGAGCCAAGCTGGCGACCACGATGGCTGCTTAGGCTCCCGGCTCCGTAAACCTCCTCACCCTGTTACGAAATCCTGCCTGTTATCCTGAGCCGATGCGACTCCCCCGTGTAGATGACTTACTAAGGTGCAGTATTGTGTAGCCCCGGAGGTTCCATGTCCTCTGAGTGCTGAGAAACGTCGTCTCGAAGTTTTCGGCCTGCGTTGGCGTTTCAGCCGGGACCCTGGGTGGGAGCGCGCCCGGCCAACAGTTGAATAACATCGGCCATCGGACCGGGGTGGAGTCTGCCCATCGGAGCGGTGGAGAAGTTTGGTCCCATCTCGTGCTGACGGCGCCATACTGGAATGGCATACCTACACTGAGGGTACAAGTGGAGTGATATAAGTACGGAGTTCTATAATATGCCCGGCTGGGAACCGCCCGCTATGCGAACTGATGCTCGCGTATATATCCTGATCAGGGCTCCGACTTATCCTGGCACGCAGGCGGCTTAAACTACGCGCCCTCGCTCTCAACGACTGGGGGGGTCTCTCTCTAAGAGCCCTGGGGACTGACCCTGTACGGAGGGCACGACATGGTGCCTGGCGTAGATCCTGGTGTGAGTCGGACTCGCTCCTCAGAGGCGTCCGCACACGGCCATGCTAAGGACCGGGGAAGGTGCGCCCTCTATGCGGGATTGCCGACACCGGATCAGACTCTAGTCTGCGGGAGGCACCGTCTGGAGCGGCTCGGTGTTGAGCCCGCGCTCGGAGATCTAATGGTGGCGATTTGTGGGCTCCACCTTTCCTTTAGCCGAAACTTACGAACCCTGGACAGAAAATTGGACACCGCTGCTTTCGGATGGGGGCGTATGAAGGCGGATGATACACCATCTAGCTGCACTGAGAGATTAGCGGAGTCCGTTGAGCCCGGTTTAAATGAGGTCGTCGATTCTGTGACACGAGGGATGTACAAGACTCAAGACGGTACTTCTGTTACTGATCACAAATTGGAGGTCCTGGCTGTGTCAATGTGTGCAAAGTTGAGGTGGCTGGGAGGAAAACCGCACTACGTATGGAGGTCGCCTACTGGGAAGACTCGGGGGTGGCGCAGCAGAGTAGTCCACTCATCCTTTTCGGACTTAGTGCGACTGGATTTGCAGCGACGTCGAGAGCTCTTGGTGTGGTTGGGACCTAGAGACTGTGAGCTTAAACCTGTCAAATCGCTTTGGGTTCGCCTTTGCTTGCATTCAAACGTATTTCTCAGGTTCATTGACTCTCTCAAGATGGCGGCTGTCCGGATGAACTACTCACGTATGCCTGATCGTGCGGGTCAAGGCTGAGGACGACTTATTGTTTTGGGACGGTGGGCTGAGTGGTAACGATGTGGGGTTCACTCTGAATGTTAATGCCGGGAGACAAGATAGGCGCATATTGATCCCCCGTTCTTGGCGTGAAGGTGTGCTTCCTACTTTATCTGGACTTTGGGGGAGGCCAAGAGTTAGCGGGGGGGAGGGGCTGGGAGCCTGTAAGAAGGCCCTCCTCCATACACCCTTTTTTAGACTTAGTTATTCCTTTATATTTCTTCTTTTCTTCTATATTTCGGGTTCCACTTCTTTGGGGCGACAGGCACACTGCTAGGGGGGGTGGGCCGTAGTCATTCGCAGGGGTGCAGGGTGGGGGGTTGGGGGAAGGGATTTTTTCATTTCGCCTTCTTTGGTTCTATGGCCCTTTTTCTTTCGTTTTTTTTCCTTTTCCTCTTCTTTCGTTCCTTCATCTTTTGGGTCAGTATAGTGGGTCCACTTTTGTGTTTACCATCGATCCTTCTTTACATGTGCCCTCCTGCAGAATAACCAGTATCAGGGGCGGGCGCTTAACTGGTGCGAACTGTGACTTAATGCTTGCTGTGAATCGTATGCCTTAGCGACACTGTCTAACTGCGATCGTTCTAATTGTGGATGTTTTACAATTTGCCCGCCCTTTACGTGACTTCATGTTATTGTATGGCACCTGATCCTTTCATTTTCATATTATAAAATGGAGCCTTTGCTTCCTGTGATTGGGCTTCATAACAAGTTTTAACCGAATTAATTGTGCCCCCGATTAACGGGCTGCCGAGTCGTGTCATAACTGATTTGCCTTACTGAAAACTGACTAGCGGCCGGCCCTCGGGGTTGTAGGCCCATACTTGTAAGCGTTCGCAGCAACAATAAAGGTCTTTCAAAAATAAATAACTGGAAAAGCACGAACAAAGCTTCTTTCCCCCATTGGTTGAATTGGGTCACCAACTTAAGAGAGGCTGACAACATAGCCCTAGCCACAACCCCTTGGCGTCCGCCACTCAGGAAAATCTGGTCCTCGCTGGACGATCACTTTGACCTATACAAGCCTCCTTGAAGCTTGGTCACCTCGCACACATTCCGTATTTTCACCTTCCTAACTTGCCTGCTGGGGTGGTAGAGTTACTAATCTATGACTCTGTACGCTGATCGTCAAGGGTTACCAATTACAACTCTCCCATGTACACATTTATGTTCCACGTACATGTATAACTTACGTTGTATCTGTTTTGCTGTGGAGGTGACACTATCATTCTAGGTCTTTGTATACACTCCGTCATGTAACATTGGATGCAACTCTCCTTTGAATACTTGTTTGGTTAACGTACGTGTATATTATGTTCATTTATTTTTACTGCAAGATCTCTGACACGACTCATGTGCATGCCCATTTACGCCAATTTTTGTTACTTCCTTATTTGCTGTTATGTTTGTACTCTTTATTCTATTGTTATTATTTTTTGTCCAGCTGTATATCTCTGAAGCTCCCAATAAAAAACTTTTGAACACAAAAAAAAATCCTAGCACAGTAAATTCAACGGACACTGAAACCAGACTTATCTTAACATTCAGTCGTCAGCAAAATTCTTTACGTAAGATCTTACATACATACACATACATTATGAACTGGCCAGTGGTTAAAAGTGATCCTATCATTGGCAAACTGTTGCCTAAACATCCCAGTCTCACATTTAGGAGATCTAAATCAATGAGGGATTCACTGGCCAGCAGTAGTCCAGAGATCTTAAAAACGACCAATTGGCTTACTGCCCGCAGTGGTTTTGTAAAATGTAGCAACTGCCAGGCATGTAAGTAAGGAATAAGCAAAACAGCATACAAAACCCCATTCTCGGAGGATCTTGTAAAAATTACCAAATTCCTCACATCCCGCACGGAGTTTGCTGTGTATGTTTAGGGTTGCAGTATGTGGGCAATACCAAGTTACATGCCCACAAGCGTATATTGCAATACATGAGAGCAATCACCCACAAATATCCGATTGCGCATCACTTTAGAGAGGTTCACAGCAGTAACGTAAACCACCTTACCTATTTTTTGACGGGGAACATCCATTACTACGCGGTCTTTACACCGCACTACCATTACAACGCTGCTTTTACAACGCAAGTCGTTACCACAACTAGCGCTGGAGGGCGCTCTAGGCTAAGGAATAGTAGATTTACTATTCCAACACCTTCCCTACTGTACGTAGGCTGGTGTTGGAATAGTAAATCTTACTATTCTTAAGTCCAGCACCCTACAGCGCAAGTCGTGGTAACGACTTGCGTTGTAAAACCAGCGTTTTAATGGTAGTGCGGTGTAAAGACCGCGTTGTAACGTCATACATCTGATGGATACCTGTAACTCCTGCTTTTGATGATGTTAATGTTGGCTAACTTTTCCATGAACAATTCTATGTTAATATAATACTATTTTCCTTCAGTATGCTGCGTTAAGCATTTAGGCTTAAAATGAATTTTCCTATAGATTTTAAATCTTACACTGTATTTTAAATTGTTTTTGTATATGTTTAAGAACTTGGTGTGTTCCTAGGTAGCACATGTGTGTTTGCACTTTATTGAGCACTTTAGACCAATATACAAGAATATACATTACATAAAATATCTATACCACAAGTATATCCCGTGGATCAAAACAACTGTTCCAGCAACTTTCGGTTATATCAAGGTGTAATAGGTTAAAGCAATGTGGACATTACTGTATTACGTATAAAACAAGGACCCCCCTGGACATTACTGTATTATACAGATATTATTGAAACACAACATTGTGTTTTAATAGCTTAATTTAAATACTGTTATAACAAATTTGTATGTATTTTACATGAAATTGTTTTCAATTTATTTATTATGCATTTTAAACTGATTAATATTAACCAAATATATATTTATTGCGGGTTTTGCACAATCAAGTGGCTATGATTGAATTGTAATAACATGTATATTTCTTCTATGTCTATATATGGTTTACTACGTGTACAGCACTATGCACTTTGAATGGTGTACCTGGGCTCCAAAAGCGCGTCATGTGATCAAGGCCTTGTCAGGCCGAAACATGTCAGGGCGATTATGGTGATAGAGCAATAAATATTTGAAAGCACAGGAATTGGGTTTTTATCCGTCCTTTACCGGTGAAGGGAAGTTGTGAAGAACGGTTAGAACAATATATATATATATATGTGTATATATATATATATATATATATATCATACTTTCCCAGACCATAAATCATTCAGAATCTGCAACAGGAGGCAGCTATATTAACTCAGCATGCAAAACCTCATTACTAGAGCTTTCAGAAAGCACATCACTTGGATCTCATGAGATTTTGTTAAGTGGCTTGCATATTAGGTAAGCGCCTCTACATTTCAGTGTGCTGCCCCTTCCACAAGCTGCCAGACAACACTCATAGCATCATGTAGGAAATGATGCACTAACGTTTCACTGTAAAAACATGTACTACTCCCAAAAGTGCAAGGAATACCTCCAGTGAACCAGACGCTTTTAAGTCCAGCAAAGTCTCTTAGCATCATAAAACAAACAATGCATTAAGGTTTCTCAGTAAGGAAATAAAGCTCTTCCCCTATCCTTCAAACCTGCCTAAAAGAAACCTCCCTTGCATTCGTAGTGGACAGGCCCTCCATTCTTCACAGCCATCACAGGCCTTCATTTATGGACCCCCACGAGCAATAGTGAATAACCAATGCATCTGGGTATTGCAGGGAGTGACGACTAAAGCCTAGCTCTTACAGTACTCTAGAAGATCTGCAGTGATCAAAACCAATGCATCACTAAAGCATTTCAGTGTCGCCACTCAACGAGTCGCACAGCCAGCTTTGCAAACTTGTGCACTGTGTACAGGTTTCTCCATCATTTAACCACCTACCTATTCAATCATTAACACGTCCGTATCATTTGCCTATGTATGCATCTGGCGCGTATTAGAGCAGCATCAACTATAGAGATGACATTAAAATCCATTTGTGGCTAAACAATATTCCAAACTGCATGAACATAACCACATGCATGGTCCTAGCCCTCCACTAGCCTGAAGGAGGGCTTTCTCAGCATGAATGCCACCAAGACACACCTACCTCTCTGTGCTCTGAATGGGCTCCAGGGATTCGGATCACAACGTCAACCACCCCAAAAGCCAGGAATCCTGTGATACTTTTACTACTGCATTGACCTGACAGGAGAATGGGCCCGTTTCCCCATATATCGCCTTTTTTTCCATGAGTAAAATTGGTATAATCCATATCCTGTGCTCTTGAGTAACCAAAATGTTTATACGTAGAGTACAGTAAAACAAATATTAAATAAATGCATACAAATTATCACTGAATGCAAATCAGTGGCGTCCCCCTAGCAGAAACCCAGAAGCAACACACAGGAATTTGCAGCTAACGAACCACCAGAAAGTCCATCTTGGAGTGAAGTACCGTTCTGCAACCATGGTATGTGCTGTACGGAGACCACGGAGAGGCAACAGAGGCCCACCCAACTGGACGAGCAGATGTCATGTCTGGGTTCTATAACAAGAAGGAAGATTAAGGGGAGGTGAGGGTATGAAGGAGGGTAAAAGCAAAGGCTCTGGCTTTTGGGCGGACATGCCCCTTCCACACCAAACAAGGAATATCCTGTTAATCTCTCAGTCCTTCACCAGTGAGAGAGGTTGAGAGAGGTCAGGTGATCTAGGAAGAAAAGAAGTGACCAATCCAAGATGGCGCGCTGTATATAGAGAGACCTATAGGTAGGTGGGTGAAGAGTAGTTGTAGGCAAAGTCATGATAACATGGTGGGTAGAAATCAGCCAGGATTGAAAGGCGGCTAGGAAGTAAATACAACATCGCTGTGGTGCAAAAACATAAACCAACAGCACACTACATGCTCAAACTACCTCATCATGGATGATCTAATTAGTTTCTAAATTTAGGGCGAGTGGGGTCAATTTAGGGCAGGTGGGCTCAAATTGAGGTTATGTTTGGTGATGAAGTATTTTTTAAATCCTATATTTTGTCTCAGTGTTGTGTTGCATCAGTTGTGACTATCTGATCTGGAAGTTTTACAATCCTGTGAGGAGTAATATGTTGTTATCTTTATGGTGACTGGTATTTTGTTGGTTATACAAGATGATTTTGGTGAGGCTAGTGAACTGCATTGTATTTGACAATACTATTTAGGAGAAACTTGCACAGTATGGGAAGTTCAGCTCAACAGGCTGTCTGGCATTTTTGCTGGGTGTTTGTCACTCTTTATCTTTATAATACATTGAGGATTCATCTTAGGAGATAAACCTTAATCAATTGGGACAAGGTGGCAGTGAGAGAGAATGTATAAAAAGACTAAGAATAAGTCGATGTCTAACCACTAGACGAAAAGAAGTATGAAACCCAACTTTTGCATGTCTTAGTGATGGGTCCTAAGTTTTCAAGCCTAAAAAAGAAATGTTTGGGAATTTCTTTTTACTTAGGGCCTGCTATGGTACACAACTAGATCATTCAAGTGTGTGGAGGGGAGAGACTAGATGTAGTATGTGGAGTGAGGAGTTGTGTATGGATGACAAAGGTGCAGTCAGAATACAATGTGTATGTGATAAAGATTATGAAAGTTTTAAAGACGAATTTCTAAGGATGAACCTAGTAGATGAGCATAAGAACATAAACAGAGCCATGTGCAGCAGATGAAGGTCAGAGTCCTCAGTCACACTAAACGTGGGTTCTAAGGGCTGCGTGTGTGTAGGGGACTGGCTATGGAAATCACTGATGTCCACCCACAACTAGCACTGAATCGTAGTTTGAAGTAGGTCATGTACCTACAACAAACAAGGAGACAGAATTCTGGAAGGACAAAAGCAGGGTTCTTCAGCAACCAGACACCAGATACACACGAATTGTCCTGACATCCTGTTTGCTTCCTGTGAAGGGTGTAGAAGCTTTACATGAGCCTCAGACAGACTTTTCATGTAGGATTTGCACTCTGGTATCAACAGGAGGGGCACACCTCCACCCTTCTGCTGAGCTCAAAGGAGTCATCCCTGCCCATTCGAGTTGACCTGTCAATCACAGCGACCTATTATGTAGACTTTCACACCGTATTCAGGCTATGTATAGGCTGGGAGAAGAAAATGATACTCCAGTAATTTCAGGCAGAGAAAAGATTACTTTTTTAAAGTTACATTTCCTAAATTATTATTATTTAATTCCAAAATCACCATTGAATTGGATTTTTAATAATTATTAAAATAGTTACTTAATTATTCTTCTAGCTGGTCCCATTCTTGAAATACAGTATTAGTATTTTAATCTTTACTCTAATTTTCTACATTGGGCAGCTAGTCCTGCCACAATGAAAATCGATTTTGGTGCCTTGTCACTGTAGGGATATGTTAACATTTAACATGTCAACATTAAGAATGTCAACATTAATTCTCCACATATCCCACTTTTAAATACCAGGCACCTACCTTGTGGGCGTTAAGGCCTACATCGTGGTGACTTACTAATATGTTAAAGGGAGATTTGTACTTATCAAAAAGGCTATTTTAACAGGTCATGCTGCAGGTTAAACTGCAGCAGTCAGGCTACAATGGTAGGTCTGAAGCAGTGTTTTCCTAGTGGATAGCACAATGAGAGTGACATTTTACTTTCCATGCCATGGGTGCAGATTCTACGTTTCAGGAGTCAGGACACATACACTGGACATTGGAAAGCAGAGCCCCAGTATAAAAGCAGCAATAACATTCAGCAAAAATGGAGGTGACCATGCAAAAAGTAGTTCTCACAATCGTATGACCCAATTGAGGTTTCATAGCCTAAAATAGTGTATCCCTTGCTCACTGCACCACTGGATTCAAGCTAGCCTGGCTGATGAGGGGTGGTACCCCGGAACCGGTCCCAGGATGCTTGTTTCCGGTCCAGGGAGGACCTGGCCTGGAAGTTCGGGCTGTAATGTTTCCATGTAGATCAGGGTCAAGACTGATTTGCATATGGCTGGGTCCAAACTGGGTGACATGGCGAGCAAAATAACGATGGATTAAACCCAGATCTGTGATTGGGGGTGAGTGTTTCAAACGTTTCAACACTGCCTCCATCGTTTTATTTTGTGACATTGCTATATGCTCCCTCAGTGGCTAAGGGTATGCCCAGACACGGGTCCCTTGCTCAATGCGCCCATGGACTCAAGCTAGCCTGGCCAATGGGGGATGATATGCTGCAATTGGTCCCAGGATGCTTGTTTCTGGTCCAGGGAGGACCTGGCTTGGCAGTTTGGGCTACTGTTCCCATGGGTAGCAGGGTCAAGACTGATTTGCATACGGCTGGGTCCAAACTGGGGTGACATGGCGAGCAAAATAACGCTGGATTAAACCCAGATCTGTGACTAACGGTGAGTGTTTGAAAAGTTTCAACACTCCATCTATAATTGTATTTAGTGATGAAGCTTCAAATGGTTCATGATGCCCCCCACCCCTCTCTCAACAATGGTAAGGAATATCATATTTCACTCAGTGAATCTGCATGTATGGGTTATGCTATGCTATTTGCAAGGCAGTAGTTACAAACAAGTTGGCTTAACCAATAGCAGAGCTCAAGGGTTTAAATATGAGCAGTGAGATAAAATCCCAATAACTAGAACTTCAGGGAATGGGCACAGTATAAGGAAAGCACCATAGCAGTCAGATAGCAAACAGTTGTAAAAAAAAAAAAAAAAGGATTTTCCACAGATATATACAAGTATATATTTAATATGATAATCTCCTTATAGCCAAGACATGTTTGTACTGATCACCTTTTTCAAGGCATGTCTGACCAAATAAAAAGGAAAGCATGAAAAACAGGTTATATATGGATGAAACACACAAAAGAAAGTATAAAATACATAAATAAAATAAATCCTAATTATATATAGTCATTACATTTATAGTGGCCCTTATATATAGAAAACAGACTAAAAACACACTACAATGACCAGATTTGCTGTAGTTGTAGACAAGAAAGTAGAAAGTAGAAAAATAATGTCAAAAACATGATTGGACATACACGCTGTGTTGAGTATGGTGCCAGCGCATTGGTCAGAAGATGCGAATAACGGTTGTGGAACAAAAGTGAATCCTTTATAGAAGTCAGGCAGTCATACAGTTCCGTTGCTAGTAGAAACAAAGATGGGTATGTTCTTGTGTGTTAAGAATCAGCAGAGATTCTGTATGTCCAAACAGGTGCTTTAGGCCTATCATAGCCCTTGTTTATAACAGCAGGTGATAGAAACATATCCAACTAAATTTTTCCTAGCTACGAAACTGTATGACAACTTCACTTTGATCAAGGACTCACTTTTGTTACACAACTTTGCCAATCGGGTAGCTACATTTGCCCTCCGAATATTTGTCCTATATTATACTCTCCTTCTGACCAATGTGTTGGAACCATAATCATTAAAGCATGCATGTCCAATCACGTTTTCGACATTATTTTCATACTTTCTTGATTGCGTCAAATCACATACGCCTTGAAAAAGCCCTTCAGGACGAAACGCGTGTTGGCTGTATGGACATTATCATATTAAATCTATATATATATATATTGAATCTATACATTTGTGTAAAATCCTTTATTTTATTTTTATACAACTGGCCGCAATCTGAGTGTTCCGGTGCTTTCCTTATATTGTGCCTATATGCTTCAACCACTCCCCGAGGTTGCAGGTGGTCTGTGTTCAATGTGATGTGGCAGCACCCACACTTACCTTCCAGTTATGCTCTCACAGTACATAACTTTGAATGTGCTGCAGCAAAAGGAAAGCTACCAACTTTTTTTTCTCTATTATACTTCAGAGTATGGGCCAGTTTTTTTCTTCTGTAAAGCAATTGTAGCATATCATCAGCGAGGCATTAAAAAGTGTTTTTTCACGTGTATTACTCTCTATTGTGGTAACAGCACCTTTGCACTGTAGTAATATACGTGCAAGTCTGTGTTTTTATTATTATACTTGTTAATATAATGTGTTATCTGGACACATTTAGTTTCACTGGCAGGGCATAAAAATATTTCTTCCAACATGTTATTTGGAGAATTTGTCACAAACGCAGATTCAGACATGTATTACTACAGTTCAAACGTTAAATACCAATTTTATGAATGGTATAGACTTCTATATCATGGACCTCTTCAAAAGCATATGGAGCATCCTGCTCCTGTACTTTTCTTGCTATATATATATTTTTATGGAGGGGGGAAGGATCAGTGAGTCCTTTGCATATTATGTTATGTTTATTTTCACTGGCATGCCATGGCAAGGATACACTAACATTGACCTGCTAGAGAAATGATGTGCGGTTTTTCCTTTGCGGGAGCAACTTCTGTCGACCATGGCAAAGCCATAACATTTCCCTCTGCCTCGTAACTCCCACTCTGTGGTGCCAATTCTGTTCTAAGTGAAGTGCAATTAATTATATCCATTTCCCATTCCAAAATTAGCATCCAAAGTGTAATGTTATTTATGAACCTATTTTAAAGGTTTCATTTAAGTCCTCGGTAGGGAGTTACTGTTCTGTCAATAATTTGGAAGGGCTTGCCTAGCCACCATTAGAAATAGTCGCAAATGAGTTGGAGTCGGATTTTTGGAGATAAAAGCAAAGCGGTTCACAAGTGTTTACATTTTTATATGCCGAACAAAATTGGAACCAGATAATCCGGCCTCTGAACTTTGCTGCCAATAAATTATTCGAAATGTAGCTGCTGCTGTGAAAGCCCAGTTTGGAAGATAACAGAAACATTTTCTGCGTAGAGGATTGTTGAAACAGATCAGTTATCAGAAAAAAAGCTACTTGCTCAATCTATTTGGAAACATAGTCAGTGTAAATATATGTAGAATAGGGAAGGCTTAATATTTTCAGGCAGATTGAAGAACATGACAAACTTTTGACTAACTTTTTTACCATAATAAACAAGTGATTTGAATATTATGTGCCTTTCTTCTCGTGCATATGACTGTATGATAAAGATAAACTAATGTCAATAACAAAATGTGATTCACAAAAAGAAATGTACAGAAACTAAAAACACTCACCAAGTACCCAGTTCTTTTCATGTTGAAGAGCAGTCATAACTTCAGGAATACTGCTTCTGTGTAGGATAAAGGAGTCCTGTGCAGATCCTGGGAACTTTGCATTGCACTGTGTGATGATGAGGTCAGCAGTGCAAGTCATGTGAACATTGATGGAGTCGTACAGCTTTTGATTCCTGAACATCTGTTCTTGAGCACTACGTAACACAATGCGAATATATGTACAATCCATGGCTCCAACAATGTTTGGAAACCCTGCTGTACTATAAAATGCACTCTTCACTTTGGTTAGTTCACTTTCAGTTTTAGGGAAGATGATGAAACACTGCATATGTTTCAACACTGCTCTGAGTACTTGCTGCAATATTTTACTGAAGATAGACAGAGATTCCAGAAGCCATGGCAACAATTCCTTGAAAAGTACCAGTTGTAAAGAAGTGCAACACTGACAACAATCTAACCAGTGGTGGTACAGCAGTTCTAATATTACTATTGGCTCTAAATCACACTCTATGAGGTCAAATATGAATAATATTGTGTGAGAATCAAGTCGGTACTTTTTTTTAAATTTGTTCATCTGACATTGCAAAAAGATCCACTCTACATCTGTAGATGCACCACTTGTACTTTCTTCTAGTTTGTAGTGCATCATGGTATGCCACATCCTGCCGGAGGCCAACAGTAGATTGAAGAGTCACTTGTCTCTGTAAAAGCTGCTCCTATTACTGCCATTTTGATAAACATGTATATTCTATGATAAAATAGACAAATGACAAGGAAATATTTAGTTTCCCCAGAAGTAATTACCACAATCCTTGTCAGTGAAGAAAAAAAGAAGTTGCTAATGCCAGCTTCTCCCTGGAGGAAAATACTTCCAAAAACAACACTAGAAAACTGTAGGTAAGGGGGATCAAAATGAATTCCATATTAAGTCATTTGGGGGTAAAAATGAACAGGAGAGCGGATGTGGCCTTACGGACAGGGCTGCCAACTTTGGCCTGATTTGAGCCTCGCCATCGGTTCAGCATCCTATGATTTGGGCAAATCACTTAGGGCCTGATTATGAGGTCGGTCGGAGACAGACATCTCTACAGTTTCGGAACCACCTGACCTCAGATCGGCGGTCCAAAACTGCAATTACGATGCAACTGATACTACCATTTCTCTATGGGAGCTTGTGCGGTGGTCAGAAACCGGCTGCAGCACAAGCTGCCATAGAGAAATGGGATTTACAGGGGGGCACCCGGCCCACAACCGGAGGCCGCATAAGGAGGGGGCCCTGCTAAATGTCCCCAAACTCGCTTTCCGACAGGATTTCAATGTCAGAAAGCCCAACAGGGAATGCCTATCGGAAATCATAATCCCGATGGCAGAAACGCTGTCTGTTAGAGATTATAATCGGTTTCCGACAGGCTCGGGAGCCAGTCGGATTGACCGTCCGGTTTAAACTCTGACCACCTTCTTTGTAATACGGCAGTCGGAGTTTATAGCTATGGATGTCGGTCGGATGCTTTCCAATGGACATCAAATGAGGCCCCGTGCCTACCAAAAATTAATGTCCTTATGTAACATAACTGGTGCTCATGTACAGCGTTCTAATACCTTCGGGTTGAGTTTGCGCAGTAAATCTACATCAACAAAAAAAAAACATGGAAGGATATCCAGTTTTTTGGAGATGAACTGTCAGTGGAGGAAATGTAATTCATGCCAATATTTTAAGAGAAATGGGTAGGTTAAAGACACTTTTCTAAGGAACAAAACAGCATGCAAATACTGATTTTGGAGGAAATACTTCAGTCTCTATAAATTGATTTTACTCCATATTCAGTCCTGTCAAGTACCACTCATCAGGCGTTAGACTAACGCATTTTAGTGTGGGGCTCCGCATCACCGCACTGAAATGCATTGTCACGCATATGTCTGAGCTGTCACTGAAGCGCTGTCACTGAAGAGCAGCCTCAAACTGTTATATGGACACCAGTGTGCTGCTGGCAGCGTGCAGTGCATGGGCCATGCCATGCAATGCTCCTGCAGGCTTGGGCCTCACAGCGGAGTTAAGGCTGCAGGCAGCAGGCTCACTGCTCCAGTGTTTTTGTTGATTGATTCGCACTGCATGGCTCTCAGGTAACTTGACTTCATGTGGCGGTAGTGCCCAATGGCGACTACCGAGATAGCCAGACCCAGTCAGGTTTTGTGATACATGACGCTGCAGGGGACGTCACGTTCCCTCAGGCTCCCAAAGCGGGGAGTTTAATTGTGATTAGGGCAGCACTGCAGTCATGGCTCTCGGCTCCGTTTGCAGAGCCTCAATGAGGCCTGCTGCTCGCACCGGCCTGGGCTGCCGTGTGCTGTCAGCTGTTATATTAAATTCCAAGACCCCAGTGCTCAAAATTCAGTCATAGCCGAGGGAGATGTGCCACACGGAGTCAGTGACCAGGTTGCAGCAGCCGCGTGGGAGAGAGGCCCTGTACACATATCACAGATACCATCGCCAACAATGGCTCTGAAGGTTAATTTTAAATTAGTGCTTTTGAGGGGTGCAAATGTGCTGTCTGAGTTACGTTCATGCAGAATGTTATGGCTTGACAAACATGATTTTGTTCATCCTAAAATGGTATTTCGCATTTTCGGCTGTATATCACAGTAGGAAATACTCCCCATGTTTCATTTTTAGCCACAATGGTTGTAAAGTTTCATTACCTTTGTAGCATATCTGCACCCCACCCTGTGGTGCTCTGTTTTCGGAAAAGACTTTTGCATTTAGAAAACGAAAAGTTAGTGTTACAATCTGTTTCTTAAAACGCGGTTTGACAAATTAACGCATTTTAGCCAGACCTACATTTCGCATAATTTCAAGCGATTTTTTACCTAGGGCTTTATTTAAAAACAATGGCATGTTAACTTATTCCAAGATTAATGCATACATGTATTGTGCAACATCCCTTGCAGTAGCGCTGTATCATAGGCAATCTTATGCAAAGCTCCCAAAAATATCACTGGCTCCCTCAGACCTGTAACTCTTTTAGAATCACTGTTCGGAATGTAACTGACTCTCTTTAACACTCAGCTTGTCTTTCTTTCGCCAACATAATGGACACGCACTCCCTTCTGCCGCAGCACTCATTGTTTTCTTCAGTTGATATTGTTACTCGCTGCATACTAGCCATTTAACAGACGCTAGACTGAGTGACAAAAACCCGCTATCTAGCCTTTCTGGTATGAACCTGCCGCACTCTCGGTCCGAGGTTTGACAATTGTTTATTGAAATTATTCCTTTGGGTATAAATTAGACCACTATTACAAAAATAGTTGAGTGCATAAAATGACACATAAACAATGTGTTGCTTTTCAAAACTATACCCTGGATGTAATAAGGACTATTCCAGATGATATTGTAGCATAGGTATATATTTATTCCAAGCAGGTACAAGGAACAGGTAATCATGTAACCAGGTCCAACATCTAACTGACTGTACACTATTCTAGAATACATAACATCAGTGAGGCATCATGGAACACTTACCAAATGATGTAACATAGAACTCCTATAGTAACTAAGGAGACAATGATGCAGGTATGCCACATCTCTCTTCTTTATATGACAACTTTTTTTTTTGTCCTACCCATCACACCCTCAGTCAGCCGGTCGGGCCGGTCTGACACATCTGCCGGCCTCGCCCTTCAACCCAGCCGTCTAGGCGAGATGGCTGGGTTGAAGGGCGAGGCCGGCAGGTGTGGCTTACTAGCCCAGGGGGGTACTAGGCATGGCTTATCCTTTCAGGCAACCCCGGTCTGTCCTGCTACTACCTCCATCCAGCAGCCAACCAGCCCAGCTGAAAGCGGGGAACCAATCCTCAGACAGCCATTAGCTGGTTGGCCTTGTGCTGGTCGGACCTAGGACGGTTCGCCTGGACAGGGGGGGCGACTTAGCCTTGCAGCCATGCTGTTCTGCCCTGCTGTTCCGCCAAGGTCATCAGCCCAGTCTTCAGCCAAAGCCGGTCTGCACAGCAGCCCAGTCCGGCCTGCAGACCTACGAAAAAAATCACCATTCAGCCGGCCTGCCAGTCAGCCCCCCCGCTGGAAGGGCCGCCCGACAGTCCAACGTGCCAGGCTACTAAAAACGTTATGACATCGCTGTCATATGCGTTATGACATTGCTGTCATATTTCGTTCCGGTACCATCACATTCCATTCCGATACCGTCATCTCGTTTCACCGTGCTTGGAATATCATCGACCCACGAAGTACAATGAAGACATCCCAGCTGACCGCCCTCCCTCTAGGGGAGGCAAGTGATACTACACTTGATCTTAGCCAAAAGGCCGAGAATCGATGACAACTACTGATAATAAAGAAATACATGTTATATAGGTCAGCTAAACAAAAGAAATAGAAATATCATACTAGAAGAATTAATACAAACCCTTTTTTTTACAGTAGAATTCGTGAGTATTTCAACAGTATCAGCCTCGTTTTTATTGCAAAAACAGAACTGTAGAATTGTTCCAACAGTATTAGTTTTTTAAAGTGAATCGTTTTTATGTAATCGGGACCCTTACTCTACAACCGGCAAACGTAGCGTTGAAAGTGAAGTCTTTCTGAGGTTGCTATGCAAAAACGAAGCGTTTCAGTTGTTGTTATGGACGCTTCATAAGATGGCCGCTGCGTGTCTTTGGCGTGGTGACATCATCACGCGTACGTGACGCGGGCACGAATTATCATCAAGGTGATGATGTCGTCGCGCACGCACTGAAACAATCTTCCTCACAACGCGAGTCAACGCGCATTCATCGAATGTCAGCCACAGTCAAATGATGCTTTTCATAGCCGGTAAGAGTTCCCAATCTAATAATGCCGATAGTTTATAAAAAAAAGTCAATGTTTACGCACGAAGCTTCCGGGGAGTTCTTTCTTTCTGAAAACAATTCGACAAGAATGTTAATCTTCCTGTATTTCCCAATACAACACGAACAGGCCAAATCCAGGGTCATAACATTATTCTTCATTAAATGAGCAGCGCGCTCTGCTTGAAATAAAAAATAAGCTGCTCATTAATTCTAAAAGCAAAAATGTTGTCAAGTATATACTTGCTAGTTGAAACCAAGTTGAAAATCTGGAGTAGTAAGGGCTAGATGATGTTCCTCAAGTAATCTTTTTAGAAGAATTCAATCCCAGCTTGTCGCCATTGTAATAAGGACTATTCCAGATGATATTGTAGCATAAGTATATATTTATTCCAAGCAGGTACAAGGAACAGGTAATCATGTAACCAGGTCCAACAGCTAACTGACTGTACACAATTCTAGAATACATAACATCAGTGATGCATCATGGAACACTTACCAAATGATTTTTTAAGATCTTTATTATGCAGTATGCGGTTATCGTACAATTCACAATCCACAGCTCTACAAAGACCGTGTAAGCAGATATTAGTTTGCTAGGTTCTGAGCAGGATGACACAGCCATTCAGCCGACAACCCGGGGGTCCGGCGGCGAGTTCCATGTGCTTAGTTAGTATAACCATCTGTTGACTAATGACGTTAATGGCAGATCTCATGGTTTTACATTTTATCCCCAAGATTCGTGTCGCAATGGTCACCCAGCATTTGCCTCATGAATGTATCCCTCCCAAGCCCCAAAGGTCGTGTATCAGTCAGCTGCGGATAATCGAAAAAGGGGGAGGGGAATCAATTATGTATGCGTTCCCAATGCTGAGGCAGTGCGGCTGCTCTTGTACTGGTGATGTGTGTATTAGTATAGCTCACTGAGGCACAGGAGTGCGCAGATGTAGTCAGCAGGGTTAGTCCGCAGCCATGTTGGGTAGGGTGCAGAGTACTGAGCGGTAGAGTGTCAGTGAGTTCTCCCAGTTACAGCACTGGGAGGACGCTAGGGACATGACAGCGTCCAATAAGCAGTGTGTATTATCCACGTGTAACACGTTTGTGGCCATATGTCCATATGGACCTCCTGTGGTATGTGAATAGAGTCACGTCTCCGCAATTCGCAGGCGGCATGAGGTCTCGAGAGATTGTCTCTTGTTTGTAACGTGTCTTCTCTTGTGTCCTCACTTAAAACAAGGAAATAGGGTCTAGTCCGGGGACTTGACCAGTAAACAAACTGTTCCCTATGCCCATATAGTGGCTGGGAAAACTGGGGGTTGGGAGAGTGTGAGAGGCAGGGGAGGGGGGAAATAGGGGGGAGATCGTTGCAGGTTCCGGTGTGGGGCATCTATTGTAAGGTGGGGTCCAGCGAGGCTACATGCAATGTATGGGGACAGTCGAGGAGGGGGGGTGGAGGGAGGGGTGCAAGTCCCCTGTCTCATTCAAGAACATATGGGCAACAACTGCATTGCAGGGTCAGGGCGTAAGCCGGCGGTGTGCGGGGCGGCGGCGCAGGCCATCTATGTGATAAATTGTGTCCTGCTGGCGGACAGGCGGGCGGGGGGGGGGGGGGGGGAAGGGTGGTGTCGGCTTTCCTTTTAGTGTTAATGTCTGTTGTCGTCGCAGGCATGCCAGGGCCAAGGTGTCGGCGCGCATTCAGTGTCCCAGAGGCGTCCTACGCGTGGTGGGGAGGCAGTAGCATCCCCACCCAGGGCCGCGTGTCTCTGACCAGTGCGCAGTGAGTGGGCGGGGGGGGGGGGGGGGGGGAGGGGGCGTAGGCCCGCATCTACCCTCGGTATCAGTCAGTGTTACTACGGCTATGTTGCCTGTTGTCTCATTGGATTCCCCGTTCCTGGCAGGCGTGGTGGAATGTCTTTAGGAGGTCGTTCCAAAGCTGGGCGATGGGGAATTTGCGAAGTCCCGCTGTTTCTTCCCGAAGAAGAACCGTGCCCTCCGCTCGCGCCCAGTTAGTGAAAGAAGCGCGCCAATGTCGAACATGGGGGGAGGTCGCTGCCTTCCAGTGCTTGGTGATCAGGCGCTTAGCCGTTATAAGGCCCATGTCCCAGAAGCGGGTCCGCACTTTGGTGAGCTTCGTGCGCTTATACAACCCTAAGATGCATGCCTCCCACGTGTGTGGCAGTTGCTCGTCAGCACTGCGTGTGAGGAGCGTCACGACCTCGCTCCAGTATGCGCTCACTTCAGGGCAATGCCACAGCATATGTAAGAGGTCAGCTCCAGCCAGAGAGCAGCGCGGGCAGGCAGCGTCTGTGGTGGCAAAGAATCTATTTATCTTGTCAGGTGTTAGGTAAGCGCGGTGTAGAATATAGAATTGTATGATCTTAAAGCGGGGGCTGCGTGGGATATATGTCGGTCCGGCTAATATCATTGCCCATTCCTTGTCGGTCCAGGCCCGCCCCCTGTCTGCCGCCCACCCATCACGCAACCGCAGCACAGGTGGCTGCGAGTGCGCCAGCAGAGCCTGCGCCAGCCAGTGGATGATGTGCGAGCCAGTCCCCATAATATGGAGGTACTGTATAAAGCAGTGCATCGGTAGTTCCTCCGTCACATCTCCCCAGTAGGCAATGAGTGTGCGCAAGAGGGACGCATGCAGCAGGAACTGTCCAGCTGGGAGTTCCGTGGCAGCAGTAAGGTCCTCAAAGGTGAGCAACGCTCCCTCAGCATACAAGTCGCCCAGGGTATCCACCCCTGCTTGCGTCCAACTGGTCAGACAATTCACAGTCAGTGCACCTGTAGGGCTCGGGGTGCCTAGGATGGGCATGGTCGGGGCATATGGTGTCATGGCCCGGGTGAGTTTCAAACAGCGCAGGAAACATTTGCGTGCCACCGCCAAGTACATCTGGGGGGGCGGGGGGTTCGGGATAGCGGGTGGAACAGGGTATTGATTTGCGTTTGCGTCCAGGCAGCCGCGCCCGAGGCAGTATCTTCAAGGTGCTTGCCGCTAAGCCACCCCGACACCCACTGCATCTGTGCCGAGAGGTAGTACAGTTCCATGTTGGGAACCGCCAAGCCTCCTAGTTCCGTTGGCATGTAGAGTTTAGTCCGCGCTACCCTGGGTCGGCCCCTGTTCCAAATGAGGCTTCTCAGCAGGGTCTCCAGGTCTCGAAAAATTTTGGTTGGCACGTAAGTCGGTATATTGGCGAAATAGTACAGGAGTCTGGGCAGTACTATCATTTTGATAAGTGCTATCCGACTTGGAACATTAAGGGGTAAGGTGTTCCAGAACGTTACCTGCGCCCGGATCGAGGCAATGGCTCTTAGGAGGTTTCCCTCCAGGACATCCAGTGGAGCCCGATAGATTCGTATCCCGATACCTGAAAGTGGTGGGATACCACTGTAGCCTGCCGCCACCCAGTTGCACATCACACTCGGGCATATCCGGGTGGAAGGAGTAAGCCCCCGATTTGGACCAGTTGACTCGCAGTCCCGACATCTCCTCAAAAGTTTGGAAGACGCTGGCCAGCGAGTCCGGGATGTCGGTTATATCCCTGACGTACAACAGTAAATCATCTGCGTACAGCGACACTGCGTGGAGACCGTCCGCCAGTGGGATGCCCCAATCGGCCCCTTGTGCCCTAAGTATCGTGGCCAGGGGCTCCATGGCTAGAGAGAACAGCAGAGGCGACAGGGGGCAGCCCTGCCTAGTGCCCCTGCAGACTCGAAGAGCGTCCGAGAGTAGCGTACCCGTGCGCACCCAAACTGTCGGCCTGCCATAAAGCAAATCCACCATAGCCTCGTATCCGCCACCCAATTGGAACTTTTCCAATACCGCTCCCAGGTACGGCCACTCCACCGAGTCAAAAGCTTTTTCCAGGTCCAATATCAAGCACCCAGCTCTAGGCCACCTCAGGGTGGCATACTCCTGCACCCGGAAGAGGCGTCAGATATTGTGGGAGGTGTGGCGCGTTGGGACAAAGCCATTTTGATCTTGGTGCACCAGTCTGGGCACGTAAGGGGCCAATCTCGGAGCTAGAGTGGAGGCCAGTATTTTGTAATCTGTGTTGAGCAGCGCCAGCGGGCGATAAGAGCCCACTTGTGTGCAGTCTTTGTCTGGTTTAGGGATGGAGATCAGGGTCGCCTCATTTAACGTCAGGGGTAAGGCAGCGTCTTCCAAGGCCGCAGCATACATCCTCAGAAGTTCAGGGATGAGTATGGCCGAGCCTGCCTTAGAAAATTCGGCTGGAAGCCCATCCGGGCCCGGGGATTTGCCATTAGACAAGTTAAAAATTGCGTCGCGAACCTCTTCCGGGTCAAGCTGGGCTCCCAGTTCGCCCTGCTGCGCAGCAGTCAGTTGCGGCATCGGCAGGGGGGCAAGGTAGCCAGTAATGTCGGGGCGCGGTAGCCTTGAGCGATACAGTGCAGTATAGTGTGTGGTGAATGCGTCGTGGATCTGGCGTTGGGAGTATAGTAGGCCTCCCCCCTCCACCTGTATCGCCGCCACTGGGGTTGAGCGCGTCTCTTGTGATATCAGCCAGGCCAGTAACTTGCCAGGTCTGTCACTCATGTGGTGCGTCCTCGCCGAGTGTGCTGCGTAGTTAATGTCGCGAAGTCGCTCCATGAGGTTCGCGTGGTCTGCGCGCGCCTTCCGTAGCAAGTCAGCGTTACCCTCAGCGGCCTCCCCCTCCCTCTCGAGTAGAGTAGTTTCTAATCTGGTGATCTCGCTCTCTAGTTGTAGTCTAATGTGGCCCTGTGTCCTCAAGCAGTGGCCCCGGATCACTACCTTGAAGGCGTCCCATTCTACTCGTGGGGAGGACGCCGTGCCTGTGTTGTCCTCAAAATATTGGGCAGCGTGCGTGAGAAGGGATTCGCGAAATTCCGCATCCAGCAGCATCGGCGGTTGCAGTCTCCAGGTGGGGACCGGAGGGTGTGGTCGTTCCCAGGCCATGGTTAGAAAGTGTGGATTGTGGTCAGAGTGCGTGCGGCCCATGTATAATGCGTCCGTCACTAGGGGTAAGAGGTCAGTAGTGGACATGAATCGGTCTAGGCGGACATGTAAGTCGTGGGCGCCTGAATAGTAGGAGTAGATTCGCGTCCCAGGGTTGTGTGACCTCCAAACATCATGGAGGTCCCACTGCTCGGCCCACTCCAGCAGCGCCTTCGTGGCCCCACGTGTCGGAGCGCCAACAGGGGGCGGTGAGGAGCGATCCAGCGCAATATCTAACGTGCAATTGTAATCTCCACCCAGTAGCCAGGGGGTCCCGTGCCAGTATCGTAGAGAGGCGCGCTAAGAAGCCACCTTGGTCAGTGTTTGGAGCGTACAGTGATACCAGCGCCATCTGGTGCCCATCGAGTCTGCCTTGTATCGCAACGAACCTACCCTCCCGATCTATCGTAGTGTCTGTAGTTGTCCAGGGGATCCCAGGGCGGACCCATATCAGTGCGCCGCGGGCATATGAGGAATAGGACGTGGCGTAAATTTGTCCTCGCCATTTGCGGTGCAGTGCCCGGACTTCCGCCTCGTTTAAGTGAGTCTCTTGTAGCAGTGCAATGCCTATCTTGTGTCGCTTCAAGTATGAGTAAATCTGGTAGCGCCGAGCTGGTGTGTGCATCCCCCTGATGTTCCAAGTGCAAATTCGTGTCTCAGTCATTGTGCTGCTGGTAGCATGTCTCCCCCACCCCCCCGCCCCCAAACACCCAAGAAGTGCTTCTCGCTTGGTCCAGAACCACCTCCCCAATACAAAAATGCTCCAAAGTGGCAGCGCTGTGTGTGGTGATCTCCGAGGAAGGAAATGGGTAGGGAAAGGGATGGAAACACGTGGCCTCAACATGGCTACATAACCTAAAATGCCAAAAGGTCGGCTACAAAACATGTTGCCGTCCAAACGCTCGTATGAGCTCGTAAACTATACAGTTCTAAGGGGTGCTCTGTGGCTTAAGCTGTAACAGTACAATTAACAGTATTATCCATAGTGGATGTGGCATCCCTCCCGGGTAGGGCAGGAGGCCATCGCCGTCTGGCGGTCGCCCAGGTCTCATCCTTCCACGGAGCCACAGCGGCCGGCCCAGCATCGAACTGGAAGAGCGGGGCCCCCAGGGGGACGACGAGCTCCTTCCCCAAATAGTCTGGCCGCCTCTGGTCAGCTCGTGTGTAGCTGTCTATCAAGTAACTAGCACTCAACAGTAGGTGACTGGGTCATGTGGACAGAATAAGCACAATACCTGGTAAGGTTTCAGTGTCTCTAGGCGAACCGGATCCAGCAAAGTAGAGCTGCTTAGTCCACCCCACGCAATGGAGGCCTGCATAGTGTCCGCGCAGTTCTGTCATACCCCTCGCGAAGTGGCTGGATTCTGCGTGGGTCTGTTAGCCAAACAAGTCTGCAGTTTGCGGTGTGATGTCCGGGAGGTCTTCGGTGTGCTGGGAGTCTTGTAGGCCATAGATCGCCTCATCGTCACTTGGGAGAGGCGTTGGAGTTGTGTCCGGGGCAGGTGATGGGGCCGGGGAGCTGCTGATTTCCACTACTTTGCGGAGGGCGTCTCGCTGTTCCTGCATCATCTCGCTTGCAGTCGGAGAGTGAGCTGGCGGATCCCTTGTTCTTGGAGGTGTGGGAGCTCATCGTCGGCGGCGCCTCAGAGCCCCACGTGTGCGTTCTGCAGTAGCAGTCCCCTGCGCCCGTCTAGGCACATCCGGCATGTTCTCATCCAGCCAGGCCTCGACCTCATCAGAGTCCGTGAAAAAAATGAGTTTTGTCTTTCGCTACCACCCGTAGCTTGGCCGGGAAGAGAAGCGAATATTTAAGTCCAGCTTGCCGCAATCGCCTTTTCACTTCCAGGAAGGAGTGTCGTTGCCTTTGGACTTGCACAGTATAGTCCGGAAAGAACATCACTGTGGCGTTGTCGATTCTGGTCTCGCCTAGTTTCCTGGCTTCCCGCAAGAACGTGTCGGGGTCTCTGTAGTTAAGGACTCGGAGGATTATTGGTCTGGGGTTCGAGCCAGTGGTTAGGGGTTTCGTGGGCACTCGGTGGGCACGTTCCACTACAAAGTGGGGCGACAGCACTCCCTCCGGTAGTAGTTCTCGGAGCCAGTCCTCCACTCTCTGCGTGGGGTCCATCCCCTCCCATTTCTCCGGAATGCCCACCAAGCGGATATTGTTCCGTCTCGCCCTCCCTTCTGCATCCTCCGCGCGATCCTCCAGGAATTCCACCCTGTTAAGGAGGTCCTGTATGTGTTTGTCCGATTGCGACACCTTTGGTTCCATGAGTGTCACCGCACCTTCCAGCGCAGTGGTGCGCTCTTGCAATTTCTTGTGATCAGCTCTGAGATGAGTTCGATCAATCGCCACACCGTCTATCCTGGTTTCTAGAGAGGTGCGTGTCTGTTGAAGAGATTCCTCCATCCGTTCCATGGCTGCCAGGACAGAGTCCAGTTTCGACGCCACGTGGTCGGCGTCCATTTTGGAAGGTGTCTTCGCCGTTTTCCCCTTCACCGACATGCCCCCCGTTCCGGTGCGCGTTTTCACCCCACCAGACATGGGGCAGGTTGCATGTGTAGGCAGTAGCAGGGGCGATTCTTGCTGTCGGCTGCGAGTTCCGAGGGGGGGGGGGGGGGGGAAGCCCACAGTTCGTGTCCAATGTGCGTCAGGCTGCGTAGGCTAGGAACGTCGGCTTATCAATCCCCCAATGCCACTTGTCTTTGGTCCGGTGCAGAAGCCCCGTGGGTGCACCCACTCCCCCAGTCCCCACACCGTGGTTCTGTGGCGTGTGCTTATCTCAGTTCATAGGAGGACGGGGCGCCAGTCCAGTCTCAGAGAGTGGGAGACCCTCGCCGTTATCCAGCGCCAGTCGGGTCCCACCAGGGCAAGCGATGCGGTTAGGGTGTCTTCCGGGACAATGCTATAGCGGGCATGTGAGAGCTTAGGCAGCCACCATGGGCAGTCGCGTCCTAGCAGCGTCTCTGTGGCTCTCCGCCCGTGGCCTCTTCTACGATGAGGGGGAGAAGGATTCCCCGGCCCAGGTACTCGTTGCGCTGCTGTAAGTGTCTGTTAGCTCCGAGGTCCCCAGCCCCTGTCGCCAGCGCAGGGCAGGACGCAGCGCGGAGGGGCAGGAGGGAGGAGGCCACACCCAACGGGCAGCACCAAACGCCAGCCGGGCATCTCCGGGTCAGTTATTGCCGCTGGGGTGCCCCCCGGGGCAGTGTAGTTGCAGACGTGCGGGGGCCCAGGCAGCCTCCGTGGGCGGGAGTGTCCCGGCAGCCACTCCGCAGCCCTCCGTCGGCAGTCCCTGTAGCAGCGGGGGGGGGGGGGGGGGGGGGAGGGAGGGTACTCACTGCGTCGCCGCGAGGGCCCGCCAGCCCCAGGGCCCTCTGTCCGGGGCGTCGGCGCCGGGCGACATGCAGCAGCGGAGGGGCAGCAGGAAGTAACTAAGGAGACAATGATGCAGGTATGCCACACTGGATAGTGCTTCATATTTTTAAAATTCCAGGGAGTGGCATCCATAGGTGTAAATGGTAGATAGGAGTGTCTTTAAAGCTCCTGTGAACTTTACATTTTCCATCATTCTTTCATTTTGATAGGGAGAGTTCCAGACCATAGCAGTTAAGAGGGGACCTTTTTGCCATCGAAACACTGCAGGTTGTCCACCTTCTGTGTTTATACCAGCGTTTCACCTATCAGGCGTTTCACATTGCTAAATGTGTTGGAGCGTGCTTGCCATTGGTCTGAGGTAGAAAGGCGGAAGTACTGCACATGCAATGTAACGCTGCCCATCCATTTGTTATCTATCCCGTGGCACATTAACGCTCCATTCTTTTCCATCCGCCCCCAGGCAACGCTGTTGTGCGACCCTGTCTTCTGCTTGTGTAGTTCTACTTTTCGGAAGGTGAGGTCATTTTGGTGAGTACGGCGGCCAGGGGGAATAAATCTCAATGCATAATCACCATGGTTGTTATACTGTAGTAAAAAGACAGATATTTTCCAAAAACAACCGCCCCCGTTATCAAAATATAATTAAGCTGCGAAGCTATATTGGTTTTACTACTGTTTTGAGTTGGCAAATGCGTATATATCATTCCAAGATGGCCGCTCCAATCCAAGCGCCAGAAACCCTCGTGCCTCCAGTATTTGCCATGGTTCATATCGAGAGGTGGGTGGCGGTTTCTGGCGGTGGCGGCCATCTTGAAGTAGACTACTTAAAAGTCTCCAGAACCACCACACATCATTCGATTCAGCATGGCCCCGTTTTCGCGTTAGTTGAACATGGTCGCTCTACTCGATTGCCGTTTATTTCGGCGTACTAAAGGCACCAGGCTTGCAACTTATTTCTCATTTTTCAGTGTACTTTTTATTTTGCCGCTCTTCCGATCTTACTAGTATAGTGTTGTATCTATATAGCGCTTTCTATCCTACGAGGGGAAGGTGCGCTGAAGAGTTTACCCCCACAGATGCCCGTGGTGTATGGAGCGGGGAGTAGTTCGAGGAATTATATCAGAAGTGAGGAAGGCAGGCATTCAGGCCCTAGCAGACCGGGAGAGTAGGGTTTATATGGATGTATGGTGCAAACCCATGTCAAAAAGGAATATCATCCTGGAGTCATTCTGGACTCATCTGATGATTACAGTCAGGCTATTCCTGCAATTATCTGGGGAAGTCATCTCAAGCCATCCTGAAGTATGCCTGTAGGACAAAAAATTTAAATGTGATGACGAACCTAGACTCATCACAAAAACTACAGGAGGATGGTGTTCTGATGATTTCTACTGGCAGGGAGTGATTACCTTTTACAACTCCACGAATACTAATTGACAACTTCAGGATGAGGGAGAATTACTCCAGGATGGGTTCTAGCTAATTTAAGGATGACTGTCAATTATTCCTGGATGATCCTATAACCGCTCCAGGATGGAAGTGGATTACTCTGGAATGATCCCATGACAATTTCTGGATGAGTGTGGATTATTCCTGGATGATCCTATGACAGCTTCAGGATGGCTATTGATTACATCAGAATGGCCCCATTATATTTTCAGAATGAGTGTTGATTACTCTAGGATGACGTGGTGAAAGGGAGGCATGTTTTTGTCCTTGATATTTGGATTTAAGCGGGGACTCCAAGACAAGTTCATTTTCATGGTCTGATGCGTCATTTTTAGTTGTGGATTTTTGATGAAGGACACTAGCCATCCCTGCTAAAAGGGCCAGGTTTTCAAGTTTCTGCAAATTCATCCGCGAACTTGCATCACCAGGCTGAGAAGTTGTGCTTTCAGCATGAGCTTTGTTACCAACTCTTATATAATCCAGTCCACTCTGCTTGGCTTTTTTGTCCTTGCCTCTTTTCTCTGCAATTTCTTCCTCTTGTAGTTCGCGTAACACCCTCTTAAGTCTACCAGCGCTTCCCCGATTGCAACAGTCCATTAACATCTGCTTTTTCTCCAGTGCCCTTTGAAGTAACACCTGTTTTAGACCCTCTGTTGTGCCAGAATAGCTTGCAATTATCTCTTGAAAAATATCCTGAATCATTAGACATTGTTTCTTCACTAAAAAAAAAAGCAAGAGAAAAAAATATATTTACATATAAACTTCAAAACAGAAAAGAACACATTGACCACTTGCAATATATCTTCACGCTCTAGCCATAATATATAAATAAAGAGGTATTGATAATAAAGGACAAATGTACAATCTATCCATAACCAAGTAAGTAAGTTTTCCTTAATAGACAGTACACATTGTAAGCCTGAACTTGAACCTCCTGAAAATAGTTTATCCAAAAATAGCTGCCTTATAGTAGTGCCACAAGCTAAACGTTTCAGTCCTTTTCATAAGTGTTACATTTGTCTCTGGAGAGCAATCCAAGGCATATGTGGGGACATGCATGTTCATTTTTACTGTCCATTATTGGATTAATTAATCACAAATGTAGGTTTTACTGAAACAGGTTGGTAATTTGTACCGTTATCCTGCAGTTGCAAACTTATTATAAAGGTTTACTTATTGTGCTTACCGGATGATTGGAACAGAATCATAGCTTTAAAATCTTTCTCTTCGGTGATTGGCCAACCAGCTTCATCTACAAAGAACTTCCCCGGGATTGTCCAAAAGCAGGAAGTCACCATCTTTTCGAACACACACAGAATGATCGCAAGTGAAAAACAGGACGTTGAATGAAGCCATGATTATGTCCTGCTAGATATAAAAATCAGGAATTAGTTTGTGTGTGGTTTAAGTTTCAGAGGTAAAATACAAAGCATATCAAACTGATTAACAGATTTAATTGGAGAAAAGCACCCCAAAAAGTACACTGACCTGGTGCAATTTCTATCTAATATGCCTAGATTGTGGACTACAAAGAAGTGTTTGGGCATGCACTGAAGGCCATTGAGGAAATTACCTAATATCAACTTTATTTTTGGAGAGCCAGAGTGTGTGCTTAGGTCTTGCTGCTCAGGACAAATACTAATAGCAAAGTAGAGGCATTATGAGAGAAATAGAAGAACTATCAATAAGTGAACTTTCACACTGGGGTTTGTGACGGGAAATCAAGTTACCTATCCCCGCAGATGCATAGAGAGTCAGATGCCTGCTACCCTCTGCCCACCGGCACCCCCAACATGAAAGGACAAGCGTTAAAAATGCAATAGGTTTCACCTTTTATTAAGCTAAAGATATTAGCTTTGCTAGTAGTATTGTATGTTAATTGTGCAATATGTAATGGCTTTATAAATGAAACAAAAGGCATTACAATGGCAAATACATAAAGCAAAAGCATTGGCATAGCCAATAGGTCTCCCCTCTGGGACCTTATAAGTGTTTTGCCAGAGGTGTTTGGAAGTTTGGTAAGAGATGCAATTTAACATAAAGGGATCCCATACCTCGTTGACACATGCAGTACCCGCAGTTCAAACGAGAAGAGGGCATGGGGAAACCTCTTATAAGATCTCAATCAATGGGGAAGGCACGCGTTACTGCAACTTGTGCGTGCTTCCACCTTATAAATATTTAACACATGATCCGAGGCAGTTGAATGTGAGAAGGGAGAGAGGGGGAAAGAGAAGGAGAAGGAGAAGGAGAGAGAAGGAGAAGGAGAGAGAAGGAGAAGGAGAAGGAGAGAGAAGGAGAAGGAGAAGGAGAGAGAAGGAGAAGGAGAAGGAGAGAGAAGGAGAAGGAGAGAGAGAGAAGGAGAGAGAGAGAAGGAGAAGGAGAAGGAGAGAGAGAAGGAGAAGGAGGAGAGAGAGAAGGCGAAAGAGAGAGAGCAGGAGAGAGAAGGCGAAAGAGAGAAGGCGAGAAAGAGAGGCGAGAAAGAGAGAGAAGGCGAGAGAGAAGGCGAGAAAGAGAGAGAAGGCGAGAGAGAGCAGGAGAGAGAAGGCGAAAGAGAGAAGGAGAGAGAAGGCGAAGGAGAGAGATGGCGAAAGAGAGAGAAAGAGAGAGAAAGAGAAGGCGAAAGAAAGAGAGGAGAGAGAAGGAGAGAGAGAGAAAGAGAAGGCGAGAGAGAGAGAAAGAGAAGGCGAGAGAGAGAGAAAGAGAGAAAATAGGAAATATTAATGTGATTTATCTCAGGGCTCGATCCCTCTGCCTCAGTACTTTAGCAGTAGGTCAGGTTGTAACTGGATAATATATGCTGGGATCGATAGTGGCAGATGTAACAAGACCGGCTTCATTTTTACAGAGATCTTAGCGGTCAAGGTAAATTAGCGCAAACAGGGAATACGTAATTGGCCCTGTCTCAATAATATATACAAACGAGTTAAAAACATTGCATGCACATGGAACGAAACCAGAATGATAGCCTTTTTTGCAAAAGTAGATATTGCAAGATGTTGGAATGCGTCGGACTACGTTTCCTAAATAGGGCGTAAACCTCAATCGCCACAGGCAACCAGGCCTTTCAATTACACAAATAGCAAACAAAATAAAGAACCAGCATTACAACGGCTAAGTTATTTGAAGCATTTATCCTTATGCTTTGAAACGCATCCATGAAAACTGCCAGTGTTTTAGAAGATGTGCTGCTCTGCACACTACACAGCTTGGGGAACGTGACCAGGATTCAACAAAAGAGCACACATTCATTTAGTAATGAAGGCTCACTACAAGTTGCAAGGACACAAGTAATGCTCAACAATATACAATATTCACATAAATAAATGTGTTTAGCCATCTTTGATTGACAACTTTTCAGTAGATCGAAAACTGTTCCATTTGGTCGAGAATCTTGAATACACGCAGGTGCACTTGGAACCAACATGGGACCTACAATATCCGGGCAGTAATTTATTTTTCCTTACGGCGAAGAACTTACTGTAAAACACATTTTTTAGGCTTTTTGCAATTTTCCACAACTTACACAGGCACGCACTACGTCACACATACACAAAAATACACGTGCTCAAACACAAAAGGTGCATATTAAACAAGCAGGCAGGCGGATACAGACAAACATCAAACACACATAATACACACACATCGCAACGCAGGTATTCATTATAACACGCACGAAGCACACACATGCAGGGAGCTGCGTCTGAATTTGCCCCCTTAATGAAAACTCGTGCTTTCCGAAAAATGAGGAAGCTGGTCTGGGACGGAAATTGAGCAGCTGGGACCGAGAGCGGAGGATCGATGCTGCTCTTTTTTAACAGCTGCAGCACTTACCTGAGTATTCGCTGGGATCGACGAAGGAAGTGGAGTTGGAAAAATAAAGAGACCGATGCCAATCCATCTGTCCCTTTAATGGCCATTGCACTCACGACAGTCTTCGTTCTTGCCGCAGAACAATGACGTCACTTCCGGCGCTCCCGGATGTGCGTAGGCTTTTGCTAGAGGAAGAAAAGGTGAGAGAGCTGCTCTGCATTGAGGATCTGCGGTTCGAGTCCCAGCCAGCCGGCAGACTGATGGTTTACAGTAGGTGATTTTAGCATTGTGTTCGAGGCAACTGCTTTTTAAAAATGTATTTTAGTATTGTGATGGAGTGAATTCGGCAGTCACCATGACGACAACGCTTGTTTTCCTTTGCAAGACCAGAGCAGGTCTGTCCGCAGTTGTTTAAAGAATCTAACAATCGGATTCCACTAAACTATCAGTGTTTATGGAAATACTCTATGAAGGAAGTGCAGCCTGGGCAGAAAGTATCATATCACAGCAGCGCCTCCCGGCATTCCGCATTCATAAAAAGTTTGGGGGTTTGTAGGGCTTTTGGATTTTAGGGCGTACATGGTCATTTTAGGGTTGAGGGTGGGTTTGTGTTTTGGGGGGGCAGGTGTAATTTAAGGGTTTAGAGCATGTTTAGGTTTGGGGTGCGAGGGTTAATTTTAGGGTTTAGGGTATGTTTGGGTTTTAGGGTACAAGGGTTAATATTAGGGTTTAGGGTGTGTTTGTGTTTGGTGTGCAAGGGTTAATTTGGGGGTTCAGGGTGTGTTTGGGTTTTGGGGTGCAAGGGTTAATTTGGGTGTTCAGGTTGTGTTTGGGTTTTGGGGTGCCAGGGTTAGGGTTTAGGGTGTGTTTGGGTTTTAGAGTACAAGGGTTAATATTAGGGTTTAGGGTGTGTTTGGGTTTGGTGTGCAAGGGTTAATTTGGGGGTTCAGGGTGTGTTTGGGTTTTGGGGTGCCAGGGTTAATTTTTAGGGTTTAGGGTGTTTTTGGGTTGCAAGGGTTAATTTGGGGGTTCAGGGTGTGTTTGGGTTTTGGGGTGCCAGGGTTAATTTTAGGGTTTAGGGTGTGTTTGGGTTTGTGGTGCAAGGGTTAATTTGGGGGTTCAGGGTGTGTTTGGGTTTTGGGGTGCCAGGGTTAATTTTAGGGTTTAGGGTGTGTTTGGGTTTTGGGGTGCAAGGGTTAATATTGGGGTTCAGGGTGTGTTTGGGTTTTGGGGTGCAAGGGTTAATTTGGGGGTTCAGGGTGTGTTTGGGTTTTGGGGTGCCAGGGTTAATTTTAGGGTTTAGGGTGTGTTTGGGTTTGGGGTGCAAGGGTTAATTTGGGGGTTCAGGGTGTGTTTGGCTTTTGGGGTGTCAGGGTTAATTTGAGGGTTTAGGGCGTGTTTGGGTTTTGGGGTGCCAGGGTTAATTTTAGGGTTTAGGGTGTGTTTGGGTTTTGGGGTGCAAGGGTTAATTTGGGGGTTCAGGGTGTGTTTGGGTTTTGGGGTGCCAGGGTTAATATTGGGGTTCAGGGTGTGTTTGGGTTTTGGCGTGCACGGGTTAATATTGGGGTTCAGGGTGTGTTTGGGTTGTGGGGCTCCCAGCTGCAGGAGGTCAGACGTTTATCTGCAATTCATTGTGCAATCATCCAACAGTTTGCATTTTTCTGGAAAACTGAAACCAAAGTGGTGGACGTGCTCTTTAAATAGACAAACAATTCTTGTTAAAATCACCAGACGCAAAAACATCTTATTGAAAACACAATAGTACCTTTGAAGTATTCAGATGCTTATTTTCAAATCACCCCAAAGTCATCAGGAACAATGTCATCTTGTAAAGTTATCGGAGAGTCATTTACAAGTCATCCTCAGATCATCAGGAATAATGACACCTTCTGAAGTCAGCAGATACTAATTTTCACGTCCTCCTTAAATCATCATGAATAATGACACCTACTATAGTCATCAGGTACTCCTTTTCAAGTCATCCTTTAATCATCACCAATAATGACACCTACTAGAGTCATCAGATACTAATTTTCAAGTCATCCTCAAATCCTCAGGCTGAGCTTCTGCAGCTTGCTGATGACTTCAAGAGCTTGATGATGTCTGATGACGTGTAAATGACTTCTAAGGTAGTTGGATGATCATCCAATGACTCTGGGATGGCTTCTAAAGTAATCCTGTTTGACCTGGGAAACTAAGCTTCATGAGTAGGGTGACCAGATGACTTCATGTTACCAGAACCCAACCCTCCCGATTCAGGCGTGAGACTACCGATTTCAAGGCTAGTCTCCCGCCTCCCGATTCCTGCAAGCAGAAACCCGATTCCTCGGGGTTTCAGCTGCCAGGGCTTGGTATTGTGTTAACTGCTAATTCTATTCTAGCAGCAATAGTCAGAGTGGCCATGCAGGGGCTCTAGAAGGGGTGAAAAACCAACAAAGTGTCATTAACAAGGGAATGGTCTTTGAAAGACCTGTGAAGTACTGGGGGGGGGGGGCGGCTGTGTGTGTGCACGGAATGCCTGTTTCAGTCTGGGCTGTTACCAGGGGGGAGCGGGGGGGGCGTGGGGGAGGGAGGGGGAGAATGCACTGCCAGTAACCTGCCAGACCAGTGTACAACACTTGCATCACCCTCTCTCTCCCTGCCATTATGATCCATACATCTCAAAGGTAAGAAAACAAGCATTTACAATGCAACGGTTTCGCCTTTGGAAAAGTTTGAGCTATTGGCATTGTAAATGACAAAATTTGTATTTATGTGTTGGTTTTGAAAACAGATAAATGAATGGCATTGTCATTTAAGTTGCCAATAGCTCTAACTTTTCCAAAGGCGAAACCGTTGCATTGTAAAGGGAGAGTTTGTTTGTTTGTTTGCAGAGTTTTATATAGCGCGAACTAGAACCGAACCGAATCAGTTATCAGAGCGCTTTACATAGCACCAGTTACGTTACATGAGGACACACTTTCAAATACAAAACACTACAGGAAGCCTCTGCAGCGCTTCAAGCGCTATGCAGCAGATGTTTTATTTCCACACACGGGGTGTCCTTGACACGGTATTTACCACTATTGACGGGTAAAAGGTGGCGTCCGTTTCATTCTGCGGGAACACGGCCACTGTTCGGTAAACACGGCAGACTATGACACGACGTACGTATGTTCTATATGCACGGATCTGTAAACTAGCCCGCAGTTAACCTCCTCCGCTGCACATGCGTGTAATGTCTTGGGGCTCCCACTGACCCCAGTCCCTGCTGGCGCCGGGACTGCCCTGGCCCCTCACTCGCCCCAGCCATCCGAGCAGAGGCCCCCCTTGCGGACTGGCTTCTGATCTCTGTTGTTGCGGCTAGATTCATGCCCTGCGCCCCGCATCCCGGGAGAAGGGACGGGCACTTTCAGATCTCCTGCCCCTGGAAACCCCCGGGCATAAGATGCGCCCCCTGTCTTTTCTGGCCCACCGGGCGGAAGTGGCTGTAAGAAGCGGCGGTGGGAGCATCGGTAATAAGCAATCTATGCGTAGTAATGAGAGGCGTCGGTAAGAACCAGTTGTAATAAGCCACGTAAGGACAGGCCGTAAGCAGCGGCTCGAGGGGGCACCGATAGGATTGGTTAGTAAGGTGCAGTGCACAGAACCAGCAAAAACAAGTAACAGCGGCAGAAGTGGCATTAAAGAGCACAGTAAATAGAATCGGTAAAAAGTGGCGGTAAAAAGTGGCGGTGAGCAGCGGCAGCAAGAAGCGGAGCAGTGAGCACTGTAAGGCGCTGTACTAAGAAGCGGAGCAGTGAAAGGCGCTGTACTAAGAAGCGGCGGTAATGAGCCGTGTAAGGAGCTGTACTAAGGAGCGGCGGTAATGAGCAGTGTAAGGAGCTGTACTAAGAAGCGGTGGCAGGCAGCAGTGTAAGGCGCTGTACTAAGAAGCGGAGCAGTGTAAGGCGCTGTGCGGAGCAGTGTAAGGCGCTGTACTAAGAAGCGGTGGTAATGCGCCGAGTAAGGAGCTGTACTTAGTGACGGCGAGGAGCAGCAAAAAGCGGTGGCAGTGAGCAGTGTACGGAGCTGTACTAAGTGAGGGTGAGGAGCAGCATCAAGAAGCGGCTGTAATGAGCAGTGTACAGAGCTGTACTTAGTGACGGCGAGGAGCAGCAAGAAGCGGTGGCAGGGAGCAGTGTACGGAGCTGTACTATGTGAAGGTGAGGAGCTGCAGCAAGAAGCGGTGGCAGGGAGCTGTGTTCGGAGCTGTACTAAGTGAGTGAAGGAGCAGCAGCAAGAAGCGGCGGTAATGAGCAGTGTACGGAGCTGTAAGGGGTAGGACGCATCCTATGGAATAGGCTCAGAAGTGTCGGCGGGCGCGGAGCAGCGCCCGGGGGACATTTCTATTGCGCAATCATTTTCATAGTAATAATGCCTTGCACGCAGCCTTGAAAACAACGACCATAACGGAAGGAAACTCTGTCCAAGCCGGCACTGCATCTCTGGCTTCACCTTTCTGCCAGCAGGACTTGCACAACGTTAAATACACAGCGTAGGTGTTTCAAGGGAGAGAGGGAGGGCGAGGACAGGGGAATGAATGGACGGGGGTGGAATGGGAGTGCGTGTAGGGATTCGGGGCGTGTTTTTCGTGCTCTCCCCTTCCCATTGGCTGGAAGGTAAAATTCCAGCCAATGGGAAGAGGAGAGGGCGGTACTTAAAAAAAGACACGGAAACGCCCCCGAATCGCGTTTTCACGGGGAGAAAGTGATTGACGCTGATGTCTTCCAATGGCTAGCCTCCATTTATGGAGCTAGCCAATGAAAGACAGAGGCGGGACTAAGCCCCACACTGTAGAGACATAAGATTTCTCCTGGGCGGAGCTAGGAGCTCCGGCCCCAGGCGAAACCTAAAAACGTGCATTTGCGTTTCAAATGTCCAATCCTGCAGCAGCCACTTCCAAAGCCCATACATGCCAGTAACCCGATTCAAGGCCCCATTCTCCCGATTTTATTTTTAAAATCTCCCTCTTTGCTCTTCTGAAATGTTGGCATGTATGCCGGAACGGTATTACTCCATGTTCTAGTTTTCCTCTACCCAATCCTCCCATTATGAGGTGCTGTGTAAACGAGATAGAATTCACCATACAAGTAAACTTTGAATTTACCCCTTACTAATATGGCCAGCACAGGAACTTCCTAGACTGTGACCCATATAGAGGCGCCTACTATTCACACTTATTGATCACTCTGAACAAACATTAGACCTTGCAGTTTTTTTTTTTTTACTAAAAGGGTAACTGAACAATCTATGTCACTTCCAGGGGGCAGAGGGAAGGACATTTAAGACTGCGGAGATGAAGACTAGAACTCTGAGTCATGAAGATTACTGGTAATTAGGCATCAGTAAAATTGTACTTGAAATTTACCAGTGTAATAGTGTGCAACACCCAGTAAACACTGATCAGCTTTAAATGTAACCATATATAAACCTTGTTATATTTCAGCCAACAGAGATGTACAAACAGTAGACTAAATTTCAGCCATGCCAAGTGTAACGCATTCTGTATATTTTCTTGAACTGTTGTGAGTTCTCAGAATTGTCACGCAAACCAGTGTGACTACTGCTATTGGTGGGGCATTGAGCAGCTTTGCACTTTGTGCAGCAGCTGCACATCGTGTGTGATAATGTTACAAAGTGTAACTACAAAATTAGAAGAGAAAGATATGCTGCCAGTGACAGCTGAGGCTCAGAGGGCAGGTTTTTGAGAGCGACTGTGCACATGGCAAGGGACCATGCTGAGAGTCTGATAATGATAGGGTCTCTGTGAAGGTACGTGTAGCTTGCACGCTCCTGCCTCTGGTCCAATTCTATAAAGTGCCACCATTATGTGAATATGCCATTGAGCCTGCTCATAAGACTACCTTGTACTGTGACAGTTACACTCTGTGAGTAGAACAAGAGCCATCTGAAAGCTGTGCAGTATTTAAGACTACAGGTAAAAATATGCGCATTGCTTTACAGCAAGTTTTTTCAGTGAAATCAGCCATGAAACTCCTTGGGAGTAGCTGCATGCTCTATAAATCTGGTTTGATTTCATTTAATTTCAGAATCTCCTCCACCCAGGGACCTATCTGTTCTGCTAGATGGGTTACCTGGGAACTCTTGAGCTGCCCAGAAGGTTTATATAATACGTTGTGACCTGGTTGTCTGAATGAATGTTAAAAGCCTGATTCTGGAGATTGCGGGCAAGTACTAGAAGGGCTTTTTACATTGCCATGAGCTCCTTACAGTTGAAAAAAGTTTTCTTTCCATCCTTACCTTTGGCTGAATAGTCCCCTAGTGTGGAGTCCTGGCGCATGCTGCTGACATCTGGTTATTACAATAAGAGAATGAGGAGAATCTAAAGGAATTCCCCATGCTACACAAGTTAGGTCCAACCACCTCTGTAGTATAAGGCAAATTGCATGGGAAACAGGAATTTTCATCTCATAATCTTTTGAACTTGGATCCAATGATTCAAATGATTCATCACAGGATAATGTAATCCAGCTCAGGGAACCAGCAGAAGAGCAGCAGCTATACCCTCCTGAACTTTCCAGACTTGCCTCTCATAGGCTTCCTGACACTGTAGAAGTGATCTTAGACGAGACATCAATTTTTCCTGCTTAACGGGGAAGATCTGCTCTGAATAGGGCTCCGTAAAAATTGGAGATACTGGACCCAAAAAATGTGATTTTTCCATGCTTAATATAAATAAATCTGTGCTTCATGAGAATCTCTCAAGCCAGGTGAACTGCTTCCAAACCCTACAAAAAAGAGGAGCAGGTTAGGCAGTCTTCCAAGGAACTACTATAGAAGAAAAACAACCGCCTTAGACGCCCTCTGAACTTTAATACATGCTTATTAGCAAAATTGAAACAAGAAGTAAAAATATTATACGTTCGAGTTCTTCATTGGGCTACATTTCTTTTATATGTTTTCTATAATGCAGCAAGTGGAGGACAGGTTATGTGATCTTTTGCAAAAGTGTAGATAACAGCTAAAAGTTCAAGCTGTTCTCGTGGGAAGAACTGAGAAGACCATAAAGACTTGATATAGTGGTGTATGTGAAAAAGCTGACTTCACTAAACCTGTAATCATTGTTTGCCTCTGCCAACTTGAATATGAGGCTTCGCTTACTCGAGCATCCAGGCTGAATGGGCATTGTACAATATAGAAATGCAAGAAGGCATTATGTTTAAATTATGCATCATTTGCAAAAATGAAAATGCTTTGGTAGTACTTTAAGCAGGTGTACAGACAATTTCATGATCCTACCAATTCCTGGGTATATAGAATACCCACCACAGGTGCAAGCTCTTTGGTAAACACTCTTGGTGCTGAAGCTAGTCTGAATAGAAGCACACAAAACTGGTAATGATTTTGCATGTCAAAGAACCTTCAGTATATCAGGGACAGTAGATGAAATGAGATGTGAAGGTAAGCGTTCATAGAGGACAGAAATACTCCTGGGGGTATTAGAGTATGATGTTCTGAAGGGAGACCATTTTCAACTTCTCATATGAAATGTAGGCATTACATTTTTAACGTCTAAGAATTGGGTGAAAGTCGCGCAAAGGTTTATGGATCAGAAACATAAAAGTATAACATTTTTGGCTCTTCTCTGGTACTATGAACACACCACCCTTGTTGAACAAGTCCTGAATGCCCTTAATTAGTAATTGACATCAAAGAATATAGTCATCAGTTGGGTTTGGTTGAAAAAGTTCTATTGGAATGGCCTGGATGTCGATGGAATACCCTCTTTCGAATATTTGGAGAACACAGAAATATGTCACTGTTGATTTGCAGACATTTGAAACATACAGAAGTATTTCCTACCTCCCAACACCCCTCAATCTGCACACTTGTTCTCATTTAGCCATGATTTTGGAATTGTGGGAGCAGGAGGAGATTTTCAGGCTGGAGATGCTGGGGAACGGGCCACCCTGGCCACATCTCCTTTCACGGATGGGCTGCCTAGATCCCTTAGAGGCTGAGGGCCAAAGTCCAGACGAAAACTAAACCCTTTCCCTCGTGAAGGAGGATTGATTGGGGTTAACAGCTTGCAGTCCTTGGCTGACTTTTTTTTAGAGGGTTTTTCTGGTTCAGAGCCAAAAACATTCACTCCATTAAAGGCTAGGGGCCAGATGTAGGTAATTCTATTTTACCGACTCATAAATACCGAAAGGTTACCGATTCGGTATTTATGAATCGGTAAAATAGAAGCAGGGAGATGTAGGTACATCCAGATGTTTTTTTACCGAATCGGTAAAAATCGGTATTTACCGATTTCGGTAAATATCGACCGGTAATGCCCATTCATTCCTATGGGCTTTGAAGCCCATAGGAATGAATGGGCATTACCGATTCGGTATTTACCGAATCGGTAAATACCGAATGTCACAAGGGTGCAGGGGGTGTCACTTTGACACCCTCTGGCACCCCCAAAAGAGGCTCGGGTGCCATGTGGCAGGCATACCTGCCCTAAGGGCAGGCCTGCCTGTCATATGGCATAGGTGTGCATGCACACATGTGCATGCACACCGGAATCGGTATTTTACCATCAAATTGAATTTGATGGTAACATACCGATTCTGTAAGGCTTGTGGGACTCAGAAGAGTCCCACCTACATCTCAAATTTACCGAATCGGTAAAAATACCGATTCGGTATTTTACAGAATCGGTAAATTTTACCGATCGGTAAATTTACCGATTCTGTAAAATTATTTGCCCTACATCTCAAAATCCAATTACCGGTCGGTAACGGCCGAATTCGGCCGTTACCGACCGGTAATTGGCCACCTACATCTGGCCCTAGATGGCTTAATAAGGCTTGTAGGCAATTGTCCATCTGCCAAGTTACATCCAGATGTGCCATCGAGCTGCAGCTCACAAACTATCAAATGATACATTGGATAGAAATCTAGTCTGCTGTTCCATTAAAGAGAAGCGGGGGAGATACAGTTCTTTCCCTGCTGCATCTCTTCAGCAAAGCCTGAATGCAAATCACATATTAGTGATTGGATGTTATTAGTTGCATAGGTGCCTGACCTTAATTCAAAGTTAGATCTGGTGACGGTACGCTCAATTTTACCAGTTGTAGCAGCTTGTGCATTATCTTCTGAAATAATGCTACCCTGTGAGGATAGGCAGGCCAACAGGGAAGTCAACCTTTACTTTTGTTAGAAATTTCCCCTGAAAGGAAGACCTCCTAGTAAGGACTGTGTGAAAGGAAGGTTTCTCCACGTCAGTCCATTCTCTAGATAAAACCCCTCCGATAGATTTATGAAGAGGAATTCAGACCCTTTACATCTATTTTGGTACTTCATGTGTAGTGGAGAGTTTAAGCAGGGGGCCTGGAGGGAGGCTCAGTAATGAGGAACATGTCTCTCCTCTTGCTGTGTTGTTGGCCATTTGGGAACGGGAGCAACTAGATCTTGTTTTTAATCTCGCCCTGCACGTTTTCAAATGATAGTCATTTATTGAACATATTCCTCTAGCCTCATTGTTTGTGCAAAATTTGGACATGCTTCAAATGAGGCTTAGTGCTGGACGTAAGGGTGTTATAACGAAGCTGAAATTGAGCCCAGCATATATTAGATGTTACTCAGGGGGACACAACCTCCACTGTCACGGGCCACTCAGTAAAATGTGGACTAGTGGGTTAGTGATGGGCCTTGAATCAAGCAGAACTGCATTGCAGTCTGGTTCTCCTACTTGACCGAATTGATTTTTGGCAACTGATTTTCTCCCTGTGCCTTTGTCCCTTTATAAGCCAATATCTGATAACTTCGAAAGAGTCTCGATATCGGAAATGAGCATTAAGGACACGTTCCCAGGAGAGGCCGCCAGCATAATTTTCATTGACATTAATGTGATTCTCTCATAATTACATAGCTGAATGGGGATAGTAAGTGGGAATGAGCTTGGACCTCCATTGTCCCTGATTAATAAAACACCATACAATCCATGAAGTCTCAAGTTCTTACAAAATCGCAGTGAAAAACAATTGGACGGGTTCTGATGAGATTTTAGTGATGCAATGCCCCTAAGGGTTTTTTAACAAGAAAAATCTCTATAATTTGTTTTTAAAGTCCTATCATACAAAGCATCTCTCCCTCTAAATCAGTGACCTATTGTCCTTACAATTGTCTTGGTTTATATCTCAATATGTACTTTTTATCTTTTTAGATATTTCATTGACGAGGTAAAGATGACACTGGATGTGACCTTCTTGGGTACAGGATCAGCATATCCAGGGCCCTCTAGAGGAGCATCTGCCTTAGTTCTAAGGAATGAGGGAGAGTGTTGGCTGTTCGATTGTGGAGAAGGGACTCAGACACAGTTTATGAGAAGCAACCTTAAAGCAGGTCAGTGAAGTCTTCATTACGGTCTCCTTGACCTATCATTTATTTTCACTGGTAATGGTGTTTAGGTCTATTCCTCAATGACTTTAGGTCTTGTGTATATATTTATTAAAATAACCAGTATAGCAATGTTCATTAAATGATTTCCCAGTGATTGTATTTGCTACAGATAAATTAAAACAGAAGAAAATTGGGTGGCATTTTTCCACTGTGCCATTATACAGGGGTTACGTTCACATTATTATGCCATCTATTTTTTAATTGTATTAGCTGTTGCCTAGTGTCACCTATCACCCAAATGGCACCGCAATGTTTTCTTGTTTTGGGCTCTCTTATCGCGCTCTTCTTTATTTTTAGGGAGAATAACTAAAATCTTCATAACGCATCTGCATGGGGACCACATGTTTGGGCTTCCTGGCCTTCTTTGCACAGTTAGCCTCCAGAGCAGTACAGCAACTGAGAAGCAGCCCGTAGATATCTATGGGCCAGTAGGACTACGCAGTTTCATCTGGAGAAGTCTGTATATCTCCCACTCTCAGCTGGTCTTCTCCTACAGAGTACATGAACTGGTTCCTTCTGCAGATCAGTGTCCTTCAGAGGAATTTAAGGACTTGTCACTTCAAAATGGACAGGAAGATTCCTCCCGAGAAGTGCAGGGAAGGACCATTCATATGGATCCTATAGAAAACTGTTACACGTTGATTGATGATGATCAGTTCATCGTCCGGGCTTTTAGACTGTTTCACCGCATCCCTTCCTTTGGATTTGCAGTTGAAGAACGAGCGCGTCCTGGAAAACTGAATGTACAGAAACTTAAGGAACTTGGTAGGTACATGTATTTTTCAATCTATTTTACTCCTTGATGTTTTTAGTCTATTTTTAAAGGATTACGCTAAAAAAAAAAGCAATTTGTTTGCCAAATAGACCTAAGTATAACAAATCGTTCTATAGTTTCTTAGTCTTGATATTTAACAAAACTGCAAATATAAATTCCAGAAGTAATCTTTTGTTAAAGTCATGTCATTTCACTCTGGCTTCACCGAGCTGTCAAAGGCTGCACACAACCCAGCAGTTGAAGTCTGCTTGTCCACGGTTCCAAATAGGTCTGTGTGAATCCACACATCAAAACAGTCACTGCCAAATGCAAGCCCTGATCGCCCAATGACAAAGCCAGCTGCTTTTTTATACTGAGTTTGTGTTGTATGGTTATAATTGTTTCCATTAGCCCATTTTACTTGAATGTAGAAGACTGACATACTGCTTCTCACAAGTTATGGTACAGCATATTACGTACGCACAAAATAAATGCCATTTATTGCAAAATAATGCAGCATGTTGAGCAAGGTGCTTCAAAAATGTTAGTAAAAAGAATGATGCATGTGTTAACATAGAATATATGTATAAATAGAAAAGTAGAAACAATTCTGTTGGACCTAGAGTTGTCAGGTCACCTAGGGTAGCCTGGCCTAGGGTAAGACAGTCACTAAATAGAGGCACATGTGTAAAGGTTGCTCACCACCCAGCAGTAAATAAATGCACAGCCACACAAAAATGACGCTACACCAATCTTTTGTGGAAAAATACGAGTTGTTTTATAAAAAAATTATTTTCTCTTCTTGGTTTCCAATTCCCACTATCATATGTATCAAGTTCACAATATCTCCTTTCTTCTCTATATGTTACATGTAAACCTTTACATTCTCCAACAGATCATGTGCAATAGTATAGTACTTCAATTAACACTGTTTAAACCTCCTTTTGAATTTAGGCTCTTGTCAGATAATTAAATCCTTCCCACAGACATTTAATTTCAGGGAAAACAGACTGGCATAACCATTCCCCAGTTCAGGTTACCGACTTTTTAGGCAATCCCCTTTCCAGTACTAGCTGAGGATGGTTCCATACACCAGTGGCTGAGAGAGAAGGTGCAATTTAACTTACATAGGCTTCTGACACCTCCAACCCCCCCCTAGCAGAAGGAGAATATAAGTTATCTCAGCTGGCTTATCAAGAAACTACTACCCAGCAGGCCCCCTATTCCCCTTTTGAATGCGGGAACCAGCCAGGGATGCACTGTTTCTTGGCTAATAGGCCCGGCAGGATGATGTGCTGCCCAGTCCTCCTTTACCGGTAGGCGTTGGGTTTGTCCTTATTCTCCCTCCCCTCACCCTTCCCAGCTTACTTGGCGGTGAAGTACTTAGTTCTTGGTTACCGGCCGCCCCCTTCCACTTCGGGTGAGTTCTCCGTTGAAGTAAGGGCTTCCCTGCTCCTTCTCCTGTCAGGAGAGCAGGCGCCCTCCTGGGTGTGGCACACGGCGCTCTCGCAGACTGGCAGACGCTCTACAGAGCCGCTCCTCCGGGATCTCCCCTCAGGCTGTCTTCGACGATTTTCCCCGCGGTGGCGCTACCGCGCATGTGCGGGAGAGAAGCGGTCCAGGAGCGGAGTCTGCCCTGTACGTCTGACGCTGGCAGTGGCTCTCCACCGGGCCTGCTCGATCTTAGGCCCCTCCTGTCAGGGAGAACAGTACTGGCTTGGCATATGCGCAGTAGCGCACGACTTCAGGCTCGGCCAGCCCCTTCCTTCTCAGACCAGTCGCGCTGCCACGACAGCGCTATCGATTCCCCAGGTGTCCCGCCCACGGCGGACTCAGAACGAACAACACAGCCACCAGAGCCCCGACTCTCTTCTCCTCGTCCTCACGAGTGGGGAGGTGTATTCGCTGGCTGCACTTTCAGTCACAGGTGAGAGGCCACAGTTTCACGAGGGCAGTAGTCTGCTTCGCCGCCCTAGAGAAGGGGGTTAGAGGTGAAGTCTCTCACTTTTGAGCCCCAATCCTCTATGCTCAGCAAGAACACGCTAACCCTCCATACTGGACAAGAGAAGGCGAAGGGGGAATTCTCACTTCCGTTCCCCACAGCAGGGATCTCCGCAGCTCCACCGTTAACTGGGATTAACCCCTTCACCTGACTTGAGGTAACTCCTTGTCCAGGGTCAGCAGGACGGGACTAACTTGGTTAGGTCAATAGGAATGGGGGGGGGGATCCCAATCAGGAGGCAACCCTTGAAAAGTAGTCTACCCTGTGAGGATCCTACCCCTTCCAGACCTCAGCCTTCACTCTAGCTGTTCCTCTCTGACAAGACAAAATGGCTTCCTGTCCTCTGCCCTTATATAGCCTGTCCTCACAGGGTCCTGTAGGGTCCAGAATGTTCCAGAAGGCTCTAATGTTAACCTATGGGGCATTCTAGGGAATGGCAGTTGTAACAGTTGAAAACCACCATTTTGTATATCTGGGTGAATTCTTGTCAGGAAAAGGCACCTAGGCCCGAGGTGAAAAACTATGAGGGCAAAAGAGCATCTATCCCCCAGGACAACACCTATAAAAATCTAGTGGACACAAAAAGATAGAAAGGGAATGAGGGGCAAAAAGGGGACAAAATAAATAATAAATTGGAGGGACTACCCAAAGGCAGACCGGTCTAACACGCGTCCCCCCCAGCTGAAAGTGGGGAGAGCTACCCAACCCCTTGGGAGTCCTCATCACTAAGGCGGAAATACCTAGAGAGACCGTCTGCATTGGCGTGGTCCACTCCAGGCCGATGTTCCACCCGGAAGTCCATTCCCTGTAGAGAGATGGACCATCTCAACAACTTGGGGTTTTCCCCCTTCATTTGCATCCGCCAACGAAGGGGTCGGTGGTCAGTCTGAACCAGGAAGTGCGAGCCAAACCGATATGGCCGCAACTTCTTCAGAGCCCACACCACCGCAAAAGCCTCCTTCTCAATTGCACTCCACTTCTGTTCCCGGGGAAGCAGTCTCCTGGATAGGAAAACTACAGGCTGATCCAGACCCTCTTCATTAAGTTGCGATAACACTGCCCCAATGCCATGTTCTGATGCATCTGTCTGGACAATGAACTCCTTGGCGAAGTCTGGGGCCCTCAGGACCGGTGCTGCACACATTGCCTGCTTCAATTTTTCAAAGGCTTGCTGACAAGCCTCTGTCCAAACTACCCGTCGAGGTTGTTTCTTTGAGGTAAGCTCTGTGAGGGGTGCTACAATAGTGCCATACCCCTTCACAAAGCGACGGTAGTATCCTGTGAGGCCCAGGAAAGCTCGGACCTCAGTCTGGGTCTTGGGGGGTTCCCAGGCCATGATTGCCTCAATCTTTGCCTGGAGGGGCTGCACTGTTCCCCTACCCACCAAGTGTCCAAGGTACACAACCGACCCCTGCCCAATCTGACATTTGCTGGCTTTGATTGTCAAGCCAGCTTGTTTCAGGGCCTGGAGAACTGCTTGCAAATGGTCCTCCCAACTGCTGCTGAAGACAGCAATGTCATCCAGGTAGGCAGCGGAGAAACCCTCCATTCCGGAGAGGACCTGGTTCACCAGCCGCTGAAATGTGGCAGGGGCGTCCTTGAGCCCAAAGGGCATCACACAAAATTGGTAGTGTCCCTCAGGCGTGGAGAAGGCTGACCTTTCCTTCGCTCCATCTGTCAGGGAGATCTGCCAGTACCCCGAAGTAAGGTCAAAGGTACTTAGATATTGGGCAGCTCCTAGCCGGTCAATTAATTCATCCGCCCTAGGGATCGGATGAGCATCAGTCTTTGTAACTGAGTTCAGTCCCCGGTAATCCACACAGAACCTCAGTTCTGGAGTGGTGCCTGGTGGAGCTGCTTTTGGCACTAGAACCACCGGACTGGACCAGGGGCTGCTGGACGGTTCTATAACTCCTAGCTCCAGCATCTTGGTAACCTCTCCATGGAGGCTAGCCTTCACCTTGTCTGACAGCCGGTAGGTCTTTGACTTCACTGGTGGGCTGTCTCCTGTGTCCACATCATGGGTACACAGGTGGGTCCTTCCCGGGACAAGGGAGAACAACGTAGAGTACTGCTCCAGTATCTGGTGGCAGTCCTCCCGCTGTTCAGGAGTTAGGGATGGGGAGAGAATCACTCCCTCCACCGACCCATCCTTTAACAAGTCTGGGAGAGGTTCGCTTTCCGCTTCCTCTCCTCCATCAGTCACCATCATTAAGATGACCTCGGGCCTCTCATGGTGGGGTTTGAGTCTGTTAGCATGTAGCACCCGTAGGGGCTGTCGAGGGGTCTTAAGGTCCACCAGGTAGGTGGCCTTACCCTTCTTTTCTAACACCTCAAAGGGGCCTGTCCAGCGATCCTGGAGGGCACTTAGCTCTCCAGGCTCCATCACCCACACTTTCTGGCCAGGCTCCAACTCCACCGGGTGAGCGTTGTGGTCATACCACTCCTTCATTACTGCCTGGCTGGCCTCCAAGTTGTCAGAAGCTTGCTTCCACAACTTCGCCATTTGGCTCCTGAAGGCCAGCATGTAGCTCACCACATCCTGGGGGGGTTTCCTGGGAGACTTTTCCCATCCATCCTTCACCAGGCTGAGAGGACCGCGTACAGGGTGCCCATACAGAAGCTCAAAGGGGCTGAAGCCCACTCCCTTCTGTGGCACTTCCCTGTAGGAAAATAGCAAACAGGGTAGGAGGACGTCCCATTTCCTCCGCAGGCTTTCAGGCAGACTTCAGATCATGCCCTTCAAGGTCTTGTTGAACCTTTCTACCAGTCCATTTGACTGGGGGTGATAGGGAGTGGTGAACCGGTAGGTCACCCCACAGTCCTTCCACATTGCCCGCATGTACGCTGACATAAAGTTGGTCCCCCTGTCGGACACAACTTCCTTGGGAAAACCCACTCTGGTAAAGATCCCCATTAGGGCCCTAGCCACCACAGGTGCAGTGACAGTCCTCAGAGGAATTGCCTCTGGGTACCGTGTGGCATGATCCACCAGAACCAGGATAAACCTGTGACCAGCTGTTGTTGGTGGATCCAATGGCCCTACAATGTCGATGCCCACCCTTTCAAAGGGGGTGCTAACGACAGGAAGTGGTTCCAGGGGAGCTTTCAGCTTCACCCCTGTTTTCCCACTGGCTTCGCAGGATACACATGTCCGACAGTAGGTGTTAGACGCCACTTTCATCTGAGGCCAGTGAAAGTGGGGGACAAGCCGAGCAAAGGTCTTGACCTGACCTAAGTGTCCTGCCAAGGGTATTGCATGAGCCAATTCTAGCAGAAAGGCTCGGTACCATTGCGGGACTACCAAGGCCGTGGATGAACCAGGTAAGGGTAACTTGGGTTTACTGTAGAGGAGTCCATCCTCCCAGTAAATGTGGTAGTGTCCCGCAACGTCCCCTGCTGCCTGGGCTTCAGCCTGTCGCCTCAGTCCCTCAAGGGTAGGGCACTCCTTCTGGCCCTTACAGAACTCTTCTCTGGTAGGCCCTCCCTCCACATGCCACTCAGCAGGGATGGGCAGGTCCTTCAGAGAAACTACTCCCCCCCCCCCTCCCCCCCCCCTCCACGGACTCCTGGTCCACCACCGCAGGTATCTCTCAGAGCCTCCCCTCTCTGGCCATTGATGGTGATCCACTGCCCATACTTGGTAGTATTTGGGGGCACCTGGATCTTAGGAACCATCTCCCGTTCTCCCAGGGACACTAAGGTGACACCCGCCCACTCACCCCCCTTATCTAAGGGCAACTCCTCCCCGAGCGCTACACTAGCTACTCCTGGGGCTTTGCCTCCGGTGGGAGGGGGTGGTCTCTTTGGGCATCTGACATCTCCCTTATAATGTCCAACACCACCACACTCAAAACAGTGGACAACCCTTGGCTGCTGGCTCTGGCCAGGATGAGGGTTTCTGGGTGGGTTAGCCTTGGGGGTGAAACCTGTTCCCTTTCCCTGGAAACTGTTTTGGGGACCTTTAGAGAACTCCCGCTTTTTATCTCCCCCCTCCTTCTTCTGAGGGGCACCCTGTCCGGCCTTTTGGGAATCCCCTCCAGTCCCCTTTGAGGACACCCGGGTACTTGCCCAGATGTCCACCTCCCCTGCAAGCTTCCGGGGGTTGGTCAGCTTGCTGTCCACCAGGTGTTGGCGCAACTCGGGAAAGCATTTCTCAAGTAGATGCTCTTTAAGAAAAAGGTCATATAACCCCTCATAGTCCTTCACCTCGCTGCCCTGTACCCAGCCCTCCAATGCCTTCCTTGCATAGTCCAGGAAATCCACCCAGTTTTGGGTGCTTAATTTGTGGCTCCCCCTGAACTTTTGGCGATACTTCTCCGGGGTTAGCCCAAACTTCCTGATCAATGCTAACTTCATGGTGGGGTAGTTGGTCTGTTCCTCCGGTTCTAAGGCTAACAAGGTGTCCCGACCAGTAGGAGGCATATATTTGTACAACCCCCCCCCCCAGTGCTTTTCCTGGATCCCATGGGCTCTTAGGGAGACCTCATAGGCAGCCACTTGGCTATGTCATCCCCCTTACTATAGCTGGCAACTATGTCCTTAGGCAAGTAGGGTCTGGACTCCCTGGTTGGTTCTCTGGTTTCGCTGCCACCATTCGGAGTAGGAGAGGGTCCCCGTTGCAGGGCCTGGAGTTCTAACTCATTTAGTTTGAATTCATGAGCCATCCTCCGCTCTTCCCTCTCCTGTTCTAGCCTGGCCAATTCTAACTTTAATTGTCTTTTCACCCTCCTCTCTGTGAGTTCTGCTTCGGTCAAGCTTCCCCCGGAGACACTACTGCCCCTTCTAGAGTAGGTCATTGGTCCTGGGAGTAGGTTTCCCACCTCTGGATGGAACAATCCCTCTACCCCTATGACCGTGTCCCGGTCCGTCCCCTCATGCTCCTCCTTCTCTTCTCTGTGTGCCTCCACCCAAGCCCTCAAACTGGTCTGGAGTTCCCCCTTCTTGGCACCACGCTTAAAAAACACTCCCATCTTTTGACAAAAGTCCCTAAGCTGGGCTGCAGAGTAAGTTTCCAGTTCTTCCAGTGCAAATTCCATTTTGCTAAAGGCAATTCAAGGTCAAGCACACAAAAAGAATAGAGTTGCAAGGGCAATCTGAAGCTACCTCCACCCCACCACCAGGAATAAATTTGGAAAAAGCAAAAGTAAAAATTAGGAAGTTCGCCAGGAGAAAACTCCAGGTGTAGGTTAGTGGATTACACTTAGTTACTGCAGAGTAGTCGCAACCACAGTTTTCATCCCACCGCTAGACACCAATATGTTGGACCTAGAGTTGTCAGGTCACCTAGGGTAGCCTGGCCTAGGGTAAGACAGTCACTAAATAGAGGCACATGTGTAAAGGTTGCTCACCACCCAGCAGTAAATAAATGCACAGCCACACAAAAATGACGCTACACCAATCTTTTGTGGAAAAATACGAATTGTTTTTATAAAAAAATTATTTTCTCTTCTTGGTTTCCAATTCCCACTATCATATGTATCAAGTTCACAATATCTCCTTTCTTCTCTATACGTTACAGGTAAACCTTTACATTCTCCAACAGATCATGTCCAATAGTATAGTACTTCAATTAACACAGTTTAAACCTCCTTTTGAATTTAGGCTCTTGTCAGATAATTAAATCCTTCCCACAGACATTTCATTTCAGGGAAAACAGACTGGCATAACCATTCCCCAGTTCAGGTTACCGACTTTTTAGGCAATCCCCTTTCCAGTACTAGCTGAGGATGGTTCCATACACCAGTGGCTGAGAGAGAAGGTGCAATTTAACTTACATAGGCTTCTGACACCTCCAACCCCCCCTAGCAGAAGGAGAATATAAGTTATCTCAGCTGGCTTATCAAGAAACTACTACCCAGCAGGCCCCCTATTCCCCTTTTGAATGCGGGAACCAGCCAGGGATGCACTGTTTCTTGGCTAATAGGCCCGGCAGGATGATGTGCTGCCCAGTCCTCCTTTACCGGCAGGCGTTGGGTTTGTCCCGATTCTCCCTCCCCTCACCCTTCCCAGCTTACTTGGCGGTGAAGTACTTAGTTCTTGGTTACCGGCCGCCCCCTTCCACTTCGGGTGAGTTCTCCGTTGAAGTAAGGGCTTCCCTGCTCCTTCTCCTATCAGGAGAGCAGGCGCCCTCCTGGGTGTGGCACACGGCGCTCTCGCAGACTGGCAGACGCTCTACAGAGCCGCTCCTCCGGGATCTCCCCTCAGGCTGTCTTCGACGATTTTCCCCGCGGTGGTGCTACCGCGCATGTGCGGGAGAGAAGCGGTCCAGGAGCGGAGTCTGCCCTGTACGTCTGACGCTGGCAGTGGCTCTCCACCGGGCCTGCTCGATCCTAGGCCCCTCCTGTCAGGGAGAACAGTACTGGCTTGGCATATGCGCAGTAGCGCACGACTTCAGGCTCGGCCAGCCCCTTCCTTCTCAGACCAGTCGCGCTGCCACGACAGCGCTATCGATTCCCCAGGTGTCCCGCCCACGGCGGACTCAGAACGAACAACACAGCCACCAGAGCCCCGACTCTCTTCTCCTCGTCCTCACGAGTGGGGAGGTGTATTCGCTGGCTGCACTTTCAGTCACAGGTGAGAGGCCACAGTTTCACGAGGGCAGTAGTCTGCTTCGCCGCCCTAGAGAAGGGGGTTAGAGGTGAAGTCTCTCACTTTTGAGCCCCAATCCTCTATGCTCAGCAAGAACACGCTAACCCTCCATACTGGACAAGAGAAGGCGAAGGGGGAATTCTCACTTCCGTTCCCCACAGCCGGGATCTCCGCAGCTCCACCGTTAACTGGGATTAACCCCTTCACATGACTTGAGGTAACTCCTTGTCCAGGGTCAGCAGGACGGGACTAACTTGGTTAGGTCAATAGGAATGGGGGGTGGTGATCCCAATCAGGAGGCAACCCTTGAAAAGTAGTCTACCATGTGAGGATCCTACCCCTTCCAGACCTCAGCCTTCACTCTAGCTGTTCCTCTCTGACAAGACAAAATGGCTTCCTGTCCTTTGCCCTTATATAGCCTGTCCTCACAGGGTCCAATAGGGTCCAGAATGTTCCAGAAGGCTCTAATGTTAACCTATGGGGCATTCTAGGGAATGGCAGTTGTAACAGTTGAAAACCACCATTTTGTATATCTGGGTGAATTCTTGTCAGGAAAAGGCACCTAGGCCCGAGGTGAAAAACTATGAGGGCAAAAGAGCATCTATCCCCCAGGACAACACCTATAAAAATCTAGTGGACACAAAAAGATAGAAAAGGAATGAGGGGCAGAAAGGGGACAAAATAAATAATAAATTGGAGGGACTACCCAAAGGCAGACAGGTCTAACAAATTCTTATTGACTTAAAACAAAATTCACAATGTAGGATTCTGAAAGTCACAATCCTACAATTCTAGTTCATTTCCGACTTTTATGGTATTGCAAAGAAGTTCAGGGGTATCCGTAAAATGTATGACAGGTTTGGATTTACATGAGTAGGTCCATTATCAAAAAAAATACCTAGGCAGGTTTTGTACCAGATAAAAAAAAAAATCTGCTTGAGCAAAAATCATGCAGAAATGTGCATTTGCATATGAAACTTTACTTTCTCCATGTGTAAAATTCCTTCCTCAACACTACATCCATTCAAAATGACCCGATTAAACTTGTTTTATAGTAGAGCAATGCCTGGCTGGAATTTACTGACCCTGATCACAGAGCAAAATTGAAAATAAGACTCATTCAAAGTTGAACCGTCAACCTTTTTATTGACACACTGGTTCCCCTTCCAGGCAGCAACCTGTGTACTTGCTGCTGTTGGTACTCTCCTTTTCCCGTTCTAAAAACCTAGAACGTAGATACCACACACCCACTCGTTGACACAACACACCTCCCACCTTCCAGTCAACAACGGATGATCCTAAGAACTATGCCCTGAATGCCTTGCAGACCCTTATCTAAAGAGACTAGGAAGTGTATGTGTATATATATATATATATATATATATATATATATATATATATATATATATATATATATATATATATATATATAGTTTCAACCTGTTTGTAGCAGCATCTGAGGAAGGCTTATCTTGCCGAAATGCATAATGCTATTTGGTCTGAATAAACGGCTCCCAATTGGTTTCCCCGAGTGGCTTCTTTCCTTTCCAACCGAAAAAAGGGGAGAGGAGTTGGCCTAACGGCTAAGGCGCTCGACCTCGGACCTGGGGATCTGGGTTCGAGTCTCGGTAACGACGCCAAAACCTCCTGTGATTCTGGGCAAATCACTTAATCTCCCCGTGCCTAAAAAACATGAAAGTGTGTGTTCTCATGTAAAAACGTAACTTGTGCTATGTAAAGCGCTCTGATACCTGATTCGGTTCGGGTCTAGTTCGCGCTATATAAAACTCCCAAAAAAAAAACGGAGTGGTGTTTTGTTGTGATTCAATTGGTGCACCAGCCAGAGGTGTACAAGAGTCCCTGCTCTACCAAGTGGCAGGAGAGATGCTGGCACCAGCTTTACAGCTTTTTCTTTTCCCCGAGGTATCGGAACAAGTCCTGCCCGCCCCGAGTTTTGTTTCAGCAATGGACTGCTGCCAGGTGCAGTTCGCGACTGCACGAGAAGCCGCAATCACTGTATTGACGTCTTACAGCCCGGCTATGACTTGCACTGGAGGCTGGAGCGTTAAGGGTGCCTGAGGGCACCATTTGAACCGGGACACTACATGCTCATTACCGCGTCTTTTCCATGACTAGTGATTCCTTCTCCACGTTGCACCCACCAGGGAGCGGTGCTTTCTGGGAAGTGTAGTTCGCCTTGGACTGCTTTGGGTGAACAAACATGTGATCTGAGGAAGGAACTTACCGTCCAATGATGACAAGGCAGGACATTTTTGTCTCTTGCTGAGGATGGGGACAAGAAAAGCCAGTATCTAAAAAAACAAACAAACAGAAAGGGCAATTTACAACATATAGTCCGCCTACCTTGCAATCTGGAACAAGTCCCATTTTTAGGTCGAGCCTAGGCAGCGCACGCGCTGTCTCCAAACATGCTGTAATCTGCTTTAGAGGTTCGACCATGCCCATAACTTTTGATTGGTTCCTTTTTGTGCCGTGCATAAATCAGTGCTTGTAATAGGTGCATCTGTTTTAGTTGTCCTACCTTGTGATGGTCTGTTCCCTCCCATATCGACTGCCCCGATTACATGTGGCCCTCCCCTAATCGGCATTTATGTGGCTTGGTGCACTATTTTCTGTATTCACCTCCCGCTTCCTTGCTGCCTATCTTGCCCTGCAGGCACTGTTATTTGTTCCGCCTGCTGCACTTGGGCTCCGATGGCACAGTCATTTTTTATGCCTTTCAATCTTTTTTTGTTCTGCGCGGCTCCCTCGCCTCTATTTATTTACCTTAACACATTCTGGTTTTTTTTTTGGGCAGCATAGCACACTGCACTTTATCTTTAAGCATGGCGGTGGCTTTTTTGGCTCTACGTGGCTCGCCCACCTTTATTTACTTTGGTGACATGTATGCAGCTGTCGTGCTCACGCTGCTACCAAAAGACAACAATCCTACCACTACTTACTGCCATCCGCCCTCCGTTTCAAACTGCCTGGCAGCGGCAGCCAGCAACTTAAAAAATTCAGACAATGTTTGCACACTGCAGAGGCACGAGCGGTCTCCACACCCAGTGAGCTCTTCATAATGTATTGTCGCCCACTAGCATTGGTTGAGATATTGTACCTACTCCAATCTTAAATCATTTTACACAATACTAGTCCCACCCATGCCGATATTATCTTCTACCGTTGGTTTGGCTGCCTCGAGAACCGGATGATTTGAAATTTGCATCTTAAGCCATGCGTTATAATATAAACAAAAACTGACAATGCTTAATTCATGGACGGTCTTGGAAGAGAGCACCCAGGTGATTTTAACGTTTCAGTGCCCCAACTCATTTGAATTCTGAGTTTGGAGGTTACTTTCAGGCCTCTATTTTTGTCAAGATAGGGGTTATTTATATTAGAATGTTTTAAGACTAATATTAACCATGTAGTTAAAACAAAAACAAAACTGGACGAGTTATTACCCTGAGGTGGACCAAAATGTGGCGGTACATATATATTGTCATAATGTATTGTGTTTGCAGTAAGTAGTACTGTGTTGCTGGCTCAGGTCTCATACTGTAGCAAACTGTTTAAGCTTGGGCAAATTATTTATTTCAAGGTTCCTCCTCCCACTAATCCGACAATACGCAAGCTTTCTGATGCTGGTTTAATGGACAAAATATACACCAAGGCCTATTTCCTATATATGACCCCAGCATGTTTTTTAATTCACACATCCAGGGCTATTTTACAGCAAGTGGTGCATTCTTTATTTGCATTATTACAGTTGAATATTCTCCTGAAGCTGCATTGTGCAGGATCCCAGAGATCAGATTCAAGTTCTAGAATCACCCCGTATAACTTGGCGTCACCACAACATGCGATACAACAATCCTCTTACGCTGCAGGTTTTCTCTCTTGGCCACTGCTAAGCAGCTGTTTTAAAGTTTACAAAGCAGTGGAAATAGCGTGAGTTGGATAGTCTTGTAGGCTATTCAAGGTGTCCTGCCTTGCAGCTCTAATCCTTCCCTTCTTGCTTCACCGATGAGTGCCAAAAAGTGCGACCGGTGGCATCCTGCAGCTGCTCATTGTGAGCAATGGTATAAATTCGCAGAAAATGGACGGTTGACCACCCTACGTCTGAACTCGCAGCTGGGCACTGGGGTGTCCTTGTGTGCAGTGCTGACTTCACCTACCCTGTCCATCAACAACACAGCAACGGTGGGTGCACTAAAGATGAACCTCTCCATCCTTTTGCCTCCTGTCTCCTTCAGTGTGTCTCACACTGTTCTTCTCAGCCCCCTTCAGTGTGCCTCACACTGATCTTCTCACCCCCCCTTCAATGTGCCTCACACTGCTCTTCTCAGTCTCCTTCCATGTGCCTCACACTGCTCTTCTCAATCTCCTTCAGTGTGCCTCATTCTGTTCTTCTCCTTCCTCGCCTTCCTTGTGCCTAACGTTGCTTTTCTCCTCCTCACTCTCCGTCCTTGTGCCTTATGCTGGTCTTTTCCTCACTCTGTCCGTATGCCTCACACAGATTTTCTCATCAATGTACCACCTTGTGCATCAAGCTGCTCTTCATCTCCTCACTCTGTCCTTCCATGTGCCTCACGCCGCGCTTCAACTTTAAGTATAACAGCCGCTCCTTTCTTTTGTTCAGTACAGCACCACCTTAGCACCAGCGCAGCACCACCTCAACATCAGCACAGTACAGTATCAGCGCAGCACTGTACCAACTCAGACTCACCCATCATCACTTGAGCACCAGTGCAGCACCACCACCTCATCATCACTCATCACCACTTGAGTATCATTCAGCATCACCTAAGCATCATCTCTGCACCAGCACACCACCACCTCACCATCACTCAGCCCCACCTCAGTCTGCCCTCAGAATCGGCCTTTTGTTGATTCTCCTCTAGTGTCCGTATGCTACTCGTAATTTAGGTACAATTACCCAACCTCCACACTCCTGTTTTTTTGGTTATATATAAGGTAACAAAAATGCTTATAACACTTTTTTATTTTTACTTTTCAACATGCTGCACAGCAGCCACAATGTTCTACAACATAGCTCAAAGTCATTGGCAAAGCCAATAGCTCTGGCAATACACTTATGAGGTTCCAAAGGCGAGACCTATTGGATATGCCAATGTTTGTTATCTCATAGACTCAGGATACGCCAGAAGAGCAAACCGTTTCTTCCTTATCAAGAAGCAGGGCTCAGGGTTGTTGGGTGTCTCAGTCATAGTGTAACCAGTGTACAATTAGAAAAATCACAAGACCTTTCTTTTCTCATAGTCACGCTCCACTTTCAGTAATTATATATCTTTTGCAGGTTTTTAATCTAGGTATGCACAGCTTTAGATGGGTCTATGACCTCATGTTATCAATGTGTCCAAAAAGTACAATATGAAGTACAGAGGCAGGGTGGGCTTCATATCCACCCCTTTCAGTCATTGTCTTTCATGTGTTTATGATGATTTGTCTTGGATGGCTGTTCATCCTGGCCATTGCTTGTGGAGAAGTGTGGCTCACTGGTTAGAGGAGGCAGACCTGGAAGCAGAGGTCAGCCCGGGACCAGGGTTCAATTCCTGGCTCGGTGGGGTCTTGAGTCCTAAAATGTCCATGGACTCGACAATTCTCGCTCCGGTGCCTACTCAATTCACGGATTCACACTCTGCGACTCTGGGCAATAGCTCGCTTAATCTCCACAACGGCCCCTCACGGCGGGATGCCTGGCTTTCACCTTGCGGATATCCTGCCGGGGTTATCTCACAGGGGAATACCAGGACGGGTTCCCTAAGCAAGCGCTTAGAAACCGCTCGGTGATTTGCGCTATATAAATTCCTGTACATTTACATTGCATTTTTGAGGATGGATACATTGTCCATTTGTGTTTCCCTATGGTTTTAATGATGGGACTATCAAATAATCCTTTTGTTAAACTGCAGATGCACCATGTAGCTTGAGAACCAGTATGTGTTCTCTGATGTATTTACTTTGCTTAAACAACAACATTTTGTTTGCTGTTTGTCTTTTTTTCTTTAGCATGTGCTTGCTGCATTGATTCCTTAGCTTCCCATTAAGACACAGTGCTGTTCACTGATTACCCTTGCATGTTTATTTTTAGGCTGAGCCTGGGCAGCGCGTGTGCTGCTCTGCGAGGCATGCTGTATTGGAATATGGAATAGAAACCCCGCCCACTCTCCAACCATATTTTTCATTGGCTTGTCATTATCCTTAAAAAATGCTGGCTTCTAATTCGTTAATAGGCTTGTTACTCCCTCCTTAGTACCGTCTTGTCTTCATTTGTAACCTCCCATGAGGACTGGCCCTTTTACTTCAGTTGTTACACTGTAAGTCTTTTTAGGTCTCCGCCGAGATCTTATGTCACCGAGCGTGCTTCCCAGGAGACAGCGCCGGCCGCGCGCTTCTCTCAAAAGGATCGGCGCAGGCCACGCGCGCGCGAACGCGCTCGCCGTGTCTGTCTCCTGGGAAGCGCATACATACACAGGCACACTTCCCCCTGCACGCATGCGCACACACAGGAGCGCACATACACGCACGCAGACATACAGAGACCCCTTCGCGCGCACAAACACACACACACACGCTCCCCCGCCACACACACGCTCGCACACACAAGCGCACCGCCCCCGTCCCACTTACCGCCAGTCCGGTGTTCTCCGCGGGGCTCCGCCCGAGGGAGAGCCCCGCGTCACTGTGAATCATGTCCGCCTTCCAGCGCGTGGAAGATCCGAGGCCGGCGGCCGGGGCCAATGGACTCCGAGAACGAGGCTGACGTCACAGCACCCCTCCCCGCCCCCTCCTCCGACGCCGCATCTGTACTACAAGGGGCGCGCAGCTGGTAAGTTTCGGTTTCGCTGCTTTCCTCCGCTGCTATAGATCTCTGGCTATCTCTCGCTGTTTTTCATCTAAACCACAAACGGGATCCGCTTTTTGCTGAGTTTATTTTCTGACCCAGTCTGACGCCTACCAGCGCTTGAATCATTTCAGCCTCCAAAGCTTTTTAAGCTTTTGTGTTTTGACGATGAGGTCGGGTACATCAAGGTTTCTCGGCACTATAGTAGAGATAGCGCATGCGCCCTGAAGTTATTTCACTTACCTCCATGCGTGGGGACGTCGGGCATTGAAAGCTGCGTGATCCTCCGAGCCCACGCCTCGGCGCTCTGGCGGTTCTCTTCTGGGTCCGGAGAGCCCCCGGCACGGAATGTCCGGCATAGCTCCAGCCTCCTCCCCCGACGCCCGACGGGCGGGTAGGTGGTGACAGTGAAGTAGTAGCCAAGAGGGTCGGCTGGAGGGGGGCGAAAGGCCCAGCTTCCCAGGCAGTCTGAGTGCAGTCTGAGTGCCTTAGCTCCTCGAGGACCCCTGGCGTGCCCTGAAGGCGCTGGACGTACAACGCACTGGTGGTCAGGGTGAGGGCGTACTCGACTGGGGGCCCCGGCACCGGCGTGAAACGACCACAAAGAAGGATCTCCGGGGAAGCCCCTGCGCTCCAAGGCTCCAGGTCCATAGCGCCGTGCTCATATGTAGCGCCCAAATGCTGGAGAGTATAGCGCCCAGAACACCTCTTAGAAGCTGGTGAGTATCGCTCCTATCAGACGGGTGCGAATGCCTAAAGAAGTTGTATTGTGTGGTTTCTAATGCTGAAGAGATTCATCGGAGGCTGGAGGCATACACCAGAAATATGGACAGGAAGGGGCTGTTGGGCAGAGTCCCTGGGGTTGAAAATCTTTTGGAGGTTGTGGTGATATAGCTCCTTGAAGCTGGAAGTGTGCAGATCGCCGATGTTCTGGGGATATGGCTCCCCCCGCGCCCCAGAAGCCGGAGGGGACAGCACTAGAAACAGGAGGTCCCGGTGAGAGAGACTCAAGGACGGCGGCACCTGCTCCGGCCGGGAGCTGCGAGGCACTCGGCGGCACACGCACGGAGCAACAGTGGGGGTCCCTAGTAACTCCACGCCCCCTCTGCGAAGCCACGAGTCGCGGCTCCTGCCCGCCAGGGACACCGGGGGCCTTTACAGCACCAGCTGACCGTGGCATCTGTTTTGATTATTATCAGCATTATTTTATTACAGAGGGCGACCTTCGCCCCGGGTTACACTGCAATTCCCTGGGCGGCGCCGGAGGTCTGAGGCCGCGGCTGGCATGCTACCATATTGATATCATTATTTTCATATCACAGATGAGGTGTTTCAAGTCTGACCCGAGCAGCTCCCACGTCGAGTCATGATGTGCATTTATTTTTGCACGTTGTCTCTTTACCCTACTTTCTCATTACAGTGTGTAAAAGTAAGTATTTTTTGGTCCCTGTAATTTTGTTTTTCCGCTCTACAGGTCGGAACGTGTTCCAGAATGCACAAAAAAATCATATGCTTTTTAAAAAAAATAATATTTTATGCTTTTTTATATAGCGCGGACTTTACCCGAAGGTGTCAGAGCGCTTCACAATAAGAACAGTATTGATACACAAACAGAAAATTACTAGTGAGCAAATTACAAACGCAAACGTTAAGTTACATGAGGCAAAAGTGGCAATTGTGAGCAAACAAAATACAAGAGGTAGCAAACGTTACATTACAGGAGGTAAAAGTGATATGTGTGCAGGTTAAAAAAAGCGTACAAAGTACAAGTAGAGGTATAGCACTGCAATAAATGGCAGTACTATACCTACTATACATATAATAAATATGCTCTGCATGACAGGGTGAGCGCTTTACGCCCGCCTGCCCTGGGGCCATCCGCGGACCATGCTCCCCGAATGTTCTGCCAAGGCCTTGCGGCGCGAGGAGAGCCCCCTCCCCCAAAGGCCCCCAAACTCTCACCCCCAAAGACTGTGATTAGAAGGATCTGCCAGTCCCGGTCAGACATGTTTTGGAAAATGTAGCTGCCTTCAAGCGCTGTGGAAGAGCACGCCCCTGCTTCTGTGGAAGCACCTGCTCACACGAGAGTGACAGTTCACAAGAGCCAGTACTCGCTCCTTCTACGCTCTACTACAGTATGTCTTCCGTAGCTCCTGATGTTTTGCATGCTCCTGTAGCCTTTACATTGCACCACGTACCCACGACCACTGGAGTTATGCAGCAAGGGATGCCCACATTATCTGGCAGGGTTGAACTAAATTACGCAGCGCCAAGAGGCCAATTATGTGGCATAATTAAGCACCTGTTGTGATACTTTTAGTTTCTCGTGGTTAGACATGTTAACTTTCTGCACAAAGGGTTCACCCCTCTAGTGGCAGTTTAACAACAAATACAGTAACCAGCAACTGAAAGGTGGCCAGTCAACCCTTGAGAAGGCCTTTCACTTCGAGGCAAAACGTCTTTGGTAACTTTTGACCTGTTCAAGATAGAACACCTTTTTTGGGGTTAAAATCAGCAAATTATGCAACAGATAATAGGTTAGGTGTGAATGCGCTAAATCCATAATTAATTAAAAAAAACAGCAGTCACAGAATTGCATAATTCAGTGGCCTTGCTCATACTCCACCAAAGGGCACTGATGCGAATGGTAGAACAAGTGGCACACTACGTGGGGGGGATGCGTCATTGGGAGGGTGTTGAATTCGTTGTGGTCTTGTAAAGGAAATGTATTGGTATCCGATGCACTGCATAATTTCTTTAAAAAAGTGACGGTGGCCAACATTTACTCCACTGCGCACTACTCCAACCGCCAGTTGCCTCTGTGAACACTGCACATAGCTGAATTGCATCAAACTAGTGATACCGAAGCAAAGATACACAAATTAGTACCGATTCTCATTTCCTCACATACGCCCACGTAATCTGTCGGCTCAGGTGCGCATCTGCAAGATTTTTCCCCTCATCCGCTGTGTTGTGTGAGGGTTCTAGATTGCTACTATGTAAGTGCGTTGAATATTTACACCCATTTACACTAACAAACACATACAACTGCGTACTTCACTTTCTACTCACAGAAACGCACACTTGCCCCCTCAAACAAAACACTCACACACTCTGATCACACCCTTAGTCTAATCTATGGCCACAGCCCAAGCACACTTATATACGTAGCACCACTGCCATACACACACGGACACCATCACTGCCATGCACACACGGACACCATCACTGCCATGCACGCACAGACACCACCACTGCCATGCACGCACAGACACCACCACTGCCATGCACGCACAGGCACCACCACTGCCATGCACGCACAGACACCACCACTGCCATGCACACACGGACACCATCACTGCCATGCACACAGGGAAACCACCACTGCCATGCACGCACAGACACCACCACTGCCATGCACGCACAGGCACCACCACTGCCATGCACGCACAGACACCACCACTGCCATGCACACACGGACACCATCACTGCCATGCACACACAGAAACCACCCCTCCCATACACACACGGACACCACCACTGCCATGCACACACGGACACCATCACTGGAATGCACACACGGACACCACCACTGCCATGCACGCACAGGCACCACCACTGCCATGCACGCACAGGCACCACCACTGCCATGCACGCACAGACACCACTACTGCCATGCACGCACAGACACCACCACTGCCATGCACGCACAGACACCACCACTGCCATGCACGCGGACACCACCATTGCCATACACACACAGAAACCACCCCTCCCATACACACACGGACACCACCCCTCCCATGCACACACGGACACCACCACTGGCATGCACACACAGACACCACCACTGCCATGCACACACAGACACCACCACTGGCATGCACACACAGACACCACCACTGCCATGCACACACGGGCACCAAAAAACAAAAATTATGCAAAGCATTGTCATTTACAATGCCAGTAACTCAAACTTAAATGCTGCGAGACCTATTGCATTGCAAATGCTTGTTTAGTCTGTAAGCACTATTTTCTTTAAATAGTTTCTCCTACTGCAGGCACGACATGCTTTCCTGCAACATTCAGCGCGCCATGCATCTTTTCACTTTCTAAGCAGCGGCAATGGCAGCAGACAATGGCGGCCGCTTCTTTGAATAGGTCTTGCATTTACAAAAGTTTGAGGTATTGGAATTGTAAATGGCAATGCCTTTTATTTATATGTTAATTATAAAAACAGATAAGTAAAAGGCATTGTCATTTACAATGCCAATAGCTTAAACTCTCTCAAATGCAAGACCTATTGTATTGCAAATGTTTGTTTTCATTTTACAGTCATGAGAACATGTTAGATTTACAGCTTTTTTTGTTCACAAACCGAAGACGTGCACTAAGGCTTTCTTACAGAAGCAACACAAGCTTAAATACAGCTGTAGCCGAAGATCAGGGCTACTTGAATTATGAGGTTATGTGGTGTTCTTCCAGGTATTTACCACAATGGCCGTATAATCCACCATCAGATGCGTAGTTTGTACAAAGAAAGTGTATTTCCAGATTGGACAGATCAAAAGTTACTAAGATTAAAAGTGCGACAAGTGGTGTCATGCACTAACAGACCCTTTGTAAATGTTAAGTAGCCACCTTGAAGTTGATGAATGCTATATTCAGGTGTTAACCCTTTCGATGCTGATGACGGAACCGCTCCGTCGTCAGCTGCGGTGGCGCTGTGCTGATGACGGAGTGGTTCCGTCATGGCCCGGCCGCCGCGCCGGATTCCGCGCCTGCGCTGGGCGTTCTATTGAGTGGGTGGGGCCATGACGGAACCGCTCCGTCATGAGCACAGCCCAACCGTGGCTGATGACGGAGCGGTTCCGTCACCAGCATGCGCCCGCCGCGCGGCCGCCACGCCCCCTTAGCGCTGCAGCGGAATAGCCGCCGCAGCGATGCAGTTAAACTGGTACTAGTAATGTGATACTTCCCCCCCCCCCCTCCCCCACAATATTAATAATGTTAACAAAATAATACTGCTACAAACTTTGTTGCATTATGCCACATAATGTGCCTTCTTCTTGTTGCAGAACAAGTCAACCATGCAACATAATTTGGCTTTCCTCTTCCCCATAATTACAGTTGCTATATCCATGATCTTGTTTCATTATGGGACTTACTTTTTAGATAGCTGACCTTCAACAGTCTCCCAGCTATAATTATCATCCTCCCTTTACAAAATACCTACTCTACTGGCTTTCCCACTTCTTGTTTAGAACTTCTTTGTAGTGCATAGAAGCACCATTAGCTGTGTACTAAACATAACTAGCGATGGAATGTTAAAATGTATTGGCACTAAGAAAATTAATTAATTTCATGTTCGAGGCATGTGGGCTGCTAAATTCATATCTTAGCATTAGATCGCCGCCTAGTGTTGGGCTCGGATGATTGCACATTGTTGTCCTGGAAGAGTCTTCGAAGTATCCTGAGATAGGTGGCTCCTCCCCTGGACTACAGTGCGCATGGGCATCGGCTCCATCCCCAGATTGTTTTTTTCCGCCATTGGGTTCGGATGTGGTCTCGACGTCTTACTGTCGGAACCAAGTAAAACTATCTTTTACCGGCCAAAAGGCCTCGATTTTCTTGCGTCGGTATTGTCTGCGCTCGGTCTCGAGTCTTCCGTCTCTTGAAGCCGGAATAAGCGGAGTTTTCTTCGCTTTCTAAACTTTGAGGCCTTCTCATCGCGACACGACAGCAAGCCTTTACGGACATGGAGCGGAGCCCGTTCAAGTACTGCCCGCTCTGTGGGTCCAAGTACCCACACATCGATCTACACCCTGTGTGTAACAAGTGCCTTTCACCGGACCACGACGACGGGAAGTGCAAGGCTTGTGCACAGTTCCGCTCCAAGAAAACTCTCAAGCTTCGGCGCGCGGTGCGCTTGGAAGCTAGGCAAGCGGCCCCAGATCCGGAGAACATCTTCGGCGACCAGGAAGAAGAGGTCCAGGGTCACCTTCTACAAATCTCCCCGTCACAGGCGGAGGTCGAGGCGGATCCGGGAGACGACGACGGAGTCGCGGGTCAGGTCCTCGAATACGTCGAAGAGGTAGGAGACGACGATGAGATTTATGGGGCCGCGGCGGACAGCTCTGCGGACGAGCTCTGCCCCGAAAGTTTCGAGGATACCGACCGGGACACGGGATCGCCTGTCGGCCTTACCCTGGACCCGTTGCCGCAAGCCACAGCCCCGCCTTCGGGCCCGGCTACGGACTCACTTGCTGGGCGCGATGTTTCGAAACCGAAACTGAAACCGTCGGGGTCGTCAACACCTAAAATGGCCGACCCGAAATCGAAACTGAAACCAAAGGACTCGAGTGTCCCTAAGATGGCTGCCGTGCCTGTGAGGAAGTCGGTGCCCGTCACCCCGTCGGCTCCGTCGACCTCCGGTCCGCAGAAGCCGAGGAAGTCTATCGATTCCGATGCTCCGAAATCGAAGCCGACGCCCGAGGAAGGGGCCCCCAAGAAAGATGGTCGGCACGGATCAGCGGCTCCGACGCCGTCCAAGCCCGCCAAGGTCGGCTCCAAAGAGGCTACGCCCAAGAAGTCTGCGCCCCGGCCTCAAGATTCGGAGGAGCCGAAGAAGGTTTCCGCGCCCAAACCGCACAAGGCCCGCGAGGACGTCGGATCCGAGGGACCGCTCAAAGCATCCTTGTCGGCGACGAAACCCACTGGCAGTGTACCGTCCCCCATTGCGGAGTCACTGCAGAGAATCAGGGAGAAAGCCTTTGCTCCATCGGCTCCGATGCCATCACCGCAGACGCAAAAGGACGCTCCGGCTAAGCCTTCTGGAAAACTCCTTTTTCTCTTGCCACCTAAGGAGGCGCCGAAAGCGTTTTCGACGAAATCGGCTCCGAAACAGGGTTCCTCGCTGCCTGACCCTCTTCCACGTCGTGTACTCGAATCGGAAGACGATTCAGAGCATTTCATCGATGCTGCCACTGGCAAGCTGACACTCTATAAACGGAAGATCACTTCGGAGCCGGTGGAACCCTACGTCATCCCGTTGAAGAAGAAGAGGGTGCCCCTTGACGCCTTAGGCCTCACGGAACCGATTCAGCCTCCTCCTAGACGGAGCCCTACTCCCTCCCCAGAACACTCTGTGGGTGAGGAAGATGATGAGGATGAACAGTACAATTTCCCCATCGATGAACCTGATGTCCAACCAGATTCATACGACGACACTGGTGACCAGAACACCCAAGGTGCGGGCCAAGACCCGCAGACCTTTAATCCACGTGCATCCCCGACTGAGGACTCAGCAGGATTTCATGCACTAATTGAACGGGCGGCGGCCAATCATGATGTGGACATGCATGCCGACCCGGTTGAGGAAGACTTCCTTTTTGACACCTTTGCCATATCTGAAAGGACAGTAAAGACACTTCCTATGCTGAAAGGTGTTCTCAAACATGCTGGAGACATTTTTAAGGAGCCTACGAGGGCTAGAGTGGTCAACCCTCGCATTGAAAAGAAGTACAGGCCTGCTCCTGCGGACCCCGTCTACATCCGGGGACAATTGCCACTGGACTCTCTTGTGGTTGCCAATGCCAGGAAACGTGCCAACTCCCAGACAACGGGTGAAGCTCCTCCCCCGGATAAAGAGTCCAAAGTGCTTGAGGCAGGAGGCAAGAGAGTGGCTGCACAGGCGGCTAACTTTTGGCGCATCGCAAATACACAGGCGCTCCTGGCGCGTTATGATAGGGCGCACTACGACACCCTAGAACAGGTTATACAACACCTGCCCCCACAGTTCCAAGAAGGCACCAAGATGCTTATTGAGGAAGGAAAGCTAATATCAAACGCAGCCATCAAGTGTGCACTTGACGCTGCGGACACAGCTGCTAGGGCTATCAACACTAGCGTTATGCTGAGAAGACAAGCCTGGCTCCGCATCTCAGGGTTCAAGCAGGATATTCAGACTACAATCCTGAATCAGCCCGTCAATCCTGATAGTCTGTTTGGTCCGGATGTTGACACCACCCTAGAGAAGATAAAGAAGGACACGGAAACTGCTAAGTCTATGGGGGCCTTGCAGTCCCAACAGTTTCGTGGCAGCAATTTTCGTCGCTCAGGTGCACGTGGAGTCACCAGAGGACAGATGGGTCAACAATCCCAGTTCTCCAAAGGTGGGGCGCAATCCTCGTTCACTAAGCAGAACAAGGGAGGTTATAGGAATAACAGCAACAGAGGTCGCGGCAGAGGAAACAACAGCTCCCGCACCTCGACTCCAAGCAAACAGTGACTTTCTGTCACTGCCCCCCGACCACCTAACACCTGTCGGGGGGAGACTGCAGCAGTTCCTGCCCGTCTGGAGAAACATCACCACAGACAGGTGGGTGTGTCAACTGATCCAAAATGGTTATTGCCTAGAGCTGAAATCCACTCCACCCAACATCCCACCGAGGCAAAGGCCTATGTCCGCAGAGCATTTGCACTTATTGCAGCAGGAAGTAGTGGCGATGCTGCAAAAAGGCGCAATCGAGCTCGTGCCGGTGGGGGAGGAAGGCACAGGGGTATACTCCCTGTACTTCCTTATTCCAAAGAAGGACGGTTCTCTCAGGCCCATTCTCGATCTACGTCCCCTCAACCTGTACATACTGTCAGAGCATTTCCATATGCTTACACTGCAGCAGATTCTTCCCTTGCTAAACCAGGGAGACTTCTTAGCGACCTTAGATCTCAAGGATGCTTATTTCCACATTCCACTACACCCGTCTCACAGGAAATACCTAAGATTCACTATTCAAGGCAGGCACTACCAGTTCAAGGTCCTACCCTTCGGAGTCACTACGGCCCCGAGGGTGTTCACCAAGTGTCTAGCGACAGTGGCGGCGCACCTCAGGAGGCAGAATATCCATGTCTACCCCTACCTAGACGACTGGCTCGTACAAGCCAAGTCAGAGCAACAGTGCGCCGCAGACATGTCGACTACAATTCACCTTCTTCACGATCTGGGTTTCTCCCTAAATTACCCAAAATCCCATCTTCAGCCGGCACATGTCCGGCAGTTCCTGGGTGCTACGATCAACACCCTGACAGCCATGGCTCAGCCAAACCAAGTCAGAATCGACAGCATTCAGTCACTGATCCAACGATTCCGACCGAGACACTCCCTGCCAGCGAGAGTGTTCATGCAGTTGATAGGCATGATGGCCTCCTGCATCTTCATAGTCCCTCACGCACGGTTACATATGCGCCCGCTCCAGGAGTGCTTAGCGAATCAGTGGACACAGGCTCGTGGGCAATTGACAGACCTAGTGTTGGTTACCAGTCGGGCATACGACTCTCTGCATTGGTGGACTCCACACAACCTTTGCAAGGGCCGACTGTTCCAAGAGCCCGTGCCGCAGATTGTCCTGACGACGGACGCATCCCTCCAGGGATGGGGAGCACATGTGCTCACTTACACGGTGCAGGGACTATGGACGACGCAGCAACAGAAGATGCACATCAACTATCTGGAACTGATGGCAATCTTCATGGCGCTCAAGTCCTTCATTGTACATCTGAGCAACAAGGTCGTGCTAGTCCGGACGGACAACATGACCGCGATGTACTACATTCAGAAACAGGGGGGCACCCACTCGCCACAGCTGTCTCATCTAGCTCAGAGCATGTGGAAGTGGGCCATTCAGAGGAACATTTTCCTCATGGCAGAACACCTCCCGGGCAAGGACAATCAGATGGCGGATCTGCTCAGCAGATACAGCCATCAGATGCACGAGTGGGAGATACACTCTTCTGTTCTCCACCCGTACTTCCAGCAGTGGGGTCATCCGGAGATAGACCTGTTCGCAACAAAGGAGAACGCAAAATGCCGACTCTTTGCCGCCAGGTTCCCTCACCCACAGTCGCAGGGGAATGCGATATGGATGAACTGGTCAGGCAAATTTGCATACGCTTTTCCGCCAGCCCCTCTAATACCGCTGGTCGCAAGAAAGCTAAGGCAGCACTCCATGACTCTCGTCCTGGTTGCTCCAACGTGGGCACGTCAGGCTTGGTACACCACGTTCCTCGAACTCTCAGTGGTGCCGCATCAAAGACTGCGCCTCACACCCAGTCTTTTGACGCAGAACCATGGAGACATTCAGCATCCAGATCCACGACAGCTCAACCTGGCGATCTGGCTCCTGAAGTCCTAGAGTTTGGATACCTTAACCTACCTCCAGAATGCATGAGTATCATCAAGGAGGCGAGGAAACCTACTACTAGAGCATGCTATGCTGCTAAGTGGAAGCGTTTTGTCATCTATTGTACGTCCAATGACATCAACCCGCTAGATGCATCTATTCCCAACATCATCTGCTATCTGTTACATCTCTACAAGTGCAATCTGGCGTACACTTCCATTCGGATACATCTCTCAGCCATAGCGGCTTATCTTCAGAACAGGCAGCACCTCTCTGTCTTCAGAGTGCCCGCCATTAAAGCCTTCCTTGAAGGTCTGAAGAGAGTCATTCCCCCAAGAACTCCACCAGCTCCGGTGTGGAACCTCAACGTCGTTCTCACCAGACTGATGGGGCCACCATTTGAGCCACTGCACTCGTGTGAGCTCCAATTCCTTACGTGGAAAGTGGCCTTTCTGATAGCTATTACGTCTCTGAGGCGTGTCAGTGAGTTGCAAGCGCTCACCATACAAGAGCCGTTCATTCAAATTCACCCGAATAGGGTAGTGCTACGCACTAACCCTAAATTCCTCCCTAAGGTGGTGTCACAGTTTCATCTTAACCAAACTATCGACTTACCAGCATTCTTTCAAAACCCGCAAACGGTGGCGGAAAGAATGCTCCATACCTTAGATGTACGGAGGGCGTTGATGTACTACATAGACAGGACACAACCCTTTAGAAAGACAAAACAACTCTTTGTTGCCTTCGCACCACAACACAAAGGCAACCCAATTTCCAAAGCAGGGATAGCCAGGTGGATTGTTAAGTGCATCCAGATATGTTATCAAAAAGCCAAGCGCACTTTAACAATACCCCCCAGAGCGCACTCCACACGCAAACTGGGGGCATCCATGGCTTTCCTAGGGAACATTCCTTTAGAGGATATTTGCAGAGCAGCCACGTGGGTCACACCACATACCTTCACAAAACACTACTGTGTTGATGTGCATTCCAAGCAGCAAGCAGCTGTAGGACAGGCTGTTCTCAAAACACTTTTTCAGGTTTCTGCAGCTGGCACGGGCAACCGCCGCTGATGGAGGGACTGCTATGTATTCTATGCTAAGATATGAATTTAGCAGCCCACATGCCTCGAACTGAATATGCTACTTACCAGTATGCATCTGTTCTTGGCATGTAGGGCTGCTAACATTCATATCGCCCGCCCTCCTCCCCGGTGCCTGTCGCAGCTGCAGATATACTATTGTATTTATTTCATTAGCATGGACATCCTTTACACTTTCACTCCATCTCCTGCCACAATGGCGAAAAACAATCTGGGGATGGAGCCGATGCCCATGCGCACTGTAGTCCAGGGGAGGAGCCACCTATCTCAGGATACTTCGAAGACTCTTCCAGGACAACAATGTGCAATCATCCGAGCCCAACACTAGGCGGCGATCTAATGCTAAGATATGAATGTTAGCAGCCCTACATGCCAAGAACAGATGCATACTGGTAAGTAGCATATTCATTACAGTATATTGCATTCTAAATATGATTTATTCGCTATTGACTGTAATTCGCCACATATCTGATTTTCACCTTTTTAGCAAGTCCTCAACCCTATCAAAAGCTCAGAACAGGAGATAAATGCATACAGTTTCAAAAAACGTTTCCATCAGTGGAATGCAGACCAATACGGAGCCATTACATCTATTTCTATTTGTGAAATTTTTGCGATGTATTAAAACACTTTTTGCCTTAAACAGTTGAGTATGGTAAACTAAAAGTGTTTTAGTCTTGCCCATATCTGCTGTGTCTGGCGTATTTGATCTACTGGTGAAACAATAGCGAGCAGGGTGCGTTAAAGCAATTTATAGATACTATGTATTTTTGGATTAATAAATGTATACATTTAGTTGTACAACTATAATATGTAAAATTGGAAGCAAATACCTATATATAGAATGTTAGGCGTTATTTAACTCTAATAGATCTGCATATACCGCGGGCACATTGTCAGAAAAATTGGAATTCTTTTAACTGATTTCTCTAGGAAAAATAATTTAATTTAACATTCAGTTCTTTTTGGTTCAGTGTAAATTATTTTAAACAAGATTCATGTTGGTAAGTAGATTTGATTGTCTAACCATGTTATATTTTTAGGTCTCGCCTACTTAGGCTGCGCATGCCTTACCAAGGCCACTGCACGCCTACTGCACTCTGTCACGATGACCTTTAGGGTCTACTACAGCACCTTCAGCATGTAAAATTGCCTCGCACCACCTACGTGTGTAAAGAGCGCATGCACAGACTGATCAAAAAGTGCATGTATTGAATGCATGTGTACGAACGGCTAATGGGCCATGCATTCAAGTATAGAGTACTAGCCACAGCCGAGTGCCCTAATTTCACGGTCCTTGCATGCATGTACAGATACTACAATGTGCACATATATAGACCTGTTCAGATGGCAAAAGCTCCTTATTTACAAGGACGGTGTTTCATTTCTATATGTGATGCATGGACAGACTGGGCTATTGTGTCTGCTTGCTCAAGCTAATTTTCTCCGTACCGATTGCTCATACTTTGCGTATGTTTGATACAGTGCGCAAGTATCCATTACTGTAACTGTTTGTATATGTACAGCTTGCTACTTTATCTTGAACATGCACAGATAACTTTCTCTCTGCTCTTACACTCCTTAGGCTCAGTCTGTACATGTGCGAACTTCTTATACATTGTGCATATACATAGATTGTGTGGCTGTGCACAAACATAGATCTCATGAGCAGCTCTTTTATTAAGGCTTCACCTGTGTTTCGCGTACCCGCTAACCCTACAGGTAGCTAATTTTACATTGCGTGCACATGTACTCTGTGCCCACATGCTACTACGGCTGATTCTGTGAGTCTTAAAAATAAAGGCTGCATGTGCGTATCAAGTCTGTGTACACACAGGTAATATATATATAGTGTAAACTGCAGACATTTCTTCTGCAGTATACAAGTGCCTCAGCTCTGCGTGCCTTGATAGACTTCTTCTCCTGTGCTGTCATGTAGAGTGTATGTTTAATCTGTATATGGTTACAGACCGCTCATATTTGTGCCCCTATATGGATTGTCCTTGCTGTTTGCATTTTACCAGCTCTACATGCCGATCTGTGCCTGCAATCTGCACTCCTTACACCAGATGTCTTCAAACTTTTGTCGGCCGAGCCCCCACATCTAAACCTTTTAAACGTCGAGCCCCCCCACCACCACCTGACAAAAAAGTTCTGGAAGCTGGTACTCTGCATCATTGATGACCATTCCCCCCTGCAGAGCCCAGGGTGAGCGGTGGGTTGAGTGTATAGTGATCAGTGTGAGTACATTGTGATTCCTGTGTGTGCAAGGTGAGTGTGAAAGTGAAGGGCGGGTATGAGGAGTGAGTTGTCTGAATGCAGGGTGCATTTCCAGACACAGCTGGAGTAACTCAGCATGTCCTTGAGACCTGGCATAGGGTTTCAGATATTAGTTAAACTATTGCTTTTATGGCATTATTCAGGGTCCAGGGGTCGAGGGTGGAGGAAATAAATATTGTGCTCATCCTGCAACAAACTCCCAGTCTTGCGATTAGGGTTGCCAGCTCATTATAGTGATGTCCCAGACGGTACAAAAGTAAGCAGTCCACTAAAGCTTATTTTCAGCACTAATCTGTGCATACTTGGAACAGCAAAAATAAATAGAAAACATTTTTAATTGTGTTCTAAGGCTGCCTGAATGATCTATGACTTATAAATAAAAGGAACAAAGTTTGAAACATCACATTACAAATGAATACATACTATTTTATGTATAACCCTATTTAGTGTCAAGACAAGATCTTTGCAGGGTCTTTAAAACACACATGGCTGGCATTTTTATTTTGGTAACCCTACTTTATATTCCCTGTTCATGAAATGCATTCTCACATTAAGGCAGTAAAATGTAAAGATAGGCAGAGTGGGGGCACAGGGGGTACTTGAACCAGAAAACAAACAGCCTCTGTAATCAGTTTACAACGGTATGTAAATATGCACAGCTCCCCCCCTCCCGCCCCCGCATATTGTGGCAGCCCGGACTGAGACATCCTCAAGGGCACACACACACAGTTTTGTAGCTGCCAGCCGCACCTGAGGACTTCACACGTCTTTAAAAGACCATTTACGCATTAAAGAGAGGCTTTGTTGTTTTGTCACCCCTTCTTAGAGCCCCTGCATTTCCACTCCTCATTTGCTGGAAGAATTCGGCTCCCCACCCGAAATCGTTGCACCTCTGGCCTTTAAGACCTGTGACCCCAGACACACTCAGCCGGGCCCCAGGCAGCTGGAGCTGCAGCAGCCTGGCTGAGACACATGGCTCGACTCGCGCCTGGAATCAACAAAAAAAGATGAAGGTGGGGTGAATTGCGCGCCCCCCCCCTGAAGGGATGCTGCGCCCCCCCCCCAGTGGAGCGCGCCCCACAGTTTGAAGACCGCTGCCTTACACTATGGATTATACGCTGAGGCTGCACCTTCTGCAACTGTCTGTAGTGTCCGTGTACACAGTCAAGGCACTGGACGAGGCGCTAGAAGTGGCCTGTCAGCGCGTGTAACAGCCATTCACACTATTGTCGGTGTGAGTACGTGTTGGTCTGCCGTAGATATCTTCTCCTTATTTTTTTTTTCTCTGCAATGGACATGTATATCGCGCGGTGTATACCAGAACACTGAGATACCCGGCCCACTGCCTCTAAAAATGTATGCCTTTTCTCTGTTTGTCATTGCGTGTAAAATGTGCATTGTTTTTGTTATCACTGGTATCTATCTGCTACTCCTTCTGGTTTTGCAAAGGTCTCTTATAAATTAATTTGTGCACAGACTGTGTCCCAGCTGTTGTACGCTTGCATTCCTTTTCGTCTACCAGCTGTACGTGTGCCGATCTATTTGTAGCCATTGGTATTTTTTTTCCCCTGCAACATCGGGATAATTGTTGACTTTTCCACATTGTTAATGCCTACGCATGTCCCGTGTTAGGGTTGCAGGTGAAATGGTAAAAGCATTCTAAACCAATGACAACTGTCCATAAGAAGCTAATGGAGCGCAGGTAATAAATCACAGGGGTTCAATGGGGCTCCATTGCTTAACTCAGTAACGATCGAAGCATCCTCCTTGGAGGCATGAACTGATGAGCCAGCCCCGTGGTACGGCACCCGTCTCTGCCATGGAGGTTGTAGTCTGAGCTCAACAGGCGATGCTCCCCACGGGCCCATCTTACCAGTATGAGAGATCGGTAAACCGAGTTTCAAAACAGAACATGCCACAAACTTTCTCAAAATGGTTAATTCACAGTTGCGCTCTTACTTGGCGACTACAGCGTCCAAGGACTTTGACGAGTCTATATGAATGCGAGTACGGTTTGAGACTGTTCATATTTCAAATTGCCCTTAAATTCATGTTTTGTTTACTTCTATAATTCCGTAGAGCTTTGAAAAGCATTCATCTTGCACGGTGATACCCAAACCATTCTTTTGTTATTTGTGATGTAGAAATGTGATCAAGGGGTCCTGTCTTGTGTTTGAGCCTCTTTTAACACTTTTGTGTAATTGTTACTGTGTAACATTTTCAGTTAAATTGTGACCGTTACCATAGGAATGGTCACAAAACAGGACTGAGATAAAATTTAAAGTTGGCATTGTGGCTTGAATTGCGCTGCATTGTGTTTACCGTTGCCGTGCTGTATTGTTGGTTTGATTAGAGTAGGTGCTCGGAGGGCACACAGACACAAACGTTCATTTCTCTTCTGATCAGCAGATTTTTCTATATCCTTAAAAGTACAATTCAGGCAGTACATACCAAACCTCTCTACTGCTCACTCTCTACTACTCACTCTCTACTACTCACTCTTTACTACTCACTCTTTACTACTCACTCTCTACTACTCATTCTCTACTTACTCTCTACTCACTCTCTACTACTCACTTTCTACTACTCTCTACTCACTCTCTACTTCTCACTCTCTACTACTCTATACTACTCACTCTCTTCTACTCAATCTCTAATACTCTACTACTCTCTCCTACTCACTCTCTATTATTCTACTCACTCTCTACTACTCTCTACTACCCTCTACTTCTCTCTTTCTACTACTCACTCTCTACTGCTCACTCTCTACTGCTCACTCTCTGCTTCTCACTCTCTACTACTCTATACTACTCACTACTACACACTCTCTACTACTCTACTACTCACTCTCTATTACTCTCTACTCCCTCTACTACTCACTCTCTACTACTCACTCTCTACTACTCACTCTCTACTATTCACTCTCTACTACTCACTCTCTACTATGCTCTACTACTTAGTCTCTACTACTATCTACTCACTCTCTACTACTCTTTACTACTCACTTTACTACTACGCTCTACTATTCACTCTCTACTACTCACTCTCTACCTCTCTACTCCCTACCGCTCATAACTACAAATGTATGCATGCATACATATACATTTATGCATACATATGCATGTTATGTACATGAAAGTTTGAAAAACACTAATAAAAGTGAAGCTAAAAAGCCGCCTGATTACAAACAGAACTGTTTAACTTAAACGAGGGCGAAACCTATTGCATTTTCAATGCTTGTTATGCTAGTGTTCTCATTAATTTCACATTCCTGAAAGTAACTTTTCAGGTGCTCTTGAGTGAATATTGCAGATCAGTATCTGTTTCTTTGTCTTGTACGTTTGAGTTTAAGAGAAAAGCGCAGTGTAGGTGTGATTAGGGTGTTTATTTCTAACGTATGGTTCCCCATACTATTTATTATCTACTGGTCCTGGATTATGTTTATTTACTAACAAACTGAAAATCATATTTGATTATACCAAATTCCTCTCCTCTTTCACCTTTTCTACACTTCTGCTCCACAGTACCCATTCAGTGTCTTGGAATGGTTAACATTTGCAGCATCAGCTCACTAAGTTGCAATGTAGTTTATTTCTAAAAGTGAGATTTTTGCAACACGCAGTCTTTTTGAAAAATGTACTAAGCTACATAATCATATGCTTATCAATCTTTTGTGTCTAGGTATTCAGCCTGGACCAATATACGGGAAACTTAAAAACGGAGCCTCTGTGGTTTTAGAAAATGGAGTAACTATTAGACCATTGGATGTTTTAGACGAACCCATTCCTGGAAGAAAGGTGTGTATTTTAGGTGACTGTTCAGGTGTTGTTGGAGACGGCGGAGTGAAACTTTGCAATGGAGCCGATCTGCTGGTTCACGAAGCAACATTGGACGACAGTCAGATGGAGAAAGCAAGAGAGCATGGCCATAGCACACCACGGGTCGCAGCAGAGTTTGCGAAGCTTTGTGGAGTTAAACACTTGGTTCTGACACATTTTAGCCAGAGGTATAAGCCTCCGGACCTGATTGGAGAAGGAGACGACGATGTTACTGAACTGAAAAGACAAGCTGAATTGGTTGTAGATCTTCAAGAAGTGACTTTAGCTGAAGATTTTATGACAATTGTGATTCCTTATAAAAAGCAGAACTAATTTGAATGTAAACTATTTCTAGCGTCTCGAAACCCACTTGAACTGAAATGAGGTTAAGTTGTAGGTTGTGCTTGACATGTTCAATGGCAGCTTTGCATTCTTTCTCATGCAGCACTAGACATACACTTAAAGCGCTCATAGTTCCAATCTGGAGGAGAAGCAGAAAGGCCATTGGTCCATGGCTTGGACTCGGAAGAAACAACAATAAAACCTGTGTTTCGTGTTCCATTCCTAGCTCAAGCAATACCCACTGTTGAGAGCATAACATGCCATATGCCTGCTGCTTCCTGCACGTCAGTGGGTAAATGTACTTTTGCCTGAAAACATATCTGCCCTGTTCCCATGGATTCTTTGTCACTGTTGCATTTTGTAAAATTATGGAGTATCAAAAAACGTAGTGTCAGTGTGTGCAAACATTTGTACAGAAATAATTATTTTCTAGCGAGCATGAGAAATTTGTGTTTGCCATAATTATAGGAAAACAGTACATTAAAAAAAGATTAAGAAAGATGTTTCACCAGCAGATGCATACGAAACTGATTTTAGTTGGCCTCTCGAGAACTGTTTTAGATTTGAAATACAAAAGGACTCTGTTCTTGGGTCTTTTTTTTTTTAAAGCTTAGTTTTAAAACATTTGTATTTGACGAGTAGGCATTGTGTGCCATTATAACCACGCAATGTACAAATTGCTGTTTTTTTAGCATGAAAAAGCATTAAACATTTATGTGTCTGCAATTAAGTGTGATGCATGTATCAAAACATGCAACTTATTTTTTCTTAATGTTAATTTTAAAAATGTAGAGTCCGTTCCACATTTGGTTTCTTTTTGACAAAAGCTGTCTAAGGTAATTCCTTATGTCAGTCTTTTATTCTGTCAATATCATTTTGTGATTGTATTGCACTCTATTTCATAGTATTCCATCATTCTGAGTTCACTTTTCATGTTCGTACATTAAGTGCACTACCTGTCCCTGCAATGACATATTAATTTTATGTTAAATACATTAAAACTTTGGTTTATTCTCTTAAACATAGTTCACTGATGATTGTTTGGTTTGACATTGCTTATGCAGCCCACTAAACAAGATATTAAAGCTCATAAAAATACGCTGTTTTTGCCATTTCATAAAATAAAAATTTGAGGCAGATTCTGTGTGTTCCATGAATAGTAGCTGATGGGAAAGATTGAAAACCTATTTTCTAAAGAACTTGCAGATTGTCATTTTAGAGTGGTCATTAAAAAATGTTTGCCACAGAACTTAAAATATTTAAACACTGCATTATCATTAGCTCTCAGGACATATGTAAGAAAGTGTGTTATTAGTTGTGCAGGATGTGAGGCCTGCACAAGTAATAGGTCCACAATTTCTCCTTAAGGAACCAAGCTCACAATTGTAGCACTTGACTCTCTCAGGGTAGCGAAGCAGAGAAGTCCAAGGACTATTTAGGGTAAGTGGTGTGGGATAATAATCACTATTTGCTGCTATGCAGCAATATGACTCAATAAATAATTATCCAGCCTTTGCAAAAGGAAAACTCCATTTATTACACACACACAGTACTAAATACTATACATTAATTTACAAATATATACATCAGGCAGATAGAAACACATTTGACAATCTGAAATCACATTTCACCCCTAAAATCGCAGTATCTCCCCACTTACACTAGATAGAACATCACCATATATGGGGTATCACTTTAAATAAAGCACGCCTACTGGTCTTGTCACAAGTCACTACATCATTATATAAGGCAAGCCTATTGGCTTTATAAACCGTCATAACATTAATATACATGAGGCGAGCCTAATGGCTTTGTCAAAGGTTCAGCACATTAAAAGACCTAAAAGCACTATCTTTTCATTGCAATGATTAACCATGTTCAAATGCAAACATTATTATCAATTAAGCATTGTAACGTTAGCCAAAAATCAATGTTAGCAACGTATTGTTGATAAAGCATTTAAACTGAACATAACTTGTCTGAGTCTTTCGTTGACACATTTGGGCCACATAACATGGCACCACAGAACCAACCACTTAGCTGTTCCACTCCCAGGCTGTAGAATAAAAGTTCCAACATTATGAATTCACCCAAGCACAGCCTTAAACATGCTAATGGCACCCCTGTGTTCTTGGGGTACCATTGAAGGCAGAAAAGTATGCAAATCGGCCCCTACCAACGAATTATGGGGAACTTCAAACCAGGAGCCGTGTATATAATATGAGCGGCACCCCCGCTGTTTTTGGAAAAATCGAGCCGCCCAGGTTAGTTGCCTCAGCAATACGTTTGTTCCTTTCTTCTTATTTTTTTGGGGGGGGGAGGGGCAGGGGGGTACGCGGTCCCAACTTGAGTTTAGCATTTAATATATGTAATAATGTAGCACAATGATTCCCTATGGCACCACCCATCCTTGCTATTGTGAAAATAGTTTTGGGGGGTATTTCACAGTAAAGACATGTTCAACAATAGTTTCTAAATGTCCTAATTTAAATATTTGCACCCTGCCTTTATGGCCAAAAAGACCTATATAGGAGTGACTTAATAATATTTGAAAGGAAGGCTTAGGGCTGTCAGAAGGGATATATTTTGACAGGTCAAATTTGTAGTTTAAAACTGCCACTGGCAGGTTACCTGTGTGCAGCCTCTCATATGTAGCTTGCACCCATGCAAACAGGCGTGTTCACATGTAACCAACCCAGTTCCCCTTACTCTAGTGGCATCACAGTGGCCTTGCCTTAAATGGCGGATACTGGTGATAAACACTTGCAGTCCAATTTACAATGAAATTACTGGGAGAGACCCACCCACAATAAAGGTCCAAGACAGGGTCATCAAATGGCAAAAAAACCTGGACGTATAAATGGGCAAAACCCATTTGCAGCAACACGGATATTGGAAGACCGGTGGACCCTCGAGGATACAGTAAATGCGTAACTCATTTTTAAAGAAAAGACAGGAAGATGGAAAAGAAATCTGCAGAGTAAAAATGGAAAAGGAAATAGGGAAGGATCCTGAAGACATTGAAGAGGAGGAGACACAACACACCAGGAAACTGTGGGGGAGGAATAGACACTGACACTGGATGCAGAAAGAAACCAGAAAAACAAGCAGATAGTGTGTCCCTAAAGTAATGTATCCCTCTTCAGTGACCACATTAGTTAATCCATTTGCCCAAACATCTCTTTGAAAACTGAAACATGAGAAAGTAGATAATCTCTTGTGCCAGGTTGAAATCTTGTTACCCAAAGGCAGAAAGTGTAACAAAAATATTGTAGTTCTAGTACTTTTCCAGAAGTGGTGCAGATGTTTTGGGCAGCAGTGGAAATCCCAGCTTGCTTTGTGAGAGTTGCCTGTACGTTTACAGTCCTAATTCTCTGGAGAGTACAACCTGCCAAAAAGTCAGGCCAAATTATGTTGTCAGTGGTGGCTTATGTTATGTTAATAATTTCTAATAGAGCGCACGTTCACCGGGAGGTTTCAGGGCGCTGACTCTAACGAATGCCGGATCCAGGCAAGGACTACACGTGTGCCTGTGTGAATAAACACAAGTCGTGGGAAGCTTAGGAGCAGTAAAAGGGGCTAGGCGTACGGCCTGAGAGCAGTCGCTAAGGAAGGATCGAATCCAGCTGTAAGCCGCACCGCGGATGCCGGCCAGTTTGATATGGTCCATTAAGATGGTATGGTCGACCGTGTCAAACGCAGCCAAGAAGTCCAGAAGGATGAGGGCCTGGGGGATTCCCCTGTCAGCATTGCCTCTTGAAGCATCCAGCACTGCGAGAAATACTGTCCCGGTGGAATGGGCAGGGCGAAATCCTGCTTGGTAGTCAGACTGCTCAATAAAGTTAGACAGGCATGTTGTTACGTGAGCTTCAAGGGCCTTGGCCAGATAGGGAAGCAGAGAAATAGGCCTGTAATTGGAGAAGTTCTGGTGGTCCGCACCTGAGTTCTTCAAGAGGGGGACTACAATAGCATCCTTTAACGCTTTGGGGATAAGGATTCATTCATGAAGGCCAAAATGGGAGGGGAAAGGACAGAGAATGCGTCCTTTAAAACATGAGGAGGACAGTTGTCGTTGGCGATCCAGATTTCACCCTGGACAGTAGAGCTTGAAGAGACTGAGCATTAATGAGGGGAAAGTGGTCCAGGGTATAGGGGTTAGGTAATAAAGCAGATTGATCCTCTTTAAGGCAGGTGATGGGAATACTGGTTTTGATATTAGCAATTTTTTCTAGAAAGTATGAATTCAGAGAATCACACAGAGCTCGGGTGGCCGCGGGCTTGGGGAGAATTCTCTCGGCATTGGATAGCTCATTTACTATGGCAAAGATGTCTTTGGATTTATTATTTGACTTTTTTCCGAAAAGTATGAGGCTTTAGCTGAGATGGTAGCTCTCTTATATTCTTTGCGGGCCATCAGGTAGTGACATTTACCTTCCGGAGTATACAAGAGTCTCCATTTCCTCTCTTTTTGATGGAGGTCTAATTTTTTGGCTCTGAGCTCAGGGGAAAACCATCTCTGAGCATCAGAGCGGCGGACAGTTTTAAGTTTCTTGAATGGGACATGCTTATTGCTGGCTGCGAGTAGCCAGGCTGAGATGTTAGCTTCGGCGAGGTCAACATCCGGGACCGCTGCAGGAATGGAGCTAGTTAGACTATCCAGAAAGTCTTGTTTATTGAGAGTGCTCCATTTTCTGATCAAGCCTAACTTGATCGATGGGGGCTTAGTACAAGTGGGGATTGATATGGACAATTTTATACGGTGGTGATTGGACCAGATGCACTGGGAGGTTGTGGGTGTTGAGACCATGAGGTTAGTAGTCCACACCTGTTCCAGGATATGTCCTTTAATATGCGTGGCTGAGGAAATGTGGTGGGTGAAATTTAGGTTGGAAAACAGTTCCGTCAATTCAGTGGCATGGGGTCCACCAGCTACGTCGTTGCACCAGTAAGTAAGGTCCCCTAGCACCAGTATTTTTGCATAGTTCGTGACCAAGTTAGCATGTTGCTCACATAGTGAGAGGGAATAATGGCATATGCTGAGGGGGTCTATATATCAGGACACAAATAAGTGACCCGGCACTGGAGTCCAGTTTGATAACCATGTTATCAGCAGCGGGGAGATTTAAAGGAGACATACAGGTAAATTTGTGATCTTTATGAATAATGGCAGTTACTCCGCCTCCCATTTTCCCTTGGGTCCAGTTGGCGTGTAAGATGTAATAGTTTGGAGGAAGGGCGGCCAGAATGTCAGGGGTATAATCTAGATTTAACCATGTCTCGGTAATAAAAAAGATGTCAGGCGCCTCCGATAATAGGAGTAAGAAGATGCCTAACTGGTGTTTGACGAGAGAGCGGGTGTTGAGGTAGAGTATCCGTAATGTGTTTTTTTTGGCCTGAGGAGGAATCCGAGTCTGACACTGATAGAGAATGGTACGTGGGGGTCCATGGGGTGTACTCTGACTTTGAGCGATACAAGTGTGCTTCAGGTGGGCATAGATGGTGGGACAAAGGGTGTAGTTGGACTGATATAGACTTCTTAGTTCCTGCGAGGAGTATGTGGTGATTAGGGCAGGGGATGTGGCCCGTGGGCCCGGCCGGGCGCAGACGGGCTTGCCTTTGGCGCTCTTCCACGCTATCAGCGGCATTTCTAGTGGTTCCCCGCCTCAAACTCCTCCCCCGTCAGGCGAGATTGGTTGCAGCCTAGGGGTGTGGACAGGAGCGCTCGAGGGAGCCGGCTTTTTACAAAGAGGTATGTTACACACAATTCCACATATCTTAAATGCAATTTTAAAACTAGGGCTTTCCTTTTTTAAAACAAAGAGCAAGCGCACGACAGGCAATGAGGAGGGTAATGGCACAAAGCTAGAGTGTCCGCACCCGTACTACCAGCTGCATTTCTAGTGGTTCCCCGCCTCAGACTCCTCCCCCATCAGGCGAGATTGGTTGCAGCCAAGGGGTGTGGACAGGAGCGCGCGAGGGAGCCTGCTTTTTACAAAGAGGTATGTTGCACACAATTCCAAATATCTCAAATGCAATTTTAAAACTAAAGCTTTCCTTTTTAAAAACAAAGAGCAAGCGCACAACAGGCAATGAGCAGGGTAATGGCACAAACTTTAGTCACCTGTCGAAATGTATGTTCACATTTTGGCATGGTGCATCTTGTATAAGTAAGTTATCCTATCCTGGGTGGTCATGGATAGGTATAGGAAAACAAATGTTTACAAATGGGTTTCCCCATGACGTGCTAATGTAAGCAAAGAGTCGTTCCGCCGGCCAATTGCGTGGAACCTTTGCATGACTCTTGGTAGATATTGTATGCTCTTTCCATAACACTTCATATATCATGGCTGCTCTTTTCAAATTGTGGGGGGAGGTATATAATTCCCATTGGTACAATAGGCCTGGCAGTGGGGAGGAATTAGAGGATTCCGAGCATAATCATTAACCCTCTCGGCGCACCAGTGACACCCCCAAACATAGCAAAATATTTATGGGTTGATCAATGGCTAATCTCGATAGTCTCTCCCCCTTGCATCTGCTCATTCCTTTCTTAAGCCTTGGGTCAAAGAGGAGAGTTGTAAATGAAAATGATGTCTTTCGCTTTTTCTCCCTTCCCTTGAAGAGCATTATTTGCTACCCCTCCTGCTGGCTCTGGTATTCCTATGCACAGCAACCAGACTCACCCACTTTTTCTGACGAATCAGGCAAGATCCTCATTTCACAGTGCTCCTAGTACAAAAGTCGATTTTGGGAAGCACATTACAACAACGTTGGGAGTGAAATGTGCAATTTCGCTAATCCCAAGGGCATATAAAAACCTTTTTATAAGGATTCTCCTTATAAGTACCTGACCCCCCACCCATTGAACACCATGGAGAGACCCTGGGGGTACCTACCATGCCCAAACATTGTAGTTTATTTATTTTTAAGGTCTCCAAACACAAAAGTAAATAAAAAATACTCCTTGTCAAAATTGCAAAAACAAATGTAAGCTATTCAGCTATCAACCAAAACGGGGTCTTGGTAGCTGGGAAGGTACTGCCTTTGAAATTCGATCTGGCAAAGTTTCAGTTCATTATTCCCATTTTACATTGTTTCATTTGGTGTAGATACACATTTTTGTTGGGAATTTGTTTGATAATGGTCTTTAGAACTCTACATTTATTAGATACGGAGAATGGCTCTAGGCTTCTTTGTCCTTTAACAATTTATGCATTCTTTTCCTGAGTTGGCATAATGCAGATTGGAAAATGATGCTGTGTGTGCCTAAGGGGGATGGAATCCTTAAGCTGGTGGAACACGCCTATTGGGTGCAAAGTTTCTCGGACTGTGTACACGATGATGAGCATGTATACTTGTTGCAGGGGAAGAATCATGACTGGACATGTGATGTTGCCAGAGAACGCTATGCTTTAAACTTGGAATTGTTCGCCACCCACCAGAGATGTATGTGGTCAACTCTCCGAGCTCAGTTTATTGTGGACCTGATCTTAGGTTGGGGGGATATGTGGAGAGGGACTGACACACATTGTGGGTAATACTACAGATTGGTAAGGCGGACATTCAAAACCTTCATTAGTTTGCCTCCATTTGATAGGGACAGCACCAAATAAGATCTAGAAGCTACCTCCATGCTAGTACAGACAGGCCCCCACATCTCTTCTCTGATTAGGGTGAGGCGGGGAACCCGGCAGGGATGGCCACTAGACCTGCTACTTTTCTCGCTAGCTATTGAACCCCTAGAAGTGGCAATTCGGATGCGGGCGCAGACTGTGGAATCCCATTGGTAGTTGGCACACACAATTTCATTGTATGCAGATGACCTCCTTTTATACTTTAAGGACGTTCAGTCTGTTCCTCCCTCACTGGCGCACACTCTGGGATATTTTGCAGCTTTGTCAGAATTGAAGGTGAACACAACAAAGTCGTGCCTACACCCTTTTGATAGCACATGCCCAGACCCGGGCTACACTCTCACAAATGCTCGCATAGAATGGCGGTCTGTTACATTTAGGTATTTAAGGGTAAGAATCTTTCTTCAGCACACAGACTTGCTGGACGGCAACCTGGGTAGAGCACTGATATCTATCTGCTCTCAGATATCTTTCTGGGGCGCGCGCTCTCTCTGTCGATAGTGGTTTGTGCGGCTCTGATTAAAATGGTGGTTGTCACGCAGCTCCTATATTACTTTACCAACTTGCCCTTGTATGTGCCACTACACACACAGGGCTCGCACGTTCATCACCGCTTGAACTACGCCACTGGAGGGCGGTTGGGACCCATGATGTAGGAGATTTATATCACGAGGGCGCCTGGCTGACATTTGCCTCACTGGCTGAGGAAGATGGGCTCCACCCAGGTCAGTTCCTATTGCATCATGCGCTCATAGCAGCATTGAGTAAGCACTGGTGAGACATGGCCCAGGAACCCCCAGTGCACTTAACCTGCTCCGTGTTCACGAAGGCCAACGGCCGACGCGAGCACCTCCTTCGGGGTGCTGCCCACGACCGTTGGCCAACGCAGCCCTGCCGACCCATTAGAACGCCCGCACCGCGATGGAACGTCCGCCGCGGTAATCAGCTTAAAGATCCAATACCTTTGCACCATGGGGCCGGGCAGGCACCTCACGAGATGGTTTGCCGCATCCCTCAGACCCACACCGCAATAGCATTGTAACCTCTGAGGCAGAGAAGGGAGGAGGACTTGCATCGTTCATTCACCGACGCTAAATGGACCACTGTGCTAGAAGGTCCTATCTGTGTACCGAGAAACATGTGCTTCTGGTAATACAATACTACATCGTGCAAAGGGCATATCTAACCCCGGACAAAATCAACTGGTACTTTCACCGCACAGACGCCGCCTGTCCACGCTGTCGTTTCACAGATGCGGACTTGAACATGGTGTGGTGCTACCCATGCCTTCCGGAGTACTGGAGAGCGGTTACTGACACCCTGGCTCACTACACGGAATGTGCGGTGCCCCTTCAGATACTTATTCAGTTTTCTCTGGGGGCAAGCAGGAGGGCACTCTTGTCCAATGAGGTGAAGGGCAACCCCCCAGAGCCTGACCACTTCCTCCAAAGTGTGGCAAAATGCTATCCCATAAACCACTATTCTTTCAAAATTCAATATGTTAGAATTTTCAGCACAGGTAAAAGAGCTGGCTAAACACACGCCTAGAATGGCTAATCTCGATAGTCTCTCCCCCTTGCATCTGCTCATTCCTTTCTTAAGCCTTGGGTCAAAGAGGAGAGTTGTAAATGAAAATTATGTCTTTCGCTTTTTCTCCCTTCCCTTGAAGAGCATTATTTACTACCCCTCCTCCTGGCTCTGGTATTCCTATGCACAGCAACCAGACTCACCCACTTTTTCTGACGAATCAGGCAAGATCCTCATTTCACAGTGCTCCTAGTACAAAAGTCGATTTTGGGAAGCACTTTACAACAACGTTGGGAGTGAAATGTGCAATTTCACTAATCCCAAGGGCATATAAAAACCTTTTTATAAGGATTCTCCTTATAAGTACCTGACCCCCCACCCCTTGAACACCATGGGGAGACCCTGGGGGTACCTACCATGCCCAAACATTGTACTTTATTTATTTTTAAGGTCTCCAAACACAAACGTCTAATTTGGGCTTAATTTGCATTTTAAAAGCTGTCCTGCAACACAGGGCTGCTTTTAAACTGACCTCAGGCTCCGGCAGTGCACACATGCAAGTGCAGAAAAGGCTGCTGGCCTCTAAACTGCCCTGCCCTATTTTATACTAGTGACTTAAAGATAGTTTCAATCCCCCTGCCCTTTATGTACTAGGGCCTTATAGGGGAGGTCATGCCAATCACAGGGGTACCCTACCCTAAAGTTTACCCTAGTGTATGTAGGTGTTTTCACTGTATTCTTCATGTGTCTTCAGCATAGCACTGGCCATGGTTAGGCAGAGCCCAGGGTCAGTCAGATTCAGTTACCACCAGTAGCAGTCAGCAGAAAGTTGGGGGGGTGCCCAGGGCACGGGATGGCTTTGCAACAAAAAGTACCATGGGTGCCTTAGAACAGAGTGTTATATATGAGGAGATTCCCTTTGAGGAAAGGAGGGTAAGAGAAGAAGTAGTTGAAGAATCAACTAGAGGGGGGTAATGATTTAGGGCAAAATAGGATACATTATATACAAACACACATAGAGCTGACTCATGCAACTTCCATTCAAAGGTTTAAAGTTAGAAGCAGTTTTAGGCCCCACAAACCTAGGCCTCTACCCGAGAAATAGCAGGCCCCAAAAGACAATGGGTTTAGCTGAACTAATCTGGTCACACAGTTCATTGAAATGTAAGGAAGTAGCCTGCAAGGTTAGGAAATAGCTTGTTGTTAACAAGTTGAGCTACTGCATGAAGCGTAGATCTTCTCTTCCTCCAAACTCAGGAAACTAGTAGTGTTTAAGCATAGAAACTACAAAATTAGGTTACCATACTTCCCATCTGCTAGAGAGATGGGGCAAAATGTGCCAATCATGTTAAAGTCTATTTCCTTTGTAATCATGTTGCTTATGCATGCAAACATAGATTAAGTTTGTACACAGGATGGACTGGTCCACGTGCGAGCTTTGCCACTGTTCATAATAATATGAATGTCCGCTTCTTTTGAAAACCACGTCACACTCATGATGTTTAGGTCTGATGGATGAAACTACATGCAAAATGTCAGATAAGATTGGCCAATCAGCGCTGAGCAGGACCTAACCACGCGCTGTGCAGTTAAATTAAGATATCTTTGCTCCCCTTAGATTCCAAGAACCAAAACCCAGAGCGGGGTTTCCACACTCATCACGTGAGGCTGGGCCCACCTACACACGCTTCTGTTTCTGAGAAATTGCTACATCTACTGATACTATCTTGTATGTCCTTTGTCAGGGGTACTCATAGTACGGCCCGCTTGCCGCTGGCGGCCTGGCAAGCCTTCCCTGGCGGCCCGCGGACCTTGCAGACATCATACCTGAGTTTTTTGTTGTTGTTTTTTAGGTTTCGACCTGGCGATCTGCGCAAGCAGTTCGCGCAGGTGAAATCTTTTGTTTACCATATTGGCTATCGGAACGTCCCCCACCTCCCATTAGCTAGCTCCATAAATGGAGGCTAGCCATTGGGAGCCGGATCTGTCCGTCAAGGCCGGACCAGATTCGGGGGCGTTCCCGCGATTTTTTCCCTCTCCGCCTCTGCGATGTCGTCATCGCGGCGGTGGGCGGAGTTTCGTTTTTTTTCTTCTGTGTTTGTTTTGGTCATTCCATGCCTGCCGACCACGGCCGCCGGAGGAAGCCCAGGTGAGTGCTTGTTTTCCATTTCAAGCACCGATTAAGATTGGCTTAAAAATCCTAGTAAGTCGAATGTTGTGAAAGTGTCACACTTGAGAGCTTTGCCAGCTGTGCAAGTATGTGTGTGTGTTCGTGTATATAAATAGTGTTGTGGGGCGCAGTCCTTTATTATTAGCATGGGTGCCTGCATGTGTGTTGTGCTTGTGCCACGTGTCTGTTTGTGCGTGCGTAGTTGCGTGCTTCTTTTTTGCTTGGTCTGCCCTTGTGCATAGGCCTCTTTATGTACATAATGAACTATGCAAACACCAAGCACACAAACTTTCTTTCCCATATTTGTTTGTAAATCGGTTCCACGAAGACTAACATTTTAAATATAAGACACTAGGTGGCAGTGTTGTGCACATTCACTGTATAAAGGAAACATTTTCTGTGTGCAATGGCTCGGCACAGTTAAGATATAATCGCGCTTTACCATAATACTCCTTTAGACCAGCAATATTTGTGCACTGGAGAACTTGTCTGATGTTTCTTCATTTTTAACTATTGCTGTGCTGGCAAAAATGCAGCCACTAATGCGCCTGTCTTTGCTTATGCGCCACACAGAGATCGCTTATGGGCGAATTAACAGCAGGAGGGACCAGCAAATTCGTAGCACTGTGATATTTATTTTAAATCAAGCTACAGTCGTCGAGTTCCTATTAAGAGAACAAAAGAAGGTGGAGAAATATGTCAGCGATGCGACAAAGACGTCAGCGCCCTGTTTGTTTAGGATTCATATAACATATTGTTCGCCTCCATACAAAGGTAAGACGGAAGTAACAAAGGCTCCTGACGTCGTTCTTAGCAAACGTACTTCTAAAGAAAAGCAGCTGCGGGACAAGCCAGGGATAGAATATCCAATAAATGCCTGGGCGAGTGACAGCCCATCAGATATAGAAAAACTTGCATTGGAAAGAAAAAAAGATAAACACCAACGCATGAAAGTATATAGTTTTTGCCTCTGCCGTTGATTGTTTTTTGGCACATAGTTAGAAAACTTGAATTATTATTTGACAAGTTCTCACAGTCTTAAAGTTCAAGTCTTTGCAATTTGTATACTGTTGTTATTCTGCATTCCTTAAAGAAAATCCAAGGAAGGAGGCGATCCTGATGAAGGTCTGAACATATTTATACTATGCTAATTTTCAACACTAATCCTTTATGGGTTCAGGAGTGGCGTGCTACTCGCCAGAAAAGCGCTTCAACACCCATCAGGAGTAACAAGTGCTATATGAATGCAAATCTTTCTTCCCCTTTTATCCAACCGCTATCCTTCTCACTCCAAGTAACAGACTAATATCCACCACTGAAATTACCTCATATTTCACCGTATTAATCCACCACTAATCCTTTATAGGCTCCCTGAATAGCGTGCGTCAACAAGTGAGCGATAAATAAATACAAACCTTTGGCCTACTCTATCCTTCTGCTATCATTCCAAATCCAAATAACTGACTAACCTATCCACCACTTAAAATGTACTTGCATGTTTCACTATACTAATTCAACACTAATCCTCTATGGGTCCCGGAGTAGCGTGCAACCCGCCGAAAAAGCGCTTCGACGCCTCGTCAGGGGTAGTAAGTGCTATATAAATGCAATTACAATACAATACAATACAATTACCCCGAGCTCTTCTCTGCACACGGCAATGCGTGGGATATTATGTGGACCACATAGTCCAATCTGGCCTTTTTGTAACCGTGGCCCATTCATCCATCCATCTTTCTTTCTCTCTCTCTCCGGCCTAAATGTATGACTAGGTTCTACAAAAGCTCACTTTAGCAAGTTTAATGTATGTTCTATATTAAAATACCTATGATGTTGGCAATTTGGTTTGTTTTTGTATTCTTGCTTTATAGGATATTCTATAGTAGACTTGGAAAATATTCTAATGCGTGTACTCTTCTTGCCCTTTCATCCCCAGTGTTTACATTTCACTGCAGAAAAGGGACCTATAAATAAATCATTTTATGTGACACGAAGGGAGACAAAAGGATCTATAAACCACAGTGAAACAAATGACTCCTTTTACGTTTTGAGCACCTTGGTTTTTATTCTTTCTCTCTTTAATTTCCTACCGGAGTAGTGTGGGAGCGGAATGAGTAACAAACTTCATAAAGGCCCGGGACAAACACTAGAGTGTAGTACTCATGTATGAAAACAATGGAGTTTGAGAGGGAGTTTACAGTTTTGTACCAGGCAACTTGATGGGCCTAATAGCCCTATTATTAGACATTGACCACTTTCAATAAGACAAATTATTATGGATGAACGGTAAAAACAACTCTTCAGTTTGAAATAATAAGCTGGATAGACAATTTCAGGTAATGGCTAGGCATAAATAAACCCGTGAGCGCAGAAGTTGGAGTTTGAGCTGATGTCCATAGAGGAGGGGGCTTATCATCGAAAGAGCATCAGATGAAAAACAATAATTGTCTAAGCGAATAGGTCTCGCCTATGAGACGAGAGCTATTGACTTTGTCAGTGTTTAGCCACGTTGTACAGCAGAGTGGCTGTCATGCAGCATGGCTTAAAAAGAGCATTGGCAAAGCCAACACGTCTAGTCTACGGGAGCTATTGGCTTTAAAACTGTTTTTAGCAATGTTATTCAGCAGCGTGGCTGCAATGCAGCATGGCTAAAAACTTTTTTTAAGTGCTATGATGCGGCCAGGAGCTACATGTTCAGCATATCAAGTAGAAGTGGGCTAGCCACTTCAAGCTTGAGCCGGGCTCCAGCCTGAAGCCTGACTCTGGCTCAGCTTGAGGTCCTCATGGAACCTCGGGCCGATAAGGAGCCAAGCTTTCATGGAGCTTCTCCTGCCTCCCTCCCTGCACTCTGAATGTGGCTTAAGGGCCAGAGCTGTGGACTTTGGAATTGGGAATCCAGCTTCAAGCCTTAGCATCGGCTCAAAATCCTGTGATCCTGGGAAAATTACTTCATCTCCCTATCCCTATAAACAAGCATTTACAATGCAACGGTTTCGCCTTTGGAAAAGTTAGAGCTATTGGCAATGTAAATGACAATGCCATTTATTTATCGGTTTTCAAAACCAACACATAAATACAAATTTTGTCATTTACAATGCCAATAGCTCAAACTTTTCCAAAGGCGAAACCGTTGCATTGTAAATGCTTGTTTTTAAGAGTGTCTGCAACCAGAAAGCGACTCAGAGACTCTGCTGCTCTGTGGGGGCCGGGCGATTCCCGCCATAGTCAGAGTGGGGCTGCAGGGGCGCTGAGAGGTGAACAAAGCCTCATTTACAAGCCAATGGTCTTTTAAAGACCTGTGAAGTGCTCAGGTGCTGCTGTGTGTGTGTGTGCCTGGAAGCTGTCACAGCCCGGGCACACACAGGCAGGGTGAGGTGACAGAGGAAGGTAGAGGGAGGGAGACAGAGGCAGGGAGGGAAATGGAGGGAGAGGGAGGGAGAGCGAGGGAGGGAGGGAAAGGGAGGGAGAGGGAGGGAAAGGGAGGCAGACAGGGGGAGGGAGACAGAGGGAGGGAAAGGTCAGGAGAGGGAGACAGAGACAGAGGGAGAGGGAGGGAGGGAGTGGGAGGTAAAGAGAGGGAAAAAGAGTGAGGGAGACCTCAGAGTGAGGTAGAGGAAAGGAGAGAGAGGGAGACCTCAGAGAGAGGGAGACCTCAAAGTGAGGGGGAGGGTCTGGTGGCTCAGTGGACGAAGGCGTCCGCTGCAGGGACCTGTGATCAACCTCATGGTCACAGTTTTTTTTTGTTGCTCTAGCCCCGCCCCCTTCCCCACTGACCCCGGCCCCACCGGTACGGCCCTCAGACACAAACCACACTGTAAATTTGGCCCCCGAGAGAAAGTTTGTGAGTACCCATGTCCTATGTGAACATTACTTGCATCAATGGTCAACTTGTGACCTTTCCCTTTGTGGTTTGGAAGAATAAATAGAGCTGACTCTGAGCTAAAACTCCAGACACCAAGCTGTATCTCCTCGGAGGTGAACTGATTTCTCCAGTAGTGACTGATCCCCACTACAGTATTGTAATAAACCCGTATTACATTGCCAACTTGCTTTTCTAGGTGTTTGTTCAATAGCTTTTCCCTCCAACAGTATGTCCAATGTTGTTAACATGCAAATACCGGCTCCATGTAAAAGTCATTTATGTAAGGAATATTAAGCCGATGTAACCTAAGCATACTGTGACTTGCAATATGAATGTTTGTGCTTTTCATGGGAAAAAATCAATAAAATAGATTTAAACAAAAAATAAGCTACCTCCATGCTGGCAACTTATACAATTTTAAATAAGTTGACCTGCTCTGTTAATCCACAAGGCCTGACCAATCCTGCATCCAGATTCTGGAACTCGGAATCCATTTTCTTATCCTGTAGTACTGCCAAGCATAACCAGCTTTTCTACATTCTGTGGTGAACTTGAAATAGACAGTGCAATCCTTTCATTGAGCTTTCTTCCACCTTAAGATGGAGCGGCATATTGGGAGAAGTTGGCCTTGCATATTCTGTCCACTATTCTAGTGGGCACCTTGCACCAGTCCAAATGACCCTCATTGATGGTAGGTTTAAAGACAACCTATATAGAAAGCTATCCTAGTGGTAGCTGTGGAGAGCTGCCTTCAGGCTGAGTCTTCAAGGAATGTATAGCAGCTTGTTTTACCAGTCTATAACCTCATGAATGACCAAATGAAAGGAGAACCACACCATGTGTATATATATATATATATATATATAATATATGTATTTATTCTAAACACATCCCTCTAGTCTCTTTATGAGGCTAGAGGCAAAAGTACATTCAGTAAACTTTTTTAACACACAGTAAATTAGCACAGTATACATTTAGCCTTAGGGGCCTACCAAACCATATACTAAGAAAGTGGTATAAGAACCACGACTGACATAGATACAAGGCCTAGAGTCTGTAGAACTGCTGGGGCAACAGGAACCACCCAAGGTAGTGACACAGGGGACGCGTGCAGTGTCTAAAGACAGCCGTGAATCACTATTGGCTTCTATGGGGAAAGTCGTGGTTTGAAAATTACATATTAAGGACACTTAGAAGAGGACTTGGAGCAAACCCCTTTAGAACTAGGCAGTTCTAGAGTCAATACCCACAGGAGCACCGGAGTACTCGAGTTACCTCAACCAGGGAAGCCGAGTGCAAAGGTATTTTTTGGTGTCTGGTTTCGTCGCCGATTTCAAAGGCGTGCTGCTGAAAAGTGCTGCAGGCGACCAAGTGGAAAGTGTCCGGGTGGATTGGAGATCTGAAGAACTTGAACGCAGAGGGGACAGAGTCTGGGTCACTAGCCAGTGACCAGGAAGGCGATGAGAAGATGCCAACCAATGTCGGGTGATTTCAGGTGAAGAAGGTGAAGCTTGACTCATCAGCCACGAGGACCAGAAGGCGTTGAGGATGACCAGGAGCTGGATTCGAGCTGTCCCACAAAGGATGTCAAGTGCTACGGTGTCGGTTTCCGGATTGGACCCAACAAGCCTTGGCAACAGCACCCCTTGCAGAAAGCAAAGATTGGCTTCGGTGCAGATCAACAAGGTCTGAGGGACTCACCTTTTGGAGGGGAGTCAAGGCATGTCTGGAGCAACAAGGAAAACCCAAGAAACAGAAGAGTTACCTTTGTGGGGACCCACCAGTCAACGGCCCAGGGATCGCGAAGGTGCCTCGAGCGGAAATGCTAGAAGCGGGCCCACAGAACACTCGTGGAGTGTAGGCCCACAATCTTCAGTGCAGATGGGGCAAGTAGCCCAATGCACAACTTCGGGAAAGCTTGGGAAGTCGATGCACTAGCAAATGTGCACGGCGTCCAGGAGTTCTGGCCCCACGTCACTGGTGAGGGCTGCGGGTCTCAGCTTTGCTGGAATCTCGGGCCGGCCACTGAGAAGTCTGGAAGTCTGTGTCCTGAGTCGCAAATCCATCTGGATCCGGTGGTAGCCTTGGAAATACAAACCGGCAAGATGCTTCTTTGGTGCCTGTTTGAACAGGGGAGTCACTCCTTGAACCCAAGGGAGATTCTTCCGTCTTCTAGTCGAAATAGAATGTCAAAGTTCCAGGATATATGTTGCAGAGTTTCGTCCAGGGTAATCTGAGGTCCTAAGGACTGGGTTCCTATACTTATACTAAGTTTAGGGGTTGGACTTATTCTAGGGTCCCACCTATGGGAGGACCCAGGGAGGGGGTGGTTACACCCCTTTCCCTTTGTCCAGTTTCGTGCCAGAGCAGGGGCTGAGGGCCCCTGCAACCGGTTTGAACTGGGATATGCACAGGGACACCAAGTGTGCCCCCAACACTGTCTGAAAAGCATTCTATGAATGCACCCACCCAGCCCCAATACACTAAAGCCTGTCTGGGAGGTGGTTACACCTCCCTGTGACAGGAAACCTATTGTCCAGGCCTCCCCTGCCGGAGTTTCATCCAGCAGCAGGAGGTCAGACTCGTGTCTGTGACTGCAGCATTCATTTTGTGATGCTAGGGCTCTTTTAAACTATTACAGTTTAGGTCAGTGTGTACATGTCTCTCCCTCTAGAAGGGTGGAATTCTACCCCCGCCGCCAGAACTGGCAGGGGGTAGGATTCCAAAGTGTTTGACACCAAACACGACATGTTTCCATGCAGCCATTCTGAAGTTAGCATTAACTGCGAGGTTATAATGCACTTCAGAGTATATGGTCTGGCTGCATAACAGAACAGCTACAGAGAAGTGATTCCGAAAGCTGCAGCGGGGTCCTGCTCATGCATGGGCACCCTCTCACACAAAACCAAGCACTCTGCCTTCAGGATTGATAAGGCCTGTCATAGGAGTGACTTATAGGTTTATATGTGTCAGTGATATAAGGTAGATATAGGTAATCAATATCTTAGTAAGGGGTGCATGCACCACCTTACCCAGGCTGCAGTAGCAGACCTGTGGTGCCATTTTGGAAGGCTTCCCAGGGGTGGCATAATACATGCTTCAGCCCCTGGTAGGCCTCTGTGGTACCTATGCCCTTAGTACCTAAGGTACCATATACTAGGGACTCACAAGGGTAACCCAGTAACCAATCTGGAGTGTACCTAATGTACATGCAATCAATTTAGAGAGGAAGCCGCTAGTCTGGGGTCCTGGTTATTAGGGTCCCAGCCAGACTTAAGTCGAAAAACAGTGAAACACCAGCATAAAGTGGGGGTAACCATAGTAAGCTGATCCTACTCTCCTACATATATCATCAGCATACATGTGAGGTCCTATCTCTTAGTAGCCTAGGATCCTGGTAAGAGTGGTCACATAGTTCTTGAAGAGCATTAAAGCTTAACTGTGTATAATTCAACAGGTGATGTGGGTGGATTTAGAAAAGAATGGACCAAATTTCAACAAGTCGATACATTTTCTTAGGAAAACCAAGATACTGCAGGTTCTTTGATGCCGGTATACTATTTCAGATTATTGAGAAGTGTAGGGTAATTGGTGGTGTCAAACGCATTGGGGAATTACAAAGAAGCAGGGCACAGGTAATGCAGAGTGTTGAATAATGTTTCTGATATTTGGTAGCTAGCGTTTGGTGCACCTCTCCCAGTCAAAACAAAATGCATTACAGCAAGAACTGTCATTGATCTTGGCGCACATGCATGATACATGTTTGACCATCACCAAACGTCAGTACCAGGGATCTAGCTATTGTTGCAGCAGGAGCACTCTGGGCAGGAATGCTCGTCTGTCACCATGCTAGGAATTTTTCTGTCCCAACAAGGCAACTCCCTTCTATTTAGAAGACAGAGAAAAATGTATTAGTCACAAACAATTGATCAGCTACCATACCTCAAAGGGGTGGTATCTGATTCGCAAAGAGTAAGGTGTCCTCTTTGGGCTCCTTCATATTTATGAAGCTTGAAAAAAAACTTTCAGGGAGAGTTGCCAGTGGTCCACCTGACCACGGCTGTCTATCTGCGAAACTTTCTTTTTAACAGTCTTGTTTGCTTTAAAGGAATTGGGCTGAATTAAAAAGAAATCTTTATTCAAACACAACCAGAGACACTTGCATGCCACCATCCCTTTGATTGTAGCCAATTGCAGTAAGTAGCAAGTTGTGACCTTCTAATGAATATTAAATAGGCAATTTATGAATATTTTTTTATAAATATCATCTTTGTACATGAAGCCCTTTGTTCCCCTCTAACCACCCTCATTCCTTTTCCACAATGCCACGTCTCTTGGACCCTCTGGTCAATCAAACCCACTAATAAACTCATCAAAGTCATGAACTAAGACATCTGGGGGAAATGTAGCATTATCATTTCAGTTGCACGCATTTCCTGATATGGAGAAATCTATAGGCATGGAAGGCAGACCCGAGCTGGATGCCTTCCATGCCTGGAGCTGGATGCCCCAGAGTGCAGTCAGCGCTTGTTTATAGGTGTTATACTTTGTATATTTTTAGGGCTTGAAAGCCATGAAATACTTCAGTAAATGTGATTACCTACTTACAATGAAGGGTCTGCGTTTACTAATAATACATGAAGCTTTATCATTTGGGGATATGCCTGTGTTTGTACTACAAAACACATTATTTTACGAGTGTGTTATTGTATTATATGTGGTACATATATTGTAAATATCCATCAGACATTCAAATATGAGTACATTTATTAATTAATACAGAAATATACTAGTTGCAGAAAAAAAATCACAGAATCCCAAATAAATATACATAAAGACAGATAAAGGGAGTAAAAAATAAATATGGATAAACACAGACAGAAATGTCAAAACGTTATAATGCAGTTAATGGTAGCACAGCATTTCCTTCATGTAGACCGAATTACATCCCCAAAACTTTTACTATCTGGTACTGGGTCTGAGAGAAGCAAGAGTTCCGGAATAGGATTCATTCTATCTCTAGATGGGATCCTATCCTCTGGCTAATTCAAAGTGGAAGTCTCACTTTTTTGTGGAAGAAAACGAAGAATCTTATGGTATATGTGCCAGGTTCCTCCCATCTCATCTCCCAGGGTCTCCAGCATGGCATCTGTCTTTCCCACTATCACCTTTACCATCCAGCCTTTTTAGGACAAACAAAGTTAAAAGGAGTTCCTGCTGCTGAGCTCAAAACACGGTACGTCACCTTGATATCATTACCCATCCTAAAGTGGAATTCTAGTATCCCCTCTCTTCTAAACGTGTGAAACAGCTACGAGTCCTGCAAAAGAGGTCAAAGTATTAAGAGTTAAAACAGATAGACACACTGACATGTCCCACCACTTAACTTAAAAAACTATGTAGGCGGGTATAAATGTAAATTTTTCATTGTTTTGTTTGAGATGTGATCTTGTAGCTAATTTTCTAGCCATGGAATCTATGTTTTAATCTTGTTTGTGATGATTCATTTAAAAAAGTGTGGAAATAATTTTCTTTCACTCTGTCCTTAACAGCATCTATGAACACATTGAGTGTACAATATATACTGCCCTGCTTCATTGTTCCCACCTGTTAGCCCAATAACATTGTTGTTTCTGTCATCTTAATTCATCTGGATCCACATTGCCACACTTCACAAACACGATTCTCCTGCCACAATTAAAAGAGAATAAGCTGGTCAAGACTGATTTCCTGTTGAAGAACTATAAATGACAGTACATGCCGGGGAATCACTCTACCCTGTGGTCCTTCCGGGCCTCTAAATTCTCGAGCCACCGCTTGCGTGAGCCACTGTTACTGCACCGCCAGATAGTACCATTCAAAATCGGGGACCGCTAGTCCCCCCTCCGCTCTCGGCCGCATCAGGGTATTCAGTGCGACCCGCCTTCTACCCGAGCCCCAGATAAATCCTGTAGTCAAGACCCTGAGCTTCTGAAAGAATGACGCCGGAATCCACACGAAAAAAGTAGAGCAAACGTGGAAGCGCCACCATTTTCAGCAGCGCTACCCTCCCGGCCACCGACAGGGGAAGGGTTCGCCAGGACTCCATGCTGCTCCGGAGCCCCCTCATCGCCCCGCCCACATTGCCTTCCAAGAGGTCGGGCTGAGTGGTAAATACGGGCACCCAGGTAAGGTAAACATTGAGGTTCCCATCGCAAATCCCCCACTGTCAGAGGTACCTGGCCATCCAGAGCCAAAGAGAACAAACAGGTTTTACCCCAATTCACCCTTAACCCCGAGAGACGGCCAAACTCCCAAAGCAGGACTTTGGCACCCTGTAGAGAGTCATCCACATCCGCCAAGTACAGCAGTAAATCGTCTGCGTGCAGGGAGATGTAATGGGTCTCCCCTCGTAATGATAGGCCTTCGTAAGATCGTCCCAGTCTAGCATGCGCCAGGGCAAACAATAACGGCGATAAGGAACAGCCCTGCCCGGTGCCCCTCCCTACCTGATATGCCGCTGAGATGGCAGGCACCGTACGAACCCTAGCTGTAGCAGAATTGTATAACAGTTGGGTCCACCGTACAAACTGATCCCCAAGACCAAATACCCTCAGCACTTGAAACAGATATGGCCATTCCACACTGTCAAAGGCCTTCTCAATGTCAACCGATAACACCACCGCGCCCAGCACCCTATCGCGTCCACCACCCATAACCCTAATCAGCCGACGTATACACATCGCCGTGTTCCTGGTGGGGATGAAACCCGCTTCATCCGGGTGTACAAAAGTACACATGTGTTCTAAAAGTCGCGTTGCAAGAATCTTACTCAGAATTTTGTAATCCACTGTGAGTATCGAAAGTGGCCAATATGCCGATCAAGAGCAGGGATCCCCACCTCGCTTCAACAGCGGCACTATGATCGCTTCTCTGGTGGTCGACGCCAGCCTACCCAGTTCCCAAGCCTCTCTGTACACTGACTGCAATTGCGGTGCAAGGAGGTCTACATACGCCGCATAAAACTCCACAGGGAGGCCATCAGCTCCCGGCGTCTTCCGCCTAGCCATATGCTTGATCGCTGTTCGGATCTCTCCTAATGATATTTCCTCTCCTAGTTTGTCCCCCTGTACAGGATCTAACCGTGGGAGTTGCGCTGCCGAGAGAAAGTCATTGACTCCGTCTGGCAGATCACGCATCGTGCTCCGGTAGAGGGATGTGTAGTAGACCAGAACCGGATCATTAATCTCCTTCTGTGAGTGTACTAGGTCCCCATCCACCATAGTCAGTGATAAAATTCGGAGTACCCCGGGGTGCTGTATTAGCCAAAATAACACAAAAGAACCTGAGAGGTCTATCAGCCAAATGTATTGGCCAGACTGGCATGTGATGCACTATGTCAGTGGGTGCTGCAGTCACCATGAAACAAATTTCTAAAGAAAGAAAACAGAGCATGAGTCACGTGTGTGAGAAATATAAACTCAAATATCTAAAGCTTACTCAGAAACTGGTCAACAAAATCCAGAACATCTTATTATGGATAACCATCAAACGAACCAAGTGATCAGTCATATCATATGGCCGTCCACACTGTGACCAGGCCGGTCCTTAGATCATCTAGACCCCATGTCACACAGTAAGTTGTTAATACTGGATCAGGTCCACAGTACGCTATGAACCACCAATTGTTGGCCAGTTTATGATGGTTGAAGGGAAATGGTGAAAACACAGTGCAACCTAACAAAAAAGTGGTGAGTTTAAAATAGGGTGATATGTCTAAACAACTCTTTAATGGGAACAAGGCACATCCCCTAATTAAAAGAACAGGAACAGTGCAAACGACAGTATGGAACAAATGTCGCAATTGGGGCCAATATGTTTCTGCCTACCGGGCAAAACGTTCCTTGGCTTTCATCAGGGCCACTGCTCTTAAACGTTGCTACTGTAACAGGTGTGTGAAAATATTACACCGACCTAATCAGTGAAAATGAAAAATAGTAGATGTAGGAATGATACAACCTGTACCTACAGTAATGTACTCATCCTTCTTGTCAAATGGATACTCAACGTGATCTAAAGAAAATATACATCTGTTACTCATATTGGTACAGAACTTTGAGAGATTCACAGACACACGTGCTCACATCATCTCTTACGTGTATTAAAACATTTATAGTTTATTGCTCACCCGAAATGACAGGAGACTGGACCTCACCTCACCTGGACCATGCTCAGGTACACGAGGCCCCGCACTGTGGAACAAAAAGTGTGCAAACAGGGGGAGGCATCAAAACTCCACTCTTTATGTAGAATCTAACGGTGCCTATCTCTATTCCCTGCTGGATTCATCCTATTCGTCCACAAATCAATGCAATGCCAGAGCGCGAACTCCCACACACTGGTCGTTACCCCCTAGACTAGCATTAAAAAACGCCTGCCTAGCTCCTCATCACAAGCATGTACTATATCTTAGAACAACCATGTTGTCTCACTAATAGGTAGTGAACTATGCTGTTAAATTCACTCCTTCACTTTAAAGTCAGTTTAATCGACCCTGATCCAAACTGGCAGCAAAGAGAGTCAAAAAACCACCAAGCATAACTGCTAAAAAGAATTGCCATGTAGCCTGCTCTCTCACCTGTCCGACGGTGCCACCAAACTTTCCTGAGGCTTGGGGGAGGCACCGGAACGGCAGAAATGTGCGTATAAATCCTCTTACAGCAAAGGGGACTACTTTGCTTTCATACAACCCTGTCCCATCCTAACTAGTCTATTCCGTTTATTTAATTCTTGGTTCTTGCCCTTGATATTTAAATAACCACAACAGTGCAAGACCCCAGGTGTCGTTATTGGAAAAAACGTTTCTTAAGGCAGCGCCTAAAAGTATTCAAAAACCGGGCGTCTAGATCCTTCCGCGGGACTACACAATGACGACATCGCGGACATGTTTGTAGTCCCGGAGGCACGCGCGCTATAAGAGACACCGATGTTAATACAAAGGGGACAAGGCGGTGTCTGTTTTGATATTCAGAATTTACCGTTGGGAGCCATAATTTAACTTATTGATTATAAACTATAAACTCAGGCTCAAACATATAATATAATTCAACAGCGAATGGAATGTGGGACTAGAACTACAAGATGACCGAGAATCGGCCATCTTGGTAGTTCCAATCAGCAATAATGCCTGATCAGTATTGACTCTGTTGTTAGTATGTTATCAGACCCCCTAATGTCTTAAACGCTGGCCTATGCATACTTAATGGGTGTTGAAATAGTGTGGTCAATTACCCTCATGTGTTAAAGTTCTCATGTGTTAAAAAGCCCATACCAATACATACTTAGTGGGTGTTGAAATAGTGTGGTCAATTACCCTCATGTATTAAAGTTCTCATGTGTTAAAGCCCTAGCCAGGGCATAGCTGACCTACTCTAGAGGGGTTCCAAAATGTCTCTTGTGAATTAAGGGTAAAGACAAATACTTCGATAAGATCTCATAGTCTTAGTGGGGGCGGGGATGGGAAAAAGAAGCCTGAATGATGGTAACTTAAAAATCTCAGGTAAAAGTCTACTTAGCTCACAACCACATAAGAAGTCTTTTTGGGGTGTGAACTCAGGGAATAATATCCTCAGGTCTATCCAAAAGCTGATTTCAGTGATGCCATGGGGGAACTAGAAAGCATTCCATGGTATCCGGTCATTCAGTCCACCTGTGTCAGAGGAAAGCTTAAAAATCAATTTTTGCTCCCTCAAAAAGAGATAGATGGACACGTTCACATGAGACGGCATAAAGGGCTTCTCCAAAACCGTCCATTCGAAATCTGATTCCCCATGTTGTTTCTTGAGGAAATGTCTGGTTAAGTGCGTCAAGGATTTCTTACAGCGAAACAAGCTCTTATGATTGAGCATACGCACTCTCACCTTACGGGTAGTCATTCCTACATACTGGGAGGAGCACGGACAGATCAACAAGTAGGTGAGGTTGTCGCTGTTACAGTTAGTGAAGTGAGTGTGTAACCAAGGCCTATATGTGCCTATGTTTATCTCAGTAGAGTGTTTGGTTTGTGGGCAAACTGAGCAACTACCACAAGGGTGGTGCCCAACTACAGGTGGGAAATCCCACAAAGTACCCACCATTCTCCTCGGTGTCTCCTTAGGGCGCATATGTACTAAGCGATCCCTGATGCTATTAGATCTTTTGAAAGCAAATAGAGGTAATGCAATCTTCTCGTTACCATGATTAAGGATACGCCAGTGCTTCCTGATGATTTTCTGCAGACTATTACTTCTTGTGTTGAAGGTACTAAAAAAAGCTAGTCTGTCAGTGGGGATTTTTGGAACAGGTGGTTCTAGGAGCGCCTCCCGATTGTTGTTATAGGCTCGCTTGAGGGACTGCTTAATCAGGGGTCGCGGGTAATGTCGCTCCACTAATTGAGAAGACAAGTTCTTCGCATGAGTCTTAAAGTCCACCACCCTAGAGCAATTCCTCCGAACTCGGAGGAACTGGCCGTATGGTAAATTGTCCCGTAGGGATTTAGGGTGATGACTCTCGTACAAAAGTAACACATTTCTCGCCATTGGCTTTTTGTACAGTTCACTGTGCAAGCCTGTTGGTGTCACAAAAATCGAGAGATCCAAAAAGGACAGCCTCTCTGTGAGACGGCACCCCGGGCCCCCCTGAAGGGAAGCCGCCCTCCCCCACACGTACCTCCTTCCTTTTTGCCACGACGGCAACCCCAAAGACACAGTCCCGCTCCGGCGACGGGACTCGAAGCAGCAGCCATAACCCACGGACCCCCGCCCTTCTCTCTGTTGCAGGGACCAACCAGAGCCCTGATACCGGAGGAAGCATATCCCTTCTACCCCGGAAGTCCCACCCCCGCGGCAGCGCCAGAACAGGGAAAAGCCGAGCCCAGGAAGCGGAACGCCGTCGGAGCATCGTGGCAGGACACTCGGACTGGAGCTGGAGAAGGAGAGGAGGCGTGCGAGGAAGAGGTGTGGACCGAAGAGTGGTGGAGCCCTCAGGAGGTGGCTGAAGAGCGGCCGTGACTCACTGGAGAGTTACGGCGGACCGCGTGAGTACCCTAGAGTCTTCTTTCCATAGCTCATTAGGAGCCCGTTGTATAGTCCCTGTAAATATCACCTTTCTCTGGAGTCACACATCCCTTGCACTGTAGTATACTTGTAAAGCACTCTCACCGTGTACAAATCCCTCCACGTCCGACCAAGCAACACCCTTTTCTATCTGCCGTCCTGTCTTTCCTCCACCCCGAGTCCTTCCTTACCTCACTGGTTCTTTTCTGTCCCCCTCACTGCCCGGGTGACGGTGTTTTGGTGCTTGCCTGCACAAAGGCTCAAGACAGGACTAACGGTCCCTTGTTTTTTCTCCTCTTGTTGCCCTCCGTGGATCCTCCCCACTACCGGAGCCGTCGGCGGACGCCCCGAAGATCCGGACCCGATCCCAAGAACCGGAAAGAACGGCGACATCCTCCCCTGGACCTCCTTCCTTCTTTTGGGACTTTGTTTTCTGTCTTGGTGCAATAAACGAACAGTATAGCCCACTATATACGGCCTCCTTGCCTGCTTTTCCGGCCTGCGACCGACCCACCATCACATCTGGTGTCAGAAGTGGGATCTGCCGGATGCATGGAGGCCGTCCTGACGAAAATGGCGGAATCACAAGACCAATTTGGAAAACTCATGGAACGGTTCCTGAAGACTGCGGAAGACGACCGAGGACAGCTCCACGACGTTCTGAAGGGCCTGGGAGTAGCCCATGAACAAGCTTTGGGAAAGCTCTCTGATGCCATGGGACAACAGAGGCCTGTGGCCTGTCTCCCCTCCGTGGTCCTCCAGAAGTACGTGCCGGGGGAAGACCCGGACTACTTCTTTACTAACTTTGAACGACTAGCCCAAGCAGCCAACTGGCCTGTGGACCGATGGGGCCAATATCTAGGTCCCCTTTTAACAGGCGACTTGCAGGCCGCCTACCAACAGGCCAACATCCAGGGCAACAACCCATATGCGGACATCAAACGGTGTATCCTGGAGCGTCTCGGTATTGACGACGAGACCTACCGGGTACAACTAAGACAAGCGAAAGAGAAACCCCAAGAGAACCCCAGAGCACTCTCCTTCCGGATTAGGGATCTGGCGAATCGTTGGCTCAGACCAGAAGCCTCCACTAAAGAGAATATCCTGGAGAAAATATATCTCGAACAGTTCTTGAACTCCCTGTACCCGGCTACTCAGCGATGGGTTAGACAACACTCCCGCCTCACTTTGGACACGGCCATCGAAATAGCGAGTGCCTTTAGCCGTGCGCAAGAACTCCAGCGGGGTAAGGAGGACCATCTTCACAGGCCCCACAACGCAACAGGCCCTCGCCCCCCCCCCCCGGCCTCTGCTACCACGAAGACCAGAACCATGCCCCCTTATGCCCTCACCGGTCCTGTTCTGGCCCCCTAATCCAGGACCCCAGTGTTATTCGTGCGGGGGTTTTGGGCACATTGCCCGTGTGTGCCCACAGAAAGAAGAGCCGATGGAGGTCGGTCTCGTGCGAAACTATGTGTGCTCCACTCAGGAAACCACTCCTCCCCCGTTTCATTGCCCCGTCTCGATCGACGGACAGCGAGTCATGGCTTTAGCCGACACCGGTTGTCGTCAAAGCGTTCTCCGGCCTCAGGACTTCTCCTGTCCAGTTGGCAACCCTACAGGAGTCGTGGATATCCAGTGTGTCCATGGGGATACCAAACGGTATCCAACCACCCAGGTTCATGTCCAACACCCCAAAGACCCCGGAACAAGTCTCACTGTCGGACTGGTGTCGGCTCTACCAGAGCAAGACATTTTGGGGAGCGACTATCCAGGACTGCCTATGCTCCTCCAAGACACAACAGACTCCCTGGCTCAGTGGTGGAGTGAGGCTCTCTATTCTTCAGGCCTAACAACCCCGACTACGGATCCCAAACCGCACAAGCCCAAACGCCAGAGGAGAAGAGAAAAAAAGGACTACATCACTGCTTACCCCGCCCTCACGGATGACCACCCCTGGCAGACAGACAGGGATTTCAGGGCAGCACAGCAGGAGGATCCCCTCCTTCAGGAAGCGTGGGGGAAGGCCCTGGATAACGAGGACCCGCTGCAAGTAGGTCCATACTTTTACAAAAGGAACGGGTTGCTGTATCGAAAGGGGGGGCCCCAACAGAAACCCCAGTTGTTAATCCCTGGTCCTTTCCATGACAAAGTTCTCTTCCTAGCTCACAGCCACCTTTTAGGGGGACACTTCGGGGACGAGAAGACCAGTCAAGCGGTTCTGGAAAAGTTCTACTGGCCTGGCGTACATCAGAAGATTAAAACATACTGCCGTGAGTGTGCGGTCTGTCAGAAAAACAGCCGTCACAGACCCCCCCGAGTGCCTTTACTACCTCTCCCCCTTATTGACATCCCGTTCAGCCGCATAGGGATGGATATCATCGGACTCCTCCTACCCTCCCGTAGTGGGTGTCGCTACGCGTTGGTCATAGTCGACTATGCCACCCGCTTCCCAGAGGCTATACCCCTTCGTCAACCCACGGCCCAGAGCATAGCCAAGGCCCTTATTTCCATCTTTTCCCGAGTGGGGTTTCCCCGGGAAATCCTGACTGATCAGGGCACCCCCTTCGTTTCTGCTCTAATGAGACAGGTTTGTTCCCAGTTAGGGATAAAACAGATCAGGACTTCAGCGTATCATCCGCAAACTGACGGATTAGTTGAGCGCTACAACGCTACATTAAAACAAACATTGAAAAAACTCCTGGGCTTGGAAGCAAAACGATGGGAAGACATGCTACCATTGGCACTATTCGCCATTTGCTGCAAGACCCAGAGCAGCACTGGTTATTCCCCATATGAGTTGCTGTATGGGAGGCCCCCACGTACACTGTTAGACATGGCACATGGCCCTGGGAAGCAGAGCCTGATCGCACCCGCCCACTCCCTGAATATCTAGAAAACCTGAAGTCCCACCTATCTCAGATACGAGACATCGTAAGGCAGAACCTAGTAACTGCCCAAAACACCCAGAAGAGGCAATACGACAAGGGCACGCGAACCCGTGTCTTCGCTGTGGGTGATTTGGTCCTCCTTATGATGCCCTTGTCAGACCAAAAACTCCTGGGTCAATGGCAAGGCCCCTATGCCATCCGCCGGCAGGTAACCCCAGTCACCTACGAGGTAGAGCTGGACCCCGCTCGGGGTACCACCCAGATATACCACGTGAACCTGCTAAAAAAATGGGAAGGACCCCGCCCGGTTCTTGCCGGAACCCGCCGGCCCATGCCTTTCCCTTTTGATCCCTGCATCGACCCCGATCTGAATCCCACCCAGAACCGAGACATCCGAGAAACTCTCTGTTCTGTGAAAGGGGTCTTTTCTTCTTCCCCAGGCCGAACCACTATCACGGAACACGTCATAGACACAGAACCAGGAAAGGTGGTCCGTTTACGGCCCTATCGAGTCCCAGAGGCCCGAAGGGCGGTTATACGGAAGGAAGTAGAAGAGATGCAGAGGATGGGTATCATAGAGCCCTCAGTCAGCGACTGGAACTCCCCTATCGTCCTGGTGCCCAAACCTGACGGGTCTGTCAGGTTTTGTATTGACTTTCGGGAGGTCAATAAGGTATCCAACTTCGACACCTATCCCTTGCCCCAGGTGGATGAGATGATAGAGAGGATAGGAAAGGCTAAATTCATCTCCACCCTAGATCTCTGCAAAGGGTATTGGCAAATACCCCTCAGAGAACAGGACAAAAAGAAAACCGCTTTTTCCACCCCTGAGGGGTTGTACCAATTCACGGTCATGCCCTTTGGGCTGCATGGCGCCCCCGCCACTTTTCAGCGTGCCATGAACCACGTCCTACGGCCCCACTCCCGTTACGCTGGAGCATATCTAGACGATATCGTCATCTTTAGTGACAGCTGGGACCAACACCTGACACATCTGCATAGCGTTGTTTCTTCCCTAGGGTCCTTTGGGTTTGCCATCAACCCCGCCAAAACTACCCTGGCTGCCAAGACAGTCAAATACCTTGGGTATCTCCTGGGGAGGGCCTGATAAGACCCCAAGAAAGCAAAACGTGGCCATCAAGTCCCTTCCCTTCCCTCAGACAAAGAAAGACCTCCGAGCATTTTTGGGCCTTCTAGGCTATTATCGGCGGTTTGTACCAAACTTTTCCCAGAGAGCTGCAGCCCTCACAGATCTCCTAAAGAAGACAAACCGATCTGATGAGCGGCTCCGAAACCCCACACCCGAAGCCTGGAAGGCCTTCACGGACTTAAAAGACGCCCTGACCTCTAGTCCGGTCTTGGTGCCCCCTGACTATTCATTGCCGTTTATTCTGCAAACGGATGCTTCCGATCAAGGGCTGGGGGCAGTGCTATCACAACAAGATGCCCTAGGGAACGAAAGACCCATACTATATGTGAGCCGCAAACTGTTCCCTAGAGAAAAACATTACGCTGTCGTGGAAAAAGAAGCCCTGGCAATCAAGTGGGCTGTGGAAAGCCTGCGTTATTACCTTGAAGGCAGAGACTTTCTCCTCTACACCGACCATGCCCCCTTGGAGTGGATGGCCCGGAACAAAGGCCAGAACGACCAGGTCCTCCGCTGGTTTCTGTCCCTACAGCCTTTCCGTTTCACGACAAAACACAGAAAAGGATCAGACCAGGGTAATGCAGACTTCCTTTCACGATATCCCCTGTCTCCCAGTACAAGAAGGACAGCAGAAGGACAGCTAGGGGAAGGGGATGTGAGACGGCACCCCGGGCCCCCCTGAAGGGAAGCCGCCCTCCCCCACACGTACCTCCTTCCTTTTCGCCACGACGGCAACCCCAAAGACACAGTCCCGCTCCGGCGACGGGACTCGAAGCAGCAGCCATAACCCACGGACCCCCGCCCTTCTCTCTGTTGCAGGGACCAACCAGAGCCCTGATACCGGAGGAAGCACATCCCTTCTACCCCGGAAGTCCCGCCCCCGCGGCAGCGCCAGAACAGGGAAAAGCCGAGCCCAGGAAGCGGAACGCCGTCGGAGCATCGTGGCAGGACACTCGGACGGGAGCTGGAGAAGGAGAGGAGGCGTGCGAGGAAGAGGTGTGGACCGAAGAGTGGTGGAGTCCTCAGGAGGTGGCTGAAGAGCGTCCGTGACTCACTGGAGAGTTACGGCGGACCGCGTGAGTACCCTAGAGTCTTCTTTCCATAGCTCATTAGGAGCCCGTTGTATAGTCCCTGTAAATATCACCTTTCACTGGAGTCACACATCCCTTGCACTGTAGTATACTTGTAAAGCACTCTCACCGTGTACAAAGCCCTCCACGTCCGACCGAGCAACACCCTTTTCTATCTGCCGTCCTGTCTTTCCTCCACCCCGAGTCCTTCCTTACCTCACTGGTTCTTTTTTGTCCCCCTCACTGCCCGGGTGACAGTGTTTTGGTGCTTGCCTGCACAAAGGCTCAAGACAGGACTAACGGTCCCTTGTTTTTTCTCCTCTTGTTGCCCTCTGTGGATCCTCCCCACTACCGGAGCCGTCGGCGGAAGTCCCGAAGATCCGGACCCGATCCTAAGAACCGGAAAGAACGGCGACATCCTCCCCTGGACCTCCTTCCTTCTTTTGGGACTTTGTTTTCTGTCTTGGTGCAATAAACGAACAGTATAGCCCACTATATACGGCCTCCTTGCCTGCTTTTCCGGCCTGCGACCGACCCACCATCACACTCTCCTTCTGGGCCTCAAAAGTGAATCTTAGGAATTGGTTCCTGCTGTTCAGCCAGAGATGGAAATCACTCACCGATTCAAGGCTCCCTCGCCACACTACCAACACATCATCGATATAGCGTTTCCACCATTTAATCGATGATCGAAATGGGTTGGTAGGTGCAAGAGCGTGCTGTTGCTCGAATTGGTGCACGTACAGGTTCGCTAGGCTCGGCACGAAAACGCTGCCCATGCTCGTTCCAGAGGTCTGTAGATATATTTGGTCCTCGAAACGAAAATAGTTGTCTTTCATGGCCAGTGTCGCCAGAGCCATAATAAAGGCTATCGGTGTGATAGTTTCACAGATATTGTCCCCCAGGATGGATGTGACAACTTCAAGAGTTTCATCCTGGGGGATAGAAGTATATAGTGACTCAACGTCGAAGGAGACCAATAGGTCTCTCTCAGGGTCGAAATCAATCTCTGGAAGTACCCTCAACACATCCTTAGTATCTTGGAGGTAGGTCGGCATCCTGTGCACAATTGGCCTTAAAAAGAAGTCCACAAAAGTGGAGAGGGGTTCCAAAGCTGAACCTATCCCGGAAATGATAGGTCTCCCTGGGGGGGGGTCTTTGTGGTTTATGTACCTTCGGGAGAAGGTAAAAGTAAGGCATGACAGGAAACTTAGTTATCAGAAAAGACCCCTCATTAGGAGAAATCCATCCCTCCGCTAGGGCTTCTTCTACTAACCCTTTGATACGTTTCATTAGATCCTCAGTAGGGTCTTCCTGTAGGGGCAGATACGCACGCCTGTCATCCAGTTGTCTTAGACATTCTAAACGATAATCAGAAGTGTTTAGAATGACAATCGAACCACCTTTGTCGGCGGGCTTTATTGTTATTAGCTGGTCATCCGACAAACTTTTCAAAGCCTTCAGTTCTAGTGCTGACAAGTTCTTAAAGGACTTATCTTGTGTCTTCCATAGTCTTGAAACATCCTCATCTACGGCTTGCTCAAAAGCCAGGACCTGTGGAGGAACTGTGTGTGCGGGTGGTAAGAACTTAGATTTCAACTTTAGCCCCGTGTTTACTTCATGAGCGCTCTCTAGATCATCAGATTTGTTCTTAAAGAAGTAGTGGAGTTTCAGTTTCCTGTAAAATTGGTTCAATTCACATTGAAGCGTGAACGGGTCTCCCGTGTTAGTCAATACAAAACCCAACCCCTTGTTAAGTACTAATTCTTCAAGTGGGGTTAGGATCTTAGTAGAGAGATTTACTACAAGGGTAGACTTGTCGATGTCCCTGCTTTCTGCAGATTTTTGGCTGTCTGGCTCCGGGTCCCTAAATGGGGGCCGGTTTGGTCTTCCCACTGGACCACTGGTTGTTGTGAAGTCCGACGCCTGCCCCTGTTCCTTTGTGTGCCAAACCCTAAAAAAGGCTGTGTGTTAAATGCATTAGGGAACCCTTGGAAATGTCCCGGTGGTGGCGGATATCCATGTTGTTGTTGTGGTGGGTAACCCCAAGGTGTGGGTGGCCACCATTGTTGGAAGTTACTCGGTGGCTGGTTTCCATATGAGAATCCTCTATTGCCTCGCCCACGACCCCTCTGATGGAATTGTGGTGGGTTGGTGTTATCTGAGTCGCTACCATATGAGCTGGAGCCTGAGTAATTTGACCCAAACCGTTTACCATTATTCCTGAATATCGGGGGAGTATAGCTATCACTTGTATAGGGATATACTCGCTCATGATTAAACTTGGACAAATCCTTTTTAAACTTGTCAAGTTTAGTCTGTAGAATTTTATCTTTAAATTCTGTCATGTTTTTATTAGATTCATCCTGTTGTCTCTTGAATAATGTCGGTGTAATTGTTGCTTTAATTGAAGCTTCAAGGACCTGGATCTCTACTAGAATAGTGTCAGCTATTCTCTTCGCTGTACTGATAATCAGAATTAGCCAGTCTCTAGTGCACCTCCAAGCTATCAAAGAACAATCTTTGAGAAAGGCTTTGTCCTGCAAAAACAGGCGTGGTGCGTTGGCAACAATCAGGCCTGGAGGTGCACAGCTGGCCCTTAAATATTCAGCCATAGCTACCCCGTGTACTAAAGTACGGGAATGTGACTTCTTCAAGACTAAGACCTTTGTCCAGTCATCACTTTATTTATTTATTTATTTATTTGAGTCTTATATAGCGCATGGTTACCCTTGGGCATCCCAGCGCTTGTCAATAAGTCCGTCAGACCAATGCAAAGCTATTCAGCGTGTTTAAGATGGGAAAAGATATGTTTTCAGAAGCTTCCGAAAACGAAGAAAGCAGGTCTCACGACGCAGCTGCAAAGGGAGCGAATTCCAAAGGGTGGCTGTATGCACCGAGAATCTTCTACCTCCAGTGCGAGCCTTATGAACTCTGGGGACCTGTAACAAAAGTTTTTGATCAGAGCGAAGAGCTCTGTTGGGTTTATAAGGCACCACTAGCTTCCTTAAAGAGGGGGGTCCTTTCCCTTGAAGAATCTTATGGGCCGTACAGAGAGCCTTAAACTTGACCCTCTCTCTCACCGGGAGCCAATGCAATGCTTTTAAGGCGGGCTTAGCTGATTGTCGCCTTGATGTATTAGTCAGCAACCTGGCCGCAGCATTTTGCACCAGCTGCAGCTTACTGAAACACTAGTAGTAATTGGTACTGATTCAAGCATGCTAGGCATGCTGTCCAGTATGGACTGATACATAGAATCATCATAGGCTAAGCCACTTATTTCTGCCATGATGTAGATCAGGAGTGCCACTTAAATAGTACGCGCTAGGATGTGGGTGCAACCAGTATTAAAGGAGACCGCTCATAACCACTGAATCTATCTCAATCTTAAGTTCGGAAACACCGTAACTAAGAAGACTAGCCTAAACGGGGTAGTCTCTTTAAGAAATTGACCCGCAGCCAGGCAGCTGCTCTAAACTATTGCAAAAAACACAGAGAGAGGGGTCAAAGGGAAAAAGAGATTAAAGACCTGCTACAGGTTCACTTCCCCAGCTCCATAGTATAAATAACACAAACGAAACTTAGAGGTCTATCAGCCAAATGTATTGGCCAGAGTGGCATGTGATGCACTATGTCAGTGGGTGCTGCAGTCACCATGAAACAAATTTCGAAAGAAAGAAAACAGAGCATGCGTCACATATGAGCCAGGCCAACAAGGATCCCACTCTGTCTCTCTCTGCGTGGGACCGCACCAAGTATTCCTTATAGTCAAAACAGCATAACCGGTCAATTTGAGCGGCCACTTTTTCGCGCGCTGCAATAACTGCCTCCTGCCCCTTCATATTCGTGTGACTATCCTTCTCAGTCTGACGCAGGTGATCCTCCTCCTGCTCTATGTCACGCAGTAACGTTTTGCGAGTTCCTGCTGTGGACGAGATACACACTCCCCGTACTACCGCTTTAAAAGCGTCCCATTCTTGGGCCCTACTTGATGCCAACCCTGAGTTCTCAGTGAAGTAATGCTCAATACCATCCCAGACCTCAGCACTAAAAACTGGGTCCTGCAGTGTCACAGGGTTCAAGCGCCACGTGGGGATCGCCTGTCGTTGCCTGGACCACCGTACCGCTATCAGACAAGGGTTGTGATCAGAGATTGTCTTCGCTAAATACTCACTATGGCAAGTCAGCTCCTGAGCTCCTGGGGGAACACAAAATACTGTTGAGTCGTACATGTAAATCATGCGGTACTGAATAAAATGAGTAATCCCTAGCCGTGGGATGATGTGTCCGCCAGGCATCAACAAGACCCCAGGTGCTCTGCCACTCGCGTCTTACCTTCGCTAGTCGGTGAACTGCAGACTGGGCCAACGGGGGATGGGACCAGTCCAAGTCTGTATCAGTGAATGAGTTAAAATCACCCCCCAAAAACATCGTGCCCGTCAGGAATGACGCAAGCTTCCCAGATAATCATGAGAAGAAAGCGGACTGGTCTACGTTCGGGACATAGACACTACACAGTGCCACATCTCTCCCATCTAGTCACCCCAGTACTGCCACAAACCTCCCCTCTGGGTCCACTACTGTAGTCAAAGGCTGGAAGGGAACACCTGACCTCACCCAGACCAAAGTCCCCCTCACATATGCAGAATAGGTGGTATAAAACAGTTGGCCCCTCCATCTGCGCTGTAGTGCCCGCCCCTCAGCTTGATCAATGTGGGTTTCCCGCAAAAAGGCCACCTGAATCCCCCTACGTACTAAATATGCATGTATTTTGTAACGTTTCGTCATGGAGTTCAGCCCCCGCACATTCCAGGTGATACATTTCAACTCAAGTCGGGTCCCCATAGCGGAGCATGCAACAGAACAATCTCCCCTCTAGCCTAGCAGGCACACTGACAGTCCCCTCCCCTCCCCAGAACAGGTGCTAAACCGTAGTTACCCATCCAAACCCAATACCAAATAACGGGAACTCTCTGGTAGCTACCAGAGTCTCACAGCTAGCGTGAGGTCGAGGGGGTAGCCCTACACCAGGACAAGCTGGACAACGATCTCACCGTCTTTCCGTCCGCGCTCATGCTCAAGTATGGAATCCCCCCCAGCGCTGCCCCGTCCCAGAGGAGCCCCCCTGCTAAGCAATCGCCGCTCCCATCCCTCTAGGCAATGAGACAGTGGATCAAACCCCCTGCCATCGTCTCCAGGCCCACAGCCGTGCCCCCTCCCATCCCATACAGTGGCCAGGATTACACCCCCTTACTGTGTGCACATCGGAACCAGAAATGTTCATTCGTCTAGGTGGCCATCAGCAGTCCCCGGAGTGACCGTGGTATGTTCCGGGAGCCTTCCTCAGAGCCCTCCGACACCAACTCCTCTGATCCCCGCTGAGATCCTGAGTCCGCCAACGAAGCAGTAGCTGTGATATGACGGAGACCGCCTGAAGGGCCGCCCGTCGTTCTAAGTCCATCTGCGACATCGACGGTGTCTGGCTAGCCGCTGCCTGTTTCCTAATTTGTCGGCCTCTTCGGTCGGGTCTCTGCTGTCTTCTCCTTCCCCCTATAACCATTCAGTCCCAGCCCGATACGTCTCTAACCAGTGCCATGCGTCATCCGGTGTGCTATAGAAGGACAACCTTACCATCGACCATCACTTTCAGGCGGGCCGGGAACAGGAGAGAATTCTGTATGCCCTCGTCGCGGAGGGCCTTCTTGACCGCCAGAAAGGAAGAACGGCTGCGCTGGTTTTCATGGGAGTAATCAGGATAAATGGAGACAGAGGCATTGTCCACCCGATAGGGGCCCATTGTCCGTGCTTTCTGCAGGATGGCGTCTCGGTCTTTGAAGTGCAATAGGCGCGCCACCACAGGTCGAGGGGGTCGGCCAAGAGCCGGCAGGCGGGACGGCACCTGATGAGCCCGCTCCAATGTATAGAACTGCGACAAGCCATCAGGAGCGACCACATCGCGCAGCCAGGCTTCCAAATAGGTGATCATACTGTCCCCTTCAACTTTTTTGGGTAGGCCCACCACCCGTATGTTATTGCGCCGATTGCGCCCTTCGGCATCCTCGGCTCTTTTCTCTAGTTGCTGCACTCTTCGCAACAAGTCTCCCACTGCCGCATTGGCCGCCTTTTGGTTAATAATATAATATAATTCGTAATCCCTACACTCATTAAGGTCTCACTAAAGCACAACCGGTAGAGTCACCTGAAATGAACGCGTACATACACCAACTGCTGATCCTTTACACCTTCCTTCTATCCTGTATTAAACATAAACAAAAGGTATGAGCAGGAAGCCAAACCACCATCTGTCTAAACACTGGCAGATATATATAGCAACCTACCCCTTTGCCTACTAACTGTAGACTCTAAATATATCTTCTTATCCTGTAAGAGCAAACACCCAAATGAACAGTCAGCACTAGTGCTGTAAATAAGAACAGGCTCCTCCAATGAAAGTTCCAATATTCCTCCCCTGTGTATTATTGTGGCGAGGAAAGTCTCCTTAATAGAGCAATACACTTGAGAGCAAACAAACAAACACGGTATGACGTAGTTAACTCACTACTGTCATCCGCTTTGGCACTTGTACATCCAAAGTAGATTAATGGTATTACATAGTCACTGTTCGTGACGGTAGTGCGGAGGTCCAACAATCCCCCCCTGCACTCCGCCACTGACGATCACGTAGAAAACGAAAAGTACTTCAAACCCGCTGTTACATATCACAGCGCAACCCTCACCTGTCTCTGACCCGAGCACAGGCACAGTACCTTGCCTCTGCGGGGCAAAACAGAACACCAAGCAAAGTAAGCAAACGAGCTAGCCAGCGCTTGTAGATTAAATACCGGCACAGAATGTTCTTTAACTTCCGATGGAAAGGGGGTAAAGACAAAACCTCCGGAGAACAGGACAGGACTCAGCAGAAGAGCTGCGCCGCCTCGGCAACAGAATCACGAGCACCGGTTACCTGGCTCCGCCCCGTAATATCCTGTAACGCCGGGGACTCTGGGAAATGTAGTTCAACGCCCGGAGATGCTGGGTAATGTAGTTTATGCAGGCGCGGTGACCTGCTACCTGACAGGAAGGGTCATCGCCGCCGCTTTGGTTGTGTCCCTCCGCCGGGGGTAGACACCCTGCTCCGAGCCGGCCGCTCCTGCTAGCACTCAGATGGCCTTCACCTCCGCAGCAGCACAACGCACCACGCCGGCCTCCTCGCGGCTCCACCAGCCCTCAGTTGCAGTGCTCTCCTGCAGGTCGGCGTCGACAACCTATGCCGCAGTCTAGTCCGTTACAACCCCGCCTCAGTGCAGTGGTGGTAGGCGCAGCGCCCCGAATCCAGGCGTAGCCGCGGCCGGCCCGCTCCTCTCCCGCAGCGACCCCACAATCACTCGAGGCCCGGGATGTGGACTCCAGCGCACGCCTCACCAAGATGGCCGCGCCTTCCGAGTGGGCTGGCATGAATCTCAGCGCCGGCATCGTCGGCAGTTCGCGTTTACAGGCTCTAGGCAGCTCACGGGGATCCACACGGTCCCGGGGGGCCTCCCCGAGGTGCGGGCACCACCAGGGCAACGGTTGAGACAGGATAAATATCGAGGCAAGCGCGGAGCTCTCAGCTCACGCGTCCATGCTTGCCGGTGGTAAAGCCACGCCCCCTTCCTATCGCCAAGTTTACAAAAAAATTCTAACGGTTAGTAACTAACTCCACTGCACAGTGTTTACACACATTACCATATGTTTTCAAGTGCAGACTTCTGTCGGTGAATTGTTTTTTTCTTTTACAGGATTGGATGTTGTAATATCGCCGCCAAGAGAGCAGGTTGCTGAGAAGTATCCAGTTGCAACCAGATTCTTACGCATGCAAGCACCATATGCATGATCACTGTGAATCTTGCTTTAGGTGAGTAAACAATTAGTGATATTTCTGTTTTCTGGGCACATTCCTCTAGGGGTGCTATGGCATCAAAACCCTTCTGGGCGGGTTCCAGATTGGAGGACATTCTGAGGTCAGATGACTGGCCCAATGATAAAATATGTAGAACATTTTATTGCAAACATGTTCTCACTGCAGCTTCTGTTGTTAACATGCTTTAAACAAGCATAATAGGAGCCTCCGGTGTTGACATAAAATGTAGATTTTCCTAGTATTTTATGAAGGAAAGTCTTAATTTAATTCAAGACACGGAGGCAAGTACTATCCCACCTCAACACTTTGTAACCTGAGTTTTCTTTCCCGCCCTAACAACAGGTCCTGCTCTACCACCTGCATTCTCTTAAGGATATCATGGTTCAGACGGAATCTTCTCCTGGTTCTTCCTTTTCAACACTTCCACATGGATGTTTACCGGTCTCCTTGGAACTTTGACAACATCTTCCATCGTACAAACTTTTGCCAAGAATTGTTTACATTTATTATGGCTTTCTCCATTTTTCCTTTGTTATCTGGTCCTATCTAACTTCTTGCCCAAGAAAAGAGGGCTGTTGGCAGTCAAGTGGGACATTATACATACTGGTGTTATACTATTGGTTGTTATGTACATGACATTTTTTATTCCCATTGGCTAGCATGTTGCTAAGCAGCTTGAGATTTGTAGTTTTTTTATATTTCTTGACTGCTGCTATTAATATTAAGGCAAGTTAAGATAGCACATTAAGGAACCTCCGGTCTTGACATAGAATTAATGCTTTTGGCAACTTTCTGCATAGGACCATGGTTACAGAATGCTCTAGTGTTATTCCAAGAGAGGAAACCGACAATGGCAAAGTGGGGGTGAATTATTTTTTTTTGTAACAGATCTGTGTTGGAAGATTTTTTAAATTTTATGAAAAATAGCATGAATTCATTCTTTTATGAGTTAAGGATTAGAACATTCTTCTCCATCCAGGTTTGGATGTTAAATACGACTCCTCCCAAGGTGAGGATGTCTTTTAATGTTGATGTTTTCAGGTACATTTCCGAGTCATCTCCATATTAGTGGATGGAGAGGCTAGAATCTTTGCAGATTTCGACTAGTGGATCTACATAAAGGTTAAAGAGCATGGAGATTGTAAAACTTCACAAACCATGGATGCTGGATCAGAAATATTGCCATTGATTTTTACGATTAGGAACTGCCTGGAGAGGAAGGACGAAAACCATTTGAGGACTGTGTCTTTAATTCCAAAGCAGTGTATGAGGAGGTTATCAATCTGGTGTGATCAATTATGTCAAAAGCAGCTTATAGGGTTGTATGTCATTACAATGTGTTGCTTTAGCACGCATGTTTTTACAATGCAAATAATACCATGCATAACAATAGAACACATTCAAATTTATTTCATGAAAGAGTCATCTACCATGCAAACAGGTTGCAAGCATTCATTCACCGTGCATACCATTACATATGGCTTTACATTTGTAACCTAATAAGATGGTACTTTTAAGATCTGTTTTCTTCCCATAATCTGCAACCGATAAGCATTTAACCATTAATGGAATATTTTGTGATGCAGCAAATGTCTAATTGCAAAAACATAGTTGTTTAAAACGCAACTCAACCTCCTTCTCTCCATTTTTGTTTTAAATGTACTGACTTTATAAAAGAATGAAAATGTAACTTATCTGTACGCAGCACTCTCTGAACCGTTTGTCTGTCCTGCTCCAATGTGCTCTATCTCCTCTAAAAAGTGATGCTCAAGCATGTACGTCCTGGAATATACATGGGAAGCGAAAAAGGATTAACACACTTACCAACCCACTGCCCCTGAACGTTATGCATCCCGTTCTGATTGTATCATTCATTAATTGCTACGTTAGTACTCTGTTATTTACAGTTATGTACAAGTTTAAATACAGTTACCTACCCATAGCCCCTAAACCTCCTACACACAGACCTGCCAAATATCACGCATCAGGCGTGATACTAACGCATTGCAGTGCGGTGGTCCGCATCACCGCACTATAATGCACTGTCACGCATTTGTAGCGCCTCCTTGACACCACTGTCGGTGCAGAGGAAGAGCCAAGCGGGACCGAAAATGCCGTCCAGGCCAAACACTTGTGACTCCTGATCAAGCAGCATAAATGGGACAGCGTGCTGCCTGCTCTGGCGAGTGGGTGATTGGTGTCAAGTGTGCAATGGTTGTCGTTCTTGAATAGCAGGTCTGAGTGCAGCAATTGATTATTATCCTAGCTGCTGCGGGTCGGCTGGCACGGCATTCACGTGATGGTGAGGTCACGTGAATGCAACAATAAAAAGTGTATCCATGACTCTCTGAGTGAGCGGCAGGGGGAGCCGAGCAGCAGTTAGTTTGCTTTAGTTTTGCCATGCTCGCCGCAATATTAGTATGTCCTCGTCAATTAATATGGGAACCGACGTTCACTGATGCATGGATTAATTGATTCCTGCAAGGCGCCGCGCACCAAGGAGCAGTGCATTTAAGTACCCAGCGCAGTTCGTGCTCCATCTCTGTTACAAATGCCGGTATCTCGATAGGCGGCAACAACATTATTTTAGTGTTGTCACATAGACTGTGGTGGAGTCAGCCTGTGTAAAAGTTATACGGCGACCAGCGGTGAAAACGCCGTGAAGAAAGGAAGCAGCGCAAGTTAGGCAGCAAGTACAGGTCAACGTGCCAGTGCTGGAAGGAAGTGCTGTGGGCCCGTAGCACTGCCTGGCTGAAGATCAATGAGAACAGTAGGTTACAAGTAATAGCTGTTGATTACTGTAGTAAGGTGAATGTTTCTCTCCTTCTCTGTTCTCTTTCTTCCCCTGCTCTAAAGCCTGTGTGTGTGGAACGTTGTATATGTCATGGAATGTTGGATGGGTGAACTGAATCAGTTGGTGACTGAAGGCTGATCAGCCAGGAGGGCAGCTCCTGGTGGGGCGTACTTACAGAGATACTTACAGGCCTACTTACCATCCTGGCTACAACACCATACCTCTGTAACCTATACTTCAATAAAGCTACTTGGAACCTACCACCTCTGGACTTCCATATCTTTGTAACAATTACCAGCCACCTACCTAGGTGTGTCAGTGTAGAATAAATGAATAACACATTTCTAATGGAGCTCGCTGCACGATCAGACCGCTGCCTGCACTGCTCACTAGCAGACTCCGCCCCAAGAAAGGTCTTTCGGTGTGTGGCTAAAACATTGCCTCCCCAATCCACTGAAGACTTAATCAGATGTGGATGTTGCTCACACCCTATCTGAGGGAGACAATCTACAAAGCCCCAGTAGTGGTGTTGAAAGTAGGGGTGAGAGCAATGGTCAGCCCCCCCGTAAATCTTTGAGTGACGAAGGGCTGCTAATTGTGTAAACTTGAAAGTACTATTCCTTCGCCTGAGTGCATGTTGAAAATATAATTATATAATTTTAACTAGTGAATCTTTGGCTCAGGCTGGGGTACACGTCAACGAAAAAAGCCACACAATCCCAGATGTTTTCTAACACACATGAATAAAAGTGTGCTTACTTCACTAAGCAAACCTCATATCTTAAAATATGGTATAGTCATTACTTTTATCATGTAATACGATGACTTTTGGGATTGAATCTAAAGTCCTGCTTAAGATGGTGGCAACAATACATTAGGCCTCTTCCATTTCTAGTGCATTGCAGCAGTTTAAAGACCTTCTTGGAGCATTTCGGTACTCAAATGGGTGTAAGTTCTGATATTTATAGGTTTCCCTTGCATTCAGAGCTTGATTGTGCTCCCAAAAAAGTGTCACTCATAGTCGTTCAATGTCACTCATAATTACACTGAAATTATGAAAGTGTCACACATAGCAATCTGAAACCTTGGCAGCTATGCCTACACCCCGTCCTGACAATGTATCGTTTTAACTTCTACATATAATTTGGTATTCAGTTAAAACTCGGGTATAAACACACAATTAACCCAACCGTACTGAAACACCCAGTGCCCCTAAACCCCCTTGTATTCTGCACTGAGAGTATATTATCCGTGATTATAGGTATTAGCCAATTTAAAACAATATACGGCTCAACATTTCGCAGAGAGAAAAACTGCCACCTACTGTTCAAAGGCGTGGTAAAAGTCTTGTCTTGAGTTGTAAAGACTTGCGTGGCAACAGTTATTTCAGTATAAAAAAATGTGTGGTAAACGCTATACGATGTAAAAACTTCAGAGTAAAGGCTGTTTTCCCTTGATAGGTCCAGTAAGACAAGCAGGCAGAATTCACCACCATCCAGTAATCAGTGTATGTCGTCTAGGATTTTTAAAGATGCTGCTTCAGTTCCTTCACTTATTCTGAATCCTGATTGGTGGACCGATAGTACATTTTCACTGTTGAGGAATTCAGAGAGTTGGAGGGACAGACAGTGTTCAATGGTCTTTTTTTTGTTAAGATTTTTCTGATAGGTTGGAGTGAGCTAGGTTTTTTTGAGCAGGAGTGAGATTTTACTGCATTTGAGCGAGTCAGGAAAGGAACCTCGAGAGTGGGAGATGATGATTTTGCCCCAAGCTTTAAAAAAACAATGCAAACATTGCTTTAATGATAGCAGCAAGGGTCAGGTTGTTGTAGTAGTCGCCACTGAGGTTTTGAACAATGTTTTAGAGATCATCTTGGGAGAGAGGCCTGAATACATTCGAAGTGCTATTTGGTTTGGCTGTGATAGTGTAGGAGAGGCCAAGGAGGAAGTAGTTGAGCATAGTGAATAGTTTTTGTTAGAGAAAAAAAAAGTTAAAGAAAGTCTTGCATATGCATTTATTGGTGGAGGTTCCAAGATAAGTTTTCCTGGAGGTGAGATGTTGGTGTGGATGTATTGGGAGAGAGCTCTGGAAGGGTTCCGAGAGGTATGAGAAGGAATGTCGACTGGTAAGGAGCTCACTAAAGGAGCTCCGAGCACTTGGGATCTGCTTGACCTGATTACCCCTTTAGCGGCAGCTGACCAAAGGAACTTAACACGGAATTTAACGCACAACGAATCAAACTACTTGAATCGCGATCAAGAATCCTACAAGAAGCCGATACATTTAACCTTCTTTCCTACCGTCTCCGGCCACCTAAATAATGGTGCCAACCCTGCCTCTCAACTCTGCCCCCTCCGACTCCGGCTGGGCTGGACTGATCGTGGATCATCGGCATCGAAGTGAAACCTGGACCGTATCATCAATAGCACATTGCCTCTCACCTCTGCCCGCTCCGACTCAGGCTGGGCTGACGTGGATCACTGGCAACGAAGTGGAGCCTGGACATAGCTGCCAAGGTTTCAGATTGCTATGTGTGACATTTTCATAATTTCAGTGTAATTATGAGTGATATTTCAACGACTATGAATGACACTTTCTCACGAGTAATACCAAACAATGAAGTGCATGGAAAGCGATAATGTCAGAAATTACACCTTTTTGAGCAAAAAGAATCTATGAAAATTTCTCGAAACGTCTTCAAAACCCCTGAAATGGAAAGAAGACTAGGTTTATAATGAACACTAAGATTCTGCATTTTGCACCAGCCTTTCTTATACTGTATGCAATTCCAGTTTTAAACAATGTGCATATCCACAGTGCTTTTTGTCGCCGGCTTGGGCTTCCTAGACCTATAATACAAATGCCATTGTTCACCACTGTGCCAACCAGTACTGAACAATGTTTCTCTCTGGTTGCAAACAAAACATTCATTCAAACCCATGACATTTTGGAAAAATAAGAATCCTCTTGTGGAAACTAACTGGAGTAATTGCAGTGACCTAATAAGGTAAAAAGCACACGCTGCAGAGATCAGATGAGTGAACTGTGCAGAGTCTGAGACTGAGTGAGTGACTCACCTAGGTTGGTAGCACCAAAACTGTAACCAAGCTGTAGATCAAAAGAGCTCTGCAGTGCTCTGTTGATCTACACAGCTTGGTTAGAGTTTTAACACACACAGATACATGCATGTATCAACATGTTAGACATTGGTGCTCGAGTTCTCGTTCCACAGATGTCAGAGGCACCTGGGAAGGAAGCATTGAGGATATTCCTGGGGAGGAGATGTGGCCTTGCCCTGCAAATAGGTAAGCATTACCAGGTTCAAATAACCAGCCTCAGCGCAATAACCTATGATTTTGGGCAATTCACTTAATCACTCCATGCCTAAAACATATGTATAACGTGTTTTTGTGCTCATGTAAAGCGCTCTAATAACACCGCCAACGTTTGTGCTATATAAAACTGCAAAAAAAAACTGTAGCCATTTTCATTCTCACCCGGAGGGGATGGTGGATGGTGCTGTCCCCGATGAACAAAAACAAAGCATAAAGCTAAAAGGGTTAGAAGATTATGAGACAAAGAAGGGAGTGTCTGGTCACATCTACCATGAAGTTGTTACATATATTTTTTGTAGTTCTTTCCCATGGAGGGCAGGGGATGATGCTAGGTGTAAGCAGCCTAGGGAGACCTGGGTTAGGGTTTGTTCTAACGAAAGCCTGGCAGCTCCAGGCCTAGCAGCTCAGAATAGTGCCACACTGCTGCTTAGGCCATCGGGTGTCCAAGCAGGATTCAAATAGGGCTGTGAGTTCTAACCGGATAAAACTAGAACAAAGACCCAAAGAGGGTCTGAGAAGTCCCAGACTTATATCAGTGGGCACTTTGAGAGCACGTGTCTGTTAGCCCCGTTGTTGTCTATAGTGTGCCACTGGAGTGTGCCATACACATCGGCGGGCATGGGATTGTGGCTGACATACGGGTAAGTGCCCCTCACCAAGGCCAGTAAATGTCCAAAAGCAGATGGGTACATTACCACACAACTGCGAGATCAGTCACGAGAGGCCGAATATTGTCTTCACTTTTTAATCTATCAATACTTCACGACTGCAGCATGTTTCATGCAGTTCACTAATAAATAAACATAAAAGAAAACCACCACACCTGAGAATTCCCCAGCTGGCTCACATAGCTCACATCTAGCCAGGGCGATGTATTATTTCAAAACTCCTCAACTCAAATCATAATAACTCCGAGCGGTCCGCCTCGGTCGGCGCGCACTACTTGGTCAGCCAGGTGCAAAAATCACACAAGCAGACTGTCACAGTGCTACACCAGGCTCTGCTGACAAGTGTCACTGCTGTGGTGCTGTTAAAGTAATCTGTTGGACCGGCAGGCACCACAGAGTCAGCCACAACAGCTCACCCTGACCTGCCCAAATGTTTACTGGACAGACTGAGACTTGTGAGTTTGTGGCAGGTTGCAGGGCAGAGGCAGCTGAAAATGAATACACGCTAAGCACTATTATAACTTATAGAAAGCAGAGTGTTCTTAAAAGCAGCAGCAGAGTGAGAGGTACCTCACTCCACCCATGGACTCACTTTACAAACGACGGCCACCGGGCACGATTCAGACCCTCAGGCTCAAAAGCATCACAGCGGTGTGCTGTGCTCTAGGCTCATTGGGCACCGCAGCCCATGGGGTTGGGTCAGGTCTCATCGGGTCCGTTCGCGGGGATCGTTCTCATTCTTTTGGGCAAATCAAATGTTACTGCGGTGGGAGCAGCTATGGCATTGCCACTGGCTGCAGCTTCCCACAAATTCATTTAATGAACTGTAGCCACCCGCTGGCGCCGCCATTCTCTCTCCTGCCGTCAGTCATGATGTAACAAATCATTAATGGCGCACGAATCCTACTGTTACATTGTAGCAGTTAGAGCTGCAGAGCAGCTCATCCAGCCCCCAAGCCTGCAGGGAGCAGCCTGTATGGCGCTCTGCTACACCGGCTTTAGTTTCATTCAGCATTAAAGGTGCATGATTAGCAGCGCTAGAACTTTACAGCCCTCAGGCGCTATACCTATTATGCGTGACTTTGCATTTCAGTGCGGTGATGCGGACCACCACACTGAAATGCGTTAGTCTAACGCCCGATGTGTGGTATTTGGCAGGGCTGTAATTATCATATGCAATGTGCAAATGACAACATATGAAGTAGAGTCACAAAAAACAATGCTATGCTCTTTATAATGATCCTTACTTAAAAAGTTAATGGACTATTTTACATAAACAACAATGATGAATTCTATTAACTAATCAAATGGTCGCAGGACTATTACGTCATAGCCCTCTCACCCTGGGCACAAGAAAATTGCTGGAACTCCAGCTCTGTCAATTTAAACGTGACTTCATTGTAGTTGCATATTTTTAAATTTATTTCTTCATCATAATCCAAAACTTTTTTGTGGAAGGATCATATATTCAATTATTTCTTTTTACATCGTTTGTTTGATTCCCAAATAAATCATATCCAATGCATTTCGGTGCATCTAGCACCTTCATCAGGGAAATCTGTGAATTAATTAAACAAAACAAAACTTGCTTTAGCCTGCATTATTTCATGAGATTCACGATATTAAACATTGCTAGCTTTTTATGTCTGACTTCGTTATTGTTCGAAAGTGCGTGATTTAGTATGATACATGCTAACATATAAACCGGCAAACGCCGTGAAATGTTTTACAAAGATTGAATGGATACATGTTCAAAGTTCGATGATACTATGTAACACTGCTAATGGTGTCGCGCTCTGATGTTATCGTGAAAGTTAACAGTGCCCTTTGATGTTAACGTGAAAGTTTCTGGGCTGCTCTATCGCTTGCAAATGTTTAAAACTATTACGCTGAAAATGCGGGACGCGGCTTACATTAACAAATGCTCGTGCTCTGAATTCTCACCTTGTAGATTGTGTAAACTGCTAGAGTGTTCCGCTTCCGCGGGCGTCGCGCTACGTCCTCTAATGGGCCCGGGATCAAATGTGTTTGTTTTTCTACCCACTGTTTAGCGCGTGCGCATTACTATGCTAACTGTTTTTTTTCACACAACTTTGTTAACGCTGTCTGTGTGTTATGCTGGCAATTTACGTGAGCGTGACTGCGCGCCCTGTCTATGTGATACCTGATAGGTTTTGAGAATGTATGAAACGCTTCATATCATGATGTAGGTCATAATAACAGTAATTTGTACATTTAGGCAAAACATATTTACAAGTAGCACAAAAATTCTGTTCGATCATTGAGCCCATTGGGCTTCAGACTGTTCAGATAATAAATCCAATGATTCTCTCTTTTGAGTAGGTTTTTCTTATTGCTTGTACCCTCAGTTTTAAACACTGTTTCCAGTATGCAAGCTCGCAGTTGACTTATGTGATGATGTTTCTCCTTAAAGTGGACGGCCACCGTTGATTTTGTTGATTCAGTTCTTATATTGCTTTTGTGTTCTGTGAGACGCGTTTTTAGTTTGCGTTCAGTGTGGCCTACATACACTGCGCCACAGGGGCATTTCAGCATGTATATTATGTTCATTGTGTCGCATGTCCCATTGACTCTTAACGGTATTTGAAACCCTTTCATGGGATGGGATATCACATTTCCCTTCATAATGTTGTGGCAGCTGCTACAATTCATGCATGGGATAGTTCCACGATAGGTACTTTGTGGAGGTCGCTCAATGGGGTGCTTCAACATTTCCCCTAGGTTCTTTCCTCTCGTGAATGCGAACAATGGTTCTTCTGAAAAGATCCCTTTAAAATCCACTTCCAATTTCAATATTTGCCAATGTTTCCTGATGATTTTCTTAAATTGAGTGCTTACATTAGAGTATTTGCTCACGCATGTTAGTCTTTTTGTGGGTTCTTTTGTTTTGTTCATTAGTAATTCCTCTCTGCTTGTTTTTTGTGCTCTTGTCAATGCTGGTTGTATCGTTTGTTCAGGATATCCCCTATCCTGAAACCTTTTTGCCATGATTGTTAATTGTGCTTGACATTCTTGGGTTTCCGAGACCACTCTTCGTACCCTGAGGAACTGGGAATATGGCAGGTGTGTCTTCAGGGGTTGGGGGTGGTGGCTATCAAATTTCAATAAGTTATTCCTGTCAGTAGGTTTTCGATAAAGATTAGTTTGAAATTGATGCTCACTTCTGGTGATTTCTACGTCCAAAAACTGGATCTTGGTGGTGCTCATTTGCCACGTGAAGCTTATCCTTTCATTTCTGCTGTTCAATGTTTCCAATTCTTTACATAGAGTTTGATCGTCACCTTTCCAAATTAAAAAGATGTCGTCGATGAATCTTACATACATCGATAACTGAGTTGCCCATTCTTGACGTTGGTAGATGTGTAAGTTTTCAAAATCAGTCATAAACAGATTGGCATACGCCGGCGCGGCGCAATTGCCCATAGATGTTCCACTTCGTTGGATAAACCATCGTTGTTGATGTTCAAAGTAACTGTTCATGAGAGAAAACTCCATTAATTCCATTAAGAATATTTGCAGGTCTTGATCATATGTGCTGTTCAATAAAGCTTTTTCAATAGCTTCCAGGCCTTCTTTATGTGGTATCGCCTTGACGTCGATGGTTACCATTGTTATCTTTTCTGATGTTGTCAAGCTATTCAATTTTTTCAAAAAGTCAGTAGTGTCCTTTATATATGAGGTAGATTTAAGCACTAATGGTTGCAAATATTTATCGATGAACTTCCCCACTGGTTCGTGGAGACTTCCCTTAGTAGAAACTATCGGGCGGCAAGGTGGATTGTTCAAGTCTTTATGGACCTTAGGTACCATGTATATGACTGGGCTCTTAGGATTTTCCTGCGTTAGGTATTTCCTGGTTTTGTCTGTTATGGTTCCCATATCTACTGCTTTTGACAGTATGTTGGACAAGGTTTTTCGAATTTCTTCCGTGGGGTTATACTCAATTTCCATGTATAGTGTCACATCTTCAATGTGCTCTTTAATCGCTGACTCATAGTAAGATTTATTCAAAATAACCATTGCCCCTCCCTTGTCTGCCTTTTGTCTGATCTTTTCAGAAGAACCATTGTTCGCATTCACGAGAGGAAAGAACCTAGGGGAAATGTTGAAGCACCCCGTTGAGCGACCTCCACAAAGTACCTATCGTGGAACTATCCCATGCATGAATTGTAGCAGCTGCCACAACATTATGAAGGGAAATGTGATATCCCATCCCATGAAAGGGTTTCAAATACCGTTAAGAGTCAATGGGACATGCGACACAATGAACATAATATACATGCTGAAATGCCCCTGTGGCGCAGTGTATGTAGGCCACACTGAACGCAAACTAAAAACGCGTCTCACAGAACACAAAAGCAATATAAGAACTGAATCAACAAAATCAACGGTGGCCGTCCACTTTAAGGAGAAACATCATCACATAAGTCAACTGCGAGCTTGCATACTGGAAACAGTGTTTAAAACTGAGGGTACAAGCAATAAGAAAAACCTACTCAAAAGAGAGAATCATTGGATTTATTATCTGAACAGTCTGAAGCCCAATGGGCTCAATGATCGAACAGAATTTTTGTGCTACTTGTAAATATGTTTTGCCTAAATGTACAAATTACTGTTATTATGACCTACATCATGATATGAAGCGTTTCATACATTCTCAAAACCTATCAGGTATCACATAGACAGGGCGCGCAGTCACGCTCACGTAAATTGCCAGCATAACACACAGACAGCGTTAACAAAGTTGTGTGAAAAAAAACAGTTAGCATAGTAATGCGCACGCGCTAAACAGTGGGTAGAAAAACGAACACATTTGATCCCGGCGCCATTAGAGAACGTAGCGCGACGCCCGCGGAAGCGGAACACTCTAGCAGTTTACACAATCTACAAGGTGAGAATTCAGAGCACGAGCATTTGTTAATGTAAGCCGCGTCCCGCATTTTCAGCGTAATAGTTTTAAACATTTGCAAGCGATAGAGCAGCCCAGAAACTTTCACGTTAACATCAAAGGGCACTGTTAACTTTCACGATAACATCAGAGCGCGACACCATTAGCAGTGTTACATAGTATCATCGAACTTTGAACATGTATCCATTCAATCTTTGTAAAACATTTCACGGCGTTTGCCGGTTTATATGTTAGCATGTATCATACTAAATCACGCACTTTCGAACAATAACGAAGTCAGACATAAAAAGCTAGCAATGTTTAATATCGTGAATCTCATGAAATAATGCAGGCTTGTCGTGCTTGCTTCCAATTGTCGCAGGAGTGCCACGGAGCCTGATGCCTAGCCCTCAATTTCGCCCCTTATCACCTCCCAGTGTTAGAAATGATAACTAACACTTAAGTGATGACTTGGGGAAAACAGGGGAACACAACAAGGAAAGGAGGGGAAGACACTGCACTCTGCACTCGTCTCGACAGGACAGGTTTCTATTTTCACCGGAACTGTATCTATAAGACAAAGCAAATAATTAATATAGTTCTGTTCTCCCTATCCCACTCATGTGGTGTATAGATCTGGCTATGTGTATTTATACCTAAGGGAAGTTGTGTATAATCTCTGTCCCCTGTTATTATGAAGAGTCTTGATCTTCCTATTGTTGTACCTAGAAATAAGGTCACAGGAGATTAGGTATAGCCAGGAGAGGTCTAGGTCATAACTATAGAATTGTATATACAAAGTACCTCTTAGCCTCAGAGGATACACGAAAGAAATATCCAATGTTGTACAATCCCTTGTTAAATATCTCACAAGGAATGTATGTATCCACACTAGGAATAACGGGGCGCCAATAGGAACCCGACGCTACTGAGAGAAACAAGGAAATAGCTCAAGCGAGCGACCACGGAGAGAAGTCTACAAACAGAGACTCGACTCGAAACCACCAACAACCAAAGGGCAAACGCGAACTAAAGAAAAGAGAAGTGAAATAACGGTGACGAATCAGCCGACTCGACACCCACAATCTAGCAACCAGACTTGCAAAAAGAATCAAGAAAGGGAAATGAATCCCCGCACTCACGAACCGCAGCACAACGCCGATGGAGGAAAACGCCAACCACTAACTCCTCGGACGCTCCCCCGTGACCCGGAACGAATTCAGGAACACTAGCTTAACGCGAAGCGCTTCCAGGCTAGTGAGGCGGTCCTAAATGCTCCGACAATCTTCCTGCGCATGCGCATTACTCTCGCCTTCAGATGAGACGTTCTTGCCAACCACGTCTATCTTGCCAACCACAGCGTTTGTTTGTGACGCTGATTCCGCTCCAGGTAAGCAGGCATGACAAGGCTAAAGCAAGTTTTGTTTTGTTTAATTAATTCACAGATTTCCCTGATGAAGGTGCTAGATGCACCGAAATGCATTGGATATGATTTATTTGGGAATCAAACAAACGATGTAAAAAGAAATAATTGAATATATGATCCTTCCACAAAAAAGTTTTGGATTATGATGAAGAAATAAATTTAAAAATATGCAACTACAATGAAGTCACGTTTAAATTGACAGAGCTGGAGTTCCAGCAATTTTCTTGTGCCCAGGGTGAGAGGGCTATGACGTAATAGTCCTGCGACCATTTGATTATTCGATTACACTCAGGGAGGAGAGTGATACCCAGGGAGCACGGATAATTCAGTTAAGCTATATAGTCTGTGCACATCCCACACTTTGAAGAATTCTATTAACTAACATGACATTCAGCTCACTTAGTAGTTGAAGGGGCAATGATAAATGTTAACATTTTTTATAAAATGACACGCATTTGAAATGTGCTGATTTGCGATAGGCACTTATAGTTATCTATATAGGCCATAGAAAAGCTAAAAAGCAAGTTTTTGATAACTAGAAGCAAACCTAATATTGCTGAAATATGTACAATGTGAACTAGAAGCTTGACCTTAAAGTGACATGTTTAGAAATGTTTGCCATAACTGCAGAATGTTCCACTTTAACAAATGTATCTCTTTATAAGCAACATTTTATTCATAAATGTCAAGAACTTTCTATTTTTTCTCTCTCTCCAGAATTGAAGTAGTGGTTGAGGAGATCATGAACATTGGATATCCCTTCAGGGGGAAGAAGTAAGTTGGAGCTGGAGGTCGTGATTATGTTAGGAACAATGTTTTTCAGATCCCTCTTCTATACTTTAGGTCTTGTGGGTTGAGCCGAATTAAGTTTCACTGTTTCATTGATGAAGAAGGTGATGATATGATGATCAGAGCAATCACATGGATGGATTGTATCTAGCTGGATGGAATCAACTTTAGAGATTACAAAATCAAGGATTGCTCCTTTATCATGTGTACAACTGTTGCAAATTTGGGTGAGGTTGTGGTCATAGAGAAGGTTTTTGAGACTATTGACCACTGCATCATTGGGGTCATTCCAGTGGAGATTGAGGTCTCCGAGAAATATTTGGGTATTTTGATGTCCGGCATTAGTAGAGACTATGTCCATGGAAAGTTCGGTAAAGGTGAGGTTATCACTTGCTGGATGATAGAGGCTGTGTAGAAAGCATACTGGTTTGCCATTGCTAGTGATGTCGAGGCATATGTATTCACAAGACAGGAATACAGGAGATTGTGATCAGTTTACTGAGAGATTATTCCGATATATGCAAGTGATGCCACCTCCTCGCTTGACAATTCTATCCAGTTTGTTGATGTCATAGTTGGGGGGTACCAGTATTTCGATGATGGGTGTAGAGGATACCTTTAACCAAGTTTTGGTCAAAATTGGCAAATCCGGTTCTTGTGTTAGAATGAGGTCAGCTATGTCGGCTGCATGTCTTGAGGCCGATCTACAATTTGGTAGTATACACTTAAGACGGGGTGTGATGCGGGATGTATTGGGTTCCTGAATAAGGGGAACTTGTTTAAGGTTGTTTTTGATGATACATCGAGGATTGTGTTTAGTGGGTCTGTGAGTGTTGGGAGGAATAGTTGGGATATGAGCCATTTTGGGAGGGTTATTTGGAGGCTTAATGTTGTGATTCGGATGTGGGGTTCACAGGAATGGAGTAGAGAGAGAGAGTCTTTCTCCGATAGCGGATTAGTCCTGCGGATTGGGCGGGTTGAAGTATTGTGAAAAAGAATTGATTTCCACCTAGGGGTCGAATGTTTCGAGGTGACTACTGAGTGGGTCAAGTGGATGTTTGATTTGGTCTGTCATGCCAATCTAGTGTTCCAGGATTGGCGCAGAAGAACCTCAGCTAAAGCTTGTAGTTCTTCTTTGATTTGCTGTAACGAGAATAGAATTTCGTCAAGTCTAGGGTCTGGTGAAGGTGGGAGCAAGATTGGTGGATGTATTATGGGTGTGGGAGGTGTGCTTATTGCGTGTGGGTGGTAAGAGGGAGGCACGTAGTCTAGGAAGTTGAGAGTCGTCCTATCTGGTTCCTTCGCCATATTGGAGTGGGTGGACGGGAGTGGGGAGTCGATGTAGGAGGCGTAGAGGTGTGCAGTGGGGATGTGGTTGTGGGAGTGATGGTTTTGCAGGAGGTAGTGTTGACAATGGGGGGAAATATATTAATTCCAGGGGAGGATGCTGAGTCTGTGATGGGTGTAAATGCTGGTGCAGTAGTAAGGGGAGGAGTGTCTTATGGGGGAGACGAGCGGGGTAGCACTGAGCGCAGGTGTAAATATTGGTCGTGATATCAGTGTGGTGTGCGGTGGGGATGTGGTCGTGGGAGTGATGGTTTTGCAGGAGGTAGTGTTGACAATGGGGGGAAATATGTTCGTTCCAGGGGAGGATGTGGAGTCTGTGATGGATGTTAATGCTGGTGCAGTAGTAAGAGGGGAGTCGAGCGTGGACAGGGGTAGCACTGAGCTCAGGTTTAAATATTGGTTGTGATATCAGTGGAGCATGGCTAGAGGTAGAATTTGGCGGTGTGATAGGCTGTGCGCTGGTGGTGGGAGCCGCCTGGGGGAAGGGTTGGGGTTTATAACTTGTTCTCTGATAATGGGGAAGATATTATCCAGCAGCTTAAAGGTGTGGTCTGTTGATTGCATGAGAATGAATCCGTTATGATAGATGGTGATGGTTGTTGTAGCTTTGAAAATTGCAGTTTTCCTGGTGGAGGAGATCGAGAATATAGCTAGGAAGGCTTTCCTCCATTGTGCTCTTCGTTTAGTGTAGAAGATGATGTCAGTGGTTATATGCCCATTGTTTGTTGAGAAGTAAGGATCAGAGATGAGTGTTTCAGGGTGTAGTTTTAACATATTGTGTTTAAAGCATTTAGATGCTTTTTTGGGAGGTGTGGGGGGGGGTAGTTGATAGTGTAGTTATGTACGCCTGTGCGCTCAATAGTGGGGTTGGGGCTAGTTAGTATGGGATAGAGTGTTATGAGGGGATATTACCTCCTATGCTGATGATACTCAGCTTGTGCTTGCTATTAACAATGATGGAGAAGAGGTAGCGGCACGCTTCCAAGAAGGTATGTTAGCGATTAAATATTGGATGAATGCCAACTGCCTCAGGTTGAACTACGAGAAGACGGAGGTGGTCATTTTCGGGAAGATTTCCCCGTTATGGTCATCAGTCTGGTGACCTCCATCTTTGGGAGCGTTACCAATGCCAGTCCCAAGGGTCAGAAATTTGGGAATTGTCTTCGATGAGAAGCTTAATTTTGTTGCACATCCAAATCAAATAGTGTCCAACGCATTTCATAAACTTAGGCTCATAAAAAAGATAATCCCTTTCCTTTCAGAAAGCGCTGGAAAAACTGTGGTGAGCACACTTGTGCTCTCCTCATTAGATTACTGCAATGGCCTATTTACCAATGCCCAAGCCCGGGTAATCTCCAAATTACAAATGATTCAGAACGCGGCAGCAAGATTACTCTCCAGGACCCCTAAATTTAAACCTATCAGCCAAACAATCAGAAGTTACCACTGGTTAACAATTAAAAATCGGATTAAATTCAAAACGCTTTGCTCGACTTTCAAAGCTATTCACAAACAAGGGCCGAAATTCCTCAAAGAGCAGCTTTCCACTTACCGTCCGACCAGACAATTAAGATCTATGACGCTGCATCAACTAGCCGTACCGCGCACAAGGACGGTCACCTGGGGAGACAGACGCTTCACGGTGACAGCAGCCAGACTCTGGAACTCTCTTCCATTTACGATCAGATCAAGTCAATCCCTTCTCCAGGAAATTGTTGAAGACGTGGTTTTTCAACCAGTAACAAGTCTGTTCTCTCCCATTTAATTATAGGCTACCACCGACTCAGGGACTCAAATTGAAATCATAGCGCCAAGACGTCCACGGGCATACGTTGCGCTTTACAAATTGCAATAATAAATAAATAAATAAAAATGCGTGTATGTGGACCGTAAAGGGGGGTCTGTGTTGTGAAGGGGGGATGGGCTTGGGAAGGAGGGGGGGACGTGCAAAGGGAGGTGATGGAGCAGCGGGGTGGTGGCGTGGGTTTGGGGCATAGGGAAAGAATGAGGGGGAGGAGTAGGGGTTGGTTCAGGTAACGTGGTAAGTGCACTGTGGCCAGCGAATGAGAGATTGGGGGGTGAGGCAGGAGCAGTAAAGGATGAGATAGAATTAAATTAAGATAAATTGTAATTGAAATTCTGACCTGTATAAGTAGATAAGGAGATCAATGGGCGTAAACTATTAACATACAGGAGCTGGTCCACTGTAAGGGAGTCAGTCCAAGATGGCCACATCTTTAGGAGTGGAAATCATAGCCAGCAAGATAGTCCTGTGTCTCTTTCCATTAGCTGGGCTAAGCCAGTAGCAGTCCTATTTCAGTTTCTGTGGCTCTTTTGGTGTTTTGTCCTTTCTCAGTTCTTATCTCGTTCGCTTCCTTGGAGGGTCGAAGTCTTACCTTGCTTAGAACAACAAGCTAGAGGCAGACCCCAAAATATTGGGATTTGTGTGGGCCGCCATTTTTCAGCATTGGAGGTAAATACTGCCCGTAGTAGTTAGCAAATGTGGTGAAAATAGTGCGCACTTCACTCCCGTGTGCAGGAAAATCACGCCAATACAGACATACCGTGTAAATGAAATATTTATATAAGTTGCATCAACATTGTCAATCGTGCCTGAGGGGGGCGGAGTTGGGCTGAGGGCTTCGTCCGGGGGGGCCCTCGTGAGGGAGGCTTGTTCCGTGGGCTGGGTCCTGACACATCACCAGAGGGCTCACTGAGCTCCTTCGTTCATTACGTCCGTCCGTTCCCTGACTGCCTTATAAAGGAACCCCAGTGTGCCGGACCACGACGCAGCTGATCTGAATAGGTGCTTCTCTATTCGTCCGACCTCTGCAGCCGTTGCAGGTCAATCCCACGAAAAGGGGCCATTATTGAAATTCCCTTTACGTTGCCATGTCTCATAGTTGCGGTGGGTCCAGCGGGACTCAAATCTTTCTATTCGACCCGCAGATGAATAGGGGGCTCAGGCCCATGCATCCAGCTGAGCCCTTCCTCTATCGTCGCAGGGTGCAGCGATGTTCTATCGATGGTGCAGTCCAGGCTCCACTTCGTTGCCAGTAATCCACGTCAGCCCAGCCTGAGTCGGAGCGGGCAGAGGTGAGAGGCGATGTGCTATTGATGATACGGTCAAGGCTCCACTTCGATACCAACAACTTTCCGCGACCATGGGGCAAAGCTAGGTCCCCGTAAATGTATGTAATTGTCTGTCCTTATGCATTATGTGTGTGTTGTGTCACGGAGTGCCAGGATCACGATTCTTAACCAATTACACTTTTTCCTAAAAACACGCCAATTGGCTTCCTTTATTCTGGACTAAGGCACAAGGAATATTTTACATAAAACCTCACATTCTGTGTCTTTCGTGTGCAGAGAATAACATTACATTAATGAATTAATGTGATGCGAAGGGGTCCTTATAACCCCTTAACCATATGTTGTGTTTTCAACCCTACAGATACTACGTGACTTATCAAATATACGTTTGTACTAATGCATGCTTTACTGTTGCAGCATTTTAATTATTAAAAATTTACCTCACTTAAGCATAACTAGGAGTGGCGAACACAGGGCTGGCCCCTGTGTAGTCCTGACGAAGAGCTTGGGGAACGCTCAAAACATGTTGACTAGAATTACTAGGTACACCTAACCCATTGTATTTAGGACCCCTAGTGTTCTACCCCGTTTTTACTCAAACCTACTAGGAGAAGAATAAATCTTCGTCGCCCACTAGATAGCTCGTTTTTTTTTTTTATAAATCTTTTTATTAAAGTGAAAAAACATAAAGACCAATTATAGATACCTTACTTCACGGAACATAATACAATTATACCATCATAGAATAAATCAATGGGCGTTCCCCAGGGCAAAGACGATGTTATGAATAGTTGCTGTCGTGCGGTCACGTTAAAACAGGAGAAACGTTCTTTTCAGATCAGTCAGCATTAATCACAGACCCCACCACCCCTAGAGACCGAAGCGTTACAGACAGGATATTTCCAAGTGGCAGGAGTGCGTAAGGCAAGAGAACTAAAAGTGAAACTACGACCGCAACAATCATGCAAAAATAACACACGATACATTCTACAAGTCAATGCGAGCAATATCACCCCTGGGACCCTTCCACCCATCGAGCAGGATTACCCCATAGGAAGGCACCCGATATCAGGATATTATTAGGATATTGAATACAGAAACAAACAAAGACAATACAAAACACCTGAACCCCCCACCCTGCACCCCTGCATATGGCTTTCGCCTAACCCCAACCAGCAGTGTGCCTGTCGCCCCATCTAACTAGGTTCTAAAAGTAGAAAAAAGGAAGTGTGGAGGAGGATATCTTGATATAGGCTCCCAGTCTCCCCTCCCCTCCACCAGAAACAAGCAACCCCCGTGAATTAGCTAAAAATTTGTTTAAAGAACATCAACAAAACAGACAGGGGAAGCCATAAACACCGCCCAACTTTCCGTGATCATAATGATGACAAATCCCACATTTATTGAAACCACAATCTTAAACCCAGTCCGTAAATCTCATCCCTGGCCCTTCCGATCTTTCATGTGAACCCCTTCCATACGAACCACCACATTAACAGGAGAGTCAAGGAGCACCAAGAGTTCAGAAAAGTTCAGTCTGGAAAGAGTCAAAAGTATTAAGCCCGTGTGGATTCCTCCATCCCTGACGATCTCCCTCACCCAGTTCGATTCCCGATGTCGTTTCCTTCTCGACCACAATAAATCAGCCAGGGAGGGGAAAAATGGCGTTGTGATCCGGAAACAAGTACCAACAGTATCCAGGGACGGAGAACCAACAGGTCCTCCCTCGATCGGCAGCGATGTTAAAGATGGCGATTTTCCCAAGGCCACGGGCTCATTTTTGTTTATAGACTCACTGACCAGGGACTTCATTATTTCTTTCTGCACGGGGCCCATATTCGTTGGCATGATGGTGACCGTGGGGATCATAGCTCGCTGTTCATCTTGCAATGGAGTTGGGTCCGGTCTCATACTTTTCGTCACTAATGGACTGGCGATCATTTTGTGGACTATAAGTTCCACTTGTTAATGTAGTGCCCCGATGGCAGCCAAAACGGTCTTCAGCGACGGCGATCTTCCCCTCTCGATCAGCTTCGAACATGGTCACGTTCCCTAGAGAATCGGGTCTCTCCGGGGGAACCGATAAGAACGAATCGGACGGCTACAGAGGGTGACTTGTCAATTATCACAGCAGCACTCCGTTAATCTGCTACCGCGAGCGAGGATCCCGACCCAGCGACCCCGGCGGCGGCAAACCGGGTCTCCGGGACAGAGACCTCCGCCCACAGCCCTAGACATGCTTTGTCACCACTCCTGCGGTGGTATATCTACCAAGTGACCGCCATCGAAATCAGCCAAAAACAAGTTCCACAGTGAGAGACCGGACCCCACCAGTGTCCCACGGCCGATGTTGATCAACTGAAACCCGGCTGGGTCAGTACTCGAGACCCCGGCTCACGATCTGGGTTAGCCCGTAAATTAAAACACGACTTATCTCCGTCATTCAGGCCGGTAAAATTCTCCGGACTTCACCATCAGACTCTGCACCGGTTCATACACACGAAAGGTGGGCGGAAATTCAGGATATTAGACAGGATCGTCCGGCTGGAGAAAGAGGTCGGCGGAGCCGGGAGCCTACGCGGCCATCTTGGTTGCTAGCGTAGCTCCTCCCCCAGATAGGTAGTTTTTAACTTACTTCTAAACCCAATCCACTTCACTACACTGACTGCACTACACATAGTCCATCACGTCAGTGCTCCTACGTAATCCGCAAGTCCTAGCACGCCTCAGTCCGTAGAGGATTGGGATGGTCCAATTATGAAGCATGTCACCGTGGGGAAACCCTGGTGAGTGAGGGGACTCAAGAAAGAAAATTATTTTCTTTCTGACATTTAATTCTTCCAACCCCAGTGAATGTTGTGAATACCAATCACCCAAGGGCTAGGTTCTTGATCCTCAGATTTAGGGATTTTCAGGTCCACATAACTTTTGGAGGGTGGGCTTAGCCATTTTTCCCTCTTTCTCTCCCTTCCTTTTGAGATTGCTATATGTGACATTTTCATAATTTCAGTGTAATTATGAGTGACATTGTACGACTATGACTGACACTTTCTTGGGAGCACAATCAAGCTCTGAATACGAGAGAAACCTATAAATATCAGAACTTTAACACCAATTTGAGTATTGAATGCTCTAAGAAGGTCTTTAAACTGCTGCAAAGCACTAGAAATGGAAGAGGCCTAATGTAATGTTGTCACCATCTTAAGCAGGACTTTAGCTTCAGTCCCAAAAGTCATCGTATTACATGATAAAAGTAATGACTATACCATATTTTGAGATAGGAGGTTTGCTTAGTAAAGTAAGCACACTTTTAATCATGTGTTGTTAGAAAACCTCTGGGATTGTGTGGCATTTTTCTTTCATGTGTACCCCAGCCTGAGCCAAAGATTCACTAGTTAAAATTATATCATTATATTTTCAACATGCACTCAGACGAAGGAATAGTACTTTCAAGTTTACAGAGTTAGAAGCCCTTTGTGACTCAAAGATTTACGGGGGGCTGTCCATTGCTCTCACCCCTACTTTCAACGCCACTACTGGGGGTTTGTAGATCGTCTCCCTCAGATAGGGTGTGAGCAACATCCACATCTGATTAAGTCTTCAGTGGATTGGGGAGGCAATGTTTTAGCCATACACCGAAAGACCGTTCTTGGGGCGGAGTCGGCTACTGAGCAGTGCACCCACTGTCTGTCTCATACTGCAGGCAGCGGTCTGATCGTGCAGCGAGCTCCATTAGAAATGTGTTATTCATTTATTCTACACTGACACACCTGGATGCGTGGCTGGTAATCAACAACTAATACTTGTGACCTACTGTTCTCATTGATCTTCAGCCAGGCAGTACTGCGTGCCCACAGCACTTCCTTCCAGCGCCGACACGTTGTCCCGTACTTGCCGCCTAACTTGTGCTGCTTTCTTTCTTCACTGCGTTTTCACTGCTGATCACCGTACAACTTTTTCACAGGCTGACTCCACCACAAACAGTCTCTGTGACAACACTGAAATAATGTTGTTGCCGCCTATTGAGATACCGGCATTTATAACAGAGATGGAGCACGAACCGCGCTGGATACTTAAATGCACTGCTCCTTGGTTCGCGGTGCTTTGCAGGAATCAATCCATGCATCAGTGAATGTCGGTGCTCATATTAATTGACGAGGACGTACTAATATTGCGGCGAGCATGGCAAAACTAAAGCAAACTAACTGCTGCTCGGCTCACCCTGCCGCTCACTCAGAGAGTAGTGGATACACGTTTTATTGTTGCATTCACGTGACCTCACCATCACGTGAATGCCGTGCCAGCCGGCCCGCAGCAGCTAGGATAATAATCAATGCTCATTGCTGCACTCAGACCTGCTATTCAAGAACGACAACCATTGCACACTTGGCACCAATCACACACTCTGACAGAGCAGGCAGCACGCTGTCCGATTTACGCTGCTTGATCAGGAGTCACAAGTGTTTGGCCTGGACGGCGATTTCGGTCCTGCTTGGCTCTTCCTCTGCACCGACAGTGGTGTCAAGGAGGCGTTACAAATGCGTAACGTTGCATTATAGTGAGGTGGTGCGGGCCACCGCATTACAATGCTTTAGTATCACGCCTGATGCGAGATACTTGGCAGGTCTGCCTAGACTGCACCATCGATAGAACATCGCTGCACCCTGTGATGGTAGAAGAAGGGCTCAGCTGGATGCATTGACCTGAGCCCCCTATTCATCTGCGGGTCGAATAGAAAGATTTGAGTCCTGCTGGACCCACCGCAACTATGAGTAATGGCACGTAAAGGGAATTCCAATAATGGCCCCTTTTCGTGGGATTGACCCGCAATGGCTGCAGAAGTCGGACGAATGGAGAAGCACCCATTCAGTTCAGCTGCGTCGTGGTCCGGCACACTGGGGTTCCTTTATAAGGCAGTCAGGGAACGGACGGACGTAATGAACAAAGGAGCTCGGTGAGCCCTCTGGTGATGTGTCAGGACCCAGCTCACGGAGTCTCACTGAACAAGCCTCCTTCACGAGGGCTCCCCCAGATGAAGCCTTCAGCCCAACTCCACCCCCTTAGGCACGATTGACAATGTCGATGCAACTTATATAAATATTTCATTTACACGGTATTTCTGTATCTGCGTGATTTTCCTGCACACGGGAGCGAAGTGCGCACTATTTTCACCACATTTGCAAACTACGGGCGGCATCTACCTCCAATGTTGAAAAATGGTGGCCCACACAAATCCCAATATTTTGGGGATCGCCTCTAGCTTGTTGTTCTAAGCAAGGAAAGACTTCGAACCTCCAAGGAAGCGGACAAGATAAGAACTGAGAAAGGACAAAACACCAATAGAGCCACAGAAACTGAAATAGGACTGCTACTGGCTTAGCCAAGCTAATGGAGAGAGACACAGGACTATCTTGCTGGCTATGATTTCCACTCCTATAGATGTGGCCATCTGACTGACTCCCTTACAGTGGACCAGCTCCTGTATGTTGCTAGTTTACGCCCATTGATCTTCTTATCTACTTATACAGGTCAGAATTTCAATTTCAATTTATCTTAATTTAATTCTATCTCATCCTTTACTGCTCCTGCCTCACCCCCCAATCTCTCATTCGCTGGCCACAGTGCACTTACCACGTTACCTGAACCAACCCCTACTCCTCACTCCTCTTTCTTTCCCTCTGCCCCAAACCCACGCCACCACCCCGCTGCTTCATCACCTCCCTTTGCACGTCCCCCCTCCTTCCCAAGCCCACGTCCCCTTCACAACACAGACCCCCCTTTATGATCCACATACACGCATATCGCCTCATAACACCCTATCCCATACTAACTAGCGTCAACCCCAACCCTACTATGTAGCGCACAGGTGTACATACCTACACCATCAACTACCCCCCAACCTCTCAAAAAAAGCAATTAAACGCTTTAAACACAATATGTTAAAACTACACCCTGAAACACTCATCTCTGATCCTTACTTCTCAACAAACAAAGGGCATATAACCACTGACATCATCTTCTACACTAAACGAAGAACACAATGGAGGAAAGCCTTCCTAGCAATATTCTCGATCTCCTCCACCAGGAAAACTGCACACGGTCTCACACTCTCTATCCCCTCCCTCCCCAATTTTCAAAGCTGCAACAACCATCACCATCTATCATAACGGATTCATTCTCATGCAATCAACAGACCACAGCTTAAACCTGCTGGATAACATCTTCCCCATTATCAGAGAACAAGTTATAAACCCCAACCCTCCCCCCAGGAGGCTCCCACCACCAGCACACAGCCTATCACACCGCCAAATTCTACCTCTAGCCATGCTCCACTGATATCACGACCAATATTTACACCTAAGCTCAGTGCTACCCCCTCCCCGCTTGACTCCCCCATAAGACACTCCCCCCATACTACTGCACCAGCATTAACACCCATCACAGACTCCGCATCCTCCCCTGAAACGAACATATTTCCCCCCATTGTCAACACTACCTACTGCAAAACCTTGACTCCCACGACCACATCCCCACCGCACACCACACTATCACGACTAATATTTACACCTGCGCTCAGTGCTACCCCCCCGCCCCGCTCGACTCCCCCATAAGACACTCCCCTCTTACAACTGCACTAGCATTTACACCCATTGCAGACTCAGCATCCTCCCCTGGAATTAATACATTTCCCCCCATTGTCAACACTACCGCCTGCAAAACCATCACTCCCACAACCACATCCCCACCGCACACCTCTATGCCTCCTACATCGACTCCCCACTCCAGTCCACCCCGCTCCGATCTGGAGAGGGAACCAGATAGGATGACTCACAACAACCTAGAATACATGCCTCCCTCTTACCACCCACACGACATAGGCACACCTCCCACACCCATAATACATCCACCAATCTTGCTCCCACCTTCACCAGACCCTAGGCTGGACGAGATTGTATTCTAGTTACGGCAAATCAAAGAAGAACTACAAGCTTTAGCTGAGGTTCTTCTGTGCCAACCCTCGATCACGAGATTGGCACGACACACCAAATCAAACTTCCACTTAACCCACTCAGAAGTCACCTCGAAACATTCGACCCCTAGGTGGAAATCAGTTCCTTTTCACAATACTTCAACCTGCCCAATCCGCAGGCCTGATCCGCTATCGGAGAAAGACTTACTCGCTCTACTCCATTCCTATGAGCCCCTACATCCGAATCACAACATTATGCCTCCAGGTAACCCAACTATTCCTCCCAACACTCACAGACCCACTAAACACAATCCTAGATGTATCATCAAAAACAAACTTAGACAAGTTCCCCTTATTCAGGAACCCAATACATCCTGCATCACGCCCCGTCTTAAGTGTATTCTACTAAATTGTAGATCGGCCTCAAGACATGCAGCCGACATAGATGACCTCATTCTAACACAAGAACCGGATTTGCTAATTTTGACCGAAACTTGGTTAAAGGTATCCTCTACACCCATCATTGACATACTGTTACCCCCAAACTAGGACATCATCAGACTGGATAGAATTGTCAACACAGGAGGTGGCATCGCCTGCATATACCAGAATAATCTCTCAGTAAACAGATCCCAATCTCCTGTATTCCCGTCTTGTGAATACATATGCCTTGACATCACTAATAATGGCACACCAGTATGCTTTCTACACAGACACTATCATCCACCAAGTGATAACCTCACCTTTACCAAACATTTCATGGACATAGTCTCTACTAATGTAGGACATGAAAATACCCAAATATTTCTCGGAGACCTCAATCTCCACTGGAATTACCCCAATGATGCAGTGGTCAAAAGTCTCAAAAACTTCCTCTGTGACCTCAACCTCACCCAAATTTGCAACAGTTCTACGCATGATAAAGGAGCAATCCTTGATTTAGTAATATCTAAAGTTGATTCCATCCAGCTAGATACGATCCATCCATGTGATTGGTCTGATCCTCATATCATCACCTTCTTCATCAATGAAACAGTGAAACTTAATTCGACTCAATCCAAAAGACCTAAAGTATGGAAGAGGGATCTGAAAAACATTGTTCCTAACATAATCACGACCTCCAGCTCCAACTTACTTCTTCCCCCTGAAGTTATATCCGATGTTCATGATCTCCTCAACCACTACTTCAATTCCAGAGAGAGAGAGAAAATAGGAAGGTCTTGACATTTATGAATAAAATGTTGCTTATAAAGAGATACATTTGTCAAAAGTGGAGCATTCTGCAGTTATGGCAAACATTTCTAAACATGTCACTTTAAGGTCAAGCTTCTAGTTCACATTGTGCATATTTCAGCAATATTAGGTTTGCTTCTAGTTATCGAAAACGTGCTTTTTAGCTTTGCTATGGCCTATACAGATAACTATGAGTGCCTATCGTAAATCAGCAAATTTCAAATGCTTGTCATTTTATCAAAAATGTTAACATTTATCATTGACCCTACAACTACTAAGTGAGCTGAATGTCATGTTAGTTAATAGAATTCATCGTTGTTGTTTCTGTAAAATAGTCCATTGACTTTTTAAGTAAGTGTCATTATAAAGAGCGAAGCATTGTTTTTTGTGACTCTACTTCGTATGTTGTCATTAGCAAATTGCATATGATAATTACAGCCCTGCCAAGTACCACACATCGGGCGTTAGACTAACGCATTTCAGTGTGGTGGTCCGCAGTCACGCATAATAGGTATAGCGCCTGAGGGCTGTAAAGTTCTAGCGCTGCTAATCATGCACCTTTAATGCTGAATGAAACTAAAGCCGGAGTAGCAGCGCGCCATACAGGCTGCTCCCTGCAGGATTGGGGGCTGGATGAGCTGCTCTGCAGCTCTAACTGCTACAATGTAACAGTAGGATTCGTGCGTCATTAATGATTCGTTACATCATGACTGACGGCAGGAGAGAGAATGGCGGCGCCAGCGGGTGGCTGCAGTTCATGAAATGAATTTGTGGGAGGCTGCAGCCAGTGGCAATGCCAGTGCTGCTCCCACCGCAGTAACATTTGATTTGCCCAAAAGAATGAGAACGAACCACGCGAACGGACTGGACCAGACCTGACCCAACCCCATGGACTAAGGTGCCCACTGAGCCTAGAGCACAGCACACCGCTGTGATGCTGTTGAGCCTGAGAGTCTGAATCATGCCCGGTGGCTGTCGATTGTAAAGTGAGTCCGTGGGTGGAGTGAAGTACCTCTCACTCTGTTGCTGCTTTTAAGAACACTCTGCTTTCTATAAGTTATAATAGTGCTTAGCACGTGTTCATTTTCAGCTGCTTCTGCCCTGCAACCTGTCACAAACTCACAAGTCTCAGTCTGTCCAGTAAACATTTGGGCCGGTCAGGGTGTGCTGTTGTGACTGACTTTGTGGTGCCTGCTGGTCCAACAGATTACTTTAACAGCACCACAGCAGTGACACTTGTCAGCAGAGCCTGGTGTAGCACTGTGACAGTCTGCTTGTGTGATTTTTGCACCTGGCTGCCCAGGTAGTGCGCGCCAACCGAAGCGGACCGCTCAGAGTTATTATGAGTTGAGTTGGGGAGTTTTGAAATAATACATCGCCCTGGCTTGCTGTGACCTATGCGAGCCAGCTGGGGAATTCTCAGGTGCGGTGGTTTTCTTTTATGTTTATTTATTAGTGAACTGCATGAAACATGCTGCAGTCGTGAAGTATTGATAGATTAAAAAGTGAAGACATTATTCAGCCTCTCGTGACTGATCTCGCAGTTGTGTGGTAATGTACCCATCTGCTTTTGGACATTTACTGGCCTTGGTCAGGGGCACTTACCCGTATGTCAGCCACAATCTCATGCCCGCTGATGTGTCTGGCACACTCCAGTGGCACACTATAGACAACAACGGGGCTAACAGACACGTGCTCTCAAAGTGCCCACTGATATTAGTCTGGGACTTCTCAGACCCTCTTTGGGTCTTTGTTCTAGTTTTATCCGGTTAGAGCTCACAGCCCTATTTGAATCCTGCTTGGACACCCGATGGCCTAAGCAGCAGTGTGGCACTATTCTGAGCTGCTAGGCCTGGAGCTGCCAGGCTTTTGGTAGAACAAACACTAACCCAGGTCTCCCTAGGCTGCTTACACCTGGCATCACCCCCTGCCCTACATGGGAAAGAACTACAAAAAATATATGTAACAACTTCATGGTAGATGTGACCAGACACTCCCTTCTTTGTCTCACAATCTTCTAAACCTTTTAGCTTTATGCTTTGTTTTTGTGCATCGGGGACAGCACCATCCACCATCCTGTCCTGGTGAGAATGAAAATGGCTACAGTTTTTTTGCAGTTTTATATAGCACAAACGTGGCCGTTGTTATTAGAGCACTTTACATGAGCACGAGAACACGTTACACATATGTTTTAGGCATGGAGTGATTAAGTGAATTGCCCAAAATCATAGGTTATTGCGCTGAGGCTGGTTATTTGAACCTGGTAATGCTTACCTATTTGCAGGGCAAGGCCACATCTCCTCCCCAGGAATATCCTCAATGCTTCCTCCCCAGGTGCCTCTGACATCTGTGGAACGAGAACTCAAGCACCAATGTCTAACATGTTGATACATGCATGTATCTGCGTGTGTTAAAACTCTAACCAAGCTGTGTAGATCAACAGAGCACTGCAGAGCTCTTTTGATCTACAGCTTGGTTACAGTTTTGGTGCTGCCAGCCTAGGTGAGTCACACACTCAGTCTCAGACTCTGCACAATTCACTCATCTGATCTCCGCAGCATGTGCTTTAACCTTATTAGGTCACTGCAATTACTCAAGTTAGTTTCCACAAGAGGCTTCTTATTTTTCCAAAATGTCAGGGGTTTGAATGAATGTTTTGTTTGCAACCAGAGAGAAACATTGTTCAGTACTGGTTGGCACAGTGGTGAACAACGGCATCTGTATTATAGTGCTAGGAAGCACCAGCCTGCGACAAAAAGCCCTGTGGATATGCACATTGTTTTAAACTGCAATTGCATACAGTCTAAGATAGGCTGGTGCAAAATGCAGAATCTTAGTGTTCATTATAAACCTAGTCTTAACTTTCCATTTCAGGGGTTTTGAAGAAGTTTCGAGTAATTTTCATAGCAATAGTAATTTTCATAGCTTCTTATTGCTCAAAAAGGTGTACTTTCTGACATTATCGCTTTCCATGCACTTCATTGTTTGGTATTACTCGCGAGAAGGTGTCACTCATAGTCGTTGAAATATCACTCATAATTACACTAAAATGATGAAAATGTCACACATAGAAATCTGAAACCTTTGCAGCTATGTAATTAGTCACCCCACTAACTTTTTCCGGTCCAGTGAAGGCATGGCTAGGCAGTTCGGGTTGGACTGTTCCCATGAGGCACAGGGTCAGACTGATTTGCATATAGCCATGGCTGAACTGGGGTGGCAGGGTGGGCTAAAGAACGGTGATGGATCAAACCCAGATCTTTTGACTGGGTGTGAGTGTTTGATTGGTTCAGATGCTCTGTCCATCACCACCCCCTTTTGTTCCGCTTTGGCCGCCATAAGTGTGGCAGGGAATGCTCAGACGTGAGTCCCTTGCTCACTTTGCCACTGGATTCAAGCAAGTCGGGCTGAAGACGGCTGGAATGCCAGAAACCGGTCCTCGGAAGCTTGTTTCCGGTCCAGGGAAGGCATGGCTTGGCAGTTCGGGCTGGACTGTTCCCATGAGGCACAGGGTCAGACTGATTTGCATATAGCCATGTCTGAACTGGGGTGGCAGAGTGGGCTAAAGAATGGTGATGGATCAAACCCAGATCTTTAGACTGGGTGTGAGTGTTTGATTGGTTCAGATGCTCTGTCCATCACCACCCCCTTTTGTTCCGCTTTGGCCGCCATAAGTGTGGCAGGGAATGCTCAGACGTGAGTCCCTTGCTCACTTTGCCACTGGATTCAAGCAAGTCGGGCTGAAGACGGCTGGAATGCCAGAAACCGGTCCTCGGAAGCTTGTTTCCGGTCCAGGGAAGGCATGGCTTGGCAGTTCGGGCTGGACTGTTCCCATGAGGCACAGGGTCAGACTGATTTGCATATAGCCATGTCTGAACTGGGGTGGCAGAGTGGGCTAAAGAACGGTGATGGATCAAACCCAGATCTTTTGACTGGGTGTGAGTGTTTGATTGGTTCAGATGCTCCGTCCATCACCACCCCCTTTTGTTCCGCTTTGGCCGCCATAAGTGTGGCAGGGAATGCTCAGACGTGAGTCCCTTGCTCACTTTGCCACTGGATTCAAGCAAGTCGGGCTGAAGACGGCTGGAATGCCAGAAACCGGTCCTCGGAAGCTTGTTTCCGGTCCAGGGAAGGCATGGCTTGGCAGTTCGGGCTGGACTGTTCCCATGAGGCACAGGGTCAGACTGATTTGCATATAGCCATGGCTGAACTGGGGTGGCAGAGTGGGCTAAAGAACGGTGATGGATCAAACCCAGATCTTTTGACTGGGTGTGAGTGTTTGATTGGTTCAGATGCTCCGTCCATCACCACCCCCTTTTGTACCGCTTTGGCCACCATAAGTGCGGCAGGGTATGCTCAGACGTGAGTCCCTTGCTCACTTTGCCACTGGATTCAAGCAAACCGGGCTGAAGACGGCCGGAATGCCAGAAACCGGTCCTCGGAAGCTTGTTTCCGGTCCAGGGAAGGCATGGCTTGGCAGTTCGGGCTGGACTGTTCCCATGAGGCACAGGGTCAGACTGATTTGCATATAGCCATGTCTGAACTGGGGTGGCAGAGTGGGCTAAAGAACGGTGATGGATCAAACCCAGATCTTTAGACTGGGTGTGAGTCTTTGATTGGTTCAGATGCTCCGTCCATCACCACCCCCTTTTGTTCCGCTTTGGCCGCCATAAGTGTGGCAGGGAATGCTCAGCCGTGAGTCCCTTGCTCACTTTGCCACTGGATTCAAGCAAGTCAGGCTGAAGACGGCTGGAATGCCAGAAACCGGTCCTCGGAAGCTTGTTTCCGGTCCAGGGAAGGCATGGCTTGGCAGTTCGGGCTGGACTGTTCCCATGAGGCACAGGGTCAGACTGATTTGCATATAGAAATGTCTGAACTGGGGTGGCAGAGTGGGCTAAAGAACGGTGATGGATCAAACCCAGATCTTTTGACTGGGTGTGAGTGTTTGATTGGTTCAGATGCTCTGTCCATCACCACCCCTTTTTTTAACCTTATTAGGTCACTGCAATTACTCAAGTTAGTTTCCACAAGAGGCTTCTTATTTTTCCAAAATGTCAGGGGTTTGAATGAATGTTTTGTTTGCAACCAGAGAGAAACATTGTTCAGTACTGGTTGGCACAGTGGTGAATAACAGCATCTGTATTTAGTGCTAGGAAGCCCCAACCTGCGACAAAAAGCCCTGTGGATATGCACATTGTTTTAAACTGGAATTGCATACAGTCTAAGATAGGCTGGTGCAAAATGCAGAATCTTAGTGTTCATTATAAACCTAGTCTTAACTTTCCATTTCAGGGGTTTTGAAGAAGTTTCGAGTAATTTTCATAGCAATAGTAATTTTCATAGCTTTTTATTGCTCAAAAAGATGTAATTTCTGACATTATCGCTTTCCATGCACTTCATTGTTTGGTATTACTCGTGAGAAAGTGTCACTCATAGTCGTTGAAATATCACTCATAATTACACTAAAATTATGAAAATGTCACATAGAAATCTGAAACCTTGGCAGCTATGTAATTAGTCACCCCACTAATTTCCTTAGTACTTGCACCTGAATATACTACAAAGGGAATCTAAGATTTTGTGAACATTATTTCCTTTATATCAATTGTAGTTAATGCCTTATCTGGATGGATTCATTACATGTGAGGTGTTGTAACACAGTAGTTTAGAACTTGATTTATTTGAGATCCGGCTGCTTGTTTGTATCTTTGTTTACCCAAGAGAAAGGACTCAGCAGGCAATGTTAGGATTAGTTACCGGTAATCTTAATTTACATTTTGGAGAATTACTATTATAAGAGTTTCCACTATACTAATAGTCTGAAAATAATGTCATATATGTAACAGCTGACGGTTTTTATTTTCTTTCTTTGCAGCCCCCCCCGAGCTAGCAATGCTCCAGGGATGAGAAGCACTCGTTATTACAGCCATTGTTCGGCGAAGGCCCTCCGTCTCTCTCCCTCTCCCTGCGGGTATCTGGTTCGCATTGAGCTGCCTCCACCGCCGCTCTCGCCTCAACAACAGAGAGCTGCTGGGCTTGAGCTCTGCTGTTTACAATCCGCCTGCCTGCGCCAGCTCCGCTGCGTCACTTCCGCCCGGCCGTGCCTCACTGTGGATCTGCGGCTCTGCTCGCGGGAGGAGAGCGGCCGCCGCGGGCGGTAAATACAGGTAGGCGGCGAGGGTTGTGTGGCCTCTGCGGGGCACGGCGGGCACAGGACTGGGAGGGCCCAGCCCACGGGCAGTAGGGCCCAGCCCACGGGCAGTATTAGGAGGTTCAGGCGCTCCGGTTCCGCCCAGGCCCGCACTGCCCCTCTTCCTTAAGTCCACGGATAAGGTCCGCCTGGGGGCCTGTTCTTCAGGCCTGTCCTGCCACTCTGCTGCCCCTGCTTAAGCTGGGCTCACCATGGCGATACCGCACCATGCTCCAGCTCCTGCGGGGGGTGGAGGAAGGCGGGGAAGTTTGAGTACCAAGCACGGGGTTCGAGCACCAAGCACGGGGTTCGAGCTCTTTCTGGCAGTAGGGGCAGATCCAGGCCAGGGGTCCGTGCAAACGTCCATCTCAACCCCGGCGAGCGTATTGCATGACACTATGCCAATTAGCAGACGCTGTCACAATCCCTGAAACGGTTGCTTCTCCTCCACTTTCGCTATTGAGTTATTTTGGTACCATAAACATGAGCGGGTGTGACCTGGACCATTCAGTGGGAGACTCCTTTCTTAAAGTGTCAATTACATCATGCAGTGTTGTTTTTAATGTAATATCACGTGATCTATTTCTGTTAATTATGCACTGTTAACATACGATGATTTCTAAGCATAGCCAACGCTATGTGGGAGTAATCCAAGTTGTGGGTTGTCTCCGTTGTGTATCAACTTTGTGGTTTAGGTTTTACGACCCTTCATATGATCCATGGCGACTGTGCAGGAGTTTTGTCCCGTTTTTTTGGGGCATTGGGGACTCTTTATGAAATTCTATATAGCCTGAATTCGGCATTGTCGTGAGTGCGTTCTACATGCACAACACATATAGTGAAAACACATCTGAAAGGGTAAAGAACGTGCGAGACCTATGTGTAGAACAAAATAAAACCAGCACTAACTCTGACATTTACTTACATGCGTACAGTAAACACCGATCTTAAGTATAAACAAAGTTCTTAGATATACGCCTCGAGATTATAAAGAACGGAATGACTTGGCTTTTACTAAAATGTGAGAATTCTGAGAGATGTGCAGTGTTTGCAGGTTTGCTCTATTAGTCTTGTCTGTACCATACACGGCGTCATTGATGGGGAAACATATGATTCTGGAAGTTTGTTTTAATGTGCATTGTTGCCTGAAAATTCGTAAGAGGTTTATACATGTTCATATTAACCTTCTAAAGCCGACAAAAGTGGCAAACAAATGTGTTGAGAACCATGTTTTTTTAAGAGCAGCGCTAATAATGGGATGAAAACCCGAGGGAGACTTGGAAGGGGTCTGTGGCACATGAAGGACACCTAGAAATCTTTTCCGAGAGGCGTGGCTTTTGTAATGAAGAGCTAAGTCTAAAACATGTGAACTAGAAACCTTTGCGTGACGTATCGTTCTATCTGACCAGCATTTGTGTCAGTCACTCCTGTTCTCCACTCCACATCACTTCTTTAGGGCTCTTCTTCTACGTTAATCATTTATACCCATTTTCTCTCCGCATGTCTTTTCTGAAGTCCGTTGATTTGTAAGTTTCAATTTCCATATTTTTAATTGCTGTCTTTTCATGCTCCCCTTCATTTGCTTCTTTTCGTCCCCTCCATTTCATCATATTTTCTCACACACTTCTGCATATATACACCCCGGCTGTGAACACTCCATTTTCTTTTATCACTGTCGATATTTTGATAGCTGCATACCTCCTTCACACACTCCCATAGAATAATACATTTTTGCACATATTCCACATTCAAGTGTGCGCCCTGCAATGAGTCTAAGGAATATAGGAACATACAATCTTAACACTATTATGATCTAGGGACTTGGCTGTGAAAATGTAACTTCCTTCAGCCTTAACTCCAGATCTCTTAATGGTTTCATGTTATGAACTCCATCCACACTCTGAATTCCACAAGAGTCCTAAGTCCTAGAGGCAATTTATAGTTAGCAGGACTGACAGTACATGACTCAGATGTTGCATGAAAAACAAAACTAAATGTCATCCGTGAAAAGGACATGGTTTTTAGGAATAGTCACACATTCCTTGCAAAATGAAGTAAAATGTCTTAAAAGTAAACATGGACTGCATCACTGACGTGTTACCTTAAGGTTTCTTGCACTCATTGTCAAGAGCGAGAGGAGTGTTTTTGCTTTTAACCCCTCCCCTGCTGATGACGGAACCGCTCTGTCATCAGCTGCGGTCGCACTGTGCTTATGATGGAGCGGTTCTGTCATGGCCCGCCCGGCACGCCTGCGCGGCGCGGATTCCGCGCCTGCGCTGAGCGTTCTATTGAGCGGGGCGGGCCATGACGGAACCGCTCCGTCATAAGCACAGCGCAACAGACGCTGGTGACGGAGCGGTTCCGTCACCAGCATGCGCCCGCCGCTCTTCCGCCCCGCCCCCTTAGCACTGCGGCGGAATAGCCGCCGCAGTGAAGGGGTTAAAGTAAAGAACATAAACCAAGGACTCAGTACGGACCAATGTTTATTGACAGTTTTTAGGTCTGACTTTATATCGCAGTTTATTACAGAACAAATGGTCCCAGACATTCAGTCTATATCCAATTATTGGTACTTATTTGATAGTACGTGATACATTTTTTATTATTTATCATGCGATTGAATCATATGTATAGATAATTTTTCAGATAACAAACGAGAATACAATAGCCCAAGAAAAACTAGATAGTCCAACAAAACACCAGTAGATTTCGAATATATTAAAAACGGAGAAAAGATCTGTTATTTATTTTTCACAAAAGATCCTCACATAGGTTACTACATAATCATACAATTTGTAAAATCACAATCCATATGACACAAAGGAGAAGAAACAGGGTTACCATCAAGTGGCGTGCACAGAGTGAGATAAAAGTTTAAGTGCAAGTGTGAGACAGAAGAGACCAAGACGGTCTAAGAAAGTAGTGATCCTAATTTCAATTAGTCTAAGGTGAAGGAATCCTTAGAGCTAAAAAACAAGTAAAACGAGCCTGCCCTACATACAATTTCGCAAAAAATGTTATTCTTTCTTGCTATAATACGGTTATGAATTCATCCGTAGTTCAGGACAGGGGAAGCAGGGACAGTAGAAGATGCAGGCTCTGGATGGGGGGTAGAGTGTCGACGTTTCGACCCAAGAGTAGAAAGGGCAGTTCAGATCCTCATGGACGGGTCTTCATCAGGACGAGAGGGTGGGGGGGACTAAGTTACACAAAAGACAGGTAACCCCAGTGGTAAAAGTGGACACCTGTTGAAAAATTAAAATGGGCTAAGTATCTCGAGTCAAAATCGACCATCACACTAGTCGAAATCCTGCTGAAAATTACATGGGCACTCACCCTTTTAATGGTGTGCCACGGGTGCAAAACTAATTTGCTGGAGAAAGCCGTCCAAACATGCTTTCCGATACTGCAAGAATAAAAACATAGCCATCAGTGCCATGCGTGTAACATATCGGGGCTGCCACATACAAAGCCAAAGGACAACTTGAAACACACATAAAACATGCGTGCAGACACCAACGAGTCTCACTCACCCACGCTGTAAATGGCGGCGGGAGAACGTCAGTTAGTGGTTCCAAGTTCCCAATGGATTGTCTGTTGAGAAACGATAGTATCAGACCCCAGGCGTTGTGTCAACGCAAACCTCTTTACACTTCCCATTAATTCGGTATCCCTTTAACATACCTCTATTGTCAGAGTCAACGAGCTCTCAATGAAGGGGGGCTCCGCCTGCAAATAAGACCGCGGAGTCAAGTACTATCCCCGCTGTTAAATAAACAATCGACGTGGGCGGAAGTCGAACACGCCTCAAGCCGGTCACGCTCCGGCAACGATGGTTGCCTGGCAACCACAGAGTCTAACACTGAAAAAAGACTCCAGACCGATCATAGGGTGAGAAAAGACGCGCTCCGATCAGCTCATGAAATTACTCAGTGGTTGCCAGGCAACCATCGTTGCCGGAGCGTGACCGGCTTTAGGCGTGTTCGACTTCCGCCCACGTCGATTGTTTATTTAACAGCGGGGATAGTACTTGACTCCGCGGTCTTCTTTGCAGACGGAGCCCCCCTTCATTGAGAGCTCTTTGACTCTGACAATAGAGGTATGTTAAAGGGATACCGAATTAATGGGAAGTGTAAAGAGGTTTGCGTTGACACAACGCCTGGGGTCTGATACTATCGTTTCTCAACAGACAATCCATTGGGAACTTGGAACCACTAACTGACGTTCTCCCGCCGCCATTTACAGCGTGGGTGAGTGAGACTCGTTGGTGTCTGCACGCATGTTTTATGTGTGTTTCAAGTTGTCCTTTGGCTTTGTATGTGGCAGCCCCGATATGTTACACGCATGGCACTGATGGCTATGTTTTTATTCTTGCAGTATCGGAAAGCATGTTTGGACGGCTTTCTCCAGCAAATTAGTTTTGCACCCGTGGCACACCATTAAAAGGGTGAGTGCCCATGTAATTTTCAGCAGGATTTCGACTAGTGTGATGGTCGATTTTGACTCGAGATACTTAGCCCATTTTAATTTTTCAACAGGTGTCCACTTTTACCACTGGGGTTACCTGTCTTTTGTGTAACTTAGTCCCCTCCACCCTCTCGTCCTGATGAAGACCCGTCCATGAGGATCTGAACTGCCCTTTCTACTCTTGGGTCGAAACGTCGACACTCTACCCCCCATCCAGAGCCTGCATCTTCTACTGTCCCTGCTTCCCCTGTCCTGAACTGAAGTACGGATGAATTCATAACCGTATTATAGCAAGAAAGAATAACATTTTTTGCGAAATTGTATGTAGGGCAGGCTCGTTTTTCTTGTTTTTTTAGCTCTAAGGATTCCTTCACCTTAGACTAATTGAAATTAGGATCACTACTTTCTTAGACCGTCTTGGTCTCTTCTGTCTCACACTTGCACTTAAACTTTTATCTCACTCTGTGCACGCCACTTGATGGTAACCCCGTTTCTTCTCCTTTGTGTCATATGGATTGTGATTTTACAAATTGTATGATTATGTAGTAACCTATGTGAGGATCTTTTGTGAAAAATAAATAACAGAGATCTTTTCTCCGTTTTTAATATATTCGAAATCTACTGGTGTTTTGTTGGACTATCTAGTTTTTCTTGGGCTATTGTATTCTCGTTTGTTATCTGAAAAATTATCTATACATATGATTTAATCGCATGATAAATAATAAAAAATGTATCACGTACTATCAAATAAGTACCAATAATTGGATGTAGACAATGTCTGGGACCATTTGTTCTGTAATAAACTGATACCCAGGTCCTTGGACTTTCTTTGGGTTACCCCGTATATGATAAAATTTATATCGCAGTTGGCAGTGATCTATTACAGATTTGATGAATGTATAAATAGAAAGAGCTTTTTTTCCACCACACGTGAGCATTGTGCTCACATTTCATCATGTTGGCGGTTCATTCCACCTCTTATCGAGTGGGCGATTCAATAGCAGTGCATATGCAGGACTATTTTATATCTTAAAATTACAGTGACTCATCACACATTAAAGTTTAGAAAACATTCTTTTTTTCTTTCTTAGTAGCAGGCTTTTCTTAAAACCTTTCAGTCTGGACTAAAAAAGCATGCCTGACCTATTGACTTATCAGTGCTCATTATTACTATTGGTGTGGTACACTCAACTTAAACCCCTGCTTCAGATAATTAGCCTTCACCTTAAATTCCTTGTGACTCTGGGTCAAACTCTATTGGCCTCACTTATAGGTTGGTTTATTAGGTCTCGCCTGGTGTTGGAGCGCGCAGATGCTCCTCGCCTGTGAGAGATATTACATATAAAAAATTTCTAAAAGGGACTCTAAGCCCCGCCTCTCATTTCCATTAGGTAGTATCCGCGTTTACGGTAAACACTGGCTTCCCACTGGAAAAGAGGGTTTTTGGTTGCCGCCCTGTCCGTTGTTTGGACGCCCCCTCCGGACACCATTGCCTGCTTCATGGCCGTCGTAAAGACTTTTCTTATCTGCTTGTTTTTAAAAATAGGTCAGAGGGCTTTCCTGTTTTAGACTTGCACCCATAGTGTGTGGAGTGCAAATAGTGCTTACTCTGGTTTTTCCGCCCAACTTTACAGCCAACTTTAAGTTGGTTATACAATTTACTGCAAACACAGAAAAAGCGTTAACCCGCCCAATAGAAGGACATAGTTTGCCTGGGTTTACTGCCCATCTCTACATCAGGTGTGAAAACACGACACCCCCTGCAAATGTAGTTTGTACTAAATAGTGTTTGCCCTACAATTTAGTGTGGGCCTCTAAACAAGCCTCTTGTGGGATGTCCCTGAAATGACTGTATTCTACATAAGGCACATTTATTTATTATAGACCTTTGAGTTTTCTCGCACTTACATCGGCGTAGCAAAGCTGTAGGGAAAAATCACCTTGGGTGAAATGGGAGCCATGTTTGAAGTCCAGTAATTATTGGCCAATCCTCCCTGAAATTCAATTATAAGCAGTTTTGAAAAGATCTGTGTTAGACCTGGCTTTTTTAGCAGGTTTATCCCCAGACATTTTGCTTTTTGGCCTCCAGTTTTGGACCCTGTTTTTGTTGGTTTTATGACTCTGGGCACTTATCCCACTGCTGATCAGTGCTAAAGTGCATATGCTCTCCCTGTAAATTGTGTTTATGGATTGGTCTTTCCATGAGTGGCTTGTTTGACTTACTACTAAGTCCCAGTACAGTGCACTGTGTGCCCCCAGGGACTGGAAGTCAAATGCTGCTAGGTGGCCTGTAGCACTGATTGATTGTGTAGAAAAAAGGTTATATAGCAAACCGGTATTATTATACCACCCTAATGATTTATGCAATCAAATTATTTGCGACCTTGTAAAATTCATAATTAATAGAAAAATGTATATTCGAATTCAAAAACCATTTTATTTGTATTTATATTTTTTTATGTAGGTTATAAATATTTTTTCATTGTTTGAGCATCTTTTCAACATTAGTATCAATTAATTTTGTAAATTACATACAATTCCATATATTACATACAATCACATATACAACAAAAAAAGAGGGGAGTGCTATACGACATATTCGGTCAGTTGGAAAATATAAAGGAGGCAATGCGGTGGAATACAACAACGCATCTTTTCAACATTAGTATCAATTAAGTTTGTAAATTACATACAATCACATATACAACAACAAGCATTTACAATGCAACGATTTCGCCTTCGGAAAAGTTAGAGCTATTGGCATTGTAAATGACAAACTTTTTATTTATGTGTTGGTTTTGAAAGCAGATAAATAAATTGCATTGTCATTTACAATGCCAATAGCTTACTCTGTCGCAAATGCGAGACGTATTGCATTTGCACACACACACACCACACAAGAGCCCCCCACACACACCACACAAGAGCCCCCCACACACACCACACAAGAGCCCTCCCACACACACCACACAAGAGCCCTCCCACACACACAACACAAGAGCCCCCCCACACACACAACACAAGAGCCCCCCCACACACACCACACAAGAGCCCCCCCCACACAAGAGCCCCCCCCACACACACACGCAAGAGCCCCACACACACTTGCAACTGCTATTATAATCACATTAAATGCACGATCGTGTGTAACTTTTATGTGTTCATCGTGCAAAACCCTGCTGGCAAGCATTGTGTTGTGCATTAGAGAATGTCATGCAACAGGGTCAGATGCGCCAAAGGTACTCGAAACATTTGGAGAAACAACAGAACGAGTATGGTTTTCCGACAGACAGCAAGATATCTTCAATTAGCTCGAAGTGTATTTGTAACGAAACATCGTGTCAGAGTACAGAAAAACACATTTTTATTGCATGTTATTATTCACATTCTGTTGCATGTTATTCACAGCGGATCCAATACAACAGTCAGCCAAAAGTGTATTTAAAAAAAAAAAAACTTGCACAACATCACAATGTAAAAAAAAGCTACACATCTTAAAGGACGGGTTCGTTATGCCCTGGATTACAAAAAATCTTCTATTAGTAGAGGTCTTGGCGTCTCGTCATTCTGATTTTCTGAAAAGGATATTTGAATTGGGGTATTTAAAGTGCTTTCTCGAGTCTACTGTTAAAAACGGACACCATAAGAAATTCAGGCTAGGCCTGTAGTAAAGCTCCGGCTCAAAAATTGCCCGCAAATGGAAAGAAAGAATGTTAATCAAGGTTACCACCGGATCATTTACTGAGTTGACATTCACTCCAGTGGTGCATATGGGTGGCCAAGAATATGACCAGGAAAAGAAACAAGTGGTAGTCAAGAGCAAGAGAGATCCACAGATTTACTGTGATGTTCGACTGTCTGTGGGAGTGAGGTGCTTATAGTTGTGCTTTTGTCAATATGGGCTCAAAACGCCAGCTGGTATAGTGCTACCGGTCAAAATGCCAAATGTTCTTAAAATGCAATACATGACATGGAGACAGTACAGTCTCTAGAGGTGAATTTTAGGAGGTAGGCCACAGATCAAACTAGCAGGCAATCTACAAAGGATAATTGTAATTACTGCTGCGGTCACATGTAGTTTGTTTATCCTACGGGCCCGGCCCCCTGCTGGCGTCCTGTAGAGAACCTTTGCACTCCTCTTCGTTTCACACTCAGCGTAGCTATTCATCTTTCCTCTCCACGTCTTCCAAAAACGATATTCGCCATGGTTCGGGCACTAATAATCTAATTTTAGTACGGGCTGCCCCGGTTGTTTATCATGTATTGCCTCTTTCAATAAACAGAATCCATCGAACACACTTTCTAGGAAGATATACGTGTCACAGGCGCTGCTCAGACACGACGAGGCTGCTGAAGGAGAGGGTGGGGGGGGGGGTGGACTCTAAACCCTTACCCTGTAAATTTTCCTCCTGCGACATTGGCCCCTCGGTTTGCGACATGCTGCTGTCCCGTCTAGAGCTCTCTCCTTCGGCAGCTTGTCCTGCTGCTCCTAGCACGACTTCTAAGTTCTTTTTGTGTGTGTCTGTTAACAAAGCTGCCTCTGTTGTTGTTATTGTCTGCACTGCAATTTACTGCTAAAGTGACGCGTGTCCAGGCTGTGACTTGATTGGCTCTTCATGGATTCCGCCTACCCGTGACGCGAAAACAGATGAGCGCAGCATGGCGGATCTGGGCAGTTCAAGGAAAAAATTGATGTTTGTGCCCCGGAGGATAATGCATGGGGCGTTATACATCAATATATGTCCACAAATAAAAGATGACTGAAAATTTAACGACGAGTGGACTATTGAAAAGTGTTTATTCGAGCATATTACACGAAATGTAGACACGGAAGCGGGAGGGGGGTCGGGAAAGACAGGGACAGTGGGGGGGGGGGCGGGAAACACACGGACAGCGGGAGGGGGGGGAAGGAACGCACTCACCTGGACTTCTTCCGGCGGCCGTGGTCGGCATGAAATGAGGAAAACAAACACCCCAAAAAAAAAACGAAACGAAACTCCGCCCAATGACGATGCAAAAAGGGTGGAGAGCGGAAAAAATGCAGGAACGCCCACGAATCTGGTCCAGCCATGACGGACAGATCTCTGTTCCAATGGCTAGCCTCCATTTATGGAGCTAGCCAATGGAACAGAGGGCGGATTCAAGTCCCCCACACTGCAAAACTAAAGATTTCTCCTGGGGGCGGAGCTAAAGCTCCGTGCCCCAGGCGAAACCTAATAAAAGAGGGGAGTGCTATACGACATATTCGGTCAGTTGGAAAATATAAAGGAGGCAATGCGGTGGAATACAACAACTACGCGCGCATCAGGTGACCGTCATTCGCAGAGTGTGAACATGACAATGTGCAACACAAATCTATAAGAAAAAAACACAAAATAAACATCTATATACAAATCGGTCGCTATTTTACAGAGACTAATATATACTAAAAATCTTTAGGGTCAGTATTTACAATCACAGTATTATACAATTCATTATATCAATAGCACCAAACGTATTAACAAATCAATAATCCCATTTATCTTTTTGACATTTAATATTATTCTTTATAATTTCACTTGTGTTTCATATTCAATCTCTTTGTATCTCCAACATCAGCACTGATTGATTGTGCCACCCACACAAGCAGACTTGCAAAAGGGTCTCCGGCCTGCCATTGCAGTATCAGTGTGCAGTTTAGTACTGCACAGCCTAGTACAGCCATGTCGACCTGGCAAGTGCTGCCACTTGCCAGGCCCTAACATTCCCTTTTCTTACATATGAGTCACCCCTATGGTAGGCCCAAGGTACCCCGGTGGGCAGGGTGCAGTGTATGTGAAAGGAAGGACATGTCCTGATGTGTGTGGCATGTCCTGATAGTGAAATACTGCCAAGTTTGTTTTTCAATATTGAAAGGCTATCTGTCCCATAGGATAGAATGGGGAGTTTACTTATAACATTTTATGAGTATAACTTCACATTGGAACAAGATTGGAAAATTAAGTTTAGAATGTCTGAACTCAGAATCTAAAATTGCATCTTTAAATAAGGATGAATTTTACCTTCTAAGTTTAAAAATAAAGTAGGTATTTTCTTGCTTAGCCATCCAGCGTGCCTCTGCTAGGGTTGTGTATTGACTGTCTGGCTTTGGAGTGACAGGGGCTGGGGATGTACATTCTGTTCAGACAGCCTCTTGGGGGTGCAGGGGTGAGGTGTGTCCTGCCTTTCCAGGGTGAGCCAGAGCTGGGTTGAATGGACCTGGGCTGCATTCAGGGTTGGCGGAGGAGATTTCTTTCACACCTGAATGGGCCTGGTCTGTCTTAGACAATGCTGTCTCCACCTTCTGATCGGAAGCTGCACCGGGGCGGACAGAACTGGGTTTGGACTAAGCACAGTGCCTCTCTGACACCCGAGAACAAAACAAATGGACTGTAAAGGTTGGGCCTCAGAACCCTTAACTTTAGATCACTTTTGGGAATTCAAGAGGACTCTCTGCCATGGAGAAGAGCTGGAAGAAGCTGGAGGAGAAGTACTGCCCCTTTGCTGTCTGGGGTTGGCCTGCAGTAGCTGTTTCTGCCAAGGAGAGAACTGTATGTATCCTGCTTGAGAAAGTCTCTCCAAGGGCTTGAGATGGTGTTTGCCCCTTATTCAAGAGGTCTCAGGAACAGCAAAAACCCCACCATCTTTCTGGGCACCGTCTCTGGAACTGCTGGTTTCAGCCGCCGCGAAGATAAGAGCAGCTGACTGTGTCACCGAGTCTGTAGCGGATTCTGTTTACTGAAGGCACCCCAGCACTTCGCACAGCATCCTTGGTCTCACCGACGCCGGTGGGCAACTGTCAATGAGCGGTTGCTTGCACCACATCCAGTGGGCCCCCGCACTCCCCACCCACTCGCTTCACTCTGCCCGGAGATCACCAACACTGTTGCTGCCTGACCCGAACATCGACTGGCTCCGTCTCCTGCACCGTGACTTGCCAGCACGGCATCGAGCACCGCCTCACTCTGCATAATAAGCCTTGGCTTCACCGACACTGTTGAACGACCGTCACCGAGCCGCTCTTCCTGCACCGTACCGTGAGGGCACCGCATGCTGCACCACTTTGGTTGCCCTGACTGAATCGCACCAACATGTCGGCCGCAACAAGTAAGGTACTGTCTACCAGTCTGTCGACGCTCTAGCTGACCCGTACTGACGCGGTCGGCTGGAATTGTTAGACTCAGTCGTTTTCAGCATCGCGGTAGCCATGGGCGGAGTTACTAACTCGGAAGAACTGGGGGTTTCAGCTATTCTTGCAAATTGAAGGTTATCTTGCTAAGTATCTATTTTTACAGTGGTTTTTGGTCTTGTTTGGTTTAGATAAAGATTTGCTTATTTTTCTAAATTGGTGTGGTGTCCCTTTGAAGTGTTTTCACTGTGTTACTGTATGCATGCACAAATACTTTACACACTGCCTCTGATATAAGCCTGTCTGCTCGGGCCACGCTACCAAGTGGGTGAGAAGAGGTTATTTTGGAAGTGTATCCCCCCTTACCCTGACTAGGATGAAGGGCCCCTACTTGGACAAAGGTGCAAATCATTGCCAACTAGAGACCCTCATTTCTAACAATCAGTTTTCAGCTGTTTTCTGAACTACAGGTACAATGATTAATCTTTCAATTTCGGTTTCAGGCCATTCCACAGTTTCTATGGCTCTGGACTCCCAAGGTTCTGCCATCTTTGTTCAGCCATTTGAATGTTTTTTTTTTGTGGTTTAGTTGTGCAGTTGCTGAGCGTAAGTTCCTTGTTAAGTGGTGGCCATGTTATCAAGATTTTGTGGGCATCTGAAGGCTATGAGTCCCCACTAACTATTGGTCCATGAATTTAATCTTTGATGGACGGTTTGCCTCACTGTGCTTTCTTGAGTCTGTTGGTAGATATAGGGGAGCTGACAAGGTATAGCTCAAGGAACGTTGTGTAGGGCACTTCTGGGAACCATAAACGCACTTATCTCAGTTTCAATTAAAATATGAATGTCCAGGTAGAGCTGCGAGTATGCAACTCTTGTTAAAAAAAGCAAGAATGTATTCAGAGTACAAATGTCAAATAAAGTAATAGAACGTACACACACAAGAAAAATGTAAAACCGTGCACTAGTAAAACAATAGCCTTTTACTACGGACACTATATACTAGCGAACAATCCTGGCTATACCCAGTATATATTGTCTCCTATCACAATACGGCTGTGGATAGCTGCACAGTTCTGAAAGCAGAGGACACTATACCACCTCAAGGAAGTTACTGGACTGTTTGTAAGGCTAAGCAGTGTTTACAAAAATATAATGCGCCCACTAACTGACCATGATCGACATACTTCAAAATGGAGGCACGCAATCCTCCTACCAAAACTGAGTTACTTTATGAGTCTGTGGCGATTACTATTGGCAACCAAACAAGTAATCTCAAAACAATGCAGTGTACGTGGCAATCAATCAATACTGTTTTTGGGAACCTGCAAAGGAATAGGAGAGTGGAAGTTTAGAAAGTATTTACTGGATTCAGGTAATTAACCCTGCCCCCTGGGTAATGGGGTAGTGGCGTTACCTAAAATTGACATATCACTCTTGCTGGGGGCCGTAGAGATTGTTAATCAGTTACTTCTTGCTCATGGAACCTGGGGATCTGTGAAGAGTACAGAGATTTCAGAGCGTCAGCATGGACCTTCAGGTATGTTTCTAGCAAGAAAGAAAACGGTAGCACTTCTGTTCATGTTCTGGAACCACCACCACCACGAGCAGGATTCCAGGTCTAAACAGTGTTCAACATTCTCGAGGGAAGCTCAGCTTACAAGTCTAAGTTCAAGCATTTTAGCAGTGACACACTGTCAATCAAAGTTCATAACATTGTCCAAGTTCAAAGCTGGGGCACAGTTTCACTCCCATGAAGGTCCTCTTCCTTGAACAGATTTCACTGGTCACTAACAAGCTGCCGATGACTATATACATTGTTCTGGATGCTTCTCTGCTGGAAAATCTTGTGTACTCCATTCAGATGGTTCTTGAAACAACCACCAGCAGATAAAGAAATGGGACATGGGGTTGTCCTTTTGGCCGTACCTATCTTCCATCTTAAATGATGGTTATGATTAGCCACTAGTACCTCTACAGACAGGTGCACTGGTAGTGCTAACAGAGGATGTACAATTCAGATGTTCTGATGATCTCGCTTAATATTGCAGAACGTTTTGTTCATAATGTTCACAAACATCTCAACACACTCAAAAATACTAAGAAGGAGCTTCTGTCTGTTACCTCTGGGGTTAATTTATATTGGGAGGCGAATAGACAACTCCCTTTGGCGAAGTTCTCGCATCCATACTCTGTGATCATTCCGCAGTCCACCAGGGGTTGTGCTAAGGGGCAATGCTGCCTACCCTCTTTACACAATGAAGTTGCGAGGCCAATCGAGCTCTTCTTGTCTCCTCATACACTAAAGGATGTCTGTGAGGAGCACAAGCTCATCATTGTGAGTTCTGCCTATGAATTATGGGCCCCACAAACTCCTGGCATAAGCTGTTCGTATGGGTCTGAACTGGCTTTCATACAAGGACCACCACACCCTCAACACCCTGATTAGATCTGAATAGAGAAAAGGCCTGCCTTTTGGGAAGTCTTATTTAACTAGCGAACTACCTTAAAATATTTATCTAAAAACTGTAGGCTGGACACCAGAGCATGATTATCAGAAATGTTCTCCAAGCTCGATTACAATCCTGTCAAAAAGAAATGGGCATGTCTTAAAGAATTTATAAATACAAAAAGGGGAGACCCAAGGAGCTATATGAAGGTCCAGTGTCCGTGCTCCCAAACCAATATCTCAACAACAAAGAGGACACTGTACCTAGACGTGAGATCCACTGGCCTCGGGACGTGCAGGTGCTCCCTTGGAAGCACCCTCAAAAACTGATCGTAACTTCGGTACGGTGTGGGCGCGTATTGTCCTTGCCAGTAGGGACACCCCTCAAGAACGAGGTGTTACAGAAGCGGGACACTTATTGAAGATATAGCCTGCTTCAAGGTAGATAATCTTTTTGCCCGCCATGTTAAATCCAGAGGGTTTTAACACATTTCACGTGCACATGTTGCTTTAAGCTTTTGGTCCTGATGAAACGCCAACGACCACCCTGGCGATTAAGGCGTGAAACATGTCGACCTATGATACTTTGGGGTTAACATGCCTACAAAAACAAGCCATCACAGCTATAGGTGTTACAGAAGCGGGACACTTATTGAAGATATAGCCTGCTTCAAGGTAGATAATCTTTTTGCCCGCCATGTTAAATCCAGAGGGTTTTAACACATTTCACGTGCACATGTTGCTTTAAGCTTTTTGGTCCTGATGAAACGCCAACGACCACCCTGGCGATTAAGGCGTGAAACATGTCGACCTATGATACTTTGGGGTTAACATGCCTACAAAAACAAGCCATCACAGCTATAGGTACACCTATATGACAAACTGTTGCATATGTACCTTTTCACTATTCCTACTTTCACTTGGCACGCACTTTCCCTCTATCAACTATACCCCGCACACCCGCATGCACCATCCGGCTGTCCTAAAAGATCTCCGCCAAAGTGTCCCTGTATGGGGCCCGTAGGGAATTGCAGCGCCGGCCCTACGTGGAGCAAAATGGCCCGATGATGAAGCATGACATCCTATGGGTGTGTGAGGGCTACTATGGACAATATTGTCTCTTTTCACACCTAGTCTTTTCTTCCCCTCTTTTTCCTCTTACTTTAGACTGAATGGGTGACTTTTTGCACCCTGACGTTTCAGATGACTTTTTGCATCTCACGTCTAGGTACAGTGTCCTCTTTGTTGTTGACATGTCTTAAAGAAACCAGGGAAAGTCCATTTTATTAGCTATATGGAACACTTGGAACGAAGCGTAATAGAAAGTTCATAATTACTCGAATATGTTTGGAAAAGTGATTATAGATTAATTCTAACAGGTTTCAACCAACAAAGTATGTTTGAATATGCAAGTGTAGCATTGCACCAACATGTACATTTAGACATTTGAAGGTACATTCACAGAATCAAATGTCCGTTTCTACGGTATCTCCATAGTATCACAGGTACAGGGTGCAACTAAACATCTTGAAGTCCTATTTAGTACAATATTATCACATGTACTTGCCCTCTACCAAAAAAACCATTGAAAGAATACATTTTGTGACTGAACAGCTCCGTATCTACATCGGTGTATTTTATCGCTGCCCTTTGCTTAATGCAAAGTTGTCAATAAGAGTTAATGCTGCATTCCTAGCTTCTCCTAGGTGTAGCAACGACTGTAAAGAGGGCTAATATAAAACTTTATTTTTTGTGCAGGAATAAAAGGACACATGCGCAGCAAGCTCACAACAGCACATCCAATTTACATTATGTCACCCTTCCACAGCCTTCATGCCCACATCCCTGAGGCCGGGCGGCAACACATTACACGTCAATTAGTGTAGAATCGTGCTAAGGCTTACGAGCCCCACACGCGACCCTCCCATCCTGCTTTTCGTTCCCCACCCGCAACTCCCCCCCCCCCCCCCCCCACACCCCTACGTATCTACAAACTGATAGCTTTTCCCCCTCAAAGGGAAGACAGTCAGATCCCCTTTCCATCAGTCTACGTGTCACTTATTCATCAGTTCCATTTGTGTATAGTATACAGTTGCTTGTCTCCCTACCCACGTCTTTGCATAGTACCCCATATGTCCGGTGTCTCTGGATTCTCAGCGTCCCTGCCTTCCTTCAGGCACTTATCGCTATCAGGTGGTCCCCAACTCCCATCTCTGCCTTCCACCCCTCTACGTGTCTTCATCTATCGCCCCACTTCTAGGCCATGATATTGTCTCCACTTATTCCACACCTTTCGGAATTTTTTGGGACAGCCTCTAGCTTTGTATGTCACACGTTCTGCTGCCATATAGAGATCCAGCCCTCTCCTCCATTCCTCTATTTCCGGCCTCTCCGCCACCACCCAATATTTCGCAATGTCCCTTTTGGCCACTACTAGTGCCAGCACCAGGAAGGTGATATGCGGGCGAGGCAGGTCTACTTCCGTCACCATTCCCAGTAGCGCCAGTTTCGGGTCCAGTGTTAGCTCTATCCCCAGTACCTCCCCCAATTCAGTGAAGATGTGAGACCAATATATTTGTATTTCTTCGCATGACCAGATAGTGTGGTAGAAATCTCCCTGCTCGGATTTACACCGAAGACATGTGGCGTCTGTTATCCTACCCATCTTGAGGAGACGCCTCCTATCGAAATATGTCCTGTGTAACACGTTCAATTGGATCAGCCTCAACCGTGACTTAATGGCCACATCTCGGGGGTGCATCAGTATCAGCTCCCAGTCTAGGTCCTCCATTTCCCCTACTTCCGCCTCCCATATCCCTCTGAGTTTCGCCAGGGTTCCCAACATATTATTTGTGAGTGTTTTGTATGTGAGGGATACTGCCTGGTGTACCATCTGTCCCTGTAGGAGTCTCCCTTCTAGAGGTGAATATTCTGGTATATCCTGTAGTGATATCTTCTGCGCTTTCCAGGCATGTACTAGCTGCAAGTGTTTGTATAGTTGTGTGTGGTGTAATCCAAACTCAGCCCGCAGCATCGCGAATGTCTTCAGCTCACCGTTCCTGATCACATCCCCAATAGTAGATATCCCTATGTCGTCCCACCTGTTGAAGCCTCCCAGTTTTTGAAATTCTGTGAGCCACTTGCAGTGCCATAGTGGTGTCTGACGTGTTAGTCGCTTTTCCCACCCCGTGGCTCTCGTGGCCCGTGTCCACGCTCGTATCGTAATCACCGTAGCGGGCAAAAGCGTCCTCCCTGCCTTCCCGCCATACAAATAGTGAAGTATATTGTGCGTGGACAATTTATGCCTTTCCAATGCATATGTCGGGTGGTCCGCTGGTGCATGCAACCAGTCATTTATGGGGGTCAGGTGTTCCGCCCAGTAGTATGCCTCTAGGCTCGGCAATGAAATCCCTCCACTATATTGGTGTCGTTGGAGTGTCTGAAGTGCGATGCGTGGTTGTTTGCCTAACCATATGAATGATCGCAGGTCTGCGTGGATTTTGGTGATAGTGTTAGTCGGGAGCGGATAGTATTCATTTTGAAGTGCGTAGAGGAATTTGGGTAAGGTGATCATTTTATACATCGCCGCCCTTCCCAGGAGGGTGAGCGGTAACTGTCTCCATCTCGCCATGTCTTCTACTGCCTCCTTCATTATTCGTCCCACATTCTTCTGGAATGAGAGCTTCACGTCCATTGTGATATAGACCCCACGGTACTGGAACCCCTCCGCAGTGGTGAGTAGGCGGTCCGGTAGCGCTACACCCTGCACTGCTCCCTGCGGCGTGTACAGGACTGATTTATGCCAGTTGATGGTGTGGCCCGCCATTGCCCCAAAGCCCTCTAACTCTCTGAACAGCGTCCCTACCGAGACCTCGGGGTTCGTAATGTATAACAATACATCGTCGGCATAGAGTGAAATTTTTTCCTGGGACCCCCCTATCTCACCCCACGTAAAGCCATGGATCTCCGGATTTTGTCGAATTTTGGCTGCCAATATTTCTATTGTGAGCGTGAAGAGCAGAGGTGACAGCGGGCATCCTTGTCTGGTGCCTCTCTCTACTCGAAATTCTCGCGATAAGCATCCATTCACTCGTACCCGAGCCTTCGGTGCCGTGTACAGCAGCCCTATCCAGTTCTGAAAGTGTGGACCAAAGCCAAACCGTCGCAATACCGCCATAAGAAAGGGCCAGTGCACTGCGTCAAACGCTTTTTCAGCGTCCAAGGACATGAACCAGTGCGGCTCCGCCCTATCTTTCACTTCCTGGAGCCAGTTGTGCGTCCGTCTGAGGTTGAGTTTTGTCGCTCTATCCGGCAAAAACCCGGATTGGTCTGTGTGAATAAGGTCAGGAAGGACTGTTCGTAGGCGCGCCGCTAGAATCATAGCCAGCACTTTCACCTCCATATTCAGAAGTGAGATGGGGCGGTACGAGGCACAGTCCTCCATTGGCTTGCCCTGTTTGTATATCGGTACTATGGTTGCCAATGCTAGATCGCGTGGGAGGCTCCCTGTCTCGTAGGCTTCGACGTATAGGGCCAAGAGGTGACGAGTCAGCAAGTCGGCTGTTTTTTTAAAGAATTCCGCTGGGAACCCGTTGGGTCCTGGTGTTTTCCCCGTTTTCAGTTTATTAATGGCTGTGGTTATCTCCTCCCGAGTGATTCCCGCCTCTAGTGGGGCGCTGAGTTCTACTGCCAATAATGGAATATCCACATTTTCCATATATTGTATGGCCTCGTCCACTGTCCCGAGGTCTCTTCCTCTATAGAAGTTCTCATAGTGCAATGCGAACGCTTCTGCAATGCCCTTGTCGGTTGTTTCCATGCCTCCCTCATCCCTCCTGATTTGGGTCACCCACCGTGCTGCTCTTTCTTTCTTGCCCAACCATGCCAGAAGCTTGCCTGACTTGTCACCTACATCGTATAGGCGGTGTAACGTTGCTAGCGATTGCGTCTTCGCCTCATTAGATACCAGTTCTCTATACTCCCTTTGTTTGTCTTGCAACTGCCTCAGTATACCTACCCCCTTGTTTGTATGGTAGTCCCTTTCTAGAGTCAGGATTTCAGTTTCTAACGCCGTTGCCTCCCTGTACTGCTTGTTTCGCTCGTCTCTCAGTCTCCCTTTAATTCTGTCTCTCAACACAGGTTTCATGGCCTCCCAGAAGGTAACTTTGGAGTCTACTGAACCCTCGTTCTCCGCTACGTACACTTTTATGTCTGCCCTCAGACCACGTATTATCTCTGGGGTTTGAATGTCCCATGCTGCCAAGCGCCATTCCGTCTCTCTTCTTTCCGTGTTTTTCCCTAATTTCGCATATAGGGGGGAGTGATCCGATATTCCCCTTGCTTTGTATGTGTACTCATCTCCCTCTGACAGGTATTGCCTTGCCACAAAAATGTAGTCTAGCCTGGAGAAGGCTTTATGTGCCCCTGAATAGAAGGAGTACGTCTCCTGCGTCGGGAGTCGCCATCTCCATGTGTCAGTGAGTCCCATTTCTGCCATGTAGTTCGCCAGCGCTGTTTGTGTCCCCCCTCTGCGTGTGCGTCCTGAACGATCTAGTTCTTCCGACATCACGTCATTGAAGTCCCCCCCCACTATTTGCATCGTGTCTGCCGTTTCCAGCAGGATAGACGCCACCTCTCTGAGTGTGCGTGATTGGAGTTTTGGCGGGGCATATACTGAGATAACTGTCATGCTTAGTCTATTCCATGTCCCCTGTATTCCCACGTATGTACCTTGTGGATCACTCCATGTGCGAGTTACGTTAAAGGGGTGCGCTTTGTTAATTAGTATTGCGACTCCCCTGGCGCCTGACGTGTAGCCCGCGTGGGTCAAGACTTTGTATCTCCCCCTCGCTATGAATGTACATTTTCCCTCCCTCAGGTGCGTTTCCTGTAGGAGGATAAGGTCCGGGGCGAGCCTCTTGATGTATGAATTTACCAATCCTCTCTTTATTTTGGACCCTAATCCATTAACATTCCATGTCAAAATAGAGATCCCCCTGTGCATTCTTTCTGTGGTCGTTAGTGTACCTGCCATACTGTGCAACTCTTCTGGAGATCTGTAGGAGACCCTCGCCACTGTGTGTGACCACGTCGATTCTCATGTGTCTGACCGTGTTCCTTCGTGTGTACCCCTTCCCAATGACCCCCCCCAACTCCCCCAACTTGCTGAAACTCCTCTGCCCCCTCTCCCGCCCCCCACCCCACCTCTCTCCCCCTCCAGACTCGACCTCATCAAGGTTCAAGCTGTCAGTAGAAGTCGGTCTGTCACCCCCCCTCTCCCCCCTCTATTCAACTATGTCCCACAAGATCCGCCTATATTAGCCTGTGATGTATCCCCCAAGCTGGGTGTGTATCCCGGCCAGGGTATATACCACTCCCTGAGCGTGTGTCAAGGCGGCGGAAAAACTGTTAAACCAACAAGTAAACTGTACCTGAAAACAGAAAAAGTTAACAAAAGAAAAGGAAAACAACAACTAAAAGGGTTGTGGCCACTTGCGTGTCATGTCCGTGTCCCGACCGACCATCAAATCTTCCACCTCTTCCAGGTTCACGAGTGTGAGTCTTGTGTGGTCGGTACCGTGCTGCCGTTCTTATCGGATAGGTCCTGTTCCAACTGTCGTATCTCTGTTTCTAATGGGTGTAAGGAACGTTGGTCACTGTCCGACATCTCATCATTCACATCAGAGTCCCTGAGGAGTTCCCTTTCTCCCTCCGAACAGGCCTGGTTCCGGGGCCCCATCGGCGTCTTGTGAGCCATTCTCGACGTCCCTGGTGATTCAGATCTACCTCTCCTGGGCCCTGCCGACGGGCGTGGCTGGTACGGGGTACCCGTGTATCTCGAGTGTAGTCTCCTGGATTTCCTCCTCTGCTGTCGTGGGGAGCCCCACCGCGCCTTTTCTTGTGCTGCCTTTGCCAGTTCCTCTCTCCCTGCCGTTTCCCGACTATGGAGGATCGGTCGCTCCTCCAGCCATTGCCACGCGTCTTCCGGGTGATTGAAGAAGTGTGCCTTATCTTTGTAGATGACTTTGAGCTTTGCCGGGAAGAGCAACATATATGTAATGTTCAATGATCTCAATTTGACTTTCACCGAGTCAAAGGAGCGCCGCTGCTTCTGGACTTCTTGGCTATAGTCTGGGAAGATCATTATGTTGGTGTTTTCCACTCGGATGTCGCCCATCTTCCTCGCTTCACGCAATATTAAGTCTCTGTCAGCGAAGTTTAGGAAGCGCGCGATTACTGGTCTGGGTCTTGCGCCCTCCGGAGGTCTCGCTAGGAGCGCCCTGTGTGCTCTTTCGATCACAAAGCAAGATGAGAAGCGGGCTCCTGGGAAGGTGTCCGTGAGCCATGCATGCAGGAATGTCGCCATATTGTTCCCCTCGATTCCCTCTCTAAAACCTACGAATCGGAGGTTATTGCGTCGTGCCCTGTTTTCCGCGTCGTCCACCTTCCAGAGCAGCTGTCTGTGTGACGCCTGAAGCACCGCCATGTCTTTCTTGATTGTCGTTATCGAATCTTCGGCCTCACCAATGCGCGTTTCCGTCTCGGTCACTCTGGCGGAGAGGTTCTTGAAATCCTGGCGCAGGAGCGTGACCTCTGAGCCCACTTCCCCAATTTTAACCTCCAATGCTGCTCGGGATTCCTGTATATCCGATCTAGACGCCTGGATTGCTGCTAGCAGCCTGTCCGTGTCAGTGGCCCCCTCCGCTGCAGCACCCGAGTTGTCTTTGGATGGTCTCGGCGCCGTAAAGATGTCCAGCGTGCCTTGTTTGGGGTTCTTGGGTGGGGGGGGTCTTTCTTCACCATCGTCACTGAGTCAGTGGTGTGCCCTGCGTCGAAGCGTGTAGGCAGATCTGTCTTGGTTGCCTCCTCGTAGTATGCCTCACAGTGAGCCAATTGCGCCGGGCGTTGTATGCCTTATGTCCGATATCCTTTACCGGCTCTTTTGCCGATTAGCCCCACCGTTTACGTCCCTGGATGACACTTTCCGAGTGTTGTACTGGCTTGGCACTCTGGTTCTTTCCGGTCGGTCTGGCAATGTATATTCCGGGTGTGCGTCTCCTCCTGGTCTCCCGCTCTGCTCGCCCCACCGCCTCTTGTAGCTACTCTAGTCGGTTTGCGGCGCCTTCTCTCAAATGTACATGTGTCAGGCCCACTCTATAGAATGGTATTGCTAGTGAGGCCCCTATGAGCGCCTCCGGCTTCCTAGCTGCCAATCACAGTCTCAGACCACCACCAGGCCCGTGCTGTTGCTGCCCTCCCAGCACCACCTCCTCAGAGTCACCACCGTGCACTGTGCAGGGCGTCCTCTCTCAGTTCCAGCGGTTCGCTTCAATAGTATTGCCCCAGTGTGGTCAGCGTTCGCCTCCCAGGGTTTGCGTGTCGGCAGGGGGGTGGTGGTAGGTAGCGTCGTTCGTGGGCTTACCCCTGTGCGCTGTTCCGCGGCTTCCCGTGTGTCCTGATGTCCGCGCAGGTGGTGGGAGCGGGTGGGGGGGTCTGCCACAGTCTCCCCTTGTGGTGCGTCGGCGGTCCTATCTCACCCCACCGCAAGTTCCCGCTCCCTCGGCCGCGCAGCTCTTCCGGTGGTTTGCACAGCTCATGCACGGCAACCTGCGGCGGCTGCGGCCGCCTTCTTGGTGAAGGTCGGCTACCTCCGGGCTCTCGGCTCCTGCGACTCCCCCGCTCCGGCCGCACCCTCAGTACCTTGTCCGGGCCGTTGCTGCAGTCGGCATGGGCAGGGAACCAGTCACTCTCGCCGTTGGCACCTCCGGGCTCCTCTCCGGTCGTCAGTTGGGTGCGGCGGCCGCCATCTTGTGTAAGGGCGTCCCGCGCCCCGGTGCTATCCGCCGCCCCCGGTACACTCAGTTTGTGGCCCGGTGCCCCTCTTACGCCCAAGTCTGGATGTCGGCAAACGGGGTCCCCTCCGATTCCGGTCACAGTGCACCCCACGCCCTTGGGGCAGTTGTTTCCGCCGGTGTACTTCTGTCCTACTACGGGTCCTTGACCGTTAGGCGTTCCGGCCAACACAAGGGTGGTTGTGGCCCTCCAGGCTTGTCGGGCTTCAATATCTGGTCGCGCCGTTCTCCTCCCATGCGGTCACATGCGCCCGGTATGATGTTGCACCCTATCTCAATCCTCTCACCGAGCCGCCATCTTGGCCGGCGGTTTCTTCTCCTCCTCAGGTGCCGCGTAGAGCTCGGTTTATCTCTCTCCAGAGGCTCAGTATTCGCGCTCCGGACCGCTCGTTCCCCGACAGTCTGTGGGCGATTTTCAGCTAGTGGTGTTGTGAGATTAAGTCGGATATGTAGACGTCGGCCGGGAGCTCCCGGGAGACACGTCTAGTCCTGCATGCTGCTGGCCACGCCCCCCAAAGAGGGCTAATATAAGTACCTGATCCGATAGTTGTAGATTTTCTTTTTGGTAGCATCGATTACAGGTGGTTTCAGTTTATAACATTTTGTTTCCTAGCATAAAATTAGGCTAGCAGTCCAAAGGTGTCACTGTTGATGTTGGATGCTTTCTTCAATGTTTGAATGATTTGTTTGTCACTGGTGTAGTTGTATCCAGTTAAAATAAAGCATTTTCTTAATTTGGTAATAAAAAAGTGAGGTAAACTTTACATAACAGTTCTGTTGAGCAACCTTGTTGAACATTGACCGAATATTGCAATGTCTGGGAAGTATAAGGCTGTAGGAAAATTACCAAAACTCTTCCTGAAAGGAGGGAATCATTCCACAGTTTTCTCTTGCATGAAAAATTCTTTTTTTCTTCCTGTGGAGACGCCTTTTTTTGCAGCCCCATGAAAACCTAGGCTTTCCCTTTACTTTTCCTCTTTGAAAATACATATAAAAACCTTAATCTTTAATGCTTTTTAGGACCTGTATCTTACCTTCGTTGGGTACTGTACATATTTACTACATGCTGGGGGGGTCTAACTCTAGTAATTGATGCTTTCCTTTCAATATTCAGGACGCTTCTTCGCTGGAGCAGCTGTGCGCATAATAAATGCCAGTAACATAACATAACATAACATAACAATGACATTGTATGTGTATTCTGATGTTGTCTCATGGTTATAACCAGTACAGTGCCCAAGCCAGTAGTTACTTAAATGTGCTTGGAGTCTGCATCACCACTCTATCACCCTCACACGAGTAAATATTCTATTCCCATGGCTCAGATCTTCCTCAATGCTTGAAGGTATATATTGGAGGAACAAGGCCATAACTAATGACAATATCCTTTATTTAGGGTAGGTAGTAAGGATTCACTCCTAAAAGGATGGAACTGCAAGAGGATTTCCCCTCTCACAGGACATCTGTACACCTTTTCTTCAGTTTTTAAACAATCCTCATTGCAAGCTCCAAGAGAGCTTTCCCATTTGACAGGAAGGGTATATACAGCTGTTTATTCCAGCAGGCTAGCTTTTTGGGTGGATATCCTGCGTTCCCATGGAGTCTTAAATACTATATTTCTGAAGAGGACCTAGTTGCCAGAATAACCATTAATGGTAAATCCGACAAAATGTTCAAAATTTGTTGTTCATTTCGGATTTACAACCTATAAAGCATAACAGAATAAATGCGGTAAAATCAAATGTTTCAAACTTTACATAAAAAGACTAAGATCAGTTTCGTCAGATTTCTACGTTCACATCAAAAGATAAAAACATCAAAGAGCTTCATCATAGATCAATTGTTATGCACAGGGATTTTTTGAGAATAAGTCACACTTCAGGAATTTTGCCAAACTGTACTACGACTTCGTTAGTACATGAGCTAAGAATTCTTAGGGCCACTTTTTCAATGGGGTATAGTAGGCATCACAAAAGAAAACTAAGTAGGGAACTGTTTCAGGCGCTTTCCCACACACTGGACAAAGGCCACTTACTGCTTTTAGTCTACCCTATTTCATACAGAACACCATAAGTGGTAAAATGCTGTATCTGAATTTAGCAGAAAGCTTTTTCGTTAGCGCCGCATACTATCGAAAAAAGGCACAATAGATGGAATGCTTTTATATTCCCAAAATATGTTTGATTGTAATCCAGGTTTAAATTTTTGTATATCTTCTATTGCGCACAATGCACAATAAAAATATATTTTTCAAGATCGACTTTGTAATCGAGGTTACCTCCATCAGTGAATCCCAGAGGTCTTTCAACCCCAGATGGAATAAAGATTCCCCGTATATGCACAAGCCAGGGAATATCCTGAGAGTTATGATATTGCAGTTCATTCAAAGCAAGTGTATATGAAACTAACTCTGACGTATAATGTAATCTATGCCTTTAGAGTAAAGGTCTTACTTTAAGCACATGTGCAAGGGGGCGGTGACCTGGGTCAGTGAACAGCAGGATTAGATGTGCACTCTGTGGGAGATTAAAAAGAGATTTAAAAAATTTGTTTTTTTGTTATTGTCGGCCTACTTGCTTTCTCATACTCCCATAGCTCCGCACCTTAAAGTGTGTAACCTAATTCCACTATCCTGTAAATTTACATGGCTGGACTAACGGTATGATTTCTTGCTTTCTTAAAAACTTAAAAAGTGCCTGCTGATTCATGTTGGAGTTTAGATGCACTTTTGGTGATCTGAGAGTTCCAGGCTAAATTGCTCATTAATCGTGTTCCCGAGAAATCTCTAAATTCTGTGAAACAGTCAACCAGGATCTGTAGTAAGTCTGGGGTCTTAGAAATCAAAAGCGTGTCATTAGCAAATAACGTTGGAATTTTAAGAGCCAATTTATGGACATTCACTTCCAGTAATATCAAGGAATGAAACCAAGTCATTGACAAACAGCAAAACGAGGATCAGGGCAAGGACACATCCCTGCCTGACCTCTTTATCAACCTTTATCTTGTCAGAAAGCTCACCCATTGGTCCCCATTTAATTTTGGGCATAGTTATCATTATGTAGTTGAATTATAATAGACACAATGATTTCAGGAAGTCCCAGGTCCTTCAGCACCTTCCACAACTTAGGAAACAGAATCATGTCAAAGGCTGACCCAAGGTCTACAAAGGCAACATAGAAGTAACCTTTGCTCCATATGACTATTTTCCAAGAGAGTGTACACAATCTAAAGAGCTGATGTATGGTACTCATCATAACCCCACTTTTTTATCTCTTTTTACAACTCCTTTTAAAGTGTCCTGTGAATTGTGTTCTAGTCCACTGTGACAAACTTATCCTATAACAGCCCAGCACTTTAATTTGTGCTGCACCCTGTTTTGCAGAATGCAGTAACTGGACTGCCCACGGTCAATAGTGGAGAAGGCCCAGCATCAGGAGACTACAACTGCAGCTTAACTGAAGCCTCTGTACAGGTCATTGAAGAGAATGTGCGGCCAGGAGCCCTGATGACTTTTTGAAGCTCATCTAGTAATAATTTCTGCAGAAGTAATTGTATCAGAGATTGAGAAGAAGTTAAGTCATTTTCAGGCCTTGAATGTTTGCAACCCTGAATCTTTTATAACCAAATGGTTCCGGTTACTCCATTCAGCTCTAAAGTGATATAGAAGTATTCCCACCTTTATTACTTTTTCTTGAGGTTGTGTCTTGTTAGCTGCAACCAGTTTGAAGTCATGGTTGGGTTTTCATGGTTGGGCCTTCTGCCTAAACCCCAGCAGGGTTCCTTTCCAAAGCAGGGTACCTAAAATATAGCACCTGCACCTTGCCTTTTTTATTAAAATTTGAAGAGACCAGTAAGGCACTTAACAGAATTTAATTCTGAACTTCATCTTGCTGAACGCTGATTACTGGACTCTTTTAACTAGTCTTTGGACATCGCTCAGTACTCCCTTACAGCACCTTGCAATGTTTTTTTCAGTTTTGGACATACTCATTTTCAGGACTGTTTCTGTGTGAACCCAGGTGCACGGTCTTCGACCAGCCTTGCTCCTTGAGCCACAGAGACATTAGGGCAGGGATCAAGCATAGCATCTAGCTGATTATGCTGTGTCGTAGTTTTTGACTGCTTTGCCCCATTAACGTCGTGAAGGTATACTTTTGGGAACCTATCTAATCGCCAGTAGATGCCAGCATGAAGAAAGTGTTCCTTAGCAATCTTCAATTTAACGGCCCTCATTTACCTATTTGTAAGTGTAATTGTCTTCTTCTTTGAAGTGCTAGCAGTTACTGGTCAATCTGTTTGTTTATTATCTGTGCTTTGGTATATCAGAGTTTTATAACTCCTCCACCGCATGGAGAAAGTCCTGACTGCTCAACTTCGCTACAACAAGAGAGTAAAATGTAAGAGATAGCAACTCGATTACCGATTACCAACTTAGAGTGTATCTGTGTTGATGGCTGTAGGGCATGTCTGTTGGACATTGATACCCAACAAAGATGTAGTACCTGAACAACTTAATGTCTTAGAGTCCCAAGAACAGACTTCACTGCTGCAGGTATGTTTTATATATTTATACATATATTTTTTTACCAACAGTTAAAAGTCCTGTCTCTTCCCAACAAAGACAACAATGAATGTGTTTGTAATACTGAAACATTTGTCCTTGTCTCAGTCTGTATAGGATCACCAATAATAATAATGTCCAGAATTTATAGAGTCCATGATCGTTTTTAACAGCCACAGTTTTTTCCAGTCAATCACCTGTACTGACTTCAGATACAAAAATCGTTTCCAATGCTGTGCATTTTTAAAGATTTTATTAATATAATAGATTATGGTGCACAAAACAGTTACTGTTTTTCATATCCGGTTAGAAAATATTTTAAAAGTAGAGGTTGAATCAACTTAGGGATTCTTTAGAGAGGAGTCCAAACAAAAGGCAAACCAGCTTCCCTTTACTTGGACTTTGATCTGCAAACAGGTAGATTCCCCATACTAATTCAAGAAGATCTTGTTTACAAATCCTTGGTACCAATATTTTTAGGAACCAGATATGGTTGTTAGGGTCTTAGCAACATATTTTAATATTCTTTTTGAATATACGTTGTAAAGGGTTGTCACATCGGATCACTTGAGGAATAGTCAGATCACAGCTGTACTTTCTAATCTGGTTTGAGGCTTGGTATGGACAGTGACTAACCTGTTTAAGTGTTGGGCATGCTGTCTAGGGTTCATGCATTAGACCCATTTATGTTTGTCATCTTGGATCACAGCACCATCTACATGATGACCGCATGAGTCCCTCAGCAATTTCTGGATGAGTCTAACCAAAAAGGGGAGTTGTACTGGCCAGAGAGACTAGATGGCCGGAAGAAAGAAATTAGACAGTGTTTTAGACCAAGTTCAGATAAGGGTGTTGCAGGATTTGATAAGCTCATTGAATTGGTTTATAATGTAAAGGTTTGAGTAAAATAAGACTACTAGACTCCACTGATTTGACTAAGAATGGGTTGGTGACAAGAACGTCCAGTGGAAAAGGAAGCAAGTACCAAAGATGCTAATCTGTTTTTTCAGTATTGGAAACAAGTCTGCTGATACTTTTCCAACTCTGAATATCTTTGAAGTGGTGTTTTGGAGTGAGTTGACAGAGTATGTCTGTTTCAGTACTAAGACATATTTATATTTTTGTTTAGATACCAAGATTATCTACAAAATGTATTTCAGTGAAAATGTAGGTGGAAAGTGGGTAGTTAACATCTGAAACTATGTTTCTGAGCAAATAAAAAACAAAATAAATCACAAATATTTTTTCTTCGTTGTTGCTGTTGGAAAAACATTTAAGCAGCCCTGCCCACATTTTTGTGACTGTTTTTTATAAGGATAAAACAGTAGCACCGAAATCATAGAAAATATATACCCATTGTTATTTTTGCAGTCTGTTTACATATGTAACACAGCACGCAAATACAATAATTCCAAATTGCAATAAAGCTGTAGTGCCTTTAGAAACAGTGACACCAGGAAAACAAATATTCTCTGGAAATAGTGCCTTTCCTTCGACCTTGACTTCAATATTTTTCTTCATAGCTTCCAGAGACCATATGGCTTTGATATTGATCGTGGATAAGAGCTATCATCTTTCTTCCTGATCTCATTGCTAAATAGATGGCAGTTGTCACTTCATGGGCGACTGAAGGACTCGGCAGCACTTAAAAGCTACTTCACTGCAACTTTATTATGGTCAGGGGAATTGCGTGATGCAATCGAAAGCAGCTTCAACCTCTGCAATTTCAGCTTTTCTTGTAGAATTGGTCGTTTAATCAATGTTTGGCAGTTTCGATACCTATTTGTTTGTGATTAAACACCTTAATTGGTAGAGTGGTCGAGTATATATTCCAGGACCTTATTCACAAGTGAAACATAATTTGAGGTCCATTTTATCAGTTTACCAACCCCTGTTGGGCATTTTTTAGCAACACATTTTGTTTTTTATATATAAACTGGTACAATCGCGGTTTAAATTAATCCAGATTAAAATCTGGGCTGTTATCCTTATCATTGACTGACATTTTTGACTGTGGTAGATGCTAATGTAGTGGTTACCGTACACCTTAAATGATGCTTATTGTCTGTTGTAAGCATTGGCTTAAAGGATGTGCAGTCCTTGGCAGCTAGTATATTGATTTAAGCCCGAGAGGATTATATGCCACGTGGGGTATCTGCATTAGAAGACTTTTTAAACTGTAGGGAACTGTCTGGCCAGTTTTCTAGGGACTGTGGCCCTCGAGGGCAATGAGGCGCTGCTTGTGAATTTTGGAACCATAGGAGCCAGGTGCTACTCAAAGCTTACCGAGTTGCTAATTACCTCCTTTTTAGGTCGAGGACCGTCGCACTTTGGAGCCAAAGAATTCATGTTTTTTAGTTAGGGGCTTGAACCCGCCCCTCTTCTCCATTGGCTGGCTTCCTAAACGGAGGCTAGCCATTGGAGGAGAGGGGCATCACTCAGTTCAAGCCCCGTCTCTTTTGGATTCGGGGGCGCGTTTTTTGCGTTCTTTTGCCCTGTGACGCCATCCGTCACTCAAAACGCAAAAAACACGCCCCCGAATCCCAAAATGGCGGCGCTTTTCTTATGCCATTTTGCGCCGACCGCCGCCCCAAGAAGTCGCAGAGTCCTCGCCCCTCATCAAAACCATTACTGCAACAGAGCTCGCGATGGCCGGGGAGTTAGGCGGAGGCAGCCCGGCCCAGACAGGAGACACGCACAGGATCACAGGTACGGAGCGGGAGCTGGAACGCACAAGCAGCAGCCTCACCACACCCCGTCCTGCAGCGCGCACAGCCTGCACTCCCCATGGCCACCAGCGCCGTGCTGAGCAGCGCGGTTTAAAATAAACAAATGGCCTCTGATTATCCCTCAGGCTACCTTCAGAGCAAGCCACAGGAAGTAAACAGAGTTTAGAGCACTTCCGTGGCTCGTGCGGTAGCGAACGGCTGGATGTGGGTGTGCGCCACGGTCTGTCTAGCGTATGTGCTCACAGGCGCTGAATAGACATTATACAAGAATGCTCACTGCACCCCGGAGGTAAGCACAGGACCCGGGGGTCTCATGTAAGGGTGTCTCAAGCGCCAACCAGACCCGAGGGGCACTGAGGCACTGTATAAAGGTTATATAAGAATACCGTAGTGCTCACTGCACCCCCAGAAGTAAGCACAGGGCCAAAGGCGTTATGTACGGGGGTGTCGAGCGCTAACCAGACTTGAGGGGCATTAAGGTGCTGTATAGAACTGTACAAGAATAAAGAGGTAAGCACAGAATGGCCCGTACTTATGCAAGAGGGTCTCCAGCACTAACCAGGCCCGAGGGGCATCGTGGTGCTAGACAGAGATTGTACAATAATAATCTAGCGCCTATGGCCGGAGTGAACATTGGACTCTGACACACCGGAAGAGGTAGAATTATTGTGGCAGCTGCTGCCCCGCCCCCTCTCCGTTTCTCTCGCTCACACTTTGTGTCTCTGGTTCGCTTTACCCGCCTCACTTTCTCCTGCTCTGTCCCTCCCTCTTTTCTCTCTTGCCTTTTCCCTTTCCTGACTCATCACCTCATCTTGCTTTCTATAGAACTCCATATTGTTCCCCGGACCTGACAATTCTCGCCTCGGTGCCTATTCCAATTATGGAGTCCCACTCTGCAACTCTGGGCAATAGCTTGCTTAATCTCCACAACGGCCCCTCGCAGCGGGATGCCTGGCTTTCACCTTGGGGATGCCCAGTAATGGGTTATCTCACAGGGGAATACCAGGACGGGTTCCCAAAGCAAGCGCTTAGAAACCGGTCAGTGATACAGCGCTATATAAATTAACTACATTTACATTTACATTTACATTCTCGTCTCTCGCACACCCTCTTCTCGTCTTTGTCTGTTGCGTCTTTCTCGTACTGTCAGGGCCTCTCTGTCTCTCTCCAACACTGTCTGTCTCATCTCTTTCTGTTTATTCTTTTGTCTCGTCCTTACTTTCTCCATGTATGTCTGTCTGTTTCTCACATCCTTTCACACTGTCTTCTCTCCGGCTCGACTCTCATCACTCCCCCCTCTCTCCCGCCTGACTCGCATTGCCCCCACCACCCTCCCTGGGTTTCTGACATGCACATCTCTAACACCCTGTTTCTCCCCACACACACACACACACACACTTCCCTCTCTCCTGTCCCCCACGGGTCCTTTCTCTCTCCCCTTTGCACATTTCTCTCTTCTCTCCCTTCCTCCATCCATGGGTCTGTGTTGCTCACGTTCGCCCCACACCCCCTCCTGCCACCTCTGTATATTTCTTTCTAACTGACGGTGACCACGTAGACGTTATGTAACAAACGCTGGTTGAATAACGCGTGTTTTTAATATATTCCCTTATAGTTAGCAGCACCCCGGAAGTAGTCACCAATGTCTGGGTTGGACGGGAGGGGCTGGCTGCAGGGACTCTGGGCTTACCACTGGTTCCGGTCCAGCAGAGGGTGGTAGGACAGGGGAGGGTTTATTTATTAATTAATTAATTTTATTTTGAGAACGGACCCTTTTACTTCAGTTGTTACACGGTATGTCTGTAAGCACTATTTTCTTTAATGGTTTCTCCTACTGCAGGCACTACATGCTTTCCTGCAACATTCAGTGTGCCATGTGTGCTTTCACGGGGCGCTTTTACAAAAAAAGCATTTGTTTGTCAAATTGACAAACAAATAGGTTTTTTTGGTAAAAGTGCCTCGCAACACACTCCGCAGGCAATCTCGCCGGGAGCGTTTTTTAGCACCATTTTTTAAATTTATTGACTTGTTTGTAATCTAATCTGTGTTGTACTTGATACTAGCTCACCTTAAACAGCCGAGGAACGCTCTACAGCGCCGGCTGCAACGTTTGATCAGACAGACGCCAATCGGCGACTTCTTGGGCCACGCCCACCTCGCAGGCCACGCCCCTTTTACCCACGAGCACATAAAAGCGCCAAATAAACAAGCGCCACACAGACTCGCAACACACTCCGCAGGCAATCTCGCCGGGAGCGTTTTAGCACCATTTTTAAAATTTATTGACTTGTTTGTAATCTAATCTGTGTTGTACTTGATACTAGCTCACCTTAAACAGCCGAGGAATGCTCTACAGCGCCGGCTGCAACGCTCTACAGCGCCGGCTGCAACGTTTGATCAGACAGACGCCAATCGGCGACTTCTTGGGCCACGCCCACCTCGCAGGCCACGCCCCCTTTTACCCACGAGCACATAAAAGCGCCAAATAAACAAGCGCCACACAGACTCGCAACACACTCCGCAGGCAATCTCGCCGGGAGCGTTTTAGCACCATTTTTAAAATGTATTGACTTGTTTGTAATCTAATCTGTGTTGTACTTGATACTAGCTCACCTTAAACAGCCGAGGAACGCTCTACAGCGCCGGCTGCAACGTTTGATCAGACAGACGCCAATCGGCGACTTCTTGGGCCACGCCCACCTCGCAGGCCACGCCCCCTTTTACCCACGAGCACATAAAAGCGCCAAATAAACAAGCGCCACACAGACTCGCAACACACTCCGCAGGCAATCTCGCCGGGAGCGTTTTAGCACCATTTTTAAAATTTATTGACTTGTTTGTAATCTAATCTGTGTTGTACTTGATACTAGCTCACCTTAAACAGCCGAGGAACGCTCTACAGCGCCGGCTGCAACGTTTGATCAGACAGACGCCAATCGGCGACTTCTTGGGCCACGCCCACCTCGCAGGCCACGCCCCCTTTACCGCCTACATCATGTGTTGTCACCGGAAGCGCAGCGGACGAGCGCAGCGGGAGCGCCGTTTGCGCGCCGAAGGCGCACCTAAGGCAAGCCCGTCTGCGCCCGTCATCGCCAGACCATCGCCTTTCGCCAGTCCCCCTGGTCTTTCCAGGTCATACCCATTTATACGCTATGACGGTAAGGAACTTTTATACTTGAACCCTACCCAAAGATGTTCTGAAGCTACTGGAATCTTAGGTCTCACGCAACTCAACTGCAATCATTGCCATTTCTCCACCAACACGCCCACTCGCGTGTGGGGTGACCGTCTCAATACAACAACCCCGCCGCTGAAGATATTTCAACTTAACTGCAGATCCCTCACTAAACACCACCTTGAGGTTAATTCGCTTCTTCAGGAGGAAAATCCTGACGTCTTATTTCTGTGCGAAACTTGGCTTCGGGACGGCATAACTACCATCCCTAACCTAACGCTCCCAGACGAGTTCCGCCTGGTCACCATTAACCGTGATTCTCGTGGTGGCGGCATAGCAATTATTTATAAAAAGCACCTGACCTGCTCTTTAACCAAAGAACCTCTCCTAGACTGTGAATGCGCCCAATTTAAAATCAGCGTGACCTCTCAATTTGCGCTATCCGGCCTATACATATATCGCCCACCAGGCCAGGCCACTAGGTTTATTGACGCCCTCCTCGAAACGGCCACAGCGCTTACTACCAAAGTCGCCAACTTCACCATTCTAGGTGATCTCAATCTACACTTTGATGCGACTGGTGACCTTACAATCTCCAACCTTCTTGCAGACCTCGCGGCATTACAACTTAACTCTCTAGTGCATGCTTCTACCCACATAGCAGGCCATACCCTAGATCCAATTTTTACTAACATTCAGGAGGCAGTTACAGAAACCCCCACTCCGATGGGATGGACGGACCACCACCTTGTTACACTGATGGTTCCGACTCCACAACGGCAGTATAAAACTGAATCCAACCAGCGTTTAAAAAGACCTTGGCACAAACTTTCCCCCCCTGCTCTTCATGAAACCCTTGGAGAGTTCCAACTCGAAGCTAACCAGGAGATAGACGCGACCTACACCTCGTTCACTACATGGATTAGCAATGGCCTTGATACTCTCATCCCGGCCAAACTGACCAAAGGACGCAATACACCTTCCAATCCGTGGTATGACGATACCCTCAAAGCAACGCGTAAGGAGTGTAAAAAAGCCGAGCGCCAATGGAGAAAAAACTATGATAACCAGGATAAGGCAAACTATCTATCCAGGCTTAAAATCTATCATAAAGCCATTAGATCTTCCCGTGCCTCTTTTTATGCCAATAAAATTAGCTCCAACTCGAATCCAACTAAAACCATCTTCAAATTAGTTAAAGAACTCCAAAACCCTAGGGCGCCCCCACCTAAAATCTCTTCCAACGAACAATGTGAGCAGCTTGCAACATATTTCGTTGAAAAGGTCCAAAAAATCTACGCGACCTTTCCGCAGATCCCTCCTCCCCTTGGAGTACCTAAGACCCCAGTTTCTTACCTCACTCCTCTTTCCAAAATTTCTGCCATCACTGCTGCTGACCTGACCAAACTATGTAAGAAAGTGAAGTCCGGCTCCCCAGCTGATCCCATGAGCCCCTCTCATTTCCTGGACTCGATTGATTTTTTTCTATCCCCCATGTTGAACATCCTCAACCTTTCTTTCACCTCTGGATCTGTACCCACAGCTTGGAAGCAAGCGTGGGTATCACCGATAATTAAAAAACCTAACCTCGACCCTTCTAAACCGGAAAACTTCCGGCCAATATCCCTCCTCCCCTGGATTTCCAAGATAGCTGAGGCCCATGTCAATGGTATCCTCTCGAAACATGTGGATCATCACGGAATACTAGACCCTTCCCAAAATGGTTTTCGCGCAGGCCATAACACTGAGTCTGCCCTACTGGCCACCACAGAACATCTCCGGACGATTTTAGACTCCGGTCAAAGTGCTGCGCTGATTCTCTTAGATCTCAGCGCAGCCTTTGACACGGTATCCCATGACATCCTTCTGAAGCGTCTGGAGATGGCTGGTGTGACTGGCCTCGCTCTTGCATGGTTTCAATCCTTTCTCAAGGATAGATCCTTCAAGGTGTCGGCCCCTCCTTTTCTCTCTAAATCCCATCCCATAGCTCAAGGTGTCCCCCAGGGTTCAGCGTTGAGCCCATCCCTCTTTAATTTATACGTCCAGCCACTTACTGGCGTGGCAAAAGAGTGGGGGCTCACGCTGGTCTCATACGCCGACGACACCCAGCTGGTTGTCACCCTCTCGGAAAGCCCGTCCATCGCGGCATCCAAGTTTAAAGAGGGCATGGCAGCAGTGGCACAATGGATGACGGACAATTACCTTCAACTTAACGCCGGAAAAACCGAGGTGCTCCTCCTTGGCCGAAACACCAGCCTATGGAACGAGCACTGGTGGCCGTCATCCCTGGGCGCCACCCCACTCCCTAAAAATTGTGTTAAAAATCTGGGAGTCTGGATGGATGCCAACCTTAGCTTCCAGTCCCACACTAAAAAGGTGGCAGCCACCTGCATAGGCCTCCTAAGGAATCTCAGGCCTATACTTGGGCTCTTCGACTCTAAAGCACGCCAACTAATTATCCAGGCTACCATCTTATCACGCCTGGATTACGCTAACGTCCTCCTTCTGGGAGCAAACAAAGCGGAAACAGCTAGGTTCCAACGTATCCAGAATGTGGCGGCCAGAACGTTGGTTGGTCTCCCACGTAGATGCTCTGCCAGAGCTACCATCCGTAAGCTCCACTGGCTGCCCGTGGAACACCGAGTTAAATTTAAGGCTCTTACCACGATCTTTAAGATCGTCAAACAAGGAAATCCCCCTCTGTTGCGGAATCTGGCCCGACCTTATGTCCCAGGTCGTGCACTCCGTTCTTCCAACCAACTTCTTTTGACCGTCCCCAGGATTAGGCTCTGCCGAACTGGCGGCCGCTCTTTTAGCGTCCTTGGTCCCAAACTATGGAACGACCTTCCCCTCAGCATTCGTTCCTTAGATTGCCTCTTAGCCTTCCGTAAAGCTATCAAGACCTACCTTTTCCCTGCTCTCTAGGCCCCCCTTCCCCTTCTCCCCCTTTTTTTCCTTTTCTGTCATACTGGTGCGTGCCTGTCTCATAGCGCCGGGACGCCCCATTGCTGGGGTAGCTGTTGCGCTTCACCAAACCTAGAAATAGAAAAATAGAAATAGAAATATCACGCTTTCAGTTTAACCCGTTGGCTGCGCCGCCGATTTTGCGGAACTCTGTGTGTGTGTGTGTGTGTGTGTGTGTGTGTGTGTGATTGTGTGTGATTCTGTCTCTGTGTGTGTGTGTCTCTGTCTGTGTGTGTGTGTGGCTCTGTGTCCGCGAATACTCTCTACTACTCTATAATGCTCACCTATTGCCATTGTAAATGACAATACCATTTATTTATGTTTTAAAAAAAAAAAAAGAAAAAAAATGCCATGACCAATGCCAATAGCTCTACCTTTAATAATGCCGAGACCGTTGCATTGTAAATGCTTGTTGGGTTGTGACTTTCAGGGTGTAGCGAGGTCAAAGCTTACTCTTGGAGAGCTGTGTGACGTTCGATGCCTAGCTCGTCAGCGGATGCGCCTTTCACTATAAATATATTGTCCACTCAGTGTTGGTTGTGTAAAAGAAACACGACCTTACTTACAAAAAGGGCATGTTAGTAACTTAAGGAAATTATGGCATGTGCGATCTTAGGATGCCGACTTTAAGATGAGTACTGCAGTTGCCAGGTAACTTTGTTGTTTGCATACATTTCAATAAAAAGATACGACTAAGTGCAATATCAGATTTTGTTGGGGCAGTCATACAGTTCAAAAGGGTTTGTTAATTAGTTGTTGGTGGGAGTGCATACGGATACTTGCAGTTGTCTCGGGATCATGCTACCTAGACATTGTCAAAGGCAGTCATAAATCGCTTGTTTCTTACTCTGCAGTATGTGGTGAAATACCTGCTTCAGTTTGATGTTTTTAAAGAGGAACGTTAAATGGGTGGAGGCACACATACTCTCACATTGAAGTCACAGATGCTCATAGAGGAAGTCATGGAGGCCATAGACATCTTGAGCAGAAGTATTTTTTAATTTTTTTTAATTTTTGATTCACAGGACAACAGTACAGAACACGACATCATCTGTTCATTTGTCTATACAGCAATTGGCAACAGCTTACATTTCTCATGTACATAATTCAAATCATAAACGTGACAACATGCTTTACTAGGAATATTTTCTGTTTGACATGTACTAGTTACAGTTAGCTATGCCCTGCGCACCTCAGTAGTGTACATGGATAATATCAGCTCAGACAGCACAGTTATCTATCACTTTTCGGTAGTTACAGTCCTGTGGGATGTGTGCTGGTGTTCAGAACTGCCCCTGCTCCTTCTCCCCCTATCGCTTCTCCATCATCTGATGATCGAGTATCTGAGTGTCGTTGTAAGTATTCCATTAGGGGTTGCCAAAAGTCTTTTGGCCTTGAGGCCTGCGGCAGTTCCTCCTCATAGGTTCCCAGAGTCTCTTTACAATATATCATATCTGACAACCAGTCCTTGAACCAGGGTGGGTGCCTACTTCCCCATTTGATGGTGCATGTTTTGCACTTATCATCTGTTCTAAGCCCATATCTGTGCATTTTTTCCGGAGTGTAATATGTTTGGTGTAAAAATCTGAAGTGTATGATTCGTAGGTTGCAATTTGGAGTAAGTAGGTGTAACTGTACAGCTGTAATTCCAATCCTCTTCGGATATAGGGGATCCGATCGCCTCCACCCACTGTGTCATTGCCCTGTCTGGGTCAGTGTGCTGTTCATTTTGGGATGTCGTGTATAATCTGGTCACTAGTGCCACCCGTGTCGGCGCAGTCAGTAGAGTCTGTAATGCTTTCAGTGGTATTGGTTCAGCCGGGAAGTCCTCATACAAGTCTCTCATTGCCGCCCTCAGCCTAAAGTATGCGAATCTTTTCATCGGCATCTGATGCGCACATAAAGATGGGTCTTGGTATGAGATAAATGTATTTTGCGGAAATAATGAGCCTAGTGTCGTGAATCCCATCTCTCCGATAATTTTTCTCATGTTTTGTTCTTGCGTGACCGATAGTTTGGGATGGTATACCAATGGCAGTGCCGGCGCATACACTGGCAATTTTCTTGCCCGCATTGCCAGCATGTACCATGCTCTCGATGTACATTTAACTGGGTATATGATGTCATTAGGGTACGCTCCCCCCGGGTCCGATATGTATTGTCAACTTGTTTGGGTGGACGCTATCTGTCTCCACCGCTATGTGTGGTATGTATGAATGAGGTTGCGTTCAGTAATGCGCGTGATGTGCCTGTGCACAATAGTAGTAGAGCTGCATGTCTGGGGCGGCAAATCCTGCCTGATGATACGGTTTAGTGAGGGTCTTCTAGCTCACCCTAGGTTGCTTCCCGGCCCACGTAAGTCTTTGCAGAAGCGTTCATAATTTAGCGAAAAAGACCTGTGGAAGCCAAATCGGGATGTTCCAGAACAGATATAACAGGCGAGGCAACACTACCATTTTCTGGAGAGCTATGCGGTCCGCCATAGATAGCGGTAGTTTGATCCATTTTTCTATTTGGTCCTCTAGTTTGCTTATAGCCACTCCATAATTTGCCCTAACAACCGTCTCCGGGTCGCGATGCACCCAAACTCCTAAATATCTTACTGGGTCAGCGCTCCATTTTAGGGGGTAATCCATGTGTGGTTCTGGGGTCTCTGCCGTTAAGGGGATCACTACAGATTTATCCCAGTTTATGCTGAGGCCCGAGTATTGTTCAAACTTTATGTACTCTCTAATTAATGGGTTTAGGTTTGTGCCAGGATATCTAGTGTGCAGGACCATATCATCTGCATACATGGAGCGCAGTTTCCGGGTGTTTTTGCCGAATTTTACAGGCCAGCGGCTCTAGTGTGAGCGCAAACAAAATGGGCGAGATTAGATGTGTACCCTGGCTAATCTCAAACGGTTGTGAAGTGTGTCCATTAATACGTACTCTGGCTCTGGGTCTGTTATATAATAACGCTATCCACTTAAGGAAGGCGGGCAGGAATCCCATCCTAGTGAGGACGGTCATCATGAAGTCCCATTCGACCGAATCGAAGGCCTTCGCCGAATCTAATAGGGCGGCTGCCACCGGCAATTCGGGATCTAGACTGATACATCGTGAATATGGTTCGAATATTGTGGGTTGTGGATCTCGTGGGTATAAAACCTGCCTGATCAGGGAGTACTAGGAGCTTCAGGAGTGGTTGTATTCTGTTTGCTATTATTTTGGCTAGTATTTTCACATCTATGTTTATGAGGGACAAGGGGCAATAGGAGGCACACTGTGTGGCGTCTTTTCCAGGTTTCGGTAGCCCCATCAACAGCGCTTCCTGCAATGTAGGTGGGAGGGCTCCCTCCTCATATGCCTCGTCAAACATCTGCGCTAGCTGTGGAATCAACAGGTCTTTATATTCCTTATAGAATTCTCCCGGCAACCCGTCGATTCCCGGGGCTTTATTGTTAGGTAAGAAATTGACTGCCTCCCTAAATTCATCCTCTGTGATATGGTGTCCCAGGAATTCCCTGTGGGCATCAGATAGCCAGGCCAAACCCACGTCATCAAGGTAATCATGTATGGCTGATTGCGGGTGCGTTACCTCCGTGGTGTATGGTGCTGAGTAGTAGGAGCGGAACTCCTCCAGTATAGAGGGGGTGTCGTGCAAATGTTCAACTTGTGCATTCGTAATATGCGTTATTAGTGAGGTGCCTTGCATTGGTTTAATTTTGTGCATCAGCGCTCTGCCTGATCTGCCTCCTTCTCCATACGCCCTAGCCCTGTATTTTTTGGATAAATATTTTAATTCTGTGTCAGCATACTCGTTGTACGTATTGATCTTGCTCCGTATGTTCGCTAAGATTGGTTCTTGTAGGGTAGCAGCGTATTTTGTTTCCAGTAACTTAATATCTCTTCCTACTATGTGTAGTTGCTGTCTGTCTTTAAGGATAAGGGCGTGCACACCTATGCAGTGTCCCCTGATAGTTACTTTGAACGCCTCCCACACCATCCCAAAGCTCTCCACTGACCCGGTGTTCCTCTGGAAAAAGTCCTCAATAGTGTGTCGAAGTTCCTCACGGAACACCTGATCTTTCAGTACATCTGGCCTGAGTCTCCATGTGAACTGTCTCGGGGTGTGTGTCGGCACTTCTAGCACTAGTTGGACTGGGGAAGTGGTCCGTGAGGGTTCTGGGCAAGTGCTCCACTGCCTTAGTCCACGTGCTCACCTCTCGCGTGGTCAGCCAGTAGTCCAATCTCGACCAGGTGTTGTGTGTGTGTGTGACGTGCATGTGCCCTCCCTCTGCCCCGGGTGTCTCCTTCGCCATATGTCCTCCATAGCCCAGTCCTGCATGCCGCCTAAGATAACCCGGGCTGCCCGTCTCCCATGTTTATCTGTACCAGTAGCCCTATCCAATAGTGGATCTAGTGGATCTAGACATGTGTTAAAGTCTCCGCCCCATATTATCGCTGTTGGGTGAATCTCTCTTATTTTTGCCCACATGGTTTCATAAAATTGTGGGTCGTCTGTATTAGGTCCGTATGTCGTTATAAGGGTAAGATCTGTGCCTGCAAAATCCCCCCCTAAGTATTATAAATCTGCCCTGGTCATCTGTGTGCGTAGTGTGCAGCGTAAATTGGGTGTTGCGTTTGATCAGTATTAGGACTCCTCTAGCATAATTAGAATAGGACGATGCTACACGAATCTGCGCCCAGCGATATCCAATTCTACACTCTCTCTGAGGCGCTATGTGGGTTTCCTGAAGGCATGCAATGTCCACACTATGTCTATCTAGGTATGCAAGGACTTTCCTCATTTTTCTCGGGTCTTGTAGTCCTCTCACATTCCAAGACATGAGTCAACTTCCTAGTCGGCTGTGTCATTTCCGTCTCTTTGTATTTTGCCATAATGCTGCTGTTGCGCATTGCACCCCAGACTTAGCAAATCTGCATCTCGTAAATGAATTGTGTCGTCCAACCCTGTTGTCCTGTGATTTTTCCTTTTACCCCCATCCCTCCCACCCACTCCGTCTCAACCCCCGTGACGAAGACATCCCCCAATACAATAGCATGCTCCCCTCCATACTCCTCGCATGCGAAACTCGCAACATCCCCCCCGATACAACTGTTGTGATGTGCACTGTTGGGCGGACTTAGCCCGGGCCCATCCCCCTCTGTCCTATTACCCAGAGGGTAGGCCATTTATCAACATATGAGAGCACTGTTATCCTGGGTCCCCACAATTTACACTAATCATCCTGACTGTATGGCATTTACATGATATGTAAAATTAAACAGCAATACTCAGTCAGCTCCTTGTAGTTCAATCAGTATGAAGTTCTATTTGTCGATGGTATCACTTATCTGTTCCGTCGTTTCTCACCACACAGCACCTGGGACATACAGGATCACGCTGTGTGTCAGTCTCTTATTTCACTTGCGCCATAGTCCAGTCTCACCCTGACGCAGCTCTCAAGTTTCATTGTCCGCGCCATGAGGTGTCGATCCCAGTAGTCCGCATTTGGAGTCTGCGGCATGTCTCAGGTCCTGTCTATATGATCCCACTATTCCACATCCGATAAGTGCTCTTGATCTTGTTGTCTGTCCCTCGGTGATCGTCTACGTTCTCCCTTCGGTTTCCGAAGCTGTAGGTATTTCTGGATGTCTTTAGGGTCATTGAAAACCTTTACCGACCCATCATCCGTGATCTTCAGCCTGGCAGGGTATAGCATGGCATATGGAATTTGCAGGTCGCGTAGTTTTTGTTTAGCTTGCGTGTATTTTTTTTGCGCCTCTTGGACGGATTGAGTGGAATCAGGATAGATGGCAAGTTCCATTCCTTCATGTCGCAAGTCGCCCACTTCCCGGGCCTGCCTCAGGGCCGCATCGCGGTCTCGATAATTTAACACTTTCGCTATTATCGGTCTCGGTCTGGAGCCCACTGGCGGCTTCGGGGCAAGGGATCTGTGGGCCCTCTTGATCAAGAAGACATCTGAGAACGTGTGATCAGGAGGTGCCCACATATTTCTCTATTGGGCCGGTGTTCGTGGTTTCTGCAATGCCCATAATTCTTATGTTGCTGAGCCTAGATCTGGCTTCCAAATCTTCTGTCTTGGCAGTCAGTGCCGCCAGTTGTTTGTCCACACTAGTTTGTTTAACTGTTAGCTGGTTATTCGCATCCTCCACATCCGATATCCTACGCTCGGCCATGTCTGTTCTTTCAGTATGTCTGTCCAGCCTTTCAGACATTCGATCCATCAATGTTCATTAGTGCCGTCTGGATCGTTAGAAACATAGATTGAATATTGTCTGACACCTGACTCCCTGCCACATGTGCCGTCTGTGCTTCCGATTGAGTTGCGTCGCCATTTTGGTCTTGTACCCTCTTGGACTGATCAAAGTTGAGTTTCGACTGGTTTGCCCATTGCGCCTTTTTCGTGTCACACTGCTTCGTACAAGCTTGATCTGCGCCTTTTCTGTTGGTTTGGGCGCACTTCGCAGGATCGGCTACCCCAAGAGCAGCCCTCCTCGTCCCGATAGTGTTCCCCTGTCCGATCTTTCCAGCCTCGGTCGGGTTCGTTCGTTATGTGCCCAGCCACCTGATATTTCATACTCACAGGTTCGTAGCCCTCCGTGCCGTAGAGGTGCTGTTATGGCGGATGATTTCGGCAAATCACGCTCTGTTTCCTCAGCGAGATCTTCCACGTGGTCCGCGCAGTGGCAGTGGGTGGGGCCTCCCCAATCCGCTTTACGTGCTCTGCGTCTCGGTATGACTTCGCACCCTAGGCCGATGCTCCTGGAATGGTGGCGCCTTGTAGGCCGCAGTAGGTTCCTCCAGCGTCGAGTGGCAAAGGAAGCTTTTAAAGCGGTGTCGATGCCTCGTCGGATGTCCGAAACATCTCAGGCGACCTAGGTCATGCAATTGTCGGCGTGGTGTCCCCGTTTACTGTGTAGGATAAGGATGATGTTTACGGGCCCCGGAGGAGCTCGTTCACAGTGCGGCCATCTTGTTCCGTGGCTAGCTCCGCCCCCATCTTGAGCAGAAGTTACGAAGAATGGGCCACACACGTCATATCAGTGCTTATTGAGGAAAAACGGATACTGTAGTAATAGCAAAGGCTCAGATTCCCTTACGCTTCCCTTTAGTGCGTTTTGGGGAACAGTTACAAGCAAGGTAATGGGAATCGCGGTCACTCGTACGTCTGGTCGTTGCTCCTGGTTTACAAACACGTGGGCGCTTGCACTTTTTATCATCACTTATCGGGGAAGGACATGTACAACAGCGCTCGCGGAGGCCTGCGCCACTCATATCTGCAATAGTCTGTGAGGTTTGGAAGTGTCCTAGGCTTCTGGTCCTAAGAATAACAGTCTCTGCAAACTTCTTGACGCCAGTACAATTGGGTGCTGGACTTTGGTTCAGACCTAAATTTTCCGTGGTATCCATAAAACCGAAATGTAGAGAAAAGTGGAGGATTGTGCCCTCACAGTCTGTCAAAGGTAGTCCAAAAAAGAAAAAGTTCAAGCGTTCCGATATTTTGTTTCTGCGGTCCTGGAGCAAAGACTTTTTGCTCCAGGACCGCAGAAACAGAATATCGGACATTCCGAGAATCACGTTTTTTCCCTGACTACACACCTGAACTTTGCCTTGAAAAAGCCCACGGCCAATAGGCCAATAGGGCGAAACACGTGTCGGCTGTGCTTCTTTGTTCGCATATGAAACAATCAATAAAAACCACATACGCAATACCATTAAGGAACGCTTGAACTTTTTCTTTTTTGGACTACCTTTGACAGACTGTGGGGGCACAATCCTCCACTTTCCGCTACACTTATTTTCAAAAATGGCTCTTGGGTGAAGCCGTTCGTGAGGAATGTGCCACAACGAAATTGGGCTCTAACAATTGTAGCACAAAAACCCAGAGACCTCCACCCATTCAGCTAGCTATAAAACAGAAATGTGCCTCCTTATGTCTTCATGGTCCAGCAGTACATCTGGTCCTCAGATCTTTGTAGTCACAACTTCGCCAAGGTATTCTGGCATCATCCAGGAAAGTGTGTTGATTTGTTCCACATAAAGGATGAATTCTGGATAAGCCAAAGAGCCAAGCTTATGTCCAGTATGGTATATTTGTTTGCTTTATTTATAGAGAACTCTGTAACTTCCAATGCGTTGCCCTTTCACTAATATAACTATTTCCTGAAGGCACTAATGAGCTCTATGCTTGCTTTGATAAAACCGATAGGCCATGATTGTAGATTTAAACCAGTATTTACCTCTTTCTGATAATGTAGCAGGTTGGAATAGTTTCTGGAATGATAGAGGTATACTGTTTCAGACTTTAGCTGGATGTTCCGTAAAGGAATAGCTTCCAAATCTAACTCTTTGGCTTGTGGTAACCTGAAGGCGATCACAGCCCATTTACCTAAATGTTTTTAAATTTGAGATTTTAAGAGCTGAGGTCCCCTATTTGACCAAGTTTTGGGACAAGTACATATGGTTTTGAAGCCAGTGATGCACACGTAGGGCAGTGGAGATCGACTCCCTTCTGGTAAGTTCTAGGGAAATTTGGGTAGCAAGGTTCTATATTATTTGCTTGGAATGAAGAATGTAATACCTAGATTCCTGAGGTTACTAATACTAGTCACATTTTTAGGTCTCGTTTTTACCATTCCGAAGGAATGGGAAATGGCGAGAATTCAAGTGCTCGAACTGATTGTCAAACCACCGCTTTTTTTCGTGGCGTTTTCTTCGAGTGCACGTACAGGCACGCGCTTTTGGCCCATACACTTTCATGGCCATCTGTTCCTGTTCCTCAATGTCCCTCCCACCCTTCGTTTGATCTTGCCGCGAGTTCAGGCTAATGGCCCTCCCCCAGCACAGAGCGCGCATCGCGGCCGCACAGCACATCAAAGGGCTTCTCCCAGCGTGTGCTGTGCGGCTTCTCCTCCCCTAATTATGTGGCCGGCCGTACTTGTGTTTCCCGGCCGCTTCCCGGCCGCTCTTGTATTTAATTAGCAGCAGCAGCATTTCTCCTGCGCCAGGCCACATCAAAGGCTCTGTGCCACTTTCACCCACACAGCAACACTTACAGACATGCAACGCCACTCACACCCACGCAAGCCCACTATCATCCACGCAACACCACACTCACCCACGCAACGCCACTCACCCAAGCAACACCACTCACACACGCAACGCAACTCATCCACGCAACGCAACTCATCCACGCAACCCCACTCATCCACGCAACGCCACTCATCCACGCAACGCCACTCATCCACGCAACGCCACTCATCCACGCAACGCCACTCATCCACGCAACGCCACTCACCCACGCAACGCCACTCACCCACGCAACGCCACTCACCCACGCAACGCCACTCACCCACGCAACACCACTCACCCACGCAACACCACTCACCCACGCAACACCACTCACCCACGCAACACCACTCACCCACGCAACACCACTCACCCACGCAACACCACTCACCCACGCAACACCACTCACCCACGCAACACCACTCACCCACGCAACACCACTCACCCACGCAACGCCACTCACCCACGCAACGCCACTCACCCACGCAACGCCACTCACTCACTCACTCACGCAAAGTCACTCACACCCACGCAGTGCCACTTTCACCCACACAGCACCACTTTCAGACACGCAACGCCACTCACACCCACGCAAGCCCACTATCACCCACGCAATGCCACACTCACCCACGCAATGCCACACTCACCCAAGCAACACCACTCACACGCAACACCACTCACACGCAACACAACTCACCCACGCAACGCCACTCACCCACGCAACGCCACTCACCCACGCAACGCCACTCATCCACGCAACGCCACTCACACACGCAACGCCACTCACACACGCAACGCCACTCACACACGCAACGCCACTCACACACGCAACGCCACTCACACACGCAACGCCACTCACACACGCAACGCCACTCACCCACGCAACGCCACTCACCCACGCAACGCCACTCACCCACGCAACGCCACTCACCCACGCAACGCCACTCACCCACGCAACGCCACTCACACATGCAACGCCACTCACCCACGCAACGACACTCACTCACTCAAGCAAAGTCACTCACACCCACGCAGTGCCACTTTCACCCACACAGCACCACTTTCAGACACGCAACGCCACTCACACCCACGCAAGCCCACTATCACCCACGCAAGCCCACTATCACCCACGCAATGCCACACTCACCCACGCAATGCCACACTCACCCAAGCAACACCACTCACACACGCAACGCCACTCATCCACGCAACGCCACTCATCCACGCAACGCCACTCATCCACGCAACGCCACTCACACACGCAACGCCACTCACACACGCAACGCCACTCACACACGCAACGCCACTCACACACGCAACGCCACTCACACACGCAACGCCACTCACACACACGCCACTCACACACGCAACGCCACTCACCCACGCAACGCCACTCACCCACGCAACGCAGTGCCACTTTCACCCACACAGCACCACTTTCAGACACGCAACGCCACTCACACCCACGCAAGCCCACTATCACCCACGCAATGCCACACTCACCCACGCAATGCCACACTCACCCAAGCAACGCCACTCACACACGCAACACCACTCACCCACGCAACTCATCCACGCAACGCCACTCACACACGCAACGCCACTCACACACGCAACGCCACTCACCCACGCAACACCACTCACCCACGCAACACCACTCACCCACGCAACGCCACTCACCCACGCAACGCCACTCACCCACGCAACGCCACTCACTCACTCACTCACGCAAAGTCACTCACACCCACGCAGTGCCACTTTCACCCACACAGCACCACTTTCAGACACGCAACGCCACTCACACCCACGCAAGCCCACTATCACCCACGCAATGCCACACTCACCCACGCAATGCCACACTCACCCAAGCAACACCACTCACACGCAACACCACTCACACGCAACACAACTCACCCACGCAACGCCACTCACCCACGCAACGCCACTCACCCACGCAACGCCACTCACCCACGCAACGCCACTCACACACGCAACGCCACTCACACACGCAACGCCACTCACACACGCAACGCCACTCACACACGCAACGCCACTCACACACGCAACGCCACTCACCCACGCAACGCCACTCACCCACGCAACGCCACTCACCCACGCAACGCCACTCACCCACGCAACACCACTCACACATGCAACGCCACTCACCCACGCAACGACACTCACTCACTCAAGCAAAGTCACTCACACCCACGCAGTGCCACTTTCACCCACACAGCACCACTTTCAGACACGCAACGCCACTCACACCCACGCAAGCCCACTATCACCCACGCAAGCCCACTATCACCCACGCAAGCCCACTATCACCCACGCAATGCCACACTCACCCACGCAATGCCACACTCACCCAAGCAACACCACTCACACACGCAACACAACTCACCCACGCAACGCCACTCATCCACGCAACGCCACTCATCCACGCAACGCCACTCATCCACGCAACGCCACTCATCCACGCAACGCCACTCATCCACGCAATGCCACTCACACACGCAACGCCACTCACACACGCAACGCCACTCACACACGCAACGCCACTCACACACGCAACGCCACTCACACACGCAACGCCACTCACACACGCAACGCCACTCACACACGCAACGCCACTCACACACGCAACGCCACTCACACACGCAACGCCACTCACACACGCAACGCCACTCACACACGCAACGCCACTCACACACGCAACGCCACTCACACACGCAACGCCACTCACACACGCAACGCCACTCACACACGCAACGCCACTCACCCACGCAACGCCACTCACCCACGCAACGCAGTGCCACTTTCACCCACACAGCACCACTTTCAGACACGCAACGCCACTCACACCCACGCAAGCCCACTATCACCCACGCAATGCCACACTCACCCACGCAATGCCACACTCACCCAAGCAACGCCACTCACACACGCAACACCACTCACCCACGCAACTCATCCACGCAACGCCACTCACACACGCAACGCCACTCACACACGCAACGCCACTCACACACGCAGCGCCACTCACCCACGCAGCGCCACTCACCCACGCAGCGCCACTCACCCACGCAGCGCCACTCACCCACGCAGCGCCACTCACCCACGCAACGCCACTCACCCACGCAACGCCACTCACCCACGCAACGCCACTCACCCACGCAACGCCACTCACCCACGCAACGCCAGGCTACACATCATAAATAACAATCATTTGCAATGCTATAGGTCTCCCATTTACTTAAATTGAACATAATGGCATTGTAAATGACAATAACTTTCAAAAATTTTTACTTTTACAATAAATTAAAAAGGCATTGTCATTTACTATGCCAACAGCTTAAAGTTGCCTAAATGCAAGACTTATTGCATTGCAAATAGCCAATAGGGCTCGCTTTTGGGACCATCTAAGTGTTTATGCATGCGACATTTTATGTTGTTGCAACAAGGAAATTATGCTGCATAACTACTTATAAGGGCCCAAAAGCGAGACCTATTGGCAATGCCAATGCTTGTTACAATGGGAAATGTATCCTTTACAGCGGCAGTTGGCCTCTAACCAACTGGTCCCTCAAATTCAAAGTGAACTCTCAATGTCTGGAGGGAGCCAGTCTGAATAAAGTTGTACCATAACTGTTTACACAGACAGAAACTAAAGCGTCTGACTGTAAATGCTGCACTTCAATCCACATATATCAAAGTAAGTGTCCTGTTCACAATTCTTCTGGCACTTGCCGCTGTTGAGTGCCACTGAGAACCAGATTCAGAATTTTTCAACAATAGGAAGGTGCACCAGGAAAGAACTCCATGTTCAATTTTGATTATTCCATCATCCTCTTTATTAGTGATTTGTGAAATACAAGTCAAAATCCAGCCAACGTGTTTCGTTCCATATTACAAAGGAACTTCATCAGGGCTCAAACGTAATGTTGTGTAGGAGTCATACATGCTATTTATAGTACAGTGTCATCATATATTAGGAAACATTCTGCTCCTTATGTTACAGTCATTCCCAGGTCACAAATAATACCAAGGGACACTATCACGTCCCAAATGTGATACCCATTCTGGCCGGAGGATTTCTGGAACCAATCCTCAAAAACAGTGAGGTGGTGTTGTTGGGCTCTTGCCTCTCCAGGAGGGAGAACAGGACATAGTAGGGGATGTACTGGTAATTCAACTATGTGTGTAACATGTTCAGATTTGGCTACCCTCCTGGCCTCTGGAATTAATTGTTGCGCTCTCCGACCACAGACGGACCTGCTGGAATTGGTGTGGTCTGGCTTCATAGTCGCAAATATTCTTCCATCTTCATTTAGGGACGTGGAACCAAATCAAAATGCATGCATTTTTGCTTTACAATTGTTGTGGAGGGGGTGAAGGCAGTGCCAGGGAATAGCAGGGAGAAGGGGAGCAAATCAGGCTACTGCTATACCCTGATTTTATGATGTGTGCACATGAGTGTTTGGATATTTGATGTCTGGGGTATCCCTTGTTCTGTCCACCTGTTTGTATGCATCCTCAAAGGTTGTAGGGTGCTTCATAAGGTTTAGTACTAGCCTGACTTGCTCCACTTCTCCCTACCTGAGTGCTGAAGGGTCACTTTAGCCCTTTCACTACAGATGTTAATAATTTAGTTTTTGAGGGTGCAAGTAAACATATTAACTTCCTAAGAAAATGCCTGGTGATACGTGCAGTGGAAAGGCTGTTTAATTTCCACAGCTGTATATGGTTCCTTAACTATAGATGGCACAAAATAGCTACCTTTCTCCCTCCCTATCCAAAGAGGTGTACCAAACCTTGATATAATATTCCCAACCATCTTTTTTTTCTGCAGTAATTGCATCTGCTTTGGTACATTGATTGGCTTCAATCTGCCGCAAAAATATGCACAGTAACACCATAAGATAAACATAAGGACGCAGTGAGGGGGGTGCATCTGGGTTGGTTTTGACACCCTTTCCAATGCTGTGGGCCGGGAAAGTGGTACAGGAACAACACTAGGGCAATGTAAGGAAGGAAGGGGAGAAGGCAAATCAGTGGATGCTTGCAGCATGGATCATGCCGTTTCTGCTTACGTAGATAATGCCATGATACGGACTGACACATGCGTGTAATAGCACTTTAGGGCAACCACTCTTCATGTGTGTATTTTTTTCATTCTCTTTAATAGTCCTTTTTTGGGTTTCGCCTGCCGAAGGCTGCGCTCTGCGCAGCTCTTCAGCGCAGGTGAAATCCTATGTCGACACTAAGCACTTCGGGAACGTCCCCCGGCTCTCATTGGCTAGCTCCATAAATGGAGGCTAGCCATTGAGTGCCGGATCTGTCCGTCAAGGCCGGACCAGATTCGGGGGCGTTCCCGAGATTTTTTCCCAGGGCGGAGTTACGTTTTTTCCCGTTCCCTCCCCTTTCACTGAAAGTGAATTCAGATGCGCTGTCCATTCCCGCCCCCTCCGTGTGCCTCCCCGCCCCTCCCTCGCTGTCCTGTGCACGTTTCCCGCCGTCCGTGTCCTCTCCCGCCCCCTCCCGCCGTCCGTGTCCTCTCCCGCCCCCCTCCCGCCGTTCGTGTCCTCTCCCGCCCCCCTCCCGCCGTTCGTGTCCTCTCCCGCCCCCCTCCCGCCGTTCGTGTCTTCTCCCGCCCTCCTCCCGCCGTCCGTGTCCTCCCCCGCCCCCTGTGTCTTCGTAGGTGCTTGTTCAGAAAGCGAGTGAGGGCGTGATTACTCACAGCTGCTTCTGTTCCTGGCCAAGGTGCGCCCAGAGACCGATCCTCCTCCTCGAGGCATAGCCCGGGCTCCTCCAGCTAAACAAAACAGCAGCTGCTGGCTCTCAAGAGCCGGGAGAATCGCTGTTTTAGCAAACACGCGTGCGCACTGCCCGGCCCGGCCCGGGACTTGTTGACCAGCCCCGAGTTGTTGAATACCTCGAATAGCTATCATATTTGCAGTTGCTGCTGCTCCAATTCAGCGGGGCTCCGCTTTTTTCCCTGCTGTGCTGTAAACGAAGAGGCTAGCTTTTGTCACCCCTAGTTGTCTCTCAGAGCTACCCAAATTGCCAAGACCCCAAGCCCACGCTGCCCCCACCCCTCCCCGCCCTAGGAGCTCACGAATCTGGTCCGGCCGGGCCGTGCTTGCTGCTGTCCTGCCTTCCTCCCGCCGTCCCCCCCTGTCCTCTCCCGCCCCCCTCCCGCCGTTCGTGTACTCTCCCGCCCCCCTCGTCTTCTCCCGCCCCCTTCCCGCCGTTCGTGTACTCTCCCGCCCCCCTCGTCTTCTCCCGCCCCCCTCCCGCCGTTCGTGTACTCTCCCGCCCCCCTCGTCCTCTCCCGCCCCCCTCCCGACGTTCGTGTACTCTCCCGCCCCCCTCGTCCTCTCCCGTCCCCCTCCCGTCTTTGTTGTCAGGGGCGCTAGAGTCCAAAGAATGCTGTCAAGGTTCAAGCACATAAGGTGAGTGCCGTTTTATTTTTCTTGCGCCGTTCCCGCTCCCGCTGTCCGTTTGCGCCCCCCCCGTCCGTGTACCGCCAGCGCTATGCTGCAACTTCCCACGCCACTGCCCTCTGGCCTCCGCAAACATGTTTCCGACGGTATGTCTGCGAACCACGGAGTCATGGGGGGCACTGAATGTGAATGAGTTAGCTGGCTCATAAATGGTGTCCGGGGTGTTGGTCATGAGGTGAATCGATATGTATGGGTCATTTGTATAGAATGAGGTTGTGGTTGCAACCAGTGGCATTCCTAACTTTATCAACGTTTTTCAGCTCCTTAGAGCTCACGTGCTGTGGAGTAGCAACTAATGAAGAGGTCTAATTGGACAATCCGAATTCTCCAGAACCGCTCCTACAGCGAGCAGTGCTCCAAGCCAACCTTCAGCATTACTTTGTATTATTAAGTCAAGTTCGGGTGTTCAATGTGTTGTGTGACTAGCTGTGTGTCGGTGTGCTGTTTCCCGCGGTGGAGCTGGTCACATCCGCTTACACCGCAGGACTGCACTTGGGGTGTTCGCCTCATGACTCATAGTAAACCTGTTGAACAAAGCCCGCACGAGCCAACACGAGGCTGGTCCGGTGCTTGGCCTTCCGCTGGTTGTCTCTCCTCCGTCTTTGGTGGGAGATCTCACCTGCAAAGTGGGACTGGTTACTCAGTAGGAAGAAGGTATTTTGGTTTGTCGCTTTGAGAAACATCAGGCTTATTTTTACAAGCATCCAGGCAGAGGACTTTTTTTTCCACAGATGAGGCCACCTGGGACTCTCCCAGGCAGGCAGCACTCCCACCAGTTGCTATTATCTTTAGGTTTGTCATGACAGCAGCTATCTGAAGACCGATGTTTACCAATTCTTTAATACATACATACACACATAGTGCCGGTGTTTGCTCTGCCCTGAACAGTATTTCTCTCACCCCATGTTATTTTCTTATTTGTATAGTATTCAGCCTGCTATGGAATGATTGCATTGCAGCGCATGAAGGAATATTTTATATCTCAAAAGAACTCTGAAATCATGGGACATTAAAGTACATATTCCGTAGATGCATCGTATATAAAAATCAGTTAGTTCGTTTTTTCCTGTGCATCAGGCGCTCTTAATGTTTTAGCCGGCACTCAAAATGCAAACCAAACATTCTGCCTTTGCCAAGGCTTCTTTTGTCTTTGTCAACATGTGCGCCGCCCTCTTGCCCGATAGTTCGTGACCGCTCGGGGGTCCTCTCCCTGTGAATCCGTCACTGCTGTGTCAGCGCCCAGGCGTGGGGTGATGCTGTTGCCAGGATACCTTTAAATCCAGGGCTGGTAAATCTGTGCAGCCTTCTCGACAGTGATATTGATTAGAGGGTTTGAACTGTGACCTTTCTCCTCATTGACTGCACCATGACCACCTCTGCACAAGTCATTCAGCAGGAACTTGAGGCGCAAGAATGAGCATGGTTAAACCTGAATATGGGATAAATGTCATTATGGGTGCATGGTGTACAATTAAAAATATGGAATATGTCTATTTTTTAAAACCGCTCATTTGTGGTATGATAACTGAGGTGAAATAGTCTTGCAAAACAGGGTTCCCTTGATGCTTTGTTGAGATGCTTGATAAACGTACGTTGTCGTCTTAGACACACCGGGGCTCCAGGGTGTGTGTGTATGTGACTGCTCCAGTGTGTGTGTGTGTGTATGTGACTGCTCCTGTGTGTGTGTGTGTGTGTGTGTGTGTGTGACTGCTCCAGTATGTGTATGTCACTGCTCCAGTGTGTGTGTGTGACTGCTCCAGGGTGTGTGCGTGCGTGTGTGACTGCTCCAGGGTGTGTGTGTGCGCGTGTGTGACTGCTCCAGGGTGTGTGTGTGTGTGTGACTGCTCCAGGGTGTGTGTGTGTGTGTGTGTGTGTGACTGCCCCAGGGTGTGTGTGTATGTGACTGCCTCAGAGTGTGTGTATGTGACTGCCCCAGAGTGTGTGTGTGTATGTGACTGCTCCAGTGTGTGTGTGTGACTGCTCCAGTGTGTGTGTGTGTGTGTGACTGCTCCAGAGTGTGTGTGTATGTGACTGCTCTGGGTGTGTGTGTGTGTGTGTGTGTGTGTGGGGGGGGCTCTGGGTGTGTGTGTGTATGGGTAGCTCTCTTCTGCCCTCACTCTCCCCTATGCCCCAGCCGTCCCCTCTCGCGTTTCCCCTCTATTTCCTCGTTGGTTCCTCGCTCTGCCTTTCCCTCTTGTTCTTCTCCTCGCACCCTGACCAGCTCAACCTCCTCCATTCGCCGTCCCTCCTGCCCGCTCACCGTTGTCTTCACACACCCCTCTCCACTTAGTATGCCCCCTCCTTTCCTTTCTCCCTCCCATCCTCTCACATCCTCCATTGATACATTGTACTCGCCCTATCTTTCTTTTGCTTTCCTCTTCCAAATCTACCGCTTGTTTTTAAAATGTATATTGCCTGTCCACCTCCTGCCCCTTTCCTGTACCCCCCGAACTATCGCCTTCTCTCCCTTTCGTTTCACCCCTCCAGACTCTTCCCCCGTTCTCTCTCTGTCCCCCATTTCTCTCTCTGTCCCCCATTTCTCTCTCTGTCCCCCATTTCTCTCTCTGTCCCCCATTTCTCTCTCTGTCCCCCATTTCTCTCTCTGTCCCCCATTTCTCTCTCTGTCCCCCATTTCTCTCTCTGTCCCCCATTTCTCTCTCTGTCCCCCATTTCCCTCTCTGTCCCCCATTTCCCTCTCTGTCCCCCATTTCTCTCTCTGTCCCCCATTTCTCTCTCTGTCCCCCATTTCTCTCTCTGTCCCCCATTTCTCTCTCTGTCCCCCATTTCTCTCTCTGTCCCCCATTTCTCTCTCTGTCCCCCATTTCTCTCTCTGTCCCCCATTTCTCTCTCTGTCCCCCATTTCTCTCTCTGTCACCCATTTCTCTCTGTCACTCATTTCTCTCTCTGTCACCCATTTCTCTCTCCTATTTCCCATTTCTCTCTCCATGTACCCCCTTCTCTCTCTCTCCCCCTTCTCTCTCTCTCTCCCCCCTTCTCTCTCTCTCTCCCCCTTCTCTCTCTCTCCCCCCTTCTCTCTCTCATCCCCCCTTCTCTCTCTCATCCCCCCTTCTCTCTCTCATCCCCCCTTCTCTCTCTCATCCCCCCTTCTCTCTCTCATCCCCCCTTCTCTCTCTCCCCCCCTTCTCTCTATCTCCTCCCCTTCTCTCTATCTCCTCCCCTTCTCTCTATCTCCTCCCCTTCTCTCTATCTCATGTTCCTGTGACCCATGGCGTTGGCTGCAGGTGGGTTGGCACAACTCCTGTCAGAGAAGTGTCTCAATCCTGCTGTGGATTAGGGGCACGTGCCCCTGCTTGGTCCATGGTGAGGTGCTTTTTACACAGAAAAAGGTGTCTCTGTTAAACCGTAGTTTGAGAGTATTTTTAGTTATTGTGTTTTCTTATTGTACAAAACGAATCATGGTGGAACCGGGAATCTTATGCCAGAGCATCCCGGAAAACCCAAAAAGTGAAAGTGAAAAAAACATTTTGGAGAAAAATCACGTGATGTCACAGAAATCGCTTCATCTCTTAGTGGTGTTTAATGTAGGTGCATTTACAAACCCCAGCCCTCACATAAGGTGTCTGAAATGACTCAGACCTGGCAGATTCTCTTGATGCCCATGAGCAACAGTAAAGAGCATGTTCACAGCTGAAGAGTGACCACTTCACCATTCATCCCTTTGTGCCTGCAGACAGAGCTGAATACTTCACCTTTCACCACTTTGCATCTGCAAACAGAGCTGACCACTTCACCAGCTGAGCATCATTTGCATAAGCGTCATTGACACCCCATACTACCGATTTTTTTATTACATATGGTTTCCACAATTACTTAAAGTACGTATGTTGTGATCGGTAGTCTGTCACCTGCTATACATTCCACCATACAGTTTTTAAGATTCTTTTTGGTATTTGTATTCATCCATTTACACCCTTTTACGTTAAAATAGCTATAGCTTTACTGTATAGTTGCTATAAAAGCTTATAATATGGTATAGTGGGCACTTAAAAAAAAATATCACTCCACTGCTAACAAAGCATGAATAAAAAACATTGCCATTTACAATGCCAGTAGCTCCAACAAATGTGAGACCTATTGCAATGTAAACAACAATGCCATTTATTTAGAAGTAAAAAAAAAAAAAGAAATGTCATGAGCAATGCCAATAGCTCTAACTTTTCCAAAGGCGAAACCATTGCATTGTAAATGCTTGTTAGGTCGGGCACTTTATTGCTCGAAACCTATTACATGTGACAAAACTCTCTTGAACAAGCCGGATTTCCTACAATGCATGTTGTGTACTGGAGCGTAAAAGCTTCCCCAGGCGCGCGCTTGGCCTCACACCCCATATGCCTGCTCCCCCTCCCCCGATGCCTTGCACCAGATTTCCCCGGCGCTCGCCATATGCTCGTTCCCTCCCACTGGCAGCCTGCGGCCACTGATTACAGTAAAGGCTTTGATCTATCTCACACCCCTCTCCCACTCGCTCCTACTGACCATGTAAAGGGGACGACACTGGAACAATGGCTGCTTCGCCAGGAATGGCCTTCTGTCGACCCCTTCTTACATCCTCCAGACATGGCTGATGCAGCTTCTTCCTGCAGTTTGTTCTTTGGGTGAGGGTATTCCTGGGTGTGACAGAGCTGCATGCAGTGTAGGTCCATGCACACCACAACTTCGCCTTGCTTTGTTGTATTTTTGCATTGTTAATGTTCACATTTGTTCGCAATTCGCCATGTGCCTTTCGTTTCTGTCTCACTCTCTCCTACCCCTTCACTGTCTTGGCCTCTCCATCTATCTCACACCCCTCTCCCACTCCCTCCTCCCACTTGCTCCTACTGACCATGTAAAGGGGACGACACTGGAACAATGGCTGTCTCGCCAGGAATGGCCTTCTGTCGACCCCTTCTTACATCCTCCAGACATGGCTGAGGCAGCTTCTTCCTGCAGGTTGTTCTTTGGGCGAGGGTATTCCTGGGTGTGGCAGAGCTGCATGCAGTGTAGGTCCATGCACACCACAACTTCGCCTTGCTTTGTTGTATTTTTGCATTGTTAATGTTCACATTTGTTCGTGCCTTTCGTTTCTGTCTCGCTCTCTCCTACCCCTTCACTGTCCTGGCCTCTCCACTCTTCCTCTATTTCTGTCTCACTCTCTCCTGCCCCTTCACTGTCTTGGCCTCTCCACTCTTCCTCTATTTCTGTCTCACTTACTGCTGCCCCTTCACTGTCTTGGCCTCTCCACTCTTCCTCTATTTCTGTCTCACTCTCTCCTGCCCCTTCACTGTCTTGGCCTCTCCACTCTGCCTCTATTTCTGTCTCACTCTCTCCTGCCCCTTCACTGTCCTGGCCTCTCCACTCTTCCTCTGTTTCTGTCTCACTCTCTCCTGCCCCTTCCCTGTCTTGGCCTCTCCACTCTTCCTCTGTTTCCGTCTCACTCTCTCCTGCCCCTTCACTGTCTTGGCCTCTCCACTCTTCCTCTGTTTCTGTCTCACTCTCTCCTGCCCCTTCCCTGTCTTGGCCTCCCCACTCTTCCTCTTTTTCATTTCCCACTCTCTCCTGCCCCTTCCCTGTCTTGGCCTCCCCACTCTTCCTCTATTTCTGTCTCACTCTCTGCTGCCCCTTCACTGTCTTGGCCTCTCCACTCTTCCTCTATTTCTGTCTCACTCTCTCCTGCCCCTTCACTGTCTTGGCCTCTCCACTCTGCCTCTATTTCTGTCTCACTCTCTCCTGCCCCTTCACTGTCCTGGCCTCTCCACTCTTCCTCTGTTTCTGTCTCACTCTCTCCTGCCCCTTCCCTGTCTTGGCCTCTCCACTCTTCCTCTGTTTCCGTCTCACTCTCTCCTGCCCCTTCACTGTCTTGGCCTCTCCACTCTTCCTCAGTTTCCGTCTCACTCTCTCCTTCCCCTTACCTGTCTTGACCTCTCCACTCTTCCTCTGTTTCTGTCTCACTCTCTCCTGCCCCTTCCCTGTCTTGGCCTCTCCACTCTTCCTCTGTTTCCGTCTCACTCTCTCCTGACCCTTCACTGTCTTGACCTCTCCACTCTTCCTCTGTTTCCGTCTCACTCTCTCCTGCCCCTTCACTGTCTTGGCCTCTCCACTCTTCCTCTATATCTGTTTCACTCTCTCCTGCCCCTTCCCTGTCTTGGCCTCTCCACTCTTCCTCTATTTCTGTCTCACTCTCTGCTGCCCCTTCACTGTCTTGGCCTCTCGACTCTTCCTCTATTTCTGTCTCACTCTCTCCTGCCCCTTCACTGTCTTGGCCTCTCCACTCTGCCTCTATTTCTGTCTCACTCTCTCCTGCCCCTTCACTGTCCTGGCCTCTCCACTCTTCCTCTGTTTCTGTCTCACTCTCTCCTGCCCCTTCCCTGTCTTGGCCTCTCCACTCTTCCTCTGTTTCCGTCTCACTCTCTCCTGCCCCTTCACTGTCTTGGCCTCTCCACTCTTCCTCTATTTCTGTCTCACTCACTCCTGCCCCTTCACTGTCTTGGCCTCTCCACTTTTCCTCTTTTTCATTTCTCACTCTCTCCTGCCCCTTCACTGTCTTGGCATCTCCACTCTTCCTCTGTTTCCGTCTCACTCTCTCCTGCCCCTTCCCTGTCTTGGCCTCTTCACTCTTCGTCTGTTTCTGTCTCATTCTCTCCTGTCCCTTCACTGTCTTGGCCTCTCCACTCTTCCTCTATTTCTGTATCACTCTCTCCTGCCCCTTCCCTCTCTTGGCCTCTCCACTCTTCCTCTATTTCTGTCTCACTCCTGCCCCTTCCCTGTCTTGGCCTCTCCACTCTTCCTCTGTTTCCGTCTCACTCTCTCCTGCCCCTTCACTGTCTTGGCCTCTCCACTCTTCGTCAGTTTCTGCCTCACTCTCTCCTGCCCCTTCACTGTCTTGACCTCTCCACTCTTCCTCTGTTTCCGTCTCACTCTCTCCTGCCCCTTCACTGTCTTGGCCTCTCCACTCTTCCTCTATATCTGTTTCACTCTCTCCTGCCCCTTCCCTGTCTTGGCCTCCCCACTCTTCCTCTGTTTCCGTCTCACGCTCTCCTGCCCCTTCACGGTCATGGCCTCTCCACTCTTCCTCAGTTTCCGCCTCACTCTCTCCTGCCCCTTCACTGTCTTGGCCTCTCCAGTCTTCCTCAGTTTCCGCCTCACTCTCTCCTGCCCCATCACTGTCTTGGCCTCTCCACTCTTCCTCAGTTTCCGTCTCACTCTCTCCTGCCCCTCCACTGTCTTGACCTCTCCACTCTATCTCTATTTCTGTCTCTCTCTCCTGCCCCTTCCCTGTCTTGGCCTCTCCACTCTTCCTCTATTTCTGTCCCACTCTCTCCTGCCCCTTCCCTGTCTTGGCCTCTTCACTCTTCGTCTGTTTCTGTCTCACTCTCTCCTGCCTCTTCACTGTCTTGGCCTCTCCACTCTTCCTCTATTTCTGTCTCATTCTCTCCTGTCCCTTCACTGTCTTGGCCTCTCCACTCTTCCTCTATTTCTGTATCACTCTCTCCTGCCCCTTCCCTCTCTTGGCCTCTCCACTCTTCCTCTATTTCTGTCTCACTCTCTCCTGCCCCTTCACTGTCTTGACCTCTCCACTCTTCCTCTGTTTCTGTCTCACTCTCTCCTGCCCCTTCCCTGTCTTGGCCTCTCCACTCTTCCTCTGTTTCCGTCTCACTCTCTCCTGCCCCTTCACTGTCTTGGCCTCTCCACTCTTCCTCAGTTTCTGCCTCACTCTCTCCTGCCCCTTCACGGTGTTGGCCTCTCCAGTCTTCCTCAGTTTCGCCTCACTCTCTCCTGCCCCTTCACTGTCTTGGCCTCTCCACTCTTCCTCAGTTTCCGTCTCACTCTCTCCTGCCCCTTCCCTGTCTTGACCTCTCCACTCTTCCTCTGTTTCTGTCTCACTCTCTCCTGCCCCTTCCCTGTCTTGGCCTCTCCACTCTTTCTCTGTTTCCGTCTCACTCTCTCCTGCCCCTTCACTGTCTTGGCCTCTCCACTCTTCCTCTATTTCTGTCTCACTCTCTCCTGCCCCTTCACTGTCTTGGCCTCTCCACTCTTCCTCTTTTTCATTTCTCACTCTCTCCTGCCCCTTCCCTGTCCTGGCATCTCCACTCTTCCTCTGTTTCCGTCTCACTCTCTCCTGCCCCTTCACTGTCTTGGCCTCTCCACTCTTCGTCAGTTTCTGCCTCACTCTCTCCTGCCCCTTCACTGTCTTGACCTCTCCACTCTTCCTCTGTGTCCGTCTCATTCTCTCCTGCCCCTTCACTGTCTTGGCCTCTCCACTCTTCCTCTATTTCTGTCTCACTCTCTGGTGCCCCTTCACTGTCTTGGCCTCCCCACTCTTCCTCTATTTCTGTCTCACTCTCTCCTGCCCCTTCCCTGTCTTGGCCTCTCCACTCTTCCTCTGTTTCTGTCTCACTCTCTCCTGCCCCTTCCCTGTCTTGGCCTCTCCACTCTTCCTCTGTTTCCGTCTCACTCTCTCCTGCCCCTTCACTGTCTTGGCCTCTCCACTCTTCCTCAGTTTCCGTCTCACTCTCTCCTGCCCCTTCACTGTCTTGGCCTCTCCACTCTTCCTCTGTTTCCGTCTCACTCTCTCCTGCCCCTTCACTGTCTTGGCCTCTCCACTCTTCCTCTATTCATGTCTCACTCTCTCCTGCCCCTTCACTGTCTTGGCCTCTCCACTCTTCCTCTTTTTCATTTCTCACTCTCTCCTGCCCCTTCCCTGTCTTGGCATCTCCACTCTTCCTCTATTTCCGTCTCACTCTCTTCTGCCCCTTCCCTGTCTTGGCCTCCCCACTCTTCCTCTGTTTCCGTCTCACTCTCTCCTGCCCCTTCACTGTCTTGGCCTCTCCACTCTTCCTCTATTTCTGTCTCACTCTCTCCTGCCCCTTCACTGTCTTGGCCTCTCCACTCTTCCTCTATTTCTGTCTCACTCTCTCCTGCCCCTTCACTGTCTTGGCCTCTCCACTCTTCCCCTATTTCTGTCTCACTCTCTCCTGTCCCTACACTGTCTTGGCCTCTCCACTCTTCCTCTATTTCTGTATCACTCTCTCCTGCCCCTTCACTGTCTTGGCCTCTCCACTTATCCTCTGTTTCCGTCTCACTCTCTCCTGCCCCTTCACTGTCTTGGCCTATCCACTCTTCCTCAGTTTCCGTCTCACTCTCTCCTGCCCCTTCACTGTCTTGGTCTCTCCACTCTTCCTCTATTTCCGTCTCACTCTCTCCATCCCCTTCACTGTCTTGCTTCTGTTTATTGTATTTGCACAAATCTAATATCTTGGTCTATTCCTTTTCGATAATCAGGCATTTTTGTTTATTAGGTGTTTGTTTTTGATGGGTTTATTTATAGGCACTTTCTATCTATCTATCTATCTATCTATCTATCTATCGCCCTCACTCAGCACCACCACTCAGGGGCACCACAGCATCAATCTGTGCAACCATTCAACAACAACTGGTTTAAATAGGTTCTCTCAATGTCTCAAACTTTATTACAAATGTCAAAAAAAATGTTAATATTTCACTTCTGTTCTTGGATTTTCGTCACAATAAAATACACTTAACACAATCTTCACAAAATTTATTTACAAAAGTTTAAGCTATTGCTATTATAAATTACAATAACTTTTATTTAAGTATTAATTATTTAAAAAAATTAAAAGCCATTGTTATTTGTAATAGCAATACATCTAAGTCACGTAAATACAACACATATTGCATTACAAATGCTATAGGTGTCACATTTACGAAAGTTATAACTATTGGCATTGTAAATGACAAAGCTATTCATTTAGCTATTTTCAAAACCAACACAGAAATAAAAAAAATTGTCATTTACAATACCAATAGCTCAAAATTTCCGAATGCGAGACCTATTGCATTGTAAATGCTTGTTAAACCAAGCGTTGTTTTTAACATCAGGTGCACATTCATATATTTTAAAGATGGTGTAGAGGATTAGTTATCTTGGGGGTACATACGTTACTTTGGAATTGGGAGACAAAGCTGCCCTTTTGGAGCTTGATCAGTGAGAAAGTCTCCTCATGTGTTGACTGATGAGCGCATATATCATCAGTAATTGTACATGGCACATACAGATTGTCAGGTAAACCTTTAACATATTTGATGATGACCTCCGTTGAAATAAGGGATCTCTGTTTCATTTAGTAAATGCCAAAGTTGTGTTTGAATCCAAGAGTGTACTTGGAGTCTGTTAATACAAAAACAGATTTAGAAGTAACCAACATGCAAGCTCATGCAAGAGAATTGATTCAACAATTTGACCAAAATGGGCCTAAGTCAAATAACAACTTCTGTGCCATGCAGGGTGCATACAGCATAACCAGTAACCAAGGAGCCTTTGTCGTTTATAAGACATCATTTATTGACTTAATATAGAAGATCACTGTTGAGTAGTGATACATCTAAGCGATAAACACAAGGTTTGGTTAGGTGGGCAGTTCCTAGAACACAGTGAGGTTCCCCATCAAGGGCAGTTGAAAAAAAGGTCAGCAGAGTTCAAAACAAGCTAGCCTACTCGTGTTCAGTGGCGGCTCCTGCGCTAATTCGGAGGAGTGTCGCCCCACTTCATATATTTCTATTCATGCATACCGACATAAAATCAACAAAGAGAAAAACAAGCATTGGCATAGCCAATAGGTCTCGCTTTTGGGACCTTATAAGTGTTTAGCCATGCAACAGTTGATGTTGTTGCACCAAGGATATTGTGCTGCATAACTAAATACTTATAAGGTCCCAAAAGCGAGACCTTATGGATCCAGACAAGGTGCAAAGCAGGCATGGACTATCATCCTTGGCTTCTCGAGTCCAGCTGGAACCAGAACCGCTATAAAACTGGGTCCTGTCGCAGAACAAGGAAACATAGTGCAAGCGTTCCATGCTATGCTAACTAGAGTCCATCTGGCCTTGGCTTCTTGTTATGACTAGGTACTGTGACCAGCACAACACGACACCCTGAAGTCCTACACGTCTTCACAGACCAGGGACGGAGCCTGTCCACAATGTTGCAAGCTCTCGCCAAGGTGCTCACTACTGGTACCCACAGGGTCAGTCCTTAATGTGTGCAGGTTGTTGCCTGTGGTGGACACTGGGACTCATTTTTAGGTCTCGCTGGTGTTAGGAGCGCGAAGCGCTGCATCCAGAGAAAGACCTTGTGTTGTGCACTTGCCGGGAATGTTGGACAGGGGAAGGGTACGCGCTTTCCCTCGGCGATTTCATCTTGTGGGCGCGCCACACAGCCCGGCGCTGTGCACATCTCCTGTTCAACATTCACTGAAAGTCAGCCTCTCGCCTCTTCCAATCGCGCGCGCACAACACACACAGCTGCACACACACACACACAGCTGCACACACACACACACAGCTACACACACACACAGCTACACACACACACAGCTACACACACACAGAGCTACACACACAGCTACACACACACAGCTACACACACACAGCTACACACACACAGCTACACACACACAGCTACACACACACAGCTACACACACACACAGCTACACACACACAGCTACACACACACACACAGACACACACAGACACACACACAGACACACACACAGACACACACACACAGACACACACACACAGACACACACACACAGACACACACACACAGACACACACACAGACACACACACAGACACACACACACAGACACACACACACAGACACACACACACAGACACACACACACAGACACACACACACAGACACACACACACAGACACACACACACAGACACACACACACACAGACACACACACACAGACACACACACACAGACACACACACACAGACACACACACACAGACACACACACACAGACACACACACACAGACACACACACACAGACACACTCACACAGACACACAGACACACACACACAGACACACACACAGACACACACACACACACACACACACACACACAGACACACACACAGACACACACACACAGACACACACACACACACACAGTTCCGCAAAATTGGCGGCGCAGCCAACGGGTTAAACTGAAAGCGTGATATGAGGCACTGTTACCCAAAAACGTATTTGTTTGTCAATTTGACAAACAAATGCTTTTTTTTTGTAAAAGCGCCCCGTGAAAGCACACATGGCACGCTGAATGTTGCAGGAAAGCATGTAGTGCCTGCAGTAGGAGAAACCATTAAAGAAAATAGTGCTTACAGAGTAAATAAGACATACCGTGTAAAAACTGAAGTAAAAGGGTCAGTTCTCAAAATAAAATAAATTAATTAATAAATAAACCCTCCCCTGTCCTACCACTCTCTGCTGGACCGGAACCAGTGGTAAGACCAGAGCCCAGAGTCCCTGCAGCCAGCCCCTCCGGTCCAACCCAGACATTGGTGACTACTTTCGGGGTGCTGCTAACTATAAGGGAATATATTAAAAACACGCGTTATTCAACCAGCGTTTGTTACATAACGTCTACGTGGTCACCTTCAGTTAGAAAGAAATATACAGGGGTGGCAGGAGGTGGGGAGGGGTGGGGCGAACGTGAGCAACACAGACCCGCCCCACAGAACCAAAGTCGTGCTTAAGTCTTCAGCTACGGGCCACCCACTCGGGGTGTGGAAGGAGCAAAGACCTCGGCGCTGCCCGGGTGTCACGTGGCGACCTCCCTCGGCAGGTAATCCCCTCGGGCAGCCTCTCTCCACAGGTGGGAGGGCACTTGTCGCACTGCTAGCGGTCACAGCTGCAAAGAGCGCGCGCTGGAATTTGGGGAGATGAGACTACGTGCGCGTGTTCACGGGACGCCAGCAAACCAGAGGCCATGCCTAGACTCGAGGATGATGGGAACAGGACATGCCGCGGTAGAGGCCGGGTGGCTCTTAACCCACGGGTTGCGCCACAGACAAGCTGCTGCGTAGTAAAGGTTTATTTTACTTGGCTTACCAGCACTAATCCCATTCAACATGGCTCTGAGACGGTGTTTCTCGCCAGGGCTGGGCTCTTAGGCTCGTATACAGACGGGGCTGGGTAGACAACACCATTTCCTTCAAACATACTCCGTGTATACTCTGCATCGCTTGTTATGTCTCTGTGGAGCCGCCCACTTAACGAGGGGCGGGGCGTGCAGCCGCTAAATGCTGTGCCAAGTGAGTCCGTCTCTCGCGTGCGTTCAGAGCCAAATCAGGCTATGTTCAAGTCTCGAGCTGCGAGCGTGGCAATCGCGTACATCAAACTTTACACATTGGTGGTACAAAGTGCCCTTAATGCCTTTCTGTACGGAGGATGCGAACATTAACGTCTGCTGGGCTGCTTTGGACTGTGCAATAAATAAGGAATACAGCCACCCTTTTCGAAAGAACTGGAAGACTGATGAAAGATTCTAGTTGAATCATCTATTGTTATTTCTGTCCTAAAAATTGGTTTGTATGCTCAAATTAGACAATTGCTTTCCCTCCTTTTTTTGTGTTATATGTGTATTGCTATATATATTAACCTTTATGCACATATAGGTGCAAGTACCAAGAATGATGATTATTATACTTGCTACTCCACATACTTTTCACCAGATTCGACCGGCCTTGGAGGCACCGGCCTGCTGGGTAATTTGTTACTTTCTCCATTGCCTGTATATGTTCTCACTGTGTGTGCTAATCTCTACTTCTGTCAGGATGTCTTCAGGTTTGTGTCTCTGTTCTGTTATAGTCTGCCCTCTACTGCTCCACTGATTGTATTCCCCGTGTCCGACTCCTGGTGTCTCTCTATTCTGAGTGTCTCCTCCCTGTCAGTTTGTATCCCAAGGTGTCTCTTCTTCGTCACTTTTCCCTTGTGTGTCCCATGTCGCACTGTGTTGTATTCTGCCCCACTGTATAATCTCCCTCTCTCTGACCCCTTGTGTCTCTCTGCCTCTATTGTAGGGCTCCTGGTGTCGCTGTTCTTTTTCGTGTCCCTTAGTTTTGCTGTCTTGATTAGTCACTTAGCCCAGGTGCGTCACTCTCTGTCCCAAGTGACTTAAATCTTCTTTCCCATGTTACATGCGTCTGTTCTGTGCCACTGTTTGTCCCCAATTTGTCTTCGGCCTCCTCTCTTCTCGGTCTGTTCTGTCACTGTTACCAGGTCTCGTTATTCCTCCTATCAAAATGACCCGTTTCTTATGGATACTTCTAACCGCAGATTACTAACTTTAGGGAATATTTCCTAGAGGAGAGACTTTATCTGGAAACTTTAAAACAGTACTCGTGTGCACCGGTAGGTGGTGTCACACAGCTCTAGCCTGTCATTTCGGTAAACATCCTCTGCCCCATTAAAAGTACAGCTGCCCCTCAGAAACGCTCTGCTTAAAGTGGTGCATGGGCTGCCCATTCGGTGCGTGTCACACCTGTCTAGAACTCCACATTCTGTCCTGACTTCATTTATTTTCAGGCTACGGAGTTTAGGCATTGTTCTATTTAAAGAAATTTAGACTTTGCCCTATTAAATGTACTGCAGCCCTGCCCGGCAGATTTATAGCGCTCATTGTCTCCCAGAAGGTTATCTTGTAGCCGAGGTGTGAGTCTAGCCAAGCTCTTGACACAGTGGGACTACTCGTCTCGAAAAGCTTGGTTTTCAGAGTAGGTTGTTATGTGTAGTGGCAAATCGTTCCACACTTTAGGAGCGATGTGGGAGAAGGCACGCCTGCCAGATCTGGTTTTCCCTATGTGTGGCTTGTGTGCAAGTAGGAGTCTGGACGAGCGCAAGTGGCTGGAAGGCTGGTGAAAGCAGCTTTGATTGTTGAGGTCTGCTATAGACCACTGGAATTATGCGATCGCCAGATGTGGCGATTTTCTACATAATTAGAACCTTGCCGCTTTTGCCACATAATCCACTGTCTGCACATAATCTGCAGATTTGAATCAAAAAATGTTTTGTTTCTAGCTCAAAGGGTTCAAAAGTGTTGGAAAGGCGACCCCAGGGGAGACAGAAGGTGTCTGACTGTTCGCCCCGAGACCCACCTCTCTTTTTGGAACAGGCCGAGCGCCGTAGGGAGGCCTCCTTGGCGAGGCTTCTCTCCTACAATCGTAACAGCAGAGCAATCACACTACTTACAGATAGACGTCACACAGGAAGGATATTCACAAGAATCTTTATATAAGTAATCAAAGCAAGGTCTTGGCAGGATAGCGGGCAAGGATCGAGGGATCCGTAAAGTCGTGGTCTCGGGGAAAGGGGGTAGCGGGACAGTCTTGGCACCCACTGGTGCGTGGATAGTTCAAGGGGTCAGGCCGCGACAGCGTCAGCAGGGCCTCGAAGGTGGTTCAGCTTGGTCAGGCCGCGACAGCGTCAGCAGGGCCCCGAAGATAGTTCAGCTTGGTCAGACCGCGACAGCGTCAGCAGGGCCTCGAAGGTAGTTCCGCTTGGTCAGGCCGCGACAGCATCAGCAGGGCCTCGAAGGTGGTTCAGCTTGGTCAGGCCGCGACAGCGTCAGCAGGGCCTCGAAGGTGGTTCAGCTTGGTCAGGCCGCGACAGCGTCAGCAGGGCCTCGAAGGTAGTTCAGCTTGGTCAGGCCGCGACAGCGTCAGCAGGGCCTCGAAGGTTCCAGGTGCAAGAGTTCGGATCAGGATCAGCCGCTACGAGGTCAGCAGGGCTTCGACTCCAGATACAACTCCCGTCCTAATCCAGGGCTGGCCCAGATATAGGACTGGAGGGCTTTGATGTCCGGACCCTCTCGCCTGGGGGTCAGAGGGGCCGGGATGAAGGTGTCCAGACACCCAGCAGGGGGGTGGAGCCAGCGCCCATGGAGGCTGGAGGGCGATTTATACCAGGCGTCCGGGGGCGGCTGGAGGCCCATCGAAACTCTCCTCCTCCGGGATCTTGTCGAGTGGCCACTTTACCACCTAGGAGGATCTTGGTGCCTCAATGTCGGGGCTTTGCTGGGGCCGGGGCCCGGGATGGCTGCGGCCACGTGTTCGGGTCGTGATGGCCCCGAGATGGAGCCGGCCGGAAAGGGTGGCCTGGTCAGGTTGCCAGGCTGGCAGCGTTGGCGAGCAGGTTCCGCCGGGGTACCCGGGAGGGGTTGTAGGTGGCCGGGGAGGCTGCTCTCGCCGATGGTTCGTGAATGTGCGTGTCAGGGGGGTCGATAGTAGGTAAATGGAGGGCCGATGTCGTCCTGGGCCCTCCATGCGGAAGGGGTCGGACCACGCCACGAGGCTGTGTCCAACACACGTCCCCTCCAGCTGAAGGCGGGGAGAGTCACCCATCTTCCTGGGGGCTCTCCTCGTCGAGGCGGAAAAACCGGGACAGGCCATCAGCGTTGGCGTGGTCGCTGCCAGGGCGATGCTCCACAGTGAAATCTATGCCTTGGAGGGAGATGGATCATCGCAACAGTTTCGGATTTTCGCCACGCATCTGCATCAGCCACCTTAAGGGCCGGTGGTCAGTCTGCACCCGGAAGTGGGTGCCGAAGAGGTAGGGCCTGAGTTTCTTGAGGGCCCACACGACAGCGAAGGCCTCTCTCTCGATGGTGCTCCATTGCTGTTCTCGGGCCAGCAGCCGCCGGCTGATGAAGGCCACAGGATGGTCAGTTCCCTCGGAGTCAATTTGCGACAGGACCGCCCCGATGCCGTGTTCCGAGGCGTCGGTCTGGACCACAAACTCTCGGCTGTAGTCGGGGGCCTGGAACACAGGGGCGGTACACATGGCTGCTTTCAAGGTCTCGAAGGCCACCTGACACGCGGGTGTCCACTGCACTTTCTGGGGCCGGTTCTTCGAGGTCAGTTCCGTGAGGGGCCCCACAATGCTCCCATAGTTCTTGATAAAACGCCGATAGTACCCAGTGAGCCCCAGGAAGGCTCGGACGGCGGTCTGGTTGACCGGGGGCTCCCAGGCTACGATGGCGTCGATCTTGGGTTGGAGGGGAGCCACTTGGCCGCTCCCCACTTGGTGTCCCAGATAGGTCACGGACCCTTGGCCTATCTGGCATTTGCTGGCTTTCACAGTTAGCCCGGCCCGGCGGAGGGCTGTCAGGACTTCCCAGAGGTGTTTCAGGTGCTCGGCCCAGTGGAGGCTGTAGACCGCAATGTCATCTAGGTAGGCGGCACTGAAGTCTTCTAGCCCCGCCAGTACTTTGTTTACTAGTCTCTGGAAGGTGGCGGGGGCGTTTTTCATGCCGAAGGGCATCACTTTGAACTGGAAGTGGCCGTCGGGTGTGGAGAAGGCTGATCGCTCCTGGGCGCCAGGGGTGAGGCCGATCTGCCAATACCCGGCGGTGAGGTCGAAGGTACTGAGGTACTTGGCGACCCCCAGGCGGTTGATCAGTTCATCGGCCCGGGGGATGGGATGGGCGTCGGTTCTTGTAACAGCATTCAGTCCCCGGTAGTCGACGCAAAACCGGAGTTCTGGCGGGGTGCCAGGTGCGGCGGCCTTGGGGACCAGGACAACTGGGCTGGCCCAGGGACTGTCGGAGGGTTCGACCACCCCCAGGGCCAGCATCTTGGTAACTTCCGTCTGGATGCAGGCCCGAACTCGGTCGGGGACCCGGTAGGCCCGGTGTCGTACTGGCTGATTGTCCCCGGTGTCGACATCATGGACACACCATTGGGTAACCCCGGGGGTGAGGGAGAACAGATCTGTGAATTGTCCCAACAGTTCTTGGCAGTCTCGGCGCTGTGCGGGGGTCAGGTCGGGAGAGAGAGAGATCCCTTCGACGGAGCCGACCTTCTCAGTGCACTTTAGGAGGTCGGGCAAGGGCTCGGAGTCGTCTTCGGTCCCATCGTCGGTAGCTAGCAGCAGGCTCAGTTCTGTGCGGGCGAAATGAGGTTTGAGCCGGTTGGCGTGCAGAACCCGGAGGGGGTTCCGAGGAGACTCCATGTCCACGAGGTAAGTGACGGGGCTCTTGCGCTCGATCACCTTGAAGGGCCCCGACCATTTGTCCTGGAGGGCACAGGGTACGACCGGGGACATGACCCAGACCCGCTGGCCCGGCTCGAACTCGATGGAGGAGGAGTTCTGGTCATACCAGCGTTTCATGTCCTCCTGACTGGCCTCCAGGTTGGCCTCCGCAAGGGCCCGGAACTTCCGAGTCTGGTTTCGGAGGGTCAGGAGGTACCGGTAGACATCCGGTGGTGCGTCTTGGACTGTAGTTTCCCAGCCTTCTTTGACCAGGCTGAGCGGACCTCGGACAGGGTGTCCGTACAAGAGTTCAAAGGGGCTGAACCCCAGGGATTTCTGGGGTACCTCCCGATAGGCAAACAGGAGGCAGGGCAGCAGGACATCCCATTTGCGTCGTAGTGGCTCTTCTAGGCCCTGGATCATCCCCTTGAGAGTCCGGTTGAACCGCTCCACAAGTCCATTCCCTTGGGGATGATACGGGGTGGTGAACTTATATGTGACCCCGCACTGTTGCCACAGGGACCGCATATACTTCGATATACTCACGACCTCTCGGGGGAATCCTACTCGGGAGAAGATCCCCATCAGGGCTCGCCCCACCACGGGAGCGGTGATGGTTCTGAGGGGGATAGCCTCAGGATAGCGGGTGGCGTGGTCCACCAGGACAAGTATGAAGCGATGCCCATGCGAGGTTTGAGGGTCCAGGGGCCCCACAATGTCTATTCCCACTCGCTCGAAGGGGGTGGTCACTACTGGAAAAGGTTGGAGCGGGGCCTTCACCTTCCCCCCGCTCTTTCCGCTGGCTTGGCATGTCGGGCAGGTGCGGCAGTGGTTATGTACATCGTTGCGCATTTTGGGCCAGTAAAAATGGGTCACCAGGCGGCCGTAAGTTTTGTCCTGCCCCAGGTGCCCGGCGAGGGGCACATCGGGCGCCAGGTTCAAAAGGAAGTCTCTGAATCGCAGGGGAACCACTAGCACTCGGCTGGCCCCCAGCTCGGCAATTTTCTGTTCACTGTATAGGAGGTCGTGGTCCCAGTAGACCCAGTGGGACCCTGAGGTGTCCCCGGTAGCTTGGGCAGCGGCTTGTTGGCGGGTCCCCTCGAGGGAAGGGCAGGTCTTCTGTTCCTGCCGAAACTGTTCTCGGGTGGGACCACCCTCTTGGCGCCATTGGGCGAGTTCGGGGATGTCGCTGAGCTCATGGTGGTCTCCGGGCTCCGATGGCCTGGTCTCTGAGTCGCATTCTTCATGGATGGCCGGGGGTGGTGGCTCGGGCCACTCCGGCTCTTCGGTCGGGGTGGCCTCGGTCGCTGCCGGGGCTCGGGCCGCCATAGATCGGGTCGTCGCACAGACCCACTCGGGTAGTCCCATCATTCCTAGGTGCTCTCGCCGCTCGACTTGGGCCCAGGGAGAGCTCTCGAGGTCGTTCCCAAGGAGGCAGTCCACGGGGGCGTCGTCCCGGACGGTCACCTTGAGGGTGCCCGACACTCCCCCCCCATTCTAAGGGAATTCGGGCCATCTGGCATAGAGTTTCAGAGTTGTCGGCGGCCCTCACGGGGCATCGTACGTTCGGGATGATCTGTTCGGGGGTCACCAAGTGGCAGCGGACGGCCGTCACACTGGCTCCCGTGTCTCGGAGGGCTTCGGTCCGTCGTCCATTGATGTGTACCCACTGACGGTATTTTCGAGTGTTGCTCGGTAGCGGGGCCTGGGGGACCAGGTCTCTATTGCCCAGGCAGGCTAGGGCCATGGCGGCCGGTTCATACTCGGTTTGACCTTCCTCGTAGACCTCTACGTCTTCTTCTCCCTCCTCTCCCAGGGCTGCAGCAGCGAACTGGCGGGTCGGAGGCCCAGTGGTGCCGGGACGCTGGTTCATGGGGCAGATGGGGTCATTGGCATAGTGACCGGTCCGCTGGCATCTGTGGCAAGTAATGTTCGGGTGGGGCCCTGGCCGTGCTGGGGGGGTCCCTCCTCTGATCAGGGACGGCGAAGGGTTATTCGGGGGGGACCCCTGAGGGGGGCCCGGCCCGGGGCCGGCGGGAAGCTTCGGCTCTGGTTCTGTCCTCCTCCGCCTCCACGCTGGCGGGGGTGCCCCCGGCCGCCCTGTCCTGTTTCTCCTATCGGTGTTCGGGGGACCCGGGTGCTCACCCATCGATCCGCCTCGACGGCGAGTTTCCGGGGCTCGGTTAGCTTGCTGTCGAGTAGATGCTGTCTGAGCTCGACAAAGCAGTTGTTGGAGAGGTGCTCCCAAACGATGAGGTCGAACAGCTGCTCGTAGGTGGACACTTTGCTGCCCTTTATCCATCCTTCCAGGGCCCTGCTATAAAAGTTCACATACTCGACCCACGTGGTACCGGGGATTTTCTTGCAGTCTCTGAATCTCTGCCGGTACATCTCGGGGGTGAGGCCATACCGGACGAGCAGGGCGTCCTTCATGTGGTCATAGGAGGACATTACGTCGTCGGCCAGCTCCAGCAGGGTGTCTCTTCCTTCGCTGACGAATCTCCCCCATAAGCCGGCACCCCAGTCTTTTCGCGGAATGCGGTGCGCGGTCATGGCAACTTCGTACGCCTTGAACCATTGCTGGATATCGTCATTCTTGTAGTACTCCATGACGATATCCTTCGGGATGTGGACCTTTGGGTCGGCAGGAGGTGGAGGGTTCCGGGCTACCGCGGCGCCAGCCTCTTCGAGTTTGGCTTTGATCTCTAGTTCTTTGAGGCCACGCTCGTGTTCGTATGCGAGTTTTTTTTCTTCCAATTCTCTTTGCCGCCGCCTTTCTTCCAGATCTCCCTCTAATCGCAGTTGTTCAAGGGCCATTTTCTTTTCTGCTAATTGGAGTTCTCCGTCCAGCCGGAGTCGGGCGAGCTCTAGTTCATGGAGCCGACTCCTCTCTCGCTCCCGGGCGTCTTCGTGGGAGAGGCCCGGGTCCCTGTTGGCGGTTCTTTCCTCTATGGGGGCTATGACGGTACTCACGGGTACTTCTCGGACAATGTCATCGTTCGTTTGGGGTGGGGTCTCTCTGGTCTCCACCCAGGTTTGCAGCGCTTCTTTGAAATCGTCCTTTGTGCTTAGTCCGGTGGTAGCGATACCCAAGTATTTGCAAAATTGTTTAAGTTCTTTATGGGTATACTCCTCTAACAGGTCTTTCTGGAATTCTGCAGTGGTTCCGGCTTCCTTAGTAGTCATCGTGGCTGTGGGTCTCTGTCAGTAGTGACGTGTTACTCGCTGTACGATTTGCGCGGGCTCGGATCCCGCCGCTTGCCACCAATGTTGGAAAGGCGACCCCAGGGGAGACAGAAGGTGTCTGACTGTTCGCCCCGAGACCTACCTCTCATTTTGGAACAGGCCGAGCGCCGTAGGGAGGCCTCCTTGGCGAGGCTTCTCTCCTACAATCGTAACAGCAGAGCAATCACACTACTTACAGATAGACGTCACACAGGAAGGATATTCACAAGAATCTTTATATAAGTAATCAAAGCAAGGTCTTGGCAGGATAGCGGGCAAGGATCGAGGGATCCGTAAAGTCGTGGTCTCGGGGGAAAGGGGGTAGCGGGACAGTCTTGGCACCCACTGGTGCGTGGATAGTTCAAGGGGTCAGGCCGCGACAGCGTCAGCAGGGCCTCGAAGGTGGTTCAGCTTGGTCAGGCCGCGACAGCGTCAGCAGGGCCCCGAAGATAGTTCAGCTTGGTCAGGCCGCGACAGCGTCAGCAGGGCCTCGAAGGTAGGTCCGCTTGGTCAGGCCGCGACAGCGTCAGCAGGGCCTCGAAGGTGGTTCAGCTTGGGCAGGCCGCGACAGCGTCAGCAGGGCCTCGAAGGTGGTTCAGCTTGGTCAGGCCGCGACAGCGTCAGCAGGGCCTCGAAGGTGGTTCAGCTTGGTCAGGCCGCGACAGCGTCAGCAGGGCCTCGAAGGTAGTTCAGTTTGGTCAGGCCGCGACAGCGTCAGCAGGGCCTCGAAGGTTCCAGGTGCAAGAGTTCGGATCAGGATCAGCCGCTACGAGGTCAGCAGGGCTTCGACTCCAGATACAACTCCCGTCCTAATCCAGGGCTGGCCCAGATATAGGACTGGAGGGCTTTGATGTCCGGACCCTCTCGCCTGGGGGTCAGAGGGGCCGGGATGAAGGTGTCCAGACACCCAGCAGGGGGGTGGAGCCAGCGCCCAGGGAGGCTGGAGGGCGATTGATACCAGGCGTCCGGGGGCGGCTGGAGGCCCATCGAAACTCTCCTCCTCCGGGATCTTGTCGAGTGGCCACTTTACCACCTAGGAGGATCTTGGTGCCTCAATGTCGGGGCTTTGCTGGGGCCGGGGCCCGGGATGGCTGCGGCCACGTGTTCGGGTCGTGATGGCCCCGAGATGGAGCCGGCCGGAAAGGGTGGCCTGGTCAGGTTGCCAGGCTGGCAGCGTTGGCGAGCAGGTTCCGCCGGGGTACCCGGGAGGGGTTGTAGGTGGCCGGGGAGGCTGCTCTCGCCGATGGTTCGTGAATGTGCGTGTCAGGGGGGTCGATAGTAGGTAAATGGAGGGCCGATGTCGTCCTGGGCCCTCCATGCGGAAGGGGTCGGACCACGCCACGAGGCCGTGTCCAACAAAAAGTTACTCAAAATCCAGTGACGCGTGTTGCTGTGCAGTGAAAGGCCCTTAGCAAAGTTGGACCTTTTTTGTTTCGTGTTGCTATATTTGGGTATTAAAGTAGTACTAATGAGGTCATATCAATTCCGACAGTGTTACTGAGTTTAACAAGCATCTGCAATGCAATAGGTCTCGCATTTACCCGAGATTGAGCTATTGGCATTTTAAATGACAATGCCTTATATTTATGTTTTGTTTTTAAAAACATAAATAAAAGGCATTGTCATTTACAATGCCAATAGCTCAAACTCGGGTAAATGCGAGACCTATTGCATTGCAAATGCTTGTTGGGAACAGCCATTTATTTTTCATCGTAAGACAAGTGAGAGAAATGTAGAGAGGAGGAAGAGAATGGTATGAAACCAGCAACAAAAGGAGCGGACGGGGGTGAAAAACAACCTTCCAGGGTGAGATAAACAGATCAGATGTGAAGTGAGTGTGGTGGAGGAGAGGCAGCCTTGTTGTGCGGTCATCCTGTCATTTGCCAGCTCCGGCGGCGGCTTATGGGACACCTCCACAGCGAGCACTCAATCACAAGCTGAACATGGCTGTCAGTCACTAATAGTTTGTGGCTGCAGCTGCGCCAGCCATGTGGCCAATTTTTTGACGCACTCGGTGGCGCAGCGCCCCTGCTTCCGGGAAGGGACTGTATCATTTCCCAGTGATTAGTGCAACTGACTTTGAAAGGCCGGGAGCGGGTCCTCCTGGGCTGCCAGTGTCAGGATGTCATTTTGCGGCACCAGGCAGGGGGCCGAACTGTTCCACACGTTCACGCCAAATTCCTTAATTATTCTGAGATGTTTAAAAATGCCCAGCAGCCTGAGGATAAATAAAATGGAAATGCTCTTGCCAAGCGATAAATCACAGTGGAGAGAGCTAATCCGGGTAGGTTTACCTCTGTGTAAACTCCACAGAACCACGTAAAATGGACCCTTCAAATCAGAAGGGCGAGATTAGCAGGGAGCTGTTTTTTTGCTAATTATATTAACTGCTTCTCAGACCAGTTTTAGAAAGGTCCGATATAAAAACATAATTCACAGCCAGCGCACTTAACCCCTTCCATGCGCATGACGAGCTGAGCTCGTCATGAGTTGGTGCGCACCGCTCGCATGCTCATGACGAGCTCAGCTCGTCATGTAACGCGGCTTTTTGTAAATAGCCGCACAGCGCGAAAATCGCGGCCGCACGCATGCGGTTAAATGGGAGTCTCGCGCATAAGGCCCTAATTATATGAAAGCCCCCTGAATACCTTGGCTTTTAACGTGTCCGAGTCAATGGTGTTTTAATGACTTATTAAATGGCTGTTTTACAGCCTTCTCAGTCTGGGGACACTGTCTGTGCTTTGCGCCGGAGGACCCTGCTTTTTCATGAGGCCAGTCGAAAATGGCGTCAAATGGTTTCTATAAAAACTTAGGAAGCTACCTAGCACAAATGAAATTGAATGCGCACCTAGAAAGTCAATGGTCAGAAAGTATGCGGTCCATTAGACACCCATGACAGGCAGGGAATCAACGGCATCGGAGGGTTGCCTTTCATGCTCCAATTTTAGGCACAAAGGTGGAACACAATAGTGACGCATCTCGCCCTTACGTTACATGTGCATACACACGTGCACTTTGTTTGAGTTCAAAACTCATTCCAGGGATCGGGTACAGCACAAGTGTGTGCTCTACAGTGGGGCTCCCCCGAAACAGCAGAATGTGGGTGAGCGTCGGTGCACTACATGCACTAAATGAATGAACGCATGTTATTTTAGAGGTGAATTGCTACACACTATTCAACAAAAGCTTAATTCATAAGTATAGGCCCCTGTTCTTATACTTGAAGCACCTCAGTCTACTTTGTTTATTTATATATGCTATTCAGTATAGTGTAGAATCATTGACCGATGTCGTAACAGCACTTAACAAAAGAAGTTTGAAGTTAAAAACAAATAAACACATTATATAAGCTTTCCACAGGAAGAGATAAGTTAAAAGAGAATAGGTCAGTTACATGAAAAAGAATGAAAATGAAAATAGCACGAATGAGCCGCACCCAGCGATGACCGGGGAAGCAACGCACAACATTAACAAGAGGAAAATAAAAAGCGCGTGTGCCTCATGCTGCATCGGGGGAGGGGAAAGAGGAGGGGGCCTGCGCGAATCACTTGCGAGAGCGAGCGGCTGGCGCCGCGATAATTGATAACAGATGGCGCTAGCCGTTCGCTCCCGCAAGTGAATTGCCAGACGTGCACGCGTTGCCATTGAAGGCAATAGAACCCGTGCATGTTTTTGGCTAAAAAGCCAAAGCGATTGCTAAAGGTCTTTTGCCTACGCATCGCATGCGTACTGCATAGGCGAGACATAAAAAGGACAGTATATTTTGTCATTAAAAAAATACATTCGCTAATTACAGGGATTATTTAGATGAATCATCAACAAGTGTTGGGTAGAGCACGGCCCCCACCCCTACGGCTAGAAATACCAGTGTCCGTAAAGTCAACATTTGATCATAAAAAGTAACTTGGTAAATAACAGACAAAAGGTCCATCCTACTATGAACAACACCATTCCATAGCCCTCCGCAGGTGTTGTGTGTACGGCACTAGATTACCAAAATATTAATTTGGAAGTACAATGGTCAGTACGCCACTATCGCATCACATATTTCCTATAAGCGATGAATGATGAGTAGGAACATAGTGTGCACAAGGCACTGGAACTGAGAAGTGTATATGTATTGAATTGTGAAACCTGAAAAACGCTGCAAATCAAACAATGCATCAAAAGGCGCTACGAATAAAGCACGTAACTTCAAAATAAATCTTGAAATACCCCAACCTACCAAATTATATGGTTGCATTGAGAAAGGCTACATCAAAGAGGCGCTTTGGCATCAGCTGCCCGAAAGCTGCACCTTATGTACATTAACATACCACGAATATGTATATCTAGTCCCCACAGTGCTCCAACTTCAAAAGTCACAAAGTTCTTGGCTGCATGTCGTCCTCTATGGTTTCCCTTTGACCGGTGAACAAGTCTGTCAAACAAAAGATCGAGTCCACAGTAGAAAGGTTGTCTACTGCACAGGCTCGAAGCATGTGCGTCGGCCTTTTCTGTTACAGAATCAATCCGAAGAGAGATGGTGGCTGTGGAGGGTTGGTACGTAAAGCGGAGGAGGAGGAGCTAGGTGAAAGTAAACAAAATGAGGCAGAGGGAAAGGGAGGAGTTGTTTGGGTTATTAAATAAAAATTCTTTCTAAGCCGCATTGGTGGGACCTGTACCAAATATAATTAATTAATGAATTTGACGTGTGTGTTTAAAAGGTTTCTTATGGAAGAGGTGTGTCAACTGGCACACTGGTATTCAATTCTTTTTCTGACCTTTTGGCGAGTGGAACCCTCTTTGTAAAAAAAACAGCCTGTGAATGGGAATAAAGTACCGATTACATACTTGTGGCCACATCCTGCTTGTGTGCTCCCACAAACCGTACTCCGCTTTGTTCAACCTGTGCCCGAGAGTTGGTGGCAGGACTCTGTCTGAAGTTGGGGCGAGCTGGGTCAGCTGCCATTGGTCAATATCAGAGCTCAAACTCTTCTGGTCCTCACTTGTGCATATTCATGAGGTCTCCCTTTGTGGGAGTGGCCTGATGCTGCTCCGGGAAGAAAGGCACTGCTGCTGTCCGCGCCGAAGCCCCGCCAGGACATGGCTATGGCTGTCGGTGTAGATAACGATGAGTATGATTCACACTGCCAGTAGAGTGTTAATAGGAGGCTGCCCTCTGAAACGCTGCCCTTGCTGCTTAGCGATGCGTGGTAGGTGCTGGGGGGGAGAGGAGGTGGGGGAAGAGATCAGGAAAATCCGCTACTGCCGGGAGGTTGGGGGAGTGAGGGGCGACCAGGAAATGCAAGTTGAGGCAAAAGAAAAAGTAGTGCACCAAACCTACTTACATGGCCAGAAGGGAATTGATCTAAGTAAAAGGGCCAGTTGCCATGGTCGGTAACCACCCAACGAAAGGCAAGACCAGTATGAAAATAAGCCACAGATAGGAAGAAGATTTATAAAAAAACACATAAAGCAATCAATGGGAAGCAAGGGTGTAATCAATTCCCCTAGAGGAGATGCAGCATGCCTCACAGTGCAGCGATAGGCTAGACCTAAAAATGGGGTGATCTTGTCAAAAAAGGCACTTTCTCATAATTGTTATGCTCAAACAACAGTACTGAAGATATCTGTTCAAGCACATTGTATGTGGATTTAGTATGGATTGGTGTGAGGAGTTGGTATCATCGGTATCACTTCCACGGCTGAGATGTGGCTCACGAGATAAACCAGTCAGTTAGTATAGGACTAAAGAAACAGGCAAAGAATCAGTAACCATGGGGGGCACATTTGTTGGAAATGGCAACTGAGTCAAAAGTATTACAAGAGAAATAATGAGAATTCAGAGTTTTTCCACTACAGTTATAGTATCAGCCAGCCACAAATTCAGGTTGTTCAGATTGACAGAGTTCTGTGGCAAAATAGGGTAATCTGATCAGCTAGAGTTTCAACTTTTGATTTGTTTAAAGTTATTAACCATGGCCTAATATCTTTTCACATGAACCATTTCATAGACCGCCTTTGAGAGGGAATCAGTAGCAGCAATAAAAGTGATAACACAAAAAGGCCCTTTCTGTGGCCAATAGGCCTTTCCTAATAACCGATTCCTCACTTCACTTGGTATAACAATACATAGCAGCTATTACCGTCAGAGTTAGGTTTGTAACATTCAAACGCTGCCTCTCACAAAACGTTTGAGGGTTTCTTTCATTTTGGGCAATTGCTGTTGGATATTCACTAGGGGAGCAAAAGACCAAGGTACACGGACAGTCACTATATCTCTTATAAAAGGGCTTGGGTTCTTTAGTAAGAGAAGAAGTGCAGTGGGTTGGATTTGTGTAACACCATTGGGGTCATTATCTTCTTCGCTACTCGATGAGTGGGAGGTTGATCCAGTTGGAGTGTTCTCTTGGTCTTTCTTTCCTTCACTTAGCAGTATGTCTTCATATTTCTAGTTGTGAGTGGACTACTAGCCCATTCTCCCCGCTGCATTGTTTCAGAATGGTGGGGTACAGATTGTGATCACTTTTTTTTGGGTGCAAGTTGGGTGTATCCATGCTGTTTTCTCGTCATCATCGTACAAGTTGTAGCGGTGCCATATGCTCCTGATATACCACTCTCTATGTGCGAGGCACTGCGGTACATGGCGGGAATTGGTCGACTGGGTTGAGAAAGGGTTGACTACCGTGGGGGATCTTTGAGGATGGTCCCATGCTCCCTTTTGACGACTTACAGGAGCGTTTTGACTTACAAGGTGTAGACTTTTTGCTACATGCGGCGCTTACCGCAGCTATCCATGGACACTGGAAGGAGGGTCTGACTGAACCGACAACCTAATTGGGATGTCAAGTTTTGGTAACAGCTGCGGGAACGTTTAGGGCAGTCACATGCCTATACAGGCGCGTGACGCAAGAGAAGCTGTTACCCCTGAATGTCCTTAAGCGCAAATGGGAGGGTGATGTGGGGGGCGAGATACCGGACAGGGCCTGAGCTGAGATGGGGCACCAGGAATGCCCGTTTTCAATTGGTACACTTTTATATCTTGCACAGATCTTATTCACTCCAGCGAAAATTAAAAGCTACTTTAGCACTGATTCGGATGACTGTCCAGGCTGCTGCTTCCATCACATGTTCTGGGGATGTTCACAACTAGACAATTATTTGACCAAGGTTGTGGCCTTGCTGAACGCCGTAATGTATAGAGAGCTGGAACCGGCGATGGGGCCATGTATGCTGCCTTGGTTTCCGCATACGGCTAACAACAAGATCACTAGCAAGTTCCTAGATATGGGTCTATTGCTGACTAAAAGGGAGATCACGATGCATTGGAAAGCACAGGGGGGGGCCAAACATAGCTAGATGGAAGAAGGAATTTATCAAATGGGCGGAATGCGACGGGATAACGAGGTTGCAATTGGCGATGAGAACGAGTAGTGAAAAGGCATTAGAAGCGGCTAAAGCATGGGAAACGTTAGTGGGTCTGTTAAAGAACCCAGACACCGATAGCGATGAAGACAGTGAGATTGCTGTACCAGTGTTAGGAAATTGAGATACTAGCACCCAAGCGCAGCATTATTGACACCCCTGGAACTAGCATGATGCATGAGTGCACAGTAGAGGCGCAAAACCGACTTCGCTGTTAGTCCTGGTATGTTGGGGAAATCCATGTATCACATATGAATACTGAGTACATTGTGCAGAGTTGGAAGTGCCATGCCTGGGGAGGGAGGGTTGGGTGGGGGGAGGCAAGGGAGTTGAATTAGAGTAGTAAAGATTTGAAGTTGTATTGACACGGTCACCCTGAGAAGGTACTAGCTAGCAGGGTCTGTTCTTATTATTTCTTCACTTTAAGTAGTGAGAGGGTGGGCTACTGGTATGTAGTGTAGACTACAATTTGTCGGGTCCTACAATGTATAATTGTGATATCTACCTGGATGGGAAGAAATATGTAAAGAAATTTGACGCAATGCAAATTTGTGCTGATACCGAAAACACAGTTTGTTTTCAAAAAATCAGCGTACACGTTGTATTGTCGTTTGCTGCAGTCACCATGCTCACTGCACTTGTGCTAGGTTTGCCTTTGCCCCGCCTGCCGGCCAGTAGGTCTTCACTGCTAATTTTCCAATAGTGCACTCCAATATATCCAATAAATGTACCTTCTTTTGTACAAACACTTCAGAGTTCTCGCTAGTAATTGGGAAAACACATACACAGGAGTTGACACAGAAGAGGCACACGCCCTAGATCTGTTCCCAGAGTGATCCATTTAGCATCTGACTTTCAAGCCCCGCACCTGAAAATCTTGGTTCCTCTTCATATCTTCCCTGTGGCAATTTAGGAAAATTGCCATTTGTTTTGGTTTAGTTTTATATTTGGGATCTTTTAGTCAGTTATTTACGTTATGTCAGCGCTCATAGTCAATACGTACTTTTGTGATTTACTTTACAGCACACGTTAGCCCCAAGGACCAAGATGCTCTACAATCGGTCATAATCTGTTTGAATATGTATCAGTTAACTGATCTATGACTTAGTTGCCTTATCTATATCCCTTGTATTTTGCCATATAAAGGGCCCGTTTATAATGAACTTGAACTGCAATGCCTTCTTTTTAAACTTAAATTTATCTTTTTTATAAAATAGCCAGGTTTTTCATTTATTGAAATTTAATCCTGTTTTATCCATTTGTCTTAAATGTTTCTCATTTGCATACTTTTGTTAGTGTTTAATTTTTTTTATAGTTTTGTTCTTTCCTGTTTTTGCTTAAATTGAATTAGTTAAATTCTTTTTGTATTTTAATGTGTCTTTTATGATTTGTTAAAAATCGAAATAAAGACTTTAAACCTGAAACCTGATTTACTTTTTACTTGATCTCCTAGTCATCTTGACCCAGTCATTAATATAAATGCATGTTCTTTTAAGAGTCGCTTACATGTTATTGAAAGGACTTTTGTATATAGTACCAATACTTGATTTGGGTCAGTACATTGGTAATCATTGTTTTACTTTCTTGTTAATCTCATTTGATTGCTTCTTATTCAATGGCTATTCTGCATCTTCTTGTGTTTGTCCTTTCCTTAATGGAGCATAATTCTTTAACATTCTGTTGATTGGATGACCAGTATCCTTCCTCTGCTTGCATTTGGGGTACTGCCTTTTTCTTTTGCTGTTAACACTTCATTGAGACACACAGGCTTTGTTACTCTCCTCCCTCCCCTTGTGTGTTACTTCCCCCTTCGCACACCGTGCTCTCCACGTTCCTCTCTCCCTCCAGCTCATCCATTGATCCCACAAAACCTATATGTTCTGCTCTTTTTTAGGGCTCGCCTGGTGATGCGCTTGCGCCTAGTTGGCGAGCTATATTGTGGCTTAAACAGAGCTTAACCATCTCGGCGATTTGTTGCTGTGTCCGAGAAAAACAAGCTCAATGCGCAAGCGCATTTGCAAAAAGCGCGTGCACATCAAAGCCACCAGGCATCTCAAGCTTCCCCCAGCCGGCATTTCTCCTCCCCTAATTATTGACTGCACGGCCGGCCGGCACATCAAAAGCTGCTGCTGCCGTAACTCTCATTTCTCCTCCCCTTTCACTGCCCAGGCACAGCTACATTTGTTTGTTTATACGACACTTGTAGTATTTTATTGGGCATTTATTTAACTTAACATGGCTGCACAAATTTGTTTGCATACTTTTGCTCCTTTTCGCTGTTTGACCTGCAATGTATGACTGTATAAACTTGTTTCTCTTATTTTCTTGCCCTTTGTTTCAAGCATTTTAAAAAGTTTTGTTTTCATTCTGCTGTCCTTTTCCTGTTTTGCATTTTCTCTTCATACCCGTTTCTTCTTTTGTTGGTCCATTTTTCTTTCTTTTTTTCCTTATTTGTAATATCAATACATCTCCGGCTTTCCTTCTTTTTCTTTCCTCCCACATCTCTCCATCCAATTCCCTCCCCCTGCTGCTCTCTGTCTTATCTCCTCCCTCTTCCTTTATCTCCTCTTCCTCCCTGGCACAGAAAGCTCTCATGACCCACAGTCCCTTCCCTCGCGCCCTCTCCCTCCTGTCGCCCTGATATCTATCACCAGTCCCCGCGCTCACATCATTCTCCTGTCTCTGCCCGCCTTTTCTTCTCACGGTCTCCTCTTTCTGTCTCCATCTTTTACGAACAGCCGTCTCCCTCCCTGCCCTCTTCCCGCAGTCTGCCTCTTCCTCCCCCGCCATGATAAACTGTTGTTTTCCATGATGTGCAGATCAGCACCGCCCGGCCCAGCCCCACTCCCAATCTCGTGTCTAGTTTCACCGGTGCAAAGTGTGTCTGTACTTCTCTCACATTAAGCTTTAACTGCGTTTCTGCACTGTGGCCCACGGCTGTGTCCGTCCTGTTTTCAGAGCACAATTTTCACAATCTCATGTCCACTGTTGGTGCTGACGGTTAATCATTCCTACCTTCGTTCTGTGCTCACCCCGACCCCTCTAGCTCTCCATTTCATCATACTCTTGTCTCTTATTTTCTTGCCCTTTGTTTCAAGCTTTTTTTTAAAGTTTTGTTTTCATTCTTCTGTCCTTTTCCTGTTTTGCATTTTCTCTTCATACCCGTTTCTTCTTTTGTTGGTCCATTTTTCTTTCTTTTTTTCCTTATTTGTACTATCAATACATCTAAGTCACGTAAATACAAAACATGTTGCATTACAAATGCTATAGGTGTCACATTTGCGAAAGTTTTAACTATTGGCATTGTAAATGACAAAGCTATTAATTTAGCTATTTTAAAAAATAACACATAAATAAAAAATAATTCATTTATAAGACCAATAGCTCAAACTTTCCTAATGCGAGCCCTATTGCATTTCCAATGCTTGTTTTCTTTAAATACTCCAGACCTCTCTGATCACCACGACTGCTCCTTGGTGGGGCCAGTCAATCCCCAACTGTTGCTCCAAGCTCACGTTCCTTCCTTAAACAAAGGGAGTATGTAGGTAGTATGAAGTCTGAGGGACGAGTGACCTTCCAATGTAACAAGAAGATAAACCTTTAGGCTGAGCAAGGTAATTAAGGTTTTCCTGTCTCAAGAGCCCGGCTGTGAAGGTGAGGCTCTAATTAGTCACAGACAGGCCCGTCCGCTTGGGCACAGTTAGCATGAGTAAGAAAAACATAGCTGCACACAGAGACCCTTAAAATATGGACAATATTTATTGAGTCCCAAGTGCGATCAATCCATAATTATGCTTTAAATGTTGCAGTTGTAAAATCAAATAGCTTCACTAGTGATAACTATTGTCCATTGCTTTATAAATAAAATGCCAATACTTCAGGTGGCAGTGTGCTTCAGATAAGTGTCGTAGATGCACAGGAAGGGAGATAAGGAATTCCATTCCTAAGGTGCTTAACCTCAAAAAGCCCAGCCACCTACACACTTGTATTAAATGACCTTATTCTAAGCAAGTGCCCTTGAGGTGAGCACAGCTCTAGGCCGGATCCGTTTGTCAATAAAATATGTCTGGAAAGTTAATGCCCTGCCAGCTTAAGCTTTGTAAACAAAACAGCATCTTGGACTGAAACTCTCTACTGTGCAGACTTGCCTGAGCCAGTTATGTATATTGATTTTTTGGGGGGTGTAGGTGGTTAGTCTAGCTGTAGCAATCTGCAGTCGTACGTATGCACACAGAACACACCAGGGTACATACATCTACGGAGACACTTTTACAGTTATGTATTGGGGCATACACGGTTGGATAATAAACAGACATGTAGCTATACAGAGAGAAATTCTGCACACATACAGGCACATGTGGTAAGATCGGAGAGTGTGTCAACATCTCCAAGGAACTAACCAGTCACCTGCCCATCAGTCTTTCCATGTAATGTTCCCATTTGGACCACTTTCAAAATAAGCATTGGTAAACCCAATAGATCTCGGCAATCTGAGAGCTATAGGCGTTGCAAATGTTAATGCATTTGTGTACGGTGCTGGGGCTGGTTTTCTGGATATACGGGTTCGCAACAGAAGAGCGCTCCCATAGCTGGTGTTAGCTGGTAATGTCATTTATGTGCATTGCATAGCGTGCGTCAGTGTTATTGGTATAAAGTTAGCATGCTAGCTGTTTTCACAACCTTGCCATGGAGTCTTCCTTCCGTATGCATGACCCAGCTTATTTTGCGGTAGACATGAAGCGGTTCACTTTTGCATTGCAGGAATCGGTATAGTGTACCCGCTGTAGGAACATGCCTAGCACCGGAAGAGTTTGTTGTTAACCCCTTCCATGCTGATGACGGGCCCCGGCCGTCATGCATCACAGTGCTCGTGTGCTGATGACGGCTGGGGGCCGTCATGACCACATCCGCGATCGGAATGTGCCGCACAGGCGCAGAATCGCGGCCACGCCCAAGGGGTTAAGGATGCATAGCACATGTCACATAAATCGCACGTTAGTGACTGTGTGCTAATCCAGCGTGCATCCCGCCATCCACAATCCATTAGCATTCTGTTTGTTTACTTTTTTGCGTAATTCAAAAGGCTTAGAAAAAAGATCCAGCCTCACACGTTCCTGAATGTGAGTCATTTTGATGCACAGATTTCCGTATGTGGCGCGCTTCCTTCACAATCGCCATTTCTACGAAGTAAATGAAGGTGAGCGAGGGGAGCAGGTCAGCCGTCGAGATATGGGCACCGTGTTCATTAAACCATTTGTTAAATAATATATTCCGATTGACTTGATTTTCCATTGCCCATTATGTGTTCTTATAAATGAAAGTTGGGAAAGCTTGGTTACGAGTGCTCATCCACAAAGCAAGCAGCAATGAGGGAGGGGGTGGTGGGATGGGTTAAGTTGCGATGCAGGAGGGGGTTGGACGACAGCAAGCAATACCGGAATGCATATTAATGTGATGGGATAAGGGCAAGATTTATAGGCCTGTTGAGACAATCGCTCGGAGCAAATGTAAATCTGAGCATTTGTGAAAAGCACTATTAACCAAACAAAAATGTATTCCCGAAAACATTTCCTAAAAAGGCCGCTGTATATAGATATTAGTAATGAGTCCCTGCTCTTGGCGAGGGCTAAACACGCGAAGTGGCATGACACATGCATGTCATGGACAAATGGGGATAAAGAATAGAAGAGCGACGATGAAGCCAGCAAATAGGAAGCCTATGGGTGCGCTGAAGCCCACAAAGTCAATACAACCTGTCTCTTCGAGACAGCGCATATGCAGTCTAGAGCTGAGGCCTTAACACACACTTTCCAACCTTGCAGCTATCATCTAAAGCAGTGTTTCTTAACCTGTGGTCCGGGGACCTCTGGGGGTCTCCGAAGCCTACTCAGGGAGTCCGAGCTGCTTAGAAAATTAAATATTAACGGCTTAATAAAATGTACATAAGCAAAGAAGTAAAATTTAAAAATGTAAATGTTCTGGAAATGTGAAGGAATTTGACGCTCCAACTTACCAATATAATTTATTTTTGACATTATATTTGTTAGTGACTTTCATACAATATTTCACCATTTGTTTGATGAATGCTTATTTCTGTGTTTTTACGGTTCTAATAATCAAAACTGCTTAGGCCAGGGTCCCTTCCAGTAATGAGGGTCCCTGGATTCCAGTAATGAGGGTTCTTGGATTCCAGTAATGATTTAGTGAGGGTCCCCGGATTTTAGTAATGTTTAAGTGAGGGGTCCTCAGAATTCAAAAGATTAAGAACCACTGATCTACCGCTTTGAAACACTATATGTGAAGTTGATATTCTCGATCTTTCAGGGTTTAAAATATTTACTAAACTCCTCAATATAGTAATTGCTTGAAAACTGAAAAGCTCATTTTAAACTCTCACGCAACACAAATCCTCTCTCTACTAAAAAGTCTAACCTTCTTGCCAACAACCTAGCCAGATATTGACGCTTCACACAGCCGCCCGATGTCCTAAATTAAATAGCAAAAGTAATTGACACTGAGCTGCAAGACCATCAGGATATCAATCACCTTCTACACTGCTGACAGTTGAGCTTCCACCCTCGCTGCAGTATAGTCTGCCACCATCATAGTTGTAGCTGATTCTTTCTTTCTAGATAAGTCTTCCCCCACTTCTTTGTTCTTCTTTACCCCACTGCAATTTCAGCACTGGTGACCGCCAAGCCCTCTTCAACTTCTCTCAACATGTATGGGATTCACAAAAACAGTTCTCCTCTAACCTCTGTATTTGATGAGTTTGCCCTGCTCTCTTTGTTAGGATCCAGCGACTTACACTATTCTATAAGGCACCATTCTCTCCAAGCCATTTTCAACATGAACCTGGAGCTCCTTGGAGTGTCTGTGATCTGTGGGCTTAAAATTCAAAAGTGAGCTGATAGTATGCAATATACCTCGGTCTCCAAAAGCAAAGCATTTGACCATTTCAGTAACTGCCGATCTGTGATCCAAATATGGATACCAGCCACATATCTGAAGTTAACCTTTTTCAAGACAGAATTTATCCTCATCTTAAACACGTACTCCCAATAACTAGTTTTGATCAATAAACTACGATTACCAATCTTATCTCTTAATTGAACCGTAATTCAGACTCCTTGGGCTTTCTTATTTGCTTTGGCCTAGCGTTCAAAATACAGCAAGTATTGTTCTAGCTCGCTCTCTTATCCAAGATAAAACCTTTCCCAAAGCAGATTTCAACTACAATGAAATCATTCATCTTGTCCCATTTGTATGGTGATTACTATCAGCTCACAAGATTCTCACACACAGTTCTAGCATTGACGAAGAGCATCCACCTTACCGCAAGACACTTGAAGTTCATCCTATCGCTCCAGCTAGGTATTTTACTATTTAGGTACTTTTAATACAAAGATAGATATGTGGATGGACCAATGAATAAAGGATAGATGAGTGGTTGGACGATATCAACGGTGGAATGTGGGCCTGACTGATGAAGGGGTGGATCGATGCTACACAAATTGACTGATTGGTAGGTGGTTGAAGAATTGACAAACGGTTGGCTGTTTGGATGCATGGTGGAATGATGAAAAAATGAATGAATGCTGGATGCCAGCCAGAAAGATGGATGTATGGAGCTCAGTTACACATCATTGATTTTTCTGCTCTGTAAGTCACAATACATTTATATCTCAGCATAGCATAGGCTCTTCTTTTAAACATGACACATAGAAATAATAGTGTGCAGAGAGGATTACCGTTATCGAGAAAAGAACGTTTTCTGAAGCAATTTCCTGTACCAAAACAAATGTATTTTTTTATATCTGAGTGCCGCAATAAACACACTGTCAACTTTAAGGTACTTTATGATGGATGCTCTTCACAAGCAATGTTTTTTACAAAAATATGCATTTGAGTAATAGGAACCCTCTTTCCACTTAGTTTTTTAATTGTGATACTCTATTTGTGTTTTTTTCCATAGGTGGACGTACTTCAACCGGTCATGTTTGTTTGATCGCCCGTCTTAAGGTAGCTCAGCATTGCTGGGCTTGGTTCTTACTGTATCTCGTTGAACATTGGTTTTCCGTCGGAGGAGTAGCTAGAAGTCTTTTGTCAGTATGTCAATTGCTAACACACCGACAAGTAATGATGCCTGTCTGAGCATTGTTCACAGTTTGATGTGCCATCGACAAGGAGGGGAAAGTGAAACATTTGCCAAACGAGCAATTGAAAGCTTGGTTAAGAAACTGAAGGAGAAAAAAGATGAATTGGATTCTCTGATTACGGCGATCACTACCAATGGCGCTCATCCAAGCAAGTGTGTCACCATCCAAAGGACGCTTGATGGTCGGCTGCAGGTCAGTAAAGCAGACTGAAACTAAATATTGGTGTGCAGTGGTAGGTCAGTAAATACTACTGGCAAGACCAGGAATGGGTGAATGAGATTTATCTGTTTGTTATTGGAAAGTGATTGTTCACTTTTTACCACCTATATGATCTCAAATGAGAGTAATTTCAAACACTTGTTAATTTCGTCATTAGGTTGGTATCATTAGATATTCATGGATTTAACTGCAGACCTCAATTAAATGCAAAAATGACTCCCATTAGACCTGTATTACTTATGTGTAGGCTTATAAAAGCTCTATGGGCTAACCATAGATTAATTTAAAACATGCAAGTCAAATTCATAAACATACTTGTATTTCACTTGTTTCTTTATTTAGAATTTACTCCCCATCTTGCTATATTAAAAACCTTTCTGTACATCCAAATTTTGATACTCAAATCATGTGGAAACATTATGTGGCATATATCTTGAATGTCCCCCAACCAACAACTACACATATCCACTCTCTCCTTACACCCATAGCCCACATTCACATACACATCTCATGCATGACCTTCCCAACCATAAATTACATACACATGTGAATACAACTGAGATAAAACTTCGGATGTATCTGTTATTGTGTTGTAAGTTGGGATCTCGTGACAGCTGGCCAACGCACATTTCGTTGGAGTTCATAAATTGAATCCACCTTCATCAGGACCACCTATTTGCATATATATAGATCCGTGGATATATTGGGGGATAGCTCCAAAATCTTAAGGTTTTGGGTCAAATCCGCCCAGTCGTGAACATTTGAAAGTATGAGATTAATCCAAAACAACATAAATGAAGGATTGAGAAGTTGAGTCGTGCTGGCGGTCTTTACTCAGACATGCAAATTCCTAACCGGGGGCCATTTCCGAAAAGCGGGGATTGCAGGCTGTGTGGGACCACTCCTTTTCTGTACCCCGGGTCGTGAGAGAAAACTGCTATTTACATGATCCTCGTGCGTGTGTGTCTCATTGCGTCTCATAACGGGTGTGGTTCCGAACAGGATTAATTGCTGACCTCACAATGGTGAATGTGTGGCTTCGTTATATCGTTGGACACATTCTGTTTACAGACTGAAGGCAACTGGTGTCACAATTCCGGGAAACCAAAGCAGGCAGTCTAATAAGGAGTTCTTATGTCGCCACCATAGGTCAAGGGAATTTAAATGGAGCATATCTGTCCAGCCAACGGCTGTCTGGAAAACCTTGATCTACCAGACCTTTGTTGGCCATGTCGGGTATCTGTGATGCTGGCAGAAAGTCTAAAAATATATTTTTAAAGAACAAATCAGTGCAAAAATGTAAAGTTATTAGAAATGGGAACGGATTATGCAAGTAGAGGGCAAAGAAAAGAGCAAAAAGAAAATTAAGATCAAAACTAAGTTAAGACTGTGACGATGAATGGAACCGACATAAGCTATTATGCCATAGGCAACCTTTGGTGAGAGTGGTGGAATTTATACCTAGCTTTTGATTTAGCTATCAATTTTTGTTTGATTCTGGAATGCAGGCACTTGTACAGAGATGTAGCCAGAATATTTGAATTAAAACTATTGTAAATTGCAAAAGCTGTATAGAACCACGAAAGTTAATGCACCATTGGCGTTTCATAGAACCAGAACTACTGCAAGCTGCGAACATCTGTTTTTGCAACTCTGCAGTTTATAGTTCTTTTCTGGATACACAGTATTACTTCACCTGCCACTTCATGTATTTTTTGTGTTTCACTGCGTGGAAAATTACAGATGTTTCTGTTAATTGCGTTTATTACATCTCAGCCGCATGAAGGGCTGAGTTGGTCCTTTTGGCATTCAAACCTGTGACATGCAGGCTACTGCATATCCCACTGATTTATTTTACCAGCCATTCCATGCTCTTATAGCAGTATTATTTTGCTAACTGAAACTGTCAAAGTCTAGTAAGATATAAATGGTGACAACTACTTTATTGCTCAACAACAAGGGGAGAGCAAGGGAAAGGAGACACTCTCTCAGTCCCCAACCATTCGTACTTAAACAAAAAGAGAGAGGTCAGATCAATCACTGATCACACTTACAGAGATTTGTAAGGACCACATTAAACGGAGTCAGAATAAGGTTAGCACACCCGATTTGGGTGATAAAGAAAGCCCTCACACACCGACATAGTCGGTGTCATGCTTCATCATCGGGCCCCACCAAAGAGGCCGAGTGCCTCTTTGGTGTGCTACGACGCCAGAAAGACTGCGGAGCTGGTTATTGTGGGGAGGGCGTGCTCTAAATTACAGTGAAGTAATTAAAAGTGCCTTAGAAAGGGTATCAAAAACAAAATTTAATGAGTGATCCCTAAGGCACAAAGAGTATTAAGTGTCTGGATTTAGTTGCCAAGGTTTATGGTTGGTTAAATACAGAATATACTCAAAATAAATTTATTAGTCAACATGTTTCTGCCATAAGGGTGGTTGTTTATTACCAAGGCATTCGTCAGGACTAAACCCCGGCGGTATGGGCTCTCTAATCACCCACCCTAACCTGGGGACGTGAAAGTGAAAATTAAAAAGGTGAAAAAAGTGCTTAAAAAAGGGGGAAGAGTAAGTTACTCATTCCAAAAATACTCCTTAAATTTTGGAGTGTCGCAGCACCTGTAAAGAAAAGGGACAAACAAACAGAAGACAAACATCAACATAATTGATAAGAGCCCTTCTGAATTGTCATCGTGCTCCATGATATGTGGCTAGAAGTGGTTTTCCCAAAGTAAACAATGAATTTACAGCACCATCCAGATAGCCCCTATAGGGAGATAGCGACTAACTCTGGGAAGTGCAGTGCTAAGGGTGTGCTATTTACAAGATGCATAATAGAATCGAGGGATATTAAAAACAATTGCGTGAACTCCTTCTGAAGGGATCAATGGACCTAAGCGGTCTGTGCCCCTCAAGCTGGTATCTCAAGATAGAAATCTCACTTTCAAAAGGGGCGCTATTAGCACCATGGGTCTCGGGAGGGGATCGGAGCGCACCTGGCACATCCTAGGAGAAAAGGAAGAACCATTGCAGTAACATATGCATATGTGGACACTTAGCTCATATGGTAGAGGAAGGGCTGCGACCTCGATAGCGTCTACTCACGCCCTCAGTGCTCTCGATCCACCGGAAACCTAGTTGTGGCCTCGCATACCGGACCCCGAAGATGGAAAAACGGGGCCGGCAAAGCGGATCTTAAAGGAAAAACAATCGCGTCTGCGCGCTGTTTCCGGGTGGGCGTGTTCCGCCACAGAGCGAGGCTTGGAACGCACCCGCCCCCCTGGAAGGTTATGTCCGTAGTGAGAGCGAGGCTTGGTTGCCGTCAAACTGACACAGTGGACCCCTTGATGCAGTGATGCTGCGGGAGCGGAAAAGGAATGTACACACCCGCGCTAGTGCCAAAGGTCTAGAAGTAGGGCGCTGGCAAAGAAAAACACCCATAGAAAGCCACTGAGTGGGGGTGTTTCACTTGATCATTGCTGTGGCTTTGTCTAGATGAGCACTGGGTACCCCATAATCAGCTTTCTATGCTCGGTCTATTCAGATGAAAGATCCATGTAGCGGTTACATTCCTTCTCTGATCCATTGTGATCTGGGGTGTTTTTCTTTGCCAGCGCCCTACTTCTAGACCTTTGGCACTAGCGCGGGTGTGTACATTCCTTTTCCGCTCCCGCAGCATCACTGCATCAAGGGGTCCACTGTGTCAGTTTGACGGCAACCAAGCCTCGCTCTCACTACGGACATAACCTTCCAGGGGGGCGGGTGCGTTCCAAGCCTCGCTCTGTAGCGGAACACACCCACCCGGAAACAGCGCGCAGACGCGATTGTTTTTCCTTTAAGATCCGCTTTGCCGGCCCCGTTTTTCCATCTTCGGGGTCCGGTATGCGAGGCCACAACTAGGTTTCCGGTGGATCGAGAGCACTGAGGGCGTGAGTAGACGCTATCGAGGTCGCAGCCCTTCCTCTACCATATGAGCTAAGTGTCCACATATGCATATGTTACTGCAATGGTTCTTCCTTTTCTCCTAGGATGTGCCAGGTGCGCTCCGATCCCCTCCCGAGACCCATGGTGCTAATAGCGCCCCTTTTGAAAGTGAGATTTCTATCTTGAGATACCAGCTTGAGGGGCACAGACCGCTTAGGTCCATTGATCCCTTCAGAAGGAGTTCACGCAATTGTTTTTAATATCCCTCGATTCTATTATGCATCTTGTAAATAGCACACCCTTAGCACTGCACTTCCCAGAGTTAGTCGCTATCTCCCTATAGGGGCTATCTGGATGGTGCTGTAAATTCATTGTTTACTTTGGGAAAACCACTTCTAGCCACATATCATGGAGCACGATGACAATTCAGAAGGGCTCTTATCAATTATGTTGATGTTTGTCTTCTGTTTGTTTGTCCCTTTTCTTTACAGGTGCTGCGACACTCCAAAATTTAAGGAGTATTTTTGGAATGAGTAACTTACTCTTCCCCCTTTTTTAAGCACTTTTTTCACCTTTTTAATTTTCACTTTCACGTCCCCAGGTTAGGGTGGGTGATTAGAGAGCCCATACCGCCGGGGTTTAGTCCTGACGAATGCCTTGGTAATAAACAACCACCCTTATGGCAGAAACATGTTGACTAATAAATTTATTTTGAGTATATTCTGTATTTAACCAACCATAAACCTTGGCAACTAAATCCAGACACTTAATACTCTTTGTGCCTTAGGGATCACTCATTAAATTTTGTTTTTGATACCCTTTCTAAGGCACTTTTAATTACTTCACTGTAATTTAGAGCACGCCCTCCCCACAATAACCAGCTCCGCAGTCTTTCTGGCGTCGTAGCACACCAAAGAGGCACTCGGCCTCTTTGGTGGGGCCCGATGATGAAGCATGACACCGACTAGGTCGGTGTGTGAGGGCTTTCTTTATCACCCAAATCGGGTGTGCTAACCTTATTCTGACTCCGTTTAATGTGGTCCTTACAAATCTCTGTAAGTGTGATCAGTGATTGATCTGACCTCTTTCTTTTTGTTTAAGAACTACTTTATTGCCTCTTGTCAGCAAGGTCACAGAGGAGCACCTCAACTCCACCCTAAACCCCGACCCCCCCTCCCTCTGAACCAACGTCAACTCTGCAGCCAACGAACTACACAGGTGGATCACCAACTGTGTGGACAAGCTCAGCCCCCTCCGTAACTCCAACAGACAGCACCCCATGAAAGCCACCTGGTTCACCACTGACCTCCGTGAATCCAGATGCACCCGAAGACGTCTCGCGAAAGTATGGAGAAACACCAAAACCCCAGAAGCTCCGACCACCTACAAGAATGCCATGACAGAATACCACCAACGCATCAGATCCACCAAAGGGACCTTCATCCAGAACAAAATCCTCACCAACTCCAGACACTCTCAGGAACTCTTCAGCACCATTCATGATTTCACCCCCCCACCACCACCACGAACACGAAGAGCATTCACTCAGTAGCCCCCATGACCCTTTCCTGCTGCATCTCTTCCACAGAGATGCCAACTCCATAGTACCCGGGCTACAACGCACCATCAACGCCACCTTCGCATCTGGCACTTTCCATGAGGACTGGAAACGTGTAGAAGTCAAGCCCCTCCTCAAGAAGCCCGCTGCAGATTCTATGGACCTTAAAAACTACAGACCCATCTCTCTCCTCCCCTTCGCGGCCAAAGTCACAGAGAAGATCGTCATCACTCAGCTCACGAACTTCATCGAAGCAAACTCCATCCTCCACTCTTCTCAATCCAGATTCCGCAGCAACCACAAACGAGACCGTCCTCTTTGTCGCCACAGACGACATCCGCACCCTCCTCGACCAGTGGCTCACAGCAGCCCTTATCCTACTAGACCTCTGCAGCCTTACACCGTCTCCCACCGCACTCTCACCGCCAGACTCCACAGCACCAGCATACTGGAAATTGCCCTTGACTGGATCCGCTCTTTCCTCACCGGCCAAACTCAAAGAATCAGACTCCCGCCTTTCCTCTCCGAACCAACAGAGATTAACTGCAGAGTACCCCTATGATCATCGCTCAGCCCCATGCTCTTCAACATCTACTTGGCCCCCATCGCCTCCATTGTCAGACAGCATGGACTCAGCGTAGTATCCTACACCGATGATACCCAGCTCATCCTCCCCCTCATGAAGTAACATGACACCACCAGACTCCGCTACAGGAGGGAATGAAAGACGTCGCATCCTGCATGAGCATCAGCTGTCTGAAGCTCAACTTGGAGAAGACAGAAGTCCTCGAAAGACGTCGCATCCTGCATGAGTATCAGCTGTCTGAAGCTCAACTCTGAGAAGACAGAAGTCCTCGTCCTTGGACTACCCTCTAGCATGGGACAACACCTGGTGGCCCACTGCCCTCGGCAGCCCTCCCCACTCCCACGGCCCACGCCCGGTACCTCGGCATCATACTCGACTCCTCTCTCACCATGACCCGACGGATCAACACCATCTCCTCCACGTGCTTCAACACTCTCCGCATCCTTCGCAAGACCTTCAAGTGGAACCCACCCCCCCCAAATCCATAAGACCGTCACACTAGCACTCATGACAAGCAGATTGGACTACTGAAACACCCTCTATGCCGGAATCAACAAATCTTTGCTCCGGAAACGTTTTATTGCAGTCTGCTAGCACCGAATAAAGGCTACCTAACCTATTTAAAAATCCTAGGTCACAAGCATGTAAATGTTTCAGAGACATTCAGTCACGGTATTGACTGCACAACTGCTGGTCTCAAACTCCTGTTTTTCCCCACAGTCAAGCAAATCTGCACTTTGGTGTATGTGAGTGTTGTAGTTCAAGTTCAAGTTCAAAAGACCTTTATTCGAATTTCATAAAATTCATAAAAGTACCGCAGTTAAAAACAGCAAATCATCACAATATACATCCATACAAAGGAATTTAGAAAAAGTTTTTTAAAAATACAATACTTTAAAATTCCTAACAGTTCAGCTCCAGTAAGGCTAATTTATAGTTTCAAGGATTTTCCATCATTTTACACACTCTTACAGTCAATCTTAAAAAAGTACTGGTACGAAAAATCAGTTCATCAGAATCCAAGGAAACCAACATTCTATGTGACTCAGTAAGTGTGAGTGGTCTATGTTTCTTAAAATAAGGGGTTAAAAGCCATTTAATATACCTGAGGTAGAATTTACAAAAGAATAATAAGTGCAAATCATCCTGTGGAATGACACCATCACAGGGGCATGGATTAAAATCCATGCTATGTCGATACCCCAGGGGAAAATACAACAAAAATTTTACAGTACCCGCCCTTAAACGAAATAGGAGTGATCTCTCCCAACTAGTCAAGGGTAGGGAAAGATAGAGCGGGAGAGGTTGTCTACACAGTTCATTTCCTAAATATTTGGCGACAGTTGATTTCTGCGATTCTCTTCTTAACCGTTCAGTATTATAAAGTGCATATAGTGCATTTTTAACCTCCGCTTTATCCCTAGGTTCAATAAGCGTAGGGTCAATGAATAGATTACCTCTGTCCACAGCGCTCAATGTTTTAGAGACTTCTGAGAGCCAAGGGATCGCCATTCCGTGGTCACAATTTAAACAATCTTTCATAATGTTTTGGGTAAGTGCGGCAGCGCTATTCCTCCAGACTTTAATCCAGAAGAGTGCCGGTCTGGCTCTAATAAAATCACTTGTATATGAAAGGTTTAGTTCACTATGGCAGATGTAATCAGAGGATGAGATCGGGCGCCCAGTATTTTCCTACAGAAGCGGCTTTCCTCCCGCTGGATACTGTGGCTGCTCACCGACCCCCAAACCTCCGCTCCATATGAAGCAACAGGTGAGCACTGCAATCTAAACATTTTTAAAATGGCTTTAGTGGCACCAATTTTCTTTGGGCGAGGGAGGCTCAAGATAGAATTTGTGGCTTTCGAGAACTTGCTCGTGGTGTGGGCCAAATGCCCACTCCACGAGCCGTTCGCAGCGAAAACCAACCCTAAGTAAGGAAATGTAGAAGCAGATTCAAGATTATCTCTACCTATCTGTATGGTATTGAGCTTCCTTTTGCCGGGACCGCAAGACATAATAAAAGATTTTTTTAAATTAACCCGCAAATCAAAACCCTCCATGAAATGGACGAAGCTATGTACAAGCAGACGAAGGGCATTTGGTGTGCGGGCTATAAGCACCGCATCGTCTGCGTATAGAAGCACTGGTAAAGGTTTCCCTAGGATTGATGGAACATCCGTGGTGACTTTTTTTCAAGCAGTTTGATAGGCCATTTATATAAATGATGAACAACAGGGGTGCTAAAACGCACCCCTGTCTTACCCCCTGCCTATATCAATGGCTCCTGAGACTTCACCACCCATCCCAACTCTGACCCGTGCTTTCAGGTCGGTATGGAGATAGGCTAGAAATCTAACAAGGGTGTCATCTAGGCCATTTTGTGATAGGATTGTCCAGAGTTTGGATCTATTCACAAGATCGAAAGCGGATGAAAGATCCATAAAAGCAAGATAGGTGGGGGATGATCGAGCAATGCTGTACTTATCAATTATTAATTTCAGATTTAAGCATTGCTCCACTGTTCCCACCCCACTCCGAAATCCCATCTGACGTGGATCCAAAAAGTCTGTGTCTATAGTCCATTCAAGTACTCTATTGTAAATTATACGTCCCAAAATTTTTAAGGTGTTGTCCAAAAGGGAGATTGGGCGATAATTGGCTGGTTCTGTCCTATCTCCCTTTTTAAAAATTGGGACGATAATACTGGTTGCCCATGTGGCCGGTATAGCCGCTGTTGGCAAACTATTAAAAACATTGAGGAGAATTGGCGCCCACAGATTAGCATTATATTTAATAATGTCTATGGGCAGACCGTCGGGTCCAGGCGCCTTATTTCCCAGGCTCTCTTTTATAGCTATCTCAACTTCGTGGGCTTCGATCTGTAGACCGCCCAATTGTCCTGAGTTTAAGATAGGCGGCTCCTCTATTGGAGCTATATAGATTTTGGAGAAGTGGGTCTCCCATACACTGCTGGTTATATTGCAGCTGATGGCAGTAAGCTTCTTACCCATTTCTCTTGTTTTCCTAACAGCGGCCCAAAAAGGACCGCTGCCACCCAGATTTGCGCTGATCACCAGCGATTCCCACTGTTCAGAGAGTAGCATTGCCTTTCTATCTGCTATTTTTGCTTTATAATATTTCCTGGCTAACTGGACGGTTACTTTACACCTGGGTTTAGCATTGAGTGCCTTCCTCAATTCCCTGTTCGCAGAAGAGCAGGCTGAGTCGAACCACCTTGGATCATTACCTTCCTTAGGTAATGGAACTGACAAAAGAGTTTTTATGGTAGAACACAGCGCTTCGAAATCAGCGATTATGGTATCATGATTACCACTCGTGGACAGGCAGGACTCAATCAAATGCGGGTATAAAGCTTGAACACTGTCTAAAATTGCCCCACAGTCAACTCCCCTCCATTTTAGCCGTAGGCCGTCAATTGAGGGTGTAATGTCCCTTGCACCATTCAAATTCATAAAAACAGGACTAGGTGCGAGATTCAAAGTAACTATTAATGGATTGTGATCACTAAAAGATGTCACCAAGGATATGCCCAGGAGTGTTGTGAGTAAGTCCACTAAACTGTGTAACACCCACGGGCTATCAATTCTCAGTTGGAATGTGGCAGGCCTGCAATCTAGGCTTTCAGATCCTGTATGGGCGGAGATAATTGATGGCATGGATATTTTAATGTTCCAAGAGACATGGGCTGTTGGGAATCTATATATAGAAGGTTACCACTGCTTTAGTTTAACATCATCCAAACCTAGTTTTGGTAGAGCAGTGGGAGGTTTGTTTATTGGGATTAAGATTTTGATTGGTGGCTCAGTTAGAGATTTATCTAGCGATAATCCTAATATTCAAATCCTTGAATTTATCTAGCGATAATCCTAATATTCAAATCCTTGAATTTAAGCTAAAGTCAAAGACCAGAATGTATTTAATTAATTTTTATAACAATGATTTTTACCATGTACCGAACAAGAACTTTTTGGCACTGTCAAATGGCTCTAAGTAATTTGGAATGTACTTTACTATCAAACACAGAGTCAGGATTTCTAATTGGGGTGATTTTAATGCTAAACTAACAACGAGATATGGGGTTGAGGATGGGACTTTTCTGGACCAAGCGGAACGCAGGGGCATTGAATTAGCTAAAATAATAACTGAATTTGCTCTTGATGACGCCATGTGTTCAGGTTACAGCCCAAGTTCCCCCCATACCCCCTCGTTTACCAGTGGGGATAGGAGCTCCACCATTGATTACATATTCATGTCTCCCCACCTAATAGACTGTATAGTAAAGACCACAGTGACTGTGTCATCAGGACCAAAAGAGCCCTGGGGAACACTGGTTTCTCTATGAGAAAAATGGAATAAAATAGTGTATTATATTTACAGTGATAGCCAATCAAAGTTAAAACCGGCGCACAAGAGTGCCACAACGAAGACTAAATAGAACATAAATGTATTCACCATGGAAGGTTGGGCTGAAAGCTCACAACTGGAACGGGAGAACGGGGAGCGTCACTTAATCCAAATGAAATTGCCAGGATCGATATATATCAGATCAATTAAATTCTCTAGCGAGGAAACACTTTCAGATTATGTCAGAATGATCATCAAATTGCTAAAAGGAGAAATGGAGAACATATCAATATAATGCTCCTTTAATTCATTTCTGAGACAGTGAAGAAAACGAGCTGACGCATTTGTGAACCATTACATAAATTAATTCACCTATGGCTCAGATAGTACCCGAACTGTACTAAGTAGACGCATTCTTGAACTATTATATAAATTGGTAACCAAATGGGTGGTAATTACTCTTACAGCAGGATTTTGTCTCTACAGAGGAAACTAATAAAACAAGTGGGTCCAGGACCGACTCACACCATACTGTAGACTTTCATGCTAGTCCCAATACAGTCTTGACACACCAGGTCGGCAACATGCTAATGACAAAATCACAGTCCTAAGGGTGCTTGTTACATCGGGGATGCATACCAGAAAGGTCAATAATGGCGCGTCGTCGCTGTGTTTGAAACAATCCAGAATTCGCTCTTCTTTACAGACGCTTGTCATAACATCACAGTTCTATGCCAATAAAGAACAGATAATTAATTCAGGGACACATGTATGGATATCATCAATACCCAGTTTTCTGTCGTCGATACATACCTATTAGCGTTGACCACAGTCATCACTTAATGTCGGCGGAGGTATTCATTTTCAAACAGAGCGCACTCACTCTAAAGAACCGAAAATTGCGACAGTGAGGGAAATGCTCCACACAGCATATAATATAATTACACTAGCCCGCCGCAACACTTTACAGAAAGGTGAGAGATTCTGACCTTCAAAAACGGCAAACTGTTGTAAAACATCCAACTCCTTCAGTCACCCGATTCCGTTCCAAAACAACCAGCCGGCATACATTTACTCATACGGCGACGTACGCGCTGACGTCAAGGTGATAGGGAAGGAGGACGGACTCCGGATAAAAACGGAAATGTGGATTAAGCGTTCGTTGTCATGACAATCGAACCGACTGTTAACTGCGGGGCAGTTTCTGCGTATTCACAGGAATTGTTCCCAAAAAGATGATTACCTCAAAGAATCACAGGAACTGTCCAATCGCCTTTTAGATCGAGGCTATCCTGCGAGACTGATTAAAAGAGCTCGCAAGAGGGCTTGGTACAATCCCAGAGAGGTGCTTCTTCAACCGGAGAACAGCAATAAGGAAAACCTCGGACGTCTAATTTGTGTAACCACATTCTCTACCCGGAGTAATGATATTAAAAAGGTCATTAACAAGCATTGGACCTTAGTGTCTGACGATATTGAGCAGAATGCCCTCCCTTTACATTCATTCAGAAGAGCCAAAAATATCAGAGACTTAGTGGTTAGATCCTTTCTTGATTGTCCAAAACCACCCACAATCGCATCTATGTGGAACCTGGCTCCCATCATTGGACACACTAGATGTGGCTCTTGTGTTGCTTGCCCCACTGCTATTCAAACTAAGGAATTTACACACAGGTCAGAATTATGCATTGAAATCGCATACCTACTGTAGATGTAATTTATGTGACCCGATGTCCTTGTGATCAGATATATGTGGGACAAACACAGCAAAAAGTGAAGGTCAGAATATTGCAACATGGGAGTAGAATCAGATGTAATGTTCTGGGTGCTCCTCTGGTAGACCATAGCAAGAGACAAGGACATACCCCCGAAGTTTTGAAATGGCTGGTTTGGGAAAAGGTGACCTTGGGCCCTAGAGGGGGGATATATCCACAATCCTCAATACACGAGAATCTAAATGGATGGCTATCCTGGATTCTATCAATAATGGACTCAATGAGGCAGAGAGTATCCATGCCCAGTTAGCAAGATTAGGTCGTTAAACTCCTTGATTTGAATCATCGGCGCTCAGCAATTCATGTTCCCAAACTGTATTTTTTCACCCTCCTGTGCGAGAGGTGCACGTAAATAGGGCAGTTTTTAATAATGGATGCTACTTGACATGTCAAATCATGTACACCCCTCTGCGTAGGAGGTGCATGATGTTCTAGATCCGTAGACTTATACAGTCGCCTACACCCCTCTGCGTAGGAGGTGCATGATGCCTCTATGGTCAAGGAATTTTGCATGAAATAACTTGCATACTATCTTATTTGATGACCACTATATGATTCTAAAGGGACGTTATGATAAGATACCAATATCCACTTAGAATATTTATGACATGGTTCATCAAGAAGTTAGAGCCGGCCCTCCTGGTCACTGCATGTGTGATTTGGACCTGACCACTCCGTTAACAGTTAAATTATACTATTGAATACACACTTTGCTATTTGAAATAGAAGACCGTCATCACCACTTTGTCAAATTATCGTCGCCAAACATGTAATGGATTCAGGCAATAACACTCTCACCGCCATGCTGTTATGGGTTTGAAGTAATCTTGACACATTCGATCTAAATGATTAATCGATAACTATGCAGATATTCCATGTTCTGATGTAAGAACAATAACGGCCTCCGTAGACTTCTAGCTTGTTGTCAAATGACCCCGCAGTTAACAGTCGGTTCGATTGTCATGACAACGAACGCTTAATCCACATTTCCGTTTTTTTCCGGAGTCGGTCCTCCTTCCCTATCACCCTGACGTCAGTGCGTACGTCGCCGTACGAGTAAATGTATGCCGGCTGGTTGTTTTGGACGGGGATCGGGTGACCGAAGGAGTAGGATGTTTTACAACAGTTTGCCGTTTTTGAAGGTCAGAATCTCTCACCTTTCTGTAAAGTGTTGCGGCGGGCTAGTGTAATTATATTATATGCTGTGTGGAGCATTTCCCTTACTGTCGTCATTTTCAGTTCTTTAGAGTGAGTGCGCTCTGTTTGAAAATGAATACCTCCGCTGACATTAAGTGATGGCTGTGGTCAACGCTAATAGGTATGTATCGGCGACAGAAAACTGGGTATTGATGATATCCATACATGTGTCCCTGAATTAATTATCTGTTCTTTATTGGCATGGAACTGTGATGTTATGACAAGCGTCTGTAAAGAAAAGCGAATTCTGGATTGTTTCAAACACAGCGACGACGCGCCATTATTGACCTTTCTGGTATGCATCCCCGATGTAACAAGCACCCTTAGGACTGTGATTTTGTCATTAGCATGTTGCCGACCTGGTGTGTCAAGACTGTATTGGGACTAGCATGATCGTCTACAGTATGGTGTGAGTCGGTCCTGGACCCACTTGTTTTATTAGTTTCCTCTGTAGAGACAAAATCCTGCTGTAAGAGTAATTACCACCCATTTGGTTACCAATTTATATAATAGTTCAATAATGCGTCTACTTAGTACAGTTCGGGTACTATCTGAGCCATAGGTGAATTAATTTATGTAATGGTTCACAAATGCGTCAGCTCGTTTTCTTCACTGTCTCAGTAATGAATTAAAGGAGCATTATATTGATATGTTCTCCATTTCTCCTTTTAGGAATTTGATGATCATTCTGACATCATCTGAAAGTGTTTCCTCGCTAGAGAATTTAATTGATCTGATATATATCGATCCTGGCAATTTCATTTGGATTAAGTGACGCTCCCCGTTCTCCCGTTCCACTTGTGAGCTTTCAGCCCAACCTTCCAATGCTGAATACATTTATGTTCTATTTAGTCTTAGTTGTGGCGCTCTTGTGCGCCGGTTTTAACTTTGATTGGCTATCACTGTAAATATAATACACTATTTTATTCAATTTTTCTCATAGAGAAACCAGTGTTCCCCAGGGCTCTTTTGGTCCTGATGAAGACCCCACTCTAAGGTGTGACGTATACCTACCAGTATCAATTTGGGGTCGAAACGTCGACAGCTATTACCATTCACCAGTCGATGCAACCACCATCTCCAATTATTAAATAGTAGCATCGCTATCATGGTTTCCTTTCGAATTTGAGTATTAATAACTCATCTACTGTGCTGACTCAGAGACTTGAAGCCAGGTTTATTGATTGCTGCATAATCATACATTGATATTAATGTCACAATGACCTACCTTTCACATCCTTTTCCCACACAAACACCGTCCCTCACCCTCCCTTTCCCTGGGGCACTGCAACAATTTTGTTATGAATTTGTCATAAGAAATGTGAAACAAGCACATTGTGAATAAACAACAGTGTGCTGAATCATTAGTTTGTGATTTCTTAATATTGTGTGTTTTAAAGCGGTTTTTGTTTGTGTACTTGAGATACTTTCTCACTGGGACCCCCTATTCGGTATCATACAGCACCCTGGTCCCTAGTGACTTCATTGGGTAAACCCCCCCCCCCCTATATAATATGAACGGGCTTACTAGCCAGCTTTCCTCAAATGACTAGAGCCCTGTTACTTGCGTTACTGTCTCTGCGTGTCAAGCGTAGCACTTTGCAAACTCCAGTGCTAGCCGATTTTGGATCAGGAGGACATGTGAGGCCACACAACTGCCACTGTTCCTCTGGAAGAGAGGTCATCTTTGTCCACATCTGCCGCTATGGCCATGAACTTGTCGTTCTTGAAGCAAAAGAGACCATCCGCTTATGATTTGCTTATTCCTTGAATGTGTCTTGCCCTGATCTCCAGGTTGTGCTGCAGACTCACCACAGCTCTCAACAGATTCAGCACTTGTGGGAACCTGGCTACTCTTCTGTTGATGGCCTGGATTCCATCCCCTTATTGTCAGACCATAGCGTTATCTTTTTGTTTCTCAGCTAATCCTAATTAAAAAAAAGGGGTAACCCTGTGTCCCTCAGAACCTGGGTAATTAATGGTTAAACAAAAAGGTGGTTCTGTTGGGTATGACAAATCACTTTTAAGCTGCTATTAATGCAATCAATGATAAACGCTCTCCAATAAACACAGTATTTAAGAACAAATTGCTTAAATAAAAAAGTGGTGAGATCAAGTGATTATACTATGTATTTTATATCAGAATTACTTCATTCGATGATAACATACAATGCATGGCAAGACTGTCAGACAGGTTTCATTTTTGGTGGCCTTGACCACCTGCTGGCGTGAAAAGGGGTGAGGGCGGCTGCAGGGCTCCCACCAGTTTGTAGTCCAATTCCCAGCCCATAGATGTTTTTGCTCTTTTTCTCTTCGGCCAGGTTAATGTTCCAACCCCTTCGAATCCCCTCTTTGCGGGCTTAGAAGATCAATCACTATTAGATTTAAAAAAGCAGTTGATCAAAGGATTTTCACTTAGTCATTCACAATAAATTAGATCAATTAATTTTTTTAAAACAGTTTTTACTCTCCTGTTCTTTGAAACAGCAAGATAAACTTTGTTCTTTTACGAATAGTATTGCTGGAATACATTGATCACCATATCTTAAGGGCAGATTGCATATTTGACATTTATGTCAATGTTTATGTAGTATAAGCACTGTGAATTTATGTTTACCTTTGTTTTATTGATTTTTAGGCATATGAGAAAATACATTGCATACATTGGGCATTCCCGTACCTCATTTTCAGGCTATCCTCCCTCCCTCCAGTCTGCTCGAACGAATGTGAGCATGTAGGAGCACCGGAAAGTCCCTGTGGTGCGATCAAGGGGGCAGTCTCTGTCGAAGCAGGGTACGGGACGGGCCCCCTCAAGCATTTCAGAAAATCTAACTACCCCAAAACACTCCCTGAATTCATTCCATGCCTAAGATATACCATTATTTGTGTAACCAACCAGTGTGTGTAGGTTGGGGTCTGGTTGCCCCATAGGAATAGGATGTGTTGGACAGCCGCCCCTAGCGCTAGGCCCATCTGTTTCCCCCGATCGATTTCAAAGGGTATGCGATTGGGTTTGGGAGCCCCAAGATTGTGTATGCAGGGAAGCGTGGGATTTCGGTCTCGAATTGTCTGTCATGTCATCTAGGATGGCGGCCCAGTACCCCGTCAGTTTTTTGCAGTCCCAAAGTAAGTTGGTCAGTGTGCCCTCTTCGACACAGCCTCGCTGACATGTCGGACTACAGTCTAGGTTCCCTTTATTTAGTCTGGCCGGGGTCAGGTACCAGCATGTGGTCTCCTTGACCACAGATTCCCTACTGGCCACGTTACGCATGCGAGCACGCACCCCTGCCCAGACGAACTGTTGCAATGCTCATTGTATTTTGTTGAGTATCCCCGGTGGGGGACAGGCCGGTTGGGTCTGGAACACGTATAGTGCTTTGGGTAAGATGGACATTTGTATGGCAGCAATACGGCCAAGTAGTGACAGTGGGTGTTTTTGCCATTGCCGGAGGTCCTAAGAGATTTGGGAGAGGAGTTTGGAGTAATAACGTGTGACTGTTTTGCGCAATAGAAGGAGCTAAGTCCAGTCCCAGATTGGGAACTGTATCCCAAGTCTGGAGTCCTCGCCCTGGTAAGTCCTCACATCGGCCTAGGCGCAGGACCATGGACTTTCCCACGTTTATCCGAAAACCGGAGACCTGGCCAAAGGAGGTTAGTTCGCTGAGAAATAATGGCATGGATTGCTCAGGGTTTTCCAAGGTCGCCAAGATGTAATCGGCGTACAAGCTCACAGAGTGCCTCTCTCCTCCTAATGGGGTGCCCAAGATATCAGGATTGTCTCTAATCCTTTGGGCTAGAGGCTTCACGGAGAGGGCGAAGAGCAGGGGTGGGAGTGGGCACCACTGTCTCGTGCACCTCTGGATCTCGAAAGGCCACAAGGTTATCTCATTGACTGTGATTGTTGCCTTGGGCCTATCGTAGCAACTCACCACCCATGCCTTAAACCGGTCACCGATGCCAAAATGAGCTAACGTTTTGTCTAGGAAGCCCCTGTCCACTCTGTCGAAGGCTTTTTTGGCATCGACCGACAACAGAAGAGCATCCGTCTTTGTGTGATGGGCTTTGTCAATAAGGTGCAGTATGCGTTTTGTATTATCGCTACTCTGGCGGTTGTGAATGAAGCTAGACTGGCCCGGTTCGATGATACCGGGCCTGCGTGGGCCCAATCTGGCCGCTTGGACCCCTGTAAACAGCTTCAGATCCAGATTAAGTAGGGAAATCGGGCGGTATGAGCCACATTGGGTCGTGTCCTTCCTGGATTTAGGGATGACCACTATGTCGGCGGCTAATATATCAGGGGGATTGTTCTGGGTCCTCTAAAGAAGTTAAAAAGCCGCGTCCGGATCAGGGCGAGAAGTAGGCAGAAGGACTTGTAGAACCCAGCTGAACAGCCATCGGGTCCCGGTGATTTCAGAGGCTTGAGGCGAGAAATCGCCCCTATCCCCTCTCCGATCCCGATAGGCGGATCTAGGGCTTCCGCCCCCACAGCGTTCAGTGCTGTGGGGGCTCTGTAGGTAGATGTCCCCATCTGAATTTAGTTGTGGGTCTTTACCATACAATGCGGAGTAGAAGTTCTGAAGAGCTGAGATTTTTGAGCGTTGGGTGCGGGCCCTGAATTTACTTGCTAAGAGATGCCCTGTTTTGTCTCCCCCGATATAGTAGGAGTGTTTGAGCCGGAGGGCCGCATATTCGGTTCTGTCCAAGTCCAGTCCCGCCAGTTGCACCCTTGCTGCTTTCAGTTGGCGCCACACCCTGGGGGTGCCTGTCTGACTGTGTACCCTTTCTAATTTTAACACTTGTGGCATGAGAAGTTCCCTTTTTTCGCTACACTCTCTGGATTCAGCAGCAGAAATGGCTATCAGTTCGCCCCTCACAACAGCCTAGAGGGCCCCTCACAGTGCAACAAGGGGAGTATCCGGAGAGTTGTTCGTCGCTAAGCAGTCAGTAATGCTTTTGTGGATTTGCTGAAGCACTCTGCACTACAGAGCAAGTCCTCCCCAAGTCGCCACGTCCCATTCTGTCCGTAAGTCAGGGGCATGTTGAGGGTCACTGTCACTGCACCGTGGTCTGAGAGCACTACAGGTGTAATGTTCACTGTGTCTACTAGCGCGCTCAGTTCCATGGAGCCTATGAGGTGGTCTAGCTAGGCGTATGTATGGTGTGCATTAGAGTAGAAGGAAAATTGTGAGGACTGAGGGTGAGCCACCCGCCACATGTCTACCAGCCCCCTCTCTCTCAACCACTCCTTCCCTGTTTTGGACAGTGCGCCCGCGTTTGGCCGTAGCGTGTGCCCGGCCTGTCTTTCTCTGCATCCATAACCATGTTAAAGTCCCCTGCAACCACTAGTCTTCTATCTTGTGAATGTAGGACTTCCTATAGGGCTGTCGTAAAGGAATTTCTCTTGTCTTGAGTTGGGGGCGTAGAGGGAACCCACCACCAGGGGAGTACCCCCCACCCATAGTTTGTAGGCCAGTAAACGGCCCTTTACTTCTACCACCTTGTCGCCCACTGAACCCTGGAATTTCCTGGCAATCAGTATGGCTACCCCAGCTTTCTTATCCGGTGTGGAGGAGTAGAACCGTTGGGGGAAAGCTCGGGACCTCATCCAATGCCAATCTTTTGGGGAGGAGATGGGTCTCCTGCAATAGACACATCTCTGCCCCCAAATTCTCTAGGTAGGATAGGATGGCTCTCTTTTTAATGGAGTTGTTTAGCCATTTCACATTAAGGGTGACTATCTGGAGTGTAGGTCGCGACATGAGGCAGTCGTGGATCTAACCTGCTTTGTCTGCTTGGGCTTGGTCACTATTAACATGTGTATGTCCCCCATCTCCCTTACATAGTGTGTCTCTGTTCCGGACCCTTGCTTGGTCCCAGTCAGCACACCGGTACCTCCCCCCTCCCCCCCAACCGAAAAACCCAAACCCCAAAAAGAGTCTAGTGCCCGTCACTCGAAAGCGCGGGCATTTGGAAAACGAGTTAGTCTGGAGAATATGTCCTCCCCCCCCCCCCCCCCCCGTCCCCCGGGTCGGGACAGATACAAAACATGGGTACCCCCAAAGAGAGTCATGGGCAATCAGTGGGTGCTGTGTCCTTCAGGACGGTATTCCGGACTGCTTGTCTCTCCTGCGACATTGTGTCCCGATCCGGTCTTGGCCTCAGAGTGGGCGATCTCCTCCGTCCCACATTCTGCCATTTTGCGCATTGGGGGTTTCCGCTCTGGAGTGTGCACCTCGTCTGCTGGGTCTCGGCTTTCTAGGCTGAGGATCTTGCAGGTTTCCTGGAGGGAGCGCAGCAGATATAGCTTGCCATTCCACTTGAAAATCCATCGGAAGGGGTGGCCCTACGAGTAGGCCACTCCGTGCTCTCTCAGATGTCCAGTCCCTCCTTTTTTGCAAGGATATTGTGGCCAGTTCTTGAAAGAGGGCGATAGATTGGCCCTGATATGAGATTGGCTGTTTGGCCCTGGCCTCTCGTAGGATGCGTTCCTTGAGGGTGTAGTCGGGTAGGAAGGCTTAAATGTCCAGAGGGGGGCAGTAGCCCGCCGTCTCAGACCCACCCGATGAGCTCGATCTATGCAGATGTCGGAGTCTTGATGTCTCGAAAAAGCTCTTGCAGGTATTTTGTAATGTCAGGCCCCTCTGCGTCTGTGGGTACCCCCCTCTCGCGAATGTTACTCCACCTCGAGCGGTTTTCGAGGTCTTCGGTGTCGCTTGCAGGTCGATTTGTTGCTCCCATCTCTTGCTGGAGATGCTCCACTTTCTCGTCTCTGGCCTGGTCGCGGTCTGCTAGGGCCCCTACTCTTTTCCCGATTTCGTCCACATCGCGGCGTATCTCTTTTTTTTCCCCAGCGACCTCACTTTTAAGTGCTTGGAAGTCGTCTCACAAGGTATTGAAGAGTGTATCCCGAGAAGAGCGAGTGATCGGGATATCCTTGTCCTCTGGATCTGCTTGCAAGGTCGAAGCCTGAGGCGAACGGCCCGCCTTCTCCGTTGATAGGGGACCTTTGGAGAGCAGATATTTCAGAGTCCTCTCTTTTCTCCATCTCGTCGAGGACATGGCGTTGGTCTGGGGCCGCGATGGGGAAGCAAGGCCCTCCCCTGTGGACGGCGCCGTCTGTCTTGAGTGGTCTCCGATTATGTGCGTCTATGAGGTGCCATCTTGCAGCGGGGAAGTCTGAGTGGTCGATGGTGTCCCCGTGTGGCACCCCTCACGCCGGTCCAACGGGCCCCGTGGAATGGACTCTGCAATTCTGCTGAAGTGGTCTTCCTCTCGCCGCTCAGTTCGCAGCTTGAGCCGAGCTTCCCCAGTGTTCGTTCCTTTCTTCAGGTGCAAGTCGGTACAGGCTCAGAGCGGGTCCGGATGATGAGCGAGTGGGGCCCAGCACAGGCAAATAGAGGCCACAACCCATCACTGCAGCGGCCAACCTCTCGCTTGGGCTCTATCTCGCCGCTCCTCAGGGCGGGAAGCGGCTTGTGGGTTCCAAGGTGGTGATCGAAGTGGCGGTTCTATGCCACAGCTCAGGGGCCAGCACAGTCAATGACGGCGCCGGGCACTGATCCCCTTGTGTAGTGATTCGGCTGGGGGCACACTGGGCCATGCCGAGATGTGGGCCACCGACCTGTGCCCCTCGCGCAGCTGTGCGGCTGATGCCCCCCCCCCCCTCAGGCCGCTCGTGATGGAGTCACTGTGGGCTGGACAGCAGTCTCTGGAAGGCTCACGGCCCAGGGGGTCGCAGGTGTCGTAGCCTCCCACTGCGGTACCGCTTGCTGAACGGATCCCCAAACTGGGCAGGCACCACCGCGGAGCACCCACCTCTTATCAGCTGTCAGTTGGGCTGGAGCGGGTGACAGGAGCAGGATCCCCGCAGCTCACCCGCCGACTGTGGCCTCCCGTCATGGCAGCCTCGCCAGGCGACTCCCCGGGCCGACTCCACGCCGCGGTTCTATAGGCCCGTCACTCCCGGAGCCTCTCCGGTCTCAGAGGCTTTGGTCACGAGGCCTCTCTCACCGCGCTCGGTGGCCGACCAACAGCTCTGCTCCAAGCGTCTGCCCGATCACTTCCGTTGCTGGGTAGAGTTGACGTGTGCGGGGCAAGGCTCTCTTTGGGCTAGGCGCTCTCCAAGTCGATCACAGCTAGTTGGAGCGGTGGGCCTCTGCGTTGGCAGCCGCCTTTTTGCCTTAAGGGTGCTTCGCCTACACAGTCCGGCTATCTCCTGAAATCTTGCCCTCCGGAGCTCGGAAAGTGTCTCTAGGGGCTGCTCCGAGATGGGAGGTCTCTGCACTGTTGAGGATGGTGGCGTTCACTGGGGTATAAGCGCTACTTGGCCCGGGTTAACTGGCTGGGAGCGGAGAGCCGCTGGGAATTGCGACTCACCAGTGCACCATCTTGGCCACGCCCCCTCTTAGCACTGTGAATTTAAATGCATCCATAAGTGTTTCAGAGACGGTGTAGACATTCAGTTAGCTTGCTGCTGTTGTATTCTAAAAATGTTGTTAGTCTGCGACTGCTTCACAGTTTTGTCCCTGACAGTCTTCACAGTTTGTGTGAGCCCTCAGGTCTAGTGTGCCACACCTACAGTGCATGGTAGTGGAAGAGTTCTTGCATCTCAGGCACACACATACTCCAGCAGTAACTTAAAGAGCTGCACAAGCTCAAAGCCTTTCACTGTTTTAGCATCCCTGAGGGGGTGCTAATCCACCGCAACAGGTCTCACAGTCTTCCCACACTCTCAGTGCATTATTTAGCCGTGGAGACACCGCTTTCCATCAGTCTGCAGAGTGCTCTGGTGGCACAGCCTTTTACAAATCCGTAGCAGCCTACTCCTGCTGTTGCACATGCAGTACTTAATGTTCTGTACAGTAAGGGATGGTCGCAGTAAACAGTATTTTAGCAAGAGAATATAATGAACAAGTACTCACAATACGTAAAAAACAATGCATACAATAAATGACTGAACAGTGTTATTTAATCACACTATCGTTTTTTCAAATATATGAATAACATATTTGAATACATACACATTGTGGCCAAGAAGATAAGAAGGGGAGTATTGGGAAAATTGGGTGATTTACATGAGGATGAAGTGTCATGGACAGGCAAGGAAATTGGTGCAAATAACCGATTCACATTTGGCATCAAAATTGGGCTTGTTATTTCTCCACTACTACACAAGGGTTTACATAAATGGTAATAGCCAAGCTACATAGCAAAACATAGTAGAAAAATCTCTGTTGTTTATAGGCTGGCTTGAAGAGAAGTGTCGACGTTTCGACCCCAAAGACTTCTAGGTTAGTAGCCACCTTACATAGGGGTCTTCCTCAGGACTGTGATAGGGGAGTGGGCACCTAGGATTCAAGTGAAATATTATTAAAGGTTAATGCCTCAAAAGAGACAATAAAACACACTCAAGAGGCCATTGGCCCTCGAATTTACCGTATAAAGCCCTACACGGACGACTAAATCATGCATAGATCAGGCACGTAGGCTCCGAAGCACAGAGAGCGGGGCAACTGCACCTGCAAGAGTAAGGTGTGTTTTAACATATTTGCCCATTCAAATAATGACATAGGGGCAAAGGTTCAAGAGCGACCAAGTAGTACCAGCAGTAGTGAAAGCTAAACACTTACGCTCATCGGATATATTCCGACATGTCCCATCAAAACTATTTGGAGTAGACCAGCCGTAGTCATCCGCTTGGACCACAGAATACATATCTAGGAACCGGAAAGGAAAATTACAAATAAAAACCAAATGTTCGGGCGAGGACCTCGTAAAATCTATACTAAATTATAAAATGGACCACCACTACCCATCACATCCATATCCAACATAAAAATTACCTGCTCTTGCTCCCAAAACTGTATCCCACGAGGGCACTGAATCTGGGGAGATAGGAAGGGGCACGGGGATATAAGTTGTAGCCCTCTATCGCATTGAGAAAGACGTAAACCAGAACAGGCTAAAATTTAAAAACTCACCGCTGCTCGGTGGTCTGGACTGTATCAGGGAGAAATTGGGCCAGGCGAAGCGGAATCTGAGGTCAAAAAGGGCACGCATTAGGACGTTTTAAAGGTGCCACAAAGACAAAGTCAGAAGGATTGGGGAGCGCATCGCTCATGGGTGCTTACCGCTAAGCGCTGGCTGCTGTCAGGATCAAGACGAGGGAAATGAGCCGGCCTCCCGGCTTCTCTTAAATCAACGTATGCGTCCCTAGCATCACGATTCTCACGTCCCGGTAACAGACGCTGGATGCTGAGCATACAGCATCACAGCGATGCCGTCCTTAGCATAGAAAGGGACTGTAGACTCGAGAAGGTTCAAAACCTAATCCTGGCTCATGAGGTTCTGTAATTCTCGAGTCTGACTCCATTTTGTTCTGTGCCACCATTTTGTGTTGCCCTCACGTAGGCCTGTAAAGGTAACCTGGCGAACGAAGTGGCCTGGCCTTCTTAGTTCATGTATACATTAACTTGGTTTCTTTTTGACTCTGAAATGAACTGTAAGAAACTGACCTCTTCACCTGAAACTGACCTCGCAAAGCCAATTTCCCTGATCGATCTTTATCTGAGATTGCCAATCAATGTTCAGGACATCGTTAACTTTTTAGTTTCCTTGCACGTGCTTTATCTTGTTCAGTATCTGTTACTGTTTCTTTTTTTATGTTTCTTCATTACATGGGTTATGCTTTCAATTATAGGTTTGTCCGGCTTGTGGAAATTTAATTTGGGACATTCCTAATAATTAACTTTTGTGTTGGGATACAGTAAATTGAGTTTTTGCTATGTGATACTTTGTTTGAAAATGTATCTTATTGGCTAGAATTTTGTGCAGTGGGTGTACATTTATAATGTGAATATTGGGTATAAAAGGAGACGTCTCGACACCTTAGTAAAATGAGCAGGCTCCTGAGAATTTACACCGTGATGTATTTCTAGGATCACTGTTACTAGCTACAGCTAATAAACTTGGTCTCTGACGCCATCCAGAAGTATTCCGTGTCTTTGAATACCAAGACAGGTGAACTCGAATATCTTAGGCGTGCCCCTGACGCCGCTGGGTTAAACCCCGGTTCTTCAAGTGGCGCCCAACGTGGGGCGACTTCAGCGGTACTGGTCCAAGCCCGAAGATTGTGAGGAGCCCCGTGAGGAAATTCTGGAGGACGGCCGCCACTTCGTTGACCCCTGCATGTCGACGTGGACCGAAGGTTTTTTCTGCGAGGCTTCCCCTTTCCGACGGCTGCGAAGGACTGCTGCCCTGACTGTCGCCGTTTCTTGGACCCTCTTTTGATGATTTGTAAGGCGAGACGTTAGACGGTCTTCTGGTGGCGTGACAGACATTTCGGTTAAGTATAAGTGGGTCGCTCCCACGACTTTGTTTTGTTTCTTGGTTTTGATTCGGCCATTGCAATAGTCGAAGCAGAGGGGTTCGTATATTTATGAGTGTATCATTTTTGATAACCCCTTGAAGTTTGAAGCAAAACTAGCGAGCTAAAGATGCCTGGTTTTGGCAAAATTAGGAAATGGTTTTGTTGTAGTTGTAACAAGGATTCCCGATTGGAGGACTCATGTCAGATACCTCCGGCTGGAACTCCAACCTATGAGCTCTTTTCAAAGCATGGTGTGGGTCCCATTACCTTTAATGAAGTATGGGTCCGTTATACAAGGAAAGATGGTGTTTTACGATGGCCCCAACATGGTAGTTTTGAATCAGATGTTTTAGATAACCTAGAAGTTGCGCTATTTAAGAAGAAAGCCCGGCCCCGGAATTTTTTACTCTTTCTGCCTTTGGCGTATGGAAGCCAAACAGCGAGAAATTAAGCAAGCTAAGAGAGATAGGAAGGAAAGGAATATGTCGGTAATGCAAGCTGCTAGGCAGTTTGAGGAAGATGAAGAAGATCGTGCGATTGAAGTGTCAGACAACATTGCATGGCCATTGACAAATGTTACCTGGCTTTGCCACCTCCCCTTTCAAATGTGACTGGAGACCCTGAAAAGGACCCTTTGATGTCACATTTACTGAGATTACCACCCCCTTATGTGCAGGGTGCTACTGCACCTCCGTTACCTCCAGTTGTTGCACCCCTTGTTGTCGTTCAACCCCCTGTTGTTGTTCCGCCACCTGTTGCTTCACACGTGGTTCTTCCTTCCGCGGCGCAGCCCCCTCCAGGGCTGCCAGCTTTGTCACCAGCCTTGCCTCAAACTCCTTTGTCTTACACTCCTTTATCTTCGACTTCTCTTATTTCTGTCCCTACGTCTCTCTTGCCTCAAAACACTTTGTCCCCTGTCCTCATGTCAACTTCTTCTTGTTCTGCTCGGCACGGAATGACTGAGACTGCCACTAGTCTTTTGTCTCCTTTCTTTGGGTCACTAAATATGACCCCTGTTTCTGAACGTAAGCGGAGACATAGTCCGCTTCCTGGTCCCAAAGAGCGGGCAGTGTTAGATCTCATTGCTCGTAGATGGGTTTCGAATGCCTCCAAGAACAGTCCACAAGTGGTTATGGATATCTTCCTACAGTGGGAGGCACCAAAACAAAGGTATGTTTTTGATGTCATGTGTACCTTCCTTCGTCAGGAGTGGGAAGATAATGAGTTGGGTTCAATTCCATTGGAATTGATTAATGTTCAGTCTGCATTTGCTAAAGGAACGATAGTGGGTTCCGATGTTGAGGAAGCGGTAGAGACACTACTCACTTTTAGGTCTAGACTTCCACCTCAGTTATTGTTCGAACCTGACCCTTCTGTTAGGAGAAAAGTGAAGCAGTATCCTATGAGAGAGGTCCCCCCTGTATGGAGAGAGGCAGTTGTGGCTGATGCCGCTCATGGTATTGTGGCTGCACCGGCTCATTTTCAGCGAGTGTGGGTGCATGTCCCTTGGAAGAGAGCTGAGGTCCTGGCTCTTATGCAGACCTTGCCTGACCCCCGTAAAAATCCTGCTGGTTATTACAAGGAGTTGTCTCAGACAGTTGATGCATGTGTTATGAATTCAGCTGACATAGATAAGTTGATGGGTAATGTAGTAATGTAGTTCCTCAACCCTGTGGGCGAAGATCTGTCATGAGGATCACGCGCCAGAGTTAGGAGATACATGGGCTAATATTACTGCTGCAGATGGTCGGCAGGTATGAGGTGCCAAACCTGAACCCTTTAGTTGCACAACTACCTGGTAGGATTATTAATTTAATGAAAACTATGATGCCTGAATTGGAACAAGTTAGCAGCACGCAAACAAAAGAAAGATGAGTGTGTCTGATTTCTTCACTAGGTTCGAGGAAACATTCATTGAGCATAGTGGTCAGGACATGAGTACAGAAGGTGGTCAGAGGTTGTTTGTAGGTAAGTTTGTTTTTAATTTACTTCCTGAACTTTCTACTAAGTTAAAAGATTCTGAGAGTTCATGGGCTGTTTCTTCTTCAGCCCAGATATTGGCTACTGCACAATACTATGCGAATAGAGATAAATATGAGAAGGATAAAGTAGAGGAGAAGACTAGAGAATTAAAAACGAAAGTTCTTCTGCAGCAGGCTTATCCGCCTCGCCCTAATCAGCGTCAGTTTCAGCAACCCCCTCAGTTTCAGAAACTGTTGCAGAAGCCTGAGTCTTTTGCTTCGCGACTCCCGCTAGGCCCTAATCAGTGTGCTTATTGTAAAGAGGAAGGTCACTTCAAGAATAGTTGCCCGATCTTGCTATAGCGTGCAAATAGTAAGTCTGGTCTCAGAGGTCGTGGTGGTTACCAACAAGTACCTAGGGGTAGGGGACATGGTACGTTTCCCCAGAATGAACGTTCCTTTTCCCCCTCAGAATTCTATAAATTATTTTGACCAACAGAATGTTCCGACCGTTCAGTCCGCTCAGTACTACACTGATGATTATTATGTTGGAAGTGAGAGTGCTGGTTTTAATGATAGTTAGGACAGCCATGGACAAAGGGAGGGAGTAGTGTCAGTTCCCGTAGACCAGAGTGGACCTTATGTTGAAGTGATTACATCAGGTGTGGCAGAACCTTTTCTTTTGGATACTGGTGCAGCAAAGAGTTCTATCATGCACTCTAAACTCCCTGGCGCACCCTTGTCTGGCTTGACTAATGTTTCGGTAGGATTTTCTGGCGCCCCAGTTCGTAACCCGGTTTCTTGTCCTTTGCCCCTTTCTATTGGTCCTTGTGAATTGGAGGCTCCCCTTATTCTAACGACTGGCTGTGGCGAGAATTTGTTGGGTTTGGACTTATTGAAAAGAGTGCATGCGACATTACATTGTTCTCATTTGGGAGTACATCTTACAGTGGGTAAGAAAGTGATTTCCCCGATGTATCTGTCTAAGGATCACCTTCCACTGGAACTGCGTTCTCTCCCTGATTCACTTTGGACTACAGGTCCTAATGATGTTGGTCTCTTGCAGATTCCACCTTACGTTGTTACCCTTATGTCGAATGCTAAATTACCTCGCATTCCTCAGTACAAAATTTCCAGTGATGGCGAAAGAGCTCATTTAGCGATTATCTATGATTTGGTTGAGAAAGGTGTGGTTGAAGAAACGAGAGGCAATGTGTGTAATAGTCCTGTTCTGCCTGTCCTTAAGCGTACTGACTCTTCTCAGCCACCTGTGTATCGGTTTGTGATTGACCTTCGAGAGGTCAATAAGATTGTTGTGCCACAGTTTCCTGTTGTTCCAGACATTACTGCTTTATTGACTATGATCCCTGCCTCAGCTGCTGGTTTTCTGTTATTGATCTGAAGAACGCTTTCTTCAGTATTCCGATTGCTGAGGAATGTAGGGATATTTTTGGCTTCTCTTTAGGAGGCCGCAGTTTCCGGTTTAAACGCGCTCCTCAAGGTTATTGTGAGAGTCCCTCCATTTATAGTCAGGCTTTGAAAACTCAGCTTGATACTTTTGCATTGCCTTCTGGTGCTACTCTTATCCAGTATGTTGATGATCTGTTGGTTGCTGCTGATGATGAAGAGATTTGTAAAGAAGTTACTTTTTCTTTGTTGCGACACCTGTCTGACCTTCATCATAAAGTGTCACCTTCGAAGTTGCAGTATTGCCGACAAGAAGTGACCTACTTAGGTCATCTCTTGTCGAAGGAGGGAAGACGATTGACCCCAGAGCATATTCAAGCGATTGCCCAAATGAGTGTGCCATGCACACAGAGAGAGGTGCGTGCCTTCTTAGGTATCACCTCGTATTATAGACAGTGGATTCCGAATTTTTCTTAGCTAGCGAAACCTTTGTTGGCACTTACTCTTAAGGACACACCACACCCTCTTCCTTGGTCTGACGAATGTCAGAAGAGTTTTTCTGAATTGCGTGATGCATTGTGTTCTGCTCCGGTGTTGGGTACCCCCGACTATAGTAAACCTTTTACACTTTATGTACACGAGAGAGAAGGTTGTGCGTCGTCAGTGTTGATGCAACAATTTGGAGACAAGCAGCGCCCATGTGCGTATTTTTTAGCCACTTTAGATCCGGTAGCTAGGGCATTGCCTAGTTGTCTAAGAGCTACAGCGGCAGCGGCTGTTTCTATTCGACAGTCTGCTGGTTTGGTATTGGATAATACATTGATTGTGATGGTTCCACATGCAGTGGATAACCTATTGAACAGAACAAAGACTCGACATCTTACCAGTGCACGTTTGTCAGGTTATGAGTTGACGCTTTTGGCTAGTCATGTGCACATCAAGCAGTGCAACACATTTAATCCAGTTACATTGTTGCCAATTTTTGTAGAGACAGATGTTCAGGAACAGCATGACTGTTTTCTCCGGACAGAGGAGGAAACGAAGGGTAGTGTTGATCTGAAAGATACTCCTCTTTCGAATCCTGATGGTACCCTATGGGTAGATGGTTCGTGCTTTAAGCTTCCAAATGGAGAGACGACTGCAGCATATGCTGTCACAACTTTGCACACGATTGTTGAAACAGCACGTATTGCTCAGAATTCAACACAGGCAGCGGAGTTGATAGCATTGACTAGAGCGTGTGTGTTGTCAAAAGGAAAGAGAGTGAATGTTTTTACTGACAGCCAATATGCATTTGGCGTGGCTCACAGTTTTGGTCGTTTGTGGAAAGAGGGGATTTCTTACTTCCCATGGTATGAAAATTCAGCATGGACAATTAGTGAGTGAACTTCTTGAATCACTTACTTTGCCGACCCAAATTGCGATAGTAAAGTGTAGTGCGCATAAGAAGGTTACGGATGATGTGGGTCGAGGGAATGCGTTTGCAGATGAAGTAGCGAGAGAAGCAGCAAAAGATGTGACGAGTCGGATGTATGTTGCAGGTTCTGCCAGATGGGTTGTGAAAGGAGGAATGTGTGAAGATACAATAGAAAGTGTGAAGATGATTCAGGCGGAAGCTACTGAGAAAGAATTGAATATGTGGAGAGAGAGTACGGGAATGTTGGATTCAACAGGCTGTTGGGTTGAGTTGTCAGAGCACCGGCGATGGTTGTTGCCGGATGTATATGTGCTCCCGGTGGTTACTATGGCTCATGGGCTGGCTCACATTAGTTCAAAAGGGATATGTAAGTTGTTGGCTCCGGTATGGCAGAATGGTGGAATTCCTAAGAGTGCTGAGAATTTGGTTAAGCACTGCATGATTTGCTTGATGCATAATCATGGAAAGGGAACCCCAACTCCAGCGGGTCATTGTGCTCCTCCAACGTATCCGTTCGAGGTGCTGCAGATTGACTACATTCATATGGAAAGATGCAATAACTTATGTCCTTGTGGTTGTTTGTGTCTTTTCCAGATGGATAGAGGCCTACCCCCTAAAGGATAATACTGCCTTGTCTACAGCCAAGGTTTTGCTCAAATAATTTTTCCCCAGATATGGCTTGCCGAGGATGGTATGGAGTGATAATGGAAGTGAATTTGTGGGTCAGATTATGAAGAAAGTATGTGCGGGTCTCGGTATTAAACAGAAATTTCACGCTGCAAATCACCCCCAGTCAGCAGGCCTGGTTGAGTGCTATAATGGCACGCTGAAGTTGGCCAAGGTGCAAGCGAGCTCTGGTCTTACATGGCCCGAAGCCTTACCATTGGCACTTTTGTCCACGAGAACAGTACATTCTCGCGTGGGACTTAGTCCATACGAGATTGTTTTCGGACGCCCGGCGAATGTCTGGGGTGTGCCGAGGCCTAAGAAGTACAGTGATATCGAGTACCCTATGTTGGTTAACTACTTACATGATTTGACTGCTAAATTGCGTGTTCTTCACCAACAGGTCCATGACACTTTGCCTTCAGTTTCTGTAGACGCTAGCCACACGATTCAACCTGGCGACTGGATTCTAACCAGGAATTTCCAGAGGTCAAAGAACTTGGAACCGAGATGGACTGGTCCATACCAAGTCCTGTTATCAACTCGGACTGCTATTTAAGGTGTTCGGCAAGAAAAACTGGGTATATGGTACCCATTGCAAGAAGATATCTTTGCCCTTACCGTACGATAAGTGGGTCCGGGAAGGTGTTGCCGATTCCGAGAGTGAAAGGGTTCCAAGATTTGTACCTTTTAGCGATGCACATCTGGAATGGACTCAGTCAGAACGTGCGGATAATGAAGTCTTGCAAAAAGCTGTGCCGCCGTGTTTTTGATTTGATACTACGCATCCAGAGACACTCTTTCAGGATTAAACTGTGCCTGGTAAAGAACGATACAACTTAAGGTCTAAAAAGGGGAAATAAAATTTGAATTTTTTTGTGAATTACACTCTTTCAGACAAGAGACTATTTTTCCTTTTCTTTTTTGAGCCACCATCCGGGTTCAGCTGCAGGGTCGCGGTATAAGACTTAAGGGGTGGCCCGCATATTGACGAAAGGTCTGCGGTTCTAGGGACGTCTAGGACGCCTGGACGCACACTTGAGTGAAGAAGGAAAATTGCCGCGAGCAGCACGTTAGAGGATGGAGTCTGTTGTAACTGAAAGAGATGTTGAGAGAATAGATCTTAAGACAAGATTTTGTACATTGATACATAGCAAATGTTTTATAATATTGTGCTTTTTGATGTTTTTAAGTATCACATTAGCTTGTGTGGGTTGGATTGTCTATGTTACACAACACCTGTGCACCCACCTCCCAACCTATGCTTTCTTTCACTACTGTTTCTTTGCATCAGTTTTATACGTTGCCTGAACATGAGCAAACAAGGAGATCAGAATTTGTCAACAACTTGTTCATACAGTTGTTGCATCAGCATCAGTTAGTAGTAAATACCACTAATTGTTGGGTTTGTGGTCTTATGCCTCATACGACAGATAAAGGTATGCCATATTTGGTTTTACCTTTTTCTTTTAATGGGTCTGTGTGGGCTTTACAGACCATGTTTATCTATGCAAATGAGGTACGCCCCTTACGTTCCCTTAAAGATAACTCCGCAATAATGCCTTGATAAGGGGAATAGTAGCTATGATCTGAGATATTGATGCATATAATGCTATCCCTAAGGATGAGGTGCAGGCTTATGTTGGTTGGAACGTGACTGGATATAGTACCAGCTTGACAGAGAAGGAGAGACGAAAAAGGTCTCCCCCTATTTGGATTGTACCCCTCCGAGGCCATTTTTGTTTGCAAGGTACTGGTCGGAATCCGAAAGCTCAGCTAGGTAAGTGTGTGTGTGCTCAAACCTATGTCTATTCATCCCGGACTTCTCCACCGTTTGTGCCAGCTAAAGGCACATATTTTGTTTGTCATGACAGAGCCTACACATGGTTGCCACCTGATTTTTCAGGAACATGTTATGTGGCATTTTCGCTTCCCCCTACATACACTACTGCTTCAGACTATCATAGAACGAGATATGGTAGAGGTGTCTTCAATCAGGAAGATACTGCAGCACATGAAGTAGGAGATTTCTTCAAGGGCTACCTGCCCTTTTGGGGTCCTATGATCAATAGCAGGCATATTCGCCAGCTTGTCCGCGTTGTTGAAGCTACTATTAATGAGACAGCAGGTTCTCTTAGTAATGTTACAGCTGAGCTTCAAGCGGACCGCCTTATGACTTTGCAGAATTGTATGGTATTAGACATATTTGCTGATCGAGGAGGAGTATGTAAATTGATTGGATCCAGTTGCTGTGTTTACATACCAGATAATGCACCTACAGTATACCAAGCCATCTCTAGGTTGCATATGATCTCTGAGTCTATCCATGTAGACGAAGGAGACTGGTCATTGACGGGATGGTTTTGGGGACTGCTGTCTAAGTGGGGATGGAAGATTCTGACATTCCTTGGTATGGTTTTAGCCATCCTTTTCTCTTGTTGTCTTTGCATCCAGTGTGGTCCCGCCATTTTTAGTCTTTGTGCTACTATGTCTGTTCGGAGATCTGTCCCGAAAGGAGTAGAGAATAATAAAATGATGCTACAGCAACACTTTGATGACCTAATGAATATTGATATAGACCTAGATTCAGATGAACATGAGTTTTAGCTTATTGCCTACGTAATGACAAAAGGAGGGCCTGAGGTTCTGTAATTCTCGAGTCTGACTCCATTTTGTTCTGTGCCACCATTTTGTGTTGCCCTCACGTAGGCCTGTAAAGGTAACCTGGCGAACGAAGTGGCCTGGCCTTCTTAGTTCATGTGTACATTAACTAGGTTTCTTTTTGACTCTGAAATGAACTGTAAGAAACTGACCTCTTCACCTGAAACTGACCTCGCAAAGCCAATTTCCCTGATCGATCTTTATCTGAGATTGCCAATCAATGTTCAGGACATCGTTAACTTTTTAGTTTCCTTGCACGTGCTTTATCTTGTTCAGCGTCTGTTACTGTTTCTTTTTTTATGTTTCTTCATTACATGGGTTATGCTTTCAATTATAGGTTTGTCCGGCTTGTGGAGATTGAATTTGGGACATTCCTAATAATTAACTTTTGGGTTGGGATACTGTAAATTGAGTTTTTGCTATGTGATACTTTGTTTGAAAATGTAGCTTATTGGCTAGAATTTTGTGCAGTGGGTGTACATTTATAATGTGAATATTGGGTATAAAAGGAGAAGTCTCGCCTAAGTAAAATGAGCAGTCTAATAAACTTGTTCTCTGACGCCATCCAGAAGTATTCCGTGTCTTTGAATACCAAGACAGGTGAACTCGAAGATCTTAGGCGTACCCCTGACGCCACTGGGTTAAACCCCGGTTCTTTTCTCATACGCAATTAAAAAAGAGTAACATCCTCACAGTGATGTCAATGGATAAATGTGTCAAGTTAACATCAATAAATATAAGATAAGCCATAGTCTTTTTTAACAGTTTAGTGCCCCATCCTGCTTGTATCGAAACCTGCAGATATGTCGCTAAGGACTTGCGCGATGACATGGGATTATACATCCAGCAATAAAACAATCTAATAAATCATATGTGACATTTCAGACACAGGTTTTCATATTAAGCTCCAATCAGGGTAACACATTGAATGGAAAACGTGACCAGGCCAACCATGTTATTTTTGTACTTGGAGAATCACCATGAATATACAGTATGGTTATACCAGATAGGTCACATGTTTAGCCAAAACACTGGCAGAGTAAAATCATTCACGTTGGGGTAGGTATCATTAACAAACAGCAGACCATAGTAGGACAATTGGATTAGGCTTGTTAACATAAATCTACAGCCTGGCATGGTCAGGTACCTTGGTTGGTCCGGTCACGTTTTCGATTGGGGCTTAATATGCAAACTTGTGTCTGTCACATATATGATTTAATGCATTGTTGTATTGCTGGATGTATAATCCTATGTCATCGCGCAAGTCATTAGCGGACAGGTTTTCCATACAAGCAGGAAGGGGTGCTAAACTGTTTATAAGACTATGGCTTATCTTATATTTATCGATGTTAACTTGACACATTTATCCATCGACCTCACTGTGAGGATTTTCCTCTTTTTAATTGCGTATGCGCTAGGATTAGGTTTTTAACCTTGTCGAGTCTGCTGTTCCTTTCTATGCTAAGGACGGCATCGCTTTGATGCTGTATGCTCAGCATCCAGCGTCTGCTACCGGAACGTGAGAATCATGATGCTAGGGACTCATACGTTGATTTAAGAGAAGCCGGGAGGCCGACTCGTTTCCCTCGTCTTGATTCTGACAGCAGCCAGCTCTTAGCGGTAAGCACCCATGAGCGATGCGCTCCCCAATCCTTCTGACTTTGTCTTTGTGGCACCTTTAATACGTCCTAATACGTGCCCTTTTTGACCTCCGATGCCACTTCGCGTGGCCCGATTTCTCCCTGATAAAGTACAGAACACTGAGGAGCGGTGAGTTTTTTCATGTTAGCCTGTTCTGGTTTACGTCTTTCCCAACGCGATAGAGGGCTACAAATTATATCCCCGTGCCCCTTCCTCTCTCCCCAGATTCAGTGCCCTCGTGGGATACAGTTGTGGGAGCAAGAGCAGGTAATTCTTATGCTGGATATGGATGTGATGGGTGGTGGTGGTCCATTTTATAATATAGTATAGATTTTGCGAGGCCCTCTCCCGAATTTTTGTTTTTTATTTGTAATTTTCCTTTCCGGTTCCTAGATTTATTTTCTGTGGTCCAGGCTGATGACTACGGCTGGTCTACTCCAAATAGTTTTGATGGGACATGTCGAAATATATCCGATGAGCGCAAGTGTTTAGCTTACACTACTGCTGGTACTACTTGGTCGCTCTTGCACCTTTGCCCCAATGTCATTATTTGAATGGGCGTATATGTGAAAACATACCTTACTCTTGCCGGTGCAGTTTCCCTGCTCTCTATGCTTCGGAGCCTACGTGCCCAATCTATTCACGATTTAGCCGTCCGTGTATAGCTTTATACGGTAAATTCGAGGACCAATGGCCTCTTGAGTGTGTTTTATTGTCTCCTTTGCGCCATTAACCTTTAATAATATTTCACTTGAACCCTAGGTGCCCACTCCCCTATCACAGTCCAGAGGAAGACAGGTCGGCCTACAAGGCAGTGGTTAAGGCTTACCACCGGGACATTCGCCTTGGAAAAAAAGCCTATCTTGCTGGGAGAATTGAAGCGGCCTCCAACTCCTGCAAGGAGATTTTCACCATAGTCAGAGAATTTATTTCTCCTCGGACCAGTACATCGGAAGAGGTGCCCTCAGAATCCTGGGCGGCGGACCTTGCCTGTTTTTTTACAAGCAAGATACAACTCATACAGGATTCTTTTCCATCTGGTGCTCCGGCTAGGCCGTTTAAATCTGAGGCTGACAAGTTCCCTCTGGCCTCGCATGGCGCCACACTGGCTGTGTTTCCACCTTTGCCAGCCCCTGCCTCTTTGGTGCTTATGGGCAACTTGAAATCTGGGTCGCCACTTGACCCCTGCCCAGCTAAGCTTTTGGGTAAGATTGCGGAAGTGATCAATCCTTTGGCGAACCCTCTCCTGAATCTCTCGCTGAGTCAGGGAGTGGTTCCGCCAGCCTGGAAGCAGGCAATGGTCATCCCGCTGCTTAAAAAACCGGGTCTTGACCCGAAGGTCCCAGCCAATTACAGGCCGATTTCGTTGTTGCCGGCTCTCGTAAAAATTCTGGAGAAACATGTTCAGTCGGTGCTCTCCAACTTTTTGGAGACCCACGAGATCCTGCATGACACCCAGTCCGGCTTCCGCTCAAATCGCAGCACCGAGACCGCGCTCCTTGAGGTCTCTGAAACCGTCAAGGGGGTGTTGGATACCGGCGGCAAAGTCATGCTGGTGTTGTTGGACCTGTCGGCGGCTTTTGACACCGTCCCCCATGATGGCCTTCTCGCAAGACTCTATGAGATTGGTCTTCGGGGGACGGTGCTCAGCTGGTTTTCTTCCTTTCTAGCTGGCCGCCGGCAAACGGTCTGGACATCGCCCGACACCGCCGTGATGCCGCCTCTGGGAGTCGGGGTCCCTCAGGGCTCTATATTGAGCCCGACCCTCTTTAATATCTTCATGACCCCTTTGGCGGCGGTGGCGGAGTCGTTTGGTGCCCGGATCGTATCTTATGCCGACGACACCCAGCTCCTCTTTTCGTGTAAGAGAGGGGCAGACTTTGACGGGGAGAGTATCCGGGATTGCCTTGGGGCTGTGTTCACATGGTTCCAACTGCACAGCCTCAAGTACAATTCCGATAAGTCCGAGGTACTCTTCTTCGGGTGCGACACGGAGCCCAACTGGCAGGCCTGGTTGCCCATTGACATGTTTCCTCCGTCTTGCTCTTCCCCTATGGCTAAGAACTTGGGGGTCAAGATGGATAAGGGGCTGACGATGAAAGCCCAGATCCTTGGGGTGACCGGTACCTGTTTCGGTCTATTAAAGATGTGCGGAGGTTCTTGCCTCTGTTGTCGGAGGAGCACAGGAAGCTAACTGTGCAGGCTCTGATAGGCTCCAGGTTAGATTATGCCAACATTCTTTACCTGGGCCTACCAGAGTACTTGTTGCAGCGGCTCCAAGTAGCGCAGAATGCGGCGGCCAGGGCCATTTACGGTCTAAATAGACGTGCCAGCGTTTCGGGTCTATTGCAGACGCTGCACTGGCTACCCATCCGCAAACGGATCGCCTTTAAGGCTATGGTTTTGGCCTATAAGGCTCTCCATGCGGTGGGAGCAAAGTACCTCCAAAGGAGACTGGCCTTTTACCATCCGGCCCGCTCTTTGAGGTCAGAATCTTTGCTCCTGGCGGTTGTACCACGAGTGAAGAGAGCGCGCCTGGGTGGCCGTTCTTTTGGCTTGCTGGCTCCACAGATGTGGAATTCGCTTCCGCTCCCACTCCGGGGGGCCTCTAGTCTTCTTGATTTTAGGCGAGGTCTTAAAACCTGGTTGTTCACTCAGTAGGTCTCTTTGCAGTCCTTTTTTACTTGTCTGTTCTGCACTTTCTTTTTTACTGTGTTATGTTACTGCGAAGTAGTTCTCCTTACCTAAAGCGCCGGGACACTCTTTTTGAGTAACCGTTGCGCTATACAAAAGAATAAATAACATAACATAACATAAGACCCCTATGTAAGGTGGCTACTAACCTAGAAGTCTTTGGGGTCGAAACGTCTACACTTCTCTTCAAGACAGCTTATAAACAACAGAGATTTTTCTACTGTGTTTTGCTATGTACCTTGGCTATTACCAGTTATGTAAACCCTTGTGTAGTTGTGGCGAAATAACGAGCCCAATTTTGATGCCAAATGTGAATCAGTTATTTGCGCCAATTTCCTTGCCTGTTCATGACACTTCATCCTCACGTAAATCACCCAGTTTTCCCAATACTCCCCTTCTTATCTTCTGGGCACAATGTGTATGTATTCTAAATATGTTATTAAAATATTTGAAAATACGACGGTGTGATTAAATAACACTGTTCAATCATTTATTGTATGCATTGTTTTTTACGTATTGTGAGTACCTGTTCATTATATTCTACTGTTTACTGGGACCATCCCTTACTGTACTACAAAATACCCAGATCCCAGTCCCTTTGGGTACACCCTTTATGTAGCGTACTTAATGTTCAGGGCCTCCAGTGGAACTGTGCAACTGGGGCACAATTCAGCTATTGACCAGCCAGCATCCCGAAGTGAACCCCAGGCTTTGTCAACTTCCCTGTGGCCCTCTCCCTCCAGAATGACAGGCTGCTTTCACAGTTTCCACCAGGTTAGAGGCTTTGAGTATTGCCGAATCCCGTCGCACCAGAATCCTCGATTACCTGTCAGCTAATATCATCCCGTACATGCTCAGAGGATGCACTGGGACACCATTCTCACTGCTTGTAGCTGAGAACTTGGCACTGCTGCCTCCCAACCAGGCATGTCAGACCTCATTCTCCCTCATGAGCAAAGGTTCCTTGTGGCAGATTCATCCCTCCATGTCTGTTCCTAGGGGATAAACTGGCAATTTAATTGTAAATGGAGTCCCTCACTTCGAGGGCTCCCTGTTTGTTCCTCTAGGGGTGCCATGTTATCACTTTTTCCATAGGCGCCACCTTATCTCTTCTTTCTGCCAATGATACTTTGGCAAACAACATGACATAATCACGCATCTATGCTGGCACCTACAATGTTCAAACTCAACGTAACAAGTGAAATAATGTAATTGTCTCTGTGGTTCCAACATAATATCTCAGCTCAGTGATGTTCCATTGAATAGTCGATTTCACCCATAACAAGAGATGCTGACCTTGCTATTTTGCTTGTACTGAGTATGCCTTTATTAATTAATGCCCCGCTTTTGCTAAATGTTCGCCTCCTCATATTTCAGGTGCTGAATTCTCAGGATTGATCCACTTGTCTGGCGAGGTCGGAACTCATTTTGCCAATTCAGTAGTGTGGTGAAGCTCCCGGGCCCATTTCGTGTTAGGCTTCTGTTTGCCAGGGTATCACAAATGCGCATTGTTTCGCAATTTAAGTTTAGAAATGCATTGGACAACAAATCTCAGAATGCCTTGTTAAAATGGAATTATAAAGTGACCAATTACCTGAGAGAACTCATTCACCATGAACAAGACTGAAATTGTCGAAAGGCGTCGGTGGTCGTGTTTGGCTTCAAACAGAGGTCAATTGTCAGTAAATGATTTAGTAATTTCTCATGTATATATATTCATTGAATGGCATGTGTGGCTGTAGAGACACATGCTCTCCATACTCCTGCCATCTAGTGTTTGGTTTGGAGTTGAGCAACTTGTTTTTCTTCGAAGAAGTCTTTCGAGTCATGAGGTAGTGACTCCTCTCTGTGATATAGCGCATAGGCATCGACTCCTGTGCTAAATTGTTTGTAGATTCTCTCCGCCATTGGGTTCGGACATGTGTGCCTCTCCTCTGTGTTCAACTCCATTCGGTACGATTCTTCGGTCCTATCCTGTCTTCAGCAGTATAGTGTTTCTCGATCGTGCTTTTCCATTCTGGTACCGCTTGATCACCTTCGTCGGTTTGGACATCCATCAATCGCACTTCGGGACGTCGCCTGTCTTGGGCCTACTCTTACGTGTACCTGATGGAACAGACATCTTTTCGCTTTTGCCTGCAGTGTCATGCCAAATATCCACAAACCTATCAACACCCAGTGTGTAACCTCTGCCTATTGACAGATCATCACGAGGCCGACTGCAACGCTTGGAAATAATTCCGAAGAAGACACTTTGCGATCAAAGGGCGCTTCAACTGGAAATGTCTTGCAGCAGCTAGGACAGTACTCCTGACATCTTCCGTCATGAGCCCGCCCAAAAAGGGCATTCTCCGTTGAAGGGATCTCCTACTCAGACATGGAGGAGAAACTCGAATACACCTTGCCACTCGGGAAGCGCAAGTACTGTTGCTCCAGACCCTGCTCCAATGAAAGAGTTCCAAACACTTGCCCCTTCCAGATGTCACCAGGCCGCCACTGACATCTGGCCAAGGTTGGATCTGAAAAGAGATTTCACATGCACTGCCTTGAGCACGGAACCCGAAAACTGCTGCCAAACCTAAGCCTTTGGCTTTGGCATCAACCTTCGCTAAGCCTTAGGGACCAATGGGGCAGCTGGGCATCATCTCCTTCGTGCTGGGCCAGAAATCATCAAAAACCTGAATTCCGAAATGGACTTAACCGAACTCCTTAAAGCAATCTTTGGTTTCCTTCTCCCCGGTCAAACCAATTCTTGAAAAAATGGCGATGAAACAGAGAAACATCCAAATTCAAGAAAGAACACGGTAATTTATAGCCTCTCTTCCTCCGAAGAGGCAGTTAACATTTGAGGATTAATTGAAAACTCCTATACCTCCCCAAAAAAGGGCAAAGCTACGAGCCCTGCACATCATCTTCCACTACCATCACTTCCTCCAGGATCACCACCTCCACCATCCCCTCCTTCGCCACATCAAGACCCCCTAGATAATACACCTCGAGGTTGACCCATGGGGGGTTTAGGAGAACCATAAAGGGACCCTGATCCTTGTGACATGGAATTGGGGATACCCCAGCTCCTGAGAAGGAGAGCAAACGCATTGATGCTCCTGGAAAAACGTGTTGGAGCTCAAGCAACCAATCATTGGCGTATAGCTAATTCCCAAGCCCTACTCGCATGTTACAATGGTGCACACTCGAATGAAATGGAAGAACTGCTGTGATCTCTCCCAGAAGATCACTGGTCAAACAATTTGTTTCTGAAGTACAGGCCATCACTAAGAATTCCAAGACATGTGCCTTAGGTACAGCAGACTCAGCTGCTAGGGACATTAACACTAGCATACTGCTCAGGAGACCTGCCTAGCTCAGATGCTCAGGCTTTAAAGCAGAGGTTCAACAGGCAGTCTTGAACATGTCTTTCGATAAGGAACATTTTGGCCCTCAAGTGGACCCCAGTTTCGACAAGATGAAGAAAGATACTGACACCGTGAAAGCAATGGGAGCCCTGCAAACAAACTTCGTGGTTCCTTTCTCCGCTCCGGCTACAAGGGCTGATACAAATCCTTTGCCACTGCCTAGCAGATGCAAGGCCAATCCACCTTCACTGAAGGTTTTTGCAGAGGCTCCTGTAGAGGCCGTAATAAAGAGGAAGAGACAGGGATGGGATGGTTCAGCACATAGTGCAGCCTCCGCTCCCTAACAGTGATTACCCCATCCCCCGATCACACAGCACCCATCGGGGAAAGATTGCAGTCCTTTACCTGGTCTGGGAAACCATCAGAACAGATCAGTGGGTACTAGCCACTATCCAACATGGCGCTTTCCCGGTGGAGCGGGTGGAAGCCACTTACTGACCTGACCAGACTGGGAGACTGGGAGCCCGCGGTGTAGCAGAGCGCCAGAGCAGACTCAGGAGAGTCCATCGCCATTTCCGTTGGTTCCCTCGCCGCCGCGCACCATTCTAGCGGCTGTAGCGAGGGGAAACCACAACTCCCGGAGGGCATTGCGGCTGGAGCCGACTCAGTCACTTCCCGCCACAGGAGCGCTTGAAATTGTGCGCTTTCCCCGCGTCGCGGGATCGCGCGCGGGATTGCGCCGGGCTGAGCCCGGGCAGAGGGCGGGCCGTCTTAGGCCGTCCGAGGCTGGCCTAGGTTGGGTTGGGCTAGGATCCCTGCTCGAAAATTCCTGCGACCTCTTCTTGGACACAGTTTGGCTTGGTCTGCATTGGGTAACTGAAACAACTACTGAGTCTTATAGAGGATCCTTTTGTATTAAATAACAGCAGTACTTCTGGTGTGGTACATGATTCTCGTAATGATATAAACATCATCCAGTCTAGTGGCATAGTGGCTCTTACTGAAGATAGTACTGACAGCGAAGAGGAGACAGGGACATCTACCAATAACGAGTCTCCTCTCCCTGCCCCAGCCCCTGTTCCAGCCCCGAGGGTTACAGGGGGCAAAGGAAAGGTTATGCCTAAACGGGAGGGTTTAAGGTCTGGTAGAAATAAAGTTGCAACCCCACCAAGGAAAATACTTGAGGAGGAGGAGGTTGATCTGACTAACGAAGCTTATGTGACCCTCTCTAATGCCCAATTTAATAAACTATGGAGCATGATGGATTTAAAAATTAAAGGTTTAGTCAAACCCTTGGTTAGTAAAATAGACAAACTAACCGCTGAGGTTAATAGATTGGGTGGCTTATTAGAGAAAACTCTGGTGGAGGTTGAAAATCTCCCTGAAGAAGTTGTGACTAGGGTTGAGTCATTAATGAGTAAAATACCCTCTGGTGAAAATTGTGGACTTACTCCTATCCCTGCGCTAAATCCGCTAACGGTACCACCGACGAATCCAGTTGGTAGCGCTCTAGGTGTTGTACCCCCTGTTCCTACCACTGTTGATTTCAATACTGGGAAAGGGTCTTTTGAGCTTGTGGTAGAAGCTTCTCCATTAGTACTCGTTCTTGCAAACATCCCCCCATTGGTACCTGGGGAGGTTGAAACTCCATCATCTTTAGTACACAAATCTCTCTCGTGGCTTACTAATAACATGGTAATATCCCCTTGGGGAAGGCAACAATTAGCTGAAGAACTTGTAAACACCAGAAGGGTAGAGTGGATTGGTAATAGGGTCAAGAGGTATAAGGGGGATTGTGTTGTCCTTAGCTTCTCTGACCCTGAGGTATTGTCAAACATCTTGCCCAACATCTTACCTCCACAGCGAAGATCAACTACGATTGTTCCACTGACTTTGGATTTTTTCTACCCTCGGAGAGAAAAAGGCCCGAATCCTAGTATCTTAAGAACAAAATGGAATGTGGTGACCAAAAGGAGTAGTAATGATGTTGGTTTTACCGTGGGGGGAATAGGCTTGGAAAATAGATTCTCTGCCCTCTCAAACCTGAATGCCTGTGATTGACTACCATTTAACCCTAAGCCTTTGTTGCAAGCTACATTTGATGTATGCACTACTAGGAAACCTGGTGATCTTGTAGGCGCTCGAACTGAGAATGTCAACCCTGTGGTCACGGTTGGACCAAGCAATGAAAATGTAAATAACAATGGTATCGATGATATGGTGTTGAGTGGGTTTGACTCTAGTCCTAAACTTGAAATGGTATATGGTACTGGGAACTTATTATCCTGGAATGTGGCTGGGCTATGCTCCAAGCTGGTCTGCGGAGCCTGGTTTGGATTTGTTAGCAAGTATGATGTCTGTATCTTCCAGGAGACATGGGCCTGTGATCCTGTTTTTGCTCTAGGGTACTTACATTTTTATGTACCAGCAATTAAGGGCCCAAAAGGGCGTCCGATGGGGGGCCTTACTATATGGGTCCGACAGTCCTTAAAGGCTGTAGTAAAAAGTGTGGCGCTTGATCAAAAAGACATCCAGCTCATTAGGCTCACGAGTGATACATCCATTTCGCTTGATATCTATAACATTTATGCCAGAAGTGGAAATAGAGGAAAATCTGAGGTCCTTCTTACCCTGTATAATCTACTTGAGACTCATTCTAGCAATAAGAACATAATAATTGCAGGCGACTTAAATCGCACGTTTGAACCTCTAGATACCGGCGAGGCTTCCTTAGGTACAGAGGAAGATAAGCAATGGGATATTCCCACATTAGATACTACTCCAGTAACTCGCTGGACTGAGGATATCTTAGGTCTAAATGCAATGTGTCTCGAACATGGGTTAAGAGCTCTGAATGGTAGGACAAAGTCAGATAGAGTACCAGCTATGACGTTCAATAATGGGAGACACAAAAGCCGCATTGATTATGTCATTTGTAGCATGCCCCTTTGGTCAACTGTTAGTGATATGGTTGTATTGGAAAGGCTTGAGAGTGACCATAACCCTCTATGTGTTTTTAGGTCGAGCTGGTACAGCTGGAGACCTAATGTTGCCCGTCACGAGAGGAGGAGGACAAGAGGGTGTTACTAGCATTTTCCCTGGATTTGGGTGCACGAACGCGCACGTTCCGTCCCGTGCCGTGCACTTCCCTCCCATACTCCCAGCAAGCATGCACACAGACACACACACACACGCGCACACTTACTTACTTACACACACACACACACACGCAGGCACCCAGACGCAGGCAGACACATACAGGCAACCCCAGGCAACCCCCTCCCCTCTCTTACATAACCGGGCTTGGCACGCAGATTTAACATCGTGGACGCGCATGCCCAGCCTCCCGGCGCCGTGCACATCTCCTGTCTGTCCCACATTCACACAGCGCCTCTCTCATTCACGCACGCAGCCCCCCCCCTGAACACACACACAGACACGCACATACACACACCCGCCCCCCCCCAACTAAGCCCCACTCACCCATCGACGTCCTCAGTCGCCCCTCCTGACTTCTGCAGCCACCACCCGACAGCCGTGACGCTCCCGAACTTCCGGTTTCGGGACGTGCACGCTCACGGCTTGTTAAATACACTTATGATTCTCAAATAGGATGAAGATTAGTTTTTATAATCGCTGGTGGATTGGGATGAAAAGCGTGCCACAAAGCAAGCATTAATGCTGCAGCTTTTGTACAATTTTTCACACAGGCATAATAAGCTTCTTATGAAATCAATTTTTTCCGACTCAGATCTTAGGCTCTGAGAAAAAAAGCCTCTACCCCATAATTCCAAAGCAGAAAGCCGGTGACTCGTACAGTTTTGTAATCGCCGTGCCCGTGCTTACATCGAGAGGTTAGGGTTTCAAAGCGTAGGGTATTAGACATTCAAACAATTTAAATAGTTGTGCATGGGAATATTTTCGATTGTAGTTGAGAGTCTGGAACACGATGACGACTCTGCTAATTACAATAACAACTGAGTGAAATTAGATTGTGGTACGTCTGTGGAAAAGTCAGCCCATAACACACCTGATGCCCAGGCTGCTGGCGCAGGACGCCTCTTAGTTCCCATCTTGAACGATTACCAAATAAAGAGACGGGCGCTGGAAACAGGAAGACAAGAATAGAGTTTTTATTTCTCATGAGGAGAGCCTGTCATTTCGGACACTCGCATAGTGTCTTCAGGTGGTGCTCTAACAAGTTTCTCTGAGGCTTCGTCTTTTATACACAGGTTTACGATTCACAAACATTCCTTATTATAATAAAGACGCTTTGAAGTAGGAAAAACATGCTTGGAATCCCCGCTTCAGGCCTATTTCCATACCAATCGCTCAGATGTCATCCTCCCCTCCTGAATGTAACAAGAGATTGTGATCTCTCAGCTGGACATTCCTACAGGACACGAGGGCAGGAGGGGATGATCAGGTCAAAGGTTGGTCAGGTGGTAAGGTCGGACACTTCGGTTGGTGTATCACGGGTTTTGTTATGCTGGGCAGGGAAAAGAGGGATGTATATCCACGAGGCTTGGTCTTAGGACTTGGGACCGGGCTGATAGGTCAAGTGCAGCCGGGGGGGGTTTGTCAGCTGAGGGGAAGGGTGTTCTTTGGGAGGAAATGGGGGGGTGTGGGTCAAGCAGGAGTGCTACTTTTAGAGCAGGGTAACGCAGAGGGAGAGGGTCTTGTGGTCGATGCATGAGCAGTGCGCGCGGGGAGGGGTGTCGGGGGTTTAGCAAACGGTCAGAGAGGCCACGGTGCCTAAAATAGCTGTCGTGTACATGTGTGCATGGGTCTTATGCTGGCGGGATAACACAGTCAGTGTTTCGTAATTATTTGTTCTGCTTACAACAAGGGGTACAGTGAACACAAATGAACGCCGCTTATGTACACATACATTGCAAATTTCAACAGTCGCCGCTTTTTAACATACGCTAGTACATTTGTGTTTACCCCAACTGATGGGGTGTGCGTATAGCCAAGTGTGCCCAATGAAATAGCGTTTGTTAATGCTAGCAGATTGCATATAACCATATATAGTCGCTATGATTGGCGAAATGTGGTACGTATGAATTTACATTTGTTGGGTTATTCGTACAAGTCTAGAGATCGACATAACACTTTAGTCGAGTGCAATCAGGAAAAACGTTCCGACATATTATAGACTCAGGTTCTGACTTTCTTTTCAATGACATCAACATACAAAAAGTGCTATATGAGACTTTTGGACTTGAGTGACCGATAAAACATTTTTGAAAGCAATAAAAAATAGTTGAGGGAGGAATTCAGTTCGATGTAAGCAACTAGTCAAGGGGTGGGTAGAAAGTTCAGGAAGGGGGGGTCTTAGTGAAAATGTTTTTCAACGACGAGCCACCACTGGTAGACTCTGGTAGTCCGTTTTCTTTCCGTTGGCGCTTTTGAGCACCGGCGGTGGAGCTATAAGTCCAGCTCGGAATCATCCTTACGCGTTGCAGGGTGCGATCAGTCCTCTGCTGTTAGATCGCAGTCCTGTTTCCTAACTGATCTTCTTAGGGGTGCCTTATGCTGGGCACCTGCGTGTCTTTCTTCTTCCGTGGCAAAACCTAATTCTATAGTCAAAGTTTATGCGAAAAGGGTGATGTTGTTGAATAATCAAGGGAAGAGAGGGCGGAGTGGGATCAGATCTTTGAGCACATCAAGGGACCAAAAGGAGCAAAGGATAACGAGCAGGCAGGCCCATCGGTCGGGTTCAAAAAGGACGGGGACTTCAGGCACGAGTGGGGCAGCAAATCGAGGGCTTCAAGGCAGCCCTTTATTCCTTAATCTGCAGAGTTTGAGAGTGGTGCCTCGTCCCGCGTCTCGTTGCTCTGTGACTCCACCTTTGGTCGCGGTCACACGTGCTTCATGATCTGTGGCCAGGCTGTGCGTCACGTCCAGCTCCTCTCCTCCGGTGATTGTATCTTTGAATGGGTAGAAAACAAGTTTTAGAAAAACTGGCACGAGAAGACATTTATACATCTCAATTCCGTCCCCAATCCTATGTAGGTGGGGGATAAGTTCATCGGTCACAGTCAGAAGTCGTCACTTATGGAGTCTGTAGGAGTGCATTGCTATTGAATTCATAAACCTGTGTGGCGTTCATTCGCGACGTATGGTGAGAGAAATTGGACTTTTATACATGGTGTATTATATCAAACTCAAAATCGAGTCCTTATGTAGAGACTCGCCCTTCCCTTTAACCCAAGTATCGACAATCTTACATTTCCCTTCGGGGTCGGCTAACTCTTGTAAGCAGGGGCGTTATCGTCATAAAGAAGGGGGAGGGGGCAGATGTAAAACATGCTTTTCTTGGGGAGCGGCCATTAATCAAGGTCATCAATTTCGCTTTCGAGGGTAGATGACACGAAGCTGGGGTTAATCGGGGGAAACGGGGACGCTTTGGACAGGGAGCTGGGGTCGATCGGGAGAAGTGGGGTACTCTGGACATCCGCACTTAAGTGCAGAGGAGCGAAGTAATCTGTGCATTGGGAATTGCATGTTTAGCGAACCGAAAAACAGAAGGCCATTGGCGTTATAGTCCCCCCATAAAAGGCCAGATTAGGGGACATCCGTCGTCTTACCTGTCCTTTTCTTCATTACCAACTCGGGTTCTATCGTTTTGCAGAAAGGAGAGGTAGTAATATGGCGAGTCACAATCGTTTTAGTTCCTGTCAATTTTGCCGAACACCTTTGTATTCGAGGAGACCCAATTAAGTTTTGTGCCGGGGGGGGGCACAACGTCACCATACAAGGAAAGAGGGAACAGGGGGCTTTTGGAGAGCGAAAGAGAGAGAGAGAGAGAAAGAGACCGCACTCTAAATGGTCCATTCGGTACACGTATGACATGCAGAGAGAGAGAGAGAGAGAGAGAGAGAGAGAGAGAGAGAGAGACATGTACAATAATGGATCATTCAGTGCGCGCACAACACAGAACAACAGGGGTTAAGTAATACGGAGACACAGGCAGAGGGATGACGTAGCTCCATACATTACGTACACACAAACTCAGGTGAGGGAGACAGTACATGTATTATATACAAAAAATCCAAGACATATAACCGTTATTGGCCATAATGATCTCTTCCTGTATGCTGCGCATCCTTAGCATCCTACGCTCTTTTTACCCTTTTCTTTCCTTTCATTGTCGGCTGCCTTTACTGGTCTTTGTGGTTGTACACACTTACGCCTTTGGCAACCAGTCAAGAACTAACCTGGTCGGGCTAATGTGTTTCCAGGCTGAGGCAACAGTGGGTGTCAGTTGGGGGAACAATAGGGCAGCTTTGAGTTTCTGGTCCATGAGGGTGCGGAAAGGATGTAGTAATTTCCAAACACTGACAACATTCCTAGTCCTCCAAACGGAGGGTACTAGAGTTTAAACCTCACCTCAGAATATTCTTTTAGACTTTTACTTATTTAGTTAAGTGTAGAATGCTTAATCATGAGTGCACATTATTTTTGGTTGTATTATTCGGGGTGCGTAGGCACCATAATCGAACGCCTTTTTCCCGTCTCTTCGTCCGTTAGATCACCTTTTTCTTTTTCGTATTTTTAATCGATGTTCCAAAGTGACCTGCAGAAAGAGGGGAAAAAGAAGGGGGGCGGGGGCAGCATTTTAAAAACACATCAGCGCGCATAAACCCGAAAAGGCTGTTACTTACTACATACTCGGTCTATCTCCACGGAACGCAGTTCTTGCCAACTCGGCATTTAAGCCCAGATGAACCTTTTAGTGTGGGAGAGATGATTATCGGAAGCCGGTGGATAGCATAGGTCACCCAAGTGTGGTGTTACGGACCGTATGTAGGGAGGCCAGGTGGCACTCCTTCGGGGCGACTTAGGGGCATTTTTAGCACAGTTTTCCTGATACAGGTAGCATACAAAGTATAGGCTGGATTCCAGGGTCTTTTAGTGGTTGCTTTAGGCCGCACAAAAATGTGCAAAGTACATACAACAAAAACCTAGACCATTCATATTTGCAGTATTTCTGCGTATTATACTTTTTAACCCTTAACTAATCGAGCTGAGCCATTTCACCTGTAATTCAGTTATATCGGAAACAGTGATCATTTATTCGAAACGTACCAATTTACACGTGACAACTACGTACGTTTTTTCCAAAAATCTTTAATAAAAAATGTCGGTGCATAAATACGGGCCTACAACCCTGTGGGCCGGCCAGAACTGTACATGTGGGGATACTTATTAGTGGAAAACCTAATGGAGTCGGTGATCGTTGATTTCATAATGAAAGTGCGACAAGTGCAATAAAATCATATCGAAATTTCAGTGTGAGCGAGTATCATAAGTGTTGAAATTCGAACTTTCAATAATCATGATGCGCCAAACTTATCAACAATTCATTGTCCGAATGTTCAATCAGCACCCATCTCACTTCAATTCATTGTCCGAACACATAATCAGTACCCATCCCATATCAATTCATTGTTTTTTTTAAAAACTGTATGCATTTTTCATGACACCAAAGTTGAGCAATCTGGGTACAACAAGGAGTTGAAAGTTTCATTTCTACCAGCACCATTTTGGGTGCGGCCAGGCAGATCCAGGCATAGTCAAGACCTCCACCAACTCGTGGTTGGCCCAGAACCTCTTTCGGCAGTCCAAAAAGTTCCGTTAAAGGGCAACAGAAAGGGATCGGCAGTATGAACCATCAGTCAAAAGGGGGAGGGAGGCAACAATTTTCCCTACCGGGTCATACTGGGTTTTTCACCGGAACTGTTCCGAACTGTAGTCTGCAGGATTTTAGTCATTCAAATCGAGGCTGGCGTTAGCATGGGAGCGCCGACGTCCTGCGGCTACATTTCCATCGTTCCGTGGGCAATCATGGCAGTCATTCCCCATCGGGGGTATCTGCGGGGGTCGGGGACTCCCGCGGCTCCTATAGAATCTTCAAGGTCGAGGAGAACTTTTATGATGGTGGAATCAACAAGCAACCGGGCCATTCCTTCATGCTGGGCCTGCTCTTGCAAGGTCGACCGCCATTTTGAGAGTTCGGCAGCTACCGGCAATCGCGGGGTCAAATGAGCAGACGGGCTCCAACCTGCCGGGCGAGGTGTCGCAGCATCGCCACAGTGGAGGAACCCTTTGCCGGGTGCGTGGAGCGTCGCTGCACGTAAGAGTGGACGAACCCATTGCCGGGTGCGAGGAGCGTTGGGGGTGCAGCCGGAGAGCCTTCACCTGGGGAGGTGGGAGAGGCTCGTTCGCGCCGCCTCTCCCTCCCGGTGCACCCCACGGCGTCTCGCTGGACATTTGTTATGGCCGGACCAGGCGATGAGGACGAGGGGGGGGGTCGGAGGCATGTGCAAGACATTCCCCCCCCAGTGTTGTCGCAGCCATTATTGAAGAAGTGGCGCCTAGTACGTTTCGGGCCGGGCCTCCGGTTGATGGTGGCCGGACGCTCTTCGCCCTGGCCCCAGGAACGGGTCCCTTGGTTCATCCGGGGGGGACAGGCCTTGGCGTGTGGCGCCGCCTTCGGGCTATTCGCGTAGTGGTCCTTCCACCCCACCGCCCCTGATGGTTTTTGTAGACTTTAAAACGCCCAAAAACTACTAGAAAGCAGCCCAAAGTAGCCCAACATTGCTACTTTGGGGAAGAAAGGACTGGAACGGCGTCAGGCAGACGGCGAAATGCATTGTGGGTTTCGTTTGCCGTTGCAGCCGTTTGTCATGTAAATAGTTGCTTAAATGTTCTTCTTGTTTGTTAAAAATAAAACGTTTTCACCTGTTACTTCGCTATAGTGTTTGTATATTTTCTATTATTCGCCTAAGGTTTGTCGTTAATTGGGCGGGGTGGGCGGTGAAGCCAAGCTGTCTCGAAGTCGTAGCGTTAAGTTCGGCTTTCCTCACCAGTTTCATATTTCCTGAGGGGTTGTTCCCTATGTTTCCATTTCAGCGAGGTTGAAAAGAGATCTCATCAGCGGCCTACTGATTTCACTCCATTCCTTTTCTTTTCCCTAACGATTTTTATATATATATTTTTTTCTTTTATTTGCTAGCACGATACAGCGGTTAATCCGTATTTTTATATTTGTCCTTTTGTATTAGGGGTACCCTCCTGGTCGAGCCAGATGACCTACCTCCAATAAATGGTCCGGGTGGAACTGGTTTATCAATCAGTGGGGAGTAGATAGGCATGACAGATTACAACGGGGGACAAAGGTCCGCATTACCTACCCTTCCTTACTTGCAAAGACTAGACAGAACATTTCTATTCCACGTTATTTGCAAACAGAGAATGCCTCAAAAGAACTATTCCTTGAACAATAAATGTCCAGACAATCAATCAATCAGTGGGGAGAAAAAAACAGGCATGACGGATTACAACGGGGACAAAAGTCTGCATTACCTATCCTTCACTATATGCAAAGGGAGGCAGAATATTCCTATTCTTCCCCGTTTGTAGACAGGGAATATCTCAAAGAGCAATAATCGATAAAAATCGATAACAAACAATCAAATGCGGAGAAAAGATAGGCATGACGGATTACAACGGGGACAAAAGTCTGCATTACCTACCCTTCACTATCTGCAAAGGGAGACAGAATATTCCTATTCTTCCCCGTTTGCAGACAGCGAATGTCTCAAAGAGCAACAGAGCAACCAATCAATCAGTGGGGAGAAAAATAGGCATGACGGATTACAACGGGGGACAAAAGTCCGCATTACCTATCCTTCACTATTTGCAAAGAGAGAGGAACGTTCCTATTCGTCGCTGTTTGCAAACAGAGAATGTCTCCAAGAGTACCAATACTTCAAGTAGCAACCGAGGCTAAATGAACCAATCAATGAACAATACCGGTATCTAAATACCGTTTCCAATATCAACAATCAATCAGATGGATAAAGCCATCCTACCAATCAGACGTAAAGACGTCCTACTTAACCTTACCCGGACCGGATCATGTGGGCAATTCTTCGTCTTCCCTCCTCCAGCGCCTCATTTCTCCATGTTTTTATCGCAGCATTCTTGTGGGATTCCAGTCAGGACAGTAGGTCACTTGAGAGAGGTCCGTTCAGAATCGGTGAAGTTCATTCAATCGGCAGCCGGACGAGGGCCCTCTCAAGGCAGGTATACTCCAATCGTTTAGATGTTCACCCCATCGTCTGGACCTCTCTTACCGGACCTTATGTCGCTGATGGACCCCGCGTTAGGGCGCCAATTGTGGAAAAGTCAGCCCATAACACACCTGATGCCCAGGCTGCTGGCGCAGGACGCCTCTTAGTTCCCATCTTGAACGATTACCAAATAAAGAGACGGGCGCTGGAAACAGGAAGACAAGAATAGAGTTTTTATTTCTCATGAGGAGAGCCTGTCATTTCGGACACTCGCATAGTGTCTTCAGGAGGTGCTCTAACAAGTTTCTCTGAGGCTTCGTCTTTTATACACAGGTTTACGATTCACAAACATTCCTTATTATAATAAAGACGCTTTGAAGTAGGAAAAACATGCTTGGAATCCCCGCTTCAGGCCTATTTCCATACCAATCGCTCAGATGTCGTCCTCCCCTCCTGAATGTAACAAGAGATTGTGATCTCTCAGCTGGACATTCCTACAGGACACGAGGGCAGGAGGGGATGATCAGGTCAAAGGTTGGTCAGGTGGTAAGGTCGGACACTTCGGTTGGTGTATCACGGGTTTTGTTATGCTGGGCAGGGAAAAGAGGGATGTATATCCACGAGGCTTGGTCTTAGGACTTGGGACCGGGTTGATAGGTCAAGTGCAGCCGGGGGGGGTTTGTCAGCTGAGGGGAAGGGTGTTCTTTGGGAGGAAATGGGGGGCTGTGGGTCAAGCAGGAGTGCTACTTTTAGAGCAGGGTCACGCAGAGGGAGAGGGTCTTGTGGTCGATGCATGAGCAGTGCGCGCGGGGAGGGGTGTCGGGGGTTTAGCAAACGGTCAGAGAGGCCACGGTGCCTAAAATAGCTGTTGTGTATATGTGTGCATGGGTCTTATGCTGGCGGGATAACACAGTCAGTGTTTCGTAATTATTTGTTCTGCTTACAACAAGGGGTACAGTGAACACAAATGAACGCCGCTTATGTACACATACATTGCAAATTTCAACACGTCGATGTGACAGAAAAAAACAATAATCAAAGGGAGTGTAGCAGTGTGAGAATTGTAGTGAGTACCATACATATCAGTGCAGTAACTATATATAAAAAATGTACTTCAGTGTTGATCGTGCACATGCTGATCACTCACTCGTGTAATGTTGTGAATGATGGAAGGTACACCACCCACTTTAAGAGTGCTGTTTTGGTGAAGTATAGAGTAAGGCACATTTATCTGAACTGGTTCGTCTACAGTAGGGAAGAGCCAGGGTGTGGTGTGAGCCATGATTCTTAAATCACTTGTACACTCAGCTTGTATGATTTACTGTGATAAATTGAATAATGTTTCTTTGACTGACTGACGCTCAGTTTGTAGTTGGTGATGAGGTCTACTGTATCATCAGCATACTCAGTAGGGCGTCTTTTAAGTATGAATACAAGTGAACTGATATGGGTGGAGTTCGGATGGAGATATATGAATGAAGCTGGCTGGTGTGCATAGAGTGCTCAGGCAGAGATGTATTTATGTTCTGCAGGTGTACAGTAAGGCATTGAGATATTGGGACAGGGTGCCAAGGTGCAAAGTCGCCTCCTTGTTTACTCTAGCCCAGATGGTTCAATGGACACTGCAAATCTGGGAAAGTTGTACTATGAAAGCCAGGACTCGAAACAAGGTCACCTGGTGAGCCTTCTGGGAGCTTTTTTTGTGCAACATGTGAATGGTCCATTCTACCATTGATAAAACCCCAACACTTTCTTTCTACAGCTCTTGAAATGCACCTTTGAGAGAAGTGGTAAAAGTTAGTCCCACTTTTGTTTTTAGAAATGCTGATACTTGATCTCTTTATTAACAAACCTTGGCAAACCTAAAAGGTCTGGCACTGACCACCAGCCTTTTGGTTTTGTTGCTGCTTTTTTTCATTGATTTTGCTAAGGTTTATTGCTGGGGAAGGTCATCAGTCTAAAACATATTGTCTAAAAGCAAAAATATGTTTTGGGTCTAAAAAAGTAGACATTGCATAGTAGTAGTCTGTGGCACTTAGGGAACTACTCTTTGTGTGGATGTGCTCCTTGTGAAAGGGCAGAATGCCAACACAGAGTGAGGGTAGCCAATGGCTGAAGTAGACTGACCCATTGCCCCCATGCTGTAGTGGGTGGTAGAAAAATGAGAATGACACAGTAACAGACCAATGGCTGAAGAGGGCTAGCTGAAAGCCCCCTCCCCCTATACTTTTAGTCAAATCAAAAGGTCTTGGATAATACCTAAATTCAAAAGATGGTAGCATGCCAGCCCAAGTAATATATGTCAATGCAGTGTACCACCTTTTAGTCATGGATAAGAAGTTGCAATCGAATGAAGAGGATTGTGGACAGGACAAGCTTGAGGTCGACAGAACAGAGAGGTTCTTATTGCTGTCCCTTTCCCTGACCTAGGTTTGCAAATGTTTTTGTTTTAAGCATGACTTTTTAATCCTTTTTAGGGCGAGCTGGTGTAAGCAGTGCAAAGCGCTGCTGTCCAGCGAAGCCTCTATTGTTAGCGACTTGCTCTGGAAGTGGGACAGGGGATGGGCACGCGCAGGGCCGTCGGCGATTCAGCATGTGTGCGCGCACGTACAGGCCCGCACCGTGCACGTCTCCTGTCCCGCTTCTAAGGCAAGTCAGCCTCCTGCAAACTCTCTCTCTCTCTCACACGCACACACACAGCCACACACACATGCACGCACACACACACAGACACACACTCCCACTCTCTCACGCACGCACACAGCCACACACACACGCACGCACATACACACAGCCACACCCCCTCTCTCTAAGCCCCACTAACCTGGCTCTTTTGTCGCGACTCCCCTGGTGTTATCTCGGCCGCATCACCTGGCACACGCGGGGCTTCCCTCACTCATGGGAGCCCTGCACTTGCATCGGCGGCCTCAGCCGCCACGTCTGCCGCCTCCGCGGGGCTCTCCCTCAGGCATGGGAGGCCCGCATCAACACTGCTGCTCTCTGCTAGGCACTCCGTGGGCGCAGGCTTCCAACAGAAGGCGGAAGTCCCGGCCCCACGACCGCCTTCACGCTCCCGAACTTCCGGTTTTCGCGCGGGATATCCTTCACCATCGCTCCACTTCATGGCAGTCTCTTCGTGTTTCCAATAAATAATTTCAATATAGTGTTTTCTCACCGGCTAATAAGAATTTCCACATTTTTCAAAGGTGCTCTGTAGAGAGAACCCTCACAAACCTCCAAAGTATACTTGCTTTGCCAAAATGTGAAGTCTGCCAACTTTCGCATAGCCATTCAGTAAGAGGTGAAATTCGATTTTGGCCTTTTATCTAGACATGCTAATTTCCATACTAGCAGCCTCCTAATGACATATGGCGCTACACACAAAGCTAACACATCTATTCATAACACAAGTAACTTCATGCTTCAAAATACACAGTAACCTGATATCGGAACAATGCTAGTCAGAAGTTGTTTAAACACTCGCGGCTGACATCTGCAGAGGTCTTTCAGCCGCAGTTCCAATCACAACAACGAAAGCCAGACTTTTGAGGTCAACAGATTACCATTAACGAGGGCAAAAGAGATAGCGCTTGTCTCTACTTGTTTGCTAAATGTGATCCTTCCATTGATTTGCTGTGTTTTGCTAAATGTAATCTTCTACTTGCTTTCTTTACTTTTTGTTTACCATCTTTCTGTTTCTCCATACTACGTGTCACTTGTTCTAATTGCTCTCATCATAAAGAACAACTACACACAAAGCACAGCTTTGTAAATATGCAATTGACAAGTCACCTTTCAACAACACTATGACTTCTGTTCTGCAAAATACAAATATACAACCTTGTGATACAATTGGTAAAGCCCTCTGCCTTGCACCCTTCTCGCCCTCTGCCTTGCACCCTTCTCCCCTCTGCCTTGCACCCTTCTCGCCCTCTGCCTTGCACCCTTCTCGCCCGCGGCCTTGCACCCTTATCGCCCTCTGCTTTGCACCTTTCTTGCCCTCTGACTTGCACCCTTCTCGCCCTCTGCCTTGCACCCTTCTCGCCCTCTGCCTTGCACCCTTCTCGCCCTCCGCCTTGCACCCTTCTCGCCCTCTGCCTTGCACCCTTCTCGCCCTCTGCCTTGCACCCTTCTCGCCCTCTGCCTTGCACCCTTCTCGCCCTCTGCCTTGCACCTTTCTCGCCCTCTGCCTTGCACCCTTATCGCCCTCTGCCTTGCACCCTTCTACCCTCTGCCTTGCACCCTTCTCGCCCTCCGCCTTGCACCCTTCTCGCCCTCTGCCTTGCACCCTTCTCGCCCTCTGCCTTGCACCCTTCTCGCCCTCTGCCTTGCACCCTTCTCGCCCTCCGCCTTGCACCCTTCTTCCCTCTGCCTTGCACCCTTCTCGCCCTCTGCCTTGCACCCTTCTCGCCCTCTGCCTTGCACCCTTCTCGCCCTCTGCCTTGCACCCTTCTCGCCCTCTGCCTTGCACCCTTCTCGCCCTCTGCCTTGCACCCTTCTCGCCCTCTGCCTTGCACCCTTCTCGCCCTCCCCCTTGCACCCTTCTTCCCTCTGCCTTGCACCCTTCTCCCCCTCCCCCTTCTCCCCCTCCCCCTTGTACCCTTCTCCACCTCCTCCTTGTTGTGGTATCTTGTCAAGTCCGAGCCCCTCCACACTCTATCTATCGCACTCACTCTATCTGTCTATTGCCCTCACTCTATCTATCCATCTATGTATCGCCCTCACTCTATCTATCCATCTATCTATCGCCCTCACTCTATGTATCTATCACCCTCACTCTATCTATCTATCTATCTATCTATCTATCTATCTATCTATCTATCTATCTATCTATCTATCTATCTATCTATCTATCTATCTATCACCCTCACTCTATCTATTGCCCTCACTCTATCTATCTCTCTATTGCCCTCACTCTATCTATCTCTCTATCGCCCTCACTCTATCTATCTCTCTATCACCCTCACTCTATCTATTGCCCTCACTCTATCTATATATCGCCTTCACTCTATCTATCTATCGCCCTCAATCTATCTATCTATCGCCCTCACTCTATCTATATCGCCCTCACTCTATCTATATCGCCCTCACTCTATCTGTCTATCGCCCTCATTCTATCTCTCTATCGCCCTCACTCTATCTCTCTATCTTTTGCCCTCACTCTATCTATCTATCGCCCTCTATCTATCTATCGCCCTCACTCTATCTATCTATCTATCGCCCTCACTCTATCTATCTATCGCCCTCACTCTATCTATCTATCGCCCTCACTCTATCTATCTATCACCCTCTATCTATCTATCGCCCTCACTCTATCTATCTATAGCCCTCTATGTATCGCTATCTATCTATCTATCTATCTATCTATCTATCTATCTATCTATCTATCTATCTATCTATTGCCCTCACTCTATCTATCTATCGCCCTCATTCTATCTCTCTATCTATCTATCTATCTATCACCCTCATTCTATCTCTCTATCGCCCTCACTCTATCTCTCTATCGCCCTCACTCTATCTCTCTATCTTTTGCCCTCACTCTATCACCCTCTATCTATCGCCCTCTATCTATCTATAGCCCTCACTCTATCTATCTATCTATCGCCCTCACTCTATCTATCTATCACCCTCACTCTATCGCCCTCACTCTATCGCCCTCACTCTATCTATCGCCCTCACTCTATCTATCTATCACCCTCTATCTATCTATCGCCCTCTATCTATCTATCGCCCTCACTCTATCTATCGCCCTCACTCTATCTATCTATAGCCCTCTATCTATCTATCTATCACCCTCTATGTATCGCTATCTATCTATCTATCTATCTATCTATCTATCGCCCTCTATCTATCTATCGCCCTCTATCTATCGCCCTCCCTCTATCTATCGCCCTCCCTCTATCTATCGCCCTCCCTCTATCTATCGCCCTCCCTCTATCTATCGCCCTCCCTCTATCTATCGCCCTCCCTCTATCTATCGCCCTCCCTCTATCTATCGCCCTCCCTCTATCTATCGCCCTCCCTCTATCTATCGCCCTCCCTCTATCTATCGCCCTCCCTCTATCTATCGCCCTCAATCTATCTATCGCCCTCAATCTATCTATCGCCCTCAATCTATCTATCGCCCTCCCTCTGTCTATCTATCGCCCTCCCTCTATCTATCTATCGCCCTCCCTCTATCTATCTATCGCCCTCCCTCTATCTATCTATCGCCCTCAATCTATCTATCGCCCTCAATCTATCTATCTATCGCCCTCAATCTATCTATCTATCGCCCTCCCTCAATCTATCTATCGCCCTCAATCTATCTATCTATCGCCCTCTATCTATCTATCGCCCTCCCTCTATCTATCTATCGCCCTCAATCTATCTATCTATCGCCCTCCCTCTATCTATCGCCCTCCCTCTATCTATCTATCGCCCTCCCTCTATCTATCTATCGCCCTCTATCTATCTATCGCCCTCAATCTATCTATCTATCGCCCTCAATCTATCTATCGCCCTCAATCTATCTATCTATCGCCCTCCCTCTATCTATCTATCGCCCTCAATCTTTCTATCGCCCTCAATCTATCTATCTATCGCCCTCAATCTATCTATCGCCCTCAATCTATCTATCTATCGCCCTCAATCTATCTATCTATCGCCCTCAATCTATCTATCTATCGCCCTCAATCTATCTATCTATCGCCCTCAATCTATCTATCTATCGCCCTCAATCTATCTATCGCCCTCAATCTATCTATCGCCCTCCCTCTATCTATCTATCGCCCTCCCTCTATCTATCTATCGCCCTCTATCTATCTATCGCCCTCTATCTATCTATCGCCCTCAATCTATCTATCTATCGCCCTCAATCTATCTATCTATCGCCCTCAATCTATCTATCGCCCTCAATCTATCTATCGCCCTCAATCTATCTATCTATCGCCCTCAATCTATCTATCTATCGCCCTCAATCTATCTATCGCCCTCAATCTATCTATCTATCGCCCTCTATCTATCTATCGCCCTCCCTCTATCTATCTATCGCCCTCAATCTATCTATCGCCCTCAATCTATCTATCTATCGCCCTCAATCTATCTATCTATCGCCCTCCCTCTATCTATCGCCCTCAATCTATCTATCTATCGCCCTCAATCTATCTATCGCCCTCAATCTATCTATCGCCCTCAATCTATCTATCTATCGCCCTCAATCTATCTATCTATCGCCCTCTATCTATCTATCGCCCTCAATCTATCTATCTATCGCCCTCAATCTATCTATCTATCGCCCTCTATCTATCTATCGCCCTCAATCTATCTATCGCCCTCAATCTATCTATCTATCGCCCTCAATCTATCTATCTATCGCCCTCAATCTATCTATCTATCGCCCTCAATCTATCTATCTATCGCCCTCAATCTATCTATCTATCGCCCTCAATCTATCTATCGCCCTCAATCTATCTATCTATCGCCCTCTATCTATCTATCGCCCTCCCTCTATCTATCTATCGCCCTCAATCTATCTATCGCCCTCAATCTATCTATCTATCGCCCTCAATCTATCTATCTATCGCCCTCCCTCTATCTATCGCCCTCCCTCTATCTATCTATCGCCCTCAATCTATCTATCTATCTATCGCATCACCATAGCATCACTCAGCACCACCGCAGCATCACTCAAGGGCACCGCAGCATCACTCAAGGGCACCACAACATCACTCAGGGGCACCACAACATCACTGAACGCCCCAGCATCACTCAGCCCCACCTCATCATCAATCTGTGCAACCATTCAACAACAACTGGTTCAAATATGTTCTCTCAATGTTTCAAGCTTTATTACAAATGTCACAAAAAGATGTTAATATTTCACTTCTGTTCTTGGATTTTCGTCACAATAAAATACACTGAACATATTCTTCACAAAAGTTATTTACAAAAGTTTAAGCTATTGCCATTATAAATTACAATAACTTTTATTTAAGTATTAATTATAAAAAAAAATGAAAGCCATTGTTATTTGTAATATCAATACATGTAAGTCACGTAAATACAACACATATTGCATTACAAATGCTATAGGTGTCACATTTGCGAAAGTTAAAACAATTGGCATTGTAAATGACAAAGCTATTATTTTCGCTATTTTCAAAACAAACACATAAATACAAAATTTGTCATTTACAATACCAAAAGCTCAAACTTTCCTAATGCGAGACCTATTACATTGCAAATGCTTGTTCATAAATGGTGGTTGTCCGATGGTATTGCTTCTAACCCCAGTGATGATTTTCTACCCCCACTGATTGTACCAACAAATGACATGCGCAGGTTGAGGTGGACAAGTGTCAGGACAGACCAACAGGTCCTAGTAAAAATAGGAGTTGCGACTGACAAGGCTATCATGGCCCTAGAGTGTGTGGCAGGGGATCCTCCGGGTCAAGATGATATTACAAAAGTACATGAGAATTTCTTTAAAGAAATTAAATGTTACTTTTTAAAACCTGTAAGTAGAAAGAGGGTATGTGCTTATAGAGCTGCTAAGTGGTATAATCATGATTGCAAGGTGGCACAAACCTCTTTGGGAGCCGCAATTAAGAGCAACAATTTGGGGGCTATTCGATCTGCCAGGAAGAATTATAAAATCTGCATTGCTAAGGCGAAAAAAGATTGGGACGAGGCCCATTGGAATAAGTTGAAATGTGCAAGTGATCAAAAACATTCTAGATTATTTTGGCACATTGTAAAATGGGGTCAAGAAAGGTCTGAAGAGCCAAGTAACAACAATGTCCCACAGGATGCCTGGGTTAAATTCTTCAGTGACCAGTATGCTACTAGGGACCAGATTGTAACTAGCAACTGCCCCATTCATTTATTTGCAGAAGACAATGTCTTCACGCAGAGTGAAATACTGTCTGCCCTCAAAACTGTACATAGCGGTCGTGCTCCCGGCATAGATGGGGTCCCAGCGGACGTTTTTCTAAATGACACTGGTAGGTGGTGTAAATATATTTACTTGCTAATAAACCACATTACCAAGGGTGCAGATATCCCGGTATCATGGCGGGGTGCTGTAATCATTCCTGTGTACAAAAAAGGAGATCGTGCCCAGCCTTGCAACTATCGCCCAATTAGTCTAATTGATACTGTCCAAAAAATTGTGGGACGAGTTATTGTAAACAGATTACTCGACTGGGCTGAGGAACACAATATTTTATCTCCCTTTCAGGCTGGGTTTCGCAGGGCAACTAGTACTGTGGATCAAGTCTTTCGATTCCAATTGATCCAGTGGAGGACCGTGGTGCTAGGTGGAGGCAGTCTCTATGCGGCATTTGTCGATTTGCGGGCTGCCTTCGACCTGGTACCAAGGGCGAAGCTGTGGGAAGTGCTTGCGGCTGTAGGGGTCCCTGGGGTCTTGCTGACCTTGATCATGAGATTGCATGAAGGTACTTATGCCAAAATTCAATGGGGTGGGTATGGCAATGACACTGCCGAATTTCCTGTTGAGCGTGGGGTTCGGCAAGGGTGCTCAATGGCACCAACACTGTTCACCCTTTTCATTAACGGTATTGTCCCCCGTATGCAATCACAGGTTGTGGATGCTCCTTCCCTTGCAGGTGTAAAAGTTCCTATTTTAATGTTCGCCGATGACACGTTAATTTTATCTAAAACCCCAAGTGGTTTGCAAAAAGCATTGGCCATTTTTGATAAGTTTTGTGGTGATCACGGTTTGGAGGTAAATGCGTCTAAAACTAAACTCATGGTTTTTAATCCACATAGAAATTTTAAATCCAAAATTATCATGAGTGGACGCATTCTTGAGGTTGTAAAATCATTTACCTACCTGGGGATCCATATCTCTAATGATAATAGATGGACCCAACATTTAAATATTGCAACATTAAGGCATAAGCAACTAGCTGGTACCATTATAAAGGAGCATAGGAAATCACTGACCAAACCGATTAAACCACCCCTGATTATATATGAAGCAAAAGCAATTGGGTCAGTATTGTACGGGGCTGAGTTGTGGGGGCATGAAAATCTGCATGAGTTTCAAATTACAGAGAACAAGTTTTTTAGGAAACTTACAGGCACTCCACAGAGTAGTCCGTTATTGCCTCTGAGATATGAGCTTGGCAGGAAAGAAATTTCGGAAATGGGAAAACTACGACCGATTCTATACTGGCGTAGGCTCTGGACTACGCCTGAGCTCTCCCACTATGCGGATGGGTTTATTGATGTCATTAAAGCTGATCGCTTCAATAAAATTAGCTGGTTCAAATCATTAAAATTTGCACTATTTGAACTAGGGCTAAATACATTGTGGTTTGATCCAGCTGGGGCATCTTTTCCCACTAAGACAACCCTAAAAAATATTTTCTGGGAACGGGTTGCTAATAGGAGTTTGCTCAGTACCAACACCGGGTCCATGACCATCAGCTTTCTCGAGGTTAAACTGTTCCCTGTATATGAAATGTATTGGGATTACATATCCAACCTTATGGATAGGAAATTATTCTTTCAACTGAGGGCTGGCTCTCTCCCTCTCCGTTATTTAACATCCAAGTGGAGGGTAGGAAGTCCAGCTACTTGTCCAGTCTGTGGGGAAGGAAATGAAACCCTTAGTCACTTTTTGTTCTCCTGTAAAGTATATTTTGCTCCAAGGCGAGTCTGGTTGGCACCTATGTGTAAGAATTTGGGTACCAAAAGCAGTATGGTAGCTTTGCGTATTGTTAGGTCTACTACTCTGACTTGGATCACAATTGCCACCGCTAAGTACTTGGGGTGGGCGTGGGTATTAAGGCAGAGATTGCTAGTAGGGTAACTACTCTCTGCTCAGTCGTTCAGAGACTGCTAGACTATTGTCTATTCTCTGTACTGGTACAATTTACGTGTCATCTTGAATGAAATTTTGATGATTTTAGCTTAATGATATTGTAATCTTTTTTAATCGTTATATTTAATAGTAATGAACTTTTACACCTGTGATTATGTATATTTGCTTGGTAGATTATGTGCTTAAGTCAAATACGACTATGTCAATTTAATTGTTTTTTTTATTACGTGTTTGTATGTCTGCTTTTATGAGTAAATAACTCGAATAAAGCACTTTTGAAATTGAATTGAATTGCTACTGTCTGGAGTTCATTACCACACCACCCAACATCCATCCTCGCAATCACGAATTATCACAAGATCATCAAACGCTTCTGACACAAGAGGTCCAAGCCCTTCTTCACCAAGGAGCTCTAAAACCAGTTCCTCTTCATCAGCAAAGTACAGAAGTGTATTCCCTCTACTTTCTAATTCCAAAGAAGGACGGCTCACTCAGAAAAGTCCTAGATCTCAGACCTCTCAACTACTACATACTATCAGAAAACTTTCATATGGTCATTCTACAAGATGTCATTCCACTTCTACAAATGGGTGACTTCATGGCCACTCTGGATCTAAAGGACGCCGATCTCCATATACTCATCGCAAATACCCCAGGTTTGTGATATCAGTAAAACACTACCAGTTCAAGGATCTCCTTCAAGTGTCACTACCGCATCAAGGGTCTTCACAAAGTGCCTAGCAGTAGTAGCAGCACATCCACGTTGAAAAAACCTTCATGTATTCCCATATTTAGAGGATTGGTTAATCAAAGCCAGCACCCACCAGCATTGTCGGCAACACATAGAGCTGACAATAGACCTGCTCCACAAATTGGGGTTTACCATAAATGTCACCAAATTTCCCCTTCAGCCTCTTCAATGTCAACGATACGCAAGAGCAAACCTCAACACACATTTGGGGCAAGCTTGCCCCAATCCCTCTTGAATGCAGAACTTTCAGACTTTCTGCCTCAATTTTAGCCAAACAGAACACTCACAGTTTGGACTATCATGCATCTATTGGGTGTGATGCCATCTTTCATTGCCATAGTTACCAACGCAAGACTAAACATGCACCCTACTACAGCAGTGTCTCTTTTGTCAGTGGTCGCAGTCACATGGTCACCTCAAGGACCCAGAGTTGATAGACTGCCAAACTCACTGCTCTCTGCAATGGCAGAATCCCAGCAATCTGGACTTTGTATCTCAAATAACTCCAGCGACAGACGCTTCAGAGACAGGTTGGGGTGAACATCTACAAAATCACACAATACAAGGTCTGTGGGATGCCAAACATCACTCTCTACCCTTCATCTCCCAACCATCAAGACACGCCCCTTTCTCCACCACTCTTAAATGCGTCTCCTGGTGCACTGCTGGTTGGGGAGTGAAGTCCTCTTGGATGGAGAGTAACCTTGGTGGCCAAGAAACCCTCCTGGTACTGAAAATCTGTCTCCGAACTTGGTCCGACCTGCTGCAATTAAGTTGCTCATGCGAGTGCCCACTGAAAGGTGGAGCGGCAATTGCTGAATCACCCAGGTAATCCAATATGTAAGTTTTTGCGCTCCTTATAAAGTGAAAACGGAGATGAACACCGAATATTCAACACCGAATATTCTGTGTACAAAGCTCTAAATTTTCGACTAATTGATACAATGCACAATTCCTTTTGTACTCTATATGTCGTGCAGTTGTGAAACTTTTGACTTGCATACAGCAGTCTGACATGCATGTTCCGAACATATACCGGTTTCTGTTAATCTGCTTAATGCATTATTCTGCCAAGCGAAGCAACAGTTATCCAGGTCAAACACATGCTCGCAATTTGCATTTGACTTGATGGCAATCTGCATTTGGCTTGATACTGAGGGGAAACAGGTAGGCGAGGATCACAAGTGGGCCTTTTTACTATGGTTTCACTTAGCAAAGCACTTATATGGAGGTGTTAAAAGACAGCTGCAAGCAGAAATCTGCATGCAGGAGAACTGGTTTGGGGTGGCTTCCTTTTTTTATTTAAGTGCCTCTGTGTGCAGTTCCGCAGACACAGCCTTTACGTGAGGTGATGCTCTTTACAGAAGGGTAGTCTTCAGACTGAAGCACCCACAATTGAGGCACAAAGAGGTGGGAACTATCTGCACCTAGCTATGCACAGACACAAGACCTTGATCAGGAAAGAGAGAGAAGGGTGGTTTACGCTACGCTTACTCTGAACAGACTGCAGCCCCCTTCACCCCCACCATCTACCAAGTGGCAGTGCTACAGGAAGGGCCTAATTGAATTTCTATAGGAGCCTTGTCTCATTCTCTTCTTGTGCACTGGAACAGGCTCAGGACTTCCATAATGGAACCCGCAGGCCTTTATCACTCTGCTTCTCTTATACATACAATGCATGTACTACAGTAGTCTCATACTGAAATGCACAACATATACTTCGATGGGGTAGGATCAAAACAGGGTTCAAACAGGACATTGGCGAGACACTCTCAGCCAGTGCCAAATATCTCATTTGTATTCAGTTAGTGAAAAACCTTTAATTTGCAGAGTAGCGGGGGTAGATTTTATATGAGCCATTTTGTTTTCTGCGCCAACTCTCCTTGTACAGTGTACAGAACCTGTACCAAGTCTGGGATTCTCCAGACTATGTTTAAAAGAGCTGTCCTAGGCTTGACAAACAGGCTAGGGCTTTCTTTTTACTAGTGATGTGTACACTCTGAACCACGTTTTTAAACTGTCTCCCACTATTACGGAGCAGTATCTATAATGTTGTTTGTTTCTACAGCTTACATTCTCCAATTACTTGTTATCTCAGGAAGACTTCGATCTCTATGCTCCGAAGACCCTGCTTGATAATTTGACCTTAACATACTTTATTTCCTTAAAGTGACCCTCTTCTTACCTTCCATCACCTGCACACCTATTTCCGAGTATAGCCTCCTCTGTCTCATGGCTGCCTGCTTCACTCCTCCTTACTGTAATTCTGCAATTGTCTGATAGCTCATTTCAGAGATCATAACCTCTCCTCTTCAAAACCCTACCTAATAATGTAACATTAACTAGCCCCCTACAACCTATCAATCTCACCAACCATTAACCTGAAACCACATAGATCCCACTAATGTTCATACCTTCCTGGTATTAATATATCACAAAGTTTATGGAGTAAGTGCATCCAATTTTTCTTGAGAGCACATGACAAATCGCAATAACCAACATTAACCACCAACCTTGGGTACCAGAGTAGCATGCTTCTCACCGTAAAAAACTCATAAACGCGTCCTCCGGGGTAGTAAGCGCTATATAATTACAATATGATTAACTGTGCAGAATGTTAAATGCAATTCATTACATATTGAGCGTGGATGTGGGCCATGACTTGCGAGAGGCAAGGTCTTAAGTGGGGTCATGATTCCTGTATCCTCCCTCAAAAATGGTACTCCGAAAATTGGATTCTGCTTATCTGCATATATAGTTTAGGATATGTAATTTTTTCATATGTATTTATTTTAAACAATTGATTACATTTGTGCAGTAAGGTAACATCACATTGAATTGGCACTGTGACCTTTGAAAGGATGGTTTTGTGTGTAAAATAATTCTAGTACACAAGCAGAAAGAAAGTAAACTCTGGTTTTTTTAATGCTAGGTTCCCTCTTTAAAGATAATAAACTGGAATTTGACTCTTGGATTAGTAGTAATGAATGACATGTTATTAGGCCACATTTATTTTACTGCCGTTCCATGAACATATTTATTATTAATTGTTTTGTTTTCAGTGGGCTGTTACTCATAAAGTAAATCTATTTAAGGAATCAAGAACGTAGTGTATTAGAGTTGTATTTTTAATCGCTATGAGTACATTGTGTACTCCCTGACTTTGGTATTAGTGTAAAATAATTTAGCATGGAGACAAAAATGTAGATCTTATTACTGATGGGAGTATTTTAAGCAAGTGAAAAGGTGTATTTTTAATTTAACAATAGCTATAAATTGAAGATGATGTATTTCACGTCAAAGCATTTCTCCAGATCAGACAAGAAAAACAGACACATTTGTCGTGGTTCATAACATCTGATGTCACTGATCTGGACACCGTTGTGCAGTGGTGCTGGTGGAAGCTTGGCTAGATCACTACTTAACGCCACTCTGATTTATTTTCTTAAGTGACTATTTGCCTAATTATTTGGATTAAAAGCAACCAGTATACAATTTTTCTGGTGGGTGGTTTGCAGTGTATTGTCAACCGTTAGAAAAGTGTAAATGAACAACTGAATGGCAATACTGGATCATATTAAATGTCACAGCCTCTGAATGAATCCTATTGTAACCTTTTCAGGATTGAGTGATGAAATTACTTAATTACTTGAATTAGGACCTCACATTTGTATTTTGTTTCTTCTCTATAGGTGGCTGGTAGAAAGGGCTTTCCTCATGTGATCTATGCCCGCTTGTGGCGATGGCCTGATCTTCACAAGAATGAACTTAAACACGTGAAATACTGCCAGTATGCTTTTGATCTGAAATGTGACAGTGTCTGTGTAAATCCTTATCACTATGAGCGTGTGGTGTCTCCAGGGATCGGTAAGCAAGTGAAAAGGTGTATTTTTAATTTAACAATCGCTATAAATTGAAGATAATGTATTTCACGTCAAAGCATTTCTCCAGATCAGGCATAAACTCACATAGAAGAAAGCACAAAGATTTTAGGAGATTTATCTGCCTATACATTGGATGATTCTTGTTTGACAAGCTTATAGCTAATGTTGAGATTTGTTTAAAGAACATTTCCAAATGGACTCATTTTTTAATCCAGAATTTACAGTGTGTACGGAGCACTGTAGATTTCTGCATTTCATCTATAAACACATTTGTATTGCTACTTAAGTGTGTGTTTATTATTCGGTTGCGCTGTTTTATGTAGGCATTCAATATTTTCTTAGATTGCTATTTAAAAGCATGTTTTGATCCTCCACAAAAATGTTCAATTGCCGTTACTTGTTTCATCATTTTATATCAGCTTGCCCTATTGGGTTTGAATCACTAGGATTCTGTCGGCCCTTCCCTTTTACGATGATTATCTGCATTTAAATTTGTACTGTACACTCTGGATGACGTTAGTTAGCCATGCACTAGAAGACATGTGCGATTTCCTGAGACAGAGCGCTTTAATTTTAATATATACATTTTTATTTACATGATGTCCTGCCACACCAAAACGAATAACCTTCATAGAACCTTAATAACATCTTTTGCCAGCTTCCATCTGATTTAATATCTTTCTTTCAACTTTTGTTGAATACATAACTATCAGCTCACTTGGAACAGTACAACCACTAGAGCAACTCGACCCTTCCTAAGGAACCAAAACCGCCACCACCATCCGAGATCAAGAAAATTAATCTTCTTTTCACAGTGGATTAAGGACAGCCTTTTTGCTGTAGTCATTCTTGGACTTTCCGCAACATTCAACATGTTTGAAATTACAATATTCATACATGATCCTATGCTACAGTTCTCGTGTGTAAATATGGCTCTCTTTATGCCCAATGCAAGCAACAGCATCAGCAGATCCATCACCCCCTATAGCTTCCCTCATCTGCCAACAATCAGCTCTGTCCTTCTACCCTTTTAACATGTGTATGAAAGGCCTTGGACTTATATTCCAGAGCTTCAGCTAGGGGCATTCTGTCTAAGCAGACAACCAAATTCACATCATAAGCAACGTGTGAGATATGACACCTAGAAGACCTGTTACACTTTTATGATAAGACACTAATTTCTTCATTAAACTGTGAGCAATGATGCTGACCAATTCAGTTAAATCATCCACTTTCAAGTCTTTGCACACATAGAGGAACATATACCTGCTCTGAGTAAGCATTTTCAAAATAGAATTCTTAACTCTGTTGCTTCTCCAGATATCCGAATCCCCCCAGTCTGCCTGCCTCATTCCATGCTTCCAAAATATAACTATACGCTTAAATGCATTGCAGCACGGCACACCTTTCAAGGTTGACTTGTGATAAATCTGGTTATAATTACAACCAAACTGGACTGTTACACCAATTTTGTTGAACATACAATTGTTATTGAACAAAATGAATCTCCAGATTCTTTTACCCTTTACTGCAGATTATTCTCAAATGTCTGTTTTATGAAACACCACGTAATACCAATCGTAAAAGCCCTATTGTGTCCCTTCAAGCAATTGCTGCAAATTAAGAGGTCTGATATTGTCCCTTAAATCTTTGTCCAACACATCACCCAATATCTATCAAAAATCATCACTCCATACACAACTACAGCAGTGTTATGCTCATCATCCAAGAGTCTTGTAAATCGCTCAAATAAAGTAATCAAGGTGCTAGAAATGTAGATGCTTTAGATTGGAATTGGAGAAAAGTCACCTATTTATATTTCTTCTTTTTTTTTTTTTAGCATTTTCCATATGCTCCAATTCTTAAATAGTATTGGAGTTAGTCAATGGTGGCGAAGTCAAGCTGTTTGAACGCTGACTGTGCAACCTCTCCCTGGATTTGGTCTTGTAACAAGAGGAAGGCAGCTAGGACGACGACAAACTTGAATCTGGAGTACGGTCCGGGGCTTGAAGCATGACTGACCTTGCTTCCTGTGTTTGCAAACATAGAGCTTCGCTTCACGCTTCAATTACCAATGTTTGCTTTTTGTTTCAAAAGCAAGCAAAAAGCAAGCATTGGTAATTGAATACCCACACCGCAGCCCCCGAGGCCTTCTTCTAGCAACAGGTTCTTCACCTTTTGATTTCCTCCAGATGGCAGACTGGATCCAGCAATGTTTTCCTGCAACAGATTATGCATGCAGATAGGTGGTGCGCTCTTCAGAGCAGATCTTGAGCTTCACTCCTAAACGTTGTATCTGTGTTTACCTACCAGATATTTTTTCCAAATGACTATACATTTTCTCTTCAAAATCTCAGGCCTTAAGCTGCGCTGCGGCTGTCAGTCACGCATCCGCTGGATGTGTGCTTTTGGTGTGCAGGCTCCAAAAGCATGGGCCAAAGTTCTCAGTCAGATGCTCCCTGATGGCCATCTAGAGGCTGTTGGAAAGCGTGATGCGAAGCTCTATGTTTGCAAACACAGGAAGCCAGGTCAGTCATGCTTCAAGCCCCAGACCTAACTCCAGATTCTAGTTTGTCTTCGCCCTAGCTGCCTTCCTCTGGTTACAAGACCAAATCCAGGGAGAGGTTGCACAGTCTGCGTTCAAACATCTTGACTTCGCCAGCAATGGCTAACTCCAATACTGTTTAAGAATTGGAGCATATGTGCCCTGGGCTTTCTTGCTCATCATCGACTGCATTGCAGGTTGAGGCTTTCAGGGAAGCAGTGTTTCAATGTCTTAAGGCCCCATGAATCCAAAAAAGGGCTATCTGAATGTCCCCGGGAGGTGTCCTCCCTGACTGTGGCTGGCACTGCTAATCCCTCTTCTGGCTCCTTGCAGGCACCAGACCGCTCTTCTATACCTATACCAAAGGCCATGGCAGTTTCAGCTGGCCTTGACTCCAGAGACACCTGTTCCAGATCTGATTCCCTACACTAGTATCGGATCCAGAGCATAGTTCAGGTAGATTCCAGCTGCTTTCTCAATATGGAATTACTAAAGCCCAGCTTGTAGTCTGGAAAGACTACTCTACGATACCTTTGCCTTGACCACAGTATTACAGACAGCTGGTGCTATTTGTAGACCACATTATGACATTGTGCAGAGTATTTGTCTTGTTCCCCATGATAATGATGATGAAAGACAAAACGGACGCCACTGCTGTTTGTATTTAAACCTACAAAATGCTAGTGGCCATGACTCCTCTCCTGAGACGAATGATACATACTTGGAATCGCCATTGGATCATTCTGAGGAGAGCTCTTCCTTAGGAATGGTAACTCGCCACAAAAGTACTAGATCTGTAAAACCTAATAGTTTTCATATGGCTATGGCAGATTGGAAATCAAAGAGCACTGAGGCACCATTTAAGAGATTCTTCTCCTTCGCCAGTCTGGCTCTGAGGTCCCTTAATACAGTTTGCCTTTTGGGGTCATAAACACATGCCAGCAGGATCTTGCCAACTCTACTGCAGGAGTTTCAGACCTGGTTCACTCAGATGGTTCATGATGGACAGGATGTGAATAAGTACATTTTGTGAGTTAGTTTGCACAGAATGGACTTTGTTACCGGTGTTATCATCACCAGTTTGGTGGTTCTGCACCATGCCTGGATCCCTATCACAGGGGTTTCGGGTTACACACTGACATCCCTGACAGATATGCTGTCTGATAGCTCCATGTTCTTTGGGAAAAGGCAGACCTGGGATTTCCGGAATTTCCAAGGATACTCTTTTCACCTCAGGCAATTCTCCCAAGCTTTACAACAGCCCGTGCAGGTCTCTTGCAGCTCGAGGCAATGATGTGGTGGCAGAGACCCTGTCGATCAGCAAGGGCAGTAGTCCTTTTCAATCCTTCTGTGTCTGCAACCAAGCCACTCTGATTTCCCTGCTGATGTTTATCTGCTGTAGGGGGCAGGATTGCTTTTTGCCGGTCCCTCATACTAATGGGCCTTCGAGTCTTTTCATAACTGCCCCCCCCCCCCCCACTCCATTTCATACTTGCCTTTCCACCCTCATGTTCCTCTTGTTTTTGCCTGGACGTAGGTGGATTATGCCCCATCCTCTCCAATGGATTGCTCACTCTTCTGGCCAGCGGGGCTATATAGAGAGTCCCTGACGCAGAGAAAGGCATGTGGTATAACTCCCAGTATTTCTTGATACCTAAGAAGAAAGAATGGCTGAGACACAGTCTTAGCTCTTCCTCTGAAAGTATAGATGCAAAAGTCCTGTCTGCTCTAGACCCTAGGAAATTGGATTTCGGCCCGTGATTTCCATGATTGTTATTTCCATGTGGCCATCTTGCAGTCTTACAGGCGTCTTCTCCACATCTGGGTAGGATCGGAACTCTTTCAGTTTATCACCCTGCATTTTTGGCTTTACCGCAGCTGCCCTAAATGTTCTTGAAAGTGGTTGTAGCCCATTTTTGCAGGTCAAGATTACAGGTATTCCTATACCTCCACAACTGTTGAAGGCACGCTCGCACAGTAAGTCGATGTCTTATAGCTGTCCTCCTTAGGTTTCTCGTCGGTAACCAGAAATATGATATTCAGCAGTGCTGAAGATTCGCCTAATAGGGGCCGTCCTAGAAACTGTGGATTTCAAAACCTTTCTGCTACATCAGGGAGTATCAGGATATGGTCTCTGTAATTAATGGTTCATCCTGTCTTCTGGCCCAGACAGGTCTGAGGCTTCTTGGACTCTCAGCCATGTGAAGCCTGTTGGTGCCTCATGCTCTATGATACATAGAAGCACAGCAGTAGAACATTTGCTGTCAATCGGTCCAACATTGTGGGTATCTCTTTGATCGCATCCGTATTGGACCTTCAGTGATGGGTGAAGGATGCGATCTCACATGTGGCAGACATTTTCCCTTCTCTACGCAGGGCACACAGTGGTGACATATGCATCATCTCTTGGCTGGGGGGGCTTACCTGGATGAAATGAAGAGGATTTTGTTTCCTGATGGGGCAAAGGCAGTTTATAAACCTTTTGTAACTGTGTACCAGCTGGCTGACTTTCAGTACCTTTTTGCCTTCCAGTAGGGGCAAACCTAACAGACAACTCAACCACCATGTCTACAACAAGCAGGGCGAAATGGGCTAATATGTTTTAAACCAGGAGGAACTGCGAACTCAGTGTTGCATCTTGTACTTCCTGGATTGTTCACCCTTGAGCACAGGAGGAGGTATGTGCCACCTTCCGTGGAAGTCTGATGTACTTTATGCATTTCTGCCTCTGCTTCCAAAGTTCTGAAGAAAATCTGAACGGAGCACGCTCATCTTAGTACTTTAAGCTGTGATACCTGTGCATGTCTCTCTCTGCTGCTCCACCTGCCTCTTTGGGAGGATCTTCTGTCTCAACAACATGGCAGGATTCTTCATTAGAACCTCCACAAGGTACACCTCCACACGTGGAAATTTAGAGGGACCCGCTGAGGAGTTTTGACTTATCTGTGCAAGTGATGGGTGTGATTTTGGCTGCACTTCGCCCCCCCACCAAGAAGGTTTATTCTAGCCGGTGGGCAAAGTTTGTGGCCATGTGCCAGACCCACTGGATTAATCTGCTTCAACCTAATCATTTTGGTTGTACTGCGATCTGCTCGGTCTTTAGCCAGGCATGGTCTTGCAGTGAGCACTGTTAATTATTGTTTACGGGTCTTTCTGGCTTTATCTGATCAGCTCTCTTTGTTAGGTCATCTCTTTTAATGTGTTTTTGAAAGGACTGGCTGGTTTCTTACTGCACCTTTTCTGAGGATGCAGTGCAACTTTATTTTGGTCCTTATGCTCTTTATTTGCTTGTCTTTTTCACACAGGCATAGCTGTTTTTTTAAGGTTGCTGTCTCTTAAGACTGCCTCCTAGCCATCATGTTGTCATGTTACGTCATTGAGCTGTACACTTTGTCTATGGAGCTGTGACATGCTATCTTTTTTAGGACTCGTCTAGCCAGCACTTGCGCTGTCTCTTCCAGACATGCTGTATTCAGGTTATGGGCAAAAAGCTCTGCCAACTTTCCGCCCATATTTTTAATTGGCTCCTGTACTTGTCCCTGTCTTTGGTAAATGGTGGCTTTTCATTGTTCAATACGCTTAGTAGTCCTTCCTTAGGTCCGCCTTGTCTCTTCTTCTAACCTCCCATTAGGACACCACCTGTTACATGTGTTGTTACTCCCTAGGTTTTAATTATACCCTCAAGGCACTATTTTCTTAAAAGGCTTCAGGCAAGGCACAGACTTGGTCCTAAGCTTGGCTGGCAGTGGTTACTTCGCTCACTAGAACATCTCACATTTATATGAGACCGTATATAAATTTCCTTTCAACAGCTCCACACAGAGTACAACCTAATCCAAAATTAATGTTATAATTCTTTTGTCACATTTCAAAGCTACTAATTTTATATATGGACATAGCTATTTGATTGTACTTGTAGTACTGTCTTGCATGCAATGCATTATGAGTAGGGTGATTTACCATATCTTCTGCAGTGTGCAGTACCATATGTGACCGAAAGAGGTATGCAGTGCTGGTGCCTTCCTCCTTAGGGACCTCTAGGAGGAGCTTGCGTTACTGCACCGAAAAATGCAGTGCTGGTTCCTTGCTCACTAGGAACCTCTAGGAGCAGCTTGCGATACTGCACCAAGACATGCAGTGCTGGTGCCTTGCTCACTAGGGACATCTAGGAGCAACTTGAAGTACTGCACCGAAAAATGCAGTGCTGTGCCTTGCTCACTAGGGACCTCTAGGAGCAGCTTGCGATACTGCACCGAGACATACTGTGCTGGTGCCGTGCTCACAAGGGACCTCTAGGAGCAGCTTGCGATACTGCACCGAAACATACAATGCTGGTGCCTTGCTCACTAGGGTCCTCTAGGAGCAGCTTGCTGTATTGCACTGAGACACACTCTGCGCATCCAGCCCGGATCTCCACGGGCTGTCGTCTTCTGCGCAAGCCGACTCCATCAATTCATGGCTTCGAATAGGCTGCGACTCAGTCGCTCCTTTAAGGCGGGTGTCATCCAGGCGCACCAACGACGCAAACCGTTGGTTTAACGAAGAACTGAAGGCTCAAAAACTCAAGGTCCGCCGCGCGGAACGGACCTGGAGGCGAGACTATTGCCCGAGCCTTAAAAACCAGTACATCACCCTTCTGTCCCTGTACAAAAAATCTATCTTGGCGACCAAGAATGCTCATTTCTCCTCTAAAATTCTAACTGCCGAAAATCAGCCCAGAGAAATCTTCTCCATTGTGCACGATCTCGCCTACTCAGATCGGGCTACCCTTAAACCCTCTCCTTCCCAGCACTTATGCGACTCCCTCAATTCCTTTTTTCTAGACAAAATTTCCAATATTAAAGCTAACATCCCCCCCCTTCTTCTTTTATCGACCCCCAGTGTCCCTCAGTCGTAGCACGCCTCGACTCCATTCCACCTCTCACTGAAGAATCCTTCCTCGCCCTCCTGCCCATGGTGAAATCAGGTTCCTCTCTAGACCCATGTCCTGCACACATCCTTAAACAGATCTACTCAGCCTGCGTGCTGCCCCCTCTAACTTTCCTCAATAGCTCACTGTCACAGGGCATCGTCATTCCTCCCCTCAAATCGGCCATCATCTTGCCCATTCTTAAAAAAACCTGGTGCAGACCCCTCAGTTCTTGTCAACTATCGTCCCATCTCACTCTTGACTTTTCTGGCGAAGGTACTGGAGCGTCATGTGACCAGAACGCTTAGCACTTATGTGGAGGAGAATAGGGTACTGGCTCCCCGTCAGGCTGGGTTCCGTCCTGCACACTCCACGGAGTCAGTAGTCTTATCGGTACTCGACAATCTCGGAGAGGGTATGGACACCAACCATCCCCAGGCCATGGTCCTCCTCTATCTCTCCGCCGCCTTTGACACGGTTGACCACGCCATCTTACTTTCCCGTGTCATTGCGGCGGGGATTGGCGGCTCGGCCTTGGTCTGGCTGTCCTCCTTCCTGCGAGACCGCACCCAAGCTGTGCGCTTGGGTGACTTTTCGGCGGATTTCCGCGCAGTCCAATGCGGGGTCCCCCAGGGCTCTTCCCTTTCCCCTCTTTTATTTAATTTGTATATTGCCCCCCTCATCTTTGCTCTCCAACAGTTGAAGGTCTCTGTATACAATTATGCGGATGACCTCCAGCTTATTTTTTCTTTATCTTCATCCCCTGAGTCCATGGACAATTTTCAGTCCGTTATGATTGTCATCCGGGACTGGATGAACTACAACCACCTGAAGTTAAACCCCGATAAAACGGAGCTGTTACTGACAGGTGGTTGCTCCCAGTCCCTGGTCTCCTTTATTTTGGCCCCCTTCTTTAGGTCCACCTCCCCCCCATTCGTCCTCTGTAAAAACTCTCGGGTTCAAATTGAATGACCAACTCACCCTCCACTCCCAAGTCAGTTCTGCCGTGTCCTCTTCCTTTCTCTCACTCCACACCATTCGCAAAGTCTCTCGTTTTTTTTCCTTTCCTGCCCTCAAGCTCATTGTCCTGGCGATGGTCATCTCTCGCCTGGACTATGGCAATGCCCTCTACTGCGGCATGCCCGCATATAGCATGCGTCGACTTTAGCTGGTCCAAAACCAGGCGGCTCGCCTAGTTTTTAACTTGGCCAAATCACACCACGTCACTCCCCTCCTCAAGTCCCTACACTGGCTCCCCATCCGAGAACGAGCCCAGTTCAAGCTGGGCTGCATCACCTTTCAAGCCCAGTTCGGCACAGCCCCTGCTTTCATCTCTTCAGAAATTAAGCAGTACGTCCCTGCCAGGGAGCTACGCTCATCTGCCCAACAACTGCTCATAGTCCCTCGTTTCAAACGCAAAAAGTGGGGAGGCACTACATTTTCCACACTTGCCCCAGCGCTTTGGAATTCTCTTGCGGCCCACCTCAGATCTTGCACCCACTACACACTCTTCCGCAAGGCTCTAAAAACTTTTCTCTTCACGCAAGCCTTCTCTTCATAACTGCTTCTCTCTATTTTTCCCGGTCCTTTCTGCCCCTCTGGGTCCAGTACTTTATAGCGCCATGAAACCGCCAGGTGTACGCGCGCTTTAGAAATATTTTTAAACTCAAACATACAGTGCTAGTTCCTGGGTTACTACGAAAGCATTTGCAATGCACTAGGTCTCGCGTTACTGAAAGTATGAGCTATTGGCGTTGCATTATTATTTGCGGTGTTGCATTATTATTTGCAACGCCAATAACTCAAACTATCAGTAATGTGAGACCTATTGCAATATAGGGCTCCCTGTTTTCCATTTTTACTTATTTGTTACGGTAAATACAGACAGAAAACATTGTGTTTCCTGTCTGTATTTATTTTTAAAAGTGGAACAATACAGATGATTTGGCTTCTTTTGAGTGACTCTCCATGCAGAGGTTAATGAATTTCTGGCCAAAAGGTGTACATATTGGCAGCATGGGGAGTTACAAGGCTGAATGTGATTTGCTTAAATGTCTGCATATTTCAACATATATGTGTGTTATTATGCTAATTTATTTCATATGGGTTTATTATTTTATTATATTTTGGCTGTGTAATTAGCGCAATCTGACAGGCATCAACGTTTGAGTGCTTGTTTATCCATTAAATAAATGTGGCAATATATGAATTATTACCTCTTTGTTGCAAAACACAAAATAAATATGGATAAGTACCAATAAGATGGCTAAAAATAAATATGGATAAATACAGACAGAAAAGTTCAAAAAATAAAATACCATAATACGGGTAGCCCTAGATATATAATAGAGTACGGTTGCCTTGAGTTTCATGTCTGCAGTGTTGGCTGTTTTGCCCATTCAGCCCTGCAGGGCTTCCTAATCTAAATTCCACATCTGAGACCCAAAACCTTTGGAGGGTGCTTCTTGGGTGTCTATTAAAAAGGTAACGAATCGGCAGTTAGCAATATCTATCAAAGGAAAAATGTAATTACCTTGGTAACCTTCTTTTTTGTGGAAGCTCTATCTAACTACATAATACTCTGCGACCCTCTCTTCTGCCTATTCTGTGGAGTGGATTCTGATACGTCATAAGGTCACAATTTAGATCCAGTACACACTCGGATTATCAATTTGTCTGGTGCTCTACGTCTAAGGCAACTAATTTTATGGAAATTGGTACCAGTATGGCTCCGTGTTGTCTTTTCTGAAGGTGAAACTTGGTTGCAGCATAGTCCGAGGGCACCACTTCAGCTGATGCGTATGTTAGGAGAATAAAGATATCCCGATCCAGTCTTCACCCGAGGGAATTCAAACGTTAAGGAATCTGTGTGAATATACGAGTATCCAGCATCACCTGAGTTTAGTAACTTGTTATTCTCATGCATACGCATACTTAAGAATTAAATACTTAAAGCCGGGCGGCTTGGTGGACTAATGCCTCGATTGTAGGTGCCTGTGTTCGACCTCATCGTCACAGGTTAAAATCCCAGCGGGTCCACATATTCTTTCATCATTTTGAGGTTGATAAAATGAGTATCATTGAGTTGGGTAACAGTAAACATCTGTTGTTCTGTGCAAAGATACCTTTGGGTGAACTTGCACATTACAGATATCTGTTATGTTATGTAGCACAGGGTAAGCAAGTCACGAGCCAGGTGGAATGTGAGCCCAAAAAATAGGGAATTAATATTATCCCCGTGCACACTATTTGGTTAGGATTCTGTAACTTGAAATAAAATACTGTTTGAGTTGGCGTCCCTCCGTGCCTTTAGAAATCAGATAATGATGTGGAGAGGATCACCTATCCACAGAAATGTGCGCACAATATACCATGAAACTCTATGGTTTCTTATCGAAATTTTGGATTTATTCAATTCTTCATATCCATTCCATTTGAATGATCAATTACATATTATTTAACTTCAATGTTATATGCAAACAGAATACTTCTTATGATGCAAACAATTCACAGTTTTTCATGAATTTCCAACGATACCCAATGCATTTCGGGTCTTTAAAGAAGGACCCTTCATCAGGGGTCTGTAAAAAATGAAATGAAACAGGTCCTGAATATATGCTCCACTTAATCAAGAATGACATGTAAACATCGACACATACAATGAATAATGTGCTAAGTCATACACAAACATTTGGGGGTCGATTCCGATCCAGTAAAATGCGCTCCGAATCGTTGTACGGAGAGTTTTTTCCCCATACGAATCGTACCCGTAGACGTCCCGTACGTACGACGAAGTACGATCCGTACCAGGTGCCAAACTCCGTACGAGTCGTACAGGACTCCGTACGACTGAAATCTCCGTACGAGTCTCACTCGGAACCGGCTGTACGCGACATCACTACGGTTCGCGGCTGGTTTTTACGACCCAGCAAGTACGATTCGTGTCGGGTACGCGCCGTACGACCCTTTTCCTACAGGAGCCGAAAACAGTCGTAAACGCAGAATTCGCGTCGAAACAGGTACAAAACGCCCCCCCCCCCCGGGTATGGCACGTACCCCCCATGATCGCAGGGGTACGCGCTGTACCCCTGTGATCATGCGGGGTACGTGCCGTACACCCAGCGTACATGGGGTACGCACCGTACCCCATGTATGGTGGGTGTACGGCACGTACCCCGCATGATCACAGGGGTACAGCGCGTACCCCTGCGATCATGGGGGGTACGCGCCGTACGGTGTGTAGGTGATCGTGCGCTTTTCCGTACGAATCGGCGTGTACCGTACGAATCGCGTCCGGGTCGGCCGATCGGGATCGGAATCGTCCGGTCGTACGGCGTCCGTACGAGTCGTACGGAAACGGCTCCGGATACGATTCGTACGGACGGGGATTTTACCGGATCGGAATCGACCCCCTGATGTGCAAATATCATAAAACAGTTGGTAAAAATGTACGCAATTGTTATGATTGATAACATAGGTTAACCGCATACAAGGTGCCTAACGTATACCATATTGGAAAAGAACACGAAGATTTCTAACGTTACTGCCATTATACATAAATGATGAATTAAAACCATTCGTTCGAATACTTTGTGAGTAAATACTCTCAAGCTTATCATAATGCGCGGTGATTTCCTCAAACTCAGTGTTTACGTTTTTCATTTGGCGCGTAAATTCAGTTTGCGAGCACCAGCTGCCCGTTGAGGAGCTGAGACTGAGCTTTTTCCAGCCTTATGTAAGTTCACGCTGCCGCGTATTCCGGACATCTGACAGAAAGACAGGTGTATTGGATTCTATAAACACTACAGTCCATGCTTGGCGCAACCTGTTAAACAGACAGGCAGGTAGGTACCCTATTATATTCTGAACCCGATTGACTGGTGCCATTGGTTTCTGACTGGTGGTGATGAAGCAGCCACCTCGCTGAAACAATTAGGAATTTTGCAGATGGGTGACCTGTTCCAGGACGGGGTGGCAGGCGGGTGGGAAGCCCTAATTGCAGAAGAGCATGTGCCCTCCCTCTTGGAGCAATATCACTTCCATAGAACCAGGCATGCACTGCGAGATCTCAGGAGGACCTGCTAGAACCCATGGAGATCCCATCACACTCCTGCATCCTGCGAGCCACTGCACACACTAGGATAGTTACTGTCATTTATAACCAGACGCAAGACACCAGGAGACTTACGCAGAATAAGCACTGACTGGACTGACAGAGAGACCTAGGCACAATAATTGACGATAGCGCCTGGCGATATGGCTCTGAACTGACTAAGCGCATCTCGCTTAACGGTAAACATTGACTAATCCACTTTAAATATCTTAATAGGGTTTACTACACCCCAGAAAGGGTGTAGCGATATGGCATACGAGAGTCTGCTGCTTGCCCTCGCTGCGTGGAGGGAGAGGCGGAGTTTCTACATGTTGTCTGGCTGTTTCCCCGGATTGCTGAATTCTGGGGCAAGGTCTTCTGCACGATAAACATGATCACAAGTCTTTCGCCGACTCCAGAGCCGCTGCTCGCACTCCTGGGTTATAGTAAAAACACATGAAACCAGCCAAGAAGACTAGTGGTCATGTGACTACTTCTCGCTAACTGTAGGGTCTCCATGCTCTGGGCCAACAGAGCTGAATGGGAGAGGGATGTGCTCCTTTGCAACACACAGTCGGACACCTATAGTGAGCTCCTCCTCCCACAGAGTCGGCCTAAAGGTTTTTTTGGGATTATACCAGCAATACCTGGTGGGGATAGAAACTGGCGAGCCTGAGGCAAGCTAGAACTATTAAGAGCCGATTTCTAGTCCACCCTGCCGAGTATGGGTGGGTACTATTTTCTGGGCAGAAGGCTGTTTAGGTTAGCTCAATATGAATGTATACACTTGGGATGTGCATTGTATTACCAGCTCTCTGTTATCAACCTCCGATGATGATATTTGCTCTGTTTAGCCTATACAAATGTATTGTACAAGACCACCGCTGACCTGCTTGGCTGCCAGCCAATATTATTATGTACTGTATTGGGTTACTGTATTTCCTTGCAAAAGTCGTAAATAAAGCAATTTAAAAAAAGTCTCATCTGTAGACAGCATAGGTTCTTTACCATCCTTTTGATTATATAACTTGCATACTTCCACTGCTCACTTGCGGGGAACTACTTTTTTCTTTTGCTTTCATTATTTCATGAGTACATGTCTGCTCTTGCTCTCTCCCTAGGCTATCTGTAGACCTACCACTACGATATAGTTTTAACACATACATAGTCTAAAGTTTCTATCACTTGGGTACACGACCTCCCTTGCCCTGACTGGCTGTCTGGATACTACGTTAAAGATGGCGTTTGTCGGATTTGCAATCATTTTCTCCCTAAAGCATTGCAATTACTTTCATTGTTCCTCACTCAGTAACATGTCCCTGTCAAAACATGACCCGTATCTAGGCGGTGCCTCCTGGTTACCTGAATGTGAGGGCACCAGACTTGAAGCCAGATTCAGTTTGAATTTGTTTTCGTCAAAATGTCTCTCTTTGACTCATGTATGTGTGTCTCTTTTAACAGGGTTGAGCACGAATCCACACAGTACGCATTAGGGAATGTTTTTAGGAGAAGGAAATTCCATTGGGTGCTTCAAATGTGACAGCTGCTTTAGGCCCAAATACTGTAGCTACCCACACTAAAGATCACCCTAAATCCATGCCTGTGACACTTTCCATGGTTCCATTTTGAAGCCTTTCTTATTCCAGGCAATAGACCCTTCTCCACCCCCACCCCACCCATACTTGTGGGGTACCGTTGTAATCAGGAAAATTTAGAAACGCGTGATTTCATGACATTTGTTATCAGTTGAGTTTCCATGTATTTGTGGTTTCCAGTTGTACACCAGTGCCCCCCAAAACACTTTTTCACAAAACATCCTTATCATTAGCTTGTATTAAAGGTAATCCAGAATTTGGAATGGCTCAGATCACGTGCCATTCCTAAACTCAGATATTCTGCGACATTTCAAACCAAAGCATTAAAAAAGCCAATAGATCTTGCCTTTTCAACCTATTGCACGCCACGGTAGCCAATAGACATGCCATTATTGCCAGGTACATCCACGCTTTGGAGACCAAGGCAAAGTTGGAGGTCTAATCTTGGTAGGAATATGTGCGTGTGCACGAGAGATTGGAGATAATGTTTTGGGAAAATAAATGCAAAAAATGTATCATGTTCATATTGCGTAAGGAAGGTCAGGCACCCAGCAAAATATAAGCTTTATGATGCTCAAAAGCTGAGATTAATGGTTGTGGTTTGTTTCCATGCTCTCCAAAATGCAGGTACCGTAATCTTTGAATTTCACTCGCAGCTGCTTTCCAAATTTCCAAAATGTACTAAACCCAGTTTATTACCTGTGGTCATTGTGAATACATAGAAAACCTACACGTGTCTGGTGTGCCCATACTCTGGACACTCAGAGAAACTAAGGGGCCCATTACGATGGCGGGCGGACAAGGTTCGCCCGCCACCGTAATGGTAAACGGGACTGACTTCCAAAGGTGCGGCGGTCCCGCTGTGCCCATTAGGATGCGACCTGCATATTTAACATTGTGGGGGGCGGTGCTGTAAGCAGCACCTTCCACAATGTTAAAAAGGCATGTTGTGCATTGGCATGCACAACGTGACAGGGACGAGCATGGTGCCTGCCACCTTGTGCATGCCAATGAAGGGGGCCCTCAACAGGCCCCCCAAGCCAAAGTCCGCATGCCTTTCCATGGCGGAGTCTCCGCCATGGAAAGGCATTCTACCGCACCCATCATAATATGGATGGTGGTGCCTGCAAGGCACCACCACCATGATAAAGGCCTTTTCCGCTCGGCAGGCAATCGTGATGATTGGCTGTGGGCGGAAAAGCGGCGGACGGTCTTTCTGTCTGCCGCGGTACCCCCTTAATGCTAATGTGGAGGGGGGGGTAAATGGCCGTCCGGCTGTGAGTTTTGGCGGGTGTATCGCCATCGCCTATCGGGCGGTGGCGATCCACCCGCCATGATAACAGGCCCCTAAGTTGGGGTCAAGCCTTTGCATTGATAAGTTCCTGCGTAAGGGAGAATGGAGGGAATTACCATGTTTTGGAAAAATAATTCTAAAAAGCTGGCAAACCTTGTGTTCTTGTGGACATCCTGTCTGGTCAGGGGGGTTTAATTTGCACCACTAGATTCTTTTAGTCGAACAGAACTAAAAATATATATTTTTCTACTTTTCGTATAGGCCTGAGCATAAACTTCGATTTTGCCATAGTTTAGTGATCTGCGCTAACATGACATAATTGATTGTGCAGACTAACTAGTTGCTTAGGGAACCCAACTCTTGGTATTGTTAGACTCCAGCCACTCAGCTAACATTTCCTTGGAAAGTATTCAGAATTATGATGAAAAATGCAAAGTAATATTGAGCAATATTTTTTGATTAGGTGTTCCATGACCAAAAAGGTACATCTGTTTGAATAACCTAACAATGATTCCCCCCCAAAAGAAAGTGCAGCTACAAGGTGTGCAAACCCCCCTGTAGTAATAGGATTAACTACTTTGTTAGCAGTAAGTGAATATCTGGCTTGTGCTAAAAGCAGAAATAGATAACGTTAACATTAAGCCACTCGTTTTAGAAGGAAGACATTTGAAATTGTTAAATTGTGGAATTTACATAGGGCCTTTAGTATGGACAGTGTAATGTTGTATACATAGTTTCTAGTTCTAACCTGCAAAGCACATTAATTAATGTCACTTCGATTACAGTTTCTATTTCTAACTTCTGGGCACCAAATTGTAGACTTGACAAACTATAACTCCTAATAATTAGGTTGCCTAGAGAGGCAATACATTCACAGTCTGTGGGTGTAGTTATTGTATGGCTTCCGTTTAGCTACAAAACATATGCTTTGTTTACAGTTGCTTTTTGTAGTGAGTAAAAGACCTAAAATTCCAAAATAACAGTTTTGTATGCGTTGTTTTTTTTAGATCTCTCAGGATTGACACTTCAAAGTTCTGGTAGGTGCAACTGGTCATCTGGATACTGAATGTTTTAGACTGTCAAAAATGTGTATTGCAGAGCTAAATTGAATTGTAAGTGTCTATCACTACTACTATTAGTGTTTGATTTAACTGAACTTTCTATCACCTGAATCAAATGTGTAGAAGAATTTGGAGTAGCTTCAAGAACATTGTGTGCATTACATTTTCAAACAATATCTCTGTGCAAGTTCATTAGTTTTGATCAAAATGGGTGTGAACTTTGTGTCTCATTTTGTGATACAATCTGCCTTTTTTCACTATTATGCCAAACCATTTTCATTAATCTCTGATAACCATGACTCTGTTTTGTCCTGTGTATTGCAGTCTTCACCTGAGTAAGGGTGAAGTTGCATCTGCTACGCCGGACTGTGTCTGTGTTGTCTAGAGGAGAATGTTAATTTTGTTATGAAAGTGTACTTAGTGGTAATGAGTTTCGGAACCCTAGCTTTATGATTGATATACTAAACTAATAAAGTGCATACTATTCAGTCAAGTTTCTTGCTGCTGGTCTGATAAAAAAAGTGCGTAGGCAAATTAGTCTTCCGCTTGTTTGTGAAACTTAAAAAGTGAGGTAGAGTGCCTCATGTCAAAAAATAATGAAACCATTATAAATAATTGGGTAACCCTATAAGTCAAGGCGGACCTGGGTATAGACAGGAATGAAGTAGTGGTCCGTGATCAATTATTTAGAAAGATGAGTTCAAGTCTTTAAACAGTCTGTATGGTGTGAAATACTACAATACTGATATTAAATATCTCAATGAACTATACAATTATACTCAATTCGTATTTAAGAGTACATGTATTTGAGAAACCACACAAGTAGCAATAGAAGCGCCAAAACCCAAAATTATTCTTAAAGCATTTATTAAATCGCTGGATAAACTGATTGTTCAATCACAATAGGTTGCGCGCAGAAAAGGGGAAAGAGTTGGGGAGGGGTAGTGGTGGGTGATAGAAGTGCAAATCAAAGGAATAAGGAGAAATACAATGCAGTACTTTTGAATTACTGGTGGTCAAAACCAGTTACACAAGACCTACTCCTGGTGCCACTCTGTTTCACTCTGGACATGTGGAGCCAATGTAGATGCTACTCCCTTTTGTACCGCTTTGTTCGCCATAAGTTGGCAGGGTATGCTCAGACGTGAGTCCCTTGCTCAATTTGCCACTGGATTCAAGCAAGCCTGGCTGAAGACGGCTGGAATGCCAGAAACCGCTCCTAGGAAGCTTGTTTTTCCGGTCCAGGGAAGGCATGGCTTGGCTGTTCGGGCTGGAGTGTTCCCATGAGGCACAGGCTCAGACTGATTTGAATATGGCCATGTTTGAACTGGGGTGGCAGAGTGGGCTAAAGAACGGTGATGAATTAAACCCAGATCTGTTGACTGGGTGTGAGTGTTTGATTGGTTCAGATGCTCCTTCCATCACCACCCCCTTTTGTACCACCCCCTTTTGTACCACTCCCATGACCTGGGCAGGTATTTTTTTCCTGTGCCACCAGACATAGATCCAGAGCTGCCTCTCGTTTATTTCAATACTCGTAGACCTCAAAATTATACAGTGTGGAAAGGACATGTAACCTTCCAAGACAACAGGGTTTGAAGTGTTGCAAACAAATGTCTGTGACGGATTCTCATCCGGTTTGCCTGTACTTGAGTCATGACTTCATGGCCTGCAGTGCCAGCGTGTCGAACTTGAAGGCCATTTGGGAGCATGAGGCAAAGCTTTACATTGCTAAATATCGGTCTCCACACCGAGACACGTCCAAGTCTAAGGGCCGGTCTCTGTCCCGTTTGTCCCCCAGAAGTCAGTTCCAAAGTTGATCGTTGAGATGCTCAAAATCTTCGGGTAAGTTGAAGAAAAAGCATAAACTCCAAGCAGGCCTTGGCCCCCTTCCGCCACACTTGTAACCCTGAGAAGGCACACGGGTATTGGCATGCCACTCAATCTGGTTTCCGATGTCCGTAGTAATTAGAGCCCGTCCCGCAACTTGTTCAAGCACAACCCGAGTTTCCGCTGTCACCTGTGACACCGGGGCAGGTCTACAAGTCCATAACAGTTCCGCTAAGCCATGCTCTGACTCTTCAGATCTTTCCGACTTACTCAAATGCACCAACAGGCCCCACGGAATCTATAGATTCTCCATCTGGGATAACACCAGCAGGTTCTCTATCGGCATGAGTTGGACCCTGTGACACCATCTCTGCTCCATCGGCACCTTTGCCGATCCCATCCTGACTCTGCACACCACTCTTCTTCTCGGAACACAGATACCGACTCCATTGATGCTGGAAGATAAGGCGCAACCCATTGTGCTCTCCGACTTACTCCAGCCTCAACTGAGGAGAACTCTTTACCTATTAAACCACAATATTCATCTGAGCAGCGTTGTGTCCCTCCTCTGCAGGGCAGGTTCCATACACTACCTTGTTTGTTTGGGATGGACTCAGATAATGACTACTATGAGGAAAACTGGCGTGATGGCCTCCAGTATGCCAGTGGTATTGGCATTGCTACATATTACCGCCTTGCCTCACCCCAAGTCCTGCAACTGAAGAAAGTGCTCCTTTGCTGTGGTCATGCAGAGAGCAGCTGAAATTCTCAAACTCAAGCTCCCCACTTATGAGGTCACAACTAATGTCATGACTCAAGTCCGCCACCTGGGGTAACTCCATACTGTGCCCCTAGTTCCATTCAGTGAGGTGCTCGCCGATACACTCATAAGAACCTGAGCCAAGCCTTGCCCTGGTCCCCCAGTAAATGTCCAAATTTCAAGGTGCCAACTTCATGCCCCCTGATACCCTGATTTTGTTTCGGCGCCCTTTTTCTGAGAGCTTAGTAAGGGCAGGCTTCTACCAGTCTGATAAATCAAAATACTTTCTTGACTACTCTCCCACATAGTCAAGTTTAAAATCTGTTGTGGCCTAGATATCATGGATTCCATTAGGCGAGCCACTGGCACTAGTTTTATTCATTGCCACGCCTGTTTACGGTCAACAGGTTTTGAGGAGATGCCGAGTCGTCCCTTATGGACATTCCCTTTGACAGGACTCGCCTCTTTGGTGATAAAAAAGATTCTGCTCTGTAGTAAGTGCTTCAAATTAAGCAGGGCCACAGCGTGCTTCTTGGGACTGCATGCTCCACCACACCACCACCATCATCAATCCTTTCATGGCCATGGCAGGGGTGCCCCATCCAGACAGCCACTTCAATTTCAACAAGGTGCCTGAGCCATCTTGTGGCTGTGGCACACACTGACCCTGCGGCCAGGGCAGCGCACCAGTCCGTTATCTTTCCCCCACCTGCCAAACCTTTTCAGCATGTCTTTAGTGGATCAAAGCCACCCAGTTGGAGGCATGATTCAACTATTTTTGCTGGGTTGGCAGGCCATAACATCGGACAGATGGGTCCTTCATATTGTTCAGAAAGGGTACGCTAAACCCTTTATTGAACCTCTGCCATCCCTGGAATGACTGATGGAGGGCCATCTGTCCATCTTACGACAGGAAATGAAAGCCCTTTTTGCCAAAGGGGCTATTGACAGGGTGTCTATTTTAGAAGTGGATTGTGGCTTATTGTGGCTTATTCCCTTTACTTTCTGGCACCAAAGAAGGACGGAGGACTTTGTTCTATTTTAAACCTGTGCCCTCTCAATGCCTTTCTTCATCAGGACACATTCAAAATGCCTACTCTGGCCTAGGTCTTGTCTACCTTTTATCTTCGAGACTGTATCAGAGACTGTATCAGACCTCGAAAAATCATAACAATTTTGCTAGACCGGCAGACCAAGTGTCTTCAATAATCTACTAAACCTAATTGTAATGCTCTTGACCCATAAACTGGTTTCAAAAGTTCTGATCCTGGGCAAAATATTTAAATTCACTAAGCCACCATTTTCTGTATTATCACAAAAGAGGGCATCTTCAAACATACAAGTTCAACATGTCTGCTGTACACACAAAATCTCTTGTTTGATTTAATAGACTAAACTTTTGCTTCATATATAATACAAATCTAGCCACATAAAGGATACACATGACCTCTGACATGGCTCCTAGTTCATTAACAGCATTGTCATCAGGATGAAGCAGGCATGTTTCTCAAATCATAGTTAAAACATATCACTTTTGATTAATACATAACTAAAGCATGGAGTGGTAGCACACTGTCATTTGCAATCAGCTTATTTTACATTGAAATGGGTACAAAATTTCCCACTGACATGCGGTTTTACTGATAAAACTATATAGTGTACAAACAGTAACGTTTGGAAATCTAGTTTCTGTAAATATTTGTCATTTGCACACCACCAGGTAAAGTACTCAGATGTGTTTTGCTCCTACTTAAATCTTTGTTTGCATCACACTTCTCAATTACAAAAAAATAGCTTTTGTAATTCCTGATACATTTTGAAATATTTGTAGCATTTTTGTTATGAGCTATTTAAATGTTGTGTTAGAATAAAATTGCAGCTTACTGCCTTTTGTCTCACAATGATTGTCAGACAGCTCACTTGACATAAACACTAACTGTAATAAGAAAAAGAAAAAGAAACTCCACTTTCCAAGCAGCAAATGTGTCAAGATAAAAACAAGATTTGAAGCCATCTTTTTTGCTTATTCATTTTCTGAAGGAACAGAACACCTGTTTCTGTCCAGATTGCGTTCACTCGCCAGAACGGACAGGACCCGTAGGTGCTAAAAGTGCTTGGCCTGATAAAATCTGACTCATCATTGCAAGTAGATTTTTCTGGGCCTGTTGATGATGGTGTTGGACATGCAGGGTACCTATTATCACATATCCTTCCTCCAGGCCCATAAGCGTTACCTGCATTTTGTAGTAGGACTGGAGCATTTTCATTTTGCTGTGCTAACCTCTGGTCTCACCAGTGCCCCTCGGATTTTCACAAACGTAATGTCAGTGGTAGTAGCACACTGTCAGAGGTTAGGGATCTCAGTTTTTCCCCACTTCGACAACTGGATGTTGAAGACAGGTTTAACCCAGGCAGTTGTCGACCATCTGCAGACTACGATGAGCATCCTGTCATCTTTGGGGTTCACTATCAATGTGCCAAAGTCACACTGTCATCAGAGCCATTCTGGACACAGTACGTTTCGTGCCTTTCTGATGGAGAGTACTGAACATTAAGTCTAGTATCCAGATCATACAGCTTATGTCCTGAATTTCTGTAAGGTTGACTCTGATGCTTCTGGGACTGATGGCCTTCTGTATCCTGCTTGTACAGCACACCAGGCGGCATTTGCAAGCTCTGCAGCGGGATCTGAAGTCTCAGTGGGCCCAACATCGAAGCAACCACTCCGACCACTACCAGATTTTGGAGGAGACTGCAAGAGATTGGCAGTGATGGTTACTTGACCATGATCAGCGGCAGATTCCTCTCCCTACCCCACCCAGAGCTGACAGTGGTGACTGATGCGTCTCGTCTAGTTCGGGTTGGCCACCTGACAGAGGGGAGATCACAGACCTCTGGTCCCCGGTGGATTCCCGACTCTATATAAACCTTCTTATTCCACCAGGACCACAGCTGCTATCACAGTGTTGACACATGGATTCCCTGTCCTGGACATCTCCGAGAAAGTAAAGTAAGCGTAACGCCATACATTTACATAGCATTTCTGTCTGTATAGCCAGTTACGCAGAGAGTGGCATTTCGCCCATAGTGTCCAACTGGACTTTTTAGTTTGTCCATTCACAATTTCACCTCCAAATAGGTACTGTTTTGGTATTTATTCAAAAGGTGAGAAATCTCCAGTTTCTATCTAACTGCAGGTTCTATCTAACTGTAAATTGCTCACCGACCCTTCCATTCTGTGAATTGGGGTCTATGCACTAATAAGATTGCAACTCTAGAGTCTGCACTCTAATCAAAGCCAATATGCTTGCTCTGCGTCTGGGGGAGCGAATAGCCTTGAAAGCAATTGACGTCTGGTCACGGTAGTTGCATATGTCATTGGCCTGCACATAATTTCTCGGGCAGAACAGTGTCAGTGCGGAGCCGAATGGCACCACCCGCCAGCTCATAGAGGTACTGCTCAAAACTTTCCAGGTCCAGTCCAACCCCTCCCCTGTGAAATATTCAAAAGTTGAGGAATCTGTGATTTGTTGGAGAACCCCTTTGGATAACAACAGCAAATTAAATATTATTGATCATTAATCAGCAGGCACAATGTGGAATAATGTTGCAAGAGCTATCATGTACTTGTAAGTGGAAAAGATGGCCGTGTAAACAATCCAAAACTGTCCCCTAAAAAAGACGGAACTCACTTTTTTAGTTCCTTTCCCAGATATGAAGCAATATGAGATTTTACAATGAAAAACAGATTTTCAAAAATGAAGTAGAAAGAATACCTGAAAAGGCTCAACTGCCAAGTATCTAGCTTATATAATATACCCAGAAGTGCAGAGACATACAAGGGCCTGATTCTATCAAGAACTCAAAGCCTTTACGCAGTATATGTGCCATACACAGTAATGGGCTGTGGCTATTCATTAATCTGACATGCAGACACAATTGATTCAGGTGGGTGGTTCCCAAACATGGGCCTTATCCCTTGTCCCCTGACAGAGTATCTTGAATACATTATTATTGTCCAACCCTTCTTTCGACTTTAACCAGATTCAGTTTGTAAAGACTATGGTAAACTATATTATATTGAATTCTACTCTTGCTCGCCAATGTCCTCGCTCTTTCCCTTCGACCCTCCTGCATGACCTGGATTTCTGACCAGTGTGGTTCTATTTGAGCATCATAGACTGGATGAGGCATTGGGCTTCAGCATACCGTGGTCAAGAAATAAGATTCAATAGAATGGACTCTAACGAGGAGCAGAAGGGTTTTACTGTAGCTGCTGAAAGGGGCTGATAGTCAAATGAATTTCATTATTTGTTCTTACTTAATGGATTGCCTACATGCTTTGTGTATAAAGATTTAACAGGTGTATTCTTTTTCCCCAGCTCCTTCTAGTATGTTAGTGAAGGATGAATATGTTCATGATTATGTTGAAGGACCACAGTCCTTGTCGTCTGCTGATGGCCTTTCAATTCAAACCATCCAACACCAAGCAAGCAACAGATCATCTTCTGACACTTACAGTAATTCTTCTTTGCTGGCTTCTGAACCCAGTACTCCAAGTGCTTCTAGCTTTTCCAGCATTCCTGTGGCATCAACAAGTAAGCTATATTGTTTTGGATTTTTTTTTCTTTTGCTGTGACGTAGTTTACTTTTGAGAAGCGTAATTTAAAGCGAAGGAGACTGTGAAAGTAGAGATTGCCATTTTGTATTTCTACAGTTATCTCTGGTTATCCATTTTAAAGCCTGCTCCTTATTAGGACTTTGGATTTGAAAAAAAAATGCCACCCAACAGTGATCAACCATTTACAAACAGCCTTCTTAAAAATTACGACTTACTAATGCACTTGTCTTAGTAAACCAAACTCCACATCGTTAGTGAATTGTTATGTGGTCTGCTTCTTTTACCAAAATTTCTCTCACCATGCATGCTCATTATTTATATACAGGAAAGTCGAAATCTTTCCTAGTTGTAGGTATAAGTTGACTGAGGTGGTCCTGCTTGTCTCTTATCCATGAACCTCACTATTATCAGAAGCACAAGAAGATAAAGTAACATTTTTGTACTGTTCATTTCCCACCTTGCCATCGTGCAAGAAATACTTCGAAATCTCAAAGATGAAACTCCTACCCTATTTATTCAGCCCTTCTGGGAAGATATTTTTATAGTCTGGCATAGATTCTATACTGATGATACCTTAATTGTTAGGTCAGCGACACCAGTTTTGATAACTTACAGGGCGGAGGATCTAAATTGCAGGTGCTAAGAAGTCAACCTCCAGGGCTTATTGTCAGGTGGAGCATTTCATACATATCATAGACGTGGTTAATCTTCTCACTACATAGTATAAGCATAGTCTACCTCAGTTAAATTGTCCTCAGTGGTCTTAGACATTTGCCTTTCAGATACGTTGGCTATTCAACAAATACTCTTCATTATTTGTGAATCCCTGTGATGGCACTTCGTACTAACAGTGATGTTCTCGCATTATTTTACTGAACATTGGTCACACTATCCTCTTTACTTTCTTTATTTTAGTTATACTTATATGTCACTTGTTGGGAATAGGAGAAAACTGGCTTGTGTAGGTTAGTATAAATTTATGTTTATGTCCTACTTCAAGAACCTGCTCTTCTTACGCCTCTGTTCACCAGTTAGTTAGTTGATGAAACACACTACCAGGCTTTGAAAGGAGGTGTAGGAATGCGTGCATCTGCAGAATGAATGGAAGCAGCCTTATGCTCCTTTATGTGACCAGCAGCTTTGAGAAACAGATTGGCAGGTCTTCAGTTTTTTGATTACGAAAATACTATTTTCTCTGTTTCAAACTTTTAGAATGATACCAGCCAGGTTATTTGAAATGTGGACCCCGTCTTGGAAGTCATGCTGGACGAGCAAATAATTGTATTGCATAAAGAACTGAGTGCCGTACAGAGGAATTTATAGAAAAATCACTTCTAAGTTATAAGCAAAGGAAGACATTTTGAAAATGATTTATTTAGGGGTTGATATAATTGAGATCGTTTGGCAGCAAGTGTATCGGAGTTTATTGGTCAGATGAAAAAAGTAAATATGTAATTGGTGTAAAAGTGGAATCGAAAATGATGTGAGCATCAGAAAGATGTGCGTAAAGGACAGATTCTTGCCGGAAATGGTGCTTAATTGTAGAGGTCAGGGGATAGAAGGCATGCTCAAATAATAGTTGATTACTGAAAAAAATTAGAATCAGTTCCTGGCTCCTCTTTGTTTATTACATGGGTGGAACCATAATTCGAATTGATCCTACAGCAACGTTTTCTCAAGACAGTTATGAAGTGAAGCAATAATTTCATTTTTACACTGTGTAAAAAAATTACTGCCGTTGGTCTAAAGTTACTGCCAATTGTAAGATCCTCCGAGGAATACTCTTGTAAAGCTGCGACCTTGGCTTCTCCGGAAGTCACTGCCTTCAATCTTACTTTTACTTGTATTTTTGTTTACTCGTATTATTTTGTCATTATGCAATATCTCGTTTATCTCACAGTTTTCATTTCCAGCAAAGGAAGAACGGGTTGCATGTTGTTTTTAGTTGGTTTGTTTTTTGTGTGGTAGTAGGGATTTCAAAATAATGATATTTCTGAAATGCATGTCGGCAAGTTTTTTTCTTTATTTTGTTCTTAATTCTCATCTCATTACATGAAGTTGTCTTCTCCAGAGATACAAGCAGATGTTACGTTACCCTGGCCTCCTTTGAATTAACTAGGATATGTTAGTGAAACCACACACACCTGTTGCAATGTTTATCACCTAATGTATAAATGGATCTTCATTCAGAAAAGGTGCATAGCAATAACATGACAGGTTAACTGTCATGGTGGACTAGAAGGATAATGGCATCTTCATATTTGTTTTAATTAGGTCAACCCAGCAGTTTATTGTCAGGGAGCCATAGTGAAGGACTTTTGCAGATTGCACCAGTGCCTCCACAAGGGACACAGCAGAATGGGTTTGCAGCTCAGCCAGCTACATATCATCACAGTAAGTGAATACATGCTGTGCGTAGACCGCATATCTCATCTATGTTAATGATTAGCTACGATTTCATGTATTTAATTTCGAGGGTTTTATAGGTTCCTTGATAAAAGAAAACCCCTTATTGATACTTCTGTGAGAGTTCCTGCATCATACCTGCCCTTGAAGGTGTGATAAAGAGAACTCCCAACGATTTCATTCACAGTTAGCTTATTTGCTCGCACTGAGTCCTTCAAGTTCTGTGAGTGCACATTTTTTCAAGCGCAGTTAAAGAATTGCTTGTTGAAGTGGGCAGAGAGGCACCACGCTGTGCTGAGAAGAGAAAGTGGAGTTTTGATGAAATAATGTAGCTAATAGTAGAATAGCAGAAAAGGAGATGGTGTTCGTTTTGGTCTAGTATAGGGGACCAACAATGAGCAGCACATATAATGAAGGGACTGCTGTTATTGGAGCCCACAGCTCTGTTAAATGCCCCCCTTTGATTACTGCTAATCATTTTGTTATTTAATTTACTCCTCCTCAGTTGTGATTTTAATTATTGCATGTTGGATAAAGGTTTGTTTCGGGCTCAAACTGCATGGCTCTTGTATTTATCATTAGAACCCAGCCTAGCTTTAGAATGGAAACGTTGTGTAGTAACACTTGAGTAAAATTTCTCTGTTGCTGTTTTAGACAGCACTACAACTTGGACTGGAAATAGAACAGCAGCATATACACCTAATATATCTCATCACCAGAACGGACATCTTCAACATCATCCACCCATGCCTCATCCTGGACATTACTGTAAGTTTTTTTTCCTTTTCTCCAGGAATGTTTCTTAGATTGAAGGCAAAGTCTTTACATCATTTTTTCTAGTTATACATTTTGTTTTTAACCCACTTTGAGACGCATCTAAACAGTATCAGAATCTATTTATTGTTAGTTTTATTTTGTTCGTGCCCTTCCCTGCGATGAAATTTATTTTTCCTACATGTGAACATATTAAAGAATACAAGGCAAATACCATCCATTATTGTTTTTTTTATTAACCCTACTTTCATGAAATAATTTTTATGATAAGAGTACATTGGGTCTAGTTTTCCATTTCTCAATGAATTTCCCAAATGATGTATAGTAAAGAGGCATTTCAAATCTACAAACTCGGGTTTAAAATGTGAAGATAAACAATCAACATTAGCCTCATGTATCTATTACCTGTTCAGATTTGTTCGTCTCTATGCCATTGCGAACAATGGTTTCCAGTGCCCTTTCATGTGTGATAGATTGTGGCTAAGCACTATTTCTAGAGGATGTGTATCTGTTGGCTTTGCTAAGACTGTTAGCTTTTTATTTGCTCTCTGTTCCATAACTTTCTACATGGTGACATTTCATCTGCAAGTCATATTCAGCTTTTTGCATGCTCTCAAATGGCAAACGATTTCCATAAGAAGACCATGAATCTTAAAGCAGTCTGGAACACTAAACTGTGGTGGAAAGCAAGCAATAATAAACCTTTTCTGAAAAACGTTTTTGTTTTTTTTTGTTTTTTTACATATTCCTATCTTGTTTAGATTGGTGCATGACAACTTTAATCTGTGCTAGTGATATCCAAACGAATATGTTACATCATAGTATCCATTAACAAAAATTATTTTAAATGAGCTTTATCAATAGTAGACATACAGTTCATCGTTTAATAGTTCATATTTTCCAGAATACATTGTTCATAATGCTACTACATATCTTCTGATCTTCCATTGATTGCCGAGTTTATAGTGACATTTTAAGATGCAGTATTGCTGTTAAGGCATTGAGTCTGGCTCATAATATTCATTTCATCTCCCTCGTCTCGTGTTGTCTTCAAGTTAGTTCACTGTGTTCCATTGAGTCTACTTTCTGCACGGATTAGTCAATGACAATCAAATTGCAATATCGAAATAATTCTTACTAGATAAAGAAACAAACAAACCAAATGATATTCCATTGTCATATAGTTCAGGTAAATTGCTGCTTGAAAGATTGTGATGCTATATACTAAGATTGAGTTAAATATTGCTTTTTATCATCGTACGAATAGTAGTTGGGAGGGCACAGAGTGATCCAGAGAGGTGTTCTACGAACGGTAGAGCTGTTCATGTCCTCTGCCTTATACTTAGAGCAATAGATTTGATCCACCTTCCAGGGTATTATTCTTCACAAAAGAGGAGTGTGTATGCTCTTTGCTTTGGATCAGGATGGGATATCAGACCTCTGTGTCGTGGTTGGGTGCTTTTTTTTGTCGAGAGTTGTCAACAAGAGGATGTGAACATTGTTGTGAGTTTTTTGGGCTCAAGCAGTGTTGCGTTTTTAAGATGTAAAAAAAATGCTGTTTAAGTTCTGTCCCAGTTGTTGAGTGCCAGGTAGAGCCGAACATCTAGCTAGTAGTAAAACATTTGGGGCAGTTTGCCTTGGTCTATGTTTGAGCTTTGGATTCCACAGAGACTGCCAAGACCAAGATTTTTATAGGAGAGACAGCTACAAGGTTAGTTGATGAAGCATTTAGGAAAAGGCTATTTTGGTGCTGACTTTCAAAGCTCCTAGTGTGATGCTTAACGTGAAGCCCACCATCCGTGAGGCATCTTGCAAAGGCAGCAGGTAGAATGGTAGTTCACCACCAAATATAGAATAAAGTAAAAAGTTTCAGACATCAAACTAACCAGCTGAATAATTTTTCAATCTTAAAGAGGAAGAAAGTGGTTGGTACTGAAAATAAAACCACATCACACTAGTACTTCACCATGTAATGTGCGTTCATCGTAGGGCACGCAGAAAGCAAACAGATATTTATGCTCCCAATTTCCAAGGAGACCAAAATATCAACGGTGAAGTCTTAAGTAATAACTGATGGATGTAGTAGACAAAGGGAACATGGCACCTCAATAGCAAACACCATAGGCAAGAATGTGAGCAGTAATTAGAAGAGGAAGAGGAGACTGAAGACATTCATACACATTAAATGCTTTTCAGTATTAAAACTACTTTTGAGCACAGAGCCTCAGAACTGGCCCTAAAAGGTGAAAGATGCATCACTTGAATGTGGAGTTAATGTCACAGTCTATGACTGCATTAATCATAATATTTAATTGAGGTAGTAAGTAAACCAGCTGATCTGATGGTGGGTAAAAGAAACAATATAAAAATGGCTCCTCTGTGTGGGCATTGTGGTAGTTGACATGAGAACATCTACCCTTGCTCTTATGACAGCTAATCCACAAAATTGTCTTTGTAGTTTACTCCAGTATTGGAACTTTAATAGATTCCCATAGCTTGTATCATTCACCGTCGTCGGAATGGGAGTCCCGGTAAATAAAAAAAAATACCATAGTAGTAGGTACTAAAGAGAAAAAAAGGCTTAGGCCTCATCTCATTTCGTAGCATATCTACCTCTGTGTAAAAGAGACCAAAAGTATTAAACAATCAATCAGAGTAGCCTCACCCTATAGAACCTGCTTGAGAGAGCCTCAGAGCCTCAGATTTTCTACCGCACGTTGTGCTAGGGAGTCTTCGCCGAGCTCCGCTCAGATTTTCTTGATTTCAACTTTAAATCTTCAATCTTCAATTTCAAGATGTCTGACAAGGAGAAGAAGGCCTGATTTAAGGCTTGAGACACTTGCTCTAAGAAGAGGCTTTATGTAGAGGACAAATATAAAGACTGTGTTTATTGTTTGCAACCGGACCACAAGGCTACTGACTGCAAGATCTGCAGGACCTTCTCTTCAAAGACTTTGAGAGACCGTGAGGGACGTCTGCTCACCAGGTAGCAGAAATTGAAGTCACGGACAGAACCTATTTCGAGTGTCGGTGATGATGCCTCCTCTGCGACATCCTCGAGGAGATCACTAAAAAGGGGTTGTTCGACACCTTCAACTTCTTCTGACCCCCTGCCAAGTCCTTACAAAAGACTTCCGATAGGTCTGTCAGGCGTAGTCCAATCAAATCTCCTCACCGAGGTGTAAAGGAGAGGAAAGGACTGGTTTCTGAGGTGCCATCGGCTAAGGTGATGAGTCATGGGACTTCTGTCTCACCTCCTCCCTCTGAGAAACTAAAGATTTTCAAAAAAACAGCTTCGGTCTCACCTGAGAGAAAAGCTGACAAGGAAAATTTGTCCGTCGACGACGACAGCATCCGTCCCTTCGATTACAGCATTGAAAAGGCAACCGGCGGCGACTTCGGCTCCTTCGACGGGCTCATCGACGAGAGTTTCATTGTCTCCAGTAACTTCATCGACGCCAACTTAGTCGACGCCGCAGACTGAGGTACCTGTTCATATGTCGTCGACGCTTATGAAGACGACATCCACGTCGACAAGGATGTCGACGATTATGGTGATGGCGACGTCGTCGACAACATCGACGGCTTTGGGCTTTATGGTGACGACGGTCCAGTCAAAAATAATAATAATAAAGGAGCTTGTAGAGCGCCTGGTGACGCCATCCCGGCGTGTCCCCGCGCTGTGGAAAGAGCAGCAGAAATGGAGTGAACGAACCTAAAGGGTAAACAGGTGGGTTTTTAAAAGTTTCCTAAAAGTTGTTTCAGACTCAGCTAATCTGATGTTCGTTGGGAGGGAGTTCCAATGGTTAGCAGCCAGCGCGCGAAAGGAACGACCTCCCATTCTGGCCTTCTTTATACGAGGAACTTTAAGAAGACCCATGCCCATAGAGCGAAGTGCTCTGTTGGGCTCATAAGGGATGGCAAGATCATTCAGGTATTCAGGGGCTTTCAGCGAGGTTATCCTATAGCAGATTAGAAGTGCTTTAAATAGGATCCTCTTTTTTATAGGGAGCCAATGAAGAGCAGCCAAAGTGGGTTTTGATGCTGTTCTTTTGGGGAGTCTGAGGACTAGCCGTGCTGCAGTGTTTTGAAGAACCTGCAGCCTTCTAATATTCTTTTCTGTTGTCCCCAGTAATAGCGCATTTCCGTAGTCAATACGGGAGGTGACCAATGCTTGAATCATGGTGCGTCTGGCCTCTAAAGGAAGAAGGTCCAGAGTACGATTTAGGGTCTTCAATACCCCAAAACACTTCCCTGCTACTTTATTGACGTGGCTCTCAAAAGAGAGTTTGGGATCAACCCAGACCCCCAGGTTCTTAGCCTCCTTGCAAGGGATAGGTAGCGAACCCAGACAGGGAGGCCACCATTCCTGAGTCCAACTAGCATCATTGCCCCCCCTCACTAGAACCTCAGTTTTAGAGCCATTGAGCTTCAGGCAGTGTTGGTTCATCCAGCCTGCAAGCTCCTGCATGCAGGTTTTGAAGTTGGCAGCTGCTAAAGTGGGTGCCTGTGATAGGGAGATGAGCAGTTGAGTATCGTCGGCATAAGATACTATTCTTATGCCGTACGATTGAACCACATCTGCCAGCGGGGCCATATAAAGGTTGAACAGGGTGGGGCTCAGGGCAGAGCCCTGAGGCACCCCCTGTTCTAAGGCTATGCTGTTTGAGAGAAACGTGCCTCTCTGAACCTGAAAACTGCGGTCAGTGAGGAAAGCTTTTAGCCAACCCAGTGCCGTCTTGGTGACCCCAGCTTTGATTAGACACTGCAGCAAGATGGAATGTGCTACAATCGCCCTTTCGTCATCGACGATCCAGACTCTGTCGACGGTGACTCCGTAGGTGGCAATCTCGATCAGAAGACGTCAGATTACCCTGGACATGACTTCTCCACGGAGAGTAACACCATTGCCTCAGGCACTTCTTTTGGAAGAGGATTTTTTAGAGGATGACGACGGTCCTTACGATGATGCGGACAGCCCATCCCAGTTGCATGTAAAGTATCAGGACTCAGACTCTGATGACTATTATATAGACCAACAGCAATATCTGCAGCAACCTAGATCCCAAGATCAGTCGCAACAGGGCATGGTGGCCATGCAGTCTTCACTTATTGCTGATCTCCAATTCATGCTGTTGGATTACAGGAAGAGATTTCCAACTCAATCTTCCGGCCAAGAAACAGTATAAGTGGCTCCTCTTCCACCTCCTCTTCCCCCTCTTCTTCCCCAAGCTCCAATGCCAGAGGCAACGGAACTGCAACGGAACCGCAGCAGAATGTGGTCTCTATTCAAGATGACTCATCGGATGATGACCAGGGTACCGTCTTAGTCTCAGATCCAGATTGAGATGAGTTCATTATTCTGGATCCAGCTTCTCCATCTCCGGATCCGGTTGATTCTCCTCCAGTGGATATCGGAGGATTTCACAATTTAATGGAGAGCGCTTCCAAGTGTTACTATATACCCATTCCATCGGTACAATCGGAATGTTTTCTTTATGATTTCAAGGAACCGTATAAGAAATCTGTTTGTTCTATTCCGATTGTGGGCCATGTCTGGGATGAGGGGATAAAGGTCATGAAGTCTCCAGCAACTGTCATGCCTGTGCTTCCTCGACTGGAAAAGAAATACAGAGCTCCAGAAGATAGCCCCGCTTGCCTGGTCAGCAAGCTGAAACCGGACTCTGTCATTTCACAAGCGGCCCAACGAAAATCAAAGAATCCGTCGGCGCCTCTTACTACACCATCGGATAAACAGGGTAGACGTCTTGATAATGTGGGGAAGAGGTTTTCATCTATGTCCAGCCTTCTGGTCAGAGCTGCCAATGCCTTGCCGATTCTTGGACGATATGATCGCCAAATGTGGTGCGACCTACCCCCGTATTTAGACCAGTTTCCTGAGGATTCAAAGGCTGACGCCAAAAAGATCTTGGGAGGAGGGAGAGCGTTCCTCCTCGGAAATTATTGATTGCGCAATGGACATTGCTACCACAGCTTTCCGCTCTCTCGCAGGGGCGGCAGTCCTTAGACGGCAGGGTTGGCTTCGGGCCACCGGGTTTCATCCGGAAGTCCAAAAGAAGATCCTGGATCTGCCATTCGATGGGGAGATGCTTTTTGGGAAGCACGTTGACGATGCGCTGCAGGATATAAAGAAGGACACAGAGACTGCGAAGTCCCTTGGGACTTTGCAATACCGCAAGTTTTCTTTCCGTGGAGCGAGAGGACAAGTTTTTTCTTTATACAAGGGAGGATACCAACTACAGGCCTCAATATTCACAGCGTCAAGGCCAATCGTCGTCTCTCTCTCGACAATCCTCTAGAGGATGACAAGGGTGCCAGGGGAGAGATTCCTCTAAGCGCAAATAGCGGCTTCCCTGCTCTTTCTACTGTTCCTTCCTCCCCTGTAACACCAGTGGGGGGCAGGATATCGCAATGCTTCCACAACTGGCAACTCGTAACATCAGACCGGTGGGTCCTCAATATCATCCTGTTAGGCCATACGCTGGAGTTTCAACATCATCCACCCTCCAGAGCCCCTTGCGCCACCGAATCCAAACACCTACACCTTCTACGTCTAGAAGCCCACCATCTACTTCTCAAAGGAGTGATAGAACCGGTGCCTCTATCTCAGAGAGGCAATGGATTCTTTTCCTGTTTTTTCCTTGTTCGCAAAACCGTGGAAAAATGGCACCCAATTTTAGACCTGAGTGAGCTAAACACCTAGCTCATAAAACTCTCTTTTCGGATGGTATCCCTACAGGGCATTTTGCGGCTCCTCAATCCAGGAGATTACACGGCCACTCTGGTTCTCGAGGCGCATACTTCCATGTTCCCATCCACCCGGCCCGCAGGAAGTTTTTGCGCTTTACAGTAGCCAAGAGCCAATTCCAATTCAAAGTCCTGCCTTTCGGATTCAGATCCGCGCTGCGGATATTCACAAAGGTTTTAACCTCAGTTGCAGCGTTTCTCAGAAAACAAACGCTAGCGGTTTTTCCCTATCTGAAAGCACCGTCTTCTCAGGCAGCATCAGAAGCAGTCGAGGGATGCACTCAACTCTTCAGTCATCTGGGACTTCAACTCAACAAGGAAAAGTCGGTCCTCTGTCCTTCCTGGTCGGCCAAGTTTCTAGGGGCTCTTCTGGACACAACTTGTTGCAAAGCGTTTCCATCACTGGAAAGACAGCAAAAACTGATAACCTCAGCCCGTCGGTTACAAGCAAGACGGTCTCTGTTCGCCTCTACAAGTCTCTTCTAGGATCGATCTCATCCTGCATTCCCTTATTTCCGCATTGCAGACTATGAATGCGCCCTCTCTAAGAGCAATTGGATTTGCAATGGCGCCAAGCAGAGGGATCTTTCGATGACAAATTAGTGGTAACTCCACTTATGAAAGATGCGGCCAGCTGGTGGTCGATCAGAGACAATATCTCTCAGGGTCTCACCTTCACAGTCTCTCCAGCTCCTCTAATACTTAAAACAGATGCCTCTCTAGAAGGCTGGGGAGCAGTCTTACAAGTCCTTCAAGTGAGCGGCCGCTGGCGGCCCGAGCAACGCCTCCTCCACATCAACCTGCTGGAGCTCAAAGCGATTCGTGTGGCATTACAGGCTTTCCTTCCGAGAATCCGACGATCCACTGTCCTGGTCTGTACAGACAACACGACGGCCATGCATTATGTGAACAAGCAGGGTGGAACAAGGTCTTGTCTGCTATCCAAGGAAGTCCAAGAGCTAGCTTTGGAAGTGTGTCATCCACCATCAGATCTCTCTCTCTGTGGAACATCTTCCGGGTGCCCTCAACACGACAGCGGATATGCTGAGTCGTCTTAAAACTGTGAGGCACGAGTGGGAACTGGACCAGCGCACTCTGGAAAAGTGTTTTCAATCTCTGGGGCACTCCGTCCATAGACCTGTTTGCCACTCCAGAGAACAGGAAATGCCGGTTCTACGCAAGCAGGGAACACCATCAGGGATCATTGGGAAATGCGCTTTCGATGGCATGGTCAGGTGCCTTTGTTTACGCCTTTCCTCCGATTCCACTGATTCCAAGATTGCTTAGGAAGCTCAAAGCAGAACCCTGCAGGATGATTCTTGTGGCACTGGCGTGGCCCAGCCAGTTTTGGTTTAGAGCTTCTCCTGCTCTCCCTGGATCATCCAATTCACCTGCGTCCAATTTCTTCTCTATTGACGGTGTTCCAAGGCCATTTGGTACATCCGCATCCGAGCTCGCTTCAGTTGACAGCGTGGCTCCTGAGCACAGAGAATTTCAACACTTAAATATCTCTCAAGATGGTAAGGTGTGCTAGCTCTGGCCTGCGCACCAAGTACGAATAAGACCTATCGCTTGAAATGGAAGAGTTTCTGCCTGTGGTGCCGTCAGGAGAACATTCATCCATACTCTTCGGCTCCTCATCAAATCTTGCCATACATTTTGGCTTTGGCCAAATTAGGGCTTGCTCATTCTTCTATCAAAGTACACCTAGCAGCTATCTCTAGATTCAGACAGACTTCTTCTGGCCCTTCCCTTTGGTCTGCAAAAATCATGAAACAATTTCTAAAAGGACTTTTTAGGGTTTATCCACCAGTTCGACCTCCACCACCTATGTGGCAGCTCAACTTTGTCCTTGCTCAACTCATGAGGCCTCCTTTTGAGCCAATTCATAGGGCGGACCTTAAGTTCCTCTCATGGAAATTAGCCCTCCTTCTCGCCTTAACATCTGCTAGGAGGGTGGGTGAACTTCATGCTCTCACTTTCAAGGATCTGTTCTTACAGTTCAAAAAGGGCACTCTGAGGACAAATCCTAAATTTATCCCGAAAGTCCCATTGGACTTTCATTTGAATGAACCGGTCATCCTTAAATCCTTTTTTCCTCGACCTACAACTCAAGCGGAATGGTCTCTTCATGCCTTGGATGTGCAAAGGTGTTTACAATTTTATCTGCAACGCACCAAGGCATTCAGAAGATCTACTCAGCTCTTTGTCGCTTTCAGTGCTCCTCGCAAAGGTTTTCCCCTTTTGAAGCAAGGGTTTGCAAGATGGATTGCCAGCGTGATTCATTACTGTCACCAAGCGGCCGGTAAGCCCCTAGAAGGGTGCATTTTACAGGATCCATTTCTTCTTCTGCGGCTCTTTTCGCAGGAGTGCCGATCAAAGACATTTGCAGGGCAGCTACATGGAGCAGTGCCAATACTTTTACCAGACATTACTGTTGTGATTCTTCCACATGGAGTGATGCAGCAGTGGGACAGGCGGTCCTGAGGAATCTCTTCCAGTGAGCGGTGAGCTTTCCCTTCTAACCCTCCTTTTGTATCTGCTGATGTTTACTGACTGATGTTTTGGTAACTTATATATTTTTTTATGTTGATATAGACACAATGTTATACAATGTATTATGATTATTATACAAAATGTGCGTCTGTTTTCCTAACTGCTAGCTATTCTGATACAAGCTATGGGAATCTATGAAAGTTCCAATACTGGAGTAAGAAAACAAGTTACTTACCTGTAACTTTGGTTCTCCAGTATTGGTAACTTTCATTGATTGCCATATGCCCACCCTCCTCCCCTGGGAAAGCTCAGCCTTCAGCATATTCTTTATTACTGTTACACAACGGCTACGAAAATCGGAGGCTCTGAGGCTCTCTCAGGAAGTTTCTATGGGGTGAGGCTACTCTGATTGGTTGTTCAGTACTTTTGGTCTCTTTTACAAAAAGAGGTAGATATGCTACAAAATGGAATGAGTCCTAAGCCTTTTTTTTTTGTTTTGTACCTACTAATATGGTATTTTTTATTTACCGGGACTCCCATTCCGATGACGGGAAATGATACAAGCTATGGGAATCTATGAAAGTTACCAATACTGGAGAACCAAACTTACAGGTAAGTAACTTGTTTTCATCCGTGGGATTCCACATACAGGAGCATCCACATCATACCTCTGAGAACGCGTGCTACTCGGTTGTCTCAATGCCACCACCTTCGGTTAGATGTTGGGTAGGAGGGACACTAACATCTCTGTGGAGAAAAAGGGACGTATATTTTTGAACAAACACGAGCATAACTTGTTTTACTGACAGTGTGATTGTAGATTGATGATGGGGACCTTATAATTATGTCAGTATATAAAAAATATCAGCACTGGAGAAGTATGGTTATAGATAAGTAATGCTTTTCTTTTCATTTTTAGTCAATTTCAGCTTGCGATTTTCTTTAACTTTACTAGCTTTCTCTCGAAAATTCTGATGGCTTTCCATTCAATAGATTCTTTTACCCACAAATATAATGTGTTCATTTTTAGGTCTCGCCTGGCGACCGCAGCGCCAAAGTGCTGTCGCCAGTGAGATCTATTGTCACTGACTTGACTTGGAAGGGAGACAGGAGATGGACACGCGCAGGACGGACTGGAAATGTGAACGCGCCCGTGAACACGCGCTAGTTAATTTGCGATGTGCCCATCTCCTGTCTCCCTTCCGTCCTCAGATTGCGGAGCACTACCCCATGAACGCGTGTTTGGTTTCTCGAGAAAACTGATTTCCAGGCAGATTTCTTTAGGCAAAAGAATTACTATTTTAAACCTTTTTGGTAATAAAGAGTCCCTTAAAACAAACTTTCTCACTATAACAAACAAGAAACCGAGTGACTTCATAGTATTTTCATTCGATAGGAACTCAAGTGATGTTTAAATCAATCTTCAAGTCCAAACATTTCCCAAGCTTGGACTGTGCGCAGTGTTGTTACAGATACGCCCGGACTGGTATTACCCACGGAACATGGAATACCTCTTAACAGAGTGTTTATATATAACAAAAGGAACAGACACATCGATATTGCGGGGCCAACACTTCAGCCAAGTAACAGACGTCTCTGGGCACAGCGCGCTTTGCAAGTACAGCATGCCCCACTTACTGGCTCTTGTGGGGACTCTGCAGCAACACGCGGGGCTCTGTCTTGATCACAGGAGCCCCGCCTGAAATCTTACTTTGGCCGCACCATGCAGCATTCACGAAGGTGGGGTGGGCTCCCGGCGGACTTCCTGCACTTTTTTTTTGCCTTGGGCACTTTGGCGACCCCCTCCCTGGGCCGCACAAACCCCGCTGCAGTCATTAAACTCCGGCGGCTTCTGAAGTGCGCACGCGCCGCCACTGGGCATGAGCCGCAGGACACGCGAAAGTTACAGGTACTGCACATGCGCGGGTAGCCCTTGCCCTCCCAGGTCTCCTCCCCTGCCCAGATAGTGTTGGAGCGGTAAGGAGGATGAAATGTAGCTCACACATTCTTATGTTGTGCTGGGCTGTTATGTTGCGTTATGTTTTACTACATGGTAGCATGGCATTCCATGCAGTCACAATATGTTATGTTTTATTTTGTCTCTATATATATTAATAGTGCTATGCTATGTTGTGTGTGTGTCTGTGTGTGTTATGCTATACTTTGCTTCCTGTGTGTGTAGTTTTGGTATTTTGTTGTTATTAAGTTAAGCGCTACATGCACAAGAGTATTTGTGTTATGTTGCACTATGATATAACTAACTATATTATGCGATGTTCCGCTACCCGTGTTATGTTGTGATATTATTTATGAGAGCGCCACATACAGCAGGGCTCGACAAATCCACTCGCCCGCTCGCATTTGCGAGGGAGAATGGATGAGGACGAGCTATTTTTAGGTCCTCACCCTTTCTGACGAGTAGGAAGACAAACTAACTTTTGTCCTCTGTCTCTGAAAACAGCAAAAGTGACAAGATAACAAGATTTAAAGGCATTTTTATTGCTCACAAAGGGATTGAGCAATAAAGATGCCTTTAAATCTTGTTAACTTTTGCTCCGTTTTCAGAGACAGTAGTCAAGTAGGTTGAAGTTGGGTCGAGGAGATTTTCCAAGTTACTAGACCTGCAGGACTAGTACAATTTTTCAGATTTGTCGAGCCTTTTTCAGGATTTGTCGAGCCCTGATGGGGAGGAGATTCCAGGTGCGCAACACAGGTGCTTACAGCCCCTGCTGTGTAGAGGGGCTTCCAGTCCTCACGGGGGATGGGGGGAGGGGGATACTAAATATTCAACGGGGGCTCTTCCAGCCCAATACAAATACATCTATATGAGATATGGGAGACTCATGGGACCCTCATCCAATTATGCGGGCGGGGGAGGGGGAGTGGTGGACGATTTTGAGTTGCACCACTGAGGGGTTTAGAGATAGGATGCTCTGGCACCCCAGCCAAAGTGGTCCATTTTTGTCCTGCTGACACTATTTCGGCATTGTGTGTCACACATGGCTGAATGAGTAGGCGACAAAAAGGTCTCAGGAGTTGTAGATCCCAAATCCATCTTAAGGTTCTTGCCATGGAAGTCGCGGGCTTAAGTACTAAACAAGACCACATAGATGGGTGTATTTTTATTGACCAGTTCGTTATTTGTCTCTTCCAAGAAACCTGGTTAAAGAGCAAGCATTTGCAATGCAATAGACCTTGCATGTGCGAGAGTTTGAGTTGTTGGCATTGTAAATGACTATGCCTTTTATTTACGTGTTGGTTTTTAAAACATAAATAAAAAGCATTATCGTTTACAATGCCAATAGCTTTAGCTCTCGCAAATTCGAGACCTATTGCATTGCAAATGCTTTTTAGTAAATGTATTTATATCAGTCACTTTAATCCTGTTCCTAGAAATGTATTTAATGGTCAGTCGTTGCCGTTATGTGCCCAATTGCTTGATGTTCCTAGATGTTCTATTGCATTTCTGCCAATGCCATGCCAAACAGTTGGCACCATTTAGCCCCTGGATGCCCTGAAGACTGTAAACGGTAACATCTATCTAGGCACCCATCATATACTAGATAGTGTTTTGGGATTTGGATTTGGATTTGTAAAGCGCGTAGCTAGTGTCATGGCATGAGCAGTAAGTATTCCTGTGGCAATGTACCCTTTTATGTGTCAAGTGTTTTTTTTTTTACATGGATATGAATCCCGCTGAATGCCATTGAACCCCCTTGGCACCCAAATGGACACTCGCATATTGTTGTTTATATCGGCGTACATATACCCATGACGCATGACAACCCGTTAGCTGGCTCACTCCATCTTTCAACCCCTTGACTCCACTGTTACTGCTCCTTCTTTGGTTTAGGTCGACTTTGAGTTATCTGACAACTGCATAGAAGTCTCTTACCAACCCATTGAGCTGTTTCTCATGGTTGTCCTCCCTTCCACTGGTATAGGATCACCTTTGGGTCATACTTTATATAGGGGTTGCTCATTAAATATGACTTTTTGAAGTCTCTGGCACTTAGGCAATGTCAAATGCAGGCCTGTCCACATCAGCCCCTCACATAGGAAGCCACAGATACGTTTTAAGGTTCGTCCATTTGCAGAGAGAAAACTGTGTTGTAGGCAGGAGGATGGGAATGATTGAGTAAGATAGTTGAAGTAAGTGATTGGTGGAGTACAGACTTCTGATAAAGCACAGTGTAGCAGCATATCTATTTTCAGTTTTAAACTTTCTGCACGGAGATACTAAACTCTCATTCACATGCGCTGTTAAATAGTTTATAGCAGGAAGAATCTTGAAAAAAGGCATTTGAGTACAGGGACTCACATAAATATTTGCTGAGTAGCAAATGCTGTGCTACCCTTTTTCTTTCCCCTCCTTTTCTAACTCTGCTTCCTTTCCCTTTTGTGGTCTTTGTTTGTGTTTTCTCTACTCCTCTCCAACCCCCCACCTTTTCTGCTCGCTAACAACTTGATTCGCAGAATCAGGCTGTTTGCGACCACAAAAAATTCCTTTTCTGATGTACCAAACTCTATTTGCGATTTGGTAACCATCTCCGTGCCACCATATCCATGATTTTAGCTATTCCGGATGGGTTGTAAATAGCGACCTACCTTATTAATATTAATCAGGTAGGCCGATTTGAGACCCACCAGGAATCGCTAAATGAAACTCATGGAGATTCATACATTAGGAATAGAGATTACCTCATTGTGATTCGTAGAAAATCTCAATTGGGTAATCTCTATTTCAAATATTGATACATATGGCTCATTATGAATAGCCAAGTAGGGTATGCCATTGCTTGCTGAACGCTTCGTAAGATGCTCAGCCCAGAAGCATTCCTCAAAAGTAGGCCACACTCGCAGCCCAAGGCACAGCAGAGCGTGCTCCATCCATCAAGCAACTCTCTCTGAATTCCATCTCATCTCCCTTTCTGGCTCCATGTCACACTGTGCAGCTCCTCATATGTAGCTAAGAGGCACTTGCTGAGGTTCAGTTAATCCAGCACACAGAAAAGCCTCAGATGGATGCAGTAGAACGGTCTAGTGCCCCTGCATCGCCCACACTAACTGCAAATGTAGTATCAGAAAGCACAGCTGTGTCCCATCTCTCATACCTGCGTAGTAAGAACATAGAAAACTTTAACAAACATATCCTTCAAGGCTCCACCCCCCAAACTTTGAAAAGTGCCAGGGTAATTACTGTTAAAAACAAGCATTGGCATTGCCAATAGGTCTCGCTTGTGGGCCCTTATAAGTATTTAGTTTTGCAGCACAATATCCTTGTTGCATAATCGGATATTGTGCTGCAAAACTAAATACTTATAAGGTCCTACAAGCGAGACCTATTGGCAATGCCAATGCTTGTTCAGTTCGTGTGCGAGGCGAGCCCAGCCCGGGCAGGTGACTGACTGCTCATGACTGCCTGCTTTGCTGAAGCGCTCACAGGGCGGGAGGAACTTTCCACAACATCTCAGAAGCCTGTGCAAAAGCATGTCAGTCAAAGTGACGATTACACAGGAACTCCCAGAAAAGGGTTACATGGTGCACTCGCCAGGCGCTGTATGATATACAGGGCACTGTGTACGATCCTAATGAAGAGGATCTGGTTTCTTTGCTGAGCTCAGGGGTCTGATAGTTACTATGGGCCCAGGCACAGTGGTCTGGGGCAGTGATTGAAGTGTGATACTCGATTGACGTGTGCTCAATCTAATAGAGATTTGGGGGGCAGAGTTTGCCTGAAGATGGGACGCGCTTTGAGCGAGCTCCTCCGGCCACGCTCAATATCGTACAGATATCCTGCACTAAAATAAACTCCATTGAAATAACAGTCTACCAGGCTGGAGAAGCTTCCGGCACCAGGGGCGACGAAAAACTACAGCCAGAAATGGAGCATGGTGAAGCAGTGAAGAAGTGGGCTTGCGCACAGGAAGTGCTGCTGCGAACGAGATTGACGCCAAATCGACAAATGGAAACACCGCAGAAGGGAGGCTGGTAACTGGACGAGAAACAGAGTAAAAGGGAGAGTGGTAGGTGAGCACTGAAGGAAGAGAGCTGCGTGAGGACGCGAGAGTGGGACAAAAAGGGGACAAGCTGCAGAGTACTCACAGCACGGCCCACGGGAGTGACGAGCAAGTAACAAGTTTTAGTTTTCACCAATACAAGTCAAAACAATATAGTGCCCCTCGTGTTCACGCAGCTCAAGCTGAAGGAGGAGGGGGTGCGAGGGATGAGGGAACACGGCCTGGGGGAAGCTGGCTGGGGAGGGGGAGGAGAAATGCAAGGAAGGCTGTGTGCGGCGTAATTAGGGGAGGAGAAGCCGCAGAGCGCACGCTGGGCGAAGCCCTTTGATGTGCTGTGCGGCAAATGGAGGGAGGCTGATGCGCGTTCATGTTTGAACACGTGGTTCACGTGAACTTGATGAAAACGCCAGCAAAAAGCTGGTGGTTTCACGAGAATTTTCGCCACTTGAATTCTCGCTCCGCTCGATGCGCATGCGTGCATCGATAGGTCGCGAGACCTAAAAATGGGACTATTCAAAGGTATTAATGCAACTGTTACCCCATTTCTCTGTTTCTTACACAGAAAAACTGTTGTAGGCAAAGGTGGCTCAAGAACTTGTGATTATTTACAAAAGTCAGATTATTTGATGCAATTGCATAAGTCCGATTATCTGTTGCCACAGCTAGACAGGGTTTCTTCCTGGCCATGGCACTGAATCAGTAACACATGCTGGAATAGATGATCGTGAGCTTGTTGGGGATAATGGTCAGATATCTGCTTTGATATTATTTGATCTATCCACTGCCTTTGATACTGTTGACCATAAGGTTGTTTTTGACTTTTCGGAGGCAGCAGGGCTTAAGGATATCGCCTTTAACTGGATGAAATCTTTCACTCATGATCGCACTCTGGCAGTGATGCTGGGTCCATTTGTTGCTACAGGGTACCCTGATTACATATGGAGTTCCTAGAGGATTTTCCCTTTTCCCCCCATTTATTCAGTCTGTATTCAAGACCCCTAATGAAAGAACTTGTGTTTAGGGGTTTAAGAGTGTACAACTATGGGAATGATTTCCAGCTTCTCAACTGTGTAGATAATACCTTAGCTTCACAGCTGGAATTTCGAAACCTCATGATATTTCTCTTTTAGAGTTGGATTGGAAATAACCAGCCCAAATGCAGACAAAACAGAGACCATGATTTTAAATAACAAAATTGAGCTCTGCAATTGCTTTTATTGCACAGTGGCGATGGGTGAACCTCCACATCCTAAGACTCCTTTTAAGAGTTTGGGGGTATTGTTAGATAGCTGTTGGTAAATAATTAACTAATAATGACATCTCAAAATGATGCAGTTGTATCTAAATGCATTCGTACATTGAAACTGATCAGGAGAATTTCCACTACTCTTCTGCCAGAAGCCACAAAAATAATAGTCATAGCTCCAGTTATATTTTAGACTACACCAACTCTATTTATTTAGCTCTTCCAAAAACTCAATCCATAGGCTCCAGGTTATCCAAAATGAAAAAACCCGCCTCTGGTTTAGTTTCACAGCAACCTCATGTAACTCCTACCCTAAAACAACTACTATGTTTTCCTGTTAAGCAAAGAGTTCCGTTTAAAGTTTGCCGCACAATATTTAAGGCTCTTCAAGGTTTGGACCCTGCACTATTTGGTAAAGAGCCTTACTGCATATACTCATTTGCACATATTAAGATCTTTCAATGCCAACCTTCTCTTGGTTCCAGCTTATAAGGAGAAACGTATGGGAGGTTGTAGTTTCTCAATCAAGGCTTCGTGGAACTCCTTACCAGACTATTTGAGGCTAGAAAATAGCTACCTAACTGTGGAAGTAGATTATTAATAATCTACTGATGCAGGGTCACCCTTTCAGTCCACCGGTTCTTAACAAGTAAGGACGAATCGACACTTAAGCTTAGTACAAACCATAGGTCATGTATTCGCATTCATGAATGGGAAGCACCATAGAGATACTCAAGGAGAAAGCACACCGAATGATGGTTACATGGGTTTTTAGAGCAAAAGATCACAAACAAGGGACCCCAGAGGTAAATAGAACTTTGGGAAAAACACACAAAGGAGGTAACGGTAAGAATCAACAGCCATGGTGCCTTGTGCAATTGTCGTGTCTTGAAGCTGCACAACAAGATATGCTATCTGGGTTAACTTTACTTAAGGCTTTACCATTGTTTGAAAATCCTCGAGCAGACGCCAGCTGTTCTTTTGCGCTGACTCTGCATGTTTACACAACCTACAATGCCCCAATCTAGATTAGTTACTCATGTTTACACAAATGTGATGTCAATGATAGAGCCGGGCCGGAAGTAGGGCAGAGGTGAAAAGTTGATGAGGCATAGTTTAACCCCTTCGACGCTCATGACGAGCTCAGTTCGTCATGAGGTACACCGCTCGTACGCTCATGACGAGCTGAGCTCGTCATGAACCGCGGGTTTTTTAAAACTTCAGCGCACAGCGGGGAAAATGCGCCGCACGGATGTTGTTAATTAAAAAAATAGAGAATCAGATTTTACATTTTAACAGTACTTCCTTATCAGCCTATGGGAATCCATTTTAAAAGTACGTATAATAATCTTGTACATTAATTTTCATAAGTTCGTAAATTTCAGTGTGCATCATCATTTCTCGATTCAATTCATGAACATTGACTGGGGAAGGTTTAATACTACTACAAGTATTGATAGGGGCACATTGAATGCAGCAGCAGGTGAGAAAGATGACTCCTAAAATTACTATTCCCACGACTAATTTCCAACCCCATGTGGAAATAAGTCCCTGTAGTGAAGCAATAATGTTCCGTGGGGACAGGAGTAGTAGCGGGTAATAGGTTTCGAGCCGGAATCACTTTCTCCATTGTCAAAAAAACTGCTGCCAATATTATCAATATTATGATCAAAGTAACCATACACAGAGTCTTGTCATTACTTCGCAGCTTGGATCCCAATCTCTGCATTTCTCCTTCTCCGTATCAATACAACCACAGGTCAGAGGGATCCCAGGCACCACTGAACATGTATCACAACCCACTCTGAACCTAGTTCAGCCGATTCTGTGATCCTACCATGTCACAGCCGAACCGTTCCACCAATTGAAAGTGGTCCTCTGGTACCTCTATCTGCTCCTTCCCTTCCTTGGTCGTAAATTGTACCTTGTTGCTGAAGGCATAGTCTGATCAGGAAACAGTGTCTTCTTTCAGAGGAGAAACAGTTTTCTGAATCTGTAAGATGTCTTTCAGATTGTTTCTGCCTTCTGGCTGGAGAAAAGTTGCTAGGATTTGCTTGCAGTGTGCAGCATTGATCCAATGGCATCTATTGGTGACACGGACAGCTGTTCGAGTCCTAAGCAGGATCTGCTCCGGATTCTTCCAGCGAGGCTCCAAATTCTTAAAATGTTGAAAATCCTTCACAAGTATGTAGTTACCCGGCTGAGGACCATTAGCCGGACCCTCCGATTTTCCTGGAATAGCTTCACGGACCTGCTAATGAATCAGACAGTTTTTCCGTCAAGTTGTTTAGGTAATCACTCAAAACAGGGTTCTGTATTTCTTTAATTACATTTGGCCTCGGGGTGCCCATACATTCAAAGGCCTACCAAAGATGATCTTGTAGGAGAAAGTCCTATCTTACTATGTGGGATGGAACGAACAGAAAACACGGCTAAGGGCAGGACATCTGGCCAACTAAGGCCCGTTTTTGCTTGTATCTTTGCTAGTTTCAACTTCAATGTGGCATTGTACCTTTCTTCCAGACCCGCTGCCTGGGGATAATGAGTAGTATGAAACTTCTGCTTTACCCCTAAACCCTTCATTAGGTACTCTATCTGGCCAATAAAGTGGGGGCCGTTATCACTCCATAGGACTCTACAAACCCCAAAAAAGGGGGAAAAGCTTCTTTAACTGCATTTTAGCTGTTGTCAAGGCTGTGTTGTCTTTAGTGGGATACGCTTCTACCCACTTACTAAAGGAACAAACAACTACTAGTACATACTTTAAATTGTTACAGCTCTCTAATTGAATGTAGTCCATTTGGAGTGCTTTGAAAGGGAACCTGAGGTGGGGAAAATCTACCGGTAGGGGTTGATACCCCCTTCCCAGGATTGTGCTGTAGACATATCATGCAATGTTTAACCACATGGTCAGCCGTTTTCTGAATGTGCTTATTATCCCAAACCTGTTCTAGATGGGAAATGGTGTTTTTGGCACTGACATGAGCAGGTCCATGAGCCATAGTCACAAAAGATAATAAGTTGGCATAGGGCAACTTCCATTTCGACATATCTTTTGACCTCCAACATCCATCATCTAACTCCTTCCTTTTGCCATTCTGCCCTTTCTTATTCAGTGGCTGACTGCTGTATTCCCTTAATTTCTGTATACGTTTTCCCATCTTTCAGCTTGGGATCGTAGTACATATATTTTACTCGTGAGTGCACTTGCAGTATCTCGTGCAATTTCGTCAGCGAAAGCATTTCCTTGTCCCATCTTGTCTGTAATTTTCTTGTGGGCACTACATTTGATAATGGCTACACTCTTTGGCAATGTCAAGGCAGTAAGGAGACTATTTACCAATTCACCATGTTGTATTTTAGAACCATGGGAGGTTAGGAATGCCTGTTCCTTCCAAAGCTTGCCAAAATTGTGTGCTACACTAAATGCATACTGGCTGTCCGTATAAATGTTCACTGGTAATCCCTGACTGAGTTTGCAAGCCCTGAAAAGCGCAATGAGTTCAGCTGCTTGGGCAGATTTTTGTGGAATATGGGCTGTTTCTACCACAGTTTGTAATGTGGTTATGGCATAGGATGCAGAGGTGGTGCCATCAGGTAGTCTTATACAAGAGCCATCCACCCATAGTTCCCCCTCAGGATCTAAAAAAGGTGTATCTCTAAGATCTATTCTTCCTTTAGTTTTTTCAGTCGTGCAAATCATGAGTTTGCTCACCTGGCAAAGGTAACAAATGTCGCTTGAGTGTGATATGAGGTGCCAAAAGCGTAAGTTCGTAGCCTGTGAGTCTAGCGCTAGTCAAGTGTCGTGTCTTAGTCTGATTAAGGAGTGCATCTACGAAATGTGGTACCATAACCATAAGCTTGTTACTCAACACTATTCCCTCAGATTGTCATATAGAAATAGCTGTGTGCGGCAAACCCTCTAGACAGCCTGGAAGTCCTCTGGCCACTGGGTCCAATCCAGCCGAAAAATAAGCACATGGACGATGTTTACTACCATATGGTTGTGTTAAAACTGACAATGCAGATCCTTATCTCTCGTGTACATATAATATAAAAGGCTTAGCATAGTCTGGAGTGCCTAACTCTGAAGCAGAACAAGTGGATGCACGAAGCTGCTGATATGCTTCCTGACATTCAAATGACCATGGTAGAGGAGAGGGAGTGTCTTTAGTAACATGGGACAAAAAAGGTTTGATGATAAGGGAGAAGTTGGGGATCCACTGTCTATAATAGGAAGTAATGCCAATAATCGCTGTGACTTCTTTTTGAGTACTTGGGATGGGAATTTTTAGGATAGTTTGAATCATGCCTTAAGTCAAAGTGCGGCCTTCCTTAGGCAGGAGGTGACCCAAATAAGTGACCTCAGTTTGACAATATTACAACTTATTCTTGCAGACTTTATGTCCCTTATTAGCAAGATGATGCAATAGGGAGAGAGTGGCTTCTTTACAATGCTCTACTGTGTCCGCGGCTAGCAACATGTCATGGACATATTGCACAAGTGTAACTCCTGATGGGAAAAGAAGTTCATCCTACTGTCATTTCAGTGCCTGACTGTACATGCTGTGACTTTCTATATAGCCTTGTGGAGCCCTACAAAATCTAAATGAGCAACCCCTTAATGGAAATCCAAATAGATATATACTATTCTCATGTATAGGAATAGAGAAAAAGGTGTTTTTTAGGTCAATAACAGAAAATACAGTGGCTGTAGGTGGGATTAATGTCAACAAGGTCGTAATATCAGAGATGACAGGATATTGAGGAATTACTATTTTATTGACTTCTCTTAAATCAATCACGAATTGGTAAATCTTGTCCCCTGTTCCATCGCCCTGTTTTAGGATGGGGAGAATGGAGCTATTACATTCATTAGAGGAAACTTCCTCAACATCTCCTGTACGTCAATAATAGATATCAATGCATCCTCACCTTCTTTTGATATTTTATATTGCGGCACCCTTGTTAAGGAAGCATCCTCCCGAAATTGTATGTGTACTGGGGAAATGTCCATTCTTCCCACATCTGTGTCAGCAGTAGCTTAAACACATGAAGGAACAGAATCAAGATCCGAACATAAAGAAAAATTATATTGTTTAGGCAATGTCTTTTTCCCAAAAATGACACTCCAGATGGGGAACAATGTATAGTAGCATGGAAATATTTCAAAAGATCAAGTCCCATCAAATTATCTGGAGCATGTGGGGAAGTGGAAATGGAGCTGTAGTAATACAATTCTCAACCTTCAAAGGCAATTTTTGGGACACAGGGCTAGGAGTTGATGTTCCATCAAATCCTATCAATGTAATCACTTGGCCAGACAAGGGTGTTCCACGGACCAGTTTCTGAGATATCGCACTGCGTGTTGCCCCTGTATCCACTAAACTTTTGTAATCCTGCCCAAGTCTGCTGGCTGTTATATAGGGCCCTGACTCATCTACAGGTATCTCAACTGGTCCTCCTTGTCCTACGATGTTCTAGGGAAACTGTGTTCCCATAGTTTCCTATGATTCCCAATCCTCCATAGAATATTGATTATTCCGTTGATCAAAATAATTTTCAGACCTATTTTTATCTGGAGCTTGAGCTTGTTGTAGCTGCTGTCGGGGAGCTGAAGTCTCTCGATTACCATTCACTTGTCCCCTTCCCCTCCCACCATCAGCTAAAACAGGACATTCAGAACACCAATGTCCTTTCTCCTTACAAAAAGTACATTGATCTGGCCCTAGTGGAGTTTGTCTACGCGGTGGCCCTACTGGAGGTGTTTGCCTAAAAGTCTGACCATAGGTTTGACCACGACCTCAACCTCGACCCTAGGGTCCTTAGGCCTGGACCATTATTACTTTAGTTTTCAATTCTTTTAGTTTTCCTTGTATTCATTCTTGCCCAGTTGTCACCTGATTCTGATAATACTGAGCCATATCTAATATAGCTTTCAGGGTTACTGAAGCCCATATACTCTCAGAATTCTTTAAGCGAACCAATATTTCGGGAAGTAAATTTCCCACAAATTGATCTACAAATAAATGTGCACCCGTAGGCGTAGATGTATCTTGCCCACTAAAATCATGGAACACTTCCTCAATGCGAGTAAAGAAATCAGGGACGGCCTCTCCCTATTTTTGTTTACAAGCAGTAAGAAGTGCCCAAATTTTTTTGGGGGGGCGGGACAATCGTTTTTATATAAGTGAGTATGTTTCCACGAAGATCCAGTACGAGCTGACTAGGTTTCTGACCAGGTTTCCTATCCCTATCGGCTGCTACTATGGCAGCCCAGTCTCCTCCCAAATCAACAGCATGATCCTGTTTCCGGGTAAGTCGCCGCATATCTGGTGGCAGGATCATACCAAAAAATACATCAATATCAGCTAAGGTCATGAGACAGGAATCAATGGCTGCCTGTACATCATCATAAAATCCTGAAAAAGTCAGTACATCCGTTCTTTTCCAGGGCGTATATATCCAATTGCACAAAAAATAGGCTGTAGCATTAGGACTATTAGGGTCATCATCATCTTATTTCCCTCTTCCAGGAATGGACTGTGGCGTGGCTACCCTCATAGGTCTTATTCGGGGAGAGGAAGAAAGTTTATTATGATATCCAATTGTTGTTGCTATGGCAGTGTTAACTCTACTATCTGAAAAAAAAAACGTTAGTGATAGATTCCTTACCTTAGAATATCCCCAGGCATCAGACTGGATCCGGAAAGCTTTCATCAGCAGTACCCCATGCGCGTCGATAGGCGTCGTCGTACGGCTCCCTGTGCTTCGCTGGCGTTGTATTCACCAAGATGATGTCACTGGAGCTACTTAGACGCGCCCTGACGTCAGTTCTTTCTGTTTACGCGCCAGCAATCGCAGATCCGGAGAGAGAGCTGTACCCCATCAACTTGTTGACTAAAGTATTTGTTTGATTAAATTGTAAGTAAAACTTACTCCTGGTGCATAGGGATGCCCGGTTTCAAGCTTTGCGAGGTTTGTCCGTGCACGATGTTGCTGACGGACCTGCACCATGAATGTCTCTTCTGCCTGGGGCGTGACCATGACACCGAGTCGTGTTCCCACTGCCGAGCCATGGCCCTGAAAACTTTGCAGGAGCGGTCCTGATTGGTCCAACTCCGGCGGCGTGGGGCCCCCGGAGTTGGCCCCACGCCATTCCTGATCCCAGTCTCGTGTGAGGTCGAGGGCCCGGTTGCGGAGCAAGCACCACCATTCGAAGTCTTCGCACTCGGAGTCTGGTAAGGCGAAGCACAAAAAGTCGAAGAAGCGTTGTCGCTCTTTGTCATCCCCTCGGCGGTCGTGGGACGAGGCTGAGGGAGCAGGTGGCACCGCCCCTGCGGTTCCGCTGGAGCCTGAGCAGTTACCGTTGGCTTACCCACCTTTCCCGGGTCCATTGGCAACTCTAGCCAAATTTCACAAGTTCGTTTCTGCAATGGCATGTGGCCCCACGAGCCCCACTATTCCGCGTTCCTCGACATTGCCGGCTCCGGACCCGACTTCGTGGACACTCAGAGGCCTCCATGGCTCTGGCCGGGGTTCCCCGTTCTTGCAGGTGGACCCCGTACAGCCTGCACTGACGTCGAAGACGCCAACACTGGCGTCGACTTCTTTTCCGATGTCGGCCCGGTGCTGGAGGGATGTCTTCCGGCACCGATCCCTACGCCAATGGGGGACTTTTACTCTTTCATTCACCCATGTCCTCGTACTGGAAGGGGAGTATTGGGAAGGGTTTGAAGACCCTCTCACAGCATAGTGAGAGTCCGTCCCCCGACTGGGATGAGGAGGCGGAGCCGGTGGCCCAGATTAAACTCCGGCGCCTGGTTTATCATCCCCTTCAGTTACTATGGAAGAGAGGGGTTCCTTTTCCACAGTGCTACGTAGGGCGACTGAGGCTCTCGACCTCGAGCTCCCTCCAGCGACTGTCAGGACCAACCTACTGCCTGAAGTGCTTCAGCCAACTTCTTCAACTACAGAACCGCTGTTGCCGTTTAATGAGGCACTTTCTGATGTGCTTCTGGGCACTTGGTCCCAACCCAACACAGGGGCTCCTGTGGATAAGGGTGCGGGTCGCGTCATCTCCCGGCGACCCTGCCTTTCTCACCCAGCACCCCAGGCCTGAAAGTTTGTTGGTTCAGGCCTCTACATCCCAGAGTGCGTTTCCTTCTGCTCCACCAGACAAGGAATCCAAGAAAGTGGAGCAGTTTGGCAAGAAGATTTATTCTTCTGCAAGTTCTGGACTGCGGTCTGTGAACACTGCTTGTCTCTTCGGATGCGGTTGAGCAGGTGCTACCTCAGTGTCCAGAGGAGGCTCGAACAGTTCTCCCCGAGCTCTTATGGAGGGGAGAGATGCGGCCAAGTTCACTATACGTTGTGGTCTTGATACCACTAATTCGCTGGGTAGGGGGATCTCCACAACAGCGGCGTTACGTCGTCATACCTGGATGAGGACGACTGGCTTTTCTGCAGATCTCCAGAATACTTTGATGCACATGCCTTCGATGGCATCCCGCCTCTTTGGTGATAAGGCGGATTCCACATTGGAGTGTTTTAAGGACTCTCGGGCCACGGCCAAGTCCTTAGGCCTTTCGACAGCACATACTCCTTCCACTTCCACCTTTAGATCCTTTCGAAGCTCCGGAAGAGGCGTGCAAACACGTTCTTTTCAGAATAAGCCTGCGCAGCAACAGTCCTAGCGCAGCCGCGGACTTGGGGCTCGCAGAGGCGGGTCACGGGTCCACCAACACCCCCACTGCCTCCACACCTTCCTAGTCCGGTGTTTCAGGCCCACCAGACGCCAGTGGGGGGCAGGATTCATCATTACCTCCCCCACTGGCGCACCATTACCCCCCGCCCCCCCGGCGAGTCTACCCCCCCCCCCCCAGCCTTGTCACCGCAGTTCCACCGCATGTCTGGGGTTCATTTGGCACTTCTCCAGCAGGAAGTTGCGGCCCTCCTGGCCAAGGGGGCCATCGAGCGCGTTCCGACACCAGAAGTCTGTTGTGGTTGTTACTCCCACTACTTCTTGGTGCCAAAGAAAGACAAAGGTCTACGTCCCATCTTAGACCTTCGGAACGTCCATTGCTTCCTCCGGATGGAGAAGTTCAAGATGCTCACTCTGGCTCAGGTCTTGTCTGCTCTCGACTCACAAGACTGGATGGTGGCACTGGACCTGTAGGACGCATATTTTCATATTCCCGTCCTACCGGCCCATCGGCGTTACCTACGATTCACGGTGGGCCAGGAGCATTTTCAGTTCACCGAGTCCCCTTTGGCCTTACCAGTGCCTCTCTGGTTTTCACGAAAGTGATGGCGGTGGTTGCAGATCATCTGCGCAGATCAAGGGTTTCAGTCTTCCCATATCTCGACGACTGGTTGTTAAGGCGGGCTCGCCTCAGACAGTCGTCTCCCACCTCCAGACCACGGCTGACCTCCTGCATTTGCTGGGATTTTCCATCAATGTGCCGAAGTCGCACCTGATTCCCTCTCAGAAGCTCCTCTTCATCGGAGCAGTTCTGGATACGGCACAGTTTCGGGTTTATCCTCCCGAACAGCGAGTCCAGGGTAATCGGGCTATGATTCTGATCTTTCAGCCCTTGTTCTGGGTTTTGGTCCTGAAGACCTTGAGGCTGCTGGGGCTCATGACCTCCTGCATCCTGCTGACCACCCATGCCAGGTGGCATATGCAGGCTCTGCAGTGGGACCTGAAGTTCCAGTGGGCTCAGCATAAGGGAAACCTGTCCGATTATGTCCAGATATCAGATGGCGCTGCACAATAATTGCAGTAGTGGCTCACAAATCAGCATTGGGTCAGCGGCAGATCCCTCTCCCTTCCCCAACCGGAGCACACAGTGGTGACGGATGCGTCCCTCCAGGGATGGGGCGACCACATGGGAGAGGTGGAGATCAGAGGCCTCTGGTCTCCGGCGGAGTCCCGGCTCCATATCAACCTTCTGGACCTTCGGGTGATTGCACTGAAGGCATTCCTCCCCTCTGTCAAGGGGAAGGTAGTGCAGGTGTTCACAGATAACCCCATCGCCATGTGGTATTGGAACAAACATGGCGGAGTGGGGTCGTGGACCCTATGTCAGGAGGCCCTGCGCCTTTATACATGGCTGGAGCCTCACAGCATTTCCTTGGCAGGTTCTTTGAACGCCAGGGCGGACAAACTCCGCCGCCAGTGCCTGATGGATCACGAATGGCGTCTTCACTCGGAGGTGGCGCAAGGTCTCTTTCAACAGTGGGGAGAGCTTTGGTTAGATCTATTCGCCACCGAAGAGAACACGCAATGTCATCAGTTGGAATTTCCAAAGCGGCACTCGCCCTGCGACGCTTTTCGTCGTGAGTGGAGTTGCAGTCTGTTGTATGCCTTTCCGCCTATACCACTTCTGCCCAGAGTGCTGAAGAAGATCAGACGCGACCGGGCCTAAGTCATCCTTGTGCCTCCAGACTGTGCTCGGAGAGTTTGGTATCCCAAGCTACTTAGTATGAGCCTGGATCCCCCAATCCGACTGCCTCTGCAAAGGATCTTCTGTCGCAGCAGCAGGGGACGGTTCTCCACCCGATCCTGCCCAGCCTCCACCTACATGCGTGGAGATTGAGCGGCGACAGTTGATTCCATTTGACTTGCCTCCCGAAGTCTGTGATGTCATTCTGGCAGCCAGGCGTCCCTCCACTAAATCGGTATACGCCTGCAGGTGGAACAAATTTGTGGCATGGTGCACAGCCAAGACTGTGGATCTCCTTTCTGTTCCTCTTTCTGAGGTCCTTATGTTCCTTATTTCTCTGGCCCGGCAGGGCTCTGCTCTGGGCACTATCAAGGGCTACCTTTTGGCCATTTCAGCATTTCTATGCACCAAAAGTCTGTATCTTACATGGCTCTGCGTTCCTGTCGTGGAAAGTTGTGTACAGAACAGACGTCAGCGCGCCTGAGCGGGTCTAAGTAGCTTCAGTGACGTAATCTCGGCGAATACGACGCCAGAAACTCACGCGGAGCCGTACGACGACGCCTATCGATGCGCAGGGGTACTGCTGACAAAAGCTTTCCGAATCCAGTCTGACGCCTGGGGATAAGTAATCTATCACTAACTAACGTCTCTTACAGATATATTGTTACACAAGTAGTAACTTGTGCTACAGGGAAGGCTCCTATCTGACACTGTCGATTAATAGCCCTATCATCACAACGGCCATTCTGTCCTGTAGTCATCTCCCATTGGACTATAAGTTGATGAGAAAGCTTATTTATGAGACAAAGAAGCTCGCCCTCAGAAAAATCCTGTATTTGATCTATCATTTCTCCTACCTCTATTTCTAGATCACTCAAACAGATTTAATACCATCAACCTTATCGCATCCTGATGTTATTGAGATTCAGTCGAATGAAGAATTCGAGGGGTCAGGACAGATATAGAAAGTACAGGATCATTAGTCATTTTGGGTGCAGTGGCCTGGGATGGAGGCGCAAAGGCCTGGGGTGGGGGGGGGGCAGTGGCCTGGGATGGAGGGAGTAATGCATGTACCAGTACTGGTTGGAAAATAGGGAGCTGGACAACCACAGGCAAAAGTGGTGGAGCTGGACGTACAGAGGGGAACGACATTTGGTGGTCCAGGGGTAAGAGGTGTCAAAGGTACATATGGGGGTGGGTCGTTCAGTCAATACTCCGTCAATGTCTGAATCCACATCTTCTTGGTGGATTTGTGCTGTTTCTGTTGGTCTGACTACATATTCCTTACTTATTAGTAATCTATGCTCTCAATCTAAACATTCCCTTTTCTCCTGAACTTCCTTATCCTTCAATTCCTTATACTTCTGATACTCTGTCTTCCATTCTGGCTTCCCCTGTACCTTCTGTGCCTTGAGCTGCTGATCCTTTACTTCCTTTTATGTCTAACATAGCTGGCCTAACTTTCTTTAAAAACAATCGTTTCTCTAAATACTTGAGTTTGTGAGGGTCCATTGTTCCCTCTAATGGCCATTGCAACTGGGGATCCCCTTTTGTATATTTGTTCCACAATGCATTATACATGATGGGACAAATACCATATTTGATGTACATCTCAAAATTTGGCGTACCTTCTGGTGGCACTGGCTGACTTGCTTCCAAAATGCTATGCCTATCGCAGCAGCAGCAGCAAAAAAGCGTACTAAGTACAAGCATGTTATATAAGATATAAAAAACTTATAAACGGAGAGAAATAACAAATATTCTCACATTACCTGTAAGGAAAAAAATGTTTAGTCAAAACAAATAGCAAGTTCCAAAACTGATCCCAAATTCCAAAATAAATTCCAAGCAAATTCCAAACAAAGTCCAAGCAGATTCCAAACAAATTCTTACCAAATGAACCGGTTCAATACAGATTTACCTTCTGTGTAGTCTTCAATTCCCACCTGTCGATCCTCCCTGATCCAAAAGAATGACCGTCCGAAGGCCCCAGTAAAGGCCAGCAGCCGCCAGGAAGATCAGAGTCGGAGAGCTGAAAAATCACCTTGGACCACGAGAAACACTAGTCTCTTCAAGTGGTGCGCCCCTCAGAGAAGTTCATCTTACCGACACAATCTCCTCCCCTGGCCCTTGATGGGGCTTCAAGTTCGGACACCAATTTGTGGAAGTAAATTATTAATAATCTGGTGCAGGGTCATCCTTTTAGTCCAGGGGTTCTTAACAAGTAAGGAGGAATCGACACTGGAGCATTTATTAGCATTCATGAATGGGGCTTCATCAGACAAGCACTATAGTGATACTCAAGGAGAAAGCACACCGAACGATGAGTTTTTACAGCAAAAGATCACAAACCAGGGACGCCCAGAGGTAAATAGAGCTTTGGGAAAAACACACAAAGGAGGTAACGGTAAGAATCGACATCCTTGGTGCCTTGTGCAATTGTCACATCCTGAAGCTGCACAACAAGATATGCTATCTGGGTTAACTTTACTTAAGGCTTTACCATTGTCTGAAAACCCTCGAGCAGACACCAGCTGTTCTTTTGCGCTGACTCTGCATGTTTACACAGCCTACAATGCCCCAATCTAGATTCTTTACTCATGTTTATACAGATGCGGTGTCAAGGATAGAGCCGAGCTGGAAGCAGGGCAGAGTTGAAAATGGATGAGGCATAGCTTATTTAAATAAAAAAAATAGAGAATCAGATTTTACATTGTAACATAACCTTCAGGAAAGCTCCTGAAACCTGGCTGTTTAGACAGGCTTACATGTTCTAGTATGATTTTCTTGGATTTCCCTTTACTCCGTTAGTCTTAAAGTGCCAAGAAAGCACTGGTGAACATAGACCATCGCAAGTCCTAATCACATGACTTATAACATGACATGATATTCGCAGATAAACCCACCCCAGACTTGGATGTGTATCAATAAGAAAGACATGATTGAATGTTCATGCTTGGGATTAGCCGGGTGCAGAGCAGCTGTGTATATTAGTGTAGTACAAAAGGGGGTGGTGATGGACGGAGCATTTGAACCAATCAAACACTCACACCCAGTCAACAGATCTGGGTTTAATCCATCACCGTTCTTTAGCCCACTCTGCCACCCCAGTTCAGACATGGCCATATGCAAATCAGTCTGACCCTGTGCCTCATAGGAACAGTCCAGCCCGAAATGCCAAGCCATGCCTTCCCTGGACCGGAAACAAGCTTCCGAGGACCGGTTTCTGGCATTTCAGCCGTCTTCAGTGAGCAAGGGTCTCACGTCTGAGCATACCCTGCCAACTTATGGCGAACAAAGTGGTACAAAAGGGAGTGGTGATGGACGGAGCATCTGAACCAATCAAACACTCACATTATTTTAGTGTGTCAGATGCCCATTACCTGTATTGAGCAAGCTGCCTCTGCAACACCAATCTTTGAAACAACAGCAGTGTATCTTTTATTGAAGGAGGGGTTTCATCTACTCATCCACAATCTAAGTAGATGGTAACTGATGGTGGGCCGCTTTCCTAGTCTGAAAAGGGTCGCAGGCCGAGAGACTGCCAAAAGTGTCAAGTGCAATTGTCCCCAATAGTTTCTGCAGAAGCACTTTATTCCTTTCTTTTCAACAAATTAAAAAGAAAGATGCTTCTTGTATGCATCTAGGCCTCCATTAAAGGCTTTTTTCGATCTGTTGGTCGTAAGTATGCCTGCAGCATTTCCTGGATTCTTTCAGATATCAATACTGCCATTAAGGGTGTTGTTTGGAAGACAGAGAATGAAAAGCATTATATTTCACCCAAAACATAGTTCCTGAACTTTTAAAATTCAGTCATCCCTTTTGTGGATATCTGTTGTGAAAGAAAGAGATGTCCTCTATTTTGTACCTTGCAAAAATGTGTTTTGTATTTGCAGTTTACCTTCGTTGTTCGATATCTTCTATTTATTCCTTTTTACGTTCAAAATGGCTTTAGATTTGTAGCGCACCCTGTACAAATTAAAAACACAATCACTCGCTTGGCACTTCTTGCAATTTTGACTGTATACCATATGTGCCACTTAATCGTGCCATATTTAGATAAATAGTAGTTGCCAAAACCTATGTTTCTATTTTTGCACTCTATTCTTGTCAGCCCCAAAATGGATTCATCAGTTCATGGAAAGACATTCACCTAAATAAGAGATCTGAACTAATCAAAAAGATAACCAGTTTTATTCATACCTTTTATTCGGACCGATACTTGTAACCGCAGATTCCTCCGCATGAATTCCCCCAGGCCCCTGACTGGATTCAGTGACTTTTTTTCTCTGCATTGCTCTTGCGTGCCAGCAGGTGATGTTGTGTTGCTCCACCTCAGCTCAATTCTGCTACTGAAAGCATGCTGAAGCCACTCTAAGCACCAACCCTGTGTGTTCCTTTCTTACTGTGCCTTCTGATGCGAATCCGGAGGTAGCTCATTCATTTCCTCGTAAGTTGACAGGTTCTTTTCATCTCAAAAATCTTTCATTGTGCAACAAAATGTCAGCGTCTAAAACCACCTTGTAGGGATTGTCGCAAACAGGTTTCTATGATAAATTCCTACAAGGTGTGCCTCTAATATGCAGGGTTGGACCCCATATCCAAGTCATGCAGAAAGTGTGCCCTGATGAATCCAAAGGCAATCCGGGACCACTAAGCGGACTGCATGTAGATGAATATCTTCGGAAATATGAAACAACCACTCCCACTGAAAGTCAAGGGCTCTCTTCCGTTCCTGCTCTTAGGAGCAGTCCCGCGACAGGGTCTTGTTACACTCCAAGTCTTTGGGAAAGTCAAAATCTCAGAAAAAACACAAGAAGTCTAAGCAGGCATTGTCACATGCTTGCAACTCTACTTCTTAAAATTCATGAGGATAGTCAACGTGCAATGCAAGCTCATTCCTGGTCCCTTGCAGAGGAACAGATTCTGCAGCTTATTCCTGTGCACACTGTCTTCAAGTGCACACTGGCTTCCTGAGTCCGTTGATGGCGCTGCAACAAATTGAGGTGTTTAAAGAGGCCATGTATCCTATTTTCACAGCCTTAAGTTTCATGGAGGCCTCCAGCTGGGTTACTGCAGGCGTATCCAACCTCGTCGCTGATTATGCTTTCTTGAACCCACTGTGGGTCCACATCTGACTACAGAATCAGTTCCACCCCAACACCACATCCATGTCAGTTCCAGCCACATCAACGCTGGCACCAATGCAAATGAACCATTAGTTTTGTCCAACTCCAAACCCGTACCAACCTCAAACGCAGCTGCACATAACTTAAGTTTCTGCTTCGCCCAACCCCTATTTCTTTTGATTTCTTTGATTCAGATTTACCTAGAGACCGCCATACAGTATTTCAGCAACTAATTGAGTTGGATTCTGTTCAGGGCCAAGCTGCATTTGGTGATGACCGTAATGGTAGATATAATTTATCTCCCACAATACAGTGAGTATTCATTTTATTGGGACCTAGAAAAGGCAACTGGGCTAGGCATGTCCCTGGCACAGAGCTGATGCCAACTGCTTGTTCTACTAAAGAGTTAGTGACCTTCGCCATGGATAGAAGGGCAGCCAAAGTCCTAGATTTACAACGGCCTTCAATTGAGGTGAAGACTAATGTACTTATAGAGGTCCTAAAACCTGGACACTCATCTACGGAACCTCTGGTACTTTTTAACGAGGCACCCATTGACAACATCTTGAGCACTTGGCCAAAACCATGTTAATGCCTGTCAGTAAGTCGTCAAGTGACAGGTTGCCATAAAGTGGTTTCTGATGGCCCTGGCTTCTTTATTCAGCACTGTACTATTGAGAGCCTGATTGTTCAAGTCTGCACTAGCAGAGTCGATCCTAACTCCTTTTTTATGACCCCGCCAGATAGGGAGTAGAAGAGGATTGAGGCATTTAGAAAAATTATGTTTTTCTTGTCCAGCCTTGCCCTTAGATTTGTCAGTGCCAGTTACTTGTTGGGGCACTACTCGGTGACATTTTACCAGCAGTTCTAGAGGAGTTCAGGGTCAATTTAGCTCAGACCATTGAAGAACGTCTGGATGCAGTGAAGTATTTCATCTGTTCGGGCCTGGACACCACTGTCTGAATGGGGGGACAGTTGGTACCAGCATAGTGCGCTGGTATCACGCAGGGATGGGATCCATGGGCTTCTCGGAAGACGTTCAGCAATCACTAATTGACCGACCATTTGATGGCACCAGTCTCCTTGGAGATAAGGTATACTGGGCCGTGAAGTACTTCAAAGAAAGTAGGACACAGCGCACTCCCTATGCCTCTCTGCATGTGTGCAATGATATCGCCCACCCTTTTCCTGGCCATTCTGCCGAGATCGGGGATCCAGCCAACAAGGTCCAGCGCACTGCTTAGTCTTCTTCCCCTATCATCACCAAACCACTTTGCCTGGATGGTAGCGATGGACCTTGCAGGGCACCTGTTTTCACATTCCCATCCTGCAGTCCTACTAGCATTACGTCTGGTTCAAGGTGGGCCAGGAGCATTATTACTTCTCTGTGCTCTCCTTCGGCCTTAAAAGTGCCGCTCAGGTGTTCGCGAATGTGATGGTGGTGGTTGCAGCACGTCTTCTGAGGTAGGGGATACCAGTCTTCCCCTACCTCATTGATTAACTGCTGTTGTAGGAGGGCTCGCCACAGTCCATCATAGACCACCTCCATAAGGTACACTCTCTGTACAGACCCATTAAAGGCAAAGTCATTGAATGTTCTGCTTGTTTTGCTGTCTTTAATCCAGCAAAAACTTGCTGTGGGTGCAGTTAAAGGTTACTTATCGGCCATTTTTGTGTTTACTGGTCCAGCTGCCCATGCTTAAATCACCTGTTGTGATGCACATCCTTAAACGTCTGGGCCATATATTCCCACCAACACCTTTTTCTAATGTCACGGAGGGACCTTAATTTGGCCATCAGTTTCATGATGTGTACCCCATTTGGCATTGAAATGGCTTCACTCCTTTCTGGTTGAGAGACGCCAGATTGTTGGCTGCGGTTGGTTCTGGGTATTTGTCTTCCTTGTGGAGCACTGCAGGGCTCCACTCTTAGCCACACTCTTTTTAATGTGTATGTAGGGCTGTTGGCAGTCCTGGTGAGATCTTTTGGTTTCCAAGTTTTGTCATATGGCGACAATACTCAAATCATTGTGCTATTCACTGATAATCCCTCTGAAACAGCTGAAAGTTTTAAACGCTGTATGATGGGGGAGAGCCGTTGGATGAAGGAGAACTTCTTAGGCTAAATGCTGACAAGACTGAAGTGATGGTGTTTGGTGCCCAGCATTCTGTCTGATCAGAGCTTCGGTGGCTGGAGTCATGTGGGCGTCTCCCCTCCCCTGTGGATTTTGTTAAAACCTGGGTGTATTATTGTATACTTCTCTCAATTTCAATCTAAAGATAAGTTGCGCCACCAAAAGCTTCTTTTTTTTATTACACGTGTCCTCAAGAAGATCTTTCCTTTTATTCCTGAGAAACTATTTAAAGCAGTGGTTATCACGCTGATCACCTCGCATCTAGACTATTGTAACGACATGTTTCTGATTATCAATAACTACTCGCTGAACAAACTTCAGACGGTGCAAAATGTGGCTGCGTGACTCATCCTGAACATCCCGAAACATCTTTCAGTGTAAGAAGGTCTTTAAAATCTTCACTGGCAACATATTAGACCGAGCATGTTCTTCAAGGCATTTAATATAGTTCATCTTGCACTTCTTAATAAGGGAGCATTGGCAATCGGGTCCATCTTTCATTGGTACAGGCTGACTAGGCATTGAGATCAGCCGCTGGCAAGAAAGTTGCAGTCCCTAAATTTCTAAAGGGAAAATGGCTCAATCCTTCTCAGTAAGACAACACTAAGGGTCTTGACTCTTTTCTCAGCAAGGCTGAGCCAACCTTAAATAATCAAACAACACAAATGCCAGCGCTGAGGACATAAACTTAAGCTGCTTTTCGGGGGGAATGGTTGTTATGAAGGTAACATAATAACCTGCTTTTGAATTTGCAAAAATGAATTTTGGTTCCGGGTCACATAAAATATCAGACTGTAATTATGATTGTAAATAGCAAGAGGATTTTCCTCTAATAGGACCATCTAAAACTGTAATTTGGAGAAAAACGTTGGTCGTATTTTGTATTTTTGCAGTTTTGCTGACACCGGGACCTGTGTGTGTGTGTAAGAGTGGACAGTGGTAGTGTGGTTTGAATGTTTGGCCAAGAGTGTGGGAAATGGATAGCGTGCCGTAATTTTTGTTTGGTAATAATTGTATTGTATATAAATGTATATAGTCTGTATGTTTCATTTGTATTTCCATGCACAAATAATTATGTGTCAAAAAATCAGGTATGTCTAAAAAAAGAGTAATAAAAATGTATTTTTGCAAATTCAAAAGCAGGTTATTATGTTACGTTCATAACAACCATTCCCCCCGAAAAGCAGCTTAAGTTTATGTCCTCAGCGCTGGCATTTGTGTTGTTCAATCCTTCTCAGTGGCAGCTGCTAAATTATGGAACACCTTGCCTACATATATCACTGAGACTGACTCCTTCGTTGCCTTTCGAAAACATTTTAAAACCTTGCTTTTCACGTCTAAGTTGTGTAATGTTGGATTTACTAGTTGTCCTGCCTTTTTTCTTTTCTTTTTTTGCAGTTTAGGGTTGTCTCTATCTTTTCCTACTGAGGAATCCCGGTTAGGGCCTAGGAATTCCTTAGGTGCAGCGTCTTAATACTTGTGGGTTAAGAGCGCTTTATAAATCCCTTTTCATTTAATTTAATTTGTACTGATGCACAACTCTCCTTTGCGTCTACTGACTTTCAAAACAGTCTTCCTCATAGTGATCACCTCAGCTCATTGCGTGAGTGCGCTTCTAGCTCGGTCCTTTCACTCATAGTACACAACGTTTTCCCCCAGACAAGCTGTTGTAGACTAGGGCAGCATTTTAGTCGAAGTTTGTGACGCCCTTTCACGTCATACAATCCATCACCTTTTTAGCATTCTTTACTTTACCTCACACCTCGGAGGAGAGGCTCATCACTTGGATCCCAAAAGAGTTTTTACATCGATCGTACCAAAGATCATCGAATGGATGAGTAGTAGTTTGTGGGGTTCACTAGGGCGAAGAAGGCTAAGGAAGTGTAGAAAAGGACCATAACAAGGTGGATAGTCCTCTGTATAAAAATCAGCCACTCATTGGCCAAGAATCATCCCCTGGAGTGTCTAAGGCCTATACGATCTGAGCAATGGTAGCAACTACTGTGTTGGCGTCCTTTTCTGGACACCTATTTGGGCAGTCATGGGCTTCACTCTATATGCTCAAGCAGGCACTACTGCTTTGATAGCCAGGTGCGTCAGGGAGGACACTTTGCCCTTTTTGGTCCTTCAGAATGTTCTGGTTTGAATCAATACACAGGTCCACCACCTTGGGAAGTATTGCTTTGATGTCTATTCACATGTTGAGGAATCTGCAGTTAGAAGTATCCATCGGAAGAACAAATTACTTACCTTCAGTAATGTTCTTTCTGGTGGATGCTCTGTCTAACGGCAGACTGTTCTCTGCTCTCACTATTCTGTGGAATTAACTCTTCTCTTCATCTGTAACAGGGCCCAGTTTAGAGGTCTGGACTTTGTCGCATCTGTTTTCTAATTGAGCGCTACGTCCGGCGTGGACAGAATCGAGAAATAAATGTATTTCAGCGCGCAGTGCTGGCACTTATATGTGACTGGCATCATTTCTGGGGCTGGATGTAGTCGATGTGAAGCCACACAACGTGTGCAGGTGCGCAAGAGCAATGCCTAGAAAAAGTCTCCCGATCCTGTCTGGTGACTGGGAATGAACACATGGTAATATCAATTTAGCCTAGGTGACATTTTGTTTACGCTGGCATAATCACATGCCATTTCGGGGGTTTCTTGTTACACAAAATACCTGGAATTACACGATAACACCCTATCATCTAATTGAGATTATGTTCTAGTAAAAATCCTATCGCAGGAAGAAAGTTAACAACCCAACATGAGCTAGGACACATTTCAGACTAAACAATACTGCATTTCACTTACAAATAATAATTCCTGCAAAGAAAAAAAATTACATAAATGCCACCCAACCTTGATATTAATGCCTCATTTAAAAAAATGGATAGAATCATTTGCCTTCAACCTAGTTTTATTTGGGACCTAGTGTTTCACCCTACAGGATCTGTTATGCTCTTCTTGTCTCTAGGTCCCAGCTAGTTTGTAGAAAGCTGCAAGGGAAACCATTAATCGAATAGCATTTAAAATTACAATTTGGACTTTCATCTTTTTGAGAGAAAAAAAATACATGCTCTTACTAAATATAAGATTTTGAAGCTCTACATCTCTGCACCTTCAGAAGTAAGTATATCAAAAGTGCCGGTTATACCTGACCCGCCTAATATTTATTTTTTTCTTTGCTTCTGCCTTGAACTCATTTTTTCCAGACTTTTGTTTTTAATGCTGTGCTATTACGATTGTGTGAACACATAGGAGGCGAGACTGTCTATTTTAAATACACTATTTCTCTTTTGCAGGGCCTGTTCACAATGAACTTGCATTCCAGACTCCTATATCTAATCATCCAGGTAAGTGTGCTTTGGTAGTAGCTTAATAGTTTATGATGAATAAATTATTCAATCCATGATGGTATGCCAGACTACAATTCCTGTATCCCAAGATGATAGTAAAAATACTCCTGTGATTAGATTAGAAACTCTAACTCAGTACATAGTAAATAGTACCGAATTACATTACCGTCTCCTCAGTAATTTACTTTAGAACTTCCGTAATATGTATGTAAAATAGAACAGTTAAAACAAACATACTCTAACATATTGCATTAAAGATGGGAGTTACGTAGCTGGCAACACAGTGCCTCAAATTAGGGGTAAAGATGAGATCACTAGATTCAGTACCTCCGGATACAGTAGATATCCATTCATAAAGTTCAGTCTGACAATTTTGTTCAATTAGAATGGCACATAGTGTGGGAAGAATATGCACTGAAAGGCCTAGTTTAGGGAAAGAGAATTTAAGGTGATTTATTAAGCCAAACAACTCTAATCCCATTGCACTAACAAAGGTCAGTTGCTCGCTACCGTCTGGCCTCTCAGTTCTGTTCTCCAAATGGTGCTGTACATGGTTCAAGGATAGCACCCCCTAAACCTCCTTCAGACTTAAACTAGCTCTTCTCTGTCTCCAGTGTTTCCTAGTTTTAGCATGGCAAAGTCTGTTGAACTCATTAAATATAGGAGGCGAAAGCCATGACGTTTGAGCTTCAGAATCTCGTTCTAGCTCACAAGGAGAGGCTGGGAAGGGATGAGAAGAAGGTAGAAGGGGTGCTAAGGTAGAAGGGCATGGGTATCCCATCTACATCATCATTTCAAGCAATAGAAATGCCCCTGCTAGTTTTAATTCCCCTACAGTGATTGTTCCATTCTACACCACAGGTGGTGCATGTGTGTTACCAGGACTGGAGACCATTGGGTTTGCTTCTATGGCTTAGTAGTTGAGCTTTTCTGAGCAGACTGTTGCCGCATTGAGTCATCTTGTTTCAGGTTGAAATTAAGCTGTCCTGGAGTTGTGACAGTGAGCATCTGAAACATGCCAGCATGAAAGATGCTGTGATTCAGATATTTTGGCTGTCCCATATCGAATGAACGTCAAGGCTCACGGAAGGAAAGATGGGATCTAACATGAAATCCGTGGAAAAATTAAATTGCCTGGGCAGGATAAAAGGAAAGAAAGTAAATGATTTTGAATGCTTACATTACCCTATGTATATTTAGCTGTAGTACAGAATCCAAAGCTGCTTGCGTTTGCTGTACTATTTGCTGGTATGGACTGAAGAGGTAGGAGGATCACCACTCAAAGGTAACAAGCCATCAACCTGACTAAAATAGCAGTAGCAGTTTCCTAAGCTCATAGTAAGGGCAGCAGGCCAAGGTGGATTAGTGAGGGCCACAAGAGGAATAGTGTCAATTACACCTGCTTTATAAGTGAGAAACCAGGTTAAGAGAGACTGCCAAACAAAAGATCTAGTAGTGCCCCTCAGCCAGCCATTTGTGATGCAAACACTGAGGACTAAAACTTTGATTCAGCAGAGATTGTCATTTTCCCAGAAATTATTGGAGTCACAAGAGGTAGAAATCCTATATTACAAAAAGGAAATAGCAAGCTTTTCGGTGAAAAGGAAGACTGGACAGAGTCTGTTACACCTCCCACTGAGTTGTGCTCATATGAAGAAGAGTGTTAGTAGTCCGACATACCTGTCCGAGAATCTCAGACAGGTGACTACGGCCCTGAACCCCAAAATTATTACAAGTCCACACACATACATATTGGTATTTCACAAAAAAAATCATATTTATTAGTAACTATTCTACAAATGCGGAGCGTAAAAGTAATTACTGTAATTATTAAGAATTGGAAACAAAATGAATAAAAGAATGAGCACTGATTCATATTTCATTACACATATCTAACTAATTTGCCTAATTCTTACCAATGTTAAAAGTAACAGATTTACAGGTATGTTTGCATTAGACAAGCCCTGCAGTTAGTGATTCCACTCTCATCTTCACTTCATCAACCAATCTGTCTGCATTGTCCTGACCATATTGCCAGAAACTTTTATATATTTTGTTTACGTGGAAGTCTATGAGCAAGGTGTGATCTGTTAATATTTGAGTCTTGTTTCATTTATGTTACACAATCAACAATGCTTATGCTTAGATTTTAGGAAACACACTGAGCACCCATAATTTAAAAGCTGTAAGGCCTTAGTTGAAAAATGCCCCATTAATTTTGAACCGGCCTGCATTTTCTGGCCCTAAACTAGTATTGTGCACGTGAATGCAATATTAGCACATGCCATTGGTGTAGTTTTTTCGTATGCCCTGGCTTAGTTGATGTTGTAGTTGAAGGTTAGGGATGAGAAAGGGATGCATTGTTTATTAGCGAGTTACTTTTTTGCACTGAGCAATGCGAGAGCAGCCCTGACTCAGACTGACCACCTCCTGTCATCCACCAAATGGAGTGCTTCATGAAAAGGAGAAACGCATGATGAAAGCAGTTCTGACACGTTCTCAAAAAGCCCACATCCTGCCTCCACTGAGGAGGTGCTTTCTGAAGAGAGATATTTTTTCCAGGGATGCACACACAGAGAGAGAGAAAAAAAACATGACTAACAAGTAGGATTACAGATATTTTTTTTTTTTACTCATCTAGATGTTATGTATATTGGCTCCATGTTGAGCTCGCTTCGGCTGTTGCTGAAGAGAGGATAAGCACAACTGAGGATTGGGGAATAGATTATTTTCTCCCAGGGCAAGAAGGAAGAGGAGATCTACACTCCTATGCTAAGCAGGTTTCCGGTAGCAATGAACGGAGGATGCCTACGATGGCTAGCACAAGCTCGATAGAGTGGAGACCAATATTATGTGCAGTGCACAAGTTGTCCAAATGGAGCCTACCATTCACAGATCAACTCTTGAAACAGACTTTGTCTGCACCGACTCAGTAAAAGCATTGGATCCCAGTTTTGTGGATTGGATTGTCCGAATGAGAGTTCCGCCACAGATGAAAATATTTAAAGGCCTGAGATTATTTATGCTGCCACCACTGCCAGTCACTACATATCTTGGGTTGAGAGGCTGGGAGAAGTGTTTTAGCTTTGTATGACTATCATGTGTAAAAACATAGAATAAACTAGAAAATTTGCTTGGGCAGGACAGCACAAGTTTTCAAAGTCAAGCAGAGTACATTCATCTGAAGAGCATGTGAAGGCTTGTCTACAAGGGTATGTGGCAGAAGGAGCCTGGTGGCTGCCCCCTCCTCACATTGCACCAGCCAATGTGCTTGCTATCTGTGGAATGCTCCTGAACACCAAGTTCCTCCCCCTCAGCTCCCTCCACTCCGGTTTCATGATGGTCCGGCATCAAAGCCTGAATGCTGTGTGGTGTAGTTTTTAGGTTTCGCCTGGTGTCCGCTACGCAGCAGCGTTCGCGCCGGCGAAATCTTATGTTAGAACAGTATGGGGGCTTTGTCCCGCCTGCTCTTCCATTGGCTAGCTCCATAAATGGAGGCTAGCCATTGGAAGAGAGATCTGTCCGTCATTGCCGGAGCAGATTCGTGGGCGTTCCGGCGATTTTTACTCATCCGCCCCTTTTTTTGTCGTCACGAAGAGGTGGGCCCATTGTGGGTGTTTACTTTTTTTTTTTTTGCCTGATGTTTGCGGCCGCCATTTTTTCATGGAGCTGGGGCTGAGCGGATGCTCGAGATGTTTCTTCTAGTGTAAAGAGGTTACTCTGGTTTATGAAGACGTCCCTTCGGTGTGTACAGATGTCACTCTGGTTTGTAAAGATGACCCTTTGGTTTGTAAATATGTTATTCTCTCTGATTCGTACAGTGTTGCAGTTTGTAACGAAGGATACACCACTCTAGTTCATCATTGGCCTCTGTGGAATCGTATGATGTCATCGACCGTGAGATCAGGATCGATAGATTGCATACGTGATCACCATGCACCTTTACATTGCTTTGTGCTGCCTCGAGCCGCCCCCGATGACGGCCTGATACAGAGGCCTGGAGCCTGCGCGCGCGGGCTGAGCTCTGTGTCTCCAGCCACAGGCCTTGCTCTGCGGTGCAGCATTTTTATGTCATCTGCATCTGGCACAGAAGCGTTTTTTCCGCCTGACGTGCGGGGATGGGGAAGTGGTGCTGAGAAGCACGTATGGTCCCGATGCGCCCTTTCAGCATCGACCGCAAACAGCAAGGCAAGGGTTCATTCCCAGCAGGGCCTGCCACGTCTTTCATGTTCCAGAGGCCAATAAGCGCAGGTCTATTGTGTTAATGATGAAAGGATCCACTTAGGCATTAGAAGGACATTTACCTTTTGGTATGTGCAATCGAAATACAACCGCCTCGTGGCTGGCTCTCTCCAGTGTTGTAAGTACCTTCATCATTAACCAGGAATCTCCTTTACTCCTAGGCTATTCCTTCCCGTCCTCCTCCCACGCCTTACTCCAGACGTTCAGCACAGAGATGCTAACTCTGCTCAGGTGCTATGGATCCAATAAAGGGGTTGACCGACCGGCATCCTCCTCGATCTTACCCAAGCCTCCACCGCAACATGGCGGGGCAGAACCACCGTGGCATCTGCACTAACGCCCCAAAAGAACCTGCAAGGGACCAATAAGAGCTGGAAGTAGAGATGCCATCCTGGATTTCAGAAGGTCAATCAAGGTTGTTGAAGTGAAGGAGCAATATAGATGTCTTTACATTTTATTTTTAACTTGTCACATTCGCTGTACGTTCAAAGGCAGGAAGGGGACATGTGCAAAGTACTTATGCAGTACCAAAAAAGTGATAAAGTCGAAATTAAAATAGCAATTCCAAAACGGATTAAAAAAACTTGATAGAAAATAATTAAACAAAGGACACGTGGCTCTGGGTGTGTGTGTGTGTGGCTGGCTCTGGGTGTGTGTGTGTGGTAGTAATTGCTGTCTGCTGAGCTCGTCCGTAGGGTACAATAGGTCTCACATTTGCAAGAGATTAAGCTAATGGCGATGTAAATGACAATGCCATTTTTTTATGTTATCAAAACCAACACATAAATACAAATTTTGTCATTTACAATGCCAATAGCTCTAACTTTTCCAAAGGCGAAACCATTGCATTGTAAATGCTTGTTTTTCTTTCACTTCACAGATGCATATTCTCGGTTTATCAGTTGTTTCTGTTAAGACAGCAGAGGTATTAGGAGATAGTGATTTGTCAAGGATCAGGAAGTATTTGATTATGTGGTAAAACCAAGATCTGAACTCTTGCATCCTAATTTCAGAATCAGTAAATTAGCCATTAGACTACATATGTCCTTTACTTCTTTCATCTCGGCATTGTGTTAGTCTTGAAATTTCCTAAGCCTTATGAACAGGAGCCTGGACGTAACGTAATGTAAACCATGTGTTGTAGTCCGTTCTTTTCCTTTCGCCAAAGTCGTTGTTTTTCCTTTAGTCTTAATTCTGTTATATTATCTGATTTTCATTAAAGGAGTTAATCATGCAGCTCATACTTCGCTTTTTATTCGAAAGCATTTTAACCATCAGTTGCATAGAAGAGCATGATAAGTGTAGTCTGTCTGAGATTGTATTTGAGAAAATATGTGATTGGGGCGGTGGGGTGATGTGTGTGTAGATAAAAGGATCAGTGCTAAGCAGCACACTGTACAGTTGTGTATTTGCACCATGAGGAAAATAAAGCAATGTGCAGTAAAAGTACCTTTGTGTAGCACCCTGGTCTCTATGGCCACAGTCCCCTCCATCTCCCCCTCCCTTCCACCCGCCCCCACCCCAGGTGCCTTTCCTCCAGCTTGAGAGACCGAGAACGCTTTGAGGAAGTATTTGGTTGCTGAGCTTTGTACATGTGTGGTACAAATGACAGCATTATTCAACATGTTGAAGTGAATTTAGGGTAATTAGGGCTGAAAATACACGTTACTGCAAAATGATGAGCAACCTTTTCTGATATCACAGCGGCACTGGGTAACTGTCTTCTAATATTATTTAGGTAGCACTCCAGTATTTAACTTATGCTTTTTTCTCTAGCTCCCGAGTACTGGTGCTCCATCGCTTACTTCGAAATGGACGTGCAAGTTGGGGAGACATTTAAGGTTCCTTCAAACTGCCCCATTGTGACTGTGGATGGCTATGTCGATCCTTCAGGTGGTGACCGATTTTGTCTCGGACAGCTTTCTAATGTTCACAGAACAGAAGCTATAGAAAGAGCAAGGTATATAGTAGTGCAGTTTTCCTTTAATCCATTTTGTTAGCAATTGTAGTGCTGCCGTTTTCTTTGAAATCTTGCACACAGTAGACTCTGTTTTCTCTATCTTTTTCCCTTTCTTAATTTTAATTCCAGCTATTACATTTTCTCCATTAACTGAATGCAGTAAATACGATTTGCCTAGTGCCATACTGTTATTGCTGTCCATCTACACTGGGCTGCCTTATCTCGGTGTGAACACCAGAAATGTTCTGTTTGTTTTGTATTTCCCTTTCATCCATCTCACCCCACCCACAAGCAGAATATTAGTTAATTCTGTACCAGCAACGATCGTGATTAACTTTGGTCATTTCTGTGGTTGTTTTATGTTTATAACCTGTGTTTTTTCATTAATCACTTTACTACCTGTTTTTTGTTTCATAACTTCTTTATCTCCTGTCGTTTCTTAAATCTTCAGTTTAATCTGCCGATTAACATTCTTGATTCTTTTTAACTTTCATACTGTATGTTGTATGTAATATTTAAAAGCATGTCTCATTCTTCTTTATTTCCCCATATATCCTAACATGAAAGTGGCTCATTATTAAGGTTTGTTTGGCTGCATAATCTGCAAAGAGCAGACAAAAGGTGAATTAGACCAATGAGTCACTTTCTTTTTTTCTGTAGAGACTGTAGGGTGATAACTCAAAGTCAAAACGCATCGAACAACCCAGTAGTTTTTCAAAATACCCATTCTTCTTCCTTGTACCTATTCCTGCTTTTTAGGTCTCGCTGAGTCAGCGCATTAGCTGCTCTGCGAAACATTTTGCCGGTTTTAAGAGTGCTACCAAAGGCTTGGCCACCAGCTTGCGATTACACGCACAATGACGAGCAGAGGCGCCATATGGCTTTCCTCTCTCGTCATGGTGCGCACACATCGCAAACCAATCGCCAGCCTACTTTCACTTTTCCCATTGTGTGTGCGCATGCTCCACTCGCGTCTACGTGCACCACTCGCGTCCACTTTTTGCATGCACTTTTCTTATTTTTCTTACAGCGCGGCACATCAGTATTGGTGCCAACTCGTCTTCTTTTTTAAAATGCGGGTAATGCAGGTTAATTTAACTGTGTGTATGTATATATATATAACACGCACGAAGTGCTGTTTGTGTTAAGATTGTATTGTTTTTCTTTCCTTCAGCGCAGCACATCAGTATTGGCGCCAGCGCGTCTTTTTTGTTTAAAATGTGGGTTTATTTAACAAAAAAGATATTTATATATTTATGTTTGCAACGCGGAACGCTTTAAGAATAGCGTCCCGCGCCTTGCCTTTGTTAGGCTTTCATTTCACGCACACACTAGGATCCTGGTCTTTTCAGGGCAGCCGACCCTGCCTCACAACCCCCATCCATGCCGATTCCACAATAGGGCGTGAGGTATTCCTTTTCTCTGCTCCTTTGTTCCCCTTTGACACGAAAACGAATGGTCTCTCGTGCCTGTTCGAACTAACGAAAGCTCTAAACCGCTTCAAACTTTGCAGCACTATGCTACCGCGTGCGCCGTCGCTTCACAGACCAGTGCAGTCAGACATCAGCAGAAAAACTTATTTTGTGTTATAGTGGCTCTTATTGTTACACCGTGTCAGCTGCGTGCGATGCCCTCGAGTTGTGTCGCGGTCAGTACTAGATGGAGGGCAAAACCCAAGAGTGAGGCCTCTAAGCACTAGCCAACAGCCTAAATTACACCCCTCGCAGCTCTCTTTTTCCCATTGAGAAGTCTGTGGTATTGTCAGGCAGTGACATGCCAGGAGTGACCTGTGCTATGAAGGAGTTTGACTCCACAGTCATCGAGTTTTCGAGGTGTAATCGTGAGAAGGTAATTCATCCAGTCCAGGTTTTCTGCCCATTCCTAGACATGTAAGGCAGATTTTATAAAGAGATAAACAGGACTTCAAATCTCAGATAACCACAAGCGGAAGGGGGGATTTGACATCTGTAAGGATTACAGTTATGGATCTGCACACTACCCTTACACAGAACCCTTGTAACTGAGCAGTCATCCAGCCGAAACTGGCGCACACCTTTGTTCGGCTTCAGAAAGCTGAACCAACCGTGCTGTGATTTTAATCTCAAGATCACAGCGAGCCCTTAACCCCCTGGGCTATCCTATTGACTCCAGATATACTCATAAAACATACTGGCCTTTGCACTGGGAATCCAAGCGGCTCTGTTTCAAAAATGTGTTCGTTCGAGACATGTGGGCTTCTGAATTCATATCTATAGCATAGATCGCCACCTAGTGTTGGGTCCGGATGATTGCACATTGTTGTCCTGGAAGAGTCTTCGAAGTATCACGAGATAGGTGGCTCCTCCCCTGGACTACAGTGCGCATGGGCATCGACTCCATCCTCAGATTGTTTTTTTCCGCCATTGGGTTCGGATGTAATTTCGTTATCTCCAGTTCGGAATCAACATAAACTTTTTCGAGGCCCGAAGGCCTTTCAAACCGTCGGTATTGTTTACGTTCGGTGCCCGGTTCTGTTCCGACTCGGAGAGTCGGATGCCCAGGGAGTCGAGTGACTCTTCGGTGATTGAGGCCCAGTCGACGCAGCAAGACTTCGACGACGCGACAGGGAACGGAGCCCGTTCAAGAAGTGTCCCGTGTGTGGATCGAAGTATCCACACATCGACGTCCACCCGGTGTGCAACAAGTGCCTGTCGCCTTACCACGACGAAGCCAGCTGTATGGCTTGTGCCAGGTTTCGTTCGAAGAAGACGATTCGGCTTCGGCGCGTGGCGCGCCTCGAGGCCCGGCAGTCGGCCCCGGTGGACATCTTCGACAACGAAGAAGCAGACGAACAAGAGGTTCAGTTGCAGATTTCACCTCCAACGGTGGACATCGACTACGAAGCGGATGTCGAAGGCCAAGACGTTGAAGAAGTCGTCGACGAGGTAGGAGACGACAATGAGGCCTATGGGGCCATGGAAGATAGCTCAGAGAACGAGCTATGCCCCGTTCGAACAATTACAAAGGCTCAGGTCGAGGGATCGCCACACGGCCTTACCCAAGACCTTATACCAGGATCCACGGCCCCGCCTTCAGACCCGGCTACGGACACTTTAGCTGAGCCACCATTGCCGAAAACGAAACCGAAAGTGAAACCATCGGTGCCGACAAAAACAAAAGTGGTTGAGACGCCATCGAAACCGAAGACGTCTGTTCCTCCGTCGACACCCTCGTCTTCCGAGGGGTCGGGGCCACCAAAGCCGAAGAAAACCACCAAGCCGGTCAAGGCGGGCAAAGGCGTCGAGCCGAAAATGGTCTAGGGCGTCGAGCCGGAATCAAGCAAGGGCGTCGAGCCGAAGTCCAAACAGGGCGTCGAGCCGAAGTCTAGCAAGGGCGTCGAGCCGAAGACTGGGGCCACGAAACCAGTGACCCAGCCTGCCGGACCGAAACTGCCTGCGTCGACGTCTCATGACAAGGACGGAGGGCGTAGCGCCCCGAAGACGGATGCTCCTACGCCTCGGACGGAAAAGACAGTGTCATCGGCGATCGAGTCTTCACATGTTGGTGGACCGAGATCGGCTGTCGGGTCGACGAAACCGTCCGCTTCCTTTACGAAGCAGGTCGCGGACTCCCTGAAACGCATCAGACACAAGGCTTCGGCGGAGGTACAGAAGACACCTTCCGTCCCGAAGCAATCGGTGCCAGCGCCGAAGTCGTCGACGCCAATCCTCTTCACGTTGCCGCCGAAGGTGGTGCCGAAGGCCTTCGCACCACGATCGGTGCCCGGGGACTCTGCGGGGTCGAAGCCAACTCATCCGGCTGGGAGCTTGAAGCATCGGCCACCCTTGCTGGAGGAGCAATCGGAGCATTTCATCGATGCCGACACCAGAAAACATACTCTTTACAAGAGAAAGATCACGGCGTCGCAGCCTTTGGAGTCATTCACAATTCCTCTAAAGCGCAAAAGGCCTGCTCCAGATTCACCAGTCTTGGTCGAACCAATAGTTCCTCAGACTACAAGGATTGCGACACTCTCACCCACTTATTCGGATGGAGAGGATGCTGGGGAAGAGGACGAGGAATACAATTTTCCTGCCAACACAGAGCCTGATGAACAACAGGACTCGTGGGTTCCACCGCACGGCGCTCAGGACGTTCAATCACTGACTGACCACTACCTCAACGCTATGACCTCTATAATAAATGAGGCTGCACCTTTGCAGTTAAAAAGAGTCTCCACTAAAATCTCCAACCCATGGTATGACGGAAGTCTCAATGAGGATAGACGAGACATGCGACTGGCAGAACGCACCTGGAGATCAGCTCCCTCCGCACTGCACCTAAAAACTCTGAAGAAAAAGAGAAACGCTTATTTCAGGAAAATAAAACGCTCAAAACTAGACTTCAGCCTCCAGCTCGACCAAGCAAAAAACCGTCTGAGAAAACTGTTTGAGCTAATCAAAACACAATCCAAGGAACAATCCCAACCACTCAGCACGGTGCGCGAAGCTCCCTCCTGTGAAGACTTCTCGGCTTTCTTTATCCAAAAAACTGACAACATAAAGAGCGATCTCCTCATGGACGCAAGCCTCTACTCCAAACCCCACTGCATAGCACCCATTGAACCTAAAAACAATGCTACATGGTCATCCTTTGGTACATACTCTGAAGAAGAAATTGGTAAACTGCTCAGCACCTTGAAACCATCCAATCACTTCACGGACCCCCTTCCGGCTAACGCTGTAAAAGACTTTGCCCCTTTGCTTATCTCACTCTGGACTAAAATTATCAACGGCTCCCTTCAACAAGGAACCATTCCTGACTCCCTCAAAATTGGACAAGTCACACCTCTACTAAAGAAACCTACAGCCGACCCCTCTGATCTGAACAATTACCGTCCCATCACTAATATCCCCACTCTCGCCAAACTACTGGAAAAATGCGTACAACTACAATTGACTAAACACATTGAACAATTTGATCTCCTCAATCCTCATCAATCAGGCTTTCGAGCAGGGCACAGTACAGAAACTGCTATGACCCACATAATTGACGACGCACTTCAAATGCTAGACCAAAACGACACCTGCCTCCTCATCCTTCTTGATCTCTCTTCAGCTTTCGACACCGTCAAACATGAAAAATTACTCGAACTACTAAGCACAAGAATGGGTTTATCTGGAACTGTTCTGAAGTGGTTCACTTCCTTTCTACACAACAGGTCGCAGAAATTCAAGAGCAACAACCTGATGTCCTTGCCAATACCTGTAACACTGGGCGTCCCCCAAGGATCCTCCTTATCCCCAACTCTGTTCAACCTAGTATGGAACCTCTCACCACCTTGCTACAAGCATCCAACTTACACTTTCACATGTACGCCGATGACACCCAACTATATCTCAAACTACAATCCCCCAAAGACATTTTGCTCCTGAACTCAACGATCAGAAGCACCCAATCTTGGCTTGCCGATAATCATCTCAAACTCAATGCTCTGAAAACAGAGTTCCTTCTGATCTCACCTCCAGCGAAGATCTCCACCACTCAAAGTTGGCTCAAACACCTAACGGCACTCAATGTCCAACCCACCATAGTGGACTCAGCAAAATCTCTAGGCATAACTCTCGACACCAATCTAAACATGCAGCAACACATCAGCAAGGCAACTAAGGGAGCGAATTTCCAAATAAATACCCTGAGGAAACTTAAACCGTTCCTACCAGCCAATGACTTCCAAACCGCAGTACAAGCTCTAGTCATCCCTCGAATAGAATATGTCAGCGCCGCCCTCTGCGGACTACCACTAACTACCACTGCACCCCTAAGAGCCTCTCTAAATGCTGCAGCGAGGCTCATCACTGGGTCAAAAAAGCACTCTCATATTTCCCCTGAACTGAAATCCCTGAACTGGCTGCCTTTTGAAGCCAGAATACATCTGAAAATAGCCTGCATGACCCACAAGGCGGTACACCTGAACTCTCCCGGCTACCTCACTCAGAATTTGACAATCTCTGGCGGCGCTAGAAACACTAGAGGCACAAACAATCTTCTGCTGAAACCCCGCAGATTCCGGAAGGAAAAAACATATAAACGCGCCTTCTCAGGAATGGCACCCACAATCTGGAACTCACTCCCCCCCCGAAACTAGGCTCATCTCTTCCACTACACTCTTTAAGAAAGAAGTGAAAGCTATCCTCCTGGCAAAATACACCTAAACTATTAATTCGGTCTCCTTTAGATTATGCACAGAACTGTATTACGTGTTTGATACCGCTGCATATCTGCATTACTTGTATTATTGTTCTACTGATTTACAGGATTGGTTTTGCCTTCATTTATTTGTACTGTAAGCTCCTCTGATTTATTGGTTTGACTATGTTCCCTAATGTACCCCTCTATGTAAAGCGCTCTGATATCTGCAAAGATCTTGTTCGCGCTATATAAAACTTTCAAAATAAAATAAATAAAAATAGAGGCGGGTGACCAAGGGGGTCAGCACACCGCCCATGACCCTCAGGTGTACCACGTCAAGACCTCTCCCACTGAGGATTCTGTGGCATTTAATGCCTTATTTGAGAGGGCAGCTAAAAACCATGACGTAGAACTGCATGCTGACCCTATTGAGGTGGACTTCCTTTTTTGACACTTTTTCAACAGCTGAAAAGACTGTAAAAACTCTTCCAATGCTGAAGGGAGTCCTGAAACATGCTGCGGACATCTTTAAGGAACCCACGCGGTCCAGGGTAGTCAACCCTAGAATTGAAAAAAAATACAGGCCAGCACCTGGCGACCCTACCTACATCAAGGGCCAGTTGCCGTTGGACTCTCTAGTCGTTTCTAATGCCCGCAAGAGGGCGAATTCGCAAACAACTGGTGAAGCTCCTCCCCCGGACAAAGAATCCAAGGTGCTGGAGGCATCAGGGAAGAGAGTAGCAGCTCAGGCGGCCAATATCTGGCGTATCTCTAACACGCAGGCACTCTTGGCTAGATACGACAGGGCACACTACGACACACTAGAGACCCTGTTGCAGCATCTACCCGACCAATATAAAGAGGCAGGGGAAATGCTTATCCAGGAAGGGAAGCTCATCTCCAACGCTTCCAGTAAGTGTGCACTGGACGTTGCGGACACTGCAGCCAGGGCAATAAACACCAGTGTGATGTTGAGATGTTGAGACGTCAGGCATGGCTCAGAATCTCCGGTTTTAAGCCAGAGATACAAACTACCATCCTCAACCAGCCGGTAAACCCTGACAGATTATTTGGTCCTGAGGTGGATACCACCCTGGAAAAAATAAAGAAGGATACCGAGACTGCTAAGTCCATGGGGGCCCTCCAGTCCCGACAGTTTCGTGGGAGCACTTTTCGTCGCTCAGGCAATAGAGGTGTTTCCAGAGGCCAGATGTCACAACAAACACAATTCAATAAAGGTGGGGCACAATCCTCTTACACCAAGCAGAGTAGAGGAGGATACCGGGGCAACAGCACCAAGGGCAGAGGCAGGGGCAACAACAACTCCCGTTCCTCCGCCACCAACAAACAGTGACTCCCTGTCACTGCCCCCCGACCATCCAACACCTGTCGGGGGGAGACTCCAGCAGTTCCTGCCAGTCTGGAAATCCATCACCACAGACGGGTGGGTCAGGAAGCTTATCCAGTTTGGTTATTGTTTGGAGCTAACATCCACTCCACCCAACATTCCACCAAAACACCGTCCTATGTCCACAGAGCATTTGCACTTATTGCAGCAGGAGGTTCTTGTCATGCTGCAAAAAGGCGCAATAGAGCTCGTGCCAGTGGAGGAAGAAGGCACAGGGGTGTACTCCCTGTACTTCTTAATCCCAAAGAAGGAAGGGTCCCTCAGACCTATTCTAGACCTCAGGCCCCTAAACCAGTACATGCTCTCCTAACACTTCCACATGCTAACACTGCAGCAAGTTCTTCCGTTGCTCAATCAGGGAGACTTCCTCGCAACCTTGGATCTCAAAGATGCTTACTTTCACATTCCGCTCAACCCATCACACAGGAAATACCTCCGATTCACCATTCAGAATCGGCATTATCAATTCAAGGTCCTTCCTTTCGGAGTGACCACAGCCCCCAGAGTGTTCACGAAATGTCTGGCGACGGTGGCGGCGCACCTCAGGAGACAGAACGTCCATGTCTACCCTTATCTGGACGACTGGCTGGTTCAGGCAAAGTCGGCCCAGCAGTGCGCCACCGACATGTCCCACACCATACATCTCCTTCACGGTCTGGGCTTCTCCCTGAACTATCCGAAGTCGCACCTTCAGCCAGCTCATGTGCGGCAGTATTTGGGCGCGACGATAGATACTCTGGCGGCCACGGCTCAGCCAAATTCAGTGAGGATCGACAACATCCAGTTGCTAATCCAAAAGTTCAGACCGCAACACTCACTTCCAGCAAGAGTGTTCATGCAGTTGATAGGCATGATGGCCTCCTGCATCTTCATAGTCCCGCACGCGAGGTTACATATGCGTCCGCTCCAAGAATGCTTGGCACATCAGTGGACTCAGGCTCAAGGACAGTTGAACGACCTAGTGTTGGTGACCGGTCGGGCATACAGCTCTCTGCATTGGTGGAATCCACACAACCTTTGCAAGGGCCGACCGTTCCAGGAGCCTGTGCCACAGAGTATCCTGACGACGGACGCATCTCTCCAGGGATGGGGAGCTCATGTACTCCACTACACGGTGCAGGGACTATGGACGACGCAGCAAAAGAAGATGCACATCAACTACCTAGAACTGATGGCAATCTTCATGGCATTGAAGTCCTTCAAAGTACATCTGTGCAACAAGGTCGTGTTGATCCGGACGGACAACATGACGGCCATGTACTACATCTAAAAGCAGGGAGGTACACATTCTCCACAGTTGTCTCATCTGGCTCAGAGCCTGTGGAAGTGGGCCATTCAGAGGAACATCTTCCTCATGGCGGAACACCTCCCGGGCAAGGACAATCAGATGGCGGATCTGCTCAGCAGGTACAGCCACCAAATGCACGAGTGGGAGATACATCCATCAGTACTCCGCCCGTACTTCCAGCAGTGGGGTCATCCAGAGATAGACCTGTTCGCCACAAGGGAAAACGCCAAATTCCAAAGCTTTGCCGCCAGGTTACCGCACCCACAGTCGCAGGACAATGCGATATGGATGAACTGGTCAGGCAGATTTGCGTACGCTTTTTCCCCAGCACCTCTCATACTGCTGGTGGCACGAAAGCTAAAGCAACACTCGATGACACTCATCCTGGTTGCTCCAACGTGGGCACGCCAACCATGGTATACCACGTTTCTAGAACTCTCCGTGGTACCGCATCAAAGGCTGCACCTCACACCCAGGCTCTTGACGCAGAACCATGGCGACATTCAGCATCCAGATCCGCAACAGCTCAATCTGGCGATTTGGCTCCTGAGGTCTTAGAGTTTGGCTACCTTGATTTGCCTCCTGAATGCATGGATATCATCCGGGAGGCAAGAAAGCCCACCACTAGGGCCTGCTATGCAGCCAAATGGAAGCGGTTTGTCATTTACTGTACAGAACATCACATCAACCCGCTAGATGCATTCATTCCCAACATCATCTGTTATTTGTTACATCTTTACAAGTGCAATCTAGCATATGCTTCCATTCGGATACACTTATCCGCCATAGCGGCTTATCTCCAAAACAGGCAGCATCTCTCTGTTTTTAGGGTTCCTGCCATTAAAGCCTTCCTAGAAGGGCTAAAGCGGGTCATCCCTCCCAGGACCCCGCCAGCTCCTGTATGGAACCTCAATGTGGTCCTCACCAGGCTGATGGGTCCACCTTTTGAGCCTCTACATTCATGTGAGATTCAGTTCTTAACGTGGAAAGTGGCTTTTCTCATTGCCATTACGTCTCTACGGCGTGTCAGTGAGCTACAGGCGCTCACAGTACAAGAGCCATTCATTCAAATTCACTCCAACAGGGTGGTGCTGCGCACTAACCCTAAATTTCTTCCTAAAGTGGTTTCGCAGTTCCATGTCAATCAGACCATTGAACTGCCCGCGTTCTTTCAAAACAATGAGACAGTAGCCGAAAGAAGGCTCCACACTCTTGATGTCAAACGAGCGTTGATGTACTACTTCGATAGGACAAAAGACTTTAGAAAGACACAACAGCTCTTTGTTGCTTTTTCAGCCCAGCACAAAGGCAACCCCATTTCCAAAGCAGGGATAGCCAGGTGGATCGTTAAGTGTATCCAGATTTGCTATCACAAGGCTAAGCGCACCTTAACGGTCCCCCCCAGAGCCCACTCCACCCGCAAGTTGGGGGCCTCCATGGCGTTCCTGGGTAATATTCCTTTGGAAGATATTTGTAGAGCAGCCACATGGTCTACACCACACACATTTACTAAACATTACTGTGTAGATGTGCACTCCAAACAGCAGCCAGCTGTAGGACAGGCTGTTCTTAAAACACTTTTTCAGACTTCTGCAGCTGGCACAAGCGGCCGTCGTTAATGGAGGGACTGCTATGTATTCTATGCTATAGATATGAATTCAGCAGCCCACATGCCTCGAACTGAATATGCTACTTACCAGTATGCATCTGTTCTTGGCATGTAGGGCTGCTGATATTCATATCGCCCGCCCTCCTCCCCGGCGCCTGTAGCGGCTGCAGACCTTTTACACTTACTATTCGCATGGCCATCGCTTACACTGTTACACTCCATCTTCGCAACAATGGCTAAAAACAATCTGAGGATGGAGTCGATGCCCATGCGCACTGTAGTCCAGGGGAGGAGCCACCTATCTCGTGATACTTCGAAGACTCTTCCAGGACAACAATGTGCAATCATCCGGTCCCAACACTAGGCGGTGATCTATGCTATAGATATGAATGTCAGCAGCCCTACATGCCAAGAACAGATGCATACTGGTAAGTAGCATATTTATTCTCCGGCAAACCCATGACTGAAGGATACACGGCTCAGCGTGCAGCCTGCTGGTGGGCTGTGTTGGCATCCTGCCTGGAGCTGCCTCTGACACAGCTTCGGCAATGGGCACAAGACGCAGAATGTGGGGTCAGGTAAGGGCAAGCAGGTCTACCAGCTTACCCTTAAAGCACATCACAGCGTTACCTCGGAAGACTCTCTCTGTGATCCTGTGCAGCAGAGCAGACAAGTGCAATTTACGTCAGAAAAGAACATTCAACCAGCGCAGGACACCAAACTGACATTATGTATATTATATATTGCTTAGGGGAACTGCACTAATAAACGCACTTTTGCATTTATTCACTACAGTACAGCGAGACCGATAAGAAAAAAACACGTTTAATGTCTCATGAACTGTAAGCTACAATGACTTTATTTAGGGGAACAACTCTGCTAATAGGCACGAGGCTTTTTCAATGTAGGTTCAATTTACAGTGAAAAATTAAGCCCATGCATTCTGCTTTTTGTTCAATTTATTTTTTAAATGAATGATATGAAAAAAAGTTGTTGCATAAATTATACATGAGAACACCAGTGTAATGTGCTATTTATTACCATTATTGGAGAAGGGGGAGGGGCAATATGACCCATCAGGAGACTTCGTCTCTCCTAAGTCGTTGGCTCTCCCCACACACCCAACAGTGGTAATTAATAGTATATTCCACACTGCGCATCAGCATTTATACCATATTTTACACAGTCGTCCATAGCAACAACGTAGTTATGCTCAAATGTACTTTCCACTGAAAGGCATTATTTTTTCTCTTGCTAATAACTTGGCCTTATTTTGATGACTCAGCACGAAAGTTGCCACTCATTTGATTCATGTAGTTTTGTTTTAGTATGTCATGTTTAGTGCTGCTCCGTCGAGGGGTGGACAATCTTGATTCACTGCTGTAAGGAGCAGAGGTGCGTTACATAAGCTCACACTTCCGACTAATGATGGAGGGCTCAGAGCCCCAGATTTTTTGCTAAATAATTTTTTTTATTGAAGTAATCAAACATAACATTGCAATGACATCAGAAATCATGGTACAGTATATTGAGACCTACTCCAACAATGGCCGAACTGTATTAGTGTCTAGACAGTCAACATATCTCCAACTCACTTACCTTTCAGAAGTTTACCGCCCCTTCAAACACAGTTTCTTCCGACATCCCCACTAGATCAACTCGAGGAACCGGCATGCATAACAAACCTCTATATTCATTCCACTTTCCCCAAATTGTGGTCCATTTGTTCGGGTAGCCGCTACTCTTGTAGACCACCCTCTCTGCATGCACACACCAATCCATATTGTCCTTCCACTCCCCCAGGGAAGGGGCGGATACGGCCCCCCCATCTTGGGTATGTGGTGCTTGGCCACTATAAAGCCCAATGGTCTGCCAGAGGCAATCATTGCTATTCTTAACCGTAGCTTCCCATATATTCAAAAGGCACCACTTTACCCATCTTGGCATGTCTCCACCACACATGTTCACAACACAGGACGTCACCACCTCCCAGTATTTTTGCAGCACTGGGCAATCCCACAGCATATGTAAGAATGAGCCCTCGTGTCCACACTCACTGGGGCACATCGCCGAATCAGTCCTGCCCATCTTAACCAGTGTCAGAGAGCCCCAGACTTTGAGCTATATTAATTAGTGGCCCAGCTTTATTGGATGGCTAGGTGGTTTGATGTTGGGGGCTAATAATCCTAATGATTGCGAGGAGCTTAAATAACAGAGAACGAGGCCAGGTATTGCCATGCCTTGTATGGGCTCTGTATTTATATATCTCGTGATATGCTTGTATCTGAAGCTTGTTTTGACTTAATAAACAGAATTTAAAAAAACAAGCATTGGCATAGCCAATAGGTCTCGCCTTTGGGACCTTATACGTGTTTAGTTATCCAGCACAATATCCTTGGTGCAACAACATCAAGTGTTGCATGGCTATGCCAATGCTTGTTTTACGTTTTTCTTCACCACTTTTGAATAATTTCTTTACTCTTTTTCTGGAATAAATATTTCTTTTAATAATCCTTCATCTTGTTGTCTGATCTTATGACTAAGATATGTAGAAGCAGTTTTCCACAGAATCGTATCCCTTTGTCATACTCCCGTCACATGTTTAATTTCTCTTCTATTTGACTACCTTGGTCAGAGATCTCCACAGTATTCATGTATCTCCTTCATGACATCAACATGTTATTTTGCTTGTAACTGTTTGGTGTCAAGGATCTATTGTAGACGGTTCCAATGCTTACAGTGGGATTTGTGTCAGTCCATTCCTTACCATTAGATGACTGATGGCTTTCCTTCCTCTTCTTGTATTTGTCCCTCCCCTGGAGCATAGGTTCTTTACTTTCAGTTTGACGGAATGTCTTGTACCGTTTTGCTGTTCAGATTCCGGGAACTACTATATACTTCTTTCATGACTTAATAGGATTGCACGCGTTTTCTTTTTCTCTCCCTTGTGTTTTGCTCCCCTCACCCTCACTCTATTCTCCCTTCGCAGCGTCTTCTACCTTCACTGCCTTCACCATTGTCCACCTTCCCTCGCAACACAGTCTTAAAAAAAAAAAAAGTGAAACCTTTTTTCAGAGTAAAATAACATTTTGCTCTTGTATTGGTTATTTTACAAAGTGCAGTTTTGCGAATGTTTCAATTTTTGTTTCCACTTACTGCTCCAAGATTGGCATCCACTACCTTGGAAAAGTAATTTCAAAAAATGAGTGTCGCACATTTAGTGATGAATGTGCAGGGCTTTGGCATAATGCTGTGCCACTATTGCATCATGCCGTGCATGTGCACATGCTTGACGACGTGCATACACACCATTGTGGGTTCTTTTTTCCTTGTTTTTCACCGATACTGCACAGCATTGGCAAAAAGCTTTGGCAGATATGCATTTACCACTGGCAATAATACCACTAACACTAGGGCTCAGAATAGGTCTTAGAAAATTATTTCAGTGCTCAACCCTTGGTATCTTGGCTGCGAGCAGGCAGGCTTCAAAGACAGGTATGTAAAGCATTCAAAAACACCAATTCAGTAAAAAATTAAGACACAACACACAATAAAAACCCAACACCAATTTATAAAAATAGGAAATATTTTTATCTTTTAAATGACACCAAAACAAAAAGAATCCACTGTAGGGAACCAGAGAGATGAATTTGTAAAGATTAGTCACTTTCTAGTGCTTAGAAACCAACAGTGCCACTTATGGTCATTTTGTTGCCTCTGACAGGGACACATTCACATTTAGCAATTGTTCTGGAGAATCTCTCACCAGTCTCGTGCAGCCCCCTCCAGCAGGCTGGATCCTGTTAGAACTCCTTCCTGAAGTTCTTCTTGCCGGTACCAGGTGTCCCACACATAATCCAAGGGTCTCAAATCCCCAGTAGGGTCCTTGAAAGTGTGAGACTTCAATTCCCACAGTTCACTTGGACAAACCCCTTTACAATCCACTGGGGATTCCTTGTGGTGATAGTCCAGGTGCGCTCTGTTAACCTGTAGCTTGTAGGTAGTTCACTCTTTAGTCCTTTTGAAGCATGTTAGATTCACAGCTCTGTAGCTTCAGATGGTGCAAAAGGCGCAGTCTTCAGAGTGCAGGCCTGGTGAATGCACATCAAACCCCTCAGCGTGGGCCCTTCTGATCCTCTTAGGTTTCAAAAGCAGATCTGAGAGGTACTGCCCGTCTCAGATACTTATTCAGTGTTCTCTGGGTTCAAGCAGGAGGGCACTCCTGTCCAGCGAGGTGCAGGGCAACACCCCAGAACATGACCACTTCCTCCATAGTGTGGCAAAATGCTATCCCAGAAACCACTATTCTTCCAAAATTCAATATGTCAGAATTTTCAACAGAGAGAGAAGAGCTGGCTAAACACACCCCTAGGATGCCTAATCTCCATAGTTTCTCCCCAGTGCATCTGCTCATTCCTTTCTTAAGCCTAGCACCTACCTTTGGTTCAAAGAGTAGAGCTGTAAATGAAACTGATGTCTTTAACTTGTTTTCCCCTTCCCTTGAAAAGCATTATGTTCGAGGCATATGAGCTGCAGATCCCACACTATGCATAGATCGCCATCTGGTGTTGGGCCTGGGTGTTTGCAGTTTGTTATCTTAGAACAAGTCTTTGGACAATAGTGCGCATGGACATAGACTCCATCTTCAGATTTGTTCTTTTTTCCGCCATCGGGCTCGGATGTGTTTAGCGCATTCCAGTTCGGTCGCATTACCGATCTAATTTTCGACACGTAATCCTTACCCTCTCTTCAGTATTATTTTTTATCGTGTTTGCCTTTCGACGCGCATCTCTACAAACTTCAACTCTTCGTTCCGGTCGTCGAAGCAGGCCTCCGGGCATATCTGCGCCATGAGGCCTTTTGGCTCATGGAAAGGACTCCCTTTAAAAAGTGTCCTCAATGTGGATCCAAGTTTCCACACGCTGATCTTCATGAGGTGTGTAACCTCGTGCCCTGAGCACGAGGCCAAAGGCTGTCCAGCGTGTGCCTCTTTCCGCTCCAAGAAAACCATAAGAGATCGTCCAGCTCGAAGAAGCATGGCTCGATCATTATCGATACCGGGCGATATCTCCCAAGAAGGCATCAATGTACCGGAGCAGGAGCAGATGGAAGAAGGCACCTTTAGCGCATCCGAAGCTGAAGAATCAGACGTCTAAGACATCACTTCGGGGCAACGGGTTTGTAAAGTTTGTCCTGTGGTGGTAGGGGGTGGTAAGAAGGAAACCGCCAAACGAATGGGCTGTTCAGTCCCTTTGGGATTTATTAAATCAAGAAAAGGAAACAAAGCAATAAGTCTCGTAATGTCAACAACTACTGAAGTCTGCCTGCTGCTCCTCCGTCGTCAGTAGTCCGCGTGCCGGGTCCCAGCGAAGGTCTTCAGGCTCCAGAGACGCTCAAAGGAAAAGAAAGAATACGCCGGGTTACTGGCGTGGTCGATACCAAGCGAGGTGAGGGGGGAGGGAGTAGTGAAGGGGATCACCAGGGTCCACAACCGTGCTCTTGCAACCCGTGAAGGTGGTGGCGCTTGCACGCAGTCTCTCCCTCTCGTGACTACCCCGCCGCGCTCTACCCGTTCCCTCCCTCCGTGACAAACACTCCCCGTATGCGCGCCCGTACCTTGCGGAGCCACACTTCTCCAGGTGAAGTGTGGCTGGGCGGAGCGTGGTTCCGTTGGCCTCCCGGCTTATCCTGCGGTGGTCTGCTGGCTGGTCCTGCTTCAGGCTCGGGCACTCCAGCTCCGGCGTCCTCCCGTGCAATGGCGAACCCCATAGGCGCTTCCTCCTCTGCTCCTGCGTTCGCGCTGTTCCACTCGAACTCTCGCGCTATCAGCGCCGTCGAAGTCACGGATTGGTCAGCCTGGGATGACGTTGTTGCTCTCGCTTCCAGGTAACCCCAAGCAGCCGCAGAGGGGGCGTGGCCGTCCTGCACTCGCCGAGGCGGAAAGGAAGAGGGACAGAGGTCAGCTTCGAACCGGTGGCAGGTAGGGACCCCCTGACAGGGTTGTAAGTACTGATGTCGACCCCACCCATCCATTCAAAGGCTTCGGTAACATTTTCACCTTCGGGCCTAGGTACACACCGGGATAAAACTCCCCACGCACCGCCTTCGGGCCCAGCAAAGAAGTCTACATACAAGCCTTCAGGCCATTCTGGATCAAGCCAGCCTACCATCGGTGCAAAACCCCATTCTCTGTACCGACAACAAAAGACAAACCAGAAGAGAAACCATTGTCTTCATCCGCACCAAAGCCTGGATCCACATCGGCGCATTCAGCACAGACACTGAACCTTCGGATCCGAAAATATCATCGGAAACAACCGGTTCTGAAAACCACTAGTAATCAACCTTCGATCCGAAAAAATCATTGGAACCGAAAAATGTAAATGTGAATGTGGGATACTTGTAAAGCGCACTGTTACTCTACCCGAGTGTCCTGGCGCTGTAGACCGCTGGGGAACCCGTCCTGGTTTTCCCTGTGAGATGGTCCCTTTTCTGGGTATCTCCAGGGTGAAACCAGGCATCCCTGGTGTCTGTGGGGGGCCGTTGTAGAGATGAGGCAAGCTTAATGCCCAGAGTTGCCGAGTGTGTTCCCTGGTTAGAGTAGGCACTGAGGCGAGAATTATCGAGTCCGTTGACCCTGGCCCAAGACCCTGCCGCGTCCGGAATTGAACCCTGGTCCCGGGCCGTTCTCTGCTTACAGGTCTGCTGCCTCTAACCATTGAGCCACACCACTGGTTCCAAAGACACCTGGCACACACACTTCGGATCCAAAAAAATCATCGGAGCCGACCAAGCAACCGGTTCCAAAGACCCCAAGCACACCTCCAGAACCCAAGAAAACTCCTGATTCCAAACCTAAGGAGCATAAGACAACCCCAAAAACTGTGCCACACAAGCACTCAGACACGATAAAATCCGCACCAAAAAATCAAACTCCAGAGGAGGAGCTTTTTCGGTCCGATCCTACCCAAAAAACTCTGGAAATAGACCCAGAAACAGGTCATCTTTGAATTAGTCTTTCCAACAAAAGGAAAATGGACAAACCTACACCACCTCCAATTATTTTAATGAAAAAATACATTGCTACTTTTCCTTTAAGGATTCCTTCTCCACCTCCTCCTCCACAATGCATCTCTCCTATCCCATCTCCAGTACCCTCGCAATCTCCTCCACCTCCAGATGATGACGGTACCACTGGTGACGGAGGGGATGATGAACCTCTAGGGAAACCTAGTCATCCTTACATCCCAAATGACCGATGGGAAAATTATGGTACACCATATGTTCCTAATGTACCACAAGAGGATGTCTACCCATCTAGACCATCCTCTCCAGAGGACACTATAGGATTCACTCAGCTTATACACAGGGCTGCAGAATACCACGGGGTAAATCTACATACAGACCCTATAGAAGAAGACTTCCTCATGGACACTTTTGCAACATCTCAAAGGTCCACCTCCATTCTCCCAATGTTAAAAGGAGTAATTAAACATGCTCCTGAAGTCTTTAAAGACCCCGTAAGGGCTAGAGTCATTAACCCCAGGATAGAAAAAAGTACAAGGCTCCCCAAACTGACCCTGCAAAGCATTAAAGGCCAGCTTCCCTTAGATTCCTTAATGGTCTCCAACGCCAGGAAAAGGGCTAACTCTCAAACCTCAGGCGATGCTCCACCACCTGACAAAGAGTCAAAACTCTTGGACGCATCTGATAAAAGAACAGCGTCACAAGCAGCCAACATATGGAGAATTTCCAACACACAGGCCTTACTGGCTTGGTACGATAGTGCGCACTATGATGAACTAGAGACCCTACTATAACACCTTCCAGATCATTATAAAACAAGGGCCAATGATTTCATACAGGAATGTAAACTAGCAACCAATACCTCCATTCGATGTGCTCTAGATGCAGCAGACACAGTCTCCAGAGCTATTAATACCAGTGTCCTTTTACGCAGACATGCCTGGCTAAGGATTTCAGGGTTCAAACCAGAGATTCAGACTACCATACTGAATCAACCCTTTGATCAAGAACACTTATTTGGATCTATGGTAGATTCATCTTTAGAAAAGATGAAAAAAGATACTGATACCGCTACATCAATGGGTGCTTTGCAATCGCAAGTTCCCAGAAGTTCCTTTTGTCGCTCCTCGTATAGGGGTGCCTCTAGAGACTTTAACACTGATAACTCCTCCACTTCCTATAAGAGTCACACACAGCCCTCCTCTATCAGAGGTTATTACAGTGGAGGCTACAGGGCAATAATAGCAAGGGTAGAGGCAAGCCTACCAATACTTGTACTGCCTCCACCTCCAAACAATGACTTACTGCCGCTCCCCCGGACCCTTATACTCCGATCGGGGGAAGATTGACACAGTTCCTACCTGTCTGGAACACTATCACCACGGACAGGTGGGTGAGACAAATCATCCAATCCGGTTATTGCCTGGAGCTCACTTCAACTCCCCCAAACATACCACCCAAACAGCGTCCAATGTCAACAGAGCATTTAATTCTTCTAAGAGGTGTTTTCCCTCCTGCACACACATGCAATGGAACCAGTTCCCCTGCACCATCAAAACACTGGGGTTTACTCCATGTATTTTCTAATTACAAAGAAGGACAGAACCCTGAGAACCATCTTGGACCTCAGACCATTAAACCTATACATACAATAAGACCATTTTCATACGGTCACTCTTCAACAGGTCCTACTCAAACAAAGCGATTTCCTTGCTACTTTAGATCTCAAGGACGCCTTCTTCCACAATCCCATTCACCCTGCCCACAGGAAATATCTTTGATTTGTAGTGGACGGTCAGCATTACCAATTCATGGTTCTCCCATTCGGAGTCACCACAGCACCCAGAGTATTCCCAAAATGTCTAGCAGTGGTAGCAGCCCACTTAAGAAGACAACAAATTCACGTCTTCCCATACTTGGGCGATTGGCTCATAAAAACCAAGTCATATACCCAGTGTTTTAATCACACACACACACCACAATCCAACTACTTCACGACTTAGGGTTTACAATAAATCTCCCAAAGTCTCACCTCCATCTGTTCCGCATCCAACAATATCTAGGTGCCACAATGGACACCTCAAAAGGCCTTACATATCCCAATCCAGCCAGGATAGCAAGTACGCAGGCCCTTATAACAAAATTCCAATCGCAGCACTCACTTCCTGCTCGAGTGTATATGCAACTAATAGGAATGATGGCCTCTTGCATATCAATAGTACCTCATGCAAGACTCCAGATGCGCCCCTTACAGGAATGCTTAGCACGTCAGTGGAACCGAGCTCAAGGTCAGCTAACAGATCTGGTGTTGGACGGCTGCAAACATCGCTCTCTGCAGTGGTGGTATACCCAGAACTTTCCAAAGGGCGAGCGTTCCTAGAGACGTTTCCATAAATCGTGTTAACAGCAGACGCATCGCTCACTGGCTAGGGAGCTCATCTACTACAACACACCATACAGGGCACGTGGACACCTCAGCAAAGCTACTCCACATCAATCATTTGGAGCTACTAGCAATCTTTCTGGCATTAAAAGCATTCCAGAAACACGTATCAGGCAAAGCTGTTTTAGTCCGGAAGGACAATATAAAAGCAATGTATTATCTACAAAAACAAGGGTGGGACGCACTCTCTACAGCTCTCTCAACTAGCACAGAGCATATGGAGATGGCCAATTCCTCAAAACATATTTCTTTTAGCCCAACATCTTCCAGGAATACAGAATCACATGGCAGATCTGTTAAGTCGCCAGACACAACAGATTCACGAGTGGGAGCTTCATCCACAAGTTCTTCAACCATTTTTCCAAATGTGGGGCATCCAGAGATAGAGCTCTTTCTCACACATTCAAACACAAAATGATAGATATCCACACCCATTGTCCAAAGGCAATGCAATATGGAGGAATTGGTCAGGCAGATTTGCCTACGCTTTTCCGCCTCTCCCACTCATTCATTAATGGTACGCAAGCTGCAACAAGCCACTAACACTGATCCTGGTTGCTCCAACATGGGCCAGACAGCCATGGTACACAATGTTGCTGGAACTATCAGTAGTCCTGCACCAAAAACGACATCTGTCCCCACAGCTCTTTACACAGAACCATTTAGAGTAAGACAACCAAATCCAACACAGCTCAACCTAGCGATCTGGCTCCTGAAATCCTAGAATTTGGTTACCTCGATCTCCCACTGACTGTATGAACGTCATTAAAGAAGCTAGGCGTCCCACCACTAGAGCCTGCTATGCAGCCAAGTGGAAAAGATTTGTGATCTACTGTACCAATAACACAATCAATCCTCTAGATGCGTCCATTCAACACATCATATGTTACCTGCTGCATCTTCAAAGATGTAATCTAGCATACACATCAATCAGATTACATCTCGCTGCCATAACAGCCTACCTGCAAAATAGACATCTGTCATTATTCAGGGTACCTGCCATTAAAGCATTTATGGAAGGCCTCAAAAGAATAATTCCTCCCAGGGTACCACCCACTCCAATGTGGAATCTAAACATCATCCTCACTAAGTTTGTGGGTCCTCCATTTGAACCTCTGCACAAATGTGAGCTACAATGTCTTACATGGAAAGTCACTTTCCTTAGAAGAGAGCTACAGGCACTAACTATTCAAGAACCATTTTTACAACTTCATCATAACAAAGTGGTTCTCAGAACAAATCCCAAATTCCTTCCAAAAGTTATTACTCCCTTCCATCTCAACCAATCTGTAGAGTTGCCAGTCTTCTTCTCGCAGCCACAAACTGTTGCAGAAAGAGCTCTTCATACACTAGATGTAAAAAGAGCACTTCTTTACTACATTGACAGAACAAAAGCTTTTTGCAAAACAAAACAGCTTTTTGTTTCCTTTTTACCAACAGATAAAGGCGATCCCATATCAAAGTCGGGAATTGCAAGGTGGATTGTCAAATGTATACAAATTTGCTTTCACAAAGCAAAACGTACACTTTCTATTCCCCCTAAAGCCCATTCCACTCGCAAAATAGGGGCTTCCATGGTATTTTTTAGAAAACATTCCCTTAGATGATATCTGCAAAGCAGCTACATGGTCTACACCGCACACATTCACAAAACTCTATTGAGTAGATGTGCAAGCAAAACAACAAGCTAGTGTGGGCCAGGCTGTACTCATAACACTATTTCAAACTACTGCAACAGATACTGGTGGTCGCTGCTACAGGGACAGTACTGCTATGGAATCTATGCATAGTATGTGATCTGCAGCTCATATGCCTCGAACGGAAAATGCTACTTACCAGTATGCATCTGTTCTTGGCATGTAGAGCTGCAGATTCACACACGCCCACCCACCTCCCTGGCTACCTTTATCAGTTCCAGTATTATCTTAATTAGATACAACAAACATAGACATCTCTTTCTGTTTTTATCAACTAATAACCTTTTTCAATGTTAATCTATTGGCTGGGGATCTGCAATGGAAAAATGAAACGGACAATTTCTCCAGTACCAAGGCCTATAAAACAAGTTTTATAAGGACTCTGCTTATACCTCCAGGACCCCCACCCCTGGAACACCTAGGAAAAGCTTTAGAGGTTCTGAATATATCAAAATATTGCAGATCCTCCATTCACAGTGATCCTAGCACAAAAGTCGATTTTGGGAAGCACTTTACTACAATGTGGGGAGTGAATGTTCAATTTCACTAACCCCAGGGCATATAAAAACCTTTTTTTTATAAGGTTTCTCCCTCTAGAAGTACCTGCCCTCCACCCCTGAGACCCTGGGAGTACCTACAATGCCAAAAAATTGTAGTTTATCAATTTTAAGTGCTCTAAACACCAAAATCGAGTTTGGGCAAAATTTGCATTTTAAAAGCAGTCCTGCAACACGGCTGATTTTAACCTCCCCTCAGGCTTCAGCAGTGCATACATGCCAGTGCAGAAAACGCTGCTGGCCTCGAAACTGTCCTGCCCTATTTTATACTAGGGACTTAAAGTACTTTCAATCCCCTGCCCTATATGTACTAGGGCCTTATAGGGGAGGTCAAGCCAATCACAGGGGTACCCTAACCCATAGTTTACCCTAGTGTATGTAGGTGTTTTCACTGTATTCTACGGGTCTTCAGCATAGGACTGGGCCTGGGCCGGTTAGGCAGAGCCCTGGGTCAGTCAGTGTCAGTTACCACCAGTACCAGTCAGTAAAAAGTTGGAGATGCCCAGGGCACAGGATGCCTTTGCAACACTTTGACATTGCTTGTTTCACATGTGGCCTCCATAGAAAGGTATCTTGTCCATTAGAGTAGAGCTCCCTTATGCCGACCTTCCCCCACCCAACAGTTTCCTGCACCAGTTTCCCTTTTATGAATTGTGATATGATCTTGTTCATTTTGGATCTCATTCTACATACAGGCATCTAGGAAATGTAATCTTATTTGTTATGGAGAACAGTCTTAATTTAATCTGTTCACATTTGAAAAAGGTACTTATTGTTTTAGTCCTTAACTGAGTGACGATTTGGCTCATAGATAAGTGTGGAATAATGCCTTTCGGGACCATATCTCAAAGAATATTTTGTTGTGCATTTTTCTTTCAGATTGCATATAGGCAAAGGGGTGCAACTGGAATGCAAAGGTGAAGGCGATGTTTGGGTTCGATGCCTCAGTGACCATGCTGTCTTTGTTCAGAGCTACTACTTGGACAGGGAGGCAGGCCGAGCACCAGGCGATGCAGTTCACAAAATCTATCCAAGTGCATATATCAAGGTTAGTACAAGAGAAATCTGCAGCCTTTGTTAGATATATACACAAAAGAGTTCATAATAAAATACATACTTTTTCTTTTACCTATTTTTTTTATTACTGTACGTTTGTTTTTTTCTATTTTATTTTTAGTACTTTCCTAATGCCGCGATTTGCCTCTTTTGCATTAGTCCAGTTTAAGTTTCTTTCATTGTGACTTTCACTTTTACTTGATTCATTCATATTATTTATAATTCTGCTATTTTTAGGTTTCGACTTTTGGCGAGGGGCGAAGCCCCTCCCAGTCGAAATCTTTTGTTTTTAGTAGTGAGGTTAGGACAGCCTCTGTTTCCAATTGGCTAGCTCCATAAATGGAGACTAGCCATTGGGAGACAGAGGCTGTCAATCGCGCTTTCTCACGAAAACGCGATTCGGGGGCGTTTCTGGTGCTTTTTTTAAGCCCCGCCCCTTTGTCCCGGGCCGCGCTGCGATTGGCTGCCGGCCGGGACACCCCCGTGACGTCAGCCAATCACAGCGCGGCCCGGGACCTGACTTGTTGCCTTCACTTATTGAAGCCGGTTAAGTCGCGGGTAAAAGCAGAGGAACTCTGGTTTTAAGTCTGGCGGGAGGTAAGGAACGCGCTCTAAGTAGACCTGGCTTGTTTGAGGAGAGCTGCCATTAAATGCTGTTGTCTCTTACTGAGGCTGGTGTGGTGCATGTTTCTTCTTATTGGATCGAGCGGTACTCATTGCTATTACATTGACAGAACAGTTGGTTCTTGTTGGGATATGCGACGCTCTGGAATCGTTTATCTGGCTGTTTTATCGTAGCAGTGTGTTTTGTTCTTTCGCGTGCGTGACGGTGAGACTTGTTACAACACGGAGGTGGGTGTGGGCAGGATTGTCACTGGTTCTTTGAGGCTTGTTCCAAAAACGTGGCGAGGTCCTGTTCCTGCACGCCTCCCATCCTTCCTTCTCGCCCCTCCCTAACCCCGCCCCCTATGTCAACGCCTCTTCATTCACGCTGTCAGTGGTGTGGGGAAACTGAAGTGTAGGCTAGACAACGTCTTTGGAATTATCTCTTTACACGAAGGAGGTAAACGCTGCAGCTGCTCAAATTGTTTGTTTGCTGATATCAATACTGTACTTTTCTGTTCACTGCGTTCATATTTTTTTTTTTGTACCAGTTCGGACGGATATTCCCCTGCAGTTGTTAATCCTTTTAGCCATTGGTTTACCATGCCCGGCCCCAATTATGATACAATGGCTCTTTTGTAGCTGCAAGGGGGAGTCTTTCGTATTGAAGAGTCATGAGGCTATTAAGTAGAAAATACCGTGTTTATTCTAATAGTCCCTTGTTAATAGCCACAGTCTATTGGCTCTATCAAGGCTCCCCCCCCTCCACCTGTAATTAACTGCCAGGCTTCAGCCAGCACACATGCCCCAATGTTACATGCATCACATTCTCACACCATCCCCATTCAACGTTTTACATACACCATGTCTTCTGAGCCTTTGTCCACACAAAGGTAGCATGTCACTGCAGCCTTAAATGTCATCTTTGTTGTTCAACTTTACAGCCTTTCTATAGGGCACCATGCACTCCCCGCTACCACCCTACATTCAAAAACACTTAAGACCTTAACCTTTATGAGCAAGACTAGAACTCTATGGTAATTCCAACAGAAGGCTCTGTCAGCCTCCTAATTATGTACTGTTTAGAAAGATGAGTGCTCCAAACATCAGCGGCAAGCCAGAACCCTATTGTTTTGGAAACATAAGGCCCAACTCATTGGGAGCAGCCAGAGAACTTTTTTGTCCCCAAAACTGAGAAGTTGGCAGTTTTGCATAGGCAACAAAACCACCATGATTAATACAGAAGAACTGGTCTTAGACCAGATACACACTGTCGTTAAGGCTACTGAAAATTAACAGCAGCCCTATATACCACAACCATTAATACCAAGGTACACTGCCAGAGCTCTAAAATTCACCAGGTGGTTGTGTAAGTAGGTCATTCAGTTAAGCTGAGCCCTCCTTACTGCGACCTATAGCTTGTCATGTGTACAAATTCAAAGTCAATATGACCAGCCACATTCTCTGCACCCAGGGTAAGTTGAAACTCCTGATTGCCTTGGCACAGCTCCTCCGAGGTATCCTGCAACCCCACACCAGAATTGGGCCGCCTAGTAAAACTAGTCTTTACCTCCATAACCCAACTTGTGACATTCCTGAGTATTAGGACTTCATAGGATTTGACATGCCTTCATAACTGAAGTTGGCTGCATCAGAGTTAGGCAGATTACAGAGAAAGAGAAGGATGTGTGAAAGGCTGCGCTCTGCAGTATTTCAGGACGTTCCTGGTTTATATCTGTTCATGGGGCTGTTTCTTTATCGTTATTGGGATAACAAGATGTTCTTCTTACTGGTAGTCTCCCTTGTTTGTTCAAGAGATGATGTGAGCAAGGGAAGAGGCTTGAAGCAATTTGGGGGACCTTTTGACAAGACTGTCGTGGGGGACCTTTTGACAAGTCTGTCCGGGACTAATCAAAGTTGATACACAAAACTGCCTAAGTGATTGATATGATGAGGCATAGAGTTGTTGTTTTTGTGAACGTTTGTTTCCAAACTTGCAACATGCCCGGTAGAGGTAAGCAAGCATGCACACAATTAGGAATGTTTTTTAGGTTTCGCCTGGCGTTCTGTGGGGGTGTGTGTGTGTGTGGCATTTGCGAGAGATTAAGCTATTGACATTGTAAATGACAATGCCATTTATTTATCTGTTTTCAAAACCAACACATGAATAAAAATGTTGTCATTTACAATGCCAATAGCTCTAACTTTTGCAAAGGCGAAACCGTTGCATTGTAAATGCTTGTTAAGATAGGAGTGAGTATTGAAATAGCCCTGATGAGCATATCTCAAAAAGCACATTATCAAGTTTTGCACATAGCCAGCTTTGGTTTTTGCACTATGTGTGCCTTCACATTAAGTTTATGTTTACAGACGCCTTTTAGTGTTGTTTTAAAAAAAAAAAATTTTTTACTTGCGGAGGTGCACTAAATGACCAGTCAAAAAAGCCTGTGTATTTTGTCCTGTTAGAAGAGATTTCGCTTTCATTTTGCCATTTATAATTGAGCATTACTGCCGCAATTGTTGTAAATTGTGTGTTCTAGATAGCTGGCTTCCAAATACAAATGGCCAGAAACATTGGGCTTTTTGCGGTATGCAAGTTCATCGTGAATGTTTAGTGTATGCTAAAGTAATCTTTATAACCATGCATTTTTACAATGTATTGGCCATCCAGTATCTTTGCTGCCAATTAAGTGCTCTACCCAAGTCATATGAATGTAATTCAGACTACTTGTCACAGTGACAGTTTAAGAATCTCAATGATATTTTATGTCTGGCCTTTGAGAAAGCGTTAGCTGTCTAACCGGACAACTATTTTTCCAAAATATCAGTTGCAGAATATACATACACCAAGGAGCTTTTGACCAGGGGTCTTCATCCATTAGTCTGTTAAATTGTCATTCTCATTTTGCTTCCTCCCACCATAGCATAGGGCATGGGGCAATGGGTCAGTCGACTTTGCTCATTGCCTCTCTTCAATTTGCGTTACTGCAGAAAACTGTGCACACTGATCACATCTAACTAAAAGTAATTCGGGTTTCTTCAGTGACGAATCAGGTTCAAAGTGTAATTTGTTTTAGTTTTTTATTTTAACCTTAAATGGCAGTTGTTTATTTTCCCTGCACTTCGGATGGCCTGTTTAGTAGTGGTGGTTAGGATGCCTCCCCTCTTTAAAGTTGGTATTATAATGTGTTTAAGTGGCAGTGTAACTGTGTAGCTGCCCAGTTGGTGCTTTATTCCGATCTCCCCTCCATAAATATTAATAATAATAATAAAACTCATGGCATGGGTGAAAGGCTTGTTATTTCAAAAACATCAATAGTAATGCGACCACATAAGTGAATGTTTTCATTTTCGTTATTTTAATTGCAAGTATGTGGTGATTCTGTTTTGGTAATTGCGTATTTTGTTCTTTTTTTTTTGCATTTCATTTGCTTGCAATAAATTTAAAAACATCCATTGTACTAGCTTGCCAAGTACAAACCTACTGGCTTTGCCTATGCTTGTAAGATTGGAAAGAGACAATAGACCGTTTTATAGATAGCCCTGTTAAAGAGTTTTCTGCATTTTAATTTTTGTGCATAATTATCAATATGCAGAAAGTATTTTTACTCTTACTTATACATTTATAAACTGAAATTGTGTCTTTCTATTTGAAACAAATTTCGTGTCTCGTGTTAACTAGGTCTCAATTTAGGCCTTGTAGCCATCATTTTCAAAATGGATGTCTTCCCCCTGCACATTGTTCACTGTTTATCATTTCTGCTGCACTCAGTCGAGCATAGTCATGTATGTTCACGTTATCCTTGATGAAATCTTTCTAGCATGGTCACAATACTGTATATTTCTTTAAGGACCTACCGCTAGCTCACTGTACCCTATTTCTCCATTATAGTTTGCTGTTGTTCATGTATCTTGTTTGTTCTACCATCTCACATTAGCATAGTGTGATCAGAATCAATATTCATGTAATGGGATAGAGCTTAGCTGCTAAGGCAATATGATGTTAAATTTGCTCACACCCTGATGAATCTGCACTATTCTGTTCTTTGAGAAGATTTCCTTTATAGACCTCTGGCTTTGGGATGAGCCAGAAGACTTTCCGATTCTACTAGGGATGGTGTCTGTTTCTCTAATGGTTTTACTGCTCATTTGGAACTTCGGATTATTTAGATTTTTCACCTATTCTCTATGCCCTAATTGCTGAGAGCCTTCATGGCACTGACTTCATGCTGACTCTGTATCGTAATCCTTTTTAATTTTGTAATAAACTCCTAAATATACTCTGATGATCTAGAACTCAATTATTGAGTGGGTGCTTACTTTTAAAACTGTTTTTTTGTGTTTGGATGTGCCTTACCTCTGGGACATATTTCTTCATGAAATTTAGGTTTAGCACCGTCTCAGAATCCTCAACCCGTGGGCGTTTTGTGGAGGTAACGTTTTAGATGGATTGCAACATTTTCTGAGTTCCCCACGCCAGCAGTTGTATTTCTTGTAACCTTACATGTTACAGGTTGAACCGGAAGACAAGTGATTAGAAGTCTTGCGTTGTGTTGGCCATTTGATCTACCTTTAACATGAATTATGTTGTACGGTATATCCTAAAAAAGACACTAGTTGCCTTTATCTTGAAGGTTTTTCTTTTTTAAATTTGTATTTAAGCGAAGCTTTCATAGGAATGCAATCTACAGGAACTCTTGTTCAGTGGAAGAAGGTTACATCTTCCGAATTTTTCGTATTTTTAACCATATATTTTTAGTCTTTGAAAATGACAGGTTATAAATAAATCAGTAGAGTCATTGTGAATATCAAAGAGTAGCATAGAATATAACATCAGTAGTTAACCAAAACCATCAATATCGAAGTGATACCACAGATGGGAATTTGTGGTATTCCAAAAACAAATTGTTTAACTATTTAATCATTCCCTCGTTTAGCCTCTAGCCATGTTAAAGCCGAACCTACTGCAACATCTTACATAGATAGCAATATACCATTTTCCAATATGTTACTATTTCTTGAAGGCCTGCTATCATACGGGTTAACCACTTTTCAGAGCAATATCCCATTCCATATTGAAATCCATTAGTCTGTCGGATTTTGTAGGTTAATCAATAAATGTAATTTGGCTTGTGACCAAATGTGCCCTCGTGATCAGGCACTGAGAAGCATACCGGTTTGCTACCGAACACAAGAAGTCACAGGCCTCTCATAAGTCCGTTCCAAGCCGAGAACACAAAGTTGATCCGGCAAGAGGTAAACCTCGGTGTCAAAGACATCAGATAAGTCACAATCCAAGTACAAGAAAGTAAATTGGGACTCAAGCCCATCCCTCCACTCCCTATCCAAAGAGAAGGCATGAGGGCGTCCCGATGAAAGTCTCGTTCCAGATCTCCAGTCGCACAGGTTTTCCCACAATTGATCCCAGCGACCTCAAATTTCCCAGGCTGTTGGCCAACGCTGCAGTAAATTCATGTCTTTAACCCCACCCCCTCTTGATAAGCCTTTTTTTTGGGCTATTTGGGGTATCCACATAAGGTATCAACGTCAATTTTTGTTTTAAATGGGGAACAATTGCTGCAGAAGAAAGTGTCTGGTTTGTTCCCTGCAAATGGCATCAACAAAGGGTATGTGGTGCTGAAATCACCATCTTCTCAGCTTTCAGGGACAGGCAGACTTTTTGTCAGAAAAACAACATTTTTATTACAGTTTTGTCATTTTACTGGGACATAGCCTATTTGTCCTATTTATTGTGCTTTCAACCTCCTTCCAGTTAGTGGTAGAAATGGGTGTGAAACCAATAATGGATCCTAGAAAGCTATACATTTCTGAACACTAGACAAAATACTGAATTCAGCAAGGGGTCATTTGTGTAAATCCTTCAAGGGTTCCCTATAGAAAGTAACAGTTGAAAAGAGAAAAATTGAAATTGAGTTGAAGAACGCAGCCATTTCTGCCAACGCTTTCACCTGTAACTGCTTCTAAGTATGACAGATTTTTTAAAGCCTTTTACCATTGCATCCACTGGACCCTTCAGGTTGTGGGGATATATAGGACTTGAATGTTCACCAAGAACCCGAGGAACCCAGAGCCAATAACTGAACTGCGTCATGCAATGGTTTTTCATTGTGTACCGGGTATATCACAATTCATTTGGTAAAATGTAGAGTATAAAATAGGTACCAAGGAAACCAATATGTTTCTGAAATGGTATACACATGGGTGAATCCTTTTCTTATTTCTTTAATCTCAGGGTCTTCAAACATTCCCATGTATGCGACGAAGCACGTGTCGGCTATTTGAAGACCTGAGATTAAAGAAACAAGAAAAGGATTCACCCATGTGTATATTTTTTGTGCTTACACTGCGTATCTGAAAAATATTTGAGACACCCTCAACGTGTGCTGAGGATTTCTATGTATATGTATTTAGTTGACTTGGGTCACTAGTTTTGGGGAGGTCAGTGGTTCTCCTCACCTTGCAGCACCATCACTTATGATTAGAAGGCTATATAAATACATGTGCTACTCTCTTATGTGGCGCCGTCTTTCCTAAAAGTATACCACAGACCATTAACCTTCCTTATTTCTGAAATGGGAACAAAATATTGAGTTTGGAAGCAGTGGTTTTTGCACATCTCCAAAATTGTGGGTACCCATACAAGCATGTGAATTAGAGGACATTTTCACAAATTTTTTTTTTTTTTTACAGATTGTCTTATATTTCGAAGGCAGAAATGCAAAGAAAGTCAAGGGGTAATAACATATGTTCTACTATTCTGTGTTCCACTAAGTCTCCCGATAAAAACGCATCCTCACTCGTGTGGGTAGGCCTGGTGTCCGCGACAGGAAACAGCTCAAAACTCACCATGGACACTTCAAATTCTTGCAGTAAAAACTTGACTCTTTTTTTGCAATGTGCCAAGCTGTGGATTTTGAATCCTAGCTCAGCCGGAACCTGTGGAAACCTAGCAAACCTATACATTTTTTAAAACCAGACACCCATGGGAAGCCAGGATGGGGTGACTTGTGTGGCTTTCAGTAGGTTATGTTACCCAGAATCCCTTGCAAATCTCAATTTGTCCAAAAAATAAATTTTCTGTGATGGAAAATTCTGGAATCTGCATGGATCCACCCACCCAGCATTCCCCAAAGTCTCCCAATAAAAATGGTACCTCACATGTGTGGATTGGCCTAGTCCCCGCAACTGGAAACGGCCCAAAACACAACATGGACACACCACATTTTTTCAGTTAAAACTGACCCTTTTCATGCAAAGTGCCTAGCTGTGGATTTTAAACCCTAGTTCAGCCGGCACCTAAAGAAACCCAGCAAATTTAAACATTTCTGAAAACCAGACACCCAGGGAATTCCAGGATGGGGTGACTTGTGTGGCTCTCACCATGTTTTGTTACCCAGAATCCCTTGCAAACCTCAAATTGTGTAAAAAAAAGAAAACACAGTATTCTCACATTTCTGTGATGGAAAGTTCTGGAATCTTTGCGGACCACAAACTTCCACCCACCCTGCATTTTCCAAAGTCTCCTGATAAAAAACGGTCCCTTACTTGTGTGGGTAGGCCTAGTGCCCATGACTGCAACGTGGACACATCACATTTTTCCAGTGAAAACTGACCATTTTTTGCAAATTGTCTAGCTGTGGATTTGGAACCCTACCTCAGCTGGCACCTAAGGAAACCTAGCAAACCTATAACATTTTGAAAACTAAAAACCCATGGGAATCTAGGATGGGATGACTTGTGTGCCTCTCACCAGGTTCTGTTACCTAGAATCCGTTGCAAATCTCAAACTTTGTCCAAAAAACACATTTTCCTCACATTTCTGTGATGGAAAGTTCTGGAATCTCCATGGATCCACAAACATCCACCCACCCCGCATTCTCCAAAGTCTCCCGATAAAAATGGTACCTCGCTTGTGTGGGTGGTCCAAGAGCCCGCGGCAGGGAAGGGCCCAAAACGTATTGTGGAGACATCAAAATTACCTATCACAAAATGATATGGTTTTGCAAGGGGGGGGTCACTAGGGTTTTTGGCCCCGGGCTCGGCGGCCATCTAGGGAAACCTTCCAAACCCACACATTTTCTGAAAACTAGATATCCGGGGACTCCAGGGAGGTATGGCCTGCGTGGACCCGCCAATATTTTCCTACCCGGAATCCCCTACAAACCTGAAATTTAGCTGAAAAAGTCACATTTTTCTAAAAATTTCTGAGTGTGAAAGTTGTGGGATCGCCGGGCTGACACAAATTTCCTACCACCCAGCGTTCCCCCAGGTCTCCCGATAAAAATGGTACCTCACTTGCATGGGTGGGTCAGGTACCCGTGACAGGCAAGGGCCAAAAATGTATTGTGGAGACATCAAAATGACCTATCACAAAACGACCTGGCTTTGAAAGGGGATACATGGGTTTTTGGCCTTGGGCTCAGCGGCAATCTAGGGAAACCTACCAAACCCACACATTTCTGAAAGCTAGACACCCAGGGTTGTCCAGGGAGGTACGGCTTGTTTGGACTCCTCCTCCCCCCCCCCCCCCCCCTCCCCCAACGTTTTCCAATCCAAAATCCCTTGCAAATCTCAAATTTAGATGAAAAAATCAAATTTCCACATATTTTTGCAAGGGATCATTGTGCATTCACAAATGTCCTACCAGACAGCGTTCCCCTCAGTCATGTGAGGTATCATTTTACTCAGGAGACTGACACAGCAATCCCAGCCCACCCACACCGCCAGCCAAGCACCAGCCCACCCACACCGCCAGCCAAGCACCAGCCCACGCACACCGCTAGCCAAGCGCCAGCCCACGCACACCGCCAGCCAAGCAACAGCCCACGCACACCGCCGGCTAATCACCAGTCCACGCACACCGCCAGCCAAGCTCCAGTCCATGCGCACGGCCAGCCAAGCGCCAGTCCATGCACACCACCAGCCAAGCTCCAGTCCATGCGCACGGCCAGCCAAGCGCCAGTCCATGCACACCACCAGCCAAGCGCCAGTCCATGCTCACTGCCAGCCAATTTCCAGTCAATGCACACCGTTAGAATTTTTTTTTTAACAAGACAGAAAAGACAAACCAATTGGAGCTAGATACAAAACTATAACTACAAACTCAACAGCAGTAACTAAAGACATCATTCTAATGCCAACTGTGAAACTGAACAACAAATATAAAACCGTACAGACCAGGCAGTGCACTATTAGACTCACGGTTTCTCCCAAAAACTCTTTTGAGTGTGATGCAAACTGAAACATGTGGGCACACACAACCCATGATTAGAAGGACAATCAGCACAGTGCATATGACTCTCCTTCTGCATACCTCTTTGCAAACAGACTCTATATCTCTTACAGTGATTGGTTTTTTTTGGCGTGGGAGGAATTAAATCGGGAAATTGGCGATCTTTCAATCTAGGCACATCCTTCTCTACTCCAACTCTAGGAACAGTTGCCTGTTCCACTACAACAAGGCTGCTTACCACAGACTCCTGAAACTGAACAAAATTTATCTTTGACACTGGAGAACACTCCTTGAACACAACAAAATCATTAACAGTTGCTAAATTGAAAAGATGGTGACCAACTTCTTATGCCAAATGTAAGCCTTACGAACAGCAGTGTAAGGTTCCAACCTCTGATCTACTCTATCAACACCACCCATGTGATTATTGTAGTCTAGAATGCATACAGGTTTGCATGCATCAACAACCTGACCACAAACAGTCACAGGTGAAGTACTGTCATCATGGATGGTAATCAGCATGTGCACATGCCTCCTGTCCACAAATTTCACATGTAGCAGTACATCACTAAGCAAGGCACTGCACTGTCCCCTCTAAAGCTTTTTGCAAACAAGCTCTTTTGGGTAACCTTTACGGAGCGGATTGTGCCACAAGCAAGAGTGTCCAATTTGAACAATTCCTTAAACAATTGCACAGCAGTGTAGAAGTTATCTAGGTACAAAGGGTGATCTTTGTTAAACAGTCCTCTCCACACAATTTTCTCTAAAACGCCTAAAGTGGACGGACAACAAGGGGGGGTCAATAGTGGAATCCCTACGAGTGAACAACCGGAAATTATCCTCTCAGACAACATATACATCTTAATTCCATAACGTGCCCTCTTACCAGGAATGTACTGCCTAAAAGCAAACGCCCCTTATACAGGACCAAAGACTCATCAACATCTATGTCTTTCCCTGGAGTATAGATCCCTGAAAATCGATATACAAAATGATCAAGAACAGGCCAAATCTTAAAAAGACGGTCGCAGTGAGGGTGATCTTGTGGCAACGCCAAAGCATTAACAACAAAATGCTGCATCCGAAGCAAAAGTAAATACCGATCAAGACCCATAATTGCAGGAAATATGGCCGTTGCCATCAATGAACCGGTAGACCAATAGGAAGCCCAGGGACTGCTTCCTTATTAAGCCCATCAAAAAAGTCAAACCCAAACATTTTGTCATCTCCTCAGATTTGTGGGAGTCCTCTGGATAGCTCTAAAGCGGGGCCTAAGTCTGGCACTGTGTTCCTCAAATACTGTCCACCATAAAATTAGGCTGCTCAACAATCTCAGCCAAAAATACATCCTCCATAAACAACTGAAAAAACAGTATAGGCAAAAAAATTCACAATTCACTCTACATCCTGTATCACCACTAGAGGCAGGCTACTCCAGCTGCACCATGTTTGGATCAACCCAGATTCTAGCACTTCCAATATGAAGCCTTGCAGCCCCAGGCTGCAATCCAGATGCCTCTTGCTGCACCATCGACACATCAGTGTCCTCCTCTAAAACAGGCACTTCATCCGCACTGAGAGTAGCTTCATCCGCACTGAGAGTAGCTTCATCGTCAGATGATTCCTCGTGGACAGAAAAGACACTGCCAGAATCTTGCACTCCCGCCTTTCCCTCAGACGTACTGTCAGTCTCATAATCAGGGTCAGAGGAAGATTAAAAAGCTTACCAACCACCTGCTGAGCAGCAATTCTGCTGCTAGCCATAATCCTCACTAATAAAGGTAACTTGTCAAACAAGTCAACAACAAATACTTGGTAAAATATGTAATAAACTAAATGTGGCTTTATCACAAAGACCTATGTACTCCAAAACTATACCACTCACTTGACAGAAGCAGCTAGACTCACCACCACCACTCTGCACAGACACAGCAATGACCAACAATATACCACAAAAAAAAGAAAAGAAAATTACACATAAGACAATGCAAAACACATTGCAAATAATTTCATACTCCAAACACTAACTAAATATGTTGCTATTATGTCACCCATAAGAAAAAATGCATTCATGCATGACAATACTCGTTTGGAGTAAACACAACAAAAATGTTTTTCTTACCAAATAAATGCAATTACACAAAACTGCAGATCAAACACTGCCGAAACCGCAAACAAGAATCAAAAGCTTTGCACTAGAATAAAAAGGAGAAATAAAGCGTTACAATTTGCGTGTAACACATGGTATCTGCTGACGTGAGTGTGGTGGGGCTGAAGGTGGTTGCTGCTAAATCCGCATATTGTACTATGTTGTTTTTTAGAACTGTTTTTAATACGTCTTTTGATATTGCATCATTTTAAAAGTATTGTTACTTATCCTTAACAGCGCTCTTGACTCTGCGGTGTTCACCTGTTAGAGCGCGCCCGCTGTGTTTTGGGTCAGCGCTCTAGTCTTTTTCTATCGGGGGCATTAAAACACACGCTGGCGCGACAGCGCAGCGGATGCGCCGAAGGCGCGCAAAAGGAAGCCCGTCTGCGCCCGTCCGCACACTGACCGCTTACAGCGCCAGCCATGCTGCCCATTTTGACACTTCAAACGGAGGACAAAGGGTCTATCATTATACGAGTTTGGAGCTGCGAGATATTGGTGAGTCAGGAGTGGGGATGGAGGGGGTTACTTCTCCCAGGTCGCAAGTAAGCTTGTGTGCGGCCTACTTAATGTCAGATCCCTACATAAACATGGCGTGGAGGTCCAACTATTACTAGAGCCCCCTAATATGGATGTTCTTTTTATGACTGCGACATGGACACACCCTGGGTCAGACCTGGAGCTGGGGTTAAGTTGCCCACCGGGCTACAAGGCAGTACACAAACCCCAGCAGATTGGGAAAGGAGGAGGGGTTCGAATTCTTTTTAAAGAAAAATAGGATTTTATCTCCGTGGACATTGACGAGGTGAGCGGCTCTGAACTACTGGGATTTGCTTTACAGGACCCCAAAGGACATGTACTGACTGGCATAGTCTGTTACAGACCACTTGGAGTAGCCAGCTCTCAACAACAGGGTGCGCTGGCAGACGTCCTCAGAAATTTGGCGATAACTCATTCAAGATTACTCATTTTAGGGGATTTTAATTTGTGGCCTAATGGGAGTTTAGATTCAGGATATAAAAGCCTTCTCCAGACATGTGAAGACGTGAATCTGACACCGGGGTGGGCACGTATTGGACCTAATTTTTGCAAATAAAGATCTGATAGAGATGGGGACAGTCTTGCCAGTGGACTGGTCCGACCACTATTTAGTCCAATTCAGGATTGTTAGCCTAAGATTGAAAATAGTTAACCCTAAGGAAAATAAAAATCTCAAAGGCAGGGATTGGAAAGGACTCGTAGGAAAGGCAACGTCATCGCCGGAGCTTGTTGTGAACAGGACCTTTGATGCAGGCAAACAGGTGGACGAAAATTACATGAACTTTTGTAATCAAATAAGTACGAGGATTGACCAGTTAGCACACTTAAAAGAAATCAAAAAAAAGGGGCAGACCTTCTGCTACCTGGTATAATGATAATTTGAGACTTTTGAAAAAGAAATGTAAACAGGCAGAGCGGAAATGGAGAAGAGCATACAGAGATGAGGATAAAAATGCTTGGAGAGACACAATAACTAGTTACAAAAAAGAAATGACTATGGCAAAAGCTGAGTACTTCGCTGAATCCATTCTGAAATCTCCTAATAGCGCTAGCAGTATTTTTAAAATAGTGAATGATATCACATACACAAGATCTCTGTGATGGTTTGGCCACCTTTTTTGAGGAAAAAATCTGCGAAATTATGAAGGGGCTACAGGTGGGAATTATGCTCACGAAGGAGGATCAGAATGGAATGTCTCAGGGGTATCTAGCCACCCAGAAACAAGAGCAGGAAATGGAAGAGACTTCTGGCAGCCTTGATCATTTTGACATACCATCAGAGGAAGACTTTACCAAAATAGCCCTTAGTGTCTCCTCAGGCTCCCCGTTGGACCCGCTACCTCACAAAATATGGAAAGCCTTAGGATCAGAGCTCTTCCAGGTGCTCAGGCTGATCTGTAAGCAATCTCTGGAGAGTGGAATAGTGCCAAAATACTGGAAAAAAGCAATAATTACACCTCTTTTGAAAAAAGCTGCGCTAGATCCAGCATGTCCAAAGAACCATTGGCCCATCTCCCTGCTACCCTACCCAGTGAAGATCACAAAGCGGCTGGTCAGTAGAGCACTCTCCCAGTTTCTTGAAGCCAACGAAAAATTGGAGGATGTGCAATTTGGCTTCCGCCCAGGACACAGGACAGAGACGGCCTTAGTGACCGTATTGGACTATCTCCGAATACTGGCGGACAGGGGACAATCAGCAATTCTGATTTTGCTGGACCTGTCCGATGCATTTGATCCGGTCAATCGCGAGGTACTACTGGCCAGGCTCGCAGGAGTAGGAGGGCTGGCACTGGAGTGGGTTCGAGGCATGTGGGCTGCTAAATTCATATCTTAGCATTAGATCGCCGCCTAGTGTTGGGCTCGGATGATTGCACATTGTTGTCCTGGAAGAGTCTTCGAAGTATCCTGAGATAGGTGGCTCCTCCCCTGGACTACAGTGCGCATGGGCATCGGCTCCATCCCCAGATTGTTTTTTTCCGCCATTGGGTTCGGATGTGGTCTCGACGTCTTACTGTCGGAACCAAGTAACACTATCTTTTACCGGCCAAAAGGCCTCGATTTTCTTGCGTCGGTATTGTCTGCGCTCGGTCTCGAGTCTTCCGTCTCTTGAAGCCGGAATAAGCGGAGTTTTCTTCGCTTTCTAAACTTTGAGGCCTTCTCATCGCGACACGACAGCAAGCCTTTCCGGACATGGAGCGGAGCCCGTTTAAGTACTGCCCGCTCTGTGGGTCCAAGTACCCACACATCGATCTACACCCCGTGTGTAACAAGTGCCTTTCACCGGACCACGACGACGGCAAGTGCAAGGCCTGTGCACAGTTCCGCTCCAAGAAAACTCTCAAGCTTCGGCGCGCGGTGCGCTTGGAAGCTAGGCAAGCGGCCCCAGATCCGGAGAACATCTTCGGCGACCCGGAAGAAGAGGTCCAGGGTCACCTTCTACAAATCTCCCCATCACAGACGGAGGTCGAGGCGGATCCGGGAGACGACGACGGAGTCGCGGGTCAGGTCCTCGAATACGTCGAAGAGGTAGGAGACGACGATGTGATTTATGGGGCCGCGGCGGATAGCTCTGCGGACGAGCTCTGCCCCGAAGGTTACGAGGATACCGACCGGGACACGGGATCGCCTGTCGGCCTTACCCAGGACCCGTTGCCGCAAGCCACAGCCCCGCCTTCGGGCCCGGCTACGGACTCACTTGCTGGGCACGCTGTTTCGAAACCGAAACTGAAACCGTCGGGGTCGTCAACACCTAAAATGGCCGACCCGAAATCGAAACTGAAACCAAAGGACTCGAGTGTCCCTAAGATGGCTGCCGTGCCTGTGAAGAAGTCGGTGCCCGTCACCCCGTCGGCTCCGTCGACCTCCGGTCCGCAGAAGCCGAGGAAGTCTGTCGATTCCGATGCTCCGAAATCGAAACCGACGCCCGAGGAAGGGGCCCCCAAGAAAGATGGTCGGCACGGATCAGCGGCTCCGGCGCCGTCCAAGCCCGCCAAGGTCGGCTCCAAAGAGGCTACGCCCAAGAAGTCTGCGCCCCGGCCTCAAGATTCGGAGGTGCCGAAGACGGTTTCCGCGCCCAAAACGCACAAGGCCCGCGAGGACGTCGGATCCGAGGGACCGCTCAAAGCATCCTTGTCGGCGACGAAACCCACTGGCAGTGTACCGTCCCCCATTGCGGAGTCACTGCAGAGAATCAGGGAGAAAGCCTTTGCTCCATCGGCTCCGATGCCATCACCGCAGCCGCAAAAGGACGCTCCGGCTAAGCCTTCTGGGAAACTCCTTTTTCTCTTGCCACCTAAGGAGGCGCCGAAAGCGTTTTCGACGAAATCGGCTCCGAAACAGAGTTCCTCGCTGCCTGACCCTCTTCCACGTCGTGTACTCGAATCGGAAGACGATTCAGAGCATTTCATCGATGCTGCCACCGGCAAGCTGACACTCTATAAACGGAAGATCACTTCGGAGCCGGTGGACCCCTACGTCATCCCGTTGAAAAAAAAGAGGGTGCCCCTTGACGCCTCAGGCCTCACGGAACCGATTCAGCCTCCTCCAAGACGGAGCCCTACTCCCTCCCCAGAACACTCTGTGGGTGAGGAATATGATGAGGATGAACAGTACAATTTCCCTATCGATGAACCTGATGTACAACCAGATTCTTACGACGACACTGGTGACCAGAACACCCAAGGTGTGGGCCAAGACCCGCAGACCTTTAATGCACGTGCATCCCCGACTGAGGACTCAGCAGGATTTCATGCACTAATTGAACGGGCGGCAGCCAATCATGATGTGGACATGCATGCCGACCCGGTTGAGGAAGACTTCCTTTTTGACACCTTTGCCATATCTGAAAGGACAGTAAAGACACTTCCTATGCTGAAAGGTGTTCTCAAACATGCTGGGGACATTTTTAAGGAGCCAAGGAGCCTACGAGGGCGAGAGTGGTCAACCCTCGCATTGAAAAGAAGTACAGGCCTGCACCTGCGGACCCCGTCTACATCCGGGGACAATTGCCACTGGACTCTCTTGTGGTTGCCAATGCCAGGAAACGTGCCAACTCCCAGACAACGGGTGAAGCTCCTCCCCCGGATAAGGAGTCCAAAGTGCTTGAGGCAGGAGGCAAAAGAGTGGCTGCACAGGCGGCAAACTTTTGGCGCATCGCAAATACACAGGCGCTCCTGGCGCGTTATGATAGGGCGCACTACGACACCCTAGAACAGGTTATACAACACCTGCCCCCACAGTTCCAAGAAGGCACCAAAATGCTTATTGAGGAAGGAAAGCTAATATCAAACGCAGCCATCAAGTGTGCACTTGACGCTGCGGACACAGCTGCTAGGGCTATCAACACTAGCGTTATGCTGAGAAGACAAGCCTGGCTCCGCATCTCAGGGTTTAAGCAGGATATTCAGACAACAATTCTGAATCAGCCAGTCAATCCTGATAGTCTGTTTGGTCCGGATGTTGACACCACCCTAGAGAAAATAAAGAAGGACACGGAAACTGCTAAGTCTATGGGGGCCCTGCAGTCCCAACAGTTTCGTGGCAGCAATTTTCGTCGCTCAGGTGCACGTGGAGTCACCAGAGGACAGATGGGTCAACAATCCCAGTTCTCCAAAGGTGGGACGCAATCCTCGTTCACTAAACAGAACAAGGGAGGTTATAGGAATAACAGCAACAGAGGTCGCGGCAGAGGAAACAACAGCTCCCGCACCTCTACTCCAAGCAAACAGTGACTTTCTGTCACTGCCCCCCGACCACCTAACACCTGTCGGGGGGAGACTGCAGCAGTTCCTGCCCGTCTGGAGAAACATCACCACAGACAGGTGGGTGCGACAACTAATCCAGTATGGTTATTGCCTAGAGCTGAAATCCACTCCACCCAACATCCCACCGAGGCAAAGGCCTATGTCCGCAGAGCACTTGCACTTATTGCAGCAGGAAGTGGTGGCGATGCTGCAAAAAGGCGCAATCGAGCTCGTGCCGGTGGGGGAGGAAGGCACAGGGGTATATTCCCTGTACTTCCTTATTCCAAAGAAGGACGGTTCTCTCAGGCCCATTCTCGATCTACGTCCCCTCAACCTGTACATACTGTCAGAGCATTTCCATATGCTTACACTGCAGCAGATTCTTCCCTTGCTAAACCAGGGAGATTTCTTAGCGACCTTAGATCTCAAGGATGCTTATTTCCACATTCCACTACACCCGTCACACAGGAAATACCTGAGGTTCACTATTCAAGGCAGGCACTACCAGTTCAAAGTCCTACCCTTCGGAGTCACTACGGCCCCGAGGGTGTTCACCAAGTGTCTAGCGACAGTGGCGGCGCACCTCAGGAGGCAGAATATCCATGTCTACCCCTACCTAGACGACTGGCTCGTACAAGCCAAGTCAGAGCAACAGTGCGCCGCAGACATGTCGACTACAATTCACCTTCTTCACGATCTGGGTTTCTCCCTAAATTACCCAAAATCGCATCTTCAGCCGGCACATGTCCGGCAGTTCCTGGGTGCTACGATCAACACCCTGACAGCCATGGCTCAGCCAAACCAAGTCAGAATCGACAGCATTCAGTCACTGATCCAACGATTCCGACCAAGACACTCCCTGCCAGCGAGAGTGTTCATGCAGTTGATTGGCATGATGGCCTCCTGCATCTTCATAGTCCCTCACGCACGGTTACATATGCGCCCGCTCCAGGAGTGCTTAGCGAATCAGTGGACACAGGCTCGTGGGCAATTGACAGACCTAGTGTTGGTTACCAGTCGGGCATACGACTCTCTGCATTGGTGGACTCCACACAACCTTTGCAAGGGCCGACTGTTCCACGAGCCCGTGCCGCAGATTGTCCTGACGACGGACGCATCTCTCCAGGGCTGGGGAGCACATGTGCTCACTTACACAGTGCAGGGACTATGGACGACGCAGCAACAGAAGATGCACATCAACTATCTGGAACTGATGGCAATCTTCATGGCGCTCAAGTCCTTCATTGTACATCTGAGCAACAAGGTCGTGCTAGTCCGGACGGACAACATGACCGCGATGTACTACATTCAGAAACAGGGGGGCACCCACTCGCCACAGCTGTCTCATCTGGCTCAGAGCATGTGGAAGTGGGCCATTCAGAGGAACATTTTCCTCATGGCAGAACACCTCCCGGGCAAGGACAATCAGATGGCGGATCTGCTCAGCAGATACAGCCATCAGATGCACGAGTGGGAGATACACCCTTCTGTTCTCCACCCGTTCTTCCAGCAGTGGGGTCGTCCGGAGATAGACCTGTTCGCAACAAAGGAGAACGCAAAATGCCGACTCTTTGCCGCCAGGTTCCCTCACCCACAGTCGCAGGGGAATGCGATATGGATGAACTGGTCAGGCAAATTTGCATACGCTTTTCCGCCAGCCCCTCTAATACCGCTGGTCGCAAGAAAGCTAAGGCAGCACTCCATGACTCTCGTCCTGGTTGCTCCAACGTGGGCACGACAAGCTTGGTACACCACGTTCCTCGAACTCTCAGTGGTGCCGCATCAAAGACTGCGCCTCACGCCCAGTCTTTTGACGCAGAACCATGGAGACATTCAGCATCCAGATCCACGACAGCTCAACCTGGCGATCTGGCTCCTGAAGTCCTAGAGTTTGGATACCTTAACCTACCTCCAGAATGCATGAGTATCATCAAGGAGGCGAGGAAACCAACTACTAGAGCATGCTATGCTGCTAAGTGGAAGCGTTTTGTCATCTACTGTACGTCCAATGACATCAACCCACTAGATGCATCTATTCCCAACATCATCTGCTATCTGTTACATCTCTACAAGTGCAATCTGGCGTACACTTCCATTAGGATACATCTCTCAGCCATAGCGGCTTATCTTCAGAACAGGCAGCACCTCTCTGTCTTCAGAGTGCCCGCCATTAAAGCCTTCCTTGAAGGTCTGAAGAGAGTCATTCCCCCAAGAACACCACCAGCTCCGGTGTGGAACCTCAACGTCGTTCTCACCAGACTGATGGGGCCACCATTTGAGCCACTGCACTCGTGTGAGCTCCAATTCCTTACGTGGAAAGTGGCCTTTCTGATAGCTATTACGTCTCTGAGGCGTGTCAGTGAGCTGCAAGCGCTCACCATACAAGAGCCGTTCATTCAAATTCACCCAAATAGGGTAGTGCTACGCACTAACCCTAAATTCCTTCCTAAGGTGGTGTCACAGTTTCATCTTAACCAAACTATTGACTTACCAGCATTCTTTCAGAACCCGCAAACGGTGGCGGAAAGAATGCTCCATACCTTAGATGTACGGAGGGCGTTGATGTACTACATAGACAGAACACAACCCTTTAGAAAGACAAAACAACTCTTTGTTGCCTTCGCACCACAACACAAAGGCAACCCAATTTCCAAAGCAGGGATAGCCAGGTGGATTGTTAAGTGCATCCAGATATGTTATCAAAAAGCCAAGCGCACTTTAACAATACCCCCCAGAGCGCACTCCACACGCAAACTGGGGGCATCCATGGCTTTCCTAGGGAACATTCCTTTAGAGGATATTTGCAGAGCAGCCACGTGGGTCACACCACATACCTTCACAAAACACTACTGTGTTGATGTGCATTCCAAGCAGCAAGCAGCTGTAGGACAGGCTGTTCTCAAGACACTTTTTCAGGTTTCTGCAGCTGGCACGGGCAACCGCCGCTGATGGAGGGACTGCTATGTATTCTATGCTAAGATATGAATTTAGCAGCCCACATGCCTCGAACTGAATATGCTACTTACCAGTATGCATCTGTTCTTGGCATGTAGGGCTGCTAACATTCATATCGCCCGCCCTCCTCCCCGGTGCCTGTCGCAGCTGCAGATATACTATTGTATTTATTCGTTAGCATGGACATCCTTTACACTTTCACTCCATCTCCTGCCACAATGGCGAAAAACAATCTGGGGATGGAGCCGATGCCCATGCGCACTGTAGTCCAGGGGAGGAGCCACCTATCTCAGGATACTTCGAAGACTCTTCCAGGACAACAATGTGCAATCATCCGAGCCCAACACTAGGCGGCGATCTAATGCTAAGATATGAATGTTAGCAGCCCTACATGCCAAGAACAGATGCATACTGGTAAGTAGCATATTCATTTCAATCCTACCTTTCTGATAGACAACAGGCGGTTGCTCTTCCCCCGTACCAATCACAGTTCATGAATGTCCAGCATAGTGCGCCCTCAGTCCAATCCTATTCAATATCTATATGAGACCTCTGGTTACTGTCCTCAAATCACATAACATCAGTAACTAGAAGGCCACCATTCACTTTCGCTGGAAAAATTTCATGACTGTCTGCAAGATACCGCATTATGGTTATGAAATAACTATTTACAATTTAATGGGGAAAAAAATGAGTTCCAGTGTAGTTCAGCTGGGAAGGTTCCCCTCCTACTACTCATTGGGTTTTGGCCACTCCCGTGACAGCTCCACTGATTCCTGCTAAGGCAGTACGCAATTTAGGAGTTCGCTTTGATTGTAATTTGAGTCTAGAGCTGGAAGCTGTTTCGCTCTGTTTAGAGTGCTCCGAAGGATCCTCCCACTGCTTTCCACACAGACCAGATCATTGGTAGTAAGGAGTATCATTCTAAGTCGACTGGCTTACTGCAACACATTGTTGCTGGAGTCTCCTAAATATTTGATTGGGAGACTCCAGAGAATCCAGTCGATGGCGGCCAAGCTAGCTCTAATGAGACCACGTCAATCATCGGCATCTCAGGCCCTCTCTGAGCTCCTCTGGCTCCCAGTTATGCAGAGCGTTCAGTTTAAGTTGCTATGCTTAGTTTTTAAGGCACAGCATGGCCTTGGGCCTAAGCCATTACAGAGCAGGTTTGAATGGTATGTCCCCTCGCGTAACCTTCGTTCCTCCTCAGCTAAACTGATGAGTGTCTAGGTTTAGAAGGGTCAAATCAGGAGGAAGGGCCTTCAGCATTGCAGCAGCTTCAGCTTGGAACAAACTCCCAGCCGAACTTAGGCAGATGGAAAACCTGCTGCCGTTTAGAAAAGTTGAAGAATTGGCTCTTTCCTAGGGCATAAGTTGTGGTCATGGTTCTCTAGTTCTACTGATCCCCTGCCCTCCAATATACTCAGAGTTTAGCTGGTCTCACAAGTTCATGCACCAGGATAGCCGTAGGGTAACAGTGCGCTCTATAAATGCTGTATACAATTACAATCACATATGCAAATAATGCACCAGTCCACACCCAATCCACCAGCCATGCTGGGGGTAGGTGGGCCTAAAAGCAAAATGCTGATCTGCCCCCAAGGGGGCAGAAACAGCCCAAATAGTCACCACCGTAAAAGGGGAGCAATCCTTGCCCAAGGGTCCACTCTCACACACCAATATTTAAAAAAAACACCTGGTGTGAAGTGGCTTCTGCCTCCCCTGGGTACAGATGGTCTTAAAAACATATGGCTGATCTGCCCCCAAAGAGGGCAGAAACAGCCAAAATAATCACCCCATAAAGGAGCGACCCTTGCCAATGGGCCCGCTCCCCAACAACATTTAAGAAAACCCTTGTGTCTAGTGGCTTCTGACCACCTTGGGGGCAGATGGGCCTGACACATATGGCCAATCTGCCCCCAAAGGGGGAAGAATCAACCACAATAACCACCCCATAAAGGGGAGCGACCCTTGCCCAAGGGGTCGCTCCTCAAAAACACAAAAACAATCCCTGATGTCTAATGGGTTCTGCCTCCCTTGGTGACAGTTGGGCCTAAACATAGATGGCCGATCTGCCCCCAAGGGGGGCAGAAACAGCTAAAATATTCACCCCATAAAGGGGAGTGACCCTTGCCAAATGGGCCGCTCCCAAACAACACTAAAATAATCCCTGGTGTCCAATGGCTTCTGCCCCCCTTGGTGGCAGATGGCCTTAAAAACATAAGGCCGATCTGGCCCTAAGGGGGGCAGAAATGGCCAAAATAAATGCTCCCCAAAGGAGAGCGACCCTTGAATGAGAGCCCGCTCCCCACAATAACATTGAAACAGAAAAAAACCCTGGTGGCCTAGTGGGCATACAATAAAAAAATACATTATTTGGGGCAATCTGCTCCCCCAGAGGCCGAAACAGCCAAAATAAATGCTCCTGAAAGGTGAGCGACCCGTGCCTAAGGGGCCGCTCCCCATAATATATTTAAAAAAAATCCCTGGTGACCAAGTGGGCACACAATTAAATTATTTATTTTCTATGGGCTGATCTGCACCCCATTGGGGTAGAAACGGGCAAACAAAGTGCTCCCCAGAGGGAAGCGACCCTTGCCCAAGGGGCTGCTCCCCAAAACACAAGGCATTTATAAAATAAAAATCCCCGAGGTCTTGTGGACATTTCTGCTGCGCGATCATGCAGCAGGAATGCCGAAAAGAGACAATGTTTTCTTTTTTTAAATCTCCCTCACTGTCCTTGAGGAGAAACTCGGTGTCCGGTTGCATCTAATGAAGTTGCATGTGGTGCGCACTGAAGTCATTAGATGATGTGGAGGGAGGCAGCGGAAAGGGCTTCCGCTGTCCTGCTCTCCCCAGTGGGGGCAGCATGAAGAGCGACCCAAGGGGGGAGCGCCAGCGCTTCCCCTGTGGGTGGGTGCTAAGATGGCCGGGAGCCGTCCGCACATGCCCACTGTGACGACGCACCGAAAGGGTTAAAGAGAGCAGGGTGTAGGTATTCGTCTTTCTATCTGCTCCTGGTGGCATAAATTTGGACCCCAAGGATCTGCAGGGGCCTCCAGTCGGCTTACCGCTGGCAGATTCTTCCTTGGTGCCGTCTGTGTACCAGAAACTCGCTACGGGTTCTTACTAGCATCTGGAGCCAATATCTGTGCGCATCCCTTTCACACTGACGCTGGTACCAAAATCACTGGTCACAGAAGACCCTAAACAGATGGCGATAAAGGTCACATCAAGAATCCACATTCACATTCATAATCCCCAATCATTCTAATTCTGTTTGAACACCTCTCCTGCCGTGGAGTGGAGATGACATTGCTGAGGATGGGGATGTTTTACCAACACCCACTATGATTACAACAATTTTTATATTGATTTACAGGAAGCCAGTTGACTTGATGCATCCACTTATAGTGGAATGATTTAGCCCCTTATAGTTGAATGATTTATCCCCTTAGACCATGAACAAAAGAAAGTGCTTTTAACAGAGGCCCTCCAGCTCCCCTCTGTGAAGGTCAAAAGTAGCATACAAACAGAGGTCTTTCGCTAGGCAAGGCTTCCTCTGAGCCCCTATTATGCTTTAATGAAGCCCTGACTGATACATTGATGGGCACATGGGCTAATCTTGTTCATGCCTGCTGATGAACAGGCAATTTGCCACATGCCCCAGACCGGCACTATGCGACCTTGATATCCTGACTCATTATCCCTTTCTTGAGAGTATAATAATTTAAGCCTTTATCAGCAAGGTGAGTCCCGACTCTTTCCATATTATTCCACTGGACAGAGAGTCAAAAAAGATTGAGGCAGTTGAGGCAGATTTTCTTATTAGCCAGCCTAGCCTAGAAATAGATCAATGCCAGATGTTTGCTTGGCTGATAGAAAGGGTGCTGGCCTCCGAAATTGGGACTGGATGTTATTTCCAGTATATCCTGGTGCCGAAGGACAGGGCCTTTTGTCCTGTTTTAGTCTTGTGATTAATTCCTGCAGAAGCACAAATTCATGATGCGCACATTGGTCCAAGTTCTATCTGACCTAGATCCGGGCGACTGGATGGTAGCTCTGGATCTGTAGGATGTGTGTTTTCAAATATCCGTCTTGCAGTCCCACAGACATTACCTGTGGTTCAGTATAGGCAATTCCAATTTTCTATGCTCCCCTTTGGAGTAATGAGCGCCCCTTGGGTGATCACGAATGTGATGGCGGCGGTTGCTGCACATTGTCTGTGTTCGGGATATCGCTTTTCCCCTGCCTCGATGACTGACTTGGCTCACCATAGTCAGTCATAGACCTCCTCCATAAGATGGCATCCCTTCTTAAATTTCTGGAATTAACGATCAGTGTGCCAAAGTTGCACCTGACCAATTTGTAGAGGTTTCCTTTTAAAGAAGCTGATCTGAATGCAGTGCTTTTCAGGGCCTTACCTTAATTGCTTCGGATCCAGGACATTGAGCTATGATCCTGATCTCAGTGGGAGTGGCTCTAAGTCTTCTTAGCCTATTGGCTTCCTTCATCCTGCTTGTCGTCTGTACAAGGAGGCTCTTGTCCTTTGCAGTGGGACTTGAAGTATCAGTGAGCTTACCACCAAGGGAACTTGACGGATTCTATCCCGGTTTCAGAGGAGACTTCAAAAGATCTGCAGTGGTAGCTGCTCAATTCCATCTCCAGTGGCAGGCCCCACTCCCAGATGTGCCACTGCTGGGTTGGGCAAGTCATCTGCCAGAGGTGGAGGTCACTGGCAGAAACCTAACTCCAAATCATTCTGTTGGAGTTGCAGGCCATCTAGTGTTGAGGGCGTTCCTACTGTCAATCATGGGGAGGCTGGTACTGGTTCTTACGGACAACACCACCACTGTGTGGTATTGCAATACGCAGGGCGGAGTAGGGTGCTGGGTACTGTGCCAATAGACTCAAGGCATATCTCTGCTCATGAACCACTTGGCGGGATCTTTGAATGCCAGGGTGGACAGCTCAGCCAATGGCCGCATGGTGGATCATGACTGGTGAGGTGGTGCAGTGAATTTTCCGACAATAGGGAGAACCCTAGTTAGATCTTTTTTGCCACCCCGAGAAAGCTCCGTGTCAAAACACTTGCACATTGGAATTGCCAAGAAAGCTCTCCAGGAGAACCTTTCAGGCTAGAGTGGAGCACGGAACTCCTGTATGCCTTTCCACTTTTACCTCTCCTTCCCCAAATCCTGAAGAAGATCAGGTACGACTAGGACCAAGTCATTGTAGTGGCTCCGGAGTGGGCTGGCAGAGCATGCTCCCAGGGCAGTGTCATTTATGTTGTGTTAAGTTATGTTATGTTAAAGGGCTTTCTTAAGAGCTCGATTGCCCAAAGGGCATCTTGGCGCTGGCTGAAAGGACCACAATGAGAGTTGACCCGTAAGAGAAAAATGTCAGGACCTGAAAAGCCAGGTTTTTAATGCTTTCCTGAAAGCCAACAAATTTGGCATTGATTCAATAGAAAGAGGGAGTTTGTTGCAAGCTTTGGAGATGCTCACAACAAAGTCTTTTCCGCCACAGGAGGCATGCCTGTATCTGGTTACAGAAACCAGCTTTACAGAGGTGGATCTTAACCCCTTTCGGGGCTGATTAGGAGCTCAGATCGTCATGGGCGGAACCTGCCCTACGCTAATGACGAGCTGAGCTCGTCACATAACGCGGGTTTTTTAAAAACGCAGCGCGCAGCGGGAAAACCGCTAGTGCGCATGCGGTTAAAGATCTGGAAGGTAATTACCATCTGAAGCTGTTTTGGAAGAATTCGGACCTTGATTGTGCAAGGCCTTGTAAACAATGCAGAGAGCCTTAAAAAATACTCTCTGCCTCACTTGCAGCCAGGGTAGCTTCTTGATGGAATCTACTACAGAGTGAACTAGTAATTTTCAATAGAGTCCGATCCGCCGCATTCTGTAGTGTCTGCAATTTATTTAACAACTGCTGGTGGGCGTTTAAGTACAGGCCATTTGCATAGTCAATTCCAGACATAACCAAAAAGCGACTTCTGTTCTCTGTAGATGAATGGGTATAAAAGGAAGGATCTTTTTAATCTCACAGTGTTATAAGCAGCTGAACTGACTGATTTGGCCTGATCTAGGAAGGAAAGAGAATCGTTAATGATCACTCCCAAATATTTGGTTTTCTTACCTGGCAGAGGGCCTAACTCTACTGGCCCACCATTCCAGAGACCAGAAGGACCGAAGATGAGCACCTCCGTCTTTCCTGAGTTTAGTTTATGCCAGTTCTTGGCCATCCACAAACTCATCGCTTGCATACAATTACGGAATCTTGAGCCATCTACTACTGCTACATTATCTAATGAGACGACAATCTGAGTGTCGTCAGCATAGGAGGTAAGGGTGAAACCAAAATATCTAATGAGGTCTGCTAAAGGGGTAACATAGATTTTAAAATGTGTGGGGCTAATTGCTGATCTCTGTGGTACACTGCTGGGCAGCAAGAATTCCTTAGACGAAAAGTCACCCAGACGAACTGACTGAACGCGTCCATTAAGGAACGAGTCCAGCAGCTTCAATGCCCCCTTTGTCACCCCTATCCTGCTCAACCTCTCCAACAGCAGCCCATGATTTACCGTATCAAAGGCTGCTGATATGTCAAGCAGGATCAGAGACGCTCTGCTCCCGTTGTCAAGCAAGCTCCTGATTTCATCCTTCGCTTTTAAGAGAGTAGATGTTGTGCTGCGTCCAGTCGTGAACCCGAATTGGGTAGCGTCCAGTACGTTGTTATCCTGGACATAGCTAACCAATTGCTCATTCATGATCCTTTCGATCAGCTTGACCAGAAGTGGTAGGCAGGAAATCAGCCGATAGTTATTCAGATCTGAAGGATCTAGAGAGGGTTTTTTGATAAGCAGCAAACTGATAGAAACTGGCCCAGGCAACACAAGCAATGGAAAATTGCAGAGATCCTGGGTGCAATGGTATCAGTAACTAAGGCTGCAATTTTAGGTGGACAGGGGTCACAGGGCGACCAAGATTTAGCTGACCTGAGCATATCAGCAGCTCTCTCAGTAGAGGGCGAAACGAAGGGACTAAAGGTATTGTTCAGCTGAGAGCTAGGAAGAGCCTCTGTGTCAGATAAAATAGACAACAGAGAAGAGGAAAAGTGTTTAAGGACCCCTTAACTTTCTCCCTAAAAGCAGTTGCCAGAGTCTTGCAGAAAGCTTGCCTGTGGTCATTGCAGTTCTTAGTGGTAACCAAGGAAAGTTTCTGGACAGCTCTTTTGTCTAATTTGATGCTTCTTCCACTTCCATGGTAAAAAATTAACTTTTCCTGGACATTAAGTTTTTTTGTAGTCAGACAGGTCTTTTTTATAAATGGTCTTCTCCTCCTCAGAATACCCTGTTATCCATTTTGTAGGTCTCGCCTAGAGTTGCTGCGCACATGTGCAGCTCGCTCGGCAAGATGTATTGCTTACAAGGGCTTTCAGAAGAAGGCTTTAAGCCCCGCCCCTCATTTCCATTGGCTGGCGTCACCGTTTATGCTAAACGGTGGCCTGCCATTGGAAATGAGGGTTTTTGGTTCACACCCTTTTGCCTCCGATCCTGACTCGGTGGCCTGCTTTGCTGCTGCCGCAAAGCACTTTCTTATCTTTATGGGGCCATGTGTTTCTAATTAGAAAGACAAGGCCCCATAATGACAAGAGGCTGCAGCGCAGTCCTCTTTCACTTTCGGGACCGCACTTGTTAAGGTAAGAAGATTCCCAACCTCGAAGTGCAGTTAAAATACGTTTAATTACAGTTTATAATGTAAATATCCTTAACTTTTAATAAAATGAATACCGTGAACACACATTATGCCTTGCACCTGAGGTGTGCTGAGACAGCTATGCGAACCCCTAGATTCCTCGTGCACTACTGGCCTCCCAGGGCGGGTCTCCTTTTAGCCTGGAATTGTAACCTGAACCCCGCTGGCACGTCAGACGGGAATGCCCAGATAGTGTTGCCTGCTGCGCAGAAAAACCAGTGCTCCCTTCGTACCCACGGCATAGGAGACGCGGTGACGTCTGCAAGCTGTATGAGACCAGTGATCCCCATCCCCATCTCGAAGCTACAAGCCGGGGAATCCCTCTGCCAGCGAGCCCTCCGCCCGCCTCTCGTCGGCGCCGCGGGATGACAGCTCAGCTCTGATCTGTCACACTCTCCTGGCGAGGCTGCCAGATGTCAGGTGCCGCCTGCTGATCCTGACAGGTAACATGTTCCTAAGAGCACCTTTTAGAGCTAGTTAAGTGCTCTCCTTCCATTTTAATTGGCCGGGTAGTTAACATTGGCTCTCCGCCGCCAGTCTGCATGGCTCTGACGCACTCGCCGTCCCCCCTATTATAATAGCACCGAAAGGACTTAACCACTCACTGACTGGTGGGAAAGAAATCCTTGCTGTAAGCTGGGAAAGGACTGGTATCCCGCAGTGGATGCTCCATATGTTTGTGTGCAGCAGATTTCCCGCCAATTGAGTTAAGGCAGTAGTACTTCTCCACAGCAGGCAAAGGCACCCAAGAGATAGCGGCATCGGACGAGTGCCGGCGCTTCTACCTGCACTCGAATGGCGAGGCAGTTTACGGTATCTGATTTAACTGATGCTTTTTTTACAAACCGCCTACTTTCTGGAGGGCAGCCGTACTTTTACGAAATTAAACGAGCTCAACAGGGAAGGTCTCTTTAAAATGGTCGGCTGCTGTGTCCCTGGTTGATGGTGTCTGGGAAGATCATCTGTTCCCAGCTGCACAGGCCAATACGTTTTTAATTTACACATCACAGCTACTCAGTCAGGCACAGTCCCAGTGGAACGCTTTTCAATCACACTGGCCCTCAGCATTAAAGTCTACCAGGTAAGAAATATAAAAAGAAAAAAAGATTTCCAGACTTTCTTTTTACTAACCAAGAGTGCGATTTGTCATTTCTGCTAGAGCAGTCCCTCAAGGTAGAACAAAGGTAAAAGGGACAACAGACCACCTTTAACTGTGTTTGTCCTTGGGACAGTGAGGGATTGAGGTTGGCTTCTGGGGATGTCAAGACTTTAGAGACGTTTGTTACTGTGGTGGATGGAGAACATATTGAGATAAAGCCTGACATGGAAAAAATGAGGCTTTTCTTACATCTGGGACTACCTGAGGGTTGGAGAATGCATGTTTTGGGAATTGGTCTGAGATCTAGGTCACTTCAACACCTTAAGAAATTTAAATGTTTTGTAAAATAATCCAATTAGATTTTGCCCAAACTGGCATCACAAATTGGTGGGGAAAAAAAGTAATGCACGTAGTGTTTTACAATTTTTGTCGATTCAAACACTAAAAGACTGTAGGAATAAAGATGGAAAGAACAGCAGCTGCAAAATAGTGGATAGCGAATTCAGATTCAATGCTTATTTTGTTTGGCGATCAGCAATGCAGGAGATAAAGGAGATAATACAGCATTTGCCAGATGAATATAAAGGAAAAGCCAACAGCATGGAACAAGAGGGAAAACTATTGCGAACACGTTTCAAGTCGTCTTATGATTCGGCCCATACAGCCAGCAGGCAGCTGCGTGCAAGCATAATATTACACAATCAATGCAAATCATTTCTGGTTTTAAATGTGAACTGTAAGATAAAAATGTTGACACTCTATTCAGGCTGAAAATCTTTTCAGCGGTATGGTTGGCAATTCACTGTATCAAACAAGCATTGAAAATGCAATAGGTCTCGCCTTTGATTAAGTTAGTAATTTCCTTTACTAATGGTATTGTATTTTAGCTTTGCATTATTTAGTGTATATTTGCGATATGTTCTAGTTGCATGTAGTTAGAATTGTTTTGTTGGCTGTGTAGTAGTTTAAAGCATAGCATTGATTGAAAAGAGCAGTGTTTCATATTTGGGAGGTGAATGAATAGAAGAATAGTATGTGTTAATTTCGTATAGTGAGGATTACAATAGCATAAGGCAGACAAAAGGAGCGAGGTGAGAGCAAATATATGCACATATCACAAATATAATGCAAAGCTAGAATGCAATACCATTAGCAAAGAAAATGGCTTTAACTTAATCAAAGGTGAGACCTATTGCATTTTCAATAAGTGTTTCTTCTGCATTCGACAGCCCTGCTTAGGTACTCCGTTTGTCAGAGAACAATGGTGCAGATAATTTTAGTCTTTTTATCAATTACATTTTAACTGGCACCAAGGCATGAGCTGCTGCGTCCAGCCATTTCAAGTTCCAACTCCTCCGATTCATTTGGAGTGGAGATATCCTCTGTGAAAGGCCCAACTCCTTCATGTTTTGTAATAAAGTGGCTGTGTCAGCATCGGAGGGTATATCCAGATAAAAATTTAAATCACCTAAAATGGTGAAGTTCCGAAGTAAGATATTAGCATCTAACATACTGTTCAATTCAGCCATCACATTTATACGAGGACCTGAAGGACGGTATATCAGCATGCCATTAAATGATACATTGTCGGTTAAATATGCACAGAAAGTAAAGGCTTCGCAAGATAGAGGGGCGAGAGAATTGCAAGGTACTTTAATGTGCGAATTGTAAACCAGCGCGATACAATCCCCCCCGCTTGTCTGTCCTATCAAGTTTGTAGAAGGCATAGCCTTCTAAAATGGCCGCAGTAAAATCCGGATCGGATTGCAAATGAACCCAAGACTCTTAACAAAAATAAGGGCTGGCAAGTGAGTTTCAGTAAGCAGCTTAAATTCAACATCAAAGAGCACACATTTAAAAGTACGCAAGGCAAATATGATTCAGTTGGAGTTATGGGTGTAATATTGCCCCCAGTCCTAAGGCAACTTGAGCCTGCCATGACCTGAGCTATAGCTGCAGAAGAAAAGCCGGGCTGGTCACCCTGCTGGTGGAGGTTCTTACCTTTGGTAGAGGAAACTGCTGTTCAGGACCAGAGCCAAGTGAGGGATTGCGACTGAGGTTAAGCAGCGTCAGAGCATCACAAGAGTTGGTCAGTCTCGGGAGCCCTGCAGACCCGAAATGGGCATAGTGGCTGGCACTGGCCGCGTTCCGGATGCGGATAGGAGCAGATGGGCTTGCCAAGTGTGGAAATTAAGCGGCCACAGTTGACTGAGTTTGATCTTCCTCCTGAGGTTGTGCATTTTATCATTGCTGTGTGGCACCCCTCTACACAATCTGTTAATGCAGGGCGCTGGGACACGTTTCTGACTTGGTATGGATCTCGCAACATGGGCCTGTTGCAGGCTAAACTTTCTGACATTTTATTGTTTTAGACTTTAACCTGGAAAGAGCTTGTAGTGGGCACCATAAAAGGTTATTTGTTGGCCCGTTTGCCTTCTTGTGTTTGCTGGATCAGTCATCCTTGTTTAAATCACCTGTTTTAAAAGGATCGCTAACATGTTTTGTCCTGAACTCTTTTTGATGTCACAGTGGGATCTCAATTTGGGCCTTATTTTCCTTATGTGCTCTGCCTTCCAGACAATGCACAGCTGGTTATGGTCTCCTTACTCTGAAAACAGGTTTCCTCATTGCTGTTACTTCAGCTTCTCACATTAGTGAGCTTCAGGCCCTTTCTCTATAACCTCTGTATGTCATCTTATTTACAGACAAACTGGTTTTGAGGACCAGGGCACCCTTTTTGTTAAAAGTCGTGACTCCTTTTCACATTGTGCAGTCCATCAGCCTCCAAACGTTCCTTGCTCCACGTCCCTCGCGAAAGAGGAAAGACTCCATTAGTCGGACCTAAAAAGTGCTTTGAGCTTTTATATTGATCACACCAAATGCCATGAGGTCTTTGTATGATTCTCTGGGGCAAAGAAAAAAGCGAGGTGGTGCAGGAAAGGACTTTGTCCAGGTGGATTGTCCGCTTAATTAAGATGCTATGCATTGGCCAAGAACCAACGGTCTTTGCTTAAATCACCTGTTGTGATGAGGTTAAAAAAAGGCTTGACATTCCTGTTTCCTCCTAAACTGTTGTGATTCCACAGTGAGACCTTAATATGGTCTTTACGTTCATAATATCTAGGCCCTTTGAGCTGATGCATATCTGCTTCCTATGTCTCTTGACTTTCAAGACTATATTCCACATTGAGAGTACTTCAGCTTGTCCTGTGATTGAGCTTTAAACACCGTCTGAGCCTACACCACCTTTTTCCAGACAAACTGGTGTTGAGAACTTGGGTGGTCTTTTTGCCTAAAGTTGTGACTCCTTTCCACGGTGGACAATCAGTCATCCTGTCTAGTTTTTTGGCCCTCATCACTCTTTGAAAAAGGAGGAGAGGCTTTATTGGCCTGGCCCAAATGGGCTTTACGCTTTCATATTGATCGTACCAAGGACCAATGTGTAGATGATAAGCTTTTTGTAGGATTGTCCGGGACAAATAATACATAAGAAAACCTGGTTGACGTGGATAGTATTCTGCATTAAGATCTGCTATGCACTGGGCAAGAAGCAGCCAACAGTAGGTCTGAGAGTCAATTCCGTCAGGGCTAAGGCTGCTAGTACTGCATTAGCACTCGGAGTGCCTGTCTTTGGAAACCACCAGGTTGCAATGTGGGCAGGCATCCGCACTTACGATCGAAAAAGCACTGTTGCCTTGACTGTCCAATCTAGGAAGAATGACATTTCACCTGCTCAGTCCTTCAAGACTGAGTCCACTCCACAGACCCTCCATCTGGGGAGGTACTGCTTTGTTGTCTATTCTAAGGTGAGGAATCTGCAGTTAGAAGTATCCATCAGAACAAAAAGTTAGTTAACTTTGGTAACATTATTTTTATAGTGGATAGTCTACCTAACAGCGGATTGCTCATTGCCCATCCAGTGCCCCATTCTGTAGAGTGACCTCTTTTTAACATCTGAAAAGGTCCCAAGCTTTGCATCTGAGGGCACTGAAAGGGACAAGTAAGAAACTGACTTCAGCGCACTGTTGTTGCCCTTATATGCGTGTCCGTTCTGTCACTTCCTTGGCAGTACTGCTTCAGTGTTGAATGGATTCGCCTATCGCCATGGGAGTTTTCTTAGAGAGTAGTTTTGCAGACACACTCTAGATCTGGATCACTCGGGAATCATTCTACATGAAGGAATCCATGGTTATCCACCATAAAGAGCATCCCCAAAGACAAATAACTTGTTCATCATGTAGTGGAGTCTATCTCAAGTGGAATGAAATAGAGTAAAAGATAATG